>NC_134537.1:128483585-133483585 GCF_050624435.1 Tenrec ecaudatus | reverse complement strand
GGTGAAGTCCTCTCTTGATCTGAAAAATTACTGTATTTAAATTGGAATCTCTTTTCAACGAGCTATGTTAATGAGGCCTACACAATTGTCAGCATAGCACGCTTTTCAGTTTCCCTCTACTGCTCTGTCAGTTTGTCATACAGCGGTGGCTTGTGTGTTCCTGTGATGCTGGAATTTATGTCACTGGCATTTAAAAGACCAGCAGGGTTATCCAAAGTGAACAGGTTTCATTGAGGCTTCCCGATTAAGAAGAGATTATATATAAGTTATAGGTTCTCTCCTTCTGAGGAATTAACCACTGAAAACCTCACTAATAACATGGAAACCTTGTCAGACACTAAAAACCTCATGAATAGGTGCAGAACAGCATCAGAGACAGTGCCAGACATTGAGCCCTTCAGCTTGGAAGGCACTCAAAATTTGATTGAGGAAGAGCATCTTTCTCAAAGGAGAGTGGACCTTAATAATGTGGATGGGTAAAACCTTCCAGACTTTCAATTGTTGATAAGGGATGAATCAAAATGAGAAGAAATAGAGGAAAGCATCAATTAATATTCAAAATATGGAGAGCGTGAAGTATGAATCTAGGAAAATTGGAAGCTCTAAGCAATGAAATCAAATCCATAAAGATCGATATTCTAGGCAGTGTGATGCTGTGGATCGGCATTGCCCATTTTGAGTCAGAAAACCACGTTTTAATGCTGGGAATGAAAGATTCCAAAGGAATGGCATTACATTCATCATTGATCATCAAAACGGACAGTTCAAGATCTGTCTTGAAGTACAATGCAGTCTGTGATAGGATAATGTCTATCCTAATACAAGGAAATCCAGTCACTTCAGCTATTATTCAGAGTTATGTACCAACCTCTAAAGCTAATAATGAAGAGATTCAAGAATTTTACCAACAGTTTCAGTGTGAAATTGATCAAATATGCAATCAAGGTGCATTGATAATTATTGGCGATTGGAATGCAAAATTTGGAAACAAAAAGGAAAGAACAGTCGTTTGAATATATAGTCTTGGTGATAGAAACGAAGCCTGAGATCACATGATAGATTTTGTGAGACCAATGGCTTTTTTATCAGAAATACCTGTTATCAACTGCACAAACATCAAATATTCACATGGACTAATCCAGATGGAAGACAAAGACATCAAATTGCCTAAATCTATGGGAAGAGATGGTGGAGAAGCTCAGCCGCAGCAGCTAAAAGTAGGCTGGGGAACTGTTGACCAGTCACCAACTGCTCATATGTAATTTCAGGTTGAACCTGAGGAAAATTAAAATAATCCACAATAGCCAATTTATGACCTTGAATACATTCCACTTGAGTTTTCAAGAAAAGATTAGATTCATTTAATATTAATTACATAGCACTTGATGAGCTGTGGGATGACATTAAGAAAATCATAAATGAAAAAAACAAAAAAATCATATATGAAAAAAACAAAAGACAGGACAGATATAAAAGTTCAAAGTGGATGTTGGAAGAGACTGAAATTTTCTCTCAGTACTAGAGTAGCTAAAGCAAATGGAGTAAATGCGCAAGACAAAGAGCTGAACAGAAATGTTCAAAGGGTACTTCTAGAAGACAAAGTAAAATATTGTAATGAAATGTAAAAAGACCTACAAGTAGAAAACCAAAATGGAAGCCCATGCTTAGTTTATCTTAAACTGAAAGAACTGAAGAAAAAAATTCAACACTTGATTTGCAATATTAAAAGTCCCTATGAGCAAAAAATTGGATGATTCAGAAAGCATCTAAAGATGGAAAGAATATGGAGTCACTGTATCAAAAAGAGCTGGTGGACATTCAACCATTTAAAGAGGTAACTATGAACAAGAACCATTGGTACAGAAGGAAGAAATTCAAGCTTCACCGAAACCATTAGCCAAAAACCAGTTTCCATGAACTGATGGAATATCTCTTAAAATATTCCAACACATTGATGAAGCTTTGGAAGGACTCACTAACTTGTGGATGCCAGGAAATTTGGAAGACAGCTACCTGGCCACCTGAATGGAAGAAAGCCACATCATACACATTCCAAAGAAAGGTGGCCCAACAGAATGCTCAAAGTATACAACAATGTCACTGATACTACACGCAAGAAAAACTTTTCTGAAGAACATCCAACAATTGTAGCATTACATTGACAGGAAGGTGCCAGAGGTTCAGGAAAGATTTGGAAGAAGATGTGGAACAAGGGATATCATTGCTGGGGCCAGAGGCATCTTGACTGAACATAGAGAATGCCAAAACAATGTTTACTTTATGTTTTACTGACGATGTAAAGGCATTTGACTGTGTGGATTACAACAGAGTGTGGGTAGCTTTGAGATGAATCAAAATTCTAGAGCAGTTTTTGTGCTGACGAACAACTTGTCCATGGATCAGGGGCAGTTATACAAACAAACCAAGGTAATTATTGCATGGGGTAAGTCAGGAAAGGGGTGCACCTGGGTTGTAGCCTCTCATCATACATATTCAATCTGCATGCTGGGCAAATTATCAGAGAATATGGATTACATAAAGAGAAATGTGGCATCAGGATTGGAGGAAGGCTTAGGAATAACTTGCTAATGCCAATGACACAACTCAGCGAGCTGAAAATGAGGAGGACTTGAAGCACTTGCTGATGAAGATCAATGATTGTAGCCTCCAGTATGGATTACACTCAATATACAGAAAACAAAATCCTTATACCTGGACCAATAGATGACATCATGTGAAATAGAGAAAAATACTGAAGTTGTTAAGAATATCACCTTGCTTGGATCCAAAATCAACACTCATGAAAGCAGCAGTCAAGAGATCAAAGGATATGTTGGTTTGTAAGTCTGCTGCACAAAACCCATTCTAAGTTTTCAAAAGCAAGGATCTTACTTTGAGGATTAAGTTCCATCTGACCTAAGCCATGGTATTTTCAATTGCCTAATACGCAGGTGAAAGGTGGACCTTGAATAAGGAAGACCAAGAAACAATGCTGCATTTGGATTGTGGTGCTGGCAAAGCATACTGAAAGTGCTAGGGACTGCCAAAAGAACCAACAAACCTGTCTCGGAAGAAAAACAGCCAGAAAGCTGCATTGAAAAGAGGATGGTTGACTTATCCACTCTGGACGTGTTGTCTGAAGAGACCAATTCCTGGAGAATGATTTCATGCTTGGCAAAGTAGACTGCCAGCAAAGACGAGGAAGGCCCTAGCAAGGGCCATAAATGATCCTCTAGTCAAAGACTCAACTCTCACCAAACGGTCGTCGCTGCACGTGTCTAGTAAGAAGGGAGGGGAAGACACTGATAGGATTCACCTGTGGTTAACTGCAAACAGAATCCCCTGGGTTGCCGTCTTGCTATGTATAAAATGAACCCCTGAAAAGGCAGAGGCATCTCGTTACCAGCAAGAGCCAGAAGTGGAGCACAGCTTCTGGACCTGACAGTCCTGCACAGGGAACCCGGGGATCCAGGAGACAGCTATACTACAGAGTGATGGCCCTCCCGACCCACGGGGCAGGTAAAGATGACTGCTCTCATGCAGGAGCCTGGCTTGTGAAGTGGGGTGCCCCAGGAATTTATTTGGGGAAGTTGGACTGGAAGTGAAGCTGAGTACCTTGGCTGAAGTTTACTGGAGTGCCTCTGGGAAACTTCATTCAGGAAGTTGGGCTTGCTGCCCCACATAGCTCAAACGGAGTACCTGCAGGTTGAGGTTTATGGCAGAAAGATATGCCCTTTGGGAATTTATTAGCAGACTTGTAACTTTGTGACATGTCCTCATAAACAGTGGATAAACAGTGGACATTTCTCACTGGCATTACAACTTAACTTCCTTTATAAATCCTTTAATTGTGAATTTGGATGTGAGTCTTTTCACTGGATATTTCAGTAGATATTAGAATCCAGTAAAATCAAATAGAAGATATGAACTAAGACATTAATCCCTGACAAGAAGAATTGACACAATGGTTGCAAAAAAAGGGCTCAAATATAAGAGCAATTGTGAGGCTCACAACCTAGCAGTGTTTAATTCTTTTGTACATAAGATTGCTGCGAGCCAACAATTTTCCTCCCCCAACTACTCCCAGTTCCATGGGTAAATAATTGGACGAGCAAAATAACATGATCTTAAATCAGAACCATATCGTGTTACCTTAAAAGTGTGAGTTAGTTTATCCAGTAAAACCTATTATTCGGAATATAAACCATTATCTTCCTTTACCATTTTGCTATTTAATTAATTCAACTGGTGTTTTCACTGCCAGTGTTGTTTTTCCTCCGTCTATTCTTCTCAATTCAAAAGAGATTGAAATTAAATATAAATCTTACTGTGTCTTCCCTCTCCCTCTATCATCCCACCTGTTCCTCATCAATACTACACAAGCCAGAGTGTTTTCATATGAATTAGAATTTCTCCCAGATCTGGCAATCAGTTCTAAATTGTTACACCCAATGCTGCTTCTCAGAGTATGTCTTTGTTCAGTGACGCATCCCTGAAAATCTATCTGTCCAACTTCTCCCTTTTTTGGTTGACACCCTTACAGAATCTGTAAACAAATGTATCTTGTGCTTACAGGTAGTCCCTGGATTACAAACAAATGCCCTTCTTAAATCTGTCTTTAAACTGATCTGTACATACATCTTAACAGTGAGGTACCATTCTTCCCTAACATCAGTTAGTCAGACATCTGTTTTAATATGTATAATGCAGTGTACCTTTATACATATAAAGAAACACTTGCAGATACACTAAAATATCTTGAACAAAATAAAACAGTAAAAATATTAATACTATTTTGATGCCTGGTGCAAGACAATGCCCACTGTTTATATGGACCATTTTAGTATGTCAGATTTGTAATATAAGTTTATGGGGGCTGGTCAATAACCAGAAATTTTTCATAAATATTTTTCATAAATTGAACATTAGTAAACCAAGACTGTCTAGATAACCATCACTGTAATTATTATACTGTGATATAGTTGTCCTTTATTTTTATTCTGTCTCCTCCAACATATTAAAAGCACTTTGATGGTTGGGATCATGCATTTTCATCTCATTAAATCTACAAAGTATATCAGATATATGGTGGTACTCAATGATATGCTGAATAAGTGATCAAGTATCACTAAAACTTTCCAACTTTCCATGTGCTTTCTCATTTGTTATCAATTATCTAAGCACTCTCCAAAGTTAGTCTTCAAATTAAAGAAATGAGATCATGTAACTTCTGTGATAACAGTGGCATCATTAGGGTTGGTGTCACCCAGGCCAGTAATTCACAGTGTCACCTAACCATGGACCTTCTCTGTTATCAGACCATAAAAAATGTTTAGTAAGGTTTATTATCAGACTTAATCATAGAATAATACATAATATGGTTATAAGTTGTATCCATGTAATATTTCTTATGAACACTAATGACATTGTATGATAAAATATTTACATATTTTATTTATTTTATATTTCAGTTACAATATCATTAATAACTGAGGCTTTTTTCTTATATATCTCTAATTATTTCATTTGTGAAAAATTTACTGATTCAGGTTCACATTTAGATATTACTTACCCCGGTCTTGTAGCTAAAACACCAGAAAGTGTGGCAAAATCTGCAACTACATAATCACCAGCACAAATAGAAACATTAGTATGTACTTAGTCTATGAAGATGACACCATGTGATCTGAAAGAGCATGGTAATTGGGCGATAGTGGCAGCTCTGGAAGAAACACGCTGAAGGGTCCAAACTAAACTAACAGAGCTTCAGCCTTGTAGCTGTGTTGATACATGCAGGCTGGGCTTGCCAGAAAAACAAACACCAAACAAACAAATTTTATCCTTATAACCAACTACAAGTATATTTTTATAAAGAACGACTTTCTCCTGAAACACAGCAAAACATTTTATAGGTAGCCATTTTGACAATGTCACCTATGGTAGTTTACACCCTTGGCATATACTTAGTGATGTTACTATTTAATGAAACATTGCCTATAGCTTCCACCCAACTACTCACTCAGTCATTCACTCATTCACTCATTCACTTACTCACTCACTCGCTTCTTAGTTAGGTTTATTGTACCAACTAGGCCTCCATAGGAACATTTGGGCAGAGTATTGTCAAGCGCAGCTTGATTGGAGGGCAGCCAGGATAAGTACTTTCCACAGCCGGAATCCTGGCCCTCTTCCTCCCTGGTGCTGGGAGCTAGTTTATTGCCTCAACCATGTGCTCCACTGGCTCCATAGAGACTGCTTCCCTGAGCTGCTGGGGCCTACACTGCTTGAGCTCCAGGCTAGTGGATCTTATTACCAGTTTGAGATCCCATCAGGGCCTGCTTTGCTAAGCTCCAGTGCTACTGACTGTCGCTGCCCCACGCTTCTGCCTGTGAGCTGACCCTGCTGTCTGCTACCGTAACCTTGGACCAGCAGCCTACCGGAGTAGAAGGATATTAACTGTTCCAGGAAAGTGAGTTGAACTGAGTCCTCGGTACTGCTGTGTGGACTAATTGGCTGTTACATCCCTTCTCCTTTGTAAATTGATATATATACTCACAGTCTCACTCACTGAAGATAGCAATAGATTCTGAGGATGAGACTCAATAGAATATAGTAGAACTGCCCTGGTGGGTTTCTAATTTTGTGAATCTTTATGGGCGGAGAAAGTCCTTCATTGTCTTGTGAAATAGCTGGTTTCCAACTGCTGTTTTTTTGATTAGCAATCAAAAGGTTTGTAACTCACTACACCACCAGGGTTCTCATTCCTTTGTCCTACTGATGTCTATTGAGATATGATTGTTGTTAGGAGTCCTGGTGGCGAAATGGTTACAAGTTGGGCTGCTATTCACATGGTCAGCAGTTCGAAACAACCAGCATCTCCTGGAAGAAAGCCACCCCTCCTCCCTTAAACAGATATCGTCTCAGAAACCCACAGGGGGTCACTGTGAGTTGGCATCGACTCTAAGGCAGTAAGGTAGTTGGTTTATTGTGTCAACCTGGCCAATAAACACATGTGCAGTTGAAAGGCTCAGTAAGCCTTGCCTTTGTAGATCTCGGGTCTCTTGCTTTCTGACAGTAGGACCAGGGTTCAGGTGCCTTACCCAGTTCCCTGCTTCAGCTGGCAAGGCTCACTTCCTGCAAGACATCCCTGAGGAGAAGCCGCATGAACCTACCCTGCTAGTGCTGAGATGCTGACCCCTGCTAGTGCTGAGATGCTTACACATTCACTGACTCGGCTTTCCTCCTGCAGTCAGCGTCATTGCGTCTGTTTCGTGAGATGGAGGAGGACTTTGTGGATTGGTGTTGGACATATGGGCTAATGTTGGACTTGTGGGCTTGGGCCGCACTCGGTTGGGATGTTTTCTTGATGTGCGCTTAACCCTTTATATAAAAGTCTTTTTTACATATATGAGTTTCTGTGGATTTGTTTCTCCAGACTCACACAGGCAGTGAGGTTTTTATTATTATTTATGATAGTTTGTTGGGTACTGTGCCAGGTTCCAGTCATCTTGTCATAAATAAACAGGCATGTCCCTTTGATTAATAAATGATAAATAAGTAACTACCTCTATGGTCTTGTTGGCATAGCGGATCAGGAGTTCCACTGCTCACACAAAGGCCAGCAAAGCGCATCCACCATTTGATCCAGCAGAGAAAGATGGGGTTTTCTATCTCTCTAAACATTTACAGTGTCCAAAATCCACAGAGGAAATGTCTTTTGTCCTATGGGGTTGCTTTGCCTCCGAATCAACTTGACAGCAGTTAGCGATATTTTGCCAGGGAGCGGCTAGAGGCAGGTACACACAGTAACAACAAACACAGCATTCAGTTCACTCAGATGATAGAAGCTCTGGTAGCCCACGGCTACTAATTGGGCTGCTAACCACAAGGTCAGCACTTGCACTTCCCCAGCCTCTCCCTGAGAACAAGACGGGGCTCTCTCCAACCCCTAAAGGGGTTCTCAGAAACCCAAGGGGCAGTTCTACTCTGTCCTGCAGGCACACTGAGTCAGCATCTCTGGATGGTGGGGAATGTGGTTTTTGGTTACCATTCAGATTTGGTTTTCCGAATATCAGTCTCTGGTAGAAGAAATAAAGGCTCTTTACACGGGAAACTACTCTGAGGATTGGGGGAGTACAAAAATAGCGGGTTTCTCCATGTTCTAGATAATAAATATATTTTTAAATGTTTGACTGCATAACTCCTAAATGTCTTTTATCTACAGCCATGTGTATTATGCTGATTATTATTAAATATTCGCTGAGATTCCCTATTTTAAGATACATCAAAAGGACCAAAGAGGTACATTCTGCCACCTTCAAAGCAGATACCAAAATTAAACCTTAGAATTTCGTACTTTCCTTCTTCAAAAGAGATGGGTGTTTACCTTCTGCCACTAAGAAACCATCTCCTAACTGTTCCAGTCTTCATGCTGTTTAAGAATGCTAATATTGAGAAAATGCCAACCACAAGGCTTATAATAAATTGTGACATGTGATCCCTTTTGCCCTTTCATCATTAAGGAACCGCAGGGCCTTTAGTAAAACTGCACTGAGTGTGTGAGCTCAGTTTCTCTCCATTAGATTAAAACAGCTGGTAAGCACTGCTACCCTGTAGCTCTGCTCACAAAATCCCTAATGTCTGAAAAGGACCATTTTGGAAAGGAAGTGAACAACAACAGGCACGTTCTGGAAAGAAAAGCAGAATGGCTTCAATAAGCTGCATCAGGGCTTCCATAACTACATATTTAGACCCATTACGTCATCTTTCTCATTGTGCTTAACTCCATCAGATTCCAAGAGTGAATCAATGGCCACAGCTGGATACATGAAGCTAAGCAGTTTCGTCACTAGCCAGTGTTAATAACCCTAAGAAGGGGGGGGGGGGATACAAAATCACCCCTGCATTCTGATCACAGCTCAGCAGTCGGATCTGAGCAGAGCTTGATCTTTCACAAGGATTCAGTAAGTGCTTAAGATTCATGGGGTCTGAGGGAGGAAGGGAACAGAAACAATCTTGCGTGTTTTGCAATGAGCATTTAAAGAGAAATTTATCATTTGCTTTTGACTTTTGATTTTGTCAAAATGTAAGATAAAGGGTCTTTTCATTTTGTTTATCAGACAGCTAGATAACAGAAAATGTCAGAAAAAAATATGATCAAACCCCAGCCTCTCATTTTTCTTAGCTCATTATTTTTATAGATGGTAACCATGGAGCTCTGGGGGAGGAAACAGCTCGGTGCCTTGCCCAGCTTCAAAGCCTGCATATCTGCACATCACCGCCTCCGCATCAGCAGCTGAATGCAGACTCAAGTGGAATCCAGTTTTTACCTCGGTTCCTCTATTTCACTTCCTTGTAATTCTAATAAGTTAAATGTGAGTGTGCTGGCTTGAGGAGACCAAGCAGCAAGGCACACCCTGTTTCTCAGAGCCCCAGGCAGATGCTGTCATGGACAAGGCACCCACCCTGATGAGAATACAAATTACCCGGGGGATCTCAGAGGCAGATGTGAAGAAGGTGAACTGCCATGGAAAGAGATTAGCCCGATAGGGCTTTCATGGCATGCCGCATTCCAAATTCGATCAATATGTGAAAGAACCTTGACAGACCCGGACTACCAGCTACAAAAAGGCAAACGAGCCAGGTCCAGTGCAGCAGGGCAGGAGAGCCCGGAGTGTACCCTGATGGAGTGCACTGGGTGCGGTGTCACCTCTCTACCAGTGACTGCTGCTTTTCCTCATCCAAGTACCACTCTTGCACCTCTAAGCACACGTAAAGCAGCCCTGGGAATAATACATACCACCTTCAAAGAACTTCTGATACTTTGATTTTTATGGGTGTTTTCCAAGTACAGACCTTCGTGCCTTGTTTGTGTTGTTAGCTGCAAGGTTGTTGATGTAGACTCTTGGAGACGCCATGTGTGCACACATTTGAACTGTGCTCTGAAGGATTCCATTTCTAGGTCTGTGTTCCCAGACAGCTCTGAGAAAGTTTGAAGTGTTAACCTTTCATCTTGTAGCTAAGTGTTCAGCCCTTGGGTCACCCAGGAGCTGTGCATTTGCTGCCTTAAATCCCTTACTCACTGCTCCCCTATGCCTTTCAGTCAACTGTCAAAGCTCAACACCTTACCTGTTTTTCTTAAGAGATCAGGCAAACTTGCATCTGGGTCTATATTCTCCAATACTCCATAAATTCAGAATCTATAAAGAATTCATGCCTTATTAAAGAATAAGGAAACAAAGAAGAATTGATGCATGTGAATTGTGGTTCTGGAGAATATTGAAAGTACTATGCATTGCTAAAAGAATAAACCAATCTGTCTTGGAAGAAGTACGGCCAGTGCTCCTGAAAGGTAAGGATAGTGAAACTTTGTCTCACATACTTTGGGCCTGTTGCAGGAAAGACCAGTCCCTCAAGAAAGCCATTGATCTTGGGAAAGTAGAGGGCAACCCCAAATAGGAAGGCCCTCAATGAGATGAACTGACACGGTGGCTGCATTTTCAAAACTGGGCTCAGGCGTAGGAACGATTTTGAAGGTAGCAGAGGACTGGGCAGTGTTTCGTTCTGTTGTGCGTAGGGTAGGCAGCGGTTGGAAGTGACTCAGTAGCATCTAACAACAACAGCAACATAATCTTTATGAGCGGCTAAGCTGATCCTCAAGGTCACCCATGCAAGCCTTTGAGTATTAAAGTTTTCTATGATGTCAGCAAGAATCAGTGAGTATAAAGAGTGATGATAAGAGGAAAAGTAAATGTAGAGAGAAATGAAATCACTAAATAACTATTTGATTGTAAGTCCAAATACATGTACCCCTACACACACACACACACACACACACACACACACACGCTCAGAAAAGTGCATTGAAGAGAAAACTTTAAGGGAGTTCAGACTGTGCTCCGACTCTAACAGAAACATTTAGCATCAAAAAATAATATTTTGCACAACATGGTTGACTCAATTGAGATCACCAAACTACACGTGCAGACAGGTTGAATTGTTGATAATACACTTCATTCAAGCTTGGTAGAAGGCAGGTAAAGGAAAAGAAGTCCCTTGACAAGATGGATGGACACAGTGGTTGCAACAATGAACTCAATCCTGACAACAATCGTGGGGATGGCAGTGGACCAGACAGTGTCTCGTTCTCTTGTGTGTAGGGTAACTGAGTCCAAATCTCCTCATAAGCACCTAACAACAGATTATACAAATGGGGCTTTAAAAAGTTGTGGATTAATTATATTAACTTTAGATTCCATTTTTCCACAAACTTCTGAGGCCCACTCAGACACACATATTTACAATAACGACAGAAGAGGCCACGGAAGAGACTTAATGGGATTTGTTGTCCTGTTGTGGAGATTCAGGAACATGATTTCATTGGACATCTGAGTCAATTGACTTAATAATGTTTTTCGAGTTTCTGTTCTACCTCCCTGTTTATTGCACAGTTTCCAGGTTACAAGGTCATCCAACAGCCAATCACTGTCTGAATTTACCTGGAGTAGCACGGGAAGAATGACATGACCTGGGAGATAAACTAAAATGCATTTTTAATGTCTCCCTGAACAATTGCTCATTTACCACAAGACAAGAGGAACTAGATAGTTCTGGCTAAAGTTGTAGAGGTTTTGACAAAAATAGTCTGTAAAGAATCTTTACTAACAAAGATAAAATTGGAACCAAATTTCAAATTCCCACAGACTTTAGACTTTCTGTGGCCACAAAGGCTAGAAGCCTTAAACCTTAAGCCATAAAGGAAACGCTCCATAAAGTCATCATTCAATGAGTTTAATTAATAAAGACTAGATGCCTTGAATACTGTGCAATGTTATTCATAAATATGAAATAAAATTGATAGCAGCACTTGCATATTTAAATGAAAAGTTTAACGGATAAGAAGTTCATCTCAATTGCAGTAAAATAATTTGTTAATGAGTAGCAAGAATAGTTGCATAAATTGAAGATGTAATCAGTATAACTGAATTGGACATCTAGAAATTGTTGAACTGATGTATACTTTGCTGTTTATACCCTCCATAAGATATTTTTTAAAGTTGAAACAAAAAGAATTGTTCATATGAAATCACAAAACCAACCATATAAATTTTAAAATGATACTTCAAGGCTCTATTTGTTAGATGATGTTATTAAAATGTAATCTATGTTAATCAAACTAGAGAATTCAAATAACTTCCACATTAGTGATGCTCCATAAACACACACACACACACACAACCACAACATGTAAGTGAAATCATGTCTGAGATGGAGGAGCATCCACTTTTTAGCTATGTAACCTTAAAGGTGTTCAGATTATTCCATTCTCTGTGTCTTCTCAATGTGTCCAAAGTGAAATGGAGTAGATGAATGCAGAAGTCCTCAAAAACTTCCTTACCTGCTAGTTTACCTGGGCCCTTGAGAGAATGTTCATTTCACTTGAAATAAGCTCTTACACAAAACAATACTAATTTTTGCCAGAGTCTTATTTATTTTTAAAAAAAGGAGCTGATGCCCCAAACATATATATAGGAAAAAGTGTGGCAAAGTGATACAGGTCTATTGTTAACCGAAAACTGAAAAATTAGAAAGAGACAGAATATATATATATATATATATATATATATATATATATATATATATATATATATATATACTGATGTAAAAGAAAAAAATATGAATATAATAGGAAAATAACAGCATATCAGAGTGAATATGTAGGACAAAAACATACTGTCATCGAACTGATTCCAACTCATTGTGACCCTATAGAGCAGAGTAGTGCAGCCCCTATGGGTTTTCAGGACAGTATATCTTTCTGGGGGCAGAAATCCTCTTCTTCCTCCAGCAGAGCAGTGGGCAGGATCAAACTACTGACCTTGCAATTAGCAGCACAATGCTTAACCCACTGTGCTACCAAAGCTTTTTAAATATGTAAGAAGGGAATTTAAATAATGTATTAAAATACAATAAAATAGCATTGGCTTGCATCTCAACTAGGAGTCACTGTGAATTTTCTCAGTCTTTGATTCTACGCCATGAAGTAGGCCTTACATTTCCCTCAAGTTTACTCCATTGTATGCAGACTCAATTTGTAGAGTAATTCTATGAATACCTGATGATGTTCTATCTCTAGACACTGCAAAAGGACATAATAAATTGGTAAACTAGAAAGGCACATAAAAAGAACGAATGTCAAAGAAATAAGTTGACGCAGGAGCTGCAGCAGTGGACTTAGTCAAGCAAGGCTCGTGAGGCCGTCACAGGACTGGACACTGTCTTGTGCAGCTGCACACGAGTTGCTGGGAATCGAGGCCACTTGGACAGCAGCGACCAGCAACAACAATTGTGGAATCTTCCTCTCTGGAGGAGTTGGATGTCTGATTGTTCAAGTCTTTGTCTTTTCATGGACATCAATATCAGTAGTCAACCGAACACCAAGGCCAAGAGTATTTTATCGACAGATGAATATCTCAGATTCCTTTTAGCCATCTATTGCACTTAAAAAGCAATCAGTAGTGCTGGCCTGATCCAGATGTGCTAAAAACCGAATTTTTGGAGGCGGGAAAAATAAAGCCCTGATTTGTATTATTTATAAGATCCCCTGGTGAAAATACAACTGTAGTCAATTTCAAGACAGTGCTTTAAGTACAAGTGCACAGAGTTCTGAATATTAAGCAACTCACTCAAACCCAGAAAGAACCTGCTGCCGAACAGTAGGGTTTATTTTTGTTAGATGCCGCTGGATCAGTTCTGACTCGGCGCCCCTTACGTAGGACAGATAGAAACACGGCCTGATCCTGCTCTATCGTCACCATCATTTCAAAAGTTAAGCATTGTTGCAGCCACTGTGTCGATCCATCTTCCAGGATTTTGCCCTTTTTCGCTAATCTTACTCTTCTTTATTAAAAACAACACCCCTTTCCAGGGACTAGTCCCACCTGAAAACAAGCCCAAAATATGTATGACAAGGTTGTGCATTCTGACTCTATTTCTAACACAGACATGGTGCTTCTTCTGGCAGATGGGCGTATATTAAATATTCTTCACCAACTTGGGAATTTAAAAGCATTATTTTTTGTCTTAATACTTTTTCAAGTTTCCTATACTTAAAACGAAATTAAAAATATACTTTGGGTCAACTATACCTTAAACTCAAAATAGATATTTTCTATTTAACTTTCCAAATCTTTTTTTTCCTCAGCCAATTTACCCAGTCAACATGTTATTTGATTTCTTTACTTCTCCTTACATGGGTGTTGATTGTAGATGGAAGTAAAATGAAATCCTTGACAATAACAATCTTCTCTCCATTTACCAGAATGTTGCTTATTCGTCCACTTGTGAGGAGTTTTGTTTTATTTATTAAAGTGAGGTTTAATTCATACAAAAGGCTGTAGTCGTGGGTCTACATCATTAAGAGCTGCAAGTCTTCATTTTCAGATGGTGGGTTCTTTCTAGGGAGTCCAGCTCCACATATTACTTGCTCAACCTAGCGTCTGATCAAATACTATGAAAAGATGTAATCAGGATGCGCACCTTTTCTGCATTTAAGCCATGCAGCGTTCCCTTTTTCCAGTCCATCCGCTATGTCTTGATCTGTATACAGGTTATGCATGAGCACAGCTAAGTGTCTGGAATTCCCATTATTAACAAGGCTAGCCATAATTTTTTATGGTACACTGTCAGAAGCGTTTGCGTAGTCAACAAAATATAGTAAACATTGTTCAGGTGTATTTTGTGCTCAACCACGATCCATTTAGTAACAGTAATGATATCCCATAGTCCATGTCTTTTTCGGAATCTGAATGTTTGCCAGTTTTCAGATATATGGATGCATACATTTAAAAATTATTTTCAGCAACAATATTCTTATATGTAACCCTAATGATATTTTTCAGTAATGTCTGCAATCAATTGGATCACTTTTCTTGGGAGTAGGCACAAATATGGATCTCTGCCAGCTGGTTGGAGAGTTATCTGTCCTTCGATTTTCTTGACAAAGACAAAGAAGAATTTCCAGCATTAAATCAGTTTGTTTAAACATCTCAAATGGTATTCCATTAATTTCTGGAACCTTGTTTTTCCCCAGTGCCTTTAGTGACACTTGGACTTTCGTTGATACCATTGATTTTTTAATCATATGCCATTCTTGAAATGGTTTAACATCAACCTTTGAAGCAGAGAGTACAGTAACTGTGTATTCATTAAGTTGGGTATACGCTGCACTTTCTTTTGCTATCCGTGGACTATAAAAATCCCAGTTTCTTTAAGCTGCAAAGATCATCTCATTTCAGTAATTAAAAGTACCAACCCCATGTGAAAATGAAAGCTCTGAATGTGTCTTAAAGCTGAGACGGGACAGTTGTGCCTAGGTTTTTAGCTCCTTCTTATCTCTGTGGTTACTCTCTATCCGTTGGGACAGCCACACTTTTTGAGCCTCCTAATGCTGGTTAACTGAGATTGAAGACAAAGGCGGGAAGAGGCTTGTCTGTGAATCAGAGTGTCTTCCGTTGGTGCCATCCCCACAGGACGTAGAAGGTCTTGAAAGCAGATGGGCGCTTTCCCATGTCATCCATTTGTGACATTTGCTTTTGACAATCTATGCTTACTCCTTTCCCAGCCTTTACCCAGCACCGTCAGGTCGACTCTGTCTCAAGCACTCCCATGTGGGATTTCTGAGACTCAGTCTCTCAGCAGCTCCTGGCCTCACCTGTCCTCTACAGACCACTTGGGAGTTTGAACTGCAGACCTAGAGCTGGTAGTAGCCCAACAACACCTACCCCACGGCACCGCCAGCTAATGTTCTGTGAAACATTGCTCTCTCTCTAAACCAGGGGTCAGCATGTTTTCCCCAGACAGAGCCACACAGTAAGAGAGTTCTACTTTGTAGACCTTACACTGTTCAAATTATTCAATTCAGACACTGTAGCCCCCAAACAGCCATATAAAAATCAGCACATGTAGTTGTGTTGCAAAATGTGTATGGTGAGCAATTTGGGACATTATGGCCTTTGCCAACTCACTCTAGTGCAGAGCCCTTAGCACTCAAACACACTGCCCTGGTAAGACAAGAAGCAAACCAACTGCCCAGTTGCTGAAGTCTTAAGTCAGATGCACGCCACTTAGCGCTCACGTGTCTCCCAGACCCATCAGTCTGGACTGCCCGCTGTCCGCTGTCCGCCAAATGGCAGGAGTCCTCCCGAGAGCCCTTCATTTTCATTTTAGCACAAGTTTGGGGGGAGGTGAGAGAGATATGAGTCTCATAGAACAGAAGCTGCTCTTTAAAAAAGAAAAGAAATCCTCAAAATTCTTCCCTCAATCACAAAATTCAAAAGCTGTATTATGTTCTGAATGTGGGCAAGTGTGTTTCCCTCCCCTACAGTACAAATGCTACATTAGGTTCAGAACTCCTTGGAATGTGTGACCTATTATCCTGTCCACATCAACCCAAATCTCCACTCTTTCCTCTCGCAGAAACTTTGGTAAGTGCATTCACATAGCTCATAATAGTGTCTGTATCGCAACCAAATGAATTTTAGCTTAATTCAGGGAGTAACAGGGAGGTAACTAAAGGTTGAACATGGATGAATGGCCCAAGGAAATTACTGTGTAATAATAAAGTGTATTGAAAATCAGGAGATATTACCCCAGAAAAATAAATGAGGTTCTTAGAGGCAATTTTATAATCCATACTGAGATTACATGTATGTGTAAAGGGAAAAAACAAAGAATCTGAAGAAGTGATTTCAGAATATGAATCATTTCAAAAAATGATTTCAAAATGAGTGAAGATTTTTTTCTCTTCAAGTCTAACTGCCTGCTAAAATAGAGGTATATCAATCAATCAAGGGGGTGCAAAATGAAGTTAAGAGGGAAATGATTCGTTCTATTGGGGGTAGGCAGAGTTTGAGGTAAGGATTACATACCAAAGTTCCAGGTTAGAGCCAGAAATAAGCAATTAACATGCACATTTGGTTAGACATAGAGAGTTCAGAGAAGCAAGTTAAACAGGTGAATACTATAAAGCAGAAAAAGTTATTTATACTACTTTCATACCACAAAATAATTTATGGACAGGAGATTATAAAAGCTTTTAGATATATTTACAGCCAGGAGCAGGAGGAGAAAGTAAATATAAAAGAACCACCTGATTGAGTATATTTTTCTTGAGTCTTCATAAGGACATTCTTGAGAATAAGTGAATTCTGTATTATTTGATTTGTATATAGCTTCGGAATATGAGGTTTTGGCTTACCCACATAAATCCCAGTGCCAGCTTGTTGTGAAAGAACTGTGTTAACAATTTACCAATTCAATCTGCCTCTCTGAACCTCACCTATTTATTTTGCGCCTATATCTTAGAGGGATTATATGACAAATAATGTAATATAAATAAGGCAAAGAACATAATACTGTCACATTTATGTGATAGGCATTGAATGTTGGATATTGTATTAGTCTGGGTACTATAGAAAAACAAATCCACAGAAACTCCTGTATAAGAGAAATATATAAAGGTTAAGTGCACATCAAGAAAACATCCCATCCCAGTGTTGCCCAAGCCCACAAGTCCAACATCAACCCATATGTCCAATATCAATCCACAAAGTCATCCTCCATCTCACAAAACAGACACAATGATGCCAACTGCAAGAGGAAAGCTGAATCAGTGAATGTGGAAGCATCTGTGTTGGCAGGGGTATCCACACGGGTGCTCCAGCACCCAGGGCTGCATTGGGGTAGATCCACGCGGCTTCTCCTTGTGGATGTCTTGCAGGAAGTGAGCCTTGTCAGCTGAAGCAGGGAACTGCTAAGGCAGCTTCATCCTGGTCCGACCATCACAAAGCAAGAGACCTGAGAACTCGAAAGGCGAGGCTCACCGAGCCATTTATCTCTCTGCCTTTCAGTTAACCCACATGTGTTTATCAGCCAGGTTGGCACAATAAACTAATTCAGATATCTTTGATTATTACTATAAATTTACCAAATTCCATCAACTAAAATTTAGTTTTTCGCCTTACTGCTGGGATGTAGTATATGTTATTGGCTTCTTTTTTCCCTCCTCTCAATAGTTTCTGGTCCAATAGTTGGGGGAAATTTTTCTAATCAAAAGAAACTTAAGAGTACTTGCTAGGAAATTCTCTCATATCTGTGCCAGAATATGATTAAGAAATGCAATGGAATACTATACTGCTGGAAGAAAAATGAAGTTGTGATACGTGATATAGTATAATTAGCTCTTGAAGTCATGTCAAGTAAAATATGTCAATCACAAATGGTCATATATTGTAAGACCTCACTGTGCCTTGAGTCACAGCCTTATGAGTGATTGCCTTGCACATTGAGGGAAACACCTTGGAGCCCATAACTGGCCTCTGGCTACACAAAGGAGAGGGAGACTCTATCTCCACACCAACTCTTTGCCACAAGGCAGAAGGCAGACTCCATCTTTCTTTACCCTATTCTGAAACCAAACCAAATGACAACAGTCGGTTTCCACTCCCATAATAGGCTACTGTCCTGTTGGGTCTGATAATACAATGAAATATCTGCACAGAACTCAAAAGACAACACTTAAATTATGTGGGCTTTGAGGGGAAGTAATTAGGTTACTCTTAGCTAGGACCGGAAAATATTAAGGATCCAGTGATTGGTTGGTTGCCTGCCCGCTGCCCCCCTGGACCAGGACCCCTGCATGCTGCCCTGCTTCCCAGCCTCGCAGTCTCACCACTGTGCCCGCTGCCTCATGGTCTCTGGCCCCTGCCCCTAGTTTCAGCCTTTGCAGCCTCCACAGAGATTTCAAGCACGTTCCTTTATGGTCCCAGGCATTCTAGGCAATTCTGCTTCTGTAGAAACCATCTAGCTCACCCTTCCCCATGTGCTACTTCTGCTGCATTCATTTTCTGTGAGCTGCAGTTTATGGTGGAGAATGTGGCTTAAAGTGGAGCACCCATGCTAGATAGTTACAGAACACTTATTTTCTGTTAAGAATGTTCTCCTGTTTATCTTAGTCACAGATTTCCTAATTTCATCAGCCTTGGAAATAAATAAAAATTAGCCCTTATCCTAGAAAAGTATTTGTTTTTTATAGTCAAGAATGTTATCTTTTTAAAATTTGTGCCTGCTATTCCAGAGAGCTTCTGCAGGCCTGTGGAAGGAACTGCTAACCTCCCATCATATTTATCAGAGTCCTTAAATATGAGTTTCTTAAATTCAGTCCTGGATTGGAATCAGTTTGATAGCAGTATGTTTGGCATTTTGTTTAGTCCTGATTTCACATTTTACTCTCCTCATTTCTATCACACCAAGAAAGCCAGGACAGAGGAAAGAATCTCTGGAGGGTAGCCTACAGGGTGTGGACACCAGAGGAGACAAAGGTAAAAATCAGCACTAGCTTACCATTTAGGATTATCAAAGAAGATTCGATTGATCAGAGCTCATATGCAGTGTCAAGCTTTCTTAGTCTTAGGTAAAAGCAACCCAGAGACTCAAGTAAAGAACCGTTACACATACCATGTAACCCCCCAGATCCAACCTTCCTGGATTGTACATGATCTCTCTCACCCAGAATCACAGGTGAAATCCCAGGGAGTTCCAAGTACAGGCCATTACTCACAGAGCAGGGTGTTTAAATTATGAAACATATTCATTTTATATTCCAAAGGTTATATGGCTTATTGTCTCATAACTCCATGGACCCAAGGATTATTTACTGAAACTAACACTTCAGCCAAGGACATCCTTCTAACGGCATTCTGACAAGAAGATATAAGGTCCGTTACTGCTGATATAAGTTTGTAAATATCTTTCTGGAGCTCTTGTGGTCCAGTGGCCAAAGGACTCAGAGAGCAGCAACTAGTCACTCTTTGAGGAAAGATGTGTTGTTCTGCTAATGTAAAGATTTACAGAACTGGAAACTCAATGATACAGTTTGACCCTGTCCTATAGTTCACTATGAGTTGGAAGAGATTTGACAACAGTTAGTTTATCGAGTATTCTAGGATTTTATAGGGCTCGCGTATCAAGGAGATTAGATGGAGGAATCTGTCTTTTCATTCCCAAAGGATCCTTCTCCTGAAACAAATTGCTGTCTGGTTTTGCACAATCTCCATCATAGGCTGGTGATTAGACTTCCTTATCATTAAGCATCCTGAAATTTGAAACATCTTACCCACTTAATATTTCCCTAAATGTCTACTTCCTCCACTGATTGCAGCTCTTTGATAGTACTATGAGCACTACACAGGTTACTACTAATTTAATGTTGAATAAGAGAGAGAGAGGAAGAGCAATATTAGCAACAAATAAGCGAAACCTTTAAACATAAGAACTTGAAGTAGCAAAAAGGAAAAAAATCCTAAATGAAAGAGGGATAGCATATATTCTTATGAAGAACAAAGAATTTTAAATGGCTAACTAAATTCTATATCTGTTCATGTGCATTATAATGTATTGTGGTAATAAAATCCCACTAAAAGATGGTTCCTTCTTATTCATTCCATGATGAAACATGATAAAGTTGGGGAATGTCTTAAAATAATCAGAGTGGATATGTTAAAGACCCAGAGATGTAGTATATGGAAGGAAAAAATAGGTACAAAAAACTCTGCATTACAAAAAAGATAATGGGGAAACAACATCAAATGTTCCAAAATATTTCAACTCCAGGAATGAAAAGCTTTCTAATATCACAGTATGTTAGTTAGCCTTTGGAGTGTCACTGCTCATCTTTAAGGGAATACTCATTATTAAAAATTTTTGAAGCATCTCTGATGATGCTGTAGGAGCCCTGGTGGTATAGTTGTTAATAGTTGGACTGTGATCCTCCAAGTTCAAGGTTCAAGCCTCCTCCTGCTCTGTGGGAGAAACAGTGGGCTTCCTATTCCCATAAAGAGTTACAGTCTCAGAAACTCCCAGGAGAAGTTCTACCCTGTCCTACTAAGTCGCTATGAGTTGGCGATCCACTCCATGGCAGCGAATTTGATTTGGTTTGGATGATGCTGTAGGTTAAGTTGGCAGCTTCTGGGCAATATGGCTCACACCCGCCAACAGCTCCATGGTGTAAGATGAGACTGTCTGTGGTGGTGAAGATTTACATGATCAGAAATGATGCACAGGTTTCCTATAAATTATAATGCACATGATAATGGATATTATATTTTTAATAATTGGATCCTCTTTCTTGGTTGACTATTCAATAAAGATTAATTCCTAAAACTGTTATCCCATATGAAATATGAACTTATCATGACTATTTTCCTAACATTATATAAACCATATGTCAATAATGCAGAGTGTCTATAAAGGAAATAGATTACATATACAATAATTTTAAATATTTTTATTGAACATGACCAGAAAAGGTAAAATTTCATAAGAAAGGGATATTTTATAAACTTATTGCCAATCATATATATGATTAATTTTCTTAAAAACGATAAGATGCAAGCTGATACTGTATACACTTTGGGAAATGCAAATTTTTACAACACTGCAAGTGCTCCCTTACCTATATCAAAAATGTGAAGACAGCTACCTGGCCAACCAACTGACAGAGATCCATTGCAAAGTAAAGTGATCCATAGAATGTGGAATTTAGTTAGCAATATCAATAATATCTGAAGATAATTCAAAATGATTGTAACCATAAATAACCAGAGCAATTACCAGAAATTCCAGCTGGACTCATAAAAGGATTTGAAGTGAGGGATTTCATTGCTAAAGTCAGAAAGCAACACTTACAATGTGTAAATAACCATGACTAACTCCTTTTCTGCTTTTAAAAAATGCCCAGATATATTATACATGCATTTGGTTAATTTGTCGGGTGGAGAATGGACTTTATCCTGAGTTATATTGGTTTATGCATGATCTTCTGATCCTATGATTAGCCTGAAGTTCAAAGTGGATAAAATAACTTGATTATTTTAATTCTCCATACCCTATACACTCACTACATACCTACCAAAGTCAAGGGCATTTGTTATCCATTAAAAAAATAGGCTATAAAGAAGATTCCAAACATAGTTTAAAAGTATTGAATACATTTACATCAAGGAACTTCTTTTTAAAAGTTGAATGAGGTACCAATTTTGTAAGCTATTTTGGAAATCAGATTTTATTTTTTGTTATTTTTGTTGTTGTTGGAAGGGCTCTATTTTCACAATATCAGCCATTTACCATGTAGCAGTGTTCTATTGTGGGCATCAGTGAATTCACCATGAGTAAAGCCCACTTGAGGGCAAGTGGTAAAAGTGGTGCTGGATGAGCATTCCTCCCAGAGGAACTGTTTTAAGATCATCTTCACGATATCTGTAAAGGTATTGAAGAGAATGGTCTGACACAGTAAAAACTCAATTAGTGGCAGTTTTCTTCTCAGGCTCATCTCAGTACTTAAGAAATTCACAGTAGTAGAATGTACAGGACACCTGTACAAGAGGCCCTTGTACTAGAGCAGTGGTTCCCAACCTTTCTCATGCCGCGACCCTTTCATACAGTTCCTCATGTGGTGCTGACCCCCAACCATAAAATTATTTTTGTTGCTACTCCATAACTGTAATTTTGCTACTTTGATGAATTGGGCGGCCACAGGACCCACAAGTTGAGAACCGCAGACCTAGCGTTTCTTTCTGGATTCCCAGTCCAGATCTTCGTCCAGTTACATAATGAGCTCAGTCTCCAGAGATCCTTAAGGTTAGAACGGAGAGCATTTTATCCTTGGCCATTTCAGGAAAGCAAAAAGTGCTTCTTAAAAGCAAACTAGAGGTGGGGAGCTTCTGTCTTTGGCTGGTTTCTAGGTAAGTGAAATGTATGCAAACATATTGAGTTGGGAGGGGGTGATTTATCTCCAGGAGATGGCGCATATATTTGTGAGATTGTCAAATCCTTAATCCATAGGTTTCAGGGCCCATCAACTTAAAGCAATCAGCAGGTCAGACACCAGGCTTTTGGCTGTGAAAGCTGACTAAACCCAAAGCTATAAAGCGAGATAGCAAACGTCTGACTCGTGAGGTTACAGAAATTGGTAAATTTCAAAATTGATGTGTTAGACAAGAGACTCTAACTTAAACCGATATCCCTACTAACAATGTTCATGAAGAATAAAGGCACAACCTAATCTCATGCTAACTAGCTTTATTTTCCATACTTTCCCCTAAACTTTGCACCTCAGTTCACTAGTTTATACATGAAGGATTCTATTGTTTAGAGATTACTGGTCAAATTGTTAAAGGCAGATATGATAGTATGCTGCTTTCTAGAGGGAATATTGATTCAAAAACAGTTTTAAAAATATTTGTAAATAAAATTATCCCCTTGACGTGAACAGAATGCCCCAAGTTGCAATAAAGGCCCTTCTTAGCACTATAGTGACTTAGGGCAAGAAAAAAAAAAAGAAATCAATGGAATAAACGATTAAGGATTTGAAAGCAGTATAATAAAATAATACATAACATACTAAATTAATACAAATAATACACAAGAAAATGTTTCTATAGTGACATAAATATTTAGTTGGGAAACTGAGCCAGCTCTTTCTCCTTTGCTTTCCTGTACTCAAGCAATAGCCACTTAAATGGCCTCAGAAATGACTTTAAAGTTCCACCACCACTTCCCGTATCCCAAAATAATAATCTCATCTCGCATAGCCTGGCATACTTCTGAGTCCGTTCTGAATGGGGATGCATGGGGAGCTGCAGTGGACCTGGCTGGCAAGCAGTGTGTGGCAGGGCGGTGACAATGCACCAAGAAAAGTAGCCGTGAACACAGCAGCGATTTCTTGGTATCTGTTTGAATGATTATATGCACAAAAAGGATGTGCTCAGAACATAAATATGCATATTGAACACTGAACAATCATCTTGTTTTATAGAATAGTTTCTACCCAAGAACTCAGATTTATAATAGAAATTTTGATTTAATATCAAAAGTGAACAAAATGACAACTGAAATGAAATACGATTGTTGTTATTAGGTGTTACAAAGATGGCTCAGACCCATTGTGACCTTATGCACAACGGAGCTAAACACGGCCTGGGGATGCGCCATCCTCGCAATTGTTCCCATGCCTGAGCCCACTGATGCAGCAACGATCTCAATCCATCCAGTTGAAGGCCTTTCTCTTTTTCACCGTCCTTCGACTTTACCAAACATGGTGTCTTTCTCCAGGGACTGGTCTCTCCTGAGAATATGTTCAAAGTATGTAAGATGAAGTCTTTCCATCCTTGTTTCTAAGAAGCACTCTGACCTTACTTCTTCCAATATGTGTTTGGTTGTCCTTTTAGCGCTCCATAGTGCATTCAATATTCTTCTGAAATGCATGGATTCTTTTTGAGACTTTCTTATTCAATGCCCAGCTTTCAAAGCTTATTAGACAATGGAAAATACCATGACTTGGGTCAGGCACACATTAGTCCTCAAAGTAATATCCTGGCTCTTCAAAACACTAAAGAGGTCTTGTACAGATTTACCTAATGCAACTGGCATTTTGATATATTGACTACTACTTCCATGAGAATTAATTGTGGATATAAACAAGACAGAATCCTTGATAATTTCAACCTTTTCTCCATTTCCCATGATTTGATCTATTGCTCCAGTCGTGAGGATTCTGGTCTTCTTTACATTGAGTTGTAACTCATACTGAAGGCTGCAATCCTTGATCTTCACCAGCAAGTGCCCCAGTGCCTCCTCACTTTCAGCAAGCAGGCTATATTATCTGCATATCACAGGTTCTTAATAAACTTTCCTCCAAGCCAGATGCCGCATTCTTCATATAATCCAGCTTTTCTGAGGGTTTGCTGAGCATATCGATTGAACAAGTGTGGTAAGAAGCTACAACCCTGATGCACAGCTTTCCTGATTTTAAACTACACAGAATGCCCTGTTCTGTTTGCACAAGTGGCTCTGGATCCATGTACAAGTTCCAGATGAGGACAATGAAGTGTTCTGTACTTCCCATTCTTCTCAAGGTTATCGATAGTTTATTATGACCCACACAGTTGTATGCCTTTGAATAGTCACTGAAACACAAGTAAACATCTTTCTGATACTCTGTTTTAAGCCAAGAGATCCATCTGACCTCTTCAATGATATCTATCGTTCTATGTCCTCTTTTGACTCCAACCTGAATCTCTAGCAGTTCCCTGTCAATGTAATGTTGCAACCCTGTTGTATGATCTTCAACAAAACTTTAGTCAAGTATGATATCCATAATGTTGTTCTATAGTTCGAACATTTGTGGTGGGCCATCTTTCTTTGAAATGGCACAAATATAGATCTCTTCAGTCAACTGGTCCAAGTAGCTGTATTGCAGATTTCCTGGCACAGAAGAGCGGTGCTTGCTGAAACATTGCAATGAGTATCCCATCAAGTCCTGGAGGCTTGTTTTTTACTACTGCATTCAGTGCAGTTTTAGCTTCTTTCAGCACCACTGGTTCTTGCTCACATGCTACCTCTAATTAAACTTTAATAAAACACTGATTGTTAGCAATCTGTTTTTACTGCAATCAAACTGACCCATGGCAACATGTTGCACATGATGTGACCATTGTATTATATATAATTTATATTGGCTGATTTTTGGAGATTGGCAGGCCTTTCTTTTGAATGTATTTTAATCTAGAAATTCTGCTTGATCCTGCTCAGCGTCATAACAGCATGCAAGCACTCACTCATAGAACACAGTGACTGCTTAACTCACACTTACTTCCCAGTTTATAAACCAGCTCCTCTTGATCATGGAAGGCAGGCATTCTAACTCCAGATATCACTGCCTCCAGGAATACTCTGCATTGGTTAATGTGATTAATGGGAAAGGGTATCTACTAGCACATCTTTATTAGGCTGGGCTCTTCAGAGAAGCAAAGTCAATGCTATTTAAATGGGTGTGCACATGTATGAAGAAAATGGCTCACACGGCTAAAGTAAGCTAGAGGCGTCCTCTGACTTATACCGCTTTGGGAGTTGATGAACTCAAGGTCTGTAGGATGATGGCAGGTTTGTGGCTTCAGAAAAGAGTGATCGCAAGGTCAGTAGGTCAGATGGCAGGCCACAGACTCTTTCCAGATCATCAGGCAATATGGCAAGCTGTTGACTGAAGTCCAAAGAACTAGGGGTTAATATGTCAGATGCAAGATCCAGACCCATCACAAAGCAAGCAGGCCGAGATACTGAGGCTTAATACATGCATGGACCCTGAAAATGGATTTTGGGTTTCCACAGTCATGTAGAGCTTCCTATAAGCCAGGTGTTCACAATTTAAGTTCTGATACCGTCCCCTCTTCAGAATTGGATTTTATTATTTTCAGCCCTTGGATCACACGGGTTTTATGCTTCTTCCCCGTGGACTTGATATCTCAGACGCCTACTTGTTTGAAGACAAGTCTGTAAGATACCAGACATTATCCTTTCTGACAGTTGACCACCCTCTAGTTTCTTCACCACACTTTACTACAGCACCTACATCTTCAGTGATCCTTTAATGAGGGCCAAACCACTAGGAATCCTGGCCTAGTCTAGTTGACAAAAAATTAATTATTACAAAATATTTTCCCACATTTCTACAAAACATATTTTCTAGGGAGCATTCATTTTATCAGGAGAGTTATGCAGAAAGTCATGAATAAGATCGCCACATGCTGTAAATCCAAAGTTCATAGGGGTAAAAAAAGATGCCCCCAATAGTTTCATAACTCTGACTAAGTAAAAGAAATAAACAAAAGTTTCCAAGTCTCAGTCTTCCCAGAAATACCAGTGTGAATTAAAGATGATAGCCTTATGACATTAAACACAACAACAGACTTCAATTTTAGAAGCCAGTTATATTTTTAATATTGAAGACACCTTCATAAACAGAGAAAAACATCATTATATTCCTGAGATCACCTTTCTATGTCAAAATATTTTGAAAGTTAAATCTCATAATGAAACCTCATTAACTCTTGTCTCAGCAAGCCAGAAGTACGCTTAGAACAATGCAAGGTACTATTCTAGTAAGCCTAATGTTCTGAAGCTGTTCTCTGAAAAGTATGTCCCCATTAGTTGAACTCTGGATTAATCAAATATGAGCCCTATTAAAATAACGAACAATAATACTGCTTTGCATTTGTAACATTATCCTGGAACACAATGATTGGGTGTTCTTAAGACCTTTTCTTTTTAAAACAGTATCTTTCCAGCTTTTCCCTTTGTACTAGAATGAGAGTACACCAACATAGCTTATTAATTTACCCAGAAAGATACCTAAGCATCATTTTAGCTAATATAACATATGTAAACATAAATAAAATTCTTCTAAAATTTGGAAATGTACATTTTAGAAAGGAAAAGAAATGTTGTAAAGACATTAAATTATAAAGTAGACTGTGATAACTACCTACAGAGTTCGAAGCATACAGGGATGAGGAGAGTGATGAGACAGGTAAACGGGAGACGTACACTCGCCTGTACATTGCACTGCTTTGTACCTCCCTTGGTGAGACTTAAGCCAAATTGCATTTGGAAGTCAAAAGTTATTCCTGTCTCAAACTTGTCCTCAGGGAACCTATTCCCTACGGCTAAAGGTAAATCAAAGAAACCATGTCATCTTAACTCCCCTTACTTTTTTCTCTAATTCGTTCTGCTTCAATACAATAAATTGTCACCGGTTGTTTTATTTCACTTTGACATGCTGCAGGGACACCAAAGTTTCATAATATCACAGTCACAAAACACAGAGGCAGCAGTAAATCATTCTCGATTGAATGGACATCTTTTCTGTTAATAAAAATATTCTGCCTTCAAGGAGAAATGATTGCTAGTGGCACAGTGCTTAAAGTACCAGGCTGCTAACCAAAGTCAGTGATTCAAATCAACCAGCTGCTCCAAAGAAGATGAGGCACTCTGCTTCTGTATGGCCTTCGGAACCAGAAAGGCTCGTTCAATATTGTTCAGTAAGATTGTTATGAGCCTTAATTGAATGGACAGAAGTACGTTTTATTTATACAAGTAGGAATGGTTGAAGTTATGAAATAATCGTTGTATATGCATATTTCACCACACTATAAAACAAAAAATAGATACAAGATTTATGCTATTTGTCAATGCTTGAAAACAGTACCAGCAGCTTCAAAAAGAAAGCTTAGTATATGTTGAATATTACTCACAGTTAAACCTCTTATCTTAAAAGAAAAAAACTAGTCTACATTACAATAAAAGAAAGAAACGAGCAACCTTAAGTCAACATCTGAAATACAAGATCTCTACAAATCATTTTCTTGCTGTTTTTAAGGCTTTCAACTAAAACTCTTCTTCCTAAAGTGCATTTTGGATATTATACAGCATGTTACGGAGACCTTTCAAGCTAAATGTGGACAATGGTGTGCAACTCTAAATTTAAGTTTTTAAAGAGTACCTTATTTTTTTTTATTGGTGATATTCTTTTGAATCTCAAAAGCTTATTATAATCCCTTTGATTTCTTAAAAATTCTTCAAATATTTGAAACTTCTAACAGGAATCTTGGCAACTTTCCTAAAGATAAAATAGGCATTCCATTCTTCCCACATGCCAAACAATGAAGGCAATACAGCTCTTTCCTAAACATAAATTGTTTTCCCCTTCTCAGTTAATATTGCAGTGTTTTTGTCTAATATAGTATTAATTAATTAATTGATATTATTTTAATAACTATATGAGGTAATATATTAGATTTACATAATACCAGGCATAGATTTCCATAAATAAATCATGAACAGTGATCCAAAATTAGCTAATATAGTTAGCTCTTACCAGTTAAAACTGTCAGATTCTTTAGAAAGAAGAAACTATTTAATTTTGAAAACAGTAACAAAACATGATAGTGGAAATTACATAAGTCTACATCTTAAACAAAATCTTTATTAAGATTTTGTTATACTAATCCTTGTCATCATCATCAATATCACAGTGAATATTTACTGAGATAAGAACAACTCTAAGCCCTCCTATCTCAACCTCTGCTCCCACTCCATAAGCTAAGTACTGTACTGTGCCTATTTGACGGAGGATGAGACTGAGGCAGAAACAAATGCTCAGTGAATGTGAGCACTCACTCAAAGACTAATGGACACTGAGATATATAAAGTGAATCCTAGAACCTCAAATCCCCTGATGTTAAGTATATTTTGTATCAATAAAAATAAGAGGAGCTGACAGCATGGGCTCAAGTAGAAAGAAAATGTTTTGGAAATGTTGATGGCAACATGTACAAGTGTGCTCAATACAACTGAGTGATGGATTGTCATAAGATTTGTAAGATCCACTCAATAAAATTATTTTTTTAAGTTGCTTTGAGACTTTTCTAAAAGGTTTTATCTTGGGAATTAAAATTTAGGCTAGAGAGCAAATGCATATTTTTAATTCTACATAAATTATAATGAATAGTGTCATTTAGATGTAAAATAGACCTCATAAAGGCACATGTATACTTTGGATATCCATCTCACATCCGTTGGCCATGTTGTCAGGAGAGATTGGTCCCTGGAGAAGGACCTCGTGCTTGGTAAACTAGAACAGCAGCGACAAAACAAGAAGGTCCTCAACCAGATGGATTGGTACAGTGGCTGCATGAATGGATCAAATGCAAACACAACTGTGAAGCTGGCACAGGACTGGGAAGGGCTGTGTTCTGTGGCATATAAGGCCACTATGAGCTAACATGAACACACCTAACAACAACGTTGTTGCTCTCCAAATTTTAAATTTTAAAATGTGGACTCAACAGATAATTTTAAGATCTATTCTCTCATTGTGTATATACGACATGATATAAAAGAAAAATCAGGTGACCCCAAAGCATAAATTCTAGAAAGTGAAATATATATACATAAAGATGGAGACATTATATTTCTCCAAAGTTGTATGTGTAAACGCACACACACACACACACACACACACACACACACACATCCTTGAAGAAAAGGAACCCTGGTGCGGCAGTGGGTTACAAATTGTACAACTAATCACAAACAAGGTCAGCGGTTTGTCATTCACCAAGCTCTCCATGGAAGAAGATGAACTTGTCTCCTGCCATAAAGACTGAACGTCTCAGAAAAGCAAAAGGGCCAGTTCTACTTTGTTCTATGGCAGTGAATTTGTTGGTTAAAAAAAAAATTAAAAGTGTCACTACTGGTTTCTAGTTCATATATGTATGGTCTCATGCCAAATAAAATATATTGAACCATGTCTCAGCTGTCAGTGCATGGCAGCAGATGAGTTCACTCAGTAATATATGTATTAACCTTATTAGGATATCTTCTCCCAAAAGGTCCAATTAAAACAATGGCTTCTTAGACAATTTGATGGATCAGTTATGTTGAAGTTATTTTGAAGGTCAAGAGGTTGTGGACACTGTTTGGGGAAATGTCAAAGTGGCCATCTTAATGGATTTTGACTTGGTGTAAATCAGAGTCCAGATTTCTTCAGAGGATCTTTGCGGAGAGATGAAAACACCACTCTCAGGAGTGCAGATGAGGCCAATTGGCCCATGGCAGCCATGCTTCATGCTCAATTAAAAAACAAAATAAAACAAAAAAGAGGCTGGGGTGGTAGAGCCAGACCTGGTCCACTTGTCAAGCACATAAGGAACCAACATATCCTCAATTCCACCTTTTGACTTCATGAGGCTGAAAACGCACCTCTGGCCCCAGACGTGAAGACACCCAGTCCCCTAGATCCTGCTGTGGCAACATGAGCCCCAGACAGCTCCTTTTTTTAGCCAACAAAATTTGTTTTGCTTTCAACGATTTTGTGTCTCTGTCCCTGCAGATGGAGACGTGAGAAGCTTTGGTAACACATAGACCTAAATAGAGAACATATCTGGAAACATTAGCTTCACATTTTATATTTTTGTTTACTAAAGGATTTTGTATCAATATTTGTCACTTTCTTTTTTTCTGTTTACTCTGAATCCATCTGGAAGTCTTAAAAACATGCTGACTTTTCAAAGGGACACGGGTCATCAAAGTTGCACACTTAGACAGGCTGTGTCAAGCCCTCTCCTGCAGTTGTGGGCAGTTCTTCGCTTTCCCACCACTGAATTTGACAATCCAGCACTTCGACCACAAAGAGTCACAGAAAAGAAATGGAACAGAATGGAAGCTGAGAATCCATAGAAAATGGATGCCATAAATCCTGTCACAGTGAACGCATATTAGTTCCTTAGGGCAACAGAAACAATGACCACAAAGTACAGTACTTTAAAAAACAAACGTATCTCTCACAGTGCTCCTAGGAGTCTCCTCGTCAGCATCCAGGATGTCACCATTTGCCCTGAGCATCTGGTAGCCACAGGTTCCCTGGCGTGCAGCTGCAACTCCATCAAAGGACCATCGTTTGTGTTGACTTCTCTTTTGTACAAGGACACCAGTCATATTGAGTCAGGGTTGACCTCAGTCCTGGGTGATAACATCTTCAAAGACCCCATTCCTAAGTCAGGTCAGTCACAGGTACTGGAGTGTTGGAACGTCAATGTATCTTTTTGTTTTTGAGGGGGGCACACAGTTTAATCCATTACTTCAGGCATTTAGAGACTTAAATTGATGAAAAAAGATCATCAACATCCAGTCTAAAACAACAGCACACTTGATGTAATATGCATATGTACAGAAAATGGGTCATTGAATGTTTCAGTTCATTGAAATAAATTATATCTGGGAAATATAAATAAGGCAAATGTCTGACTTTAGTAACATGCTGAACTTAATTAAACAGAATGCCTTTATTTTCTTGATCAAAATGATAAAGGCATATTCTTCCTGGTTTCTGAATTTATTTATACATTCCAATCTAAATCTAAGTATTTTATTTAAATTTTAAATTTGAAGTTGCAATGACTGGAACTCTTTAAATTATTATAATCAAATCTGGAGACATAGTGGAAATTAGACACTATACTCATCTCAATAAATGTTGACACCAGAATTTTCAGAAGATCCCACTTAAAACTGAAATGTGTATTATTCAAGAGCTTATGGCAATTGAGGTCTAAAATTTATGGGGTCTTGTTTGAAGTTAACTAGCTCAATAAAAATGAATATAAGAAGTAAATTAACTTTCTACAAATGCTTTCAGATACTCTCAAATCACAGCAGATCATAAAGTCATAACATGTTATTTATTTTCCTGTCATTTTTAATTGGAAAGTTTTCATTTATGCCTTTGGCCATTTTACAAATAGTATAGCAATTAAACTGCTTCATATGTTATCTTTAAAATATAGTCCTGTTTCTAAATTGTCAGATAAAGCTAGCTAACCCTGTGCAAATTCTAAAAACAACAAATTCTCGCCTAAATCTCCATTTCAGGCACACTCCAAACTCTGCCATCAAGCCAATGCTGACTCATAGTGGTCCTACATTACAAACCAGAACTGTCCCTGTGGATTTCTAAGACGTTGACATCCTTACTGGAGTAGATGGTTTTAGGGTTCTCCCGAAGGGCAGCTGCTGGATCCAACCACTGACTTTGTGGTTAGCAACAGTGTGTAGTCCACTACCCCCACCAGGGCTTAAATTACAGAGCAACTCTCAAGAATTTGTTTGTTATTTTAAAATAAAATAAACTTCAACCAGGTGATCCAAGATGTGAATGCAACATGCCAGAATGGAGTAGGGAACCAGTGGAGAGGTCTGAGAGGCTGACCCCAATCCCAACTATGTGGACACCTGCCCCTCCTCCCCAGAATAATTTCTTTCAGAGGGCATCACTGAAGCTGCAACTCAGGGAGAGGGACATATATGATCAAAGCACATGGAAGAAAATTAAGGGAAGGAAAGAAAGTGGAGCACATCCTGGCCCACCAAGCATTGAGGATGATATTCCCTGTCAGAGCAGCGAATCCACAGAGAAGACCATTTGGCCGGCCCCACGGAGATACAACATCTCTCACTGACCCATAGCCCCACAGGGGACAACACTGTGGAGATGGTGTGGGAATTCCACCCAATCTGATCCTACCACACCCAGGCAAAACACTAAGGGAGTGTAATAGAACAGCAGGGGAACAGAGCAATGAAGTCCCCAAGAAACATCAAAAACAGACTTTGGGGCTAGGGCTTGGCAACCTAATAGATTCAATTGGAAAACACTCCTAAAGGTGAACAAACAGTCCTTGAACTAACTACAAGCTTTTATTTTTTGTTGTTCTGTTGTGTTGTTTTGTCATTGCCTTTTTGTTGTTTTGTTTTGTCACTTTGTTTGCTCTGTCTTGTTTTTGTGCATGTTATTATCTCCGTAGGTCTGTTTAAATAAGATAGAGTAGATGAACAATCTGGAGGAGAAAATAATGGGACCAACAGTTCCAGGGGGATATGGGACAGGGGGAGGGGGGGAAAGGAAGTGGTGTTAACAAACCTAGGGACAAAGGAACAAGTGATCCAAATCAGTGGTGAAGAGAGTGTAGGAGGCCTGCTGGAAATGATCAAGGGCAATGTAACTGAGAGGAATTACTGAAACCTAAATGAAGGCTGAGCATAATAGTGGGACAAGAGGAAAGTAAAAGGAAATAGAGGAAAGAGCTAGGAGGCAAAGGGCATTTATAGAGGTCTAAATAAAGGCATGTACATATTTATATATGACGATGGGGAAATAGATCTATGTGCATATATTTATAGGTTTAGTATTAAGGTAGCAGATGGGCATTGGGCCTCCACTCAAGTACTCCTTCAATGCAAGAATACTTTGTTCTATTAAACTGGCATTCCATGATGCTCACCTTGCCAATACAATTGCTGTAGACCAAGCGATGCATACGCAAATGTGGTGAAGAAAGCTGATGGAGCCAGTCTATCAAAAGATACAGCATCTGGGGTCATAAAGACTTGAAGGTAAACAAATGGCCATCTAGCTGAGAAGCAAGAAAGCCCACATGGAAGAAGCACACCAGCCTGTGTGATCACAAGGTGTTGAAGGAATCAAGTATCAGGCATCAAAGGACAAAAATCCATAGTACTGTGAATGAGGAGGAGTGTGGAGTGGGGACCCAAAGCACACCTGTAGGAAACTAGACATCCCGTTATGGAAGGGTCGTGAGATGAGCCAGTCAGGGTGCAGTGTAGCAACGATGAAACATACAACTTTTCTCTATTTCCTAAATGCTTCTTCCCCACCCATTCTCATGATCCCAATTTTACCTTATCAATATGGCTAGACCAGAGGATGTACAATGGTACAGATAGGAACTGGAAACACAAGGAATCCAGGATGTATGATCCCTTCAGGACCTGTGGTGAGAGTGGCGATACCAAGAGGGTGGAGGGAGGGTGGGGTAGAAAGTAGAAACTGGTTATAGAGATCTACATAAAACCTCCTCCCTGGGGAATGGACAACAGAAAATGGGATGATGGGAGACGTCGGACAGTGTAAGATATGACAAAATAATACTTTATAAATTATCAAGGACTCATGAGGGAGGGTGTTGCAAGAATGGAGGGAGGAGAATGAGGAGCTGATGCCAGGGGCTTAAGTGGAGAGCAGATGTTTTGAGAATAATGAGGGCAATGCATGTACACATGTGCGTACACAATTGATGTATGTATGGATTGTGATGAGTTGTATGAGCCCCCAATAAAATGATTAAAAATTATGATCTATGAATTTTATTTAACCCAGCAAATATTTCTTGTACTTCTTTATTGGTATTATTTTTACAAAAATAGGATCCATGCGAGTATCGGTACTGTGGAGGCATTTCCTCCCACAGGTGCATTAAGGAGCTTTTACTCTGGGATCCAACAACAGAATCTGTTGTTGCTTGAATACACTTGTATTTACTTCACTTCCCTGTTGTTGCTGTTATTGTTAGTGCTATGTAGAGGGTTCCAATCCACAGTGACCCTACGCATAACAGAATGAAATATCGCACTGCCCTCTGCCATCCCCACGGTTGTTCTTATATCTGAGCCCACTGTTGAACCCACTGTGTCGATCCAGCTCCTCGAGGGCCTTCCTCTTTTGCTGCCCCTCCACTTTACCAAATATGATGTCCTGTTCGAGGCACTGGTCTCTCCAGACAATCCGGCCAAAGTATATGAAATGTAGTCTTTCCATCTTTGCCCCTAAGGAGCATTCTTGTCATACTTCTTCCAAGACAGAGTGGTTTGTCCATTGAGTAAACCACAGTATTTTCAATATTCTTCTCTAGCACCAATATTCAAATGCATCGGTTCTCCCATGGTCTTCCTTATTCATTGCCTAACTTCCATAGCCCATGAAGCCATGGAGAATACCATGACTTGGGTCAGGCACACCTTTAACCCCAAAGTAGCATCCATGCTTTTTGATACTTAAAACATTCACTGCCCTGGAACCTACCAGTCTAATGCTAAACACTGGCCAGTTTGCCCTCATTCTCCTCACTTTGGATCTCAGATGCCAGGTGCCTTTGATTTACAGGACTTGTTGATTTATCATATTCGAGCTGCTTCACAGATCTCAGGTATTTCCCACCACCTTTTAGGTGATATTTGGGTATAAGAAGCAGGACACTGATTTAGGAAACCTAAACAACCCAAAAAGGTACACATCCTCTCTATCTAGGAAATATTTCCCTCAAATATGAAGTAAAGATTTTTCTTTCCACATAATCACTCCCAAACAATTAAGAGACTTGGGCTCCTAAAACCAATGCCCCCAAAATACACTCACTTAAAAAACTATAATCTATTTTTTCCATTTTATTATCAACAAAATGAAGCTTCAAAATAAATCTGTATATTGTTTATGAAAAACATAAACCATCAAATGTACGTAATAAAAATAAAATATGCCCCAAACACATAAATGAGAACCATAATTCTGAATTGAATGAGTCACTAATTTAACTATATCAGTTGCCCCTAATTAATCTCTAAATTTTATATAATCCTAATTAAGAGCCTCCCAGATTTTATAAAACTACATACAGGTACTAACAAATGAATGTGCTAGGCTTGCAAAAACATTGAGAACATTAAAGGAAAGGTGATATTAGTCAATAATTCAAAGTTAAGAAACGTGATGATATAGTAACTTGCCTTATATTTAAAGCTATTGAGCCATTAGCATTATGCAATAAATTAAACAAGAAAAATGACTGAATTTTTGGTGAAACTAATTATGTTCTCACAAGAAAATAAAAGTAAACTCCATGTACACTTCACTGAGAGCTTCTCTCGATCTGTGATTGAATTCACTGGCAATGTAATCGGTTGGTCCAGTTGACTAGTTGCGTTGAGAGCAATCCCCTTACTGATTCATTTCTCACTGGAATTTGACCTGGCAAGAGCCATGCAGCCAACAGGCACTGGACTGGTATTTTATGAATCAATCATTAAATTAATGAAATGCTATATTTATAAGCAATATATCAAGTCAGTGCTGACTCATTGTGACCCCCTGAAGGTTTCCAAGACTGTAACTGCTGACAGGGGTAGAAAGCCCAGTGCTCCATGTAGAAAAAGAATGTTTGGAAACTGACTGTGGTGGTAATGTACAATATCACTTGATGGGACTGAAGTGTGGAATGATATATGTGTAAAATACTGATCAACAAAAGGAAATAAATCTAGGGACACCCTTGACTATGCCAATACATGCAACTGTGTGGAACATAATGAACTACGACTCATCTTGCGTAGCACAGGAATTCCAGAACACGTCGCTGTGCTCCCAAGGAACCTGTACATGAATCCGCCGTGCCAGCAGAACAAGGGAGTACTGCATGGTTTAAAATCAGGAAAGGTGTGCGTCAGGATCGCGCCCTTCCACTGTGCCTTCTCACTGATCCAATCGATAGCCTGAGCAAGTCATCCGAAAAACTGGGTTGTAGGAAGAAGAATGTGCATTGGGATTGGAGGAAGGCTTATTAACAAGCTGTGATATGCAGATGCCACACCCTGGACTTCCGAAAGGAAAACTTAGGACTAAGCACTTAGGAATGAAGATAGAGGAGTACGCCCACAGTGAGGTTACAGCTCAATATAAAGGAGGCCAAAATCTTGACAACTCGTCCAATAAGTCACATTGTGATAATTGCAGAAAGGGGTGACGTTGTCAAGGATTGTGTCTCGTTTGGATCCACATTAGTCAAGAGATCAAAAGACATTACATTAAATTAATCTGCTGCATAAGACTTCTTGAGAGTACTGAAGAGCAAGGATATAACTTTGAAGACTCAGGTACCCCTGGCCCATGCCTTGGTATTTCCCATTGCATCATATGCGTGGGCAAGTTGGACACTGATAAGGAAGACCATGGAAGACTAGATGCAGCGGAATCATACATAAGGCTAGAGAGGACTCATGAAAAAACCATAGACTGCTAAAAGGACATGCATCTGTATTGGAAAAAGTGTAGCCAGAATGCTTCTTAGAAGCAAAGATGGCAAGACTTCATCCTACATGGTTTGGACATACTGTAAGGAGAGACCAGTCCCGAGAGCAGGACATCATGTTTGGTGAAGGGAGGAACAGCAACAACGAGGAAGGCCTCCAAGGAGACGCGTGACCCCGTGGCTGCAACAACAGGCCCCAGCCTGGGGACATGTGAGGATGGTGCAGGACCGCACTGCACTTCTTTCTGTGGTGCATACAGGAGCCATGCATCGGAACCAACGTAATTGCACCTAATAGCAACAACAATATTTCAAGTACTGGAGAGGCGGGAGGAAAACCAAATAAATAATTGAACCAGAAGCAATATGGCGAATATTTTTAATAAGAAGATTTTAAAGTATTAAAAGACAAGCATGCAAATTGGCTACAATGAGTGAATGCTCTGATTGGCGCCATAATCGTGGGATTCTGATATGCAGCAGAACTTCAGATTCTCAACAACAAAATTTAGGCTGACTGGACCATTGAAACCGAGATACTGTTTAAACGTTTAACTCTTCAAACAAGTTTAGGTACCTTTTAGCTACATAGCAAGTTAGCTCACAACCACATGAATGTCACCCTGAGGATCAATCTCTTTCCATTAGTCATTTGAATAAGACTGACTGATCAACTAATATGACGACATCACAGAGCAGTCGGCAGGGCTGTGAAATGAGGTTAATCGGAGTGGAACAAGAAGCATGGGGATACTGAGAATTTTGATGCAATGCAAAGAAGAGAACCAATGTCATTGCACAATATTTGTAGAAAGTGTTGAATGGGAGCGTGCTTTGCTATGAATACCTCCAAAGAAATTGAAATAAAACATTATTTTTAAAATGAATAAGCATGAGACTGAGAGAAACTACTTTACAAATTGCATTTGACAAGGAATTAATATTCATGATTTATTTAGGACACCTATAAATAAATGCTAAAAAGACAAGGTAATAAGTAATAAAATAAGGGAAAGATATGAATACATAAATCACTTGAAAGACATATAAATGCCTAGTAATAGCAATGGCCAATCTTACTTAAAACCAAAATTTAACTTGAAAAATTTATTTTCATTATATCCTCATAATTATGATGTATGGCACTCCATTTTGCCAAGAATAATCCTCTTTTAGGAGAATTAATGATGAAAATAACTTTTAGAGAAGGCAATTTATCAGAGTATCAAAATAGGAAATGTGTGTATCCTTGAACTCACCAATTCTATGTCTAGATATCTGATATACAGAAACGGTGGTTTATATGCACTGAAGGTCAAACTTTTCTTTGTAGCATTATTTTTTTTAATTTAAGGTAAAAATCCTACCCAAACATTCCTAAATTAAATAACTTGTTTAACATATATATTATGGTATATATGTAGCCTTAATTAGAATGAATACTGACAATCTCTGTTCCTTAATAGAGATATCTACTGACAGCAAAAACCACAAAATAAAAGATGAGTTATGAGACATAGTGTATAGAGAGGCTCACTATATGTTACAAAAGTATAAATGTGTCTAACATACGCATATCTACGACACCAAGTATAACACAAGTTGACATATTGAAATGTGGGATTAATGTACAAAAAAATCAGTAGAAAGAAGTCTGAATGTATCTGTACAGCAATGAAGTATTTAAAGTGCTCTTCTGCCAACTGACTTTTGTTTAGGATTTGTCTGGGTAAACGAAGGCTTCAGTTGTGAGTGCTTGTTAGCAGGATTTATTGTGATTTCCATCCTGCTTCATGTTGCAAATATGTATACATACGAGTATATTATGTTAACTGAAATATCATTAAAATTAGTGACTCTATATTTAAATTAGTGAAGAATGGCCTTTAATTGGAGAAGTCAAATGTGTTGGGATTTTATTTGGTATTTTACCACCTCAGAAGCAGAATGGGATTTCACTATGAGCAAGAGCCAGGAGGAAATGCTTCCTGGAGACCCCTGGGGAGTGCATTTCCTGGATCCAGAAGACAGAATCACAGAGTTGGCATCTGAGGAGCAGCAGTGACAGAACCAGGAGGGAATCAGAGCATTGAGACACAGTGATGGACTTCCCAGACCTCAGAGCAAGAAAATCCGAATACTTTGAGACTGGCATGTGGGGTGGGGTGGGGTGCATCTGGACACTTGCTCTGGGGATCTGGGTTTGCTGACTCCTGGAGCTGGAACTGAGTACCTTCAACTTGAGGCTCACAGTGGAGTGGGATGATTTTTCAGACATTTACAGCAACCCGAAAGGAAGTTTATAACACATCTAACTAACTGTATATCCTGAGCGTTCTCGCCCAAATTGAAACCTGCTAACTTCCTTAATGAAAGCCCTTTATCATGACTGTTATCTGTAAATTCTGTGTGGCCACTGCAATGAATTCTAGGACCCAGAAGAAAAGCAGAGTAGGACAGAAGTAGAGGGCGCTGTAGGAGGAGAGGAGCATCCCACATGTTGGTGAGAATGATGGGAGGGTGGGGACACACTGAACTGCTCACAACCCAGTCAGCAAGTTCAACCACCATCTGCTCTGCAGGAGAAAGATGTGCTCTACTTCTATAAAGATTTAAAGTCCTGTTGAGTTGCTATGAGTAGGAATTGACTCAATGGCAGTGTTTTGTTCCTGTGTGTTAAAATGGAGAACAGGGAATGTCCTAGGAAATGTAAGAACCTCTCACACGGTGTTTTATATGTGTACTTTAATTCTTTCAGCAAGTGACTTTTGAAATGTTTAAAACAAATTTAAATTAAAATTTTAAAAAGTTTTCTCTTGTTAGTGGGAAAAAAAGTTAATGTAAAACGACTCAGCTGAAGAACAACCACGTGAGAGGACTAGACCACGATAATCACAGAGAAAGGGTGTACCTACAGAAGTACTAGATCATAAGCTAAAATCAAATGATGTAATTGAACTGCTTAATAATTCAACTCTGAATGAACCAATTTCATTTTATAATAATGACAAACACATGACTTTAATTGGTGTAAAACATGTTTTATTAACAATAAAAATGCAAACAAAAGTGTTATCTTAACTACTTAATATTGATACTAAGTCAGAGAACTGCTCAGGTACTAAAGTTTAATGGAAATAAATAGGAAGCCTGTCATTGTGGCACATCCTTCCCAGCTCAATATCAGCACCCCTCCTCGTGTTGTTCTAACTGGTGCGGTAAAAGTAGGAGCACTGGAATAGGAGCTATGAAATGAAATTCTATTCTAACCAATCCTTTTTCTTGTTGTCTAGTGCTTCTGGTATGTAAGAATCAACAACATTAAGAAATACTGATTTCTATTATATGATCTAAAGGATCATACCAAATAGTCTATTAAAGGAATTTTGATGTAAGTTTTCCAATCTGTAGAAAAGATGAATGCTCAAACAGTGATTTCTGGCTCAATTGCTTAGTCACAGCAATTGCATAATTTTGGTTTCTAAATGATGAACATCCTGTTAGTAATATTTCCTACTGAGAGAAGAATATTAAATCCATTTAATTGCTATTAATTAATATGTTAGGGATAATACTGATGCTGTCTTGCTAGTAACAAACCTTCCTCTCTTAAAAAATTCCTTTGTATGGTTATTATAATATCAAACCACAAAGAGACTTGTTTTCATTTTAATAAAAAATAACAGATAATAACATTTAAAATTATGTGCAAATGTCTTTTCCAGAATATGTGGTAATATAATGCCAAAAAAGAAAGCTACAAGCTGTTTGTGGCCTAAGATATGCAAAGAATTAATTTTTGTGCTGGCATATACTGTAATTAGAAATGGTTCTGTGCATCATGATTAAACTAGTAACCATGGTAACCAGAGCAGGAGAGAGTGAGTGCAAAAAGAGACTGAACAAGCCAATCACAAGCTGCTTTCCATCTGTTTATTTTTAAATCTCTGTGAGAAAAAGATCTATTAAGTGAATATTAATGTGTATTACATATCTATCACTCATTTGCAATAAATTGAAGTGTATCTTAAGCATACATACGCACACATGCAGTATCAGGCAGAGCAGATTTAGATTACCATCGCATTCACAGAGCACACAGTCCTTAAAAATAACACCATGACAGTCCATGCAGGCAGCTTGTTTTCATAGGACTGCATGAGGAAAATGACAGAGCAGAAAATTCAAGCTACAGATTCGCAGTCCTTGGAGCTTTACCATTTTTTGCTATAAATGAATAACAACGCTGCTTGTCTCCTAGTTGCACATTAATAGGCAACAAGCACTAATAAAAAGGCAACCACCATTAACAAGGTTCCTAATGATGCATTTTTACAGCCTTTGCCTGGCGGACAGGCCTTTATAGATAGCTGGTAGGTGATACGAATAGGAAGCGTCTATCGCAGAGAACTGGAACTGTTAGGGTTCAGTGTGCAGTTTTTCAGTCTCAGAATTGAAAAGTGAAAGACTCAGATCATTTTCAAAGTAAACAGTCTCCATCAAAACTGATTCAAGTTTAAATGTAAGACATTTAAGTGTTTCCTTTAAAAACTTTTTATCAAGATGACAAAAGACACTATATGTAAAGAATGCATGTGCATATAAGAGGTTATCTTTTCATGAAAGACAAAACAATGTAGAAAAATTACATAAAAATAGTGATGACATTGACCCTGCAGCTATGGGAGATGGTCATATTTGACCAGAGCACACGGGAGCAGATGAAGGGGCAGGAGGAGAGAGTGGAGCACAGCCTGGCCCACCAGGCCGTGAGGATGAAGTTCCTGAGTAGAGCAGCCAGTCCACAGAGAGAACAACATGGCTGGCCCCACTATGAGAAATGATGCCAGTCAGTGACTAAGGGCGTTACAGGGGACTGCACCGGAGACACTGTGGGAATCGCACCTGACCTGATCCCACCACACCGAGGCAATGCACTGGGGGAGTGCAGTGGAACAGCAAGGGAATGGAGTGGCAAGGTCCCCAGGGAATGCTGAAAGTGGACTTTGGGGCCAGGGCGTGGTGCCCCAACAGACTGGACTGGAAAACGCTCCTAAGGGCCAGCAAACGATCCCTGAACTAACTACAAGCTTTTCCCTTGTGAAAAAAAAATAGTACTCTATAAAATAGGAGTATTTCTTGGTATGTAATTGATGTTGTTCGGTGCCATTGAGTCAAGGTGGCCCTACGGACAACAGAATGAACCACTGTCCGGCCTGCACCATCCTCACAACTGCTGTCAAGTTTGAGCCCATTGTTGTAGCCACTGTATCAAATATTTCAAGATTCCTCCTCTTTTTCAAGTATGATGCCCTTTGCCAGGAACTGGCCCTCCTGAGAGAAAGTCCTGTGTTCTTGAAATCTTGCTGCCCTTGATTCCATGGATCTTTCAAGATTCTTTGTCAATACCATAATTCAAGTGCGTCAAATCTTTTTCAATCTTCCTTACTAATTATTCAGAGTTCACATGCACCCATGGTGATGGAAAAGACCAGGGCTTCGGTCAGTTGCACCATAGACCACAAAGCGATATGCCTGCTCTTCAAAATTTTAAAAACGTTTTGAGCAGCAGGTTTGCCCAGTGAAATATGTTCTCTGATTTCTGGATTGCTGTTTCCATGAAAGCTGATTATGCATCCAGGGAAAAGGAAACACTTGACATATTCAGTCTTTTCTCCATTTATGATGCTGTTGTTCTGTGGGTTCGGCTGTGAGGATTTTGGTGTTTTCTACACGGAAGCACTTATTTGTGTCTTCTGTGTGTGTTGATTTGTATTTTAATGAGCATCCAACGAAATTCATCTATATGGATCATAACAAAATATGGATAACCTTGAAATGCATGCGAATTCCAGAACCTTCATTGTGCTTCTGCAGAGCTTACACATGGATCAAGAGGCAATCATGGGCACAGAACAGGGGAATGCTGCGTGCTTTAAAAGCAAGAAAGGTGTGCAGTTTGGAAGCGCAAAGAAGTCCATGGGGGAGGTGAAAACACACCATTAAAGGGTATGGCAAGGGCACTGGTACACAGTTTAGTGCCTTTTCAAAAAGTTTATTGGAAAAAAAAGCCATTCCCCTTTCACTCTAATGTCTCTATGAACATTTTGAACCTCCCTTATATTTTGCCAGAGAAGCAAAAGGCTGGCGGCACAGCTGGAGCACTTTGGGTAGAAGACCGAGCAGGGAACGTCTCGGAGAGCAGAGGTGAGTGGAACCGGAGCAGGCCGCGTAGAGGAGGTAGAGCAGCACCGTGCTTCCCTACGGAGCTTTCAACCAAACGGCAAACGTGTTAGCTCCAGTTTACCAGCCACTCCTCAGGAGAGCAGTGTGCCCACCCAAACCTGTAAAAAGGACACTTTGGGAACCCTCGGGGGCAATTCTGCCAGTTCGAAGGACACGATCAGATTTGGTTTGGCGGGGTTTGTTAGGCCCTTGAAGGGGTTAGAAGAACTCTGGTTGAAGCATGAGCGCCCAGCTGAGACGATAGCAGCACAAAGGGCCGTGGCTACTCCAAAGAAGCAGGATGTGCAACGATGTGCACAGACCACTGGAAGCAGTTCGATTCTGTCGGAGAGGGTCACTGGACATCAGAATCAACCCAATGGCAATGGATTTTGGGGTTACAAATTGGATTTTTCACACGTATTTATCTACCCAACAAATTATAGCATTTCTCCCTTTGGAATGTTTTCTAAAAGGTGTCTCTAAAAATAAGCTTACTCACCATGAACTTCTGCTCAACTTCCTGTAAGGAAGCCAAAATTGGAGATTACTGCTGTACTAGATACCAGATAAGGAAAGATAATCCTTTAAGACTTGTCTTTGAAAGTGCTTCATGATAAAATGGAGAGTGGGGATCTTCTCCACTGCGTCCTTCTAAGTCTAGGTTATCTTAGCTGGCATAGCCATGAAATTCTGTAGATTCCATCACAGGTGTGAAGAATGAGTACTGCCACATAATTTTAAAACGCTAACTCAATAGTTTAAACAGTTTACCAAAAGAAGCTGACTGAACCTCCCTTAATAACGAATGGCATTTGTTTTTCAATTCTCTGTAAGGTGATTGTTTGGTTTCCCCTGTTGGACATTTAGCATTAGGACACTGTCATGTGATTTCTACAGCAGCCACTAGAGGGAAAACTTCTACTGAAAAAAAAAAAGACGCAAATATAAAAGATTATTTTTAAAACTTCTTAGATTAAAATAAGTCATTTGGAAATATTATATTCATTTAAGTAGATTGTAAATTAAGCTTAAAAATAATTATGTATCTCCCAGATAAAACATTAAAAATAGTCCATAAATCCCACAGTGTTTTCAAGTTAGTCTTGAAAATAGTTATAAACTATACTGCTCTACACAGATTTTAAGAAGCTTGGTGGCAAGAGGCAACACATGGCAGGCTCCAACCCATCAGCTGCTCATGAGAAAAACGTGAGGTTTCTGCTTCCAGAAAGATTTACATCAGAAAGCCACAGAGGTAGTTCTATGGTTTGGAATTGACTCCATGAATGCCATTTTGATAACTTTTAAAGAATTTTAATGAATGAACTCATTTGCTTCTCCAAATGAATGACTGGTAGACTGGAATTAGGGCCATTTTACTAAGTTAAAACAAGTTATATAAATACTTGAGTCTCCCACTTCCTGTCCTTCACTTGCACCCAAAAGGCCAAAACCCTTTTATCAATCAGTGCATATGTTACAAAGTAAAAGCGAGTCCCACAGCATTTTCATGCCGATCACTAGGCTTTCTTTAAATGCATTTCTTGCTGGATTTGATCTGCTGACCCTTTTTGATTACTAATGCTTATTTAACTCTTGACTCCACCAAGGAAAAAACAAAACCTCCTTGTCTTAAAGTTAGTTCAAACTCACATAGATCTCACAGACAGAACAGAAGTTCCCTGTGGGGTTTTCAAACTCGCTCCAAGAGTGAGTTAGTTTTGGATTAATCTTTGTCCCTGAAAGCAACTGGTAGCATCTAAAGATAACCTTTGGCTTCGCAGCCATGTGCTAATCAGGAGCAAAGACATCTAACTATGGCACAATTAATACTAGAAATCAAATTAGGTTATTTTTAATTAGTGCAATATAATGTTTCCCTAGCAAGTTTTAAAAAGACATAAAATGTTGGGAGCCGATAGCCATTAAGACCCTGGCCTCAGACACGTAGCAGAAACTTAGCCGCTTTCTAACAGCAAGGCTTTGTTTCCTGCCCAACTTCGCCCCCATATTCCAAGCTACATGCTCAGTAGCATGGGAAGTTGCGATAACTGACCTTGTTGCCATTAGTCAAAGTACTGAGCACCCATTGAACTGCAGATTTATCTTATTAGGAACATAGTGATAAGTTCACCCGGTAAGCCTTAATTTGCATGCGGACGTCACCACAGACGTCTTTGAGTACTGTTGCGCACCCTTTGTACCTTAGTGGGAACATGTGGCTGATTGGTTGTTGTACAGTGTGCAGTTGTTACACAGTGTGCTTCATTGGAATATGTGCCTCCCACTTCCTTCTCTGTTGTGAATATATACCCAGAGTTTTGGCAAAATAAACAGGCTTGATCAGCACTTGTCTTGCCCCACGTCTCTGAATCTTTTTTTCCATCCAGGTTCGTTGCCCCTCCGGGTCACCGCGTGAGGGTCTCGCTGGACAAGACCCCAACAATAAAACATTTACATGTTGTTCTTGTTTGGTGCCATCACGTTGGCTCCAACCCATAGCAACTCCATACACAACCGAAGGAAACCCTGCATGGTCCTGCACCATCCTCACCTTTGTTCCTGTGTGCCTGGGCCAAAGGATGCAGCCACGGTGTCAAACCATCTCACTGAGGACCTTCCTCTTTGTCCCTTCCCTTCCATTTGACCAAACACGATATCTTTCTCCAGGGATTGGTCTCTCCTAAAACTATGCCTAAGTCTGTAAAATGAAATCTTGCCTTCCTTGCCAATAAGAAGCACTCTGGAATTATTTCTTATGATATAGATCTATTTGTCCTTTTAGCAGTACATGGTAATTTCAATATTCTTCTCCAGCACCACAAGTCAAATGCATCTATTCTTCTATGACCCTCCAACGTTCACATGCAGATGATGATGCAATGGAGAATACCATGGCTTGGGTCACGTACACCTTGGTCCTCAAACAACTATCCTTTTCAATATTATAAAGAGGTCTTGTGAAGATTTACCTAAAGAAATTTGTCATTTGGATGATTGACTGCTGCTTTCCTTAGCATTGATTGTGGAGCCAAGCAAGACAAAATCCTTGACAACTTCACCCTTTTCCCCATTGGTCATGATGCTGCCTATTTGTACAGTCGTGAGGATTTGGGTCTTCCTTACACTGAGCTGTAATCCCTACTGAGAACTACGACTCCTAGTCTCCACCAGCCAGTGCTCTAATTCCTCTTCACTTTCAGCAAGCACAGTTACGTCATCTGCATAGCTCATCGAATCCAGCTTCTCTGACGATTGGCTCAGCATACAGTTTGAATAAGTTTGGTGAGAGGATACAACCCTGATGCACATCTTCCCTGATTTTAGATCATGCAGTATTTCCTTATTTTGTTCACACAGCTGCCTGTTAGTTCAAGTTCCAAATGAGCACAATGAAATGTCTGGTGTTCCCATCCTTGTCAAGGTTCTCCACAGTTCTCATGGTCCGCGCAGTTGAACGCCTTGCACAGTCAATGGAACACAAGGAAACCCCTTTCCGGTGTTCTCTGCTTCAGCCAACATCCATGGGACATCAGCAATGATATCTTAGCTCCACATCCTGTTCTGATTCTGGCCTGAACTCCTGTCAGTTCCCTGTCAATGTACTTTTGCAACTGTTGTTGGAAGATCTTAAAGGAAAACCAACCTGTTGCTACTAGAGTAAAGAAAGAAATCACTGACACTTTAGTTGCCCTTGGATCAGTCCCCAACTCATGGCCATCACCTGCAAAGCAGATCAGCCCACTGAACCTCCACATGGTTTATCATTGGCCTAGGAAAGACGTATTTGGAAAAGGATGTGCTTTGGAGGAAGGAGCCTTGGGGACAGTGGCTCAACAAAGGCCAGGGGTTAAATCCCACCAGCCAGCCATGCTCCGGGAAGAAAGATGTGGTAGTCTGCTTCCACGGAGAGTGTAGCCTGATTGATCACTATGAGTCCTGATTGACTCTACAGCAACAAACACTGGGAAACCTGGACATTGCCCCCTACCACTGCTAAACTCCTTACTGTAAAATTGAGAAATCAAGAAATGGCTTCTAAATGAAGATAGCCCAATCTTTTATATACTCCAAGTGTAACATCAGAAATTATCAGGGAAATAAAATGACCAATAAATTTAATTTCATTCACTATATAATGTTGATTTTAAAATATAAATTTAAAATCCACGTATACATCATAATTCCTAAATTTGGGAAATGAAAATTATTAACATTTTATATGCCCAGATATACAAGGGCAAGTCTATACACACATATATATGGAACATCACAGGTTTATTCCAAACCAAATGTATTGAAACATGTCTATCAATGAATGGCTGCATACCTGCCTTGGCCTCACTAGGGTGTTTTCAAAAGAAATGTATATAATTTGTGCCATGAGACAAAATGACTCTAGTCTAGCGATAGATAATATCAACTATGTGACAATCCTCAAATGGACATCTTCCTAATTAATTAAAATAGTGCAGCAAGTTATGGGAATACTGCCCCCACATACAACAATAATTTTCAGATTAAATAATATTTAAGGACAGTCAGGAAAACCTCGAATATGAATTCAAGACAGGAAAGTTGGCTCAGAAGGTTACTGCAGCTGGTTTGGGAGACTGCCGAGGATGATCTTTATCAGTTTTCTCAAAGGATACAGCGTGGCTGCTTTGGCTTATTATGAAGACATTTTAATAAGCTTAAAAAAAGCGGCAATGACAAAAGGCCAGGAAATTTGTACCAGAGAAGTGTTTTTGTTTGTTTATTTTGTTTTTTTCCCAACACTATTAAGCACCTGCTCATTCTTCCAACGTAGCAAGGAATATCCTATAAGAATGTTCATCCATTTCATACTACACTTCTCATTACCCCTCAAATATCTTTTTGTTCCCTGGACTCAAAATCCATTGGAAATGAACACAATGTGACAACCTCAAGGATGCCCAAGCTGCTGATTGGCCTGATGTATATGAAAGAACTGAGAGTTCTTCAAGAAGGGTGAGCAAGTGTACACACTCAGACAGAGGCTTAGTTGAGGAACACTAGGTTCACATTTGGATGCTATTCTCTGTTTAATAACGGCTTCTATAGTTTTGGAGCAATACTCTGACTTACTTTTACATTATATGTAGTCTTCGATGGGTGCAGTGATCACATGTGATTTTGATGTTTACTTTTTTATGCTCTTCTAATTTGTTTATGTTATGAATTTTTATGACAATGAAAACTGTATTGTTTTTTAATAAGGAGAGAAGAGCTATTTTCTTTCTGTTTGCTATTTTCTTTATAAATCCGTGAAAACGAGAAAGGCCCTTCACAGTAAACAGGAGTTCTGTAAGGTAAATGCCAAATCTTAATCTGAATTAATCATTAATTCCACCTGTCATATATGTTGATAAATAAATTAAGGTTTTATTGCTTTTACATATTTTAAATCCATGAAGCTAAATAAGCAAGTGCTATTAAATGGGCTGTGAGTTGTACTTAGTACTTCCTGTCTCTTCTTATCCAAACTAGCCTTCGCGGAGTTCTTGGAATCAATCAAGTAACAAGGGAGGTTTCTCTGGCTGGCCTTTCAAGAATCCTTTTCCACTTTAATTTTAATGCAAAACCAAAATGAAGTTGAACTGATAGGCCACGTGTTATCTTGTTCATTCCTCACATTGAGTACATTCCTTAAGCAGGTGGCTTTTCCAAACAGCTTCCTTAGACATTATCTGCACTAAATTCTTGGGGGCAATCCATGAAATCAAATAAGAAAACGCACCTGTAGTTGTGTGAGTTTTCAGAACACGCAAAGGACTTCAAAAACTCCATGGGAAAAAAAATCTATGATCTTGTAACTGAAGTTTTCCTTGAAATTTTGGAAGACCCTTCATATTCCCAATGAACTTTTCAACACCCATGAAAGAAAGGATAAAATGTCGTTCGCAAACAGACCATGTACAACACATGAATGAAAAATAATTTTGTAAGGTCTCCATTAGAAAATAAAAAGACATAAAGTTTGCCAACAGAGCTGATGGATTTATTTAATGCAATATTGTGATACTTTAAAAGGCTATATCACCTAATAAAATGTAGAAGTCTAGATACATCACTAAAAAAAGAAAAACTAAAATTATATTAGTTGTAGCTCAGAGTCCTAAGGGATACCAAAAAAGGGGGGTTGTTTATATTCATCTTTATTTTAATGATACTTCAAATGACAGATTGCTACAACTGTCATTAATTCCTAAGGCACCTACACAACAATATTTCCTATGCAAATGGGTGGGAATTCTTAATGTGAAAGTGGGAACATTGAACATTTTCTTGAGGCTTATTCTTGACAGTTCTTGAGGATTATGCCCAATATTTAACACAATGTAGTCTTCCAGATTGAGTAACAATTTTCAGAGAAAGAAATCTCTAAGTAAGATCTTTTAGCTACAACTTTGCTCCCAGCAGCACAGAGGGAAGTCGGCTGCAGGCAACACATGGGGCAGTTCCTGCTGGCCTGTCCTCGGTTAGGTCGAAGTGATTTAGAGCAGAGGAGAGAACGTCTTCTCTGGCCAACTGAAGGGAGAAAGTTGTCTTGATAAAAGCATATATTTTTAACCGCCACAAAAATGATTTTAAATGCCTGAATTATTTTTGTCATCTTCAATGATTAACAGCAGTAATTCTATTATTACTTCAGAAACTGTCAAAACACAAATTCAAATATGTTAATTTACAAAGTTCAGAAATATCTAGCCATGTCAGATGTGGAGTTCTGACATTGGAAGTACATACCAGGCTCTTGACAAATACGGAATTTAGACACAGTCTTTATAAAGCATCTCCGTTCTTCTGGGACTATTAGAGAAGCTGTTTTCCTTGTTTTATAGGATACCTGTTATCGTAGACGCCACCAATCCCAAAGGTCTCCTTTTCTGTGAAGTAGCATTTACTAGTCTCACGTGTCACCTGTTGACACGTGATAAGAAGCTTTCCTCTTCACTTCTGTCTACTGAGCTCGAGAGCATGCAGTGAAACATCTCACCTTCTAAAAGGGTTATCTGCCCAATTGATTTTTGCCACAGATTCAAGCCATATTCCGAACTAAACATGGAACAGAGAAATCATTGCAGATCGGATGTGGGTGTTGACTAAAAACAGAGACGACAAGAAAGATGTTTATCTGTGTTTTACTGTCAACATAATTTTCATAGAAATTCGAATTGTCTTCTTTGAAAAAGAAATAAGATAATCCTCAAATTTATGTGGAACTTCAAAGGGTCCTCATCTTGAAAATGAGCTAAGTAGCAGGATTCACCCCCAATCTCAAAACATATCAGAAAGCTTTAGTTAATCATTAACAGTTAGGTAGGTACTGGTTTATTTATAGACATAGAGACCAATGCAATAGAAGTGAAAATCTACAGTCATCTCGTTTTTAAAAAGGGGACTAAGTGCATCATGTGATAGTAATCTCTTTTAGAAAAATGAATATCAGGCCAGTTGCAAGGAGTGGGCGATTAGTGATGTCTCAAATGTCCAACCCTTCCAAGATGCTATTCTGCTCCATTTTCACGCTCCCACCCCACCCCCTCACTCCTCACCTTCTTGAGTTCTGGAATTTTCTGCAACGTCCCACAGACACTCCTAAAATTTGGAGGAAGTGTCCCCCGTGGTGGTGGCTGTTGTTCAGTCCCAACTCCAAAGGTCAGGCAGAAGCCAGCCAAATTCAGGGTCCAGGGCCAGAAGCGCCCCCAAATCACAGCAACATTTTTTTCTCGTACCAAAATTCAGTCAGCAAAGAGAGGTCGGCCTTTCCAAGTGAGGCAGCATGTGTTCCACTGTACACCGGTGTGTGCATCGACGCCTCGTCAAAGGAAAACAAAGCATGGTGGGTCAAGTCTCCCCCTCTACGCAGGAGGTCCTAAAGATGTCGCCAAGGAAACCAAGGGCGCGACGTGGTTCACGTGGTACTTTCAATACCTCTTGTTCAGGAGAAAGCTGGACACTGAGCAAGGAAGACCAGAGAAGCTTTCGAAATGTGGTGCTGGTGAAGAATTTGCAAGTGCCATAGACTATCAGAAGAACACACAAATCTATCTCGGAAGAAATACAGCCACAAGGCTTCTAACAAGGGAAGATGGCATGACTTCACCGCACATTGGACATGCTATGTGAAGAGAGCCTTTTCCCTGGAAAGGAGCATCAGAGTTTGTAAAGCAGAAGGGCAGCGAAAACGAGGAAGGCCCATGGTGAGATAGAGTGACACAGTGGCTGTAAGAATGAACTGGAACGTAAAAGCAACTGTGGGAACGGGGTAGGACTGGCTGGTGTTTCCTGCTGTTGTATTCAGAGTCACTTGGGAGGCACCTACTAATCACCCAATGCAAACAGAGTGTGTAAAACGCTAATAGAGGCGATAGGCCACCTTTGCCATTCCACGCAGCCTACAAAACTGGGCCATGTCTTAGAGGGGATTGCCTCGGGTCTCCAAGAATCCCTCCCTGAATCTCCACCATTTGCATAGCCAAGGAGTCCAAAAATTCTTCATTCAAACTTGACCTTCCAGGTTGTTATAGAGAGTGTATTTGTCAAGGTGCAAACGCACACACGTGCGCGCGCGCACACACACACAAGCAGTAGCCATTTCTAAAAGGAATTCTGGTACCTTTGAGTTAAAAAAAAGTATTTAGAAACCAAGTCTTGGAAAAGTTGGTGGTATGAAGCTGCCTGATGATTCCTGGAAGAAAGTTAGGAGAGTCTGTTTTCATGGAGATTCCCAAACCAATCCCACTCCCTTCCAATTACTCCAACTTAAAATAACTCTCACCCCATGTAGCTTCTCCTCTGAGTGGAAGAAGCAGACTGACCCATCTTTCTCCATGGAGCCACTGGCGGGTTCCAGCCAGCACCCTTTCAGGTAACAGCCACATGTACCACCTGTCAGTGAGGTCTCAGCCTGGGAAACCAGACAGGATGGAATTCGTTTTTCCTGAGTTAGAACACCACTGGGTCAAGTGGGTGTCACCTCCACTCGAGCTTGCACACATTCTCCGTTGCCGATTGGAGTTTTGATGTAACAAATCACCTTCCTTAACGTTGAAGTCCATGAGCAACCAGTAGGATGATGGGACAGAACCAGGTGGTGTTTATTTCTGTTGCACACAGATTGCTATGAGTTGCAGGCCACTTGTTGGTACCTCACAAAAGCAACTTTCAGGAAGAAGTCCCTGGCAGGTGCAGATGGGTAAGCATTTGACTAGTAGTGAGATAAGTGGTTTGTACCCAGAGGCAACTGCGAAGACAGGCCTAACCATGTGCTTTCCAAAAGCCATTATCCTTGAAATCCCTGTGGGAGCAGTTCTTTGCACACGTGGGGCCCCCGTGAGTTGGAATGGAAGGGCAGCTAACAACATCTTTTAGGAACCAAAGGTAAAGGTCATATATGGCTTCTATGTATTAGCCTAACACGGCTACCTTATATGTGCTAAAATTCTCTTAGTTTAAAATACAAAGTTGTTGGAAATTTGCAAAATGTTCATTGCAAAATGACTTTCCCATTAAGAATTATGGACAAAAGCAAATAATATCACTTATAAAATGAGTAAGAATTTATGAGAAATATTACTGCCATTGGCATTCTTAAATAATATACTAAACATTTCTGTTGAGTCTATTTCCACTCAAAGCAACCGTACAGCGTAGAGTAGAACCTTGTGTGGTTCCAAAGACTGAAATCCTTCCATCAGACGACCACATTTTCCTCCTGTGTGGTAGATTAGAACTGCCAGCCTCGACATTCGGATCAAAGCAGCTAATCCACGAAGCTCATTTAATAGAATTTTTGCTCCTGAAATATAAAACTTTTCAAAATGCTTACTAAATCAACTTCAGATTATTTCAAAAATACAGGTATAGTTTATCAAAAATCTGAATACCACCAAACCATCCAGGGTAACTTTTTAAAGATGAATGAACTTTGAGCATTAAAAATACAGCTATGATTTTTTTTAACTTTCAAGCAAAATTCGGCAGTGTTTCTCAGCTATAACTGTTGCTTAAAACACAATGACACTAAATATTACATGGGGTCCTTCCTTTCTTATTTTTCCCTCGTTGATCACCATCAAAACTTTTTTTTCCTATTTCTCAAAATTTGGCAAATTTTTTGGAAATAAAACTATCTGGTCCATGCAATTTGCCACATCCTAATAAACAAGCTTGTTTTTACTGGAAGCCTGCATTTTCAGTTTTTACAAAAACATGCCAGGCTTGTGCTGTATAATGGAGGAGGAAACCAAAGGTTGAAGGTCAGACTCTGGTTGCCGTGAACTCGTAGGTGACTTGGCAGCCCTGGCCTCTGTAATTTTCAGAGGCAAGGTAGAAGAACTTCCATAGGAAAGCGGTGTGTGTGTGTGTGTGTGTGTGTGTGTGTGTGTGTGTGTGTGTGTGTGCAAACAAATCAGGAAAAATAAAGAGCAATGATGATTAAACAACAGGCCCTGTGATATAGTTCATGCTATGTTTACACATATGTCTCTGTGTATGTTTTCAACTTATCCACTGACCAATGTTTATTAAGCATGGAGTTATCTGGAATATGCGAAAGGAGTTGACATGGTCCTCTGAATGAAAACACATTCTTTCTGAGCTTCTTCCTCTCGTTGTTCACATTAGACTTGGAGGGTCATGCATACGGCTGTGGAACTGACCAGGATCACTTGTGGAAAAAGGGAAAAAGAGAGAAGGGATTCCAAAACAGCTTGGCTTCAAAGCCACAGCAAACTGCCTCCTGGTGAAATAAAAGGTCACATTAAAAGGCAGGAATCGCAAGATTGTAAAGAATAGGGTTTTACTTTCCTTTGTCACCCCTTCTATTCATGTTAGTAAGCTGTCAGAAGAGTGAATCTCCAGTCTGCTGTGATCACCTAGTGTCGTGATCACCTGATACAGCCACGCCCACTTTTTCTGCTTCCCGAAGAGGACAGGCTGCACTACAGAGAAGCAAGCCAGCCGCCGGAAGTCATATCCTGCCACAGACCAGCACCGAACACTCCTGGGGAATTTAGTGAGGGCTGTGGATGCAGCGCAGCCTCTGTCAAAAAGAAGGAAAGGGTCCACTTCCCATAAAAAGCCCATTTGCTGGCGGTATTAATCTGTAGGCATTTTTCACCAATACTATCCTTAAGAGCTGCTCATAAGACCAAGCGTTCTATTGCTGCTATAAGAGAAGGATCGCAAGCAGGTCGTTTTAAGAACAAGAAATTTCTTTTCTTCAAGTTGGGGAGCCTGGGAGTCCACATTCGCCATCTTGAGGGGAAGGTTTACTGTCTGTCAATGCTGGGCGAATGGCTTGTCTTCTCACCTCCTCCTCCTCCTTGGTTTCTTGGTGGTCTTCCAGGGACAGAGCACCAGTCTTCCCCCATCTTTATTTTCTCAGAGCTTTCTTAATATGCTCTCTCTTATATCTCAAAAGGGGTTGATTTAAGATACACTTTCAGCTAATGTTATGTGACTTACCCCTAACCCAGAATGTTGTGTCGCTAAGAGTTGACATAACTATGGTTTTGTGGTTTGTTAAAGGATGTTGTGTGGTAAGTGGGATTTGTACGTAGAAGAGGGAACAGATGCAGAACTGCATCGATTTCATTCACGCATCATTCATCCCTATTCCGCTGACGTCCACGTTTCTCTCTAACAGACTCTATTTTATTATTTAGAGCATGTTTAGATTTTCTTTCATTCCAAATATCTTAGCAAATTTATAAGTCAAAATTGTGGACTTGGAAATCCCACAGTGCTGCTCAGCTCTTGTAAAACATGTTCTTAGAGTCATTACTAAGATCTGGGTTTTTTATCTTCTGTTAAAACACAAGAGCAAGCCAAATGAAGATCAAACATGATAGTGGGACAGGAGAAAATTAGAAAGAAATAGAGGAAAGAACTTGGAGACAAAGGACATTCAGGTATAAACATCGGCATGCACACATGTGAATACGTTCATATATGATAGGGATATAGGTCTATGTACATATATTTAAAAGTTAAGTAGCAGACAAGCTTCGGGTCTCTACTCAAGTCCTCCCTTAACACAAGGACACTTTGTTCTAATAACCTGGCATTCTGTGATGCTTATCCTCTCTACACAATCGCTGGATTCAACATGGGTGCATGGCAAATATGGTGAAGAAAGCTGATGGTGCCCGGCTATGAAAAGATAGGAGTCTGGGGTCTTAAAGGTTGGACTTTAAACAAGCAGCCATCTATCAGGGAAACAACAAAGCCTACATGGAAGAAGCACACCAGCCTCTCACCAGGTGTTGACGGGATCAGGTGTTAGACAGCAGAAGACCCAAAACAAAAAACCTTATCAATGCAAATGATTGGAATTGGAATGGAGATCAAAATCCCATCTGTAGACAATTTGACATCCCCTCACAGAAGGGTCACGAGGAAGGACGGAGTCAGACAGGGTGCTGCACAGCACCAACAGAACACACAACATTCCTCTAGTTCTTTAAACCTTCCTCTCCCCCACTGTCATGAGCCTAAATCTCCCTTACAAATCGGGCTAGACTGGAGCATGTACACCGGCACATGTAAGAGCTCTTCACACACAGAATCCAGGACAGATACACCCCTCAGGAACAGTAATGGGAGTAGCGCTACCATGAGGGTAGGGGGTAAAAGGGGTTGGGGGGAAGGGGCAGAAATGGGAAACCAACTACAACAATGATCAACGTATAGCCCCCCTCCCACATGGGGGAAACATCAGAAATGTGGGAGCAGGGAGACAGTGTAAGACATGAAAATAATAATTTCTAATTTATCGGGTCCACGAGCGTAGGAGGGTGTGTGAAGGAGGGGAAAAGAGGAGCTGATACCAAGGGCTCAAGCAGAAAGAAAATGTGTTGAAAATGATGATGGCAACAAATGTACAAATGTGTTTGATACAATTGATGTATGGATTGTTATCAGAGCTGTAAGAACCCTCAATAAAATGATTTATTAATAAAAGAAAAGAGAAAAACAAACACAAGGATACTCAAAGGGCCCGTACTTGCTTTCAGATTACTGTTCATTTACATCCAGATAAATCTGTCCTCCATCATATTTCATTTTCCTTTTTTATTTTCATTTTAATTTTTAGATAGATTGAATATCTTTGCACTTTATTAAAACAGTGTCACACAGCATGCTGTTATTTGTGCCTGGGTTCTCTTGCCCGGTGTTACATTTGTGTAATTCATCTTTATGCGTCTGTGAGTTGCAGCCTGTTCATTAGCATGCCTGTGCAGCTCTCCATAGGATGACTACTCCACAGTCCATTCATTTTGCTGTTGAGGGGCATTGAGACAATTCCCCATGGTCGTATCTATTTTCAAAATAGAACCATTTGAAAAAGCAAAATAGGTTATATGAGAATTATGTTACAACACAGGAATAAGAAAGAATGGTTTAAAGTCTCTGGTTGATTCTATCTTGTGTTGTATGGTAAAGTTTGAAATCAAATACTGACAATTCCTGGGTCTTTAATATGCAGGCAACTGCTACTGGGCCTTTAATGTATTACTGGGAACAAAATATGTGTCATGTCTTACGAGAGGAAAATAGAAACAGACTTGAATGTTCACAATTTAGATGATATAGCACAAAAATAGAAGAGGACATGTTGCAGGAGGAACCTTGGACTTAGAGATACAGAAAAGGTGCAGCAAACCCTCTCAGGAACCTGATGGATGGAAATATATTGGCAGGACACACACATTCAAAGAAGTGTGGTCAGCCGCTATCTTCGAGGGAGGCACCACTGTCTTGGAGCTTCCTAGGCCATGACTACACTGTGGCTGTTTTGACACTGTCCTTAGAAAAAAACAATTCAACCAAACCCGCCCCGCAGCATATTTTTCACAAATCACCTACACTTGCTGCATGTGAGACTTTCAAATCACTGAAAGGTCTTCAAACCTTTTCTTACCCTAAAAAAGAAACATTTATTAAGCTAAATAAGAACCAGATACACCGAAGTGACCTATAAAAGCTTAATGGCAGTTAGGGATCAATCTTCAACATAGAGAATGCCTGGGTTGAATGTATTTTTCCAGGAAAATGAAAGTAGGCTAGTGACAGAATTGGAATCAACAATACTGGATGGCTGCAATCTGGTAATTCTAGCTTTTTGGCTTGAGAAAGAGGAACTTTAGAGATCAAAATTACATCTTGTGAAAGCCAATTATAGGTTTTCTTGCCTTTGGGAGATCAGAGAAAGAGTTATTTCCTTGGCATAACATGTGCTACCACACTGCTGGGCCATGCAACTGAGCACATTGTTCTCCGTGGTCTACTTGAAAAATATTTGCAGTCAGAAGAGAACCACGTGCAGTGTGGTTGACCTACATTCTCCCATCGTCTACTATTCATCCCTCCTCTCCCTTCACATCACCATTCTCTGCATACACTGTATTGCTTGTCAACTGATTCAGAGTCTTAGCATAGCACTCAAATTTACAAAGAAGCCAAAGTCTATTTTTAGATTCACATCAGAATCAGCTACTAATCGTGCTAGAAATTCTGTTATATATTTTCTTGTACTGAAAATGCATTTAAGAACAAAACAATATTATAGTGTATCTTTATAATTATAAATACAGCATAGTTTACTCAAAAACAGTTTCATTTGCATTAGAAAGCAAAATCTCTGATGACTTTTAAAGCCATGCCCATAATTATTTCTAGTAAGAGTCAAAGATAGAAACAAACAAAGATCTTGAGCATGGAGTTTTAAAATTGATCTGAACTGCAAACATTTTCATGCTCAAATGATATATTAGCAATGGTCCTTTTAAATTTGCTTTAAAAACTAAAAGTTTATACCTTCCTAAAAAGTGTCATGGGATTGTTAAAGCTGAGCTTATAATTTCCTTGACATAAAATAATGGAGGAAAAAATCTCCTTAGAACCTTCCATAATTGAGATAGAGAATTGATACGTGGTTAAATACAGTGGAGTTTCAAAGAGCCCATGGGAAACTGCTATTATCCTTTCCTTCAATTTTTCCATGAGTTTTGAAGTCCCTTTGTATCCTAATAAATATGAGCATTGTAGGAGCAACTGCTGAGCTGGCAGTTATGAAAATATAGACCTCCTGGGCAGAACAGTTTCCTTTAATATACCCTTTGTCGTACAATGGACGAGTGCACATTTTCCTTCACAGGCTTGTTTTAGTTGGTGGAAATCTATTGGGATCTGAATCTCTGACTCGAAGCCTCTCTCATGTGATGATTTTATTTCTTTCAAGACGTATTTTAGCGCACACTGAGAAAGTAAAAAATCCCTTCCCAAAGAAAGCTTTCTCTTGAGCTGATAAAGGACCAAAAGCATCTTCAGACCCTAAACTAAAGTTTTTTTCTTGGATTATGAAGTGAAAATAAGGAACTCTTTTCCATACGTTATGATGGCAGACTTTATCTTTTTTTTTTCATTTCTATTCCAAGATCTTTTTTTTAATTAATAAATCTTTTTATTGGGGCTCATAAAGCACTTATCACAATCCACACATACATCAATTGAGCAAAGCACCCTTACACATTCGTTGCACTCGTCATTCTCATAATTCACCTTCCACTTGGGTTCCTGGAATCAGCTCTGTTTCCCCTTTCCCCCCCCTCCCCCTTCATCCCCACTCCCCCTCTGGTCCCTTGATAGTTTATAAATATTTATTATATCTTATCTTACACTCCACGGCGTCTCCCCTCACCCGCCTCCCCATTGCCCATCTCCCAGAGAGGAGGTTACACATAGATCTCCAAGATCGGTTCTCCCTTTCTACACCCCCTTCCCTCCTGGTGTCGCCACTCCCACCGCTGGTGTTGAGGGGTTCTTCTGTCCTAGATTCCCTGTGTTTCCAGATCCCCACTGCACCGCTATACATCCTCTGGTATAACCAGGTCCGCAAGGCAAGGTAGAATTGGGGTCATGATGATTGGGAGGGGAGGAAGCGTTCAGGAACTAGAGGAAGGTTTTGAGTTTCATTGTTGCTACACTGAACCCTGAGTGACTCATCTCCTCCCCATTACCCCTCTGGAAGGGGTGTCCAGCTGTCTACAGATGGGCATTGGGTCCCCATCACGCACTCCCCCTCATTCATGGTGATGTGATTCTCGCCACCACCCCGCCTTTGTTGTTGGAGACCTGCTCTCCTCTGCCCTGGCAGACTTCATCTTAAAGAGTTTAGTCTGCTTACGCATGTTCTTCAGAGTCAGAGTTCGTGTCTCCTTCTCCTCCTCACAGCCACAGGGGAGAGAGCACTGCCTGGACCAGCGTACGTGCTGCGGTAACGTGGAATTACTTTTGTTTTTCAATCAGTGTTTTTGTAACTCCCACCAAATGATTGGATGGCACCATGCAAATGGAGTGTGTGAACCACGAACAGTAAGGACTGGTCAGTTTTCTCAGTCCACTGCATAGAGAAGACTATGCCTGCTCGGAAGCAAGAGGAGAGGATTCTCTGATTGTTGACCGGGAACGGCCAGAAGCTCAAACTGGATTCAGGGAGGAGACAAAGCCTGTCGCTGCTGATGTCATGTAGAGCTTGGCTGAAAGCAGACAATGCCAAATAGAGGTTTCTCTAGGTTTCGTTGACTATACAAAGGTGTTCGACTGTGTGGATCCGAACAACTCATGAAAGCATAGCTAGGAATGAAAATTATACACGATGGTGCTCATGAAGGACTTGTACATAAACCAAAGAGCAGTCACTCCAACACAACAAGAAGATGATGTGCTATGTAAAAATACCTTTTCCACCATTTTTATTTCATCTGTAGCCTGAGAAAATACCTAGAGAAACTGGATTATATGAAGAAGAATGCAGCGTCAGGATCAGAGGAAGGTTCATGAGCAATCTTCAAGATACAGAGGAGACAAGCTTGCTCGCAACAAGTAAAGGACACCCGAAGCACTTACTGAACAAGATCAAAGAGCACAGCCTTCATTGCAGATTACACCTGGACATAAGACAAAAACCCTGCTTGAGCCAATAAGCAAGATCACAAGAAATGGAGAAAAGAGTAACTTCAACGGTTTGAATTTACTTGGATGCAGAATCAACACTCCTCGCTATGGCAGTCAAGAAATCAAACACACGGTTGATTAGACAAATTTGCTGCAAAGACTTCTTAAAAAGCAAATACCTCATTTTGAGAAATAACGTACAATGGACTCAGACTACCTTTAGAGCCACGTGAAAACTGGACAACAGAGAAGGAAGTCCAAAGAAGAAGCAGTGCACTTGAGTTAATGGTGTTGGGGAAGGAAATCGACTGTTACATTAGACTTCCAGCAGAATGAACAAACCACCCAGAATGTTCCTCGCAAGTGAGGATGGAGATTTCATAGGAGGTCCTTCAGACATACATCAAGAGGGACACTCCCTAGAGATGGCCATCATGTTTACAAAGTTGAGAGTCCGTGAGAAAGGAGGACGCCCGAGAGATGGATTTCCTCTGAAATGACGGCGAGGCTGGCACAGCACGGGCGCTGCTTCGTTCTGTGCTGTGAGTTGCTGCGGACTTGACGGCACCTGACAGTAGCAACAAGCGGTCGTTAAACCAAAAGCATTGCGCTTCACAGAGCTGGCGCAAAGAGAAAGTATCCTCCCCAAAACCCAAGCAACAGGCAACGCTGATGGAAGACATAATCTAGCTTCTTTCATCCAATCCCAAGGTGAGCGTCACAGAGTTTTAGCGCCTGGCCTTGCATCTTGGGTGCCTGTCTTTTTTCAAGACGACTTATTTTATTAAAGCGGTGGCTCTTTTGATGTGTTTAAATTAAAACCTGCAGAACACTTGCAAACTTTCACAGGCAAAGGGGGGTTAATTGAAAAGGTGAACTCAATAATTAAAATCATATCCAACTCAATCATACATGTTAATGAAAAGCTGGTACAGGATGAATAAATGAAACGTTCAGATAATAGCCAAAGCACACTGTACCTATTAATTGCAATTAAAATGTATTCTAAGCACTTTTTTCAGGGAATTTATCCAAAAAGAACATTAGAAAGATCTGACTCAACTCTTCTGTCCATCTTATAGTTAGCGGAAGTGCTAATGAGCAATGGAATGTCCAAGAAGGAGCTGGAAATGGAATCTCAAATGTCCCTCCACCCAAACTCACTTCTCGTCAGACCTGCAGCGTCTCAGCTGATTGATAAAGCAGCCTCCTCTATCCTGTTTAGCCTCCTTTAGCACCACCTGTATTATGCTGCTTAATGGCTATTTAAAAGCAGTGAGACCAGAGCACCCACCTGTTCGAAACCGCTATATGATTCCATGCTGCCCCTAGGGTAAAATACAAATAGTCGACATGACCGCAAGATCCTGTATCAGCTGGCCCAGTTTATTTTCTTTCACATAACCCTCCCACAGTGTTTCCTCTATACACCGGTCCACATGAACTATGAGGTCCTTGAAGGCGATATGCCTGTTCCGAATCTCTTTCCTTTCCACTTTCAGCTTCCATACATGGTTTGCCCTCAAAGGATAATTCATCTGTTCCTCACTACTGTGTGCCCTTTGCCAGCTATCCCTTGCCTGGCCAACTCCTCCTTAGTAGGAACTTCGTTTATAAATCACTTCTTCCTCTTTGCCTATTTCTAGGAGAGCTGGTGGCACAGTGGGTTGAGTTGGGATGTTAAATCAAGCCTATCAGGAACTCTGGGGGACGAAGATGAGGCTGTCTGCACCAGTAAAGTTTTACAGTGTCCAGTACGCTACAGAGAAATTCTGCTTTGTCTTACAGGGTGTCTCTGATACAGAACCAACTCAATAGCAGTCGATTTGGTTTTCATGATATATAAGCTTCCCTGGTTTGGTTTCTCTGGGGAATCCAGCTTAAGACATGAGTCACATGCATTCATTGAGGGAGAACTGTGGATTTTTTTTCTTTCCCAAACCACAGTAATAGCTGCTTTGAAGCCCTTCTATACGCTGAGAATTTAAAACACACGTCTTGGCATTGACTTGATGGCAGTGAGTTGTTTGCTTTCCACAAGTCAGGGATTTAGACTTTTCTTCCAGCTCAGATGTCTTATCCCAAATTTAATAGATTATAGTATACCTTCATACCCTTTTTTCTCAAGTTTTTTTCCTTAACTTTCCAATTTTAACTTATCTGTGGTTTACATTTGTCCCTCAAAACACTTTGTTGCTCTAAATTGTATCTCTTTTCTTGTTGAGACTATGATATGCACAGAAAATCCCATGTTATTCAAGAGTTTCTACAAGAACAGTTTAGGGAGATCCATCACATCCTTCAAGTTGCGTGACTGTCCTCACTTGTTCTGAGTTGTACCTCCTTCGGGAAGGGAAATTCAATTCTCTGAAGACCCTTTCTACTCCCTTAACTTGCTTTTATTAGTTTCACCACATTGAGATAATTCCGAAAGACCCTCATACTCAATGCAGACTTTTTTTTTAACTAATTAAGCTGCTGTTTGTGAGATACAGTCGATAAGTATGGCCCTTCTCGGCATAATCCCTTATGTGAACCCTTAGCTGTTCCCTGGGAGAAAGCTGAGGCTTTGTCCTTCAACAGAGTCACAGCCTCAGAAACCCATCGGACAGTTCTATCCTGGGAGTCAGAATCAGCTTGGCAGTAAGTCTGAATGTCTGAGAAGTCCCGGACCAAGCCACACCTTTGTATGCTTGCCGGCATCTTTAGACTTTATCCAAGGATGTGACTTACAACGCCACCCTTTATTTTCCCTGAGAGTATGGTCCCCTAAAAGATAAACAACACCCCCATTAAAGCCCTTCCTCAAGATAAGAGTCATATGGAACATCAATATTGGTGGGCCACAGGGAGAGTACATCCAAGATCTCCGCATCGGGGCAGAGGCTGTGAAAACCACCTGCACCAGAGACTGGCCTGCAGACTCAGATGAGCAATCCTGAGACTATGGTGGAATTTCTCATCTGGCCCAAGGCTACGGAAATGTGAGACACAACACCAGGTGGGCAGGCTTCCTGGCCCATGGAAGCAAGATCCAGGGACCACGTGGCTGAGAACTGGAGAAAGACTAGGTGGGTGGCTGCAGAGACGGATGACCCTCTCCATATTCTGCTGACCATGAAGTGTGGTGACATTAAATTCCCTCATAAATTCCGTGAACCATGGACGCTGTCTGTGACTTCTGCAGTGAATGCTCAACACCAGCATGGAAGGGGAATGGTGTGGGAGGGATGCTTGGTGATAGAGGAGGTCCAGAAGGATGCACTGTGGAGACTTGTCTAATCCCTAAGGAGTGACAATGAAGAAGGTCTGATGGGGCCCCTCGGCCCGTTTTCTGCAGTTTGGTTTTCAAATTTCATGAGACTTTTAAACCACTCTCTTTTTGTCCTCTTTGTTCACTGCAGGAAATTATTAAAAACAAACAAGACTGCCACATAGTAATTTGGAGTCAACCGTCTGGACTATGCTGACTCATTAAGTGAGGGTTTAAAACGCAATGGCAAAGCCTCCTTGAGGCTTAACTGTGTCAATGAGTTTTCCATGGAGACCTAGGGGAGCCTCAGTAGGCTCTATCAGCTGACAGTGTGGCAAGAGCTGGGCCTGCCCCTGAGAACCCCCACCCACCCCCAACTCTCCCCTCGTTTTGGTTCAGCGAGTAAGGAAGAATGGCTCACTTAGAGAATCTGCAGCTCTCAGAACTCTAAGTCATGAGTTGCATAAGCAACAAGTAGCAGTGCCTAGATTTACACAGAAAATGATGAAGTTAAATAAGCCTAGAAAACTGAAACAAATATGAACTGAAGTCTCTATAAGAATTGAAGACACATAGGGACACAAGTCTCTAAGCCATGAGAACTACCTTTAAAATCATCGAAGTGTCCCGCAAGTTGTGCATCTTAGCATACTCACAAAAATAAGATTGAAATATTAAAACATTATTTTACCCTTAAAATAATTAATAGTAAAATGAAAGACATCGATTTCATAACAGTCTGAGTAGTTTTCTCCAAAAGAAACCACCTCCAAGACAATTTATCAAAATGAGACTGAAGAATGTAACATAGTAATGATAATAAAAAATGTTTTTTTCTAATTCTCAACAAACAGTCCTATTGGTGCAATGATGAAGCATTCCTCTGCCAACTGAAAGGCAGGTGGTGCAAACCCGGAGCTAACCTATAAGAGAAAGGGGTGGCAGTTTGCTTCCATAAAGATCTACATCTCAGGCAATCCTACAGGTCAATTCTTCTCTAACTCGACTCAGTGGAAACCAGTACTAAATGAGCAAGACGCCGGATGGTTAAACACTCAGCTTCTAATCAAAAGGTCAGAAGTTCAAACCCACTACTGCTGTCGGCATGTTTAAACCGTGGCACTGATGAAGAACATTAAGCATGTCATTGTTCACCAGAAGAATAAAGGAGTAAGTGTTCGCATAGTGTTGATATTATTATTGATATCAGATAGATCTTGGTTGAAAGCAGAGACTATCAGAAATATCTTTACCTCTCTTCATTGAATATGCAAGGGGATTTGTGCAGATCGTAACAAATTATGAATGACACTGTAAAGAATGGGAACTCTGGAACATTAATTGTACTCATGTGGAACCTATACATAGACCAAGAGACAGTTTGCTGAACAGAACAAGACGATATTGTGTGGTTTAAAATATGGAAAGTGTCGAAGTTGTATTTTTTCACAGTAGTGATTCAGCGTGTGTGCTGAGCAAATAAACAGAACGTGGATTAGGCATAGACGAGCACAGGACCAGAACTGGAGGACAGTGAGTGCGTCGCCTGCTATATTCACGTGACACAACCTCTCTACCGTAAGGGCAGGAGTACCTGAAGGACTTCATGATGAAGGCCCAAGTCTTCCATAGGAATTACACCTCAACATAACGAAAATTAAAATTCTCCAAACAGGATCAATAAACAACATTATAATGAACTGAGAAAAGATTAGGTTTGTCAAGGACGCTTTTTTTTACTCTATAGAGTCCATAGAAGCAACAGCAAGACACCATACTTTTGCCAGTATTTTTTTCTAATTATATGTTGTGAGCATATAAGGAGACAGAAAAAACAATAACCATATCTTAGGCCAGATGCACCTTAATCATCAAAACAAAATATTTGCTTTTAAAAAAATGTAGTGCCAACATACTCGCTACCATCAAGTCTATCCCAACTAATGATGCTCTAGAGAGTCGGGTATAACTGCCACTGTGGGTTTCTGAGATTATAACTCTTTATGGGAAGGAGAATCTCATCTTTCTACCTCTAAGCAGTTGGTGGTTTCGAACTGCTGATCTTGAGATTAGCAGCCCAATGCATAACCATAGTTCCTGGAAGTATTTATCCAATTGGATGCTAGTACACTGGTACAGATAGGAACTGGAAACATAGGGAATCCAAGACAGATGAATCCTTCAGGACCAGTGATGAGAGTGGCAATACCAGGAAGGTGGAGGGAAGGTGGGGTTGAAAGGGGGAACCGATTACAAGGATCTACATATAACCTCATCCCTGGGTGACAGACACCAGAAAAGTGGCTGAAGGGAGATGTCAGACAGTGTAAGACATGACAAAATAATAATTTATAAATTATCGAGGGTTCGTGAGGGAGGGAGGGAAGGAGAGGGGTGAAATGAGGAGCTGATACCAAGGGCTCAAGTAGAAAGCAAATGTTTTGAGAATAATGATTGCAACAAATGTACAAATGTGCTTGACACATTGGATGGATGGATGGATTATGATGAGTTGTATGAGCCCCCAATACAATGATTTTTAAAGGTGAAAGGTTATATTTGATTGTACTATTGTTAATGTAATTCCCACCAAACAATCTTTCATGTGTTTGATAAGAAAGTAGGGGGAAGATACTGATAGGATTCCCCTATGAGTAACTGAACAGAATTCCTATAGTACCTTATTGCTGTCTATAAAATGAGCCATCTGAGAAGCGGGGGGGGGGGGGGGGAGTGATCTCATCAGCAGCTAAAGATGGGAGTCAAGTGCATCCTCTGGACCCAGCATCTGGCTTATTCTTGGCTCATCTTTAGATTTTAGACTGAATACTACCATCATCTCATAAGACATTTCCTCAAGCTGCAGAGAGTTTCTGTGTGGAAGCTGCAGTGATTTGCAGAATCCAGAAACGAGGGAATATACTCAAGGGAATAATGGGGGTGTGTGAGCATCACAGAAAAGTAGGACATTTGGGGCATTATTAATCTCCAACTACTTGGGATTATTCTGTTATTAATGTTTCTAGAAGAGATTATTACCACAATGGACTATAGTATACAAATTTTTTCTCAGGAGGGTGCTGTGTAATTATTTTTGAAAGGGGGGTAGTAGGCCAAATCCAGTTGGGAAGCTATGCTTTAGAGACCTTTTGCACTAGATTGGCCCAATGCAATGCATGGTTTGATTGCATGCCTGTTAAGTCCAGGGCGGCCTGGTGCACAGAGGTTAAGCAACCAGCTGCTCACGTAAAGGTTTGCGGTTTGAACCCAGCCTGTGGCTTCCAGAGAGGAAGCTCTAACAACCTGCTTCCCTAAAGGTTACACCCTGTAAAACCCAAGGGGCAATTCTACGCCAGCCCTTGGGGTCACTAAACATTGAAATCAATTCAACTGCACCTAACTATGAAAACAAGGTCCACGGAATCAAAAAATGCCTGGGAGGACCAGCAAGAATAAACCCAAAAGACAGAGACTGTTTCCCTCTACAGTTGTGAGAAGTCAGCTCTCACTTGACAGCCAGCCATCGGTGGTATTTGGACTAGGAGAAAACAGCAACCGCAAGAAAACGAAAGCTCACTGCCGTGGATCCGCGACCCCATGGGACAGGGTAGACGTGCTCCTGTGAGTGTCTGACGCTCTATCTCTTTATTGCAGGAAAAGGCCATCTTCCTCCTGAGGAGTGGCTGGGCCTTTTGAACTGCTGACCTTGGGGATCGCAGCCCAGTGCATAACCACAAGCTAAATTCACTGCCACGGAGTCAGTGCCAACTACTAACAACCCTTAGTAAACAAAACCAAACCCACTGTCAATTCTGATCCATAGGGACATTATATATGCTCTCTGAGGCTTTAAATCTCTGTGGAACAGGAAACCTCATCTAGTAAACTTGACACTTTAATGACCAAATGAAAGCAGGGGTTTCTGGTTGTTCTTAAGAAGGTTATTTTTGGTGATGCAAGTGTTGAAAAGTGTGACTTTCAACGGGCCTTCTCACAGCTGTTGTTATATGCCTCTGAGTAGATTCTGACACAGCAACCCTGTGTCCAACAGAGCAAACCACTGCCCAGTCCTGTGCCAGCCACAAAACTGTTGTTATGATGAATTATCGCTACTATGGCAGTCCATCGCACTGAGGAACTTCCTCTTTTATGGATAACCCCCTGCTTTTCCAAGGATGATGTCCTCCTCTAGGGACCGGTCTCTCCAAAGAACATGTCCATAGGATGCGAGACACCGTCTTGACGTCCTGGCTCTGATGGAGCGTTCTGGCTGTACTGTTCCCAAGACAGGCGTTTGTTCTTCTGCAGTTCTCAATATTCTCAACATTCTTCATTAACATCATAATTCAAAGGCACCAATTTTTACTTGGTCTTCTTTATTCATTGTCCAACTGTTGCTTGCACATGATGTGGTGATTATTTAATAACTCAGGCCAATGCAGCCCTGTGTCACTCGGAGTAAGCACAGAACTGCTAATGGAAAGGTCGACAGTTTCCATTCTTTCTGGGTGGTGCCCTTAGTGAATGTGCACAAAACCAACTAGACAGGCCTGCAAGTAAAGGCCTGTAATCTCCTTTGAAAAGGCAGCCACTGAAAGGTTCGTAGCAGAGAGAACTGGAAGCATTTGACTGCCCTGTGCCAACTAGCAAAGCCTTGCTGATGTGATGCAGACTGCAGTGTGTAACACACGGTCCCTCATGAGATGGTAGTGGCATTTTGAATCTAGTTACAACTTGAATGCCAGTTACTCGGTTATTAAATACAGTTGGCACTGGAGTTGGAGAGGTGTTATAGGGCCATTTAAAATAACTATTTAAATAGGGAGACGGGCAACACCTACTGCTCTATAATTGTGATTCACAGCTGCAGGGATCCAAAGGGGAAGTCTGTTATGTCCTACAGAGTGGCTATGAGTTGGAATCTGCTCAAGGGAAGTGAGTATATCATTTATCATTATCTTTTTAAATTATCTTTCTCTTTACCTTAATCAAAATCTACCTACACAGATTGTGGCAAAGGTGTGCTATGGATTCACCAAATGGTTACTTTTTCTCTTAGGGTCATATGTATACACGAATTCCAATGATCTTAAATCGCCCTGAAGCTATTAAAATATAGATAGAAGTGATACATCTCCATTCAGGGATAAACACAGCAACATCTTACAGTGGTCCCACTCTTTCCTCCTTAGGTTACGAAGTGGAAGATTCTAAGACCTGTGGAGCATTGTAACACCAGTAAATAAAATGAATTGTTTCCTCTCCATATTCTCCTCTAAGCAGCCTCCCTGAATATACACTGGAATATAACTAAAAGGCAGAAATAAATTACTGTGTATTACGTTTACAACAATGAATTATTCTCCTAAATGAATAATACAGCTATAAAGATACTAATATCTAATTCATTAGATCCCCATTCTGGCTGCATATTGGATTTAAATACTGAGCTCTTTTTTAAAAGCCATGGTCTTCACTACATTCAGAGTCCATTAAAATTATATCTGTGTCAATGAGTCAAATATCAATCATTTTTAAAAGCTCCCCAGGTGATCTTAATTCTAATACAGATTGAGAACCAAGGCTAGCCACAAAGCTATATTTTCATGTATTTATACTAAAGCTAAGATCTTAATTCAGTATTTTATTAATTTATGGCCCAGGTCTAATACCATCAATTTAAGAAAGAAATTATACATATTGACAATAGGATATTCTTATAGAAAATAAAATCTAATCAATATTTTATAAAAGTTCCTAATAAATTCCCCCTTCATTTGAAAGAAAGTATAGACTTACCTTCATTCGAAAAAAATATTCATTTTTCTCAGAATCAAGTGTTTAAAGAAAAATTGGTTTCAATTATTAGAATGCTGTCATAATAATCTAAAGCTTACAGTTATGTCAGGTATCAGTTTGCAAACACTATGCACTAGCTACCTCATTCTACTTCAAATTCCATGAATTGATTATTTGGTTTTCAAGCAGGTTCAGAACAACAGTACTCAGTATTTAATCATAACACTGCCTAAGAGGTTGTTTAAACAAACACAACTTTTTTAGATGGTAAAGAATAAGCAACAATTATCCCATCATCTGAGGGAATTATGCTGCTCTGAAGTTCAGCACTCAAGTTCTAAACTATAAGCAAAAGCAAACATCAACCCCATGAAGCCTCTCTGTGGAGTTCTTGAGATGGTAGCGCCTGCCTCATATACCGGGAAGTTTCACGTCAGACGTCCACATGGAGAGATGGAAAGAAGAGAAGAACTTTTACCTAGTTTATGCTGCCATGCAAATCGTCCCGACTTACTTCAAACATGTAATCAGGAGAGGCAAATCGTTGGGAAGGGGCAGGCTTAGTAAGGGAGAAGGTCAGCGAAGAAGAGGAAGGCACGGAATCAGATGGACTGACATAGTTGCCACAAGCACGTGCTCCAACATCATGACAGTGAGAGCGGCACGGGGCCAGGCAACAATGTGCTGCCCCACAGCGCCAGACAGGATATTTAGTCTCAAATGATAAATACTGCTCATAATACATAGCTTTAACTTAATTGCACTATGTTGTGCCAAAAGGAAATAATAATTATTAGTAGTTGTACTAATAGTAATAATCAGCACAAATATGTTCTAATACAGTCATCTACTTTACACTGTAAGAGCTTTATTGCTGAAAATGTTCATTTTTATCATGTCATTGGATTTATCATTTTATTATGGCTATGATTTGTAGTGTTATTTCATAAAAGAATAAAATTTTAATAACTAATTTTAAATCTAGGCAACCTGAAATAATTTACCTGTCCTTAATCTATACAACGATGAGTAAGGTGCTCCTAATGTAAGCTGGAGTCTTTTCAATTGCCTTCTATACAAGGGGAAATATGATCAAAGAGAAAGGAAGAAGGAACAATGGTACATTCCAACTGTGTTGGTGAAGAATACTGAATACCCCTTGGACCATGAAAAAAACGCAGTTTTAGAAATACAACCAGATTGTTCCTGAGAAGGTGGATTGCAAGATTTCAACTTGCTCACTTAGACATACCGATCATCTGAAATTCCAATTGCTAGAAAAGGACATCGTGGATGATAAAATAGAGGTCCCAGGGAAATGTGGGAAACTGTCAATGAGAGGCATTGACTCAAATTCACATATATATATTCCTAAACTTTGTATATAGCTATGTCTTGAATTCATTTGAAGTTAATTTTTGTACAGAGTGCAGATTGTGGGTAGATTGAAGCGTATGTCTTTGGACTGGGATAAGCAATACTTCTAATAGCATTTATTTCAAATAGGCTCAAAATTGTGTAGTCATTGCACCTTTGCCAGTAATTTTAATTGAGGTTTACCGCTATACCTCTTATTCTCTTCCATTTGTCTATATGTTATGCAATCCATCAGTATCGCCTGGTTCTGATATGGCTCTAGGGTAAGTGTGAACATCCAGTAGTGTGACTCTTTCCATCGTCAAGCGTTTCTTTCAAAACCACTTGAAGCAGTCTACTTGCCTTGCCTTTCCAAAGACATTTTAGAATAAATTTGGGGGTTTTCACACAATTTTTTGCTGGAGCTCAGACGGAGAATGCACTAAATCTATAAAGAGGTCTGGAGATAACTGACAATTCAAAAATATCAATCCAAAGGTGCACAAAGGTTACAGATCCCTGTTGAAGTGCTCCGACATATATGAACTCTGTCCTGCAACATGTTCCTTGCATGCAATATTAATGATTTTGCTAGATAACTTCCACATCCCATTGGATATCTTGCTTTGAATGATGCAAACATGGATCTCTCCTGATCAGTAGCTGGCCACGGATTCCTCTGGCAAATCTCCCATTGGATATCTTGCTTTGAATGATGCAAACATGGATCTCTCCTGATCAGTAGCTGGCCACGGATTCCTCTGGCAAATCTCCTAGTAGAGACCAGCGAGTCAGTCACTCCAGTGCTGCATCAGCTTGTGAAATATTTCAATTGCTATCTGTCCGTTCCTAGAGCCTCGTCTTTCACCAATGTCCTTAGTGCAACTTGAACTTCTTGCTGCAGTATCATTGGTTCTCGATCATATGCGACCTCTTAAATATCAACTTTCTTTTTCTTTTGTTTGAACAATGTTTCTATGAATTATTTCCATATTCTTTTTAATTATTAATACACAATTTATTAAATAAGCTTACTGTATCTACTAGGGGGCTCTAGTGATATAGTAGTTACATGTTGGGCTTCAATCCGCGATTGGAAGTTCAAAACCATCAGTCACTGTGCGGGGGAAAGATGGGGCTTTTACAGTCTCAGAAACTTCCAGGGGAAGTGCTTTCCTGTCCCATTAGGGTCATGAGAAGTCAGCATCGACTCAATGTCAGTGAGAGAATATCTACTGAGATTATCATTTGGTTTTTCTGTGTTCAACATTGGAAGAAAATTCAAATCTGGAGTTACCACCCCATTACTTGGACATGATGATTTATAAAATGCTATTAGATTATGTTGTCTAGCACTTTATTGTTATTTTATCTAATCTTAAAAGTCCTATTTCTTTGCTCTTTGTTGATTCCTTTCCATTACTTCTATTGGATATATATCATCTGCTCATTAAATTCCGAGAGTTGCTCCACATGACTACTGCACTAACGGGCAGCTATTGAATGTGTCAGATAAGACCCCCTAGACTGCCTCCTGTTTAACTTCGGACTCCTTGTGATTAAGGCACACCTCTTACACTGCTATACTCCACTCACATTGAGCTGCTTACACTTCCTGAACATCTCATGACTTTTCACTTCAGTATCTTTATTCTTACTTCTCCCAAATTCTAGAATGTCTTTATTCTGATTGTCAGGCCAAACCTTGTATGTTTCAGCTGTAGATACTCATTAGGAATCCTTCCGTGACATTTTCAAAGGAAGGTGAACTATTTTCTTTTTACCTCCAGTACGCCACACAAACATCTATAAGAGTATCTGCCATCCTTTAACCCTCCTATTGGTTTAATATATTGGTGTCATATCTCATTCACCTTCGTACTGGGAATAGCTCACACTGGGTACACTATCTGACAAGCAGCAAGTACTTTTAAACCTGCTTGATCAGTATGGAGACACTTAGCAAGTCTTTCTGTTTAGTAGTAATCCTAAACTTATTGGAGGAATGTCTAGCTACGCCAAGCTCTTAATTCTAGATTACTTTTTTAATAAAGTTTCTATTCACCAGGGCCCTTGTGACACAGTGTTTAAGCATTCTGCTGCAAAGCAAAGGGCCAGTGGTTGATTTAAATCCATCATCTGCCCAGTAGAAGACACAAGGGGCAGCCTGCCTTCCTAAAGACCCCAAGCTTGGAAACCCTGTGGGCCAGTTTGACTCTGACCTCCAGGATCGCAGTATTGGCACTGGCTCCATAGCAACAAGACTCAGATCTATAAAAGCTACAGGGAAAGAGGATATTTGTAAGAAAACACAGTTATGGTATTTCCTGGCTTTGTAAAATAAAAAGCAATGTAATTCCTGTCTTAAATCTACAAGCACTGAATTTCCCATATTATGTATTTAAAAACTTAAACTTATTTGAAACATCTTCAGAAGATTACAGACTTGATCTTGTTTGAAAGAGTGTGTGTATGTGTGTGTGTGTGTGCTTTCCCTGGGGTAGACACATTGACAAGCTATTCTATGTACATTTCCTCATTTACTCATCTCAATGATCCCAGGAAAGTAGTTACAGTATCTAGAGATAATAAAATAACTGACACTGAAGAAGCATTGATCACTTTTCCAATACAGTGAATTCAGGAATTGCAAACAGCCTTCTCTTAATTGAGACACACAATACAGAAGCTTTGTCAGGGGGGTCTGATTTGATCCGCTTTGCTTGGCAATCAATGAATTGAAGAATATGAAAGTCTGTTCAAGTTGATTTATAGGCCTTTTCTACAAGCAGTCCTTGTGTGAAACCTCTAAACTTGAAAAGTCTTGGTCTCTCAAAGAGACTTCATCTGGGGGATAAAATCAAATGTCTTGTTTTTTAAAAGGAACCCTGGTGGCACAGTCAGTAAACACTGGACCACTGACTTCAAAGTTGACAGCTAAACACACACACACCCTATCTCTGAGGGAGATGGACGAGATCGTCTACCACTGTAAAGATTTATGAGCCCAGAAAGCCTGCATAACTGTGTTTCATATCCTGTGACATTCACGTATGTATAAGAAAGCACTTTATCAAGAAAGCACCCCACCCCAATCCCACTCAGGTCCATCAGTCCGATACTAGCCCATCAATGCTTCTTCAGACTCGTGTGATCATTGCAATGATGCAGAATGCAGGACGATTGCAGGCTGGTGGTGCAGAGTGCGTGAATGGAAGGTTGGTGAAAAGCTGGCGAGGCCGCAGCATCTCTCAGGGTCAGTGGCCCAGAAGCAGGAGGCAGGAGAGGGTGGTCCTCAGCATCTCGCACTTCTGTACCACCCATTAGTCACCAGGCTGCCACCTGATGGCAAGATCAGACTCCACAAGTAGCTTTCCTATATCTTGAAGTTGACATAAAGTTATCTATCGTAAGAGGGTTGCTATGAGTCAGAAGTGACGAGATAGCAGTAGGCGTGGGGTTCCTAGAGTCACGTATGGAATGACTACAATGTTTTCATTCATATTATAAAAAGTATAGGAAAAATTTATTCCAAAAAGAAAACATGTTCATACAAAATGTCCTGAGAATTATTTGCAAATAAAATTTGAGTATGTATTAGTTGTCCCTATAGCTAACAGAAATGAATCTTGGTATTCAGTTAAGTAACCTAAGCAATAGCACCAAACCAACTGGCAATTAATCATTTTAAAATTAAAAGATTAAATTTGTCTAAAGAAATTCTAATTACGAAAACAAAAAGAAAAAGAGCAGAGAAAGGAGTACAAATAACTTATAGCTCACACTGGAAGAAATGAACATTAAGAAAGGATGCTTAATTGGCCCTGTGAAGTTGTTCTCTAATGAAAGAACTTAATCATTTTCCCCAGAATATCAAACTCTTTTGTAGTAATATACTCAAAGAATGAAGAAACTTAATTGAGAAGCCTAAAAGAGAGAAAGTGGGGCATGTTGCTATGACTCCAATAACCAGCATGCAGCTCATCAGCATTCACTGCAATCACTAAGAAAGAGCTGGCTATTTCAGTGTTAGCGTTACTTCGAAAGATGCAATGATCGGAACTGTCATTCAACCTAGAATCTGCCATGAGCCTAAACGAGCTTGGCAAAAGGATTGGCAAGTGTTGATAAGAACAGAACGACAATAACCAACCCAACAGCCAGACCTCCCAATCTTTCAGAATGGGAACGTGCAGCAAAAGTAGCCAACGGTCTACAGTCGATGATTATACCCAATGTGCCGTGATGGGCAGATTCATTATTCTGATTTGTTGTCAATGTTAAAAGACTAGATGATTTTCCATACTAAACACCCAATAAATAAACAGTGAGCTACTGCCACAAAAACAGAAGATGAAAAATAGGGACCAAAAAAAACAAAATTCAGTTTGTAAAGGGCAGAGAACCATGTGCATCTCAATTGGAAGACCATATGAAAAGCATGCCTAGTATTTATCTGTAAAGAGCAGGAAAGTCTTTCCTTGTGCATATGTGCATCTAAAATTTCATCTGCACATAGCATATCATGTTAATTCACAAAGACTCCCGTGGAAGGAACAATTGCAAATATCCCGTGAATTTTCAGAAATCCAACCTATTAAGAATGTTTTATTTTCTTTTTTAACTTTTTGGAAGGAAAGCGGACCATGTCTTCCCATCCCATATATTCCCAATGACAGTATTAAAACATTGATCACTTTGGTATTTACGGGAAAAAAATAAAGAAAGAAAGAAAGCAATTCAGACACCATGGCCGACAGGCAACGTAGTAGCCTTCATGTAAGAGAAAAGGGGAGAAAGCTAATGTTGGCTCATCCCAGAGCATGCTCGTCTGACTCCACGACTTTGTTTTTGTTCTTCATGTGATAACCGTGCATGATTACCCCCTGGACTGCCCTGCTAAAGCCACAAGCCCTGCCTCTTCTTTCTACATTACTGTTCATTCAGAGCACGCTTCTGAAGCCTCTGACGATGATGATGAAGACAATGATGATGACAGCGGGGGTTGTGTCCATTCAGACTCAGAGCAGCCTTGCCCATAACAGGGGAGAACATCCCCTGGTCCTGTACCGCTCTCATGATTCCCGGCATGCTGCGCGAATCCACTGTCGCAGTTACTGTGCCGGGTCATCTCTGCAAGGGCTCCGGCCCCTCCCTAGTGCTTTCTGTCACCAAACACGGTGACTTCCTCCATCCGTCGATCCCTTTCTGAGGACATATCCCAAGCAAGTTCATTGGAAAATATTTCATTGTGACCTAGTTTGAATCAAGTTGATATTATAATAAATTTAAGAAGTTGGTTTGGTTTGCTTTCATTTGGTTTTGTCGGTACTTTTGTCACGGAAGTTTCAGTGGCCCTCGGAGGAAAGGTGCTGCCATGGGTTTCACTTTGCTTCTTAGATCTCAAGCAGGATGCAGTTATCATCTTGTAAAACGTGATTTCTATTGAGGTATTTCCACCATTCATCTGTCAGTCTGTCATGCTGCCCTCCAGCACTTCAAACAGCAGCAGAGTCACCATGGTGGACAGATTTCTGCAGTGCAACTAAGAAGAATGATCTGATAACCTACTAAAACTTAGCCCCAAGGAAAATATATGCCTTCCAGCAGAATATGGCCCTGGATGTCCCGCTCACTGCACTGAACACCCCCACCTCCTCATGAGGCATTAGTAGCTAGAACAGAGTGTCATGCAGGTGAAGTCGAGGGTCAGCACGAGCATGGAAGAGCTTGGCGAGTCGGACAGACGGCACAATCACTGCAATCAAGCCTCTGCCAGGCCGCCTATCCTGAGAATGACACAGGATGTCTCCTTCTGTTATACACATGGCTGCCACTTGGTGGCAGCTATCTATGCATTTAGGTAATTGCTCTGAAATGAACAAAATGAATAATATTGATTTTCCTAGTAATCCATTTCATGTATAACTAATCCATTTCATGTATAGCTGCTTTGGCTATTATTTCTTAAAAGCAGTATCAGCCTGAATTTGTTTTTATGCCATTAACAAATAGTTTTTTTATTATTTCAAAAAATTGTTTTACTTAGAGGGATAAGAATGGTGACAGCAATGAATGACCTGTCATATACATTTGAAAGATCTGGTATCTCCTTTATGTGAACTTTTAGAACTTTTTGGTACTATTTAGTAGCATAATAGGAAAATGAACACACACAAAATACCCTTGCTTACCAAACGTGCATCAGTATGCTACAGAGCTAGATTGTTTACTTAGCTTAATAATGGAAATATCTACTAAATAAATATGCTATTGGGTGTCTAGTCTTAAAAATATTTGTAATCAGATTTTCTTCAGCAGTTCACATTTATAGATTTGTGGTTTTTTTCTTTTATAAAAACAAGTACAAACCATTACATCCAGAAGAAAGAAATCGGCTGTGAGTTATACTTTACCAAATAGTAAATTTCTTCATGCCTAAATTTTCTTTAAAAAGCAGAAACAACGATAAAAAATAAATTATGTGTGTGAAGTACATGAATATTTCTCATAGACTAGGAATTACACAGTGTTATTTTTCACCAGCAGAGAACATTGTTAATGGATAACACCCCATTTCTATGACAGGATTCGTCTACATTATAACAACCTCACAAAACCATAGTCATACCCATAAAAAGGAAGCACACCACAGAATGTAGAAAAAACTCCTGAAATACACACATGGAAAGGGCAAAATGTCAGCTACTGCCTGCAAAGGAAATGCATTAAATAGTTTCATATATAATATAATTAATATAATATAAAAAATGAGTATTTTAAAAGTCCGTGGGAAAAATGGCATCAAAGGAGAATGGATTGTCTCCACACACACATTGTTTAAAATCATTTTATTGAGGACTCGAATAGCTCTAATCACAATCTATACATCTATCCATTGTGTCAAGCACATGTGTACATATGTTGCCATCATCGTTTTCAAAATATTTTCTTTCTGCTTGAGCCCTTGATATGTAATAGCTAATTTTCCCCCTTCCCCGTGATCCTTTTATAATTTATAAATTATTATTTTTCATGTTGTATACCAACCACCGACTCCCTTCACCCACTGTTCTGTTGTCTTGTCCCCCGGGGGGGAGGGGATTATAAATCGCTCCTTGTGATCAGTTCCCCTTTCTTCCCCCAACCTTACCCTTACCCTCCTGCTATCTCTACTCTCATTATTGGTCCAGAAGGGTTTATCTGTCCTAGATTCCCTATGTTTCAAGCTCTTATCTGTACACATGTACATGCTCTGGTCTAGCCAAGTTTATAAGGTAGAATTGGGGTCATGACATTGTGGGTGGAGGGAGCAATAAAGAACTAGAGGAAAGTTGTATGTTTCATCAGTGCTATACTGCACCTTGACTGACTCGTCACTTCCTTGTGACCCTTCTGGAAAGGGATGTCCAATTTTCTACAGAAAGGTTTTCCGTTTCCACTCTGCCCTCCCCATCATTCACATTGATATGATTTTTTTTTTGTTTTGGGTCTTTGATGCCTGATACTTGATCCCTTCGGCACCTCATGATCACAGAGCTTGGTGTGATTTCTCCATGTGGGCTTTGTTGCTTCTCAGCTATATGGCTGCTTGTTTATCTTCAAGTCTTTAAGATCCCATAAGCTATATCCTTTGATAGCATAGCCAGGCACCATCAGTTTTATTTACCACATTTGCTTATGCACCCATTTTGTCTTCAACAATTATGTCAGGGAAGGTAAGCATCACAGAATGTCAGGTTATTAGGGAAAAAAAGAGTTCTTGTGTTGAGGGAGTACTTGAATGAAGGCCCAATTTCTATCTGCTACCTTAATACTTAACATATAAATATATGTACATAGATCTGCTTCCCTGTAGTTATATATAAATGTAGTTACATATGTACATGCCTGTATTTAGACCTCCATAAATGCCCTTTGCCTCCTAGTTGTTCCTCTATTTCCTTTTACTTTCCTCTTGTCCTACTATCAAGTTTGGCCTTAATTCTGGTTTCAGGAATTCCTTTATCAAGCCCTACCAGGCTCTCCTCATCATTGATTTTAGATCAGTTGTTGTTCCCTGGTCCCTGGGTTTATTGACACCCCCCCTTCTTTTCCAGTGGAGTCTGATGGGGTGCCACGCCCTGGCCCCAAAGTCCATTTTTGGTATTCCTCAGGGACTTCATTGCTTTGCTCCCCTTGCTGCTCTGTTGTACACCCTTAGTGTTTCACCTCAGTTCCACACACATTTTGAAATCCCTTTGTAAGAGAAAAATATATAACAATCAGCTTTCCTAATGATTACAGCCTCAAGATCCCTCCCTACGTGATAGTTCTACTGTGCCCTGTATACGTTGCAATAACCTTTAGTAATGACAGAACCACCAACAGCAGAGAAATTTCATTTCTTTCTGCTGTCTCTGTTGCACTGATCATAATAATAATAAATAAACTATCCACTGCCGTCAGGTAATCTGATTGATAGTAAGAGTCGAACCCTTCCTTAGTTTCTGAGACTGTTAATCTTTGCTAGCGCAGGCCACCTCTTCTTTCTCCCTTGGAGTAGCTGGCGGGTAATGCTTGACCACAGGGGCATCAAGGTAGCTCTTTCATTCAAACTTCCTTTCTTTGATTATTCTGAAATGACACTAACTTTGTCTCATTTAAAACATTAAATCATCTAAAAACATTAAAAGCAATTATTTGATACTACACTTGACCTTAGCCAAGAGGCTGGGAAGCAATTGAAAAGCAATTATTTGATTATTGTAGGTCCTTCTTGGCTTACTATTCTTCATTTATCAAGGCCTTGAATTTCTCCCACTATCACATACTTAACCGTGTCCTAGACAAACATGCTCTAGGGTTATAGATTGAATTGTGTCCCCAAAAATATATGTTGTAAATCCTAACCCCTATCTATACCCGAGAGACTCTGATAGTGTAGTGATTACGCATTGGGAGGTTATCCACAAAGTTAGGATAGATGGCTTCAGAATTTGAAGCCACCAGCCATTCCCCTGGAGAAATATAAGGTGTTCTACTTCCTTACAGTCTCAGAAACCCATAGGGACATTTCTACCCTGATCTATAGTGTCAACATGAAGTCAGAATTGCCTGGGAAGTGCCAAGAGTTTTATCTATGTATGTGGTTGTAATCCCATTGAAAAAGAATGCTTTCTTTGTTATGCTAATAGAACAGTTCCACATCTATTCGCTTATGAAGATGTGGAAGCCCGATGTGCCATCCCAGGAAGACAGCCTACGAACCAGTGACAGGAGCTGAGAAAGACAAGAACCTTCCCCAAAAAGTAACAGAAAGAGTACTTGTTTCCCCTAGAGACAGAGGCAAGAGTGTGGACTTCTTTCTACCTAAAAGGTAAAACAATGAAACTCCTACCCATTGCAATCCCCTACCTGCAGTATTTCTATCTATTATAGCTCAATAAGGAACTAAGGGTGTGTTTGCCTGCTTTCCTTTGTGCCACCATCAACAAGTACCTATTAGTGTAAATAAGATTCAGTTTTTATACTTCTCTCACACTCTTGTAATTCAACAAGATAAGCCATATTAGACAAGCAACTAATGGTGAATGTATTTGTTGGTGACTTTTTCACAATTCACTAGAAGTCAATGCCTTCAGAGTATAAACGTGACAGTGAACAGGGGGAGAAATACACACATTCACAAATAATTAATGCAAAGAAGAAACAGACAATTCCATAGCAAAAGCAGTGAGCACAATACGGAAAGACTTTTGTTCAGTGTATTGCCTGTCAACTCCATGGGTTTAGACACCATCTTCATTTTTTTTACCATATCCTACAAGTGCGTAAATTTGTAATAATTTATTAAGAAAATTCTTTCCAAGTAACCCTTCTTTTGTTGTTATAACAAACATTACTCTAAGACAGATACTGAGATTATTACTGCTAACAATTATATAGTAAGTGAAGCCAGAAAGGTTACAAAAGCACACAAGCCCCATGGCTAATTAGTAACTACATCGGAAAAAAATAATCTCACAATACTTAAGGTTTAACTTCTACACCGCCCATTGCCTCCAATTATATCTTTTTTTAAATCATTTTATTGGGGGCTCGTACAGCTCTTATCACAATCCATGCATACATCCATGGTGTCAAGCACATTTGTACGTTTATTGCCATCCTCATTCTCAAAATATTTGCCTTCTGCTGGAGCCCTTGGTATCAGCTCCTCATTTTCCCCCTCCCTCCCAGCTCCCCTCTCCTTCATAAACCCCTGATGATTTATAAATTATTATTATTTTGTCATATCTTACACTGTCTGATGTCTCCCTTCACCCACTTTTCTGTTGTCTATCCCCCAGGGAGGAGGTTATATGTAGATCCTTATAATCGGTTCCCCCTTTCTATTCCATACCCTGGTATTGCCACTCTCACCACTGATCCTGAAGGGATCATCTGTCCTGGATTCCCTGTGTTTCCAGTTCCTATCTGTACCCATGGACATCCTCTGGTCTAGCCAGATTTTTAAGGTAGAATTGGGATCATGATAGTGGGGGTGGTGGGGGGTGGAGGAATCATTTAGGAACTAGAGGAAAGTTGTATGTTTCATGTTGCTACACTGCAACCTGACTGGCTCATCTCCTCCCCGAAACCCTTCTGTAAGGGGATGTCCAGTTGCCTACAGATAGGTCTTGGGTCCCTACTCTGTACTCACTCTCATTCACAATGATTTGATTTTTGGTTCTTTGATACCTGATACCTTATCCCTTCGACAACTCATGGTCACGCAGGCTGGTGTGCTTCTTCCATGTGAGCTTTGTTGCTTCTGAGCTAGATGGCCACATGGGAAGAACTGGAGGAAATTATGCTAAGCGAAGTAAGCCAAGCACAAAGGGCCAAATACAATATGAGTCTGCTGAGGTAAGCTTAAAAAAATACAAAAGGGGCATAAGGAAGAAGTTACTGTATACAAACATTCCTGGGGTGAGGACCAGGTAGTATGGCAGGGGCGAGACCAAATCCAGGGATACATATGGTAGCCAACTAAAAAGGAGGGGGGGAAGGAAAAAAAAGAGAAAAAAAGAAATGGATAGCAGGGGAACAGGGCACTACTAACCCACTCAAGGGGAAGGTATTGTTTATATCTCCACAGGAAAAGAGGGACCAACTCCATGCTCCAAGATGTCAGTGCAACACCCTGACATGGAGTAAGGAACCAGTGGAGAGGTCTGAGGGGCCAGCCCCAATCTCAATTACGTGGAAACCTGCCCCTCCCCCCAACTATACAGTTTTTGCCATAGTTTAGTACTACCGTTATTCTTATTTATGTCATGTACTTCAAAAACGTATGTCTTTACATGCATACTAAAAATACTTTATATCTATATAAATTAAAATCAATAACTTGGTCCCACAGACAATAATTAAAGTGCCAAAGTCTAAAACCTGTCTTTTCTGTAATGTAAAAGTCCATAAATAAAATTATATAATGATAAAGCATTTGGTATCAAATTAAAGATTTGGCCTTAATTGAAGTAATTGAAATGATATAGAGATACTTGTATCACTGTACAATGCTATTCCATTCATTGCCATGGTCTTGACATGTGTAAGATAAATTCATGTCTGGGACTACACTCTCTGCGTTCAAATCACTCCCTAGAGCTGAGTAATTGAGTTACATTGGACAAATTATGGAAGCCTTTCCTGTTGCCTTAGTGAATGAGCATTCACCGTTGAAGTAAAGGAGAAGAAGGTGGGGTTTCCACTTCCCTGGTCAGTTATGGGCTGGACAACTCACAGGAAGTCACTATGTGTCAGCACAGGCTCCATGACAGCGAGTTTGGTTTGTTTTTGTTTTTTCTAAAGAAAACTTGGCAGTACTAACCCAGCAGCCACTCCACGTGAGGAAGATGAAGCAGTGTTCATACATAACAGTGCAATCTTAGGAGCCCTCTGGGGAAAGCTACCCCATCCATAGGGTCATTTGTATGTCCCCATGATTCGGGAAGCTATGTAACTGATATTGCAAGTGCCAGCAGGACCACCCAAAGGGAGCAGGTTTCTGGAGCTTCCAGACTAAGAGTGTACAATGAAGGACCTTGGGGATTCTTATTTGCTGGTGGCGTGTGACTCAAGGTAAAGAGAAACAGCCGCAAAATTCTTTAATGATCAGAACTTGGAATGTGCAAATTAGGAATTTAGGAAAATTTGAAGAGGTCAAAAATGAAATGGAATGCATGAAAATCAATAGCCTAGGCCTTAATGAGATGAAATGGACTGGTATTGCCTATTTTGAAGCAGAATACAGTACTACACCAGGAATAACACAATCAAGAAGAATAGAGTGGCATTCATTTTCAGAAAGGATCTTGTTAAATCCATCATGGTGTACAGTGCTGTCTGTGATAGGATTACATCTATCCACCTTCAAGGAAATCCAATAAATGACTTCAGTGGGAACTTGATCAAACATACAATCAAGATGCATCGGTAGTTATTGGTGATTGGAATGAAAACGTTGGGAACAAAGAGATAGAAAGAGTAGTTGGAAAATAATAAGTTGTTGATAGAAATGAAGCTAGAGATTTCATCATAGAATTTTGCAAAACCAAACTTATTCTCAGCCAATACCTTTTATTAACAACACAAAAGATAACCATACACATGAACTTCCCCAGAAGGAAGACACAGAAATCAGCCTCATTACATCTGTGGGAAGACACAATGGAGAAGTTCAATAGCAGCAGCTAAAACAGCACCACCAGGGGCCAACTGTGAAACAGATTTAAAAAAAATTGCTCATAAGTAAGTTCAGAATGAAGCTGAAGAAAATCAAAACAAGCCCACATGACCCAAAGTACGACCTTGAGTTTATGCCAGCTGAATTTGAGAACATTTCAAGAACAGATTTGATGCTTGGAACACTAATGGCAGAAGATCGGATGAGCTGTGGAAAGGCATAAGACCCTCCCTCATGAAGAAAGCAAAGGGTCATTAAAAAGACGGGAAAGAAAGAAAGACCACAGTGAATGTCTGAAGAGACTTGGAAACTTGCTCTTAATTATAGAGTAGCTAAAGCAAATGGAAGAAATGATAAAGTCTTATAGCTAAATAGAACATTTCAAAGAGCAGCTTAAGAAGACAAAGCCAAATATTATAATGAAATGTGCAAGGACCTACAATTAGAAAACCAAAAGGGAAGAACGCACTCAGCATATCTGAAACTGAAAGAACTTAAGGAAAAATTCAAGCCTCGAGGTGCAGTATTGAAAAAGTCTGTGGGCAAAACATGGAATGATGCAGGAAACATCAAAAGAAGATAGGAAGACTACACGGTCACTGCACCAAAACATTAGTTGACCTTCCACCCTTTCGGGAGGCAGCATGGGAGCAAGGACCATCAGTGCTGAAGGCAGAAGTTCAAGTTGCATAGAAAGCATTGGGCAAAATCAAGGCTCCAGGAATTGATGGAATACCAAACAAGCTGATGAAGCACGGGAAACACTCATCTACGCTTGGAAGACAGCACTTGGCCAACTGATGGAAGAGATCCATATTTGTACCCATTCCAAAGAAAACTGACCCAACAGAATGCTCAAATGATAGAATGCTATCACTGATATAAAATGTTAGCAAAATGTTGCTGAAGATCATGCAACAAGAGTTGTAACAGTATGCTGACAGGAAGCAGCCCAAAGTTCAGGCAGGGTCCAGAAGAAGGCATGAAACAAAGGATATCATTGCTGATAACACATGGATCTTGGCTGAAAGCTGAGAATACCAGAAAAATGTTTACTCGTGTGTTTCTTTTTATTATGCCAAGGCATTTGACATAAGGAGAAGAATGGAAATTCCAGAACACTTCATTGTGCCCTTGAGGAACGTGGATATGCATCAAAAGGCAGTTGTGCAAATATAACAAGGGACTAACAATATTGCATGGTTCAAAATCAGGAAAGGTGTGTGCTGGGGTTCTATCCTACAACCACACTATTCAATCTGTATGCTGAGCAAATCATCAGAGAAGCTGACTTATATGAAGAAAAATATGGCAACAGGATTGAAGGAAGGTTTATTAATAAACTGCCTCTGCCGTATAAAGGAAGGCTTATTAGCAAGCCCCCATATCCAGATGACTACTTCGAACTTGTTGAAAATGAGGAGGATTTGCAGCACTTGCTGATGAAGATCAAGCATTGCAGCCTTCAGTAGGAATTACAACCCATCATCAAGAAGATCAGATGCTTACAACCAGATCAATAGGTAACATCATGATAAATGGAGAAGAGGTTGACCTTTTCAGGGATTTGGTCTTGCTTGGGTCCACAGCACTACTCATGGAAGCAGCAGGCAAGAGATAAACGGACGAGTAGCACTGTGTTGGCCTGCTGCACAAGACCTCGTTAGAATTTTGAAAAACAAGGGTGTTTGTTACTTTGAGGACTAAGGTGTGCCTATCCCAAGTCACGGAAGTTTCAGTGGCCTCATATAAATATGAAAGTTGGCATTAAATAAAGAAGGCTGAGGAATAATTGATGTATATTTGAATTGTGGTGCTGGAGGAGAATATTGAAAATATCACGGACTGCTAAAGAGACAAACCGATCTGTCTTGAAAGAAGTATAGCCAAAGAGCTCCTTAGCAGCAAGGACGGCGAGACTTTGCCCTGCATACTTCAGACAGGTTGTCAGAAGAAACTGGTCCCTGGAGAAGTCACCTGGACGAGAGGAAGGCCCTCAAGGAGATGGGTTGGCACAGTGGCTGCAACAATAGGCTCAAACATAGGCACAATTGTCAGGATGGCCCAGGACCAGGAAGGGCAGTATTTTGTTCTGTTGTGCATAAAGTCGCTATGGGTCAGAACTGACTGGATGATATCTAACAACAGTAACCTAGAATCACTCTGATTCAGAATTCAACTTGACTATAATGGGCATATCCACATGAAGATGAGGGTGATAGTTCTTATAGCCTGTGTTAGTATTAAATTATAAGTACTTTTAAAGTCCTTTTTAAAGTACATGCAATATTAAGTCCTTTGGAATTATCTTTTAATTATAGAAAATAAAAATACTTTCCGTTTACTAGAACATAAACCAGTTTTGGGAAACACTAAACCTGAAGAATCGTGAAAATTTTCTATGCAGACACTGTGGTTTTAAAGCTGAGTTAATTAATGAAAGCCTTTGGCTGCTAACTGAAAGGTCGACAGCTTAAACCCACTGGCTGTTCTGAGGGAGAAAGGTGAGACCATGTGTTGCTATAATGATTTACAGATTGAGGGCTCTAAAGGACTTGGTGGCAGTGGGCTCGATAAGTGGAATTTGTAGTGTCCTTTAGTGGGACAGAAGAATGCACGAGAAAGCATATCAGGGAATCAAGCGAGGAAATGATATGGTCCGAACTGTGCTCAGTGCGTTTTTCTGACCATGTTGTAGAGGAAGTAGAGGAAGGGAAGGACGTGTGTGGTGCAAAGACCATTAAAAAGCTGTCCGAAGTGAGGGAACTAGAGGACAGAAGAAGCAGTGGTGAATTGTTGTGACCCTCGATCAAGAGGATCAGATGTGCTTCCGAGTCATCAAAAATAAAAACAGAAATGGAGAGTACCTACACATGACCCTGCGCGTTTTCGACTAAATCGTACGAAGGGTCGAGGTACCATTAACCACAGAAATTGCAGCGCAGTGGGGCGGATTGGGGGTGGGAAGGAGGATGAGAAGAGGGAAAGAGGGAGTAGTGTTGGGATACCCAGTCAATTCTCCATAACTGGATGGCGGGGGGGGAGGGGGTGAGGAGATGGGAGGGGGAATGAACCTAGAGTCTCTAGGAATTTTCAGGGAAGGGGCTTCAGTTGGATCTGGAGACTTTATTTTCTGTGGCGGTGGGAACAGAAAGACTGAAAGTGTAGATTTTAAAGTGTAGTTTAATGGGGAAACCATCAGAAATATAACATGGATCCCAACATTCAGCTGTTAGTAACACTTTTAGAATGCAGAAACAGTATAAAATTAAAACAATACATTACAGATCCAATGGACTAAATGATAAAGTTATATTTGGGAGCCCTATTAACTTGGTGAGGGTGGCATCGTGGAGGATTTCTCAAAGCGTGCCCCAGATTTTTTGCCTCAAAATTGCAGGTCTCTTTCCAAACCCAGAACTCCCAAATCCAAATCTAGGGTTTAATACGCAGATGTCAGCCTTTAACAAATTGTCTAGGATATTCTTATTAGCTAATAAAATTAGAGGTTGTAGGAAAATAAATGAAAGAGCCCCAGGGTCAGCAGTATTGAAGCCTCAGAGACCTGATTTGTTCACTGAACGAGTCCAGTCATGAAACCCTGTGGCGAAACTCTACTCTGACAAATAGCATAGCTATGACTTGAAAATCAACTCCATGGCCTGACACCAAGAAGTTTTATTGAACTAGCACAAGTGTTCATTATTAATGGTTAATATAAGTAGTGAGTAGATTGTTTTTTTTAAGGCTTTCTTAACAAAGTAAACTATATGTCATAGTGGATAGCTAGTAGCCACTCATCTACACATCGGACAGGTTTTCTATAAAAGATCATCAATTGGAACCCACCAGTCATCCTCCAGAGGCAAGAAGAGGCTTCTACTGTCACAAAGAGTTAAAACCTCAGAACCCCACGGAGTCAGTGCTACGTTGTCCTATCGGGTCCTTGTGAGGTGGAATTGAATTGATGGCAGTGAGTTTAGTCTGGTTGGACGTAATATCTTCAGAGAAACTCTTGCATTATTCTAGGTTTCATGGTTATAAAGTCCAAGTCTTTATCTCTTGTTGGGATGGGTTGGTTTGGTTTTTGTTAGATGTATTATGGTTAGTGTTCGAAAAGTATATGACTTTACATTCATCTATCCTCTTTTATTCACCTCTTGTCACACAGCTGAAAATAGACTGACCTCAAATCAAAAAGTGTTTAAACAGAGAAAGGATCTAAATTATTTTTAAAAGCCTCTCTAAATTTCTAGGTTAAAACTAATTCTGTCATTGAGTCTAGACCATCACATTTACCCTCATTTTTCTTTGTTTTGGAATTGTCTCAGAGAGAGACCTATATTTTTGCCATTATAATTGACAGCTATAACATTTTCAAGTTAAAAATAACAACAGGGAATTTATTTTAAATGTTTCATTTCATTAAATCTTACATACTTAACTGAGATTCCTCTCTTCCAAAAGATATAGTTAAGTTCTGTTGACAAGTTACCAATAAAAATATGTATTTTATAAAATTAACACCTTCCGAAAAATAAAGCAAGTCCCTAGTCAGTTCATTATAAAGCATTTCATTTGTTTCAACAAGAAGATATTGATAAAATAATGTGTGTTAACTGATTCCTATGCCACATTATGACCCCAACTATTTCTAAGTCAAATGAACTCTAATAACAATAGTCTTGGAAACTTCTGGTGTAAAGTACAATCATAAAGTTAATTAACTTAGTTTGAAATTATTGAGACTGGAACCTATTCCAGTATTCTAGCAACACATTTTCACCCAGGTCTGAATTGACACTTGTAAACTTGTTGGTGTCCATAATGTAAAGCGCACTGGTAATACATCTGTGTTAGCAATGAGGTCCTCAGTTTATACCCGCTAGTCTTCTCTCGCTGTATTAGCATGCTGCTCTGCACATCAAAAGGAAGCTAACTTCATGACCCCCTTGCCTCTGTTTTTAATGATGTTCTTAAGTAGTAGAATTCTGTGGAGGTGACATTCTGGAACTTGTGATATTTGGTCATTAAAAACATCAATCAATCACTAAATAAACCTTGTAGTTCCACCTGTATTTCTTGAAAAATTCTTTATTTAGATAATCAAGCCATCTCTCCAAAGTCAAACAGGAATATCATCTGCTTCTTCCCCTTAAAAAACTTCGCTCTTTACACCTTTCCCTTCTTTGAGAGTGTCATTTTTTTCTCTTAAAAATATGTATAAATTCAAAGCAAACCATGTCACTTAGCCACAGGAAGCAAATCTTAACTCTACTCCCATCCAAAAGCCAGTATCAACTCTATTTGTGAGCCAGCTTCTCTTTGAGCTATTTTAACCAGTCACCTCAATCAAGTCATCAAATGGCGGAATCCCCAGCCAACAAGAGACTCCAACTACATAGGCCTAAGTGAGAACTCTCAGTCAAACCATGAGAGTGAACTGTTTCAAGTTTATTGGTTTTGTGAGTGGTTGTTATATGGAAATAACCAGAGCTTTAGCTCCATTTTTCTCTGCTCAGATTTCCGATATTACTAGACATGGATCATTTTCTAGGAACGAATAACATAGTAAATGTCCCATGATGCTGAAAGGTTTAACTTAATAGCCTAGGGTTATTAAAACTCATTCTTGATCTGCTCAGTGGACATAATTCAACCTTATCATCCTTCTGTATTTTTTTACTTGTTAATGAATCAAGATGGGTGCTACATAAAGTATAGGACAGACAGACAGACACAATGTCATCTGCTTCATCCCTTCAGAACCTGGCTTTTTACTACTACTGATCATCCTGCCATTGGGGAGTCATTTTTTCTTAAAAAAAAAAAATCGTGACTTTAAAACAATACCATGTCACATTACTTTTTGCTTAAATTTTCAAATAACTTTATATATCACTAACCAAATCCATTTTTACTGGAATTGAATGAGGGCACATATTTCCATCTGCATATTTCAAAAGCTATGGACTCCTAGATCTAACACTCACGGGAATCTATGGGGTTGACATGTCAGTATCACATCAATGGCAACCAATAACAACAACAAATCTGACCCTAGGTGGTGAAGATGTCACATTTCATTGTTCTAATTGGGGGGACACTCAGTTCCTAGTATTTTGATGCTCCATATAGTCCAAATTCCTTCCTTCACTGTCCTTCAATCCATTCTCCCCATACCTTCAGCATATCTATTTAACGCTCCTTTAGGTCAATTAGCCTCAGATCTTTATTTGCCTTCCCCTTTTGTTCTCTAATCAAGTTGACATCACATATTCCCAATCTTGAAGATAAAACTTACACATTCCTGGCAATGGTAATATACCTTCTACCCTGTGTGAAATAATTCATCACATCCATTGCGGGAAGCAGAATCGCTGAGGGAAAACCCTACTAGATCGCTGAAAAAGAGGAAGCAAGGGTGGCCAAAGTCTCAATGTGGCTACAAGGGAAAAGCTTGTTTGTTTTTTAGAATTAGCCTTATGCATTATACTTATAATAGCTATAAATTATTCAGGATGTTTTATTAACTAACTACTTTCATTCTTCCACAATTTTATTCCAATGAATGTACAAACAGCCATACAAAAACAAGTAGTGTTTTCCTCTTCTGAAATAAAGATTGCTACATTCACCCCCATAGTACAATCTTTCTTTCTTTGAATGATAATTTCTAGTTTCATGATAGTAGTAACAGATGGATTTGGCTTACTGGGAAAGTTGGACATTTTCCTACACTGTTTTCCTTCCTCTGTCCTTATCCTAACACTTTTGACTTGAGAGTTCCACTCTTATCTCCCACAATCACTGACTGAAAGAGTTTCTAAGTAATGGAGTCCTGGATGTTTCCCAAGTAAATTAAAAGGAAGAGGAGAACGATGAACATAATTGACCAAGTGCTTTCCTTTCTGGTTTCATGACAGTCTTCCATCCTCCTTTACTGCTGACTGGCTGTTTCTGGACTGTGGCCGGACTACGTGTCTACATTTCAGAGCTGCCCCTGGCTCCATGCTCCCACCTTCACTGCTACCCACTTGTTTTTTCTCCACGTCCCTGGCCTCTCATGTCTTGCTTGCTTCTACTCCCTCTCCCCTACTAGCCTTCTTGTACTACCACCAGCATTTGAGGTGGCTTTAAATTACAGTGGGAGAATTGTAATCCACTCCTGGCAGAATTAGTTAGAAACAAATTTTGGGCCTCTGTCAGGTGACACATATGAGAGAGGCTACAAAGTATCTGTTTCAGAATTATTGTTAACAGTTCAATTAACTCCATCAAATAACATGTTCATTGTACTTGGAGTCCTGGGAAATGTTTCAGAGGAACTGAAGCAAAAGCCAAGATCACATGTTTTCATTACACTTTGCAGGTGCAAGTTAGACAGAGAAATAATTAAGTTCAAAATTATGAGTATGTTTTTATAGACCATCCACCCAAGTGTAAGGTTCAAAGAGAAATGATAGTGGTCTTTCTGAAGACTTGTATTACATTGTATCATAAAGCATCTCAATGCTTACAACAGGGTCAAGAACTAGATTATATTACTTCAAAAATACTTTGGCTCTACATTGATGAGAGCTCTCTATTTGCATCACAGTCTCACAAGAGCTTATATTCCCAAATACAACATTTTGTTTTAAATAAGCCTGAAATACGCTCTAACACACTTGGGGAAATGTTTTCTCTTTTTTAACTTAAAATGGCCCTTCTGCATTAGAAAACATTTCACAGTCAGCTCTGGCAATCATTTCCAACACCATTTTATTCAGAGGCCCTAAACCCAAATCTTTCTAAGACTTCCAGGGTCAAGAAAGAAGAAATGATGAATGGCTGGACCGCAGTTAACATTCATAGGCAAAAATGTCCTCAGCTCTCTCTTTTTCCTTTCTTCCAAATTGGCCCGTGTCTATAAACTCCACGGATTAGCAGTCAAAGCATCCCCTGACACTTGAGCCTGTGGGAAATACTACAGGCATTTAGGAATTTTAACCGGAGCACGTTGATTCCAAAGAGTTCTTTATTCTTGAAGAAATCACTCAATAATTCTTGGGAAGTACCAAGCATAAAGAACAAGGGAGAGGTGCGGGGGAGGGGTACATCTAGGACTTGGACTGGAAGCAAGGAGCCTCCTAGCACTGGAATAACTCACTGGAGGTGCCAGGGGGTCGCTAATCAGTAACCCTGGGAAGGCAGCATTGCCTCAGTGGGCTCTGGATGAGGGAAAGGAAATCAAAGGAAGTCTGGGAGGATTGATGATCCCCACTCTCTTGCGTTGATCTAGGGCCTAGATCGTCCACCTGCATCCCACCCCACCACCCCAGTCTGTTTGTTCGCCTTTTCCACACCCGGGCCTGTCCCCCAACCCAGCCATGTCATTCATCCACAGGCCAGGGGCTCTTCCCAGCTTCCGCCGCCGCAAAACCCCTGAGAAGCTGAGTGTCCAGGCACTTGAGTGCAGGTTAAGAACTCCCAACTCCACCGCCCCACAAGGTGGCCCGGGCCACTTTGGGCGTCCTGAGAGCCAAGCTTTTTTCCCAGGTTTAGGTCCTTGTTTTACAAGAATCCCCCCTCCCAACCTCCACTTCACGCCCCTGCCTCCACGGCGGGGCTCCGAGGGGCGCCGCGCCCCCGAAAGTGCACCCCACCGCGCGCACTCGCGCGAAGTTAGTGAAGTTTCCAGTTCCCGGCGCGTCTCCCTTTACTCCCCAAGGACCCAGGGAAACGTGGGAAGGGGCGGGGAGAGCGACCTCCTTGGAATTCGCTCTCTAGCTCACATCCCCAGAATTGCTGGATCTTTCCTCACGCCTCATATCGCCTCCAACCGGGAGACCCCCGCCCGGCTCCTCTCTGATCCGCACCCCTGTAATCCCCCACCCCAGGGTGCACACCCCGCCGCAGGCGCCGCTTCCCCGCTCCTGGGTTTGTAGTGAGGCACCCTTGCCGCCTCTGGGCGCCACCTTAGCCCCCCACACGGTCCTTCCGAGGGGGAGCCGAGGAGCCGCAGGGCGGGTGCACGCTCGAGCTAGCAGACCCTTCCCTTTTCCTTTCCGTCCGGGACGCCTTGGCCCGCGACCCCCTGGCGCCCGCAGAACTCACCCATGGCGGGAGGTCCGGCTCCCTCGCTGTCCCGGACTAGCGCGCGCGCGCGAGCCGAGGTCTCCAAAGGGCGCTCGAGCCCCTCGCTTTGCCGTGGGCACAGCCCTGCCGCTCCCAGCAGGGGCAGCTCCCAGGACGCTGGCCCCCTCTGCGCACTCCCAGGCTCCTCCCTTTCCACCTGCCCGCTTCCCTGGAGGCTCCCGCCCCCTCCCCGCGCTGCCCGCTCCCGCTCACGGCCGGCAGCCTACCCCCACCCCCTTGCAGGCGAGCTGGCCACGTGCGTTTGCCTTCCCCAACTGTCTACACACACTGCCCTAAGTCCCCTAGGACGACCCAGTAGCAGACATGAGGATCCCCAAAGGAAGCCGGACAGCCTCCTAGAGAAAGGGACAGGTTCTATATGGTGGTTTTCAGTTTTTGAAAAGAATATTCCCTTGTCTTAAAATATATAGTTTTTTTTCTTTAAAACACTTTTTTAAATTAATGGCCTTAAGAACAAGAGGAAGAGAGCCTATTTCCGTTATTCACCCTTTCTTTTGCACTCCAGCAAAGTTATTACTGATAAGTCTTTTATTTTCTTCATTTTCCTTTCTTTTCAAACAGTTTTGTTGCACATAATCCACGTCTTATACAATTCAATCACTTAATCACATGAAAAAGAATTATACAATTATCATCACAATCGAGTTTAGAGGTTTTCTTCTTTCTTATACATGATTATTAATTCGTGAAAACAGCACACACCACAAGATGCAGAAATCATTCGGAAAATAAACTTCTCTTAACCCAGCAGGGAGTAAATACTTCTGAAAGAGAATTAGCTCCTCCTTAGAATGACTCAGTTTTGACCTGTGTAGTAATACTGGCATACAAAGATTGAATTTCCTAATTTATAAAATGTAGAATCTGGGAGGGGAAATGATCTCTAAAATATTCTCTCTCTCTCTCTCTCTCTCTCTCTCTCTCTCTCTCTCTCTCTCTCTCTCTCTCTCTCTCTCTCTCTCTCTCTCTCTCTCTCTGTGTGTTTCCAGAGAGAGAGAGTAATATATATATATATATATGGATGGATTACTGACCTAGTTCTTTCAGGATTGGTACCAGAGAAGTGATTTCAGTAAGTCGTCCTCAAAGTATCTTTTTGATGCAGAGCACACACTAAAATGTACAAATCTGTGTCATGAGAAAGTGGTAAACTAAAGTTGACATAATTATTATCCTAGAAGAACAGTGCGATCTAATGGAGAAGACAGAATATAAAATATAGATAAGGACATGTTTAGCAGCACATAAATGCTGAGCGTGTAATTAAAGTGGCATCACAATCGTTGCAGCGCTGCATCTCACATAATGTAAGATGCCTGCTCCTGGGGAAATACTGAAAATGCATTTCTGTTCCATGGGAATCGGAAGTTAGTCTTGTGAGAGGAAAATAAAGTAGTTGGGGACCGATTACTCAGTATTCAAGGTAAGCACATGCTTAGGGAAAGGAGCAAAAACGAGGACCAGCTGGCTGTGAGAATGTGTCAGCAGGGGGGAAAACAAAGGCAAAGTTCATGAAGACAACTTTGAGCAAAATTGTTTAAGCGATGAGGCGCCTACCACTTCAACACGTTCAATGTCATCAGCCTCCTGTATAATTAAATCTTCTTTTATGATATTCTTTCATCTTTTCATAATTATAACATTTATTAATGAAAGTTTCAAAAATGAAGCGTAAATGAGGTAAAGCAAAATTGGTCAAAGTCAAGCTTTCATTGTGAAAAAAAAACAAAGAATTTACATTAATTGTTGAAACAACTAAGTCCACTGACCCATTTTCCCCTCTGGATATGTGGAATTTGCAGAAAATTGGTTGTGTTTTTAGGTGCCAGTGAGTCAATTATGACTCAGTATGAACCTATTTAAGACAGAATGAAACACTAATATGTATAGTCTAAATACAAATTCACTATTTTACCTTTCTAGACTCTAATATCCATCTCAATGTCTCTACAGAACTCATAGACAAAATTAATTTTAAAGGGTTTATTAAGAAATTTAATAAGTTGTAATGCCAGTGGGAAATGTCCAGGGTTGAGTTGCTTACCAGGACATGTTGCAAAGTTGCTTCAGGTCTGCAAATAAATGTCCAAAGGCGCGTACCACTCTGCTGTAAACTTCAGCCCAGAGGCATTCAGCTCTGGCTCCATAGGGCAGCAAACCCAGCTCCTTGAATTAAGTGCCTAGAAACACCCATCCCAATAAGTCTCAGACCAAGGGCACACATATATTTCTGTGAGTCAGCACGTCCAAATTCTCCAATTAAGTGCCCAAAGCCCCCTACCCCACTCTAAAAACCAACCTCCATAAAAAACACTCAGCTTCACTTGCCCCATGGGCTGGAAGTCCATCATTCTGTTCCATGCTGCTCCTCTGATGTTACAGCTGTCTTCTGATTCCAGGCAATTCACTGCACAGAGATCTTGGGTCCAGAGGACTTGCTCCACTCCTGGATATTGCTCACAATGAGATCCATTCTCCTACTTCTCAGAGGGTTCCTTTTATGCACTAGGATGATATTCCAGAGAATCCTTTGTACAAGTTCTCAGTTCCCAACCTTCTTATCAGGCCCGTTGCAAGAAGAGGTCTGTAGTTGGTTTTAGAGCAGCAATTGTTTTACTGTTTTAGACCTTTGTTGCAGGCTCTGTGTTTCTCCACCTTTTTGTAATCACTGAGCCTATCTGTCTTTTACACTGACCTCCTATTAGTCTCTCCTGGTAACATGCCCAATGTATGAAAGAGAAAGTCTGTCCATCCTTACATCTAAAGAGCTTTCTGCCTGTATTTCCTCCAAGACATATCAGTTTGTTCCTTTGATCGCCCATGGCATATTCAATATTTTTTGTCAACACTGTAATTCAAATGCTTCAATTCTTCTCCTGTTTTCCTTATTTACTTTTCAGTTTTCATATGCATATGAGGCTGTTGAGAAGACCATGACGTGGGTCAGGCACCTTCAATCTCAAGGTGACACCTTTATTCTAATGCTTTAAGATCTTACAGCAGATTTGCCCAATCCAATACACTGCTTGATTTCTTGACTGCCACTTTGGTGAATCTTGATTGAGGATGCAAGTAAACTGTAATCTTTTACAACGTCAATCTTTTTCTTCATTTATCATTATGTTACCTATTGCTCTAGTTGGCATACAGTAGAAATCTTAGAACCCTGCATAGTTTATCTCATTCCATTAAATGGCATATGTCATTTTGTACTTATCCACTAATGTTATATTCTTATTTAAATAGAAATTACATCATGAATAGCTAACACACCTATATACACAATATACAGGAGCAGTTCAGCTCTGTTCTAAAAGGGCCTAGGAATCAGAATCAATTCAATGTCAGTGGGTTTGTTTTGGGGTTGGTTTGTAACTCCCATATTAACTAACAGAGAAGGGGGCACCATGGATGAATAGTGTTTCATGCCATGCCTTATTCTATCCCTGTAAGCAGTCAATAAAAGTTAAGTGTTAGTAAACAATTGGCCATGTAGTCCAGAATCAACAAAGCCCACATGGACGAAGCACACCAACCTATGTGATTGCCAGGTGCTGAAGGGATCAGTTATCATGCATCAAAGAACAAAAAATCATATCATTCTGTGCTCACCTTCCCAATATTATCACTGAAGACAAATGGGTGCATAAGCAAATGTGGTGAAGAAAGCTGATGGTGCCCGGCTATCAAAAGATAAAGCAAAAGATAAAACAAGTGGCCACCTATCTCAGAAGCAACAAAGCCCACCAGCCTTTGGAAGAAGCACACCAGCCTGTGTGATCATGAGGTGTTGAAGGAATCAGGCATCAGACGTCAAAGAACAACAAAGCATACCATTGTGTGATCACCTTCCCAATATGATCGCTGAAGACAAATGATGCATAAATAAAAGTAGTAAAGAAAGCTGTTGGTGCCCAGCTATCAAAAGATATAGTGTCTCGGTCTTAAAAGCTTGAAGGTAAACAAGCAACCATCTAGCTCTGAAACAACAAAGCCCACATGGAAGAAGCACAGCCTATCTACATAAGATAGGCTGGATAAACAATCTGGAAGAGAAAACAACAGGACTGATGGTTCTAGAGGAGGTGGGGGACAGAAAGTGGTGTTAACCAACCCAGGTACAAGGGAACAACAAGTGATCCAAAATCAGTGACAAGGAGGTTGTAAGAGGCCTGTTAGGGATTGATCAAGGGAAAGACAACCAAGAGGAATTACTGAAACTCAAATGAAGGCTGAGCATGATAGTGGGACAAGAGAAAAGTAAGAGGAAGTAGAGGAAAGAGCTAGGAGGCAAAGGGTATATATAAAGGTCTAAATACAGGCATGTACATATGTAAATATATTTATATATAATGAAGGGGAAATAGATTTATGTGCATATATTTATAGGTTTAGTATTGAGGTAGCAGATGAACATTGGGCCTCTACTCAAGTAGCCCCTCAAGGCAAAAACACTTTGTTCTATTAAATTGGCATTTCATGATACTCATCTTCCCTACATGATTGCTGAAGCAAATGGATCCATAAGCAAATGTGGTGAAGAAAGTTGATGATGCTCGGCTATCACAAGATACAGCATCTGGGGTCTTCAAGGCTTGAAGGTAAACAAGTGGCCATCTAACTCAGAAGCAACAAAGCCCACATGGATGAAACACACCAGCCTGTGTGATCAGGAGGTGTCAAAGGGATCAGGTATCAGGCATCAAAGAACAAAAAATCATGTCCTTGTGAATGAGGGGAGTTCAGATTGGAGACCCAAAGCCCATCAGTAGGTAACTAGACACCTCCTTACAGAAGGGTTGTGGGAAGGAGATGAGCCAGTTAGGATGCAGTGTAGCAACAATGAAGCATACTACTTTCCTCTAGTTCTTAAATGTTTTCTCCCCTCTCCTCCACTATCATCATCTCAATTCTACCTTACAAATCTGGCTAAACTAGAGGATGTACACTGTTACAGATAGAAACTGGAAACACAGGGAATCCAGAACAGATGATCCCTTCAGGACCAGTGCTGAGAGTGGTGATGTAAGGAGGGTAGAGGGAGGGTGGGGTGGAAAGGGAGAACCAATTACAGGGATCTACATATAACCTCCTCCCTGGGGGATAGTGAACAGGAAAGTGGGTGAAGGAAGACGTTGGAAGTGTAAGATATGACAAAATAAGAAGAATTTATAAATTATCAAGGGTTCATGAGGAAGGGGGAGGAGGGAGGGAGGGAGGGGAAATTGAGCTGACACCAAGGGCTCCAGCAGAAAGCAAATGTTTAGAGAATGATGAGGGCAACAAATGTACAAATGTTTTGACACAATGGAAATCCCTGATAATACATAGGAAAAAAGTTTAAAGTGTTCAATATATCATTCAGTAAGTTGACTAACATGAACAATTAAACATGTGTTCAGTAAGGGTTGAATTTTTAGAAATTACCACTGGCATTTAATCACCACAGATTTAGCACATGTTCCCTGGGGGCTTATTTTAAGGTAGTAATATAATCAGATTCTGTAATATATAAGGTGATAATTTGAAAAATTCGAAGTTGTCAAAAATGAAATACAGACCAGTCTTCAGTGGTCACTGCTAAGCTGACTGGGTTCTGCCAGGTGATGCACTCCTGGCTACCTGCTCTGCTTTGCTCAAGATGTCTGTGGATCTCAGCATGTGATTGGTCCCTGGAGTCAGGAAGAAGAGGATGAATACTCTCAGTGTCCCCTGCAGGTGACATAAGGCAAGGTGGAGATGGATGAGCTGGTACAAGTGCTGACATCCACCCAGGTGTAGGGCAGCCCCAACGGCATCACATAGGATGGCTAGATTCAAGTAAACTCTTTCCTTTGATCCTGACAGACCCAAGTATGTCCAATAGGAAGGACCCCAAATTCAGGGAGTGACACCATTTTCTCGTGATCAACATGAAGGGCAACAATATCAGCAGAAGAACTGTCCTCTCTGATTATGTGGTCTGGGCCACCCAAGGGCACAGGCCTCCACTGCTATGTCTGACTGGTCTACAGGAGCACAGGCCCCTGACATGTGATGAGTCCATTCTTAGCAACCAATCTTGAGACCACCAAGGCAAATTCAAGGTGACATCTTCCTGGAAAAATATGAGCTCGGGACCCATGGTGCTGGTATGAATTACCACGATGAATGGACAACTCTGTGCTGGAACTCTATGCGCAGGTGTCGAGGAAGTAGGGAAAGTGGGTCATACAGACTCGCCCAGAGGCTCCAGCTGTGTACTTCAGTTTAGCAATGCATGTACATTTCTGCTCATCCCTGCTCCAGTTCCTTCTCACAGGTGAGACCTGAAAGATCAGAGTGATTTAACTCAAATGACTTTCCTTCATACTTCCAGCTCACTGGTCCCCATTTCTGTTTTGATCAAATTTGAACACCATTTTTGGGTGTTGAGGTAGTTATTTTTTGTGCCAACCTGGCCGATAAACACATGTGGGATTAATTGAAGGGCAGAGAGGTAAATCGCTCAGTGAGCCTCACCTTTCTAGTTTTCAGGTCTCATGTTTTGTGATGGTTGGACCAGGGTACAGCTGCCTTAGCAATTCCCTGCTTCAGCTTGCAAGGCTCACTTCTCCCTGAGGAGAAGCCGCATGGACCTACCCCGATGCAGCCCTGGCATCATTGTGTGTGTTTTGTGAGATGGAGGAGGACTTTGTGGATTGGTGTCAGGCATATGCATTAATGTTGGACTTGTGGACTTGGGCAGCACTGGGTTGGGATGTTTTCTTGATGTGAACTTACCCTTCATATAAAACTCTCTCTTATAAATGTGAGTTTCTGTGGATTTGTTTCTCTAAAGTACCCAGACTAACACAGGTGTTGATTTGGTGAAGCCCATCAAATTCTTCCTTATAAAGATAGCCACTCAGAAATTTAAAAAGAGAAAAGAAAAATCCAGGTAAAAAGACCAAATCTGTAGTGGGAGAGCAAAGCAAGGTTCCTAAAGTCAGACCCATGTTTTCGTTTTGAGACCTGGCTGCTGGCTGTGCAGACAGTGAAAGTGCTCCTGATCCCGCTTCATTAGTGCTCTGGAGTTGCTCAATGTGGTGTTAATTGTTGCTGTTTCCTTATAGTTGAATACAAGTAAGAGCAATAATTTGATGTTTTTAAATGAGGTAGAATGGATAAATATCAATATCTTAGGAGTTAGTGAGCTGAAATGGGCTGGCATTGGCCATTTTGAATCAGAAAATGACATAGTTTACTATGGCAGGGAGGACACAGTCAAGAAGAATGGATTCACAGGCTCTGTTAAAAAGGACATATATATCTTAAAGTACACCTACAAGGAGATCTTAAAGTACAAGATATATCTTAAAGTACACCTACAAGGAGATCAAATTCATATAGCTATTATTCATAGTTCTGCACTAAACACTTAAGCTAAGTATGCAGAAATTAAAAGTTTTTACCAAAATCTGCCATCTGAAATTGATCAGACATGTAACCAAGATGCTTTGATACTTATTGGTGATTTGAATGAAAAAGCTAGAAACAAAGAGGAACAAAAGCCAGGAACAAGCAGTTAATAGAAAATATAACCTTGATGATAGAAACAAAACTAGAGATTGCATGAGAGAATTTTATAAAACCAAAAATGTGTTCATAGCCAAAACTTTTTGTGAAAGAAAAATAAACACCAATAATTCCCTCCCCCAAATTGCATTCTACAAAGGAAAATACAATGAAATTCAACTTCATAATAAAATAGAGTAACACAAAAGGCAACTATCCATATGGAATTTCCCAGATGTAATACACAGAAATCAATTGATTACATCTGTGGGGTTGCACAATAGAGAAGCTCGGTATTAGCAGCTAAACCAGGCAAGGGGCCAACTGTAGAACAGAACACAATTGCTCATTGGCTCAGGTTGGAGTTAAAGAAAATGAAAATAATTCCTAAAAGCCAAAATAATGACCCAAAGTCTATTTCAAGAAAATCTCTATAACAGATTGGATGCATTAAACACTAATGACAGAAGACCTGAATTGCTGTGGGAGGACATCAAGAACATCATTTATGAGGAGAGCAAAAGGTCATTAAAAAAAAGAAATGAAAAAATAAATCGAAGTGGATGTCAGAAGAGACTCTGAAATTTGCTCCTAGTCATAGAGTACTTAAGGCAAGTGGAAGAAATAATGAAGTTAAAGACCTGAACAGAAAATTCCTCAAGGCAGCTTGAGAAGACAAAGTAAAACTTTATACTGAATTTCCCTAAAACCTAGAACTAGGGTGAAGGGAGTGGGGGGGAGGGGGAGGAGGTAGGAGGAGGGGGGGTGGGTGAGAATATGCCCAGTATATCTTAAACTGAAGAACTCAAGAAAGAAAAATCCAGATTCTGGTTATAATATTGAAAAATTCTGTGGGAAAAATGGAAAATGATGCAGGAAGCATCAGAAGAAGATAAGCGTCCCCAGAGTCACAATAGAAATGAACCAGTCAACGTTCCACCATCTCTCGGGGATCAAGTGAGCAAGAAGCAATGGCACCGACAGAAGTTCAAGCTGCACTGGAAGCATTCGCCAAAAACAAGGCTCCGGGAGTTGATTAAATGTCAGTGGAAGCATTTCAGCAAGATGATAAAGAACTGAAAGCATTCACTCCTCTCTGTCAAGAAATTTGGAAGAAAAAAACTTGGTCAATTGACTGGAAGAAATCCATATTTACATCCATTCCAAAGAAAGGTGACCCAGCGGAATTCTCAAATTACAGAACAGTATCATTGAAATCACATGCAAGGAACATTTTGCGGGCGGTCAACACAAGAGGTTGCAGGATTACATGGAGAACTGCCAGACGATTGGACTGGATTCAAAAGAGGATGTGGAGCACGGGATATCGTTGCTAATGCCAGGTGGATCTCGGTTCAAAGCAGAGAATACCAGAAATATCTTGGCTTGTATTTTATTGCTTATGCAACCACATTCAGCTGTGTGGATCATAACAAACTATGGAAGAACTGGAATTCCAGAACATGTCACTGTGCTAACTCAGAACCTGTGCAGGGATCAAGAGGCAGCTGTGTGAATAAAGCAAGGGAATATGGCATGGTTTAAAATCAGAAAAGGCGTGTCAGGATTGTATTTATCACCATTCTTACTCAATCTTTAGGGTGAGAAAATCATCAGAGAAACTGCATTTTATGAAGAAGACTTGGAGGCAGACTTATTAAGAACCTGTGATATGCAGAGGACACAATCTTGTTTGCTGAACGTGAAGAGGACTTGAAGCACTGGCAGTTGAAGGTCAAAGATTGCATCCTTCAATAGGGATTCCAACTCAGTGCAGAGAAAACCCAAACCCTCACTCCTAGACCAGTGCATAATGTCATGATAAATGGAGAAAAGACTGAAGTTGTCAAGTATTTCATCTTGCTTGAATCCACAATCAATGCTCACAGAAGAAGCAGCCAGGATATCAAATGATGCATTGCATTAAGTAAATCAGCACAAGACCTCTTTAAAGTGTTGAAAACCAAGAATGCTACTTGGGGGACTAAGATCCTAAGCCAGAGTATTTTTAATCGCCTCATATGCATGTGAAAACTGGACATTGAACAAGGCAAATCAAAGAAAATGATGCATTTGAACTATGGTATGGCGAAGGTTATTGAAAGTACCATGGACTGCCAAAAGAACCGGTATAGACCATGTGTCTTTGAGACAAGAATGGCAAGACTTCATCTAAGTACTTTGGGTAGATTGTCCCTGAAGAAGGACATCATGCTTAGTAATGTAGAAGGGCAGCGAAGAGGAGGAAGGCCCTCAAATAGATGGATTCACACAGTGGCTGCAACCATAGTGTCAAACATGAAACATTTGTGAGCATGGGTCAGGATCAGCAGTGTATTATGCTGTGGTACACGGAATCTCCATGGATCTCCACGGGTTGGAACAGACTTGATGGCACCTGACAGTAAGAATATGAGCTAGTAGTGGCTCAATGGCAGTCGTTTGGGTCTGGGTATTAATAAGCCAAGGGCTTCCCATAGAACCCTGGCAAGACAGTAGTTACACATTGAGCTTCTAACAGCAAATTTCACCATAAGACCACCAGTAGCTCTATGGGATAAAGGGGAGACTCTCTGCTCCCCTAAAGAATTACAGTCACAGACACGAATGGAGGCAGTTGTACGCTGTCCTATAAGGTCACCTTGTGTCAGAATCAGTTCTATGGCAGTGCATGGGAAGGACTTTATGAACATCTCTATGGACACCAGGAGAACACCTATTTCAGTCTTTCATACATTGCTGTCGTGGATCTGATTAGATCTCCCTGGGTGCTCAGTAAGGAGCTTTGTTGGCCTTCTTGGGTACGTGTTCCACTGCTGACTGCAAGGTCAGTATCTTGAACCCATCACCGCTCTGTGGGAGAAACGAGGTTATCAGTTTCCATCAGGATTAAACCTTGAGACACCTGTGTCTGCTCACTGAGTTAGAATCAACTTGATGATAGTGGGTATGGTAAGCATCAATATGTGCCTTTGATTTTTTTTCAAACTACTTTGATTAAATTTACTTTCAAAACAACCCACCTCAATTTCCTTGTTACACATGAGGAAATGGAGGGACAGAAATTTTAAGGAGCCTATAGAAATGCACAAAGGCAAAATTAAAATACAGGACATCTGAATCCAGCGTTTACACTCGGAGTCAAGACATTTTACTCACCATGAAGTCCAAGTCAAACTTCCTGATCATATCTTGAAAATATATAGCCATTTGGGGGGTGATATTTATTTCAGTCAATAGGTTATTATTGATGCATAATTAATAATGGTTTATTATTACTGTACTGAATTTTTCTTCTTCTCTCAGTTCGAGATGCAGTTTTTCTGTAGTTGATAGGTTAATAAAGTAACGATCCATTCATTTCCTCCCATGAGAAGCAGCAGCAGGTCAGTAGTGCTTCTGAGATGAACAGGATGAGCCAAGTTCTAAACAGAACTACAGTGAAGGTAATGTACCCTATCACGACCTCTTGCTTTCGAAAGCAAGAACCCAGGATTTGAGGTAGTCAGTCCTGCGTTACCACAGCCACCACAAAGGGCAAGTAATTAAGGAATATACGTAAATGCCCTGATAATTCTAATTTTTAACATATATTACATGATTAAAATAGGATTTTATATTAAACTATCAGGGTAATTCCCTAAATATGTGGTCGTCCAGAAAAAGAATACAGGAAGTGTGAGATCTTAGAGAGATCCCAGAGTTCAGCCTCATAGTGTCCCCTATATGGAGTGTATAGGCCCTAAGACTCAAAGGTAAAATCTATACCAGGTATAGGTGAAATTCAAATGTTAACCTGACACTCAGGGCATAACTCACAGGTTTCAGAATTCCCATGCTAGGTCCCACAGAGATATCCAATTTTGTTCACAGAATGCAAATAATTTTATAGTATTTGTAAATTGAAAGACTTTAGAACATTGGATTTCAAAATATATTTCTTAAATGTGTGATTCTGGCAATACTGAATTATCCATCGAGCAAGGGGAAGAAAAGTGAAGATAGAGGTGTTGTTCTTCGACTAGGCCATTAGAAGACATGAGCGTCTCCTTTTCATGGGATTTTTGTTTGTTGGTTGCGTCTTTTATTGTTAAGCTAAGTATGAAATGAATCTCACTACTAAGAATTAAACGAAGAGTTGTGGAATGTTTACAAATAAGACAATTTGGATGAAATACTGTGTGTTGCTCCAATGTTAGCAGCTATGGCATTTCATCTATGAACCTGGTAACCAACCCAAAGGAAATAGCAGAGCATCCAGACTCAGAAATGCTACCTTTGAAAATGCTAGACATGTTTACCACATAAGTTGTGAGTGGTTATTGAGGTTTTGAAATCGAAGTCAATTAGACCGTGATACATAGTAACCCTGAATCTTGGTTTGAAAAATGGAAATAAATTAAAATATGGACTAAATTTAAAAGTAACTTGATGTTGCCCTTCAAACACTTGATCCGTGACACAACCATTGTCCTGGAGCTGGCATTCAATTCAGTGGTGTGCTCCTGTCCTTCACCACACGCTTCAGCCTTTAAAGAAAAGCATTTTACTCTTTGTGTGTGTGTGTGTGTGTGTGTGTGTGTGTGTGTGTGTGTGTGTATGAGAGAGCTTTATATATAAAGAGTAATTGTACATTAAGAAATCATCCCAGCTCAGTCCAGATCAAGTCCATATGTCCAATATTAGCTCATATGTCTGATACTAATTTGTAAAGTCATCTTTAGACCAACAAAACACATGCAATGACCCCCATCACAGGCCAGTGGGTTGAAAGTTTTATGGATCCAGTGGCCTTGTATGAATCGCACCACCGGCAGGGATTTCTACGTGGCTTCTCGAACTCAGGGCAGTAACATAGTTCCATGTGTCTTATCAGCTGCAGTGTCTTCCAGGGAGTGAGCATATCCCACCTAAAGTGAGCTATTTATCTCCTTAGCGCCTCCAAATGAGGTCATCGCAGTGCCACTTGATGGACAGGGTAAACTCCACCCCTCCACTCTTTTTTTTTTAATCGTTTAATTAGGGACTCATACAACTCTTATCACGATCCATATATACATCAATTGTGTAAAGCACATTTGTACACTCATTGCCCTGGTCATTCTCAAAATATTTGTTCTCCACTTAAGGCCCTGACATCAGGTTCTCATTTTTTCCCTCTTTCCCCACTCCCTCCTTCCTCTTGAACCCTAGATACTTTATAAATTATTATTTTGTCATATCTTGCCCTGTCCGATATCTCCCTTCACCCACTTTTCTGTTGTCCGTCCCCCCAGAGAGGAGGTCACATGTAGATCCTTGTAACCAGGTCCCCCTTTCCAACCCACCCTCCATGTTCCCAGTATCGCCACTCACACCACTGGTCCTGAAGGGATCATCCACCCTGGATTCCCTGTATTTCTGGTTCCTGTCTGTACCAGTGTCCATCCTCTGGTCTAGCCAGACTTGCACGGTAGAATTGGGATCATGATAGATGGGGGGAAGGGGGAAGGGGGAAGCATTTAGGCACTGGAGGAAAGTTGTATGTTTCATCGTTGCTACATCACACCCTGACTGGCTCATCTCCCCACCGAGACCCCTCTGCAAGGGGATCTCCATTGGCCTTCAAATGGGCTTTGGGTCTCCATTCCGCACTCCACCCCACATTCACTATGGTAAGATTTTTTGTTCTGATAATGCCTGATACCTGATCACTTTGATACCTCATGATCACACAGACTGGTTTGCTTCTTCCATGTGGGCTTTCTTGTTTCTGAGCTAGATGGCCGCTTGTTTACCTTCAAGCCTTTCAGACCCCAGACGCTATATCTTTGGTTGTTCAGCTCATACTCCTGAAGGACTTGGATGTGGCTGTCACCTGAGTTAAATCTACCTTACTACTCTCTAACTTCATGCACCTGTGAGAGACGGATGAATCCAGTGTGAGATTAACCATTGCTTCTCCGGCTACAGAGAGCAATAATTACATGACATCGGCAACTGGTTCCGATCAATGCATTGACTCCAGTCATTACTGAAGATGTGAGCATAACTTCCCTGGCACTGTCTCTTAATTCATTACCGCTCCCTCTGGACAATTCACAGTCTCCACAATGCCCTCCTACTACGAATAGTTTGCTTTTTTCTCAAACCTGGAAGCCTGATTCACCAGCATCACAAAAGGGCCACGTTTCAGACCCTAGTCTTAGAGTGAAAAGGAAGAATATCAGAACCTAGGAAACATTATTCCTTAATAATCTCTCTCTCTATCTGTATCTCAGAGCTCAACACATTTTCCTGTGGTCACCCCAATCTCAGTGGATAGTGTCCACAGTGTGCGGACAATCATTGCAAAGGGGAAGTCTAGACATGAGGTATTTCAGTGTCTCTAGAGGTCCTTCTGTAATGATTTTTATGCAGAAAGGTATGCTATATACTAAGAAAAATATTCAACTATCTTATCTATAAACCTAAAACTACACCTACTGAGGTCCTGATTTTGGGTGTTTCTGGCCAGTGACTCCAAATATCTCTCTAATTATCCACCCTCCTCACAGTAAACTACTCCACACGACAAGCCCGTTCTCCCTGTGCGTGCATTTTACCACGGCCTGCTGCCTTTCTGCTATGGATGACAAAACATGAGGTATCTGTAAAACAGGTGCCAATACACTTCGTTAAGGGTGTCACGTGATCATTGCTTCAAGTAATCCTCATTCTTTCCTTTATTATTTTACAAAACAAGCCATTATTCTAGCATTTCTTTCATCTACTGCACCGACTCTGTGTTTGGGGCAAAATGTTTAAGCTTTAGTACCAGGTAACATATAACACACAAATAATTTACTTTTCCCATGAATCATATCAGGTCATCAGGCTCAGTTTGCAAGTATGGTCATTGCCATAGCAAGCATCTCAATTGGTTCATCCTAAGCATACTTTACCATAAAGTCTATGTACCTATCTTTTAGCCACAGAAGGTGCCTCCTTTCTTCTTTAAATCACTCTTCTACATTAATCCCTGGAATGGCTGCCCTGCAGCTTTAAGTGACACACGCAAGAAACTTGATCAGTTTTCAGGGAGGAAGATATGCAAATAAGTTCTGTATAGTGGACATCTAATTACCATAATGGAGAGCTGCTCATCCTCTATGTTTTCTTATTTGACATTTTAAACTTGCTCCCCAAAGCGTTCCTTTTGTCAGTATAAAGTTGAAGCTGAATGAATTGATTTTCAAGCGAATGCAAGGAAGAAAAGATTTGGTGGTGTGAATTCTAAAAATACTCAGTGAAAGTTAAAAATACACTGTTTTCTAGTGTGACGCTAAATATGAAGTCTAAAGGGAATAAGAGATACATGTAAAGGTTATATTTAAAGAATATTTACTACGTTTTATATAATATATTCTATATAAACTATAATCTATGGTATATATAATACATAATATTATAATATATGCTATGTACTATATATGAGGGGGAACCCCAAAAATGATTTTTTCAAAGATATGTATTAAAATTTTTTACAAAGCAAACTTATCACCTTGAAAGTGATTACTTTTCATTACACTTAATATGTTTTCCAAATCTGTGAGTCCATTCTTGGACTCATTTTCAATCTCATCTGTTTGGGTGGCTGACAGCACCTCCCTCTTTTTTTTCTTCACCTCTGCTACATCATCAAATCGCTGTCCTTTCATGCCCCTCTTCATTCATGGAAACAAAAAGAAGTCGCACGGAGCAAAGTTAGGTGAGTACAGTGCAATGGGGCAAGGGAGACAGGCTGTTGTTTGTTTGCTTGTTCCCAAAATTGGCACACTCAGATAGCTGTGTGAGCGGGTGCACTGTCGTGGTGATCAAGGCAGTCCCGGTGGAAAAGCTAGTGCCCCATCTGTCACAAGTCATGTCTTTTTTGTCTCACATGGTTACACAATCTTTTCAGAACCTCTAAATTGAGAGCTTAATTAATATTTTGACCTGGTGGAACAAACTCCAAATACACTATGAGTTGACATTTTCATCTGTTCAGAAGTTGACTGGTGTCCAGAATGAGGTTTGTCATCAATTGGCATTTCACCTTTTTTGAAACAAGCAAACCTCACGCCCTCAAAGAGGTGGATTTACACCTTGGCCGCAACAATTGGCTCAGGCGTAGGAACAATCATAAGGATGGTGCAGGGCCATGCAGTGTTCTGCTTGCTGGGCATAGGGTAGCTGTGAATGGTAGCTGACTCAATTATGCTTAGGAATTAACCACCGAAAGCCACATGAATACTGGAGGAGTATTGTCAGATAGGGTGCCATACAGTGAGCCCCTCAGGTTGGAAGATACTCAAATGTGACTCAGGAGGTGTTACCATCTCAAAATAGAGTAAGTTGAGTTGACAAGGATGGAGTAACGCTTTAGGGACCTTCATTTTGTAGTGGGTCACAATTCAAAATGAGCAGCGACAGCCTAGTTATTGGAACTTGGATGTATGAAATGTGTAGGCAATCTAGGAAAGTTGGAAGTGATCAAAAATGAAATATAATGCATACAAATTTATATACAGAAAAGATTGATGTACTAGGCATTAGTGAGATGAATTAAACTGGTGTGGGCTATTTTGAATCAGATAGTCATATGGTTTACAAAGCTTGGAATGACAAATTCAGGAGGAGTCGGGTCATAGTCATCATCCAAAAGGACATTTCAAGATCTATTTTGAAGTGCTGTGTTGTCTGTTGTAAGATATCCTTAGAAAACCAAGGAAGCTCAAGTAATTCAGCTATTATTCAAATCTATTCACCAATCACTAAAACAAGTGCTGAAGACATGGGAAAATCCTATCAATGTATTCAGTCTTAAATGGATTAAACACCTGATCAAGATGCATTGATACTTGTTGAAGATTAGAATGTGGACATTAGAAACAAAGATGAAGGAACAGCAGTGGGAAATATGGCCTGGGCGATACTAATAAAGCTGTAGGTCACATGATACAACTTTGCCAGACCAAGTATTTCATGACTAAAACTTTATTCAACAACATAAACGGTCACGACACACTTGAACTTCTCCAGGTGGATTGCACAGAAATCTAATTGAGTGCAGGATCTAAGGAGGAAGCTCAACATCAGCAGCTGAAACAAGGCCGGGGCTGAGTGTGGGACAGACCATGACGTTGAGGAAAATTAAAGCAAGTTCACAAGAGACAAAATATGATCTTGAGTACAAAGGGGTAATCCCCCATCATAAAAAACGAAAGAAATTTTCACAGCTGTGTATTTAAATTTTTTACAAAACTACCTTATCACTTTGCAAGTACTCTCCTCTCCATTACACTTTACTATATTTGTCTAATCTGCAAATTTCATTCGTGGCAACACTTTTCAAACTCAACTGTTTGGATGGCTGACAAGACAGCACCTCCCTCATTTTTTTCTTCACTTCTTCTATGTTGCCAAATCACTGTCCTTTCAAGTCCCTCGTCATTCACAGAAACAAATAGAAGTAGCATGGAGTGAGGTGAGTAAGGTGTGTGGGACAAGAGACGCATGCTGTTTCTTGCCAAAAATTGGCACACTGAGATGGATGCGTGAGTAGGTGCATTGTCATGGTGGCAAAAGCAGTCCCTTCTGCCGCAGATTGGGCCTTTTTTATCTCACATTGTATGCTATCTTTTCAAAATCTCTAGATGGAACGCTTGATTCAGTCTGAAATGGTGGAATGAACTCCAAATGCACTGCAGGTCAACATTTTTGTACATTTGGAAGTTGATGGGTATCCAGAGTGAGGTTTGTCATCAATCAACATTATGCATTTTTTGAAACGAGAAAACAGTTTGTACACTTGAGTGTTTCCCGTAGCGCTGTCCTTATAAGCTGTGTTCAACATCACAATGGTTTCTGTGGCATTTTTCCCCGAGCAGGAAACATTACAAAACTGCATGCTGTTCTCCTAAATCGGCCATCACAAAAAATGAGGTCGAGCAAAGCTGCTTTTACAGGAAAATTCATGGTGACCAGACAGCACCTTCACAGGCAACACCACTGGGTGCACTAGCTCAGAGCAAGTTGCTCAATGCTCACCTAGCAGGGAAAATGTGTACTGTGAAAGCTCTTCCCTGCAGACTTTTCCCCATTTTTTTGATACCCTTGTTCCACCTGAATTTCTAGACCATCTGAAGAGTAGATTTGAGTCATTATCCACTAATGACAGAAGACCTGATGACTTCAGGGATGACAGCAAGAAAATCATACATGAAGAAAGCAAGTCATTAAAAGGCAGGACAGAAAAAATAGATCGCAGTAGATGACAGAGGAAACTCTGAGACTTAGACTTGATCACAGAGTAGCTAAAGCAAATGGAAAAGATATTTAGTAGAAAAGTTGAACAGAAATTTTCAAAGGGAAGCTTGAGAAATCAATGGAAAATATTATCATGAAAAGTGCAAACACCTGGAGTTACAAAATGAATAGAAAGTACAAGTTCAACACATTTTAAGGTTAAAGAACTAAACAAAAAATTCAGACTTCAAGTTGCAACATTAAAAACTTTAATTGGAAATTACTGAATGATTGCAGGAAGTATCAAAAGACGATGGACGGAATGCACAGTCTCTGTACCAAAAATAATTAGCCAACACTCAGTCATTTCAAGCACTATATAGTCAAGAACCAATAGTACCGAAGGAAGAAGTCCAAGTCGCACTGAAGACATTAGCAATAAACAAGGCTTCAGGAATTGAACAATTGAAATATTTTAACAAGGTGATAAAGACCTGGAAGCATGTATGCCAACAAATTTAGAAGACAACTAGCTGGTTAAGTGACTGGAAGAGATCCATATTTGTACCTATTTCTAAGAAAGATGATCCAACAGCACGTGGAAATTATTTAACAATATAATTATTACCACATGAAAATAAAATTTTGCCAAAGAACATTCAACAAAGGTTGCAGCAGTATATAGACAGACAGTTTCCAAAAATTCTAGCCAAATTCAGAGGAGGACAGCATAAAAATTAGCTATATAGGAATAAGCATATATATGTGTTTGGGTAAATATATAAATATAGGTGTATTCGTCTATGTATGTATAACTACATAAATACAACAAGGAAGCAGATGGACTTTGGACCCCTACTTAAATCTCACCACAGTACAAGAGAAATTTGTTCTAATAATGTGGGACTGTATGATACTCACCTTCCCAACACTATCGCTGAAGACAAAGTGGGTGGATAAGCAAATGTGGTGAAGAAATCTGATGGTACCTGGCTATTAAAAGATATAGAGTCTGGGTCTCAAAAGTTTGAAGTTAAACAAGTAGCCAACTAGCAGGGAAACAACAAAGCCCACATGGAAAAAGCATACCAGCCTGTGTGATCATGAGGTGGCAACAGCCATAGGTATCAGAGGTTCAAAAGTAACCAAGCGAATTGAAGCAAAGGATCCCTGTAAGATAATTGGACAGTCCCTCATGGAAGGGATAAATGGGAACTGATATCAAAGAGTTCAAGAAAAAAGAAAATATTTTGAAACTGATGGTGGTAGCAATTGTAAAATTATTCTTGATCTAGCTGAATAATGGATTGTGATCATATCTATAAGAGCTCCCAATAAAATGATTAATAAAAAAAGAAGAGGATATGGGGATATCACAGCTGAAGTCTAATAGATGTTGGTTCAAAGAGAATACCAGAAATACGTTAGTTTTTACTCACCATGCAAAGGCATTCAACTCTGTTTGCCATACCAAACCATGGAGAGTACTGAGAATGGAAATTCCAGGATTTAATTGTGCTCAGGAAGAACGTGCATATGGACCAAGAAGTAGTCATTCAAACAGAACAAGGGTATAGTGCATGGCTTAGAAATACGGAATGGTGTGTGTCAGGGTTGGATCCTTCACCATACGTCCCCAATATATATGCTGAGCAAATAAACAGAGCAGGTAGATGATACGAAGAAGAATGTGGTATCAGCATTAGAAGAAGGCTTACTAAGAGCCTGTTCTATGCAGGTAGCACAACCTTGTATGCTGACAGTGAGGGAAATTTGAAGCACTTTCAGATGAAGGACAAGAATTGAAGCCTTCAGTATAGATTAAAACGCAATGTAAAAACAGTCAAAATCCTCACAACTGGACCAATAGTGAACATCATGATAAAAAAATCAAAGAAGAGATTGAAATTGTCAAGAATCTCGTTGCTTGGATCCACAATCAATGCTCATGCAAGCAGCAGCCAAGAAATCAAATTTTGCATTTCACTGGGTAAATTTACTGCACATGATCTCATTATATGCAAGCCATGATATTTTTAATCCCCTCATACACATATGAAATTTGGATATTGAATCAGAAAGACTGAAAGAGCACTGATACCTCTGAATTATAATACTCGTGAGGAATATTGAATGTCCCATGAACTTCCAAAAAAACTAACCCTGCCTTCAAAGAAGTTCAACCATAGTGCTCTGTAGAATATAGGAAGGCAAAATTTTGCCTCAAGTACTTTGGGTATGGCTTCAGGAAAGACCAGTCCCACGAAAAGGACATCAGGCTTGGTAAAGTGAAAGAACATATAAAAAAGAGCAAGATCCCTTTTGATTAACTTACAGTCTACTGTCAGAGGACTTTGATCATATATGCAAAATCTCTGCTCAGCACCGCCTAGATCAGGGTTGAACCACTTCAACTGTAGCTTAATCTATCAAAAAGTCATCACACAATCACAAGTTTTCACTTATTAAAAACCTATATTTTTAAGAGGCAAACAATGTATGGATTTAGGTAAAAATTAGCTATAAGAAAGTGATAGACCAAGGTTCAAAATTAATTAAATTCTAATGCATACCTTCTTCCATCAACAACAAAATAACTTGTAATTCAGCAACAAAATAACTTCTTCCATCAGCAACAAAATAACTTGTAATTCAAACCAGATTAAGCAAACGTCTTTAATTCAGAATTATAAATATAAAGTCATTAACAGGCAAGCATATTTCTGGAAGTTGCAGCAAACCCATTGTAAGATAAGGAGCAGGAAGACAAGAGCTATTGCAGAATCTCTGAAATACAAAACAAACCTGAACTCATGCTTAAAGTGCCCATTCTATTAAAGAAGACTGACTCAGCCTGTTCTCTATTTTGATTCAGTAAAGTCTACTGTTGAACTTTGATCTCATCAGCTTCCACCTTCTTTCTCCACCTTTCCCTTTGTTTTCTCTTGTGTTCTATATTCACTCTGTAGTCCGAATTCTCTACAAGAAATAAAGAAGATGGCTACTTATGTCAGGTGACCTTCTCCCTGTGTCGTAGTCCAAAAGCTAATGAGCTTCTCCCTTGAGGTATCTGCATTTCATTCTCATGAGGAATCTGATTGATCCACCTTGAGGCCAGTTGCCCACCTATGAGTGACTTTTATCCAGGACACAGCACAGTAAAATAGGCCTAGATGGTTTCTGTATCAGCTCTCTGCTAGGAGTTAGAAGGAAGGGACAATCTTAGTATATGAAGAAAATGAACTAATTGAAGTAAGTTTTCCTTTTAAAATAGTGAGATAAGTTTTTTTCTGAGGATAAAAAAAGAATGGTGGTATTGGTAGGACAAATGTGCATGATGACATTATGAGTATAACAGTTACCCACTGGTTATGGATAATGTCAGTACATTTGATTTTCCTCAAAAATAAAATAATGCTTTTAAGACTTATTATCCTTTCAACACAATGCTGGATTTTCCTACCACATCATCCAAGTAGAAATCATTTTAAAAGGTTATTTGCTAATAATAAAATTTTCTTAATGGGTAAAAATGAAAATGAGCTATAATTTAGCCCCAAATTTCTAGGGAGCATAATGCATTATAAATTGCCACATTCGTGGCTAGTAGAAGTTTGCACCAACAGTATAATTTTTCAAAGTTAGATTAAAGGTCTTTAAAAATCACAAAGGCCCTTAGATATTGACTGTCAAAGTGTGAAAGGCAGAAGTTAAAATTATTTGTGAGAAAAATATAGTAGAATCTGCATGTAAAATAAGTCTAGTTTGACAATGATGCCATTCTGCATGTTCTAACGTCTATGGGAAAAGTTAAGAAGTTTCATTTTGACTCTGTTGTGAAATTTGGTCCAATTACTAGATCCAAATGAGTTATATTTTTTAATCAATGTAATATTTTAAGTATTTTGGTTTACATTAGACATCAAATGATAAAAATGAGTTGAGATATAGCAGAAAATTATGAAGAGTTTTATGAATTCAAGCACATTTATAGTACAAAAAATTATTTCAAGACCCTCAGAGGCACAATATTTAAAATAATACTGAAGTGATGCCTAAATTTAATGGAGAATAACTAGACATCCTTATCTATGTCAACTGTAGTATTCCTATTGTGAACAACGAAATAATGAGGTTCATTCTGTGGTGTAGCTTGCGGAGCCAGACTTCAAAGCCCCATTTAAAAAACATCATTTCAGTCACATCTCATCTATTTCTTTAATGAGGATAAGTATGTTCAAGTTTCTTTTTACATTCACATCTTTAGAGAGCCTGGATATTTATTATGTGTCTATTGCTCCTTATAGTTCTGTTTCTTCTGTGCTGATAATCCTAAATATAGCTTATTGTTTTCATTTCATTATATATTTACCTCAGGCAATCCTGAGAGGAATTCCTCTTACATGAGATCAACCATCCTCTGAGGAAGAAGCTTCAAGAAAGGTGAAATTGGCTATAAATCATAATTTTGTGTTTGCAACAAAGCCTGTTATGAGCTTGCAAAAATCTAACAGAGTATAATCCTCCCATAATTCTGAAATAAAAATATCTTGTTATTATTAATTTATGAATTTGGAAACAGATACAAAGATGCCATCAAATAACAATGATATTGCTATTAGTGAATATTGACACATAATTACCCCATGGGTCTAGATTAGCACTGCTCCATGGGTTTTTCCAGGTTGTGTACTTTCTGAAGCAGATAACTCTCCTCAGATAACTCTAGGTGGATAAGAACTACCAAACGTTTGACTAGTTGTAAAATGCTTAACCAGTTCCACCATTTGGGGAGTCCCATAGCAGAAGGGGGTTCAAATTCTTAAGTAATGCCATAGGTCCACTTATCTATAAGAACCACAGGTGACACTTTTGGAAGAATCCTGAACACTGTGTCCAAGGAAAATGTCGGTAGCTCAATAGGGCTGAGACAGGTTGTTCTGAGCTATGCAAGAGCTCCAGTCGATCTTTCTGATTCTGTAACCCTAAAGGTAACGACTGCATTCGAGCAGGATGTAAGACCAACACACAGCTCCAACCTTCCTTGAAGCAGGAATATGCTCTTGGAAACGAAGTGATCTAGAGCACATGACAAGTTCCTGTTTTTCTATGGTGTCCCTGCCACCCAGGCCAGCAATTGATCCTCTCTTTTGCAGCTTAATTTACCATCCTAAAAATACAACTTCCACTCGTCTGTTTACTTGTCATATGGTAGCAGCTTGTGTGTTGCTGTGATGCTAAGTCTATGTCAGTGGTATTTAAAATACCAGCAGAGTCACCCACAGTGAACAGGTTTCAGCAGAGCTTCCAAAACAAGCACCAGATATGAAGAAGGACTAGGCCGTCCATTACTCAGGAATGAACCACTACAAAGCCTTAGGGTATCATCCAAAAATTATGAGATACTGAAAATAGCAGGAATGGGATCAGGCCATTGTCAGAAATAGTGCCGGAAGATAAGCTGCTCACTCAGAATGTCACTGCGAGAGAGCTGCCTGCCCAAAAGAGAACTGATCCCAAGGAAGCAGTTGGAGTAGAGCTAGAAGGGGTAAAGCTTTCAAGACCTTCATTTACTGTTGGGGCAGGATACAAAACGAGAGGAAACAGCTGCCAACAGTAGTAAATAGTTAGAACCTGGAATATACAAAGTATGAATACAGGAAAATTGGAAGGTGTCAGAAAAGAAATGGAATACGTAAGATCGATATTCTGGGCATTAAAGAACTGAAATGGACTGGTATTGGCCATTCTAAATCAGAAAATCATATTATTTACTATGGAAAACTGGGAAACTGGAATAGAGTATATGTGGACCAATCCTCTACACTCATATGTTTAAAAATCATTTAATGGGGTCTCATACAGCTCTTATCACAATACATACATACATACATACATTGTGTCAAGTGCATTTGTAGATTCATTGTCCTCACCATTCTCAAACCATTTGCTCTCGACTTAAGCCCTTGGTATCAGCTCCTCATTTCCCCCTCCTTCCCAGCTCCCCCCTCCCTCATGAACCCTTGATAATTTATAAATTATTATTATTTTGTCATGTCTTACACTGTCTGACATCTCCTCTTCACCCACTTTTCTGTTATCCATCCCCCCGGGGAGGAGGTTCTATGTAGGTCCTTAAAATTGCTACCCCCTTTCTACTCCACCTTCCCTCCACCCTCCTGTCTCACCACTCTCACCACTGATCCTGAAAGGATCATCTGTCCTGGATTCCCTGTGTTTACAGTTCCTACCTGTACCAGTATACAGCCTCTGGTCTAGCCGGATTTGTAAGGTAGAATTGGGATCATGATAGTGAGGGGGAGGAAGCATTTAAGAATTAGAGGAAAGTTGTATTTTTCATCATTGCTACACTGCACCCTGAATGGATCATCTCATCCCCATGACCCTTCTGTAAGGGGATGTCCCATTACCTACAGGTGGGCTTTGGGCCCCCAATCTGCACTTCCCCCCATTTAAAATGATATGATTTTTTGTTCTTTGATGCCTGATAACTGATCCCTTGGACACCTTGTGGTCACACAGGCTGGTGTGCTTCCTCTGTGTGGACTTTGTTGCTTCTGAGCTAGATGGCCGCTTGTGTACCTACAGCCTTTAAGACCCCAGATGGTATATCTTTTGACAGCTGGGCACCATCAGCTTTCTTCATCATATTTGCTTATTCGATTTGTCTTAAGTGATCATGTTGGGAAGGTGTGCATCATGGAATTCCAATTTAATAGAACAAAGTGTTCTTAAATTGAGGAAGTACTTGAGTGGACGCACAAGGTCCATCTGCTGCCTTAATACTAAACCTATGAATATATGCACATAGTTCTATTTCCCCACCATCCTATATAAATATACTTACATATGTACATGCCTTTATGCACACCTCTATAAATGCCTTTTGCCTCCTAGCTCTTTCCTCTATGTCCTTTTACTTTCTTTTTTCTCCACTTTCATGCTCAGACTTCATTTGGGTTTCAGTAATTTCTCTCAGTTACATTGCCCTTGATCAATTCTTAGCAGGCTTCTCATACGCTCCTTGCCACTGATTTTGCATCACTTGTTCCCTTATCCCTTAGAGTCTGGTAGGCCAAGACTTTCATGGTGGGAGAGGCCTTCATGCTTGCTTATTAGAGATGCAGCCCAGTCATATTCTCCAAAGTAAAAGTAATTCTCCACAAGCCCCACCATCATAACAATGCCGATCTGAAAATGCTGCTTGAAAGCACATGGTTGCTACTATGTACACTTGAAGGTTATCGCCTTGAAGGCTATCTGCCTCAAGGTTGACTGCCATGGAGAGCAACCAGAGTCTATTGTCTGTCCCATCAGAAGTAGGGTCCACTCCCTTCTGATAAGGTTCATACATTGTTCCTTGGAGAAGTACTCAGGGACACCTAATGTCAAGTCAGCTTAGAGAAGATGAAGGTTAGCTACTGCTGCCATTTTAACTCTAGAACCCACCTGTCTTCATGTCACATGTATTCCCCAGGTTGTCACCTTCCTATTATGTGTATACCTCTAGTACAGTGGTTCTCACCCTTCCTAATGCTGTGACCCTTTAATACAGTTCCTCATGTTGTGGTGACCCCCCAACCATAAAATTATTTTCATTGTTACTTCAAAACTGTCATTTTGCTACTTTTATGAATCAGGCAACACTGTGAAAGTGTCATTTGACCCACAAAGGGGTCGCAACCCACGGGTTGGGAACCACTGCTCTATTACCTACCTTTCCTGTTACCTACGTGCCTACCAGGGCTTGAATACCCAAGATTATATAAGCTTGTAAAAAGAATATATTTACCCTCTCTCTGGTTCTGAGCTCCATCAGAAGATATGAGCCCTTGCATGACTTGTCTGATGTTTCCTTAATTTTCCCCTTCAATTACACAACCACCCCCTAGCATTGTGGGACCCATAGCATTGTGGAGGCTGGTCCTACACAATTTACTGTGCCAGGAATGACAGAGTCAAAAGAAATGGTTTCACATTCATCATCAGAAAGGACCTTTCAAGATCTATCTTAACGAACAATGCTGCCTGTGATAGGATAATATCTATCTCTATATTAGGAAATCTTGTCAAAATAACTACTGTATGTACTCATGTATAAGCCGAGTTTTTCAGCACAAAAAATGTGCTAAACAACTGGGGTTTGACTTATACACAGGTTAGTGGTACCCCAGCGAGGTATAACATTTCGCTGGGGCCTCCAAGGTAACGGGATAAGTTCCCTTTATCTCGCGGGTGATTACTGTTTCTCCCCTGTTCATTCAAAGCCCTGCTGACACTGCAGGGCTTTGAATGTTCGTTTACTCACATATAACCAATCAGAGCCGTCCTATGACGTGGACTGCTCCAATTTGCAGAAGCTCCAATTTGCATAGTGATTCACTTATGCTGGCAGCTGAACTGGTAAGGATGTGTCTGTGGCTGTGCTCTCCATCTCTCCCTTCTGGTCTCTGTGTTAATTCACATCCTGCATTCCCCGCCCGCACGGACTACCCCCACTCCTCCCAGCTAACACGTCGGGGGGCATTACCATGAAAGTTCTTTTTCAAAGTCTTGTGTTTTTTTTATCCTATTAGAAATGGATACTCTTGAACCAAAACAAAAACACCTGTCATATGAGACTGGTTTCAAAATGAAGGTCGTGTCAAGAGCAGAAGAGAGCAATAACAGTATTGCAAGTAGGGAATGCTGTGTTGACGAAAAGCAAGTGAGGGAGTGGCAGAAAATGAAGACTGACTTGGAACAGATTCCAAAAGCTAAAAAAGCTCATCGTGGTTTAACGTCTTTTTATGGGGCTCTAGAGTGAATTGCATAAATGGGTTATGGAGTGTTATCAAAATGGTTACTGCGTAACATGCATGGGAATCCACATACGTACTCTACAAATGGCTAAGGATGTCAAATATAAAGCACCAGGCATTGAAAATTTTGCTGTGTCAGCAGGATGGTGTACCCACTTCATGAATAGATTTGGCCTATGTTTGAGACAAAGAACAAAGATTTTCTAGAAATTGCCACAAGACCTTGAAGAAAAAATTACGGTATGTCATTCCAGTCATTTATTATAAAACAAAGAAAGATTTATAATTATGACCTGGCAGAAATTGGGAATATGGATGAAACTACCATGACTTTGATCTTCCAAGCAACAGAACTGTGGCAAGTTTAGAAGAAAAAAACATTTTTCTCAAAACCACAGGAAATGAAAAATAAAAACACTTTACAGATGTTTTATCATGTTTGACAAATGGAACTAAGCTGCGTCCTGTCATTTTTAAAAGAAAGACCTTGCCTTAAAAGATCACTTTCCCACCAAGAATTACTGTGGGTGCACATGTTAAAGGCTGGGTGGATGAAGACGGAACAAAAAAAATTGAGTGGAAGAAATCTGGAACCGACGACCGGGAGCAGCCTTAAAGAAAAAGCCATCGTTACTTGTTTGGGATATGTTCAGAACTCACCTATCGGATGACATTAAAAAAAATTGACAAAATCTAGTAAAGTTACTTTAGCCGTTATTCCAGGTGAGCTTGCATCTGTACTGCAGCCTCTGGGTGTATCTTTAAATAAGCTTTTAAAGACCGTGTGCGAAGAATGTGGCATGAGTGGAGGTCATCTGGTCAAGCCCGACTAACCAAAGGAGGAAATCTCATGACTCCTGACACAGTTAATAGCAAAGTGGGTTCGGGATGCATGGGAAGACATTCCAGAAGACATGGTGCGACGTGCCTTCCAGAAATGTAGTATTAGTAATGCTATGGATGACAGTGAAGACTGTGCTTTGTCTGAAAATGACAGCAGTGATGGTAATAGCGGCAATCTCAGTGAGGACAGTGTCTATGATGACTTCACACCAGCTGAAGCTCTGCATTGGGATATGGATGATGATAGGAATCCAGTTTTGAAGGATTTTCACTCTTTACATTTTAGGTTGGTTGCTGATTGAGCTCAGGGAATAGTACTCTTAAGGTATCATTGTTGATACCTTATTTTTTTTTGTTGAGCCTATTTTCCACTTACTGTGCTGGTTTACTGATGTTAAATGACCTGTTGTCCTTTTATTTATGTTTCTTATTTAAAATACATATTTAAATGCATTACCCCACTGATGTCTCAATTTTTAGTAATTTTATTTTCAATTATTTTGATTATTGAAACTCACTAGTAGCTTCTGTATTTTCCACCCTAGGCTTAGACTCGAGTCAATCAGTTTTTCTGGTTTCCCGGGTAATAATTAGGTACCTCAGCTTATACTTGGGTCGGCTTATATTTGAGTATATACGGTAATTTTTATCCACGTAGTTACTTTTCTCCTTCTAAGTTAGTAAATAAATGGGAGAAGGTAAATTTAACTGCACAATATATAAATATCTGATATTACCAGACTTTATCCACTCATTTTAGCAAAGGATGATTCTCTATGAATCAGTTATTATTGTGATGGTTACCAAATGGAGATCATCTGATATTATAACAGTCACTTTAATTAGAAATAAGGTATATTCTATACATGTTTTATCTTTTCATAATATAATTTATGCGTAGTTATTTTTAATGGATTTTACAATCTTTTTTTCCATTGCCAATTTTATCTCAAAATTGCCTGGGTCATTTGGTAAAAAGCTACTGATTATCTAGTTAATCCCCTTCTATTTGTAATTATTGCATGAGTCTTGGTATTCTAATCATTTTAAAGGTGAAGATGTTGAATATTTCAAGAAGGCAACTTTTTGGTATGCAATGGGAAGTCTTTATGGACTTGAAAAATGTTGGTAGTATTTCCCAAACTATAAAAATTGCCTCTAAATTTATGTGCATTTTATTTTTGCATAACTGAGGTAGTGTCGGGCTTTTCATAACTTTATAAGGGGGAGGAAGAGAATCATCATCAGCATTAGTCCAAGGTCAGTTCCTATGAGGTAGAGAACACACATGCCTTTATCCTCCAATTTCCTTTACTAACTCTGACACAGGTGATCCCTCACAAGGCCCTTTCTACTACTCTTCTGGGTTCAACTTCAACGACTCTTTGCAATGTTCCTATCTGTACCAGTGCCCATCCTCTGGTCTAGCCAGATTTGTAAAGTAGAATTGGGATCATGATAGTGGGAGGTGTGGGGGTAGAAGCATTTAGGAACTAGAGGAAAGTTGTATGATTCATTGTTGCTACCACACACCCTGACTGGCTTTTCTCCTCCTTGAGACCCTTCTGTTAGGGGATGTCCAGTGGCCTACAAATGGGCTTTGGGTCTCCACTCTGCACGCCCCCCTTCATTCACAGTGATATGATTTTTTTGTTCTGATGATGCCTGCTACCTGATCTCTTTGACACCTCGTGATCACACCTGCTGGTGTGCTTCTTCCATGTGGCCTCTGTTGCTTCTGAGCTAGCTGGCTGCTTGTTTACCTTCAATCCTTTAAGACCCCAGATGCTATATCTTTTGATAGCCAGACATCATCAGCTTTCCTCCCCATATTTGCTTATGCACTCATTTGTCTTCAGCGATCTTACCAGGGAGGTGAGCACACAATGATATGAATTTTTGTTCTTAGATGCCTGATACCTGACCCTTTCGATATCTCGTGATCTCACAGACTGGTGTGCTTCTTCCATGTGGGCTTTGTTGCTTCTGAGCTATATGATCATTTGTTTACCTTCAAGCTTTTAAGACCTCAGACTCTATATCTTTTGATTGCTGGGCACCATCAGCTTTCTTGACCACATTTGCTTATTCACCCGCTTTTTCTTCAGCGATTGTATAGGGAAGGTGAGCATCATGGAATGCCAGTTTAATAGAACAAAGTGTTCTTGCATTGAGGGTGTACTTGAGTGGAGGCCCAATGTCCATCTGCTACCTTTATACTAAACTTATAAATATATGCACATAGATCTATTTCCACATCGTCATATATAAATATATTTACATATGTACATGCCTTTATTTAGACCTCTATAAATGCCCTTTGCCTCCTAGCTATTTCCTCTATTTCATTCTACTTTCCTCCTGTCCCACCATCATGCTCAGTCTTCATTTGGGTTTCAGTATTTCCTCTCGGTTACATTGCCCTTGATCACACCCTACCAGGCCTACTACACCCTCCTCACCACCGATTTGGATCACTTGTTGTTCTCTTGTCCCTGGGTTTGTTAACACCACTACCTTTCCCCCTACTTCCCCCTCTCCCATGTCCCCTGGACCGGTCAGTCCTATTGTTTTCTCCTCCAGATTGTTCATCCAGTCTACCTTATTTAGACAGACCTGATGAGATAATAACATGCACTAAAACAAGACAGAGCCACAATATAAAACAAAACAACAACAGCAGCAACAACAACAAACCAATGACAAAAAACAAAACACAACAAGAAAAGCTTGTAGTTAGTTCAAGAACTGTATGTTGGCCTTTTGGGGTGTTTTCCAGTCCAGTCTGTTGGGGCACCAAGCCCTGGCCCCAAAGTCCACCTTCACCATTCCTTGGGGACATCACTGCTCCATTCCCTTGCTGTTCTGTTGCACCCCCTTAGTGTTGCACCCCCCCCACTACCATGATCTGAATTCTACCTTGCAAGTCTGGATACAGCAGAGGTTGTACACTGGTGTATATAGGAGCTGGAGGCACAGGGAATCCAGAGTGGATGATACCTTCAGGACCAGGGGTGTGAGGGGCGATACTGGGAGAGTAGAGGGTGAGTGGGTTGGAAAGGGGGAACCGATTACAAGGATCTACATGTGACCTCCTCCTTGGGAGACAGACAACAGAAAAGGGGATGAAGGGAGAGACCAGATAGGGCAAGATATGACAAAATGATAATTTATAAATTATCAAGGGCTCATGAGGGAGGGGGAGCGGGGAGGGAGGGGAAAAAGAGGACTTGATGCAAAGGGCTTAAGTGGAGAGCAAATGCTTTGAAAATGATGAGAGCAAAGAATGTACAGATGTGCTTTATACAATTGATGTATGTGTATGTATGGATTGTGACAAGAGTTTTATGAGCCCCTAATAAAATGTTAAAAAAATAAAATACTTTGAAACCGTGCATATGGTTCTGTTTTGTTTTTAGACGTTTAATCCTCAAGGCCATATTTTCAAACTTCCGTTCCTTCCTCTTCTACTCCAACTTTTCCATTCTAATTGTATCTTGATTGCAGGTCTGATCAACTTCAGTCTGCAGACATGTGTATAATTCTTCAATTTTGCATCACTAGCTTAGTGGTGGGTGCATAGAATTGAATACCGTAGTTAGGACTACCTGAATTAAGAAACCAAGCCTTGTATTGCTAGTAGTGTTAGGTTTCTGGTGTGGCTTACACCTCGGTTCTTGCTTGGCAACACTGAAAGAATTCATGCAGCAGAGGCACTTTTGTAAATCCAAGTGATTTTTATGAGCAAAAGGGAAGTTTCAGGTGTTCACAGGAAATTCCAGGGGCCAAGAGCAAGATATCCCAAAAGAGCGCCCCGAAAGAGCAGGCAGCACATGTGTGTCCTGCCCTCCAACACGCAAGAATGCCCCAAACAAGAGAGGAGTCAAAGAGCCTTGGCCTTTCTGTGGCCAGCTGGTAGTCCTCGGCCTGGGGAGACATGGTTGAGAGTATTGGCCAACCTCATTGGCTAAGCTTAAGTGCACCTGGGTGATGTCATTTGGCTGGGCTTACTGTGTGCATCCAAGTGGACGCCCAGCTGGGCTTGTGTGGTAGCAGACTGTCTGGATTTTCCATAGGTGACTAAATAATGTGCCTGATTTCTTTCCAACCCCTTTGTTGTGGCCCTATGCAAGCATTGGGGCATCAACCCCCCTTAACCCCTGTTCTGGCTTACAGTGGCTCCATAGGGAGGGGTAGAACTGCTGCCACGGCTTTCCTAGGCTGTGATATACATGAGCATCTCACAAGACCTTCTCCCTCAGAGCCTCTGGGTGGATTGAATGGTGATCTTCTGGAGAACAACCAGGCACTTAGCCATTGAGCCCCTAGGGCTCCATAGATAATCTGTAGACAAATAAGAATATGATGTTAACTTCCCGGTTTACATCCTCACACTTTGGATCCTAATCCCTTTTGTTTAATGAAGACTCATTGAAACATTTAAGAACAAAAGGGCATGATATCTGCCACTTATTTTAAAAAGAGGGAGAGAATATTCAAGAATTAAATATTTTCATCTTCTCTCATATATAGGGCTCAAATAGATGACTATTACAAGTGTTTTCATACCTGGGTTTTCTCTTATATTTAAAATGTTTACTGATTATTCCAATATCTTTACCTGTCTTTGCACTTTATGTGTGTCAAGTTTGATCACTCAATTGAGGTTATAATTAATGGTAATGTACAGTTGGTATGCTCTGAATACTGATAATATACAGTTGGTACACCTCCAGGAATTGATGGAATACCGATTGAAATATTTCTAAAAGCTCGTGAAGTACTGGAAGCACTCACTCTTCTATGCCAGGAAACTTGGAAGACAACTTGACTGGTTAAGATGCATTTTTGTTCTATTGTACAATGCAAAATAAAATTGACCTACATTAAGGATTTCCTAGTGATGTCAAATATGCTAATCTCCGGTTGTCTACTATTGGTTTATTCTTTGAAGAACCCTTAATATTTCTTGTAAAATTTGTCTTTTTTATCAAATCCTTTAATTTCTGTTTATCTAGAAATGTCCTAATTTTCCGTCATACTTCAGAGACAATTCTCCTAAATATGTGAGTCATGGTTGGGAATTGTTTTGTTTCATTGTTTTATGTATGTCATCTGATGACCCACTTACATGCATGGTTTTTGCTGAGAAACCAAATTTAATCTCTTTTGTTCCTAACTTCACATTTTTTTTCTGAATTGCTCCAGCAAGTTTAATTATGACATAATTTAAAATTTTTTCTTTTGCAGTCCATCTTGTTTGGAGTTCACTAAATTTTTGAATACATATCTTTTCATCTTTCATGGAGTTAAAGCCATTTGTTCCCAATAAGCCTTCAAATTATTATCGGTGTTTGTTTGTTTATGCTTTAAATTTCAATCTGTCGTAGATCTTTGGTTACATATAAATTATTCTTTTTGATGGTATGTATATGTAATTCTTAAGATTTTTTCAAAATGACTTCTTTTTTTATTATTATTACTCTAGACCAGGGGTCCTCAAACTTTTTAAACAGGGGGCCAGTTCACTGTCCCTCAGACCTGTTGGAGGACTGGACTATAGTTTAAAAAATGTATGAATAAATTCCTATGTGCACTGCATGTATCTTATTTATTTTTTTGAGAGGTGAAGGCAAAAGGAGTTTATTCAGACCCCCATCCAGAGAGGTGCTCACTCACAAGGCAACACCAAACCCAACGTCAGGGGTGCATTCGGACTCACTGTGACCCCACATGAGGTCCTGAGACGCTCTGTATGGGAAGACCGCCCCATCCTTCCCCGCTCTCTCTGCGGTAGACCTGCATTACTTGGACTTGTGGAAATAGGGTGAGATCACACAGGCCGAGTTTTTCATTGAAAATGAGAACGCTGACGACACCGAGGCCGGGCTGCTTGCACCCACTCAACTGGTGCCTTCTCTCCTCCCAGATGGGGGTGGGGAAGCCAGGATTTTCTGGAGACGTGGGTCAGAACCTAAGAAACAACAAAAGCCTCCCACGGAAGCATGCCTCTGAAATGTGGCGGGCCCTGGCACCGCCGAGTTGGCCCTCTGACAACCATCCTTGTTGCTGTTGCCACAGGGGTGCCAAGTCAGAGCTTGTCCATGTGGGAGGGACAGTACCCCCAGGCGCACTGGGACGCCCTTGGGTTTGAGAAGGCGATGTGGGCAGCGTGCAGAGCAGAACCCCCTCGCTGCCCTGGCCCCAGCAGCTGTCAGGGGGGCCGGTTGGCAGGTCAGAAAGGGGAGAGGTGAGTGGAGCAGTGGGGTGGGCTTGACGTGGAGTCAGAGTTATGCCCCTTCTCTGGGCCCAGGATACACTGGAGCCCTGGCCCTGGCCCTGGCCCGTCCATTTGTCCTGTGTGGGGCAGCACATCAGAACATGCCCCGCCACACCACCGTCCGGGCTCCTGGAAAGGGTCCCCTGCTGCCAGGCGGAAGGCCCCATGTGGGGCATCACGCAGGGACGTTGGTTCATCTGAGGATGACAAAGGCTGCAGGTCCACCGATGAACTATTAACGGCCGGACGCCTGCTGCTGCTGGCACATAAGACTCCGCCTGTCTGGCAACAGCTGAGATCTGCTCCTGTGAAGGAGTCTGTCCCTCTCGGCCCCGTTTGGCTTTGGGTCATCAGGTGACTTCTCAACACCAAAGACACAGGAGTAGAGCACTCGGCAGAAGCCTGTGTCCTCGCCATTCCGGCCGCAGGTGTGGATGAGGAAGGCACGGACCAAGCATCCCAGGCAAGGGCCTCCCCCACCAGACGGTGGACTTCCAGCAACAGGCCGTTCCCCTTGGCGGCGGAGTGAGCAAGGGCAGCTGCGAGGTCCTTGGGCGCCTGCGCACGTTGGTTTGGGTGGGTGGGGCGGTCCGTCTGGGTGGTGGCGGGTGGTTGCGTGGAACTTATTTCCACGGCTGATCAAATGCCGTGGGCAACATTCCCCGTCCGATCGCAGACCCCAGCTCCGAGCCCAGTGGGGTGGGACGCGCTGGTCACTTGCAGAATGGGTACGCCTAGTGCCCACTCCAAGTCGTCGCCGCCACGAGGGGGCGGAGCGCCCGACGGCAATCCCGCGCAGGCGCTCTGCGGAACTCTCCTCCCAGGGGCGGTGGCGTCATCAGCCGGCTAGGATCGGATTGGCGGAGACGCCTGCAGCCTTGTGGGCCTGCCGGGACACACGGGGCACACTGAGCCCCAGCAGCTGTGCAGGGCGTGGGCTGAGTTTTCCAACTAGCCAATTAGTAGGCGGATCCTTGCTCTTTGGCCCTAGGCTCCAGTGAAGGTCCGGAGAGTTAGTAGCACATATCTTATTTTGAAGTAAAAAACAAACGGCAAAAACACCCGGCATGCCGGATAAATGTCCTCGGGGGCCACATGTGACCCCTGGGCCACAGTTTGAGGACCCCTGCTCTAGAAGGTACGTATTGAGGGATTTGTCTTCAAGCTCACTAATTCTGCCTTCTATTAATACCATTCTGTTCCTATTTCTGAAATCTTAGTGTTAATCATCTGAATTTCTATTTGCTGTTTTTGAATGGTTTCTCAATTTTTATTAATTTTGTTAGTTTTTTCTTATTGTATTTTCCTCAAATCTTCTCAATGTGTTTTTAAATATGTGCTTGTGTGTGTGTGTGTGTGTTTTCCTTGGCTTTGTCTGCAGGTTTAATCTATCTTTTAAAGTACCTAAATATAATTATTTTGAATTCCTTAGTGTTTTAAATACCATTTCTCCCTCTAAAAGGTCTTCCGGTTCAGTGTTTTGGTCATTTGTTTGAGTCACTCTGCCTTGTTTCTTCATATGAACTAAACTTTTCTGTGGTCTGTGAGGCATTGTGATGCTGAAGCATTTGTGTTTAATTGATAATTATATGTCAACGTGACCTTAAGCAATCATCAGTTGTCTTCTGGTGGGTGTGATGGAGAATACGTACAAGCACTTCTCTGTTCACTGTGCTTTATTGCACAGTTGGGGGCAGGTTTGGCTGGCGTCAGCTGCTGTCAATCAATGATCAGGTGGTACAGTAGGTGGGGCTGCAGGGGTGGGCAGGTGTGACTGAGACGTGAGGGACATCTGTTTTCTCCTACGGCAGGGGAGAAAGAAAAAAAGGGGGGAGAGCAAATAAGTAAAATTTTAAAGCAATGAATAGTAGACAAGAAAAGAAAAAGAAGTTACTAGCCAAAAAGGCAAGGGAAAATTTAGGAAATGAAGGAAAAGAGAGCAGTAAACAAAGATAAATAGAGTGGTACAAAAACAGAAAGCAAAGAAAGAAAGGATAAAAAAAGCAATGGAAAGAAATGATAAAAACAAAACAAGGAGATTGGAGAGAACTGAGGCTGGAGTAGAACCCAGAGAGGAGAGAACTGTGGGAGTCATGGCATCCAGTAGGGGTTAGCCCCTCCGTTAGCCAAGGAGGGTAGGGGTAGGTGAGGGTGAAATCATGGGATTCCTAGTCCTAGATTCCTGACAGCCAAGCCGTGTTCAGTGTTCAGAAGACATGATTATGTTTGTGCTGCCTCTGAGAGTAACTGAAATCGAGGGGTTTTTTGTTCACGGAAGGGGCCCCATCGGGCCTAGCGGGAAACCAGGAGCTGGACAGACAGTTATGGAAGTTCTTTTCCACTGGGAGTAGCTGTGGACCCCGCACTGTGCATTCTGCTTCAGGGGTGTGCATCACAAATTCAATCCCTGAGAGGGCTGCTCAAATTTCAGCTGGCTAAAAGTTGTGCCGGGGTGACTGCTGGGGGAGTGATGGTGGTGGCTGGACCAACATCTGGTCCTCAGGATGGTGTGTAGAACAAGGGAAAATCCAACCTTCTTACTTTCTTGTTAAAAGCCATGGGTGTGCGTATGTGTTGTTCGGTAACTGTCTCCATCAAATGCTGCTCACAGAAGTTCACGATATCCATGTCACATCAAACCAGTCAAAAATTCACTCCCTGTCTCTTCTCTCGCGATTTTCCTTCAGTTTCCCCTCCTAGTCTGTATTCCACCCATGTCTCTATTATTTCCTCGGAAGCTTAGGGCCCCCACATTATCATCAATGCTTGTTTCCCTGGGGCTCTTGTTTCTTTGTTGTCAGTGGTCTGTGTAGTGGGTCTGCCGAGTGCTCCATATTGGAACATGAGCAGCGTTGTTAGACTACTGTGACCATGAGTGCCAGTTGTGGATCCAAGAACAATTAGATTCTTGACATCTTGGGTTTTTCTAGTTTCTTGTAGTGCTGTGGTTGCGAACATTTTGTTTTCTGTACACTGTGTTGCAATCCATCATGAAAGCCGCAGTCTTTGCATTGATTACCTTCAAGCACTTCAAATAGTGCTCATTTTCAGCAAGCCAAGTTACGTCTTTGTTAATGAGTCTTCTTCTTCTTCCAATCCTGATACTGTGTTCTTCTTCATATAGTCAAAATCCTCAAAGTATTTGCTCAGCATACAGATTAGATAAGTATGGTGAACCGATACAACCGAATGGGAACTTTTCTTGATTTTAAACCATTCAGTATCATCTGGTTATCTTTGAACAGCTATCTATTGGTGTTTGTACATATTTTGCAAGAGCCCAATGAAGAATTCTGGAATTCCCATTCTTCATAAAGTTACCCATAGATTGCTATGATCCACACAGAATATTGTAGTGTGGTGAAACTGCCATTTGACCTTTGATCAATTTTGAGCTATTGAATAAAAAGATAGTAGGATATAGAGGCATCAGGAAAGAAGTGGAGAGTTAAGGCACACGCAATGTGAATTAGTATTAGGTTTGATGGCACGGCTCCATCCAGTCATGCTTGATACTCTAAGAGACCTGGCTTGTTTGTGTGCAACAGCAACGGCAGTTACACAGCCAACACTTAACGCAGTACTTTCCATGTGACCAGCATTCTTTACATGACCATATCATGTATTTTATTCCAATTTCAAAGGAGGAAAATGAACCATGAAGTAACATGAACACATTTACATTGCCAGCCAGCTCCTAAAGCAATAAACCGAATTCTTCTCTAGTTTGTCCACATCCACATGGATATTGGTCTTCTGATGTCTCTGTTTCTAATCTTCTTAACACTGACCTCTGTTCTTTTTTTTTTGTTTATTCCTTTAATTTACCCATTCACGGAAAAGCTCAATGTAGCTCTTCGAGCACTATTATCCCGATTCCTTGCCCAATCTAATTTATACACAGCTGGAGGCTTCTCTGGAAAAATACTTCAACTAATCCACCATGGCACCTGGCAACCTAATGGAATCTTCACAGCCAATGTTGCTCCTAAACGTGCATGGGCCTGAGAGTGACACATGCTGCTGTTGCTATTGTATTTCTGCGTTCTGAAATCGGGTAATTGGGTCATTTCCTTCTGGAAGGTTGATCTGTCGCGTGATTTCTATTCTTTTTTCCATCCATCATTTCTTTCTCATTTTTAATGGATTCTACTTTTCAGAGTAGCTTTAGCTTTACAGCAAAAGGACACAGAGAGAACAGAGAATTCCCAAACACCCCCTTTCTCAGGGCACAGGGTACCTAATGTTAACTCTTCCTGATTTCTCTGTCGGGAGTTAATCATTGCATTTGACTGTGGGTTCTCTTTCAGAGTTGATATTATGCTAATTGGAAATAGTCGATTAATAAAGTTATTCAGTGAATCTATATTGTGCACCCCTGTGTACCTACTAGGTGCCCTAGATACTGTCTTGTAGTGCTGAGACATACAGGCAAAGTCTCCGACTTTATTTTCTAGTGGGAAAAGTTGGAGAGTAGGTGATAGATAAGCAGAAAAATACTCAGATAGATATTACTGTTATTGCATGCCGTTTTGTAAATACTGATTCATAGAAACCCTTTGGAACTGCCTGGAAGGGTTTCCTAGGTTGGAATATGGGTGAAAGCAGGATGTCAGCTCTTTTCTTCTGCAGACGTTTTTGTTTAGCAGCTAAGTGCTACCCATTGTACCACCAGAGATCCTTAGATGGGTAGTTAAGTCGGTAGGTAGGTAGACATATATAAATAGGTCAAATAACAGACTAAACTCACTGCGGTAGAATTCTTCTGACTCGGAGTGACCTTACAGGGCAGGGTTGGGTTGCTCCCTTGTGTGGTTTCAAAGACTGGGACTCTTCCCAGGAATAGAATGCCTTCCCTGGCTCCCTCTGGGTGTCTGGTTGTTTTAAACTGCTGACATTGAGATTGGCAGCTCAATACATGACCATGACCAGTGCACCACCAGGACTCCATATGTCGATTGGTAGGGGGACAGATCCAGGTACATAGGGTTTTTTTCTGTTTTATTTTTCACCACTCTAACGATGACTAAAGCAACATAAGAATAATAGAAAGCATCAAGGAAAAATGCATGCATACAATGACTAGGAAAGATTGTTTAGTAAGGCACCATTTAATAACAAATCTGAAGAAAGCAAATGAAAAATGTACATAGAAATCTGGGGACAAGGTATCTAACAAGCTGAGGGCACACCAGATGCAGACCACTGAGCAGAGACTCGGTTTTAAATTATATTTCTATGGCTTTTCCGGAGTCCTGGTAGTGCTCATGTGTAAGCACGGGGCTGCTAACTGCAAGCACGCCCATCCATGAGAGAGAGATGCGGCTGTCTGCTCCTGGAAGATTCATAGCACCCCAGAAATCCTATGTAGGATTGCTATGAGCAGGAAAGAATCTGATGGTAGTGGGTGTGCTTTTCTAAATATAAGCTTTATGGTAAAGCAGATTCTCCCTACCAACGACTAAGAAAATGTCAGCTCCACGAGTACTCCTTTTCTCCCCACGCTGGTTAAGCAGAGACGCCGACAGGGAATTACAGGCGGTGCCTTCCATCTGATCAAAATCAAGGGCGAGGATTTTCTGAAAGCATATTTCATTCCGAATAGAGTTTAGAAGTCCAATTCACTGGAACTATCTGCTCTAAATGACTGCAATTGAAAGTACATTCCCACCAGAGGTCAGTGTAACCACAGGAATAGATCGCTAATCTGCAAAAAAGGGGGCCATAATTCTTTACAAAATATACTAGAGGAATGCTGTCTTGAATCTCACTATTTCTTTCCCTTTTATAGTAAGCATAATTCAAATTCTAATGATTTGCAAACATTTCACTATTTTGCTACAATAACTAGATTGAGGTAAGAATACATTTGAGGTAATACATTGAGTGGTCTAGTGGTTTAGTGGTCTAGTGGTTTAGTGGTTTAGTGGTCTAGTGACGGATTGGAGACTTTCAGTGCCAAAACTTCCTGGACAAACTAGAAAAATTGCTCATCCTACTTTAGTGACTCTAAAATTTTCTCTCTAGCTAGGAAATTTTTTAATTTTTATTTTAGAGTTTTTATTTAGAAGTCCAGGAAGTTGAATTTTTAACGAGCTCTTCACAATTTGCTTATAATCAGCCCTTGTTTTCAGAAACACTGCTTATAATGTTTTATATTTAAATTGACCAAAATTAGGAAATGAGTGAGTCTGTGATACATCAAAGAAGACATGATCATTACCCATCTGGGTTTGTTTATGTGCCATTGATGCTGTTCCAACTCCCAGAGGCAACACAATGAAACGAGGTTAAGTCCTACAACCCTGACACATTGTTGTTTTATCTTAGCCTTTCATATCTACTGGGGCAAGCCATCTTTCTGAGAATCTTCTGGTTTTTTTGTTGACAAGCTAAGAAGAATGACATTCTTCTTGAAGAACTGAGCTCTCCTGATAACATGCCCAAAGTTAATGAGGCAAAGTGTAGCCATCTTTGTTTGTTTGTTTGTTTATCATTTTATTGGGGCTAGTATAGCTCTTATCACAATCCATACATACTTCCACTGTGTCAAGCACATTTTTACATATGTTTCCATCATCATTTTCAAAATATTTTCTTTCTGCTTGAGCCTTGATATCAGCTCCTCATTTTCTCCTCCCACTCCCACCCTTTGTCATGAACCCTTGATGATTTATAAATTATTACATTTTCATGTCTTACACTGACCGATGTCTCCCTTCACCTACTTTTCTGTTGTCTGTTCCCCCTGGGAGGGGGTTATATGTAGATCATTGTGATAGGTTCCCCCTTTCTCCCTGCCCCTCACCTTACCCTTACCCTCCTGGTATCACAACTCTCATTACTGGTCCTGAAGGGTTTATATGTCCTGGATTCCCTGTGTTTCCAGCTCTTATCTGTACTAGTGTATATGCTCTGGTCATCCTTATTTTTAAGGAGCATTCTAGAAATACTTCCAGGGCAAATTATCATGTTTTTCTGGCCATCCATAATGATTTAAGTATATTTTGACAACACAATAAATAAAATGCATCAATTATTTTGGGGGTTTCCTTAAGCATTGTTGAGCTTTCTCAGTCTTATAAAAATACCATGACTTGGGTCAGGTATTTCTCAAACTTCAAAGTATTATTTTTGTTCTTACACAATTTCAAAAGTTTTTTGCAGCAGAGTTTCCCATTGCAACACATCGTCTGATTTCTTGTCTGCTGTCTTCATACGCTTGGTTGGGAATACAAGGAAAACGCAACCCTTGACAATTGCAAATTGTCTCCATTCATTATGATGTCCTTTCTCGGTCTAGTTGTGACCATTTTTGTTTTCCTGACACTGAGGTGCACTCCATACTGAAGGTTGTAGTGGTTGATCTTCATTAGTGAGTGCTCCAAGTACTCTTCACTTTCATCAAGCAAGATTCTGTGATCTATATAATGAAGGCTATTAGTGAGCCTCATTTCAATCCTGATGCCACATTGTTCATCATATAGTCCGGCTTCTAAGATTTTTAGCCCAACATTAATATTGAGTAAGTATGGTGAAAGGATACAACCCTGATACATACCTTTCCTGATATTATGCCTCACTGTGAAAGTTGGGTTTGTTTTGCCAACTAGGCTCCCATAGGAACATGTGGGTGGAGTTTAATCCAGCCGCAGCTTGGTGGGAGGATAACCCAGATAAACGTCTCTCTGAAGCCAGCCTCTGCCTCTTTCTCCCTGGAGGTGGGTCGCACACTGTCTCTGCTTCACCTTCCTGTTGACCAGTCATCTGAAACTATGCTCAGACCTGTGAGAGTCCTGGAGATGCTTTCACTGCCACTGGATCCACAAGACTTTGCATCTTCTGACCTGTCATCTTCCTGCATTTGGCTCACTGCATGTTCTGTGTGAGTCTGAAGAGGAATTCATGGACTAGTACTGGATTTATGGACTTGATCTGGACTGGGCTTGAATGTTTTCTTCATAAATAATTACTCTTTGATATAAAGCTTTCCCTGTACAGATGAGTGTCTCTGGATATTTGTCTCTAGTCAACCCAGCCTAATACACTTATTTTCCCCTTGTTCAGTCTGAATGCCTGCCTCTTTGTGCAGGCTATAAGTAGCCTGGAATTCAGTTTAAAAATTGGACTGAAAATCAGGTTGCGAAGCAAAGACAGCTGTTTGCATTAAAACAGAATCACAAGGAAATAGTTGGACATGCAGTAATTATATATAAGACATAACATGTATTGCTTGAATTGGCAAAAATAGTACATAAATAAATGAAGACTCTGTATGATTGTTGTTCAAAATGTAGGTTGTGGTTTTAACAAACAGAATTAACTCTTTCATTCATATCAGCATGCTACTGTTATGCTCCGGTATGGTCATACTTTTGCTACATTGTTACTTGTGTCTTAACTGTCCTTGCACCCTGCATTGTCTGGCAATTTCAAATTGTTTTCTCAGTTTCAGACTTAGTACACAGGCAGTCCTGGTTCCCCAAATTACTAACCTCTATGTGCTGATTCCATTATAACACTTATCACTTTATATTAGAGTTGTCTGCCAGTCTTTCCATTAGACTGTGACATTATTTTACTTAGAAAATTGGACTTTCTGAGTTGATTATCACTGAGCCACACATCATGCCCTATCACACAGAGTCAGCAGTGAAATGACAAATGAATGAATGAATATGGTTTCTGACAGTATGATCGATCTGGATTAGCCACTGCTAATTTGCTTGACTTTTCAAAATATACTGGTGGTTACTCTATTGTTTTTCACATTATTGATTATAATTGTGCCATTTTAGAAAGGCAGGCCCTCCAGCTCTTTTGTGCTAATGTTTTCAGACCTTATTTCTGGGAGATCTTGAGCGTACTTCTCTATCAAAGTTTTGGGAAGGTTTCAGGAACGAGCAGAGTAACTTGATATCATTTATTTTAGCATAGCTAATGGACGTGCCATCGCAAATAGATAACTAAATAGTGGGCGTAATCATTTATTCATTTCCATGCAGAAAGACGGTTGTAATATTCCTTTGATAGGTGAGAGAGAAACGATGTCCAAAGCTGATTACTCTTAGCAGTGGCTATAGCCGTTGCATAGTAACCATGCAAAAACATAAACCAATTATGTCAAAACATGACAGGCGATCCGAAATAGGAAGAGAGAATGAAGGATGCTCAGAATACAATATGATTACTTTAATACGCAATGTGCAGGTCACATACAAAACACACAATGCGTTACCTTTATTGTATTTGTAAAAGAAGCAGCCTCACAGCTATGGGCTGTGTGGAAAATGTATCCCTTTTCTCCGTAAAATTCTATATCAGAATTTAGGGCAGAGTACGTGCAAGGGAAGAACACAGTGTGGTAGTGCCCCGACTCTTCCAGTATAATGACTTGTTACAACAGCCTTTCCGCAACCCCCATTTGCACGTCAGCACTTGCTGGTGCTGTTGTGGAACATGAAGGGATAGCAGGGCCAAAGGAATGCGTCTGCTGCATGTTCATCCTCAGTCACTGTCTTGTGAGAAGGAGCACTCTCCGATCAGATGGCCCCTGGTTCTGTGTTCTTACCGATGGTTTAGAGGCAAGGCTGATGAGACTTCTCATCTGCTTTGGACATGCGGTCAGGAGGGACTAGTCCCTGGAGAGGGGCATCCTGCTCGCTTAAGTGGAGGGCCCGCAAAAAAGGGGAAGACCCTCGACAAAATGGGTTGACGCAGTGGCTGCCTCAGTGGGCTCAAGTATAAGAACAAGTGTGAGGATGGCACAGGACCTGAAAGTGTTTCATTCTGGTGTGCACAGGGTTACTATGAATCAGGCTAAAAATGGCCAATTCTTGTCTAGCTCAGTTCACCTTCCAGCCCTTTACCTCCTGCAGTAGCATTCAGAAAACCATGAGGCACTACCCTGATTTCCCCTGGTGTAGGCATTTCTCAGCATCCCCTCCTTCTCATTGTGGACTGGTGGCTTCCCATTCAAATAGACCTCAACGACTTTTAATGAATCTTCTAAACTGTACCTGTGACACGTATGGCCATTTTTCTGTGATAGAGGAAAAGGTGGCTGTGTGCAGAAAATCATTTTTTTGACCCACGATAGAAAGAGTAAGACATTTTTAAGGGTCGGTGTATTTCAAAGTTCAAATTGAACATTGTCAAGATAAACCTGTATAAAGAAAGGAGTCCTCGTGGCGCAATGGTTAGGTGCTCAGCTGCTATCTGAAAAGGTCATCTGAATCCACGCAGCACTTCCTCGTGAGAAGGACCCAGTGCTGTGAAAGATGCCCCTAGAAAATCCCATCACTAGGAGGTAGAAAATTCACTTGCTGGTACCCAGTAACAGCAGCATCCAGAAATAGTCCCTCATTGGCACCAACACCTAGGCCTATAAAAGAGTTTCAATAGTTTAAACTAACCCAGAAGCCATTCAGAGTAAATGTCTGGAGATTGGCTTTCAGAAGGTCAGTCATGAAAACCCTAAGTAATAGAATTCTACTCTGATACTCATGAGGTCACCATAAATTGAATTGAAACTGTAATAGACTTTAGAACAATTGGGTTGGTTTTGAGGGACACGGAGGTCAAAGTAGCCCGGAGCGAATGAAAATGTGGTTGTCTACTTCTCTAAGGATTGACAGCCTTGGAGCACTGTGGACTTCTCTGTTCTTCCCTTCCACTCATTCCTATAGAGTTCGTGTGAATTGGAGTCTACTTGATAGCACTGGATTTTGTTTTGTTTTTTACCAGTAGAAATCAACTGCTGCATTTACATTTTCCAAGGATGAAAAAATGCCATCAGGTAGCAACTCCACTTACAGATCAATGGAGGAAAATGTAAATGTTCTTTTAATATAATCTATAACCCAAACAAGTGCCATCAAGTCAATTCCTACTTGTAGTGATCCGTTAAGGGCCTTCAGAGACTGTCAGCCTTCACTGGAGCAGACAGCATGATTTTCTTCCCAGGTGCCCTTGGTGAATTTGAACCAACCTTCAGGGTAGCAGCTCAGTCCCTACATTGACATCAGGACTCTTTGAATGCAATTTAGGATTACTTCAAATAGTGTTATTTGTAAACTTCATAGTCTAACAAAGTAAAGAATATCTAGAATTTTTGCTAATAGATGAACACTTTCCCATAATTGTAGAGTATTCATAATGCATCCTCCATAAAAACGAAGCTAGAAATTTCATACTTTTAACAATAAGGATCTTAGATTAGCAAGGGAGAATAAATAGACTAAAAATCCTCTTACAGTGCCTTTGAGGCATTCTAATTAACAACCATGTCATAAGCTATTTTAAGCTAAGTCTCAAAAGCTATTTCAATCCTCTTACATCCTGACATTACCTTTCCTGGCCCCCAGTGAACCCACATGTGGTATTTTCAAGGAAACACTCAAGCCAACTGAATTTAAACTTTACATTCTCTTTGCCCTCTCAATGAATGTTCAAAAAGCACCAATATAGCCTGTATAGAGCGGTTTGATTATAGCCCCATTCAGTGTTTTCTGATAATCTGAACTGATTTGATCTTTCTGATAGAGATTTCTGATTGGTGCCCACCCTTCCTCAGCCTCAAAACATTTTTTGCTTCCTTTGAAATTCTTTTCAATATGACTTTATACATCATGTACATTTATGAGATGTTATATTTTCCTTAGAACTGCTGTGTTCTTTATATACTTGTAAAATGCTACTGGCAATCATATCATTGAAAATGTGGGTGAGAGCAGAGCGGAGACTCAAAGCCCAGTGGTAGCCAACCGGACACCCCTTACTGAAGGGCTATGGGGAGATGAGCCAGTCAGCGGGCAGGGTAGCAACGATGAAACATACAACTTTCCTCTAGTTTTTAAATACTCCCCCCCCCACACCCCACTATCATGATCCCAATTCTACCTTACAAATCTGACTAGACCAGAGAATGTACGTAGGCACAGATAGCAACTGGAAACACAGGGAATCCAGGACAGATGACTCCTCCAGGACCAGTGGTGAGAGTGGCGATGCCTGGAGGGTGGAGAGAATGTGGGGTAGAAAGGGGGAACTGATTACAAGAATCTACATATAGCCTCCTCCAAGGGGCGGGTGGGAAGCAGAGAAGAAGGCGGGGGGAGATGTCGGACAGTGTAATACATGACAAAATGATAATAATTTATGAATTATGAAGGGTTCATGAGGTGGGAGTGGGGAGGGAGGGGGAAAATGAGCAGCAGATATTAAGGGCTCAAGTAGAAGGCAAATGTTTTGAGAATGATGATGGCAACAAATGTATACATGTTCTTGAGACAATGGATGGATGTATGGATTGTGATAAGAATTGTACAAGCCCCCAATAAAATGATTTTTAAAAAGATTAAAGGAGCATTTGCATTAAAAAGTTTGAAATTTTGACCATTTTTTCATGAACTAATGGTAGAAAGGAAAATTATGGTAAAAGGATCATATACTAATCCATAGGAATAAATTATGCTCATGAGGAACCTGTATATGGATCTGTTGTGCAAACAGAACAAGGGAATATTGCATAATTTAAAATCAGGAAAGGTGTGCTTCTGCATTGTAGTCTATCACCATACTTTTTCAATATCTATGCTGAGCAAAGAAAACAAGAAGTTATAAAACTCAATGTGGTATAAGGATTGAAAGAAGGCTTATTAACAACCCGCAATATGCAGATGACACAAGCTTGCTTGCTGAAAGTGAGGCGGGACCATGGATTCCAACTGAATGTAAAGAAAACCACGATGCACACCAAAAGTGTAAACACCAAAAAATGTAAAGAAGATCAAAATTCTCACAACTGGACCCATCGTGACAAATGGACAAAGATTGGAGCAGCTAAGGATTTTGTCTTGCTTGGTCCACAATCACTGTACATGGAAGCAGTAGTCAGGAGATCAAATGCCACATTGCATTCAGTAAATTTGTTGCACAAGACCTCTTTAAAGTGTTGGAGGGCAAAGATGTTCCTTTGAGGACTAAAGTGCACTTGACCCAAGCCATGGTATTTTCAATTGCCTCTTAAATATGTGAAATTTGGACATTGACTAAGGATGATCAAAGAAGAATGTGTCCTTTGAACTGTGTGTTGGCAAGGAAAAGGGGAAGAACCATGGACTGCCGAAAGAACACACGGCTCTGCCCTGGAAGAAGCCCAAGCAGAATGCTTAGTAGAGGAAGGTCGTTAAGACTTCAGCCCGACGACTTTGGACACATCACCTGGAAGGACCAGGTCCGGGGGGGACAACACACTTGTTAAAAGGGAGTGACAATGAGGAAGGCACTTGCTGGGATGTATTAACCTCTGGCTACAATGATGGCTGAAGCGTAATAACCAGAGCGAGTGCAGGATGAGACTGTATGTTATTCTGCTGTAGACAGAGTCACCACAAATTGGAACCAACTCGGTGGCACCTAACCACCGCCACAATGATGATAGGGTTCTGCCGCGTGACCTGGCACCTTCAATGTTTCAGCTGAAAAATAAGCCCCTATCCAATTCAAAGGTTTGAAAAATGAAATATCATCATCTTATCAGATGTAAAATTAAAGAATATTACGTTCATTTAGTAGAATAATTTATGTAAGCAACATATATTATGCACTTTCTGATTATCTTGCTAAGTTATTACTTTGTTCATATTCTCTTTATGAGAAAAAAATTTAGTAAATATCAATATTCTTTGGGAAGAGAATTTTGTTCGAAAGCTTTCCAGTTCTCTCTCTCATCCATAAATGTAATACAGCTGTGTTAGGGTAGAATCTAATGGCATAAAGATAAGGTAGGATGGGAAATAACATACAAGTAAATATGGCAGACATTCTATCATCAAGCATGTTGTGTTCCCTAAAAATTCCAATGCCATAAAATGAAGCATTTATTCTGTTTGACATTCGGAAAGAAACCATTTTATTTTCTTATTTCATAAGCATGCATATAGAGTCTGGTGTTCTTCTCTCGGGCAAGCTGGGTATGGGTTGGGAATACAGGCACACAGGTTCCTCTGAGGTGTGATTTCACCATTGCGCTCACAAGGCGCAGCCAAACAAAAGTGAGCCATGCACTGAGCAAGAGTCCATGAAGGTTAGGTTGGCACTTATTGTTCTTTGACCTTCGGTGGGTTTTTTTTTTATTTTTTCAAAGATGAAAGAGTATCACCAGCCCTTCAACCCGGTGCCCCTAAAGAGTTTCATTGTTAAGTGTTGGCAGTCATCCCTGGGGCGAAAACGTCTTGTTGCTGCCCAGAGTCTTCTGAGACCGTTCCTTCGAATTGCTTCACCTAGGCCTCCCGTCCTTAGCGACAGCACCTCACCTTGTTTTCACAGGACAACTGCTGAGCGCACATTTTCTATAACAAGAAATCAGAACTTTCTTTGGTCTGTATTTCGTCTGCGTCACTATGTCAATATAGCACATATATTTCTTCAGATTTTGATTAATGTTATTTAAATATTATACAGTTAGATATACTATATACTACATAGCTAATTGTCTCTAGCTAATATTCATATATCCCAATAGGATACAAGTAGCTCGTGAGACTGGAAAATAATTATGTGATTATATTTCTTTTAAAACCACATATATTTGTATGAGATACTTGTATTATGAGGTAATAGAAGCATGTTGTGTTTGTTGTGACGTGTTTTCCAATCAGTTCTGATTCATAGTGACTATGCACAACAGAATGAAACTGTGTGTGTGTGTGTGTGTGTGTGTGTGTGTGTGTGTGTGTGTGTGTGTGAGAGAGAGAGAGAGAGAGACAGAGACAGAGAGACAGAGACAGGAGCCCTGGTGGCCGAGTGGTTATATGTTGGGATACTAACTGGAAAGTCCGTGGTTGGAAACTACCACCGGCCATATGGGAGATACATGGGGCTTTCGACTCCCATAAAAGTTACAATCAGAAAACCACAAGGCCAGTTCTACTCGGACCAATAGGGTTTCTATGAATCTGAATGGACTCTGATGACAGCGAGGTATATATATATATAAAATATTATATATATATATATATATATATAAAGTTACTAAGTACCCTTATAATGCAGGTTGTACCTGATTTGGTCTCCAAAATTTTTTGTATCTTAAGTTTGTATTGTTTTGCTTGTTATTTTGTTTGTTCATATTAGAGTGTATCTCATAGGTATTATGTCAACGGGGGTCACCCTCTTGAAGCTGTGTGTATGTTCTTTTCCACTTTTCAATATGTGAAACCCAGGATTGATGAACCCATAGGGCAGCAGGTAGAATAAGGGGTTTGTAGGGAGTGGGGTACAGTGAGCGGTAGTGGTGGGTAAAAGGGAGGCGATGCCAAGGAGTCCATGTAGAAAAAATGTGTTTGGAAACTGTGGTAACAGTTGTTCAACTCTACTTGATGTGATTGAAATATGGAATGATATAAAATACATATTAAATCCCAACCAATAATAATAAAAAAGTTCCTGCGTAAATTCCTATCATACTTTCATTTTTCCACTAGTTTTTTTTTAAACTCTTGTAGAAGTGTGTATATAGACTCCCTGGGAAGTGCAAATAGTTAGATACTTAACTGCTAATGGAAAGCTTGGCTCGCAAAGAAACCCCAAAAGACAAGCCTAAAGAGATGCTTCTGAAAGACGCAGTCTTACAGTCCCTCTGACGCACAGCTCTGCGTGCACACTTGAGGTTTCCATGAGTTGGAATCCACTTCTTGGCAACTAGGCTTGTTGTTTTGTTTATGTGTGAGTGAGTGAGTGAGTGTGTTTAAATTGAATATCCATATAGGAGAGCTTTAGATTTTGGTTATTTTAATAACGATCTCAGATAAAAGTTGTCTGCATTTTATATAAATATTCTATTTATGTTATAATAAATTGAACATATATTCTTATTCTAGACCAAGATAAATGAGCTACATAAGGATAAATCAGAATAATTAATAAGTACAATCTATTAAATTTGTTGAAGATTTCATCTTACATCAGAATTATTAATAAGTACAATCTATTAGAGTTGTTAAAGATTTCATATTACATGGACCTACAATCAGTATTCCTGGAAGCAGCAGCCAAGAGATCAGATATTGCACTGCACTGGGTCATTCGGTTGCACAGACTTCATTAAAGTGTGTATGGGGGCGGGAAGAAGGTGACTTTGGGGACTGAGGTACACCTGCCTCAATTTATGGTATTTTCCATAGCCACATATGCATATGAAAGTTTTCATTGGATAAGGAAGCCTGAAGCTGAATCTATGCACTTGAATTATGGAAGAAATACAACCAGAATGCCACTTTAGAGGCAAGGATGGCAAGGCTTTGTCTCATGTACTTTAGACATCACGTTTGATAATTAGTCTCTGGAGACATTCGTCCCTGGAGCAAGAGATCGTGTTTGAGAAAGTGGGAGGGCAGTGAAAACGAGGAAGGGCCTCACCGAGATGTACTGACACAGTAGCTGCAACAAGGGCGCGAGCATAAAACAATGTTAAGGATTGCACACTACGGCACAGTGCTTTGTTGTGTTTTCATGGAGTCGCTATGCGTTGGAACTGATTGAGCATCAGCTAACAACAAAAACATGCTTCTATTAGTTCCCAGTGTATTTGTACAAATATGTGTGGTGTTAAAAGAAACATAGTCACTTCATTATTTTTCAATATAATGAGCTAGTTGCATCCTACTGGGATATTTGGATATTAGCTAGGGACAGTTAGTTATTTGCCAAGGTCAAACAATAATTATTGCATACGAAGCAACCTTAAGCGTACAATACTTTTGACAAATTCATATGTCATCTAAATCTAAGCATTATCACAGATTAACTGACCTTTTCATGAAGTTCGCTTAATCTAATCAGATATTAGGTTCTCTTTTGTAAGTGTGTTCTTTTACGTAATAGAATGTTTTGGAATTCATGGTTTTGGGTGTATCGGTTGATTTTTCTTTTTTATTTCATAGTACAAATGGGTGACTATATGACAGTCAGTTTATTTAATTTTCCTCTCAAATTTGTTATTGTGATTTAGGTGAAGTTTTGGTACAGATCATGAGTTTTTCAGACAATGATTTGTATACATTTAGTTTCATCTAATACAGTTCCATCCCCTCCATGCACCATCATGGACCCAGCTTCTTCCTCGTGCGTTCTGCTTGCGTTCCTTCTTCCCTAACTTCCTGGCCTTTTGATCTTAAATGTCACTCTAATACGGATCTGAGTTCAGTTCCAGACCTAAACGGTAAAAGCCGTAGACTTGAGAGTCCTACCATTCTCTACTTTACAAATAAGTCATCGATCTCTCTTTGAAGATTATGAGTTCAGCGCCACAATTGACTCCCACCCTATCCAGGACCTTCCAGAGGAGCTGGGAGCAGGGTACCACTAGACCTTCTGGGGTCAGGGTTGTGGAGACTGATGTGGGGTGGCCTGCAGGCCATTGGACTGTTTCCATCTTCCTTATAATTGTCACCACTCTTCATTCCTGCAGCCTGGGAGAGACCGATATTTGCATATTAGATGGCTGCTCTACCTAAGGTGAACATGGGTTGGAGCTGTGTTTTGAAAGATTTATTGATAGGTCTTTGATTATTTAAAATTTTAACCATACTATGTGGCTTAATTGGCCTATGCATTAATGAACAGAAATGGACTAGTACTGGCTGTTTTGAATTAGAAAAACCTGTGGTTTACTGTGCTAGGGATGACACAATCAAGAGCAAAAGCACTGCAGTCTTGGCTTAAAAAAAAAGATTTCCAGAGATATCTCGAAGTGCAGTGTTATCTGTGACAGGACAATCTCTATCAGAATATAAGGAAATCCAATCAAACTACCTCAAATGTATTTACCAACTATTAAAGCTAGTGAGGCAAAAAGGAAAAATTCTACCAATGTCTTCCATCTGAAATTGATCAAACATGCAATCAAGTTGCTTTGATAATTATTGGAAAAGTGGGAAATAAAAAAGAATGAACCGTTGTTGCAAAATAGGGTCTCGGTGATAGAAATGAAGCTGGAGATCACATGGTAGGATTTGGGCAGACCACAGACTTCTTTATTTCAAATACTTTTTTACAGCACAAAATGCAATCGACTACACATGTGGACTTCTCCAGAAAGAATACACAGAAACCAAGTGGACTAGATCTATGGGAAGAGTCAGGAAGAAGCTCTGTATGGACACCTAAACCCAAACCAGGGACCATCGATAGCTCATATGTAAGTTCAGGTTGAAGCTGAAGAAACCAAAACTATTCCACTAGAGCCAAAATACAGCCTTGAGAATATCCCACCTGAATTTTGAGAACATCTCAATATTTTCTGCTTTATATATAAACACCATATGACAATATAAACACGAATGACAGATGATGACTTGAGAGATGACATCACGAATAGTGTGCATGGAAAAAGCGATGGTCATTAGAAAGACAGAAAAGAAAGAAAAGTTCAAAGTGGAATTCAGAAGAGACTCTGAAACTTGCTCTTCATCATAGTGTAGCTAAGGCAAAGGTAAGAAGCGATGACCTCAAAGATTTGACCAGTAAATTTCCAAGGGCAGCCTGAGCAGACCAAGAAAAATATTATAATGAAATATGGAAAGACCAAGAGCTGGAAAACCAAAAAGGAAGAACATGCTCAGCACATCTGAAACTGAAATAATTCAAGAAAAATTCAAGCCTCGAGTTTCAATATCAAATGGTTCTATGGGCAAAATAATGAAAGATGCAGGAAGCATCATAAAAAGATGGAAATAATATGCACAGTGAAGGCACAAAAATGGCTAGTTGACATTCCATAATTTCAATAGGTATCATATTATCAAAACTCAATAGTAATGAAGGAAGAAATCCATCTGCACTGAAAGCATCAACAAACACAGGATTCCAGGAGTTGAGGAAATATCAAGTAAAATATTTTAACAAGATGATGAAGAACTAGAAATACTCACTGGTCTGTGCCAGGAAACTCAGAAGACAGATCCCTGGCCAAGTGACTGGAAGAGATACATATTTGTCCGTATTCCAAAGAAAGGTATGCCAACAGTATTCTCAGATTATAGAGCGTTTACATGTATAGCACATGTAAATAAAATCTTTCTGAAGATCATCCAGCAATAATTGCAGCAGTACATTGACAGGGAACTGCCAGAGGTTCAGGCCAGATTCATCTAAGGACATGGGACAAGGGATGCCATTGCTGTTGTCAGATGGATCTTGGCTGGAAGCAGAGAACACCAGGATGATTTTTACTTGTGTTCATCAACGATGCCAAGGCATTTGTGTGAATCATAATAAAATATGGATAGCCTTGAGAAGAATGAGAACCCCAGAGTACTTCATTGTGCTCACTAGGAACCTGTACTTGGATCAAGAGGCAATAGCACAAACAGAATAAGGGAATCCTGCATTGTTTAAGAGCAGGAAATGCATGCAACAGAGTTGTATCCTCTCACCATTGTTATTATTTACTATGTAGAGAAAATCAGTCAGGAAGCTGAACTATGTGAGGCAGAATGTGATGTCAAGATTGGAGTAAGGCTTATTAACATGTGATATGCAGAGTACAGCATTGCTTGCTGAAAGTGAGGGCCCCTTGGAGCACTTGCTAATGAAGGTCAAGGAGAGCAGCCTACAGTATTAACTATAACTCAAAGTCAAGAAGACTGAAATCCTCACAACTGGACAAATAGGTAAATCATGATAAACGGAGAAAAGACTGAAGTTGTCAAGGATTTCTCTTTCTGGGATCCACAGTTAGTGTTCATGGAAGCAGCAGTTTCAAGATCAAAGGGCATATTGCATTGAGTCAGTCTGTTGCACAAGACAAAGTATTGACAAGCAAGGGCGTTACTTTGAGGACGAAGATGTGCCTGACCCAAGCACAGACATTTTCGTTCATCTCAAGTGCACATGAAGCATAGCCATTGAATAAAGAAAATCAATGCACTTGAACTACGGTGTTGGTGCAGGATATTCAAAGTACCATGGACTGCAAAGGAACAGACCTTCAGTCTTGGAAGTACACCTGGACTGCTCCTTAGAGACAAAGATGGCAAGGCTTCTTTTCATGGACTTGGAGCATGTTGTCAGAAGAGACCAGTCCCAGAAAAAGGTCGTCAAGCTTTATAAAGTGGAGTGGGAGCAAAAACCAGGAAGCTTTTTGATGAGATGGATCGACAGCATGGGCTCAAACAAAAGTCCAGTTGTAAGGATGATACAGGACTGGGTGTTGTTTCATTCTGTTATACATTGGGTACCTATGAGTCGGAACCAACTTATGGCACTGAACGAAGGCAGCAATATATCTTATAAAACCAACCTCCCTACAGACAAAGTAATTCTGTCTCATAGTGACCCTGTAGGCAGTTGAGAGAGTACGTCTTTGTAGTAGTAAACAGCCTCATCTATCTTCTGCAGAATAGTTGATGGGTTTGACGTGCCAACCTTGTGGCTCGCAATGGAATGCTTGCTGCGGGGCTATCTTTTGGGGTGATTAGCTTGAACCACTGACCTGGATACCACTTCAAGTGAGAAGAAGGCTGCTTGGTCCTGTGACATTTTACAGAGCGTTGGAAGCCCTGTGCAGGGTGGCTGTACGGCAGGATTGACTTGATGGTGCTGGACTTGTTGTTGTCGCTTGGTGCGGGTGATTAGACCAGCTATCCCGCAGCAAGCTGCATCTGAAATGAGGCGTGCGGATGAAAGGAAAAGAAAGAGACATGGACAAAGCTTGGAATTGGGAGGACAACAGTTTGATGGACTGAAGTACCGAGTATATTCAAAGCTTGATTTTTATACTCTTCTTACAAGGGAATGGTTGCAAAACAAACATCAAAGAACTTGCTTTAAAAAACATTCTGAACCTCTTACCTATGCAGATGTTACTTAACTAGGCACACTTCCTAAACACTTGAATAATAACAGCACTATATGCTAAGATAAGCACAAGGACATGCAGGGTTAAAAAGAATCTTAAAGAGGTCATAAAGAACTGAGTTATCTCACACTGCTTTCAGCTGCAAGGTCAACAGAGGCACAAGGAACTAATTGGTCACCCACCAAGAAACCCCTGGACCAGCCTATGGCCTCCTACATCTTGGTTTTTTTTTCAGTTATTGGGAGATGCTATAACATAAATACTTAAATGAGCAGAATTTATTCTCTCACAATTTCCAAAATATCCAATGCCACCTAGTGAATTGCAACTCATACTAACCCGATAGGACAGAGAACTGCTCCTTAGGTTTCCCAAGACTGTTATTTTTTTTAATCATTTCATTGGGGGCTCATACAACGCTTTTTGTTTTTTATAAAAGGTTATTTTATTGGGGACTCTTACAGTTCTTTTAACAATCCATACATCAATTGTATCCATATTTGCGCCTATGTTGTCATCATCATTTTCTCTTTTTTTAAACCATTTTATTAGGGACTCATACAACTTTTATCACAATCCATACATACATCAATTATGTAAAGCACATTTGTACATTCATTGCCCTCATCATTCTCAAAACATTTGCTCTCCACTTAAGCCCCTGGCATCAGCTCCTCATTTTTTCCCCTCCCTCTTCGCTCCCCGCTCCCACATAAACCCTTGATAATTTATACATCATTATTTTGACATATCTCGCCCTGTCCCACATCTTCCTTCACCCACTTTTCTGTTTTCCGTCCCCCAGGGAGGAGGTCATATGCAGATCCTTGTAATTGGTTCTCTCTTTCTATCCCACCCTCCCTCCACCCTCCCAGTATGGCCACTCACACCACTGGTTAATCTTTACAGAGGCAGACAAGCTCAACTTTCTTTTTGAAGCAATTGATCAGATTAGATTATCAACATGGAAGCTCTCAGTTGAAAACCCATTGCCAGAGAGTCGATTCGCATTCGTGGCAATAATAAAGGACAGCAATGGTGTAGGACAGAGTAGAACTACCCCTGGGCATTTCTGAGGCTGTAAATCTTTACAGGAGTAGAAAGCCTCATCTTTCCTGTGCGGTTCTTGTCCCCAGTCTTCCTCTAGATTAAGGAGTTCGTTTGAGCTGGGATTCAGGCCCAGTGGACATATAATACTTCTGGCTTCTCTTTCCTAGTGGTAATACATTTCCCAAACTGTGCTTGATTCTCTCTCCTTTTATTACTTGGGCAGAAATTATCTTGCAGGACACATTTCATGGAAAGCCTGCTTACATGTAGATCAGGGATATAATGGGATTAATCATCTTTATCACATCAGATCACATCATGGGCACTTAAAGCTTAACTTTCACACTACATTATTGCATGATTGACAAACCACTAAGAATCGTGTTCTAGTTAGCTACACACATTTTGAGGAGTCATATCAAATTCATGTCAATATTACAATGCTTCTATCATTTTTTATTGCTGATAAGAAGCATGTTATTTTTGTTTCTTCCTTCCAACACCACAAAAACAGTATTAGCCATTTTATTTTTATTTCAGAATTTTAATTATATTGTGCTTATGTACCCCCCCAAAATTTTAATTATATTGTGCTTGTGTACCCCCCCAAATCCAGAATTGTGCTAGGCGGAGTACGTATTTTTCCTGCTAGGTGAGCATTCTTCACCTAGCTCTGGTTAGTGCACCCAATAGCATTGCCTGGGAAGAAGGTTCTCTCTGGTTACAGTGAATTTTTTTATAAAACCAGTTTTGTTGTAACCTTGCTTTTTTTGATGGGCAATTTCAGAGAACAGCATGAGACTGTGAAATTTTGTTTCCTGCTCAGGAAACATGTCACAGAAGCTGTTGCAATGTTGAACATGGCTTACAAGGACAGCGCTATAGGAAAAGGTCAAGTGTATGAGTTGGTTACTCATTTCAAAAAAGGTGAACTGGTGATTACTGGCAGACCTCATTCTGGATGTCCACCAACTTCCCAAATGGACAAAACGGTCAGTTCATAGTGTATTTGGATCTTGTTCCACCAGGCAGGCTGTTAACCAGCTTTCTATTTTGTGATTCTTAAAAGATTGCATTAAAATGTGATCCCAAAAAGGCCTGACTTGGGGCAGACGGGGGACTGGTTTCGCCACCACGACAGTGCACCTGCTCACACAGCCATCTCACTGTGCCAGTTTTGCGGTGGGGAAATAGCATGCCTCTCTTGCCCCACACACCTTACTCACCTGACTTCGCTCTGTGCTACTTCTTTTTGTTTCCATGAATAAAGAGGGACATGAAAGGACAGGGATTTGATGAAATAGAAGAGGTGAAGAAAAAATGAGGGATGTGCTGTGAGCCATCCAAACAGATGAATTTGAGAAATGTTTCCAAGAATAGAATCAGATTTGAGAAATATATTAGTGTAATGGAGAATGCTTTCAAGGTGATAAGGTTGCTTTGTAAGAACAATTAAATACTTAGCTTTGAAGAAAAATTCTTATTTTGGGGAGGGGCACCCCTTGTATTATGCTTGGGATTTGCTGATGTCCTGTAAATTTATCACGTTTACCAAATTTAGAACTATTTCATTCTTTACGTCCTGAAGTTTTCAGCCTCATTTTTTTTCATTCATGTTTTCCTGGGATTCCAATTATACTTTTTCATAAACTAATATTATATTAGAAAGATGCTCCATTTCAACAATTACAAGAAATGTTCATGTAAGTCAGAAGGAGATAGATGGGCTTTTACATTTATTAGATTAAAAGCACTATGGAAATGTGATAAGATTATGCTGATAAGGATATAATGTTGTCGGGTGCCATCAAGTTGGCTCTGACTTACAGTGACCCTATACAAGTGGAATGAAACACTGCACATTTCTGAGCCATCCTCATAAATGTGCCTATGTCTGAGCCCATTGATAGAGCCTCTGTATCATTCCACCTCATTGTGGTTCTTACTGTTTTCCCCCGCCCCTCCACTTTGCCAAGCATGATGTTCTTCAGGGACTGGTCTCTCCTGAAAATATGTCCAAAGTATGTAAGATCAGGTTCTGCCATCTACCTCTAAGGAGCACTCTGGCCTTAGTATTTTCAATACAGATGTTTGTCCTTTTAGCAGCCCTTGATACTGTCACTATTCTTTCCCAGCATCACCATTACAATACATCAGTTCTTCAATAGTCTTCCTTATCCAATGTCCACCTTTCACATACATATGATGCAATGGCTGGGTCCGGAGCACCTTAGTATTCAAAGAAACATCCTTGCTTTCAAATACTGTCTGGATCTCTGGTACAGCAGATTTACCTAATGCAATATGTCTTGATTTCTTGGCTTCCGTGAACATTCATTGGGAATTCATGTAATACAAAATCCTGGGCAGCTCCAACCTTTCCTTCATTTGTCATCATGTCCATTTGTGAGGATTTTGCTCTTCCTTCCATTGAATTGCAATCCATACTGAAGGGGACAGTTCTTGATCTTGATCAGCAAGTGCTTCAGTTCCTCCTCACTTTCAGCAAGCAAGGTTCTGTCCTCTGAATACCACAAGTTGTTAATAAATCTTCCTCCAATCTTGCCACACTCTTCATCGTGCAATCAAGCTTCCCTGATGATTTGTTCGGCATATAGTTCGAACAACTATGTTGAGAAGATACAACCTTGATGCACAACTTTCTTGATTTAAAACCCCACAGCGTTCCCTTGTTCTGCTCTCACAAATATCTTTTGATCCACGTACGGGTTCAGAATGACCAGTGAAGTGTTCTGGAATTCCCTATCTTCTCAAGTTTATCCACAGTTTATTATGGTCCACACAGTTGAGTGCCTTTGCATAGTCAGTTAAAATCAAGTAAGCTCTGTTTCTGTAATTTCTGGTACGCTCTGTTATGACAAAGATCCGTCTGACACCGGCAGCAATATCTCTTGTCCCGTCCTCTTCTGAATGCAGCCTGTACTTCTACCAGTTTCTTGTCAATGCGCTGCTGTCACTGTTGTTGGATGATCTTAAGTAAAATTTTACTTGTGTGTGACATCAGTTATATCATTCTATAATTTCATCTTTCTTTTGGGTCACCTTTCTTTGGCATGGGTATAAATATAGATCTTTTCCAGTCGCTTGATGAGGTCGCTGTCTTCCAAATTTCCTGGCATAGACAAAAGAGTTGTTCCAGTTCCTCAGCTTTCTGAAACAGCTCAAAGGGTGTTCTGCCAATTCCTGGAGCCTCATTTTTGGCTAGTACATTCCGTGAAGCTTGAATTTCGTCCTTCAGCACCATTGTGTGCTAGATTTTTCCTCATATGCTACCTGCTAAAATGGTGGAGTATTACTCTAGTTCCTTCTGGTAAGTGACCGTGTATTTTTTACATCTTCTCTTGATGCTTCTATTTCACCTATAGAATTTTTCACAAATGCAATTGAAGGCTTGGATTTTGTCTTGAGTTCTTTCCATTTTACATATGCTGAATGTATTCTTCCCTTTGGGTTTTCTAATTCCAGGCCCTTGCACATGTTCTGATAATATTTGGCTTTTTCTTCTTGAGCTATCCTTTGAAATTTTCTGTTCAGCTCCTTGATTTCTTGCTTTATACCATTTTCTTTAGCTACTCTACAATTAAAAGCAAGGTTCAGATTCTCTGTTAACATCCACTTTGATTTTTTCTCTCTTTCCTATCTTTTTAATGACCTTTTGCTTTCTCCATGAACGATGGTCTTGATGTCCTCCCACGGCTCATCAGGTCTTCTGTCTTTATCGTTCAATGTATCAAATCCGTTCTTGAAATGTTTTCTAAGTTAGGTTGGAACAGACTCAAGTTGTACTTTGGCTCCTGTGGACTTGTTTTCATTTTTTTCAGCTTTATCCTGAACTTACAGATGAGCAATTGATGATCTGTACCACAGTCTGCTACTGGTCTTGATTTAGCTGCTTATATTGACCTTCTCCGTCATGTCTTCCAACAGATGTAGTCAATTTTATTTAGAATATAGAGCAGGAAAATCATTCTGATGTTGCTTTTTGTAGTCCAAAGGGATAAAAATCTGGTAGTATCTGTTATAATTGAAGATACACGTGTGCCGTGACATAAAGTCTACTTCTTAGTATGAGGAATTTTAAGGCAAATAAATAGATGCATAAGGAGTTTCAACGCTTTTGCAAGAGGGGTAAATATGGACAACTTATATTGTCATCAATATGGAAAAAATAACTTGTGATTACATATGAGCAACATGAGATGGACATAGATATCAAAACAGACTCTGAAATGTGCTCTTGACCATAAAACAGCTTAAGCAAATGGAAGAAGTAAGGATGTGAAAAGGTTGAACAGTAGATTTAAAAGGGTGGTGTGTTAGTCTGGGTAGACTAGAGAAACAAATTCAGACACTCATGTGTATAAGAAAGAGCTTTATATACACGAGCAATTGAATATTGAGAACACTTTCCAGCTCAGTCCAGATCAAGTCCATAAGGCTGATATTAGCCCATATGTCTGATACCATTCTATAAATTCCTCTTCAGACTCACATAACACATGCAATAACTATGAACGCAGGAAGATCACAGGACAGTGGTGGAAAGTGCTATGGATCCAGTGGCAGTGGAAACATCTCGGCACTGGCAGGGATCTCCACGTGACTCCTTTAGCTCCAGGGCTGTAGCGAAGCTGCACGTGTCTTCTCCACAGGTATGTCTCACAGAGTGAGTCTATATCTTGCCTCCAGAGAGCTATTTATCTCCTGCCAAATAAAGATAATCAAATTGAATGTGGAAATTGTCAGACATTATTACTATCACATGAAAATATACTAAAGATTGTTTTAAAATTGTTATAGCAACACAGTGACAAAGAAGTGACAAAGAATTTTAAGAGTCCAAAGAAGATGTAGAATAAGGGATACCATTGTGAATGCCAGATGAAACTTGATTGAAAACAGAGAGTAACCAGAATGATATTCATTGTTATTATTAGGTGCTATTAAGTCTGTTCTAATTCATAGTGAATGTGTGTAAAATGGAAGTAATACTATGAAGTCAAAATTATTGTTTGGACCTATTATGGGAGCCACTGTATTAATATTTTTGAGGGTCTTCAATTTATTCAATAATCCTCCACATTGCCAAAGATGATGTGTTTTTCTAGGGATTAGTCCCTCTCAATAACAAGTCCATAGTTTGTGATTTTAGGAAGCATTCTGGCTGCCCTTTTTTAAAAATCATTTATTGGGTGGTCATACAATTCTTATCACTATCCATACATACATACATTGGGGCAAGCACATATGTACATTTGTTATGATCATTCTCAAAACATTTGCCTTCCACTTGAGCTCTTAATATCAACTGCTCATTTCCCCCTTCTCTCCCTACTCCCACTACCTTATGAACCCTTCATAATTCATAAATAGTTATTATTTTGTCATATGTTACACTGTCTGACATCTCCCCCTACCCGCTTCCCTGCTGTCCATCCCCCAGGGAGGAGGCTATACATAGATTCTTGTAATCAGTGCCTCCTTTCTATCCCACGTTCCCTGCACCTTCCAGGCATCACCACTCTCACCACTGGTCCTGGAGGAGTCATCTGCCCTGGATTCCCTGTGTTTCCTGTTGCTATCTGTACCAATATACATCCTCTGGGTTAACCAGATTTGTAAGGTAGAATTGGGATTATGATAGTGAGGGAAGGAAGTAATTAAGGACTAGAGGAAAGTTATATGTTTCTTCGTTGCTACCCTGCACCCTGACTGGCTCATCCCCTCCCCAAAACCCTTAAGTAAAGTGGTGTTCGGTTGGCTGCCAATGGGCTTTGAGTCTCCACTCTGCACTCACACATTTACAAGTATATGATTTTTTTGTTCCTTGATGCTTGATACCTGGTCCCTTCGACAGCTCGTGGTCAGACAGGCTGGTGTGCTTCTTCCATGTGGGCTTTGTTGCTTCTCAGCTAGATGGCTGCTTATTTACCTTCAAGCCTTTAAGACCCCAGATGCTTTATTTTTTGATAGCCAAGCACCATTAGCTTTCTTCACCACATTTGCTTATGCACACATTTGTCTTCAGTGATCTTATCAGGAAGGTGGGCACCCCTGATATGATTTTTAGATCTTTGATGTCTAATAACTGGTTCCTTCTACACCTCGTGGTCAGACTGGCTGGTGTGCTTCTTCCATGTGGGCTTTGATGCTTCTCAGCTAGATAGCTGCTTGTTTGTCTTCAAGCCTTTAAGACCCTAGACCCTATATCTTTTGATAGCCGGGCACCATCAGATTTCTTCACCACATTTGCTTATGCACACATTTTTCTTCAGCAATCCTGTCGGGAAGGTGTGCATCCTGGAATGCCAATTTAATAGAACATCGTGTTCTTGCATTGAGTAAGGGCTTTAGTGAAGGCCCAATGTCCATCTGCTGCCTTAATGCTGAGCTTATAAATATATTCACATTGATCTGTTTCTCCACACTCTTGTATAAATATATTTACCATATATACCCATGTATAAGCCGAGTTTTCAGCACAAAAAATGTGCTGAAAAACTGGGGTTCAGTTTATACACGGGTCAGTGGTACCCCAGTGGGGTATAGCATCTCATGGGTGATTGCCGTTCCTCCGCTGTTCATTCAAAGCTCCACTGACACTGCAGGGCTTTGAATATTTGTTTACTCACATCTAACCAATCAGAGCCATCCTATGACATGGACGGCTCCAATTCGCAGAAGCACCTGTAGTGATTCACTTACTCTGGCAGCTGAACTGGTAAGGATATGTCTGTAGCTACGCTCCATCTCTCCCCTCTGACCTCTGTGTTAATTCACATCCTGCATTTCCCACCCTAGGCTTATACTCGAGTCAACCAGTTTTTCTGCTTTCCCAGGTAATAATTAGGTACCTCGGCTTATACTCCGGTTGGCTTATATTCGAGTATATACGGTACATATGTACATTCCAGTCTTTAGACCCCTGTAAATACTCTGTCACCCAGTTCTTTCTTCTATTTCCTTACACTTTCCTCTTGTTCCACTATCATGCTCAGCCTTCATTTGTAATTTATCTCAGTTACTCTGCCCTTGCTAAATCCCTACCAGGCCGCTCACACCTTCTTTGCCACTGATTTTGGATCACTTGTTGCTGCCCTGTCCCTCGGTTGGTCAGCACCACCTCCTTACCCCCTTTTCCCCCTCTCCCATGTTCCCCCAGAACCATTGGTCCCATAGTTTTCTCCTCCAGACTATTCATCCAGTCTATCTTATGCGGATAGATCTGTAGAGATAATAATATGAACCAAAAATCAGGCCATAGAAAGATAGGCAATTGGTGAGAACACAGTGATGACAACAACAAAGGAAGCCAATTACCCATAGGAGAATAAATTAATTAAAAGAAAAAACTTAGAAAGAAAGAAAAACCTATAAATAGATCAAGGTCTGATTTTTTTTATCTCTAGGCATGTCCTTCAGTCAGGTCCCATGGGGTACCATGCTTTGGCCCCAGAATTTGTCCTTTGTATTCCTCAGGGGCTCCCTGCTCTGCCCCCACGGTTGCTCTGCCACACGCTTTTAGTGGTTTGCCTCGGTGTCACAGGGTCAGTCTCGTCCAGTACCGCTGGCTGTCCCTCTAACATATATTTGTTTATTCTTCTGGAAGTTCCTGATATATGCAATATTATTTTCTAATACCATAGCTCGCAATGTGAGTTAGCTGTTCTCCAACACTTTAATGAGGTGTTATTTTGTTTGTTTGTTTGTTTTACAGCAGATTTGCCCGGTGAAATATGGTGTTTGATTTCTTGGTTGTTTCAGCTGTAAATGCTCATTTTGAATCAGACATTCATGTGGTTTAAAGTGTCAAAAATGACAAATTCAAGGGGAATGGCATGACATTAACCATTAAAAAGAACTTTTAAAAAAATTATCTTAAAGTAAAACTCTTTCAGTGATGAGATAATTACCCACATACTTACAATGAAGAGAAGTTAATGACTTTATCTTTCAATTTTACACCCAACCATTAAAGTCAATGACAAGAAACTGAAGCCCACCATCTTCTTCAATCTTAAATTAATCAAATATGTAATCAAGATTAATTGACAATTAATTATTTTTTTAATGGTAAAATTTGAAACCAAGGGAAAGACCTTTAGTTGGAAAATATGACCTTGGTGATAGAAATGATTACAGCGATGGTATGATAAAATATAGTAAGGTGAATTCTTCATTGAAAGTAGCTTTTTAAAACTTTTTTGGTGAACAACATAAATGATGGCTACATATGTTGATTTCACTAGAAGAAATCACAGAAGCAAAATCTACTACATCTTTGAAAAGAGAGTGTGCAGAAGTGCAATGCCATCAGCCATAACCAAGCCATACCTGTGGGACTGATCATCACGTTCAAGCTGAATAAAATCAAAGTAAGTCTAGAAAAGCTAAAACAAAGCTTTAGGTATATGCCATCTGTGTTAGACAGGGTTCTCTAGAGAGACAAAACCAGATTGCTAGTAATTATATATATGTGTGTATTTATAAAGATAGATATATAACACAAGAAAATGAACCATTAAATTATATACAGATAGCTAGATAGATAATATAAGAAATTAACAGTTAAATTATAATGCAGTGAGACACTAGCAGTCCTTTAAGTCTTGAGAGCCGCCAGTTACTAAGTATGTCTATTCCAATGATGCATTCTGGAACTGGGGAAATAACCAAAGGCTGGGTCCGGGTGCCCACTGGGCCAACAGTGAGGCATACCTGAGCTAAAACTCCATTGATAACTTGTCCTCCATAAGCCCCCACTCTGACTGGTGGGCCTTTGAAACATTTTGGATCTCCTGGAATTAGTGTCAGTTGTTAACCAGTGTCTAGTAATCCCCGAAAAAATTGATTATTTCCTTTCCCCCAATGAACAGTCACTCTTATGAAAGGCCACAGGTCCCTTTGGGGAAGGCTAGAAGAAAGACTAACAGTATAAACCTTCAGTGATGTAGCAGAGTTCTCTTACAAAGGGCCCTGGCCTCCCCCTCATTCAAGGGGTTGTGGGTGTGTAAACTGGCTCAGGTCTGGGAATTGATTGAGTGATCGTGACTGTCTATTCTGCTGTTCACCTGATCTACCATTCTTTCGCCTGTACAGATCACGTAAATATTTAGTAGGTTTCCTATCTATTTCATTGCTAGGGACACCGTGGCTAAGTAGCCAATGCCATAATTCTACACGAGACAGGTTGCTTTGATTACTATTGAAAACTTCTTGTCTATAATAACCACGCCTACCCTGTTTCTGTTGATTCAGTGCTGACACCTGCCCTCTACCATCATGGGGACCAATCATCCCCATTGTGGGCAAATGTCAGAGTTTGCTTAGGGCAGAGCCCACTGTTAATCCTGGTGCACATAAAATAGCAATTACAGGAGTCTTAAGAGATGCTGGGGCCCACTTCACAAACTTGTTCCTTATGGTTGTGGTAAAGGGTATGTCCTCAGGGCACCCCCTTTTTGGGTCTTTGGGAATATCCTGATAGATCCATTCTAACGTACCAATTTCTCTAAGCTTTTGGATGCCTTCCTCTACAGTGTACCAAGGCAGGTCAGGTACTTCAAGTTGGTCTAATCTAGGCCATCTGGCAGTCCATGCTTCATTGAACCAACCAAATAAAGAATTAGATCCTTTTTTAGCCTATCTTGCAGAGACATTGAAAGAAGAGTCTGTGCTTAGGAGTCCCATATCCAGAAACTCAGACCGGTCTAATATTACATTTCATGCACCAGTATCCCACACCCTGAGTAACCATTCCTAGGGATATTCTCCAGGCTTTTGCTTGTACGTATTTGAGAACTCGAGCAGGTCTTTATGTGTGTAGCATGCTTCTTCTTGGATAATCATCTCAACCTCACCTTTAGGAGGTTTCTGAGCCTTAATTTTAATGACAGGTATAGCAGAAATAATGGGTAATATCTTGTAAGGCATCTCCCTCAGGCAATGCTACTGACTCAGCCCTACCTGGCATTTCAGCTTGAATAATAATAAACACCTGGCTAATCTGCTCAGGTGTTTCTAAGGGCTCAATATCCTCCTCTTCTGTATCATCATCCCATATGTTCAATACCATCAGCCATAACAAGCCATAACTGTGGCACTGATCACCAGGTTCAAGCTAAATAAAATCAAAATAAGTCTAGAAAAGCTAAAACAAAGCCTTAGGTATATGACATCTGAATTAGAGACTATCTCAGAAGCATATTAGATATAGCAAACACTGAAGACTGGATGAGTTTGGGGATGACATCTAGAGCGTCATGCGTGAAGAAAATTAAAAGTCATTATGACAACAGGAAATGAAGAAACTAAAATGGATATCAGGAGAGACTCTAAAACTTGAGATTTTGCATAGAACAGCTAAAGTGAATGTAAGAAATGATAATATAAGAGACCTGAACAGAAAATTTCCAAGGGCAGCTCAAGAAGTCTGAGTAATGAAATGTGAAGAGAGAGGGTATTAAAATATCAAAAGAGAAGAACAAGTTCAGGATTTCTAAAGCTGATAGAACGCAAGAAAACATTCAAGCTTTGAGTTGCAAGATCAAAGATTTCTGTGGAAAACAAAAAGAACGCTGGTGGAGTAATGGGTAATAAGTTGGGTAGCAAACCACAAGGTCGGGCATTTGAAACCACTAGCCTCTTGAGAAAGATGGGGATTTCTGCTCCCATAAAGCTTGACAGCCTCAAAATCTCACAAAGGACAGTTCTACTCTTTCCATCATGAGTCAGAATCATCGTGATGACAGTGGGTAGGTAGGCTCAGACAAAGTATTATAAAGTGTTAGAAGCATCAGAAGAAGATGGAAGAAATACACGACTCACTGTATCAAAAGGAATGGACTGATATTTAACCATTTTAGGAGGTAGCGTATGGTCAACAATTAATGGGATTGAAGGAAAGATATCCACAGAAGACCTTGGTGGAAAACCTTGGTGGAAAAACACCATTAACTGATGGAACACCAGTAGAAATTTTTGACGAGTGATGTAGCACCGAAAGTGCTCAGTAATCTATGTATGGCAGATCCCTGGCCAACTGGGAGAGATCACTATTTGTGCCCATTCCAAAAAAAGTTGGCCGCAAACTATGGAGAATTTATTTAATAATATAATTAATATCTCATGCAAGCAAATGTCTTTATTGAAGATAATTCAAAAATAGTTGCAAGTGTACACAAATAGGGAGCAGCCAGAAATTACAAAATGATATTTATATTTAATTTATTTACTACAAAAATGAATTTGACTACATAAATTTCTAAAAATATATGAATAATATTGCAACGTATGAAAATTCAAGAATACTCTTTTTTTAATCTTGTAGAACCTGTATACAATCCAAGACACAGTGTTTGAATGGATAAAAGGTTATGCCAGGCAAGGTACCAGTGCAGCGGAGCAGCTAGATTTCAGAGGATGCTCATATACGTCTGATGGTGGGTAAATGGAGAGGAGCAGCCTCACTGGGAACGAATGCTCAACAACAATTATAGAAATCCCAAAGGGAGAATAAACCAGATATTATGTTCCTGGTAGACATTTTTAATTTCATTTCTATCCAGATCTTGGTGACCCACACCATGGATTATGTGCTATGATGCCCCTAGATTCTGGCCGTGTATGGAACATGGCATTCCCCCATAGGCTACATCAGAAGGACTTGACATGGAAACTACACTGGAGGAACTGGGCCCTCCTCAATCTTACCTGTAGCCCTTGACCTTAAGACTGAAATTCCCTGATGAAATATGAAACAAATGAGGGACATGCCAAGAGTGTAGAGCCGGCGGTTGTTGGACCTTGGTTAGGTGTCCAATGAAAGGGGACCCAAAGCCACCATATATTTACTATCTTAATGTCCTCCTGGCATTCTTATGATATGTAGTGGTCTTATTGGCAAGGATACACCTTTGTAAGGAATGTTACAGGAAAATTTCCCTTAGCACCAAGGATCAGTGTAAACAACACAATCATTTAAAAATTCAATCTATACAAAGCAGCAACTCATAGATTGTGGGTTGCATGAAGTTAGCATCTAACCTAAATATGTAATACAATATTCTCCTCACACTAGTCAATTTTAATTTTCCATTTTAACATTATGCTAATTTATATATTCCCTCATATTTTTAGAATCTTTGCCCCATCTTCTCCTAAGGCATACAAGTCAAATTTAGCTGAACTAATCATTTGCATTACCTGTTTTGCACTTTGGGCTATATTGTTTTAGATTGGAGATATCCTTTTTCCCTTTTTGGTGGGTGAAATTTTGTGTTTCATTTTTCCAATTATCTTACAAATACCACCATTTTGTTCACATCTTCCTTAAATACTATAGAAGAAATATCTCGCTCTCATTCATTTGGAGTCATCTCACAGCACTTTATATAACACTACTTTGGAACTTAAGGCATTTCCTCTATATTTTGTCTGGTGATTACATGCTAATTTCATTTATATGACTATCTGCCATTTATTATCTACCAGCTACTCACCAAAGGATTTGTTAGGGGATAAGCAACAGAAATAGAAGGTGTAGCTTTTAACAAGTTTGTTTTCTATGTAAAAAACAAAAAACCCTTAGAATTTACAACATAACATATTAAAGACCTTAGTAGAAATACATCTCCGGAGACAATGCTTTGAGAGAAAATACTAGAAACATCTACCTCAGAGGAGGGCAGAAACTATGCCCAGGGGATTTCTTAGCTGGGGTAAACCATTAATTTATTTACTATTCTGAGTGTGGCAAACGATTAATGTTCTATAAATATTATTGAATATTTAGAGTACAAAGGTTTATTTTCCCTAGAGTATTTTGAAAATGGATATAAACATAGCTCAGAGATAAACATATAAATATAAAGGAAAATATGAGATTACCAATTGTTTTCATTGAACCAGATTCCACAATACAATGTCACTTTTGCTCACTGTGAAGGCAGTATATCGCCTAATAAAATCCAATTTCATCCAAAGGTTTCCCACAGAATTTCATGAACCCAATTAAGGAATAACCATGGGAAGGGAATATTTAGTGCCGTGTCTTCACATCCAGGGGATGGTGGCAGGTTAGTGTGGCCTCACCTTTGAAGGAGGCTCAGCTCCCTGCCCCACCATTGTCCAAAGATTGGATTGGATGATTGATTTATTTGGCTCATTTTCCTAGAGTGTGCAGACGCGATATTTGAAAATGTGTTACATGGCAGGGTCGCTGATGGTTCATCCTCACAATGTTTTCCTGCTTTCAGCGTGTCTGCAAATCTTATACCGAACCTCGTGCCCAGTGCCTGGAAAAACCTCTCTAGACCTGCCCGCCCGGTTGCCAGGTTACCACCTTTCTAGCAGCTTAGTCTCCAAGGGTCACCAGGCGCTTCCGCCTACAGGTAGGCCAATCAATGATCAGTGTGGGTGTCACGTGGAAGTCCGGGGCGGGGCGAGGAGGGCGGAGCGAAAACGGCTCCTCTACCCTTTAGCGACAGTCCAGCCAAGGCTTGGAACCTTCGACCAGGAAGCCCCACCCCCGGGAGCCCTCAGAAGGCGGGGTGGGCGGGGCGGTGGGGCGGGTACTCACGCCGGTCCAGCTCGCGCTGTAGCCGCGCCCGCTTCAGCACCTTCTGCTGTCCATCGCTGCAGCAGCCTAAAACTCCAGGTAAGGCATCTGCGGGGCCGTGGGTGAGAGATTTGAGCAAAGGTAATCTTGAAGCCAGCGATCTTTGAACAGCTGTGGCATCGTGTAAAGGGGAGCGCTTATTACCCTGGGATCACAGACAAGGGGTGTGTGTGTGTGTACAGCACGCGAATGTGTTTAATTGGTTAATCCCCAGAGTTTGTCACCCACGAGATTATCACAAGGAATAACAAATAGCCAACAGTTTTATCTGGGACTTACCATTGGAGTGCAAACTACGACCATGGGCAAAGACATTGTTTTTTTAAATTAAAATAACTAAGCATGTGTGCGCCTGGGGCCATCCTCATTACTGGGCAGAGCAGGCACTTCTATAAAGGCTACTTAGCCCTTTTTAAATGGTCTTAATATTCAGATTGTGCCAAGAAAGCTTTGATTAAAACGGATGTGTTCCACAAATAAGACATTGGGTTTAAGGTAGGCTAAATAGATCACGAAAGCACAATATTTCCTGCCCCCTCCTTCATAAAATAACACAAAAACTTCATTAAACATTTTTAAATGTAATTAAAGGAACAAAAATTAAACTGACTCGTTACTGCATTAATAGAGAGCAAAAGATTTGCATGCAATTTATAGAAAATTTTGATCATGTATCAAAAATTAATTACATTTGTTTTTGTAATTTCTTTATCTTTCCCCAAATGGTTAAGTGAACATTCACCAGAATCTTCAACAAGGGTTTGAAAAGGGTGAAATATTTCTGAATTTTGCATTGCCAAAAACTGTAAGCAGAGCCATCAGGGAATACTAACCCAAAACAAGCACACACAAGTTATTACAAACAAAGTTCTAAAAGCTGATGTAATGTTCAACTACATGAGATAACCATTGCAAAGGGTTACCCTCTAGTAACATTTCTGGATAGTATAATAACCAAAAAATAACCAAAAATGACTTTATGAAGATCTAGAAGAGTGAACCCAGCAAGGGTTTAAACAATCTGTCTAGTTGAAGATATACTACACTTCTTGCCACTGCCCGAGGGAAGCGGATGGTGGCTATGCGGTGCTTTCTTACAAGTCCTCTGGAAAAATACTCTGACGTGCTCGAGTGGTTCTGCCGACTGGTCTCTGTGCTGCAAGAAGACGGACATAGTTCACCTGTTTGAAGGCTCTGTGCCAAGTGGTCTGGCACACTCTCCTGTTTTGTAATCCAAATTTCAATATAGCCATTTAGTGATTATGAAAAGATTAATTTTATAAAATTTTAGGAAATATATTTTAGTAACTTCATTAATTTTATTAAGCAGTCACTTTAAGTCATTGCACCGAGCATCCTGGGAACTTTTCTAAACTGTAATCGACCAATCGCCTATTGGGAAGAGTGTCCAAGGAGAGAAAAATCATATACTTCTTGAGTGCGCTCTACAGACCTAAACTGTATTAAAGTGACCATTTGAATTTTATGATTTATACTGATCTGATTTTCCCCTGTGCTGATAGTAATAGAAATGCGTAAAGAATCAAGACATCTCTTGGGGGAGAGGGGAGTTAACAATGTTTACTTACAAGTTTTAAGGTTCCTTATTGCTTTTTACTTTCAATAATTAAATCTTTGGGCTAATTAGCATCCTCTGATGCAGTAGTGGGTTACCGAGTGGAGTTGCTAACCACAAGGACATCCTTAAAGTCACCTGTCACTCTGGGAAAAAGTTGAGCCTTTCTGCTCCTGTAAAGCCACAGAAACCTCCAGGGGAAATTGCATTCTACCCCATAGAGTTGCTACAAGTCAGAATCCATGCAATGACAAAGAGATGAATGAGATGGGGCAGGGGAGACCTTTTATTAGTCAAAACCATAATTTTTGTATGTTAGAAAGGGATAAATTAACAATTTTAAAATGTTTTTAAATTACCCTGCTCGCACTAGAGGAAGGATTAGAGCTAGCTTGTTACTGTCTATAAGCTCCACGTTATAACTCCTAGTCTAAACAGGAGGACTCTAAATCTCTCCAAAAAAGTAAGTTCTGCTATTCTTGTTCATTTGTATTTCCTGTAAAATGCTAGAAGCGCAGCATGATTAGGAAATCACTAGAAATGCGAGCCGTGTTGTTGTTGTTGTTTTGGGTGATGCGTTGGAATGCTAACAGCCAGGTCTGCAACTCAAAAACACCACCCTCTATTTCAGAGAAAGATGGAGCTTTCTACTCTTGTAAAGAGAGTCTTGGAAAACCACAGGGCTGTTCTACCCACTCTTAGGGAGGCGTTGTCAGTTGGAATCAACTCTTGGCAATGAATTTGGTTTTGGGTGAATAAAATGTGTCCAACTCTTTTCAAAACATATAAGAAACTTACTGTTGTCAAGTTGATTCCATTTGACTCTCTAGGATGAGCTAAAGCTGCCCACAAGTTGTAATTCTTCAGGGATCATGCTGCTCAGATTACTTCTGGAGGAATGACTGGCCGCATGGAACCTTCACACCTTTTGTTAGCATCAGAAAGCTTTTAGCACGGTGCTGCAGGTGTGCCTTCAAATTCAGACTACCCGGTTTTATTGTTCTAAGCATTGTATGGAAGACTGGACTAAAAGCAAACAATTCTGAATGATTTACATTTTCTATCTACATTCCTGTACTTTCTTACAATCTGATGCATGTACTCAAAGGTGGTAGTTTATCAGGATACTCAGCCATCCATAGTGATGATGCATATAGTAGCATGACTACTTTTGAATTATCTTATTGAGCATATTTTGTATATCTATACCATTTAGCATTTGAAATATTGTGTGAAGTTATGTAGTTTTCAATATGATTTCAGAAGCAGATTTTATTGGGTATTTTAGGGAGGGATTTCTTATTAGCTCTAGTTCTTCCTTCGTTTCCTTTGTATCAGAAACACATACTCAACCAAGATTTGCCTGATATTTAGCAATAACCAAGCATGCCTGTTCGTCTGTAATTATGTGGGAGTCTTTTGCGCACTGTTTATTGGGGCATTCCTTTGTGGATTTGTGGGCAAGAAATTAGATAAAGGTATCTGAAATTTTTTTTAGAATGTGTCCAGAAAATCAATACTACAGGGAAATAAAATCTAAGGAAAACCTTTTGTTGATTTTGAAGTTACTTATAATGTGCAAGAAGGATTTGTAACTTGATTGGTAGAGAAATGCTTTAAAGTTCCACCCTCTGCCTTTGTATCTGTACTAAAATTGACCATCTTGATTGGTTAAAAAGATATCAAGGGTTCACATGGCAAAGCATTGGAGGTCAAATTAGATGATAAAGTTCAGGTTGCTCTACCTAATCTAATTGACTAGACAAATATAATAGAAAAGATTATTCAGCATTTTTCTTAGGCTTAGGTTTTATTTTTAATTCTCTCAAATTCTTGACCTTTTACAATGATGTTTATAGAAATTCAAATTTATATTACAAACAACTTACTTTCAAATCTTACTGGTTAGATTATTTCATAGTTTAGGTCTTAAGGGGAAACCATCATTTTCCAATATGAACAGGTCATACAGACTCTTGAAGATTAATCAGTAAGAAGTAGTTTATACATAGAACAAGAGAAAAACACACTGTCTTGGTTGTTGTTTAATGTAAACCATATCTTAGTTTAGTATATGTTTCTTCTCTCTGTAAAAAGAAGGAAGATCCAGAGATAATGAATTAATAAGAAGTAGCTAATATTAGAGAACCTGGCTTATACGAAGAAGAATAAGGCAGCAGAACTGGAGGAAGACTTATTAACAAGATACAATATGCAGACGACCTTGCTTGTTGAAAGTGAGGAGGGCTTAAGGCGCTTGTTGATGAATAGCAAGGATTGCAGGCTTCAGTGTGGATTACAACTCAGTGTAAAATTTCTTCTCGATATAAAGAAGACCACTCTCCCCACCCAGTCCTGGCTGTAAATAATACAGCTAATTTACAAAAATACCTCATTCTATACCTTCTACTAGTTGATTTTAATTGCTTACAGTTCTATAATTTGTGACATGTGATTTCACATGCTTAGCAAGGCATCATTTTTTCTGAATACTCCCAATAAATGTCAAATTAAAACATTCTTAAAAGCTTGGGTTGTAAAATAGGTCATCATAAATTTTAACCTATGTTGAAATCTTGAGTTAGGCTGCAAGCAGAAAAAAAATAAGGTTAATATGACAGTTCTACTTGGGACTCACCAGAATGACCGCTTACACCCATATGAATTTTAATTTCATCAGCGAAACACTGGAGTTAATGTAAAACTAAGTTCTATTTGAAGGTACTTCAAGAGCTCACAGAAAAAAATTCCATTTTTCCATGAACTTTTCAAAGCCCCCTCCTACATGAGAAGAGCAAGACAATAATGCAGAAACTTTAAAATATAGAATTATCTTTATCATTCATCTGCATACTATATTTAACACTTTTCACATTTTAACCATTACAATGAATTCAATATTTATCTGAATTATGAAATTAGATTTTTTTGTTGTACTAACAAAATGTAAGAAAGCTTATTTGTGTTTTCCGATGGTCTTAGCTGACCCCTGTGAGCGGGTTATTCGACACCCCAGAGGAGCTGTGATCCACAGGTTGAGAACCTCTGCTGTCAGATGACATCATACTTTGTCACGGAGAGGGGCCGTGAAAAAAAGGAAGACTCTACAAGCTGGATTGACACAGGGATTGCAATCATGGGCTTAAGTGAAAGCCAATTTTGAGACTGGTGCAGGGCTGAGCAGTGTTTTACTGTTGTACATGGGACTGTTCGCAGTCAAATGAATTCATGACACCTAATGACAACAGCTAATATTTCCCTAAATTTTGTTTCTTTATGACAAAACAAGTGATTTTTAATGAAACATGTGACAATTTATTTTAAAGCTACATGTCTTGGAAATGCCATTTCAGAATTTGAGTGAGGTGCATCCTATATAAAAAAATATATGTGTGATGTTAAAAAGCAAGTGTGCAGATTCCACTCCAAGATTCTGATTTTCTAGACTTGGGGCATGCTCCCAGGATTTTTATCTTTATCAGGCTTTTATTAATTCTATTGAAGAGATCTGAACACCACCTTTTCCATCGGCACTGACTTAGAGGTCTTACCAATCCTCTGTATTTTTTATAATCCTGGGCTTTACATCACCCAGTGAGAATAGTGGTATTTAGGCTTATGAAAAACTAGACACAGGAAACAAATTCCAAGTTAGTGGGCCAACGATTAACTTTTAAAAATGTATTTTCATTTCAGTTTTCAGCATTTTCAATTGTTTTATAGCAACCTGTTGTCATTGAGTTGATTCTGACTCATAATGACCTTCTAAGTACATGCGAATTGTATAGTTAGGGGAAAACAAAACTATTTTATAGCTCTGAGAATAGAGTATAATAAAACTTCAGACAATTTCAATAAGGTGCTCTTATTTTCAATAAAAGCTGTATATTTCCATCAGAAAATTTACTAAATTTGAAGACTGTAAAGATGAGTTTAGTATAATTATTTTAAATATTTGGATTCTAGTATATCTTTGATCTTTTAAATATACCATTTTAGATATTTATATTGATTGTTCTTGCTATTTCTCAAAGCTGGCAGGAACATTTCAGTCTCAGAGTCAACTTTTGTGGTACCTTCCAGAAGCCAACTCAACATGTCAGAGAACAGAAATCTAGGAAATTCCATTCTTGGATGTCTGCAGCCAAGTGGCCTTCTGGTCATCTCTTTAATGTCCTGTTGCGCTTCAAGAGAGGCACCAGCACAGATACAAGAGGGTGTGTTGGAGTAGCAGAAAGTCTAGGGAAATTATGTCCTCTAAGATTCCAGATATTTCTGTTTAGCTTCTAGCTAGTCAGAAATGCCATCAACGATTTTCTTAATAGTTGTGGATATATTTCAACGGTCATTTTCAAGTTAGCTATGTCACCCCAGAGAACAAATCCTCTTACAAAGGGATTCTTTTCCCAAGGGTTTTGTGTCTCCCAAGCTACCTCCTCTCTATTTACTTCATTTCCACACCAGCAATTTCATGTCATTAGTTCAATGTATGCTTTCATTGAGGGAAAATCGTGAGGAGCTCCCACTAAGGCTAATGTGCGTTGGACTGTCATTTTCCAACTGCCTACGCACAGTCATGCCCAAGTAAAGGGATGACAGTGTCTGCATACTATCATACTCATCAGGTACAGAAACCATTTTATTGCCAGTATCAGTATCTGCGAAAGTGTTTTTAACTTTGTTGAACCACCTGTCTGTATGAGAGTTTAAGCAGATAGGCATTTATCTGAACTCTGTTTAACTTCTCAGTTTCATGCAAAGTCAGGGTTCTTACTCTTGCATTTCATTGAGAAAGTTATAAAATATCTGTGGAATTTAGAATGTTGGGCAAGAAACCAGAGATACCAATATGTAAATGACAACTGAAAGATAAAAGAGGAACTAAATCATGTAAATACAGAATTCACAAGTAGAGCAGTCAAGGTGGCATCAATATATAACAAACTGTTTTAAATGTATGAAGATAAAGATAAATTCCAACATAACAATATGGAAAATTAATAAACATACTGATCAAACTGAAAAAGAAGAAAACCATAAAGACACAATAAACAAAAAATCAATAAAAATGAATATAAAATCCATACACAAAGCAACTCAATACATAAAAGTAATGGGGAAAGTGTTAATATTACACACACAGAATGATAACAGTAAATTCATACCTATGAATAACCACACTGAATTTAAATAGTTTAGATGCAGCCGTTAAGAGGCAGATTATAGTAGCATGGATAAAATAAACATGACCCATCAACAGGCTTTCTACAAGAGCCATACCTTAGACACAAAGATACAAAGAAACTCAAAGAATGAGGAAGTATGCTGAGCAAATAGAAGTGGTAATATTAATCTCTTACAAATAGATTTTAAATAAAAATATTCAAAGAAGGGTATTCTATGATTAAGGATCAATCCATCAGGAAGATATAACTGTAATAAACATTTACATACACTTAGCTAGAACTGTAATAAAACATAAGAGTACTGAAGAGAAATAGACTTTTCCACCATAAGAGCAGGGAAAATTAATAAAAAGAAAAAGAAACAGTTCCTGGTCCTGCGCCATCCTATTTTCATTGGAAGACTTTACAACTAAAAGAAACTCAACAAATACACAGTAGACCTAAGTATTACACTTCCCCAATTTGATCGTATATACAGGTAAAGGACACTCTACCCAGCAACAGCAGAGTACCCAGTCTCCTCCAATATTCATGGAGAATTCTCTACAATAAACTATTAATTAGGCCATAAAGCAAGCATCAATACATTGTTAAAAGATCATAAAAGTGTACATCCTCCTGTATGATTAAAATGCTGTAAAACTATATATTTAAAAATCCATTAATCTCTGGAGCTGTGCAAAAGGTTCATCGTTTTGACTGCTAACTGAAAAGTTGGATGCTTGAGTCCACCCAAATTATGCCTTGGGATTCTATTTCAATAATATACTCTACATTCTCCCTGTAAACAGCATTAATTTAGCCATATCTGTTAAATTCTACATGTGTTATAAACCCCATACCACAATGCTACTAATTATCTTCTACAACAATTGGAAATTAACTTTTCTTTTTAATATAACTCAGTGTAGCTAGAATTTATGACATTTTTAGTGTAGTTCTACATTTCCTGCTGCTTGAAGAGCTTTTGCTATATATTTATGTGTGTATATATAAACATATATGCACACATGTATACACACATGCACATGTGACTGTTAATATATATGTATACATGTGTGTGTCTATATACATGTGTATAGATGTAGCTATATACCCACATCCAGACAGAAAGAGATTTCCAGTAAATGCCTCATGGTATTATGAAGGCTGACCAAACCAGGCATCATGTTGGAGTCTCTTTCCTATTTACAATTTGCATGAGCTGATAATCTCCAAATCAGTAGTTCAGGCTCTGCTGGTTCACAAGGCTGTTGCTGTTTGGTACCATTCCATCACTCCTGACCCACAGTCACCTCGTGCGCCGCAGAGAGAAACGCTTCCTGGCCCTGTGCCATCCCCACAGCCATTCCTCTACTTGAGCCCATAGTTGCAGCCATGGTGTCAACTATCTCCTGAGCGCCTTCCTCTGTGTGCTGCCCTCCACTTTACCAAGCATGATGTAAGCCAGACTCATTGACGACCTCAACCTTCCACCATTTATCCTCATGTTCCTATTGTCTGGTTGTGAGAAGTTTGGTCTTCCTTACATTAAATTGTAGCCCTTACTGAAGGCTCCGCTCCTTGACCTTTGACAGCAAGTGTTTCAGTTTCTCCTCACTTTTCAGCAAGCAATGTTGGATCATCTGAATACCTCAGGTTATTATTAAACCTTTCTCTAATCCTGATGCCACACTCATCTTCATATAATCCAGCTTCTCTAGTAATTTGCTCACATACAGATTGAACAAGTATGATGAGAGGATACAACCCTGATGCACACATTTCCTGATTTTAAACCAGGCAGTATTGTTCTGTTCACACAATGGACTCTTTTGCTTTGTTTTCTGGGATAAAAATTAACTTTATTATCAGCAGTGTCTGTCAATTTCTGCCCACTCTCCCCCACCAATCCCCTAATCCAGAGGCCTGTTCATTCATTGTACAAGTTCAACATGAGCGCAATGAAGTGTTCTAGAATTCCCATTCTTCTCAAGATTACCCACAGTTTGTCCTGGTTCACATCATTGAATACCTTTGCATAGTCAATGAAAAACAAGTAAACATCCTGCTGGTATTCTCTGTGCTGAGTCAAGATCCATATGACATGAGCAATGATATCCCTTCCATGGCCTTTTCTGACTCCATCTTGAACTTCTGGCAGTTCCCTGTCAATGTAGTGGTGCAACTGTTGTTGGATGATCTTAAACAAAATTTTATTTCTGTGTGATATCAATGATATTGTTCCATATGTTGGGCAGTCTGTTCGTCTATTTTTTTTTAGAATTGGCACAAATATGGACCTCTTCTGATCAACTGGCCAGGGAGCCACAACCTGGTACAGGTGAGTAAGTGCTTCCAGTGCTTTTTCAGCTCTCTGAAACATTTCAGTGGTAATTTTCTCATTCCTGGAGCCTTGTTGTGGTTAATGCATTCATTGCAGCTTGAACTTCCTCCTTCAGCATCATTGGTTCTTGTTTATATGCTCCCTTCTGAAATGGTCAACCGTTGACTAGGGTTTTTTGGGTGTTTGGGTTTTTTGTTTTTTTTTTTAACAGTGGCTCTGGCTTCTTTCCCTCTTCTCTTGATGTTTCCTGCATCATTCAGTATTTTGCTTATAGACTCTGGGCATACTCTGAAACATAGAATCACTGTGTGCTGGAATAAATACGATGACAACTAGTTTAGTTTACTTATGATACTTCAAGTTCAGAGATTCTTTTTAGTTTACTTTTTAGTTCATCATTTCTGATAATGTGATTTTTTTCTAGCATTTTAATTTGACCATTTATATGCTTAAATTCCCCAATGTGGCTATACATCTTTTCAACATCAAAATGAGAAGAAAAAAATTATTCGAATCTTGTTTCTGGGATCTTGGTCTGAAATTTTACTTATTTTTGTTTAGCTTTCCTGGTTGTTTTCAATGGGATAATTGGATAGATGAGGGGGCTTCAAACGGTCCTCAGAAAAATTCCATTTTCTTTTCATTCTATTATTTCAGCAACTTTGAAACCCATAGACACGCTTATTTGCCATGGAAAGATCCATGGTGGTTATGCGTATATCCATTATTTGAACGATCATTTAAATTTGAAAGAAAGTTCAACTCCATCCTTGGCACTGTGGGAGAAAAGACCAGATGATCTACTGGCTTAAAGAATGCAGCGCTGAGAATTCTATGTGTCGGTTCTCTGTTCTCTAGGGTAGCTTTGAGACAGAATTGACTCTTTGGCATCCAACAAAGTTAAAGAAGTGTGACGTTGCCTTTATTTTATGTAATTAAAAAAGTCTAGATAGGGTGTACAATTTCTCAAAATTGATCTAATGCTTTCCAAATCTATTTACGTGTTCTCAACTAGAACCTCTGTTCATAGTAAGCAGCATCTACTCACAGGTAAATATATGATCCCACATCCATATTGAGTTGTAGCACTAGCACCTGGAACAACTTGATGAGCGTCTGCCTTCCTGAGTTCCTCGTTCACCATCTCTCATCAGCGCTTGCAACTGTTTTTCTAGACGAGTCTGCTACGAATACATGCAACGAAATGATATTAAGCAATAGTAGTTATTTTTAAACTTGACTCTCTCCTATTTGATCCAACAAGTAAAGGCCTGAATTTGTTTTACTTATTTATTGTGCACAGATTGTTAGGGAGTTTTAAATAAATGTTACTGTTGTGTCATAAGACAGGAAGGTAAAGACTGACTGAGAGACTATAAGACCTGAAGATAATACTTTAGGGAAAGGTTAGTAGGGAAAAGGTAAGCCTGTAGACCCCCCAAATCCAACACCTTGGTGTGAGATATCAGGTACAATTGAATGGGAAAAATACTAATGTGGAATCAAAATCTACATAATTGAGATAAAGTTTTAGAGATTAGACACCAAAAAATGTCATTTTACTCTATTTAGGATTCAATAATAAAGGTAAATTATAGGAAGAGGGAGCAGAAATAAATATTTCAGCATCAGGTACAAATAAGTTCACACAAAATCATAACCAGAGTATTCTTAATACTTTCAGTTCTAGGCCAAAGACTGCCTTTCCTGTTTCTTGATTTTAAATTCCATATTTATAAAAGATTGTTGCTTACTACAGACATGTCCCACTTCCCAGAATGAGAGCAGTGGCCTAAAGATATTTTATTTGTTTAAAATTTCTACATCTTTAATATAGCTCTATCCAGTTTTAACTTCAATAGTTGTCAAGCACTCTTCAAAAACAGGGAGGTATATATATAAATGGATTCCCAAAAATGTGTTATCATGAAGAGAAAGGCTAATCAAAACGATTTCTAATTATCAGGGTGAAGAAAAAGATGAAAAGCTGTAACTCAAATTTCTTATATAAATACGTGTCTCTTGTTATATTTAGTTAATATCAGTCCTCTCGGCTTAGATCGCATTTTCCAACTGGAGCCCTGGTGACATAGTGCTTACAAGTTGGGATGCCAACCATGAGGTCAGCAGTCCAAAACCCCCAGTTTTTCTCTGAGGCAGAAAGATAAGACTTTGTGCTTTCATAAAGAGTCTTGGAAACCAACAGGGACAGGTCTACCCTGTCCGATAAGGTTGCTATGAGTTGGATTGACTTGCTGGCAGTGAGAGAGTTAAGTCATCTTACTATCAGACTGAGTTGGCATAGCACCAATAAAGGCTGCTGGTTTTTAAAGGTCATTAGATGCTTGTTTCCCAACAATTCCAAGGCAATTGGTTCATTTGGTTAACTCATCTTCAATTGTTCATGTGGTTAACGCATCTCCAAGTAAGTGCATAGGGTATTCACATTAGAATGCTAGTTGTCAATATTTCGAGAAGTAATTATTGGTTAATTATTACTGCAAAAACACTGTGTTATAACTCCGGAACTCAGTACAGTAACAGTAAGCACATTGTGCTAACAGTGGGGTCTTACTGACAGATAGTGGGGCTTAGCTGAGTGGTTTTGCTTTCTACTGGAGGCCAGAGGTTTCTGGTAGTCAGCTCTGCACCATCTGCCTAGTGCCCCTTCTTGCACCACTGGGGTGCCCATGGCATGTGTGCTCCGCTTGTGTAAAATTCTGTGAGTGGAGGCAAGCCCCAAGGCTGAGACATGGACCTAACACTCACAGTGACTTCTGCCACACACAGCTGGGCCAGACAAGTTGCATAGCAAGTGCAAAGGCAAGAGTCAGCACCGATAGTCTTCATATCAGGAGGGCAGAGAGGAATAATAGTAATAGTAATAAACTCAGGACTCTAATCAGACCACAAGTTAATTGTGTGTTTTGGATCCTTATTGCCTCCAGTAGCTTTTATGACATCGAAAAACATTTTGATTCATTATAATTACTTATTTTCTTTTACATGGTGCTATTGTACCGTGGCGGCATAATTGTTACACATTGAGCTGCTAATTGCAAGGTCAGCAGTTCAAAACTACCAGCTGCTCTGTGGGAAAAAGACAAAGTTTTCAATTCCCCTAAAGAGCTTTTACATGAATGAAGAAAGCCGAGGGGCAGTTCTTCACTGTCTTATAGGGTCACTATGAGTTGGAAATGAGTCAAAATCAGTCAATTTTCTGTTTTATTTCACCTCCGATTATTATTTTTACCACTCCACCCCACCTCCACCTTGAATCTCTATCTAGCACCCACCCAATAAATGTTTTTTCCATCCTTACTTCAGTAAGTAGTAAGACTTTTCCGACCGTGAATGTGGTTAAATGTGTGATTTTACCCCAATATTGTCATTTATACCCCCTGACTGATGATGGGAGGTAAAGACATGGAGTAAGTGCCCCCATGGCTCTCTGCTTTCTGTCTGTCACTGCTAAGTGATCATGACACACCCTTCCCCCGAGTTTAGCTGAAAAGTTTCAGTTGTGCACCCTAGTGAATTATCACCAATGAGAAATGTTTAACTCATTTCCTATTCTTACACTAAGTGAACCAGATGCTGCGGACTCTCCGATTATCAAATGCCTGGAGTGCTATCAAGAAATATGTATTTTGTAAAAGAAATTATGTGATGTGAACTATTTTCCGGTAAATCATGCTCATGGAAGAGTACCAGGAAATAAAATGATCAGAACTGTAGCTTGCTGTATAAGTATTATATATTAAGTTTACCGGCATGTTAGATTTTTAATGATATATGAATATACACTTGGTACCAGAATATGAAAAATTACCGCTCTAGTAATTCATGTTTGTCTTTTATATTAGTGTAATTTTTAAAGATGACTTGGCTTACTGGCAGCCCCCTTTCTCCGTAAATAGTAATCACATTCTACTTGTTGATGAGCATTTGTCCTATAACTGGAGACAGCCCTTTAGATCTTTCCTTAATGTCAGTAATATGTGCCTTCATTTCTAGTGAATTGTCACTAGCTGACAAACTTTCTCAGCACTGCAGGTGTCAACTCAGTCAACAAGCATCCTGTATTCTCTATGCAAAGATGAATAAAGATTGGTCCTTTTATAGAGAATTTTCAATTTACAGCTACACAAATAGCCACAATTATAGTTTATAGATGCAAAGAGAAGCATTTGGAAAATGTTGAAACCTTCCAAAAAAGTAGGATATTTAATCTAAGGTCTATAATATGTGTAAGATTATATTATATCTACATACACACAAGGTAACTCAGAAGAATATGCTGGGCAAATGCATTTATTAAAAATCATCACTGCATAAAATTGTAAGAGTGGATGTCATATTTGGAATTGGAATGAAAACAAGATAATCTGTACATAAACTCATTCATTTATAAAAGCCATGGTAAAAGGTTTCACTGTAAGGAAATTCTTTTATAGAAAAACGATTTTGTGATCAGATTAGTAGGACATACAGGGAAATTGACAAAATAACCAAAGATGGCTTGATGTTCTCATCTTGAGTTATTATTTAGAATATAATGGTGTAGAAATGTGGATTGCAGGGAAAAGTACAAAATGTGGGCGATAGAAAAGGGAATTTCACTTAAGAGAAAGGAGACATTTTCATCATGCTGTTATTGCAAAAACATGATGAAAGGCTGTGTGACCTATAAGCAGGACATAGTTTAAAATGGAGGTTAGAAGATTGGTGTGGGTAGAAGTTGGAATATTTGAAGAGAAACTGGGACTACATACAGAAGCAGTGACAAGGTAGCTGAATTTGTTGGTCAAGGGCTAGGTAGAGTGGAGTAAGAAAACTTAAGGCATGAAAAAAGCTGATGGTGCCCAGCTATCAAAAGACATAGCGTCTGGGGTCTTAAAGGCTTGAAGGTAAACAAGCAGCCATCTAGCTCAGAAGCAACAAAGCCCACAAGGAAGAAGGACACCAGCCTGCATGATCATGAGGTGTCGAAGGGATCAGGGATCAGGCATCAAAGAACAAAAAATTCTGTCATTGTGAATGAGGGGGAGTGCAGAGTGGAGACTCAAAGTTCATCTGTAGGCAACTGGACATCCTCTTACAGTAGGGTCATGGGGAGGAGACAAGCAAGTCAGGGTGCATTGTAGCAAGGATGAAACATACAACTTTCCTCTAGTTCCTAAATGCTCACCACCACTCCCCACCCCCACTATCATGATCCCAATTCTACCTTACAAATCTGGCTAGAGCAGAGGATATACACTGGTACAGATAGCAACTGGAAACACAGGGAATCCAGAGTAGATGATCCCTTCAGGACCCGTGGTGTGAGTGGTGATACTGGGAGGGTGGAGCGAGGGTGGGGTGGAAAGGGGGAACTGATTACAAAGATCTACATATAACCTCCTCCCTGGGGGATGGACAACAGAAAAATGGGTGAAGTGAGAGGTCAGACAGTGCAAGATATGACAAAATAATAATTTATAAATTACCAAGGGTTCATGAGGGAGAAGGGAGTGGGGAGGGAGGGGGGAAAATAAGCTGATGCCAGGGGCTTAAGTGGAGAGCAAATGTTTTGAGAATGATGAGGGCAATGAATGTACAGATGTGCTCTACACAACTGATGTATGTATGGATTGTGATAAGAGTTGTATGCGCCCCTAATAAAATGATTAAAAAGAAAACTTAAGGCAAGCAAATAATTACCACTCAACATAGGATATACAATAGGCAACAGACAACAGCAAATAGAGAAATCCAGAGTCCTGTAGGAACTAAAATGACAGGGCAATATAATTAAGGTCCAGACTCAGAGAAAACAATGCAAATAAAATAAACCAAAAATTATGCCACTCTTGGAGCTTACTGGGAAAGTGTGTTTTTAAGCATTTCACCCTGAGGTTCAAACATTTTTTTAAATACTTCTAGAGAATAAGGAATCATGCGCACTCATACCTACATAAATATAAGTGACAAGTTTATCTTTCTGTCTGTGGTATGAAGGCCAAAACTATGGTCTCTCTGTACATTGATTTCTCTTTATTTTTCCTCTTTTATGGATCAGGGCTTGATGAGTTGTGTCAGGAAAGGTAACTGGAATTTGTTTCGCTTGGGTTGTGAAGCACCTAAACTTCATGGCACATGTTTTGGAGTTCAAATGTTCTCCAGTGCATGCAGAAATCATTTACATTTTAAGTTTTTTTTTTTCAGGATGTTGGGTACAATTAAAAAGAGAATTCTTGTGGCTTTGATTCTCTGAGTGTTAGTTCTACAGGACGTGAAGCAATGTCTCTAAACTCCTTGGACATTTGAAAAAGGAGCCCTATGGCTCCGTTGCTCACGTTGTTGAGAGTCATCGAGTCAGCTCCGACCCACCGCTACCTCATGCACAACACCAGGGGACGCTGCCTGCCCTGTGCCCACCTCACAATTGTTCCTAAGTCTGAGCCCGTTGTGGTGGCCACAGTGTCAGTCCATGTCCTGGAGGCCTTCCTCTGTTTTTGCTACCTCTCAACCTTACCAAACACGATGCTTTCTTGAGGGCTGGACTCTCCTGATAGCATGTCCGAAGCATGTAAGACAAAGTAGTTAGCTGCTAATTAAAAGGCTGGAAGTTCAAGCCCATGAAGCCCCTCGGCAGGAGAAAGGTGATGTAGTCTGCTTCTATAAAGATTTAGTGTCTCAGAAACCCATGGGGACAGTCCTACTCTGTCTTATGACAGTATTGTGACTGGAAATCAAATAGATGGTAATGGGGTTTGGTTTGGGGGTTATTTAAAATTATTAACTTATTTAGTTGAGATGTTTAGTTGAACCACGTTGTTGTCACTTTAGGTGCTGATTATTCTGATGCTGAATTTCCAATTGCCTTGAGTAAAGTAGAACCCTTCTATGGCTTGGATAACTTACATTTCACATTGGTTTGATCAAGATGATTGGTATGAAGGACTACAAAGAGTAAGATATTTATGCTGTCATTATACTTTTCTGTTATGTTTCTCATGCCATGTTTCTTTCTGTGTGTCACTTACAAGGTAGGTTGTTTGTTTGTTTTTTTTGCATTGCAAGATTCTGAGGATTCAAAGGCACTTAGTACATTTCAAAGCAAACTGCATTTCTTATATGTGTTCTTATTAAAGATGTTAATATGATATGTTGAAGAAAATGCACCACTTTTAAAAATGATCACCTTTTTACTAATGTTTGGAAATTATCTTTAGTTTTTATATATAAAATTATGTTTATTAAATATAATTGATGTATGAAAAAAGCAACAACTTCCAGAAAGTAATTTCACCTGAAGAAAAACATTTAATTAAATGGAAGATTTGTGTATAATATTTGCTGTATTATAGTAATTTTGTAAAAGAAGATTTATAAAATTTTCTCAGGAAAAGCACCAAGCTGCTAAATATTCAGGCTTCTGCAGGGCACCTCATGATACCTGGGATCCAATTGTTAAGAGAGGGGAAGGAGATCTGGTCTACTGAGTGTCTGTTCATGCAGAGCTATGATGAGGTGTCCATGGACAGGTAAACAGCCCTATCAGAGGGATGTGCGATACTGATGAGAAATTCAAGTCTGGAGAGGAGAAAGGGAGCAAACACGCCCGGGGGAACACAAATGCATGGCTGCTGGTAGGAAAAGTGGGAGAACCGACCTCAAGTTGTAAGGAGGAAAGACTGAAAACCCTTTTGGGGATCCTGGAGCGGCAGGAGTGTCCCTGGTGGCCTGCACTGAATGGGCCACACTGACTTGGGCTTCTGGGTGCATCTTGGGGATCCAGGTCGGGTTCCATGGAAAACTGGGACATGGAATCCTGGATCTCCAAGGTGCTCGGCATGCTCCAGGGACTGCATCAGTGAGATCCAATGTAGAAAATCCTCTGGGTGAATGGGAATCTACCTCAGACACACTGAGGACTTAAGACAGAAACTTCATGGTGTCTAGGGAAGTAGCCGACAGCTGTACCAAGATTGTTGAGCTGTTGGTAGGCAGACAAACATGGTCTTGCTACATCAATGCCCAATATACTGTATTAAGATTATATAATTCTGGCAAACCTGTGACTGACCTCGGTGACTACTGCTGCAAATTTTCCCCCCTTGTTTGTGTAAATAGCATCCAGTAAATAAGGATTGATTCTGAACTAGTGGATAGGTAATTCAGGTATAGCGATGTGGAGTGAGACAACATTGGCCCAATATTTCTCTCTCAATAGAGCTTTAAAAAATTAGTACCAAGGGCCAATCCAAGACAATATTAACAGAAAATTGTTATGCCATGGGGATATGATTGATCAGATTCTCTACTATAATTTAACAAGTAGGCTTTTAAAGGGAACCAAAAGCATATTAAAAACAAACAAAGATTAGTAGGATTTGGGCTTGCACTTAATTCTTACATCATGGCCTTGGTAATTACTCGCCTTTAGGAAGGGAGCATGGAAGATAGGGATGCCACAGCAAAGTGTGGTGAAGAAATTAGGTGGTGCCCAGCTATCAGATAAAAGTGACTGAGGGTCTTAAAGGCTGTTTCCAAACAAAGATCCATTTAAATAAAATGTCAACTAAGCCCACATGGACGAAGCACACCATCATGAATCACCGAAGGATGGTAAACAACATAATCTGAAGTCAAAGGAGGGATTAGGATCGAGACTAAATTGTGAGAATCTGATTTGCCAAAGTTTATGGGGGCCTGGGATCCATTTGTAGGATCTACATAGGAAATAAAGCTTCAGTGGTTTCGCTCTATCCGTAATAGAGGATGGGAGGAAAGTGGTTACTAAAGCCAGTGCTTTGGAGAGATGGCTACAGAGGATCAAAATGAGAACCCTGACTCCACTGGTGGAAACCTTGTCAGCTGGTTCCCCCTCCGATGCACTTCAGGCCTGATCTGGCTTTCTAACATTTTCTGCATTTGTTTGTTCAGATTGGGGTTTATCGCAGATGAGTTATGTCATTGGATGTCTCCCTCTTGATGTTGTGTTATATGCTTTCCTGCTTTTCAGTCTGTGAAACCCAAGATCAATGAGCCTCCAGGGACAGCAAGGAGAATATGGGTTTCTGGGGGGTGCATTGGCGGTGGTGTGGTGAGGGGTAAAAGGGAGCGGATATCAAGGAATTCAGGAAGGAAAAGAACTATTTTGAATTTCAGGCATGGACTAAATGTTATTGTTGAAATATTATATTGTGTATTTGTAAATAGTAAAGGACTTCAGCATCTCATAAAAAAAGAATGTTTGAAACTGTGGTAGCAATTGTACAACACCGCTTGATATGATTGAGCTATGGAATGATGTGATATCTGTATTAACTCCCAACAAAATGGTTTCAGGAAAAAAAGAGGAAAATATTTAGGCTATTGATTGTGTTTCAAAAGAATTTGCATTGTTACTATGACAACATTTACACAGTATTTTCAAAATAGCTATTCTGATCTATTGCAATCCCAGAAAAAGTGATGTTGAAAATTATACGTTAGTTAAGAATAGTACATGACTTATCATTGACTCTTTTTACCTGTTTAATGGAGGATTTCTTCATTTTTAAAATGGAGGCAATTTGTCTATTTTTTCTTATTATTAATGATTAAAACAGGAGGATCAGAACAACTCTTGAACACCCACCTCCCCCTCCCCCGCCATGTGTTGTTCAAGGGTAGATGTCGCTAGAGCTAGTGAGGCAGCCCTGAATTATCTTCCTCCCAGGCTAAACACACACACACACACACACACACACACACACACACAATTTTACTCCATTTTCATTACCTAAAATCCTCAGCAATTGAAAACAACATTGTCTTCTTTTTTCAGATACATTTTTAAGCTGTGAAAAAAGTTAGCAAGCTTTTCAAGGACAGTAAATGTCTAAATTTGAATAACAATCATGTGAACCCAGAAACATTGTTCAGAAAACAAGTAGGAAATCCTGAGTAGTTTTCAATTGTGCATCTCCACGATGGAAACAGTTTGGCATATGATTTTCATAGCAGCCCTCCAAGCCTTACAGGAAACACACACACACACACACACACACACACACACAGCTAGCAGCATCTGTATTGTGTGTGCATTAAAATCTAATACAAAAGTATTTCTGATCTTTAAAATTAGAATGATATGCACAATCCATATGTTTATATTCACAATGGCTCGGGCTGGAAATATGATTGACAGGGAATATTGGGAAGGCGCTGGCATGATAAGTTATGCACTGGGCTGCTAACCACAAGGTTAGCAGTTCAAAATCAAAAGCCGCTCCTTGGGAGAAAGAGGCCTTCTTTGTCCTTACAGAGTTACAGTCTTGCAAACCCACGGGAGCAATTCAAGTCTGCCCTATAAGGTCACTATGAACCAGAGCCGCTGGATGGCAATGCTTTTGTCTTTGGATGCTGAAGGGTATAGTTGAGTGCTTTTCAGAACAATGATTTTTACTAGTCTGTGATTTTAACATGGCCTTGGGCGTGCCCATTAAAATTATTGGAATTCAAAAGCTTTTCCTTCACCTTGACCCTAAGGTGCACTTGAACAACCAGTATTAGTGGCTTATAGAAGTAAATTCCTGACTCTGAGATACATTAAAAGAGTAATTATTTTTTATATATAGTAATAGTTGAACCATAAAATTACTATATCTCTTTGTGAGCATGGACTCCTTTTATTTAGAGATGGTCTTATTTGAGTTCTTTATATATTATATTATTATACAGAGTTAATAAAAATCAAAAAGCATATTTAAATAGATAAAATTAGCATGTAAATATTGACAATAATCCATCCAAGAAATACAGCTTTTTCTTTGCCCAGATTTATATATAACAAGCATTCAATGTAACAGATTTTTAAGTAGATTCACTTGAAATTTTTCAAAACATTAAAGTGAGATTGCTATTAGATTCCTGTATTACTATGAATAATTTAGAAATGTTTGAAAAAGAACACACATGTGTGACTTTCCTCTATTGAGCACTGACTTGGCCTTTTGATTTTGGTATAATTAATATTTGTGGTGCATCTAGGGAACTAATTTCAACTTTGCTCTCTGGTCCTGTCTTGGACAGTGTTAGGAATTTGTATTAGTTATACATTAATCTTCATTAGGATCGTTTGTTATGTAAAAGTGAGCTTTGTTGCTTATTGAAATATCATGTCGATACAATCTAACCACTTCTATTTTTAAATTCCATTCCCTTATTTATGCCAATCTTCATCATATATTCCTTTTTGGATCTATCAATAATAATTGCATTTAGTGTATTATAATGTGTGCACACATAGGATGAAACCGAACCACAATAAAATATAGGTTTTTAAATAAATATCTCTTCAAGTCCTGTAGTTACCAGGCTGATATTGTTAATTGCACATGGGGTGACTCAGTGGCCAGCCTTGTGATGCCTGAATAAATCTGTATTACTCAGTGAGTTCCAAGAATTAGTTTTCCCATTTGTCTGTGATGTATGTTGTTGCAGGGCCAAAAAGATTATGCTTTCTGAGGCAAAAAATGTTTGAAATAGGCATAGAAATGCTTAAATATGAAGTACAAGATTGAAACATGCTGCGAAGTAAGAATAGTAACAGCGTGTGTAACTGTTTTCTGGGACTTGTAACTCTTTCACACGGTATATCATACAGGATTTATATTTGAATATTAGTAAATAGTTTGGAACAGACCCTCAGTTGAATACTTTCTCTTCTCAATAATGGAGAATAACCATTTGTGTGATCATACATACTGACTGCAAAGACAATGGAAGCTTCTAGCATTTGCTTTCATCTCCTTGGCAATTGTAGATATCATTTAATAAGGGCTACTGAATTATTTCACACATTTTCCAGTACTTTTGAAGAAATCTAGTTATAAATACTAGAATATTTAAATATATAATTCAGGGTTTTTAATGTTATGATAGATATTTTATTATATGTTTTTATATTTCTTTAAAAACAGATTTTAAAAATAAGTGGTCATATTCTACTCAAATTTGAAAAGAATTTCAGTGGTTGTAGTGTAATACTTTCAGAGTTGTTTAGAAACAATTACATACCAAATTGTACATCCACATAGAAATGTTGATATTATGTCACTTTGGAAATCAGATAAAAAATAAATCAATATATTAAATTTTTTATTAAAAATTTTTGTTTAAAAGTATTGATATTGATTTAGAAGTTATTTATTTGTCTTAAAGAAATGTAATACTAAATGAAAAAATTAAAAATGACTATTTAACAGTTTCAGAATTTTTCCCCTAATTATGAACAGTTTATTTGCCAAATACAATAAATTCAGCATTTGGCTAAATGTGATTTAGATAGCATTTTTCATTTATAAACATATAGACAGACAGACAGACAGTCACCGGGACAGCCTACAAAAGCCGATGTCACTCATCTAGAAGCTAAAATCATGTGAATAGTTCAGTGAAATAATTCACTGAGATTTCCAGTGAAAAACTGTCTTGATGGTATTAATTGAAAACATGTATAAAACATTATATTTCTGCTGGAGCAAAGGGCTCCCTAAGGTTGATAGAACTGCTTCCCTATTATGCTGGTTTTTGCTTCAGACATTTTACTGGGACCAGGGCACAGTAAAGGACTCTCAATGGAAGGAATTGACTGAGATCACGATGGTCAGAAAAACAGAGGAGGGTGCAGGAAAGGAGATCCTTTCCAGAAACAGAAAAGATCAAAAAAGAAAGAAAAAAGTGGTTTATAAATAAATGTTGGCTAGTGCTACATTGGAGCAAGATTAGATTCTGGTTACAATTTATGATTTAAAATAAATAATAAAACGAGCTCTAGTGAATACATGATTCATTGACACAGCAAGAACATAGGCATTAAGAGACACCGCGTTAGATTTCCACGATATTGCTAGCTATCCCTGGTGCAGGATGGTTGATTTAAACTTCTAGGTAGCCAGGTACAAAGAAAAGGGAACACATAGATTGAGGTGGGGGCTCTCGCAAGTACCCTGAAGAAGTACCCTTCAGATTTGTATTAAGCTGGTCATAGTTTATATGCCTGGGTTGATGTTTCATACTTCTGGTATTTTATACTTTGTGGTGTTCCAAAATTGCTGGTTTTGTTGTTATAATGTGCAGTTGAGTTGGTTCTGATTCATAGTAACCTTATGTGCAACAGAAAATTAATCACTCCTCAATTTGTGCGTCGTACTCAGAGTTGTATGTTGGAGTCAGTCGTTGCTATCATGACGTCAGTCCTTCTGCTTCATCGACGGTGTTCTTTCCCCGCACAGGTATCTCCTGACAAAATGTTCGCTGTACCTGAGAAGTCCCCTACCCTTACCTCCACTGAGCATTTGGTTATAGTTCCGTCCCCAGAAAGATTTGTTCATTCATTTGGCAGTCTGGGATAAGTCAACATCCTTTGCCAACACTGTAATTAAAATGCATCGTTTCTTCCGTCATCCTGATTCATCGTACAGCTTTTGCATGCATATGTGGCTACTGAAAATACTCTGGCTCTTCAGTTGATACTTATTCCTTGAAGTGACATCTTTGCTTTTTAATGATTGATGTAGGTCTTTCACAGTATATTTGGCTAATGCTCTATGTCATTTGACTTCTTGACTGCTGTTTCCATGAAGGTTGATTGTGGATTCAAATAAAATAAAATTATTGGCAGAGTCAAAATTTTCTTCATTGGCTATAATTTTTATTGCTCCAGTTATGAAGAATTTATGTTGAGGTATAATTAATAAAGACTTCTGTATTATTTAATCATCAGCAGTGTTTTCAGTTTTGGTGTCTTCCTATCCAGCAATATTATGTCACTTGCATATCACATGCTGTTAATGTATCTTCCTCAATTTCTGATACTACATTCTTCATATAGTTCAGTTTCTCAGATTATTTGTTCAGTATGCATATTGAAGGGGTATGGTTAAAGGACACACCTGACACACACTTTTTCTTATTTTAAACCATGCAATATTTCCTTATTCTTTTAAAACAGCTGCTTTTAGGCTGATGTACAGATTCCACATGAGTACAGTCAAGACAATGGAATTCCCATTCTTCACAGTATTATCCATAGTTTGTTATGATGCACATAGTTGAATTCCTTTGCATAATCAATAAAACACAAGTAAACATCTTTCTGATGTTCTTTGCTTTCAGCCAAGAACCATCTGACACCAGCAATGATATCCCTTGTTCCTCTTTTGAATCTGACCTGAGCCTCTGGCAGCTCTCTGTCAATGTACTGTTGTAACCATTTAAAATCATCTTCAGCAAAGTGTTACTTGCACGTGATATAAATAATATTGTTCTATAATGCCTGTATTCTGCTGGATCACCTTTCTTTGAAGTGGACACAAATATTGATCCCTTTTTGGTGGTTGGCCAGGTAACCTCTTCCAAAGTTCTTGACATAGACAAGTGCACACTTTCAGAATTGCCCTCCTTTGTTGACAAACATTCACTGGTCTGCGTCAATTCCTGGAGTCATCCTTCGTGCGAGGGCCGTCAGTGCAGCGTGTGCTTCTTCTTCCAGTATCATCAATGCTTGAGCAGATCCTGCCCTTCATGTGTCCCTTCCATCTTCTTTGGATGCGTCCTGCCTCATTCACTCTTTGCCTACAGCAGCATTCAATATTGTCATTTGAAACTTGAAATTTCTATTATTTTAGTGAGCAATGCTGAATGTGCTCTTCTATTTTTTCTTTCTAAGTTTTCGCTAATGCTTTGCTTTATCTTCTCAACTGTTCTTTGACATCTTCTCAGCTCTGAAGGTCATCGTTATTTCCATTCACTTTAGCTACTCTTCATTTAGGAGCGGGTTTTAGAGTTCTGACATCTGTCTTAGTCTTATCTTTCTTTCCTCTTTTTATAAGTGACCCTTTATTTTCTTACAGTAAAATAAGCTTGATTTCATTCCTCAAGTTATCTGTGTTGTTCAGTCATTTGTGTTCAGTGCATCACATCTGTTTGAGAAAAGCCCTTACTCAAGGTCATAGTTTGGCTCTTGTGGAAGTGTTTTCATTTGTCTTCTTTAGTCAATGTCAACTTGCACTTGCACAGGAGCAATTGGAGTTCTGTTCCACTATCAGCCCCTGTTTGGATGTGACTGATAATGTAGACTTTCAGTATTGTCTCTTTCTACAGATGTAGTTGCTTAGAATCCCATATATTAAGTCCAGTGAGATCCATATGTTTAGTTGCTGTTTATTTTGTTTTTAAAAATGTAATCACAATAAGTAAGGGATTAGTCTTGCAAAGTTCTTGTGTGTGTTCTGTCACTAAGGCCTTGATGCTCACTACAAATCCCTCTTTGTTTTCAACTTTTGCATCTCAATCACCAGCAATTATCAGTGCATATTCATTGTATGTTTTATTTCTTTTAGAATGCTGAAAATGGTAAAAAAAAAAAAAAAAAGTTCAATTTCTTCTATGGTCAGCAATTGGTACTTAACTATGAAATAGAGTTACAATAACTGGTCTTCCTTGTAAGCATATGGATATTATGATATCCCTGGCACTGTACTTCTAGAAAGATCTTGAAATATTCTTTTGACAATGAATGAAATTTAATTCCTCTTCAATTTGCAATTCACGACATTGTACATTCCGGGATTGTCTAAATCACGTGGTGCATTTAGTTCACTGTTTCATGCTTGACAACTTGCGTTTCTCTCAGATTTACTTTTTACATTTCATGGTTAGATTATTGATAGATGTTTGCAACTGTCGTGCACTTTTGAGTCACGCCACAAAATCAAGAGAAGGTCCCGAAACCTTTGTCCAACGCACATCATGAAGGCTGACTACTTGAAGGAGGCAGTTCTTCCTTCGGTGTGTTTTCAGTGTGTACAGCCTGATCGCCTCTTCACCCGGCATTCTATCAGAGAATGTCCCACTGGTACTCATAAGGCTTTGATTGCCCTTGGTTTTCCCAGAAGTAGATCACCAGCTCCTTGGCCGAGTCTCACTTGGTCTGGCAACTCCACTGACACCCGCCCCCTTTGGGGACCAGGTTAGCATTGAAACACTGTAGCAAAGCATCTAGTGTCATAGCAACATGCAAGCCAGCCCTTTACAAACAACTGACAGATGAGTGGTGGGTTAAGATATTAACATAATACTTTTAAAATAATGATAAAGATGAGTAACAAATACTGACCACTCATAGTTTCTCTTAATTAATGCAAAACTAAATTTATTACAGCTCCCAGTCAGCTACTAATATTTCAAAACAAAATATTTTAAGACTATCATTTTATTGACATATTTCCTTATTTAAAAGTCAGATATGAAATTGCCAATCATAGAAAATGGATATTTGTATGGCATATCTTTGTGGTTAAGTGGAAGATTGTATCTTATATTAGATGTTACTGTCTTTATTCTTAAGTGGATCCCTAGTGGTGTAGTGGTTATGCATTGGTCTGGGAACCACATGGTTGTCAGTTCAAAACCACCAGCAGCTCTGTGGGAGAAAGACTGAGCTTCTTTCTACTCAGTAAACAGATTCTCAGAAACCTACAGGGGTTTGCTATGAGTCAGCATTAACAATGTGGTTTGTGGGGAAAGGGGAGCTGTTTACTTTTACACCGATATTTGAGAACATATTGTGAAAGATCTCATTATAATCTGATCTGGATTCTCTACCTTTTGAAAGTTTGGGTGTCTTTTTGTCATTAATGTACTTTTTAATATCACCCATTAGGCAACTATATAGTATAGTGCTCAGCACTGATAATGCTTTTTGTCTTAAAGGTATCTTCAAATTTGGTGATTTTTTATATCATCAAAACCCTGACAAGCGGCAATACTCTTCTGTGTATTTCCTGAAATCTCCCAGGATAGTTGTATTTATATTCGACAGAGAGAGTCAGAATTCTCTGAGCCAAGAGAAATCTGAAAAAAAAACTTAGGGCAGATGCATTGTTTTAGATATGAGGAGCAGTTATTTATTTACAATTAGATACCTTTATACAGTTTATACTTAGTATCTGTTTTTGTTACATGATTTGGAGTCCATTTGACTTTTACTGACTCCCAGTGACACAGGAGGACAGAGGATAATCTTTAGGGAAGCAAATCTCTCCCAAGGAGCTGCTGGGTGGATTTGAACTGCAACCTTTCTCTAGTTTTCCTAATTTATCTTTCTGATGTCTATACATACGGGAAAAGATAGATTTAAAATAATACTTTGAGCATCATATTATGGAAATCACTCATATTTCTCAAACTTTACTTTTCAAGAAAAACATGTCTCAGGTGCGGCAAGTGGGACTGCTGCCTGCTGGCTGTCAGCCATGGAACAAAGACGTGTGCGCCGCCCACGGGGACAGGTTTGCGTATTGCGCTACCCTGGCCGTCTATGTTTATCAGGTAACACCGAGACTCCTTCACTTCCATTTTTGATTTTGTGAACTAAACCTGTCACTTAATTAAAATCTGTTACTACAATTTTCTCCCATGAAAAGTACAGTGCTATCATTTTTCTGCTATTTATTTATATTTCTTGTTTTATCTCTATATTTACTCTATTGGGTTTATAATGAAAACTTTTATAAAAATTTTAGAATGTAAAATTACTAAAATGATCATTGATTTTAGAGTCTTTTTAAAGTTGTTTACCAAAAAGAATCTCTCAAGAATTAAAAAGGCCCATTTTTGGAAAGGTGGGAAAATTGTCTTTAATTCCCTTTGCTTAGTTACTCAAGATAAATAAAAGGAATCTATTTCCTTACTTATTTCAAACCTCTGTGCAGTAAGAATGGATGAGCTGAAGACTGGGGGGGGGGTCCACTGGAGGCCATTATATAATCAGAGGGAGTGCAGATATGATATATTTTGAGGTATTATTTTGGGGAGCCTTTACATTCTTCTTTATTTCTTCATGTAACCGCACTCCCAGGCATCTCTTGTCAACCCCCAATTTATAGAGTTAATGGTCTCTTGAATAGCTCTTGAGAAATGTGTATCTTAAGCCCTGAGTCAAAGTTTTCTTCTTACGTTTCTCTTTTATCCCCAAGTAAATATTCATACAAACCACAATGCAAGCTTTGACTCCCTTCTCCGCTCACTTTCTATCTCCTAAGTAACCCAGAGTTGCTCTAGTATTATGTATACTTTGTATCTTCTATCATCCTTCCTTCTCTCTTTATTCTTACCTTCATCGTTTTTTTGTGTTGTTTTTTTTCACCTGAATTGCTACAATTGCCTCTGAATAGTATCCGGACTATTGGATTCCCTCAATCAAATTCAGCCCAGAATAATTCATCAGACACAATGCAGATCTGGTTGTATTGCTTTCCTACATTAAAATCTCTTCCGTTGCTCCGCATTCCTGAACACTAACATAAATTTCATAGTATGACATTCAAGGTCTTTCATGATCGCCCTGTATCCACCTCCAGCTTGCTGTGCCCAGACGTACAAAGCAAACCTCATTTTGCAAAACATCTCAGACGCTCACATCTTGCCTTTACTTACCCTGAACTTCTGTCCACATTGCCTGGCTAGAGAACACTTCCTCTTTGTTCAGATCTCAACTCAAGTACATAATCTCCCCCTACCAACCTCCCCCCCCCCACACACACATCTTACCTTTTTCCTTTCTTATTCAGGAATGGTCTGCCCTATAATTGACTGCCTCTTTTCACATATCTGAAATGAGGGTCCCTTATCTTAGAGTTTTCAAGTTCAAAGTGCTATAAAAATTATAGTACATGAATATAAAATGTTACTATGATTTTCAGAAGAAATATTTATTACATTGCACCAAGGGTCAATGTAAAAAATTTGATACTCTATTCTAAATAGCGACATTGATAGATTATCAGAGTCTTCTGAAGTACTTAGTGATACTTATAAGTACAATTAGAGTACTTTTAAGCTATGCTGTATTGAACTAATTTATTGAATTATAAAAAGTAAAGTACCTTATGGTGAAATGCAGTATAATAGTATGCCCTCATAATAGTGACTTGTGGGCACAATATGAATAGATTATCAAATTAATCATTACAGAGAGTGTATTTAATATATACAGTATGCATACAAATGCAATATGGGTAATTTATTTGATAAACCTATTAAAGATAATTTGTGTACAATGTAGTTTCTTTAGACATTCGTGGTATTTGTCTACCAAGTGTGTTTATGTGTATATATATATATATAGCTTTTTTCTAGGAATAAGAATAGATAATAGATAATTCTTCTATTCCTAAAAAGTAACATTATTATACATTAAATAGCTGAATAACTTTTCTAATTAACTTATTGATTCCACTCAAAACCGAAATGACTGTCCTTGGGGCAATTTCGACTCATAACAATACTGTAGGACATGGAAAACTGCCCCTGGGGTCTCTGAGGCTGTAACTCTAACAAAGCTGAGAGCCGTGTCTTCCTCCCCCAACACCGCTCATGGTTTTCCAAGGATTGACCTTGCGGTTGGCGGCCCATTCACTGTGCGACCACAACAGTGCTAGGACTTCAAGTTGTTCCTAAATGTACTAAAAATTCATTTAGTGATTAAAGTGAATCGCTATAAAAGTACCATAGCTGTAATTATATTTTGTGGAAAATTCTAGTGGTTTACTCTGGGTCATCTTTAACAATGCTTTTAGGTAAATTTGTTTTAGAATAGCTAATGTTCAACTAGCAGAAGATCCAGAAATTAGACAAAGCCTTTAGAAATAATTAGATGTGTAATAAAAATTGTATAGATAAAATGTTCATTGCAGCATTACTTATGATAGCAAAAATTTAAAAAATGGTCTATATGAAACAAGAGCATAATGGTTCATTCTTTCAACAATATTTCTTGAGTTCATCTATTGGCCGGGTATTGCTAGACACTAGAAATGCAATTATGAACAAATGTTCTTTCTTTTTTTAATAGCATTTTATTTCTCCTGAGTTTCTTTTTTTTTGGGGGGGGGGTTTCTTTTGTTTGTTTGTTTGTTTTTAAAACATTTTATTAGGGACTCATACAACTCTTATCACAATCCATACATATACATACATCAATTGTATAAAGCTCATCCATACATTCCCCGCCCCAATCATTCTCAAAACATTTGCTCTCCACTTAAGCCCTTTGCATCAGGTCCTCTTTTTTTCCCCTCCCTCCCCGCTCCCCCCTCCCTCATGTGCCCTTTGTAATTTATACATCGTTGTGAACAAATGTTCTTTCACAGAAAGTATGGTCTTGGAGTAATGGAAAATTAAAGCCAAAACCAAATTCACTGCCACTAGTTGTTTCCAACTCTTAACGACATCGTAGGGCAGGACAGAACTGCACGTATGGGTTTCCAAGATTGTAACTCCTTATGGTTTTAAGTTTTATGCTTTCATCTCAGAGACAATGATAACTGTATCCCCAGTATCACTGGTTTCACAGTATTTCACAATATCATCCCAAATATTTAAAATTATACCTTCCTCAACTGAAAGTTTTGAATCTTTCTATAATCATCCTGCAGATAATTTACATTGTAAAGTATACTAGCTAGTGTAAGATTTCCAAGTTTTCATTCATTAATTTTGCTTGCTGCATATCCTTCATTAATTAATGGGAACATACTTACAAAGGAGTAGGGAAACTGAGGCCACTCCTTTTGCTCATTTACTTATGAAAATACAACAGAATACTCTGTCCTGAAAAAACCCAAAAATAAAAATGGGCCAACAATACCATTGCTTTGGAAATTTGGATGCAGTAATGTAATAATGGGGAATTTATATTTGTTTTACTTAAATTCCTTCCTCTGTTTTCTTTCTTTCTTTTTGTTTTCCAAATCATTTGTTTCTGCTGATTGAATATACTTAAAAACCCTTGAAAGGAGACTGAGGCTTGACATGTATTTTTATTTTTCTTATGACATATAGTAACTTTTATGTATGTAGCTTTTGATTTTGTAATATACTTTTAACAGATACTGAATTTCCATAAAAACATTGATTGTCTTATTTATATATTTTGTTTCAGTTGGATCATCGTTACAATGAATTTAAACTTCATGCAATAATGTCTGAACACAAGAAAACAATCACAGCCATCTCCTGGTGTCCACATGACCCAGATTTGTTCGCAAGTGGCAGCATGGATAACTTGGTGATCATTTGGAATGTTGCAGAACAAAAGGTTGTTGCTAAACTCAACAATACAAAAGGTATCTGTTTGCACTTTTATTTTGCTGAATGAAGTATTTTTCCTTAATTATAACTATTACTATTTTTAGTTCAGGTTTTATAAGACATATTTTCTAGGTTTCTAATAGAAACTGATACCTTTGACATTATGACCTATTATTGTGTGTGTTTGTGTGTGTGTGTGTGTGTGCATGTCTGTGAAACTAAAATAAATTATTTTGGAGAATTATATTTACTACAAGTTACAAGGTAAAAACAGTTGCTGTCAAATAAAATTTTACTGATATTTGCATAAAATGTAAAATTTCCAAAATAAATCAATGAATACTTAGGAACAAAATTTCATAAGTAAGCAAATGGCTTTCTCCATTATTAATTACTCTGAAACATACAAGAACAATATTATGCAGACATTCTATTTTGCTTGAAGTAAGTTCTTTTCTTTTAATTAATTAAAAGAGGTTTATAAATGTTAATAATATGCTCTTTCTACTTAGTTCTCAGAACCCTTGCTAAAGTGTGCTTATTAATATGATAAATCTAATATTAAATAATAACTTTTCTGTGGTAGTGTCACACAATTTCAATTTCTTCTATGAACAACAAAAGTAACACAATTTTTTCTCAGGGTATGAAAAACTACTGGTGGACTTTTTTTTCTTTCTTTTTTTTTTTAACATTTTATTAGGGGCTCATACAACTCTTATCACAATCCATACATATACATACATCAATTGTATAAAGCACATCTGTACATTCTTTGCCCTAATCATTTTCTTTTTTTTCCCTCTTTTCTTTTTTTACATTTTATTAGGGACTCATACAACTCTTACCACAATCCATACATATACATACATCAATTGTATAAAGCACATCCGCACATTCCCTGCCCCAATCATTCTCAAAGTATTTGCTCTCCACTTAAGCCCTTTGCATCAGGTCCTTTTTTTTTCCCCCTCCCTTCCCACTCCCCCCTCCCTCATGTGCCCTTGGTAATTTATACATTGCTATTTTGTCATACCTTGCCCTATCCAGAGTCTCCCTTCCCATCTTCTCTGCTGTCCCTCTCCCAGGGAGGAGGTCACATGTGGATCCTTGTAATCAGTTCCCCCTTTCCAACCCACTCACCCTCGACTCTCCCAGCATCGCCCCTCACACCCTTAGTCCTGAAGGTATCATCCACCCTGGATTCCCTGTGCCTCCAGCCCCCATATGCACCAGTGTACAACCTCTGCCCTATCCAGGGTGGAATTTTTTCCCAAAGGCTTTTGCTTATCATTTAAAATTTCCTTCTCTGAAAAAAAAAGCAAAAAAAAAACCAAAAATTTTTTAAATGTCCTTCTCTGAAAAATAATTATTACAAATTTCAAATGGAAGCCACAATTTCCCTAATTTATTTTGTTAAAAGCCTCATTTCCTTATTAATAATATTATTTTCAGATTTAACAATATCCAATTGCGTAAGCAATTTTTTACTTTAATAAAAATTAAGTATTTGAAATCTTAAAATCAGTTCAGCATCTTGAGTATACTGCATTTTCCTTGGTTTGGTTTTTTTTTTTTCAAACTTAGATTAAGAGTGCTTAAAAGGAAACTGTGCCAATTTTGTTACCTATATCTTTAAATATTTGCCAAATGAGATTAATTTTAACTAGAAAATATGAATCTCATTCCCAAATTTATATGCCTGCCTATTATTTTCACTTGCAACAATTAATGAACTTCAATGTGAGACGGTAAACTTGGCCCTAGTCATTGAGCAGAATATTTTAGGGTTATTCAGTAAATTTCATTTGGAGCAATTAAGAATTTTCCTTATGTTTCTATCCATCAATGTTTAAAAAAAACAAGTTTTTGTTGCAAAGCTTTGTGATACATAAAGACTGATTGTAAGCCTCTATCAAGAGCTATATGGAGGTTTTAAAGGACAGCAGTGAAATATGCAAAGTCTGGAGTGGTAAAATCCATAGAAAACAAGATGTGATTTCTCAAAGAACTGAGAACAAAAATGCAATCACTAACTTGTAAAATGAAGGATTTTACGACAAGATGTTGAAGGACACAGGAGATGCCATGTGAAGATGGAAGGTTTGCCCAGAGTCGCTGTACTCGAAGAAGTTGGTTGATATCAACCACTGTGAGAGGAAGCATCTAATCAAGAACTAATTGCATTGATAGAAGCAGTCCACGCTGCAATAGGGGCATTGGCAAAACCCAAAACATAAACCAAGCACCCAAGGTTCTAGAAATTGACAGGCTGCCAATGAAGATGATCCAGCAAACAGATGCAGTGCTAGAAGCAGTCGTTAGTGTATGTCAAGACATTCGGACACTGCTACGTGAACATCCATCTAGAGGAGGTCCTTATTTGTATGCAGTCCCATGCACTGCAGACTTTGTCAAACACTATCATTAATATGACATGCAGGTAAAAATGTTACAGTAATTAGAAATTGGTTGCAGCAGTATGCTGCCAAGCAACTGCTAGAAGTTAAGATGGAATCAGATCAATTTATGGAGTGGGGGTATAATCACTGATGTAAAATGGATCTTGGTTGAAAGCAGAGAATACCAGAAATATGTTTACATATGTTGTATTGACTATGCAGATCATATGACTGCATGGATCATAACAAATTTTGGAGATATTTGGGAAGAACAAGAATTGCAAAATATTTCATTGTAGTCATGTGGAGCCTGTGCATAGACCAAGAGGCAGCATTCAAGCAGGGCAAGGAGACATTGAATGATTTAATTTCAGAAAAGATGTACATCTTGGTCCCGATGGACTAATGGCACATGCTGACTGTAGCTGCCAACAATACTTTCCAGTGTGTACCATTGTCCATCTAATGTCTTCTCCCTAAGAAATGATGTCCATCCCACATCTTTAAACTCTACCCCTCATTTGAGTATAAATCAAATTCAAAACCTTCTGAACAGGAATATCATTTGGCAAATCTTGTTAAAAATATGTTCCTGGACTTTAACTTTGCATGTTCTAACATACCATTTTAGGTTGATGATTCTGCTGTAGCCAATTAATGTATCTGTGTTTGGGATATTTTGTAATCTCTTGAGTAGTACATTTATCATAGCATTTATTTTTATATGATTTATTTTGATTTGCCCACAATAATAGGAATGCGAGCAACTAACTTACAGTCTGTTTCATAATTTAAAGGGCTTTCTGAATATATTAATACTTAACATTATGCAACAGATTTAAATGAGCTATTTGTATTATTTCCACTTTATAGAAGAGAAAATCTAAGTTTAGGTAAGGTGAAATATAAGAGAGATTATAACATTAATTTTATTATTAAAATTATATACTAGCTTAATTTTTCATTAATTTAGCCTTTGACTCATCAATTTATATTTAAAGTGATTTAAAGCAGAAATTTTATCTTTCACCATGGTGTCTACTTTGAATGTCTACAGTAAACCTTATATAAGTGTATACTGCTTATATATGATAGGATATAATCTACTGAAGTAAAGCCTTTGTGAAGTTCTTGCTTTGTATGTTAGTATATGATGATTACAACCTTTTTTGTTGTTGCTGCAGTATTTAGACCGAGTCTAAATACTTTTCCTTCTACTCTGGAGGTGCCCTACGCTTGTTCATTGTGGTCTTTGGGATTGCTTTATAAATCCAATTTCCAAGTGAGGAAGCAGCATATATATTTTTTACAAACAACATATTCTTGCATTTTAGAAATGTGCAACACAAGTAATATTTAATAGTGCGGTCATATCTGTATTTCTCTAAAACCTAGCTCTGCTTCGTTTACCAGGAATACCTGCCTCTCTTAGCTGGTGCTGGAACGTGGACGACGCTGTGGCATTTGTTTCCCACAGAGGCCCCCTGCTCATTTGGACCATTTCAGGAGCAGACAGTGGCGTGACTGTGCACAAAGACGCTCATAGCTTCTTGTCTGATATCTGTGTCTTTAGATGGCATACCCAAAAAAGGGGGAAAGTTGTGTTTGGTCATATTGATGGAAGTCTATCAATTTTCCAACCAGGTAAAAATTTTATCTTAAATTTTATTTTCTTAGCATATATCTTATTTCCATGGAACAGAGCCAAAGGTACCGCAGTTTTAATTTTCAGTAATCGTTGGGCATACATTATCTGGCATTTTGCTAATTTTAAATTGTGATTTGTGTCCCATAATTTGAAGGGCCGTGTAATAACCATGAAGTAGCAGCAATAGTAGTAGTAACTCAGGTACGTATATTGAGTTTTGGATAGCCCCAAGTCAGTTATTGACCCCTTGATTTTACTTTAGAAGTCAATTTAAAGTTCTCCATCTCCTTTGAAAGTAGCCACTCACTCAGGTTATGTATATTGAGCTTTGGCTAGCCCCCAAATCAGCTATTGACCCCTTGATTTTACTTTTTTAAGTCAATCTTAAAACTCTACACCTACTTTGAGAGTAGCCTGGACGGACAAAGACATAGAGCAAGATTGTGTGATAACATATGGGTACCGCTACAAAATGCTGCTCTGTTTGCTTGTAAAATGCTATTCTGCTGCCACAGCCCCAGAGCAAAGTCTGTGATGCCGGGAGAAAAGCCATTCGAGCCCACGTTAGTTAAGGAGTCTGCATGAATGAAAGGGTCTGGGCCATCCATTGGTGCTCATTTAAAGTTTAAATAATGAAGAAAATGAAAGTTTTCTTTTCTAGCAGCTCTGCCCTTGTAAAAAGTATTGTTGGCATTTGAGAAGCATGTCCTTATGCCATTGAGCTTATCTGTCACTAGCTGGCTAGATGGATGAAACATGCTCTTCAGGAAGAGCATCTTTACTTTCCCAAACCTTGTTGCATTCAACGTACTGGAAATTAACTAGAGCAATAAATTGAAAGTGAACAGACAAATTGATGAAATTCAAATGAACTTTTCTTCAGGAGATTATATTACTTAATTAAAACAAAATGAAACGAAGCCATAATGGAAACTACTGCAGGGGAGCCCATTGCCATCTAGTGCATTCTAACTCGCAGTGGCTCAGGGTTCCTCAGACTAAGTCCTCGTGGGAGCAGACGCCTCATCTTTCTACCACAGAGCGCGGCAGGCTTGAACTACGGGTCTTTGATTTTAATCTCCGGGCCTAACCCCAAATCCCACCAGGCTTAGATTTTAAAATGCACTTAAAACATAGTATTTGCTTACCTTTTAAAACATAAAACTAAAGATTATTGTGCGTACCGACCTTCCCTGCTCTACCTCTCAATAATGATTATAGTTTTAGTTTGACAACAGCATATAGGGCTTATCCTATATGTTAATGAGTTGAGCTACAACCTTTTTCTTAAACTTTTAAAATATTTGTCATACGTTTCAGCTGCAACCTCTACAACTCAAAGTGCTTTTGCTTTGAAAAAAAATTTCATGATTACTATTTAAGACTGGCTAGATGTTAGACAATTCCTGGTGGAGTTTTCCAACACTTCATAAGCACTCTGGCTCTGAACCCTTTTGTGTTTCTGGATGACAGATGCCTTGTATCTGCATTATACTTCTTGGGTTAACTTTTCTTTCCCTCAGGACTTTTGAGCCTGTACCCCTTTCTCATGTATCATGAACTGTTACTGTATTTTCTGTCAGTTCACTTTCTTTTTTTTCACTATCTTTATGATTGTGTAAAGTTAATCGTATAGTTGTTTCCTGCAACTATGCTTCAGAAGACTAAAACAACCCAAATATCTTACATTTTGGGGGGTCAGAAGTCTAATGGGGGTCTCACTGAGTTAAAATTAAGGTGTTGACAGGACTGAGTTCCTTTAGAAAGGCTGAAAGTAAAATCAATTTCCTAACTTTTTCAGTCTCTAGAAGCTGCCCAAATTCCTTGGTTTACAGCTTGAGTTCACTCTAACACCTTCTTCCATCACCATGTTCCATGCATCTTCAGATGTGCCTCTCTAGGGCTGATTCTCCTGCCTTCTTCTTTCCCGTAAAATGACCCTTGTGATTATGCTGGGCTCCCCTGAAAAATCTAAGTGAATGTGACCATTGGGAGATGCTTAGAGTAATCACATCTGAAAAGCTCTCTTTCCCATGTAATGAAACACCGTCACCGATTCTGAGGATTGCGATGAGCACGTGCTTTGTACGGCATTCTTGTTGATTTAATAGCACTTAACAATAACAGGTTGAAACACTGATAGGCCCTTCACCATCTTCACAACTGCCTCTGTGTTTGAGCCCATTAATGCAGCCAAGATATCAATCCATCTCATTCCAGGATAGAGGGGGATTAGTCTGCCTACCTGGATGCACGCACTGTGTTTGTCTTTTCTAACTCATGCGCACTTCAACAGTATCTTCATCCACATCCTCTCCCATTCCTTCTGGTTTTACTCAGTTAACACAAGAACAGTTTCATTTACTTGTGGAATGGTGGTCATCATATGAGGAGTATTCAGCGACCATTTGTCACTTGATTTGGATTTGTTGTCTCAAAAACTTACTCACCAAATCTCATACATCCTCTACATTGGGGGCAGATTCTGGTGTATAATGAATAATCCAAGATTTCAATTGACCAACTTAAATCACAGCCTCTCTCTGCGTGTTTTGATGTGAGGAACACTACTTTACCTCCCTCCTGCACCCTTAATTCTTATCACAGTGTCCCTTGGTAGCTAAGAGGGGATTATGGACAATACAGGAGACTCTCTACTGTACAGAGCTCTCTGATTCCTCAGGAGGATGGAACCACATCCCCTTATGGACATTCTGCACATCCCCTGGCCAGCCTGCATCTGTAGATTTTTATCAGCAGCGGGATTTGTCTTAGGAGTGATCTGTGTACGGCCTTTGATGTGAAGACGTTTATGAGAGTGCTCCGACAGGGTTCAAATTTCACTCAAGATATTTTTTTCATATTTTGTGATTTGCCTTTGGGACCGATTTTCCTGCACTGTGACTTTTTCTTAGTGTTTGTTTTACAATCAGTGCTAAGCATCTTTTGTTTTACTATCAGTACTAAGCATTTTAAGTGGTAAAGCATTGAGGCATTGTGTGCTTCTTTTTCTTTTTAGTAGCCAAACCCCTTAACTTGATTTATATATATTTTTAAACATTTTATTAGGGGCTTATACAACTCTTATCACAATCAATACATATACATACATCAATTGTACAAAGCACATCTGTACATTCTTTTCCCTAATCATTTTCTTTTTTTTCAAAACAATTTATTAGGGGCTCTCATGTGCTTCTTTTAGCATAGAAAAGTTAAGAAAGAATCCAGCCCTCATTTCCTTTCCTCTTTCCTTAATTTATGTCAAGATAGAAACATAGTAGTTTAACAGTCTTGGCCGCCTAGCTCTGGGGACAGGTCATTGATTTCCAGTGATTTAGTCTTCCAGTTGTTAAAACAAAGTTATGTGTGAGCCTGTAATTCAGCCATCATGAAGCCCTGGTTGCCTCTTGGGCGGCATTGGCTGCAGCCTTCAGGGTTAATGGTCCACCTTCTGACCCCACCCAGTTCTCTGTCGGAGAAAGATACAGCTGTCTGCTTGGTGCATGTTCACCTGCTTTAGAAGCCACACATGGGCACACTGAGTCAGAATGAACTTGATAGCAGGGAGCATTGTTTTTGTTGGTGATGGTGGTTCTTTTTCTGGATTTACCAGATCTCCTTCACTGTATTTATTCTATAGGATTTATTTATCAACTTCTATGTACAAACAAGGGAGAAAGGTGATGTTTTCTCCTCCCATGAAGAGCTGCCATTTCTGAGCAGTTCTACCCTGTCCCGTAGGGTAACTATGAGCCAGCACTGACTCAGCAGCAGTGAATGTTTTCCGAGTTTTTATGTACAAATGGAAGGCATATTCCTAGATATCTTCCTTTTCCAAATAAACCAACACGTGGCTTATCAGGAAACCACTAGTGTCAGCTCTGTATTGAAAGCTTGTTACATGGAGACTCACTCTTAAGCTAACACTGCTCTGCTGTTCACGCCCTCAGCACCATCAAGTCAGCTCTGTCTCCTGGCGGCCCAGCAGGTGAGAGCAGAACTGCTCTTGTTGTGGGTGCCCAAGGCTGCACACCTTCATGGGAGCAGAGAGCCTCATTTTTCTTTTGTGGAGCGGTTGGTGGGTTCGAAATGCACACCTTGTGGCTAGCAGCCTACCGTGTAACCCCGCACTGCTATTGTGCGGCTTCTTCGTTTGCTTGCGGAGCCTTGGCTGCCACTGTAAGTCACAGCGACTTGACGGCCCTGGGCTTGGTTTGCGTTGGTACTCCTGAGGAGTTTGGGGGTTTTCTTCTTAAATGTCTCTCAGCTCAGGATGACCTGGCTGAGCAACATTGTGTCTTCCTTCCAGGTTCTGGCTGGGTACTATGGTCTCACAGTCCTGACAGAGCGAGTTTTTAGCCAAAAGTTTACTTAGAAGAAAGATGAAAAACTGAAAGAATGGAGTTAATAATGCAGTGTATCTATCACATTACACCAGTGGTTTTCAGTGTGTACGTGTGTGCTTGTGTATGGGAATGCAACATGGGCTCAAACATAGAAACAATGGTGAGGAAGGCACAGGATCTGGCAGCGTTGTGTCCTTAGACACATAGACTCACTGTGAGTCAGAACTGCCTGGATCATACAGAGCAACGACAATGACACTCGAAGTGGGGAGAGCTTAACCAGGGCCCATCTGGACTGCAGGCCTTTTGCTGTCTTGCAGCCTGTAAGGCACAGTTTTCCTATGTTATGTGTAGGATTCCATACAAAACTCATGTGAACAGAGGATTATAAGGTAAATATGCTGGGACGTAGTGCTTCAGCTAGCTAACCTCCTGTTCTTAGAACAACCCAGACCAGGAGTGTGTTTTTTTTTCTTTTAATAGTAGAATGGCCAGGTTAATATTAATACTATTTGCCTTGCTTTATATTAGGAATTTTTCATGACATTCCTCACATTTAACACCGTGCCTTCCTCTTGAAAGTGCACAGGAAACGTTTTTTGTTTCAGGTCTAAATTTTAGGAAAAGTTGTCTGTTCCTGGTCACATGTTTTATTTGTTCGTGAGCTTTGTTTTTATATCGTTGGCACTACGACGCGAGTAACCTCTCATGTGCTCTTTCCTTTGGGCTTTGACTACTTATATCAACACCAATATGCTTGCTCAGCTTTAACAACCACACCGAATCTTGTTAACAGCTGCAGCTCAGCTATTGTTAACCCGCTATGATCTCACGGTGCAGTTTCTTTCAATATAGATGTTGTCAACCATGTTTTATTTATTTATTCAAGTCATATTTCTGATGTCCCCTTAAAATACACAGTGCCTGAATTTGATAAAATAAGATATAAATAATGATAATAGGTAGATAAAAACGGATTAGAAAGTATTGTCAACTATTTTTTACTTCATTGCTATAATGACTGGCTATAGAAGTTTATAGAGTCATTTGTCTGTCTCTCATAATTTAAAAGGTCAGACTATCAGAGAGAAAAGAATTTGATAACTATCGTAAGTCATTATAATTTTGAGGATATGTCTGGGTCTTTGAAACAACGTAACTGAAATCTCATATAGCGTCTAGATTGCAAAAGTTCCCTTATTTTGGATGGGTGCTGTCCTGCTGCTTTTTTACATGCTAAAACATTTCTAACAAACTATAAATACTAATTGGCTCATGTAAATGCCTAGAATATATTTAAGTAGTACAGTTTGGGCTATTATGTAATCAAAAAGAGTCCTCTATCTGCCTTGAAGTGATTAACTATGACAAATTCACCAGTCTGTTGTATCTAATTATAGCAGGTTCTTACCGAGTTACGATGGCTTAGTGGGGTATGCTTTGGGTTGTTAACCTCAAGGTAATCAGTTCAAACCCCCTAGGCCTGTGGGTCACAACCCCTTTGGGGATCAAATGACCCTTTCACAGGGGTCACCTAAAACCATTGGAAAACACATAAATATTTCACAATATATAATCACATATTGTTTTGTGATTAATCACTATGCTTAGTTTAATTATGTTCAGTTTGTACCAATGAAAATAACTCCTGCATATCAGATATTTACATTACAATTTATAACAGTATCAAAATTAGTTATGAAGTAGCAATTAAAATGATGTTATGGTTGGGGGTCACCACGACATGAGGCGCTGTATCCAAGAGTCATGACGTTAGGAAGGTTGAGAACCACGGCCCTAGACACTCAGCTTTCGTAAAGATTTACAACCCAAGAGAAAGATGGGCTGTCTGCTCCTGTAAAGATGTGCAGCCTTGGGAACTTAAGGGGCAGAAGCACTCTGCTTGAGAGGGGCACTGTGACTTGATATTCACTTGCTGCCAGAGTTGGATTTTGTTTGACGTTTGTTTTACTTTGGAAAAAGGAGCCTTAGATGCACCAGGAATGGATTGAACTTTGGGCACTCGCTTTGAGTCATCTTCATGGTAACAGATTTTGTAGTTTGTTGCTTGGGTTTCTGTCTTGAAAAAGGTAAAGAAGACAAACTTGCCTTGAAAGTTATGCAGCAAAACTTACTGACCCCATAAAAGCTACCGTGCGTCTGTCCGCCAGATAATACATATGGGCATTCTAAGATAAACTATCACTAACGTAAGACTCATTAAGGGTGGGAGGCAAAACCAGTAATACATCTCTATCTCTGCCTCCACCTCAGTCTTCGATAGATGATAGAGAGATAGGTAGGTAGGTAGATAGATAGATAGATAGATAGATAGATAGATAGATAGATAGGTAGATAGATAGAGACCTACACAATTGGAGAAGTGGGCAAGCCCAGTCTGACTCAAATGTGTGGGTCGGATGCTCGGAAGCAGAAAGACGGCTTAGGAAGCGGGAGGACCACAGGACTGTGGCGGTAGAGTCCAGGGAATCAAAGGTCAGCAGGGCCACCAACAGCCTCCAGGCACTGGCAGGCAACATGTCAGCGTGTGGACTGAAGTTCCAAGAGATCGGGTGCAGGATGTGGGCCAGCAGGAAGAAGGAGAAAGGACGCGCATTTTCCACAGTGTCTATTTATGCATATACAGGAAGTAGGCCACAACCCGAAGGAAATGCCATCGTGCTGTGACCTGAAAACGGTTGCATTCTGCCCAAATCATCCCACTCTTGCAGTGGTTCTCAACCTTCCTCATGCCACGACCCTTTAATACAGCTCCTCATGTGGTGGTGACCCCCAACCATAACATTATTTTCATTGCTACTTCATAACTATAATTATGCTACTGTTATGAATTGTAATATAAATATCTGATATGCAGGAGGTATTTTCATTGGTACAAACTAAACATAATTAAAGCATAGTGATTAATCACAAAACAATATGTAATTATATATTGTGAAATATTTATTTCTAATTACAAATAAATTTTGTCTTGAAGCATGGACTAGCATGCAACAACAGTAAATTGCATTGCTACATTTTGTGACAGTATGTGTAAAAAGCCAACATCTCCATTCCTAAGACCATCAGAAATACGTGTTTTCCGATGGTCTTGGGCGACCCCCGTGAAAGGGTCATTTGGCCCCCAAAGGAGTCGTGACGCCCAGTGAGAACCGCTGCATTGTGTTAGGCCGCATTATGGGGGAGGCCGTACTGCCAGACTGAGGATTCTGGACCTGCCAAATTGAAACAAAGCTCAGGTGACACACGCCTTATATTTAAAAAAAAATAGCATATGATGACAAAATAAATCCCAGAAGTGAGAAGTCACAGGTCTCTAATCCATTTAGCAAAGATTTTGTGTATCTAAGTGCAGTGGAGTAAAACTCAGTGTGGCGCCTCCAGACTGGCACCACGTCACGAGTTCGAACTGTGCAAACGGGGGTTTGCCACCCTTAGAGAGGAACAGTCAGTTCTGATTGCCACTCCTGGCTGTAAGAATGAACTGTGTTGGAAGAGCAGACGAGAAAAACAAAAACCCACCAAGGCCTACGGAGAGCCTATTCAAGCTCCCTGGGCCGGTGGAGGCCACCTAGACCAGAGGCGGCACAGACTGTGTCATGGAGACAGAGGAGCGGCACCAAGACGATGTGGTACCTTCTCCATCCTTGGCCTGAAGCTGCGGGCTGTGGGGCATCATGGCTGGCAGGCTGGCTCACTCGTCCAGGAAGGCCGGGTCCAAGGACCCACGTGGATGAGAGACAGAGAATGGGAGAGAGGCTGGGCCACAGCATGGCCCAGAGGCCGAGATCCGGAAAGAGACCTGGTTGCCTGGCTGAAGAGACCCTGACTGTAGCCTTGCTGTTTGCTGATGCTGACGCGTGGCGGTAACCTAGTAACCTCCCCGGGAAACCACCTGCCGTGTAAGTGTTACCTACCGGTTCTCGGTGGCCATTGCAACAAATGATGAAGCCTAGCACAGATAGAGACAGGTGTGAGGGGAACAGCTGGTGTCAGAAATGCATGAAGAATGATGAGACTCGGAAGCCCGCCTAACACTGGCCTGGTGACAGTAGGCGAGCCACGGAAGGTCAGATCTGTCCACCTCCTTTGCTGTTCATTGCACCACGCAGAATTACCCGCCCCCCCCCCCCTGTCTCTATCTTTACAAAGGAGCTTCAAAAAGTTTGAGGAGAAATAGATTAAAAGATAATGAAGAATATAATTAATGTCTTTTAAAGTTTCTAGTAACAAGAATAATCAGTACTTCCTGTCAAGGTTGCAGGCTTTAAACTTAGTTTGACAGATTTTCTTTGGGGAAATTGCAGACTGGCTCGTTGGCACCCCCGTGTGGTACATCCAGGAAGTGCATTTTCCCCATAGTACCAGTGTGTACTTAGAAGAAACAAGTGTGCAATTTGATGATCCATTACATCATTCAATTCCATTTGTTTTATCTCCCTATTTCTCTGACTGACTTTGTGGTACTGTCAGCCAGATGTCAATTATGATTGTCATGAATGATATCAAAAAGTATTATCCGGTATTGATATATCACTTATAATATATCACTCACTCTATATCACTCCTTCACTGTTCTGAACATTTTATATCACTAATTAATAATATTTTGAACTCTGTAGATTCATTTCTGTTGTACTGCTCATTATATAAAATAAAGAAGCTGAGCTACATAGAGCCTAAGTCTCTTGCTCAAGACCACAGTTGTAAATGGAAGAACTCGCCTTTAATCCCAGGAAACACACTACTTGAACTTAATGAAGTTTGCAGCCATTGACAAAATCAAGTGTATTGTTTCTCTGTCTTTTCGAATAGGAAAAACCCAAAGGGATTAAAGGTGGCCACAGCAAAGCAGTTCAGTTTCGCTTTCATTGTTGGGAACACACTTAATTCCCTTAAGCCAGATATCAACTAAATCTCCTGCAAAGAATTTCCAGATTCGGGTTCAGTGCTCTCAGAAATCAGTACTGTGCAGAGGGGTGCAGGAATGTGGTGAAAAGCAATTGATTTTTTTCTGACTCTTGTTTGGAATATTATTCTTCATATTTCAATAGGTAATAAAAATCAGAAACATGTTCTGAGACCTGAATCTCTTGAAGGGACAGATGAGGAAGATCCAATTACAGCCGTGGAATGGGACCCCCTGTCTACTGACTATCTTCTTGTGGCTAATTTGCACTATGGAATTCGCCTGGTTGATTCTGAATCTCTTTGCTGCATTACAACATTTAGTTTTCCCAGTGCGGCAGCTTCTGTGCAATGCTTGGCCTGGGTCCCCAGTGCCCCAGGGATGTTTGTAACTGGAGGTAAGTTTCCCCTCATTCCCCAGCACTTTAAATAGGTGTATTATTAATTGAATCAGAGAAATTATAGCCTTTTGCTAATTTTATGCAAACCCTACTATATAAATATCATTTATATATGACAGTATATTCTTTTTACATTTATGTATGCTGTATACTGAAACCCTATTGAAAATCAAAATAAGCTTAAGACCCATTTTTCAAGGTTTCTGAAAATACATGCACATAGAAACAGTTCCCAAATTATGTATAAGTTCCATTTCTAAATTGATTTTTACATCGGATTTGTATGCAAATTGGGGCAGTTAGGGATCAGTATCACTTAGATATTTGTGTAAATATAGAATAGTGTCCCTTTATATTTTAAAATTTTAAGAAATAATTCCAGATATATTAAATCATCTTAACATAATAATGCCATTATGAAAACAATGTTTTGGATGGAATCTCAAAGTATCATCCATTTGTTATTATGAATCATTTTATGTACTTTGAAATTCTAATGTTTCAGAGGGGTTGGACAATGACTACAGGTTTTACATAAGTCAGGTGTTAATAACATGGGGACTGCCTGTACATCATAGATGTATATACAAGGGCGTATCCCCTGCAAAGGAAAGAGCTGTGCTGAGCTGAGCTTTAGTAACACAAATTTTTCCCACTAGGAGAGTGTCCAGCAACTCGCTCTGAGTTATTGCACTCAGTGGCATTGCCTGGGAATGTTCTCTTTGGTCACAGTGATTTTTTTCATAAAAGCAGTTTCACTCAAACCTTGCTTTTTGTGATGGCTGATGTAAGAGAACAGTGTGCAGCTGTGACGCTATTTTTCCTGCTTGGGAAAATTGCCCCAGCAACTGTTGTGATGTTGAACACAGTTTACAAGGACAGCACTATGGGAAAAATGCAAGTGTACAAGTGTTTGTCTCATTTCAAAAAAGGTGAAGTGTCAGTTGATGACAAACCTCATTCTGGACATCAGTAAACTTCCTAAAAGGACGAAAATGTTAACTTGCAGTGCGTTTGGAGTTGGTTCCACCAGGTCAGACTGTTACTGAAGCTTTTGCTTCAGAGGTTCTGAAAAGATTGCTTAACAGTGTGTGACAAATAAATGCCTGATTTGTGGCAGAAGGGACTGTTTTTGTCATCACAACAATGCACTTTTTTCACATCGCCATCACAGTGTGCAAGTTTGGGACAAAAAAGCATGCTTATTGCCTCATGCGCCTTACTCACCTGATCTCGCTCCGTGCGACTTCTTTTTGTTTCTGTGAGTGGAGAGGGGTGTGAAAAGGACAGATATGATGACGTAGAAGAGTGAAGAAAAATGAGGGAGGTGCTGTCAGCCAACCAAACAGATGAGTTTGAGAAATGTTTCCAAGAAAGGAATCACAGATTTGACAAATGTATTAAGTGTAATGGAGAGTACTTTGAAGGTGGTAAGGTTGTTTTGTAAAAAAAAATTTAAGCACATAGCTTTGGGAAAAATCCATTTTTTTGAGTGGTAATTCCTTGTACATGTGATTGTGTGTGTGTGTGTGTGTGTATGTGTGTGAGACAAAAGGCAGTTCAATTTCAGGTGTTGCAGGAGGGCAGTGAAATAGTGACCCAAAGAGCAGGTTAACTGGATAGGACACATATCAACCTCACTAATATTTTGGCAACCAATGACCAGACATTCTGAGTTAGACCTATTTGGAAGTGAAATTGGACTCTGTCACCATGAGTTGAGAAACAAAATGCTCCTTCATGGTTTCTTAATCATGAAAAAACAAAACACTCTCCCCTGGAGGAAGACAGTTTCAGCCCCCAAAACGCAGGCAGTTCAACCTGTCCTATAAGATCGCTATGGGCCTCATCCTGAAAGAAGCAGTAAATTAAGGGTGTGGTGGGGGAAGAGAAGGTGAAAGAATTTATGAATCACAACTTGGAATTCAATGATCCTGAAACATTTACCATTCACTAAAGTCCAGGAACAGGGGCCCTGAATAGAGTGCTGTCTGGATACTCTACTTCCCTTATTTGCTTGCTTTAAGACAATGGACAAATGATATTTATCCCCTCAATACTGTTTGAGAAGTGCTTTACATCATTAGCATTTACATTACGTGTAGAACCAGGTGGGCCCTTAGTTCAGATATTTTCTTTCAACTCCACAGCATGTCACTCATGCTTTTGGTGAGCTGACATGGAGTCCTGCCTTCTGAAATGGGTTTGGATTAGCAATTTTTTATTAGTAATTTAAATCTCTTAAATTGAATAGATATCTTAAATTATTTTATTGTGATAAGATTCACAAAACATAAAACTCATTTTATAAATTATTGAACTCATTTGGGTTTGATATATTAACAAAGATGTACAGCCATCACTAGGACAAAGTCCAGAACATTTCATGAATGAAATAACTCTAAAAAAGAGAAAGCAAACAAAGCTAAACAATTTCTTCCCTCCCCACAACCCTGGCAACCTCTATAAAATTGCCTTCCTGGCCACTTAGCATGAATTATACCATATAATTTGTGACTGTTAAATCTATTTTCTTTTATTTAGTATTATGTTTTCAAGGTTCACCTGTAACGTGCGTATCTCTATATGAAAATGGCTGAATAATATTTTGTTGTATAGATATATGAAAGTTGTATAGCTATTCAATCATCAGTGAACATTTGGATGGTCAATACTTTTTGGCTATTAAAATAACTTCACTATGAATAGTTGTCTTGACCTAGCATTGGAATTGCTGAGTTATGTGGTAACTGGTTGCCATGAATTGGAATCCGTCTGCAGCATCTGGCTTTCATGATAACTCTGTCTAACTCTCCAGATACTGTAAGGCTACTTTCAAATTTAGCTTTAGTATTTCATATTCTCTTTGGCGATGGGTAAGGATATTGATGCCTGCAGAGCCTCACCAACACCTGTTACTGTCTTGATTTTTACTACAGCTATTCTCGTGGCTTTCGGGTGGTATCGGATTTTTGTTTTCTAGTGACTGATGCTGCTGTCTTTTGATGTATTTATGGTCCGTTTGCATACTTTCTTTTAGAGAAGCGTCTGCTCAAATCTGAGCTTCTATTGGACTATTTGCTTTTTTGTGGTTGTTTTAAGAGTTTTTGCTTATCCTGCATATCAGATATGTGATCTGCAAAATGGTTTCTCTCGTTACCCAATTTTGTGAATTGTCTTCCTATTTTTCAAATAGTGTCATTGAAAGCACAATAGTGTGCGCGCTTTGGCAGCACATATACTAAAATTGGAACGATACAGAGAAGATTAGCATGGCCCCTGCGCAAGGATGACACGCAAATTCGTGAAGCGTTCCAAAAAAAAAAAAAAAAGAAAGCACAATAGTTTTTTAATATTAACTTTGATAAAATTTATTTGCTTGTCCTTTCCGTGTCCCATCTGAGAAGCTGAAGATCATGACGATTTACAACTTGGAGTTTTTCCTAAATGTATTGTGGTTCTAGCTCTTAGATTTATGTTTTTGACCCATTTTGAGTTCATGCTTGACACGTTGTGAGGTAGCGGTTGAATAGCATTCTTTTGCATATGGATATCCAGTTTTCTCGATATCATTCATTTATTCTTTTCCCATTGAATTCTCTTGACTTAAATCTAGACTTTTCCTGTAATTCTCTTCTTCCTTCTCTGTTCTCTGGACTTTCATTTATTATTTTCAATTAGTATAGTTATAATGGTTTAATATTTTATTATAAAATATTTATAGCCATTTTTAGCCTTGACAAATCCTACTTAATAGTTACCTCATCCTTCTTATGAAACTGCTGTTGAAGTAACATAGAACAGAGTTTCTTCTTAAGCGAATATGAATCTTAGGCTTTGGTTGGGCCACTGTCAGAATCCAAATGAATAATTTTAATCCTTCATTCTTAGTTCATTTGGCTTAATTTTTAATAATACTACTATTTGGTAACAAAATGAATCATGCTGTCTACATAAATAAAATGTTTAATAAGTCATCATAAAGTATTTTGTTTAGTGACAAATGGTTGTAACAAGGAAATTTTCATCTAAAATTGTAATTTCAATGTTAGATCAATTGGACAAATCACTTAACATTTTTTATAGGTTCTATAGTATTTTTAATCATTCAATTCAAAAATAAATCTGTATTCAAATAACTTTTGGCTATAAAGTTAAACAACTTTCCCAAAAGAAAAATAAGAACCTTTGACATGCTGATGCGGAACATGAATGTCCAACAGAATATACGGAACAGTTCCTAAACTTATACAAGGGTAAACAAAAAGCATTGCTACCAAAGTATAGAAACGTTAAGCAAAATATAAAAATGTGAAGCTATTGTTTCACTGAACATTTAATGTAAATAAAATCAAGTCATTGTAAATAAAACAAAATAAAATTTTGTCAATTATGAGCTCTAACTATTTGAAGGCTCCATGGTTAAGAGCTTGCGGAGCCCTGGTAGGGTCACTGGTCCACGCCGGGCAGCTAACCCAGGCCAGCAGGTGGAGATCCCCGCGCTCCCCTGGAGAAACACGGCTCTGCACCCGTAGGCCGACAGTTACCGTCTCAGAAACCCAGAGACAGTTCTACTGTCCTCCGGGGCAGCCATGAGTCAGCCTCTACTCGATGTCAATGAGTTTGGGGTTTGGTCTAGCTAAGAGCTGATTCAAAGCTACCTTTTAGTACAAATATAATTGTTATTCTACTACCTCCGACTTCAGATGGAGTAGATCAGCCTCTATAGATTTCCGAGACTGTAACTCCTTCCGGGTGTAGAAAGCCTTGTCTTTCCCCCATAGAGTTGCTCGTGGTTTTGAATGTGGGCCTTTCAGTTAACATCCCAACACTTAGTTAGACCTCAAAGCAAATCAACTGTTGCTCAATTAGCAAGCCCATGTCTCCAAGAGTTCTAAGTCTGCAGCTCTTTGGGGAAGCAGACTACCAAAGCTTGCTTTCACAGAGCGGCTGGTGGGCAAGAACCATCAGCCTTTAACCCCTGTGCTGCCAGGGCTCCTACCTATTGTCATAATTGAGTAGCATCATTAAGGCTAAATCATGCCAAATTTGGACATAGAAGAATAAAAGAAAACCTCTAATATGGAGAATGGTTAATTCAACACTTAATCGCAAGACTTTGAGAGATGAATGGAAAATGAAGATGGAGAATGACTAATTCTCAATCCAAAGGAGCTATGTTGGCTGAATAGATGATGCATTCAGTTGCAGACCACACGGTGAGCAGTTTCCACCAGTTACTGTGTGGTTGACAGATGAGACGAAGAAATACTTCAGACACCTCAGAAACCCAGCGGGCCATTCTCTGCTCTGTAAGGCTGCTCCGAGTCAGAGCAAACCCAATGGCAGTGGATTTTATTGGCTTTTAATTAGCAAGCCATCCGCCCTATTTATCACCTCTGCAAGTCTGGGAATAAGACATCATTTAGCCACTTTCATGGGGACCACTTTCTTGTCCTGTGCTCTGCCCAAAGCAAAAGATGTTGTGGATCTCCTTTCTTTTCCCAGGGCCTATTATTCTTTAGAATACACTTGGTTGGCATGAAGCCTCACTTCTCTGACTTATTGAACAAAATATGAGAAAAATATGACCTGGTGTCTTTTATTGGTAGAATAGGGAGTTTGTTCTCTTGAATCTTTCTGTACCTTAAGTGGAAGTAACTATCAGGATATTTTAAAATAAAACATACCCCCATTATTACAAATACAACATAATAATAATCATCATCCAAAGTATGTAGAGGAGAGGTAAAAATAAGACTCATTTCATTACGCCTTGTTAAGGACAAAATTAAATCTGTATTCTTAAACTTGCAACCAAAGAATTTATCTGCATTCATCTTCATTTCAGCAGAGGCTCACAGACATTTGAAAGTAAACTGTATTTTATGGAGTAAAAAGAGAACAAACAAACAAGGCCTGAGATAATCTCTGATCGAAAGCGTTCTCTTCAGGAAGGGGTTTTGGAAGTGAGGGCTGGAGGGGCTTTCTAGTTGATCTACATATATTTAGCAGTCTTTTTTTTTTTTAACTGAATTGGGCCCTATTGATAGAGTGAATCTTGTTTAGCTGCTAACCACAAAGTCAGCAGTTCAAATCCACCAGCTATTCCTCAAAAGAAAGATGAGGTTTTGTTCCCATTAAGACTGACAGCCTTGGAAGCCCACAGGGGCAGCTCTACTCTGTGGACCCCACAGGTAGGCAGTTCTATTTGTAGAATTGTTAGGAGTCTGAATCGACTTGATGGAAGTGAGGTGGTTTAACTGTTTATGTTTAGTGGGGGGTGTTTGTATGCAAGAACCCTGTTGGTGACTTGGGGTACCAAGGTTAGCTGTTTGTACCCACCAGCTTCCCTATGGAAGAAACATGAAACATGAGGCTGCCTGCTCCCATAGATTTATCACCTAGGAAACACGGTGTCAAAGCCAAAGTCAGTGTCACCACATCAGATGCTGGCTCACAGCGACCCTGCAGAGCAAGGTGGAACCGCCCTGTGAGTTTCTGAGGCTGTAACTCTTTAAGGGACTAGAAAGCCGTGGCTTTGTTTGGGGGAAACCCTGTGTCGATGAAGTCATTGTGACTTGCAGTCAACTCTATGGCCTTGGGGCTTGACTTCAAGTGGGTAAGAACTTTTGAGGAAAAAATTAGTCAGTGGGAAGGTGGGAGAAACTTCTATGGATAGATATTTCCTAGAACATGTCGAAGGTCAGTGGGAAGCTTTTTGGTGATCAAATGATCATACTGGGCTTTATAAACAGAAGCTGCCTACTAAACATACCCAAACTGTACAGTCCAGTAGCATTTCTCATGTTTCTGTCACTGTTTGTATTTTGTTAGAAGAATGTCAAGTTAGGTTTAAAAGCTCCCAAGTACAATTTCAGTTGTTGTTGTTACTTTGTGTCTAGGCGATTTTGTTATTTAATCAACTGTCTACTTTTTGGTATTACTAGATTCTCAAGTGGGTGTTTTGCGTTTTTGGAATGTTTCAAGAACCACACCTATTGATAATTTTAAGTTGAAGAAAACAGGGTTTCACTGCCTACATGTGCTTAATTCTCCTCCAAGGAAAAAATGTAAGTAAAAATAATATTACCTTTAAAATATTATATCTGCTTTCACATAAAATGACTCAAACTATGACACAAACAGCATATACTACTGAAGAGTATTATTAAAAAGTAACCTGAGAGGATGTATTTTCTAAAGGAGTAATCAAAGTTCCACAAAACCTAATATTACTACAATGAAAATACTCACAGCTCACCGACATTAAAAAAATACAATTAAGCAAAGTGTTCAGATAATCTTGAGACATCTATCTAGGGAAAATAAACAATGATATCCATGAAAGTAAATAAAAAATATCAATAATGTTGGGATTCAAGAATATTGGTCTAACATAGGAGACTTTGTTTTAAACTTTGTCCTTTTATTATCTGTGTGCTTTATAAGTAATTTTCAATGACAATTCAAAATAATGCTATTTTGGTGAGCAAATTTAATGTCCAATTTGTGGACAATGGAAAGTAGCAGAAAATCTCTGTATCTTAACCGCCACCCTTTACATAAATTGAAAATTGTATTTAGAGTACTAATATTTTTAAATCATGGAAACTGGAAGACCTAGAAATATGAAGACTGGGGAAGTAATACTGTGGTGATTGATGGGTTGTGTATGTTCCTGAATTTAGTTTTTGTTTATATTTAGAGGTTATAAACTTCCAGATCATGAGATGATCAAAATACCACAATTGTTTTCTTTCACATTACAGAACTAGTCCAGGACCATAGAGAAAAATAGAAGATCGTTTAAAAGCACATAAAAGAGTCAATATTTGGAGTGATTCCTTCAGGTTACACATTATTAGATATCTACTTTTATTTATTTTCTTTTGTTTCACCTCAGTTATTTAGTAAAAAGTGTGGAATAATAATAATTAAGTAAAAATGAAAAAATAAATGTAGGCATTAAAATGAGTCATTTATTTAGCTAGCTATGCATACAGGATGTAAAATCCACCCATAAGATCACCAAATTAAAATAGTAGGAAAATGTATCACAAGACACACGAGTTTTTAACCAAACTCTGAAAAAACTGCCAGTCCAGATTTGCTGCCATCCGTAGATTCTGCGAAATGAGCCTTATCCTTAGTGAAAACCAAAATCAAAACCCACAGCCATTGAGTTGATTCGAACTCATAGTAATTCTATGAGTTAGGATTCTGCCTTCAAACCCTCTAACAGGCTGTCATTTCTCACACATTAATTTTAATCCATTTCACTTTACCTCTCTTCTGTAGAACTGCAGCAAACTGATACAAAACAGGCTGAAAGTCGTTCCAGAAGCAAACTGACTTCTCTCACTCCCACGTAGTGGCAGGTGGGCTCAGCTGGCAGGCCAACTTCATGCATGGTGCCACGAGGGCACCTTTGAATCCCAAAGAAAAAAAAACAATGGCAATGTTTATCAATATTCAACTCTTTAATTAATAAGAGTGGCTTAATAGTTTATAGTGTTGTGTTTTTTCTTATGTTAACAAGAGAATATTCATGTTGTAATGAAAAGCTTCTTGGAAAAGGACAGTGAAGAAATGAAGAAACTATGGAAGAAATAATATATGCAAAAGAGCTGAACAAGGGGAATTTAAATAATTGAAATAGAAACGAGAGCTTATGAACAGTAAAAAACAAAATAAGACTCTGAAACAGGGAAGAAAAAGTGAGATGTACATTTATGTCAGGCCATCATCTTTAATTTGTGAATTAGAAATAATATTAAGAATCATTATTTTCATTGACTTGGCCACTAATGTAAGAGAGTTTTTTGCTCTAAAAATAGTGGAAAAAATCATTTGCATTCGTGTTTTTATCTGTAGAAGAGGGGGAAATTGTTACGTCAGAGAGAAAGGTTCTTATGCTGTGGTTTAATTTAATTTATTTAATCTTCATAACAGGTGGTCATTTCTCACACACTAATTTTGGTCCATTTCACTTCATCTGCATATCTCCTTTCAAAATAAGATATAATTTTGTGCATAATTTTCCACATTCTTGGACAACGTTATAAAAAGTGCTTCTGTGTTAGAAGAGTTTGGTCATTGCTCGGGCGATCACTAGTATACATTTTGAATAAAGGTAAATGATAGAGGTTCTTTAGAAATTAAGTGATGTTGGTTTCATTCAGCAGATGAAAGTCAACTGATGTAATACCTAAAGAGAAAGACAACCCCCTGCCTTTGTGTCCATTGCTTCTCTTTCCATGTAGTGTCCCATCGAGCTTGGGAGGGTTTGTTCACAACCGTTATGGAACCAGATCACCAGGCAGCTGGTTGAGTTTGAAAACCAAGCTTTCGTAATGAGCACAAAATTTACCTGGTATTTATCTTTTTAAAATTTATTTGTAGTTTTGATCCAGTCTCCAACCAAAAATCATTATACGTCTTCAACCAGTGAAGCAGTCCCACTCCCAAATTTGACACCGAATCATGCATTTTCTCTCCCTCCTGGGCATGCAGTCTGCTGTTTCTTGGACGGTGGAGTTGGACTTTATGATATGGGAGCCAAGAAATGGGATTTTCTCAGGGATTTGGTACGTCTCCAGCCATTCCTTACCTCTAATATTCTATTATACACAATTCTTGTTCGGTACAAATCCTGTAAGTCTATGTGTTTAACTTTACCAACACACTATATCTTTAAAAATTATTTTTCCAAGTATTCATGTACTCGAACTTCATCATAGATGGTTAAAGTATTTTGAAAAAATATATAGTATGAAGATAAAACTCATTATTTATTAAAATTTTAATCCTCAAATATTAAAATCTACTTAATTCATAGCATATGGCACTGGAAAACCATGTAGCTGTTTTATATTTTGGAAGGCACTATGAGAAATAGGATCTCCTTTCAGAAGAAATACATATGCATCTCTGCCAGTTACTCCAAACTTTATAATTATTTTTGAGAGGAATAGGGTGGAGTTAAATGTTTTCTAAGCTTCATTTAGATTGCTGAATTGTTATCAGAAATATGGCCAACACTGTGTGTCATTGGGTGATTGTTATCGTGGGCAGTTGGGTGGCACTCCGCGCGTCCTCATGTGCACTGCTGTATCGGGCTTTCAAGGTATTGGCATCTGAAAGCACCTTGTCAGGCCAATCCCTGAGGCGCCTCTGCGTGAGCTCAAAGGACCGACCAATCCTTAAGGAGAAAAGCCCTTCCACCTAGGCACCTCACTGGGCCTCCTAAAGGTCTTACGTAGAATAGACTATTATTGCCTTTCAGACATCACATGTCTTCTTCACCCCGACAGTAGCGCCTGGCGCCTGTTGTTAGGTGCCATTGAGCGGTTCCAACTGGTGACTAGCTACATAAGCCCCGTGAAACTCGGCCAGTCAGCACCTCAAAGTAACAGGCTTGCTTTTCAATATTTAAAGAAGTCGAGGGTGCCAGACTTACCCAACACAAGTCATCGTTTGCTCTCTCGACTACCGCTCCCATGAGCTGCAGGCTGCAATTCTGAATCTTCATCAGCAAGTCCTCCTCGCTTTCAACAAGCAAGGTCATGTCATCTACACTGGTGTGCCTGGCACCTAGCCAGATCTATTAACCCTTGTTGAATGAATGAGTGAATTAATAAATAAATGTACACCGTAATATGTAGTCTAATTAATAGTTACAAAAAAAACAAATTCACCAATTCTTTTAAAGATGGTTTTATTCATACAATTCAATAGTTCTGTCATATTATGAAGCATTGGGCAATCATCACCATAGTCAATTTTAGATCATTTTCTTGGATCAAGATTAATAAAAATGCTCCTTTTCTGAGGTTTGAATTACACTGATGTGAACATTTAAGAAATTTAAATATTGTTGTCCTGTGACCTCACTTATAAAAAGGGATATAGAGCTATATTTTTTCTATTACACAGGGAAGAAGAAAGCTCAATAATAATGCTGCACTTTAAGACAATTAATCTACTTTTCCTTCTAAATGAAAATATTGAATTATAGCAAAATAAATTTTGAAACAATATTTAACTTATTTTAAACCATTCCTTTTGTTGATATTCATTAAAATATTATTACATTCTTTTACATATTTATATACTTCCAGATATTCACAATGTGTAAATTTCCTGTAGTACTTCAAATTGTCCTTTACTTTTTAAAAATATGGAGGAAGAAAAAATATAAGAATAAATTTACAAAAACCTAATAATAATTTATAAATTAGCAAGGTTTCATGAGGGAGGAAAGGTGGTAAAGGAAGGGGAATGAATGAGGAGCTGATACCAAGGGCTCTAGTAGAAAGAAAATGTTTTGAGAATGATGATGGCAAAAAAAAGTACAAATGTGCTTGACACGATGGATGGATGGATTATAAGAGTTGTACGAGCCCCCAATAAAATGATTTTTTAAAGAAAGAATACATTTAGATTTTAATAAGTTTTATTAGTAGAATTTCATATAGCATAAGTTAAATAATTTTTCTTTTAAAGTATAGATCCATAATAAAATACATTTTATTTAAGAAATATAATTCTAATATAATGAGTATTTAAAAGTTTCTTATTAAAAATTATTTCAGTACTTCTCAGTTTTTAAAGTACCTACTATTTAGAAGAGGTAATAATTTTTTTAATTATTATCATTTCTCTCAATCCCAAATGTGAGTTGACTGGAAGAAACAAACATCTGATTCTGATATGATGTTTACCTAAAGCATTTTTAAAGATTACAAACTACAGAAGATAAATAAAATACTATTAAAATGCTTCTGACAAATATTGTTCCATGCTAATGCTCAATTCCTTAAAATTAAGAAATATACTGTTTCTTTTTATTGAGCAGAAAACAAAATAAAATATTTATAATATGATTTTTGATATGTGAGTTATCAAATTCCAAAAATAAGATTTGAAAGCATAGTGGTAAAAACAATCACATTTTAAAAAATACACCTAGAGGCAATTAATTCCAACTTCGATATATTTTTGAAAAAGAGCATAAAACAGTTCTAGCCTTGTGTACCAAGGGCTGGAAAAAACTCTCTTAGTTCTCTTTTGCAGAACCTGAGATTTTTATCTGTCTTCCATGGCAAAAAGTTAATTATGGCCTTCCCTGAAGATTGTGATTGCTTCTATTATCGGAGAGACAAGAATTTAAGGGACCCCTTTCTACAATTGGACTACAGCTGTTGGAAAATGGAAAGTCCTAGGCCTGCATTTTACATCCTAGAGCAACTTCTGCTCTACATGCAGCATGTTATAACTTCTGCTGCTTAGAGTAGTTGTAATTCCCACTCAGCAACATCTTAAAAGTCAAAATGTGACTCCAGCCATTTAAGTTGAGCTCGTTACATGCACTCTCATAAGCACATGACGGGTAAACTCTATTTTGCCGTATATAGCTAGCTTATATGGACTTGCATAAACCACTTTCTGTCTTCTGGGCTATTTGGGATCCAAGTAACCAGGAAAAGGAACATACACACCACACTGAAGCAGCAGTCCTCCTAGAAATCTTTGGAACAAAATTCATTGAAAATTGGGACCATGTCTGATTCTTTTTATTTGTGTCAAAATTGGGAGTATAGAGATTTTTATTTTCAGGTTTGTCTTGTTTTGTTTTTATTGTATTGCCCAAACAATATATATGAATGTATTAACAGTTGACTAATAACCTAGAATGTAAAGATGACACTCTCTTGTTAGCTGAAAGAGAAGAGAAATTGAAACACTTACTGATAACGATCAAACACTATATAGAGGATGTACAGTGTTGCCTATAGGAACAGGAAATCCAGGACAGATGAACCCCTCAGGACCAGTGGTGAGAGTGGTGATACTGGGAGGGAGCAGGAAGTGGGGCATAGAATAGAGGACCCAATTATAAGGATCTACATATAACCTCCTCCCTAGGGGATGGACAACAGAAAAGTGGGTGAAGGGAGACATTGGGCAGTGTAATATATGATAAAATAATAATTTATAAATTATCAAGGGTTCATGAGGGAGGAGGAGCGGGGACAGAGGGAAAAAAAGGAAAATGAGCTGATTCCAGGAGCCCAAGCGGAAAGCAAGTGTTTTGAGAATGATGAAGGCAACTAATGTATAAGTGTGCTTTACACAATTGACGTATGTATGGATTGTGGTAATAGTTGTATGTACCCCAATAAAATGATTAAAAACAAAACAAAAAATTATAGCCTGCAGTGTAGATTACAGTTCTACATAAAACAAAAACCCTGACAACTGGACCAATAAGTAACAGCATAATAAAAGATATGATTGAAGCTGTCAAGAACTGCATTTAACTAGGATCCATAATCAAATCATATATATATATATATATATATATATATATAATCAATGCCATTGAATCAACTCATAGATCAGAACAGAACCAATCCACAAGTTTTCTGAAACGAAATCTTTACATGATCAGACAGCTTCCTCTTTCATACTACACCTGCGCTGTCTATGCCGTTGGCAGGCCAAGGCTTTACCCACTATGTCAGACCAGAATGTCTTGGACATAACAGCCAGGAAATCAGTCAAACAACATATTTCATTGAGCAACTTTGCTACAAAAGATCTCTCTAACATGGTAAGAAGCAAAGATATCACTTTGAGAACTAAAGGGCTTTTATTGCCTCATATCTATGTGAAAACTGGACAATGAATAAGGAAGACCTCATGTCATTGAATATTGAATGTACTATGAGCTGCCAGAAGATTCCTTAGCATTGGTTAGACAAAGTCTCATGGCATGTTGTCAGGAGAGACCAGTAGCTGGAAAAGGACATCCTACTTAGAAAAGCAGAGGTTGTGTGACAAAGAGGAAGACCCTGAGTAAGATGGATTGACACGGTGGCTTCAACAATGGGGTCAAGCATAGGCATTGGGAACACGATGCAGAGCCAGGCAGTGTTGCATTCTGTTGTACATGGGTAGTTGTGATTTAGATTTTACTCTCCGACACCTAACAATAGTTGTTTGCTACACATACTTCCAGAACAGCATCCTACACACCATGAATAATTTAAAAGGCACATTTTGAATTGAAGTGAAATTGGAAAATGAAAACATTGTATCTATTTGTGTTTAGCTGCTGATTTGAAAAACTAGGGTTGAGTGAAATCTAGGTGGGGACAAAATAACATTGTTGTAGCAGCACAGAGAACATTCAACCACTGTGCTTATCCCGATTTCATATGGTTTTATTTATTTTTTGCCTGTCTATGTATTTTTCCTAATGTTTTGAAATCTATCATTCATGTGTCAGCTTGATTAGATGTTATACTTTGTAAACGACGGGTAGTTTTGAAGTAACTCTTAATATGCTTTTCTCATTAGTTGACTTATTTTTAAATGTTCTGTTCTTAGGGACATGTAGAAACTATCTTTGACTGCAAATTCAAACCTGATGATCCCAACCTTTTAGCAACAGCTTCGTTTGATGGCACTATAAAAGTCTGGGATATAAACACATTAACAGCAGTGTACACTTCGCCTGGTAATGAAGGGGTTATCTATTCCCTTTCATGGGCACCAGGTAAGATTTCTTTTATTGAAAGTTGGAACTGATTTGTCCCCAATTTTGTGTTTATCTGAGTTCTGTTCTTTCCATTAGATTTTTCACATGCTTATAGAAACATTTTAGTATCAACATGTAAAGTTAGTTTATGTTTTAGAATAGACTACCTGCAGAGAGACTTTGGCTCCTAGGACCCTGAATAATTATATGGAAAAGCCACAGCAAATCAGGGTCACTGTGTTAGTCTGGGTAGACCAGAGAAACAAATGCACAGACACTCACGTGTGTATAAGAAAGAAGTTTATATACAAGAGCAATTGAATATTGAGAAAATGTCCCAGCTCAGTCCAGATCAAGTCTGTAAGTCCAATGTTAGCCCATATGTCCGATACCAGTCTATAAAGTCCTCTTTAGACTCATGAAATACATACAATGATGCTGAATGCAAGAGGATCGCAGGCCAGTGGGTTGGAAGTCTTGTGGATCCAGTGGTGTTGCAAGCACCTCAGCACTGGTAGGGGTTTCTGTGCATCTTCTGTAGCTCCAGTTCATCTGGTTCTCTAGTCTGGTTGCATTAGGGGAGGTCCATGTGGCTTCTCCAGCTCCCAGGGTGTATGTAGCACCATGTGTCTTGTCCGTAGAGCATCTCCAAGGGAATGAGCCTAGAGAGAGAAGTGTCTCCTGCATCTAAGGAGGAAATACAGGAGTTCCCAGAACTCTCAGGAGAAGGCCATGCCCACACAGAGGTTTCATTGCTTATATCTTGATTGACAGGCCAGACTCCACCCCTTCACTCATAATCCTCTCAAATTGACACCACATTTTCTAACTACCACCATCACCTTGGCTTCTCTGATTTTAGCTGTATTTATATGGGTATGCAAAGTTATAATGATGTTATGTGGTACATATTATCCTGTGAAATTACTTGTAAATAAAATCTATAAAATATTAAATCCATAGTTTTAGAAAGGAATTTATTATCTCAAGCTGAAGTGGATGACCTTTCCTGCTATAACTTCTTTTGAAGTGTGAATGATTATACAGCAACTGAGACCATGTAATTCTGTGTGAATCCACCTTTATAATATTAAAGACCATTTTTCCATAATAAAATGTGCCATAAGGTTGGCACAGCCTTTTCTATGATCCCAGATGGATGCTATCTCTGTGCCTTCTATGTATAAAGTCAAACTTCAGACAGTTTCTCCCCTAACAGTGCCATGTACCAATAATAAACAATTTTATACTCCCAAGTAAAATTTTCAACTTAAAAGGAGGATTTTCCTCTCTGTATGCTTTACCTTTTTGTCCCAGTAGTTATATATATATTAATTTTCACTTGTATCCAGGAATGAAGAAATTCTGTGAGGTTAGTCCCCAAGCTTTTACTAACTGAAATAAGCTATGTCCACTCCTAACAGATAAGATAGATCTTATTTGTTAGCTTATTTCTCTGTATAGGGGAATTCTTCGGTCTATTGAATTCTTACATTTTTCAACTTACAGGCAGGCATTACAGATATTTCCCCAAAGTCTGGTATTCTCACAGAGGTGTATATATAAATTTTAGTTCCTGTATATAGATGCCTGAATCTGTTCAAATGAATTGATTTTCCAATGGGTTCAGACACACTAAAAGGTTAATTTCCATTTTATCTATCCCCCATCCCATACAATGAGGGAAAATATCTAGAGCAATGTTTCCTTACAACATTAAATTACAGCAATTTCTTTAAGCACAAAACACCTATTGTTATTGTAGACACGGGACTAATTGGGAGGAGGGAGGAAGTTTTATTTCACTGATTAAGACATACAGCACAGAAAGAGCTAACAAAACATCTCACCTGCTCCCTCAAAATGTCTTGTTATGTTTACTTTTTAAACATTGTGCTAGCCTTCATTTAGTAAGTAGCATAAGATGCAGAAGGGTGAGTAGCTTACTCAAGTAAGTGGCAGAATCAAGGCTTGATCAAAATTGTCTCACTCAGAAGCTGTGTTCTTAATCATTGCAATATGCATCATCTTCACAGCAGGGTCCCTTTGGGACATAGGAGGTGGACCTGTCACTGCAGCAGCTCAGCACTAGAGCACCGATTCATTGACCATCATCCCTTCTGTAGAAGTATGTGTCTCAGTCTAAAAATGAAATGGATAGTGTAGCAAAAAACATGGTTTTCAAATAATAACAGAGAAGCCTAAGCCCACTTAAAGAATTCTTTCACTCCCTGCTTTGAGAATTTGCATCCAGTAAATGGTTGGAAAAATGAAATGTTGTTATTATTTCCATCGTTATTGATGAATTTTGAACTAAAATGTGGATGAACCCTTAAAAGATAATGTTGATAAGGATATAGATAGGAAAGAGGTGATTTACAATTGTTTCTATGTCTTAAAGTAGCTACTATAGGAAATGAGGGGGAAAAACTGCAAATATAGGAATGTGTCACTAATAATTTAGAAACATGTAAAGGGGAGCACAATAAAAATATAAGAACTATGTTGAAGATGTGTTTTGTCATCACATTATTATCTACCCTAAAATAGTACCTACATATTCATATGCTACCTGAGCACATAAAGATGGACTGGATAGAAGACAATATTGAGGAACTGTTGGCAAATTCTACAGCTGTGATAGTTTTGTCATGTTAAGAAAAGGGTCACAATCCCTGGAAAGTGGAAATGGTTATTGTGCTAGTTGCTATCTGAAAGGCTAGTGGTTCAAGTCCAACCAGAGACACCTTGGAAGAAAGGCCTTGTGCCCTACTTCCATAGAAAACTCAGCCTTTCCAACCAGGAATCACCACGAATGGGGAGCAACTGCACGATACCTGGGGATGGCTGGTGGTCTTTAGATGCAGCCACGCTGAAATCGTGTCAGAGACTGGCTCCACCAGAATCCAATAAGAGTTACAGGGCTAACAGGATAGACTATACTTTGATAATCGTTGAAGTGGTACGATGGGAGTTTATTCATCTCATCTCTCTACATTTGCATTTATTTGATTATTCTCACCAAAAAGAGAAAATCACTACCTTGCAAATCTCATCTTATGCCATCAACATCATTAACTTTTTTAAAAAGAATGGTATCTGTGGCAAATGTTTAATGTAATGTCTTAACGAATTATTTCCTAAGGTGATTTAAATTGCATTGCTGGGGCAACTTCCCGAAATGGTGCTTTTATATGGGATGTTAAAAAGGGGAAAATGGTACAACGATTTAATGAGGTAAGATGTATTTATTGATAGCACAATAAAATAATATCTTTTACTACTTTATGTTCTAAAAATATTTTCTCCCTTAATTTACCAGTTAATAACCAGGTGATACATATGTTTTGTTTAATATTCTTGTTGATAATTTCTATCGTTGAACCCTTCACGTGAGGATACTTGAAACTGACAATTTATATAAAAGATTAATTTCCTGACACGGGATTGACAGCGCTGCAGTGATTGGTGAATACAGAGCATTGGAGACACCTTGCCAACTGCCAGCAGGCAACTGTGCTCCCTGAAGGGGAACCTTGGGTTGTATAAGCTGCACCCTGCCTCCTTCCTCCACATTCAACCCTCACTCTCCGCCAGCCCATCCCCAGGAGAACACAATCCCCATATATTACATCGGGAGCTAGAAGAACAAAAGAAGAATTGAGCCTGAAAATGACATAGGTTTAAATTGTTGAGCCTTAGAGATCAGATCTCTATTTTCTACTTGCGACCTTTCTGCATCTTGTGACCTGCAATGGCTACTCTTTTGTACTTGGACAGACAAGCCCCGCTTGGGTTCCAGTAACAGAGCTTCCCTATCGTAGGGACATCCCTGATTTCATCCATGTATTTTTCAGCATTCAGTAGTAGGATTAAGGTCAATATCGAAATGACTTACACCCTAGGTAATGAAAGTGGGAAAAATGAACAAAGCCAGCTTTGAGGAGCGATGTGGCAGAGACCTCTGAGAAGGAAACGCAGACTTAGAGAGCTGTCAATGCGCTTCTCATGCGTACAACCGACAGCACCTTCAGCTGGATAAAGAAAGGGCCTTGTTTCATTTTCATATCTGCCTTTTAAAAATTGGCCCACCTATAATCTCCCTAAAGATGAAAAACATAGCTAACTGCAGATGCCATTATGAATGTGAAACTGTATCTATGAGGGGCTTTTAAAAATTCATGGAAAAAACAGAATTAGGAGATAATGGAATTTTTCCACCATCAAGTTTTTGAGTGCTCATAAAACTCAGAAAAAGAATCAGTTGACCCAAACCCACCACCATCGAATCAATTTCTACTCATCGGTGGGCTGTCAGGCAGAGTAATTTATTCTATAGGGAGACTGAGGATTTCAAGCTTTACAGATCAGACTGCCACATTCTTCTCTTGTGGAGGAGGTAATAAGTTCAAACCACAGGCTTTTTGGTTAGCAGCCTAGTGTTTTTGTATATGCCCCCACTTTTGTATATGCCCTTAACTTTAGCCACCTTTTAAGTACCATATAAAATTGAAATGTTTTCAAAGAAAATTTTGAAAGTAATTGACCACAAACTTCTGTCTTCCGTGACAGAGTTTATGAATGATATTCCCATGTGCAATATAGTCCTTGTGTGTAATACATTGGTATCATACCAGCTAGAACTGCACCAGCACCTTCCCACTCCCACAGTGCAGCGAGCACATGCAGAATGATTCATCATACAAATATGCTGCTTCAAATTTTTCGTTACAAAAAAATGAAACCGAAATTTGGAAGAATGACCAATTGTAACAATGGCCATGTTTTCTGTCTCCCATGCAATTGTAAAAGCATGTCAGTCACTTTTTTCAGACTGGCATTGCAGGCCAAAGGTACACCCACCAAACTCACTGCCCTTCTGGCTCCTCGTGAGCTTATAGGACAAGGAAGGACGGTCCCTGTGAGTTTCTGAGACTGAAACTCTTTACAGGGGTGGAAAGCTCTCCTTTAGCCTGCAGAGCTGCTGGTGGTTCCGAACTGCTGACCTTGGGAAGAATCACCAGGGTTCTTCCCAGCAAAAGATACGATGCAGAAATTAACCCTTTGAATGGAGGAAGAAGCGAATTCAGGCCCTACACCTGTACTCATCAAGATATGGAGCCACCCACGTTACATCTTTAAAGTGCTCTTTTTAGGTTGACAGCTTTGCACTATTTTATATCTATATTTAGGCTTCTGGTCATGTCAAGAATGTCTCCTCTGATAGCACTTAGAAGAACAGCTGCTGATAGAAAAGTAATCTGTAGAAGGAATAAGTAATAAATAAATAAGAGAAAAAGGGGTGAATTATTTCTTATTGATAGGCATTTTGCATTTTTTGAAGCATGGGAAAGATGGAATATTCTGCATTGCCTGGAGTCATAAAGATTCGAAAAGAATTGCTACCTGCAGTGGTGACGGGTTCTGGTAAGTACCATGCGTGAAGTCGCCCTGCTTATAAAAGTCATACTTAACACTTGGTGTACCACGTTAGCACATACACTGAAATATCCTGAGACTTCATTTATACAATCTCTCATAAATACTAATGAGCTACGTAAGCACACACTACCTTCCTATTATGTTTCAGAAATAAATAATAAAGGATTGGTATTTTAAAAATAAAGAAAGGAAATTCTTACCTTCTTTAAAGCTAAGGGTCTTTAAACAAAAATGAAGATCTGACCTTATTTAAAGTGAAGGGTCTCTGCATTGGCTCGACGTAACCCCAAGGCTCGTTCACAAAGTTGGACATGTTAGGTGCCCCAACTCCTAGCCACCCTCGGTGCACCAGCACCGACACTGTCCGCGCTGTCCCTCGTAGGGTCCAGCAGATTGATGCCGCGCCTGTCAGCGCACCTTGTCAGGAGCCCTCCTCTCTTTCTCCCTCTTCTTGACCAAGCATGCTGTCCTTCTGCAGGAACTGGACTCCCCTGAACCCACCCCCAAAGTATGTGCGATGAAGTCTTGCCATCCTTACCTCCGAGGAGCATTCTGTCCATACGCTTCCAAGCCAGATGTTTCTGTTCTCTTCGCCGCGCGTGGCGCTTTCAGTATGATTCTTTACCACCACAAGTCAAACGCAGTAGTTCTTTCAGTCTTCCTTATTCAAAATCCAACATTCAGATGCATCTGAGCCAATTGAAAATAACATGGCTTGGGTCCAGAGCACGTTAGTCTTCCAAGTAACATCTTTGCTTTTCAACACTTTAACGAGGCCGTGTGCGGCGGATTTACCCATGCAGTGTGTCGCTTGATCTCTTGACTGCGGCTTCCCTGAGCAGCGTTTATAGATCCAAGCAAAACAGAACTCCTGACACTTTCAATGTCTTCTCTGCTTATCGTGCTGGTGCAGTCGTGAGGATTCGGGTCTTCCTTTCACTGAGTTGCAGTCCATACCGTGGGCTATAAGCCTTGATCTTCCTCAGCATTTTACTGTTCTGTGGCGTTATCATAGGATAGTAAGGGCTTAAGGCAAGTGCTCCATCTCTTGAGAAGGTCTCTGAACGTCTTGCCATATCACGGAGAACGGACTATGATAATGTTATAATATGTGTCTTATTCTTTGTATGCTAACTTATGGGAGCAGTTTCATAAATGGACTGTTATAAATATTGTAAATTTCCAAATAGTAAATTTTAAAGCTGAAACACCAATGCCTACCTTACCTATTACACTACTTTGAAACATATTGTTAAACGAGATTTTTCCGCAAACGATTCTAAAAGAAATCATTTCCAGCCGAAAATGTCTGATGAAAGTGCTTAGCTGCCAGTTTGAACACATGAGCCACTGCTCAGGGTGCGTGGCCGTCTGCTCTGTAAGGATTGACAGCCTCGGAGCTCCTGGGGCAGTTCTCTGTCCTGGAGACGCGCCAGTGGCTGGAGTTACTCAACAGCACTGTGGTTTTCCAGGAATGTAAATATACTCTTAATTAGTAACTCATTTCTAGAGTATTTTAAAATGTTCCTTGCGATTTACAAAGAAGCTCTATAACCTAAGATGCTTGTGTTTGAATTATACAACTCTTACTTTGTTTCATTGTTTAATGTATTAAGAATGCTGTTTTTTCTATTCACATTTAATTTCAGTATTATTCGAACAATTGATGGCAAAGTGCTACATAAATACAAACATCCAGCGGCAGTTTTTGGTTGTGATTGGAGCCAAAACAACAAGTAAGTTGGTTTGCTATTCTAGTTTTCCCCCTCAACATAATAATAATTATATTTAGGAGGTTTTAATCACCATAAAAATTAAAACTATTTCTAAAAGTAATCCTTATCACTTTTTAAAAAAGTAATATTCCCCTTGCCTAGAAAATGAGAAGGAACCTTGTAAATTGTCATTTATTTTAACTATCTCTTTTCATTTCAATGAGCCTTTGGTTAAGTGGTTGGTGGCTGTCTGGAAGCGTGGCAGTTCAAAGCCATCCACGCATGAGGGAAGGATTTGACAGTCTGCTTCCATAACAGCATTGGTGACCCTGTGGGGCAATTCAACTCTGTCCTATAGGTTTGCTATGATTTGGAATTTGAGGTGTCACTGGGTTTGGTTTTATTTTCATTTCAAGAAGTTTTCACGGCTTTCGCAATACCGATGATCTCAAAACTATTTTCTAGTACTTTGGGGGGAAGAAAAGCTTGGACTAACTAGTGAAACGTGGAAATCAGTGCAAAGATTGTATGAACTTCTACTATTGCAATGTGTCCTGGGATCAACACCGTTTAAGGAAGTTGTGCCGTGCCGTGGTGTTCCACGGTGGCATTGATTGCCCTTGCATTTGATACTTGTGTTGGTCTGGTAGATTGGAGAAACAAATTCAGACACATTCATATGTGTGTAAGAAGAGCTTTAAAGACAAGAACAATTGAATATTGAGAAAACATCCCAGCCCAGTCCAGATCAAGTCCATCAGCCCTATATTAGCCCATATGTCCAATACCAATCTATAAATTCCTCTTCAGACTCACACGACACATGCAATGACGCCGAATTCAGGGAGATCACAAGCCAGTGAGTGGAAAGTCTTATGGAGGCGTCTCAGTGCTGGCAGGGGTCTACACATGACTCCTTCAGCTCCAGGGCTCTCGCATAGCTCCATGTGCCTTGACAGCAAGCATTTCTTGCAGGGAGTGAGCCAGTGTCCTACCTCCAGTGTGCTATTTTATCTCCTTAGAGGCTTCAAGTGAGGTCATCAAGCTGCGACCTGATTAACAGGCTAAACTCCACCCCTTCACTCATAATAATCTCAAATTGGCAACAGAGCCTGTAACTACCACAATGCTGTCTCAAGTTGGATGGTTTTGAAAATTCAACCTTGCTTTTAAGAACCTAGTGTTTAGCCTACAGACCTCAGCTAAAACAAATGCTATTTCAGAAATAATTTTAAACTGTTCAAATAAGTGATAGCAATAGTTTGATATTTTTAATGTGCTTTGATGTTATTTCAGAGACATGATCGCCACTGGCTGTGAAGACAAAAATGTCCGTGTCTATTACGTAGCCACAAGTTCTGATCAGCCACTGAAAGTGTTCAGTGGGCACAAAGCAAAAGTGTTCCACGTGAGATGGTCACCTCTGAGGGAGGGGATTCTTGGCAGTGGTTCTGACGATGGGTCTGTATCATGGGATTCTGATTTGTTAGCGCCAAAGTCTTAAGTGTATATGTTTCTAGAAATGTATCTATTTGTATGATCCAAAACCATATGTAAATAATTTAAATATTTATGTAACAACTAGGTACTTATGAGTTCCTAAATGCGATCAACCCAACCAAATGAAATATTATCATACTTATATTACCCTAATATTCATGGGTTTTGTTTTTTTGTTTTACTTAGTGTGGATACTTATTTGTATCTTATTAGCAACACAGTGGACAAAACAGCAATTCTAAAAGGATCTGTGGGAGAGAAGAAAGGATCTGAAATAAATCTCTAGCACATACAAAGCGGAGTTTGTTTACAGATGTTCTGACATAGAAACAGAAAAAAGAGTTGTTTTCTGTTTACGTATGAATGAAATTGGATAATTCCCTCTAGCCTGAAGAGAAGCTATTTTAGAAGTGAAAGTGACTTAACAATTTTTATAGATTTGAGAGCAAAATCCTTACCTATAAGTTTATATACAAACAATATATATTTCTGTGGTATACTTTTAGTCACTTTGAAGACAGGATACATTTAGGTATGAGAGAGATTATTGTGCAACGTAAAAGTCATAGCACAGGTTTTATATCAAATAATTAGGGTTTTTTTTCTTGAAATTGGGGATTAGCTGTACATTCATGCAATTGTTGTGGGTTATCATTTAAAGTGGTATTTCTACTAAGGATGTCATATGAAACTTAGGAAGAGTTATTATTTTAGATTATTCAAGAGCCTTAACATTCCGCCTGGAAAGTTACAGACCCTCTTGTTCCATTGGAGCGCCCCAAAGTCCCATGGCTGACCAACAAGCATTAGTATCTAATGTGTGCCACATAAGCAAGGACGCCTGTTTTAGGGTCCTCGGTGGGAACATTTAAGTATTTTGTCACCCAAAAATAAATCACTTAAATATATTCTCATTTATGAATGTAAGACATCAGACTTAGAATAAGTCCGATGCTGGCCATTCATAAGAAGGTAGCATTAACAACATTTAATTACGGTAGCCCTCATTCCCCGCCATCAAGCTCATTGCAACTCATAGTGACCCAATGGAGCAGGATAGAACTGCCCCTTGGGGGTTTCTACGTTTTTAAGACTGAGCCTCTTGTCTCTCTTCCCGCCCCAGCTGCTGGTGGTTTGGAACTGCTGACCTCGCGGTTAGCAGCCTAACATATAACCACATGTAACCAGTGCATTGTCTCTTAGGAGGAATAGGGGTGGGGTGGGAGAGTTATAGGCAGCAAAGAGCACAATGCCTTGACAAAACAAAACTATGTATCTACTTGGTAATATGATTTTTGAATCATTGTTAAACCAATACCAAAACAAGCCCCCTGCCGCCTCGTTACTGCTGACTCACAGTGACTCTACATGGGATCATCTCCAAGGTTGGAAATCTTTACAGGAGCAGGCACCTCTACGTTCTCCCAGGAACTGGCCAGTGGGCTTGAATTCAACCTTGAGGTTTGCAGGCCAATGCTTACCTGACAAACGCATCAGCCTTTGAATTAGGTTAGCACCAATAGGAGACTAAAAAAAATTATAGTTTACCCAAATAAAATTGGCATTAAGGGGTCTTAGATTTTAATAACATCTCTCTCTACTAAAATAAATATGTTAAAGCAATATTATGAATCAGCTGCTTTTAAATGTATTTAATGTATTTTCTTGATTTGAGATTGAGCTCAAATTAAGCAACTCATTTTTCTGACAGAAACATGGAGGAATTGTATTGATAAGAGTGTACTTACTGGGAAATGATGTTACCTTGACCCTTGACATCATGCTGATTTTTCTTGTATTCGTACTGACTGATCCCGTGGTGAAAAAAAAAAGTGTACTTACTGAGTTTTCCAATAATAGCCACCATCACACTTGAAAGTCATTTGAGAGCTCTTAAATTACTGCATTTGTCTTATTTGTCTCTTTTTCCCCTCTTTGGCTATTTTTTTCACTATTTTATTTTAAGAAAGCTATTTTTAAAGAAACAAACTATGAAATAGTATATTTACTTTCAGTAGTAAATAGCCAGTAAACATAAAGAAAATAACTATGGGGGAAGGGCGGGGGAAAAAAAAAAGAAAATAACTATGCTGGAATAGGCTAACATTTGCCTCGTTGAATACTCATTTCTATAGTGTATAAAAGATACAATAAAACATAAAATGTTTTCTAAATAGACTAGGAAATAATCATTGTGTCCCATTAAGGTTGTTAATTCTTTAGATAAATTATGCCCTTAATGACTTACAACGTTCTGTTTTCAGTTCTGTTCGAATCTGGGATTATACACAAGATGCTTGCATAAATATTCTCAGCGGACACACCGCACCTGTGAGGGGATTAATGTGGAACACTGAGATTCCTTATCTACTAATATCTGGTAGCTGGGACTACACTATAAAAGTGTGGGACACCCGAGAAGGAATTTGTTTGGATACTGTGTACGATCATGGTGCAGATGTATATGGTAAAGTTTTTCATTTATGATGTTGATATATTAACGTAACTTCTAAGAAGTACAGTGTATTGAATATCTCATGGTGTTTAATTTAATAAATTATATTTACTTACTAGAAAGTGTGCCTGTTTATAACTGGAATATCAATACAGCACCCACTCACTGACATCCAGTCAGTGCTGACTCATAGTGAGTTTCTGAGACCGTAACACTTTTTATTTAGTTAATTATTTTTTCTATCTAAAGATAGACTGTAACTCTTTATGGAAGTAGAAAGACCAGTCTTTTTCTCTCTGAGCTGCTGGTGGTTTCAAACTGCCAACAAGGATGAACGCAGTCTAACTCATAACCACTACACCACCAGGGTTCCTCTCAGAATATGTAGAAGGTAGTAGAAAAAGTCGAAGGAAATTATCAGAGGATAGTCATTGTTAGACTTGTCTTGCTGAGAATTAAAATAAAAACAGATTATTTTTCTCATTTAACTCTCATTTATTTTTACAACCTAATATAGCCATTCCCACCTATGTTTTTAGTCCAATGACTTTTTGGCTGAGGCAGTGTGGTACTAAATACCCATGAGAATCTCATTTATTTTTACATATTCTGAATGTAAAAGTATCAGCTTTCTTTGTCTTATATGAATTTCATCCACCCATTCATCAATTCACATATTGATATTATAGTATACCTGCTCCTTAACTGACTGAAAATAATTTCAATGTATGCACTGTGGACCATTTTCTTGATAATAAATGTTCAGTTATATATTCATATAATATGCTAAATAATTTATTACATGGTTGCATTTTTGTCAATATGTTAATTGAATACAATTATAGTATGCTTTAGCTCTAAGAGCCTTACAGTTGTTTAAAGCATTTCTTCATAACTGCAATTTTGTAGAAGTTTTGTGAGCTATATATGACTATTTTTCAATTTCTACTTTAGTTAAAATGCAAGTTTTTTCCCATCAGGTTTGACATGCCATCCAAGTCGCCCTTTCACTATGGCCTCTTGCTCCCGTGACTCGACCGTGAGACTCTGGTCCTTGGCGCCTTTGGTCACTCCGTTACAAATAAATATTGTGGCAGACAGACCTTGGGAAGAAATTATCGGGAACACTGGTATTGAACACATGCATGCACTCCGTTTTGTTTTTTATCACTATGTTATAAGCAGTTTTTACTCACTAAATCCTGTCTGTCTTCAGATAATGCTATACAGCAAGGCACTGCGCCTCTATTGTGTGGCAAAGTATCAAGAGATATTAAGCAAGACATAGAGAAAGAAGCTGGAAATCCACGAGTGAAAAAACTGAAATGGTTTTCAGAATGTTTATCAGTAAGTAATAAAAATTATATATGAATTTTGTCTCTTCAGCCAAAATGCATCACTACAACCATAGCCATTAAGTCGCGACTTATTTACATCGACCATCCCAGTTCTGCGCATGACTCTTAGCCTGGCCATTACAGTGCACAAAAGCGTGTCAGATAATTTTTAAATAGTTAAATTTGTTTCTTGTTCAACTTAAATGTACTTGTTTGATCCTGTTTGTGAACTTGGAAATGCTGTGGGTGCTGGTTCACTATGCATGTCAACGTTTTAGCCTCCAGGTGGCAGTCACAATTTATGGAACCTGGTTGCCGTGATAAAAGGGCAAGATGATAGCTTACTTCCTCAGAGCTACGCTAAAGGAATAATGCATTTGAAACACCTGATCAAATTTAGAACTGTAAGTAAGCTGCGCAAATACCATGTACTTAAGCAAAAATGTTTTCTCTATGTAATAAATACTAAAATCAGAAGTCAAATATACTGTTCTCAAGTCTATGCCAACTCACGATGAACTGATGCACCGGGGATGGACAGCCGCATCTCTCTCCCAGAGCAGCTTGGGCACCGTCCCTCGTTAGCAACCAAGCAATTCCACCGCGGTGATCAGGGCTCCTTCAATAATGACCAACCCCTAAACTCAATACAAGAGGACGTCAAAAAGTTTGTGAGAAAATTCAATTATCTCTTAATTTTACTTTTCCAAAAATGCATAGGAGCCCTTTTGTAAGGCTTGTAATGGTTAGACTAAACTAAGTCAGCATTGGGAAGATGCATCTTTTGGTAAACCAATCGTGACAGTATGAAGTACTTACGAAGAGATTAAAGGAACTGTAGTTTTCAATGGACTCGAATCTCCTGAAATTCTTTCAGGGCCCCTCGGAACGCCTTGAAAAGCTGTTCTTTATCTCAGTATCAAAGATCGCGACATAGACACTGCCCTGTTTTACTCCCAGAGAGACTACCTAATAAACTTTATTCTGAGATGTTTATGTTAAAATTGATCATAGTAAATGACTTCATGAAATTTAATACGAAACCACTGGTTTCTTTGTAGCTAGCAAGTTACCCTGTGATGACAGCAAAAGCAACCCTGAACCAGAGAGAAGTGATCTCCTATGTCTGCAGTGAAATGTCCATGGTTAACTTTGGAGAGAACTGTGGCAGGGATGTACATTTGATGGTCTCTAGAAAGGGTATTTTCATAAAGCGGAAGTACTTTACCCTTTAAACACCAAACTAAAGATTCAATGTAAAATCAGTTGAAAACACAGGAGTCTTTCAAAGCAAGCCAGAATTGGGGTTGTTGTTAGAGATCTCTGCATGCATTGTGACGATGTGTTTGTATATCGCAACTCTTTACCACTGCTATGGGGCCTGTATTTCTGGACAATTGCAACAGCCCAAAAGTTTTAGGAACAAAGGAATTTTCTCCAATCTCCCACATCTAAATATCATTTTTATATAGTCATTGTATTTTATAAAGAGAAAACTTTGATTTAATAGTGACTTAATTTTTAGATAAGCATTAAGTGTACAGCAAAATTGTGCAGAAAGTACAGAGTTCCCATATGCTTTCTCACTTACCTTGGTAGATGGTTTCTACCACTATTAATATAATTTATTACAATGGACAAACCATTGTTCATATCTTGTTATTAACTAAAGTAATTTACATCGAGTAATTTTGTATATCAAGTTTAAAACATTCCTTTTTCAGTGCTATATTTAGATATATATTGATATACAAAATGCTTTTAAAAATCATTTGTTACCACTAGAAATTTAGAATATTTTCTCTTCTTTATAACCAGTCTGAAGCACAAGAACTAACAACTGTAAAGATGTCCAAATTCGGTGGTGGTATTGGTGTACCTACCAAAGAAGAAAGACTGAAAGAAGCTGCTGAAATACACTTGAGATTAGGACATATTCAGAGATATTGTGAACTTATGGTTGAACTTGGAGAGGTAATTATGCTATTAAAGTAAAATAAATGTGTCTAATAAAATAGTCTACATGTTAGTTAGATACTAAGTATTCAGCTTAATTTCTCCCAAAATCTAATTAGCTATCTGCCAGTCAGAACCACTGATCTCAAAGGCAAATCCCCTGTCATTTGAAAACCTGTTTATTAAAAAACAAACAAAATGCAACACTGCCTCTGAGTTGATTCTACACCATAATAAGCCTCAAAGAGAACAGTTGAATTGCCCCATTGTGTTCCCATGGCTGCATCTGAATATTTATGGAAACTGTCTATTTTCTCTCTCTCCCATGAAATGACTGGTTGGTTAAAACCAACCTATTGGTTAGCAACCTAATGCTTTCACGACTATGCCACCTGGGAGCCTGGTAGACATGCAACTTTCCCCATTCAACCTCAGTGTATAGACTCAAAACCCCAGTAATCTATGTCCTAATAAACCATCCAACTGATTCCTATTTTTGCTAAAGCTTGAGAATTGTTGTCCTAGAATAGAATCCATATTTCTTAAAACACACACAAATATGTACACATGGATATATATCTGGTTTGCTCCCAATGGGATCTCCTTGCTAAGGACACTTGTGAACTCCTCCCCCACACTTGCCAGAAGAGGAGGTTCCGCTGTGGAGCATACAGGACTCCTGAAAAGCAGCTGGTGGGTTAATAGTGCCAATATTTTAGATGACAGCTAAGTGTTTAGCTACGGTGCCACAGGGTTCATTTAAAAACTATAGGTTAATTTAGAATAATAACTTTTATAATTACAAAGCATGCTATTAAGAATACTCATAAAAACAAACCAAACTCACTGGCATTGAGCTGTTCCTGACACACAGCACCCTTAACTAAGGGTCGACAGGAACGGACTCAAAGTGGCGGGTGGGCCCTAGTAGCTGACCTCCCAATGTGCGGTACAATATTTATCCACAGACTACTAGGATACCGCAAATACTTAAAATGAAACAGGACCGTTTTAATTTAATAAACCAAAATTATATTTAGCTTCTGTTTTTATTTTCTCATTCATTTTGAGATAAACAATAAGTCACAGCCTGGCCTAAAATAATGAAATGTGCCTTTTCAAATGTTATGAGCCAACATTGCGAACTTGAAACATTTAACCAAAGAATGAGAGGGAGGGCAGTTGTGGTTGAGTGGTGAACTTCCTGCCTTCCGTGATGAAGACCTAGACAGTGGACCTCGTTTCCAGCCACCCCCAAGCCAGTGAACACCCTAGGGGTCAGGTCTAAGGGTTGTCTCCCATTTTATATGGTGTAAGGGCACACTGCCCAGCAGCATTCACCAACCATTTTAGAACAAGGTAGTACTTTTACTTTTGAATAAATAAAGATTTGACTGATAAGTTACTTTTATCAGCACTACTAGAAACCACAAAAGTACCAATCAAAAAATCAAGAGGCAGGGGCCACAATAGATGAATTCTAGTAAAATGGGAGAAAAATGGAGCAGAACTTAAATTGTCTTAAGGGATTAGATGAGACAGGAGGATTCTCTGAAACTGTGGCTGACTTTTTTAAGCCTTAAACTGAAATTAGCCTTTGAGGTCACCTCTTAGTGAGAGAAGAGATTGACACAAAAAATTTAAGTTATTATCCATTAGTTCCTAAGATATTATCCATTAGTTCCATGCTCCATTTGAAAAAAAAAAAGAAAGAAAAACTACATGAGACCAAATAGTCAATAAGTATTCTAAAGCAAAGATGAGAACATAGGGAACAGGAACACTAGAATACTGAAAATAGAACAACCAGAATGCAATTAAAGGGAATGTTGACACATTGTGAAAAATGTAACTTATGTTGCTGAACACTTTGTACAGAAATTGCCAAATGAGACCTTAATTTGCTTTATAAACTTTCGCTCAAAACAACAGAATGTAATTATCAAATATCAAGGAGAAAGGAACAAAATATGGCCGAATAATTTTTTGTATTTCTGAGTTTTATATTTGAATTTTTATATTTTAAACTGTCTTTAAAGCCTCTTAATCATCTATTTATACAGCTTAATGATTTTATTGTATAATTTCATAAATGGACAGTGATTGTGCAATCCTTTAAATCAGAATTATGTTCAACCTTTTAGTGGTTTATTACCACCTCCTTCTGAATAGTTTCCATCTCTGTAAGCTTAGTAATATTGGGTAGTAATTGTTGTTGGAGTTAGGAAAATATTTAATCTTTGCACTACCAAATATGTTTTTATTTAAATTTATTTATTTAATTAAAAATTAATTCCATTTAGAGTTATATTTCTTTCTCCCAATTACCCCCAACTATAACAAATTTTCACTAAAACATAGTTAAGAGTAACTTAAAAATAAAAATAATCCATGAATTAAATATATAATATTCAAAGGTGTCTACTTAAAATGTAATATTACTTACACATTAATTTCTAGTTTTCTAGCCATAATTATAGGAGAACTCTAGTGTTTTGAGAAGCCTGGATAGAAATGAAATTTTGATTCTTGCAGTACTACTTCAGCAAACTTTCTCTTGCTTTCCTTTCCAGCCTTGGAACCCGTATCATCAAATAACAGCACGTCAGACTTAATGGAATAATAGGGCTCTTCAAAAGCAGTCTGATTTTTAGAATATGAAGATAGGTGTCATAAAAGTAGAATGACAAAATTATAAAAATTAGTAGGGAGAGGGTAACACCAAGAGCGGTTGGGGGATGGGAAATTAATAACAAAGAGCACAAACAGAAGAAAATGTTGTAAAGTTGATTGTGGTGATGACTGTACAACTGTCCTGGATATGACTGAACTTTTAAGTCATAGGATGCTTGGATTATGTCCCAATGAAACGGTGTATAAAAAATTATCTATTAAAATATATTTCTAAAATAAAAATACAAGATGTTACTACATCATGATAAGCCTAAGAAAAATGAATCGGGAAAAGAAAAGGAAGTCTAGTTGTTAAGTATAAGAGAAATAAAATTTTAGTCTTGATTTTTATAGATCATAAAAAATTACTCTGTATGTTAATAGAGTTTTGAACTACGTACTTCATTTACTATCAGTCCTTCCTCTCTCTCTCTCTCTCTCTCTCTCTCTCTCTCTCTCTTACCCACCCTTTCCTACTCTTACCTCCCTTGTTACACCTTTGTTCCTGCTTTTTCTCTCAGTCTTAGTCCCTTTCTCCCCAGCTAAAGAATATCATTTTACTATCTCATTTTAAAATTAATCAAGACCTTCTGTTGAATGCATGATGTAGCATACAAAATATTCCTTTAAATCCAGACGCTGAAACATCCCTTATTATAAATGTGAGCTCACGGGGGAGATGGTTTAAGGGCTGGGCAATGCGATGGAAACACACATGCTTATGCTTTGCTTCTGTTCTTCGCTAGTGGGACAAAGCTCTGTCCGTTGCACCAGGCGTGTCTGTGAAATACTGGAGGAAGTTAATGCACAGGTAAGGCAGGGAATCTGAGCCTAAATACAGGTTTTAAGATCGTTCGTTAAAAAGAATCAATGTGCAGATAATGTGGTTGTTTTTAAGATTTCTTATTCAGATGCCATTTTAAATACTGAGTGCTTTTGTTTCTACTGATACAAAAAGTAAATTGATAACATAACATTTTTGATGAAAACAATGAAAGGTAATTTTCCTCATGTCAGTAGAGGAAATTCGTGATCATTGTATGCAAATCAGCAAACATACTTACTGACCAGGGTATTGCTATTGATACATAAGTGGTCAGGTTCTCTCAGGGTTACCAAAAATTAGAGGAATACTTATTCTACATATAATCTCAGAAATTCTCAGCAGATGCACCCTTTGCTATTGTCTGCCTATGGCTGTAAGGGGTGAGCGCAGGATTAAAAGATATCTTCACCACTGACCAGACTTGGTCCAATATCCTGTTCTGTTGGCTTGTTTTTGCTGCTGGATGTTGTCCTGGTAACCCTGTGCACAGCAGAAGGGAGCCTCGCCTGGTCCTGTGCCATCCTCACGGTTGCTCCTGTGCTTGAGCTCATTGTTGTAGTCTTTGTCATTGCGGGCCTCACTCTTTGGGGCCACCCCTCTACTTTACCCAGGATGATGTCTTTCTCCAGGCCCTGGTCTCACCTGACAACATGTTCAAAGTATATGAGAAAAAGTTTCCCCCACCCTTTCTCTAAGGAGCAGTCTGCTTGCACTTCTTCCAAGACAGTGTATTTGTCCTTTTAGCAATTCATGGTATTTTAATATTGTTTGCTAGTAAAACAATTCATATGTATTGATTATTCATTGATCTTCCTTGTCCAGTGTCCAACTTTCACATGCCTATGAAGAAATTGAAATACCATGGCTTGTGTTAGGCCCACCTTAATCCTCAAAGTAGCATTCTTGCTTTACAACACTTTAGCAGTGGTTCTCTACCTGTGTCATGCCATGGCCCTTTCATACAGTTCCTCATGGGGTGGTGACCCCCCAGCCATAAAAGTATTTTTGTTGCTACTTCCTAACTGTCATTTTGCTACTGTTATGAATTGGGCGACCACTGTGAAAGGGTTGCTCAGCCCCCAAAGGGGTCACGACCCACACAGGTGGAGAACCGCTGCTTTAACGAGTCCTTGTACGGCAGATATTATGCCATGTAAGTTGGTGTTTGAGCTCCCAACTGCTCCTTCCATGAGCATTGATTTCAAATCCAAGCAAGATGAAATTCTTGAAATAGTCCATCTTTTTCTCCATTTATCATGATGTTATCTATAGTTCAGTTGTGAGGATGTGGGTCTTCGTTAAATCGAATTTTAAACCACACTGAAGGCTTCCATCCATGGTCCTCATCAGCAAGTGCTTCAAGTCCTCATCGCTTTCAGCAAAAAAGGTGTGTCATGTCATTTTCATATTGAATTGTTAACAAGCCTTCCTCCAATCCTCATGCCATATTCTTCTTCACATAATCCAGGCTTTCTGATTATTTTCTCAGAATACAGATTGAATAAATATGATGAGAGGATGCAATCTTGATGCACACCCTTCCTGATTTTAAACCTTTCGGTATGCCCTCGTTCTGTTCATAGCCCTTTGATCCATGTACAGGTTCCATATGAGCAAGTATTCGGCAATCCCCATTCTTCTCAAGGCTACCCATACTTCATTAGGATTGTGTTAGTCTGGGTAGACTAGAGAAAAGAAACCCAGAGATACTCATCTATGTTCATTAGAGTTTCATGTAAAGGGTAAGTTTACTCTAAGAAAGCACCCCAACCCAGTCCATTCCAAACCCACAAGTCCAACATTAGCCCGTACATCGGACACCAATCTACCCAGTCTTCCTGAAACTCACAAAGCCCATACAATGATGCCGACTGCAGGAGGAAAACCGAATCAGAGAGCGTGTGAGCATCTCAGCACTGGCAGGGGGTTCCACATGGCTTCTCCAGCACTCAGGGCTGCATCAGGGTAGGTCCATGTGACTTCTCCTCAGGTACATCTCTCGCAGGAAGTGAGCCTTGCCAGCTGAGGAGAGGACTAGCTGAGGCAGCCGCACACCGATCTGGCCATCAGAGAGCAAGAGACCAGAAAGGTGATGTCCGCCGAGCTATTTATCTCTCCTCCCTTCAATAAACTGCCCTTCAATGAGCCCCACACGTGTTCATAAGCCAGGTTTGCACAATAAACTATCACAATGAACCATACAGTCCAATGCTTTAACATAGTCAACAAAATACAAACAACATCTTTCTGATATTCTTTTTTTTTAGCCAGAATCCACCTGACATGAGCAATGATATCCCTTTTTCCATGTCCTCTTCTGAATCTTCTAGAAGTTCCCTGTAAATTTACTGATAGAACCATTATTGCATGATGTTTGCAAACATGTACTTGCATGTGATATTAGTGATATTGTACTATAATTTGAACATTGTATTGTTCCCTTTCTTTAGAATGGGGGAAAATATGACTCTTTTCCCATCAATTAGCCAAGTAATTGTTCTCCAAACTTCATGACATAGATGAACGAATGCTTCCAGTGCTTCATCAGCCTGTTGAAACCTTTCAATTGGTAGAAAAGAGGATTGGTGGTTGGAATATATGGCCGAAATGATCTATGTGAGAGTAGAGATTTCATGATAGAATTTTGCAAGGTCAAGAGTGACTCATTGCAAATATTTTTTAAAACAACATAAATAGAGATTGTTCATGTGGACCTTAACAGATGGAATCAAAATGACTGTACTTGTAGGAAGAAATGATGAATCACAATATCATCAGCCATGTCAAGGTCACAGGATGACTATGGTACATCTCATCAATTGCTCAGATGCATGTTCAGGTTGAAATCTGAGAACATTAAAACAGGTCCATAAATTCCAATATAGGACTTTGTGCATATCCCACCTGAATTTGAAGGCCATCTCAAGATAAGTTTTGATACACTGAACACTAATTATTAAATATGTTGCGGGATGACATCCAGGAAATCATGCATGAAGAAAACAAAGCATCATTAAAAAGACGGGGGGGAAAAGAAAAGACCAAAATTTATGTTAGACGAGACTCTGAAATCTGCTCTAAAATGTAGGAAGGAGATAAGAATAATATGCAAAATCACTAGACCAAAAATAATCCACTGACTCAATCATTTCAAGCGGTAGCATGTATTTATGCTACCTAGAGACATTATGAAAACATTTGTTGAAACGATCTGTAAATGGATGCAGTCCTGTAAGAATCCCTTAATCTATGCCAAGAAATCTGGAAACCAGCTAGTTGGCAAGCTGACGAGAAAAGATCCATGTGTGCCCATTCCAAGAAAAAAACTCCAAAACAACAGGTGATCAAACAGAATGTGGAGTTTATCATTAATATCACTCAAGTAAAATTTTGCTGAATATGATTTTTAAAAATTATAACAGGACATCAGCAGGAAATAGCCAGATTTGAAAGAGGATAAGGACCAAAATACATCACTGTGACATCAAATGAATCTTAGATGAAAGCAGAATAGCAGAAATATGTTTACCATGTATACTCGAGTAGTAGTCGATCCGAACATCAGCCGAGGCAGCTAATTTTACCACCAAAACTACATGACAATGTGCTGAAAAAACTTGGTTTATACACAAGTATAAACGGTACTTGTTTAATTTATTGACTATGAAAGGCAATATATGATGAATTATATAAAAATGTCGTTAATATTTCCAAAGATGGGAATTCCAAACATCTTATTGTACCCATGCAGAACCTGTGTGTGCACCAAGAGGCAGTCATTCAAACAAACGAAAGAGGCACTGTGGATTTCCTTCTCTTTAAATCAGGAAAGATGTGCACCAGGGTTGTATGCTTGCACAACATTTATTTAATCTGTATGCTGAGAACATAATCCAAGTGCCCAGGCTGCAAAAAGAACTTGGCATTGGGAGTATAATCCCGTTTCTATAGAACTTTCAGTACGCCGGTGACATAACTGGGCTGAATTTGAGGAGGACTCGAGGTGCTTGCTGATGAAAATGAAAGACTGCAGTTCGCTGTGTGACTGCAATTCATTCTAGAGAAAGCCCAAATCCTCACAGTGCATCAGTAAATAGTATGATAATGGAGAAAGGATCGAGGTTGTCCAGGATTTCATTTTAATTAGAGCCACAATCAAGGCTCATGGGGCTAAGGGTCAAGCAAACAAACGATGTATTGACTTGGACAAACGTGTTGTATAAGACCTCTTAAAAGTCATAGAAGAAGGATGTCACTTGGAGCACTGCGGTGGGCCTGAGCCAAGCCCTGGTATTTGCTGTCACATCTTACGTAGGCGGAAGTTGAAGCATGCGTGAGCAAGACCACAGAGAAATTGAGGAACATGAACTCTGTGGTGGTGAGGAAGACTGAAAGCACCATGGACGGCCCCAAATCAAACAAATGTGCGTTGGAAAAAGTATAGCCAGAACACACATTAAAATCAAAGATGACAAGACTTTATAGTACATACTTTGGATATGCTATCAGAATACCAGTCCCTGGAAAAGGACATTATACTTTGAAAAGTAGAGGGTCATTAAAAAAGAGCAAGACCCTGAATGAGATGTTTTGCATGGTGGCTGTAACAGTGGGTCCAAACGTGGCAGTGGTGAGGGGTGGCAGGACAAGACACCATTTAGCTCTCTTATTGTGAGAAAAGGTGTAGGGGCCATGTTTGACTCCTTCAGCTCCCCCCATGCCACAAGGCAGGGGTCAGATGTGCCTCCACCCTGCATGCTCCTTTATGTATTCTGCCATGAACTTTTTCTCATATGGGGCCTCTACTTCTATGCTGGGTTCAATAATTCACGGCAGTAGCCACACTGAACCCAGAGACGATACAATTATGGAGATGTATTAGGGAAGTTAATAGGTTACCCCAAGTTAGAACCAGTAAACAGTAGGAATACGGGCATTAATCCACAGTGACACTTCTCCTTAGGAAGCAACCAACTCTCCCAATACGTAAGATGCTTATTTTAATACGTAGGCTACGTAAAACGTTTGCTTTCCATATGTGAATGACTATGAAATCTAAGCCTTTTGTAATGGTTTATCAAAGAAAAGTTTATGAAATTTCTTTTGAATTTTAGAAATACTTTCAGGAAATGTCAGTCTGAGAACCATTAAGTCAGCATGTTATAAACAGAGTCTTTATTGTATTAGGAGAGCTGACCAGTTAATCCAGGAAGATAAGGATGACGTAATCCCTTATTGCATAGCCATTGGTGATGTGAAAAAACTCGTCAGTTTTTTTATGTCACGGGGACAACTTAAAGAAGCTCTGCTTGTTGCACAGGTACAACTGCAATATCACATAAGCCATGTACACCGGTGGGTGGGTGGGTGGGTAGAAGGGAGAAGATTGTGTTGATTGGCTTACCCTCTCATGATTGACTAAGTCATGGGTAGGTTGGCTTCTGCCTGCTTCCTTGCTTAGTTATATTACATTTGCTCTAGTCACAAGTGGACTTATTTTAGATCTTTATACCTACAACTCAATACTAAACAATGCACATACTGCTGAAATGTATTATATCATATATTTTAATAACTTTTTCTAGTAGCTTTTTACTGAAACTTTTTTTGGGGGGTACTCACATTTAAATGAATAATGTATATCTTCAACTTCTAAGAATGGCATAAAACTGTAGCCAAATGTAAAACAATACTTAAGTATGCCTTGCTCAAAATAATACTCTGGAATTTTCCATTAGCATCAGCTTTCAGTTAAATGGAAGTTTGGTTAAATTCTAGGCTGCTTGTGAGGGAAATATGCAGCCCCTCCACCTTGCTACGCCTGACGGATCTCCAAATCCCGATGATGTCTGCAAGGAGGACTTCAACGAGTGAGTGATTTGCGCTTTGTGGATGGTTCACACTTTTATCGTGTGAGTTCCTTTTAGGAGCTTTTGAAGGCAGTATATTCGGTCTTCCTTTGTCCACAGGAGACTTGACTGTCTCAACTCCTCTAGTGCGTTCTTGGCACTCTCTGGTTCCACGATCACGTCCATCTCTAGACGAAGGCCAGTCTTGGAGATGCAGACTACAAACATTTCATGTTGCTTCCAGAAAAGCAAAAGCACGGGAAAGTGAATGATAAATAAAACACCTAAATGCTTAGGGAGTTGAGGATTGTAAAATTAGATGTGCTGCTTACGAATGTAAAGTCAGTCTCTAAAATACCACCGGAAGGTAGCTTGCAATCCAATGACAATGATGTAGTGCCATAAATCGGATTTAGTCCTCCTTTTTTTTTTAAAAAAAGAAGAAACTCAAAAGGTTTTTGAAAAACTAAATAAATAATATTTTTCAGCCTGTTACTCTTTTATATTCTGATACATAGTCTACAACATCCTTCTACTCTTGACTCTTAAGTAGTCAAGCAGAAAGGATTAGAAAATTTTAAGTAAATAAGGTGTTGAGTACAGTATTTTTTCCTCCACAATCTTTGCTGCTATATACTCTGCCATTTTAGGGTAGACAGTTTTTAAACTTATCCTACACTATACTTCAACATTTTATCCTTCTAACATTAACTTTACCCAGAGTTGAATTGCGATGATTTGCTGCAGGATGCTAAGTTTTCTTCATAGACTCCTTGGGCATTTCTTCTGATAGTTGTGATAGATTCATTTGTGAGCTTCTATATCAGCAAAGGCTGGTTTCCTGAGCTCCTCAACCAATTTCAGAGTTTATGGCTAAATTAAGATATCAACTAAAACCCTATCTGGTCTTTAGGAACCTGAAATAAGGAGATATCTTATGGAACTACTACGTTTGTGTGGAGTGTATACTTTTCCCCTTTATCTAGACTCCTGCGCAAAGTCAGTAGAGAGCTGGCAGAATGGCATTTTCAGGACGGTCGAGCAGTGCTAGCTGCGTGTTGCCATCTTGCTGTCGACAATATTGAGGTATGGCATTCGCCGTTGATTCGCACGAATGAAATGCTATTTGAGTGTGCCATGGTGTTGGAGGATAAAATATCCATCCCCAAGTTCTCATTGTGCATGCTTCTCAAGCCCGAGTAATACATTCCAAATAAACACCAACTCCACAGGCTGTTAGATCTTGTCTTTCTTTTCCTCACAAGATATTTAGCAACTGATAGCATCTCATCATATATAAGAATCTCTATTTTAGTAGAGGGGAAAAAAACACTATTTTTGAGTCAGGATTTTTTTGTTGTTGTTTCATATACTGACCTTGAGAAGATCACTTAACTTCTCTGAGTATCACATATTCTCAGTGATAAAGAGAAAAATATCAATACCTATTTTACAAAATTCACATAGAGTTGCTAGAATTATAAAAAGGAATGCAAATGAAACCATTTATTTTTAAGAGTACTTAAGGGCATTTCCCCAAGATATATAGTTGAAGTACCTTTCAGTTGACTCACTGATGTAATGAGGAAAATATTTGTTACTATTTATACTTGAATAAGCTTCGTAGAATGACTGGTAATTTGCAATCTGGAAGATACGTTTAAGCATGTATGTATTTCTGACATGGAGACTAAAGGATATTGAGGATCTTGTAGAGATTTGTGTAAATTAACTACAAAATTTAAGGTAAAGGTTCCAAACCCTTAAATTCTGACCTCACAACATCACCAACAGTTCCCATTAGTGGTTTTCCATAGCAACTTAAGGTTGCAGTCACTCTTACATGGGTACTTTATGGAAATATTAAAATCAATAATTGGTCAGAATAGTTGATTTCTAGGTTAACGCAGCTTTAACCACTTACGATCTTGGAGGGCTATGCTGATCCTATGCAACTGAAACTATTTTCTTATTGAGCAAGCTTGCTATGGCCTACCTGATCCGTGGAAATGAACTCGACTTGGCAGTGTGTGTGGGAACAGTACTCGGAGAGGCGGCAGTACCAGCAACCCACTATGCCCTAGAACTACTGGCAAGAAAATGCATGATGTTTCCAACATGGTAAGAACTTCTAACCTCAAACAATAATTTCCTAGTGATTGACTGCATTTTTCCTAACAATGTGAAGACCTGTTTGGGGCAGCTCTGCACTAGTAAAATATAGGACACATGCAGTACGATATATTATCATAAAACTGTCAGAGAAGAAAGCAATGATCAGGAGGCATGTGATTATATAAGGAAATCTACCATGGCCCATTTTGTAGTAGATATTATGATGCTGTATTTTTCCCAGAATAGAAATCGTAAATGAGGTGCTTCTTAAGATTAACACACCTCATTTCTATTTCTTAAACATCTACATATGTATTCTCATTCTCCCCAAGCCTTGTACTCTACCTTAAGTTGGAGAAACAATGTCACATGAACGGACCTTGGAGAAGAATAAACAAAGACAGTTAGGCTAAAGAATTGGAACAAGCCATGTCTCCAACCCCTAGCAATACTCTTAAGATATAAACTGAATGGAACCCACTGTTACTGAGTTGATTCCAATGCACAGCAACTCTATAAATAAAAACAAAACCCAGAAGTCAATGCCTTGGAAACAATGGCAACTCATAGCGATTCTACAGCACAAGGTAGAACTGCCCCTGTGAGCTCCCCACAACGGCGTCCTTAATGAGAATGGAAAGCCCAGACTTTCTTCAGGGGAACAGTTGGGGGTTCCAACTGCTGACCTTCGGTTAGCAAGCCAACAAGGACCCACTAAGCCGCAGGACTCCTATGGAAACTCTAGAGGGGAAAATATATAACAAGGCCGCACATCTCTAGAGAAGCAGTCTGCCACACCTTTCTCCTGTGAAATGGGTGACGGATTAGCAGCTGAGTGCCTGAACCACTGGGCGACTCCGAGAGCCCTTCTCCGGGCCCTTTGATTGTGGACCTGGTAAAGTCGTTGGGCAATCCCGGCTAGGGCAACCCTCGCTCCCATGTTGGCTCCCTCCTCTTGTTTCAGCACAGACAGTCCCTAAGGAAGCCATTGTTAAGAAAGACACTGTGCTGCACTCAATAAATGTGTGATGGATACAGATGATTTTAGAGTTTGTTCCTCTTGCCCCCCAGTTTTTAACACCTCAAGATGTTTCTAAATGAGCTGTACATGAGAATTCTGAATTTTCCCCACTATATACCATGCATACACATATATCACCCTTTTGGACCTATAAAAATGAATCAATCATAAAAATAATGACAGCTAAAACTTTTATCCTGCTTAGTGTTGGCCAAGCACTGTTTTAATTAAATTGTGAACTTCCTGATGTCTCTCTAACTGGTAGAGCCAAGTTGCAAACCTACATAAACTGGTACAAAAGTCTACACACTTAATTATACCACCTCCTTGCACAGGGGTTTTGGTGGTGGTGGGGGGGGCGAATATCTCAGAAAACAAGCCACCCTTCTCAGTCTTGTTTTGATCTGGGCATTTCATCGCGAATCAGGAATCTCAGGGGTATTCATACTTATTTTGTGTCTGACAGTGATGTACAAATTCCCTCCCCACGAACAAAATGTTGTGGGGATACAGAGGATCCCTACCATAGATGTTGGCATTTAACCCGTGTCTCCCCTGAGGGGGCTCAGTTCCCACACACAGTGACTATAATAATCAATGACATACTCACCACAGTTTGCCTCATACCCATCTTAAGGCATGAAGTCTAGCGCAAGATTGTGTTTTCAGTAATATAGCCTACTCCATGCTAAAAGTTCATCTGTCATGTAAATGAAATGGGATTGGTTTTTAGAAGGAAAACAAAATTGAAATACATATTAAATAATGTACTTAAGATCTTTTTAGTTTACTTTATATATTGGTTACTTTATATATTGTTACTAACAACCAACTGGAAATAATGGCGAGTCTCCTTAAGGTTTCTCCCTTTATACTCCCATAAGCTTCCAGAAACCAGGGGACCTTCGCATTATGTTAGTGCTGATTCAGGTTATCTCCAGAGGAGGTCTGTAGTCCTTATGGCTATTAATAGAGCTCCACACATTTTAAAAAATTTAGGTAACTTTATAATTTCCAAAGGATGGTAATAGTTTTATAAACTAAGAACACTTCTTTCTCTACTTTTTTTTATTTACTAGCAAAGATTTATTTCTTTGTGTTCATTGCCATTTTATGTTTTTTTTTAGCTTTCCGTCTGTTGGATACAGGTATCTAGTTTAATGTACAAACTTATGTCTAATTCAATAGTCATTTGTTATTTTATTAGTAAGGTGAAATATCTATGCTAATAAATGTCCATGATCTATTTTAGATTTACTGCTTTACACCGACAATTGATATACATCATTTCTAACATAAGAAACTGGACTATGAAATAATAAAAAAGTCTATGAATTTAGGCTGTAAAATCTGTGTAATAAATGAACTTTGGCTTTCTGCAATACTCATGGAAAACCAAGTCAGCTAAGCAAATAAACATACCTGTTCTGATAATGAGATTTAAGAATTTAGATCACTTAATTGATCAATATCAACATAGCTATAGATTGATATCATTAAAAAATTTTAAGTTCATTAACTTTGCTGAAACTTCACTGTATCACAATATAATTCCTAGGAAGTTTAATAGAAATTAAACACACTATTTTATACACTATAAAAGCCTAAACCAAACCCACTGTCATTGAGTCAATTCCTGCGAATAGGGACCCTATACAATGGAGTAGAACTGCTCCATAGTGTTCGAAAACTGGAAATCTTTACAAGGGTAGACAGCCTTAGCTTTCTCCCAGGGAGTGATTGTTAGGGTTGAACCAACAACTTTGCAATTAGCAGCCCAACACTTAATTTACTGTACCACCAGGGTTCCTATTATATTTATGGGCATTATTCAAAAATTTCTGTCAATTACACAAAGTCTTAATCTAATAAGAAGCCACGCTTTGTAATGAGTTATGCAATGGACTTATTACCACAAGGTCAGCAGTTTGAATTCACCAGCCACTCTGGGAGGAAAAATGAGATTTCTGCTTCTATAAAGATTTACTAAACTCGAAACCCAAAGGGGCATTTCTTCACTAGCCTATAGGGTTGCTATGAGCAATAATTGACTCAGTGGCAATGAGTGTGCATATAAGAACTTTGTAAAATTAAATGTTGTCAAAACTGAAATAGAATGCATAAACATTGATATCCTAGGTATAGTGAACTGAAATGGAATTAAATTGGCCATTGTGAATCGAACAATCACGGCTTACTGTGCCAAGAATGACAAATTGAAAAAGAATTTACTGTTTCCTTTTGTTACTCTATTGTCAACTCTAGAATGTGTCATGTCCATTGTAAAAGAGAACATTTCAAGGACTTGACTCAAACATAGGATGCTCTAATAACACGTGCAAGTGAAGCTTTACTGAACATAGTTAAAAACAGTTGCCGCTGCCTGAAATTCAGATTGCTTTAAAAAGAGAAGGAGGAACAAAGGATATAATTACTGCTGTCAGGCGCATCTTGGCCAAAAATACAGAATGTCAGAGAGATGTTTGCATGTTTTGTGTCTGCATAGGGCTTTGACAGTGTCGATCATAACAAACTGTTGACAGCGTTTTAAAGAATGGGCATTCCACACTGGTGGTGAGCCTGTACATAGTCCAAGAGGAGGCCGTTCCAACAGATCAAGGGGATACTGAACGGTTTAAACCGGGAAAGGTTGCATCGGGCTGTCTCCTTGCACTGTGCTTACTCAGTCTGTGTGCTGAGCAAATGATCTGTGAAGGGAGAATCCGGATTGGAGGAAAGCTATTTCACAAGCTGCAATATATAGATGACACACCTTGCTTATTAAAGTCAAATAGGGCAGGAAGCAGGCACTGATAAAAATCAAGCTACAGGCTTGAACAAGGATTTTGCCTCAATGTAAAGAAAACAAAAATCATCAACTTTATCGATTAACAGCATTGTGATAATCATGAAAATAAAATATTGAAGTTGACAAGGATTTCATTTTACTTGGATCCGCATTCAAGGCTCATGGAAGTAGCAATTCAGAAATCAAATTCGTTGGGTGACTCTGTTGCAAAATATCTTCTTAAGGGGTTAGAAAGTAAAGGTATACTTCTGAGGACTCAGGCAAACTTGGCCTAAGCCATGGTATTTTTAACACCTCTTGTCCTTGTGAAAGCTGGAAGATGAATAAGGAAGACCTCGGAAGAATCGATGAGTTTGACTTAAGGTGTGGAAAAATATTGAACGAACCATAGATTGTCAGAAGAACAAGCAAATCTGTCCTGCAGGAAGGACAGTGAGAAGGCTTTTTGAACGCAAGGGTGGTGAGACTTCCTTTTGTGTCCCGGGAGCATCACACTTGGCAACGTAGTTGGTCAATGAACAGGGGAAGGACTCTCAATGACATGACAGGCACAGTAGCTGCCAAATGGATAACAACAGTTGTAAGGAGGGCCCAGGCTTAGGCACTGTTTTGTTCTACTACGCATAGGGCGGCTCTGAGTCACAACATTACACCGTAGTACTTGAAAACAAAATCACTTAAAATTTTAGCAGCCACAAATACGTTACTCTAATTTGGAACTTGGAAAACATAAAAATATTTATTTATTTTCCAATGAAAATTAATATATATGACAAATTGAGAAGACCTTAAAATGAATTGACTAAGCAAAGTTATGTGAAAATTCACTGTAATCTTTTAGCAATACTTGTCAATATCAGTTTAGAAAATGGTTTGTGAGCACACTATTTACTGATTAAAATATTTTATGAAAGCTTCTTGATACCTGAGAAAAATTCTTTTATTCAAAACACTCAGGTCTATTTCAACATTTCTATTATCCTAATAGTTTGTGATTCGTGTGTATTTTTAGTAGCATTTTCAGTTTGACACTAGATGTTACAAACTACTAATTATCCTGTTTTACCCAAGTGGTAGACTTGATTAGGTACATTTTAATATGTTTAAAGACAAGTTGTATTGAAAAGATCATGACTATGAAATGCAGAGTTATCTGAGAGCTTCAAAGGGAAGTGTTTACTCTTGAAGTCCAGGACATACAACTTCATAAATTCCCATTTGAAATATCTACGATCCAAAAGGCATTTTCTGAATGTCTATGCATCATTTTCTTAAGAACTGAATAACAACATCTTAAGCCATTGATTAGGTGTTTTCTCCGTTACAATGCATGCAACCAAAAACTCCCACCTAGTGATTTGAAAAGAGGATTTTACAGAAAATATTTTTTAATGTAAAGCAGATGAGCCAAAGTCATTTCATATGTTTGAAAGCACCAGTTTATGTCATCAATTGAATATTTAAAATGTAAAGCAGAAAAGAGAATTTCCAACTTGGTTTTCCAGGTAAATATTAAGGAATATGAGAAACACAAAAGAATTCCTAATTAAAATAGTCAGATATTCTGACGGTGTTAATGAGCTGGCTAATAGCATTCTCCGTCACTGATGAGCGTAGGGAGAGTGGACAAGAGCCAGGTTTTCCAACTTTTGCTTTATAATGTGATGTAAATAACAATGTTTTAAACTGTTTTATTTGACTAGAAAGTATTTTCTATAATAATGTAGTTATTTTAGAAAGTCTGTATATAAGTCTGTAGACTCAGCTGAGGTTTCTAAAAAATCTTTAGAAATATCATAATAAATGTTCCTTCATGCTCTTTGTTTTTAAAGAGAATTTTCGCAATTAAAAAGAAAATGAGTACTGACTGTGCAGGGAGGGAAGTAAAGGTGCAATGGCTCTAAATATTATTTTTAGATCTTTTCCTTTTGTGTGATTAGGAATTTGGCAGCTGATCTTCTCCTGATGATTCCTGATAGTGAACTGCACTTAGTAAAACTCTGTGCTTTCTACCCAGGGTGTACTGAAGAGATAGATGACCTTCATGAGAAGGTATGCTGGTGACTGCTAATAACTGGGCATCTGACAAGTAATACTACAATATATATTCAAATATGATGTTAATTACCAATATTTAGAATCTTAAGATAAGAACTACAGGGATGATCATATCACATTTTGCATTTTAATCGATCTAGAATGACGTTTCAATGGGAACAGGTATTTTTTAATTCCTCCTACTCTTTGGACACATATTGAGATGAAGACGATCTAGCCAGACAAAATAGCACATTTTAGTTGTTCAGTTAGTGACAGAGCTGGGAAACAACATGAAATCCCATTAAGAGTCCACTTTATTTAAAGGGTTTTTTTTTTTTTTGAGAGAGAGAGAGAATTAAAAACAAACCCAAAACTTAATTGCTCAATTTACTTAAAATTTAACCAACCACAATTTCTTAAAGTTGAATAAATATGTAAATATATAAACGGAAAGCACCATAATAGTGATTTAAGGGTGATATAAAAGAAATATTTAAAGGGAAGAAGAGTAACAACACTCAAAGAGATGAGCCACATACATCATCAGGAGCCACCACACAAGATACTGGAAAACTCAATCTCAGTGGCTGCCCAAAACTGGTGAGACAAAGCACTAACTATCAGTGTTGCTTAAGAGCAAACAAACATAGAAATATTAGCACTTAAAATCATAAACCTTTTAGAATATAGAAGGTAACTTCATTCCTGCTCATGGAATTATGGAAGCAGAGTAATATAACTGAAAGATGCCTGCAATCAGTTTGAACGGTGGGTTGGGGGGGAGGTGTTGGGACATAGTCACCATTGCTTTTCATTTTACAGTGAAACTTCATGGACTGTAACCTGCAGTGTGTGGCATAACACCAACTGAAAAATTTAAGATTTTTTTGTCTTTTTTCTTGAAATAAAGGAATTTGCTTTAAAGGCCAAGTGAAAGTAAATTATAGTGTTGACATATAAAAGGACACTTCCTAGCTTTACAACATTCAACGTCAAAAATAACAGAGTTCTAATTTAGCCAATCTGATTTTTTGGTTTGGCTAAATCACATTTTCAGGTAGTAGTTCCAATATTACAACCAGGATGGATTGCTTTACTTTCCCCTCTTTCATGGAGTGTTTGTGTGATGAAAAAGTGTGGTCTCATTAGCTAATGGCACCATTTCTTGTTCTTAGATCTTACTTTTATATGATGTGTTAGTCTGGGTAGACTAAAGAAACAAATTCATAGACACTCATATGTATAGAAGAAAGAGCTTTATATACAAGAGCAATTTAATTTGAGAAAACACCCCAGCCCAGTCCAGATAAAGTCTATAAGTCCGATATTAGCCTATTTGTCCGATACCAGTCTATAAATTCCTCTTCAGACTCACAAAACACATGCAATGATAATGAATGCATGGCAATTACAGGAAACTGGGTGGAAAGTTTTGTAGATCCAGTGGCAGTAGAAGCATCTCAGGGCTGGCAGGGCTCTCCATGTGGCTCCTTCAGCTCCAGGGCTCTAGCGTAACTCCATGTGTCTTCTCCCCAGGGATGTCTCCCAGAGGGTAGGTGTGTGTCCCACCACCACTGAGCTATTTATCTCCTTAGTGGCGCCAAATGAGGTCATCAAGCTGCAACCAGCTTGACAGACTAAACTCCACCCCTACAATCCTAAGTCTCAAATTAACAGCCAATTATGTAACTACCACAATGTGTATGTTCTCAAAATAGATAATCTCATTTAAAGCTCTTTTGGGCAACCTTTAGAAAGAAAAAGTATTAGATTTGTTTGAAATATGCACTTACATTTACTTTTTGTTCCTGTAAAGGTTAGTAATACTGTCACCAAACTGATTGTATTCTAGTGCAAGCTACCCACGGTGGAAGAATGTTTGCAGTTAGCTGAGACGGCCCATGCAAATGGCAATGTATTTGAAGCTATAAAGAATTACCTGTTAAGTCAAGAACCTGAAAAAGCCCTTCCTATTGGCATTGCTTTCATTAAAGGTAAGTTCCTAGTTGGTAATAGAGTTTAAAATCTATTTGTTTATATGGTCTTTTTATTAAAATGATAATCCTTAAAATCTTAATAAGGGCTAGCCATCCTAAATGAAAAATTGAGAGATTGCTGATATTATATATGATACCCCTGCTGATTTTAGTATTGTAGGAACCTGAGAGAAGATGGATGGGTCAATTACTTGTAATCTAGGGAATGCGGAGAAAGAGGAGTCAGCTCAGCAAGGAAACAATTTCATAAGTTAAAATTAGGGAACAATTTTTGATACTATGGTTTAGAGTAATCTTGTACTTGATTTTATTTTGCCAGAGTACATCAGTAGTTCAGACTGGAACTTGGACACCATTTACCCTGTTCTTGACCTACTGAGTTATATTCGTACTGAGAAGTTAGTCCTGCATACATGTACTGTGTGAGTATTTTTTCTCTGAAATACATAGATGAACCTATGTGTTGGTTTTGATATTCAGAGAAATAAATGGGATAATTTTCTACCGTATCTGTACATAAATACATATTTATTTATTATAATCTTAACTAAAAATAGAGAGATCAATTTGATAAATACTAAATCCAAGGAGTTCAGTTAGAAATATCCAGTGTATGCATATCTGTAAATGTGTGCACATGCGTACAGTCACCTGCACACAAACATATATACTAGCTGAAGCTTCGAGATGGTTTTAAACCACATGTCTCCAAACAAATGGTGGTCATATTTATTAAATAGTGACCTTATTAAATAGTGACTGTGTGGAAAGCATCGCACTTGTCTTATGGGAAATTGAGTACTGGAAAGCAATATATATACATATCCCCGAGCCCACCCACCCCCTGCCCTAGAAATCGATTGACATTTAAAGGCACAGTTGTCCCTATACTTAAAAGCACCAAACACTCATGTAATTTTCAAGAGAGACTTAGCCTATTTTTAATATTTGTGCATAATTGATTACCCAGAAGCCGGAGCAATTTGAACAAACTTCTATAAGGCAGTGCAATGGATATTTGTTGTTGCTTCTTGGAACCTACCTAATATACCAGGAATCCCTATCTAAGAGGCATACTTAGGGAAATGACATAAGCAAGACTCCAAGGAGAGGGGAAAACAGGAAGGAATGGAGTTCAATACTGTTTAAAGACTTTTAATATTAATTATGGTTAATGCCATAGCATACACATGAATGCCTAAATAATTGAATATTAAAAAGTTGCAATATTTTGAAATTTTTCCAAGCATTTGTCCATAAATGTCACTAATTAAAACATAGAGATATAAATGAATGACTATATGTAAATAAGTAGTGTTGTATATCTCAAATGTGCATTTAAAATAAAAAATAAACCTTTTTTCTAGAGCTCGAAATGAGTTGCTTATCTTGTATGGTTATATTGGTGCATTATTGGCTATCAGAAGACAGTACCAAAGCATTGTTCCAGCACTTTATGAATACACAAGGTAAAATCAATAATTTCTCTTACTATCATTAAATTATGAGACTTCTTTTCACTAGGATGAATAAGCTGTAAGTGAATAATAAAAGGCAGCAAACGCACCATTCATTCACTTATTGTTAAGTGCTATCCAGTCAGTTTAGAATGACCGAGACCTTATGGATAGCAGATGGAGCATGGCCTTGTCCTGCACCATCCTCACAATGGTTACAGTCACTATGTCAATTCATCTTGTTGTGGCTCTTCCTCTTTTGTGCTGCCCCGCTACCAAACATGATGTCCTTTTTCAAGGATTGACCTCTCCTGAGACCATACATGTGCAAAGTACATCGGGTGAAATATTGCCATCTTTATCTCCAAGGAACATTCCAGCTGTACTTCTTTCAAGACAGATCTCGTTGTTCTTTTGGCCCTCCGTGGCACTTTCCATATTCTTCGCCAGCACCACAATTCAAATGCATCAACTCTTTTTGGTCTTCCTTATTCAGTATCCAACTTTCACATGCATATGAGGCCACTGAAAATACCATGTATTGACTCAGGCCCACCTTAGTACTTCAGAGTGACATCCTAGTTCTTCAACACTTTAAAGAGGTTTATGCAGCGAATTTACCCAATGCAATTTGTTGTTTGATCTCTTGATTGGGCCTCCGTGAGCACTGATCGTAGACCCAAAGCAAAAGCAAAATCCTTGACACTTTGATCCTTCCTTTCGATTCTGCCTTCTTGGCTTCTCTTCTCTTACTTGAGTTGCCCATAGTTTACGAGATAGCTGCTATATTTCCATATAATATATCTGCACTCTAAACAGGAAAGGATTAAGAGTAAATGGTAAAGCCCTCTTTGATGGTTAAGTTTATTTTGCCAATAGGAACATGTGGGATTAATCAGGCTGCAGTTGTATTGGAGGGCAAAGAGATAAATGGTTCTGCAAGGCCCATCCCCATCTCTCTTGCTCTCTGGTGATCAGACCACCCTGGAGTGTGGTGCTGCTTTACTTGCTTCTCTGCCTCAACCTGTGAGCTACACTACCTGTGGGCCAAACCAACCCATGGATCATGTTGCTAGAGTTTGGCTCCTTGGAGACCTGCTTTGCCACACAGCTGGTGTATACAGCGCTTAAGCTCGAGGCTGGTGGTTCCTATTGCCTTGCATTGCTTGCATTGGATAACCCATCCAGGCCTGCTTTGCTAAGCTCCAGAGCTACTGACTGTTGCTGACCTACCCTGCTGTGTGCTGCCTGTGGGCAGACTCTGCTTGCTTTGCCCAAGGGAGGACTCCCCTGTGTGCTTCCTTGACCTTGGGCCAAGCATCCTATGTAAGTTAAAGTGCTTCCAATATATTAACTGTTCCAAGGAAATGAGTTGACCTGAACCCTCTGTGCTGCTGTGTTGATGAATTAGCTGTTATACTCCTTCTCGCTGTATACACCTGTCCTCTTGTATATAACCATGAGCATCTTGATTTTGTTTCTGTAGAGAACCCTGGCTAATTTCTCCTAACAAGACCTTTTATTCAGTAATGCAAGTCCTGTTTAAGGCTTTATGATTGTTTCTTACCAAAAGCTGGTAACTTCTGGTTTCTAGCCAGAATTTTGTAATAATACTTTGAAACAATATAAGAAACTGAGTATTTTAGTTAGACAGTTTTTAGTGCAGCTTCTAAACTATGACAGTTTTCTCACTTCTTTTTAATATAAAGCATGTGTTGTACAATATAGCAGCAGCATATAGCTATTATTCAACTCCACTTGATTTATATAATAATTTCCAAACATTAAAAAGCTCATTTATTTATCCGCTCACTCACTCAGCCATTCATCCATTATTTATTGAACGACCTTGAATTGCCATGTAATTAAATGATAAACATACAAATGAATAATTTGTTTGTAATCCTTGCTGTCTACCCTACCTCCTAAAGACTCCTCCCTCACTGAAACCCACGAGAAGTTCTACCCTAAACTCTAGGGTTGCTTGGAATCAGAATTGCCTTGGAAATAAATTATTAACATACAAAAAAATGTTAGTGGCAATGAGTGAAATAAACTTGTTCTCCTATGTCTGGACAAGATCTAGTTTGTAGCACTTAAAAATATACTAATTTGAAAGGAACCCCAACCACATCAGCATGACTTTTGTTAAAGTGGAAGCAAGAATGAGCATAAAATATGTGGCAAAGCTTGGGGAAAAGAATGGTGAAATCATTCATAATTTGCAAATTTCCACTCAGTGGTCACCAAAAATTATTGTGCCTGGATCAGCTGCAGCCAAGAGTAGAGCCTGCAGCTGAAAAAAATTTTTTCAGTCATTTTATAGAGGGCTCAGACAGCTCTTGTCACAATCCATACATCCACCCATGTGTCAAGTACATTTGTACCTTTTTTGCCATCATTATTTTCAAAATATTTTCTTTCTACTTGAGCCCTTGGTGTCAGCTCATTTAAAAGTGTGAACAGCGTCTTAAACTCAGACAAAAACAGACTGAGATTCAAAGGTTGGTGAAAATCTACCAACTATTGGCAGCAAAACAAAACAACAACAACAAAAATCAGGGTGGCAATATTAAACTCTGCTAAAATAAATCTCAAGGTGCAAAAGTTAAATTAATGAGCATTATATATTGCTCAAGGGGTCAAGGGACCAAGAAAATATGACCATAATAAACTTGTGTGCATCCAATGAAAGGCCTTCAGAATTCATCAACCAAATCCTCATAAAAATGTCCCTTGTCCCCACTTTTATTCAGCATTGTGCTGGAAGGTTTAGCCAGTACCATAAGGCAATGGTAAAAGATCGAGGGAGTATAACTGGTAAAGAAGAAAGAATTGTAATAGGTCATTTTAATATACCACTCTCAAAGAATGATAAATGAACAGGTCAGAAAATCAATAAAACAACAGAAGAGCTGAACAAGACAATTGATCAACTCGACTTCATGGATACTGATAGAGCTCTTCATAAAAAAAATATAGATATACACATTCTTCTCCAATATGCATGGCTCACCTTCTAGAATAGACCACATGTGGGACATAGAGCAGGCTTGAGAAAATTCAAAAACATAGAGATCATTCTATCCATTTTCTCTGACCACTACTGTATTAAGCTGGAAATAAAAAATAGAAAGGATAGAAAAATAAAGACAATAACTGGGCGACTCAACAATTCACTGCTCAAAGAGGTATGAGTAATAGTCCAAATTAGAGGGGTAATTAGGAAATTCCTAGAAACTAATGAGAATGATAACACAACATACTAAAACCTATGGTACCCAGCAAAAGTGGTTATCAGAGGTCACTCTTTTGCAATAAATGTACACAGAACAAGCAGAGGAGAGAATCATGGGCAGCCCTTTGACACAGAACCTCCAGTAAACAGAACAGAAACAAAAGCATAATCCCTCAAAGAGCAAAAGGAAAGAACACATAAAAATTATAACAGAAATAAATGAACAGGAAGACAGAAGTACAATAGAAAAAAATCACAAAACAAGAAGCTTGTTCTTTGAAAGGATTAACAAAATCAACAAACCACTAGCAAATTTAGCAAAGGAAAAGAAGGAGCAGATGTCAATATCAAGAGTTAGGGATGAAACAGGGAAGCCACAACAGATACAAATGGGGGGGGGGGAACGTCTAATAACACAGTATTACCAAAAAAAACTGCCTGTTAATAAATTCGATAACTTGGAAGACATGGAAAAATCCCTAGAAAAAACACTCTCCCCCTAAATTACCACATCCAGACATTAAGAACTCGAATGACCCCATAGCAAAAGAAGCAATAGATAAGATAATCAAGAATCTCCCAACTTCAAAAGCCCCGGCCAAGATGGCTTCACAGTGGAATTCGACCAAGCATTCAGAGAAGGCTGACAGCAGCCCTACGGAGCATAGAACATATGACAAGCTCATTCTGTGAAGCCAGCATGACCTTGAGACCCAAATCAGGCAAGGGCCCTTCAAGGACAAACGATTACAGACTGATGTCCCTCATCAACATGACTGCAAAAATCCTCAACAAAATCTTGGCCAACACAATCCAACAACATATCAAAAACATAATCCGTCATTACAAAGTGAAAAGCTGAAGACATTTTCAATAAATAAGGGGAAAAAATGTCCCAAATCCCCACTTTTATTCTACATTGTGCTGGAAGCCCACCCAGTGCCATAAGACAACAGCAAGAGATCAGGGAGTGTAATTAGGTAAAGAAGAAGTGAAAACTTCACTATTTTCAGACAATATGTTTTTATATTTTGAGAATCCCAAGGAGTCCACAATAGGATTACTACAAACAAGGAAGGAGTTTGGTAGGGTAGCAGGATACAAAATTAACAAGCAGGGATCCATTGGTTTCCTATCTACCGGTGATGGAGATACTGTAAAAAATATCAAGGAAACAGTATCATTCACAACAGCCATGCAGAAACTGAAATACTTAGGAATAAACCTAACCAAAAAAACTAAAGACCTGTATGAAGAAACCTAGAGAAATTACGACAAGAAATCAGGAGGGATTGATACAAATGGAGGAGCGTTCCATGTTTGTGGATCGGAAATCTTGATATTGTGAAAATGTCAATATTACCTGAAGCACTGTACAGATTCAATGCAATCCCATTTCAAATCCCAGCATCATTCTCCAAAGAAATGGAAACATGATTACCAACTTCGTCTGGAGAGGGAAGAAGCACAGGATAGACAAAGAAATAAGAAACAGATCGCAAATAGATGTTTGCTCCCCCGTGTTCATCACCGCATAGTTCACAAGAGCCAGAGCCTGGAAACAGCCTAAAGTCTCATCAATTGAAGAGTGGATTAAAAAACAACTCTGGTGCATACACACATGGAATACTCTGTTCCCTAAAAAACAACAATGAAACACCTCAACGCGTGGAGGGATCTGGAACACATTATGCTGAGTGAACTTAGTCAATCCCAGAGGACAAACAGTGTCTGAGTCCTCTGCGGTAAGAACAAGCAGCAGAACAGGCACAAGCTCAAGCTGGCAGGCATCCAATGTTATGGCCAGAGACCAGCAAGCCTGGTGAAGAGTCAGACCAGTGCTAAGGACGCACACAACATCCACTCCAGGAAGTATAGTGTGGGGCACTTGGCCAGAGGGCACCTCACCACAGCTGGGATCAAAGGGAGGAGGATGCTGTCTGCTGAGTAGTAGCCAAGTGGATCTGGGGTGAGGTCCCCCAGAGAGGGAGGCAGCCTTGTCAGAGAGATGAGGCTTACTGATTGGGGATATGCAAGAGTGGGGAGAGGGCACAGTCAAGTTGGTGGGGGTCGGGGAGGACCACAGGTGCATGTCTGTTGAGGGGAGGGACGGGGTGGGACGGCTGAACTCTAGGAGGGGGTGATGGGGAGACTGAGGATACTCTTGGGAACATTAGGTGGGGAGGGTCTTTAGTGGCATGCAGCAGGTGGGCAGAATTGACCTAGGACATCTGGGTGTATCCCAGGAAACCAGGTCAGGGGCTGAAGAATACAGCATGCTCCAGAGGCAGCATCAGTGAGACCCCATATGGGAACCCCACTGAGTGAATTGGACTCTACCTCAGACACATTTGTAACCTGAAAACTTAAGACAGAAAACACATGCTGCCTGAGGAAGCAGAAGACAGCTGTACAAAAGTGGCATACTGTTGGTTGGCAGACAAACAAGGCCTTGAAAATCAATACCCTGCATGCCATATTTAGATGCACATTATTCTGGCAATCCAGCGATGGCCATTGTTATATTTTGCTTATGCCCGTGTATATAAAGAGTGTATCTCAGACGTGCTCTGCCATTGGGGGTCACCCACTTGAAGCTGTGTTATTTGTTTCTCAGTAAATGAAACCCAGGGACATTGAGCCTAAAGAGAAAGAAAATATAACAAGAGTGATGATTTAGAGGGCTGGGGGAGAGAAGGAGGCGATGATGTCAGAAGTCCATGAAGGAAAAGTATGTTTGAAGACTGATTATGAAAGCAATTATACAATTATGTCTGATCTGATTGAAATATGAAATTATATTACATATGTATTCACTCCCAAGTCACAGACAATTTTTTAAATTAAAAATAATTAAAAAAAATAAAAGCACAAATCCAGGAATAAGTTCTGGGCTAGCACTAAATCCTGGCTCCAACTTAACAATTAGTTCTTACATCGTGACCCTGCTTGATACTTACCTTCATGAAATGATCATTGAAGATAAGGGTGCTACAGCAAAGTGCCCTGAAAAAAGTAGGTGGTGCCCAGCTATCAATCAGAATAGTGTCTGGAGTCTTAAAGACGTGTATTCAAACAAGCAGCCATCTAAGTAGTTAACTAAGTCCTCAGAAAGAAGCACATGTTGATTCATGTGTTATTCATGTTGTGATTCATGTGTGATTCATGTTGAAGAGAAAGGTAGCAGAGGTAAAATTATGAACACCCAATGTGTAGAAGGCTATGGAGGACAGTGGGAGCCCAAAATTCATCTGCATAGTAGCTAGTCAGACACTCGCTGGCAGATCCACTCTAACCAAAGGCAAGAATCGCGAACAGCCTTTGTAGTCTGGATTACGCTGGATCGAACTTGACACTTGGTCAGTTGACCTCCCAATAGACATGTCCTGAATTTGTACTGGGTGCAAGTATCTCTTAGTTGTTCCATGACAGAAATTTCTTCCCTGGATTTTTGAATGTTGATGGGGGTCGTCTCCCACTGACACATCATTTGTATTTTTGTTTTTATCCTATTATGACCTTACCCTTATCACTTTAGTGTGATTTGGTTTTCACTGGGTTTCCCAGCTGTGGCGAACAGAAGGACTGGATGCAGAATGATAATAACCGATACAAAGGAATGCAGAGGTGGACGATGGGAGACAGGGAGGGAAAAAGAATGCTGAAGTAAATAGTGAGGGGGGAGGGAGCACTAGAACTGACTGTAATTGCACAACTCACTGAAAGACAATTTAATCATGGGTGTGGGGAGGGCCCTAAGATTTATGTCACGGTGATTGCACAAATTCCTTTGATCTGATTAAGCTATTGAACTGTTCAATTGTATGACATGTAAATTATGTGCCAGTAAAACTATTGGGGGGGGGGGAAGTGTGATCAAAACCCTCAAGCACTCTCAGAAGAATTGGAACAGGAGTTGAATTGAAGCAGGTCCTTCCTGAAGACAAAGCACAAAACAATGACTACTAAGAAGTAGTGGCAGTTCAACCACAGCCAAAGCAAACTGATCAAGAGCAAAGATCCCGGAAACAGTATGGGGGAATGTTCAACACTTTTGCTCAAAACATTTTGCTCCTATTTTCCTTCTGTTAAGAATGCAAAAATAAAAGAAGAAAAAGACGTCATTGACTTGATTAAATTCCCAGGATGGATCACTTGCAAAAGTGTCTTGATGTTGGCTGAACTTATGATTAGCAATAAAGTTGGTATTGTTTATTTTCATCTTTGATTCCATTTTTCCACAAACATTTTGAAGTCTCCTCATATATATACTATATTTTGAAACAATTGTTATTAAATTTAAAAGTATAGTTATTAATTTACCTTTATGATACCTTAACCTTTAATATAAAACATTAATTTCTCTTTTGCATGTTTCAGCCAACTTTTAAAGCGTAGGGAGGTGTCAGTACCTTTACAAATTGAACATCTCTCTAAGGAATTGGATGCCTGGAGAGCTTGTACGCAGCACATCAACCAGTGAGTATATGCGATGTAAAGTTTGGGATGTGAAAATACTTACTGATATTATAGATGAACTTGTTGGAAGTGTGTGCTATTTTATTATTGATTTTAATGAAATTATGTTGACAACATTTTCAGCAATAGTTCACTATGCTGCTCTTCCTGTATTTCTAAAGTCAGTTATAAATCAAGTCTAAATTTGACTGCCATTGAGTTAATCCTGACTCATAGCAACCCCTGGTCGATGTTTCCAAGACCATAAACTTTTATGGGAACAGACAGCTTAATCGATCTCCCACAGAGCCGCTAGGGGATTTGAGCCAGCTACCTATTCAGTTAGCAGCCCAAAGCCTAGCCCATGGTGTCACCAGGACTCCTGTCTCATCCAGAAAGAGCATATAAATAATCATCAGGGACTGTTTCTAATGTCGACATCAACAATTCTACGATTTCACAAAAATGAAATTTTAACATCTGTTGAAAACATAGATTAACAGAAGAATCTTCATATACACCCCCTTCTGAGTCACAAAGAATGATTTATTCAACTTTGCTGAAGAGAATAAAAGAAGAACCACTCAAAGGAATTATTGGACCAGATTATGTGACTGGGTCAAATCTGCCAAGTCATTCTGACATCCACAACTCTTGTCTTACGGGATTAAAAATTCAGGTACAGTCTAATATCGGGCACTACTTGTGCATTTCCTTCATTTTTATTTATTTCATTGATTTTAAACATGTTCTTAAAATAACCCTAAGGTAGATACCAACTATGTCCTTTTTCCCCTTAAAATAAGTTGAAACCCTCAATGTAGTGACCATTGTCATAGAAGCAATTCGTGTTGCATGTATGAATGCATTTTTAAATACAAATAGGTCCTCACAGTAATGGAAATGGCAGTTAAATAAAGGAGCTAATGCAACAACCGACACAAGTCTAAACTGCTACATCTCGGTAGAGTAAACTTACGTTTCTAGCCTTCATTTGTGTTTGATGAGCATAAACAAAACAGAGTTGATTTATGTATAATATTTCTTTGGTGTGTTAGGCATATTTTTACATTTGGAGTGATGAACTTTTCAGTGATTCAGTATTGGGATCCTTCATGGAGATGGCTAAGTCCCCTCGAATGGTGTTGAACATTCAACCTTAATGACCACAAATAACACCCGAGCTTCTCAGTGTGGCCCAGTAGTACCATTTCCTCAAGTAAATAAAGAGGCCTTAGTCATTTTAGGACCAGGACCCTGAAATAAACAAAACTGAATCCCCATGAAAATGCTCAGTGAGACTGCAGAGTGATTTTAAAACACCTTCACCTCTGAATCACAGGTCCATTTTACTAAGTAAATTCTTCACTAGAAAGTGTTCAAAATTCAGTATTTAAATTTCAAATGCTGGCCTGGCAAGCCAGTGGAAAAGGTGGTTTTTCTTGTACGACCACGCAAAATAAATTGTTTGCTACGAATGTAAACCTAAATTGTTGATCAGTTTGTCACTGCATGCTGCTTAGGTGTTTAGAACCAACAAGCATATCCCCAAACAAAGTTTCTAATCTATTTCTTTTCAAAAATGTATTATTGATTGGGAGTTAATACATATACCATGGCCTTCCATAGTTCAATCACATCAAGCAGTACTGTACACTTGTTCCACAATCAGTTTCCATACACTCTTTTCCTTCCTGGACTCCTTGACCTCATCTCCCTTATTATCTATTTCTTTATCAGATATAAAACTGCAGAGCAAAATATTCAGTAGCTTATAACTAAGAGCAGAAATCACGTGGACACTTCAGGGTGTGTCTTTGGTAACAAAACAAAACAAACATATCCCGAGTTGGTGGCAGCTTTCTTTTCTCTTTCTATTCTCTCCCGTCTCTCTTCTCCATCGGAGTAGCCAAATGACCTCGCATGCTGTCTAACCTCTCTATTCAATGTGCACTCCAGAGAGGCTCTGCGAATTGTTTACTACATAATAAGGTACAATTATGTTAGATGGTGTGCGACTCTTTCCCAGTATTGTTTGTTTCAACATGAAGTTAATAAGTTTTGGCTATAATTATAAAATGTCAACTATAGAAAGCTATCCACTTTGCCTGCAACTATGACCAATATTTTAGTATCTAGAAATAATTGTCTAACAATAAGTCATATCACTTGAAATTTTGACAGTGTAATAAACTTAGACAATAATTAATAAATGAAAGTTTGTGCTATAGCCCATGCTTTTTAAATTGTGTTTTCTGTTTTAACAGATGAGTGATAAATTCTTCCGAAAAATTATGCCATAACTAAATTTTAAATATACCAGTAAATTAATGATTGCATACGTATCCACATACATGTACACCCTGAAAAATACATTTTAATCTTCTGGAAAGTAGGTACCAAGTTGTCTGGTTTAAACAACTCCCCAAGTTTTATTGACAGGCTATCTGATTAAAGTTATAATATATATTGAAGTCTGTAACTAGGCAATATACTTTTATAAAAATTACTTTTTATAGCAATTAATCTATTCACAATCTCCCTTCTCATTAGTGACACCTGTATTATATAAATTCAAGTTATGATGTTACATTCTATTGGGAAACACATCAGGGCACGATGACATACTTGAAAATTATGTTCTGCTTAGTGGTAGTTCAAAAACACTAATTTTTCATGAATCTTTCATCTCCAATTAAGATTGCCTAAATATCATCAGTGATGTCTTTTTAGTATGATTTTGCTTCTGGAAGCTTCAAGTTATGTTTCAAACTTATGATCTCATCTTCCTTTCTCTCCAACTCTATTCTACAGGGCCCTGTATTTTTTCTTGAAGATGGAAAATCGGCTATCTCATTGAATGATGCACTGATGTGGGCTAAAGTGAATCCATTTTCACCTCTAGGGACTGGAATACGACTTAATCCATTTTGATACATTTTTCTCCCTGGTCACTTGTTTTGTAAAAGAAGAATGAATTCTCTAGCATTAGAACTACCTTAATCTTGGTTGTCTTAAACCAAATAATGAGGGGACGCATGAACTGTGGGAAATGAGAGTTGATTTCACGCCTTCATTTGCAAAAATAAAATATTTATGTAATTTAAAGGGAAATTAAGTGTCTTCTTAATAAAATATAAGAAAACATAAGGTATTTACATTGATCCTCAAGTTAACAGGCACCTATCTTGTCCTCTATTAAATGCATAATAAATCATTGGTTTAGATGACATTTATTAATTTTCCAATTATAAATTTCATAAATAGATACACAATAAAATGCTTATTTTAAAAATAAAAGAAAATATTACCAAGTTTTCATCTGAATTTCAACTGGCTAATTATAATAGTTAAATAAGCATTAAGAAAATTGGGTGTGGAAACAATATGTAGTCAAAATGGTATTCCAATTTGCATTCGGCAATAACTCTTTTATTATGTCTAAAGGTGAGTATGGATTAATGGATTTTAGGTTTTATTAATGGATATACATAATAAATGGAATATTTTATTAGCTTCCTTAAAACATAATTATTTTATCAAAATTAAGTTCAAATATTCTTTGAGTAAATGAAATAGTTGAAATTTGGAATGTAAATGTAATTAAGAACAGTTTATTAAAAGTATAAAATTATAAGTAGCCTTATATGTGATTATAAGTATGTCAATTTGACAAAATACATGGTTTTTAAATTTATAAAAATAATGTCTAGTATGCATAAAAGTATACTCTAATACTCAAGTTGTTTTTACATAATTTACCATGTAGATGTTTTTATCTGACTAAGTAATGAGGTCATATAACTAGAATAATTCTTTAAATTTATACATTTAAAATATCTTCAAAACTTCCTTAAACAAGCTTTTTGATTAGAAACTGATTTATATTTTGTATTTATTTTCGTCATTTGTCTGTCAGTCTATTGTACTATGCTGCTGGTAGCTTTGCTACCTGTATTTGAAATAGCAGCAGGTCACCCACGGTGGACGGTTTTAGAGGACTTTACAGACTGACAACAAACTAGGAAAAAGGAAGAGGCCGTGCACTTCTGAGAGAAGAGCCATGACGATCTTAGGAATGGCAGCAGAAGATTGTCCCATAGAAGATTTCCAGGAGATGTCCCCTCCCGGGGGAAAGGCATACCAGCTGCATCCCCGAAGCGGAGCTGCCCTTCATTACAGGAATCGAGCAGAGCTTTCAGGACTTGGATTTCCTGAAGAGGCACACCTCAAAATGGAAAAAAAATAATAACTGTACACTTTAATGACTAATTGGAACAAGGAATGTACAAAATGTGAATCTTGGAAAATTGCAAGTTGTCAAAAATAAAATTGGACACATAATATTGTGTCAGCCATTTTGAATCAGATAATCAAGAATGACAAATTGAAGAGGAATGGTATCACTTTCCTCATCAAACAAGATGTCTTGATGTGCAATGCTGTCTATGGCAGGACAATATGTATAGACCTACAAGAAAGACCAATAATTATTTAAAAAAACTCATTCAAATTTGTGCAGCAACCACTATGGCCAGTGATAAATTGAAGAAATCTACCGACTTATTCAGTCTGAACTCGTTTAAACATATAATCAATAGACTTTGCAAATGACTGGTGATTGGGCGAACAGAAATTAGTAGTATCCCCATGGCATAATGGTTTTGTATTGGGCTGTGATGAAGAAAATCCATTCCAAACTACCAGCCACTCTTCCCGAGAACGGCAGGACTTTCTATTTGGTAGACCGCTACAGTCCCAGAAACTCACCAGGGGGCTTCTCTCCTGCCCTGCAGCGTTGGCGTTGTGATCAGGTGGTATCACTCCATGGAGTTTTTGTCACTGGGTTTTGTTTTTTGTTTTTTTTTTCATTGCAATGCAACATTGGAAACGAAGAGAAAGAACCAGTAGTTCAAAATCAGTAGTTGGAAAATAATGACTTGGCGATAGAAACCTGGAGGTCACATATTGAAATTTTGCCAGATCAATGACCTCTTCATTTGTAATACCCTTTTTTCAACAACACAAATGGCAACGATATACACAGACTTCCCTAGACAGAATACAGAAAAATCACATTGACTTTAAATGTGGAAACTGGCAATAGTAAGCTCAATGTTGTCAGCCTAAGCAAGGTCAGAGGCTGACTGTGAAACAAACCATCAAGTTTGTTGAAGGTGAAGAAAGTTCAAACAGGTCCACAAGAGCCAATGTGGAAACTTGAGTATATCCCACCTGAATTTGGAGACCATCTTAAGAACAAATTTGCTGCTAATGAACACTAGTGACTAAAGAACAGACAAGCTGTGGGATGGCGTGAAGAACATCATCATGAGAAGAAACAAAAAATAAAGAAAAGATCAAGGTAAGTGTGATATGAGAGTAAACTTGCTCTTGAACATGGAATAGTTAAAACAAATGGAAGAAACAATGGGTGCCTGAGAGAGGCAAGGGATGGCTGACCTTATGATTCCCAAAGGCAGGTGGAGAAGACAGAGTAAATCACTAAGATGAATGTGCAAAGAATGGAGTCAGAAAAATAAAGGGAAGAACAAACTCAACTGAAAAACCTGAATAGAAAATCCAAGTCTCAAATGTCAACATTAATTAATGATTCTCTAGGCAAAATATTGAATGATGCATGGAGCATCAAAAGAAGTTAGAAGGGATGCACAAAAAAACACACACACAAAAAGGTGACATTCAGTCATTTCAATGGGTAGCATATAATCAAAAACACAATGGTACTGAAGAAAGAAGTCCAGATTTCTTTGAAGACAATGAAAAACAAGGCTCCAGGAAATGTATGGTTGCTGTGTTCGGTCGAATCGACAAGAGAAACAAATTCATTGACTCTCATGTATGTGTGTGAGAGAGCTTTATATCAAAGAGCAATTGTATATCAAGAAAAACACCGCAGCCCATCCGCATCAAGTCCTTAAGTCCTATATTAGCCCATAAGTCCAATACTAGTCCATTCATCTCTCCAGATATACACAGCACATGCAATGATGCAAACTGCAGGTAGATCACAGGCAAGTGGGTGTAAAGTCTGTGGATACAATGGCGGAAGCATCACAGCACTGGTGCGGGTCTTCATGTGCCTCCTCGAGCTCTGGGGGAGCAGAGAGAGAAAGTTCTTGAAAGTCTCAGCACATCTGAGTGGTTTGTCAACAGGAAGAGCAAGGCAGAGATAGAAGTTCCCTGAATCCTCCTAAGAAGGCCATGTCTACAAGGAGGCATCCTCAGGTTGTTACCTGATTGACAGGCTAGATTCCACCCCTTCATTCTTAATACCCTCAAGTTTACATGAAATTATGCAACTACCACAGTTACCAATGAAATGTTTCAACAAGTTGATGGAGTACTGTAAACATTCATGTATCTATCCCAGTAAATTTAGAAGACAGGCATTGGCTAATTCACTGGAAGAAGTCCAAAGGAAGACCCAAAAGGAATTAAAAATTGCCAAACAACACGATCCCTGATGACAATGAGTGCACAGGCAAATGTGGTGAAGAAAGCTGATGGTGCCCGGCTACCAAAAGATAAAGCACCTGAAGTCGCTGAAGACAATGGGTGCACAAGAATATGTGGTGAAGAAAGCTGATAGTACCCAGCTACCAAAAGATATAGCACCTGAAGTCTTAAAGACCTGAAGATAAACAAGCAGCCATCTAGCTAAGAGACAACAAAACCCACATGGAAGAAACACACTGGCTTGTCCCGACTAGATCACTGAGGACAAAGTGGGTGCATAAGCAAAAGTTGCGAACAAAACTGATGGTGCTCGGCTATCAAATGATATAGCATCAGGGGTCTTAAAGGATTGAAGACAACCAGGCAGCCATCTAGCTAAGAAACAACAAAGCCCACAAGGAAGAAGCATACCAGCCTACCCCGACACGAATGCTGAAGACAAAGCGGGTGCATAGGCAAGTGCAGTAAAGAAAGCTGTTGGTGCCCAGTTGTCAAAATATATAGAGTCTGGGGCCCCATAGGCTGGAAGATAAACAAGGGGCCATCTAACTGAAAAACAACAAAGCCCACATGGAAAATGCACACCAGCCTGTGAGATGGCAAGGCATCGAAGGGCTCAGGTATCAAGCATCAAAGACCAAAAAAAAAAAAATCCATAGCATTGTGAATGAGGGGGAATGCAGAGTGGGGACCCAGGACCCATCTGGGGGAAATTGGACATCCCCTTGCAGAAGGGCTATGGGGAGGTGGCGAACCAGTCAGAGTGCAGTGTAGCAACAATGAAACATACAGTTTTCCTCTAGTTCTTGAATGCTTCCTCTCCCCCCCCCCCCGCGCCCACTATCATGATCCCAATTCTACCTTACATAACCGGCTGGACCGGCGCGGCGATGTACACTGTCATGGATAGGAACTGGAAATACGGGAAATCCAGGTCAGATGAGCCCCTCATAAACAGTGGTGAGAGTGGTGATATCAGGAAGGTGGAGGGAGGGTGAGGGAGAAAGGGGAAACAGATGACAAGGTCTACATGTAACCTCCTCCCTGGAGGACGGACAGTGAACTGGGTGCAGAAGATGTCGGATGGTGTAAGATATGATAAAATAATAATTATTTATAAATTATCAAGGATTCAGGGAGAGAGGGAAGTGGGGAGCTGATACCAAGAATGATGATGGCAATATATGTACGAATGAGCTGGACACAAATGATATATGTACGGATTGTAAAAAGAGTTGTACGAGACCTGATGCAAGGGGCTTAAGTGGAGAGCAAATGCCTTGAGAATGATTGGGGCAGGGAATGTATGGATGTGCTTTATACAATTGATGTATGTATATGTATGGATTGTGGTAAGAGTTGTTGGAGTCCCTAATAAAATGTAAAAGAAGAAAAGAGAAAAAAATGATTAGGGCAAAGACTGTACAGATGTGCTTTATACAATTGATGTATGTATATATATGAACGGTGAAAAGAATTGTATGAGCCCCAATAAATTGTTAAAATTTAAAAAAAAAAAAGAGTTATACGAGCCCCTAATAAAATAATGTTTTTAATTGCCAAACAAAATCTTACTGTTGTTTTTATTAGGTGCCATTGAGTCTGTTCCAATTGATAGGGAGGGACATTATGCAAAACAGAATGAAACACTGATGCCCTGCACCACCCTATAATTGTTCCTGTGCTTTAGCCCCTTGTTGCAGCCACTGTGCCAATCCATCCCATTGAGGGCCTTCCTCTTTCTCACTGTTCTTCTACTTTAACAAGTATGATATCCTTCTCCAGGGCCTGGTTTCTCCTGCCAACATGTCAAAAGTATGTAAAATGAAGTCTCCTCACCCTTGTGTTAAGGAGCACTCTGGGCCATACTTCTTCCAAGACAGATCACTTGGTTCTTTAATAGTCCATGTATATCAAGAAACTAATCCTGTGTAGAAAAGGAGCCAAAATGTATAGCCGTGAGTGAGAGCTGAAGCGTGAGGGTATGTAGCTGGCCAGGGTCTTGAGCAATGTGCCCAAGTCAGGACTCTTCACTTCCACAAGGGGCTAGGACCAAACGTGTGAACAGGTATCAGGGCTGGAGCTAGGCTGCCTCTGCACAGCAGGAATCTGCACCCATGATTGCAATTTGAGACAAGATGTTGCCTGTGGCAAAGGAGAGACCCACCTTGTGACTGATAGTTGAGTTCCTACTTAATCTTAATTCTGGACTAGAGCACTCTTCTTCTCACAGCATGAGATCCCAGAGAGTGAACGGATGGTCTACCTTTGAGTTTATAACATTGAATGTCCTAACAGAGCTCTGTGTTATAAACAACTACCCAATGCCATTGAGTTAATTGCAACTCATAGCCACCCTACATAGGGTTTCGGGCTGTAAATCTTTATGGAAGCCGACAGCCTAAACTTTCTCTCATGGAGTGGCTGGTGGGTTTAGGGATCCAACACTTAGGGGAAATCATAGAAATAAATATTATGACCATTAAGATAAATCATTAGAAGTAATAACTTCAAAAAAAAGAAGTAATAACTTAGTCAAAGGAATAGTTAATTTGAATGTTAACACTGAGGTTCCCTCACTACCATCAAGTCAACTCTATAGAACAGGATAGAATTGCCCCTGTGAGTTTCCAAGACTAATTCTTCACAGGAGTACAAAGTCCCATCTTTCTCCCTAAAAAGTGGCTGGTAGTTTCAAACTGCTCGCCTTGTGTTTGGCAGTCCATGAGGACTTTTGTTTCTCTAGACCACCCAGCCTAACACACACTGGCACTTTCAGTATTTTTTGCCAGCACCATAATTCACACGCACCAATTTGACTCCAGTTCTCTATTCATTGCTTAGCTTTCATGCATACAAGATTATTGAAAATATCATGGCTTGGGTCATGCACATCTTAGTTCTCAGAGTAACATCTTTGTCTCTCACACTTTAAAGAGGTCTTGTGTAGAGAATGCAATATGACTTTCTCTCTCTCTTTTTTTAACTGCTTGGCATAAATCTTTCTCTTATACTTATATGAGTATAACTCGGTTTGTTTTTTTTCCTCTAGGCAACTCAACCTAACACACCATGTCACTTTCAGTATTTTTTGACAACACCATAATTCAAATGCATAAATCTGATTCCACTCTTATTTGCAATGTTAAGTATAATTTGTTATAATCCACATAGTTGAATTACTATATATAGTTACTAAAACACAGGTAAACATCTTTCTGGTATTCCCTACATTGGTTAAGACTCATATGACATCAGCAATAATATCCTGATCTCACATCCTCTTCTGAATCTACTTTGAATTTCTGTCAGTTCTCACTATATATGCTGCTGCAACTGTTTTGAATCATGTCCATAAAATGTTATTTGCCTGTGATATTAATGATACTGCTTGATTTTTTTCTGCACCCTGCAGGTTCATCTTTCCTTGAAATGGGCACAAATATGGATGTGTTTCAGTTGGCTGGTCATGTAACCGTCTCCCAAATTTTCAGCATAGACTAGTGAGTTCATCCAGCTTTGTTGATATGTCTCCATTAGTATTCCATCAATATCTGTGACATTACTCTTACCCACCCCCTATTTACCCCCAAAAAAACAACTAGATATCAAAACGATGACCTCTTCAAGCGCTAATTATAGGTAGTACTGACTGTAATATTCCCCAAATTTAGTATAAAAGAGAGATAGTACTTTTTAGTATGAACATAGACAGCACATCACACTAACTTATATTTCTATAATAAACATTCTTCCAGAATTGTTTTTGAACAGATTCTGTTCAATGGCAGCTCCTAGAGAAGCCCCATGTTTCCTTCTGTCAAAGATCCTTCATGACCTCAGTTTTCTTCAAAGGAGCCTCAACAAGCTTTGGAGGCTACTCTTTTTTACCATCCGGCAGTCGGTCCCCATTTACTCATTCACCATGTGATGAGGCCTATGGACTACTTCATATTTTTCACAACTCTGTTCACATATTTCAGTTTGGGGAACTTAACATCGTCAACTCCCGGGTAAACTGATTTTTTAGGCAATTTACCATGCACCCCAACCAGGCCCCTTTCAGTAGTTCACCCAGACTGCAGCCTTTGCTGAGGACGGCACAAGAGCAGCCATGCTGCATTCTCCTGGCCGTAGGGCTGCCGTCAGGAAGCACATACCAACCAGTCCTTTGCTCACAATTTTTTCCCCAATTAAATTTCAGAAGATTTGGTTCTAAAACCACGGGTTCAACACTTACTCTCATGACTCTCCACTGTGCTGTAGCTAGTTGTGCCGACATGTGAGGACCTGACATACAACGGGAGGAGATTTCGCATGGTGTGCACCAGCCGCAGTATGTTCGAGACTCTTGTTGCAGCCCCTGGAAAGTTCTCGAGGAAGGCTTCCCTGGCTTTTACTGATCCTGGTTGGTTTGTTCTTTTAATCATTTTATTGGGGTTCATACAACTCATCACAATCCATATATACATCAATTGAGTAAAGCACCCTTATACATTTGTTACCCTCATCTTTCTCATAATTCGCCTTCCACTTGGGTTCCTGGAATCAGCTCATTGTCCTTTTTTCCCTTCCCCTCCCTCCCCGCTTCCCTTTCCCTCATGAACCCTTAATAATTTATAAATTATTACTTTATCTTACACTGCCTGGTGTCTCCCTTAACCCAATATCCTGTTACCCTTCCCCCAGAGAAGAAGTTATATGTAGATCCCCAAGGTCAATGCCCCCTTTCTACCCCACTTTCCCTCCTGGTATCGCCACTCTCACCATTGGTCCTGAGGGATTCATCTGTCCTAGATTCCCTGTGTTTCCAGATCCCAACTGTACTGTTGTGCATCCTCTGGTCTAACCAGGTTTGCAAGGTAGAATTGGGATCATGATAGTTGCGGGGGAGGAAGCATTTAAGAACTAGAGGAAGGTTTTGAGTTTCATTGTTGTTACACTGCCCCCTGAGTGACTCGTCTCCTCCTTACTACCCCTCTGCAAGGATGGCCAGTTGTCTACAGATGGGTATTGGGTCCCCATCATGCACTCCCCTCCTTCATGATGATATGATTTTCCCCCACCTTTGTTGCTTGAAACCTGGTCCCCTCAGCCCTTCATGATCACACATGTTGGTGTGCTGCTTCCATGTGGGCTTTGTTGCTTCTGAGCTAGATGGCCGATTGTTTACTTTCAAGCCTTTAAGGCCCAAGGTGTTCTTATCTCTTGATAGCCGGGCACCATAAGCCTTCTTCACCACACTTACTTATGCACACATTTGTCTTCAGCATTTATGTGGGAAAGGTGATCACACAATGATGGTTTTTGTTCTTTGGTATCTGCTACCTGATCCCTTCAATACCTTGTGTTCACTTAGGCTGTGTGCTTCTTCTCTGTGGGCTTTGTTGCTTCCGAGCTACATGGCCACTTGTTTGCTTTCAAGCCTTTAAGACCCCAGATGCTATATCTTTTTGATAGCCGGACAACATCAGCTTTCTTCACCACGTTTGCTTATGCACACGTCTGTCTTCAGCGATCATGTCGGGAAGGTGGGTATCATGTAATGACCGTTTAGCTGAACAAGGTGCTCTTGTATTACGGGAATGCATGCGACGAGACCCAATGTCCGCCTGGTACCCTACTACTGAACCTATAAATATAGGCACATAGATCTATTTCCCCCATAATCATAAATATATTTACATATGTAGATGTCTGTATTTAGGCTTCTATGTATGCCCTATGCCTCCTACTCCTTTCCTCTATTTCCTTTCGCTTTCCTCACGTCTCACTATCATGTTCAGCCTTCATTCTGGATTCAGTAGTTCCTCTCAGTTACCTTGCCCTTGGTCACTCACTTCCAGTCCTCCCATCCCCTCCCTCCACTAATTTTGAACCACTCGTTGTTCCCTTGTCCCCGTGTTGGCCAACACCTCCTCCCTTCCCCTACCTCCCACACTCTCATGTCCCTCCGAGACCATTGGTCCCGTTATTTTCTTCTCACATTGTTTGTCCAGCCTATCTTATCTAAGTGGACCTGCAGATATAGTAATATGTGCATAAAAATGCAGATGTTATTGACAGTACCAAAGTGGCACATAAGAACATGGTGTCAATAGCAGCAACATTGACACACTAACAAACAAAATAGCCACTGACATACAAAATTTAAAAGAAGAGGGAAAAAAAAGATAGCAAAAAACAAAAAACCTGTTGGTAGTTCAAGGTCTATTTGTTGACCTTTAGGAGTGTTTTCTAGAGGAGTCCTGGCCCCAAAGTCCATCCTTTATACTCCCTCGGGACCTCCTTGCTCTGCTTCCCCCGCCACTCCATTGCAGGCACCCAGTGTTTTGCCTCAAGGTGGTGGGGTCAGCTCAGTCACACATCCCCCACTGTGTCTCAGGTGCTGTCCCATGTAGGGCCATGGGTCAGTGCAGAATGTCACATCTTGCCCTAGAGCCAGCTATATGATCCTCTGTACATTGGGCCCTTCGAGCCGGCCTGTCGTCCTCTGAGCTTGGTGGGCCCAGGTGTGCACCGCTCCGTTCTTCCTCCTTCCTTTGCTTCAGCTTCCTTCTGGGGGTGATGTGGTGAGTCAGTTCCTTTCCCACACCAGACGATCTAATTTCATTTTCTGTGGTACTCCCTTCAATGGTCGGGGTCGGACTAATTCTGGTTGGGGCTGGCGTATGGTCCAGTCTCTTTGTGGATTCCTCCATGCTTTACGTTGCCCTCCTGGTTTGGCGTGTCATAGTGGGGCCCATATGCGTGTTCCAGTTCTGTGGGGACACAACCAATACTCTCCCCCGGGTGGTTAGTGTCCTGTTCCCCCCATACCATTCACTCAGTTTCTCCCCACCCCGCTTCTCCCTCCCCCTGCCCTACTTCCCCTTCTTTATGCTGGGCTCTCATGTACCTACCTCGGTGTGGCCTGCCCTCCCTCCAACTAGCTATGCTTCCCCTTGTTTGTTTCAAGATAGATGTTTATTCTTCTATTCCTGGCATACTGATTATACTTACCTCAGGGGACTCATGTTATACCTGTCCTTTTGAGTTTGCCTTACCTCGCTTAACATAATTCCTTCCAGCTCTTCCCACGAAACAAAGTGTTTCATGTGATCGTCCGTGCTTTCTAGTGCTGCATAGTACTCCATTGTGTATATGTGCCAAAGTTTACTAATCCACTCATGTATCGATGGAAACTTGGGCTGTTTCCAAGTCTTTGCGATTGTGAATTTTGCCGCAATAAACATTGGAGCGCATATGACTGGTCGTGTTTTATTTGCTGCTTCCACCAGGTCTATGCCCAGTAGAGGGATGGCTGGGTCATAAGGTAGATCAATTTCCATTTTCTTTAAGTATCACCAGATTGCTTTCCACAGTGGCTGCACAAATCTACCCAACCATGAGCAGTGGAGGAGGGTTCCTACTTGACCACAAGCCCTCCAACACTTGTTGCTCTCTGATTTGCTGATCTGGGCTAGCCTCAGGGGTGTTAGGTGGTATCTCATGGTTGTTTTGGTTTGCATTTCTCTTATGGCTAATGCCCTGGAACACTTTCTCATATGCTTATTGGCCATATGGGTCTCCTCCCTAGTGAAAGTTCTTTTCAGTTCTTTTGCCAACTTCTTTAGGGGGTTAACTGTTTTCCTCTTTTTGCAGGTCATGATGGTGTTGTAGATTTTAGTAATGGGCCCTTTGTCCGATGTGTCATTACTAAAAATCCTCTCCCAGTCCGTAGGTTGTCTTATAACCCTCTTGGTAAAGTCTTTCAAGGTGCTCAGGTGCTTTATTCTTATTAAATCCCATTTGTCAATTTCCAATTCACCTGTGTTTACCCTTCCCTATTGCAGTGAGCCTACGAATTCCCTGGGACAGTGCTCTGAGGTTAGTCCCAATTCCCTCCTTCATGGTCCTGATGGTTTGAGGTTTAACTTCTAGGTCTGTGACCCACCTTGAGTTTATTCTTGTGCATGGGGTGAGGTAAACTTCTTATTTCATCTTTCTGCATGTGGATATACATTGTTTCCAGCATCACTTGTTAAAAGGACATCTGCTTCCCACTTGATGGTTTGGGCACCCTTGTCGAAGATCAGTTGTCTATATGCTGATGATTTTACTCTTGGACTTTGTATTCTTTTTCGTTCATCTGAGTGTCTGTTGTTGTGCCAGTACCAAGCTGTTTGACCACTGTAGCTGTGTAATAGGCATTAAAATCGGGTAAGGAGAAACCTCCAACTGTGTCTTCTTCTTGAGAAGTTCTCTGCTAATTCTGGGTTTCTTCCCTCTCCATATGAAATTGGTGGTCAGTTTTCCCAGTTCTGTGAAGAAGGTTGATGGTATTTGAATTTGTATAGCATTGAATTTGTGAAGTGCTTTAGGTAGGACTGTCATCTTTACTGTGTTGAGCCTTCCAATCCATGAGCAGGGGATGTTCTTCCATTTGTGGAGGTTGCTTTTGCTTTCCTGTAGTAGGGTTTTATAGTTTTCCTTATATAGGTCTTTAGTATTTTGTGTTAAATATATTTCTAGGTATTTCAGTTTGTTCTTAGCTACTGTGAAGTTCACTTCCTTCTTAATCCCTTCTTCCATGGCCCTGTCCAGTGTGTATAGAACACCTACTGATTTCTGTTTATTGATCTTGTATCCTGCTATTCTTCCATATTCCTCTATCTCTGTAAATACTCCAGCTGTGGAATTTTTGGGGTTTTCAATGTACAGGATCATGTCGTCTGCAAATAGCGATAGTTTCACCTCCTCCTTTCCCATTTGGATCCCTTTGTCCTTCCACTGTCTTATGTTGTTAGCCAGAACCTCCAAAACGATATTGAATAGAAGTGGGGATGGGGCATCCTTGTCTTGTACCCTTTTTCAGTGGGATTATTCTTGTCTTTTCTCCCTTGACTAGGATGTTGGCAGTTGGTCTTTCATGGATAGCTTGTATGAGCTTGAGGAACTTACCTTCCAATCCTATCTTCATGAGTGTTTTGATTAGGAATGGCTGCTGGATGTTGTCAAATGCTTTTTCTGCATCTATGTATATTGTATGGTTTTATCCTTTTTCTTCTCGATGTGATGTATAATATTGATGGATTTTTGGATGTTAAAGCATCCCTGCATCCCTGGGATGAATCCTACCTGGTCGTGGTGGATGATATGTTTTATATACTTTGTATTCTATTGGCCAATATTTTGTTAAGGATTTTTGCATCTATGTTCATTAGAGATATTGGTCTGTAATTCTCTATACGTTGGGGTCTTTGCCCTGTTTGGGTATCAAAGTAATGCTGGCTTTGTAAAATGAGTTTGGGAGTTTGCCATCCTCTTCTATGTTATGGAATACTTTGTGGAGAATTGGTGTCAACTTTTCCCTGAATGCTTGGTAGAATTATCCTGTGAAACCATCTGGCCCTGGGGCCTTTTTGTTGGTAGATTTTTTATTACCTTCTCTATTTCTTCTTTCATTATGGGTTTGTTGAGGTACTTGATCTCTGTCTGAAATAATCTAGGAAGAGACTGTTTTTCCAAATATTTATCCATGTGTTCCATTTTTCTGAATTCATTAGAATACAAACCTTCATAGTACTTTGTGATTATCCTTTTCATCTCATTGGGGTCTGTTGTTATTGCCCCTGATTCATCCCTCATCCTGGCTATTGATGTTTGCTCCTTTCTATCTTTGGTAAGCTTTTCCAGAGGGCTGTCAATTTTGTTGATTCTTGAGTAGAACCAGCTTTTAGCTGCATTTATCTTTTGCATTGTTCTCTTGTCTTCCCACTGGCTTAACTCCATCCCGATTTTATTATTTATTTTCTCTTGCTATTGGGGGGGGGTGTGTTGTTCTGCTGACTCTGTTCTAGTTTTGAAGGTTTTGTGTTAACATATCTGTCTTTCTTCTTTTTTCATTTATGCATTTAATGATATCAAGCTACCTCTGATAACTGCCTTTGCAGTGTCCCATAAGTTTTGATACTTGTATTCTCATTCTCGTTAGTTTCTAGAAACTTCCTAATATCTTCTCTGATCTGGGCCTGTGCCCATTCATGTTGCAGGAGATCGTTGTTCATTCTCCAATTGGTTGCCCTTGCTTTACTGGACATCTTCTTATTAATCTCCAGCTTTATGGTATGGCGATCTGAGAACGATGTCTGCATAATTTCTATGGGTTTGAATTTAATCAGACCGGACTTTTGTCCCAGCCTGTGGTCTATTTTAAAAAAAGATCCATGTGGATTTGAAAAGAATGTGAAACCCTTTGCCTTTGGACAGAAGGCCCTATAGATGTCTGTCAGGCACTGTGGCCTAATTACATTGTTCAGCTCTCTGGCCTCTTTGCTGAACTTCTTTCCCAGTGATCTGTCTTTCTCTGATAGTGGAGTTTTAAAGTCACCTGCTATGATTGTCGAATCCGTGATTTCTTTTTTCATCATTTTAATAGTTTGTTTAACGAAATTCAGCACACCATTATTAGAAGCATAAATATTCAATATTCTAAGTGCTTCCTGGTTTACTGCACCTTTGAGCATTATGTAGTGTCCTTATTTGTCTCTTCTTATGGTTTGGATCTTGAGGTCCATTTTGCCAGAGATTAAGATCGCCACCCCTGCTTTTTGGAGTTACAATTCTATTGGTAAACTTTCTGCCAACCCTTTATTCTTAGCATAATCTTGTCTGTGTGCTTAAGATGTGTCTCTTGCAGGCAACACATTGATGGATAATGTTTTCTGAGCCAGTCCTCAAGCATTTTTCTTTTAATGTATGAATTGAGTCCATTTGATTCAGAGTTATTATCACAAACTATGGATTCATATTTGGCATACCCTGTTTTGTGCTTTGGGTCTTTGCCTATCTCACTTCATATCAGTGTACTGTGCTTGAATGGAGAGTTTCTATCTTGTCCTCTTTTCCATCTGAGACCATTTTGTCCTGGTAATTGTTGCTGGCGTGTTGATTTCTAGATGGACATGGTCTATATGGTGGTCTCCTGTTTGTTCTTGATGGAGCTTGATCCTCTGGCCATAGTGAGTCAGCCAGTATCTTCCGCAGGGTCGGGTGACTTGCAGCATATTCTTTGAGTATTTCCTTGTTCTGGAAGACCCTTATCTCACTATCTATCTTAATGGATAACCTGGAAGGGTACAGGATTCTGGGGGAGGCACTTTTTCTTTCACCTTTTGGAAGATGTTGCTCCATTCTTCCCTCCTCTTCATAGTATCTGCTGGTAGATCCGAGCATCTTCTTACCTGCGCTCCTTTGTATGTGACTGTCTTCCTTTCTCTTGCTGCTCATAAAATTTTCCCTTTTTCCTCTAAGTTGGATATTTTTACTATTATATGTCTTGGCATGTTCTTCTTGGGTTTAGTTTAGCTGGTTTTCTTTCTGCTTCCTGTATGAGTTCCTGGTTCTCCCTTGTAAGGATGGGAACGTTTTCTTTCCAGAAATTCCTTTGCTATCTTGACTGTCGACTTGTGTATTGTGTTGTGTTCCAGTAGACTGATTATTCGAATATCATTCCTCTTCCTAGCATCTGTCATTGATCTCAGGCTATCTTCTGTTTCTTTAATTTTCCTGACTGTCTTTCTCGCTTGCTTAGGTGTGTGTGAATGTCCTCAAGATCACTAATATGGTTCTCTGCCACCTCAAGCCTAATTGTAAATTCTGTGACCTTATGTGTGGCTTCTGCTACCTCTTCTGTTAGCTCCTGCAGTTCCCTTTTGTGGGTGGATTTCATCGCCTCTATTATGGACTTCATCTTCTCTATCATAGCATCCTTATTCCGGGTTGCTTCCTTCAGCTCCTATATTACTGCAAGGAGACTTCTGAAGATTTCCTTCTGTGGAGATCTGTATGTTTCTTCTATTAGAGACGTTAGCTCTCCTATTATGCTTTGTCTCTATGTTTTTTTTTGTTGGGAGTGATGTAGTCTGTTGATTTTTCCTCAATTATTTCATAGGCTCCATGCTTCTGGGAGACCAGTGGAACCTTATCTGTGTTACTGTTAAGGATTCTTTCAGGTGACTTCCTATGACCTACTATATGGATTGGTCAGACTGCTGTGTAGGCAGAGTACCCCGATGGCTTAGTGACCTGCAGTGGTGAGATGTTTCAGCAACTGGAGTGTGGGCTGGAGCCTTAGTGAGTGCCCTCAGGCTGCTTTGACCTGGTTTGTCAGGGTGCCCTTAGCAACCCTTTTTTGGTTTAGTAATAATAAAGAATTTAAAGGGTTAAAAATTAAAAGATAATTTTAACAAAATTTTGGGAGGAAAAAGAAAAAATGGAGAGGAAGAAAGAGAAGCTATAAAGGAGGAGAGAAAAGACGTGATAATAGTAGAAGGGGAAGGAGGGGGTGGGGGGATAGAAGGAAAACCCATAGAAAAGGGCCGGAAGAGAAGTACTAGCAATATTGGAATAGGAGGAAGAAAGAAGAGAGAAAAGACAACACAGAAAGTAAAAGAAAGAAAAGAGAAAAACCAGCATGAGATTATATATATATATATTTCCCCCTTCTTTTCCCGCCAATTTCTGGTGATACCTAATAGAATGTGGAGGTGGGTGAGGTCTTGCTGCCACGGGATGTGGTGCTGATCTGGGCTCCGGAGCCGGGCTATGTGGGGAAACAATGATCTTCAGATCAGCAAGCCCTCCCAGGTCCCTGCAGGCTTGTAGAGTTGAGCCTGTGGGGAGAGGCTACACAGGCAGGAGCAGCCCCCCAGGCACCGCGGTGGTGAGTGCCAGTTGGGACCGCAAAACTGTGTCCTAGGCTCCCTGGAATGCGGGGACGTTAATCGCTTAAGCTGCCTGCCCTGTGAGCTGCACAGGCTCCGCAGCTACTTGGATGAGCCGGATCGGACAGCAGCAGCTCTGGCGGGAAATAGCGGGCAATGGTGCTTGTCCTCCGTCCAGGAGGGATTGTGTCACAGCAGGCTCAGAGCTCAGAGCTGGAATCCCGGCAGCTCATGGGGAGGGCAACTTCGCTCCCGCAGGAATGCAAAGCCCTGTCGCTCGTGCTCCCAGTAAGCACGGATGCGCACTGTCGGCGCTGGAAGGAGGGCTCCGTGACAGGCAGATCTTTTGCACCGGGGCCTTGGGCACAGAAACGCAGTGTGGGGGTGGGGGCGATGGGAGTGGGATGGGTTCTGGCTGCAGCTAGCACTGGCGGGAAGTGCAGGCAGCGCAGCTTCTCCGTCTGGGAGTGGAGCAGGAGCTAGGCTGATGGGGGCAGGAGCTAGACCCCGGTGGCCTGCTGGCCAGTTACCCGGGCCTTGGATGTATGGCAAGAGGGACGCGAGCCCAAGGGCAGATCGCTGCCACGTGGGGAGAGGGGAACCGCAGGAAAGGGAAGTTTCTCTCCTAGTGGGGTCCCATCGAGTGGGAAGCTGTTGTAGGGGATCGTGTGGCTTCTGAGCGTGTCTCGGCAGGGCAGGCAAGCGACTCTGGGCTCAAGATCCTGATGGGGGATGAAGTGGGGCTGTAGCTAGTTGAGGGCAGGTTGGCGGCAGCCTAGTGACTGGAGATGTCCCATAAATCGGGTCCTGTATCGCCGAGGTCCCTGCTCAGGACAAGTGCGTTGGGTGGGGGTGGAGGGCTGTCCAGGGGGGGATATTTCATTCACCAGACTCCTACCACTGGGCTACCCGGAACCTAAACCTGCTTTGGTCAGAAGAGCTCTCAGAGTATGTAGGTCCCCTGGTCCGCCATCTTCATTCCTGATCCTGATTTTTACTGATCCTTTATATGATAAAATTTTCCTGTTCTTTGTTCTTCCTAATGATGCGTCCAAAGTAAACAAAGGAAAGTGGACTATCCTCATTTCTAAGATGACTTCGGCTTTATTTTTTCCAATACTGATTTTTTTGCTGTTTGTTTTCCCAGCAGTACACAGTATATTTGATATTATCTGCCAATACCACAAGTCAAATGTATCCATTTTCCTCCACCCGTTCTTGTTCCTTATCCAGCAAGACAAAAGGCAATTGATCGTAGCTGGTTATGATGACTGCGCGGATTAGTCATCCCTTGCCTTATCTGGGGTGGGTCTGGATTCTAAACATAGTTCAAAGAAATAGTCTCCTGCCATTAACTTTCTTCCTAAGTATTATTTATCTAAAAATGGAAAATTAAGGAAGTCTCTGGGGATAGAATACTAATAAAACTAGCGAATCTTATAAAAAATACAGGAAAAAAGGATCACGTTTGGTGGAAATCTGACATGTATATTGTGGGAACATGAAACATGCTCGTGTAAAGTAATTAGTAATGCTACTGCTTTTGAAATAGGATTAACATGAGTAATTCCATTTAAAGAAATACTTCCAAATAAGGGTATAACATTTCTAAGAATATACGAAAGATAATTAGCCTTTCCAGATATCAAAATGGTTTCAATTCCCTTCACTAAGAATATGGGGAATGGAAGTGACAAGCAGACATTGGTAATTGAACTAAATGAATTGCCAAACACAGGGATCAAATGCCAAGAAAAGCATTCTTCCTCCTCACAAATCATTACCACAAGAGCAGCATTCATTGGTAAAATGGTTAAATGAAGCCCGCTTCTGAGGATGGGCAGGGTTTTTCTATGGGCAGTTTACAATAACAGCCACTCTGAACTGAATGGTCATGAACGTGAGGTTTCAGGGCATGATGTCGAACAAAGTGGTTTTTAAAATCATATGAGGGGGCTTCAAAATATTCATGGAAAAATTAGATTCACTTTTATTCCCATTTTTCCACAAGTTTGGAGAAGTCCCCTTGTTTACAAAATGTTGTCACCGGTCCTTCACCATGTGTGAGAAAGAACTCTCCTCTTTTACTCTGCCTTCAATGTCACTTTTAAATGAATTCTGAACTAATTAATTTGTTATGTATTTTCAAGAGTACCTGGCCCATCATAGATATTCAATAAATGGTTGAATTGAATTGAAAAGATGCTTCCTTAGCCCAGTTGTAGATAAGACTCCACTTTAATTGACATCTTATTGAATATAGCCAAGACTAGGTGATTATATTCCTTTAGTGTGGCATGACATGGCAGCATCACTTCTTGAAAGCCATGTGACTTTTGACAACTGCTTCTCAAGTGTTCTTCGTATTTTTAGAAGATTTTAAAATAGAATCAAAATGTTTTCCAGCGTGCTTCACTTGAATTTCTCTAAGTAGATTACCACCATAACCTGTGTTTAATAGGATATTTAAATAAATAAAATCAAAATCAATTCATAGATATCAAATATTTACACAACCAAACACTGTTTCCAAGTAGGCAGACTCGTTGGCAACAACAGACTGAGGACAAATCAGCCTAGTAAACAGAATACGTAACACGGGCATTGTAGTCGTCATGGCTAATAAACGTCTGAATGTCACCCAACTCTAAAAGTCATAAGCAGGGCCTAAAAATAACTTGGTCTTCTTCTGGTTCTAAATATGAGTCAACTAATTTTAGTTATTGCTTCAGAAAGCAGCTGAGGCAATACACTACACTTCCGTACGTAAATTTGGCACATCACACAGATTCTACTTCAGTTTCTAGAGCTCCGACTGCACGGGGGCACCCAGGCTGAGCTGTGGGCTCTGACGTGCTGTGCCATGGTTACAAAGCATGCTGATTCCTTTGGCCCATTGTGCTGACTGCAACATGTTGGATAAAAAATAGAGAATTTTAAGTGTTATAAAGAGAAAAAAGCAAGGGTAACAACCTATGTTACAATTAATTTTGTCATCTTAATTGATCATTTGTTGATTTTTTATGTGATTTCAGAGCTATTAATTGTATTTGGGTGATAGAACAGCGCTAAAATCCTACAGTCCCTCTCTTCTCCCCTTTAGCTTTCAACTTTTATAAATTGGCCTAAGTCATCTTTTAACTGGAATGGACTCCTTTTACCAATGTAGAGGTGGGGAAATTAAAGCTCAGCAAAAGCAGTTTTCATTTCATGTATCAAAATCAAAGCCACATTATTCTGTAATTACCTGCATGCACAGATGAAGAGAATCTAAGTATTTAGAACAAGATTGAGAAAAGTTAAAAAAACAAACAAACATCTGGTTTATCCTTCAAAAACTTCCAAAAACCTACAAGCCAGTAGTTCTCAAGCTTCCTAAGGCTGTAACCCTTGAACACAATTCCTCATTTTTTGATACCCCCAGCCATAAAACTATTTTTATTGCTACTTTATAACTGTAGTTTTGCTACTGTTATGAATCAGGCGACCCCTGAGAAAGGGTCGTTTAACTCCCCCCGGGGGTCGCGGCCTACAGGATGAGAACCACTGCTCGGAATGAGTTTGTAAAGAAGGTGAAAAGATTATTGAAGTGAAAGATAATTGATAATTGTGAAATAAGAGAAGGAATTGGAGGAGTTAATTGCAGCAGTTTATAGGTGATTAAAATTGTAAAGGCAAAAACCCATTCACGTTGGAGCCTTGATCTTAAATAATGAGAACACTGTTGTTTTTAATTCAAATGTGACCCTTTGAGAATTTCCCCCCCAAAATACACTTTCAGCAATTCATATTTGAATCTGTTTCTTGCACAGGCAGAAAGCCTTGCTGTCTCATTACAACTACTTTTCAATGTAGGTTCCAAAGCATGTCGGCGTGCCCTTTCCTACATCCAGCCAGGCTACAGCAGTCACAAAGCAAAAATAACAGCGCAGGAACCCCCCACCCCCATCCCCTGCCATCTCCCTCCTCATGCCTCAACTTACCCTCACCCCCTCCTCACGTGCCTCACCCTGTTGCCTCAGCTGCTACTCCTACTCTGACGGAACTTTAGCTTTGGCTATCACTAACAAAAGAGGTTATGGCAGTCAGAGAGAGAGAGAGAGAGAGAGAATGTAAATGTGAACCCATGGATTTTTCTGTTGGGTTTATAGTATGCTAAGTCCTGTAACTGAAGGTCTAACTGAAGGTCTTTTGATAGACTGACCTGATGTCTACATTTCAAACCGTGTGCTCTGGGAAACATGGCTCTACATGACTACTAAACAAAGCAAAACAATAGTGATGTCTGGTCAGAGCAAAAGTTGGAACACCCTTTGTCTGGACCTTTCTTTCTTGATAATCACAATTAATATTTGCATATTACAGTCTGAGAAATCATACATCAAAAAGGTAAGTCTGTAAGACATTCCTTCTCTAGACCTATGCACAGAAGAAACTGTGGCTTACAGTAAATCCCTATTAACACTTCAGGGAACATTCCCTATAGCAGAAATCTATGAAGTTCCTCAGAGTGTCAGGTGATAAATAGTTTAGGCTTTATGATAGGATTACCAGATAAAATTTGAGCATCCAGTTACATTTGAATTTGAGATAAAATATGCTCTAATATGTCCTAAACAATGTTGTAAAAATATGTCCTCTAACATATCATGAAAATACCATTCTCTATTTTGACTTGCAAACTCTGATAGCCTTACATTTGTGGACCACACGGGCTCTTAATCAAAATGTGAAAGTAGCTATAGACAAGAAATAAAATTGATGAGTGTGGCTATGTTCCAGTATGACTCATTTTATGGACATGGAAATTCTAAATTTCCAGGATATCCTGCCAAGAAATACTATTTACCTTTTGATATATTTTTTCAACCATTGAAACCTAACAAACCGATTCCTAATGTGCAAGCTAGATGAAAGCAGGGAGGGCTGGATTTGGCTCACAGATGTGAGTTTGTAAGACTATAAATGCTTCCATCCTAAGTGTTTTCACCAGTTCTTGGAACACCGCAGGGCTTCCAAGAGTCCGTGGCACACTGAATTAAATGATCATGAATTTTCCCACAGACTTTTAGCGCCTATAACCTCGGATTAGGAAATCCAGATGGGCAAGTAAGCAAAACAGCCTAGTTAATCATAACAGGTGGGGTACCATTATTCTGTCCTTAGCTGATTCTCTCCAATTATCAAAAAGCAAAGTAATATGCCGATATAATGTACATGATGTTAGATGGAATACCTAGACTGCTATTTAAGTTTTAAAATCGCATCGATTAAAGATAGCCCAACCCATTTGAATGGGTGAAAAGGTAAGCAAACAAAAAACCCTTACATTCAGCAGGAGCAATTATATCGCTTGATCTCATTGAATCATATCTGCGCCCGGTGGGGTAACGAGGATGACGATTGAGAGTAGTTTCTGCCACTGTAGGTTTGACCTCGAACCATTCTATTAAAATGCAAACACCAGACCTGAGTCTTAAAACGTCACAGCAGTCACAGTCAAGATGAAGGTAATTTTTAAAAAATAAGCAAGTTATTTAGACATATTTTATCAATTAGAGTGGTATGGTTGGAGGCTAATGATGTCCCCGGGCCCCTCCCTCCCCCCACCACCACTCACAGCCACAAGGAGCCCTCGTGGCCTATTGGTTACACATTGGGAGGCTAACAGTGAAGTTAACAGTTCAAAACCACCATCTACTCCAAGGAAGACAGACACAGATTTCAACTCCCATAGAATTAAAGCCTCAGAGGCCCAGAGGCATAGTGTCACCCATCCTGTAGCATCGCTATCAGTCAGAAACAACCAGGTGGCAAAGTTTTTGCATAATCCCTGTGGCAACCCACAGTCAGAAACCACCAGCCACTCTGAGGGAGAAAGATGAGGCTTTCTACTGGAGTGTTCCAGTCTGGCAACCCACAGGGTGACAAAGCAACGGTCTCATCGTGTCCCGCAAATCAGCTGGTGGGGCCCAACCACTGATGATTTGCTTAGCAGCCAAATGCTTTAACCACTGCACCACCATGGCTCCATAAGACTAGCATAAAAAGATATACAAAACGAAAAGAAAAAAAACAAAATTAGGATGGTGGGAAATACAGCTTCTGTGACTCTCAGAAATCAAGTTGAGTAACACTGACCATACGCTATAGAGTACCTCTAAGTGAATAATGGAAATTGGGTCTTTCCTAATGTTCTTATCTCCCAAGGGACTCTCAACCATTCCAATTGTCTTCAGTTACTTGAATTAATAAGTGAACTTCGTTCCTCCCCCAGATTTTAAATGATTGGCTAATAGTTATCTAAAAATCAGAGTGTTTGCATACTATACTAACCTACACTTTTGTTTAAAAGAATGAATTATAACTTAAGCCACTTCCATGGGATTAATAAACCATTCCACTGAGAGGTATTTCCCCTTTAAACCAGTCATAGAACAAAGCACCGCTGGGACAATGACAAGCATGTCTTTCGTCTGACTCTGGAATGCTTCTTTCTAAAAATCATTTTATTGGGAGCTCTTACAGATATTATAACAATGCATAATTCAATTAGATCAAGCATAATTGTACAATTGCTACAACCATCAGTTTCTAAACATTTTCTTCTTCAGCTATTTGATATCAGCTCCACTCTGTCCCCTCTCTCCCGGACTCTATCCCCCAGGAACCTTATTATTATATTATTTAGTTATTTGCTGTATCTTATGCCATTGAGTTTGGAAACACCCAGGTGACTGTTTCCAAGGAAAACTTACTTGGATTCAATTTTCTGCTTAATTTTCTTTGCAACATTTGTAAAAGGAAGAGAAACTCTACTTTAAGTTCATTGCTGAGAATGTTGGGATTACTTAGTAATTCTGATAGTCGAATGTTATCTTTAATAAACTTTGAAGCTGTAGACCTGGGCACCAGGGGCAAACGCATCTGGTAACTGTAGTCTGTAAAATTCACAAGGTCATCCTGGATACTTTTAATTCTGGAAGACAAAAATAAAACAAAAGACGTTTTACCAGACATTGTAGAAATGAGATTATCAAAAGTTTCACATTAAATTATGTTTTAAATTCTATAGCATGGGTAAAATTAATGGTGGTATTAATAGGATTACCTCGGGCCCCATGTGGATGAGTTAAAATGTTCCCCAATTAAGAATAATGATATCTGTAAAGTAGATGGGGGGACATATATAAACAAAAGATATGTGAATGGATTTTGAGCTCACAATTCATGGCAGCCCTACTCTAAGAACAATCAGTTCTTATGACACGGCCTTACTTGATAGTCGTGAAGAGATTGAAGGTATGGGTGCTATAGTAAAATGTGGTGAAGAAAAGACATGATGCCCAGCTCTCAGAGGGAATAGCTTCTGGTGTCATAAAGCAAGCTGGCATGTAAGTGCGGCATCAGCTAAGTGCACACACAAGAAGGACAAGGAGTGTAAATAATGAAATCCTAATCCAGGGAAGGGAGCGATATTAGAGTTTAAATTCCGAAAATCTGGATTGCAGTGGGCTACGGATGACAGTGGAAGGGTGCTCATGTGGTTAAGCCTCAGGTGACTCCCTTTGACCAGAGTCCGGGATGCAAATAACCGTGCGATCCAACAGAGAGCAGTGGATGGTGGATGAGGTAGATGCAGTTAGGTTAAAATGCAACACTGTATCATTTAATCTCCCTTTTGACCCATTTCAAATTAGCTCCAGTTTTTAATAGTGTCTTTTTCAATTAAGGTTTTTTCTTTTTTTTATTTTGTCCCTGTTACTGTTTTGTTTTGTTTTTTTTCTGGTGTTTTAAAAATATGTGTTTCTGTATAGGAACTCCAGGGTGGGCATAACTATAGAGATAGTGATTTGATTAATAATTTATTAGGGGAATGGCAGAGGAGGTGGGGTGGTGGCAGCATGGGGAGCCATTACCAATGAGGACAAGAAAGAATAAAAGGTTCTCAAATTATGGTGATAACTGCATAACTCTTAGCATGATGAAACTATTGAATCATATGGTATGTGAACTATATGCCAATAAAAGTATTCCAATAAAAATCATAAACAGAAGCAAACTATGTTATTGGTAAATTCTGAGTAACTCACTCTCGATGTGTTAACAAAGTGTAGACCTCTTGTATCAGGATTTCAGGTACTCCAGGTTTACAATGAATGGTTCCATGGATAAGTTCTTTAGGTAATTTTAAATTTTTTCTTGCCAAGAACTTTAAAAGAAAGTTTGTTAGAAAGAATATATGTTATCATGAGAAGTTCTTATGAAAATTCCAATGACTTATTAGGTTAATAAATCCCCATCTTTTATTTCAACTAGTTTTCTTATGCTTAATGTTTTTTAGTATTAAAAAGTTATTATTCAGCAAAAAAATGGACCTTTATCCTCTCTCCAGATTTGAAATGAGTGTGCAGCTTCTTGAGTGACACATGGCATAAGCAGTTAGAATAAGGTACTTTGCAGTACATGAGAACGTCTCAACATGCAAACACACTCTCACCTATACATAACATAAATATTCAAGATTTCAGGAGTGTACCTTTAAAAACAATCATTAGCCAACATACGTTTCTTAACTGGTAAAAGTGTAAATGGTTGCTAATTTACCTTCTCCAACTGTGCCCAGTTATCCAATTTGACTTTTAAAGAGGTTCCATTTTCAAAGAAAGACAATTTAAGGTCCCAGGGGAAATATACACTGAATATTTCTGCAATCAGGAAGCCATTGGAAAAATCCCTGCTCCGTAGCAATAAGGAAACAAAAAATGTAGCTTATTACATAACGTTTGAATTGTTTTATAGTTAACTAACACCACTTCAATATTCCATACTGAAAGGGAATAATTTAGAAAATTAGACTTTCGTTGGATGGTTGCCCGGAGGGGGATCCCTGTGTAGAAACAGCATTCTGGTCATTGCTTTGAACCCTCTGGACCGGCCTCAGAAGGAAAGTTCTAGCCATCTTCTCTAGAGCATATCACTAACTAGGGGGATCAGAGGACACCAAGGTCGACTGGCATAACTCCTGGCAATTCAAAACTTTTGTGCTAGAGTTCACAATCCCCCATAAAGCATAGGTATTTGCTTTTGTAGGCGCCCCCGCCCCCTGGATTGTGCTCCACCCTCCACCAGGGGCCGTAGCAACCACTTTGGAAAGCGTAGCAGTGAGGTTGGGCTGCACCCTGTGTGGATGGCAGTTCAAAAGGATCAGCAACTCCGCTGAGAAAGACTGGGCTTTCTACTCGCGTCAACAGTAACAATCTCAGGAAGCAAACCCACAGTGGGTTGCTATGAGTCAGCATTGACTCGATGGTATTGTGTTTTGATTTTTCATAAGTAGTGGTGTGGTCTTAAAAGTTTGTGAAGGATCATCTGAGATGTAACTATTGGTCTCGCCCCATCCAGAGGGAAAACGAGTGACAAAAATCAAAAGACACATGGAAACAATTATTTGATGGATGAATGGACCACACTAACACCTGTCTCCACAACCCTGAGACCAGAAGAACTAGATGGTGCCAGCTACCACTACCAACTGCTCAGAAAGGGCTGACATTAGAAGATTCTGCTAGAAAAAAAAACATAGAACAAAATAAAATCATAAAAGAAACCAGAATTACTGCTCAGAGAGAGGGGTGGGATTCCCAAGATGACGGTCCTTAGTCACTTTTCAGGTCTGGAACTGAACTTTACCCCATGTTGTAATGAAGTCAAGCATTTCAGATCAGAATTGCAAACATCGACCCAAAGCGGGGGAAGGTGGAATAAAAACAGGACACAAAGGGCAGCAGCGGAATAAGCAATGAAACACGAGGAATTGCAATGAGTTGAAGCAAGTTGTGTATGAATGGAACAATGAAAAACACGGATGATCTCTTCTGTCAGCCTTCCCTTAATTCACAATTTACAAAGTTGAGAGAGACTACAACCAAAAAAATAAAATAAAATAAAAACCAACCCTTGTGGAACCGTTCTACTCTAACAGGGGGTTGTTATGAATCATAAATTGCGGGGTAGGTAGGAAAGGCTTAAAAAAAAAAGATTATACACATTGCCAAGGCATTGATGTTCGTTTTTATGATCCCAAACTAATAGGCGCTAAGGCTGCATGGTAACAACATCCCCAGGTGATTGATTTATCTGCACATTGAAATTTCAGATGCATCTTTTCACGGAAGACTGAAACCCGTAAACAAGAGGCCATGTGGGCAAAATGATTCATCGTCCCAATTTTTGCAGAATTTAGCTTGCATTCCCTGGGCAACTGTTAATGCCCGGTGAAGGTCATGGTGGCTTCCTTTCAATGACACAGCTGCTGTAAATTCCTAATCACCCCAGACTAGATGCCCCCTCTCATGGGGGTCAAGCAGCCTCCACTAGTACCAGGACTAAAGGTCCGGTGCCGGTGCAGAAAGATCCTTGACTACTTTAACCGTTTTTTGGAAGTCCCCCAAGCGCTCTGGATTGGACGAAGGAGGGGTACATCATAATGGCTGACAAAGGGAACACACTACTCAGAAGGTCCCCGTCCTTCTGCGGCCCTCGCCCCGGGGAGGGGAGGGCAGGGCATCGGGGCTGGCGAGCGGGGCAGGTCTGACGGGCAGCACCTGCTGATGTTCCTGGGGAAGAAGGTGAGGTCCAGGCTCTGCAGCCAGCGCAGCACGGACCGCGACAGGCGGCATCTTTTCGGGGGCGGCGGGTAGACCAGACCCGCCCTGGGCTGCCTTGGGCCGCGCGCTGCTGGCTGGGCCGAAAGCGGGAGTGGCTCCGCTGTGGCTGCCGCCGGCTGCCACGAACGCCTCCCTTTCGGACCGGCGGCAGTCATGGCGTTTCCGGGGTTTCTATGGCAACGGCCGAGGAAAGGCGGGGCCTCGGGCGGGTGGATGGGGCTGAAACGCCGGGAGAGAAGGGACACGCCCACCGGGTGCGCTGGGCTAAGGTGTAGGTGCTCGCTCTGGCTGAGCAGGGAGCCTCCACCTGGGAGGAAGCGTGGGGTCTCCGTTTGGGCTGGACTCCATCACGTGTGGCCAGTTTTGTGTGTGGCTTGAATGTCGGTACTCAGAAACTTGCATTTGAAGGTTTGCGCGTTCTGCCTCGCCAAGGCCTATTTTTCAGTGAAGCATTTGGAGGAGGGTGTTTGGTGGCACCAGAGGATACAGATGAGCCGGAAAAGATAGACATTTGGCTCCCCAAATTCCGTGGAAAATCTGCACCATTGACCATAATCAATGGTTCATGTCTACAAAAATTCAGCATGTCTAGTGCCTTTATTAGGTGCAATGGACATAAGACGGATGGTTGAAGACCTCCCCCCCCCCCCAGCTCCCGTGAGGGAGAAAGATGAGGCAGTTGCGTCCTGAACATTGACAGCCTCAGAAACCCTGGGGGACATTTCTACTCCGCCCCATGGGGCCTTAGGAGTTGCAATCAACTGGAAGGTGGTGGGACTTTCTAAACTAAGACGTAAAGTTTCACACTGCGTGAAGATGCCTTGGTAAGCGTGCTTCGTTCATTCCTACTACCAGCAATACTTTTAGAATTCCAAATATGTATCACAGCCTTGCAGTCTGATTTCTCCCTTACCAGACGTTTTGGAAACGCCAGCTGTGGAGGGAACCAGAGAGAGCAGGAAGAAGGGTTTCTGCGTTTCCTTTTTCCTTGCTGCTCCTAGCCTTGTCGCCATGGCAACCAACCGCCACCTGGCAGGGACAATTGGTGATATGTCCCAACTTTTTTGTTTTTTTCTAGTAACTCCTAGAGCAGGTTCCTCATACTCCCTCAGAGGTCCTGGCAACTGCTGAGAAATCGCCCCTCTTTGAAGTCGGAGCCCCAGATTTCACTCTGGGCCTTTGCCTGGGAATTCTTGAAGATCCCCGGCTCGGTCCACTGCTCCTCAGAAATCAGAGTCTTTAGGGTTCTCCTCCAACCTTCCAAGTTCTTGTCACCTCAACTTCCTCCTTTGGTTCTCTAGCACTAGGGGAGCCGGTCTGTGTGTAAAGTGATCAACATAGTTCAGTTTTGGAACTCTTAGACATGTATTTTAACCAATTCCTTACAGTGTTATGTAATACATGGACAGAGGCGCTAAGGGCTTTAAACAGGGACCTAAGGGGGAAGCCTCCGTACCGCTTAAAAATCATTCACTCCTAACGAGACTTGGATTTTTAATGTCCGGTAAATCCAAATACCCAGGTGGGCAAGGTTGAACTGATCCACAGGTGGGCAAGGTTGAACTGATCCACAGGTGGGATTTTCAGTGGCGCATCACTAGGTCTTCTTCCCAGGTGCCTATGTGGGTTTGAGCTGTCCCTCTTTCAGCTCGTTGTCTAGAACGACCTATTTGTGTCCGTGCTGCCCAAGGACTCCTAGGTCCAGAAAGCTTTCCTCCATGCAGACCATTGTGATGGGCTCTCCTTTGAGGCGGCCACTCTTCCTCGGTTGTATTTTAAGTGCATTCTAGCCTTGAGGGATCATGCTCTGACATTCCATCTGACAATGTCCTGCTGTCATTATTAAGATTCTCAATGGCTAGCTCCTCAGACGTGAACCGCCTATCTTCTTTGTAATCTTTTATTAGCCTGGAAGTTCTACTGAAACGTGTTCGCCGTGGGTGACTCTGCTGGTTCTTTAAATAGCAGTAACATAGCTTCCAGCATCACAGCAACATACAAGCCAACACAGTACGAACGAACGGACAGAGAAAAGGTGAGGAAAGAAATTTCAATTTTAATGAATAGTAATTCAAATATGAACTGAATATTAATCTGAAGGTACATGGAGTATAATTGCTGAAGGAAACCTTGTAGACACTCGTCTTGTTGCTTCTGATATAGAGCTACTGGTCCCTAAGGATACCTGAAGGGCCCTGTGTCACGTTAGAGCTAGTGGTCTTTAAGTTATTTGTGTGTTTGTCATAAAGACTAGAGCGATGTCATCAGGAGTGTCTACTCACTGCAATGGTCTCTAAGCTCTTTGTGTGTTTGTCACAACACTAGAGCGATGTCATCAGGTGTGTCTACTCACTGCAATGGTCTCTAAGCTCTTTGTGTGTTTGTTACAAAGACTAGAGCGATGTCATCAGGTGTGTCTCCTCACTGCAATGGTCTTTAAGCTCTTTGTGTGTTTGTCACAAAGACTAGAGCAATGTCATCAGGTGTGTCTCCTCACTGCAATGGTCTTTAAGCTCTTTGTGTGTTTGTCACAAAGACTGGAGCGATGTCATCAGGTGTGTCTCCTCACTGCAATGGTCTTTAAAAGCTCTTTGTGTGTTTGTCACAAAGACTGGAGCGATGTCATCAGGTGTGTCTCCTCACTGCAATGGTCTTTAAGCTCTTTGTGTGTTTGTCACAAAGACTGGAGCGATGTCATCAGGTGTGTCTCCTCACTGCAATGGTCTTTAAGCTCTTTGTGTGTTTGTCACAAAGACTAGAGCGATGTCATCAGGTGTGTCTACTCACTGCACACACAAAGAAGCCAGACCCACTCAAGATCTTGCACTACTCCCAGTTTTTCTTCCACATCACTCATGAATCCGGAAGAAGTTCCCAACAAACGATCAAATGATTACCTGACTAGTTACGATGGTAGCCCACCAGCGGGTCTCAACCTGGGGATCTCAATCGCTTTGGGGGTCGAACGACTCTTTCTAGGGGTTGGCCGATTCATAACAGTAGAAAATTTCAATGATGAAGTAGCAATGAAAATAATTCTATTGTTGGGGGGGCGCGGGGTCACCACAACAGGAGGAATGGTATTAAAGGGTTCCGGCATGAGGAGGGTTGAGAACCACTGCTCTAAGGAGTTCCCTTTGGCAACCCATCGTTTGTTTAACCCTCTTGGCTTTTTGACCTTCTAGAAACTCCGAAAACATACGTTTTATCCTTCAGGTACAAGTAATTGCTGCCACTTTCCCTACTGCTTACTGAGAGTGGGTGAATCAAAGGCCATTTTCCAGTTGCCTCCCTCTCTTTGCCTCAGACCTACCTGAAATCTAGAAACTGTCAATATCATAAATGGTTGGTTGATCATTGAGAATACAGACTCATTATAAGGAAATAATTAAAGAGGTGCATAATGATTAACCAAAAGGATGGAAATGATTCCTACAGGAGTAAAATCCAACAACCAAACCCACTGTCATCGAGTGGATTCTGATTCATAATGACCCTACATAGGATCATGGTAGGAGAATGTTTCATCTTTCAAGGGACCATGGAGCTATTGTATTTGGACAGCATATCTTATAGTTACTAGTCCTACGCAGAGTGCTGTAGCATCGAACTACCAGTGTTGCCAGCAGTATTTGAGCTTAGCTTCTTGAAACCAACCACGAACAGTATGTCACTCCATAATTATCACTGGCCTGTGGATTTTCAGAAGTGCTTATACTGAGAGACTTTGGATGAATTTCTAAATAGCTAATAATGATGAAATAAATACAATGCTTCTATTGCTGCCTAACAATTTTTTCTAAGCGGAAAGGCGTAGCCATAAGGGGGGGGGTAGGAAAAAGCAAAAAACAAATCATATGAAGTGAAAATGCTGTTTATACTTAGAGAACATAAACTATAAAGTATTAACTGTTTAGAGTTACAGTATCGATGTAATGTTTCTATTAACTTTTAAAAATGACTAATCATTTATTTTAATATTTTGGTGTATAAAACATGCTAAACTTAATTTTGAAGTTAATTGATAGAAAGTCTTCATTACATATCTCTTGTTCGTGTGATTAATTTGCTCAAATTGAGACCAGATGCATCATTGAAGCATTTTACTCATTAGTACATTCAAAACATGTCTCTATCTGAATACATGAGCCTTTGGATGATATTCATGATTGGAATTATAATTTCAGCTAATAGTCAAGCCAATTACAATTGATAATATGATAATGAGCTCTAACCATTACTTCACAAATGAGAAACCCAATAGGAACAGATGTTTCTCCTACCATCAGACACAAAGACCTAGAATGAAACCTTCCTCACTATGCTGTGTTTACGTATGAATCAAAGAGCTATTAAGTGAGGGGCGATGCAGGAGGCTGTTGAATCTTGCCCTCCGATCGATGCAGGTTAAGGCATATGAAAAGTAATAAACTAGGCAAGGCAAGTAATTGCTGCTGCAACACGCAAACTCAGAAATCTTGGTGGGTTAGCATACCTTGATGGTCTTTATGCCTCAAGTGGACAATGCAGGCAACTAGGCTGGAGTAGAACCAACTTGCTAGAATGTATGCTGCCTAGAGTATGCGGCCTCCGATGCTGCTATGGCAAAAGGAGAGAGATGAATGACTTAAGAGTGGGTCTCACTCTTCAGGCTCACTTACTCTCGAGTCTCTTATCCTGAAAGTGATACATGTCACCTCTGCTCATGACCATCAGGGAGCCTCAGTCTACCTGGATGGAAGTGGCAGCAAAGCAAGGGAACATCCTCTGAAAGGAGGCTGGTGTTCTTTAGCCAGAACGTGTAAGATATAAAAAAGAAAAAGACATCTTCTGGCTTCACTCTGAAAATTCAAACATAGATTTAAATTGGATAAATCTTGATAGAATATGGCTTTAAAGATTTTTACCTGTTGTGACTATTCCTTTACTTGATCTTCCTACTCTGATATGTTAACTCAGAAGTTTAGGCTATGTACTTGAAAAAAATGAAGATTGTTGATTTGTGAGTAGTAGAAAGTCGTAAGAAGATGGCATTCCTACCTTTATTCAATCTCTTTAATAGCCTATTTAAATATTTCACAGAAAACTCTAATGGGAGGTGATTGCCCTCAATTATTTACAAGATCATGAAAATAAATAAGTAGATATATAGATATAAGAACATGAAAACAGAATCAGAAATGGATGAAATAACTATTTCTGATCACTAATATGTTGTTGTAAAACAAAATTTAGTGATTTGAATTATGCAATATATTTAGTTTGAATTATGTACCACGATTACATAGAACAGCATTTGGGCTCCCTTAACAAAACATTCTACTGCTCATTTTGACTGTTGTCATTCATGTGGCTAAAGTTGTGTGGTCTCTTGCAGCCACACTCTAAAGTCTACCAGTTGGTCCCAGATATTGGCTGGGCCTCTCTCCACATGGTTTCCCATTCTTAAATAAGCTAGCCTAGGCTTCGTCACGAGGTGGTTTCAGGGTTCCAGAAGGACCAACGCAGAAGATGCAAGTTCTTTAGAAGGCCAGACTCCAAAAGAACCTAACGTTACTTCCACCAGGATACCCAGACTGTTCCTTAAAGGAAAGAAGAAAATAACAATGCCAAGGAGTGCTCACGGGGATGGGAGGGTATATTTCAGTCACTTTGCAAACAATTTGTGCCAAATCCGCTAGCCTTTGAAGTCTTAATTAAATACAACTTTGTTTATGAAATGGCAATTTCCCCACAAAGGACTCAAGAGAACACAGGGAGATTGTATATTCACTGGGAGAAAAGTCAATGCTACCTCTCTCCTTCTGAGTGGAGCATTCTCCCTCTAGTTCTGTTCACTAGCAGAATAAACTAAGGATATTTCCATATAACTTGAGTTTTAGATACTCCAAGGGGAAGAATCCCTGGGAGGTAGATGTGGTATATCAGTGCATCAGCAGGGTCACATTGACTGGGATAGGCTATTTGAAAAACATAAATGAGCCCCTTATTAAACAAATAATCAGAAGATGACAATAGTAGGGTATTAAATCAAGCATGGTGGTCCTTTATTGTGGGGCCCTGAGTAAAGGCAAAGCCGGCATTGCTAACAGAGTGAGCTAGTGCTTTAATATCAGAACTTTTGAGCCTAAAGTGAAATGGCTGATCTAACACGCACACAAAAAAAGCCGAGTTCATTTGCTCTCGGTGATTTGAGCTCCCACAGATGTTAATTTTCACGCTGACTTATCATACTCCACTTGCACAAGTTTGCCTTCTACCAATCACTGTGGCAGAGACTAGCGAATTGAAACTGAATGAACTACCCTTGGAGACAACTTTGGAGCACAGCAGATACCAAGCGCTGTTGTTCCACTGGCTTTTGGTTTAATGCAGACAAGTCCATTCACGTATCCCTGGGAGGAACATGCTGGCCTGTGCTGAAATGGCAGGCTCTTTTGATTCCATTTCTACGTCCAATGGGTATAAATGTGTTTTGGTAATGGGTTGCAGAGTTTCTCATTGGACGAATGCCTTCATCAATCCTAAAATAACCACTGATTTGTTGCTGAAACTTGACTGAAATATTATTCCCCCTCAGAGTGCTACTAAAATTCTCTGTAATGATAAGAGACCCTTTTCATTGATGAGACAATTAGAACCACAATCATTTGGCTTTGTGGAACGGGCCAGTAGTATCTTAAAGAATAAAGGTATTTAAAGAATTGACCAATCCCAGCTATGCGGACAGCTGCTCCTCCCCCCAGAAGAATTTCTTTCAGAGGACAACACTGAGGCTGCAGCTGCGGGAGAGGGATGTGTCTGATCAGAGCACACTGGAGCAATTGAAGGGGGAGGAAAAGAGAGTGGAGCACATCCTGGTCCACCAAGCCTTGATGACGAGATTCCCGTTCAGGGCAGCCAATCCACAGAGAGGACCATGTGTCGGCCCCACTATGAGGCACGACATCCCTCGCTGACCCGTAGCCCTACAGGAATTGCGCCTGATCTGATTCCACCACACCAAGGCAAAACACTGAGGGCATGCACCAGAACAGGAAGGGGAACAAAGCAACGAAGTCCCCAGGAAATACCAGAAATAGACTTTGAGGCCAGGGCTAGGCACCCCATCATACTCGACTGGAAAACACTCCTTAAAGGCCAACAAACAGTTCTTGAACCAACTTCAAGCTTTTCTTTTTTGTTGTTGTTTTGTCATTGGTTTTTGTTGTTTTTTTGTTTTCCTTTGTTACTTGGTTTTGCTCTATCCTGTTTTTGTGAATGTTATTATCTCTACAGGTCTATCTAAATAATATAAGGTGGATAAACAATCTGGAGGAGAAAACAGTAGGATGGGCAGTTTGGTGGAGACATGGGAGAGAGGGAACTGGTGCGAAAGGAAGTGGTATTAACAAACCCAGGGACAAGGGAACAACAAGTGATCCAACTTGGTGGTGAGGAGGGTGTAGGAGGCCTGGTAGGGCATGATCAAAGGTAATGTAACCAAGAGGAATTGCTGAAACCCTGGTGGGGACTGAGCATGATAGCAGGACAGGAGGAAAGTCGAGGGAAATAGAGGAAAGAGCTGGGAGGCAAAGGGGATTTATACAGATCTAGATAAAGACATGGACATATGCAAATATATTTATTTATGAGGATGGGGAAATAGATCTATGTGCCTATATTTATAGGTTTAGTATTAAGGTAGCAGAAGGACATTGGGCCTCCACTCAAGTACTCCCTCTATGCAAGAATACTTTCTAATATTATATTGGCATTCTATGATGCTCACCTTCCCGACACAACCGCTGAAGACAAAGCGGGTGAATAAGAAAATGTGGTGAAGAAAGCTGATGGTGCCCAGCGATCAAAAGATATAGCGTCTGGGGTGTTAAACTCTTGAAGGTAAACAAGTGGCCATCTAGCTCAGAAGCAACAAAGCCCACATGGATGAAGCACACCAGCCTGTGTGATCACAAGGTGCTGAAGGGATCAGTTATCAGGCATCAAAGAATAAAAAATCATATCATTATGAATGAGGTGGAGTGCGGAGAGAGGACCCAAAGTCCATCTGTAGGCAACTGGGTATCCCCTTATGGAAGAGTTAGTGGGAGGAGATGAGCCAGTCAGGTGCAGATACCTTCAGGGCCAGGGGCGTGAGTGACGATACTGGGAGGATAAAGGGAGAGTCAGTTGGAAAGAGGGAACCAATTACAAGGGTCTACATGTGACCTCCTCCCTGGGGGATGGACAACAGAAAAGGGGGTGAAGGGAGACGTCGAACAGGGCAAGATATGATGAAATAATAATTTATAAATTATCAAGGACTCATGAGGGAGGGGGAGTGGGGAGGGAGGGGGAAAAAGAGGATCTGATGCCAAGGGCTTAAGTGGAGAGCAAATGCTTAGAAAATGATGAGGGCAATGAATGTACAGATGTGCTTTACACAATTGATGTATGTATGGATTGTGATAAGAGTTGTACAAGCCCCGAATAAAATGTTTTTAAAAAAATAAGCTACACTCCTAGGAAATCTCTGGTTTCTGGATTTTTACATGTGGAAATTGCTGAACTGACAGATGTTATGGCGTGTATCTTTTTACAATGAAAAAAAGATGCATGTAAGCAAATGTGAAGAAAGCTGATGTTGCCCAGCTATCAAAAGATATACCATCTGGGGTCTTAAAGACTTGAAGGTAAACAAGCTGCCATCTAGCGCAGAAGCAACAAAGCCCACATGGAAGAAGCACATCAGCCTGCATGATCACGAGGTGTCAAAGGGATCAGGTATCAGGCATCAAAGAACAAAAAATCAAATCATTGTGAATGAGGGGGAGTTCAGATTGGGGACCCAAGACCCATTTGTAGGCAACTGGAAATCCCCTTACAGAAGGGTCTCGGGGAGGAGACAAGCCAGTCAGGGTGTGGTGTACCAATGATGAAACATACAACTTTCCTCTAGTTCCTAAATGCTTCCTCCCCCTGCTCACTATCATGATCCCAATTCTACCTTACAAGTCTGGCTAGACAAGAGGCTGTACACTGGTACATATAAGAACTGGAAACATAGGGAATCCGAGATGGATAATCCCTTCAGGACCAGTGGTGATAGTGATACCTAGAGGGTAGAGTGGAAAAGGAGAAACGATTACAAAGATCTACATATAATCCCCTCCCTGGGGGATGGACAACAGAAAAGTGGGGGAAGGGATGTCAGATACGACAAAATAATAATTCATAAATTAACAAGGGTTTGTAAGGGAGGGGGAAGTGAGGAGGGGGGGGAAATGAGCTGATATCAAGGGCTCAAGCAGAAAGCAAATATTTCGGGAATGATGATGGCAACAAATGTACAAATGTGCTTGACACAACTGATGTATGTATGGATTGTGATAAGAGTTGTACGAGCCCCAAATAAAATAATTTAAAAAAAGAAATATACAACTTTTTTCTAGCACACCCTCGTTGTGCTTAGTCTAAATGCTTCCTAGCTCCCCCCACCCCCCATCATGATCCCAATTCTACCTTACAAATCTGGCTAGACCAGAGGATGTACACTGGTACAGATAGGAACTGTAAACAGAGGGAATCCAGGGTAGATGATCCGTTCAGGACCAGTGGTGAGAGGGGTGATACCGAAAGGGTGGAGGGAGGGTGGGGTAGAAAGGGGCAACCAATTACAAAGATCTACATATAACCTCCTCCCTGGGGGACAGACAACAAAAAAAAGTGGGTGAAGGGAGACATCAGACAGTGTAAGATATGACAAAATAATTTATAACTTTTCAAGAGTTTATGAGGGAGGAGGGAGCAGGGAGGGTGGGGGAGCAATGAACTGATGCCAGGGCCTTAGGTGGAGAGCAAATGTTTTGAGAATGATGAGGGTAATGAATGTACAAATGTGCTTTATACAATTGACGTATATATGGATTGTGATAAGAGTTGTATGAGCCCCCAATAAAAGTATTAAAAAAAAGAATTCACTAAACTTTCTACCTCTCTCAGCAAATCTACTCAAGCACGTCCTTTTGCATTGTGAATTTAAGGCCTGTTTCCTATGGGTCACACAAGTTTACCACTCATAGAATATGACAGCCCCGTAGCCTTCTTTCCTGGATAGCCTGTTAGACTCCATAAGAATCAAGTAACTTTTTAAAATAAACATTGTAAAGCCTTGTTTCATTTGACCAAAAAAGTATACGTCCCTAATTAAGTGGACCTATAACAATATCAGAACTGTCAGGGCAAAAGTCTCAAGGATACCGCCAGGGAACTGTGAACATTGGAGGAGACATCAATGCAAATATTTCCTCAAAGTTCGGAGGAAAATATTATAGTTGATTATTCTAAATAGTCTTTGTGCTGATAAATTACAAGAAATTAAGGTTTGGATTCATCTCTCCCAGTTAAAGGAGACTGAAGTTTCTGGCTGAACTGTTCGTGCTGCCGACTGAACTTGAAATTCAGATGCTCCGGCACCCAGAAGCAGACCACGGTGTGAGAACTAGAGGATGTGGCTGTGAATCAGGGGTCCACTGTGGGCTGCTAGCGTATAGGGACATTGTTTCCTGCTGATTGCTATTTTCATTGTTGTGCTTAGTCTATTATAGGTGGGTGCTGGTGTTACCTGTGTTACCAATTTTCACTTTCATTGTGCACCTAAAATCTTTGCTTTAATGCTAGTTATTAATTGCCATAACTGGTAACCTGTCTGACTGCTGGATTTGCCATTAAATTACATAATCTGGTCCCACGAATAAAAATCCACTAGCTTCTTTGATACAGAACTATAGTTTTGCCCTCTCTACTCCCATCAATGTCATTGTCTTCAGATGAGCCATATGTGTGGCATTCTGTCACCCCCTCGGTTATCAACCTCTGCTCTAGGTTCCATTTTTTTAATCTAGCCCAGATTGGAGTTAAGAGCTGCTCTGAAATGCCCTGAAATCCTTCAGAATCTACAAATGAGTATTTCATTTCATAGAATACCCCTCCTGGACTTTGGAGAGAGACAGACTTTTAGAAGAAATTTAATAGCCTGCCTACATGGAATGAATACATTTGCATCCAAATGTGGACTGAATAAGATTAAGATGGCTGTCTATTTGTAAATACTCCTTGACAGAAAAATAAGCTTGGACAAATTAATTAAATCATCACATTCCTAAATAAACACACAGGCATAATGTATGCCCCATGTAGATATGCATTTTTATGTGTGGGATCAAGGTACCCCATCATTTCCAATACAAAGACCAATGACGAGTCCCGTAGCTGGGCTTTGTCCTATTGGGGTAGTTGGAATAGTACAGACCACGTGCACGAAGTCCTTCAAAAAGCTTCTAAGTCATCCATTCCTATTGAGCCAATGATGTGAACATCCTCACTCATCACAGAAAGTGTATCCTAGAGGATCCAGTCAGAACCCTGTAAGGCAAGACCCAGAGATAACTGATCATTCCTATCCCTTGCTTGTGTTTCTGAATCTGAAAGTTCTATTCAGGATTCCTGGTGGTGTAGTAGATAAGAGTTGGGCTGTGAGCTGCATGGTTGGCAGTTCAACTCCACCAGCAGCTTGATAAGAGAAAGACAGGGCTTTCTACTCCCATACACTAAAATCCATAAAACCCAGGCCAACTCAAGTGGTCGCTATGAGTCACCATTGGCTTGAAGGTAGTTTGTTTTGTTTGTGATGCTTCAATAATGCATAGACTCGCTGATAGCATAGAAGCCCACCAGAGTCCCCAGTTCTTTAGTTAAACTTGTGCTGTGCAATAGAAAAGCCCTTGATGTTCCACTCGTCCAACAAGGAGGCATTTGTGCAGTTGCTGCACTTGGATAAATACTTCAGTGAAAGGGAAAAATATAGGAGACAGGTCTACCGAAAGATCTCTTGATTTATATTGCCCAAATGGATGACTCCCCTTTCCTAGATATTTTCAGTTGACTCTTCTCAGGGATTGAATCATGAATCAGAGCAATACTGTTTTATTTTATTTTTAAATCATTTTATTGGGGGCTTATACAGCTCTTATCATAATACATATATAGATCCATTGTGTCAAGCACATTTGTACATTGGTTGCCATCATCATTTTCAAAACATTTTCTACTTGAGCCCTTGGTATCAGCTCTTTTTCACCCTCCCTCTCCCACTCTCTTTCCCTCATGAACAGTTGATAATTTATACATTTTTTAATATCTTGCACTGAACAATGTCTCTCTTCACCCACATTTCTGTTGTTCATCCCTCTCAGAAGGGGTTATATGTAGATCATTGTGATCGGTTCCTCCTTTCTCCCTGCATCTTCCCCTTCCCCTCCTGGTATCACTACTCTCATTGTTGATCCTGAAGGGTTTATCTGTCCTGGAATCCCTGTGCTTCCAGCTCTTATCTGTAGCCACGTACATGCTTTGGTCTAGCCAGATTTGTAAGTTAGAACTGAGGTCATGATAGTAGGGGGTGGGGGAGGAAGAATTAAAGAACTAGAGGAAAGTTGTATGTTTCATCAGTGCTATATTGCACCCTGACTGGCTCTTCTCTTCCTTGTGACCCTTCTGTAAGGAGATGTCCAATCGTCTAAAGATGGGCTTGGGGTCTCCACTCCATGCTTCCCCTCTTTCACAATGATATGATTTTTTGTTCTGGGCCTTTGTGGACCTTGCTACTTCTCAGCTAGATGGCTTCTTGCTTGCCCCCAAGCTTTTAAGACCCCAGAGGGGTATATCTATTGATAGTTAGGCACTATCAGCTTACTGCACCAACAGCAATATTGTTTTATGGTCCAGTGAGACTGAAGGTTATTGTAATTATTTACCCCAATGATTTGTTTATGTAATGTGTAATGACAAAATCTATTCCATCAATGGATTTATGTTCTCATTCTAAATGGTTACATAGTAACCAAGTAGTTTTGTTTAATAATGCTATATGAAATAGCCTTTTCCCAAAGATCTTTAGGCATGCTGAAAACAGTGGATGGTGCCTGACCATTGAAAAGATGGCATCCAGCCTCTGAAAAACTTGAACCCAGAGCAAGGGGCCATTCAAATGAGTAATGGAATAACAGAGTTCACACAGAAGAAAGCACACCATGTTTCTGACCCAAGAATTTCATAGAAATCCTGATTGAAAGGAAGGAGTGAGAGCCTAAAATTGGAGGCATTTGATTTGTGTAAATAGAGCAGCATCCTGGAAGCAGAGCCTTAACTCCATCTAGGTCCTTTGTTGTCTATTTATGGCAAATGCTAAGTTTTACAGTCAACAATTTGAGCACATTTTGCTTTATCTTACTCACTGCGATCCCCGATACATAAAATCATCCATTTCACCTCCTCCCTACGTTTCACACACACACCTCCTCTTCTGTCCTAACACTTCCGAACTTTGTCTTTAGATGCTGCCCCTTTGATCTCAAATGGCTCATTGTCCTACAGTGTGTGTCTCACGAGTGCTCTCATTCCACTGTATCGACCTGGCTGTTGTTGACTGAAAACTGAGTTGTGGGGATGAGTTCAACGCAACTTGAAAAGGGGTGACGGACCATACATAGTCTTCAGGGTTGCTAAGCCTGGTCACTTGTGGTGCTGAATTTTGTTCCACACTTTTCTCCCACCTTATCCAGGGCTTTCTGTGTGACCCCTTTCAAAGCAGTTGGCAATGGTTAGCTAAGACACCTAATTCTGGACTCAGACGGATGTTTGTGTGGTACTTGAGTCCATGGGACTAATTGTTTCCATATGTCTTCAAGTTTGTTATTCTTTTTTTCCCTGTGGACAAGAAAGACGAATAGTCGCACCTTGGAAGGCAGCCCACACGCTTTTCAGAACCTAGTTGGTACTCATCAAAGTAAGTTCATCCTACGTCTTGACAGGATTCTGGAATCCATGTTGAGTTTTAAAGTTGCGTTTGTAACAGCTGGGTGATGGGTGTGGAGTTCCCTGTGCTCTACCAGATAACCGAAAGGAAATGCATTTCTGTATGATGCAGGATTTTGGAAGCTTGTTCCCCAAGGGTCTTAACAAATAACATTATCTAAAAATATCCTGTTAAATAGCATCTCAGTAAAAGATATCCTCCAGGAAACAATTCTGATAGCAGTTTCAATTAGCTTGTAACCATTCTGTAATCATCTAAGAAACGTAAATGTTTGCAATTACGTAGCCTTGACCAATTACGTGATTTCCCATATATGTTATCAACCCACCCCGGGCTAAATCCGATTACAAGATAGCCCGTCTCCAACTCCTCTTTCTAAGCAATACTGATGTAGCCACATGGAGTGCTCGCTGCTTTGTTGCTCATTAGAGTGCTCATTTTAATTTTGAGAGTTTGGGACATCTTGCCAGCCCATACCGTCGATGGTCTTTCCCTAGATCTCTTTTGTTTTCCTTTTATAGAGAATGAGTTCTCTAGAACACAAGACACCAATAAATGTGTTGCTCATGTGACCTTCCCTCAGCATACACACTCAAGAATGAAATTTGTGAACCTATTTTTATTAATTTTTTACGTGAACCTATTTTTAATACCTTCAATATTTTGTTTGTAGGACAATATAACTGAAAGGATATAATTACTGCCATCCATTTCATCAGACTGCAACCATTTGGATGAAAATTAAACTGAGTTCTTCCTTACAAGTATTTTATAACCTAAGGCAATGTGTCTTAATGGTTATAAAATATATAGTTCTGCCTAGTATTTGGAAAGTTAGTACGAAGTGTTGACTTCACTTTGGGGTTCCTTAAAAATTATCAGAGAGCTTGAAAAAACACTTATATCCTTTGTGTGTTAGAATTATCCTGTTTCTGTAAATTAGTATTTTTCTTGGTTAGTATAGAATGTGATTATGCCTGTGTACATGTGTGGTGAAATGAAATTACTTAAATATGGTTCTTCTATCCATGCACGTAGGGCGTGTGAACTACGAATAAAGGGAAATTGATCAGTTTGGGCATTCATCTAGGTTTAAGACAGCTATCTCAGAAGCAGGACAGGGAATCCCATGGCCATTAGGAAAGAAAATCAATCAGTAGAGCATGCGTGATATACTTGTCTAAACTGGTAGAGACAGCAGAAGTGACAAAGAGAGCAAGGTCATGAGACAGAGCAGAGTAGCCCTGTTGAGACCCTGAGTCAGGGCAGAGGAGCCGTGCCTAGAGCTTGAGATACAGCATCAGGTTTCCAGGACTGTGTAAGAACACCACGGAGTGTGAGTGATTACTCACCACGTTGCTGACTGCAAGGTCAGCAGTTCAAAACCACCAGCCACTCTGAGGGAGAAAGAAGAGGTTTCCTGCTCTTGTAAAGAGTGACAGTCTTGGAAACTCACAGAGGCAGTTCTACCCTGCCCAAAGGATCACTATCCATCAACATCAGCTTTATGGCACATTGGTTTTTTTTGTTTGTTTGTTGGGGGCAAAGGTGGCAGAGATGTCAGTGACCCTCAGAGACATACCTTCAGTATGGCTGAGAAGAGTCATTGTAGACTTTGGTAACCTGTTAGTTTCCCGACTAAAGCCCAAAATACTGAGTGTTGCCAGTGAGCTCTCTGTGGCCATTGCAACAAATTATCAGACCCAGTGGAGAAGCAGAGTACCATAGGACGATGACTGGGTTCAGACGAGGTAAAGGAGGATGGAAGCATGTCAGAACTCTGCCTTGTGGCAATGGGCTTTGGGCAGGAGTGGCGTTGGCTTTTCCTTCTCCTTTATGTAGCCAGAAGATCCTAGTGTGTAGTGGTTACACATTGAACTGCGATCCACAGGATTGGCAGTTCGAAACCACCAGCAGCTCCTTGGAAGAAAGACTAGGCTTTCTACTCCCGTCAACAATTATAATCTTGGAAACCCACAGGGGATCAGTATGAGTCAGCACTGACTCAATGGCAGTGAGCTTGGCTTTTGTTTTCGGGTGACCAGAGTATGTCAGATGTGACCTCCATGTCATTTCCTCAGCATGTTTCTGTGTAACATGTATTTAATTCAATATTTACCTCCTGGGCAACAATGATCATTTAAGACGCATCCCCTCACACTGGTAAGAAAACTATAGCCTAGAACACCCAAGGCCTGACTTTTACAAGCCTGTGCACTTAGACCTGTAAATTATGTAGCTGTTCCCACCTTGCAGTGATACTATAAAAGCACAGGTTCCTGGTACAAAGGAATTGGTTCTGACCCATAGCAACAGCCTGTAAATCGTTTCTATGGTTGCGCCCATGGTTGAAATTTATGGAAAATGTGGCAAGAAATGCAATTTGGAATTGTACAATTTCTTTTGCAGACCTTAACAATATTTTACTTCTTAATGTGACTCAACCTCATTTCAACCAAATAAAGGTGCTAATAAATCACTTTGCTGATTTATAAGCACTCTCCCTTCCTTCCTGCACTCTGAAACCATTCTGCAACCAGACAAAAGACTGTGGACATTGGGAACTAAAGTCTCTGCCTTATGAAGTGGAGATCTAAGGAGTTAGCGTGTGGCTATCATCAAGGGTCTTCTTTCTATTGAAAATCGGGATTAGAGTTCAGTGTCTCCCCATCACAGACAGTGCTGACCTGAGCCAGGACAATAAAGGAACCTTGCCATCGGATCTCTGCTGACTCACAAGGGCCCTATAGGGCAAGGTAGAACGGCCCCTTGATTTTCCAAGACTGTCATTGTTTGTGGACTAGAGAGCCCTGCCCTGTCTTTCTCCTGTGGAGGGACTGGTGGTTTAGAAGGAACTGCTGACCTTGCAGGTCACAGCCAACCCTTAACCACTAAGCCACCAAGACCCAGGCTGGTTGAGCAGTTTGCTCTAAAATGTACGGTGTAGAGAATCAGGCCCACAGGTGCTCAATTTGAGTAGAGAAAGTAAAGAAGTGTCCCTGAGTACTTCCTTTTTCCTTCCAGCTGCACTGATCCCCTCCCCTTCCAGATGTCCGGAGGAAAGGGGTGGTGAGCTAGGGATGGTGGCTGAGGAATAGGGCCCAAGACCGGGAGGGCCTAACTCCCAGTACCAGTTGTCCTCAAATACCGGAACTCAGTGATTCTAGCCCCGTGTTTTTCCAAGTGTGATTTTGGAGGGCACTGATAGAAAGGCCCCCTTGGCTCCCTCCACCCTAAGCCTGGTCAGGTTCTTACAGAGGAGCTAGACTTAAGCCGCAATTGGCTTAGTGGAGAAGGCAGTGATAGCTGGGTAGGACCCAGGCATGCATTCCCAAGAGGTATCCCCAGTGAAAAGAGCCTCCCAGCAGCCCTGTCCACACAGGTGTTCCCACAAAGGCCAGATCAATAAGGGCTGCGCATTGTGACTGTTAAAAGTGATGTGTGCGTGTTTAAAGTATGTATTTTAAATGAGAAGATATCCAAGGTATCTATTTGTTGGAACTATTTTAAATGCCTATGATACAGTTCTTTGAAAACTGATGGCAAAAGGAACTACTGCAATTAAACAATATGCCCATTACCTCCCATTATAAAATTAATTAAAACAGAAAAAACACGTTTTATTCCAAGGTATAATAAGCACACTTTAATATATTAACAAAAATTTTATGATACATTTAAATAAGAACATTTCTTTAGTGAGACAATCATACTCAAGTAAGATATAATGAAACAATAAAATGTCAATTTTTATATTGGACATTTACTTATCTTATTCAATAAACAGGAGAGTGTTCTGCTACTTTTACATTCAATATAAGACATACCAAACTCAGGAAAAATACAACAAACCTGGTTTATGAAAAGAACCTTTAAAATCTATTTATATGCAAAGAGTTTGTTCTATAATAGAATCCATTTTAATAGAAAGAACTCATGAGGACATTACCAACTCATCAGACATTCTGTACAACAGGCACGCTTAAAAGTTCCTAATTACAGCTCTGGGCTTGCAGTGCTGGCACTCTGAGCTGCTTTAACTGGGAGGTCCGTGGTTAGAAACTACCAGTTGCTCCTTGGGCGAAAGACTTGCCTTTCTCCGTGGTAAAGAGTTACAGTTTCAGAATCTCACAGGGCAGTCCTGCCCTGTCCTATAGTATAGATGTACCGTGAGTCAACATCTACTCCATGGCAGTAGTTTGGCTTTTGATTTTTTTCATCATGTGAAGTAATTCTTTACCAAGTATGTTATGGCTTTATTTCTAGATTTGAAAATGGAAACCATTACCGTATATACTCGAGTATAAGCCAATTCGAATAACAGCTGAGACACCTAATTTTACTGCAGAAACAGCATTAAAAATGTGCTGAACTGTTTACAATTGCAAGGAGTTGGAAACAGCTCACATGTCTATCAACAGATGAATGGATTAAAAACTCTGGTACATACATACAATGGAGTATTACACATTCCTAAAAAGCAGTGATGAGTGCATGAAGCACAACGCTGCTGGGAAGAACCGGAGGAAATTATGTTAAGTGAAGTTAGCCAAGCACAAAAAGACAAGTACTATGTGAGTCTGCTGAGGTAAGCTCAAGAAATTCAAAAGGGGCATAGGGAAGAAGCTCCTGGATATATATGTCCCTGGGGTGAGGTCCAGGCAATATGGCAGGGGCCAGACTCAACAAGGATACATATGGGATATATATGTATATATATGGGGAGGGTGTTGGTTGTGTCTCCACAGGGAAAGAGGGACCAGACTTCAACCCGGTGCTCCAAGACAACACAATACACTGTCATGAAGCAGGGAACCGATAGAGAGGTCTGAGGGGCTGGCCCCATTATCAACTAAGTGGACAGCACCACCCTCCCCACAAGAAGAATTCACTTCAGAGGACAGCACAGGAGAGGGACTTGTCATATCAGAGCACACAGGAGCCAACGAAGGGGGAAGTGGAAAAAAAAGTGAAGCACATCCTGGCTCACCAAGCCCTGAGGACAGTGTTTCTGCTCAGAGCAGCAATGCACAGAGACGACCACAGGACCCGCCTCACCATGGGACACAGCATTCCTCATTGACCCATAACACCATTGGGGACAACACTAGAGGCACATGGTAGGAATTGTGCCCGCCCTGAGCCCACCACGCTGAAGCCAGCCACTGGTCACATGCAGCAGAGCAGTGGGGGAGCAGAGCAAGGAAGTCCCAAGGGATATATGTGGGGCCAGGACATGGCACCCCATAAAACTCAAATGGAAAGCAGTCATAAAGGACAACAAATAGACCCTGAACTACTTATAGGGTTTTTGTTGTAGTTGTAGATATTGTTTTATTTTCTATTGTTGCTTCCTTGTACTCAGTCTTATGATGGTGCGTATTGTTGTCGCTGCATGTCTACCTGGAAGGGATAGGTGGGATAAACAAGCTGGAAGAGAGAACAACAGGATGACAGATCCGGAGGGACATGGGAGAGCGGGAGGTGGGGGGAAAGGAAGTGGGTGTTAACAAACCCAGAGACAAGGGAACAATATTTATATACAGGGGAATATAGATCTATGTATATATACTTATAGGTTTAGTATTAAGGAAACAGATGGACAGTGGATTCCCCACTCAAGTACTCCCTCAACACAAATTGTTCTAACAATTCAGCAATCTGAGATGCTCACCTTCCTGGCATGATCGCTGAAGACAATGGGTACACAAGCAAATGTGGTGAAGAAAGCTGATGGTGCCTGGCTACCAAAAGATATAGCATCTGTGGTCTTAAAGGCCTGAAGATAAACAAGTGACCATCTAGCTGAGAAATAACAAAGTCCACATAGAAGAAGCACACCAGCCTACCCTGGCATGATCAGTGAAGACAAAGCGGGTGCATAAGCAAATGCAGTGAAGAAAGTTGATGATGCCTGGCTATCAAAAGATACAGAGTCCGGGGTCTTATAGGCTAGAAGATAAACAAGTGGCCATCTACCTGAGAAACAACAAAGTCCACATGGAAGAAGAAAACCAGCCTATGAAATCACAAGGTGCCGAAGGGATCAGGTATCAGGCATCAAAGACCAAAAAAATCATAGCATTGTGAATGAGAGGGAGTGCAGAGTGGGGGGACACAGGGCCCATCTGTGGGAAATTGGACATCCCCTTACAGAAGGGCCACGTTGAGGGGATGAGCCAATCAGGGTGCAGTGTAGCAATGATGAAACATACAATATTCCTCAAGTTCTTAAATGTGCACCCCCCACTATCATGATCCCAATTCTACCTTACAAATCCAGCTGGACCGGAGGATGTACACTAGTACAGCTAGAAACTGGAAACACAGGGAACCCAGGACAGATGAACCCCTCAGGACCAGTGGTGAGAGTGGCGATACTGGGAGAGTGGAGGGAAGGTGAGGTTAGAAAGTGGAACCAATTACAAGGATCTACATATAACCTCCTCCCTGGGGGACGGACATTGGAGAAGTGGGTAAAGGGTGATGTCGGATGGTGTAAAATATGACAAAATAATTTATAGATTATAAAGGGTTCATGGGGGATCGGGAAGCAGGGAGAAAGGGGGGAGAATGAGAGCTGATACCAAGGACTCAAGTAGAAAGCAAATGTTTTGAAAATGATGAGGACAACAAATGTACAAAAGTGCTCGATACAATGGATGTACGTACGGATTGTGATAAGAGTTGCACAAGCCCCCAATAAAATCTAGTAAATAAAAATAAATTTTTCTAAATGAAAAAAACGTGCTGAAAAACTCGACTTATATTCGAGTATATACGGTACTTCAAATTACAAGGGATTCCTTTTTCCTGAAGTGCAATCATAATGACCTTGGAGCAACATACATTTTCCCAGAGTTTCCCAGGCTGAAATTGGTCTTGGGGTTATTACGGTACTAAAAATGTATTTTAGTATGGTTTATGTTGAACTCTAGTACAGCTAAAGCTGAAAAGAATAAATGTATTATTGACCCTTCCGAATGACTCTGGTATTTTCTCTTAACGCACATTCTCTTTTGTTAGCACTTGTAAATGGTATGTACTTTGAATGGTGTTTTTTAGTAAAATGATTTAGACCATTATTAAGGTCTATAGGGGATACTGCAAAAAAAAATGCTGGGCAGAATTTTGTAGTATGCATTCCCCAGCTCCCCTCAATAGGCAAGCATCGAGCAACTCACTCGGAGTTAGTACACCCAATGGCATCACCTGGGAAGGTTCTCTGTGATCACGGTGAATTTTTTTCATAAGAGCAGTTTCTCTCAAACCTCATTTTTTGTGATGACCAATATAAGAGAACAGCATGCGGCTGTGAAATTTGTTTTCCTGCTCAGAAACTGTTGTGATGTTCAACACAGTTTATAAGGACAGTGCTATGGGGGAAAAATTTTGATAACAAATTTCATTCTAGACATCTGTCAACTTCCCAAAATATGGACTTGCAGGGGGTTTGGACTTCGTTCAGCCAGGTCAGACTGTTGTTCAAGCTTTTGAGAGGTTCAGAAAAGATAGCTTAACAATGTGCAACAAAAAAGACCTGATTTGTGGCAGACAAGAGACGTTCTGATACCACGACAATGCACTGACTCATGCAGCCATCTCAGCGCACCAGTTTCGGGCAAAAAACCGCATGCCTCTCTTGCCCGCCACACCTGGCCTCACTCCATGTGACTTCTTTTTGTTTCCACAAATGCAGAAGGACGTGAAAGGACAGCAATTTGATGATGTAGAAGAGGCAAAGAAAAAACAAGGGAGGTGCTGTCCGCCATCCAAGCAGACGAGTGTGAAAAATGTTTTCAAGAATGGAAAAGCAGCCTTGACAAATGTACTAAGTGTCATGGAGGGTCCTTTGAAGGTGATAGGGTTGTTTTTTTTTTTTTTTAAATTAAATAGATAGCTTGGGGGAAAAAAATTACCCCTTGTATATATCTCTGCTATGGAGTCAATACTGGGTCTAAGGAACACCCCGCGGGTTACTGAGACTGTAACTGTTTATGGGAGTAGAAAGCCCAGGCTTTCTCCTGTGGAGCTACAGGTGGTTTCAAACTTCGGACCTGATGGATCATAGCCCAACTGTAACCACTATACAACCAGGCCTCCGCAGGTCTGTATAGGGGGTAAAAATTTGAAGAGGTCTAAATTTGCTAAGTGGCTTCCCTTTACATTTCTGTGAAAAGTCCACAATTCAAAAAGTTCCCATTTTCTGTAAGCTTTATGGGGAGCAAGGGTGGAATTTATTGTTTCTTTATTAATTAATCATTATAATGACAAGTGCATATTCAGTGTAATCAATTTCTTGAATAATATCCATAGTTATTTCTAGAAGATATTATGTGTGCTTTCTAAACTATATTCATTAATATTAAAAACACAGATAATTATAGTAGTAAAACTTAAATTTTAAAAATAAACCCCATATTTGAAGGATATAGACCTCTTAAAGATAATGTAATTTGATAAATTTAGGAATAGATCACGTTTTTCTTTTAACTCTAAAAGAACACAAAAATAATTTCTCATTTCTTCCTAAATTAATTAAAATCACATGGATATTCCATTTCTTCCTTGGGTGCCCTCATCCTCAGAGTGACAGTATATTTACCAATTTTAATATGAAATATCATTCCAAAGTATTTGGGATGATTTTACTGCTTTATCGGTACTGTAGGAAATTCTGCAGTAATGTCGGCAGCTGGAGCTGTGGAATAAGGTGCAATCTTGGCCTTCCGATGTAGCTTCTGATACAGACTCGGCAAAGTTGGCAGAGGGAACTTGGGGTGGCTATACAAAAACATACAGTTATTTGTTAATTAAAGTAAAAGGGCACATTCATATCTTATACGATATTTTAAATAAAACTGCAAACCACAATAATGTTTTTTTGGGGTTTGTTTGCACAATAATGTTTTGTAGTGAGCTAGGACAGCCTGTCATTATACTATGGGGATTTATGGAAATATTTGTATTGCTTTTATTTGTCAAGTATTTTTACAATTGCTATGCACTTGTTACATGCTTTTAAAACATTGTAATCTTCAAATTTATGGAATAATTTCTGCATTTCAAACCTTTAAAACAAATTTTTCTTTTAGAAGGCATTATCAATCAAAAGCGACGAGCCAGCGAGTACAGTATAGTACTGACAAAAAACACACCATTCCTCTAGTTTTTTAATGCTTTCTTCCCCCCACTATCATGACCCCAGTTCTACCTTACAAATCTGGCTAAACCAGAGCATATACACTGGTACAGGTAAGAGCTCTTGACACATAGAACCCAGGACAGATAACCCCCTCAGGACCAATAATGAAATTATTGATACCATGAGGGTAATGGAAAGGTGGGGGGAGAAGTGGAAGAAAGGGGGAACTGATCACAATGATCGACAAACAACAGAAATGTGGATTCAAGGAGACAGTAGATCGTCTAAAATATGAAAATAAAAACGATTTATAAATTACCAAGGGTTCATGAGGGAGGGGGAGGGGGAGGAGCTGATACCAACGACTCAATGTTTTGGAAATGATTATGGCAACATATGTGCAAATATGCTTAATACAATTAATATATGGATTATTATAAGAGCTGTAAGAACCCCCAATAAAATGGTTTATTTTTAAAAAGCCATCAAAATGTTATGCGCCAAAAGTGGAAATTTTGAAACTATTAAATCTTTCCTCAAGGAGCTATATAACATGTTTGATGTTAAAATAAAACTTATTAACATAAAATAACAATTTACTGTGATCATAAGGCTGGTTTAGGATCATGAAGTCCTGGTTTAGATCTAAGTCTTCTGTGTTATATATTTCCTGATTAGGATTCCACAATAAGTAATCAGAGTGAAAGCCCTTACGAAGTGGTGCAAGATTCCCAATATACAGGGGCAGCTATAAATCAGAACTGGTTATGAGATGTCTTAAAGGTGTCTCTATTCATAAAATATTTTTCAACTTTCTATGCCATTAGCAGAAATCCTCTTACAACAGTGAAGTGTTGGAGAGAGAGAGGCATTGCCTTTTCGTTTTTACTTTCAATTTTTCTATCTTTGAGTGGGTGAAGTGATACCACTTTCTTTTGCTGTTTTAATGGAAAATATTTGAGGTTTTCCTTCTCTCACAGGTTTTCCCACCTTACACAGCTCTAGCATTTGCACCATTTTACTGTACTTCTCTCTATTTCAGGGAAATGTGTTTTTGTGTACACACCGTGCCATATGCATTCGACTTACCCTCATGTTGAAGCAGCATTCTTTCCACCAAACTCCTCGAAGTAGCAACATCTACAGGCCGCAGGAGCTCTGTATTTTTAGCATTGATATCTGCTCCAAATTCTAGCAGTAAGTTTACAATTTCTGTATTGGATTGGAAAGCAGCAGCATGCAACGGGGTATCCCAATATTTACCCTTCTGTACATCAGCACCTACATAGGGATAGGAAATGATGAGAAATATAAACAAAAATTACTAGTTGAGTCATTTACCTCAATGTAGCTATATATATATATATAAATAACTTATTCATATCTTGTCAATTCTAACTTATAGTGACATTTATAGACCTTATAAAAATGCCCTGGTGGCTTTCCAAGACTAACTCTTTACAGGAGTAGAAAGCCCGATCTTTCTCCCATGGAGGGTGCGATAGTTTATTGTGCCAGTCTGGCCAATAAACACAAGTAGGATTAACCGAAGGGCAGAGGGATAAATGGCTCGGTGAGCCTCACCTTGCTTGTTCTGTGCCTCAGTTTAAAGGGGTACACTACCTGTGGGATGTCTAGCCTGTGTACTGTGTCGCTGTAAGTTGAGGTCCCTTTAAGCCCACATGATTGGAATGTTCATCTCTGGAGCTGGGGACTGACAGTTGATGACAGTTGGGGACCTGCCTTGCTGTTTGCTGCCTGGATATGTAAAGCCCAGCTCTCTCTACAGAAGGGGACTGGCAATTGGAGGCTCTCAAGCCTTAAATAACTGCTAATGTCTCCCTGCTTTATAATTTAACTGTTAATTTCTTGTATTATCTATCTGTATATAATTTAATGGTTCATTTCTTGTATTATATATCTATCTTTATAAATATATTCATTTATATTTATATATAAAATATATTTATATATAATTACTAGCAATCTGGTTTGTCTCTCTAGAGAACTCTGTCCAACACAGAGGGCCTGGTGTTTTTCAAACTGAAGACCTTGGGGATCACAACCCAACACACATACACACAATATATTTCATATATATATATATATATATATATATATATATATATATATATATATGCCCAAACTAGATAAAGTATTAAGGATTATTATATATAGATAAGTAAACACACTCTATATATTTTTCCTAGAACTTTATGCTTAAATGTTTAATAAAAGTGAAAAAGATGTTGAAATTTTTCCAATAGTCCCCAAAGCAATTATATAAACTAGAATTATAAATAGTGTACATACTCATATATATTCCAGTATATCTATTATGATTAGTTGATTTTCACATCTTTCAAGAGCTTATATTGCTCTCATTCTTTTAAGTCATTAAGCCCTTTCATTTATTGAAAAACTAATAAATTTATATAGCAATAAAAATCTAGAGTGTATATGAAATTTTTCTGTCAATTCTCACCCATGTCATATAAGACAACACAATATAAGGAAATGGACCTTCTTAAATACAGAAGGAGCAAATTATTCTTACATGAAAAGTAGAATTTAAAAAATGCTTTCCTTAAAAATGAATCCTAAATGTGAAATTGTCTATGGCATATTTATTTTATCTTTAGTGCGAGTTCATCACAGAATGATTGCTAAAAGCATGCGTAGTGGAAACAGGATCTTTAATTCCATATTTTCAAAACATAAATGACCTCTTTATGAAACTAAGCCACTTCCAAATCTTTTTTTCTGACACGTTAAGTGAAATGAAAGCTCTCTCTTGGAAGTAGTGCAGTTTAAGGGTCTCTTTAGCGCCATCCTGCTGCTTTCAAATCCCAATAAATGGAATCATTTTCAATATTATTTAACTGAATATAAAATGGTTAGTGAAAAGATGATATTTTATAACAAAGGAAAGATGAGAGTGTATAAACTCTGATTATATCAATTTTATAGACGAACAAGGCCTTAAAATAACTATCAATCAACATTTACTTTCAGTTCTCTGTGAAGATTTTCTTTTCAGGTAATATAAAATATTGACTAAAAATAGTGAAATTACTAGAAAACAAAGAAAAATTATAAAGCATGCATTCTACTGGTTACATTCAATTTATGGGATAATATGGCCAGAAAATGACAATCACAACAATTTTTATGGAAATAAATCATGATAAAGACTCTCAGTAGATGTAATGGGAATACAAGATAGGAAGTTTCTCTGAAAGAAGTTTATAATCTAAAATAATGTGAATATAAACAGTAACAATAAATAACTCACTGTGTGGCTAAAAGATCTGTATCAGCATAAATTAGAGATCAGATGACTTTCATAAGTAATAAATAGTACCCATACCATTTATGCATTTTAATTATATTTTAAGCACTGTGCTAGGAAGAAAGGATAGTAAACCTGCTGTTCAAGACCTCGTTGAAGGGTTGATGAGCCAGGACGTCATCCCGAGGACCAAGGTGTGTCTGACACAGAATCGACTTGATGGCACCCATCCACATCAACCACCTTTTCTAAGGGAGCTCCTTCTACAGTGCAAAGAGAGGCCACTATGGTCTTGGAATATCAGGGGGAAAGCTTTGAGGGGCTTAAGCTACATCTTCCTGAAGGTGTCTATTAATAAAAAAATTTTAAAAGCAGGTGAGAAAAAGGAAGGTACGTTTTTTCCAGGGAGTGAGACAGAAAGTTCAAAGTATGGAAGTACTGGGGTTTTTCGGTTTGAGAGGAGAAATGGTTGCCCGAGTAGTTTATCTTGCCAAGTGCCCTCAAGTTAGCTCCAGCTCAGAGGGAGCCCATCTATTACCAATGAACCCTGCCTGGTCCTGCACTGGCCTTCCACTCATGATTACTTTGAGCCTATTTTTGTAGCCACTGTGTCATCCATCTCATTAAGGCCTTCCTCTCTCCCTCTGACCCGCAACGTTACCAAGCATAATATCCTTCGCAAAGAACTTGACCTTCTTGATACTATATGCAAAGTGCATGAGACAACGTCCCGCTGTGTTAGTCCAGGATAACTAGAGAAACAAATCCAGAGACACTCATATATATATATAGGAGAGAACTTTATATCAAGAGGTAAATTATTCATCAATAAAACATCCCAGCCCAGTCCAGATCAAGTCCCTAAGTCCGATATTAGCATATTCAATGATGCCAAATGCAGAAAGATCACAGGCTGATGGGTGGAACGTCCTGTGGGTCCAATGGCAGTGGACACACCTCTAGGTCTCTGGCTGCCATCAGCCTGGCTCCATATGCTCGTTAACAGGAATGTGAAGCAGAGAGTGTGTCCCGCCTCCAGGGTGGAAGAGAAGAGTCCCAGAATCCTCATGAGAAGACCACATCCACAAGGAGGGATCACCAGGCTGTGACCTGATTGACACACCCCTTCATTCTTATTTATCAAGTTGACATGAAGTTGTGTAACTATCACACCCATCATGCCCCTTTCTAACAGAGATAAATTAATTTTTCTGGTGATACATATTACATTCAATATCCTTCACACACATCAAAATTCAGATATATCAGTTCTTCTTTGTTCTTCCATATTTATTGTCCAGGTGTCACATGTATAGGATGCTATTTAAAATGCTATCACTTAGGTCAGGCACACCTGAGTCCTTAGCCAAATGCCATGACCCTTTCATACAGTTCCTCATGTTGTAGTGACTCCCCAACCATAAATTTATTTTCATTGCTACTTCATAACTATAATTTTGCTACTGTTATGAATCAGGCGACCCCTATGAAAGGGTCATTTGACCCCCAAAGGGGTTGCGACTCACAGGTTGAGAGCCGCTGCCTTAGAGGCATATAATTTCTCTTTTACATGTTAAATAAGTTTGTACATAAGATTGGTTCATTGCAATGCTTTGACTTCTTGATTGCTGGTTCCACAAATATTAATTGTAGATCCAAGTAAAATGAAATCCTTGACATTTCAAATCTTTGATTTATTTTCATGATGTGACTTATTGGTTCGGTTGTAAGGATTTTTGTTTTCTTTCATTGAAGTACAGTCCATATTGAAAGCTATAGTACTTGATCTCCACCAATATGTGCTCCTCACTTTGACCAACTAAGATTGTGGCATCTGCATACTGAAAGTTGTAAATGAATTTCCGTCAGTCTTGATTCTACATTGTTCTTTCTACAGTCCAGCTTCTCAGACCAGTCATCATACAGATTGAACAAGGATGGTGAGAGGATACAATCCTGATACACACCTCCCCTGATTTAAACCATACAACATCCTCTTGGTTTGCTTAAATGATTGCCTCTTGGTCCATGTACAGATTCCCTATGAGCACAATTCAGCATTCTGAAATCCTCATTCTTTTCAATGCTTCCTATAGTATGACATTTCCATACTGTCAAATACCTTTGCATGGTCAAAGAGCACAGGTGAGCACCTTTGGTAGTCTCTGCTTTTAGCCAAGATCCATAGCCACAAGGATAGCTCTCGCTCCACTCTATTACACGTCCTCTTGAAAATACGTTTCATTTCCTAAGAGCTCCTTATTGATCTGTTGCTGCAACTGTCTGGGGATGAGTTAGGAAAACTTTTGTTGTGGTATAAATGACAATGTCCAATAGTTTCCACATGCGTCTGAACCACCTTTCTTTCGAATAGCACAAATATGAAGGCCCTCCAGTTGGTTGGTCAGGTAACGGTCTTCCACATTTCGTGGCACAGACACATGAGTACTTCCAGCATTGAAACCTTTTTAAGCATCTCTGTTGGTATTCTGTCCGGTCCTGGATCCGTGGTTCCACTAATGCTCTCAGTGAAGCGTGGACTTGTTCCTTCAATATCATCAGTTTATTGATTATATGGTAACCCCTGCCATTGTTGAAAGATCACCAATTCTTTTTAATATAGCCACTCTGCATTCCTTCCATCTGAAGCTACAGGTGTCCATTGTTTCCAGGTAAATTAATCCAGGACCATTGTATTGAGGACTATTGCAATAAAGACCATTGAAAGAAAATGAAATTTTGAAGTCATCAAGAAAACGATGTGATCTGCATTGGGGAAAATGTTGCATTTGTAGGGGAGGAAATATCTTTCTTATCTCTTACTGAAAATATGAGTTGTATGTGGAAATATACAACATAAAAATATTAAGAATGTGTATCATCACTTAGTCTTCTGGTCAACATTACGATATTAGCAGTTAAGTTTGGGGTGAGTCAAAAGTTGTATGAGGATTTTTGACTCTACAGTGGATTTGTACCCCTGACTCCCCATTGTTTGAGCCAACTGTATATTCATATGCTTAGTAATATGTATGCCAAATACAGAGAACTTGAAGCAGCCATAAAGAAATCAAAGATGTACAGCACTGGTCAATCCTGCTATTCAAGGCCTCTATAAAGTGGTGAAGAGCGTAGACAGCGCTCTGAAGACTGAGCAATACCTGGCGTCATATGTACAAGAAAGGTGGAAAACGAATAAGGAAGACAGACTAATTGCTATATTGAAGTGTGGTATTAGTTAAGAATATTGGAAGTACCACAGACTGAAAGAAGAGCTGATGAATCTGACTTGGAGGCAGTCCAGTCAGAATGTCCCTTAGAAGCAAGCATCGTGGGACTTCATGTCCTGTGCTTCAGACAGGTTATCCGTACATTCAAGTCCCTGGAGAAGGGCTTGGCAGAAGGGCAGTAAAAGAGAGGATAACTCGCTGTGAGATGAATTGACACAGTGGCTGCAAGAATGGCCTCCAGCATAGAACAATTCAAGATGACACCTGTCCCTCCCTGTCACCACGGTGATGCCGACTCACTGCAATCCTATAGGATAGAACGGAACTGCCCCTGAGGCTTTCTGAGACTGTAACTCTTTATGAGAGTGGAAAGCCTCCTCTTCTTCCCAAAGACTAGTGGGTGGCTTTGAACCGTTGACCTTTCAATTAGCAGCCCAATTCATAACCACAACACCACAGGGCTCTTACCTCTTGCCAGCTAAGAATAATCTGTTTTGGATGGCACAGGGCTGGGCAAAGTTTTGTTCTGTTGTACATAGGGTCTCAATGAGTCAGAGATAACTCAAGACACCTAACAACATATATTCGTTTATGAACTCAGAGATGCAGGAGAGTTCTCAAGGACAGTACATATTTTGAGGGTCTTACACATGTATATATGGGAATGCTTTTCTTTAATAAGAATATTTTTGTAACAAACTCAATCTAGAGAGACTTCCAGGGAATTGCCAGTTTACGACAGGGTTGAACCGCTCCATAGTGTTTGCCAGGCTGCACACAGCTTTCATTGATGGTACAGCAAACTACCGACCAACCCAAATTCAGTTGGGTCACCTAATTTTACCACAAAGACTGCATTAAAAATGTGCTGAAAAACTCAGCTTATACATGAGTATATACAGTAAATATAAAGGTGAATACTTGTGTGAATAGAAAGCATTTCAAAGAAAAATACCTGCATAAAGAAGTTTCCTGACACAGTGGAATTGTTGTGCCATACAGGCTACATACAGTGGAGTCCCCAAATGAGGAATGTCTTGGTCAACATCTATGCCCCAGGATATCAGAATTGCTAGACATTCATGGTGACCTGTCGATTCAAAGGAGGAATAATAATAATAAACTTAATGGAAAACTCCCCCCAACACAACCCTTCTTGCCCCAAAATGTCTTCCCTATAGTTCTATTTATGGAAAAATAACGAACACTGCATGCAGCTGAACAAAGCTTCTCCCCAAATCACGGAATCTCATCACTACATTACCTTTACTGGCTGCCTCGTGCGTGGAAGATGGAAGACACGACTCCAGTTGCGCTTTGGCGCCATATTCCAAAAGAAGTTCCGTACAACTTGAACTTCCTTGTGAACATGCATTGAATAACGGAGACACACCATCTATTGTAATTGCATTGACCTAAACCAACCAAAAATCTGAGCGTGAAATTTCTAGGATTGCTTATGATTAACTGACTTCATTGCACCTTTAAAATACTGTGCCATCTGTTGTACCATTTTGGAAGATATGTCAGAGTGTATTTATCTCGCACATTAACAAGGACCAGGGAGGTTTTCAACCTATTTCATTTCTGTGAGTTGGAACTGACTCAGTGATGTCCAACAACAAACATCGTCAATAAGGACGACCGTAGGATTTCAAGATGTAATCAATCAGACAAACACTGGAGTCAAATACCTTCACTAGTTGCATAGTCACTCATGTAAATTAAATAAATGCTTTGAAATTGTTTTTAAAAACCCCACGAGAACCAATTATCAGTAAAAGCAGGAAGAAAAGTTGCAATATTGTTGAAATTGTGATGAACTCTTTGCAGTTTAAATAGGTCCAATTGATCATTCCGTCTGAGAATTTACCTAGAGAAACGCGTGGAATCATCTATTAGATGGCAAAGGTATCAAATGGAATTATCTCCATCTATTTTCATTTAGAGTAGTGCATATCTGTATGTAGCATGCTCCCCATTTTCACAATTATGAAAAATCCTTCTCAGAGCACAATGATTAGGGTGACACAATTAAAGAGGTTTATTCTGCTAGTTTTGAACACTACTAAGAAAGAAAAAGAGAAAAAGAAGGAAGGCGGCTGGGGAAAAGGGTGCAATAAGAGACTTGTGTTCAGCTCTTAGGCAACAGATTTAAGTGTTTTAATATTTTCAAAAGATGCTTACATTAGCTCCGGCTTCCAGAAGAGTCCGCGCACAAGCCACATGATCCCCGAGGCAGGCTTCATGTAATGGGGTGATATGGTCTATGGTTACTGCATTTACATTGTAGCCCTAAAAGTTAAAAGTGCAGGGGAATACACGTGGATTAAGCCTCTGGTGAAGTCCCTCTGACCATGGACCTATGATGCAGAGTGCCTTGGGAAGTAGATTATTGCAGCTGCAGTTAGGTTAAAATTTAGCACCTCACCACTGGATTTCCCTTATGATACAGTTTAAATGTGTTCTAGTTTTTAATATGTTCCTCTTTCTTTTTGAGGTTTTTATTTGTTTTACTATAGGGTCACTATGAATTGAAATCAATTCTAGGGCAGTAAGTTTGAGTTTTTCGGTATTGATATAAAATTAAGGTCAGCCTATCCTGAATGTACAAAAAAGTTAAAAAATGTAATAAGCTGCCTTGTAAATTTTTGTCACTTAATAGATGTGATTAAGTTGTGTGTTGAGGTTAAGAACTCTGGATGCGGGGTCAGTTAGACGTCTACTTGTATTCTAGTTTGACTACACAACACAAGTAACCTAACATCTAACTCTAAGGGTTATCATGAGGATTAAATGAGATGATATCTGTCAAATCCTTATTACCATAACGCCAACATATAGAAAATGCTTACAATGTGATTCATCATTGTTCCATGAAAACTAAGTGAACATTTCTGAAATGCTTGTTGCACTTAAATAGGAAACATCCAAGTACAATAATTAGGGCTACAGATTTTTCTTTCCTTTCTTACTATCTTTTGTGATCTACTATCTACTTGCAGTAAGATTCCTGGCCTAGTCCCCATATAACAGATATAACAATCTTGATGCCAGAAGGGATATGAAGAATCTCAAAATCAAAGCAAGCGATCATATCATCAATCACCCATCCAAAGATAACATTTGCCACACGCAAGTGGTAATTTCTAAGATTACTTAAATCAGACTTCCAATGATTTTAGGTGGGCTAGCGGCAGTCACCCTTGGGCACTGCCCCCCCTGCAGCCACACACATTAGGACAGAGCAGCTGAAAAGCTTGAGGTTTCCTTTCACGTAGGGCTTTGGTGCAGCCTAGGACTTCCCTTGGCTGATCTGCTGATGGACATGAGATACATGTTGAGAAATAATCTAACACTACTTTCCTCTCAAAGAACTTCATGATCCTGTCCAAGGCAATCCCCTTTTCTTAATTATTGACCTTTTTATGAGCATGGGTTTCTCCACTAAGTGATGAGCAGAGCAAAATAGTCACATGGTAAGACTGGAAGGGAGCATCTTGTCCATCATTTTAAAGATGAGAAAGTGAAGGTCCACATAGGTTCTGAGCTTCAAGTGCCTGCCTTGCATCCAGGTCTTCTGAGCCCCGTGGGAACCCAGTGTCAGATTACCCAGTATCAAAGTAAGCATGGCATTCCTGGACTTATTTACTCATCTCTAGTCAACAAACCCCTTCCCCACTCTTTAACCACATCAAAGGTTCTGCTCTCAGGTATGGTGGCATCTTTCTTTCCCCATCAGACAATACCTTTCTCCAGAAGAAAAGTCTCTTTACAAACGTACTCCTTGGACAGGGACAAGGCACTGGGTTATACATTGAACTGCTAACCAAAGGGTCAGCAGTTCAACTCCACCAGCCACTCTTGGGAGAAAAAATGATGCTATTTGCTCACATAAAGGCGTACAGTCTCAGAAACCCGGGAGAGCAAACTTACTCTGTCTTATAGAATTGCCGTGAGTCAGAATCCACTCAATGCTGGTCGATTCGGTTTGTTTAGACAGGGACAATAAACAGTAAGCAGGGAAACCATGGTTTTACTTATGCTAATTCACTAATCTGAAGTGTATCGTTTACTGATGGGTAGCAAACCGTTTCACATGTTTTTCACCACATCTGGCAAAACCCATGTGACATTATTCACTACAGATGAGCAACTCAGCACGAGAGCATGCTTGTGCTTGCCGTCATTGTTGGCTACTCTAGTTCCTGCCTCACAGCCAGCTGAGAAAATGGTTTTCTTCTTAACACTGGTCAGCATGAAGGCCATGTTCTGCAGAGTGGGGTGTATGTATGTTTAAATCACACTGGAATCTTACAAAGAATGGAAAAGCCCATGCCAGGTTGTTATCTCATGTGACCGACAATGTTTATTTTGCTTTTTGGTTTTTCCACTTCTCCTCTGATGATTCTGAACAGGCAAATGCAGAAGTGATTGTTCTATTCGTCTTCGTAGTCAAGTCCTTAAAGCATATGACATATTACCATCATATGCATGTTTTAAAGATTGGGGATCTGATCTGATTACCTCTTTTTGAATGTTTTATGACTGTGTTACATCTGCAATTAGCTAGATAGTGTGCACATTATGCAAAGTTAAGCATATCTAGCAGGCTTACTAATAATACATAGATGTAAGCTATACTTGAGTACATCTTCAATACTGTATCAGAAATTTGAAATACCAAGAAATAAGATTACAATAAAATATTCTAAAGAAGTTTCAAAGATAAATAAACAATTTGATTATCTGAATTAAAAGCAAAGGGCTGTAGTAGAATTTTTCCGCTATCTTTTTTTTATATCTAAATTAATTTACTTAGACACCTGGTGCTATATACTCATGAGGGAAGGCATACTTTTGGTTCTATGAAATATTTTACCTGTGATAAGAGTGTTCTCAGAGCAAGAAGACGACCCTGACTCGCTGCTTCGTGGAGTGGTGATCGATCCGCCCAGGAACCTGTTAAAAAAGAAGAAAGAAAACAAAAATCTCTGAGTCAAAGCGAATCTTAATACAAACAATTGATTTCTCTGGAATACAAAATATTCAAATTCTGTGTTCAACAAGATATCTGTAAAAGTACTGGGACAATTGCTTCTTACTTGAAGTATCAAGAAACCAATTATTCTAACCAAGAAACCACACTGGCTCCTTTGTTGTGCCTCTCACTGCAGGCTAAGTATTACCTGTCTTTCCTGAAGCACGGATGAGGCTGGGTTCATGGCAATAGGCAACAGGATGCTCAATGACAATCAGCTCATGACTCGTTGCGCCTTGAAGTAGTCCTGCTTTGCATTAACTTGTTTTATGGATCATATTTATGTTAAAACTTATAAAGACTATCCTATATAAATGTAAACTATCCTCTAAAACACACAGATTCAAGTATGTGAAGACTCACTACTTTTAGGTCTATTCGTTGACCTCTAAGTATACCGACCACAAGAAATGCTTTCTCAGGGTCTGCCAGCTCTCAAGAATTCCATTCATAATATTTGCAGTCTTGTCTCTTTCCACAAGAGTATATGTTCAGTCCTTATGTAAAGCTCAAGTTTTCCCATTACTCTGAACGTTCTGGAGTGGGTATGAAGAAGTCAGTTTGAGAAATTTGAACTTCCTTTCACACACAGAGTGTGCCCTTATTTCATGGTTACCTCCACCAATAACCACCAATAACACACCAGTATAGTCCAACCAACTTTCCTTCACAAGTGTTCTGAACGTTTTGAGAGGACTATGTTTCAAATGTGTGTGATGTATAAAACCGTTTCTGGCGGCACAATTAGGTGCTTTGATCATGTTATATTTTCTCCTGCAAAAGAGAATGATACCTCGGCTTTTATCAATTGGAAGCATTCGATCATATTTTAAAGATGAGACCTCATTTCAATTCCCAGGAAACACTGGGAATTGAGCAAAACTAATAATTTCTTTAGAAAGTATGGAAGGATGAATACACTTGGAATATGCTAACTAAAGGAACTGAAGAAAAATCCAAGCCTCCAGTTTTAATATTGAAGGATTCTATTGGCAAAATAGTGACTGATGCAGGAAACAACAGAAGACAATGGACGTCATACCCAGAGTCACCTTACCAAAGATGACTGGTCAACACTCAAACATTTCAAGAGATAGCATAGGATCAGCAACCAAAGACACCTAAGGAAGAAATCCAGGCTGAACTGAAGGCAATAGCAAAACCCAAGGCTCCAGGAATCGGCTGAATGCCAACTGAAATGTGCCAACAAGCTGATAGAGCACTGCAAGCAATCACTTCTCTAGTTCAAGAAATCTGGCAGATAGCTAACTGACCAGCCATATGTGTGCCCATTCCAAAGAAAGGTGACCCAACACAATGACAGAAATAAACAAGCAAACAAACAAACAAGGACTTCGGTATAGATTAGAGCTCTTGTAATATATTAATATATATTACATAATAATATATATCCACCAAAAAGGATTAATATGCAAAATCATGATACAGTGAAAAGATTGACGATATATCATGGATTTCATCTTGCTTGGATCCACAAGGGTCTTCATGAAAGCAATGGTACAGAGATCAAAGGACACACTCCATTATATAAATCTGCTGAACAAGACCTCTTAAAAGTGCTGGAGAACAAAGATGTTCCTTTTAACAATCAGGTGTGCCTGACCCAAGCCATGGTATTTTCAATTGCTTTGTGTGAATATGAAAGTCGGACACTGGATAAGGAAGAACACAAAGATTTGATGCATTTGAACTTCAGTGCTGGTGAGAAATATTGAAAGTACCATGAACTTCTAGAATAAACATATCTTTCTTGGAAAGAACAGAGCCAGAATGCTCCTTAGAAGCGAAGATGGAGAAACTTAGTCTCATGTACTTTGGAAATATTATAAGAGACTAATTCCTAGAAAATATATCATGCTTGATAAAACCAAATATCAGTGAAAAAGAAGGAGGTGACCCAGAAGTTGGATGGACACAGTGGGTGCAGCAATGGGCCCAAACTGGGCAATATTTCTTTCTGCCACACGTAGCATCACTATGAGTAGGAATCTACTTGGTAGCACCTTATGTCAACAACAATTTCTTTATTCAGAACCTGGCAGGCCGATATTAAAAGAGGGAAAACTAAACCAAACAGAACACACTTACTAAGCCCTTCCTTGTCCACCAGGTTCTGTCCAGTCACTCGATGAGTGCTTTTACTCCTCAGCCGGCGGCGTTAAGAAAGGCACTTTTCTCTCTCTTGTCCAGGTGAAGAAATGGAGGCCCAGAGATGTTAGCTAACTATCTCAAGATCACACAAATGTAAAGAAACTGACGCACCATTAAAACGTCTCTTCTAACTGCACAGCAACTAGTTTTAACATTTTGTAATCCTGCCTCTCAAAAAACACCCCCGCCTCCCTCAACACACACAGTGACACGCGCACATGCACAGTATGCCAAGCATGTTAATTGCTGGTAATACAGTAAATTTCTCTTGGACTCCTTCGTTGCTGTCATTTTCTTCTTTCCTCTTCTTACTTCTAACCCAGTGCCACCGAGTTGATACCAACGCATAGCAACTCTGTAGGGCACAGTAGAACTGCCCCTGTGGGTTTTCAACACTGTAACTGTTTACAGCAGTGGAAGCCTTATGTTTCTCCCAGGGAGCAGCTGGTGGGTTTGAACCACCTACCTTGAGGTTAGCAGCCCATCTTGTAAGCACTACATCCCCATGAGTCCGAGAAGGACTCTTGGGTGACTCAGATGGCTAAGCCCTTGACTTCTGGCTGGAATGCTGCTGGTTGCAATCCACGTAGGAGCCTCAGCAGACATAGCTAGTGATCTGCCTCCGAAAGGTCACAGCCATGGAAACCCATGGAACACAGTTGTGCCCGGACGCCTGGGAGGTCACCTTGAATCATGAATCTTGGCCTGAATTGACTCAATAGCAACTGCAACTAACAACAACAGTCTAAGAAATAACTTCGTTTAGTTTATTCTTTACAAAACTAGAATGCAGTCACTGTGGCAGGCTACAATTTTGTATACACCAATCATGTAAGAGTTGGTCAATAGAAGTGAAAATAACTCATCATAAGGAACTCAAAGCTACAGATGGATTCTAAATTTTGGTCAAATTATAGTCAATAAAGGATCCCAAGTGGCATAGCATTAACTACTTGGGCTGTGATTCTCACGGTCAGCAGTTCAAAACCCCCAGTGGCTCCACGGGAGACAGAGGGGGCTTTCTACTCCTGTAAGGAGTCACAGTCTCGGAACCCACAGGGACCGTTCCACCCGGTCCTGGAAGGTGGCTGTGATTGACATCGACTCAATGGCAGTAAGTTTGTTTATGAAGTGGGATTGTAGATGGTGATCAGTTAAAAAATGGATAGCCCTCAACACCAGGAACCGACAGATAGCTTCTGCAATGGGATCAAACCCAGTAACGATGGTGAGGACGAGGCAGAGGCAGAGGCAGGGAGTGCTGGAGGAACGGGAGACAAGTCAGCAGCACCTGACAGCAATAACGCAGGGGGCGGGAAATTGAAAAGGGTTTCTAGTATTTTGGGTTTGCTTTTAGATATACACAAACTTTAATTGTGTGCAAGTCCTTATTAATTTTCTCCTACACTTAAAATATATAACCTGTTTCATTCGGGTTCCCTTTCACGGGATTTTTTTCTGCACTTTGGTTTCAGAAGCAAAAAAGACAAAGAAAAATAAGTCTCACCAATCATTTAAAGGGAAGAGAAATGGCAACTCCCAGGGTAGAGGTTACCCTCGGAATCTTATACTGTTTATCTGGAGTCCCAGGACAGCCATAACTGGGTTTCAAATAAGGCACACGTGGAGTCTCAAAGCCAGAGGCAACTGCATTGCCTCTCTCTGTGTGTGTGGACTTATATTTCCAGCTAGCATTACTTCTGGCTCTTCTAGAAACTGAGTAAGCCAGACATTCAATTCTTTGCCTTCTTAGTTCAAAAGAGAGTCAGCTATTAGCTTTTGTGGACTGTTTTTCCTTTCCAACACGGAAAGCCCTATTATGTATTAAAGACAAGAATTGCAGTGTTGCACACCATTATGAATATATGCTGAGAGGACCAAATTCAGTGGCAAACTAATAACCTATGAGAAATTGGAACATTATGGTCTCCATAAATGGCAATATTCATTATCATAAGTAATATACGTTGGGGAATGACTATGTTTCCGGTTCCAGCTCTTAAGGAGAAATTTTATACTTTCAAAATTATACGCATCTATCATTTTATCACTAAAGTAAGCAAGCTGATTTCCGAGTGACCCTCAATTTTTATTAAAGAAAGATAAGAAGATATGAAAATAAGTAGGTTAGTGTTCTAAATAGGCAACAAAGATGAGACTACTTTGTTCATTTGATCAGCAGAGAAACAATAAATCAGTAATTATTTAAGTAATCATTAAGTGATTATGCATAAATCTGTTTCAATGTAAATAATCACAATATTTATAAGGCTTATGTCACTTGTACTGTATAATGGCTTAATACACTTCAGCATCCTTAATTTATTTCTTAAAGAATGTGTCCTGAATTTTAGGGTGAGGATTCACTGTCCATCACTGCCAGGGTCAGTGCTGACTCACAGTGACCCCCTGTGGGTCTCAGATACCAACCATTTTCAGGAGCAGAAAGCCCCGGCTTTCTCCCACGGAGCCTGTTGTTTCAAACTACCGTCCAAGCAGATCGTAGCCCCGCTCCTCGTAACCACTAAGCCATCAAGGTTCCGTCACTGCCTCTAGCTAACAGTAACTAACCGGATGCTGAGACGGGAAACGGCAGAGACATGGCCCTTTGGATTCAGATTGGACTCCTTTCCTTTTAGTGTCTGATGAAGGCTTTAAAGAGACGAAACAGCTAAGATATTTGCAGCTGAGAGGTATGTCACCCACTCTCCTCCCTTGTCTACTGATGTGTGTGCTCAGTCTGCTGCGCAACTTCAGGCTGCCTTGCTGGTCCACAGAAAGACAGAGGGCGGGAGAAAGGGGAGGAGTAAAGAGAAGAAGGAAGGAAAGAGAAAGGAAGGCAGTTGGGAGGATGAGGGGGAGGAGGGGAAAGGCACTATCTATGAAGCTAGATTGAAGTAGGATTAGCAAAGCGTGTTATATAAATCACCCAAATGTAATACCTGGTATTATTTGCTAATCATAAACTATAGAGCATGGGGTGGGGTCGGGGGCTCATGAATCTAAGGGAACAGTGAATCTTCTTTCCTCAAACTAAGGAAAGTGAAACAATAAATAATCACATTTGTTAACGAAAATGTTTTCAGCGCTGTCAGATTAAGTAAACCATATAAAGCGATTGAGTGGTTTCTGACTGACCACCAGCAGCTGCTACAGACAGTTTTGCTCTTCGAAGTAAAAAGAAATAAAGCTTTAGCAATCGGTTACAAGTACAGCGCAGGCCTGCTACTCAGTGAGAACAAACCAAACTTTGATTTTTTGGTTTGTTTTGTATTCTGCTTACTTCACTCCTAAGCAATGCTACTTCATTAATTCCTTGTAATTCCCTAAAATAATCTTATAACTAACCTGGTAACATATGAAAATCAAAGAATCTATGTGAGACTCTAATTTCTGCTTTAATTAAGTCATGGCCCATCTTCTGTTTTTCTATTTCAAAATTAGAAATTTAATCACAGGAACTTTACTTAATAAACGTCACTATACCTTGGGTCATCTTGAGTCAGAATTGACTCTACCGAAAGAGATTTAGATTTCTGGTCAAACGTATTCAGGATTCACTAATTTGTTTTTTTAATACAGGTAAATGTTATATTTCAAGTGTTTATAACTTTCTCAATACTAAGCAAAATAAAAATACCTTAATGTATAACAATCCAGCAATCTTAATAGCCTTTTTTGTCTTTAGTTAGTTATCTCAAATAAAAAAAGTAACCCAAGCCTGACAAAATAACAATAACAACAGTTCAATTGAACTCTTTAGCATAAATTGTTCAATGAAAAATTATTTTACAAAATACTTTCAGCTTTCATTACATAATCAAACATTTACTATTAGGGTCTTTTCTGTAGCTGACTATATTTAGAAACAACACTAGTTCCCGGACATCTGGTGTACGATTTACAAGGAGAGCGTCGGCTCTGCTTTGTAAACAGCACACTGCTAGAGGAAACCGTCACATTTTCAGATGCACGATTTTGTAAAGGTCTGTGCCATACCTAAATCACCATCTCCCCAAGGCACTTCAAGCCAGCCACTGTTGAGATAAATCCGACTCATCTTTATATCAGCATTTAAAAATAAATTTAAAATCAGTTGTCACGTGCTAATCTCGTGCGGCCATTTTAGGGAACTCTGAGCTCCTTGTAATATGACCTTGTCCTTACAAAATGAAAAACAGCTGGTAAAATCTGGCTTATTTTCCAAACTGCCTTTTCTTATTGATCCTCCCTCATTATTCAGATATGGTTGGTCCTAATTTTGTTTTAGCTTACAATTTTGGACCTGCAAAGAAATAAAAGCATCACAGCTAGGTCTCTGGTTGTTATTATGGTAGAAATACTTCATTGTTTTAGAGTTCCTTTGACTTCTCCCAATTGCGTTTCCCACAACAGAAGCGGTGTGTAGTCTCCTTACAGAGCTAGTGTAAGGGTACTGAGAGATCCAGACCTGAGTTTGGTTCCTACCCACTTTCCCCACTATGATCTCAAAATAGAAAGGGCCTGAGTCTTCCCTGAAACAGAGAATTGTAAGAGAAGATGAACTTCAATGAGAACTGCATATATGAACAATTCAAAATGTAAAAATATTTTGCAGTTCCTTTAGCAATAAAATATTAAGTCAGCAATCTTAGAGATGGGTTTACCATGAACCAGTGAAGCTTAAAGTTCAGATCCTCTAACTTGCAAGAACCTTATATACAACTCTTTATTTATTTAATTTTTTTCTTTAACAGTTTCCCAAATAGCATATGTTTTAGGCTCAACACATCTAACCTATCCCTATTCACATGCTTACAAATAAAGAGAAGGTGAATGAGGAGGCTTTCTACTCCCGGAAGGAGTCACAGTCTCAGAAAGTCACAGGAATGGTTCTACCCTGTCCTAGAGCAGTTCTATGAGTCTCATCGCGGAAGCGGATGAAAATTCCACCCACCTCTTTACTCACTTAGACCTGCCCTACCTTACTGGCTTGCCAAAACCACACCTAGTGGGTTCAAATCATGGTTAACCAGAAAACACCTATGAAATCTAATCAACTTAAGACTAATATTTAATGGTTTCTTTTTTAAAATACTCTCACACTGTTATCATCAAATTAATTATATGGAATAGCTCTTCCTTTTATTTTTCATTTATTTTCTTCTATTCCTGGAGTAGGCCAATCTAGAGTGGTTGTTCATTTCCTCAAAGCAACATTTTCTTTTTTTCCTTTTCCTTCAGAATAGCCTCTTTCTAGTGATGCAGACCACGTGCCACACTCTAGTGACGTGTGTGTTGCTGCTGTGCTATAGCTATGTCACTGGTCTTCCAAATACCACCAGGGACACCCAAAGTGAACAGGCTTTCGCAAAGCTTCCAGACTAAGAAGAGACTGGAACGGGCTGTCCATTTTAGAGGACTTAGTCACTGAAAACATTATGCATAGGCATCAAAACATTGTCAGCTACTGAAGGTCTACTGAACAGAAGCAGACATGGCCAGAGAAAGTGCCAGACAACGAGTCCCTCAAGTTAGAAGGCATTTCAACATATGACCGAGGAAGAGCTGCCTTCCTAAAGGAGAATCATCCGAGTGCCGTGAACGGAGGAAGTCTGTGGGAGTAAAACCTTCAAGACCTTCAGTTTCTGATAAGAAACGGCCCCCAAGAAAATTTACTAATAATCAGAACTCAGAATGCACAAAGTATGAAACTAGGAAAACTGCAAGTTGTCAACAATGAAATGAAATGCATAGAGATCAATGTCCTGGGCATTTTTGAACTGAAATTGACTGGCACTGGCCATACTGAATAAGGAAACCATATGGTTGGTTTACTGGGGAGAAATGACGCAGTCAAGAGGAATGCCGTGGCACTCCTCACCCATCTCAAGATTTATCCTCCAGTGCAAGGCTGTTGGCAATAGGATTATATCTATGCCCATTTAAAGAAATCCAGTCAATACAACTATTATTCGAATTTATGCATCAACCACTGAAGCTAGTGATGCAGAAATTGAAGAATTCTACCAACAACTTCAGTATGACATGCATCAAACATGTGGTCAAGATGGACTGATAACTACTGGAGATTGGAATGCAAAGAAGAAAGGAACAATTGCTGGAACGAAACTACAGATTGCATGACAAAATTCTGCCAGACCAGCAAGCTTTTGTCAACAACATGGTGACTATGCAAATGAACTTCTCCAGACAGAAAATTAACTACACCTGTGGGAGGAGATGATGGAGAAGGTAACTGGCTGCAGCTAAAAGGAGGCCAGGAGTGGGCTGTTGCTCATATAGAAGTTGAGATTACAGGTAAACAAAATGTAAACAAATACATGAGAGCCAAAATAAGACCTTGCATCTATCTATCCCACCTGAATTCTGAGAACATCTCAAGAAACAGATTTGCTGCATGGAACACTAATGGCAAAAGACCTGCTGAGCTGGGGGAAGACATCAGGAGCATCATACATGAAGACAGCAAGAAGTAAGTTAAAAGGCAGCATCGAAAGTGAGGAGACTCTGAAACTGGCTCTTACTCACAAAAGAACTAAAGCAGAGGGAAGAAAGGAGGAAGCCCAAGAGAGGAACAGATCATTTCAAAGGACAGTTCAAGAGCACAATGTAAAATAAATTTAATGAAATGTAATGGAAGAACACATTCCCTAAATCTTAAACTTAAAGAACTCAAGAAAAAATTCAAGCCTCTAGTTGCAATATTAAAAGATTCTATGGGAAAATACTGAATGATGCAGAAAATATCAAAGATGGAAAACTACACAGACTCGCTGTACCAACAGCAGTAGTCGACACTCAACCATTTCCGGAGGTAGCGGACGAGCACACGAGAAAAGGAATGCTGACGAAGAATGGAGGCGTTTGAATTACGATGCCAGAGAAGAATCTTGAAAGTACCATGGACAGCCAAAGAGCAAACAAATCCGTCTGGAGGGAAATACAGCCGGAAGGCTCCTTAGCGGCAAGGATGGAGAGGTTTTGTCTTGCATACTTTGGACATTGTCAAGAGAGACCAGTCCCTGAAAGACATCATGTTCAATAAAGTGGAGAGGCAGTGAAAAAGAGGAATGCTCTTGACAATGAATGGATGCAAGGGCTTCAACAATGGGCTCAAACATAAGAATTGTGAAGATGGAGCAGGACTGGGCAGTGTTGTACACAGGGTAGCTGTGAGTTGGAACCAACTCAACAGCACCTAACAACACAACGGGGCGGCAGAATCATGTGTTGAATATATGTATTTCCTGTACTCTGTCATTTGCAATTTCTTACTGACAGGGATTTCTGGGTCACACAAATGCAAATAGCTACACATTTAGTTGACAACTAGAATGCTGACTCCTGGAGTTCTATTCAAAAGATCGCAGCCATCAAGAACCCTCTGGGCAAGAGCTACACTCTGAAATACATGGAGTTCTCCATGAGCTTGAATTGACTCACTAGCAACTGATGCTTTGTTCCTTTGTAATTATTTGCTTCCAAAGGCTTAAAAAGTCCAAGCAGCAGTACTTTCTTGAATGGGGTTTATCTTAAATGAAGAGGTCCGTTCTTCCCCATTTAACAGGAAATTTATTTGAGCAAAAGTACATCGGCATATTAAAGAGGAAGTAAAAAGGGGTACCAGAAGAGGTTGAGGTGCCAAAATAAGGAAAACATCTGACCAGGCAGCTGATCAATAGCTAAAAAGGCATTTCTGAAAATGCCAGTATATATTCATCTTGTAATTAGATGCTGGGGTGGGGCGAAGCGTACAACTTAAGAGATTGCTTCAAGTGTTCAGGTGGTTCTTATCCTCCTACACTTCCTGAATGTCTTCCCTGAACTTACAATGTTGTTAGTTGGTTCTGACTCATAGTGACCCTATGCACAAAGATGGGAACACTATTGGGATCACCAAGAAGGTCCTGTCCTGTCCTCACAGCATATTGGACAACACTGTGGCAATCACTGTGTCAATCCATCTCTTGAGAGTCTTCCTTTTTTTCACTGCCCTTCTACTTCACCGAGCAGATGGTCTTTCCTAGGGACTGACCAATGCTAACAACATGCCCAAAGTATGTACCATGGTGTCTCTGCATCCTTGCTTCTAAGTCAACAAAAATAGCTGATCAAACCAGAGGCCAACTGGGTTGTTTTGATGGTTCGATGAGTTTTTCTGATACAATAGGCTCCAGTCAACCCTGATACTGATAGTGTGTGATTGTTAGCTGTCAAGTCCACCTGACTCAGTGACTATCTCTTAGGTACAGAGTCAAGCCGTGCTCCCAAGGGTCCTCATGGCTGTGACATTTCAGAAGCAGACTGCTAGCCCTCTCTCCTCCAGCCCCTCTGGGTAAGTTCAAACCACCGGCCGTTTCACTAGTAGCTACATCCTTAAATGTTGGCACTCCCCGGGGACATCTGTGGATTGTGAATCCATAACTGGCTCACAATAACCATTACTTAACTCGTTTACTGATGAAACAATAAAATAGTTACCTCCTAAAACATGAGAAATTTGAATTGATGATGAAAATGGCATTATTTTTATGTTTTCATGTATTAATAGGAATGTTTGAAATGGTAGTAATAATACACCAGTACAGTAGGAGTGTATGAAACAGAACAAAGAAATTTTAAAACATAAAAATATAATAAATAATATCATTAATCAATTATAGCCATAATGAAAATTCTGTGCATATACTTCCAGGGTTTGTTTTTCTAAATACGTATTGATTTTCCAACCGAGATATAGCTATATTACTGATACTCTTTTTAATCTGTTTACTTTCATTTAATGTGGTCATTCATACTATAGTTCAAAAATGTAATCCTACAGCATATATAATATTTATAGTATATTGCATTATATAGCTATATCATTACTTATTAGTTGATTCCCTATCAAGTAGTGTTTAGGTGGCTTCTAGTTTTGTGAAATCAGCACTACTATTGATCTTTGTGACTGTATCCAATTATCTACATAAATACCTCAAATTTTTATATATATGATCACTTTATTTCTAACAAGACAGGATCCTTTAACATTCTGGCTCACAGTGTTGGAAAAATTTGAAACTAAATTTGATGAAAACATGCTACGACATTTTTAATGAAAGCCTGGGGCCTTTCTCCTTTATTATATTTTTTAATGTATTTAAATATTTTAAAAGAAAGTAGCCTAAAAATGTATTTGCGCAAAATTAGATTTCTAAATGGCCCTTTTTCAGCTTCCACAGGAGTTATTTGCATTGAAGAGATATGAGTGGTTTTCTTTTTTCTTTTTAAACTCCATTAGGTTGTTAAGAACTGTGATCAAATGTATATGTAGATACTTTATTTTTTATTTAAGAAGGGAGGAGCTGCTCATTATTTATACAATAAGTGTTGACATTCCTCCTTGACCTTAAGAATCTTATAGGATTGTGAGTCCACCTCCCTGATACTATCACTGAAGACAAATGGGTGCATAAGCAAATGGGCTGAAGAAAGCTGATGGTGCCTGGCTATCAAAATATATAGCGTCTGAGGTCTTAAAGGCTTGAAGGTAAATAAGCAGCCATCTAGCTGAGAAGCAACAAAGCCCACATGGAAGAAGCACACCAGCCTGTGTGATCACATCGTGTCGAAGGGATCAGGTATCAGACATCAAAGAACAAAAAATCATATCATTGTGAATGAGGGGGAATGCAGGGTGGGGACCCAAAGCCCATCTGCAGACAACTGGACATCCCCTTAGGGAAGGGTTGTGGGGAGGAGACAGCCAATCAGGATGCAGTGTAGCAAAGATGAAACATACAACTTTCCTCTAGTTCCTAAATGCTTCCTCCTCTCACCCCCACCCCCTCCCACTATCATGATTCCAATTCTACCTTACAAATCTGGCTAGACCATAGGATGTACCCTGGTACAGATAGGAACTGGAAACACAGGGAATCCAGGACAGATGAAACCCTCAGGATGTAGTGGTGAGAGTGGCCACACAGGGAGGGTGGAGAGCGGGTGGGGTGGAAAGGGGGAACCAATTACATGGATCTACATATAACCTCCTCCCTGAGGGACAGACAACAGAAAAGTGGGTGAAGGGAGAATTGGACAGTGTAAGATATGACAAAATAGTAATTTATAAATTATCAAGGGTTCATGAGGGTGGGGGGAGTGGGGAGGGAGGGGATAAAAATGAGGAGCTGATGCCAGGGGTTAAGTGGAGAGCAAATGTTTTGAGAATGATGATGGCAACGAATGTACAAATGCGCTCGGCACAATTGACCTATGTATGGATTGTGACGAGAGTTGTATGAGCCCCCAATAAAATGATTTTAAAAGACCACCATACAGGAGAGGAGGCTATTTATTATTCACTCCCATCATTTGGCACAGAGCCTAGGACCTCAGTAGGGACTCAATAAGCTTTCATCACATTATTAAATGTTACTGACGAACTGTTCTTCAGAGCCAACTCTTTTTATCCATGCTCGAACCAAACTAAACTCACTCCCATGGAGTTGAATCCACTCACAACACTATAGGTCAAATTAGACCTGCCTCTGGGGTTTCTGAGAGTGTCACTCTCTGTGGAAATAGAAAGCCTCATCTCTCTCCTCCAGAGGGGTTAGTGGTTTTGAACTGCTGGCCTTCCAGGTAGCAGCCCACTATGCTACCATGGTCCTTTGTTCAAAACTTCACAGATCATTTTATTGCTAAAGAATAAGAAAAAGCAGTGGTATCTTAGTAATGGGGAAAGGGATTCTTCTCCTTTCTAACATTTTTAAAGGGCTGGTGGTATTTTATCTTATTTTAAAATATTACTTCCATGTTTTAAAAATGACAATCATTTAAAAATATTCTTCCAACTACAACTATTCCATAGTGCATACACCCTTTAAGATTTTTATTGTTATTCTTAACTCTGCATCTGAAATCTATTGTTGACCACATTAGTTTTTGACTGTTTTATGCTAAAACATCCTTTAATTTTTTCTTCTTCCAAAGATCCTGTCTGATACTGTCCTCATTCTGGGTCAGACTCATATTTTCCTATCACGAAGATTAATGACTGGGTCAGAGCATTGTGCTGTATTCATTATCTTCCAGTTCTCCCCCACAGGATGGTAAAAATTAAATGATTTTTCATTTCCACATTTAATTATTTATAAAGTATTTTCCTGCTTAACTACCACCATATCTCCTTGTTCCCAGACCAACTTAGAAACATCTACTGAAATGAAAAGGTAAACAACTCGGAGTTCTCAGAGTTTACTGTCATGTCTAATATGCCATCATAAACAAACCATCAGCAGATGCATCACCCAAACAGTGAGAGGTGAAAAGACAGAGCAGTTCTCTGCCGCACTGTACCTTTTATATCCCAGAATCTGGAAAGCACTCACAGGTTCAAGTTAGTCCTTAAAAAAACAGGCCAGTATTACTTATTTCAGGACACCAACGGATTTGAAATGGCTTCTATACTAACCTTGACTGGTCAGAATAGCCCAGCTAGCCTTGCGTTTAGAAGAATGTTCCTCTCTACTCTCTAGCCTTCTTTTCAGGAGGCTGTGCTTACTGCAGTTCCTGCCGACAGCAACATCTGCAGACATAGCGTGCTTGGCGTTTCTGCCTGCGAGAACCAGGTGACTTGGGCGCAAGTGCTCTAAGCCAGAAGAAAGATTCCTAACTATGTTTTCTTCCTTTCAGACTTCCACAAAGGTTTCTGTGTGCTAACCGGAGAGTGGCTTTGACATTGAACCCTATTCAGCAACCCTCGGAACAGGGCTGGTAGATGCAGAATGGAGGATGGGCCAGAGCTGCAGAAGCGTTTTCTATTTTTAAAGCGGAGAATCAGCTCCAACCGGAAGTATTTAACTATTTGCGTGACGTAGACAAAGAAAAATGTGCCAAATTGCCTTTCCTAGCCCATCAGAATAGAAATGAGCTCTCTCTTTCACATATGAAAGCCTATTCAAATTATCTCCTGGTCAATCGAGTGTAAAATTGCCAGTTGCAAGTAGCTACAAAGTGCTGCACCCAGAACGTTTCAGCTGGAGATCGGTGACCGCATAGCCTTTTTCTTTCTCCTTCATCCTCAGGAATAAATTTTATGTGTGCATTAGGGTCAGCTGGCTAGCAAGCTCATGTTTCCGTCTCGGAAGGATCTAAGTTTAGAATTGGCGCCAGTACAAAAATCACAGTTCTCCTATTTATTTCGATCGGTATGGCTCCCGATGGTGACCTTTTTTCCTGGAGGTCATTTCTAGACTAACTATGTCAACAGGTGACATAGCTTTCTCCCAAAAAAGGCAGAGGAAAGAAAGGGTATCTGGAAAGATGAGAGGAAAAAGCAAACATGTGTTTGACCTTTTTTTTTTTTAAGGCGGAGGGGTGGAGTGGTAAACAGTGACCAAGTTAGTCCTCAGACCCTGGCTGAGGCAAGCGCTGTGATGGAGCCATGTTATTAAGCTGAGGATTAACTGACCTGGTCGTCATGTTACATGGTATTCACATACTGAAATCCTGGATGAGAAACGATGACAGACTCTTCTATCTGTTTTGATTTTCTTATCACTGTTTTTAGGCTCTATCTTCTACAGGTTTACATGCACCCTCCCCTAAAAGTGATTCAGGTGCTGACTTCATATAACATCTCAAGTGTAAACTAATTTCCTATGTATTACCCTATTAATATCCACTGCTAATGTTTACTCAAAGGTGTCACCAAGGAGTACCAAGAATATGTCTTATCTTGAATTAAATTCTAATCCTACAAACTGGTTGTGTGGCATGGGGCAAGTAGTTTAATAATGTTTCAGTTCCTTTCTTTATAAAATAGGATATTGACTAGAATAATTCTTGAATAAAATAACAATAGAATAGAATAATTCCTATTCTAACTTTCTTTCCTCTAGATTTTATGGCTAGCCCACAAAAGTCAGGGTTGTAGGTGAGCATTCGGCACATTCTGTTTCTACAAAAAAAAAAAAAAGGCTAGTCATTCCCAGTAGAACCTGAGCTCAGGGCCACCCCAGCCTCAGTTCTCTATGGATAATCGATTCCCAGGTGTAGTCAGAAAAGTCTGAAGGGTGGTCAATGGAAGGGCCTGTTCAGTCCGGAGTAATGTACAGCAGTCATGCCCCAGCACCACTAGCGCTTTGCCCCTACCTTTCACCCAGAAAGGGAGTGTCACAAGGTAAAAGACAAAAGTCTGCGCTTAAAAGACAGTTCAATCTTAAATTGGTGACTGACCTTTTGGCATTGAGCTTTTCTCTTGTTATTGTAAAATAACAAGTATCAGATGTTTTATGGTAAGCATTGTGAGCATTCTTATTCTCAAAAGGTTTTACTGTTCACTTGAACTGCAGGAACTAAGTACATAAAGAGCCTATTTATTTCACAGACCTACTGCTATATCACTTACATAGTGGGCACTCAAACAGAAAAGAGAAAAAGCTCTCTGTAGATTAACTTGCATATGAAATGTCCACGAGCACTTCAGTAGGGCTTTCCATAGAAACAATCCAGTGCAGAGGAGAACAAAACGCCATTGGATTTCACTGGCCTGCTTAATATATATAATACACAGCATAAGCCATCAGATGGACTAATAATAAACAATAATGATTCATTTATTGGAAAATCATAACATGGGTCAAAAACAGATGTAATTTTTAAAAGGAAATCAAGAGAATTGCACAAAAATGTTGCTCTCTTTAAATATCTAGCAAAGATATAAGGAACGAAACATTGACTGGAGGTATTAAATAGAGCATGCTCGCATAATACCCCAAACCAAACTCACTGCCACCACGTCAATGCTGACTCATAGCGACCCATAGGACAAGGGAGAACTACCGCCTGTGAGTTTCCAAGACTAACCTTTTAGGCGAGTAACAAGTCCCAACTTCCTCCTGCCAAGTGGCTGGCTTCAAACAGCTGACCTTGAGTTTAGCAGCCCAATGTATGACCACTCCACCACCAAGGCTCCTCATGCTCAATGTAGAGAGGTTTAAATAGATGAATATTTGATTAATACGAATGCGTAGTAAAGTGATTATGCGTGAGAAAAATATCATTTATTTACCTGCTAGGCCTCCCGGGATGATAGAAATGGTTCGTGAGCTCACTGTTCACCAGAAGTTGCGAGTTTGAATCCACTAAAGAAAAGTCTTTTGATTTCACATTAGCCTCTCAGCCACTGAACACCTTGTGAAGCACTGTTGACCTCTGACACACATGGGGTTTACCATGAGTCAGAATTGATGCCATGGCAACTGGTGCTTCCTCTATGGTTTTGTAAGAAAGGGGACACTGGGACAGCTTTAGATAGACCAAACCATCTAACATCATCTGAAGCTAAGCTAAAAGAATCATAACAACCTAGCTGATAATTACCTAAAATAATCTTGTATTTTGAATAAATACAGGTGTGAATAGCTCAACAGGAAGAAATTATTTGGCCCCTATTAGTGGACAGAAATTCTAAAGCAAATCAGAGAGGAAGGCATCAAAAATAATACTTCCTAGTAAGTCACGGAGCGATGGATGATTATGTCTTAGAAAATGAATCCAATATGTACTACAGATTGTAGAGAACCTTCTGTTACAACCCACAAAGGCTACAAAGAAATTATAACTCCTTAAGGAGGATATAGGAAATAAAAGAGGAGCCATTCCATTCTCGTTTCACCCAATGTTCATGTGTCTGGAAAGAGCCTTCCTGGCGTCGTGGGATGCAAGTTGAGTGACTAAACTCAAGGTTGGCAGGTGGTTCTGTGGAAGGAAAATGAAGCTTCCTGCTCCGCCCTTGGAAAGCAACAGGGACCGTCTAGTCTGCCTTACAGAGTCACTGTGAATCTGAATTGACTCGATCACAGTGCATTTGAGATTTTTGAAAATGGTGCCTGAAAACCGGGGTCCTAGTTTGGTCTGGTCGTCAAGCCTCAGCGTGAAGGCAATATGCAAGCTGAGAAAGTTTCAGAGACAAGCACAGGAAATCATCAGAGAGACAGAGGCACGGCGATACAAGGGCAATCTCAACACTAGACGACGTTTCAACCTGGAAAGTTGCTATCGAAGAGGGTTTGTAACAGAACTCTTCATAATTGTGCAAGGTGCGGTTTGCAGTAAATGAACTTTTTTAATAAGTCATGAAAAAACGAGAAAGTAGGATCTTTTCATTTTTAATAGCTGTATGTGGGAACACAAGTGTGAATTCTTTTTACTTAGTTTACAACAAACTTCAAACTCAGATAACATATTGCTTCTAAGAAGTAGAATATATGAAAAGATAAGACATTCTAAAACTACTTAGATACATTGACGAGTGAGGCGATACACAAATCAAGATTTTTGAGGGCATATAGATCCCTGAGTTTGGGGGCTTTTGTCAGAGCTATGTCCCTTGGGTGCAGAACAAGAAAAGCAAGATACAGGTTTGAACTTTCCTCCTCTTGTACTGTGGGACATTTCAAACATGCATTCTTATCCACCACCAATTTTCAACAATTATCAACTCAGGGCTCTCACCCTCGATTCGTTGCTAGTATTATCTTGAAGCAAATCTCAGGTAGTATTTTATTTCATTCAAAATGTTTCAGCACATATCTCTAAAAATGAGGGATTCCTGTGAACATAATGACTGTCATTTCCACACTCCCCCCACATAGATCAAATAGTTCCATTATTATAGTCTGCCAGTTCCACTTTTCAAACAACATCAGTCTATAAACAGTCTTCTCCTGTGAACCTAAGTCGGTAGATAAAATATCATGGTATAAAAGATGGTGGTCGCTCCATTTTCTGAATATAGTTAAAACATTTCAGGGTAGAGTTCTTTTTTTTTTTTAAATGTTTACTTTCTATAAATAAATCACCAAAAACTCACTTAGTACAATACAAAACAGTCACCTTAACTCATCACAAACATAGAGTAAGTTCTCTTTTACCTGTTAGTCCCAAGTTTCCACCTAAGTAAAGTCGCATCTGGAACAAGCCATTATTCCGATCTTGGAGGCTGACCTGACTTTGGTTTCTCTACGTGGCCGTGTACAATAAACTGTTGAGGGTCATGTCTGACTCCCTTCTTGCCCCATGTTAGCTTTTGCCCTATTTATTCAAACATGGGTGAATATATCTATTGGCTCAAGGGTGAATATATCTTAGTGATCTTGGCGAAGGGCAGATGTGTTCTGAGGGGCACACCTGCCTGGAAAACATAAGCATCTTGGGGAAAGTAAGTGATTGTTATCCAACAGTGAACCATTGTTTCAAGGACTGTTCATTTCTGATATAAAGGTTGCTCAGAAACCTACAGTGACATCCTGTGGTCCTTGATGTCTCCTCTTACTTGGAATAAACTCACTGCCAATAAGTCAAAGCTGACTCATAGTGACCCCCTGTGGGGTTCCCAGACTCTCAAGGTTTGCAGAGTAGAAAGCCCAGTCTTTCTCCCGCAGAGATGCTGGTGGTTTTGAACTGTTAACCATGAAGATCACCGCCCAGTGCTTAACCACTCCACCACCAGTGCTCCATAGAGAAGTTAGGAAAGACCACATGGGTCTAACAAATCATAATTAGAGATATTGTAGTGTGAATCATGGCAAAATTACACATATGAAAACAATCCCCAAGTACATGTAGGGTATATTTTAGATATAGTTTATTAGCATGTATGAGTATGAAAGGCTTTGAGAATAGACGTTATATAAAAAAATATTTTCCAGTTTACCAAATTTGTTTGCTATGATTTTTTAAGTTATGAAAGGGATAAGATAAAACATAATTAAATGCAGTTTGAAACAATATTATGTGATATATGAAATATATTTTTAATTGTAGATCCTAAAACAAAATTCTGACAGGAAAACCAACTTACCAACAAAATGGGTAAATTCTCTTTAGTTGTTCCCTAAAAGATTCTTTATATAATACCATAAATTTTATTTTTTAGTATTGAAAGATAATTTTTTCAAAAATTTAAATACCTGTATCATGTGTTGAACTGCTAACTCCAAGATCAGCACTTTGAAACCACTGGTCATTCTTTTGTGGGGAAACTAGGCTTTGTACTCCCTTAAAGAGTTACAGTCTTGGAGACCCCAAGTGGCAATACGATCCTGTCCTATAGGATCACTCTGAGTGAGAACGGACTCACTGGCATTGAGTTTGGAGTTGCATAATGTTGTGTATATATAAAGAAGAATGCCGCTGAATCTGGAAATCTTTCAACTGCAGAGAATAATTCCTACATGCATAGAGAAAACGATAAAATACAATTTTAATTCAAAATTCCTAAAGGCTTAAAAAATGAAGGACTTTCATAAACTCACATTACTGAATTATGTTTTAGTTGCATAATGAATTAAAACAGTGGTAAAAGTTCACTGATCTGCCCTTAACCACTATAAAATATCCAAAAGGCATCCGATTTACATATTCTCTCTGCAGTTAAATGAATTGTAAACAATACTCTAAAACATTCCTATACATAAGACATCATGTTACCATACACCTACTGCCAACAAGTGGATTCGAACTCCTTGTTGTTGTGAGTGAAATTGAGTGGGTTCCAACCCATAACAACCTTATGAGCAACAGAAGGAAACCCTGCAGGGTCCTCTGTCAGCCTCACAAGCCTTTTGATGCTGGAGCCCACTGTTGCTGCCTCTGCGTCAATTCATCTCCTAGAGGGCCTTCCTCTGTTTCACTGCCCTTCCACTTTACCAGACACGATGCCCTTCTCCAGGGGCTGGTCTCTCCAGACAACATGTCCAAAATATTTCAGGAAAAGACTTTCCATCCTTGCCTCTAAGGAGTACTCTGACAATACTTATTCCAAGACAGATTGGTTTATCTTTCTAGTAGGTCATGACACTTTTAATATTCTTCACTGGCACCATATTTCAAATGTATTGATTCTTCTTTGATCTTCCTTATTGGATATCCAGCTTTCCTAGTCTTATGAGGCAAATGAAAATTTCATGACTTGAGTAAGACACACATAGCCCTCAAAGTAACATCCTTGCTATTCAACCCTCGAAAGAGGTCTTGTGGAGCTTCTTCCAATCATTGATTGCTGTTTCCATGAATATTGATTGTCGATACAAGCAAGATAAAATCCTTGAAAATTTGAAGCTTTTCTCCATATATCATTATATTTCCTATTTTTTCATTTGTTAGGATTTTGATCTTCTTGCCCTTGCGTTGAAATCCATACTGCAGGCTGCAGTCCTTGATCTTCATCAGCAAGTACTTCAAGTTCTCCTCACTTTCAGAAAGCAAGCTTGTGTCATCTGTATATCGCAGGTGATTAATAAGCTTTCCTCCAATGCTGATGCCACATTCTTCTTCAAGTACGCCAATTTGTCTGATAATTTGCTCGGCATAGATTGAATAAATGTGGGAATATACAATCCTTTCCACGCTTCCCTGATTTTAAATTGTGTGATATTCCCCTGGTCTGTTTACACATCTGCCTCTTGATCCATGTGCCGGTGCTCCATGAGCATGATGAAGTGTTCTGGAATTCCCACTCTTCTCAAGGTTACCCACAGTTTCTTATGATCCACAGAGTCAAATGCATTGAAATAGTCAATGAAACAGATAAACATCTTTGTAGTATTCTCTGCTTTCAGCCAAGACCCATCTGGCATTAGCAGTGATATCCCTTGTTCCAAGTCCCCTTCTGAATTCAGCCGTCACCTCTGGCAGCTCCCTGTCCAAGTACTGCTAGAACCATTGTTGGATGATCTGCAGCAAAGTTATACTTGCATGTGATGTCAAGCTCTGACTTGAGCATTCTGCTGGATCGCCTTTCTTTGAAATGAATACCAACAGGAATCTCATCCAGTCATTTGGCCAAGTAGGTGGCTTCCAAGTACTCTAGCATAAATGAGTGCTTTAGCAGCTTGTTGAAACATTTCTTTTTTATTTTTAATCATTTTATTGGGGCTCATACAACTCTTATCACAATCCACACATACATCAACTGTGTAAAGTACACTTATACATTCATTGCCCTCATCTTTCTCAAAACTCGCTTTCCATTTTGGTCTCCTTGAATCAGCTCCTCATTTTCCTTTCCAACCCCCCTCCCTCCCCGCTACCCCCTCCCTCATGAACCCTTGATACTTTATAAATTATTATTTTATCTTATCTTACACTGCCCGGCATTGCCCTTTACCCACTTTTCTGTTGCCCATACCCCAGGGAGGAGGTTATATATAGATCCTTGTGATCGGTTCCCCCTTTCTACCCTCCCTCCCTTTCCCTCCCAGTATCACCACTCTCACCACTGGTCCTGAGGGGTTCAACTGTCCTGGATTCCCTGTATTTCCAGTTCCCATCTGCACCGCTGTTCATCCTTTGGTCTAACCAGGTTTGCAAGGTAAACTTGGGATCATGATTGGGGGTGGGGGAGCGAGGGAGGAAGCGTTTAAGAACTAGTGGAAGGTTGTGAGTTTCATTATTGCTACACTGAGCCCTGAGTGACTCATTTCCTCCCCACTACCCCTCTGCAAGGGATGTCCAGTTGTCTACAGATGGGCATTGGGTCCCCATCACGCGCTCCCCTCATTCACGATGATATGATCCCCCCCACCCCACCTTTGGTGCTTGAAACCTGGTCCCCTCGGCCCTTCATGATCACACATGTTGGTGCACTGCTTCCATGTGGGCTTTGTTGCTTCTGGGCTAGATGGCTGCTTGTTTGCTTTCAAGACTTTAAGACCCCAGACTCTATATCTCTCGATAACTGGGCACCATCAGCCTTCTTCACTACATTTACTTATGCACACATTCGTCTTCAGCATTTATATTGGGAAGGTGATCACACAATGATGGTTTCTGTTCTTTGATGTCTGCTACCTGATCCCTTCAACACCTCATGATCACACAGGTTTGTGTGCTTCTTCTCTGTGGGCTTTGTTGCTTCCGAGCTAGATGGCCACTTGTTTGCCTTCAAGCCTTTAAGATCCCAGATCCTATATCTTTTGATAGCCGGCACCATCAGCTTTCTTCACCATGCTTGCTTATGATGAATGGATTAGTAAACACTGGCATATACATACAATAGAGTACTATGCAGCACTCAAAAGCACAGACGATCACATGAAACACATCATTTCATGGGAAGAGCTGGAAGGAAACATGTGAAGTGAGGTAAGCCAAACTCCAAAGGACAGGTATAACATGAAACATTTCAATTGGTATTCCATTAATTCCTGGAACCTTGCGTTTGGCTATTTCTTCAGTGCAGCTTGAACTTCTTCCTTCAGCACCATGGGTCTTTGCTCCTCTGCTACCTCCAGAAACAGTGGATGTCAACTTGTACTTTTTGGTACAGTGACTCGGTATTTTTTCCATTTTCATTTGATCCTTCCTGATTCCTTCTGTATTTTGCCCACAGAACTTTTCAATGTTGCAACTAGAGGCTTGAATACTTTCTTCAGGTTAGTTCAAGATATGACGACCGCATGCCTGTCAGTTTGTCATACTACGATGATGTGTGTGTTGCCGGGAGGCTAGAAGCTATGTCACTCACTGATATTTTCAATGACAGTAAGGTCACCCAGAGGGAACAGGTTTCAACACAACTTCCAGACTAAGAACAATCAATGAAGAAGTAACTGGCTTCATACTCCAGAGGAAGCAGGCCATTGTCAGAGATAGTGCCTAAAGATGGGCTCCTTGGGACTGAGGCACTATGACGGTGAGTGGGAAGGAGCTGATTTCTTAGCATGTAATGAAGCATGGTGACCTGAGTCTGCTAAGACCTATGGAAGTAGAAGCTCTGGGTCTTCGTTAATTGGCGGAGCACAGCTCGAGGTAAGAAGAAATAGTGCAAAAGTTTGCTAATGATTGGAGCTTGGAATTTGTGAAGTATCAATTTAGGAAAAGTGGAAGTCATCTAAAATTAAATGAAACACATAAATATTGACATCCTAAGTGTTAGTGAGCTGAAATTGACTGATACTGGCAATTTTGAATCAGAAAAATCTTATGTTTACTAAGCCAGGAATAACACAATCAAGAGGAATGATATGGCATTTGTTGTCAGAAAGGATTTTGCTATATCCATCATGAATAAAATGCTGTCTGTGATAGGATTACATCTATTTGCCTTTGAGAATTCCAATCAATACAAATATTATTGAAATTTGTGGACTAACCACCAAAGCTACTGATAAAGAAATTGAAAACGTCTACCAACAACTTCAGTCAGAAACTGATCAAACATCTGATCAAGATGCATTGATAATTATTGGCATCTGTAGTCCAAATAAGGAACAGTAGTTGAAAAATATGGACTTGGTGATAGAAAGGAAGCATGAGCTCGCATCATGGAATTTTGCCATGATTCATTCATGGCAAATATCTTTTCTCAAAAACACAAAAGGCAACTATACACTCGAACTTCTCCAGATGGAATACATTGAAATCAAATTGACGACATCTGTGGGACGAGATGATGGAGAAGCTCAATATCAGCAGCTCAAACCAAGCCAAAGGGCTGATTGTGAACCAGACCATCAATTGCCTACGTGTATGTTCAAATTTTAAAGATGAAAAAAATTAAAATAAGTCCACAAGAGCCAGAACACGACCTTGAGTCCATTTTGAGATAGGTTTTTTGAACACATCTCAAGAACAGATTAGATGCATTGAATATGCATGACCCGATGGGCTGTGGGAGCACAGCAGGAACATGATTCATTTAGAATGTCACGGGTCATTAAACAGAAAGGAGAGGAGGCAAAGAGCACAGTGGATGTCATAAGAGACTCTGACATTTTCTCTTAACCACAGAGCAGCTAACGCAAATGGAAGAAATGGTGAAGTCAAAAAGCCAAACAGAAAATGTCAAAGGGCATTAGAGAAGTTAAAGTCAAATATTATCAGGAAATATGCACAGGCGTGGAGTCAGTAAACCAAAAAGGAAGAACCCACTCCGCATCATACAGTACAGTCACGTTACTGATCCTGGTCGGCACTCTCCTGGTGAATGACATAGTGGTTGGGCCTGGCGCTGCTCACTGCACGGTCCTCGGCTGGAACCACCAGCTGCCCTCCAAGAGAAAGACAAGGCTTTCTTGTCTTCTCTAAAGAGTGAGTGACAGCCTGGGAAGCCCACAGCTGCAGTTCTACCCTGTCCAATAGTGTCACCATGAGTTGGAATCGACTCCCTGGCAGTGAGTTAGTAATACTGAAAACCCAAAATACTTTGTGGAAAACTGAAACCAATAATGTAGTGTAGCTACGGAATCATTTCTGTGACCCCTGGGTCCAGAACATAATGGTTCCATCGAACTTCCAGGGAAACAATTTACCAAACCTTGCTTCCTAGGCACCTCTGGGTGGCTTAAAAATCTCCAGCATTTCAGTTCACAGTTCAGTATTTAACCATAGAGCCACCCAGATACACCAAAGTAAATAATACCTTCTGTTTTGTTGTTCTTCGCTTGGTAGATTTGAAAGCATTTAGCTACCAGTGTCAACTGTTAAATTAACAATGGAAAGATACCAAGACGCAAGATGTGACTGTAAAAGAAAAAAATAAACAAAACCATTCACCAAAGGTATTGGCTGGAACTGGGCTCAAACTTGCTCTGCTTCCTATTAAATATGTAGTAATATCTAGGAAATAAGAAACTATACTGTTATTCTTATTTATTGCCATTGAGTCGAATCCTTTATAAGGCAACCAAACCCATGTGTTCTGAGCACAACTACCCCATAGCATTTTCAAAGCTGTGAACTCTCGGAAGCAGATCCCCAGACATGTCTTCTGACGCATCACCGGGGGGAATTGAACTTCCAACCTCTGACTAGTCGTTGAGTACTTAACCACTTGCATTAGCCAGGCACTCTTAGAAAGTATATCACCACTTACAAAATTCTTAATTTTATTTTTTACTCACAATAACTAGAAACAAAACATTTGTGATCAAATTAAGGTCCATTTGTGTGCGTACAAATTTCACTTGCATCAGTGATTCATTGACACTAGGGTTAACAAACCACAGTATAACAACAATCTTAATAGAACTTCCCAGTCCAATCTATTCCTGTAGAGTTTAGTAGATAAGACTCTCAACTGTGTGTTCAAACTACCAACGTTGAGGCTGTATCCCAAATCACTCAATACTCATATCATAACCGTAGGAAATTAAAATCACTTCTTTGTGCCTCAGTTTTCTCCTCGGGAAAATAGAGATAACAACGACACCTACTTCACAGGATCTACCAGAGAGGAAATGCAAAGAAAGCGAAATGGCGCCTGAAACACAAATTTCAATTAGTGTTAGTATTTTTATCGACTTAATATTACTTGTGTTTAATGTAGCTATATTGTACCACTCATGGCTTTTTTGTATGTCTGTGGTTTGTTTTCTTCTTTTTTCCCCCCATCTAATCTTGCTTTTCATATCCAGTGCACAAGTTAAAAACAAATGGAAAAACTCCCATATTTCAAGTACTTCAATTATTGGTAAAGCGCATGGCTCGTTAGTTACTCAATGACCATGGTGTTTACAAACGCTCTTGGCGTACTAAATGTGACACATCTTTTCACAGGCAAAACACAACAGACAAAGGAAAGCGAACAGGCCAGAAAAGCTACAGACACACCTGTGTCATGCAGGAGACGGCAGGCTGCAAAGAAAGACCCGTTGGCTGATAAAAGCAGCTATTTTCATGTGAAAGGTAATACAAATATTTGACAATTTCCAGTTTTCCTACATTCATAACTCATAGCCCATGTTCTAATGGATATTCACAGTTGTTGTTGTTGTTTTTCTCATTTGCATCATTTGGTTTGAGTCTCCTTGGAGAAGGCAATCCTTCCCGAGTCTTACTTTGAATGACCCCTAATCTGAGGGGTTCGATGACTTACACTCTATCTGCGATGCTCCACTGCTGTCCGTAAGATATCCCCTGGCCAACATGCTCCGGTCCTCTTTCCTAGTGCCTCTAAGTAGTATATTCATTAAGATTTCACCAGTGGGTGAGACAGAATGAAGGACTTTGTCAGGACTTATACTTTATACAATTGTGGACTGACTTGGCATCTTTGGGTTTCGTTTGACTCTTGTGTGAGCTGGTTAAGAGAGAGAGGTCAAGAAGTCTATAAAGCTGCTGCCTTTTCACCTGCTGTTGGGATTAAAACTGCCATAGCGTGCTTAGCTGGAAGTCCACACTAAGCTGAATGTAAATTGGGGTGGATCGTTGGGGATAGTTAGGCGTAATATCAACTTGGCTGGGTCAGAATCCTCACTAGTCTAGCAATCAGGGCTTCCAAATAAGGTACAAATAACAGTTTAACGATGCCCCCTTGGGTGTGGCCTGTTTGATATTCATAAATAGAGATGCTGCAAAGAACACACCCCCCTCCTTCTTCCCACAGGCTGGATCCTGCATCTGGTTTCTTGGGACAGCAGTCACCATGTGGCCTGCTGACCCTGGGAGTTATCAGCGGTTGGCAGGTTGCCTGTCAACCTTGGATCCCCTCAACTCTGCTTCCACCAGCCTGCTTGCCCGGCTGCCTAAAGCTACTGGACACAGGCTTGATGACTGCAGGCCCCGAGCTCCTCTCCCATGTCTGGGAGGCGTAGCTGTTCACTTCGATGGAACAAACAGAGAGCTTAAGGTGACCTAGACATCTGCTCTCAGTACTGAGAATGTGCACAGTAAAAAGGATGGGAAGATGTGGTCCCAGGCACAGAAAAGCAATCCAGACCGGATGGGGAGCAAAATTGTCACAAATGCGCTTCAAGTGAACTTGAGCAATCTTAGAAAAGAAGGGAATAAATGAATTACTGTCTGTAAAACCACAAAGAATGTTCTGAGATTATTGTCATTAACTGTTATTTAGTGACTAAAGAACATGCCATAAAGTACATGCTCCCATTCTGGACTAGGGCGGCTAAGCTTACGGGAACGAACAATTCACACAGAGTGACTTGGGTTCTCTGTTCCAAAAACTTCTCTGGTACCACCTGATTCCTGTATTGTCAGAAAGACAACAGATAACATTCTAGTAGCAGAAGTATCCTTGACTTCACCCACTTTAAAACCACTTCCTACAGAGTCAAGGCTGACTCCAGGTAAGGACTTTTTTGCTGAGTAGGACTGATCCACAGGGGTTTCAAGGTTATGAGTTTTTGAAAGCAGGTCATCAGGCTTGGGTTCTGGGGTTCCTCTGAATAGTTTAAACCCAATCCTCAAATTGATTAAAACTCACAGTGATCCGAAGAGGACAGAATAGACACTCTGGGAGCCTTCTTTCTCTTGTGCACAGACCCGTACGTTCAAATGGCTGAGCTTTCAGTTAGCTACACGACACTTGGCCCTTTGAACCAGGAGGGCGCCTGCCTTAACCATTCAGAGAACCTGAGGTCAAGGGAACGACCTGAGTGTGTGCCCCTAAGAGATTGGGGCTTCTGTTTTCAAACTGCAGATTCTACTCTATCAGCTTTATGGATTGAGCTCCCGGAACAAAAGAAAGAACCACTATTCCTTTTGTTATATGACAACCATTGAATTGTATGATGTATGAATTTTATGTCAACAGAAGTGTTCAAGACTTCAGTAACATAAACAAATAAATAAGACACTGATCTTGTGTAACTCTTTCCTTTTCAGGTTAACTGAGGCTGGCGGAGGGTAGCTCCCCCAGAGCCACTCAGTGAACCTATCAGTAAAGCAGACGGAAGGAAGAGTGTCTAGGCGTGTCCTGGTGGCCGAATGGTCACTTGCTGGGCTGCAGTCGGCGAGGTGGGCAGTGAGAACAACCAGCTGCCCTGGGGGAGAGAGACGGGGCTCTCTGCTCACAAAGCATTTATCGTCTCGGCAACCCATAGGGCCTGTTCTACCCTACAAACAGTCACTAGGAGTTGGCATCAACTTGATGGCAATGACTTTTAATCTAATATTCTGTGTCAACGAGTCTCAATCGGTGGCTATAAAACAAGGCAAAACCAGATCTGACGCTTCCTAGCCCCCACGTCGTGAGGCTTTTGTGAGGCTTAAATACGTTTAGGGGTCCATATGCACAACAGTCCTGGGTACATAAGCGTGCTCACTAGTATCACAAAATAGGACACCCCTTTCTTCCCTTCTTCCTCTTTACCCACTTTGTCCACACACTGGTCTATCTTACCAACAGTCAGCTTGAAATTTAAAAAGCTAGCAACTCCATCCAAGGAATGAAATCAGAAATCTCTCTTCTCTCCTCTGAGGACGACAGCTGCTGGGGGGACTCTGATGCGCACCGTGGACAAAGGCTTAGTGTACGAATGAGTTGACATGCAATCCTCTCCTCCATGTAGTTCTAGACGCAAACAGTTTGTCTCCACTGTTAACTATGTGCTCACAGAAAGCTTCGGGGATTGGCAGAAGGTATGTTTATATTTTTCATGAAAATTGAAGAGAGGTTTACTGACATTTGCCTCTGCCAATTGAGCCTCTTTGCAGAAGTACAACCTGGGAATAGGAAGCATCAGGTGCCCCAGGTGTGCTGGCCTCAGCTCTAACTCTGTAAGTCAAGGTGCTGGCTCATCCCCTTTGGCAGATCAGCGCTGGGTGTCCTGCAGGCTCTAGGCCCTTAGCCGACTATCTCCAAACAGGAGGCCTGCCCCACACTGTGGATGCTGTGGTTCTCTGTCTACCTTTGGTTTTCTTGATAACAGAAGATATTTCTAAACCCTGGAGTTAGACCACTTCACCCAGAATAATTCACTCGCTGTTTTTGTTGTGAGGTGTTGTCATCTCACAGGTGCCCAGTGGTTTCAAATACCAGCACAGGGCCACCCCTGGTGAACCAGTTGCTACAGAGTTTCCAGACCAAGAACAGATGGGGAAGAATGGATGTCCCCTTCTGGCGACTAGCCACTGGAAACCTTTGAACAACAGTGACTCTAGCCATCTAAGCACAAAGCAGTCTGTTGGCTACACAGGCAAAAACCAAGATATTTGTTTGTACACTTTTCATTTGCTTTAAAAGAATAAACAAACAAAATTAAATACCCACTGAAGGGCTTGGGGAACAGGAGTTATCTACACAATGACTTAAAGGGAAAAGAACAGCAGACCGGAAGTATTCTTAAAAGAAGTTGGCCATCCACACTTATTAATTCCAAGGAAGTTGAGAGACAAGAAAGTCCTTTTTAAGAGCACGATTCTGCGTGACCTTCTTCAGAGAACAAGAGAGCAGGCGCCTCTCGGTTACGATGATATATGTGGGCCATGCTTTTTGTTTGCTGCAACACGGAAGTCCCATGTTGAGCGCTAACAAGATTTTAAAGGAACAAAGATAAAACAGACTCAAATGCAAAGAGGCTTCACAATTTTGTGGTAAATTTAATGAACAGATAATGGATTTTTCCACAAACTTTTTGAAGGCCCCAGTGTGAGGTGAGGAGGTCGATGGAGCGAGGGTCAGGTGCTGGTCTGCTAAGCAAACTGAAGGGGCTTCGAGGCCCCCAGCCACTCCGTGAGAGGAGGAGGAGACTGCCTGCTCCCATTAACATTTACAGTCTCAGAAAGTCTACAAAGGTCCCTTTGATTTGGAACTGACTAGAAGGCAATGCATTTTTTCGAATAGGGTTGAGTCTAAAGACGCTACTACAAATCATGCTGTCTCTGGTCAGAGCCCTACCAAGTTGGTTCCAACTCACAGTGGCCCTGTGCGCAGCACAGTGTAACGCTGTCCGGTCCCGTTGCCTGAGCCCATGGCTGCAGCCACGGTGTTAATTCAGTCTCCTTGAGGGCCTTGCTCCGCGTCGCTGCCCTTCTGCTTCACCAAGCATGCTGTCTTTTATTGTCAAAGAACATAAAAATGTGACGCTATAGTCGCTCGCCTAGCCTCTCCTAGGTCTGCACACTCAGGAAGGCAGTGTTTCCAGATCTCCGACCTTCCCTTGAGGAATTCTGTGCTCTTTTACTTAAACCACTCAAACTCCCTTTAAATGTCTGCTGAGTTCAGGGGACAAAAAGAAGCTTGATGGGACAAGCTCAGAGTTATTATGAGGGAAGCTTTTCCAAGGAAATGTCCATAGGCTAGCCCCCAGTAGGGATTGAGTACCTTATATACTCATGTATAAGCTGAGCTTTTATGCCGTTTTTGTGGTAAAATTAGATGCCGTGGCTGATAATTTGGGTTGGCTTATACTCAAGTATATACAGTGAGTGCATTCCTTTGATGTAGAAAAACATTTCTTGTCAGAACTTTTCTGAAATTCTTCTCAACAATATAGTTTTCAAGTTTTTTTTAAATGTTTTCAGAATAAGTGCCCATGATCATCCTTTTTCCTTCAAACCAATCAGTCAAGATTACCTATTTTCGGGTTCCCAAAACATTCTCTATCACCTTCTAAGCTGAGCTTGCTGCCTTAAATTTACTGGTCCAACGGATGCCCTCTGAAGCTACTGTTCTGATTGGGACTACCTCTCTAAATCCAGATACAAGAGTGGTCCCTAGTGATGACTGGTTCTATGAAATCATCTTCATTAGCTTCTAATTTGTGTAAGAGACAAATTATCTGTTTTTTGGACTAGTTGATCTTTGCACATTTTTGGCACCCATTGAGCCAAGAGTTTGCTGAGACCAAGATGTTTGCCTAAAATGCAAATTTCCAAACCATGTGAGATCCCAACTTTAGTATCTACTATATTGAGGGTAACTCTGTATTTTCTTTTGTATTGTTTTCTTTTCATCTGGTTTTGGATTTCAAACTTCAGTCTTCAATATTGACATTTTCCCCTCTCTTGGTTCATCTTTGAGCCCTTCCCAAGTTTCCTTAATATGTTCAATCCTTCTAAAAAGTGTTGTTTTACGTGTGGCAGCATTCTCAAAAATGTCACAAACCTTTGATCTTTTGAGAAGATGTCCACTTGAGTTTTGTTTAAATGTTGATATTTTATTTGCTTTTACTTCAAAATCACCCCCCCCCAACACATAGCAGCCATGGCATACATACACACAAATCCCCCACCCCCTTTTGTTGAGGGCATCTGAGCAAGTGTTGGATAAGTAGGTGAGAGAATCGACTGCAGCCAGCCATTCAACTCCGAGATATGTTCAAGCACGTTTTATTTGGGAAAAACCCATGCATATATGAATTGGTATCTTAGTAGCAATACTTTATGATGTAACCTGTGTTTTTTAAGTTTAACTCCAAACATTTAAAATATGTTTCATTAAAATGATAGGTCAAAGAGTGAACAACTAGCATTCTTCACTGAAAGGCAAGCAATCTATGAGTTAATGTTACAAGAAGATTCTTGGGTTTATTTAGCAAACATTAACTGCTTCTGCCTAGTGAAACACATCAGTTTGGTTTGGTTTCTTTTACTAGGAGTGGGAGAATCAATGCCTGTTTACAGAGTTAACATGATCAGGGAAAATGAACTTTTAGTCCATTTAAAAAGAAAAGGTAGAGGGCATTACTTAGAGAGTCTTAAAATGATTGACTTTATGTTGCATTTGTTTTTGAGAATTAACTCCCAGACTCACCCAATTGTATTTATTAAGTGTCTGGTCCACATTGGGTCAGGCGAAGAGAACAGATACTGTTGTGTTCAAGATAGTAATAAAAGTCCTGTATTTTAAAGTTTTAACTCCCTGGGCTCTCTTCTCCTCTTTCTTCTTTTATCCCTTCGTTCATTGAAAATATATTAAATCCTTACCATGGGCTACTCACTGGCTAGGCCACGAGCTCTGGTGGCGCTGTCAATGAAGCAGTGACAAGTGCCTATCACAAGGTCGGTGGGTCAAACCAGTGGGGGGGGGCAGTGGGAGCTGAAGATTCCTGCTGTATAAATATTTATAGCCTTAGAAACCCCTACATAGGGTCACTAAGAGTCAGAATTGACTTGATGGCAGTGGGTCTGGGTTTCTGGGATTTTTGCATTGGAATGAGGATGAATTAGGCAATTTTCATGAAGCTTATGCAAAAGCAATAACCGCATCTTGATAGTGTACTCAGTGTTTAGTTTGTTTGGGCTGCCATGTGGAAGGGGAGAAAGCAGGACAGAACATACTCGGTTATTTTGTGTCTTGGTAGAACTACCACAAAGAGCCTGACAGCCAATCGGGCACTTGATACAGAAATCAGCTCTCAGTGAAAAGAACTGCTTGTTTCGCAGTGGAAGTCACAGAAACACAATTCCATAATGATCACGGAGCAGCTGGAGAGGAAGACCAGACCGCCACAGTCTGGCTTTCCTCGGGCCAGATCGGTACCCTTTGAGCAGAGCCTTCTCCAGCTTTAAGCCTCGTAAACCGACATCCATTTCTGGACGGAAACATAATTAGTATCAAAGGTAGGATCTCTGTATGCGTGAAAACAAAAATTATGAAAGAATAAAATAACCTTAAAATGCAATAAAATTATAAAATGGTATCATTAAAATGTGTGTTGTAAAATAAGTTAAGTCAAAGTGTGGAAGTAAGAGAATATAGACACCAACTATACCTCTTAAGTCCAGTTCTGGGGAATGGAAGCAACAAGGAGCTCCTTTTACATGGAAGAGCATGTTTAATGTGTTTCACTTTTCAGTCTTACTCTTTCCCCAATAAATCACATAATAGCTATGGTAAAAACAACATGTGAGGGGGATTCAAAGAGTTCATAGAAAGGAGAATTAAAATGTAATGGGATTTTTCCATGAACTTTTGAAGCCCCTCATATGCCCCAATTTAAAGAAATGTAATATGTGAAATATTCCTTTACAAAAGGAATTTCTAAAGAAACGTTTAGGTTCACACAACATTTAAACATCCACTCGTCACTTAAAACCACCGTTAGATTCCAAAAACCAGTTGTTGTGCAAAAAAATGGCATTTTGCCAAGATGGAGGATGACTAAATCAGATCCTAAAATGGAGGATGATTGTATCGTTACATAACTGCCAATCCACTGAGAATCTGAGCCCAGCCAAGTTGACATATCCAGGGGTCCTCGAACTTTTTAAACAGGGGCCAGGTCACTGTCCCTCAGACCCATTGGAGGGTCGGGCTATGGGCCGGATAAATGTCCCCCCCCAGGCCACATGTGGCCCGCGGGCCGTAGTTTGAGGATGCCTGGACCATCCGAGTCAGCATTGCTGTCTCCTTAAGCCGCCACATTCATTACACTAGATGCATTCAATCCACAAGAGCTAGCTTAAACTGACTTCTGAAAGTGTCAGGGTCATTGCACGCTACTGACCTACTTACAAACGGGAATCTCGGTTTAATGAAGTGACCATAGGCACTGTGGCCTTTGCAGACAATTTCTATTTTGGAGAAAAGTAATTGTTCATCTGATTCCTATCAAGTTTTCAGTATTTAACCTTTGTTTTTACTTGATGAGATTGATATAGAGCCACACCTAGTTATAACATTGTATGATAAATGCTCTTGCGCTTCATTCTTTTAATTAAAAATTTTGCTTTATTGCTTTGATAAATTCATAAAGTCGCCGTTACATAAATGGTCCTCATGTAACTGCTGTTGTACTTTTCTTAGGTCTCTTTAGAAGGGCAACTTCCTTTAGCACCCTGCAGCCTCACCTGATTTAACTAACAGGAGACTTTGCAGGGCTATGTGGGTGAAGAGATTTTTCAATGGATGGACTTTAACTTGAATTTCATCACTTTCAGTTTTCATTGAATTAAGCTGCACATTTAACAGCTGAGCTGAGCTTGTGTGTCTATTGGATGACATGCATGGCCTTTTGGCATTGCATTTCAGTTTGTTGGTACTCTGCCCACAGCGACGATTATCAGCCTCCTGGAAAGAGCATATATGTTTCCGAATAAATCCACTTCACTCATAAATAATGCTGGCATGGAACCTTCACTGCCCGGTAGAGAAAGAATGTCTCCTCATTCCGTTTCACATGCTGTTGCTAAGTGCCGTCAAGTTGGCTCCCACCTCAGAGCACCATCTCACATACCTGTGCCCCTTACTGACATGCCCAAGGGTACTGAGCTAATCCTTAGGAAAGAGAGCTGAAAATATATTCAGCTTTACCTTGTTTTACATAAGGGTTGGTTTCTGTAACGGTACCTGCAACTTAAATAACAGTTTAAATAAGCTGAGACTGTTTTGTTTTAAAACTTCATTTTATCCCGTTCTTTAAAGAAAATAATGTACTCTTAAAGCTCAACCGATGAAGGATCATGAAGGTAGAATTTCTCTGCTTAAAAAGAGGATGGAGCTTCATGAGACCCTTATCTCCTCACACAGCACTGGTCTCTCAGCTATTGAAACTCTTCTGAAGAACTGCAATGTCTACTTAAAGACCAGATATTTAAATATAGTTTTATGGTAAACAATAGGGTTAAGAAAAATAATCACAGTCTACTACTTGATGTGTTTGCCACTCATCTAAATTTCAGAGTGAACCGGCTTAATCACAGACACCTTGAAAAATCCCTATGATATTAAAATTTTTAACAACCATAAGAATACACAGGCGTCACCCTCCACGGCCTGATATTCTTTCTGTCTAAAGTCTGCTTTGTGGAAAGAATTAGCGACTCGTTCCTTAGATAGCAGCGAAGGAAAAGTGCCAAAAGTTGTATGTAGAGTGCAAGGCAGAGCTTTTTAAAATAAGCCGTGGAGCTGTTTGAGGAAGCTTCAGAGGAAGGACGTTTCAAATACTCCACCTGCTTCAATAAGATGGATTGTCCACTCCTGAAGCGATTGTTTCCCTCTAGCCTCAATGGGCTCAATGTGTTACAAGTGTTTCAGGGACACACAGAACCGTGCGAATGCAGTCTCTCTGAGACTATGCTCTGTTAGATCAAATGTCGGCAAGTATTTTATCTCCGAAGATATTCAGTTCATGAAATACACAACGTTTACATATTAAAACCATTTCACCAAAGACTTTGGAAGAGACTTATCCTGGTAATTATTTCGATTCTTGCCTAATAACCCGTTTTGATACGTGGAAGCCAGTAAAGGCATTAGAAAAATCTTAATAAAAGTAGGTCTTTTACAAGTATTATTTCATTGAATCTAACTATCCAACTATGATGACATAAAAGAACTGAACAAAACAAATTCAAAGGGCAGCTCAAGAAGGTAAAGTATTACAATGAAATCCGCAAAGACCGGGGCTATAAATGCAAAAGGAAAAATCATGCTCAGCCTATCTGAAGCTGATAGCACGGAATAATTCAAGCCTCAAGTTGAAGTATGGAAGGATTTTATGGGCAAAATCTTGACTATATGGGAAGAATCCAGAGAAGACCCAAAGGAATGATCAGAGTCACTATCAAAAAGAATTGGCCGATAGGTAACCATATCAAGGGATGTCATAGGATCACTAAGTGACAGTTTTGAAGGCAGAAGGCCAAATTGCACTGAAGACATGGATGAAAATCAAGGCTTCAGGAACTGGAATATATCAATTGAAATGTTTCAGCAAACCGATCCGGCTCTAGGGGGACTCACTGGTCTATGCCAAGAAATTTGGAATACAACCAACTGGCCAACTGACTGGAAGATATCCATACCTTTGCCCATTCCAAAAAATGAGCCAACAGAATGTGTGAAATATTGAATAACATCGCATACAAGTAAATTTTTAGAACAGCTGTAGCCGTACGTTCACAGTGAACTGCCAGAAATTCCAGGGGGATTCACAAGAGAAAATAGAGAGATCATTGTTGACTTCAGATGGATCTTGGCTGAATGCGGAGAATACCAGAGGAAGATGTTCACTCTGTTGTATTGACTATGAGAGGCATTTGATTATTGGGATTTTACTGGGTGACATTGCGAAGCATGAGAGTTGTAGAACACTTCACTGTATTAACCTGAACCTACAGTAACAGGTAGATGTGCAAAAAGGAAGAGAGAGAATGTCACGGTTTAAAATACAAGATGTTCCCCAAGCTTGTATCCTCTCACCATGCTTACTGAGTCAGTGTGCTAAGCAAACAATCCAAGAAGATGGAATATTGGAAGAACATGGCTTTAGAACTGAAGGAAGACTCATTAACCACCTGTGACATGCAGATAACATAAACTTGCTTGCTGAAAGGGAAGAGGACTTGCAACCCTTAACGATAAAGATCAAACCTTTCAACCTTCGTTATGGATCACACCCGAATGCCAAAAAGAAATTAGCGGGAAGAGTTCTCACAACACTAAGAAACATCACTACAAATGGAGAAAGCATTAAAGCTGTTGTGGATTTCCTTTGACTTTGCTCCACAATCAACGTCCTTGGAAGCGGCAGTCAAGAAACCAAATGGCGTAGCCTATGTGAGGCGTGGGCAATGAAAAAGGAAGGCAGGAAAAGAAGCACATCATCTGAATCCTGACGCTGGTGAGGAATACTGAGTATACTATGTACAACCAGAATATTCCTTAGCAACATGGGTGGCAGGCTTTGTCTCACGTAGTTTGGACATGTTGCCAGGAAGTGCAGCCCTTGGAAAAGTCATCCTGTTTGGTAAAGTACCGTGGGCACGAAAAAGAAAACCATCAAGGAGATGGATTTGACGCAGTGGCTACACCACAGGGCTCAAACACAGCAATGGTTGCGAGGGTGGTGCAGGGCCAGGCAGTCAGGAGCCGAGCTGATCACCAGTACTTAACAACAGCATCCTTCACAAAAATGAATCAGACATCAAGGTTATTGCGATGATGTACCATTCCCTCGAATAAATAGCAACCTGGAAAGCAGAAGGGTTAAAACCATTTTGTTTCAGTCAGTTGTAGAAACAGATGGATAATAAACTAATTTGGAAACACAATCAGGGTATTTTCTGGGCTAAACAATGCACTGTGGAATATAGTGAACAGGGCAGAGCGAGAAGAACAGCTCTTCTTGTGGAAAAAAAAACAACAGTTAAAACTTGTACTCACAAAACAAATGCTCTCGAATGGGGTTAGGGTTGGGGTATATTTACGTTTAGGGTTAGGGTTAGCGTTAGAGCTAGAGTTAGGGTTATGATTATGTTAGGGTTAAAAAAAACCCAACTACACACGCTCTCTCCCCAAATCACGCATATATCATTACGCAAGAGGCACACCGTTCTCTCAGTTCCTTACGTTCATCATCTGCTACCCTCTTCATCTCTAACTTTTCTATCTTCTCTGTCTCCCAGCTAAACCTTTATTCCAAGGCTCAGTGTTTTGTGATTATCCGAATTTATTTTTAGGAAATGAATAAATATCCTCATTGCTTATCTACTATGCTTCTTGAAATATAAAAAGTATTTTGTGAAGTACATTTGTGCATTTTGATGGTTTTAATTGATATGGTCAACTTTTAAAAGTTCTGTATCGTAGAGTTAAAGCATAAAAGAGACCAACTGTAGCCTGTATTTCTTTAACATCTGTATGGTCCTTCCATGCAGAATGCACACCAAAAATATAGAGTATTACAAGAACAAATAATTGAATGACTAAGAAAAAGAGCAAAAGCATAAGAAGATGTGACAATAAAATTCCTACAAAAACAGATTTTCTAAGCTCTCACCCACTATTTCCATTTATTTCATTCCAAACATCCGTGGATGTCTCTGAATACAGGAAGTAATAAAGAAGCCATTAAAATTTGACAAATCAATTTCTAACTTTAGAAATTCATCTTTCGATTTTAATTCACTGTATTATTATGACCTCTACCAAAAATGTGCTCCAGTACTATGAAAAAAAATAATAGAATTTGGATAAATTAAATCCTTTTAAAACTTGATAATATTTTTAATTAAAATGTCACTTAGTTTGTTATGGAAGGCTAGTTCCATTGATTGAAAATTATTCTTATGTAAATTGTCCCACCTAAGATTGGTAAATATGTGCAAAAACTCAAATTTTCAGGATATTGTATACCTTTTTATAATGAATATCATCAAAGAAGCCACCGTACAAATCTATTTCCCGAAAGCTTCCATTGCTGAAGACGCTAAGAAACGTGCCTGACACAGTGATAGTCATGTACAGCCACCCCCAAAATCACCTGGAAACTCTGACTCATCAAAAAAGGTCCAATGTAAATTACTATTGCCTTTGTGGTACTGGCTATAAATTTACATGGCTAACGTTGCTATTATATCACGGATGTGCTTTACTGATGGAGAAAAACATATATATCAGATTTCCTCTCCCATTTAATTAAATTCCAGCTACTTTTCCTATTCCGGTGTTGCTATTTTTCAGAATGAGATGTAGTTCTGTCATTTGGCGTGGGATGGTACGAGTTACTAAATCGAGTCAGAGAAGAACTGTGCTCTGTAGGGATCTCGGCGGCTGATTTTTCAGAAGTGTATTGTCAGGTCTTTTTCCCAGGGTGCCTCTGGATATATGTAAACCTTTAACCTTTCAGTTAGAAGCTGAGCCCGTGAACTCTGCACCACACAGAGCCCAGAGGGACATGTTACCGTGAAGAAATTTACACAGCCCCACACTGTGTCTACGTCTTACAGCCATCTGCTATAGCACTCAAGCCGAATCAAGTTTACTTCTCAAAACCTGGCTTTACAACTTCAGCACACTGACGACTGCTATCGATGTGCACGCATACATTTACATCGAAAGTCATGCCATAAAGACTACAGCAATTTCGCAAGCAGGCTAGCACACCCGATGGTGATTAATACATCTGGAAAATTGTGGCACATGCTTGCCTCCTGGCCTCAATTATAATGCAAACGCCCTAAGCATGGGAAGGGCATGTTTTCCGTTTTGCAGTCTGTGCCTTGATATCAAGGTGCTGAGGAAAGGGGTGTTAAAGCTGACCCTGTCTACTTATAGGTAAAGCGGTTGACTTTCTTCCATGCCTAAGACACCGCTAGAAAGGGATGGGCCTTAACAGAAAAGAGGACCACTTGTGAGATCTCTTGGGGGTTCCGAGTTCATCACTTTTGGGGAATGTACTAGTCCCTGGGGTCTGTGGAACAATGTGCTCCCCCACGTGCTCATTTGCATCCTGTCTTATGTCATGGTCCAGTTCAGAACATGTTGCGTTCCTCGTGTGGAACAGTGAGTGGCTCCACATCGGGCTACTCACTGCAGGGCAGCAGTTGGCAACCACCTGCCTCCTCAAAGGAGCACGTTCTACTCCCCAAAGAGGGCACTTTCATCCTGTCCTACAAGGTCGCCATCAAGTGGACTGGGCCTGATGGCAGTGGGTTTGTTTGTCCCTTTCTTGGTCTTGGAATAGGGATAGACTGCTGGCTTTAAAATGGACGTAACCACATGCCCTTTGGTGCATCCTGACTTATGGTGACCCCATGGGTATAGAGTAGAAATGTGCTCCAAGTGACTTTCCAGGTGGAGGACCACGCCTTCTTCCAAAGCAGCTCTGGGTGGATTTGATCTGCTAACTTTGGGGTTGGCGTTTAGGCACATTAACAATTGCCACCACCTAGGAATTCAAACAATAGTCTATACCTCTGATAAATATCCTAACCAGGACATTTAACAAGAGTTATATAAGAAGTAATTATATTTAAAAAGTATAAATTCCTTTAATACGATGGGCCAGTTGATAAAAGTCTTCAACAGGAAAGGTAAATTTGTAAAGTTTATTGTATCAGCAATGGGATCGAGAAGGAAATTAACATAGGCTGTTAGCTAACATTGAGTTTTTCAGGATTCCTGTGTGATTATAACTTGTTTCAAGCTCAACTAGAAAGTACTTTCCCACATTAATCTGTCAAATAGCGTGAGCTGACTAGATTATCTAGCCCAGTGGTTCTCAACCTTCCTCATGCCACGACCCTTTTAGTTCCTCATGTTGTGGTGACCCCCCAACCATAAAACTGCTTTAGTTGCTACTTCATCACTGTCATTTTGCTACTGTTATGTATTGGGTGACCCCTGTGAAAACATCGTTCAACCCCCAAACGGGTCACAACCCACAGGTTGAGAACCACTAGCCGATAGCTTCTTCTATTCCATACCCAATTCTCCTGCCCATGGGGAGGACATCAGGATGCTATCTTCTATGATCATGAAGGATATGAAAATACACCCATCATCTCATATTTCACAGAATTTGGCAACTCTACATCAGAAGTTCTAGGGAAACAATCTGGCTAAGTTTTTACAGTAAGGATGAGAAACATAATTCAAAGTAAAATTGAGGTGATAATCTTCCTTAGGAATGAAGAAATTGCTGAGTTAAATATAATTAAGTCTGGTTAGTTAATTATAAAGATATAAACAAAAAATACTTTAATGGCAAGGCACAAAAATGCAACAATGAAAAAGGTATGTTAAAATGGACAAAATAATAATTTCCTGGGGAAGAAAGGATGAAGTCTTATAAGGCGGAGATTAGAAAAGAATTTTTAAGCTATGTGATTTTTCTACTAATGGTAATAAAATGTACATTTATTATGCATAAACTAGATAAAAATAATAAGTTGCTTAATCTATAAAATAATTCAAGGTACTAAAAAGGATAATTTCATTAAAATGACCTAACAGTAAACACAACATAAGCTCCAGTTTCAAATATATTTACATATTCCCAGGGAAAATATTTTTAATAGTAAATGTTGATTTCTTTATTTCTTCTCTGATAGTAATCAAGCCCTAGAGTTAAAATATAGCCTTAAGTAGATCAGTGAGCACAGATGGGAACATGGGAGCCACGTCCTATGTGGCAACCAGCAGAAGGACTTTAAACCAAAAAAACCACCTCTGCCACTGAGTCAAATCCTACTCAGAGCAACCCCAGTGGACAGAGTGAAATTGCTCTTGTGTGTTTCCAAGGAGACTATAACTCTTTTTTATATTGTTCCAATTTTTAAAATAATCATTTTATTGGGGGCTCTCACAACTCTTGTTATAATCCATACATCATTTGTATCCATTATATTCATACACATATTCCATCGTTCTTCTCTAGACATTTACTTTCCATTGAGCCCTTAGGATCAGCTCCTCTTTGTTTCCCTCCCTCCCTTCAGCCCCCCACCCCTGAGACTATAACTCTTTACTGGAGTAGAAAGGCCCATCTTTCTCCCACTGAGCAGCTGGTGGTTTTGAACAGCTGACTTTGAGGTTAGCAGCCTAATGCCAAATGATACCACTAAGGCTCCCAGAGGCACACAAGACTAGTCTAAAAAGAAGACAAATGGGCACAAAAGGAAACTTCTATAGCATCCTCTGAAACCTTTGTCAATTCACAGAGATGTGTTTGTTCTTAGTGAGTATTTGACATTTTTATGTAAGGCCATTCTTATAATATGCAGTCTCTATCTTATAATATGTATTCTCTATCTAATCTAGCATCTGTTTTCTGTTTAATAAACAAAACATTCCATTTGCCAACTAAATGTTACATTTCGATAGGATCACTTAATGGTATGCCATCAAATGAGGGCACAAACTCTATAAAAAGACATCATGTTTCGTAAGTGAAGTCATCAAAATGAGGGAAACTTTCCATGAGATGACGGGACACAGTGTCTGCAACAGTAGGTTTATACATGCCCGCAAGTAGAAGGATGGCACCGGACCCAGCACCATTTCCTCATAACCTTGTCATGAGTCAGAGCCCACACAACAACTAACAAGTGCAGCAATGCTATGTCACCTTTAAATATAGCTACGCCGATTCAGAAAGCAGCTTTGGTCATGCACCGGCAAAAAGGCTTGGCTGCTAATTGAAAGTTGAGTGGTTTGAGCCCACCAGCCGCTTCTTGGGAGAAAAATTTTGAGCAGTGTGTTTCTGGGGAAAAAAAGTCCGACCTGGGAACCCCTACAGGGAAGTTCTATTCTATCCTGTAAGTTTTCAATGAGTCAGAGTTGACTCAAAGGTAGTGGGTCATATCTGTTTGGAAGCAATTAGTAGGTCAAGAATTAAAACAATTCCTCGTTGTGAGAATGCCACTTTGAATTTAGATTTTCATCACTCTGCGTGAGTTACTAAGTTTCTCTCATTACATAAGAACAATTTTCTCGGGAAAAATTAACTCACTCTCTACCTCATACATCAAAAACATTTCAATTTCACTCAGCACTCCATGAACTTCCAAAGTAACCGTGGTTCAAAATGAATATGCCACAAATGTCTTTTTAAATATAGATTTTAAGAAAGAAAACTGAATAATGCATATTGCATAGAGTATTTGTCCAGTAAAACAAACTGTTTAAGAATTTTTGAATTTAATGGCTAAAATTACTATTTGTCTTCTGATTTTACATATACATTTTTTCTACATGAGTAGACTTGACTTCAGGACTGTGGGAGCCCTGGTGGCCTAGTGGTTATTCACTGAGCTGCTAACTTCAAGGTCAGCAGTTCAAAACCACCAGCTGCTCTTGGGAGAAACAGGAGGGTTTCTACTCCCATAACAAGTTACTATGTTGGAAACCCACAGGGGCCATTCTACCTTGTCCCATACAGTCTCTACGAATTGGAATAGACTGAATGGAGTGAGCTTGGCTTTGGCACACTTGTAAAGTACTTGGTCCATGTTCCTATCCTCTTAACAAATCTGCCTCAGAAGGGCAGCCAAATGTTCCTTATAAGTGAGATGGGAAGACTCTGGCTCACGCATTTTGGACATGTTCTCAGGAGACACTAGGTAAAGTAGAGAGGCAGCAAAAAAGAGGAAGTTCATCTCCCTCTTTGACATAGTGGGTACAAGAACATGCTCAAAACTACCAGTTGTGAAAATGCTGTCAGACCTTTTTCATGCATAGAAGCCATATGAGCTGGAACTGACGGAAAGGTACTAACAATAATGTAGCCATTTATCATCACTTTTAATTGATCAATAGCAATCTTATTAGGAAAGTATATGATAAACCTTAATTCCTTAGGAAAAATATATGATAAACCTTAACTTCTGGCACATCAGAATTTATTTGTCAATCAAATGATTAATCTTAGCAAATTAAAAAAGTCATAAAAACAAAATCTACAGAAGCTCTCATTTTAATAATCTTGCTAACTAAACTAAAAAACATTATGTTACATAATCCTTTAATAAATCAACCATTAAAAGTTGTGTTTTTTTAAAGGGTAATTGAATTGCTATGAATTTTTAACTTCCAGAACTATGACATGAAACACAATGTTTACGTTTCGAATATTTCTTTACAGACGAGCATGTATTTAATAGCGTGCTTCCGGAAGTTGAAAAATAATTTCTTTAACGAGGAAATGGCACAATATCTACAGTGGAGCAATCCATAAAGAAAACGTTCTAGATGTGCAAGAATTCTGTAAGGAACACAAGTTAAATGCACCTTGAAACAAGAGGGCGTGAGCATAAACGTACCTTGCCCTTGGGATGCTCCGTAGAATTCAGCTGCTATCCGGGCCGCTTCTTTGCGGTTGCCTTTCACAATGTAGAAATGACTAAGGATGGCCAGGCTGATTTTCACGAAAAGTTTGAAGCAGAAAAGTGAGAGTATTGTAAAGTAGACATTGGATAGCTGTTGAGCAAATGGCCGACTGTCTTCTAAGAGCGACATTGCTGCGAAGGAATCCGTGACTGTCTTTAGTTAGATCCGAGTCTCAAGTGTGTCTGGCTCTCGTCCGGGATGCTCTTGAACAGCTGGTCCTGAGGAAAGAAGGTATCAGCTGGTAATGCTGCCCAGAGCTCAAACTATTTATACTGGCCCGTCAAAGGCCTTTGCAGGCTCCTATTGGTCTGAGCAGATGCCATGTATCATGTGGCCCATTCACAAGACTCCTGACTTTCCATTCTCAGGATGAAATGACACCCATCTCTTTGGCCTGGAATTCAAAATCCAGATACTAAAATTTATATACAAAGTATTTCCTTTTTTTTTTTGGAGATTTAAGGATCAATTTGAAAACTGTGCACGTGGCCCCAGTTTTTAATGCAAATGATATTCATATTATCGAGGTAAAATTAAATCAGTTCCTGATTTTAAAACGGTACTATTTGTGGGCCGTGAACTAGATCACCTAAGAGTCGATGTGTTTGATGGTCTTAATGCCTATTCATGAAATTATCCAATTATGTTGCTTTTACTATTGTCAAAAAAAAATCATTTGTCAGCATGCGGTTCCATCTGAGTTGGAATCAACTCAATGGCAGTGAGTGAGACACATGGTTAAACTGGAAATTCATAGCAGAACAATATCTCAGGCCTCATTCACTCCCCCAGTGAGTAATTTTTAAGCGCAACGTGCCAACCATTTTTCTAAATGCTGGGAATAGCTAAATGAACTTAACAGTCCCTGTCACGGGGATTTCGCCCTCGAGAGGCGGATACGGATAAGAAATGGGATAGCCCTAATACAGATAAGGACAGCGTAGCAGCACCAGACCATAAAGAGGCAGAGCTTAATCCTGGCAGGCAACAGACATAAAAGGCTTCCTAGCGGAAGTAACACGTCTGAAGGATAATTAAGTAAATACAAGTATTTTCATCCAGATTATCCAAAACCAAGTAAAACAATAGGTTTTGTAGACCTGTAATTGTTGTTAACCTCTATCTAGGTTCTTTCATGAATAAAACGCAACCATCTCTTTACGTATGGAACTCTATACGTCTGTCAGGTGAGTGCTGGACTGCTACGGACAAGTCCGTGGTTCCATCCCCCTGGCGAAATCAGGAGAAAGTTGGGGTTATCTGCTCCCATCAAGACGTACAGCCTGGGAAACCCTATACAGGGTCGCTAGAAGTTGGAATCAACTTGATGGATGGCAGTAGCTTGCTTGGGCGAGGTGCGTGTCCTTAAATAAGCTATCCTTTTTAAAGACAAAAAGAGTAAATTATTAAGGAAAAGATATAAAGCAGTAACATTAGTTACGGCATTATGTCAAAACATGAAATGGCATATTCTACAGGGAATTTATTTATATATATTTACCTGACAAAGTTTGGAGCCTATTCATTGCTATAAAAACAAAAGCTAGCAAACCCATGTTGTCAAGTAGATTCCAACTCATAGAGACTTATAAGGCAGGGTAAATATGCCCCACGGGGTTTCCCCCACCAAACGCTTCTCTAAAGCAGACGCATGTTTGTCACTCGTAGCAGCCTAGGTGGATGTGAAGTTCCACCCCTTTAGTTAGCAGTCAAGTGCTTGAATTACTGTGCCACTTGATAATTGGCATAGTGCTTCCAGTATTTTGAATATAATACCTGTTTTTAAACAGATATTTTTAAAAATTTTAGTTTCCCATAAGGAAATCAAAAGGATTACTCTTGTAATAATAAAAAGATCATGCTGGTGATTGGTCCTATGTTTATCTGACTGAGTGTATACAGTTTTCTATGTGTGCATGATCTGTTGGCCTGACTGACATGAGGCATTCCTGAGACCAGAGAGATCACTTGTAAAATCAATATGTCAATAAAAGCAGGTTTCTTCTTTCCCCGCTGAGCAGCTCCATGAGAAATGAATTAGATCAGTATGCTAGAAAGAAATTACCAAGCTCTTTCTGAAAAGAGCTCTTAGTATCTATCAGGTCACTGACGAGACCAAACGGTTTGCTATTAACTACTAACTCAAGGTTGTTGGCTTGGACCCACCAGGGTGCCCTGGAAGGAAGGCATGAAAATTGGCTCCTGCAGAAATTACAGGCAGGAAAACCCTACAGAGCAGTTCTACTCTGTAGGACAGAAGTTGGGATGGACTTGATGCCAATGGGTTTATGCGTTTCCTTTTGGTTTTTTTAAAATTATTATTATTCTCAGAGGCAAAACACGGGAATGAGCTGCTGTCAAATCAGACCCAGGGTGTCATTTCAGATAGACATTAGGAAACAATGAGAATGAACTTCAAAGTACCATATATACCCATGTATAAGCTGAGTTTCTCAGCACATTTTTTATGTAGCTTTTGTGGTAAAAGTAGGTGTCTCGGCTGATAGTCGGGTCAACTTATACTCGAGTATACTGGTAAGTTATTGAAGATTAATACTCCAATTTTATCTTCTTTCCTTGCACTAGAGGCAAGATTGCATCATGTAAGTCATTCCATGAGATTACCCCCCTATTAATCTCCCCTCTGGCATGAGGGTGCATGACTGCACATTGGAGAGGCATGTACCACAGACAGCTGGACCATCACGGTGATCTGAGTCACTGCATCTACCTCTACATCAGTGCTTTAGAATTAGAAAGAAAACCAGCCGTAGGCAGGCTTAAGTGGCTGTCTAATGTTTCACTCCTTCCTCTTTACCAGTAAACGCTATTATAAATAATTACCTCCACATCAGCTAAGCGGGAGCCTGGATTCTTTGGGGTTGAGGAATACTTTTATTTGTCTAAGGCTGCTGTCATTCAGGCAGTAAGTTTAAATCTCTGTGGTTTTACTAGTAGAAAATGCTTAAGATTTTATATCAAGCTAGGTCAGGCTTTATTTTAATGTGTTCTTGTTTTGTACTTCTTTTTCTGAGTTGACAGCCTCTCCCACAACTTTTACTTTCTCTAAAGGGGAATCAAACCAAATTAAATAACTTCTAGTCAGTGAACTCCTAAAATATAAACTAGATGAGGCATTTTCCACATTACCCTCCAAACCAAACCTGTTACTATTTACTATTACTAAAGCAACCTGATAGTACAAAAATAGAACCGCCCCATAGGGTTTCCAAGAGCATAAATCTTTTGTGAAAGAAAAAAAAAGCCCATGGAGCAGCTGGTGGGTTTGAACTTCTGACAATTTGGTTAGCAGCCAAGAACTTGAACTAGGGCTCCTTTGCCACATTGTAAAATTGCCAAAATATTTTAAAGACACAAGGAAAGTAAGGTGCATCTATTACCCTGGATTTACCATTTTCATTTACAATATGGAGTAGTCATTTACCACATGGAGGGGAAGAGGCACAAGATAAACATCAGACAAAAACTCATGTAGTAATTATAACTAAACTTAATATCGCCTTATTAGAATGAGTAATATGGAAGAAATTAAAATATAAGGAAGATGAGCAAAAGTTTTCAGTTGGATAAGGTCCCTTTTTATCTAGTTTGTCTTTTATTGCTCATGCTTTTGCGGTTATATCTAAGAAACTGTTGTTGAAAACTATACATCAAGGCATTACCTATAAGTTTTGTTCTGAGATTTTTATGGTTTCAGGTTTTAAGTTTAGCTCACTGCTCCAATTTGAGTTTGTTTTCATACACAAGCAAGATATGGGTCCAAATTCAATCATTTATTTGTGAAAATCCTGCTCCCACAGAGATATTTTTCAGAGACTATTCCATCCCAGCCCCACTTGTCTCTCCCTCTGTCCTACTGCGGCGGCCTGTGTGTTGCTGTGACGCTGGGCGCTGTGTCAGCAGTACCTCACATACCAGAAGGATCACCTGAAGCGATCGGGTGTCAGCAGAGCTTTCAGGCTCAGACAACGGAGAAGAACAAGGCTGTCCACTTCTGAGGAATGAGTCGCGGGACACAACATGGGAAGAACGGAAACCTTATCAGACACTGAACACTTCATGAAAGGAAACAGAACATTTTCAGAGAGAGAACCGGAAGAGGGGCCTTTTAAATGGGAAGGCTGTCAACATATGACTGAGCCGCCTTCCTAAAGCAGAGCTGACCTCCTGGTGAGAAGGTAGCAGCGCCCTCAGGGTCTTCATTTTCTGATGGGTCACAGTTCAAAAGGAGAAGGATGTGCTGCAAACACCAGTTAAGAATCCGAACTCCGGATGTACAAATTATGAATCTACAAAAATTGTAAGTTGTAAACAATGAAATGGAAAACATGACGATCCACATTCTAGGAAGCAGTGAGCTAAAATAGGCCGGCATTGCCATTTTGAATCAGATATTATATGGTTTATTATGCTGGGAATCAAATAATCAAGAGAAATTACATTGCATTCATTGTCAAAGACATTTCAAGATTTATCCTGAAGTACAATGTTGTCTGTGATAGGGTTATGTACATACGAATTCAAGGAAATACAATCAAATATTCATTTTTATGTGTTAACCACTAAAACTGATGATGAAGAAATGAAAGGATTCTACCTACTTTTTCAGTCTGAAATTTATCAAACGTGCAATCGAGATGCATTGATCAATATTGTTGACTAGAATACAAATATCTGAAACAAAGAGAAAGGAATAGAAGCTGGAAAATATGGTCTTGATGATAGAAGTCAGAGATCACGTGAAGGGATTTTGCAATAGGAATGACTTCTTCATTGAAAATACTTTTTTTCAATAACACAAAAGGAGGCTTAATATATGGACTTTTTGTGATAGAATACACAGAAATCAAATTTACTACAACTGCGGGAAGAAACAGTGGAGAAACTAAATATTAGCATCTAAAGCCAGGCCAGGGTCCGATTGTAGAACAGACCATCAATTGCTCAGATGTAAATTCAAGTAGAAGCTAAAGAAAATGAAAACAACTACACAGAGCCGCTATACAGCCTTGATGGGAAGAAAATCCCACTGGAGCTGCTGGATTTCGAGAACATCTCAAGAACAGATTTGTTGCATTGAACGCTAAGACCTGATGAACTGTGGGAGGACAACAAGAATAGCATCAATGAAGAAAGCCAAAGGGCATTAAAAAGCAGGACAGAAAGAAAATATCAAAGTGGATTTCAGAGGAGACTCTGAAACTTGCTCCGAATAGCTAAGGTACATGGAAGAAAAGATGAATCGTGCAGTTAGAAAAACATAAAACAAGAACATGCTCAGCATATCTTAAACTGAGAGAACTAAAGAAAAACATCAAGTCATGAGTGTCAATATTGAAGGATTCTGGGCATAAAATATATAATAATCAAACAATCAAATAAAATATAGGATGCATTAAAACAAGATGGAAAGAAATACACAGAGTTGCTGTACTAGTTGACATTCAGCCACTTTGGGAGGTATCCTATGGGAACAAAAGAAGTCCCAGCTGCATTTAGACAAAAACAAGGCTCCAGGAATTGATGGGATACAAATGGAACTATTTCAACATACTGATCAAGCATGGGAAGCATGCATTGGTCTATGATTGGAAATTTGGAAGACAGCTACTTGACCAACTGACTGGAAGAGATGCATATTTGTACCCATTGCAAAAGAGGTGACCAAACATGATGTTCAAATCATAGAATTTTGCTGAAGATCACTCAACCACAGTTGCAGCAGAACATCAACAGAGAACTGCCAGATTCAGAAGAGGATGTGGAATAAGAGTTATCAGTGATCATGTCAGATGGATCTTGACTGAAAGCACAGGATACCAGAAAGATGTTTCCTTGTGTTTTATTGACTACGCAAAGGCATTAGTCAGTATGGACCATAAGAAAATATGGAAAACCTTAAGAATGGGAATTTCAGACCATTTCATTGTGCTCGTGGAGAACCTGGACATGGATCAAGAGGAAGTTTTGCAAATGGAACAAGGGAATATGTCATAGCTTAAAATACGCAACCGTGTGTGGAAGAGTTATACTCTCCCACCACATTATTCAACCTGTATGTGAGCAAGTCATCAGAGAAGTGGATGAAATGAGAAGAATGCAGCATCAGGATTGGAGAAAGGCTTCTTAACAACCTGAGATATGCCAATGGCACAACCTTACTTGGTCCAAGTGAGGAGGACTTGAAGCACTGGCTGACAAACATCAAGTATTCCAGCCGTCAGGGTGGATTATGGCCCCTTACAAGAAACCAAAATCCTCACAACTGGGCCAATAGGTAACATCCTAATTGGAGAAAAGATGGAAACTGTCAAGGATTTCATCTTGCTTGGATCCACAAGCAGTGCTTATGGAAGCAGCAGTCAAGAGATCAGGCGATATGTTGCATTAGTTAAATCCATTGCACAGGCTTCTTTTAAAATGTTGAAAATCAAGAAGGTGACTTTAAGGATTAAGATGCACTTGACCCCAACCATGATGTATTCAATAGACTCAGATTTATGTGAAAGTTGGACACAAATAAAGAAGATTGAAGAAAAGATCAATACAGTTTAACTAAGGTGTTGGTGATGAATATTGAAAGTATCATGGATTTCCAAAAGAACAAGCAGATTTATCTTGGACGAGGTACAACCAGAATGCTCTTTAGAGGCAAGGTGAGCAAGACTTCTCACACACGTGGGGCATGTTTTCAGGTTACAGACCAGTCCCTTGGTAAAGTGGAGGGACAAGACGAATTGACACCATGGCTGTAACAATGAGCCAGGACATAAGAATTGTGAGGATGGGGAAGGGCCAGGCTGTGTTTCATTCTGTTATATACAAGGTCGCCCTGAGTAGGAACTAACTAGATACCACCTAACAATGGCAGTGTTAAATGAACTGGCATTTTATGGTATGATGTGAGGACCCTGATCTATTACATACACACACATAAAATGTGTACATTCCAGCTTTGGGAATTTAGTTTCATGCCCTTAAGGAAGAGATAATAAAGAGATTACACTTTCAAATGTGACGAGATTAACCTTTATATTCACATAAAAGAGGGAATCTCATTACCAAAAACTATGGGGTTAAACTGTTCCCATTTTTACACTGAAACTGCAAAGGATATAAATTGTCTGCTTTTCTAGTCTTTTCGGATTGATAAAACTTCCCCCTTGTTGTTAAGTTGGTGCTTATCATAGCAAACACTGAAGGACACAGTAGAGCTGCCCAGTAAGATCTCTGGGGCTGTAAGTCTATACAGAAGCAGATTATCCACTCTTTCTCTCCGAGTGAGATTGGTGGTTTGAAACTACCTGCTCTTCAGATCGCACCCAAATGATTAACCTCTGTACTACCAGGACTCCTTTCATCAAGCGTAGCATAACTTTTTACACAAATAAAATTTTATTACTGTGTAGTTAGCTTAAAAAGAAACCAAAAGATGTTGGCTCATGATAACCTCTTGTGCTAAGAGTATAACTGGGAACCATAGTTTCACTGGCTGTAATGTTACAGAAGCAGTTTGCCAGGCTTTCCTTCCTCAGTCCCACTGGGTGGGTTCAAATCAACAAACATTATGGATGAGAGTGCAACACATTTGAGCCCCCCTGAGACCTAATACTGAAATAATTAGCATTCAAACAATCTTAACGATATAAACACGGTTATATACAATCATAATATAACTATTTAGAACTAATGGGTTAGAAAGGAGGTTCCACGTGTATTATAAAACAAAGATAAAGTCTAAACTTTCATCAATGAACAACAACAATATTTAGTATGTAAACATAATTTGTAAACATTTAATTAATAACTGAGTTTTGAACAAAGGATATGTGGTTAATTAGTTTTCTTTTGTTCATTTAAGGTTTTTGTTTTGTTTTTTTAACAAAAAGAAATCAGCTAAAGGGATCCAGTGGTATTATGAAATTCCAACACCCCCGTTTCATGGTTATTTAAAAACAAAAGACGCAGCTTAACGTGTTCTCTTCTTCATTTTCTCTCTTGCTCGTTGCCCAAGTCTATCTTTCCAGGTCTCCTGAGAGACCCTTGCCATAGGCTGCCCAAGAGAACTTGGAAAAATGCATCCTGCAACATTTATGCCCTGAAGCCTGCTCAGCTGGAAAACTAAGGCTCTTGCTCCCCTCGCTTTCAGGCCCCGCCCCTCGGCAGCCCCGCAGGGACTCACTCCAAAGGCACCAGCAACTCACAGCCACAGCGAAGCTTAGCTAGGAAGATGACAGATAGGTAGGTAGGTAGGTAGGTAGGTAGGTAGGTAGGTAGGTAGGTAGATAGATAGATAGATAGATAGATAGATAGATAGATAGATAGATAGATAGATAGATGATAGGTAGGTAGGTAGATTGATTGATTGATAGATGATAGATGGTAATAATAAACATATTGAAATGATCATTGTCTTTGTTTAAAGAAACTGTTTCTTATTTCCTGGTAGAAATCTAAAGGCTCCATTTGATTTTGATATTCCTTATATGCTACAAAACAAAACCTCAGAGACACATTTCAAGCAGCTAACCAGGTGATCTACAATAGGCATCGTTTTGGCTCCAAACTCTTGAGGCCTTGTACTCATGGAAATTAAGTACTCATGGAAACAAAGAGAATTATGTGTGCATGAATCTGGAGGTCGATGGTGGCTGGAAAATGAAAGGGGAAAGGATAAACAAGTTGCTCTTGGTAATAATAGCAGCTCATATTACACTTCAAACACCACTGAAGATATAGCTCTGATTTTTTTGGTTAGTAACAATCCTTAAGAAAAAGATAAAGGCAAATAGAGCCCCTAGTTTAGTATGATTTGAATATATTGGAGCCTTAGATGTTTACAATGCATAGGAATTTGAAATAAAACAAGAAATGTTTACATTTGAAGTTGAAATACTTAACTCAACTGAATGTAGCCTTCTCTCCATTCCACAGCTGTTGTTTAATCATAATCTACTTTCACTTACCCAGATGTTGCAGTCATGGGAACAGGCACTTCACAAAGGTAAACCAAACACATCGTCATAACTCCTCCTGTAGATCTGGGCTTTATGATGTAACATTTCTGTCACAAACAACATATTCACAGCGGAACTATGAATGTTGATGTTTCAGATTCCTATAAAATGTCCTTCATTGTTGATGAAGCATAAAATCTCATGGAGATTAGTTATAACTGCTTACATTTTTGGTCGGATGAGGCTTAGGTGAGTTATTCTTTTTTGACTCTTCTGCCTGACAGTAAATTCTTGCTATTGACATCTAGTGATACTTGATACTTCCAATAAAACTGAATAAGAAAATTATTTCTGTCAGTATCATACTTGTCTATAAAAATAACAAAGATATTTATCCAGAGACGTTTCGTCGATATAGATTTTATTCCATGACTCCAGGGAAATATCAAGGGCCTTCCCTAAACTCAGAATATCTTTTTTCCTACAAATTGAGTCTCATCAAGCATCACATGTTCATATTGTGTTCAGCTCTAACTAGAGAATGTCTTAGATTAAATAAGTTCTAATCACATATATGTAAGAAATCCTGATGGTGTTACTGAGTAAGCATGGACTGGAATTTGGAGAGAAAGATGAGGCGGTCTGCTCTCACAAATTTTTACACCCTTAGAAATCCAGTAAAAGTCACTATGATTTGGAATCAACTCAACTGAATGAAAGCTCTACACATTTGAAGAGTATTTTTATTAATATGTCTTTGTAAAATATATGGTATGTGCCAAGTACTGTCTTAGGTATTTTAACTTTTACAATGAACTATTTTTTTAAGCCAAACTTTCTTTACTAAATAGTTGGTTCCAGAGAGACACCTGGCCCCACTGGGTCAATAAGAAATCTGTCTGGGACTTCCCCGGAAGTTTGGGGAACAATGTTCTTCACTGCAGGGGGTGCACAGAGAGCAAAAGCTAAGCTTATATAGATGTCTGGAGCTGTCAGTGTCTCTAAAGGTCTTGCCTTGGAATTAAGCCAATACAAAGAAAGATACAAAAAAGAGACAGTATCATACATAGTACATTCATTTGAGAACCTGGATCTTGCTGTTCCTGAAGCTAGCTAGTTCTAGATTTGACAGTCATACGAAGTATTAGCTCTTTGTTAAGTAAACTCATTTGAATTGAGGTCACTGTCCATTTTACAGAAGCAGCGCTGGCCCCTATCTGGGATTCTTATTAAGAAATATTGAAGTAGGTATTACTAGCCCTTTCTGTATAACAGATGACAGGTTTAACGAAGCTAAGAAAATTTTGGAGTGGAAGTAGTGAATTCTAACCAATTTATTTCAGCTATTGTTTATAAGTTAATATGGAAATATTCTTACTGTCCAGTTAACCCTCTGCCCTCCCATTCTACCACACCAGGGGTGTTAAGTAGTCTTTGGCTAAACACTGATATGTATCATTGGGTTGAAGCTTACTGGTGTCTCCTAACTGTTTGATGTTTCAAATTTTTCTTTAAACTCTCATTTTAGCCAAATCTACAAGAATATTTAAAGGGAAATATTTTATCAGGACATCAGCTTGAAGATCCAGTGTGGGTTTCACATTAAAGGTGAAATGTTGTTAGAGATATCTTTTTTAAGTATTCCCAACATAGCAATCTGATAAGAAGTTTTTTTCTAAACCATTTTATTAAGAGTTGATCCAGATATTATACCATTCTATAGTTAAACCACATCAAGCAGTATTGTAACATTGCCACCCAATCAGTTTCAAAACATTTTCTTCCTTCTTGAACCCCTGGCTATCAGCTCCCTTTTAACCTGTAAGCCTCCACCACACCCCACCCAGGAGCCCCTTTCAAACTGTTGTCTCTATAGGTTCATCGACCTTGTGTTTCATGTACCAAAAAACAGAAAAACACAACAAAGATTTTTAAAAGGCTACCCACAATGACAAAATACATCAGAGATAAACACCAATATTGAAGAAAAAACCCCCAGAAACTATTCAAGACCAGATCAAGTCCTAAGTATTTCAGAGGGGAGATAAATGATGGTTTTATCCATTGAAGTCAGGTTTATCATTTTAATCTACTAATCTCTCCAATACCCTGTATTTGTTAACCAATTTATTCCCATGCCTCAATAAGGGTTACAGCAGTGGTTCTCAACCTGTGGATTGTGACCCCTGGCCAATGGGGGTCAAACGACCCTTTCACAGGGGCCACCCAATTCATAACAGTAGCAAAATGACAGTTATGAAGTAGCAATGGAAATAATTTTATGGCTAGGAGGTCACCACAACATGAGGAATTGTATTAAAAGGTCGCGGCATTTAGGAAGGTAGAGAACCGCTGAGTTACAGGGAAATCACCAGAGGCTTATTTGCTGTGTAAATCTCCCAAATGTATTTTGGGCTTTGGGCTTCCACTGTTATCCACAGCCTTCTGCACACTAGAATCTCACAATTTAAGTTTTGATACCATTCCCTCTTTGGATTTGGAGTATATAATTTACAATCCTTGGGTCATGGATATTGGTGTGGATTTAGTTGATATCTCACTTAGATAGCTGCTTGCTTGGAAACAAGCCTTAAAGAAGCCAGATGCTAGTCTATCTGACAGCAGGGCCCCCTCTAATTTCATCATCACATTTTGCTATAGTAACCATATCTTCTGTGTTTCCTTAATGAGGGGGAGGATTGAGAAAGGCCATGATGTAAGAACTAAAGGTTCTTGATTGGTGCTTTATAACTATCAGTCCCACTGAGAGGAAAAACATATCATCTACCATGGAGTGTCCAACTGACTAGTAAAATTGGGGTCTGGATAAGACACTGTTCAGGATTCTAAGATTATCGTCTTCTTGACAACACAGGTACTAAAAAATATTTTCCTTTTTGATTGTAAAATTTTAAAGTAATGAATTTCAGGAAATTTTCCATTTTAAAACATTTTCTCAGATTTACGAATCTACTGCTATCCATGTAGTAAGAAAAATAATAGTACATATTTCACCTTTCCACAATAGGCAACTTTATTGTTCTTCTACATACCTTCCTTTCCCACCAATCTCTAATTTCACAGAACATGAGCAAAGGCCAGTCCAAAAAAGAAAATGTCTGCACAGGCCATGGAAGTCGATTTTTCTGTGGCTTACCCCTGAGCCTCAGGCTAGCCCCTGATAACCTCCAGTGTTCCAGTGTTTTCCGTATCTAGTGATGCTGGGAAAGAAATCTCTTTCATTGTTTAAGAGGTTTAAACAGCTTTAGGAGAACTTTTCCAACTGTCAGTTGTGGGAAATGGTCCTTTTCTCTTTGCAGCATCTATGATCTTGGTATTTCTTACAGATTTCCATGTGTCTTGGCATCAACTGCCCCTGAGTCTAGGACCTTCCCAGTGAAGGGCCCTCAGGCCAAAAGGGCACACTCCCCTCCCAGCTTCACTTTCATGATGGTGGGAGGCTGCTATCATCGCTACTGCTGCTTTCTCCTTTCACCTCTTAAGGTCAAAGGTGCTGGGGTCACACCCCAGGAACCCTCAAGAGTGTCAGAGTAGAACCGTACCCTATTGGGGTTTCAGTGGTTGAATGTTCAGAAGTAGATTCCTAGACCTTTCTTGTGAGTTCATTGCATTAGCCAGATAATCTTCACACGGAGCCCTCTAACCCCTTCACATTGCGTGTAAGAATATGAACCTGGGACAAGGAACCACTGCAGTTGCTGATCCACCATTTCCTCACTGCCAATGCATGTAGATCCACGAGGCAAAGAACTTATTTTTCCATCTATTGATAGAATACAGAGAGTGGGCTGACTCCCCCCCCCCGTAAGCTTACAAAGATAAATTACATAATCTGTGAAAGGATTCTAAATACCAGCTTCTAGTGTTACATACCTCGCTCGGAGTTCAGTGCATGTTCTCACTCCACCTTAGATGAATGGTTAACTTTCATATGCCTCATTTCCCTTAACTGTGAAATGTCCCATCAGAAAACATCTACGTCACACGCTGTGATGTTTAGATGCAGTAATTCATACGAAGCACTTTAGTGCCACATGGTAGAAGTTTAACAAATATTTGTTATGTTGTCATAATTTCTATCATATTGTCACTTATTAAAATTTGGATTCATTGCATGGCAGGCACTGAAATTTTGAGGTGTATTTGTCTAAAGATATGTTCAATTTCTAGTACTATTATATTCAAATCCTATTAGAGGCATGTCATCATATAAAGGAAACCTCACAGACTCCCTCTGCTGTTAGAAAATAGGCCTGTTCCTACAACTAGAATTTATAAGAAAATGTTAGATCGTAGGATCCCTGGTGGAGAGACATCGGACTGTCAGCCTCAAGGTTGGTGATTCAAAGCAACCAACCACTCATGGGGAGAAAGATGCGAATATGCACACATGCGCACACACAGCAGAAACACTCACTTGTCCCTGCCAGGAAATTTGGAAGACGGCTACTTGGCCATTTGACTGACTGGAAGAGATCCATATTTGTACCCATTCCAAAGAAAGGTGACTCAACAGCGAGCTCACACAATATAACTGATATCACGTGCCAGTCAATGTTCGCCAAAGGTCATCCTGCAATGGCTGCAGCAGGGATTTTCCAGGTGGCCAGGCTGGATTCAGAAGAGGACATGGAACAAGTGAGATCACTGCTGGTGTCAGATGGATCTTGGCTGGAAGCAGAGAATACCATAAAGATGTTTACTTGTGGTTTATTGAATATGCCAAAGCATTTGTCTGTGTGAATTATAAAAATGTATGGGTAACTTTATAAAGAAAGGAAATTCCAGAACACTTTATTATGCTCCTACAGAATTTGCACATAGATCGAGAGGCAGTAATGCCAACCAAACAAGGGGATGCTGCAAGGGGTAACACTGGGAAAGGTGTGCAACAAGGTTACATCCTCTCACCATGCTTATGTAACTTGCAAGTGGAGCAGATCATCAGAGAAGCCAGAGAAGAATATGGCATCAGACCCAGAGGAGAGCTGATTAACAACCTGATAAGTGGATCACACCACCTTGCACTTGCTGATGAAGATCAAAGATGACAGCTTTCAGTATGGATCGGGACACAATATCAAGAAGGTCAAAGTCAAACACAGGGAATCCAGGGTGGATGATCCCTCCAGGACCAGTGGTGAAAGTGGCTATAGCAGGAGGGTGGAGTTGAAAGGGGGACCTGATTACAAGGATCTACATATAACCTCTTTCCTGGGGGATGGACAATAGAGAAGTGGGTGAAGGGAGACGTCGGACAGGGCAAGATATAACAAAATAATAATTTATAAATTATCTAGGGTTCATGAGGGAAGGGGGAGCAGGGAGGGAGGGGGAAATGAGTAGCATATTACAGGGTCTTAAGTGGAGAGCAAATGTTTTGAGAATGATGGCAATGAATGTACAGATGTGCTTTACACAATTGATGCATGTATGGGTTATGATAAGAGTTGTATGAGCCCCCAATAAAATTACTGGGGGAAAAAAACGAAGGCCAAAGTCCACAAATGAAGAAAGAGTTGGACGTTGTCAAAGACTTTGTCTTTATTTGTAGCTACAAATGATATTGATGAGGCAGCCGTCAAGAGATCCAAAGGCAAGTAGCATTGGGTAAATTTCCCACACAAGACCTCTTTCAAACATCAAAAAGCAAGAGTGTTACTTTGAGGACTAAAGTCCACCTGATCCAAACCATGGTATTTTCAATCGCCTCCCCTGTGTGAAAGGGAGACATTGACTACCAAAGACAAAATAAGAATTGATCCATTTGTATTGTGGTGCTAGTCGAGAATATCGAAACTACTGTGAGCTGCTAAATGGAGAAATCTAGCTGTCTTGGAAGAAATACAACCAGTGTGCTCCTCAGAGGCACGGATGCTGAGACGTTGTGTCACATACTTGGGGCACGTTGTCAGGAGAGACAGGTCCCTGGAGAAGGGCATCATGTTAGGTAACGTAGAGGGACATTGAAGGAGAGGAAGGTCCTCACGGAGATGGATAGACTGTAGGGTGGCTGCAGCAATGGGCTCAGGCATAGGAACAATTGCGAGGAGGTGCAGGACCAGGCCATGCATCCATTCTGTTATGTCTAGGCTCAAACCCCAACTCGATGGCAGCTAATCACAATATATATATATATATTTGCATCATGAAGGGAAGGATAGCTAGAACTTACTAAAAACATTTTTCATTTCAAACCTTTTAAACTGGTTTATTATTCTAGACTCTGTGACAATGGCATTCAATAGTTATAGATACACAGAATACAGCAGAAAATTCACATCTTATGCATAAAGCTAATTTCATCCTAGAATACCTGACTCCTAGTCTAAGAAACTAAGGTTCTAAAGCTGAAAATTTCTAGCTGAATTTGCAATATTAACAATGGCAATAAGAATGGTAACAGCCAAAATATCTTTTGTTATATTTTACTCTGGCTCTTATCCAACCCATTAAAGAACTGAAGTTGTGCCAATGAAGAGTTGAAGACAATGGAATCTACATGGCCACGGTAAAGGCTGGGCACTTTTACTGGGGAGAATCTACCAGCCCGCTTTACAGATGCAGGTGCCAGGACGATGGTAAAGAATCAAGTTTGAGTCCCAGTTCCTCTGACAAGGAGCAGTGTGAACTTGGAAAAGGTCCCTCTACGCTGGGTTTCTCCCTTGTAAAACAGGATACAAGTTATCGCACAGGTTTATCATAAAGGCTTCTGTTAGTTTGACCTGAATTTAGTTTGCTTCACTTTAAAGCCAAGAACCTCACATTATAAAGACCCTTTCTAAAATAATGAACTTTCTACCTCTCCCGCCCTGCATAGTAATGCAAACTCCACTTCCAATTTTTCAACTACCAAGTAACTTCAACCTATCCCTCTGCTCCACCAAATCAAGGGCTCTCTCCTTTATTGAGCTGTGCACTTACTTGTGTACTTGTGGCCTCTGGGCCACCATGGTGAAATGAACAAGGCAGCCTAGGTCCTCCCTCTCTTGGTGTTGAGCCAACATCTGTCCACTCTGTCTGGACTTTAAACAAGAAAGAGACAATTTTTAAACAATAGATTGCTCCTCAATTGTCCTGTTTATCTCATTTCCGTATTGAATGCCCAGAATATAAACGTAAGTAAAATTCAAGATAAGTTTTCATGTGATTACCTACATTAGTGTTACTTTATCATGCATACTCTGTTTTTCTCACTCAGTAGATAAACTGTTCCTCAAGCTTCCCCTTTCCTTTCGGTTATTTGGGCTTCTTTTTTCCATGGTAGCTTTCTTTTTTTGGGGTGTGTGTGTGTGTGTGTGTGTATTTTTTTAACATTTTATTAGGGGCTCATACAACTCTTATCACGATCCATACATATACATACATCAATTGTATAAAGCACATCTGCAAATTCCCTGCCCCAATCATTCTCAAAGCATTTGCTCTCCACTTAAGTCCTTTGCATCAGGTCCTCTTTTTTCCCCCCTCCCTCCCCACTCCCCTCTCCCTCATAAGCCCTTGGTAATTTATACATTGTTATTTTTTCATATCTTGCCCTATCCGGAGTCTCCCTCCCCCCCCCCCCCTACTCTGCCGTCCATCTCCCAGGGAGGAGGTCACATGTGGATCCTTGTAATCAGTTCCCCCTTTCCAACCCACTCACCCTCTACTCTCCCAGCATCGCCTCTCACACTCCTGGTCCTGAAGATATCATCCACCCTGGATTCCCTGTGCCTCCAGCCCACATATGCACCAGTGTACAACCTCTGCCCTATCCAGCCCTGCAAGGTAGAATTCAGATCATGGTAGTTGGGGGAGGAAGCATCCAGGATCTGGGGGAAAGCTGTGTTCTTCATCGGTACTACCTCGCACCCTGACTGACCCATCTCCTCTCCTAAACCCCTCTATGAGGGGATCTCCAGTGGCCGACACTTGGGCCATGGTAGTTTTCTATGAGTAGTTTTATCAAGCCAGTCTTTCCATATACAATCCTTCAGGGAGCTCCCCCAGCTGGTCTGAGCAGGTAATACCACTATAGGCAATGGCTAGTAAGTGGAAAGCTAAGTAGGTGGTTGGCAGGTAGGTAGGTAGGTGGGTGGGTGGGTAAGTAGGTAGGTAAAATAAAAACAATGAATGTTGTGGTTGAATTATATCCCTCAAAAATACTCCTATGTTGGTACTTGAAAATACAACCTCATTTAAATGTACAGTTCCTTTATTATCTAACACTGTTATAAGATAAATACTTCAAGTAAGTATTTTAACAAATACAAATTTCCCACAGAGAAGAAGCACACGGCCTAAGCGAATACAAGGTGTTGAATGGACCATGTAGCAGATACAAAGGAACAAAAACAATCATTGTGTGATCACCTTCCTCACATAATCGCTGAAGACGAAAGTGTGCATAAGCAAGTGTGGTGAAGAAGGCTGATGGAGCCCGGCTACTGAGAGATATAGCATCTGGGGACTTAAAGGCTTGAAAGCAAACAAGCGGCCATCTAGCCCAGAAGCAACCGAACCCACACGGAAGCAGCACACCAACATAGGTGACCGTGAAGGACAGAGGAGACCAGGTCTCCAACAACAAAGGTGGGATGGTGGAGAGAATCACATCACCATGAAAGAGGGGGAGTGCATATGAGGACCCAATGCCCACCTGTAGACAGCTGGACACCCCTTCCAGAGGGGTAGTGAGGAGGAGATGGGCCACTCAGGGTTCAGTGTAGCAACAATGAAACTCAAAACCTTCCTCTAGTTCCTGAACGCTTCCTCCCCTCCCAATCATCATGACCCCAATTCTACCTTGCCTTGCGGACCTGGTTATACCAGAGGATGTACAGCGGTGCAGTGGGGATCTGGAGGCACAGGGAATCTAGGACAGACGAACCCCTCAACACCAGCGGTGGGAGTGGCGACACCAGGAGGGAAGGGCGTCTAGAAAGGGAGAACCGATCTCGGAGATCTATGTGTAACCTCCTCTCTGGGAGATGGGCAATGGGGAGGTGGGTGAGGGGAGACGCCGGGGAGTGTAAGATAAGATATAATAATTATTTATAAACTATCAAGGGACCAGGGGTGGGATCGGGGAGGGAGGGGGATGGGGGAAAAAAGGGAAACCGAGCTGATTCCAGGAACCCAAGTGGAAGGTGAATTATGAGAATGACCAGTGCAACGAATGTGTAAGGGTGCTTTGCTCAATTGATGTATGTACAGATTGTGATAAGAGCCTTATGAGCCCCAATAAAAAGATTTTTTAAAAAAAAGAAAGAAAAGAAAAAACAAACAAACAAAAAAAACAAATACAAATTTATTTCCTAACAGTTAAGAGGTTAATCCAATTTTGACATAGTGACTCCGTAGGACAGAACAGATCTGCCCCATGTGGCTCCCAAGGCTATACATTGTAAGGAAACCGACTGCCACAATTTCCCCCCAACAATTGGTGGGTGGATTTGAAGATTTGAAACATTGACCTTATTAGAAACTAAGTGCCTTAACTACTGCATCACCAGGTCTAAATACAAGGTGTATTTAGGCGTTCTCTCTCTGTCAGCTCTGGAGATGAAAGCTCTTGTCGTGTTGAGACTTCAACTTCTGAACCATCTTTACGTGGACTGGCATCTCTGTCCCTACCTCTGGATGCCCAATTTTCTCTTGGTATATCTCAAAGGTGATTAGCTTAAATCACATCCTACACGGATGTTGCCTTTTCATGGAACAAAGAAAGCTCATCCCCAAATGAGATTACAACAACGGTTCTAGGGGTTAGGAATTAAACGCACATTCCAGGGGAACACAGTACAAACCTTCATATAGGTCTGTGAAAACACTGTCACTGTGGTTAACATGCGGTCAGACTGAAACGCAGGGAGTCCTTATCCTGCATGACTAATATAAAAGGAGGAGATAAAAAGAGACAGGGATACTAACTAACTAACTAACTATACACAATGGCCATACTGCCAAGGATTATCAGAAGCTACTAGCAGCTAGGAGTGAGCTACTCACCAGTTTCTCTCACAGAGGAGTCCAAACCACTCACACCTTGATCTTAAACTACTAGCCCCCAGAACTGCGAGACATGAATTTCTCTCCTTTAAGCCACCCAGCTGGTGATGTTTTATTCCAGTCATCCAAGGAAACTAGCACAGTGAGTTTGCATTACTTGGTGGTTGATGAAATCGAGATCAGATTAAAAACATTAATGACAAGGACAAGCTACCTCCACAAGAAAATAATGGCTGCGGGGCAAAAATGGTCATCTCCGGCAGCAGTGTGTTGCTGGGACTGTTGCTGACTGTGGGGCAAATTAACAAACCTGTCTCTTACTCTCATCTCTTGTGAATAATTAGGTCAATTAGAAGCTGTGATTATTAAATAATTTGGTATCTTTAAGTGGATAGAATAGTGGCGAGCACATACTTGGTGTTTTATAAGAATCTGTTCAATAGATTAAAAGCATAATACAATTATGGCAATTAGACCAGTTAATGAAGAATAAGTTTGAGGCTGTAGCTTTTTGTAAGAAATCCCAGTAATGTTGAAATGTCTCCTATGTAAATATACATCCTCTTCATTTCTAAAGAGAAATTACAATTCAAAGAATGATTTTATTGCCCTTTCTCTGGTGCTCAGACCACCCATGAAATGGGACTGATGCCTCCTGACTTCTGGTATCTTTTTTGGCATTTCCTCTCTCTCTATGCCTGCAACTGTTCCGAGTTCCCAACTCCGTCTGTCTCTAGATCTGAGTCATCTCTAGTCACTGGAGTCATCATCCAGGAGGAAAATAAATTCTTCCGTGTGCACTATTCATGGCTGGGCAGGATATTGAGTTCTTAACATTTATCTGTATTAATATATTCTGAAAGCACACAAGATGTGTTTTGGTTTACAGATCCTTTAAAAACTTATTTAGTTTATTTTAAATAATAAGATCATTAGATTAATTCCCTTGTAACTTCCTCCAGGGCAAAGAGGTGAAAGCCACATGGAAACATTTCTGGTGTGAGTGACCCGCATTCCATAAATGAGGGACAGAGACCATGGATTTTCATTCTGTAAGCGAGGTTAGTAACCATGAGGTTGGCATGTCTAGCCCAGCAACCATTCTGTGGGAGAAAGATGAGGCTGCCTGACTGCTCCCATACACATGGATAGCTTCAGGCTGTATCATGTGCCTATGAATTGGGATCCATTTAATGGCAATGGGATTTTTCGGGCATACACGTAAGAGAAACAGCTGGCCTATCCTTTTATGAAAGGGAAGAAAACAGCAACAACCCTTTGATCTTTTGAGACAGGATGGCTAGGTTCTTGGCTCTTACCCAAACCATTTGAAATGAAAATATATTGTTCCAAGGGCCAGCTACCTCCCATGTCAACCTAGAGATATTCCCGAGGTCTGACATCAGTGCTATTGAAATGCAAACATGTAGCGAGATGTGTCGTCTTTCCAGGTTAGGGGCTTAACTTGGGACCTTGTCCAGCTGTTTCCTTTACCTGTGTCAAGAAGATACATACTTGTGTTAGTCTGGATAGACTAGAGAAACAATTCCAGGGAGAATCATATATATATGAAAGAGCATTATAGCAAAGATTAATTGTATATTAGGAAAACAGTCCAGTCCAGATCAAGTCTCTAAGTCTGATATTAGCCCATATGTCCAAAACCAATCTATAATTTCCTCTTCAGACTCATGCAACACATGCAACGATAATGAATGCAGGAAGATCACAGGCCAGTGCGTACAAAGTCTTGTGGATCCAGTGGTGGTGTAAGCATCTCTCCTCCAGCTCCAGGACTCTAGTGTAGCCCCATGTGTCTTTTAATCAGGAATACCAAGCAGAGAGTGAGTGTGTCCCGCCTCCAGTGAGCTATTTATCTCTGTCATGCCTTCAAGTGAGATCAAGTTTCGACCTGATTGACAGGCTAAACTCCATCCCCTCCTCAAGTTGGCAGATTATGTAACTGCCACAGTATTGCTACCAAATCAGAGAAACCTTTAACAAAAATGTCAAAATGTGAAACTACTGTTACTTGATGCATCTTCCACCTGCTCCATATTTTGGCTATTCCCCAAATAATTCTGCACTTTTCTATTTATACCATATCAAAATGCAAGTTTGGCATCCTTGAGGCAGTCAAATTGTGTTCCTTTTAAAATAAGTGTGAAAGCGGCAAGCCCAAGGCTGTAGGGTGGCGAACGTAAGGTTTTCCCCACAAAATTGGTTTGTTCAAAGGTTGCCTTTGCTACTTTGAAGACACGTGGGTGCATTGGTGTAATGGAATGTAATTCCTTAGTGCAATTTTCCTCAGAGTCTTCTTACAATTCAGCTTTCCATTTTCTTAAAGCATAACAAGGCTCATGATTTTGCCAGTTCCTTCCAGATTTTCTTCAAGAAAATCTATCGTGTTCACTCCTTTGGAATTCCAGGAAATCATCGCCTTCAGAGGTAACAGCTCGGCCTTGACTTTACCTTCCTCAGCAGATTGCCTTGGAAGCCACTGTTTTGATTGGATCTATTTTCTTTTTTTAAGGGACCCTGATTAAAGCAAGACAAGTGTGTCTGTCTCCGTGAATCTGTCTTCATCCATCCCTTGATTGTAGAGACATTTAAAAACATATTTTGTTTGACTTAAATGCATGCCTGGAGGATCAGCTGGAACCCTGGTACCCATCATTTTTAACTTACCCTCATGTATGGTTTTGGGGACCCTGTGTGTTTAGTTTTGCTGAGATGGTTTATGAGCCAATCCTTGGAAAGGCACTGGGTACTATGCAAATTAAGCATGGAAAACTCCTACAGGGAGTGGCCGGTTTGGGTGGAAACTCTGTGCCTGTGTCCTACGGAGGGATAGTCAGTTTTGCTGCCCTGCCAGACGTAAAAGAGCCAATCCCACAAAGTTTAAAGGGGACTTCATGATCATCAAGAAAAGAGTTTGGAACACAACTTTTGACCCAAGTCTCTGTGCTGAGAACCTCCTAGACCTAGATCCAGGAGAGAGAGTTATGTAATGACTAAGTCATCCTCTAGTATTATGTAACACATTTTGTGTAACAACCTGGTCTTTGGAACCTAACTATGCTCTTTTTCTTTTCTTCTTTTTTCTTAACTGTGTTCTTAAATGTAGAGTGAATATATATTGTAATTAAATATTATTTTAGTTCTCCATTAGATATAATGTAGGCATATTACAAAGCTAGGAAGAGTATTATTTTGCCCAAAGGTATTTTATAAATCGTCACAGCCAAGATTGCAGAATAAGTCTTCCCAAATGGTGGCCCATGAGTTTGCTGTACTAGAACCACCAGTGGTTGTTAAAGTATAGTGTTCTTGACCCCGGTGAAAGGGAAGTCTGTATGCAGTGGAGATTTCTCTGTAAATTATACTTGTCGCAAGGGACCTAGCTTTGTGAAAATTAGTATTAAGGGAAAGGCCATGAATACCAACCATAAGAGGAATCTTGGGTTTACAGTCAACAGGAGCAAAATTATGAGCAGGATCCATGGAGTGCCACATAATTTAAGAATATGTAAAAGGTGAATATGAATTGCAACAAGTAAATTTTGCACTGATTAAATGGCAGTGAGTTTGTTTTTTAAGTTTTTGTTTTAATAAGCAGTAAGAAGGAAAGTACTTGAGAGTACAGAAGCTGATGAAAGCCTTTTTATAGCAAAAGAGAACATGGAACCTGAGAGGAGTAAGCAGCTTAGTAGGGATAGAAGCCTTCTAATTTTAGAAAACAATAACCAGTAGCAGCCGTAAATGGATTTTTATGAGGTGGCACTCAGACATACCTCTGCTGCTAACCTTTTTACGAATGCTGATACAATCAGTTCCTCCCCCAGCACTCCACTTCTCTGCTGGATGAGATAATTCATTGAAATGGTCACACAACTCAGACTTCCGTGAAGATTGCAATGGAGTGACACATACCAGAGGGACTGGCAGAATTCAGCCCAGGAGAGTTGCTTAGAGGGAAATTCAACACTGCTGGAATGCAGGAGGAATATCATAAAGATAAGTAGGCACAGACCTAAGGGGTTTTGAGGGGCTGGGGGCTTTTGGCTTACCTCAGTGGAGGCCGGCTGGGGCTTGACCTTGGCCCCGCCACAGACTCTGCTGGAGCCAGGACCATTTGGAGCCTGTAGGGGAGCTTGACCTCAAGACAGCCACAGTTTGCCACTGCCTGCCTCAGGGCAGGCACTGGCCCCGTGCAACTCCATGGGTAGGGATCGTGGTTCAGCTACATTGTTACTTTTGTTTCCATCTCTTCTCTATATACCCCCACAGTCATGGAGGGCTTCCCAGGGGCTTTTTCTCAACACAGCCATAGCTTGCCGCTGCGGAAGCCTCCTCCAGTGGGGGACTAAACCCTTACAGCTCCACTGGCAAGGATTGGGACTCAGCTACATTGTTGCTTTTGTTTCCTTCTCTTCTCTATATCCCTGCAGTCTCAGCAGGCTTACTTTAAAAAAAAAATTTTCCCCTCCTCTTTGACTCTTTTCTGTTCTCTCACACTTCACTGCTGACCTCCAAGACCACTCCCCTCAGCCTAGGGCACTTTCACCTGTGCCACACCCAGCTAGGTGAGCTCCACCCTGTGCAGTAATCCTGAGGTTGGGGAAAGCCCTGATGACCTCCACCAGCGGATACTCTGCCCAACTTCTTACCTGGGAATTCCTGCCTGAGTCCCTGGGGGCCTAAGGCAGCTCGGCCAACACTCCTCAACATTCCAAGCTGTTGCAAGAACCTCTGCCCAACCTCCGAAACACCAAAGCAGGCAACCCACCGGCCTTCTGGGGCACTCCCCTGAGAGGGAAGCCACAGGAGGATAACGTGGTAGGTTAATTCCATAGTGAAATTAGCTGTAGGCAGTTCAAAGAAGCATTCCTACAAGTCTCCCAGAGAGAGCCAATGCTCTTCGACTCCCTGGAAAATGGCACCTGGCTCCTCTAAAACAATGCAATGCATACAGCCACCAGCCCCAACAACCTCAATGAAAAAACAGGAGAAACAAAAGGCAATGGCAGAAGATGTCCTGAACATAACGACATGCATAGAAGAAGCAGACATTGAGGTGCCACAGAAAAAAATTTTCAGAATGCTGCTTGGAGTCATACAAGATATGAAGCAAACAATACAGAAAAAGGATGAAATGATAAAGGCCATGCACCAAAGGGAAACACATGAGCTTAGGGAGGAGATAACAAAAACCAGTAGCTGAAACACGGAGCTTGAGAATCGACTGGAGGAAGCAGAGAACTGCATCAGTTAAAGACAGCCAAGCAGACTTTAACAAACGCAAAAAAAAAAAATCTAATAAGATCGTCAGAGAAGCTGAAGAAAACCTGCGAGCTATGTTTGATGCTATGAAGCAGAACAACATTAGAATTATTGGCTTACCAGAGGAAGACACAACAAAGAAGTCATCTGCAATAATAGTGAGAGAATTCTTGGAGGAAAACTCCCACAGCTTAATGAATGAAAACCAGGCAACCATTCAGGAGGCGGAAAGAACACCAGCTAAACTAGTTGCCAAGAAGAAGTCACCAAGGCACATAATAAACTATCCAACTTTGAGGAAAAGGAGAAAATCATGAGAACAGCTAGAGAAAAACAAGCAGGCACATATAAAGGTTCCCAAATAAGAATATGCTCAGATCTATCAGCAGAAACTATGAAGAAGAGGCGAGAGTGGAGTAACATATTCCAAAAATTGAAAGAAAACAACACAAACCCAAGAATACTCTACCCAGCCAAATTATCGATCAAGATAGATGGAGAAGTAAGAGTCTTTCCAGAAAAGGAAAACTCAAATAATACATTAGAAGAAACCCAGACCTACAAAAGAGCCTTGCCAACACAGTATGGGAAGAACAACACTCACTGAGCATAAATAAGAGACCACCACATAGAACAACCTCACCCAGAGGGCAACAAAGACGGCTGGATTAAAAGCTGTGGTATATACATACAATGGAGTACCGAGCATCGCTAAAGAGCAGTGATGAACTGTATGAAGCACATCACTGCATGGGAAGAACTAGAGGAAATCATGCTAAGCAAAGTAAGTCAAGCACAAAAGGACGAGTCCGCTGAGGTAAGTTTTCAAAGAAAATGCAAAAGGTGTATAGGGAAAAAGCTACTTTATACAAACATTCTTGGGTTGAGGATCAGGTAATATGGCAGGGCCCAGATCAAATACAGGGATATACATGGTACACAACTAAAAAGGAGGTGAGGAAAGGAAAATAATAATAATAATAATAATAAACAAATGGGTAGCAGAGTCACAGGGCACTAACCCACCCAACGGGAGGGTTCTGTTTATATCTTCACAGGAAAAGAGGAACCACACTTCAACCCAGTGCTCCAAGATGTGAATGCAACATTCTGGCGTGGAGTAGGGAACCAGTGGAGAGGTATGGGGGGCCAGCCACAATCCCAACTAATGTGTGGACACATATGCAAATATATTTATATATGAGGATGGGGAAATAGATCTATGTGCATATATTTATAGGTTTAGTATTAAGGTAGCAGAAGGACATTGGGCCTCCACTCAAGTACTCCCTCAATGCAAGAATAATTTCTTCTATTAAATTGGCATTCTATGATGCTCACCTTCCCGACACAACCACTGAAGACAAAGTGGGTGAATAAGCAAATGTAGTGAAGAAAGCTGATGGTGACTGGTGATCAAAAGATAAAGTGTGTGGGGTCTTGAAGGCTTGAAGGTAAACAAGCGGCCATCTAGCTCAGAAGCAACAAAGTCCACATGAAAGAGACACACCAGCCTGTGTGGTCGTGAGGTGCTGAAGGGATCAGTTATCAGGCATCAAAGAACAAAAATCATGTCATTGTGTATTCACCTCCCTGATACAATCGCTGAAGACAAATGAGTGCATAAGCAAATGTTGGGAAGAAAGCAGATCGTGCCCGGCAATCAAATGATATAGCATCTGGGGTCTTAAAGGTTTGAAGGTAAACAAGTGGCCATCTAGCTCAGAACCAACAAAGCTTACATGGGATAGCACACTAGCCTGTGTGATAACGAGGTGTCGAAGGGATCAGGTATCAGGCATCATCAGAACAAAAAATCTTATCATAGTGAATGATGGGGGGAGTGTGGGGTGGAGACCCAAAGCCCATTTTTAGGCCACTGGAGATCCCCTTGCAGAGGGGTTTCGAGGAGGAGGAGACAAGCCAGTCAGGGTGCGATGTGACAACGATGAAACACACAACTTTCCTCTAGTTCCTAAATGCTTCCTCCCTCACCACTATCATGATCCCAATTCTACTTTCCAAGTCTGGCAAGACCAGAGGCTGTACACTGGTACAGATAGGAGCTGGAGGCACAGGGAATCCAGGGTAGATGATCCCTTCAAGACCAGTGGTGTGAGTGGCGGTACTGGGAGGGCAGAAGGAGTGTGGGTTGGAAAGGGGGAACCAATTACAAGGATCTACATGTGACCTCCTCCATGGGGGACGGACAACAGAAAAGTGGGTGAAGGGAGACGTCAGACAGGGCAAGATATGACAAAATAATAATTTGTAAATTATCAAAGGTTCATAAGGGAGGAGGGAGTGGAGAGTGGGGTGGAAAAATGAGTTGATGCCAGGGGCTTAAGTGGAGAGCAAATGTTTTGAGACTGATGAGGGAAATTAATGTACAAATGTGCTTTACAGAATTGATGCATGTATGGATTGTGATAAGAACTGTATGAGCCCCTAATAAAACAATAATAAAAAAAAGTAATGGCCACACGACTCAGGGACCATAATCATTATTATGGAGTCTTTTTTGGAAGTAACGGGTTATAGTTCAGGATCAAGTTCAAAGTGGAAGTGGTAGGAAGTTTAAGAGATAAAATATAATTCTTCAATTGGGCAGCTTCTAACCAGTTTTCAATTCCTATTGTCACTAGGCCCTATTGCTAGGGCCTCCTACTAGGCTTAAGGAAGTATTACCAGTCTTTAACTCCTCCAATAAGTCCCTGGAGGATCCTACTCTACCAGAAAGCCTCCTGGCCCATGATACTCAGCTTTCTAGTTCTATGGATTAGTAAACATTTCACAGCCGTCTTGCTCCATTGCAATTAATGCACCACTCATGCTGTTTGATGCTGCCCTCCACCATCTCCATTGTTATGATATTTGTACTTTTCCCAGCTTGTTGCTATTGTGAACTGTGCTGCAATGAACCTGGGACAGCGCGTGTCTGTTCAAGTTGTGTCTCATTCCTTCGGGGTACATATCCAGAAAGGTATTAGTGGGTCATAAGGGGTTTCTCTTCCTAGTTGTTTCAGGTAGTGCCATATCCGTTTTCACAATGATTGCACGTGCTTAGAAGTCCACCAACACTCTAGAAGGCGTCCAATCTCTCTGCACCCTCTCCAGTATTTGTTGTTCATTATTTTTTTTTAATTGGACAAACTTTGTGGGTCTAAGGTGATACCTCATCTTTTTTTCATTTGCATCTCCTGGATGGTTAGTAATCATGAACATTTTTTCAGATATTTGTTATTCATTTGAAAGTCATTTTTTGGTGCAATGTCTGTTCGTGACTTTTGCCCACTTTTTAATTGGACGATTTGTTGATGTCTCATTGAGGTGTTGCAGACTTATATAGATTTTAGGAATCCATCCCTTATCTGTTGTGTTCATGCTAAATTCCCACACCACCCAAGTCAAATGACTCTCCTTTGATGTGAATAATAGTGTCTTGATTGTAATAGGTTCTAGTCATCTACTTAATATCCCACTGTATGTGTTTCCATTAGTGTTGTTGGTAGTATACTTATGTCCTGCAATATGGCCCGTAAGTTTGCCTCATTGATGAACCTTATGGCTCTTGGATTTAATATTAGGCATTTGGTATTTCATCCATTTTGAGTTTGTTTTTGTGCATGGGGTGGGATATGTTGTTATTATTTTTGTTAAGTGCCATCGAGTCGCCTATGACTAGCAGAGATCCCATGTAAAAAAAGAATGAAACATGGACCAGTCCTTAACCATCCTCAGATACATCCTTGTTCTGATGGATCTCTCCTGATACCATATCCAAAGTATGTGAGATGTAATCTCGCCACCATCCTGGCCTCTTAGAAGTATATTGGCTGTGTCCTTCCAAGACATAATTGTTGGTTCATTTCACAATCCATGGTGCTCTCACCATTCTTTACCTGCACCATGATTCATATGCATTAATTCTTCTGTCTTTTCTTTAATGTCCACTTTTGCGTGCATATGACATTGAAAACACCATGTTCATCAAGGTATCAGGCACACCTTAATTCTCAAAGTAACAACCATGCCCTTCAACACTTTAAAGAGGTCACCCAGTGAAATGTGTCCCGTAATCTCTTGACTGCTGCTTCCATGAGCATTGATTATGGATTGATGCCAGACAATATCCTTGACAACATTAATCTTTTCTCAACTTATCATGATGTTATCTATTAGGCTAGTTGAGAGGATTATGGTTTTCTTTACATTGAAGGCTACAATTCTTGATCTTTATCAGAAAGTGCTTCAAGTTATCCTCACTTACAGCATGTAAGGTTGTATCATTTGCAGGCTATTAACAAGCCTTCTTCTAATCCTGATGGCACATTCTTCTTCATATAATCCAGCATCTCTGACTATATGCTTAGCAGACAAGTTGAATAAATATGGTAATAGGAGGGAATCCTTACACACTCCTCTCCTGATTTTAAACCATATAGAATCTCCTGTTCCATTTACACAACTGTTTCTGGATCCATCTACATGCTTTGGGTTTGGGGAGCTTGGGGTTGTTTGTGTTGGTTTTCCTGATATATTTTTTTAGTGTACTGAGGTTGATTGCTATTTCTGTGGTTCTGTGGTGCAGCTATGACTGATGTGTGGGCTACTCGGTAGGTCATAAAGTGTTAAGTGGCATAGAAAACATACAGTGGGGGATTGGCATAAAAGGGAGATAGATAAGTAAATGTGGAATGTGGAGGGGGAAGAGAAATAATAAAATAAAAGTAATGACAATAAGGGGCCATTGAATAAATAAGAAGTAAAGGGAAATATATATTTCAAGAAAAGCAGTAAGAATCAATAGGAATAGTGGTAATACATGAAGGATACCAAAAGATAAACAAGAAAACTGGAATTGTGCTGGGCAGAGCGGAGCTTTCGCAGGATGCATTTTTCCCATTAGGTGAGCATCAAGCAACTCACTGAGTTAGTGCACCCAGGGGCGTCCCCTGGGAAGGTTCTCTATTGTCAAGTTTTTCATGAAAGCAGTTTCACTCAAACCCCACTTTTTTGTAATGGCTGATTACAGAAAACAGTGTGCAGCTGTGGAATGTTGTCTCCTGCTCAGGAAAAATGCCACAGAAACTGTTATAATGTTGAACACAACTTACAAGGACAGTACTATGGGAAAAACCCAAGTGTGAGTTATATTTTCATTTCAGCAAAGGTGAAATGTTGATTGATGGCATTTCTGGACATCCATTAAACGGACACAAGTGTCAACTTGTAGTGCATTTGGAGTTTGTTCCACCAGGTCAAACTGATGCTCAAGTTTTCTATTTAGAGTTTCTGAATATATAACAGGGTGTGACCAAAAAGGGCTGATTTGTGGCAGAGGGGAGACCAGTTTTGCCACCACAACAATGCACTTACTCACACAGCCATCTCTCTGCACGAACTTTTGGCAAAAAACAACATGCCTCCTGTGCCCTACGCACTTTACTCACCTAACCTTGGTCTGCGTGACTTCTGTTTCCAGGAATGAAGAGGGACATGTGAGAACAGCGATTTGAAGATGTAGAAGAGGTGAAGAAAAAAATGAGTTTCTGTCAGGCGTACAAACAGATGAGTTTGAAAAATGTTTCCAAGAATGGAACCACAGATTTGACATATGTATTAAGTGTAATAGAGATTACTTTGAAGGTGATAAGGTTGTTTTATAAAAAATAATAAATACATATGTACATAGCTTTGAAATGTATGTATTTGAAAAAAAATCCATTTGGGAAGAGAGTATCTCCTTGTATTTCCTGAGGAAAAGGACAGGGAGAGCAGAAAGTAATGTGTGTGGATATGAGAAAGTGTAAGTAAACATTTAAACTACAGGAAGAGAATTCATGCCTTTACATATTTAGGCAAAGTAGAATGACAAGAAAATTAAAAATAAAGACGAGAGAAGGAAACAAATCCAGGGAGACTTACATGTGTATTAGAGAACTTTGTATTATTAAAGTGTATTGTATATTAAGAAAACATCTCAGGCAGTCCAGATCAAGTCCTTAAGTCTGATATTAGCCCGTATGTCCAATACCCATCTATAATTTCCTCTTCAGACTCATACAACACATGAAATGATGCCGAATGCAGGAAGATCACAGGCCAGTTCATGGAAAGCCTTGTGAACTCAGTGGCAGTAGAAGTATCTCAGCTCTGGTGTGGTCTTACATGGCTCCTCCAGCTCAGGCTCTGGCTCCATCAGTGTAGCTCCTTGTGGCTTGTCAACAGGAATGTCTCCCAGGGAGACAAAGCAGAGAGCGTAACTGGCCTGCACTGAGTTATCTCCATTGCACATCCAAAGGAGGTGATGAAGCTGCGACCTGATTGACAGGCTAAACTCCACCCCTTCGTTGTTAATAGTCTAAAGTTGACAGCAGCTTATGTAACTGCCACAGATGGGGAAGAAGGCACACACAAAAAAAGAAGAAGTAAAATAGGAAAAGTGTAAAAAGCCAGAGAATAAAGGGAAAAAGACAGGCGTGACTTCGCTGTAGATGTAAACCTCTGTTGCTATCACAGTGTGACAGGCTTGGGGCTGTGTCCTCAGAGGAAAGAAAAACAGCTTAAAAACAACCTTGTTTGACTGGGTGGGCTAGGATCTGTACTGGTGTGGTGGGCATGCCTGTGTCCACTGGTCAATGTTGAAGTGGAGGCAGTAACAGTCACAGGTATTGCTCATCTCCAAATGTAAGCTCTCAAGTGACAATTTGCTTTTGTTTTTCTGATTTCCAGGAGCACAGGCCGTCCCTCTTACTGCCTTTCTCGGGTAGCTGTGGAGGATAACTTCCTGTGCTTATTAACTGGATGCTATGGACCCCTGTCTCCACTGGTGTCTTCTTTTAAATGTATTGAGTATATCTTCCTAAAATAATACTTCCCAATTCATTTTGGATATATTAGTATCCCTCTCTACTCCAGTCTTGCTAAGGTAAATAAAATTTTAAGATTTTTTCCCCCTTTGTTTTATCCTTTTTCCTTTTCTTATGGTATTTTTGTAGATAGAGTGGATAGACTTCAATTTTACAAACAAAAATATTGATTTGGATAAAGAATGACTGACTACAGGCTGCTTGGTACATGGCAGTCCAACGAGATGAGAATCTGGACACACAGTTTGAGTTAGAGACGCCCAGGAACGGAAAGATAATGTTCAGCTGTGCTAGTTACATAAATTCTTGTCAACTTGCTAAATAAGTGTAGGGGTGGAGTCTAGCCTGTCAATCAGGTTAGAGCCTGATGATTCCTCCTTGTGGGTGTGACCTTCTCATGAGGATTCTGGAATTTCCTCTCTCTCTCTGCCTTGGTTTTCCTGTTGACAAACCACACAGAGACAAGCTGAGGCCTATCTATGATGAGCCCCACTCTCTGCTTCACCTTCCTGATGAAGAGCCACACTCAGACCGCTCAAGGAAGGACATGGAGACCAGTGCTAGGGGTGAGATGCTTCCACCACTACTGGATCCACAAGACTTTCCACCCATTTCTCTGTGAGCTTCATGAATTTTATATCATTGCATGTGCTGCGTGAGTCTGAAGAGAGATTTATGGACAAGTATTGGACTTATGGGCTAACAACCGACTTAAGGACTTGATCTGGACTGGGCTGGGAAGTTTTATTAATGTACAATTATTCTTTGATATAAAGCTCTTTCACATACACATATTAATGTCATTATATTTGTTAATCTAGTCAATCTGGTCTAACCCATAAGTCTTGGGGAAAAAACACTAAAAGTAGCCATAAAAATAGAAAACAATATATTATAAATACAGAGTCCCTATGCTGTTTAAATGGTTAACATATTTGGCTGCTAACAAAAAAGTTGCCAGTTTCAGCTAATCCAAAAGCACTTTAGAAGAGAAGACTGGAGAGCTACTTCCAAACAATAAGTAATTGAAAACGCTGTGGAGTACAGTTATACTGTGACAACATGAGCCACTATGATTTTGAATCAAGGTGACACTTGTTTTTTAATGAATTATGATATATGTCTAGACCAGGGGTCGTCAAAACGTGGCTCATAAGTCACATGCAGCTCTTTTGCTATGAACATGTGACTCTGAAGTAAAACTGAAAAGTTTTAAAGGATATTATTCAGGCAATGGCGAGTTCATTTGTTTGTAAAAATATATTTATGGCTCTCAAATAATTTTTGCATTGTTGTGAAGGATGGGATTCAATCTTCTGTCTCAAAAGTTTTCCAACCTTGTCTAGACTATATAGAAGTATATATATATAATATATATATTTATCATTATTTTTTTTTAATCTACGACTTGTTCTACTGTGGTGACTTGCATGATGCTATGATGTTGGAAATAATTTCTCCAGTATTTCAAATGTGCCATCAATATCACTCATGGTGGCAGGTTTCAGCAGAGCTTCAAGTCTAAGACAAGGAAGAAAGGCCACATGGCTACTTCAGAAAATAGCCAATGAAATCCTATTACCTGATATACTGCTGGAAGATGGGCTCCCTCATTTGGAAATGTATTCAAAATGGGCTCAAGGATACCATTGCTTATGAAGATGTTACAAAATTGGGCAACATGTTGTACATGAGATTGTTATGAGTCAGAGCCAACTCATTGGTAACCACCAACAGCATATATTTCTTTATATCCTAAAGGATATGTGCAAATAATAATATAAACCCTATTCTAAGTGGTTTACTTAAAGGGTGTAATTTATTACTCACAATAACTGTGAGGTTATATTATTAATAGGTATATTTTCCAGATAAGAAAAAACAGATCTAAGAAAGGTTCAGTAACTTGCCCAAAGTTACAAATTAGGGAGCGGATTCATTCTCAATAGACCAAATAGCTACATGATCAATCTAAATGATTGTTAGAACAGATATGAAGGTGCTTTAAGCAAGATAATTAAAAGTATAGAGATAGTGTATAAAATGGAGTTAGAGAAATCCAGGATGATAGAAGTAATCTTGTAGAAATGTCAGAAGCAATACCGTTGGTGCCCAGAAGAGGCAGAAATAGACATTTATCTGTATGTCTGATGCTAGATAACCTTGGGAACCAATTCAGAAAGCATTTTCTATCTTGACCTCTCAAGAGTAATGAGAAAGTACCTAAAAGATAAAATTTGAGATTGCTGTAAATGCCTGGTGTGTGTGCTGAGACTAAACCAGAAAAAAAGAAAGAAGGCAAGAAAGAAAGAACCTTTCTTCCCATTTTAGAATAAAATTCAAATTCCTTAAAAGTGACTGTATTCATTCATAGGAAAACTACAGATTTTGTAATTCAAACCAGGAAAAGTGCATTGCGATTTTTCAGGACAGACTGGTGAAATTAGGATAGCTCTGGGTAATGGGAATGTACAGTTAGTTATCGTGACGTGGGCTGACCTTGTCTTCTATCATTTCCCCTCTCAAACTGCTCTTCTTCACGTTCTTTGAACACACCACCTTCCAGCTCACTCTTATCCAGTGACTTCTGTCCTACTGCACCCTCTTCTTTTTGCCTGGACAATTAACAATCTCCTGTGGAGGTCACTGTTGGCCAGGTGTTCAGCATACTCCCTTCTTTCCTAACAGCACCTTGATGTTGTACAGTCCTGCATCGCCAAACCTGCGCAACGAGGGGAATCTGACCTTTATCCTTGGTCTAGGAAAGAATTCGGACCAGAACACAAGCATATGCAATCCTCTGTATGGACAATGGCTTAAGAGAATATTTAAGTTAGACACTGCATGTAACAGAAAACACCCCCAACTAGTAGGCACAGCAAAGTAGAAATTTAGTTTTCTATCATTTAAAGAAGTAGGGCTGGTCTGGTGCTAAGGTGTCGGGCACTCAGGATTCATGTGGTCTCTCTGCCATTCCTAGGTGGCTGTAGAGCTTCACCATCATGTTCAGATTCCAGGAGGGGAAAAGAAAGGAGCATCCGCTTCCTACAACGTATCTCCTAGCAAAGATACAAACAACTTCTACTTATAGCCCATTGCTAAAATTTAGTCACAAAGCCACCCATCATTGCAAAGAATGCTGGGAAATGGAGCCGTTATTCCTGGTGCTTATGTACCCAGCCAGCAATGAGATAATGGATGTTGGTGGACAACCAGCTATCTTTCCGTCACAGTGGCCTGCTGTAACTGAAAGGAAGAGCTTATTCTATGAGCGTATCTCTATTCCTTCCGTTGTATGTGAGCAAGAATGCAAGCAATCCTAGTTACAACCATCTTTTGTTCACTGGAAGGGAAATAAGCTTATATTTTGCTGAAGATATCTTATAAGCACGAAACAACTTAGTCTTAAAAGGAAACCGACTCTGTGAACAGCAGAGTAAGAGAGTTCAAGGCCCTCATAAAACACGCTTGCTACCAAACCCATCCCTTGTGAATCCTTCCCTACCTCTAAACCACCTGGTCTGAAGGAAGAGCTCTCCCTATCGTTTAGATCACCTTTGCTCGGGTTTCAGATCTTCTGGTGCTTTCAGCATCCTGATGAAGTTTATGTGAAATTGTCTCTACAGGAGTAGGTTTGGGTTAGGATCCTGTTCTTCCCGCCCCCCCCCCACCTCTGTCCCTAAAATACCACATGTCTTATGACTGACAATAGGTACATGGTTAAACCACTGAAGCAAAATTTGTACTTGCAGAATTTTAGTTGTAGAGTACATTTACAATCCCTAAATGGTACTTTATACTTCATTGCATTTTAAGGAACTGCAGTAATACTGTTACACACACACAAATTCCAACATCTAAACAATAAACTCTAATAAAATCCTTTGGGAAAACAAATCTCTTTTCAGAATAGACATTTCACATTAAGAACATAGAGTACTCAGATCCATTCTTACTCATTTTTATTAAAATGGAATAATAGAGATGCATTTAGATTTTTCACTTTTAGTATTCTTAGTAATAAAAGATAGTAATTAAAACTAGTATTGGCAATTTTCTAACATTTATGGTTATATGTTGGTTTTGAATCCTGTTCAGCTTGACATACAGAAAAAAGGAGCATGAAAGTGGTAATCCAAAACAAACTCATGGCCTTTGAATCAATTCTGACTTTAGCCATTCTTAACGACAGAGTGAAACTGTTTCTCCGGGTTTCCAAAAAATCTTTAGGGGAGCAGAAATCTTCATCTTTCTCCCATGAAAGTGGTTTCTCCACAGCTAGTGGGTTTTACACAGTCAGCCTTATGTTAGGAGACCAGCATGTAACCCACCATGCCACCAGAATGCTTTGAAAGTGGTAATAGGTACAAACAAAGACATGCTTGACTATAATCATGCATATTGCCTAACTCATTCTTCTTACAGGCTGGTCAGGTGAGTAAGCTATTGAATGACTCACTGATTAAGAATTAACAGTGAAAGTATTCCCCATCAAATGCTGTGGATGTGTGAGGAAGCAAGACACTGCAATTCAAGATTGAACAGGTAATCCTAGGTCAGGAATCTAGAGAATTGTATCTGAATGGGTTGATCTGACAAGTTAGGGCTGAACCAAGGAATCAGAGAGGAAAAGCAAGTAATCCAAGGGTCAGACAAATAAAATGTGATATTATGCATCGCATTCCACCCATTGAAACCCCACATAAAACAGAATAACACGTTTCCTGCCTTTGAGTCAATCCCTGCACTTTCTTCACAGTCATCACAATACCTGAGTCTTGTTTTGTATCCATTGTATAGTCTAGTGCCTTTCAATTATCTAAAGGGTTCGATGTCCAGTAGTATATCAGACAACATTATATGTGATCAATGCAGATTTTATTGTTTGAGTTTTAGACCAGGCCTTTCTTACAACTTGGGTTTAATCGAGAAGCACTGCTAAAATTTTCCCACGTTGGGTAACTGCGGATATTTGAAATATCTGTGGCTTATCTTCCAGCATCATGGCAAAATGCAAGTTACCGCATCATGCAGAGCTAACAGAAGGATGATAGAAAAGCAAAGTAAAATAGGCAGAAACATCCTGGACCAATAACTGAGCTCATTCTTGGGACTTAGGATAAACATGGAAAACAAAACAATAATAGCAACAAAAACAACAAAAGAGAAAGCTCACGTTCCTTACTGTGGTAGTTAGGCTTTTTGGGGGCTAACATGGGTAGAATTTAGCCTGTCAATCAGGTCGCAGCTTGATGACGGCTTTGGGAGGCAACACTAAGATAAATGGCTCTTGGAGACCAGTATGGTCCCCTTTCTCCCTGGTGGTATGATCAGAGTGCTGCCTGAGTTGGCTGTCCTGCCTCTACATATGTACTGTACTACCTATGGGCTGAGCCAACCCAGGGACTGTGGTGGATCACATTGCTGTGTCCTGCTGTTCCACGCTGTGGTGCCGCCCCAAAGTGCCATGTCTGCTGCCTGTGGGCTGACTTCACTCATCCTGCCACTGCTCCAGAAGTTGTACCTCCGCCACTTCTCACTTCTCATGGCTACATCCCTCCACCACAACCTGCTTCACTACGCTGTCACTGGCCTCTGCTACTCTTCCATATCTCATCTTCCCACTGTCTGCTTCCTCAGCTTTGGACCAGCAGCCATTATGAGTTGGAAGGAGCTGCAGGATATGAACTGAAAGCGAGTTGTACTGAGCTCTCTGTACTGCTGTGTGGAAAAGTTTGCTGTTGTAGTCTATATATATATATATATATATTTTTTTTTTTTCACAAGTGTCCCAGTTTGGGTTCTCTAGAAAACCCTGCCTAACAAACTTAAAAGAATAAAATTGGGCAAAGTTTCTGGAAACAAGAAAATAATGAAATGTTAGTATTTGTCAGAGCTCTCAAGACTAACCCTAAGATTGGTGAATTCCTAGGATCAACAAGACTTAGTATACTGCCATTCCCAAGACTGAGATTAATTACAGCAGAGGATGCAAAATTGAACCAGCAAGCACATGATCCTGACCCTTCGTAACATAATTTATAGTCCCTTGTCAAAATTGTTCTCAAATTCAAGTCCTCAATGTGCTATTCCCATAACATGCTCCACTGCCGCATCCATTCATAGCTGATGCTACATGAACCCTATAGATAGCCAACTCACATAGGGAATCAGAATGGCTATCTCTCTAGGTTTATTCATTTCCACAAAGCTCAGCTGTCTATATGCACACAGCTTTATTTGAATTATTGCCTCACAAAGTGATTTATTCCTCTTCCTCCTTCTTAGTTGAGTATTATAAAAGCATGTTATTTTACACCGCCATGGACGACGAGGAGGAGACTTACCGGCTGTGGAAGATCCGCAAGACCATCATGCAGCTGTGTCATGACCGGGGCTACCTGGTCACGCAGGACGAGCTAGACCAGATGCTGGAGGAGTTCAAAGCCCAGTTTGGGGATAAGCCGAGTGAAGGGCGACCTCGCCGCACGGATCTCACAGTATTGGTGGCCCACAATGACAACCCCACCGACCAGATGTTCGTCTTCTTCCCTGAGGAGCCCAAGGTGGGCATCAAGACCATCAAAGTGTACTGCCAGCGTATGCAGGAGGAGAACATCACGCGCGCCCTCATTGTCGTGCAGCAGGGCATGACGCCCTCCGCCAAGCAGTCGCTGGTGGACATGGCCCCCAAGTACATCCTGGAGCAGTTCCTACAGCAGGAGCTGCTCATCAACATCACGGAGCATGAGCTGGTGCCGGAGCATGTGGTCATGACCAAGGAGGAGGTGACAGAGTTGCTAGCCCGATATAAGCTCCGTGAGAACCAGCTGCCCCGGATCCAGGCTGGAGACCCTGTGGTGCGCTACTTTGGGATAAAGCGGGGCCAGGTGGTGAAGATCATTCGGCCCAGTGAGACAGCAGGCAGGTACATCACCTACCGGCTGGTGTAGTAGTCAAACCCGCACATGAGGCATTGCTTGTGTGGCAGAAATTGCTCCCTGGATGCTGCCCCCTGCCGGGACCCTGCTCAGTGGTACCAGTCCCCACGTGCTCTGCTCTGTACCCAGGCCACTGCTTGCCATTGTGGGCATCCTGCCTAGGGTGTCAGCTCCCTGCCAACCCTGGAGACATGGACTGTGGGACTAGCACCCTCGGACATCACCCAGGACAATGACTGTAGCTCTGGCCACCGGGGGCAGGTGGGTTCTTGGAGCCTCACTGGTTGCTGACTGGGAAGAGCAGGCCGGGCCCAGCTCTGGGTGTCAGGAGAGACCAAGTGGAGCAGCGTGTGGCTGATCGAGGCAGAACATGGCTAGTGATAATAAACGTTTAATTAGAAAAAAGAAAAGCATGTTATTTTCAGATAAGATCAAAATTTTTCCCTGTAAATTTTCAGAAAAAATCATTAGACATGTCTTCCCCTACTGGCTACTCCTAATTTTGTCAAGTGCTAGCAAGGTATTCTAACCCTCTCTGCATCACTGTAAACAGTTTGTGAGTAGCAATTATTAACATAGAAGTACCAAAGTCGGTTACAATAAAGTTGGGCTGCTAACTGTCTCCAGTTCAAAACCACTAACTGCTCCATAGGAGAGAAATTAGATTTTTCTGCTCTGTAACGATTTATAGCCTCAACGTCTAAAGGAAGCAGGTCTACTCTGTCTTTCAAGGTCCCTGTGAGTGAATCAACTCAGCAGGAGTGAGTTATAAGTTACTGAGTCAAAAGATACAATTTTAGGTCTATAGTTTAGATTATACTTCAACGTTAAAAATATGATAAAAAAACAAAAGCTGCATAACTGGACCAATTGTGAGAAACACGATGATGACTGGAAAACATATTGAAGTTTTTTTCATGGATTTAATTATACTTGGTTAACAATAACACCATAGAAGCAGCAATCCAGAAAACATACAACATAATATATTGTGCAAATCTGTTGCAAAACTTAAAAGCAGAGCTGTTATTTTGATGACTAAGGTGCACATGACCCAAGCCGTGTATTTACAAGAGGCTCATATGCATGTGAAAGCTGGGCAATGAAAAAGGAAGAATGAAGGAGAATTGACATATGTTGGTAATATATACTGCCAAAAAGTAAACAATATAGACTGCCAAAATGTAAACAAATATGTCATAGAAGGAGTACAGCCTGACTGTGCCTTAGAAATTTACTTTGGACATGTTATTATGAGCAAACAGTCCCTGGAGAAGGACATCATGCTTGTTAAAGTTGAGCATCATCAGATACAGAAAGATCCTCAACAACACAAATTGACACAATGTGTGCAAAAATAGGTTTGGAGGATCTACTATTGTGAGGATGTCCTGGTACTAGGCAACATCTGCTTGTACAGGTACTATGAGTTGAAACCGACATGGCAGTACACAGCTACCAGGTTATTTTCAATAAATTCAACTTCCTTCTATGCAATGTTGATATTTGAAAGAGTAGAATTGAGATAAAAATCAAAGTACACCTTATAATGCTCAAAGGAAACATTCCTAATGAAGATACAATAGACTTTAATACCTAGGTGCTCAGTAATACAACATTTACAGAGGAGATCTGAGAAGAAACAAGCACAAAGCAAACCAAAAAAGCACTGCAATCTTGGAGATTTTAATAAACAAACAAAAAAATCAAGAAAACAAAATTGGTTAGAATACAGAAGACTTCAGCAGCATAATAAAAAAAGACAGATCTACCAGGCCTCCTAAGGGCAGTGGAGGAATTACTGAACCCAAATGAAGGCTGAACATGATAGTGGGACAAGAGGAAAGCAATAGGAAATAGAGGAAAGAACTAGGAGACAAAGGACATTGATAGAGGTCTAAATACAGGCATGTATATATGTAAATATATTTATATATGACGATAGGGAAATAGATCTATGTACATATATTTATACATTTAGTATTAAGGTAGCAGATGGACATTGGGCCTCTACTCAAGTACTCCCTCGCCACAAGAACAGTCTGTTCTAAAAATCCAGCATTCTGTGATGCTCATCTTCCTGACACTGCTGAAGACAAAATGGGTGCATAAGCAAATGTGGTGAAGAAACCTGATGGTGCCCAACTATCAAAAGTCATAGCCTTTGGGGTCTTAAAGGCCTGAAGATAAACAAGCAGCCATCTAGCTGAGAAGCAACGAAGCTCGCATGGAAGAAGCACACCAGCCTGCGTGATCATGAGGTGCCGATAGGATCAGGTATCAGACATCAAAGACCCAAAACAAAAAAATCCCATCATTGTGAATGAAGTGGAGTGTGGGGTAGAGGCCCAAAGCCCATCTGTAGCCAATTGGACAACCCCTTACAGAGGGTTGAGGGGAGGAGACAAGCCTGTCAGGGTGCAGTGTAGCACCCATGAAACATACAACATTCCTCTAATTCTTTAATGCCTCCCTCCTACCCCCACTATCATGACCCCAATTCTACCTTAAGTATCTGGCTAAATTAGAGCATGTACGTGGTACAGATAAGAGCTGGAAACACAGGGAATCCGGGACAGATAAACACTCAGTACCAATTTGGACAGTGACCACACCAGGAGGGGCAGGAGAAGGTGGGGGAAGAAAGGGGGAACCGATCACAATGATCTCTACCTATAGCCCCTCTCAGGGGGATAGTCAACAGAAAAGTGGGTAAAGGGAGACATTTGATTAGTTTAAGACATGAAAAAATAATAATCACTTATAAATTATCAAGGGTTCATGAGGGTGGTTCATCAAGGGAGGAGGGAGGGGGAAAATGAGGAGCGGATACCAAAGGCTTGAGTAGAAAGAAAATGTTTGGAAAATGATGATGGCAACAAGTATTCAAATGTGCTTGACACCATGGATGGATGGATGCATTGTGATAAGAGTTGTATGAGCCCCAATAAAATGATTTATTTTTTAAAAAGATAGATCTAATAGATATATATCAAGCTGTTACACCTATTATAGAAAATATACATCATTTCAAGTACATATTAGCTATTTTCAAAAAATAATTTTCTTAGGCACAAATAAAAAATATTGGTTTCTCTGTTTACAGAGAGCTATATATTAATTTAAAACGATCAATAAGTTCCTTTCCTATGGCCAACGCACACACACACACACACACACACACACACACACACATTGCCATAGGTCACTGAGTCCGAAACAACAAGATAGCAGTGGGTTTGGTTTCAGCGATAGTCTAAGCACACAAGCAAGAATTTTCTGGATATATGTAAAGTGGTCATCAAAACAATGATAAGGAAAGTATACACACTTCCAAAAATATTAAAAACATTTAAATGAAACACAAAAGAATTTGTACTGTTAAAAAGTAAAATTTAAGAATTAGAAAAATAGAATGCTATTACATAAGCTAATACCTTGAAAAATTAATAAAAGAAACAAAAGATAGTTAAATAATAAATGAAAAATGGAGGAAAGCACAAATATACATAATTAGAATTAGCAAGTAATAACCATTGAAATGAAAGAACTGAATCCCAGAGAATTTCTACCAAAATTTTGAAGATCAGAAACCCCTTATATTACTTAAAATATTACGGTGCATTGAAAAGGAAGAAATCATTTTCTATGTTAAGCATTACATTATAATCATAAAGAAAACACCCCTTTCATCTGTGAATATTAGTGACAAGAAACAAATAAAATGTTGCCAAATGGAACCCAAGATTATATAAAATAATTATGACCAAGTAGAGTTCATCCTAGGGATATACAGTGGTTATATATTAGGAAATGCACCCATTTACTCTATCACCGTAATAGAGCTGAAGTGAAATATCAAGATCACCTCTAATGGTGCATCAAATTCGTTGAAAATTTTCAATATTTTCTCACAGTATGACGAAACTCTCCAAAAAAATAAGATTGAATCGACCACATTAATATATAATCCGTATTTATGATGTATATATACACACAATAACATCCAATACACCTCATCCAAAGTCCATTTTAACTTGATGGGGAAATGATATTTTCTCTTACCACCAGAACCAGGACAAGGAAGCCAGTTCTATTGAGTGAGCATTGTCCTGGAATTCTTAACAATGGCAGTTAGACAAGATGTAATAGTCAGGTTTTCTGTGCCAACCTGGCACCTGTAAGAAGATATGGCTGAAGTTTAGCCTGTCCATCAGGGCAGAGCTTGATGACCTACTTTGGAAGTGAACCGAGATAAATAGCTCTCTGGAGGCAGGCCTCTCTCTCCCTCTGCCTTCACCTTCTTCTGGCTCTGAGGCCAGAGTCCTGGAGATGCGTCCACCACCATTGGATCCACAAGACTTTGCACTCACTGGCCTGTGATCTTTCTGAATTCTGCATCACTGCATGTGGCTGCATGAATCTGAAGAGGGACTTCCAGAGTAGTGTCAGATTTTTGGACTTGAGTTAGACTGGGCTGGTATGTTTTCCTGATAAGCAATTATTTCTTGATATAAAGCTCTTTCATTTGTGTGTGTGTGTATATATATATATATATATATATATATATATATATATATATATATATATAATTTCCCCCCCCCCACTGAATTTCTCTCATCAACCCAGCCTAACACACAAGATAAGAAGTACAAGAATTAAAAAGCAAAAGGTAAAGTCATCTCTAGAGTAGATTATATCGTGAATGGAAAATCTAGAGATTACAACAGAAGAAAATTCTATATCCCACCCAATCCTATTCCTTTGTGGACCTCGCTGCTCGCTGCTGTGGTTTCTGTTATAGCTCTCAGTGACAACAGAAAGAAATACGGCCTAGCCTTGCAGCATCACACGTTTGTTATTCTGTGTTCTGCAGCTGCAGGGTCAGTTCACCTTGTTGATGGTCTTCCTCTTTTCCCGTCTACCAAATGATAGTCCTTTTTAGGGACTGGAAAAGGTATACATGCTTTAAGCACACCCAATGGTATTGAATAAAGTCCAGGCTGCATTGACGTTACTACAAAAAACAAGGCTTCAGGAATTGATAGAATAACAACTGAGATGTTTTAATGAGCTGATGAGGTACTGGAAGGACTTCATTTGTCCATGCAAAGAAATACTGGAGAAAGCCACTTGACTAAGTGATTGGAATTGATACATGTTTGTTCATATTCCAAAGAAAAGTGATCCAAACAGAATATGGAAATGATAAAACTATTAATAAAATCAAATGCAAGCAAAATTTTGCTGAGGATAATTAAAAATGATACAGCAGCATATTAAGGCATATACACACATACATGAATTGGTAGGGAGCGGCCAGAAATTCAAGCCAAATTCTGAAGAGGAGTTGGAATGAGGGATAAGATTGCTGAAATAAAATGAATCTTGGCAGAAAACAGAGGATACCAGAAATATGTTTGTGTTTTATTGACTGTGCAAAGACCTTCAACTATGTGGATCACAACAAACTACAGATAACATGGTTACGAATGAGAATTCCAGATCACTTCATTGTACTCATGTAGAACCTATACATAGACCAAGAGGAAGTTCTTGGAGCACAAGAAGGGGTTATGATATGATTTAAAAATCAGGAAAGGCTTGCATTAGGGTTGATTTCTTTGTAGTATTAAATATGTACAGTGAGAAAATAATTTGAGAAGCCAGACTTTATAAAGAAGAACAAGGGTTAGAGGAAGATTTCTTAACTTTCCAAATGCAGATGACATAACCTTGTTTACGAACAGTGAGGTGAACTTGAAGCACTTGCTGCTGAAAATCAAAGACTGCAGCCTTCAGTATGGATTGCAACTTCACTTAAAGACAACTGAAATCCTCACTATTGAACCAGTAGACAACATCATGATAAATGGAGAAAATATTGAGGTTGCTGAGGATTTCGTTTTGCTTGGAGCAGTAATCAAGGTTCATGGAGGTAGCAATCAAGAAATTAAATGACATTGCATTGGGCAAATTTGCTGCACAAAACCTCTTAGAAGTATTGAAGAGCAAGGATGTCTCTTGGATTACTGAGGTGCCAGATCTAAGCCATTGTATTTTCAATTGGCTCATGTGCATGTGAAAGGTGGACAATGAATAAGGATGGCTGTAGCAGAAATAAGTCCTTCTTGGAAGAAGTATAGCGTACATGCTCTTTGGAAGCAAGGGTGGTACTTTATTTTACATACTTTGTCATGTTATCAGGAGAGACTAATTAGTCCCTGATACAAGATATCATGCTTGCGGTCAGTGACAAAGAGTAAGACCCTCAATGAGACAGATTAACACAAGGCACAACAATGAGCTCACACTTAGAAAAGAGGGTGAGAATGGTGGGTTTTACTGTGAAAACTTTGTTTTAATGTTTTTAATAATACGATTTTTATGTTTGACTTATATTCTCGAGGTGTGTTAGTCTGGGTAGACTAGAGAAATTCATAGAGACACTCATGTGTAATAGCAAAGACCTTTATATAAAATGTAATTGTACATCAAGAAAACATCCCAGCCCAGATCAAGTCTATAAGTCCAATATTATCCCATATGTCCAATACCAATCTATAAAGTCCTCTTCAGACTCATGAAACACAAGCAATGACACCAAATGCAGGACGATCACAGGCCAGTGGGTGGGAAGTCTTGTGGATCCGGTGGTGTTGTAAGCATCTGCTTTGGCAGGGGTCTCCATGTGGCTCCTTAGCTGCAATGCCTCCCAGGAAGTGAAGAGAGAGAGAGAGAGAGGCTCCTGCCTCCAGGGAGGAATACAGGAGTTCCCAGAATCCTCAGGAGAAGGCCATACCCATACAGAGGCCTCGTTGGCTATGACATGACAGGCTATACGCTACTCCTTCATTTGTAATCCTCTCAAATTGACAAATGATTATATAAGTACCACACATGTGCATTCATGTTTTGAGGTGTTTCACAGATTCATCATTTTTAATTTTGTATAGCATTCCATTGAGTGTATGTACCAAAGTTTGTCCATTCTTCTATTGATGATCATTTAATTTGTTTCCATATTTTTGCTTTTTGTTTGGGGGAATGGTGCTATGATGAACATGGGCATATCTCGTGTCATGGATCTTACATTTTTAGGACATAGGACAAGTAGTTAAGAGTGCTAGGTTACACAGTATTCCTACTCCCAGTTTTTGAGGAACTGACATACATCTTTTCCCAGTGGCTGTTTCATTTTACAGTCCTACCAGTGGTGTCTAAGGGTTTGCGTTTGGACTCTACAAAGATCTCCACTCATTTCTAGTATTTGTTGTTTTTCAGTTCTTTTGAACTTTGCTACCAATGCTGGAGTGAGGTGGTATCTCATCACTGGAAATTGCACTTCTCATATGGCTAATGATCGTGAGCCTTTCATCATATATTTGTTGGTAGAGCCTTATTTCTGCATAATGCCTTTTAAGTGCATGCATACTCTTTTAGCAAAACTGACCACTGGATGTCCCTTACACATACTTGTACTTAGATATCACTTAGAATACCCTCAATGTCATATAGGATACTCTTACTGAGCATCTTTACTCTAAGTCATCCTATAATGCAGTGGTTCTCAACTTGTGGATCGTGACCCCTTTGGGGAAGGGGGGTGAATGACCCTTTCACAGGGGGCGCCTGATTCATAACAGTAGCAAAATTACAGTTATGAAGTAGCAACAAAAATAATTTTATGGTTGGGGTCACCACAATATGAGGAACTGTATTAAAGGGTCGCGGCTTTAGGAAGGTTGAGAACTGCTGCTATAACAGATTAACAGCCAATATAAACTATATAGGCATTGGTATTTATTTTAATTCTGTCCCACATCACCTCAACTGTGATTTCTTCCTTTGAAATCCATAGCCCTCTGTACCTTTCCTTGGTCTTTCATAGTTCAGATTTTTTTAAATCTTGGAAACGCTCTAAAATTATGTTTTTCATAGGTTTGAAAATAATATACATCTCCATATTTGTAAGAGTAGGGATTTAGTAAATATTTATTTTATTGAATAAACAATGACTATTTACAAGAGAAAGCTAAGGTTTTAAACTCACCTTAAGATTTCCCCTCGGTTCATAGTTTACTAAATTTTTATTAAGGGAGTCCAGTTGAGCAGGATTTTGCCTAATATACTGCACTCTCAAGTCCTGGTCCATGGTCGGTACTTAGTAATAATCTTACCTATTTGCCTGTCTGAGAATGAATTGAATGTTAATAAAAAATGTAAAGAATAACTCCAACATATTAAATAAAGACCAGCATCAGGATCAAATCCTCAGCATTTTGTGCCTTGCTTCTATCATAGTCTAGGTGCCTTTTGAAGGACCTCTGTAAATTTATACTCAAATTTAAAAAAAATCCCTAGTGTGAAAAGAGGTTGGCAAACTATATTCATGGTAAATTGCTTCAGTTTGAACCCTGAAAGGCCCTGTAAATGTGCTGAATTAATTCTACTCTTCTCAATGTTAAATTCTACTCTTCTCAATTGTTAAATTCTTAGACCTGCTGCATAGCAATTTTATACTCGTTCCCATCTGAGAACATCCTTTTGCGTTATCCAGTATCTTCTGTATAAAAGGCAAATATTCAGAATTGGTACCATGGATTCCTAAAATAGTTTTGGCTATCCATAAGAGGTAAAACATTAACAGGAATATGACCAAGGTCGGTGGAAAATAAGATAAAGGGAGGCTAGTTAGAGCATGAGACGGCTTTTAGGAACCTGATTCCTTCCTCTTCCATCATCCTCCATGTCTTAACTTTGATCAATGGCACCCTGGTGGGCTAGTGGTGGAGTGTTGGGCTGCAATCTGTAAGGTCGGGAGTTTGAAGCCACCAGCAGCTCCGCGGGAGAAAGACTGGGCTTTCTACCCCCCATCAACTGTTACAGTCTCCCGGAAACCCAGAGGGGCATTCTATAAGTCAGCATTGAATCCATGGCCAGGAGTTTGGTTTTTGGTTAACTTTGACCAGGTTTGCCAAAGAAGGCTTAGCGTTTTAAAGAGCCCCTTCCAGACAGGACATATTCCATATCACCCTGGCTTAAAAGGAACAATCAAGAAGCCAGTCTTAGATGGCCAGACTTACAGAATGGAGAATGAGAAGTAGTCACCAACCACTCACTGAGCCCAGAAGAGGGTGGAAGGGAAGCGGAGACCGGAGGGGGCGGGTTTTGCGCAACGAGGCCCCGCCTCCGCCGCTCGTCGCTGATTGGCGCTAACAATAGGATGGGCAAGGAAGGGCGGGCCCTCGGCCAATCCTCCAGCGTTCCGCGCGGTCCCTCCCACCTGGTGGGTGTGTCCTAGCGGGGCGGGCGCGCTCGCGTCGGAGGCACGGATAGGAGGCGGGGCCGCGGCGGCGCGCGCTCTCGGCACCCGCGCACCGCCAGCGGCGCGGATCTCCAGGAGCCGGTCGCGGGCCCGGACAGGCGCCGGGGGTGCTAGTGAGGACAGGGCTCGCGGGGGACCGTCGCGATGAACACGGTGCTGTCGCGGGCGAACTCGCTGTTCGCCTTCTCGCTGAGCGTGATGGCGGCGCTCACCTTCGGCTGCTTCATCACCACCGCCTTCAAAGACCGGAGCGTCCCGGTGCGGCTGCACGTCTCGCGGATCATGTTGTGAGTGCAGCCCCGGCCGGGCCGGGGTGGGGGCGGGGTGCGGGCGGGTGGGGGGCGCCCAGACGGGGCGCGGGTGGCGGCGGAGGCCGGACTGCGGCGTCGGGCCGCGGGCAGGGGTCCCGGCGCCCCGCGCTCCCCACCCGCAGCGGCCGTGCACTCCGCGTGGAGACGTCCCGGGGTGGCCCTCGCGGACCCCCCCAGTTTCCTTGGGAACCCGCGGAGATCCCCCCTTCCGCCGTCGATTCCCGGGCTTGCTCTTAAATTTTAATTTTGAGCGTTACTCGGGCCGGCGGCTCCGCTGCTTCCTGTTCCTCACTTCCCTCCGCCCACGCGCGGCCAATGAGGGAGCAACACACCAGCACTCGCGGCGCCGCCCGGCCCGCGCCGGGCGCCCGCGGCTCCGCACGCCAGGCCGGGGCCGGGGCCGGCCGCCCCCGCAGCCCGGGTCCCCCGCAGCCCGGGTCCCCCGCAGCCCGGCTGCCCAGACCTGGAGCTAAAGAGCAGAGCGCTTTTGTCTCTCACAGCCAGAGTTTGCCCAGGTTGACATTCGCTTTAGTGTTTGTGCTTCCACCTTCCAAAGACAGCAGATCCCCGGTGCCGCTTTGAAGTTGGCCAGGGTTCTTCTTGGGGTACAATGAATTAAACTCTTTGGGGTACAGTGAATCAAACGTCTTAGCTTTCTAATAGGGGGTGGAGTGGGTGGGGTGTGTGTGTGTGTGTGTGTGTTTTCACGAACCAACCCGGTTGCATCAATCGGTGAAAAATGCCAAAATTGCTATTTCGGAATGACGATGTCATTTTGCTGTAGTCTGTTTTTAAGTGATTGGTATTAATTTTACTTGCTACTGTTTTGCTTTTTCTTTGAGACATAGCCCCTTCCTATTTTTCTTTCTCTCTGATTCTCGTTTCTTCCACTCCGTTACATCATATAACTGCACTCTTGTCCTTCAAGCTCAGTTTTCAAATGTCTTTGTTAGCGTCCCCAACCAGTCATCCAACGCCCTTTCTGTGTGAATAGATTGGGGCTTTTTAGACTCAAACAGCACCAGTCCAGCGACTGCTTAGAAAAGATCTTGGCATAATAAACACTCAACAAATGGTGCCTACTAATATCTTGAGCACGATTCTCACAGTGTGGAGCTTATGGTATTTTGAAGGAACTGAAAAGAGTGGACCTGGCACAAAGTAAACACAGCAAAAGCCGAACTCCTTACTCTCCAGTCCCTTTGGCTCAGAGATCCTATAGGACAGAGAGAACTGACCCAGGGGGGTTTGATGTCAGGCTAGCAGCAAAGTGGGGAACCACTGCACGGGAGGGCTCCTCACCACAAAGCTAGCAGTCCATGAGGAGGAGCTGCTAATATTTTTTATAGTTTTTCAGCCACCCTGTAGTCATGTGACTTCTCTGCATATCGCTCTATTACATCAAACATTGGCTGCTGCATTTAACAGGTTTCATTACCTTCATTGTGTGTGTGTGTGTGTGTGTGTGTGTGTGTGTGTGTGTGTGTTTTAGAGTTTCTCATAAAGGTATATGAAAACAGCAAGAGGCCCACATTGATTTTTACATTGGAATGTTTACCCTGTGTGCCCACTTACTGGTTTCTTTGGGTTTTACTATTTTCTTAATGGAACTGCTGTTTTACTGGTGCTTACAACTATATCTTTTATTTTAAGAAATTATGAGCATGTTAATTGTGTGTGTTATCTTTTAAGGATGGTGAAACTTTTCTCTTCACTTCTAGAAAAAATGTAGAAGACTTCACTGGACCTAGAGAAAGAAGTGACCTGGGATTCATTACATTTGATATAACTGCAGATATCCTTTAAAAAGAATTAAATTGCTTTTTTAAAAGTTGTATAATAAGATAAATGATTCTTAGTGATTTGGGGAACAGGGGATTTGACTACCAACTGAATCAGCTGAACCTTCAAAATTTCTATGCCTACAGTTTTATTAATAAAGTAGCATTTTCTGTTTTCCACATGTAACGTGCCCATAATAATAATACGCAAAAATAGCTTGCATGTCACACACCAGAAACTGTGCATTGAGATACACAGTGTGCATAGACTGAGTTACATGTGTTTTACTAGCATAAAAACACAGTAATATCCGCAGAAATTTTTTTTTGTAGATTTGAGTTAATATTTTTTGAAGCTATTTTAAATTCTTCAAAGAAAACACCTAAATCCGAGCTACAAAAGAAAGTTTGAATCTGTGATCTGGAAATAAAAGTAAAATTGGGAAAGAAAATGCTACCAGTGTCTAGCCTGCCTAGAGAGAGTATTCCAGGTACAATTTCAAGAGAGAATCCCAAGGATGTGACAAGGGCAGAGGAGCATATGTTGTCAATCGTATCTGTCATATCCCGGAAGCCCAGTAGGAAAACGGTTGATAACCTTTAGCAGCAGTTTTATTCTTCTTTTTCTAAAGCAGCGGTTCTCAACCTGTGGGTCACAACCCCTTGGGGGGTCGAAGGACGCTTTCAACAGGGGTCGCCCGGTTCATAACAGTAGCAAAATTGCAGTTATGAAATAGCAACAAAAATAATGTTATGGTTGGGGGTCACCACAGCATGAGGAGCTATATTAAAGGGTCGTGGCATTAGGAAGGCTGAGAACCACTGTTCAAAAGACTTTAAATAAGGGGCAGAGAAATATGAGCAACTAAAAGTTACCTTGAAATGAGGATGATTTAAGTGTTTCTCTTTACTTTTAGTTTACATTTTGGCAACTCTGATCATTTAAGAATTTGGTTAATATTCTGACTGTGTCCTCCATATATTCCAGTCTGAATTCACCTACCTTTTTTAAGTCCTCGGAGATCAGGACAAATTTAAACAGTTGAAGCCTAGCATGTACCTGGGGAGTGCACCTCTCTTACCTTTCTGCTCACAGAATTGCTTTTAACTTGCTGTTTAAAAAAAAGTAGACAAGAAAAGGTTTCAATAGAGGAAAATAGAGCAAGCTATGAGCAATGTTCTATGCTGAACTTTGTGTGTGTTTAAGCCTTAACGACATTTTTTTTTAAACTTTAATAAGCTAGACTTTGAACTTGTGTCAAACAGTGATGTTGCACATCTGGAGATTTGCACTGAAAGTTTCTCTTACCTCCATTGTGATATTTGAATTTTCAGTCTCAATTGTAATTTCTTTAGGTCTTCGTGCTGCTGCTTAAACTTGAAATTTTACCTCTGTAGAGAGCTGCGGAAGACCTCTAAATTCTAAACCGATAATTTATATATATATATATATATATATATATATATATATATATATATATATATATATATATATATATATATATATATATCCAAAAGTGGAATGTAGCACGCATAATAAAAATAACTTAACAATTTAAATATACTGCATTTTTGGAAAATGACGCACTCACACTTATAGCTTATGGAAATGATGAACTTAAGGAAGCAGTGCTGACAGAGTGCACTCATGCGAATCCCACTTCTGTTTCATTACATTTCCAGAAATGGATTTTGGCTTCATTTACCCATTCTCCCATATTACAGGAGGGCGGGGGTGATGATCATGATGATAAATGAAAAACTAACGAGTTCTTTTAAGGTGAAAGCATACTTTCTTTTGGATATTTTATTTGTTGAATTCCAAGACTGATTATTCAAAATGATGTCTCGGCTTAAATTTTATTAAAGCAAGAAAATGTAAATAAAATCTTGTTCTTTTAGCTTGAAGCATAGGATAATTTCTTAGCTAGTTATTTGTAGTTTTTTGCCCATGCATATGCTTTGATTTCAGCATGGCCTCCCGTACATGGCAACCATGATACTGTATCAGAAATTACAAAAAGTTAAGTGTTGTCTATAATTTTTGATCTTTCAATAAGCATGTTTGGTTTACATTTCAAGTGATATTAAATGAATACCTGCCATTTAATCAGCAAATAAAAATTGAAGTTGTTGTTAGTCAGCAGTTTGAAACCACCAGCCACTGAGAAGAATGGTCCCATAAAGAGTAGCAGTCTCGGACACCCACAGGGGCATTTCTACCAGAATCACCATGAATCGAAATAGACTCTGGCAGTGAGTTAAATGTTCCATTCAGTCAATTATGTCTCATAGCAACCCAGTGTAGAACAGAATGCAACCCTGCCCTGGATTGCAACTTCCTTACCACTGTTATGTTTGAGCCCATTGTTACAGCCACTGGGCTAGCTTTTCTTGTCTGTCCAGTCTTCCTCTTTTTCGTTGATCCTCTGCCAGCATGCTGCCTTTTTCCAGGGATCAGTCTCTCCACGGACAGTCAGAAGAACAATCAATCTGTCTCTGCAGAAGTACAGTCTGAATGCTCCTTGAAAACAAAGATGATGAGGCTTTGTTTCAAGTACTTTGGGCATGTTTTCAGGAGAGACTGTCCCTGGCGAAGGACATCATGTTTGGTAAGTGGAGGGAAACGGAGGAAGGCCCTCCAGGAGAGGGATTCACCGGTGGCTGCCACCAGGGCTCAAACATGCAGGTGGCACGCGCAAGAGTGGGCAGTTTTAGTTCTGTTGTCCATGCAGTCACTATGAGTCCAAACACTGGGCAGCCCCTAAAAATACTCTCTTTGGATAAGTGTCCCTGGTGGTGTAGTAGTAATGTGTTGGGCTGCTAACTGCAAGGTCAGCCGTTCGAAACTACCAAACTGGTCCATTAGCGAAAGTTGAGACTTTCTACTACTGTAAAGATTTACAGTCCTGTGAATCCACAGTGGCATTTCTCCTCTGTCCTATAGTGTCCCTGTGAGTTGGAATCAACTCAATAGAAGTGAGTTTGGTTTTAGTTTAGTGTCTTCTAATAGCATGTTTGAAGTAGATGAGATAGCCTCACAATCTTCACTTTTTATCGTTTTATTAGGGGCGCATACAACTCCTATCACAATCCATACATCAATTGTGTAAAGCACATCTGTACATTCTTTGCCCTCATCATTCTCAAAACATTTGTTCTCCACTTAAGCCCCTGGCATCAGCTCCTCATTTCCCCCTCCCTCATGAACCCTTGATAATTTATAAATTATTATTTTGTCCTATCTGCCCTGTCCGACGTTTCCCTTCACCCACTTTTCTGTTGTCTGTCCCCCAGGGAGGAGGTCATGTGTAGATCCTTGTAATCTTCACTTCTAAGGAGCATTCTAATTTTTTTTCTGCTTAGCTGGATTTGTTTGTAGTTCTGGCAATCCACATACTTTCCAGTATTCTTTTATTCAACATTTTATTCAATATACTTCCAACACCATATTTAAGATGCATTAATTCTTCTGTGGTCTTCTTTGCTCAGTGTTCAATTTCACATGTGTATGAAGTCATTGAAAAGGCCATGGGTTGCGTCATCAGGCTCATCGTCATCCTGAAAGTGACCATTCTTGCAGTTACATTTACAAAAACAACCTGGCACACCTATGAAAGCAACGCCTAAGGGATTATGCATCTGGCAAAACAACACATGACTTGCACATTATTTGCATACAAAGATGACAATGTGTAATACAAGTCAACTTCTGTGGGGACAGAAGTCTTGTAGTTGCTTCTTTGCATCTTTTCCTGCATCCCAGGGAAGCTAAGTTGGGGTTTAGCTGCATCTTTTTTATGAGTCATTTGTAGATTGAAATATGATCTCTTCTGGAATGACGAAAAGCAAAGTTTTGTCTTGGTTTGCTTGATGTATTTCTAAATTTAAATTGTGGTAATTGGAATGTTAATATACCTGAAATAAGTTACCTTTCTTTTAGACTTAGTTGATATTGCAGATAACTATGTTAGATTAATTTTTTTTTAATGTCACAAGTATCTCAGCTAGAATTGCTTAAAGGAGCAGGGGAAATGCTGATAATCTCAAAGTGGTAATACTTAGCCTTGGAATGGGATAGATTTTATAATACATTTATTCTCTATAGATTTTTATTAGTTTATTTCCCCTAAACAGTAGGTGTCTTAGTCTGTTTCCGACGGCTTCTCTTTTACCATTGCAGTGTCAGTGTTGCGGGGGGTAAAGGATCTGAAGACAGCTGCGCTCTGTTGGGAGCTGTCGGATGCTTCACTAATCTTGTATTCCTTAACTGTTTCACATCTTGAGAATATATTTGATTGGAATGTTAAGCAGCTATTTCTGTATTTATCTGCAGAATATTCAACAAAAAATAATGTAAGTATGTATACTTATCGAGTTATTTTAAAAATACCATTCTTTTTTTTTTTTAAATACCATTCTTTATGTAACATCTTAACTTCGTATGTCAAAATATCTGGCCCAAGTCTAATAAAAAGTCAAATTCAAATGTGGTTCTAGTAAGAAAATTTTCTCTTTTTCCGAGTCTCTCTCTTTTTTTTTCTTCCTGACTGCTCTATAGTTCTTTAGTATTGTGTTCAACATAATGAGATACACAAAAGGTCATCAAAATGAAGTAAAGATCATTGAGAGTTAAATTTTAGGGCAAGTCACAGATGTTGCTATTAGGGTTCTAGTTTTCACATGTATGCTTTCTTTCATACCAGATACCCTAATACGTGTGTTTATGATCAGTGGATGGCTGCGGACACATCCTCTCAGTAATACACTGGTCTTAGTCTTGTGAGGGTTTCGTCAAAAGCAGGCTCAATGGAATCAGAGGCGCCGGGACAATCTGAAGCCAGGCAAGGATTCGGTGTAGGAGGTTGGAGTGGGGTAGCTTCCAGGGAGGAATTTTGGTTGGTTCTCTTGCCAGCCACAGGAGCACCGGGGTGGTGCACTGGTGGGGAAGGCCAGGATAGGTTTAGTGAGGACTTGCTCTATCATGGCATTCTTTGAAGGGAGCAAAAGCTGTCTTAGAAGGAACTTGTGGGGAAACATCCCCCCATTGACACTGCAGCCCGGATCTTGTTGGCTCAGACTCTTACATTACCCCAACTCAAGAAACCATTTAGAGGGAATCTGAACGGACTTTCTTGTGTATGTCAAAGCTGTTATTTTGGCAAGGTGTAAATCACGGCATATGGAACTTTTCGAGAAGGGCTTAAGGAAGTGGAAGTGCCGCCTTCCAAAGTGTAAAAGCCTAAAAGGCCACGATGTCAAGAAATCACATACCTTGCAACGTAGAAGGCTTCTGCGAGGTTGGCTGTAGCACTCACTCTAGCATTCCACAGAGTATTACATTCTGTTCCCATTTCAGTGAGCTCTGTCGGCAGACTTCAAAAATGAAGTTTGGATTCCAGTTTTTCAGTGATATTTTTGAAGCCTTCTTGTATTGTCCAGTGTTAAATAAACTAACGCTCCCAATATGAACAAATTATTTAAATGATTTCTGCAAGGACATTGCAGATTGAACATAATATTAATGGTCCAAACACATGAGACAATATGAAAACGTCGGAGTAGATGCTTGCTCTTTTCTGAACAGCTTACAGGGTTTGAAAAATTACAACCTAGATAAGTATAATGACTGGGCAGAAAGAATTCAAGATTAGGCAAATTGACATTCATTAGCTCTGGTGGTGCTGTCTTGTAAGAGTTGGACTGCGAACTACAAGATTGGCGGTTCAAAAGCCACCAGCTGCTCCTTGTAAGAAAAAATGAGACTCTGACCCCCTAAAGATTTAGCACCTTGGAAATTTTATATAGGGTCACTAGGACTTGGAATCGACTCAGTGGTGGTGGCTTTAGTTTTTAGGGGGTCATCATTCGTGAAGGTTCCCTGATGACACTGCTGGGTTGGCAGCACACTGCCAACCACACGGTGGCTTCAAATCATCCACCAATGCCCTGCAAGTGTGAGGTGAGGCGCTGTGCTGCTGGCAGAGTGACAGGGTTGGAAACCCTGTATCAGGTTGGTGTGCTTTGGACGTGGTTTGTAAGCAGCACGTTGTTTGGGATCGTTAATGAGGACATCGTCGTCATTATTGGTAACACGAACAGTCACCTGGTGTAGAGTCCAACACAATTCATGGAAACCCCACGTGCACCAGAGTACAGTGCTCCACAAGTTTCAATGGCTGCTTTTATGCAAGGCCTTTCCTGCAAAGCTCCTCTACTTGGACTCAAACCTCTAATGTGTTACTTAGTAGTTGAGAGCAACACGAAAGGACTGTTTTCCCGTAAAGCTGAGCGTACTTAGTAAAGAGGCATAATTTGGGTTTATGCTCAATATGATTTGTGATCTTTCCAGTGAATGATTAGATAGGATGCCTGGAAATAGGGAGATGGAATTGTTACTCAGCTATTCTCCTTTCAAAGCTAAAATACTTTTCTTCACTGTTAGGATCAGAAAGAAAGTGAAATATTTGAATCAACAAAATTTGTAATGTGTGCTTTAAAATGTATTAACTACATAGATAAGTAAAATCTAAAGCCAAAAATGTAAGCCATTCTTCCCAGATTATTTTAAAATATGTCACCATTATCAATATTGATAGTTTTTTTAAATATGTGGCTTCAGCTGTTCTTGTCCTCCTATTAAGTGACATAATCTATACTTAATAATTATTCTCTGTTGAGAAATATTTTCCACTGTGATGAGTTACATGAGACTCACCAATTTGAGTAAACTAATCTTTAGTTAGAAGCTATAGTGTGATTAAATTGATAAGATTCATAATTAAAAGGTGTTTATGCAAAAAACAAGGAGACCCTCCTCGGACTTGAGTAGAGAGAAGGAGCCATCTCCACACGAGCCCAGGCCTGATTGCCACCGAGGCCCGACGCGCCTTCACCCTCCATCCTCCTTTTCCCGATTGTAACACCACCCGCTCCTTCCACCACCTCTGCCTGTCTGCTGGGCTCGATAATTCACTGTGGTGGCCACACAGCACACAGACGTAACTCACAAATGTGCGGGTTCCTGGCAATAAACAGATGCCACAAGGATCAGTAAGCAAAGAATACTGTCATTGGTCCACAGCAGCACCTCTCCTTAACCAGCAGCCAAGTCTCTTGAGATCTCTGCTCCTCAGACTCTCAGCAATGTGGTTCACTGACCCACTACTGTGCCTCATAATCTCCTGGCCTCAGTGTAGTGCCTTTGCTGTCTCGTGGTCTTCTTGCCCCGGCCTCCTCCGGTGTGGCTTGAGCTCTACTGCTCCCACCACTTAAAAGAAGAGGCGGACGGCTGTCAACTTACTTCCCTAGTGGCTCTTCTTGCTGGTCCTGAGAATTCTCCCAGTCCCTGCATCTGAGACACAGCTAGAGCGCACCAAAATCCTTTCTGTTACTGTCTCACGTGTACCTCTGCATAGTCCCACACCCTGAAATTTGGTGGGAATCACAGAACATGGATTGGAAGCACTTCACCACACTATTAAACTTAGATTAAAACCTATCAAACTAAACTACTAGTTTGTAATGGAAAGCTTCAGAGCGTTTATTGCAGATAGGGTCAAAACGCCAACCCAAAACCAGTACCATTAAATCGCTCCTGACGTCTGGCGACCTCAGTGAGGTTTCCGAGTGTGTGCGTGTTTGAAGCAGATAGCCTGATCTTACTCCTGCAGGGCTGCTCGTGCGTTTGAACCGCGAGCCTGGGGTTAGCGGCTCGGTGTTCGCATGATGGGGCTGCCAGGGAGGGCTCCTTTTGCTGAAGATCACCACCTTGGCGCTCTTATGGGCCATTGAACTCTGTTGCACAGTCGCTAAAACAAATCTTAGGTTTTATTTTAGTGTTCCTTTTTCATTTGTTTTTTACCACTTAGTTATTACTTATTTTAAAACTTGAATAGGAAATTAGCAAATCATATCAACACAAAAGAAGTAACTTAATTTGCTGACTTTCGAAAAGCCTGACAGCAAATACAAATGAACTTTGTTAGAAAGTCCAATCCATTCCCATTAAGAAGTCTTAATTGTGATTTATATTTCCTGAAATTCTAAATGCATAATTGGTAAGCAAGTATGAAGCAAGTACTAATAAGTGAATTAATTATGAAAATGAAATCTATGGTATTAAAATCTGCTTACATTGTTTTTGCCTAAGTTACCTTTTTGTTTGTCATCAGCTTAGCCTGGAAGTAACTTTTAGTTAAAGGTAGGTCCACTTTCTGCATTTAATTCAAACTGTTCTCTTTCAAGGAAAATTAATAAATATATATTTAATGGTTTCAATAATTAACTGGATTATATATTTTATGTCAATTATTTTGTTAGGCATTAGGAATACTGAATACTTAATCATCCCTACTCCTGAGATTCAACAAAATGTCAAAAAAAAAAACCAGGAAAATAAACAAACCATTTCTAGAGACACAAATGGTAACTGTAAACACATGAAATGTTCCTGCAACCTTCTAAAAATGTTCCAGTTATATGCCATCATCCATGTAACAGGGCTGCCTAAATTAAGATATTGTTGTACCCAGCATATCTAGTAAGTAACATAATTTGGAGAATGAACATCTATATAAAATATCATTTCAAGGTGTAGATGTGAGCCTTCCTCTAGAAGTACCACAATTTTAAAAATACTGATCTAGCACCACACACAGCAATTCACCATTCTGATCAAATGCACGCTATCTTAGTGCAGACACGTTCTTTAGGTGTGGAATCCTGGTGATCAGTGGCTGTTGACTTACAAACGCGCCTTCTCTCCATGTTTGACCCTGATTTTATATCCCATGCATACAAATAGGAAGCGTAGAATAGGTAGTTCTCCATCTCTGAGTAGAAGTTGAGCTTTTTTACAATACATTGAAACAGGTTTTAACAGCACTGCCATCTGGAATTTTGTCTTGGTAAAGCCATAATGTCCCTATCCACTTGCCCCTTAGCAGCAGGGGGTTGAACAATGATCATTTCTGCCTGAGACGCTTAGCTCTTCAGTAAGTCATACATCACAGTGAAAAGTGGTCTTGCGAATGTTTTATCATGTTTATAGAGCAATGCCGTAAGCCGTGAGGAAGACCCAGGGACCCACAAGCAGCACCAATGGTGATGCAGGAACTGCTGCTAATCAGCAGAGGGGAGTCAGACACCACAAGAAAAAGTCAACTCGTTTGATGTTGACTGTAGATTTGGGCCTGCAGTGAGGCTGCCCAGCACATCAAGATAATTCATATCTGCTAAAACAAGAAGAAACTTAGGCATGTACTCTTGCAGCTAAAACCTTAGACTGTTTTTGCAAAATACGTTGTAACCTTGATTGAACCTTTGACTTTCACCTGGGTGCACTGTATCATTTACATGCAAGGGCTTCAGAACGGCTGTGGAAAATTGAACAAAAAGATCATGGAAATTTTTTCTGTGAACGTTTGAAGCCCCCTCCTGCGACATATAAAATATGTGTCGGTCTACTGCACATGTTATCAATAAGACTTCTGGTAAATGGTAGGCTATTAATCTTTGATTGTAGGGAAGTCAGAAGGTAAACTAAGATTTCCCACTGCAAGCGTGTTGGTACCCTCCCAGATCATTCAAGGATCAAGTATTTTTGGTAATTGAAATGGCTAAGAGGTTTCTAAAGGACCTCATGCCTTCATAATTCCTTGCAGATTTAAAATCCTTGGAGATAGAGGAATATTCATGGCATAACTTGGCAGCAGTGGCATGTGTGTATTTCTGTTTCCCAGCACTCCCTGGGTTGACCCTGAGCTTGAGGGTCAGAATTCTACACAGGGAACGGCGATTTACAAGAATAATTCCTTTATTGGGGATTTTATTTTCCTGTTTATCCAAGGATTTTATTTTGGGAAAGCATATAGATATAAAATTGCGTATTAAACTATAAGGGCCTTAAGTGATGCACACATCTTAACAAAAGTAATGACTTTCTTAGAGAATTAATCATTCTGCCCAAGAAAAGTTAACTCCCTCTTTATATTTCTCGACTTCTTTTGTATGCTTTAAGATTTTAGCAGTTCCTTCAAGGTTAGATTCATTAATACAGTCAAACTAAAAACCAGCCAATACTTTTAATTTGAAGTGACAAGGTACTATTTTCTGATGAGCTAACTAATTAATTTTCATTTTAATATAGGCTCTGAACCAAGTTGTCCTTTGGGACAAGATTGTTCTGAGAGGCGATAATCCGAAGCTGCTGTTGAAAGATATGAAAACAAAATATTTTTTCTTTGACGATGGAAATGGTCTCAAGTGAGCAACTTTTTGTTTCCTTTTTCCATTTAGTGAGATGTTAAGGAGAAAGAAGATGTAATGGATTTTTAATTCAAGGGAAAATACCAAAGGGTGAAACAGGACAAATGTGAGGAAAGAAAAGTAGTTTTATAAACATAAAGTGTAATATTGGGTAGAAAATCTGGTCTATAACTTGGGATTTCAGTAGATGTCCAATCCCCTCCCCTCCAGAAAACATAATCAAAAACAAAACATCCCGCACTCAGTGCCCTCCCATTGATTTCACTGTGCAAACTGTACTAGTGAAACTGATAGAGGCCTAGATTGGCTATTCCTGGGAATAGAGGGCCCATGAGCGGGTCCGAAGGAGTGGCGCTGTGCTTTCCAGGGCTGGTTTCTAAACTCCGGTAGCACCTTGCTATGAAAACCTTAGCAAAGAAGCAGCTCCTGGCCATCGATGCCCTACTCATGGTTCTGTGAACTTGAGTTTTGCGTAACTTGGCATCTGTGAACGTATTTCTCCTAACACACAAATGAGGGAATTCGAATGGTTGCTCGCTCAGGTCACTTTCCGTTCCTATGTATGCTCTATTAGTAAATATTGGAAAAGACTAGGAAAAACTATCTGACCAAACCTCCATTGTATCAAATACAATGTTCAGTTCATGAGGTGTTGATCTGCCTAGGTTACCTGTCTGGGCGGAGAGAGAGAGAGAGGGAGGTTGGCGTCACGGTGGGTACAGGTTAGACAGTGACCACAGTCAGCATTTCAAAACCACCCGCTGTTCCACAAGGGTCAGGCCATGCTCTCTGTTCATGTGGAAAGGTACAGCCGCAGGAACCCAAAGGGCAGGGGCAGTTCTACCCACTCAATGAGGTTGCTATGAATGGGGATTGATTCAGGTGCAGTGGGTTAGATGGGGATAGAATTTGCTTTCAAATCATTGTCTTCTGATTCCTAGCTCTAGCCTCTTGCATTCTCTGTTTTACTCATGTAAGCTTTTGGTTGAAAGTGCTGCCAGCTGTCACTACTGGCGGGTGCGGGTGGGCGATGATAGGAATGGGATGGGATGGAAGAATAAGGCGTTTCCCAGCTTTGTTTTCGATTTCAGGTGACAAGAGAAACAGTTGTGCCTACTCTGGCAGTTGGTTACAAATAAGGTTTGGGCTCTGTTTGATTTATGGTGGGTTTATTGAATTACAGGAGCTTCCGTTGACTTTTGTTCATTTTATCTTTTCATAGGGGAAATAGGAATGTCACTTTAACGCTGTCTTGGAACGTCGTACCAAATGCTGGAATTCTACCTCTTGTGACAGGATCAGGACATGTATCTGTCCCATTTCCAGATACATATGAGATAACGAAGAGTTATTAAATTATTCTGAATTTGAAACAACATATTTTTATACTTCATGAATCCTCATTTGTCCCCTTCCATTTTGCTTGTTGTGGGCTTGTGTAAGAACTGACATCAGAGGCATATTTAAAAGGAAAGGTTAATGGGCAGCTTAAAATACAAATACAGCAAGCAAAGAAGCCCCTAAAGAATTGTGACAATAAGACCACTTCATATGGATTTGTAAAACATACGTCTATTTGAATTTCTCCTGTATTTCTATTCTTTTTTTCCCTATTCTTTGTGACAAAGGGTGGGCATGGAAGGTAGTTAAAACTTTGGGATTATGCCCGTCGAGCCCTAAGAATTCCTCTCTCTCCATTCTTGGGGATACGCAGTGGTTCTGATTTAAAAGTAGAATCCTCTTTTTAAGGTCCTGTCTGATTACTGGAAAAAATACTTGTTTGATGCTAAAAGCGATGGGCTTTTATTCCATTTATCTTAGGAATGTCCATAATTCTTGTTTTTCTTGCAGGTGACTTGCAACTTTTCTCTACTTACAGACTAAATACCTCTCTGTGTGCTGTAGCTCATTCTGACTCTTAATTCTAAAGTCTCATAAATCAACCAGGTGTGTGTCTTTCAGTGCTTTCTCTCAAAACATTGCCCTTTATTTTTGTAATTTTTTTCAGCGTTGTCACTGAAGTTTGAGGATGCCCGCATGGCTTATCCTGAATCGGCTTTGTTCTAGTGAGCATGCCTAGTGCCGCTACGTGGTCATACGTCACGTTTCCTATAGCTCTCTGGTTTATAATGATTGAGGTAACATAATATCTGTTGTATGCTTTCCATTTCCAAGGCACTCATTTAATGTATGCTGTCCTCAATAATTTAATGAAGTAATTTGTGCAAGTACTATCTATTTGTAGATGAAAAAACAGAAACCTAGAAGTTTAGTGAATTGATCAAGGTCAAATAGCAAGGAATGGAGTTAAAACTTGAAATGGGATCTTCTGATTCTCTAAACTTATCTTGTATACCTCAGATTACAAACTAGTCAAAATCTACTTAAATTTGTCCTTATATGTTTTATAACCTGGATGCCCTTTTCTCACACTCCTAGAGAGGCTTTCTCATCCTATAGAAGAAATCATGTCACTTTATTCTTTGCATTAACTACAATTCCCTTATATTAAAAGTATAAGACACTCTAGAAGTATCTAAAAATAAAAATAGGGATTAACGATATAACAGTATGACTGATTAATTGATCGTATTTGACCTGACTTTTTCTGTGGGGACAAATAAACACCTTCAAAGGTTACGGCTGCAAATCCACTTTCCTAAGAGCAAGACCAGATACTGTAGTTACACACTCAGCAGTCACCAAAAAAGGGCTACTATTTTCTCAGACGAGTTCAAAGTACTAGCTAAGTTCTTGTTGTGTTTACCTCATTAAAATGAATGAGTAAAATCGCCACTTACGTTGATTTCTAGCAGCTCTTGTATGTACTTGTGTAGGTCATGTAGAAGAAGCAGAAAGATTGAAGACACAGCAGGTGCACTAGTTCGGGTTTTCTTCTCAGCTTTTCATTAACCCTTCCATCGCCTTGGTTTCTTTGTCTACAAAGTGACAGAATTGGATGAGATGACTTAAGTGGTGGTCCTCTTATACCACAGAGTTCTATCTGTCCAGGAAAGAGATGAACAAGTGAACGTCTTATTATTGTGAAGGTAGGACAATGACTGAAAGACTAACCTAGTTCCTAATGTTCTGACACTTTTCTGGTAGGTTTTATACTGAGAAAATTGAACCTCATTTAGTTTGTACACATGCTAGGTGTGGGAACTTAATGTCTGCAGTCAGCACAGCTTTGCCTTGACGTTCCCAGTAAGGAAGGCATGCACAATAAGCTTGTCTTAAGCAGGCCTGTGTATCAGTTTAAAAATCATTCATTATACCTCTATAAACAGTGGATCAGATAGTTCAGTAGACATGAATGTTAAAAATATAACTGAGTTAAAGCTTATTTTGCTTGACCAAGTAACCTTTTAAAAACCTATTGATAAAGAGAAGCCCAGCTTAGCACAGTGTGCAATTCATTTGTTGTTAGTTTTTTTCACCAAGGGAAACTGCTCAGGGCCAGAATGCTTCACAGTGGGAATGAGGGACCTCTGCCTCAGGAACTTCCTGTTCAGTGTGCACCGCTTCATTAGTTTCACCAGAATTGTCCAGTGTTCTCTTTAACACCAAGACCTTTGACCTTCATGGCAGCACGTGAAGCCTCATAATGGCTCCAAGAAGTAGTAAGAAAGCTGCTGAGCCCAGAGGTGATTCTGGGAAAAGAAAATAAGTTACAAGACGTTTTTCTAAAGTAATTAGACATTAGTTAATTAAATTTTTTAATGTGTTATTCAGATAGCCCCCTTTCCCCATCCTCAATCAGCAGGTATGTCAGTGTTTTTCCCCTGTGGATTTATACTTAATGGGAAATCAAGAGAAACCTTTAGGATGTGATAGGGAAATGGGTTTTTGAATTTCCTATAATTGTCCAGGTGCTTGGTGGTTCTGACTAGCCTGTTTTTAGTGCTAAGCGATGGGCTTAAGGTAATGATTGGTTTTCGTGTTCTTTCAAAAGCTTAGAGATCATTGGCATATAGGTCAGTGCCGGTGTTGCTTTCTAATACTTTTGTGTTGATAAGAAATGGGTCTGTGAGAGAAAACATCATAAGCTGAGCTTTGGTAGTAGTCAGCCATCCATCTCAGAAACGTTCCTCGCTTTTAACAGAACGCCTGCGTACGTTATGCGTGACTGCCATTTAAAGGAAAACGGTTTCAAGATGTCATTGCGTGTTTTTAATGCAGCTTGGAAAATTGTTTAATTCATGAATACAGACTCGTGAAAAAAATCATGAAAATACTAAAGATGCCCGAGGATTTTCTTAATTGCAATTAATACTCAGCATTTTTTTCTAATTTTTTTGTTTACAAGTGCAAGTACGCATTTTAAAAGACTCAGATGTATGTTTTTTGTGTGAAGCTGCTGAGCTAAAAAGTAAATGGAAGAAGCCAAGTCTAGTAAACTTTCCCTTGAGAGTTTTTTTTTTAATTTACTTTTTAAAAATGTTAGTGGCGTGAGGAGGGTGGGGGAGGTGAATTCACCTCTAAACAAGCTTCTTCAGAGATTGTATGCTCCTGAACTAGACTGTAAGCTCTTTGAGGGCAGTCTGTCAAATTTACATCTTTGTATCTTTTTCAGTGCCTACCATAGTGACGTCCACATATAGGCACTTAATAAATAGTGATTATGAATGAAGTCATTGTCTTTCTAACGCAATCAAACCCTGAGGACTGCCTTCACCACTCTTAGCCTTTGAAAGTTGTTCTTTGGGGGGCTTCTTTCTCTTTACTTCCTAGCCCATTTGACCTGGCCAAATGCTACTCTTATACCTGTTACCTGTCACCAGGTGTTCTCAGGCTTTTAATAAGAGATCAAAATGAGAGTTGACAGGATTGATAAGCAAATTGCTTCACTTGAGAAAACCATAACATAGATGAGACTTAAAAATCTTGAGCCAAAACAGGTCAAAATTCCTCTTTCGGTTTTGCCTGGCACAGAAGTGGTTTGATGTCCTGCTGCCCCTCATCTGGCTCGGAGGACTGGGGAACCTAAGGAGTTCAAGAAATGATTGCCAGGGAATTTAGACAACTACAACAAACTCCTTCAAAACAATAAATCAGTTGGGCTTAGAAGGCTGTGTTTTTTGTTTCAACCTACTTTTTGTCTTATCTGGGGGCTAACTAGATTTTGTTTTCTCCCAAATGACAAACTTGGGCCTCTAGAACTTAGACGTTTTCCCTCAAAAACACCTTTATTTTCCTATGATGGGCTCCAACCACTGACCTTGAAAGATGAGGCTTTTTACTCCCATAAAGAATTAAGGTCTCAGAAATCAATAGGAGCAGGTCTATTCTGTCTCGCGGTGAAATGTAACCTTTAAGCCGAGCTCTCTCTTCCTATTTGAGTATAGCAAATGGTTGTTTCTCTTACATGTGTGTGTCATAGATTCGACGTGGGTATATGCTGAGTATAGTTGAAACTACCCAGAAAACTCACTACCACTAGAAGTCTATTTCAACTCATAGTGACCCTGTAGGGCAGGGTAGAACTGCCCCTGCCTGAGACTACTGAGTTGAAAACCTCATCTTTCTCCCAAGGAGAAGTGCAGCTGGGGGCTTTGAACTGCTGACCTTGCCGTGTAGCCACTATATCACCAGGACTGGGCATGGGTTGGAGATGGGCAAGTTGGGAAGTAAAAGGTTTGATTAGTAGTGTGTTTGCGATGGACCTTTGCGTCTGCTATGACTGCCACTGTGTTACCCAGCGCCATGCCGCCCCTCTGCTTGTCAGAATTTGGCACGGCTGGTAGCATTGCTGGGCCACTAAATGCAAGGTCACAGTTTGAAATCACCAGTCACTGCACGGGAGAAAGATAAGACGTTTCACTCCCATTACCAGTACACTCTGGGAAATCAAGGGAAGCACTTCTACCCTGTCCTGTAAAGTCACGGTGTCTTGGAATGTACTTGCTGGCAGCTGAGTGGAGCTCTGCTGCAGTAATGGATGATGAATTGGTCTGATGGCCTGCAGGTCAGCTGTTAAAAGCCATCTTCCTCGCGAGACTGTGAGACTTTGTCATGTGGAGATTTTAAGTTTCTGAAACCCCACTCTGACCCGTGGGATGGGGAGGAAGTCTCATGCTGTGATTGGAGAGGAAGAGGGTTTTGAAATGCTCTGCACTGCAGGAAATTTTATACTGTTCAAACTCTTCCTGAAGTTGTGTGCGCATCTCCCATGGAAGTGGAGATGCATCCTCTCATGCTAGTCTCACTGTTGCGTCCTCTCATGCTAGTCTCACTGTTGCATCCTCATGCTAGTCTCACTGTTGCATCCTCTCATGCTAGTCTGACTGTTGCATCCTCATGCTAGTCTCACTGTTGTGTCCTCCCATGCTAGTCTCACTGTTGCGTCCTCTCATGCTAGTCTCACTGTTGTATCCTCTCATGCTAGTCTCATAACCCTCTAAAAATCAGTGTATGCAGACGCCAAACCATTAACCATTGTCATTTGGTGAATCCATTATATTCCACCAAACTGTTCAACCCAGTCCATTCTGAGTCTTAACAACTCTGGGACAGAGTGGAGCTGCTTCCTTGAGTGTCCTGTACCAGGATTCTGTGGGTGTAGAAAGCCGCCTCAGCTGCAGAGCAACTGGTGGGTTTGAACTGCCCACTTGCTGTGCAAAAACCATGCTCATCCCACCAGATCATTTTATGAGGGGAGTCAGGCGACATTGCGGGTTAGGCATTGTGCTACGGTCTGATTCAGCCCATCTGGGAGAACGAGGAGGCACCTAACTGCTCCTGTGAAGAGTGAGTCTCTGAGCCCCTCCACAGCGCCATCTTGAACTGGAATGAATTCTATTGATTCATTTTTATTTTTATATATTTTTTATTGTAGGAGCCCCGGTGGTGTAGTAGTGCTGCGTTAAACTGTTAACTGCAAGTTTAAGCCCTTAGAAACCACCAGTCGCTCTGTGGGGAGAGGAGGCTTTCTACTCTTATAAAGATTGCAGTCTCGGTAACCCACGGGGCATTCCACCCCTGTCTTGTAGGGTCACGTTGACTTAGAATTTACTTGATGGCAGTGAGTTTTGTTTTTATTGCGACCTGACTTGCCCTCAGCTCACCTCAAACTTTGAGGATCCAGTGAAGTACTCTATTAGTTTAAATAATAGGGTTCCCTGGTGGTGGTGTGGGTACATGTTGGGCTACGGTCTGCATGGTCGGCAGTTCAAAACCACCAGCAGCTCTGCGAAAGACGGCTTTCTACTTCCATAAACAGTGAGTCTCGGAAGCCCACAGGGGGTCTCTATGAGGCAACATTGATTTGATGACATTGAATTAATTATTTAAAAAAAGGAACCCTGGTGACTTAGTGGGTTATAACTGCAAGGTCAGCAGTTTGAACCCACCAACTGCTCAGAGGGAGAAAGTTGAGGCTTTCTACTCCCATAACGATTGTTGTTAGGTGCCATCAAATTGGTTCCAACTCAGTTTAACGGCCCAAAGTACAACAGAAGGAAACACCACTGGACCCTCTGCCATCCTCACAATTGACCTTCGGTCTGAGCCCATTGCAGGTGCAGTGTCAATCCATCTTGTTGAGGGCCTTCCTCTCATTGTATATGTTTAAATGTTCTTTAGGGCAGTGGTCTTCAAATAAGATTTTTGAAAAATGAAATTCTTTTATCTTTCACATCTAAAATCATTCCTATTGTTTACCAAGTTAAAGAATGTAATTTCTGGCATATTGTAAATGTTAACACATATATGGTTACACTACTTTTAAAAGGTATCCAGGTGCAGGCAATGGAATTAAAACCTCTGCAATGGAATATAAAACCTTATTTTGCTAATACACCCATTTGTTTTCATAAGACTGGGCATGAAAGGATTTTTAGGTGTTTACAAGTTTTATCATTCCTCTTTATCCTAGAACTCATTCATTCATCTGGCCCGACAAAACTGTACCCCAAGGCTGAGTACAGATAATACAACATCCATGTGTCTCATTTGTGACTCTTACCACACTACTACTTTTTCAACAAAAATATACACACACATTAGGAATTATCTTCTTCAACTCTGTCACCCAACATAAATGTTTAAGTTATCTAGAGTAAATTAGTACTATAATTATACTACAAAATTGATCAAAACTACATATTAGAAATCTTGGTAAATACTAAATAATTATAATGAGGCAGAATTTGTTGGAGATTAGCTGGATAACTTTGTGCCTTGATTAAAGGAATTCACATTACCTTTTTGCCCCAGAGGACTTGTACTTAAGGGCAACGCCCCATAGTGAAATTGGCTGTAAAGTGTGCCTTTCCTTTGTGAAGGGCAATGAAGTCAGCCTTCAAGCCACAGCATTGACACCTGTGCCTGAACGCTCCAGTTATGGGTTGAATTGTGTTTCCCCAAAATGTGTGTTACAAGTAAATCCTAAAGCCTCTGCCCATGGTATTTGAGAATGGCTTTCTTATGTTAATTCGGTAACACTAGTGTGGGGCTGGTTTTACTTTCTTCTGAGATAGGAAAGAACTGATTAAGCAAGCTAGCAAGCAAAGAGAGATGGGGTAAGATAGCTGATGGGCCGCATGCAAATCACCCAGGAGCCAAGTACCCGAAGCTGAAAGGCAAGAACTTTCTCCCAGATAGACTGGGCTCGCTCCCGAATTCAGACATCTAACCTCCTAAAGTAAGAAAATAATGATCAAATGGTTATTAAAGCTACCTATTAGTGGTGTTTCTGCTACAGCAGCACGAGATAACTAATACAGAATTTTAAGGACCTAGAAGTGATGTGCTAACAACTAGGTATGATGTGGACGTGATTTTAAAATTGGGTATTGGATAGAGGCTGGAAGAGCTTTAAGATCCCTAAGAGTAAAAGCCTTTGCCTTTAAGAAGCTGTTGGTAGAATTTCAGCTGTCAGGCAATTCAATTCAGGCCTGAGAAAGAAATGAGGAAAACTAAAGAGAAAGTCTCAGTTGTTTTAGAGTGCATAAAATGTCAGACATGTGAATGTTAAATGTGTCAGGTGAGGCTTTGAAAGAAAATTGCGAACATGTGATTGGACAGTAGAGAAATGGTGATGCTTTATATGCAGTGCCAAAGAACGTGTTTGAATTATGTGTTAATGTTTAATGGAACCTAGAATTTGTAAGCCGTGAGCTGGGATATCTCATTGAGGAGATTTTTAAACAAGATCTTAAAGGAGCTCTGAGTTTCTCTTGCCACTTATAATAAAACCCCAGAAGAAAAGATGAACCTAAAGTTGAATATTACCAAATGGCAACAAAAGTCTGAAAATTTGGAAAATTGTGTTATACACACTAAAGACTTAGGCTTTCAGCTCTCACCAAAGACTTGGTGGCTCCATCTTAAGTTACATCCATTGGGTCTGTAATGGATGGCTCTTAGCTAGCTAGCACAACAGGCAATCAACCCATCCTCTGAAACTGAAAGGGGCAGAGACAGGATGAAAACAGGCCAAAGGAGTTGTATCTGTTATCCTTAAAGAGAAGAACTGGATCCTCTGTGGAGGAACTCAGAGGTCAGCAGGCTGCTGAACGAAACCCTGGAAGCAGCAGACTCAACTTCAATGGGTAGAGCCACTGTCTCGGTACAAAGGCTGGAAAACTACATACTGCTGGAAAACTACATACTCTGGCACATTTTGGTATTTCTCACCATATTTCAAGTGTGGCCAAAGTTATGGGGAAGTTCAGTGGGCAATTTGATATATCAAAATGTAATCAGGACTCTAAGCGAGACCAGGAATCCAAGGTGATCCTATCACACACGACTGATAATTTTTAATGTAAAGATTGAACTTAGCTCTTGCCCCTTGACTACACCTTAGCAACCAAGAAATTCAATTATTTTCTTACTATTCCTTTCCTACCAAAGTTCTAAGTTTTTGATGTTTTAAAGATCATTGTATCCTCATTTACACTCTCCATTTGCCATTTGTGTACTTAATTATCTTTTATATCCTTTCTGATAGTGAGCTTTCCTAAAGACAACAGATTCTATTACACACACACACACACCACGCCAAGCCAACTCCAACTAATGAACATGTATTTCTGGTTTTTAATAATTTTAGATTTCAGTAGGTTGCTGAACAGGAAGGAGACTAAATGTATTTAAAGTTCTTTATTGATATTTTTAACTTTTTACAATAATAGTAGAACCATCTTGTTTATTGTGTTTCAAAAATGTTGAGCTTTTTACCAATGAAAGGTTTGTGCAGTCCTTCACCAAACACGTATCAGCAACATTTTTTTCCCCAACAACATATTCTCTGTGTTTCTGCCACGTTTTGTTAATTCTCTCAAATGCTGTGCCCGTTTCCTGAGGTAGATGTAGTAGCTTAGATGGTGGGTTTGACCTGCAGACCTTTTGTTTAGCAGCTCCAGGGGAAGCTTCAAGGGAGAAACAGTGTCTATCTGCTGTCAGAGATTGTCAGCCTTGGCCTCCTTATACTGGAGGAGTCCGGCTTAACCCCACGGCAGCGGATAGCAATAGAGATGGTGCCTCAAAACATAATTTCTCAGCAAGTTTATTTTGGTTTTATGGGAAATTATTAGTCCTTCCTTTAAGATTTTCCTATTGTCTCAGAATTAGGAAAGAAAGCATTGGGATTGCAGTGGTTATCAAATAAAAAATAAGTATGTTAAAATGGGTTGAAAGCAAAGGGAAACATGGCATGGCTAAAATTCTCTGGCAAGTGCTATGAAATTGTTCATACATAATTTTTTAATACTTTTATTATGTTCCTTCCCCCCACTATCATGACCTCAATTCTACCTTACAAATCAGATTAGACCAGAACAGGCACACTGCTACAGATAAGAGCCTGCAACACAGGGAATCCAGGATAGATAAACTCCTCAGGGCTAACAATGAGAATAGAGATACCAGGAGGATAAGGGGAAGGTGGAGAGAAAGGGGGAGTTGATCACAAGGCTCAATCTATAACCCCCTCCCAGGGGACTAAGAACAGAAAAGTGGGTGAAGGGCAACAGAGGACAATGTAAGATATGAAAATACTAATTTATAATTTATCAAGGGAGGGAATGGGGAAATGAGCTGATATCAAAGGCTCAAGTAGAAAGAAAATGCTTTGAAAATGATGATGGCAGCATATGTGCAAATGTGCTTGACACAATGGATGATTGTATGAATTGTGATAAGAGATGCAAGAGCGTTCAATAAAAGTATTAAAAAAAGAACCTGCTGTCTGGGAGACAGAAGTAGCAGTATGTCTGCACATAGATTTAGAGCTCTACCATATGCGTTTGGCACTTTGTTCTAGGTGATTTGCAAGCACGATGTCACAATATTCTTGGAAGTCATTGATTATTCAGCAAATATTCACTGTCCTCCTATTTTCCACACACTTTTTAACATAAGAAAGTAGAGTTTACTTTTGTCAGAATGTTATCAATATTACAGAGGAAAATAAGCAGGGGAGGAGGACTAAGGAATTTAGGAATTGGCTTACTAACAAACTCTGGTTCAAACCCAGCAGCTGCACGGTAGGAGAAAGATGAGACTGCATGCTCCCCTAAAGATCTCGAGTCTCAGATGCCCTGCGGAGTAGTTCCACTCTCCCAGGGTCCCCAGGAGCTGGAATCGAAGACATCGGGGGTTGGTCTGGGTTATATTAAATGAGGTGGCCACGAAAGGCTTCCTTCCTAACATGATATTTGAGACAAGGGAGGGAGCCATGTGCGCATTGTTGGGAAGAGACTAGCAGTGTAGCAAAAGCAAACTCCTACGGGACAGAGAATCCTTGAAACATTCAAGGATACGATGGAGGTGTGATAACACCCAAACCCACACCTGATGCCTTTGAGGCAATTCCACCTCAGCCACTCTACAGTATAGAACATAGTCTTTGGGGGGACTGGTTTCCACATCTCTGCCCCATGGAGCCTCTGGTTTGCTTAGACCACCAACCTCTGGTTAAGCAGCTAGGCATCACCAAGGCTCACTGTGGTGTGATAGAGAGCTAACCAAGTCCACTGCCATGTAGTTGTGTTTGACTCTTATTGACGCTGCAGAACAGAGAAAATACAGCCCCACAGGGTTTCTGAGCTGATAAATCTTCCCAGAAGCAGACTGCCTTGTCTTTCTCCCACAGAGCAGCTTGTGCATTCAAACCACTGACCTTTTGGTTAACAGCCCAATGTTGAACGCATTGTGACCCTAGTCCTCCTAGGGATGTAAGACTGATTTAGAAAATCATGCTCAGAAGATTCAGTTCAGCCGTTCTCAACCTGTGGGTCACGACCCCTTTGGGGGTCTAATGACACTTTCACAGGGACTGCCTGAAACAGTTGGAAAACACATTACAATTCACAACAGTAGCAAAATTACAGTTATGAAGTAGCAACAAAAATAATTTTATGGTTGGGGGGGTGTCACCAGAACATGAGGAACTGTATGAAAGGGTCACAACATTAGGAAGGTTGAGAACCACTGATTTAGCACAACCTAAGGTTGATAGTATATAAACACAGATCTGGCCGACTTCCCAGTCAGTGCCAGTGCTGTTCTTCATTACAAATAACAACATGATGTGATTCTTCTCACCTACTAAGTGTCACCCATTCTCTTCTCACGCATTAAGTGCTTGATGATGTCCCAGCACATTTCGGGAGGAACTAAAGGACGTCATTCTGACTAGGCATCATATAATAAAGTAAATTAATAGATGAGACGAAGGTCAAAACAGCTTATTAGATTAATTGGAGAAAAATACACATACAACCATTCTCAATAATGCGTTGCTGTTTCAATGAAAGATTTAGTGAGATAGTATGGGAATCCCCGCCCCCCATGGTAAGTAAAAAATATTGCTACTGAAGTTCCAGTTCATGTATGCACGGTTTATTCAAATTAAAGTGCATTTAAACATTTCTCGGCAATCACTGAATGGCTGGAGAAAAATTTTCTGTCATACATGGCCAGTTTCCTTAGAGTGCCTTAAAAAAAATGTCCATTCCAAACAAAGACTCCTGAGGGGATCCACTGGTCCAGTTCTATTCAGGGAAGAAAGATTAATTCAGAAGGCTATGGCAGCTGACTTGGGGGTCACACTGGGGTAATATTATCCAAATATCCTTGATGCAGCAGGACTAGCACAGAGGCTTATTATGAAAAAGTTTTCACAAATTGAGAACTACATTGGAGAGAGGAAGGTCAGGGAATTTGTGCTGAGGAATTTTTTTCCTGTTTTTTTTTCCCCCATCATGATAATACACCTGCTCATTCTTTGAGTGTACTAAGGACTATCCTATTAGAATTTGGTGGGAAAACGTTTTCCTCCATCCTGTACCCTTGATCTTATCCTTTCAGGCTTCTTTTGTTAACTGATTTGTCAGGGTACCTGCCCTAACACATCATCACGGGTCCGGTAGGTGCAATTGTACAGTGATAATAAGTAGACATTATAGTAACATCATAGAGTGCATGAGAGATAGAAGAGAGATCGAAATAATTGAGTCAGACACATTTCATGGTAGCAATGCTCACCTCAGCCTCACTTAGTGGTCCACGTGGAGAGAGAGACCAGAGGGCAGGGGAGAGAGGGAGGGGAAGGACAAGGGGGGAGGGAACAGGGGAGAGGATGGGAGAGGAGAGGGGGAACCTATGAGAGGCCACGGGGGTCTTTATTGCTAACCCAGGCTTATATACCTTTGGGGGGCATGCAAGCCCCCTAATTCCAGGTAAAGACATACATCACAGGAAGGGGTTGCACTATACAGCAATGAGAGGGGGACAATCTAGGGATATACATGCAATAGGAAGGGAGGGATTGGAGGCACATGTGACAAGAAGGATGGATCCTAGATTCAGGATGGCAGCCTAACTGGATGTCACTGAGGGTGTTTGGCCTCTTCTCTGGCCCACCATAGAAACCATTATCAGTAGGGTGTAAACCCACCTACAGGAGCCAAGCTAATGGTCACAAGCCTTTAGGGAGAAGTAGCCCATTGTCCTTAACAGCAGGGAGTAGGGCTTAACTGTGGTGAAACCAGACAGTAGTCTGGCAACTGACTGCCTTCAGGGAAGTAACTTGACAATCATTTACCATTAGCTGCAAGCAGTGTCCTAAGTCTAACATGTATTTGGGGGAGAAGACTTGGGAGAAATCTTTGTGTTTCCCACACTGAGTACTTTCAGGAGGCAGAAACCGCTGTTATGACTTGCATATCAAAGACCACAGAATTCTTCAAAATCGGGTTAGAGAGAAAGAAACATCATCTTCCGAAGTGTGTAGACCTAGATGGAGGAAGTTTCAAGAAACAATAGCTTTCCATGTCAATATTTTTGTTTAATAGTTTCCTATCATTTTATAGCAATAGGTTTTGTTTTATGGTTGTTTTTTACCCTAGCCTCCTATGAATGAAATACTTTAAATTCAGAGTAATTTGGAAAATCACTAGTGAGGTAATTTTCCTGGATTCTTGATTTAAAATTTTGTTTCTTGAAAAACAAAAGTTATATTGCTAAGCCACTTCACAGAGAGTCTGAATTCCCCATGGTCTGTGAAGATGTGACACCCAACTGGCCTTACATTTCATATTACTTTCGGGAAGCAGCAGCTCTTCACTGTGGTTCGGTTCTTGTGAAATGTTATGGAAAACAATTCACAGTTTTTGTCCCTCAAAAGCCTTTTTCTGGTAGTTTGGTGCCCTCTGGTGTTATAAGTGGTGAAAGCAAGTGCTACTTCGAATCCTTTATTCTGTACACTGTTGCTGTTAGCTGCGTACGATTTACAACACTGAAAAGTGTGAAGAAAAACTACCCAGAAGGATGATTGTTCCTTTAGCCATTCACTTAGGTTGGTCTCACATAAAAATTGTCAAATTCTTTGAGAATGTCAACAGCAATACTGAATCTCCCAAACTGAGGCTAGGCTCAAAAGCCAGTTTCAATGGGGGGGGGGGGGGGAAGTGGTGGGGCAGGAGCTGGGGGAAAGAATCTTTAGATGGGGAAAACAAAAATCAGTCGAGCTTATCACACTTCTGTGTCCATTGTTAATAAAACGTCTCTTACTGCCATGAGGAGCCCTGGTGGCTTAGTGGTTATGTTGGGCAGGCTACCATAGGGCTGGGACGTCCATTAACGCATGTCCAGAGGGCCGAGCTATGGAAACAAAGGAGTGGCACACTGCACATGCTCAGGGTTCAGGTTTCCGCTGGGTACGCATGGGGGGGCGCTGCACCTGGATTGGCCCACCTAGGCCAGGTGAATTCAGTTCAGCTAATGGGGTGGACCAGGGGTCCTCCACCATGCCTCCTCAGGGAATCCTTGAAAAGGCAGGAGCCCAGAGTCAACCAGGACCTTTTTGCGTGACTCTGAGAGCAGCTTCCAGGCAGGATGCCTGTGTAAACCTGAGACTTCTTCTAATGCTCATAACACTCACGTGATCACAAACCAGGCTTCGGCGTGAATTCTTTCGCGCGCGGAGCCAAGTACCGAGGTATATCTATTCTATCCCCAGATTGATCTAGCAGTTACTCATGAGGGAAAGGTCAGCAGTTCTCAAGCACTAGCCAATCTGAGGGATAAAGATGGGTCTTCTTACTCCTGTAAAGAGGGATCAGAATTGGAAACACAGAGGGGCACTTTTACTCTGTCCTGTAGGGTCGCTATGAGTTGGCATCTACTTGACGACAGTGAGCTATTACTGAAATGATAAATGTAAAGGCATTATTAAATATCAGATTAAAAAACAAAACGAATATATAGTCTTGGCGGAGAAATTAGTCGAGGTGGAGAAATTAGTCAACTGCCATCCTAATTTCATGAGTAGGATCTGGGGCTTTAAAAGGCTGCAAGTGGCCATGTAGGATACATCTCTTGTTGTGCAGTCCTATGGAGTAGCAAGCATGTGGGAAATCACAGGCTCAAAGAAGAAACTAGTCCAAGGAGCCAATAGCACAGCCTCCTCTAAGCTGCGGCCAGAACTAGAAGGCGTCTGGCTACCACTACTGACTTTTTTTTATTTCCATAGCTGGTCTGTGAAGACTACTTATTTTTTTAAAAAAAATCATTTTATTAGGGGCTCATACAACTTATATTACAATCCATACATACATCAATTGTAAAGCACATTAGTACATTCATTTCCCTCATCATTCTCAAAACATTTGCTCTCCACTTAAGCCCCTGGCATCAGGTCCTCATTTCCCCCCTTCCCTCCCTACTCCCCCCTCCCTCATGAACCCTTGATAATTTATAAATTATTATTTTGTCATATCTTGCCCTGTCTGACGTCTCCCTCCACCCACTTTTCGGTTGTCCGTTCCCCAGGGAGGAGGTTATATGTAGATCCTTGGAATCAGCTCCCTCTTTCCAACCCACCCCCTCTCTACCCTCCCAGTATTACCACTCACACCACTTGTCCTGAAGGCATTACCTGCCCTCGATTCCCTCTGTTTCCAGTTTCTATCTGTACCAGTGTACATCCTCTAGTCTAGCCAGCTTTGTAAGGTAGAATTGTGATGATAGTGGGGGTGGGGTGGGAGGTGGGATGGGGAGGAAGCATTTCGGAACTAGAGGAAAGTTGTATTTTTCATCATTGCTACACTGCACCCTGACTGGCTCGTCGCCTCCCCGAGACCCCTCTGCAAGGGGATCTCCCGTGGCCAACAAATGGGCTTTGGGTCTCCACTCCGCACTCCGCCCCACATTCACAATGGTAAGCTTTTTCATTCTGATGATGCCTGATACCTGATCCCTTCAATACCTCGTGATCGCACAGGCTGGTGTGCTTCTTCCATGTGGGCGTTGTTGCTTCTGTGCTACATGGCCGCTTGTTCACCTTCAAGCCATTTTTATCAGAGACCGCAAGCTCCTAGGTAGAATGGCAGAAAATTGGAGAACACACTCAAAGTTCTACAAGAGAGGAGACCTCCTGGACTGATACAGACAAGGGAATGCCTGAAACTATTACCCTAAAGTAACCTCTGAACTGGAAATTAAAGCTATGTCTGCCAGTTATCGTTTAGCCAATTAATAAACAAACTCAAAGCTCATTGCCACTGAGTTGATGCTGACTCACTCTGACCCTATGGGGCAGGGTAAAAGTGTGCTTCTGAGCTTCCAAGACTGCAACCAGTACGCCATCAGAACTCATAGACTTTTAATACCTAGGAGTAAGGTGCCCCTTAAACAATGAATTACATGAAACCAAACCGTTAACATTTGCACAAAAGCAAAGGTGGAGGGAAAGAGGGGGAAAGAAGCTAAACCAATGGAAGCCGTAAAATGGATATGGTGAAAATGTTGACATACTGTAAAAACTGTAACCAATGGAATGAAACAAGGAAGATAAAATTATTAAAGAAGATCCTAATTCGCTAGGTAAATGCTCACCAAAACATAATAAAATATTATTTTATTAAAAATTGTACCACAAGCAGTAAGAAAAATGGTGTTTTGCAGGAAACTTGCACTACAAACTGCTGACAATGGTAAATTGTGCACCCTACAGTAAACAGTTTTCCATAATTAAAAAAATGTTTTAGGCATGTGTCTTCAATGGCACACAGTTGGAGTTGTAAGGTCCAGTTTGATGGTGTCTGCCTTTTCAGTAGGAATCCTGATGTCACAGTAGTTAATGTCTCAGCTGCTAATCCCCATGATGGGCTGAGTCTACCCGCTGCTCCCTGGGAGCTAACTTGTGGCTGTCAGCTCAGGGAAAGATATAGAGCTTTGAAAACCCTGTGGGGAAGTTCTGCTGTGTTCTGTGGGATCCCTGTGAGCTGGGATTCATTTGCAGGCAAATGGGAGTTTTTGATTGGAAATGACTGCTTGAGCGGCTTTCTTGGGCACTTTCAATGCGTGGTCGCCGTGATGAAGAAAGTAGACATTTTTCTGTTTTTTAGAGATAACCTTCTGTTTGTATGCTTGTTTTTCACTTGTTTTCTTTTGAATTAATTAAACCTTAAAATATTTAATGTTTTAGAATTCATTGATCTTTTAAAATTGGATGTCAAGTTGTAAATACTACTATGATTATATAACATTATTTAAAAATTTTAAAATGTTTTAACCGTTTCCCTGACATACAATTCCAATATCATCGCTTTCAGTAGTTCAAAGAACATTCGTAAGAGCTGTGCAAAAATAAGTAGTTGATCAGCCGTCACCACAATCAATTCCAGGACATTTCTTCTTCCTGAACTCCTTGTTAACTCCCATTTCCTGCTAGTCTCCCCTGCCATGTCCCTGTAATAGATTAAAAGAAATTCTACTAATACTGTCATTGTCTCTGTAGGTTTACTTAACCTGGGTTTCATATGCAGAAAAACATACAAACCAAGACAAATGGCTCAACAATGACACAATGAAACAAAAACCTCTATAGAAAAACAGAAGATATTAGAACTGGAGGAATGAAACATTGGATCAAGAGAGAAATCACATTTGGGCCATACACAACTGCAGTAATATCCCTACAATGGACTCTGACAGCAAGGCCTTTTCCGTCTCCAGTCCATCGTCTGAGGGAATTCACCAGAGGCTTCATCCACGTGGAGGATCCTGAGAATGAGTTTTGGGCTTTCATGGTCAAGGGCAGCCTTCGGCAAACTGGGTGTTCAGAATTTAAGTATATTACCGTGCCCTCCTCCAGGTTTGGATTTTATTATTTACAATTCTTGGATCATAGAGGCTGGTTTGTTTCTTTTGTGTGGATTTGGCTCATGCCTCACTTAGATGGCTACTTGTTTAAGGCAGGTCTTTAAGACTCTAGAAATCTTCTTTCTGATCCCTGGGCACCATCTGCTTTCTTCACCACACTTTGCAATACTAACCTTCTCTTCAGCGACCCCTTCATGGCAGTAAGTAGTGAGCTAGGTCATCGAACTAATTGTTCTTAGGTTATGGCTACAATTAATTAATGGAATTTAAAACCCATTCTTATATCAATAATTTATATATGCCCCTGGTTCACTTTAAGACATCATTATTATTTTGTTGAAGGACTTCATAAATTATCTCCATGTGTTCTTTATATTGATATTACTATTCATTTTGCTGCTAGTATAAAATTAAAAACACTGTCTAGAAAAAGAAAATATACATGTATATGACAGTTTTTTTATACCAAAATACATGGATTGTTGGTGACTGGACCAAAAAAAAAAAAGCAATTTAGCCATGAAGTATATGGCAGGAAGTATATGTCATGTGAACACTATATCAAGAAAACCACGAGGAAAAAAAGAAACTACACATGATCAATGGCTACCGCAGGTGAAAGGGAAAGGGCTGTTGATCAATGGCTACTATAGGTGAAAGGGAAGGACTACTGATCAATGGCTACGACAGGTGAAAGGGAAAGGGCTGTTGATCAATGGCTACTATAGGTGAAAGGGAAGGACTACTGATCAATGGCTACGACAGGTGAAAGGGAAAGGGCTGTTGCCTAGGGGCATTAAATCTATATCCTTGGCGGTAGAATAATTTGGATAAGGTTATCAATAGTGCCTGCACAGCATGAAGAGTATAATCAATGACACTGAATTATACAACTAGAAGTTGTGGAATTAGGGAATGTTCTATTGTGTATATTTTTACCACAATTAGAAAAGAATAATAATTACATGAATAATAATGACTCTAAGGAAGAAGAAAATGTTCCAGAACTGAATATGCTGACAATTGTATAACTCTTCTCGATATGATTAGATTATTGAATTGTATAACTTGTGGATAAAAGTGCTAATAAAACTGCTACAAAGACCAAAAAACCCCAATGAGGGTTGGAGATAGGGCTCACTCATAAAGACAGAACTGGCCTTCACATGTCATTTAAAGGCAGAGGGAGTGTGAAAGAATCACATACATGGTAGTTTTGACTTGCCACTTAGTTGAGCTCCTTCAAGGAAAGAATTTTGAACCAAAGTTCAATGACTTCCACTTCTACATCTTTGGGAGATGCATAGTTCTGCTTCCTGTCACATTGGGGCATTTCACCCTTATGTCCATGGGAGTATTGGTTTCTTTTTAAAAATCATGTTATTGGGGACTCATACAACTCTTATCACAATCCATACATACGTCAATTGTGTAAAGCACACTTGCACATTCATTGCCCTCATCATTCTCAAAGCATTTGCTTTGTGCTTGGGCTCTTAGAATCAGCTCTTCATTTTTCTTCTTTTCCTCCCCTCCCTCATGAACCCTTGATAATTTATAAATTATTATTTTATCATATCTTAGACTGCCCAACGTTTCCCTTCACCCACTTCCTGTTGTCCATCCCCCAGGGAGGAGATTATATGTAGATCCTTGTAATTGGTTCCCCCTTTGTTTCTCACTTTCCCTCTACCCTCCTGGTATCGCCACTCTCACTACTGGTCCTGAGGGGGTCATCTGTCCTGTATTCCCTGTGTTTCCAGTTCCTATCTGCACCACTGTACATCTTCTGGTATAACCAGGTTTGTAAGGTAGAATTGGGATCATGATAGTGGTGGAGGGGAGGGGGAGAAAGCACTTAAGAACTAGAGGAAAGTTGTGTGTTTCATTGGTGCTACACTGAACCCTGAGTGACTCGTCTCCACCCAACTACCCCTCTGCAAGGGATGTTCAGTTGGCTACAGATGGGCATTGGGTCCCCACCCAGCACTCCCCCTCATTCATGATGATAGGATTTTTTGTTCTTTGGTGCTTGATACCTTGTCCCTTCAACCCCCGCCCCCCCCCCTGTGATCATATAGTCTGGTGTGCTTCTTCCATGTGGGCTTTGTTGCTTCTGAATTAGATGGCCACTTGTTTACCTTCAAGCATTTTCCACCCCAGGCACTATATCTTTTGAGAGCGTGGCACCATCAGCTTTCTTCACCACACTTGCTTATGCACTCATTTGTCCCCAGCGATCGTGTCAGGAAGGTCCATTTAGTCGAGCAAAGTGTTCTTGTATTGAGAGAGTCTGTGAGTGGAGGCCCAATGTCCATCTGCTACCCTACTACTAAACCTTCAAATATATGCACATAGATCTATTTCTCCATAATCATATATAAATATATTTACATATGTAAATGCCTATATTTAGGCCTCTATGTATGCCCTTTGCCTCCTACTTCTTTCCTCTATTTCCTTTTGCTTTCCTCTTGTCCCACTACCATGCTCAGCCTTCATTTGGGTTTCAGTAATTCCTCTCAGTTACATTGCCCTTGATCACTCCTTACCAGTCCTCCCACCCCCTCTTTGCCACTGGTTTTGAATCACTCATTGTTCCCTTGTCCCTGTGTTGGTTAACACCTCTTCCTTTACCCCACCTCCCACTGTCCCATGTCCCCCCAGAAACATCAGTCCCGTTCATGGGAGCATATCCATCCCTTTAATCTGCTACTGGTGTGTTCAAGGTAAAGTTCAGTTAGCTTAATGGGAGTTCCACAGCGGATTCTTCTCCTGTGGTCTATGAAGGATGTTGGGCATCTCGAAAGGATCAAGTCTAAAATCCTGGTTGTCTATAATACATGGATGGAGTTGCCAAGGGCTGAATGCAAACTAGGTCAACAGTGCCCAGTTAGGGACATGATACCAAACTTATTCTCCCATTGGTGGTCTATATACTAAATATTGTGTGTTTTTCCTAATTGCATGCTGCCCTGCTCAGTTCACTACTGACCGAAGCACAGTCGCCTTCTCTAGGACTGCCATACCTTCCACCCCGTCACCTTGTGACTTGAGTTTCTAGTAAGGTTCACCAATTACTCTTGTAGGAGTGTCTGTGAAGTATTCTTAAGTTAATGATTTTTAAATTAAAAATTGAAAGTATTAAGGATATAAATAGCTAAAATCTTTGTTTTTACTGCTGTATTTCCAAAGCCCAGAAAAGTTCCCTGACCTATATACTGTTGTCCATTCTAGTTTTTGTAAAAAAATTTTTTTCATAATAACACACATTTGAAAGAACCATTACACACAATCATTGTTTAGATTTGCTTTGAGAGTTGTCATTTCATTGACTCTCCACTGCTTTTGCCTTGTAGATCTTTCTGAAGCCCATTTGTGAGCTGTTTCTTTGATGGACTGAGTGGTAATGCTTTTGGATTTTGTCCATCACAAAATATGTAATTTTGTCCGTGTCATTGAACGGATTGCTTTGTACCTGATGGCTGATTGACAGTTGCTTTCACGCAACATTTTGAAGATAATCATTTTTTTCTATCTTTGGCTTCTGTTGAGAGTATATCTATCAAACTAATCATTCTAACTATTTTAATCTGTTTTCTCTGTGGCTACTTCTAACTTGTTTTATTCTCTGAGTCCTTTTTGTCTATGGATTCCTTTGATGGGTTCTGGAAAATTCTCGATAATGATCATTTCAACTGTTACCCCTCTTCTATTCCTTCCCTTTGAGCTTTTGGTTAGAAGTATGTTAGGCCTCATTCTTACCTTTCTTGACTCTCAAACTTTCATGCTTTCTTCTCTTTTGGTTCATTTTAGATTTTTATTCAGATCTGTATTACAAGCCATTAATTCTCTTTTTAGCTGCGTCTAACCCACTATTAAGAATTAACAACTGGTAGTGCCCTGGTTAAGTGCTCAGTTGTTAATTACGAAGACAATGCTAATCCTTCCTACTGGGTTGCTATGAGTTGGAATTGACAGCAATCAGTTTTTGTTGTTGTTTTCCTTATTTTAATCTGCTTTTTAACCTACTCACAGGACTAATCAGTTTCTTGGTGCTTACTCTAGGGAAGAGATAATGCCTGTATGTCTGTACCTGGTATCTTGTTGAACTGAATACTCTTAAAAGTCCTTCTACTAAACTGCATCATTCATTCATAAACATTTTTACACTGTCACTTTATATTTTGGGTGTGACTCTTTCTATATCCAAAAATCATCTTTTTCTTGTCAACTCTCATTTAATACCATTTGTTTGGGAGCCTTGTTAAGCTGGGATCCAAAAGGTAAGCAGTTAGTAGTCACCAGCCACTCTGTTGGAGAAAGATGGAATTTTCTAGTCCTGTAAAGAGTTACGGTCTTGGGAACCCAGAGGGATAGGTCTCCCTGTCCTAGAGGGCTGCTGTGAGTCAGGCAGTGAATCTGGTGTTTTGGATCTTAAGGGCTAGAAATGTATTAAGATTACATTTGTTTTACTTTAGGGTCTAGTTGTATTTAGCGGGCAGTTTTTCTAGAGTATGCAGACCAAATGATGCCAGATGTAAAAACATCCATGATGTCTAATAAGAGCCAACCGAGGAGAGCTCTCAATGGCCACAGCTGACAAAATTGGAGCAGGAAAATAAGTACAAATAATGTAGATTATAATCTGCAATTTTGAACATCTGGATTCAGAGGAAAAAAGAATAATATGAATCTCAGTGGCCAATTCTTATGTTTGGTTACACAGGCAACCGATTATGCTTCCTCAGAGCACGTAGGAGATACTTGTGCAAACTAAGCACTAGTCTCTATTACTGAGTCATACACACAACTCTAGGAGCCCTGGTGGCGTAGTGGTCACACCTTGGACTGCGATGTGCATGGCCGGCAGTTCGAAACCACAGCAGTTCCACAGGAGAAAGACTAGGCTATCTTGTCCCGTACCTAGTTACAGCCCTGGGAAGCCACACGGGTCCCTCTGAGTCAGCATTGACTGGATGCCGGGGAGGTTTGTTTCGAATGGTACACACATAAACACGGTGGTGTTCCATCCCACCAGCGGCTTCATGGGCGTAAGAGGAGGCTGTCTGCTCCCTCAGCGATTTAAGTCCCAGACACCCTGTGTAGGGTCGCTCTGAGCAAGATTCAATTCAATGGCAGTGGATTCAATGGAAAGTACTAGGAACTTTTGCAGTTACTGTTTACACAGGAATGATTCTAAGTCTCAGTGTATTTATTATTACACATACTGTTACTCAGCACACAATGCGAAGGTGCAAGTGTCACGAGATAGTTAAATCACCATCATGGCATGCAGTATATAACAGCCATTCAACTCATATTTATTTCCTACTCTTTACAGTGCATGTCTTTACACATCATGGTTCTCATTTGGGGGCCTTGGTAGCTAGGAGCAAAGGAGATGTAGAAAGAAAAAAGAAATAGGATAACGAGAAAGTCAATGGCAAGATTGAAATTAAATGGTTTGTAACAATCAAATAATGATTTAATTCCAGCAGTTATCTTTTTAGCCATTCTCCCCTATGTGGAATCCTCCCCTGAGATGCCTGCTTTATGTCCCTCCCCCATATCCAGCTCCATGAATGACAAGGCATTAACTCTAGGGTAGGTACCACTTACCAAACACTTATCTGTAAAATCATAGAGTTCATGATTTGCAGGGACTTACATGGCCATGGTACCTATTTTAGGAAGTCACATTATTGGCAACATATGACACATGAATCTGGGATAATGATATCATGCTTGCGAGGGTGGATGGTAAGCAAAAAAGAGGAAGACCCCAGATGAGATGAAATGACACAGTGGCTACAGCAATGGGCTCAAACATAACAATGGTGAAGATGGTATAGAACCAGGCAGTGTTTCATTCTGTTGTACACAGGGACTGTGTTAAGCCAGGGTGACTAGGGAAACAAATCTAGTAACACACATGTGTAAGAGAGAGCGTTATATCAAGAAATAATTATGCATCAATAAAACATCCCAACTCAGTCGGACTCAAGTCCATAAATCTGACACTAGTCCACAAGACTCTCTTCAGACTCATGAAACCACATACAATGATGCAGAATGCAGGAACATCATTGGATGGTAGGTGAAAATCTTGTGGATCCAATGGTGTTGGATGCATCTCCAGGGCTCACAAAGGTCTCATGGTGGCTCCTCAATAGGAAGGCGAAGGCAGAGAGATAGTGGCCCACTCAAGAGGCCATTTATCTCAGTAGCATCTCCAAATGAGGTCATCAAGCATGATTGACAGGCTAAACTCTACCCATATCTTCCTACAGGTACCATTTTTGGCATAAAAATCCTATCACAGGTACTGTATGAGTTGGAACTGTCTCGGTGTTAGCTCATAACACTGAGAACCTGTCCAATATCCATTCACTCTGGGGCTCTCATTCAATTCATGTATCATGTGGAGCGTAGACAGCATACTAAAGGAAAAAGTGAGACCATCACAAGGTGGAGGGCCTTAGTACTTTCAGGATATCAAGGTGTATCTCTGTTTGCCAAATAAGGGGATTCATGAGTTGCTTAACTAAGTTTTCACCATGTCCCTATAGAAAAGGATGGAACTGCCCCTATGGGTTTCTGAAACTGTAACTGCCTATGGGAATAGAAAACCCCATCATTCTTGATCTAAGCAGCTGGTAGTTCCCAAATGGTGACCTTGTGGATTGTATCCTACTGAGTAAGCACGACAGCATTAGGGCTCTTTTGAGCCATTATGAGTTGACATTGTCTCCATAGCAGTGAGCTTGTGTTCAATTTAGTTTTACATTTAACCAACACTTTGTTTCTACAGAATTGTCTGAGTTGTGATGAAATATAAGCAATCACAAAATTTTATTTTCTATTTAATGATACTTGTCTAAGCAGGCTCTGATCTATGTGATCAGAAGCCTCTGACCTAGACTTTGGGGATTTAATTCAGCATTAGTGTGTAAGGCCCGGTTGACCAGAGAAACAAATCCAGAGATATTTATATATGTATAAGAGCTTTATATCAAAGAGTAATTATATTAAGAACACATCCCAGTGTAGTCCAGATCAAGTCCACAAATATGATATTAGCCCATGAGTCTTATACTATTCCATAAATTCCTCTTCAGATTCATGTAGTCAGTCACAATGATGCAGAATGCAGGAAGATCACAGACCAGTGGGTGAAAAGTCCTGTGGATCCAGTGGTGGTGGAAGCACCTCCAGGGCTCTGACTACCATCAGCGTGGCTCCATGTGACTTCTCAACAGTAATGTGAAGCAGAGAGAGAGTGTGGCCTGCTTCCAGGGAGATGTAGAGGAAGTTTCCAGAATTCTCATGAGAAGGTCCCGCAAGGAGGCATCATCAGGCTGTGACCTAATTGACAGGCTAGACTCCATCCCTACAGTCTTAATATCCTCAAGTTGACATGAGATTATGTAACTACCACAGACCACCCCTTGTCAACTTGACATTTTCATACAAGTCTTTGGCTATACATAACTTTTAAAGAAAACAATAGTAAAATTATTTTTGTGTCTAACAAGCTAAAACTAAAATGCATATAACTCAAAATGTGTCTGTCTCATTTAAACATAATACTCTATAAGTGAACAAAACAAAAATATTCTATACTTAACAATCACAGTTATATCACCTCCTACACAATAATCCTATAATTCTATAAATGTATTTCCCCACCCATGAACGTTTGTAAGCCAGCCACTTCATGCCTTTATCCACCCTCTTTTGGGTCTCCAGTTTCTATACTGCCAACTTATATCAACCTAGTGCTCTGAAGATACAAGCATGTTCTTTGATGGGAAGTGTCTTCATTTCAGTTGGAGACATGTGTTGGGCATCCATAAGCAAAGTCAAATGAAGAGAGGCCATCTATAAGTCAGCATCAATATGCACCAATTCACATGCTCAACAATCTTACCTTTATTTGGTCAGCTTCTGGACAACTCATGTGGGCTGCCTTACTTAGCCTCACCTTTCAACCATGAGCCTCAACAACACTAGGCCCCATGGTCTAGGTCATGAATTTCAAATCAGCCAACCTGCTCTCACCTTCTCCTCTAGTCTCTGGGAACCAGGTCCACAAGTGTCAGTGGCCAGACTCAACCATAGCTTTACTGTTGCATTTATCCCACTTTTACTAAACAAGTGAATTCAGGTGGTTATCTACCAAGCCACAGGCTGCCTGCAGGCTTCCCTTAACATTCAGTCTTAGAGAGGAGATTTTCTTCATGGCTCCAAAATTTTCCAGCTTCAGGCACAAACTTCTACTTCAAAATTCAAAAAGTCAAAGGTCTCCTTTTTATCTTCACCAGTCTATCAATAGCCCCCTGGGCAAGTCTTTTCCAGTTTGAATATCCTGAACACTCAAGACACTGGGTGGGGCTTATCCTTTCAGAGGCTTCTTTTCAGGTGTGTCCTACACCCATGTAAGAATCCAATGTAATGGCTAAAGGCAAGTAGGCTTAGAAACTCTATTTTAACTTACCAATAATCATTTCTATCAGTTACTTTTCAATAATAACAGGCAGAAGAAAATGGTATAAACCATGGACAGCCAGATCCTAAACTCAATTCTGAAAACAGTCAAATTCTATTGTTATCTAAACTTGCTGTAATCCTTATCTAAACTATTCCATTGATATGAAAAATGGCCTTAAGTTTTGACTGCATCAAGCCAGGACCTTCTGTTGGCCATTTTGACTAAGTAACATGATCTCAGAGAATAAGTTCAAGGGGTGATTTTGACCCTAAGCTCAAAATTTACATTTATCACATTTATTTTTGCCATTTCAAATAGGAATAACCAAAGACAACAACTGAAGAAAAGTATCAAAATGCTAACTTCCCATACCCTTTCCAGAATACAATCGAGCAAACAGTGTGGCTATATCTGACTTCTGGATAGTCAAAGAAGAAAAACTACCATGAGACAGATGTCAGACAAGCATCCACTCTCCATCTTTATGATTTGTTTCTCTAGTACCACACTCCAGGTGCCATAATAGAGATAAAGAAGAATATGTCTGGGATCCAGGAGATCCCCTCGGCCAGTGGTTCTCAACCTTCCTAATGTTATGACCCTTTAATATAGTTCCTCATGTTGTGGTGAACCCCAACCCTAAAATTACTTTCTTTGCTACTTCATAACTATATTTTTGCTACTGTTATGCGTTGTAATGTAAACATTTGACATGAAGGATGTATTTGCATTGTTACAAATTGAACATAATTAAAGCATAGTGATTAATCACAGAATCAATTTATAAATATATAGTGAAATATTTATTTCTAACCACAAATAAATGAAATTTTGTATTGAAGCATGGTATAGCAGGGGTAACAGTCTTAATATAACAACGGTAAACTACAATGCTACATTTTTCAACAGTATGCGTAAAAAGTCAAAGTCAGTGCAAAGGTTGAGATAGCTTCTTTCTCACCAGATCAGAAATTCTCGGGGCAGTCTTTGCAAGAGCACAAGGAAGATCATCTTCCACAACAAGCCTACTTCTGTATTTAGACTTGATAACCAACAAGCTGGAAAACCCTGTTTCACAGAGCTACATTGTTGGAAATGGAAGAAGAAGGCTCAACACAGTCTCAGACAGAACAGGATATGACTGCAAACACTGATCCAGAATTTTAGAAATCAGTTCGTGCTGCATCACTGTTACTAAGTTCAATAAACTCCTCTGTGCTATCTCAGGAACATCTTCAACTTTGTGAATGGGCTTCTGGCAAGTGCAAATGGTAGATTTGTAAAGTACAATGAAATTTGTCTACAAGCATGTACAAGTATTCTTTAACAGAAATGATCGTCTTAATCATTTAGTTTGGTTCAATGTCATGTTCCTCAAAGAAAGCAGATAAGGTAGACATGTAAATTTTCTTTTCTTTTCTTTCTTTTTTTTTTTGCCAAAGCTGAAGTTTCATTTGGAATGATCAGATGTTTTCAGACAAATCGAGGCATGTTGCACTTGGTCCTTGCAGTGATAAATTTAACTCATTCAAGATGGCAAAGATGTCAACCAAGTAAGCTAATTTACTGCAGTTCACTTTTATTGCTGAAAAGTGCTTCGAACTGTGGTCTTTCTCTCTGATTAAAACAGGTTTTGAGTTCATCATGAAGCCCAAAAGCACATTTTAAAACTTTTTCTCTCTACAACCATCTCACCTCAGTGTGAAATAGCAGAGCATTATTCAGCACATTCAACGCGTTGCACAGTTGTGAAAACAGACGACTGTTTAAAGTGCTCGCCTTTACAAGATTGACAGAACTCATGACACTTTTCATTACTTCCTGTGATGCTTGTGGCAGCACCTTCATTGCTAGTATTTGCCGATGAATCACACAGTGAGTTCCAGTGACTTTTGGTGACTCGTTCAGTACCAAACGTTGAAATCCAGATTGACATCCTAGCATAGCCGGAGCACCATCTGTACAAACTCCACAAATCTTTTCCCAAGAGATATTATGCTCTGTCCAAAATGAACTAACTGTGTCAAATACATCACGTGCAATAGTTGTCATTTCAAGAGGTTTGCAAAAAAGAAACTCATCTTTAAAGTCGCCATCATTAATATACCTCACGTAAACCAGTAACTGTGAACAGTTTGCAATGTCTAAAGATTCATCAGGCAGTATGCTACATATTCGAAGTGGAACAGATTTAAATTCCTGGATTATCTGATCAAGAATATCAGCAGACATGTCATCTATTCTTCTGTGGACAGTGTCGTCAGATAAAGAAATTGCACTCCATTTTGTGACAAATTTGTCTCTGATCATAACTCGAACAATGTCTTTGGTAGCTGGCAACAGTAAATCCTCAGCAATGGTTTGAGGTTTTATAGCTATGGCGATTGTGATTGCCACCAAGCATGAAGCTTCAACAGCTGCTACATTTTGTTTGTGGTACTTGCCACCAGTGTGAAGTCTGGTTTTCTTGAGTTCATCAGCTTTGCTTCTAAAATAGTTTGTATCCTTGCTGGCAAAGCTGGGATGCTTGCTATCAAAATGGCGTGTTAGTTTGTTCGGCTTCATAGATTCGGCTGATAGAGCTTCAAAACAAGTAACACCTTGTGGGATCTCATTCCCTCTGTAATTATAGAGGTAACATCATACTGTAAAATGTCTTCTACATGATCCATTGTCATAGGATGGCTTGCTAATTAAATAATATATAACAATAGCTTTAATAATACAAAAGATGATACATGGCATAATTCAGTCAATAGAGTTCATTGAAGTTTACTATGATTTACCATTCTGTGTTTTTTTTTACATACCTGTTACTATCACAAAAGGGGCAGTATTTACATCAACCACAGCTGAATATAAAAAGACCTATCAGCATCCAGATTAAGTTTCTATGGTACAGAATATATATATATATATATATATATATATATATATATAATCAGTAGTTGATGATTTTACATTTACCCAGTAATGTAATTATAATTCATGAAGTGTCATTTTCCCTCCAGTACTGCTGTTTTCAACACAGTAGCTGCTTATAACAGAGTAGCTGCTTTTAACACAGCAGCTGCTCTCTACACAGCAGCTGCTCTCTACACATGTATGGCTGGTCCACATAAGTACATTTGTATGGGCTATATGTGATGGGGTTGGTGCAATGATGTCATTACTCTGGGTACTCATATGTGGGCGTATCTCCATGTGGGCGGACCCCACATGGAGATGGATAGAGGAGCCATGTCTCTGTTCCTAAAACCATTGGAAATATGTGTTTTCTGATTATCTTAGGCGACTTCTGTGAAAAGGTTATTTGATCCCCAAATGGGTCGTGACCCACAGGTTGAGAACCACTACCCTAGACTGTCTTTTAGTACTACTATGCACTGTGATTAAAGTAAATGGTAAACTACAGCAAGCCAGGCCTGACAGGACTTCTAATGACCCAGACCCCTCAGGAATGCAGATCTGGTTCAACCCACTAGGCAAAGAACCATGGCCAGCTGAAGTGCTGGCCTTGGGCAAAGGAAAAACAGAATGGGTAGTGGAAGAAGGTAGTTCTACCATCAGTTGCAACCATGTGATCAGTTGCCAAAGTGAAGTTTGTGATTGTCTATATTTCATCTTTATATATGCATATTGAATCTCTTTTCCTTGTTCATGTATGATAGTAACAGATAAAATAGGTTCCATGTGTTTTCATGTATATATATGCTAGTTATATGATGTTGAGTATAGGCATAATTTCATCAATGTCTGGAAATTATACATATTCTTATGATTTGGGTTAATCATCTTAAAGGAATGGATTTCTGGTAGGTAGGTTGGAGGGGACAGAATGCTCTTACTGGGTGAAATAGGTGACTAAGTAGGATGGGGAAGTGAAGTCTATTAGTGCCACCTACCTAGGTGGTCTAAGAGGGAGGGATGAACAATAGCCTACTCAGAGGCCAGGTGCTCATTGAGCGGCTTGGGTGGTGAGCAGGATGTGGTGTCTTGGGACAGCTGGCAGATTGTCTGCTCAGTCTATCCAGTACTTAGGCCAGGAGGAGCTACTGAACTCTGGGGCTTATTTTGGTCCTGTTCTTGTCTCATGCTCAAACTCCCAGTCTGTACTGTATAAAACTGGCTATGTAGTTGCTCCTTGTATTGTTATGCTAATGAACCACTAATAAGTCAGGTCTGTGAATGGCTGTGCTTTTCAAAGGGACAGTGCAGACCTGTTCCTCAGGGACTGGAATTAGCCGTGTGTGCGGAGCTGGAGTTCCCTCCTGCTGTGTGCCGAGTTAGGTTGTTCACTATTTACAGCGGTTCTAGGCTACCCTGTAGAGGAATTCCCAGGCTGTGCTATCCTGCTATTTGACAATGTACTGTTGGGAGGGACTCTGAACCTGAGCTCCTGTGCCTTGTGCCCCAAACCAAGCCTATTGTGCTTATATCTGCTGCAGGCTATTCACGGAGAGCTATGACACTGCAACTTTCTTGGTGGGTCACGCAGCCTAGCGAGGTCCGCTCTAGCTGTGTCACCCCCAAGAGCTGGGGGACTGCCCCCCTCCCGCCTGTGCCATGAGCCAATGACCATGGAAAATCTTTTGAATGGCATAGCTGCTCTTTTATTTTAATAAAGTTGTTTCTACTTATCTTTGTGCTGAGAATCAAGCCTGGAAGGGCAGGATATCCTTTTTCGTGGCCCCTCTGCACTGGTCTCTGTGAAGTCCTCCCAACAGTCGCCATCTTGCTCTGCATTCTTTCCCTCTGACTTTGATGCTTCTGGCCTCATTCAATATTTTGCCCATCGTATCCATCAATATTGCTTCATTGTCTGCGTGCGAGTTCTGTCGATCTAAGACAACGCCGAGCATGCTCCTCCTTTTGATTTTCTAATGCTAGATCTTTGCCCAGTTCACTGTAATATTTTACTTCGGCTACTCAAGCTGCTCCTTTCAATTTTCTGTTCAGTTCTTTGACTTTGTCATTTCTGCCATATATTTGTCTTAGCTGTTTTATGACTATGAGCAATGTTTTAGGCTCCTCTGGTGTTCAAACGGATCTGCTCTTTCTCGCTGTCTTCAGTGACCTCGTGTTTTCTTCTTGAGCGATGCTCTCGCTGCCCTTGCGCAGCTCATCAGGCTTTCTTCGCAGTGTTGCGCGCACCCAATCTGTTCTTGACGTTCAGCGGGGATAGACGCAATGTCGTATTTTGACTTTCGTGGACTTGTTTTAATTTTCTTCGGCTTCAATCTGAACTTACAGATAAGTCATTGGTGGTCAGTTCCACAGTCGACCCTGGCTTGGTTTTAGCTTCTCCATTGTCTCAGTTCACAAATGCAATGAATTTGATTTCTGTGTATTCTCTCTGGAGAAACTCATGTGTATAATCACCTTTGTGTTGTTGAAACATATATTTGTGAGGAAGACGCCATTAGTCTTGTAAAATCTTGTCATGTAACCTCCAGTTTTGTTTCTATTACCAAGACCATATTTCCCAACTATTGGTTTTGAATTTTCTAATCTCAAGGGCTCATAAGGATTTTCTGTCACTGACAAAAGTTCATGCTATCCATAGTGTTTTCAGTGCCTAATTTCTCGGCAGCGGGCGGCCTATTTCTTCTTGTTAGGTTGTTAATGTGGACGTTCTCCTATAGCCTGTTCACGGTGAGTGACCCTTGCTGGTATTTGAAATGCCAGCTGCATGCCGCCAGCATCCCAGCAACTCATCACAGGTGCGTGTGCATATTCATGATATTGTTAAATAATTTCTTCATTATGCTGAGTCATTTGTTCTGAAGTAGGCACAAATATGGATCTCTTCTGACTGGTTGACCAGGTAACCGTCTTTCAAATTGCTTGTCATAGCTGTGAGAATGTGCTTGTTGAGACATTTAAAGTGGTATTCAATCAAATCCTGCGACTCTGTTTTTCACCAAAACCTTGAATGCCTGATTTTGATCATATGTTATCTCTTGAAATTGTTGAACATCTGGACTTTTATTGCAGCAATTCTGGAGCCTATTTTTGGCCAGTGCTTTCAGTTCATCTTGAACTTCTTGTTTCAGTTGTATCAATTTTTGAACATAAGCTACTTCCTGAAATGTTTGACTATCAACCAGTTCTTCTGGTCACAGTGAACCTTTCCACCTTCTTTGGATACTTTTTACATTGCTCATTAATTGTTTTATCCATAAAGTCCTTCAATAATACAATGATTTCCCAGTGGAAGCTTGCATGTTACTGTATTGTTGAATAGTTTTCTGTATAGTTTTCAAATTAAAACAACCTAGAAAGCAAGTCTTGGCAATCTATTTCTAAAACCTTGACAATGAAAATCTACATATAACCTCCTCCCTGGGGGATGGACAACAGAAAAGGGGGTGAAGGGATATGTTGGACAGTGTAAGACATGACAAAATAATAGTTTATAAATTAATCAAGGGTTCGTGAGGAAGGGAATGGAGAGGGAGGGGAAAAATGAGGAGCTGATACCAAGGGCTCAAGTGGAAAGCAAATGTTTGCGAATACTGACGGCAACAAATGTGCTTGACACAATGGATGGATGTAAGGATTGTGATAAAAGTTATGAGCCCCCAATAAAATGATTAAAAAACAAAAAGAAAATCCAGTGGGAGATAATTATCTGATCTCGTGTGTGTGTACATACATGCATATGTACAAACAACTTTTTAAAGAATTCTTTTTATTTCAGGCTATTAAATGAAGGTACTAGGCTACTAACCCAAGTTAGTTTGATTCAGTGTTGAGTCACAGAGACCCTACTTGACAGAGTAAAATTGCCTCCTGGGGTTTTCTTGGCGGTCAATTTTATGGAAAGTTTGCCATGCCTTTCTCCTGCTGTGCAAATTGGTGAGTTCAAACCACCATATTTTTTGTTAAGAAGGAAAGCACTTAACCAGTGCTTCTGGGGTTTCTTTAGATTCCACAAACCCGAGCATGAGTGTTTTCATTTTTTAATGAGAATTGTAATGAGGCATTGTATCATCTAGGCCATCTATTAGCTATAGAACATTTATCAATATTTTGTATCATAAGAGATTGTCTAGAATAAGCTTCCAGTTAAAGAATTTATTCTTAGTTTTACAAGATTCAGTTAAAATTTTCAGTAATTCCAAAAAGTGTGTAAGTTATTTTCGAGAAAATAATACTTTTGTTTAAAATAAATATATATTTCTGAGAAAAAATCCCACCAGTCACGTGACCATTGACTGCTAGGCATTGGAAAGAATAGCAATTCCACATACTGAAGAAAACGTGCATTAGCAACACTTTGTTCAACCTACGCACTTCTGGTTGATTTCCACTAGATGGTAGTATTGAGTTCAAAATTTCACCTGCTCTTATATTAATGAAGGAATTTGACTAATTATAGAAGACATTTATATTGCTTTATTCTCCCCTTCTACATGAATATTTTAAACAACATTCAGCCTAATTTTATTCATCTTGGAAAAATAATAAAAATTTATAATCTCTGAAATTTTAAAATCATTGTTAATTTCTCAAGGAGCTGCTATGTTATATGCGCTTATGCATCGTAATTCATATGAAGGATCTTTTTATTATAAAATAGTTTTTCTGTCACTATTTTTATGTATTGCAGCTCTTGCAATCGCTGTTTTTCTTTTTAACCACAATGCAGATTTCATTTTTCATACTATTGAAAGAAAAGCTTAAGGTTTTCAATTTTGTATCAGGAAAGAAAACTTCTTGGAGGACTTGTTTTAGGTGAAACTAGACTACTCTTGAATATATAGTGCTACTTCCAATTTCATGAGGCATTATAAGCAAATACAAAATATGCTGAAAAATAACACTCCCTTCAACTACTATATGAGGAACACAATACATAACTAATTATGTTAATTCTATGCATGCACTGTTGTAGAAGAATAATAAACTAAAGAGTTTGGCCCAGTTTTCTTTGCTGTTTTCCCTCCACAAATGCACAAATGAAAGCACTTTACTGCTGTTGCCTGCTGTATGCTGTGTGTGTTATGTGTTACATGTGTTGATTCTGACTCAGGACGGAGGAGAAGGATGGTCCCCTAAGGATTTCTTAGAGGCCCTGGGGGCGTAGTGGTTACATAAGGGACTGCCAATCATAGAGTTTGAAAGCCCCAGTTAGCTCCGTGGGAGAAAGCCAGGGCTTTTTACTTCCACAAGGAGTTACAGTCCCGGACACTCGCAGAGGCAGTTCCACCCTCTCCTGTGGGGTCACTATATGAGGCGTCGAGTTGACGGCAGTGGCATTGGATAGGCTCTTCTGGTTCTTTTCACCCTCGAAGCCCCTGAACGTGTTACTACCTTTCAGTTAGCATCAGAGCGTGGAAGCAAGGAGCCTCCACGACTCCTTAACACCACCAACAACACGCAGAAAGTCGCTGGGTAAAGAAATGCAATTTTAATAGAAAGTTAACTTCTCTAGCAGTGAAGTTACTTGACTTGGGGACACCAAAATGTTACCAGAAAAAATTACACATTTTGCCCATCTACATTATACCTAATACTCCCTTCTCCTTAATAACACCTCTTCCCTCATGTTTTAGATTACATGAAGGGATTCTAGAATGGTTAGCTGTCAGCATTTCCATCCTTGACATTCTTTCACCTTCTGTTCTCTTACAATCCAGAAGATGGCAGTCATTCTCTTTTGAGAGACTGCTCAGTTTCCTCAGCCCTAAGAGAGATCGCCTTGTTATGTTTGTCAAACTGTAATAATAATAATCCTCCCCATTAACCTATCAGGGACTGGAGGCATCTTATATTCAAGTGATGATGAATTTTTATTTTCTCATATAATTAAAAAATATTTTCCTTCCATTTTCAAAAATATATAACTGGGAAATAAATGAGAAAATAGGAAAGACAGGCAAGGAATTCAAATGTGCATTTGTGGTGAAATAATCTGTGCTTGCCTGAGAAGACAAATCACTTCTTGATGTCAGAGGAAAGCTATAGCTTCACTCTATAAAACCCAACCCCAGCCCCTGCCTCTGAGTCCATTCAACCCCGAGGTCAGAGAAGCCCCCATGGCACCTCTAAGGAGGCAAATCTTACAGAATGTTGCCTCGTTTTTCTCCCACGGAGTAACGGAGGACTTCCAACCGCCAATTTCCTGCTTGGCAGCCAAAAGCTTTAACTTCTGTACCACCTTCTCCACTCCATAGTCCTGAGTAATAAGAAAAATGCCATGTAAGTTGCGGTATGTATTTATGGAGCTATGTGTGAAGCAATGTGCTTTGAGTCATCCTTCCTCCAATAGCAGACCATTATTGTCATCCATTGGTCCAGGTGTAAATCGTGTCAGCTAAGGGAAGAGTTTCTAAAATCACGGTGGAGCAAGCTTTATTTATAGGATGTGGGTTTTCTTCATTTTCTGAAAGTGAGGAAGTGCCTCTTTAAAAGAAAATGTAGGAAATCCCAATGCCTGAGATGAAGCAGAAGGTGCATGCATTGTTGCATGCATAACTGATGCCTTCCTCTGTCAACCTTCACTCAATGCAAAGTCAATGTCATATAAGATGCGTCTACAACTCCCTGTGCCTACAATCGACTTTCTCCTTTTGATAGGGCTTAGTAGTTTATCCCCCAAGAGTATTTTTATTAAAATGGAGCAATCTTACTTATTTTTCATTCTCAATAAATTCTGAATTTATTCTGAGGAAAACAGTCATCTCTTAGAAAGCCTGTTATTGGGCCTCCGATGAGTTTCTTCCACCAGCATGACGGTGTCGCTGAACAGGAGGACTGAATCCTACAAAATATTCAACGTTGACATTGATGCCATCGAAGGGGGTTCTTCTTGAGGCTGGAACCTTGGGTAAGACACTTCTCGTGGGATCTCAGTTTTCCCTGCTCTGTAGATAAATACTCTTTGTCTATAGGGCACGTGAAGCTGGGAACACACATGACCAAGCTTCTCTTCATTTTATCTCTTGAGGATGCTATAGCTCAAGTGTGGGTAGGTGGTTGGGGATTGATATTGTTGATTCAGCTTTAAAGCCCCATGAGCTACTATTAACCTGTGTCTACTGACCGGTGAGTATTCTTCAGGAAATGGGCTCTGGTGGCATTTATAGGATGGGCTGCTCACTGCAATTCCGCTGCACCAAGGGAACTGGCTAAGGCTGTCTGCTCGGAGAAGCATGGAAAGCTTCAGAAACCGCAGGGAACAGCTCTACGCTGACCTATGGGGTTGCTAAGAGTCAGAATGGATTTGATGGCAGTAGGTTTTTCATGGTTTTTGGTTTGGGTGTATTCATCAGTAAAGGAGTTTGGTAGTTCAGTGGTTATGCATAGGATCCCTAACCACCAAGCCAACAGTTTGAAACTCCCAGTCTCTCCTGGGAGAAAGAGGAGGCTGTGTACTCCTGTAAATATTTACAGCCTCGGCAGCCCAGTCTCTCAAAAAGCTCTGCTGTGAATGACCATGGACTGTATGGCAGTGGGTTGCTTTGTTTCTGTTTGTTCATTCCTCTGGAAATAATACAAACATCTGCCCCATTAATAAAATTAGAAGAAGAAGAAACAGAATTTCATACTGAAGAAGTAGTTAATAACTTTGTGGAAGAAATGGATGAAGTCAATAATTGAAGAGGGGAAAATATTATAGACTTTTGAAGACAACCCTGTTACAACCATAACATCTAGAATAGGTTTGAAAAATAATAACCTTTGTTTTTCAGAGAAGTTTTATGATTATGGAAAAATTGAGCAACAAGCATGGAGAGTTCCCAGATAATCGTGTCACCCTCTCCTCTATGAGTAACGCCTTGCGTTGGTGTGATATGTTTGACATAGCAGATGACCCCATGCTTATCCCGTAGCTGGACTGCACTGGACAGCAACCGGTGTTAATTATTAAGCCCGTGATAGAACAGATTTTAAAAAGACATTTATATATTAGATATTTTTCTCAAGAGCAACATAATGCCCTAAATGTTATCATTATTAATTCCTATTTCAACATGTATAAGACAAAATGAGCAGTGTATTAATCCTGCCCCTCATTTATTTGTATTTTGTCTTCTTTAGATGTGACTCGGTTATCAAAGTGACCAAACGGTCAATTATCTAATTTTTAGCCGTGGAAGAAAGTGGACAGAAGGGAACAGAGAGAAAGGGGCACAAGAGGAAATGCATGCATGGTAATGACGGGGCAGAAATAACTATGAAACTTGCAGGATGAAGCAGAGCGGGGAGAGACCCGGGTTCCCTGGGCGGAGGTTGCACTAACGAGCAGCTAGTCTTCGAGAAACACTGATGGATGAGCTGCCCTGGCAATTGCTCCGTAGTGCTATTCCCCTAAGAAGTCACCACTTGAGTCACAGCATCAATGTACAGCAACACAAGTGCCCTGCTTCTTGCATGAACTTGCATTTTCAATGTCAGAGATGGGTATAATGGAGGTAAATAAATCCTCTTCTTCCCACTCTGCCCATCTCTACTTTCCAAGAGCTGTCAGGTATTCAATCATGAAACCGGACGTCCCTGAACTTCATTATTTTTCAACAATGGTGTAGATATGCAATGATTTAGAGATATCTCTGCTTCTGGATTTACATTACAAAGGCCAGTAATGTAAAATCATTGTTCAAATTAGTATACAACATGAAATATAGACTTTTTAGGGTATTATATATCAATTTGAAATTGAAATGTAGCAATGATCCCTGTTAAAGAATTTAAAATTCATTTTAAATATGAATGAGCTTTTCCCTCCAAGGGTTAAGCCAGTGGTTCTCAACCTTCCGAATGCTTTGGCCTTTTGATACAGTTCCTCATATTGTGGTGACATCCAACCATAAAATTATTTTTGTTGCTACTTCATAGCTGTCATTTTGCTACCGTTATGAATCATAATGTAAATATCCGATATGCAGGATGTATCTTCATTGTTACAAATTGAACATAATTAAAGCATAGTGATTAATCACAAAACAATATGTAGTTACATATTGTGAAATATTTATTTCTAATGACAAATAAATGAAATTTTGTCTTGAAGTCTGGTGTAGCATGGGCACTCGTATATGGGGCGTATCTGCATGTGGGCGGATCCGCCTGGAGGCAGAGGAGCGGTGTCTTGGTTCCTAAGACCATTGGAAATATGTGTTTTCTGATGGTCTTAGGCGACCCTTGTGAAAGGTTCATTCGCCCCCACCCCCCAGGTTGAGAACCGCTGGGTTAAGCAAATATAGTTTATTTTGCTCATGACTGAGAATTCAGGAGGTTTAATTAAAAGAAGCGTGGGAATCAGGGCTAGATTCTCTTCCAGGTTCAACATTTTATAATCCCCCCGGCCATTATCATCATCTCCCAGACTTAAGTCACTGCATTTTGTGATTTTGCAATTGCCTTTATTCATGCTTTCTAACTACCTCATCATCCTCCCTCCCCTCTAAAACAATCTAGCACACCCTTGGTTGCAAGTTTCCTTTTTTCCCTAAATAACGAGTTTTATGTAGGTGGAACACTTGTTAACCCAAAGGCTAGGAGTTTGAATCTGCCCGCCTCTTCACAGGAGAGCGTGGGGGCAGTCTGTTTCCATAAACTGCATGGCACGTTTTCCTCGAGATTAGAGACCCTATAGGTCTTCACATCCTGAGAAACGGAGAGAAGCTTGCAGCTGTCCAGGATTTCGTCTTTCTTGGCCCCACAGTCAATGCTCATGGAAGCAGCAGCCGAGAGATCACAGGAGGCCCTGCATTGGGTAAATATGCTGCACAGGACCTCTTCTGAGCCTTGAAAAGCAGGGAGGTTGCTTTGAGGCCTAAGGTGTGCCCGATCCAAACCATGCTTTCTCCATGGCCTCCTATGTGTGTGAAAGTCAAAATTTGCTTCAGGAAGACTGAAGAGGAATTGGTGCATTTGAATGACAGTACTGGAGACAAATATTGAAAGGACCAGAGAGTGACAAAATAATCGACAAATCTGTCTTGGAAGAAGAACAACCTTGCCTGTTTAAAGTGAAGAAGACTTAAAGCACTTGCTTATGAAGATCGAGAATGGTCGCCTTCATTATTGATCACAACTCAGTAATGAAGACCAAAACCTTCACCCCTGCACCAATATGTAACACCAGTGATGAATGGAGAAAAGGTTGAAGTTGTCAAGGATTTTGACTTGTTTGGATCCACAATCAATGTAGCAGTCAAGAGCTCAAAAGACGTGTTGCATTAGAAAAATCTGCTCCACAAGACTGCTTTAGAGTCCTGAAAAGCAAGGCTGTTATTTTGAGGACTAAGATTCTCTTGACCCAAGTCACTGTCTTTTCAGTGGCCTCATATGCATGTGAAAGTTGGATTTGAATGAGGATGCCAGAAGAAGAATGGACACATTTGATTTGTGATGCTGGAGAAGAATGTTGAAAGGATCATGGCTACAAGGACAAACATGGCTACAAGGACAAACTGTCTTGGAAGAAGGCCGGCCAGAGTGCTAGAGGCAAGGATGGAGAGGCTTCATCTTACCTACTTTGGACGTGCTGTCAGGAGACACCCATCACTGCAGAAAAACATCGTGCTCCGTAAGGAGACAGCAAAGGAGAAGTCCACATGGAGATGGATTTTGCTATCGCAGCTGCAACAATGGCCTCCGTAACAGGAATGGTGTGAGGACGGTGCAGGACCCGGCAGGTCAGATCTGACTTGATGGTATCTAGCAACCACAGCCACCACTTAATTTTCCCAGAAGTCTGTCCATGAGGTGATTAGTTGTTGTTATTGTTATCATTGCTTGATAGATGGAGAAAGCCGAATCTCAGAAAGTTCACTTAATTCTGCCATTGGTAAACATCTAATAAGTGTGAATTAATGATCTCTTTCTTGCTCTAGTGTCCATGCTGTTTGTCTTAAATATACTGTCTCCATGCTGGAAATGCAGTTATGACAGAACAAATGAACATTGGTGTGCAATCCATTATTCAGGCTTAAATTGTACATCATTGCCTCTGAATTTCTCTGAATAAAAGTTGCCCTTAACGTATTAGTATCTATATTTAGCCATGATTGTGCAGTGATTAGTAATCTCTTCTGTCGTAAAGTATTAGTATCTATATTTAAATATTTATCCTGAACATTGCATGTGTTCATTAATTGATTATACCTAAAATCACAGCTATTATAGTTTGTGGACTCAAATAAGTAAACAACTTTCTCTCTCTTCAAGTTCTGTGCATATGCTTCAATGCATTAATTCTATCGTTGCCATTGTTATTTGTCTTTACATATCATCATAGCCGATATTATACACAAGGCTTCAAGGCAAACACTCATTAGAAATAGAAATATGAATGAAACGATAGTTTTCACTTCCTAGCCCTAAAAGAATAGAGAGGAAAATAGAAATGCCCTAGTCTTTTTATCATAGTGAATAATGCAATCCTGTCCTTGAATATCAATTGTGCATGCATTTCAAAATATGCACTGTACTAATGGAATGTCAAAGTAAATGAGTGAATTTTCCTTAGTCTCTTTCTCACTATAAATTCAGTGTGTGTTTGAAAGCATTGGATTTTTTTCTCATTACTGTTTTTTATCCTTGAGAAAAAGGAAATGATGCAGGATGTGATGGCGAGAAAAGTTAATAGAAACAATAGTAATGAGTCACAAGGCGAGTCCGCGTTTCAGAGATTCCCATGTTTAGCACAAGTGCTTGAAGAGGGAGCTGAGAGAAAAAGTCCAAATTGTTTTAAAAAAAATCTTACAGTGGCCAACAAGAAAGTCCAACTTAGAAAAAGCAAAACCAACGTGCACGTCATTACAGAGGGCTACGTTTCCTTGAATTATGGGTGTGAAATTGATTTCTGAGCAGATTGGATTCACTGGTCGTTTCCTCCCCCGCAAGGTCTCCCAGTTCCTTTTCCTTTCCTTCTGCGGCACAAGCACTCCTGGCGTTTATTCTATGTTGTAATGTCCATCCTTGTAAGAGGAACCCAACGGACAGGGCATCTGCTTTCCTGAGCTGAAGGTGGGCACTTGAGACACCCCACTTTCTTTTGCTAAGTAGCATATTTCTGAGAAGAAAGGCTGTGGCTGTAGAACAATATGACCCACGTTTCCACTGGCAAGTTGAGTTTCCTTATTGTGAAGGGAACACAGCTGCACCCCTGGTTAGCAGGGTTCTCCCCCATGGCATCTCAGCAAGGACAGCCGGCGAACACGCAGGTCTGCCGGTGATCAAGTGAACGCTTCCCGGGGCTGCAAAATGAAAACAGACTTTCTTCTCGGGGGGCTGCACTTTGACAAGCAGATTTCTGTTTTTAACTGTTGCTAACCTTCTCTCCTTACTGCATATGGCTCTTGTTAGGAAAAGACGTAGCCTTGGAAACACTGATTTTTTTCAGTAAATATGGTCTCTGCTGTACTAAACAGTAAAGTTCAATACATTGATCTTTCTCACATTAGTTATTTCTTGTAGTTACAAAGGCTTGCAAGCAAGGTCACATTATATATACATATATAGTATATATATATATATATATATATATGGCTTGCAAGAGGAAATATATATGTCTACCATCCCGAAAGTCACGGGACTACCCAGACACTTTCCTATTAACCTGTTGCTGCTTTGTCTAGGTGTTACTAAGACAGCTGCATCTAGTTTCAGTTTTAAGTACATTCTTGCTCACAGGTCCTAACATCAGCAAGGTCTAAGGTGCCCAGGGAGTGTAGCGGGCAACCCATTGAGCTGCTAACTGCAAGGTGAGCAAATTGTCGAGCCACACGGGAAGAAGATGAGAGTGTCTGTTCCTGTAGAAACTAAAGCTTCGGAAACACACAAGGTAGTTTTTCTTATTAACAAACTGCAACATACAGATGACACAAGCCTTCTTGCTGAAAGTGAGAAGGACTTGCACTTGCCAATGAACATCAAGGATTGTAGCCTTCGGTATGTATCACACATCTCCATGTAAAGCGGGTCCAACATCTCACCACTGAACCAATAGGTGCCATCAAAATAGAGGGAGAAAAGATTGAAATTGTTAAGGATTTCATCTTGCTTGGATCCACAATCAGTGCTCATGGAAGCAGCAGTCAAAAGATCAAAGGAAATATTGCAGTGGGGGAAAACTGCTTCATAAGACCTTTATAGAGAGTTGAAATGCAGGGAGACTACTTTGAGGACTAAGGTGCGCCTGACCCAAGCCATGCTATGTTCAATTGCTTTATAGGCACATTAAAGTTGAACATCGCACAAGGAAGATTGAAAAAGAATCGAAATGTTTGAATTGAGGTGATGGTGAAAAGTATTGAAAGTGCCATGGACTTACGAAACAAAAACAAAGCAGTCTTGGAAGAAGTACAACAGGATGCTCCTTTGAGGCAAGGAAGGTGTGTGAGTCCGGGCAGATGAGAGAAGCAAATCCAGGGAGAATCATATGTGAATGTGTTAGTCTGGGTACTTTAGAGAAACAAATCCACAGAAACCCATATATCAGATAGAGTTTTATATAAAAGTTATGTGAGCATCAAGAAAACATCCCAACCCAGTACTGCCCAAGTCCAACATTAACCCATTAACTTATATGTCCAACATCAATCCAGAAAGTCCTCCATCCCACAGAGCAGACACAATGATGCCGACTGCAGGAGGAAAGCCGATCAGTGAATGTGTAAGCATCTGAGCGCTGGCAGGGGTCTCCACACGGTTGCTCCAGCACCCAGGGCTGCACTGGGGTAGGTCCATGTGGCTTCTCCTCGGAGATGTCTTGCAGGAAGTGAGCCTTGCCAGCTGAAGCAGAGAACTGGCTAAGGCAGCTATACCCTGGTCTGACCATTACAAAGCAAGAGACCCGAGAACTCCAAAGGCGAGTCTTACTGAGCCATTTATCCCTCTGCCCTTCAATTAATCCCTCATGTGTCTATCGGCCAGATTGGCACAATAAACTAACTAACTCAGTGAATAAGAAAGAGCTTTAGATACAAGAGCAGTTGAATATTGACAAAACATCCCAGCCCAGTCCACATCAAGTCCATAAGTCTGATATTAGCCTCTAGACCAATACCAATCTATAAAGTCCTCTTCAGACACAGAAACACATGCAGGAAGATCACAGGCCAGTGGGTGGGAAATCTTGTGGTTCCAGTGGCTTTGTAAGCATCTCTGTGCTGGCAGGGGTCTCCACGTGGTTCCTTCAGCTCCCAGGGCACAGGCTCTATCTGGGTAGTGCCATGTGTCTTGTGAGGAATGAATGGGAAGTCTTGTGGATCCAGTGTGGGTAGAGGCATGTCAACACTGATGTGTATCTCCATGTGGCTTTTCCGGTCCAGGGCTCTTGCTTCCATCAGCATAGATTCATGTGTCTTTTCTGTAGAGAGTCCCTCAGAGAGTGAGTTGAGAGAGTCTCTCCTTCCTCCAAGGAGGAAATCCAGGAGTTCCCAGATTCCTCAGGGGAGGGGCCATGCCCACACAGAGGCCTTATTGGCAATGACCTGATTGACACACTAAACCTCCCCCCCCCTTTACTCTTAATCTTCTCAAGTCCCAAATTGTCACCAGATTATGTAGCTACTGCTGAAGGCAAGACTTGGCTTCATTTACTTTGGACATGTTGTCGGGAGAGACAAGTTCCTGAAGAAGGGCATCATGTTGGATAAACTCGAGGGGCAGTGATGAAGAGGAAGGTCCTCAACAAGATAGCTCGACAATGCACTCAAGCATAGGAACACCTGCGAGGAGGGCCCAAGATGGGCAGTGGTTGGTTCTGCTGTGCATGGAGTCACTTTGAGTCGGAGCTAACTGGAGAGGGCCTGACAATAATAACTCTATCCCTTAGGGTGCTATGAGTAGGGGTCAATTCGACAGCAGTGATTGAGAGGGATAAAGGTAAAAATGAAGGTTCACGTTATGTTTGTCGAAGTATTTTAAAGTAATAAATCAACCTAAAACATGTTAAATAAGTATGCTCTAGTCCCTTATCTTCAGTGTACCTTCATTACAATTTAAATATATAGGTGTGGATTTGAACTTCATGACCATTCGACTTTCTGAGCCGACTGATTGCAGAGGGAGAGCTGACCTCTGGTTTGTGGTTAGCCTTCTTCATTTCCCTCTCTCTCTCTTTCTCTTTCCCATCTCCAGCTCTGTCTCCCAAGACGAGAAGCTTCACATGCACAGATATGGACAGTCCAGCCAGATGCATTCTAAGCTCCAGCCATTCTTCTCTTATCCATCCAACATCTGTCCCCTGAGCACCCATAGGTTCTAGGACTATAGATACAACACGTTCAAATGTGAGACTTGGAAGCTGACTTCAAGGGGTTCGGGCAGACAGAGAGTAGTGAGGTCCATGCATTTGAGGTTACTGTCATGAGGACTGAGAAATCGTTAGGTGAAGGGAGAAGAGGTTTGGTGATTTGCTTTGCATGGCAAAGTCTTGACAATCTTAAGGAGCAGTTCTATTCTGATGCAGATTGGGCGGCCATGAGTGGGAACTGACCACCGAATGGCAATGGGGGAAAATAAGGTCAAGCTAGTGTACTAAGTATTGTGGAGGGAAAATATATTAAAAGTTATACATGAATTAACTGTTTTAAATAACACAATCCAAAGTCAATGCCATTGTGTCAATGCCGACTCACAGCAACCCTGTAGGACAGAACAGAACTGCCCCTGCCTCTTTATAGGAGTAGAAAGCCCGATCTTTGTCCCCAGGAACAGCTGAGGCTTTAGAACTGTGAACTTTGCAGTTATCAGCCAACTGTGTGACCTCTATGTGATCAGAGATCCTGGTACTGTCTCACGTATGTGGCAGTTACACAATTTCATGTCAGCTTGATAAATAAGTGTAGGGGTGGAGTCTAGCCTTATGATGTCTCCTGTGGGCATGGCCTTCTCATGAAGACGCTGAGAGCTTCCTCTCTTTCTCCCTGGAGGTGGGTCACACACACTCTGATCCATTTTCCTGCTATTGAGATACTCAGATAGCTGGAGGGGAGCCATGTGGAGACCCATGCCAGTGCAGTGAGATCCTTCCTCCACCACTGGATCCACAAGACTTTTCACCCACCGGCCTGTGACATTCTTGCTTTCTGCATCACCGTGAGTGGCTATGTGAGTCTGAAGAAGAATTTATGGGCTAATATTGGATATATGGACTAATATCAGATGGTCTTGATCTGGACTGGCCTGGGATGTTTTCTCAATATACTATTGCTCTTTGATATAAAGCTCCCTCTTACACACATGAGTGTCCCTGGATTTGTTTCTCTAGTCAACCCAGCCTAACACAATGTACTTAGGCAATATTGTTTAAATTTGTCCCAAAACCCTAACTTTATTTTATCCTTGACTCAGTTATTTTTAGTTATTACAATCCTAAAAAATATAATTTTTGAGTCTTTTCAAATATTTATCTCTCCATCTACCCTGTTTAACATAAAACTAGGCTGTTTATTTAACAATCGTGGCTGGATTTTATGGATTAAAAGCTGGCACAACCATTTCCCTCAGGGTATGTTTCACAGAAATTTTTTTTGGCAGACTCAGTGTAATGCTACTGTTTTTAAAGACTCTATTTTGATTCCTAGACTACTTTAGTTCAGAAATTTTGGCATATTACAAAATTAATTGCATATTTTGATGTTAGAGTTCTCACTGAAATGGTCCAAGTTAAGGATTTACATTTATATGCTTCAAATATTAAACATACATAACTATTATATACATAATTGTTTTATATAATATTATATATTATATAGTGCATTTACATTGTGACTGGTTTTATTGAGGTAGAAAATTTGGTCTAGCAATTTTTATTAAATTGTCCTGCTAAATAATTGATTAATCTACATGAAGTCCACTAATTCTTTGATTGAATTTATACAATTAATTACCACAGTGTTGGGAGTGCTCTGAATCAACAGGTGCAGTATATTTTGCCTCTTTGTTTTCAAACTCATGTTACAAGCATCCTAGCATCTCCATTGTGATCATTTTTGTTCTGCCAGACAGACTTCTAGACACCTTTCTCCTCATCAGAGCTATAGAAGTGATATAAAATCTAGTCACCATAGGAGATCATTTCTTAGTAATCCCCATCACTTGGCAGTTGCTGTCCAGTTGGCTCTAATTCATAGTGCCCCCTATGTATAGCAAAACAAACCAAAGCGAGACAAAGCACTACCCAATGATGCCCTGCCCCATCTTCATTCCTGTTGGCATACTTCATTCAGTTCATGGTTGCAACCATTGTAAATTTTGTGTCTTTGAATCAAGGAGGTTCATGTTCCAGAAAGATGTCATGCAGTATTCTGCTGTGATTTGTAGGATTTCTATGACTAATTTTCAAAAGCAGGCTATTAGGTGGTTCTCTTTAGTCCCATTCAGTCTGGAAGCTGCACTGCAACATGTCCCCCATCTGTCACAGGGTTTGGACAGAGTTTCCAGTATTAAAACAACACAAAAGCCACCAGCATAGTAGGTGAGTTCATACTCATGGCCACTTGCTTTTCCCAGTGAGACCAATATTTGAGGGACGTGTTTTCAGAGACAGTTTACTAAGTTTAATAGTTATTCGACTTAAAGGAATCTTATACTTTTAGAGCTTAGATCCCTACCAGTCACCTGGTTGTGTAGTGGGTTATGCCTTGGGTTGCCCACCGCCAGCTCCTCAGGGAAAGAGGAGGCTTTTACTCTCAAAGTTCCAGTCTGGCAAACCCACGGGCAGTGCCACTCATCTCTGTAGGACGGTTGTGAGTCAAACCGACACGATGGCCAAACAAAACCAGAAAAACCAACCACTGACTGCCAGGCAGTCACTGTGACTTGTGGGTTTCTGAGCCTGTAACTGTTTACCTGAGTGGAGAGCCTGGTCTTTCTCTTGTGGAGCTGATAGTGGTTTCGAACTGCCGACCAGCCCAGTGAGTAACCACTACACCACCAGGGCTCCTCAATGGTAGTGATTTTTTATTTTGTTTTTCCATATGGAAACGAGTTGATTACAGTGATCACTCCTACCCAATACTTAGGTAATAATGATGGTATTGCTATAACCACTATTATTTGTTGAGAACATAACACATTTCAGGTTCTATTTACAGAGCTCTACAGACATTAAATATTTTGATCACCATGACAGCCTATGTCGTCAGTGCCGTGACAATTGCCATTTTTCAATGGAGGAAAATGATGTTTGGCTCACAGCAGCCAGTAGATGCCAGAGTCAGTAGTCGAGCTGAAGATCAAGTCAAACACCATGTTTGTGACAGAGTGTTCCTCTTGCCTGGCCATTTCTTTGAACTCATGTGTATGGAGTAATTTCTATGTGCTAGGTTCTCAACTTAACACTGCTGTTAACTCTCTAAGTTCTCCAATTATGAACTAGGCATCATGTTACGAATGAGGGAATTTAGACACAAAATTGTTAAAAATCTTGACCACTGCTCCTGGAGTTCTTCTAGAATAGAACCACTTGCTATACTACCTCTATTGCTACAGTTTATATGCCTCGCTGAAGGAAAATTGATCAGTAATGACCCTAGAGAGCTCATTTCACATTATGATTGCAGAGCAATAAGAAGCTACGTCTTCATCTTTGGACACTGAAACATCATATAAAATCCAAATATGTAAGCACACAAAAAGAGCAGAGCATGACTTAGAGGCAGTCATTTCTTAATTTTGATTATTTAATTAAAGAACAAAAGGTGATATCTTTAATTAAAACCACACTCAAAACTGTTATTGCTAAGGATATAAAGATTAGATTATATTTTGTTTAAAGTTGGTGAAATTTACCAGTCTTGAGGCTTTGTAATCCTTAAATTGGCTTTAATTGATCAAATCCTTTTAGCAGAATTTGTTTCAGTTTTTGTGCACCCACCAAAAAGAGAGCCCTATGAGCTTTCTGTAATCTTTATATTAGGCTCATTCATATGACTCTAAATACATGATCTAATTTTCAAATACCTACAACCCAAAGGGGAATTTTCAATTCTTTATTATTTCAATTTTCAGGGTGATTTGTCATCTTATACTCAGACACATTTCACCATTAGCAAGAAAATACTATCATAAATTATATAAAAATATAAGCTATGAACTATAAATATGCCAAGATTGAGAACTGATTATTATCTTCCATCTAAGGACATACCCAAGAAACTTTGAAAATAGATAAATAGATTCTAAAGTGGAGCCTATTTAGAGTTGTTTTTATTTTAATATTTTTAACTGATCTACTCCATTATAAGGGTAGATTTATCATTCTTTTAAAATATCTACTTTTACCTATTATACAGCCACAGTGGTCAAAACAGCATGGTATTGGTATGACAGATACTCAGACCAAAAGAAAAGAACTGAAAACCCAAAGATAAAATCAACAGAATACAGAAAACTGATCTTAGATAAGGGCCCCCAAAATATCCAATGGGAAGCAGATGCCCTCTTCAACAAGTGGTGCTGGAAACAAAGAATATCTACATGCAGAAAAATGAAGCAAGCCCCTCACCTCACTCCATGCACAAGAATAAACACCTGGTGGACCACAGATCTTGAGATAAAACCCCAAACTATTAGGGCCATCAGTGAGGGAATCAGGACAAACCTGAGAACTTTGGCGCAGGGAATTCATAGGCTAATAGAAATTGGGAAGGACACAAATACAGATGAGGCAAAAATTGACAAGTGGGATATACTGAAGATAAAACACCTGTGTACATCAAAAGAATTCACTAAGAGAGTAATACATACTGGGGAAACATCTTTAGCAATGACACATCAGATAAAGTCCTTATTACTAAAATCTACAGAACTCTGCTAGCTTCCAAAGAGAGAAAAAAAAACAACAATTGCCCACTAAGGAGGTGGGCAAAGGATCTGAACAGAAGTTTCACAAGGGCAGAAATCCGAGTGGCCAATAAACATATGAGAAAATGTTCCTGATCATTAGTCATAAGAGACATGCAAATTAAAACAATTGTGAGACACTGCCTAACACCCTCAAAGGTAGCCCAATTAAAAAAATCAGAAAGTAACAACTATTGGAAGAGCTGTGGTGAGATAGGAACTCTTTCCCACTGCTGTTGGACTTGTAGGTATGTACAGCCATGCTGGAAATGGATCTGGTGATATCTAAAACAGATGGAAATCGAGCGACCATACAACCCAGCAATCCCCCTACTGGGCATATACCCAGAAGAGGAAAGAAACAAACCACAGCCAGACATCTGTGCTCCAATGTTCATTGCAGCACAGTTCACAATTGCAAGGAGTTGAAAACAACCCAAATTTCTATCAACGGGTGAATGGAGTAAAAAACTATAGTACATTCATACAATGCAGAACTACACATCCCTAAAAAGCAGTGATGAACACATGAAGCACATCACTGCATGGGAGTAACTAGAGGAAACTATGCTAAGTGAAGTAAGCCATGCACAAAAGGACAAGTACAACATGAGTCTGCCGAGGAAAGCTTAAAAATGCAAAAGGGGCAAAGGGGAAAAGCTACATACACTCCTGGGTGAGGTGCAAGGGTTAGACCCAATTCAGGGATACATATGGCAGCCAACTAAAAAAGAGGAGAAAAGTAGTTAAAAAAAAACATGGGTAGCAGGGTAACAGGGCACTAACCCACCCAACGGGAGGGTGTTATATGTATCTCCACAGGAGAAGCAGAGAGGGATCAGACTTTGGTCCAGTGCACCAAGACCTGAATGCAACGTACCGGCATGAAGCAGGGAACCAGTAGAGAGGTCTGCGGGGCCGGCCCCAATCCCAAGTAGAGGGACACATACCCCTCTCCTCCCAGAAGAATGGACTACAAGGGCAGGCTGCATCTGATCAGAGCACACAAGAGCAAACGAAGAGGGAAGGGGAGAGAGTGGAGCACATCCTGGTCCACCAAGCTCTGAGGATGACATTCCTTCTCAGAACAGCCAATGCACAGAGAGGACCATAGGGCCTGCCCCAACTTGAAACAAGATGTCCCTCACCGACTCATATTGCTATGAGGGACACCACTGGAGGCAGAATGCGGGAATTGTGCCTTATCTGACTCCAACACACTGGGGTGAAATACTAAGGGTGTGCAACAGAGCAATAAGGGAAGCAAAGCAATGAAGGCTCCAGGGAATACCAAAAATAGACTTTGGGGCCAGGGCATGGCACCCCATCAGACTCAACCAGAAAACACTCCTGAAGTTCAACAGAGACCTGGAACTAGTTATAGTTCTTTCTTTTTTGTTGTTGTTGTATTTTTTTTAATTTTCTTTCGTTGTTTTATTTTGCTCTGTCTTGGTTTTGTGCTTATTATTGTCTCTGCATGTCTATCTAGATAAAATATGTGGGATAAACAATCCAGAGGAGAAAACAACGGGACTGATGGCTCTGGGGGGGATATGGGAGAGGGAAGGTGAGGAAATGAAGTGGGTGCTAACAAACTGAGGAACAAGGGAACAACAAGTGATCCAAAAGCAATGGCAAGGAAGGTTTAGGAGCCTGGTAGGGCTTGATCAAGGGCAATGTAACTGAGAGGAATTACTGAAACCTCAATGAGGGTTGAACATGATAGTGGGAGAAGAGGAAAGTAAAAGGAAACAGAGGAAAGAACTAGGAGGTAAAGGGCATTCATAGATGTCTAAAAACAGGCATGCACACATGTAAATATATTTATGTATAACTATAGGAAAATAGAACTATATATAGGTATTTATATGTAAAGTATTAAGGTAGCAGAAAGACATTGGGCCTTTACTCACGCACTCCCTCAACGCAAGAACACTTTGTTTTGATGACCTGGCATTCTGTGATGCTCACCTTCCCGACACAAACACTGAAGACAAAATGGGTACATAGCAAATATGGTGAAGAAAGCTGATGGTGCCTAACTATCAAAAGATATTGCAACTGGGATCTTGAACACTTGAAGATAATAAGTGGCCATCTAGCTGAGAAACAATATCCGTATCAAAGAAGCACACCAGCCTGTGTGATCATGAGGTGTTGATGGAATCAGGTATCAGGCATCAAAGACCCAGAACAAAAAATCATATCCATGTGAATGAGAGAGAGTGCAGAGTGGAGACCCAAAGTTCATCTGTACTTAATTGGACATCTCCTTACCGAAGAATCACAAGGAAGATATGAACTAGTCAGGGTGCAGTAAACATCAACTTTCCTCTAGTTCTTTAATGCTTCCTCCCTGCCCCCACCCCCTGCCATCATGACCCCAATTCTACCTTACAAACCCAGCTAGACCTGAGCATGTACATTGTTACAGATAAGAGCTGGAAACACAGGGATGCCTCAGGACCAATAATGAGAGCAGCAATACAAGGAGGTGAAGGGGAAGGTGGGGGGAGAAAAGGGGAACTGATCACAATGATCTACACATAATTCCCTTCCTGGGGGATGGATAACAGAAAAGTGGCTGAAGGGAGACATGGGTCAGTGTAAGACTTGAAAAAATAATAAAAATGTATAAATTATCAAGGGTTCATGAGGAAGGGAGGGAAAAAAAATGAGGAGGTGATACCAAGGGCTCAAGTCAAAAGAAAATGTTTTGAAAATGATGATGGCAACAAATTTACAAATGGGTTTGACACAATGGGTGGATGTATGGATTGTGATAAGAGCTGTATGAGCCCCCAATAAAACGATTAAAAATCCCCATCTTCTTTTAATTCCGTGATGATTCTATGAAATTTTTTTCCTCAGATAAATCAGTGGAAAATGCTAAACAATGTTTACAGTCAAATATGTTACACTAGCCCTAAAAATACTCATGAATATTAAGTTAAAATTAAGTTAAAAACTCAAATTATTTTAATATTTATTTCTAACATGTTAGACTCAACAGTCTATACTAAGTTAGAATTAAGGTTTCCATGAAAATATCCTCTACTTCCAGTGAAAGAATACTTTGAGTTGGTTACACTTCAAAAATAAGTGTTGCTTATACCATGAAGGAAACAGGCATCTGATTCAGATATTTATGTTTCAAGTTAGATAGCCATGAGCACTGGCTTTTCAGGATGGATTTGTGTGTATCCTTAAGCTTTTTCATTACTGAATTAATTTTGCTATTAAGACTTTGTAGATATATGGTTTTTGTTTGCTCATGTAGCACTAAGTCCACATTTTCCAACTAGTTTTCCTTCCTATTTATTTCCAACTTTTGTATTTCAATCACCAGTGACTATCAATGCATCTAGATTGCATTTTTGACAAACATCCGACTGAAGTCTTGGTAGAATACTTCAATTTCTCCATCACTAGTTTTTGTGGTTGGTGCTTAAAGTTGAATAATGGTTGTCTTGATTGGATTTCCTTGAAGGCAGAGGGATAAAATGCAGTCCCAGATTGTACTGCATTTCATGATAATTTTAGCAAGATCCTTTCTGACAAGGAATACGTCACCATTCCTTTTTTCTTTTTTTATTAGTTGGAATTTAACGCACATAAAAAACATTCCATATTTCAATCACATCAAGTAGGATTGCACAATTGCTACCACCACAGTTTCCAACCATTTTTTTTCTACACGGACTCCTTGACGTCATCTCCCACTCCCCGGGTCCCTCCCCCAATTGTACTACCGTCTCCCGAACCCCTTATTCTTCTCGCTGTCCCTATAGTATCACTGGTCCTGGTTCACTCCCAGCACAATAAATCATAGGATTTTCTGATTCACAATATCCTAAACCAGTTCCTTTGAGCTCACTAGTACCTACAACAAAATCATAACCACGTTACCACCAGGACTCCTCAATGGAAGTGATTTATTTTATTTATCGATCTTTTAATTTATCTATCGACGTTATTTATTGATATCAATCTTCTTGCATTCTATTTCATTTGTCACCACTTGCAGTTTTACTAAATTCATACTCTTCACATTCTAAGCCAATCATTAGAAGGTTTCTGCAGCTGCTTCTCTTTACCCTGAGTTGCATCCCATCAGCAAATGAAGATCCCGAAGACTCCACTCCCACAGGCTTTACCCGACTCAGCTTACCACGGTCGACTCCCCTTCAAGAAATCATGTCTCTTCAGTCACATTTCAGGTTCCCTCAGAACTGAGGGGCCCATCTTCAAGTAATATTTCTGACAATATTCTGCTCCTTGTGTTTAGATTTCAGTATTTGACAGTGTTTCAATGTTCTGTATAAAGTTTTCAGTGACTTCTTCCACAGAAGTGGGGAGCCATGTCGTGTGTTCTTAGTCTGGAAGCTCTCCTGGGGTGACCCTGCTGGCATGTGGAATACCAGTGACATAGCATCAAAGCAACACCCAAACCACCACACAGGAAAAACTGAAAGACAAGTGGAATGCAAATATATTTAGGTTAAAATGTATCTCCTTATCATCTGTTCTTCCTTTTGAGCCATTTTAAATTTGTTCTAGTTTTTATTATCTTCTGCTTTCTTTTCAATTGAGGCCTCTTTTATTTTTTTATTTGTGTTTTTTGCATATAGTTTTCTTTTTATAAAATCTCATATAGCCAATTCTAGATTTGGATGAACAATTTCTTGGAATTCTGTTAGGGAAGACCGGGTAAAATGGAAGTTAGTAATGAGTTTAAGAATGAAGAAAATTGTTCCAAAATTGATTGTGTTGATGATTACACAACATTTTTAAGTATGTTTAAACCACTGTATTGGACAGGGTTCTCTAGAGAGACAAACCAGATTGCTAGTAATTATATATAAATATATTTATAAAGATAGATATATAATTCAAGAAATGAACTGTTAAATTACATACAGATAGATAATACAAGAAATTAACAGTTAAATTATAAATCAGTGAGGCACTAGCAGTCCTTCAAGGCTTGAGAGCTGCCAGTTGCCAGTCCCCTTCTGTAGAGAGAGCTGGGCTATATATATCCAGGCAGCAAACAGCAAGGCAGGTCCCCAACTGTCATCAACTGTCAGTCCCCAGCTCCAGAGATGAACATTCCAATCGTGTGGGCTTAAAGGGACCTCAACTTACAGCGACACAGTCCACAGGCTAGGCATCCCACAGGTAGTGTACCCCTTTAAACTGAGGCACAGAACAAGCAAGGTGAGGCTCACCAAGCCATTTATCCCTCTGCCCTTCAGTTAATCCTACTTGTGTTTATCGGCCAGGCTGGCACAATAAACTATAGCAACCTCTGAATTTTATGATATGTGAATTATATGTCAATAAAACTTAAAATTAAAAAAGGCAAAAAATTGGTGGTAGCAAAATTTGATTTCTACTTGCAGATGACAGAAGAATGAATCACTCCATGTTCAAAAATGAACTCACGGTGGATTAAATACCTAAATTGAAAGCCCCGAACTATAAAAAATCATTAATGAAAAATAGGGATAAATTGCAGGGCCCACATACATGACACAAATATACCATGAAATGTAGCAACACACACACACACACACAAAGCAGAATACAAAATAGATGACTAGGATCTCCTAAAAATAAAGCACTCATGTGCATCCAACTCAAACTCCAACCTCATTGCCATTGGATTGATTCTGTCTCACAGTGACCAAGAAGTGTCCCTGTGTGTTTCCAAGATTATAAATCTGTATGGAAGCAGAAAGCCTCATATTTCTCCCCTGGTGGCTTCACACTGTTGTTGATCTCTAGGTTACCAACCCATTGTGTAACCAATGATCCCACCAGGGCTCCAGTGTGTGCATTGAAAGGTTTTACTAAAATAGTAAAAAGAGAACTTTCAGAATGGGAAAAAGTTTTGGCAATGGCCTATGAGTGAAGGGAATAAACTCAATAATCTATAGTAAATCTCAACACTTCAACAACAACAAAAAGATAAATAATCCAATTAAAATTGTGCATATGAACAGAGAGTTTACCAAAACTTGTTTTATAGGCGATCAACCAATATCAGAAATGTTTGCTATCGTTAGCCATCTGAGAAATGTGAATCAAAACAAAGATCAGATATCACTTTGCCCCAGTCTTAATATTAATATTTAAAAAGAGAGAAATGCTGGTTAGAGTGCCCCGGAAGTGGAACCATAATGCACAGTGACTGGAACTGTAGAACAGTACCATCGCTGTTGAAAGCAGCATGGTTTCTCGAACAATTGGGAATAGAAATATGAAATGATCCAGCAATCATGTTATTGGGATATGCAGAAATAAAAACAGAGCACACACAGATGCATGCATATCCATTTACACTGTCACAGTATTCATAAGGCCACGAAGATGGCAATAACCTAAATGCCCATCGATGGAAGAATGACTAACTAAATTTTGGTCATACCCGCAATGGACTACTAGGCATCACTAAAGAATACTGATGAAACTAGAAAGCACCTCAGGACATAGATGGATCTGGAAGACTGCTGGGCGAAGTTGGTCGACCACAGAAGGACAAATGCTGTGTAACAACTCCAGTGATGGAACAACTCAACGTCACCGACTATCTTTAGAGCCATCTGTTTTATGAACAGAGTTGCCATTTTCCAGAAACAAAGGAGAGAGACAAATGATATTAACCTCATAGTCACCATTCCTGGCGATCTTTAGTCCTTCTTCTAGTACCGATCTTCAAGTTTCCATCTGATATCATCTCTATTCAGTCTGAAAAGCATTTTTTTTTGGCATGTATTTGTAGTACAGGTCAGATAGCAAAAATGTTCTCAATTTGTGCCTGTTTTATTGGATTCTTTTTTCTTTCTCCTTGATTCTAAAGGTATTTTGCTAGATATAGAAATTTAGATAGATAATTTGTACACAATGTTAATACTGTAAAGACTGATCATTGTCTTGTCACTTTCATTTCTTTTAATCCAGGCAATTGAACACATGTCCACTCATGAGCTGTTTTTCTTTTTTGACCCCAAATATTCCATTGTGGAAATTTTCAAGGTAAACAAAAGTAGAACAAATACTCTTAATAAAATATTTTGTGTTTATCACCCAAATCAACACTTGTCCATCATTTGTCAATTTCATTTCATCTATCAATTCATATTTTGTATGATTACGATGATTAAAACTTTTAAACTCAAACTGCAGCATAATATTTAATTTCATAATATTTTATCACGCCACAGGTATCACAACATGGCCAGGCACCTTCTCCAGAGATCTTAAAACCAAGAGCACAGTAGATTGCAAACCAACCATTTGAAAAGCAAAACATCTACACCTGGACACGCAGCTGTGCCGGTATCTCAGATAGTTCTTTCCAGAATATGAGAGAAGAATGAAGCATCCTGGAAGGACAAGGAGAGTACTAAGCAAAGGTCCAGGGTGTGAGTGGCGATACTGGGAGGGTAGAGGGAGAGGGGGTTGGAAAGAGGGAACTGATTAGAAGGATCTACGAGTGTCCTCCTCCCTGCGGGACAGACAACAGAGAAGGGGGTGAAGGGAGACGTTGGACAGGGCAAGATATGACAAAATAATGATTTATAAATTATCAAGGGCTCATGAGGGAGGGGGAAGCGGGGATGGAGGGGAAAAAAAGAGGACCTGATGCAAAGGGCTTAAGTGGAGAGCAAATGCTTTGAAAATGATTAGGGCAAAGAATGTACAGATGTGCTTTACACAATTGATGTATGTATGGATTGTGATAAGAGTTGTATGAGCCCCTAATAAAATGTTAAAAAAAGAAGAAGAAAAGCCAAGGTCTAAGGAAAGGCTTCCCAGATTTGAATGAGCATATGAATCAGCAGAGAATATGTTTTTTGTAAATTTGGAATGAAGTCCAAGAATCTGCATGTCTAACACACATACGCATGCACGAGGACACACATGTATATTTAACAGAAAGATGCTTACTTGTGTTCCATTGACTATGCAAAGACATTCGATTGTGTGGAGCATAACAAACTGTGGAAAGCCTTGAGAAACATGGGAATTCCAGAACCTTATGTTGTGTTCATGAGGAAGTTTGATGTGGATCGAGAGGCTATTTTGCCAACAGAGCAAGAGAATATAGCATGGTTTAAAGCCCAGAAAGGTGTGTGTCAGGCCTTTATCGTCTTACCAGACCTATTCAATCTGTATGGTGAGCACAATAACCAGAGAAGCTGGATTAACTGAAAAAGAATTCAGCATCAAGATGACTGCCACACATTGTGGCGTCTCCAATATTAGACTGGTTTCTAGATACATTTGGCTTGCTGATGCCAACAATGGCCACGATTTTCTACTCTCTGTTCTAGTTTTTGAGATGCAGAATCTATGCTATGTGTCACTCTTCGTTCTGCTCACCAATGAAAACTCAGGATATTTAATTCGTTAGCCTGAGATACAAGAAGTGTGTGCTGGCTTTATTTAAGTAGTTTGATCAAAAGATGTATTTGAATAGTACAAATTACATGAACTTGGAATTTTCCCCAAGTACCACTTTGCTTTTATTCGGAACTGAATAGCAAGCAGTTCAGTTTGTTTTCTTTAAAAGGGGCCAGGAATACGTGTGGCTGCACAATGCATAAGGAGCTCGGGTGGTGTAGTGGGTTTGTGTTCGACAGTAACCACATGCGGAGCTATTGGAACCCCCAAGCCTCTCTGCTAGAGAAAGATAGAAAGACGAGGCTTCGATTCTCAGAAAGATTTACAGTTTTGGAAACCCCAGGACTAGTTTCACTCCGTCCCACAGGGCTGCTGTGAGTTTTAATTAACAGACTGGTAGTGAGTTTGTTATAATAAATAGAAATTCAAATGTTCTGAATCCCAAAATGGGTCTGTCAGAGTTCAAACACCTTTATTAAAATTTAAAATTTCTAGTCTTGCTATAAAAGGACACAAAGTCTCAACCTGTGAATTCTGAAAAGAAAAGTTACATAAAGAAATTTATTCATAAAGAAATTTGGAGTCCACCTCCCCTTGAATACATTTAATATCAATTATCCATGGACTTCTATGTATTAAAATGTGTTCTGAGCTGTTTACGGCATGATTCGAAGAAGAAAAATTTAGATCTCCAAAATGTTTATGAAACTGCTATGAAATTCCCTTCACACCTTCTATATATGTGTGCCTTGCAATTTAAAAAAATTTCCACTCTTTTCAAACTGTATTCTGACTTTGCAGTGTCTAATTTGTATTCTCTGTGTATATTGCACAGACTGCCATACCAAAGAGAAAAACTTGCTTCTATCGAATTGATCCTAACTCACACTGACCCTACAGGATGGAAAGGAACTGCCCCATTTAGGTTTCCAAACCCTGAAACCTTTTAAAGGTTTCAGTGTGACTAGCGGGTTTCAACCACTGACCTTATGATTGGCAGCTCAAAGTGTGACCAAATAGTACCATGGGTCTATACACAGCTTCCCTAGTTCTTTTAAAAATATTTATTACCTTTTATATTTTCTCTTATAAGTTTTAGGTCATAATTCTCATATTTATATGTAGGATGACAAATTAAATTTGTATAACTTAATTGCTGATAATATACTAGAACATCTTATCTAAGAAACTAGAGTTGATGCAGCTGATCCAAAGCAATTTTTAAACTAGTGTGCCCCCAAACCCAGGAACAAGCCTAAAATCCAAGACCCCAAGAAACAAAGCAGTTTCAGATTCAGTCTCTTACGGTGAATATCTCCGGAGTTTCTCTCGTTTTTATTGGCCCAGTAAGGCTGGTCATTTTTTAGGAATTTGAGTTTTGTTTTTAAAATTCCCCTCTTTTTATCCCAGACCTACAGTATCAATGATCAGAATGGCCAATAGCTGACGGCCTAGGATGAGAGGAGGCCTGGTTTGTGCACGTGATTGATCCTGTGGACTGGTATTTTTTTGAGTATTTGGTTTACTTTATTCTCTTTTGTTCCAAATGAACAGAGACCAATAGTTGTCTCATAGATGGTTGGGCAGCGAACAAGCTTTTAAGGCCTTGGATGCTACTCACCAAACTAGAATGAAACACATTATTCTTGTGATCTGTGTTTTACCACTTGACTGAGTGCTTCCTCAAGTCTTTGAATATAGCAAATCAGTCAGTCCTTAAGGTGTCTTGCTATGTATAGGAAGGGTTTATAACTTTGACCTTAATGTAGTTATTATAAATATGGATATATATGTGCCACACAGATGCTCATGTTTTCCTACAGATACACCCATACTGTCACATCTCTGTTCATCTACCTTCCTGTACACATGTATGTGTGTGCACATCTACCTTTTTAACTGCACACATTTTATTGTTATTTCTGTTGTTACACAATTAATTATATGTTATAAAACTTACCAAAATTGTCCCTTATTCTTACATACATCCCCCCATATAATTTGATTAGGATCTAATCCAGACATCATACCATTCAATAGTTTATTCATAGCAAGCAGTATTGTACAATTCCAGCATCGTATTAGAATTGTACTTCTTGATACTGGCTCTCCATTCCCCCACCCTCCCCTATCACCCCCACCAGGACCTCTTACTCTAGTTCTTGTCTCTACAGATTCGGCCAACATGGGCTTCATATCCAGAAAAATATAGAAAGATTTGTCATAGAGTTACAAATACTGCCAACAATAACAAAAACCAGCACATATAAGCCCCAATCTGGAAACAAACAAACAAGATGCCCAGAAAATATTAAAAATCAGATCAAGCACAAAGTGTATCAAAATGGTGATCAAATGACAAGGTTTTAACCATTCAAGTCAGATTTATCTTTAAATCTACTATCATCATCTCCAATAGTCATGTCTGATCCCTAGGATATTTCCATCCCTCCTTATGGTCAGATGGGGGTCACCTGAGGCTTGTTACCTGAGAATGCATTTTGGGCGCCCACTGTCATCCACTACATTCTTCAAACTAGAATTTTACAATTTAGTCTCTGATACCATTCCCTCCTTCAGATTTGTTTTCCACTCCTTGGATCACAGATGTTGGTGTTCTTTTCCCAAGTGGGCTTATTTGACATCTCACTTAGATGACTGCTTGTTTGAAAACAGGCCTAAGCCCCCAGTCACTATTCTTTCTCATAGCCAGGCACCATCCAATTTCTTCATCACATTCTGCTATAGCGCCAAAATCTTCCTTGTTTTCTTCATGAGGGTGCATATCAAGCAGGGCCATGTGGTAACGACTAATTGTTCTTAGATTGGAGGTAGGATTAAGCACAACCCCCCCAATCCATGCCTAAATCTATGCTTTCTATCTCCCTTGCTTGTTTGAGCCATTTTATCATCCCTTTATGGTTTGTTATTGTTTGCTGTTTCCAAGGAAGTACAGTGTTATTTTACATATTTACAGGTACATATGTCATCACTTACAGAATTGAATAGTATTAGGAAAGTAGATCCATTCTCTGATGTGTGGCAGTAGTTATTGGTTACCTAGAGACCTTTCAAAGGTCTTAAGAGAGCAGCATGGACCTTTTGCATTGGTGTTAGACAGTGTTTCTGCCAGACATCTTGGCAGGTCACCTTCAGAGACACAAGCAGATAGAGCGACCCAAGTACATGGCGAAGGCCCTCTGTTTAGACTCCCATTGACATCTTAGAGAGGTGAAGAGATCAAAGGATGTCAGGTTAGGAAGGGGGAATTGTGTTGTCTGGTCTCTGGGTGGAGGGCATTTGGAAATCGGGATGAGCACGGAACTGCATGCTTGTCCTTGGACTGGGTTATGTCTGCCTGTCACTGGGTGTGTTAGCCTGGGTTGACTAGAGAAACAAATCCAGAGACACTCCTATGTGTGTAAGACTGAGCTTTAAATCAAAGAGCAATTGCATATTGAGAAAACATCCTAGCCCAGTCCAGATCAAGCCAATAAATTCGATATTAGCCCATCTGTCTGATACTAGTCCACACACTCCTCTTCAGACTCACATAACCATTTACGATGACACCAAATGCAGATAGATCACAGGCTGGAGGGTGAAACGTTTGCTTGATCCAAGAGCTCTGAAAGCATCATCGGCTGTCTCCACAGGTCTCTGTCACATGGCTCACTCCGGTCTTACTCATGGCTTGTCCCCAGGAATATGAAGGCAGAGAGAGAGAGGGAGAGGGAGAGGGAGAGGGAGAGGGAGAGGGAGAGGGAGAGGGATCTGCCCACCTCCAGGGAGAAAGAGAGGAAGTTCCCAGAATCCTCATGAGAAGGCCATGCCCACAGGCCTCAAGAGAAGGCCACAAGGAGGCATCATCAGGCTGTGATCTGATTGACAGGCTAAACTCCACCGGGATACTTATTTAGCAAGTTGACATGAAATCACTGGGTCTCTGAAATTCTCTGACTAATTACCTGATAGGGCAGGAATAAACTCAAAAACTCAAAACCAAACTCAATGCCATTGCCTCCATTCACAGTGACACTGCAGGTCAGAGCAGAACTGCCTCTGTGGGTTTCTGAGATCGTGTCTTTACAGGCTAGTGAATTCAAAGAGCTGAACTTGCAGTTAGAAACCCAACATATAACCATTACATCACCAGGCAGAAATACTCTAGGTTAACTCTGGATCTTTGGAGGTAGGTGGGATAAGCAGTTGATGGGGATTTTGGCTGGTTAGGTGTGGTTGCGTACGGCACAGAGGCTGATTGCCTCTGTGTGTGTGTGTGTGTGTGTGTGTGTGTGTGGTGATCTATGTGTTACTCTGCAGATTTATGTCATGGATGTTTCCTGCCCAAATGGTAAGGCACTGCCACTGCTGAATTGTTCTGTTCCCTTTTCCTGGCTGCCTTCTTTTTCTGTGTTGCTAGGATCACTGAGGCTCCCAACTGTCTCCTGCATTTTCCCTTTTCATAAAAACCCAATATCTACTTTGCTCACTTTGTTTCATGCAAGACTTGTTTGTCTACTGTCGCTCTCTTGGGACTTCTGTGGATTTGCCTTCGTATGCTCCTCACCTAGGACCATGATTTGCTTTCTTTCAACAAAGCCACACCAGGCAGGTCTAGCTGGAAGGTTTACCCAAACCCCCATGTCCACTGTTTGTATACCGTCTCTCCTTTCATCTGACACTCAGTCTGATTCTTCAGCCTTCTGTTTAATGATCAGGGTTCCGAAGTCGTTTCTGTGTTGTGAGTCATTGTTGTAAGGGGGAGGTTAGGTGTCATCTCTGCTGCCAGTTTAGACTGTTCCAGTTTCTGCCTAGTTTGGGTGTTTCCTTGATGGATGGGGACACAGCACATCTTCCTCCCCCCTCTTGATATCACGCTCGAACAGACCAGTTCCCCATGGTTTTTAATGAAAAGTAAATCATTATTTGTATTGCCGTTTCCTTATTTCTTGTATGTCTTTTTTCCCTGAGATTTCTACTTTTTGTTTATCCACTTGATCATTACATGGGTGGGGCAGCTTCATTAGTAGTTATCCTGTCTGGGTTTCACGAAACTTATTGGATTAGTAAATCAACATCTTTTGTTCAATTTGAACATTTTCAACTATTATTTCTTTAAATATATTTTTTCTACTCCGCCTTTCTTGTCTCTCTGGGATTTCAATTTCGAGTATGTTATATCGTTTGAGACTGCTCTACGGGTCACTAGGGCTAGGCTTGCTTTTCTTCTTTTTGCTCTGTTTTTAAGATTTGATAATTTTTATTGATCTATCTTAAAGTTCACTGACCCTCTCTTCTGTCATCACCAGTCTTCTATTAAGCCCACCCAACAAAGTTTTTGTTTCAGTTAGTGTGCTTTTCAGTTACAGGATTTCTATTGGATTCTCAGAATTGGTTTCTATTGATTATTATTTTTCCTGACCATGGGTCAACTTTTCTGTTTCTTTTCTTTTCTAACATTTAAAACATTTTATTTTATCCTGAACATCTTGGATGATATATTATAGAAATCGAGTTTTGTTATTTTCTTTTGATGTGCTGATTTTTGTTCTAACAAGCACTTCACCTTGAACTTTATTGTTGGTTTGGTTTCGTGCTTCAACGGGAAGAGGTGGAAATGTCTTAAGTTCCACATCATAATGCATTTTTATATTGATTTTTGAGCCAATATCTTATTAAAATTAATGTATTGCTTTCTTTGGTTGTCTAGAATATTTTCCCCTATCTACGGAATTTTTTGTCCAAATTTTAAATTAATTTTTGAGTTTCATTGCCATATAATTAACATGTCCTACAGTTCAGTAGGGCAATCCTATTAAGATGGGTTGTAAAATCATCACAACAATCAACTTCTTTCACTCATTACTCTTGACTCCCTATTTCCCCCAGCCTTCCTTTCCTTTCCCGAAGGAATTATTAATCCAGTTGCTGTCATCATAGGTCCATTTATCCTAACTTTCCTACTCAGAAAAACCTATAAACAAAGACAACAAATGAAAAGGACCCCGCAACAATGCCTAAATAAAATGGAGCAAAACCTCAATAGTAAAGAAAGCAGAACATATGTTAAAAACAGCCCATTCAACACCAGCCTGTGCGATCACGAGGTGCCAAAGGGATCAGGTGTAAGGCATCATCATAAAAAAAAAATCTTACCATAGTGAATGAAGGGGGAAGTGCAGAGTGGAGACCCAAAGCCCATTTGTCGGCCACTGGAGATCCCCTCACAGAGGGGTCTAGGGGCGGAGATAAGTCAGTCAGGGTGCAATGTAGCACCGATGAAGAATACAGCTTTCCTCCAGTTCCTAAATGCCACCCCCCACAAGCGCCCCCCCCCATGATCTGAATTCTACCTTGCAAGTCTGGATAGAGCAGAGGTTGTACACTGGTGCAGATAGGAGCTGGACGCACAAGGAATCCAGGGTGGATGATACCTTCAGGACCAGGGGGTGAAGGGCGATGCTGGGAGGGTAGAGGGTGAGTGGGTTGGAAAGGGGGAACCAATTACAAGGATCTACATGTGACCTCCTCCCTGGGGGAAGGACAACATAGAAGGGGGTGAAGGGAGATGCCAGATAGGAAAAGATATGACAAAATAATAATTTATAAATTATCAAGGGCTCATGAGGGAGAGGGGAGTGGGGAGGGAGGGGGAAAAAGAGGACTTGATGCAAAGGGCTTAAGCGGAGAACAAATGCTTTGAAAATGATTAGGGCAAAGAATGTACAGATGTGCTTTATACCATTGATGTATGTATATGTATGGATTATGATAAGAGTTGTATGAGCCCCTAATAAAATGTCTAAAAAAACAACAAAAAAACCCAACAGTCCATTCAAACCTGGTCCAAAAGGGACCAAAAGACAAGGTGTCACCTTCCCGCCTCGTCACAGTGGCTAAGACCCACTTTACAATGTTCTTTGTCTGATAGGCAAGTTGTTCACATCCCTAGATTCTGGTCAGTGGGAATTTACCTGCTATTCAATCCAGGTAGGGACCCCACAAATGGATTTGGGATTCTACTGTCATACAGAATCTTCTGCAGACTGTAGAATTTAAGCTCTTGTACTCTCTTTGGATCACAGTGGCAGGCGTGCTTCTTCCATGTGGACTTAGCTGATGCCTCATTTTGATAGCTGCTTGTTTAAAGATGAGCCTTTAAGAGCCCCATGTGCTACCTTTTCCCCCTAATAGCTGGGCACCATCTGCTTTCTTTACCACACTTTGCTATAGCGCACACACCTTCAGTGATCTCATAAGGGTGAGTGCCTAGGGTCAGGTCACACGAACGAATTGTTCTTATATTAGTGCTACAATCAAGTGAGGGCTCGAACTCCATTCTTATATCTATAGTTTATGTACATCCCTGGTTCACTTTAGAGATATTATTGTTTTATTGAAGCATATCATAAATCTACCCCATGGGACATAAGGTAATTATAATAGTATCATTATTCAGTCAGTGGTATAGAATTAAAAACACTATTGAGAAAAGTAATTTATAGGATGTCTTCTTAGACTAAAATACATGCATTGTGAACTTATACTACGTTGGAACTTAGGTGACTGGACACTAGTTACACAAACCATGTGGGTTGGAGATATGGTAATACTTTCGATAACATTCATTTACTAGACAAAGATATGCCTAGTGGAGTTAACAAATGTCCTAAAGAAATTGGAGAAAATGTGAAAACAGTAAGCATAGGTTGGTCCCGGATGAGCCTCAGTTGTGAACCCTCAAAGTGATAGGACCAAACTGAACCAAAGTCCCCAAACCACCAATTCCACAACCTTGGGATATTGATTATCACCCTCTTCTCCCAATAGGACATGTCAGTTTTGAGTTCAAGGAGATTTCAGTTCCTTAGATCTGCTACAAGTGGCTTAAATTATAGCCCAGTTTGATTAGTGGGGTTTCTAAATCGATATCTTCTGATGTGGTCTACAAAGGGTAGTGTGCATCTTGAAAGGACAGGGTCAAATGTTCTCACTGTCTATAGCATGTGCCCTGAGTAATGAGGGCCTGGTCAAAAGTGACCAGTTAGGAACAGAATACTGGACTTAATTTGCCCTTGCCTTCTGTATAATAATGTTAAATGTCTTTCCCAGTGACAGGTTGCACCACCCGACTTACCCACCATCAGGAGTGGACTCCCTTCTCTAATGCAGACATGTCCCCAGCTCTTCATCTGAGTTCCCACCCAGCAAAGCTCACTATTGACTCTTACAGAAGTGTCTGTGGATTTGGGATGGTCTTAGAACATTTCTATGTTGCAGGAGTTAATTGATCTCCTTTTACCCACAACCTGGGAAACTGGTGCCATCTGGAGTGAGGCCACTTCTCTTGAGGCAGTTTTTAAGCTTTTTGAATTAGGGGCTGAAAAGATAGTTTATGAGAAATAGGCAGGTACACCACCTCATTGTTTCCAGGGCCATATATGAAGAATACATGAATTGAGACTAGGTTTATATTTTTATTTTTATACAATACTTGCCCATTTAAAATCTATATTACTACTACAGTTTTAATGGTATATAACTCACATTTCTTGCAGTTCAAGTCACATCAGAAAGTATTGCACAATCATCACCACAGTCAGGTCCAAAACATTTTCATCCTTCCTGCACCACTGCTACCAGCTACCTAGTTCCTCCCAGCCTCCTGCCACCCCCAACAAGCCATTAATCCAGTGTTCTATCTCTATTGCTCCACCCAACCTGAATTTCATATCCGGCAAAACATACAAATATGCACCCCATCCCTACAAACAACAACAAAATCAATCAGAGAAAAACAATGATTGAAAGGAAAATAGAGATTTAAAGTACCAAACGTTTAAAATGAGTCAAATGGGAGATCAAATGATAAGGTGTTATAATGTAACTGGATCGGCACCAATGCACTTTTCACTGCCCTCTGCATGTTCGCAGGGTTATCCCCACCCCTGGTCCACGGCCGGAGCTGATCCACCAGAGGCTCGATCCATGTGTACTTGCCCTTCACATTTTACAAAATATGAAACAACTTTAAAATGGGTTAAAATTAGTTCAAATGCTAAGGCATTATATTGTAACCCAAGTACACCTGTCATGATCAAATTACAGTGCTCTCTGTGTGATAGGAAGCTTATTCACAGGTCCTGACTATGGTTGCAGGGGATTCACCACAGGCGTAAATCCACGTAGAGACCCTCAAATGGATTTCGGGTTTCCATTGTCATATGTAGCATTTGCAAACCAGGGGTTCATAAGTTATGTTCTAAAATCATACCGTACTCTTTTGGATTTGGATATTGCTATTTCTAATTCTTGCATCACACATTGGTGTGCTTCTTCCATGGGGACTTAGTTGATGCCTCACTTAGATGGCTGTTTGTTTGAAGACAAGCCCTTAAGACCCCAGGCACATTCTTTCTGATAGTACGGCACCATCTGGTTTCCTCACCACACTCTGTTGTAGCACCCATATAATTTTTAAATAGTTTTATTGACACGTCATCCACATATCATTCAATTCAACAGTTCAATTATATCAAGAAGAGTTGTACAATCACTAGCACAATAAGTTTGGAGCATTTTCCTCTTCCTTGTACTCAATATATAACCCTCTCCCAGGGGAACGAACAACAGAAAAGCAGGTGAAAGGTGACAGAGGACAATGTAAAACATGAAAATAATAATCTATAATTTATCAAGGGTATGTGAGGGAGGGGGAAATGAGGAGCTGATAGCAAGTAGAAAGAAAATGCTTTGAAAATGATGATGGCATCATATGTACAAATGTGCTTGACACATGGATGAATATATAGCTCGTGATAAGAGATGTGAGAGCCCCCAATAAAAGTATTTAATTATAATAATAATAAAATCATAGAGTCTAGGGTCTTCAAGGCTTGTCTTCAAACAAGCAGCCTGTCTGCCCTCGTCCTGCTTCCTCGATAGTCCCCTTGTCCACGGTTTCCTCGACTCTTCCCTTTCCCATTCAACTTTTGTCGGATCCACAGGAATTGATATTAGTATTTATTCACTATCTATTCTGACTGGAGTGATCATTCAGCCTCCAAAACTGTGGTGAACTCTGGACTCAGATCCAACTTTCTAAATGACAACATTTCCATCTGGATATCTGATAGACTCCCCAAACATATCATAACTCAAATTGAAACATTTACTCCCCACATACCAAATCTGTTGCTTTCCTGTCTTCCCTATTGTGAGGCATCCTTATTGGAAAACTCTGAGCGCTCATTCTATGACGTATGTCTAGCATACTCTGTCCACAGTTGATGACTTCTGCTCTTTTGACGGCATGGCTGAACATCAGGAAAGTTGTTTGACAGGATGGTATCCTCTCACCATTCTTATTCAAATCTGTGGGCAGAGCAAATAACCAAGGAAGCTGTGCTATATGAAGAAGACTGTGGCGTCGGACTGGAGGAAGGCTGATGCAGATGACACAACTTTGCTCACGCAAAGTGGCAAGGACCTGAAGCACTTGCTGATGAAGGTCACGGATTGCAGTCTTTAGTATGGATTACAACTCCATGCGAAGGTAGACACAAATCTTCATAATTGGATCATCAGGATAAAAGGAGAAATGGTTGACGTTGTCAAGAAGTTGGTCTTGCTTTCATCCACAATCAGCGCTCATGAAATCAGCAGCCAAGACATCAAAAGACACATTGCATCGGGTCAATCTGCGACACAGGAGCTCTTTAGAGCATTGAGAAGCTTTGAGGACTAAAGGTCAGCTGACTCAAGTCATGGCATTTTTTAATCAACATATATACATGTGAAATTTGGACATCGAATAAGGAAGACTGGAGACGACTTGATACACCTGAATTGTGGTGCTTGAGAAGAATATTGGAAATAATATGGACTGCCGAAAGGATACACCAATCTGTCTTGGAAGAGTAAGGCCAGAGTGCTACTGAGAGCAAGGATGACAAGCCTTTATCCCACAGGTGTTGGACATGTTAGGAGAGACCAGTCCCTGGAGAAGGACATCATCTTTGGTAAAGCAGAGGGCAGTGAAGAAGAGGAAGGCCCTCAAGGAGATGGACTGGCACCATGGATGCAACAAGGGGTTCAAGTATGGGAACAGTTATGAGGCTGGCACAGGACCGGGCAGTGTTTAATTCGGCTGTACATAAGGTCGCTGGGTAGAGACAGACCCCATGGCACTTGACAAAAACAACCACCATGGCCCTTTCCCACGTTCACATCTCTTCTCATCTGAAGTTTTGCAATTGTTTCCAATGAACCTTGCCTCTTCCTTTACCTCCCTTATAGTGTATTCTTCATACACAACCAGAGTGATCTTTTAAAAAAGTGAATCAAATGAGGTCACTGTAAAAAAAATCATCGAGACTTTCTATCTCAGGTAGGATGAACCTAATTCCCCACTAGACTTCCTTAATATGCATTGGGCTGCTATGCACACTGTGTGAGGCTGAAGGCCTTTATAGGGGGATTCTCTTTCTGACGTCTGTCCACCACTCCAACCCCCCTCCATTTTCATCTTGTTTTGTTTTTCTTTATCAGAATTTGGAAAGTCATGTATTCATTTGTTGATTGGATTATCTATTTGTCGTCCTCTGGCAAAATGTTACCTTCATGAAGCTTTGGCTTGTTTACTGTATTATCTTTTAGGTCGATAAAATTTTTGCCTCAAAATAGCCACTTAACATAATCGCTGAAGGACTGAATATAATTCTGCAACAGTAAAATTATGGACTACTTACCCGTAGTTATTCTCCTTCAATTTATGTTATTTGTTCATCCCAAATAATTAAAAATCTCCCCTTTGTAAATATCTTTTATTATTTATATTTTTGGCCTGTATTACCAAGACCCACTGTATATTTGTAACCTTTTGAAGATCAAGAAATTGGTCAAGGACAGATCTGGAACAGGTTTAAAATAAAGATTTCCTTTAGTCAACCCAGTCCCAACTTCCTTGGGGTCTGGTACTTCTCTTTAGTGTTGGTACCATTCTGTACATAAAAAAAATAGCCCATTATGTTAGCAGGCAAATTGAAATAGACATTGCATTTATGAGGGTATAAAATTAAATGTAATGCTTATTACCTTGAAATGTAAGTGTCAGCTACCAGTTTCTCAATTTTACAAGCTATGTGGAAGAGACACAGATGTTCTATTACCTACTCAAGTAAATTTTCCCTTTCTTTCCTCAGACATCATTAGCTTCTTCTCAGAGTTACAGTTTGTATCTTGGGAAAGATAAGACAAGTTAAGTAACTTGGTTGAAAGCTTTTCAGTGAGTTTCCTAAGATCAAAATGTTGGGAACAGTAATACGAAATATCTAAATACATTTTTTTTACAAATAGTTTAAGAACGTGATAAGGATGTGACATGATCTGAAGAGCTGGGTTCCAGAAGAGAGTTTGTCTTTAAACAACTATATGGCCTTGTGAATTCTTATACAACTGGCACAGTTGCAGTGGAGTTGGCTTCCCGTGTACATCAATGGACAACGGTGCTTCAGAGGGTTTTTCAATAGCTGGCTTTTCAGGAATAGATCTCTAGACCTTTCTTCCAAGGCTACTCTGGGTGGATGCAAGTCACTCACCTTTGAGAGAGCAGCTGAACTTGTTCACTGTTGCCACCACCAAGGGCTTCTCATCTAAACACCTGGGGCAGTTGTACCAACTCTCAGAATTGTGAATATTAATCTCACTTTGTCTACTCATTCCCTTAATATACTTGTATATAATACTTTGATTGCATATCCTCCCATTTCCTGACTACAACACTACTCTACTTCCCAGTCATTTCTAAATATCTTGCAATATTTGTTCCTTTTCTTCCCTTTACACTGATTAGATATTAAGTATAATTGATATTGAAATGTGTATACAATTTAAGTAGTCATACAGAATTGCGTGTTTTCTAATGAACAAAAGCACGCTTCTGTCTCAATTCTGTCCTTCTGTGTTTTATATTTTCCAAAGAGAATCACTTTCAATTTTATAAACATTTTTCCTAAGATATTCTGCAGCACATTTGATTTAGTAGGAATGAGCTCTCAAACTATATGATTGCAGTGTCTTTTAAAATTACCTTTCCAGTATTTTCTTCAATAATTGGTTTATTCAAGGTTTATATTTTTTCCCTGGATGAATTTGAATAATTTGTGTTTGATGAAATTTGCTCTGGGATTTCAAATCTGTGTCATATATTTCTTATAAGTGTGTCTCCAAATCATATATCTATCTGTATTCATCTTAATCTCTACTTCTATAATTGGCCACTTACCATTTCCTCTTGGATATTACTTGTATTTCAAAATTAACATGTTCAAAACACACAAGTTCTGATTTCTATGTCTAAACATGAACTTTTCGCTTTTTACATCAATTAATTAAATAGTAATTCTTTCTTTCAAATACTTAAATCAATGCCTGTCCTCATTCTTTCATGTCCCATATGCCATTAACAGTCTATTAACCTTCTATACAGAATCTGATCATTTCTTACCACCTCTAATTCTACAACCTGATCATAGAAAAATTATTATCCATTTCTACTTAGAACTTCATGAAAAGCTCAGTTTCCTTACTTTCACTGTTACCTCCCTTAAGTTAATTTTGTATACAGTAACCAGTGTGCACAACTGAAAATAAGCGTGTCAAGAAAGAAAGGTTTGTCGACTTACTTCTAAAAATTAGCCAATGAGAACCTTTTGGATTATAGCAGAACATTGTATGACTCACTTGCTTTGGGTAGGTTATCAGGAGGCATCCATCTCTGTAAGAGGACGTTTTGTTGAGTGAAGTAAGAGGGCCAGCAAGGACGAGCAAGACCCTTGGAGAGTTGGATTTGAACAATAACCGTATTGTTAGACTTGAGCAAGCTGATGATCATGAGGATGATAGAATACGGAACAAAATGTTGTTCTACTGGATTTAATGTCATCAAGAGTTGAGATAATGGCATCTATATGATATCGTATATATACATATAGTATATATCTATGCATTGATCTATTATGTATCTATGTACCTCCCAGTATATCCATATCTATCTATCTATCTATCTATCTATCTATCTATCTATCTATCTATCTATCTATAGTATATCTATCTATCCATCCAGCCTGCCATCCTTCCATTCTTATATCTTTCCATCCATCTCTATCCTTAAAATAATAGTGAGTGATCTTCAAGTGTTGACTTAACTTTTAAGCAAATCCACTACTGAATATTTAGAACTGCAATAAAAGGTGGGAATTTTGTCCTCTTCAAAATTAAACTTGAATTATCATTTATATTTAGTATAAGATATTGCTGTTGCTTAAGTGATTCTCTTTTTCCAAATGAAAGCTTCACAGAATCATAGTTCTCAAGGTGGTATTTTGTAAATAAAGTTGATTTAAATTGTAAAGAGAATTCAGGTCATCATAGTAACTGACTAAAACTGTATTTGGCACCCTATCTTACTTAGTCCTTACAGCGTTCAAAAGATCTGACAGTTTTGGTTGTTGACTTACCTTGTGTCTTGTCATTTTTCTCTTTTCTCTTTACACTCCGGTCACACAAGCCTATTAGTTGTTCAGCCACTTTCCTACGTCACAGCACTTGTCCTTGCCACCGTTTCCTTTCCTCAAACCTTTACAGACTCTCCTGTCCAGTGGTTACAAACTGCAATAACAATGCTGTGCAACAAACAATGACTAAATGTCAATGCTGTTCCAAAGTCAATGTTTGTCTCATGAGTTTCAATTAGTGTGAACTGGAGAGTGTGATTTACTTCCTATTAAATCGATGCATGGAACTTGCTTCTTGCTGTATCGGGATTCTGCATCTGCTTCATCGACTTCTGGTTTAGGGGACTTAAGCCACCATCCTGCCATATTGCCTCCCTGCATGGGGAATCTCCAGTGGCCTGCCTTCTGACTTGTTAGCCACGAGATCATCAGCCTCTGCGGCCACCAGGCTATCGTCAACCGGCTTCTCTTGGATTCGTCAGTCCCACAGCTGTGTGAGCCAGAGAGGTCTCCAGCCTCACATCTGACCCATGTACTTGATACTGCCCATGCTTAGACTTGTCCCACATCCACAACTGTCTAAGCCATTTTCTTGGTATGAATTTATTTCTATATGTGCCTGCATAAGCATCACTGGTTGTATAAGTTTGGGTAGACTAGACAAACAAATTCATAGAACTCACATGTATATAAGAAGGAGCTTTATATACCAGAACAGTTGAATATTGAGAAGACATCACAATCCAGTTAAGATAAAGTCCATAAGTCTGATATTAGCCAAATGTCCAATACTAATCTATAAAGTCCTCTTCAGACTCACAAAACATATGCAATGACGCTGAATGCAGGAAGATTGCAGGCCAGTGTGTGGGCAGTCTTGTGGATCCAGTGGCCTTATAAGCATTTCAGTGATGGCAGGTGTCTCCACACGGCTTCTCCTACTCAGGGCACTACAGTAGTTCCATGTGTCTTGTCGCTGCAATGTCTTCCAGGGAGTGAGCCAGAAGAGAGTGTTTCTCTCCTCCAAGGAGGAAATACAAGAGTCCCAGACTCCTCAGGGAAGGCCATGCCCACATAGAGGCCTCATTGACTATATCTCGATTGACAGGTTAGACTCCATCCCTACACTCTTAATCCTCAAATTGATACCAGAATATGTAACTACGACACTGATTTTTCTTCTGTTGAAGATGCAGCCTAACACATACCTATAGTCACACATCTTTTAGATACTGCTCATCGGTTCCTTATTATGATCAGTTTGTCACTTTGTTATACTGTGGAGGGTTTCGCGTTTCTGTGATGCTGAAACCTACAGCATCAGTATTACCTGAAGTTGACAAGTTTCAGAAGAGTTTAGAGACTAAGAACAAACCATGAAGAAGAATCATGCGATCCACTTCTGAGAGATTAGCTACTAAAAACCTTATGAATAGCAGCATAAATATTGTCAGATAGTGCTGAAAGGCAGAAGAGACTGCCCACTTCTGCAGGATTAGCCACTGAGAAACCTTATTCATAGCAACAGAACATTGTCAGGTTGTCAAGGAGCTGGATGGACACATCACTGCCACAATGGGCTTAAACATAATTCGGAGTACAACGCAGCACCGGGCAGTGCTTCCTCCAGTTGTGCACGGGGTCACCATGAGTCAGAACTGACTGAATGGCACGAACATCTTAATGATCGATATTTGAATTGGCTCATGACCTCTCGAGGAGCCTTGGTAATGTAGCGGATTACGGATTGGGCGGTTAACCACAAAGTCATTGTTAGCAACCACCAGTCATTCTGTGGGAGAAGGATGAGGTTTTCAGCTCCAGTAAAGATTTAGCATCTGGAAAATTCGCAAAGGCATGCATATTATTATCCTTGTCTAATACGTAGCTATGAGTCAGATCAGACTCTCTGACTGTGAGTCTGGTTTTGAATTGGGCAACCTCATTTTTATTCTTTTATATCATCTACTTTATATGAATTTATAACCGATGTATATATTTATGATTTTCATTTTCCACGGATCTTGGCGGCATTGTAGGGTACCCTCGGGAGGCTAACTGTTAAGTGTGAGGTCAGCAGTTGGCCTCTACCAGAGGCTTCATGGGAGAAAGGGATGGTTTTCTGCTCCTGAAAAGACTTGCAATTCTAGAAAGTCACAGGGCAACCTTCTGTCCAAACCCCCAAGGCAACCCTCTTCTGTGGGAACTCCCTCGATGGCCGTGCATTTGAGCTTGCATTTCAGTTTCAGCTAATTCCTGTAAAGCAGTTGTCCTCTGTTTCATAAATATCTCTTCTCTCACAAATCTTTTTCTTTATTACTGTTGATTTTCTCTTACCCTCTATTTTTAAATGTACTCTCTGTATAATTTCTTTGTTTTTGTGTTTCTTCCAGTTTAGTTTTCATTTATATATTTTTTTCCTTTTCTGATGTCTGTCTGCTATATTTTGCTACCATGGAATTTTCTTTTGTGATGTTACTAGCCATTGATAACATGGGCCAATTCAGCACCTTCTTCTCCTGTTAAAGCCTTATGGTCTGTATATTGGATGCATCTATTTCCCTTTTTGCATTCACTCACAACTGGAAGTCTGTGCAGATTTCTACCATTTGTCCTTAGTGTCTGCCTTCTGAGGTTGAAGTCATCTTCATTTCCACCTGAATATCTTAAAGCAATTTCGGAACTCTAAGCTCAGGATTTTCAGCACTTCTCTTTCTTTTATAAATTTTTTCTACATGTGCACAGCTGCTAATTCCATACAAGCCTTTCTATCTTCTCCCACACAATCATATTGTGGGGCGTACAGGCAATGTTCGATGACCCGGATTACTGCAAACAATCTGAGCTCTGGCTTTTCTATTGGTCCTTTCCCACCGTACTCCTAAGGAAATAGTAAGATGATTCCAAATGCTGATGCTGCTACTGTTTTACTGATTTATATTTTATGGGATCAAGAATTTACATATGGTTTTCATGAGATATTTTATGATTCACTTATTTTTAGTCATAATTAAATGTGTTACTTTTGACTACAATTCAAACATTGGCATCACTTCGGAGAACTTTCACATAGCCTCAAAGCACACGAATGGCCACCTGTGTGAGGGCATCTATTATTCTCTTTCTGTTCATAAGTAAGAAGAGTGAAAAAATGTAAAAGGACTAAATGAACCATGGGAATACCATTCTCCATGGCCCTGAGACCAAAAGAACTAGACAGTGGCCGGCTACTACTACCACTTACTTGAAAGGGATTATACTTAAAAGTTGTAGATAGAAAGGGGGAAATATGTAATAAAACCCCAAACCATAAAAAAGATCAAGCTTATAGGTCAGATGGAAACTGGTGGAACCAAACACCAAGACTATGGTGTTTAGCTACCCTTCATGTCTGGAAGGACATTTACTCTCAGGGATCAATTTTCAGTCAAACAGTAGGTGGATTTATAAGGGTAACACAGCGAGATACACACAAGTTAGGAAACCCAATGCCTTGAGATCAATCAAGCAGCACAGACTCAAGAACAAAGTTTGGAATGTTTAGGGAAGAAGAAGGAATGGAGACAGGAAACACAGGAAGGAAGCATGAGCCATGATATTATTTCATGGACATAAAATATGCATGAATTTTTTAATGGAAAATTTATCTGAAAACCTTTACCAAATTCACAATAAAATGTTGAAAAAGATGAAAACACTCTTGCTTTGTTCACTCTACTTATCGGGCTTGGTTTCCTTTCAGTCTGTGAACTGGTTTTCGCATTCAGTCCTCATTTAGTATCAATGGATTAGGGTGACTCTGGGGAGACTTGCCACACAGTTTGAGTCTTAGGACTGAGAACTCCAACCACACAAAACAAAGGTGAAATTGTCCCTTTATGAGCACAGTAGTCACCAACTGGTATAAAATGTGTACCAGAATATCGGATAGTCAATTGTGTAGCGGTGCTCACCCTATTGTAGCATGCAGACAGGTCTGGGTAAGTAGAATTAAGATTCAAGATCATATAATGGAAGGCAGACTGGAGGCATTCTGACATTTCATATTTTCCTGCCTAATGCCATCTTTAACTCTGTAAATAACAACCGATTATTTTAGAAAGGGTTCTCTAGAGAAATAAAATCAGAACACTAGTAATTTCATATATATTTATAGAGATAGATATATAAGAAATAAACAGTTAATTAATCTATAAATCAGTACAAATGGCTCAGTGAAACTCACTCTCATAAGACAGCTGTGAGACACTGGAAGTCCTTCAAGTCTTGAGGGCCACCGGGCAGTCCTCTGTAGAGCAATTCAGGCTATCTGGCCACAGGCAGCAAACAGCAAGTCAGGTTACTAACAGTCAGCCAGATGACAGGGTCCAACAGTCCCCAGCTCAAGAGAAGTAAATCCGAATGGTGTGGCGAAGCAGGTCTTGAAGGAACCTGAAATTACAGTGACACAGTCTATGGGTTGGGTGTCCCACAGGTAGTGTAGCTTGCAAATTGAGGCACAGAACAAGCAAGGTCCGATGATGAAAGAGCTAAGAGACAAGAAAGGTGAGGTTCACCAAGCCATTTATCTCTCTGCCCTTCAATTAATCTCACTGGCCATGTTGGCACAATACACATTAACTATATCATTGATAAAAACATTGTCAATGGAATACACATAGTTACATTTCATCTTATCATTGAAACACATTTGTATTAAAATAAAAATATATTATTGGCCAACAAGGAGAAAAAACTTGAGAAATATTTTATTGAGTGGAAGATGAGAATATTTACACATCCTTGTACAGTGAAAGAGAGTCAAATTAGCTTGCTATATTACTTTTATAGACGTATGTGTCTCAGAATTAAATAACATACCTTCCTTAAAGTGATACAATTTGGACATCACAATATCTTCACTACATGCATTTATGAAATTATCTTATAAACTCTGCCAGCATATAGAGGGCACATAGCAGTGAAACACAATTGTTTTAAGGGAATCGCTTCCCAATCAAGTAAACAGAACCAGTGTGCCAAGGACCGGGAAGTTCCTCAATCTAAATCCCAAATTTAGGTTATTTGGAAATGTTCTAGGAGTATCTCATTCCTAATTCATTGCTGAGCGTGTAGACTTTTAAAAAAACAAACTGCTTTTGTCTCAAAATCTAGGACCATATTTTGTCATTTGTGTTATTTGGCTAGTTGTATGATGATAACAATCAAGCAACAAAATATTTATAGATGTCGGAAAATATTTAGTGAGATCATCAGTTTGGCACATGATAACTTTAATAAATTTTAATAATGGAATATCTTAAGTTTATTTCTTCTGGTATATATGATTTTTTTTGGCAGGGAGATTGGTCAAATATCTTTCAGAAAGTACAGAGGACAATAAAAGTGCCTCTCTAGGTTTTCTTGAGACAGCATGGATTTTCCTGGGGAGAGCTACTTTCCTAAGCATAACTGAAAGCCCCTTTGTCAGGACGACAAAAAGAAAACCATAATGTAGCCAGAATTAACCAGTTTGGGTTGCTTTGGGGTTGAGAAGTTAGGAAATAACTATTAGACAGAGTGAGAAACTGTAATTCACTACTCCAGATAGTTGGAGAGCAATATTTCAGTAGAGCTTTATACAAAAAAGAGTGTACAGGAACGGAACGGAGCAAGATTCTTTAAAGTCACCTTCACTTAGATTTATGAAAATATACCAGTAGACAAGCAATTAATATTCAGTATTGTATCCACTATCGTAAAAGTTAACACCAGGTTTCTCAACAGTGGTGTTATCAGCAGTTTGCTCTGGAGAATTTATTTGTGGCAGGCTGTTCTGTGCTCTTAGCACTACGCCTTTCATCTCCCCACTCGCTGCCACTAGCACACTACTCTCCAATTGTAACAACCAAATATGACTGCACACACTGCTGAATGTGCTAATTACAACATTATTCCAGTTGAGAATCAGGGGAAACATGACATTTTATTCCCTGAATTTCTAACATTTGGGTAGATCTTGAAGGACATGACAATGTAAAACAGGTTCAGGATAAAAAGTATTTTATTTATAAATAGTCCATCAAATATATTGTAATATTACAAATTTAATGAAAAATGAATCTAAATTATTTTTTAAAAAGAAGACAGTTCATTGGAGTTTGTCAAATTTTAATTATGAGACAATAGTGCTACGTATTATCCCCCTTTTTAAACTTTTACATATGTTAGTGTAATTCATTCAGGATTTTTTTCATTCCGTAATGAGAAATTAGAGTGTTTTAGAAGCACAAGCAAAGGATTGCTAATGGTAATAATCTTTTCTGTGTGTAACTAATCTTATTAAATAACAATTTGAAATGAAATCACTGCTTTCAGAATGTTTTTTATATGAATAAAAATTACTTTTTACAAATGATAAACAGGTGACAAATTACTTCTGAACAATGAGTACTATATTTAATTCATGAATAAAACATTTCAAACTTTTAAGCAAAATTAATTGAGTAATTTAAAAACTATTGAGTATTTATAGGCCAGAAAAGATCATGTTCCCAAGCTATTGTTTAATTAGTATTTTAATTTCTGCTGCTAATTTATCAAGGTACATTTATTATTATCAAGGTATGTTTAAAGCGATAACTCTATTTTAATTGAAATTAGACAGATATATCTACAACTAAGACAGGTAAAAGAAAAACATACTAATTCATGATATACAATTAATGTTTTACATTTTTTTGTTCTTGAAAGCCTGATGTCCAATGAACTAGTGAACAAAAGAAAGCAGTTTCTTTGAAAACCCACATAAAGAAATGTTTAGGCACTATAAAGGAGACAAGCCTTGTTTCAAGGAGAATGAGATTATGGGCAATATATTTTTTAAAAACTACTACATAAGATAACTATATGAACAACAACAATGAGGAATGATGTAAAGATCTAAGAGCTAGACTGGGTAAAATATTTTAAAATCTATATTATTTATCTATCATCATCTACCTATATTTCTATTATGTATCTATCATCTATGTATCTATCTGTCACTTATCTATGATCTATCCATCTGCCCATCCATCATGTGAGCGCCCCGGAGGGCAGTAGTATGTCCATAGTAGAAGTGTTGCTTCTCTGTTGGAGACCTGGATTCATTTTCAGTCTATGCCCGTCAAGCACAGCCACCCCTCTCCGACCAGTAGAATTAGCAGGTTACTGTGATGTTCACAGATCTCAGTGGAGCTTTAAGAATACGGCAGACAAGGTAGAACGCTTCAAGGATCCATTTCTGAAAACTCAGCCATTGAAAACGCTTGTGGAACATAATTTTACACTGGAGGGAGATAATCAGACCACATGAGGATGGCAGCAAAATGACTGCAAATTCTGGCCAAGGATGGCACAGCATGATCAAGGCATGCTGTGAGGTCAGGATGGGTAAGGAAAGGGCATTTAAGGTGCCAAGGTGCTTGGGAGGATGATTGGTGGAGTGGGAAGAAAAGGAAAGGGAGGGAAGTAATCAGGCTGTGTGACTTGGATTAAATGGAAGTCCTGCCCAGAGTGGGTAGCAGGACAATGTGGCCGTAGGCACCACCTGACCTCTACCCCAAGATCCCAACTCCTGAAGGCTCTGTGGTGGGGGGAAAAACTTGATGGGGAAGGGATGCTACCATGCTCTGCACCTCTTGGGATGCTCTATGCCCAATGGGTAATGAGACACCTAATGGGGAGCAGCAGAAGACTGGCGTCACTCCGTCTCTCACAATATGTCAATTTTACATAATGGCCTAGCACTTGAAACCCAACCGTATTGATAAATGAGAAGTATATGTGTGTGTGTGTTTCAAAATTTTTGCAGGAAAATTCCTTCGTATTTTAATTTTATTTTCCACTAACTTTTTGAGTCTCCTGATGTGTTTGTATGTATATAGAGATATGCTAAAACAAAAAGAAAAAAAGAAACAGAAGTAATGAAGATGACATACTATATGTAATTGAAGGAAAAAAATGGAAAATACCTCTATTTTCCTTCAGTTACATACACACAACAAATTAAATGATTAATCTGATTTGTATAACCATCATCCCAATGGAGTTTTAGAACACTTTGTGTTAGTCTGGATATTTTAGAGAAACAAATCCACAGAAACTCATATGTATAAGAGAATTTATCAAGGTACATTTAATATTATCAAGGTATGTTTAAAGGGATAACTCTATTTTAATTGAATTGAGACAGTTATCTCTACAAATAAGACAGGAAAAAGAAAAACATGCAAATTCATGATATACAATTAATGTTTGACAAACATTTTTTTGTATCAAGGGCAAGTGCACATCAAGAAAACATCCCAACCCAGTGCTGCCCAAGCCTACAAGCCCAACATTAACCCATATGTCCGACACCAATCCACAAAGTCCTCCTCTATCTCACAAAACAGATGCAATGATGCTGACTGCAGGAGGAAAGCCGAATCAGTGAATGTGTAAACATCTCAGTTCTGGCAGGGGTCTCCACATTGTGGTAGGTTCATGCGGCTTGTGCTCAGGGATGTCTTGCAGGAAGTGAGCCTTGCCAGCTGAAGCAGGGAACTGGCTAAGGCAGCTGCACCCTGGTCCGAACATCACAAAGCAAGAGACTGAAAAACTCAAAAGGCAAGCCTCACTGAGCCATTTATCTCTCCGCCCTTCAATTAGCCCCACATGTGTTTATCGGCCAGGTTGGCACAAATAAACTTTAACTAACTCACACTTCAATTAGTATACAAAGTTTTTCTGGTGGCCATTTAGCAAATTCATTAGACATTTTACCTTTAAACCTTTACTCCCATGCCTAGCCTCAGGAAAGTATTGCTCTACATTCTGCCTCTGTAAATTTGCCTCTTCTAAACCTTTTGGCTAAATGCATTCTCATTGCTGCTAACCTCAAGGTCAGCAGTTCAACACCACCACCTGTTGTCTGGGGATAAAGATGAAGTTTTCTACTCCCACAGAGTTACAGTCTTGAAAACCTACAAGGGCAGTTCTATGCTGTCCTGTGTCTGAACGGCTCAATGACAGTGAGTTTGGTCTTTTTTATTTTATTTTTTTGCATGGTGAGGTGACATTTATATAGACGGGATAGTACAATATGTAGTCTTTCTTGCATTAATTAAGCATATTGTTGCATTAATTAAGCATATTGTTTTTGAAATTTATAAATATTGTACCATCTATCAACAATTTACTGTTTTCAATTATAGAATAGTTTTCCACAACATGCACACACCATTCTGTTTACTTATTCACTAGTTGAGAGGTGTTTGAACTATTTGGCTATTTTGAATAATTCTGACGTGTATATTTACATGTAAGACTTTATATAGACATATGAGGGAGCATCAAAAAGATTGTGAAAATATTCCCTTCTTTTTAAATTCAATCTTCCCCACAAATGTTTGAAGCTTATTCATTCCCACATTTCCTCTACAAAGATAGTTATGTGTGGAATTTCTAAGGCATATTTGTACCATAGATTGAATTGCATCCCTCAAACATACGTGTCAACCTTGCTAGACCATGATTCCTAATATTGCATGAGTTTCCTCCATTTAGTGATTTGATGTAATTATCCTTCATTTTGGGCTGGTTTGTAAAGTGCATCTCTGGTTGTGACTCAGAAATCAGGATTAGCTTGTGTTTGCCATGCTAATGAGGCATGATTAAAGTGGGTGCATTGCCCTCACTTAAGTCACCTCCCTTCACAGCCCTGATAGGATAAAAAGGGGATTTTTATTGGGGGGTACCCTGTATCACTTTTTGTCTTGTAAGAGATAAAAGGAGAGATAAGTGACCGGTGAGAGGGCCTCAATACCATCAACAAAGAGGTTGAGAGTGGAGTATATAATTTGAATTCAGAGTCCCCATGCTGAGAAGTTCCTAGACCTAGTTTGGAGGTTAATGACAAGACACCTCAGAATCTCCAACACTTACAGATGTTGACGGGATGCAATGACCTTACCCTAGAGTCAACGACCTTACCCTAGACCCTTACCATAGAGTCATAACTAAGACTCTATGTTTAACATTTTGAAAAACTGATGAACTCTTTCCAAAGTAGTTATATTATTTTACATAACTACTAGCAATATGTATTAAGGTTCTAATTTCTACACTTTTGCCAACATTTGTCATTGACCTTCTTTTTCTATTATAGCCACTCTAGTATGCCAATACCTTACTCTGTTTTTAACATGCATTGCCTTAATAATTGGTGATGTTATAACCATTTTAAAAATGATCTTATTGACCACTTATAGCTTGTATGTATATCTTCCTTGGTGAAATGTCTGATCAAATTTTGCTTATTTAAAAGTTTTATTTTTACCTTCTCATTGAGTTTTAAGCATTCTTTATGCATTTCAGGTACAAGTCTTTTATCAGGTATACACTTGTCCAATTATTTTCTCCTGGTTTGTAGTCTCCCTATCATTTTCTTAAGGGTGCCCTTTGAAGTGTGAAGATTTAAAATTTTAATGAACTCCAATTTATCAAGTTTTTCTTTCTAATGGATTATGCTTTTCATATCATAAGAATGCTGCTTAGCTCAACCAAAAATACTTTAGATTATGTCTTATGATGGCTTTTTAAAGTTTTATAGCTTTAAAATTTTCACTTAGGTCTTGTACTTATTTAGAGTTAATTTTTTGTGTGCTCCTAAAGCCACTCCTTATAGCCATCTATCTGTCTATCTATCATCTTTTGCATGTGGCTACCCAGTTACTCCAGCACACAAAAGATTAGCTCTTGTCATTCAACTATCTTGACAACTTTGTAAAAATAAATGAATAAATAACATTAATTGACAGTAAAGATAAGGATTTATTGCTCAAATCTTATGTAGATCTATATGCCCATATTTATGCCAATAAAATACTCTTGGGACTATTGTAGCTTTGAAGCAAGCTTTAAAATAAGATCATGTAATTCTTCTACCTTAATTAAAAAATTGTTTTGATTATCCTAGGTCCTTTAATTTTCATTTTAGAGATATATTTGATGGGTGGTGTTTCACATAGTCTCTGAAGGTCTGTTTATTTTCCATCCATCATTTTTGTACCAAATTCTTCAGGTAAGTGATTTTCATTACTCCTTCCAGTTCCTTGTGCTTTATGTTTTCTTGAATTTTAGTTAACTTCTGTAATAAATGTTTTATTTGTTAGTATACACTGTAATTCCATAATTTTACTTAGGTCTTTAAAAGTCATTTCTGTATCTTTATTCAGTATTTACTTATTGATCCATTCTTTTCACTTTCCTTCTTAACATAGTTTTTTTTTTAATGTATCTAAAATAGTGACTTCGAAGCTTTTTTGCAAGCCAGCATCGGGGTACACTCAGAGTGTGTGTGCATAGACTGTCTCTGTTAGCCCCATTTAAATATAGGCTACATTTTCCTGTCTTTACACGCCCCATTTTCAAGTTTCAATTTTTGTTATTGTAAAAACTAGATATTCTATATAACATTTTAAGGCAACACAAGTTTCTAATTTTATTTTCTCTCTAAAGCTTGTGCGTTTGTGTAATGAACTTCTAGGTTAACTCCCTGAAATCCATTTCCTCTTTGGTGTATAGCTTCAGATTTCTCTACTCAATTGTTCTGAAGTGATGTGTCTTTTGCTTTTGTGTTTAAATGCCTAGAGATTACCCCTGGTCTGGTTTTTGAGTATTTGCCTAATATCTTGACAGAGGTTGTGACCCAAATCTTGAAGCAGTCAGTCTTCTATCCTTTGTTGATGGTACTCTGTAAGGCAGAGCATTCCAAATGAGGCTGCTTTGAAGGCTTCTACAACCCCAAACCCCTGCCACCGTGTCACTTCCAACTTGCAGTGACCCATTAGGTCATGGTAAAATTACCTCTCTAAGTTTCTGAGACTGTAACTCCTTACAGGGTAGAAACCTTGTTTTTCTCCTGGGGAGTGAGCTGTGGTTTTGAACTGCTGACCTTGCGGTTACCGGTCCCACTAATAACAACGACACTACTAGAGCTCCTTTGTGAAGACCTACTTGTGCTATCATTTCTGTGGGGTTATTAATTTCTGTCTTCAGTGCTTATGTATACACCCTCAGAGTTCACCAGAAGTGTGTGAATGATATGTAGCCTTTCCTTGTTCAACAAGTTATCATCTTGCTCTGACCTCATCTACCGCTGCTCGCCTATCAGTTTTGAGTGCAGCTGCTTGAATGTTGCTGTGATGCTGGAAACTATGTCATTGATCTTTCAGATACCAGCAGGGTCATCCTTGATAAACAGGTTTGGGTAGACTTTAAAACAAAGAGAGATGACGAAGAAATATATGGTGATATACTTAAAAAATTAATTAGTCAAAAACCCTTGGGCCCAATAGAATCTTGTTTGACGTCATGTGAGAAGAGCTACCCCTTAGTTGGAAGGCATTCAATATACATGGTGGGGACCACAAAAGTTCAAGTACACTAACTTTTGCACCAGCTGAGGTAGTACCAGGACAGCATGGCACAGAGTTCTCCAGTGTCTATTGGAAGTTTAGCTGTTTTTCATGCATAAAAGCTTTTCTAAGTCTGTGATAATATTCAAAGTAGTGCAATGTTTGGTGTCACCAATTTTGCCAAGTTATATAGTTGCTTTATGAGGAAAAAGTTATTTATCTCTTTGCTGGCCATAGTCTGCATTTTCTCTTAGTATTTGGGAAGAGAAAATTAAAATCAATACCCATCAGAGCTTTGGAAGGAACATGGGTACATACACGAAAGGGACTTAATCATAAGCTTAAATGCACATTTGTTCTTTTTACGTTCTTGAAGACAATGCACGTGTGAGCGTGCGTGTGCTACCAAAGAGTATGTGATTTTGCAGCAAGCGATTAACTGAATTAAAATGAATGGCCTGATGTTGTCACAGGATGTTCAGTCAACTTCTGTTCTTTTTTTGACTTCTGTGACACAAATTAAAATGCTGTGGTCTGAATAAAAGATATTGAGTGGTCTTACATCGCTAATCCTTTATTACAGCGGTTCTCATCCTGTGGGTCAAACCCCTTTGGGGGTCAAATGACCCTTTCCCAGGGGTTGTCAAATTCATAACAGCAGCAATTTTATAGTTATGAAGTAGCAACAAAAATAATTTTATGGTTGGTGGATCACCACAACATGAGGAACTGTATTAAAGGGTCATGGCATGAGGAAGATTGAGAACCACTGCTTTATTGATATATTTTCCCTCTATAAAGTAATCCATTCATATAGACCAACTTTTATTTTCAGAATTTACGTATGTAGAATCACAGTACACACATGCACATACATTGGTGCTTGCTAACGGGGAGGCTGCTTCCAAAGAGAAGGTGATAATCCCTTTATTCTGGGATAAGTGCCTTTTGCAATGTGATGTTTTCTCTCCTCCAGCCAAGAGGTGAAGTCTACTTCTCCAGCCTTTGAATCCAGGTTGGCCTTATGACTTGTTCTGCTCAACGGAATGCGGCAGAAGTGGTATTGTGTCGCTTTCAATGTCAGACTTCAGGAGAATTTGTAGCGTTCACACTTGCCCTCTGGGCAGCTTCCATTCTGCTCCTTTCGGAATCTGAGGCCACCATAGAAAGGAAGCCAGATGGTTTTCCAGAGGATGACACACTACATGCACTGCAAAGCCCAGACCCCGCCAACATGAATCACTTGGCATATCGTGGTTCTGGTAGGTGTCGTGGAATGGATTCTCATTCATAGGCCTCCATGTACAATATAACAAACACTGCTGAGTCCTGAGTTGTCCGCAAAACTGCTAGGCTTGAGCCCATTGTTCCAGCCACCGTGTGAATCCATCCCCTTGAGAGTCTCTCTTTTTTGCTGACCTTTTACCATATCACACATGATGCTCTTTCCTGGCACTGCTGTTTCCTGATGGCATGTTCAAAGGGCAGCAGATGGAAACTTGCCATCCTGGCTTCTAGTAACATGCTGCCAGTATTTCTTCCAAAATAGATGTCTTTGTACTTCCGGCAGACCACTGTACTTACCAAAGCTTTTTTTTTTTTCCAACACCATAATTCAGATACAACAAGAAAGAGAAAGAATTGGCCAGGTAACATTAAAAAAAAAAAAAGCCTTTCGACTTTGGGGGGCAGCCAGATCCTTACAGTCACAAGTAAAGTTCAGGAAGACCAACAGAATAGCCATGGGCGGAGCCAGCCCAAATTACTGACCCATAGAATTAGGAGCTAATGACAATATTAGTGTTTGAAATCACCACATTTTGGGAGGTTTGTTATGTAGCAATTGATGATGAAACAACATATCATGGTGAGTAAATTTTCTTTGAAGTAAATGTGCCTGAACAGAACATCTTAAACACTCACAGTGGCAAAGTTTAGTGTGCTTCAATTTCTTGGACATTGTTTGCTATCAGGAAGTGTAGATTTTGAATGATTCTTTTGAATTAGTGATTATCCAATCTGATACTTACATGAACAGAATCATTATTTTTAAGGGCTGGTTTTACATTTTAGAGTTGTTGGTTACAAGTGTCATCAGATCTCCTACTAAGTGTGTTCTTTGCTCTTGTTGCCTGCAGTGTCTCTTGGAGATAAAACTACTTCTTGGAATAAGAGGAAAAACAAACCAAAAAGTCGCATACCTGTCATTATGGATTCTTTAATTAACAGCAATCAACTATTGGCCTTTTACCATCACTTGGAAGAAAACGATTGCTAATTTCCCATGTATAAAATGCCCTAATGTAATAGATTCTTAATTACTTGACTGAAAAAGTAAACACTTTCTAATGCTTGCTCAGACATTAAGGTATATAGAGGTGATTACCAACTATGTCTGGTTTCCTAGACAGCAAATGCTAAATCTATTAGTATTTCCTGCTATTCTTTTGAAATTTGAATACTGGTATTGGAAAATAAAAAGGATAATGTACAGAGACATTTGTGTAATTTCCCCTGCTAACAATATAGATTTGCTAAGACAAAGATTGCAATCATAAAAACTCTGTTTAAAAAAGCACAGTTTAAAACTACATTCACTTTATATATTGAACACAAGTTATATTGAATTCAATTATTTGCATATAACTATTCATAGGATATCAAATTTTGTCCTGTTTGAGGAAATAGCCTTTTCTTTAATAAAAAATTAAATCATGTACCTAAGAGCTACAATGTATTACAACTTAAGTTCCAGGAGCTCAACACCTATACCTGCTATCTTGAGCAGGGTTTGAAAATTAATTGGAAGAATTCATTTAAGGAGCAATGTGATCTTGGGAATATCACTTGTGTACTCCAGGTAACAAGGAAGGTGAACAGGCCACCCAAACGGAAGATGTGTGAATTAAATGTTCCTGACATTTAAACTACTTGGCAGCAGCTGTGGCTAAGGGTTCGCTCAGCTATAACGATGTATCATCTTGGCCTCTTCCATGCTTACGTACATTTTTAACCTTGACAGATCACAGAGTAGTACTGTTCTCCTTGCAAGTAATGCAAAAATCAGATAATACAAATTCAGATTAGAAAATGGTGAAATAAACATTTTGGGGGGGGCATTCAAAAAGGAACCTTAAGTTTTGAACTATGTATACTTCTCTCTCCCCAAATTGACTCTACAGAACCTTCACAGGTGAGTTTACACCTGCTGTCAACTCTTCTTGATCTGTCTCAGAGATTTGGAGATGTGTTGTTTTGCAGGCAAGAAGCTGGCAGCTTTAACTGAAAAGGTTGTGTATCCTTTTATTTTAGTAAAAAATGTATGGACTTTTCTTTTTAAAATGTCCATTCTCCTGAGGCATGCTTTGGAGTCCATCTAAATATTCCAAGAATCTCATTTTGAAAGTCTTTTTCTGGGTTCAGCCTCTTGTGACGTTTTACCTTTACAGATTATTTACTTGAATACCCTACAGAAATTATCTAGCAATATTTATATTACATGCAAGTGGAATTTTTCGGAAGACAATTCAAGGAAGAGTTGCAGTCATACACAGAGAGGAAACTGCCAGAAATTCAAGCTGGTTTTCGAAGAGGACGTGTCACCTGAGCTATCATTGCCGACGGAGACAGTTCTTGAAAGGAGAGACTACCAGAAAGGTTTTTAGGTAACATCTATGTTTTGACTATGAAAAGGCATTGGCTGTGTGCAACATAACAAATTATGGCAACATAGAAAAAAATGGGAATTCCAGAACACGTAATTGTGTTCATGTGAACCATGTACAACCTTCAGAAGCAGTTGTTTAAACACAAAATGGGGTCAGTGCGTGATTTAAAACCAGAAAAGGTATGGACCGTGGTTGTATCCCTCCACCTGTATGTGATTTAAAATCACTAAGAAAACATTCAGCAAATCGCTCTGAGGTCATGCACCCAGTGGTTGCCAGGGAAGGTTCTTTCAGGTCACAGTGAATTTTTTCATAAAAGCAGTTTCACTCTAACCTCGGGTTCTTTGTTTTCTTTGTGTGATGGCCGACTTAAGAGAACAGCAGTAGTGGTGACATTTTGTTTCCTGCTCAGGTAAAAGGCTGCAGAAACTGTTGCGATGTGGAACACAGCTCACAAGGAGAGCAGTGTGGGAAAAATTCAAGTGTATGAGTGGTTTTCTCATTTCAAAAAAGGTGAAATGTCGACTGATGGCAAACCTCATTCTGGACTTCTGTCAACTTCTCAAACGGGTGAAAATTTCCACTCAGTGCATTTGGAGTTTGTTACACCAGGTCAAATTGTTAATCAGGCTTTCTTTTCTGAAAAGATAGCATAACAGTGTGTGACAAAAAAGGTCCGATTTGTTGCAGATGGGGGACTGGTTTTGCCATCATGACAATGCACCTGCTCACACAGCCATCTCAGTGCACCAGTATTGGCTAAAAAATAGCACGTCTCTCTTCCCTCGCATAACTTGCTCACTGAACCTCACTCTGTGCATAAAAAGAACAAAGAGGCAAGTTTTAAGGAAAATTCATTAACATTCTGCGACTTTGCTTGCTGAAAGTGAAGAGGATTTGAAGCATTTAATGGTGAGAAAGAAAGTTTTTAGCTTTCATTATGGATAACACATAATGAAATAAACATAAATAAAACAATGATATTCACAACTAGACCACAAAGAAGATCATGATAAACACAGAACAGTTCAAAATCATCAAAGATTTCATTTTCTTTGATCTGCAACCAATGTTCCTAGAAGCAGTAGTCAAGAAATCAAAGGGGGCAGGGACAATCAGATATGTACCATCTCCTTATAGGGTTCAAATGAAAAGATGTAATTTTGATGACTGAAGCAAGCTAGCCATGGCCTTTCCGATTGTGTCATATCCATGGGAGAGCTGGACAATAGATAAGGATGGCGGGAGAGTTTCTGTATTAGAAGTACAGTGTTGACTAAGAAAATGAAATATACAGTAGACTTTCAGAAAAATGAAAATAATCTCTCTTGGGACTTATCAAGAGGGACCAGTTCCTGGAAGAGGACATCATGCTTGTAAACTAGAGGTCAGTGAAAGAGAAGACGGCTTCAACAGGATGAATTGACACAGTGGGTGTAGCAATGGGCTTGCGCAGAGAAATGACAGTTACGACGGCTCTGAATGAAGCAGTATTTGATTCTGTTGTACATAGGGTCACTAGGAGCCTGGGGAAAGTAGAAGGACCCTAAATAACAATAAAAGATAAGGATTTAGGCAACTATTTCTTTTCTATGATTTTATTTAGAATCTGTTATATGATAATACAATACTTTTAGCACCATGCTTTTGGGTGACAAATTGTGACTTACTCCTATCTGTTGAAGTTGAGCGCCAAGCATCATTTAGGATAAGACAGTATCCTTCACCCATGACACATATATTGAATTTATCAGAAAATATTTAGTAGGACCCATGCCAGATAAGTAACTTTAATTTGGTTCAACTAAAGCTATTGTAAACTATTGAAAAATTTTATTGACATGAATACAATTGTTATAAACATATTATTAGGTAAAATAACCAATCAATACATTAGTTAATGATATATTTTATATTTCCAAAGGAAAGTTAAGGAGCAATAATAATTTGATTGTATAGCTTATAAAAATATGGATAATGTCTTAGGTGTATATATGTAGATATAGAAACTTATGTCATGTCTCACATAAATGTAGAAGTGGGCAATTCCAAATTTGAGCAAGTTCCAAGATTGTGGGTCAGATAGTAGGCTGGAGGCTTCCCCTGACTCATGTAGTAGGTCCAGGTGCTGATGAACCCAAGAACATCAGAAAGAGGCAGACTGGTGATTGAAAAAGTTAATGAATTCAAGGTAAGCAGATCAAGCTTGTGGCAGCAGAGGTGAATGAATCGAAGATCAGCTGGTGAGATGATAGTACCTCAGACTACTTCAAGGGTGGCGAGGCAATATGATATGCTACTGACTCAAGTCCAAAGACTTAGAGGTCCATAAAGCAGATTCAGGATCCAGACCCAGCAAAAAGCAACAAATTTACCCAGTTTTATTGGCTGACGGCCACACCTCTGAGACAATTGTTTGTATCAAGGCTGTGGCTAGAGTAAGGATATGCATTCCACCCTAATCTTATCCCATTATGGATATTTACAACTGATTGGCTGTGGTTACATTGTGTTAGGTCAGATCATAGAGGATTACTAGGTGTTAACTTTCAAGATACTAAGATTCCTGGCTCAGTCAAGTAGACACAACTTCATCACTGACAGCATTGCAAGACATGGGAATTCTGAACGTACCCAATGTCATCAAATATATTTTATCTTAGTATTTACAAAGACCACTGTCTACACAGTTTCATTAAAATCTGAAAACTCTGCAACTTCCAATTTAAATATTATATTCTTGTTAATACTGTTAGTGTAGACTTTGTTAATAGCTCCAAAATCTTTAATTTTGAAGCTTAATAAAAGCAAGTTTCTTGTTATTTGTTCTTTTCAAAACATGTATAGCTGTATTGACAGTTTCATGAAGTTAGTTGTCAGTGATTTAGGGTTCTGAGGGTTTAGGTTAAAGAAAGTTCTGTTTCTCTGTAGTTACTTCTCACAACATAAACCAAGTTTAGTACATTCAGCCATATTTAACACAACGTGCAGACCATGAGGCGTCAATGTACTGGTTCTGACAATACTTAAGAGTGCTATTTTTATTTGCTATTTTAACTTCAAGATGTATGAGACTGTTTATTATTAACTTTCAGTGTCTAAAATGATTTAAAATAATTTAGTGTAAAGGGGTGTTAAGACAGTGAAGATAAACAGTGTAAAGCAGTTTAAAATAATCTTAGAAACAACATGATAGGCATTTAGATATTAAGAAGTGTCATTTCTTTATAAATACAATAAAAGGAAGTAGAACAAAATTTTTATGATGTACTCTTTTATTTGATTGTTAGACTTGTCAGCACCTTTTCATAATCTCTACGCATGCAAACATAGTTTTTCTTTCAACCATTTATTCAACAAAACCCTACCACATGAAAAAGCCATATTGATCATTACGAATGTTAATTTTAATAACTAGATTAATAATCATTAAAAAGTGAGATTAAAAGTTTTTCCTCTAATAATATTCCTCCCCTAAATTAGATACAACTAAAACCTTCCTAGTTGTGCCTATTTTCACCGCTTTTTATTAAATATATATTGTAAACTTATTATGTGTAATATTTTGTGTCAGGCTTTATAAAAATAGAAATGAAGCACAATAAATCACACTGTAGGAGCTGCCATTGAAGATCACCCTAGAACTCAAATTATTTTTAAATGTTAGGAACTTTAGGCTCATTAATTTGCTGAGAATGGTACTGCCTTAGTAATGAAAATATCAAATTACCTTATAACAAGGAAAAGCCTAAAGATTAGTGCTGATCATGAAATACATGTGACAATATAAAAATTTTACTTAACATCAAAATCCTATTGCAGTATTATTTTTCAATTAAGATATATACATTATTAAATGCTAATATCCACCTTAAGTATCAGGGATATTAGGGTGAACAAGTCATTTGTGCTTTTATAAACTTTACCATCCAACACTGAACTCAATAAATTAAAAAAATAGAAAAATAACTACAATAATACAAATCAGTGATAGGTGTGAATACCACTACAAGGAGCCATGCTAGTGGAGTAAAAAGCGGGTGAGAAAACTCTGACAATATGAAATATCAGCTTCAATTTAAGCTGAGTTGGTAGGGGAATGAAGAAAGGAATAGGGAAGATGGACATTTTAATTGGACATTGTGTTTAGCTGGCTTCTCTAAAGAAACATAACCATTGACACTTGTGTGTAGGTATATGGAAAGAGACTTATAACAAGAAATGACTCACACATCATAAAAGTATAAAAGTGAGTAAGTGCAGACCAGTTCAAGTCCCCATGGGTGAGAGGTAAGCTGAAACCTTCCCCTCCAGCTGCCGGGGCTGATGAACAGGCAGCAGGGAGATGAAGCAGGAAGACCACAGGCTGGGAAGGGAGGGGAAAAAAAAAAAAAAGAGGACCTGATGCAAAGGGCTTAAGTGGAGAGCAAATGCTTTGAAAATGATGAGGGCAAAGAATGTACAGATGTGCTTTATACAACTGATGTATGCATATGTATGGATTGTGATAAGAGTTGTATGAGCCCCTAATAAAATGTTTTTTTTTAAAAAAGACCACAGGCTGATGGCAGTGGAGCTGAATGCCACTGAGATGGGCTATGTGAACCCAAGGTGAGCAGTCTGCTTATCACTCTGGGAACGGCAGGCATAATAACAGAAGGTCCACAAACCAGATTCAGGATTCAAAGCCAGCAAGAGAAAGCAGCTCACTTCCACACACAGTTAATTTATACCAAGGGTAGGCCACACCTGAATGACTCCTTCCTCAATTGCATCAGGATTGTGACCAGATTAAGAAGGTCTATGGCTTGGCTCCTTCACGGAAGATTCCATCATGGAGTTGACCACTCTATGTTAGTTAGATCATGTCATAGGAGAATCTATCATAGCCTAAACTGATAGAAAACCCATCACAGATATAGTCTTTAGTGTTAATTAAGAAGATTCCATTGGTAATACACTTGGTACAGAAGATGCTAAAACAGCGGTTCTCAACCTGTGGGTCGAGACCCTGACCTTTGCACAGGGTTTGTCTGAGACCATTAGAAAACACATGTTTCTTATGCTCTCAAGAACTGAGACCCTGCTTCTCTACCTGTCTTCCAGGTGGGTCTGCCCACGTGCAGATACACCCACATATGAGTACCCAGCATGATGACATCATTGCGCCAAACCCATTACCTATGCCCCATACAAATAGAGGTGTATGTGACAGGGTTGGCATTATAATGTGGACCAGTTATATGTGTGTTGAGAGCAGCTACTGTGTAGAAAGCAGCAGTGTTGGAGGTAAAATGACACTTCATGATTTGTAATTACCGTGTAAATGTAAAATCATGTACTGTAAAATCATCAACTATTGCAAAAAAAATCTGTACCATGGGAAATTAATCTGAATGCTGATTAGTCTTTTTATATTCAGCCATGGTTGATGTGAATACTGTCCCTTTGTGATAATAACAGGTATGTAAAAAACAAAAAAGAATGGTAATTAAACACAGGAAACTTTAATAAACTGTATTGACTGAACTATGCCATGTATCAACCTTTGTATTGTTAAAGCTATTGTTATATATTATTTTCATTTGCAAAGCATCACACGACAATGGATTGTGTAGAGAAGAATGTTAAGAAAATATAGGGAGGACTTTTTACAATATGGTGTTTCCTCAATCATTACAGCAGGAATCGAGAAACCACAATGCGTTATTTGTTGTGAAGTTCTATCAGCCGAATCTATGAAGCCAAACAAACTAAAACGCCATTTTGATAGCAAGCATCTGAGCTTTCCTGGCAAGGATACAAACTATTTTAGAAGCAAATCTGATGGACTCAAAATATCCAGACTTATCACTGGTGGCAAGTACCACAAACAAAACGTAGCAGCCATCGAAACTTCATATTTGGTGGCACTCAGAATCACCAGAGCTATGAAACTTCACATCATTGCTGAGGATTTACTGTTGCCAGCAGCCACAGACATTGTTCTAGTTATGATCAGAGACAAATTTGTTACGAAATGGAGTGCAATTTCCTTATCTGACGACACTGTCCACAGAAGAACAGATGACATGTCTGCTGATCTTCTTGATCAGGTAATTCAGGAAATTAAATCTGCTCCACTTACAATATTTAGCATTCAGCTTGATGCATCTACAAACGTTGGAAACTGTTCACAGTTACTGGTTTACATGAGGTATATTAATGATGGCGACTTTAAAGATGAGTTCTTTTATGCAAACATCTTGAAATGGCAACTACTGCACGTGATGTATTTGAAACAGTTCATTTTGGAAAGAGCATAAGATCTCTTGGGAAAAGATTTGTGGTGTGTGCACAGATGGTGCTCCAGCTATGCTAGGATGTCTATCTGGATTTCAACGTTTGGTACTGAATGAGTCACTAAAAGACATAGGAAATCACTGTATGATTCATCAGCAACTATTAGCAAGGAAGATGCTGTCACAGCGTTACAGGAAGTAATGAAAAGCGTCATAAATTCTGTCAATTTTGTAAAGGTGAGCACTTTAAACAGTCAACTGTTTTCACAACTGTGCGAAGCATTGGATGCGCAGAATAATGCTCTGCTATTTCACACTGAAGTGAGATGGTCTTTGAGAGGACAAGTTTTAAAATGTGTTCTTGAACTTCATGATGAACTCAAAACGTTTTTAAATCAGAAAGCAAGACCGCAGTTTGAAGCACTTTTCAACAATAAAAGTGAACTGCAGTAAATAGCTTATATGGTTGACATATTTGCCATCTTGAATGAGTTAAATGAGTTTATCACTGCAAAGACCAAATGCAACATGCCGTGATTTGTCTGAAAAGATGAGATCATTCCAAATGAAACTTCAGCTTCGGCAAAAATATATATATGAAAATAAGATTTACATGTTACCCACCGTATCTGCTTTCTTTGAAGAATGTGACATTGAACCAGACAAAAGGATTACTGCTAATTTCTGTGAAAGAACACTTGCACATGTTTGCAGACGCAATTTCATCATACTTTTAATGTATACTGTCCCCAAATGTAGCAACGTAGTTTACTGTTGTCATATTAAGACTGTTACCCATGCTTCAAGACAAAATTACATTTATTTGTAATTAGAAATAAATATTTCACAATATATAATTACACATTGATAATTACATAGTGATTAACCACTATGCTTTATGTTCAATTTGTAACAATGAAAATACATCCTGCATATCAGATATTTACATTTTGATTCACAACAGCAGCAAAATTACAGTTATGAAGTAGCAACGAAAATAATTTTATGGTGGGGGGGGCACCACAACATGAAGAACTGTATAAAAGGGTCACGGCAGTAGGAAGGTTGAGAACCACTGCTCTAAAACATATATAGCTTTCAATCCGGGCCATGACAGATGAACAAAGAAAATCACCCAATTGCATGAATCATATTTTGTTTTCTCTAGTCAGACATGAAAATGGGCAGAAAATTGGATCCAGTTCTGGATTTATAAACCTAGTTACATGGAATGATCCCTTAAACCCATTGTTAACTACTTCACTATGTACACAACTTTGTCCTTGGTTATGCAGATTTGGTTTACTTTTCTTCAGATTAAGGCCCAAATTGACCAGACACTAGGGCGTACAAAGAACTTCACCATGTTTTTCAGAAAAAAAAATGCAAAAGTATTTATTAAATTGGTTCTTGTGAGTTTTGTATATTTCTTTGCATAGTTTTTAGTGGTGTTATAGAGATTGTACATAACATTTTCACTATCTACTTAGAATTAATACTTAAGCACTTGAAGAAAAGTACAGGAATTTTACCATCACACAGAGAGACGTAAAAATGCTCACCTGAGAGTGGAAGCAAAAGATAATGAGGTTTCCCGTGAACTTTTGAAGCCTCCTTTGATATGTTCCCTTCCCTTCTCTCTGTCAAGTTGAAGTTGGCAAATGTGTACATTTCAGACATTGAAAACTCCAATTTTTCTTTCAATCATTATATATACTTAAAGAAATTAAAAGCAATAGTCTATTATATTTTTCAGATACCATTTTTATTTCTCTTATTTTCTTTCTGTCTTTAGAATTTATTTTGGAATGGCTTGACATCTTTTTGTTTCCCTTATCCGAGAATGCCATTAAGTAATTTTTTATTCTAAAAGTATATATTTGCTAATTTAACTTTCTAGGTGGAAATTTATTTATTTATTTTATTAGATGGGATTTAATATATATAACTTATCATTACATATTTCAATCACATCAAATAGTTTTGAAGTTTATTTATATTCAGCACTTGAGAAAATATTACACGATTGCCATTTTTTGTCTCCATGATTTCAGATGAAAAAAAAATGTAGAATCATTCCTTGTTTTCCTTTGGGTAGAGGGGGTTTTCCCTGGAAGTTCTTTTATTTGTCTTTATTTCCCATCAGTTTGATTATGAAATCTCTAGGAATTTATTTATTTGTTTGTAGTCTATCCTGTCTGCTTTGTTTTATTTCTTGAACTTATACATTTCTGTCCTTTACCTGATATGGAAAATTTTCAGTTACTTTAAAAAAAATTGAGTATATGCTCTGCATTGTACTTTTCCACTTCCTTTTTTTTTTGAAACTCGGATAATGTAGATATTAGGCCTTTTGGTATCATATCACAGGTTCCTAAAGCTCCCCCTCCCCCCACCCCTCAAGTCCTTATTCTCTGTATTCTTCAGACCGAGTAATTTAGATTGCTCTATCTCTATGTTTACTAAATGTTCTGTCTGTCACCTCTATTCTTGTCTTGAACATATATATGGAAATTTAAATTTATTAAAATTTCCAGTTCTAAAATGTCCACTTGGCTTTTTATATCTTCTATGTATTTCTCTGCTGAGACTTTTTAAACTTTCTATGAATATTAAGAGTGCTTGTACATAATTCTGGCTCCTGTATTATAGCTGCTTTAAAGTCCAGTAGTTTCAGTGTCTGGGGCAGCTTGAAGGTGAGTCTTCCTATAGTGATTGAGATTTCCCTAGTTCTTACTTTGAGGACTTTGAGATATATCTTTAACCTTTAAAATATTATACGATGTGACTGTTTATATCGGATACACACATATGTACAAAGAGTTTTCACAGGCTACTGACCTAGTTGCATTTAGGTTGCAAGCTCCTACCCATGCGGCTTCAATATCAGTTAGATTTTTGAAGTTCTTTCATTGATATTCACGTCTGTTCTGGAGGCACCTCACCATGTGACTGGCCTCGGCCTTAGAAGATGACTGACTGCGTCATTCTCAAAGATGTTAGTACACTGACTCAGTTTGAGAACAGACTCAGTTCTTAAAGATGTACACTGCTTGGGTCAGATCCTTGCATATATAGCTTAAGAGTCAGTGAAGGAGTTCATAAACAACTAGTGCTGATTTCTTCAGTGACCTACATTCTGAAAATTCATGTACATTTTTAATAGTTCAGGAGTTCCTTTTCTTTGTCCTTTGGCTAAAACGCCAGACCTTCATTTTCCCTTTTCTGCCACATGTTTGTATGATGGCATCTCCCTCCAGGGCCAAGCAGCCAGAGGCTAAAGGAAGGCAAACAGGAATGTGTGTTTCTCCCATGCTCTGGGACCACGACTCTTTTGGTCACAGAGAAAGGTTTCTCTCGCTGTCTTAGATATTTAAGTGTCCAATCGATGTTGACGACATCATGATTGCTATCACAGGCTGATGCCACAAGCCACCACTAGGTTGCTGGATGACTTCCTTAAGGAATGGCCTCATATCTTAGATTCAGCCTTGGTCTCCGCTGCTGGCAGGGCATTCAGCAGTAGCAGCAGTCAGGTTAGCTTTGGTGAGTGGAAGTACAGGTTGGTGATCATCTGAATAACTTAGATCCTTGCCACCATGGCCAATTTGCCCACGAGCCCATTTGGCTGGCTTCCAAAGAATGTGTCATCCTAACCATTTGATTGTTAAAATCTTCCTCCATGTAAGTAACTCTTTGGTGAGAATTCATATAAAACACAAGCATCTTCATTTTTCTGGCCCTTTCAGAGGGGTCTATATTTCACCTGGTCTGTATTTCTGGTTTATATTTCCCTGTCACCTATTTCCAATCAAGGTACGTCCAGTTCTCTGACCATCCAGCCAAACTATTGGCCACAACTCACGAATCAGCACCTGGTAGTCCACTGGCCATTTCTTCTCCAAAGCAAAATAACCAACAAGGTGTTCAAAGTTGTGTGATTTAGCTTGACCATTGTCCTTCAACGAGGCCTCTGAAAGGGTCCGTAGTGCTGCTACTGCCAACTCGAATGCTGCTGGCATATTGTACAAAACCATCTATGAGCCAAGTATGGGCTTTCTCTTCCTCAGTGAACTAATCGATCATAAGGTACTCCTCATGAGACTATAGGTGGGAGAGAGAAGGTAATATGACAAGAGTGAGACCATGGGCTTTGAGGTTACTTCTTCATGCAATTTACTTGTATCTTCATGTATAGTTCAAGTCCAATATCATTTATACCACTTCCATTTAATGATGGTGTGCAGTTGTGCACATCCAACTTTATGACACTGTGAGTCAGACAACACCCAAGTCATAGCATACCGAGCAGCAAAGGCTGCATGTTGAGGTATGCAGTCTCTACTATGACCTAATAATAAGCCAAATGTGGTTTTTCAAAGGAAAGTTATTATCTTCAGAGGATGATAGGTCTTCAGTCCCAAATCTTAGGGCTCTGGGCTGTAATTCATCAGACTCCAGACACTCCAAACTGCATCTACATCTGCTGCTGCCACTTTAAAAAGTATTAGATCACTGGGATCAGATGATCCAAGTAGCAGAGTCGCTTGCTCAATAGCCTTGCACTTCGTGTATAGAGTTTTTTCATATTCTGGGTCCCACTGAAAACTAGCAGCATTTTGAGTCACTTGATAAATGGGCCAGAGTGACACATAAGAAAAAGAGCTATATGTTGCCTCAAAAAACTCCAAAGAGGCCCCTTCAGGAATGTGGCTCCTTTTGAGTTGTGGCAGGTGCCAGATGAAAAAACTCATCCTTCGCTTCGGTAGAAATGTCTCTACATTCACCATGCCACTCGATCCCTAGGAATTTAACAGAGGCACCTGAATTTTTCTCAGGTTAGTTTCCCTCCCTCTAGCATGCACACAATGCACCAATGGGTCTAGAGTCATTTATATATCTTCCTGACTAGGTCTAATAAGCACAGTATCATCAACCCGATGGACTAATGTGACATTGTGTAGAAGAAATAGGTTATCAAATTCCTGTGGCTAAATTTTGACATTTTGCTGGAAAGCTGTTATCCCCCTGCCCTAGTTGAGTTAGGAGGTAGGACAGTGTAGGTGTATTATTGACCTTGCCTGCTGAAGGTAAATTGCTAAAATTTACCTTCATTGAGAAAAAGGAATTGGCCTGATTGATAGGTATGTACTAAGTAAGAGGAGATGTATTAATTTGCTCCAACAATGAAACCACATCTGGAACAATTAGACTTACCACCTGATTGTGTTTACTATAACGCACGATCTTTTCCCACAGGACAGACAGGAGACTAAAATGAGAATGTGGTGGAAATCACCACTGTTGCCTCTTCCAAGCCTTTGATGGTGGCACCAATCCCTGCAGCCCCTTGAGGAATGCAGTATTGATTTTCCCCATTTTTCCAGAAAAAGGCAGTTTTGATGGCTTCTAGTTGGGGTTTCCTACTCTAGTAGCCCTTATTCCACAGGCCAGGGATCCAATATAAGTGTTCTGCCAGTTACTGAGATGTCAATCCCAATCTTGCTCTGGAGCAGGGGAAGCACCTACAGTGTGGGTTCCGAGATCTGCTAGGAATACTATGAGACAGACCCAAGCGAAGTCTCCATTAATATTTCCCCTCATTAATAATATTATCTCTGTATGCCTACACTCAGACTGATGGGCCACAGTGATGTTTTGGGTCTGCTGAATTTGTGTCACTTCTGAATCTTTGTCCAGGGATCCCTGAAAACTCTGATTATTTCCTTTTCCACAATTAACGGGCACATTTGTAGCTACCCGTAGATGCCTTTGGAGTTGGCTCAGAGAAAGATTAACAGTGTACATTTTGATGGTGTAGTGGGGTCCTTTTCACGGGGATCTGGCTGACACTTCATTTAAGGGGCTGTGGGTCTGTCAACGGATTCAAACATAGACATTGATTTGAGGGCTGTGACTAGCGAGGTGAGGTGAGTTCGCCTGCCATTCACTTGACTTACACTGAATGCTTCTGCTAGGAAAGATCAAGTGAATATTGAGCAGGTTCCCCATCATTTCACTCCTAGGAACAAGGTGCCCAGACATTTGGCCCCTACCACCATCGTGGCCAATCAGCCCCATATCTTCAGCTGTCTTAATTCAATTATATCAGTTACCATTATTAAATTTAACGTAAGCAAAACAGCAGTCACAGAAGTTTTCAAGGATGCACGGGCTCCCTTTGCAAAGTTGTTCTTCATTGTTGTTAGACAAATCACATCTTCTGGGCACTCCATGTTTGGGTGACTACGTCTATTCTGATAAATCTATTTTAACATGCTAATTTCCCTAAGCCTTTGGATAACTTCTGCTACAGTACTCCACGGTAGTTCTAATACTTCAGCTAGATTTATTGTAGGTCCTAGGCGATTTATGCTTCAGTAAACCATCCAAATACATATTAGACCCTTCCCTAACATATGCAGCTGAAGCAGAATGAAGAAAATCTGAGCATCTGGGGCTCATATTCACAAAGTCAGACTGATCCAACTCCGTGTTCCTTGCATCACCTTGTCACAACTTTAAGAGCCATTCCTATGTATATTCTCCAGGTTTTTGTTCGTCATATTGGAGATGTACTCAATTAAAATGGCTGGTCTAGCCATAATTCCTTATGCGATGCATTATAATCCTGGACTCTATCTGTGCCTGTGGCTGTGATCCCATTTTGGAGGGAGCTTTCTGTTAGGCGAATGGACAGAATTGAGGCGAGGTTAAGTCACAACCTTTGTGTTCTTGGAGGTAGGGTCTTCTACAAACCAAAAACTACACCTTCAATGAAGACCCTCCTCTCTGCATAAGAGCGACCTCAGACACAGAGAGAATCCCAGGAACATCAGAAGAACCATTTGTTCACTGATCCTCCCAAGGTGGAGATTCCAGTGATGATCTCCAGTTTTGTTAAGCGACTATATAAGGAAACATTATATAGGGTGAGAGAGGACACGAGTGTCATAATTTACAAACTCACATGGGACTCAGAAGAAGAAATGAATGAAAAATTAGAAATAATACAACACCAAACAGAAACACAAAAATATTAGAACTCGATAACAATGTGGAATAACAAAACAGCAAGATACAAATACTGGAATCAACAATCAGTGATATTAAAGATGAATCTTTCCAGAACAAAACACAAGAAACCAGGTTATGAAATGACTCCAAACCCGGGTAACAATCCAATAATCCTATGGAGACCCATCAAAAAGAACAACACACGTTTGTTTTCCAGAACAAAAGGAAGAAATAACAACTACTGAGAAAACCACTGAGAAAATAACAACTACTGAGAAAACTACTGAAATAACAACTACTGAGAAAACAAAAAGAAGAAATAACTACTGAGAAACAGTTGATGAATTACTGAAGGAGAACTTTCCTGACATCATATCAGAACATAAAATAACTATACAGGAAGGCCATGAAACACCAAACAAAATTGATCCTGAAATAAAATTACCTCAACATGTTATAATCAAGCTTTCTAATACTAATGTTAAGGACACAATCCTGAAAGCTGCATGGTCAAAAAGAACAATGCCACAAAGAGGCAAATTGATCAAGATAAATTTAGATTTTTTTCCCACTGAAATTATGTAGGCCAGAAGGCAATGCAATGATATATTCAAAACACTGAAAGATAAATTGTTGCCTATAAAAAATCCTATTTTCACAAAATTATCCTTAAAATATGAGTGAGAAATAAAATTATAGACAAGGCAAAACTAAAGGAATTTATAAAAACAAAGTTCTTTGCAAAAATATTAGAAGGAATTTTGGACAGAAAATCTATGATAACAGACAACAACCTAGAAACATCAAAAGAGAAATTATCATGGAGAAAAGATTCCACTGAAGCAATACTCAAAGCAAAATGGAACTAACTATATTAAAACAGGAATAATAGACAACATTCCACTATAAAGATAAACATAAACAAATAAATAAGAGCAGAGAGAACAAAGAAATCAATACATAGTTAAATGGAGATGCGAAACCATTCACATAATGCAACAAACTATTTTGAAATTGGACAGAAAACCACAAAAAACAAATAACCTACAAAGAGAAAAAAAAACCTTCCACAAAATCAGGATGATAACCATATAAGCAAAATAAAAGAGTCTGGTTAGACCAGAGGATGTACAGTGATACAGATAGGAACTGGACACACAGGGAATCCAGGACAGATGATTCCTTCAGGACCAGTGGTGAGAGTGGCTAACTGAGGGTGAAGGAGGGTGTGGTGGAAAAGGGAAACCAATTACAAGGATCTACATATAACCTCCTCCCTGGAGGATGGGCAACAAAAAAGTGAGTGAAGGGAGACATTGGACAGAGTGAGATATGACAATATAATAATTTATAAATTATCAGGGGTTCATGAGGGAGGGGGAGTGAGGGGGAAAATGAGGAGCTGATCCCATGGGCTTAAGTGGAGAGCAAATATTTTGAGAATGATGAGAGCAATGAATGTATAAATGTCCTTTACACAATTGATGTATGTATGGATTGTGTTTAAGAGTTGTATGAGCCCCCAATAAAATGATTTTAAAAAAGAAAAAGAGAGACACTCCTTTCAACAAATGTTGCTGGAAAAAACTGGATCTTCACCTACAAAAGAATGAAATAAGACCCATACCTCACACCATATCCAAAAAACAAACTCAAGATGGGTCAAAAACTGAAATATAAATGACATAATTATTAAGACCTTCAGTGAAAAAATCGGAACAAACTGAAGGATCTTAATACAAAGTAGAAATACATTATCAAAATAATGAAAAATATCTAGACTATAGATGATAAAATACATAACTGAGAAGTACTAAAATACTATATCTATGAATATTATAAAAACTTCCTCAAAACAATCAATGGAGAACCCATACATTGGGAAAAAGTATTCAGTAATAATACATCAGATAAAGGGCTACTCTCCAAAATCTATAGAAAACTACAACATCTTAACAACAACAACAACAAAAATACAAATAACTCCATAAAAAACTGGCATAAGATATGAACAATTTACCAAAATGGCATACATCATATTCAAATGGCATGACCATAGTCATATGGTCAACATCCATATGAATAAATGTTTGAGATCCTTAGAAATAAGAGAGTTACAAATTAAAACAACACTGAAATCACTTCGTACCTACACTTTTGGCAAAATTCAATAAAACAGAAAATAACAAATGCTGGAAATAATGTGGAGGGATAAAAATGTTGTTACCATGCCGCTGGCAGTGAGGAATTACACAACCATTGTGGGAATCAGTATGGCAGGTCCTTAAACATACGCAATTCTGAGTCCCTTATGATCCAGCAAGCATTCTTCTGGGTAGACACCCTACAGAAATTAAAACTATAGCACGAATAGACATATGTACATCTACATTTATTGCAGCAGGTTCCACAATAGCAAAAATATGGAAACAACCAAAACTGCCAAGTATAGAGGAATGGATAAACAAGCTCTGGTACATTCATACTGTGGAATTTCATACATCAGAAAAACAATGATATCTCTCTTAAACACCACAAGACATAGACAACATTAGAGAACATTATGCTTAGCAACCTCAGTCATTATTACAAAGATAAGTATTTGATATCACCATTATTATAAGGAAACAAAGAAGAAAAATGTGGTTTATACAAGACTTTGATGACTATAAAAGGTTAGGGATGGGGATGGGAGAAGGGAGAGGGGAGAGGATGGGTGGGCAAAAAAATGGAAGATTTAAAAATATATATGAAAATACCTTGGAACAGCTGAAAAAATCAGGAGAACTTTCACTAAAATTTTTTCTTTATGCGTATTTAAAAATATTGAAGCGTGGGTAACTGTAACTCTTAAAATAGATAGCTTTGTCATTTCTCATTCTGTACAGTCCCTTTCTAGTTAGTTAAGTGTTTGGCGGTTAACTGAAATCTTGGTGCTTGGAACCCACTCAGAGACCTCTTAGATGGAAGGTCTGCTGAACTGTGTCAAGGTCACTCTCCTGAAAACCCTACACACAATTGTTCACACCTGGGGCCACCAGGAGTTGAACCAACTATGGATACTGTGTTATATTAAACTTATAGGCACCCAAACAGCTTCTAATTAGTACTGGGTTACATGAATACATATGATCAAATATATCCATGTCTACACATTAATAAATAGTGATTAATATTAATAAATTCTAAGTACTTGAACGAAGCTAGAACCTTAACTAGATGTCATTTCACATATCTCATTCCCACCCAGAAGAAGCTGTGAATGTGCTTGTTCATGGTGTTAGTTATGATTGATATTCAGACAACTTCAATGCTTTCTGAATCCTTATTGAACATATCCCCTGTCTCTGTAGGCAATGGTCCACTCTTAAGTACCACTACAAAACTAGTCCATGATATAGCGATACCTTTAAGATGATAACTGTTTTATTAGCTCACTAATATTTGCACAAGTTTAATCTCTTGAAAATACATTCAAATGACATTTTCTTTGTATCGGAACAAGCATTGTTTATATAAGTGTTTGAGTATCTGAAACATGACAGAAAAGATAAGCATGACCTATATTTAGTGCTGAGGTGACAAGTAATAAGTAAAAGGAGAAGATAAGGAAAATATACTTACTATGAAAGAATTTTTGTTTTAATGAACTGGGTATACTTTATAAAATCAGATTATAAAAATTAACTATTAATGTCTACTCTTCTAGTAACAATAATAAAGATTTGGACATTTCTCTATTTTATCCATATTTATAAAGGTGTCTATTATCTTCTAGTAAGTCTCACTTCTGCATTTTTGGTCATTTACTTACATTTCTGATGCATATTCTCATCTGTGCTCTTAACATTAATTTCCTTGAAGGGACCATTATCTCATGGCAGCCCAGAAAATAAAATGAGGTCTTATTCTTGAATCTTTTCTCTTTCCTATTCCTGTGTCCAGATAGTCTGAAATTCTGTCAATCATATGCATCTTAATTCCATCTTATATTTGTTAATGTAACATATCTCCATGTTAGTATATTTCACCCATCCTCTCACTCCTATTTTCTACTGGCCACTCTGCTAAGAAGAATCATTCTTTGTACTGTCTCTAAAATTCTTTTTTTTTCTCTACATAGTTATGGCCATACTTTCTTACTATTTAATATTTTAGTGACCTAATTGCCCTAAAGAAAAAAAATCCATGATTTCTTTGCATAACACTGAAGCCTTTTAATGAGGTGACTCCCTAAATTCCACTCACTCAAGTATATCCATCACCCTTTCCCGCTTTCTGTCACACACACACACACACACACACACCTCTAGTCATATTAAATTGCTTAAAAATTCCATGCTTTCTTTAAACCTTGATAGATAGAAACGTGGCTGTCATTGAACCACCTCGGACTTAGGGCTCACGGAGACTTGTGTAAAATGAGACACTGTTGCTCGCTGGTGGATCATTCTCATGGTTGCCAGCATGTTCCATCTAGCTATTGTGGGAGCAAGTGTCCTCATCCATTTCACCAAAGTTCTCTTTCATCCATGCTGATCTTCTGCTTCATCAAACGTGGTGCCCCCTCCAGTGATTGATCCCTCCTGATAAAATGTCCAAAGCAGGACAGTTGGACGATGTTCTGTGTGAGCCAGAAGGTCTTTATTACTCATTTCAAAGGAGATTACTGGGGGTTTCTCGTGTAGCAGTTCTGTTGACACAAGCTCACCAGGAATGGGACCCTGGTTACTTTAATTACTGGCGCTTAGCTTCCAGCATCACAGCAACACACATGCCACCACGGTGTGACAAACTGACAGACGGTTGATGCTTCTTTGACAATTAGACATTTTTTAGGCTGTTCCTTCCCTGAGATGCTCTGCTCCACAGCACTCATCTCCCTTCCTTTTACTTAGAACAAGGACTAGATTGGTTTTCACTTCATCTGCACATTTTAAAACCTACATTGCCTGGGTTGGACTCTGCTTTATTCAGCATTATATTCCCTGTAATTAAAAGGAGACTGATTTAATGACGGTTTGATCAATGTTAAAAGTCTCATAGCAAATAGATTTAGAATTCCTTCTCTTTACATAATCTTGTAAAATTGAGCAGAAAGTATGTGTGTGGACGCAGGTGGGAAGGGATTTGGATCGGTAAAGTATATTAAGTTTCAGTGAAGTAAGTGTCCTAAATTTTGTGCAGTCTGCGCTACATCACAGCTATTTGAGGACCTGGCACGCGAGCCTTTGCCTAGCTGCTGGGTTTTCTTGTTATTCTAGCTAACAGCAGTGCGTATGCTTGAAGTTTTGTATTTTATTGTTACACTTATGTTGATATTCAATAAAAACTCAGAGAACAGCTTGCAAGAGACAGTTCTCTATCCTGCTGAGAAAAAAAAAGTATAGAAACAAGTGAATCCTCTGCTAAGCAATTTCAGATGTTTCTGCTGTAAACTTAATAGCATAATTTTAACTTTTTGGCACTGGGTAAGGTCAACATTGGTATACTTTGTACTAACGCATTATACTGGAAAATTGGATCCAGAGGTAAATTGGAGTTTCCTTTTCTGCAAAGTAAGCTAGCCAAGATACACAATCTGTGCTTGGGTGATTTGGTGAGAACACTAGTAAAGTGTATACCTGGACAATACTTATTTTCTATGTCCTAAAATACCAAATCATTTCTTTACGGTTTCATTTGTAGTCTTTATTCTTTTTTGTTTCATTATGTATTTATGTGATTGAAACAGCATAGTAGGCTACTTTATTGTGTTATAGAATATTTTAAACATTGAGTAGGACTATCTAGACCAGCAGTTCTCAACCTGTGGGTCATGACCCCTTTGGGGGTCGAAGGTCCCTTTCACCGGGGTCGCTCAATTCATAACAGAAGTAAAATGACAGTGATGAAGTAGCAATGAGGAACTGTATGAAAGGGTCTAGACAGAACCTGGATAATTCTTGGATGACTAAGTTTCAAAACATTTTTAAATTGTATTTGTGAGAAAGTATTGGTGTATTTAAAGGGTAAAACACTTTAAAAAGACATGATTGATTTTTATTTTTAATAAAGTCATAATATTTATAAACTCTCCAAGAATCAGTGGAGCCAATAGCTCTCCGAGGACTGCATTTGCATTATAATACCTTTAGGAGAGACCAAGGATAAACACAGTCACTATCAGTTATTAACTATGCAATTAGTAAAGTTGGGGAATAATGACTAATATTACCTTGGTATAATGGTAACCAGTTTAGGATGATTCAATTGCGATAGAATGAGAAAAAATACAAGGTAAGAAACAGTTTTTAACTGAAATCCAAATGTTATAATTAATTATTTTGAAAAGGATTTATTTGTGTAAAAACCCTTAATTTTTTTTCTCCTGCTATCCAGCTCATTTCCATTACTGGAATGTGCAGCTGGGGCTAGAAGCTCTCAGGGACCAGTGCTCTCAGGATACTTTCTGGTGTTTCCTCTGAGTCAAACAGGCTGTCTTAGAGAGTTTAGTTCTCTGATTCCTCTGTGAAGAGAACCAAGAGATAAAAGAAGCAGAAACGGAAGAAAATAGCCAAACTATGATGTTGATTTTTCAGAATCTCTTTCACTTAACCTTTTGACAATTAGATCTTTTTTATGCTGAAAGATATATGACTTCAACTAACCATCTATAATACTGCTTTTACATACTTCTTTTGCCCATTAGCTCAAAGGGTCACCAACTGTAATTCCATTGCAATGTGCATGAGTCAAGACTTTAATACTTTTTATTAAAGGCAAACCTGGAACCTAATTAGCAGACTAAATGTGAAACAGAATCATGATTATATGAGTCATAAACTTTGCAGACTCGATGAAAACAGCTGAGTGCTCTGTAGAGAACTCAACCAGGGAGAGGAATTTGATTTAATTAGTGTAGTAGAGCTAAAATGCTGAACATTAGGTTTTCAGAAGGCCAAGGATAACAGTGAACAACCCCAATCTATTTGCAGAGTTCCCAGGTGGCTTAAGACTCCATTGAACTCCTTCTGACCATTAACCAGGGTTGTGAAGAGTCTTACTCTCCAGTTGAGTTCTTCGGAAAGTGGGTTACCTCCACCTGTCCTAGGCAGTCCAGGGGAGAGTGGTCCCCTGAGGGCCTTACTTGGGTGCATCATTGATGGAGCTCACCAGCCAGGGGTCAAAGAGTCATGAGCCATGCCCTGACTGCCTTGGTCAGAGTGCCTTCTCCAGTCTTGTAAATTTTTTGGTCTAACACAGTGGACGTGTCTCAAGTATGACCCCATTCCTATTTCTGTAGGTGCGTCTGAAAAGTTGATGCATTGACCCCTAGTCAATCATGCTTTAGTGACACTCTTTGGCTGTCTCATATCCTTTTTAAGTCCCTGAATCCCAGCAAGCCCAGGGTTGTTGTTATGACTCCCTGCTAAGGAGATGTTCTCTTTAAATTTTGTTTGAGATTTGGGGTCTCTTGGACCCTGAAACACTAGTCACTTGTTATATACCTTGGTCAAAATATTTCACCCCTCAGAGTGTTGTTAAATAAGATGAAGGTAGTTCAAACATTTTTTAAAAGTTGTATTAACACTTCATCCACATGTCATAACAACTCCCCTCTGATTTGTTTTTAGTAATGGTTCTTTAAACATGTAGTCTAAATATGTAACCAGCATCCAACAATTATTCATTTATTTTGTTATGCAGTCCATGTTTATTGAGTACTAACAATTTGGCATGGCGTGGGCACTGTTTCACGTGTTGACTATGAGAAACACAAAGCAGACTAAAGTAAAGATGTCGTGAGAGCAGGGGTCAAGGAAAGCGGTGCTGACTTCGTAGACGACCAGCTGAATTTGGTAGTGTCAGAGAGGTACCTTTCAAGAGGACTTGGAAATGGTTTGAAGATCATTAAGATTGTCCTTAAACCAACCACTTGCTGCTGAGTTGAATCAGATTCATGACAACCCTATGTTCATCAGAATGGAATTATGGTTTTCAGTGGCTGATTTTTCAAATGAGATTACCAGAGCTTTTTTCTGAGCTGCTTCTGGGTGGACTTAAGCACCTACTTAATGACACATGACTCCACAAGAGAAGGTAGGGCACACATTGGCCTTTGTAGTTACCATCACAAATGCCCCCAGGATTGGCGATGGTCAGGCCTCATGGCACTGTGGCTCCTGTTACAATCAGCGCTCATTTGTTTCCAAGGAAGTACTCTACTTAAAGAAGAAATAGCAAAATGCATCACATATTCAGTTTAATGAATCATTGGCTTTCTTGGTCTCTCTCATTTTCCTTTCAGTGTTCCAGTTCCTTTCAAAACCACCCGAGGGGCTATTGAAGGAGACCTTGTAGGGTTTTCAGGGAAGTGTAGAACTGTCAACCGTAAGGTGACTGGTTCACAGGACCAGTTCCTCCAGAGAAAGATCTAGCTGCCTGGCTCCTGTAGAACTGTACAGCTTTGAAAACCATATGTGGGGTCACTGTGAATGAGGGTCAAATCCACGGCAGCTTGGAGAGGATATCGGTGCCTTAAGCTTCACATTTGCTTTTTCCCTAACATTCAGGAAATTCTCCACAATTTGTTCCAATTTTATTTAATAAGTAATGATGCCATATCAAGGCTACACTGCACATTCTGTTTAGCATGCAGTCACATTGAGCCGGAATCGCAATCCCTTCCAGGTCTCCTGTGGCCTTTCAGAGAAGAGAGCACTTGAGGAAGAGGGGAAGGGGAAAAAAAAAAGAGCAGTTGCCATTTAGGATGTACCAGAAATAGTTATATGTCACAGTTAAATATATGTAACCACTTTTCCTTGCCGGCAAAGATAAGTTTTCTGGTTCTTTCTACTTGCATTGACTAAATAGTACACCAGGTGTTTTTCTTTTTCTTTGAAGAAAAAAAAAGATCGCCTCTGAAATTATGTGGAGTTGAAATGATTTAAGCTGGTTAGAAAATCTAGTTAGAAATCTAATGGTTATCATCATCTTATATTTCAATAATATTTCATTTCCCACACCTGTCTTCTAGAGCAGTATCCATCATGAATCACAGTGGGGGAGAAAAACAATCGGCATTATGTATACAGCGAAGGTCTTAGTCGTTCTGAGCCAAGTTAGGCAGGAGAACAATCATTACTACAGGGCTGAACCTAGTAGGGAGTCTGGAGTGCTGCCCTGGCAAAACCAAACTCTGCAACTTTAGTCTCTTTGTGGTTTTAAAAAGACTTGATTTTTCTAATATTACCTTTCCAACGCCAACTTAATAGACAATCTATTTTTGGAGAGTTTGGTAGCCAGAATTCTGGAAAATTCTTGTGGTTATTGTCATGTTTTCTGATGAAGGCACAAAGTACAGACTAAATTCAGCTGATATGCATGACGTTTGAATGTAAACTCCCAGTGATTCCTGAGTTGAATCTTCTTAATGCGCTTGGAGCAGTATTATCCCTAGCAGCTGGAAGGTGGCTCATCAAGTTGAAGCACAAGGTGGGACTTGCCAGCAACCGGAGGAAGCTGGTATAGAGTTTGGGTGAATGGAGAAGTGAGAACGAGCATTGGCGGCTAGCACAGATGTTGGCCTCTGTGATATGATTTGAAAAGGGAAGCGATACCTTTCACATCAAACGTCCCACTTCCGATGTTCTGTGTCATTAGGGTCCCATAGAGCTTTCAAACTCCCCTGAAATGAAAATAGGTATCTGGAAGGCATTCTGGTCACTGAGATAAGCCAGTACAAAGCAGGAGTGGTTTCCACAGGAGGATGGGCCTAGGCTTTCCACTAAGGCAGGAAAGTTCAGTGGGACTTGTGATGTGGCATCAGCAGGGCTTCTTGGGCAAGGGCTGATCGGACCGAGCACTGACTCAGTTCCTGCTTCCGCTGTCGGAATGAGTGCATAAGATGACCTTGCTGTCTGGGTGTTTCTGCCTTATGAAAACTCCCTAGATATTTAGTACATCCTGTTTTCTTTGATTTCTTTTTCCCAAATATCACTCACAACCACCATTTAGCACAATGCTAGATGGTACTAACTCACCTTTCTGCAGCAGTTTCACTCTAATTTAGTTCTCTTCACTGTAGTATGAAAAAAAACAAAACAACCGAAACAACAAAACCTTCATTCATCTTCTCACTTGTCTTTATTGCTCCTTTTCACTTTTGATAGTTCCGGAATGTACTCTGCTAAACTATGAGCCAGCAGCTGCATGTCCCACCCGTTGAGGTGCAGAATGTAGAGGATTAAAAATTCCACTCTTTCTCTTCTCTTTTCTTACAGGTTTCAGATAGTAACTGAGAGAGGTGTGGAGATTTATATTCCCAAAGAATCTCCCTTTCCCAGCAATTCCATCCAACTCAGGTAGAAATGTATTGCATTCAGCACTGAATAACGTTAGCTATTATCTCCCTTCCTCCTTTCTTATGTCCCGTGATTCAGGTGATCATAAAGCAAGCATTGCATATGTTCAAATTCCTATGATCTAGAAATCTTTGGGTGGCACCATTAGCGAACATATTTGCCAGCCAAAATACTGAAAGGTTGAGTTCATCCAGAGACACCTCCAAAGAAAGGCCTGGTGATATGCTTACAAAACCAAGCACAGCAAAACCAGCCACTGGAAATCTTATGGCACCCGATTCTATTCGGATACTCCTGGGATTGCCAGCAGTTGAGATTGACTTAATAATCACTTAATTGCCATCTACGGAAAGCAATGACTTGGACATTGTTTGCTTAAGGATTGTTTATCTTAGGTTCTTTCTTTTCCCATCCACTTGATGACAGGGCCTTCCTGAAGTGCCCAGCCAATCTAGAAAGGTAAGCAAGGAACAGTAACGGACAGTTGTGGCTATGACCAACCATAGTACCAGAGAAGGCTTTCCATAGAAGGGCTTTAAACTCAGGGGCAGGAAAGTCTAAAGATTTCCCCATATTAGTCATATCTTCCTAAACCTCTGTCAATACCACAAGATTGTAAGGACATATTTCTTTAACTGGGAATCCCCCAACTGTTGCTAAGTCAGGATGTAGTGGTGGATACCTCACATCTCAGTTAGGCTTGGACAGACTGCCAGTAGGATCCAGCCTAGCTTATTCATATCTGTGCTGCAGATTCATTCACAATCAGAACATATCTGGTTTCCATGGGTTTGGCACGATGATAATGCTCAAATCTAAATTAGTATCATTTAAATAGAGGACCTGGGCATTTGGGAGGGAGTTCTATACGTCTACCCTTCTTTAAAAAACATCCATTTAAAACATCACGTAATAGTTCTTTGTCTTGTAAACTTGTTTCCAACTGTCAAAGGGTTCAGAAGAATACTTTTTAAAAGATAGCGACCAACCCATCTAGGGGCTTCATAACTGCATGTGTGATGTGACCAAGAAGATATTTTTCAAACTTAAGTAGGTTTTGAACCTTTCTACGGCCCCTGGTAAAGGCAGATGGGCAGCAAGGAGAATGCTTCTGTGCTGTTCTCAATTATCTTTCCCTTGTTTCCGTCACTGAGATGAGGAGCCATGTCCACCCAAGTGTGCTGCGCCTGGAGTGCATTAAGACACACAACACACAACAGCAGCCTAGCCTGTGAGTTGCTCTCTTTTCATGTTTTTGAGGCAGTTTCAGTCCAAATAAGGTCCTTACCCCTCCTGAGATAATTCCTAACATTTCTAAATAGGTTTCAAATTCCTACCAATTTCACTATCAGTAATGAGCTCCACATTTCAAAAATGGGCCAGTTGGTTGTTCAAGTGCACATTTTGTAATGGAATTTGTTCTCTTGGGAAGTATTTTTAGGAACTATGGAAAATAGTTTATTTAGAAAGTGGGGGGCAAGCACAATCTTGTTATTATGACATGACTATGAGAGATGAAAGCAAATTAAAATAAAAACACCTGTATCACCAACTGCCTGGAGTTATTTCATTGTCCTTCTCCACCCCCCAGGAGAAAGAGGAGGCTGTTTGCCCCCATCAAGATTTGCCCCCTTGAAATCCTTACGGAGAAGTCCTGTTTGGCCCTTGAGTCTGGGATTCATCGATCTGTGACCTTGGAACACTGTGCATGTTCTTCTGCTCAGATGATTTTGAGTTCCATCTTTAAAATCAGCTTTCCAGGGTTCAATGTTTTCTGTGATAATATAAGTGTGCTCTATGGGGGTAGGCTTTAAATATAGGACTCGGCCCAAAAGACAGAAACAACCAAGAAATATGGTGGATGGTCATTGCACTGGGTATCTATTTACTTTTTCAGAGAAAAGGAAAAGGAAGATTTTCTCCACATGGAGCTTACACCTCGAGCTTCAGTGCAGTGGGCAAGTACGGCAGCTTCACAAAATGACTCCTGGAAGAATGATAATATATTAGAATGTTTTTTGCCCTCTCTCTTTATGCAGGTTCTGTGCATTGTGATATTGCTTCTGTTTGAGTTTGCCTGGCATTACATACCTAAATAAAGCAGCGAGAGCGGGGTCTCGCGGCTTCAGGAATTCTAGCCCATTTCCAGCAAGTATTTAACATATCAAATAGAATTGAGATAATTAAATTGTGCTTTTGCTTTGCAGAATATTAAAAGAACAGAAATCTCCTGCATGTATGAAAACCAATTCACCTGCTGTTGGAAACGTCCATTTGTCTCCAGGGTACGAACTAGGTCCTTACTTCAAGCCCAGGGGTAGTTTGGTCTCTCCTGAAAACAGGGCAGAGTTAAAATTGCCTTGCAGCAGAAAATCCACCTCTTCCTAATAAGCAGGACAAGCTTTCCATTACAGGGCAAAAAGAAAAAACAAGAAATAAAAAGCCAACACCCGCTCTGCTTCTGGACTCAGCTCTTGCATTGTGTTCACTATGCACCCCCTCCAAGTTCACACTTGAGGCGCATTTTAATGCTTGTGTGACCACCACCTACTTCCTGCTATTGTGTTTCTTATTGTAGGCTGCCCTCCACACACACTTATCTCTTCATCATCACCTCCTAGTCTTTGTTGTGGAGGTGAATTCGCCAGAGGCAGGGAAAGACTGAATGGGCTCTGTTCGCATCTGAATGGGAGCCACACCATAATCTGGTCAAATAAAAGATGAAGATCCAATGCCCTTATTGCTTTTATTGTGGTTTCATTGCTGTTGTTTTAACTGCAAGGCAGAGTGGAACTTTTGGAGTTTTCAAAAACTTTAATTCTTCTTCAAGTTCTTTCTTTCTTTTTTTTTTTAAATCTAAAATTGGACCTTAATGTGTCGACAGATCTCTTTTTACATTATTTTTGGCTAAAGTCAGAAACAAATTGTGTTGAAAAATATTATGAGAACACCTCTCCTTCTAAGATTTCTAGCCCAATACAGCAGACTCCAGGGGCTTGGATGATTCAGATAAAACTTTTTTAAAAATCCAGTGTTTTAGATTATCTGCTTAACCAATTCCCAAAGCTAGACTGCTAGAGGTTTTCTTATCTAGAATAGACTAAGGATATATTTCGTCAGTGATTTGAAGCCAGATGAGCTACTATTTATGTGAAGGGAATTGAAAATCTCATGGTTATACTTTTAATAATGTAGCTAAGGAAATGTCAAGTTTATGTATATTTTAAGGTCACTGGCTATTTTGTGAAAGACCTATCTCTGACATAATTAAGATATAAAATATGTGACTAAAATTTCCTGATTATTTTAAAATAAGAAGTGAGAAGAATATTTTTGAAAATAAAGCTCAATTGATTTGCAAGTTAATGATTAATAAATAATTATTTAATTTATGGTATCTTGGATTTATTATTTAAATAGATCCAAAAAGTCCCCAATTTTTCTGTTTTGATTGAATTGTTCTTCTTATTTTTTCACTCTAGATTGGGGGTGTTATGGATAAAATTATGTCCACCAAAAATACGTGTTGAATATAATACCTGCATGTCTATGGTTATAATCTGTTTTGGGAATGGGCTGCCTTTTTTACTGTATGGTGTATCTTGAATTTTTTTTGAGATATATGAGAGGACTTCAAAATGTATATGGAAAAATTTGATAGAAAGATAATGTCACTAACTTTTGGCATTAAGTTTTTTGAGTTTTGAGTAAAAGAGTTCAAGCAAGAAGGAAAGGGAGAGCGATGGGAGAAGCAAGATGTCCAGCAACCTGAAGACTGTGGAAATTCCCTGTTTGACAAAGCCTCCTTTTAGAGATGGCACCTTACGTTAGAAATTCTATCCTTCTGAATTTTGAGAAAATAAGTTTATATTTGCTAAAGTCAATCACTGACAATATTTCTGATATAGTAGTTCAAGATCACCAAGGCCAGGGGCTGTGACAGATATTGGTGTTATTTAGCTAAAAGACAAATTTCTTCCCCCAAAGAGGTAATCTAATAAAATACATTTTCAATTTAAATGATTAATGGGCTTTAATATAATTCTGTACAGGACTCTGCGGAACAAAGAAGTAGGTACCACTCAGGCTAGAGGTGACAGATAGAGTTCATGGTGGCAGCAACATGGGTAGTAAATCTAGAAAGAATCCCCCAAGGTAGGATGATCAAAGGTTGCAGACACAATGGATTTTAAGAACCTTACCATATGCCAGATAATAAGTTAGAAAGCCAGATGTCCCTTTATATATCTTAGCATTATTCTTAGCTATATGGTACATGGTAGGGTCACCATGCTTTGGGATCAACTCAATGGCAGTGAGTGAGTACACAATAAACTCTCATTGCTTCAGACGACATCAGACACCGTCAAGGACACTACTGGGATTTCTCAAGATTAAGTGTCTTGAGAGTCCTGAACAAAAGGAGCCCTGGTGGCATGTTGGGTGACATGTTGGGCTCTCACTTACAAGGTCAGCTTGAAGCTTTCACTTAAAAGGTCTCACTTAAAAGGTCAGCTCCTTGAAGCACAACAGTTGCTTCAAGGAAAAAGAAAAGCCTCTTTGTTTGCATAAAGATTTGTAGTCTTAGAAACTGGAATTTTCCAAAATTCAGTTGAAATCATTTGAATGGCGAATGGGTTAGGCATGAATAAAAATACATGGAATACTTGGGAGTGAAACCTATTTTGCATAATGTCCTTCCTGATGTCCTCTGGGGACAAATGATCACCCGAGTGTTAAAAAAAAGACCCCCTTCTCTAAACACCTGTAGAAATAAACGAGGCACGTTCTAGAAATAGTGAGAGGGTCACTGCGTGTGGAACTACGTGCTGAGGCTGAAGATTAAATCGAGACAGGGAGAGATGGTTAAACGTTCTAATTTCATTTCACCTGAAAGGCAAAGTCTCTTCGGGATGAGAAAAGAGCTGAGTGGTACAGCCAGTCTTTCACTTCCTCCTTTGCCCTCCTCTGCCAGCAAATACGACTGAGCAGGGTCTCCATGAGTTGTTGATGGGCCTTGCAGACTCTTCCATTTCGTTACCAAAAGCAAAACAATTCTCTCTTTTAGAACCTAAGGAAGAACCTTTTCTTCTCTGAGCTTGGTTTGCCCTTTTTACCAAGCTAATATCATTGGAGTGTGTCTCCATCATTTGAATATGTGTTCATCTTTTATACCCCAGCCTTTCTTCAGTAATCTGTATAAAATTTCTGCTGCCGTAGGTGATAACAGTGATGATTTAGTGATATAACTTCCCCCCAGTCACGCAGGAGACTCAAGTTTAATTCCAGCGAATGCACCTGAAGCACAGACACTAGTTCCAGTCAGGGGGCAGCTAGCTACATAAGTGTTGCTAGGACTCCGCCGTTGAAACGTGAAAATGACACAATCTTCAGGGTCAAGGGCGGAGGGGGACAAAACTTTTAAGACAATGGTTCTCAACCTTCCTAATTGGGTAACAGTCTTCATGCTGGGTGCTCGCATGTGGGCGTATGTGCATGTGGGTGGACCCTCCTGGAGAGGAGCTGTGTCTCCGTTCCTAAGACCATCGGCAATATTTGTTTTCCGATGGTTTTAGGTGACCTCTGTGAAAGGGTCATTCGACCTCCAAAGGGGTCGTGACCCACAGGTTGAGAACTGCTGTTTTAAGAGAAGCCAAGACTTGGCTTTTGGGTGTGGGACCTGAAATAAATCCAGACTGCCAAGGAAAACCACACCTGTCAGGGTTTTCTAAAGGAAATGACGAGTATGAGTCACTAGGCAATTCTAATGAATTCTAGATAATTCCAACAGCTTGATCTGGGTAACTTGAGGTTGTACAGAGATTTTTCAGGAAGTGTGAGCAATGTTGCTGAGGCATCTGCAGGCTAGAGAACACAGGCTTTTCCTGAGCAGGAAAGAACTTCACTGTGAATTGAATCAGAGCAGAGCTCCTTAATTAAGTTCAACTGCTCCTGCCACCTCGATTTCAATTTCCTATTAGTTTTCCTTTCTTCAGAATCCATTTTTTTTAAAAAAATTGGGCACTGTTATTGTCTTAACCTAATATTGATAAGTTATGTGCCTTTTACAAAGCATTTACTCTGACTATAGATCACTTCACCGATAAAACAGAGGTATACATTGAAACATGATGGCGAGTGTGTGAAAGTTAAGTCCTCGCTTCGTGGAGATTCATTTGAATTGGTGAGAAACTGACCTATGGCAAGCACTCACTCACCGGCATCCAGGGATGCTGACTCCTATCGAGCCTTTAGGACATGCTAGAATTGTCCTGGCGAGTTTCAGAGGCTGTGACTCTTTACAGGAGTAGAAAGGACCTTCTTTCTTCTGAGGAGGGACTGGTGGTTTTGCACAGCTGTTCTTTCCATCACGGACCAATATGGAATCACTATTCCATCAGGGCGCCTCTGACCAATAATATTCGATAATAGTCAATAAATACTCGACTAGCTACATTCTTCACTTGTGAAGAAGAGATCTGGGGGCCATACGTGACCTCCCTGAGCTACACAAAAGAAGAGGAGGAACATTCAATTTCACAACCAGCCCCTGGCCAGTTGCCACGGACAGTGGTCAGACTTTGTCCACTCTCCATCCTTCTTTATCCCAGTCTGGCTCCAATCGTCCCTCATACGACACACCGCTTCTCTCCCGGGTTCAACAATTCATTGAACTAAAAGACCTTTCAGTGAGCAGCCCACTCCCAGGCTCCTCCGTAACTGACTATTGTATTTGTACACATCATAGAAGTTCATCTAGAACTTAGTACAGTGCATTGCATATAATAAGTACTCAGTTTAAAAAAATGTGTGTTCAAAGTGTGAATTCAATATATTTGAGGAGGAAAAATTGTTTCAAGACTTGTTCCAATATGTTTCTTACATAATTATATCTGATTCTCTAATCTTCTGTGAACTAAAACAAAGCTTATGTGAAAATACAGGAGTCTCAATCATTTTTGAATGATATATAACTTACGATGACTCAAATTTATCAAAATATTAATATTGCTTCTTATTATATTATTACCAATACGTTTTAAATTATTTCTATATATTCTTCAAGCTTTATATATTCCATAAGCTTCAAGTGAAATTACCACTTTTATCTACATTTTGTCTACAAACAAATCTGTTCACTGACTCCTTTATGAGAGCACATATCTTCTGTACTTAAGTCATCCCCCAAGTTTACAAGTATTTTTAAGTGATACTATAGAGCTTTCTACTTCCTTCATTATCATTTACAGGTAGTTTTATATGATGGATGATGGCAAGAAAAATTTTGACTTTCCTCAGAATATAGCTCCTTTAAATTTGAGAGTTTATAAATCAATGCTAATAAGTCTTTTCTTTTATAAAAACTGGGATTGAAATATATTTATGATATTTTGTTCTCCATTAATTTAGAATTTTATGATTAAAATAAATAAATAGAAATACTCAGATATTCCCCTTTTATATACTTCTTTCCCTTTTTAAATTTTTAAGGAAATAAAAAAAATAGAACGGGATCATGTTGGGGAAAAATGTATGGAACAAATGCCAATGGAGTGCATATGTTCACACCCTGAATGAAGCTTTGTGGTTGACAGATTGGTATTGAAGTGACTGGTTGCCTATAAAACTTTAGACAGATGAGATACAAGTTATTTAAGATTAGACTACAGGATGGATTTACTTGGACAAGCTAGCTAGCTTCTGTATCACAGGATTAAACTGATGCATTAATAAATTGAGTAACACACTCCAGTCTTTTCCCTACACTCTTGAGCTCATTTTTCCAGATGTTTTCCTCATCATATTTGGCAGAAGAACTTTTAAACCCATATTTTCTGCCAAATCTTACAAGTTTAAATGCTATCATTCACCCTCATTAGAGAATTCTCTTCTCTCCTCAAATAATTGCACCCCTTTCACTTTTTTATTCCAAATGTGCAGAGGTGTTTGAATTTGAGTGTCAATCACAAATACTGAATGTTCTCTACATTATTTTCAGAGGAGAGGCTATATTCCACAAGATGAGAAAACTACAATCCCGCCTAGGTGCAGTAGGCTACATGAAGCAGTAGCTCTCAGCAGATCTTCCCTCTCCTTTGGTTCTTTGGTATGTAATGTTTCCTTTTTACCTCATTTTAGGGTAGCTGGTTTGGATGGACCTCACACAGAAACTGAACTGTCTCCAACATCTACATGTGAAAGTAACTCTAGCTCACGATCAAGGTCATCGGTGGGGCAACAGGCTTGTATTGCTTATTCTGGCTTCTCTTTTCCTGTGCTGGAGATCATTTGGAATAGCTACCAGTGACTTAGCCTTTATACGCATTAAATGATAAATGAAAGCTATTGCATGCTGATTAGCACTTCCCTTGATGAAGGACACAAGTGTCATGCAACCAGAGTGGACTTTGCTAATGATGGATTCGAATGGACATTCCACAGTGGTGTCTTTGAGCCAAGTCCACAATGCTTTGGCTCTCTGTTGCTCATGGAAACTTCTGATAGACTGTTTCATAGCTTTTGCCAATTATTACTCTCAAGAACAGTTATGGAAATACAATTGAGACAGGTTAGTGCATTTCTTTTCCCCCCCATGCATTTCTAATGCTCAAATTTATTTGAAGTGTATCATGTCATGGGTTTTTACCCATTAATATATTGTAAAATCTCATAGGCTCTTTAGTATGAGATTATATTTGAAGTACTTTTATTATAATGCCCAATTTTAAATAATTCATCCTTGAAAATTATTTAACTACATATTTTTGAAAATCATTAAAATACAGTATATAAGTAAGGTTTATTTTTTCAGACAGAATGCTCAAGTGTCTAAAGGTAATTATAAAATTAGTGTTAATTACGTTACTGATGTAACGATTCTTCAATCTAGTTTTCCATGCATGAGAAAACAATAGCTGGGCTTTGATTGTCCAAATGGATTATACATTGTCATAACATTTTTTCATAATTTGTCCTCATTGATTAGACATTGATTGGATTGTTTTTCGCATGTCGCCATTATTGTGTTCCTGTTCTACCATCTATAACGAAAGCGCAGTGCTCTCTAAGTGAAAATTCCCTCTCCTCCCTTCCCTTCCACCCCTGCTAACCTTTAATGAGCTTTTGTTTCTATATATTTGCTTCTTTTTTAAAAAAAATCATTTTATTGGGAGTTTGACAAGGTCTTACCACAATCCATCCACCCATCTATTGTGTCAAGCACATTTGTACATTTGTTGCCATCACCATTCTCAAAACATTTGCTTTGTACTTGAGCCCTTGGTATCACCTCCTCCTATTTTCTCCTCTCTCCCTGGCCCTCCCACCCCCCTCCCTCATGAACCCTTGATAATTTATAAATTGTTATTATTTTTTCATGTTTTACACTGACCAATGTCTCCCTTCACCCACCCTTCTGTTGTCCATCCCCCTGGGAGGGGGTTATATGTAGATCACTGTGATTGGTTCCCTCTATTTCTCTCCACCTTCCCCTTCCCCTCCTAGTATGGCTGCTCTCAATATTGGTCCTGAAGGGTTTATCTGTCCTGGATTCCCTGTGTTTTCAGCTCTTATCTGTACCTGTGTACATGCTCTGGTCTAGCCAGATTTGTAAGATAGAATTGGGGTCATGATAGTGGTGGTGGGGGGGGGGGAGGCAAGGAAGCATTAACAAACTAAAGGAAAGTTGTATGTTTCATCAGTATGCTACACTGTACACGGACTGGCTTGTCTCTTCCATGAAACTCTTATATAAGGGGATGTCCAGTTGCCTACAGATGGGCTTTGGGTCTCCATTCTGCACTCCCCCTCATTCACAATGATATGATTTTTTTTTTGCTCTGGGTTTTTGATGCCCGATCCCTGAGCTTATTGACACCTCATGATCACACAGGCTGGTGTGCTTCTTCCGTGTGGGCTTTGTTACTTCTCAGTTAGATGGCTGTTTGTTTATCTTCAAGTCTTTAAGACCCCAGAAGCTATATCTTTTGATAGCCGGGCACCTTCAGCTTTCTTCACATTTGCTTATGTACTGGCTTTGTCTTCAGCAATTGTGTCAGGAAGGTGAGCATCATGGAATGCCAGGTTAATAGAACAAAGTGCTCTTGCATTGAGGGAGTTCTTGAGTAGAGACCCAGTGTCCATCTGCTACCTTAATACTAAACCTATAAATATTTGTACATAAAATCTGGCTAGACCAGAGGATGTACATTGGTAAGATAGCAACTGGAAACACAAGGAATCCAGGGCAGATGACTCCTCCAGGACCAGTGGGGAGAGTTGTGATGCCTGGAGGGTGGAGAGTATGGAAAGGGGGATCTGATTACAAGAATCTACGTATTGCCTCCTCCCTGGGGGGTGGACGACAGAGAAGAGGGTGGGGGAGACGTTGGACAGTGTAACATATGACAAAATAATAACAATTTATGAATTATAAAGGGTTCATGAGGTAGGGGGTGTGTGCATGGAGGGGGAAAAAGAGCAGCTGATATTAAGTGCTCAAGTGGAAAGCAAATGTTTTGAGAATGATGATGGCAACAAATGTACATATGTGCTTGACACAATGGATGTATGTATGGATACTGATAAGAATTGTATGAGCCCCAATAAAGTGATTTTTAAAAATTTTTACATAGATCTATTTCCCCACTGTCGTTTATAAATATATTTATATATGTATACACCTGTATTTACACCTCTATAAATGCCCTTTGTCTCCTAGTTTTTTTTCTATATTTTCTTTTACTTTCCTCTTGTCCCACTATCATGTTCAGCCTTCATTTAGGTTTCAGTAATTCCTCTTAGTTACATTGCTCTTGCTCAAGACCTCCCAGGTCTCCTATATCCTCCTCACCATTGATTTTAGATCACTTCTGGTTCCCTTGTCCCTGGGTTTGTTAACACCCACTTCATTTTTCCCTTCTCCCCCTCTCCCAGGCCCCCCCCCAGTCCCAGAATGTTGGTCCCATTGTTTTCTCCTCCAGATTGCTTATCCTGTCTATCTTACCTAGATATACATGCAGAGATAATAATATGCATAAAAACAAGGCAGAGAAAAAAAAAAGCAACAAAAGAACAAGAAAAACAACCAAAAACCAATGACAAAAAAAAAAAGAAGAAAAACCTATAAATAGTTAAAGGAATTGTTTGTTGACCTTTAGGAGTGTTTTCTGGTGGAGTCTGATGGGGTGCCACACCCTGGCCCCAAAGTATATTTTTGGTATTCCCTGGGGACTTCATTCCTCTGCTGCTATATATTTGCTTATGTATATGTCACATATATTTATACTTTATGTCCTTTTATGACGGACTAATTTCACTTAGCATGTTCTAAAAGGTTATCTATATGGTATTGTATATCCATACATCATTTCTCTTTATGTCTGAGTAACATTCCATGGTATATATGCGAGGGCTGTAAAAAGTTCATGAGAAAAATGGAATTAAGGTATAATGGAATTTTTTCATGAATTTTCAACGCCTTCTTTGTCTTTAAATCATTTTACTGGAGGCTCATACAACTTTTATCACAATCCATCCATCTAGCCATTGGGTCAAACACATTTGTACTTTTCTTGCCCTCATCATTTTCAAAACATTTTCTTTCTACTTGAGCCCTTGGTATCAGCTTCGCATGTTTCCCCTCCTATGCCCCCCACCCTCCTTCATGAACCCTTGAAAGCTTCTTTGTATACACAACAACCTACAACATCCAGAACTTATGGACGGTGGAAAACTGTCAGATGAGGAAAAACTCAAATATTTTTTACTAAAAAGTTAGAAAGAAATTATGAAAGCCAGAATTTGTGAGCAGTGATTTGAATCAGAAAAACATTGGTATTGTAGCCTGTAGAGGAGGCAGTAAATATGTGAAACCCAGACATAGTCCCAGGAAGTACAAGCAGGGCTGAAGCATAAGAGTCTTCTGAATCTCATGTGTGTTGTTATTGTGTGAATGCATGCTGTATATAATATCCTGTTCCTTATATTATGTTTCATTGTTTGTTTATTTGTTTGAACTTAGTTATTTTTGCCTGTAAATTTTTTCTCCAATGAAGAACAACTTCTATAGGTTTAGAAAAACATGAATGATACTAATAGACTGCTTTACATTTTAGTAACATTTAAAAAATTGCAAAATCCCTGAGCATTAGCTACAGAACCGTACAAAAGGAAGGGATGAAAATAGCAAAATCAACAAATCTATGCTTGAGTGGTTTCTTCACCCATCCATGGAAAATGTTTCCACTTCAGAAACTATCCTGCGAACCAAACCAAAATAAATAGTGAAGCTTTAACATCGTGGGTGCATTCTGTGTCTAGTATGCAGCTTTAGATCTTAAGAAACAAAACAAACAAATATTGACTCATTTACAATGCAGCTTGTAGGGAAAGCAAACCCGGTTCACAAAAACACTGCAAACCCCAATGAGACGGCTCTGTTTTATAGGGCACCGCCTAATAAAAACCCCGAACCAAACCTCTCAATCCTGACTCATACTAACCCTGTAGACAGGACACAGTAGAACTGTTCGCTTAGGGTTTCTGAGGCTATAAATCTGTATAGGAGGACCTAGAATCATCTTCTCCTGCTGGAAGCTAGTGAGCTCCAACTGCTAACCTTGCTATTAGTTGTCCAATTCTTAAACCACTACTCCACCGATGCCTAAGTGGAGGCTGAAAATGAAGGAAAAATACTTGGTCAGCTTCCAAAACAAAGGATTACAGACTTTGGGGCTGGGACTGGGGCATTTGAGAAACCATAGGTAGCCACAAGTGGAACAGAGCAATAACACACAGTGGTTATGAAATGGAAATTAATAGGAGTATGGAGATGTGAAAAATTCCTGCATGATTTGAGAAATGTTAGAATCGTTTTGAAGTAAACTCAAAATTAGCATAAAAACAATCAATCTTTTGCTCACTGACAAGACTACTTGTCATTTATCATTGCCACTGCCCAATATTAAGTTCCCTACCACCGACATGCAAAAGGCTGTCCAACAACCTATGCCTAATGGCATTAACCAAAATATTAAAATAAACCCCAGGAAGCCATAACTTCGAGAAGAAAAAAAAAGGAGCGTAAACTTGGACACATGCATGGTGGGATAGGCGATTTCAGGGAAAACAAGGCTCTTGATGTAATTTGAATTCTCAAGTGAGCCATCAGAATGACTTAGGAGGAAGTCAAAAGGAAATGCTATATTTATTTGGCAGTACCAAGAGCAAGCAAATTCAAACAGTTGTGGAGCCTGATAACATTACGTAGATTCAGGTCTTAGTAATAAATGACACGTGTGGTGGGTCCCAGAAAATTAGATCAGTGTCACATTTTATGTTGATAGTGACAGAGAAATCGCCACAAAAGGAACAATATAGACCTGCAAGAAACTGTGGACTCAAGTTCGAAAGATGACCACAATGAAGACCTCCTGCTAGAGCAGCCAAGTTTCAAAATCAAATATGAGTTTTCAGGTACATAAAGGTTTTAAAATAAAGGGAGAACAGAATTTTTTGATAAGGATCTCAACTCTTTTCTTGGATAAATATCTCAACCATCAAGTCCATGCTGACTCATAATGACTCCCTGTGAATTTCCAAGACTGTAGCTGTTTATGGGAGTAGAAAGCCAAGTCTTTCTCCCATGCAGCTGCAGGTGGATTTGAACTGCCAACTATGCAGATAACAGTCCAATGTATAATCACTACGACCTTAGAAATTTGCTTCAATATTTTTATCAAAAACCTCATACAAACTGAACAGTAGACCATACTTTTATTTAAAAGTGAATGTTATGGCCTAACACAATCAATAAAGTCAATATCCTACTTTCATGATTAGTGACTGGCTTCTTAAAAGCCCATGAAGGCAACTATTGGTGTCTCCCTATCCAGAGGAAAGCCCAAAGAGCCTAAACTCACTGTTTGTGAGGTGATTCCGACTCTTTGGCACCCCTACAGGACAGGGTAGATAGAACTGATGTGGCAGGTTTCTGAGACCATAACCTTTACCTCAGGAGAAAGCCTTACCTTTCTCCCAGGTCGCAGCCGGTGGTTTTGCACCGCTGACAGTGGGGTTAGCAGCCCAGGGTGTAACCCATTATACTATCAGGCCTCCTTTTCAGAAAAGAAGAGGGGAGGAATGGAAATCAAAGAATGTTATGTTAGAATGGGTTGTCTAGGGAAACAAAACCAGGGAACTCACATATGTATAAGAAAGAACTTTATATCAGTTCACCCCTACACTTTAACACAAGTTCAAGTCGACATAAAATCTAACTACACACATAGGGAAATAGTTCAGTAGACTAATAGTCCATGCAAACATCAGTATCCACAAGCCTGAGACCAGAAGAACTAGCTCGTGTCTGGCTACCAATACCAACTGTTCTAAGAGGGATCATATTAGAAAATCCTGTGTAGAGGCATTGAAAAATGTGAAGAAAAATACAAAATCATGAAGGAGAACAAATTTGTTGGCTACATAGAGACTGGTGGAATACCTGAAATGGTTTAGGACTGAAAGTAAACTCTCCATTCTGACTTAAAACAAAACAAACAAACAATCAAACAAAAAAACCCATCACTATTGATTTGCACAAATCGTAGAATAACTAACCATTTAGGATCAAGAAGGCAGCATTTAACAAGGGAAATTCTTTTTAAGTGTTAGGAAAGGACTAATGGAAAGGGGAAACAAAGTGTGGAAATAGAATCGGCAATGTTACATTGAGGGGATAATAGTGCATGAGATGAAACAGAATATGTTTAAACTGTGGATATTAAAACTGATGATCGGCCCTGTAATTAACTCATTATAATAATTTACTTTGCCTTCTCAAGCTGCCCTTTGAAATTTTATGTTCAGCTCTTTTGATTCGTCTTATCTCCCATTTGCATTAGCTATTCTGTGATTAAGAGCAAGTTTTAGTGTTTTTTGACATCCACTTTGATCTTTTCTTTCTTTCCTGTCTTTTTAGGACCGTGTCAGTGGGACTCTTCATGTATGATGTTCTTGGTATCATTCCAAAAGCTCATCAGGTCTTGTTGTTAGTGTTTCATGCATCAAATCTATTCTCGAGATGTTATTGAAATTTGGGTGGAATATTCTCCCGGTCATATTTTGGCTTTCAGGAGTTTTCATGGTTTTCAACTTCAACCTGAACCTATGTATGGGAAATTTATTAAATTGGACCCTGGCTTGGTTTTAACGGCTGCTATTGGGCTTTTTGGGGTCTCTTTCCACAGATGTAGCCAACTGTACTCCTGCGTCTTTTACCTGGAGAAGTGATGAAGAAAGCCCTGGCTCTTGCAAAATCCTGTCGTTCCACCTCCAGCTTCTTTTCCATCATTAAAGCCAGGTTTCCCAACTACTGCCCCCCCCAAATAATTATGCATCCACATCACCAATACTTATCAGTGTAGCTTGCTTGCATGTTTGATCAATTTCAAGTAGAAGACATTGGTACAATTCCTCAATTTCTTCACGGCCAGCTTCAGTGGTTGGGGCATGCACGTGAAAAATAACATTGAATTGATTGGATTTCCTTGTGTTTATATAGACATTATGCTATCACAGACAGGATTATACTTCAAGATAGACCTTGAAATGTCTTTTGTCGAAGATGAATACAAAACTATTGCTCTTGATTGTATTATTCCTGGCATTGAAAACCATATGAGTTTCTGTTTCAAAATTATCAGTACCAGTTTATTTCAGCTCAATAATGCCTAGAATATCAGTTTTTATGAGTTTTATTTCATTTTAACCACTTCCAATTTTTCTATTCAGACATAGTATATTTCAAATTCCAATCATTATTAGATGTTTTGCAGCTGATTCTTCTCGTTTTGAGCCATGACCCATTGGCAAGTAAAGGTCCTGAAGGCATTGCTCGTGCAGGTTTCGCTCCATCCATGTCATTATGGTCAAATCCCCTTTCAGAAGGCAACTCTTCCTCAGTCATAACTTGCATATCGAGCCCGAAAGGGCTCATCTACTAACACTATCTTTGACAGTGTTCTGTTGCTCTGCATAAGGTTTTCTTTCAGTGGCTATGACTTTTGAAGTGGACAGTCTAGTCCTTCTTTGTGTTCTGTTTTCAGTCTGGAAGCTCTGCTGAAGCCTGTTCGCTTTGAGTGACCCTGCTGGTATTTGAAATACCGGTGACACAGCCTTCAGCATCACCACAACACGCAAGCCACCCAAACCTGACAGACAAGTGGTAAAATATTTGACTCTGTCTTCTTCAGTTTCCCTTTGAAATGTTCTGTTCTGCTGTTTGGCTTTCATGATTTCTTCTATTTGCCTTAGCTGCTGTACAGTTCACAGCAAGCTTGAGCCTCTCCTGGCTTACACTATAAGCAGCTGAGCAAACATTTAGAGAAGAAAACAAAACAAAACAAAAATACTCAGTATACCTTAAACAGAAAGTACTCAAGAAAAAACAATTCAAGCCTGGAGTTGCGATAGTCAAAGACGCTATGGGCAAACTATTGAATGATGTGGGGAGCATCAGAAGAAGCTAGAAAGAAGACACAGAGTCACTGTACCAAAAAGAACTAGTCAACCGTCAATAATTTCAGGAGGTAGCATATGAATAAGTAACAATGACATGGAAGGAAGACGTCCAAGAGAGACTGAAAGCATTAGCCAAAAATAGGGTTCAGGAAGTGATCAAACACCAATTGAAGTATTCCATCTAATGAAACATTCCAGCTGATGAAACACTGGAAACACTCACTCATCTCTGCCAGGAAGCTTGGAAGACAGTGACTTGGTCAACTGACTAGAAGAGATACATATTTCCAAAGAAAATGACCCAACAGACTGCTTAAGTTATAGAACAATATCACTGATCTCACATGCAAGTAAACGTTTGCCGAAGATAATCCAACAAATGTTGCAGCAGTATATTGACAGGGAGCCTGTCATAGGCTCAGGGGGGATTCAGAAGAGGACATCCATGAGAAATATCCTTGCTGACCTCAGCTGGATCTTAGGTGAAAGAAAATATCAGAACAAGGTTTACTAGTGGTTTTTAAAAAAATTATCACAAGATATTCAACTGTGTGGATCATAACTATGTAGAGGTAGTCTTGAGAAGAATGGGAATTCCAGAACACATCATTGTGCTCATTCGGAACCTGTACATGGATCAAGAGGCAGTGTGGCAACAGAATACGGGCATACTGCATGGTTTAAAATCAGGAAACGTGTGTCAGGTTTGTATTTTTAATCATATTTCATCATTATCATCATCATATATATTATTTTTCATCATATTTTCATCACATTTAAGGTACATGCTGAGCAAATAATAAGAAAAGCTGGTTCATAAGAAGAATGCAGTATCAGGATGGAAGGAAGGTTTATTAACAATCTGTGATAAGGAGATGACCCGCCCCGGCTCGCTGAAAGTGAGGAGGACTTGAAATACTTGCTGAAGAAGATCAAGGATTCCAGCCTTCAGTGTGGATCACAACTCAATCTCAAGGAATCCAAAACCCTCCAAAACTGGGCCAATAGGTAACATCATAATAAAAAGAGAAAACTTTGAAGTTGTCAAGCATTTTATCTTGCTTGGATCCACAATCAATGCTCGTGGAAGCAGTTGTCAAGAGATCAAATGATGCATTGCATTTGGTACATCTGCGGCACATGGCCTCTTTAAAGTGTTGAAAAGCCAAGATCTTATATTGAGGACTGCGGTATTCTTGATCCAATCCATGGTATTCTTAATTGCCTCGTATACCTGTCAAATTCGCACATTGAGGAAGAAAAATTGGTGTTTGGACTATGGTTTTAATGAAGAAAATTCTAAGAACCATGGACTGTCCAAAGGACACACAAATCTGCCTTGGGAGAAATACAGCCAGGATACTCCTTAGAGGCAAGGTTTGTGTGTCTCACATACTATGGACCTCTTATCAGGAGAAACTTGACCATGGAGAAGGACATCATGCTTGCTAAAGTGGAGGGTCAGTAAGAAAGAGGAAGGTTCTGGATAAAATGTACTGACATAGTGGCTTGAACCCTGGACTCAAGCATGAGAAGCTTGGTGAAGATGGCCCCAAATGGAACTGTGCAGTGGCGTTCTGATGCACATAGAGTTGCTCTGAGCCAAATGGATTGATGACGCCTACCAAATCAAACTCGGTAAACTGTCACTCGATTCACAATGAAAATATTTTAACAAGTAAATGGACTCTTATTATACCCCTATTAAGAAAGAATAGGAAAAAAAAGACCCAGCAATTTCCTTCTCGAAATTTGACCAGTTGAAACCCTCATGTTAAACGGCAGGAGATTCTCTGACACAGTGGCAGCAGGTGAATTCCACAGGTGGACGGGCCCTCAGAACACAAATGGGGGAGAGTGGTCTCTTTATTATAAGTAGACTTTATTGGTGTGGATGGAGGAAAGCCTTTGGGACATTCATTTGTTGATGTACTATGACTCAAAATGAGAAGAAACAACTGTAAAATCCCTTAATAATAGGACTCTGAAGTGTACAAAGTATAAATCTAAGAGAATTAGAAGTCGTAAAAATGAAATGGAAAGCTTAAAGATTGATGTCCTGTAAGCTGAAATGGATTGATGTTATTCTTTTTTAATCAGACAATAACATGTGCTATTCTGTCAAAGTTACAAAATGAAGAATAATGGCATAGCAATCATGATAAAAAGAATATTTCAGGTCAGTCCTGACATACAATACTGCCAGTAATATGATGATTTCTACATGGTTCCAAGGAAACCCAGTTGATAGGACTATTTTTAAAATTTATACAGCAACCACAATTTCAAAGATTAATAATTTGGAGGTTTTTGCTTTTTTGTGTGTGCCAATTTTTTCCGTCTGAAATGGATCAAGAATACAGTCAATATGATATGATGAAATATGCTGTTTGGGATGCTAAAGTTGGTCCCAAAGAAAGATGAATTGTTGGAAAATATGGCCTTTGGAATATAAATGGAACTGCAGATGGCGTGATAGGATTTTGAGACCAATTACTTATTGTAAATACCCCTTTTCAACAATATAAACAGCAACTGCATAAATAGAAACTCTGTACCAAAAGAACCTCTCCAAATGGAATAAACAGGAATCAAATTCACTGCATCTGTGGAAAGAGAGACTGAGGAAGCTCAGTATCATAAGTCAGAAGAAGGTCAGTCAGGACTTGCTGTTGCTCTGGCCATCCATTGTTCATATCATGTTGAAGGTGAAGACACAGAAACTAAAACATGCTCATGGGAGCCAAAATCCAACCTCCACATGTCCACTTAATCTTCTACGTCAGCAAATTTGGAAGAAAGCTACTTAGTCAACTGACTGGAAGAGATCCATATTTATACTCATTCCAAAGAAAGGTGACTCAACAGAATGCTCAAATTATAGGACAATATCATTAATATCACATATATCGAAAATTTTGCTGAGGATTAGGCCAGATTCAGCAGAGGGCTTGAAGTAAAGGATTTCATTACTCAGATGGATTGGGGCTAAAAATAGAGACTACCAGAAATATGCTTATTTGTGTTTCATTGACTATGCCAAGTCATTTGACTGTGTGGATCATAACAAGCTATGAATAATCTTGAGAAGAATGGAAATTTTAGAACACGCATTGAGCACATAAGGGACTTGTACATGGATCGAGGGGCAGTTGTGGGAACAGAACAAGGGCATACTTCATGGTTTAAAATAAGGGTTGTATCCTCTCATCCTACATATTCAACATGTACGCTGAGAAAATTATTTGAGAAACTCGATTATGTGAAGAAGGAGGTGGCATCAGGATTGGAGGAAGGCTTGTTAACCACCTGTGTTATGTAGATGACACAAACTTGCTTGCTAACTGTGCGGCAGATTTGAAGCTCTTGCTGAAGAAGATAAAAGATCCCGGCCTTCAGTATGGGTTACAACTCAGTGCAAAGGCAACCAAAATGCTCCCAACCAGCTCCAGGAGGAGCATTATGATAAACGGAGTAAAGATGAAAACTGTCAAGCATTTTGTCTCGCTTGGATCTGCCATCAATGCTCATGGAAACAGCAGTCTAGAGATGGAAGGAGGTGCTGCATTGGATTACTCTGCCGCAGAGACCACTTTAGAGTATTGACAAACAAGGTGATTACTTTGAAGATTCAAGGATGCCTGGCCTCAGCTACGATGTTTTCAATCACATCATATGCATGTGAAAGTTTGATGTTAAATAAGGAAGCAAGAAGAAGAATACATGCCTTTAAATTCCAGGGCTGGTGTCTCCCCTCACCCACCTTCCTGTTACCCATCCCCCAGAGAGGAGGTTAGAGATGGGTTCTCCCTTTCTACACCCCTTCCCTCCTGGTGTCACCACTCCCACCACTGGTCCTGAGGGGTTCATCCGTCCTAGATTCCCTGTGTTTCCAGGTCCCTACTGCTACTATGAAGAACATTACTGGACTGTTGGCTTGATAATGGAGTAATATTACTGTGAAATTTACTGTCGGGTTCATTGTACTTTGCTTATGGGAGAGAGGGCCTTTTGTCTTAGCAGACAAAATAAGAGAAAGAAAAAACCCATAGGTATCTGGAAGAGATTGATAATTGGTAGATGTTGAAAAAGGGGCAGATAAAGTTCTTTGTATTAAAAAAAAATTTCAGGGCTCATAAAGAACGAAGTCAGTCCCCTGGACTGCCAAAAGGACAAACAAATCTGTTTTGGGAGGATGGGCAGAGTGCTCTCTAGAGACCAGGATGGCAAGATCTTTTTCATCTTCCAACTTTGCATATGTAATCAGTAGAGACCAGTCCCCTGAGAAGGACATCAACCTTGGTGAGGCAGAGATGTATCCAGAACTAGGAACGCCCGCATGAGTTGGATTGACACCGTGACTGCAGCAATGGACTCAAGTACAGGAACAAGTCCGATGATGGTGCATTTATTGTAGACACTTTCTCCTCATTGAATGTACATACCACCATTGAATGTAATATGATAGTTATATAGATTTATACATCTGAATTCTCAATTCTATTCTCTTCCTAGTATTCCTCTAGTATCTGTCATCATATCAGTACCACATACTGTGACTTTACAGTACGCATTGAGAGCAGGAATTGGAGTGTCCTCCTACTTTGTTCTTCTTCAATATTGCTTGAGCTCGATGAATTTAATAGATATAATTATGCTATTATATCTATTATACTATGTGACACGTTTGTTCTATGGGCAGAATCTTTCTGAAATTGGAAGGAAATTAATTAAAAATTTTTCAGTGTGTTTTGTTGTCTTAATAAGTAGGAATGTTATTCAGCAATCATCTGTAAAATAACTTTAAATATCAATGGAAATGAAATTAAATAATAAAGCAAAAGAAGAAAATATGACTATTTAAAAATGGTTAAATAATCAGATGTTTAAAAATTATATCTAGACTATTTTTAAAAAAACACATAAGTAGTAATGCTCTGTATTTAAGATATAATTACCTAAATTACTGAAAAAACAGATTTTAGATCTACTTAGCACACTGGGGAGTTAATTGTTTTTATGTTTCTAGCTACAAAGAAAAATTAATTGTAGACAGAAAGTATTTTGGTTTTATTTTTATTTACTGAATTTCATATTTAGGAAATATGAACCCCACCATAGGAATGAAGAGATGTTTAATCCAATGCCTGGTGTAAAGGGTAATGCAAAAATACAAGTGTTGGTGCTAGTCCTTGGTTTCAAGTTTCTTTAAAATTTAAATTAATGTCTTTTTTCCTGAGAAGATTTCTGTTTAACATGAAAAATGTAAATATTGTATGCAGTTGAAAGAAGGTATCATTAGCAATAGTTTGCTCCACTCACAGTGTTGTGCACTGGGTTCCAGTCTTTTCAGACGCACGCTTCTGTCCCTAGAGGTTCTTTGTTATAGCGTTCAGGGGTATTTCTCTCAGAGTGCTTTCATGTCTAATTAGGGTTCCTTTATTATCATAACACCTGATTATGCATCACTATCTATAGTTCTATTTAGTAGGATATTTGTTTCCTTTTAACCTTTCATACTATAAATATAAACTCCTTAACAACTGGGAACATTTCTTACCTGTTTACTATTTTAACCTCAGTATTTTCATAGTTCACATAAATATATATTAGCCATTTCTTTCACACTAGTTAACAAATTATCTTAAATGACATAAAAGGAAAAGAATGCTCCCCTCAAATAAAATTCCCCATATTGACATTGTGATTAGCATCACATTTCTAGAGTCCAGGAGAAGAGGTGGGCAGCTTCATAAGATTGAATCTTCCCAAAAGTCAATATGGCCTTTTATTACTCAAAACATTGGGGTTTTTTTTCTTCTTCCTTAAAGTTAATTAATTAATAAATAAAGTTAATTAATTAATTAATAAAGTTAATTTATTAACTTTTATTAACTTTAATATTTCAACTTAAATATTTTATGTTACTGTTGCTACTTTTGTAGCAACTACTTCAGATTATTTTTTAACACCCTTTCCTACAGATTAGCAATAAACTATTTGCTTCTATGTAATGTTGTCATTTCTCACTAATCTCTTTGATTCCTTCTGAAAGTTTTTTCTTCAATTTTCTCTCTTGAATTTTCTAGCCAGAAAATAACAGTATGCAATGATGACACTCCCGATACGCCGTTTCAATGATTGATGTGGCATTTCTGTCCCCTGGCTCTGTCTTGGTTAGCAAACTTGCAGTAATTTAAGGAGTGATGATAAGAGCAGTGTATTTCTCATATTTTATCGACACCCCCTCTAGGAGTTCATTGTTAAAGAAGACAGCTCTGCTGCATTGAGGTAGATAGTCCTTTCTGTGTTCAGTTTTTCTTATAACCTCTTTGATAAAAAATACCTTTTGAAAGGAAATATTACATTCTATCACATGATTTTTTGGGGTATCTGTGAAGGTGATTTTATTTTTGTACCTTTGAATTTGATCATTTAAGTGTAAATATGATTGAATTAAAGTTTCCTTAGCTCATTTTTGGAAGTAGAACACCAGGCATTTCTCTCTAGGGGATCTTAATCCGAAAGCTCCCCTGAAACCTGTTTGGCATCATAGCCGCGTGCTAGTCCCTGTTGACAGACAGGTAGTTGCTACATATGAGGTGTACTCCCAAGAATCAAGCTCAAGGCTTTGATTCTACATGGAAGGTGAGAAATCTACTACTGAACCTGCAATGTCTTTCTAATAAATTTATAGAAGCACATTAATCAAATAAAGAACACAACAAATAACTTAGAATTTTGAAAAATGTCTGCAAATGATAAGTCTAATCAATCTGTGTGCTGAGATAATCCAATTTGCTGGGCTATATGAAGAACAGCTTGGCATCAGGATTTGAAGATGACTTATTAATAACCTGAGTTAAGCAGATAACACAACCTTGCTTGCTGAAACCACAGAGCACTGGAAGCACTTGCTGATGAAGATACAAGAACGCAGCCAGACTTCAGGACAGATTACAACTGAGCGTAAATAACCAAAATCCTCAAAACTGGATTGTCAGCATTTCATTTTACTTGGGTTTAAAATCAATGCTCACGGAAGCAGCAGTCAAGAAATCAAATGGTGCATTGGGAAAGGCTGCTTCACAAGACCTTTTTAAACTATTGAAAAACAAATATGCCATTCTGAAGACAAAGATGTGCCTAACCCAAACCATGGTATTTTAATTATGTCAGATGAATGCGAAAATTGGGCAGTGAACAAGGAACCCAAAGAAGAACCGGTGCAGTTGAATTGTGATGCCGATGAGGAATTTTGAAAGTACCATGGACTAACAGAAGAACAAATAAATCTGTCTTGGAGGAAGCAACGCCAGAGGCTCTTTGAAAGCAAGAATGGAGAGACTTTGTCTCCCCTACTTGGGACATGATCTCCGGAGAGACCTGCTTCTTGATAGGGCATCCTGCTTGCTCAAGTAGAGGATCTGTGAAAAAGAGGAAGCCCCGTGGTGAGATGGACTGACACAGCGGCTGCAACAAAGGGACCCAAGTACAACAATTACGAGGATGCCACAGGGCCTGGCAGGGTTTCCTTCTGTGGTTCATGGGGTAGCTGGGAACCAGAACTGACTTGATGGCACTGATCAAGAATAAAATCAAAATCAGATTCCTGTGTTGGCTCTATCATTTATTATATTTGAGGCACTGGGCAATTTCTTAACATCTCTATGTCTTAGTTTATTTATTTTTAGAATGAAACTAAGTGTCTCTTTTAGGTGTTCACCCATGTATACGTGAGTTAAGTGTCCAAGACAGGGGACAGACTGCTTGCTTGACATAAGTTAACTACTGTATATACTTGTGTATAAGCACACAAAAAATGTGCTGCAAAACTGGGGTTCGGCTTATACACGGGTCAGTGGTACCCCAGCGAGGTGTAGCATCTCGATGCCCCACCCCCTCAGGTAACGGGAGGAGCGCCTGTTATCTAGCGGGTGATTGCTGTTTCTCCGCTGTTCATTCAAAGTCTCGCTGACAATGCAGGGCTTTGAATGTTTGTTTACTCACATCTAACCAATCAGAGTCATCCTATAACGTGGACGGCTCCAATTCGCAGAAGCACCTGTAGTGATTCACTTACGCCAGCAGCTGAACTGGTAAGGATGTGTCTGTGGCTACGCTCCATCTCTCCCCTCAGGTCTCTGTGTTAATTCACATCCTGCATGCCCCCCCCTCCACCCCTCCTGGCTAGCAAGTCGGGGGGGGGCATTACCATGTAAGTTCTTTTTCAAAGTCTTGTTTTAAAATATTTAAATACATTACCCCACTGATGTCTCAATTTTTAGTAATTTTATTTTCATTTATTTTGATTATTGAAACTTACCAATAGCTTCTGCATTTTCCACCCTAGGCTTATACTCGAGTCAATCAGTTTTTCTGGTTTCCCAGGTAATAATTAGGTACCTCGGCCTATACTCTGGTCGGCTTATATTCGGGTATATATGGTACTTAAGAAAAGTTAGCCAACATTACTATAATGTTCTAAATATCCCTTAGTAAATTTCCTTAGATGCTAATAAGAAGTAAAATGGGACTGTTATAGAAAAAAAGCAGTGAATCCAAAGCTAAAAAGCTAAATATTTAATTAGCAATATATTATAGGCAGAGAATAGAATTATACACAGGACATAAACTTTAAAATATGGGTTCAAATTATTTGTTAATACTTACACTTAAATTATCAATGTCAAATTGATATCGAGTATATAATAGCACTCTGAAAATATAAATTTAGCAGTTTTGAGAATTTGTGCAGCTTTTAATGTTTTGAAAGTTAGTGAGGGACACGAATAAAAGAGATGCAGTTAATTATTGAAATAGTCAGTTTCCATATCTGCCTTTATCTCCTTTACCTGAAGCCGTTAATGCCCATTCCACACATTCTAAATAATTCTTCTTTCTTTAAAATTGTTGACTTTGGTGACACAGTCCATGTGCTATAGATCATTGGAACTTTAGATTCTGTTCTTTTGAGGTGCACACCATTTTTCACAGGTCACACCAAAAGGTCCTAAGGTGGAAACCCCGCTACGTGAACTGGGCTTTACCCTGAACTCACCTGTAACCATTGGACTGTGAGCTGAAACTCTAATGCGTGAAGAAGCACATGCCTAGTAGTCCAAGGACATAGAACAGGCAGACATTGGACTTTGGCTGAATCTCTTGCCTTGAGGATGCCCAAGGAATGGCAGCCTGGGCCTACCATATATTTACTATTTTAATGCCCTCCTTGCTCCGATATAACGTGTACCTATCACAGGATGACATGTCCTTCTAGGGGTGGCTCTGCTGCTGTGACTTAACATTATTTGAATATTTTGCTTCATCACCAACCCCCGTTGTTTGTGTAAAAAGTGCCCAGTCACTTAGGAGTGTAATCGCTACAAGTGACCATTTCCTGTATTGTGGGTCACAGATGGCCTAGACTTGAATAATTTCATTTCTCATCAGTGTTTTAAATTCCATACCATTGGCTACATTAATGACACTCTCAGCGCGTAGGGGTTACGCATTGGGGTGCTACCTGTAAAGCCACCAGTTGGACCCATTAACCAGCTCTGCAGGGGAAGGATGAAGCTTTTTACTCCTATGAAGATGCTCAGACTCGATGGCTCACAAGGACAGTTCTATTCTGCCCAACAGGGACTCTATAAGTCAGGATTAACTTGATGGAAGTGATGCCCCAGGGGGATAATTGATAGCGTAAAATGAGAATGATAGCCTAATGTGAACCAGAGGCATTTATAAACCATAAATGGCCTTGGGGCTTGCACTTAATTCTAGCCTCAAGCTAAGAACAATGGGTTCTAATGACATGGCCCTGCCTGATGTTCGACCTCATGAAGCGATAACCGAGGATATGCGTGCTGCAGGAACATGTGGTGAAGAATCTAGATGGTCCCCTACTAACAGAGAGAATATCTGCATCTGGGATCTGAAAGACTTACCTTCAAACAAGCAACCATCTAAATGAGACATCGACTAAGTTCACATGGAAGAAGCACACCCACCTGTCTGAACCAAAGTGTGTAAATAACATAACCCAAATCTAAAGGCGGGAATGTCATCAGAGCTTAAATTGTGAACACCTGATTTGCAGAAGGCTGTGGATGACTGGAAGCCCCAGATCCATGTGCAGCATCAACACACGGGTTCAGCCTCTCGTAACTTCCCTCCGATCATCATTGAGGAATGTCATAAGGCCTGTGCTCAGACGGAGAGCCTTGTAAGTCAACTATGGAAGATGCAGTTAGGTCAAAATGTAATATTTTGTCATTTGATCTTCCTTTTGACCCATTTCAAAGCTTCTTCCATTTTTTTTAAGTGAATGGGAAATATACGTAGATTAAGATCCTGGTGAATCCCATCTGATCATGAAGCAGTAATGTGACTAGCCTTCCGAACATGCAGAACGCGTTGGAAAGCTAATTGTCTCAAATGCAGTCAGGTTAAAAGGTAACACCTTATCATTTAATCTCCCTTATGATCCATTTACATTTGTTCTGGTTTTTAATATTTTCGGTTTTCATTTTGATTGAGGTTTTCATCTGTTCTCCTTTGTTATTCTTGTTAATTTTGTTTATTTTTTTAATGCTCTTCTGTATACGAAATTCAGGATAGGTACATTTTTAGAGATGGTGACTGGATTAATTATTCCTTGGTGGCAGGGCAAGGGGTGTGGGGAGGAAATGGGGAGGTGATGACCATAGAGACAAGAATGAAGTAAAAGTTTGAAACCGTGGTGATGACTGTGCAGCTCTTCTTGATGTGATCACACTATGGAATTGCAAGATATGTGCATTTTGTGCCCATAGAACTGATGAAAAATTGATTGGTGTGTTTAGGGTGGTAAATGATCTTTCCCCCACGTCCTCAATATTTTCAATCTCTACTACTATGTTTTCTGCTTTGCTAAACGCAAATGCTATCAAACATTTCTAGAAGTAAAATCAACAGCTTTTTACCCACATGCATACAACGATGTAGGTCAATGAGTGTCTACATTTAATTTGCAACTCTTATTCCAGGGTTTTTACATTTTTTATTTCTTCTTTGCTTGTGGTATTTTTGAGATCCAGGAAGTTTTATGTGTAGCAAAATTAACTAAGGATTCTTTTTCAAGTTAAGAACAGAGACTACAAACCCTGAATTTACTAAAATGAGAGTCTGTTTAGTTATCATTAAGGCCAATTTCCTAATTTGTTTCTGATTATTTCCCCCGATTATATATGCGTGAAAATTCAGGCCCAGCGAGCATCCTATGTGCACTCTGTCTCCATTTATAAAAATAATTCTTCTAAATGATATAACATTTTCCTAATTGTTGCCTGCTCAGTCTTTTCTTTCTTTCTCTCCGTTTTTTTAAAAGTTTTATTTAATAATTTTAAGTCCCGGGGCATTTGACCTTCGCTAGTCACTTTTTATTTTCAAAGCTTTGGGCTGGAGCTTCGCAGAAACCTGAACACAAAGACTCTTCTATTATTTCCTGATCAAAGTTTTATCTCCAAGTTAACTATCAGTGAATTTCAAAGACAAATACAGAACAAGACAGAGATCTGATGCTATCATTATTGTATAAAGGGAAGTTGAAAAGTGAAAAGACGGTTACAACAGAAGCCAGACTTATTTAAAAACAGCTCTCTCTACCGCTGTTTTTCTTGTCCTGATTCATCGGGGCCCCATGGGGTAAGAGTGGGACTGTGCCCACAGGATTTCCTCGGCCCTCTTGGTGCTGTAGATTAGGTAGATGGAAAGGTCACCTGGTCAAACCAACTAGTAATTCTGGGAGAACGATGACATTGTCTGCTCCTATAGCAATCTGCAATCTCAGACACCCAAAGCAGTCGGCCTACTCTGTCCTATAGAGTCATTAATCCAAACCCAACTCACCACCAGAGAGTGGATTCTGATTCACAGCCACCCTATAGGACAGGGTAGCTCTGGCCCTGTGGGTTTCGGAGACTGTGATATCTAAAGGGAGTAGATCGACTCGTCTTTCCTGGTGCTGACAAATGGCTGACTTCTTGATCAGCGGCCCCTCGAAGCCATCTGCCCTCATGAGGGGTTCTTTGTGAAGTCACTGGGAGTTGGGATTGACTCCATGCGAGTGGGTTTGATTTGCTTCTGCTTTTTTCAGTCTTCATGGGAGCAAATCACCAGGTCTTTCGCCAGTGGAGCTGCTGATTGGGTTTGAACTACATCCTTGCAGTTAGCCGCTGTTTACTAAACCACAACAGAAAGCAACCACCAAACACTGCTATCAAGTTGAAGCTGACCCACAGGGACCCTGTAGGACAGGGCAGAACTGCCCTTGTGAGTTTCCAAGTCTATAACTTTTTTTCTTCATATTTAAATTATTTTATTGGAGTTTCATATAACTCATCACAATCCATACAACAATTGAATCAGGCATGTTTGTACATATGTTGCCTTTATTCTTTTCTAGACATTTACTTACTATTGAACCCTTGGTATCAGCTCTTCCCCCCAACCCCATTCCTCCCCACACCTCATAATCCCCTGATAGATTGTATATTGTTATTATTTTTATCTCTCACACTAACCACTGTCTCCCTTCCCCCATGTTTTCAGTTGTTTTTCCCCTGTAGAGGGGTGTATGGTTATGTGTCAATCATTGCCATTGGTTCCCCCTTTAAGGAACCAGAGGAATAGAGTGTGTTTCATTGATGCTTTACTGCACCCTGGTGACTCATCCCCTCCCTGTGGGTTCTCTGTGGGGAGATTGTTCCACTGTCTGCAGATGGGCTTTGGATTTCTATTCCAGCCCCCACTAGTTCTCAACAATATGTTTTTGTTTGTTATGTGTTTGTTGCTGCCTATTACCCAGGCCCTATGACTCCCAATGATCGCAACCAGTGGTGTGCTTCTTCCATCTGTACTTGTTGCTTCACTGCTGGATGGCAGCTTGTGTAACTTCAAGACTTTAATTAAGACCCAAGATGCTATATCTTTTAATCGCCAGGCACCATCCATTCTCTTCACCACATTTGCTTATGCACCCATTTTGCTTTCAGTGTTTGTGTCGGGAGGGTGAACATCTCAGACTGCCAATGGGTTAGAACAAAGTGTTCTTGTATTGAGGGAGGGTATCAGCAGAGGCCCAAAGTCCATCCCCTACCTCAGTGGATTGCCACATAAAGAGAAAGAGAGAGCTGGACTGGACCCCATGCTGGCACACCAGGCTCAGAGGGTGACGTGCCTGCGGGGAGCTAATGAGGCGATAACTTTTTAAGGGAGTAGAAAGCCAAGTCTTTCTTCCATGGAGTGGATGATGGTTTCCAACTGCTGAGTGTGAGGCTAGCCAGCAGCCCAGCTCAGAACCACTAAGCCCCACAAGTCTGTTGTCAATTCATGATGACACCCGTGTCAGAGTAGAACTATATTCCATAGGGGTTTCAACAACCGAGTCTTCAGGAGCGAATCAGCAGGTGCTTCTTAAAAGGTTGATTCTGGTTGAATTTGAACCTGCAGTTTCTGCTTAGTGTCTGGCTGCCTTCACAGTGTGGCCCACAGGAGCTCGGTGAACTCATTGCTGTAAGTTGGTTCCAATGTGTAGTGACCTCCCTATAGGAGAGAGACCTTCTCTGTAGTTTCCACAGCTGTGTGTCTTTACAGGAAAGTAACTGCCACATCTTCCTCCAGGAAGAGATGGGGGGCTTAAAACGGGTTTTCTTTCTCTGTATTGCATGCTTAATAGCTGTGCTATGAGGGATTCTTCAACCCAGATCCCAAGCCAATCCCACTGCCATGAAGTTGATTCCGAGTCAGGGCGACTCTGTCTGGGGCTGCAAAGCTTTACACGAGTGCTAGCCTCAAATTCCTCCAGCTGAGATGCTGGGGTCAGCTTGTGAGCACAGGCCTGCAGGTAGCGGTCCAACCCTTACCCAGTAGAACCACCAAATCTCTCTGCACTTCCGACTAATTGCTTTCTCTGGGTAATGCACCCTGTCCCCTTTGCTGTGCCAGGCTTTATTTCTCTGTCTCTTGCAGCATTGTTTTGCTGTTAATTGCCCTTCTTCCATATTACAGGGCTCCAAGTCATCAGCCGCTTTGTCCTGCCCCTTAGTGTCTCTCACTACCACAGAGTAATGAGCTTAGATAATTTATTTAACGATTAGAAAAAAATCCCATACCTTGTAAATCTTTTATATTATAGCTTGTTTTAGAATGATATCCCATCCAGCTCCACATTTTACCTACATGATGTTTTTCTGTGCCTAAGTTGCACTATTTTTACCCCTTGTTACAGCCTTTGGATATACTAATCCTACTGCTCTAGCAGGGGTATTGTCATTTAGGAGACACCCATATGTATGCTTATAAATATTCCTGTCTTTCATCAGTGTTCTGATTCGTTTAGGTGCCCAAGTTTTAATTCTCATGAAATAGTTCTAGATAGCAGTTGCTAAATATTGGTAAAAAATGGGGGAAAATACAACCCCCCATCCCCCAGCCTGAGGCCAAGACAGTAAATCCCACTGAACGCATGAAGCAATGGAGAGGACAGTGGGGTCTCAGTTTCATTTATGCTGTCATGTTGATGGATTAGTCTATACTACACACAGATTATGTGCCCAATGATGCCCTTTGATTCAGATTCCAAGGAAAACAGCAGGAACCACAAGTGATGGAAGTCCTGCAGGAGTTGTTATTTCTGGACTTTTGATAGAAGGAAAGGGAAACGCTTAGCTGAAGGATATAAAAATGTCAGAGTCAACTTGCCCTGTAGTTGGCTCCTTTGATGAGCTGCGACGTGAAAGTTAAAGCGTGTCTGTGGTGCGGCAGAACCCGACAGTGTGTGCTCTGTGTGTCCCATTAGCTAAACGGTTTCGTCTCCAAGTGTCAGGTACTATGATGTCTGCACAGGCAGAAGGGAAGCCTCGGAGGCTCCCAGCATCTTCCTGTGGCCTGGAAAAGACCCATTGTTTTTGTTTGTTTGTTTCTGAGCCCCCAAGAAGCCCACAGAAATGGCAGATAGAGAGAGGGATTTGCCTAGAGCCTGACAATAGCCCAGACATGGGGTGTCGAGATCAGCGGATACAGCAAGGCAGGGCCAGAGCTCAAGGCTAGTGAGGCAGCTGGGAGCACGGGCGGCAGTCCACCTGCGGAGCATGGCGGATGCCAGGGAAGAAACGGGATGTGAGAGGGGGCGTATGCGAGATTAACAGAGTAGATGCACCAGGGGGTTCAATCCCAGGTGAGACACCGAGCTTGAGTACAGAAAACCAACTACTGTATTTTACTTCCAATTGGTAATGGAGTCTCGTGACTTAAAGTTATCTATGTATACACCTGGGTGTGTATCCATGAAAAATTGTCCGCATAGAAGGCAGACAGAAGCACAAACTCACCTTTCTATTTTTATATTTTTAGTTCACGACAAAGGGCAAAATGACTCCCTTTTACTCATCTGAGCACAATTGAATTATATGTACATTTTTAAAGAAAAGTGACTCTTTGCCTCTTGATTAATTTAGTTTTAGAGAAAGAGGATTTATAACAGAAACCCTCTGTATTTTCAGTATTCATTTCACTGCCTTTTAGGTAGATGTGACGAGAGCAATGTACAACCACATAGCTAATAAGTGTGTTAACTGTGCATTTGTGAGTATTTTCTTTCATATTATAATTTTCATTCTCACTGTAATATTGGTATGAAGGTCAGATTTCCTGAGCGGTAACAGCAGTCTGTGAAGTGCCGCCGAATGTGAAGGAAGCCTTCGTCCACTAACGAGAGTACTTTCAGGATACTGGTTTTGTGAAGCTTTACTCCGCGAATGGACCGTCAATCAACTCACAGCTGCACGGAGGCTTTTAGATGGCTGTATCCATGGCGACGTGCCAAAAATGGTGACACAAATTAATCCATTTGTGTGGAGAGCTCAGTGAGAGTCCACTTTCATCTTTCAGCGACTATTGTAAGGAGGGCTAACCAGAATGTAAAATACAGAGCAAAAGCAAATAGCGATGGACAATCCACGGGACCTTCCCCACGTAACCAGTGGGGCATCTTTTCCTTTTTAATCGATAGAGATGGCAAAACACAGTTGGATGGTTAATATTTCCTTCCTAAATGCTTTTAATAAAAAGCTACATTAATTTAATGATCATATTTTTCCACCAATACCATCTAATTTGACTTGAAAGTAAGTACAAGGATAGACAGGGGTGCAAAATTAAAAAGTAATATTGTGAATGGTCTGAACATAACACATATTCCCTCCATTTTCAGACCCAGACTTAACTCTGGGGCCACTGTTTTATGTTGTTGTCAGGTGCTGATGTGTAGGCTCCAGCTCACGGTGACCCCGTGCTCCTCAGTAGAAGCACCGACAGGTTTCGCACTGTCCTCACAGCTGAGGACACGCTGGAACCCATGTTGAAGCCACTGTGTCATCCACTGAGATTCTTTGATTTCTGACTGACCCTCTATTTCATCTCATTCTCAGAGACTGATCTCTTCTGATAACATGTCCAAAGTATGTGAGACGAAGTCTCACCGTCATTATTTCTAAGGACCATTCTGGATGCACTGAAAACAGATTTGTTCATTGTTCTGGAAGTTCATGGTTTATGAGGAGGTACCTCTCCCCCCACGCCCCCCAAATAGATATCTTTTTCAAAGCTATGTATTTTAATTTTTTGACAAAACAACCTTATCACCTTCAAAATACTCTCCAAAATATTTATCAAATCTATGATTCCATTCTTGGAAACATTTTTCAAACTCATTTGTTTGGACAGCTGACAGCGCCTCTCTCATTTTCCCACTTAGCACTTCTATATCGTCAAATCCCTGTCATTTCATGTCCCTCTTCATTCATTGGGTGTGGGGGGGGCAGCAGAAAGAAGTCACATGGAGCAAGGTCAGTGAGTAAGATACATGGGGCAAGAGAGGTTTTTTTTTTTTGCCAAAAATTAGCACGCTGATCTGGCTATGTGTGCAGGTGCATTGTCATGGTGGCAAAATCTACCACAAATCAGGCCTTTTTTGTCACACACTGTTACACAATCTTTTCAGAATTTCTGAATAGAAATAGAAAGCTGATTAACAGTCTGATCTGATGGAATGAACTCCAAATGCATGATCCCCCACACATCAAGTAAATGAATAAGCATCATCTTGATCTTTGATTTCACATGATGAGCTCTTGGCTGAGGTGATGATGGCATCTTTCACTGCCTCGACTGATGTTTGCTTTCAGTGCAATAAGAATAGTACCACGTCTCATCACCAGTAATGACCTTAGAAGAAGTCTGGGTCATTTGGACCTGTTCTTTCAAAGCATGGCATGTTTCCACTCAACATTCTTTTTCCTGCTCCGTCAGAACCCAAGGCACAAATTTTGCAGTGACTTTTCTCATTTCCAAATCTTCTGTTAAAATTCTCGAACCAACCTCCAAGATATCCATATTCCAGATAACTCTCCATCTCTTCAGTGGTTTGTTGTGGGTCTTCAAGCACAGTGCATGAATTTTGTTGACACTTTTGTTTGTTTGGGAAGTTGATGGACATCCAGAATGAGGATTGTCATCAATCGCCTTTTTTGAAATGAGAAAGCTACTCATATACTTGAGTTTTTCCCATAGAGCTATCCTTGAAAGCTGTGTTCAACTTCACTCCAGTTTCTGTGGCACTTTTCCTGAGAAGAAAATATTTTACAGCCACAAGCTATTCTCTTAAATTTTGTCCATCACTAAAACACCACATTTAAGCAAAACTGCTTTTAGGAAACAATTCACTGTGATCAGAGAGAACCTTCCCAGGAGATGCCACTGGTTTCACTAACTCAGAAGGAGTTGCTGAATGCCTGCCTGCTGGGAAAAATGTGTACTACAGAAGCTCTGCCAAGAGGAGATCTTTTTCCTTTTTGGGGTGGGGGTGAGGTGGGGGGACTCCCATATAATCAATATTCTTCACCAACACTAAAATTCAAAGGTATTATGGAAATTCTTTTCCAGTATTCTTTCTTCATTGTTAACTTTTGCATGAATAAGATTGGAAATATTGAGCCTTGCTTCAGGTACACTTTAGTGCCCAGAGGAACATACTTGCTTTCTAATGTTTCATGAGGTCTTTTGTACCAGCTTTTCCATGTACAATATATATTTGGTTTCTTGACTTTTTTTCCTATTTGTGTTGATTGTGGAACCAAGTAAAATAAAATCCAGGACAACATAATTATTTTCTCCCTTTTTCATGATGTTGCTAATTGTTCTGGTTTTGCGGTCTTCAGCTTTCCTTACGTTGAGGTGAAAGACATACCTAAAGATGCAGTGTTTGATTTTCAGCAGCAAGTGCTTCGAGCATTCCTCCCTTTCAACAAGCAAGGTTCTGTCATCTGCCTATAGCAAATTGTTGATAAGCCTTCAATCCTGAACCCTAATTATTTTTAATTGAGTCCTGCTTCTCCAATTATTTGCTCTGTATACAGATTGAACAAGTATAATGAAAGGGTACAACCTTGACACACACCTATCCTGACCTTAAACCACACATTATCCCTTTATTCTGCTTGAAAGACTGCCTCCTGGTTTATACACAGATTCCTCAGGAGTACAATTCCGTATTTTGAAATTCCCTTTTGTAACAATGTTGTTCATAATTTATTATGATTGTAACAGTCAACTACTTTGGATAGACAATAAAACATATGTAAACATCTTTCTGGTATTCTCTACTTTCAATCAAGATCCACCTGACATCAGTTAATATTATAGAAATTTGTTTTATATTTTATAGTAATACATTTATATACATTATGTAACTATTTTATATTACATAAACAAATGAAGCTAAATCTTATTCTTTTGTAAGTTAAAAATAAAAATTGCTACAGGTAAACTTTGTATATTAAAACTTCTATCTTCTTAGTTCTGCATCTAAATAAATCTGTGCTTTATCCTATCTGGAAAAATCAGTGTTTGTCTTTCCAGCAAAATAAATTTATTTAAAGAAAAATAAAAAGATGTTTGTCAAAGATATTTGAAAAAATATTAAAACTAGGTTACTTTTTAAAATGCAAACATGAAATAAAATACTGTCTTTTAATTAGAATTTCATATTCACTATTAAAAGATATATAGATCAAAGGAAAAGTTGACCCAAACTAACAGTCATATTGATGTGAACAAGTAAGGTTAGAGTGGAGACCCAAAGTCCATCTGTAGATAATTGGACATCCCCTCACAGAAGAATCACAGGAAGGGACAAGTCAGTCAGGGTGCAGTACAACACCGACGAAACACACAACATTCTTCTAATTCTTTCATGCTTCCTCACTCTCATGACCCCCGTTATACCTTACAAATCCAGCTAGATGGGAGCATGTACACTGGTAGAGATAAGAATTCTGGATACATGGAATCCAGGACAGATACCCGCCTCAGGAACAATAATGGGCGTGGCGATTCCATGAGGTTAGGGAGAAGATGGGAGAAGGGGGGAAGGGGAACTAATTGCAAATGATTGAGGTATAACTCCACACCACCACCACTCCCAGGGGATGGACAACAGAAACTTGGGGGAAGGGAGATGGCAGACAGTGTATGCTATGAAAGTAATAACAATTTATAATTTATCAAGGGGTCACGAGGGTGGCATGGTGGGGGAGGGAGGGTAAAAAGAGGAGCAGGTACCAAGGGCTCAGTCGAAAGGAAATTTTGTGAAATCATGATGCAAATGAGCTTGAGGACATTGATGTATGGATTGCTATAAGAGCTGCAAGAGCCCCAATAAAATTATTTATTAAAAAAGTTTATAAGTGTTTCATAATGTTTCATTGCTCCTATATTGAGGAGCCTATAATGAAAAATGAATTTTTCTATTATGTAGTTCTAGCTTTAGGTGTAGTAGACTCTAACGAACGCTACAGACAACCGATTTTATTTTTATAAGTAAAATTTTATAAATTTAATTAGAATTTTTATGAATTTTATAAAAAATGAATATTTTATAAATAGGAGGTGGAGCACAACTGCTCCCATTTTAAGTGTGAGCTGGACAAAGTAATTTCTTTACAAAGATTCAGTACAAGATAGCAACTGGAAACACAGGGAATCCAGGACAGATGACTCCTCCAGAACCAGTGATAAGAGCGGTGATGCCTCGAGGGTGGAGAGAATGTGGGGTAGAAAGGGGGAACTGATTACAGGAATCTACACATAGCCTCCTCCTTGGGGGAGGGACAGCAGAGAAGAGGGCAGGGGGAGATGGCAGACGGTATAATATATGACAAAATAATAATAACATATGAATGATGAAGGGTTCATGAGGTAGGGGGGAGTGGGGAGGGAGGGAAAAATGAGCAGCAGATATTAAGGGCTCAAGTAGAAGGCAAATGTTTTCAGAATGATGATGGCAACAAATGTACATATGTTCTTGACACAATGGATGTATGTATGGATTGTGATAAGAATTGTATGAGCCCCCAATAAAATGATTTTTAAAAAAAGATTCAGTACATTGTAAAGGAAAATGAGTAACTTAATAAAGGAGAACTATGAGAATCACTAACTCAGTGAGGAAGGTCAGTATCAACTCTGCTATGTTATGTTGATAGTATGTACCTCTGGTGCAATATACTACTGTGTAGCAAGTGGCCTGGGCAGCCATATCTCCTCTCTGACTTCTCTCCTGTTAAGAAGCAGGGGTCCCTCATGCCTCTGCTTCATTCTTATTGTCTTACTCTAACGCCATCTCTTCCTCCCGTGACGTTCTACGTCTATGCTGGGTTTGATAATTCTGAGAAACGGACTAAAAGCTTGGATGACAAACCTGTGGAGAAAAAGGACATTAGGGAAAAACTAAGAAAAACGGAATAAAATGTGGATGATAGCCAGTAACAAATGATGTTTCTCTTCAAAACAGCTTTGGAAAGCTCATGGAAAATGAACTTAAAAGAATTATTTTTTAAATTATTATTTTAGAAATTCCCTTCATAGATATGTAATCATTTCCATTTGGAATTATAGATAAGACGTTCACATCTTCAAAGGCTCACTAGGATTAGATGAGGCAATGTAGCTTGTTGATGCTTGTTGTTCATGCTGTTAAAGTCAGTGATGACTCAAAGGGGCCCTGTTAATAATAGAATAAAACCCTATTTGGGATTTTGGGGGAGGGGAGGAGATTACATAAGTCATGTACAAGGATAAGTTCCTGAGTCATTCTTATAAGTGTTATGTTTGACTCCATTATTGCAGCCGACGTATCCCTCCAACTCACTGCATGCTTACCTTCCCTCCTTCAGGGACTTTCCCTTTGACAAAATGTCCAAAGTGTGAGCTACATGCTTCATTGAAGTCTGAATCTAGGAAGAATTAGTTCTTATGACAAGCTCCTACTCAGGAGGAGATCACGGACAATGTGGGTAGTATAGAGAAGCGTGGTAAGGAAAAGCCTGGCGATCAGGAAGGAGAGAGTCTCAGGTCTTAAAGACGTGTCTTCAAACTAGCAGCCATCCTAGGGAGGCATCAAGGAGGATCACATGGATGAAGCACGCCAGCCTGAGTGATCCGAGGGCTGTAAATAACACATTCCAGATTTACAGGAAAGAATCGGATCAGAACTGGAATATGAACACCTGGTTCACACTTCTGTGATGGCTGTGGAAGAGCAAATCCATCTGCGAGCACCACGCAAAAATCAAGCCTCCGGTGACTCCCCTCTGACCATAGTTGAGGGATGTGAGTAACCTTGTTATCAGACAGAGCATTGCATGGTTGCTTATGGCAGATTGAGTTAGGTTAAAATGCAATAGTTTATCATTTAATCACCTCCTTTGACCCATTTAAAGTTGTTTCCATTAAAAATAAGCATTGACGAAGCCTCTGGTGAAGTCCTTCTGAGCATAGGTCAGGGATGGGAATCTGCTTGCAATCATTGGAAAGTGGATTATTGCAGGTGCAGCTAGTTCAAATTGAACACCTTATTACTTGATCTCCCTTTTCGATTGTTATAAATTGGTTCTAGTATCTAATATATTCTGCTTCCTTTTGATTGAAGCTTTTCCCTGTTTTAATGTATTGTTTTTTCTTGGTATGTTTTTCTGTATATGAAGTCCGGCATAGGTAAATCTATGGAGACAGTAAATGCATTAATTGTTTCTTGGGACTATAGAAGGAGAGGCTGGGGGCTAAAACAAAGAGTACAAGGAAGAATAGAGTGTCAGAAGAAAGATGTGGTAACTATTGTACAGTGATATCAAGGAATTATTGAATTGTACGTTGGATGATGTGCTGATAAAACCATTAGGAGAACAAAAGAACAAACGAAAAACAAAGCACGTGCCATGGTGTCTCCCTATCTTCTCTTCAGAGGAAATTCCAGGTGCACTTTTCCAGGTGGATTTGTTTAGTCTTCTGGTTGTTGTGGTATATTTAATATTACTTACCAAAACCATAATCAAAGGCACCCAAACTTCAGTATTTTTTTTCATTGTCCAACTTACACATGTATATGAGGTGATTGCAAATACCACAGTTTTGGTTAGGTACACTTTAATACCAGAGGGGCAATTTTGCTTTTTATCACCTTAAATAGGTTGCATTTCTGTTTAGTGTTGCTGTCAGCACGAATCAACTTGATCGAAGTGGGTTTGATTCTGTATTGGATTTGTCATTTGTTTCCACGATTAGTGCTTGTATGAATGTGGACTGTGAATTCAAGTGAAATGAAAACGTCAATATTATCTCCCTTTAGCAGAGGGTTTTTGGTTTCTTTACATTGATTAGTAATCCATGTCGAAGGCTGTATTCTTTGATGTTCCACAAGAAGTGCTTCAAGTCCTGTGGCTTTCAGCAAGCAAGGTTGTGCCATCGGTAGCTGGTCGGTTGTAAGTAGACCTTTCTTCAATCCTGATGCAGTATCGCTCTTCAGCAGTTCAAAACCATCAGCCACAATTGAGAGAGAAAGATAAGACTTTCTGCTCCTGTAAAGATTTACAGCCCTGGACACCCGAGGGACAATTCTTCTCTGTCCTAGAGGGTCACCATGAGTCAGCACTGACTCACTGCAGTGGGTTAGCTTTTTGTTTGTTTGTTTGGAAGTAATTGTATTGATTGCCTGATTTTATAGTATATGGTTGACGTCTAAGTCTTCCTGAGGCTCGTCCTGAGTGAGCAGTTGGGACGCCTCAGTTGATCTTCCTTTTGGATACTTTATTGACAACCCAGACTGAGATCATCTCAAATCTCCTCTACTAGCACTTTTCACCTAATTGCCCCACTTGGAAACCAATCAGCCATTCTTCATCTTGCCCTTTCTTTCACCCCTGGCATCCAGCCCATTAGTAAGTATTTCTATTTTATCTCCAAAATATATCTCAACCTATTTGGTTCTCTCTATCTCTATTATCATAATTTGGAAAAATGACCATAATTCTCAATTGAATGTTTGCAACTGTTTCATAAATACTCCTGTATATTGGTCAAGGGTAGTTGTACAAACAGAGTGAATAATTAAAGAACCTGAATTATATGAAGAAGAACACAGTATCAGGATTGAAAGAAGACTTATCAATAAGCTATGCTTTGCAGTTGACATCTCATGATTTCTGTAAGTGAGGAGGACTTGATGCACTGCTGATGAAAATTAAGGATTTCAATGGTATACAATTCAATATAAAGTAAACCTAAATACTCATGAATGAACCAATAGGTAATATCATGATAAATGGGGAAAAGATTGATGTTGTCAAGGATTATGTCTTGCTAGGATCTACAATCACTGCACATGGAAGTAGCAGTCAAAAAAACCACAAAAAGACAACTTATATTGGGTAAATCTGCTGTACAAGATCTCTACAAAGTGTTGAAATCAAGGATGTTGCATTGAAGACTAAAGTGTGCTTGGTCCATGCCATGGTCTTTTCCATTACTTCATATGATTGTGAAAGTTGTACACGGAATAAGGAAAACCAAGAAAAATTGATTCATTTAAATTATGGTGCTGGTGAAAAATAATGAAAGTGCCATGGGCTGTCAAAAGGACAAACAAACCTGTCTTGGAAGAATTCCAGCCAATGTGCGCCTTAAGAAGTGAGGATGACAAGACTCTCTCACATACTTCAGGCATGCTTTCTCGGGAGACCAAACTCTGAAAAAAGACATCATCGTTGGTAAAGTTGAGGGTCAGGCTCAGTGAAGAAGAACCTGGAAGGATGTACTGACACAGCACAGTGGCTGCAATGACAAACTCAAATCTAAGACCAGTTGTGAGGCTGGCACAGCACCAGGCAGTGCTTTGCTCTGTGGTCCATAGGGTGGCTATGACTTGGAACCGACCCAATAGCAACTATCAAGAGTAACAATGAGTCATGTAAGACATTTATAAGCTCTTGCTGTTGTTAGCTGCTATTGCATTGCTCTCATTTATGGGACTCCAGGCATACAGTGGAACAAAATGCCAGTTATGGATGAGACCCTTGTGATCCATGGGGTTTCATTGGCTAAATTTCCCAAAGTCTATCACCTGGCATTTCTTCCTAGTCTCTCTTAGTTTGGAAGCTTTGCTGAAAACGCTTAAGCACGATAGCAACACACAGTCCACTAATGGCAGACCGGTTGTGGCTGCACAGGAGGCATCTGAACTTGGGTCACCACACACAGTTGCAGCACTGAGTAACTTCTTCCCTTTAAAGCCCTAACATTTCAAACCCACGGCCATTGAGCTGATTTTTACTTATAGAAATCCTGCCACACATAATCGAATTGCTTCTTCCAGCTTTTGACATTTCAGTTGTCTATAGGATCAGATGGAGTTAACCTCATCTCTTTCCTACGAAGCAACTGGTGCATTGGAACAACGAACCTGGCAGGGTGCAGTTGAAGACGTCATCTACTGTGCCACCCAGCCTCCATTCACAGCTTTGGTCACCCTTAATTTGCACCACATAACACATAGTAATATAGTCTCATGTCCCACATAAAACTATTTCTGTTGTGAGAGTCATGGAAATGTCTGGTGAAACATTTCATTGAACAAACGCGCACCTAATATATGTGAGAAGATGGATGCTTATTCATTAGCAAAGTATTATGTGAATAGAATTTCTTTGAGTGACAAGAATCTAAGTTCAAATGGCTTTTAATGACACCAATGAATTTCATATTTAACAATAGATTTTTGGAGTATATCTTGTTCTACCTGTTCAAGTCCACATTTGGTCATGTTATAGGAGTCTTCGCTGACAACTTTTGAAGCCTGGTGCTACTCTGCAGGTGAGGGAAGGCGAGCGTTACTATCCTCAGGTACCACGGTCTGGAAGTACCAGGACAGCGTGCGATTTCCAGAATCCGGTCCTGGAGCTTGGATGTGCCTCACGAATATCTTTAGAATACTTTAGCAATGTTATCCTTTTAGTTTTTATAAAGGTCGTTCTTACACATCTCTCATGGACATATGTTTGAGTGTTAGGCCATTCTGCCCAAATGTATTCAATGGAAGACCGGAGCACTGACAGCATATTGAAGTATAGTAGGTATATGGCATTTCACAGAACTTTTAGAAAGATAAACTAATCAGGAGTGTTAGATGGCATTTTATGATTATTGTATTTTCCAGTAGTTTTTAATCTTAAGGGAACAAAATATGTGTACTCGATATGCGACATAACGTTCAGGAACTTGCAAAGACTGTCCATGACTGCGACTTTGTTTTTTTCCTGTTGTTGTCCTTGGTGTGCAGCATGCTATTTAATGTGATAACACACCCGAGGGTAAACCATTCATCATTGCTGTTGCCAAATTTGTTTAAATGTGATTTTTTTCCTCTTTTTTTTTAAGACAAATACTTCAGGTTTTGAATGACTTTATGTTTTGGCTCGGGTCATGGTAGAGAATTTTACTCTGGGATAATTGCCAGGGATTGTATGCTAGTTCATGCAACATAGATGCTATTTTTATTACTGGGCAACATAGTGGTAATCTTTGGCTTTTTAGGTCACACCTTGCATTTGTCTTACCTGCTATATTTATAACATTTTGGAATCCCATTTGGGAAAGAAGGTTCATTAGCGAGACATATGTCATGCTTCAGTGAGGCTGCAGTAGACCAAGTCCCTGGGAACCACACAATGGGATCAAAATGTCTTCCATGCAGGTAAAGCACTGAATGAAAGTTAATTAAGACTTCCATGCATTTATTTTTCCTTATTTTTGATCAAATACCCCAAATCCACTGCCATTCAGTTGATTCTGATTTCCAGCAACTCTAGATATGCTTTCTGTGAATAGAAATCTTTGCAGGCACAGATAGTCTCATTGGACAGAACAAAGCCCCGCCCAATCCTGTGCCTTTCTCAAAGCGCTTTACTTGAGTCCATGGTTGCAGCCACCGGGCCAATTCATCTCACTGAGGATCTTCCTCTTCTTCCTAACACTCTACCTTATCAAGCATAATGTCCTTCTACAGAGACCAGGCCACTTGATAGCAGGTCCAAAATATATGAGATCAAGTCCTGCCCCCCTCTATTTCTTCATCTTTATTGGTGGGTGCATACATTTGAGTAACAGTTGTATTAACTGAACTTTCTTGTGGGCTTAACAGATCTTGAAATATTCTTTTTGAGGATGCCATTCTTTTAGAATTTGTCATTCATTGTTGGCACAATGAAGTATATGATTGTCTGATTTAAAATGCCTATACTAATCCATTTCAGATCATTAATGCATCAGATATATTGATCTTATGTGCTCAATTCATTTTGACAACTTCCAAATTTCCTAGATTTATATTCCATACATTCCTTATTTGTAGCTGTTTCTTTTATTCACCTTCTTCTAAACTGGTTCACCTTGAATGACCCCACTCTTTCTGTTATTGTTAGGTGCGATCAAGTCGATTCCAAATCAGAGGGCTTCTGTGAACAAAAGAACAAACTGGGCCTCGGCCATGCTCCCAGTGATTATGTTGCAGTCAGTGTCCATCTCTCCTGTTGAGGATCTTCCTCTTTTTTTGGAGACCCCTCTACTAAACATCATGTCCTTTCCCAGGGACTAACTAGTCTGTCCTGCTAACTTGTCCAAAGCACTTAGACAAAGTCTGGCTACCTTTGCCTCTAAGTAACTTTCTAGATGTTCTTTAGATTCTTTCAAGACAGATTTGTTTGTTCTTTTGGAAGTCCATGGTGCTTTTAATGTTCTTTGCCAGAGTCATATTCCAAATACATCAATTCTTCTTTAATCTTCCTTATTTAATGTCAAATTTTCCCATGCATATGAGGTGATTGCGTCAGTGACCTTGATGTTATTTGAAGTACAGGTAGCACAGTTTTCAGCATCACAGAACATTGAAAGCACCACAGAATGACAAACTGAAAGACAAGCTGTGGATTTGATTGATAGATTACATATCTCTAAATTTCTTCATTAAACTGGGTTGGAAATATGGAAATGTTGTGCTGGAAATATTTCTGCCTTGGAAAGATGAAGCACTGGTTGCATTGTAGTCAGCTATTCAAATTCGCTGCAAATATGAGGCCAACTGCCCCTTAAAGATTTATAGCCTTGCAGAGCCTAGGGAGCCGTTCCATTTCCTATTGGATTGTTATGAGTTGGAATGAACTCAATGGCAGTGGAGTTAGCCTTGAAACAATTGTGAGATCCTCCCTGCATGAATTCAGGGAGGGCATGAGTGATTTTATTTTGCTTTGAGTTAGTTAGTATCTGTTCTCAGAATTGTTTTGAACCTGCCTTCCCAAACAACAAATAAAATCTTTAAACAAGAAAAATTAAATTGTCCTCTGAAATTGTTTACCAAGCATGTTTCTTAGGTTACAGTTGAGAGTAACAGAATCGACAAATTACATTTCTGATGCAGATGTTACTTTTGTTTAAAATGAAGTTTGGACCTTGAACCTTAGCATGGCTACCATCTGGGGTAGGGAATTCTGGGTTAATTTGGCTGTTCTCCCTTTTCTTTGAAAGCGGATCATTCTAGATAACTTGATAACCAAGAAGTAGTAGTAAAAAATTTTCCCTATATTTCTTCTCAATTCTTCTCCAAAATTTCTATATTTTGTATACATGTAATACGAGGTTTATGTTTAATAAAAAATAGCTGCCCTCCCATTATTTTTAACGCATGTGCATCAAATGGGAACAGTCCTCTATAACATTTTCAATGGCTAATTCTTTCCTCTGTAGCAGGTCCCTAAGCCTTTCTCCAGAGGTGCCTCTGAATTAGCAGCTGGGCATGTTAGACTCTGATGAGGCGTTACAAATTCAGATACTGCTCAGGAGCAGATAGAAGGAGCCCCGCTGAGTCAGGCTGACATTGGGCTGCTAACTGTGAGGTCAGCAATGGACATCACTAGCCATTCCGTGGGAGAAAGAGCTTTTCACCCCCCAGAAAGAGGAACAGTCTCAGAACCTCAGAAACGCACAGGACAATTCTCCCCATCCCATAGGGTTGTAATAGTCAGTATGGACTCCATGCTAGTGAGTGTTTTTGGTGAGTAGATGACAGGTAACCAAAGCAAGTGGGTTGCAAGCAATACTTAGCTTTTCTTTCTAGTAAATACAAGGGAAACTTGAGGTAGGGGATGGCAATTGGCAGGCCTGAGGTCTTTAGAAAGGGCTGTGCCGGAGGCAGGGCCCTGCGGGTGTTCAACCTCACCCATCCTGTCCCATGAGACAGTGGCTCCATTGTCGGGTTTTTGCAAAAGAAGGTAGCAATCAGAATTGCATGAGACATCTTTCAATTTTTAAATGATGCCAATTCTTTCACATTAAAAATAAAAACAGTTTGTGGGCTAACTTTACGGCAGAGCCAAGCCAAACAGATCTGAGCTTCTTATCTGCCTACGGCTGTTCTTCATTGCTGCGATCTGACCCTAGAGTCAGCATGCTGTTTTTTTTCCATTAAGAGTAAAGTACATTCAGATTGTTGCTAGAAACTCAGCGCCATTTCTTTTGCAGTTGTCACATGAGGAAAACACACACTCAAAGTCAACCATTTTATCTCACTGCCATGGAGCGGCTTCTGACTCACAGTGACCGGTAGAACTGAGTAGAAGTGGCCTGTGGGTTTCTGAGACTGTGGCCCTTTGGGGGATTAGAACTCTTCATTTTTCCCCCATAGAGCTGCTGGTGGTTTCCAACTGCTGACCTTGCAATGAGCGGCCCAATGGGTAACCACTGTGTCATGAGGGCTCAAAGCATTTTATAGAGGGCCTGTTATTAACCCTTCGACAGGACAGAAACAAATCTGGCTGAGGAAAACCATCCACATGAGCCTGGGATGGTGTCTAAATAATTTACTGATATAGGGCTCCTGGTAAAATGCAGACCAGGAACTGGTCACAAAATGTCACTGCGGTTTCAGGCAGGCCTACAGAACTGAGAAAGGACCACGATTTGGGTCTGTACACAATTCACAAATTCAGCTTTAAAAACAAGGTTACAGGACTGGTTCTCCAGCTTTGACCACCAGCCTCAGTGGTGACAGTGGGGGCTGGGACTCCAGCCTCATATCCAGGTCTGAGCTAAAGTTCTCTTCCTTTTCCGTTGGTCTTCTTCATGTAGTGCCCAGCTTTCTCATGCATTGAAGGCAAGTTGGTACGCCATGATCAAGTTCACCATAGTCTTCAAATGAACACATAAATATAATGAATAAGTATATGTAGAACAAACATATACTGAGTAATCTTTGCAATTCTGAGTATTCTTTGCAATTTAAGAACTGGCCTTAGGTTGATTTTTATTTATAGACTCTACAAGATTTTGCTATTTCAAAACTTAATTTTTTAAAACCAATTTGATGAGTGAAAACAAAATAGCATTGTAGTTGTACATTGAAATTCTTTGTATATATTATTTTCTTCTACTTCCATGAATAGCTACCATGTCAGAAACTCAGAGAGGCAGTCCTACTGTGTAATATATGGTCACTCAGAGCTGGCATTGATGTGGTGGCAGTGAGTTTGGAGATTTTGTGTGTGTGTATGTGTGTATAATGTCTTGTGAGGATGCAAATATTTAGGGTAGCAGATAGAAAGAGCTTTATCTTTTTCTGAGGAAAAGATGGTGGGTTTGCTAACAGCAGTCCAATGCTTATCCAAAATACCACCAAAGCTCCTTATATCTCTACTTTTGCTATATTTATTTTTGGTATTTTAAATTGAACCCAGAGATTCTTCATTTTCAGTGTTTGTCAGCTCTAGGTGTTTCAAGGAGTGCTGGTGTGTACTGGGTTACGTGTTGGGCCGCTAAACTCCAAGGTCAGCAGTTTGAACCATACGCCACGCACCTGGAGTAACGGGAGATCTTGTGCTCTTATAAAGATTGATAGTCTTGGAAACCCTAAGGATCATTTTTACCCCATCCTTTTGCTTTTGGGTTTACATGGGCTGCGAAGGAGCATTGGCGGTTTAGTTGTTAAGAGTTTGGCTCTAACCCAGTAGGTCACTGGTTCCAACACACTAACTACTCCAAGAGAGAAATCTGTGGTAGGGTCTTCCATAAAGATGACTGCCTTGGAGACTTTATGGGGCAGTCCCACTCTGCCCTATAAAATTACTATGAGTTGGAATCAACGCATGACTCATAGCACTGACAACAAACATGTTGTGCTTTTTCAGAATTTAACAGTCATGTGTTAATCTTCACTTTTCTTGCTTATGTTATATCTTATCAAACAAATCTTTGCTAAAAGTATGACACTATCCTATATTGTATTCATTTCTTTTTTAAAATTACTGTCTGATATTTAACTCTTTAGTATCCCTGAAATTTATCTTGTGTATCGTGTGAAATAGGAATTTTATATTTCCTACTAACTGATAGTCAATTGTCTCAATGGAATTTTTAAAACAAAATCTTATTTCCCATTTTGCAGTAGTTCCTTTCTAAGAAATTTTATTGTATATCCTTTCAAATCACCATCTACACTGTAAAACCTAAATGACACACAATACCAAACACTGGTTTTATAGACAAATTTTTCAAGGTATTGACTGCTTGGAATCCAGTCAAGTAATCATTGAAGCACAGTGATAAATTAAACTGTAGTGAGATAATACTTGATGATATAAATGTAATAGTTAAGAGTTTAAGGGTCGAGGTCATGAAACATTTCATTTCACTATGTATTACAATCTAAAATTATCCCCGGATTCAAAGAATGTTAACTGATTAATGCTAGACTAAGACTTTCTTAATATCTATGTTATTAGAAAAAAAGGTCAAATATTTTCCTTTAGTAAATTTGATAAATCAGTTTCTTCGTGGAAATATAAAAGCCAGTCAAGTATATGGTCTCTGATAATGCACTACTGCCCCAATACAAAGGCCTTAAAACAAAACAGTTTAAAAAATGGCTCCAAATAGGTAAAGAGTCAAACACATTATTTAAAGCTAGTAACTCATGAATTATCTCCTTTTAATATTATGAAATATCACAATGCAGTTATCTTTCTTTCCTCACACCCTAATGAGGATAGTGTTGCTTCCTGCTACATTTATGACCCCTGTTTCATTCCCACTGGTTTGTGCACATTTCTTGCTCCATTTATTCCTGGTTAATCAACACCCACTCTTGTTCATCATTTCAGAGAGATGGCGCATTTCAGACCAATTTTCTGCATCATATCTTCCCTTTCTTGCCAGTTATTGATATCCACACTAAGGCTATTGACCTTGGCCCCACTGAACCAGATTATCTTTTCTTTAATGGAAAGGACATCTATATATCCATTATTTTAGGACTTGACTTATGGCATCAGTAACGTGGAAATGTTTAAATACTCAAGTTACAACTACTTTCTAGGAAGTTAAAAGTAAGCAGGCATTTTCTAAGATTTACTTTTAAGGAATAATTCACTTACAGTGAATTCTTTAATGTGGATCTTCTAGTCAACATATCTCCCACTCCCCCCAAAGGGCCTTATCTTGTGTGGGTCTGGGTAAGAGGGTAGGGGAAGAAACTTATAGGATTCACCTGTGAGTGATTGCTAACCAGAGTCATTAGGTTGCTATATTGCGGGGTATAAAGGAGCCCTCTGAGCTGCAGGAGGAGAAATCACATTACCAGCAAGGGTTCTGGACCTGAGGTCCCTGCACAGTGAACCTCCTTGGTCTAGAAGACGGATGTGACATTGGAGAAGGAGGATCAGAACCAGGAGTCAGAGCATGAGACAGTGTGGTGGACATCCAGCCCACAGAGCAAGTAAAGCTGAGTGCTTTGAGATAGGAGCTGGCATACAGAGTGGGGTTTCTCTGGGCACTTAATTGGTGGTGCTGGACTTGTTGACCAATGGAAGTGGATATTTTTCCTTGAATAGGGTGTCTCAGGCTCTTGTTTCAGGGGCCTGTGTTCACTGACCCACTAAATTTGAGCTGAATGCCTGCAGTTTGAGGTTGACAACAGGGTGTTATGCCCTTTGGGCATTTTAGCAGTCTTGAAATAACTTTATAATAAGACCTGACTGCATCCTGAGCTTTTGTCACCTAAATTACAACCTACTAAATATTTATTAAACCTTAAATCATGATAGCTGTCTGTATTCTGTACGACCATCATAATAAATTTTAAAAATCTAGAAAAATTAGAGAATGTAGTTTGAGACAGAACACACACTCTAACAATGTTACTAACAACGTTCCGACAGATTTCCACAAGGTGCAGTCTGCTATGGTTTCTCTTTTGGTTTGTTCTCTATTCTGTTCCTCTTCTCATTTCTCCAAAGAGACAACAGGGAAATCTTGGAAGAAATTTCGTTTTGGTGTTCGCAAAACCATGTTTCCCTTTCATTTTGTGAGGTTCTGCTTTGCTTCTTCAAGTAGTAGGCTTTACAGTGACAGGTTCTAGGGGTGAAATTATGATATTTTTGAGAGATGCATTCAATTAAGACGCTTGAGAGGATCTGCCTTCGGGGCGGGAGACTTAGGAGGCACACAGGAGGCACATTCATCTGGGCTTGTGAGCTCTCATCCCTAGGCTCTTTCCAGCAGATTATTTTGTGTGGGTCAACTTTGCTTCTGCAGTTGACTGAGTATTAGTCGCTGTGGTCTAGCGGGGCAGTTTCAAATTTTAGATTACGTGAGATGTTGCTCTTAGCAATCACTGCTGCGTGTGACCGTTCTGCTCAAGGGAGAGTGGCCGGTTTTAGAGACAAGGCTGCAGGTACCAGAACTTCATGCCACACAAGTTGAGTTAGTGAGGCTTTAGCTTTAAATTGTTAGTGCTAGGCTTAGGTGAGCCATGCCGGGTTAGCTGTAACAAAATCCATTCTGTATGCAGGGCCCCGGAAGGAGCAGTGAAGAACACATTGGCATGATCTGGCTGTGCCGGGACTCAAGAGTCAAATCCCACTGTATGCTCTCAAGTTCAATGTTGACTGTGAATGGCAGAGGAGGGAGTAATCTTCCCTGAGACAGGTTTCTGAGGCCAGAGCAGGCACAGCAAGAGACTGGGAAGCAGACACTGTGCCATAGACCTGGAAACCATCACAATGAAAGCGTGTAGCTGTGAATGGAGGGTGGGGGTGGGGGTGGGGGTGCCTGAAACACTAACCTCTGAGGAAAAGACAAATGATGAACTTTTAAAAATAATGGATGCAAAATAAGTGCACCTTATATCAAATTTGGTGACTGCATTGTTTCCTTGGTAAATTTCAAATGTTTTTCAGGAAGGCAGTGAACAGGCTAACGGTAAAATGTGGACTGTTCAATTGTACCTCAACCTCTGCAAAGAAAGAGTTCAAGTCCACAGATGATGGATTCTGGGCAGCTGACTGAGAATGATTATCTTCTTGGAACAACGAAAACTGAAATTTTCTCCATATACTGGTATCCCCCTTTTTGCAGATCCAACCCAATGACCTTAACAACAGCCTTTGCTCACAGTCAGTGGGGATTCACAGGCAACCAAGCCTCTGGGCTCTGGGAGTGCGATTTTCCACAGATGAGGATGTCTGGGTCTGTGGATTATCTCCTTTTCGGAATTGGATGAGTGTGCTGTGATGGGTCTGATAATCTTCTGACTAATCATACGAGGCCTAATAACTCTTTGGGCTCTGAGCAAAGAAACCTCAGGAGACTCTATGAAGTGAACTAATCTTTCTGAATCCCCAAAGAACTAGGATTCATTCTAGCGAGCCGTTTCCCAGGCTCTGCTCGCAGAACAAAGGCCAGTTTCACCGAGAACTACTTTCTACCCACTCTCTACGAGACTGAGCAGATGCAACGTTGAAGGAGATGACTTTTTGATTTTAATCTTTTGGAACTTTACCTTGTGAGAGAAAAACAAGAACAAAAAAATCTCCCAGGGATTTCAAGCTTTTTTTTTTGGGGGGGGGGGGGAGGTGGGCGGGCTAAGAGGGGAGGGGTTCAAACCATGTACTTTCTATGTGTCTTGGAAAGTAAGTTTTTGACTTCTATTTCTTCCAGTTTGACAACTGGGAAGGAGTTTACTCTCAACAGTGAGGCTTATCTATGTCACTGTTGTGCTTTAATTATATTACAGACCTAAATAAATAAGTTAACAAATAATAAACCAAGTCAAACTCACTGCTATTACGTCGCTTCCAACTTGGGTGACCCTAAAGGCAGTGGTTCTCCACCTTCCTAATGCCACGGCCCTTTAAGACAGTTCCTCATATGGTGGCGACCCTCAAACCATAAAATTGTTGTTGTTGCTACTTCATAACTGTAATTTTGCTACTGTTATGAATCGGGCAACCCCTGTGAAAGGGTCATTTGACTCCCAAAGGGGTCACGACCCACAGGTTGAGAACCGCTGCCCTAAAGGATAGGGTAGAATTGTCCCTGTGAGTTGCCATGACTATAACTCTTACAGAAATAGAAAGAAGCCTCATCTTTATCCTGAGGAGTAGCTGGTGGTTTGAACCACCGACCTTGCAGTTAGCAGTTCAACTCAGAAACACAGTGCCACCAGGCCTCCTATATTACAGAAGGTGACCACATTATTCTAGGCTGCTTATGTATAATCAAAAATGTCCTGGGGTCTTGTGTCTTGGTTTGGAGGTTTTAGGGTCATGGTTTCATGGGACATCCTGGCGAATTGACCTAATACATTATGTTACGTTTCTGTTCTACCTCTTAGATCACTGCTTAGTGTTTGAGGGGGTCTTGACAATTCCATAGCTGTCATCCAGGTGATAGTAATTAGTCTCTCTTCTCCAGGAGCCATGGAGTCAGGAGATTCAGGGATAATAGAGGTATGACGTGCGTGACTGACTGACTCTGTAAACAGCTGCCTCCTCTTCCAGGAGACTCTCACAACGGATGGTGTTGGACTAACAACAAACTTAAGGGTTTAGAAGAACAAGAGGTAAATACTGTTAAAGGACACTTCCTTCTAAATTTTGGCCCTGTTTATGAAGGAGGAGCCCCATTATCATCACGCAGCGGTCTTTGTCCTTGCACTTATTAACTTCTTTCTGACACACAATAATTTTTAAAAAAAGGAAGGACAAAAGTACATATTTTCAGTTCTGGTCTTTTACTGTCTGTAACTCTTTGTATGATCATGCCTAACAGAGAGCATACACTGTGGACCATCGATTTTTGAATATAAAATATTTCAATGAAATATCCAAAATATGGTTATTCCAATTGACAAATACTACACTGTATTCAGCAAGGGAAAATGGCCCCAAATCAGGATTTTTGAGACGTTAACAAAATTACTCTTGTTTTATTTTTGAGATAGTAGCAACATTCCTAACGGTTAGCAATATGGCAGCTAAAGGCTCTCTTCAGCTACCAGGGCCCCTGCAGCTATTACTTTGAGCTCAGCCTCAATCACACAGCTTGGACTTGTTTCTTTAAGTAGGGGATAACTTCACCCTTCCTTGTTGTGTATAACTGACAGGGGGTCACAGACCTAACAACAAGGGAACCAACCTTCAATTGATGTGGTGTTGGATAGGAATGCATTATGCAAGTGGGCATATTTGTAATGAAACTTCAAAATGTACCCACTTTAAAACAAATCTCTATCAGAATGGTTATTCTGTCATGTACTGTGCTACTCAAAAAGGAATGCATAAGAATGACACTAATGCAGATTGATTAAATTCAAAAATTAAAAATCCCTCAAACCATGGTATTTTCAATTGCCTCCTAGGTGGATATGGATGTTGGACACTGAATAAGGAAGATCGAAGAAGAACCAGTGTTTTGAACTGTAGTGCTGGTACAGAATATTGAACATTTCATGCAGAGCCAAACGGACAAACAAGTCTACATTGGGAAAAGTATGGTCAGAATGTTCCTTGGAGGCAAGGCGTGGAGATTTCGTCTTCCATACTTTGGACCGGTTGTCTGGAGAGTCCTGTCCTTGGAGAAGGACATTGTGCTTGGACAAGTAGAGGAGCAGTGAGAAGGAGGAGGTCCTTCCTGGAGACGGATGATGAGCACTAGCAGAGGAACGTGTGTGAGCATGGTGCCGGCCCAGGCAGTGTTCTGTTCTCGTCTTCATACCTACATCCTTATGGCCCAGACCCTACTCGATGGCACCTAACAATACCAACAGCCAAATATATGATTTATGTATGGCATAATACAATTGGATTTATACATCTGGGGAGTTTTACTTTATACAATCTACCTTGGGCTGCATATGTTTACCTATTTTTTACCTCTTCTAATTAGCACTGTTTTGTCATGTGGCTTATTCTACATGTAATATTAAGATAAGCTAGATCTAATATTTTTCCATTAATTATAATACCTGCTAAAGCTTTTACTTTGTTACTATATAATTTATCGTTCTTGGTGTCAGTTTGGAAGATTCTACCCTGTCTATTGAAGGTGTAGTTTACTATATAAACAAAATTATATAGCCTCATTGAAACATATCTAAACACACACACACACACACACACACACACACACAAACACTATGTAGAACCACAAATGAAATAATGAAGTCAGAGGAAAAGAAATGTTTTCTAGACCTAGAACTTTTGAAGCAATAAAGCATACTTATGAAATAAGATAGTAATGTTTTGGGGTACAACTAAATTATTAAGATGAAGATTTGAATGAAATAATCAAATATCATGCATTTTGACTCCTGACTTTGCCAGCCTGTCGTGGCTAATGATCTACAAAATAGTTTGCAAATACTTTGAATTTACTATGTATACTACTGGAAATGTTATAGCTAATACTTTAGCTCCTTGCAGCCGAAGAAATAGAAAAAGAAATGGAAAAATGTGTGGGCTCTTATTTGACATCTGCTTCTTCTGAAGTAGGTAGGAATGAAAGAATTTTTATAGAAAGAGGACTAATGTCATTCATGTATGGATGCCCACATAGTCAAAATAGAGCTGCATCAATGACCTAGAAGACAAGGTCGTTGGAAAACTACTAATTCAAATTCTGAGAAGAAATAGATGTACCGTGTGTGATTTATACTCGTATCTCAAGTAAAACTTTAAGAAAGATGTTTTTCCAAATGATATGTCTGAGCATCAGGTTTATCTTTTTCTTTCAATGATGTGAATTTGATATCTGGTTATAGTTAGACAGGATCCTTCTTGATTGGGGTTTTTCAGATGTCAGTACTAGGGTTTTGTATTTTAGAGCAAACATGAAAGGATATAGTTTCTTTATTTTCAGTATGGAAGTCCGCTATTATAGGCCCACATAAGGCTACTCTGATAAAGTTATGGAATATATTTATTTACGATAATCTTGAGACAGGAAATTTTAAACACACATATTAAATATATTACCTGTGAGGATCGGCAAACTCACAATCTGCAAACAGGCGATGCTTTCTTGTGTTAGCACCTCACACGATATAGATAAGATTATTATCACTATTACATTTATTTAATACTTTCTGTACTACTCCTATGCCTACTATGATAAATGTATCCTGTATCTCTAACAAGATTCTAATTTTGCTCTTGACACATTTTTATTATTTCTAATTTGTATTGGCAAAAGTGACAAAATGAATTGCCAAATGCTATATATTTCTCTTATCTTATGGGGCTATGCTTTATTTAGTTAAAAATAATGCCCTTAGCTCTGTGTAAATACAATGTTATAAAAAAAGAGACAATTTGGTATTAGAAATAAATTTTGAGATAGCCAAGTGTCTTTTAGGTTGTATCTGGTGTATCATTGACTTCTCGAGATATGGTTTGCTCCCCCGTCTTCCACTTACCTTCCCACCAGAGCAACTCCACTCACATTTCTTTGTGTCATGGTCCCAAGTAAGATGTTTTTATTTTATTTTTTATTTATTTAAAAATCATTTTATTGGGGCTCATACAACTCTTATCACAATCCAGCCAGCCAGCCATTATGTCAAGCATACCTGTTTGTACATTTGTTGCCATCATCATTCTCAAAACATTTGCTTTCTACTTGAGCCCTTGGTATCAGCTCTTCATTTTTTCCTCGCCCTCTCCACCACCCCTCCCTCGTGAACCTTTGATAATTTATAAATTATTATTATTTTGTCATATCTTACACTGTCTGATGTCTCCCTTCACCCACTTTTCTGTTGTCTATCCCCCAGGGAGGAGGTTATATGTAGATCCCTGTAATCGGTTCCCCTTTTCCAACCCACCCTCCCGGTATCGCCACTCTCAATGAAAAACTTTTTCCTACTTCAAATTGTTTCAATTGCAGCCCTTTCCCACCAAACCCCAATCTCACTGCCATGGACCCCCTCTAGGCTCGCTGTGCTACACACCTTGACAGGAGCATACGTCTCATCTTTCCCCTTTGGCACAACTCGCTCACTCACTCACTCATTCATACATTGCCATCGATCCATTTCCTACTTCTAGCAACTGTTGAGGGCACAGTTGAACGGCCTTTTGGGTTCAGAGGCTGTGAGTATTTACAGGTACAGACCGTTTCGTCTTCCCCACAGAGCAGTTGGCGGGTTCTAACTGCTTCCCATTGGTGATAGTCTGACCAAAATATACTATGTCACCAGGTTTCCTAAATTTCTGACCTAATCTCCTAAACTTTTAATCATGTAGTTTAAGCAATAATATTTATTTTGATCATTAAACAGTTTATTTACCCTCTACAATTTTTGAGAGGCGGCCTTGATTTATTTAAAAAACACCAATTTCTGAAACAGAAGTCTGACATTTAGACCCAACTCTCTTGACCACTTGCTGGGTGACCTTGGGCAGTTCAGTCAGGACTCAGTTTATCCGGCTATGCAGCAGGACTAATTACTAGAACTCTAACAGATTTGTCCCAAAAAACCAACTAAATAGATCCAAAAATATTTTAAAGTTAGGTTCAACCTCACAACCTCCTCTAAATTTGAAGACTTATAAAAGTAATGATTTTTTCAAAGTTCCTCTCCTTTTAGCTTACAATGAAACAGCACACCAGCAGTCATGGCAGGAAGAATATAGAACATTATGAAAAGATGCAGAAGGATCTCAACAGCTTGCCTGAATGTGTGCCCCACCGTGTCAGAACAGAACTATGGATTGGGACCAGGAGGAAGGTAGAGGTAAAGGGGCACACTCACATGTAAGGGTTTACTTCAAAATCATGAAAAGAATTTCTTAACCTACTGCCATCTAACAGATCCTGACTTGTAGTGACCCTGTAGGACAAATTGGAACTTCCCCACAGGGTTTCCAAAGCTTCTTTATCAAAACAGACTGCTTCGTCTTTCTCCTGCAGAGCAGTTGATGGATGTGACCCACTGGCCAAGTGCTTGACAGCCACGTGCTTATGCCACCAAGAGTATCGTAACATCTTTCACTTTCCCCAGAGAAGAGGAATTACTGCATGGTTCAGTGTGGTGGAACTTATCAGTGCCCAACTAATAGGTTTCTGTTATCAGCACTGCTTCACATTTCAGCATACTAAGATGACACATAAGGATACTTGGTGGCACAAGGGTTAAAGCAGGCAGCTGCAAATCAAGAGGTCGCAGGATCAATTTACCAGTGCCCCATGAAGACAAACGGGGCAGTCTGAAGATTTACAACCTGGGAAAATCTATGGGGCTGTGGTGCTGATTCCTAGAGGATTGCAATGTATTGGAATGGACTCAAGGGCACAAAACAACAACATGACAGCTGACAGGGAGGACCTGCTGAGGCAGCACACACAGGTGGCAAGTCTCCTTGAAAAGCACTTTCGCTTACCAGTGACCGGGCTGAACAAGGCACTTATGCTTCTCAGACTCATTTTTCTCATCTTTAGTTATTGTTGTGAGCAATCAGAAATCATGTTGTATGCTACTTCTTCTTTAAGGAACAGCCTTTTTTTTTTAAAGGAGGCTCAACTGTTGAATCTGAGATTTATATTATTTTAGTATTTAAGAGTTGGTTAGCAAAAATCCTTGTCTTATCTCCTACGTGTCTGTGAATGCCATCTGGCTTTCAGGGCACAACGAAAATCAAGAAACAATCAAGTGACTGGGTTTTTTCCCTCGCTCAATGTGACTAATAGGGAGTGATTTTATCTTCACAATAAGAGGAAATCTTATTTACTTGGAAAAGATTTCCAGTGCTATTTTAAATAACTAACTTAAGGAGAAATTCCATGGCAAATTTTGGTTAAAAACAAGGATGATTTAATGTTATTAAGAATTATCTTTTTTATTTTTGAGTCAATGTTAAGGCAGATACAGTTTGAGTAATAATGGTACTAGCAAAGCTTGGAGGAGTCTCATCAATGTGTCCGTGGGATGTTTCCAGAGCCATTTCAAGTCTCATTTTCACGTCGCTTTACCTGAGTTACATTTTGTGCTGATTGCTTTCATGAGCTGACTATCCCAGCGTGTTTTCTGTTATATTTTTACAAGTAAAAACATCGTTGAGATGATGTTTTATCTTTTCTAAGACTCAAAAGGAAAAATATCTTCAGATATGAGCTACTCCATAATAAAAATATCTTCAGATATGAGATACTCCATAATAAAAATATCTTCAGATATGAGATATTACATAATTAAGATATAATCATAAATAAGTCATTTACAGGCACTGTGATATGAAAAGCAATTTTTGAGTGAGTGTGTTTTATGCCAAAAATGGTAATATCTACTTGTTTCTTCTAAATAACATGTTTTTTTCAAAATAGATCATAGACAGGTGTTAATTATGGACACACTTATACACTGATTTGGCCATAGTGAAATTTAAGTTATCAAATATAAGGAACTCTATTTATTGTCACCAGAGAGGTGCTATTTTTGAAGAGAATTTAAAGCAGGAAGAGAAGAAACTATGTAATCAAATGAATATTTAACCCCCCAAACTGATAAAAATTTAACATTTTATAATAGAAGTAGCTTATTATATATTCATTATCTAGAGAGAAAAATATATGGTATAGAATTCAAGTAAATTCACAAGTAAGTATAAAACCAACAAACAAATCAATCCTTTGTTTTATATGAATAAATTGATTAAAATACTCCTTCCAGAAAATTGTACTAAATTGGGAAAACAGAAGTTATACTTGAATTTTCAAATACGGGTAAAAGTAAAATATTAAAAGGATTTTACATATTATGTTCTGTTTCCTCCTCTTTTGCTAGATATTTTCATAATTTTCATATTTAATGTGTATTAAAATGGGGGCAATATTAACATAACATAATTTAAAACCGTAGAAGGAGAAAAGGCTAGAGAGAGAAAAAGAACTTGATGCTTGAAAAAGGAATTCTTGCATTATTATGGTTTTTTTTTTATCTACAAATTTCCCTACAAATGTTGTTTACTCCTCTATCTTATCACCACTTGCTTCTCAGTTGGTTCTACTGTGATGACTTGAGTGTTGCTGTGATGCTGGAAGCTATGTCACTGGTCTTTCAAATGCCAACAAGGTCATCCAAAGTGAGTAAGTTTCAGACACAGTGCTGGAATTGCACCCGATCTGACCCCACCACACTGAAGTGAAACACCGAGGGTACACAACAGAACAGCAAGGGAAGCAGAGTAACAAAGTCCCCAGGGAATACCCAAAGTAGACTTTGGGTTCAGTGCATGGCACCCCATCAGACTTGACCAGAAAACACTCCTGAAGGTCAACAAATAGAACTTGAACTATTTACAGACTTTTCTTTCTTTCTTTCTTTCTTTTTGTCGATGGTTTGTTGTTGTTTTGTTTTCTTTTGGTGCTTTGTTTGTTCTGTCCTGATTTTTTGTGTGCATATTATTATCTCTGCAGGTCTACCTGGATAAGAAAGGAGGGATGAGCAAGCTGGAGGAGAAAACAACAGGACACGGGGGGACATGGGAGAGGGGAGGCAAGGGAAAGGAAGTGGGTGTTCAGAAACCCAGGGACAAGGGAACAACAAGTGATTTAAAATCAATGGTGAGGAGGGTGTAGGAGGTCTGATAGGGCTTGATCAAGGACTATGTAACCAAGAGGAACTACTGAAAACCAAATGAAGGCTGAGCATGATAGTGGGACAAGAAGTAAAAGGAAATAGAGGAAAGAACTAGGAAGCAAAGGGCATTTATAGAGGTCTAAACACATGCATGTGCATATATAAATATATTTATAAGTGATGATGGGGAAATAGATCTATGTGTGTGTATTTATAGGTTTAGAATTAAGGTAGCAGATGGACATTGGGCCTCTACTCAAGTACTCTCTCAATTCAAGAACACTTTGTTCTATTAACCTGGCATTCCATTACGCTCACTTTCCCAACACAATGACTGGAGACAACGCAGGTGCATAAGAAAATGTGGTGAAGAAAGCTGATGGTGCCCAGTTATCAAAAGATATAGTGTCTGGGGTCTTAAAGGCTTGAAGATAAACAAACAGCCATCTAGCTGAGAAGCACCAAAGCACACCAGCCTGTGTGATCATGAGGTGTCAATAGGATCAGGATCAGGCACAAAGAACAAAAAAATGATATCATTGTGAATGAGGGGGAACGTGGAGTGGAGACCTAAAGCCCATCTGTAGACAACTGGACATCTCCTTAGAGAAAGTTCTTGGGGAGGAGATGAGCCAGTCAGGGTGCAGCACAGCACTGATGAAACATACAACTTTCCTCTAGTTCTTTAATGCACTCCTCCCACATTATTATCATGATCCCAATTGTACCTTACAAATCCGGCTAGGCTAGAGGATTTACACTGGTACAGATAAGAGCTGGAAACACAGGGAATCCAGGACAGATAAACCCCTTATGAACAATAATGAGAGTAGCGATACCAGGAGGGTAAGGGGAATGTGGGGTAGAAAGGGTGAACTGGTCACAATGAACTACATATAACCTCCTCCCTGGGGAACAGACAACAGAGAAGTGGGTGAAGGGAGACATCAGACAGCATAAGACATGAAAAACTAATTATAAATTATCAAGGGTTTGTGAGTGAGGGAGAGGTGGGGAATGAGCAGCTGATACCAAGGACTGACGTAGAAAGAAAATGTTTTGAGAATGATGATGGCAACAAATGTATAGATGTTTTTAACACAATGAATGTATGTATGGATTGTGATAAGAGTTGTACAAGCGCCCAATAAAATGATTTTAAAAAAAGAAGAAGGAATCAGATGAAGTAGCCACTGGAAACCATAGGCATGACTTTGAAATATTGTCAGATATGGAAGGCATAATGAATGGCAACCGCCAGCCAGAGTAGTGCCAGAGGATGGGTCCCAGGTCAAAAGGCACTTGCATGCGACTGGGGAATGGCACTGCATTAACTGTCACAAAGGATATTTCAAAACCAATCATGAAGTACAGTGCTGCTTGTGATAGGATTATACTTACCCACCTTCAAGGAAATCCAGGCACTACAAATATTATTCAAATTTATGCACCAACCAAGAAAGCTAGGGCTGAGGAAACTGAATAACCCTACTAATATCTTCAGTTGAAATTGGATCAAGCACACGATCAAAATGTATTGATGATTATTGGCAATTGGAATATACAAGATGAAAACAAAGAGGAACGAACAGTAGTAGAAAAATATGGTCTGGTGATAGAACTGAGCTGTAGCTCACAAGATAGGATTTTGTAAGACCAATGATTTGTTCATAACCAACAATTGTTTTTGAACAACACAAACGATGACCGTACACATGGACTTCTCCTGATGGAATAAAATAAATAAAATTGACTACATCTGTAGAAAAAGACCACGAAGAGACTCAACATCAGCAAATAAAATCTGGCTAGTGATTGACTGTAGAAGAGACCATCACTTCCTCATATGTCAGTTCAGGGAGAAGCTGAAGAAAATGTAAATAAACCCATGTGAGCCAAAATATGACCTTGGTTCTATCCCACCTGAATTTAGAAAATATCTTGAGAAACTATTTGATCCATGGTATACGAATGACAGAAAACCAGAGGCGCTATGGGAAGACGACATCAAGAACATTATTCATGAAGACAAGAAAATAAACTGTCATTAAAAGAAAGAAAAGAATGAAAGATCAATGTGGGTGCCAGAAGAGATTCTGAAACTTGCTCTGCTTCTTAAAGTAACAAATGAAAGAAAAGATGAAATCAAAGAGCTAAATAGCAAATGTCAAAAGGGTGTGTTATATGAAGAAGAATGCATCATTGGTTTTGGTAGTCTTCTAACAACCTGTGATACTCAGGTGCTTGCTGAGAGTGAGAACTTGCTGATGAAGATCAAGATTGCAGCCTTCAGTATGGATTGCAATTCAGTGTCAAGAAAACCAAAATCCTCACAAAGTGGCCAGTAAGCAACATCATGGTAAATGGAGAAAAAAATTGCATCTGTCAAGGATTTCATCTTGCTTGGGTCCACAATCGATGCTTATGGAAGCAGCAGTCACAAGACCAAAAGACTCCGTGCTTTAAGTAAGTCAGCAGCATGCGTCTTTAGAGTATTTCAAAGCCAAGCTGTGTCTGACCCAGCCCTGCTATTTTTCACTGTCACATACATATCCATAGGAAATTTGGACATTGAATAAGGAAGATCTAAGGAGAATGGGTACATTTGAATTGTGGTGCTGGACAATACTGAAATACTGTGGACCTAGAAAAGCACAAAGCAATCTGTCTTGGAAGAAATCAGGCCAGAGAGCTCCTTATATCTTTGGCAACGATGGCTTATATATTGTGGCCATGTCAGGAGACACCAGTTTCTGGAGACGGACATCATGCTTGGTAAACTATAAGGATCCACCACTTGTCTGTCAGTTTGTCCTACTGTGGTGGTTTATGTATTGCTCTGATGCTGGACACTATGTCACGGATATTTCAAATGCCAGCAAGGTCACCTCTGTGGACAGGTTTCAGTGGAGCTTGCAGACTAAGAACAGACAACCAAAAGGACTCAGCTTCCCACTTTTTAGGAAGAAGCCACTGAAAACCTAATACATAGCTTTGAAGCAATTTCAAATACTGAAAACCTAAACAAAGGAAATGGAGCACTGTACACGACACTGTTGGCAGATGGGCCTCTCCAGTCTGAGGGCACTGGAAATGTGACTGGAAAGGAGATGGTTTCATGGAGCAGAGTGGATCATCGTGACGAGTCTGGAAATATCTGTGGGTGGAGCCTTTGAGGTCTTCAATTGCGGATGGGGCAACACCCCAGATAAAGAGAAATGGCTGCAAAAACCTTCTAGTGATTGGAACTTAAAAGGGGCAAAGTATGAATTTGGGAAAATTAGAAGTGGTGACAAATGAAATGGTATGCATGGAGATTAATATACTAGTCATTAATGGGCTGACATGGAATGGTATTGGCCATTTTGAGTGGGAAAAATCACATGATTTACTATGCCAGAAAGAACACAATCAAGAGGAATGGGGTAGCATTCATGGTCAAAAAGCATCTGGCTATATCTGTCATGAAGGACAATGCTATCTGTGACTGGATTATATCTGTTGGCCTTCAAGGAAATTCAATCAATACAATTATTGTTTAAATTTATGCACAAACCACAAAAGCTAGTGATGTCAAATTGAAGAATTCTATCAACAACTTTAGCAATAAATTGATCAAATATGCAGTCAAGATGCATTCACAGAAAAAGGAACAATAGTTGGAAAAGAGGGACTTGGTGATAGAAATGAATCTGGAGATTGCGTTATAGAGTTTTGCAAATGCAATGACTTGTTCAAAAAAGTAGATTACAAACATCCACAGGTGGAATACACAGAAATCAAACTGATGACCTCTGTGGGAAACACAATGGAAAAGCTCAATATCAGCAGCTGAAACCAGAGCAGGGACTGACTGTGGAATAGATTTTTAAAAATTGCTCATAAATTCATTGGCAAAGGTCATGAGAAAGATAGGAAAAAAGAAAATGTCAAAGTGAATGTCAGAAGAGACTATGAAATTTGCCCTTAATCATAGAGTAGATAAAGCAAATGGAAGAAAGAATTAAGTCAAAGAGCTAAATAGAGAATTTCAAAGGGCAGCTTGAGAAGACAAAGCCGAATATTATAACTAAATGTGGAAGGACCTGGAATCAGAAAGCCAAAAGGGAAAACATGCTCATATATATAAAACTGAAAGAAGTGAAAAAATTCAAGACTGGAATTGAAATTTTGAAAGAATCTACAAGGAAAAATATTGAATGAAGCAAGAAGCACCAGTCAATGATGCTGAAGGAAAAAATTCAAGCAGCATTGAGTGCATTAGCCAAAAACATGACTCCAGGAAATTACAGAATACTCACTGAAGTGATTCAGAAAACCGAACAAACACTTGAAGCACTCAGTCATTTATGCCAGGAAATTTGGAAGACAGCTACCTGGCCAGCTGATTGGAAGTGATCCATGTTTGTGCCCATTCCATAGAAAGGTGACCCAACAGAATGCTCACACTATAGAACAATAGTATTGGCATCACCTGTATATCAAGTGTTGCCGAAGAACATCCAACAATGGTTGCAGCAGTACATTGACAGGGAGCTGCCAGAGGTCCCCAGAGGCTGGATTCCAAAGAGGCCATGGAGCAAGGGTTCTCTTTGCTGACATCGGATGTATTTCGGCTCAAAGGATACAACACCAGAGAGATGTTTACTTGGGTTTCATTGACTTTGCAAAAGCATGTGCGGCCTTCAGTATGAATTACAACTCAGTGAAGGAACCCAGCTCTTCATAACTGGGTCCGTACATAACATCATGATGAATTTGTCAAGGGTTTTGTCTGTCTTGGATCCACAATCAGTGCTCATGGAAGCAGTAACCAAGCGAAAAGATGTATTGCATTAGGTAAATCTGCTTCACAAGACCTCTTTACAATATGGAAAAGCAAGGATGTTTCTCAAAGGATTAAGGTGCTCCTGACTCAAGCCAGAGTATTTTCCATTACATCATATGCATGTGAAAGTTGGACATTGAATAAGGGAGACCACAGACAAATAGATGCCTTTGAATTGTGAAAGTACTATGGACTGCTAAAGGGGCAAACCGATCAGCATCGGAAGAAGCAAGGCCAGAAGGCTCCTTCGATGCCAGGATAGCAAGACTGAGTTTTACAGACTTTGAACATGTTGTCAGGACAGACGAGCCCCTGGAGAAGAATGTCATGTTCGGTACAGTGGAGGGGTGGTGAAAAGGAAGAAGGTCCTCCAGGAGATGGACTGACTCAGTGGCAATGGGCTCAAGCACAGGAACAATTGTGAGGGTGGCCCACGACTGGGCTATATTTTGTTCTCTTGTGCATCAGGCAGCCATGGGCCAGAACTGACCCGATGGCACATAACATTAACAACTTGCATATTGAAGGTAGAGTGGCAAAATAATACTGGACCTTTATTATTAGATTACTTTTGCTTGCATGGAGTCCTGGTAGCCCTGTTGGGTAAGCATTGGACCGCTACCTGCAAGGTAAGTGCTTCAAATCCACCAGCTTCTCTGTGTGTGAAAAGTGAGGCTATCAGTTCTCTTTAAGATTCAAGGACTTTAAAACATTAATAGGTTCACTAACAGAACAGATTCAATGGCAGTGAATTTGAGTTTTGGTAATAGGATTAGAAATCCCTCATCAATAGCTAATGTGCTCATGCCTCTTGGATTTGTTTTTCTTTCCCTAAATTATAATACTTATTTAAAGAATATATATTATTTGTCTTATTTCCAAACTTTCAGGAGTCCCTTGAGTTCTTATTCTCTCATCTTTATGTAAGCATAATATACCTGACCATGTCTGTTGAATGGGACATCCAGAAATGAATACATCTCAACAGTTTGGACCTGGGTCTTCTGCTTGGTGTCTGTTGGAATTAGACGAATCAAGAACTTTCCTTCCTACCATCAACCTTCTTTCTTAAACCTAATTCAGGGTTATACAAGGGGTACTCCCCACCCCCACCCCTTCCAAACCAGAATTACTCTGAACCGAGTGGAGCTTTGCTAGTATGCATTTTTCCCACACGCATAAGAGTTACTTGCTCTGAGTTAGTGCACCCAGTGGCATCACCTGGAAATGTTCTCTCTGGTTACAGTGACATTTATCGTAAAAGCAGGTTTGCCTAAACCTCGTTTTTTGGTGATACCAACTTGAAAAGAACAGCATGTGGTTGTGATTTTTTTTTTTTTTTGCTGCTCAGGGAAAATGCCACAGAAAGTGTTGTGATGTTGAACACAGCTGACAAGGACAGTGCTATGGGAAATCTCTAGTGTATGAGTGGTTTACTCATTTCCAAAAAGATGAAACTTAGATTGATGGCCAATCTTATTCTGGACAGCCGTCAACTTCCCAAACAGATGAAACTGTCAACTTGCAGTGCATTTAGAGTTCATTCCATCAGGTCAAACGGTTAATCAAGCTTTCTGTTTAGAGGCTCTGAAAAGATTGTATAACAGTGTGTGACAAAAAAGGTCTGATTTGTGGCAGATAGGGGACTGGTTTTGCCAACACGACCATGCACCTGCTCATGCAGCCATCTCAGTGCACCAGTTTTTTTTGGGGGAAAAAACAGCATGCTCTTCTTGCCCCATGCACTTTACTGACCTGATTTTGCTCCCTGCAACTTTTTTTGTTTCCAAAAATGCAGAGGGACATGAAAAGACAGTGATTTGTTGAAAAAATCATCAGAAAAAATGAGAGAGCTGCTGTCAGCCATCCAAAGAGATGAGTATGAAAAATGTTTCCAAGAATGGAATCTCAGATTTGACAAATGTATTAAGTGTAATGGAGAATACGTTGAAGGAGATAAGTTCATTTTGTAAAAAAAAATTAAATACATAACTTTGGGAAAAATTTGTTTGGGGGAGGTACTCCCTCGTATAGCCAAATCTGCTGACATCGAAGGTTTTTTTATGGGATGAAATCAGATAACATATATTTGGTCATGCATTCAGAAAATTTAAAGACAATAAAGAGATCCTATTAAAGTTAAATCAAAATGTATGGTTCTCTCATTGCTATTTACGTTTTCCAAGTTGTTCTTTCTTGGTTATCATTTTCCTTAAGGACTTTCCAAGAGTGATATTGTTCTAAAGTTCTGTGGGTTATGTATGAGGGGACGTCAAAATTTTATGGAAAATGAGGCAAAAAATACTAGGATTTTCCAAAGAACATTTTGATGCTAGCTTTCATGTGCAACTTTGTGTTTGCAGTACCCAGTGAGAAGCAGCTTTAATTTAAGGAAGAAAGAAGAGGAACGCTTGCTGTGGAAGAGGAAATGTAAATTATAACTCTCCCATGGACCAAACTACTCTTTTTGTTTTCCTCTTGGTTATTCAATTAAAGATACCTGCTTCAAAATAGTAAAAAAAAATTTAAATGATGACAGCAATAAGTATCACTATCTTTTCCACAACTGGATGCTTTCTTTGTATTCCACAAAATGTTATTTTATTTCACTCCCACAACAGCTCCATGAATCTAAATGTAATAAGTGGTTCAGGGGGTCCCATGGTAGAGGGAGATCGGGATTAAATTTATGGCCAATGCTCCTCAGGTGCAGTTACTGGATATCTGCGTGCTTCCGTGAGACTGAATAGGTTTCATGAGCACTTTAAACTAACAGATTAGAAAGAAAGTTCTGGAAAGCAACTTCTGAAAATCATTTCGTAACTAACCATGGGGATTCTTCTACTGTGACCAGGGGGGCGTGAGTCAGGGACTGATTCTAAATCAGCTCACAACAAAATGGAAAGTAAGAGAATGTTATTTAAATATCTCTCAACACTTTTAAAGCAACCCCCTCCCCCTTCCCACAAGCAATATTAGAAAATTCATTTTTATTAATCTGGGGTCTATTAACTTAGAAATTGAAAAACATTTATACATAAAGATTGTGAGAATCTGGTTTGCAGACGGCTATGGGTGACAGTGGGAGTCCAAGACACATCTGTGGGATCCACAAGGGAGACACGCCTCTGGGGATTTCCCTCTATCCTTTCTAGAGCGATGGGTGGAAAGTGCTTACCACCTGGAGTGTGTTGGAAAGGTGACTATGGGAGATCCCAATGAGAAACCTGACCTGGATGGTTAATCCCGAGTTACCTGGGTCCCGCTCTTAGGCACATTAGGCCTGATGTGATTTTCAACATTTTCTGTATTTGTTTTTTTCCTATAGGGGTTTAGCTGGTATGTTTTGTCATTGGGAGTCACCCTCTGGAATTTTTGTTATATGTTTTTCGGTTTTTTCGTATATGAGACCCAGGATTGATGGATGATGAACCTATCGGGACAGCAAATAGAATAAGAGTTGTGGGTGGGGATGGGGCATGGAGAAGGGTAAGTTCACGGTGGTAGGAATAAAAGGGAGCTGATGTCAAGGAATTCTGGAAGGAAAATAACGTTTTGAAACTGATTATGGTGGAAATTGTACAATAATGTTTGATGTGACTGAATGATGGAATGATCTAATATCCGAATTAACTCCCAATGATATGGTTTTGAGAAAAAAATGCCCTCAAGAAAACTGATATTTGTAGTTACTTTAAGACTTGACACTTTCAAATTGACAACTTAAAATGATGTGTTTTATTTTGGTACAACTATATCAGTAATATTTGAAAAAATTTAAATTCAGGGTCATTGGAATTAAAAAGTAAAAATTCAAGATTCAAAAGTAAAATATTTAGATGCTTAAATGTGAACAATATGTACTATAGTGGAAAATTCTATTTTTAGTGTTATATATTTGGGTTCCTGAATTAAGAGTTTCAAGACTTAATCTCTAACATCAAAATAATGAAGTCTGTACAGTATTTCTTCTCTCTTGAAAAGATTAACATGGCCTTTACTGGGTGCAAAACTAGGATGAACCTTTACATTTTTTTTACTTTGTTTCACAGGCAATCTTCTTTGGAATTACTTATCATAAATTACGCATTTGTAGCAAGAAAGTATTGACATTATGCACAATTGTTGTTGTCATTGTTTTTATCCTGGAGAGAATCTTGTTTATGGCATCAAACATAGATAAATCATATTGTAATATAGTCACTAATCATTATCAGTACTTAGAGGAGCTAAAATGAAGCAACTCAATGTAGTTTGAAGTTTAGGATATTTTTAATGTGAAAAATAAAATCTCTTATATTTGGTTAAAAGAGATGAGACCCCAGATGCCACCATTTCTCATATAACAACATTATGCAATGGCTTGCATCCTACTAATCTATTAGAGTACTGGGTAGGACTCAGAATTTGAAGTACAAAGCAAGTGTAAGCACTTTCATGTTAATCTATAGATGAAACTGCGATGGGAGTCATAGATTCTGTCTCACAAAGGAAGAATTATGCTGCAGGGCATTAGATTATAGATTGTAAGATATAAAATTAGAACGGTTGGTATAGAATGTGGCACAACTGGCAGAAATAAGTGTATAAACACTTCATTGTACAGGGCTTGCTGTGTTGTGCACCTGACTGACTATCCATCCAGGATATTAGATATTTGATCATAATTTTCAGTAATGGATGTAAATATTTATATCTCCTCAAATCACTTTGTGTTCTTCTTTAACTCAATATTCTGAAGACAGAAAGAATCAATGGGCTCGAATTCTAGTTCCAATGCTGTTACTAATCAATCACCTTTTGTCTTTACATGTGCTTCTTGATTATTGTTTTTCTATTTTTCCACTGCGTGGACCTTACCATAATGAACAGCAGTCATGAGTTCATTATCTGCCAGCATTTTGAAGCTATTGCATATTTTTTCAGAATCTATTTTAAAAAATGATAGTATTGGCCTACAGAAAGGGGATGAGGCCAGCCATCTATCATATGTGGATTTCAGTGTGTGTTCCACAGATCAAGTGAATTTTTGACTTACTTCTTCTAGGGATTGATTTTTTAATCTGTAGAATGAAGTTTGGGCATCTTATTGGGCACCACTAATGGAGTACTGCCCACTACTCATGAGTCTTGTATCATACTAATTAAATGTATTGTTGTATTTTGTATATAGATGCTTTAAAATACTAGGGTCATATTCTGATACTTGGAGTAAAATCAAAGTTGGGATTTGAAACTTGTATTTGTCATTCTTGATAGAGGTCAGTCAAAATTATAATCTTTAACTAAGACTATTATAGGACTTTGTGGGGACTTCTTCAGAGTAGTGACTTTGAATGGGAATGCTGTTTAGTTTGAACGGTTTTTGACCCTTTGGCTCAGTAGGATTCTCATCTACTAGACCAAGAGATGGAGATAGAAATGCAGAAAGGGCCTGAAAAAAATGAATGAGAAAAATGCTTTGAATTATTACAGAGAGTGAGAATGGTACACAATTCTAAGGACATGATCAATGTCAGTGAATGACACATGTTGAAACAATAACAAAATAAATAAAGTTGCATTAAAAAATTAAAATACACTAAATAGCTAGAATAGAATTTTCTCAGCCACAGCCTCTCAGCAGCAACTTAACATTGTCGGAAGATTCTGATCCCACAAAGAGTGCAGTGCAGGTGGGAAACCCATTACTCTCTGGTCCATGGCTCCTTGGATGGCAGGTATTCAATGGTCAAATCTTTCCTGGATCTGACTGTGTCGTCAGAAAGTACCCAGCTACTGATGTCATATATTTGAAAACACACTTTCAATAATAAATGACATGACATTTGCTACCTTACTTTCATAATTTCAATTCTAGTTTTAAGAGAAAATCTGTCAAAAACTGTCACAGTATTTCACTCCCTTGGGATTGTAATGAAGTGATTTTAAAACATGGTATTTCCCAAGGATAGCAAATTTTGCGTTCAATGTGGGTGGGTCTGCCCAGTTGGTAAGGGATGGTGTGTTTGGCCTCTGCCTTCAAGTAGGTCAGTAAAACTTACCTTTATTCCATAGCCACAGGCTCTAGGCAAGCCAAGCGGAGCTGTTATCTCCCATATGCCTGCTGTTTCCCACAAAGGGAGATGAGAAAGTGTGGACTAGTCAAGAAACCCCATAATCCCTGCTGGGAAAGCAGACAGAATGTCTAGTACGGGTCAGGATGTGTATATGACCAACAATGCCGTTTGACATTCCCAAACTGAGGGTATTCTAAGTTCACTGTATTGAAAGCTGCTGATAGAGTTCAGAATCTGCATGCATCTAAAAAGCATGTGGTTTAGATTTTGAAGACACAAGACACTGTACTTAGATTGTGTATTTTATTTTTCCTTAGAGAAAAAAAATCTCTTATTACATCGGACTTTTGACGTGGTAGAACAGTACCCGCGACACTTGATTTCTCTGATTCAGATATACCAGGGATTTCTTTCTGAAACCTTATTATATTTCAGTTCAGTAAGAACTGATTCCCTGTGGTGTTCCAATACTGAGCACACATTCTGAAAAATGGAAAGGTAAATAAGATATTTCCTGAAATTTCTGGAGGTTAACATTATAGTGATGGAGATGGACATGATGGAATTAAAGGTAACAGAGAACAGACTTTGATAATTCTGGTAGTTATGTAATCAGTTGTCAGTTTTAGAGGATTATGAGTGAAGAGGTGGAGTCTGGTCTGTCAATCAAGATATAACAAATGAGGCCTCTGCACGGGCATGGCCTTCTCCTGACAATTCTGGGAAATCCAGTACTTCCTCCTTGGAGGCAGGAGACACTTCTCTCTCTGCTCACTTCCTGAGAGACGCTCTACCAATGAGACACATGACACAATACATACAGATAGACCTCTGGAGCCGGAGAAGCCATGTAGAGATCCCTGCAGGCACCTAGATGCTTACAACACCATTGGATCCAGAAGACTTTCAACCGACTGGCCTGCGATCTCCCTGCATTTGGCATGATTACATGTGTTTCGTGAGTCTGAAGAGGACATATGGGCTAATATCGACTTGGGCTAACATGGACTTGATCTGGACTGGGTTGGGATGTTTTTCAATATTCAATTGCTCTTGTATATAAACCTCTTATTCACATATAAGTCTTTATGAATTTGTTTCCCTAGTCTGCCTAGACTAATATAGTAACAGTGGAAATAGAGGTTTAAGGGTCATTGGATGCAGAAAAAGACCTGGCCAATTACAAGTGGGGACAGCATGGAAGGTCTCCTAGAGAAGTGATATGACTTTAAAGAATAAGTAAACTTATTTTATTTATTCTTTTATGCACTTATTCAATATTTTAAAACATCTACTATGTAGCGAATGACTTGATACCAACACCTAAGCTAAATGTTTGAACACACACAATGGCGGCAAGAGGAGAGACCTGGAGATGAACTGCTGCAAAGATGATATGCCAGAAAACTCCATGGATCAACATGCAGGCTTACCTTGAATCAGAATCTCTACGAGGATGACCTTTTGGGAGTATATGTTTGCTTTCTGTCTTTTAAATGTAACAGTTGTGGTAGCTAGGTGCTCCACTCATGGGTTATATGGATTTATGTGAAGACAGACTTTGATCAAATGATCACATTATTAATATGAAGTGATAAATTTTTCTAAGATATGATTAATGAATATAGTCAAATGAGATATCATTATAGAGGAAACAGGTTTAGGTGAGGGAATCAGGGAATGTTTGATTTGAATTTGATGGTGAGATCTGAAAAATTAGTAGGTGTTGTCTAATTGTCTAATGATAAGGTGAATGGGACATGCCATTTGGGTGAAAAGAGCAACTTGTGTATTGATGACTTCATGATTAAAAATAGTGAGAATAATAAGGAGGTAGTTTGGGGAGAGGTAGGAAATACTGATTAAAAGCACAAACTCTGAAGCTAAATTACCTGTACACAAATCCTGCTTCCACCAGCTGCAGTGTGTAACCTTCGACCCTTTCCTCATTATCTCTACACCTCACTTTCCTCACTGTAAATGAGAATAGTGAGAGAATATAAATATATGAGAAAATGGTAGTGATTCATATATATTGCTATTATTGGAGCTTTGTATCTAAATTAAAAATTTGAATTTTATATTTCACTAAATTTGCCTTTGACCAATATTCTTTTCCTCTCTTATGACTCCTTTTCAATTCCCGGATTAGATTCCCTGATTTTTCCTTCATTTTTTTTCTTTTGTGAAAGAGAAGACTTATAGGACAAAAAACTCATCTCAACAATCCAACCTGAGTTCCTGAAATGTACTATCTTTAATCAGCGAAAACAATAAGATTTTTTTTCAGTGTGTTTTAGGAGTTCTTGTTGTTAGGTACCATCAAGTTGATTCTGACTCGCTGTGACCTCATGTACGATGGAATGAAACACTGCCTGGTCCGGCAGCACCCCCACAATTGCTATGGTTGAGCCCATTTTTGTGTCAACTGTGTGTCTACTCATGTGTCGAGGGTCTTCCTCTTTTTCAGTGGCCCTCGACTGTACAAGCATGATGTTCTTTCCCAAGGACTCCTCTGTCCCATTGTCCAAAGTATGGGAGATAAAGTGTCACCAGTCTTGCTTCTGGAGCATTCTAGCTGTACCTCTTCAAAGACAGTTTTGTTGGTTCTTTTGGCAGTTCTTGGCCCCTTCAATATTCCTCACCAGCACCATAATTTAAATACATCGATTCTTCAGTATTTCTTATTCAGTGTCCAACTTTAACATGCATAGAGGCGATTGAAAATACCATGGTTTACGTCAGGAGTACCTTAGTTCTTAAGTGATCACCTTGCTTTTCAATACTTTAAAGGAGTCTTAAGCAGCAAATTTATGCAATTCAATGTAGTTTTTGATATCTTGACTACTGCTTCCATGATCATAGATTGTGAATTCAAACAATAAAAAGTCCTTGTCAACTTCAATGTTTTCTCCACTTATTATGAAATTACCTATTGTCCCAGTTTTGAGCATTTTAGTCTTCAGATTTAGTGTAATTCACCCTGGAGGCTACAATTCTTAATCTTCATCAGCAAGTCCTTAAAATCTTCCTCACTTTCAGCAAGCAAGGTTGTGTCATCTGCATATCACAGGTTGTTAATAAACCTTCCTCCAATCCTGATGCTTTGTTTCCTTTCATACAATCCAGCTTCTCTGATTATTTGTTCAGCATTCAGATGAAGTAAATGTGGTGAGAGGTTACAACCCCGATGCAAAACTTTCTTGATTTTGCAAAATGAACTCTTCCCTTGTTTTGTTTGCACAGCTGCCTCTTAAATCATGAAGAGGTTCCACATGAGCACAATTCAGTGTTCTGGAGTTCCTGTGCTCAAGACCCTTCATAGTTTGTTATGGTCCCCACAGTCAAGGACAGTACTTTCTTAGACTAGCTTCTATTAGGGAAATGCAGAGCCCAGTTTTTCTTTACTACAATTACCTTTCTCCTTCAATAAAGATCTCATTTATATTTAAGTTCACCCAAGATTGGTAATGCATGATATTTTTTAAACACACCATTTTGCTCTTGCCTGTATAAAATTAATGCTTAGTCTGTGTTCTTTACCTTTGTTGTTGGTGTGCCATTCTTCTAGAAAATCTTTGTTTTTTGTTCTGACATTTAATCTCCCTTCGATCAGTGAAACATTTTGTTTTATGTTTCATAGTATCAAATCATCATAACTCACATTTTTTTCTGTCAATACTTTCTCCAGGATAAGTCTAATTCTAATCTATTTACCTTCCTTCAAGCTTGTCATTAATTCAGAAATATTAGTTTATGTATAGCACCACATATTGTGCTAAATATATGAATACATATAAAGTATAATCCTACATTATATTTTTTGTATTTTCAGTTAGATAATACACCTTTTGAGATTAGGAGTACATTTATATGGTTTGAGTGTGTGTGTGCGTGTGTGTATGCGTGTGTATATGTGTGTGTATGTGTGTGTAGGTGTGTGTGTATGTATGTATGTGTGTGTGTTGTGTGTGTAGGTGTGTGTGTATGTGTGTGTATGTGTGTGTGGGTGTGTGTGTATGTGTGTTTAGGTGTGTGTGTAGGTGTGTGTATGTGTGTGTAGGTATGTGTGTGTATGTGTGTGTGCATGTATGTGTGTGTATGTGTGTGTATGTGTGTGTGTATGTGTGTGTGTAGGTGTGTGTGTGTGTGCGTGTTCTTCCCAATTATATAGCACAGGACTAAACACAAAGTTTAACACATTCTAGTTGAATTTAATTGAAATTCTTCAGTAGAAAAAATATTATAAAACTTTTGTAGGAAAACATGCTCAATGAAAAATATTTAATTTAAAGTCAACTTAAGAATCTATTTGGGTCAATATTTTTTAAAGAAAGAATAGGGGGGAGACGAGAATGGCGACCCGATAGGACTCACCCGTCCAGCGCTCCTGCTGCCAGACAGAAAATTGGGAGGTAAGGTGAAGGAAACAGGGAGGTGGAGTGCTGAAATTAGAACTAGGGTAGCAGTTTCTCTCCTGAACCCCATTTTGTGAGGGATTTCCACTCACAAAGCAAACCAAGAACGCTTTGAAGGACTCTAGCTTTGGCGAGCCCACGGGTGCCGGCTGCACCCTTGCTGGGAGCAGCGATCTCTGCAGGCAGACGCCCAAGAGGGGACAGAACCCCAGACACGAGGGGAACCCCACGCCGGAGCTCTCCGCGAGGTTGGCTGTCTTGAACCCACAGCCTGGGGAGTGGTGGTGGTGGGTAGCCATAATTTAGAGTAGAAGAAAAAATAGATTTTTACCTCAAGTATATCGCGGTGTGGGAGAAAATAGGCGGAGAGTCGGGGGTCCAGGGAGCGAATTTAGGTCCAATTGGCCAAGAAGAAAACAATCCCTGATAAGCTGGATCTCCCCCTCTGGGGGCCAGCCTGACAGCCTCCAAATTGGAGCTCATCACAAGTATAATAATATTTTAAAAATCATTTTATTGGGGGCTCACACAATTCCCATCACAATCCATACATACATCCATTGTGTCAAGAACATATGCACATTTGTTGCCATCATCATTCTCAAAACATTTGCCTTCTACTGGAACCCTTAATATCGCATGCTCATTTTCCCCCTCCCTCCCCACTCCCCCCTACCTCATGAACCCTTCACCATTCATAAATTATTATTATTTTGTCATATATTACACTGTCCAATGTCTTCCCCTGCCTTCTTCCCTGCTGTCCCTTCCCCAGGGAGGAGGCTATACATAGATCCTTGTAATCAGTTTCCCCTTTCACCCCACATTCTCTCCACTCTCCAGGCATCACTACTGTCACCACTGGTCCTGAAGGAGTCATCTGTCCTGGATTCCCTGTATTTCTAGTTGCTATCTGTACCAATGTACATCCTCTGGTCTAGCCAGATTTGTAAGGTAGATTTGGGATCATGCTAGTGGGATGGAGGAAGTATTTAAGAAGTAGAGGAAAGTTATATGTTTCATCGCTGCTACCCTGCACCCAGACTGGTTCGTCTCCTCCCCACAACCCTTCAGTAAGGGGTGTCCGGTTGGCTACCATTGGGCTTTGAGTCTCCACTCTTCACTCACCCACATTTTCAATTATATGATTTGTTGTTCCTTGATGCTGGATACCTTATCCCTTCAACAGCTCATGGTCACAGAGACTGGTGTGTTTCTTCCATGTGTGCTTTCTTGCTTCTGAGCTAGATGGCCACTTATTTATCTTCGAGCCTTTAAGACCCCAAACGCTATATCTTTTGATAGCTTGGCACCATCAACTTTCTTCACCACATTTGCTTATGCACATGTTTGTCTTCATTGATCTTATCAGGGAGGTAAGCACCCATTGATATGACTTTTAGCTCTTTGATGTCTGATAACTGGTCCCTTCTGCACCTTGTGGTCAGACAGGTTGGTGTGTTTCTTCCATGTGGGCTTTGATGCTTCTCAGCTAGATGGCCACTTGTTTATCTTCAAGCCTTTATTATCTCTAGAGCTCTATCTAGATAAGATAGACTGGATGAATAGCCTGGAGGAGAAAACAATGGGACCAATGGTTCCAGGGGGACACAGGAGAGGGAAAGAGGGGCCAAGGAAGTGGTGCTGAACAACTCAGGGACAGGAGAGCAATAAATGATTCAAAATCAGTGGCAAGGAGGGTGTGAGTGGCCTGCTGGGGATTCAGCAAGGGCAAGGTAACTGAGAGAAATTACTGAAACCCAAATGAAGGCTGAGCATGATAGTGGGACAAGAGGGAAGTAAAAGGAAATAGAGGAAAGAGCTAGGTGACAAAGGGTATTCATAGAGGTCCAAAGACTGGAATGCACATATGTAAATATATTTATATGAGCGTGGGGAAACAGATCTATGTGCATATATTTATAGGTTAATATTAAGGCAGCAGATGGACATTGGGCCTCCACTCAAGTACTTACTCAATGCAAGAACACTGTTCTAATAAATTGGCATTCCAGGATGCACACCTTCCTGACACAATTGCTGAAGAAAAATGTGTGCATAAGCAAATATGGTGAAGAGAGCTGACGGTGCCCGGCTATCAAAAGATTTAGCCTTTGGGGTGTTAAAGGCTTGAAGGTAAACATACAGTCATCTAACTGAGAAGCATCAAAACCCACATGGAAGAAGCACACCAGCCTGTCTGAGCACAAGGTGCAGTAGGGACCAGTTGTCAGACACCAACAACTAAAAATCATATCAATGGATGCTCACCTCCCTGATACGATCAATGAAGACAAACATGTGCATAAGCAAATGGGTCGAAGAAAGCTGATGGTGCCCAGCTATCACAAGATATAGCATCTGGGGGTCTTAAAGGCTTGAAGATAAACAAGTGGCCATCTAGTTCAGAAGCAACAAAGCGCACATGGAAAAAACACACCAGCCTGTGTGGCCACAAGCTGTCGAAGGGATCAGGTATCTAGTATCAAGGAACAAAAAAATCATATTATTGAAAATGTGGGTGAGTGCAGAGTGGAGACTCAAAGCACATTGGTAGCCAAATGGACACCCCTTACTGAACGGTTGTGGGGAGGGAATGATCCAGTCAAGGTGCAGGATAGCAAGGATGAAACATATAACTTTCCTCTAGTTCTTAAATACTTCTTCCCCCCCCCCACCCCCACTATCATGATCCCAATTCTACCTTACAAATCTGGCTAGACCAGAGGATGTACATTGGTACAGATAGCAACTGAAAACACAGGGAATCCAGGACAGATGACTCCTTCAGAACCAGTGGTGAGAGTGGTGATGCCTGGAGGGTGGAGGGAATGTGGGGTAGGTAGTGGGAACTGATTATAAGAATCTATGTATAGCCTCATCCCTGGGGGATGGCCAACAGAGAGGAGGGCAGGGGAAGACGTCAGACAGTGTAACATATGGCAAAATATTAAAAATTTATGAATGATGAAGGGTTCATGAGGTAGTGGGGAGGGAGAGGAAAACGAGCACTGATACCAAGGGCTCAAGTAGAAGGCAAATATTTTGAGAATGATGAAGGCAACAAATGCATAAATGTGCTTGACACAATGCATGTATGGATGGATTGTGATAAGAATTGTATGAACCCCCAATAAAATGATTTTTTAAAAAGAATGAATAAATGGGTGCGCCCTCAAATTGCTAAACTAGCATAAAAATATAACTGAGTAAAATAATGAGCTTTTTGTTGCCTATTGCCTATATTAGATGAAATTCAGTTAAAATGGATTTTGAAAATGGTTTAAATGAGCTACAAATAAATATGTGAAATGAACTATGTTAGCTACCTAGTTTATAGTAAAATTTTAGTTCTTGACAACAGTTAGAAAAATATCCTATGCAAAAGTTTAAATTTGTCGCATTTTCTTAACAGATCTCGTGCAATATTCTATATCTCTAAAGTCTGAGATTGAAAAAGTATTTAGCCAATCATTTGGCCTTTTAATTTCTGTTTAACAAGTTACTACAAATTATTATCAGAAAAATTTGATCATATTTTGGCAGTGACATTATTTATACTTAATTTAGTAAAGTTCTATTAAGATGTGAAACCTTAGTTGTTCATTTCTATTATCAACTGGTAAAGCGATTATGGTTTTGTATTTGAAAAATGAAAAGCTCACTTCGAGTTGACAGACCCTTAGTTTATACCATATAATTTGCCTTATATAAAACCAAAGTCTCCATCATTGAGTCAATTTGAGCTCATGGCAACTTATATAGGTTGCTGAGACTGTAAATCTTTGCAGAAGCCGAGAACCTCAACTTGCTCCCGCAGACCCGGATGATCTGTTTGGACAACTAACCTCGGCATGAGCAGCCAAATACTGAATCTGATGGCTCCACAGACCTTCTTTGTCTTATATAACAACTTTGTCTCTAGGTACCACAATTCCAAGTACCTATTTTTTAAAAAAAATTATTAACTAAGCGCCCAGGGAGCATAATATCCTCAATTAAAATGTCTTTGAATTTTCCTGCTTAGATTTTTTTTCCAGTTGAAGGACATGCCCATGAATTCAGCACATATTGCTTCACTTTCTAATTGTATGCACGAGCCCTGGTGAAGAGCAGTGGCCCAGTGTTTGCAACCGGTTCCTTAACTGCAAGGTCAGTAGTTGAAACCACCCTCTTCCTGGGAGGAAGCAAGGGCGTTCTGCTCCCATCCAGGTGTATAGCCTCAGAAACTCACAGGGGCAACACTGTCCTGAAGGGTCAGCAGGAGTCAGAACCGACTCAATAGTAACGAGAGTGAAATTACTTGCCTTTTCCCACGTGTTAACGTAGGAAAGACATGTTCTTCTAAATGGAAGTAAACAGATGCTAAGTGGAGAGAGAAGTCAGTTCCATGAGTGGAAGAAGTGGGGCACAATATGAGAATCTAGAATGCACTGAGTGCCAGGACAAGTCTCCGTGAGAAGCAAGGGGCCGGAGGGCCATCGTAAAGAAGCCACACATCCATTGTAACCAACAGGGAAGCAAGGCGGTAGAAACAGCTTTGTCTTAACATTCATGTCATCGTGGCTACATTATTGCCATTATCAGGCTGAATCTTATAAAACACAAATGATATGATATGTCATATGATAAATTACTTTACAATCCATCTCCCCTTTATGCGCATGTAAACAAAGAAAAGAGCTACAGCCTTTCTCCAGCCACTGATAAACAAGCATTTTCCAAATGGTCATGGGCTGTTGGCATACACCGTGTATCAGTGAAGTTGCTTTATGCCTCAATCACAGTCAGACAACCACACCTCCAATCTCCTTAAACGCAGCACAGCAACCAAAAGCCGTGTAGGATGGAAACTAATGAGTCAAACCTGAAGAAAGTCCGTCTCCCTGTGGGACTTTGCTTGGCCAGGTGCTGTAGAAGGTAAATGAATGCACGTGTCCTTGATGGTGTCTGCAGAACAAACGGTACAATGGACATTTCTTGCTAGATGTATTCTACCTGAAATTGAGATAATGGATGATTGAAGCAAAGCCAGAAAGTCAATCAGGCTAATCTGAACCCCAGACTTGAAGTAATTACACGTCTCCATTGTATAGCAGCTCATATTTGGCTGATGAATTGATTTTAATCTATTTTCATATTTTATTTGTATTATGCCCTTGATTATGGCTATCTTGACAGTAATAAATGACTTCATTAAGCAAGTAGCTAATTAAATAACTACCTAGATACCAATAAACAGTCAAACATAGAAACCAAAGTTGTTTAACAGAACTTAAATAAAGGTACAATGGAGCATCATTGTTTCCATTTCCTTGCCAAACATTAATTACCTCTTTTATATAAACAGCCAAGATTATAAAGTAGCCATGGTAAAGCAGGAGGAAAAAAAACCAAACCAAACAACTTCTATGTGCACAATGTTTAACTTAATGAGAAAGCTGTCAGAGGTGACTGGCTTTGTACATAATCTTTATCCTGATATCATCTACTAATTTCTTCTTGATTCAAAGGATATTCTGTCTTTTTGGAATATCTGCATTTGGACACCACCAGCTTCTCCATGGCGGAAAAATATGGCTTTTGATTCTCACGTCATAGCCTCCAAAACTCACAGGGGTCATGTTCTGTCCTTTATGGTCATCATGAGTCAGAAGCGACTTGATTGCAGTCAGCGTGAAATTACTTACACTTTCACTCAGGTTATTTAGGAAATAATCCCTAAATTCAAGTTGGGCTGCTAATATGTTCATGTTCTAAAGTAGTGGGATACATTGTTATTTTCTTTCCCCAGACTGCTGTTATTTGCCCTCTCTCATACTCCTCATCAACAAAGCTACATCTCTATTTTTTCATTACATTATCAAGGTAGATCCTTAGCTTGGTTTTTACCTCAAGTGGTATGCACACTTATTACTTCATTATTTCATCATTCTTTCTGGTTGATTCATCAACAAATAATGTAGAAGTGGAAGTGTAGTAACTGATGTTCTTAAAGAACTTCCAATGTATGCAAATGAAATGGCAGAGGTTATACTTAAATCTAGAGTTTACGCTTAATTCAGATATTTGAGTACTGTGGGCAGGTCTCCAAAAATTAGCATTTGAGATTCATTTTCATAGTAGTTAATACATAAAGGAGCATGTGTGGCCGAGGAAGGAATTAATAACACTAGAGAAGTAATGAGGGATTAGACTTCCATGCCAATCTTCTGTAGTTGACTTTTATAATAAAGGGTAGTATAGAGGGTGACAGCAGTGGTATTTAAAGGATTTTTAATAGTGTCAAGGTCAGATTTGAATTTCTGAATGATTTCAAAAACTTGTCAAATAGTAGTAATTAACTTTAAGGTTGATTTTGTGCTCATGTGAAACGTGTACATGGATAGAGGCTGCTGCGCAAACATCAGAAGGGAATACTGCATGAATTACAAGCAGGAAAGGTATGTATCAGGGCTGTGCCCTCTCACCATATTTATCCAGATTTTACAGGGAGCCAATAATCAGAGAAGCTTGTTAATATCAAGAAGCATGTGGCATCAAGATTGGAGAAAGGCTTATTAACAACCTGTGATAAGCAGATGACACAGCCTTGCCTGCAGAAAGTGAGGAGGACTTGACACACTTGCTCACAAAAATCAAGAATTGCAGCCTTCGGTATGGATTAAAACTCAGTGTAAAGAAGTCCAAATCCTGGCTTCATTTGACTAACAATTGGACCAATAGGTAACATCATGATAAATTCAAAATTCACTGCCATTGGTCTACTTCTGTTGGTGACAAATTTCCTCCGTTTTTATTTATCTTATGTGTCTTTGTCCTCTTTTTGAATTTTATCTGTTTAAAATTATAATTGGTAGTAATTTATTTTCAGCACCTGGCTTTCTCTTTTGCAAAACTATCCGTGTATTGCTCATTGAAGGTAAATCTTCATTAGTAAGTGGTGCAAGTCCTCCTCGCTTTCAGCAAGCAAGGTCGTGCTATCTGCATATTGTAGATTACTAATAAGCCTTTCTCCAATCCTGACACTGCATTATCCTTCATATACTCCAGTTTATCCGATTATTTGCTCACCCAGATTTGTCCAACATAATAGCAACACATAGTTTGCTTCATTACTCCGGCTTCTATGAACATTGCTTGTGAAACCAAGTAAAAATAGCCATTGATGACTTGATTGGTTCTCCATTTAGTTATTGCTCCAGTAAGAAGCATATTTGATTCATTTACACTGAGTTGTAATTCATGCTGAAGGTTGTCATCTTGGTATTCATTCATTAGTAAGATTTCCGAGTCGTCTTCACCTCCAAAAGGCAAGATTGAATAATCTGCATACCAAAGGTTGTTAATAAGCCCTACTCCAATCCTTATGTGGTGTGCTGTGCTGTGCTATAGAGACCAGCTGCCCTGCTACTTGTGCAGCATACAGACTGAATTCATATGGTAAAAGGATACAACTCTGATGCACACCTTTCCTGATTGTAAACCATACACTAGTCCCGTGTTCTGTTAGAATGACCACCTTTTGGTCTATGTGGAGCTTCTGCATGAACACTATGAAGTGTTGTGGAAATCTCATTCTTTACAGTGTTAGCCTAAGGCCCTCTCTGTGCATTGGCTGCTCCAAGCTGGGATGTCCCTCCTGGACTTGTCTCTCTCTGTCTGTCTGTCTGTCTCATGGTTTGCTCCAGTGTGGTCTGGACAGCCCCACCTCTCTCTGTGGGTCTTTCCTTTCTTGTGATGCTCCCTGTGTCCTTAAATATTCATTATTTCGACTTGATGCTTAACTTTTCCTCAGTTCTTTCAGCTTGAAATATAATTGTGGACTTTCCTTTTTGGGTCTATACCTCCAGGCCTTTGCACATATCATATGTGTTTAATAACTGTTAATGTGGTTAAATAAAGTTATTAGCAATGAAGAAGTGAGTTTTGCAAAATTTTATCATTTAATCTCTAGCTTTGTTTCTACCAGCAAATCCATAGTTTCCAACTACTGACCTTTCCATTTGTATTTTGAACTTTTGCATTCTAATGGTCAGTGATTATCCCTGCAGAATCCTTCCTCTGAGGATTCTGGGATTCCTGTATTTCCTCTCTTGGAGACTCTCTTGGCTCATTCCCTGGGAAATACTGCAGCTGACTGGACACATGGAACTATGTTAGTACCCTGAGCTGGAGACCCCTTGCCAGTGCTGAGATGCTTACACCACCACTGGATCCACAAGCCCTCCCATCCACTGGCTGTGATCTTCCTGCATTCGGCATCATTGCATGTATTTTGTGAGTCTGCAGAGGACTTTATAGATTGGTATCGGACATATGGGCTAATATCGGGCGTATGGACTTGATCTGGACTGGGCTGGGGTGTTCTCTTAATGTATAATTACTCTGTATTTAAAGCTTTTTCTTATACACATATGAGCATGTCTATGAATTTGTTTCTCTAGTCCACCCAGACTAACACATATGTTTGATAAATTTCAGACTGAAGATTTTGGTAGATTTCTTGAATTTATTGATCATTGTCTTTGTGGTTGATGGATAAACTGAATAAAAGTTGTTTTACCTAGTCCTACTCATAGACACATTGGTATTTGTATTTTCCTATCACAGACGGCATTATATTTTAAGATAAATGTTGAAATGTTCTTTTTGATGTTGAGTTTGGTCCAATTCCTCTTCAGTTTTTAAACCATATGATTTTTTATTCAAAATAGACCATATAAGTCCATTTCAGCTCAGTAATGCCCAGGATACCAATCTTTGTATGTTCCAGTCCATTTTTAACACCTTCCAAGATTTCTAGATTCATACTGTGTATGGTCTACATTTCTGTTATTATTGGGTGTTTTCAGCTGTTTGTTCCCATTTTGAGTCCAGTCCTGTCAGCAAATAAAGGTCCTGAAAGCGTTTCTCCATCCATGCCATTAAGGAAGCAGCTTTCCCCCAATTGTTTTCTGAGTCCCTTCCAATCTGAGAGCCTCAGCTTCTGGCACTGTGTCAGACAATGTGCCACTTCTAGTCACAAGATTTTCAGTCACCACTTTCTCAGAAGTGGATTACTTATTTGTTCTTAAGCAATCTTAAACTTGAAGCTCTGCTAAAACTTCCCACCATGTGTGACCCCATTACGGTTAGAAATCCTGATGACAAAGCTTCCAGCATCACAATAATCTAAAAGCCACTAAAGTACTAGAAACTGACATTATAATGAAGAATCGTTCTAGAAACTGAAACTCTTTGGGGGGGACGTAAGTACACAACTGAAAGTGTAATGTATTGGGATGCTGAAGTAAGCATGGAGAATTTACCCCTACCCATGTCACTTAGAATGTTCCAGATTCATTTTGTCTCTCACCAGGCCTAAAATACTTTAGAGTAGTCTATTTAGCTCTACCTTTTCAGAAACTTCTCAAGAATTGAGGGGTATGACAGGGTAAAAGAAGTCTCCAGTAATGGAATGATTATTTTGTACTTTTTGTCTTTTTCCAGATGTTGTTTCAGTAATTAATGTGGAAAAAAATCCCAGAAATTAAAAATGAGAGGGGAAAACAAATTAAATAATGAGTTCAAGTAAGTATCTTGATTTTTAAAATGTTTTTTCTATATGCTACAACATGGATGAATCTTGAAAATATGATTACAGATAAATATTATATGATCTTAGTTATATAAAAGAAGTGTAGGGAAATTGTGGGTTAGATGTTACCTTCTAACTTCAAAGTGAGCACTTTAAACCTACAAGCTGCTCCACTGGAGAAAGAGGAGTCTGTCTTCTCTGGTAAAGAGTTAACATTTTAGAAATCTTACATAGGGTCAGTGTGAGTAGGAATCAATTTGATAGCAATGGCGATCACTTACATACAATATCTAGAAGGGCCAAAAGATAAAGAACACATCAAGAAGGAATTGGCTATCTACCTCAGAGGAATCAGCCAGTAAAAATCTGATGCATAGCACTGAAACATTATCAGATTCTAGGTTTAATGTGCGGAAGTGGAATATTTTCTGAGATAATCCCAGAAGATAAATCTCTCAGATGGGAAGCTATCAAAATGTGACTGAAGGAGTACTGCCCTCTCAATGGAGAGCTGGCCATAATGGATGGATTAAAACCTGCAAGAAGAAAGCTTTCTTCACCCTGATTTGCTGATAGAACATGATTCAAAAGTGAAAAGAAACAACTACAAAATTAACTAATTATTGGATCTTGGAATGCATGAAGCATGTATCTAGAAAAACTTCAAGCCATAAAAAAAGATGAAATGGAATGCATAAAGATCAATATCCTAGGTGCTTGTGAACTGAAATGGATTGGCATTGGCTGTTTTGAATTAGAAAATCATATGTTTTACTGTGCTGAGAATGGCATTGCATTCATCTTTGAAAAGACATTCCAAGATCTATTGTGAGGTATAATGCTGTCCGTGAAAGGCTGATACCTATCTACCTTTAAGGAAATCCAATCAATACAACTATTATGTAGATTTATGAACCAACCACGAAAGCATGTGATGAAATTGAAGAAATATGACAACATCTTCAGTCTGTAACTGATCATGTATGCAAACTAGATGCATTGATAATTACAGGTGATTGGAATGGAAAAGTTGGAAATGAAGGGGAAGGAATTGTTGCAGACAATATGGTTATGGTGATAGAAATGAAGTTGGCGATGGCAACATAAAATTTTATAAGACCAATGATTTTTTTCACTGCAAATACCTTAAAAAATAACTGGCAAACACCCTCTCTACTCATGGACTTCTCCAGATGGAATACATAGAAATTAAATTGACAGGGGAGAGAACACGAGGACGCTCAATATCAGAAACTGAAATGTGACCAGAGGTTAACTGTGGAAATGACCATCAATTGCTCATATGTAAGTGTAGATTGAAGCAGCCAGAAATGAAAACAAGTTCATGAGAGCTAAAATGTGAACTTGAGTTTAAAGAACATTTAAAGAACATATTTGACACAATGAACATTCATGATAAAAGCCTATTGAATTATGGGAGGACATCAAGAACATTATACACGAGAAAGGAAAAGGTCACTAAAAAGAGAGGAGAGAAAGAAAAGATCAAAGTGGATGCCAGAAGGGAGTCTGTAACTTGCTCTTAGTCATAGAGTAGCTAAGACAAATGGATATATTTGAAGTAAAAAGCTGAACAGAAAATTACAAAGGGAAGCTTGAGAAGACAAAGTGAAATATTATAATGAAATATGTAAAAAATAGAGTTAGAAAACACAAAAGAAGAACACACTTCTTAGAGTGAAACAATTCAAGGGAAAAAAAATCAAATCAAGACTTGAGTGACTTGCAATTTTGAAAGACTCTTTGGGAAAATATTGAATGATGCAGGGAGCAACAAAAGATGACAGAAAGAATGCACAGAGTCACTTTACCAAAACTATCTAATTAATATTCTACCATTTCATGAGAACAAGTACCAATGATACTGAAGGCAGAAGTTCTAACTGCACAAACAAGACTACAGAAATTGATGAAACACAAATTGAGATTTTTCAACAGGTTGATTAAGAACTATAGTGATGCACTCACTTGCCTATTCTAAGAAATTTGGAAGAAGACAGCTGCTTGGCCCACTGACTGGAAGAGACCTATAGTTGTACCCATTCCAAAGAAAAGTGGCCTAATAGAATGCCCGAATTTTAGGGTAATATCATTGGTATTGCATGCAAGTAAAATGTTCCTGAAGTTCATCTAACAAAGGGTGCGATAGAACCTTGATAGGGAGTTGCCAGAAAGTCAGGGCAGATTCAGAAGAGGATATGGAAGAAGGAATATCATTGCTGATGTCAGATGGAGCTGTGTTGAAAGCAGAAAATGTCCAAAATGTGTTTACTAGAGATTTATTGACTATGCCAAGGTATAGTCAATAAATCTCTAATAAACACATTAGACTGTGTGGATCCTAACAAAGGTGTATAGACTTGAGAAGACTGGGAATTCCCCAAGCACTTCGTTGTGCTCACATGCGACTTGTGTATGGCTCAAGAGGGAGTGGTGGCATCTGAACTAGGCAATCGTGCAAGGTTAACACTCAGGAAAGGTGTAGGTCAGGGTTGGATCCTCTTGCAATACTTATTCAATCGCTATGCTAAGCAAATAATCAGAGAAACTGGAATTTATGGAGAAAAGGATAGCGTCAGGGATGAAGGAAGGTTTATTAGCCACCTGTGATATGCGGATGGAGCAAAGTTGCTCCCTGAAAATTCAGAAGCACTTGAGGCACTTGGTGATGAAGAGCAGGATTGCAGACTTCAATCTGGATTCCAACTCAATGTACAAACAAGAAAAATCCTCTCACATGGTTCAATGGGCAACATCATGATAAACGGGGAAAAGACTGAAGTTGTGAAGAGTTGCATCATACATGGGTCCACAATCAGTGCTCATAAAAGCAGCAGTCAAGAGATCAAATGATGCATTGCCAGAGGCAACTCTGCTGGACAAGCCTTCTTTGAAAGTGCTGAAAAGCAAGGATATTACTTTTTGGACTAAGGGGTGACTGACTAAAGACATGGCATTTTCTGTTGCTTCATATGCTTGTGAAAGTTGGCCATTGAATAAAGAAGACCGAAGAAGAAGAGATGCGTTTGAATGATGGTGTTTGTGAAGAACACTGTTAAGTATCATGGACTGCCAAGGAAAAAGGACAAAAGAAATCTGTCTTGGGAGATGTACAGTTAGAATTTTCCAAAGATGGGAAAGCTTTGTTTCACTTGCTGTGGATATGGTGTCAGGATAGACCAATCCCTGAAGAAAGGCACCGTGCTGGGGAAAGTAGAGGGGGGTGGAAAGAGGAAGGGCCTAGACAAGATGCATTGATACAGCGGCTGCAACAATGGACTCAAACAGAGCAACAACTGTGAGCATTTAGCAGAATCAGGTCTGGGTGCCCTTAGGGGGACTGTGAAAGAGTCCAAACGGATTGCCTGGCACCTCACAATGACAGTAACTGCAGTCCAGAAATGTTGACGCGGCCCACATTCATTCTCCGGTTCCCTCCAGGGTTTACAAGCAGTTGCAGGGCATCGAGAGGCTTCTGTGTAATGTTCCAGAGCACTAGTGGCAAAGAAGTGCTTTGCTGCCCTTAAGTTCAGTGTTTCAGACCCAGGGGCCATCGAAAAGGAAAGTGACCGGGCGATCCGCTTCTGTGAAAACTGCAGCCTTGACAGCCCTCGGGGAAGTTCTACCCTGCATCTAGGGTCACTGTGAGCCAGAATTAACTTGACAGGAGTGGGGGGGAGTTACTGTTCTAGCCACATGGTCTCCTTTCTAGTTCATGAACACACAGATGGCCCTCTGCCTCAAGGCCTATGTAGTTGCTCTTCCCTCTGCCTCCTTGGGAGAAAATGAGACTGTCTGCTCCTGTAACATTTTATACCCTTAGAAACTGTATATCGGGTTCCTACGAACCGGAATGGATTTGATGGCCCTGGGTCTTGCTGTTTTGATTTTGTTGGGAGAAGTTCTATTCTGTCCTATAGGGTTGATATGAGTTAAAATTAAGATTGCCTGCCATGTCCTTCTATAGATCCAGATAGATTGTGTGTTAGGCTGGGTAGATCAGAGAAACAAATTCATTGACATTCCTATATGTGTAGGAAAGAGCTTTATAGCAAGAAGTAATTAGGTATCACACAACATCCCAGCCCAATCCAGATCAAGTTGATAAAGCCAATACTAGTCCATATATCTGATTCTAGTCCATACGTCCCTCTTCAGACTCATGCAGATGATGTAGACTGCAGGAAGAGCACAGGCTGGTGGGTACAAACTCTTGCAAATCCAGTGGCAGTGGCTGCAGCACAGGGCTCTCAGGTCTCCGTGTGGTTCACCACCAGGAAGGTGAAAGTAGAGAGAAAAGAGGAAGAAGCCAGCATTGGAGATCCAGTTATGAAGGTCGACGTCCAATCAAGCTGTGACCTGAGTGACAAGCTAAACTGTCCCCCTACACTTTATTTACTAAGTTGATGTGAAATTATGTAACTACCATGGACTGCCTTTTCAGTCCTCTGCTTCTATGTTACTTATGGTTGAGGAGAGGCCTTCCCTGACTCCCCTGTGTGGAATCACAACCCTGAGTAAAATAAATCAATCCCAAATCTTCCTTTTCAGATTCAAATTTCTCTGCAGCATTCATAGTAACTTGGAGGAATTGAATGAGAATGTGTTTTGAAGGTAAAAGTATAATCTGCTTTTAAACCTTTATGTGATTTACATTAAAAGGTTTTAAAAAGTCAAACAGCAACATTCTGATGCAATACTACATGTCATGAGCTGATTTCCCTGGAATTACCTCTGCTGAGCCTAAGTGAATTCATCCCCTTGGCTCTTCCTTTCCTTTCTCTAAAATAATATATTCAATGAAATGTTTATTTGAAGAAATCATAAATGATATGATGTGACAACTGATATTTCTATGGGCAACCTGGGTAGAAAAGTCAACTCTGTATATAGAAGAGCTTCATAGGCCTGGGGAGCTTTGTTCTCCAGCGGACATTTGATACTTTGGACATGGTATCAGGAGAGACCAGTCCTTGAAAAGGAGAACGACTTTTGACAAGATGGATTGAGAGAGTGGCTGCGGAAGGTCTGGAACGTAAGAACAGTCGTGAGGGTGGCAGACGACAGGGCAGTGGTTTGCTCTGACGTACAAAGGGTAGCTGTGAGTTGGAACCAACTTGATGGCCCCTAACCACCACAACAACAGAGACATTAGGAAGGACACCTGATGATGTGGAGGCTTGAGCACTGGACTGCTAACCTTCAGATTGGTGGTCTAAACCCTCCTAGAGCACTGGTGGGGGACTGGTTAGACACCGGGCTGCAATCCACAGCAGATCAAAAGTACCAGCAGCTCCAAGGGCCATAGGCTGGGCTTTCTACTCCCACAAATAAGTGCAGGCTCAGAAACCTGTAGGGGGCCGCTGTGAGTGAGCATTGGCTCAACGGCAGCGAGTTTGGTTTGGGGTTGAGCCCTTCAGAGCAGTGAGCTGAAGCTGTCTGTTCCCATCAAACCCTATACAAGGTCACTATGAGTCACAATGGACTTCATGAAGCAGATTGATGGTTCTGTTGGAGAGCCCTGACTGTTGCTAAACATCCCACAAAGACCAGAACAGTCAGCATTACCCTAACAAGCCCTTACCCTATGGCTCAAAAGGTCAACGAAGCTGAGGTGGAGAAATGTGTAGAGCTATTGGAAAGGACCCATCTAGACTGTGTGGGTGAAGCCAGGGAGGAAAAGCCCAGTTAAGACATGTCAAACTTGAAGGCAGGGGCTAAGGACATAAAGTTGAAATATATCTTATTCATCCACTGGAACAAAGATCACTATCTTCAGGAAGACTGATAACAGAAACATCAACACAGTGGTGGGTGGCATCATCTGTGAACTTGGAAGACAATGACCACAGATGGATTTAAGTTTATGCGATAATTTCTCAGACTAGATTCCCCTGGAGGACTGAGCGATTGCGCACATCCTGAGCCACTTGGTGTTAATTGCAGTAGAGGCCAAGCTCTTTTCTGTTGCCGAGGTGTAAGAGCATCATGCTTTAGAGGAAATAAACTCACAAGATGCTTCGTCAAAGTAACCTCCACTTTTTGGCTTCCAAGTCTCTCAGCATTGATGAGGCAAGCAGGAAACCTTGTGAAAATAATACAAGGAAATCTTTTCATCAACACCCATTTCTATGTCTCAGCTGTCAGGTCGTTGTTTTTACTTCTTTGTGGAAGCTGTCTCTGTGGCTAACATAGGCAGTTCTGGTTTTAAACAAGGCTAAATCATAATTTTTACCACATAAGTCAACTTATTTAAATGGTGCTAATCTAGCCTCAATGCAAGCACAGCGATTTCTAAGAGTGTTCATACTATATCCTCCATCTCTTGTTCACAAGAACACATGCAAAAAGAGACATTGTCATAAAGGCCTTTGATGTCCGAGCTACAGTACACATACACACAGATACAGGTATACACACACACACATACATACAAGTTCACACACACACACACACACACGAGGGTTTCAAACAGTTCATGGAAAAAGTTCATAATCTTTTATTTCAAAAAGTTCTTGTGTTTTTTTGAAGCTCCCTTCTGTAGTTCTTAAAATAAGGAAACACGCACAGGAAAATGATATGACTTTAAACATCACTGCTTCACGGGCATTAGTGACATTGGGGTTAGTGAATCTGATGCTTTCTGATGATCTCTGCTCCTTTTTAAAAAATCAGGATAAAATGATCATTTGATATTTTAATGATCTTTTATCTGTAAAGAAAGTTTAAAGTAAGCATGGTTTTCTACTCTACCCTCCACGAGACGCTGGATTGAAGAAGCTGGCAGAACTCTGTGACAACGCGTCAGCGTCAGGGACATAAATCACATGGGGGTGTAAGCAGAGTTGCGTGACAGGTGTGTGGAGGCAGGGATGGGAGAATAGGGCAGGGACAGGATATCCTCTTCATCAAACATTCTACTTTATTTTCCTCCTCATTAAAGTAGCCTCGTTACACAAATTGTCCTAGCTAAAGACCGCAGAGAGCCAGGAATCAAACCCACCCTTTCATTAGCTTCAAAGCAAAGTGCTTAAACAAAAGGAAACTTGTAATGTCCTGTCTAGGGGATGGAGCCTGACAATAGGGAGATTTTAAATGGCATGGTAGGGAATACCGTAAACTCCTTGTGCAAGGTGCAAACGTGAGAAGAAAACATTGTCCAGTAACAGAAAGATTATAATAAAAGAATAATTGTTATACTTTTGAATAAATAATTATTTAAACAAAAATATGATCATTCTTTCCTAGCTCCAGAAGGAGCCATTGGTGGCCTGATAGTTATGCTTCGGGCTGCTAACCGGAAGGTCAACAGTTCAAAACCACTAGCTATTCTTCAGAATAAAGGCCTTTCCATTCCAGTAAAAAGGTATAATCTCAGAAACTCAGTTCAACCCTGTTCAGCAGGCTAGTTATGAATTGGAATGGACTTGATGGCAGTGAGTCTGCTTTCTGTTTCTATAGCTTCTGTCTCACCAGGAAACATTTCTTTCTGAAAAGAAACAGTAGGCAGAGGTGATCTCAAATTTGAGCAAATATTTTACGATGTCTTGGTTGTTGGTAGTTTAGTAAATATATTATTGTTATTACTTATTGGAATATGCGTCACATGTCATACAATTCAATCACTCAATTATATTAAAATATTTGGGCAATCATAATCTTCAATGAATTTCAGAACATTTTCTTCTTGAACTCATTGTTATTAGTTCCACATCCCCCCACCCCCATTACCATGATCCTAGGCAATTATCCATGCAGTTACTGCTTCTATGGATCTGCCTATCCTCGGCTTCCTACACAGAAAATAATGCAAACAGGAAGCAAGCAAAAAAAAGACTGTAGCCGCCATGACTAGACAACATGCCTTAAAAAATAGAGCATAAGATGTTAAAAACTGAAACAACTTTAAAATGTGGGAAACAGGAAATCCAACGATAACCTAACTATATCTGCTATATCGATTACTCGGTGCTCCCTGTGTGAAAGCAAGGCTATCCACGTCCTCCTTCACTCTGGTCAGCAGTCACCAGAAAGAGATATCAATCAAGTCCACACGGAGGACGCACCGGGCTGTCTGAGCCAAAGACTGTGAAGAGCAAGGTCAACTCCCAAAAGAAGGGAGAGCATTAGAGCTTCTACTGGGAACACCCCGTTTGCAGACGGCAGTGATGGCAGTGGAACCCCAAATCATGGATTAAGCTCTGAATATAATTATCTTTTTTATGATCACTTTGTAAGCACCCATTATAGGCTAGCCATTGGACAGAAATAATTAAAAAATACAAAGATAATGGCAAAAAAATTATAAAGATAATAAGAACTGCAGTAATTTAAAATGGAATTGTAGTGGATTCTTATCCGAATTCTAATTTATGACAGGGGGGTTGAAAATTGCAATCCTCATACAAATTTTACTTGACTTTTATAATCAGGTGTTACCGGAACACAGTCATGGTCATTTATTCATTTTATTGTTTATGACTGCTTTTATAGTCTATCGGTAGAATTGATTAGTTGCAGCAAACAGCCTGAGCTGGCAAGATCTACAAAATTTTCTACCTAACATTTTACAGAAACAGTTTGCTGACCTCTAGTCTATGATACCACACACGTGAAATAAACACTTTAAATAATCACATTTAATTCTTACCATTGTCCACTGAGGTGATTACCACATTCTCTGCATTTTGTAGATAAGGCAAAAACTTGAGCAATTAAATAATGTAAAGTGTCAATGTCAAATAAGAAATAAGGGGTTGTTCTGAATTTGAAATCAAGCATTCTGACCCTTGAACCCATGTTCTTAATCAATGTACATATTCAACTAGAACAAAATGTCTTTATCAATCTTCATATCAAGATCCCTAAGAAATTACTTTTCTTTATTTTACTATCATTGTATTATATATCTTTTTTGGGGGGGGTTGGCAGAATTTTATTCATTACTAGAAAAATTGCTCTTCCAAATTGCTTTCTTTTCCTTTTATAGTTTAATCTAGATACTGTGGAGACATGATAGATTGATATTAATTATGCTTTCAAATTTTCATCTTTCCTAAAATTATGCCTTTTATCACATAACTTTGCAGTATCCTGGCAACTATGGGTGGGTATCCTTTTCCATCCTCTGACTCGGTCCTATGGATTTCTTTGATCAGCAACTGCTAGTATGTATAATGAGAAATATTAAATCCTTGCGTAATTGGGCTTGCCTTTTATGTGTCTCTGTGATTGCTATGATAACATTCCTAAACTAGTTTACTACAGGATGAGAGACGTGTAAAAGAGATATCCCTGACACACAGCTGGCCACCGGCCAATTTCAATACAAATGAAAAAGTTCAGGAAAAATGGACAATAATGTTTGCTTATTAAGGATCTGTGTTTATTTGTTATGTAACTTTTCTTGGTGGTCATAGTGAATGTAACATAACCACAGTGAGCAGAAAGCAGATGGGGATACAGGTCTAGTCCTCATTATTGTAGTTTTACTGTTTTCTGAGACATATTTTATCCAACTTAAACATAGGTATCACTGTTCTTCCACAAGGGTATAAGATATATATGAAGGGAAGTCAATTTATAAATGCTCAAAAATCATAAAATGATTTTTTTCATTAAAATGAACAAACCAATAGAGCTGGAAAAATCATATGAATTCCACAGGGTGGTGGGAAGGGAGTGAGCTATTGAATTGTAAGACTAAGATGAAATGTTTAGAAAACAAATTACATAAGAATAAGGAGATGGGAAGTAGGAATTAGAAGTTTAATATGTTTGTGAACAAGTCTAAAATGCTCCAGTATTTAACAAGGAAGAATAACAAGAAAAGAAAGAAATATCCATCATAGATCTGAAATAAGACATTCTCAAATTTAAAGGTCTCACAAAGGGCCCCAAAATAAAAAAGAATACCTTTATAATTAATGTTATTTCCTCAAAAGACAATGAGAATGAAGGAACTATAAGTATTGCAATGGAACATATGGGAAGTTGAGAGATACAGCTATTATGTCACCATCATAGGTACTTTATATGTAGACACTCATTCAATCTTCAAAAAATCCTTTGAAGTAGATACTATGAGTATTTAAAGTTAACAGATGGGAAACTTGGGCATAGATAAATTAAATAAAGTATTCAGAGTCACACAGTTAGTAAATGGTGGAGCTGGGTTTTAATCCAGGTGGTCTGTGACTGATAGGGTGACCTGAACCGTTCTGATGCAGCTGCAATATCACTGACTAAATAAACACTCAGAACGAAACACATATGGGAAAAGTCTACTACAGGTAAAATAATAATCTGTCTGAAAATATTAAGAATCTTTAAAAGAAATCTTTCATATATATGTGAAAATAAATATTCTGATTGATATCATCAAATCAAACTTTTACTTCTCATAATGACACAGATAAAATGGTCATGAAGCAGTATACACAAATTGCATGGTATATGTACTATCATGCTGTACTACTAGATTGGATTTGTTCACCAAAAAAATAATTTCTTCATCAATTTGGGACTTTAGCTTCTGGCTCTGATGGAATTTAACTGATATAGGACTTAACCTCACACTCTAAGCAAGTAGAAAACTGGACAGGAGATGCATATTAAACAAGGATAATTAGATATTGGACAATCACAAGAGAAATCAATAATATGAACTCAATAATTGGCGTAGCTTTCTTCTGAAAAACATTATCTTCTGGTAAAACTGTAAAAATGACATGGAGGTGAATTTCAGTCAGTCTTTACTTCACAAGGTAGAAGGAGAATCTAACTCATCAGCTCAAGGCTGAGGCTGAAGTCAGAATGCCTTTACCCACCAACCGTTTTTAACAATTTTTACATCAGCTGTCTCTCCCCCAGCACTCTCGACTGCTCAGCTGCATTTCAAAATTCATTATTGTCATTATGCACACACAACTCACAGCGAATACTCATGATTAAGGGCTTTATTAGGGAAATTCACAGGTTACAATTCAGGGTCAGAAATGCCCAAGACATTTCTTCCAGTCAGGAAAGTCTCTACTCTGCTGTGTCCATAGACATACTTCTCTGTAGTTCTTAGCCTCTCAGCAACAGGACCCTTTAACGTCTGTATTACTCAGGTAATTGTACAAAGTTCTCTTAGTGCTGCTCCTGAATGCCAAGAAGGCACCCCATTCTGTGATAAACCTCAGCTGGACAGCACTCAGCCCTAGCATAATTGGTCAGCAAACTTAGTTGTCCCAATGAAGACACCCCACTCCACAAGTCGGCTTCCGCTTGCCTTGCTCTATGGGTTTGGAAGGCCACTGCTCTGTCTCATGTTCTAGTGTCCCTTAACAAAAATCTATCAAGATTATCTCTGAAATTCCCCAGAGGAAAACAAACACGGTCTGTCCTGACCTCTCTGACTTATGACTTGACATTAACTGGCTCAGCAGATCACCTTGGAATCTGCAAAACCCAGTCTAGAGCAGTCATCAAATTTCAGGAGTTTATACCAGTTGCCAGTGTCAAACATCTCTTTGTCCATTTGGTCATATTCTGGCCAATTCAGTCACAATTTTGGATGGACCTCTTTTTTGAAAGCACCAAACACAATGGTCAGAGAGGCCATATCCGACCTCTGCTGCCTTCCTTACTGCTCTGAAGCAGAGATCAGACTTGCCTTCACCCACCATCCTTCTTTACCTCTTCTGACACCAACCTTTCAATCATTTCTTACAATGGCTGCACAGAACTCACAGACAATGCAATTAAGAGAGAGTGTGGTGTGGGAAGGTGGGGGAATAGGAGGGGTCTAGGATGATTAAGGAAGTTACCAGGTTAGCACAAAGTTCAGAAAACATTAAGGATACCACCATTGGTCCAGAGCAGTACCTCTGCGCAGACAGTAGTCAATCAAGTCTCTCTCTCTACCTTAGTCTCCTCTCAGACATACAGTTCCTTGGCCTCTGCCTCCATGGGCCAGGAACCCATCCTGCTGCTCTGCCTCATGTCTCACGGTCCTGACACGGCTCTTCTGTTCTGTGTCATGGGCTTCTGTCCTCAGTCTCTGGTCTCCCCGTGGCTCCTTTGCTTTGATGTATGGTCGTCGTGCCACAGCCTCTGGTGCCTCTGCCCTGGTTGCTGCCACCTTAGGCAGAGTTCTCAAATGTGTTCCACTGGTGACTCCTCTCTCGATGGCCCAGGAATGCGCTCTACATTTGGCATCAGGACTGAAGGAAAACTCAGTAACAACTTGAGATAGGCAGAAGACACAACTTAGCTTTTGAAAGTTACCACTTGAAGCACTTACTGATGAAGATGAAAGAATACAGCATTCAGTATTGATTACACCTTAAAAAAGAAAACAAAAAATACTCACAAGTGGACCACTAAGCAACACCATGATAAATGGAGAAAGGATCAAATTTAATATAACTGGGAGCCACGATTACCGCCATTGGAAGCTATAATATATATATATATATATTATATATATAGCGTTATATAGTGATATATTGTGATGGATAATCTGCTGTAAAAGATCTCTTTATGGTGTTAAAAACAATGATACCAGTTGGAGGATTAAGATGTCTGTGACTCAAACTACATCATTTTCAATTGCTTTATATGCATATGAATGCTGAACAATTAATATGGAAGCTTGAAGAAGAAGCAATGCATTTGAATATGCTGCTGACAAAGAATATGAAATGTACTATGAACTGCCGGAGAACTAATGAATCTGTGTTGGAAGAAGTACAACGAGAATGTTCCGTAGAGGCTAAGACGGCAAGAATGTGCCTTACGAACTTTGGATATGTTATTAATAAGAAGGGAGCAGTCTCTGGGATGGGCCAATCTGCTGGGTAAAGTAGAGGGTCAACAAAACAGGAAGAACTGTAAGGGGATGTATTGATGTATTGACACAGTGGCTGCCACAAGGGTGCAAAGATAGTAGTGGGTGTCAGGAGGCCGTGACTGGGCAGTGCTTCCTTCTGTTGTACACAGTGTCACAGCTGTTCGGAACAGACTCGATGGTGGTCCCTAAGAACAACACGCAAAAACAAGGGAGCGTCAACATTCGTGGAAAACGTGACATTAAAAGATCGTGGAACTTTTTCGGGAACCTTTTGAAGTCTTCTCTTATGTATTTAATATATACATATATGCACATATGTGTATGTGTGTATATACTTGTTTGTTTTTATAAGTAAAATATCGGAGTTTAATAATTAACAACAAAAAAATTAAAATTGTCCCCTGAAATGAGTTGGGGAACTACAGGGAAGAGGAAACAGGGGTGGAGCCTAGTTTTCTGACACCTTTATTTTTCCTTTTTGACTTAAGAAGTATGTGATGATTTATAAGATAACCAAACAAAAAGGAAAATCAAATAAACATACTTACTCTCCCCACATGAAAATCTAAAACTAACTTTAAAAGTTGGTTGGTTGAAACTAGATCTTAATAATGATATGGCAATAAAGTGCTAAACAATGCAGACAGTAAGATTGATGAGTCAATTTATTTCTATCGAGAAGAAATATCAGGAGGAAAACGTTAGCCTTTTCTCGGTATGCCATTAGATTCTAAATCAATTACTGAGGTTTTGATATTTGCGATGAACAAGATCTAATATTACAAAATGTCTTCTTATCCTCTGGGTATGGGAAGAAACTAAATGGCATGGGGAAATCAGACTGCAGTACAAGCAGGATGATCACAGTGAGGAGGGAGTTGACCTTGTTCCTGTTTGGCTTCCTTGTACTGACTCCTCAGGTTCCTTGCTTGTCAGGGTTATAAAGCCTGTCATGTTATCAGATTTCATAGGTTCGTAACAAAGATGACCCCAGCAGTTTCCCCCTTTGTCTGATGGCCCATACATTAGTTCATGGCTGTCAAACACTGGGAGGCGGAGGACTTTCCTGTTCGTTTCCAGATGTACTGACAAATGCTCTTTGGCTTGCTGGCCTCTTGAGATTGGAGAGCTGATTCCTGATTACCTATCTTTTCTTTTCCTTCCAGATTTTGCCTGTCTTAAAGAAATATCTATTAGCAAAAAATATTTATAAATGGTTTTTGTCATTTTAAGTACTACGCATTGTTCGCGTGAGTGGCAAAATAAAAATGAAAAATGATGAGACTGTAGAGGAGAAACAGTACTTAGTGTACTGTAAATTATATGACTTAGACAGATGGTACACTGAAAAAGTATTGCCGGGAATTCGGAGGAGTTGGATAAGACACAATGAAGTAAGTTGTGCTCAAAACTAATATGTTGAACAAAGGAATTGGCTTGTAGGTCACATCGTAGAGAACCAGCAGTCTCCATATATAAACCTAGTTATATTTATTTCATCAATATGAAGGCCAACTAAGTATTTTAGAAGATAACTAAATGAAATTCACTTAAGATTGGACTCTTCATGATGAGAACATTGCTATTGTCATATTAAAAGACTTCTCACTTGAATTTTCCCTCAAATAAGTAATGATTATTGGGGACACATCATCTCCCTGGTAACAGTGTGGACTTTGAATTTAGCTGGACATTGCAAATTGCCACAAAGGGAAAATATACGGCTGCTTTTTCTATAATCACAGAAACTTAATTTTTTTCCTTGTTTTATCAGAAAAGAAGTTAAAAGTAAAAGACTGCTATATTTTAGTAAGTTTGCTTGGTCTAAAAGGTGGACTGAACCAAAATAATTTGTACCCCAAAGTTTGCTGATTTGAAATAACTCATTGCTATTTCAAAATACTTCAAAGGTATCTCCATAAAAGTCTGAAACAGGAAATCCAAGGGTGTCTCTCAAATTGTTTACATATTTTGTTAGCAGAATGTAGACATAGGTCTGAGGGTAGTATCACATTGCAAATTAAACTTGATTTATCAAGCATTCACTATTTTTAGAATATGGTATATGTAATATAATCATGTAAATGATACATTTAATAAAATGTGAGGGCTTTATTTTTATTGAGTAGCACTATATGCTTACCGATGATAACATTTAAAAACTCTACAATGGTTTAAAAACGCCTAGCATTGTGCTTAGGAAGCTTATCACTTCCCATAAGCTCCCCATGCTATCTCGAATCCCAGGGGTTTATCCTCCAGAGCTAAATGGTGACTTTGGTAAATATTCAATCACTCTTATCATGGACATGCACCGGGGAAAGATATCAGCACTGTGCCATCGGAGAGCACATTCTATGATGACAGTGGGTTCTCTAATCCTTCCGTGAGTACCTTATCACCGAACCCAAAGACCAGATATGAAATGTGTTTATAAAAAGAAAAGTCATCGAAAAGAGATTTGATGTTGACAACGTTGGCAGATATAAACAGAGCAAATGAATCCAAAGGACCACCTAACAGATCAATCACTGTGCACCAAGCCGCATGAATACTCTGGAGGTGGGCCACACTGGTCACAGTCACAGGACTATGAAGTCGACGTTCACAGGAAATGACAGTTTGGCACTGGGATTTAAAACAAGAAACAAAAAACCAGCAAGAATTCTCCTGGAACACTTCATTCATAGAGTAGTGTGTTAGACTGGGTTTACCAGAGAAACAAATTCAGACACTCATATGTGTATATAGAAAAGAGCTTTTTATACAAGGGCAATTGAATATTAAGAAAACATCCAAGCCCAGTCAAAATCAAGTACATAAACCTGATAGTAGCCCATGTGTGCAGTACCGATCTAGAAAGTACTCTTCAGACTCACAAACACATGCAACGATGCTCAATGCAGGAAGATCACAAACCAGTGGGTGGAAAGTCTTATGGATCCAGCAGTGTTGTAAGCCACTCAGGGTTGGCAGGAATCTTCGCATGGCTCCGCCAGCTCCCAGGGCTCTGGCTATGTCAGGGTGGCTTCGCGTGGCTTCTCTTCAGAAATGTCTCGCTGGGAGTGAGTGAGTGTCCTGCCTTCTGCAAGCTATCTATCTCCAAATGAGGTCATCCAGATTGACAGGCTGGACTCTACCCCTTCACTAATAATACTCTCAAATGGACAACAGATTATGTAACGACCACAAGTAGACTGTAAAATCTGCAGCAGGCTTCTTCTGTTGTCAGCATATCCTAGAGATCAAGCAGGCAGGCTCCCAAAGAGATCGGCCCGGGTTCTACCATGGCACTTCATTTTCCCTGTTTGATGGCCATTGCCAAGAACACTAGCAACTCTATTCTGGGATTTTCTCATCTGTAAAGCAGACTTACTTTACAGGCATCTATAAAGTAGCACTTGCTTTATAGTTCATAGTAAGAATTAAATCATATAAATCAAGTGTGCATTTAAAATATTGCCTGAAGCACAATATGCTCTCAATGAATCTATGAGTCAAAATGGACTGGATGGTTATGGAATGGATTGTGTCCATAAAAATATGTATTGTAAATTCTAATCTTTGTTACTGTGGTTAGGTTTAATTTGGAAGTAGGAGGTTGTCTCTGTTTTGCAAAAGGGGATAGATTAATGGAGGGTATGTTTTGAGTTCATCACTTGTGAGTTATAAAAGAGGTAAAACAAGCAAGCAAGAAGAGAAAAGATGGAGGAAGAGAGGTATTAAACCAAATAAAGACATCCTGGGTTCAGAAACTCAAAAGACAAGAATGTTGCTCCAGAGCCTATAGAAAGAGAACACCTTATCCTAGAGGCAAAGGTATTACTTCAGATTCCTGGTCTCTTAAACAGTGAGAAAATAAATTTCCCGACATTAAAGCCACCCACCTTAGTTACTTCGCTTATAACCACACCAGATAACTAAGGTGTTATCTATTACTCATTTTTTAGGTGCAAGGAAGTAAATATGCTGTCTGACCAAAATTATAAAAATATAGAAGCAAGAGACATAAGGTCTTTATAATTTGTAAATAAGCTAAATAAGCATAAGGTGAGATATTATAATGTTCTTTATAATAGTCTTCAAGTACTGTGTATAATGTTATTTTTCTTATAATTAAAGTTGGAAAATAAAGAAGTTATTAAATAATCTTACAAAGGTACCAAATAGTAGATGCGTTAGATCTCCTTTCAGGCAACGTGCTCTTCTTAGTGGAACTTATCTGAGACAACTATACCTGGAGGCTGCTCACTGTTGTAGAAGGAGGTGTTGGTGTCCATCCCATTCCCAAGGCACCCATCTGCAGCCAATTCTGCTTGAGTCACCTATGACTCTTTGACATGGGTTTTTGTAATATGTTTGAGCATGAGAAGTTTATACTTGCGGTGAACAGCCTCTAAGTGACTATGAATATGGGTTGGGATAGAAATACTTCAGCTTCCTTACCTCAGGGGAGAGAATCGGTCAGGCACATTTCTGTAATGTCTCCAGAGGGCCACAGCAGGGTTTTCCCTGTGTTCCTAGTTTAATCACTTGCAAATTTACACACAGCTTTCAGCATCCTTCCTTTCTCTGTCTCAGTGCTATCTGTATTACCACGATCTCCTTGAATCACCTCCTAAATCAACAACTTGCCCTTTAATTTTGTCTCAACATTGATTTCTGGAAGCATCCAAAATTAACTCCTACCCTTTTTCTAACAAGCACTGAGAAAATCATGTTGTTGTCGATAGGTACCATTGAGTTGGTTCCTACCCACTGCCTGGTTCTGCATCACCCTCACAATTGTCCCTGGGGTTGAGTCCATCTCTCTGTGGGCCTTCCTTTGGTCGGTGGCCATCTACTATAGCAAACATCCTGTCCTTCTCCAGGGATTTGTCTCTCCCAACATGTCCAATGCATGTAATATGAAGTCTCACCATACTTTCCTCTAAGGAGCACTCTCGCCATACTTCCAAGACACATAGGTCTGTCATTTTCACAGTCCGATGTTCCTTCAATATTCTTCTCTAGCACCACAGTTCAAATGCATCAATTTGTCTTTGGTCTTCCTTAGTCAATGTCCAACTTTCACGTGCTTAAGATGCAAATAAAAATACCATGGCTTCGATCAGGTGCACCTGAAACCCCAAAGTAGCATCCTTGCTTTTCTGATGACTTGCTCAGCATACAGATCTAATAAGTATGACGAGAGTATGCAACCCTATTTCACACTTTTCTTGATTTTATAACATGTACTGTCCCTTGTTCTGTTCTCATAACTGCCTCTTGATCCATGTACAGGTACAGCACAACCACAATGAAGCACTCTGGATTTCCATTCTTCAAGGATATCCATAGTTTATTAAGACCCACACAGTCAAATGTCTTGGCATAGTCAATATTCTCTGCTTTTATCCAAGATCTATCTGACATCAGCAATGATATCCCTTGTTCCATGTCCTCTTCTGACTCTGACCTGAACCTGGCTACCTCCTTGTCAATGGAAAGTTGCAACCATTATTGGATAATTTTCAGCAAAATTTTTACTTGCATGTGAGATGAATGGTATCTTTAAACATTCTGTTAGGTCACCATTCTTTGGAATGTATACAATTATAGATCCCTTCCAGTCAGTTGGCCAAGTACCTGCCTTCTTCCAAATTTCCTGGATTAGATGAACAAGTGCTTCTAGTGGTTGACCAGCTGGTTTAAACTTTTCACTTGTTATCCCAACAATTCTTGGAGCCTCTTTGTGGCCCATTGCCTCCAGTGAAGCTTGAACTTCTTCCTTCAGTACCATTAGTTTTTGTTCATCTCCTGAAATAGTAGAATGTGCATTAGTTCATTTTGGTACAGTGATTCTGTGTGTTTTTTTCATCTTCTTCTGCTGTTTCCTGCATCATTCAATAATTTTTCATGAGAATCCTTTAAGATTTCAACTTGAGGCTTGGATTTTTTCTCGAGTTCTTTTCTTGCATTTCTTAGAGTAGCCTGAGATAATTAATACTCCCACTGGTCTTCAGTTTGCCACACTGTGCTTGCTGTGTTGCTGTGATGTTGGAAGCTAAGTTGCTGATATTTCAAATAATGTCACCATCACTCAGAGTGAGCAGGGTGCACCAGAGCTTCCACGCTAAGGGGAGACCACTTAGAAAGAATAGGCTGTCCACTTCTGAGGAAGTAGCCCATGAAAACCCATGAATAGCACTGAACACTGTCAGATATCGTGCCAGCCAATTCCCTCCTCAGTGTTGTCCATCAAAGTATGGCAGAGGAAGAACAGTTTTCTCCCAGTAGAGTCAATCATAATGATGTGAAAGAAATAAATCCAGTAGGACTTTTATTTACTGATTGGGCATGACTCAAAAGGAGAGGAAACAGCTCAAAACACTGATTAATAATTGGGACTTTCAATGGACAAAGAATTATTCTAGGAAAATTGGAAGCTCTCAAAAATGAAATGAACATCATAAAGATCAGTGCTCTAGGCATTAATGAGCTAAAATGGACTGATCTTGGTCATGTTGATCCCAATTTTCATATATTACACAATGCTGAGCATGACAAATTCAAAAGGAAATTGAAATCATCTAAAAAGACATTTCAACATCTGTCTTGAAGTACAATGCTGTGTGTGATCAGATGATATTTATGTGGATATAAGGAAATAAAATTATTACAATGGTTAATCAAATTTTTGCACAACCACTAAAATTAGTGATGAAGAATTTGAAGATTTCTACCAATGTTTTTGATCTGAAATAGATCAAATGTGCAATCAAAATGTATCAATGATTGTTGGCGAATTGGGATGCAAGATTTTGAGACAAAGAGGAAAGAAGCGTAGTTGAAAATTTGGTGTTGATGATAGAAGGGAAGCTGGAGATCTCTTGAGAGTATTTATCACAATAAAACCTTTATTGTAAACATATTTTGTCAACAACACAAAAGGTAGATTTCTCCAGATGGAATACAAATAAGTCACATAGACTACATTTGAGGGAAGAGATGATGGAGAAGCTTAATATCAGCAGCTAAAACCAGGCCAGAGGTTGACTGTTGAATGGACCATCAATTATTCATATGTAAGGTCAGGTTGAAGCTGAAAAAGTAAAATATGTCCCTAGGAGTCAGACTATCCCACCTGATTTTTGAAAATATCCCAAGAACATATTTGGTACATCCAACATTAAAAACAGAAGACTTTATATGCCACGGAAGGACAGTAATAGCATGATAAAAGCAAAACAATCATTTAAAAGAAAGAAAAAGCAAATTATATGTCAGAAGAAACCCTGAAACTTACTCTTAATTGAAGAATAGCTAAAGCAAATGGAAGAAATGATACAGTAAAAGAGCTGAACAGAAAATTTCAATGGGCTATTCAAGAAGACAAAGTGGTATAATGAAATGTGCACAAATCTACAGTTAGAAAAACAAAAACATACTCAGCGTATCTCAATCTGTTTAGAACTAAAGAAAAAAAATTAAGCCTCGAGTGTCAATGTTGAAACTATTTGGACAAAATATTGACTGATGTAGGAAGCATTAAAAAAAAAAGAAAACGATGGAAAGAATGCACAGTCACTATATCATAAAGAACAAGTCAATATTGAACCATTTCAAGAGGTATTATGTGATCAAGAATAGAAGTACTTATCACAGTGAAGTTTATTGTGTCAAGTAGGCTTTCATAGTTACATTAGGTAGGAATTTGATTGAAGGGCAATGCGATTAAATGGCTTTCCAAAGCCACCCTTCTCTCTAACTTCCTGGTGATTGGACCGGCGTACTGCTGCTGGAGCTACTTCTATGCCTCAACCATGTGCTGCACTACCTGGGAGCCGAACCAACCTGTGGATTGTGTAGCTCTCAAGACCTGCTTCACCACGCTGCAGGTGGATCCTGTCAATGCTGGTATGTAGTGTCAACACGGTACATCACTGGAGTCTGAGACCCATTGGGACTACTCTGCTGTGCCCCTGCACTACTGACTGTTGCTGCCCCACCCTGCTGGGTGCTGCCTTCAGGTTGACTTTACCTGTCTTGCCTCAGGGCAGAATCCACTCTACTCTTTTGACTTTGGACTGGCAGCCTGCATGAGTAAGAGTCTCTTCAGTATACTAGGGTCACCCCACCCCCTAAAACCCGAATTATTTTTCAAAGTTATGTATTTAAATTCTTTACAAAATAGTCTCATCACTTTCAAAGTACTCTCCATTACACTTAATACATTTTTCCAGACATTGCCATTCTTGGAAACAGTTTTCAAACTCATCTGTTTGGATGGCTGACAACATCTCCCACATTTTTACTTCACTTCCAAGTTGTCAAACTGCTGTCCTTTTGCACCCCTCTTCATTCATAGAAACAAAAATACATAGGTTGGAGCGAGATAAGGTGAGTAAGGTATGTGGGGCAGGAGAGGCATCTGTTTTTGCCCCAAAACTGGTTCACTGAGATGGCGATGTGAACAGGTGCATTGTCATCATGGCAAAACCAGTCCCCATTTGCCACAAATCAGGCCTTTTTTGTCACACACTGTTATGCTATCTTTTTAGAAATTGGTGGAATGAACTCCAAATACACTAGGAGTCGACATTTTCATCTGTTCGGGAAGATGATGAATGTCCACAATGAGGTTTGTATTCAATCAATATTTCACCTTTTATGAAATGATAAAACTATTCGTACACTTGAGTTTTTCCCACAACGTTCTCCTTGTAAGCTGTGTTAAACATCACAACAGTATTTGTGGCACTTTTCCTGAGCTTGAAACAAAATTTCCCAGTCAGATGCTGTTCTCTTAAATCGACTATCACAAAAAACAAGGTTTGAGTGAAACTGCTTTTATGAAACAATTCACTGTGACCAGAGAGAGTCTTCCCAGGCGACACCATTGGGTGCAATAACTCAGAGCATGTTGCTTGATGCTTTCCTGGTGGGGGAAAGGCATACTAGGAAAGCTCTGCTCTGCCTGGTGTGATTCCATTTTTGGGGCCCCCCTCGTATTAACAGTTCTATGAAAGTGAGTTGAACTGAGCCATCTGTACTGCTGCGTGGATGAACTCGCTGTCATATTCCTTCTCGCTGTATAAATATGTATAGAATCATAAGTGTCCTGGTTGTGTTCCTCTAGAGAACCCCGCCTAACGCAACTGACAACAGGAGTGGTTCTAGAGAAATAAGATAGTAAGGATGGGTTTCTTGAATTGGTTATCTAGCCCGATTAGGCTTAAAAGTACTGAGAATGCTGCCTCTACCCCTAAATGCCTAGATAAGTCTGCCACTAGGACCAGAGAGGGTGATGTTAATCCATGGGGTGAAGTGGCAAAGCTAATATAATATCACCACCAATAGATGAAGTGCTGGTGAGAGAAGAGGCTCTGGGCGATTGTGTGTTTGATATTTTCCAGCGTCTTTGTTGGGAGCAGAAGGATAGGGAAGCTGGTTGGCTGGTCCTACTTACAGTAGAAACTGTCATCAAGGGAAGGGATGACTTCAGAACCTTGGATACATATCTCAAGTGCTGAATAACAGACCTAAAATTCCTGTATGTGCTGTGAAGGAGAGCCCTCTCTCCTCTAGTTAGGGAGCTGAAATTGCCAAAAACCAAGTCCAGAGTCTTATCACCCGAGGAGCTGCATAACAGCGCCAGCTGAATTGCAGTTCTAGAACAGTGTCTGATATAAAAGTGAGGGCAAATGGAACCCTGAAACACGGAATGGGAACATATGGGCTTTTGATGCAGAAGAGGGTGGTATTGAGCCCCTAGATTCTATTGAGCCACCCCAGTCAATAGATCCACTCCTCTACCTGAGAGGATTGATCCACTATCAGTGAAACAACTCACAGGAGCACACTAACCAAACTGCACATGCTGAAATGCTGTGTGGGGCTACATCTGGAGCATTGTCTGGGGCAGATGTTTGACAAGCTATTGCAGAGAGCCCCCAGGAAATACCCCCACCACCCTTTATTGTCTCTAGACTTGTAACTAGAATTAGTCTCATGAAGTTCCTAAAGGTGAGGTACAGGTGATGATTCAGGAAGAAATGCACTATACCCATAAAGACCTTCTCAAGTTTTCCAATACGTACAAGCAGTAGCCTGGGGGAATATCTATTGGAATGGTCACTAAGGGTGGGGGACACTGTTTCAAGGAATGTAACATTAGGCAAGTCTGAGTTCCTTGAGATGGGCCCCCGAAGCACAGATTCTTCTTTCAATGTCTCAGCAAGAGGATAAGAGAGGATCTAATAGTGTATTTTCTTGGGTCACTGAAGCATGGGGTACCAAATAACCTAAATGAGGTCAACTTGAGGTAACTGACCTATCTTGGTACATTGTTGAAGAAGGCATCCAAATGCTTAGAGATCTTGGTGTTAGAGTGGATCTGTCCGAATAATCCCATAGACCCACGAAAGGAGTGCCCCAACGATACACCTTTCACCCAAACCACTCCTGTGAGTGCTATTTTCTGTACACCAGGATTAAAGGTGGGAACTGCCCTAATTAAGCTATGACATTTGCCTACAGTGGCAGGCCCTGTATTGGTAGGGGGCAGGTGTCAGCAATGAATCAGAAGAGACTGGGTAGGAATGGTTATCATACTGGGCAGCAGTTTCTTTAGAAATCAGAACAGCTTGTGTCATGTGGACTTAGGACAGAGGCTACTTAGCCACGGTGTCCCTAGGAGTGAAATACAGGGGACATCTATTAAATATTTACATGATGTATACAGGCAGAAGAGTGCTAGATCAGGTGTACAGCAGTTCAACTCAAATCACCAGGATGGAGGGTCACAATCCCTCAATCAATTCCAGGACTTGAACCAGTTTACAGATCCACAACCTCGGTTTTGTTTTTTTTTTTTTTTTTTTTTTTTTTAAGAAGGGCCTGGCTACATCACCGAATGTTTATACTGGTTTTTTTCTAGCTCTCCTCAAAGGCCCCTGTAGCCTTTTACAAGAGTGACTGTTCATTGGGGAAAAGGAAATAATCAAACTTTGCGGGGATTACTGGAACCTGACTCTGTATTGACAGTAATATCATGAGACTCAAACTATATTGAAGGCACACCAGTCAGAGTGGGGGTATATGGAAGGCAGCTATTATTGGAGTTTGGGCTCAGATGTGTCTCACAGTGGATCTAGTGGGCCACCGTATTCATTCTGTCATCATTTCCCCCAGTTTCAGAATGCATCAATGGAATAGACATACTTAGTAACTGGCTGAACCCCCATATTGGACCACTGAAATGTGCAATAAGGGCTATTATGGAAGGAAAGGCCAAGTGGACACCATTAGAACTGCCACTGCCCAAGAACATAGTAACTCAAAAGCAATACCAGATTCCTCCTCAAGAAATTGCAGAGCTCAGTGCCGCCATCAAAGACTTAAAGTTTGCAGGGCTGGTGATTCATACCACATTCCCGTGTAACTCACCTATTTGGCCTGTGCAAAAAGCACATGGATCTTGGAGAATGACAATGAATTATTGTAAACTTAACCAGGTGGTGACCCCCCAATTGTAACTGCTGTTCCAGATGTGGTTTCATTGCTTGAGTAAATTAATACTTATGCTGATACCTGCTATGCAGTAATTACTGTGGCCAATGCCTTCTCAATACCAATCTCAAAGGACCTCCAGAAGCAATTTGCCTTCAGCTGGCAGGGGCAACAATACACTTTCACAACTCTCCCCAGGGGTACATCAACTCTTCTGCTCTGTGCCATAATTTAGTCTGAAGGGAACTTGATCACCTGTCTCTTCCACAGAATATCACACTGATCCATTATATTGATGGTATTATGTTAACTGAACTCACTAAGGAAGATATACCAAAGAGTCTGGTACAATCAAAGCTATATCAAAGTCATTGGTACAATATATGTGTGCAAGAGGGTAGAAAATCAATCCAACAAAGATTCAGGCACCCTGAACCTCAGTAAAGTTTCTCCGGGTCCAGTGGTATAAGGCAAGTCAAGATATTCCTTCTAAAGTGAAAGATAAGCTATTGCATCTGCTTCTCCCCAACATCTATACAGGAGGTACAACACCTAGTGGACCCTTTTGAATTTTGGAGGCATCATTCATTTGGGTTTGCTACTCCATCCTATTTATCAAGTGATGCCAAAGGCTGGAAATTTTGAGTGGAGCCCCAAACAAGAAAAGGCTCTGCAGTAGATTCAGGCTACCTGGCAAGCTACCTTGCCACAGCGACCGAATGAATCCAGCTGACCCAATGGTGCTAGAGGTGTTAGTGGCAGATAGAGAGGCAGTGTGGAATCTTTGTGTATTGGTGAATCACAGTGCAGACCTGTGGCATTTTGGAGTAAAGTTCTGCAATCCTCTGCAGACACCTACTCCCCTTTTGAAAAACAGTTTTTGGTCTGTAACTAGGCCTTAATAGAGACTAAATGCCTCACCATAGGCCACCAAGTCACCATGAGGCCTGAGCTGCCCATAATGAACTAGGTATTGTTGAAACACAGAGTCATAAATTTGGACATGGCCAGCAACACTCCATCATGAAATGAGATCAGGCTAGAACAGGACCTGAAGGTACAAGTAAGCTGCATGAAGAAGTGGCTCAAATGCCCACAGTCTCCACTCCTGTCACATTGCCTCCTTCTCCAAATTTTCAACTATGGCCCACTGGGGAGTTCTTTTTGATACGTTAACTGAGAAACAAAAAAACATATATATATATATATGTATATATATATATATATATATACTTGGTTTACTGATGGCACTGCACGAGATGCCATTTCAATGAACAGCAACAGCACTAAAGCCCCTTTCAGGGATCTTCCTGGGGACAGTGGTGAAGGGAAATCCTCCCAATGGGCAGAACCTCTAGCATTATCCCCGGCCATTTAGTTTGCCTAGAAGTATCACTGTAGATTGTCACTGTATACCGATGCATGGGCTGTGGCTAATGATTTGGCTGGATGATCAGGAAATTGGGAGGAACATAATTGTAAAATTGGTGACAGGAATGTATGGAGAAGAGATATATGGATATACCTTTCTGAATGGACCAAGAAAGTAAAGATAATTGTGTCGCATGTGAATACTCACTAAACGATTACCTCTGAAGAGGAGGACTTTAATAATCATGTGGATAAAATGATATGCGCTGTGAAGACTGGTCCTCCTCTTTCCTCTGCCACTCCTGTTATCGCCCAATGGGCACATGAACAAAGTGGACATGGTGGCAGGGATGGAGGTTATGCATGGGCACAGCAACATGGACTTCCACTCACCAAGGTTGACTTGGCCACTGCTGAGTGCCCTATCTGCCAGCAGCAGAAGCCAACATTGAGTCCAAGACATGGGACCATTCCTCGGGGAGATCAACCAGCAACCTGGTGGCAGGTTGATTACATAGGACCACATCTGTCATGGAGGGGGCGTTTTGTTCTTACTGGAATAGACACCAACTCTGGATATACATTTCCATTCCCTGCATGCAATGCTTCTGCCAGAATTATGATTCGTGGACTTACAGAATGCCTCATCCACCGGCATGGCACCCCACATAGCATTGCCTCAGATCAAGGAACTCACTTCACAGCAAATGAAGTGCGCCAATGGGCCCATGCCCATGGAATCCGCTGGTCATACCATGCTCCTCCTTATCCTAAAGCAGCTGGCTTAACCTCCCTGGCGGTAATCCCGAGTGTGGCTCGGGGATAATGTTAACTGTCAGAAGCAGCAACCCCGAGCCACACTCGGGGTTACACTGCAGAGAAGTCCCTTAACAAAATTACTGACCTAATTCGACCACCAGGGAGGTTAATAGAACAATGGCATGGTCTCCTAAAGATGCAATTTCAGTGCCAACCAGGTGGCAACACCTTGCATGGCTGGGGCGATGTTCTCTAGGAGGCTGTATAGGCACTAAAGTAGAAGCCAATATTGAGTGCTGTGTCTCCAATAGCCAGGATTCATGGGCCCAGGAACCAAGGGGTGGAAGCCAGGAGGCACCACTCACTATTACTCCTAGTGATCCACTTGGAGAAATTTTGCTTCTTGTTTCAGCAACCCTATGCTCTTCTGGCCTGGAGGTTCTACTTCTGAAAGAAGAAGCATTCCCATTTGGAAACACAGCACTGATTCCATGGCACTGGGAGCTAATAATGCCCCCTGGCCGTTTGGGGCTCCTCATGCCTCTGAGTCAACAGGTAAAGAAGAGTGTCTCTGTACCGAATGGTGTGATTGATCCTGATTACCAAGGGGAAATCAGATTGATGCTGCACAATGAAGGTAAAGAAGAATATGTCTGGAATCCACGAGTTCCCTAGACCATCTCTAACTGCTACTACACCCTGTGATCAAAGTAGATGTTAAACTACTGCAACCCGATCTGGACAGGGATGGTAACAACCCAGATCCCTCAAGAATGAAGGTCTGGGCCACCCCACTAGGAAAAGAGCTATAGCCAGCTGAGGTGCTTGACAGGGCCAAAGAAATACAGAATGTGTAGTGGAAGACCGTGGTTCTACATATCGATTATGACCCTGTGATCAATTGCAAAAGTGAGGTTTGTGATTGTCAGAATTTCTTTTTTATATGTGCTTACTGAGTATCTTTCCTTTTTTCATGTACAATATAGAGTCAATGTGTTTTCATTTATATGTATGATAGACATATGATGTTAGTTATAAGTGTGATTTCATTAATGTTTAGAAATTATGTATGGCTAAAGAATTGTGTATAAGTGCCAAGTTGGAAAGGGGTGGACTATAACAATTAGGTTTATTGTGCCAACTAGGCTTCAATATGAGCAAGTGGGTGGAGTGTAAAAAGGTCACAGATTGGTTGAAGGGTGACATGATAAATGGCTTTCCAAGGCTGGCCCAGCATGTTGCTGCTGAGCTACTTCTTTGCCTCAACTGTGTGCTGAGCCAACCCAGGGATCATGTTGCTCCTTCAAGATCAGCTTCACCACGCTGCTGGTGGATCGTGTCAATTGGTAAATCGCTGGAACTCAAGACCCCATCAGGGCCTGCTTTGTTACGCCCCTGTGCTACTGACCGTTGCTGCCCCCACTCTGCTGTCTGCTGCCTGTGGGCTGACTCTACCTATCTTGCCTGAGGGCAGACTCCCCCCTCCCTGCTTCCTTGACCTTGGACTAGCAAACCTTGTGAGTTGAAGGACTTTCAATATATTGACTGTTACACAAAAGTGAATTCAATTGAGCCCTCTGTATTGCTGTGTGGACTAATTAGCCATTATATTCCTTCTCGCTGTATAAACCTATCTGTGTTAGTCTGGCTGGACTCGAGAAACAAATCCAGAGACACTCATGTGTATAAGAGAGGGGTTTATACACAAGAGCAATTAAATATTGAGAAAACACCCAACCCAGTCCATATCAAGTCCATAAGTCTGATATTAGCCCATATGTCTGATACCAATCTATAAAGTTCTCTTCAGACTCATGGAACACATGCAATGACAGTGAATGCAGGAAGGTCACAGGGCAGTAGGTGGAAACTCTAGTGGATCCATTGGTGAAATAAGCATCTCGGCACTGGCGAGGGTCTCTACATGGTTCCTCCAGCTCAGGGCACTAGTGTCGTTCCATGTGTCTTGTCAGCTGCAATGTCTCCCAGGGAGTGAATATGTGTCCTGCCTTCCTGCAAACTATTTATTGCCTTAGTGCCTCTAAATGAGGTCATCAAGCAGTGACTTGATTGATAGGCTAACCTCTACTCCTTCACTCTTAGTCCTCTCAATTGACAACAATCTATGTAACTACCACACTATCTATTTACAATCAGAAGTGTCCTTGTGTGTTTCTAGAGAATCCTGCCAAACACAGCACTGAAGGAAGGAGTTCAAGCTGCACTGAAACCATTAGTTCAAAACATGGCTCTGGGATTTGATGGAACACCTATTGAAACTGATGAAATACTGGAAGTTCTTATTGGTGTATGCCCAGAAATTTGGAAGTCTGCTACTTGGTCAACTGACTGGGAGAAATTCATATTTTGACTTATTCCAAAAATGGTTACCCAATAGATTCCACAAATTATAGAATAATATCATTAGTATTACATGCCAGGAAAATGTTTCTGAGGGACCTCCAACAATAATTGCAGCAATGAATTTACTAGGAGCTGCTAGAGATGCAGACTGGATGCAGGAGAACTGGCAGTGAGGGATATCATGGCTGATGCCAGATGAATAAAATCTTGGCTGAAAGCAGAGCACACCAGAAATATGTTTAATTTTTTTCAATTGACTATGCCGAGGCGTATCACTGTGTGGGTCATAACAAACTGTGGAGACCCTTGAGAAGTATAGGAAATCAAGAACATTCAATGTATTCATGCAGCACCGGGCAGCCTGGGTCAAGAGGTCATAGTGGGAACAGAACAAGGTAAGAGAGCATGGTTCAGCATCAGGACATGTGTGCAACAGGCTTGCATCCTCTCACCATCTTTATTCAATCTGTGTGCTGCGAAAATCATCAGAGAATGAACTATATGAAAAAGAATGAGGCATCATGATTAGAGGAAGGCTTACTCACAACCTGAGATATGCACCTGATGCAACCTTGCCTGTTAAACATTGACTAAGAAGCTGGCAGCTCACCAGATTCCTAATCAATGAGTCTTTACTGAAAAACGACCTCGAGGACTCATCATGCACTTTCGATGCTGCCATACCATGTTTACAATGAGTTCAGAGAGTTGAATGGAATTTTCTAGTAATAGAGCCAGGGAATTTCTTTCTTAGCAAACAGCGTATATGCTTAGTTATTGTGAAATAATGAGACAAATTCTAGAATCATTTTTTCCTTGAGAGAGAGGAGAGATTGCGATAGAAGACTGAGCTCAACTACATAAGGATTTCCAGCTTCAGGTATTAGTTTCACAGATGTTTCTTCATTTGGAACTTGAGGTCAAGTGAAAGAGCTTAGTTTTGATATATTTTCAGTTCCATTTACAATTACCATAGTACTTTTTATATACACTTTTACACATATTTTCTCATATATTATCTCATTTGTACCTAGAATAACTCAAATCGATGAAGTAAACACCACTACTCTGTCAGCTTGTTTTATTCTGGAGGCTCAAATGTGTGGTTGTTCTGTTGGAAGTGACGCCACTAGTACTTCAGCTACCACTAGCAGGGTCACTAACACTGAGTGGGTTCAGCTGACTTTCTAAACAAATAACAAAGTTAGGAGGAGGAAAAAGCTTGTGTATTAGCCACTGAAACTTTAGGATTAACAGTGGGATATTGTTTGATAGAGGGCCAGTATTTGAGCTCCTCAGATTGGAAGTCACTCAAAGTGTGACCAGGCAAGAGTCACCTTCTCAAAGTAAAGCCAACCTTAGTGATGTGGATGGAGGAAAGCTTTCCAGACCTTCATTTGCTGATGAGGATGGGTCAAAATGAGAAGAAACAGCAGCAAACATCCAGCAATAATAGGAATGTAGACTATGAAGTATGAATGTAGGAAATATGGAATTCACAAAAAGGAAACTGAACACATAAATATCGATACTCTAGGCCTTAGTGAGCTAAAATGGACTAATAGTGGCTATTCTGAGTTGGACAGCCATATAGTTCAGTACTAATACTGATAAATCCAAGAACAATGATGTCATACTCACTGTCAAAAAGAACATTTCAAGATCTATGCTAGCCTATCACATACAGTGGACAATGTCCACCCACCTACAAGAAGACTAGTTGATACATCTATTCAAATTTGCACAACAACCACTTAAATCAGTAACAAATGAATTGAAGAATTCTATCAACCTCTTCAGTCTGAAATTTATTGAATATGCAATCAATATATATTGACCCTTATTGATGATTGGAATGTGAAAATTAGAAACAAAGAAGGATTAACAATTGAAGAATATAGCCATGGTATAAAAATGAATTTGGAAATTGTATGATAGATTTTTATAAGACCAACAATATCTTCATTGTAGATATCTGTTTTTACACCACATAATCATGACTAAACACATGGTTATTGATGTGTGAAATACACAAGAAGCAAACTGACTACATGTATGGGAAGAGATGATGGAAAAGTCAATATCATCAGGTAAAAATAGGCCGGGGCTAAGTCTGGAACCGATCATCAATTGCTCATATGCAAGTTCAGGTTGAAGGTGAAACAAGTTAAAACAAGTTCATGACAGTTAAGTGCATCACACCTTAATTTAAATACCATCTCAAGAACAGATTCCTTGAATACTAATGACAAAAGACATGCCAAGTTGGGGGATGACATCAAGAACACTATACATGAAGCAAACAGAAGGTCATTAAAAAGATAAAAGAGAAAGAAGAGACCAATGTGGATGTCAGAAGAGACCCTGAAACTTGCTTGAAGCTAGGGTAGCTAAAGCAAATGGCAGAAATGATGATGGAAAAGAGATGAATCGGGAAAAAAATTAAGGGCACCTTGAGAAGACAAAGGAAATCATTATAATGAAATGTTCAAATACCTAGATTTAGAAAACCAAAAGTAAATAATATGCTCAGCATATCTTCAACTGACCTAACTAAAAAAAAATATAATCCTTGAATTGCAATACTGAAGGATTCTAAGGAAGACATATTGAATGACACTGGAAGCATCATAGAAATGTGGAGGGAAGATCTACCCGTCCTATATCAAAAAGAACTGATTGACATTTAACCATGGCAAGGTGTAGCATAGTTTTCAGAATCCATGGTATTGAAGGAAGAAGTTCAGGCTGCATTGAAAATATTAGCCCAAAATCAAAGGGCTCCAAAGTTGATGGAATGCCAACTGGAATGTCCCCATGCAGTGATGGCCTTCTGCAAGCAGTCCTACAGCCCTGCAAGTACTCCTAGGCCAAGAGCGGAGACCCATCCAACTTGATCGCATCTAGCAACAACAGTGACATCATGTATGAAGAGGAGCCTTAAAAATGCAATGTTTAGCCATTACAGGGAAGGCTTAACCCTGTAGACAAAATTTGTTATTAATTCTGTTGATCAATTTTTATTAATATCCAATCTTTTCTAACAATGTTTTCATATCAAAATAAAATATGTAATATCCTCTGCTACCGTGATGCTAACCCCAAACATGACTGAATTAAAAACTGATTCAGCTACAAAACAGTGATTCAGCTCATTCTAATGATATTGTTTCCGTCCTTGTCATGCCTTTAAGTTTGCATTTGCTTGATGTGCTGTAGGGAGTTGTATTACTTTATTTGAATTTTAATGTGAACATGTAAGCTATAAAACATTATAAAATTTGATAACATAAATTAGACTAAAACAAATTTTTAATTTTTCCACTCTTCATCTGTATATATTTTGATATTGTTATAAAGATCATGTATATATAATTATTTTACCTTGATTTTAAAAAAATATAACACTATCTAAAAGAATTTCCCAAGATTAATAATTCTAAGATTATCATTAATGTACTTTTAAGTGGTTTGTCTTATTGTTTTCTTATGAAATATTATAGTGTGTGAAAAGTGGGTGGAATATGATCTAAATAAATAGCATTAAAATGAAAGTAGCATATAGCTATATCATGTGAATTAAAATGATGACAGGGTGGCATGGAGGGATATATGAAATTAAAAAGAGACATGTAAAAATAATACAAGTGTCTTTTTTCCCCAGAAAATGAACTGAAAATATAGAACTACAAATAATTTATAATGTAATTCTTCCTGTGAGACATGAGCATTCTCATTGACCTTTCAGCCCGAAAGCAAGAGTAGGAGACCTTACCACAATCTAGGCTGTTTGCTTATTTTTAGATATTCAACCCTAAGAACTAAACTTTAATACAAATCAAACAACAAAGAGATGAAAGTGGGAACCTACTTTGCCGAAATTCCTTTGCAGTTATATCCTGCCTTCATTCTACATTAAGAATTCCCACAGAAATCAATAGAAGATTAAAATAAATATCAATGGCAGGATATAGTCCAAATTATGAATGAAAACCTTAAACTTGAAAAGGTTGATTGTTTTCCAGAACTATTGAGTTGCAGGGCAGTATTTTCACGAGAGAAACCAACAGTCGGGTTCTAGAAAAAGAACAGCAGGGCAGTTTATAGCAGGGCAGTTTATAGCAGGGCAGTTTATAGCAGGGCAGTTTATAGCAGGGCAGTTGTAGCCTTAGTTTTAGACACTGATTGTGCTTGCTGAAGGTAAGTTTCCAGTCTAAGGATTGGGATTTTCCATTAGCGAGTCAACGTTCCACGGTGGCTTTAACTGGGAAAACAATAGTTAAAGTAAGATAACTTTCTTTCACAAATTCCTTGTTTAGTTGCATTATTCAAAAAAGTGACTAAGAAATAAAATATAATAACAGAGCAGAGGAGGAGAATCTAAGATAAGATTGGGCAGTAAGGGTAAATTAAGATGCTTTGTTCACAAAATGTGACAACTGGTAGAAATATATACAGTGTTCAAGCTGACAAAATTGTCATGTAGAAAACTTACATAGACAGGAGGTGTTTGTCTACAAATGTTCCGTTCAACACTCACAAGCACCAACTTATATGTCCCATTTAAATTAGTTAGTTCTCCTGAAAGCCTTAGGCACACAATGGAAACAATGTCAGATACTAAAGGCCTAAGGAGTGGAAGTGGAGCATTTTCTGACCTAGTGCCTGATGCTGGGTTCCTGGGTTTGGAAGCATTCACTCTGTGACTGATGAAGAACTGCTATCCTAAAGGCCAGTAGAGGGTGGTAACAGGAGAGGAGCAGATCTTGGAAGAATGAAGCCTTTGTGACCTGCATTTGCTGATGGGGCACGACTCAAGGTGAGAAAAAAGAGCTACACATTTAGCTAATAATTGGGACTTGGAGTGTCCAAGAAAATATGGAAATATGGTGTTGGTAGAAATGAAGCTAGAGGTCGCATGATTGATTTTTTCAAAACCAATGACTTGTTCATTGCAAATACCTTTTTAAAAAAACATTTTATTAGGAACTCTTACAACTCTTATCACAATCCATACATATACATACATCAATTGTATAAAGCACATCTGTACATTCTTTGCCCTCATCATTTGCAAAGCATTTGCTCTCCACTTAAGCCCTTTGCATCAAGTCCTCTTTTTTCTCCTCCCTCCCTGCTACACCCTTCCTCATGAGCCCTTGATAATTTATAAGTTATTATTTTGTCATATCCTGCCCTATCCGGCATCTCCCTTCACCCCCTTTTCTGTTGTCTGTCCCCCAAGGAGGAGGTCACATGTGGATCCTTGTAATCGGTTCCCTCTTTCCAACCCACTCACCCTCTACCCTCCCAATATCGCCCCTCACACCCCTGGTCCTGAAGGTATCATCCGTCCTGGATTCCCTGTGCCTCCAGCTCCTATCTACACCAGTGTACAAACTCTGCCCTATCCAGTCCTGCAAGGTAGAATTTGGATCATGGTAGTAGCAGGGGGTGGTGGTGGTGGTGGTGGTGCTGGGGTGGTGGGGGTGGGGGAGGGAGGGAAGGAAGCATTTAGGAACTGGAGGAAAGCTGTATTCTTCATTTGTGCTACGCCACACCCTGACTGACTCATCTCCTCCTCTAGACCCCTCTGTGAGGGGATCTCCAGTGGCCGACAAATGGGCTTTGGGTCTCCACTCTGCACTTCCCCATCAGTTATCAGGCATCAAAGAACAAAAAATCATATCATTGGGTTCACACCTCCATGATACGATCACTGAGGACAAATGGGCGCATAAGCAAATATTTTGAAGAAAGCTGATGGTGCCCGGCTATCAAAAGAGATAATGTCTGGGGTCTTAAAGGCTGGAAGGCGAACAAGCGGCCATCTAGCTCAGAAGCAACAAAGCCAACATGGAAGAAGCACACCAGCCTGTGCGGTCACGAGGTGTCGAAGGGATCAGGTATAAGGCAAATACCTTTTTTAACAACACAACCAGCAAAGTCCAATACACAGGGGCTTCCCAGATGGGATACACAGAAATAATCCCACTTCTCTGATGATTAGGTCAACATACAGATTAAATAAGTATGGTCAAAGGATGCAATCCTGTCACACACCTTTCCTGATTTAAACCACACAGTATTCCCTTTTTCTGTTTGCACAATTGGTTCTTAATTCCTGTATAAGAGTCTTGTGAGCACATGAAGTGCTCTGGAATTCCCATTCTTCTCCAGGTTATCCACAGTCCATTATGGATCCCCACAGTCACATGGTTTAGCATAGCCATTGAAACAAAGGGAAACATCCTGGGCTATTTGCTACTTTCAGCCAAGATATATTTGACATCAGCAATAATGTCCTTTGTGCCACATCCTCTTCTGAATCTGGCTCAAATCTCGGACAGCTCCCTGTCAGTGAACTGTTGACACCACTGTCAGGACGATCACAGCAAAATGTTACTTGCAAGCTGTATCAGTGCTATTGTTCTATAGTTTGAGCGTCCTATGGAGTCACTTTTCTCTGGAATGGGTACAAATATGGATTTCTTCCAGTCCATTGGACAAATAGCTGACTCCCAAATTTCTTGGAGTGCTTCTAAGGCTTCATCAGCTTGTTCAAACATTCTACTGATGATTCCATCAATTCGCAGCGCTTTGTTTTTTTGCTAATTCCTTCAGGGCATCCTGCATTTCGTCCTTCAGCAGCATTGGTTCTTGTTCATATACTACCTCCTGAAAGAGTGGAATGGCAACTGATTCTCTTTGGTACAGCAGCTCTGTGTACTCTTCCCGCCTTATTTTGATACTTCCTGCATCCTTCAGTAGTTTTCCCATTGAATTTTCACTATGGCAACTCCATGATTGAGTTTTTCTTGGTTTTGCTCAGCTTAAGATATGCTGAATGTGTTCTTCAGTTTTGGTTTTCCGACTCCAGGTCTTTTCGCATGTCATTTTAATACTTGACTTTATATTTTCCAGCTGTTCTAGGAAATTTTATATTTAGCTATTTGACCTCAACATTTTTTTACACTTGCTTTAGATATTCCCCAATCAAGAACAAGTTTCAGTTTTTTTCTGAGATATACTTTGATCTTTTCTTTCTTTCGTGTTTTTTGTTTTCTTCATGCATGATGGATGTGTCTTGGTGTTCTCGCACAGCTTCTCAGGTATTCTGCCTTTAGTGTCAAATGCACCAAAGCTGTTTTTGAAATATTCTTGAATCACTTCTCGGACTTGTGGCTAAAATCAAGTGTGAAATATTCTTGAAATTCAGGTGGCTTATACTCAATGGCTCTCGTGGTCTTGTCTTGGTTTTCTCTAACTTATAGATGAGCAATTGATCATCTACTCCACAGTTATCCCTGGTCCTGGGTTTAGCTGTTAATACTGAGTTTCTCCGTTATCTCTTCCAACAGCTGTGATCCATCTGACTTCTGGGTACGTGTGTCTGTCTGGGCACTTTAGAGAAACAAGTCCACAGAAACTCATGCATAGCAGACAGTTTTATATAAAGGGTAAGTGCACATCAAGAAAACACCCCAACCCACTGCTGCCCAAGCCCACAAGTCCAACATTAACCCATGTGTCCAACACCAATCCACAAAGTCCTCCTCCATCTCACAAAATGCACGCTATGACGTCGACTGCAGGAGGAAAGATGAATCAGTGAGCGTGTCAGCAGCTCAGCGCTGGCAGGGGTCTCCACATGGGTGCTCCAGCACCCAGGGCTGCATCAGAGTAGGTCCATGTGGCTTCTCCTTGGAGACGTCTTGCAAGAAGTCAGCCTTGAAAGCTGAAACAGGGACCTGGCTAAGGCAGCTACACCTTGGTCCAACCATCACAAAGCAAGAGACCTGAGAACTAGAAAGGTGAGGTTCACTGAACCATTTATCCCTCCGCCCTTCAATTAACCCAACATGTGTTTATCAGCCAGGTTGCCACAATAAACTACCTCAGTATCCCACACTTTGTGGGATAAAAGGTCCTGAAAAGTAGAGTTTTTTTTTTTGAATATGAGTGGAAAAATGAAAGTACCTCTGATTAACTTTAAAAGCTAAGCCTGGATTGAGTTTTTTTTTTTTATCAAGGAAGCTGTGAAGAGAGCTCCAATCTGGTCAAATTACAGTTTTTTTCATATAGTGTCTGAAGTGAAAATGTCTATCTAAAGCATGTTAGTATTGCTTCATTAGTTTCTTTAATACTCACTTTGGCAAATATTTTAAGGTGATTGAGGCATGAAAATCTGTCTGAGATTAGAAACCTGCTGTGTAGCCCAAGAAATGTAATAGTAAATGAAATGTCAGGGAGAATTCAATCTATGTGTTTGAGCTTGTAGAACAGCTCTGTTCTAAGGAAATTAAAACTGGGGTGGGGTGGGGGCAGGGAATACAATTTTAGTACAAATTAGAGAGTATCGGTATATAAAGTGTTTTAGTTAGCATCTATACCATAAATTCCTATTAGTGATAAGAGCTGATGTGTATTACTGTTACTGTGCTAATTGCACTAGACTTTAAATTTAATTTTTCCATAGCAACCAAATGAGGCAGAAACTATTTTTATTCCTGTTACGTATTAAGAGAGGAGTCCTGGTGGCCCTGTGAATGAAACTGGTCAACAGCTCTAATTAACCCACTGGCCACCACATGGGAGATGCATGAGATGACTTCTTGAAAAACCAGACGTGGAAATATTATGTGGCAATTCCCCACGGCCTTGGGGTCTTCGTTTGTCAGAAGTGATTTGATGGCAATGGGTGGGTTCAATAGTGCTGAGAAACGGAGAAGCTGAGATTTGCTGGCAGTTACAACCCCTGAGCTGGCAAGACTGAACCTTGCTTATTCTTAATCACCTTCTCATGTCCTTATCCTGTTGTTTAATATGCAGAGCAGGATGATTGTCCAGGGAATCCTGTTCAGTTACTCATGTGTGAATCCTATCAGGCTCTCCCCCTCATTTCTCCTAAGGCCCAGGCAAGAAATGGTCATTTGAGACTTTTGCTAGAAGAGTAAAGTTAAGTAATTCACTGTTCCTAGTCCCCCCTTCAAGCGAGCAAGGGTTTTCATGTTGTTTAAGGCAGGAGAGAGGAGAGGTGAGTATTGTGAGACAGGCTCAGCTGTACTTCATAAGCACGCAGGGAACTTCTCCAAGAACATCCCATGATCAACCACGGAAAATGGTCGTCATGATAAGGTGTTCTCAGTTGTCAGCTCAGGTGCTACCCCATGTATGGGAGGAGTCTCCTGGGTGGGGGGGGGGGGAGAAGCCATAGATGAGATATTTGGAGGTCTTCGTTTACCTTACAAGTACTTATTGCTTAATAAAAAACACTTTCATTTGATTTTCTTTCTTTATACAACGAATAAACATTTTTAAGAGTACACAATTTATTATTGTTATATTACCATGAAGCAATGGTTTTTAAATTAAAAAATATACAAATAATTCATGAAAATGGATTATACTTAAATACTATGATTCAATATGCATATAATATTAACAGTAATATGTTTTGTTGTTGCTGAGAATACACACAGCAAACATACACACATTCAACAGTGACAGTGACTGAATTGTGTGAGTATATCTGAGTACTTTCCTCCTGCATTCACATAGCTCAGTAGAAATAATGTTTGTATTATCTTAATTAAGACTCATTGTGAGTTTTGACAAGTGCACACCTCCAATCACAGTTTTGGCGAGCCCTAGAAAGAGATGTGAAGATATGAGATCTGGAGAAGAGAAGTTTGGAAGTTGGAAAGCGGCTGGAAATGTATGTCTATAAGACTGAGTTCTGTTCAGGAGTATCTGTGAGCACGTTTAGAAAGTAGAAAGAGTCCCCTTGGGCACAATAGGTGCAGAAAGTGACCTTGTACGGGCTGGCAGCACTGGGAGAGAGTGAGACTCTGGACACTTAAAGTTACTAAAGTCAGACTTTCACAACCAAGTCCCTCAACAGTGGATAGTTCCATTGAAATGATAATTTAACCAAGAAAGAGAACCAAAAATTCTGTGTAGGCAGATATGATAAGTTTTCTATGAAAGGCAATGAAACCTGAATTTATTAAACTGTACCATGGATGGTCTACAAGCAAATCTAATATTAAAAGTATTAAAATAATTTTTACAGCAATATCCACTGGGCCTTTTCCCCCCTTAACCTCACTTTGCCCCTAGATACAAAATCCATACAAGTGAAGTGGTGGAAGATGATAAAATGGTGAAATTACATTAAAATAGCATATTATGAATCTAAAGTAGAAGGAAAGAAGATGACCTAACATTTGCCTAAAGTAACATATTCACTAATTGCAAGCTCAGCAGAAAAAAATGTATTTGAAAATGAAAACATCTTAAGGGAATTACAGTTATGGTAAATCTTATTATATAAAAATCTTTTGGGTAAAACTATTTGAAATTTTGCACCTAATGGATAATAATACAGTGAAACAAGGTAGAGTAAATAATAATAAATAGTACACACCTTACCATTTTAATGGATTTAATGTCAGCTTTTAAATAATAAGGAGCCCGTTAGGCTTGTTAACAGAACTCCAGAATTGACTTAACCAATCAATCAGAGTCTCCAGGTGGGACAAACAGTGCCAAGCCACTAGCAATCAAAGTTAAAGCCTGAGCTCACTCAGGGGTGCCCCCAGACAAAGACCTGGTGCTCTACTTTGGAAAAGCAACCATGGGAACCCGATAGAGCATTCTACTCTCACCCATGGTACTGGCATGAGTTGGAATTCACTCCATTGTAACTGGTGGAACCCATACAGCCAAACAGTCCAGCATCACTGACCCACCTGGCATTGGGGTAAAGATTGCGTGTACACACACACACACACACACACACACACAAAATGGGGAATCTTTGTCTGGAAGCCAATGATTCTCAAGAGGAAAAACCAGTAGGATTGATTCAGCCTACCCAATTTAGTTTTTCAGTTATTTATCTTGTCAGCCAGATAAATTACTTCCTCAAAGTGGAGTAAAGGCACAGAGAATGGTCCGGTGTTAGAGTAATTGAATTGAATTTAGAGGAAAGTAACAAATTTACTTTAGTGGAAAGTAAGAGCAAGTGTCCTGTCCATCTCCCCTCTGGTGCAAAGGTCTAAGTGCCTGACTGCTAACTGAGAGACTGGTTTCTATCCACCAGTGTGTCCCTAGAAGAAAGACCCGGAGATCTTCTTTCATTAAAATTACACTGAGGTTGAGCACAGACTTTGGGCCTCTGCTCATGTCCTCCCTCAATGCAAGAACACTTTGTTGCATCTCTGCTAGATGGCCACTTGTTTAATAATTTCAAGCCTTTAAGACCAAGATTCAATTGTTTGAACCCCAGAAGGCAGTGTTCGTGGAGGGAAATATAAGAGAATGGGGGTGGGAATCTGATTTTTGTTTTCAGCAGGATGCCAGATAGTCCACAAAAATTAATCAGATTATATAGACTTTGTGTGTAAAGTTAATATGGAAAAACAGCTAACACGGGGTTTCGTACTATATATTTCTGAGGAAAATTTGCCCTGGTGGCATGTGCTGTACTTCCAACTCCGAGGTAGGCAGTTCAAACTCAGAAGTAACTCCCTGAAAGAAAGATGAGACTGTTGGGTCCCATAGGATTTAGTCTCAGAAACCCTAAATAGCAGCTCTGCTGTGCCCTTTAGGTTGCTATGAGTTGGAATCAGCCAGATGGAAGAAGGGTTTTCATGAACCATTTCCGACACCTGCATGGCTCCTCAGTTTGCGTTTCCATTTCCATTTCCTCTTTGAGCTCTGAGTTCTTTGCATCCAAGACTGCATGGAAAATGAGCACTGCGGTCTTACGCTCACCACGCATTGCCATTGACTGGATGGCAACCCTTTAGGAATAGCAACTTTCAGTTTCTTTGACTATACATAGAAGGGCTGGTCTTTCTCCCAAAGAGCAGCTGATGGTTTTGAACTGCTAACCTTCAAGTTAGCAGCCCAATTTGTAACCACTACTCCATCAGAGCTCCTGGTCATATAGTCCACTCAAAATCTTATAGAAAGAGTACTATGTCAAAGTCACTATGGGTAATGCCAATGCCTCTTGTGGAATTACAATACAAGGAAAGATAGATTCAAGAGAAATGGTGTAAATTCATTGTCAAAAAGAATATTTTTTAAGTGGAGAGCAAATGCTTTGAAAATGATGAGGGCAAAGAATGTACAGATGTACTTTACACAATTGATGTATGGATGGATTGTGATAAGAGTTGTATGAGTCCCTAATAAAATGTTAAAAAAAGCAAACTTAAAAGAAGAAATATTGGTGTATAATATATATACAATATAGAATACATATATAGTAAAAAAGAATATTTCAAGATCTATTTTGAACTACAATGCTATCGCTAATAGAATATCTGTCCATACATAAGGAAATTGAGTCAATACAACTATTATTCAAGTTTATGCACCAACCACTAAAACTTGTGATAAGAAAATGGAATGATTTTACCAAAACTTTCGGTTGGAAATTGAGCAAACATGAATCAAGACGCATTGATAAATATGGGCAAATGGAATATACAAGTTGGAAACAAGGGGGGAAGAAACAATAGTTGGAAAAAATGGTCTTGGTGATAGAAATAAAGCTGGAGATCCCATGTTGGAGTATTGCAAGACCAACTACTTCATGACAAATACCTTTTTTCAACAACACAAAAAGTGACTGACTACACATGCGAACTTCTTCAGATGGAATATACAGAAACCAAATTACTATGTTGTGGGAAGAGACAAGAGAGAAACTCAATATCAGCAACTGTTATGAGGCCAGGGGCCAACTGGGTAACCAACAATCCAGAGCTCATATTTAAGTTCAGGCTGAAATTGAAGAAAATTAAAACAAGTCTACTAGAGTCAAATGTGACCTTGAGTATATCCCATCTGAAATTTGAAAAAATCTTAAGACCAAATTTGATGCGTTGAACATGGATGACAGAAGATCTGATGAACCGTAAAGCAAATGGTCATGAAAACACAGGGAAAAAAAGATCAATGTGGATGTCAGAATAGACTCAAATTTGCATTTAATGATAGTGACTAAAATAAATGAAAGAAATTACGAAGTCAGAGAGATGAAAAGAAAATTTCAGAGGGCGGCTTGGATGAGACAAAATAATATGATAAAAGTGAAAAATTTAGAAAACAAAAAAGAGAGCATGTGCAGTGCATTGTAAGCTAAGTGATCTAAAGAAAAAAAAATTCAACCCTAGCAATGCAATACTGAAAGTTTCTATGGGAAAAACCATTGAACAATGAAGTATCAAAATAAGATGCAAAGGAGACACAGAATCATTGTACCAAAAATAACTGGTCAACATTCAATTATTTCAGTGCTTGATCAAGACCTAATGGTATTGAATGAAGCTGCACTCAAGGCATTAGACATAAAGAAGACTCCAAGAATTGGTGGACTATCAATTGAAATGTTTCAACAAAGTCACTGAAGACTCAGAAGCACTCATTCATCTATGTCAAGGAATCTAGAAAGCTGCCATTTGGCAAACTGACAGGAAGATATTCATATTTCTGCCTATTCCAAAGGAGAGTGACCCAAGAGAATGCATAATAACCAACTAATATCATTATTCTGGCGGGCAAGTAAATTTTTGCTGAAGATCATCCAACAATGGTTGCAAGTGCTACATTGACAGGAAGCTGTCCGAAACTCAGGTCACCTACAGAAGAGCATGTGAGACAAGGGATATTATTTTTGATGTCATAAGGATCTCAGCTCAAAGCAGAGAATATCACAAAGATGTTCATTTGTGTTTCTTTCACTATGCAAAGGCCTTCAACGGTGTGGATCATAACAAACTATTGATAACCTTGGAAATAACGGGTGTTCCAGAACACTTCATTTTGCCTGTAGCACCTGGACATGGATCAATAGATCAAGGGAATCCCGCATAATTTAAGATCAAGAAGGATGTGTTTCAGGGTTCTGTTCTCTCACCATACTTATCCAGTTTGTAGGCGGAGCAAATCATCAGAGGCACTGGGTTATATGACAAAGAACGGGGCATCAAGATCGGAGGAAAGATTATTAACAACCTGCACTACCCACATCCACAACCTTGCTTGTGGTCGGAGAAGGGCTTGAAGCCATTACTGATGCTCGCAAGGGTTGCAGCCTTCAGCACGGATTACCACTCAGTGCGACAGAAACAAAAAACCCTCACAAATGAACCCATAGGTAACATCATAATAATAGGAGGAAACATTCAAGTTTTCAAGGATTTAATCTCGTTTGGATCCACAATTCATGCTCACAGAAGCAACCGTCAAAAGATCAAAATTTGCCTAGGTAAATCTACTGCACAAGGCCTTTTAGAATGTTGAAAAGCCAGGCTATTATTTTGAGGACTCTGATGTGCCTGGCCATGGTATTTTCAAATGGCTCCAGTGCTTGTGAAGGTTGACATTGAGTGAGCAAAGAACAAACAAATTTATCTTAGAACATGTACACCCGAAATGCTCCGTTAGAAACAAAAATGGTGAAAATTTGGCTCACAAACTTTGGATCTTTGAAAATGCTTTGGAGGTAGGCATAAAGTTTTCAGTGGCTTCTTCCTCCAAAGTGGTACCCTGATTTCTTCATTGTCTGTTCTTAGTCTGGAAGCTCCGCTGAAATCTGTTCCCTTTGGGTGACCTGCTGGTTTGTGAAATGCCAGTGACATAGCTTCTAGCATCACAGCGACACACAAACCATCATCGTACAACAAACGGACAGACAAGTGGTGGTGTCTGTGAATGGTGGTTCTGGAAGAGAAGATTGAAAGCCCCATGGACAGCTGGAGGGACAAACAAATCTGTGTTGGAAAAAGTAAGGCCAGAAAGGTCTTTGGGGCAAGCATGGCAAGACTTCATCTTACATACTTCAGACATGTTATCAGCAGAGACATGGCCCTGGAGAAGATGTTTGGTAAAGTGGAGGGGCATGAAGGGGAGGAAGACCCATGACGAGATGGACTGACACTGTGGCCACAACAGTGGGCTCAGGCACAGGGACACTTGTGAGGATGGAGCAGGACCGTGCGCTGTTTCATTCTGTTTTGCAAAGGGTTGCCACTTAACAACCACAACACCTTTGAGCCTTCTATGAGAAAAGACTAGTCCCCGGAAATGGACTTCGTGCTTGATAGAGAAGCAGTGGACAAGAGACAGACCCCAGACAAGATGGCTTGATACAGTGGCTGAAACAAAGGATTCGTTTGTGACAAAGGTTCAAAGCACATGATGTTTGGTTCTGTTGCGTATGTCAGTGCGAATTGACTTGAGGACACCTAACTACAAGAAGAGCAAGACATCGGCTTCTTAGTGACGCTTTTCATTTTATTTTATACTTATTTCAACCAGAAGACTGCTGTGGAACAGATCATGAATTGCTCATATGTAAGTTCAACTGGAAGCTGAAAAAAATGAAAACAAGTCTACAACAGACAAAGCACAACTTTGAGTAGATCGTGCCTGGATAGACAGACCATCTCCAGTCAACGAGTATGAACCATTTAGCTGTTGCCCCTTATGTGATGTGTTATAAATCGTAGCCTCTATGGATGTGGTTACAATTCCATGTATAAAGTATTTCTCTGTTACAGGATCATATTAGGACATATTCTGAGTCTCCGCCTTAGTGGTGGTATGTCTTAAGTTACCACCTTTTGTTTCCTTGGGTGCATGGTCAGCTGAAAGACCAAGAGCCACCTGCAAAAGAGATGATCCATCTGAGAAGCAGGAACACAGAGATGACTTCCAGGAGCATCTTCAGTAAACCCACCAGTGGAGGGCGCTCAAGATCTCTGTTGGAAGTGATGGGAACCAAGACCAGAGGTCCACAGGTTGTAGTACAGAGAACACAGTACAGAGCAAAGGAGCCATGCCGAGACCCAAAGATCACGAAAAAGAACAGGGGAGCAGCGCTAAGACTATGTAACTGAGAGAACCAAAGACCTTCTCTGCCCACAGAGTTGTAAGCCAAGAGACCACGCGGCTGACGAACAAGGTTGATTTAGCTACTGACTGAGAAGATGCACCGCTGTGGCTATAACCTTACTTGTCCTGAGTTAGAATAACCTTTTAACTTGCCTCATGAGCTCTCATGATTGTGAGTATTGTCTGTGAATTCTGTGTCACCATTGAGACAAATCGCTGAGGCCAGCATGGGAGTGCTGTGAGTGTCAGGATAGATGAGGAAGGTGAGATTGTAAGGACACATCTTACCTTTGGCTCATGACTCTAGGGAAGCCAGAGGAGGCCGGAGAGGTCTCGGCACCAATTCTGCACGTCGCTAGAAAAGACAAGGAATGACCAAAAGCCAGAGGAGTTCTAGGTGGACACTGGGATTACCGTGCAAAGGAATCAAAAGATCATTAAAAACACAAAACAGCGCACAAACGGGATGTCAGAATGGACTGTGAACCTTGCTCTTGAGCACAGAGAAACCGTGTAAATGGGGAATGAAGTAAAACAGCTGGAAATTCAAGGGTGACTCTACAATAGAAAATGAAAGCATTACAATGAATTATGCAAAGGCTGCAGTTAGAAATCCAACATGGAAGAACACTTTCAGCATTTCTCAGCCTGAAGGAACTGAATAAAAGATGCATGCCTCTAACTGAACTACTGGAGGACTCTCTTGGCTCCAGTATTGAACAATGTAGGACGAAGCACATTGTGATGGAATACACACAGTCACTGGCCCCACAATGAGTGGTCGATGTTCACCTATTTTAGGATGCAGTATATGATCAATGGTATTGAAAGAAGAAGTTATTGAGGGAATACCAACTGAAATGTTTCAAAAGATGTCTCTAACTCTGGAAATACTCATTCATCTATGCCAAGAAATTAGGAAGACAGCTACTTATTCTTCTATCTATTCCAAAGCAGGGCAATCCAACGGAATGATGAAATTACGAAACAACGTCACTAATATCACACACATAAGTAAAATTTGCTGAAGATATTTAAAAAAAAACATTTACAGTAGTACATAAACAGGAAGCTGCCAAAAATTCAAAATGGGTTCAGAAGAGGACACGGAAGCAGGGATATAAGATGGCTCTTGACTGAAAACGGAACACAAGGAAGATGTTTACCTGTGTTTCATTGACTACACACAGGTACTTATCTGTGTGTGTCCTAATAAATTATGAATATTATTGTGGATAATGAGAACTATAAAAGGCACAATTTTGTTCATAAAAAATTTGTGCATCAACCAAGAGGCAGTTATTCAGACAGAACAAGGGGACTGTGAATGATTTAAGATCAGAAAAGTTATGTGTAAGGGTTGTATCCTTTCATGATAGTTATTCAACCTGTTTGGATTTTGTTTGTCCACATTAGAGTGAATCTCAGGTGTGTTGTCAGTGGAGATCTCCTCTTGAAGTGTGCTCTGTTCTTTTCCATTTCTCTGTAAATGAAACCCAGGATTGATGAATCTATAGGGACAGAATATAGAAAACGGGTTCGGAGGGAGGTGGATTCAGTGCGGGGGGTGGGGGTGGAGGGTGCAAAAGGGAGATGGTATCAAGGAGTCCATGTAGAAAAAGAATGTTTGGAAACTGAATGTGGTAGCAACTGTACAACCCTACTTGATGTGATTAAAATATGGAGTGAGATGTTTCATGTATTAATTCCCAACTATTAATTTTTTTAATTAACAAAAGAATAATGTTTGGTCCCTAATATAGAGTCTGTGCCCTCCAAACACATGCTGCCCTCAGGCACAGTAACACAGGTCTCCTCGCTGTCCTAGAGCGCATCTTCATTAGCCCCTGCTTTTGGAAATTACAAAAATGATCGCCCAGCACGAGAGTCTCCATGCTACTTGCAACCTGATCACCCTTCGGACGTGAACTACAATTCCTTTCTGCTCAATTAGCAACGTTTTTCTTACTGTTCTCATCTTTGTTTGTTTGTTGTTTTGCCTCACGCTGTAGATAGTGGTTTACATGTTCACTTCTGAACCAGCATTGTCTTTCTTGAGAGCTGGCACCACGGCAAATTCCACTTTGGGAACCAGTCATAATCTCTAGTCTGAACCTCACAGGTGCTCCGAGAGTGTTTACAGAAATGATGTTGTGACCGCAATAGACATTCTAAGGCAGGATTTTAAAAAGGAGAATTCATTTACTTCTCTAAATTAATTTGCTTATGTTTTGATCATTATTTGGCCTTATAATATTTGGCTGCTTCAAGGCAAGGAGACACATGGCCCGCAACCGGCAACCTGCCACCTAAGCTCGCCCGTGAAGAAAGCAGAAGGCAGCATGTTCACAGCCGTGTAATTACATTGCTAAACATGAAATCTGAGGTATAATTGCTGGTTTAAATAAATAAACAGATCAATATAAAAATGTAATTAAAATAGCAAGAATGGATACAGAAAGATGGAAGAAGCGTTCCAGAAATTACTAGAAGCCCTTACACACTGAGAATCCTTGGTGCTGACTTTACTTAGAAACAAACACAGTTAAAAGAGAGTCTGCTTTTTTTAGTGCCACATAATCGACAGACACCTTTCCAGTGTTCATGCAGTTTTATTTCACAGTCTCATTTATTTCTTGATTTTATTGGCCAAAAGTGTGCCCTAAGGAGTTAACGAACAAAAGCATGCTTTCCCATCTCTTTTAAAACTTGACTATAGGCTGTTTCACATTGAATACACCTCAGATTCTTAAACAAGATGCCAATACACCCGGCACTCCTTATAGAGAAAATCAAGAAAGGCATCTTAATATCGTGTATTGAAATCTCTCCGAGTCCCTGGATGCCCTGCTGGGATAGTCTTTTCACTTTCGAAATAGATGAAAGTCCCATTCACTCGGTTGAAGTACAATTGGTTCATTTAAATCTCTGCTTTTAAGAAGCTTGCACACTTCATAATTTTTCCTGTGATTCAAGTTTCCTAATTTTAGGACCTTTCCCAAATGTTAAACGGTAGTAAACATAAAACACTCTTTTTAGCCTCTATTTCAAGTAACGCCGTGATTATTTTCTGAATATAAAATCCAGTCTCATTATACAAAAAGAGAAAAGCTCAAAAAACGGAGGGGGGAGGAGAAACTTATTTGCCATCTCAATGCATTTCTACATTATATTTCTACGCATTGGGCTGCTAAGCAAAAGGCTAGCCAGCAAGAAAGATCGGGTTATCCGTTTCTGTAAAGACCCACAGTTTCAGAACTGTGATGTAGTTTGATCAAGAGGAGTGGGGTTTTGAATTTTTAAATTTTAATGTTTAAACGCTTCCTGTGTAATTGTCAATCTTTAAATGACTGAAATCACATAGATTGCTAGAGACACTGTTCGAGTCTTATCGAGAGTTGGTGTTCTCATTTGGTCATTTAACAATGTAATAAATTTTTCCAAGCTGTTAAATCTATTGGTGTACAACAGATAAAGCCTTCAAAATAGTTTGACACACGAATTTACCATAAGTTATTAACCATTCCCTTACTGTTGGGTGTTTAGTATACCTTTAAATGATGAAGATGCCATAGGACCAGAAGACAGTTGATTCTGTCATATAAAAGACTGCCATTTGCCAGACTTAACATTTAAAAGCTGTGTTAATTCCCTAAACAATTTTGTTATGAAACTTTTTTTCAGGTGTAGGAAAGTCGGGGAGCGGCTGGTGGCAGAATGAGATACTTACTGGGCTGCTCAATGCAACTTCAGCTGTGAGAACCCAGCATCAGCCAATTTCCGGAGAAATACTGCTCCTTTAAAGACTCACCACCTTCAAAACCCACAGGGGCAGTTTGCCTGTGTTCTGAAGGCAGTGAGTTTTGGGTTGAATTGAGAATAGTCCGAGAAAACCTACTGACTTGCTGTCTACAAGTCATTTCACTTCAGAAAAACAGAATCTGTTGAAATTTGCCTGAGTCCTACAGATGGGGACGCAACACGAGCGTGGTCTATAGAACATTATCACATTTTCACGGAAACCAATTAGTTCAGAGAAATGCACATGCCACTGGCCCCGGACAATTAGAGTATTTTCTAGGACTTTTTGTTTGAGTGTTCTACTCCAGCTGCTAAGCTAGAAGGTTGAATGATGGGAAAAAAGGCCCATGAACAATGATATCATTTAGGCCTTGCCTTGCTTTAAATGAATTGTACATCACTACTTCTCTCTGTTTTCTCCCTAGTTATTCAGTTATTTTGGCTTAAGTATTTCCAACTTAATGCCACTGGAGGCCAGAAAGAATGCTGACTACTGAACATTACATCTCTTAGCAGGATTATAAGGGCAATGATTTGAATATTTTTGAATATAGATTATAAAATCTTTTTCAAAGTCTTGTAGCAAATTGTATTTCTTTAGCATCTATGAGATTCTGCTGGGTACAATTGAAACCGGACATTCTCATTTCAAAATATGAATTATAATGCTATTGGCACAAATGATCTCACTTTTTTATTTCGTGTACCATCTTTCATCTCATTTCCTTATTTCCTGATTCTATCCTTCCTTCTTTCCTAACTCTCTGACCTTTTGTCCTTGGATAAATGCTTCAACTTTTATCTGTTTGTCTGAACTGACTAGAGAAACAAATCCAGAGACACTCATATGTGTGTAAGAGAGAGCTTTATATCAGAGAGCAATTGTATATTGATAAAACATCCCAGGCCAGTCCAGATTAAGTCCATAAGTCCAATATTAGCCCAGATGTCTGACAGTAGTCCATATATTCATCTTTAGACTCACAATGCACATGCAATGATGCCAAATGCAGGAAGATCACTGGCCAGTGGGTGGAAAGTCCTGTGGATCCATTGATGGTGGAAGTGCTGGTACAGGTCTCCACATGGCTCCTCCAGCTCCAGGACTCTGGCTACCATCAGTTTGGCTCCATGTGGCTTATCAACAGGAATATAAATGCAGAGAGAGTGTGGCCCACCTCCCCGGAGAAAGAGAAGTTCCCAGAATCCTCATGAGAAGGCCACACCCACAAGGAGACATCATTACATTGTGACCTGATTGACAGGCTAGACTCCACCCCTTCATTCTCTTATCAAGGTGACTTGAAATTGTGTAACTATCACATTATCTTAATGGATTGATTATTCTAAAAGAGGGATGAGTTTAGTTCCAGACATGAAGAAAATGTATCAAACTCACAAAGGTTCCACTAGCGTCTGTCTAACCAGTAAGTGTAATTTCTCTTATGGCTTTGAGATATGTTGCCTATTTTCACCCACTTTATGCTGGATTTTCCAATGGGATTCATTTCTGAGCAGTTGGTAGTAGTGCCTAGAACTTCTCCTGGTCTTGGGATATAGAGATGGATGATTGCGTGCTCCATTAGTCCAGTGGACAGCTTGTTTTCATATGCCGTTTTTCTTTTCCCTGGATGGTGGGGGCAGGGGGGTCAGATGGTTGTCGCTTAGATGGCCGTCTATATATCTTTAAGACTTTACTCACTTCTCCCCAAAGTAGGATGTAACATTGTCATTGTGAATTACACTATGACAAGTGACCTTAATGTCCCCTGCTACTATGGTCCTGATGCTCCAGGGCCAGCAGCTCATTCCCTTAAGTTTTGAGTTATGTCAAAGAAGTTTCATAATTTTGTCTCCTGTATGGTCTACCATATTCGTGGATATAATTGCAGCAGAACTTAAGTAGACATATCTGAATATTCTCTGTCAAATCTATCAGCGTTCATAGGTGCGCTCCCACTCTTTCTTCCCCACCTGTTCAACTTATGGGTGTATCTCAGCATCTGTGTAGGATTGTGTATATCCAGTGTTTTCTTGGTGTCTTGAACTCTTGCAAACATCCCAATGACTTCCCCGGCCGCCATCCTTGTATCTAACGTCCCTCTTATTGTGGCCTGCCTTCTTCTTCACCCACGTTTACACTGGTCTCCTCACTAGCCCCTTCCTTCCCCCTTCCTTCCCATCCCTACCAATTCAAAGAGGTATTTTGGAGCAGATGTGCCAGATCCTACATGTTGCTTAATATCTTCAGTGCTACGTCCATGAGAATTGATTGTTGTTTGAAGTAAAATGAAATCTTTGACAACTTCAAATGTTCATGGTTGATCAGGATGTTGCTTACTGATTCAATCGTGAGGATGTTTGCTTTCTTTACTTTGATGTATAATTCATATGGAAAGCTTCAGTGTCTGATGTCCAGCAGTGTTTCAAGTCCTATTCTTCTTCAGTGATGGGGAACTACCTCAAAAATGGCATCCTAGCCACAGGCACAGAGCCCAGAATTGTAGCATATAAGGAATTACGGCTAGAAGGGTCACGTGAATTGACTACATCTAAATCGGCAGGTTCAAAGCCATTGTTGCAGATATGTTGCCAATCAGTTTTCCTGAGAGACTCCCTTACACTGATTGGTTCTCTTTACTTCTCTAAACATTATGTCCTATTGCGCCTGATTATGTTTGCAAACCAAATGAGTCAGGCAATGTTTTATGGTGATCCACAGGATTCTGCTTTCTAATTTCCTGAAGTAGACCACCAAGGGTGTTTTTTAATTTTTGTTTTTTGTTTTTAATTTATTCTAGCCTGCTGTAGTCTTGAGGCTATATTGAAATCTGTTCACTATAGGTTTACCTGATGGTAGTTTAATGGCAAACTGACAAATGAGTGGTAGAGCACATGGTAAGTAGTAAAAATGTATTGATTGAAAACAAATGAATTTTTAAAAGGGACTATGAATAATTGTTAAATACCATGGATTCTTTAAAGTCCACATTACTTTTCAGCAATAAGAGTATAGTCAAAAAGCATGAAATTCACTATCATAGAGTTGATGCAAACTTGTAGTGACCCTCTAGGACAGGTAGATCTTCCCCGTGAGTTTTCAATATTATAACTGCTTACAGGAGAAAGCCCCGCCTTTCTTCCAAAAAGAGTATACAATTGGACATTTGGAGCACTGTATTAACAATTGCTTTTATAGAACCACAGAATGTTAGAGCTTCAAGAGACCTTATAAATATCCGCCCTACTCCTTATTTCCATAGACAAACACTGAAATCCCCTTGTTAGGGAAGAACCTGGATTAGAGGTAACTTCCTGTTTTAACTATTGTGGTTTTCCTCTAAAGGAAACTCATATTAATCACAAAATATCAGCATATCTCGAATTTGATTTCCCTTGTAAAAAATCATAATGCACCCATTTTTCAACATGTCAGATCAACTGCTACATTTCTAAATGAGTAAGCAAAGTTTATGGGAAAACTATCTTTCCCACTGAATTTCAATTTCATTTTCAATGATCTGAAATCACCTTTGACTTATAAAATCACCCTGAGCTAATAATTAATGACAGCTGCAAAATATAATGTTTAGACTTTTCTTAGATTAAATAGCCACAACATGCATACAATCACACAATTACATAATATTCTTAATGTTTATCAGTGCATTCATTCATAACACATTAACATTCATATTGATCAAAATATTTTTCTCCTAAAAATAAATTTTCAGTAATTTCATAGCATTTGAAGAATAAAATAGAAATTCCTTTATGTTATTTATGATCTAACATCTACTCCTAGCTTACTTAAAATTTTTTCCCTTTTTTTCTGTTTGGCTTACTGTAAGCCCTAAATGAATTAAGGTTTCCATTGTTTCTTATAGACATTCTTATTATTCCAACCTGTGGCTTTGCTGATAGGGCACAATGTAAAATGAGAAGCAACAGCCATGACACCTATTCATTACTAGACGTTACAAAGTACACAATTATGAATCTAGGAAAATTGGAAGTTGTCAAAATTAAGTGGAATACATAAAGATGTTTATTTAAGGCATTAGTGACCTGAACTAGACAGGTGTTGGCCATTTTGAATCAGACAGCTTTTTGGTTTATTATGCTGGCAATGAGAAATTCAAGAGGAATGGCATCACATCTATTGTCAAAAATAATAGTTCAAGATCTGTCTTGAAGTACACTGATGTCTTTGATAGGTAATATCTATGCAAATCCGGTCAACATAATTATTATTCAAATTTACACACAAACTACTAAATGTAGTGATGGGGATTGAAGAATTAAAAAAATGTCTTCTGTCTGAAATTGATCAAACATGCAATCAAGATGCATCTAATTTATTAGTTATTGGAATTTGAAAGTTGGAAACAAAGAGAAAGCGGCAGTAGTTGGAAAATGACCTTGCTGACAAAAAAGGGGTTGGAGATGATATGATAGTATTTTGCCAACGGCTTCATCACAAATACCTTTTTTCAACTACATTAAAAATGATTATAATCCATGCTCCAGATGAACACACAGAAATCAAATTGACTACAACTTTGGGATGAAACCATGGAGAAGCTCAATATCTGCAGCCCAAATGAGGTCAGGGCTGACTGTGGATTGAATTGCTCATGTGGTAACTCAGGTGAAGTTGAAGGAAGTTAAAACATGTCCGCGTGGTAAGTGGAAATGGAGGTGGCCATCTCTGACCTCCTCTGGCTTTCCTATTGCCCAGAAGCAGGAGTCACCCAGTCGGAAAGGCCTGCACATCATGACCCGTGTTACCTTCTCTCCTTCCATTTCCTCTACAACGAGGCTGAGTTTGATCACTTTTTGCAATGGCCACAGAACTCCGGAAATGCACTTAACGGGGTTGTTGTTGTTGTTAGGAGCCATCTAGTCAGTTCCTACCCACAGGGACCCTATGCACAACAGAATGAAGTACTGCAAGGTCCTGCACCGTCCTCGCAATCATTCACGTTTGAGCCCTTGTGGCAGCCATTCTGTCAATACATGTCCGTGAAGATGTTCCTCTATGCTGCTGCCCCTTCATTTAACCAAGCATGGGATCCTCCTCTGATGACAACATGTCCTAAGGATATAAGATGAAATCTTGCCATTCTTCTTTTCAAGGAGCATTTTGGCCTTAGTTCGTCCAATCCAGATCAGTTTCTCCTTTCAGCCATCTCTGGTATTTCAATATTTATCTCCAGCAGCACAATTCAAACGCATTGATTGTTCTTATTCCTAATTCAATATCCGATGCTCACATGCATATGAGGCCGTGGAAATATCATGGATTGGGTCAGACTCACCTTAGTCCTCAAAGTAACATCATTTGATTTTCAATACATTCAAAGGGCTTGTTAAGTGCTAGGCTGTGAACCATAAGATTGACAGTAGAACCCACTAGCCATGCTGTGAGAATGACGAGCCTGTTTGCCATCATAAAGATTTACAGTCTCAGAATCTTTAAGGAGTACTTCTACTCTGTCCTATGGGGTCACTATGCATTGGAATTTACTACAATGGCAGTGGATGGTGGTAGTATCTTAGGGGATTTGTTAAATGCACCGTGTAACATATGCATGAGATAAGAACTTCTGCCAGAGAGATGTGCTAAGCATTATAATTGATTGCAGAGTAAGCCTGAATCTTATCATGTGTCTGAAAACAGGAAGATATATAAAATCCTGCTCAAAGATAATTGCTCTGTGAAAAGGAGATCAGGACAAAGAGCAGAGAGCTGAGTCTACGTGGGAAATTGTTGGTTTGGATTAGGGTAAACATGCCATCAGGAGAGAGTGCACTTGGAAACCATCAAGCCTGTGAATTGCCAAACCCCTTTGGAATCAGGAGCTGTAGACAGATTTTGAATGTGAGCCATGCACTGTCATATAAATAGTAAAGCTGATTTCCTTCAAGGATATACATTCTTTTTTACCCTGGAGTATTACAAGATTACTGATAATTTTAAGTGTAATCTTGTACTAAATGTCTGGTTTAAAGTGTAGTTCTTCTATCTTTTTGAGGAATGCATTCTGGTATCTGCATGCAATTTATGCTAAATAAAAATTAGGATCACATTCAGTTTTGATTATAAACTTGTTTGGGGCTATTTTGTTATAAGCCAATGTGATGGATTCGTTTCTCTGCATATGTATGGACATATATTTATTTTCATAATTTAAAACAATAAATGAATAATGGAACTAATTAAAGGGAGACGCTCAGTGGTGGCACAATTTCAAAGGAAAGAAATATTTAACGAAAGGAGAAAGAAAGCTCCTAAATCCTTTATTAGTTTTTGTAACATTATCCAATGTATATAAGCCTCCAAAGAATTTAAATTACTTAGCATGTAATCTTTAGTGAAGCCTATAATATATTGCTGAAAGATTAGAAATTGGCATATAACTATGGATATAAAATAAGTATATAGAGGTAATAAATCATCATTTGATTAAGGTCATTCACTCATCAAATGATAACTCAGGAGCCCAGGAACATAATCTCACAGATTTCTCTTCTTGAGTTCGTCTCTCTCTGGATCTCTTTTTTCCATCTGCTCTCCTTCTTCATAATCAAAATTAAATGAAATGAAAATTAAAACAAACATTTTCAGCAAGAAAATCCTGTCTGAATACCAAAGAAAATCCAGAGCCCCTGTAAACTCCCTACACAATCTTAAAGAGAGACTATTTATTTTATTTATTTTTTAGATCATTTAGAGTGACTAAAAAAACATAGCCACTAAAAGTCAGTGCATTGTCCAGATGCGTAATGTGGCTTGAGACTCGTGGGGACTGAGGTGCCCACTGTCGACAAAGGTGCTGCTCATTCCATCCAGCCCCGTGCTGGGCACTTCAGCCTGGCACCGTTTAATACTGAGTTTGACGACTAAGTAAATGTATCACACTGCACACCAGCAGAGCCTTCCAGGTACGCTCTGGCAAAGCAAGCAAAGGAACCAGAGGAATAATGAGGTTTGGTATATGGTGAAACCAAATGGTTTTCTGTATGTGAGCATATCATTTTTTGTTATGTTTAAATAATTGTATTTATTATTGTACAATATTCATTTGCTATATCGCGATCCTCATTTTCTAAGCTATCATTGGTGACTTTTATACGCAAGAAAATCATCTCTTCAAATCTTTCCTGTATTTCATAAATGGAACATTTTCCATGGCACTCATAATCATGGCACATTTTCAATACTTTTAAGCGGCCATTTCTCCAAGCTACATTTATAGGATGAATATCCTAAATGTTAACCTTTCCCCAATGAGTCCCTTTTGAAGGCATCAGCTGGATAACAGTAAAAATGTCAAGATATTAAACTTATTCATCATGAAATTAGTAGCGTTGCCTTTTCTTGCTCAACTTGATTAATATTGATAAATTAAAGTTCCATAGTGATTGTTCAACACAGATGAATTCCATGGGTAATTGTAGATTTTTCTTCATTAATATAGAAAATAATATGGTAACTACATCTTCATTTTAGATGTATATTTTTTCACTTTTAGGGTGTAAATATAACTAAAAATATAAAAATAGAAACCTCACTGCCACGTAGTCAAGGCTGACCTATAGTAACCCCTCTGGGTTTCTGCGACTGTGACTGTTTACAGGAGTAGAAAGCTCAATCCTTCTCCCACAGAGATGCTGGTGGTTTTGAACTGTGGACTATGTGGAACACAGCCCAAGGCATAACCATTACACCACCAGGGCTCCCAAGTGTAAATACAGCTTAAGGTAAATCGTGGACTCCATATGTCCTTTTGTAGTAAGTCCCATTTTCTAATACAGTTAGTATAATTAATCTTTATAAGAAAGCAAATGTGTTATATATATATAAACAAATATATTTAGATTCTACATAACATGAGCCATTGTGAGCACTCAGCAGGGTATGGGGCACAAGTTGTCACTTTTATCCATATTGAAGTTAGTTGTTGTCAAGTCACTTCCTGTGCATAGCAACTCTGCCCAAGCACACCAGAACCAAATACCACCCAGTCCCGTGTCATCCTCACAGCTCCTGCTACGTCTGAGTCCATTGCTGCAGACACTGCGTCCATCGTTCTTGTTGAAGGTCTTGCTCCTTTTCGTTTACATTTTCCAAGTGTGCTCAATTTCTTCAGGGACTTCTCGGTCCTAATAACCTGTGCAAAGTATACGAGGCAACATCTTGCCATCCACACTTCTAAGGAGCATTCTGGTTATACTAATCTCAAGACAGATTTGTTTATTCTTCTAGAAGTCTATAGTCATTTCAATATTCCTCACCAGCAGCACAAATCAATGGTATCATTTCCCCTGATGCCTTCCCTATTCATTGCCTAGATTTCCTATGGCTACAAAGCGACAACTGAAGATACTTGCAGACACACCTCACTCTTCAAAGTGAAATATATTTGCATAACACTTCAAAGAGTTCTCTTACAACAGATTTGCATCATGTAAAATGCAGTTAAATGTTTTGACTGCTGCCTGTTAGGGCGCTGATTGTGGATCCAAGAAAATGAAACCTGGGCAATTTCAATATGTTCTATTATTGTGAGACTACTTACCAGTCCGGTTGTAGCCTGATTTCAATGGTAAGGGTTTCACCCTTAAGAAACAGGGCTTATCGAATCTGTATCGCAGGTTGTTGCTGTGCTCTGTGGTGAAACAACCCTGACAACATTATTTCTCATTTTAAACCACTGAGTATGTCTCTCTTTAATGACATCGTATTAGTCTATGTATTTCATAGTTCCACATGAGCACAATTAAGTATTCTAGAATTTTTATCCATCATAGCTATGAATAATTTGTTATGACCCACATAGTCAAATGCTTTTTTATAGTCATTAAATCACAAGTGAATATATTTCTAATATTCTCCTGTGTACCATTTTCATATACTATTTTGGCTAGGATCTATCAACAATGATATTCCTTATTTAATGTCTTCTTCAGAGTCTGCCTTGAAGTTATGGCAATTTGCTATCGATAACCTAGTGTATCAACTTTTGAAATGTCTACAAAATTTTCATGTGATCTGGGTAATATCATTTGATAATTTTTTATTCTGTTAAATCTTCTTTCTTAGGTAAAAGCACAAATATGTATCTCTTCCAGTTAGTTGGTCAGACCTCCAAATTTGTTGGCATAGATGAGTCAAGCCTCCAACATTGCATCCGTTTGTTGAAGACTTCCATTGGTTGTTCCTGGAGGTCTGGTTTGGGGGGTTTTGCATGTGTTTGTTTTTCTTTTTGTTTGTTTTCAGTGTGTGTGTTTGCCAGTGAGTTAGACATGGGTTCAAACTCATGGGTCACTCTTTGAGAGAAAGATGAGGTTGTCTGCTCCCATAAAGATGAATATTTTGTAAATTCTATACCAAGTCCTATGAGTTGTGATCAATTGAACATAAGTGGGTTTGGGGGTATCGGTACGGCTTGGACTTTTCCTTGGTTCTTGGTTCCATTGGTCTTGGTTACATGCTTCTTCTGGAGATGAAATGAATGTTAACCACTTCTTTTTGGTACAGTGACCCTGTGCGTTTCCTCTATCTTCTTTTTATCCTTGCTGATTCAGTCAATGATTGCTCAGCATCGAAACTTAAGACTTGAATTTATCTTCCATTCTTTCAGCTTGAGAAATTCTGCGCATGCTCTTCTTTCTTGGTTCTCTAACATCAAGTCTTTGCACAGTTTATTACAAAACATGTCTTTGGCTTTTTGAATTATCATTGAAAGGTTTTGTTCAGCTCATTTATTTAAGAATTCTCCCCATTTTGCTTCTTTGCTCTACTTTCCAGAACAATGCCGTAGTATATCCTGTCATTCAGTTTGGTCTTTTGTTTCCATTTATTTCTTCTTTTTAAAGTTAAGAACAAAGGTTTCATTCAGCATTTGCAAGAAAGGGAAAACAAAGGCAGGAAATGAGCAGGCATGTCCTCAGAAGTATATCTGAATCTGAAAGGACACTACAAGACCAACAGCATGTGCAGGATGGAGTCCATGAAGAATATTTTAAGGACCACAGAGCAGAAGAGCAAACCCATCAGTCATGGTAGCAGCACATGTCAAGATTTCATCTCATGCACCTTGGACATGTTACCAGGAGAGACAATTCTCTGAAAAAATGTCATTCTTGGTAAAGTAGAAGGTCGGGGAGAAAAGGAAAGACTATCAGGGAGATGGTGGGACGCCGTGGCTTCCACAAGGGAACAGAACATAACATACAAATTCAAGTTGCCATAAACTTTAACTGCCAAAAAACATATATTTTTAAGTTTCTTATTATTTATGCTTTTGTTTTTGTATGATAGTGTCAGGGTGCAATCCAACCTATTGGTGAGGTTGCAACATGGGTGAGAACCCCATTCTTGCTATCATAATGTATTAATCTGGGCTGTCTAGAGAAACAAAACCAGTGATGCTCATTTGTGTACAAGAAAGAACTTTTTTTATCAAAAAGTAAGTCCAAATCAAGAAGGCATCTCTGTTAGTCTGGGTAGACTAGAGAAACAAATTCATAAACACTCATATGTATATAAGGGAAAGGTTTATATACATGAGGAATTGAACATTGAGGAAAGCATCCCAAACCAGTCCAGTCCAAGGCTGTAAGTCTGATATTAGCCCATATGTCTGATACAAATCTATAAAGTCCTTTTCAGACTCACGAAACACATGCAATTAAAACAAATGCAGGATGATCACAAGCCAGTGGGTAGAAAGTCTTTGGGTCCAGTGATGTTATAAGCATTTCAGTGCTAGCAGGGGTCTCTCTGTGCCTTACCCGACTTCTGAGGTCTGGGTGCATCCATGTGGCTTGTCTTCTGCAATGTCTCGCAGAGAGAGAGAGAGGGAGAGAGAGAGAGAGAGAGGTCTTCTGCCTCCAAGGAGGAAGTAGATTTCCCAGAATTCTCAGGAGATCATGCCCGCACAGAAGTCTCATTGGCTATCTCCAGATTGACAGCCTAGACTCCACCCCTACACTCTTAATCCTTAGATTGACACCAGATTAAGTGACTACAACAGCATTCCAGCCAAGCCCAGCTCAAGACCATAAATCCAATAGCAATCAAAGCCCTCTTCAGATGAATGTAGCTGCATGCCAATGATAAAGAAAGCTGAGTCCATATGTAGGTTAGTGGCTGCAGGGTCACGTAGACCTAAGGTTGGGGGAACCATGGCCAAAGGCCAAGAGCTCTCCGGATTGGGTGACCCACAATGAGCCATCTCTGGTTGCAGACAGGTCCCAGCAAGCAGGAAGGCAGGGAGGCAGAGAGATGAGAGAAGTTCCCAGTTTCTCTCTCACAAAAAGGTCACTTATAAGGAGGCATCATCAGGCTGTCATCTGATTGAAAGGGTGCCTCCCTCCGCCCCATACACTGTCATACAAATTCAGGTTGATATAAAATCTAACTGCCTCCATGTTGCAGTCAAGCAAATGCTGGTTATTTCTGGTGACTGAAGGATAGTTGACAGGGATGGAGATATAAATACAAGGGGCTTCTAATAATAAGGGAAATGAAAATGTAGGTCTATTGGACACAGGATGAACAAAAACGTTGTTAAACCTTGTTAGATTTCAGTAAACAAAATACTTACATGCTTTCAAAATTTGGAGTGTAAGATTCCAGATTTTGAGCTCATAGCGTAAACAAATTATATGAATGAGAATTGTAGTTGCTGATATTCTACAGTATAATAGATCAAAACATGTGGACTTTGTCTTCAAAGGGCAAACTATAATAGATATGAAAAGCAGACAGAATAATCATATTGCTCTTATAAAATCCTGTTACTAATAACCCACTTCCAAATGACCTGGTGGTCCTAGCGAAATACTAAATATGTAACTCTACCCAAAGGTATTCTCAACTTTGCATTTCTAATATATTCTAGAGGTGATTGGGATACTAATCAGGCCCTCTCTTTTGTAATATAGCTATTACTAGAGTTGGTTAACATTAAAATATCTTTGCATGTTTCCAGCATATTTGACTGAAAGGATATTGTCAGCTCAGTCAATTTGGCCCGTAACAAAGTCATGGCCACATGAGGCCATAGGCCCGCTGCTCTTTCCCCAGCAAGGTAACATCTTAGTCTAATTAAAGGTCGTGTTCCTGTCTATGACCATATTCTTGAAAGCATTTGCCTGTAAAGTCATGGGGAATAACAATGCATTTTCAATTCTCTTGCTCTATGTTAACATTCAACCTTTGTATTCTCCACATGAATTATTCTGACCAGGAAATGCTGTATTTGCTTTCATTTGTGTTTGTGTCAGCTCTTTTTAGATGTGTCGGTAGACCAATTTTTTTAAAGAATAGGAAAGTGGCTATAGCACTGAAGAGTGAGTTTTGATATCGCTAAACCTAAGTGCATTGAAGGAAAGGCATGGAAATCATCTCTGTTGAGCATGATTTACTTATTCTTATCCTTTTGATAATATTGTGATTTAAAAAATATGATAAATAGAGGAATAGGTGGTTTCCTTCAGAAGCATTAGGGGATTGCAAGTCTGATTAAAATGGAAAATTGTGAAGGATGGAAAACGAGTCGAAATGCATGACTTTGATTCCTTTCTTTGAACACCTGCCCATGTTCCATACTCCCTTCTTGGTTTTCACTTTATTTGTTTATTCTTTTCCTTATTGCTTTGTCCTGTGTTAGTACAGATAATAACAAACAGAACCGACACACTCTTGGGTGTCAGATCCCCTGTTCTAGAATCTGATATAGTTTATAATATATAACTCACAGTTTGTCTTCATATTAGAATTTTTGAATAATACATGTTATGATTTTTACCACTTTTTATAAAGAATATATTAAACCTAGGCAATATTTTCTGTTGTTCAACAGAGTTGATTCTATGGCAACTAACAATGTTTAATGTTATATAATTAAATAATGATCATTTATGTTAGTGTATAATAGTGCTCATTTTTTCATTTACATGAAAAATAAATACTACCCTTAGAAATAAACTTGCCTTTTGTCCTCTACTGAAAATGAATTTGGTCCTGAAGGTATCGTATTTGGCAAAATTGAATAATACTAAGCCATTTTATATTTGTTTCACATTAGTTGCTGATGACACAGGGAGATTTTATTTTAGGGAGATTCTTTAGATCTGTGTTAAATCACCAAAAATTTCAATATATTAAAGTTGACATTTTAATGGTCAAAATGAATGGGATTTTCTTTGTTACCTTGATGACTATTCTGTTTCATAGCATTAAAACAGTTCAGAAGTTCTCGAACTGAACACAGACTAAAACACACTAGATGGTGCTGTGATGCTAGCAGCAACCACAAGCTGGAAACCTGTGGAGAGTAACACGAAGGAAACTAGAGCTTTCTGCGCATATTGAATTTAGTCCGACACCAGAGGATCCACTAACATCAGATTATAGGATTCTTTTTCCTGGCTCTTGTATTTTATTCAGAAATGACTTGCTAATGGTTGATGCTCACACAGTAAGTTTAACAAATACATGTGTGCATGGGTGTGTGTGAGATGGAGTAGATATTCTGATATTATCACATTTTCTCTCTCACTACTCCCTTCCCTATATTCTGACCAGGGAGCACTGAACAGACCCTTTGCTTCCTATATTCAGGTTAGATAGCACTTTCTTGACTCTCTTACTCCCATGTCTTGTTTTGTTTTTCTCCATATGTTAATATCAACAACCTGTTTTTAATACAAGGCCAATTCCAAGTGATCTGCCTTCCATGTAGTCCTGATACCTCCCACAATTCTTTCTTGATTCTCGATCTACATACAGCTTTACATTTTTCTTATGCACCCCAGGTTGTCTTGTATTAAATTTGTATTCTTCTTAAACTGTAAGTTCATGGGTGAAATGGTCAGTTTTTAAATGCCAACCTTTACTCCTCTCTCTTCCTATATGGACCTGTGATGAATTGAACTGAAATGAATGCGGTGTGTTGAATATAGCTGGTCCTCATTGACATGCGCATTCTCCCTGAGGTTGGGTTGGTTAGAGAAACAAAACCCAAATGTGTATGACATAGGATGTCCCTACATGTTTAAGAAAGAACATCCTATCAAGAAGTTTTTTTATATCAAGAAGGCTTCCCAACCCATTCCAATGTAAGGACATGGGTCTCTTGGCAGCCAGAATGGTCTGCAGTCATGTAGCTGCAGGCTGATGGTGCTGAAAGGTGAGCCATAAACAGGGAGATCACAGGCTCCGGGTGCAGTTACATGGCTCCAAGGTCAGTGGGAACATGGCAGGATGCTGACAACTCCCAGGGTGGCTCTGAGAGTCAGTGAACCATGGAGCGCCGCCCTAGAGGCAGACACAGGAAAGGAGGAAGGACCTGAGAGAAATTCCCTTTTGATCTCTCAAAAAAACGTCACACCCGACAAAAAGACAGGATCAGTCTGTGTGACCTGTTTGGTAGGTTGGGCTCCACCCCCACACATTCACTCAGGTTGAAATTGACATAAAATTCAACCGTCATACAGGCAATGAAGGAATAAAAAATGAACCAAAGGAATCTAATTAAGAGTGTTTTTCTTTTTTCTGCATGCTTTCACCACACTACTCTTGGCCTTGAGAATTTGGTCTCTATGAAGTGCTTCCATCAAGCATTCTTGCTCTCTGGCTCTAGATGGTCTGGCCCAGAAACATCAACAAGAAATATGGAGGTAAAAGAAAGAGAAATGGGGGTGTTTCTTGTCCTTGCCTCCCTCAGAACAAAGTGATGGGTTGTCTGGGCTCCATGTCTTCTATCTCTCACCCCAATAAGGCTACAGCCCTTGACAAGACGAAGAGTGGAAAACCTGGACGCTTCATGGTCTTTGTTTATTTCGCTTCACTCTGTCCTATTAAACACTTTCAAATTTTCCCTTCCAAGAGCCATGATTTCTACATGGCTCTTAGAAAATTAGTTGGCTCATGTAAGAAACCATACTGTTCTGTTTCCCACAGCCCTCTCTACTTTTCAGCTGGGGTTGATCACTAGCTGAGTGGCCACCCAGAACTCATAGATGACACTTACTAGTACAGTGCTGCCTGGGGATGTTAGCAGGTTACAATTCATGTGAGAAAGCCTCCGGATACAGTTGTTCAGGACTCTCTCTCGCCCTCAGCCTCTTTTCTTGGCTTCTGCTCTGCTCTAGCAATGTTACAAAATTCTTTTAGGCTTGCCAATAAAAGCTAAAGGGCACACCACTCTACCATAAGCCTCTGCCTGTACTCCAGCTCCATGGATCGATCAGCAAATTCAGCACCCCAGAACAGGTTCCCATAGGCACCCCACTTCAGAAAGCAGTCTCCAGTCCTGCGTATTTAATCTCATTGCTCTGTGTGCTGGGAAGCCCACAACCTTGTCTCATGCTCTGTCTCTTGGTACAGCTGCTGCTCCTTATGATCGACGAGTCTCAATGTGCAGGGATCTCTGATATGTACTCCACTCTTGGCTCTTTTGCTGGATTTATGTCATGAAGTGGAACTCAAAGAGATTTTAGGTCCATCTAAATATGATTTAACTGGAAAAATCTAAGTTTGTCCTTCTCTATTTCCTCTCTAAACTCTAGGCAAACGCGAATCTATTTTTGTGTCTATTAATGTGCCCGTTCTTGACCTTCATGTGAATATTCAGCCTTTTGTAACTAGCTTCTTTTTTTCTTTAACATTTTAATTAGGGACTCATATAACTCTTATCACAAGCCATACATACATCAATTGTATAAAGCTCATCTGTACATTCTTTGCCCTCATCATTTTCTTTTTTTTAAAACATTTTATTAGGGGCTCATACAACTCTTATCACAATCCATGCATATACATACATCAATTGTATAAAGCACATCTGTACATTCTTTGCCCTAATCATTTTCTTTTCGTTTTTTACATTTTATTAGGGGCTCATACAACTCTTATCACAATCCACACATATACATACATCAATTGTATAAAGCATATCTGTAGCTTCTTTTAATAAGCATATTTTTAAATCTTCTTTTTAAGCATGTATTGCTTTATTCGTTTCACAGCTGAGAAATATCCAAATGTATGGGTATCCATTCATCAATTGAATGCTATTAGTGTTGACTTTGTGTTTAGGTTATTATGAGCTATAAACCTTCTGCACTAATTTTGGAAGGGATATGTTTCCCTTTTCCTTGGTACACTAAGAGCAGAATTGTTGTGTCATCATATCCTCTGTAACAGACAATAGGGATGTGAATTTTCTGAATTTTTTCCTCCTGATATAAATTATATTTAATTTACAGCAATTTTGAAATGCTGAAATAGCATAATACATAAAATTACCATATTTAGGCATGAGAAAAAACACTAAAAAATAACTTTTTTTCTTCCATCATGTGTTGTTCTTTTTAGGTGCTGTTCACTCAGTTCCACCCCATAGCAACCCTCCATTAAACAGAGTTCACCACTGCCTGGTCCTACACCATCCTCACAATTGTTCTGATGTTTAAGCCCATTGGTGCAATCACGTGGCAATCCACTTTGTCCGGAGCTTTCCTCTGTTTGCTGACCCCTCTGCTTTACCAAACAATGCACTTTTCCAGGGCCTGTTCTCTCCTGACAACTCCAGTCAAAAATCCTGGAGACAAACTCTTGTCATACTTACCTCTCAGGAGCATTGTTCCAAGACCTATTTTTTTGTCCTTTTGGCAATCCAGGCTACTTTTAATATTTCTTGCCAGAACCATAATTCAAATGCATCCATTATTTTTCTAATTGTGTTATTCAATGTCCAACTTTTACATGCATGCGTGGCAACTGAAAACATCCCGGCTCGGGACAGGAGGACCTTGATCCTCAAAGTAACATCCCTTGCTTTTAAAACATTTTTAAGGTCTTCTGCAGCACATTTACCCAGTGCAGCATGTTTTTAATCTATATTTACTGTTGCTTCTATGGATATTGATTGGACATCCAGGCAAGATAAAATACTTAACAACTTCAATCTTGGCTCTATTGGTCTAGTTGTGAGGATTTGGGCCTTCTTTACACTGAGTGGTAACCCATACTGAAGGCTGTGATCCTTGATGCTCATCAGCAAATGTCTCAAGTTCTCTTCAATTTCAGCAAGCAAAGTTGTACCGTTTGCATATCCCAGATTGTTAATAAGCCTTCCTCCAATCCTGTTACTACGTTCGGCTTCATATAACTGAGTTTCTCAGATGATTTCATCAGCATGCAGATTGATTAAATATAGTGAGAAGATACAAAAATAATACACTCCTTTCCTGATTTTAAACCATACAGCATTCCCTTGTTCTCTTTTCCCAACTGACCAGTGATCATTGCACAGGTTCCACATTAGCACTACAAAGTGTTCTGGAATTAGTCTTTGTACAAGTCATAGTCTTTGATGATCCACACAGCTGAATTCCGTGGGATAGTCAATAAAAATCAAATAAATATCTTTCTGATTTTCTCTACTTTCAACCAAGATCCATCAGACATCAGTAACAGTAGCTCTTGTTCCATGTACTCTTCTGAATCCTGCCTGAATTTCTGGCAACTTCCTGCCAGTGTCAGTGCAATAATACATTGTTGGGCGATCTTCCACAAATTTATACTTGTGTGTGATATTAATTACATTGTTCTATAATTTGAGCATTCTGTTGGATCACTTTTCTTTGGAATGGGTATATATATGGATCTCTTCCTGTAAGTTGGCCAATTACCTGTCATGGATGACAAATTTCCTGCTTCCAGTGCTTTACCAGCTTGTTGAAATATTTAATTGGTATGACATCGATTCCTTAACTTTTTTTTTTTTTTTTTGGCTAATGGTGTTTTCAGTGAAATTTGAACTTCTTCATTCAGTTCCTTTGGTCCTTTTGCATTGGTTGGAGTGTTGACTAGTCCTTTTTGGTACAGTGAATGTGTTTTATTTCCACCTTCTTTTGATGCTTCCTGAATCATTTAATATTTTGCACATAGAATTTTTCAATATTGCAACTCAAGGAGTGAATTTTTCTTTAGTTCTTTAGTAAAAGACACACTGAGCATGCTCTTCCTTTCGAGTTTTCTATCTCTAGGCCTTCGCACACTTCATTATGATATTTTATTTTGTGTTCTAGAGCTGCCTTTTGAAATTTTCTGTTTAGTTCTTTAACTTCATCATTTCTTCTACATGCCTTGACCAATCAACTCTATGATGAAGAGCAAGTTTACTTTCTTCTAATGTCCACTTTGATTTAAACATTTTCCCTGTATTTTTAGTGACCTCTTGCTTTCTTCATGACTGATGTTCCTGATGTCATCCCACAGTTCATCATGTCTTCTGTCATCACTCTTCAATGTGTCAAATTTGTTCTTGAGATGGGATATACTCAAGATCATATTTTGTCTCTAGTAGAATTGTTTTAATTTTTCTTCAGCTTCACCATAAATTGACATATGAGTAACTGGTAGTCTGTTCCACAGTTGGCCCCGTATCTGCCACCTTTACTGCACCAAGAGAACTGGAAAAAATCCCCATACAACATAAAGAAAATTAATCCAGTGTTATGGAACACCAGAGGAGAGAAGGCATTGAAATAAAAGATAATGTTGGCACACGGGGTTCAGAGATAATTATGCTTATTACTTCATAAAACAACTAGGCTCATTGATAAAAATATCACTTACTTGCTAAGTTCTGGGACTAGTTTTCCTTCTGGAAGGAGAATTGTTTACATGCGGATAATCCCTTTTGCAATTTGGCAAATATTCATAGCAAGTCTACATATATTGGCATTATTATAACGATTGCTAACAATTTAGAGAATTTACTACATGCTGAGTGTCTTTTATCTTTACTTAATCCTCATGCCACCCTAAGCTAAACAGACTCTTCTTTCCTCCATCTTACTGAGGAGGCTTCCAGAGGTGAGGACACAACCAGATCAAATTTATCATTCATTCTGTAGCTAGAATATGGATGCCTACTTAGTATTGATGCATATTTCTAACACAAAAGAATGTAAGAGCTTTGCTATCCGTAATATTTGCATATTTAATTAAAAAATGAAAATACTAATGAGACAAAAAGATGAGTTCTAAAGAATGACGTTGAATTTATCAAAATAACATAGCTATTGAAAAATGAGTTAAATAGGAAGATACTAGTTTTTGGTAATGAAAACCTTTTTGTCTTTACTGAACACAAAAACTATTTTGACTTTAGCTTTATCTAGCATTCATTAATACTGCTATTTACCAAGAATTCTGGACATAGGGGGTAGGATCTAAGTTGTGAGAACCACTGGTATTTAAGGAATTTTAGTTGCTGCAAATGTACATTCTATGGATATGCTAATTCCAATAGAATTCCATTAAACCATCAAAATAAAAGTTTGGACACAACTAGATGCAGTTAAACAGGATTCAGAATAGAATAAAGTAGAATAATTTACTCTAATCTAGTTGTAGAGTGATCTGTATGAGAAGTTTTCAGGTTAAATCCAATTTGAGAATTGAGCAATGTGCTGCTTAAATCAAAAGACATCTTCAAAAGCATGCACTTATGTATGAAATTGGGTTCTTATTATTGAAAGGGACCATGGTGCAGTGAATTACTTGCTATTGCTCTTCTAACCATATTCTTCATAACTCTCATCCAATGACTTAATGGGACCATGCTGATTGGGTGCACTTCCTCTTTTCCTGGTGGGTCTGGGTAAGAGAAAGTGCAGGAGAATGCTGATACGCTGATATGATTTGGTTCTGCATTATTGTTGACAGAGTTAATTGTGTCTATGAAACCTTGGCTCAAATGTAGGGTCTGCTCAATTTCCCTTCCTGCTGAGTTGAAAAGAAGCACTCCAATACTCATCACAGCACTGGAAAACCAGTTCCACATTGGAAACAACCCAAACATCAAAGAAAGGATCAAGCCACCCCGGTACATACATACAATGGACTACTGTGCATCCCTAAGAAGCAAAGAGAAGATGAAAACCCGAGGCACCTCATGACATGGATGGACCTGGGGAGCATCATGCTAAGTGAAGTTAGCGAATCATTAAAGAACAAATGGTTTTTGAGACCACGGCTATAAAGATACATACCGTGGCAAAGAGTTGCAAAGGGCAAACAATTTGGAGGTTGCTGAGGGAGGGAGAGCAAGATGGGCAGATGAAGCAACGGACTAGAAAGTCGACAGGTACTGACTCAGGTGGACAGGAGACTGGAGAGAAATCAGGGTGAAGGAGGGTGGGGTAGACTATAGGGAGGAACATTAGTGAGAGTGGTTGAACTGTTGGATGCAGATTTGAAGGTGTGAAATGTAAACTGCTTCCACCTGATTCACAAAACCTTAATAAATTCCTAAAAAACAATAAATAAAGCATAGGCATAATGGGATAAAATAAAATGAGCCGTCTCAGAAGTGGGAGGAGGAACTCCCTACTATCAAGGGGGAAATGCCAGTAGTGGGGTGTGTTCCTTGAGCCCCAGGATCTCTGCCCTCTCAAGCATGTAGATTCGAGAATCAGAAAGGTATGACACCAGCAAGCGGAAGCACCAAACCGAGGCAACAGGTAAAGTAGTAGCAGTCGTCTTTCTGGTCCATGGGACCAGAAAACTGAGCGTCTTTAGTCAGAGGGCTTTCTTGCAGAAGGGAGGCCTCCAGCCATTTAATTGGGGAAGCTAGATTGCTAGAGCCTAGAAACTTTGAGTTGAGATTTAGATGGAGTACAATGCCTTCTGAGTAGTTATTGACAGTATTAAAAGAGCCCTGTAATATGGTCTGAGATGGACATAGTCTAGGCCAAGAGATTGAAGATACGAGAAAGGTCTAACTGGGCGCGGTAGAGAAGGAGCGTCCTGGCCAAAGAACTGTACCCTGAATACTTCTGATCCTGAATGTAACTTGTTACATTTTCTAATAAACCCCATAATTTTGAATATTACTTGTAAGTTTGTGGTGGTCAATGAAATGAGTTGTTTTCCCTAGCTGAGAATTAGAAAATACCATGTGAACATGGATTGGTATCTGAATTGGTAAAGAAAGGTGGAGGCGCATTTAATTCCTGCCTTGTTGAAATTGACATTGGCCTGATGTGGAGTTTGATTCTCAGTCTCCTTTGTAAAGTCACAGGAGGTCAGACATTATCACCATGTCCTTTTGTTTTAACTTATTTCTTAGGACTATTCAAAAGGTTTCTTAGATCTAGCTACTTTCCGATGTCTTAATCCAGAAAATTCTATCGTGCCAGAATGAAACCTTATTACCTAGAAAATAACTCTAGGATAACAGCCTCAATTAGTATGAAAAGGTGAAATTATTTCATGAATGAGTATTGACGATATACCTGGGGAAAATAAAATGTCCATATTCTCTGTTTTGTAGATGAACCTGATAAATTTCATCTGGGAATGGCGACTCATCCGGAGACATGGTTTGCTTTATTGTTGTGTCTCTCTAGTAAAATCTGAACAATGGGTTGTGAACAGAAGTGAATTGTGCTTCTTTCAGTATTTCAATGAAAATAATTTGGTGTATACCGCAGTCAGTCTTATTGCCACTGAGTCATTTCCAACTTACATAGGGTAGGGTAGAACTGTTTCTGTGGGTTTCTGAGACTGTAATTATTTTGGGGAGTAGGAGCCCCATCTTTCCCCTGCCCAGAGCTAGTGGCTAGCAGGTCAACTCCTAACCCACACCATCCCGAGGGATCCGTGTGTATTGCAGTAGGCTTGGTAGTTTTAATTGTCTCATATGCATGTGAGTGTTGGATAGTAAATAAAGAAGCCCACAGAAGATTTGACCTCTTTGAATAACAGTGTCAGTAAAAACGATCGAAAGGACTCTTGTCCGCCAGAAGAATAAATATATCTGTTTAGAAGAAGTACAGCTGGACTGCTCTTTGCAGTGGCCATGGTATGACTTCAGCTCATCTTCTCTGGGCATGTGGTCAGGAGAGGCAAGTCCTTGGGGGGAAAACACCACACTGGACATAGTGGAGGATTTGTGAAAGAAAAGTCCCTCCAGCAGATGGATTGATATAGCGGCTGCAGCAATTACCCAGATATGACAACAATTGTGAGCACAGCACAGGACTGGGAAGAGTTCTCCCATTGTCCATAGGGTCTTTATGAATCAGCACCACCCAGATGGCCCCTCACAGTAGTCAGGAGAGCAAAAGATGCTTCCCATTGGGTACATCTGCTGCATATGACCTCTAATTAGAGAATTGAAAAGCAAGAATATTACTATGAAGACTAAAGTGCACCTGATCCAAGTCATGGCATTTTCACTTGCCTCATATGCATATGAAAGTTGGACATTAAAAAACGAAGACTGAAACATATTCATGCATTTGATTTGTGGTTCTGGAGAAGAATTTGTCTATCTGCTAAAAGGACAAACCAATCTGTCTTGGTAGAAGTAGAAGTACAGCCAGAGTGCTCCTTAGAGGCAAGGATGGTGAGATTTCATCCCACATACTTTTGGACATGCCGGGAAAGACAAGTCCTTGGAGAAGGATGTCCTGCTCAATAAACTGAAGGGGCAGCAACAAGAGGAAGGCCCTCAATAGATGGACTGACAGAGTGTCAGCAAACACAGCTCAAGCATCTGAGAACTGTGAGCAGGGTTCGGGCCGTGTTCGATTCTGTTGTGCGCAGGACCACTGTGGGCCCACTCACACCTTAGCCTTTTGCCCTCCTGGTACTTAGTGTGAGAGTCGATATCAGAGCAGTGACCTTGGGTTTAAAGATAGATAGGATATTTTGAAAATGAAAAAAAAATAGTCTAGTCTTGTCTTAGTAGAGCAATATTCGCCTTCGACTCACCTACCCACCTCTATTGCATGAAGAAAAACAGCTCTCTTGCTCAGTAAATGGATTCTTAGCAGTTTTATTGAGATAAAATATCTAGATTATAAAGTTCACTTATTTAAAGTGTATGAGTCTACATTAGGAAACTATTAATCTATTTATATCTCTATAGATATGCCTGTTATGGACATTTATATGATTTTTCACAATTTTGTGACTAGATTTTCTTCACTTAGCATAATCCTTTCGAAGGTAATTCTTTTATATTTTTTTTCCTTAAGCATGTACTTCATTCCTTTTTATGGCTGGCAAAGATTCCATTGCATAGGTATCGATGCATTAGTTACTTGACATTAGAGTTGTGTCCATTTGGGGGCTGCTATGAACATGAGTACCTCCGGAAGAGTTTGGGGATGGATATATATTTCATTTTGAGTCTTGGCAGAGCAGTGGTCATGAACTGAATTGTGCTTCCATTTGAAACCAGCAGCAGCTCATTAATACTGTCCAGGGCCAGGGGTCCTCAAACTTTTTAAACAGGGGCCAGTTCACTGTCCCTCAGAGCCGTTGGAGGGCCAGACTATAGTTTTAAAAAGAACTATGAACCAATTCCTATGAACACTGCACATACCTGATTTTGAAGTAAAAAAACAAACGGGCAAAAGCACCCAGCGGGTCGAATAAATGTCCTCAGCAGGCCGCATGTGGCCCACAGGTCGTAGTTTGAGAATGCCTACAAGTAGACTTATGATTTAGCACCAATATGATTTAAGTACATAAAAATAATTAAGCATTATTCAGAGCATTAATAATCTTGTGTTCTGCTTATAAATTATCTTGGAATATATGATATTTATAGAATTGGGCATTTTAGAGACTATTAGATTCTAATCATTAGAAGTCTGATTCATGGTCCTATTTATGATTTAGCAATTGGGTTAGACCCATTATTTTAAAATAAAAATTATGAGAAACCATTTATTATTAATATTAGATATTTAGAATAATATCAAACTCATATTTGTATATCAAAGTTATTAAATTTACTGAAAGAGTTAAATAGTCAGCACTTTTTTTCCAAAGGAGGCATTTAAAATATTTATAAAGATAATCAACTGTAATAAATTTATGTGTACAATAAAAAATATAAAAGTATCTCTTTGATTATTATTTAAATTTACCAAATTACTGAAAAAATATATAGTACTTTAGGATTTAAGAAAATTGTAAATTTTGTTTTAAATATTCATCTTGATAAACAATTTAAACTCAAATATTGACTATTTTCTTAAGATAGTCTCAAGGACATGAAGAGCACTTATTGGTATGCACAATGCAGCTGGGCAAATGTAAGTATTGCTAGGTTTTCCTAAAAAGATTCAGATACAAGAAAATACAAAAAAGTTTGAAGGATTTATTGAGACTATCTATACTCAATAAATGTATGATAGAAAGAGAATTGAAGGTACACATCCCGTAATCTTGATAGAAGCTTCCAGTTCCTTCTCAATGAGAACTTGTGATCACAATTTGCCAGGCTGACTGGAAGAATGGCCCTGGCCAGGGCCTGCTTCCTCTTCTGTTCCACTGACTTACATCTACTTTTCCGTCACTGATGTCGGAGTTCCCTGATAGTTAGTGTACTTGCTATTTTCAGATTCTTTGTTGATACATGCACTCAAAGCCTGCTTCAATCATTAAACCTTTGTTACTCACTTTTTAATAGAAATGTTAATGCTGTGAGCAGTTCTGGACGTGAGACAAGGAACGCTGTCAAGGGAATGACTGTCAGACAAGGTCTCTGCGTCCACGGGCTTCATTCTCAGTGTACCGTCCTACAGGCGTGTAATGTGTCCACATCGACTTGATAGCAGTAATGCTTCTGTGTTGTATACACCATTTAACATGGCCCCTGATAGCCATGGTTCAGGGGATACCTGATCGGAGTATTTGCTCACCAGGAAGATAGAATAAGTCTGATGAAAGGATACAACCTTGGCACACACTTTTCTGGTTTTAAAATTTGTGCAGTAACTTCCTTTTTTGTACCTCTTGATCTACTTGCTATTCTTTTATAAGCAAAAATTCACTTTTCTTATTGTCCCATTTTCCCCAAATGCGATACATAATTGCTACTGACCAAGACCCATCTGACATCAAGTACAATACCAGTGGCTCGTGCCCCCTTCTGACCCTGGCTTGAGTTTCTTACAGTTAGGTTCCTGTTAATGTCCTGCTGCGGGCATTTAACATCTTTCTTCACCAAAATTTGCATGAGATAGTATTGGATAATTTCTGCATTCTGTTCAGTCACTTTTCTTTACAATGGTCATGCATATATCTCTCTTCTAATTGGTAGATCAGGTAGCTATCCTCCTAGTTTCTTTCCAGTGTGAAATACATTTGTTGAAACATTTGAATTGGTATCCCATCAATTCCTTGCTTTTGGTCAATGTATTCTATTAAACTTGGCCATCTTCCTTCAATACCAGCACTTCTTAATAATACACTACTTCTTGAAATGTCTCAACATCAAACTATTCATTTTTCCATAACACACGGTATTCTTTGTATCTCATTTTGATGCTTTCTCTTTTGTTCTTTCTTTGCCCATAAATTTCTGCAATATTGGTACTTGCTTTTTGAAACTTTTTAAATTTTAAGGCAGCTAATTCACATATCATACAATTCAATAGTTAAGTCATATTAAAAATAATTGTACAATCAAAACTACAATCAATTTTAGAACATTTTTTCTTTATGTACTTATTGTTATTAGTTTCCCATTTCCCCCAAACTCCTGTGTCATTCCTCCAAGAATAGTTTTATATATCCAGGATTTGACAGAAAAACACACACAAACCAATAACAAAGTAACAGAAAAATCTCAATAGAAAAGATAAAAATATATAAAGAAGAAAAAATTCAAAATGGTCAAAAAGTAGATCAAATGGTAAGGTGTTAAATTTTAACCTAACTGTATCACACTAATTCAAGATCCAATGCATTCTGCATAATAATGAGACTGTTCATATCCCTAGTCTGTGGCCTGACGGCATTCACTGGAGGCTTAATCTGGTGTATTTCCCTCATTAAAATGCAACAACTTTAGGCATCAAAGAACAAAAAAACATATCATTGTGTGCTCACCTCCCTGATACAACTCCTGAAGACAAATGGGTACATAAGCAAATGTGGCAAAGAAAACTGATGGTGTCCGGCTATCAAAAGCTATAGCACCTGGGGTCTAAAAGGCTTGAAGGTAAACAAGTGACCATCTAGCTCAGAAGCAACAAAGTCCACATGGAAGAAGCACACCAGCCTATGTGATCATGAGGTGTTGAAGGGATCAGGTATCAGGAATCAAAGAACAAAACATCATTATCATTGTGAATGACGGGGGGAGTGCAGAGTGGAGACCCAAAGACTATTTGTAGCCCACTGGACATCCCCTTATAGAAGGGTTTCAGATAGGAAACGAGCCAGCCAGGGTGCGATGTAGCATTGATGAAACACAACTTTCCTCTAGTTCCTAAATGTTTCCCCCTCTCCCCCACTATCATGATCCCAATTCTACCTTACAAATCTGGCTATATCAGAGGATTTACACTGGTACTGATAGGAACTGGAAACACAGGGAATTCAGGGCAGATGATCCCTTCAGGACCAGTGGTGTGAGTGGTGATATAGGAAGTGTAGAGGATGTTGGAAAGGGGAAACTGATTACAAGGGTCTACAGATAACCTCCTTCCTGGGGGATGGACAACAAAAAAAAAGTGGGTGAAGGGAGACATTGGACAGGGCAAGATATTACAAAATAATAATTTATAAATTATCAAGGGTTCATGAGGGATGGGGAAGCAGGGAGGGAGGGGAAAATGAGGAACTAATGCCAGGGGCTTAGATGGAGAGCAAATGCTTTGAGAATGATGAGGGCAGTGAATGCACAAATGTGCTTTACACAATGGATGTATGTATGGATTGTGATAAGCGTTGTATAAGCCCCTAATAAAATGACTTTCAAAAAAAAGTATAGGGTCAGCAAAGAAGATGAATTGACACCAGAGATGCTCACATATAACAACCGGGAGGATGGCAGAGGACCGGGCAGTGGCTTCCTTCTCTTGTGCGTAGGGTCGCCAGGAGCTCTAGGCTACCGAACAGTGACGGTGTCCAATGGTCAGTTTTACAATATCTTCTATTTATTTTTATCTTTAATTGTTTTGACATTCTTTATGTCTTGCTATTGTTCATTGTAAACAATTTTCCAATCTTTTCTTGAGGTGACACCTAAATTCAAATGGTATCTACTCAAAGTCACATTTTGGCTCTTGTGGAGCCGTTTGATTTACTTCGGCTCAATTTGAACTTAATATATTTAATTGGTGGTTTGTTCTCCATTTGTCCTCTGACATTTATCTGGTTGATAATACTGATTTTCCCCATTGTCATCTACATACTTCCACAGATTTGACTTCTTTGTCTTCCTTTCTGTGACATCCACACACAAAGTTGCCCTGCATGTTGTGGAAAGGACATTTCCAATGAATAAATCAATGGTTTTGAAAAATTCCACCATGTGATCTCTGCTGGTTTATCATCCAAGATTTTCTTTCCAAATATTGATGCTTCTTAGTTTTCAAATTTGGGGTTCCTATTACCAGTCGTGATCACTGCATCATGAGTTCTCATTTGATCAATTTCAGACTGGAGAACTTGTTTTAAAATTTTAGTTCCTCTTCTTTGGTCTTAGGGTTTGGTGCATGTTTTTTATTTTCCTTGTAAGCGTAAGGGTATTTTCTTATCATTTATTCTGTTGTACTTCAGAAAAGATCTTGAAATGGTTTTTTCTGATATTGAGTGTAACAATGTTCCTCCTAAACCTGTCCTTCCTGCCAGAGTAGATCCAACAACTAGGCTTAAAATTTTGGCTTCTGCTTACAGTGTGCAATGGTAGGAAATCGGGTACTGCAACAATGGTTAGCTACAAGTCTCTCCAAATCATGGTTTCCTATCCAGTTCATTCAACCCACCATTGGTCTATAAATACCAGTGGCAAAGCTTCCAGTATCATGGTAATGACAAGCCACCACAGTATCAAAAATTGACAGTGGTGGGAAAGAACTTTAGCATGCAAAAAATCAGCCTGAAATAAAAGAATTGGAGCACATAGTTCCCTGTGAACTTATTCAGACTATCACTCTTAGAGACAAAGATTCACGCACTGTTTTGTTATTAAGTATTTTTCTGAGATTGATTACAGCCCAAGGAATATATCACTTTGTATATGATGGAAGATAGATACTATTATCTTTTCTGCCAGAAACATATGCATATGGTTACAACAGGATTTATTGGTAGGTATTAGAATTTGAATAATCATATCTGGTGAGTTGAATATAAGTGATTTTTATGAAAATGCCAAGTAAACTAATAAGGTTTATAAAATACATTTTGCCTGAATATATTCCTTTAGTGTTTTTCCTGCTCTGTTCAGTGTGTGTTGGTTTGAATGGTCGTTTCCCTTTCCTCTGGAGACCTGCAGCTGCAGCTTTCTTCGTCGACATTTGCCATAAAGTTTGTTAGTTCTTAAGTCTGACCTCTTAATTCTTCTAGGTCTATGTCCTGTACAAATTGATAATGAAAAATTATTATAGTTAATTAATACTGGGTCAAGACTGTAAGGGAGGCAATACCCTGTGCACTGCATGAACTTATGAATTTTCTATGAATGAATGAATGAGAGAAATAGCATCTTTATTTGCGGGTAATTATATTTAGACATACTAAAGTGATTTTGATAAAACATGAGTGCTTACTGTCACGGTTGACACATGAGTCTGTGTAGTGATTGGCCTTTTTAAACATGGCTTTGTGAGCCTTCTCAGACTCTGCTTCCTTGATAGATCACCGAGTACGTCAGTAGGGTGGGTTAAGGATGTAAATTCATACTACACCATATCTTGCTTTCTTGCTCATTCTGGCATTCTCTCTCTCCATATTGCTCTCCTCCACATTCTGCCCCTATCTTTTGCTTAAGTCTGAACCTTAACATTATTGCAATAATGTAGTTTACTCGCAGCAATAACTTTCTTGTCAGGAGACATCTGTTCCTTTATGAAAAGTCTCTCCAAGTAAAGCATCAATCATGTCAAACTTGTGAAACAAAACACATTTTTTGTCCCTAGATAGCTAAATACTGCTGAGAAAACAAACTATGCAGAAATATTAACTGTGTCGTATTAATGCATGTATTCAATTCATTCTTTAATTGTTTACATTTGGTGCCACGTGACTCTGATGGTATGAGCTGTCAACCATCTTTCTGATAAACCACGAAGGGCTCATCAATGTCCTCCTTAAAAACCTTGTCACTGGATGGCCACCCTTGAGATCCACACTATGAGAATAGGATGCTGTAGGCATCTTGCTTTTGTGTGCTCAAAGGAAAATTGTTCAAACGTGCAACAGTATGAAGGACTTCCAAAGCTTTGGCTATATTATGCCAAGCTACCTGAAATTTTTCAGTCATCAGTATTTATAATGCTTGATTGATTTGCATTGTGGGTAGATGATGAATCAAAATCTCTACTTGACACACTGATGTTTTCAGCAATTTACTATTATGCTTGCCATGAGGTTTTATAAAATTACATTCTTTGCTTTGAGGCACTGACATTTATGATTATATATATATATATATATATATATATATAAACAGTTAATATACTGAAGGCCCAACAACTCACGTGGGCTGCCAGTCCAAGGTCACGTAAGCAGGGAGGGGAGTCTGCCCTCAGGTAGAGTCAGCCCACAGGCATCAGACAGCAGGTTGGGGCAGCAATAGTCAGTAGCACAAGAGTGAGCAAAGCAGGCCCCCATGGAGTCTCAAGTTCTAGCGAAGCAAGACCAGGCTACACAATCCAGGGTTGGCTCAGCCCCCAGGTGGTGCAGCACATGGTTGAGGCAAAGGACAAGCTCAAGCAGCAGTACAGTGATCTGAGGGAGATGACCAGGGAGAAAGAGAGACAAGAGGCTGGCCTCAGAAAGCATTTAGCTTGGCCGCCCTCCAATCAAGCTGTGACCTGATTAAACTTCGCTCACAAATTCCTACAGAGGTCTAGTTAGCAAAATAAACCTAACCTTCACACCCCATTAGCATTTTCTATGTTCCAGTCAACTTCAACTACAACATGCATTGGCTACGTTAAGAATGTATTGTTTGTCCAAGTCAAAGGTGAACATGGAAAAAAAAGACAAACATGGGGTAAAATATAAATTATATTTATGTATAATATAGTATTGCTGTTGTTCTTAGTTGCCATTAAACATAATTTTGTTTGAGCCCATTGATGTAGCCACTGTCAATCCATCTTATTGAGAATCTTCATCTTTTCCCTGCCCTTATACTTTACCAATCATCATGTCTTTCTCCAGATAACATGTCCAAAGTACATGAGATGAAGTCTTGCTATCATTGCTTCTGAGGTGTATTCTGGCTGTCCTACTTCCAAGACTGATTTGTTTGTTCTTTGGGCAATCTACGATGCCTCCAATATTCTTCACCAGTATCATAAATCAAATGCATTGCTTTGTCCCTAGTCAATGTCCAACTTTCATATGTCCAAGCCATGGATTGCATTAGACCCACCCAATTTTCAGTCTAACATTGTTGCTTGTCAATACTTTAAAGAGATCTTATGTAGCAGTTTTTTTCACTGAAACGTGTCCTTTGATCTCTAGACTGCTGCTTCCATGAACATTGATTGTGGATATCCAAGCAAGAGGAAATCCTTCACAACTTCACATTTAATTTAGTTCAGATAAATAGTCTGCATAAAAATTAGTTTACACAAGTTAGAGCTTAGAGTAATACATCAGACAGTTTCTTCTAGAAAAACAACAGTGTGCTAAATACACACATGCATACACACACACACATCCACTGCCACGTAGTTAATTCAGACTCATAATGACCCTTTAGAACAGAGTAGAAGAGCTACTTGGAATTTTCAAGACTATAAATATTTTCAAATAGCCTAATTTTTCTCCAATTTATTGGTGAGTTTGAACTGATGACCTTGAAGTTAGCAGCCCAATATTTATCCCAGGTCCTTGAAAGACTTGAGGAGCAAGAAGCAATTAAGACTGGTGGAGAAAGCTGAGGGTGCCCAGCTATCAAAAGATAGAGTGTCTGGGGTCTTAAAGGCTTGAAGGTAAAAAAGTGGCCATCTAGCTCAGAAGCAACAAAGCCCACATGAAAGAAGCACATCAGCCTGCATGATCATGAGGTGTCAAAGGGATCAGGTATCAGGCATCAAAGAACAAAAAATCAAATCATTGTGAATGAGGGAGAGTACAGACTGGGGACCCAAGATCCATCTGTAGGCAACTGGACATCCCTTTATAGAAGAGTCTCAGGAAGGAGATGAGCCAGTCAGGGTACAGTACCAAAGATGAAACATACAACTTTCATCTAGTTCCTAAATGCTCCCTCCCCCCTTACCCACCCACCCACCCAATATCATGATCCCAATGCTGCCTTACAAATCTGGCTAGACTAGAGGATGTACACTGGTACAGATAGGAACGGGAAACACAGGGAATCCAGGGAAGATGATCCCTTCAGGATCAGTGGTGTGAGTGGTGATACCGGGAGGGTAGAGGATGTTGGAAAGGGGAAACCGATTATAAGGGTCTACATATAACCTCCTCCTTGGGGGACGGACAACAAAAACGTGGGTGAAGGGAGATGTTGGACAGGGAAAGATATGACAAAATAGTAATTTATAAATGATCAAGTGTTCATGAGGGATGGGGGAGTGGGAAGGGAGGGGAAAATGAGGAGCTGATACAAGGGACTTAGATGGAGAGCAAATGTTTTGAGAACGATGAGGGCTTTACACAATTGATGTATGTATGGATTGTGATACGAGCTGTATGTGCCCCTAATAAAATGATTTAAAAAAAATACAGGTAAGTAGGGGGACAAAAATAAAGGAGCAATTTGTGGAGACCAGGAATTTGCTGGTGCCCTGGTCCAAAGAAGATTTTATTAATGAATCATAATTGAGGTCGTGGAATGCAGGGTCTCGCCAGAATAACAGCTTATGGGGCTTTTGTGTGGTCAGTTAAATGCGCTCCATTAAGGTCATCTCAGAAGCTAGGCAACTCGTTGGTTGCATTTCAGACAATTTTGGTTGACTTTCTTTAAGGATTTTTTCATTGGTGAGGAAAAGGCCAGGAGAATTGTGTGAAAATATTTCTTTCTTTCTTTTTTTAATTTTTTGGTCATCGCCATGAAGCTACCTAGTCTTGGAGCACTGGAGGAGCTGTCACTGCAGGATTACATTGGGAAACTTCATCCCATCCATCCTCTAGCTCTTGTCTTCCCCCTTCATGTTTCCTTTTGTTCCCTAAACGAAAAAGGAAAGGGAAAACAGACACTAAGGAGAACATAATTGGAGTCCCTGGGATACTAAAACTGACGTGGCTTAAAGCGGCATGCAGATATCTTTGAAGAAATGATGAGCTATATGGAAATACTGCTTTCAAACGTGTGGAGACCTAGACTGAGGATACTTCATACACAATGGCTTCGTCTATCATCATTTTTGTTGAAAAGGGATCATTGTATGGTTTAGTAGCAGTATGTTTGAGCTTAGTTTTGTATCTATACAAAACTGCCTGGAGCCTCAGATTTGTCAAGATGATTAATAGATCTTCTTCCCTCTTTCCTTCTGTGCTTCCTGCCTGCCTTCCACCCACCCCCCTTTCGGTGTTTCCCTTTCCTTCCTTCCTTTACTCTCTATTTTTCTTTCTCTGTCTTTATCTCTGGTCTAGAATTGTTTATTATCTAACTCTCTGTAAACAATAACAGCATCAACCACAGGAGACAATTGGAAAATTAGTGACTAGCATTTGGTGAAAACTTTGATTATCATTTGTTGAAATCCTTACCGTGACTATTAAAATTATATGTTGATAAAAATACTGCAGAAAATGCAAAAATGGTACTTGCATAGGAAAAGATGGCATGACTTATATGCGGTTATTAGGTGCCATTGAGTTAGCGCCAGTGCAAGGCAACCCTGTTTACAGCAGAGCAAAACACTGCCTAGTTCTGCACCATCCTCAGAATTGTTATGTTGCGCCCCCTGTTGCAGCCACTGTGTCACTCCATTTTAATTTATAGACTAATAAAAAGTTCAGATCATTTGCATTAAACATTATTTAACAACTCAAGCATTTATATTATAATGTTAGAATAACTTAACCTCTGTTTCCTCAAAAGCAGACCTGAGATAAAGCTTATAGGCAGAGAGTTTCTATAAAACATATTCCCAGGGAGAAGGAAGGAACTTTCGGAATGAAATCAGGAAGGACAGAATGTTGATACAAGATGTACTTCCAATCAAACCACTTCTGCATGTGGCCAGAGCTTGATTTTACTATGACCTTTACGTAACATGTTTCAAAACTACCCATCTCAGAGAGGAAAGAGAGAACTTTTTTTTTTAAACTACTGCTTCTCCATTGGCCAAGAGTTGCCTCATGGGTGTTAACTCTTCTGAGCTTGGGGATTGTGCAGGCAAGGATGCCAATTGTTGGTATAGGTTCCCATGTCCCATTATGGAAGAAGCTACTGGACAGTGAACTAGAGGGAAGTAGTACATTGCTAAGATAAATCCCCGCCAAGTTTTCCCTGTGCAGAGATGGAGGCAGCGTGAACCAACCTACACCCCTGGCTGCAGCTAGAAGTCACAAGAACTTGGAACTGAAAATAAGAGGTGTCATGCTGTAGGCCATAAAAATGATTTTAAAAAAAGATCATGTGTGTGTAGCACACTGGCAGGGGTAGATGAGTGGCGTCTTATGTTCAATCTGTACTTACACTTTATTTTACTCCCTATCACCGCAGATTGCAATGATTCTAAGTAGACATTTGAAAAATTATTTCACGATTTAAAAATATGTTTAAGTTTATAAAGTAGGGTTCTTGAAAATAGCAACCATGCTTGATCTATTTTGTCATTCATGCGTTTAATAGAGTATCAGGCAGTAAAAGGAACTGAACAGATAAATAGTTAATGATGAAAGCAAGTGGAAAAGATCTTGGAAGACATCTAAATTAAATCTATTCAAAGAATCCCTTCAATACCATACACATTTGAGGAGACTAAACCACTTCTCTATGCAATCTCTACCTTCTTCTTGTTTCTGATTAAGAGTGAAAGTAGTAGTAAGATAAGGTGCTGAAGTGTGACGTTGGGTCCCTGGAGAAGAGAACTCCTTAGTCCAAACGTGACAAACACTGTACAAGTCATGCCTCACGGCACACATTTAGGGTAGTCACTTGTGTTTAGACTTCCTATATCTCTGCTCACCTGTCCATTTCAATGTCTCCATCACCTATGGACTTTCTTCACTAATTAGGTTCGTTACTATTTTACATTAAGGCGTGTCATAGTTGTTGCCTTCAGAAATGATGTGAGCAGTCAGAAGTTAGGGAGCAGTCTCTGAAGCTTGCTAGGGATCACCCTGAATTTAGTGATCTATCCTCTAGCTTCTCACCAAATGAACCATATTTCAGGGCCGGTGAGGGCAGGGGGGACGTCGTCGCTGTAATGAAAAGGACCAGTAAAAGCAGGTCTAAACGCGGTATCTTTCCTTGGCCCCCATTGGGCCCGTCTGGAGCAGGGCGCGGCTTCTGCTGCTGTTTCTCTCTTTCCATCAAGCCACTTGATAGTTTTATCTGATTACGAAGCAGTGTCAAATGTGTACATAGAAGTGCCCTGGTTTCTGGGGCTGTGTGAGCGCTGTTTGCCAGAGAATAGTTTCCAATCATTTGCGTTTAGTGAGGCCCCAGTTCCGGTTCATTGGTGAGTGACCCCACTTCACTACCAACCTGGTTGTCTGTCTTCCAGAGAGTTCTTATGGAAAAGCTCCCCTCATGCCCGGACTGTTTGCCTTTTACGTTACACTCCATTTAAGGGAAATACTTTCAATTGCCGAAAAGCTGTATTTTTAACCATTAAGGGTTTGGAATCCTGCTAGGGTGTGCCACGGAAGGGAGCAGACGAACATCATACTGGTCAGCTACAATTCTCTGAGAAGCATGGTCTCCAGTAATGGGCATAGATCACTAATCTCCACACACTGTTGCACCTCCTATCCTTAGAAAGCATAACTCAATGTCTCTACACTTTTACACATCATCATCTCCAGGGACAGGGGACGTTTCCCTCCGTGTCAGGCTGTAAATCTGGAGCATTGAAAGAGTAAATGACGGACAAAGTCCCTGTGGATGGCTGCTAGGACTGCCCAGTGAAGTAATAAACATGACCGCTTCATGTAAACAAAATGAAGCTAGGTACGCAGGTCAATATCAATACATGCTTTATTCAATTCCAACACCGAGCCTGCTTCCTGGGTTTAAATTCACTGGCACAAAATGGAATATGCAAGCACGCTGAGATCGAGAGCATATGCTCTGTGTTTTCAATCTTTGTAAGTGCATGGATATTATTAATAAGTTCTGTATCTTCTCTAGGCCTCAAGGCCTTGGGGGAATCCAAAATCCGTTGATGGAGGTAAGTGATCCTACTTTTCATTCCTTTCCATGCCATTTTGTTGTCATTAAACTTGCATCCCCAAACAGAGCAGTCTGCTACCATTGCCATTTAATCATGAAATGGGAATCATTTCGCTTTCATTCCATTTGCTTTCAGGCAACTGTTGTTCACTAAAGGCCTGTCTTGACCGAAATGCTTTCTGCCTGCTCATTCTTACAGAAGATGATAAAATTGTCTTATTTTATGACATAATTTGGATAAGTGACATCAGTATTTTTTAAAAATGAGGGAAAATAGTCCTTTTAATCCCCTAAAAGGTCATGAAAACATTTTGAATAAATATGGATTATTAGCCCTTCTAAGTAGGACTACATCCTCACTCTGACTCAATTTCACTAATTGAGTCAAGGTTGTAAATCATTGAAGGCAATACTACCTAAGATCCACTCATCTCTCTTTGTTTCCTGTGAATCAGCCTACCTTACAACTTAACCCACAAATATTTAACATTGTCACGATAACACAAGCATCTCCCGCCATTGCTGTTACCAGTCAACTAGTGGAGAACATTAATGTGCCAGGACTGGGACTGGTTTAAGTGAATGATTTCCAAGTTCCTGACTGAATTTTTTGCAGCAAGGCCTATTTTACTGTGTCTTGGTTTGTGTCTGGTTTTCCCTCTGATATTAACTTCAGGTCGCTTATCCTAGATCAGTCCCCTTCCCTTAGTCTCCCAGACCACTTGACTGGCAGTTCTTAGCGGTGACCTCACTTTTAACTCTCAGAAGAAACACAAGTCATTTACTGATTTCCTGTGCCGCTAACATGAAACTGCACGTGTCCGCACACCCAGGAAGGAGTTCCACGTGTCCCTGTTTTTGTAAGGATCATCAACCGGTGTTTTCCATGTGGCGAGACTCCCCAATAGATTTCTCTCTAGAATACATAACTTGGCATTTTATGAGAATGAATTGCTCCTGCAGATTGCCTTCTGCTTTGTGCATGCAGTAATATTACATTGATATCATTATGTAATCATTTTGAAGGAGCGCTGGTGACGCAACCATTAAAGTGCTCAGTGGCTGCCGGAAAGATTGGAGGAAGGAAGGGGCCAGCGGCTCCGCTGGAGAAAGGAGTGACGCTCTGCTTCCCTAAGTGTTACAGATTTGGAAAAGCTAGGAGGCAGTTTTACACTGTCCCTCAGGGACACCGTTCACTGGGACGGCCTCAACAGCAGTAGCTACCGGGTCATTGAATTTTCGAGTACATGTTTGCTTCTCATACTTGTGCAGGGAAGTTATGAGTCGGAATAGCTTAGCATGTGGCACCAGGCGCTTAAAGAAGATGCGTACTATACCCTCAGCAAATGTTTCCTGAGGCACGGAAGGAAGGAAGGAAGGAAGGAAGGAAGGAAGGAAGGAAGGAAGGAAGGAAGGAAGGAAGGAAGGGGGGAAGGGGGGAAGAACAAAGTAATATGTTTGTAAAAGTAAAAGGGCTATATGGATAAGCTTTCAAACACAGTTATAAAAATTTGAAACATCAGCATCCAAAACATGCATAAAATGCCTATAGGGACCCTGCAGTACTCTGAGCACTGTACGAGGTGACTTCAAAAAGATGGTGTAAAAAATGAATGAAAAGGTAATGTAATTTTTCTATGAACTTTCCAAAGTGCCTTGTACAAAGGCGCTTTGTCATGAAATCCTTTAGTTAAATATAGTTCTGGTTAAAAACAAACAAAGACAAGAATAAATAGTAAGAACAACAAATATAAAACAAACACAGCATCCTTAATCTTGGAGCCTGGTGGCACTGTGGGCTAGACCACTCATTGATAACCACTATCTGGCTTGTTCACCGCCACTACCTGCGAGAAAGTCTGTCTGTCTGCCGCTGTGAAGACGTGTAGTCCTGGAAACCTTGTAAAGAGTTAACAGGAGTCGGAATTAACTCAGGGGCAATGGGTTTGGTTTGGGGACTGGACTGTGAGTAGGTGTGATGCAATCGTGATATCATAGCACATTTTCCTGAGTTACCAAAGCCGAGAGCTTCCCATTCTTTCTTATCCCTGGACACGTACTTTCCTCATTTAATTTTGATTCTTTATAATGAGAAAATAATTTCTTACAATATGCCCCAAGAACATTGGTCCCATGTTATTTTCTTGAAGAAAAGTTTCTCTCGGTCGATCGTGCATATACCATGGAGCTGGATAACACACGGTATCATGTTAGCATTCACGATGAGAACGTTTCATAGTAAAGAATTTGGCAAACAGTTGTGCAATCTAAGATTTGTGAGTTTATTTAATCAAGAAACCATTTTCATGCTTTATAATATCTAATGAAATGACTGTTCTGAGAAATAAGCTTGGCGGGACATGAGTCAGAATGTTTTAAAACAGGTAGTTTTAAAAGCATAAAAACATCCCCTTTCCCTACAAATTTATCTATCCATCCCGGCTCCATCTGCTCAGGTGGACAGGGGATTAGATGTTAATGCTTTTACCTATAGATGTTATGTTTGACAGTTGATTACCTTTTCATATCTTAAGAATCACTTATATATTCTTTTCTGTATACTGTATGTTCATCATTTAACCATATAATATATCATATTAGTCTTTTATTTTTTGATTTATCAGACTTTTATATATTAAAGGAATCAATCCTATATGATAAGTATTATAATTATTTGTTATAGTTTCCTCTATATTTTGTCTTCTGGCTTGATCAGTAGTTTTTCGGAAATTCTTTATTATATTGTAACCAATCTATTTATCAAAGGTAAAAATTTTATGAGGTGCTTAGAAAGCATTTGCCCATACAAATATGATAAAGCCAATCTCATGCTGTGCTAGGCTACGTTTCCTAGAGGAACAAAATCAGTGACACTCATATATGTATAGAAAGAGAGAAGTCTTTATCAAGAAAAATGGCTCCCACAGTTGTTAAGGCCAATTTGGGCATCAGATATTGTGCTGGAAGATTTTTCTCACTCACACTGGGGCTGGGAAACTGGAAAGCAAAGAAATTAGATGTCCATGAGGACAGAGAAGGATAGATCAGCTACTGTGGCCACCACAGATTGCTCCAAGGATCTAAAGGCAGTACAGCCTCCAGCAAATATCCTGAGAGATTACTACTCAGGCACAACACCAGCAAAAAGGAGACAAAGAGAGAGAGAGAATGAATATTACCCACAGCATTTTTTCGAGAGATAAAATTGGACACCCCCCCAAAAAAACTGACGTCATCAGGCTGTGACCCACACCTGGAGGGTGATGTTGACTGGCAAAGCACAAAACCTATTCCACAACCTGCCTCACAGCATGGCAGGGATGGTTTGCTCTTACATATTGATAGTTGTGCTCATCTAAGCCATGTTTTGCCATAGAAATAAAATGGGAAGGAAAGTCCGGTTATTTTTCAGTCGCTACTACTGGCCTAAACATCATTTATCATGTACTATGTTTTTCAATTTTTCAATGCTATTTCTTTCATTTAATCAATGCATGCAGTTATTTGAATCTTAATGTCCCATCACTTCATTTCATTTACCTGTTGGTTTATCAAAGGGCATTCATGTATTTAAAAGCTCATGAGTAACATTTTTATGATGATTAAAAATCATTAACTTTTTAATATATATGGGCATGGTATTCTGAATTCAAAATATTCATTTGGCCATGGAAACAATGATGCCAGATTTGAGGGAAAGAAGACTGGACATTTTGTGAATAAAAAATCAAGAGAGAATGAATATGTAACATACTCAGGTGAACTCTTCACCTGAGATGCATCGTTTATAATCTTCAGTCCTTCCGTTAATACACAATTAGAATTAAACTATGTGCACTTGATTTGCATCATCTATGTACCTTCCCTCACATGTTGTTTCAATAATGCCAATTTTGCTCGAGTGGGATGGCACCGCTTTCAGAGAGAGATGCTCTTTGATAGCAACGAAGTTCATGACATGACTTTTAATAAGTAGTGACGGCACTTGCTAGGCATTGCTACTAGCCTGCCTAGTTTCTTCTGGTGAGCTCATTGTGTTGGCTTTGTATAATGTCCCAACGCTCTATGAAGTTTGCCTAAAAATTAGTTTCAGAAAGGATGTTGAGACCTGAATAATCGAGGAGGCAGCTGCCTCCCTAATCAGTGACTCCCCGGGACCGACACTTCACTGGCCGCCGAATCAGAGTGGGATGGCAGACCCCTGACTTCACCTCAGTGCAGTTTCCAGAACCCAGCAACAGATCTCTTTCTAAGAGGGGAATTATTGAAATGATTGAACAGTTTGAATTTGGAGGGGGGAATGGAAATAAATATTTTTATTTTTAAATCGTGAGTTCCAATTACGCAAGCTGTGTTTCCAGCACACGGAGGCGCCTTTGTGTTCTTCTCTTTAGGGTTGCCAAGTATCAAAAGTTCTATCTTGTCTTGGTTTTGAAAGTTTGAAATAAAGGCTACAAATGGAGGCAATGCAACCTGTGTTCTCTCTCTCTCTCACACACACACACACACACACACACACACACTTTATGATTTGGCGCAAAGAATGTAAATGGCTCACCAGAATGAGAAACTGTGTAGATGGCTAGTGATAAGGCTCTCTATAGCCCAAGACACATGCCTTGCATGGGTTACTCCAGGACTGCTTTAGCTTAGTGAGATGTTCTGTTACATAGGTACTGAGAATACCAAAAACAAACAAATAACATAAAAATATATGTCTTCTAAACCCTCACTCTCTGCATTATTTCTGACTTACAGAGACCCTATAAGGGCAGTGTAGAACCGTCCCTGAGGTTTTCTGAGACTGCAAATCTTCACAGGAGGAGAGCGCCTCATCTTTTCCCATCTCAGGATGCCTGATGAATTTGAATTGATGACCTTGTGCTTCGCAAACCAACTCAGTAACCCACTAGGCCACAAATACTTAGTGAGAGCACAAAACGTTTGAAGGGAGTGACTGCTCAGTAGTCAAGAATTGCCTTATTTTTCATAGTAGGTCGCAGCTGAAAGCAGAGGACTGTGAGTGTGTTGAGCCGTTGTAAGAATAATGGGCGGAAGTTGCGTTGTCTAGAATTGAGCATTCAAAGGGATTTTATTATGACAAAAGAAAAGCTACAGATACAGCTCCCCAAGATGGATCCTAGACAGGTATTTACCATAACACCGTGAACTAATTTTCTGTGCTTTGTGTACAAGTGTTTCTTTCTTAAACTTTTTTTTGTTTTCTAAAACTTAGAACATATTTTTAATATTTAAAAATACATATTAGATTATAGTGCCTTGGGATTATTTTTAAATTAAAAACTATGAACTATGTAATTTTTATAACTATCTCCCAAAGACAAGGAAATATGTTAACTTTCAGGTAAAAACTTAGACAAGAATAGAACTAACAGGAACCCTGATGGTACGGTGGTTAATATCTAGGTGGTTAATATGTAGGTTGCTAATCACAAGCTTGGTGGCCAGAACTCGCCCAACATTGCATGGAAGAAGAACGAAGCTGCCTGCTTCCATACATGTTTCAAGTCTCTGGAACCCTGTGAAACCATCCTATTCTCTTTCTAGCATTGGAATCAGATAGACGGCAAAGTTCTGTTGTTGTTATTTGTGTATAACTAAATAAGCATGATCAAGATGGTTGAACATAAGGAATGTTAGAATCCACTTGTCTCAAAGCTTAATCAAAATACAGATGGAGAAGAGATCCAGGTTGGAAAAAGGCCTAAACAAAGGTTGAGTTACTTCGCAGTGACTCAACACAGATACCTGGGTTGTCATGAAGATCGCCTGCTTGAAGGTTGCCTTCAGGCTACAAGGTATTACTGTGGACATTGAAATTAAGTGTAGATTGACAAATTCTCACGAGGTGAACTTTTTTTAGAGAATATGATACTAAGTCCAAGCCTGCTGTGCTCTACTTATTAACATAAGGTAATTGACACAAATAACTAAAATATGGAGGCAAAATTAAAAAGAAGAATGTTTTAAGCATGAACGCCAACAAAATTTGATTGATTTAAAACTTTAGCCGATGTAAGAATCTGCTGCTTTCTGATTTGCAAATTGTTTTAGTTCTTCCTAAAAAAGTGTCGAGGGAATATCTGCAAGGGTGGACTGAACCCCAGCAGCCATAAGATCCTTATTCTGATTCCCCACAGGAGTGTTAGGATTCAAATTAAGTCCTCGGGTGACAGAAGTTAAGAATGTTCTGGTGGATTCTATATTGTAATGCAATAAGTGTGTTGTATTTTAGGTGCATCTTTTTCTGTTATTGACATCTTTCCACATTCTGTTTCCCACTAAGCATACCGTATATACTCATGTATAAGCTGAGTCTTTCAGCACATTTTTAATGCAGTTTTTGTGGTAAAATTAGGCGTCTTGGCTGATATTCGGGTCGGTTCATACTGGAGTATATACAGTACTTCATTGTTTCCCAGATTAGCCCCTGCTTCCCAATCCACCTCTGTTGTACTTCAAATCTATCTCCTTTCTTTTTTCTTTTTTTAAAAGATTTTAAAGTTTATTAATTCTCTGGTGAAAAATCCACATAACCAGTGCAGATCAAGTCACTGTAGATGCTTTATTCTGTCTTTTTGCCAGCACCCACGCTGGCCTTTGCAGTCCCCTGACTCTCTTCAGTCTGCTCTTGCGCTCCTTGCGTTGCTTCCTGGAGGTCGTTTTCTTCTCATACAGACCATGTCTTGCAAGTCTGTGTCTAGGTTCATTTTTCTTTGCATCATCCAAAGAATCATAAATCATACCGAAGCCACCACCAAAATGGGTTCTAAATCCAAATACAAAAATGACATCTGGTGTGGTCTTGTACATTTTGGCTAGTTTTTCACGAATTTCTGTCTTAGGCACTGTTGCTTTTCCAGGGTGAAGGACATCAATGACCATTTGTTTTCGCTGAAGTAGTCGGTTGGTCATGAACTTCCTGGTCCGGATGGTTACCGTGTCATTCATGATGGCACAGAACGCTGAGACAGCCAGGGATGAAAAGCCTTTCTTTTCTATATTATGTGTCAGGCTCTCAATCACATCCATTTATGCCATTAGAATGATAATCTTATCAGAGTATATCTTATTGTCAGTCTCCACCGTCACCTGCCATGTGAGACTTACCCTCGCCTTTGCTCATCCTGCGCTGGTCTTCGCAATCCTTTCACTTGACTGCACTATTCTCTTCATCTAAACTGCTGTGTCCTTGTTCCATCTTCCCCTACGCTAACTGGCCTGTCCTCTGTCTTTATCCTTGGACCGCCTTCATAATTCATTCTTTCACCACATCTCACTCTCTCTTAAAATATTGTTTACTGAGATTTCAGCATGAGTCTGTAGTTCCAGGCTGGCATGGCACCACCTTTCACTCGTTGGTTATCCCTGGAATTTGTGGGTACATGAGAAATTGGGGAAAGTATTCAAAACGTTTCAACACACTCAATTTTTTTCTTCCCATTTTAATTGTTCAGCTATTTTTATTCTTCTTCATCTAGATTTTTTATCATAGATATAAATATTGACACAATTGTGATCCTCAAGAAGATACTGTCATGTTGCTGGTTGCTTGCAGTGTTACTGCCTTAAGCAGTTTTCATATTGTTGTTTTGTTCGTATTAACCACAGCACCACATCCAAGCTATCAAGTCTATTCTGATCATGGAGACATAGAGCAGACTGTCCTATGGGGCTGCTGAAGTGTGAATCATTGCAGAAGCAGACTGCCATCTGTCCTGGGGGTCTGCTGCTGGGTTCAAACTGCTCACCTGTCAGTCAGTAGCGGAGTGCTTTAAGCTCTGTGCCACCAGGGTTCCTATCATGGCCATCTAAGTGAATGTTCATCCCATGGTGCTAATACATTGTCAGATATTTTGATATTTTCAATTGTTGGGATATTTGAGGTTTCCAGTGTTTTGCTATTTCATCTCTTAAGGCTGTGCATCTTTGTGCATTTGGATTGGTCATGGATTCTTAGACATGAGAGTGAAAGCACAAGCAACTAAAGAAAAATCAAGGGTCTGCAAGGTTGGAGTGTTTCCAAGGCCACTATCAAAAGAGTGAAATGCCAACCCACAGAATGGGGAGACAATATTTGAAAATCAAGTATCATTAAGGGTCTATCTTCCTGAATATAAAGAAAATTCTAAAAAGTTGCCACATTTGAATTTTTATGGTTGTAGTTACCATAGCTCTATATTTTAATTTGCTGGCTTGACATATTTTTATACATAAGTAAGAAAAAAATTAAATCATAAATAGTATTTTCCTTAGTATTTGATTTTAGAAAGTCTTATGAGAGCCACACAGACTGAGGCATTCAGAGTGCTATGAGATAGTTCACAACAAACTGGATTGCAAGTATGGATGTGTTTTAATAGTTCTTATCTAAATACACATTATTTAATTCATTTATTAATGCATATCAATAATATGTATTACATAATTACACAATAATGCATATTATGTATTTTATGTATTATACACAAATTATGTGTGTATTACATATTAATACATAATATGTATGTATTGCATACTAATACATAATATGTATCACATATTAATTACACAATACATATTAATGATATGTGTTGATGTTTAATAATACATATTAATACTGTGTATTATTAATAGACTACACATGGTAGTTATATAATCTGGTGTCACTTTGGGGCTTGAGAGGATTAAGAGTGGAAGGGTGGAGTCTAGGCTGTCAATCGTGTCATTGCCAATGAGGCCGGTGTGTGGGCATGCCCTTCTCCTGAGAATTCTGGGAACCCCTGTATTTTTCTCCTTGGAAGCAGGAGAGACTCTCTCTCTGCTCACTCCTTGCGGGACATCTCTGAAGAGAAGCCACATAGACATCCCCTGATGCAGCCCTGGAAGCTGGAGAAGCCACGTGGAGACTCCTGCCAGCGCTGGGATACTTATAACACCACTGGCTCCAAAACTTTCTACACACTGACCTGTGATCGTCCTGCACTCGGCATCATTGCTTGTGTTTCATGAGTCTGAAGAGGACTTTATAGATTGGTATTGAACATATGGGTTAATATTGGACATAAGGACTTGATCTGGACTGGGCTGGGATGTTTTCTCCATATCCAACTTCTCTTGTCGATAACCCTCTTTCTCATACATGTATGAGCTTCTATGAATTTGTTTCTCTAGTCTACCCAGCCTCACATACTACACAAAGACTTATTTTGAAGAAATGTTTCATTTATATGTGAACTCTGTTTTTGTTGTTGTTCACATGTATATATTACAATGTGCTTAGTCAAATATAAGGACATTTATATTTAACTTCAGCTTCTGACATATCCAAATCATAGACAGGAACTCACACATAAGTCCCTTTATGGTGTGATGTCAAAGTTTCCCAAAAAGTATTCAAAACTCAAAAATCCAACCTAAAGAAATTCCTAAGAATACCTATGATACGTTAATTAAAGCTTATTAGAGGGCAATATATACTTTCAGTATATAATTTCAAGAAGACTGCAAATATTATTCATTTTAAAAAGTCAAAAAGTACATTAATATATAAATGACTAGTCTTGGATCTTTTCAGAGAACAAGTTTTTATACAGAAAAAAAGAAACTATCTGAGAGGCCGGGAGCCTTTGATGTTGGAGAAATGATATGGGCATGCGTGGAAAGAAAACTAAAAATGCCGAGGCATGCTACAAACTACATCTCAAAGTTGTGCTCGCACTGTCCCACCTGGGACATAATCTGAAATGCAATTAATTGTGTTCAGTGGGAAACAATGTAGGAAGAGGAAGAACGAAACAGAAAGATGATAAATTTCTTGTTTAAAAGCATATGGGACTATAGAAATGCTGATTTTTAACTATCATAGGGGAACGATTATAGGACTTGGAAAGAGGAAAAGTTATTCATTTTGTTTCAGATATATTTATTGCATGTGCCATGACAATGAAGCCTACAGGATACAACAAAGCAATAAAGGAGTGCAAGTCTAGAGTTGAGGAGAGACCAACATTTGAGACATCATAAAGACGCATTGGGACCTTTACCAGCTAACAGCTCAAGTCGTGAAATGGTAATATGTGGTAGAAGAGTATTAAACTAAAGGAGATGAACACTAGCCATGAAATCCTGGGTAAATCTAACACTCGATGATTCTATGAAGGAGACACCATTGAGGAAGTAAGAAGAGAAGCAAGTTCAGTGGTGTGACAGAGAATTGAAGGCGCTCATTGGACGGAGCAGGGGATGGTCATCAAACTGCCATCACCCTTCAACTGAGTGAGGACAAGGGGAGACTGAGGTTTCCATGAGGAAGGCATGCAGTACACTATCAAAAGACATGTCACTTGAGAGGCAAGACATAAGAAGTAGAGCCAATTGATGTGAAAAGGGTCACAGAGAGGTGAGGAAATGAATAATGAGGAGTTCTGTTTAGCAATTTGCTGGTAAATGACCACATTTAGTGGACGGAGGACACGTTAAAAACAACAACATCATCATGGTATTTAAGGCATTTAGGAGCCCTGGTGGCACAGTGGTTACTTGTTAGGCTGTATTCCACAAGATCAGAAGGTCAAAGTGATCCGTCATTTCATGGGAGAAAGATTAAGCTTTCTACTCCTGTAAAGAGTTACAGTCACGGAAATTCTCAGGGGCACGTCTCCCCTATCCTGTAGTGTCTCCACGCATCAGCATAGACTTGATGGCAGTGAATTAGGTTTGGGGGTTTGTTGTTGTTTTTTTTTTTAATGGAATTTGTTATTCTTGGTGGTGGAAACTCAAAGAAAATCAGTGCATAATTCTTTCTCCAAAGATTCACTTTTTATGTGGAGTCATTTCCAAGAAGTCTGAATGAAGCCATTTTAGAAGGCCCTGAAGTAGCCTCTTCTGAAGCCCACTAATTGACTTATAAAAGGCAGAAATGTATGCCACTTAAAGCTAAATATCACAATCAAATTATCTTAGGATCTTGAAAATCATTCAGGAGTTCTTAACTCATTAGAGCGAGAGTATTGAAAAGTAAGAATAAGGTCTGCAGTCATCTATCTATCAGTGGAGCACAGGGAATGTCCTAGTGTTACAAACGTTTAGAAATCCCCTCTACTGAGCTACACCACGGTCTTGACCAATTCAGAAACCTGGAGCACGGTCTCTCATTCAGTCACGGCCAGCCACCCCGTGGTTGGTGCTATTGGACTGGCTCCCACGACCCCAAATACAACAGAATGAAGCACCATTCAGTGAATTGGTCAACAGCCAGAGTCCAAAAGCAACAGAGTGTAAATATCATGGTTACCGGTCAAAGTTCAGTGCATTCAAGGAGTAATGTTTTGTGTAAGAAAGTATAATTTGTGTGAGTTGGTGGAACTGCAGTTCAGGAATGTACTTTTTCAGGGGCTCTATCAGTTTATAGTGTAATTCAATCATATATTGGCTACTGTATATGTTTCTCCTTTGTCCAGAATGTGAACAGGTTTCCCTTCATGTGATGCTGAGCAAAGTGTAACCAAAATTTAGGTAGGTAGATAAATAGATAGGCAGACAGACAGACAGACATAAGGGTTATTTTTTTAGCTTGTATGAAAACCTTCCATGACAACAAAACTAGAACAACAGGCTGAGGAACACAGTTTACTGATTCCTTAAGGATTCCTTTAGGAATGCCTCTCAGGGGAACAAAAAGACAGTCAGCAAGAGAACAGTATATGGAATTTGCAGCAGAATATGAGAACGCACACACAAAAAAGAATATGAGAACACATGGGATCAGTGAAAAGAAGTAAATATCAGACCAACTAGAAATCAAATCCAAATAAATGTATCAGGCAAAAAAAGATAATTTATATTTCCACCCTAATAAAATTGTGCCTATTAAAATTTTACCCAAAATATACATAACCTGTCTAGTCTGCAGATTCTCTTCAACTTTATTTGTCATTCTTCTTTCATTCTAGAACTTCTCTGTGGCTGTCTGTCTGTCTTTCTCTCCAATCCTCAAAAAACAAACAGCCCCCCCCCACCAATAAAAAGACATCAATCCAATATTTTTCCCCTATGTTTTCCTCCTCTTTCTCTCTTCTCAGATCTTTAATTCTTTTTCTTTTTATTATGAAATCAATGTACTCTCTTGCTGCCTTTCAATGTTGTGCATTAGCTATTAGTCTGAGCATTACAACCAATTTTCTGTAAAAAATGTCCTAGAAAGAATTTTTAGAAGTGTATAATACTTATATGACCTTATGTTTTATTACAGAGCCACATTGATATGATACACTATTGAGTGAAAGATAATAATCAGTATTTGTCACCCTTTCTTTCACTAGCATACATTCAGAGATTTGTGCAAGTCTCACAGTGAGTCATAGTCCATCAATCCTTTATGAAATCTGAAACAAGAGAGGAACTTGTTCCTGTTTCCCTGGTGACCAACAAAAAGGACAAAGGAATCAAGAGACTAATGCCAAATAAGGACAAAAACAAAACAACGTCATTGCTACCTAGTCACTTCCATTTCATAACAACTCTGAAGGCAGACTCATCTTTCTACCTTCACATTAGTTAGTGATTTAGAACCACCAATTTTGCACTTAGTTCGTCCTCTGATAACCACCAGCACCAACAAGGCTCTGTACAGAAGACAAACGAGAGTAAAATTGTTGATATGGTATCTAGTGTTCAAATCACCATTCTAAGCCAACTGTGCATAATATGAAGTCGATTCATATGCATGATATGGCCTCTTGCAATTATGTCAGTTTTCTGATTTTTGTTTCCTAGTTTACCATAATTTATATGAGATCATGCCAAAATTCATTTGCTCACCATGACAAGTGTTTTATTTTTCTTGCTGGTAACAAGAACCCTGGAAAATGCAGACTCTAGAACTATGTAGTGTAGGTGTACCAACAACGCTCAGAAGGACAAGTGAAGGGTTTAGGTTTTGTTTTGATTGTTTGGATGGAAAAAAATATTTTGTTTGGAGTCTCAGGACTGGAACTTAGGACTCAGACCATCGTCCCAAGAGGACACTGATTAACTGACATAATATCGTCCACAAAACAATGGTGAATAGTTATGGAGATCTTAAAAGCTCTTAACCAGACATCTAATGTATGATTATTTTTCTCCACCTGCTTGGGGAAAAGAAGAGTCAGAAAAATAGAATAGATGCGGGACAGAGTAATCCAATGAAATCATGAGCCATGAGAACATCAGTCCCCACGCCCTTGGAATAGTAGAACTAGCTGGTGTCCAGCAACTGCTACCAACTGCTCTGAAAGGGACCAGATTAGAAGAGCTTGGAGAGAACGGAATAAATGTACAAAAAAGATTCAAGATGATAAATTCTAGAGCAGGCCAAGTGGTTGACTAGAAACCAGTGGGCTCCTCAAGACTGTGGCCCTGAGTCACCATTCATGTCCGCAAATGAACTTACTCCAAGAGCTCGATGTTCTGTCCAACCATAGACAGACAGGCCTATGACGACAGTCAAGTCTTAGTACTTTAGAATACTCTTTCATTTCATATCCAAATGGCAGCATTTGCCCAAGAGCAAACTTCAAAAAGTAAGGAAAGAAGAAGGAATGGGAACAGGAAGTAAAGGGAGGAAGTGGGATAAGTGATTGTGGTGGTTGCGTTTTATTCCAACCTGATGGGACCTGTGTGGCAGTGGGGATGGACACACACCTGTCTATCAGCTGGTAGACTGGTGCTACCTCCTTGGGGAGGGGACTGGTGTCCGTTTTATGAGAGAGACATTGGGAGGGTGAAGGGCCAGAGACAGAAAGGAGATCCTGAGTCTTTCTCCAGGGGTGGGCCCATGTGGCCCGCTCACCCTGGTAGTCAACCTGGGAGCTGTTGGTGCTCTGCCATGTATTCCCCAACCCTGAATCTATGACGCCTCACTCCCAGCCTGTGCTCTCCCTGCTTCGCACTTCAACTTTCTGCATCATGGACCTGCAACTACGTGAGTCTGAAGAGGACTCAGCTAGCATTGCATTCATGGATTTTACATGCAATGGACTGGGATGACTTCTGAGATAAATTTACTCTTTGATATAAAGTTCTTTCTTATACATATATGGATCTGACTGGTTTTGTTTCTCTAGAAAGCCCAACACAGCGATGTAACACCGATGGGGTTACAATGGATGAGTTGAAACAAAATGTGCATGAACTGTTGAAGGTAAAACTGAAAAGCTGCTCTATAAACTCTCTCCCAATTCACAACAAAAAAGTTTTTTTTACAACATTTAACTATAAATATGATGTCTGCTGTAGACTGATTGGAAATATCTTGTAAGAAAAATTGCGTTCCTTTTATTCCTTGTATGCATCCTTTCTAAAAAATGCAGAATGGATGTCGAGCTGTTTATAATTCCTTCCTTGCATACATTGAAATAGTCCTCTTTTTTTCACTTTGATCATGAGGGGTGAATTATATGGATTTATTTTTCTAACGTTAAACCAAGCTTTCATTCCTAAAATAAAATTGCTTAGTTGTGATGAAAGGGGGGAAGGGATTAAAAGAAAGCAGGCGGAAGAGAAGGAACAAGAGGAGTAGGAGGGCGGGAGAAGGGGTGGGAAGGAAATAGACTATTACAGCACATCACAAACTGAGACAAAAACATCCATTGATATCACTTGATGCTAACTGGATGCTTCAATTGATTTTCTGCAAAAAATATCATGAGAGAGTATGAAGACTATGAAGAATTCCAAACTCTGAGATCGGGTGATTATTTCTAATGGCACAGGGCTACCTAAAAAAGTGAATAGCTCATATTCCTAAATTTTTGACACAGTATGCAGATTAAGCCCCAAGGAACTTCTAAAACAAAACTGATATATTATATACCACTGCTGTCCAGTGACTTACACATCATAGTGATCTTAGCTATAAATACCAGAATAGATAGTTAAAATCAATTTGATTCTATCGATCGCCAAATTACAGTATCAATCCAATTCATAGCCATGTCTGATCTCTTACAATGAATGCCAAAAGATTATCGTTGGGTAATAATAGTGATAATTAAAATATTGTCTTAGGATTTACAGTCATATTTGAAGTAAAAGTTACATTTCCAGCTGAAAGCAAAATCTTATTTATCTATTGATGTGTCTATTGCTACCTGCCCCCAAATGCTGTTATCTTGCAATTTCAAGTCAATTTCTAAGGCACCTAGCCCTTACTGTTTACAGCTATAACTTGACTACAGCCATATCTCAGCATGTCTCAGGAACTAAGTGTTGTATACAAAATAATTGCAAGACCTTACACATTTATATAAACAAAACTCCACTTCTATGAGGTTATACAGTATCAGTTATTAATAAAGGAAGGAGAATCAGGTTAAATTTACCAAGATGGAATGCTCATCAGATTCTGGATTTTTTAAAATTTATTTTTAATTGGGAGTGAATATCATATCATTCCATAGTTCAATCATGTCAAGCAACTATTGGGCAATTGCTACCACCATTTCCAAGCATTCATTTTATTCTGGGCTGCTTGCCATCGTCCCCGTTTCACCCACTCCGCACCATCTCCACTGCGTCCACCCTGCTAAAAACCTTAGTCTACTTGTCATCCCTTTAGGTCCATCAATCCTGAGATCCATATACAGAAAAACATATAACACAAATTCAAGAGGGTGACCCACATGACCTAACACATCTGAGATGAACAAACAAATCAAAAACCGAAGGAAAAAAAAAACAACCCTAGAAAATGTAGAAAATCAGATCAGGTCCAGTGTGCCTCCGAGGGGGGATCAACTAACAAAGCTTTAATTGTTCAAGTCAGTTTTACCCCTTTGATCTTCTATCATCATCTCTGCAAAGCACTCTCTTTGCTAACCACTTTCCTCCCCTCCCACAATCATGGATAAAAAGACATCACCAGAGACTTCTTTTCTATGCAGTACCTTGGATCCCCACTGTCATGCACAACCTTCTGCAAACCAGATTCTCACAATTTAGGCTCAGATGCTGTTACCTCCCTTCAATTTCGGCTTCTATGATTTACAGTCCTTCAGTGACTGACGACAGTGTGCTTCTTCCGTGTGCACTTAGTGGACATCTCACTTAGTATGGCTGCTTGTTTGGAAACACACTTTTAAGATCCCAGACACTATTTTATCTGATAGCCGGGCACCATCTAATTTCGTCACATTTTGCTATAACACCTGTATTTTCTGTGTTCCCTTCCTGAGGGCAAGTATCGAGTAGAACCATGATGTAGGAACTAATTATTCTTTAATTGGAGCTAGGATTGAGTGCGAGCCCCAAACCCATTCCCGGGGTCTGTGTTTGTTGGTTTGTTTGGTAGAGACATACTCTGGATTCTACGTGCTAGCTTTAACACCAGAGTATGGTTTCAACTGCTTACTTAGCTGATTGACAAAAGACTGAATGCAATGTTGGTTTAATATAAACAAATGTGGGATGTCAGAATTACCTGTGAATGTGAAGGTGAGAATCAAAACACGTTGGTAGCTGTGAATGCTTAAGTGGATCTAGTGTGTCTGAGTCAGTTGCCTATTCCTGTGTGCCCTGCCCCCCAAATGGCACCACACTTTCCCCTTCATGCAGATCTTGAGAAGTTTGCTGGTCAGAGGACAGTCAGCACCTCCAATAACTTCTTTAGGTTGACTACGCTCCCAAGACACAAGTGCATCAGGACTTCTCACAATTGGATTCCCAGATTTCAACAGTCATGAGGGGTACAGAGAGTTAAAACCAGAACAAGAAAAGCATCTAAGCAAAGCACTGAAAATAAAATAAGATTTAGATTTAAAAAACAGACATTTGTTTTCTCACAGTTTAGTAGTCTGGCCTGTCGGGAAAGGCTGTCTCTGCCATCTTTGAGGGACGGTCTAGGTCTCTCCTTAGCTCAAGTGTCTCAGCAATCTCCACGTGATATTGATCTTCCCTCAGCTTTGCAGGCTCCTCATACAGGCATTCCTTCGAGATATTGTGGGTTCAAGTCCAGAGGATAGTGGTGAACTGTAAAATAAACAAAAGAGCTGGCATGTTAATCAGAAAAGACTGACCTGAAGAAATATTTGGTAGTTGTTAATTTACATGGAGACAAGAATGGCAAAACTTCCTTTTATGTGCGTTAGACACGTTGTCAGGAGAGATGAGTCCCTGGAGAAGGACGTCGTGCTTGGTACAGTGGAAAGGCAGTGCAAATGAGCAAGGCTTCTAGTGAGATGTACTGACACAGTGGCTGCAACAATTGGTTCAAAAATGGGAATCGTTGTGAGAATCGTTAGCTCCTATTTCCTTCTATCCTCCCCAACTATGTCCTTAGGTAATTAGTAATCAAGTTACCTATCCTGGATCTCATATACAGAAAAAAACATTAATCAATAAAGAGGAAAAATAAGACAAAACAAGAAAATCTCAATAAAAAATCAGCAAATATTAAAAAGTGAAAAAAAACTTTAAAAGGGAGATTAGATCCTAAAACTGAATTTTGGGCTTCCACTGTCATGCACAGCCTTCTGCAAATTGGGAGTTCAGGATTTATGCATTGATACTGTTCCCTCCTTCAGATGTTGATCTTATTATAGAATCTTTCAATCACCCAGGCTTGTTTACTTCCATGTAGATTTAGTTTACACCTCATTTAGATGGCTGGTTGTTTGAAGACAACCCTTTAAGTCACAAGATGCTATTCATTCTGATAGCCAAGCACCACCCAAGTTCTTCACTACGCTTTACTATAGCATCCATCTATTCAGGGATCCATCCAGGACGGTGAGTCTCCAGTAGGACCATGCCATAGAGCTAAGTGTTCTTTGATTAGGGCTATGAGTACATGTAACCCCCAATCCATTCCTGTATCTATACCTTGTATACATCCCTGGTTCATTTTAGAGACTTATCATTTTATGGGAGAACATTATAAATTCCCATAGAGCATAAGGTAATTCTATTGATATTATCGTTAGTTCAGCCACTGATAGAGAATTTTAATCACTATTGAAAAGAGGAAATTATGTATGTGCAGGTCAGCATTTTAGACTGCACTCTGTGAGTTATTGACTTTACAGATAAAAAACTTAAGTCACTGGACACTATTTACACAGCGAGGGTTGGGGATAGGGCAAACTTTTGAATAACACTCATTCACAAAGAGAGAACTGTGCTGGCCTGCAGTTATCTTGAACATCTCATTATCCCAAAAGCTATCGTAGCATTCAACTATATTTATGGCATCATTCTGATAGTTTCTTGGTGAGTTGTAATCGATCAATATAACGCTTCTGTGCATTCTTCCTTATGTAACGTTTCATAACTAGACTCTGCCGGTAGCTATAGTCCGTTTTGAGGGTGTTGTCTACTATACTAATGGGCAGGGTTAAGGTGGGATTAAGACCAAATCACACTCTTTGTTTTCTTGGAAGACTTCCAGACCTACTGTACTAGAGGGAGTGATTTAATATTCTTTCCTTTGTTTCTTTGGGTGGGTGGTCTGCTAAAGGACAAAGCCCCACCTTCAGCAAAGCCATTGTTCTATATTCAACTGAGCTTTGGCAGATGCAAGAACACCTGCCTTGACTTTTGATCATTGTTCGCTTCTGCTCTGGAGCCTGCCTTCGGTTCTCCTCTGCTTAGGACTAACAGAACCCACAACCGTGTGAAGCATTCCCTTAAAATGTGGGGGGTTTCCGTGGGATATTGCAGTGAATCATAGAATCCAGGGATGTAAGGAAATATAGTCAAGGGAGGAGGGGGAGAGGGAGTATAGAGTGGAATAACATCTAGTCAGAGTTGGGCTTTGGGGACATCTATAATCTCCGACCCCTTGGGACTGGTTTGGTATTAATTCGATTACCACAACTGGAGAGCAGAAAGTAACAGATACTCCAGATGCCTGGCAGAGTGTATTTATCAGAAAGTTAGTGACTTTTAAAGTCTGAAAATACTTTAGTCTTCCAAGTACACTTAGCCTCTGACTATAACCCCGCCAAGATTAGGAGAAACTACTTCAAGTTTTACTCTCAGCAGTAAAAAACCATATCAGTATATAAGAATCTTTCTGAATTAGGGATAACATGTATTTAATATTTGCATGATATATTCCGTTGATTTTTTGATGAACTACAAGGCTGTCCAAGCAGGAGAGGCCTTTCCAGCAAGTCCTGTCCGGCCCACGTGCCTCTGTCTCTCAGCCTTTATTACCAAGAAGCTCAGTTCGTTAGCAGAGATGCTCCTTTTCACCGGCAAAGTGAAATAAAGCAGATGCTACCTATTTTATATAAGAAACATATGAAAGATACAGGACGGATGATCCCTTCAGGACCAGTGCTGAGAGTGGTGATACCAGGAGGGTGGAGGGAGGGTTGGTTGGAAAGGGGGAACCAATCATAAGGATCTACAGGTGACCTCCTCTCTGGGGGATGGACAACAGAAAAGTAGGCGAAGGGAGACATTGGACAGTGAAAGATATGGCAAAATAATAATTTATTATCATCGTGAGGGAGGGGTGAGTGGAGAGGGAGGGGGAAAATGAGGAGCTGATATCAAGGTCTCAAGTAGAAAGCCAATGCTTTGAGAATGATGGCAAATGTACAAATGTGCTTGACACAATGGGTGTATGTATGGATTGTGATAAGAGTTGTATGAACCCACAATAAAATGATTTAAAAAGAGAAACATGAAAGAAACCTACCCCACTCCTTAGATTTCCAAAACATAATACAAGTCATAAAGGCAGGATCAATAAACCCATTGGGTGAAATGTTAGGTGACTCTAGTGCTCAGTGAGCCTCAAGTAGAAGAGAGTCTGGGAACAGGTAAAATGAAATGTGATTTGAGAGTAGAGAAAGGAATGGGATCATTATCAATTGGATGAATGTGGACAAATGAGTCTTATTTGCTGTGATATATCTATTGACATATTTTAATATTTTCCTTTTTGATTTTTCTAAATCATTCCATGATGATGTAAGGGGTACAATTGAGTGCATAGCTGACAGATTTTAAAAGCAAGAAAGCAACAGACCTTGAGCAGTAAATGTAATTACTCATTATTCATAACCTGTCAGAGTATAAATGTAAAAAAAATTAAGAGCTATCAAAAATGAAATAGAATACAAAGATGGATACCCTAAGCATTAGTGAGATGAAATTTATTGGTATTGGACATGGTTTATAATTCCAGGACTGGAAAATTCAACAGGACCTCACATTTATCATCAAAAAAAAATTTTTAAGGTCCATCTTTTTTTAAAAAACTATTTTATTGGGAGCTCATAACATTCCATAAATTAATTCTATCAAGGATATTTGAACATATGTTGATATCATCTTTTTCTAAACTTTTACTGTCAATTTGAGCCCTTGGTATGAGCTCCTCTTTTTTCCCTCTCTCGCCCCTCCTACCCTCGTGACGCCTTGATAAATTATAAATTATTATTTTCATATCTTACACTAACTGTTATCTCTCTTCACCCACATTTCTGTTGTTCATCCCCCTGGTGGCGGGGATGGAGTGGGGGTGTAATGCGTCAATCATTGAGATCAGGTCCCCCTTCCTCCCCTCCCTCTCCCATCTTCCCCCTACCCTCTTGGTATTGCTACTTCTATTTCTATTCCTGAGGGGTTATCTGACTTGGATTCCATGTGTCATGAGCTCTTATCTGTGTCAGTGTATATGCTCCAGTATAGTCAGAAGTGAAAGGCAGGCCTGGGGTCATGATAGTGGGGGGTGAGGAAGCCTGAAAGAACCAAGGGAATAGTGTGTATTTTATTGGTGCTGTACTGCACCCTGGTTGGCTCATCCCTTCCTTGTGACCCTTCTGTGAGGGGCTGTCCTATTGTCTACTGATGGCTTTGGGGTTTCTGCTCCGACCCTACTCATTCTCAACAATATGTTAAGGCCTGTCTTGAGGTAGAATGCTGCCTGTATTGGATAATATGTATGTGCCTACAAGGAATATCAATTAGTACAATTATTTACATTTAACCACCAAATAGTAAAGCCAGTCAAGATACTGAAGCATTTTAACAATTTCTTCAGTCTGAAATTGATTAACATATAATCAGGATTCTTTGTAAATGATTGGTAATTGCAATTTGAATGTTGGGATAGAAGAGGAAGATCAGTAGTTGGAAAAACATGGCCTTGGAGATTGAAAAGAAGCTGGAAATCAGGATGGAATTTTGCAAAGCAAAGGATTTTTGACGCAATACACAGTTGACTACATCTGTGGGAAGACAACGGAGACAATGGAGAAGCTCAAGAACATCATTCATTGACCATCAACTGCTCATATACAAATTCATGTTGAGGTCAACGATAATTAAAACAAGTCCACTTATCATGTTAAGTAAATCCCAGACAAATTTAGAGACATCTCAAAACCAGATTTGGGACACTAGTGACTGAAAACCAGAAGAGTTGTAGGATGGCATCAGGGGCAGACACGAAGAAATAGTATCAAGGCAAGAAAGAAGGGCTTCCCCAAAAGGGCCGAGGAGACGTGAAACCTGCTCTTGAATATACAGCAGCTGAAGTCGATGGGAGAAAAGAGCTTGTAAAATGATTGCAGAGGGAATCTCCAAGCGCGAGAAGCCAAGGAGAAGGATTAGAATGGAATCACAGTCTAGGCGCAAAGATCCAGAGAGAGAAGCTGGACGTGAAAACAGCCAGTGTGTCTCGAGCCAAATGAACTGAAAAAGAAAGTCCTGGGTGGAGATAGTGAAGGAGTCTATAGGCAAAATAGTGAATGATACAGCAAGCATCAGAAGAAATACACAGTATCACTACATGAAAAAAAATTGGTCAGAGTTTAAATATTTTGAAAGGTAGGATAATTGGTAATACTGGAGGAAGTACAAGCTGCCCTGCTGGTTTAAGCCAAATAAATTCTCCATAAATTGATACACTACTAATTAAAATGTTTCCAAAAACTGATGCAACACTGGAAAAAGTCACTCACCTATACTAGGAAATTGGTAACAGAGCTATCCGGCCAACAGACTGGAAGGGATCTATATTTGTACCTATTCCAAAGAAAAGTTACCCAATAAAATGTGGACATCACCTAACAATATCAACATCACATGGAAAATTTTGACGATAACTGAAAGGCAGTTGCAACAATACGTAGAGGGGTAGCTGCCAGATAGACAAGACAGATTCAGAAGGGAGCCTGTATGAAGAATGGAAATTCCAGGAATACTTAACTGTGTGCTTGTAGAACCTGTGCAAAGACCAAGAGGCCGTCACGCAAAGTCAATAAAGCAATATTGTAGTATAGGGTATAAAATCAAGAAAGCTGCATGTCAGGATTGTAGCTTTTCATCATCAATATTCAATTTGTAGGCCGAGCAATTGGAGAAAGAGGACTATATGAAAGAGACCGTGGCATTGGGATCAGGCATTAACAATGTACACGTATACAAACAAGACAACTTTACTTGATGAAAGTGACGAGAACTTGAACTGCTTGCTGCATTTGTCTGGGTTCCTTAGAGAAACAAATCCACAGACACTTATGTATAAGAGAGAGCTTTATGTGAAGGTTAAGTGCGCTTCAAGAAAGCATCCCAACCCAGTGCTGTGCAAGTCCACAAATCCGACATTAACCCCATACGTCCAACACCAATCCACAAAGTCCTCCTCCAGCTCACAAAGCAGACATAACGATGCCGACTGCAGGAGGAAAGCGGAGTCAGTGAACATGTAAGCACCTTAGCGCCGGCAGGGGTCTCCACAGGGTGCTCCAGCATCCAGGACTGCGTCGGGGTAGGTCCATACGGCTTCTCCTTGAGGATGTCTTGCAGGAAGTCAGCCTTGTAAACTGAAGCAGAGGACTGCTAAGGCAGCTGCACCCTGGTGCGACCATCACAAAGCAAGAGACCCGAGAACTCGAAAGGCGAGGCTCACCGAGCAATTTATCCCTCTACCCTTCAATTAATCCCACATGTGTTTATTGGCCAGGTTAGTGCAATAAACTAACTACCTCATTGCTGATGAAGGTCAAAGACCTTCTGCGTGCATTACAATTCAATGTGAAAAAAACAAAAATCCTTAGTACTGGACCAAATGATAACATGATAAACAGAGAAAAAAATTAAGTTTTCCAGCATGTCACTTTACTTCCATCTACAATCAATACTTAAGGAAGCAGCAGCCAAGAAAGCAAACAGCAATATTGCATTGGAAAAATCTGCTGCACCAGACCTCTTTCAATGTTAAAGGCATGGTGTTTTCAAGTGCCTTGTATGCACAAGGACGCTGCACAATGAATAAGCATGGGTACCCTTGAATTACAGTGCTGGGGACGCGCTGAAGCACCATGACTGACTGACAAAACCAAACATATCTATCTGGGAGGAAGTTACATGAAATGCTCCTTAGAAGTGAAGAGGTTAAGTGTTGTCCCACATAATTCCGATATATTATCAGGAGAGACCAGACCCTGGAAGGGACATCTTCTTGGGAAAGTGGATGGTCAGCACAATGGAAGACACGTTGTACATACGGTTATGAGGAGTTGGGACCAACTCAAGGGCACCTAATGACAGAAAACAAGCCAGGTGCAGTAACTCATAAATTTGGGCGATTTCCCAGTGAAAGGATGGAAATGTGGTTTTGATCTGTATTAGAGACTGGGGCCATTTGGTAAAGTAGAAATGTGGAATAAATTGAGCTGCCAAGAAGAAATGGCACTAAGCATCAATCACTGTTGCTGGTGTACTTTCTGCTTGTGTGGAATCCCTGCATTGTTTGACCTGTGGGAACTAGTTCCCACTGCCCCCAACAGGAAAAAAACGAGAATGAATGGGCCTTTCTCGCCTCCCTTTCCCTTCTGAAAGACGATGTGAATTTCAGGACGTTTTATCATATGACCTAGCTGATTGTAGGAAGTGTCCATTCGACCAGTGTAGGTTTCGCAAACCTCGAGTAGCGGTAGCAGTGTCGATGGCAGCTTCTTGCTCAAACTAATCTGGTGATGTGACTCAGCTGCATAGAAGTTACTGGTTTCTTTCTGTTTCTTAGCTTGATTCTACAGATCTGTAGATTCTAGGCTGGGTTGAAGGAGAAACCCAGATATTGGAGAACCGTCCTTCAATCTAGCACATATATCTCCTAATAACATATCTTTAGCTTGACCTCAGCTCTGTTATACCTTTTGAAACACTGTAGTAAACTTCTGCTTCTATCTCTAGTTATAGGCCAGGATGAATGCTTCTTGTTCTGTAAGCCCAGAGGTTGTTAGGTAGCTGGCTTACAGACTGGGGAGTTGTCCCTCCCAGGCTTGCAAAGGCCCCCACAGAAGAGGTTGGGAAGAAATCAGGTGATCATTAAACACCCATGGGAAGACCCCAAACTGAGCAGCACAGACACAAGCCCCCTAGGCCCAGTAAAACCATTGTCTTCGACACGCCCACCTTGGGTACATCACACAGGCGGGCCTAACTCAGCCAGTGGCGTCAACCAATACCACCAACCATGTCTGTCTCCCCAGCCAGAGGTTTGAAATATCCTGCATGTGGAAAGGCCTCTTTCTAGTTTACCTTGCTCTGGTCTCGGGGCAGTTCGGAGGGTAGGGGTGCACATGCACTGCCCAAGTGTGACCCTTCAGGGCATGCTTTGGGCCTACTTGGGCCAACATGCACTTGGGCTCAAAGGCTCTTGGTCTCTTGCCTCATGCTCGCTTACCCTGCTCCTGGTCACTGGCAGGTGGAGGGTGAGTGTCTCCCTTCTCTGCCAGGGGCCCATAGGCACCCACTCCAGGCTTACAAGGGGTTGTTCCTGTCCAGTGGTGAACCCCAACATGTGGCTTGGCACACCATCCAGAAATAGCATGTACCCTTTGGAGATGGTAAGCTGAAACTTTCCCATTCCTTCATAAAAACCCACTTGGATCACACAATGTGCTTTGGCGTGAATCCTTTCATCATGTGAAGCAAAGACCAGAGGTGCAACCCACTCCAGAAATGTAACAAGGAGAAATATTAATTTAGCTAACACTGTCAAATTACCTCGAGAAAGGCTACGTTCCTGTACTAATCTTACCAACCCTGCAGTTGCCTTCTGTTTGCCACCACATCTTATTGGGGTTTGAGTTTCCACAATCTTGGTGAGTTGTAAAATAATAATGTGTAACTAAGTATCATTAAAGAAATGTAAGTAAAATTAGCCTCTACTTCCTTTGCTTTATATATTTTGTTCTTATATATGAAAAAGATCTCAAATCTATCCATATCTTTCATGTTAGAATTAGCAGATTACATTTCTTCCAAAAGCACTGCTGAGATTTTCATAGAGATATCATTTCACATATAATAATAATTAATAATTAATACAGATAAGACAAACAGAGTATGGTAACAGGAATCAAGACTGCTGCGGGGGGGGGATGTACAGAATTAAATACGGTGATAAGACTAACTCACGCTGAAATAGTGGGGTTTCAACAAAGACTTGAGGAGGAGAAGGGAGTCAGAAAACCATATTTCTGGAATGGAAGACATCGTTGGTGAAGAAAGAACTTAAGCAAGTGCTCAGACATAAACCTGTGCATGAAGCACAGCAAGAAGACTGGTGAGATTCGAGTGGAGTAGAGGGTAAGAGCGAGCAGTAGGGGAAATGTCAGGAGGGAGGACGGTGGGATGTAGATCATATAGGCCCTGCTGGCCCGGATAAACACTTCAGCTTGTCCTCCGAATGAAAAGGGAGATACTGCATGGGTGTGAGCAGAGGAGGGGCAGGATCTGTCCCAATATGTAAAAGGGTTTGTCTACCACTATTGCGTCTACCATGATGAGATTAGATTGTCAAGGGTGAAAATAGAATTGTTAAGAAGTTGTTATTTTATGAACCCAGACAAAGAGGGTGTTGTTTGTCCCAGGGCCCCAGTTTGGGGAAGTCGTTCAATGTAATTCCTACATGTTTTTGGTGGTGCAAATGGTTAACATGCTAGGCTATGCAAAAAGGTCATGGGGGATACATTTGAATTCCTCTGGCTTTACAAGGGGTAAGGCGAATTCAATTCCACAAATGCCCTAGGATAATTTATGTGAAGAGAGGTCAGACGTGCCTCCACCTTTCAGTCTTCTTTGCCCTCTTCTGACACCAACAATTCCTCCTACAGCACTCTATTCTCTGGTAGGTTCCATAATCCATTGTAATGTCTACCATGGACTCACAGTTCTTTTATCTGCAGAGCCTCTTCTCAACTGTGCCCCAGGCAAGCCTCTCTCTGGTCTTGGCCTTTCAGACATGTGGCCTTTTGGCCTATGCCCTGCTCAGTCAAGTGTTGTAAAGCTCCTTTACTGCTGCCAGAAGCCACTCAGATTTACTCAATCCAGGGGTGGGAAGGCCACTGCTATTCCACACACTGGCTCTTGGTCCTGCTGCCTCTGCTTTTAGCCCCCTCGTCTTCGCTCCTTCACCATCGCTGCTCTGTCTCCTTGGTGAAAGACCTCCAGATCACAGGGTCCACGTGATGGACAGCACTCCTTTCTGCCACTCCTGCTTCTAGATGACTTCTCCCCGCTTACCTGCCTGCCTGCCTTCTCTCTCTCTCTCTCTCTCTCTCTCTCTCTCTCTCTCACTTCACCTTCCTGCCTACTGAGACTGCTTGCCTCCCATGTGGCTCCATGTGGACCCACCAACCCTTAGAGCAGTCAGCACCCTGTCATGTTTCCACCCCCCTTGGATCCACGTGACTTTGCACCTACCTGGCTGTGATCTTGGATCCTTCTTCCACTTTCTTTGTCACTGCCTAACTTTTTGAAGTTTGCTCTTGGGAAAAAATGCTGCCATTTGGATCTGAAATGAAAGAGTATTCTAAAGTACCCAGACTTTACTGTTGTCATAGGCCTGTCTATGGCTGGGCTGAACATTGAGCCCTTGGAGTGAGCTCAGTTGCAGACCTGAATGGTGACTCGGGGCCACCGTCCTGAGGATCCCACTGGTTTCTAGCCATTTTGTTGGCGTGATCTAGAGTTTATAACTGTGAGTTTTGTTCCTCATTTTTCTCACTCATCCAGGCTCTTCTAATCTGATCCCTTTCGAGGCAGTTGGCAGCAATAGGTGGATACCAGCTTGTATTCTCTACTCAGCAGAATAAGAAAGCTGATCAATTCCTATATTAGAGACCCATACACCTTATTTGCACAGTTCCACCCTGTTCTGTGATGGGAATGACAAGGATTATGGCAAAAAAGAACCATACTAGTCATACTCTATAAACAGAAAGGTTGGAGATTTGGGACTACCCAGAGACACAATGGGAGAAAGGACGGGCAATTGATGTCTGAAAAATCAGCCATGGAAAGCCCTAGAGAGCACACAGCGTTCCCATGAGTTGCAATCTACTCGCCAGCAACCAGTTAACACCCGCTGGGTGTAGAGTGTGAGAGGAAGAGGGACAATGATTGTCCCAGAAACTTTTGCCTGAGAATCTTCAAGGCTGCAATTGCCGTGATGAGATGTGGTTCAGGAAGAACCTTCAGAATCCAGTTTTGTATATGTTGGTTTCCAGTAAACTGTGAGTGGAAATGTCAAGTTGCCAGCTGACTATACAAATCTAATATCTTATAACACATACATAAAATGGAAAACAATTAGATACAATCAGCACCAAAGCAGTATTTTAAACAATAAGACGATGCTAGATTTCCAGATGTTTTTCCACAAGAAGAGAGAAACAAGGGTTAAGTTCTGACATGCTCCAACATTGGAATACCAGAACAGCAGGGGAAGCATGATAGAAATCATAAAAGAAAGATGTAGGGACTGCCATTTATTTTGATGATGTATTTGGCAAAGCTCTAAGTACATTAATTCTACACTTCTCCTGCGTACTTATATGGATTTTCAGTGAAATTATTACTTTCAAATTTTGACTATTTTGTGTTTAGTCATTATTGCTCTCTTGTCTTATATTAGCAAAAATTTCTAGTATGCTGAAAAACAGCAGTGATGATAAGCATGCTTTTTTGATTCCCAGTGGAAAAAAGACAGTAAATCTAATATTTACTCTCTGAGCATATTTAATTTTGGGACACATTGTCTTTTAAAATTAAAGATATTCTTTTCTTTTATCGCTTCATAAGGGATTTAAGACAAAGGCATTTATTGTATATATTAAGATGATCAAGAATTTTTATTTTATATCATTATTGTGATGATTTATTTTGCTATTTGCTTTATAATTAATTATGTTGCCATATAAGGATAAATCTTTTTTCATGATGCTTCGATACAAAGTTAAGGTACTTTGCTCACATTTTCATTAAAATGTTCACATACTTATATATAATACAGAATCTCCTTTATAACATAAAATAAATGATGATAACATATAATAAGAGGCAAATAGTAAAATATTATAAAATATGATTTTATTGTAGCTTGAACGTATCTGTTTTCTTTCTTTCTTCATCTTTTTGGTGTTAAAAATAAATAAATCAGGCAAATGAATCAATCAATATTTCAGAATAGTATGTGGTCATATCTAATATTCTAATACTTATTTTTCCCTGATTATATATTTGTTTTCATTCTACATATTTTATACTTTTCTAAATAATTCTTCTCCCCTTTACATTCATTGTCTCCCCCCCACCCCCAGAGTACTGTTTTGAGCTTCAGTTTTTCCTATAACTCTTATTACATATTATCCCTTTTAAGGTTCTCTATGCTATTTCATTTTTTGTTTGTACACTTAGTTGAGCATTGTTTGAAATTTCAAGTTGAACCTTAGCTCATTTGTTTCAATTTTTTAAAAATTTGTGTATACCCTCATGACCTTTTTTTGCTCAACCGATCATGCTAAGTGCCTGACTGCTTCACGTGATGTGAAATTCCACTTCACATCAGCCCAAGGATGATTCCTATGAAGCAGAGGTCAGGCATGCTTCTACTCTCTAATGTCCTTTCCCCTATGTTGACCCCAACAGTCCCTCCCAGGGCACTCCACTTTGCTGGATTCAATAATTGGTTACAAGGGCCACCCAGAGGTCATAAACAAAACCCATGGTTATTAGGTTTATTAGGGATGTTCACAAGTTACCATAAGTTCGATCAGGAAACATTAAGGATTCAGTCCTTACTGCTGCAGTGCACCTTCTCAGCCATGTCATTAAGCATTTTTCCTTCTGGTGGTCCATCTCTTTCTGCTCAGCCTCTCAGCCACATAGGCCTTTGGTATCTGCCCTGAGAAAATAACTACAACAAAGCGTTCTTCTTTGTAATCTATTCTGTAGTGATGGTAGATGTCCTAAGTGTCCCCCACTTGGCTAGCCAGCCTCTTGCTCAAAGAGTCTCAGCATTGCTTGTTCTGTGGGGGTCTGCCTCATTTCTCTCCCTGATGGTCTCAGCAGGGCTCCTCGTGTATTTCATGATCTCTGTGTTTTGGCCTCTAGTTCCACTGCTGCCTCAATCATTTCATAAAAGGATTCCATACACACACTCCTCTGGTGGTACATCTTTCTTGATGGTTACAGAATCCCTGTTCCTGCTGCTGAGATGGCTCACTTCATACCCAGCAGAATGACAAAGTGTACCAAAGCCCGACTTAGAGTTCTCTCCACCTTTTTCATGTTTCCATTGAGTCATAACATAATCCAGTCATGTTACCAAGAGAGACATCATGCAGCAAAAACGAGGACTCTCAAGGCGATGAAGTGACACAAGGGCTTCGACAATGAGATCAAACGTAACAACTGTGAGGATGGTCCAATACTGAGCGGTGTTTCATACAACTGTACAGAGGGTCACTATAAGTGAGGACATGAGCGAGACCAAGCAGTGTCATGTCACCGCAGGACTGTTATCCCATTCATTCCAATCAGTAACTCTCCAATGTTCAGCATGGACTCATGAGGTCCTTGAGCTGTACCATCAAGTCCCTGCATGCTCACTATTTCCAGGCTCCTGGCTACCCGAGTGCCCCAGTGCTCTTGGTCACCCCCACACTGGACCACCTGTAAACTCTTCAGGGATCCCTGGCACTCAGGTCATGTGGGGACCAATGAGTGGCCAAGGGAGTGGGCAGGCCCTGGGTAGGGGCTGATTCCCTGCCCACCTGGACACTTGAGATCAGATTTGCACAACCAAGACTTTGATTATAAAGATGAAGAAGAGGAACAAAAATGTCTCGCTCAGAAGTAATATAGCCAGATTATGATTTGGAAGTGAGGCTGGCCAAACTTTATTTCTAGTGCTTGGGCCAGGTACTTTGAATTCTGAAGAAGAATAGTATACTTTTAAAGTAGAGAATCTGTGAAACAAAGGATGGACATCAATGAGAGCGATTGACACAAGAGCTACAAAAAAAGAAACTCATGATTGCAACAATGGCGAGGAGGCAGAACTGGGCAGTGTGCCATTCTGTGTCACAGGGTCACTGTGAGCGGCAAGTGACTTTGTGGCCCTTCATAAGAATATTGGCATAAGCCATGCATGGCTTGATAGTAACAAGAATTCAAGCTGAGAATCTGTCTTTTGAGTTTATACATTCATTAACACGATCATTTTATTCAACCTCTTTCTGCCATGTTTTATGTTTTCAGTTGTGATATTCTTTTCTACTCTATCCTGGCTACATTATGTTTTTAATGTGAAGTTGAAAGTTATGCTTTCTCTTTATTTTTTGGTGGTAACTGATATTAAACCTCATATGCATGTTTATGTAGGGACTGTTTTTTTTTTTTTTTGTTAGGTGCCGTCAAGTCAGTTTTGACTCAGTGACTCTGTGTATAACAGAAAAAAGCACTGTCCCTCCTCCATCCTCAACAATTGTCCTCATGTTTGGGCTAATTGTAGCAGTGACTGTGTCAATACATCTGACCAAGAGCCTTTTTCTCTTTCGCTGCCCCTCTCCAGGGTCTGGTCTCTCCTGACAACAAGTCCAAAGTCTGTGAGAGGAAGTCTCGCCATCCTTGCCTCTAGGAAACACTGTGACTGTGCTTTTTCCAAGACACATTGATGTCTCCTCCGGCGGTCCATGGACTTTCAACATTTTCACCGGCACCATAATTCAAAGGCATTGAATCTTCTTTGGTTTTCTTTATTCAATGTTTGACTTTCACATGCATGTGAGGGAATTGAAAATACCATAATTAGGTATACCTTCTTGTTTTCCAGCACTTTAAAATGGTTTGTGCAGCAGATTTACCAAATACAATGAGTCCTTTGATCTCTTGACTGCTACCTCCTTAAACACTGGTATTGTGTCACATTAGATATCCTGTTAGCTTTTTTCTTGCTCTGTGCCATCTCTTTAGATGGTGAGGTCGTTAGTTCATTGTGCCAGCCTGGCCAATAAACAACACATGTGAGATTAATTGAAGGGCGGAGACATGAATGGCTTGGCAAGCCTTGCCTTTCTTGTCTCTCATTCTTTGATCATCAGACCAGTGTGCAGCTGCCTTGCTTGCTCTGTGCCTCAATTTGCAAGCTACACTACCTGTGGGACACCTAACCTGTGGACTGTGTTGCTGTAATTTGAGGTCCCTTTAAGACCTCCTTCGCCATACAATTGTAATTTACATATCTTGAACTGGGGACTGACTGTTGGTGACCTGCCTTGCTATTTGCTGCCTGTGCCGGGATAGCCTAGCTCTCTCTACAGAGGACTAGTTGGCTGCCCTCAAGACTTGAAAGACTGCCAGTGTCTCACAACTCTCTCATGGGAGTGAGTTGCACTGAGCCATTTGTACTGCTTTATAATTTAACTGTTAATATCTTGTATTTATATATCTATCTGTATATAATTTAACAGTTCATTTATTGTATTGTATATATATATATATATATATATATATATATATATATAATTATTAGCAACCTGGTTTTGTGTCTCTAGAGAACCCTGCCAATACAGGGCTTGAGGCCATGTGTGATAGTTACAGAATTTCATGTCAATGTGGTAAATAAAAGTGTCGGCGTGGAGTCTAGTCTGTGAATCAGGTCATAGTCTGACGGTGCCTCCTTGTGTGCGTGGCCTTCTCATAAAGAGGGTCCTGGAGTTCTCCCTCCCTCTCTCTGCCTTCACTTTCCTGTTGAGGAGCCACGCTGAGACCTGTGCAAGCCCCGTGAGGCGGCCACCACCATCGGATCCATATAACTCAGCACCCACTGGCCTGGGACCTTCCCGCATTCTGCACCACTGCATGTGCTGCATGAGTCTGAAGAGGGTCTTATGGATGAGAATCAGACTGTGTTAGGATGATTGCTTGATATGTAATTAGTTCTTGATGCAAAGTTCTCTCTTACGCATATATGAGTGTCACTAGATTTGCATCACTAGTCAGTCCAGCCTAACACACCCTGGCTGTTTTGCTCCCTAACTTTTTCATAGCTTGAAACATCTCATATTTTCTGAAACAGGCAATTACTTACACTTTTGATAAATAAAAATAATTCTAATTCAGAAATTATATTACTAAAATTTAGGCATGCACATACTTGAATAAATATGTCAAATGGTTTAAAAATTATTGCCAATTGGTAAACAAAAGTTTCACAACCCCAGATGTGTCTAAAAAGACCAGCTTAGCCTCAGGAAGTATTTAAAAAATTAATTACGCATGTCTAGATAAACTGTTGATATGATGCTTTTTCTATCCCAATTGAAAATTTTCTAACATATTATACAATTGTTACTATACATGGCATTGTTAGATAAGAGAACAAAACTCTAAACACTCACTGCTATTGAGTTGATGCTGACTCCTGGCAACCCCATTGGACAAAGTAGAACAGTCCCTGTGAGTTTTTGACATGTGGCTCTTTACAGGGCTAGAAAGTCCCATCTTTCTCCCATAGGAGAAAAATGATACTTTTATTTCAGGCACATAGAAAATATTCCCTGACAGGAGAAACTCGATGGAAATGTCTCTTCTCAAATTCAAATGATGAGACAATGATAATCAACTTGTCATATGGGGATCACCAGCAGCTCCTGCATCAGCCCCCTCTGCCCATTGTCTTGGTAATGCCCTGTCCTCTTCTTGGTACTGCAGACTCTGTTTCCTCCGCTGCCTCTGCTGCCCATCACTTCAGACGGGGCCTCACACACACTCCACTGGTGGCTTTTATTTCTCGACAGTCATGAGATTCTCTCTTCCTGATTCAAAGATGGCTCTTATGCTCAGAGGAATGGCAACATTGGCCAACTTTATCAGTTTCACAGCCCCCTTTTGCTTGAGCCCACTTAAAATTTTGATGGGAATTTTAAAACCATGAACAGAAGAGACATATTTAAGTAATTTTACTGCACCATGGTAGGTCACATGGAAATGATAGATGGAAATACCAAAGACTTACTTTCATTGTTTTATAAATTCCTTTCAATTTTATCAGCAAGGCAGATGAATCAATTAGTTGCTTTTTAAAACGGACTAATTTAATATGTAGACATAGTTTCAGTAAGGCATGAGCTAAGTCAACTAGCTCTAATTAGGCCTTAAGGTCTGGAGCCAGTGTATCTGGATTCAAACTGGATTTACCATCTTCTACTGGCAAGATCCACTGATAACAGTACCTCCCATGGCAGTTGTGAAGATTCAATCAGCTCTTCAGGTAAAGTACATAAAACTGTAGTTTGCACAAATAACACAGAGTGTCACCCACATACACCCCGGATAATCAATCAAAGAGGTAAATTCTTACATCTAGAGTTTGAACGAGAGAATGGCAATTTGGAGAGTTGTTCACCACATGAACTTGAACATGCTGTTCCTTACATGAGCATTCCTTGCTGCAGTGCATCTGCAACAAGACTTCAGACATTTCCTGGAAGCAGCTAGCAGAAATTGGTGTTGTCTCTTTCCTTTGATTTGAAGGCACGCAGAAAGACAGGGTTTTCTGTCCCACAAAGAGTAACCATCTCAGAAATGTCCAGGGACAGGTTTCCCCTGGTCTGTAGGCTCACTAGGAGTCGACATCAACGTGATGGCAGTGAGTTGTTATTTAAAAAAAATAATAATGCAACACGGAGTATAGTCTGAACTATGAGTCAGAACTGACTCAATGGGACCTAACTTATGTGAGGGGAAAATAGAAACAAAGTGAAGTGCAGAGAACAAATTCTATGCAAAAATACAAGGCGAGATACATGTTACACTATTTACCTGTGACCCTGAGTAGATTTAAAAGCCAGTAAAATCCAGTTTATTATATAATAACCAAAATAGTGAAGGCCTTCTAAAATTATAAAGCCCAACATCAATAGTTGCTATTTTCTGACATTACAAGGATAAACTACATAGTTAACTTTATCCAATAAAATTAATCCCGTTTCTCAGCAGAGCACAAAGAATGATTCAAAAAGTTTGTGAAAAGATTCCATTATCAACACACAGTCTGTACCCAACACCATACACGTTACTATCTTAACTAATGTGAACCAAGACACACTATATAATGATTCAGGCAACAGTTACTGTTGCCAGGCAATATCCAGCCCCCAATAGGCTTCATGTTAGTTGCTCTTGAGTTGGCTCCAACTCATTGTGAGCCTGGCTGTGGGATCACTGACATAAAAGCAAATTAAAACAAAAAATCTGCTCCCAGTCCATTGAGCTCAGACATTTATGACTTGCTCCGCTCTCGATTTATGGCCTTTAGAGGATCTTGGACATCAAGCGAGCTGAAAGTGATGCATGTCCTTAGGTTACTTTCAGGATGGCTTTAGTAAACGTCAACATTCATCCAAGACAGGGGATGAGAGTTAAAGATGGCATTTTTCCTACTTCTATTTTTAAAGCCTCCCTGTCCCTATTCCTTTGATAAGTAAAAGAAATAGACAAAGAAAAATGAATCGTGATGAAAGAACAGGGAGGGCGCATCTGTTTCTTCTGGAGTATTTCTCAAGAACATTTTATTCTTCAAATTGTTGCTTTTGTCGTACTGCAAAATCACTGCTCGTTTGTGTTATCCACTAGACCGGAGCTTACTTCTTTACCTTATCTGAGCATGTTTCATTCTCACCCTTTAAGCATACTTGCAACATTTTCATTCATGAAAAGCTGAAATATAGATACTGCTCATTTTTTCCCCTGGCTGTTCTTTTTTTCTGTGTTCCAGCAAAAGACAGTCGATGCCTTTCTTCTTCAGAATTGAAGCAGGATTTGATTTTTGTTGTTGCTGTTTTGTCTTTTATTAAGACCAGATAACTCCATTACCCTGAGCCTTTGAGCAGGTTCCAGTCTTGCAAATCCAAAGGACAAACCGGATGATGGGAGACTAAGAGGCATGTGTGTGTGGTGCGCATGCAGGATAGTGGCCAGGACTGAAGAAGGAGCTGTGTCTCCCTTGCATGTTAGATCTCTGCCTGTTTGTCGGTTCAGTTCTCTCTGTGCTCTGGAGGTTGTTGTATTGTTCTCCTTGAGGTGCTGTAACAAAATGGCAGGTGATCAGGACAGAGATTCACTGCCTCATAGTTCTAGAGTATGGTGGTATCATGACCATATGGCAGTATCTTAGTTGGCGGTATCATGGCCATATGGCAGTATCTTAGTTGGCGGTATCATGGCCATATGGCAGTATCTTAGTTGGCGGTATCATGGCCATATGGCAGTATCTTAGTTGGCGGTATCATGGCCATATGGCAGTATCTTAGTTGGCGGTATCATGGCCATATGGCAGTATCTTAGTTGGCGGTATCATGGCCATATGGCAGTATCTTAGTTGGCGGTATCATGGCCTCTCCAAAGACTCTAGAAGGTCATTTCTTGTCTCCTCCAGCTTCTGGTAGCACCAGGCATTCCTTGTTTTGCAACTGCAGAATAACAGAATCATTACATGGCTCGCTTTCTTGTTTCTTTCTGTTTTTCTTCTCTTTTAAAAGACACTATGAAAATTTAATTGGAGATACTCTGTTTCATTATGATCTCAAATTGACTGATAACACTTTCCAAGACCCAAATCCAAACAAGGTCACATTCAGAGATATTAGAGTTTGTTGTGTTATTATTGTGGTTCAGTATGATTATGGAAGACTTATTAACAACCTGGGATATGCAGATAACACAACCTTGCTTACTGAAATGAGAACTTGAAGCAATTGGTGATGAAATTCAAGAATTTCAGCCTTCAGGATGGAAGACCCAAATCCTCACGACTACACAAGGAGATAACATCATGACAAATAGAGAAAAGTTTGAAGTTGTCAAAGACTTTGTTTCTCTTGGTTCCACAATCAATCTCATTGAAGCAGCAATCGAGGTCAAAGTATGCATTGCATTAGGTAAATCTGTTGCATAAGACTTCTTTTTTTCTAATTAATAAATCTTTTTATTGGGGCTCATACAACTCTTATCACAATCCATACATGCATCAATTGAGCAAAGAACCCTTATACATTCATTGCACTCGTCATTCTCAAAATTCACCTTCCACTTAGGTTCCTGGAATCAGCTCGGTTTCCCTTTTTCCTCCTCCCCCTTCCCCTCCCTCCCCGCTCCCCCCTTCCCCCTGGTTCCTTGATAGTTTATAAATAATTATTATATCTTGTCTTACACTGCCCGGTGTCTGCCCTCACCCACCTCCCCATTGCCCATCTCCCAGAGAGGAGGTTACACATAGATCTCCAAGATCGGTTCTCCCTTTCTACACTCCCTTCCCTCCTGGTGTCACCACTCCTACCGCGGGTGTTGACGGGTTCATCCGTCCTAGATTCCCTGTGTTTCCAGATCCCTACTGCACTGCTGTACATCCTCTGGTATAACCAGGTCCGCAAGGTAGAATTGGGGTCATGATAATTGGGAGAGGAGGAAGCGTTCAGGAGCTAGAGGAAGGTTTTGAGTTTCATTGTTGCTACACTGAACCCTGAGTGAATCATCTCCTACCCACTACCCCTCTGGAAGGGATGTCCAGCTGTCTACAGATGGGCATTGGGTCCCCATCACACACTCCCCCTCATTCACGGTGATGTGATTCCATAAGACTTCTTTAGAGTATTGAAAAGCAATGATGTTACTTTGAGGACTGAGGTGTACCTGACCGAAGCCATCGTATTTTTCAATGGCCTCATATGCATGTGAAAGTTGGACTTTGAATGAGGAAGACTGAAGAAGAGTGGGTGCGTTTGAATGGTGCTGCTGGAGAAGAACATTGAAAGTACCATGGCCTGCTACAAGGACAAACCAATCTGTCTTGGTAGAAGTATGGCCAGCATACTCCTTAGAGACAAGGATGGCGAGACTTCCTTTTACATATTGTGGACATGTTGTCAGGAGAGACCAGTCCGTGAAGAAAGATGGCATGCTTGATAAAGTAGAGGGGGAGTGAAAAAGAGGAAGTCTCTCAAGGAGATGGATTGACATTGCGGCTATAACAATGCACTCAAGCAGAGGAGCAACTGCAAGAACAGTGCCGGACTGGGCGGTGCTCTGCTCTGCTGTGTATATGGTTGCTATGGGTGGAATGAACTCAATGGCAACGTAGACTTGGATGTGACCCGTAGTGACCCTATGTGGAATCAGCCTGGTCCTACACAATCTTCACCATTGTTCTTATGTTTGAGCCCATTGTGTTGATCCCTCTGGTCAAGGGACTTCCTCTCTTTTGTGTGTCTCCACTTTACCAGAGGTTAAGATTTGAAAACACAATTGTGGGTGGGGGGTGGGCAAGTCAATCCATTGTCCCTGGAGTCAATGCTGACTCATAGTGACCCTGTTGGACAGGATAGAACTGCCCCCTGTGCATTTCTGAGACTGTAACTCCTTATGGGAGTAGAAAGGCCAGTCTGTCTCTCATGGAGCAGCTGGTGGTTTCAAACTGCTAACCTTGCTTTTAGCTGACCAACTCATAACCACTATGCCACCATGTCTCCTTACAATTGATACCACTACTAATTCTAGGGTTTCTCTCATACGCAATTCTTTGGGGTTGGGGTGGGGTAGCTCAGAGAGGATTGACATCTTCAAAAAGATTTTTTGGTTCAAGTTCAAAGCATGAAATTTCTCTTCTGTTTGCATCAGTGCCCCACTGGTCAAGGCTTTCTCAGGTTGCACCAGGGCATGAATCAGGTCTAGAGGAAATCAAAGAGAGTCTCCTTGGAGTTCACAGAAGCAAAGAACAAGGTTAAGAACTCAAATGAGTCAGCTTGATTGTGTTTTGTGACTTGCTCAGAGCATTTCACATATATTTAAGTGAAAAAGAGATGAATAATGTCCATTGCACCAGGTTGACTACTGTGCTCTACATTCTTCTGTTTGTCCTTGGAGCCCAAACGAGTAGTTTAAAGGTCACATTTTGGCATAGCTTCTGAAATTAGATAACCTGCTTTTGCTCCCTAGAGATAGAAATATTGTGAGACTCAAATTTCAAAGTGTGCCTTGAAGAAATAGCTTTCTTTCCAAATGGTGAAGTGTTTCTGTGGTAAAAGGAACCCAACATTTAATATGTTTAACAATATCTATATTGCTAAGCATTGATTACATAAAATATCAGGTAATCCAATTGCTCAAACACAAAAGTTAATAATTCCATACTACAAGATGAGTTAAATGTCATATGATTAATACATTCAGCACTTTAAACCACCACTAAGTGAGGGAACGTAAAAACAAGCTAGCACAGTTCAGATACACAAGTCCATTACCGTTTATATTACACAGGGAAGATTCACCAATAAACTACTATTCTAAAAATAGGAATTCATGGCTATAATACTTCTAAAGGACATTTGTTCTCTTGTCCTAAAGGGTTTCATGTTTTCTTCACACAATACAGAACAATTGCATGTCTCAGACAATTCTGTTCAGAGATAGTAGAGGCCATTTTCAGCTCTGTTTATGAAACTATCTTTCTAATTGCAATGAAAGCCAGGAAAGGATTAAGATGAATTTTTTAGAGGACATAATATCTAAACAATGTGCTTAGCAGCAAAAATATTCGATTAAATAACAAAGGCCCCAAATGACTGGGTTTCATAAAAAGAAGTTGTCTTTCCTAAGTATCCCAAGATTTTCATAATTCAGGTTCTAAACTGTATTTTTGGTTCCATAAGCAGATACCTTAAATTATTTACCCAGAATGCTGTTTTTTTGCTGCTAGACACATTCTATGAGACCATCCTCTGAGGTTTGTTTATCCATCCTTACTCCCACCATCAATCTATATTGCCTACTATGCGTTCAGTCTGGTGCTAAGAATTAGAAGATACATCGCTTTCTGCCATCAAGGATTTACAAGCTGATTGGAGAGATAGAAATAAAAAGAAAAATAATAAATATAGTCAGTGATAATTTGGACATGCCTGAGGCAGAGGTTAGCGTGCTGGAAGACAGTCTGGTTTGAAACTGAGACGGGCCCAAGTAATCAGGGAAGAAGAACTGTTGTTTCCATAAATCACTCTATTTTATGACTTGATTACAGTGTGTTACACATTAATTCAAAAGTATAATTCTTTCAGGTCACTACAGTAAATTTTGGAACGAACTGGAAATATTTCTGGCTACAATTTTAGCCTGGAGTGTCCCACCAAGAGATGTGACAGAAAGAAGCTCACATGGGTACATCGACTTCCAGAGGGAAGGAAGTACAATCCTCTCATGTGTGGGAGGCAAGACTGGAAAAAAAAATACTGACTGAAAAATACTAAATCTCACCTTGTTGCCTCTAAGGAACAGTATGGTCATACTTCAAGTGAGACAGAGCTGCGTGTCTATTTAGCTGTCCAGGGTACTTCCAATATTCTTCAGCAGGGCCACAATGTAGATACATCAATTCTTCTTCTGTCTTCTTTATTCAATGTACAACTTTCACATTTGTATGAGGCAATTGAAAATACAATGGCTTGGGTCAGGCCCACCTTTGTCTTTAAATTAACACCCTTTCTTTTTAGTCCTCTAAAGAGATCTTCTGCAGCCAATTTAGCCGATGCAATGCATCCTTGGATCTCTAGACTGCTGCTTTCATGAGCAATGAGTGTGGAGCCAAGCAAGGCAAAATCCCTGACAACATCAATGTTTTCTCCGTTTATCATGAAGTTACTGAGTTGTCTACCTACTAGGATTTGGGGTATTTTTTACATTGAATGGTAATCCATGCCTACTGAAGCCTGCAATCATCCTCATCACGATGGCCTGCTGAAGCCTGCAATCATCAGCAGCAATTGCTTTTTAAGCATCCTTTCACTCCCGATGCCACACTCTTCTTCATATGTCAGCTTCCCTGCTGATTTGTTCAGTGTCCAGGCTCAATAAGTATGGTGAGATAATATGACCCTTTCACATACCTTTTCTGATGTTAAGCCATGCAGAATTCCCTTCTTCATGCCACATAGCTCATTCTCTGTACAAATTTCACGTGAGCACAAGGAAGAGTTCTGGAACTCCCATTACTGTCAAGATTACCCATAGTTTGTCATATTCCACAGGCCTGAGTGCCTTGGCACGGTCAATGAAGCACAAGCAAGCATTTATTCTCTGCTTGTAGCCAAGATCCACCAGGCATCAGCAGTGATACCTTTTTTCCATGTCTTCTTCTGAATTGGCCATGCATCTCTGGCAGCTCTCTTTCAATGTACTGCAACAACCATTGTTGGGTGATCTTCAGCAATATTTTATTGACTTGTGAGGTTAGCGATATTCTATAGTTTGAGCATTCTGTTGGGTCATCTTCTTTGGGCTTTATGCAAATCAGGATCTCTTTCAGTTAGTCAAGCAGTGGTCTTACAAATTCTTGGCACAGACAAACAAGTGCTTCCAGTACTTCAACAACTTGTTGAAATATTTCAATTGGTATTCTATCTAACCCTTGACTCTTTTTTGGCTAATTTTTTCAGTGCACTTTGAACTTCTTCCTTAATTTTAAAAGACAAAATTTCGTACAAATGGAGTAATAGACATCATGATAAATGAAGAAAAGATTGAAGACATCAAGTATTTCATTTTTGGGGGGATCCACAATTGATGCTCAAATTAGTAGCAGTCAAGATATCAACGGGTTTATTTCATGAGGCAAATCTGATGTACAAGACCCCTTTACAGTGTAAAGAGTGAAAATCCCACTTTGAGGACTACGGTACTTTTTACCCAAAGCATGATATTTTCAATAGCCTCATGTGCATGTGAAGCTGGGCAATTTCCATATTACTCATGTGTAAACCGAGTTTTTCAGCACATTTTTAATGCAGTTTTTATGGTAAAATTAGGTGCCTCGGCTGATGGTCAGGTTGGCTTATACTCAAGTATATACAGTAATACAAAAGATTAGGGAAGAGTTGATACCTTTGAATTGTGATGTTGGCGAAGAGTACTGAAAGTATCCTGAGCTCTCAGAAGAACAAACAAATCTCATAGAGAAGTCTAGCCAGGATGCTCCTTAGACGCGAGACTGTACTTTGGATAGGTTTTCATGAGACAATAGCCACTGGACGAGGACTTTCACATTTGGTCAAGTAAGTTGCCAGTGAGAAAGAGGGAGACCAGTTGAGATGAACGAATATGAAGGTACAGCAATGGGCTCATGGTAAAAAGTGTCAGACTGGCACCGAAGTCGGCATACATTTCCGTCTGTATACATTGGGTTGCCATGAGCCATCACAGGGCACCTAGCATACTATTCAAGAGCAAGACTTGGAATCTCTTCTGATAGCCACTTTGGCATTTTATTTCTTTCCTTTCTTTTATGTTACCTTTTTCATAACTACTGTGAAAAATCAATAAAAAATGAGACATTGTAGACCGACTGTAAACTTGAAAAGGACCGGTAAGTCATGACTCAGGCACCACAGACACTTGCTAAGGTGTAAGGAAAAATGCCTAAAACATGTCAGAAAAATCAGTACATCTGATAGAGGGGACACATTCTTAAACAAATGTATAAGGAGCAGAAGGAGACGGCTGGATGTCTCTCTTCTGGAGGTGATCACACTTGCTCCCCTCACCCCCTGCACTTGGTGGCCTTGGGGCTCCGTTGAGTTTCCAAGAGTCATACTAGCAGTGTTCCTTTGATGAGAGATGTTCCGTGGAAGATCTTCCTTGCAAGGTGCTGATCTCCTTGCAAGACGTAATGTAGCATCTACCCTGAATTGATAATACTGACTCTTTTGCTTAATATTTGCTTTATTGCATATGACATTTGAAGGTGTGATTCTTTCCTTTGGGAGTCTAGTTGAGCCTCATGTACATCATGTAACTCCACCAATAGGCCTTGCAAAGAGGGAAGAACAGTCATATGGTTTAACCCTTTTCACTCTATATATGTATAACTATTGAGTGTACCGAATCCAACCTGAGCATTACAAAGCCCATTCGATGTCTCTATGTTCTTTTGGATCTGTTTAAAACAAAAGCATCAATATATATTTTATTAATTTATAAAACTTGTCCTTAATGGAAAAGTTAGTCCAAATTATCTCACTTGCAAAGAAGCAGATCCCTAGAATCTTAACATTAAGGCCATTTTAGGCTTGGAGACTTTCTTGCTGAGCGCGCTCCTGTTTCTTTCACGGAATTCATAGCTTCTTCTCACTAATCCAGAAGTGTTCCCTCCCCCGTGTGTCACAAAGGATTCTCTACACATTGCCAACTAGCCTGCAGGGATGAAAATTGTACTTGGTTGAAAAGCACTGATCTAGATTATTGGTATTTCAAATTAAAATTTTCTTAATGTAATTGCTGTTTTCTATGAATCAAGAGTAATTGTGTCTTAGTGCATTTACTGTGAATTTCAGTTCTGTGATAGTGAGGAAATGGATGTTTAAGACCAAGTGGGAATTGTTGGACCAATGTGATATAATGGAAAAAACAGAATCGGGTACTAAGCTTGTCTTAACTACTTAATTTGACAGACTACTAATTGCACAGCCTTAGGCAAGTTACTTAACCTCATTATCCTTACTTTCTACTCGTGTAAATTATTATTCCTCATAGGGTTATCTGTGAGTTATTTCTATCTGGTTTGGTTTTATTATTCACCAGGGCATGTAAAGCATATAATGTTAACTTCTTTTTTTCCTTTTCAGATAAATTCTCAACTATACACACTTTTACTCATCAGCTTCTTGCCAGAATTAAGTAAAACAGAACAACAAATGATTTAACTAGATGTGTTAATCTGTAAAATATTTTTTAAGTTGGATTCTCAAAGAGCTTCCAAGTTAATACTCGACTTCAAATTTATATTTAAAACTTGGTGTGTGTTGAGAGGGAAGATGGTAGAACACTTATATAAGTTAAAAATAGTGCTTAAATTATTTTTATTTTTCTTGGTGCTTGTTTTGAAATTGTTGCGTACAGATTTAAGAGGCAGAAAATAAGAAAATGTCACTTAAGGAAAGTAAGAAACTTATCATATCTACTGTTTCTCATATCAAATTGAATGGGAAATGTCTAGATCTTCTTGGAAGACCAGACGGAATCTTGATCAAGCGCCCTTTGCCAGGCACCATTGTCAGTGTTTGTTATATGCTACCTCATTTGGCGTTCACAAGAAACACTTTCAGGGAATGTCACTTCAATTGTACAGCTTGAGAATCCCAGATAATTTATAAACTCTAGATCTATAGAACCCAGCTGGGGCTGTTATCTCGTTAGGTGCTGTCGATTTGGTTCCAACTCATAACAACCCTATGTACAAATGCCTGGGCCTGGGCCATCCTCACAGTTGCTATATTTAAGCCCGTTGTTGCAGCCACTGTGACATTCCCTCTTGTCCAGGGTCTTCCTATTTCATTTTATTCCCACTGGACCTCTACTGTAGCAAGCACGGTGCCCTTCACCAGGGACTGGCCTCTGCTGTGAACGTGTCCAAAGGACTTTTGACAAAGTGTTGCCCAGCTGGAAGAAAATAACCCTAGTTCTGCATGTCTTACACATATCAAGATGCAAGGAGAAACCAGTATATTATGCCCTATTAAATAGAAAGGGTTTTAAGGAATGAATGAAGTTCCAGGTATGAAAATCTCAAAATAAAACTTTAAAAACTCACTGCCATTAAGTTGACTCCTACTCACAGTCACCCTGTAGGACAGGTAGAACTGCCCCATGGGTTCTGGAGACTGTGATTCTGGATGGGAGTCAAAAAGGCTTGTCTTTCTCCTATAAAGCAGCTGGAGGTTTTGAACTAGTTACCTTGCAGTTAGCAGCCCAACTCGTAACCACTAGGTTTACAGATCACTCTTACCACTTACCGGATTAAAGAAAACTTCTTCACTTAAAAAAATAAATAAATCACTTTATTGGGGCTCATACAACTCTAATCACAATCCACACATACATCAATTGTGTAAAGCACACAATACATTCGTTGCCCTCATCATTTTTAAAACTTGCTTTCCACTTGGGTTCCTGGAATCAGCTCATTTTCCTTTTCCCCCTCCTCCCTCCCCGATCTCTCCACCCTCACGAACCCGTTAATTTATAAATTATTATTTTATCTTATCTTACACTGCCCGACGTCTCCCTTCACCCACTTTTCTGTTGCCTATCCTTCAGGGAGGAGGTTATATGTAGGTCCTTGTAATTGGTTTCCCTTTTCTACCCCCGCTTCCCTCCAGGTATTGCCACTCTCCCCGCTGGTCCTGAGGGGTTCATCTGTCCTGGATTCCCTGCATTTCCAGTTCCCATCTACACCGCTGTGCATCCTCTGATCTGACCAGGTTTGTAAGGCAGAATTGGGATCATGATAGTTGGGGGGAGGAAGCGTTTAAGAGCTAGAGGAAGGTCGTGAGTTTCATTATTGCTGCACTGAACCCGGAGTGACTCATCTCCTCCCACTTCTTCACTTTTTTAAGTGAAAATAGAAACTCCGACATCTATCAATTTCATGATTTGAATATCATAGTATAAATGCTATCTTCTAAATGCAGGCTTCTGAATCATCAGATACTTCTAGCATCTTGATTTTTATGGAACCACGTAATTGTATTTTAAAGCGTTAGCTGCTCAGTGGGCATTTTGTCTCAGCGAGGAGCATAAATCTTGGCTCATAGATCTTGGGTAGAAAAGGCCTCTGAGACTCTAAGGTGGATTTTGCTGCCAGTGGAGAAGAAGTAATGAACACTATTACACAGCGACTCTGTAGGCCATACTTCAGCACCAACTCCTTAGCAACATCGAACACTTAAGATTGAATCTGTCAAGAGAAGATTAAATAGAACCTAAGCCATTTCAGATCTTGGTTCCCATTTCACGATCAGGTCTACTTCCCCTGTAAGTTTATAGCAGACACTTCTTTCAAGAATGGGGGTAGAAGAGGCAGTGGGAGAGGGAGAATTGTGAGCATTTGCTGACTGGCACATTTTCCCTCCGAGGCAGCTACATTTTTTCTAAAGAGTCCAAACCCCTCTTATCCAGGTACTATTCACAGCTTGCCCAAGAAGGGAGACTTTCTTCTGCTCCTGTAAAGGTTCAGAGCTTCAGAGGTCCGAAGGGGCGCAGCTCTGCTGGGCACTGAGGCTGCTACACGAATCAACCCAGCCGCCAGTGAGTTTGGCTTTCATTTTTTTAGATTTTCCACTAGATAGAGTTTAATCTCAGACCCACAAAATTCTATTATGGGGTTAACTTATACTCTGTACATGACTAGAGGCATCTTGCCAAATAAATATTATTAAGATGTTATATCTCCCTAATTTAAAATGCTTTTTCAACAATTTTATTGGCAGATAATTCATGTATCATATGATTAAATAGTCCAATCACAGCAAGAAGAGTTAATTTTTTTCATTCTTGTATTCATCTCTATTAGCTTTCCATTGCCCGCCCCCCACCAACTTCTCCTGTCATACCCCCAAGGGACCACTAATCCAGTTATTGTCTTGCAGATTTACCTATTGTGATTTCACATACAGAAACATATTAAAGAACAAATAAACAAATATAAAAGAACAAACAAATAAACTAGTATTAACTATTTTAACTAATTATAATAATTTAAATATTTCATGGTTCGCACAAAGAAAATCTACGGTCTAAGTAGCTTTGAGGGCTGCCAATTTACTAAACGTAACTCTAAAAGTAAATTTGATTCCGATGAGATGGGCTCACCTGAATTGTTTTCAGTTGTATTCAATGTGCATATTGTGTTAGTCAATACTAGTGGGTATCTTCTGAACACGCAAGGACAGTGAGTTCCATTGGTTGCCAGAGATAACTGGTTATTTCTAGCGAGTGGTCAAGTCGTATTATGGCAACTCAAGTAATGCAGTGCCGACGGAAGGCTTTTGTACCGAGAAGGTAAAACAGAAAAGGGTACAGAGAACTGTGAGACTATAAAGAGACAGAGAAGAGTAAAATATTGATTTCTGAATTAAAATTCAGCTCTACCTGATGGCAAAGATGAATTTGTTTTCCCAATCTTGGCCTCAAGGACCCAAATTACTTAATCATTGCCTTTCGGCCGACCTATTTGTGAATGTGGAGTTCACGATAGGTCCTTGAGCACTCCCTGCTTGCCTCATCTTTTGCTCTGACAGCACCTCAGGGATCCTCTTTCCAGAGGCAGCAGCTTCCCCGTGGCCCCTCCTCCTCAGCCTTTGCTCAGGGAATGAGGGAGAAGGCGCAAAAGCACATCCTTCAGACTCAGCTGCCATGTGAGTGCTGATGAAGCTTTCCAATACATAGCTACTGTGAACGTTACAGACCCTTTGTTTGGTGTAATTTCTCACAGGTAGGAATATGATGGGAAAACTGCACACTACCTGATCCACAAGGAGAGGAGCAACATTTTTTTTTTCCAAGCTAAGGTCCGCAGGTAGAGAGAGTAATTTGAGAGGGGATAGGGGAATACAGTGTCAATGATGTCAAGGGACTTCCACACTTTAAGATGACGTATATTGTCAGAGAAAAATATGGGTGGATAACATACACATCCTCACATCTAACTCAAATCATTCAGTACATCATCATGTGGACTATCTTGGAGGACCATCCATCACTTGGGAAAAACAAAACCCAAATATAAATGCTCTATGGAGTCTAAATCCCTTCCAGAAAGGTGGAGCAGATGGAGACCGAACATTGCTCAACTGTAATTCTACATAGTATAAAAATCCAACTCTCTGAAACCAAGCAGGTATGCTTATTTGTCCATTAAAAATCTAATTTAAGAAATAACTTTGAAGATGACACATATTTAAAATATGTTTTAAGGAGCATCTTGATTTGTCAAAGCCAGACATCATTTCAACTCGTTCTGCATTAAACGTCCTCTAAATCTCCCCAGAACCACGGGCGTCAAGCTTCATCCGTGTTACTTTACAACACCGGGAAAGCTCGGGTGGGCTTGCAATCATGGATTGGTTCAAAGAATTTCAAGCGTCTCTCCCTGTGTCAGTGTTTAGCTTTCTGCTCCTCATTTCAAGCCCTATCAGTTAAAGGCACTGGATGTTGGAATGCTGTCAGGAATATTGCTTATTCTGTGAAGCAAAAGCTGAAGTTCTATAAACAAGAGGTAGAAGTTAACTCCTTGAACAGTTATTTGTGATGAGTATATCCTTAGAAATATAACTCATACAAATTAAACTCAGAAAATGCTGATAGGCTACCTTTATTGTGTAACCAGAGAATATTTTAATGTTTGTTTGCTTTTTATCCCCTATAGCATACCTCCTTTAGATCATACCTGGGAAGGGAAATGGTTTCATTTGATGGTTTGTGATTTTGGAATTTGAAAACATGGTATTTCTAATTCCAAGACCCAAGAGACAGACAAAATGTAATTTTGTTTCTATAAGTTTCCTACATGTTCTGTATGTCAATAAATCATAATTTTCAGGACTAAAGTCTGCTTTGAATTTTAATTTGGAATCAAAAGTTAAAATCTTAGCCTGTGAGAATTTTCAGAAGACAAGAGTTCCTCTTCTTCTAAAACATATGCATACAATTCTTGCCTCAACCCTTTGGCAGATTTTCCCACTTTCTGGTAGAGTTAAAATAGTTTCAGCTAAGATAACAAAGTTAAATTCAAGGTCTTTCTAGCATAACTCGGGTAAATGCCAAGTATAGCAGCAGGGATGTTCTTGACAGGTACAACTCTATCAGTTCCTTAGGAGAGAAAAAGATTTGTGGACCATCCCATAGGGACATGGAGCAATGTCTTGGTGAATAATGATCACTCCATTAGATCCCTTGGCATCTTGTGCTTATAACTTTTATAGGGCCACCAAAAAGATGAAAAGATCTTAAAACAAAATTCAGTATCATACTAGTGAAGATTTATCACTCTATCCGCCAATGCTATGAGAAAGTGTACGAGTGGTGTGATTCACCCTAGAATGAATCATTTTCCTTTGAGCTCCAAGTAAACACAATTGTGAGTTTTTCTATGTCAACAATATGCATCCTGCTTGACTTCCTCTTTGGGAGCTACCAGATTGTCTGGAGGCATTGACAGCACTCTGGACCTATCTCTCAAGGATGCCACTCGTGTGCCTGTCTGTTACGGTGCTCTCGGACTCTCTTTAGTCCATCCCAGGGAATGGGCTCTTTATTTGGGGTTTTGTTGCACAAGGTTTAAGTCTGTGTGTGCTCAGCAGGTAGAGGCTGTCAGCTACAGCAGGGATTTAACCTGCAATATTTTACAAGCAAGGTTCAACTGGTCTGAGATTTCAAAGCGAAAACTCACATTTAATAGCCAGCATTCTTTTCCATGATCATAGCTTTCCTAGCCTTTAACTCAGGAAAAATGACTGGGCAGGTGAGGCGGGAGGTGGGGGTCGGGGGGGTTGGGAGGGGTGGCGAGGGGTGGGGGTGGGGGGTCGGTGGACAGACAGCATCAATTTTATCTTTGCAGATTGTTTACTTGTGTTTAAATCAGGACAACTATTTCTAAGGGGAAAAAGTTGTTTGTTCTTATATTGCTTCTAGGCATCTAGGAAGCTTGTAGGCAACTGTTCTGGCAGATGGGAATAGAGTCTATTAAAAAATAAATGCTGAGAGACACACTTCACAGTTGCTCATTTAGCTAATGTGGATTACACATAATGTCTTTTTTAATGTGTTAGAGATGACATTCAACACAGACAGTGCCCAAACACGAGTCCATTATCATTATTATACATAATTACCAGGAGACATATTTTGAAGTAAGCCTTCCTACCCACAACCTACTTCAAACTGAAAAGGAACATGTGTACAGTGCATTAGTATATCCAGGATTATTTATTAAAACAATGCAGAGAACATGGGAAGAAATGGAACACAATAAATATGGTCAGCAATTGGGGTTGAGGTTTGGGGAGAAGCAATGGAGCTGTTCGACTCGGCGTACGGGTCTAGGATGAAGCCCATATTAGCAGTTTGTTCTATTTTGCTAATCAGACGTTAATTTGTTGTAGCTGGTTCAGGCCCATGATCTCAAAGTTCTTGAACAAATATGATCCAGAAAATATGTTACTCTTTTTCAAATGACCTTATAGACCAGATGAGCAACCTTAGCATGCCTGATTGCTTAGCTGGGTTCATAAATATTATGCCTTCTCCATTTGCAAGAGCAAAATGCTATCAGTACCGGAACAGTGGAATGGGTTTTAGTTAAAGACAAGGCATGTTAAAATGTCCCACACGCCACCTCAGTCTTTACCTAGCCATGAAAGCTTAAATTCTCAGCAATTTGTGATTAGCTTCTCTTCTCTCGTTGTTAAATAGTATAAGAAATTAGTATCATAAGAAATATATTTATAGGTTTAGTATTAAGGTAGCAGAAGGACATTGGGCCTCCGCTCAAGTACTCCCTCAATGCAAGAATACTTTCTTCTATTAAATTGGCATTCTATGATGCTCACCTTCTCGACACAACCGCTGACGACAAAGCGGGTGAATAAGCAAATGTGGTGAAGAAAGCTGATGGTGCCTGGCTATCAAAAGATGTAGCATCTGGGGTCTTAAAAGCTTGAAGGTAAACAAGCGGAAATCTAGCTCAGAAGGAACAAAGCCCGCATGGTAGAAGCACACCAGCCTGTGTGATCACAAGGTGTCGAAGGGATCAGGTATCAGGCATCATCAGGACAAAAAATCATACCATAGTGAATGAGGGGGGGAGTGCAGAGTGGAGACCCAAATGCCCTTTGTAGGCCACTGGACATCCCCTTACAGAAGGGGCTTGGGGAGGAGACAAGCCACTCAGGGTGCGGTGCAGCAACGATGAAACATACAACTTTCCTCTAGTTCCTAAATGCTTCCCCCTCCTACCCTTACCTTGGGATCACTCCGAGGGATCCTACAGCTCTTCTATGCCATGCCTCTGGGCAAGACTGGACCCCTTACAGATCACCGATATTCAGAGGAGGCAAGCATGTGACCTCAATGGGAAATAAATGGCACTTCAATTGACACCAGTTTTTCTTGTTTGGGGTACCAATCATTAAAACAATTATTTTATTTGAACAATGTATATCTACAAACATCAATTGATCTATTTGAAGGAAAAAAAGCATTTGAGGTCTATTATGTACCAGATAGGAAGCCTGGATGACAGAAGCGGCTTATGATTAGTTCATTGCTAACCTAAAGATGGAAGGTTCAAAGCCACGTAACCACTCTGCAGAAAAGGCTTCCATAAAGTTCACAGCCAAGAAAACTGTAGGGAGCAATTTTACTCTGTAGCGCCTGAGTCTACAAGAGGTGGGTTAGGGAAACTCAGTGGCAGCTCACAATAACACAGGCTTCCTTGATTCCATCAGGTTATGACAGAGTTCAAAAATCCCAATCAGGGAAGGAGACTGAATGAACGCAGCAGCTTCTAGCACACAGCATATGCATCTCATTTATCTTAAAAATGAAGAGATTGTACTGCCAGGTGTTTGATGGGATGGTGTATATCTTATCTATGAAGAAGATTGGAAAAATGAGTTGAAAGAAAATGGAATTTTCCCACACACTTTTGGAAACCCCTTTGTACATATCTTATAAACATTTTATTAGGTACTCATATAACTCTTATCACAATCCATACATACATCAATTGTATAAAGCACATCTGTACATTCTTTGCCCTCATCATTTTCAAAGCATTTGCTCTCCACTTAAGCCCTTTGCATCAAGTCCTCTTTTTTCCCCTCCCTCCCCACTTCCCCCTCCCTCGTGAGCCCTTGATGATTTACAAATTATTATTTTGTTACATCTTGCCCTGTCTGGTGTCTCCCTTCACCCCCTTTTCTGTTGTCTGTCCCCCAGGGAGGAGGTCACATGTAGATCCTTGTAATTGGTTCTCTCTTTCCAGCCCACTCACCCTCTATCCACCCCATATCGCCCCTCACACCCCTGGTCCTGAAGGTATCGTCCACCCTGGATTCCCTGTGCCTTCAGCTCCCATATGCACCAGTGTACAACCTCTGCCCTATCCAGTCCTGCAAGGTGGAATTCAGATCATGGTAGTGGGGGGCGGGGGGGGGAAGAGAAGCATTTAAGAACTGTAAGAAAGCTGTATTCTTCATCGGTGTTATGTCGCACCCTGACTGACTCATCTCCTCCCCTAGACCCCTCTGTGAGGGGATCTCCAGTGGCCGACAAATGGACTTTGGGTCTCCATTCTGCACTTCCTCCTTCATTCACTATGGTAAGATTTTTTTTTTCTGATGATGCTTTATACCTGATCCCTTTGACACCTTGTGATCGCACAGGCTGGTGTGATTCTTCCATGTGGGCTTTGTTGCTTCTGAGCTAGCTGGCCACTTGTTCACCTCCAAGCCTTTAATACCCCAGATACTATCCCTTTTGATAGCTTTCTTTGCCACATTTGCTTATGCACCCATTTGTCCTCGGCAATCTTATAATGGAGGTGTGCACCCAATGATATGATTTTTTTGTTCTTTGATGCCTGATAACTGATCCCTTGTACATATTTTGATAGTTAAAATAAATACCTATGTTACTGGCTTATTTTAATCTTATTATACTTTCTAGAAAGTTTGGCATAGAACAGTGAGCACTGGACGCTTAGACAGTAGCAGGCACTCCAAGAGATGGTGCATCTCTTGAGTTCGGTAGTATCATATCTCTGTGTAATTTGAAAATATCACTTTGCCGTGCAGTGTGACAGTAGAACACAGCAAGAACAGCGTTTGTGAGGGCACCCACATGAGGCCAGGGAGAAGGAAGGAGCGGAAAGTGAGACAAAAGGTTCCTAGACAACCCAAAGGTGGAAAGCTCAGTGAACGCTTTTGGCTGTGATGTAAATGTGTCAAACTATTAAAACTTGCTAGAGAGAAATTCTAAATCATAAGGCGAATAAAGTCATCTAGAATTGGTAGAGCTTGACCTTATTTCTGCATCACACCCTCCCGTCCCTAAGCCCTTCCACGGAGTGAGCAGATCAAAGTGTGAAAGGCTTATTTAGTGACACAGCATTTGATTCTGCACCACTTGCAGATTTTCAGTCGTGTATAAGATGAGTAACAAACAACTTATGGATTTGTGCTCAGTCTATGGACCCTGTGTGGGGCCCCGCTAATGCATGAACTGCTACATATCCAATAGTATCTCAGAAGAAAACAATCCACTTTCCCCCAAATTCAACCACTGTAGATCTAGGGGACTCAGTTGTACTCTCACACACGTCAGGTTGTTCTGCTTCTTGATGGCAGCTAGTTTGGGTTTTGGATTGTCTATGTCTGGGAATTGATGAGCATTGTCGGTGTATCTGATATAGATACAGCTGGGCCAGGGAAGCTACAGGGAGGTGTAATGCTTAGGGTGTGGGAGAGGCAAGTTAGTGGAAAAAACACCTCCAACATGGCAGCAGAGCCATGACTGCTAACACTCAGTATTAAGATGCTACAATCAATGAGAAAGGGTTATTCTCTGTCTATCAAGTGTGTAGCCTTGATTTAGATTTTTGCTGCTGATTAGACTACAGATTATTACTACTCTGGTTCAAGGAAAGGCTTTAAAGGTTAGGATAGCATTAGCTACCAACTTCTTATCTGAAAATTAGAAGAAACCATCAAGCCCACCATAGCTGAGGATTTATGAGCTTCTGAATACATTGTTTGTACCAAATTGACTGATAGTCCAAATAACTTCTGCAAGTGAGTTATTTTTCCATTGAGTTGACAAGTAGTTTGAGTTAGGTAAAATGGCTTGTTGTTTTGAGTTTAGATAAACAGGGATAATTTGGGAATTAAGGATCAATAAACAGTATGAAAAGACAGATCACTTGGGTTGAAGTAAATGTTTATGAAAATCTGAATGGCAAGAAAAGATGAAAAGAGAATGCATGTTATCTACTCCTTCTGAAAAAAAGTAAAGACCAACTTGAACAAATTAGTAGAAGATGAAAGGGACATGCACAATATTTTACACAAGAAAGAAAACATGGAAATATTGAATGACTTTCAACAGCAGAGTCTACACATAAATTGTGGTCTATTATTATATAAAGAATCACATCACACAAATGCACTATCATATTATTTAACATGACAGGTGGATTCTAGCAATAAATTAAAATATATATGACCTTTAAAACTAAAAGCAGATGCCATAAAGTTTTATAAAAATAAAAGCACAAAACTCTGATTATTTTAGGTAGTTATCAAGAAGATAGAATGGGCAATAGGAAGCGTAAAATTAGATGTAAATAACTGTCATCATTTAAAATGTATTGTGCATTGTAGAATTTTCAGGTGTTAATTACAATAGTATGAGGTGGCAAAGTAGGAGAATTGTCACATTACATGCTGGAGACCTGAGTTTGATTCCTTACCAATGTACCTCATATGCGGTCACCATCCATCGGTCAATGGGGTGTTTATATGTTATAATATGCTGAACAGCTTTGAGCAGAGTTTCCAGGCAGAAACAAACTAAGAAGAAAGGGTTCACAATGTACTTCTGACAATGAAAACTCTGTATAGCTCACAACGTTTGCCCCCAACAAGTTGTGAGAATAATGAAGGACCAGCTCATATTTTGTTCAGTGGTGCATGGAATTTCCCTGAGTTGGGCCAAACTTGAGAGCAACTAACAGCAATTTCAACATTAAGAAAAAGGAATTAGAGGAGAGAGGGAAGAAATAAGAGAGGAGGGAAATAAGAAGGAGGACTTTTCTTCTATTGGTATTGGGAGCAGTTTAAAAACTCTGTATGTGTGTTTGTGTGTTTATCATTAATCCAACTGATGCATTTGAATCATGGTGCTGGCAAAGAGTAATGAAAGAACCATGGACTGACAGAAGAACAAACAATTCTATCTTGGAAGCGTGCCCCTTAGAAGCAAGGAAGGTGAGACTTCATCTCACATGCTTTGGATATGCTATCAGGAAGGACTAGTCCCTGGAAAAGAATATCAAGCTTGGTAAAGTAGATGGTCAGCAAAAAAGGGAAACAAAACAGAGCTCTAGGTTTTCTGACCTATAGAGAAAGTAGAGCTGAGTGCCTTACATCGGGAGACTTGCTTGGGAAGTGGGAACACCCAGGTGTTTAACAAGGAGCGAAAGTTTGCTGTTCAGGGAGTTAGAGTTGAGCGCCATTGAGTTGAGGGTTCTGTTGGAGTGATGTGCTCTGTGGGTGTTTCTTGGGAACTCTTAAAGAGGTTTGTAATATTGACTAAGCAAGGCAGAGATCAAAGGGCCATGTGATGGAAAACACAAGGACCCAAATGCGACCTTCCTGCTCGCCTGAATGGCAAGGGCTCTGCTAAGTAATGAGCTGTGAATCCTGGATCATAACTGGTTAACTTCCTGAAGAAGGACCGTAGCACAATTATGAGCTATGATTTTTGTGTAACCATTGCAATGAATTGTTGAATCGAGGTGATCAGCAGAGAGGGACTTGGGAGAGATAGTTGTTGCCAGATTAGGCAACAGCTTGGAGGATAATGGCATGCTTACCCTGCCTCATAGGGACATCCTCTGACTCACTTATGGAGTTAGATGAGGCTGGACACTGGTTCCCTTCCTTCCTTCCTTCCTTCCTTCCTTTCTTTTTCTCCTTCCTCCCTTCCTCCCTTCCTTCCTGTCTTTTAACAGGAAACAACCTCTTATCTATTCTCTATGTTTCCAATTTCTTCCTACTTAGGCTCAATGTTCAACATTTTCTGTCTTACAGACAGTGCTACACTTAACAATCATTCAAAGAACAGGAAAAAGTCAAACATCTTGGAATATTAGGCAAGATCTCTCAGAGTCTGGCCAGTCTAAGTTCTGTTGCTCGCCCGCAGCACAGTGCATTGCTTGTCGTTGCCTATCTGGAGAGAGGGCTTTCACTTCCTGTCCTCTCATCCTTGTGTGTGACCCTCTGATATGCTTTTCTCACTTTCTCAACACCTTGAGCTCAGCCTTTTCCCTTCCATTCTCAAGCCGTACTGTCTCCATTTTAGGAGAAGCTTGCCGTGCATCGCCCTCTTCGTCTCATGTTCCTGAGCCTGCAGAGCCCTCTCAAGCCTGCTCTGCATGCAGCACACCTGGCGCTGTGATTGTTGATACACTAAGTGGAGCAAATACACAATAACAACTACTGCATGCTTCACTTACTTCTAGGATAAAAAAAATCTTATTTTTATACCTTCTGTAATTGAATATTTCTTTCTTTTTCTCAACATAAATTTCAGTTGAATTTTTGGGAACTAAAAATTCAGAAATCTAGAATATTTCTGAAGGTAAATGTAGCTGGAAGGTATTGGATCGACAACCAAATTTTTCATGAACTACCTATGCAATTTTTAATTTGGTTTTAAATCTATTGGAGCTGAGGAACACCTACTAAGAAAATAGATGGACATAATAGAAGAAACAGAGGCAAAGGAAGTAGAAAGAGAGGACTGACAGAGGTATTGACAGAGGTTTATAAAAGCCCAAAAGGAATCACAAAAAATAAAATGTGGGGACAAATCTTTGCCCACGATATTTCTGGGTAACTAATAAGCCTTAGAGTCTCTGTACCAGGGTCAGCGCACAAAGTTTGCAGAATGGAGTCTTCTCTTGGGAATGAGAGGAAATGGTTAAGATCAGATTCCTTAGGTTTTCTGTGCACTTGAGACAAGAAGATTGACAGCTCCTCTGACATGGGGAGTAGATGGTCTTTCTTGCAGCAAGTCTTATTTGAACCTTCTGATGTAAATTAGGAACTCTTAACAATAGCATCGTGACAAAAGCCTTCACTGACGCAGATGCTGTTGACCTGGTGGGCACGAAGGCCTTCTTGGAACAGATTCCCTGCACGGAATTGGTTCAAGGAAAGCTTTTGCTGATGTTTCGTTTGGTTTATGTTAACTGCATGACCTTTGTCCTGTGTTAGGTGTGTCCTTAGCACAGTAATCGCATTGGCCGCGATGCCATTCACTGGAGCAGTGGGAGGCTATTCCCAGTGTCTTCGGATATTACCCATTTGCCTAAAGAAGGATGATTTGTTTTTTCAGCAGCCTTAAAATACGTAATAAATAAATTTCCACTGGGTTGGCGCTTCCTCTTATTTCCTGTAGGAGGGCTTGTTTGTTCTGACTACTCCCAGAGATATCCTAGACTCTCTTCAAATGACTGCCAGGACCAACAGCCTTATTCCCTGGTCACACAGGAAACGTGGGGAAGGTCATTTACAGAATCAGCATTTCAGCTGGTATTGTCTGCATTAGAATATTTCTAAAGTTACAGAAACTCAAGTCACGTTATCATAGACAATGGTAAAAGAGGTTAAAATCCTGGAGAGATGGTCTTAGAGTGTTTGGTTTGCATAGGGTCATTTGAAGAAGAAGAAAAGGTGCAATTATTTTTAAAAGGACCAGGAGAATGGGGGCTCTCAGCACACATCAAAGCTGGTTCCGCTGGACACGGACCACGTTTAATGAGATAGGTCTTGCCAATATAGTGGCGGGGTCTGAGAGGCACAGCTTGCCTTTGGTGCCCGGCAGTGCAGTCAGGTTTGAGCACTTCGAAGAAAGCAACAGGCAATGGTATAAAAGCTGCCGCCCACTCAAAGTGATGACTTCAATTACACAAAAGCAGCTTCCCCAGATGTGGGAGTTGGTTTGAACTCCCAATTGATGCCACACCTGAAATAAGGGATTATAATTGGACAGTCACTGACATTGACCTGTCTGGGGTAGTGAACATGCACTGCTCACGTTGCAAAGGAGCGCCACAGCATAGTGCAAGCCACTCACCAGAGCTTCCGACCATCCTAATTTCAGGGACTTGGCTCTAGGGATACAACTAGCAAAAGTATAGATAAAATAGCACCCCCTTCCTGCTCAAAATTTCAACTTTGGAGACAAAGATTTGTCATTTTCTTCATTTTCACTGCAAATCAAAGTTTATCATATTTAATGTTTACTGCTCAAATTACTCTAGCATATCCCAGAGCCAACAGAATGATGCACACTTTTAAAAACTATATCAATGCTATTATATGCAAACAAAATTTTACTGAATATTATTCAATAACAGATGTAACGTTACAACGACAAGAAGCTACCAGGGAATCAGGCTGCCTTCAGAAGAGGAGATGAATAAGGAAGAACATTGCTGATGTCAGGTGGAATTAGGCTGAAACCAGACAATACCAGAAATACCTTTACTTGTATTTTATTGGGTATTGAAAGACACGTGATTGTGTGGATCATAACAAACGAAGGATAGCCTTGAGGAGAATGGGAATTCTGGAGCCACTTCACCTTGCTCATGTGAACTCTACGCATGCTTCAAAAGGCAGTAGTATATACAAAAAAGGACTGGAACATGGCTTAAAATGAGGAAAGGTATACATCAGGGTTGTATCGTTGCACCATATTTATTCTATCTGTATGCTAACTAAGTTCTCAGAGAATCTGGATAATATGAAGAAGAATGCAGTGTCATGATTGGTGCAAGGCTGATTAACAACCTTCAATGTAGAGTGGACACAACCTTGGTTGCTGAAAGTGAAGAGGACTTGAAACACTTTCTGATGAGGACCAAGGATTGAAGTCTTCAGAATATATTGTCACTCGATATAAAGAAGACCACAATCCTCACAGAGAAATCGTATGAATCCATACTCAATCCTCTTTGAAGCAGCTGTCAATCACTGGATGCATTGTCCTGTGTAAATCTACTGTAAAATGAGTCTTTAAAGAGCTATAAAGCAAGGATGTAAGTTTGAGGACTAATGTTGGCCTGACCCAAGCCATGGTATTTTTAATTGCCTCATATGCAAATGAAAGTCAGATATTGACCATTACTAGAAAAGTTCTATAGCTATAACCTGAGCAAACTCCCTTAATGCAGTGCATAGGATTCATCTCACCAAATAAACTATTCAGTGCAGTGCATTTGCCTGCAGAGAGAAGAGAGCATGACTAATGAAAGAGAGGTACAGGTACAATGGGAAGAGGTGGGTGGCCTAAGACCAGCTGCAGCACAGCAGCTGGAGATTGTTCTACGAATATCTCCACTGTTAATTTTACCTAAGAAAACAGCAATCAGGCCTGGCAGAGGTTTTCTAAAATTGGTAAATTTATTATACAAAGCAATTACATCCAATCATACCAATATAAACCGCAGGACATGTTGTAGTGTGCTTCCTGAATGAAAAAGATTTGAGTCAGCAACTTTAAACTATTTGACCAAGAAGTAATTATTTTACATTTTTTTCTTCTTAATACTAAGCACGATCCAATGAAATAGCAATAGAATGAAAGGAGCTCATCATGCATAATCTTTTTATACATGATACCATCCTCATATAGTTTTCACGTGACTTTTTATGTTGCAGACTCTTCCAGGAGACCCTGACAAGCCTTAATGGTATGTTCTGATCTGGGATGAAAATGGCTGCTAGTGATGGAGCAATAACTTTAGACTTCCTTTGAGGCTCAGTGCACTGCTCAACACCTCCATTCCCCCAACATTATTCTCCAGCAGACATTCGCCTTGAGAACTGGGTTGACCAAGTCAGATAGTAAAAGTAATCACAAACTGAACAAACTGTGGGAAAAGTCACTGTGTTCTCACAAAAGATTCGCACGCATTCTTCATTTCATGTTCTTCTCCCTTTGCCCGTAACAAGAGATGAGAAAGAATGATCATTTGGGGGTAGTCTGCCGGCAGTGTTCTGTTCTTCAGATAACTTTTAGATAATTGGAAATACAAGAACATATGGGGTTACTGTATATATTCACATGCTTTTAATCATAAGAACAGTACTCTAAAGCATATATTTTACATGGAGTTTCACTGATTCAACTTGAAATCTAGGAGTGTGCTTTAGAATTACTAATAAAATGGATTTTCCCCTCATTAAACCCTTAAAAATACAGTTTTTTAAATTCACCACATAGGACTTTTCCTCCAAGAAGAAATAGAAATATTTTCCCTTAAAGCCCCTCTAACTATAACTAAACTTCAGGATGACGATGTGAAAGACAGATGGAAAGGTGAGGTAATTAGGAAGACTACCATTGTGTGTCTCTCCCAACATTCTTTATCCATTCTTCCAATGGGCATTTGCGTTGTTTCCAATTTTTTGCTATTGCCAACAGTGCTGGGATGAACATGAAAGGTCATGCTACGGCCCTTAAATGTTTAAGGTATATAGTCAGCAGAAGTGTCACTGGATTGTGTGGGACTTCTACTCCCTGTTGTCTGAGGTAGCGTCATATTGCTTTCCCCGGTGATTGTACATATTTACAGATGCACCCGCAGTGTATGAGGGTCCCCATCGCCACACCCTCTCCAGTATTTTATTTTTATTGGGCTGTCATTGTTGGTGTAAGGTGGTATCTTGCTTTGATTTGTACCTCCCAGGTGGTTAATGACAATGAGCATTTTTCATGTGTGAGCCATTTGGGTATCATTTTCGGGGAGCTGTCTGTTTGTGTCCTTCATCTATTTAGAACCCTGCAGATTGCTTTAAAAAAAGGGAAACCAAGAAGTAACTCATGACCTGGAAGGGACCTGGAGAATGTTAAGCTGAGTGAAGTTGGTCAATTACAAAAGGTTCCATGGTGTCTGAGACCACTGCTATAAGGATTTAAAAACAAAACCATGACAAAGACTTGCATACCAAAGAGAAAAGGCTTTGGAGGAGACCAAATGGGGGAGGATAAGGTAGGGAATAGATGTTTGACAGTATTGACTTGGGTGAACGGAGGAAGAAGGCCTCAAAGGGGAGCACTGAGGGGATGAGAGGTGGAGTAGAATATGGTGGGGCTGGGGGCTGGGGGGTTGCAGGCAGTGGGTTGAGTGGTTTGAATTGCTGATCACAGAGCTGAGAGTCTAAAATGTAAACCTCCCTACCTGTCTGTTACTTTTTTAAAAGAAAAAAGACTACCTTGAGTTTTCTTTTAGCCACATCTATCCCAAATTTGGAGAAGAAGCCAGAAACCTGGGAGGATTTCAATGAAAACCTGCTCGTTCTAGTCCAAGAATTGTATGGATTGTGATAAGAGTTGTATGTGCCCCTAATAAAATGTTAAAAAAATAATAAAGTGTCATATTTTAATGTCGTAAAAAAAGAACCAGTGTAGAAAGACAGAAAACTTTCATACACAATAAAAACCCGACTCCAGCCAAACACCAAACACCACAGAAATATGAGTAATTATGACCCGAATCTTGAAATGACAAAATCACAGAAGTGGATAAAATAATCATGATTTCTAGGGTTTATAGATGAGGTAGAGGAGTGAAGGAAATTTAGGTCAACAGGAAGTAGACATGGTGACAAAAGGCCACCATGAACAACCCTTGTGGTAATGAAAACTGCAGCAATCTCAATGGCTAGGTTGCACTGATAGCCTAAAAGTTTTAGAAGACTGTACAATTGAGGGAAACAAGGAAAACTGTACATAGGATCTCTTTTGTATTATTTCTTACAATTTCATGTGAATCCACAATTCGCTCAAAGGCAAAAGTTTAAGAAACCAAATAATAACTGGTTAGGGTAGTTGATATTTTTTGATCACACAGCTCAGTTTGAATACCTTTACTAATTTAGGGAGAATTTCTTACCTTCTTAATCCTGCCTCTCCAGAAATTTTTTGTTCTCAACCCTCATAGCTAAACCCTAGACATTAGATTTACCTACATGTAACGGATGGAAGTGGGTAACTTGAAGCAAAAAGGTTCAGAGACAACCCCTTTGGCTGATGGCAATGAAGGTGGAAATTGAGAGAGAAGCATCTAGCTCTCAGGACAGTATTAATTGCAAAATCAAATTGGTGACACACAGGTGGCACAGGTGTTAGCAATGCAAGAGACCGCTGTTCATCGGAGAATAAAAATAATTCTGGAATTTGGTAATAGCAATGGCAATTCATTGATAATGAAAACTGGGCATTCTGAGGTATCTCAGTACTGATGGTGCAGCTTTGGACCTGGAACTCCAGTCACAGTAAGGTCCAACTACTCAATCAAGGGTGTGGCAGCCAACTCATGATGGCTCAGCATAACTAACTGTCCGTGTCGCCTTGTAACTTCATGTTCCATGAATCATCGTCGTGGTTCATGGCAAGTGGGGCAAATTCCTGCTCTGTTTGGGCAGCCTTCATCAACATCTATTTACAATGAAAAAGCATGGCTTCTTAATAGTTGTTTTGCTAAAAGATAAAACTAAATGTATTTTCAATATTTCATTTCAATTAGTTTATTAATTTATTTATCATCACACATCTAACATGCTAGAGACTGGGCCAGACACTGTGGATACAACTTATTGTATTGGTCATAAATGTTTATACTGTGGTGGAAGGAGGAGCCTTCCCACGCGATCACAGGTTGAATGGAGGAATGCAGAGAGGAAGGTCAAGGTGCCATGAAAGGTTCAGCTAACTCAGGGAGTCAGGTAGACTTCCCTATAACTTATATGAAAAATGAGACCCAAACATTGTGTAGATATGAGTAAAATAGAAGAGGACAGCATGTGCCAAGACTCTGTGGTAAAAGAAATTCAGGACTTATTCAGAATTAAAAAGTGAGTCTGGCTGAATGGAACAAAGCAGAAGAGATGGTTCACTATAGTGACTGTTTATAAGCTTAATTATGTGGATATTCTTCTTAAACAACTTAATTTTCCCTACCAGTGATTTTAAATAGAGACTGAAAATAATCTGTACCAGAAGGAGCTACCAAGGCACGCGAGAGAAATCTCTGGCTACTAAGTAAAAGGTCGATTGCTCAGTAATACCCCACATCTCTGAGAGAGAAAGGCTTGCTTGTCTTCTCCCATAAAGATTACCCTATAGTAGGGGTTATTACCCCAAATAAAGCCCAGGGGTGAGTTCTACTCCGTGGCCACTGTGTGTTAGAATTGACTAAACGGGGGTGCTCTTGGTGGTATAGGGGTTAACTTGCTGGGTTGTTCACTAAAAAGTTGGTTTGAGTTGAGCTAGTGGTGACTTGGAAGAAATGTTTGGAAATCTGTATCCAGAAGATGAGCCATTGAAAATCCCATGGGGTCCAGCTGTTCTCTGATATACATAGGTTTCCCATGAGCTATAATTGATAGTTCAATTTGGACCAAAAATATTTTCAGACAAGTCGATGGCCCTTTCTCCTGTGGCCTTGATGACAGCTTAGGGAAGCGCTGACTGTGTACTATGTGTACAGTGGGAGAGCTCCTAAACCCCCACCCACAAGAAGACAAGCCCATGCCATTACGCTAATTGCCACCCAGCAAGATCCTGTAGGAACCGCGTGCTTTGGGTTTCGCAGACTCAAATTCCCAGACTCTTTACAGGGCAGACCACCTCATCTTGTGCTTACAGAAAGACTAGTGGAATTGAGCCACTGACCTTCCAGTAGCAGCTTATTTTATAGCCCGCTGTGCCTCTAGGTCTCCTGATATGATTAATGCAATTCTAAAATTACTTTGTGTGTATGGTAGACATTACAAAACAGAATATTTAGTGAAAAATTCAGATGCTATACTATTTATTATTATATTTTTTCTTCACTACTCATCCAGTAGACACTCCTAAGCAGTTTCTCACTTATTGCCTCTTCTACCTTACTTGCACACAATCCAAATGATATCTTCTTTAGCTGTTTGCCTTTGTTGACAAAGAGTTTGTTTCTTTTCCTACTACTTTTAAACCATTAAAACAGGTGTTAATTTTAATTAAATACATGCAAAGTTATATTCACAATACTATTTGAATTTATGTATACAATCATATATGAAATTCTTCATGAAGAAAATTGGGACTTTCATACATTGTGGGTATGGCTGTTCGTGTTAGATATTATTGAGTCAGCTCTGTACAGCAGAAAAATCATACTTGGTCCTGTACCATACTCCCACCACTTGACAAGCAATTTGTCATATCGTGGAGTTTGCCTGTTGCTGTGATAGTGGAAGGGATTGTTAGTGGTGTTTCAAATACCAACAGGGACACTCAAAGTGGACAGGTTTCAGCAGAGCCTCCAGACTAAGAACGGACACACAGAAGGAATCAACTGTCTACTCAGAGGAAGGAGCCAAGTTCAATCCTGACCACCTAATGCACAGAAAGAAATGTTATCAGAGACAATGCCACAAGATAAGACTCTCAGATCAGAAATCACTCAAAAAATGACTGAAGAGTTTGGGATGATGTTTTATTCTACCTGAAAATGTCTATTAAACAAACTCCTGAAATTTTCACAAATACTATTTTAGTTACTCTTTTTTCAGTCATTCTTCTGGACTCATTTCTTACTCTCAGGATATTTTTTTGAAGTTTTCTTTCCAAACCCAGACAGCCCTAAAATCTCTAAATTTATGCTTAATTCTTCTGGAAAATGGAACGATTCCTTTAGCTTGTCTCTGTGCTCTCACATGTGAGCATGAGCTTTTATGCTCGGGGATTCAAAGTATGTTTTTGCGCCTTCATGGTGAGGTTGGAGCTGCTGTTGGAGCTAGCCTCTAGTTGGTCCTGACTCATAGAAACCTTATGTATAACAGAAAGAGGTACTGCCTGCTCCTGCATCATTCTCACTGATGTTCCTTATGTTCGAGCCTATCCGTGCAGCCACTGTGTCAAGCCATCTAGTTGACGGTCTTCCTCTGATTCGCTGCCCCTCTACTTCACCAAGCATGATGTGCTTCTCTGGGGACTGGTCCTTTCCGATGACACAGACAAAGTACCTGAGATGGAGTCGCACCATCCTTGGTTTAAGGAACATCCTGGTTGTACATCTTTGTTGTACATTCTGGTTGTACATCCTGGTTGTACATCTTTGTTGCACATCTTTGTTGTACATCCTGGTTGCACAGATTCATTGGTTCTTTTGGCAGTCCAGAGTACATTCAATATTCTTTACCAGCACCATAATTCAAATGCATCGACTCCTCTTCAGTCTTCCTTACTCAATCTCTAGTTTTTTATGCACATGTGCACTTTTTCTTATTGTAAGTCTGGAGACTACAGACTTTGGTTTTCAGCAGCAAGTGCTTCAAGTCCTCTTTGCCTTCAGCAAATAAGGTTGTATCATTTGAATATCACATCTTGTTAATAAAATGTTCTTGAACATTGATGTCACCTTCTTACTTATACACTCCCACTTCTTAGATTATTTGTGGAATAAGTATGCTAGACCAATTAAATCCTGACACACATGTTTCCTGATTTAACCCCCTCAATTGTCCTTTGTTCTGTTCAAAATCCTGCCTATTGGTCTATGTACTGGTTCTGTATGAGCACAAGGAGGTAAAATCCCATTTACTTCAATGTATTATCCATGGCTTGTTATGATCCACACAGTCAAATGCCTTTGTGTAGACAAGAAAGCATAAGTAAACATTTGCTTGTAATTCTCCACATCTAACAAAAATCTTACTCATATCAACAGTGGTATCCCTAGCATCATGTCCTCTTATGAATCTGGCTTGAATTGCTGGCAGCTCCCTTGCCAGTGTACTGCTGAAATTGCTGAATTATCATCACCAAAATATTAGTAGTATGTGATACTTATGACATTGTTCAACAGTTTGTACACTCTGTTCAGTCATCTTTATTTGGAATTGGTACAAATATACATCTCTTTCAGCTGCTTAGCCAGGTAGCACTTTTCTAAATTTCTTGGGATGGACAAGTGGGTACTTCCAGTGAATGCAATACCATTCATCTCGAATCTGTCACTCCTGCCATAGTAAACTACATGATTGTCTCTGTCTTAGAATGGCAGGTCACAACTCACTAAGGTCTAGGACATTGAAATTTATACATGTCATACCAATTGTGACAATTTCCAATTTGCAGTCAATGTTCTGATTAATAATGGATGTTTCCAGCTGTTGCCACTTACTGTGCCCAAACTGAGTTTGCATTCTTAAAAAATGTTCAATATAAGTTAATCCAAATTCCACTTATCACCTCATGTATTATTTTTTCTCTTGTCTTTCATGTTAGTTGTCATCAAATCAGTTCCTACTCACAGTGACCCTATGTACAACAGAATGAAACATGGCCCAATCCTGGGCCATCTTCACATTTGTTGCTATGTTTGAGTTCATTATTGCAACCACTGTGCCAAAGGATCTAGTTGAGGACCTTCCTCTATTAGTAGATCCTTCACTTTGTCACACATAATGTCCTTCTCCAGGAGTGGGGAATAACCTGTACAAAGTATGTGAGATGAAGTCTTGCCATCCTTGTCTTTAAGGAGCACTCTGTTTGTGCTTCTCCCAAGGCAGATCTCTTTGTTCTTTTAGCAGTCCACCATAAGCTGAATATTCTACACCATATTTTAAGCCCTATAAACATGCTATGAGGAAATTCTCTGGGTTAATAAAATACCTAAGTATGCTTGAATATTGTTAAAATATAGCCCAGTTTTTTCTCAATGCAAAAACAATGCTATTACACAGATTCTTCTATTGCCTACTCATCCTGAAACCATTAATACACATTGCTTCTCTTTGTTACACTCAAACACATTCAGATTATTTTTCAAAGGCATAATTAATCTTTATAGACAATTTCATGGCATATATGTAAAACATTCCTCAACTGTTTGTCATCTATATAATGTATTCGTACTAAAGGCTTTCTTTCTATTTTACAGTCAGTACTCTGCATGCTCTATAGGATGTAAACCATTTTTAAAAGTTTAACCTGTATTAGGGGAAGGTTCATAACTTAGAAAATATCTCAAAAGTGATATTTATTATAAACATGCTGAACTTATAATAAAAAGAATGATAAATTTGTGAACTTCTGCCTTGCATGACAAATTAATCTGCATCTCTTTCTTTCTACTAATTGACTAAGGCCACAGAGTACTCTGGAAAGAAAACAGAAAGAGTCCAGGAACCTCTGTTGTAATTGTGCTTCTCTCACCAGCAAATCTTTGTATTTCAATTTACACATCTCCTAAAATAGTCATGATAGATAATCTGCTAATCCTCCACAGATCAAAAATAAGTCATTGCTAATTATATAGGTTGGCCCTCTTTTGAGAGCTTTACGTATTCAGCAGACTAAATCACAAAGACAATGTGTTTTTCACACCCAGCAATTCTTCGATTCTTTCTGCACCCACTTTGCATTTTCAGGGGGCAATGGGAGCATGCATGTCCTATATTTATGGTCCCCCGGGTATAATTGTTATAACAGGAATGCAAGAAATCTGTTGAGATTTTTATTTTAGATGGACTTTGAACTTCAAGGTAGAACTTATGTTATTTAAAAAAATCCTTTTGAGTTTCAACCCATTTCATGTTTATTGAGTAACAACTTGTCCATCTCCTCCTTGTAAATAATAAAGAGAACCCCTCGTTATAGCCACCCCTGCAACCATCAACCACCTGGACCATACAGTAGAATCCGGACCTCGATGCTAATCCATTCCAGAAGGTGATGTAGTTGAGTTCTGAATCATTTTTTTCCCACAAGAAATAACTAAAAGCAGATTAATCCTTTCTTCGCCACCAAGTTTTTACCCTAACGTTACCTTTTTATACAAAACATTACACAGAAATTTCAAAGTAAGTAAGTTCAGAGTTAAATAATACAATTTAAACAAGAAACACAACATTAAAAATTTCTTTAACAACTACAGTATGGCCCAGACCTTGAGACTGATGAGGATCTGGATCTGTGGACACGGATGTGGAGAGGAGAGATGGAGGGAGAATCATTGTTTGCAAGGGGAATCCCCTTCCATAAAGTCAACTGGTAGCTGGTGTTCAGGAGTATACTTCCCTTCTTTGCCTTTTTCTCACTAGGGTCTGGCTGGTTTTCTCTAAAAAAAACCAAAAAAAACCCCAAGGGAAAAAAAAACCCTTTATAACGAAATCCAATGTTGGCATATCCTTAACTGTTTACTAAATTATCAACACTATCGATAACATGGTTAACTAGTTCCTTATCATGATGATTCTTTTCAAAAACTTCCACAATATGTTTAAACAACGTGTACTAACAATGCCAACTAAGGCTGAGTGACCCAAACATGAACTGCTTTTGTTTAAAAAAAAATCATGTGCATTGGGTCAGATTCCGATGTTTTGTTTGAGCTCTGATTCAAAATTTTCTTGACATTTCACATCAAAATCTGATGATGTCGAAGACTGATGTGGTCGAGTCCTAGGGTGCTACTGGATTAAGATCCTCTGGGCCGGTAAGAGACAGGAGAGCAAGAGCGATGGTAAGGGTCTCTGCATAGGACCCTTGGTGCCTCTACCAGGGCTCCTGCCCCTGTCTCTTCATTACCCTTTTCTGGGTTGAAAGAGAACAGCTAGAACTGAGACTTCAGGGCAGTTTCTCAGGAGTGAAGAAGCCTGGTGTTGGGTTGCGTAATGTATGACAGCCTTCATAAACGTCATGTGTACCCAATGATTTCCTAGGCTGCATCTTTATGGGAGCAGATTGCCATGTCGGGTTTTTTCCCCCATAAAGTGGTTGGTGGATTCAAACCACTGACTGTTCAGTTACTAGCCAACCACTTAATCCATATGCTTCTTAGGTGCTTTTGCAATATTTTCTAGATATTATATTCTGATTAGCATCTTAGGAAGATAATCCATGGAACCAAATATGAAATGTAGTGAAAAAACTGGAAGCAAGGAGCCTGAATTAAATGATGCACATGTATATATTACTCATTTACAAGAATAAAAGGTATTTTATGAGGCACATGAATTATCAGAGAAAAACGCAAGCTTGACTGAATAATGTAACAAAATACTGAATAAAAGAATGGTATAGAAGCCATCAAACAAGAGCGAATGAACATACAGAGTCACCACCGAAAATTGATCCACACGCAACCGTTTAAAGATAGTATATGATCAAGAACTATTGATATTGAAAGAAATTCAGTCTCAACTGAAGGAATTTTTGGAGACTAAGGCTTCAGGAACTGATAGAATTCCAATTAAAATTCTTTAACAAGTAGACAACAATGAAAGCACTTACTCAACTTATTCAAGAAGTTTGGAAGATAGATTCCTTGCCAATTAACTGGAAAAGACCCATATTTTTGCTTATTCCAAAGAGAGGCAATAAAACAAAATTACTGAACAATATCATTAAGATCACATGCTAACAAACTTCTGCTGAATACAATTTACAAACTACGGCTATCCATTGGTAGGAAACTACCAGATATTCAAGCTGGATTGAAAAGAGGATGCCAGGTGCACAGAATTTGAGAAAGAATACTATCTGTGTTGTATCAAGTACAAAAACATGTTCAACCTGGATCTTATCATTTAAAATGATATATAATAGTATGAAAAAACAGAATCCAGGACCCTTGGTTGTGCTCATGCAGAACTTGTAATTTATCAAGAGACAGATAGTAATATTAACAGAACAAAGAGAAACTCTGTTGTTTACTGGAAGGAAAGTTGTGTGGCAGGCTTGTATCCTCGCACCTTCCTTATGAAATCTGCATGCTGTCAGAAGCTGGACTGTACGAAGAAGAACGTGGCCTTGCAACTGGGAGAAGTCTCATTAAAACCTGCACTATACAGATGACACAGCCTTGCTCTCCCGAAACTGAAGATGATCTGAACTGCTTGCTAGAGATCAAAAGCTATAGTCCTTTGAATGTGACAAAAATAGAAAACCTCAGGTCTAGATAAACAGGACCATAAAATGGAGAGAGAAAAGAATGAAGTGGTCAATGATGTCATTCTACCCGGATCAACAATCAATATACATAGACGGAGGAATCAAGATCAGATAAAGCATTACTTTATAAAGAGGACTGGAAGCACTTACCAATAAAGATTAAGTGTTCAAAATGGATTATACTGCAATTAAAAAAAAACCCTCACAACTGAGCCAGTAAACAGTATCATGATGAATAGTGACTTTGGCAAGATTTCATCTCACTTGTATCGACAACCAACACCCATAAAGAGCAGTCAGGAAATTCAATGACATATCAAAGTGGGTGCAAAGATTTCTTCAAAAGTATGAAAGCAAAGATGCCACCTTGATGACTCAGCTGTGCTTCACGCAAGGCAAGGTATTTTCAGACATCTTACGTGCGTATGAAATGTGGAAGGAAGTGAGATGAAGAATGATCCATTTGAATTGTGGTGTTGATGCAGCATATTGAATATGCAATGGACTGCAATGAGCAGACTGAATATGCAGAAGGACAAATAAATCAATCCTAGAAGATATGCAGTCCATATCCTTCCCAGAGACTAGGACAGTGAGACTTGCGTTTGCCTATTGTGGGCATGCTCTTACTGAAGGTAACTCTAGGAAAAGAGCAGGTCAGTAAAAACAAGGGATAGCCCCAGTGACATAGACTGATACAATAATTTCATTAATGGGCTGGTTGTTATTAGGCCCCATCGAGTCCATTCCTACCCAGAGCCACTCTGTGCACAAGAAAAGGAAGAACTGCCCAGTCCGGCACCATCCTCTCAATTGTTTCTGTGCTTGAGCCCATCGTTGAAGCCATTGTGTCAATCTATCTCCTTGAGGGGTTTCCTCTGGTTGCTGCCCATCCATTTCAGCAAGCATGATGTCCTTCTGCAGGGGCGGGTCTCTCTTGACAAAATGATCAAAGTATGTAAGACAAAGTCTTGCCATCCTTGCCACGAAGGAGTACTCTGGTACTTCTTCCAAATTGGATTTGTTTGTTCTTTTGGCAGCCCATAGTACTTTCAACATTCTTTGCCAGCATCATAGTTCAAGTGCATCAACTCTTATGTCGCTCTTATTCAATGTCAATTTTCACTTATATATGAAGCCATTGAAAATACCCTGACTTGAATTAGGCGCACCTTAGTCCTCAAAATAGCATCCCTGTTTTCAATACTCTAAAGAGGTCTTCTGCGGCAGATTTGCCAGATGCTGTTTGTCTTTTGATCTCCTGACTTCTGTTTCCATGAACATTTATTGTGAATCCACACAGAAAATCCTTGATAATTTCAATCTCATTTTCATTTACCCTTATGTTACCTATTAGGCCAGTTGTGAGAATTTTAATCTTACTCGCATTGAGTCGTAAACCATACTGAAGGCTGCAATCCTTGATTTTCATTAGCAGGTCCTTTAAGCAAGCAGGGCTGTGTCAGCTGCATGCTGCATGTTGTTCATAAACCTGTGGTAGTTTCAGAATTACATGTGAACTTGAAGATATATAAAAGTGTAGGGTTGGAATTTAGCCACAAGGAGTGACTTCTTGTGGGCCTGGCCTTCTCGTAAGGAGGGCCCTGGGAACCGTCCCTCTGTCTGTCTTTGCCTTCCTGCTGGCAAGCTACTCTGAGACCTGTCAGAACCCTAAGATGGACTGTGCCATTGGATCCACATGACTGTGTACCTCCCAGTCTGTGATATTCCTGCATTCCGCAGTATTGCATGTGGCTGCATGAGTTGGAAGAGAGATTTACGGACTAGTGACAGATTAATGCACTTGAGGAGGATTGGGTTGGGATGTTCTCCTGCTATTCACAGCTTCGTGACACAAGCTCTGATGCATACCTTTTCGGATTTAAACCATGCACTATTCTCTTGTTGTGTTTGTACAACTGTCTTTTGATCCATGTAAGCACACGGGCACAATGAAGTCCTCTGGAATTCCCATTCCTCTCAAGGTTAATCATAGCTTTCTGATGACCCACATAGTGTGTGTCATGGCATAGTCAACAAATACAAGTAATCATCTGTCTGGTATTTTCTACATTGAGCCAAAGTCTGTCTGGCATTAGCAATGATATCCCATGTTCCATGTTCTCGTCTGAATCTGGCCTGAACCTCTCTGGTCACTCCCTATCAATGTCCCACTGCAACCATTGTGGGATGACCTTCAGTGAGATTTTACTTGTGTGTGATATCAATGATATTGGTCCATAATTTGAGAATTCAGTTGGATCACCTGTCTTTATACTGGGTACAAATATGGAGCTCGACAGTCATTTGGCCAAGTCTTCCAAATTTCTTGATAGATGAGTAAGTGTTCCCAGTGCTTCATCAGCATGTTGAAATATTTCTATTGCTACTCTATCAATTCCTCAAACCTTGTTTTTGGCTAATGCTTTCAGTGAAGCTTGAATTCTTCTTTGAGCACCATTGGTTCTTGCTCATATGCTACCTCCTGAAATGATAGAATATTGTCTAGTTATTTTTGATACAGCGACTCTGTATTCTTCCCATCTTCTTTAGAGGCTCCCTGCATCAATCAATATTTTGCCATAAAATCTTTCAATATAGCAACTTGAGGCTTTCATTTTTTCTTCAGAAAGAAAAGATCAAGTGGATGCCAGAAGAGACTCTGAAAATAGCTCTTAATTGTAGGGTAGCTAAAGCAAGTGGCAGTAATGATGAAGTCAGTGAGTTGAAAAGAAGATTTCAAAGGTCAGCTTGGGAAGATAAAGTTGGATATTATAAGGAGATGTGCAAAAATCTAGAGTTAGAAAACCAAAAAGAAAGACCTAATAGGTTAAACAAATAATATATAATAATGGAGTTGGTCAGAGTAAGCTACTGTTCTCTACTATGGTATGTAAAGTCAGCAAGAAACAAAGGCAACATCAAAACAATTGACAATAGCTGTGCTCGCTTCTTGGCTAGAAGTTCCACAGAGACCTCTATAGCAACGGTTCTCAACCTGTGGGTCTCGACCCTTCACAGGGGTCGCCCAATTCATAACTAACAAAATTACAATTATGAAATAGCATAAAAAATAATTTTATGGCTGAAGTATCACCACAACATGAGGAACTAAAGGGTCATGGCATTAGGAAGGTTGAGAGTCACTGCTCTATAGAATAGATGCAAGAATTTTATTTACAAAGTCTGGTTTCTACATGCTTGGTCATACCTAAATTCTTTGCTATTTAAATTAGTTATAAGAACTAGTAACACTTTCATATTAACTTTTTAATTGACAAACTACTCTTTTGTTACTGGTCCTTTGGTTACCAGTAATTTGGCAACAGAAGTATTATGTACCTGGAGTTTATTTTTAAAGGAAATGCATTGGCAAATGCAAAGGAATAACACAAAGGATGGTAGAGAATTTGGAGAAAATATTCGAACTGGAAAAAAATGCATTTACCTCTTGACACTAAATTCAAATATTATCTTATTAACTGGGAGCATTCTAATCTACAAACTGACCATCTAATTATTTAAAATTATCATTTTAATAGTTGAGTTCACCTACATTTCCAAAGTTAGATAATTTTGAAGAATTTAGGGAAAAAATTTAATTGGGGAATAAAATTTTAGAGTTCTCCTAAGTAACAGATTTCCAAAATCCTTTCAGTGCCTTTCCTTTCCAAATTTCAATGATAGAAACCAGCTTTGTGCTTCCAAATTTCTGGCATAGTTACAGATGTGTCAATGTCAAATGCTAGCTCTCTGGACTGACCTAGTGGGAATATTTTAGTGGTAGTTTTTGAAACTTGGTGACTTTTCATTGATTTACAGGATAAATGAAGACTTTTTAGTGTGTCTTTTTTTTAATGGAGAACGTGTTCAAGGAAGATATATTTTTCTAAGCCCTTCCCCCACTTGTATCAGAAAAAGCAAATCCCCAGAAACATCTGTTTTCTTTCAAATCTCTGTGACTTTCCATGTCCATTCCTCAGTTATTGCCATTAACTGATTATAAACTGGGTGATTTTCTTAGGATTCTCTGTAAAGAACAGGCATACATGAATTGGTGGATATGATATTTTTTAACTACACACACACATACACACACACACTCTGGTGGTGTATTAGGTTGTGAGTTGGGCTGCTCACTCTGAGAGAAAGGTGAGCCGTCTACTCTTGAAAAGATGTCGACGCACAGAAACCCACAGCTACAGTTTCACTGCGCTTCGTAGGGTCCGTTGGGGTCAGAATTGACTCCATAACAGAGAGGAGTGTTGTTTTTGGAGGAGGAGCTGCTGATTTGGGGGATTGGCAAGCAGTGTAATCTCAGGGGAAACTATTATTTTGATTTATTTCTTATCTGTATGTAGTTTGTGTTTACTACATGTTGCCTCATTACAAGTTGAATTTGATTGTAGATATTGTTAGAAGATATAAAAATGATATTGAAGGTACTAGCGTGACCCATGAGTTTGTGTAAGACTTTGTCTTCATTAATTTATTTCATGGTTCTGCAAAAGTCATTTATGCACTTTTGTTCTCAAGCTTTTTAAGCAAAATAGTGTGTTTGTCTATGCCTCTGAATTTTCAGAAGATGATACACATAGATACTAGTAGCTCTCTATAAATTTGCCAAGAAAAATATGTCATGAATGTAGTCTACTGTCCAAATATACTGAGATTGTTATCAAATTAAGAGAACATTGCAGGAGTTAGTGTCACTAACACTTGAAATAATATTTACTGTACTTAGTTTTCTCTCTTATTTGTATAAAATTTGCAAATGTCATATACATGGGTACTGAGTGACATAAACCAATTTCATAAATTTTACAAATCTAGAATTAATTTTAATTATTCATTTTCAGACTTCTGTTAGCATATGTTTTTAAACAATTCTATTGATGTGTAATTTGTGTATCATATAAGTCAATGTTTAAAGTGTATTAAAAAGTGTTGTGCAATCTACACCACAACTAATGTTAAAATTTTTCCTTTATTCTTGTACCTAGTATTACTAATTCCCCATTACCCGTAACCTACCCTTTCATAATCTTGAGGAACGATTAGTCTAGTTACTGTGTCTATAGATTTACTTATCCTGGATTTAATGTAAAGAAAATAAAAAATCCCAACAGTAACATGAAATAAAATCACAAACACTTTAATCCAATTGAAACAGAAGATAATAGAAACTCAAAAATAGAAACAAAAATCACTGCCAACCAGTTGATAATGACCCATAGTAACCCTAATAGAAAGGTTAGAACTGCCCTTATGAGTTTATGAAACTGTCCCTCTTTATGGGATTAGAAAACTCCCTCTTTTTTCCTTGAATCAGTTGGTGGTTGTGATCTGTTGACCTTGTAGTGAGCAGTTGACCCTGTAATCACTATGGTCACCAGGGCTCCTTAATAGAAACTAGAACTATTAAAAATGGACTAAAACAGACAAGAAATGTTAATATATTAAATGTTAGCATTTCTCTGAGAGTCCCATACAGTGAAATATTCACACATAGTAGGTGCTTGATAGAAGGGTATTAATAAGAGAAAATATGCTGAGTAGCTGATGTCATGAGGACTGAATGATGACACTGTACTTAAAAGTCCAACAACAATTTAAAAAAGGACAAAGCTTTGGGGGGTTTTGAGTACCCGCTAAGTAAAAAGCCTAGGACCATGCATTTTTTACATCGATTATCCCTCTTCATTCTCATTCTTCTTGTCGTTAGGCAACCCGTAGCAACCCTCGATGTCACACGTGACCCTCCCATGGCGTCCACACCTCGACACCAGAAGGAAACCCTGCCTGGTCCTGCACCATCCTCACCACTGTTCCTGCGCCCGAGCACACTGTGGCAGCTGCCGGGTCATCCATTTCCCCAGGGCTTTCCTCTCTTTCACTGCCCCTCCTACTTCAGCAAGCGTGAGATCTGTCTCCAAGAATTAGTCTCGTATGACAATATCTCCAAAGTCTGTAAGATGAAGACTTGCAGTCCTTGCCTCCAAGGAGCACTCTGCCTTACCTCTTCCAAGACAGATATTTGTTTGTCCTTCTGGCAGTCCCTGGTACTTTCAATAATCTTTAACAGCACAATTCAGACTTGGTGATTCTTCTTTGGTCTTTCTTATTCAACATCCAACTTTCACATGCCTATGAGGCAATTGAAAAAAGCACGATGAGTCAGACACTCGCTAGTCCTCAGTGTAACGTCCTTGCTTTTCAATACTCTAAAGAGGTCTTCTCAGCATTTACTCCATTCAATCCATCTTTTGCCCTCTTGATGGCTGCTAATCTTGTGTTTCCCCCAACCAGCTCCTATACAAGAAGATTGAAAGGGATTCTCTATGAGGAAAGTTCTCCTTTGCTGAGATGGAGGATTTGTGGGATATGGACACGAACGTGGTTGTAATTAAGCAAGAGCAATTACTGGAAAACAGGGGACACCTAATTCTACAACAGCAAGTAGTTGAACTGCAACAATGATCTGAATGAATCTAGGAGAGGTTTTCTCAGAGCCTGCAGTCAGAATTTCATCCCAGCCAACACCTTAACATTATTGTGAGACTCAAACCAGAGGACTTAGTTGGGCCTCCCAGGGTTCTGTACTAACAAATGGATATTTTTTAACTATGATATGTACCTAGTTATTTGCTATGCAGCAATACCCAAGTCCTAATGTACATTTAGATGCACATGCTAGTGTCCTGCTTGACATAATTCTCAACATGAATTTGTTTGCCTACTTAGAAAGTTGGATGAATTTGCTGTTGTTCTTTAGCATGGAGAAATTCACACACCTTGAACTCTAGCCCTCCTGTCTTTGAACCAGTTGACTTGAGCCAAATCAGGGTGATAAATCTGTTCTCTCATATTTCTTTTTTTTTCCTTTTAAAGCATGATCTTTGGAAAGTGCATAAGAGTTTTGTCTGCAACATTTTCCTCATGTGCAAAATGAGTGCCCCATATTTTAAAGACTTATGTGATAGAGGAGTTCTATAAAACACATGCATCTGTTTGTGAAGGAAGCAAGTTATGACAGCAAATATTTCTTGTGTAAAGTTAAGAATTAAAAAAAACATTTTGAATATGCTGGGATACTGGCAGCTTTGCTATAAAGTCTTGTTTTCATTAAAAATCGTTTGGGCTGAACCTTTCTTTGATAATTTAAAATTCCTTTCCACTTTCCCTCCTCCTTCCCGCCTCCAAGTCCAATGCTTAAAACATCACTGGTATTTTGGCAAGTCAGGCTAACTTAAAAACAAACTGACTTGCTTACATTTCCTTCAGCATCTGTCTCCCAATCACACAAGAACGTGTTGATGGACATGCTTTCTCCATTCTGTTATTGTGTGCATGTTTGATTTTTTCTTTATTGGTCATGAACTATGCATAATGCACTGACCTCATGATCTTTCTCCAGAAGCTTTACATACTATGGGACGCCTAATTGTTGAAATTGTCTGGGCATGTAAACAATCTGTGGTACTGGTGCCCATTCACTTTTCCAACTTCGATTTAATCTATTTTTCCTTCACTTTTATACTATTTGAATTAGCTTTCTTTTGGCAACAAGTACAATATAATAAACCACATCATGCTTAGTACTGTAAAACTACAACAATTGTATTACATCCACTACATTTGTGGGTCAGGAATTCAGATAGCTCACACCAGGACTTGCTTCTTTCTATCCCAAATGTCTGGCGATACAATTGTGGGCAATTCAAATAGCCAAGAGCTGGAACCACCTGGACAGTTCTTCGCCTGTAAGTCTAGGTCTAGGCTCAGAAATTGGACTCAGCTGGTACTAATAACAGGTGCTTGAGGGAACATAAGATGGACTGTCCAAATGATTGAGTATCCCAAGAGGAGTGGACCATAAAAATAGCCCCCCCTTTTCTACCTTTGTCTAAAATCTCACATAGTGGCACTTCCACGGTGCTGATTTGGTTAGAACAACTACAGCCCTGAACAGATTAAAGAGGAGTGATAGAAACTAAGATTCTTGATGGGAGAGTAGGAAGTTACACCTCACAAAGTATTTTGGATGCTCTCTTAGCTATCCTGTGCTGCTATAACAGAAATATCACAAATAGATGGCCTTACCAAATAGACATGTATTGTCTCATTGTTTAGGAGGCTAGAAGTCCAAAATTAGGACATCAAAGTATCAAAATTAAGGGAAGACTTTTTCTCTGTGTCAGCTTGGGTGTGTGAACGGGGGCAAGAGGGATCTCCTTTCTTTTCAACATCTGTGGTGTGACTTTCCTTAGAGACCTTGATGTGTCTTGGCACCAACTGTTCTCTAGGCTTAGGAAGGTCTCAGAACAAGGATCATGGAATGAAAGGAGGGACTCCATGTTGGGCTCTTCCTTCAGGCTCTCCTATTCAGGCTCTTCCTTCTCTCTCCTTGTATCTCTGATCCAATAAAATATATGACTCAACAAGGGTTTGACTTGAGTACGTGCGGTAATTTAAGTAAGAATATATATGACTTAGACAATGGGACTTAAGTAAAGGGGATGATTAAATATGTGTGTAAATTGAGTCATCCCTTCTTGCAAGGCTGTGTCTCAAAACACACCCACATTAATTAACATACACAGATTAAGATGTACAGCATGTCACAAAATGCAGAATTATGTCAGTTCCCAAAATGAAAAACAACTATATAATATTGGCAAGTTGTCAGACATTTTGGAAGATACAATTTAATCCATGACAAATCCAAACCCAAACTGTCATTTAGTCAATGCTGATAGATGTGAAATATTAGGAGACTATCTTTAGAAAATACATTATGCCACATTCTGTCCTTTGACTAAATTCATATGCCAACTGCATGCAGAATACAAGCACCCTCTCTCAAGACCAAAAAAAGTCCAATCTGATTTTGACTTCCATCGCAAACTCAAGGTCTAGAACCTTAACTTGTTAGTCTGGGTAGGCTAGAGAAACAAATTCATAAACATGCATATGTATAAGAAAGAGTTTTATATACAAGAGGAATTGAACATTGACAAAGCATCCCAACCCAGGCCAGTCCAAGCCCATAAGTTCTATATAAGCCCATATGTCTGATACTAAACTATAAAGACCTCTTGAGACTCACAAAGCACTTGCAATGATGCTGAATGCAAGATGATCACAGGCCAGTGGGTAGAAAGTCTTTGGATCTAGTGGCCTTGTAAGCATCTCAGCCCTGGCAGGGGTCTCTACATGGCTTCTCTAGCTTCAGAGGTCTGGTTGCATCAAGATAGGGCCCTGTGGCTTCTCCTCTAAGGACACTAGTGTAATTCCATGTGTCTTGTCAGCTTCAATGACTCCCAGGGAGTGGTCAAGAGAGAAAATGTCTCCCACCTCTAAGGAGGAAAATCAGGATTTCCCAGAATCCTTAGAAGAAGGCCATGCCCACACACAGATCTCATTGGCCATATCCTGATTGACAGCCTAGATGCCACCCCTACACTCTTAATCCTCAAATTGACACTAGATTATATAATTACCATATTCATCATTTAAATCATGTGGTACATATATAGGAATCTGAGTTCAGTTCCTAAAGTATTGCTTTTCGCAGTCTTTAGACTTATGAATTAAAGGGACAATTTATTTGTCCCCACAAACTAAACATAGAAAAACATAGATAAAGCACAACTAGAATCATAATAATAAATGTTAACCCTGGATTTGAGTTCATTCTGACTGTTAATGACTCTATATAACAGTGGTTCTCAACCTTCCTAATGCTGCGACCCTTTAACACACGTTGTGTATTAATGTTCCTCATGTTGGAGTGACTCCCCCAACCTTAAAATTATTTTTGTTGCTATTTCATCACTGTAATTATGCTACTGTTATGAATCTGGTGACCCCTGTGAAAGAGTCATTCGACCCCCAAAGGAATCGCGACCCACAGGTTGAGAACCGCTGCTATGTAGAGTTTCTGAATCAGTAATTCATTACAGGAGCACGTAGTCTTACGTTTCTTCCACAGAGAAGCTGATGGGTTTGAACCAATGATCTTGTTATCAGAATCCAATACTTAACCAATAGCATCAATATTCCATAGAGATTCTGAAATCCAGCAGGGGATAAATTGAAAATTCCTTGATCAAGGCTTAGCCCTATGATCTGAGAGTTATTCTTTAAGGATCTAGAATCCATTCCCAGCTCTTTGTTCCATAAGTCTGGGTCAGTCTCTCTTTTCTTTAAGAAGTAGCTCAGGCTTATGGCTGGTTTTTTCTCGTTTGACTTCTACAATTAACCAACAGAATGTTCACAGGCCTCTTTTTACTTGATGGACTCTGTCTCCTTTTGACCCAGCAAATATACGTTCTTTAAAATCTTCAGAGTTCCTTGTTGGTGGATTTAAAAGTCTGTCAGCAGGCTTTTCTTTTGGGGGATCCTCTTTGGGGTTCCTTCAGCTTCTTGAACAGTTATTCTCTCCCCTTCGGTGATGTTGAAGATTTTCTTCAAGTTTTTTCTAGCATTATTTTCTCTCTATATTTCATTGTTTCTTCATGCTTCAGGATCCAGATGAGATACAGTTTGGATCTCTTGATAATTGTCTACATCATTCATTATCCAGGGTCCTTCAGATTCTTTCCCTTTTTTTGTGGATTATTTTTTCTACTCAGTGGCGGGGGGCGGGCACTTTGTTTGAGTGGGTTTGTGGAATCTAGAGGCCTGCAAGTTTGTGCCTGGAGAGAATGCCTTTTCTCAGGTTGGGGTGTCCCACTGGAAGAGGAAGGGGGATAGAAGGATAACAAGTAAAATGAAAAATTATATTAGAAAAGTACAAAAATGTAAGGAAATAAAATTAGTGAAAGAATAAAGCTGTACATGGGGATCCCCGCTCCTTTGTTACTGTGGTTGACAGGGTGCCATAGTAGGGGAGGGGAGGGCATGTGGGACTGGAAGGCTCCAAAGAAAAAGCAGAAAAAAAGGGCAAAGAAACAGAAATGGTGAAAAGTAGAGCTTGGCTACTGAAGATGTTGACCCCAAGCTGCCCACTCAGTCTGCTACCCAGAGGCATGCAAGGTGAATGGTTTGAATGACTGGGTTGTTTCAGGGGCCTAGAAAAATTGGCTGCACTTGGGAAGAGCGGGGCACACAGAAGCCCCTGGTGCTGCTACTCAATGGTAAAGGGGGTTCATCTCTAGGTATTCCTAGTCTCCCACATTAAAAAACTTTAGCCTACTTACCACTGAAGTCAATTTGCTCACTGCCAGGAGCTTCTAGATACTTACCCGAGTGGAAGCTCTCTGCCGGTAGATCTTCCTGTGCCTGCATTTTGGTGACCAGAGTCCCCCATCTGCCTGTAGATCCTCTTTCAGAGAGGCCTGGGCTAGGTTTGTATGGCTGTTGTTACAAACAATGTATTTCCTCAGTCTGGAGGGCATCCGTAAGCTAAACTGGTTTTCTTGGTTCACGATCCAAGTGTTAACAGGGCTGCGTTCCCTCTCGAGGTCCCTGAAGAGAATCGGTCCCTTCCCTCTTCCAGGTTTGAGGGTGGTGGTGTTTTGAGGAGAGAGATATGCCAATCCAATATCTGCCTCATTCTTCATATTGCATTCTTTCTCTAAAAATGATCACTAGCTATCATTGATTGATTTCCAACTGCTATTGACCTAATGCGAGACAGAATGAAAAACTGCCCCATCCTGGGTCACCCTCACAATACCTGTTCGCCTTGAGCCTCTTGTTTCAGTCACTGTCTATTTGTCTCCTTGAAGTCCTTCTCCCTTTACAATGACCAAACCTTATCAAGTAACTGCTTTCCCCGACAACATGTCCAAAGTACATGGGACAAAGTCTTGTCACCTCTCTTCAAACAGGGATCCTAGCTGTCTTTCCAAGTCAGATCTGTGTGTTTTCTCTACAGTCCACAGGACTTTCAATATTCTTTGTCAACATTTTCATTTCAATGTATTTATTCTTCTGCACTCATCCTGAGTCACTGTGTAACTTTCACATGCATATGAGGTGATTGAAATAATTTGGGTCAGGTGTAATTTAGAATTAAAAATGAGATTCTCATTTTTAAACACATTGAAGAAATCTTGCACATGATATTTGCCCAATGCAGAACATGCTTTGATTTCTTGACTGCTGTTACTAAGCATTGCTTGCATAGCCAAGCATAATTAAATCTTGTACATTTCATTGTCTTCTCCATTTACCATGCTGTTGTTATCTGTGGTCCCATTATAAGGGTTTTGGTGTTCTTTGAATTGAATTGTAGTCCATTCTGAAGGCACCAGTCCTTGATTTTTATCAGCAAGCTTCAAATACTCTTTACTTTCAGTATATAAGCTCGAGTCATCCACCTACCTTGTTATTCTTGCTGTTAGATGCCATCTAGTCAGGTCTGACCCATAGTGACTTAATGCACAACAAAACAAAAGACGGTCCAGGCTTGCATTATGCTCACAAGTGTCCCTATGCTTGAGCTCAGTGTTGTAGCCAATGCATCGGTCTCCTTGAGCATCTTCCTCTTCTGCACTGACCCTCTGCTTTACCAAGCATGATGTCCTTCTCCAGGGACTGGACTCTCCTGACAACATGTCCAAAGTATGCAAGACGAAGCCTTGCCCTCCTAGCCTCTAACGAGCACCTTGCTTATTTCAAGACAGACTGGTTTGTCCTTTTAACAGTCCATGGTACTTTCAGTCTTCTCCTCCAGCCACAAAATTAAAATTCACAGAAACTTCTTCAATCTTCGTTATTCATTGTCAACCTTTCACATGCACCTGATGCAATGAAAAGCACCATGGCTTGGGTCAAGCACAACTCATTCCTCAAAGTAACATCCTTGATTTTCAATACTGTTGAGAGGTCCTGTACAGCAGATTTACCTAATGCAACTTGTCTTTTGATCTCTTGACTGCTGCTGCTTCCATGAGCATTGAGTGTGGGTTAAAGTAAGACAAAATCCTTAACAACTTCAATCTTTTCTCCATTTAGCATGGTTGCCTATTGGTCCAGCTGTGAGAGTGGTGGCCTTCTTTACATTGAGTCGTAATCCACACTGAAGACTATAGCCCTTGATCTTCATTAACAAATGCTTCAAGTCCTCTTGGATTTCAGCAAGATTATGTAATCTGCATATTGCATGTTAGTAATAAGCCGTCTACCAATTCTGATGCCACATTTTTTATATAAGCTAGTTTCTCTGATTATTTTATAAGCATACATATTGAACAATTATGGTGAGAAACTATTATCCAGTCCCACCTCTCTTCTAACTCTAAACCATGCACTATTCCCTTGTTTCCTTTGCACAGCTGCCTCTGTATTCATGTGCAAGTACTGCATGACCAAAATGATGTGTTCTTGAATTCCCATTCTTCTCAAGAGTATCATTTGTTATGATACACAAAATTGCCTTTGTATGGTATTCTCTGCTTTCAGCCAAGATCCACCTGACATCAGCAATTATATCCCATGTTCCACATCCTCTCTGAATACAGCTGGTACATCTAGTAGTTTCCTGTCAAGGTCTTGCTGCAACCTTTGCTGGATGATCTTAAGCGTCACTTTATGTGAATGCAATATCAATGATATGATATTGTTCTAAATGAGGGGATTATGTTAGGTCATGTGATTTTGGAATAGGTATAAATATAGATCTCTTGCAGTCAGTTGGCCAATAGCTGTTTTCTGAATTTCCTGGCATAGATGAGTGAGTACTTCAAATACTTCAGCAGCCGCTGAAACATTTCAGGTGGTATTCCATCAAAACCTGGTGACTTATTTTAGCTAATGCTTTCTGCGCAGCTTCAACTTCCTTTAGCATTATAGACTTTTGCTCACATGCTACCTCCTGAAATGGTGGAGTGTCGACTAGTTCTTTAGTACAATGACTCTATGTGTCCTTTCAATTTTCTTTGGATGCTTCCTGCATCATTCAATGTTTTGGCCATAGAATTTTTCAATATTGCAACTCAAGGCTTGGGTTTTTAATGCGTTCTTTCAGTTTATGATATGCTGAAGATGTTTTTCCCTTTTGATTTTCTAATTCTAGGTTCTTTCATATTTCATTATAATATTTGGCTTTGTTGTCTCAAGATGCTCTTTGAAAATTTCTGTTTAGCTCTTTGATTTGACCATTTCTTCCATTTGCTTTAACTACAATTAAAATGAAGTTCCACAGTCTCTTCTGACATGCATTGTGATCTTTACTTTTTTTCTTGTATTTTTCATGATGTGTTGCTTTTTTCATTAATGGTCTTGATGTCCTCCAACAACTTATCAGGTCTTCTGTCATTAGCATTCAAAGCTTCAAATATATTCTTTAGATGTTCTTGAAATTCAAGTGTGATAGACTCAAGTCCATATATTTTATCTCATGGATTTAAAAATTTTTTCTTCAGCTTTATCCTGACTTGTATGAGCAATTGATGGTCTGATCCACAGTCAACACCTGGCCTGATTTCAGCTGCTGATATGGAACTTCTCCATGATGTCTTCTCAGAGATGTAATCAACTTGGTTCCATCCAGAGAGGTCCATGTGTATAGTTGTTGAAAAATGGTAATTGCTATAAAAGTCATTGATTTTTTCAAAATTCTAACAATAATCCCCAGCTTCCTTGGTATTGCCAGGTGCACATTTTCCAACTTATGTTCTTCTTAGTCTCCAACATACACATTACAAATCATCAATAATCATTATTGCAGCTTTATTTCATGTTTGATCATTTTCTGACTAAAGTCTTTGGTAAAATTCTTTAGTTTCTTCATTGCTAGCTTTTGTGGTTAGTGCATAAAGTAGAAAAATATTTATATTGATTGGATTTCCTTGAAGGCAGATAGACACAGGCAGGATCGTACTTTATGACTGAGTTTGCACTGTACTTTTTCACCATTCTTCTTGATTGTTTTATTCTCAGCATAATAAATCATGTGATTTTCCGATTCAAACTGGTCAATACCAGTCCATTTCAGCTCGCTAATGCCTGGGATATCTATCTTTATTAATTCAATTTCAGTTTCAACAACTTCCAAGTTTCCTATATTCATACTTTGTACATTCCAGCTTCTGATCATAGGCAGATATTTGCAACCATTCGTCCTTACCTTACTTTGCCCCATTAGCAAATGCAGATCCTGAAAGCTCCACACCTACAGGTTTTACCCGAGTTACATCACAATGGTCAACTCCATTCTGAGAAATCACTCCTTCTCAGACACATTTTGAGTGCTGTTCGGCCCGAAGGGCCCATGCTCTGACACTACCTTCAGTAATGTTCAGTTTCCATTCATTGAGCTTTCAGTATCTGACATTTTGAAATTATATTCATCAGTGGGGAGCCAACTTCTTCTTTGTATGCTCTTAGTCTAGAAGCTCCACTGAAACCTGTTCACTTTGGGTGACTCTGCTATTATTTGAAATAGCAAAGACACAGCTCCCAGCATCATTGCAACACACAATCTGCCCCAGAATGACAAACTTCAGACAAGTGGTGACATACATATATGGCATCCATATTGAATAAGCATTCATATACTCTTGATGCCACTTCTGTTCCGTATCTAGTCCACCTTCACTGATCATTTGCTCATTATACAAATCAAAACACTATGGTGAAAGTATATAACCCTTGCATACCCTTTTCCCTTATTTTAAATCAAGCAAGATTGTTTTGTTCTGGTCAAATGACTGCATGTTGGTCTATGTCCTGGTTCCGCATAAACACAGTGACATGAACTAGGTTGCCTATTCTTCTCAATATGATCCAGAGTTTCTTAGGATTCACATATTTGAAAATTTTGCATAGTAAATAAAAAGAAATAAAGATCTTCCTGGTACTCTCTGATGTCAACCAAAATCCACCTGATGTTAGTAGGGATATCTCTCAAGCAATGCCCTTTTCTGAATACTGCTGCAATAGTTGTGTGTTCAGCAAAATTTCACTTGTTTATGATGCCAAAATTTCAGCATTCTATTGGGTTAATTTTCTTTAAAATGGGCACAAATATAGATCTCTTCCTATTGGCTGGCATCATAGCAGTCTTCAAATTTCTTAACATAGACCCACGAGTCTTTCCAGTGCTTCATCAACTTATTAAAACGTTTTCTTTCTTTCTTTTTTTTTTTACCACCTCATGGAGCCTTGTTTAGTGCTAATGTTGTCAGTGCAGCTTGGGCTTCTGTCCTAGCAACTCTAGAAATGGTTCAAGGTCAACCACACCTTTTGGGTACAGTGACTCTTGAGGGGCTACACAAACAAACCAAAGAAAAGGAACAAAGGTCTGCTGGACAGAGCTTTCTTAGTGCGCATTTTTCCCACGGGGTGGAATGGAACAACTCTGAGTTAGTGCACACAGTGGCATCACCTGGGAAGGTTCTTTCTGATCACAGTGAAGTTTTTCATAAAAGCAGTTTTGCTCAAACCTCGTTTGGGGGATGGCTGATTTAAGAGAACAGCACACGACTGTGAAATTTTGTTTCCTGCTCAGGAAAAATGCTGCAGAAAGTGTTATGATATTGAGCGCAGCTTACAACGACAGTGCTATGGGAGAAACTCAAGTGTACAAGTGGTTTTCTCATTTAAAAAAGGTGAAATGTCGATTGATGACAAACCTCACTCTGGATGCCTATCAACTTCCCCAAGAACCAAAAATGTTGACAAATTTCTTGCACTTGTGCTTGAAGACCAACGTCGGGGCCATTGACGAGAAGTGAAGTTATCTGGACTGTCCTGGAGCTCGGTTCAATGAATTTAAATGGAAGATTTGGGAATGAGATATGGGTCGCTGTAAAATTTGTGCCTCAAGTTCTGACTGACTGGGGAAAAGAGTGTCAAGTGGAACCATGCTGTGCTTTGAGAGGCCAACTAGGAAGCGATCCAAACGTTTTTTCCTAAGGTTATTACTAATGAAAAGACATGGTGCTATTCTTAGAAAAGAAAACATTAATCAAGTCGTGGACAACACTGAGAGCCAAAAAAAAGCTTGCCAAGTGAAATCAAAGATCAAGGAGATACTCATTTTTTGTTTGTTTTTTATTTGAGGGCATAGTGCATTTGGAGTTTGTTCCGCCAGGTCAGACTGTTAATCAAGCTTTCTATTTAGAGATTCTAAAAACAATGCATAACAATGTGCAAGTATAAAGGCCTGATTTGTGGCAGGTGGGGGACTGGTTTTGCCACCATGACAAGGCACCTGCTCACACAGCCGCAGCCATCTCGGTGCACCAGTGATTGGCAAAAACAGCATGCCTTTCTTGTTCCAAACCTGACTCACCTAACCTCATTCCATGTGACTTCTTTTTGTTTGCAAATGAACAGGGATATGAAAGGACAGAAATTCGAAGACACAGAAGAGGTGAAGAAAAAAATGAGGAAGGTGCTGTCAACCATCCAAACAGATGAGTTTTTAAAATGTTTCCAAGAATGGAATCACAGATTTGACAAATGTATTAAGTGCAATGGAAAGTACTTTGAAGGTGATAAGGCTGTTTTGTAAAAAATTTAAATACATAGATTTTAAAAATTCCAGTTCTTTCTTTGGGGGTACTCCCTTTTATGTATTCCTTTGGTCTTTGATGCTTTGTGAATCATTCAATATTTTGACCATGGAAAACTTCAATATGAAAACGGAGGCTTGGATTTTTTTTTTTTAATTCTCTCCACTTGAGATATGCTGACTGTGTTCTTCCCCTTTGGTTTTCTTATGCCAGGTCTTTGAGTATTTTCTAAAGGGAAATTTATATAGATATTCCTTTAAAATGAAAACAACGGTTCCCATACCATTCACTCTAATCCATGGTTGACACCAAGTGTGTCAGAGTAAAACTGTTCTCCATAGGACTGTCAATGATGTTATTTTGGAAGTAGGTTGTTAAGATTTTCTTCCAAAGACTCTGGATGGATTAAAATGTCCTTCTTTCTTTTACATTGAACTGTATTAACCATTTATTTTACCACTAATGCACTTTCTATCTTTTATGCAACCACTTTTGATCCTTCCATATGGATCTTGAAAAGTTTGCCTTACACATAATCCTAAATACCAATACTATCTGCTTTAGGTTGTGTTAAGATAAAATTCCATCTTTAGGTATCAAATTAGATTTTATTTGTTATTGCTACATTAACAAACCACATCAGATTTTAAAAATAAAAATAACAGTAATTTTCTTATTCTTATACATTATGTGTCAGGAATTCAGATAGTGTGCTCCATGATGTCTATACCTCTGATACCATGATTTGAACAGCTAGGAGTTGGAATCACTTGGGGTGTCTTCATGAATATGTCTAGTGTCTGGACTGGGATGACTTGAAGTTAGGAATCAATATGATTTTCATCCAGAAAATCTAGGTGTGGCTTCTCCATGGTCCTTAGATTTATCCCAACTTAGAAACAGAATTGTAGAAGGTAGCATCCAGCTAGAAGTTTTGTAGAGTCATGTGACCCTACTGTGCTTAACTGGTTGAACACATCACAATCTACTGATTCAAGGGAGTGGCACTCTCAAAGAGGCAACTGGGACAGACTAAGGAGATGGCATCCAGGTAGAGTTGACCAGTGCTCCTGCTGTTGGATTGGAAAATTAAGAGGTAAGGAGGCCAATATTGGGAGGCCAAATGCTAGAAATAGAATTCTGGTGTTCTAGGGTCTGTGGTTCAGGCCTCCCCTTAAGATTTTTGGCCACAGAGTGATTCAAAGATTCCATGAGACACTCTAAATTCAGCATATCTCCTAATTCCTCACCAGGTCCAGTGGGACAGCATCCGCCACCCATTCCTGTGCCTGAGATCTGAGAACTGCAGTGTGCTGCAATTTCCCCAGACTGCTGTCTAAAGATGGTCATAATCCCAGGCATGCCGAAGAACCTCCAAAAACTAGTTTTAAAAGCTCACACCAGAGCTCCCCTCTCACTCACTTGTGCTTTCTCGGCAATACCAGGCTTGGCATCTCCCCTCCCCGTGCAAGAACGAGAAACTACATGGGCCATTCCCTTTCCCCCTCTCCCCAGCTCCACTCACTGGCCTGGTGGCATGCATAACAATAGACAATTACACACCAGGTGTCATTACCAGAACTCCTCTAGGATATTCACCTGAGGCAGAACACAGCTCACTGGAGTACAGCCTACAGAACCATGCAGGAGAGAGCCAGGGTGACCCTGGATGGCACCTGGGAGAACTCAGACCCAGGGGCCCCCAAACCAGTCAGCCAATCTAATCCCCCTCCTTGGGCAACAGTGCAGCCCAGCCCCAATACCAGGACACCCTAAAAGCCCCTTAAAAGAAACAAATCAAAACAAAAATGCTTCCATTTCAAGGTTTTGTTCTTTTGCATAACTTCGAATGTAAGCTACCTGGTTGATTAATATAGCCTTAACATTTAAAAAATAAAGGAAAAGACAGCAGGAGCTAAATTCTGAGTCCTTGTCCCAAAACTGGTTTTACCAGTTTGGGGCTTGACAAAGAGACTTTGAAAGATGGTTAAAAGACCACAAAAACCCATAAGTGAGCAAAACAAGCCTTCCACTGAGTAAGATATTGCTATACTCCACCTCCCTAGGCTACTTAGGTATACTACAGGAATAAACTCCACTCTCCACCCCCATTGACCACCTTCACTATCCCCATCCCCACTGACCTGATTCACCAGAGGAACATTCTATCAAGATGATTCCTTCAATCATAAGAATGCAGCTCAAACAGCCATACCAGACACAAAAGCCTCCCCCTAGCCTTAATTTCACCCCCCTCTCTCACACCCTGCAGGGCCACAAGGAAGTAAAACATCATACCACCAAACATTGTTCCTGCTTAGAATGCAGGGCCAATAAGAGACCCTGGTAGATCCACTATACTCTTCCTTTACCCTAGCCAAAGTAACCTCTGGATCCTGTTCCCTTCAGGTAGCAACATACAACCTCCTTTAAACTCACCAAGTACAATTGCAGCTGTCCAGGGGGAGAACCAGCCCCCAGGGAGGTTGCATTTGCTTCAGAGAAAGAAAACACAGGGCTTCTTTCCCTGCCATAGGAATTGTGATTCATCATGTTAGGGTTACTCAGCAAACTACCCCACCCCTGACAAGGGAGGCAGCAAACACGGAGTCCCATTTCCATGACCACCTTCTGATCAGAAGTCCCATCTCCAGGGGCACCCACAATAATAGCCTATATCTGCCTTGGAACTAGACACAAGGAGAAGAGAACTCAAAGTTGTGCAGCAACCTAATATAAAGGGGCCTTATGTTAAAAACACAAACAATGAAAGGTCTATGCCATCCCTTTCACATTTAAAGAGCTGATAAGCACCTTGGCGGATTTAACATACCCATCACATACATCAGCCAGCACAGCATCTAGAACATGCTTCCTACACCACAACAATACCTATTCTCCACCAACAAACCAAATAAATATGTATCCCCCATAAACCTCTGTGCCCGGGTCCCCATGAACATTGGCGTGCTTATACATGTACGGCCTGTCCAGTGCCAGACCTTGCGCTGCTGCTAGGGATCAAAATCTGTAACTGGTCCTTGTGCACAGGTTCCTAGAGTAGCTCCCTCATCTGCTGAGATCCAATAGTGCTGGCCCAAGCTGCATGCAATAAGCCTGCTCACCACCATGATTGATGCACATGATCGCCCCACCCATCCTGCCTAAGATAGCCACCCACGTTGCCTTCCAAATAGTTGCCAACTAGATAGTTCTGGTTGTCTAGGGTCAGAGTCAACGTCAGTGAGATAAATATGCAGCTCAAACCAGCAATGCAGCTGGCTCTAGGTCATCTATAGAATCATTCCATGGGGAAATAGATCTATGTGTCCATATTTATAGGTTTAGTATTAAGGTGGCGGAAGGACCTTGGAAGATAAACAAGAGGCCATCTAGCTTAGAAGCAACAAAGCCCACATGGAAGAACTCACAAGCCTGGGTGATCACGTGGTCCTGAAGGGATCAGTTATCAGGCATCAAAGAACAAAAAATCATATCATTGACTGCATGCCTCCATGATACGATCACCGAGGACAAACGAGTGCATAAGCAAATGTGGCGAAGAAAGCTGATGGTGCCCGGCTATCAAAAGAGAGAGTGTCCGGGATCTTAAAGGCTTGAAGGTGAACAAGTGGCCATCTAGCTCAGAAGCAACAAAGCCCACATGGAAGAAGCACACCAGCCTGTGCCAAAGGGATCAGGGATAAAGCATCATCATCATCAAAAAAAAAATCTTACCATAGTGAATGAAGGGGGAAGTTCAGAGTGGAGACTCAAAGCCCATTTGTCAGCCACTGGAGACCCCCTCACAGAGGTGTCTAGGGGAGGAGATGAGTCAGTCAGGGTCCGATGTAGCACCGATGAAGAATGCAGCTTTCCCCCAGATCCTGGATGCTTCCTCCCCCACCCACCCCCACCCCCAACTACCATGATCTGAATTATACCTTGCAAGTCTGGAGAGAGCAGAGGTTGTACACTGGTGCATATAGGAGCTAGAGGCATAGGGAATCCAGGGTGGATGAGACCTTCAGAACCAGGGGGTAGGGGGCGATACTGGGAGAGTAGAGGGTGAGTGGTTTGGAAAGGGGGAACTGATTACAAGGATCCACATGTGAGGCCTGGGGGATGGACAACAGAAAAGGGTGTGAAGGGAGACTCCGGATAGGGCAAGATATGACAAAATAATAATTTATAAATTATCAAGGGCTCATGAGGAAGGGGGGAGCGGGGAGGGAGAGGAAAAAAAAAGAGGACCTGCAAAGGGCTTAAGTGGAGAGCAAATGCTTTGAAAATGATTATGGAAAAGAATGTACAGATGTGCTTTATGCAATTGATGTATGTATATGTATGGATTGTGATAAGAGTTGTATGAGCCCCTAATAAAATGTTTTAAAAAAAGAATCATCCCTAGTAGCCTCTGAAAAGAAATCACAGGGATCCTGGACTCCCAGGAAATTGGCGCCAAGCTCCACCAAAATGACACACAGACAACAACTCACTTCAGCAGCTACTACAGGGAAGCAAGAGAAACAAAACCCAACACTGGAGGAGGACCTGAACCTAGTGACACACATAGACGAGGCAGATTTTGAACCACCTCAGAAAGAAATCTTCCATATACTACTTAGATGAAAAAAGAGAGGCTAGAGACTACTTACTAAAGGGAAATACAAGAGTAAAGGAAAACAGAGAAGAAGCAAAGCAAAAGGTAAAGACTTGTCACCAGGCTTGAAGAGGCAGAGAAAAATATCAGCGACCTCTAAGATAGCCAAGAAGAATCCAAACAGAAATACAATGAAACAAGATAATCAAAGATTCTAAAGTAAACCTGAGAACAATGAGCAAATGCTATGAAGAGAAACAATGTTCAAATAATTGTGTTACCAGAGCAAGATATAATGAAAATATCAACAGCAAAGATAACGAGGGACACCTGGGAGAAAACTTCCCCAATTTAATGAAGGAAAGTCAAACAATCATGCATGAAGTAGAGAGGACACCAATTAGACTGAACCCCAATAAGAACACACTAAGGCACATAGTAGTCAAATTATCTAACTTTGAGGAAAAGGAGAATATTATAACAGCGGATAAGGGCAATCAATTAAGAATATTCTCAGACTTAGTCTGAATAAGAGGAGAGAATGGGATAGCACCCTCCAAAAGTTGAAGGAGAATAACAGTAACCCCAGAATCCTTTATCCCACCAAACTCTCCATCAAAATAGACTGATAGGTAAGGGTTTTTCCAGATCAGGAAAAATTTAGAGAATACATTAAAAAAACAAACAACAAAAAAAACAGCACTAAAAAAATTACTTTTCAACTCACTTTGGTCGGAAGACCAACACTCAGAGTATAAATATGAGACCACCACATAGTGTAACACAATCTACAAGTCAGAGCAATGAAAGCAATACCTAACACGTCTTTGACGCAACAGTGAAAAGAAGGGAAGAGTGAATCTCCCCACACATGCATAACACACTGCTAAGGAGAGAGGGAGGAAAATGTCTATCACAAAAAGTACGAGATGACAATGAAGAATCCACAGATGGATATATTAACTCTGAATGTCAATGGTCTGAATTTCCCCATCAAAAGAAAAAAGCTAGCAGGTAGGATTGGGAAACAAAACCCAGCAAACTGTGGTCTGCTAGAAATACTTCTCAAGCTCACAGACCAAAATACATTGTGGACCAAAGGTGAGCAGAAAGTATATCAAGCCAATGGAAATCTAAAAAAAAGTTGAAGTCACAATTCTAATCTCTGACAAAAGCAATTTCAAGGTGCAAGATATAACAAGAGCTAAGTGTGGGCAATATATAATGTTTAAGGGATCAGTATACCATGAGCCAGTGAGAATAATAAACATGTATGCACCACACAAGACTCACAGAATATGTCAACCAAATCCTTCAAAAGATGCAAAAAGACATCACGAGATCAACAATCATAGGAGACTTCCATATACTACTCTTCAAGAAGCGTAGATCAGCAGGAAAGAAGCTCAACAAGGGGCTATTGAACTAAACTTGACATTAAGACAATTTGATCTGACAGACATATTCAGGGTTTTCCATCCAACTGCAAAAACAAAAACAATCACATTATTTCAAGTTCACATGGCACATATTTGAAAATAGACCACATACTGGGGCATAAGTCAGGTTTGAGCAAATTCAAAAATATAGAAGTTACTCACACTTCCTTCTTTGACCACTATGCAATAAAGCTGAAATCAACAAAAGAAAAATAAACCAAAAAAGGTAACTACATCGAGGATGCATAACTTACTTCTTCCAGATGAATGGATATTGTCCCAAATTAGAAATGATATTAAGAAGTTTCTAGAAACCAATGAGAATGAGAATACAATATACCAAAATCTATGGGATAAAACAAAGGCAGTTATAAGAGGATGCTTGACAATGATAAATGCACATATGAAGAAATAAGAGAGTCTATGGTGGACACCCTCACACAAAACATTCAGCAGTTGGAACAGAGTCAACAGAATAATACTTCTAATAGTAAAAGTAAAGAAATTATTAAAATCAGGGTGGAGATTAATGAGCGGGAAGCAAAAAAAACCTATGGTGATAATTAGCTCAGTAAAAAGGTGGTTCTTTGAAAGGTTTAACAGAATCGACAAACTGCAGACCCCAATGAAATTATGAAGTCTATACTCCAAAGAATACAATGGCCTGGAAGATGTGGACAAATACCTGGGGGGGGGGGGAACCCTCTTCAGATTATCCCATATAGGCAACAGGAACAGACCCATAGCAAAAGAAGAAATAGATAAGGTTATCAAGGAACTACCAACTCAAAAAAGCCCTGGCCCAGATGGCTTCACAGGAAAAATCTGCCAAGCAATCAGGGAAGAGCTGACACCAATTCTACACAAGCTCTTCCAGAGCATAGAAAAGGAAGGCAAGCTCCCACATATTCTGTGAAGCTAGTATGACACTCATACCCAAACCATAAAAGGGCTCAACAAGAAAGGAGAACTACAGGCCGATATCTCTAATGAACAGAGATGCAAAAATCCCTAACAAACTATTGACTAATGGAATACGAAAGTATTCTACAATACAAAATATAAAAAGAATATATCATCATGACCAAGTGGGATTTATACCAGGATGTAGGATGGTTCAACATTCAATATTCTATCAACATTACCCACCACAGTAAGAAGAAAAGGACAAGAACCACAATATCAATAATATCATAGATAATATCAATAGATACAGAAAAATAGATACATTCTAAAACATTCAACACTCATTCCTAATTAAGACACTCAAGAAGATAGGACTGGAAGTAAATTACTTCAATATAAATAAAGCTATATATGAAACCCCAACAGCATCACAATCATTGTCGAAAATATTGCCAATGAAAAAGGGAACCGGACAAGAATGATCCTTGTCCCCACTTTTATTGAACCTCATCCTGGAGGTCCTACCTAATAATATAAGGCAATGGAAGGTTGTTCACGATTTACATCTTGGGAAAGAAGAATTGAAATTATTGTTATTTGTAGGTGATATAATTTTATATATTGAGAACCCCAAAGGCTCTTTTATAGGACTGCTGGATGTGATAGGGGAAAATGGTTGAGAGGAAGAAATGGTTGAGAGGCAGTTGGATCAACAAAGACAATTGATGAGATTATGGAAAAAGAGATCAAGAAGGTAGTACACTTCACAATAGCCAAGAATACATTGTAATCTCTAGGGATATACCTAACCAAACAACCCACAAAAGTGCTATATGAGGAAAACTATAGAACATTATTACAAGAAACCAAAAGGGACCTTCACAATGGAAAAATATCCCGTGTTCGTGGATTGACAGACTCAATACTGTAAAGATGTCAATACTACCTAAGGTTTCATATAGTTCCAATGCAATCCTGATACAGATACCAGTGTTATTTTTCAAAGAAACCGAAAATCTGACTACCAAATTCATATGGAAAGGGAAGATAGCCAGAATTGATAAACTCTTCAAGAAGAAGAAAGTGAGTGGGCTTGCATTATCAGACTTTAAAACATATCATACGGCCACAGTTGTCAAGAGCATATTACTGGTATAATAATAGATACTCAGACCAATGGATAAGGACAGAAAATCTAGAAATAAAATTACAGCATACTACAGACAACTGATTTTTGATAAGCACCCACCCCCCAAAAAAATCAATGGGAAGCAGATTTTCTTTTTTAAAATGATGTTGGAAAAACTGGATATCAATCTGCAGAAGAATGAACCTAGACCCTTACCTCACCCCACTCACAAGGACAGACCTTGAGTTAAAACCCCAAACTATCAGAATCATCAATGAAAAAAGTTGGGGAAAAGCTAAGAACTCTAACATAGGGAATACATGGGCTATTGGCAATAATTAAGGATACACACCCAGAGGAAGTTAAAATAGACATGTAGGACATACTAAAGATAAAACACTTGTGTGCATTGAAAAACCTCATCAAGAGATTAAAGAGAGAGCCCACAGACTGGGGAAATATATTAGGTAATGACATATAAAACAGAGGTCTTATAACTAAAATCTACAGAAATCTGCAACCTTACAATAAAAAAAAAAACTGATTCGCCACTGAAGAGGTGGGCGAAAAACTTGAATAGAAGATTCACAAAGTAGAAAACCCGAATGGCCAATAAACATGAGAATATGTTCCCAATCACTAGCCATCTGGGAAATGTAAATCCAAACAACCATGAAGTACCATTTAACACCCACAAGAATAGCCCTACTTAAAAAAAACAACATAAAGCAACATATGTTGGAGAGGATGTAGTGAGATAGGAACTCTCATTCACTGCTGATGTTTTTTAGATACATACAGCCACTGTGGAAAGCAATTTGGCAATACCTAAAACAGATGGAAATCTAGTTACCTTATGACCCAACAATTCCACATCTGGGCGTATACCCAGAAGAAATAAGAAACAGGCCATGATTAGACATCTGTGCTCCAATGTTCATTACTTTGCAGTTCACAATCGCAAAGAATTAGAAACAGCCTACATTTCCATCAAGAGACAAATGGATTAAACAACTCTTGTTGTACACACAATGGAGTACTATGCAACCTTAAACACAATGATGAAACAATAAAGTAGCCCATATTGCAGAATGAATTGTAGGATAGTATGCTGAGTGAAGTGAGCCAAACACAAAAGGACAAGTGCAACATGAGTCTATTGAAGTAAGTTCCAATAACAAAATGGTCATAAGGGAAAATGTACTTAATGCACAATTCCTGGGCTGAGGACCAGAAACTCTGCCAAGAGCCATGCCAAACACCATGATGCATATGTAATTTTAAAATAAAAGAACAAATAAACCAGATGCAGATAACACTGTGTGGAAAGACAGCTTCCACCACCACCCACCATCTCCTCATATGCCTTTACAGCCCACAGAGGGGTCAGGGGAGCAAAAAAGATGGAAATTGGGGAACAGGACACAAATCTACCCAAGGGGAGAGTTTTGGTTATGTCTTCACAGGAAAGGGAAAGCGACCAGACCTCATTCTGGTGCCCGGCTTTAAGGGCTTTGTACCTGCTCAGAGCACCTCGTTTACTTAAAGGACTGCAAAGCCAGCCTCAGCTCAAGACATGCCATCCCCTCCCTAGATGACAGAGCTGCAGAGGACAGCACTGAAGCTCTGACCATTCCACGTGGGGGCAAAGCAAGAGAAGAGTGCAGCGGACCAGCAATGGGAGCAAAACCAAGAAGCGTCTGATGAATACCAACTGAAGATTTCTGACTAGGGGGCAGCGCTTTGGCTCCTCATCTGAACGGGTTGGGGGATATTCACTAGGGGTTCACATTGAGAGTCTAAAAGTGTAATGGGGTGGGATGTGAGGCACTTGACCACTCCATCCCTGAATGCAATAAGAGCAATGGGGTCTTGTAGAAGGCGCACCCCTTGGACACGAATGCTGAGATCTAAAAGGGTCTAAGTGCTGTTAGGCAAGCTGGTTCTGGGTGTTGGATCCCTAAACGTAAAAGGTTTGGATTGATGGATTGTAACAGAGCCTTCTTGCTATTTAACAGAGGTATACTCACCTACTCTGGGTCAGGACAACAGTTAGACTTAAAACTATTTGTATGGTCTCTCTCTCGCACTCTCTTATTTTCCCTCTCTTGGTGTCTAGCTATATAAGATAGGCACTCTTTTATTTTCCCTCTCTTTGTGTCTAGCTATATATGATAGGCAAGATAAGCAATCCCAAGGAAAGCAATGGACCAAGGGTTCTGGGGAATATGGGAGAAGAGGAGAGGGGGAGGAAAGGGATGAGCAAATACTAACAGAGACAGTGGAATAGGAAGGGATCTAAAATGGACAGTGAGGGGTGTGGCATTCCTGGTAATGTTTGACCATTTGAAATGTATCCAAGAGGAATTACTGAGAGGTGAAGGATGGGTAAACATGACAGTGGGGCAGGAGGAGAGAAAAAATAAAAATAGGAAAGAATAAGATGTAAAAATAATATAGATATATAAACATAGATATGTATATATGCAAATATATAAATATAGGTATATTTGCCTGTGTGTGTGTATGTGTGTGTGCTTCCAAGAAGGAAGTAGATGGGCCTTTGTTTGGACCTCTTCTTAAATCTTACCTTGGTACTAGAACAGTTTGTTCTAATAATGTGGCAATGTATGATACTCAAGTTCCCAATATGGTCACTTATAACAAAACAGGTACAAAAGCAAATATGGTGAAGAAAGCTGATGGTCCCTGACTGTTAAAATATATAGCATTTGGGTTCTTAAAGGGTTGACATTAAACAAGCGGTCATTTTTCAGAGAAGCAACAAAGATCACCTGGTAGAAGAACACTAGCCTGTGTGATCATGAGGTGTCAATGGGAATAGGTATCTGAAGTTCAAAAATAAGCAATCAAATTGAAGTGAAGGAATGTAGACAAAGTAGAGACCCAAAACACACCTATAAGATGATTGGAGATTCTCTCAAAGAAGGGCCACATGGAAGGGATGATATATACATTATGCAGCATAGTACTAATGAAATACATAAATATCCTCTGGTTCTTAAATATTTCCTTTCCGTACTATTATGGTCTTAGTTTCACCCCATTAATCTTGTGAGACATTTGTATGTTCCTTTAACTCAGTGGTTCTCAAACTTCCTAATGCCACGACACTTAATAAAATTCCTCATGTTGTGGTGACCCCCCCAACCATAAAATTATTTTTGTTGCTACTTCATAATGATAATTCTGCTACTGTTATGAATCGGGTGATCCTTTGAAAGGGTCGTTCAACCCTCAATGGGATCACAAGCCACAGGTTGAGAACTGCTGCTTTATATAATTAAGGTTGTTGGATTCATGAAATCCAAGATAGATAAACCATTCAGAAATAGTAATGGGAGTAATGATTCCCTGAGGGTGCGGGAAGAGAAGTGGGGCAAGTGGGGAAAGGGAAATCAACAACAATCAAGACTGTGTAACCTGACTCGAGGGGAAAGAATAACAGAATTGTAGGTGAACAGATATATTGGATAGTGAGATATCAATATATCTATTCCTGGGGGAGGTTCCTTGTGGGAGGGTGGGGATGGATGGGATAAAGAGGAGCTGATATCAATGAGTTAAAGGAGACAGAAAATGTTTTGTAAACAATAGTGGCAACAATTGTACAATTATGCTTGATCTAATTGGATTATGGATGGTTACAGTATCTGTAAGATCTCCCAAAATATTGATAAAAAAGGAGGAATTGCAAGGCGCAGTATAGTACATATAGGATTAGAGGCGTAATTGTGGCAGTGCTGGAAAAATGCAAGTCGCCAAGTTGCCATATTCCTACTTCCCCTGTTGGTTGCTTATAATTTGTATTGAGTTTAGTATATACATGTATATGTAATATATATGTAAATATATACATGTTTATATATATTTCTGTTTCTGGGTCTCTATGTATGGAGAACAACTTTACTTAGTGATGCAAGACAGAACAGAGTAGTTTCAAAATTCACAATGAACAGGCATTTACTCCCATTTATATAGTAAATCAAGACAGGACTATAATGAATAACCAGCCCATCCATTAAAATCTTTGAGTCTGTTTCTAAGGGATTTAAAGGAATCCGGTTTTTTCCTACTCACCAACAAGTTAGTTACAAGTGAACTTTGAGGCCACCAGTCCTAATTGCAATATCATTTATTTGCTTTTAATTTAGGAAACATTGGCTTAATCTTTCAGGTTTATTCTCCATGCCTACAATGTACATAACATTTTCTGGCTCCTGTGATGTTAGAGGTTTAATTAATTTCTATATGTAAAGTATATAAAAATATAGGAAATAAATACTGAATGTATTTTCAACTTACTTTTTCTACCAAATGGCTAAAAAGACACACATAGACAAACATACATATAAAAATCTTGAATCACTTTCCAACATGTTTTTGTGAAATAAATGACTAAGGAAAAGCTTGGCACTGTGAGGCATATTTATGGGCTAATCATTCATAAAAGGATTGTTGTTATTGCTAGCCGTCAAGTAAATTCTGATTCATAATTACTCTATAGAGTTCAATGCAGGACTGTCCCATAGCCTCTTCTTGACTCTAATCTTCACGGTAGCAGATTAGTGTATCTTTCTTCGCTGGAGTGGCTAGATGGGTCTTAACCACCAGCATTTGAGCTAGCAACCAACTGCTAATGAGACTCTTTCACAAAAGGATCACTACACACACACACACAAACACATACACACACACACCACACACAAACACACACACACACAAACACAGACACACACACACACACACACACACACACACACTCTAAAAGGCTACTGAGAAAAAACACACAAATAATTTAATATTGCCTACATCACATTCTTTTGGTGACCTTAACTATACTGTCATGTTAGATTTCTTTATTGTTGTTAGGTGCCATCAAGCTGCTTGTGACCTACAGCCACCCGACGCACAACAGAAGGACCCCTGCCCAGTCCTGCACCACCCTCACAATTGTTTCCATGGCTGAGCCCATGGTTGCAACCTGATGTCAGTCCATCTCCTGAGCGTCTTCCTCTCCTTGGCTGTCTTTGCAAGCCTATGCTCCTTGAAGTATCTAAGAATTTTTCTTCCTTCATCTGTTCTTTAGAATGAGGCATTTAAAATTTTGATTGATAGAGGTGTTGGCTTTATACTTTTGAATTATCATGGCTGAAAGAATGTTCGCTAGAGCTATTTCCAGTTTGTACTGCTGCTGTTGTACTGAGAGTTTGCGATCAAGAGAGGAGATTTGGTCATAAACATGGTAATTATTTACTTGTCACATTGTTTTCCATCAAAAAACATAAAAATAATTATTTTTAATGGAAGCAATTGACACTTTTAACCATCTTGCAGATAAAGATGAAATGTTAAGTTTGGGGGATAGCTTTATGTGAATGGAAATGAAGAAACTGTACAAGGAGCGCAGGCCCCATGTTTTCCAAATGCAAGGGCTTTCTCTGTAAACGATGAGGAGCTGACCTCCCACTTTTCTGGGTGGGATTGAGGATGAATAATTTTTGGTTTTCCCATAACTTTTTACTTGAGCAGCATGTGTTTCCTTAAATATCAGCACCTTCAAGATGGCATGCTAATGCAATCCATCTTTTTCAAGAGAAATAATTCCCCTGTCTTGAAATGTACTCTGCCACTGACTAAGGATGAGTGTTTTTCTGTTTGGAAGTCTTCCAATAATTCCACAGAAACCTACTAGTCTCCTTGTCGCCTTTGTAAAGATGTCATCACTACTCACAAGGTACAATAGACCAAGTATCTGTGGCGTGAAGAAACTTTAAACATGATCATTATTGCTATATCCAATGGAGGATGACAGGAGTTCTGTGACAATAAGGAGTCTGGATGGCTTGCTGTTACCTGGGGCTTCTTCAACTTTGAGCCATTCTCCAGGCTGTCAAGTGTATGTGTTTGTGATTTTTAAGATGTTTCTAGACATTGTCTGTGGCTTGCTTCCCTTTGTTGACGTGTGTGAGGTCCACCATAGGCATAATTTTATTTTGTGGTATGTGACCCCTGAGATGCTCTTCCTGTACTTTGCAGTCAAAATTCTGTGGGGCTGAAACTGAACATTGCTTGATGTGATTTATAAAGACTGGCGGTGGTGGGGCAGGGGGAGGATTAGATCTCTCACATAATTACTAAGGATCTGGCAGATTCTTGAGCTGGATTTTAAGTGCTTGGAGGAAAAAAGTGTTTCTTTGATTTAAATACTGCTTCATCATCATAATTTTAGAGTGACTTTGCACTTGAATTGACAAAAATATGTAAGTGGATGCCTGGATGAAGTCAGTATTTTTTCTTATTTTAAATATTGGAAACTGCCTCCAGTCCTTGAATTTTTATGAGAGTATTCCAAAGGGTATCTAGATGCAAAATTCTAATCATGCCCCAGCATACCCTCTCATTACTAACAAATAGACTCATGTCTAGTTTCTGATTAAAAATTTAGTCTATTTAGCCTGAGTTTGACTTTATATATGCCACAATATCATCTTGATTACCACAGAAACTATTTCCTTGTCCTTAACTCTAAAGTTTTCAACAATTCTAGAGGTATGTTATCAGTAGTGTCTCCGTCTAATTTAAAAATAAATAAGAAAAAATATAAAAGTAAAAAATATATATACTTAGTTTTTATATGCTTCATAGTACATACTTTTAACCATTTCTCTCATCCTGAGTATTCAAATCTGCAGATGAAAGTTATTCTCACAAACCCAAACTCACTGCCATCAAGGTGAACCAATTCTGACTCATAATGATCCTATAGGACAGGGCATAAGTGATCCTACCTGTAAATTTCTGAGACTGTATCTTTCCATGGGACTAGAAAGCCATTGCTTTCCAAAGAATGGCAGGTGGTTTTGAACTACTGACCTTGTGCTAGGATACACAAACTAAAGAAATTCATACAAAGTATCTAGATGTCTAATATAGATTTTTATTTTAGTGGGACTAAGTGAATAAATATATTAAATCTGCAAAAAATGGAGTAGAAAGAAAGCCTTCATAGTTAGACCAATGTTCTGTTCTTGTCTATAAGGTTTGCATTGGCTACTTTTCAGAAAAAGAATGCCAGGCCTTTTCTCTCGTCTGTTTTAGTCTAGAATCTCCCCTGAAACCTGTCCAACCCCATGTGGGATCCTGGTATTTGAAATGTCAGTGGCATCTATTGGAAAGTACTGATAGCAATGTTGGATTCACTGTGGCGGAACAACGTGACAGAAGGTGGCAAAAGGCAACACACCATTTCCTTCTATTGTGCATAAGATTCCTATGAGTCAGAGCCAACTCGACGACAGCTAGCAACAGCAACAGCAATGCCTTTGGTTCTTTGGGAGTGTCTGGCAGAGATCGTTAGGGATCACCTATTGGGTACTCAACAGGCTGGGCAATATCATCTTATTTTAGGAACAAAGGACGGTTGCTTGAGAATAACCTGCGTTTCAGGGATATGTGATGACTGTGAGAAGGTCAGTGTCAGTCCCACAAACACCAAGCACATAGATAAGCAGGTGAATCTTCATTTTATTGAATCTAGGGAAGGGAGAATTTCTCCAGGTGTTTCTGCAGGAATGAGCAACATATTGACTGATAATAATGAGTCATAGTAATTAAACATTTTTGAAGCTTGAAATATTTGACCTGAAATTCAAGTGCCAAAATATTTTAAAACTCAGAATATAAATATTAAAATGGAGAAAATCCATGGGGAAAAGAAAACACATTCGAAAGAATAGATTCCAAAGCCATTCACGTGAATTTAGAAGTTCTAAAGAAAAAACAAAACAAAGCACGAAACAGATGGTGATGAGGAAATAAATATATAAATAATACTGCTTCGTGAGATAGTTACTGCAATATAAAGTTCATCCTCAAAATTAATGGCTTCCAACAGTATCCTTTCATTGTCTCATGCTTTCTGTGGATCAGGAACCGTGGAATGACTTAAGTCGTTGGATCTGAACCAGACTCTCCCACGCTGCTGCAGTCGTTATGAGCGAAAGCTGAAGTCTGTGTCCTGACTAGAGTTGAAGGCTCCACTTTCAAAGTAGTTTCTGTGACTGCTGGCAGGGGGCTGCTGTCCCAAAGGAGAGCCCACTTTTCCTGAACAGTTTGTCCTATGACTTTGCTCACAGCAAGGGTTCCACAAGAACAATAAAGAGAAGGTGTGAACGAGAGTATTCAAGACAGAAGTCAGTTTTTCATATTCTAACCTCAGCAATGGCTTTTCATTACACTACCTCATGTTGTAATCGATGAACCCAGTCCTGTGTAGGAGGTGACCTTAAACTAGTACAAGGATTAGAAGGAGGGGATCACTGGGAGCTATTTTAAAGACTGCCTACCACCAATATGGAAAAAAGGCATGCTTCGAGAGGCCAGGAAAATTTAAGTCTGAAAATTTATAGGAATCATTAAATATCAGGCTGGATCAATGAAAATCAAAAGCACATACATTCTCAGCCTAAAATTGTGAACTCTGATGATCCTGAGAAAGTGAAATAACTTTCTAGGCCAAGTTCACTCAATAAAAAGGTAAAAATCATACTTGCGTGAGATATCTGTGCAGTCCTGGAAGCCAGAAGACTGTGAAGTTGTATGAGAAAAAGGCTGTAACCCCAAAATTCCAAATCAAGCCTAGATGATATCTAAAAGATAGAGAAGAGCCTAGAGAGCAGAATGTAATTGGTAAAAGTCAATAACCAATTACCAAATAAATGTTTATACAGAGCTAAAAATGGGGGAAGAAAATTAGGAGAGGGAATAGGTGTAAACATTGCTGCCCATTGTGTAGAAATTAAATATCTTTGAAAATATATAATGTATATGGTAAGGATTTTTGAAAGAGAAAGAATAGGCTATATTTTTAATTTTAAAAAATCCTTCCTAATTTTTGTGGCTGTCTATTACAAAAATTGATTCTTGGTTGCTGACATCCATGGGGCCTCATGAACATCAAACTCAGTACTTCGTGGCTCCACAAAATCAAGGGAGCTCTCATGAGTGCTAAGCAGAAGGTTGGTGGTTTGAGGGCACCCAGAGCTGCTTTGAGAGAAAGGTCTGCTGATCTGTGTCTGAACAATCAGCGATCATCCCTAAGGAGCACACTTCCACTCTGGCACACAGAGGCGCACCAGCTGGAGTTGTTTCACTGATAACCGGTTACCATTTCAAGACAATTGCCTCCCTCTGATTGTCCTGGAACAGGAAGAGAGAGGTGGTAGACTTGTCCCTAGGCGTTGCCCTGTCTCGGCTCAGAAGCTCTTGCCTTCCCTTCCCTTCTAGTCACATTTCATTGACCTAAACCTGTTACATGGTCTCAGGCATGCAGGGTAACGAGGAAGCTAAAAGCAGGAAATAAAAGAGAAATTTATATTGATGTACAGCAGTTCAGTCAATTCTGACTCAGCGTGACCTCATTTGTGTCAGAATAGAACTGTGCTCTAGAAGGCTTTCAGTGGCTGATTTTTAAAAATTCGACCACACAACCTGTCTCATAAGACACCTCTGAGTAAATTCAAAGTCCCAACCTTTTGATCAGCAGCAGAGCACCGTAGACATTAGCACAACCTTGATTTAAATGGCCTTAGCAAAAATAAGAGGAGGAACGTAAGCCCCAAGGAAGAATGCAGAAGGTATTCACTGATATCATGGGGTAAGATATGCAAATGAGTAAGAAAAGGCCAAAATTAATGTCCTGTAAAGTTGCCATGTTACTGAAATGGACAGGAGGCAGGAGAATTGTCTTAATGAAGAATGGTTTTTATGCTGTTTTCAGAAAATAGTAGAATAAGCATCTACTTACTGGTATATAGTTTTAGAAATCCACAGGGGCAGTACTACTATGTCCATGTGAGAGTCATTGTGAGATGAAATTAAATCAGTGGCTGTGTATGTTAGACAGGGATCTCCAGAGAAACAAAACCAGAGCACTAAAAACTTTACATATATTTATACAGATAGATAGCTATATAACATAAGAGATAAACAGTTAATTAAATTATAAAGCAGTACAAATGGCTCAGTGCAACTCACCCCCGTGAGACAGCTGTGAGACACTGGCAGTCCTTCAAGTCTTGAGGGCTGCCGGATAGTCCTCTGTAGAGCAATTCAGGCTATCCTGGCACAGGCAGCAAACAGCAAGACAGGTCACCAACCATCAGCCAGATGACAGGGTCTGACAGTCCCCAGCTCAAGAGATGTAAATTCCAATTGTGTGGTGAAGCAGGTCTTAAAGGGACCTCAAATTACAGCTCACAGTCCATGAGTTAGGTGTCCCACAGGTAATGTAGCTTGCAAACTGAGGCACAGAACAAGCAAGGCAGCTGCTTCACCCTGGTCCGATGATCAAGAGAGGCGAGTCACGCCGAGCCATTTATCTCTCCACCCTTCAATTAATTCCACATGTGTTCATTGGCCATGTTGGCGCAATAAACATTAACTATCTCACTGTGAGTTTGAGTTATTGAGGGATAAAAACACGTAGTTAACAAAAATGAGGGAAATGGAAGTAACTAAGTAAAAATAAGAAATCAAGTGGAAAAAAATGAAATAGATTATAAAAGACTTGGAAAATGAACAAATCAAAACTTTACATTAGAATTTTGAGAAACAAATTGAAAGCATATGGATCACTCTCGCAAATGAAAAGAATTTAATGGGGTGTTAAACTCAGACAACATGGGCCTTTACGATTAAAACAGAGTATACAATAAGGAGAATATTTAACTCAAAGTACATTATACTGATGGATAAAATGTACACCTACACTCCAGAAAGCTTTCACTAGCTGATTTTTTAATTGAGATAATTAACCTAATTAGCATTGTATGTTGACCATGTGCACAAATGAGTGCTAGTTGCTTTCTGTTCAAATTTTAATTTTATGAAAATGGTCAGATCCTTAGCATATTGGTATTCTGTTAACATGTTCTTCAAATTAATAGATGGTTTTTGGTGTAATATTTCTGCCATAGAAGTAAAACTGAGTGACTTACAAGCTCATTACCAATATTTTAACTTATTTAACACTCTGCTAAATATATTTTACAATTCATTTATTGTAATTTTTATCACAGCAATTCCATGTGACAAAGTAGAACTATTCCATAGTTGTGTTAGTCTGGGAACTTTAGAGAAACAATCCACAGAAACTCATGTATAAGAGAGAGTTTTATATTAAGGGTAAGTGCACATCAAGGAAACATCCCAACCCAGTGATGCCCAAGCCCACAAGTCCAACATTAGCCCATACATCTGACACCAATCCACAAAGTCCTTCTCCATCTCACAAAACACACACAATGATGCCGACTACAGGAAGAAAGCTGGATCAATGAATGTGTAAGCATCTCTGCGCTGGCAGGGGTCTCTATACGGCTGCTCCAGCACCCAGGGCTGCATCAAGGCAGGTCCATGTGGCTTCTCCACAGGGATGTCTTGTGGGAAGTGAGCCTTGCCAGATGAAGCAGGGAACTGGTTAAGGCAGCTGCACCCTGGTACGATCATCAGAAAGCAAGAGAACCGAGAACTCAAAAGGAGAGGCTCCCCAAGCCATTTATCTCTCCATCCTTCAATTAATCCCATATGTGTTTATTGGCCAGGTTGGCACAATAAACTTTAACTATCTCAATAGTGAATACCAGAAAGATATTTACTTGTGATTCATTAATATGCAAAGGCATTTGTATGGCTTATCACAAATTATGGATGGTCTTGAAAGGAATGGTAATTCCAGAATACTTCATTTTGCTCCTGCAGAGCCTGTATCTGGAACAAGAAGCAGTTGTGCAAACAGAGCAGGAGAATACTGCATGGTTTAATTTCAGGATAGGTCTTCATCTGGGATGTGACCTGTCACCACACTTATTCAATCTGTTTGATAAGCAAATAATCAGAGAAGCTGGGTTGTGTGAAGAAGAAAGCAGTATCTGGGTTGGAGAAAAGCATATTAACAATCTCTGATGTGCGAATGACCAAACCCTGCTTGCAGAAAATGAAGACTTTAAACACTTGCTGATGAAGATCAAGGATTGCAGCCAGTATGGATTAAAACCAAGTAAAGAAAATAAAAGTCCTCAAAACTGGACCAGTAGGTAGCATCATGATAAATGGAGAATTGTTTGAAGTTGTCAATGATTTAATCTTATTTGAATCCACAATCCGGCCTCACGAGATCAAGCGACAGGTTGCATTAGGTAAATAAGCTGCACGAGAGTGTTTTAACGTGTAAAGCAAGGATGTTACTTTGAGGACTAAGGTGCACCTGATCCAGCTATGATATTTTCAGGGGCCTCAAATGCATGTGAAAGTTGGACACTGAATACGGAAGAACCAAGAAGGTTGGATGCATTTGAACTATGGTGTTGATGAAGAATATTGGAAGTACCGTGGATTGACGAAAGAACAAACACCTGTCTTGGAAGAGGTATAGGCAGAATGCTCCTTAGGAGCAAGGATGGTGAGATGTAGTCTCGGGTACTTTGGACATTTTGTCAGGAGGGTCTGGTCTCTAGAGAAGGACATCCTTCTTGGTTACGTAGGGGGGGCAACAAACAAGAGAAAAATCCCACGATGAAATGAATTAACACAGTGACTGCGACCATGGGCTCAAACAACAATTGTGAGGGTGCCGCCGACCAGGGGATATTTCCCTCTGCTGTACAGAGATATGGTCCCTGTGTTTCAAACTGCACTCAATTGCACCTAACAACAGCAACAACAACAACAAACAACAATGAACTTTTAGGAGAAAACAGCTAGGTCTTTCTACTCCAGAGCTGCAGGGTTAGTTTGAATTGCCAACTTTTGCTTTAGCAGCTGTGCACTTACACTACCAGAGTTTCTTTTTAATGCTCTAAATAATGAAAATATACAAATATTCTTCATGTTGTCACTCATCGGGCTTTAGGATAGTGCCTTAACCAGCTAATTAATGCCTTAGTTCAATGTCACAGATCCTGCAAATCAATGTGATACGCTGGATAGGTGTCTGGACCCCAACTCTTAGCCTGTTTTTTTCCCTGGTAGTTCAACTTGTTTATACTCTGTCTATAACTTGAATTGAATGAAACTCAATTGTGCCTATTTTAGTTTCTAATTGTATTAGACTTTGTGTTACACATGAGATTTACACATAATATTTCTATAAGGCAAAGTATTGAAAACAGGAAGCATTCAAATGAAAGCCATTCCTTTAGTCTGAGAGAGCTAAGATTTTCTTTTTAGATAATATCTCATTGTTAATTTGTTGAGTTTACTTGACTACAGAGAAACTATTTCAAAGAATATGAAATTACATGGAAATGTCTGTTGTAAATAAATGGAGCTATACGGCTCAGAACTCATGAAGTCGTAGGGGATTTAAAGTTATTTTGTTTTCAACAAGCCGACCAGGTCATCAGCCTGCATGTATAAAGGAAACAAGCTGGGCAGGAAATACAGGATTGACAACCTGGTAACATCCTTGCAGGGTTTGACAGGACTCAAGGTGAACAGAGCGCTGTCTAAAGTACTGAAACTCCATTTCGCTCACAATGAAGTTGTAGGTGGAAAAATACAATCGGATTCCCTTGGTGATACAGTAAAAGACGGAGTTCATCAAATACTTTAATATTTGTCATGTAAGTTAACATTTAATAATGTCTAAAAATTATATAATTGTTGGTATTTTATTAGAAACTATATCTAAAAAGAAGCTTGATAGTCTAAGATTTTACTCAAAGGAAGTGTCTGCACAAAAACAACATACAAAAGACCAACAACATGGGTGGGTTCTCAGAATTTTGTCAGAGTTCATGAATACTGAAAGAGAAGGCAAAACTAAAGGGCAAAAATATAATCTGAGATGATTTAGTCTCAGGTCTTTTCTTTCAAATCTGGTGATAACATTATGGGGTGAAGAATATATGGAAAAGTGCCAAGTCTAATGTTTTAAGTTTATGTGCAATTTGTTTGATTGCTGCTTGGAAATGCCAAGGGCATTAGAACTTGAAAAGCTATTGTATAGGGTGAGTGAGGTCAGACTTTAACATTTCTGTTCCTTTATTATTTTTTTAACCTGACTAGTACTAGATTTTAACAGGTGCCACCCAGATTTTAAACTGGCCTATTATTTAGAAATCTCTGAGAAATATGTTTAGAGCTGCCCTTAGGGGTCAGAGTGGGCAAGAGTGGGTACAGGAAAGGGGAAAGGAACTAGGAATGAAAAGTTTCAGGAAAGCTAACTGTCCTAATGTTGAGCATATTTGGTAATATATCAACATTATTTGATGAAAAACAATGAAAAAATGCTGACAGACTACTCAACTCACTGACACGAAGTCAATGCTGACTCACAGCCCCTTGTAGGATGGGGTAGAACATCCCTCAGCGTTTTTGAGACGGCAACTCTTCCTGGGAGAGGGAGGCTCTTTTCCCACAGAGCGGCTGATGGTTTCCAACTGCCGACCTTGTGATTAGCTGTTCAACGTGGTCGTAACCACAATGCCAAAATTGGTCCTCCAAATCACCTGGTGTGCTTTAAAATGTTACGCTATTAGTTTCAGGATTTTATTTGTAGACACTTAGCTAAATATTTCCATTTGGTTTTGTATTCTTAGGAGTTTTCCTACTTGAACAATGAAAGAGCAACTGTTTTGTCACTTTAACTATTTTTAGGGACACAATTCCTTTTTGTTGATTGTACACAAAATGTACTACCTTCACCACTATATATACCCAGCCCTTTTCATTAAAAAAATCTGAGCCCCATAAGCAATAACTCCCCATACTTTTCTCACTTTACCTGCTCTCAATTTCTATGTTTTTGTTCACTCTAAGTATAACCTGTATATGGATCAAGCAGCAGTAGTGTGAATGGCAAAAGGGCGTACTGACGGTTTAAAATCCGGAAAGGCGTGCATCAGGGTGCTACCCTCTTGCTGTATTATTCAATCTGTATGCTGAGCCTGTCATCAGAGAAGCTGGATTAGCTGAAGAAGAGCACAGCATCAGCATTGGAGGAAAGCTTATTAACAACCTGTGATCTGTAAATGAATAACCTTGCCTGCTGAAAATGAGGAGGACTTGGAGCATTTGCTAATGAAGATCAAGTAAGAAGATCAACCATTGAAGTTGTATGTCTTACAACTCAATGTAAAGAAGACTCAAATCCTCACAAGTGGAGAAGTAGGTACCATCATGTTAAGTGGAGAAAAGAATGAAGTTGTCAAGGATTTCTGTCTTGCTTGGATCCACAATCAGTGCTCATGGAAGCGACAGTCAAGCGATCAAATGATAAATTGCATTGGGTAAGTTTGTGGTACAAGAACTCTGTAATGTTGAAAAGCAAGGAGGTTACTTTGAGGATGAAGGTATGCTTGACGCAAGCTATGGTATTTTCAATTGTGTCATGTGCTTGTGAAAGTTGGATATTGAATAAAGAAGACTGGGATAAAGTTGATGTATTTACCTTATGTTTTTTTAATAACGAATGGTTATGAGCATCTTCCCATGTATTTTTTGTCCATTAACACAATTCTTTTGGGGAAATGTCTAATCAGATTTTTTATCATAATTCCAGATTGGGTTGCTTGTCTTTCTGTGTTGATTTGTAGCAGGTATTTATATAATTTGAGTACTAATCCCTGTTAGACACATGATAAATATATTCTTCCTGTCTACAGGTTGCCATTCACTTTCTACATCATATTCTGTAACACACATTTACAACTCTGATGAATTCAATTAACTATTTTTCTTAATGTTGCTTGTACTTTTAATATTGTGTCTGCAAAACCCATGGTCAAACCCAAAGTCATCCAAAAATGCTCTTAACCCTATATTTTCTTCTAAGAATGCTATGGTTTTAGTGCTTATGTTTAGGCTATTGACAAAATTTGAATTTATGATGAAATGTTGGGACCTAATTTTTATCTGCATATAGAAATCCAAAATTCCAATTTAGTTTATTAAATACGTGGTTCTTTCCCCACTCCTATCTCTTAGACACTTTTGTCCTGTAGCCTGTGGTCCTGGATGAAATAAAATCGACTTTTGAAGCTCCCATGCATTATCCCAGTGACTCCCAAGGAAAACATTGTATATCCACTTAAAATTATATTATTGATACCACTAATAAAATTTAGTAAAATAGTTAATATTTATATCATATATTCTCTAGATGTTATTATTAATTTTAAATATACTTTAACCATGGGTACTTTTTTAGTTTGATACTAGCTCTTCTCCAGAGCTAGGTATGTCATACCATGGGACCAAAGAGTGTCCAGTGAAACACAGCTGCTGTTATAAACCAAGGAGGATTCAAATGTGTCTGCCAGGTACATCAAATGCTTTTCTTATAGGACCGTTGAAGGAAGTAAGATATGAGAGACTTGTCATGTAGAACACTTCCCTAACTAGAGAGCAGAAAGGAAATTTTACTTTCTATTCCAGCTTTAATCAATCTTCTTGTGAAAATTTACTTGTAGTTAAAGCACATTTTTCTCCATTCTCCTCATAAACTTGAAATATCATCTGACCACTATCTTCAATGTGTAAGAAACAGCAGCAGTTTCTTTCTTTCTTTTCTTTCTTTTTTTTTAAATGGGAAGGTGACAAGCATATACCCTTGAAAAGTAACCAAAGATATTAACTTTTTGACTATAAAAATTTTTAAGGTTTTTGTACATAGCAACAAAAGCTTCATTATTAAGGCATTAACTAAAAAATAGAATCTATAAACAAGTAAGAAGGTTTAAATAACATTATTGCTTTAAAAGCTTATGAAATCTAATTATGTAATCTCCTGTCAACTTGCAAAGGGGTGGAGTCTAACCTGTCAATCAGGTGGCAGCTTGAGGACCTCATTTGGAAGCACAAAGGAGATAAATAGCTCATTGGGGGACAGGACAGATACACACTCTGCTTCATGTTCCTGATGACAAGAACATGGAGCTTTGCGAGAGCCCTGAAGTTAGAGGATCCACGTGGTAATCCATGCCAGCGCTGAGATGCTTACACCACCACTGTATTCACATGACTTTCCACCCACTGATTTGTGATCTTCCAGTATTCAGCATCATTGCATATGTTGTGTGAGTCTGAAGAGGAATTTAGAGATTGGTATTGGACATATAGGCTAATATCAGATTTATGAACTTGATCAGGACTGGGTTTGGATGTTTTCTCAATATTCAATTGCTCTTGAATATAAAGTTCTTTCTTTTACACACGAGTGTCTATGAATTTGTTTCTTTATTCCACCCAGACTCACACACTGATAAATGAAACGATCCATTTAAAATGTGGCCAAGGATCCAAATAGATTTGGCACATACAAAAAAAATGTATTGGATATTATATGAAAGCACAAGGAGTCCTGGTGGCAGCACCTGCTAAGTTGCTGGGCAGTACTAACCAACCAGTTGGGCTGCTAATTCCAAGGCCAGCAGTTTGAAACTACCAACTGATCTGAGGGAAGAAAATTGGGCTTTTTGCTCCCAGAAAGACTTACAAACTCAGAAACCCCAAAAGGCTAGTTCTACTTTTTTATTTATAAGCATGTAGAGTCATTTATGAGTTGGAATAGTCACAATGACAGTGAGTTTATATAAAAGCATTTGACTTGCATTCTATCTCAGTAGTGATTAAATTTAAACTAAATTAAGATATCATGTGTCACTCACAAATTAGCTGAAATTCTCTTAAATATAATGTGAATGGAGGGACAGTGAAACTTAATCCTCTTAAATTCATGGTGAACGTGCAAAATGTCTTTTTGGATGACAATACTAGCACTGTCTGTCAAGATTCTGGAGCTGTAGTGGCATCCTGGGTTTGTTCAAGGTCGGCAGTGTGAAACAACTGGCCACTTTGTGGGCTAGAGACGAAGATTTCTATTCCATAGACTTACCATCTCAAAACCTCAGAGGCAGTCCTATTCTGTTGCCTGGGGGCAGGATGATTCTGAGTGGACCCCTGGAAGGGAGTTGAGTTTGGATAAAGACTCTAAAGATGGGAGACCTGGTGGTTTTGTTGAGTGAGCCTTTAGCTTGGCTGAAGATCAATGGTTCAAGGCCACTGGTTTCTCCCTGGGTAAAACATGAGGTTAGATCTCCATGAGAGAATGATGAGAGAAAAAATCTGCTTCCATACAGCTGTAAAGCTTCAGAAAACTACAAGTTGCTGAGAATTGATGACAATGATTTTGGCTTTATAAGATCCTAAAAGATGAATACACTCATCCCATAGCTTCTACAAATAGGAAATTGTGTGAGAAATAGTGCTATGGACAAAGACAATAGATATAAATAATAATTATAATACTGTTAAGAGGTTATACACTGCCTAAATAAACATTAAAATGTAACAGCATCACGAAATAAAGTCATGCTTATTTTGAATATTACTCAGTGATGCATATCAGGATCATTGTAATAGAAAAATGTGCAAAAATGAAATGCAAAATACGTGAAAAAAGTCTGCAGTTAATCATAATTGGGATTGGGTGTATTAGTGAAAAAGTACAGGTTTTCGTTTGCCAATTTAGTCTAGTTAAATCTGAGTCATATCATGCAATAGAACAGTACAGCTCTCCATAGGGTTTCCTAGGCTGTAATGCTTACAGGGTAGAAGATCTGGTGGTTTAATGCATTGGGTTGCAACCCACAGGGCTGGCAGTTCAAAACCACCCGCACCTCAGTTGGAGAAAGCCTTTCTACTCCTGTCAACTGTCACAGTCTGGAAACCCACAGGGGGTTGCTATGAGTCAGCATTGACTCTATGGCAGCAAGAGGGAGAGAATGTTCACAGGAGCAGACTGGCAGATCTTTTGTCAAAGGAAAGAGCTGGTGGGTTCAAACTACTGACTTTAAGATTAGCTGCTGAGTACTTAATAACTGTAGTGCCTGGGGACCTTTGAAAGCAGTGTTAAATGCATTAAATACTAACATAATAATGCTTGTGGATGAGTCCTATGATTATGCTGTTGCTAGGTGCCACCATTGGGACCCTGTGGAGAGCAGAATAAAACATTCTCCGGTCCCGCTCCATCCTTATAATTATTCTTATATGTGAGCCCATGACTGCAGCCATGGTGTCAATCCTCCTCATTGAAAGCTGCTTTTCTACTGACCTTCCACTTTTCCAAGCATGATGTCCTGTTCCAGGGACTGGTCTTTCCTGATAACATGACCAAAGTACATGAGATGAAATCTCACCATCCTCATTTCCAAGAAACATTCTAGCCATAATTCTTCTGCGGCAGATTTTTTTTTTTTTGTTCTTCTGGCAGCACATAGTGATTTTAAATCTCTTCACCAACAATACTATAGCTGAAATACAACCATTCTATGGTCTTCCTTATCCATTGTCATGTTAGACAGGGTTCTCAAGAGAATCAAACCCAGAATGCTTAAGATATAGATATAGATGATATAGATAGATATAGATATATACAGCACGGAAGAACATAACAGGTAATAAGTCCACACAGCAGTACGGAGATCTCAGTTCAACTCACTTCTGTGCAACAGTTAATATACTGGAAGTCCTTCAACTCAAAAGGGCTGCTGGGTCCAAGGTCAAAGAAACAGACAGCTGAGTCTTCCCCAGACCAATGCAGGCAGCAAACAGCAGGATGGGTCACCAACAGTCAGTAGCTCAGGAGCTTAATGAAGCAGCCCCGGATGGGATGTCAAGTTCAAGCAATGCAAGCCAACAGCATCTGAGTCTCACGCTCAAGCAATGTCTACACCAGCAGCGTGTGAAGCAGGTCTCGAGGAATCTCAAGCTCTAGCAACATGATCCATGGGTCAGCCTGGGTCCTACAAGTAGTAGTGTAGCTCACAAGTTGGGGCAGAGAACTAGTTAAAGCAGCAGAATGCTGGTCTGATCACCAGAGGGCAAGAGAAAGAGGGGCGGCCTTGCTGAGCCATTTCTCTCTTTGCCCTCCAGTCAAACTGCCACCTGATTAATTCCACATGTTCCAACTGGCCAGGTAGTCAAAGTAAACCTATCACAACTGTCCAACTTTAACATGCATAAGAGGTAATACCATGGCTTGTGTCAGGTGCACCTACCTTAGGCCCCGAAGTTAACCCTTGCTCTTCAAATACTTTATGCAGAAGATTTGCCTGAAATTTCCTTTGATTTTATGACTGCTGCTTCCACGATCATTGATTGTGGATCAAAGAAGTTGAAATCTTTTGATGAAATTCAAGATGAAATTGATATTGTTTATTGGTCCAGTTGTGAGGATTTTCATTCACCATATCTACTCATCTATAAACAGAGTTTTTCAGGACATTTTTAAAGAAGTGTTTGTGGTAAAATTAGGTGCCTCAGGTGATATTCGGGTTGGCTTATACTGGAGTGTACGTGGTACACGGAGTTGCAACCCCTACTGTTTTTGTCAGCAAGTGCTTCAAGCCCTCCTTGTTTTCAGCCAGCAAGGTGTGTCATCTGTATAGCACAGATTGTTAATAAGACTTCCTCCAATCCTGTGGCCATGGTCTTCCTCATGCGATTCAGCTTCTCTGATCATTACTCAGCATACAGGTTGAATATGTATGATGAGAGATTAAACAATAACACAAAATTTGTTAATTTTAGGCCATGTAATGTTCCCTTGTTCTGTCCAAATGACTGTCTCTTGGCCCATTTCCTGGTTCCCTGAAAGTACTATGAAGTGTTCGGGAACTGCTAACCTATTCAAGGTAACCCATCGTTTGTTATGCTTATGTCACTCTAATAATTCAATATTTATATATTTTACAATAAACATGTCATTTTTCCATAAGTGTTACTTAAAAAGAGAAAACACCATCATGCAGATTTAATTAACTCAATAAAGAGAATGTTATATGATGTCACTTATAAGGAAAAAAATACTCTTTTCCACGCCATCTGGTAAACTTGATTCAAAGTAAGTCTTTATGTGTTGTATAAAACCGTGCTGCATAGTGCTTTCAGTAGCTGCTTTCAGGGAGACAGATCAACTGTCCTTTCTTCCCAGGTGTTTCAGAGTGTAGTCAACCCCCTATAACCTTTGGGTTAGAACCCCAAAGTTAGCTTTTTGTATTAAAGAGAATATTCTACAAAGTACTGAGAATAGGGAAAGGTATACAGATCACAATTTTTAGTGATTGTTTCATCAAAATCTATATGGGCAATAATTTTATTTCAAGACCTGATCATGTCCCTAGTGTGAACAGAGCAAGTCATTAAGAGAAACATATGATGGAACAAAGTTGAATCTTGTTGATAACATTTAAATTGTTTACTACATGGAAGGAGATCCTCAATTTTTATGTTACAGTAGAAGAAACTGTTTTACTTTCAAGTTGTCTTTTAGTGGTTTAAAATTATTTACAAGTGCATGTTTTATTCTCAAGCTATTTTGTTATCTTTAAAAATTATTACTTCCTGTCATCAAAGTTCTCACAATTTTATACTTTAACCTTTAACCATTTTTTAACAAACTTTGAACCACACTGACTGAAAGTGCTGTTGTTAATCTTTTAAAAGTGGTACACTAATTTTAATTTCCCTACAATTTATTTTCTTTTTAGAAAAAAGTAAAAACTGAAATTCAAATACGCTAGAAATGATGGAGAAAATGTTATCAACTTATTTCAGAATAACTGTGTATTTTTCAACAGCTATTTAATAGTTGTAGATAATCTTAGAAGGAAGTTATATATTAAAATTTGGAGTTGCCCATTTGTTCAGTTTGATGGACAGGGTCATTAGCATTACTCAGTAACGTTTTCCAGACCGTCTGCCTTTTAAAACAGGCACTAAGATTTTTCTTATAGTCCTTGTTAGAAAAATGTTGATTTAAACCAAATTTCTAAGGTTTATGAATAAAGTGAACATTATGAAAAAAATGACCGACATTCCTATAGAAACAACATGAGAAATTCCTAAGCAGAAAGGTGAAGACAAAATCCATTTCCAACTTAAAAGCATTACTATTCAGATGCTTTTATTTTTTCAGAATGTTTTTCTTTTTCCTTCCTTTTCAAAAATAAACAGTTTTACTGGGACATAATCCAAATATCATACAGTTTAACAGTCAATCATATCCAGAGGAGTTTTATAGTCATTGCCACAATCAGTTTTAGAAAATGTTCTTTATTATACTGCTTGTTAATAACCCCCTCTGAACATAGATTGGGGTGTGAATTGCCTTGCTGGCTTACAGAAGACTTTGGAAGTTAGGTCACTTTAACACCTTATCATCTGATCTCCCTTTGGACACAGTTTAAAGTTGTTACAGTTTTTAATATTTTCTGTTTTTCTTTCGACTGGTGTTTTTCTCTGTTTTAGTTTGCCATTGTTGTTAGCATTTTCCTCCCTTTTCTTATTATTTTGTGCTTCCCCTTTCCTTGCACCCTTCCCCTCTTCTCTCATCATTTTCCCTCCTTTGGATATTTCCTTCCTTCCTTCCTTCCTTACTCCTTCACTGGCCTCTCTGTTTCTTTTATACCCCCCTCCTCCCTCTATATATTTATTTGAATCTTTTAAAACCAATATACAACTATTCCTTATTCTTGGTATACTTAATATTAATAACTTTAGTAGCTAAACTTCAATGTCTATGAGTTCTATATTACAAATGTGATATCACATTAAATGTTTGTGGGTTATCTAGCACACATCAGAGTTGGGAATGATAAATTTAAAGTTCATATTATCATGAGCCAGTGTAACACACTATATGATTGAGCACTCACTGCCACACACCTAGCAGTTTAGCACATTGTAATAGCTTACATAGTGCTATGATGTTGCCATGTATACTCTGGGTATTTAAAATATTGTTGATCACCCATAACAAAACAAGTTTTAGCAAAACTTCCAGACCAAGGCAGGCAAGGAAGAAAGGCTTAAAAATCTATAACTAAAAATTCGTGAGTGAAAATTCTATAGATGACAATAGAATATTACCTGAGATGTGCCCCTAGGTTTAGAGACAGTAAAATACACAGTGACAACAACTGACTCAACCCTGTAAACAATAATGAAGATGATACAGTGTTTCGTCCTGCTGCGCATCAGTTGGCATCAGTTAGGGACAGACTTCATGGCAACTAACAACTAACAGCCTGATGGAATAGTAACATTTTCTCAATTTTTACTCTCCAAATCTTCATATATATATATATATTGCTATTGTGGATGAGCTGAAATTCTGGACACTTAATTCTGGTTAAAACAAGGATGTTTGCTCTTGAAATTTTCAGAGTCATCGATATTACTAAGGGCTCATTACAGATCAGGGATTGTGCTAAGTGCTAACATTTGCAAATTCTGGAACCGGCAACCAAGAAATTAAAGCATTTTTCTTTGAAATTAACAGTCTTGGCACTCTGGATCTGATTTTTGGTCAATTGTAGAATCTAAATGTGAAGCAGGCCATACACTTGTATCTTTTGATTGAAAAATTAACCATAAAGAAATCGCCACATTTATCCACAGATAGCTTCTGACTACTAACTCTCTTAGTAACATATAAAATCACCACACAGTTGTTTAAAGTTAAAAATAAGCTCAGTACATTGTGAGGAATTGAGAAATCTCATCATGCAAGATTGGACCAAATCAGCACAAACCCCAGTTTAGTTTGACACACTGTCTAGTCAACACACCGGGTTGACTAGACAAACAAACCCCAAAACAACACTCAGATGTAAGTAAGAGAGATCTTTATATTGAAGAGTAATTGAATATTAAGAAAACATTCCAGCCCAGTCCAGATCAAGTTCATATGTCCTATATTAGCCCATATGTCTGATACTAGTCTATAAATTCCTCTTCAGACTTCATGCAGCACATGCAATGATGCTGAATGCAGGAAGATTACAGGCCGGTAGGTAAAATGTCTTGTGGATCCAGTGACATTGGAAGCATCTCAGGGCTGGTGCAGGTCTCCATCTGGCTTCTCCAGCTTTCTGAGTGTGTCTCCTCAACTCGGTTCTACATGGTTTGTTTGTTAACAGGAAAGGGGGAAGAGAGAGAGAGAGAGAGAGAGAGAGAGAGAGAGAGAGAGAGAGAGAGAGAGAGAGAGAGATCTACCTCCAGGGAGAAAAAAAGGAAGTTCGCAGAAGCCCACAAGGAAACATTAGGCTGTGATCTGATTGACAGGTTGGACTCCACCCCTTCATTCTTAATATCCTCAAGTTGGCTTGAGATTACTACCACACACACAAATTTCATTTTAGCTCAGTTGTGCTATTTTTTGGCCCATTCTCCTGGGAGGTGGAATTTCAGGTATAAATCAAACAGTGAATTATTTACTTTTTCTGCAGATCCATAAATTGTCAGCTTTATGTTCACCTTTCTCTATTTCAAGAACCCAACCCTATTGCATTTATTCTATCATAGAATACACGCCACTGACCCAGAATATCTGATTACTATTTAACTCTCCTACTAGTTAGCCTTCAAACATAAAGAGGGAGAACTTTTCTTTTAAAATAGTAGAGCTGAATACACATCGTTGTTTTGATAATCCTAAGTATATATAGATGGGGGTGGACATATATTTGCATGTGGGTTTTATGTTCTTACTTGAGAGGAGAGAGTATAGGCATAAACATTTGGTCCAAGAATAATACCTTGAGCTTGAACAGGAGGAGTGGATGCAGTCATTCAGGTGATGTGACAGCCTAGCTCATACTGACTTAGATGCTTGAGCTTTAGGGGAAGGAGGGAATTAAGACTAATTTTTAAAATAAGAAGCTATCTAAGGAGGGTTTCTTCGAAATTCTCTAAGTAGTCCGGGCAAGAGTGTTTGTCGCCGTGGCAGACAGCACAGTGATTTGCTTGGCGTCGGTCACCCCTTGATTCCCTGGTCACGGGCGAAGGCTTTGAGCCTGCAGATTTTAGCCCAACGCAGTCACTGTTCCTCCTGGGAAAGATGGCGGTTTTGCAGCAAGCAATGCAGTGTCTCAGTGATCCAGAAAAGTCAAGGTCACATCATAAAACGGTTTAGTATTAGACAGGGTTCTCTAGAGAAACAAAACCAGAATGCTAATAATTGTATATATCTTTATACAGATAGATGTATAACACAAGAAATAAACAGTTAATTAAATTATAAAGCAGTACAAATGGCTCCGTGCAACTCCTTCACGTCTGGAGGGCCTCCGTAAAGGCCTCTGTAGAGCAATTCAGGCTCTCCGGGCACAGGCAGCAAACAGCAAGGCAGGTCACCAGCTCAAGAGATGTAAGTTCCAATAGTGTGGCAAAGTAGGTCTTGAAGAAACCTCAAATTACAGCAACACAGTCCACGGGTTAGGCCTCCCACAGGTAGTGTGGCTTGCAAATTGAGGCACAGAACAAGCAAGGCAGCCGCACACTGGTCCGATGATCAAAGAGCGAGAGACAAGAGAGGCAAGGCTCGCCAAATCATTTATTTCTCTGCCTTTCAATTAATCCCACATGTTTATTGGCCAGGTTGGCACAATAAACTAACTACCTCAAGCTGTTTAGGGCAAAATAAACAATTAGCTAGATGTCATGCCTTTTTAAAGATTATTTTTCCCGTATCCTTAAATAAAACACATAAATCCAGAAGTGGAGAACCTTACACTTTGTGGGTGGCTCATTGAAGGCATGGTACAAGTGTAGAGGGCATTTGACTGGTTCTCTTAAGACTCCATCACTCCACTGTTTATTTCATTATAAATCATATATTTAGTTGCCTAGGACTAAAGATACTTTCTGTGCGGTCAATCTTTATGTGAGACCAGAAAACTGCAATTGCTAGTCAAACCTGACTCCCTGATGAGACACAGAGGAGAGAAAGGGATTTCCGTGCAACGTTGGGTCACTCAGTGAACTCCGCATCATGGAACAGAGTTCCCGGAGGTTTAAGGGTCCATGATGCACCAGGGGTCTAAAATCTGGTTGCTGTGAGTAGTTCTGACTCAGGATGACCCCAAGTGTCAGGGAGGACGATATTCCCCAGGATTTTCAGTGACTGATTTTTGGGAAGTACCTTTCTTCTTAGGCATACGCAAACCTCCTAGCTTTCCATGATTAGCGTTTAATGAACTCTTTACAGCATTTCATGACTCTATAGGCTCCCCTACGATATGAATGAGGTAATATTTCTCTTGCTATGGCTGCTATTCAGTAAGTGTTGGGTTACCAACCACAGGTTGGTGGTTAAAGCGCATCACATACTCTGCAGGAAGGACCAAGAATAGGTGATCTGCTCGTGGAAGCATTTATAGGCTTGGAAATCCTAGAGGACTGAGGTAGAGATGATGCGATGGTGGTGCGTGCATCTTTCAGTAAGCTTTCACCATGGCTCCCCAATTGATGTGAAGGAGGTGGGCAGAGTGTATTGTTTTCTCACAAGCAGTTGAAACTAGCTGTGAAAGTTATGTTTAGTTTAGTGCCAACTTGGGTGGGCCAGGGTTCTCAGCAGTTTGGCTGTAATCACTGCTGATGTAATCTAACACAATGTCACAATAACCTCCATGCTGAGAATGAACATTATGTATTCAACTCTGTGAGCTGTGAGCACCGATAGTAGCTGTGATCAGGGGTAACCTCCTTGATGAACTCTCTATTCCTGTACTCTGCCCATATTTTATTTGGATTATTCATTTTTTTCTTGTTGACATATTATAATTTTTCTCAGATTTTAGAGACTAGTCCCTTGTTGGATATATCATTGCCAAACATTGCTTCCCAGGCTGTAGGTTATCTTTTTAAAAAATTTTAATCATTTTATTGGAGGCTGTACAACTCTTATCACAATCCATACATACATCTATTGTGTCAGGCACATTTGTACATTTGTTGCCATCATCATTCTCAAAACGTTTGCTTTCGACTTGAGCCCTTGGTATCAGCTCATTTTCCCCCTTCCTCGCCGCTCCCCCCTCCTTCATGAACTCTTGATAATTTGTAAATTATTATTATTTTGTCATATCTTACACTGTCCGACGTCTCCCTTCACCCACTTCTCTGTTGTCCATTCTTTTTACCTTTTGATGCCGTTTGTTGTATAATTCTCTCCTTTTTAGAAGGTCCCAGTCATGTGGCTTTTTCTTTCTTGCTATGTTTGGTAGCGTGGTTATGTTATATTTTAGGGTCCTTAAATTGTCCTTATGTTCCCACCAATAGGCTGGTAGGGTTCCTGTAGTCGTGTTTTATAGTCTTCATTGTACAAGTCTTTAGTTTCTCTGGTTAGGTTTACTATCAGTATTTCATTTTGTGGGCCTGTTGTAAAGTAGCACTCCAGACCTCAACGCTAATCCGTTTCCAGAAGGAGCGTTGAGATGTGATAGTCAAGTTCCAAATTAATTTGTCTCATAAGAAATAACCAAAAATGGATTAACCCATTCTCAACCACCACCTTTTTACCCTAACCTTTTTTTTTTATACAAAACATTACATAGAAATTTCAAAGTGAATAAGTTCAGAGTTACATAATATAATTTAAAAAGAAACACATTAAAAAAGCTTTTAACATAATATGACCCATACCTTGAGATTGAGGAGGATCTGGATCTGTGGACATGGATGTGGAGAGGAGGGATGGAAAGAGAGTCACTGTTTGGAAGGGGAATCCCCTTCCATCAAATCAACTGGTAGCTGCTTTTCAGGAGTTTTTTTCCCCCTCCTCTGCTCTTTTTCACTAGCACCTGGCTGGCTTTCGCTTAAAAAAAAAAATCTCTCTAATGTGGTCTGCTGTTGGCGTTTCCTTAACTGTTTTCTAGAAGGGTTTACTAAATTATCATCAACAATATCGATAACACGGTTAACTAGTCTTTTCAAAAACCTCTGTCTTATGACCCTTGTTTTTTTACCTAAAAGCAGTATAAAACGCCACAAAAATGAAGAAAATTGAAGCAAAATGCTTGGAACACAGCTGCAAAAGGTTTAAACACCACGTGCTATCAAAGCTAACTAACGCGAGTGACCCAAACAGGAACTGCTTTTGTTGACAAGAATCACGCGTGTCAGGTCGGATTGGATGTTTTGTTCAAGCTCCTATGCAAACTTTTCTTGATATTTCGATATGTCGAGTACGGAGGTCAAGCATGTGGCTTCTACTGTATTATTTTCTTTTTTTTGCAGAGTTCTCTGTTTGTATGCAGGATCTGACAGATTTTCTATGTTGTCCTTTTGCTCTGCTATGTTGTCAACATGTTCATTAATTTCCAATACTTTTCTTGTCCAGACTTTGAGTCTTTCCATATATAAAACCATATCTGTAAATAGCATTTTCTTTCTTGTGTCTTCTTTTGAGATGAACTTGTATGTCACTAAAGACAAGCCCATTTAAATTTTACACCCCCCCCTTTTTTTTAAGCCACTTAAACCGCTATTTAGGTTTAAGGGATAAGGAATCTGGAGAGATATTTTAAAAATCAATATAATATAATATAATATAATTAATATATATATTACATTTCTAAGAACTGAAATCAACAACAGGATTCTGTCAGGCCCTCCATTTCTTGTCCCACCTTTCCCTGTTGCTCCTCCAGTCCCTATCCTCCTCATCATCAAATGATCATCTAGTGTGTAAACCATGTTTTCTCTTCTTTGTTTTCCTTTGTAACAATGGTGGCAGTAAATATTTGTAATACTGAGTTTGCTAAGCATAATGTTCTCTAGTTTTGTGCACATCCTGTGGTATTTAAGAGCTATCATTGTTTTTTATTGATGCATAAAATCCCAAAGAAAGAATGTAAAAGAACTTGTTTATCCATTCTTTTATAGCTGTTTTGATTTTGTTCTTTCCATGTTTTTGCTATTGTGGAAATTGTTGCAATAAACATAGGTGTACATATATCTGCTCCTTTTATGTTCTTGATTTCTGTAGGGTGTGTACCTGGTAGCGAGCTTGTTGGGTCACGAGGTACGTGTATTTGCATTTGCTTAAGGAAACACCATCCTGATTCCCATAGTGGTTGAACAATTCTAAAGACCCACCAGCACTGTAAAATCATTCCTAGCGCTCTACATTCTCTCCAGCAATTGTTATTTTCAGTTTTATTGAATTTTCTGAAAGGTGGCAGTGTGCAGTGGCATCTCATTATTGTTTTCATTTTTCTTTCTCTTATTACTAATCGTCATGAACATTTCTCAGTGTGGTTGTAGGTTGACTATATGCCATCTTTGGTAAATTGTCTATTCATGTCTTGTGCCCACTTGTAATTGGAATATTTGCAATTTTCTTTTTAGGATGTCCCAGTCTTCATTTTGTCCTCCTTTCAAATGTGGATGGTTTTATTGCTTTCAGTTGTCTAATAGCTCTTGCTACGAATTCTTCCAGCACAGCACTGCGTTAGGCTGGTGATAAAAAGCATCCTTGTCTGCTGTTCACAAAGTAGTGACTTTAGTTTCCCCTCCTCGAGTGAGATGTTGCCTTTGGGTTTGCATCTACGGCCTTTGCTATGTTGAGGGCTTCCTTTTATTCTTCTTTCGCTCAGAGCTTTGACTGTGGCGGTGTTGTGTATGTCAAATGCCTTTTTTAAATCAATAGACATGATCAGTAATTCATTTTCTTAATATTATCTATATGGTGGACTCGATAATTGTTTTTCTAATGTTGAACCTGTTTCAATAAGCTGCTGTAACCCTGGAAGCCCTCCCTTGTCTATGCCAGGAGATTGGGAAGACAGTGACTTGGCCAATTGAGTGGAAGAGATCCATATTTGTACGATTCCAAAGAAAAGTGACCCACCAGAAAGTACACACTGCACAACAATATCACTGATATCACACGCAAGTACATTTTTGCTGAAGATCATCTCACAGAGGTTGCAACAGGATATTGACACACAACTACCAGGGAGGGTCAGCCCAGATAGAGAAGAGGATGCGGAACCAGGAATATCACAGCTGATGTTTGATGGATCTTTGACTGAAAGCAGAGAGATATTTACTTGTGTTTTATTGAGTATGTCAAGACAGTCTACTGTGTGTATCCCAATAAACTCTGGACAGCCTTGGGAAGAATAGGAATTCCAGAACTCTTTAGTTTTCTTATGTGCAACTTAGGCATGTATCAAGAGGCAGTTGTGTGAACAGAACAAGGGACTACTTCATGGCTTAAAATCAGGAAACGTTTGTATCTTCTCAACATTCTTATTCAATATCTATGCACAATAAATCATCAGAGTAGTTGAATAATATGAGGAAGAGTGATGTATCAGGATCGGATGAAGGCTTATTTAAAAACTGCAGTATGAGATAACACAATATTGCTTGCTGAACGTGAAGAGGACTTGATGCATTGCAAATAAACATAAAGTAGATCCAAATCCATACAACTAGACCAAGAGGTAATTTGATAAATTCAAAAGACATTGATGGTATGCAGGATTTTGTCTTGTTTGGTTCCATAATCAATGATCATGGAAGCAACAGTGAAGAGACCAAAGGATATATTGCATTAGATAAATCTGACGCATGAGGATTCTTTGGGGGCTATTGAAAAGCAAGAGCATTACTTTGAGGACTAAAGTGTGTCTGACTCAAGTCATGATTTTTCCCATTGCCTCATATGCAGGTGAAAGTTGGACATTGAATTAGGAAGAAGGAAGAATGGATGAATGTTACTTAGGGTGCTGGAGAAGAACATTGGAAGTGCAACGGACTGCTCAAAGGACCAACACAGAAGTGAGGAGAGAGTGCCCTTTCAAGTCAAGGGTGGCAACACTTAGACTTATATACTTTGGACATGTTATCAGGCGAGTCCCTGGAGAAGAACATCGTGCTTGGGAAAGTGGAGGGGCAGTGAGATGGAGGAAAGCCCTCAAGGAGATGGATGGACACTGACTGCAACAGTGCATTCAAACACAGGAACAACCCTGAGCAAGATGCAAGAGATGGGGTGCTTCCTTCCCCGATGGCACCCCAAAACAGTGCTGAATCATCTTTTGCAGAAACATTTCCTGTGAACCTCAAACATTGCCACCACCTTCCCTGTCCATATCCTTTTATTTTTCTTATGATTCTAGTTTTCTGGCTTTTTATCTTATATTCGATTTCTTATCCTTTCTTTATAACATGTGCTTTCTTTCTGCTTTCTCCAGTCCTTTATTTCCTTCCTTATCTCCCATTTTTCTGTTTGATATTATAATAACAATTCTAAAGACAATCATATAACTTTCAATTCTATGTATTCTATGATATATGAACATTAAAATGATCAGCAAAATCAAGATATGTTATCTTAAATGAATAGCAGTAATTCCAGTCCAAATAGACTGAGCGGAAGCGGGGAACATTTGATCTTGGATGCCTTCATTCTGATTCCTTGTGTCCTTTCTTCTTCTTGTGCTAACATGTCAATGAGCAAGCCAAAAAAATCAACCTCACTGCCATCAAGTTGATGCCAACTCATAAGAGAGCTCATTGGACAGGGTGCACTGCCCCTGGGAACTCCCAGACTGTAACTCTTAGAAGGAAGGGAGTGGTTTTGAACTGTTTACCTTTTGGTTACTAGCTCAAGGCATAATCACTACACCACCAGGACTCCTTCAAGGAACAATAATGTGGACTAGAAGCAAGAGAGCATAAGATGGAGGAGAGACATAATCAGAAGTGAAAAGTTATAGAGGATCTATTTGTTATCCTAAAGTGGCTCTGTGAAATCTTAATGGCAATTATTTAAATATATGCTGCTCCTACTGAAGACATGGCTTCTTTATAAACGTAATAAACAAACTGTAGTGTCTGCTCTCGCATGGCACCTAATTTACAATCAAAGCTTGCAAGTTATAAAGTATGCTAACATGGATTTCTTCTTTTAAAGGCAATATTAATTTTTCAGACCCTTGAAGGTACTTTTGCAACCAGTCATTCTTGATTAAGTGAATTTTTTTAAAAGTCGTTTTTTAAGGGTTACCACAGTCATTCCCTCCCTGCCACCACCACAAATCAGCACCTACATTGCTGGGGATGATAATATCTTATCAAGCCAGATATATGAGGAATCTTCAAAAAGTTCCTTTAAAAATCCAATTATCTTTTAATTCCATTTTTCTATGAACGTTAAAGCTCCCACAAAGTTCATTTGGCAGGCCAGTTCAAGGGGAGTGCCCAAGCATTCTGACTTCTACATTTTCAACAACCTAATCACTTCCTAATCAAATTCCTTAGTGGTTCTATTAAAATCAATTTCCACTTAGAATATTCTGCATAAAATTACCTGTGGCATTTGTGGATCTAATTGAGGTTTGGAAGAAATAGGTAAATCGTACTCTTTTGCTATGTTGTGAAAATTTAATGGATCTTTTCAAAATATGAACCTTATTCAATTATGTTCATAAAATTTTTGTAGTCCTTTTATGTGAACAAGTAAGAGGGAACAATGCTTTGTGTTCTCTAGGTAAAATAATTTAACTGTAATACAAAGTGGCTTCAAATGGAAGATGAAAAAAATGGAATATTTTTACCTACTTCTGTAGTGTGAAATTGATAAATCATGCAATCAAGATACATTAATAAGGACTGGTGATTAGACAAGAAAACAATAATCAATAGTGATAAAATACAGTGTTGGTGATAGATACAACCCAGGGACTGTAAGACCGAATTTTGCAGCACCAACAACGTATTCCCTGCAAATTAGCACAAAGGGTGGCTATACACATGGACATTGCTGGATGGGGTGCATAGGAATCAATGGACTGCAACTTCGAGAAGAGATGACGGAGAAACCCAATATCAGCGGCCATATTAAGACTGGGGCTAACTAAGCAAGAGGCCATCAATTGCTCCAAGGCAGGTTTAGGTTGATGCTAAAGAAAATTAAAACAAAATTGAGAGACCAAATAAGACCTTGAATATTTTAGTAGGCTGTTATGTAGAGAAGTGATGATCATAAAAATGGCTTACACAGTACGTCCAGTCTGTTTTCAACTCCATACCCTGAGAGAAAAATCCTCTCAACCACTGTGCTCTGAGTGAGGGAGTTGCACGTCACCTTAAACTACTTCCAACTGATTGGCTGCTCACAGCAAATCTCTCCATGGCGTTGATTACATTGGGTTAGGTCACATCGCTGGGGACAACTAGACCCTACCCTGGCAGACCACTGAGAACTCAGGGGATAAAGATGAGGAGCTGTGCTCCATTTGGCACAAAACACAACTATCACAAGTATCTATCACATGTATCCAGCCCTGGACCTGAACAGTAGATTTTATGTACTGGACTGTAATGATTGAAAACCAGATGAATTTTGGGAAGACATCAAGAGCATCATACATGAAGAAAGCGATATCATTAAAAAGACAGGGAATAAGACCCAAGTGGATGTCATAAAAGACTACAAAGCTTGCTCTTCAACATAAAATGAATGAAAGACATGATGATGTAAAAGAGCTGAACAGAAAATTTCAAAGGGCAGTTAAAAATAATAAAGTGTGTACAAATAAAAAGCACTACAATAAAATGTGCGAAGCCTGTAGTTAGAAAATGAAAAGGATGAATATGCCAGCCTATCTCAAGGTTAAATAACGGGGGGGGGGGGATCAAGTTTCAAGTTACAAACTTGTGGTGCTGTTGGGTAAATACTGGACTGTTGGCTACAAGGTTGCCAGGTCAAACATACCAGCCAGCCACTCTGTGGGAGTAAGAGGTGGCTCTCTACTTCTGTAAAGAATTACCAGCTTGGAAACCCTTTACATAGGGCTGTTATGAGTTAGAACAGAATCAGTGGCAATGGTTTTGGATTGGTTTGGGAGAGGGGCAAAATTCTGACTGATTCAAAAGCATCAAAAGAGATGGAAAGAATGCACAGAATTACTGTATCAAAAAGAACTGGCTGACATTCAGCCATTTCAAGAAGTAGCATGGTATTGAAGACGTCCAAGAGACACTACAACTAAACCAAACTTGCTGCCATCAAGTCAATAGGGGTCTTTGTGTTTTACTCAGTCTGGAACTTTTGGGTGGAGTAGAAAGCTCAGTCTTTCTCCCTTGAAGCTCCTGTGGTTTTGAACTGCCGACCATATGGATCTCATCCCAATGTGTAATCACTGCACTACCAGGGCTCATAAGCTGCCTTAAAGACAAGACTCTAGGAATTGATAAAATATTTCAAAAATCTGATGTATCTTTGGAAGCACTCACTCATCTATGTCTATATTTTTGGAAAACTTCTATATAGACAACCCAGTGGAAAAAACCCAGTTTTATACCTATTACAAAGAAATGTGACCCAAGAGAATAAAGACATCACTGAATATTAATATCAAATGCAAGTAAAATGTTACTGAAAATAATTAAGGAAAACCAGATGTAGCACTAAATTGACAGTAGCTGCCAGAAATTTAAGCTCCATTTATAAGAGAGCATGTGATGAGGGATATCATTGCTGATGACAAATGGCTTTAGGCTGAATGCAGAGAATTCTGAAAAGATGTTTACTTCTGTTTCATTGACTCTGCAAAGGTACTAAAATGTGTGGATCTTCACAGTTACAGATAACAATTACAGATTCACATTTTGAAGAATGGGACATTCAGACTATTGAATTATGCTTATGTGGAACCTGTACATTGACCAAGAGGTTGCTAAACAGAACAAAGGGATGCAGCCTGTGTGTTTTATAGTTTTATTCTTTCACCCTTCTTATTCCGTCCATTTGCGGAGAAGATAAACCAAGACGCTACCCTCCATGAGGACAGCTGCATCGGAGGGAGGCTCATTAGCAGCGTGTAATGCTGACACCACAACCTGACTTGACAAAACGGAACAGGACTTAGAGCATTTACTGATGAAGATCAAAGACCGAATCCTTTAACATGGACTATAACTGATTACAACCAAAAGGTCTGCAGTTCGAAACCACCAGCTGCTCCATGGAAGAAAGAAGAGACTTTTATCAGGCATTTAAGACCCAGAATAAAACCATACCCAAGGTGAATGGGGGGGAGGAGGGATTGGAGCGGAGACCCAATGCTCATCTGTAGACAATTGGACATCCCTTCACAGAGGGTCACAGGGCAGAGATGAGCCAGTCAGGGTGCAGTATAGCACTGATGAAACACGCAACTTCCCTCTAGCTCTTTGCTGCTTCCTTCATCCCAATATCATGACTTGAATTCTACCTTAAAAATCGGATTAGAACAGAGCATGCACACTGCTACAGATAAGAGCCCGCAACACAGAGAATCCAGGATCAATAAACCCCTCAGGGTCAACAAGTAGAGTAGAGATACCAGGAGGATTAGGAGAGGATGGGCAGAGAAAGGAGGAATTGATCACAAGAATTAATCTAGATCTATCTCCCAGGGGGATGAATAATGGAAAAGTTTGTGAGAGGAAATGGAGGATGATATAAGATATGGAAACTTATCAAGGGTTCATGAGGAAGGGTGGGTGGGGCAGGGAGGGAGAAGAAATGGGGAGCTGATATCAGGGGCTCAAGTGGGAAGAGAATGCTTTGAAAATGGGGATGGTGATGGCGGCATATGTGCAAATGTGCTTGACACATTGGAGGAATGCATGGATTGTGATGAGACGTAAGAGCCCCAAATAAAAGTATTAAAAAAAAAAAGAGTTAAAGAATTGCAGTCTTGGAAACTCACACGTTCAGTTCCACTCTGTCTTATATGGTTATGATGAGCCAGCATCGACTCAATGGTTGTGAGTTTGTTTGACAGGCCACTAATCCACCCAAGGGGATGGTATTGTTTATATCTTCACAGGAAAAGAGGGACCAGACTTCAGCCCAGTGCTCCAAGATGTGAATGCAACATACTGGCGTTGAAGCAGGGCACCAATAGAGAGGTCTGAGGGGCTGGTCCCAATCCCAACTATGTGGACAGCTTCTTCTCCCTCCAGAAGAATTTACTTCAGAGGACAGCATTGAAACTACAACTCAGGGAGAGGGAAATGTATGATCAGAGCACACAGGAGCAAATGAAGGGGGAGGAAGAGAGAGTGAAGCACGTCCTGGCCCACCAAGCCTTGAGGACAATATCCCTGCTCAGAGCAGCCAATGCACAGAGAGGACCATATGGCCAACCCCATTATGAGACATGACATCCCTCACTGACCCATAGCCCTACAGGTGACAACACTGGAGGCACAGTGTGGGAACTGTGCCCGATCTGACCTCACCACACCGAGGCAGACACTAAGGGATGCAACAGAACATCAATGGGAGCAGAGCAAGGAAGTCCCGAGGGAATACCAAATATAGACTTTAGGGCCAGGGCATGGCATCCCATCAGACTGGACCAGAAAACACTCCAAAAGGTCAACAAACAGACATTGAACTATTTACAGGCTTTCTTTTTGTCATTTTTAATTGTTATTTTGTTTTCTTTTGTTGCTTCATTTTGTTCTGTCTTGTTTTTTTGTGCATATTATTATCTCCGCAGATCTATCTAGGTAAGATAGGTGGGATAAACAAGCTGGAGGAGAAAACAATGGGATGAATGGTTCCAGGGAGAAATGGGAGAGGGTGAGGCAGGGGGACGGAAGTGGGTGTTAACAATGTGTGGATCCCAGGGACAAGGGAACAACAAGTGATGCAAAATTGATGGCGAGAAGGGTTTAGGAGACCTGGTAGAGCTTGATCAAGGGCCATGTAACCGAGAGGAATTAATGAAACCCAAGAGGCAAGTAAAAGGAAATAGAGGAAGGAACTAGGAGGCAAAGGGCATTTATGGAGGTCTAAATATAGGCATGTACATATGTAAATATATTTATATATACCAATTGGGAAATATACCTATGTGCATATATTTATAGGTTTAATATTAAAGTAGCATATGGACATTGGGCTTCTACTCCAGTACTCCCTCAATGCAAGAACATTTTGTTCTATTAAACTGGCATTCCATGATGCTCATCTTCCCGACACGATTGCTAAAGACAAAACAGGTATATAAACAAATGTGGTGAAGAAAGCTGACGGTGCCTGGCTATCAAAAGACATAGCATCTGGGGTGCTATAGGCTTGAGGATAAGCATACAGCCATCTAACTTAGAAACAACAGAGCGGCCATCTAACTGAGGAACAACAAAGCCCACATGGAAGAAGTACACCAGCCTGTGAGATCATGAGGCGTCCAAGGGATCAGGTGTCAGGCATCAAAGACCAAAAAAAAAAAAAAATCATAGCATTGTGGATGAGGGGGAGTGTGGAGTGGGGACCCAGGGACCATCTGTGGGCAATTGGACATCCCCTTTCAGAAGGACCACGGGGAGGAGACGAGCCAGTCAAGGCACAGTGTAGCAGTGATGAAACATACAATTTCCCTCTAGTTCTTGAATGCTTCTACCCCCCACTCCACTATCATGATCCCAATTCTACCTTACAAATTCAGCTGGACCGAAGGATGTGCACTGGTACAGATAGGAACAGGAAACACAGGGAATCCAGGACAGAAGAATCCCTCACGACAACTGGTAGGAGTGGCGATACCGGAAGGTGGAGAAAGCGGAACCGATTACAAGGATCTACATATAACCTCCCCTCTGGGGGACAGATAGCAGAGAAGTGGGTGAAGGGAGATGTCAGATGGTAAAATATGACAAGATAATAATAACATAAATTATCAAGAGTTGATGGGGGAGGAGGGAGTGGGAAGGGAGGGGGAAAATGAGGAGCTGATACCAAGGGCTCAAGTAGAAAGCAAATGTTTTGAGAATGTTGAGGGAAACAAATGTACAAAAGTGCTTGACACAATGGATGTATGTGTGCATTGTGAGAACAGTTGTACAAGCCCCCAATAAAATGATTTAATTATTTAAGAAAAATGAAACAAGTGCCCACGTGTATGACTCAGATATTTGTTAATATATATGAGCATTTGAATTTTATTTCCAGCTTATTTTCAATGTGTTGTATAGGAGCACATCCGCTCAAATTATTTCATTAGTCAGAAGTTGAGCATCTAGAAGATTCTGAGTATTTTAAAGCCTTCGAATACATACAGAAAGACTTTCTATAAAGCCAGAGTGTCACTGCTTCTAGTGAACTAGAAAATTTGTAATAACAGAACCGTCCAGATGGATTATCTTACCATGTAATATGTTCTGTATTGATGGATTAGGTAATAAAATATTGTGTGCTAAAATGTTTATAATCATTAAATATTTTAAAGGATAAATTTAAACACACTACAATACCACACTGCTGTTGCTCCCTCAAAAGGAATTCTGGAGGCAAAATGGGTAAAGCATTTAGCTGATAACCTAAAGGTCAGCAGTTCAAACCCACTAGAAATATATAGTGTCAAGATACACCGTCTTGGAAACCCATGACGCAATTCTGTTTTGTCCTACAGGGCAACTGATTTGGGACTGACTCTTCAACAACGGGTTTGGGTACTCCCTGGGAAACTTCTTATTGTAAGACCGTATTTTTCATGGCAGCGGAAATCTGGCATTTGGCTCCCAAAAAGAAAAAGTGGGGGGATCATCAATGGCTTCACAATATGAGTGTTTGTGTGTTGTGCAAGTGGTAAGGGACAGTCACAGCAAAGCTTTATCGTTTATAAACCAGCTTGTAATACAATTTTCATTTTATTTTAGACATTTTGTATGCTATAAAAATATTGATCACAGTGAGCTTTATCAATTGTTATTGCTATAAAAATGAATGCAGAAAAAAATATTTTTAGTGGAAATAAATTATATAGTCATTAATTATTATTTTTTCTAAACATGAGGGGCAAAACCTTGGCTGTTTGGTTCCTGGAAGAAAACCAGTCTTCACAGAGGTCTCTCCCAGGCATGCGCCAGTCCATTTCTGCCATGTTATCCACACGGTGCAGAAAACACAAGTCTTTGTTGCCACAAACGTCTTTGTCTTCAGAGGCAGTTCTGATATGGCAACACATTCTCTGCGCTAGAAAAGGATGAACTGAAAAATAATACCGTCTTGGTTCATATGTGCCTCTTCCAATATGAAGGGACACAGCGACACACTTCTTCACTAAAGGAAAAGCCTGGATCACAATGGGTCAGTCGGTTTGGACACGGTCTTCTGTAACAGCTAGAACAAGAAGAGGAACACATCTTTATTAAAGGCCTCAGCAATTAATCCATTACGGCACAAATGCACTTTTGTGTTAGCCTAAATGCCAAGCTAGAACAAATTACTCACTGTATTATAAAACAACTGTTCTTAGTTTTACAAAGGTCTAAAGTTTCTGCACAGAATCACAACATTTAGGAGTAAGGAGAAGGCCTAAAATAACAACTTGGCTTTCTGATGTAACAAATGGAAAGAGGGAATGTTGTAAGTGTTAGTTCTTTTGAAGTACTCTCCGCCTTATGGATGAAAGTAACATAAAAAAGAAACTATGAAAGTGAATATGCGCACTGTGCTGATTTACTGGGATCACGCGAGCAAGGCAGAATTCACAAGGATCTGCACTGATGTGGAACCCAGACTTCAAGGCGATGAAACAGCCACTTTGGCAGGAGTACGGTCCTCAGGGAACACCCACCCTTGGTTTTGTCTTTTCCCTTGGCAGCTGGCTGCTTGATGGGGGCTGGTCTTCCCTCTCCACCTGGGATCCATGTGAAATAAATGTGTCCCAGAGGAAGGGGCTGAGGGGACAATACTCACCACTGGTCCCCTGTAAGTCCTTTCAGTTTCTAGCAGTGATGAAAGGACAACTAATTGACCAGTGGGTCAACAGTACCAGCAACCATGTTGCTGGATTGGAACATTTTGCAGAATAGTTTAGAGTATGCTTAACATAGGTATATGGGGTAAAATGTAAGATGATATGACATGTGGAAATCAATAGGGCATTTTAAAAAAATGACAAATTTGGTTTTAAAGTTTTACTTCTTAAACCTTTGGAAAAAAATGCACCCCTTTAGTTAACCTATTAAATATTCATATAAAACGAAACACGATACTTCTAAATGCAAATGCATATTTATAAGATATGAACAGGAAATTTCTCAATGATCAACAAAAACTGCTGATTAAAGCTGTATATTAAAGAATATATATTCTGTTTACCACAAATAAATATTAAGAAAAATGGGCAGTATGTGTATATGTTTCCAAAGAAATAAATTATCTCCTTTAGTTCCACAGACACATACCTGCAACACACCACCTGGATTTACACACTTCGATGCTGATATGGAAAGAGAAGCGAGGCTGCTATCCAACTGATTCTGGCGAATAGCAAGCAACTCTACAGAAGCAAGGAGAACTAGTAGTAAGGGTCTCGGGGTTTCAGTGCGATTTGGAATTCCTTTGTCAATACCACCGGTTCTTGATCCTGCATTGTATCCTGAAATGCTGGAACACAGCGATTCTTCTTAGGTAAAGTGTCTCTCGGTCTTCTTCCTATCCTTTGTTGGTGCTGCCTGCTTCACTCAACATTTTGCCTGTAGAGCTCCACTACTGCAACATAAGGCTTGAACTTTTCCTTCGTGCTTTCAGATGAGAAGCGCGGAGTGTGTTCTTCCCCATTGGGCTTGGCCCCTCCAGCTCTTTTCATGTTCCACACTGGCGTTGTCTGTTCTGTTCATCCTGTTTGCTTCATCACGCATTCCCTAGGTGTAGCTCCTCTACCTGTAGCACGGTTACTTTGAAGTCTTGTGGGACCCTGCCATTTTAGTGGCCCTGGCTTTCTTCATGCATGATGTTCTTGATGTTATTCCACAGCTGGTCTAGCCTCTGCTCAGTAGTGAACAACACATCAAAGGAATTAGTGAGACGGACTCTGAATTCAGGTGTGAGGTACTCAGATGGTATTGTGGCTCTCGGGAGCTTGCATTAATTTTTGTCAGCTTCAACTTGAACTTGCACACTAGCAATTGGCAGTCAGTTCCATGGTTGGCTCCTGGCTTCATTTTGATTGATGGCATTGAACTCCATAGTATATTCCATATAACTAGTGTGTATTGGGATAAGTTGAAACATAGGGCTCCAGTTCATACATGTGTGAGTTTATGCTGAGTGAAACATGTTTAAACAGGTTTTTATGCTTAGTGATGGCTGCAGACAAGTTTTCTTAGACACTTGTCTCATTCTCATTAGGGTATCTTAAAATAATTTTTTAAATGTCCAATTAAAACTGTAGCTTCCAAGGAGATAAACTGGGCCAGTTAAATTCATGGCAGAGAGGTTAGCTCAGAAGGTTACATACACTATTTTGGGGATCCAAAAAGTGTAATCTTGATGGACTTTCTCAAAGAACAATAATGAAGGTTTAGTATAAACACATTTTAAGAAAATTGAAAACTGAAGATTGGTGAGTAAAAGGCCAAGAAAATTGTCCTGAGGAATTTCTTCCATTACACCGTGCATCACCTCATTTTCTAAGATAGATTATCCAGGAATGTTCTATGATACTTCCACTGGGAAAACTTACCCATCCACCGTGGGGCTCAGCCCTTGCCCTCTCCGGTTCCCCTTGGTGTTCCCCAAGCTCAAAGAATGCTTACAAGCAACACAATTTAAATACCGTGAGAAGGCCAAAATTGGATGGCAAAATTGCTCTTTCATGTTGTGATGACTGAAGGCTGTAGGATTATTTGGTGAAGGATTGCAATGACAGAAACATTATCTACAAGAGAGCCTATATCTAAATGGTGAAAAGGTTGAGAAATAGTAGCATCACATTGTAAGTTTTGATATTTATTTAATAAAAGCTTCTATGATTCAGTAGCATTATACTTTGACTTATCCTTATTCTATTTGGCAAGCTCCAATGTAAAGTAGTTGATGTTGAAAAATGGTATTTGAAATATATGTCATAACTTTTAAAAAATTCCATCATAGGATTTCCACCATCATTTGTATCTCAAAGGCCACATATTTGAAGTATCTATCCAATGTTTGTATCCCAATCATCAGTAATTTTACAATGTTTGTATCCCAATCATCAGTAATTTTACAATGTTTGTATCCCAAACATCAGTAATTATCAATGTACCTTGATTGCATGGTGATTCATTTCAGCAGAAGTTGGTAGAAATCATCAATTTCCTTATCTTGGTTTTAGCAGTTGGTATGTAAATTTGACTAATAGTCATTTCAACTTGTCTCATATTCTCATGGATATCATCCTATAGCTGGGATACTGTACTTCTGGATGACAACAACTAAAACCCTAATCCACTGCTGCCTAGTCAATACCAACCCCAAGCGATTCTACAGTAATCTCATAGGTCATTACAGAAACGCTACGTCGGGTTTCTGAGACTATCTATCTTGCCAGCAACAGAGCGGCTGGTGGGTTTGACTAGCCTACACAGTGGTTGAACCCACCATGCCACTGCACCTCCCTGGCGTACTTCAAGATCCACCTTGAAAGGCTCTTCATTAGAATAAGTGAAACCTCCTTTCTCATCAATTTATCATGCCCAGCAATGTAGACCACATGATCATCTGAATCAAAATGTGCAATGGCAGTTTGCTTCAGTTCACTACTGACTAGGAAATCAAGAATTCCCTTCCATTTCTCAGTGCTTTCCGCTCTTCCGAGATGACTAGTTCATACATCCTAGGTTCTGATTATTAATGGATGTTTGCAGGTGTTTCTTCTTATTTGGAGTCAGGCTGATAGCCATGACAGTTTTAATACATTCCTATTATTAAGGCCACGTCTACTTAAAGGAGGCAACTCTTTCCCCGCCATAGTTGGAATGTCTTCGCCCAGAGGCCTCAGGCTCCCTCTGGCACTGTTCTAGGCAATATGCTACTGCTTTCCATAGTTTCGGTGGCCATTTTTTTTTAACAACGAAATTTCCATGTCTTTTTTCTACTTTGTCTAAGTCTGGAAGCTCCACTGAAACCCGTCCACTCTGAGGGACCCTGCTGATGTTTGAAATACTGGGGGCAGAGTTTCCAGCATCCCAGCAACACGCAAGCCACCCCAGCGCACAATATGTCAGATAAGTGTTTGATTTGAGAGAAAGGAAGACTATTTAAGATTTCTTACCTGCAAGTTTGATGATGAAACTTCTTTCCTTTTGAGAGGCATTTCTGTGGATTTTCTGTACATTCACAGGCACATTTCCCAGGGTTGAGGGGTTGATTCCGTGGGCACGTTTTTTTACATAGGCACTGGCACGTGTTTTCATCAAATTCCCTGTTGGCCCCACAGGAGCCCGGGGCAAGTTTGTTTTTACAGACACACTGGCACGAGTTTCTGTCTAGTTCCTTGTGGGGCCCGCAGCTCGATGGCAGGAGTCCTCCTTTACAGACACATTGACAAGTCTCCTCCTCTAGCTCCTTGTTGGGGCCGCAGACGCCATGCCCTTCATCTGTAGACTCTAGACAAACACGGCCAGAAGAGTCAGTTTACCTCACTTCGTGGGAAATATCAGAAATCATCTTCCCTTTTACGCTTTTTATTAAAGTTTTGTGTTCACAGGTAAGTATGCTCCTTTACAAAGAAAGACCAATATGAAGTTTAAAATGTCCTGTTTTGTAGTCTCTTATTTCCAGGAAGGGTGATGTGAACATTGTATATACAGTTTTAATATTAAACATTTACTAATGAAAATATAGAGGCTTGACATTTTTTCTTTAAAAGAGCATTCTACTTACCTTCTCCAGAACTGGAGGGAAAAAGATCTTGCGGAGCCAGGCATCTGCAGATATGATTATTCCAGATGTAATTTGGAGGACAAGTCTTGTTTGCTGTCTGACACCTTTGGAAAAGATGGACACAACAGGGTCGCTATTATATAGATGGAATCATTTTTTCCCTTTCAAAACTAATATAAACTTTTAAACAAAGTTTAAAATAATATAATATAAAACAAAACAAAACAAAACAAAAAAACCCCCAAACCAAATAAACAAACCCCAAACCAAACCAAACTCACTATCATTGTGTGAATTCCAACTCAGAGCAAACCTGCATAGACTTCTGAGATGATACATATTTTTACAGTGAGCAATCTAGCACTGACCCAACAGCAGTACCAGTAATGCTCCTTTAAAATAGGAATATAACATGAAATGACAAAGCCCCCTCTGCAAACAGACCCCACTTTCATGTGCTAAAGTCTCTATCACTCCAGCCTTGGAACAAGTCATTTCTTTTACTCTCCAAGTTAGCCTTTTCCTACCGAACAATGTATTACAGACATCTTAATATCTCAAGTAATGGTTGGGCTGAGTTATTAACAGTGACTGGATAATTTTATTAAATGGATGTACTTTTATTACTTCCCTATTGCTAGCTCTTTAAGTTGCTGCCGACATTTTACTTTATAACCACAACGCAGAAAGCATCTTTACACGCATATTTGCACCTTTATCAGCTTATTTCTGAACCAGAACTAGACATGTTCTCCAAATGCTCGTTCAAGGGCAAACCTTTCAGAACACTCCTTCTTTTCTTCGCTCCCTCCCTCTTCCGTCCTTCCTGTCTTTCCCCATTTTTTTTCCTTAGTCAAGATTATAAACTTCAGTTAATTTCATAAATTGTCAACTCATTTTTATTATTAACTTTTAAAATTTTCTACGCCTTGTCATAAATGTAGCTATTCTCCCACAGCATGCACATAGTACATGTAACCACACATAAATCACTTGTGTTAGTAGCCATATTAATTGTTTGGAAAACAATATTCTAAGCATCCTAGATTTTATTTTGATAGTTGGTACTTTTCTACAGGCATGACTATGCTTAAGTTATTTTGCCGCAACTTGGTTACATTTTCCAGTTGACCTAACATGCATTATAATTGTTTCCATTTAAAACAATAAGAAATGGAAGTAGAAAAGCATTCAGTGCTTGGAGGAACGGATTACTGATCTGAAGCAAGAGATACCTGAACATATTTTTAGAAATAAAAGCATTCATGTTGACATTTTCAAATCCAACTGAACATTGCTTTGTCGTTACAGTGCGTTGCTTTCCTCCCAATGGAATACCATGCTGTGCATTCCTGCCCCACGCCACCTGGGTTAGAGGTCAGGCCCCTGGGAGCGGCAGGGTGTGCACTGGCTGGTCTCTGGAAAGAGTTCACTAGGCCCGTCTTCCAGTCTGCTTTGGTCTGAAGTTCCCCTGAAATTGATTCAGCATCATAACCACACAAAAACCTCCATACGGTGGCCGCAAGTGAAGCTTATTGGCTGGAATCAAACACTAAAATTCTATCTCCAAACTACAATGTGCCAATTTAATATTACAGGGATTGATATTTTTTCCCTTGATTTATATTTATAGCTTACATTAAAATCTTAGTCCTTAATCACCTTAGAACAAGTATATTATTTGCTCTTTCCAGGACGTGTGCTAAATGCCTTCTCATTTGGCTTTATGATTATGAAAAACCTTTATGGGATTACCAAAATTAAAATTCTATGAAAATGTATTTTCGATGAGTGCATTCTTAACCATATCTCTAGCATACTGGTTCCATGCATATATGTTTTTTGTTTATACTTTCAGTGATTGTGCTTGCAAGTAAAATATATATGTCCCTATCCGCATTTTCTCCACTTTCTTACAGAGAAGGTGCTGTCCCTTTCCACTGTTGTACACTGTTTTCTTTATGTATTTTAGAGCCTAGATAATACCTTCAGGAACCACCACGGCAGGCCCACTTATCATACTTTGTGTCACTGTTTACTTGGTTTATCATGAGCATACTTCCACACATTAAGATTCAGATAATATCAATTTCCTAAAACAATAACATAACGTTAAGCTTTTACCCACACCAAACTTCATGCTGTCTGGTTGGTTCTGCCTCAGAGAAACCTTACAGAACAGAGCCGAATGGCCTGTATGGCTTCCAAGGCCGTACTTTCCATGGAAGAGGAGGGATGCCACATCGTTCTCCATGGAATGACTGGGAGGTTCAAATCATGACTTCTTGCTTAGCAGCTGAGCACTTAACCGCTGTGCCACCAGAGCGACTTCAGTTTTACAACCTATCTAACTGCTTAGCGGCCTTCCTCCAGATATTATGACGTGATATTTAGTTATATGATAGCATTGCAATTAATTATGGCTGCTTGGGATGCACATGGTTCCTTGTAATTGACGTTAAGAGTCACTTCACTGTTACGTCTGCAGGTTCACGTGCAGGTAGTTTAAGTTTGTTAGCATTAGGTGAGCACAATGCTATGATAGTGGTAGTAGGAAGACCATTCATATTTTGACAATGTAATTATATAGACATCCCCTAAGCCAATGTTTTCACAATTGTTTGTTATAATTCATTAGCGGGTCATGAAATAAACTGTCTGGGTTGAAAATAATCTTTAATGTATGTAATGAAACACAAGTAATAGAGCATATATGATAGAATTGCTCCTGTACTTGTTGCTTTAATGGCCTGTACATCTATGTAAACTGTACAACTCCCAGTGAACACAACCTAGCCCAGACACATATGCACACAAACATGTGATATGGCATTTGTATATGTAAGTCAAAAAGTAGTGCAACACAATCATGGAGCCCTTTATAAAACAGAAATGTCACAATGTGAAGCTATGCCTTCTGAATGTATTCTCCATCTAGGTCCATCCACCTCGGAGGGCAGTGTTTCCATCTATTCATACCCTCTCAGAAGCGTTCTGAGCACTGTGACTGACATCACTTCAAAATGGCAACCATGGCATTCTTGAGTGATTCCACCAATTTTCCTTGGGAATATTTTTCAATTTGGAGGAACAAAAAGGAAGCCTGAGAGGCAAAACAGAACTTTCAGGTGAATGAGATTAGGTTTCCAATAAAGTTCTCAGAGAATGGCCCTTCATTGCTCATCAATGGAGTTGTCAATTTTCTTCAAGCTTCCTAGTAATCACTATGTTAATCATGTGTCTTTTAAAAAATGTATCAAAATTACTCATGTGTAATCCCAGAAAACAGTCACTTCCTGAGCTGACTTCTCTCCATTAAATTTAATAGGCTCAGTGTTTCCCCTTGAAGTCACTGCTTTGATTGGATATAATGAGACTCAGAGAAGTATATTACTAAGAGAACTTGTCCACAGAAATTCACTGATCTCACAAACATGTCTAAACATTGTTTGGAATAGACGCAAGCATGGGCGGACTAGAAGATGAGTAGAAATACTTTTGGATTTACCCTCATATTTGACAAATGTTACTTACTTTTAGTTACAATCTTAAAAGTTCATAAGGCACAGATGTAAGGTATCGTGGCACTGAAGAAGAACACTGAGCGGGCCGTAGTCTGCTAAAAGAACCAACCGATCTGTTGGAAGGAGTATGGCCAGAGTGCCCATTTGAGGAAAGGATGGCAACAATTGGTCTAGCACACTTTGCACATATCGTCAGGAGAACCAAGTCCCGGGAGAAGGACCTCGTGCGTGGTAAAGCAGAGGGGCATCGGAAACGAGGAAGGTCCTCAGTGAGCTGACTGACACAGAGGCTGCAATGGTCAGCCGCAGGAGCAATTGTGAGAACATTCTGTTGTGCACAGGGCCACTGTGTGTCGGATGCAACCGATGACACCGAACGACAGCAGCAAACTGATTCGACAGAAAAGTGTCAAAATCATCAGTCACTAGCTTACGTGAGACTGGTGCACGACAGACTCTACTGAGGGAGTATGTGTTAATCTGTTTCTGTACACCGATGTTAAACGCGTACAAAATTATTTATCTGAAGTTGTATGCAAACAGAACACGTTTCTATAGCTTGAAATGCTGTTTTGCCCCTGATATTTTGACATTCCCCAAATTATAAATTGCAATGTATAAAGTTTTGGTTAGAGAAACGAATGTAGAAATCTATTTCTTCAAATGGCACGTAAAATAACAATGGGTATAATTTAATAGAATTAAATTACGACTTTGTGCAACTTGGATGCACATTCACTAACTCTTCCTCTTTTGCATGTTCATATTTAGTGAGAAAGACAAAAATTATAATGACACTTTTGATTATATTGTGCCTGAAATGTTCTGGGAAACATGTGTTTTTTATTACTAATCATAGTTTTTTTTTCCAAAATGGACTCCAAACTAAACTATTCCCACTGCTATCTGCTATTGGGTCAATGAAGACTTATTTTAATTTATATTATTCCTAAAACCTAAGTTTGTAGAGAAACCCTGGCAGAATTAAGAAATGACTCCAAATCAACAATGCCACACATCCTATTGCTGAACCTTTCCCTCTTGCTAGATACAACTGATTTTTTTAAAAAGCCCATATATGTGGGTACAATGTACATTCACATTTCATAAACAGTTCTCAGCTCTCAAATTTAGTTGCAAGTTCTTAACATTTAAAGCTTCTCATGTGAAAAACTAGAAGACAAAATTTCAGAAGTATGGTTTTAGAAAATAAAAAGTAATCACTAGCATAATTTATTTCCTACATGCTTTAATCCCCCAAATGTTTGATCATATTGAGATGTCTCCACAGCTGTTTCTCGGCTGTATTGTACTAACCTTCGCTAACAGTGGAGCCCGTGTTGGCAAGCAGGCCTCACATGCTCCTGGAATTTCTTTGCAAAAGCTCCCGAGCCGGTCACGGGACATCCAGTGACACACTCTGTCCCCATTCAGAAAACAAATGTGGGGATCTTGACTGTTTTACTTACATTGAAAAATATTAAACACCTACTGCTGATCTAATCTCGACTTGACCACTCTTAATATCACCACTAGAACTTGCAATTATATTAAGAAAGAATATCATACAAGACCCTTCTTGTTTAGAATTCCTGTCTAAATAGCCATGGGATGAGGAAATCTATTCTTTCAGCCACAGAGCTCTGGGTAAAGTCTTTCAACCTTTCACCCTAAGAGTGTGAACATTTTTCAGTCCTCTTTGGTGCCTCCTTTGTCACGCATGACCCTTATACACCCTCGACTAATTACACAGAATTTCATTTGTTTTTATTTTTTCTAAGGGTAGTTAACCTTGAGTGAAAAGTGATTAGTCTAAAAGTGCCCTTTATATTCAGTCTTATTTAGAAATTTTTCAGTACTAGGGACGGAAATCTGAGCTATTAATTTCAAAGTTCTATGTAAACTTTATAACACAAAAGGAAAAGTTTTAACAGAAATATATCTAAACAAGATGCATACACTTATATTTCCTTGATATTGATTTCAACCTAATTTGTGCTTGGATCTAGTTTTCTTATTGCTTGCATTCCTACACTGACAGAACAGTGCATCCACTGGAATTGCTCGGATATAAATGGAAAAGTTAATAAATAGATCAATGACAATTCCACAGTCTTAACATTTTTCACACACTCAATGATTGAAAGACTAATAAATAGCTGTGTTGATATAAAATGATTTCTAGACAGTGCCTCCTTATCCTGTGACTATAAAGACTTGTTCTAAAACTAAAGGAGTAACTTTGTGCATCCATAGCACGGTTGGAGACCTGGATGCCAAGGGACACTGCTTTGCTAGCCAAGGGCAAAGGCTAGTTGTTTTCACTCTGAATGGCAGCCAGAAGCAGGACGTGCATGCGCAGAAGAGTGAGTTAAGTCTGGAAGCCTGTGCTTTCCTCTTTGGGGATCTGCTTGGCTACAGGAGAAATAATGATAGGTTGAAGCCATGGAACGATATTAACTACCACATTCACCAGTCTGTCATTTTTTATCTCTAGGTTACTATATGTTTACAGAATAAACACATACCCTCTTCCTTTGTTTTTCAATGGCTCCCTCTCCCAACTGAGGTATGCTAACATTTTGCTAATTCCTTCTTCCTAGTTTGCTCTTAGTCTGGAAGCGCTGCTGAAGAAGGTTCACTTGAGGTGACCTGGCAGGTACTTGAAATACTGGTGGCTTAGCTGCCAACATCATGGCAACACACAAGCCACCATACTACAACAAGCTGAGGGTCGAGTGGCGGGCAGCGAGCTTCTAGTTTTACTCGTTGTTACATCAGGAATTTATGGCACAGTTTGGTGACAGGCTATTGAGTCTTAATGTTTTGCTGTGTAATAAAAATGTTATAAGATACTAGAGAAAAAGCCTGAGCTTTAGAGATGGTATTTTTAAAAGCTCGTTTCCTTTGTGTGTGATAGTGCAAGGTTTTAATGTATAGTGAACACTTATAATACTGAGTTTTCATATCTGAAAACTGTTAGTAATAAGAGCAGCACGCACTTTTTACATGTTCTGTGTCTGGTTCTATGGTAAGCCTAATATGGATTACTGATTATAAACATCACAAAAACTCTAGGCAAAATGTATCCACATACTATTATTATTACAGTATATTGTTTGATAAATATTGGATTATCCTGATGCTGTCTGTCTTCAAGTTGATTCCAACTTACAGCAATTCTATAGGACAGAGTATAATAGCTGCTCTATAGGCTTTCCTTTATAGAATCAGACTTCCAGATCACTGTGTGGATTCGAACTGCTGACTTCTCAGTTAGTAGGTGAGCATTTAAGAATGGAGCATTCAGGGTTGCTTAAGTTAACTTCTAATTATAGACTAATGCTCCTGAGGACAAAACACTCACTTACATTAGGCTTTATAGCGGAGAAAAGGAATCACAAAAAACGTATATCACTTAGTAAAAATCAAGGAGTAAACAGAGAAAGAATTTCCAAACTGAGGAATACTGAGGGACTCTATGGAAATGTAAGTGGACAAATTCTCCATGCTCAAAATTACGGGGTTTGGAAGGCCAATTCTGGTGGGGGTTGGCTCTCCCAGTTCTGAGATCGAGCTGACTCCCAATAGACATGCTCCAGACTGAAAATCCCCCCACTCTCGCCCTCATGAAGGTGCTACCACAAAAAAGTCTCCTGCTTGCAACTGGCTGATAGCTATTTGCCCAGAGTCTGTCTTTCAGAGTAATCAGGTTCCATTGTCTGTCTCTGTCCCACCCACCATGTAGCCAACTCCCTTCTGATACTGATCATAGTTTGTTCCCCTGGACGGAGCTCAGAGACATCCAAAGTTGAGCTATCTCAGGGACACCCACCACTATGCTGCGAAACCTGCCCATCCTATTACGCATGTGCCTGCTGGAGGCTTGGAAGCCCCATGACTACAGAAACCGCTCTCTTGACCCTGACATCAGGAAAGGTGAGCCCTTGTCCCTGCTCTTTCTGTCTCTTTATTTCCTAAAATTGCACCACAGTAAACCAGGAAGCCTGCTTGCAGTACCCACACTCCTAAACTCCTCTGCTTTGTGATGTTTTTCATGTAAGTAACCTACTGGCAGGGCTACCTACTGGCAGAGCTAGCATGTACTAAGACTCCATGTAGCAGATGCTTGGTGCCTACAAATTTCAGTCAAATAATAATTAAAAAATTAAACAGCATGCGCGATTCCTCCTAGCCATGAGTGTCCTGAGGTCAGCAGCTGCCAACCTTATTTTTGTACACTCACCCCATGCCCTCCCTTTGACTCTGACTTATAGAGACTACATAGGACAGAGGGGAACTCTCTCGGGAGGCTTCTGAGACTATAACTCTTTATGGCAACAGAAAGCTTCCTCTTTCTTTTCTCTTGCCAAGCAGCTGATGGTTTCCAACGGCCAGCCTAGAAGTTAGCAGCCCAACACATAACCAAGCATGCCGCCAGGCTCCTCTTCCAGTAGCTAAAACTGTATTTTCCATTTTAGTGACTGGACAGATATTTTATGAATGAATGACCCACATTATAAATTAATGTCAAAAATATATCCTTATAAATGAGGCCAAACAAATGGCCGGTTAAGCAGATATTCATTTCATAACAATTTGAAAAAGACATCATGCTTTCACTTCGTGTCCTTGAAGGTTGGTATGAAGCTAGGGATGGTGCAGAATCGGCACACAGTTACAAATGAACAACATTGTAAATGCTGTAGAGAAGAGCTCTGGGACGCTCCTAAAAGTTTAGAGAAGTATGCCACTATTCAAAATCTAAACTGATTACAAAATTTTAATTAATAAAATGTGTCCTTTTTCTATGAATGAGGTTATATTTCATAATAGGAAATTCTCCTGTTTTACTGCGTCTTCATGAATTCACACACCTTCAATGAACAGAGTATTGCTTCACAATGTTCCCCTTTTTCTTGTCCAGTGAGACCCCAAAATCCAGATCCCAAGCAAGTACTGCTTCCCCCACCCACCATTAATCTAGCTTAGATTGGTCTCTTTTTGAATTTCATACAGACTGACTCATATGAAAAGAATGTATGACTGGTGTACAGGAATGTATGCTTTTGAGTCTACTTCCTTCCCACAGCTTGCTGTGCTGGAGAACCATGTGTAGCAATAGTTTTTGCTATGTAATATTGTACCATATGGATTTACTTCAAAGTGCTTATCCATTCATTTTTGATGGACATTTGGGTTGTCGCTAACTTTAGAATAAAATGAATAAAGCTTATGAGAAGATCTACATACAAAGTATTGCGTGGAAGGTTGCATTTCTATCTCTTGGGTCAATAACTAGAAGGGGAGTTTCAGGATTATATCCTAAATATATGTTTAGCTTCTTAAGAATTTATCAAATGAAATTCAAAGTTCCAATGGCAGCACAGTCCTATAACTATTTCCCCCCTCTTTTTCTGTTATCTATTGTTTTAGGGACTGTTGTTCCTCTTGACTTGAAACAAAGGCGGTAATGTTACAGCAGAAATATCTATCATATGAATATACTCATTATGGCAATATTAGCTTAAGTTGTTGGTTACAGTTCATACAAAGTTGAGATCAGCATTAAAAAAATAAAGTGTAAATTTAAAAGTCTGTGTATCACATACTCATGATAAGGCATGCATGTATAATAACATAAAAATTAGGTATTTGGGGTAAAAATCCTAGATAATACAGTATTTTCAATTATACAATGCTTAACTTTACTCTAAAAGTCTCAATGATTATCATTTAATTGTTTTCAGTGTTTAGAGTATGGCACGTTAACATCATTCATCATTACTAGATTTCTAGGAAATATAAAAATCATATGTAAAAGCAGGTTATAATTTATGATAAAAAAGAAAAACAAATCAAAATATGCAGAAGGAATAAATGCCTACGACTGGAGCATCTTCTCTTTATGTACTGCTCTATCTCTAAATATGCAGCAGCAGGAGGTCCCCGAGTGTACCTACTCACTGCCATTGGCTGCCTGGTGGACGCCCTTGTCATTGGTCCTCTGTGCTTTGGTATGTGGCTTGAGCTTAGAGAATTAAGTAGAAATTCTATATCTTATCATTTAGTTTCCAAACACCTTCAATTATTTCAATATTGAAAGACAATGTTGACGAGATGAATATAGCAGCTATCGAAATTAAAGTTGTTTCCACACGCTGAGCAAATGTTTCAAGCTAAGTTTTCTAGAGACATTGCAAAGAAAATATTTTGATGTTTTACTTTTGATGGAGGAATAATAGTTTTAAATAAGATTTTATTAAAATTGTGGCAAGATCACATATTTATATCAGTTGCCACTTTACAAATGGACGTGTACCTGCCACCATTTACAAAAATAACTATATTTACATTAAAGATTACTCAACAAATGCAGTTACTATATTAATAATAGTTTTCTTGCATCTTAATTTAACTTTAAATTTAATACTTTTAGTCATTTTTAACGAGGTATTGAAAAAAACACACTAAAAAGGATTCAAAGCATAATAAAAGTTGGATACCTTTACAGTGTTAGTAGTTGTATATTATGGAGACTATAAAGCTACTTGATTTACTTTCATAATTCAGTTTCACAAGCGACACTGACAAACCCCCATACAGCCCTGCAAGGAAGAAGTAAATCCAGTCATTGTTATGGTTATTTAGGGAAGGAAGGTGGCTTGGTAGTTGGGCTAGACAATGGAGGGGAAAGACCCCTACTTGAACTCTTGAGAAATGGATAAGGCTTTTGAAAGGCAGACAGAAAGGGGACTTATTTTAAGCCAGGTCAGAATAGAAATAAGATACAAAGCCGGAAATGAACTTGGTGTTTAGGGAATCAGACTGTGAAACACAGACAAGTTGGTAGACAAAATGAGAAAGTAGGGCTGTCTGCCAGCATCGGGGCATGTGAAATTTGTGCTCAAAGCTTTGAGCAGCTGAAAGGACAGAGAGCTTCTGATCAGATGAATGAAATAGTGACGTTTTAAAAGTTTACTTGTGACAACGTGCAGGAGGGAGAGGAAGACTAGAGACTACAGAACTAGAATTGCCATCACCACGTTCCACCAGACCTGCATGCAGAATGGAGCGAACACAGCAGATGGCAGCCATGAAGCAGAGTTTGGCCTGATTATTCCCCCATTGTCTTCCCCCCAAACACTATTGGGGGTATAAATTACCAAGAGTGCTTGGTTGGAATACAATGAGGAGTAGCTAATGACAATAGGTGATTTGAAGACCTCTAAGATATAAGGGAATCTTTCCATGAATTTCATACAGATAAAGGGATTCAGAATTCTTTGTTTTTATACCTTTTGTGTCTGTTATAATTATCAAATCATAAGCTAGCTTAATATAAGTTTTTACAAGTCAAGAATTTGGTCAGGTCTTGAGAGGTAGCATTAGGAATGGAAGGTACTATAAGGAATCAGCTGCATGAAGATATTTGGTGAAAACTCTTACAAGGGATGATTGCAAACGGAGGCAGTGGTGAGAGAGACATAGTTTGGGACCATATTCGTCTCTGCTCTTATTGGAATGAATTCATATACAGATACATGTAGGTTCTTTTTTATCTTTTTCACTCAAGTAAGGCTATTTCCAAGTTTCCCTGATGTGTCTCTGGGTGTACAGACAGGGCCTCTTCCAATTTGCCACAGTAAAGTCTTCCTGAAGCTTTCTGTAAGTGGCATATTTGACATGTTCATTTACTTTTGCATGTACTAAAAATGATAGATTTAAAAAAAATTACTCATATACACACAGAAGATACTCAATACACTAAAGAACAGAGTTGCATCCTAATTTGGGGGCAGAAATGCGCGAATCCCTTAGATCTCAGATGATGATGAATAATAACACACTATACATTCATTATTCAGTGTCAGGAGGTACCACACTGTCCACTCCTTCAATGAGACCAAAAAGGATGGGAAGGATATTTGGATAACTCATCTTTTTCTGAATGCTATAATGAAATACTAATTTTAAAAAAGTTTCTCAAGGGAGTAATCATTATTTGAATATACAATTCTCGTTGAAATCAGAAATAAGTATATATGTGTATATATACATACAAATGTGATTGAGATGGAAGAAAAACAAAATGAACAATGGGAAATGTAACTCAATTTATTTTCATTTGCTTTGGATTTTGGACTAAATTTTTGTCAGGGTTTAATTTTTTGTTATTAGTTTTAGTAGATTTATTAGTTATACTTTATTTCATGAGTTATTATATGAGACAGGCAAGATAGTATGAACACTAATAGGGTGTCATTCTATAGAAATAATTGCTTATAATTGAGAACAATTGTTCCTATAAAATGTAATCTCCATGGACAATGGGTCTCTACTCAAGTACTCCCTCAATACAAGAACATTTTGCTCTATTAAACTGGCATTCCATGATGCTCACCTTCCTGACATGATCACTGAAGACAAATGGGTGCATAAGCAAATGTGGTGAAGAAAGCTGATGGTGCCCGGCTATCAAAAGATAAAGCGTCTGGAGTCTTAAAAGCTTGAAGATAAACAAGCAGCCATCTAGCTCAGAAGTAACAAAGTCCACATGGAAGAAGCACACCAGCCTCTGTGATCACAAGGTGCCGAAGGGATCAGTTTTCAGGCATCAAAGAACAAAAAATCATATCATTGTGAATGAGGGGGAGTGTGGAGGGGATACCCAAAGCCCATCTGTAAGCAACTGGGCATCCCCTTACAGAAGGGTCACAAGGAGGAGGCAGCCAGCCATGGTGAAGTGTAGCAACAATGAAACAGACAACTTTCCTCTAGTTCTCTAATGTTTTCTCCCCACCACTATGATGATCCCAATTGTACCTTACAAATATGGCTAGACCAGTGGATGTACACTGGTACACATAAGCGCTTGAAACACAAGGAATCCAGGGTGGATGATCCCTTCAGGACCAGTGGTGAGAGTGGCAATACCGAGAGGGTGGAGGAAAGGTAGGGTAGAAAGGGAGAACCAATCACAATGATCTACATATAATCCCCTCCCAGGGGGACAGACCACAGAAAAGTGGGTGAAGGGAGACATTGGTTAGGGTAAGGCATGAAAAAATTATAATACTTTATAAATTATCAAGGGTTCATGAGGGAGGGGGTGGGGCAGGGAGGGAAAATGAGGAGCTGATAGCAAGGGCTCAAATAGAAAGCAAATGCTTTGAGAATGATGATGGCAACAAATGTACAAATGTGCTTAACACAATGGATGTATGTATGGACTGTGATAAGAGTTGTATGAGCCCCCAATACAATGATTTTTTTAAAAGAAATTCCTTGTTTCAGTTGAATTTTTACATTATGTTATTTTGACCTCATTACATCTAACACACTGGGAAATATTTTATGGTAAATTTCTCAAAAGTTATTTTAATAAGCATGTGTCTGTTGGGAAATTATTGCTGTTTGCATCAAACCCAAACCGTCGCTGTCACGTTGTTTTCCAGTATCCGTGCATGGCAGAGCAGCATGGTCCTGTCAGGGTCCAAGGCTGAGAATCATTATGGACCAGACTGTCACGTCAACTTTTCAGAGCAGCCGGCAGGTTCAAACCTTCAACCTTTAGGATTAGAAGCAAAGTGCCACGAGGGCTCCCTGTATTTGTATAAATTGTAGAAAAAATAGGTTTAATTCATACTCACTGTGCAAGTGTTGCTGGCAGAGAACGTCTAATAATTGAATGAACTTGTCTGTAAACATCCAGCTTAGACATGCACCGGCAGGAAGTGTGATTGGCAAAACTGATTGTTACTGGTTTGGGGCCTTGCGAGAGAGGCACTGTAATTTCAAATAACTACAAAGAAGTGCAAAAAAGAAGAAAATTATATAGGTGCTGCATAGCAATTTTATGTTAAATGTTGGAGTAAAAATTAGATCAATTGTAGGTGATTAGGTAGTTCTGTCTAAAATATACAGAGGCTACTGTAGTATAACTAGAGTGGTTAAGCTATTTTGTTTTTAATCAGCAATTGTTATCAGAATAAATAGTTCATATGATTATGTCACTGGTTATAACCGGCATTTGGATTATGATAACCACCTAACAAAGCAGAGATGTGACAGACTTTCGTATGGAAGAAAAAAAAAGACTGAAGTTATGTGATAAAAATAGTTAATATTTAAGCTTCTTCAAACTATGATTAGCTAACATGTCAAAACTTAATGGAGTGGTACAAATATAAACATCTTTGTTACGTAAGTGAAAAATTATCTAACAACCCAGCAATATTTGGTTGAGTCCTGCTTTATATAAAATGAATACATAGGCAGCGTCCAAACTCAATTTCACCCCCAAATTTGACTTGATACCATCGACGAATTTATTACGTTAAAGAGAAAAATAAGCACAACTGTTATTTTAAAACGTTTGTCTCTGCTATATTAACAAAGGTATTGTGAAAATAATGAATTTAAAATATGTTAGGTTGTTTTCAATGACTCTGGATATGGTTTTAAAATATAGTATAAGCAAAATCTCATTTTGTATACTTCCTTTATGGAGAATTTATATCCTCTTTTTTTCCCCCAACAGCAATGTTTTAAATTGAATATACAAGTAAGCGAGGGTTTGTGCAAAATTAAGTGAATTTAAATTCCCGAAGTTCTTAAAATCTAAATCACCGCTAGTGAAGATGGAATCATGGCCCTTCCCAATTTGATTTTGGTAATTTCACTCTGGTTTAAATCTGGTACTCAGAATTTGGTATTTGGTATCATTATGGAATCTGGGCAGTGCTATAAAAGTACTGCATCCTACAGAGCCTGGTGACCCAGGATCTCCTAGGCTTCAAGCCAACAATTCAAGATCATTGTATTTATGTAGGGAATAAGATTAGTTTGCCAATTTTGTGCACAACCCACAGGGCAATTCAAAGACAGCAACTTTTACCTAAAATAAGTGGAGGTTTTCATTTTAGATAATCAATTTGTATTCAACAACTCAAACTATCAAACATCCCAAAGGTTTTTCCTGTGCACAGGGCAACTTTAAAATTTGATTTTGAATAATGAAATACCGACACATCTACATTTTGAAAGGTGTACATTTTATTAGTATTATTTTAAATTTAGCTACTTTCTTGGCATTAAAAATAATCTGACTAGAAGATTTGATTACAAGATCACACTCAGTGAGGGTACATTTCTTAGTTTCTCTATCAATTGTATGACTTCAAAAGCAACTTTTAACTTCTCCAAGCTGTGTTTTTAGTCAACGTTCAGTTATTCTGGATACTATTTGACAGTTACTTCATTGGATTTCTGAAAAGTGTATAATATCTAATGTATGTAAATATTATACATAAATTGCATGCTAAATAGTTGTATTACTAATATGATCTCTATTTAAATTCTCAGAGAAATGCCTTCTCCAGGTTAAAAAAAATTTACATGGATAAATTCACATATCAATATATGCCAGTGTTATGATATTTTATCAGAGACTCCTCTACAAATATATTTACTCATGCAATTTGGTGTGACCTTTTAGTACATGAAATGACACAATGGGAAGAGATTATTTGGATTTTGAACATCTATTTTAAAAGATATGATTCTACAGGGTTTACATATATTAAAATTTCTCCATTTCCTTTGGCTTATATGGATCCTACATTAGTTATGGGCCCTACACGTGTTACAGAATAAATAAGTAATTTTCAATCAACATAATCGACAAATTGCTTAAATACTGTAATACTATAATGTAGTACAGGCCAGTTCACAAAAGCCCAGAAATTCCCATTTAACTGGTAATTGGTAGTTAGATATATGTATGTAGATTATAGAAGAGCCAATTAAAAGTCATCAACATTTAGTTGGAGTCCTAGACACTGAGATAGTGTGGCGAAAGCAGGCTGAGCGAACAGAGAAAAGGACTAATAATAGACACTTAAAGCACACAGACATCTAAGAGGATAAGAAGTGGCAAATCGAGTAGTTACTATGTTTGAGAAGCCTTCTGAGCTGACTGTGGGAAACCAGCAGGGGATACTGCATATAGCAAGGGATGCTGAGGAGGAGAGAGGCGGGCTGTGTGTGGTCGCAGGGTCAAATGTCTCAAGGAAATCAAATCCAATCAGGGTTGAAGGGAGACTGGTACCAGACTTGGCTCTAAGCCCGGGCCCAGAGAGGGCTCTGCAAAAGGAGAAGTGGGATGGAGGGACATGCCACTAGAAGGAAAGAGTGGTGGTGGCGCAGGCCTTGGGGATCATTAGTGCTTCCCGAGGGCTTGTAATCAGTGAAGGATTGGGCATGTCTCAAGTGACACAAGGCAGCACAGAGCCTGAGAGTGAAGGATCAGGCACCACTGAAGATAAGTCTATTGTAGAGAGCTAATGATTTTCCCTTCCTTTAATTATTGGCGGCATCGTTCCTGCCCTCAATAATTCCTGACACTTCAAACTCAATTCTGGCCTGTTTTCTGAAGAGGAAATTGATTATATTGAGCACAGTCATCAATCAGTAGAACAGACACCCGACATTCCTTGGCTATGTCCCTAATCTGTATCTGCTCTTATGGGTTTTCAGAAACTGGGACTTGGAAGAATGGTCTAGTGAAATGGCAAACAGTGCAGTGCACATTAAGACAGCACCTTCCTGTGTTCTTTACTTTCAGAGTGGAAAAGATTTGTGTTTGCGAATATACTGACTAAAAGGTTACAGAGACTGGAAAAAGAGACACTAAAAACAAATGAATGTTTAAGGGGAAAAAATCAGTTTGGAAACCTGGCTTGTTTTTCTTGCAAATTGGAGACATTCAAAACATTAAAGTTACAGTAGAGATTGAGAAAAGATTACTGAGTTTTTCTAATGAACTAAAGACAAATTCTTAATTACCTAAGGTCTCACTTCTCTCAGTGTCTAAGAAGGCAATTATCAAGCTGTATTCAGGTAAGTTCTATTGAAATACATTTCCACCAATATATTTATGTTCAGAAAAATTAGGAAAATCTACAGAGATTGTGTCATATATCTTGTCATAGTGGTGCCTGTTAGCTTTTGTCATACAACGAAAGTTCTTCTCTTTTTTTCCAATCTGTTTCTGCACCAATTTTATTAACTCACTTTCCCACTGAATGTGGTTAACATTTCTATTACACTTTGTTTTTCCATGCAGAGAATTCTGATTTCTTAGTTATAGAACAATTTGTGACTTTGTTTTGTAGTTACATTTCTTGTAGTTATATTTATTCTTAATGTTATAACTTTTCTATGTGTGACTTTTTTTAATGTGTGGCTTTTTTTGGGTAGTTACATTTATTCTTAATGTTATGAAGCATGTGCATGACTTTTATCCCCTTGGTCAGATAGAACACGTTTAGAAAAGGTGAATTTTTGGGAACTAAAATATTTTAAAAACCCTTATATATGCACTTTCCCCCCTACATCTCCAGGCAATAAAGAGATAACCAGATCCAACCAGCTGTCCCGCTGACCCCATGTATCTGTGCCTGAGTAGAACTGGCCTCCAGAGGCTATTCCATGGCTTCTTTTTGGAAGCCCAGTGCCAGGCCTTCTTCCTGAGGAGCCAGGTGCTGAGCTCTAACTACTGTCTTGCTCGGCAACAAGCATGTTCATTACTTGAACTTCCCATGGACTAGCACATACACACGCATCGCAACTAACTGGAGACTTTCCCTCTCTAATAGAAATGAGAATGGTCAAGAGTTTAGTCTTAAGACAGTCATGAATGAATGCCCAAGAATGAGTGCCTTAAATTATTTAATTGACATTTTCTGTAATGTGGAGGAAACGTATTTAACAACTTTCAACTTCTGTTCGTTATCTATAAAATGGTCAATAATGATAATGATTTCAGGGCATTATTTAATTCCATGAGCCATAGGGAATTCTCAAAACTGCATTCTAATAATAGACATAAAATCATTATTATCTTTATCATCTCCCCCTTTGTTATAATCATTTTAACATCAGTTCAGATTGAGATGAACCTTTGTTAAAGGAATCCCAACATTTCAAAATCTTAGTTCAAAAGATCTCCTAATTTTACTCTGTTAGAATTTCAGGTAAATAATCATACCTAATGGCTCTTGCCCCAAGGTAACACATAATTATCAAAACTAACAATAAGAATGATGAGAATAATATGGTTCATGTTCTATTAAAATTTTTAAAAAGAAATAATTTACTATAACCTGTATTCATCTGCAAAAACTTTGAGTTAAGCTTGCTTGAAATCTGTTTGGCATTTTATCATAATTTGAACCATCACAATATCTAGAAATTTCTCTCAAAAGAGTTATAGTTTATCCAGACAGAGCAGTGTTTGAAGCATTAATTATATTCATTTATATTTTAGTATCATATTAATCTTTGTGCTAATGAACTAATAATGATGGACAATTTTGTGCTGGATAGTACTTTCTTATTTAGATTAGAATTCCTAGAATGCAGACATTATCTAGGATGTCCAGTACTAACTAACAATGCCACATATTTCATATGTTTACTTAAGTGACTATGTAGGCTTTTCAAGGCTTTTAAGTCTTTTTGAGAACAGACAGACTCATCTTTCCTACACTGAGCAATTTTTGAATTAGAACTATAAACCTTGGGCTAGCAGTCCAACACTTACCTGACAGCATGAAGAGGCCCCTTAATTGTTTAATTAGTAAATACTCATTGCATTTCAATTATGATTTGATAATATAATTAAAATTGATATATAAATTATAATTTGATATTTTAAAACTTGCCGTTTTTCCTAAAATACTTATTTCATACAATGAACTGCTCTTGAACAGTAGATGATATGAATTTTTATCTAAGCTGAAACCAAAAAACCCAACTCATTGTCATTGAGTAGATTCTCATTCATAGTAACCTAGAGAACAGAAGAGAACTGCTCCTTTGGATTTCCGGGTGTTAAATCTTTATAGAAACAGAAAGCCTCAACTCTCTCTGTGGCGTGACTGGCAGTGGATAGGAGAGTGTGTCTCAAACTGCTGGCCTTGCAGTTAGCAGCCTAACACCTAACCCAGTGCACCACCACTACTGTGCCTAACTGAAGAGCTATGAAATAGTGCTGATACTGAGATCCATTATTGAGACCAACGCAATTCTATCAGTCTGTGCCTATTGAAAGAGATGCAGTTACTGTGTGAACAAAAGGATGTCTTGAGATATGCAGACAGAACAGAAAAGTGTGCGAAGGGAGACGTTGGGCAGTTAAGATATGACAAAAATAACAATAATTTATAAATTACCAAGGGTTCATGGGGGGGGCGGGAGCGGGGAGGGAAGGGACAAATGAGCTGATACCAAAGGTTCAAGTAGAAAGCAAATGTTTTGAGGATGATGATGGCAACACATGTGCAAACGTGCTTGACAGAATAGATGGATGTATGAATTGTGATAAGAGATGTATGAGACCCCAGTAAAGTTTTAAAAAGATAAGCATTTAAATAAGTTTGGGGTTTGTAAAAGGATTCCTGGTGAGGGAAACGGTGAGGCGCTAGACTGCTAACTGAAATGAAGGGGGCGGGTTGACCCCATCAGCTGCACTACGAGTCAGCTTGTGGCCGTCTGCTTCCATAATGAACCACAGCCGTAGACTAGCTCTGTTCTATTGGATTTCACACAATGTAGTGGTTTTAGTTAGGTTCCAACTTGAAAAAAGAAAGTGCAGGAAAACAAACACATCTAATTATGTATGCTGTAAAATTGTAGTAAGAGAGAGGAAATGGCACCCATCTCATCAGTGGTCTCGTCAGCTGGGCCATTATTGACCAAGTCCAGGTAAGAATGTAATTGCTTTTAGATTAGGGCCATGATTAAGTGCGAGTCTAAGTCCACCAGTTGTCTATGGTTTATATATGTCTCTGTTTAACTTTAGAGACAGCATTATCATCTCATGATAGAGAACAGTAAAATAATTCCTATGGGGCATCAGGTAATGCTGTTGATAGTTTCAAGTTAGTCAATAGTATAAAATTTTAAATTGCTGAGAAAAGGAATCCACACCTGTACATAGCAGCTTTTCATACTATTATACATGAATTATTGACTTGCACAGATGAAAAGATGAAGAGGCATGGTTATCAACCAGGAGGCATGGTTACCATAAAGAGTAGCATTTGGGGGTCTCAAAGTCTTGTTTTAAAACAAGCAGCCATCTTAATGAGGCACTAGGTAAGTAGGATCACATGGAAGAAGCCCACCAGCCTGTGTGATCCCAGGATTGTAAATAATACAACTCAGATCCAGAAGAGGAAATGGTTATTGGAGTTCAAATTCTGAGCACCCAGTCGGCAGAAGACTATGGATGCCAGTGGGAGCCTCGAGTCCATTTGCAGGGCGCTCACAATGAATACGCCTCTAGTCAGCCCCTTCTTTCTGCCCATGGCCCGGGGATCGGGAGCTCCCTGAAGTGGACTGTGGCAGATGTTGTTAGGTTAATGTTTAACACCTTATCATTTGTTCTCCCTTTTGACCCATTTTAAAGTTGCTATAGTTTTTAATATTTTCTATTTTCTTCTTGATGGAGGTTTCTCTTCTCGTGTGTTGTCATTGCTTTGGAGGTTTTTTTTTGTTTCTTGTTTTATAGGATTTTAAGTATATGAAATCCAGGCTAAGTAAAACTATAGAGACATCAATTGGATTCATAATTAGGGATATAGAAGGAGAGGTTGGGGAGAAGTGGGGGCCTAATGACAATAAGTATAAGAAAGAAGAAAATGTTCTGAAATTGATTGTGATGAGGATTGCATAACTCTTATTCATATTACTAGACTATTAAATTGTATGATATGTGAATTATATACTAGTAAATGTATTAAAGTAAATAACAAAAAAAGGGAAAATGGCAATTATTTCCAACTGAGAAGTGCTCATTTGTTATCTACTGGTCTTATTTATTAAGAATCTTAAACAGTCAGTTCTCAAATAAAGCCACCTATTAAAACAATAGATTGTCTGCACCGGTTGCAACCCTTGCCAAGAAACCATTTCTATTTCTGATCATCTTGGAAGCGAGTAAGATCATGCTACCATTAGCATATTTAATTTCATATTCTACTTTTGAGCCATTAAGTATAGATGTAATCTACAGCCTACAGAGGGGATAGTAGAATTCAATACTGTAAAATCAGTCAGGGAGAAAACTACATAATATTTAAAGAAACAATTACTAAAAACAGGATATAGTGACAAGATAGGGTTCACTGTTAACATTTCAATCTGGTATTCCAACCTATGACCACCTACTAAGAGAGCCAATGGAATCAAAATTTGGCCCGTGGAGCACCTGTGGAACTGTTGGGTAAGCATTGGACTGCTAACACCAGTGTTGGTAGTTCAAACCCACCAGCTGCTCCACAAAGAGTTATACCCTCAGAAACTCTGTATTGAGTTGCTACGTTGGAATGGACTCGATGGCAGTGGGTCTGTTGATGTTGTTTTCTTTATGAAAGCACCAGAGAACTAGAACTATATTAATTTTATCTGATTGTTGTTACATAAAATATATATACAATGCTCCATTTATATATACATTTAAAACTCAATTAAAATTTTTAGAAATATTGAGAAAAATTTATGGATATCATCAGTGGTATTTTTCTTAGAAGCATTAATTTTTTTCATAACAAATATGCTATTTTAAGGCAATGTCTGATAACTGGTTTTGGTATAGGGTTATTTTTCTTATTTCTAACAACTGTCTTTGCCAAATATTGATTCATTAAAGACACAATACAAATCCCATCTCCTTGGCTGAATACATATGAATGTGATAAATTGACATGTCATAAGGTTCTGTTTAGTTAGTAGAAGAAATATATACGATGCAAACTAATGCCAGAGTTTCATAAATATTTGCATGTTTTACTTAGGTTTAAATACATCTCGCTATAAAAAATTTTTAAATGAAAATTTATTTTAACTAAAATATGTGAAATCCTTTGGTAAAAGATACATATATTCTTTTTTTACAATAACACGTTTATTTTTAATTAGAAATAAGTGACGTTACTCATGTGCATAGAAGCAACTAAATGCAGAGCCAATCCCCGCTGAGGCGGCTGTTTCAATCCTAATTATAACAGCAAAGAGATCCTTGGCTCCCCACGAGACAAACACAACGTTTTAATCTGAGTCCGGTAGATGCAAAGGCAGGAGGCTTTCCTCTACCTCTATCTCAGTTTAATCGCAAAGTAAGTTATCTTCAGCAAAATTCACTTTCTATGTTTAGGCTATTATCTCTCATTACACAACTTTTCATAATAATTGTCTTACTGTACTTTTTCATGACAGAGGTCAAGAAGACATTCACTACACTGAGCTTGGCAAAGCCACGCGGATAGTACTTGCAGAGAATTTGACGCAGTTGCTACCAATTAGGTGACTTTGGAATCCTCTGTATACGTGGTTTCACTGCTGCACTACCAGCTGGCTTCCTTACATATGCGATTTTGTTGGGTCGCATTAAAAAAAAAACACTTTTAAGAAGTGTGCAGAGTAAACTTGACTTTAACATGATCTAGGGTCCACAGTCTTTACGATTTTTATAATTATCATCAGGGACTTTTGAGTAGATAACAAGAACTCCTTCAACAAACAAAACTATTTTTGTCTTCAGAAAACTAGCAATAAGACTCTTTTATATTTAAAAACAATCATCTTACATTCCCATGTCTAACATTGATTACATAAAGAATAGAATAAAGTTAGAAGGAAAAAAGTATTGCTGTAGACCAAGCTTTTAAAGACAGTGCGCTGCTGGCAAAAACAACTTCAGCATGTTTGAGTAGATACCACCATCAGGAGTTTCATGCCTTATTTTTCCTCAGTTTTCTAAAACCTTGATAAGCATTTACAACGATCTCTGTCCCTCTTCTTCACAATATTTACATTACTTTAATTGCTTGGTGGAATCACCATTCCACCATTGTACTGGTGGAAAACAGTGTTTGTGAAGAAGATTAGATATTTGAGGCTGGTGGAAGCAGTAAGCCATGCTAAGATATTTTGCTGTAACGATGTTGTTTTCCCATAATTAAGACTATGTCCCTGCCATTAGATAAATCAAATAGAATTAATTTATGTAATTAACTTATATTATTAGGGTAGGGTCTATAGGTCCCTATAAAGCCATAATAAAGTATAGAATATGCAGCACCACATAATTAGTGGTCAAAATACATTTGCTAATGAAAATAAATTAGAATTCTCCCTTTTCATAGACGAAACATTTCCCAGTAGGTTCTTTCAGTGAGGCGAAGGTACTATATTAAAAATTCAGAGGCAGAAATGGCCAAGACCACCACAGGCTGCACGTTGCCTACATATTGCTTTTTCTTCTGAGATACAAACTCTCTAAGTGGTGACAACTACACCAGGACTTCAAAAACCTTCGTCACTATGCTGCTCACTCCCAAATCTGTACTCCAGTCCAAACCCCATCTCTCTACAATTCTAGCAATATATGTTCAGCTAATCCGCCAGAAAATCCCTCAGACTCTTCCAATTTGTCATCATGAAACTGGACTTTCAATTGTGATCTGTTCCTTATATCCCTCATAAATTCATTCTATCTATTTCCATGGGTTCACAATGGACAAAATGTCTTGCCCTGCAAAGGGAAACAACCAAATACAATCTGCTTCTACGACAGTTGGGGAATAAAAGCATGAGGCAGCCAGATAAGGCAGTGATATGAAGATACCAGAATGGGAAATAAAGGCTGCCAGGGTAGGGGTTCAACAACCTGCCCCCCTGCAGCTCTGCAGGAGAAAAGTTGAGGCCCTCACATTGGGCTGCTAATCCCAAGGTCACCACTTTGAAACCACAGACTCTACAAGAGGAAGGGGAGACTTTCTTCCCTGGCCAAGACTGGCACTCCCAGGAACCCACAGGGGCCCTTTCCTGTCTTGGAGAGTTGCTGTGCGTCAGAAATGACTTGATGGCAGTGAGCGATCTGCTCCTCCAAGGACTTACAGCCTCTGAAACCTTAGCTGGGGTCTCGGTGAGTCAATGACAATAGCTTTCTTTCCCTTTCCATTTCTCCTTCAAAGGAGTCAGAGAACAGGATGACATCAAAGGACTTTTATACCTAAGTATAAGCAACAATTAAGAAAACAAGTGGAAATAAGTGGACAGGGAGTAACGAGGTATTTCATACACACAAAAAGCAGCCCTGTAATGACTTGGAGGTAAGAGATACTGACAACCGAAGCCCTAAAGAGTGTACCCACTCGTGGAAAAGAGTATTTGTGAAGATTAGACATTTGTAGAGGCTAGATCATGGTGGAACCCGTAAGCCATGCGAAGGAATTTTGCTGTAAATTCCCCTTGTCAAGAGTATTCTTTTTTTGCTGATTCTCCATTTTATCATGTATGATATCCTTTTCTAGGTTCCGGTCTCTGCTGATAGCATACCCAAAGTTCCCGAGATGAGGTTCCCCCATCCTTGTTTCTAAGGAGCATTGTGGTTTTACTTCTTGCAAAACAGATTTGCTTGTTCTCTGGAAGTCCACATTTCTTTCGATTCTTAGCCAACGTCATAATTCAAATGCACCAAATCTTCTGCTGTGTTCCTCAGTCACTTTTCACATGCACATGACGTAAGTGAATATACCATGGCTTGGGCCAGGTGCACCTGAGTCCTCAAAGTGACATCCTTGCTCTTCAAAGTCTCAATGAGGTCTAGTACAGAAATGCACGATGTTGTCTGTCCATTGATGGCTTGCCTGCTACTTCTGTGAGCCGTGACTGCAAATCCGAGCCAAATGAATTTCTTGACTTCAATCTTTTCTCTATCACAATTTTCACTGGTCCAGTTATGAGAATTTTTGTTTCGAGTTGCAATCCATAGGGCCCGCGGTAGTCATTGATTCTCATCAGCAAGTACTTCCAATCTCCTCTGCATTTGGCTAGCAAGTTTGTGTTGTCTGTATATTGTACGCAGGTTGTTAATAAGCCATGCTCCAAAGCTGATGCTGGGTTCCTCAGACAGGACAGCTTCTCCAATTATGTGCTCAGCATACAAAATGATTAAATATCGTGAAAGGATAAAACCCTGAAACACATAATTCTAGATTTTAAATGATGCGATATTTCTTCCATCTGTTCACATGACACCCTTTAGTTCCACGTATAGGCTCTACCTGGAAAAAAGGAAATATCGTGGCATTCTCATGGTGCTCAGCTATCATTGTTTGCTCTGATCCACACTGTACAATGCCCTTGCATAGACAATAAAACAACAGTAAACAACTTTCTAGTTTTCTCTGCTTTCAGCTCAGATCCATTGGACATTAACATTGGTATCCCTCATTTCATGTCCTCTTCTGAATCTAGCTTGTTCTTCTGGCAGTCCCATGCTGACGTACTCCTGCAAACATTTGAAGACTGTCTTCAGCACAAACTGTCTTCCACTGGAGTACCGCGGGTTCCATAGGGGATCCCGAACACACCAGCCCATCCACAGAAAAAGGATGATACTTTCTGCTCCTGGGAAGAGTGGCAATCTCAGCATCTCACAGAGGCGGCTGGTTTTACTCTGTGCGTAAGATCACTTTTTACACGGGTAGAAAGTCTCAGCATGCCCAAGAGAATGGACTTGATGGCAGTGAGTTCCGGTTTGTTTTAATAGCATCACCATGAATTTGAATCAACTCAGTGTCCGTGAGTTTGAGTTGGTGATATTTATGATATTGTTAGATAATTTCCACATTCTGTTGAGTCACTTTTTTCTAAGATAGACACCAAACAGATGTCTTCTAGTTGGCTTCCCAGGGAGTTGTCTTCCATATTTTTTGGCATAGATGTGAGAGTGCTGCCAGTTTCTTTAGCTTGTAGACACATCTCGGTTGGTATTCTGTCAATACAAGCAGCCGTGTGTGTGTATGTGTGTGTGTTTATGGATTTCAGTGTATACTGGACTTCTAACTTCAATATGATCAGCTCATCATACTGGTGGTCGGTCTATTTTGCTACCATGACTGTGTATCCCTTCCATATTCCTTTGATGCTTGCTGCAGCGTTCAATATTTTTGTTACAGAATGAATGTTTTAGCATGGAAACTCAAGGCTTACATTTTCTTCTATTCTTTCATCTTGAGGTTTGCTGTAGTCTTCCTTTTTGGCTTTGTATCTCCAGATTTTTGCTCATTTCAATAGAATAAGTTACTTTTGTCTTCTCAAGCTGTCCTTTGAAATGTTCTGATCAATTCCTTTACTTCATGATTTCTTCCATTTGCTTTAGTTACTCTGTCAGGCTGGGTTTTCTAGAGAATCAAAACCAGTGACACTCACGCATGTAGAAGAAATAACTTTATATCAATAAGTAATTTTAGAGCAAAAGGCATAACAGTCTAGTCTAACTCAAGTTTATAGGTCTGATGTTCACCAGAGCCCCCTCTTCAGATGCGTGCAGGTGCTGATGAAGCAGAAAAGTGAAGAGGGGGCTCTGAGATGATAGGCTGCTGGATGCAGAGTCTGGAGAATCTAAGGCCTATGGGAGTGCAGCAGGCCGTGGACAGATCCCAGAGTGAGCAGCCCACATGGGGTGCCCTGGGAGGCAGACACAGATTCCAAGCAAGCAGGACAGGGAAGGGTGGGAGGGAGGGAGGGATAGAGAGAGGGAGAATAAAAAGGAGGGGAAGAGAGAAAGAGGTTCAGCGTTCTTCTCATTAAAAGATGGCACCTCCAAGCAAGGGGCTATCATTAGGCTGTGACCTGATTGAGAGTTTGGACTCCACCCCTATTCTTTCATCCGTTTTAGTTGACACCAAATCGAACCACAACAGCTAATTCACGATCAAGAGAACATTTCAGGTTCTTTCCTGACATCTGCTTTTATCTTTTCTTTCCTTCTTATCTTTTTAATGACCTTTTGCTGCCTTCTATGTATCATGCTGTTGATGTCATCCCACAGCTCACCTGCTCCTCAGTCATTAGTCAAATCAATGAGTCAAATCGGTGCTTGAGACACTCCTTAAATTTAAACGCATGCAAGGTCGTATTTTGGCTTTCATGGACTTGTTCTGATTTGTTCAGCTTCAATTTGAACTTGCAACCTGGTTTTGATTTACCTGACATTAAGTTTCCTCATTGTCTCATCACATAGATATTCAATTTGATATCTATGTATTCCATCTGGTATTGTCCAAGTTCATAGTTGCTGCTTATGTTGCTAAGAAAAGGTCCTTACAATGAAGAAGTTCTTGGTTTTGCACAATCCTGTCATGTAATATCCAGCTTTATTTGATCACAGAAGCCATATTTTCTAACTAATGTTTCTTCTTCTTTATTTACAACTTTATCTTCCCATCGTCAATAGTCATCGATGCATCTTGATAACATGTTCGACAATTTCAGAGTGAAAGAGTTGACAGCATCTTTGATTTTTTCATTATTAGTTTTAGTGATTCATGTGTAAATTTGATTACCAATCGTATAAGCTGGTTTTCCTTGTCGGCATACAGATATTCTTTACCACACACAGCACTGCACTTCAGGACAGATCTTGGGCTGTTGTTTTCATGGAGGATGGGATACCATTTCTTTTGGGTTTTGCATTCCAACATGTATGATTGTCTGACTCAAACTAGTCAATACCAGTCCATCTCAGTTTACTAATATCTTCGATAGGCGCCCTGGTAGAAAATCGGCTAACACACCGGGCTAGCCACAGATCGGTCATTTGAACCTACCAGCCACTCTGCGGAAGGTAGATGAGGCGTTCTGCTCCTGTCACGGTTATAGCATTGGAAGACCAAATGAATAGTTTTACTCTGACTTAGAGGGTTGCTATCAGTTAGCATCAACTTGATAGGAGTGAGGGAGTTTTTTGGTTTTGTTCTTATCTATATGGGGTTACTATAGTCCTGGTGGTGTACTGGTTATGCATTGGGTTGCTAACTGCAAGGTCAGCAGTTTGGAACCACCAACCTCTCTACAGGAGCAAAACAATGGTTTTCACTCCATAATGACAGTTTCAGAAACCCAGTTCTACCCTGTCTTAGAGGGTCACGGTGAGTCAGATACACTAAGGCAGCGAGTTTGGTTTTGCTTTATAAGGTTACTACAATTTGGAATCCACTCTATGATAGTGAACTTGGCTTCAGTTTAATGCCTAGGATAAATATCATTTTTGGTGATTTCAAATTTTCCTAAATTCGTATTTCATACATTCCATGCTATCATTACCAATGGATGTTTGCCCGCTGTTTCTTCTCATTTTGAGACATGCTACATCAGCAAATGAAGGTCGTGAAAGCTTTCCTCTATCCCCGTCGTCACGGCAACTTTCCCCAGGCCTATTGAGAGCACTTCCGAACCTGAGGGGCCCCTTTCCAGCACGATATGTGTCAATGTTGGTTTTGCTGTTCATGGTGCTTTCAGTGACTAAGTCCTCAGAGGGCAGACTGTTCTTTCTTCTTGGTCCCTTTTGAGTCTGGAAGCTCCTCTGAAAGCTATTTACTTCGGATGACCTTAAGGGTATTTTAAATGCTACTGGCATAGTGTCCAGTAACACAGAAATATGCAAGCCACCGCTTCACGGGACACTGATAAAATAGTAGTGCAAATTTTTCTATTAAAGATATTAAAAAACTTAGAACATTTCCACTGATAATCAGAACACAGGCTGACCTGAACAACCCAATTAGAAAAGGCCAGTTTGTAAGTATACTAGCTGAATGTTAGCGCAAATTGATAGCATCTTCTTATAGAAAAGTAATTAGCAGTAACATAGTATGATTTATCAATTAGGGGGAAATCACTGGCTTTAAAATATGGAAAATGGATTGAGAAAAGCATGAACGATGGCAGTGTTTAGGTTGCTTTACAGACTTAAGTGAAAAATGAAAGGCGTCTAGGCCAGAGGGAAGAGTAGTGCTAAAAATACCAGATAAATTCTAGAGATATTTCATATATAAAATTCTTCAAAAGTATTCCTTTTTTGGTATAGAGATGAAAAATAACTTGCCACGAGCAACTGGATGCATGAAGGCAACAGATATCCAAACAAAGGACACTGCAGAAAAGTGGTTTTCAAATGTGTATTATTTATGGGGAAAGTGGTACATTATAACTCCAGTGGGGTGCAGATTGGCTTTTATCTGAGGGAAGTCAAGTCAAAGGATGAGGAAACCCAAAGAGAATGTGTGGAGTCAGATGAAAGTATCTTGAGAAAAAACCGAAGGTGCTTGTTCCATGATGCCAATTATGTTCAAATTTTTCATTCCAAAGGTGACAAGAGTAAACTACTCTGCAGGAAAATGATGCATCAATGTAACACAATGCTGTTTTATTGATTTATCAATCAATTTGATCAATTATTTATCAGAATTATTATTATAAAATTAATTCTCTCCAAGTTAATCAAAACAAAACTGAGAAATATAAAATACCACCACCACCACCACCAGACAGATTTTGATATATTCTTTTTTTTTCTTCAGTGCTTTTAATGATTGATTGATTGATTGACTGATATATTCTTCAGATGACTGGTGCACTTGGAGAACATTGGACGGGTAGGAGCACTGCTCTCCAAGAAGCTGTGAGCTGGAGAATAGTGCGCAGTTCCAACACACACACACAAAGCATGTTCACAGCAAAGTTGTTGTAAGATAAAGATGTAACACAGAATAAAGTTAGTACTGCTGTATTCAAACTACTGTAAAATATAAAATCATACTTTCTTAGGAAATAAATAATTGTGTGATATAAATCCAGGAACAAAAATTAATCCAGAAACACTCTCATGTCTAAACACGTCAATTATTTGTTAATTTATAATGTGTCAGGCACTGAAATGTTAGCACATTTTCCACAGTCAGATATTTAATAAACTTTATAAATGCATTAGTATATTTAGAATCATAAGCCTACCTTTGCTAACACATGTTAGAATTAACACTATATTATTTTCTTGTACTTTTAATAAATAGAAAATAGGTGATTTATGAGTATACACGAGACCGTGTTTCAATAGAAATGATACATGGTCTGAAAACATCATCTCATACATTTTAAACTGTTTTTAATGTGAATTAGTTGGGGGCTTACCCATAAGATACTCCTGTTATTATTCAACAACTTATCAACTCTCCCAATAGCTTGCCTAATTGTTACAAAATTCAAGTTTATATTTCACTTTTTGTTTCATCTTTTCTTAGTAGTTGAAATACTGCTTTGTTCCTTCATCAGGTATGTGAGCCAGAGTAGAAAGAGAAAGGCAGTTTGAATTTTATAATTTTAGAAAGATCTCCTAACTCAGATATTATATTATCATCAGAGTAAAACTGATGGAAGTTTTCAACTATGTCACCATTGAGAGTGATCTTAATGCTTAGCTACATGAATCTTATATAAAGAACCATTGTTCTTATTACAAACCATGCAGATTCACCTAACAGTTCTATGAAATTACAATCTACAAACTATGTATTCTAGATATTGGGATGTCTTAATTTACAATGTTAATTTGATGTCATGCCTATAAAGTACAAATCAAATATAAGAGACTATTTTTCAAGTCATTTAACTTTTTCACACTAAAACCCAAACACAGATCCCAGCGGAGCCATGCCACGTATATGACTTAGATTGTCAAAATGCTTACAGAAGCCATGGGAGCAGCGACAGCTTTGTCTCTGGGGAGAAACCAGCTTTCGTCCTGCTCTTAGAACTGGACTGGCAGTGGCCCCACCCTGTCAAACAACACTCCCACAGTTGTCATCTAGACATAAACCAAGCCTCCCAGAGCCAGCCTCTCGGACACACAATGCCTCTACTGCAGGTCTGTGCACTCGGTGCGAGAAGCCCGGATCTAAGCCCAACTCTCCAGAGAAGTTCTTAGTGGTAAAAGCCTAATATCTCGATGAGTTTTACAAGTTACTCCAAGTACTTGAGGTTTGATTTAGAAATATTTATATTTTTCTTTTGCTCTCTAAAACGGCACTAGGAAACGTTTCCATGTAATAGCTGACGTGAACAATACACGGCTTCTTCCTAGGGTGCCCACGTGCACTGTGTTTCCTATTCTGTCCTCTAGGCTGATGAGGGGGTGGAAGGGACTCGATGGAAATGGGTTTTATTTTTTTAAATACGTTCTACATCTTGATAATCAGAAGAGTTTCTGGGGTTTAAAGCTACTTATAAAAATAACATTTTTTGTTATCAATATTAATGCTACAGGATTTTCCTTAGTTGGCCTTCATACCACCAAATGAACAGAGTTTGTACATCATCAGTTACTTCTTTGTAATACTTTATCACTGAAAAACATTAAATCTGGAAAAAGGTACTTCATTCCCGAAGGGAAATATAAGAAAGCCTGCTTTGAGCTAATTCACTTACAGGGCTCGTTGAGCCCATTAGTTCCCGAGTTGGAGTTCCCATTGCGAGGGCTCTCCGGCTGGGGCTGAGCAGTACCTACCGTCTTGCTGAGGTAACTTGTGCTGGTGTTCATGCACTGTAGCCCCTCACTGTTGCAGCAGCCCCCACATCTGTAGACGGACACACATGGAGGTTTAAAGAAGGTGTTTGTTGCTGCTCCAAACTCCTTCCCCACATCTATACACACCTCACGTGGCATGCATTGAGTCTTTCTCCACTCATTATCAATACCTGTCGGGTCACAGGGGAGTCCATAAGTTATAGAGAAGCCACCAAACGGAAAAAAGCCCACAGCAGTTGGAGTCATTCACATTTGATCTTAGACGTCAAGATGTAAGTAAACTATGTAACTTGAAATAGCGAGTTGGCAGGAACCAAATTTTCTCTGTGGCTGAGCATATGACACAATATTTAACCAGAGGCTAAGGGTATTTGCTAACCAAAATTCATTTTACAGCCATGTAATCAGCTAAATTAGGAGTGCGCTTTCTGAAAATTACACCAATAATCCACAGCAGTTATGTTTGGGTTTCCTTACTTAAGAAAATTTAATAGATGGATGCTTACAAGACCTGCTGAGATTGAGTCAAGCTCATTCGTTCTAGTGTGTGCTATTTTTGTGGTCTCAACGCGAGAGTAAACAGGATGCTTTCATTTTCCTTTCCAAGCGAGAGATGTAAATGAGAAGATGGCTATGGTTTTGGACTCCATTCAAATATCATTTTCAGACAGCTAGTTGGCAGCTTGGGTGAAGTCCTGGTGGAAGCTGCATAAAGTACGAGGATATTTTTGATCACTGGGACTTGTATCCTGAACTTTTTTCTGTATTCTCTGAGTTATTTTTTCTAATGAGAAAGTGGTTTACTTATACCACTGTGAACTTGGTAAAGGCAGCACTAAAAATAATCTGTTCTAGTTTATTTTGCCGTATTTTTTGTAAAATAGAAATTTGGGGTGAAAGGAGACAAACTATTGGTAATTCAACCGCGAGCCAATTTGTTGTTTCATTTGCAAAATACATATTATTGCCTAAACCTTTAAAGGGATAGGTAGCGATTACTTTCTACTATCTGAAGGACGTTAATTTTTTTTAAGATTCGGCCATAAATCATTCTCTGTCATTTCATATCTTATGAGCTCTGGTGGCATACTGGTTACTGATTGGGCTGCAAGCTGCAAGGTCAGCCGTTTGAAACCACCAGCTGCCTTGAAGGAGAAAGATGGGGCTTTCTACTCCTGTACAGAGTTAGAGTCTTGGAAACGCACAGAAGCAGTTCCACCCCGTCCTATACAGTCCTTACGAAGGGGCAGTGAACCTGTTCTTTGGTTTGGCCTTAGTGTGGGGTTTTCTGTTAGACAGCTCAGCACTTTTACCAAAGCCCACCTCTCGAGTTAGCTGTCTTTGAAGCATTAATATAATAAGTAGCATTTGAAAGGTGATTTCTGTTTGTTTTGAGAGAAATGAACCATTTCTAAATACAAATCATAAAAAAATCTATGTATGACCAGTCTGTAAGAATCAAATGTTTGCATTTTTAACTGAAATAGGGTACAAACCATATCTACCTTGAAAATATTAAGCAGCTAATTAGCTTCATTAAAAAAAATACATTTAAAGCGTGTTGACAGATTGCATGTTAGCATCTTTCTGTTTCAAGAATTCATCTTAACATGAAAGTAAAATAATAAAATACTGTATTTAAATCAATTCTTAGTTCCGGTCCGAGTGACCCTAAAGGTATAATCTGGGGCACATCTGCTGCAATTAAAGGACAGGGATACCAAATCTGGCTGGCTGGATATAAAAGGGAACTTACTTTTCAAGATCTCTGCATTATAATGCGCTGCCGCAAACTTTATCTTCTCTTCCCCCCTGGTGTTGACGGTGGGCTGCTCGTTAGTACGCTGCCAGCCGCCTTTTCTCAGCTGGCACGTGAACGTTCTCCAGTATTCTGGGTAGAGTACTGTCATGAGTTCATCCACGCTGGACACAGACCTCAACTGCTCCTCCAGGTCTTTGCCTGCATAAACCTGTTAACACAACACAAGTGAGCAAAATTTTGCACAATTTTAGGGTTAATATGCTATGTAGCATGTCCGGAAGATTATTAATTGATGACCAATTACTTCTATAATCATGTTAAAATAATATTTGGATAAATCAATACTACCCATAAAATATATACATCTTTGGGAACGATAGCTTCATGAGACGGCCGTGTTCATCTGGCTGAACAAGTGCGCAGGCTTTGATAGGATGCTGTCCTGCCCCATTTCTCTTGCTCAGTTTAGTTAGTGGAAAATATCTGAGCTTGGCTGCTCTAAAAGATTTCTGTCTTACACAATTTCTGGCTTTAACAGGTGTTACCATAATTGGCTTTTAAGGCAAACTTTAAAAGACAAAATTAAAAATGCTACTTTGTTGGTAAGTGCCATAGAGTCAGTTTTGACACGGCAAATTTACATCTGAAGAATGAGAAACTGGCTGGTCTTTCACGACTCTCACAAGTGTTATATTTGAGCCCACGGTTTAACCACTGTGTCTGTCCCTCTCCCTGAGAGTGTTCCTCTCACTGACCCTCTGCGTTACTAAGCATGGGATGCTTTCCAGGGACTGGGCATGCCTGATAACATGCCAACATAATTACTTGTATGTATGCCAAAATGATAATATGTCAACATGGTGCATGTCAACCGAACATATTAAAATCATCTATGTTAATTGTCTTATTACTCAGCATATTTGTAAGCTTGAAAATTTACTCAAACTGGTATTTTACTCAATATAAAAATTAACATGAATTCCACTGCATTACTTTAGTTATATTATCAGGAGAAATACACTGTAATTTAGCGGAATGCTTCAGAAGAAACTGGAAACTTTACTTACATGGAAGTATTTTAGAGTAAAATAATCCCACAAATGGGATTTCAACAATAATGTCAGTGAAAAATTTATATTTTGTCAGAAATCCTTTCCCTGAACTTCAGTATATCCAAAACTAAAAACAAAAACAAACTGATCATCCATATTTATACTACAATGAAAAAACTTAAACTAGCCCAGAGAACTTGAAGTCTCCAGAAGTATTTATAAGAGAAAACATCATTTCCCATTAGATGAAACATTTCCCACAGGATGAAACATAATCATAAAACTCATATATACAGAAAACAAAATTTAAAAACAACCTACTGACAGATGTAAAATATATTACGTTTGTTTAAGCTGAACAAAGGACTTTCTAAGGGTAAATATGAAAATAAAATATTCATGTAGAAGATATGAAGTCCATGAGCGAAATGTTGAACACTGCCGGAAGCATCAAAATCAGATGGAGATACACAGTCACTGTGTCAAGAAGAATTGTTACAACATAAGGAAGAGGCATATGATCAAGAACCACTGGCATTGCACTAAAACCATGAGCAAAAGATAGGCTCCAAGAATCGAAGGAATATCGATTAAAATGTTTCACCGAACTGAATAAGCACTGAAAGTATTCACTGGTCTTTGCCGAGAAACTTGGAAGACGGTTAGCTGGTCAACTAACTAAATGAGATCCACATTTGTGCCCATTCCAAAGAACGGTGACCCGATATTACAATGCGTAAATTATTAAACAATATCACTAATATCACAAACAAGTAAACATTTGTTGACAATACTTCAGGAATGATTGCAGGTTTCACTGACATAAATTTAATTCAGGGACAAGAGGATATGGCAAGAGGGAAAGAGGGATAGAAAGGAGTTTACTGGTGTTGTGTTGACTATATAAAGGCACACCACTATGACACAGGGACTATGTGCATCACGACAAATGACGGTAACATTGTAAAGAAAGAGAATTCCAGAGCGTAATTATATTCCTGGGAATCTGGTACATGGACCAAAGGGCAGTTATTTGAGAAGACGAAGGAAATACTTCATGGAGTAAATTTAGAAAAGGGATGCTTCAGGGTTGAAGACTTTCATTATGCTTCTTCAACCCATACACTCTCACCAAATACGCCATGGAACTGGAGGATATCAACAACACAGCATCAGGATCGGAGGAATGTTTATTAAACACTTTTTTATTAAATACTTTTATTGGAGACTCTTGCATCTCTTCTCACAATCCATATATTCATCCAGTGTGTCAAGCACATTCCTTCATCTGCTGCCCCTCAGGGGGTTATAGGCTGATCCTTGTGATTGATTCCCGCTTTCTCCCCGCACCCTCCCCTAATCCTCCTGGTATCTCTACTCTTATTGCTGGCCCTGGGGGGTTTATCTATCCTGGTATCCCTGTGTTGTGGGCTCTTATCTGTAGCACTTTCTGGTCTAATCCGATTTGTAAAGTAGAACTGAGGTCATGATGGTGGGGGGAAGGAGGCACCAAAGAACTAGAGGACAGTTGTGTGTTTCATTGGTGCTATACTGCAGCCTTCACTACGGATTTCAATTCAGTGAATAAAAATTTAAAATCCTCCCAACTGGATCACTAGGCAATATCATGATAAATGAAGAAAAAGTGAAGTTATAAAGGATTTCATTTTGCTTGCATTCACAATCAACCTTCATGGACGCAGCAGTGAGGAAATCAAGCAGTGTACTGCATGAGCAAATCTGCTGCACATGACCTCTTTAAAGTGTTAAAGAGCACAGATGTCACAGCTGTGAGGACTAAGGCATGTCTGAGCCGAGTCATGGTACGTTTAATCCCTTCATCTGCATGTGAAAGCCGTGCAATGAATATATATATATATATATATATATATATATGTATCTAGATACACACAAACATCAATTTAAAAATACTAACAAGCAAAAAGAAAACTCTTCAACTGTATATTCTCATTGAACCTTTTTTCCTTGCTCTCCTTCAGAACTCAACTTTAAAAAATCTATATCTGCACTCTTCTCTTCCTCACTTCACAGTTGTTTATCAACACTCATGCTTTCTGAACCAATGTCTCCACTGGAACTCGAGGTGAGCTCCTCCGTGTCCCATCTGTGTTCTATAAACTGCTGTTACTCTATTAAACCTTGCTCTTTGGCAATTCTTCCTCCTTTGGTGGCTCTATTATTAACAACCTTTCTTGAATTATCTGATACCTAACCACAAAAATTTAAGTTCCCTAGATTCATAAATACATTTCCTTGGAGTCTACTTATACTACTTCCTGAATACCTTCAACCATTCCCAACTTTTCAAATATGTTGCCTCTTGAAGACCCAAATACGTATATACAGCTCAAATTATGCCTCACAAGATCTCGCTGATTGGATTTGTAAAGATATCATTCTCAACATATCTAAAATTAAATTTATGAATTTTGTCTTCAAAATAGTTCTTGCCTAACCTGTCCCATCTCATTTGAGCCTACTAACAAGTTGCTCCGTCAAGAATACAAAATTGTGCTTCCTTTTCGTTAACAAATTAAAAAAACTACCAAGCTCCCTGTCTCAAGTGGATCCCAACTCATAGAGACCTTGTAAGACAGGTGAGAACGGCCCCTGTGAGTTTCTGAAACTGTAACTCTTTACTAGAGTGGAAAGCTCCATCTTTCTCCTACCAAGCCGGCTGGAGGTTTCGAATTGCTGACCGTGAGTAGTGATGCCCAACGCATAATCACTATGACACCTGTTCTTTACAGTGAAGTATAAATATGCTTCTATTAGCATATAGTCCTATCTTTATATGCTTATAGCAACTTTCACCATACACATTTTCTGTCCCTAAATTAAGCGTCATCCACTGTGTCATGCTGGATTACATCCTCATTCTCATAATGAGTCTTGCCAGGTGCTTTACTAACTGCTGCAATGCATTTTCCACACAATATTCAGAATCCCTATTTGAATGCACTAACAGGAGCTCTTGTGATGTCGTGGTTATTCATTGGGCTGCAAGCTACATGGTCCACAGTTCGAAACCACCAGCAGCACCCAAGGGAGAAAGTGGGCTTTCTATTCCTCCAAACAATTACATTTCTGGAAACTCATAGGGGGTCTTTATGAGTCAGCTTTGACTGAATGGCAGTAAGCGGATAATAATATCAATGAAACATGTATGTGGCAACATAGTGCATTCCCCAAAACCAAATCAAAGCTGCTGCCATCGAATGATTGCTGACTCATAGGAAGGGACCCTCTGTGGGTTTCCAAGACGGTAAGTAACTGTTTACCAGAGTAGAAAGTCCAGCTGGTGGTTTTGAACTGTTGACCATGAGGACTGCAGTCCAATAGTTCAAAGAAAATACCACTGCCCACTAGGAATGCTTAATGACCTGACTCCAGATACCTCTCTCATTTCATCTTCCACCATCTCTGACTACACTCTCTGGATTTTAGTACCTCAAGAAAAGCTAGGCCTTTTATTCATTCCATGGTAAAATTTTAGCAGATTCTGTTCCTTTTTCTAGAATTATGTTGTCCTGGGTTATGCCTGGATGACATGTTCTTTTCATGATGGTTTCAGCTAAAATGTCATATACTCACTGTAGCTTTCAATGTAATGTAACTAAATATCAAGACTCAGAATCTACTTTTTGCACCATTTATCTTTCCTTCACACCATTTCAGACACCAGGCTCGCAAAAACAAATCAAAACAAAACAACCCCCTGCCTCATAGTGAACGGACAGAGGCGGGCAGGACCGCTCCTGTGAGTTTCGGAGCTTCTAACACTGTACGGGAGTAGAACTCACTCCCTGCCATTGAGTCCACACTGACTCATAGTGACCGCCCTGTGGGTTCTGAGACGGTAACTATTTACAGTAGGAGAAAGTGCCATCTTTCTCATGCAGAGTGGCTGGCGGTTTCCAACTGCTGACTGTGTGGATCGCAGCCCGACATGTAACCACCACGAGGGCTCCTAGCAGAGTGGAAAGCACCATCTTTATCTGTGATGGTTTTAAACCACTGACCTTGAAAACTGCAGCCCAACATATAACAATGACGCCACCAGGGCTCCAGATACCAGAAGAACAACCTGATTCAACCATCCACATTCATCGCTTCTAAATGGTTGTGTTGTTGTCTGGTCTATACCCCCTCCTTTGTGGCTTATCTGGTGGTGTTCAATGAAGTAATAAATAGACCATTGGCATGAAAGGTACTTGGCTTGATCAACAGGGTGAATAGATAATACTGTAGGAGAAGTAGTTTATTTAAGAATTACGCGTTGGATTTTTGAGTAGAGAGTAGGATATTCAATGAGATGTTTTAACATTTGATGATGAAGATCATTATCTTTTAATACTACTATTCTAGGAACACTTTGATGCCCTTCAAATGAATCTTCTGATTAGAAGAAGCTGCATATACAAGTCTTGTCTATGCATCAGGTTGGCAAATGAAGGCCTGAGTGTGGATGAGCGCTTCTCTGAAGTGTACATAGATCACATGCCAAGACAGGAAAGCATGAGTTACAAGATTTTAATGTGAGGTTTCAGAGGAAAAAGCAGTGAGAAAGAGCAAAAGGAGAGGGAAGACCACATGACGTCATAATGTCTTACATAAGCCTATTTCTGAAAAGAGGGTAGTTTAAAATGAAAGCCAAGATGTTATGACTTGTTCAAAAAGGGCCATTGGCCAATAGGGAACTGATCAAGAGCATCCTATCTCCCTCACTACCACAAAGCAGAGGGAAGAGTAGAAAGTAGAAAGAGAAGAAGTAGTAGTAGTAGAAAGAGAAGAAGAAGATGTGAGAAAAAAATTTTTTGAAAGCACATCACAACTTCATAAAACTGGATGGGAAATGCATAAATCAATCAATCAAATGTTCAAGAAGGAAGCTATTGAGAGAAGACACAAATGCACAACTTACAAAAACAAAACAAAAATATTCTTGGAGGTATAACTGTACGATCTATCTTTTTAATATGTATTTTCTTATATATATTCACAGCCACAGTTTCAGCTCTCATTTAAGAAATAGCTAGGAACAAATATTAACCTTGTGCATACTTTAGCTCTAAAAACTTTAAGAAGATAGCCTAGAATACTTTGTATAAAAGTAGAAATTCGGTGAGTGTAATTTGTTTAGGAGTCCCCCTTACTTGGATGGACAAGCAACACTCATGGAGGCAGTAGTCAAGAGATCCAACAACCCATTGCAGTGATTCAATCTGCTTCACAAGACACTCTTTAGAGTGCTGTAAAGTGGGAAGGCTACTTTGAGGACGAGCGTGTGCCTGACTCTAGTCCTGGTATTTTCAATTGCTTCTTATGTAGGTGGAAGCTGGACACTGAAAGGAAAGACTAAGGAAGAATCAAAGCATTTGAATTGTGGTGCTCTGGAAGAGTATTAGAAGCATCATGAATGATTATCAGGACAAACAAATGTGTCTTAGAAGGAGTATAACCAGAGTGCTCTTAGGGGAGAGAAGGGCAAGATTTCGTCTGACATATGTTGTTGTTGTCTAGAGACCAGTCCCTGAAGAAGCACACCGTGCTTGGTGAAATGGGGGGCAGTGAAATAGGGAAGCACCCTCAAGGAGAGGAACTGACACTGGCTGCAACAGTGGGCTCTGGGCTGGGAACAATTGCCAGGATGGAGCAGGACTGTGCAGTGTCTCATTCTGTGGTGCGTAGGCTCACTATTGGTCAGAACCTACTCCATGGCAACGAACAACAGCAACAATAACAATTTGACAGAAGAATGCTCAAATTATAGAACAAGATCAATATCATATGCAAGTAAACTTGGTTGAAGGTCATCTAAGAAGGGTTGCAGCAATATAGCAATACATTGACAGGGAATAGCCAGAGGTGCAGGTTGAATTCAGAAGAGGATTTAGAATACAGGCTATCACTGATGATGCTGGATTGATCTTGGCTGAAAGCAAAGAATACCAGAAAGATGTTTAACTTGTGTTTTATTAACTATAATAAGCATTCAACTATGTGGATCATAAAAATTACTAATAGAAAAGAAAAAAAATGAAATCCAGAGCAGTGCATTATGCGCATGTAGGACATATCCATGTATCAAGAGGCAGTTGTGGAGAGAGAAGAGTATACTGCATGGTGTAAATTACGGAAATATGCGTCAAGGTTGTATACTCCCATTAAACTTATTCACTCTATGATAAGCAACTAACCAGAGAAGATGGGTTATATGAACAAGAATGTGGCATCAGGACTGGAGGAAGGCTTATCAACAACCTAAGATACAGAAAACACAACCCTGCTTGCTGAAAATGAGGAGGACGTGAAGCACTTGCTGATGAACATCAAGGGTTTCCTCCTTGGTATGAATTACAACATCATGTAAAATATAGCAAAACCCCCACAATTGGACCAGTAGGTAACATTGTGACAAAAGGAGAAATGATTGAAATTGTCAAGGCTTTTTGTCTTGCTTGACCCCACAACCAAATCTCATGGAAGCAGCGGTCAAGAGACCAAATGATGCACGGCATTGAGTAAGTCTATTGGACATGACCACTTAAGAGTATCGAAAACAAGGATGCTACTCTGAGGTCTAAGGTGGGTCCGACCCAAGCCCTGATAGTTTCAGTTACTTCGTTGGACACGGAATAGGGAAGACCAAAGAAGAACTGATGTATTTGAATGATGATGCTGGAGAAGAATACTGAAGTTACCATGGCTTGCCAAAAGAACGGACTGGTCTGTCTTGGAAGACATACAACCAGAATGCTCTTTGGAGGCAAGGGTGATGAGACTTTGTCCCCAGTACTGTGGACATGTTGTCAGGAGAGACCGGTGCCTACAAAGGGACATCATGCTCCATAAAGCAGAGGGGCAGTGAAAAAGAGGAAGACCTTCTCAAGATGGACTGACACGGAGCTGCTGAGATGGGCTGAAACCAAGAACACTTGTGGGATGGCACAGGAGAGGCAGTGCTTCGTTCTGTTGTAGGGATGGTCTCCATGAGCAATAATCCACTCAATAGCATCTGAAGAACAACAACAGAACTTGGACAATATTCTTTTTTTTCTTTTTCCTTGAAATGACTGTCAAAGATACTACTGATTTTGAAGTTGTCACATATGCCTATTGAGGTGCTGGCTCCAGGTTTGAATGAAAGTATCGATTTTGAATGAATTGCTCTGCCATGGGATTGCAGTATTTATTAGCAACCATTTTTGAATCTTTTTTCTTTGCAATATACCATTCTTTTGTCTTACAGCTTATTCTTACATCACTTTCTCATTGTAAGCTCAGTATTGTATTGAATTGTATTAAATTGTAGGTTCATTTTTTTAAATCTGCATATTCTATTAAGATTTCTCAAAATTATTTTAGGTGCAAATGAAATAATTTGCATTATATTCTTTTGCATAATTTTCAAATGCCCTTCAGTCTCTTTCCCAGTACCTTCATCTACCACTGTTCTTTCAATAAACAACTTTAAGAGTACATTGTTTTATTGCTACTTTACTCTGGTAAAGTCAGTGATTAAATTTATTTTTATTATTTGAAGTTAAATTTTGATAGGATAAAATAACTTATATGCCATTATTCAGAACAGTAAAAATGCCTGTTATCATTTAGCTGTATTAAGATTGTCTTCTGATCCATAAGTCTTTGATTCAGTTCTACTTTTCTTTCACAAGCATAACGCACAGAATAAAAGAAAAATGAATGTTAATAGATGTCCGTCCCTATTTCCTTTTCTGCATTGAATACAAAGAAAGAGGGTCTTACTAGATGAATCCTTCTGCGTGAATAAAGTTTGATTTGCAACTCTTTTGGTACGTAGAAAGAGGTCCATGGCACAACTTTTAAGACCTCCAAGGAGGACATTGGAATGGAGAACTGCAAAGTATGATGCGGAGCTCTGCAGAACTTCTTTCACATCAGCGGACAGTGTGAGGGCCACTGCACAGCGAAACGCCCGCTGCTTCACAGAGTAGCCTGTCATTTGGGTCCCTTTCAAAGTCAGCATTTGTAAAGGCTTTGATATAGTTTCAGTGAGGTTTGTAAAATCCTGCCTCATATTTTGAAATATATCGTGCTTAAATGGAAATATTTAAGTGCTTCTCATAAATATATGAAGTAATAAGAGCTTTGAAAACGATTTACTTTCACTTAGACAGCTATAGTTTTACTCGGAGAGGGACTCAGAAATGGTTTCTTGCTAGAGCGACAGTACACTCTCCGCCGGGGAGCATCAGCTGCTCCTTGAACAGTCATACTCTGATTCCCCTCAGCGGGTAATTTTTAAAGTGTTCCAGGCTTGCAAAGTATTTCTAGACTAAGGAGGAAGGTATTGGAGATTACTTGTCACCTAAAATCATTGGTAAGGAAACACTGTCTGCTATGGACAATAGGCTTAAGTGTCACGAGTTGTTCAAGGTTCATTTTGTTATTTCAAGCAAGCTTTCACGATAAAGTAGCCACATTGGCAGAACTACCCTATAGCTGAAGGCACTGGTGTTTCCATGCTAAAATCGTCACCTTCTGTGCCGGAGGCTCAGGTGCAATTCCCTGGATATACATCTCATGTGCAGAAGTGACCTCAAGTCAGTGGGTGCTTAAGTATTGCCATGATGTTGAGCAGGTTTCGGTAGACCTTCTAGCCTACAGCTTCCAAGAAACGCTTGGTGGTCTACTTTAAAATCAGTCAATGAAAACTCTATGGATCGTAACTGTTGGATTTCCAGTTATGGAGCGCGGGGTCTGGGCAGTACTTTGTTCCACTGTGTATTGGTTTGCCCTTGGTTGGAGACAACTGGAAGCAGATACATAAACAACCATCCTATAGTTAAATGTTAAGTCATTTTCCCTGGACTTGTAAATAGAAAAAAAACCAAAACACTAGTTTATCTATGCACTCAAATGTACAATTAAAGAGACTTGTTATTATGTCTGACATGAAATGTAAAAAGAGTCTTACCTTCTATCACAGTTAGTCTCTGTGTCTCAATTAGTTCTATCATAAAGAGGATGGAATAACAGCAACTGCCTCATACTTTCTAATGGTGACTAAGGAAAAAAGCAAGTTCTTTGCTGGATAGAGTATTTACTTGAAGAGATTTGGTGGGCCGTGTAAACAAGGTATAGAAAAATCTAATGAGGGGGTGATCAGTTTGCCATCCTTCCAGGTTTACAGTGAGCCATTGCAGAAGTAAGAATGGGGGTTCTCTCAATCACCAAGAAAGAAGAAATAGGAGTAGAGTGTCTCCTTTGCCTCTGAGATCCCTGCACACTAAGCCTCCTGGATCCAGGACACAGACAGCTATCATACCAGATGAGCAGCAGCAGAACAGCAGGGGAATGGCTTGTGAGAGAGTGGGATACCCTTTAAGTGTTTGCAGTGCTAAAGGAGCTATATAACACTTAGCCAAGCAGGGTCAATGCCAAGGAACTACACCAGAAGCTAAACACCAGAGAGAGTTATACTTACAGACATGGCTGAGAAGAGCCACGAGCGACTAGAACAGCAGTTCTCAACCTGTGGGTCGCGACCCCTTTGGGGCTCAAACGACCCTTTCACAGGGGTTACCAGATTCATTACAGTAGCAAATTTACAGTGATGAAGTAGTAACGAAAATAATTTTATGGTCAGGGGGTTATCACCACATGAGGAACTATATTAAAGGGTCGTGGCATTAAGAAGGTTGAGAACCACCGAACTAGAAGAACTATATCTTGGGCATTTCTGATTCTGAATTGTGACCTGTAAACATCTGCACTTGTTGCCAAATTCAGTGCCACTGAGTCACTTCTGACTCATAATGGAGCCTACAAGACAGAGTAGAATTGTCCCTGTGGGTTTCTGATCGTTGTGGGAGCAGAGAGAGACTCATCTTTCTCCTACAGAGTACTGGTGAGTTCAAAGCACTGGTCTGAAGCTAGCAGCTAATGCAAACCCCACTATGCCACCAGTGCTCCAACATATCTAAACCTCACATACAAACCTGGAAATGACGGACACCATCTGTGAGCTCTGTGCGGTGACTGCAATCACGATCAACCCTCACAATGAAGAAGAGCGAGGTGGAAGAGACTTGGTCTCAGAATGGTTGGAGGGTGCAGGTCTCTTCATTGCAAATGCCTTTTAAATAATTTGAACCTCATTGGATGGAATACATAGGAAACAAATCATCTGTGTTCTTGAAAAGAGAATATGGAGAAGCTCAAAACGAAGGGTAAAATGCATAGAAGGCCACATATCATTAGTAGAACAAGAAAGAAAGAAAAGACCAAAAAGCGATGTCAAAGGACACTCTGCAACAAACTCTTGAATGCAGTGCCACTGCAGCAGCAGCATGAGCAGTGAAGTAGAGCGCAGACCGAGAAGGGACAGGAAGTGCCGTAGCGGAGTGCGCAAGGACCTGGAGCTAGAAATCAAAAGGGAAGAACATGCTCAGCATTTCTGAAACTGAAATAACTGAAGAAAGTTTGGGTCACATTACTGACGGATTCCATGGCCATAATTTCGAATAACCCGGGAAGCATGAAAAGAGGATGAAAGGAGCAGTCACTGACTGCACCAATGCCCAACCTTCTCAGGAGGTGGCACCCGGGTGAGACCCCGCTGCACGGAGACACGCAAGCTACCCTGCGGGAGATCGTGGGCAGACAAGAAAGGATTCGAGAACGAACGGGATACTAATTGAGATGCTGCAACGTGTGGACACAATGCTGACAGCTCATTCATCTATGGCAAGAAATCTGGAAGACAGCTATGTGTTCAAACAACTGGTTATATAAGTGCCAATTGCAAAGACATGTGATGCAGTGGAATGCAGAAATGATTAAACGATGTCATTAACATCACACAAAAATAACATTTTCCTGAAGATAATGAAAAAGTAGCGGGAGTATAACACTGATAGGGAACTGCTAGGATTCAAGCTGGGTTCAGAAGAGGATGTGGAAGGAAGAAGATAATTGACGACATCTGGGGGGTGTTGGCTGAAAGTAGAGAACACTAGAAAGATATTTACTCGTGTCTCATTGACTATGGAAAGGCAGGTGAAAGTGAGGATTATTTTACATTTGAGGAATAAGAATTCCAGAGCCATTGAAGGAAACACTTGTAGGTAGACAGTTTTTCAAGGAGAACAAAAGGAAGTTGTGTATCAGAATAACATTTTTCACAAAATGCCTTTCATATGCACACTGAGAAAACAAGCGTGGAACTATTTTAATAAGAATTTGGCGATAGGACTGTAGTAGAGAAACAGCCACCTCCCCAATGTAGATCTAGACACAGTCCTCTTGCTGAAAGTGAAAGGGACTCGATGCACCTAATGCTAAAATCAAAGAGTACACTACGGAGTGCAGCTAAACATAAAGAAAAACTCTCATATTTTGTCAATACTCTGCCACAGCATGATCAATAAAATATTTAAATTGCCAGGATTTCATTTTAATTGGGTTCACAATATATATCCATCAAAGCGGCAATTAAGAAATCAACCAATGTATCGTAAAGAGCAAATCTGCTGCAAAAGCCCGTTGTAAAGTGTTGGTATCACTTTGAGGACGAAGGCGCTCCTGACCCACGCGATGGCATCAATCCTTCCTATGCATGCAAGAGCCAAACCGTGAACAAGAAAGAATGAAAACGCACACACTTGAATTACAGTGTTGGTGACGAACATTAAAGATGCCACAGGCTTCCAGAGGAACAAGCATGTCTTGGAAGACATGCAGCCAGAAGGCTTTTCAAAAGCAATAGTAGTGAGATGACTTCTCATGTATTTAGAACATATTGTCAAGAGGAACCGTCTCATTGGAAAGATTATCACATGCTCGGGGAAGTAGAGGGTCAGCAAAGCAGGATGGACAGAGTGGCTGTGACAATGGCTTCAACTATACCAACAGCTATGAGAATGTGCAGAACCTGGACGCATTCGGTTCTATTTCATAAAGCCTGATGATGCCTAACCACATCAACATACATGATGGGCAGGCACAGAGTAGTAGCCATTTTCTCTTGGTCTCTGAAGTAATTATGCATTTTAAAGTTTAGATTTAAACATGTATAAAGAATGAAAGACTATTTTAGCTATAAATGCTTACTTTAAGGGAAATGTGCCTTATTTATTTTAATAATTGCTTCTATAAAATAGTTTATTTTTTGTATTCCTAATTAGCATACTCCTTACTAAATTTATACCAAATCTGAGTTAAATTTGTAGGGATCGAAAACTATAGACTAAATATTTATTAATAAACAACATAGTGAAGTATAAACTTGCTCTAATTCACTTTATATTTCAGAATGTATTTTATAATAATGATCCTTCTATATCAACAAATGATAACAATTGTCTTTTAAAACTATTCTTAAACAAAATTTCTGAATGTATTAGTGTATAAAATTTAAGTGCTTATTTAGAGCATGCACTGTTTACAAACCTAAGCAAAAATGTTAATTAAAAGATCACCCAATTTATCACACTAACAAACATTCTAAGCTCAAATGTAAACCAACATTGACAAAGAAATGTACACCACCATAAATTTTCATGAATTGATTTATAATTTATAAAGATCATTGCTTAAAAATATTCTAAAATACATCTATAATTTGCAAGTTCAAAGAGGTTTTGTTCAGTCTCCATTAAAAATTTTTATATATATCATCACGTAGTCATCTAATGCTCCTGATTGAAATTATTTTAAATGAAAAAAAATTAACAAGGTAAAGCATAAACATTATAAACTAGTGTTTTAAACATAATAATCATATAATATTAGTTAAGTAACTTTTAAAAGATAAGAAAACCCTCTTTAGCATATCAATTCTTCACAATTTTATATATCCTCTTTTATTGCTTAGTGACTATTTTAACATCATTAATATTTCAATTCCCACTATATTTAATTACTAATTTTGATTTAAAATACATGTGTATGTCCTTATAAGGTACAGTTGCAGAAGACAGCAGATGAGTGGCAGATGCTTTATGAACTTTTGTGGCTGTATCACATTCTGAAGTTCCTGAATAAAGCTTTATCTGTTAGGATGAGACTGCATTAAGCAAAACTCTACTCCATGTCTATTTGACAGAAAATGGTACTAAACTCGGGCAAAAGGACTATGTGACAGCTTGAAAACTTAAGGAAGTGTTTTTTTTTAATCTTTAAGAAGTAGAATAAAGGGAAATGAGGAGCTAATATTTTGTAATTTTGGTAACTATAATTATCAGTAATTCCTCACAAAGCCTGCTGTGGGCAAAAGTGCCTTTTCACGTAACTGAAGTTGAAGTCAAATTGGCAAGTGTTAAGTCCAGTTGTGAGTCATTTTATCAAACAGATCAAGATCAGGTGAGTTCTGATAGAAAAGATCACATTTACACTAAGCACTTCACACGTGAGTGCCCCCCCCCCCCATCATTTGTTTACAGCTCAGTGATGCTAAAGCCGATTCTGAGAGAAATCATCCCAGAACTCTCAATTCCTTAGTGGAGAGGAGGGAAAATCTGTGAGCCATAGACTGGGATCCTTAGAAGCAAAGATTGTGAGGCATGAGCTCATATACTTTGAATATGTATGTATCAAGAGCAACAAAGGAATGTCATGCTTGGTAGAAAGTCAATAAAAACTAGGAAGACCCACTAGGAGATGGGTTGAGACAGTGGCTGTAACATTGCGCTCGAATCCATCAACTACTGTGAGAATGGTTCAGGGACAGAGTATCTCTTTTGTTTTGTCCTGTGAGTAAAGATGACATTTTAAACCTATGAGCAAGAACGAGTGTCTCTGTTCAAGCGGTTAGGGGGTTTGTCAAGTGTTGGGTTGTAAAGAACATGGCCAAATCATAGCTTTCTTTCATAATTAAATTTTTTCCAGAAAACAAAATAAAACATATTTTCATTGTATCATAATATAAACGCTTTAATCAAAAGAAGCGTTCCAATTGGAAAGAGTCCCTGGGTGGATAAATGTTTAAGAATTCAACTACTCATTGCAAAGGCTGGCAGTTCAAACCTGCTCTGTCTCATATAGCCTCAGAAGGCAGGCCTGGGGAATCTGCTTTTGAAAGAAAGATCAAAGCGCCGAAAACCCTATGGGGCAGTGAGTCTGGGCAGAGTGGAGTGGAAATTAACATTAATTGGAATATTCACTATATTCATCATACTCTGTTCCAAATGACTTTGCTTTAATACCTGAGACATCAATTAAATTGTTCAGAAGAAAGCATCTGTCCCAGTTCATGGAGGAATTTCCAAATATAAATATTCTAAAAAGCATCTTAGGGAAAGACAAAAGACAAAGTCTTTGTCCTAAATTGGTTTTTTTTTCCTCATAGCAACTTAAACAATTATTTAAATAGAGTAGGTCTACATTTACTTAAATAAACAGCTCACTGATGAAATAAAGACTAGCAAGTATAAACCTTTATTGTATAAATGAATCAGCAGGGTCGCTGAGAACCCCCGATAAAAAAACATAAGCTATTGGATTAAAAAACTGTGGTATATACATACAATGGAATACTACGCATCACTAAAAAGCAGTGATGAACGTATGAGGCACATAGCGGCATGGGAAGAACTGGAGGAAATCATGCTAAGTGAAGTAAGTCAGGCACAAAAAGACAAGTACAACATGAGTCCGCTGAGGTAAGAATTAAAAAAAAATTTTTTTTTTAAAAAAAGCAAAAGTGGCATAGGGAAAAAAGCTACTGTAGACAAACGTTTTAGGGGTGAAGACGGTGTAGTATGGAAGAGACCAGACCAAAACCAGGGATGTGCATGGTAGACAATGGTGGAGGAGGTGGGGAAAGGAAAACAAAAGGATGAGTACAAAGAAGAAAAGGGTAGTGGGGTCATGGGGCATTAATCCACCCAAGGGGAGGGTATTGTTTATATCTCCACAGGGAAAGTGGGACCAGACTCCAACCCAGTGTCGCAAGGTGTGAATGCAATATCCCGGCATGGAGGAGGGAACCGGTGGAGAGGTCTGGGAGGCTGGCACCAGCACCATAATTTAAGTGGATTCCTGCCCCTCCCCCGAAAAGAATTTGTTCCAAAGGACGACATTGACTCTGCAGCTCTGGGAGATGGACATATCTGATCAGAGCACACGGGAGCAGATGAAGGGGCAGGAGGAGAGAGTGGAGCACAGCCTGGCCCACCAGGCCGTGATGATGATGTTCCTGAGTAGAGCAGCCAGTCCACAGAGAGAACAACATGGCTGACCCCACTATGAGACATGATGCCCCTCAGTGACTAAGGGCGATACAGGGGACAGCACCGGAGACACAGTGTGGGAATTGCACCTGACCTGATCCCACCACACCGAGGCAAATCACTGGGGGAGTGCAGCGGAACAGCAAGGGAATGGAGTGGCAAGGTCCCCAGGGAATGCTGAAAGTGGACTTTGGGGCCAGGGCGTGGTGCCCCAACAGACTGGACTGAAAAACGCTCCTAAGGGCCAGCAAACGATCCCTGAACTAACTACAAGCTTTTCTCTTGTGAACTGTTTTGTTCTGTTCTTTGTCAGTGGTTTGTTTTTGTTGTTTTGTTGTCTGGTTGTATACTGTTGCTTTGTGTTCCTCTGTCTAGTTTTCGTGCATGTTAGTGACTCCACAGGTCTGTCTGAATAGGACAGGCTGGATGAACTATCTGGAGGAAAAACAACGGGACTGACAGTTCTGGGGGGACTTGGGGTGGGGGGGTAGGGGGGGTAAGGAAATGGTGTTAACAAACCCAGGGACAAGGGAAAAACATGGGACCCCAAATGGTAGAGAAGGGGGAGTGACAGGCCTGGTGGGAAATGATCAAGGGTAAGGTTGCTTAGAGAAGAGGTATACTCTAGCCCAGGTGGCGATGAAGCATGGTAGTAGAGCAGGAGGAAAGTCAAGGGAGATGGAGGAAAGAGCTAGGAGTCAAAGGGCATTCATGGAGGTCTAGACAAAGACATGTACATGCAAATATATATAAGAGGATGGGGAAGTAGATCGATGTGTCTATATTTATAGGTCAAGTATTAAGGTGGCGGAAGGACCTTGGGCCTCTACTCAAACACTCCCTCAATGCATGAATACCTTCTTTTATTAAATTGGAACTCCATGATGCTCACTCTCCCGACACAACGGCTGGAGCCAAAGTGGATGAACAAGTAAATGTGGTGAAGAAAGCTGATGGTGCCCGGCTATCAAAAGAGATAGTGACTGGGGTCTTAAAGGCTTGAAGATAAACAAGCGGCCATCTAGCTCAGAAGCAACAAAGTCCACATGTGTGATCGAGTGGTCCCAAAGGGATCAGTTACCAAGCATCAAAGAACAAAAAATCATATCATTGACTGCACACCTCCATGATAGGATTGCTGAAGACAAATGGGAGCATAAGCAAATGTGGTGAAGAAAGCTGATGGTGCCCGGTTATCAAAAGAGATAGTGTCTGGGGTCTTAAAGGCTTGAAGGTGAACAAGCGGCCATCTCGCTCAGAAGCAAATAAGCCCACATGGAAGAAGCACACCGGCCAGTGCGATCACGAGGTGCCCAAGGGACCAGGTATAAGGCATCATGCAAAAAAAAAAAAGATATGTGTGTGTATGTATGTATGTGTATATGTATATATGTATGTGTATGTATGTATATATATATATATCATATTAAATGAAGGGGGAAGTGCAGAGTGGAGACCCAAGGCCCAAGTGTCGACCAATGGAGATCCCCTCATAGAGGGGTTTAGGAGAGGAGATGGGTTAATTAGGGTGTGAAGTAGTATCGATGAAGAACACAGCTTTCCCCCAGATCCTGGATGCTTCCTCCCCCCAACTACCATGATCCGAATTCTACCTTGCAGGGCTGGATAGGACAGAGGCTGTACACTGGTACATATGAGGGTTGGAGGTACAGGGAATCCAGGGTGGATGATACCTTCAGGACCAAGGGTGTGAGGGACGATGCTGGGAGAGTGGAGGGTGAGTGGGTTTGAAAGGGGGAACTGATTACAAGGATCCACATGTGACCTCTTCCCTGGGAGAGGGACAGCAGAGAAGGGGGGAAGGGAGACTCCGGATAGGGCAAGATATGACAAAATAACGAGGTATAAATTACCAAGGGCATATGAGGGAGGGGGGAGTGGGGAGGGAGGGGGAAAAAAAAGAGGACCTGATGCAAGGGGCTTAAGTGGAGAGCAAATGCCTTGAGAATGATTGGGGCAGGGAATGTATGGATGTGCTTTACACAATTGATGTATGTATATGTATGGATTGTGGTAAGAGTTGTATGAGTCCCTAATAAAATGTAAAAGAAGAAAAGAGAAAAAAATGATTAGGGCAAAGACTGTACAGATGTGCTTTATACAATTGATGTATGTATATGTATGAACTGTGAAAAGAATTGTATGAGCCCCAATAAATTGTTAAAATAAAAAAAAAATTAAAAAGTCAGAAAAAACCATAAGCTAACATGAGCATTTAGCTTTAGATCCTTAGTCCATAATATCGCTGTATAATGTCTATAGCGCTGCATGTGGTTTTCCATATGAAAGAATCTAGGTCTCCATCTTTAGTTTAAAACTCCACACTGATGCTTCATCTTCCTGTACAGCCATTATGCACTGAGGGAAGTTGGAAGGATGTAGAATATAGGGCAGGGTACTGGAAGGTTAAGGAATCTAGAGCGTGCTATTCGGGTTGGTTTATAACTTAGCGTGGGAACATGGAGACATTCTTTATATAAGAAACAGGAAAGAGTACGCTAATTCCAGCTGATTTAATTGCTGAAACAATGGTTTAGTTTATGCAAATCACTCTAGGGCCCAGTGCTGTTAGCTGGACAATGAAGGTTGGTGAAATTTACACTGGGGCCCCGTAAGCACATGAAAATCTTGGAAAACAGGGCCAGGGACTCTTCTTTGGGGACTGATTTATCTGGTATGGTTATCTTTCGTGTCATAGCATTTGGGAAACTTCCAGATTGTTACTGACTTATGTTATCTATATGATGTCTCAGACCTCTAGTTCCTAATTTTAAACTAATAGAGCGCATGGTGTCCAACACATCATAAAACATACTTTGTAGAAAATTAGAAAAGATAAAGTGGAATCTTTACTTGAAAAATCATTTAACATATTTTGCTAATTGAAGTACTTGGTGCAACTATTACTGATTTTATTGCTCATTAAAAAAAAGCTCAACCAAGGATACATAAGTAAATAAATGTGTGGATTAAGAGATAACTATTATTTTCCTTAGGAAAGAGCCATATTTAATGAGAAATGCTGTAAGAGGGACAGTATTAAATTAATTATCTTATTTTGTTAAGTGTCCTCTTCATTCTTCATGCATTTAAGTATGTGGCTTAACAGGAAATCTATGAATTTAGGATTATATAGGCCTTGATTTTAATCCTAATTCTTTGACTTTCTTTTTTGATTTATTTTCAAGTAATTATTAGTACACAGCCAGAATTTCAATTTTATTATCAGCAAATGGGTCTCACTCTTTTCCTAAGGATTAAACAGTTTATTATGTTTCATGTAGGAATATCACTGTCTTCAAATATGTTTCAGGATTAATATTCACTATTAATATTACTATACAATTTATAAAAGAAAACTCTAATTCCAATTAATTCTTTCTAAATAACCCCAAACTTGGTTATAAGGTTTGCTTATAATCACTTGAAAAGTCAAATATTAAATTCATTCCAAAAACATTTATTTAGCAAGAACTAGACCAGTTGCTGGAGGTGGCAAGGGGACAACACCCAAAGTTGACAATCGCAGGGGCCCATAGGGCTGTCAGAGCGAGTGAAGGTAAGAAACAAATTGAAGGCTCGATCTACTTGACAAAAGACCAGCAAGTCAAGAAAATAGAAAAGCACAAAACCTGAGCAAAAGAAGGCGATAGGTGGACATGAGCAAATACTCACGTTGGGTTTGTCAACCAGGCTCCACGTGTGTTGCCTTGGTATTTGGGGGAAGACATTTACATTCAAAGACCAAAGACAGAACAGCTAAAATTTTAAAAGCTTGTTTCCAAGGTATTTATTTCATGTTAGTATAGCACTTGGTAAAATTATGAAAGAAATGAGCTGAGCTGATCATTTCAAAGGGCCATCCAAGCAGACAAAGGAAATCACTTAATAAAACCGTGAAAGAAAAAAATTGGAGCTAGAAAACCCAAAAGGATGAACAAACAGGATTTCTTAAGCTGAAAGAACTGTGAAAATAATTCAGGGCTCCAGTTGCACTACTGAAAGATTCAGGAAGCATCGGAAGAAGATAGAAGAAATACTCAGAGTTACTATGCCAAAAAGAACTGGTTCGTGTTTAACCACTTCAAGAGGTAGCATATGTAAAGAACCAACAGTATCGATGGAAGGCAGCCAAGGATACTTTAACTCTATAACAGGACCAGAAAACAATACATTTTCTATTGATTAGTAACCAATGTTTTATAATGCCCTCCTTCTGAGTTTTCAACATTAAAAAAAATGAGACAGATAGTCTTTGGAGGTGTACAGCCTGAATACTCTGTGTCAAAGAGAAGGCCGTGCAGACTCAAGACGGAGGTCCTGGAATACTCAGGGTCTTGCTGAGACGTGGTCATGGTTTTTACTTGGTTCTCTGCAATGTCAATAATTTATTATAACTTCTACAGTAAATAACAAAGCAAATTACATAGTGGATAGACCATGTTTTTTTGAGTAAATGAAGACCAGAATTTTATAAAGGAAAAAAATCTGTTTTTAACTCATGCTTGCAATTAAGAAGATTCAGGCTCTTCCCCTTTATGAATAATAGCTCTTTATAAACCTTCACATCCTTTCCTAATTCTTGAAATTCAGAGAATTGTTTTCTATCCTTATGTTTATGTTTTGGAAAGTTATGTAAGTTATGGACTATGTGTTGAAATTGCAGGCTGAATTAACCTCCTTTGGTTGCTTCTGTGATTTCTAGTAAATTAATCTAGTGGGAAGTGTTAGTGACACTATTTAAAAATTCACATGGGGCACATAAACAAATATTAAACAACTATGCAAATTCAAAGCGGCCACAGATATTGTCAGTGATCTGAACGTATGAGTTAGCCATAGAAAACCATTAAAGCAAGGGAGAGGCTACATGTTGATAAACGCGTATTTGTATATGAAGTTCATGAAAATACCTTGGACTGTGTCAGGAGCACCGAGATCTTTAAGTAACATCCTTGTGATTTACATTTTAAAGAGATCTCATGCAGCAAGTGTGCCAGGGACACACAGCCATTTGGTTTCTTGACAGCTGCATCCAAAAGGGTTGACTATGGAACCAAGTAAGATGAAATCTTTAACATCACACTTTTCTCTATCATGGTGTTTTCTAAGGACCCCGTTGTCAGAATTTTTATGATATTTCCATTGAGATGTAATCCACATTGAGGGCTGTATTCTTTGCTCTTCACCAGTACGTGCTTCACACCCTGGTTGATTTCAAGTAAGGTTGTGTCATCTGCATGTCACAGATTTTCAGTGAGCCTTCCTCCAGTCCTGATGTGGTGCTCTTTTTGATACAGTTCAGATTCTCAGATTGTACGCTGCTACTATGTACTGAATAAGTGTGGTGAAAAGCTCCAATGTACTGCGCCTTATTTTAAATGTTCCAACCAGCGCCTCCTGCTCTCCGTACAGTTCCACGTGAGCACAATTAAGCACTGGAATTCCCAGTCTTCCTAATGTTTTACATAATTTGTTTTCATTCACATTTCTGAATTTACTTTGCTTAGATATACCTTATATTTAGGTTTAAATCTTAAAACATTTCCTCAGACCTGGCATAGGCTGTTTTAAAATTATTTAATATAGGTGCTAAAATTTCTGGTCTTCATCATTAAAAATTCCCTTTTTGAGCTGGAAACACAGGGAATCTAGGACGGATGAACCCCTCAGGACCAGCGGTGAGAGTGGTGACACCAGGAGGGAAGGGGGTGGAGAAAGGGAGATCCAATCTCGCAGATCTACATGTAACCTCCTATCTCGGGGATGGGCAACAGGAAGGGGGGTGAGGGGAGATGCAGGGCAGTGTAAGATAAGATAAAATAATATTTTATAAATTATTAAGGGTTCACGAGGGAGGGGGAAGAGAAAAACAGGAAAATGAGCTGATTCCAGGAACCCAAGTGGAAGGCGAATTTTGAGAATGATGAGGGCAATGAATATATAAGGCTGCTTTACTCAATTGATGTATGTATGGAATGTGATAAGAGTTTTATGAGCCCCAATAAAATGATTTATTTTTTAAAAAAGAAAATAATGATGACAACATATGTACAAGAAATCCCTTTTTGAGGAATATGTCAGGATATAAAATTCAGTAAACATTAAGATAAATACTAGGTTATCAAACAATATTTCAAGTTTTATCTTTCATCTGAAAGATCTTGAAAATATATACAGCAAAGAATAGCTATCTTTGATGGTAATGCCAGAAAAATGTAATACAGTCCTATTTTAAAAATATTTTATAAAAATTTTGTATTTTAGCAGTTTCATCAACATAATAACATATGAAACAATTCAATAATTTAAATATATATTAAGGAGATTTGTGCATTCATCATCACAATCAATTTTAGAACATTTTCTTCACAATTTTTTTTCTTTTTTTTTCATTTTCTTCACTCATATCCATTTTTATTAGTTCTCAATCTCTCCCACCCTTCCCGGTCATAACCTTAAGAACTATTAATTTTGTTACTGTGTCTATAGATTTACCTATCCTGAATTTCATATAAAGAAAATCATACCCTAAAACAAATTTTAAAAACCACCAACAGAGTAAAACACAGAAAAACCTCAATCCAAAAGACAGCAGAAAGTAATGAAAATTACAAGTTAAAATTGGTTGAAAGGGAAAACAAATGGCAAGATAGTAATTTTAAGGTATCTACATCTGCAGTAAGGAACCCAGGTGGTATAGTGTGTTACAAGTTAGGCTCCTGACATTGAGGTTAGCAGTTCGAAACCAACTTCAGGGGGTAAAGAGGTGATTTCTGCACCTGCAAATAGTTAAAGTCTCAGCAATCCACAGGGGCAGTTCTACCTTGTCCGTTAGGGTCGCCATGGGTCAGAACTGACTCAATGTCAACCATGAGCGTGAGTGACATTTGCAGCCATCCACTTTCCAATATGCTCTGTCTAGGGACACAATAATTCACCTCCTTGATCAATGGACGGAGAGAATTCTTGTGGAGGTTTTGTAAATGGTTTCACTGCCATTCAGAGCCTTCTTTAAACTAGGTTCTCAGAAGTTAAGCTCTAAATCAGTCTCCCCCTCTTATCTTGGTTTTTATTGTTAACAGCCTTTGGTAACACTGGTTGCATGCTTGGTCTGTGTGGACTTAGCTAACACCTCACTTTGATGGCCGTTTGTTTTTAGAAAAGCTTTTAAGATCCCAGACACTATTCTGTCTGACAGCCAGGTATCATCTGATTTCTTCATCACACTACGCTACACCACCCGTATTTTAAGTGATCACTTCACGAGGGTCTATGCATAAGAAGTAATATTTCCTAGAGCTCTAGATTAAGTACAAGCTCAAAATCCATTTGTACAACTATGATATATATATATACATATATATCCTTAATCTACTTTATAGACAGTATGATCAGTTTCTTGAGACATAATATAATCTCCATGGGACAATAAAGAATTCAAATAATGATATCATTGAACCCCGGTGGTATAGTAGATACGTATTGGCTTGGGATGTGCATGGTTGACAGTTTGAAATCACCAGGAGCTCTGAGGGAGAAATACAGGGCTTTCTATCCCCCTAAACAGTTACAGTCTCAAACTCACAGGGGGTCGCTAAGGCACAGAGTCACTGCATTGATTCAGTGGCAGTGAGCCAACAGTCACTCAACAATACTGCTGGTTTGGAATATAGTATAGAATTTAAAATACTATTGAGAAAAGAATAATATACATGTATATAAAAATATACATGTATACATACAGTTTCAGACTACATTACATGGATTGTTTAATTTTACAGATTAAAAAATGAAGTGACTGAATCCTTCAAGATTAAACAAAATTAAGGTTATTTTAAAATGAATTTTATGGGGGCTGGAGGCACAGGGAATCCAGGGTGGATGATACCTTCAGGACCAAGGGTGTGAGGGGGGATACTGGGAGAGTGGAGGGTGAGTGGGTTGGAAAGGAGGAACTGCTTACAAGGATCCACATGTGACCTCCTCCCTGGGAGATGGACAGCAGAGAAGGGAGACTCTGGATAGGGCAAAATATGACAAAATAATAATGTATAAATTACCAAGAGCACATGAGGGATCGGGGAGCAGGGAGGAAGGGGAAAAAAAAGAGGACCTGATGCAAAGGGCTTAAGTGGAGAGCAAATGCTTTGAGAATGATTGGGGAAAAGAATGTACAGATGTGCTTTATACAATTGATGTATGTATATGTATGGATTGTGATAAGAGCTGTATGAGCCCCTAATAAAATGTCCTAAAAATGAATTATATATATATATATATATAATTACATATATATAATATGAAGACTTTTATCTAAAATCTGTTCCTAAGGAATAAAGATTTTCATTGGGCAAATAAAAGCAAACATCTTTTGGGGTTGGCATAATTTTAATTATACTCAGACACTTTTTTAGGCTATGTGTCAATATATTCTTAACACATATTTATCAACAAACTGAAATCTCAGAATAGCAGGTAAGATGATTTTTACACATGGCAAGCTGCTACATTCACCCTCCTATATATATATTCCAGAAATGCTTTTGTTCAACCAGTTATTCTGTGGAAGATGGAGATCAAATAATTGAACTATGCATGAACAATGACTTCTTCATTGCAAACACCATTTCTCAATAACATTATGTAATGACTTTACACATGGGTCTTCCCCGATGGAACACACAGGAATAACACTGTAGACACATGTGGGAAAAGACATTGGGGAAGTTTAATATCAGAAGCCAAATCGAGGCCACAAGCTGACTGTAGAAATACAATCAATTGCTCTTACATAAGTTCAGGTTGAAGTTGAAGAACGTTAAAACAAGTCTACGAGAGCCAATAGTGTAGGAGCCAAAATATGACCTTGAGTCTATCCCATCCAATTTGCAAGCATATCTCAAGAACAGATTTGATGTATTGAACACTAATGACAGAAAATCCGACAAGCTGTGGGAGGATGTCCAGACAATCACTCGTGAAAATAACAAAAGGCCACTGAAAAGACAGAAAAGATCAAAGTGGATGTCAGAAGAGACTATAAAACTGTTTCTAAATCATATCGTAGCTAAAGCTACTGGAAGAAAAGATGAAGTCAAGGAGCTGAATAGAAAATTTCAGAAGACAAAGCCAAATATTATACCAAAATGTACAAGTACCTAGAATTAGAAAAACAAAAGGGAAGAAGACTCTCAGCAATATTAATCTGAAAAAACTCAAGAAAAAATTTAAGCCAAAAATTGCAATTTTTGAAGATTTTACAGGCAAATATTAAAAGATGCAGAAACATCTAGAGAAGATGGAAAGAAGGCACAGTCACTGTACCATAAAGAACTAGTCGACAGTCCACTTGCTCTAGCATATGAGCAAGAACCAGTGGTGCTGGGGGAAGAAATTAAACTACACTGAATGCATTCTCCAAAAACAAGGCTCAGGAAATGACAGAATAACAATTGAGATGTGTCAGCAAGCTGCAGAAGCACTGGAAGCACTCACTTGTCTGTGCCAGGAACTTTAGAGGACAGCTACTGGGCCACCTGATTGAAACAGATCCATATTTCACGCATTCCAAAGAAAGGTGACCCAACAGAATGCTCAGTCTATAGAATGATATCATTGATACTGCACGCAAGTACAATTTTAAGATTACCCAACAACCGTTGCAGTGGGACACTGACAGGGAACTGGCACAAGTTCAGGCCAGATTCAGAAGACTATGTGGAACAAAGAACATCGTTGCTGATGTCAGATGGATCTCAGCTCAAAGCAGACAGTACCAGAAATATGTTTGTCTTTCACCAGCTATGTCATGGGATCCCACCATGTGGACAATAATCAACTGCAGATAACCGTGAGAAGAATGAGAATTCTGCAACACTTCATGGTGCAAATTCTGAACTGGTCCACGGATCGAGAGGAAGTTGCGTAAACAGAAGAAGGGAATCCTGCGTGTTTTAATATCAGGAAAGGTGTGTTTCAGGGTTGTATCCTGTCGCCATATTTATTCAATCTATATGCTGAGCAAGTCATAAGAGAATCTGGATTATGTAGAGTGTGGCATCAGGATTGGGGGAAGGCTTCTTAAGAACCAGAAGTATGCAGCTGAAACAATCTTGTGTGCTGAAAGCAAAGAGGAATTGAAGCCCTTGCTGATAAAGATCAAGGATTGTGGGTTTCAGCATGGATTATAACTCAATGTAAAGACCTAAGTCCTCACCACTGGACCAAAAGGTAATATCATAGTAAACAGAGAAAATATTGAAGTTATCAAGTATCTGTCTTACTTGAATCTACAATCTATGCTCATGGATGCAACAGTCAAGAGATCAAAAGATGCATGGCATTAGGTGAACCCGCCACGCAAGAGTACTGAAGAGCAAAGATGCTACTTTGAGGACTAAGGTGTGCCTGGCCCAAGCCAAGGTGTTCTTCATCGCATCTTATCCATGTGAAAGTTGGACACTGAGCAAGGAAGACTGTTGAAGACTTGATGCATTTGAATTGTGAATGCTAGATAAAAAATGGAAAGTCGCATGGACTGCTCAAAGGACAAACTGGTTTCTACTGGAAGAAGTAAGGTCGGAGTGCTCCTCAGAGGCCAGGAGGGCAAGACTTCATCTCACATACTTTGGACTGTTAGGAGAGACCAATCCTGGAGACCAATTCTGGAGAAGGAGATCGTGTTTGGGGAAGTTGAGGGGTGGTGAAAAAGAGGAAGGCCCTCAAGGAGATGGACTGATACAGTGGCTGCATCCATGGGTTCAGATATAGGGACAATTGGGAAGATGACGTAAGAGCCACCAATGATTTGTTCTGTTGCAACTAGGGCCACTATGGGGCAGGCTGACTCCATAGCACCTAACAGCAAGAACAACACGAGAGTCAAAATATGATCCTAAATATATACTAATAGATTTTATTAATTAAACACTAAAGCCAGCAGACCTGGTGATCTATAGGATGGCATTAAGAATATCACACATGAAGAAAGCAAAAGGTTGAAATAAACTAAATATCAAAGTGTATGTCAGAAAAAAAACTCTGAAACTTGTTCTTAAACATGGATTATGTAACACAAATCTAAAGACTGGTGAAGTAAAAGAGTTGAACAAAAATATTCAATGCTGGAGAAGACAAAATAAAACATTAAAATGAAATGTGCAAAGACTTGAGTCTCATTTTTTTTTGTTATAAAATCTAAACGTTAAAACATTTTTTTAGATCCCCTCATTATGGGCAAAGAGACACCTGATCAGTGGTGGTGTTCTTATTAAAACAAAACAAAACATTTAAAAAACTTGTTTTAAATATTTTATCATGTAATCAATATTTAATAAACATTTGTAAATGAGTTGGTTGCTATTAAAACTACTAAAATGAATACTATAATTGGAATTTGCATGGGGTTTAGTCTTACAAATTTCAGGCTTTCTGTCTTTTTTAAAGTACATTTATTAAATTTACTATGTGATGGCCACTGTAAAAATACCTTTGCATGCATTGTTTCCTACGTCCTGCTCACAAGAATCTTATGGGAAAAGGTTCATTTTCTAATTACCAATTACAAAATTGACCATTTAAAGGATATGCATTTCAAACACAGCAAAGTTGGAATTTAAACCAAGGGTCCAGTCAACTAAAAAATATCTTCTTTTAATCAGTAAGCCACGTGATTCTTTTTTTTAAGCAACTGTGATTTTTGACACTGGTGTGTGCTGAAGAATCAATTCTGAATAACAGCAACCCTGCAGGATAGAGTACAATGTCCCTATAAAGCTCCAGACCCTGTAATCCTTACAGGAGAAGATTGGTCTTACAGCTTGCAGAGCTGCTGTGATTTTTGAATAGAAAACCTTTTGATTGACAGATGAGCACATTCTTGGGTCCTCAGGGATCCTTCACAAAGCCATAATATTTCAACATAATTATGAAGATGGCTTGTTTAAAGACATTCACTTTTGATTACGATGGTGTAACTTTTTTTGGTATAGCAAGTGTTTAATGGGATCCTAATTTGCTATGTAAACTTTCACCAAAAACACAAGGAAATATATTTAAATAACAACAGTCAAAAAAGAAGTAGTTACAGTACCAAGGACCATTTCATGCAATGAGAGCTCATGTGGCCAATTAACACCAACAGCTAGAAAGTGTTTGCTTGTTTTTAAATACTAACTTGTGAATTTATAGATAACCAATATCAGAATATTAGAATCTCTCAAAATGCCTTGCTTCAGTTGTGTAGCATGAAACAAGTGGTCATGGTCCTAATACCAGTTTTACACAATGGTCTGTTAGAAATTCCCTGTATACATTCTCAGTAAGCCCAAGAAATTGTTTGATCACTTTTCTTAGGAAACATGGTCTTTGCTAGACTTCAACTTTCTTTCATTTAAAAAAAAATTTTTATTGGGGGTTCTTACAGCTCTTATAACATTCCATGTATCAAGTGAATGGGGTACCTTTTGATTTAACTAGTTTCCTACTGAGAGCAAATAGAAAATACATATAAAATTTAAAGACATAATCACCAATTTGAAAATATAGTAACTGCAGAGGAAGCCTTCAGACAAGCCTTCAGTAGTCATAATCTTGAGCCGAAAGAAAACTTAGCAAGACGAGCTAACATTGTGAAAATCACTTTTTCCTTTGGGTAATTGGTCAGGTCATGGATGGATGAAAAGCTGAAAATCCAGGTAGGGGATAACAAAGAAGCTTTAAAATATAGATATATTAAATATCTATATTACATATTGAAATTTTTCTTGTCATTATCATTAGACTAAATAGAAGCATAACTGAAATGACCCTCCAATGAAGTCAAAAACTTTAAAGTGCTCAGATTCTGGAGAGGAGATAAGAAAAGAGAAATACCATTATTTCTTGCCCTGGAAGATGTCCACTGAGGCAGAGGATAAATTCTCAAACCCTTGGAGGAAGAGGCCAAGCAGAAATCTCTTAAAAAGCACAGAGACATTTTTAAAGTCTTACAATGCTGAGAATACCAAAATTGGAGATCAGGCCCTGCCAAGGAAAGGAATTTCATAAACTCACAAGCTCTCTAATTAGTGTGCAGAAGAGCGACTCTTTCGAAGTATGAGGCAGTAGAAAAGCCTGCCAAAAATGAACAAAATATATAAACATTTATTTCACAAATGATGATATCCAAATGATGCATCATTACACAATCACTAGAATGGCTAGAAAATAAAATAAAACAAAAATAAAACAACTGACCATTCCATGTGTTTGGCTACGGTATGAAGACAAGATGGGTTGGGATATTTATTTTCCTCATTTCCTCGCCGTCTCAGCAGAGTTCCACAGATGTGTGTGTGTCTATAATAGAGTTACAACTGCTTTGGGGCAGCCACTATTTGGTGCCCAGCAGTTCATAAGACCTGGTAACATGACTCATTTGCCCCTGCCTGGTTTCTCCCTGCGCTGTCCTTGGCGGCGCCAGGTTCTTGTGTCGGTTTCTCTAATACTGCCCGCGCCTCAGTAAAACAAGGTAGGCACTGAACTCCTTTCAGTTTGAGCATGCCGTTTGTTTTTGCCAAGACCTTGACTGCATACCTTTGTCCAGATTTTAGCTTTTATTCTATGTGAAATAAAGAGCTACTCTGGGGTTTTAAACAGGAGAGGGATGTAATCTGACCTCACTTGTGAAAGGACCAATGTCTGTTCCATTTTAAAGACTCTGTAGGGCTGGTAGGTAGACAACCAGAGAGATCAGTAAACAGCTCTGCTGTGCTCCAGGTGAAAGACCAGAAAGGCAGCAGGAAAGGTGGTGGGGAGTGGTTAGATTCAAGGTATCTGCTGGTGACTTAGACAACAGATAAGATTTCCCAGGTGATTGTGGATTTGGGATAGGGAAGAAAATCGAGGATAATTCCACAAATGTTGGGGTGCTGCCAGTGATGGAGTCAGGGGAAACTGTGGAAGGAGCAAATGGGTGCAGGAGTGGAGAAGGACAGACATTCAGTTTTGAATCTTTCAATTTTTAAATCTCTATAGTTGACACTTGAGTAGAGATGGAAAACAGAGAATTAAGAAGTTGGTAAAGACGCTAACCACCACTTGTCAGTCAGTGTGTCCTATTGTGGTGGCTTGGGTGTTGATACAATGCTGGAAACTAAGTGACTGACACATCAATTGCCCGACCTATCAATTATCAGCAGGGTGACCCAAAATGAACAGGTTTCAGCAGAGCTTCCAGATTAAGACAGGCTACAGAGCAGGAGAAGGAATAGGCACTGAAACGTTACTAGCATCGCAACACTGTCCTCTCTGAAAACCTCATGAGAGCAGCCACACATTGCCAGAGCTAGTGTAAGAGGATGAGCCATTTAGTTCAGAAAGAACGGAAAACAATAGACGAGGAAGAGCTGCCTTCTGAAAATAGAGCTGACCACAATGATCCCTATGGGGTCAAGCTCACAGGAGGAAATCTTTCATGACCAAAATCTGCTGAAGGGGAACACACAAAATGAGAAGGAATAGTTGCAAACATTAATTAATAATCAGAACTTGGAATATACAAAGTATGAACCTAGGAAAACGGAAAGTCGTAAAAAATGGAACAAAATGCATGAAAATCAATATCCTCGATATTGGTGAACTGGCATGAATGAGAACTGGCCTTTTTGAATAAGACAGTCATGCGGTTTACTGTGCCACACATGGCAGAATCCAGAGGAATGGAGCTGCAGTCATTGTCAACAAGGATTATTTTTGAGATCTATCTTGAAGTAAAATGGTGTCTGTGATGTGGTAATATCTATCAGTATACAAGGAAATCCAGGCAATACAATTATTGTTCAAATCCATGCACCAACCACTACACTAGTGATGCAGAAATTGAAGAATCCTACCCATAGTCTTCTATGTGAAATTGATCAAACATAGAATCAATCAAGATGCATTGATAACTCTTGGCTACTGGAATGCAAAAGTTGGAAAAGAAGAGGAAGAAACAGTAGTTGCAAATATGTTCTTAATGACAGAACAAAGCCAGACATCACATGATACAATTTTGCAAGATCAATGACTTCTTCAGACAAAGCACTTTGTTTTCAACAACACAAAAATGACAATCCACTTAGCCATCTCCAGATATAATAAACAGAAATCCAGTTGGCTACGTCTGTGAAAACACATGATGGAAAAGCTCAGTACCAGCAGCTAAAAGGAGGCCAGTAACTGACTGTGGAACCGACTATCAATTGTTCCTACGTAATTTCAGGGTGAAGCTGAAGAAAAAGTATAAGTCCACAAGAGCCAAAATAAAACCTTGAGTCTATCTCACTAGAATTTCAGGATCATCTCAAAAAAATCTTAATGCATTGAACACTAATGACAGATCTCATGAGCTATGGGAGACCATCCAAACATCATACATGAAGAAACAAAGGGTCATCTAAAAGGACAAGAACGAGAAAAGATTAGCATGGATGTCAGAAGAGACTGAAATGTGTTCTGAATTATGAAGGAGCTAAGATAAATGGAACTAATGATGAAGTCAACGAGCTGACAAAACTTTTCAGAGAAGACAAAGCCAAACAGGATACTGAAATCTGCAAAGGCCCGGCGTTAGGAAACCATAGAAGAACATGCTCAGCTCATGTTATATTGAAGGAATTCAAGAGAAACTTGAAACCCCAAGTTGCAAAATTGAAATATTCTATTGGTAAAATATTGAATAATGCAGGAAGCTTAAAAATAAAAAAAGAAATCAATAAAAAAAGAAAAGTATACATAGTCACTGTACCAAAATGTAGTAGTCGACATTCCACCGGTTCAGGAGCTAGCATATAAGCAAAAACCAATGATACTGAAGGAAGAAATTCAAGCTGAACTGAAAGCATTAGCCAAAAACAAGGCTCCAGGAATTGATGGAATACTAACTGAAGTGTTCCAACAAGCTGATGAGCATGGAAGCACTTACTTGTCTATGCCAGGAAATTTGGAAGACAGCTAGTTGGCCAACTGATGGGAAGAAATCCATATTTGTACTCATTCCAAATAAAGATGATCCAACAGAATGCTCAGATCATAGAACAATACCATTAATGTGACACACAAATACAATTTTGCTGAAATTGTATCAACCCCCACCCAGAATGAGTATGGTGCCCAGATCTGTCACCGTGCTTATAAGACCTGTGAAGAACTTTGTGAGCCTGGCTGGAATGCTCTGCCCGGACAGCGGCAGTGTGGGGGATGCTGGAAGATCCGTTAAACCAGTGGTTCTCAACCTTCCTAATGTCATGACCCTTCAATACAGTTCCTCATGTGTGGTGACCCTCCAACCATAAAATATTTTTTCTTGTTACTCATAACTATAATTTTGCTACTGTTATGAATCAGGCAACCCTTTGGAAAGGGTCATTCGACCCCCAAAGGGACCTACAGATTGAGACTGCTGACAGGCAGAGCATAGGCTGAAGTTGTCAGGGATTTTGTCTTGTTTTGATCCAAAACCCATGCTCAAGGAAGCCCCAGTCACCAGAGCACACAACACGGAGCAATAGTAATTCTGCTGTACAAGACTTCTTTAAAGCGTTGTAAAGAAAGGATGTTACTTTGAGGACCAAGTTGAGTTTGTTCCAATTTTTCGATTGCCCCATATGCATATGAAAGTTTGACAATGAATAAGGGAGACCAAGGAAACATTGATGTCTTCAAATTTTTGGTGCTGTGAAGAATTTTGACAGTGCCCCAAATCAACAAATCAGGCTTGGAAGAAGTACAGCCTGAATGCTCTTTAAAGACAAGGATGGCAAGTCTTGCCCTCATGTACTTGGACATGTCAAGAAAGACCAGTCCTTTGAGAAGGGCATCCTGCCTGTTGAAATACAGCGACAGTAAAAAAAAAAAGGAAGGCTATAAAAAAATGGTGTCACACAGGGGCTACAAACAGAACAGCTGTAAGGACGGCGCAGGACTTGGCAGTGTTGCAAGCTGTTGTACATAAGGTTGCTGTGAGTCAGTACCGCCCTGAAGAAATCCAATAGCAGCAAAAGAATCCTAAAGTTCCAAAGAGAAATTTAAACTAAAGATACAAATTTGGTACAATTTAGAACTAAAACTTGGGATCAAATTCTTAGCAGAGAGTAGTGAGAGGAGAGTGACAAGAACAGAGGGCAGCAGGCTGCACCCAGACATGCCAGTATGAAAGGTTCAGAGAGAAGAAGAGCAGTCAGTTGTGACGAACAACGAGTAACCAATGAGGTTAGCAAAATCTAATAGTGGTTCGATTCTGAGAATGACCTTTTCTTCTTTTTTAAGCAACATAGAGGTCATTGCTATCCTTAAAAGAGTCACAAATAATTTATATTTAATGTCTATTAATAAGCACATATTACAGTAATAAACAGGTATCGTGCTTAACCGTTGCACTGCTAATTGCAAGATCGGGAGTTCGAAACCACCAGCTGCTCTGCAGAAGAAATATGAGGCTTTTTAATACATTCTTTATCCAGTAAGAGTTACAGTTTTAGAACCTCAAATGTGCAGCTCTACCTTGTCCTATAGGGTTGCTTTGAGTAGATATCCACTCAATGACAATGAGTTTCATTTGGTGCGTCTTTAGCTTCCAAAATCACTAAGGGAAGACTCTGGAGGTGAAGACACAAACATCACCAACAGTCACTGAGTGAATGGAGTTGTTACGCATTTGGCTGCTAATTGCAATTTCAGAAGTTTGAACCGACCAACTCCGCTGAGGAGAAAGAGGAAACTGTCTAACCTGTGAAGAGCTATAGCCTTGGAAACCCAGGGGGCAGATCCACCATGGCCCAGAGGGTACCAGTGAGTCGAACTGACTTGACGATGAGGCTGGAGTACGTCTGGGAAAAGGAACGAAACACTCTCCTGCTAGTTCACACATGTCTGGGTTTTGCATGAGCTTTCTCACAGATTGAAAGATACACACAGATTCTTCTAGTTTCCAGTCCAGAACACGTGACCTCAGAGAGGTTAATACCACACAGCTCCTAAGAGGTGATGTTAAATGCAAACCCAGTTCCAACACCAAGAGTGATAAAAGCTGTTTCAACTAGCCTATGCCTTTAACAATAAAACTGATTAAACAGGGCAGCAACATCTGGATTATCTATGTATCAAATCTGGGCTCCTGCACACGCCCAAATATTATTTCTTAATCACATATGCTAAAAATAAATTTATTAATAAGCATATTCCTACAAGGCTTAGGAGGGAAACAAAAACAACAAATATTAGAAGCAAGTTCTCAGGCAACTTATACCTGATAGCTATGTTATCTTGAAAACAGCAATTTTAAGAAATAAACTGAAGCTAGATTGACTACCCAAGCTTCAAATAGTAGTGTTCCCCACACCACCCCTTTGCCAATTTAGCTTAGAATATTTGGAAAATTACACCAGTGAAAACCAGATTAACCCTCTTTGTAGCTACCTAACAACTTTACTCAGTATAATTGCTTAAAATCAATAGACTAGGCCCTTTTGTGGGGGAAGGGTGCTGGGGACAACAGAAACACTTTATAGAGCCACTAAAATTATTTTGAGCACATTTAGCAGAGTTGACTAACTATTAAATCTCTTTTCAAATTTGAAAAAGTTACTTTCAATGCAAAAGGGTAAGTCTGAAGATAACCAGTGTTACCATTATGAAAAGAGTTTAAGGTATTCAGAGTAATATTCTAAACATACATTGAAAATTTATGTAACTATATATACAATCTCTTTTGAATGACATGTTATTCCCAGGGACCTGACAGAGCATTTCCCTGAGAGAGCAGACTGGAAGAACCTCTGTGCAGGCTGTCCAGGCAGCGACTGAATGTAGAGGTCAGTGTCGTTTCAATTTTGAAACTACCTATTTCGATTCTAGTGTCCCCTGGACCACTGCCCCTGAAAAATGACTGCGTTCCTCTTTCAGCACAGAATTTCCTTGAGGAGGTTTAGAGGGATTAGGACAAAGAGTTCAATAAATGATGAGCATTCCACCACTACTGAGACACACTAAGGTCTACTATATTATCATCTTGGTTGTTTAGTTTACTTTTAATTTGTTTTAGAATAATGGGCATGCTTTCAATTGCTCTCTGTCTAGCACCTAGTAGACAGTTCTAAGCTGGCCCATCTGAGGTACCCATGATCGTCTACATTCTTTCTCTCTCTTACCCCTAATATAACCTCCTCTCTGATCTTACATTCAAATGAAGGTGCAAATAAACATGAAAGCATACGATATTTTCTTTCTTCAATTGTCTAATGATTTATTTATATTGTTACCTTCCCCCATCCAAGTTTATATGAGTCTTCTTTCCAGTTAGCAATGCTTCTCCCTTCACCTCCCATCACTGATAACCATAAAAAAATGTTTCCTTTACTGTGAAAACCTTTTTATTTAACTTTTTAAAAAAAATTTTATTAGGGGCTCATATGACTCTTATCACAATTCATACATACATCAATTGTATAAAGTACATCTGTACATTCTTTGCCCTAATCATTTTCAGAGCATTTGCTCTCCACTTAAGCCCTTTGCATCAAGTCCTATTTTCCCCTCCCTCCCCATGTCCCCCTCCCTCAAGAGCCCTTGATAATTTATAAATTATTATTTTGTCATATCTTTCCCTGTCTGGAGTTTATTTGACTCTTATAATAGTCTCATACAATATTTGTCCCTTCGTTATTGACTTATTTCGCTCAACATAATGTCCTTAAGGTTCATCCATGTTATGAGGTGTTTTGTAGATTTATTAATGCTGTGTAGTTTTCCATCTTGTGTGTACCACAGTCTATATCCATTCTTCCATTGATGGATATTCAGGCTGTTTCAATCTTTTTGTTCTTGTAAATAGTCCTGTGATGAACATGTGAGTGCATTTATTTATTTATCTCATGTATCTAGGATAAACGCCTAATTGTTTCATTGCAAGATCATATAGTATTTCTATTTCCAAGTCTTAAAGTGTCAACCATTTTTACTGTGGATGTACCATTTTTGTCACCAACACTGCAAGAGGGTTCTGGGATACTTATTTAAAGTAAAAATAGATCAAAATCATTCATGAATAGATTTGGGGCTCATATTTAATTCCAGACCCAATCTAAGAACGAATAGTTCTTACGATATGGCCCTACTCAATGCCTGCCCTCAGGAAGAGATCACTGAAAATATAGGCACTGTAAAAAAGTGTAGTGAAGAAACCAGATGGTGCCTGGCTATCAGCATTAACAGCATCCAGAGTCTTAAAAGCTAGGCTTAAAGCAAGCAGTCTTCTAAGTGAGGCATCTACATTGCAGAAGCACAGCAGCCTGTGTGATCCAAGGATGGTAAATAATAAAATCCAAATTCAAATGAGGAAACAGTACCAGAGCTTAAATTGTGAACTCCCAGATTGCAGAAGGTCATGGATGAAAGCAGAAGCCATAAATTCATTCACAGGGTCTTCACGCAGATGACAAACCTCTGCTGAATCTACTGGACCACAGCTGAAGAATGGGAACAGCCTTGCTCCCAGACAGAAATCTTTGGAAAGTTACTCACTGCAGATTGTAGGTAGGTCAAAACGTTACACATTAGCATTTGATCTCCCCTTTTAAAGTTATTTCAGCTTTTAAGATTTCTGCTTTCTTTTCCAGTGAGATTTTTCTTTGCTTTATATTGCCATTCTTGTTGTTTTGTTTATTTCCTTTTTGTGTGCGTTTTGTATGATAGTCTGTCCTGAAATCCAGGATAAGTATATGTATAATTGGACTAGGAATTGCCTCGGGGTGTGGCAGGGGAGGATGGGGGCGCTGGGGGATCTAATGACAGTGAGAACAGGAAGAAAATGTTCTCAAAGTCTTTGTAGTGATGATCGCACAGATCTTCTTAATATGATCAAATGATTAAACTGCATGACATGTGAAGGATACGTCAATCAAACTACTTTTTTAGAAAATAGAAGTCGATGTTATAAATAAAACAAATTCCAATGTGAATGGCAAGAAAATAAAAGTATATATAACAGTTCCTCCAAATGCATTTGAGAAGAATCATTCAAAACACTGTGGAGAAAATTGCTTAAATAATTTGAAATTGCCAAGTATTATTAGTACATCAGATTATGATTTATGGAGTTTAAACAAGAAGACACACAGTTCAAATACATTTAATATGTCTGTTCTTCCTTCTCTGAGATGTGTCTCAAAGTCAAATTTCCATTCAGTTTGATATACTGTTGACTAGTTAAAAGATTTGTATAATATTTGATATGTTGCTAATTTTAATAATAAAATCTATAGAGTAAAATATCAATGGTAATAAGGAAAATACTGTTCAAGAAATGTGTTTTAAAAATGTTCAATGTGTTAAATATATTTTTGCTACCTGGTGTTATGTTCCTTTTCAGGGAGTAAATGTATAAAACACATGAAGAGGCCAGGAAGGTGCACTCTAGCATTCATGTGAACATCCTTGTATCTAACCCCTGTGCTGTGGAGTTCATACCTGGAAGGAATAGTTATTGATTTTCTCTGTGAGGATTACACAACTGAATCTGCAGCAGGTGCTTTATTAGTAATATGAGAACTTTGCACTCATGTGCCTCGATTTACACTTATCTTTTGGTCAAGATCGCAGGTGAGGCTGGTAAAATATCACAGCCTGACCAGGATTATGGTATCCTCTGTTATCAGACTAGCCTGTAATCTAATAGCTGCCCCTCAATTTTCATATATATATATATATATATATATATATATATATATATATATATATATATATATATATATATATATATATAACATAAAGAAAAAAAAGTGTAGAGATCTTCAGCTAAAAGACAGTTCTGATTTTCAGTTATTATGTTTTAACAACAAAAAATTACTTTTACAAGTAGTTGGTTTTAAATATGATGGAAAGTAATAGGGATTGCAGTTAAGACCCACTTCAGAAGCAACCAGAGCCAAATGAAAGAACTACTTCTTCTGTGACTCGGAAGCTCTATTTAGTTTTGCCACTTGGTTTATCAGTGTGGAGTTTGTGAAATGGTCGTATTTATGTACCATAATCATTTTTTTGTATGTAGAATGGGGGAAATGATCATCTGCGGGTATAAACTTCAAATACTACATAATCAAAACGGAAAATATAAAATCAATTCTAGAAATTAAACTGGCCACCCTAAATAACTGAACAGCATTTCATGCTCGAGACTCTGTCTTCAAGGGATGCGCGACAGTAACTACTTCAGTGTTGATTCTTGAACGTAGCTCGTCTTGGTTGCTCTCCTCTAAATTGTCAGTAAAGAATGTCCTCGAAATTAATTGGTCCAACCTCAGACTAAACCCCAGCAAGATTGGTCAGTCTTATCACTGAGTTACAGATTAAGCATGCTGACCATCGAAAATACACTGTACAATATTTCTAACAGAGATATTTGAGCAATCTGGCTAAAAATATTTACAGCTAAAAGCTGAAGTGAATTTAAGACATGAGCTTTAATATAATAGTATCTTATACAGTCAGCTGCTGCTCATAAGATCCACAGCTCGAAACTATTAGCAGGTCCTCAGGAGAAAGACGAGACTTTCTGCTCTACTAAAGATTCACAGTCGTTACTTCACCAGTAGATCCCCGTGCTCCCACCTCCATGATGTGGGCTGGCCCTATTCTGGTTTCCAAATTTTTCTGTATTTTTGGTTTGTATTGTTTTGTTTGTTTTTTGTTCGTCCACATTAGAATGTATCCAGAGGTGGTATGTCAATGGAGGTCACCCTCTTGAAGCTGTGGTATACATTTTTCTGCTTTTCATTAGATGAAACCTAATATCGATGAACCTACAGGGACAGCAAGTAGAATAAGAGGTCCGCGTGAATGGGGGTAGAGAGGTGGTGGGGGGGGTGGAGGGGTGGAGGGAGATGATACCAAGGGGTCCATGTAGAAAAATAATGTTTGGAAACTGATTGTAGTAGCAATTGTGCAATTCTACTTGATGTGACTGAAATATGAACTGATATATGTATTCAATCCCAACTAATTAAAAAAAAAAGATTCACAGTGTCAGAAACCCATGGTGTGTGTGTGTGTGGGAGGGGGTACAGTTCTACTTTGTCCTATAGAGTCTTTATGAGCTGGAATCAACTTGAAGGCAGTGAGTTTGATATTTTAAGAACTTGGAGTATGCACCATTACATTTCCAGTTCTTAGTAGAAGTCAGAATACTGAAGAGAGAATGCCTGTCAAATATAATATCTCTTATTTTTACTGATTAATTGGCTCCTAATCCATATATTATACAATTCAATAGTTCAATTGTTCAATCATATCAAGAAGAATTGTACAATAATTACCACAATCAATTTTAGAACACACCCCCAAATGGGTATATAGCCTTTAAAATGAGTTGCGTATTCACTTTCAGTTCTAGAGCTCCCTCCTGCTTTCTGCCTTCATTGACTACTCCCCAAATCCCCTCACCTCCCCTATCTCCCATCCCCACCTCTCCATCACCCATAAACCCTTGCAGCAGTTATCATCTCTATGCATCCACTCCTTCTGTGAAACCCAATAGACACAACAAAAAACAATTAAATAAAGTGGTAAAGATAAAGCAATAGTAATATAAAGATAAAAATACTAATAATGAATAAGGAAAAAAACCAGCACCCTCAATATTTAAAAAGCCAGGGAAGAGATTTTTGTAACAGAACATGCAAAAGATACTTGCACCTAGAACAAATTCAGGTTGGGTCAGTAGGGAAGTCAACTGACAAAGTGGCAAGTTGGATCTAGGATAATCAAGATTACAAGGATCTCGTTAGTAAGGCCATTCAAGGCCCTTTCCTGTGGCTATGGCTAGTGGGGGTCTGCCAGAGGCTTACTCTAACTAGTTACTCAGCAGACGGCTTTGGGCTCCCACTGACTTCTCTAGTCTTCTACCATTTGTAATTTTAGTTCTGATACTGTTACCTTCGTCATATTTGAATTTTATTATTGTCATCTTTGGATCACACAAGCTGGTGTGCTTCTTCTTTGTGAACTTAACAAACTCCTTGCTTAGATGGCTGCTTGTTTGAGTATACACCTTTAAAACCCCAGACAGTACGCTGATTGATAGCCGGGCACCATCTGCTGTCTTCACTACTCTTTGCTGCAGATAAGCACACTATCTTCAGTGATCATTTCATGAAGGTGAGTATCAAGCAGGGCCATGTTATCAGAACGGTTCTTGGATTGGGGCTAGAGTTAAGTAGGAGCCCCGAATCCATTTGCATGTCCATGGCATACACAAATCAGGTTTACTTTGGTGGCCATAAAATAACAAATTAAAAATCTCATGACATCAATTACACCAATAACAGCAACAAACAAACCAGCAAGTATAAAATCTTTAATCATTTTATATCCTATAACTTTGTCTGTGGCTTTAGCTCCAACCTGTTATTTAGAAAATGAGAGCACAAATATGAAAAAGCTTTAAAAATTTCACTATCTTGTAATTCCATCTTCAAACAACATTTCTGAAAGAGCCTTGTATATAACATAAAGAGAATGTACTGTGTCTAAAATTTGGGGAAAATACATGAAAGGAATAAAGTATTTTAAACTAAGCTTTTATAAATCTCTTAATCACTGCTTGACATTGAAAATCCCCCCAAATCTGAAACTCTTCATCAGTGTGAAAAGAACCGTGCGCATTGATAAGTCGTGTTAGGCACAGAACATGTCTTGAAAATGAGTACTCTGCATGTTGGCTAGTCAGATGGTGGAGCCACCTCTAGACATTCCAGTGCGTTTCCTAACTGCGGTTTAAAAGGTTCACGTGACATCTGCAAACCCTTGGTGGCAGAGGGAGGACAAGCTTCGTGTTCCATGGAGTGTGGTTCCAGCGGCTTTAATTTAAATTAACCTTCTTTCCTAAAGCTCCCTCGTGAGGACGACAATGGCACCCTCAGGCTTACAAAGGCCTAGTGTCAAGCACAATTCTTAATAATCCAGGTGTTTAGTAATCAGAATAGTTGAGATCATTAATATGAATGAAGTACAAAACTAATTTCTGGTTTACACTTTATTTTTCAGTTCTGAGGCATCTTTTCTAATGTCCCCACCCCCACCTTTCTCTCCCAACCCTAAGAGAATTCCCTTTCTTTTTCTCTCTGTCCCTAAGTACCATCTTCCAAACAATTAGAGTGGATCAGGGGCCACTCTGAATCCATTAACACTTTCAGGGGCTACAAGGGCCAAAGTGTACAGCCTACACAACACGCAGAACTTTCATGTATTTGAAATGTGGCTTTTGATTAAGACTCCTAAAGGCATGTATAACATATAAGAATGTGTTTTCAAAGAACCCATCAGCCAAGAAAGAAATGTTGGATTGTAAAGAGACAAAATATTTTAACTCTAAGGGCCAACAGAATGACATGATAGAAAACATTTAGAAAGTCACCCAACAGGCAAAGGACTACATTAATAATTATAAATATCTATCCAAACAGATCTCAAGAAAACATTTTTTCAATATGTACAAAAATGTTATATTATAAAACACGATTTTCATGGAAGAATAATAAAGGAATAGGCAGAAGTATACTCATTTCTTTAACAGAAAAGCTAGTTTTTTTAGATTACCCTTTTAAGTTTTCTTGGCCAGAATTAGCCTAGGATCATTGAATAAGGATGACTGGAAAATAACTGATGCACTTGAATTATAGTTTTGGTGAAGAATATTGAAAGTACCAGGGACTGCCAGAAGAACTAACCAATCTGTCTTGGAGGAAGTACAACCAAAACGCTTCTTCAATGGGAGGCTGGCAAGAGTTTGCCTCAGTGCTTTGGACGTGTTCTCAGATGGGTGCAGTTCCTGAAAAGCCTAGGTGTGCTCAACTTAGTGCAAAAAGAGCAAGACACTCAAGGAGATGGACTTACACAGTGGCTGGCACAATGGGTTTGACTACAGGGACAATTGGGAGAATGGTGCCAAGCTGGGCGCGGTGTTTTAGTCTGTTGTACTGATTAGGGCTGCTATGAATTGGAATTTCCTCTATGGCAACTAACAACAAATAACAGGTCTATTTATTAGTATAAAATATTCCCTAAAGTAAGAACTTCTTAATTATTTTTGGTTAAATGATCTAGTCCTGAAAACAATTTATTTTACTGAACTACAGATTTCAAAGGACAATTGTGATTATCTTTTAGTTACCAGTTTCTCAAAAAGAAGTTCATTTTTCTCAAAAAGAAGTTCACGGTTGATAACTGTGCCCAGGATTATAATGGACTGAATTTTGTCCCCCCAAAATACATACTATTGTACATCCTCAACTTTATGCCTGCTATTAGCTTCTGATATTGTTGTGGGCTAAGCCCTAACACTAATTGTACTAATTAACACTAACACTAATGTGTACTAAGCACTAACTGTAGCATCAGTGTGGTTTATACCCACCACCCATACCTTGGGAGAGAGAGGAGCTTTTTTGCTCCCATTGGAACCCTATAAAGGGTCTCGTATGAGTTGAAATTGACTGGATAACAATGGGTATGGATATTGTTAGAATCTCAATGGGGAACCAATTTGGGGGCTATTTTTAATGAGCCAGGATCAGTGTGCTTTAGGCAATCTCTTACACAATATGAAAGGAACCAATTAAGCAAGCAGAGATGGCAGAAGACAGCTGTCAAGCCACATGGCAGCCTCCCAGGAGCCAGAAAACAGAAGCTGCGGAGTTAAGGACCCTCCCTACAGATCCAAGAGACAGAAGAATCTTTCCTCTAAAACTGGCACACCGAGTTCAGATTTCTAGCCTTCTGAACACTGTGAAATATACTTCCATTCGCTAAAACCACCCATTGGTGGCATGTCTGTTCTATCAGGCATGTTCAGTAAGACATACACAAGGAGGCTTTAAAAACTTCATTTAAAACTTACACCTTTTAATTCCATCTTTCCATGAACGTTTTGAAGTCCTTTTTTACTGGCACACATTAGCCCCCTGCTGTAGTTGTTCTTATTCCAAACACCCTCTGGTTTTCATACCCAAACCAAACCAACCGTGTTTTGCTTGATTCCAAGTCTTCGGAGCCCAATGAGGCAGAGAAGACCGACTTAGTCAGGCTTCATGGAAGCCGACTGCCTATCTCTGTCCTACGGATCAGCAGGCATGCAAGCGGTTGACTCTGCAGCCGGCAGCTCAATACTGAACCGACTGCACCATGCAGGTCTTCACACAGAGGAACTAAAACTTTCGGATTGCTCTGAGAATGTTTCATTTCTATAGATTATTTTCATAAACTCTAGAAATAACCCCCAAATTAATTGTTGTAAATTTTAGTAGCAGAATGAATGATTTCAATCAAAATCTAATATATGTTTGTTGCCAATGATTGAATGTCCATTGTCCCAAACTGGGGAAAAAAATCAAGTATCATAGAATAAGAATAATTACTGGTTTTTCACACTAAATACATACTATATACAAATAATATGCATTTCTATGTTTGTGGACACAGTATATATGTTACATTTTTTCAGCCAGAAACCAATCCAGCATTACATTAAAATAGAAACCTTTATATAAAGGCATCACCTTTCCATCAGAAGATGGGAGCATGTACAGAGCTATGGAGAACAAGGAGACTTTCTGCTCCACTGAAGAGTCAGTCTGGGAAACCCACAGGAGTGGTTCTACCACGGTGAGTTGGAATCAACTACATGCCAATGAGTTTGGTCTTGGTTTGGTAGAGAGGTAAAAAGCCAACAGCGTTGTGAAGCCAACTGTTCAAATAAAAGTAAATTCAAATTTAAATTTGTTTCTGGAAAAATCTAACCTCTGTGTAAATTTGAGAGTTCTTTTAAAGATGATTAATTTATATATGTTATAATATCAAAACAAAAAAAAAACAAATTCACTGCCACTGAGTGGATGCTGACCCACTCACAGTGACCCAGTAGGGCAGGGCAGAGCTGGCCCTGTGAGTTTGCAAGACTGTAAGTGTTTACAGGGGTAGGAACCCGTCTTTCTCCCACAGAGCAGCTGGTGGTTTCAAACTGTGGACCTTGGAGAAGAGCAGCCAAAAACGTAATTACTACAGAGTCCCTGTAATACAGGAGGTATAAATAATGAGTAGTGGCTGGCAGAATTAGATATAGTTAGTATGAAATGAAATTTAGCATGTAAAACCTACTGTTATTGAGTCCATTCCAACACATAGCTACCCTAGAGAGGGTTTCTGAGACTACATCTTTACAGGAGCAGCTTTGTCCTGAGCAGCGGCTGGTGGCTTTGAACTGTAGATCTTGCTGTTGCAGCCTGAAGCTTATCCCAAAGTACCACCAGAGCGCTTCAATTTATCTTAATTTACAAATTAGCATTTCAATTTTATAAATGGGAAAACAAATGTATATTTCTCAGAGTCAGTTCTAACGGTGGCAGCCTAGGCCCAAGCCCAAGATAAATACAATCTCTGCACTAACTCGAGCATGCGTGCTTGCCTCTCCCGCCATGGCGCAGACATTCGCAGTGCAGGAAGCACGTAAACCCTGGGCAGCTCATCGAAAGGCCAGCAGCTAAAACTCACCACCCATTTGGAATGAAAAAGGCCATTTGCTTCAACAAGGCATTGCACCCTTGTTCCCCTACGGGAGAGTTCCACTTGCTCTGGAGCAGCGGTTCTCAACCTTCCGAACGCCGCGACCCTTTCAGACAGTTCCTCATGTGGTGGGGACCCCCACCCCCATCCCCAACCATAAAATAATTTTCGTTGCTACTTCCTCACTGTCATTTTGTTACTGTCATGAATCGGGCGACCCCTGTGAAAGGGTCATTTGACTCCCAAAGGGGTCGCGACCCACAAGTTGAGAACTGCTGTTCTATAGGGTTGATATCAATTCAAATCAACTCTGCAACAGAGGTTTGAATGTTTTGTTTGTTTGTTTAGTAAAGTTAGAGTCAACATCAAGGGCACCTTAAATGAAAAAGTGGCGGACAAGGGTAATGTTACAATGTGAGGTATTTTCTGCTTAGAAGCAGCTTGAAACAGCCGGTCAAACGGACAGTGTGTGCAGGGTACCATTACAGAAGAGCCTGTACTATGAATTCTGATGGTACACAAAGCTAAATGGAAGAAATCTAACAATCATTTCATGTTATGAGACATAAAACAAAAGCATCCTTTTCTAAATTAAAATCGAATTGCTCTTTAACGCAGCAGGCCTCAAAGCTACCAACACCAGGAGGGAAAACATGTATGTTTTCCTTTGCACTATAATTGGTGACATCATTATTTACTTATTTTAGATAGCTGAAGCAGCCTCAAATTACCCAACTTGAAGAATTGTGACTGTGACTCATGAATAATTTTGGCCTTGATAAAATCATAATTTAGTATGGATGCCAAAATTAAAAGAAAGACTCAGGGCTCAAAAGAACAAACAATGAATCACTATCATCTCAAAATTAAAATCTGGCTAGGATAAAAAGGAATCAGTTTATTTTTTAAGGGAAGTCACAAATGTCATGCCCCATAAACCAATACAAATCTAAATAAGCGTCCCTTTTTCACCACGTAAACTTAGAAGTGGACTTAAAAAGAATGAAGTGACCGAATACTGACAACAGACACAAAGAGAAAGTAGTAAAACTATTCCCCGTAGCCAATGAGAGGGCAATAAAGTAAACCATCGTGGTTTAAAATGGACTTAGAGCTGGTATTTGATTTTCACTGGCTAGTTTCCAGGAACTCTGAGCAGGCATACTAATATCTTTTATATATTATAAATATTAAGTCACAGGAGTCACGGCAGTCATGTTGTTACAAGATGAATCAAAACCATTTTCTTTAAGATTCCACACTGATTCACTATTTGGAAGGTGAAGGAACTAAAGTTAAGGAAAGAAGACACTTTTAAATGTTCAGAAAGTGCACTATTTCCTTGCTGACAGGTTATATATTTGACCATTGTCAAAACACCGTTTTTAAAATAAGGCAGGCAGGTTAACCTTACCATTTCAAACTGTCTAATTAAACGTTGTTAACAGGCAGTAGCCGAGACAGCAGATGTCTTAGTAGCTTCCCACAGCCCAGAATCCAGAACCAGCCAGCCAGCAGTCAAGAGGAAGTGTTACCTGCCTCAACGGGCATGTTCTCATCTGTACTTGAACTGACTCAAACATGCCCGGTGCCAATGTCGGAGGTTGTTGTTTCACTGATTTCATGGTTTTCCACTGCGACAGCAAGGCAGGAAGGAGCCCTGGAGGAACAGCGGGTTACACACAGGGCTGCTACCCTTAGGGGCAGCGAGTCTAGCCCTTAGCTGCTCTTGGGGAGAAAAATGAAACCTCCTGTTTCCACAAAGATTGATAGTCTGGGAAACCCACAGGGGCAACTCTACTCTGTCCCATAGGGTAGCTATGACTTGGAATCAACTTGATGCCAATGAGGGCTTGTTTTCCCCCCTGATTTTCTATAACAAGTAGGAACCAAAAGCATCATCGATTTTGTGAATATCTCCTCTACATATAACTAGGTAATGTGACTGTAATTCAGTTCCTAAAAATATATGGTCAGTTGAAAGAAATTAAAATGATAATAGAACATGTATGTAAAGAAAATGACATTCAAATTTGAAATGGAATATTAGAATGAAGAACATATAACATTACGTAAACATAAAGGTTCATTTTACATGTTGCTGTTAGGGGTTTACATGTTGCCGTTAGGGGTCCGCAAGTTGGTTCTGAGTCATAGCAACCTACATTCAATGGAATTAGAGACTGCTTGGTCCTGCACCGTGCCCACAATTGTTGCAGCCACGACGTCAATCTTCCTCCTGGGTCTTCCTGTTTTGGACTCTTTTCAATTTACCAAGTATAATGTCCTTCTCAAGGGGCTGCTTTCTCCTGAAGACATGTTCAAAACACATGAGATGAAGCCTCCTCATCCTCATTTCCAAGGAACATTCTGGTTGAAGTTCTAGGACCTCTTTGTTATTTTGGTAGACCATGGTACTTTCAATATTCTTCCCCAAAACCATAATTCAAAGGCACCCATACTTCTTCAATCTCTTACTCAGCATCCCACTTTCACATGCAGATGAGGCACACGATAGTCCTCAAAGTGATATCCTTGATCTTCAACACTTCATAAAGCTTTTGCGTAGCAGATGAACTACATCCTGTCACTTGATTTCTTGACTGCTGATTCGATCAGCTATGATTGTAGATCCAAGCACGATGAAATCCTTGACAACCTAATTTTTTAATTTGTTTACCATGATCTCATCAATTGGTCCAATAATGAGGTTTTTGGGTTTCTTGACATTGAGTTGTAATCCTACTGACTACTGTAATCTTTGGTCTTCACCAGTAAGTATGTCTAGTCCTTTTTCTTTTCAGCAAGCAAGGGTGTGTCATCTGCATATTCCAGGTTGTTAATAAGCCTTCCTCCAATCGCGAAGTTGAGTTCATCTTCATGTAATTCAGCTGCTCAAATCATCTGTTCAGCATACAAACTGAACAGATAAGATGAAAGGAGGCAGGTCTGGTGCACGTTTCCTGATTTTAAAGCATGCAGCATGCCTTTGTTCTGATTCCTTTATTCCTCTCAAGCCATGTATATGTTTTCCCATGAGCACAATTAAGTGGGGAATTACCACTTTTGGAATTCCAACTTTTCTCAATGCTAGGTATGGCTTAACTGTTAGGATTCACATAGTCACATGCCTGTGTATAGTCAATAAAACACAAGTAAACATCTTTGTGGGAGTCTTTGCTTTCAGCCAAGACTGGTCTGAAATCACAGTGATCTCTCTTTCTCTGCATCCTCTTCTGAGCTGGCTTTAATTTCCAGCAGCTCCTGGTTGATATGCTGCTCCAACGATTGTTGAATGATCTTTGGAAAAACTTTACTTGCATCTGATACTAATTCAATAATTTCTACATTCTCTGGTGTCGTTTTCCTTTATAATGGGTACTGTGTTAGCCTGGGTACATTAGAGAAACAAATCCACAGAAAATCCAATGTATGTAAGAGAGAGTTTTATATAAAAGGTAAGTGTACATTAAGAAAGCATCCCAACCCAGTGCTGTCCAAGCCCATAAGTCCAACATTAGCCCATATCCCACACCAATTTACAAAGTCCTCCTCAATCTCACAAAACACACGCAATGACGCCGACTGCAGGAAGCAAGCTGAATCAGTAAGCGTGTCAGCATCTCAGCACTGGCAGGGGTCTCCACACAGCTGCTCCTGCACCCAGGGCTGCATCAAGGTAGGTCCATGTCATGTGGCTTCTCCTCAGGGATGTCTTGCAGGAAGTGAGCCTTGCCAGCCGAAGCAGGGAACTGGCAAAGGCAGCTGCACCCTGGTCCGACCATCAGAAAACAAGAGAATCGAGAACTAGAAAGGAGAGGCTTGCTGAGCCATTTACCTCTGCCCTTCGATTAATCCCACATGTGTTTAGTGGCCAGGTTGGCACAATAAACCTTAACTATCTCACGTACAAATATAGAACTTTTCCTGTTAGTTGGCCAGGTAGCTGTCTTACCGATTTCTTGGAATAGGAGATTATGTCATTTTACATAATTACATATACTTATATTCCTGAAAATGAAAATATGAAAATCAACTTTAAGATTATATTAGTATCTACAAATATGTGTTATTGATCATTGTAGTGCTACGTAATTCTTCATTCATTTATAGGGGTAATTATGTGGGGTAGAAAGGGGGAACCGATTACAAGAATCTATGCATAGCCTCCTCCCTGGGAGATGGACAGCAGAGAAGAGGGCGGGTGGTGGTGGTGGGCGGGGGGAGATGTCGGACAGTGTAAGAAATGACAAAATAATAATAATTTATGAATTATGAAGGGTTCATGAGGGAGGGGAGAATGAGGAGGAAGGGGGAAAAATGAGGAGCTGATACCAAGGGCTCAAGTAGAAAGCAAGTGTTTTAAGAATGATGAGGGAAACAAATGTGCATATGGGCTTGACACAATGAATGTATGTATGGATTGTGAGAAGAATCATAAAATCCCCCAATAAAGTTATTTTTAGAAAAAATAAATATTTTGCAATATGTAATTAAAAAAAACTGAAAGTATATAATGAAATGTGCAAGACCTAGAATTAGAAAATCAAAAGGGAAGAACACACCCAGCATATCTTAAACTGAAAGAATGCAAGAAAAAATTCAAGCCTTGAATTGCTATCTTGAGAGATTCTATGGGAAAAATATTGAAACAATGCCGGAAGCATCAAAAGAAGATGGAAAGAATACACGGCGTGACTGTACCATAAAGAACTGATCGCCATTCCGCCATTTCAGAAGGTAGCCGATGAGCAATAACCAAGAGTTCCAAAGGACGAAACCCAAGCTGTACTGAAAGCCAAAACAAGGCTCCAGGAATTGATGAAATACCAACTTAATGTTTCAACAAGATGCTGAATCACTGGAAGCACTCAGTCATCTATACCAGGAAATTTGGAAGAGAGTTATTTGGCCAACCACCTGGAAGGGATCCATATTTGTAGCCAATACAAAGAAAGGTGACTCAACAGAATGTTTAAATTATAGAAAAATACCCTCAATATCACATTCAAGTAAAATTTGGCTGAAGATCATGCAACAGAGGTTTGCAGCTGCCAGAGGCTCAGACCAGGTTTAGAAGAGGCGATGGAATTAGAGATATCATTGCTGATGTCAAATAGATCTTGGCTGAAAGGAGAGAACACCAGAAAGATGCTATGGTAGTTACATAATCTGTTATCAATTTGAGACTGAAGTGTGAAGAGATGTGGTTAGCCTGTCAATCAGGTCGCAGCATAATGACCTCATTTGGAGGTGCTAAGGAGATAAATAGCTCGCTGGAGGCAGGACACATGCACACTCCCTGTGAGATATTCCTGTTGAGAAGACACATGGAGTTATGATAGAGCTGAAAGAGCCCGTGGAGACCCCTGACAGTGTTGTGATGCTTACACTGCCACTGGATCCACAAGACTCTCCACCCACTCACCTGTGATTGTACTGCATTCAGCATCATTGCATGTATTTAGTGAGACTGAAGAGGACTTTATAGAATAGTATCAGACATATGGGCTAATATAGGACTTATGGACTTGATCTGGGCTGGGATGTTTTCTCAATATTCAATGGCTCTTGTATATAGAGCTCCTTCTTACACACACACACACACACACACACACACACACACACAAACTGAAACTAGGGATTCCATTCATACATGCATAGGTTCATTCCAAACAAAGCATGTTTAAACGTGCCTCTGTGATCAGTGGATGGCAGCAAACAAATTGTCTCAGTAATATACTTACTTGTTTTACTCTCCTTAGGGTACCATCTAAAACAGATACAATGACATACAACAAAACAATGGCTTCCAAGGTGATATGGCTGGCTAGTTAAATACAAGGCAGAAAGATTCGCTCAAAAGGCTGTGGTGATCTTTGGGGGAGAACTCCAAATAAGTCCTCTTGATAGAACATGATAGCTTATTATGAAGTTTTAAGAAAATTTAAAACTGCATTGGTGAGTTAAAAGCTAGGAAAGTTGCATTGAGGAATATTTTTCCATCATAATGATGTACCTGTTCATTCTTGGATAGGAGGGTTGTCTTATGAGAATTCCAATGGGAAACCTTACCACATCCAGCTAACGGATTTAAATTTACCGCTTTAGACTACTTTTTGTTCTCAAAATTAAAGAAAAGTTTAAAAGAACATGAGCTGAATGAGGAGAGCAAACTGCTGTTTTCAGATGATGTAAATCAAATGGTGCCACATTCTTCAAGAGTGGATTAAAGTGATAGAAACATTGCTTTCAGAAGCATATATACCTTGGTGGTAGAAATGTGGAGAGACAAGAGTTCCCATGTTTATAGTTTGGTCTCATAAATGTTTTTAGTATTTTTATAGCAAAACTTTTTGACTCATCCTGTACACAATTGGTTCATTGTCTACTTCATGTCTAGTCCTTGGTTCAATTCACTAAAAAAAAACCAAAACTGTTTTGACATAAGAATCAAAATTATTTAAATTAACTAACATCTATACTAGAATGCTAAGGCAGTGAAATACGCTGAACATCTTATTCCATTAAAAAATGATTTAACTTCTTCAAGAGCTACAATTTAATTGCCTCTTTCAATAGACTCATATATCTCTGACATCAACCAGTGGTATGGTCATTACCCAGAGACCATATAATTTATAGTGTTGAGTGAAAGTTTGGTTTCTGGAAAAACAAACTATCAAACAACTTCAACTATTTTCACCAAGTTAGAACATAGAAGCAGACCAAACTTACTCTCGGAAAGGGGAAGCATTGACTATCCCGTTAAATAACAGTATAGACAGGGAAACTCTTCTACTCATTCAAAAAGCCACACATGCAAAAAACAATGCAAGCTCATTTTTCTAAACAAGTTTACATTTAACACTGACATACAACATTTTAATCATAACATTTTAATCAGCTCTTATCACAATCTATATGTGTATCCATTGTGTCAAGCACATCTGTACATATGCTGCCATCATTTTCAAAACCGTTTCTTTGTACTTGAGCCCTTATCAGTTCCTCATTTTTCCCATGAACCCTTGATAATTTATAAATTTTTTTCATGTCTTAAACAGACAGCTTTCTCCCTTCACTCATTTTTCTGTTGTCCATCCCTTTGGAAAGGGATTATATGTCTATCATTGTGATTGGTCCCCCCTTACTCCCCGGACCCCCTTCCCTTACCCTCCCCTCCTAGTATCGCTACTCCCATAACTTGTCCTGAGGGGGTTACCTGTCCTGGATTCCCTGTGTTGCGAGCTCTTATCTGTACCAGTTTACATGTTCTGGTCTAGCCAGTTTTGTAAGGTAGAATAGGGGTCATGATATTGGAGGGTTGGGGGGGGAGTTTTAAAAGACTCGAGAAAAGTTGTGGGTTTCATCAGTGCTACACTGTACCCTGACTGGCTCGCCTCATCCTTGTGGCACTTCTGACATGGGATGTCCAATTGACTACTGGTGGCTTTGGGTCTCCACTCTGCCCTCCCCCTCATTCACATTGAAATGAATTTTGTTTTGTTTTGGATCTTTGATGCCTGATACCTGATCCCATTGCATGATCACACAGGCTGGTGTGCATCTTCCAAGTGGGCTCTGTTAATTTTCAGCTTTATGGCTGCTTGTTTAACTTCAAGCCTTTAGGATTCCACATGGTATACCTTTTGATAGCCAGGCACCTTCAGCATTCTTCACCACATTTGCTTATGCACCCATTTTATCTTCAGCGATCATGTCAGGGAAGGTGAACATGAGAGTGCCAAGTTAGTAGAACAAAGTGTCCTTACATTGAGGGAGTACTTGAGTAGAGAACCAATGTCCATATGCTGCCATAATGCTGTATAAATAAATATATGTACATAGATTATTCCTCTATCACTATATATAAACATGTTTATATATGTGCATGCCTATATTTAGACCTTCATAAATGTCCCTTGCCTCCAGTTCTTTCCTCTATGTCCTTTTTATTTTCCTCCTCTCCCACTATCATGTTAGGCCTTCATTCTGGAATTGATCATTCTTCTCGGCTTCATTGCCCCTGATCAAGCCCCCCACCCCCTTCCCAAGCATGCTATGCCTTCTCACCCTCAATTTTAGATCACCTGTTCTTCCCTTGTCCCTGGGTTTGTTGGCACTCCCTTTCCTGTCCCCCCACACCCTTCTCTCCTGTGTCACACCAGAACCATTGGTCCCATTGTTCTCTCCTCCAGATTATTCATCCCACCTATCTTGTCCAGATAGAAATGAAGAGACAATAGTACACACAAAAATAAAGCAAAGCAAAACAACAAAAGAAATAAAAACAAACAAACAAAAAAACAGTAAAAAAAGAAAAGTCCTCAAACAGTTCCAGGTCTGTGCATTGACCTTTATCAGCATTTTCCAGTCAAGTTTGCTGGGGTGCCACACCCTGGCCCCAAAGTCCACCTTTGGCATTGCTCAGGGACTTCATTGCTTTGCTCTCCCTGCTGTTCTGCTGCATGCCTTTAGTGTTTCAGCTCAGTGAAGTGGGGGTGGGATTGGACACACCTCCTACACTGTGTCTCCAGTACTGTCCCCTATAGCACCATGGGTCAATGAGAGCCATCATTGTGTGTATTGGTGGGCCTGGCCCTGTGATCCTCTTTGTGCATTGGCTGCTCTGAGCCGGAAAATTGTCCTCGGGGCTTGGTGGGCCGGAACATGTTCCACTCTCTCTCCTTCCCTCTTCATTTGCTTCTGTCAGAAGCACCCCTCCTCCTGAGCTGCAGCTTCAATGTTGTGCTCTTAAGTGCATTCCTCTGGTGGTGGTGGTGGTGGTGGTGGTGGGGTATGTGGTGTCCACGTAGTTGGGATTGGCGGCCCACCCGAGGCCTCTCTACTGGTTCCATGCTTCATACCTGAATGTAACATTCACATCTTGGTGCATCGGGCTGAGGTCTGGTCTCTCTCTCACTCTCCTATGGAGGTATAAACAATGCCCTCCCTGGATGGGTTAGTGCCCTGTTCCCCTGCTACCCCTGACTCTCTCTGTTTTTGTTTTTTTTTTCTCTTCTTTTCTTTTCCCTCTCCTCTTTTTAGTTGGCTGCCATATGTATCCCTGGGTTGGGTTTGGCCCCTGCCATAGTACCTGGATCTCACCATAGGATTGTATGTATATTGTAGGTTTTCCCCTATACCCCTTTTGCATTTTTTAAAGCTGACTTCAGTAGATTCATGTTGTATTTGTCCTTTTGTACTTGCCTTACTTTGCTTAGCATAATTTCCTCCAGTTCATCCCATGCAATGATGTGTTTCATGCGTTTATCACTGCTTTTTAGGAATGCGTGGTATTCCATTGTATGCATGTACCCCAGTGTTTTAATAAATCCATTCATCCATTGATGGAAATTTGAGTTTTTCCAACTCTTTGCGACTGTGAACTGTGCCGCAATGAACAGTGGAGTACAGATGTCTGGTCGTGGTTTGTTTCTTGTCTCTTCTGGTATATGCCCAGTAGGGGATGGCTGGGATATATGGTAGCTCAATTTCTATCTGTTTTAGATATTGAGAAATCAATTTCCATAATGGCTGAACATACCTACTGGCCCACCAACAGTGGATGAGGGTTCCTATCTCTCCACACCCCCTCCAACACTTGTTACGTTCTGAGTTTTTGAGTAGGGCTATCTCTGTTAGGTGGTATCTCATAGCTGTTTTAATTTGCATTTCTCTTATGGCATTTTCTCATATGTTATTGGCCATTCGGATTTCTGCCCTTGAGAAACTTCTCTTCAGGTCCTTTGCCCACCTTCTCAGTGGGCAATGGCTTTGCTCTTATTGTAAGTTAGCAGAGTATAGTACATTTTAGTAATAAGGTCTTTGTCTTATGTGTCACTGCGAACAATGTTTTCCCAGACTGCAGGGTATCTTATTACTGTCTTAGTGAATTATTGCGATGTACTCGGGTGTTTCATTTTCAGTATATCCCACTTGTCATTTTGGGCCTCCTCTGTGTTTGTGTCCTTCCCTATTTCCAATAGCACATGTATTCCCTGAGCCAAAGTTCTCAGGTTTGTCCCAATTCCCTCATTGATGACCCTAATAGTTTGGGGTTTTACCTGAAGATCTGTGAACCACCATGAGTTTATCCTTGAGCATGGAGGGAGGTAAGGGTCTTGCTTCATTTTTCTAGGTAGATATCAATTTTTTCCAGCACTACTTGTTGAAGAAGGCATCTGCTTCCCATTTGATATTTTTCTGGGTCCTTATTGTCTGTATGCTAATGACTTTATTTCTGGGTTTTCAGTTCTTTTCCATTGGTCTAACTATATCTCTTTATGCCAATACCACACTGTTTTGACCACTGTTGTTGTATAATAGGTGCTAAAGTCAGGTAAAGTAAGCCCTCCAACTTTGTCCTTCTTCTTGAGAAGTTATCTGCTAATTCTGGGTTTCTTCCCTCTCCATATGAAATTGGTAATCAGTTTTTCCAATTTTTTGGAGAAAGATGATGGTATTTGTATCTGTATTGCATTGAACTTATATAGTGCCTTGGGCAGAACTGACATCTTTATTACATTGAACCTTCCAATCCATGAGCATGGGATATCTTTCCAGTTGTTGAGGTCAGTCTTAGTTTCCTGTAATGGTGTTCTTTAGTTTTCCTCAAACGAATCTTTTGTTTTTTGGTCAGGTGCAGGAGGATTGACCAACCGTAGTGGGAATTAACTGATAGCTTCGGACTCCCTACTCAGCCCGCAGATTCTCCCAACTCACTGATCTCCAAGTTGCTCCCAGCGTTGCCTACCTGGTCACCATCTTGTCTGATACCCACCGGGGCTCATTTTTCAAGCATGACCCAACAATATTCTGTTGTGATTCACAAGATAGCCATTGGTTTGTTTTCAAAAGCACATCATGAAATCTTGCTAGTTTTTCTTAATCTGTTAGCTTTGCTAAAACTTGTCCGCCATGGGTGACCCTGCTGACATTTGAAATACCCCTGGCATAGCGTCCACTATCTCAACAACATGCAATATACCTCAGTATGTCAGACTGACTGAATAGTAGCTTAGTTCACAACTAACTGTTTAAATTTATTTTGATAGCATTTAGGATTAGTTCATATAAACTGATATGTCACAATTCACCAAAGTATTAAATGATATAGCCAGCACATGAATCCAAACAATCCTATTTCAGAGTCTGTATGTTGTTAAAGCATAACAGAAGGAGAGTGAATCTTAGGCATGACAATAGGAAGTGCCTAAGTCCTGCAGTCCAAGAATGGATAGCTTAGGCTCTGGGCTTCACCACAGATTGCTGCACATTGTATCACTATGTGAATAGTGAGGGCAATAGTAATATGAGGACCAAGGTTTAAGGGAAAAAATAAATTCCAAGATAAATGGATAATGAAAACACTCACAACAGTAAAAACTGCACATGGAATATCTCTATTCAAAGCCAACATATTAACCTACTGCCCCTGTAGTCAATTAAGGGCATTTTAAAAGCTGAAGTAGAGAAGTTTTTAAGATTCTCAATTATCGTTTACACAAAGCTGGACATCTGCATATGTTCTCTTTCAGTATACTTCTTTTTAGGGTCTTTTGAGTTTGAGACAAATTTTCCATCACCTTTTTTTCATTTTTATAATACCAATAAAAACAAGTATTTATTCTGTTTATTTGATAATTCGCCTTTTCCCCTTTCTAGCATTACTGTCAGTAAGATTTTTTCTAAGCAAATTTTTTTTATAAGAAGAAGGATAATTACTAGGATACTATAGGGTCATTTGTTTGTGTTTTTTAATATCCAGCAATCTACAAATAAGTGTATCTACCATGGGGAGTCCAATCTCCTGCACCACTGGTAGTTTTTTTTTAATGTTCTTTTTCAATCAAGTGTCTGAAAATATTTAGCCAAGCAAGAAGGAATCTCTAAGTATTTTAGGCAGTTTGAAGACCCACTAAAATGTGAGTGTGTTTGTATATCTAAGAATGACCACTGTTTACACTGCTTGCTCTGTTTAGGCTTAAACCCTAACAACAAAGATGTCTGTTATTAATATATTTTATAAATATATCCAGATAACGCAATAAGGATGCTTACAATAAGCCAGAAGTCATCATGCTTATCATCTTTATAAATTTGAGAGCATATAGAGGAATTCAGATACCATATATGGGTGACCAATGAGTTGAAAAGCACAGATACTGCCACATTAAGAAATTCTACAGTAGCAAATGGAGCCCTGGTGGTGTAGTGGTTAGGTGTTGGGCTGATAAATGCAAGGTCATCAGTTCAAAACCATTAGCTGCTCCTCAGGGGGAAGATGGAGTTTTCTATTCCTGTAAAGAGTCACAATCTCAAAAACAGAGGCAGTTCTGGCCTGCCCAAAGGGTTTTATGAGCTGGCGTTGGCTCGATAGCCATGAATACAGTAACAAGCAGCTTCTAGAGCAAGTTTTGACCAGCTACTAGTGTACTCTTTAGATGTTGCTGACACATAAAACCCACTGCCAACGAGTCCATTCTAACTCACGGTGGCCCTGTGCGTTACGGAGCGGAACTCTGCTTCATTCGGTTTTCTCTGCCACATTCCTTATTTTATTTTTATTTTAATAAATTATTTTATTGGGGGCTCTTACAGCTTTTATAGCAATCCATATATCAATTGTATCAAGTACCTTATATCAAGCACTATATATCAACTGTATCAAGCATCCTCATTTCCAAAACATTGTCTTTCTACTGAGCCCTTGGTACCCACTCCTTTTTCTCCCCTTCCCTCCCCAACTCTGCCACCCTTGTGAACGCTTGACAATTTATAAATTATTTTTATTTTCAAATGTTACACCATCCACTGTCTCCCTTCACCCACATTGTTGTTTGTTCCTCTGTTGGGGGTGGAGGGGTGGGGTTGTACACCGACTACTGCAATTGGTTCCTCCTTTCTGTCTCCCTCTTCTTTCTCCCACCTACCCTCAAGGTATTGCTACTCCCATGACTGTTCCTGAGGGGATACCGGTCCTGGATTCTGTGTATCGAGAGCTCTTAGCCGTACCAGTGAACATACTCTTGTCAGCCAGACTGGTGAGATAGAACTGGGGTCGTGATAGTGGGTTGGGGAGGAAGCATTAAAGATCTAGAAAAATGTTGTGTGCTTTTTCTTGCTACATTCTTTAAAGACACAGTTCACCAGGACTTTCTTCCATGGAGCCAGTAGATGAGTTCTAACTGCCAGCTTTAGGTTATCAATGAACGGATGGCAGCTTCTTCAAAGACCTTATTTAGCATATTATTTTGTAAATTCTGTTGCTTCCAACCAACTTAGACTTACATCCTACTCTTTGGTTTCTTATGCCGTCTACAAGGACATTCTCGGAAGTTTACCATAAACCTTTCCTTCAGCCAGATGAGTCTCCTCCCAGTTCTTCAAACACCACTGATGATCACCACCCCTTTGACTTGTTTTCATCTGTCTCTATCAGAACTGTTTTTTGTCCCAGGCTCTATAACCAGAGTCTACTTGTTTTACACAGCTTATCCCACTCTACATCCCCACCCCACCCCCACTTCTCTCTTGACTCATCATGCTATCCCCTAAGAGCTACTTAATAAGTCATGAAACTTTCAAAATCCCTTAGACCGCCCTGATTCACTGTCTACCTCATTGGCATTCTTGATGAGTAAACTTCTTGTTTCTCAACAAACACGTGTACACTTCTTGATAGCAATCACTCCGCCAACATTTTTGAGAGCTTGTTTGGAGGTTCTAGTGGGGGAAGCGCACAGACTCACGTACCTTTTGCTGCAGAACCGTCCTCCTAGCTGGGAAAGCTGTCTTCTTCAACCAGAGGCTCACACGTGGGTGGAAACACCCAGTCAGTCAGCAGATCAGATGAGTCAGTCCTCGGGTTACAGAGTCCACAGCCAGAGCTCCCTCACAACCGAACACCCTCAGTGTATTGCAATTTCCAGCTTGGAACAGAAACTGCCTTTTGCACAAGGTCATTGGCCACTGCGGTTCAATCAATATTGGCTCATAGCAACCATTCAAGAACAGAGTAGAACTGGTACAGATGGTTTCTGAGGCTTTAAGTCTTTGTGGAAGCAGACTGCCACATCTCTCTCCAGGAGTCAGCTAACTGTGTCACCAGCATCCCTTCAAAAGGAATTCATCCAACGTCCCCTCCACTGGTTTTATTTAAATCAGAATCTGAATTTAGACGTCCATAAGCTGATAATAACGGACAACGTGGAGTTAAGGTTTCCCTCATGGTGTTCCCTCAAGTTCCTCAATGACCTTTCACAATCCATTCCAGGTAGTCACTGAGGCAGTAGGATCATTGAAGAATAGCCATTGAAATCAACTCTGTAATCCCTTACACTAAACAGCTGAAATTACATGAGTGTCAGAACGCAACAATTTTCAGAGCACACACACACCCCATGGGCAGAGTCAATTCCGACTCACAGTGACTCTACAGAGCAGAGCAGAACTACCCCCTGTGGGCTTCTGAAACTCTAACCCTTGATGGGATTAGAAGGCCTAGGCTTTCTCTCTCCAAGAAGCTCCTAGTTTCAAACTGCTGATTTGGGGATTAGCAGCCCAATGCATAAGTAAGTACTACACCATCAAAGTTTGTCTCAGAAAACACATAGGCCTTATAATAGTCAATGCCCCCAGCAAGCACTATATCAACATTGCCTGAACATACACACCACAATTTCTTCAGTGAAATATAGACTTATTCACCCCAAGAAGAAAGAGAAATAACAAAGAGCAATCACTGAGTTGACGCTGACTTAAGGTGGACACGCGCTATGCTGGAGGAGAGTGGTACTCCACAGTTTTCAATGGCGGTGCTGGGGTTTCTTCCCAGCTGGTGCAGTGGTAAGTGCTGGCCTGCCACAAGTTACAGTTCAAAACCACCAGTTGCTTCTCCTTAGAAAGAAGGGCTTTCTACTCCTGTGAACAGTGAGTCTCAGAATCTCAAAGGGTCAGTTCTACCCTGTCCTCCAGGTTCACTCACTGTGAGCTGGCATGGACTCAGTGGGAGTGAGTATTTTTGGAATGCTGATTTTTCAGCTGTAGATATGTGGGCCTTTATTCTGGGATAGCACCTACAAAGCACCTAGGGGTGGGCTTGAGCTGCACACAGTTTATTCAGTTAGCAGCGCAGAGCTGGGTGTGCTAAGCTGTCACATCACTCAAGATAAAACACATAGTATAAATAGCCATGTAACAATTCAGATTGTGGAAAAAAATGAACTTCTGGACTGAAGACAGACACCAAAGGATAAGGGATCCTTTTTACATTTAAAATCACTAACTGTGGAGAGAATTGGACTCACCAACAGTTGTCAAAGGCAGAGCAGTATGGGAAGTAGACTCCTATCACATTTGCTCCCGGTGCCCAAAACATCCAGGAAGAGCTGGGAAGCACCTCTAGAGATTGCACTTGCGGTGGTGACACAGAGGCCAGGCCTCTCTTTGTAGAGTCCCAGAACTGGAAGATCAAAGACAAAGCTCCCAAATCTAGCTGGATTGAGAAAACCAGAGAAATGAGACCACTACACCATCTGGGAAGAAAATTTGGCGTTAGTCATTTTAAGACTGACTAGTTTTAAAGATTTACTATTGATATCAGTAACTAGCTACCAAGCACTTTGGATGTCTTGTCAACAAATAGTTACTCATCAAACATTCAGAGTTTTGGAGAAAGAAGGTTGAAAGAGAGGAAGGAAGGAAGGAAGGAAGGAAGGAAGGAAGGAAGGAAGGAAGGAAGGAAGGAAGGAAGGAAGGAAGGAAGAAGTAGAAACCCAAATGAAAGATAAATTCATCTCTTTATGGCCACAGTCATACATCTCTGGCTCTATTCAAAGTGTATAGAAATCACTTAGAAGAGGTGTCAAAATATTTAGTCATTCATTTCTAGGAAAATTCTCAATGTAACCACAGGAGAAATACAATTAAAGACTCAGGTATCAGGGAAAGAGGGAAAAATACAGCTCTCCCATCCTCCTCAGAAATGAAAGCTTACAGAGCCAAACGCTGAACCTCTAGTGTAAACTGTCATGGGGTGAGACGAAGAGAATTCACTGGTCCCCACTTCAACAAACATTTTACATTACCCTGAGATTGAACTTCCTGTGTAAAAACTGAGGTGGTTTGCAGCCCAGAAGTGTGGGCATCTGACATACAGCAAGACAACATCATGACTACAGTAAAGGGGAGCACAGAGGAGGTACCCCTGAAATCACCAAGTATTACAATCATACTTATGGCCTGTTTTACCTGAACAACATTTACTCTTTTATTTTTTAATGTAGAGCAAAAGGATATATATGTACGTATATATATATATACATATATATATATACTATCAGTTTTCACTAAGGGTGAAAAATACTTATGAAAAGCCCATACAGTTTAAATATAATACACAATCTATGTCCTCTTGACCCTAGGCAATCAATTCTTTTCAATGATATTATGAATTTGTCAAACCAACTTTATACAGCTTGTTTTTCAAAAGTTGTTTCGAGTCTGGTAAAAAAAAAAAAAAGCTTAAGTGATTTATAGAAGGCCTTCATCATCCATTATCCAGTTCCCAAAAACCAAAAACCAATTTTTCTAAAGTGCTCAAATCCTACCAAGTAGGACCAACATTTTATTAAAATACTGATCCCAAGGTTCAGGCCTTCTGCCCCCCTTTGCATTAATCTGAGACCAGATCTATCATTTCTTCCTCTGAAAAGCTCTCTTCTATACCTGTTGGTACTATTACTGCCATAACTTCTCAAGAAAATTATTATTTTTAACTCTTAATTATTTCCCACCTACCCAATCCTTTTGACATCTAAACAAAGTCACATTTACCTTAAACAGTCTTCCCTAACTCCATTCCCTAAGTCATTCAGATGCTCAGAAATCAGGAAGAACTTTCTATGATCCTTGGAATGAAGATAAAACTCCTTAAACTGGCCCAGGCCCTTTATCAGGTCAAAAACATCCTCAAAGGCACTGTCATCAAGTAGATTCTGACTCATAGCAACCATCCTACAGGTTAGGTAGAACTGCCCCTGTGGATATCTAACACTGTATCTCTTAATGAGACTAGAAAGACTCATCTTTCTCCAATAGAGCGCTGGTAGTTTTGAATTGCTGACTTTGCAGTTATCAGATGAACACACAACCCACTACGCCACCGTGCCTGTACCATCCAGCGACAGCTATTAATGTAAACTTGTCCTAAAGCCTAATCTTCAGTGAGCGCCAGTCAAACATCTCTACGTGTGACCTCACAAAACCAACACCTTCAATGAATTCCTGCCATCTCACAATTATCTGCTGGAAATTCACTCCCAAGCAACTAGGCCACACTGCGGATTCTGCCGTTTTCTGAAGCACAGACAGCAGCTTGGGACTATGCCTTTGACAACAGGCATTTGATATCTGGCAGTGTCATTAGGCTTTGTTTTCCCCAATACGTTGTTATCTACTTGAAGAGAGAGAAAATAGCTTTCAAGATGTTCCATGCCTACAAGAATGCCTTAACAATTCAACAAGTACATAACGAAGGCTACAACAAAATAGATGGATTAGTCATTGCTAAACACAATGCATCAGTGCATGTGAAAGTTTAAGTGCACATGAGAATGACCTAGGATGCTACTTAAAAAGGCATATAGCTAGGCCCAATGTAGCGATTTGGTTGATCTCGGGTGAAAACAAATGAGCAAGCAAATAATTAAAGACCTGAAGGGAATTCTTATGCCTTTAGTACATAGGGCTAATTATGAACAACAGTGCCACTGATTAAATTACAAAAGTAAATAAAGATAATCCAAGTCTGAAAAAAGTGTGGAAATTGAACACAATGGAGAAAGAACATCTGGCATGTTACAAACAAGTTACCATTATTAGTATGTTGTTTGAGACAGTCACAATCAAGCTAATAATTTCACCATATTAATCAAAGTTGCTTTTTCATTGAAACAGTTAATATTGGAACTCAGTGAATTTCATTAATTTGTATTTAAACTATAAATGTAAGGATAGTTACTTAAAACAGAAAGTAATAAAAAAGCACATTTATTTATCCCATACTGTTTTACCGTATTTTGATTATTTGGTGGCAAAGCGGTTGAGCACTAATCGGTCATCTAAAAGCGTGGTCACGTGAACATACCAGCCATTCCGTGGGAGAGAGACGCAGCCGTTTGCTTCAGTGGCGGTATACTGCTTTGTGAGGAAGGTCTACTCTGCCCTCTTTGGGGTCACGGAGTGGAGAGTGACTTATTAATAGACTCTAGATTCTATTCTAGATTGTTCCCTTAATTGAAACCAGATTACATTTTTAAAGCTTTTCTTTCATTGAGTTCTGCCTATAACAAGGAAGGGCCCCTGTGGTGTCTTGTGCTATGCGTTGGACTGGTCACTGAAAGGTCCACAGGTGAAAATCACCAGTGCTCCCTGGGAGAAAGATGAGGCTTTCTACTCTGGAAAAGAGCCAATCTTGGAAACCTTCATGGGCACGTCAACGCTGTCCGAGGGTCATGCTGAGCTGCAGTCCACTTGATGGCAGGGAGTTTGGTTTACAGTAATTCTGGCAAAGGCATCTGCAAACTAGAACCTGCCCCTCCTTCAACTTGTTAATCACAAAATAATTAAGTTTCTAGCTGTCTATACTTCCAGCTCCATCCAATTAATGGAGTAACAATTTCCACAAGGTTACTTTCTAAGGAACTATTTTTCTTTCCTCCAATAAAACCAACTTTTGTCTCTTCTAAAATCTCCAACTGGAGTGAATATGTCCTAATTTCAAACTGGCATAGATTGAAGTTAGCGGTTTCTTTGCCTATATTTGGCATTTTTGTTTAGTTAATTTGATGGTAATTTTAAACATTTCCTTTTTTTCTATCATGTCCAATTTAGTTAAATCACATAATAGAGTAAAAGAAATTTTGCTTGCCTTACTTTGGGGTTGGGGATAAGGACTGAATGGCTAGCCTTAGTTTATAACCTGTGAACTGTTTTATATTTACAAAGTATTTTTAAATACTTAATAAATAGAAATCAAAATTTCACTCATTGTGGATTTTGTCTATTTATCAATTTCTAATTACCTTTTAAAATTTCTTATTGGTATATATGTAAGCTCACAGAAAATGAACAGTTTCCTTCCCTGTTCCTGTCAGCTGACTTCTAGATGAGGTTCTTGGGCAGGCCACTAGGGAGCGACATGGAGTCTGTGGGCCTCTGGCAGTTTCACTGAAGACACTAGCTCCCCAAGGCTGGATTCACCCACAGGAACAGCCAAAACGCACCGTGGGATCTGAGACCTACAGTGTTGATGCATGTGGTGGAAACAAACTCTTATCACATCTCATATTCACATAACAGAATCTAAAAGATAGATGAATAGCATTTGCAAGGAAAAATGCCCCGGGACTGTAGTAGCAATGGAAAACCATGATTACATGGCCAATGAAGATCATTTTGAAAATTAAAAATAAATTAACTTTACCCCTCCAAACCCACAAGTGTATGTAACACAACATGTTGGATTACCCAATAAGCAAAGTAAGCACATATTTACTAGTCCTTACTTACTAGTTCATGGTGAACAATTTCACATTTTTGGACCACATCAAAGATTCTATTTCTAGGTTTGGCTGGCATCTGCCTCTCCCAACCTAACACCTTTCTACAGAATCAAAGTCTCTTTTCAAATGTACAATTTCTGCCAAAAAAAAAACCTCAGAATACCCAGTAAGCAAGAAAAGTCCAGGCTTAGTTATGCTTACTTACTCATCTGTAATAAACAAGTTTCACATATTTTATACCATGGCCTGTGGTACGTAAGCACAAGTAAGCCCATCCTTACTTTGCTGATTGGATAATCCACCCCTGATACAGGTCCATGAACAGATGCAAGAATGCATGCATCTAAGTACGCACATAGACATACACTCATTCCAAAATGACAGCAGAGAGCGACTCTTATCATATAATGCTTCCTACTTCCCGTTTTCTTATTGTAAATTAATGTTAAGTTGTCATAAACAGTAGTGAGCCACTGCCTAATTAAGTCAGACTTTTAATAACTGGAATTTGTAGAAACAGAAAGTGAAGAGATAAGGCAAGATTCAAAACTCAAATCATAGGAAGTGTTCGTAGGTCCCGTGGAACATTTTTGACGTATTTAAGGATGGAACTACATTCCCATCGCTGTGATCACAGCAATGTAAGGATATGTTTGAAAAGTATTTTCATTCCACATAATCGTACATGCTCTGCAGCTCACTATCGTTTTTCACTCAAGCTTTACTTCCCTGACGGTCTCCCCGCAATCACAAATGCCACTACTTTAAAATGTTCTTCCAAAACGTAAATACAAAAGCCATTTGTCCGATTTTTAAAAATGGTCTTCTCGCCCTTAAAGTGCATTTCAACTTAAACATGTACAGGTAGTTTAGTTTCTAAACTACACCCGGAACATGTTCATCATGCAGGTCAACTAGCGGTTGACAGAAACACACCCCTGGCGCTTCTCCACTTGCCAGCAGTTGACATAAACCACTGCCATCGACTTCCAGCCAGGGGTGCTGCAAGAGTAGCAACAGGGCTCGTCAGGAAAACGTTATGTGGAATACAAAACTTCCTCAGGAGTTCAGGAACCCCACCACTCATGGGTATGTCTCCTGTGAAATTCAGCTTTTTTAGGAGAACAAGGAAGAGTTATTCTAAGTATGATAACTCTCTTTGGGAGCCAGATTGCCCCATCTTTTAAAGATTTAAACACGCCTTATGGAAAAACAAACTAAAGCAAGAAACTTCCTTGTCAGTATGTTCCAAGCCGACTTCAGAAACTCAGAGTGCATAAGGTTCAAAGTAGTCTTGCCCTCGCGACGACCTAAATGACAGTTGTCTCCTGTTACATCATAGGAGTCTGGGCACCTTCTCCAAGTGAATCTCAGGTTGCAAGCCCTTTCGCCGGATTCGAACCATAACCCTTCACAAGGTCTCTACACTCGCGCACGGTCTGAATGCACCCCATGGACGGTATAAACCCTCCAGAAAATAAGCCAAGGTGGACCAGGAGCCTTCCAAGGAAAGGGGCTTGTTGTCCCCAGGAGCCTTCCAAGGAAAGGGGCTCCCCGCCGGGAACTCCCGCCGCCCAGCCTGAGGATTGAGACCCCTGCACCCCCAGGGAACACACCTCTGAAAGAGGCCACCTTTCTTACCACGCAGCCCCTTGGGCCCTGCCCTCGTGTCACTCGCTTGTCCCTGCTCCCTTTGGGACAAGTTTGTCGCAAGATTGTGTCGTTTTGGAGACCGAGAGGAGGAGGGAACAAACTTTTAAGCGGAGCACAGCAAGTCCACTGGGAGGCCACCCTAAACCGAGATGGCGCCATGCCCACCGGGGCCAGGTTCCCGGGCCCAGGACCCCTCGCCCGCCCCCGGCCCGGGGCGGCCCGACCGGCGCACCTACCTTGGCGTCGCCGGCGTCGTCGGGCTCCGGGTCGGCCGAGCCCAGCCGGGACTCCGAGGCGCGCCGACCCGGGAGTAGCGCGGCGACGAGCAGGGAACACGCCAGAGAGAAGCAGCCCAGCAAGTGCATGGTGGACGCACCGGGCGTCGGGGGGGCGGCTGCGCCCCTGCGACGCTGGGCCCCCTCCGGCTCGCTGTCCCCCGGCCCCCGAGGTCCTCAGGGCGCGCCCGCGCGGCGAGCCGGCGGCGGCGGCGGGAACGGGTCCGGGGCTCGGCGGCTCCCGCTCCGCCGGCCGCTGCCCAACGGCGACGCGCGTCCGGTACGAGCGGACCGGGGCGCCGGCCGGCCGCTCTCCGCTCGCGCGGAGCCGGCGAGGTGCCGCGAGGGCGCGGGCGGGCGGCTCCTGGGTCCGCGTGGTGGGCTGGCGGTTCGGACTCGCGGCGGGGGAGCGAGTCGGAGCGCCCCGCAGTCCTCCACTCTCCTGGGCGCCCCCGGGCTCTGCTGCCCGTCCTGCGTGCCCCGGCCCGGAGAGCAAAGAGCCGGGCGGCGGAGCAGGGCGGCGGGGCGCCTGGCGGCGGGGCGCACGAGACTCCGGCGCGCGCGGGGCTGAGTGGCGGCGGCGGCGGCGGCGGCGGGCGCAGGGGCAGGGCATGACTGACGCGCCCTCTGCCTGTGCTTATGTGAGAGAAAGCGGCCGAGGGAGGGAGCGTGCCGGCCCCGGCTGCCCTCCCCTCTCACTTTCCCTCGGAAGCTCCCCCCCTCCCCGCCCCCACCCCGAGCCCCCCACTTCCCTCGCCCCCACCCCTGCAGCCCCACCTCCCCTCTCCTCCTGGTAGCCCGCTGCTAGACCAACAAGTTCAGTCTGGGGGCTGGCGCCTTGGCAGGACTGGCTCCAGAGACCATGGTGCCATGCTTGGTAAAGTTGGATGGTTTAAAAGTGGATCATTGCGGAGGAAGGACACGACCCTGGCGCTTTGGCAGCTTTGAGGCCCCTCTCCTCCTGGCACGCCTCACCCTCAGCACCCTCGGGGCCCCTACTCCAGTTCTACACTGGAAATAGCCCCCGAGTTCTCAAAGTTCCAAGGCCAGGTCATCACTGTGGCAAAGATTACTCCGGAACTTTGGAATAAACAGCCAGCCTTTCTTGCCCTTCCTCTGGGCAAGGCATGAGCTAGAATGCTTCTGCGTGTAGATCTCAGAATGGTCCTGTAGAATCCTCAATTTCTGACACATGCGTAAAGGGGTCAGAAACTCCCAGAGAAAGAAAAAAGCGCAAGATCGGTTTCTGTTTTCTCTTTGGGACACACACACAAAGTTGAGTTTAAATGAGGAAGGCGGGGTGGGGGAGATGTCTGTTAAACATATTGTACAAGTGACATCTGGAGAAAAGCAACTGCATACCCAGGGACCCAGATGTCCTGCTTATTGCAATGTCTGTCTCCCACCCCGCCCCAATGGGAAGGTTTCATTGTGCCAACCTCGGGTTTCAGCAATATGCAGCACATGAAAGACTAATTTTTCTCTTGTATTTCTAAACTACTTTTAAACAGGTTGCTTTGATAGGTATTGTGATTTCCTAGGTTCTTAGACAGAGAACAGGCTTTCCCTTCTGATTCAACTTCCTAAATACCTGAAACTCCTTTCATCCATGATTTGTTTGAAAACTTAAATCATTCTGAGGGCAAGGCATCCATGGGTGGGTGCAGCTGCCCCTTCCCTTTGGGGAAGACCACCAGTGCTACAAATTAGTTCCTTACATCAGCACATTGCATTTGAGTTCTGGAGCAGTATGCTTGCACAGGGGCCATGCCAATCTTCTCTGTATCATTCCCATTTTAGCACATGTGTTGCCCAAGCAAACACAAGTTCTGGAGCATCATGGATACTATGTATTGTTTTGCTCTGTGACTCAACCAAGTGTATTTTCTAGCAACCCTGGTGGAGATGGTTCACTTGGTACCCAAGATCTGAGGTTTTATAATAACAGTCATTAAATTATTGTCAGACTCAGGTCATCATCACACATTGTTAAGATTTGAAGGGAGGGGATGTGGATTCTGACACTGCCAATGTCCTCTAACTCTTTATCTCTTCTGGCTGCATGCATGTTTGATCTGTCTATCACAGTTGTCTTCCAACACTGATAAAGCAGTGAAAGGAAAGGTACAGATAGACTGGAGTAGGATAAGGTTGGAAACCAGTGTTCATTTAACCATTCTCTATCACAGTGATCCCCTCTGGGACCAGTACCTGAAAAGGGACATTATGCTCAGTAAAGTTGAGGGTCCCCTAGAAAGAGAAAAATTCTCAAGGCATTGAATTTATACAGGCTGTAAAACAGGCCTCAGACAACAACTGTGAGAACGGTGCTTGACTGGTCTCTACTCTCCATGAGTTGGAACCAACTTAATGGCACCTAAGACAAAAATCATTATAATAAAACTTGATTGCCCTTGGAATCACCCCCACCCCCAGAAAAACAAACAAGCAAAACAGCTTGATACTTTAGTGTACCACCAGAAATCACAGTTTAACTAGTCTGAGGTAAGATTTGTACACAGGACTCTAAGGACAACAAATTTGAGACCCTCAGGCACCTCCAACCACTCATCAGAACCTGGATGCATGCCAAGATTCAGTGGCAGAATCGCCAGAAAGAGGTTTACATGTGTTTCATTGACTCTGAAAGGCGAATATTCCACTATGCAGGTTGGAAGAAACTGTGGATAACCTTATTAAGAACGGAAATTCCAGACCCTGCATTGTGTTATGGGAAACCTGTACATGGACCAATAGACAAGCCAGAGAATGTTGCATGATCTGCAAGCAGGAAAGGTAGTTGCCAGAGTTGTGCCCTTACTTATTCAATCTGCATGCTGAGCAAACAATCTAAAAAGAACTATTTATCTGAAGAACAATGTGACATCAGAATTGGAGGAAGTCTTATTAACAGTCTTCAACATGTACATGACACCACTTTGCTCTTGAAAACAAGGACAAATTACCCTTGCTGATGATAATCCAGCATGGCAGCCTTAGGCATGATTTCAACTCAATGTGAAATAAAAACAACAAGCCCTCACAACAGGAATCAATAGCTGGTAACATCATGACAAATGGAGAAAAGATTGAAGTTGTCAAAGCTTTCATTTTCTTTAGACCCACAGTCAATTTTCATAAAAGCAGCAGTCAAAAAATCAAAAATGTTTTCCATTGTGCAAATCTGCTGCACAAAACCACTTTAAAGTGATGAAGAACCAGGATACCACTTTGAGGACTAAGGTGCACCAGACATGTATTTTCACTCACTTCATATAAATATGAAATAAGGACAATGAATAAGGGAAATTGAATAATTGATACATTTGAAATGTAATGTTGGCAAAGAATATTGAAATTGGCTACTGGAAGAGTAAACAAGACTATCTTGGAAGAATTACAACCAGAATGTTCCTTAGAATTTAGGATACTGAGACTTTCTCTCATGTGCTTTAGACATGCTATCAGGAGAAACCATTCCTTAAGAAGAGAGCATCAAGCTTGGGGGCTCAGAGTGGAGGGTCAGAGAAAAAGAGGAAGGCCTTCAAGGAGATGGATTGACACAGTGGTTTCAACAATGGTCGCAGACATAAACAAGTGTGAGATGGTGCTTGACTGGGCAGCGTTTTATTCTGTTGTTCATAGTCTCCTAACCAACTTACTGAATACAAGGAGCACTTGAAGGACTTGCTCATGAAAATCAAAGATTACGGCCTTCAGTTTAAATTGCAATTCAATATAAAGGATCCAAAATCCTCACAACTGGACCGAGTTGGAACCAACCCAGTGGTACCTAATAGCAGCAAACAACATAGGATCTAACATAGGCTTGAAAGTGCAGAATCAACAAACGCCAGGTGTATCATATTAAATTTTTGTTTTGGTTTCATTTAATGCAGCAGTGACTACAAACTTTTTTATAAAACATTTTATTAGGGGCTCATACAACTCTTATCACAATCCATACATATACATACATCAATTGTATAAAGCACATCCGTACATTCTTTGCCCTAATCATTTTCAAAGCATTTGCTCTCCACTTAAGCCCTTTGCATCAGGTCCTCTTTTTTTCTTTTTTATTATTTTCATTGCTATTCATCACTGTAATTTTGCTACTGTTATGAATCGGGTGACTCCTGTGAAAGGGTCGTTCTACCCCCAAAAGGGTCGCGACACACAGGTTGAGAACCACTGCTCTAGACTATACTTGGCACCATCCATTGGCAGGGGTTGAAGTTTAAAAAGAACTCTCCTCTCTTTAAGCCCCCACCCTTCACTTGGAAATGTATATTTTTAGATGCTCTGGTGAGGTCATGACCATACGGTCAGCAGTTGGAAGTCGCTAGCCAATCCCCTGGAGACAGGTGCAATTTTCTACTTCCTTAAAGAATTATAGCCTTGGAAACCCACAGATTCTTGGGCACCATCTGACTTTTTCACCACACTTCTCTGTTGCGCCCATATCTTCAGTGATCTCCTCGTCAGGGTGAGTACCACGCAGGGCCGTGTTACAAGAATTCCCTATATGCTCGAGTATAAGCCGACCCGACTCTCAGCCGAGGCACCTAATTTTACACAAAAACTGGACTAAAATTGTGCTAAACAATTCACCTTATATATGAATACATATAGTAATTATTCTTATATTAGGACTTTGATCAAGGTAATAGCCAAGAATCCATTCATTTATCTATGGTTTATATATATCGCTGGTTTACTTTAGAGACATCATTGTGATTTTATTTGAGTATATCATAAATCATTCCCATGGGGCATAAAGTAGTTCTATTGATAGTAACATTTTTTTTTGTAACATTGTTTTAACCAATGGTATAAAATTTAAAAGAGTCTCGAAAAATGTGTATATGTAGGACTCTATATGAGACTATAACTTTTGAATTGTGAACTTGCACAACATTGAAACTTAGCTCACTAGATAGTAGTTACATAAGCCATGAGAGTTGGAGATATAGCAAGACTTTCAGTAATACATCAGCAGATACATACATGATAGACTAACAACTGTCACAAACAAGCAGAGAGAGCATGAAAACAGCAAATGAAGGTTGGTCCCAGGCCTCACCATTCATTGGCACTCTCAAAACAATATTTTCAAACCAAACCAAAGTCCAACAAGCCCCCAAATCCCTAACTTGGGCACAGCAGTCATCTGCTTCTTAACCTACTACAGAATGTCAGCTTTAAATTCAAGAAATATTTCAGTTCCCTGCTCAACTACAAGTGAATTTAACGTAAAGTCCAGTTACCTTAATGGGGTTTCTAATTTGAGTCCTTTTGGTGTGGTTTATGAAGAGAGTTATGCACCCCCCAAAACAGTGTAATGTGTCAATTGTCAATAGTCTGTCACTTGAATCACTAGGGACTGGTTAGAAACTAGATCAAAGTGCCTAATTAGAAATTTAACACCGGGCTTATTTACTCTTGTGATCTATATTCATAATGTTAAGTGTTGTTCTCAGTGGCAGAATAATCTACACAGTATACCTACCATTGGAAGTGAATCAGAAATCATATGCTTTACTATGCCAGGGATGACACATTCAAGAGGATTTGTGTTGCATTTATTGTCAAAAAGGACATTTCAAGATCTATGATGAATCAGAATATCTGTTCCAATGCAAGGACATTCAATCAACACAACTGTTATTCAGGAGAGCCAAAATACAATCTTGAATATATCCCACCTGAATTTTGAGAACATCTCAAGAAAAGATTTGCCACATTTAACACTAATGATGACCTGCAAGATGACATAAAGAATATAATTAACGAAGAAAGCAAAAAGTCATTAAAAAGACAAGAAATAAAGAAAAGATCAGAGTGGATGTCAGAAATTTCAGAGACTCTGAAATTTACTCTTTTTCTTAGAATAGCTAAGATAAATGGAGTGAAGAGCTGAACAGGACATTTCAAAGGGCAGCTTAAGTAGACAAAAAATTATATTGAAATATGATAAGACCTAATGTTAGAAAACCAAAATGGAAGAATATGCTCAGCTTGTCTTAACCCCAAAAGAATTTTTTAAAAAAATCAAGCCTTGACGTGAAAGATTGAAAGACTCTATGGACAAATATTGAATAACGCAGGATGCATCAAAAGAAGAAGAAAGAAATACGCAGAGTCACTGGACCCCAAAGAACTAGGCAACATTCCCCATGTCAGGAAGCTGTGTGTGAGCAAGAAGCCATGGTGCTGAAAGAAGAAGTCCAAGCTGAACGGAAACCTTTAGCCAAAAACAAAGCTCCAGGAATTGATGGAATCCAATTAAAATGTTCCAAAAAGCTGATAAAGTACAGGAAGCATTCATTTGAGCCAGGAAATTTAGAAGACAGCTACTTGGCCAACTCGCTGGAAGAAATCTATATTTTTAGACATTACAAAGAAAGGTGACCCAGCCAAATGCTCAAATTATAGAACAATATCATTGATATCACATCTAAGTTAATTTTTTTTCTATAGATCATCCAACAGCGGGTGCAGTCTTACAGTAACAGGGACCTTCAGGCAAGATTCAGAAGAGGACATGGAACAAGTGATATTATTGCTGATGTCAAATGGATCTGACTGAAAGCAAAGAATACTAGAAAGGTGTACACTCTGTTTCACTGTGACTATGCACAGGCACTTTACTGTGTAGACATTAAGAAACAAAGTCTAGCCTTGAAAACAATGGGAATTTCAGAAGGCAAGTATCATTGATTTTTGCTCATGTTTCCTTTTAAAATGGCTGAATGTCAGCTAGCTATTTTTTGGTACTGCCAAGATGGAACTTTGCCATAGTCTCTTACCATAGATGTAGTCCATTTTATTTGTGAGTATTTTTTCCATCTTCTTTTGAAGCTTCCTGCAACAGTCAATATTTTGCCATAAATTCTTTCAGTATTGCAATTCAACTCTAGAATCAATGAAAGGAGGACGTGAAGTGCTTGCAGATGAAAATCATGGATTGCAGCCGTTAGTATGGTTTCCAATGCAATACTAAAATCCTCACACCTGGACCAATAGGTGGCATCATGATAAATGGAGAAAGGACTGAAAGTGTCAATTATTCTGCCTTGTTTGGAGCCACAATCAGTGACCAAGGAATCAGCAGTCAAGAGATCAAAAGACACATTGCATTGGGGAATTCTGCTATATGAGACCTCTTTAGCGTGTTGAAAGCATGTGGGTTACTTTGAGGATTAAGGTGTACCTGACCCAAGCAACAGTGGCTCAAGCATAAGAACAATTGTGAGGATGGCAAAGGTCCAGGCCATGTCGCGTTCTGTTGGGCATAGAGCCGATACCATTTGAAACTGGCTCGATGGCACCTAACAATAACAGGGTTGTAACACTTTGGTTCTGTGGACGTGTCGGTTCCTAGATAAGGACACTGTGCTTGATAGAGTCAGTAAATATGAGAAAGCCCCTCAATGAGATGCACCGACACAACGGTGGAAACAATGAGCGCAAACAGGAACTACCATGAGGACAACACAGGGCTGGGCAGTGGGAAATACGGGCTTAAACATAGGCCCTATTGTAAGGAGACACAGGACTGGGGAGTGTATTTCTCTGTTTATGTGTGGTCCCTATGAGTTACAACCATCAAAATGGCACCAACCCCCAGCAACAGATTTAGAAACATTTCACTTGTTTTGTTCCTCTAGAGAAGCAGTCTAAGATAGAGACCATAAAAAAATAATGACATTTATTATAATTATAGCTCCTAGAGGTGTGAAAAGCATTATTTCATATAGACACATAAGTGTACAAACTAAAGAAAATCTCAAGAGAAGAACAAGAGAGAATATAGACACAGAGTTAAGACCTATGGGCTGTCCCCCTCTTGTTTTTTTCCAGCAGCTAGCTGTGTTTGTTAGTTATTTTTTAAAGTTTATGCCTAGGAAGGAACGATCATGAGTTCTCAAAGAGATTATCAAAAGGGGGCTAATGATGTTAAGTCAGTGAAGCAGAGGGCACCTGGAATTAGGGACACTGCTAGTCCATGGGCTGAGATTGACTAGCATGAACTCAATGGTTTTGCTGTTTTGTTTTGTGTTGTTTTGCTGTTTTATTTTCTTCTTGTTAGTCATCATCAAGTTGTGGTTTTGGTTTGTTATTGCCATGATTAGGTATCATCAAATTGGTTCTGACTCATACCAACAGAACTGTTGGTTCTGACCCATGAGCAACAGAACTGTAAAGTCCTGCTCCAATTCACAAATGTTCCTATGCCTGAGTCCATTGCTGTAGCCATTGTCCATACAGTTTGTGGCGGGCCATCCTTTAGGTCACTGTCCCTGGTCTGTCCCGGCATGATGTCCTTCTCCAGAGACTGACAATATGTCCAAAGTATGTCAAGTGAAGTCTTGCCATCCTTGCCTCTAAAGAGTACTCTGACGATACTTCTTCAGAGACAGATCTGTTTGTCCTTTTAGGCAAAATGTACACTCTTTGCCAGCACCACATTTCAAATGCCTTGGTTCTTCTTCTAGCTCCTTATTCATCTCCAACTTTCACAAGCTTTGGAAGCAATTGAAATTCCATAGCTTGGGTCAAGAGCTCTTTATTCTTCAATGTAATGTTTGTGCTTTTCAATACTCTAAATAGATCTTGTGCAGATGTACCAAAAGTAATGAGTCTTTTGATCTCTTGACTACTATTCCATGAGCATTGATTGTGGATCCACGCAAATAAAATCCTTGGCAACTTCAAGTTTTTCTCCATTTATCGTGATGTTACCTCTTGGTCTAATTGCAAGTATTTTGGTTTTCTTTACATTGAAGCCTTCAGTCCTCAGCATTTAGAAAGTATTTTTGGTGATACAATGCTTAAGTAAGTGCTCAACTGCTAACTAATGTGTGTGTGTGTGTGTGTGTGTGTGTGTGTTTCAAACAGAAGTTGCTCCACAGATAAAACACATGACGAGGTGCTCCCTAAAAATTTCAGTCTCAGGAATTCTCTGTCCTATCGAGTCAGTATAAGTTACATCAACTCTGGGACACACAACAGCATCCAGCGTTCAGAGATATGTTTCTCACATTTCCTCACCCCCTCCTACCTCCCTTTTTTAAAAATATAACTTCTTTTTCCAAAATACACGCCTCTGAAAATTTCAATTTACAAGAGTTTCCAAGTTATATAAGCTCCTCTAGAAAATGGTAACCAATATTTCTGATCTCTCTTGGAATAACTTTGTAGTTATGTACTGTTCATCAAAGTAAATGACTTTGATTTTTCATTTAAACGCAAGCCACACATGGTATATTGCTATATTGACTGCCTCTAATGGCAAAACTTTGATATATGCCTTGGTTACCTAGTGCTGCTATAACATAAATATGACGATTCTGAGACTTTAACATAAAGAACTTTATTCTCTCATAGGTTTTAACTCCAAATTCAGATAGCCTGCTCCACAGGAAGCCTTTATTCCTGAGTGGGATCTGAAGGGAAGTCTTTGGCCTAAGATGTCCCTTGGAAGACCTCACAAACGTCAGCATTACTCTTCGCTGAGTCTAGGAATTCTCAGTGTAGTGACCCTTCCCAGCTCTTCCTTCTTGGTGCTGATGTCCCTTGTCTGCTCTCTTCTCTCTCATTTTACCTTACAAGAGATAAAAGGTGATGTAGGCTATACCCCAGGAAAACCACCTTTACATAAGATCGAAATCGCCTTACAATTTGTTGGCAGATCATATCAAATCACTTTGAGAAGTTGATTACATTATTAAATAATTGCCAAATCACATCACTACACAGCTGCCAAACCACTGAAACTCATGGCCCAATCAATTGAGACATGTTTGGTGGAACATAGTTCTATCCATGACAAAGAGATTGTCTAAATTTTCCTTATTTGGACTTATCAAGACATTAATACATGAGTACTTACATTTTGGAAATAAAAATTATACAAACTGTAATCCCACATTCATTTTCAATAAATTAATCACTTAATTAAAAATATAACAAATGATATAGCATCAGGGGTCTTAAAGGCTTGAAGACAATCAGGCGGCCATCTAACTAAGAAACAATAGAGCCCACAAGGAAGAAGCACACCAGCCTACCCCGACGGGAACCCTGAAGACAAAGTGGGTACAAGGACAAGTGCTTTGAAGAATGCTGGTGGTGCCCAGTTGTCAAAATATATAGAATCTGGGGTCCCATAGGCTGGAAGATAAACAAGAGGCCATCTAACTGAAAAACAACAAAGCCCACATGGAAAATGCACACCAGCCTGTGAGATGACAAGGCATCAAAGGAATCAGTTATCAGGCAACAAAGACCAAAAAAAAATCATAGCATTGTGAATGAGGGGGAGTGCAGAGTGGGGACCCAGGGCCCATCTGGGGGAAATTGGACATCACCTTGCAAAAGGGTTGTGGGGAGGTGACGAACCAGTCAGAGTATAGTGTAGCAATGATGAAACATATAATTTTCCTCTGGTTCTTGAATGCTTCCTCCCCACGACTATCATGATCCCAATTCTACCTTACATAACCGGCTGGACCGGGAGATGTACACTAGCATGGATAGGAACTGGAAATGCGGGGAATCCAGGACAGATGAGTCCCTCAGGAACAGTGGTGAGAATGGTGATATCAGGAAGGTGGAGGAAAGGTGGGGGAGAAACGGGAAACAGATGACAAGATCTACATGTAACCTCCTCCCTGGAGGACTGACAGCGGAGAACTGGGTGAGGAAGACGTCGGATGGTGTAAGATATGATAAAATAATAATTATTTTAAAATTATCAAGGGTTCGGGGGAGCGGATTGGGGGGAGAAAATGAGAAGCTGATGCCAGGGGCTTAGGTGGAGAGTGGGTGTTTTGAGAATGATGATGGCAACATATGTACAAATGTGCTGGACACAAATGATGTATGTATGGATTGTGAAAAGAATTGGATGAGCCCCTAATAATATGATTTATAAATATAATCATATATTTAAATATAAATAAATCAATATTATATATATATATAAAACAAAAGAGGACTACTGCATTGTCTCTAAATCAGGGGTGCTCACACTTTTTCAGCATGTGAACTACTTATAAAATGATCAAGTCATAATGATCTGCCAACTACAAAAATGCAAAACATACATTTATTTTTATTTATTACATTCATAAATGCATTGATAATTTTTTATATGTACAATGTATGTTTATGTACCTTGCATAACCACATGAGTCCATATTGCACAACACAACGTAATTAACTATGTACATTTTTCTTCATTACCTGTTTACTTTGATGACTTGCACTGAATAGAATGAACCAGAGATGCATAGTCCAGACAGTAGCTGCTGACAACCAGCCTCAAGCACACTTCCAAATGATCATCAATCATGGTAGAACGGTACTTGGACTTAATGATCTTTATATGGGAAAAGGCTGACTCACATAAATAAGTAGAGCCAAATAATGCAGTCAAGGAGGTAGCACATTTTCTCATATTTAGGTACTTTCCCTCTGCAAGTAAGTTCCAGAAGTGTTCATGCGCTCTGGACTTCAGCTGAATGTCGGCTTGTAGAGTCAAAAGCTCCCATTCCGTATGAAAGTAGTACGTTTTTGTCTTCTTACTTGGTCCGGATCCCCCACTCACTTTAATACCCTTTTTTACTGAGATAGTTAACATCTATTGTGCCAACATGGCCAATGAACACATGTGGCATTAATTGAAGGGCGGCGAGATAAATGGCTCTGTGAATCTTGCCTTTCTTGTCTCTTGCTCTTTGATCATCGGACCAGTGTGGGCTGCCTTGCTTATTCTGTGCCTCAATTTGCCAGCTACACTACCTGTGGGACACCTAACCCGTGGAATATGTCACTGGAGTTGGAGGTCCCTTTAAGACCTGGTTCACCACACTATTGGAATTTACATCTCTTGAGCTGGGGACTGTCGGACCCTGGCAGCTGGCTGACTGTTGGTGACCTGCCTTGCTGTTTGCTGCCTGTGCCAGATAGCCTGATTTGCTCTACAAAGGACTACCTGGTGGCCCTCAAGACTTGAAGGACTGCCAGTGTCTCACAGGAGTGGTTGCACTGAGCCATTTGTACTGCTTTATAATTTAATTAACTGTTTATGTCTTATGTTATATATCTATTTATCTGTATAAATACAAATAAAATTATTAGTGTTCTGGTTTTGTTTCTCTAGAGAAACCTGTCTAGCACATTTGGTATAAGGAGTGCTTCTAGAAAAATAAAATCATAAATATAGGCTTCTTAAATTGGCTCTCTAGCCTGATTAGTCTTAACAGCACAAATAATGCTATTTCTATGCCCCAAAGCATGGCTAAGTCTGCTACTCTTACTAATCCATGGTGTGAAATAGCAAAGCTAATATCTACAGTATCACCACCAATAGATGAGGTGCTGATTAAAGGAGAGACTCTGAGTGACCCTATCTTGATATTTTCCAGGAGTTTTGTCAGGATGACAAGTATAGGGAAGTTGGTTGGCTGGTCCTTCTTACAATGGAAAGTGTGATTAAGGAGAGGGATGGTCTCAGAGCCCCAAGCGTGCCTCAGGTGCAGACTAACGGATTTGAAAACTTCCACCTGTGCTACAAAGGAGTGCCTTCTCTCTTTTAGTAATAGATCTGATATTGCTGAGAAGCAGGTCCAGAGTCTCATTATGTGAGTGGCTGAATTACAACATCGGCTGAATTGTAGATCTAGACTAGTGTTGGATACCAACGTGAGGGCATTGATAGGAAAAGTTGGGACCCTGAAACAGGGGATGGGAACATATGGGCTGATGATCCAGAAGAGGAGGATACTGAGGCCCTAGTAACAATTGAGCATGGGTGAGAAGGGCAAGACTTGAAGTAACAGCATTTACATAAAGGGATACACCACTACTTTTCATTTCATCAAGTTAATTTTGGCATAATTCAGTAATTCTTAATGGCACTTCTTATATTCAATTCCAAGAACTTATTACCAACATATATTAATAGAGATCTCTCCATCCCTCCAGCTCACTCGCTTTCTCCCTCCTCCCCATGCGAACTGTTCCCACCCTCCTCCTCTGCTTTCATTCTCATCCCTTCCCTCTGGTACAACTCATTGTCTCTCGTCTGTCTGTACGTCTAAGCTGCCACTTGCGCATCCAGCGATTCCCTCAGTTTTTTCAAAGAGAGTTTTTGACAATTTATTAGACTTAAATAATATATAGATATTAAATCAATTAAACTTTAGAAAATAGGTTTATGAAAATAAAATTAAGAATGACAAAGAAAAAGGAAGTAAAAGGAATGTGAATTTAAGCTCTATTACCGTTCTCTCCTCAGGCTCTGCATTTTAATATTTAGAATCCTTGAATCACACAGTTGGTGTGCTTGGTGGATATAGCTTCACTAAGATGACTTTTTGTTTTAAGACAAGATTCTAAGACCCCGGACACTATTCTTTCTGATAGTTGGGCACCATCTGTTTTTTTCACTACACTTTTCTATAATCCCCATATCTTCAAAGATTCTTTCATAAGGACAAGAATTGAGTAGGTTCCTGTCATAAAAACTGTTTGTTCTCACATTAGGCCTGTAAGTAAGTTCAAACTCAAAATTCATTCATACGTGTGTTAGGCCAGGTTGACTGGAGAAACAAATCGAGAAACACTCAAATATGTGTAAGAAAGAGCTTTATATCAAGAAGTAAGTGTACATCAGGAAAACATCCCAGCCTAGTCCAACTCAAGTCCCTATGTCTGATAATAGTCCTTAAGTCCCTTTGCAGACTCACACAGCCACAGGCAATGATGCAGAATCCAGGAAGATCAGAAGCCGGTGGGTGCAGATCTGTGTGGACCCAATGGCAGTGGGAGCATCTACAGGGCTGACAGGCCTCCATATGGCTTGTCACAGAAAGATGAAGGCCAAGGAAAGAGGTGAGGTTCCCAGAACCCTCCTTATGAAGCGGTCACGCCCACAAGGAGGCACCATCAGGCTGTGACCTAACAGACAAAGTAGAACCCACCCACACTCCAAGTGAACGTGGAATTATGTAACTCTCACATTATGTCTATGATTTATCTATGTCCCTGATCCACATTAGAAGCACGATTAGTCTTTTATCGAAGAATCATTAGGAATCATCCTCTTTGGGGATATGGTAATTCTATTCTATTCTCAGTTTGCAAAGGGTTATGTAAGACAGTGAAAGCCCCCAATCCATTTGTATTGTCACCATATGGTTTAACTTCTGGTGACCTTACTGACCACTGAGCAGGGATGTGAGTAATGCTGCCATCGGACAGAGCGCACTGGAAAGTGAACGAATGCATCCTAAAGTAATGATGATAAAATGTAACATCTTGCCATTTGTTCTCTCTTTTGACCCATTTAAAAATTTTCTTTTTTAATTATTATTTTGTGCTTTGATTCAATGGAGGTGTCTCTTTGGGTGTTTTTTTAATTGTTGGGTTATGTTTGTGTTTTTGCTTTTTGTTTCTGTATGCTTTTCTTATATGAAATTCAGGATAGGTAAATCTATAGAGACAGCAACTGGGTTAATATTTCCTTGGGGCCTTGGCCTTGGAGGTTGGGGGAAATGTGGAACTAATAAGACTGAGCACAAAGAAGAAGTACATGCTCTAAAGTTGATTGAGGTGATGATTTCACAAGTCTTTTAAAATGTGTTTAAACTACTGAAATTTTGATATGTGCACTATATGTTAATTAAACTGTTAAAACAATTAAAATATATGTGAAAAATGTTAAATGTCCTTAATGAATTACTTTATTAGTGATCATCATTTGCCACTAATCAAAAGATCATTTATGTCTAAATGTAACCTTATGTTCATGATGTAATGCCTTAATCATCTATTTTTAAAGAGGATATTTTGGAGGTTTTAGGTCTGTGTAAAACAATAAGTTTTTTAGAAATTTCATTATAACAAAATGGTATACATTTAAATGTATACTTGCTTTAAAATTTGAATGATTTCATCCATAGTTATCATGTTTTGTGATGCAGATAAGCTGTAAAAGAAATGCCAGGAAATGCCTTTTTTCTGAAAGAACCCCATAAAATGCCACAGATAACATCTCTGCTGTTTGTGTTGAATAGGTCATTTAGAGTTGACAGAAAATGTGAATAATTACAGTTTATCTTGAATTTTTCTACAATAATCTATTGTTTAGTAAAAATAACATTTATTTTTAAAGAAATTTCTAGTACTTAAAAATGATGATTGTATCTCTGACAGCAGTAATAACTCTGGCCACAGACTAATTTGAATAAAAGTTAAACTAGTGAACAAAACTTTTGTTCAAGTTACTGATTGACCTAATAATAGGGTGTAAATTTTATAATTTTAACTTAATTTCTTTAACTTGCACCTTACATTCTCTTTGCCTATGTAATCTGATCTCCTAAATTCATTTATATGCAAAAAATGAGTAAACGGTGGGAGAAAGTATATGGAGAAAAGGTAGGTGTCACACAAATTCTGAGAAAGTCTAGTTAAATCATTGTAGCATTAAGTTCGATGAGTATCCTACTTCAAAAACACCAAAACAAAAGTTGCCACTGAATTTATTCCACAGCTTATGGCACCCCCCGGGGTGTCAGAGTAGACCGTGTTCCATAGGCATTTGTGAAGCAAATCGCCAGGCTGTCCTTCAGTTGCATCTGGGTGGCCTTAACTGCTACTCTTTCAGGTAGTAGCTCAGGGCCCTAACTATTTACACTACCCAGAGACTCCAAAAACAACCTTGCTAAGCTTCATTTAACTACATTTTACATATGACTGAGTTGTTTATACAGCTTCTTAAAGTGCATTTTGAATTGTTCTGTGTAAAAGATAAGAAAGAGCACTGGGCATCATTCTGTGTTAGGCTGGGTTCTTTAGAGAAGTAAAGCAGGGAAACTTATATGTATATATAAAGACAGTAAATTATATCAAGAAAATGGCTCACACATTTGCAGAAGCAGGTAAGTACCGGCTGGTCCACGGTTGTGGGTCAGTGATAAGCTAGAGGCTTTTCCTGGCCTATGTTGCTTTTGGGGCTGATGGACCAGAAAACTTGGAGACAAACTTAGAAGCAGGAAGCATACCAGCTAGTGAAGGCAGAGGCAAGTGAATCTAAAGTCAGCAGGCAATATGGCAGGCCACTGATACTTTTTAGGCAATATGGTGGGCTGTGGCTTAATTCAAAAGAACTGGAGTCTTAAGAGAGAAATGCAAAATTTAGGTGAAGAGAGGAGATATAAACCTTCCCACAGAGTCTGCTTACATAGCAGTGGACCACAATTTCAGCAGAGCAGTGGCCTTGGAAAGGGGGCTGCCCTCCTCCCTAATCCTCTCATAACTCCTTTGCTGCTCACAGCAGATTCCATCATGGACTTGTTTATCTTAGGTTAGATCACATCAGGAGGGGGGCCTCAACTGCCAGACTCTTATTGAGAAACCTGGTGCAGCCAAGTTGACACAAAAGTTCTCACACTTTCTTTTAAAGAAACTAGCTTACTCAACCCTATGTTAATCTTTCGGTTAATATACTTTAAACTTTAAGTATTGACTCTTGAATTTTACATTATTTCGTCAATTTGATTCTATCTTTGCTAGCCTTTTATTTTTGTTCTTCCACCAATTGCATTGAAATTGTGTGAAACTGAATATTTTTATATCATTGAAAACATTCTTTATGTTGGGCCATTATTTGAGGCCTGGTAGCACTGCCATGGGTTTGGTGGTTCAAACCCATCAGCGTTCTCTGGGAGGAGGATGGAGTTTCTACTGCTATAAAGAGATACATTCTCAGCAGCTCACAGGGCAGTCCTCCCCTGTTCTATCGGGTCGCTGTGAGCTGGCATCGACTCGATGGCAAGCCACTTGAGAGCTTGAATCTGAATTCCATACAGAATGTTTAGACAACGGATTTGTAAAACTTTAGAAGAAATACAATTTCAGGACTTTATTTCACTGTTTTTAATGATAAAACATAGAGTCATCATTTCCCATCAAATCATTTTTACTTACTTTCAATTGCTAAATCAGATGCTACATTTTATTTCTTATTTCTCCTTCCTTCTCCTCTTCAAACTCACTTGAAGAACTGCAAATATTCCAACCAGTGTATTTACCCATCGCTTTCTTTTATAAACATCTTTACTTATACCATTATTCTTTTTAAAACCCATATCCGATCGTGTTTTTCTTTTACTTAAATCCCTTTTCTTTTACTTAAATCCCTTCAATAGCTAGAAGATAAAATAAACAAGGCCATTTTCCCTATGCTCAAATTGTACTCACTCTCCCCATAATACTTAATCTTCTCCTGATACTAAATTATTTGAGATTTTTTTGAACAGTCTTTGTTTTTGTTAATACTTACTACATTGTCAGTTTTTTTTAACATTATAAGTCTTTAATGCGTGTTTCCTTAATGCATAAATAACACTTCCATTTTGTGGGTTATAATATACGCAGAGAGCATTTAAGATTCTGATAAGGGTAGAGTGGCTTGGTCAGACTAACCAGGCTGAAAGTCTGTCCTACCTGTCCTTCATAAAAATAATTTTTTTATTCCTACTTGTTTAATTTCACTTGGAGAGTTACTCAAATCAGGCAGAAATAAAGCCAGTGTACATTATCCAAAAAAACCTCAGTGCCATTGAGTGGATCATAACTCATACAGACCTATAGGACAAGGTAGAAAACTCCTTGGATTTCTGAGCCTGTAACTCTTGATGGGAGTAGCAAACCTCATCTTTCTCACACGGAAGCTGGTGGCTTTAAACCACCGACCTTGCAGTTAGCAGCCCCGTGTGTAACCCCTACACCAGCAAGTCCCCTTTTGTGCATTGTAAGAAGTGTTACTAGACATTTCTTGGGTGGAAAGAAAATGACAAAGCAGCTAATACTTTTGATATATATGATAAAATTAAGATCACAATAGTGTAAATATGTATCAAATATTAAAAGTTACATCTTGTCCACTATTATCAAATTCATTCAGATGCACTGTGAGCCCATAGGATAGAATAAAACTGTCTATTTGTGTTACCGAGCGTGTAATTCACCACAGGAAAACAAAGTAGTATTTTTCCCCCCTGAAGTGGGTTTGAACTGCTAACAGTGCAGTTAACATTCCAATACCCAACCCAACTACACCAGCAGGTCTCCTTAAAATTTCACACACACACACACACACACACGAATTTACATAACAAGTGAATTGATACATAATACATGTTATGTATACTTTTGGGGGTGGTGTCTTATTAAAAAATCATTTTATTGGGGACTCATACAGCTCTTATCACAATCCATACAGCCATCCATTGTGTCTTGCATACTTTGTAAGGAACCCTTAAAACAGACAAAGCAATACATTTAACACTATGACTCCTTCAGGACCAGTGGTGAGAGTGGTGATGCCTGGAGGGTGGAGGGAATGTGGGGTAGAAAGGGGGACCTGATTACAAGAATCTACGGATAGCCTCCTCTCTGGAGGATGGACAGCAGAGAAATGGGAGGGGGGAGACGTCGGACAGTATAACATATGACAAAATAATAATAATTTATGAATTATGAAGGGTTCAAATGAGGTAGGAGTGGGGAGGGAGGGGGGAAATGAGCATCCAATATTAAGGGTTCAAGTAGAAGGCAAATGTTTTGAGAATGATGATGGCAACAAATGTACATACGTGCTTGACACAATGGATGGATGGATGGCTTGTGATAAGAATTGTATGAGCCCCCGATAAAATGATTTTTTTAAAGAAGCTTATAATGTGTATAACAGTAGCATTCATAACATGATTATACAAAAGGTAGATGTAAATGGCACTAGACTGGAGTATCACCACTTAGCTACCTGCTTGCTATACTTGTGACGGGCCTGTGGCTGTGCTGCTGGAAGCAGTGCCACACTAGTGTTTCAGCAGTCACCAGTGAGAACAGATTTTAACACAGCTTCCCAGCTAAGAACATACTAGGAAGACAGACTTAGCTGTCAATTTCTGCAGGATTAACCACTGTAAACCCGTGAACAATGAAAAATAGCTTGAAATAGTGCCAGCAAATGGGCCCCTTGGGTTGAAAGGCATGCAAAATGTGACTGGAGAAGAGCTGCCTCTTTTCAGGGAGAATTTGCTTTACTTACTCCAGGCTTTCAGGACCTGTTTGTTTATGGAGTAAGACTCAAAATGAAAAGAAAGTCACAAACATCCAGTAATAATTGGGTCATGGGGTGTAGGAAGGAGGAATTCCAGAAAGTTTGTAGTAATGAACAATGAAATGCACACAAACTGATACCTTAGGAATTACCGAGATGGAATGAATTGCTCTTGGGCATTCTGAGTCCAACAATCATACGGTTCACTATGCTGAGAATGACAAATTCAAGAGGAACAGGTCACATTCACCCTTCAAGAAAACATTTCCAGAACTATCTTGAAGTAATTTTCTGTGTGTGATAGGATAATGTGTATAAGCCTACGTGGAAGTCCAGTTAATACAATTATTATTAAAATTTCCCCACCAACTACTACAGCCTTGGATCTCTTCTGGTTCACTGCAGACTTGCAGCGTATGCATGGCTGTGAATCTCCGTGGCAGCACGAAGCCCCATCTTCATCTTGCTGGACAGGTAGTAGGTTTGAACCGAAAACCAGGCAAGTAGCAATCCAATGTGTACACGACAACACCACCGGTGATTCCTAATGAGAAGAATTCTACCAAATTCTTCAGTCTGAAACTGATCTAGAATGCAATTGTGATACACTGATAGTTACTGGTAATCGGAAGTGAAAGTTGGAAACAGTGAAAGGACCAGTAGTTGGAAAATATAGTCTTAGGGAAAGAAATGAAGCTGCAGGTCGCAGGATAGAATACTGCAACCTCAATGACTTCTTTACAGCAAATGCCTCTTGCAACCTTAAAAACGCAATTACATATCAGAAGTTTGCCTGGGAGAAGACACGGGAGTGAAATTAATGCCATCTATGGGAAGATGCAGGAAACATCCCAAAGAGAGGGGATGCATACACAGTCACTCTGCCAAAAACACTTTAGTGGATCTTCAACCATTTCGAGAAATATCATTTGATCAAACCCGACAGTGTTGGAAGATGTGCGAACAACACTGAAGGCGTCAGTGAGACACAAGGCTCCGGGAAATGACAACATATCAATTGGAATCTTTCAACAGACGGCTGCCGCTGAGGAAGAACACACCAATCTATGCCAACAAATTAGAACGCAGCTCCCGAACCACGTGACTTCAAGAGATCCTTAGTTGTGTTCATCCCTCCCCCCGCAAAAGGGGATTATTGAAAACTATCAACAGTGTCACATGCAGACACATTGTGCTGAAGATAACTGAAGATGAGCTGCAATAGTTGGGAGCCATGGAGTGGATTCCAACACAGCACCAGAAGGAAACACTGCCTGGCCCTGCCCCCTGCTCACAACCATTCCCATGCTAGAGCCGACTGAAGCAGCCACTGTGGCAATCCATCTCCGTGAGCGCCTTCCTCTTTTCCTCTGCCTCTCCCTTCAGCCGAGCATGCCATGCCTCTGCAGGGACTGATTTCTCCTGAGAACACATCCTGAGTGTGTAAGACAAAGTCTTGTCGTCCTTGCCGCCAGGGAGCAGTCTGGCCACACTTCTTCCAAGACAAATCTCTGTCCTTTTTAGCAGTCCAGGGTACTTTCGATCTTATTCTCCAGCATCACAATTCAAATGCATCGATTCTTCTTTAATCTTCCTTATTCAGTGTTCAACCTTCACATGCATATGAGGCAATTGAAAATACCACGGTTGGGTTAGGTGCACCTTAATTCTCAAAGTTACATGCTTGCTTTTCAATGTTCTAAAACAGTGCTTCTCAACCTTCCTAATACCGCGACTCTAATAGTTCCTCATGTTGTGGTGACCCCAACCATAACATTATTTTCGTTGCTACTTTGTAACTGTAATTTTGCCACTGTTATGAATTGGGCAACCCTTGTGAAAGGGTCGTTGGACCCCCCCAAAGGGGTCGCGACCCACAGGTAGAGAACCGCGGCTCTAAAAGGTCTTGACTTGAAGCGCTTGCTTATGATGATGGCTTACAACTCAGTGGCACGAAGGCCAAAATCCGCACAACTGGATCAAAAGACAACATCATGATAAAAGGAGAAAAGTTTGAAGGCAAGGATTTTTTCTTGCTTCCATCAACAATCAAGAAATAAAAAGCTGCATTGGGTAACTATGCAGCAGGAGACCTATAGAAGTGTAACTGTATGCAGACATCCCCCCTCCTCCCGCCAGGGCATCAATCCTTGAGGGCAATGTAACCACAAGGAGCAACTCATGAAAAGAATGGGCGGCAGGGCCGGCCCCAATCAGAGCCAAACTGACCCCTCCCTGGAAGTACATGCTGCGGAGGACAACACGAAGCCTACAGGTTGGGAGAGGGGCCGGCATGCCACGCCCACACGGAAGCAAACCAAGAAGGAAAATGAGTCAGTGAGGGTCAAGACTCTCGACCCTATTTTGGCAAACCAAGCCCAGAGGGTGACGTCCCTGTACAGAGCTGCAAAGGCAGACAGAGGACTGTAGGGCTGACAACAGTTTGAAACATGCTGTCCCCTCACTGGAGCACACTGCGGCAGAGGATAATACTAGGGACAGATGGTGGGGAGTTAGTCACGTCTGATCCCCTGCAACGGAGCAAACCAAGAAAGGAACATAACAGATCAACAATGGGAGCCAAGTCAAGACACAAAGACCCTGAGAGCCCCCAAAATAGACTTCAGGCTAGGAGGGGCAGTTCCTGGAATCCCCCCAGGATCAGTGGGGAAATATTCATAAAGGTCAGTGAAGAGACCTGGAATTATGGATGCTTTTTTTCCCCCCTACACATTACCTTTTTTTCCCTCTTTATTAAATCTTTTGTTTTCTTCTTGTTTTCTCTCCATTATTCTTGGGTTAGCCTACCTGTATAAGATAGGCCTGGGAAGCAAGCTCGAGGAGAAAGCAACAGGACCGATGGTTATGGAGGGACTTGTGGGGAGGAGGAGGCAGGGGAAGGGAGGGGTGAGCAAACATCGCCATAGACAGGGAGCCAACCAGGCAATTAAAATCAACAACGAGGAGACATAGAGATCCTGGGGGTGTTGGGCGACAGCAATCAATCTAATGGAGGAATTCCTAAGAAGAAGAAAAAGGGCGGGTATGATGGTGGGGGAGGAGGAAGGTAAAAGGAAACAGAGGAAAGTCCTAGGAAACAAAGCTATGGATCGAGGTATAAGCATTGTGTACATATGTAAATACATTAATTCATAATAATAGAGGTATTGGCCTATGTACATATATTTATATGGCAATACACTGAGGTAGTGGATGAACTTTGACCCCTGTTCAAGCCCTGCCTCAATGCAAGAACACTTTGTTCGAACAATTTGGTATTCTGTGATGTTCACCGTCTTGGCACAAACGCTAGAGACAAAATGGGTGCATAAGCATATGTAGTGAAGAAAGCAGATGGTGCCTGGCTATTAAAAGATATTGTGTCTAGGGCTTGAAGGTAAACAAATGACATCTAGCAGAGAAGTAACAAGCCTACATGGAAGAAGCACACCAGCTTGTGGTCCTGAGGTGTTGACATAATCGAGTAGCAGGCATCAGAAGACCCAGAACAAACAAACAAAACCACATTGTTAAGAATGAGGGGGGGGGGTTGGAGCAGAGACCCCAAATCCATCTGTAGATCATGGGACAACCCCTCACAGAAGGGTCACAAGGAAAGGAGGAGTCAACCAGGGCACAGTGTAGCACCAAGGACACAATATTCCTCTGGTTCCTTGAGGCTTCCTCATCCCCACTATCATGACCCCAGTCCTGCCTGTCACTGTGGGCTAGACCAGAATATGTACATAAGAGATAAGAGCTCACAACTCAGTATATCCTGAAACAGGAATGGGAGGAGCTATACTGGAGGGTAAGGGAAAGGTGGAGAGAGGAGTGCAGATCAACACATAACCACACGCCCTTCCCCCCAGGGGGAAGAAAAATGGTGACCATGGGGGAAGGGTAAGATATTAAAATAATAATAATTCATCAAAGAGTCACAAGGGGGGGTGGGAGGGAATAAAAAGGAACTGATACCAAAGGCTCAAATGGAAAGTTAATGTTTAGAAAATAATGATGGCAACATATGTACCAACATGCTTGATATAATTGAAATATGGATTGCTACAAGAGCTGTAAAAGTCCTCAATAAAATGATCTTTCAATGAATTTTTTTAAAGTGTAGCTGAATACCTAACTCCCACAATAAGTGCCCAGTGATACTCCACTCTATAAGCGAGCTGTCTGCATGAAAGCACTTCACTCACTCACTCACTCACTCACTCACTCACTCACTCACTCACTCACTCACTCACTCAGTGGGTTGCAAAAGCCCATCAGCCTGTTACATACTTCAGTTCCTGGTTCTGCTGCGCACCTCTGATATTATAGTTGTCTGCTGGATCAGAGGACATGCTTCATTCCTGGCTCTTTCTGGTAATGAGATCCCTTTTTCTGAGGGTTCATTTTATATACAACAGGATGGTATCGCAGGTAACCTGTTCATAATTACAAGTGAATCCCTGCAGTATCATCCCCCACCTTCTTACCAGACTCACACAGGGAAAGGTATTGGATGGAAGTTGGGGACTTTGGCTAGAAGAGCCACATTAAATAATCCATTACTCCTGCGCTTAGATATACAATCAGCTCCACATTACAGAAGCAACAGCCAAGAAAGCAAGTGATGTATTGAGCTGGGAAATTTTGCTACACAATATTTTTTCAAAAAGTGAAAGAATAAAGATGTCACTTGAAGGACTCTGGTGTGGCTGCCCCAATCCATGGCATTTTCAGTGGCCTCATATGCATGTGAAACCTGGACAATGAATATGGAAGACCACAGAAAAGTTGGTGTGTTTGAATTATGGTGTTGGCCAAGAATATTTCAAGTACAGTAGACTTCCAGAAGAACAAATCTGTCAAATATATAGCTAGCATGTTCTTTAGAAGTGAAGATGGCATGAGCCCTCATACTATGGACATTTTCAGGAGAAAGTAGTCCCTGGAGAAGGACAGCATGGTTTGTAAAATTGAGGATCAGCAGCAAGAAGACACATTGCTTGCAAAAATGGGCTCAAAAATTTGTAATGATGGCACATGCCCTGATAATGTTCTTTTCTATAGTACACATGTTTGCTCTGTCTAGGTGCAGCTCAATGGCACCTAGGAACTAGCTCCGTACTCTAGTAAGATTACTTTGTGTGAAGAAATGCAATACAACTCTAGGCAGATTCTATTTATTTTAAAGATGCATATAGTAAGCCACCAAGAAAACACTTTAAAGTATTAAGCAAATGTGGTGAAGAAAGCTGGTGGTGCCCAGCTATCAAAAGATATAGACTCTGGGGTCCTATAGGCTGGAAGATAAACAAGTGGCTATCTAACTGAGACAACAAAGACCACATGGAAGCACACCAGCCGGTGAGATCACAAGGCGTCTAAGGGATCAGGTATCAGGCATCAAAGACCAAAAAAAAAATCATAGTGTTGCGAATGAGGGGGAGTGCGGAGTGGGGACCCAGAGCCCAACTATGGGCAATTAGACATCCCCTTGCAGAAGAGCCTCAGGAGGAGACGAGCCAGTCAGGGTGCAGCGTAGCAATGATGAAACATACAATTTTCCTCTAGTTCTTGAATGCTTCCTCCCGGCCACTATCAGGGTCCCAGTTCTACCTTAAAAATCTGGCTGGACTGGAGGATGTACACTGGTACAGATAGGAACTGGAAACATAGGGAATTCAGGACAGCTGAACCCCTCAGGACCAGTGGTGAGAGTGGTGATACTGGGAAGGTGGAGGGAAGGTGAGGGAGGAAGGGGGAAGAGATGACAAGAATCTACATATAACCTCCTCCCTGGGGGATGGACATCGGAGAAGTGGGTGAAGGGTGATGTTGCATGGTGTAAGATATGACAAAAAATAATAATTTATAAATTATCAAGGGTTCATGGGAGGGGGGGAGCGGGGAGAGAGAGGGAACATGAGGAGCTGCTACCAAGTGCTCAAGTAAAAAGAAAATGTTTTGAAAGTTATGAGGGAAACAAATGTACAAAAGTGCTTGACACAATGGATGTATGTATGGATTGTGATAAGAGTTGAACGAGTCCCCAATAAAATGATTTTTTAAAAGTATTGAAATATTTTTAAAATTCCTATTAAATAAATTCTCACACTAACCATGTAGAACTGCCCTGCAGCAAGTCCCAATTATATGTTGTTTCTAGTAGATACACTAATGACCCAGAAGAGGTTAAAACAAAACACATAGCAAGGAAACACTAGGAATAATGAAGGTGTTGATTTATCAGAACATAAAACTTCAAATGCATATCCTAGTAACAGCTTCAAAATTCAAAAGGAAAAAACAGACAAATGCACAGTTACTTTGGAGCTTCCAATACCACCTTCTCAATAATTATTGCAATTGGGAAAAAAGAAGTGATCAATCACGACCCAAAAGTCTGTATTTTTTGTTTTCCATGTTCATTGAATAGAATTATTCTTCAGTACAAATGAAAGATTTATCAAGATTACTAATATAATGAGACTTAAAAATTCCTCAGCAAATATACTTTGAACTGTTGAAAGCTTACAACACATGTTCTTTGAGTATAATGAAATTAAATTAAAAATCAATAACAATAAAAACTAGAAAGATTAAAAATATTTGAAATTTAGAAAAGAATGCATCACATAGAAAAGGGAAATCTCAGGAGGCAGAGAGAAATAGGGAAGGAGCTTAAAAATATGGGAAATGCAGTGAGGACATGGTAAAAATGTTGCTACATTATGGGGCTTGTAATTAATGTCATGAAACAAATTGTGTATAAACAACTGAATGGTAAGCTGGTTTCCTCTGAAAATTTTTACCCAAATCACAATCAAAACTTTAAAAAGAAAAAAATTACAGTAGCTCAATGAGTCAAAAAAATAAATTGATAAGGAAATTAGAAAACAATTTGGCATTTGGAGAATGTATAATTAAGCAGTATTCTCTTAAAATAGAAGTAGCAGTAAAAGTAAACTACCTTTACATGTAATATATGGATGATGTTGCATTTTCTGTTGAATACAAGGGAGTATATATGTTAAAATAAGCAGGATTCTATTAATATCTACTTACATTAAAATGTAGAAAATGCAAAACTAAAAGAAAAATCAGAATCATAGATGCAGAGCAGAGAACAGGTAACCGGGAAGCAAAGTTTATTAGAGAAGAAAACAAAAGCATTTTCTGCAGAGCTGAAAGTGCTCTATATAGTGATGAGTCTGGGTTATACCACCATCTCCATTTTCCAAAATAAATTACTATTAATATTTCAAAACATGAGATTTTTGCTTTAAAACTATATAGCAATAATAATAGTGAAAAAATGCACACTTATCCATATATTACACATATATGCACATTATAAATCATTCTCATATGTATAATTAATGTGCTATCCCTTAGTACTGTTGAGGAGCAAGTGGTAAATTAAACAAGGTATAAATAAAAACATTTAAGAATGTTTATCATTATTGAAACAATAATTTATATAGTAGAGATTCATGTCTGCTATTTATTCTGTATGTCAATGAAATACTATCCAATGGACGAGTAATAAATAACATAATGAATAACCATCTTAAGACTTTTTTAAAGTACCATCTAACCGTTTGATCATGAGAAAAGTATTACCATTACTAGTGCCACATGACATTAATAACTCTTTCCCCCAAACATTGTCTTTGGGTCTAGATATTTTTCTTTGTTTGATTTTAGAAAGTTTTTGTAGCTAGGAATTAAAAATGAAAATCTATACAACAGCAAAAAATCCTAAAAATCTAGGATGGACTGTCCAATTATTGTATTAAGATATTCCAGAATATGCTGAAAGCATATAACTCTGTCTAGGCATCTTCAAATATTTCGTAAAGCTTATCTGACCCTCGGGCAAATTCTGTGCACACTTTCTCTATGATGTTTTATCCTTAGAGGCTATTACGCAGTACAGAGCCATAACCATTGTGAATGGCTATGTCAAGAATTGTTAAATTAATCACTATCCTTCAAATGCTCCAAGCCCTTCATGTTGCTAGAGAGAGAATTAGATTACACTGATGCCACCCGTTCCTTGCAATTCATAATGATTGCTACCCAGTGCATCATTTTCTTAAAGATGATGTCAAGTTGAATCTATAATTCTAGTTCACAAGATTTAAGAGTTTATGCTTTATGGACTTTGTGTTCTAATTGTCTGTCATACTTCAGCCACAATCCCTGCTTAATAACTCATAACTAAGGACTAATTTATGAAGTTCCAAATCAATGTTAACCTTGAATAAAATAATAGAAGTACAAGACAGAGACACAGAAGGCATTGATATGTAGCAAAACAAGGAAAAACAGAGATCTATGTTTTTACAACACCTTTCTCATTGTCATTACGTCCTCACACTAAAGTTCATGTTCATATTGTTCTGAGGAGGGAGCGTTGGTCGTGTGGAAGGTACCATTTGGTCTTCTAACTTCAAGTTCAGCAGTTTGAAACTACTGGAGGAAGAGAGGTTTTTTTAGTCCTGTAAAGAGTGACAGTCTCAGAAACCCACAGGGGCAGTTCTACTCTGTAAAATAAGGGTACTATGAGTTGGCATTGCCTGATGGTAGCAGTGAATCTGGTGTGGTTTTGGTAACAGAAGTGGCACCCTCACTGGTCAGGATTCAGTACTAGATGGCATATTATAAGTCTTCATTCCTACAAACACTGAGCACTTGCTGGTCCTGCTTTTATAAGCATGAAGCGGACTGGATAAGGCAGTACAAGGAGAAATCCTATAACATTGCTACTCAAAAGGTGATTCTTCAACTTGAAGCCTTTGGGAATATGTTATAAATTCAGAATCCTATACCCCATCTCAGATCCACTCATCTAAATCTGAATTTTAACCCGATTCCCTAAATGATGTATAACTATTCATCATTCTTTCTCCCAAAAATCTGTAGAATATGTGAGTTCTCCATGTGTAATATACTACCTCAATTATAAAGGCAAATCTTTTTACCCTCAGTAATCCTAGTGTTTTTGAGTTTATCTTATATATGTTACCTTTTGTCTATTGGTTTGTCATTGTATGGTACCTGCTTGTTGCTGTGATGCTCTGAACGATGTCACTGGTGTCTTAAATACCAGCAAGGTCACTCAGGTGCACAGGTATTAGCTTCCAGACTAAGAACAGAGTACAAAGATGGAATAGGCTACCTATTTCAGAGGGATTAGCCACGGAAAACCTTATGGATAGCAGAGAAGCATTGTCAGATATAGTGCCAGAACTTGAGACCATGATGTTGGAAGGCACTCAAAATGCAACAAGGGAAGAACTGCCTCCTCATAGTAGAGTCAATCATAATAATGAGTTAGATGGAGTAAAGTTTTTAAGACATATTTGCTGATAGTGCACAACCCAGAGTGAGAAAAACAGCTTCAAAATCCATTCACAGTCAGAAAGTGTAATGTGTGCAATATGAATCCAGGAAAACTGTAAGTTATCAAAAATGAAATGGAATGCATCGTGATCTACAGCCTAAGCATGATTGAGCTGCAATGAACTGGTATTGGGCGTCTAAAATCAGACAACCATATGACTTACTATGTTGTGAATGACAAATTCAAGAGAAATGGCTGGCCATTAATTGTCTAAAAAAACATTTCCATATGCCTTTTGAAACACAATGCTGCCTGTGATATGATAATATCTATGTACCTTAAAATGTCCAGACAATACAGCTATAATTCAAAATTACCCACCAGTCTCCAAGATTAACGAAGTTAAAGAATTCTTTGTATATCTTCAGTCTGAAGTTTACCAAGCACGCAATCAAGCTACAGTCATAACATTTGGCAATGTGCATATGAAATTTTAAAATGAACATCAAAGAATAGTACTTGGAAAAATTCTGCTTTGATGTCAGAAATTAAGCTGGAGATGACGTGAAAGAAATTTACAAGACCAATGACTGCATTGAAAATACTATTTTCAGCCACAATACCAACAATATACATGGCCTCCATGAGATGAAATGCAAAGGAATAGAAGAGATTATTTATCAGGAAAGAGATCATACATAAGCCCACTATTAGCAGACAAATTGAAACAGTGACTGGCTGGGAAGAGGTTATCATTACTCCTCTCTAAGTTCAGGTTGAGGTTGAAGAAAGCATTTTAAAGTCTACAAAAGCCAAAATAGGACCTAGAGTATATTGCACCTGATTTTCAAAAGCATCTCAAGAATAGATTCCACACATTGAATACTAACACCATAAGACCTGAGGAGTTTGGGTTGACATCAAGAACAACAGGGGCTGAGCAAGGCCTTTGTCTTGTCTGATAACGAGAATTAAAAGGGGCCTGTGAAACAGCTATGGATTTTCTTGGAAAACACTTTAAATTTGAAGCCAAGCCATAGTGAAAATCCTGTCCCTGGACTGTACTCAGAGATAACCTGAAACCTTCTGACGCAGCCTGCTGCAGGATTGTACTAAGACAATCCTGAGACATACTTACCCAGAGCGGCGGCCCAGATAAAAATGAAATGATACACGAGACCCCAAATGGACTGGGTGTCTACGATCTGCAGAATGGCAATCCCTTCCCACCTGAAACCGCCATAGAAGTAGAAGCATTCCCCTCACAACACCCCCTCTCACCTTGAATGGGGCCCATTTTATTTCTTTTGAAGTGAGTCTATGATTAAATAAATCTGTGCCTTAACTCTTTGCTATTGTGTGTATCTGAGAGAGAGAGAGAGAGAGAGAGAGAGAGAGAGAGAGAGAGAGAGAGAGAGAGAGAGAGACAGACAGACTTATCTTGAGAAACTAATATACCACATGGATTTGGAACTTGTTAGTTCCCCCATGGATTACCGCCTGGGAACTGAAATGTGCAAAGGATATTATACGTGAAAGAAGCAAACAGTCACTAAAAGGATAAGAAAGAAGGAAATGATCAAAGTGGATGTCAGACGACTCTGCAGCTTCCTCTAGAGAGTAGAGTAGCTAAAGCGAATGGAGAAAATGAGCTGAATTCAAAACTTGAAAGGGAAACCTGAAGGTACAAAGTAAAGTTTTACAAAGACCTGGAGTTGGAACTCGAAAAATTAATAACCTGCTCAGCATATCTGAAGTTAAAAGAACTAAAGGAATAATGCAAGCCTGAGTTGCAAGGTTAAAGAATTCCATGGGAGGAAGCATCAAATGCAATGGAAGGAATACACAGGGTCACAGAACCACATAGAATTGGTCAACACTCAACCATTTCCAGTGATAGCATATGATCAAGAACTGCTGATACCGAAGGTCAAAGTCCAAACTGCATGAAGGTTTTAGGGATTTACATACTACCAACTTAAATATATTAACAAACTCTTGAAGGTACTTGTGGAACTTATATACTTTTATGTCAACTTAAATATATATAAAAGTTTAGGGGTGAAGTTCAACCTGTCAATCAGATCACAGCCTGACAATGCCTCCTTATGGGTGTGTCTTTCTCATAAGGAAGACCTTGTGAACCTCTCTCTCTCTCCCTTCATATTCTTGCTGGTGGATCATTCTGAGACTTGATACTTCCAACGCCATTGAAGTCACACAACTTTGCACCCACCAACCTTTGATCTTCCCACATTATATATAATTAATTGCATTTGGCTCTGTGACTCTGAAAAGGGACTGATGGACTATTATCGGTCTTACAGACTTTGAGTTGGACTGGACTAGGATATGTTCTCCATGTATAATTATTTCTTGACGTAAAGCTCTTCCTTACACATATGAGTGTGACTGGATTTGTTTCTTTAGTCAACCCAGACTCACACAACATGGAACCACCCACAAATAGATGGGAGGGATTTTGAAAGACAGTCACCTGGCCAACCAACTGGAAGAGATCCATGTGTGCCCATTCCAAAGAAATAGGACCTAAGAGAATGTGGAAATTATACAACTATCATATGACACGCAAGTAAGGTTCTCCTGAAGGTCATTCAACAATATTTGTGGTAGTCCACCAACAGGGAGCTTCCAGAAGCTCGAGCTGAATGTAGAAGAGGACGCCAGAGCCGGTTATCATTACTGACGTCAGATAGACCTTGGCTGAAAGCAGAGAGTGTTAAAAAGATGTTTATTTGTGTTTCATTGATTAGGAAAAGGCATTCAACTCTGCTGATCATAAAACAATGTGGATATCATTGAGAAGAATGAGAATTCCAGAAACTTGCATTGAGCATACAGGAAACCTGTACATGCACCAAGAGGCAGTCATATGGACAGAGCAAGGGAGTACTTTATGCTTTAAAATTAAGAAAGGTGTACATCCGAATCTGTCTGCTGAGCAAATAATCTGAGAAGCTGGGCTATTTAAAGATAATAAAGTATTGAGGTTGGAGGAAGACTTATTAGAACTTCTAATATGCTTGCTTGCTGACAATAAAGAGGACTGGGTGCACTTGCTGATGAAAATAAAGGACCGCAGTATAGATTACAACTCAATTTAAAGAAGACACAAATCTCCACAATTGGATCAATAGATAATATCATTGGCAAAAGGATGAAAGGAATCAAGGATTTCGTCTTGTTCTGATCTACGATCAGTGCTTCCATGAGGCAGCACGTAAGCAATCCGGTGGTGTGTTCTATTTGGAAATTTTGCTATTTTTCTTGGAAAAAAATTCAGCTAGAATGCTTCTTAGAAGGAAGCATGGGAGCTCAATCTCACATACTTTGTACATGCCATCAGGAGAGGCCGGTTCTCAAAAAGAACATCATGCTCTCTGAAGTAGAATGTTGGTGAGAGAAAGGAAGACAACGTAGAAGTTCTTTTAACACAGTGGCTATGGACGCAAGCATAACAACCATGTGAGGACAGTGCAGGTCTGGACAGTAGTCCTTCTGTGGTGCACATGCTCACTAGAGGGTTGCTGTGAGCTGACCCAGGCCACCTAACAAGAACAACCATCCTGGCTCCAACTATGTCCATTTGATATATTTGAAATCTATTAGACCTCGATTTTGAAAAAAGGGAAAGAAATCACACACAAATAATTTTTTACTAAATAAAAGAACAAAGTTGAAAATCTCTGGCTTGCCACATAACCAAGAGTCAATAAATTCCAAATTGCTTTCATGGAAAACACATTAATCTGTTAATCAATTAATAATCAATTTATCAGATTAGTGCTGAATAGAAATCAGGGTGCTGAGAAATGGAAATTTAAGTTAGTTAAATAGAAAAAAATCTTGATTATGTATGCAGTTATAATTTGTAACTCTGATGATCAGGAATTACTTGTAGGGTAAGTTTAATTATGAATCAATCACAAAAGGACAAATGTTGTATGAGTCCACTACTAAGAGGAGTCCATTGCTATAAGGAGAAACACCACTTAAACAAATCTTAGGCACTACTTCCCAAACAAAAGGGTCGAAGCCTACCTACCAGCCATGAACTGTACAGCTTCCTTATGTGCACATCACAAGAGTCCCCTTGAAGGAGACCTCACATTGGCTGGACTCACTCTGTCAAAAGTGGGGAATAGGGAGAGACCATCCATTGGATGCTACCCACCATTGGACAAAGCTGTGACAAATCAGGAATGCAGGGAGAACCTTGCCAGGAACTGCAGTAGGCCCACGGGCGGCGCGGGGCATCTACATTCTGGAGGAGTCACTGAGAGTTCTGTTGGCGGGTGTGGTGGGTGACGAGAAAAGGAACCTCATGTTGGGAAGAGACACTGAACAATGCTTGTAGGGAACCTAGAGAGACAACAGAACAGATTTTATGTTCCTGGGGAGACACTATGAGGACTTTTCTACCCAGCCCTCAGTGAACTATGCCATGAACTAAGCACTGTGATGCCCTTGGATGCTGGCCTGCAGGCAGCATGGCATGCCCCAGGGCCTGCACTAAAAGCACTTAACATAGAGGCCTGGCTAAATGAACTGAGTCCTGCCTCAAAGCTGCTTGTACCTCTGGACTAAGGACTTCTGATGGGAGCGGAAGCAAAGAGTGGCTGCCCTGAGGCTGTGAAATTGGCAGTTATTGGAAGCCAGGGAACCCCTGGCTTGATGAGTGTCCAATGAAAATGAAGCAAAAATCCCCATACATTTAGTGCCTCTATGTCCCCCCTTGTACTGCTATGACAGGTTTTGATCTGTTGGGCATGGATCTGCACTTGTAAGAATTGATCCAGGAAGTTTTCCCCTGGCGCCAATCCCCTTGCTCAGGGTGAACAGACCTCAGTCAATTGGGAGATGGAGCTGTACAAGGCAACAACTCGTGGGCTGTGGCTCAGGGCAGAACTTTACTCAGAGACACCACACAGCAGCAGTGTCTGGAGTGCTATGTCCTTGGAAAAATTGTTGTTGATCTCATCAGTGCAATTGCCTTATACCCCAGGGGGATGCTTGACCGTGTTGTTCTGTTTTGCTTCTTTGGGTTTTTGTTTTTCCTGCCTTTTGTTGGTTTGGGGTGTTTCTTGTTTGTTTGCTGGTTGGTTTGTTGCTGCTGGTGGTGGTGGTGGTCTTAAGGGTATTGTTTTTCTTATAATATGACCTTCAATGTAAAGTAGAGTTGAAGGTGAACAAGCGGCCATCTAACTCAGAAGCAACAAAACCCACATGGAAGAAGCACACCTGCCGGTGCGATCACGAGGTGCCAAAGGGATCAGGTATAGGGCATCATCCAAAAAAATACCATAGTGAATGAAGGGGGAAGTGCAGAGTGGAGACCCAAAGCCCATTTGTAGGCCACTGGATATCCCCTCACAGAGGGGTCTAGGGGAGGAGATGAGTCAGTCAGGGTGTGATGTAGCACCAATGAAGAATACAGCTTTCCCCCATATCCTGGATGCTTCCTCCCCCCCAACCACCATGATCCAAATTCTACCTTGCAAGACTGGAAAGAGCAGAGGTTGTACACTGGTGCATATAGGAGCTGGAGGCACAGGGAATCCAGGATGGATGATACCTCCAGGACCAGGGGTGTGAGGGGCGATGCTGGGAGAGTAGAGGGTGAGTGGGTTGGAAAGGGGAAACCGATTACAAGGATCTACATGTGACCTCCTCCCTGGGGGATGAACAACAGAGAAGGGGGTGAAGGGAGACTCCGGATAGGGCAAGATATGACAAAATAATAATATAAAATTATCAAGATCTCATGAGGGAGGGGGGAGCAGGGAGGGAGGGGGAAAAAGAGGACCTGATGCAAAGGGCTTAAGTGGAGAGCAAATGCTTTGAAAATGATGAGGGCAAAGAATGTACAGATGTGCTTTATACAATTGATGTATGTATATGTATGGATTGTGATAAGAGTTGTATGAGCCCTAATAAAATGTTTAAACAAACAAACCCATGGACAAGTAGATGGATTCAGCGATCCCAATGAACTCTAGACCCAATCCAAAAACAGTTAATTCTGATAATACTTATCTTCATGAAATGATCACATCAGATAAGGGTGCTACAGCAAAGTGTGATAAAGAAAGCAGACGGTGTCTGGGTATCAAGAGGAACAGTCTCTCGGGTCTCAAAGCTTATATTCAAACAAGCAGCCACGTAAGTGAGGAGTCAGCTAAGTCCATATGGAAAAAGCACACCAGCTTGTACGATCCAAAGTTGACAATAACAAACTCCAAATATGAAGAAGGGAAAAGCATTGGAGCTTAAATTGTGAGCACCCAATTTGCAGAAGGCTGTGGAGGACAGTGGGAGCCCGAAAGCTATCTTCGGAGTATCTAGTCAGATGGAACCTCTGGCCGAGCTCCTCTCGCCTCAGGCCAGGGGCTTCACCTGCTTTCCTATCAGTCAAGAGCATCGCAATCTTGATTATCAGACAGAGACATTGGAAAATTGATTATGCTGAATTGAACATGACCTCCCTGTTGACCCAACCAGAATATATTCTAGGCTCAAATATTCCCTGGCTTTTAAAATATTGATAACGGCCTTTTCTTTCTTATTCATTTTTGTATTTTTGTCTTTATATAATTATATCTTTGCCACTTCATTTTGTTTTTTATTGTTTCTGTAGGGCTTTCCAGTTTGTGAAGCACCGAAGGAGAATATGCATAGAGAAAATAATGGATGTAATGGTTTATCAGGGATGTGGGGCGGGATGGGAGATAGGGAGGTGAGGAGATTTGGTAAGCAAACAATGAATGCAGGGGGCAGAGAGGGAGCACTAGATCTGATTGTGATGATGTAGATACAATTCATTTAAAGGTGATTTAACCATGGAATTGGATGATATATGAATACTATATCTAGAAAACCACATTGGGGTGGGCGAGGAAGATACCAAACTTGACCAATGGTTACGAATGGTGAAGGAGAAAGGGTTGTTGCTTGGGGGGCATTGAGTTTATGTCAAAGATGGTAAAATAATTTGAAAAAGGGCATCAATGTGAAGAGTGTAATCAATGACACTGAATTATACAAGTAGAACTTGTGGAATTGGACAACGCTCTCTTGTGTCTCTTTTTGCCGCAATGAGAAAGAAAAGCAATTACACAAGCAACAATGACTACAAGAAAGAAGAAAATGTTGTAGAATTGAATATGGCGCAAGAGTACAACTATTCTTGATAAGGTTGAATTATTGAATTGTATGCCATGCATGTGACGTACTAAAAAAACTGTAAATAAAAACTTTTAAAAGAAAACTGTGGGTAGCAAGCCAGTGCTCAACCCACCACAACTACTAATGACCCTTAAACTAGACGCGCCAAACCCACTGCCATCAAGACAGCTCCAATTCCTAGAAACCTTGTATTGCGCTTCTGAAGCTTTACAGCTATATAAGACCACAGGTTCAACTTTGCTTCTCAGAGTAGCTGGTGGCGTTGAAATGACACTCTTAGGCTTAGAAGCTCAATGTTTATTGGACAATGCCACTATAACTCCTTAAAACAGATATGTACAGGCAGTGTAAGATAAGATAAAATAATAAATTATTAAGGGTACACAAGGGAGGGGGAGTGGGGAGGGAGGGGGAGGAGAAAAAGGAAAATGAGCTGATTCCAGGCACCCAAGCGGAAGGTGAACTTTGAGAATGATGAGGGCAACGAATGTATAAGGGTGTTTTACTCAATTGATGTATGTATGGATTGTGATTTAAGAGTTGTATGAGCCCCAATAAAATGATTTAAAAAACTGGAAACTGATTTAAAAATACAAGCTAAATGCATGCATGATAAACTATATTTTAAATTAAAAAAAACCCAGATATGTAAAAAAAATTAAACTGCCACTGAGGCAAATCTGATTCATAGCAACCATAGGACAAGCTAGGACTGGCCCCTTAGGTTTCTGAGAAACTCTCAACAGGAGTGGAAAGCCTCATCTTGGTCCAAGGAGCACCCAGTGGATTTGAACTTTTGATCTTGTAGCTAGGAGCCCAATGCATAACCACTGTACTACCAGGGCTCCTAAGTGGCGTACAGGGGGTAGAAATTATAAAATATATCCACAAAATGACCTGTAGTTAAATGATACACATATTTCTCCAAATTCTCTTTTGGCCTCATAAATAATCACAGAGTTGATTGAGTTTTGGGGGATTTTTTTATGCAATCACAACAGGAATTTTCTCCAAACTCATGATTAAGGAAAGAAGTAGCTTGCCAACATAACTGATTTATTCCTACCTTATGATCACTTAGTATTTAATCTAATTGTTTTTTATTCTCTCTTTGCTCTGGCTGCTCTAAAGCTTACTGCCAAATATTTGGTCTACTTCTAATAACTATTAAATAAATTATGCTTTCTGGACTATCTTTCCCTAATGGTCATAGTATTACATTAGAATGGTTTTCCCTGGTGTACCCTGTCATTGAAGAAAATGGGGTGGGGGCCAAATCTGACCTTCCCTGGAATCCCTGTTGCTACAAGGCAGGGCTTACCCAAGCTTCCAATTTCCTCCCTTCTTACCTATCCTGATACAAGCCATTACTACCCACAGCACTCTCGCTCTATGTTGGGTTTAATAATTCATTGCAGTAGCCACACAAAAGTAACAGACAATATTAATTTGTAGGGTTCTTAGGGAAGTAAATAGGCCATCATGCGTGGCACAGTGGAGGAGAGGGAAAAAGAGGAAAGCCCTAGACAAGATGGATTGAGAGACAAGATGAATTGACAGACAAGATGGATTGATGCAGTGACTGCAACAGAGGACTCAGACATGAGAACAATTGTGAGGATGGCACGGGACCGGGCAGTGCATCACTCTGTTGGACAGAGGGTTGCTATGAGATGGAACCAAGTCACTGGCAATTAAAACAACAATAAGGAATTATGACTAAAAGGGCCATGCTAATGGCAACATTGCAATCCTCTTTGGCATGTTCTTACAATCAGGCTGTATGTTGTTTTAAGTTTTGACTCAATAGACCACGCTAACGAACACCAGAAATACTTTCTGAGATTGGACAAATTAAATCCAACCTGAATAAACATGAATTGAGAAATGTGACTCATAATAAACCTATAGAACATTAAGAAAAATTATTTATGCTTACAGGAGCTCTAGTGGCACAGTAGTTGTGCGTTGGTCCGCTGACTATGAGGTTGACAGTTTGAAACCCCCAGCTGCTCTTCTGGAGAAAGACCAGCCTTTCTACTTCCCAAAGAGTTACGGTCTCAGAAACTAACGGTGGCAATTCTGCCCTTTCCTGTTGGGTTGCCATGGGTCAATTGACTTGAAAGCACTGAATTTAGAGCATGACACAGACACTTTAGAAAAGGCATTTACCTACCTACTCATAAATCGACATGCATTTCCATTCACAATTATTTTTAGCCATTGTAAATAAATATAATAAAATCTGGGCTCTTCTTTCAAACAGTGAGTTTTCAATGACATCATCAACTTATTTTAAGAATAATCACTGGTCTGTTAAACAGGTAGGCTTATAATATTTAGTGCTGATTGTTCTTGTAACTATTTGAAAACACTCCATACTGGGAATCAGTACTTATTTTCTGTGACAATTCAGATAACAAACATGTGAAAAGGTCTCTCCTCCCTAAATTACGATTGTCTTTTATTTTTTACATTTATATACCCTGTGGAGATGGATAAAATGAACTCCATAAGTCGAGTGAGGAATCTAGGACATTTTTTCTTGAGTCACAATCAAGGACAAGCTTTCGTGGTTTTGGACCTACCCCTTTCAGGTTTGTGCTTTGTCACTGTCCACGTGAACAACAATATAATGGAACCATAAGACACTAGAATTTTATTCATCGTACCTTTTGCTCTTAGACTTAGAAAAGGGGTGAGGAAATGGAATTCTCTAAAACAGTCAGGGTGGGGCAAAAAAACAGAGCGTTTAACACAAAAATAAATAAATAAAACTACAATTCGTTTCAGGAAAAAAGAAAGAAAGAAAGAAACCCCTCTAAATTCCATTCCCTTAAGATATAACTACTGGTCTGAGTGGCTAAAAAGGGAGGAAAATTATAATTGAAGTGGATTTGGAGTCTTGAGTGACAAACAAGTTTATTGCAAGGATTAAAAACAATCTGTCAGCATCGAAATGTCTCAGTTGAATTCTGTTTATTAAAGACAGGATTAAACACACAAACAAGCAATTAAGCTTGCTGTCTAGACACTTACCTCTCTTTTCCCATGGCATCTTTATCTTTCATTATTAGTATCTCATAAGTGACTGTGAGATTTTAAAGTTGATTTTAGTGATGAGTACAATAGTCCTGAATATGCCTATGTCACAGTAATTTCATTCAGAAGTTAAGATAAACTGAAGGTCTTAAAGCATTCATGGAGCATGTCTCTTTAAAATGTCGTTAACACTCATAAGGCACACATTTTTGGTGATAAAATCAATACAATTTTATTTACAGAAACGGTCACAAGATGGCCATCGTAAGTGGAAATATGAAGAGGTGTCACAAAAACCAAGAACCATAATCTCCAATATTATTTAGCATTAGTGGTGAGAGATATACTTAATTAATATGACCATTTTAACGATAATCCCTGATGTGATACATTACACATTTTAGCCCCAATGCCTAGTTTACAATCCCATTTTGGAGTGAGTTCTCTGCTTTGCTAATGGGCAGGATTAAGGTAGGATGCCACCTTACTAGAGGGTCTGAACTAAATCCCTACCCTTTGTCTCTCTGGAGTTTGGTCTGCTGAAAGACAGAAACCCCACCTCCGTTAAAGCCATTCCTTTGTCTGTCAGAGCCATCTCACCAACAGGGAGAAAAATCCCACTGAACATAGAGCCATCAGTGGAGAACCTTTGATAATGCCATCTGAAATGGTAGAGGAAGAAACTAGAGGTATCAGAGGTTGTAGCACAGAGACCACTGGGTGAAAGTAAAGAAGCCAGGCCAAGACCAGAGGCTGGGATAAGGAGACCATGAGACAGAAGATTAGCGCTGAGAGAATGAGACTGAGACAGAGCAGCAGGCGCCTCCCTGACCCAGAGAGGCAGGAGCCAAGGGACCAGGTAACTAAAAAGCTGAGGTCTGGAGAAACTTGGCTTCTGGGAGAGAGGCACTAATATGAACCAACGACTGCATCCTGACTGTTTACTGATCCTGCCTATTGGTAACCTGTTAACTTCCCTACTCAACCCCCATCATTATGAAGTTTTATCTGAGTTCTGTGTGGCCATCACAATGAATTACTGTACTCAGCAGAAAAGTAGAATATCATGAAGGAGCGGTTAGTGTAAGAACAGATTTAAAAAGATGGAAGGTGGAGGCATATCTGACCTCTGCTTTGTGGCAATTGACCTTGAGTTTGTGTGGATTTGGATTCTCCTTTTTTAATGTGTAGCCAGAGGAATTTAGATATGCCCCCCCGCCGCACCGTGCCATTTACTCTGTGGTACCCCGTGAACACTTAGAGTTAGCTGACTTTTGCATGTTGTTGAGTAGATGAGCATGATGGCTACATCCCTCCCAGCTAAGTCTATTTTTAGATTTTAGATGTGCAGCTTCTTCAGCTGTTGAAAATGTGCCACCATGCATTTTAAGAACTGGCATGCCAACCTGGGATTCACATGGACTGTCTTCTCTTTAATTTGCATGTCTCTCTACAATGTGGGTAAAGATAAACATAATCTTTACCTTAAAGCTAAATGATACTGTGAAATAAACAATCAATTTCAGAAAATATTAAAACTTATTTCATCAAAGACTATATATTTTAGATGTAATGCCCTCAAGCTTGAATCAGAGTTCTCCCTCCCATCGGTCATTTGAACTTGTTCTGTTTGTTAGGTGTCCATCTAGTGACGCCCAGCTCCTCGTGACTCTGTGAGAGCAGAACTAAGTGTGTATGAGAAATTCCTGTATTCAGTGGCGGAGGCAGTGGACCACTAAATGGAAAGTTGGCAGTAGGCAGCGCCAGCCTCTCTGGGGACTCAAGAGGAGGCAGTGCACATGCGTCAAGTTTACAGCTTTGCAAACAGCAGGGAGAAGTTCTACTCTGTCCTGTTAGGTCAATAGGAGTTGGAAATGGATTCAAAATCAACAAATTTAATTTTCAAATACTTGTGGTAACAAGTCTTAGGTATTTATTCTGGAAAGCCACAGGATGAACCTCAATCACCAACATTTTATTTAGCAAACTAATTTTGCAGAACTAAATTTAGCATTTAGTCATTGAGTAACCAGGAGTTTTTTTTTTCTTCAATCTAGTGTTGCTACTTGTTTCAAATCACAAACCATATGCTTATCTTAAATGACAATCGATAAAATATGGTAGCCAAAGTGTTTTTTAAAGACAGGAGCTTGATACTGATTTGTTTAAAAAACATAAATCATTTCCCAGCATGCTTAGAAAACTATCTAAACTCCTTCCTTTATTCTCAAATTCTTCTGTTATACAATCTGGACACTTCAATATTCCTCATCTACGGCTCCTTCAGTAACCACGTTCCAACACTTAACACATTATAATAATGTGCCATTTAACTAAACACAAAAATGTTATTTCTACCTTTTAATGGCTTTATTGAGATATAATTAGCATGCCATAAACTTGACAGGCCATGTTAGCTTAAAATGTAATATCTCATCATTTGATCTCCTGTTTGACCTATCATTAAATTGCTTTAATTAAAAAAAGGGGAAACCGATTATAAGGATCTACATATAACCCCCTCCCTGGGGGACAGACAACAGAACAGTGGGTGAAGGGAGACCTCAAACAGTGTAAGATATGACAGAATAATAATAATTTATAAATTGTCAAACGTTCATGAGGGAGGGCGGATGGGGAGGGAGGAGAAAAATGAGGAGTTGATACCAAGAGTTCAAGTAGAAGGCAAATGCTTTGAGAATAATGATGGCAACATATGTACAAATGTGCTTGACACAATGGATCTATGTATGGATTGTGATAAGAGCTGTACAAGCCCCCAACAAAATGAGTTTTTTTAAAGTGAAGAGAAATACATGTGGATTACGCCTCTGGTGAATTCTCTCTGACCATAGATGAGGAATGTAAATAGCTTTGATATAGGTTAAAATTTAGCACCTTTTCATTTGAACTAAATTTGGGCTAGGTGTTAATATTTTCTGCTTTTAAAAATTTAGGTTTTTACCATGTTTTCATTGTTATTGTTAGTTTTTTGTTTGCTTGTTTATTTTTCTGTATGTGAAATCCAATATAGGCAAATCTATAGACTCTATAATTGGATTAATGGTTTCTTGTGGATATGGCAGGTGAAGTAGTAGGAAATGGGGGTTGGTAATGATGAGTACAGGAATGAAGAAAATATAAAATTGATTATGATGATTAATGGACAAGTCTTCTTGATTTGATTGGTATTATATGTGAATTATATACCAATAAAATTACTTTAACAAAAAGAAAGAGAGAAAAAAATAGTCATTCAAACAACAACCACAAGGGAAGTGTTGTACAATAACCACCTTAATCAACTGTGGAACAATTTCTTCCTTCTTTCACCATTACTGTTGATTTCTCATTCTCATCAAACTTCCCCTCAGGTATCCCAGGTAATTAATCCAGTTGCTGTTTTCATAGATCCACCCAGTCTGACTTCCTTCTGCAAAAATGTATACAATGCTGAGACCAACACCAAAAAGAACCCAGGAACAATGACAGAATTACACAGAAAAAACTTCAATAGAAAAGACAGCAGTCACCCTTTTCACGAAGATGGCACCGAAGGCAAAGAAGGAAGCTCCTGCCCCTCCCAAAACGGAAGCCAAAGCAAAGGCTTTAAAAGCCAAGAAGGCCGTGCTGAAAGGCATCCACAGCCACAAAAAAAAAGAAGATCCCCACGTCACCCACCTTCCGGGGGCCCAAGACCTTGAGACTAAGAAGGCAGCCCAAATACCCTCAGAAGAGCGCCCCCAGGAGAAATAAGCTGGACCATTATGCCATCATCAAGTTCCCCTTGACTACAGAGTCTGCCATGAAGAAGATCTAAGATAAGAACACACTTGTGTTCATTGTGGATGTCAAAGCCAACAAACACCAGATCAAACAGGCTGTGAAGAAGCTCTATGGCATTGACGTAGCCAAGGTCAACACCTTGATCAGGCCTGACGGGGAGAAGAAGGCATATGTTCAACTGGCTCCTGACTATGACGCTTTAGATGTTGCCAACAAAATTGGAATCATCTAAAGTGAGCCCAGCTGGCCAATGCTAAATATAAACTTTTTCAATATAAAAAAAGAAAAAAAAAGCAGAAAGCATTGCAAAGCTAGAATAAATTCAAAATGGTTCAAAAGGGAAATTAATGAAAAGGTGTTACATTCCAGCCTATCTGCAGCTGCTAAATCTACTTTTTAATGCTCTTTGTTTGACATTAAAACTATTCACATTCCTAAATCATGGCCAGTGGGGATTCACTGGAGATTCCATCCACATAGTGACCCTGAAAATATGTTAGAGACCCTCCTAACTAACCACCTGGTTTGAAGAACACCAAAGCCAGGTGTTTTGTAAACCAAGTGTTTAGAATTTAGGCTCTGGTATCCTTCCCTGGTTGGGGTTTGGATTTAAGCATTTATAATCCTTGGATCACACAGGCTGATGTGCTTCTTCAATGTTCACTCACCTAAATTTTGAAGCAGTACCAGTTTACAATTCATGTATTGTAGTATAAAAAGATACCACAAACATGTATAAATTCCCTTTCTCAACGGTGTTTTAAATTCTTTAAAATTGACTAAAATAATGATACTAACAATAGAATTACCTATGATACATGGGGAAATTTTACGGTGTGCTCCAATAAAATGATAACGGTGCTTCTAACATGAACCAGGGACATATATAAATTATAGATATGTGAATGGATTTGAGCTCTCAATTGATCATAGCCTAATATAAGAAAACTTATTTCTTGTGACATGGGCCTGCTTGGTACTTGTCCTCATGAGATGGGTGCTCTGGTAAAGTATGATGAAGTCAGTTGATGCTTGGCTATCAGAAAGAAAAAAAGTGTCTGAATCTTAAAGTTTTGTATCAATACAAGTAGCTAAGCGAGGAGTCAGCTAAGTCCTCATTCCTGCACTTTTAACCTCCCTTCACTCTTGGCACCCACACAAATCCAGGCCTTCTGTAGGTTGCATGCTGAAATGCCTTTGCCACATCCTTGAATGCCGGACCTTTTCTTGTAATCACCTATAAAATGTAAGCTACAGAAAAATAGGGATGTTGTTTATCAAGTGGTTAACAATCAGTGCTCACTGGCAAACTCTTTAAAAACATAAACACTGGTAGATATTAAACACCCCAGGATGCCTCCAAAGAAAGTAAAAAGAATACTGACGTATTGAAGAAAGACATTCAAGCAGCACTACACACACACACACACACACACACACACACGCACACACACATACACACACACATACACACACGCACACATACACATACACACACACAGACACACACACACAGACGCACACAGACGCACACACACACGCACGCGCATGCACACGCACACGCACACGCACACACACACATACACACACATACACACACAGACACACACAGACACACACACGCACACACACAGACACACACACATACACACACATACACACACACAGACACACACACACACAGACACACACACACACACACAGACACACACACACACGCACGCACACACACAGACACACACACACATGCACACACACACAGACACACACATACACACACACACACATACACACACACACACACATACACACAACACAATAGTCCCATGAACCAATGAACTACCAATTGATATGTTGTTTCAACAAATTTATGCAAAGCTAGAGGCCTTCATCTATCCATGAAAGTTTATAAACAACTATCTGGCAACCACCTGGAAGAGATCCATGTATGTATCCATTTAAAAGAAAGCTGATACAACGGAATGTGGAAATTATAATATAATATCAGTAACACACACAGCAAAATTTAGCTGAAGATAATGCAAAACTTATTGCAGCAATCGGGAACTGCCAGAATTTCAAATGGATTCAGAAAATATAAAAGCAGTGATGTAATTGCTCATGTCAAATGGACCTTGACTGAAAGCAAAGAACCTCCAAAAGATGTTTAGCTTTGTTTTGACTATGCAGAGGAATTAAATTGGTTGGGTCATAAAGAACTAGGACTAGCATTGTTAAGAATGAAAATTCCAGAACATTTAATTGTGCTCATGCAGAACTTGTATGTGCGCCAAGAAGCAATGATTCAAACATAACGAAGTGAAACAGTGCAGTTGTAAGTTGAGGGATGGATGGTAGTGTGTTAGAGTCTTATCCTTTCACTATGCTTACTCAATCTGGATGCTGAACAAATCATTTCACAAGTTTGAAAATATTAAGAGAATATTCCAAATTCATCAGAATTGGAAGAAGACAGAACAACAACCTGTGATCTGCTGGTGATGTAACCTGTCTTGCTGAAAGTAAAGATGATTTGAAACTCTTTCTGATAAAGATAAAAGAATACAGCCTTCAATATGGATTAGAACTCAACATAAACAAATAAATTTTCACAACTAGATCAGGAAGTAACATCACAATAATGGAGAAAGGATTGTAGTTGTCAAGGATTCCATTTTATTTGGATTCATAATCACTCTTCTTGGAAGCAGTATTCAAGAAATGACATAATGCACTCGAAAAAAAATCTATTGCAAAAGAACTCTTTGAACTATAAAAAGTAGTGATGCCACTTTGAAGATGAGGTGCTCCTTGGCCCAAGCCAGGGCATTTCCAATGATCTCATATGTGTCTTATACCTGGACAATGAATAAGAAGGACAAAGAAGTGATACTTTATGAATTATGTTATTTTCAAAATAAATATATTGAATATGTCATAGATTGTCACATTTGCCTGGGGGAAGTAGAGTCAGAATAGTCCTTAGAAATGAGGTGGTAAGCCTGAAGTTCACAAAGTTTAGACATTATCACAGGGACATATAGAGAAGGACATCGTGGTTGGTAAATGAGAGGGTGAGTGAAAACAAGGAAGCGCTCTCTCAGTGAGCTGGATTAACACAGTGGCTGTAATAATGGGCATGGGTAGCAATGATAATACCCATGGCACAGGATCAGGTTAGGTTTTATTCTGTTGCATATACCTACCAGGAGTTGGTACCAACCTGATCCTACAGACCAGCAAGCAACTCTGGTATGTGAAGCAAGCTTTGCACAGAATAAATATTAATTCTTATTCTTCATACCATTGGATCAATATCTACTATAAACAAAATAGAATGTTAGTTTGGGACTCTATTAATCTCTATGAAGAGAGGAAAATGGCTTTCTCCAAAAAATTTGCAAAATACATTTTAAAAAGTAAATTGAAACTTTAAATTTCAAAATTAGATTTTAAACATTTTGACTCATGTCTTAATGTCAAAATTAATGAAGAGAACATAATTTAGAAAGACATTTGAGTTTGGGATAATCCTAAAGAGATTTATGAAGTCAAGATTTAAGTTGTTTTAAGGACAGGTGTTAAATGGAAATCGATTTGGCAATATCTAAAACAGATGGAGATTGAGCTGTCATATGACCCAGCAATTCCCCCTATTGGGCATATACCCAGAAGAGGCAAGAAACAAACCAGAGCCAAACATCTGTGCTCTAGTGTTCATCGTGGCACAGTTCACAATTGCAAGGAGTTGGAAATAACCCAAATTTCCATCAACAGATGAATGGATCAAAAAACTGTGGTACATATAATGGAGTACTATGCATCCCTAAAAAGCAGTGATGATCATATGAAGCACTTCACCGCATGGGAAGAACTGAAGGAAATCATGCTAAGTGAAGTAAGCCAAGCACAAAAGCACAAAGCCCACATGGGAGAAACACACCAGCCTGTGTGATCATGAAGTGTCGATGGGATCAGGTATCAGGCATCAAAGACCCACAGCAAAAATCATAATGTGAGGGGAGTGCGGAGTGGAGGCCCAAAGACAATCTGTAAGCAATTGGACTTCCCCTTACAGAAGGGTCATGGGGAGAAGATGGGCCAGTCAGGGTGCAGTATAGCACCAATGAAACATACAGCTTTCCTCTGGTTCTTTAATGCTTTCCCCAACCCCACTATCATGACCCTAATTCTACCTTACAAATCTAGCTAGACCAGAGCATGTACATGGATACAGATAAGAGCTGGAAACACAGGGAATACGGGACAGATAAAATCATTGGGACCAATATTGACAGTAGTCATACCAGGAGGGTAAGGGGTAAGAAAGAGAAGAAATGGGGATCTGATCACAATGACCTATCTATAACCCCCTCCCAGGGGGATGGATAACAGGCAAGTTGGAAAAGGGAGACCGGACCATGCAAGACTTGAAAAAATATATATATCAAGTGTTCATAAGGGAAGGTAAGAGGGGGAGGGAGGAGGAAAAAAGGAGCTGATACCAAGGACTCAAGTAGAAAACAAATGCTTTGAAACAATGATGGCAACATATGTATAAATGTGCTTGACACAATGGATGTATGTATGGATTGTGATAAGAGTTGTACAAGCCCCCAATAAAAATATTTTAAAAGAATAGGTATTGATATTTTTGAAATGATTAATAGAATGAATAAAATATTTTAGAGACCAAAAATGTAAAACACATTTGCCTTTCTTTCCAATGTAGGGGGAAACACATAGATAATAATGAATAAACACAAAATGTTAATCAATGTAAAGTATGATTTAAGATCACACTCATAGTTCTGTGGCTTCTTACCAACTAATTCAAATAAGAAAAAAATCACAAAATTGCGTGTATGCATTTCTCCACAGTTATAGAAGCTTAGACAGAAAAACTGGCACTAAATGCGTGCCTGCAATGGTATGAGCTTTTATAAATCCCGATAGAACTATTTAAACCAGCTACCTTAAGTAAAATGATGCCTTGTTGATAAGACAATGCGTGGCAAAAGTGTTTCAAAAATTGTCAAAAGATATAAAAGGTGAGTTGTTATCACTGGGAATATTAACTGGTTGGAGTGTCTTCCCTTTAGAAAATCATTCTAGTAACATCCAGGAAAATTACACAGAGGCAGAAAACAATTCAGCAGTTTGGGGCTAAATTCTGAGGGCTTGAGTTTCAACTGTTGCCAGTGGGATGGCTTTGGGTAAGTTACTCACCATCCTGTGCCTTAGATATCTGTATAAAGGGATGGTCATTATAAAATGAGATCTTATGCTATTAATGAATTAATTTTTGTCAAAGACTACGAAAAATCATAGAAGCATTTGACTGTAGATGTCTAAAACTTATCCAAGTGGTATACTTTGTTGCTAATTTTATTTTATGTTAGAGTCATTTCAGATTGTGGTAATGTAACCATAGACAGAATCATCTTTAGAACCAAATGTCCAAACTGGTGAGTTTGGGACAAAGAGTGGTACGTCAGTAATTTGGGAAATATGAGCTTACTAAGAAAAGATGCAAAATGGAACCATTTGAAACCAAGAAAGGGGAAGCATAAGAAGTTCATAATATACCCTCAGGGAGTGTAGGAGGGACCAGTGATCAGACATCAAAAAACTAAAAATCATATCAGTGGGTGCCTACCTTCCTGATACTATCAATGAAGACAAACATGTGCATACGCAAATGTGAAGAAAGCTAATGGTGCCTGGCTATCAAAAGATATAGCATCTGGGTCTTAAAGGCTCGAAGATAAGCAAGTGGCCGTCTAGTTCAGAAGCAATAAAGCCCACATGAAAGAAACACACCAGCCTGTATGACCACGATCTGTCAAAGAGATCAGGTATCAAGCATCAAGTTACAAAAAATCAGATCATTGTAAATGTGGGTGAGTGCAGAGTGGAGACTCAAAGCCCATCAGTAGCCAAACCAGACACCCCTTTACTGAAGGGTTGTGGGATATGAGCCAGTTAGGGTGTAGGGTAGCAACAATAAAACATATAACTTTCCTCTACTTCTTAAATACTTACCCCCCCAACCCCCACTATCATGATCACAATTTTACCTTAACAATCTGGCTAGACAAGAAGATGTACATTGATACAGATAGCAACTGGAAACACAGGGAATCCAGGGCAGTTGACTCATTCAGGACCAGTGGTGAGAGTGGCAATGCCTGGAGGGTGGAGGGAATATAGGGTAGAAAGGGGGAACTGATTACAAGAATCTACATATAGCCTTCTCCCTGTGGGATGGACAACAGAGAAGAGGGTGGGGGGATACATTGGACAGTGTAACATATGACACAATAATAATTTATGAATGATGAAGGGTTCATGAGGTAGGGGAGAGTGGGGAGGGAGGGGGAAATGAGTAGCCGATATTAAGGGCTCAAGTAGAAGGCAAATGTTTTGAGAATGATGATGACAACAAATGTTATATGTGCTTGACACAATGGAAGCATGTATGGATTGTGATAAGAATTGTATGAGCCCCCCATAAAATGATTTTGTACACACACACACACACACACACTCAGGGACTTTAACTGAATAGCCATCATTGACAGTTAACTTTGTACTGGGATAAGGTACAATCCTATCACAACTCTATAGTTGATGATGTGATGGAATCCCTGAGTTACTTTGGCCAATACAGTCCAGCCACATGTCTCATGTCTTCTGCTGCCTATTTAAATCTCAGGGTCCTTGCCCTGGGAGTCAAGCCCCACCCTCACCATCAACTTGTCCTGGCAAGGACCTCTGCTCTGAGGTCAAATTCTCGAAGAATTCCCCAAATTCCTTGGATTAGACACTTGGCCCTTTTCTCCTCATTACTGATAATTTCACAACTCTGGAGAACTTATCAATAAATAACTATTTTACTTAGTTGAGTTTGCCAAAAGTTGTCAGGACACTGAAGTTTGTGTTAATATGTTTGAGAATAGTTGGAAGTGAAAGAGCTGTGCTGCTGAAAGGATTATCTGGAATAGGACATACCAATGCATACATGCTGAACATTTTACAGGTGACTCTAAATTACTATGTAAAAGATCATCTGAAGGTGAGAGAAAAGTCTAAGGTCCAATGGAAGAAAAGTGAACACAGAAGGAAAAAATTTTAATTAAATAAATTCTTGATGTTGGAGCAACCACTTGGCTGATTTAACAAATTATCTCTATAATCCACGAAGAAGTGTCTTTATTTTTTATAAAGTTTGTATTCCCAAATACTGTAGCCCTTGATCACCAATTTAGGCAGAAAAAGGGACTTTACAATTGCATGTTGTGGAACATGTTTGAAATAAAGTTGTTTTGAACATTTTTACCAATTTCAGTTTGAAATATAGGATTTCAATGAGATTATTTATTCTGTTATTGTTGCTGTTCGCGTTTCCAAAGAAATGTGCTCTCTTTACGTGCTTTGGAAGGAAAATAATGTGAAATCAAATTAAGCTACTGCTTTATTTCTTCTATGGTATTAAATGTTAACATTCTGGATAGTTTTCATGATTCTCTTCTTAATTATCACTCCATGATGCCCTGTAGATGAAGACATGCGTATGATGTGGGTGCCACTGGGCAGAGCCCTTGGAAACAACATGTCCTAAGTGAAATCTCTGCCTACCCAATTATACCACGGCAGGAAAGAACAGAGAACAATGGACTTCTATTTGTAATACAATAAAAAGTCTCTGAGATCCTAATACATTGTCTAATAACTTACTGCCTTTTCCTTGCCTTATTTCTACCAACATTTGGTAGTAACCTTCCCTTTCTGACTTCCACTTTCCGTTAGATTTCTTGGGGAGTCCTGGTGGTGTCTGGTTACGGGTTGGATTGCATTCCACATGAAACCACCAGCAGTTCCCTGGAAGAAAGACTGGGCTTCTTGCTCCTATAAAAAGCTAACAGTCTTGAAAACTCACAGGGGGTCACTCTGAGTCAGGATTGACCCAAGGGCTGTGAGTTTAGTTAGGTTTTAGATTTCTTAGTAGTGAAGTCTTAGTGAATTCCTCTTAACCCTTTCTACTTAAAAAAAAAAAAGGATAACAGAATGCCTGTCTTAGTTATCAAGTACTACTGAAGCAAAAACATCCCAGATAAAGTGGCTTCAATGAACAGACATTTATTTTCTCACAGTTCTAAAAGTGAAGAAAATTGTGTGGAGGGCCCATATGACCTCTTTTGGCTCCCAAGGGGGATTGTCTAAAGGGTCAGACATGCCCCATCCCGCAAACTTCCTAGCAAATGTGCCTCTGGGGCCTGAGAAGTTGACGTCTCTGAAGTACACCTACCAAACATTCTTGCCCTCTGGCTCCAGTTGGTGTGGCCATTGGGAAAGGGGAAAAAATTGGAGGTGTTTATTGTGCTGCCCCCTCACCCCCCTAACAAAGTTATGGGTTGTTGTGGCTACGTCTCCCCTACCTTCCACCACTCATAAAGCCACTGCCCTTGACAGATTCTGGTACTGACCTGACCCCTCCTTGTACCGCTTCCAGTCAAAGGGGTAGTGGCCTGATTCTACACTGCTGCTACTTGTTAGCCTTAACGCTATTGTCTAAAAAAAAAACTCTGAAAGTATCCCTTTTGAATGTGCGGTGTATGACCTATATACAAACCATGCCCCATACAGTACAGTTTAGAAAATAAATTGGCCCCTGGAAGAAATCATTCTGCTTGTACTCCCACAGCACTGTTTTTCAACTTGGTTTGATAATTTATTGGGAGAAAAAAAAAGAAGCTTTCTACTCCCACAAAGATTTCGTTTCGGAAACCCACATGGCAGTTGGATGTTGCCCGGGTCACGATGAACCATACTTGCTTCAATAACAGTGAGCTTAGTGTTTATTTACTTATTTATTGGTAATTCATTGCACTTGTCACACAGAACTCATAGATGATACTCATACCGGTGGGTTTATTGTGGAAGTCAATGGTTCAATGTACGTGAGACATACTCAGAACACAGATGGTACCCTTAGGACAGTCTCTTCTCTCCTGTATCCACAGGCAGTCCTCTTTTATACCCAACCCTTTGCCCCACTCTGCTCTGCTTGGGCAATGCTACGAAGCTCTTTCACGGGGTTCCCTAAATGCCCAAAGGGTAGACCAAGCTGCTCTAAGCCTTAGCCTGAAGGCACTCAGCTCCAGCTCCCTCGGGTCAGCTAACTCCCCAGGGAAGTTACCAGAGGCACCCCACTTCTGAAAACAGACTCTTGCCAGAATGCACTCAGCTTTTTCTTTCTTTATAGGTTGGGAAATTCACTGTTCAATCTCAGCCTCTGGTTCTTGTTGTGCCGTTGCTGCTTCTCTTGGGAAAAAAAAAACCAAAACAACTGTCTCCTGCTCTAGGGAGTTTCAATACACAGGGATCAGGGTCCAAGGGACCTGTCCCATTTATGGCTTTTCCCTTTTGCTTTTTGTCAAATCCCTCTTTCCTTCTTTTGAGAGGGCTGGAATGTACAATTGCTATCATCATCAGTTTCCAAACATTCTTTGTCTACATGGACTCCTTTGCATCGTCTCACTTTTACCCCACTGCCACCACTGTATCCGCCTCCCCCAATTCCTTATTCTACTTGCTGTCTATCTAGGTTCAAAGATCCTAGGTTTCACATACCGAAAAATGAAAAATTACATAACATGCCTTCAAGCGGGCGGCATTCATTTACATACCATATCTGAGAAACACTCTAATATGGACAAAGACTGCACAGCAAACAAACAAACAAAAACAACCCCCCAAAAAACAGAAAATTTTGGAAGCCAGATCAGGCCTAGCCTTCATCATAGGTGGATCTACTGACAAAGGTTTAATTGCTCAGGTCAGATTTATGCCTTTGACCTTCATTTCCTATCCATCAGGATGGTGCTCACAAGTAGTCCTGTAACAATCACTCACAGCGGAATCATATAACACAATCAGAATAGCCCACCTACCTCCACCTTGTTAACTTTTCCTAGCAGGAAAATGAATGTCGACTTTTTGTGACTAATAGACTATGGCTAGAAGAGCCATATTAAATAATTCATTGCTTTGCACAAAGCTCAAAGTCAAATCAGGATCTTGGCCATTTGGATAGCTATCAGATTTGTAGGTAGGCTTTAAAAGACAAAGCGAATAAGGAAATTGGTTTACAACCCACCCTACTCTGGTATAAGCTCAATACCATCATAAGACCCTATGCACAGGTATAGGAGTAGGATGTCAATATATCTTTGTGGTAGACACAATTCAAACCACAGCATTAGATGTTTCGGTTGTCAAAAATGCATATCCTTTCTATTGCCTAGAATTGGAGTGGTAGCGGCACCCTTAGCATCTGAGGAAGTTCTGATCCCGCCATCCTGTTTAAGCAGTCAAATGAGCGCAGATCTGCTCCTGTTATTGCTTTGTCCTTTTCTGAAAAGACAGCAGATACTCATGGTGAAGCTACCTCATTGTTCTGTTTCCTATCGATATTGCTGGTGCTGCTGTGAGGTGCCATCCAGTTGCTTGTGACCCATAGCAACTCGGTGTACAGCCAAAGGAAGAACTGCATTGTCCTCAGCCATCCTCATACTTGATGTGCTTGAGCCGTTTAATTTCAGCCACTGTGTCAATTCATCGCCACAAGGGTCTCCGCTTTCCCTGGCTTCCTTCTTTGCCAACAATGATGTCTTCTTAAAGGGCCAGGCCCTTCTTGGTGCCATGTCCAAAATATGTGAGACAAAGTCTCAGCAACCTCATTTCTAGGGGGGAATTCTGACAGTAACCCTTCCAAGACAACTTTCTGTGTGTGCTAGTAATTTTAACACTTTTCTTCAACATCATAATTCAACTGCATCCTATCTTTTCCCATATTCCTTATTTACTCACCAGCCTTCATAACCATATGAGGCAATTGAAAAGTTCTTGCTTTGGTCGGGCACATCTTAGTGATATCTTCCCCCTTTAGCACTTACTTACAGCATCACGTTTTCCACTTTAAGGAGGTGATGTGTAGTAGACTTGCCCAATACAACTCATTAATTGATCTCTTGACTGCTACTTCCACTAGCATTGATTGTGGAACCGAGTTAAATAAGATCTTTGGCGATTTCAACCTTTACTCTAGTTCCCATGCTATTGTTCGTTGGCCTCCTTGTGAGAATTTTTGTTTTCTTTATGTTGCTCTCTCATCTATCATGGTGGCTGTTATCAAGTCTATCAATTGTTTCTATCCGGTCCACCTTACGCAAGCAAGCTTCATGTAATCTGCATATCACAGGTTGTTAGTGGATATTTCTCCAATCCCCATTCTGCCTTCTGTGTACTATCTAGTTTTTAGGTGACTAGTTCAGCATACTGATTGAACCAGAACGCTAAAAGGATATAACCTGGCAACGCATTTCCTGATTTCACAACATTCCATAGCCTCTTATTCTGTCAGAACCGCTACCTCTTGGGCTACATAGAGGTGGCCCATGGAACAATGAAGGGTTATGGAATTCCTATTCTTTGCAATGTTATCCATAGCTTGCTATGGTCCACACAGTTGAATGACTTTGCATGGTCAATAAAACACAAAGAAACATATTTCTAGTATTCTCTGCTTTTAGCCAAGATCCATTTAACATCATTCTATACCCTTTCTAGCTTGACTGACAGCTCCTAGTTGATGGACTGCTGCAACCATTTAAAATTTATTTTCATCAACATTTTACCACCATGTGATAGTAAAGGTATTATTTGATAATTTCCAAATTTGTTGGATCCCTTTTCTTTGAAATGGGTACAAATATCGTTCTCATCCAGTTGGCCAGGCAGCTGCTCTGTAATTCTTAGCACAGAAGAATGAGTGCCTCCAGGCATACATCAGTTTGCTGTGACATTTTAATTTATATCTGTCAATTACTGGAGTGTTGTTTTTCTCAAATACCTAATTGCAGCTTGGACTACTTTAAATACCATCAGTCTCGATAATATATTACCCTTGAACCGGTTGGGATTTGTCCAGTTCTTTTTGCTAAAATGACTCTTCTATTCCTTTGATCTTTGAAGCTTCTTGCATTGTTCAATTATTTGTTCATATAATCCTTCAGTATGGAAACCCGAGGCTTGAATTTTTTCTTAAGTTCTTTCAGCTTGAGAAATGTAGCGTGTGCTCTTTCCTTTTGCTTTACTACCTCCAGTTTTTTCACATTTTATTTAAACTGATCTTTGAAATGTTCTGATTAGATCTTTTACTTCACCATTTCTTTTAGTCACTTTTGCTCCTCTATGTTCAAAAGCAATTCTCAGAAGATCATCTGGAATCCATTTTTGCCCTTTCTTTTTTCCTTAATCAGATGGATTGACACCATTGCTGTTATAACGGGCTCAAACTTCAGAACAGTTGTGAGGATGGCATATGACCAGGCCCTGTTGCCTTCTGTTGTGTTTACGGTTGCTATGAGTTCAAACCAACTCGAAGACACTTAACAACAAACAACAACAACAACTTTCAGGAGGCAGCTCTGCTCAGTCTTATTGTTAGCGCTTTCCAGCCTGCTGAACTCGTTTTCAGAAACGATACCTGGCAATGTCTGTTGCTATTCATAAGTTTATCCTGGCTTATTTTTCAGAAGTGGTCTGCCTATTCCCTCCCCCCTAGTCCTTCTTAACACGAAGCTGCTTAAAGCTGTCTACCACGAGTGACCCTGTTGGTATTTGAAGTAGTGATAGCATAACTTCCAGTATTAGAGTAACACCCAAGCCACCAAAGTGTTACCAGCTGCTGGATGCTTAGTGGTTCCAAATGTTGTACTTCATTATTTCCCAGCACTTAACCAATAGTATACCTGAGCAAATATTCAGAGAATTTGGATTTTAAGAAGAATGCAGCATCGTTTGGAGGTAGGATTTTAACAACTGGTGATATGAACATGACACAACCTTGCCTGCTGAAAGTGAGGAGGACTTGAAGCACTTGCCGAGGAAGAGCAGGGATTGAGCCTTCAGCATGGATCACAACCCAATGTAAAGAAAACCAAAATACTCACAAGTGGACTAGTAGGTAATAGAATGTTACAGTTTTTATGCCCCAGAATTATCTGAATTTAGTTCATCTTCACAATATGCCTCAAACTGACTCAAACAAATCTTGAAGTATTCATTTCTTCATTTCTAGTAGATTAATGTTTGTAAAGGCATTTACTCCCTCAACAAATGATTGTTTGGAAAAGGTAAGTCTATTGAAAAAAAAGATCATGGTCTTGATCTAAGATATAGACCTGAAGCAAAAGTGTCTCTTCTAAGCAGAATTTTATTTTTAATTGAAATAAGATTTATATAACATAAAACATATCATCTTACTTATTTTAAAATGTGTGTTTCAGTGATTTGTAGTGTATGCACAAGGGTTGTACCACTATGCACCACTCATGGCTATACAAGCACGAGTTCACTGAACATTAATTGCTTAATATTTCATCCGCAGGAAAAGAAATTGCCTATCTATTTAGAAGCAACTTCCCATTATACCTTTGCCATAATTCAACTTCCCATTATACCTTTGCCATAATTTCTGAATTTGTCTATTGTTAACATTTAATAAAATACAATCATACAACATGTGGCATTTTCTTCTTTCTTTCATGTAGCATTGTTTTCCAAGTTCATTCATACTGTAGCACATATGATTACTTTTTATGACCATGGACAGGTTTTGGAAAAACATGTTTTCTGTTCTTTGGGGGTATCTATTCAAGAGTGGACTTGCTGAGTGATATGGCTATTCGATGTTCAGCTTTTTGAGGAAATACCATTCTGTTTCCCACAATGGCTTTACCATTTTAAATTTTCTTCTGAAAAGTATGAGATATCTAAATTTTCTACATTTGTGCCCATACTTGTTTTTGTAAGCAATCCTAAAGGGCATCATTTTGATTTTTACTTGCATTTCTGTAATAATTAATGATATTGAGCATCTTATTTGTACTTAATGGCTACTTAAATAACATCTTTGGCAAATATCTATTTAGACACATCCTTTGTCTATTTTAATTTTGTGATTTGTAATTATTCTGTCTAGGTGATTGGGTTATTTTAAATGTATGTTTTGTAGGTTTCAGATTTAAGAAACAATTGGTTGTACAAGTTATAAAGATTTTCACCTCTTATTCTTTCTAAAAGCTTTAACTTTTACATTTTGGTCCATAATTCATTTTGAATTCATGTTAATATGTCATGAGAGAAGAATTCTAATGTGCATAAACAGTTATCTCAGCATCATGCTTAAAAATAAAATTTATTCATTCACAATTGTGTAGTCTTAGAACCCTCTTTGGAAATTTATTTACTATAGATTAGCTAACAAATCCTACCAACAAAAGAACAGAGTTGATTGAACACAATATGTAAGTCAGAAGAGATCCTGAAAGCTGCTCTCGAGTATAGAGAAACTAAAGTGACTAGAAAAATGATGGTGTGAAGGAACTAATGAGAATATGCCAAAGGTAGGTTTTATAAGACAAATAGTATAATGAAATATGAAAATACTTAGAGTTAGAAACTAAAGGGGAAGAAAAGCTTTAACGTTTCTCAAACTGAAAGAACTAAAGACAAAATATAAGCCTTGAGTTCCAATATTGGAAGATTTTGTGAGCAAAATCCCCATTCATGAGACAGTGTGTCATATTATGATGACTTGCTTTTTGCTGTGTTGCCAGAAGCAGTACTACTGATATTTCAAATATTAGCAGTGTCATCTGGGTGAGCAGTTTTCAGCTGAGTTTCTATATGAAGAATTTACTAGGAGGAGGAAAGAGGAGTCTGCTTTGAGAGATTCACCACTGAGAACCTTACGGGCAGGAGTAACACGCTGAACTAGTGCCGGAGCTGGCCCATCAGGTTGGAAGGCTTTCAGAATACAACTCAGGAAGAGCTGCCTCCTCAAAGGAAAGCTAATCTCGATGACATAGGTAGAAACAAGTTTTCAAAACTTTTATTTGCTGATGTGGCATGGCTCAAAATGAGGTGAAAGCTGCAGTAATCTATTCATAATCAAAATATGGAATGCACAAAATATGAATCTAGGAAAATTGGAAGTCATAAAAAATAAAACATTAATGCATACAGATGAATATACTAGGCATTCATAAGTTGTTGGATTGGTATTGATTATTTTGAATTTGGAATTATATATTTTATAGGAAGATAAATTCAAGGATAATGTTGTCACATTCATCAACAAAAAGAACATTTGAATGTGGGGGTGGAGAACAGGGTACCATCCCACCCATGGGGAGTGTATTGCTTATGTCTCCATAGGAAAGACAGAGAGGGATCATGCCTTAACATGGAGCACCAAGACTTGAAGGCAACATATTGGCATGAAGCAGCAAACTAACAGAGAAATCTGTGGGGCTCTTCACAATCCCACCTCCGTGGATCCCAATCCCAGTTCCATGGACTCCATCCACAGAAGACTGCAGTACCGAGGACAGCACTGAAGATACAGCCCTGTGAGAGGGGCAGGTTTGCTCAGAAAAATAAGCCAATATACAGAGAAGACTGTAGGGCCAGCTCCATCTGAGATACAGCATGCCCTCGCTGACCCACAGCATGCAGGGAACAACACTGGAGACATAGTGTGGGAATTGTGTCCAGTCTTAACCTCGCCCCCTGCCCCACTACACACACACGGGCAAAACACAAAGGTAGTGCAACAGAGCAGCAAGGGGAGCCAAAAATAGACTTTGGGGGCAGGACTTGGCACCTCATAAGACTCCATCAGAAAACATTCATAAAGGTCAACAGACTTGGAACTATTTATATTCTTTCTTTCTTTTCTTTTCTTTTCATGTCTATATAAGATAGGCAGGACAAACAATCCTAGGAGAAAATGATGGGACTGGTTCAAGGGGGACAGGGGAGAGAGGGAGGTGAGGGAAAGGAAGGGGGAATCCAACAAACCCAGGGACAAGGGAAAAACAAGTGATCTAAAATCTATGGCGAGGAGGGTGTAGAATGCCTGGTGGGTTTGGTCAAGTACAATTTAGCCAAAAGGAATTACTGAAAGTCAAAAGAGGTTGAACATGATAATGGGACAAGAGGAAAATAAAAGGAAATAGAGGAAAGAACTAGGAGGCAAAGGACATTTATATATAGGCACGCACATATGTAAATATATTTATATATCATGGTACAGAAGTAGATCTATGTTAAGTGTTAAGGTAGCAGACAGACAAAGGACCTCTATTCAAGTACTCCTGTAACGCAAATATACCCTGTTCTAATAACCTGTCGTTCCGTGAGACTCACCTTTCCGACACGATCACTGGAGACAAAATGGGTGCTACTCTTTGAGAGAAAGATGAGAATACGTGCTATAGATCCACCATGATTATTAATAAACTAGCTGTCAATGAGTTTGGTTTCTACATACATTTGAAAACTGGGTAATGAATAATGAAGACCAAAAAAAAAGAGATGGCTCCTTGAAATGATGATATTTTTGGAGAATATTGAAGTTATCATGGACTGCCAGGAAAACAAATCTCTCTTGGAGCAGACACAAAATCCAGCTTGTAGCTTGAGAAGAGCTAATAATAATAATAATATTTGTAGTCAACTGAGGTGTTCTTTTTGATAGTTGTTTGAATGGTCGTTTATATAACTTGCACACCACATAAATCAGGTTTTCTTTCTTCAGGTGAAATATTTTTTCAATAATATTCTCACAACTTACTTTACCTGTTAATGTTTACAAAATGATTGCATCTGTGACTCTTCCTAAACACCTTCCTCTTTGGAATATTGATGAGACCTTGTAAAATTCTTGTGGCTATATTCAAGTGTTACATTTCAAATAGATCTACAAATAAACTTTTATCTTGAACTTTAAAAAGAGGATAAGTCTCCTTCTGTACCTCAGCCTTTCTGCCATGTAGTCGCTTGGCTTCTTCTGTGTTCAAGCAAGCCTGCCTGCCATGCTGCCTCACTGTTCCATCGTCTTTGCACTGCTCCTCTGTGCTCTCTCATGGTATCCTTTCCTCAGCCTCTGGTCTCAGTCCTGTTCCTTTGCTGTTCCTATGATGTCATGCTGCAGCCTGTGGGTCCCCTCCCCACTCCCACCCGATCTTTGACTCCACTGCTTCAAACAGAGATCTGGAATGTGCTCCACTAATGGCTATATTTCTAATAGTCCTGGTGCGAGCCTGTGTTCCTGCCTCTGAGATAGCTCATCCTTATATGGAGATGTAGCTTTATCTTTCATCAGATCACACTCACTCAACTCAATGCCGCCTGAGTGGTACAAGGTAGAACTGCCCCTGTGTGTTTCTAAGACAACAACTCTTTATGGTAGTAGAAATCCTTATCTTTCCCTGAGGAGGAACTGGTGGTTTCAAACTGCTAACCTCACAATTTACAGCCCAATGGGTAAACATTATGCCACCAGGGCTCAGCGGAACATACTTTGAAGAAAACATAAGGTAGTGACTTATTTCATTGTCCCAACTAAACTTGAGACTTAATCCTACCTTAATCCTGTCCATTAGCATAGCAGAGAACTCTCCCCCAAATGAAATTATAACCACAGATATACAGTCCAGAATTTATAATATATCACATAAAGGAATATGAACATAAGGGCCATGTTAATTGACTACATTTCACATATACAGAATAGTGGGCATATTAATGAAAATTCAATATTTGAACATCAAAATATAAATGTACATAAGAATCTTGTTGTTAGGTGCCATCAATTCAGTTCCAACCCACAGAGATCTTATGCACAACAGAATGAAGCACTGCTTAGTCCTGTGCCCTGCTCACAATTGCTCCTACACTTGAGCCCATTGTCCTAGACACTATGCCAATCTATCTCATTGGATTGAAAAAAAAAAGGGGTCTTCCTCTTTTTTGGCTGTCCCTCTACTTTACCAAGTACAACGTTCTTCTCCAGGGGTTGATCTTTGCTGACAACATGTCCAAAATATGTCAGGAAAAGTCTTACTATCCTTGCTTCTAAGACACACCCTGGTCACACTTCTTCGAAGACAGACTTGTTGGTCCTTCTGCTGTCCATGATATTTTCAATATTCTTTGCCAGAACCATAATTCAAGTGCATAGTTTCATCTTTGGTCTTCCTCATTCAATGTCCACTTTCATATGTGTATGAAGCATGGGAAATGCATGGCCTGAGTCAAGGCGCACCTTAATCCTCAAAGCAGCAGTCTTGCTTTCGAACTCTCTACAGAAGTCCTATGCAGCAGATTGACCCAATGCCAAGTTTCTTTGGATCTCATGACTCCTACTTCCATGAAGATTGATTCTAGATCCAAGCAAGATAAAATCCTTGACACCTTCATACTTTTCTCTATGTATCATATTACCTATTGTTCAACTTGTGAGGGTTTGGGCCTTTTTAACATTGAGTCATAGTCCATTCTAAAGGCTGCGACCCTTGCTCTTCATCAGCAAGTGTTTTAGTGCTCTTCACATGCAGCAAGCAAGATTGTGTCATCTGCATATTTCAGGTTGTTAATAATGTTTTCTCCGATTCTGATGCCACACCCTTCTTCACAAAATCCAGCTTCTCTGATTTTCTCAGCATACAGATCGGTGAGAGGATACAATCCTGATGCACATCTTTCTTGATTTTAATCAACGCAGTAGCTCATTGTTCTGTTCTCACAACTGCCTCTTCATCCATACACAAGATCTGCATGAGCACAATCCAGTGTTCTGCAATTCCCATTCTTCTCCATGCTTTCCTTTCCATACTTTGTTATGCGCCGCACAATCGAATGCCTTGTCCAAGTCAATCAAACACAAGAAATGATCTTTCTGGGTGTAGTGGTTATGTAGTGGGCTGCTACTGTCACGGTCAGCAGTTTAAAACCACCAACAGCTCTGCAGGAGGAAGACTAGACTTTCTACTCCCATGAACATTTACAGGCTCAGAAAACCACGCGGGGTTCCCAAGGAGTCAGCATTGACTCTATGGCAGTGAGAGATTTTTTTCCTTTCTTGTATTCTCTGCTTTCAGACAAGATCCATCTGATGTCAGCAACTATATCACTCATCCCATATGCTCTTTGGAGTCTGGCCTGAATCTATGGCAATCCCCTATCAATGTAATGCTGTGAGAGATATTGGATGATCTTCAGCCAAGTTTTATTTTCATGTGATATCAATGGTATTGTTCTTTAATTTGGGTCACGTTTTTCTTCAGAATGGGCACAAATATTGGTCTCTACTTGTCAGTTGGCCAAGTAGCTGTCTTCCAAATTTCCTTACATAGCCAAGTAAGTGTTTCCAGTGCTTCACCAACTCATTGAAACATTTTGATTGATATTCTATCAATTTCTAGAGCCTTGTTCATAGCTAATGTTTCCAGTGCACTTGAAATCGCCTTGTCATTGCTTCCAGCATCACAACAACACACAGCCGTCACAGTTAGATAAATGGACAGAAAGTGGTGGATATAAACATGGGGAAGAATAATCTTTTATTGTTGTTGTTTTATAGACCATTTCTGTGAAGAGATGACATGTGTCAAGGTATTCTTATTTACTTTCCCTAGTGCCTTGTTTCTTCCAAGTTTAAGCTTAATGTTAAGCTTAAACTTGGAATATATGCAGTTTTATTTGTATCATATTGACATAAGTGTGTTTTTTTTTAATGCACTCTGCAACTCTGATCAAATTGTTGATGGAACTTATAACAGCCCCCACCCCCCACACACTATACTAAAATATATCTACAGGAAATGAAAACAACCATATGAACAACTAGCAAGAAATACATGATGCAATTTATTTTTAAGTGGTTTGCTTGCTATTATTGCTGAACAGAAAATTGTATCTTGAGTTGGTTACCAAATAAAATCTATGTAGAAGAAGAATAAGAGGGGAAAGGAAATGGTGTACCATTCACTGCACCTTCTAAATCCAAGGCTGGGAGCTAAGATCAGCCTGCAGGTCAAAAGTTTCTCACAGAAAGCACCTAATCTGAAGTTGTTCCTAATCTGATTGATTTATCATAGCCAGAATTTATCATAAAAATTCTTCCATATGGATAAACCTAGGAAGCACAAACAGAATAACTCTGCCCCAGAGGAAGGTAGGCTTAGAGAGCAAAAGATTTGACATTGCAAATTTATGTCTGTTATAGTAACATTCAGTATACAATAAATCTAAAGACAGGCAGAACAAGATACTACTCGACACAATATTCTAACAGCCCATTCTTAAATCCCACACTCCCAATCATTTTCATAGTAATTGTCTATGATGTTATCTGTAATCCTTATTTTTCCCTCTTATTATACTTTTGGGTATTGATCAACTCTGCCTCCAGGACACTGAAGTTACCTTCTCCAAAGAGAAGAGAGAGCAGACAATAATTTGTGCACACTTGTACCAATTAAGGCACTCAGCTGCTCACCTGAATGCTTTTGGATCAAGTTCACCCCAAAAAATCTCAAAAGAAAGGTCTAACAATCTACTTCCCCAAAGCAAGGTATTGAAAATTCCACAGAGCCCAGATTTACAGTAACCTACATGGGGTTGCTGTCAGTCAGAATCTTTTGAGAGCAGTTCCTTGCTTTGGTTTCCAGCTATTCTAGCCAAGCCATTTCAAACACATCTTATAATAGGTACACCCAAGCTAAACTCACTGCCATTGAGTCAATTGTGACTCATAGTGACCCCATTGGGTAGAATGGAACTGCCCCTTTGGATTTCCAAGATTGTACTCTTTATGGGAGTAGAAAGCCTCTTGTTTCTCCTACTGAGTGGCTGGTGGTATCAAACTGTTGACTTTATGGCTCACAGCCCAACACATGTGTAATACACTGTGCCACTAGGGTTCCTCTAAAATGGGGGACCATGTAAAAAATGCTCTTGTATTCATAAATTTAAAGGTATCCTTTACTACTATCTTTCATAATGTTATTGACTTCCATTGAGAACATTTTATTTAATTTTTCTTCACCCCAAATAATATGTGGCTACCTTTTAGTGATCTACTTCCCCTTTCCCTCCCACCCCTCCAACCATCAAATAATGTTTTGTCTTGTGTGAAAACATTTTCTTGATTTAAAAAAAAATAGTGTTGTCATGCAATATATATTTTTTTGTTTTTAATCAATTTACTTCATTCTGCATAGTGCTGTCTGGTTAATCCATGTTGTCAGATATTTCACAGATTCCCAGTTACTCTTTCACACTGCATAGTATTCCATTGTGTGTATGTGTCAGATTGTTTTGCCCTCTTCTGTTGACAGAATCCAGTAGGCTGCTCTCTAGAATAAACCAAAACCAAATTTACGCCGTCAAGTTCAGTCTAGCTCATAGAGACCCTATAACATGTTTGTAATGGTCTTAATGACATTTTTGTAAGCATCTTAAATAATATAAAAGGACAAGTTTGGTGGGGTTTTTATAAAGGTAATAAATTGGTCTGTAATTTATGTATACCACACATATATCTGTGTGACTGCCACCAGGCAGTCAATTTTCGCTGATTAGAAGTTAACGTTTTTGTGGTCACTATATATTTGCTTGTCACAAATGCACGCTTGATATGTTCGAAGGGTTTAAAACTGTGTTTGAAACAAAAGGCTATCTTAGTGGCTCAGAGAGTTATGTAAGTACAGTGAGCTCTTGAAGGCCTATGTTAAGCAGCAGTGTGCAGTCTTTGCCACAGCTGGGCACTGAAATTCCCTCCTTTTCCGTAACAGCGCTGTTAATTCCCTGACTGACTGACTTCCCTAGCTGGGGAAGGGCATTCTTTTAAGTCTGGCGCTGTGCTGTAAACACACTCCTGTTTATGCCAGCTAATGAGAAACAGGCTGTCTGGAAATGTGTCTCTGAGGAAAATACTGAGCAGATCTTTAGAAAATAAACCTCACTTGATTGATTGAAAAGATAATATTTGGTAACATGCTATAAGCAAAGTATAGTTTAAGTTCCAAAGAAGGCAAATTAGATATAAAATGTACTTGGATGCCTCAACTTGGGTTTTGGAATAAATACGTAAGCGGGCTAAGATTCTTGCATATCTTGAGGCTTCTTTCCTTCTCCTTTCCCTGTACTGTTAGTGCGGCCCCTCCCCCAGCCTGAGTTCCCTCTCCTGCTAGGAATCCTTCTGACCTGCTATCTCTGCTTTTGATCAGCCAGACTGTCTTTTTTCCCTTCTAATACAAGGTGGCTAAGGGTTTATAGCCTTTAATCTAATGGCTCTTCCTGTAGACAGTTTAAAATTGCTTCTGTAGGCGCTTTACCTTCTTTAATGTGGAAAAGCCACTAACTTGAATAATAGACTTTATTATTTGAAAGTTCTGGGAAGGCTTTTGGCACATGGCTTAGTTCTTGGAGAACATTGTCATCAAAAAACAAACATTCTTTTACTTAAGATAAAAGATAAAATATTAAGTAAATGACAAGTCTTGTGTATTTTTCCACAGCTTCACATTAATTAAAATTTTTTTTTGAAATCTCTCTTCTCTGTATGCTTCACTCCTTAATTAAATGTGAATGAGCTGCTGATCACTAATTTATTTGTAGACACAATAAGTTACCCATTAAAATGCATTCATTAATTCCCTCAAAGAAGTACTTTAAATACCCCCCTCTTTTATCTTCCACTCACCTTGATCATGTATCCCTGAGGCTCCTATTGTTTACCTCATGCTAGTTAAGCATCAACATTTACCATGTTTAGTTACCAATCAAATAATCCTCCATTAAGAATCTTTTATGGCTTTTCTTTACAGGAAGATGAGAAAGTCTATATTGATCTACATTTTAAGTAATATTATTATGTGTTTCATCTAGCACTGTAAGTCCCAAGGAGCCTCGGTGCTATCGTGGGTGATGCATTGGACTGCAAAGTGCAAGTTCAGTAGTTTGAACCCACAAGTTGCATCACAGCAGAAGGATGAGGCTTCTGCTCCCTCAGGGGGGCGCTCCTCTGTCCTGAGGTCTCAGTGAGTGGAACCATTATGATGGCAGTTCGTTTGGTTTGGAGCGTGATAGAATATGTGGATAAAAATTACTGCTACTGGCATTCCAGTCCACACAGGCATGGACTTATTCCAAACAGTGTCTTTAAACCCATCTCTGAATGCAAGGGCTGCCTGCAGACGGTGCTCTTTGTAATGCACTAGCATTTGGCTCATTAGGGTGTCTTCAAATAAGGCCCAATTCAAACAGTGGCTTCTAATTGGATTAGCTGGGCCAATGGAAGCTAAGATCCAGTATAAAGCTCAAAAGGTTATGGGGGCTTTTTTCATTCAAACGGGAGGACTTGATCATTTTCTTGAAGAATATAGGACAATACCATGTGATGATTTGGTACAACTTTAAAGAAAACTGAAAACTGCTTTGGTGAGAAAAGGTCAGGAAAAATTCTCCAAGAAATCTTTGTCTTTTATCCTGACAATATACCTCTCTCCTGTCAAAACTAGAAAAGCTGTCCTACAAAAATTTCACTGGAAAAACCTTACCCCATCTAACTTCCAGCTTTAACATTTCCCTTTCACACTTGCTTGTTCCCAAGCCCAAAGAAATTGGAAAGAAAACGTTTCAGATCCCGTGAGGATGCCAAGGAAGAGGGTGCATGTCTTTTGAGAAGGCTCGTTGTGATTAAGGGTCATCAAGTGAGTCCAGCAGACACGCTGCCAGATCCTTTCCTTATTCACAGTAGTTGTGGTGTCTGTGGCCCCGGTTGGGGTTACTGGGTAAAATCTGTCTTGTTGGGGTTCTTCCTCTTTTTATTGACCCTCTAGTTTACCATGATGTCCTTTTATGGGGACTGACTTCCCCTTATAACAGGATTGAAGTATGAGAGATGAAGTCTCACCATTCTAGGTCCCAAGAAGGATTATAGTTGTGCTTCTTCCAAGATAGATTTGCTTGTTCTCATGGAAGTCCATGGTACTTTCAATATGTGTCTCCAACAATGTAATTTAAAGCTGTACCTTCTACGGGCTTCCTAACTCAGTGCTCAGGTATGGAAGCACTTGCTTTCAGTAATTATTAGCAGCATTTTTTGACTACACCCTGTGCATTTACTATTCAGAGACTTTTACCATTTAATTCATGGAAAATAAACATTTTGGGGATACCACATATTTTGAGACCTAAACTGGCATCTTTCAAAAAGGCAAAACTTGGTGCTTTAGAATACTACAATTATCCTGTCTATTGTTTCTAATAAGGTATTAAACAGAACTATTATTTCATTCTCAGAATATTGCCATCCCTTACCTAGTTTGGACTTTACAATTGCTTTTAATACAGTTACAATAGGTAATATCAATGATATTTTAATGTAATTTCTAACAGGTTAAAAATTACTTGATCATGCTTATAGAATATGGGTAGAAATTTGCTGATTCCTAAATTTGTGATCTTCCAAAAGGCCCTTTTTTGAAAGTCCCAATTGCTCTTTGTCAAAGTAGTGTGTAAAGCATTGTCTTTGTGGCCTCTTTTATGTCAATTGACCTGAATGCCTCTTGGAGATTATGGCCCTAATTCCTCAGACCCAATGATTTTTTTCCCTCAAGATCTTACCCTTGGATGGCTAAGAGGTTATCATAACATTAGCTTACCATATATACTTGAGTATAACCTAACCCGAATATCAGCTAAGACACCCTATTTTACCACAAAAACTGCATTAAAAACGTGCTGAAAAACTCAGTTTATACTCGAGTATGCACATTATATAATCTACTAATCAACTATAGTATGAAGGTGATCCTACAAGCTCTTTGTAATCATGGTAACCATTGGTTTCCATTACACATAGAGGCCTATTATAATACTAAATAGGAGAAACATTCAATATTCACAATGCAGCCAAATAAATACATAAGGCTTAACCCTTTTAATAGTAATCAAATTTCATTTTCTTTTCTCAATCACAAAGATGCCTCCAAATGTTTGCATATGGCCTTGGGCCACTAGCAGAAAAACCTGGCATCTATCAATCAGTCTATGTACTGCCCAATCCATTCCAGAAATAATTTTTCTCTTGTCAGCTATAGTATGTCATTTTTCACCTTCTGGCAGTAACTAAAACTGCCATAGAGTCTCCGGGTCTTGTGGATGTGTTATACTCTTTGTTCTTGCTGGTAGTGTGATCTCGGGTTTTAATTGCATAAGGATAGCCATCACAATGTATATTAGACAGGGCTCTCTAGAGAAACAAAACCAGGACAATAATAATTTTTTTAGATAATAGATAGGTAACATAAGGAATAAACAGTTAATTAATCTATAAAAGCAGTATAAATGGCTCAGTGCAACTCACTTCCGCCAGACAGCTAATACACTGGCAGTCCTTCAAGTTTTGAGGGCCACCAGGTAGTCTTCTGCAGAGAAATTCAGTCTATCTGGCCACAGGCAGAAACAGCAAGGCAAATCAACAGTCAGCCAGGTGTGAGGGTCTGACAGTCCTCAGCTCAAGAGATGTGTATTCCAGTAGTGTGGTGAAGCAGGTCTTGAAGGAACCTCAAACTCCTGTGACACAGTCCATGGGTTAGGTGTCCCACAAGTAGTGTAGCTTGTACATTGAGGCACAGAACAAGCAAGGTGGCTGCACACTGGCCTGATTGTCAAAGAGCAAGAGACAAGAGAGGCGAGGCTCATGGAGCCATTTATCTCTCTGCCCTTCAATGAATCTCACATGTGTTCATTGACCATGTTGGCACAATAAACCTTAACTAGTTCACAATTAATCCTGCTCACAAGCACTCACAAAAGAATCCTATCAGTATCTCCTCCCATCTTCTTACCCAGACCCATCAGCAAAAGGTATCTATTAAGCTTTACAGTGATGTTGGCTAGAAGAGCCACACTAAAGAATTCACTGCTCCTGCATCATCTAGGATTGTTTCTTTCTACAAATAAACCTCTCATTAACTTTGAATCTTCGTTGTTGTTTTTGCTAGGTGAGCTTGATTGAGTTCTCACTCATAGTAACTCAATGGATAAAAGAACAAAACACTGCCAAGTCCTGCACCATCTTCAGAAGTGTTATGTTTGAGCCCGATTTTGAAGTTACTTTGTCAATCCATCTCATCAAAGACCTATCCCTTTTTAAGTTACACTCTACTTCACCAAACGATGTTTCAGGACTGAAACAACCGATACCATGTCCAAAGATAGTACATACTCAGTATCCTTGCTTCTAAGGCGAATTCTGGCTGTGCTTATTCCAAAAAGATTTATTTGTTCTCCTGGAAGTCCATGGAACTTACCATGTTCTTTTATGACATTTTAATTCAATTCATCAATTTTTCTAAAGTACTATTTCTTATTCATACTTTGCATGTATATAAGACAATGGAAAATACCATGACTTGGTCAGCCACAACGTAGTTCTTTAAGCAAAACCATGACTTTTCAGCAGGTTTTCCTAATGAAAAACATTTCTTTTTGATTTCTTGATTGTTGCTTCCACGAGCACTGGTTGTGGATCCTAGCAAAATGCAATCATTGACAACGTCATCCTGTTCTCCAATTACCACGACCTTGTCTATCAGTTCAGTTGTGAGGAGTTTGGTCTTCTTTACATTGAGTTGTAACCCATAACGAACTCTGTAGATTTTTGGTCTTCATCATCAAGTGAGCCCTGTCTTCTGCGAATTCAGCTAGCGAGTTTGTGTCCTCGGCATATAGCAGATTTTTAATAATTCTTCCTCAAATCCTGATGCTACCTTTTCTTTCATATAGTCTATCTTTTTGTACTTTTTTCTCAGCATACAGATTGAATAAGTACAATGGAAGGTTGTAGCCTGACCACACTGACACAACACTCCTGATTTTAAGCCACTCAATATTCCTTCCTTCTATTTGGAGGTCCATATACAGGTTATACAGGAGCATCATGCAGTGTTCTGAACTTTAAGTCTTCTCAACAGTTTCCTACAATATTTACTACTTGGTTACTGATGAATTTCACTCAGAGGATGTCTTTCATTTTCATCCATAATGTCCAACTCTTCCAAGATGCTACTGTGCTCCACTGTCCCCTCACTCCTTTCTTAAGTATGTTCCCTTCTCACCGTGGGTTCTGTGATTTGCTGCAAAGTGATTTGCTGCAAAGCTTACAAAATTTGAGGAAGTATCTCAAGTAGTAGTGGGTATTTTGCAGTCCCCAATCTGAAGGTCAGACAAGGCAAATCAAATACAGGGCCCAGAGCCAGAAGACAAAAATGTCCAAAAGTCACACCAGCATTCTAGCTTCTACCAGTGCTCACTAAGGAGACAGAGATATGGCTTTCCAGTGAGCTGATAGATATTGTAATTATACAGTGGTACCTGGTTATATACTTCATCCAAGGCAAACAAAGGATGGTGTGTTAAGTCACATTCTCTACTAAAGCAGAGATGCTCCCAAGGAAACAAAGGATAGGAGAAAGATAAAAAACAAAAGTTACAATTATAGAAAAATCAGTCCTACTGGACTGATAGAGACCGGAAGAACTTCTCAAACCATGGTCGTGTATCGCCATTGGAAGCTGAAACTGAATCACTCCCCTGGCTTAACTTCCATCCCAATGGAAGACCCCGAAAAGAATAACAACGGGTGATAGACATTCCTTAGAACAATCGTCCACAGGAGATCCAAAGATCAGCATTTGCCCAGAGAGAAATCTCCGAAGACAGGAAGGGATAGAGGAGAGGAAGGGAAGATACGGAAAGACAAGGAAGGGGTGCCATTGAGGGACATGTGTATGAATTCTGAATGGAAAACCAATTTACTCTGGAAACTTTCTCACAAATCTCAAGAAAGAGGTAAAAAACAAAATGGCGCTTCCATTGTCCTTTAGTCAATTTGCTCAAGGGGATATCATGAGAACTGCCCATATAGAGTTTTCTTAGCTGTAAATCTTAACACAATCTAGAGCTTGCCACATCTTACTTCCGCTTTGCCATGCAGTGAGTTTGCGCCACACAGTTTTGGTTCAGAGACGAGTACAGACCTTTCTTTCTGCACAGGGATCTTTTCAGATGGCTATCTAAAACAAAAATGTGAAAAAGGACTAACACATTTAATTGAGTCAATAACACACATATTTGCCCGGCTATGAGTCTTTTAAAAAGCAGACTACCAGATCATCCCCCCCCCCCCGTGAGTGGCTGAGGGGTTTGAACTATTGACCTAACAATTATCAGTTGAGGGCTTAAAACCGGTGCCATAAACTGTGTCATCAAAGGTTAGTGCTTCCAAATTTATGGGCCCCAGGCGTTCAGAGTACTACTGCATTTTTTAAAACCTTTAGATCAACACATGCATGTGCCGACTGAATAAAATAGTGATGTCTTTATGACTATTTCTAATGCTCAGAGATGTCAAATAATAAATAAAATAGAAATGATTGTGTATTTTAAAGTATTCAGTGCTAAATACAACCATAGTGTTTATGACTTATTCTTATTGCTATAAAAGGATCTTTCTATACCCAAATTTGGGAACCACTTAACTAAATCTTAATTGTTGTGTTTGGGCCACAAATAACGCTGGGGACAAGGAAGCCAGTTGGCCTAATAAAACTATGAAGAAAGCAAAGCCTTTTTTGGTTTTCCGTTTACCGCCTTATAAGCTTTGGGTCTTATCTCTTCCACTCCCACACTTATCTCTCTAACTACATAAATTTTAAGAGAGAAATATTTGTTGAAAGATTTTTTCTGGACCTGGAAGTGTGCTAGACACCTTTTATGCTTTAATTCATTTTCTAAAAATAGTTATGATGGATATTATTAGTCTCATGTAGTGGGTAAAGAAACAGTTTCAGAAATACTCATCAGTAGCCTCAGGAGCACAAAGCAGGTGAATTGTATTTATGATTCAAAGCAAGGTCTGACTAATCTCAGTTCCTAAATTCTTTCCACTGTTCAAAGGTGCATAAAAGAAATTTTATGTTTTGAAAACTCAGGTATGACGTTTTAAGACTCAAGTTATTTTGCTATTTTTAAGGAAGCATTTCCTCCTTGAGTGGGCATTGCACCTTATGCTTACCCAGTGTCCCCAGCACATAGTAAAATGCCAGCTTTACAGCCATTCGTTCCATTCCAACTCCTAGAGACACTACAGGAGGGGGTAGAACTGCCCCTGGAGGTTTCTGAGAATGTCAATCTTCAAGGGAATAGAAAGCCTCATCTTTCTTCTACAGAGTGGTGGGAGTTTTGAACTGCTGACCTTCAGGTTGGTAGCTCCTGCACATACCAAATTCAGAATGTATTTAACCGTATTTTCTCCTTCTAGCTTCCTACATTCAACTGATCAAAAAGCATTGAAATAGTTCCCTAATGTTGCAACCCTTCACATTCTATTATTAAACTGGAGTCGCCTGGTCTTTTGTTCTTATGAGGTGAATTCCCAAGAAGGAACATAGCTGATCTTATGTCATCTGAGTGGCAGATCTCAATCTTGCTTTGCTATTTCCAAGAACAAGTTCCAGCCATTCAGAAATGCTGACTCCGTGTACATCTCCAAATCTCGTATACAGATATTCTGATCAAATTCTTCCTGTGATTTTATTATAATGTTTCTTCTAGCTGTACTTTATATTTGACAAAGGCATTTTTACACAGTTGCCCTGGTTGAACTGATTCTTTAAAATCTATGTTTCGTATATAAATTTCCAGTACGTAGCTGAAGAAACAAGCATAGAAGATGAATAAGTTGTCCCATGTCTATTAGATGCTGGGTGTTAGAAACAAGTGAGAAATGCAATAATTTTACACACAGAGCCACCTTCTTCCCCCTTAATCACCTCTGAGAATGGCGGTACGGATTACATCTAGCTGCTGCACACAGTGACCGTGCAGCAAACATTAATTAATTTGGATTAAGCTTCCAGGTAGAAGTCACCTCTTTTAAACGTAGATTGGTCTGTGAGACATCTTACTGAGTAAGCATAAGCCCCAAGCAATTGGGTCAATTAAGCTTGCAGGACTCAATTTTGACTTCTTAAAACTTATGAAAAATATGTGATTGATTTTCAGGGATTCCAATAGCTGACAAAAAGTAAAATGTATATCTTAACCTTAAATAAATGGATGGTTATAGAGGAATTGAATGAATTAGATGAGAGTTTTGGAGAATTATTGATTAAGGAAAAGATATTTTGAGCTATAATTGTGCAAATAGGATTATTCCCAATCTATGCAAATTTAAAATGACAAATTAGCAAACTGCCTTTTTGGTTTCTGTATCTACTGTTTGAGTGAGATGATTTGAATGGGTTAAATCGATACTCTAGTGTTTAATGAACTCCTATTGAACTAAGGTAATCAAGTTTCCTAACCCAAAAATCCAAAACTATATACTAACCTGATATTAACCTACCAAGACACACTATCAATACTCCTAATAGTACCGAGACATTGTAACAATAATCTCTTCTTATAGAAACAGTAAGTCTTCCCAAAGATAAATTTTCCATCTTTTAAAAATTACAACTCTGCTGCTTGTTTGGAAACTAGCATTGATATGCTAGCCATTGCATCTTTGATATTTGAGATCTGACATGCCCTTTAAAGTAACCAATAAATCAGAAGAAAAACAGAGGATAAGTGCATTTCAGGAACATTTTCATACTTGGGAAGAATGTACGTAAGCATGTCACAAACCATCGGAAGGCTTCTCTCTCCTCCTTTTGACATTCCCTATGATTTCCCATCTAGATTCAACATTTAAGGTTTGGTTGGTTTTTTGTACTGAAGGATAGACTTCAGTAAAGTCAACCTCAAATTCTTACTTCAATCTAATCTCAAAGTATCTCACGGTCTATCCTTCTTGCCTTTTATCAGTTAGCTAAATTTGATTTGCCGTAACTAAGTTGAAAGGAAATAAATGATGATATTTTTGATTTGGCTCAGTATATAAACTAAAACTAAGTTCTCTAGTGACAGAGTAACAAAATACATCACAAGTGTGTGGCTTTTAGAAAGTATACATTTTATTTTCTCACAATTATGGGGGTTCAAAGTCTCAATTCAGGAGATATTAGGAAGTCAGTCTTTACACATTTTAACCTCTAGTGGCTGACAACCCTTTGTGTTCCTGGGCTTGTAGATGCATCTGCTGTTGTTACCGGTTTGCATTTAGTATCTTCTCTGTGTGTAACTCAGAAGTGATTAGATATAAAACCCACCCTACTCTGATATGGCCTCATTAACATAACAAATGAAGCCTATTTCCCTACAGGATCATATTCACAAGTGTACGGGTTAGGGTTACGGTTTCAGGACAGTTTTGGAGCGATAGGGTTCAATCCAATCCAATTCGACAGTAGAGAGCCCGTTTCTGATTCAAATGTGCGCATTGTTGTCTTTATCTAGAAAACTGAGCAAGTTGTCCTTTTCCAATTTCTCTTTGTTTATTATGAAGTCTAACAGGGACCGTATAATTGTCTCCTCTCTCTATAAGATATCCATAAAAGCAATATAGCTAAAACTAGTGAAAAATTTCCCCAAGATTGAATTTTTTGTGGGATCATTAGAAGTTATAGCTTAGCAGAAAAGTTTCCTAGAAAGAAGATAAGTTTTTACATGAATAACCATAAACATTTCAGTTTATAAATATCAAATAGCTTCTTGGAAAATATTTGGCATTGCTCAAAGACAATATACATATTCATTACTGTAGTTCTTAGAAGAGAAATTAATGGCAAATAATTCTGAGTTGTAAGGACACCATTCCATTGTATATGAAAAAATGAGCCCAGTGATTCGTGACCAAAGTGAACTTTCCAGCATATTAATATATATATATATATTCCATTAGATCCCAGAAATGAAATAATTAAAAAATTTTGAATTTTATAACCAGCCTATTGTAGTATTTTTCATGCTAAATATACCATGTTTATATTCATTTTAAAGCCAAAACAAGATGCATGTTCAGAATTACTCTAAAACAGATTGAAGGCAGAATCTTAATTATTTATTGATTTGTTTGTTTTTTATTTAGCTTTACTCTTAATTAAACTCAACCTTAAGCCACCTTTGTAGATTTTAAAATGTAGGTTTTGTTTAGAAAGATGATAGGTAATATATGATTGACACATTCTGATTTGTTCAATCATTCTGCTTTTCAAAACATTGTTCACAGCGTGACATTTTTAACAAGTTTGTTCCATGAATGACTGAAATTTGTTAGTGATGACCCAGATATGGTTCAGTAAACATTTTTGCAATTATTAGACTCTATATAATAATTAGATCAAATTTGTGCATGCAATAGATATTTGCTTGTTGAATGTTCATATATTCACGTTTATGAAGAATTGTTTAATAATATCGCTTCTCAGTTACTAAGAAAGACATTAAAAATATAAGAATTCTAGTAATTCTAAGAGCCTGTTGCTTAGAATTTTCTAGGATTGCAACTACATTTTCATTGAATACAGTAAACCATGTTGGCATTTATTTGCAGTTTAAAGCATTCCAGCTGGATGACTCTGTTTCTTTGCTTGCGGTATTATCTTGGGAAGTTCACCTCAGGGTACAGGGGTAAGTGTAGAAAATTCTGGCTGATTGCAACACATGGCGACTATATTTGGCCTTCCAATAAAGGATTACTTAGTTCCACAGTTTTAGCACGCAGCATCTGGTATTCAGGATAACATCATGTTTTTTCTGAAAACCTCAGGCAAAGTTCTGGCGGAGTAGCATCCCGGAGTATTTATACCACATTTTGCCAGCTTTTCTTGCTCCGGAAAATTGCGTGGTCATCATCCCACTGGTATCTAGTTAGTACCTGTTAGCAGCCTACCCACATTGATTTATAACATGAAGTAACGAAGCCTTTGGAGGAAGGGAATAAATATGAACATAAATCATCACTAATTCACAGGCCACATGGATAGCCATGGAAATAATAGCTTCATGAGTACTTCCACTCCAATCCAACATCGACTTTTCTTTGTCCAAGCAGAATCTGGATTACCACATGAAATAATTTATAATTAAATAAATAAGGAAAGTAAATATAAAATTCCTTTTGTTAAACATAAGGTAACTTCAAATTATGCCACCTCCATGATTTTATCATTGATTATTTTAGGAAACCATTGAAATTAAAATATATTTACAGTAATAATTCAACAACAAATAATCTTGAGTTCTTTTAAATTTTAATTAAATTTAAGGAAGCTGATTCTCCAATAATTCTTCTTCTTATTATAGAATGCAGTTTTATAAACCATTGAATTTATGTTTAAAAAAGGTAACCAAATAAACTATCTTGGTTAAGTGAGGTCAACTTTACATGCTATGTTTCGGAGTTTGCATTCTATTCCACAACCACCAGTTATGTCAAATAGATTCCAGTTCGTAGGGACACAGTGCATGCAAGAGCAGAACTAGATGTGCTCCCAAGGATTGTCCGTGGTGGTTTCAGAAACAGATCCTCAGGTGTACTAACAACTCTGTTCTTCAGTTTCCTTTTCCTATAAAGTAGTGCCCACTCTTCCTATTTAAAGGAGCCCTGGTAGTGTAGTGGCTAAGCATTGGGCTGCCATCCCCATGGTCAGCAGTTCAGAGCCATCAGCAGCGCTGCAGAGGAAAGCTTGGCTTTCAATTTCTGTGAATAGTTGCAGTCTTGGAAACCCACAGCTTGTAACCATGAGCCAGCACTGACTCAATGGTAGCGAGGCAAAGGGATTCTTTATTACAATTCTGATTACCCAAAATGACTTTTTAATTTGGCAGTAAAGTCTGCTGACTCTATTGTCAGCAAACCTGACCATAATGGCCATCAAATCAATTCTGGCTCATTGGGACCCTCTGTCGGTTTCCCAGGTGGTAGGTCTTTAAAGGATCAGAAGATCTCAACTTTCTCCTTTGTGTAGATATTCATACTTTTAACAGAAGAAGTATTGATGTTTATTGCAAGAAAATGTCCTAAAACTTAACTCAGATTGCTGAAACCTGAGAGATTTCAATATAAGGGATTATGGACCTACTATACCAAGAATGAAGATATGAACCCAATTATTACTAACTAAAGTTAGTTTCATGTCAATTTGAAGATATATAAACGTGTAGGGGTCGGTGGAGTTTAGCCTGTCAATTAGGTCCCCTCCTCATGGTTATTCCTTGTGGGCATGGCCTTCTCTTAAGCAGGGTCCTGGAAACCTCCCCCACCTCTCTCAGTGCCTCCACCTTCCTGCTGGTGGACTTTGGTTGCTGCCAGAGCCCCATAGATGCAACCACCGCCATTGGATCCTCAGGACGTGGCACCCTGAGTATATTCCTGCATTCCGCATCATTGCATGTGGCTTTATGAGTCTGAAGAGGAACTTAGGGACACGTATTGTATTTATGGACTTAAGTTGGACTGGCCTACGATGTTTTCCTGATATACACTTACTTTGTACACATATATGAATGCCATTGGATTTGTTTTTCTAGTCACCCTGGTCTAACACAACAAATGCTTGTTCTTTCTCAAGCCTTCATAGAGAAATGGCTTTTGTAAAATTGTATTCATGTTAGGTAATTCATTCCCTTCTCATTCTCCTAACAAATGTGTAATGACTAGCATAAAAATATAACTCAATGTCAGTTCTATGGAATATAAGAAATAATAGTTAATTTTGTGATGATCTAGCATGCTTTTATGTATTTTAACATTATAACAGGGCCAATTTTTAAGTTTATTTTACAGTGGGTATTTGTTTTTGGTATTTACTGGTAACTCAAATAATACGTAGTATAATGTGACCAACATTGACTAAAAGTTCAAAATTCTGAACTTCTGAAAATAATTTTGAAAAGTAAGGCAAATTCAGCAGTAAAAAGTTAGACAATGTAGCAAACGATTTAGAAGGAAAATTCAGATCAAGTGGTTTCCCCATTGTCAACCTCATTGCTTACAAAGCAATGAATAAGGAGAATGGGTTAAAGGATATTTGGAAAACAGATAGACCAATGTCAGCGAGAAAACTACTTGACATAATAACTGATTGAATAACCTTAAAGACACATTACTCTCATCATCAATTCAAAGTGAAGATAGGAACCATTCATCATTCTGTTTTTAAAATGTACCTTTGTCCAAGTGTTTCTTGGCTGTTGCCTTATAGTTATAAGACTCTAAATACTGTTCTATGGGTCCAAATAAACTTTCGGAGGGCACATGATGTGCCAGGATTAATAGTCGACAAGGCTTGCATCATCAATTGAGCTAGTGTATTTTTAACCCTGAGCGTGAGTAATGCTTTAAAATTTTATAAATTTAAACTTAGGAAGAAAATCAGAAAATATTTTCTGGGAGTCATTTCTTTTCAGATCTATAGAGGCAATCACATCAGTGTCATTAGTGTTTGGCCAATTAATAAATTGAGGAGAGCAGCAAAACCTATAGAAAAACTCAGATGGCCAAGGAAGCAACATTAGCGTTGGTAACTCTCTTCAAGAGTGGAGATGGGCCATGACATTTTACAGATGGACTTTTATCAAGGTTTATATTTCAGTATTTAAAAGATCTCCATTTGAAAAACATTAGAAATGTTTAATCATTCCAACTTAAATCAAAATAATATTAAAAAGTTCTAATCTGGGAAAATTGGAGAAGGCTCTTTATATCTCAGAGAAAGGTTGTTATGACCTGTCCTTTTTATTTTTCTTAACTGAATGACAGGAAACCTTACTGTATCTCTGGATAGTTGAAAGGAATAAACCTAATGACATTCACTTAGGTCATTAGGTTTTTTTATAAGATCACAAAACTCATATGCTTACAGGAATAAGTACATAAAAGTAGAGGACCTCCATCAATCTGAAGAGATAATTTTTCCAAGTAAATAAATTGAATGTCATTAATGTTGAGAAATTGTTTGATTTGGTGACTAAGAGACCCCAGAAAAACTTCCTTATATTAACCTAGCAATGTATTTATATGTACTTTGAGAAATACTATACCGTATTCACGCTATACCTTTATTATATCCCATATTGAAGCTATATTAAAGCAGAATTCTCTTAAAGTTTCAAACTACTGGAAGTCCACCATCCCCAAATTTTTATAATTGTAGACTCATATCTTCAGTTTTACTGAGAAGATAGGTACCTCCATAAAAGAATGTAGGTGATAAATGTTTTTACTGATTACTAAAATTTACCTTAATACTTAAGAACGTGTCTGTAATCACATAGGGTTTTTCTATGTTTTTAAAATGGCAACAAAATTTTGGGATTCAAGTCCTGACTACAGACATATAATGTCAAACATTGGGCAGAGAATGGATTTATAGGAGCCTTTATTAGGGCAGCATCCATATAATGGAAACCTTTTGTTATCAGAGTCTGAGGTCGCTAGTTTATTGTGCCAACCTGACTGATAAACACATGTGGGATTAATTGAAGGGTGGAGAGATAAATGGCTTGGCAAGCCTCACCTTTCTTGTCTCTCGCTCTTTGATCATCGGATCAGTGTGCGGCTCCCTTGCTTGTTCTGTGCCTCAATTTAAAGGGCACACTATCTGTGGGACGCCTAGCCTGTGGATTGTGTCGCTGTAATTTGAGGCCCCTTCAAGACCTGCTTCACCACACAATTGGAATTTACATCTCTTGAGCTGGGGACCTGGCTGACTGTTGGTGACCTGTCTTGCTGTTTGCTGCCTGTGCCGGGATAGCTTGAATTGCTCTACATTGCTCTCACAACTGTCTCACAGGAGTGAGTTGCACTGAGCCATTTGTACTGCTTTATAATTTAACTGTTTATTTCTTGTGTTACATATCTATCTATCTATCTGTATCTATATATGTATATATCTGTGTATATTTATATCTATATCCATATCCTTATCCATATAATCTATCTATATCTATCTATATCTATATCTATAAATTATTAGCAATCTGGTTTTGTCTCTCTAGAGAACCCTGTCTAACACAGAGTCCCATGGAGTTTTCCTCCATTTTACTGTTACTTGTATTAATTTTTTGTTTGTTTGTGTTTGTTTCCGTATATGAAATTCAAGAAAGGCACATCTATAGAAACAGCAACTGGATTAATGGTTTGTTGAGAGTACAGCAGAAGAGGTTGGGGGAAATGGGGAGTTAATCACAATGAGTACAACTCTTCTGGCTATAACTGAACTATTGAATTGTAAACTCTGTGGAAGACATGCCAAGAAAACTTTTAAAATAAAGAGTTCATATTGAGAGGAAGTCATTTTTTCAAATTAAGAATCGAAATGAACCGAGGACTCTGAACTAAGAGATCCATGGAGGGGACAGTTTAGGAAGTTTTTATAAGAAAATACAAGGAACTTTAACAAAACAATTCAGTGACTAGTTGATACTTAAGTAATCGTTACAAAATTGGGTGCATCTGGCCTTGAAACAACATTCTATGTTACAACAGACAGAGCAAGCGTCATTCTCAAGTTTCTCTTAAATCAGGATCTCTTCTGAGAATTGCTTTTAACCTGGTTCTCCGATCAGTCTGTTTTCCTATGCAACGAAACGCTAAACAATTAAAGTCACATGTTTACCAAGTAATTTTTTTCTGAGGAAGGTGGAAGATCACAGACATGATAGACTGTGCTTCTTAATGAAGAAGTAACTTTTCATTCAGTGAGTCCGGTTTTTGTTTGATTTCACTGCAGTTTTCACTTCTGCTTTCAGTACCATTGATCCTTGATCGTGATTGCATGTTGACTAGTTCTTTGTGGTGCATTTACTCTGTGTATACTTTCCATTGTTTTTGATGCGTCCTGTATCATTGAATGCTTTACTCATAGAATCTTTCAATGCTATAACTTGAGGTGTGATTTTTAAAATTCAGCTCTTTCAGTTTGATATGATTAATACTGTCTTCATTTTTGGATTTTTAACTCTGAAGTCTTTGCACATGTTGCCAAAAATTTACTTGGTCTTTTCCAGTTGCCTTTTGAAAATTTCTCTCCTGCTCTTTCACTTAATCATTTCTCCCATGTGCCTTAGCGAATCTACATTTAAGATCAGGTTTCAGAATCTTTTCTGACATCCACTTTGTTCTTTTCTTTCTTTCTTGCCCATCTTTTTAATGACCGCTTGCTTTCTTCATGTAGGATGTGCTTGATGCCCTCCCACCACCCATCGGCTAGTCTGTCCTTCTCATTCTCATAGCACAGCTGTTTGAGAGAGTTCTGGAAACTCTGCTGGGTCCGACTCAACATCTTACTTTGGTTCTCATGGACTTGTTTTAATTTTCTTCAGCTTTAGCCTGAACTTACATACGAACAACGAATGGTTCCACAATACACCCTTGGCTGTTGATCTTCAGCTTCTCCCTCATTTCCTCCCACAGATGTAGTCTATACGATTTTTGTCTATTCAAGATGTCTACGTATTTAGTTGCCTTTTGCGATGTTGAAAAAATGTATTTTCTATGAAAAATTGTTGGTCTTGCCAAATTCTATCATGAGATCTCCAGCTTCTAATCTATCACTGAGTCTGTATTTCCCAACTATCCTTACCTCCTATTTGTTTCCATTTTGCATTCCAGATATCAATAATGACAAATGCATCTTGATACCATGCGTGATACATTCAGACTGAAGACAATGGAAACGTTCTTCCAATTTTTCATCTCTAATTGTAGTGCTTGTTGCATAAATTTGAATCAGAGTTGTATTGCTAGTAGTCCATTGCATGGTGATAGGTCTCATCCTATTACAGATACACTGCATTTTCCTATTACAGATGCACTGCATTATCCTATACAGATGCACTGCATTATCCTATTACAGATACACTGCATCATCCTATTACAGATGCACTGCATTACCCTATACAGATGCACTGCATTATCCTATTACAGATACACTGCATTTTCCTAATACAGATAGCACTGCATTATCCTATTACAGATAGCACTACATTTCAAGCTAGACCTTGAAATATCCTTCTTGATGATGGGTGCCATGCCATCTCGTTGAATCTGTCATTTCTCAAAGTAAGCCACAAGGGTCCCGGATTCAAAATGGCAAATTCCAGCCCATCTGGGCTCACTAACACCTGGGACATGGTCTTGATACATTCTATTTCAGCTTGGACAACCTCCCGCTTCCCTGTGTTCAGACTTCGTACATGCCAATTTCTCATTATTAATAGATACTTGCAGCTGTTTCTTCTCATTTTGAGCTGTGTCCCATTAGCACATGAGGTTCCTGAAGACTTTGTTCCCAGAGACTTTACTCCCTCTGTGTCGTTACGGTCCACTTTCCTTTGGGAAGGCAGTGCTTCCTCGGTCTGATTTTGAGTGCCTCGGCCAGGGAGGCTCATTTGGGGGCACTATTGTGGATGATAGACTGCTGCTGTTCATGAGGCTTTCAGTATCGGACAAGTCCCCACTGCAGTCCGTAAGGTTTTCAGTGGATGATTCCTCTGAAGTGGACAGTCTATTCCTGCTCGATAGTATGTTCTTAACCTGGAAGCTCTACTGGAACCTGTTCACTCTGGGTGACCCCACCGCCATTTGAAATACCAGTGACACAGCTTCTTGCATAACAGCGAGAGACAAGCTACCACCGAACAACAAAGTGACCAACCTACCTGTTTGCAACTTGTGTATAATGCCTGATAAGAAAGTTTTCTAATAAACAAGTATTTCTTGATCAGCATGGTTGCTAGTTGGGCTTGGGGTCACTCTCATTCCATCTGATGCCTTTCCAGTAGAATGGGATGCTGCCTGGTCCGGTATGGGTATGATGTTCTTGCCCCCCAAGGCAGTTAAGTCTCTTTTTGTGGTCACTTCACATTGTTATGCCTTCTAACCTAGAAGGTTCATCTTTAAGCACTATATTGAACATTTTTATTTTGTTTCATAGGGTTTTCCATGGCCAATGGCCAACGATGGATTCCCGGACTATCTTTCTGCTCTGTCTTAGTCTGGAATCCCTGCTAGAACTAGTGCGCCCTGGGTGATGGCTCCAGTCTTTGCAATACCAGTCCTCTATCGTTCAGCATCACATTCACAAGCAAGTCACCAGAGGACAAAACTAATAGACAGGTGATGATTCTCAAACTTAGTCTGTGGAATCTTTGGATGCCAGGGGCCCTAACACCTAGGCTTAGTCAAGGATTAAAAAGCACATTCATAGATACTCGATACATTTTGATGTTAATGAATCACCCTTATTATTAGCCACCAGAAAGAAAAATAACCTCAGACTTCATAGTTTCCAGTAAAAAATGTCTGCTGCAGAATATAATTTCAACCTGAATTTTAAATAAGGATTTCACAACTCTCTCACACTTGAAGACAGTGACAGCACCATGCTAGCTTAACACTATTTATATATTCTAGGCTAATGAACAGTCTGGAGTTAAAAGACAGACACTATATACTTCTCCATCACCATTAGCACCTGATAGAAAGTTTCAGCTCAGGGAAGTTTACAGGGGGAAACAGGGAGCAAGGATGGGTCCATTGTCATTCTTGCAAAGTCATCAGCCAGGAAGGTAAAAGTCAAGATGGAACATAGTTTTTAGTTTTAAAGTAAAACAATTACACCATGACTATAAATAATATTCTCTGTGCATGAGATTCTAAGCTATGAAGAGGAGCAGGTAGGGATAGGAAGAATAGGATAATTAAACTCCCTCCAAATATTCTGAAACACCACATTAATCTGAAGAGAGGGATCTCAATTAGGGGCGGTTATCAGACTCATCTGACAATGAGACTCTTTTTTGGGTAGTGTCTCCTGGGAATAGTATGTCAGAGTACGTACCCTTGGGAACATGAACTCAAGGAAAGGATATGGAATCACCGAAAATGGTAGCAATGGAAAGTGCACAGAAGTAGATGTAACAAAGTAAAACTTTGTTAACTTGCCTTCCCCAAGAAATCAAACACTATTAAGAGAACAATTGTGATATCGTTGCAACAGAAAAGGACAACATGGCCATATTACTGGACAGCTCTAGATCAATCATATTTGCATTCCATGTAAATGATGTTTCCGGGTTTAGGCCACATATTGGTCTTGAGCGAAGCAGAGGTGGTGAGAAGTTGTTGGATGTGAGATTTGTTTTTAAACTGACACCAACGGGATCTGATAAGTTGGGCTTGGACAGTGAGAAAGGGAAGTAAATTAAGCATGACCTGCATGCTTTGGGACAATCATCAGGGTGAATGGCAGTACATTTACTGAAATTAGCGCCGGATGGAAAACAGAATTCATGTTTAGACATAGTAAGATTTAGGATCATATCCAAGTGGACAGATCAAGTGTCCAGTTGGATATAAGACTCTTAACTCAGGAAACATGGAAGAGTTGGAATGATACATTAAGAAACCATCAGGTTATAAGTAGTATTTAAACCCATCCAAGAGACGCCATCTCCTAGAAGACCACACGCACAAAAGAAAACACAGCCAAGGATGAAGCCTTGGAGTCCTCGATCGTTTAGAGGCTAGAAAGTGAGAAGAAACACGGAGTAAGTCATGAAGCTAGAGCGATGGATTGGTGTAGTGAGAAGTAAGGGAAGAAATGCCTGAAGCCAAATAGAAAATCAAAAAGAATTTCATAAGGAAAGGAGGAATACTGCACGCCAAATGATGACCATTACAGGGGAAACTTTTATAATGTAACAATCAGAGAAATGATGAGGAAGAAAATCTTGCTGATGAGGAATACCAAGAGAATTGGGGCGAAGAGAGACAGATGGCAAGTGCGCTTGTTTTCTAGCCCTGCTGGAATCTATTACCACAATGTGGTGACTTGACTAACAAGGATTTAGTTTCTCTGGAGCTCAATAGCATCACGCCAAGGGCCACACTCCCTCGGCAGGCTCCAGGAAAGAATCTTTCCTTATTTCTTCCAGCCAGCTTTTCCTGGCTTTGTGGCAGCTTAAACCATCTCAATGACCTCACCTGACTTTCTGACCCTGTACCCTCTCTCCCCGTCTTATAATAATACTAGTTACTGGATGGAGGGTGCAACTGACATCTACAATTATATTATCTTGAAATTCTTGTGTAGTTACACTGGCAAAGACACCTTTTCTAAATAAGGCCGTTTCCTGCACTTCTGGGTGGATGGGATTTGAGGGGATGCTATTCACCATCTTATAGCAAGAGAGCATGTGATACTTCGCATCATATGCTCTGTGCTGTGATGGGAAGCGGGAATGAAGGACATGAAGGAAACCCTGCTTAAAATACATAATAATAAAACAGAGTACGGCATTCTTACACGCTGACAGGAATGATCCACTGAAAAGGGAGAAAACGATGATATCCTGTGTATAAATGTTGGTGGGGAGAGGACAGTGGTCAGAGTGTGTGTGGAGAGGAGTGAGTGTCTCCACCTCACAAGTAGGACAGCAAGCGCACTAGTTAACGAACACAGAGATGGAAAGATCGCAAGGATCACACGTTATATCCTGGTCAATTTATATATATATATATATATTAGGTGCAGTCATGTCTAAATTATGTGATACAAAGCTTTGCCATTCTTTCTCAGGAGCATTCTGGTAGGATTTCTTGCAACAGAGATACATTTGTTCTTCTAGCAATCCATGACATATTTCATATACTTCATCAACCCCATACTTCAAGGGTATTAATTTATTGCTCATGTTTCACATGCGTACAAGATGACTGAAAGCACTAGAGCTTGGGTCTGTCGTCAAAGTGACATCGTTTGCTTGTTAACACTCAAAAGTGATCTTTTGCAGAACTATTGCCTAATGTAACACATTTGATTTCTTGACTTCTAATTTCATGGGCATTGATTGTGATTGTAGAAACAAGTGAAACGAACTTTGAAAGCTTAAATATTTTCATATTTAAATACAAAGAAAGCTCAGAATCAAAATTAGAAGACTTGTTAACTACATATGATATGCAGGTGACAAAACCTTACTATTAGTGAAGCTAACTTGAAGCACATATTGTTGAAATCTCAGACTATAGACTTCACTATGGTTTATACCTCAAAATAAAGAAAATGAAAATCCCCACAATTGAACTAAAAAGCTATATAAGATGGGGTGTTTAAAAGTTCATGAAAGATTTTCATTATATTTTAAATCCATTTTCCATGAACTTTTTGAAGCCTGTTGATCCCTCTATCATCTACCTAACATATATAAATAATGTAAAAATATAAATAATATAAAAATAACATATATACAATATAAAAACTCCTTCTAATGTGCTCTATAGACATATAATAAAAGTCCACTTTGTCATCATCTATTTCTTTTCCTGTTTTAGAAATAGGATGAGGAAGAGTTATTTTCCCTTGTTTATTTTTACTCATATGCTAATGTAATTGAATATATGTTTATTAGCAGATAAATATTTATTATTTTATCATTACATAACTCTAAAGTAATGAAATATTTAAACAGAAATTAAATGTACTATAGGTCTTATAAACTAGGTAGCATTGAACTATTTGGCAATAGCACAAGTTAGAAAGGAAAATGTTATATGTGAAGCCATATCATGTTAGATAGTGGTAAACTACCATAAATTAATGGATGCATGTTACATTCCTTAAAAACAATGAAAAATCTAATTATTTAAAGTACAGCAAACTAATAGCAAGATTATAGATTGAATCCCAACCATATCACTAATCACATAAATAGAAATAGTCTCAATACGCCATAAAAATACAAGATTATTAAAACAGGGGGAAAATCTCCCTACTTTTCATTGGAAGTAAACTTTATATACATCTATCTTATTCCTGATACTGGTGATTTTGTGTCTTTCTCATTATTTCCTATTTAGTTTGGTTAAAGTTTTACTACTTATTTGATCGTCACAAAGGATCAACTTTTAGTTTTATTAAGTTTCTATTTTCTGAGAGGGACAGTGACCATATTTGATTTCATTTCTGTGATTAGTTTACATCATATGACAAAGGTGGAAACATATTACAGATATAATCAGGAAACATCATCAGAAGACTTTGAGTTCATTGTTAGGATCATCATCCTGGAAAGGCTTGACCAACTTGATAAGAACTTAAAAAGTGAGTATAGCCATCTTGAAGTTAGAAATTCCAAATATCAGACTATTTGCTGGCCTTCAGGAGATAAGTGACCACGTTCAAGAGGGTCAGTGGATGGGACTACGTCCCTATTATCTACGCACATATTCTACAGTCTGAAAATTTGTCCCTGGATAACAACTGAAAAGAAAATGTGACCTTGGTTATATGATTCCAAGGAACTGAACTTTCAGCTACTACTGAGCTTGGACCAGTACCAGACCCCAAGCTCCAAATGAAACCATGAACCCAGGTAAACTTTAATTCCATTCCTGTGGTATTCTGACCAGAGAATGCACTTATGCCATACTCACATTTGTTAACTAAATATTTGTGAGATCTGCTGCATTGCTTTCTGCCACTAATTTATGTCATTTTGTTATGCAGCAATAGAAAATGAAAACATTTTTAAATTAGTTAGCTCATATTCCACCTTAAGAAACTCAGGGAATCTTTTGATACCTGATACCTGCTTCCATCCATATCTCATTATCACACAGGCTAGTGTGCTTCTTCCAGGTGGGCTTATTTGATTCCTAGATGGCTGCTTGTTTAGCTTCAAGCCTTTAAGACACCAGGCACTCTATCTTTCGATAGCTGGGCACCATCCACTTTCTTCGCCACATTTTCACATGCATCCATTTTGTCTTCAGGGAGCATGTAGGGAAGATCTCAAAGAGTGCCAGGTTATTAGAACAAAGTGTTCTGGAGTTAAGGGAGGCCTTATGTAGAGGCCCAAAGTCCATCTACTATCTTAGTACTACACATATAAATATATGTACATTGACCTCTATTCCTTTGTGTTAGACAGTGTCCTCTAGAGGAACAAAACCAGGACACTTATGATTATGTATATACATATACACACACGTGTTGTGTGTGTGTGTATGGATACATATATACAGCATGAAAGAATATAACAACTAATTTGTCCACACAGAAGTACAGAGGGATAAATTCGCCTTACTCCTATGGTACAGTTCATATACTGGAAGTTCTTCAACTCAAGAGGGATGCTGTGTCTAAGGTTAAAAAAAAAGCAGACAGCTGAGTCTTCCATAGGGCATTGGAGGCAGTCTGGCCACAGGCAGGAAATAGCAGGTCAGGTCACCAACAGTTAGCAGCTCAGGAGCTTAGCAAAGCAGGCCTGGATGGGATATTGAACTCAAGCAATGCAAGATGACAGGATCCACCAGTCTCAAGCTCAAGTGATGTATACACCAGCAGTGTGGCAAAGCAGATCTTGAAGGAACCTCAAGCTCAAGTGACATGATCCACAGGTTGGCTGTCCCACAGGTAGTGTAGCTCACTAGTTGCGGCAGAGAACTTATTAAAGGATCCACACTCCAGTCCCATCAACAGAGAGCAAGAGCCAGAGGGGCAGGGATTTCTGGGCCACTTATCTCTTTGCTCTCCAAACAAACTGTCACTTTATTAATCCTAGATGTTCCCACTGACCAGGTTGGGAATCTATCACTCCTTTTCATTATAAATTAATAAATTTACCATATGTACACACCTATAACTATACTTCTATAAATAGTTTTTCCTCCTACTTCTTTCTTCTATTTACTTTCACCTTCCTCCTATACCACTATCATGCTCTCCCTCCATTCGGCTTTCAGTAATTCCTCTCAGATATATTTCACTTGATTAAACCCCACCAGGTGTTATACACCCCCCTCACCATCAATTTTAGATCTTTTGTTGTTCCCTCATCTCTGAGTTTGTTGGCTTCCCACTCAGCCCTCCCTGCTCCCTCCTCTCCCATGTCCCCTTGGAACCACAGGTCTAGTTTCTCCTTGGGATTGTTTTCCCTGCCTATCTTATAGAGATAGACATAGGGTGAAAGAAAAAGAAAAACAAACACACAAAAACCCCAATAGATAGTTCCAAGTCAGTCTGCTGAGCATTATGTATGTTTTCTCATCTGAAGTCTGATGAGGTGCTAAGCCCTGTCACCTGAGTCAGATGTCTATTTTCAGGATTCCTCAGGGACTTGGTTACTTTGCTCCCCTTGCTGCCTTGTTGCACTCCCTTTGCATTTCACCCTGCTGTGCATGGGGCAGGCCAAGCCCATTGCCACACAGTGTCTCCAGTGCTGACAGACATGATGTGAAAGAGAGGGGTTGGAGTGGAGCCCCAAAGCCCAACTGTAGACAATTGGTCATCCTCTCACACAGGGGTTACAAGGAAGGGACAACTCAACCAGAGTGCAGTAAAGCACTGATGGAAAACACACTTATTCCTCAAGTTCCTGAATGCTTCCTCACCCCCACTACTATGACACAGTTCTGCCATACAAATCTGGCTAGACTGGAAGTACACACATTGGTACAGATAAGAGCCCTGGACACATGGAATTCAGGATAGATAAAACCCCTCAGAAACAGTAGTGGGAGTAGCAATATCATCAGGGGACGGGGATAGTAGGGTAAGAGGAAGGTAGAGAAAGGGGGAACCCATCACAAGATTGGATATATAGCACCTCCCAGGAGGGTGAGGAGAGACAATGGACAGAGCAAAACACAAAATAACTATAATAATATATAATCGATCAAGGATTCATGAGTGTGGGAGCAGAAAAAAAAGAGGAGTTAATACTAAGAGTTCAAGTAGAAAGAAATTGTTTTGGAAATGTTGATGGCAAACTATGTGCAAGGGTGCTTAATACTACTGAATGATGGATAGTTATGAGATTTGTAAGAGCACCCTAATAAAATGATTAATTTAAAAATCAAAAAGGAAGAGAAACTAAAGAGAAAAGTAAAAGAAAAAATAGATGTAAACAGAAGAAAGTTAATAATGAAGATCAGAACAGAAATAATGAAATAACAACCCCCCAATATTAATGAATATAATTGGGAATAAAAGTGGATTCTTATAAAAGATCAAGACATAGACACATTCCTTGAGAGATACAGACTACCAAAGTGTAATGAAAAATAAATTGAAAACCTAAAGTCTGCATTTTCTGGAGAAATTGTACGGGGTAACCGATCTTTCTTCAAAGAGAACTTGAGGTTCAAAGGTGTTACTGGTAAAGCATATAAAACATTTAAGGAAGAAACGTACCCATCTTACTTAAACTTAGAAAATGGAAAAGGAGGAATATTTTCAAGTATGTTTCACACGGATCAGGAGGTTTCCCGTCAGTAAAACAAAACAAAGCCTGTTGCTGTGAGTAGATTCTGATTCATTTTGGTCCCATGTATTTTTTGATAATTTTACTGGAGGGCTCTCACATATCTTATAACAATCTATAAATCAATTGTATCAAGCATAAGTGTATATATGTTGCATCATAATTTTCAAAACATTTTCTTTTTACTTGAACCCTGTTATCAATCTTCTTTTTTCCTTCCCTCCCAGACTCTCACACCCCCATGAACCCTTGATAGATTATAAATTATTATTTTTTCATATCTTACACCATACACTGTCTCCCTTGACCCATGTTTCTGTTGCTCATTGGGATCTGTTCCCCCTTTCTCCCTTTGCTCCCCACACCTTCACTCTACCCTCATAGAATTGCTACTCCCATTCCTGTTCCTGAGTGGTTATCTGTCCTTGACTGTGTGTCCAGAGATCTTACATGTATCAGTGTACATGCTCCAGTCCAGCTCAATTTGTAAGGTAAAACTGGGGTCATGATAGTGGGGAGGGGGTGATCATTAAAGACCTACAGTAAAGTTTTAGGTTTTGTCAGTGTTATACAACATACTGGCTGGCTCTTCCCTTCCTGGTGACCCTTCTGTGAGCTTTCGGTCTCCACTTCAATCCTCCTCGTTCACATCAATATGATTGTTTTGTATGCCTGATACCCGATGCTGTCGACAGCCGGTGATCACACAGGCCCCATGTATTAAAGACAGAACTGCTCTATAGCGTTTTCTTGGCTCTAGTCTGAACAGAAGTAGAGCATCAGACTTTTCTTTTGTAATATGACTGGGTGGGTTTTAACCACCAACCTTTATCTTACTAGTTGTGGACTAATCATTTGTGCCACCTGACCATTAGTCATTTAAGAACTCAAACTCACTGCCATCTAGCAGTCACTGAATCACAGCAACTCTAGAGGACAGAGAAGAACTTCCTCTGTGGGTTTCTGAGATGAACTCTTTACCTCTTTACAGAAGGGGAAAGCCTACTGTTTCTCCCAGGGAGCAACTAGTGATTTCCAACTGCTGTCCTCCAGTGAGCAGCCCCATGGGAAGTCTATGCCCCCGGGGGTGATTAGCAAAGTGCAGATTAAAATCACAATGAAATACTATAAAAACTAGTAAAATACCCCAATTGTAAATGGCAAAATATGAAGTATTAAAGAGAACATGGAGATATCTATTCAGATGGTAATAAAAGTGTTCTGAGCAATTTCTACTATACATTAGCAATTATACATACAAATGTTATGTGATTCACTACTTAAAGAATTATACATGCATGCACATGAAAAATTTACTGTAATAATAAAACAGAGATAAAACCCAATGTCAATCCACATACGAATGTTCAAACCTACAGTGGTATATCTGCCAATAGAATATATATTTGTTATGAAAGGTGATATGTTATTGTACTTATTTACAAAATAAGTAAATATGAAATTATTATGATTAATGAAAGAACCCTCTCCCTAAATTACATGAATCCCTGAATATAAAATTCTGTAAAGCATAGAGGAGGGGCTGCTTGGAGAAAAAAGAGGATTTGGGGAGAGTGGAGAAAGGCTAAAGGAAACACTGGTGGATACAAGAAAGCTTTAGGGAATCAGAAAGCTATGTTCTCCTTCTTGATCTTGGTTATGGCTTTCTGTGTGTAAATTCATATATCAAAACACAAAAATTTGCTTCTTAAAACTGTGCAGTTTATGACACTTCAAATTGAAATGAATAAAATTGCTTATACAAATAAAGCTTCTTTATTTAAATTTTTGCATTTCTGTTTTTATTATCCCAAGCTACAAGGTTGAATTCTTCAAAGTAAAAATAATGTAAAGATAATAATTTTGCATTTAATAAAATGTGCCTTCCTGTAAATTAGTAAAAATCTGCTCTGTGGCTTTGGCTTTGACTTAGCAGTTGGAACTGATCAGCTGAATGTTTATTATAATGTCCTTTTTAAAAAAACATTTACCTGACTTTACTCTCTATGTTCAATGATTTGGGGATCCCTTAGGTTTTCAAAATATTAAACTTCAAGAACAAGATTTATTGTTAATTCTGGATAATTCATATCAAATTTAAATCTAGTTGTAACTTGGAATGTGCTATATATTTAAATTTTCTAAAACACATTAAGTATAAATAAATTTGAGTTAAAAGTAAAATGCCATAACAATTAATGAAGAATAAAAAGTTTTAATTATACACACAAATTGGTTATTGATAACTTTCTTATTTTTAAGGTGGCTTCTGAAAAGGGCCTTTGTATTTCTAGGGAAATGGGACCATGTCAGAACTGTTTATCGTCCAAAGCTGGAAGGTGCGTCCCAGGCTCTGGAGTGCATAGACTATGTCCTTGGCAGTGACAAGGTTGCCCTTAGCTTGCTTTGTGTGGATGAGGGCATTGTGGATTGAGTTCTCCACAAAAACCTTGAGCCTTCCACAGATCATAAAATTCAAGATACAGAATGAAATTAAGAGTTTAGTTATCTTGAAACCTGATTTAAATGCTCCTTTGCATAATGCTCTATGTCAACTTTATTGGTAAGTTGCCCCCACCCCCACCGCATGTGATTTTTTGAAATAGTAAATTCCCTGATTCCCCATTTCCACTCATTCCGTTTATCTGTCCCTCCCTGTTTTCTTATCTTTGGTTTTTGGGAAACATCACCCCTTTGGTCCTGTAGAGTTGATTGTTTAAGCATTGTTTCTCATATGACGTCACCTATTATTTGACTAGAAGGTGGCCTCCCAGAGTATCTTTTAGTAGGTCTAGTAAGTTTGTAGGTTTTCTCAGGAAAACAGTCACTGGGCTCGTCTAGTCCTTTATTTTAGGACTTGAGTTTTCACCTGCACCATCTTACCCCCATTCTGACTGGGACCTCTTTGTGGTCTCGGTGAGTAGTGGATGTTGGTCACCATAAATTGGCGGATTCTGGTTTCCTGAGAGAAGAGGGTGTAGTTCTTGCGGCCTAATTGCTTCCTTCGGTTCTCATGTTTCTTTGTTCTCATGTGCTCCAGGTGGTGAGAGACCAAAATGCGCTTCTTAAATGGCTACTCACAATCTTTTAATACTCCCGCATTACTCTTTGATCTAGGATGTAGAACGTGATCCTTATCAATTTTTGCTGATCGACCTATATATCGCCCAAGGCTATTGTCCTGAACCTTCAGATCCAGGCGTTCAATCTTGAAGTCTAAGTTGTTTCTCTGTGTTCCCTATTATATATGAGTATACTTGAAATATTTGAAACTATGTATGTAGAAATATCCACCACCATACCTATATACAATTGTGCGAGGAAATAGAGTCCTCTTTAGCATGTATATTTACTTATGTGTCTGCTCACAGATGATGGCTAATCACTGCGGTTTCAGGCTGTACATTATGAAACTTACCATGGTTGTCATTGACCCTGGCCTCTCTCTCCACGCTTCTCTTTACCACGATCTCACTGGGCGGCCTTACCCTACCTTATGCGTTGCGTTTCCCTTCAGCAGAGTTGACTTTGTCTACTGTCTAGTTTACCTCCACACACTCGTATTCATCAGAAAATGTTTCTTTTTGTGAATAAGCCTGTTCTCAACTTTTTATAATAATGGTCTCAAATGTCATCTCTCTTTTTGCATCTGGTTTATTTCTCTTGGCACCATATCCTCTAGCTTCAACCCTGCTATGACATATTTGGGACTTCATCACGATCCTTTTTATTGGATAATATTCCATTGTATGTATGTTTCTACATTTACCTAGAGATGAACTTTTAGATTGTTTGTATGTTTTTGCTGTTGTGAAAAATGTTACTGTGAACACGGGTGTGCATGCATGTCACCACTCATTTATGTTTCTAGCTTGAGAAAGTATCATATAGTTTATTAATACCATTTGCTATGGTTTTCAAAATCTTCTCAGTCACCATTTCAACAGCAGACTCTCTTTACTTATTCTTTCCATAGAACCTTATGACCTTGGGCTACTCCTTCGCTTCGTCTACTAGCTGAAGTTCTCACATCTCTTCATGCACTTTTCAGCGTCTCTAACCACGCATACGATTCTGCATGCAATAGAGCTAAAATGCACATTTCTTAGAAATGTGTACATGCAATGCTGTAGTCAGTAGATACAAAATGCGTATTTCTTTGAAATAAGTATTAAATTCAAAATAATATTTGTCTTCTGAAATACTTAAGAATACTTATATTCTGCCCTGGAAGTATATTACACAAGGTATATTTCTCTCAGTTATCACCCAAAAGTGCACCAGTTACTGCTACAAAATAGCTAATAGGACACATATTATTTGACATAGCAATATTTCCTTTGGTGGATGGAAGGCATCCAAATCAGGGTTTAACCCATTTCCTTCGAGGTTGTAGGGAATATCTTCACCTTCCACATACTTGGATAGAACTTTCTCTGGGTTTATCTCCTTCACCACATCAAATTACATAAGGGGCCAATGTACAGTGGCATAACTTTTATGGTATCAAAAATATTTGTGGCGGTTGCTATTGCTTTAAACATTCTAAGCAGTGTATCCAAATTACTGAAGGAGAAACCAGAATTGAGGCAATATTCTCTTTCATAATTCTTGAAAGCAGTTTCTTCCACTCCCTTTGGGTTAGGGAAGCACATATGTGCTCACATATACTCAAACAATGGGGGAAAATAACATAATGGATGCTCTGGGCTATTTTGCACCCCTCTGCTCAGAATGTCTAGCTTGAATCTATCCTCCCTCTACCATCTACTGTGCACCTGAGATGATGGGTAGGCAGGTAGTTAAAGTTCCTTGGTTTATTACTATTGACTGCTGATTCGTCAAAATAACTACAGAAACAACTCTGGTCAATGCTGTGCTTATTAAGTAACAGCAGCAAAAGAATAGCACTACATCTATAGATGCCATGCTATGGATCAGAGGAGAGGTGAGTGATGCATAATTTATTAGATTTGGGATCAGAGATGAACTGTTTAAGGAGAGACTTTCAATACGAGGATATAACTGATATAGGAAAAATCAGTGACATAATATTTTAGACTTATTGGCATAGTAAAATCATAGTCTTGAAGTGAATTTAATAAGTAATCACTTGTTTGCTAGGTAGATTTTGGTGGTTTTAGCTTTCTTGACTACTAAGCCAATGCACAGCACATGGGGAGCTTGTCTTGGCTTACTTGTGGTGGTGGTGGGCTTCCTCATTCGAAGGAGCCTAGTAGTGTGGTGGGCTTTAAACCTAATGTTTTACCTGCTAGCTGCTCCCCGCAGGGAAGATAAGGCATTCGGCTTCTATAAAGTCCGAGAGACCCTACAGGGGAGTTCTACTCTAAGGGGTGATGAGGAGTCAGGTATGACCCAATGGAAGTAGATTTTGCTTTGTCTCAAATCAGAAGTGTCCCTCTACTGATCCCTACTTTTCATTTGCAATCTCTTCTCTCTGTTACCTCAGCCCTCTAGGGACCATTCTTTGTGACGTACTCAAATGCCTTGATTCATTGACTCTTTAAATCATGCATTCCCTTTTTACTCAGTGAGCGGAACTGAAGTGGCCCATTTGATAGACTTGTTCTGTGACAATTCATATTGCAAGGATTACTACAAGATTAATCCTAATAAGGTGGAAGTTAAAAATGTCCTAAATTCCGTTTCCATATTCTCTACCATTCCATTATACCTGATATTAACATCACTCCTCCCTCTTGTTCCTCCTCCTGTACCAGGGTTCAGCCACTTGCTGGGAGTCTCACAGAACTCGTGAACTGTCAAGGAAATGACTCATGTCATTGTAGAGGCTGGTGAGCCCAAAATCTGATTTTCAGATGTGTGGCTAGAGGCTTCTCTTTATTCACACTAAATTGAGCTGTTGACTCACATGGCCGTGGAAACTGGTGAATTGAATCAGGCAATGGATGCCAGCTCAAGTGCCAAGAACCAGAGGTCGGGCCAAGGTGAACCAGATGCAGGACCCAGAACATGAAAGCAAACTTTTCCAAAGTTGTTCACAGAGAGGTCAGATGGCTACTGGAGTTCCGGCCCAGTGGTTTTCTGAGGACAGTACCTGGCATCTGATACACATTCATCACCAGTTTACTCAGCCCTAGTCCTCTGCTCATGCTCAGTTGTGGAACAGGGGGTGGGGTGAAGGGGTCACAAAGAGAGTGTCTTTTCTGTACCCCAGCCTTTGGTAAAGGTATGGTTTTTGCCTTCTAATGTTAAAAGGTTGGGTACTGCACATGGTAAAATCATTTTTGTGTATCTTAGTGCCTCATATCTAGTCTCAGCAAGTTCTGAGACCCCAGTCTTCTGCTTTTCTCAAGTACTCAGTCAGCTGCTGGTTGGCCTATTAATGGAATGGAATACAACCAAAAGTGAGTCATTTTTTCACACCGGCACAGGAGCCCTGATGGCATATGGTTACATACACATCCGGTTGCAATCTGCAAGGTCAGCCATTGGAAACCACCAGCCATCCCGCTGGAGAAGGAAGAGGCTCTTTTCCCATTAACTGCACACTCTCTGCAACTCACAAGGATAGTGCTACTCACTCACTCTATCTAAAAACATTTTTAATCATTTAACTGGGGGCTCATACAACTCTTATCACCATCCATATATACATCAATTGTGTAAAGCACATTTGTATATTCGTTGCCCTCATCATTCTCAAAACATTTGCTCTCTGCTAAGCCCTTGGCATCAGCTCCTCATTTCACCCCTCCCTCTCTACTCCCCCTCCCACATGAACCCTTGATTATTTAAAAATTATTATTTTGTCACATCTTATACTGTTGGATGTCTCCCTTCACCCACTTTTCTGTTGTTTGTCTCCCAGGGAGGAGGTTCTATGTAGATCCTTGTAAGCAGTTCCCCCTTTCCACACCACCCTCCCTCCATTCTCCCAGTATCACCACTCTCGGCACTGGTCCTTAAGGGACTATCCACCCTGAATTCCCTGTGTTTCCAGTTGCTATCTGTACCCGTGTACATCCTCTGTTCTAGCTGGATTTGTAAGGTAGAATTGGGATCACGATAGTGGGGAGAGTGGAGCAGTTAGGAAGTAGAGTAAAGTTGCATGTTTTATCATTGCTACCCTGGACCCTGACTGGCTTGCTTATAGGATCCCTATGAGTCGACATTGGCTCAATGACAGTGAGTATTTTACAAAATTATGGCTAATTGCAGATCCTGCTCTCAAAGTGATTTAAGTCCCAACCTGTTGTATATCCCACTTTAATCCTGTCTTATTAGCATAACAGGTAACTTAGTCCAAAAGGAGACTATAAGCACAGTAGAGGCTATCGTTTAGGATACACCACAGAATGGAGGTTTCTGACTAGAAGGGCTATCCTAAGTGATTGCCTATACTCAGCTCATGTTCTATTTTTTGGACGTTTACAAAATTATTTTACGCATAATTTCAATGCATATGAAAACTCCAAACTCGTTGCCATCAGCTCTATGCTGGCTCATAGGCACTCTGTGGGTTTCTGAGACTATAACTCTATAAGGGTGTAAAACCTCTCTCCCCCAGAGCAGCTGTTCTTCCTCCCATAGAACAGGACCTTCTAATTGGCAGCCTAACTAGGAATCACCATGCTCCTAGATATTACATAGGATGATAGCATTTATCTCTTGGGGCTATGCTGAGTGTTATAGAAGGACAGCTCTCAGACTAGAACTCGGCATTTAAGGAGTGCTATCAGTCTCTGGGTGATACAGTCATGCTCTTACCGACTGGCCACACTTCGGTGTTCAGACCCACCCAGTGATGCCTCAGGAGACAGGCCTGGTCATGTGCTTCTGAAAAGGTCCAACCTTGAAAACCCTCTGTCATAATTCCACTCTATAGACACGGGTCACTCTAATTGAAACTGTCCCAGGAGCAGCTAACAAGTAGTCTGATAATAGTTAATTACATAGCATTGTTGTGATAATTAATTAATTGAAGGGATATCTGTAAAGCAATGAGAACAAGGCTTGACCATCATAAAAGTAGTGATTTCCATTATAATTGTGTGTAGTTCACATATATTCTTTTAAAAAATTTATATAATTGCATTCAGAAATCAATGCAGAACAATGGGAGATTTTTCGTGACACTACATAGCAGGGTAGCTTTGCCCCGTGAGTGTCCAGGAGTGTAACTCTCCACAGGCTTAGAAAGCCTCACTTTTGCCTGAGGAGTGGATGGATGGTGGTTACAATGTGCTTACCTTGGTGTGAAAAGCCCAGAGTGTAACCACTGCACCGCCAGGGCTCCGGAAAGTGGCCATGGCAGTTAGATTGTACGTCAACTTGATGGCACCTGTGTCGAGGTGGGGGTGGAGTCTAACTGACCTCTTCATGCCTCCTTGGGGGAGTGGCTTTTTTATAAGGCAGAGACTGGGAATTTCTATACTCTCCCACCATGCTCTTCCCTGCTTGCTGGTACTCTGTCTGTCCCCTGGGCTAGCGCCATGTTTGCCACTGACCCTGAGTACCAACCTGAGACCTGTTGGTGCCCGGTCTTGTGTCCACTGACCTTGGACCTGGGAGACTCAGCCCCCATTGACTTGTCTTCACTATGTTCTGCTTCCCTTTTCCACATCCTCACTCTGCCGCTGAAGGCTGTACGAGGCTGAAGAGGGCTCGGATGAACCCAGATCCTGTGGACTTGAGTTGGATTGGGCTGAGATTGTTTTCATGTTATAAAATTACTTCTTGATATACAGCTCTTTCTTATACATATATGACCATCACTGCCCAGCCCAACACAGTGGCTAATAAACTGAACGGTCAATGGTTTGAACTCACCAGCTGCTCTGAAGGAAAATATGGCCCCAGGTGCTTTGGTAAAGATTGCAACCACGCAAAATCTCATGGGACAGTTCTACTCTGTTTTGTAAGGTCACTGTGAGCTAGAATGTACTTGACAACAACAGTTTATACTTACAGTAGTAGGACGCTATCATCCTTCTGAGCACTCAGAGAACACTTTAAATATATGCAATCTTGGGTCATTTAGCATTTAAATATATGCAATCTTGGGTCATTTAGCATTTAAATATATGTAATCTTGGGCCGTTTAGCATTTAAATATATGTGATCTTGATTAAATACATGTGCCATGTGAGTGTGTTATATCCTTTTCTAAAGCAAGGCCCCACCATATCCTGGATTTCTCTTGCATAGTTTACAATGCCACAGAGACCTGAGTAGACACCAGCTAATAAGTACTTAATGGCTTGTTTAGCATTCAAAATTCACACACAATGAACTGAAAGGTGCCAGTAGTGCGGAGAGTCATTATTGTTATATAAGTGGAAGATTCATTTCATTGTATTCCAGACTCTCTGGAACACTTCCTTGGGTCACTGAACATACTTAACATATTCATTTGAGGGCAGGGAAGGGTGCCCCTTTTCAAGGTCTTCGTGATAGATTTTAATGAAGAGAATAATGGGGAAGTCTATGGAGCTGAGCCTCAAGCAGGAGATAATAGAATGCTGCTGAATACATTAAAGCACAAGTCTCCAAGGCTTCAAGCCTCCGGGCTTCAATGATGTTATATCATTTTAAGGTATTCTGTCTCTGCTAGGAATTTTTCATTTTAAAAGCGAGCGAGGTAAGTATTTTTGATAAATTGTATTTTATCTCCTATTTCCTAACCTCTTTTCCTCCTAAGTTCAAAAACATGAAAATACAAGAGATAAAGGACCCAGCTTGCTGATATATGGAATCTTGCTTTTACTGATTAAAACTTGAGAAGGGAGATTGGGAAAGAAAGTTTGAGGTGGGGGTGAGAGTAGTTTCCAGATATAGCACTTTTAAGTTTGTACAGATAATCCTCACTCAATCTTTTTTCCTATTTCTCCCCCTATTTATGTAGATTTTGAATCATGCAATCATACATATTATTTGAATTGCCTAATGTCTCAGTGTATACAAATAAAAATCTGCTATCAGAAATAATTATTTAAATATATCTTCACATAAATATGTTACTGTTTATAGTCTTAGAATATTTTTGGTATTAATGTGGTATAAAGTGATATTTTCCAAGATAATTTTCTCTGATGTTAAAAATGATTACGATCATCGATCTAAAATGCCCTGGTACTTAAAAATATTTTGCTTGTCAGGTTGCTTACAGCGTCCCCAAACTCCGGACTTGGAAGAGACTGATTTATATCTCTTAAATTTATTCTCCCAGACAAGAATAAGCAGTTAATATGAAGACTCAAGTGAGATTTGGGGTACATGGCAGGCTCTCGTGAAGAGGTCAGGCTGGAATCCTGAAGTATTAATCATTATTTAAAAGTAAGTAGGAGTGTACTAGTTAGGCTTTATGTCAACTTGACAGGGCCAGAGTTTGGCAATTAGGATTTAGTAATTTCCCACGATGTAACCTCACACAATGCAATCACCTGCATAAGGGGAGCCACTGAAAAGAGTTAATCGACTATAAACAGATTATGGGGGCACACACGCCAATACTCGGGCCACAGTCCTGATCGAATCAATTGAAAAGAGATTTCCTCTACGGTGTGGCCTGCTTTCAATATAAGTGGACACTTGACATTTATGCTTGTTTATTTCTGGGGCTAGATCTTGTATCTGACTTGTCAATATCCAGTCCTTTGGACTAAGCCAATCAATGGATTGCCACTTTGTCTGCTGATCCCGGGACTTGTCCTCACCCAGCCGTTTGATCCTCTGACCTTGGATCCATTCACACTTGCAGTCAAAACCTGTCATCTTTCTGTCTCTCTTGAGTTCATTACCCCCAACCTACTTATATCAGTTTGATCAACAATATCAGATTCTATTAAATCATGTAAGGCAAAGATAGAGAGTTTTGGTAAAACTGATTAGGACAGAGTGATGGGGGTAGAAGAGAGACCGCAGGGGCTTTAAGACTGATGCCTTCTATTTTCTCTGTAAACTAGGAAGGACAATGAATGAATAATGTATTAAATAGAATGAGGGAAAACTTCCAAAAGTCTCTGGAGATCTGAAAAGTGAGTTAAAAGGATTAAAAACAAAAACCATAGACAGGAATTAAGAGTTGCCAGTTTAATTGTTTCAACCTTCTGGTATCTAACTTTATTTGGCTTTTCTTTTTTACACCACAGTTCAAGAGCCAGAGGTGCTGTTGGGGGAGGGGCAGGGTGATGGCTGGGAAACAACAGCAGGTGGAATGCTAACTTATCCAGGTACTGGAGTCCTGTGGCTTACAGAGCTCATCGCTGATTTGCCCTCATGTCCAGAGTAGGTTCACTGAGTGAGAACAAGCATGGGCCTTTGAGCCTCCGTGGGCCTTTCCTTCATATTGAAAAGGTGACAGCGACAACTCCATTCATCACACCATCACATAGGGATCACACACACACACACACGCACGCACACACACACACACACACACTATCCTAAAAGCATTCATAAGAATTCCTTACATCTAACTGCTCAGAATTCTGTCATACAGACCTTAGAGATAAGAAAGAACTAAAACTAGTTGGTGTTCACTTTTTCAGTTCTTAAGGTAGAGATAAAAAAGAGACACTTAGAGATGACATGAGTGTTTAACAAACCCACTCCAAAGCGGCATACGGAACAAATAGCTCGGGTTTAGTTGTGTCGTGTGGATCTCAAAAAAGAGAACGACAAGACAACGGAACAAGCCCAGGACCTGATAACTCACGATGTTCCAATTATATATGGAAAGGTTAGAATATGCAAACAAGTTCATAGTATTTTGCTCATATGGCTTCATCCTAAGAGTCAGTTTTTGCTGTAACATTGAAATGCCTTTTTTCATTGCACAAATTCTTCCTTTAAAAGCAATGTCACTAGATATTAGTCATGCTGATCCCAGACTAGAATGCACATTAACTCGTTCTACGTGGGCTCATGGGCAAGTAATCTTGTTAATGAGTTTGTTGAAACTCAATAACTCAATTCTAAGACATACCTTGGTGAATTAGATGAAACAGACATGGACGTTCAAATTCATAACGGTGTTAGTTAAGCAGATGATCCAATTAAAGAAAACAACTTGTTTTCATAAAGGCAATTTTGACAGGAACTTCTTTGGGATGATGAAGTTTTCAGATCACTTTTTATAACCTTTAAATATTATGAAAACCTGATATCTATTACAAAATACTGTTGTCATTAGAGAAAGCCTAGTGGAGACTAATTAATCTGAGGTAAGAAATAAACTTACATTAGGTAAGTTCAATCAGTAGGTTCAAAAACAACCTAACTCTCTGAAATTATTAAATTACCATTCACTGTTAATTCTAATAGGGAGACAAGTTTAGCATCCTTAATCATCAAGCCAAGAATTTAGTTTTAAGCTAAATGACAACTGCTTATTTTTTGTTCAAAATGGTTTATTAGAGAAATGCAAAACTACAAAGAACAACTGTAAGTGAAGACTCTATCTTCCGTGACCAAGATCGCATGAGCTCATCCACCCTCCGTTTAGTGGAGTGTAAACTAATTGTTCCTTGGCATGCACTGCTCCAGATTTAAAAGTTAATCAATGTAAGATGATGTAAAGGCAAGCTGCTCAGATCTGGAAGCTCAAATTTTCAATAAGGTGGCTTCCAAGACTATTTTTATTAGCTAAAGAGACTTTTTCTCAGGCAGATCTGATTTCTTTAATCTCTTCTGTTTGGTCTCTCCGCATGAATTTTTCTAGAATTACTGTCAGTTCAGGTTCTGTTTTTATTTACACTCTTCCCCTAGTGTGTGATCTCTCCCTTTTCTTTTAAATTTAATAATTGGATCTTAAATTCCAACAATTTTAACCAAACATATTTTGTAAAGTTATCAACAGTATCAGTGTAAAAAAGAAATTATCCAGAAGTGCAGCTTCAGAAATAACACTTAGAATCCCAACTCGGAAGAGTGATAATAAAATGTCTTCTGACTAGAAATTAGATTCATTTTCTCTGTTATTGGCCAACAAACTGAATCATTAGTGAAAAATTAGGCAACTTCTTACCCCTCAAAATTCTGCAGTGGGTCTCTTGATGCCACACAGTAAGTACAATAACCTCAATCCCAATTTTATTTCCACATTCAGTTTATTATTCAATATGTCTTTTGTCTGTGCCCACTGCACTTCAGCTTGGTCAACTTCACAAAAAAATATGATTGCTAACTTCAGCTCCTTTTCTAACTTGTCGGATTTATGCAATCATCTTTATAGAGACTGAAATTTCTTTTCTCTATAGTATTTGCTTCAGAGAAACATTTACTAGAAAAATAAAATTCCTCTTCCATAAAAGATTCCCTAATTAATTGGAAATAAAGCCAAGTTCAAAGTCCTAGAATAGAGGGACAGCAGATGCCTGTGGTTTCTAAACAACAGTGAGAACTGGAGTTTCTACCCAGTCAGTTAGATTTTTCTTAATGCTTGTTTTGTTTTATTTTGCTTTTACTAAACTAACTGATTTGGCATATTATTTTATGACCTAACAAGGCTAATTTTTTCACATTGCCAAACAAGTGGTCAATCCATTAAGGTTGAATTGTCTGTTGGATTTTTCATATCATGAAGACCTAATAAATTGCTGTGGGATTTTTTTATTTTTAAATCAAGGTGTTGGGTGTTATATTTAGATCGAAGATATTTTTAATTGTTTGATTTTAATAAAACAAGGGATAGTTAAGCAATTTTCTACCCACTACACAATGTGTTCATATGTGTACAGTTGTTTGTTTTGTGTTGTTTGCATATATTTTATTAGTCATTGGTTGCAAAAGTGTAATGCATAGAAGGTGATTGACAAATATTTATTTAGGTGATAATGATGTAACTGTCATTGCTATTTGACCTCATTGCAGATTTTAAATTACTAAATTATTTCTGTTAAAATTGCTTTTCTGCTTTCCAAGTAATAGGCAAATTACAACTCTTTGGTCTCCTATCCAGAAATATTTTATTTCATATGTTAACAATGATTTGAAAAACCAAAACAAAAGCAATGATTTGTCCAGAAGACCATCTAGAAATGTTATCACATGCATGGGAAGTTTGCCGTTGTTATATGTCACTAATCTTTCAATGTTATATTTTACAGATAAGCAAGCTGATACTCATGGAGGTAAAACGAGTTTCCCAAGGCCACATAACTTAGATCTGTCAAAGGATGGAAATGGCATTTTCTCAGTATTAATTTTCATACTATTGGAACAGTAAAACCATCATGCTCCTTGACTTCAGAAAAGCATAAGAGCAGTTTCTATGCTCCGTGAATTGGTGAGAAGGGTAGCAAGAGGCCGGAATAGCTTCTTTCCCTCCCTCTAGGATGTGGGGCAATTGAACCAAACTGAAAGAAATAGCTTAAGCCAAATATGGAGATGGAAAGGTGCCTGTGAAATTTATAGGAACAAACTATCTTGTTTGACTTAGAAAATAATGGGTTTAAGAAATCTGGGGATGAAATTGTAAAGGCCTTGTTGTAGGTGCATAATTTCATGGCAATTGATAAATAAGTACAGGGGTGGAGTCTAGCCTGGCAGTCAGGTCACAGCCTGATGATGCTTCCTTGTGGGCGTGGCCCTCTCATGAGGATTCTGGGAACTTCTTCCTTTTCTCCCAGGAGGTGGGACACACTCTCTTTCTGCTTCACTTTCCTGTTGAGGAGCTATGTGGAGACCCACACTAGAGCTGAGATGCTTCCACAGGCACTGGATCCACAGGGCCTTTCACCCACTGGCCTGTGATCTTCCTACATTCAGCATCATTGTGAGTGGAATTGTTAGGTTTGAAGAGGAATTTATAGACTAGGATCGGACAAATGGTCTAATATTGGACTTATGGACTTGATCTGGACTGGGCTTAGATATTATCTAATATATAATTACTCTTTGATGTAAAATGCTTCCTTACACACATTGGAATGTCCTTGGATTTGTTTCTCTAGTCAACCTGATCAAACACAGGCCCCTAACGTAAGGTGAAAAAAATGTAGACTTTATTTAAGGGTTAGTGAGGGCTGATTAAGGAGCCCTCGTGGGCTAGTGTATTAGTCTTTGGACTGATAACTCCAAGGTCAGTTGTAAACTATCAGCCGCTTCATGGGAGAAAGATGAGACTTTTTACTGTCATAACAAATGATAGTCCCAGGATCTCAAGGGGGAAGTTCTATCCTGTCCTACAGGCTTGCAATGCTTTAGAATCAACTCAGTGGCAGTGAGCAGGAGTCATGAATGATCCCTGACAGCATAGAGTGGTAAGCCTGGGTCTACAAGGTCCATAGTTCAAATTTATAAGCTGTTCCGCAGGAAAAAGATGAAGCTGTCTACTACACAGATTGACAATCTTGAAATCCCAGGCGAATTCCACTCTGTCCTCTATGGTTGCTTTAGGTTGGTATGAGGTAGAATCATCTCAATGGCGGCAAGGTTTTTATTTTGTTTTGTATTTTAGGTTGAAATTAAAGGATTTGAATTGAAGAAGAACTCTCTCTAGAGTTGTGTTTCAGACTAATGAAACAGAACTGAGCAATGAGACAATTGAGAGATCTAGATTATATAAAGAAGATCATAGGGGTAGTAGAGGCTTACGGTGATGGAAGACTGAACTAAATTAGTAACAGAGAGAGGGGTAAAGTGACAGAGACACTGAAATAAATTGCTTGATATAAGTGAAGGAGAATGCAAAGATCACATATTTTGAAACCACATGGCAGGAAGAATCAGATCATTTCCAGAAACAAAGAGCATATAAGGTCCAAATCAAACAATATTATTACTATTGCATAATGTAAAATTTTGCTCAGGTTTACATTGAAATGGGGGTGGGGGTGTGGGCAGAAACCCAAGCTAGATTCAGACTAGATCTTAGAACAAGGGGTATCATTGCTAACTTTGGATAGCACGATTTTGGATAAATTTGGATAACCATAATTCTTGGTTGAAAATAGAGAATACCACAAATAGTTTACTCTTGTTGGTTTTCCTCTGGTTTCATTGTCTATTCAAGGACATTTGATTGGGTGCATTGTAACAAACAATGGAAAATACTGATAAGAATGGGAATTACAGGCCTTATGCAATCTCCCTTCCAATAGGATATGTTCACATTAAACTCTTAGTTAATGATCATATTTTCATGGGGAAATGAAAGTTACTACACAGATAATATATTTAAATTCCCACGGAGCTCCCTACACAAAGCAAATGGAAGAAATGACCAAAAGAGCTGAGCAAAAATTCAAAGCTCTGGAGGATAAAACGAACTATTCATTGAAATGTATAAATATATGCAGTTAGAAAGGCAAGAAAGAACACATTGGTTTGTTTCTTTTTCAAGCAGAAAGCTCAGGACAAAAACATCTAAACCTTGAGCTCCACCACCGAAGCATTTTAATGACGAAACATTGCAAGCTACAGGAAGCACCCAAAAGGATGGAGAACATAGCCCTTATGCTAAGCAGACCTGGTAGTTGCCAAGGATTTCAAGAGGTAGTTTATGATTACGAACCAATGGCCAAGGAGGAAAAGGTCTAAAATGCACTGATGACATCGGTGAGGTGTTCCAAAATACCAATCCAGCGCCAGAAGGCCTGGCTAGCAACTTTGAGGCTGAAGATGGGCCTGACCCAAAGCCTTTGCAGTTTCACCCAATGCCTGTGCATGGGGAAGTTGGACAAGAGGCAATGGAGACTAAAGAAGAATTGCTGTATTATAAAAGAAGATTACGGTGTTGATGAAGAATATTAAAAGTTCCTTGGACTGATTTGAGGACAAACCTGCCATGGAAGACGTATACGCAGAACGCGAGAAAGAATGATGCTCAGACTTGACGTCACATAATTTGAGCGTGTTCTCAGGAAGGACCCGTTGCTGGCAGAGGATATCATGCTTGGTAAAGCAGGGGTCAAGCAGATGGATGGACAGAGTGGCTGGCACAACAGGCTCCAACGTAACAATTGGGAGGCTGTTTCAGGGGAGAGTCGGGCTTCTTTGGGCTGGGTCCGTGGTTGCTCTGAGTCGTGGCTGTGCCTTGAGGGCGCCCAACAGCCACAGCAAACTAACAATGACACTGACGGGAACTTTGTACTCACGGGAATAATCTGCTGGCACGGACTCTTTAGAGAACTCATTCTGTGTGTTCAGAAGTGCTTTAAAATGTACAGGTATTAAGCATACTTTCAAATATACCTATGTTCTTCGGCAAACCATGTTACTCTTTCGGAAGATACTTGGTTCTTAAAATGAATCCCTTTAAAAGGACATTCCCATTTGCACAAACTTCTATTTAAAACCTTGACTAGATCACTGAAATATGATTTCCAAAGCAACATGAAGTAGAACAACTCCTGAGTGGCCCATCAATTCAATTTCATAACTTCCCAGCTGCTAGAGCAAATAGTTTTAAGATGCTCTTTGGGGATTTAACTGCATGTTAGTCTTCTTTTGATAAATTAAGCACGTTTACATTCCAGTTGTTTTTAAAGCAATAAAACTGGAACATTTTTGGAAGTTCTCTGTGTAAGAAATTACAAATAGACTTAGTCAACTTATTAAAATGTAATATTCTATTTAATCTTTGTTTCTCTATAATTTACTAAAATTGTTATAAAGCTTCAAACTCTGTACATAGATTTATAAATAGAAATTTTAACTTTTTAACAATGACATTTTTGTATATATTTTGGCATTAAAACAAACAAACCCAAACAATCCAACAAACCTAAATATATTTAAGTAATATATTTAAAGCCCAAAAAAAGCCAATAAACTAAAGTAGTGTGCTAAGTTTGACTACTGAGACAGAGTTGAAAACATCCAAGCAAACCTTTTAAGTAAATTTGAATGGACACTAAGTATCCCAAGTGGCCCTGCTGGGTAGTCATTGGACTTTTAACTTCCAGGTCTGTGGTTCAAATCCACCGGCTTCTCTGTGGGAGAAAGACACATTTATCTGCTCCAATAAAGATTCATAGCCCCGACAACCCTTTATTAGGTCACTAAGGTGGCAATGAGATTTGATTTTGGTTTGGAGATGGACACTGTATAGTATAATATTAACTCTTCTTTAATAGGGACATGATTCTTCTTACACATAGAGATAGAAAAACTATCCTATCCCCTTGGCTAATAAATTAAAATGGTCTATATTGATGATTCCTTAAAGGTATTTAAAAATAGGTTATTTAAAGTGCTTTCATTCAGAAACAATTGATTTGGCTGCAGAATTTTTCATTCTTGATCCCATATACAACATTACAATATTTTTACTAGGATTTCCTTATTGTTTTTTTATTACATGAAAATCAAATGTAGAATTAATTAATGAGCACCAAGTTTGGACAGAACTGCATAAAAATGGAAGCAATAGCATGAAGATGCATTTATTTTGTCAAGTGGTATATTTAGAAGAATGTGAAAAATAGAAAACAATCATCCAAATCAAAATTATGTACGTAGTCCAAATATATTGCAAAGCTATTAGCGTTCATCTTTCTGATCTTCTTTGAGAATCTATTGCACAAATAGTCTGTACAGTAGTACATGCTCACTACAAGTAAGTGCTGAATGCATGCCACTTTTATACCCGATGCTAAAGTATCCCTTATTGGACATTCTGACCCCCAGAAAATAAATTCAAAGGTTTATGAAAAGAGTAGGGAATAAAGAACATAGGCGTAGTTGTAGAATACGGCAACAATTAAATAAAAACCAAATTTTTTAAAAGAAAGGAATTTAAATGTATATACACTGTGTACCATTTAGTAATGATTAGAATAAACACTGATGCTTGAATTACAATAGTGTGGCACGTTGAGAATTGGGCATTCAGAATCACCACTCTGTAGAAAAGGATCCCATGCTTGGTAAAGTAGGGGCCAGAGAAACCGAGGGCAACTCGAAGTTGGAATGAATTGGCAGAATGGACACCATCATAAAGATGGCATGCTGTTGTTATTAGGTACCGTTGAGTCTGTTCTGACAGTTAGCAGCCCTGATTCCAACACAATGAAACGGTGCCCTTACTATCCTCACACTGCTCCTAGATTTGAGCCTAGTCTGGCAACCGCTGTGTCAGTTTGTCTCACTCTCCCTTTTTCTCTTACTCTCTACTGACCAAATCTGATGTCCTTATCATGGATGACTCCCACCTGCTGATATGTCCAAAATACATGAGACCAAGTGTCACAATCATTGCTTCTGGGGAGCATTCTTACTCTACTTCTTCCAACGCAGACCTTTTACTTTTCTGGTATTCCATGGTATATTTAATATTCTTTGCCAATATCAGAATTTAAATGCATTGCTTCTTTCATATCTCTTATTCATTTGAGGCTTTTACATACATCTGAGGTGATTGAAATACAATGGCTTAGAGAAGTTGCCTTCAAAGTGATACTTTGATTTTTAATATTTTAATGAGATCTTTGCAATAGACTTGTCAAATGTAGTACAGAATTTAATTTCCTGAGTATTTCAAGAGTTATAGATCTTGGAAACATTTTCAAGTGAGGTAATCAGGCTGCAACCTGGTTGACAGGTTAAAATCCACCCCTATGCTTTCTTATAGCTTCAAGTTGACATGAAACTATGTAACTACCACGATAGCTGTGTGCAAATTTCTTGACATGGAGGAGTTAGCACCTGGAGACCTGCATCAACTGCTATTTAATCAATTCCTAGAGCCTGCCTCTCTTCAATCTCATTAGTACAATTTCACATTTTTCTTTGAATACTACCAATTCTTTAATATAGTCTACCTCTCCCAATATTTCAAAAAGCTGATGAATCATTGGAAGCCCTCACTCACGTAGGCCAAGAAATATGGAAGACCATTGTGTGTCCCACTCACTTGAAAGGATCCATATTTCAGCCCATTCCAAAGAAAGGCGACCCAACAGAATGCTCAAATTATAGAACAATCTCATTGATATCACATGCAAGTGAAATATTGCTGATGATCATCCAACAATGTTTGCAACAACATGTTGACAAGGAGCTGCCAGAGGTTCAGACCAGATTCCGAAGCGGATGTCATTGCTGATGTCAGATGGTCTTGACCGAAGGTAGAGAATATCAGAACAATATTTACTTGTATTTTATTGATTATCCCAAAGCATTCAACTGTGTGAACCATAATGAACTAAGGATAATCTTGAGAAGAATGAGAATCCCAGAACACTTCATTGTGCTCCTTTGGAACTTGTATATGGCTCAAGAGGACATTGTGCAAACAGAACAGAGGAATACCGCATGGTATAAAATCAGGAAAGGTGTGCGCCAGGGTGTATCCTCTCACCATACTTATTCAATCTGTTCCCTGAGCATATAATCAGAGAAGCTGGATCATATGAAGAAGAATGTGGCATCAGGATTAGAGTAAGGCTTATGAACAACCTGCGATATGCAGATGACACGCCTGGCTTGCTAAAAGTGAGGAGGACTTGAAGCACTTGCTTATGAAGCTCAAGGATTTTAGCCTTCAACATGGATAACAATCCAATGCAAGGAAGACCCAAATCCTCACAACTGGACCAATAGGTAACATCATGATAAATGAAGAAAAGGTTGAAATTTTCAGGTATATTTCATCTTGTTTGGATCCCCAACCAATATTCATAGAAGGAGCAGCCAAAAGATCAAATGGCAAGTTACTTTGGGTAAAACTGCTGCAGAAGACCTCTTTGGAGCATTGAAAAGCAACGATGTTAACTTTGAGGACTATAGTGCACCTGACCAAAGTCATGGTAATTTTCATTGTCTCATAGGCATGTGAAAGTTGACCGTCGAATAAAGAAAACCAAAGAGTCACTGATAAATTTGAATTGTGGTGCTAGACAATAATATTGACAGTATCATGGACCGCTGAAAGAACAAGCAAATCTGTCTCAGAAGTGCAGGATGGTTCTTAGAAGCAAGGGTGACAAGACTTTATCTTACATTCTTTGAACATAATCAGGAGACACCAGTCATGACTGGTAAAGTGGAGCAGCAGAGAGAGGTGTATTGACACGGTGGCTGCAAAAATGGACTCAGGCACAGGAACCACTGTGCGGATAGTGCAGAACCATGCAGTGTTTTGTTCTGTTGTGCATAGAATCACTATGGGTCAGGACCGACTACACAGCAACTGATAACAACACCACCTTCTCAAATGCTTGAACATTGACCAAGTCTTTTTTTTGGTTCAATAATTTCTGCATTCCTGCTGTGTTTTATTTTTAGTCCTTCCTGCCTTCTTTAATATCTTGCTCATAGAACCCACAGAATTCTTCAGTATTGAAACTCAAGGTTTGACTTTTTTTCTTCTTAAATTCTTTGAAAACATTTGGCATTTTTGATTTTCTAACCCCAGGTTGTTGTTTTGACTTTACCTACTTTATTATAATAATTTTTCTTCTCAAGCTACCCTTTCACTTATTTGACTGCAGTATTTCTCTTTTCCTCTAGCTTCTCAGTGTTCCACAGCCAGTTGTAGATCCCATTTGACATCCATTTTGATCTTTTCACTTTATTTCCTCATTTTATAAATGGCCTTTTGACTATTTTCTGTATGATTTCTTTGCTGTCATTCTTTGGTCATTAATGTTTAGCGTGGCAACTCAATTCCTGAAATAGTTTCTAAATCCAGACTGAATTTATTCAAGGTCTTGTTTTGTCTCTCAGGGACTTGTTTTGGTTTTCTTCAACTTCAATGTGAATTTGTATAAGTGCAATTCGCGGTGTTGTTCATGATTGTTCTCTGCTTTTATTTTCATTGATATTGTGTCTTTTTCCTCAGTTGTATTTTGATTTCTGTGCATTCCACCTGCAACGCCAACGTGTATAGTCAAAATTTAGGTTGTTTATAAAAGATATGTGTAATAAATAAGTTCCGGGGCATGCAAAATTCTATCGTGTAATATCTGGTATTGTTTAAAGTCATATTTTCAACTATAGATCTTTCTTCTCTATTTCCAAGTTTCATGTTGCAGGAAACATAATTATTAGTTTACATTGATTAGATATTTAATCAGCGTTAGCTGCGAAAGTTGGTGGAAATATCAAGTTCCTGATCTTTGGCATTAGTATTTGCTATGTAAATTTGAAGGCTAGCACAAATTATTTTTATCACTTAGAATATTATAATTCTGGGTAGATCTAGAAGTGTTCTTTGGAATGTGAATGAGACACCAATTCTTCAATTTGAAAATCCTTGCATAGTACACAATATGTTTTTCTGATTTAAAATAGTCAGTACTTGTCCATTTCAGGTCACCTGACAGGGAAAACTGCTCCTGTGTGTTTCTGAGAACATACTCTTCAGCATATAGCATTGCAAAGATGTCCATGGTTCATCCAAAAGTTTTATTTTATATATAGCTTGTCTATTTAAGGGACAGGGAAACAATTAGTATCAAGGAAATACGTATGGAGAACCAGCCTAGCCTTAGTAAAAGTAATAAGCTGTTGAGACAGAAAAACTTAATTTGACTCAAAAGACAGTCATATTCTATACAAATGGTCAATGTAACTATAATGAAATTCATACATGCCACATAAAATGTTCTGATAGTCAAATTGCACTAAGTAAAATTAAATAGGTAAAAATATTTATTCAAATATGCCCCATTTATTCTCATGGCAGCATACAGTCAATGTTAAAAACTATCAGTGGAATATTTCATAATTTTTGAGGAGTGACTCTTGAATGCTGCATGTGTTTTACCCTTATAGCAAATAACCTCGAGGCTAAGTGTTCACCCAGAATACTGGCTCTCGAGATATTACAAAATCAGCTGTTGTGGTTAGTTGCTATCCCTTTGAACAGTGTAGTACTATTTAGATGTCTTTGATTAAGATTTTTAACTCTCTGGTGATGAACCTACAGGTAAAAAGGACGATAGCAAAATCAGAGCTACAAAAATTTCAAGAAATGTAGACTTGAGCCTGAGCAGCACATTGGTCAGGAGCTTAGCTGCTAACTGAAAGGTTGGCAGTCCAAACCAACCAGCTGTGTCCGGGGGAAATATGCAGCAGCCTGGTCAGTCAGATCACAGATTGGGAAACCATGTGGGCAGATGTATTCTGTCTGATAAGATCACTGAGTTGAAATCAACTCTACAGAATTGAGTTTGATTTGTCAATAATCCTATCATTCAGGGAATTCTTGATCAAATTAACTTAAATTTTCTTGCTTAAATAAATGAATTCTATCTTAGATATATTATTTATGTGGGATGTAAGGTTCAATGATTTCAGATGAATAAGATGTTAATGTATGTCAACAATGACAGGTGACGCTGAAGAAAGTAATATAAACTACCACCAACTTACAAAGGAGGTGAATATTTGCAGTAAATACCCAGAAGAATCTTAAGTTTCTTTGTTTCTGTTTTGGAAACAATAATTTTAAGGGATAAAGGATGCAATTAAATGAAAGATTACTACATAGAGATTTTTAAAACATTATGATACATCACTAATTTTGTCCAAAAAGTAACGGCACGATTCTGTCTTAAATTTGGTAAATACATAAAGAAAAATATAAAATATCTCATGTGAAGACTTAAAATTATATCTATAGGAAAATAGGTAAAATAAGTTTTTTTCAGAGCTCTCAAACATGAAATATTAACTAATAACACTTTTTAAGATGAAATTAAAACAAAGAGAAAAAAAATGACTAAACTGAAAGGAAGCTAAATGTAATTCAATTGTCAAAATTGTTTCTTTTAGTTTACTTTATCGTATAAAATTAGTCAATCAATGCAGATACTTATATTAGGGAAAATTTCATGAGAAAAATTATTTTGTAAATTATAAACAGTTCTCTAAAACAATTCAGAATATTTGCATTACTTAATTCCCTCGATATTAATATATATGTGTGTGTGTTTTGTATGTATGTATACTTTTATACACATACAAATATATGTATGTATAATTTTCCATCCCCTACCCAATCATCAGTAAATTTGGGGACCATGAATTAATATAGATTTCTGGATAAATTCACTATAGATTTCAAAATTCCTATATTGTCACTAATAAATTGTATTTTAAATTGATTACTATATAATTTATCTAGAGTATATTTTTGAGCAATATAGAATCATATTCTTGAAAAGAAAACAATTTTGTGGGTAGGGAAGTTAAATGATTTACTCAGGATGACTGATGAGCAAGAGAGTTAGAACCAAAAATCCAAGCTAACAAGCTGGGATTCTTGCCATGATTCCTGAGAGTCCAGTTGCAAAGTATTTTTAGAATTTCCACTCACTCTGTCACTGAGAGCCAACAAATAATGATTTACATAAGACAATATAATAATGGTTTTCTACAGAGGGAGAACTGAGCTTGAGTAGTTTTTGAGAAAGACAGAGTCTATGAAATTGACATCATTTTTTGCACTTTCCAGGAAAATTACTCTCTGTATTAATTTTTCTGACCATTTTTCAGAGCCTTAATGCACCTGAGATGCAAAGATGGTGAGATTTCATCTCATTCCCATTGCACCTGGTCAGCTACTGAGGAGAATCCAGTGTCTACAAAAAAGACATCCTGTGGAGTCAAGGAGAGGCTCAGAGAAAAAGAAAAAACCCCTAACACAACGTGTAGTCAGGTTGGCTGAACTGAGGGGTTCAAACGTAACAACAATGTTTCGGATGGTCCAGGACCTGGTAGTGTTTGATAAAGTCACAGTGCCCTGTGCTTTTAGGGCACTTGACAACAACACCATGTTTGCACCGCCTTCATGGGTTGATCTTTTTGTTTATTATTGCTGTTTTGATGGTTCTGAGACAGCAGAGAAAAAAACTTAAGGTTGAAATCCTGACAGAGGATTTCATAATGCCATCCAGCCCATTATGGCCCAAACTGATCCTGGGTTTCCACGGCTGTAAATCTTTAATGGATCAGAAACCCTACTAGTGGGTTTCAACCACTGGCGTGGTTAGCAGCCCAATGCCTAACCAATCGTATGACCCGGGTGCTCTCCACAGACCCCAACACACAATCTTCTGCCCAGCGTCCCTGGCTTTTGAAAGACAAAAGCAAGTAAGGTTTGCAATGGTGTTTTACAAGGCTCGTTATCATTCTCTTAACAGCTGAGTTGTTGCCAATAAGTGCATGGAGACCGCAATGTCAAGGAAGAAACCCATCCATGTCCACACTCTCTCTCTTAGATGAGACAACCCCCCCCCCGCCCTTGCTCCCTACTCAAACAACCCTTAGACTGCCTGAAAGGTACAGACTGAATGTATCCATGAGTCCCACCACTGAGGCAACTTGTTTAAGTCTTGGGGCAGCCAGAGCTGGCTGTGGAGGGTGTCCGTAGGCGAGCTTGGAGGTGACAACAGTGTGTGCATGTGGCCTTTCATAAGGTAGTACAGATGTAGGAATGGGAAGAAAAGAAGAGGAGGGCCTACTTCCTGAGAACCCCAATGAATACATTTTTACAGAAGCAGACTGCCGTGTCTTTCTGTCTTGGCGATGCTAGTAAATTCAAACTGTCAATCTTTCAATTTGCAGCCCAATGCTTAACCCAATGCACCACCAGACCTCCTTCCAATATATATTACCAGTCTAAATTTGACCCCACACTTATGCAATTATTTGACAAAATAAAACGATAGGGAACTTTTTATTTGAAAAGTTATCCCCTTGAGTTTTAACTTCTAAGTATTCAGATATGCTGCATATAAGTCTCCATTCCTACCTTTTCCTAGAGTGCTAAATATGATGAAGCAGAGCTGCAGATGATACAGAGTTTATATCTGCTATGCAGTCAATTACTTAATGTGGTTCTTATACCCACTGTCTTTTTAATTCTCAATAAATAACTTTTTCATGATGGGCTTGGGTAAGAGAAGGTAGGGGGCGATGTAAGTGTATGATCAGGTGTGAGTGATTGTTCACCATACTAATTATGATTATAGCAACTTGGAACTGTCACATGAGGATTGGCCAACTTTTCCTTCCTTCTGGTTGTAAAAGGAACCATCTCAGGAGTGGAATTCGGAACTCATTATCATTAAAACAGAACATTCAGGGGTGGATCCCTGTGCATTGAACCTTCTCCATCCACAGACAGAATGCTATGCACCAGAAGGACCACCGAAGAGCATTCACAGTAGAGTCAAGTCAGAGATAGCATGGCGGGATTTCAGGCCCTTGGAGCAGGTAAAGTCAAGTAAGTGTCTTTGGGCAAAAGACTAGGTTTGCTGACCCACAGAGAGAACTGATCAACTTTGGGTTTTGGACTATGGCATTTGTCACTTTTTACATTTGTCCTAATGGGACAGGGTCCAGACTTGAAACAGAGAAAGATCTGCCAAAAAGCACTGTGGAGAAGAGGCTGCCCAGACCAAATAACAGTGTCCTGAACATTTCTGATCTTAAATCACCACCTGTCAAACTTCCCTTATAAGCTCACAGTTGTGTGCATTCCTATATTCTGTAGGTCGATCGCAGTGAATTTTCAAGTTCAGCAGAGAAGGGAGTTCCCCGGGTGTCAGATTGGTAAAGAGGGAGTGGGGTGGGACTGTGTCAGATCTCGCCCTCAAGGGAATCAATCTGGGGGAACTCATGGTAAATCCCTTCTTTTCCATGGTGAAGTCAGCGGATATCAGATACCATCTCCATGTCATTTCCCCCCAGTATCTTATGGGATCACCGTTTTTCTACCTTCTTACATGTATGCATGTTTTTCTGCTTCATCTATGACTTAATGGTAATAATAGCTTTGGCTTTTTAAGTGTAGTGAAACCAAATATCATGATGCATGTGGAGTGTTTAGCTCAGTACCTGAAATATTATATATATTTCCCCCCAGAATATGAATATTAGTTTTCATGGGTTATGTCAATTTTTGGCATATAAAACAAGTTGCTGTGAATTCTTTATCATTTAGGGTGATGATATTTGAACTCCATATAAAATATTAATGAACAAATAGACTTACCATGTAATTAAATTGGCCATACTTTTGTCTATGACTGAGTACCAGGACTAGGATGGGTGATGTGGTAACATCTTCAAGTTTTCTTCCTATTTCTGGGAGAAAGAAGATAATTCTAAGTCAGTGGTAAGAGATCAAATGCACTGGATCTGAAGTTCTACTTTTGCTATACTATCAATGCACAATCTTCTCATTCTAAGTCAGAGAGAGGAAATATCCTAAAGCCTAAGCACTATCCAAGGACAACGATAGGAAAGATGTTCTTCAGGGAGAGCGGGATTTGTTGACATTTTTAAATGGAGAGCAGTATTCAGAGGTGAAGGTGAGAAACAGCGTTCCGTGGTCTCAGGTAGCAGGCCCAGAGCAGAGAGTTGTTCTGAAGGTGCAGACTTCAGATAGCTGCATGATAGTGAAAGGGGTAGAGACACTACCCCGAACTGCTAATAACAAACAAGGGAGGGCATTGGTGAAACACAGGCAGGGGAGAATCTTGGGAACTTGAACTTTGAAGGTAATGGAAGAGAATTGGTTTGAATATAGGCTGGGAGAAGACACTGAGCAAAAGGAGTGGCAGAGGAAACAGATGACTGAATTGTCATGGTGCTGCCATCTTGAATTTTTACAATTAGTATTTGATCGAGACATGGCCAGGCTCAAACTCATGAACTCTGGCCACCTGATTATTGGCAATGGTCAACACCAGTCAAACAGGCCCTCCATTGTGCTGCATGAACAGAGGACTGCAACATGCTCACATTTTCTATTACACCTTCCAGGAGATGAGTGATAAGTGCCTAGCAACACACCAACAGAACAATGATCAATTAAACTCAAATACAACAATGCCTCCAAGACAAAGATTCCCTTCAAATCACGTAGAACAAGATGGAGTAGTTTGTACTAGTGACCAAGATACAGAGCTAGAAACTCTTACTGAAAAACTACTCGATGAGAAACTATTTGATAAGGAATGCTGAAAAATGTTAAGTAATGTGCTCTAGAACTTGAAGAGAAGGTTGGCAGATTTCGAGGAAAAATAGAATGTTATACCAATAACCATCAAGGAGAAATGTGGAAGCCAAGCACTATGATTTTAGAATAAGAAGATATATTGATAAAGCAATGGAACAGAATTGGATCACTAGAGGGCCTAATTGGAGAGCTTGAAAGCTAGCCTTGCATTGTTAATCTGTTAGAGGAAAATCAGACAAAAGAGAAAAAATGTCTGAAGACAGTCCAAGAATTATGAAAGATACTAGCAAGAGGAATAATAACAGAATAGGAAGCCTTACAAAAGCACAGAGAAGATGGTCAGAACGTTATTGGAAGAAAATGTCCCTAATGTTGTAAAAGACAAGACTATATGCATTTAAGAAGTTCTATGGATCCCAAATAGGAAAGATCACAAAAGAAAAGCACCATGATGTATCATATTCAAACTTTCCAAAACCAAGGACCAGGAATGAATCCTAATAGCAGCTTGGGATAAATAAAATATTACCTACAAAGGAGGATTAATATGAATAACATCTAATTTCTCAGCTGAAACCATGGAGGGAAGAAGGCAGTGGAATGACACATATATAAAACTATGAAAGAAAAAAATTGCAAGCCAAGAATTATATACCCAACAAAACTGTCCCTCAAATGTGATGGCAATTTTATGACATTTTCAGATAAACAGAAATGGAAAGAATTGTGAGAACCAGACCAACTTTACAAGAAATACTGAAGGGAATTCTTCAGACAGATAACTGACAATATGTTGTTTACATATATCACAACACCCAAAAGTCAACCTAGGGGGAAAAAAGTCAACCTAGATATAGACATATCTAAGATAAAACAAAATGTAAAAAACTAAAATTAAGGAACCAGATCTAGCACTTTATAGCAAAGACAATTAGAACAATGTAAGAAGAAGTTTCCATAGTTATAGAACTTCCAAATGAAGAGGAAGCCAAGTAGATTTAACTTGGGGAAAGGGAAGGCAATACACATTAAGGGAAGTTCACCAAAAGATGGTGGAGGCAGGGAAACACTGGGAGTCAGGCTACAGTTAAGAAAACAGATAAATACTACTGTTATATATGAATTCCAATAAGGGCCATCTATGGGTAGATCTATGAATTAGACAGAAAAGCTGTGGGTGGGAAAGTAAGCATAAAGCCCTACTGAATAGTTTTACAGGATATTTGTATGTGGATATTTGCCTTTGCTGCAAAACCAGGTAAACGTGGTAAAGCATGATAAGGACAAATATAGGAAAACTCATTAAACATAAACAAATGCCACCAATTTAGGAGTCACTGTGCTTGAGGCTTAGAACCAGAGTCTCCAGGGACACCCAATTCAATCAGCCCCCCAAAACTGTACACCACAAAGATGAGAATCGACACCTTTCTTTGATGAGGTGTGACTGGAATCTTCAAAGTTCATGAAGAGTCATCTGATGGGCAAACATTAAAATGTCTCACTGCGTCTGAAGGAAATGGAAGTGAGGAAAAAGAAACACAATTAGTGACAATTGACTACTGGACCATGCCAACATCAATCTTAACCCTCAGACTAGAACAAAATAAATGGCGCTCAGCTGTAACTACAGTGACAAAGGGATCATTTTAGAAGGTCCTAGATAGAGTTGAGGTGGGGGTGGGGGGTACACATGGAACAAAACTCAGCATCCTAAAACAGATTAGTCTTTTGCTGATTAATCATAAGAACCCCTGAAACGATGGCCTTGTATTGCCCTTCAGTCTGGAACAGATCCCCTTCCATTGGCTAATTTGCAACCAAAACGAGACTGGTCCGTAAGGGGGGGCAATAACAGTTAGGCACAGCTTGGCAAAATAAACCAGTTTGGGTAAAGGGGGCAGCATTTACACAAGGACAAAGCTCAGAGGGCAGGAAAGGAGGAAATGGACTGAGTGTTATGATGTGGGGACAGCAGTGAAAGAACTAAAGTTGTGTGGCTAGCCACCCACTGACAAATTTTATTTAAGGAAAGTCCTAAGTAGATTTAAGGAAAGCTAGAGATAAAATCAGGGGATTGCAACATTGGGCGACCCTGAAAAGCGAGAATTTCATTGCATTTGAATCCATCATCAATGTCCAGTGGTGAAGTTTCATCTGTGGGGATCAATGCTCATGTGTCCCTGAGGAAGTGCCCCAGGTAGGGTGCATCTGCATGAGAGAGAGCAAGCTGGGCACACTTTAGAGTTCTGTCTCTTTTGACAGCTGCTGCTTGTGTGAGTTTAGAAACTTGGTGTGGATGATGCTATGTAACATTTGCAAGAACATGGAGAACTTTTAAAATTGCCATTACAGCAAAAAAATCTTTACAAGGAAAGAGTATTTTTTTTGTTTTTCATTTTATAAAGAAATGTTAAACATTAGTTAATAAAACAAGTCTGTTTCGAGGTCTTTCCTTGTGGCTTTCACCAAAAATATTTTAATAAACATTTTTTGCCCTGTCATTTTGGAATTTTCCTCACATGGGATTGAATTCTTATTTCAAGGAACAGTTCTTGTTTGAAATAAAATTATTCCCGGGTGACTACAGAATTAATCATGTCATACATTAAGGTGTTAAATAACATTTTAGGAGTGATTTTTGGAGTACTGAACCCCTGAGACATATGTGACAATTCCCCAGGGTCGAAGAAAAAATGTTCAGCATTACATCTGGAATTTAAACTTGGACATTTCATTTAATTCACATTAATTCAAGATGCTTATTATTGAGTTTTCGCCTTATCATATGCCATATGCATGAAATGTGTCACAGAAAAATGACCTTGTTTCCCGTCTATAAAAACCATATACTCAAATAACAAATCAATGAACTTAGTTGACATGAGAACATAATCAGTGTTAATATGTCAATTTTCTTCTCACAGATTAGAAAAATAAAACTCTGTTAAACTATTTCTTTTTTACTTTAGTTCAATAATTATACCACTTTATAATTCTTAGTACCTGGATAATTCTGATTCTATTAATGTTGGATTATTTCCTTTCTTTTCTATTATTTTCCTCATTTCTCTTCTCTAAAGAGGAGCTTGGCCCAATGTAATATGTTGTTGATTTCCTAACCGTACTTTCCATGGGCTTTGATTGAGGGTTCAAATACAAGGAAATACTTGACAGCATTACTGTTTCCTCCATTGAGCATGGTATTGATTGGCCCATTTGTGAGAAGATATCTGTTTCCTTTATGTTGAGATGTACTCCATGCTAAAGGCTGTAATCTTTGAGCTTCATCAGTATACATAGCTAGAAATAATACAAATTGTACATTATATTAATAACTGCTAATATAATCATTAGTAAAATAAATTATACCATTGATGAAACTCTTAATATTCTAAATATTATTAATACTTAATATTTTATTATGTAATCAACCATTTTCTACGTATATTTTTACTTACATTTCATTTAGCCAAGTATATTCAAATCTATAGTAAAATTAATGCTTTGGGGTGCAGGTCTATAAACTTTAGCAAAGCACATAGTAATGCAACTACTTATACTGTCAAGATACAGACTAGTTCCTTCAAACCCTTCCTCAATTGTCCTCATCAATACCTCTTCATAATCAATATTCTACTACTATTTCTAGGGATTAGCAACTACTAATATGGTTATTTTTCTATAATGCTGCTTCTTCCCAAAGGGCATAAATGAAAATATGCAGGATGTAGCCTTTTGAATATGGCTTGACATAATGCATTGTGATGCATCTATGTGATCGTATGGGCTGGAAATCCTTATGTATTAAAAAAGAACATATTGCAGCCTAGTGCTTTGTTAGATACTGGCTGTGCACAAAGCATCTCTGAACTCTGGCATTGCTGTTTCTGTTTGTTACTGATGAGCTGGAACACCTTTCTGTCCTTTGCCATCCTCACTTCCTTTTCATGTTTAAGCCCATGGTTGCAGACACCATGTCAATCCATCTGGTGAAGGGCCTTCCTCTTTTTCACGGTGTTCTCCTTACCAAGCATGATGTCCTTCTCTCGGTACTGATTTCTCCTGTTAACATGTCTAAAAGTACCTGTGACAAAACCTCACCAGCCTTGCCTCTACGGAGCCCTCTGACTCTACTTCTTTCAAGACAGACTTGTTTGTCTTTTGGGGAGTCATTGTTATATTCCATATTCTTCACCAACACATTAGCTCAAATACATCCATTTTCCTTCCAACTTCCTTCCTAAATATCCAACTTTCAAATGCATAGGAGGCAATGGAAAACGCAATGGCTTGGGTCAGGTGTACTTTACTACTCAAAATAACATTTTTCCTTGTCAACAACTTATAAGTGGTCTTGTACAGAATATTTATCTAATTCAATGAGACATTTTATCTGTTTTCATGAGCATTAATTGTGGAGCCAAGTAACGGAAAGCATTGACAATGTCAGTCTTTTCTCCATTTATCAGGATGTTACCTATTGGTCTAGTTGTGAATATTTTCTTTACGTTGAGTCAGAATCCACACTGAAGGCTGCAATCCTTGATCTTCATCAGCAAGTGTTTCAAGTCCTCCTCCCTTTTAGCAACAAGGTTGTGTTATCTGCACATAGAAGGTGGTTACTAAGCCTTTCTCAAAACCTGATACCACATTCTTCTTCTTATAATCCAGTTTCTCTAATTGACTTGCATACAATTTAAACATTTTGTAAAGACCTTTTTATTCTCTTGGGTAAAATCTTAGAATTTCGAATGCTGTGCTATGTAATAAGTAAGTACATTAAGAAATTATCAGACTGTATTTCAGCATGGCTCTGTCATTATTCATTCCCAAATGCAATGTATTTTAAATATTCTTGTTCTGAATAATAAACATCAATTGCTATTTTAATAATACAAGTAAATATATATATACAGAGATACACATGTGTACGTATATATACATATACACATGCTCATACATAGACATATATAAATGAATTATATCTAATCATTGGGCATTTTAATAATCTTAAAATTCCATTGTCCCCAAATAATCTATATATCTCATACAATACAAACCCAAACTAAGAAGGAACATGTTTAAATAATTACAAACATTTTATGTAAATGAAGATGAAAAAGAACAACAGTCACTATTAAAGAAGAACAATATGAATGCACTTACCGTACCTGATATCAATACTAATACTACAGCTTTATTATTTATCATGCGTCGTGCGGATGCAAAATTAGATAAAACAGTGATAGAAACAGAGAGCAGGGCCAAGGAGCCTCTGGTGTAGTTGGAAGAGTAGTCCCTTGTAATGCCCATGGGACCCTGTGTACATTTTCTTTGCCTGCCTGTGTAGGAGAGAACATCCCACCATCAGGATAGAATTTGTTACATACACTTCAAGTATTTTGCTTTCTCTATTTAGCTATTCAGGAACTGTCTTATATGCACGGTGCTTTGAATCTGATCTTTTTTCCCTTTGAAGCCCCTTCAAAATAAGTATAAATTTTGCATCATTTTAATATCCCACTTTATAGACTACACTTTTAAACCATTCTCTTACAATTGACCTTTGGGAGGCTTTCGAATAATTTTAGCAACATGATTAATAATGACAAGAGCCTTCTAGTATTTCAATCACTGGATGTGTGCATAATATTTGTTTGAAGTAATTTTCTATATAGATAAATGTTTAGTGAAAGTAATAAAAAATTATGTTTTTTCATAGCTATGAAGATAGAGTCTATAATAATTTTACCTGTTTTCTTTGACATTAGTGGTGTGTGAGAATGTTTCCCCTACATAATAGTACTCTAACTTGTGGTATCATTATGATATTTAATGTTTACTAATTTTACAAGCTACCTAACATCTCACTGTTTTATTTGCATAATGCAAATAATCAATTACAAATTATTCGATGTAAAGGACTATTCCAGGGTAGTGAATTATTTCATGTGGCACTCCTGTCCATAGTCTCTGTAATTCTTAGCAGTTGACTTTATCCTTATGGATCTGAGTAAAAGAAGGGGGGAGAAGATACTGACAGCATTCAGTGTTGAGTACTTAGTAACAAGACTGATTGGGCATGATGGCCAGCAAGACTGCAGTTCATCCTCTGGATTCTAAGATCTCTGCCCAGCGAACCTCCTACTGGTTGAGGCTTACAGTGAAGTGGTAAGTCCCAAAGGAGCTTTGTAAAGTGTCTTGATTGAACATTCAATCCTGAGTATCCTTACCTGATTTCTATCCTATTAACTTCCCCAGGAATCCCCATCACTCTGACCATGGTCCGTGAGCTCTGTGTGACCCCAGAAGAGTTCTGCGGGAGACCGAGCTGGAAAAGCAGAATGCTGCTTGAGACAGAACTACCCATCACATTGAATAAGTAAAACTTTAAGAAAAATTCTAAATTGACCTTGTTTTTCTTATAATTTGATAGGCAGCTGAAATTTCATGGGGAGAAGGTTGCTAGTGATGCTTCTCAAACTGACATTTATTTTAGTGTAATTATATCGCTGTCCAGCGGGCTTAGTTCTCATAAAGTCAGGGGCCTCATAAAAGCAGATGTTTTAGGATGGAGTTTTAAAGAGATATTTAATTCTCTAAGTGTTACTGTGAGAAAGACGTGAAGAGTTACAGTTTGGGGACCCAACGGACTACTTCTCGCCTGTCCAGTGGGGTCACTGTGAGTAGGCTTCCACTCAAAGGCAATGAGTGTGTTCTGTGTTACCAATATGATGTAGTGATATATTTGAGGTTGGATGCCTGCCAGAGTTGCTCATGATTATGTGTATTTATTTTTAGTGGTGCTTGAATTGCCAGAAAACCCAAATGTCTTTGGATCCTGAATTTAGATATCTGAATAGCAACCAAGGAAGCTAACTCAAAGAGGAAAATATCAGCTTGGCAAGAATCCCAGACTTAAAGCTGTACTTGTTCACTACCCTGGAAAGCATTCTTAAAAGCATCGCACTTCCCAAGGCTGTCATCAAAGGCAATGCAGGTGTTCCAGGAGCTGAAAAAGGAACTATCCAGCAGAATTTATCTCCACTCTTAACTTCGAAACCTCTAAAGTGAATGATGTTTCATTGGTATTTCATGCACTCTATTGTTTCCCTAGGTTTTTCCAGCTTCTGTACTTACTAAGGGAGAGAAAGTATGTGTTCCATATCAATTGCATCTCTCTCTCTCTCTATGATGAGCACTCATAGACAAAAGTAAATAGTTGGGACTACTGCTTTTCATCCTAAGCTTTTATTTGGTCTAATGCCAAAATAATTCAAGAGTATGGTGACTCATGCCAAAATCAACATGAAATCAAGGCCTGGTGTCTTCCATTTGGGTTGTTCAAAGGATCAAACCCGGCGGTTTTTCTTCTGTCTGTACATAGCCTATCTTGTAGGCACTTAGTCTCTTGCACAGCAAGGCAGACTTTGCTTCTTAGCATGAGCTTCATGGTCCTTTTGATGTGCTTTTGGTCTGAAAGTGTCAACTTAAAAAGCAGCTTGAGATCCTTAAGACCCCTTGCTTTAAACTGAAAACAATTTTCCCTGATCTTTGTTTTACCTTCCCTTTAATTATGATTAATTCATTACCTTCCCAGCCCAGTGGCAGGCACATGTAAAGAATGTTCAAGTTATTCTCAATAAAAACAGAACAAGAAGGCTTACCAAAGAAATAGGCTTATTTGTTTTGTCATATAAAGTAGTTTTTAACCTTTAAAGAATGATTTAAACACCCCAAACCAAGAGAGTATGTTGCCCCCACCATGATACATTCTCACTTTTAAGTCTGCTTTTTATGGTAAGCCAGTGAAAGCATATTTAGAAAAATCTTGAACTTGCGTGAAGTCAGCTAGATTTTATGGCACTTGAAGAGCACGTCTCTTAAAAAGTCACTGGAATGACTGTGCTTCCAGCTCGACAATGCACGTGATCATAGGCTACTAATGATTTAAAGGGTTTAGCAAAAACTAGAAGATTACTCAAGTGGAAGAATGTGGCGTGTGCGTTGTGTGTGTGTGTGTGGTGTGTGTGTGTGTGTGTGTGTGTGAGACTTAATGAGCTGGAGTAAATAAGCCTATGACTTGGAAGAAGAACAGAAAGAAGCAGTTTGACAAATAACACCTTGAATAGATAAATCAAGCAGCGTCTACATTTGAGGGCGAAATTGCTTCTTTACAACACCATGACAAGATGAGCAAGATTCTGGCGATGCTTGGCCACTGATGATAAATAGGATCTGGCATGAAGCTTTGTTGGGCAGAGATGATACTTACAGGAGGGAGGTGCTGCGGTACGGAACTCTCTACCGATCTATTCTGCCTGTGTCATAACAGGATAAATAAGGTGATGAGCTTGGTTAACCTTGACCATGAAGTCAATTCTGATTCCTAGCTAGGAATCCTTGATAGCGTATTTAAGGCTGTAAATCTTCATGGGAATAAATAGCCTCATCTTTCTCCCAGGCAGCAGCTGATGGATTTGACCTGGTGGCTATGACAGTTTTAAGCCAACATTCTCACATTGTACCAGTAGAGCGTTATGCTCTGTAACAGAAGGTGTCTGTATTTCTTTAGTTATATTGTTTTCAATCATTCTAATTGTGATATTTGATTGTAATTTGTGCTGAAATGTTAACAAAATTAAATTCAGGCAGTATTTATAAGAATTGACTTTCTAAATTATTTCCTATGCAAATCTGGTGCACTTCTTTGTCTATGTTGAACCCAAACCTGTAGTAATGCTAAGAGATATTATATTTACAACCAATAGTCCTTTTTTAGGGATATCATTTCATAAAGTTTTAATTTTCCTATATTAAATTCTATTAACCACAAAAATAATCTGAGCCTGAGGAGTAAGAGAGAGATATTATTGAATATGTCTAATTCATAGCCACAAGGGAAAGAATTAAATTAAGACTCGAGGAAGAGATATAAATTATTTATAACATTTTATGCCAACTAGTCAAGATTAGGTTATGAAAGATGGCCACCAAACAGTTTTCTGCCTGCTGCATTTCCCCCTTCCCCACACCACTGACTTCCTTCCATTTTCCTCAACCCCCACCCCACTCTCTCTATTATGTGTGTGCATATATGTACATGTTGTACATGTTGTACATATGTACATATTGTATAATATGCATATATAAAACACTTTAAAAGTATTGACATACACATGAGAAAGTACCTTCTGACTTTACTGTTAGCGTTAAACATTTCTTCTTTATCTCCCTTAGTATGGTGTGAAAATGCCTTCTTATTTCCAGACCCTGGCTGTGTGCTGTGAAATTTGGGATTTGATAGTGCTGGAGAGGGATGAAAGAGAAGAGTCAGAGGGAAGAGTCTACAGGATTCTGCTTGTACGTTGTCTTCTCTCTCTGTCCTATTCTGTCACTTCAGTCCTATGCCATCTATTTCTCTATATTATTTTTCACTCATTTAAATTATTTTTTGACATGCTCTTTAAAAGTAAAAGCAACATCTTAACAAAAAATTTTATGACACAATTAAATATTAGAAAGATTGAGAAATTTGTTAATGGGGCAGTTCAGAGAAGGAGATAAGAATAATGATAGTGTAAGTCCATAAAAGTTCCACCTACTAGAGTATGATTTTGAAATTATTGTTAGTATCTTAACAGTCAGGTGAAAAGAAAGTCTGGACAGTCATCAGAGTCTTGTTGTTGGTTGTATGCTGGTTACCTTTGACTCCTAGTGACCCCAAGTGATAAAGTAGAAGAGCCCCGAAGGTTTTCTGGGCTGTAAGCTGACAGAAGGGACTCTCAGGTCTCTCTCTCTAGCAGAGCTGCTGCTGCTGCGTAGGTTCAATTGTCACCCTTTCAGTTAGCAGTCAAATGCTTAACTGCCATGCTGATTGGCTGTCTCCATTAGGGTCTCTTTAAGAACCAAGAAAATAAGGGTCTCTTTAGGCATCAAAAGAGAAGAAAAAATTGTGAGCGAGAAGTCTCTAGAAAAAGTTTAAGGCTTCCTTGATGCTATTTCTGCCTAATTATCCATATATTCTCTTGGATGACACTAATATTGTTGAATGCCAGAAGGATAATTCCTCTGTTCTTCACCCACACACCCTCCTTCTCATTCTCCACAACTTAATCTCTTTTACATAAATGTTGGCATTGAAACGGAATGCATCTTCCCTTAAGTCACCAAGAGATCAAGTTGTTTACAAATCTTTTGTTTGCTGATTTGATTGTTTTCCTTCAAATTTTGTCCATAAACTTCATAATCTATAGAGAGTTACAAGCAAAGGCTAAGAAAATATATAAGTAGCCTGGTCGATAATTTTATTACACAAATGATTAAAAATTTAATAACCCAGCCCCTGTTTAATATATAAAATTAATGTATTTTCTTAAAGAAAATTTGGCTTTTAGAAGAAAAAATAATCACTGATGAGTCTATTCCAACTCATAGTGACTCTATAGGACAGAGTAGAACTGGCCCTCTGGGTTGCCAAGAGAGTACATCCGGGGTTCTCAACCTGTGGGTCGCACCCCTTTGGGGTTCAAACGACCGTTTCACAGGTGTTGCCTAAGACCATCAAAAAACACATATTTCCGATGACTTTAGGAACCGAGACACCGCTCCTCTATCCATCTCCAGGCGGGTCCGCCCACATACAGATACGCCCACATACGAGTACCAGACGTGAGGACTGTTACCCAGGCTACACCATGCTTCAAGACAACATTTCACTTATTTGTCATTAGAAATCAATATTTCACAATATGTAATAACATATTGTTTTTGTGATGAATCACTATGCTTTAATTATGTTCCGTTTGTATCAATGAAAATACATCCTGCATATCAGATATTTACATTACGATTCATAACAGCAAAATGACAGTGATGAAGTAGCATGAAAACAGTTTTATGGTGGGGGGTGGGGGCACCACAACATGAAGAACTGTATGAAAGGGTCCCGTATTAGGAAGGTTGAGAACCACTGTTGTACTTCTTTATGAGAGCAGAAAATTAATCTTTCTCTTCAGTGTAGCTAGTGGTTTGGAAACAATCCACTAAGCCACCAAGACTCCCTAAAATTTGGTTTAGAAATAAAAATTATTGCTTTTCTAGAAGTGTTATGGGTTGAAAGAAAAAGCCACTTCTTTGTTTAAAGTGCTCCAGGCTGGAGGCAAAGTCTTCTAGATTTAATAAATATTATGAACTTCATTATTTATAATTTCATATTTCCTTCCTTTAGGTTGTTTATTTTATACATGTTAATGATCCAATTATCTGCTCAATAATTTAATTTCAGAATTAATGCAAAACTTTAAAGTAAATTTTTTGTAAACTAGGTAAACTCTGCTTTCCTATGTACAGCAAATGAAACTCACATGTTGAAAAGGAAAGCTTAGGTAGGTTAGACGGAGTCAGCATGGCAAGCACAAATGGCCCACGTCCTTTGTACTTCCTACATCTGAGTCTCATTACCAGAAATAGATAAGATCCTGAAATATCTGACAACTGACCTGGGGAGGTCTCAGGGTGGTGTGATGCATGGATAGTGAACTAAAACTCTGTGTTTTTGTCTTATTTGATGTTGTAATTTTGTATATTTCACATAGTTTTCATTAGAGCTTTAATTTGTACCTGGATACACTTCTAAGAAAATTGAAAATTCTCCTTTGTGTGTTAAATTGAATGACTACCCATAACTGATAGGAGAGGAAATTTGAGTTGACAGAAGAAACTGGATATATTTTACATGACTCCTATATGTCCCATAAAAATGGAGTTGGCAGGTATGTAAAAATATTTTAAAATACAATTAAAACTATATTAATAGCCAATATTACTTGATAATAATTATTTTCTTCCTCTAAAGTTTCCTAATATTGTTAATATGGACACATCAAAAGAAGATGGTAGGTATACAGAGAATTCCTATCGCAGAAAAAAGTAGTTTGGTATAAACTATTTCAGGAGGTGGCACAGAATCAGCCTCTCTGGTTTTGCAGGCAGAGTTCCAGGACACACGATGATATTAGCACAAACAAGACTCCTGGGCGGATGGGCTACTGATGGAGCTGTGTTGAGGGACAAATGCAAGACTCAAAGAGTTTTTCCACCTTTCCCAACCAATTTGGAAGACAGTTACCTGACCAGCTGATTGGAAGAAATTCCTACTTATTGATCCAACAGAACGTGGAAATTATAAAATAATGTCACTAATATGGCATGAGAAGGTAAAATCTAGGGAAGGTTTTCATTTTCTTAGCTCATTTCTATATTACAAAATTGGGAAAAAGGAACTTTTCCCAAAAGTATATTTTCCTTGTGAGGTAATCAATCTATATTTGAAATTCTATAAACTGAATCTCACTAGGTGCAAATTGTCTAGCAATATGAACTATAGTTTAACCTTTATACTAGACTTCCTATAAGTTAGTTACCAAAAGCACATTTAAAAATAGAATTTTTAGAGTGTGTATTTAGAATTATTTTTTGGAGTAGGTGGTTTTCTTAATGTATAGAAATGACAAATAATCCATATTATAGAAAAACGAACTTATACATATGTTGCATGTACAAAAAGAACACTTAAGTGACTCATTCCAAAGCATAGTGGTGCTTTTCTTTAGCCCTCTTGACCCTCCTTGACCTTCGTTATCATGATGAGCACCATGTCACCTGTTTAACGCATCAACAGTAGAAGCCTTTTAACTTCACGGTACAACTAAAGACACATTGGTATTGCTTACACAATCACACATGACCTCAAAAGATTACTGGGGTTCTCTTCATTTTAAATTTCCTGGAATAGAATCCAAAATGGGGACAAAGCCTTATTTACACAACTAATTCAGTTGAGTGATGAGTTTGACCTACGAAGCTTGGAATACAGAGACAATAAAGCAGTAAATTGTTCGGGACACTTAGAGCATTGGTGAATATATCATTGGGAAGTATTGACTTAATTTTAATAATTGCTTTAAATTATTTAAATTAATCCAATTCATTTTAAATGTGTGTTTTTAAGGTACTTTTATTGAAAATATTTGGGGTTGAGATTACTATACAATGTTTTATTTTTCATCCCTAACATTTGCGAAATTTGGTTACTGAACAAACTATAATGTTAGAAGTGAGCTGAAGGGATGGTTTGATTCAGACCATCAGCTCAAAGCAGGCCCACTTTTTACGCAGACTGCACAACACAGAACCTTCCGCAACCACAACACTGTGCTCGCACCGAAGTGCTAAAGCTTCTATATGCGAAGATGAAGGCCTCTCGTCATAAGTCACAGCTATGGACAAATTCTGTTTAGCAAAAATATTTGCAATGGAGTTACAGTAAATTCAGGAGAAAATGCCAATTAATAATTCAAATATCACTTACAATAATTACACAAAATAAATTACATAATTTATTTTCTTATTCCCATGAATATATATTGCAAAAGGATATTGTAATGGCAAATGCAAAAGAAACAATAAAATGCATTAAATAACCTTCCTTTATTTGATGTAAAATTAAAAATTTCCTTTGATATTTTCTAATTCTTGTCTTCCCTTTCTTTTTCCTTTAATTCTCAATAGATTTTGTTAAATTCATACCATTTTTACATGTTTGGTTAGGACAGCTCTACTCTTGCTAGTGGAGGCCCTCCATGCTTTAAAAATACATGGTAGACAAAACACAATCTCTCCAGGAAATTCCTCAACTCTAACCTTTCAGGGTCATGGAAAGCAGCAGCTTGTTGTTTTAGAAAGTGACCTCGGTTCAGTTCTTTTCCAAACAACCCATCAGATGTTATCTGTAATGGTCTCGAGAGACTGCACTACCAGCTCTTGGCGACCAAAAAAGAGTGGCAAGCTTTATCACTTTCCGTAAATGACACTTATAAGGTAGGGATATGTGTAGGTCCATGCCAAATCCAACTCTATTGTTGTCAAGTCAATTCGAACTCACCGATTGTAGGACAGAGGAGGACTGCCATGCACAGTGTGTACAGTTGCAGCTTGACAGAAGCAGCTTGTCCCTCTGTCCCCACCAACTAGCTGTGCACTGTGAACCACCCACTGTTGTGTGCAGTCTAGTTTTTAATCACCGTAAGACCAGACACATGCATGCGCAATGTTATTATAGACACAAAGGAATATTTTTAACCTTCAGTTGTATGTAAACATTAGAGAACTTCAGGTAAAACTGACTCAATTGTCATTTAATTGACAAATGAACCCACAAGTAAACATAAAAATTAAATATTATGCTCAAGTTTAGATAAGTCTAGGGGTTTTATCATTAAATGCTCAATTAAATATATGCACTTACTATACTCAGATATAATGATTAATGTGTTCTTTAGCTAGCTACTTTAGGGGAACAAATTGGCAAAATTGTTCAATTTTTTTAAGTTGAAAATATATGTTATTCTAAAAGTACAGAATAAGTTCAATTTCAAACATTTTAACAGTAAATATTAATTTATAAGGCATCCCACAAAGTAAATTTAACACCACATCTATATTTATGTATCACATGATACAAAATAGGTGATTTGAGAAGGTTTCATTCCTTGTGAAGTTTAGTGACGTCATCACTCATAAAATCGACTTGTTTAATTGGGGTTGACTAAAGAGTCACAGTGAAATCTGGAAGTGTGTTAAGAAAACATTTTTGCTTGGATCTTCAATGTTTCACAAAGATTCTTGCTGTTTTATACATCATTATCTTCCCGAAGGCCAAATTTAAAGATCCCAATATGGTCCCAGCTGTGAAGGCACCTCGGCAAGTTTGAATTAGATTGACAGCTTCCTACGGCCAGAGAGCAAATCCCATGTTTTCAGGCTATTTCCATGCTGTTTGTTTTTAAAGTCACGTGCAAGATCCATATGTTGATAGCTAAGCATTTAGAGCACATTAATAGACAGATTATAGGTCTATAAGTTCAATGTATCTTATTTTGTTTCTCCTTTCAAGGTCGTTTGACTTATTTTGAACTGTAACTTTCATTTAGACAAGTCTCAGTTAACCCAACAAGTTATATTATTAATTTGACTATGATAAATTTTAACAATTGTTGTTTACCATTAATTGTGTTATGAAGGAAAATTCATGTAAATTACATTGTCAATGTAAAATGTATGATATGGGAAATACACAGAGGTGCCCAAAATCTGTTGTTGCCTTACATTGTATATATTCTGTAATAATAATAATATATATATATTACTCCCTAAAACAAATCTTTGTAGTACACAATTTAACTCTCTAAAATTAGCTACCAGGCAGATGAGCCATCTGACTCAGAAACAGCTGCCAAATGGTTTCCCCTCCTTCATGCATTCCCACATCTCTTGCAATTTTAATTTAGCATTAATACATGCAAACTGTTTAATTGTCAGATTAGTCAGTAGTTCACAATGACAAAGACCTGCTTTACTTGTTAGTTACCCAGGGCTATGAAAATCAGTGTTGTTGGAAAAATGTTCAAAGCAGATTTATTTGAGAAAATGAGGGATGCTCAGATTCTATAATATGAAGTAATGCCATGTGATTAAGATGATCCATTACATTTTTAAAGGGAAGTTGTGTGGAAGTCCGAGTAATTTCTTTAAAACTGAAGGGATATTTTCTTACTTTGCTGAATAAAGATTAAAGTACATTTTGATCTTTTGTTCTTTTCACCAGTAGCTTCATTTCATCACCGTTTCCTTGCCTCCTTTAATTCTTCTCTCTTTGAAAAAAAAATACAATGCATTTCTTTCAAGCTTATGTTAAATCTCTCGGGGTAGGGATATACCTCAGTCCTTGGCTCCATGTGTGAATTCACACCGAAGCCTGGTTTGTGATCCAAGTGAGTTTTATGAGCGTTAGAAGCAGTTTCAGCTTTACACAGGCACCCACAGGGCTCCTCCCAAATGAGCAGCCTGCCTGGAAGCTGCTCAGAAAGTCACATGGTCAGCTCAAGGCTCCTGCCTTTTCAGTTATTCCACGTGGTGGATGAGCCTGGTGGACCCCATTGGCTGAACTGAATTCAAGGGGCTTAGGTGGGCCAATCCAGGTGCAGCAGCCACCCATGTGCATCTCCCTTCCTGGCTGGAAACCTGAGTCTCTGAGCATGCGCAGTGTACCACTCCTTCATGAGCCAGTAGCTCGTTCCTCTGAGCATGCATAATGGATGCCCAACCCCCTAAGCTAGACTACCCAACAGTTCCTTCTTCTTTATGCAACACCACTCTCAAATGACAATCACAGATTGATTGATTGACTGATTGAGTGAGTGATTGATATTGGAAAGAATTCATATGAGACCTCATGATTTTTAAGTAAGGCAATTTACAAAGTCCCATCTTTTACAAGTTGTGCTATAAAACCATCCCATTTGTTTTTAGTATCAGGCTTTGGAACCATATAGTCCTTAAGTGGGAAAATATCTTAAATTTTAAGTATGTTTGACTTTGCAATTTTGTTTCTTTTTTGAAACATCACTAAAACATAATATCTTTTGAGTTTTCAATCACATTATGGATTGCTCTCAGTTCTGAAAAGTGGTGCACATAATTTGTTACTAGTACTGTATAGCACTTTGTTAATTGACTCCAGGTTTTCACCATAACAATGAGTCTTTTTCAAATGCACTGCAGAATGTGTTTTAATTGGGACCCAAAAGGACAGATTTGGAATAAGTTTGCTGAGAACATTACTTTGCATTGTAAAGCTCCTGGTCTCTGTTGGAGACTAGAGTGAACAGCTCTTTTGGATTACCACTGAGCATTTTGGAACTAAAAAATAATTATAATGTTTTTGATATGTCATTTTATTTTTTTCTATTTAAAAATTTCCATTTCTAAAATTCTTATAATGAGACAGAGATATATGAAGGAGTATTTCGAAAGTCTTTATGGAGTTGACATAAAATTTCTATGCCTACTAGACTTTTGAATAAATTTTTAATGTCTTCCTTTTTAGATCTGTTAATGTTCAAATTGGTAATAATGTGACATGGCATATTTTCAGGATGTATCTGCAGTCGATTTGGCATGGCTATCTTAATCTTTGTCAGTTTTCATTATTACTGACCTGGAAGGAATTCTAAGCTTTTGTTGAACATTTCATGAGACATGGAATCAGAATTTTTTTATTTTGAAATGTCTTTGTTGGTTTTAATAGAAATAAGTTTTTAAAACAGAGACACTGTCTGGGCTTATTGTTATTATGTTGATCAGACTTAGATTATGATCTAGAATTTTTCAGTGGATGTGTTAAAAATATAATTTTAGGATAAATACTTCATGAGTTCTGGTGGTGTAGTGGTTAAACACTGGGCTGTGATCAGCAAGGTTAGTAGTTTGAAACCACCAGCCCACTCCTCACGACAAAACTGGGACTCTCTACTCCTGTAAAGAGTTACAGTCTTGAAAATTCAAAGAAGCAATTCTATCTTGTCCTATAGGGTAACTATGAGTAGTTGGCTTCAACTTGATTTTGGTTTTGAGTCTACATTGATACGTTTAATTCAAGATTAAAACCTTGGAATTGACCCCATCTATTTTCTATAAGTCTACATGGATGGATTTTTAACTGGTTGTGAAGTTATGTAAGATTAGCTGACAAATGTACACCATTATTACTGGTATAGGAACTAAGACTTTGGACTTTGGAACTATTGGAACATTGGTGGCATCATTTGTATTATGGGACATTCTGACTCAGAGATTGATGAGGCAAGTCTGTGGACACCAGACTGACCTAGGAAGTCAGATCTTGAACTGATTGTGTAGTATGGCCAGATGGCAAACAGATAAGAGAAACACATCTAGTGACACATGTATGTGTAAGAGAGCGCTTTATATCAAGAAGTAATTATGTATTGAGAAAACATCCCAGCCCAGTCCAATTCACACCCATAAATCCAATAATAGTCCACAAGTCCCTCTTCAGACTCATGCAGCCACATGCCATGATGCAGAACGGTGGGTGCCGTATCATGTGGGTCCCATGGCAATGGAGGCATCAGGTCTCAGAGTGGCCACGGGGAGAAAGCGAAGGCAGAGAGAGGGGGAGCTTCCCAGGAGGCACCAACAGCTGGGACCTGATTGACAGGTTGCATACCAACCCTACACTTTTATATAACCGACATATCTTCAAGTTTTCATGAAATTATGAAACTACCACAGATGTCTATTTGTTGTACAAAAAGTTTGTGTGTTATTAGTAGTAGGTAATACATGGAATACAATCTAAATTTACCTGACTTAATTTTGGAATTCTGACCGCTCTGGTAAATTTACCATGGTTATATAACTGCCAATGAGTCAAATTTAAAAAATACTGTATATTTACCAAGAGCCAAATACAGAAAAAAAATTTAAAATATCAGGAGTACTGACTTATCCTATAACTCAATATCATTGGTAAAATTGAGAATAAGGGAGGATATTGATCTTGCAAATAAGTAAAAAACCCTGGATGTATCCTGAAGGTCACACGGGGACTTTCTCTAAGAATTAAGGCATACAAGAGTGAGATAATATTTAGGTCTACTAAGGAAATCAGGGGGCATTTTATTTAAGTGCTGGGTTACTAATAGAGAGGTTGAATGTCCACAGGATCAAGATGTAGCAATCTGCTCTAATAAAGATTGATAGCAATGGTGCCGTTGTACTGCCTTACAGGATCAATTTGAGATAGAACAACTTGATGGCAATGTACTACATACGGGCTTTGAAAGGTTGTCTATGCTTGGTGAGGGAGAGGGTGAGCCCCAAATAAGAAGACCGTCAAGATGGTGGACTGAGCCAGTGGCTGCAACAACGAGGACACACTCAGCGTTCGCACTGGCCATAGCTGCGCGCTCACTGCTCCCCAGCGCAGCCAGCCACTTTGCTCTCCGCCCTGAGGCAGCTCAGCCAGCCCCAAGTCTGACCGGCTGGTCTCTCAGATGGCAGATCTCCTGGGCAGTTGGGGCAGAGAGTCTCGCTACCCAAGCTCCACTTTTTCATTCTTTGGCCTCCCTCCCTCTCCAGTAAGCCCTCACCACGTGTCCCCCCACCCAAACAAGCCTACACACAGTAACACGTCCAAATGAACAGAAACCACAGGTAAGGAGTGCTTAGTTTTCACATATAGCATTTTATCTTATTTGAATTTTATATTTTTGTTCTATTATAATAATTTTATTGTTTTATTCTTTTCCCTCTGACTTCCTCTGCTGGTGCAAAGCCATCCTCCTGAGAACACACGTTCCCCCAACTCAATCAAGGGTTTTTTTATGTTTTAATTTTTTTCTCTGTGGGTGCAGACACACCCACATTCAAGCTACCATGGCAACAGAACGCTAGCACCCACATGCAAGTCACACCCGGTTTTGTTCACTTTTGTCTCTCTCTCTCTTCACTATCCAGCCACGGTTTTTTTTTTTTACTTTTTGACATCCTTATTTCTCTAATTGACTTTTCTTTCTTTTTTTAATCTTCCCCTTATTTTTTTTCTTTCCTTCTTTTTTCTTTCTAGATATTTTATACATCCTCTTCTTCTGGTCTGTATATTTGCTTCAACTTTCCTCCTGCCCCAAATGTTATCTCTTCCTGCTCTCTCTTTTTTCCTTGTTAGATATATTTCAGTGAAACCTATTAATTTGAATTACCCTTATTAAAATATATATTCTCATGAATATTACAAATATGTTGGTTTATCTAGATGCCTGCTTGTCAGTAGTATCATCACTGCTATTTTATTCCCTCACGTCTTTCCTCACACTCTCCCACTTACCCATCTCTCTGTTCTTTCCTTCATTTCACCGCCATATGTTTTCTTGACTCCTCTTAGACCTCTACTACATTTCCAAACAGAACCAACAACATCTACCCAACCCATCAGTCACATGCCACACTCATGTTGCTGAGGAAGCAGCAGCGAACGACAATAAAGCCCCCAAAGCAAGGACAACAAAAGCAAGCCATCAAAAGTTGTCCAAAACTAGTGGAGTACTCTTTCAAAGAATGACAGGGCACAGGCAGCTCTCTGGGTCACCTGCACATGAAGCTGATCCAGGTGGCAGACACAGAGCAACAGCCAGCAGGAATAGGGAGGGGTGGGGCGAGGGGAGTGCTGCCTAGTGGTTTCTCTTATAAAAAGCCACACCTCCCTGGAGGCATCACCAGGTCGACCTGGTTACCCTTTGGGCTCGGCTCCTACACTGTCACATGAATTCAAGTTGACATACAATCTAACTACCATAGACTTGGCACCTACACAGAGTCCTTTAACCATGCATGATCTTTAAACAAAACATTGATAAAATCATGTTTACATCCAAGATAAACTCAAAATGTATACAACCAAAAAAAAAAGCCACAGCCCCATTTAAATCTTATACTCTGTAAGTGAAAAAAATCTATGTGTAACAATTGCAGTTTTTGAACACCTACACCTGAATCCTACAATCCTACCAACATCTTCCTTCACCCATTGAGGTAGTTAGTTTATTGTGCCAACCTGGCCGATAAACACATGTGGGGTTAATTGAAGGACAGAGGGATAAATGGCTCAGTGAGCCTCATCTTTCTAGTTCTCAGGTTTCTTGCTTTGTGATGGTCGCACCGGGGTGCAGCTTCCTTAGCCAGTTCCCTGCTTCAGCTGGCAAGGCTGACTTCCTGTAAGACATCCCCAAGGAAAAGCCACATGGACCTACCCTGATGCAGCCCTGGGTGCTGGAGCAGCTGTGTGGAGACCCCTGCCAGCGCTGAGATGCTTACACATTCACTGACTTGGCTTTCCTCCTACAGTTGGCATCGTAGTATGTGTTTTGTGAGATGGAGGAGGACATTGTGGACTGGTGTTGGACATATGGGTTAATGTTGGACTTGTGGGCTTGCGCAGCACTAGGTTGAGATGTTTTCTGGATATGCACTTACCCTTTATATAAAACTCTCTCTTAAACATGAGTTTCTGTGGATTTGTTTCTTTAAAGTACCCAGACTAATACATCCATGAAAATTTATGATTCAGTCACTTCGTAGATTTTTTTTACCCCCATTTTGTGCATCCAATTTCTAAACTACCCATCTCTATCAAGCTGAGTTCTCAGGACATAAGTATATTCAGTGATGCAAAAAATCTTCAACCAATTTAAATCGTGTGTGTCTACATCCACAAAGAAAAATCTAAAGGGGGCCATCTCTCAAGTCAGCAAGCACCATTTACAGCAGAAAGGAGCTGGAGACAGCCAAAGACTATTGGAATAGTAGAAGCATGGATAAACTCTGGCATGTACTCCCAATGGAGTACTGAGCATTTCCTTTAAAATAGTGATTAAACCATGAAACAGCTCATGACATCAGTGGACCTGGTAACCTTTAGGTGGAGTTATGCTAATCAATCACAGAAAGACAGATATTGGATGAGTCCAGTACTATAAGGCTAAACAAGATAAAGGCACGCTTCTGCTCTGGGAGCACACAGTCTTCTAATCTGTCTCCTGAGCAGCGAGGTCGAGTGCTTGCGGAGAGTTTATGGACCATATATAACATGTGAAACTCCACTTCCACAGAGGAGACTTTCCCTCAGCTGGGCTCAGTCAGTTTCTCCAGATGGGGATAGAGGGAGAAACTATTCAGCTGCAGCCACGCAACATTGTGCTCAGGTCACCAGGAAATCAAGACATTCCTACAAGAGTGATAGTGAACTTAACTGAAAATTCAGCTCAAGACAGAGGGAGGGAGCATACCTGTCTTAGAGAAGTGGATAAACAGCAACCTCCCTGTTTTGCTTTATAAGAAATTCAAGATAGGTACCACTACAGAGACAATTACTGGATTAATAATTACCTAAAGGCATGGCAAGGGAGGTGAGATGAAATGGTAAGCTAACAACTAGGAGTAAGAGAAGAAAATGTTCTGATATTGATTATGGTGGTGATTGCACAACTCTACTTAATTGGACTAAATGATTATATTGGATGATATGTCAATTATGTGCCAATGAAACTAGTAAACCTAATAGGTATATGTTTCTTGTGGCGGGGTTACTGGTCTGGACGGTTTGCACAGTCATATATGTTTTATAAACTCTTCCTGCCTCTTCTTTAGTGGGTGAATGTGCAGCGTGGGCTGTGTTGGTGCTCAACAATTCTACCATACTTAGCATCGTCAGTGAGGCGTGCGTACGACTTCTTTAGTTCTGTTCACATCCTGGGGTTGAGCCGCATCGCCATTTCTGGACACCTAGTGGGTACGAGAAGGATCCCTGGTAGGGCGTGTTGGGCAGCTAACTACCAAGTCAGCAGTTTGAAAGCACCAACCACTGCGCAGAATAAAGGTGAGGCTTTCTAAGACAGTAAAGAACTACAGTCTTGTAATTTTACTGGGGCAATTCGACCCTTCCTAGCAGGTTTCTATGAGTGGAAATCAACTGGATGCTAGGGAATGGTTACGATTGGTCTTTCTGTGTGTGTCTTAAATGAATTGAACCTGGTCTTTCAGGAGGAGAAAATTCTTGATCTGAAAGTCAACTGAGGTATGTTTTTATAGGTTTCATTAGTTTGTTGGCTTTTTAAAACAACATCACAGTGTCTGTCTTTCTACTCTTAGTGTGTGTTATGATCCTCTCAGGGCATTTGTTGCTGTTCTTTTTAAAAAGGATTTTATGGGGGCTCTTACAGCTCTTATAACATTAATTGTATCAAGTACATGTGTACATATGTTGCCATCATCATTTTCTATACAATTACTTTCTATTTGAGCCCTTGGTGTCAGCTCCTCTTTTCTCTCCCCTCCTCCATCCTGCCACTTTAGTGACCCCTTGAAACATTATAAATCATTGCCGTTTTCATATCTTACACTCTCTGCTGTAACATCCATTCACCCAGATTTTGTTATTTGTCCCACTGGGGGGAGAACTGCCCCTTTGTGTTTCCAGAGTTACTCCTGTAACTCTGTGCAGGAGTACACAGCTTCATCTATCCCCGTGGAGTGGCTGGTGGTTTTGAACTGCTGACCTTGTGGTTAGCAGCCCAATCTGTAACCTTGCTTCCTTGCTCAGGGCATTGTTTCTGCAACTTATGGTTTCTCAGTATATTGCCTGTGTCCATGGTTAATTTAAATTAAAACAAAACTTGCAGCCACTATTTCCTCTGTATACCTTTTCCAACAACTAAAATGCCTTTTTCTATCATATTCTTATTGGGCTGCTATATGGATAAACCAAATCAAACTCACTGCAATGGAGCCAATGTTGACACCGGTGGGTTTCTGGGACTGAAACTGTTATGGGAGTAGAAAGCCCAGTCTTTCTCCCACTGAGCTGCTGATGGTTTCAAGCTACCCACCGTGCAGATTGCAACTCAATGTGTAACCAAATAGTTGCCTGTTGGCAGTCAAAATACTAGGCATATATTGCAATTTAAGGTTTAGTTTGTTAAAAATCCAAATTGTGACAGCTCCATGCCATGCAGTAAAAATCACTTTTAAACTCTTTGACTAGGGATGTTTTAACTCCGGGATGTAGTAAGCAAATATATAAATAGCCAGGGACAACATATCTTCAATTTAGCGGCCTCCAGCTGAGTTATCTGGTAAACCCAGCCATGGAAGTATCTTCCAACTTATATTTAAAAGGTTGAAGGCGGGGATAGTGATCTCATGGCTGCTGGGGAAATGTAAATAATTTTAAATAATCATAGCAAAACTCTCTTCCTTTGATCATTGTAAAAACTTGACGCTTAAGGCATGTACCTTTTTTGATTTTCACTAGATTTTTGAAGCAGCTTGGAGGTAGTAAATCATACTGTTTCCTTCTGTCTTGCATCTCAGAATAAATTTAGAGTTCTTCAAATCAACCTGGTTTCTGTATTTGGCTGAAACTGTGACAGGCAATCCCATACCTTGTTTCCAAACCACAAAAAACAATAATAAATAACAGCAACAACAACAAAAAGGAAAAGTAGAAAGAAAGGATTGGGACAATGGAAGGAATGGAAAAATGGGAAGGGAGAAAGAAAGAGGAAGGAAGGAAATAATCTATATTCTATCACAAGTGATTTTGTAAATCAAGGTACATGCCTGCGATTAAAACTATGCGGCCATTGCAAGTGAAATAAATCTACATAATTTGGCAGGGAAATAACATGGGAAATGACAAAGAGTTAGCAGAATTATAGAACCAGTTGTTCAACAGTGTGCAAAGCCTGATCAGACTTATATATGTAATTGTAAAGAAATACTTTCCATGAAAGTGAAAATTATATCTGTATATTTGTGTCTTGATTTGTTTTGGGAGAGAATGTATTATGTATTATTCTGCATCGTTTGAATTTTTATCATCTACATTTAAAAATTATTTCTGTACTTTTATACTTTCTTTAAAAAGTACACTTACACAGTATTGAAATGGTTGTCATCTGTTAATAGCATGGCTGATTGGAAGCTAATGTGTCAGAAAAAAATTAAAACAAAACGCTCATGCTTACTGAAAAATTAATGTAATAATTTTTTAAAAATAGCTAAAAGTCCAATGTCATTTAGTTTTTCTGTTAGGAAATAGAGGAGTTATGCTAACGAATATAGAATCAAACACATTGTAGTCTTTGGCTTCGCCAAATTAAACTTCTCCTTCAATGCCATGATTCATCATTTCAAATATTCTAAGAAATACCGGAGGTAAAGAGTGGTAGATTAAGGATCAGAGAGGCAAAATAATATTTTATTTTTTATAAATTAGATATTTACTATAGGGAGCCTTGTCATTTCCACATAAATATAATTTTAACATAAATTTAAATAAAAATATTTCTATTGATATGGATTTTAAACTGATTATCATATACTTATGAGATTTAAAATTAATTTTTGGCATTGAAAGTGTTCAGAAGAGGTTTAGTACTTACAGCCTAAGATTCCAAAGGAGTCTAGTCTAGTTACAAGCAATTTGTTCAATAAATTGATTATAACAGTGTCATGGTCTATAATAAACTTATTATATATAATAGGCTTAACATAAAATAGCATCAGGGCTAAGATTTCAGGCTCAAAGAACAATTGGCTGGGGCACTAATCCTAACTCAACCTGATGCTCTAATTCCATTCTTTCCATTCTCTTGATCTACTTCTTTCTCCGAAAGCCCGCACTATAAAAATCTTATTGATCAATCAAATATTGACGAGGAAGGAGGGGGGAGACATCAATAATCAGCATAGTGAAATATTGTCACCATGTCCTGATAACTGCAGGTTTGAGTACTGGGAAATGGACACAGTCAGAAAATGTAGCTATTCTTCTGCCATAGTTTCTCCGAAGCCTGCTGTCTCATTGAAGTAGAGACCAGGGCTGCAGGTAATGCAGTAGGAATGGTGGAGGCTGTGTCAGCTAAGTTTGCATCTAGTTGTTTCTTGCTGTGTGGGAATGCGAAACAGGTTGACATACCTTTTGATGTTCAAGAGAACGCAGGAATTAGGAATGTTTTATAAAATTTCCTAACTTTTTTAATACTGTGATGGTTTAAAAAAAAAGTATAGCTATAGCTCAAATCCAGCCTGTAACTTGGTCATTTGAGGACCCTGATTCCAGGATGACATCTATGAAAATAGTCAGGTGTTGTATATTACACTTAACATTACACACTTAAACCTGTGGTTCAGAACATTACTGATCTAAATGAAATGAAATGAATTGCAGATATATTTATTGTACTTATTTAAAGAATAAATGAAAAATGAGAAAGCTGATTTTTTTATATCTAATCAAGCAAGTACATATACCTTAGAAATGGAAAAGGTACAAGTTAGCTGATTCATAATATGTATTTTATAGTCTCATATATACTATATCCCCCAAGCTAATCAAGGAATCAGGTATATATATATTATTGATAATCAATTATATATGGATATCACCACAGAAGTAAACTCTATATATTCATGTATTAGTGTAATGATAGTGGCCAAGTATGACATGTACTAAATTACTCTAGTTCCATGCAAACTTTCTGAATTTCAATTCCTTTACCTAATTTTATGTCTTTACTTTGCAAAATAAAGACTTTTGAACTTTTTCATTTAATACATAATTAATTTGAATAGATACAGTGGTACGAGGCATAAAGAATAGTATCTAGCTCAAATAATTTCATCATCCCTATTACCAATTATCGCTTAGTTATGTGGCAATGTAATGTGTTTCCCATATGCTCTTGTTTTCCAATAAGCATGCAGTGAGGAGTGTGCAAAAAGTTGCTGCCAGAAAGTCGGCAGCACACACCGCGTGAGAAAGAAGTGAGAGCCCGCTGCTGGTCAGATTTACAGCCTTGGACATCCGGATGCAGTTCTAGTCTGTTTTATAGGCTCTCGATAAGTCAGACAACTCAACACCACCATGTTTATTTTTATTTTGTTGTTGCTTGACAACTTTAAAAAGCATTTTAAACTTTTGACAAACACAACTTTATTCAACAACACTGCTGTGCATGCTTCAGAGGTAGCTTCCTGACAATGTCTTTTCAATGTGCCTGAGTCCCAAACTATATAAAGTGAATTTCTTTTATATAAAAATGTTTAATGAAAGGGCTTAACAAACATTTACCCATTAAGGCCAAAGATAAATTTAAAAGTTAGTATTTATATGCTATATTAGCTTTATTCTTCTGGTCATACAAAGTGGTTTTTCATCATGTAAATGTCGACTGGAAAATCTTTCAAGGTCAGATTTCTGTAAGTACAGAGAAGAAAGGATATGTTCAAATTTTTAATCAAATACAAACTATCATTGTGGACCGTTCAAATGACAGTGAATGGGATTTGGAACGATGCATACCTTCTAGATTTCTGAATCAAATAGGCCAAATATTAGGCACTTTTCTCATCTATAAACAGCCACGAAAAGATTAGCCATTCTGTGCAATAGGTTATGAAACTACTGGCACATCTACGTTCATCAATTTATGATTCATGGCTTCCTACATGAGACCTGAGTCTGCTTATGTACAGAGACATGTACCTGTAACAGATACACCTTCTGAGTACCACAACTGCAAAGAGAAGAAATTAGTGAAAAGGTAAATGTTTGTATTGCAGTAATTCTAAAAAAGTCACAGAAAAACCTTCAAATCATTGTTTTTAATACTTGGGTTTCTTGTTTGTAATTCTGTTTTGTTTTGAGAATCTAATATATTGTGTGGGGACCAGCCTCCCCAACCAAAGGGGTCCAGGGGAGCAGTTGTATAATTAAAGGATAAATTAAAGGAACAACAGATAAGAGAGGTGAGTGCTCACCTAATCCATGGCCACCAGATAGAGTAAGGGATGTATTCTCGTAACAGGCATATATAATCTGGGGCACACAAGCCACCTCATTCCCTTACGTAACAGGAAGGGGTTGTCTTAGAGGCATGCATGTAACAGGAAGGGGAGGAGCTAGAGGCATACATGCAACAGGAAGCTAACAAAATGGGTGGATTCTAGAATTAAGGCGGCAGCCTAACCCTGTTTGTCTCTGAGATGACTGGACCTGGTGTCCCTGAGCTTTTCTCCAAGGGAACAATGTATGATCCTATCAGAAGGGACTGCGTCATACTTAGGCTTAAATGGCCAGATTGCTTTTGTTGGCAGATGCCCGTCAGGCAGATAGCCTTCAGGCAGTTAAAATTGATAAATATATTAGCAGCCTGTGCTTGCAAGCAGCACCTTAAAAATGGCATTATTATGGGGGACAACTTTGACTTAGGAGAATGTGACTGGGATGTATCTCCAACTCATGAGCATGAAGGGCTCTCTCCATGATAATTTGGGTCTCCCAGACGCCTTAAAAAACAAGCGTAAGGAATTTGTCCTCCCGCACTCTCTTCCCGGTTCTCAATTTCCCAAAATATCTGAAGAGGTGATGTGGTGGCATAATGGGCTGCACATGGAGCTCCTAACCTCGGGGCCAGCAGGTCACACTGACAGCCTCAGAAACTCCCGGGGCATTTCTCTGTCCGGTCAGGTCACTGTAACCTTGAGTCCACTCACTGGCCCTGAGTGAATGAGTGAGGGCCAGTGTGTCGATGTTCTTGGTCTCAACCGTAATCAGCATAAGAATAACTAGTAAGCTTCACCATGCGAAAGATGAACACTCAGGACTGCCCCAAATCAGCGATATTCTGTAACCTCTGAGAAACTGAGTCTGTGTCTTTGATTGAGAGAAGCAGGAAGAAGAAAATGCTCAGAGTCTCACATGATATAAACATTTCTGCGAGATCAGAAACCTTTCTGACTTCTCTGCCGCTGTATCCAGAGTTTAAGAGTGTGGCGTATCATAGGTTCACAGTCAATATTTGTTGAATGAATGTTGTAAAACATACAGATTTCCTAAGCATACATTTCTAAAATGCTTCATTTTTTTCATGAGTTAGAAACTTCCCTTTTATGCAAATTGCAAATCTTCATTCTTAAATGAACAGACACATAATAATTAAATTAAAATATTGACAAGATAATTATTTGACTTCACCGATTGATGAATTTGTGATAATATTAAAGATGAAATTTAATTATTGGATTTGGTTGCTATAAAAGTTCTAAACACGTATAAATTTATAATTTTAAGTTATTTAAGCATTGTGCTAATGAGTTAGTTTTAATCTTATGTAAAAAGCTTAAGCTGATGGAGAAGCTTTAGAAGACAATTATAGTACACCATTGATTCATTTTTAGAGCCATAACTCAAAAAAACAAAAACAAAATACCTGCCATTGAGTTAATTTTGACTCATAGAAACCCTAAGAGGACCATGTAGACCTTGCCGTGTGGGTTTTGAAACCTGCCCATCTTTAAGAGAACAGAACGCCTCCTTTTTCTCCAGCGGAGCTGCTGCTGGTTCCCAGCTGCTGGCCTTTCTGTTACAGCCCAATTGGCAAGCCACCACCCCAGGCTTTGAAGATACTTTGAAGCTTGTTTTTAAGTGAAGAGTAGCGAAAGCAAATGGAAGAAATGATGAAGTCAGAGAGCTGAACAGAAAAATGTTAAATCCAGCTCAAAAAGAAAAAGTAAAATAATCTAATGAAATGTGAAAAGCCCTAGAGTTAGAAAACCAAAACAGAAGATCATGCTCAGCATATCATAAATTGAAATAATTTTGTTTTAAATTCAAGGCTTGAGTTGTAATATGGAAAGATTTTATGGGCAAATATTCAATGAGGAGGAAGCAACAAAAGCAGATGGAACAAACACATAGAGCCACTGTATCTAAAGGAGCTAGTCCACATTCCAGCATTTCGGGGAGTTGAATATCAACAAGAACCATTGATATTGAAGGAAGAAGGTCAAGCTGCTCTGAAAGCATTCATCAAAAACAAAACTTCAGGAATTGATAGAATACCCTTTGAAATGTTTCAGCAAGCTGATGATGCACTGGAAGTAAGTATTCCTCTATGGCAGGAAATTTGGAAAACAGCTACTAAGTCAATCAACTGGAAGAAATTCATATTTTTTAGCATTCCAAAGAAAGATGACCCAACAAAATGTGCAACTATAGAACAATACCACTGATATGACATGCAAGTAACATGCTGCTGAAGACCATCCAGCACTGGTTGCAGCAGTAATTGACATGGAGATGCCAGAGATTGAGGCTGGATTCATTTGAGGACATGGGACAAGTGATATTGCTGATGTCAGCCAGATCTTGGCTGAAATCAGGGAATACCAGAAAGATGTTTACTTGTGTCTCATTGACGATGCAAAGGCATTTGTTTGTATGGATTGGAACACACTATGCATAGCCTTGATAACAATAGGTATCACAGAACACTTTATTGTATACTCAAGGAACTTGTCTATGGAGCAAGAGGCCACTGTGGGAAGAGAACAAGGGAACCGTGCATGGTTTTAAATAGGAAAAGGTATGCATCATTGTTGTGTCCTCTCACTCTACTTATTCAGTGTATATGCTGAGCAAATCATCTTGCAGAAACTAGATTCTATGCAGGCAAATGTGGCATTAGGACCGGAGGAAGGCTTATTACAATCTGCAATATACAGACAACACAACCTTGCTGGCTGAACATGAGGAGGATTTGAAACACTTGCTGATGAAGATCCATGATTGGAAGATCCACGATTGACAGCCTTCAAGCATGGATTACAATTCAATGTAAAGAAACCCAAATCCTCACATTGGACCAATAGGTAACCACGAAATGTGGAGAAAAGGATGAAGGTGTCGAAGATTTTGTCTTACTTGGATCCACCATCAATTCTCATGGAACCTGTAGTCAAGAGATCAAATGGCAATTGTAAACGGGCAACTCTGCTGCACAAGAACTCTTTAAAGTATTGAAAAGCAAATGCTCCTTTGAGCACTAATGAGTGCCTGCCCCAAGCCAATGTAGCCAGTTGCCTCATAATCATGTGAAAATTAGATATTAAATAACGAAGCCAGAAAGAGAACTGATTGGTTTGAACTATGGTGTTGGTAAAGAATATTGAACATCCCATGGGCTATCAAAAGCAAATGTCTGTCTTAGAAGAAGTACAGTCACTGTGTTCTTTACAGGCAAGGATGGCAAGACTTTGTCTTTTATACTTTGGACACGTTGTCAGGAGAGATCAGTACCTGGAAAAAGACATCATGCTTAGTAAATGAGAGAGGCAATGTAGAAGAGCCAGGTGCTCAATGAAAGGGATTGACACAGTGGCTGTAACAATGGGTTCTGGCATAGGAGCAAAGGTGAGGATGGCACAGGACCTGACAGTACTTTGTTCTATGGTCCAAAGGGTTGCTATGTTTGGGAATTGAGTCAATGGCCCCTAACAACAACAACAACAACAACAACAACAACAACAACAACAATAATAACAACGAAATGTCTTCAGGGCTCCTTTTGTTAATTCCAAAAGTTCTAGCTATCATCGATTATTTATCTTATTAAGGTTTTTAATATTTACTAATATTTCCTGTTGAGATTTTATAAATTTACTGTTTATCTGGTTTTGTTTCTTTTCTTGCTTTTATGTTACATGACTAAATGTAAGTAGAAAGGTGTTTTTTATTTAATGTTTTTTTCTTTCAATCTACCATTGATGGTCCATTTTGTCAGATAGTTAAAAAATGAAAATATGGTTTCGTTGGTCCTTAGCTTTGGATATTCTAATTTGAATTTTTTAATTTTTGCTCAAGTTCATAATTATGTGTTATATGTTAGAGAGCACTGCATTTATAATCTGTCCCCACAAGCTTGAGATATTAGTCAACTCGAGCATTAATTAAACTTACTTAAAATATTAAACAAAGCCTAAATGTACAATATGGAGTACTTTGACATATCTTGACACGGCTGGCTAGCTATTTCAAGATAACACTATTTGGTGGAATTGGCTGTTTTTCTGCAATTGAGTACAAAATGAAAACATATAAACAAACTTCAATCTACTGTATTCATACATCATGCATTAAAATGAAACAATACATATATTTAATAATTTTTGGTGGGATAGTATACTGCATAGTATACAATGGTAAACAGCATTTTCGGCCCTGCTTTTCTTCCTGGTCTTTAAATATTCCCAACAACATCAAATGTGACTCCACATAGAACTCTTCTAGAAAGAGTGAGATAACTGCCAGGCTCCACACTTCATTAAGTTGAATTATCAGTTACTCACTCTCTAGCTGATTTTGTTAGAATATGCTTGTTATTATTATTTTTCTGGTTTTGGTAATTATAAACTCCAAAATGAACTCCAAGGCCATGAAGTTAGTCCTGCCTCACAGCGGCCTTATCTCCCAGGGGAGAATGGAAACTGTTGGTTTCCATGACTATGACTCTTTATAGGAGTAGAAACTTCATCTTTCTCATTCCACGTAGCTGGTGGTTTGGAACTGCTGACCTAGTAGTTAGCAGCCTGATGCATAACTGCGATGCTACAGTTGCAGTAAATTTAAAATTTAAATGTGTTTTGAATAACACACAAATAATCAAAATTAAGATGCTTTTTAATAAAATACTATTTTATTCTTTGGCATACGAGAGGGTTGTAAGATACTGTCATTTGTCCAATACTGGTCTGCTAGATTGACTTCTTTCATATACCTATTATAACCCACTATTCACAGAAATTTTATTATGGTGTGTGAGGATTTCATAGAGGTATACACACTGGTTTTTTTATCTTTCCATATCATTTCCATATAAGGAGAACAATGAATCCATTCCACACAACCATCATTTCTCCCCTGTGGAAATTTTTTATTTTTCTTTTAGTAATTTTTGCAAGCTCTGGTTCTTTATAATGTCACAAACCAGTGTATTGTTTCTCAATATCCCAGGAGTAGACATGCTGCTGTAGTAATTACCTTGGTAAACATGATGCCAAGAACTAAGAAAAGGCCGTCAGGTGGGTAGTAACCAGTCTTGCGATATTTGCCCTCACCAAAAATAAATCTCTAAGTTGTAAGATTTTCTCACTCAAATATCATCTTCAATTATTTGTGATGGATTATATCTGTGTTAGTCTCTGATGACTACAGAAACGAATGCATTGACACTCATGAATGTGTAAGAGAACTTTATATCAAAGAGTAGTTGTATATAAGGAAAACATCCCAGTCCAGTCTGGAACAAGTCCATAAGCACTATGTTAGTCCATAATTCTGATACAAGTCCATATATCCTTCATGCAGCACATGCAATGATTCAAAATACAGGAATCTCACAGACCAGTAGGTACAAAGTCTTGTGGATCCAGTGGTGGTGGAAGCATCTCCAGGGCTCTCAAGGGTCTCTTGTCAACCAGAAGGTGAAGGTGAAGGTGGAGAGACGACGAGAGAGAGAGAGAGAGAGAAAGAGAGAGAGAGAGAGAGAGAGAGAGAGAGAGAGAGAGAGACTGACCGCCAGGGAGTCATTTCTCTCAGTTGTCCTGCAATCAAGTTGTGACCTGATTGACAAGCTGAACTCTACATACATGTTTCTATGAGATCCATGTTGCCACAAAAACCTATCACACTACCTTCGGGAGCTGATATGCCCTCTTCATGGTATGCCTGCTGTTTTGGTATATATAACAACTAACATTTGGAGTGACGTGATCCAAAGTGTGAAGTCTGCCTTTGTTATATGGAGCTTGTGAATTAGCGCTAAAGTGAGAGAATGTAACGATGTGCTTGGACCTCCTTGTAGTCAGTGGTAGGAAACAAGAGTGCTTCCAGCGAAACATCAGTTGACCAGTGATCTTTCTGAAGTTAGTAAAATAGCATTTTCCATCCATCCTTTCTCAGAATCATTTTCACTATAGTATGTCATCACATTTCTTTTTGTCTTCATTATGGTCTAATATCAGGCTCATCACTATGTTCTGATAAAGCATCATCTTCCAGCTGAGTACTATGTATCCCAAAGTCATTAAAAAAACCAGACAAAGTATCTGAACATAATTCATTGAATAGTTCTTCATAGTCATGGCTTCTCAATTTTGAAACTTTTCCTATACTGAAATATGGATGGAGGAAGTCACAGGTATTGAAGGTCACATCTCTGTGGATACTCAATGAACAACAGTGGAGTTCAAAGGCACACAGAGCAAGGAGGAAAATGAGACTTGCCAAAATAAGAGGCATTAGAGTGCATGAGTTTATTTCACAAATCTGCACTTAGAATCTCAGTCTAAGCTATGATAACTAAGACTATGATCTAGAATGTTGACCTAAAGCTGATGTAAATGCAAACACAATTTGACTTGTAACTAGTCAGAGCTCTTTGAGCATGAAAATATGAGTCTGTTCGTCATTGGTCAGCAATGTTCTGACATGAAATTATTTCTTAAATTTCTCCTTCTTTCGTTCATTTATTCTAACATAGTTTATCCTTCTTTAGTTCATTTATTCTAACATAGTATGTCATACAAAAAGTAAGTACGTGTGCACTGTTACATACAGGAATCTCAAAGAAAATATATCTAGGAAATATACCTACACAGACTTGATAAATTAGAGCCTCAAAAAATAATAGAATGGGACACATGATGCTTTAATTTTTTTTTTTACCAATTCCTGGTAAAAATCTAACAATGCCTCCCCGCACCAAAGAGATTTTTTTGATGCTTTACCAATATGTCAAGCCTATGCGAACAGACTATAAATACAATAAATCCACTCTATTGAATGGGTGCTATCTAATAACATTTATGAGTTGTATCAAAAGATCAAAATGATTTATATAACCCTTTAAAACTGGAAAACTAGTCTGTACTGTGTCATATGTCACTTGGATGCACTTGCCTTATCCATAATTTTATTTGTTAAAGTTATATAATGGTAGCTGTTATTAGATGAATATCAATAAGCCATAGTTCCTCATAGAGGGCTCAACACAGTCAGCACTGATTATGAACAAACTCTGTTCCTAAAGCTGTCTTTAAGTTGCATTCGTATGTAGCGCCGGTATGTGTGGTTCTCATCTAATACCGATTAGCCAAATGTTTGCCTTCATTTATAGTCTATAGTGTTCCTTTGTATGAATAGATGGTTAAAGAAATACTACCGCATTCACCACAACCTTCCATATAATAATATTGTGATAATGCTTTGACTTGCCTGGAAAAATCACATCTATTTATTATCAACTATTGTTTGAACCTTGAATGTTGAATAGTACAGGTTTTACATGGTGTGGGATTGTAACTATGAGTTGTACTAAGTCAGATGTTCATAATCTGTGGACTGCCTATAAATTAATTTTTGTGTGTGAATGTGTCATAAACCCAAAAGGAAACAAAATATTTCTATTTCTTTAGAGACAAATGAAAGATGCCATATATTACAACTGATATATCATTAAGTGAGATACTTTTAATGACTGAATCTTTTAAATAACAGAGTGTTAAGAACTAATAAATCATCTTGCAGGCTGCCCTGCAGTTTCTTTCTCTCCCCAGGACCTCCCATAAATCTCCTACATTTCCTGTCCATGTCATTTATACAACTGACTCTAATATGGAATAAAGCTGCTTCTGGTTCTTCACTAGACAAGGGATGGTTCTACAGCACTACTGGTGCTATAGATCATGTTTTATATGGTTTCTAATTTGTCCACTGCTGACTTCAAGTTCTCTCTAACCCAATGGTTCCAGTGGAATGAACTTGCTTTAATTTTGATTTCTAATTTTTTAATATTTGGAAATGTCTTTGATAATATTTAAAGTCAAGTGAAGTGAATGTAGCTATGTTGGCCATCAAATTAAATGTCATATATCTATGAGTATAAAATAATTTTTGGATTGCTAACCACAAAGACATTGGACACTCTTAAGCAGAAAGATGAGGTTTTTACTCCTGTAAATACTGACAGTTACAGTGTCAGAAGCCCACAAACAGTTCTGCTCAGTCCAATAAGGGCACTATGAGACACTGGTGGTCAGTATATGAAAATAGAAAGGTGCTAATTGACTTAATTGATCAACTAAAACAAATGTATGTATTTGCTAAATACGTTTAATTAACTGTGCCTTGCTACATAGTGGATAAAGTGATTTTTTCCTACTTTTGTAGAAATTGACCTATGTTATATAAATACTAACAACTGTATCATGAGTGTCAGCACACTTATTTTTCTTAAACAGTCGGGTAATGACTATTTTATATTTTGCAGGCCCAAAGACTGAATCATTTTGTTATGCCATTCATTGTAGCCTAAAGGCTCTCATAGAAAAGACTTAAATTAGTTGGTGTTTATGTTAGCAAATCCTTGAGCCCTAGTGGCATAGTGAGTAATGCACTGGACTGCTAACATCAAGGTCAGCAATTCAAAACCACCAGCTACACCTATGCAGGAAAATGAGGCTTTCAATTCCACTGACTTGCTCACAGGAGCAGTTCTACTCCGCCTTATGGGTGACTATGACTCAGACATGAATTGATGGCAGGGAATTGGGCAACTCTCTTTGCTCCATTGAGAAGTGTTCAATTCATTTTTGATTATATTCAGAATATTTGTTGAATACATATATGAATAATGCTGAATTATTTGTTTTGAAAGAACTGATAATAAAGGACATATACTTAAAAGCATTGCTTATATTTTTTATTGTTTATTTTATTAAAAGATCACTTTATTGGGGACTCTAACAACTGTTGCTGGAATCCATACAATAATTCCATGTGGGCTTTATTTAAAAAATAATTTCAAAAAAATTATTGAACTCATGCTAAGAATCAAATATTGCACTAGATGCTTACAGAATCCTGAAATGGTTTTTGTGTTCAAAAAGTTAATAATATAAAGCACAGACCCAGGAGATTTTATGAACTATTAAAAAGATATATATATGATTAAAAGTATATATTGTAAAAATATAAGTAAAAATATTGTCATTGTTGCTATTAAGTGGCATTGTGCCAGATCCATCTCACAAAGACCTCCATGTGAAACAGACTGAGAAACAGCCCGTGCTGCGCCATCCTCACAAATGTTAGCTTCAGACCATCGTTGCAGCCACTGTGTCAACCATCTCACCAAGGACCCTGTCCCCCAAATAATACCCTTCTACAGCAGTCTAATGAAGAGTCATACACGATGGTCAGAATGTGCTTTATCTCAATCTATGACATCTTCATAATTTAGAATATTTTGTTTTCATTTAAAGATGCATATTATCTAAGAAAGGGAAGAAGCAAACTATAGAAAAATGTTTCAAATTAAGCTAAAATATGTGCTACCTATCTGGGTCGTTTGTGTAACTTTAAAGAAATTTCTCACTAAAAATTCTGTCACCTGTATATTTTAAATGCACCATTTAAAGGTATTTGAGTAAATATAAATATTACACATGCTTATATACTAAAAACTAAGATGGGAACATAGAATTATTTCAGTTGAAAAATGTAAATCCTAGAGTTTATGTTTTAAGTGAAATACTACTAAATTAATAATTTACCATATATTCTCAAGTAGTAACCATTTCTATGTTAAATAAATTTACTATTTAATAACAAATGTTAAATATAGTAACATTATAGATGACATTCATCATTATTTTAGTAAATATTTAATAAGTATTATCCTTCCAGTATTAATATTGAAAATAATGAGTTTATTCATTTGCAACTTGAAAATTTAATATTATTTGGGGGGACTTTCCAATGCAATTCTGATGTCAATTTGTACAAGCTAAAATATATTAATGATAAAAATATATATATAAGGAAGAGAGAAAGAAGAGGAATAAAAGAAGTAAAGAGGTAAAATAAGGAAGGTGGAAGTTTTAACAAAATGTAATGATAAACAGGAAAATTTTTTGAAGAGATGAATGTTTATACTAATATATTTGTTAAATCTCTAATATACTCTAACTAACCTTGAACCTTGTTTCAGGAAGAGACAAACCAAGCCAAACCAAAGAAAAAATCCCCAAGAACTGGAAGAACTGATTCATATCCTTTCTGACTTTTGGAAAATAGGTTTCATTCATGTGGGCTGTGAATCATGTAATAAGAACACATGTAATATTTATGGTAAATAGGCCTTGTTGGAGGAAATGCAATTTTATTTCCAGTAATATTACTATATGAAAATAAAGATTTTGCAATATCTTCATTTTATTTTGAAATTGTCAATGAATCTTAGGTTTCATTAATTTATGTATAGGCAAATCTGATACTCCAGTAAAATGTATAATTATATCAATGTCAAATAAAGATCACATGTACACTGAGAACCATCAGGTCCCGGAAATAAGAATGATGAGCTTTTATTAATCATATGTATATATTTCAGTCTAGTGTTTAGACCATCTAGTAGTTAATGATATGTAAATGATTGTAAGTCTTCTGTAATAATGGTAAATAATTAACTGTAGTAATCATGTAATTCTAAATTATACTTTCTTTTCAATTATTGTGTACATATATGTCTTTATATCATCTCAGCAATTAGTTTAGTTATTTAAATGGTTGTTATTTAGTTATGTAATTATTTATGTAAATGTTTTTGAGGAATTTTGTGTATGAAAATATTTTGTACTTAATGATTGGTTTAAAATTTTCTTCTCTATGTTTAAAAATATACACGTGTGAACTGAATTGAATGACCATTTATCAAAATAATTTAACTAAAAAATATACTCAACCTAATTACTAAAAATAGCATTTCCTTGTTGCTGAAAGGATGCTAAGTTAAAGGAAAGACACAGGAGGAAGCCAAATCTCTCGAAATCTAAAGGTCACACGGATAGAAAGGATCACGTTGCGCGGAGGCTGTCCGACGTGTTCCCGTGACAATTTCTAGTGCTCCAATTTGAGGCAGGATTTCAATTTTACCTTCTTAAGGCACAGTTGGTCTAGTGTCTCTTTGATTATCTAACTAAAATTCTTTTTTAAAATTAATCATTTTATTGGGTGGGTGTTCTAACAATCTTATAGCAATTCATCATTCAATTTTATTAAGCATGCAAGCACATAGTTAGCCATCAACATTTCCAAAACATTGTATTGCTTTTTTTTATTAAGAGATCATTTTATTGGGTGCTCTTACAACTCATAATAATGCATACAGCAATTGTATCAAGCATATTTGTACATATGTTGCCTTCATTCTTTACTAAACATTTACTTTCTATTGAGCTCTTGGTATCAGCTCCTCTTTTTTCTCTCCACCCCACCTTATAACCCCCTGGATAAATTGTAAATTATTATTTTCATATTTTACACCAACCGCTGTCTCCCTTCCCCCATGCTCTTTGTTGTTAGACCCCCAGGGGTCAGGGGTGGTGGTTATGTGTAGATCTTTGTGATCGGTTCCACCTTCCTTCCCTTGTCTCCCCACCTCCCCATCACCCTTCTGGTATTGCTATTCCCTTTCCTGATCTTGGATTCTGTGTGTCATGAGCTCTTATCTCTTATCATACCTGTGCACATGTCCCGGTCTAACCGTCAATGAAAGGAAACACTGGGGTCATGCTAGTGAGGAGTGAGGAAGTCTCAAGAGACCAGAGGAAGATTGTTTCGTGGGTGCTTTACTGCATCCTCGTTGACTCATCCCTTCCCTGTGATCCTTCTGTGAGGGGGTGTCCCATTGCCTACAGATGGCTTTGAGGTCTCTGCTCCAACAGCTCTTGTTCTCAACAATATGTTTTTTGTTTATTTGTCTGTTTGTTATGGGTCTTCTGATACCTGTTAGCCTATCCCATCAACTCTTGATGATTGCACAAGCTGGTGTGCTTACTCCGTGAGGGCTTGTTGCTTCTCTGCTCGATGGCCACTTGTTTAACTTCAAGCCTTTAAGACCCCAGATGCTATATCTTTTGATATCTACTCACCATTCACTTTCTTCACCACATTTTCTCATCTGCCCATTTTGTCTTCAGTGATTGTGTCAGGAGGGTGAACATCACAGAATGCCAGTTTGTTAGAACAAAGTGTTCTTGTCTTGAGGGTGGGTATGAGCACAGGCCCATAGTCCATCCCCTGCCTCAGTGTATTACCATATAAAGATATGTACAGAGGCCAATACCTCTATTTTTATGAATTAATGTGTTTACATATGTACACACCTATGCTTATACCTCTATTCATAGCTCAGCTTCTTAGACCCTCCCTCTGTTTCCTTTCACCTTCCTCCTGCCCCACCATCACACTTGACCAAAACATTTTCTTTCTCCTTGAGCCCTTGCTATCTGCTTCTCTTTTCCCCCTCCCTCCTCGACCCTCCCACCTTTATGAATCCTCAATCAATGATATATTATTATTGTTGTTTTGTGTAATTAAAATTCATGAAATTTGTATTTCAATTACTTAGTTCCTCGGTCATGAAATAATTACTAGGTTTGTTTTCACAAAGTTTATGATACATTTATGCCAATTAATCCTAACAATTTTAGTCCTTGTGTAGGAAAAGAATTCAAAAGCTGAGATGCCAACCAAAAGATTAGAGGTTTGAGTCTACCCAGAGGCACTGCAATGCCGTGAGTTACTTAACACAGTGTTTCTAATCACCATCTAATCGGCTACTGGGCCAATTGACTATATGTTTGTACCCATTCCAAAGAAAAGTGACCTAACAGAATGCTCAAATTATAGAAAAATATCATTAATATCACAAGCAAGTACATTTTTTTCTGATAATCATCCAAAATCAGTTGCAGCAGTAAATTGACAGCTGCCAAGTGGTCAGGCTGAATTCAGGAAAGGATCTGAAACAAGGGATATGATTACTTATACCGTGGACGGTGGCTGAAAGCAGAGAATACCAGAAAAATGTTGACTTGTGTTTAATTGACTATGGCAAGGCATTCTTCTGTGTGGACTGCAACAAACTATGGAGAGCCTTGAGAAGAAGGGAAACTCCAGAACTTTCCATTGTGCTCACGTGGAACCTGTGCATTGGGTATAAAGGGCACAGGGGCATATGGCATTGCTTAAAATCAGGAAAGGTGTGTGACAGGGTTGTACCGTTCACCATATTATTTAATGTGCATACTGAGACAATAACCAGAGTACCTGGATTTTATGAAGAATAATATGATATCAGGATTGAATGAAGGTTTGTAAACAATCTGTCATACGCAGACGACACAATCTTGCTTGCTGAAAGCAAGGAGGCCTTGAAGCACTTGCTGATGAAGAGCAAGGATTTCAGGTTTCAGAATGGATTACAACTCAAGGTAAAGAAATAAAAATTCTCACTACTGGACCAATGATAAATGCAAAAAGGTTGAAATTGTCAGGGATTTCACCTTGCTTAAACCCCCAACCACTGTTCATGGAAGCAGCAGTCAAGAGATGAAATCACAAGTGGCATTAGCTAAATCTGCTAAGCAAGACCTCTTTAAATTATTGAGAAGCAAAGTTGTTACTTTGAGAACTAAGTGCACATGACACAATCGGCAGTATTTTTCATCACATCGTATGCATACGCTAGAGCAACCCTGAATATGGAGCCCAGAAGAAGAATGGATACGCTTGAATATAGAAGACGGACTGTCAAAAGAACGAGCAAATCCACCTTGGAAGAAGTACAGCCAGAGTGCTTGTTCAAGGCAAACACGACAAACCTACACTCAACTACTGTTCCCAAGAGCGACCAAACCGTAGAGAAGGGCCTCGTGCATCTTTAAAAAGAGGAAGACAAGACAGATCGCTGCGGTGGCTGCAGAGATGGGTTCACACAGGGACTGATTGTGCCGATGGCACAGGACCAGACCATGTGTTGCTCTGTTGCCCACAGGGTGAAATCAAGTGAGAATTGACTTGGTGAAACCTACCAACAACACCAATCTTTGTCACGCTTACCAAATGACGTCTTCATAAAGAATCTGAGTAAGAAGACCAAGAGCTCACAGGTTCCTTCGTCTGACTGATGTGTCATTGTTTGTGTCTCATCCTTTTCCTGTATAGGATTAAAAACAGTATTCTTACATTGTGTCTCATGTGTTTGTGATGCTGCTTCTTCCCAGAAATAGCTATTTTGAGGAACATATATGCATCCTATTCCTGTGGTTTTTGAAAATGAGTGTATTTTTTCTGCTTATGATTATTAAATTTGGTCCGGAAAGACATTTCACGAAGCAGAAGTTACTAACATAAAACTGGTCATAAAAGACATTTCAGGGAGTCTTTACCTTTCAATTACAGGAAAATGTTTTTTTAAATAAAACATAAAACATAGAATAATTTTCTAGAAGAATGTTTTTAAATGAGAACACTAAACTTAAAAATAACCAGTGTAGAAAAATGGTTTTTAAAAATCATTTGACTTTAACAGATGTAGCAAAAAGAAAGAAAGAAAACTCAAGAAAATAAAATATACTACTTAAAAACAAATGTATATGGAAGAAGGAAAAAAAGGCCAGAATCCATCTCAGATACTTTAGACATGTTATCAGGAGAGGCCAGTATCTCGAGAGAAACCTCATGCTTGGTAAAGTGCATAAGATGACATTCGATACGATGGGTTGACCCAGTCACTAGAATGATAGGCTCAGACACAGACTGGTTGTGAAGATAATGTAGGATCAGTAACTGTTTCATTAGCTGTGCCTGTGATTGCTATGGGTCAGCAGCGAAGGCATGCCCCTAAGGACAACTCAGCATTTCTTCTCCCTGTTTAAATGGCAGAGTACTTTTCTGACCTGTGACCAACTATAAGTAAGAACATAAATTTTAGAGGCAGGATACAATAGATTTTCATTCTTTAATTTGATGATATTAAACACAGCAAATTTCAACTAATCTATACTTTAAATATCACACTATAATTTACAGTAATATCTTGCTGAAGTGGAATTAACTAACTAATGGAGCAAAGAGACCACAGGAGAGCTATAAAAGAAAGAAAATCTATTGATTTCAACAAATAACAGAATTTCTATATACAATGGAATTTATTCCTCTGTTCTCTGGATAAAGCATCACACTTTGCATAAATTTTTTCCTTACCTAATACATTCTCCTCCATGGAGCCTTAACCTTGTGAATTTTTTGAAAGTCCTATATAGACTGGTTGAATGTGACTGCACAGAAATGTTGAATTTACTGTTTTAAATGCTCTTGCTTTCACCCTCACCAATTCTCAGTAAATTGGGATTCTTGATTTCGATACAACTAAATATAATATGCTTGGTTCCCAAAGAATGGCATGCAAACATGGGGCAAGCTTTATGTGAAGAGAATTCTGAAAGTGTTACTGAAACCCCCTCTCTTTGTCTTTCCTTTTGCTAAACTGTCTTTTCAGCAAGTGATTAGAGGACAGATTGGAGAACCAAACTCTGAATAGGTTGAAAGAGAATATCCCATATATGGCATTAAAAACTCTGGAAATACCAATGCTACTGGGAAATCAGCTACGATATTTGAGAAACTATTTTAATAATTAAATTAAATTTATCTTTTGTGTAAATGTTAATATGTAAATATTTCTGACATACAGAAACAAAAATAAAGACATATATAATAGACATTAATAAAACGCAACAGATTGTTAACACATGCTAACTTTTAGCTTTATGTAGTTCATTTTTTCCCTAACGAAATAAAATGTTACAAAATAGCACATATCCCCTTAAAATCCATTTTTTTATTCACATTTGACTCTCCCTAGAGGGTTTAAAATTGATGCTCATTCTTCTCCTACTTTGCTACTGTCAGCCTCAGTGTTTATAACACATTAAAATCCAAAAACAACTCTTTTTCTTTCATCTAGCCTGATTTTTATTCAACTTTATGTAAATCAATATAAAAAATTCATGTGATAATAGAATAATTTAACCAATAATTTATAATAAATGAGTATACAAATTATTTGATAACAGAAAACATATATGTCTGCTGCCCACTGTGGTAGTTGCATCATTTCATATCAATTTCATAAAATGAAGGGGTGGACGTTAGCCTGTTAATCAGGTGACAGATGATGATGCCTCCTGGTGGGTGTGTCCTTCTCATCAGGATTCTGGGAACTTTTATCTTCCTAGAGGAGAGCTACACTCTCTCTCTGCCTCGCCTTCCTGTTGGCAAGCAGTGTGGCGTCGCATTGGAGATCCAGAGAAGTCACATGAAGACCCATGCCAGCGATGAGATAAATCCAAGACCACTGGTCTGTGGTCTTGCATTCAGCATCACTGTGAGTAGCTACATAAGTCTGAAGAGGAATTTATGGACTAGCATTGGACATATGGGCTAATATCAGACTTATAGACTTGATTTGGACTACACTAGGATGTTTTGTCCTTATAAAATAGTTCTTTGATATAAAGCTCTCTCTTACACACATACGAGTGTCTCTGTATTTGTTTCTCTAGTAAATCTGGTCTAACACACCCTCCAATTAAGCTGCGACCGGATTAAACTCCACCCCCATGTTCCTATGGAAGCCTAGTTGGCACAATAACCCCGTTAAACCTCCTTTAAAACAAAAGTTAACATTTTCACATTTTGTAAATTTAAATGTAAATTCAACATTTCAGCTTCTATCTTGAAGAGTTTTGTAACTGACTCAAACAACATCAAGAGATCTATCTTCTTTAAAAAGGAAACTAATAGGACCCTCTTTGGCTCAAACATGAAATTGGACTTTTTTTTAAGTGCACTATAAATTTGTCTAAAACCCACCGTGTACTCTTCTAAATATAAACTTACATTAAATGTATAATAAATGCATGGGGTTGCCATTCGTTAGAATCAACTCCATAGCAATTGCTATAGCCTACAGGCTCTATGGGAAGGGTTACGAATGCCACAGATTTAGCGTATCCAGAGACAGCATTGCTTCTTAGGAATAATATTCGCGAATTTATGATGTGTACAAATCTATTCAATGTCTAATTTGGACAAGATAATATGTTTAATGCAACCTGTACAGCTGTTCTAGATTGACAAATATCATCAAAATTGGTTCAGGATCTTCATTATAGTTACCCTTGGTATTTGATTACTGATTGCTTTCAAACCTTACCAGTCTCTTTTCTCCTCTGCCACACATCTGGTCAAGCTAATAAGACTTAGGTTCTTTTTTTCTTTGCTACCCAGGGAGAATTCCAAATGAACCACCCTCACCCCAGACTCACCTCTCAAAATAAAAACTCACTACCACCTAGTCAATTAATAACAACCCTATAGGACAAGGTAGAACAGCCCACGTGGTTTATGACACTTTAACTCTTTATGGAAGTAGAAAGCTTCATCTTTGCCCGGAGGAGCTGCTGGTAGTTTTGAACCACTAACCTTGTGGTTAGCCACACAACATGGAACCACCACACCACCATGATTCTTCAACCCCACCTAACAAACGATAAATGGCAAGCCAGTCTCTTTTTTCTTTTCTCCAAGTAATTGTTAACCTTCTTGGTTGTTTACTCCTCTCTTCATAAAGTACTCTTTTTAAAAATAATTTTATTTATTTTATTAGCCTTATTGGGTAAATGTGGCATTATCAATTCTGACATCAGTACAGGAATTTTGTGTGTGGTTCTTTCCCTTCTCTTTGGAGTCATGAAAACAGCTGTCTAAAGTAATAATGAATAAAGAATTAATATAAAAATTAAATTTGCTAACCAATTTGGTCTGAAGTATGGGATATATAATGAGGGAGTCCACTATGTAGCTCCCTAGGTGATGCAAATTGTTTGAGCTTGACTAAAGGTTGGTGGTTCAAATCTACCAGCAGTACCATAAGATAAAGGTCAAGAAATCTGCGTCTAGAAATAATACAGACAAGAAAACTCTATCAATCCATTCTATGCTATCCTCCAACACATGTTGTTGTTTGGTGTCATAGTAGGAAAGAATGAAATGGTGCCTGGTGCTGTACCATCAACACATTGTTTTTATATGTGAACCTATTCATGCACTTACAGTGTTGTTCCAACCTGTCCAAGGTTTTCTTTTATTTTCACTACCCGGCTACTTTACCAAGCCTGGTGGCCTTCTCCACGGACTGGTCTCTTCCAAAGATATGTCCAAAGTAACACATAGTTCACAATAAATGGGAACTGACATGATAAGCACAGGTATGATCCCTGTGTAATTGACCCTACAAACTGACTTCAAAACGTTCCTTGAGGAATGGAATTAAAAGAATGGGACTTTTCCATGGACTTTTGGAAGTTCTCTAGAATGTTTGGAGAGCTACAGTGAAGTTTGAGCAGGAGCATTTTGAAGTCATCCACTACTACATACAGTTACTAATCAAGGCCTAGAGATAAAGACCTCACCCAGGAGTGTGTGCACTGTGCGAAGAGACCTAAGCACCTTGCTTCTGCTCAAGTGTAGCTCTAGATTATTAAATACTTCTTTTGATCTTTATTCAATCTCCTTTAGATATTCTTTTTATTTGTTCTAGCTTTCTTGAACATCACCTAACTTTAACTTAAGCTCAAATTTCATATTTATCATTTCTGTTCCCATTAAATAAGACAAATTTATGCAACAGGTAGAAAGTGAACAATGCCACAAAATATTGACTATGCAGGTTACAGTTTGATATAGTGTCTACAAGATTCTATTATTATTATTTTATATTTTGCAAGGGCTGTACAAAACCAAATATATAAAATAGGAGAAAGAAGCTCATTTACAGTTGTATGCTTGTATGCAAGGCTTCCTAAATCTTATATTTCAAAATCATATTTTAAGATCCTGGGGTTGGGTGGGGGAGGGAGGGGAAAAAGAGGAGCTTATACCAAGGGCTCGAGTAGAAAATATTTTGGAAATGATGATGGCAACATATGTACAATTATGCTTGATAAAATTGATGTGTGAAATGTAATAAAAGCTGAAAATCCCCCAGTAAAGTGAAATAAAGAAAAATAAAATAAAATGATGAAAGAATATACTAAAATCCTGGCATTTATTATAATAATAAATTTTTAAGTTTTAGGTAAATTAAAAATCCTGGACCACACCACTGTCTGGTGTTATTCCCATCAAGCCAATTCTGACTCATGGTAACACACTGTGTGGCCAGTGGGATTTCTGCATAGAATTTCAAAGGCTCCAACCTTTAAGAATCGCATCACCAGGCTTGTTTTCTGAGGTGTTTCTGGGTGGGTTTGGACCAGTAACCTTTTAGTTAGTAGTCCAGCACTTAACAATTTTCTCCATCCAGAGAATCTTCATAGTAGTCTAGACAACTAAATTAAAAGAATTCAGGTTTGTATTTTTAAATGTTCTTCAAGTGATTCCAAGGTGTATCCAGAGCTATTGAGTTATTCCCGTCTCCCACCCCACCCCCCGGCTACCTTAGAGGTTATTCTGACTCAGACTGGCCCTATAGAACCGGACAGACCTGCCCCCAGGGATTTCCAAGACTGTAACTCTTCATGGGAATGGAAACCCGCACTGACACCATGGAATGGTTGGTAGTTTAGTACTGCTTATGTTTGCTTTAAGTGGTTCACCTTGTAACACACTATATCACCAGGGCTCCTTCAGACACCCAAAGAAGTAATTACAATCCATGTTTTCCAGTTACTTCTACACATTGATTAATCTAGACATCAGAGCTTAGTGAATCATAGGCAAGATTAGTACTCGGGAATTTGAGTATTTTGTTTATAAGGTACTCTGAAGTTGTTTTTTTTCATAACGAGTCTCATCTTTTCTCAAAATGCACATAAGAACATAACAAATTTTAATGTTGCTAAATTAAGGCTTGATTTAATGAACTCTTAAGAGACTTTAGAGGTGTTTTGGGGAAAGTGACCAATAGCCTAAGAATTTCATTATAAAAGTAACCCCTTTTATCTTTGATCAAAATTTCAAATATTTCTGCCAAATAGCTGTGAGTACTTTAAAATATGTTAGAATGTCTTTCCTCACCCATATGAGTTATTGTGAGAAATAATCATATCTTTAGACAACTGTAGATATGATTTTGGACCTCTTAGAACAATGCTTTTGGCATTTTAATTATTCCGTACTTACTAGTAGGAAATCCCCGGAATTTCTTTTTTTATGAAACAGCTACAAAATATTTAGTTCAACTGCCATCAAACCATCATTTACTCATATTTTTAACTTAACTCTGACTCCTGTAGAGTGTCAACACCCAGGGGTCATATTCTAAGAAGACAAGATCAAGCTTTTCCTGGAAAACTTTCAAAGGAGAATTAACCATAGTGATTTAATATAACTACTAACAAGATGATTCATGTGCTAAATTGAGTTTCTAAATTTTATCATTGTAATGTAAAAACTTTATTTAGGTTGCCACATCTCTTAAAAAAAACACCTTAAAATGTAATTCTCGAAAAAATACCGTAAGCTAAGTGACAACTACCCTGAATTGCCACAACAGAAAAACAAAAGAGGAGCTTTAACGAAACAATTTATTCTCTCACTGTTTAAAAAAATCAGGTCTACCAAGTCAATTCCAATATTTATTGACCCTGTATACCAGAGCAGGGTTTCCTCTTTGGGCTTCCGAGCCACTAAATCTTTTCTAGAGTAGCCCCTTTTTTCTGGTGGAGGATTTATTGGCTGCAAACGAGTATCTTTGTGGTTAGCAGTACAACACACAAGACAGGACACCAGCAGGGCTCCTCCCTGATGGCTGAAGAAGCTGAAAGTCCAGGTTCTCGGCAGCAGCTCTGGGGAAGCCTTTCTCTCTCTGTCAGCACAGGGCGAAGGTTCTTTTCTCCTTTCAACATTTTTGTGTTGGGAATCCCTTTCGGGGCTTGTGTGTTGGCATTAATCTTCTCTTGTGTCCAGGAGATTCTTCATGTAAGGGCCCCAGTATAGATATGTTCTTACTTTTATTTATTCTTGATGGTATTGTGATCCCTTCTACTATAAAGTAAACAATGTAGCAGGTCTTATATGAGATCAGGGTGGTGACTTCAGTAAGGGTGTTTCAACCTCCCAATCCCTTTATAAATGATCAGCTGGTCATATCAGGGAGGATGAGTATAACACTATGTAACTACCAAATGGAATCATTTCATAACTGCCAAAGCACTGAGAATAATGGCCTAGATAATCTGACACATGTTTTTGGGAAATGTAATTCAATCCATGACACTCACCTCACAAATAAATGGATTTTGGATTAAAATGATGGGCATTTCTTTAGTTTATACAATTAATTGTAAATAAAATGTCACTCATAGATAATTACTCGATTGCATTTGACTATTAGAAGCTGAATTGGTGGACTAAAAGTGTTTGAAAATGTTTAGGGCCCCATCAAAAAAGAAGACTTTTTGTGAATTGAAGCATTTTTTTGAGTTCAGAGCAAATAGCAAATTTTTAACATAATTCGATTGAACACATTCCCAAGTCATGGAATCTTTGCAATAAGTTTCCAAACAGCACTCCACATAAAACAGCAGTTTTCAGCTGGATCAAGCATTGCAAAAGAAGGCTTGGAAGCCATCAAAGATGAACCACGAGAGGAAAAACTTTCGACCTCAACAATGAAGACCCTGGTAAGTCCGGGGACTGGTGGAAGAAGGCCAGCTAACATCTTGGCATCGGCACGCTTTTGGTTCCAGGAGTGTCCAAAGTATTTCTTAAAGATGAGCACAGAGAAGTCTCTTTCCATCGGCTTTTTCCAACAAGGTAGACTCCAATGAAGATGGTTGTATGGAATGGATCATTAGCAGGGATCACAGCCTATCCAGAAACAAGATCCAATCACAGTGAGACTTTCAAAGTGATCTGCTGGGCCAATTCAAGTCAAGTCAAGGAAGGGAAGTCAACTCAGAGACTCTGCCAACTGTTTTTGGGGGATTTCCAAGGAGCGAGCTTGATATATGTTTTGAAGACAAAGGATATGCATCCCTGAAAAACAACGAAACTATGAAACAACTCAAGACATGGAGGGAGCCGGAAAGCATTGTTTTGAGTGAAGTTAGTCAATCCCAAAAGGACAAATATCTGAGTACACTGCTGTATGGACAAGCAGCAGTACGGGAATAAGATCAGGCACAAGGCATTCAATAAGCTGTCCTCGGGGCCAGACAGCCTGGTGGAGAGCCTGACTGGTGCCAATGAACTATACACCATCCACTCTAGGCAAGTATTTTGAAGGTCACTTGGCCGGAAGGCATCTCACATAGGCTGGGATCAAATGGTCAAGGGAGGGGAAGGAGATGTTGTCTACAGTGTGGCTGCCAAGTAAATCTAAGATGAGTTCCCCCTCAGACAGGTAGACAGCCCTATCAGAGGAATGAGGGATTCTGTTGGGAAAAATAAAACCGCAGAGGGGAAAGAGAGCAAACATGTTTGGGGGAACACAAATGCATGTCTTTGGGTAGGAAAAGAGGAAGTTGGGGAGAATGACTGAAAATGTTTTTGGGGACACTAGGTGGGGAGTGTCTTTGGTGGTATGCATGGAATGGGCCACATTGACCTGGGCTTGATCCTGGGACCCAGGCCAGGGGCTGTGGAGTGCTAGGACACTGAATCAGATTCTTCAAGGGGTACAGGATGCTCCAGAGGCTGCATCACTGAGATCCCACGTGGGAACTCGGCTGAGCGAACTGGACTCTACATCAGACATACCTGTGACTTGAGAACTTAAGTCAGAAAACATATGGGGTCTGAGGAAGCTGAAGTCAGCTCTACCAAGACTGGTGGACTGTTGGTGGGTGGAAAACAAGATCTTGCTACATCAGTGCCCTGTATCAGTGGTTCTCAACCTTCCTAATGCTGCGGCCCTTTAATACAGTTCTTCATGGTGTGGTGACCCCCAACCATAAAATTATTTTTGTTGCTACTTCAAAACTGCAATTTTTCTACTACTATGGATCAGGCGACCCCTGTGAAAGGGTTGTTCAACTCCAAAGGGGTTGCGACCCACAGGTTGAGAACCGCTGCCCTATATGCTGTATTAACAGAAGTATTAATCTGGTAAGCCTATGATGGAAATTCTGTTTTATTTTGTTTTTGTTTGTTCATTTTAGGGTATGTTTCAGAGGTGTTATGACATTGGGGTCACCCTCTTGAAATTATGTTACAAGTTTTTCTATTTTTCAGTAAATGAAACCCAAAATTAATGAACCTATGGGGAGAACAAGAAGAATGAAGTGTTTTTTTGTTGTTGTTTTGGGGGGGATGGTGGTGGTGGCGGTACAAAGGTGGCATAGGTAGGGGTAAAGGAAGACAATGTTAAGGAATTCAGGAAGAAAAATTATGTTTGGAAGTTGATTGTAGAAGCAAGCGCACATATAAACTTGACATGATTGAATTATGGAATGATGTGTCATATATATTAACTCCCAAGTAATAATAAATTTATAAAAATAGATCCAGGCATTGGTTTAGGGCTCACACTAAATTCTAGCTCCAATTTAAGAACAATTAATTCTTACATTGTGGCTCTGCTCGGCAGTCACCCTCAGAGAGAGAACACAGAAGCTATGGCGTGATAGCAAAACGTGGTAAAAAATCAGATGATGCCGGGCTATCAGATAAAATAGCATCTGGGATCTTAAAGGACTGTTTCCAAACAAATAGCCCTCTCAGTGAGATGTCAGCTAAGTCCACATGGAAGAAGCACATCATCAGCAGGCACCAAATATTATAAATTGTATCACCTGAAACTGAACCTGAATGATTAGATCAGTTTACAGAAGACCCTGCATGACAGTGGGAGCCAAGATACATTTGTGGGAGCTACATAGGAAATGAGCCTCCGGTGAACTCCCTCAACCCACAATTGAGGAAGGGAAGGAAAGTGGTTATTGAACAGAGGGTATTAAAGAGATGACTATAGAAGATCATAAACCAGGCATAAATCTGACATGAACAGTGAAAACTTGTCAGTTGATCCTCCCTCTGGGGCATACTGGCCCTGATCTGGTTTTCAACATTTTCAGTAATTTTTTTGTTCATTCATATTAGGCTGTATCTCAGAGGTATATGTTATCGGAGGTGTCTCTCTTGAAGTTTTGTTATATGTTTTTCTATTTTTTGGTATATGAAGCTCAGGATTGACGAACCTATAGGGACAATGAGTACAACAATATATATTTTTCTTTCGGGGGGGAGTACGGATTGGTGGGGGGAGGTAACTAAAAGGGAAATAACGTCAAGTGGTCCAGGAAGAAAAAGAACGTTTGGAAACTGACTGAGATTGAAGTATGGAATAATATATGTATTAGCTCCCAGTTAATAATACTAAAAATAAGATTAAATAAAAATAACATGACCAGAATTTTTAAAAAAGAAAGAAATTTTAAGAAAATTACAAACTGCCTTTGTCAGCCAAAAAAAAAAACATGAAACTGGCACTGGGAAGATTTTTTTTTTCATCACAAAGACTGTCCTATGAGAATTTTTGTTCAGAAATCTTATCTCAATAACCTCATAGCCCTCATCTTTACCACTCAGACTCTGCTCCAAATGCAAAGAAAACTTAAAAGGAATATGATTTGAGTTCCTTGAGAACGCCCACACCTGCCATGATTAAGTAGCATAACTCTGAGGGTACAAAACTAGAAGCAGGGTGAGAGAGATGGAATAGACCTCTCACAGAAGGGTCTGGCCCGTGGGAAATTAGTCCAGAAACAGTAGCTTCGCTGTTGTTTTCTCTTTTGATTATATAATAAAAGGTTCTATGATTCTTCAGGTTTTTAAAGATCAGTTTCTCATACAGTTTCTCATACTGTGGGTGCTATGTCAGCCGTATTTCAATTAAAGTCAGCTCGCCCACAGTGCACAAGTTTCAGCCGAGCTTTCAGGCTAAGAATAAACTAGGAAGTGGGCACACGCTCTCACTTCAGAGGCATTAGCCCTCGGCGATCTTATCAATAGGAGTGGAGCATTGTCCTGTGTAGTGCAGAAAGATGAACTCTTTTTTGGAAGGCACTTAAAATAATACTGAAGGAAGAATTGTTTCCTCAAAGTAGAATTGAATTTCATTGCCTGGGTTCCTTTCAAGACCTTCACAGGTTGATGAGGTCCAACGCAGGACCCAGCTCTTTCTTCTCATTTTGATTTGGGGACCTCACCGAGGGAAAGTCCCAAATGGCCGCTTCCTCCTTATGGACATGGATTCGACATTCTCATCACTCATCATGTCGGAGCTTTCCAAGCTGTGGCATATCAGACACTTTTCTCCTGCTGCTCATAAAGTTTTGGGTGACTTCTTTCTGAGAATCTGACTGCCAGTCTACTGCAGCTTGGAAGCTCTGCTGACGCAGATTTACTGTGGGTGACCCATTTGCAATACGAGGGGCACGGCATCCAGGTTCACAGCAAGGCACAAGCCCTCACCGCAGGACAAACGGACAGATGCACGTGGAGTCACATTTTAGAAACCTTTCCAGATTAAATGGATATTGTGTGCACTTGTAAGCCAAAGTATAACTGTAATATTATTTTAATGATCGCATAATGTTCCATTAAATGGCTATATTGTTTTTGTTTTTTGTTTACATGTGTATTTTTTTATTAGGGGCTCATACAGCTCTTATCACAATCCATACATATACATACTGGTTTTTATTGGACTGTTCCCTGTTTTTAAACATTTAGGGTACATCTAGTTTTTCACTGACGCAGTAGACACAATTTATTTTTATTTACCTTGAACACATTTTTAGAATAAAAATTGGTCTTTCTTGTAAATTTCTTCAAAACGTCTTTTACAGTGTAAATGTTGCTGTTTCCGATTGAATTGTGTCTCCTTAAAAGATTGAGTGAAACCCTGACCGTTTTACCAGTGAGTCTGAACTCAGAAGGGAAAGCATGCTACTTTCTTATTCAGTAAAGTTAAATGAGATCATCTCCGACTATATGCTGTATTAATCCCACTTCCTTCTGAGGGGGGTTGTATTAATCTGATGGTGAGTCTCACAAAGGAAATAAGCAGATATTATGCCAAGAATTATCCGGTGCTACCGGACTGGACCCCGGCAGGATTTTCCTCTGGAGCCACAGAGAGAAAATCATTAGCGTCCTCTACGCTACATTGAACATTTGGCATCAAGAACGAAGAAAAAGCGTTTGTTCTGTAAGTCACCCACTCCGTGGCATTTGCTATGTCACACCAGGAAACCATTACACGTATCTATTACGTAAAAGGACTAAATGCCCTGATTCCCACCTTCCGCTTATTCATTCCAAATAACAATAGTGAAAACTTAATATGTGTTTTATGCATTTCTTTCAGCATAATAACTTGAAGAGTCATAGCTATTTTACTACTTTCCTTTTTAAGGAAATAATTACTTTTTTCTCATAAAAACCTCCTCAGTAGCATAATGTTCATCCAGTTAAATATGCTACAAGTTATGATTATATCATCCTAATATATTATGATACTCTCATGTATTAAAGTTTTATAATTACAAGCAATGATGCTATGAACATCTACTTTTTGGAACTTAGAATACTTTGTTGCATAGAGCCTCAAAAGAATGCCAAATTCTACAAACATGTTAGACACTTCAATTTATAAAATTCAGAAAACTACAATGATCACTATGTAAAACTTATGCAATTCAAGCAACTAGTGATAGGCATAAAAATGCCAGTATATTCTCAGGTAACATGTACTATAAATGAGGGGGAATAACTATTTAAAGGTATGCATATCAATATTAAAATTAGTTGCTCAAATTTTACAGTTTCATTAAAAGCATAGAAAATGTTTATTTTAAAATGTCTTTAGTCAGATGGGTGTATGTGAGTTCAAGAGGGCCCAATTTTTATGCTAAAATTCTTTTTATTTTCATTTCTTGGACTACTAAAGATGATGAATACATTTTTATACTTTCAAAAGTTATAATGCTTTTGAATTATCAGTTTACTTCCCATTCCCACACACACTTATTAAGACCTACATCTAATATAAGTGTTCTTAAGGGTTCTGCTAGCAAATTGTAGTAGGGTTGTAGGCATTTTCCTATTTCAATTTTCATTGGTATGAGTATATTAAAATATTTTTCATTTGTAGTATTCTGCAGTTTTTATTTCTTTGTTACATTTATAAAATCATTTTATCCTTCAGAAGATGACAAAATATTGAATTACATATTTTCATAAATCTTCCATAGCTCTATGTTCTATATTTAATTCTTACTGTGTTATCCAAAGTTTTAATTTTTTTAGTGTTATGTTTGTTTGTTTTTAATCATTTTATTGGGTGCTCCTGCAGCTCTTATCCCAATCCATATATACATCTATTGTGTCCAGCACATGTATACATTTGTTGACATCATCATTCTCAAAACATTTGCATTCTACTTAAGCCCTTGGTATCAGCTCCTCATTTCTCCCCTTTTTCTCTGTACCCCACTCCCTCATGAACCCTTGATGATTTATAAATTATAATTATTTTGTCATATCTTACACTGTCTGACATCTTCCTTCACCTACTTTTCTGTTGTCCATCCTCCAGGGAGGAGGTTATATGTAGATCCTTATAATTGGTTCCCCCCTTCCATGCCAAAGTTTTAATTTTCAAATAATAAAAATACTGTCTTCTTAAAATGCGGTGGCATTAAAAAGTTCTATGACTATGTAGTTCCTGTGAGGGTCGTGCTTCTTTACTTTATTTCTGTGGCACTGACCCAAATTTTTAGACAAACAATAAAGAAAACAAGGGAGAATGAAGTATGCTTTCTATTATTTTAATGGCAGTATTTTTGGGTGTTTTAGTCAATTATGACAGATTAGAAAGTTGTGTTAAAAATATCTTCCATATTTTCATATGATTTCCATTTTTATCCCCCCATCTCTGACTTGATGGGAAGTCAATTTATGCAAAGTCTGGGCTCCAAAATACTTCTTTTATTATAAACAATTTTGTGCAACCGGTATTATCTAACAGCTTTAGTAGTATTTTTTAAATTGGCTAATTTTAAGAGTTTTCTTTTAATTTATTTAAATTTAGTGATTTTTCCATTTAAAAACAATAATATAGAAAAATAAAATGAGAGTATTTACATTAGTATTTTAAAATTTAGGGTATCTTATAATGCTGTAATTACTAGAGGGCAAAGTTTTCATATTTATATTTATCTTTTACTCTTTTGTTAAGATAGTATTTAAAATTATGAGGATGTTTTTCAAGAGTATACAAAACCACTAAAATGTATCCCTTGGTAAGATTTTATTTCTTTTTGAAGAAATTATGAAAACACACTAAATAATTTGAGTATGATAAGTATCAAATATACAAAAACATAGAGCATCAATAGGAACCCTGTGAAACAGAGTAGAACTCCTCCATACTCTTTTCTAACTTATCTATCTTCATGGAAACAAGGTTATAACCTCAATTTTTCTGCATCTTTCTCCTGCCCAGTGTCTATCGGGTTTTACCTACCAACTTTTTAGTGGTAAGACAAGCATTTTAACCTCAGTACCATCTGAAAACGAGGACATGGTATTATAAAAAGCTTCCACACTGTCACTGATTGAAAACTAAATGCCAAACATAAGAAAGTCAGTTGTATATATGTAAGTAATCAGAGGCTCATGAAATAATTACAGTATCTTTACAGTGTTTAGACGGTATCAATACTTTCTAGCTAGGAGAGGTTGGCCTATTTGGGGTACCACTCTGTTTGACCAACCTATAGATAACTACTTTAATTTGACCAATGATCAGTTTTCTTGATGACCATCCACTTCATCAGCCAAGAGAACAATGTTCTCTGTGGGTTACAACCTCAGGTTTGATAAGTATTTCGTGCAAATGGGTGAAGCTGCTAACCTCCGAAGAAGGCCTGATCATTTACTTCCAACACAAACCAGCCATTGAGCACAGTTTTCTGACCTACGTGGGATCACCATGAGACAGAACGAACACGATGGAAACTGTTTGTTCCTTTCTGTGAAACAGAGTGAGTAAGCACTAATTGTTTTGTGGGAGTCTGCACTCTGTTTTGAGAATAATTTATTGCTTCTCCTCATCACACTGAGAAGATCTGATAAACACAGTTCCGAATCTTCTATGGCTCTCTATAGGGTCCCATAGCAGCACAAGCCTTGCTCTCCAGCCTTATTTTGGTCGTGTTTATCTATAACATTTTGTTTGTGTTATTCATTTTCTATTCTGATTTCCAGTCACCTTATGTTTTAAAATTCTTTATTTGATTTAAAATTAATACCAAATATGCTTCAAAAAGCTTGTGGAAAGTTTTCATTATTTTTTAAATTTAATTTTTCCATAATTTATAGAAGGGGCTAGTATGTGTCTGTGTATTTGTGGGTAAACAAAGGGGCCTCAAAAATGTTGTGGGAAAATGGAATTCAACAGTAAAAAATTATGAACTTTGCTTCTCAACATAAGCTCCGTCGAGTTCAAAACAACACTTTCAAGGAATGATTCCAGCCATACTTTTCATCCTTTTAGAAATGAGGGTCCTGTGACATTAACATAGTCTTTCTTCCCAAAATGAGTGCCCTTTAAATGTCTTGAAGGTGAGGAAACAAAAGAGTCAAATTCAAGCCCACTGCCCTTGAGTCATCCTGACCAATAGCTATACAGTGAGACTCACCTGCTCTGAGCGCTTCCTTCAGGGCACATCATTGGGGGAGCTGAGGGGGCTCATCTTTCTCCACTTGAGTGGCTGGTGGGTTTGTACTGCTGAAATTGTGGTCAATAGTCCAAGGCATAAACCGTTATACCACTAGGCTTCCATTAAGAAGTCAGAAGAGGCCAAATCAGCCCTACGGGATGGATGCCAAATGGATTTCCTATGGATCTCTCACAAAATCCTCTATGGTCTTGAGTCTACTCATCAAAAAATTTCCATCGAAAGCTTTGCTTTTGTTTGCAACTGATCTTAGTACAATAATTTTGGCGTCTATTGAGCAGAAAGTTTAAGTTTTCAGAATTTTAGAAACTATACCTTCTGAGAAGTTTTTAGTGTTAGATATTGATTCAGCTATAAATGATCAATTCTTTTTAATTAAGGCACACAGAAAATTAATTTATGGTGATTGTCAGCAGCTATGAGTTTCATCTTTCATGTTATCTCACCTTTTCTTTAAAAATATGAATAAATTTCTCATTTTGTGTCATTATCCCCATGAATCTTTAAAAATATTATCATCACTTGGGACCCAAGCAGTACCATAAGGTTGATGTTTGTTTTTTCTTCATGTTAGTAGAATGCCTCCTTTTTGATGCCCCAAACTAGACTTGGATAGTTTGTTTTAGTTCAAAAATTTTGTACTTCACTCATATACTATTCCTAATGTCCATTTCCCTGCATTTTAAAGCTGCAAGTATGACTGTTTGTACATATGTGTGTGTATGTACATATGTGTTTGTTTGTGTGTGTGCATGCTTGTAAGACACATCTTAGTCCTCAAGTAATAACCTTGCCTTTCATAACTTTGAAGAGGTTTTTGTGCAGCAGATTTACCCAATGGGGCGCATCATATGATTTGGCTGTTGCTTCCATGTGCATTGATTATGGATCCAAGCAAAATTAAATCATTGTTAAGTTAAATTGTATCCACTTACCTAGATGTTAATCAGTGGATGGTTACAGGTTGATTCTCCTTGCAATGTGCTCTCTTCATCCCCTTATTTTGCCTTCCAAAAAGGGTACAATCAAAACCCCAGACTTTCAAGGAAATTTGCTAGGCCAGTGCAATTCAAGGCAAGGTCAGCCCAGAGGTTTTCATTAGTGGTTTGCTTGTGGTTTTTTTTGTTTGTTTGCTGGGTGTGGGGGCGCTCTAGAGGGGTCACCTTAATAGATTTTCTCAAAGAATAGAGGATGATTCCATCAGTTTATTATGAAGATATTAAAATTGATAAAATAATAACAATGAGCTTTGGGGAACTCAATGCATCCAAGAAATAATTACAGAAAATAACCAAATTTTATGTAAAATGGTATTGTTAAAGAACATTCAGCATTTGGTGGATTTCCTGAAAGCGCTCTCTCTCTCTCTCTCTCTCTCTCTCTCTCTCTCTCTCTCTCTCTCTCTCTCTCTCTCGTGTGTGTGTGTGTGTGTATGAGAGAGAGAGAGAGAGAGAATAATAAAAAGTCAGTGCTAGCAGGGTTGCAGATCATCCATGCAAAACATGTCTGTGAACAGGGAGCAGGTCTGCAGGTAAGTCCTCTCATTAATAATCTTGTTACAGTGCTTACACACACACACGCACACACACACACACACAAAGTTGAATTCAATGAAAATGGGGGTTCCCAGGGGATCTCTTGAGTCAGTTCAACACAAAGTAGTGAGTTCAGATCAGGAGGCTATGATGATCATTTTGGGTGAATGCAAAAGGACAATTTTGTTAGATCCTACGCAATCTATTCTTCATTGTCAAAAAGAACATTTAAAGTTCTATCTTGAAATACAGTGATATCTGTGATAGGCTATCTATACACCTACAAGAAAGCCTATAAAATAAAGCTACTATAAAAATTAACTCAACAATCACTAAAGCTAGTGATAAAGAAAGTGAAGAATTACACCAATATCTTCAGCCTTATATTGATCTAACATGCAATTAGTTGCATTGATAATTACTTACATTAAGCATGGGAAAATTAGGAACAAAAAAGAAGATACAGTAGCTGAAAAATATACCTTTGGTGATACAGAAGTGAAACTTTAGATCACATGATAGCATTTTGCAAGACCAATGACTGATTTGTTATTGAAATTATCTTTTTTCCAAACATATGAATGACTACTATATTCATGGACCTTGGCAGATGTAACACAGAGGAATCAGTTGACAACAGCTGTGGGAGAGACAGTGGAGAAGCTCAATATCAACAGCCAAAATGAGGTCAAGGGCTGACCGTGTAACTGAGCATGTATTGTGCATACATGAGTTAAAGTTTAAGGAATCAACATGAGTCAATGCGAGCTGAAATATGAACTGGATTATATCCCACCTGAATTTATAGAACACTCCAAGAAAGGATTTGATGTGTTGAACACTAATGACAGAACGCTTGGTTAGCGGTGGAATGACTTTAGGAACATCGTATGTGAAGAAAGTGGATATTTGAAGATACTCCAAAACTTACGCTAAAATATAGAGTATTTAAAATGAGTGGAATAAAGGATAAAATAAATGAGTTGAACATAAAATCTCAAAGGGCAGCTAGAGAAGACAAAGTAGAGTATTGTAATGAAATGTGTAAAGAACTACAGTTAGAAAATAAAAAAGAACACACTCAGCAGGTCTCCCATGGAAAGAAATTTGAACTTGAATTCTCTGGGCAAAATTAGTATATTGATTCTATTGGCAAAATATTGAACAATGCAAGAAGCCTCAAAAGGCTATGGAAAAATACAACCAGTCACTGAACCCAAAGTAACTGGCTGACATTCAACCTTTTAAAAATGGAGTGCATGACCTAGAACTGATGATGGAAGCGATTCACTCTGCACTGGAAACACTAGCAAAAAAATACCGCACAGGAATGAGCAGAATGCCAATTGAAGTGTGTTCAGAAAGTTGATGAAGCGCTGGAAATATTCATTCATCTATGCCAAGAAATTTACAAGAGAGTGTCCTGGCCATCTGACTAGAAAGGATCAATATTTTTACCCATTTCAAAGAAAGGTGATGCAAGAGAGTGCCGAGATCATCAACAATATCTTTAATAAAATGTGCAAGAAAAACTTTGCGCATCAATGATTATAACCATACATTGACAAAGAGCTTCTTGAAATTCAAGCAAGATTTAGAAGAGGAGAGTGCATAAGGGATAACATTGCCGACATCAAATGGATCTTGGCTCAAAACAGAGAAAGCCAGAAAGATGTTTACTTGTGTTTCATGGAATGTGCAAAGTGTTCTATTGTGTGGATCAGAGCAAACTATGGATAACATTAAGAAGGAGAATTCAAGAAGACTTTATTGTACTAATAAGAAACCTGTACCTGGACCAGGAAGCAAGAAGTCTTGATGATTTAGGATTGTAGAGGGTGCGGTTCGCGTGGCTTATTAATTCATTCAACTAATAATTTCCACATGTCTTCGATTTTCTTCTCTCCTCTTTTCTCTGGAGAGGGAAATACCAAGATTTGCACATCCATATTTATGTTCCCATTTTTATGTAACATAATTTCATCCCAGCTTTTCATACACACCATTAAGAACCATGGAGGTGAACACAATTAGAATTACCAAGCTTACATAACTTATTACTAGATTTTAAAACTACTCACTATTTTGCATGTCTTTGAACTAATTTTTAAAGCTCTTTTTCTTCCATCCACAAAACTAGTTAGCATTTCTGTCAGTCTGGTGCATCTGAACTCTCCCACGTTTGGACTTGGAAGTATTGTAATGTTGCCCTCATTCTTGAAGGATAGTTCTACTCAGTATACTTTTTGTGATTTACAGATTTTTTTCTTTAAACACATTAAATATTTTGTTTCATTTCTATTTGACTGCTAATGTTTCTGAAGAGAAATGGGCATGCAGTATTCTTTTTATGTTACTACTTGTCTTTTACTTAAAATTTTTTAAATAAACAGTTGTATTGGGACAAAGCCCAAATATAATACAATTCAATAGTTCAGTCATATCAAGAAGGGTTGTTCCATCCTTACCACAATGTTTCCTTTTTCCTTGCATTGCTTGTTGTTAGCTCCTCATCTCATCCCTCCCCCACCTTCCCTTCCCTACCTTCAAGGAATCGTTAATCCAGTTACTGTCTCTATAGATTCATCCATCCTGGATTTTATACACAGAAAAGCATACAAGAGCAAAGAGTCAAAAACCTAATGATACTAATAAGATAACACAGAGAAAAATCTCAGCTGAAAGGAAAACAGACAATATTAAAAACTAGAACAATTTTATGGATTGTGATAAGAGTTGTATGAGCCCCCAAAATGATTTAAATTTTTTTAAATAAAAAAATAAAATGGGTCCAAAGGAAGGTCAAATGATAAGGTGTTAGTTTTTAACCTAATTACATCTGTCATTATCCACTTGTCAATGCATTCTTGTTTCTTTCAGATTTCTCTCATTAATTTTTGAGAACATAATTATGAAGTCTTTAGGTATAAATCCACCACTTGTCTGTCAGTTTTTCATACTGTGATAGCTTGTGTGTTCCTGTGACATTGGAAGCCATGTCACTGGTATTTTAAATGTCAAATGGTCACCCAGGAGATAGAATATGAGCAAGAACCAATGATGCTGAAGCAATAAATTCAAGTTAACCTGAAAGCATTAGCCAAAAAAGAAGGCTTCAGGAATTATAAAATGGCAATTGAAATGTTTACACAAGATGATGAAGTATTGGAAGTACTCACTCATTTTTGCCAGGAAATTTTAAGACAACTACTTGGTGAATTAACTAGAAGAGATTTGTATTCCAAAGACAGGCGGTCCAACTAATTGCTCAAATTATAGAACAACATCATTGACATTTCATGCAAATTAAAGTTTGCTTAGGATCATGCAATAAATGTTGAAGCAGTACATTGATAGAGAGCTGGACTGAGGTCCAGACGATACAGAAGAGGGCTTGGAACATGGAATATCATTGCTGACGTCAGATGAATATTAGTTGAAATCAGAGAATACCAGAAAGATGGTCCCTTATGTTTTAATGACTATGACAAGGCATTCAACAGGGTGGAGCATAATAAATTATGGGTAACCTTGAGAAGAATGGGGAGTAGGACATTTCATTGTGGTCATGAGCAACTTGAAGACAGATCAAGAAGGAGTTGGGGGAAGAAACCAAGGGCATGGTGATGGCATAAAGCCAGGAAAGATGTGCATCAGGGTTGTCTCCTCTCTCCACACTTGTTCAATCTGCCTGCTGAGCAACCATCAGAAAAGCCGGATTATATGAAGACAAATGTGGCGTCAGGATGAACAGCCTACAGCATACAGATGCACCACCTCGCTAGATGAAAGTGTGGATGTTGTGAAGCACTTGCTATTCAAACTCAAGAGTTGCAGCCTTAGGGACTCAATGTAGAGAAAACTAGCCCCCCCCCCCTAACTAGCCCAATGGGTAATATTATGAGATATGGAGAAAAGGTTGAAGTTCTCAATGATTTTGTCTTGCTGGGAACCACAATCAATACTCAGAGAAGCAACAGTCAAGACATCAAAAGGTGGGTTGCATTAGGTAAATTGGCTGCCCACAACCTCTTCAGAGATTTGAAAAGCAAGGCTGTTACTTTGAGGACTTAGGCGCCCTTAATCCCAGCCATGGTATTTTCCATTGTCTCATACTCATATGAAAGTTAAACAATGAATCGGGAAGACCAAAGAAGAATGGGTGTATTTGCATTGTGGTGCTGAATAAGAATATTGAAAAATCATGGGCTGCTCAAAGGACAAACCAGAGTGTCTTGTAAGAAGTACAGTCAGTGCTACTGATAGGCAAGGAGAGCAATATTTCTTCTGACACATTTTGGACGTGGTGTCTGCATCGCTCAGTCCCTAGAGAAAGAAGTCATGCTCGGTGAAGTGGAGGTACAGTGAAAAGAGGAGGGCCCTCTAGGAGATGGGTTGACGGAGTGATTACCGCACTGGGCTCAGGCATAGCAACACTTCTGTGCAGGGTCTCATTCGGTTGTGCATCAGGCAGCTCTCGGTTGAAACTGCCTGAGTGGCACCTAACAGCAGCAGTAAGGTACAGCTCTTCATTTGGATTATTTGTGCTTTCTGGATTTGTAATTCATATCTTCCATTAGATAAGTAAGTATTTTCTTTCATGGCTTTTCAAAATATTTTTTCTTTTACTTTCTCTCTCTCATCTCCTTGTGGAATTCCCACAATTTGTCTACCAGATCTATTTTTTGTTCTTTAAGTCCATTAATTTTGTTCAGCTTCATTCAAGCCTGTGTTCTTCATCCTTAGTCATTCTTAACAATCTTATCCCTCAATTCACAGATTCTTTCTTCTTTTTGATTAAATCAATTGTTAATTATTCTCTTATGTTTCTCATCTCACTTATTGCCCCTTCATTTGTTTTACACACACACACACACACACACACAAATATATACTTATTTTATTATTGTGTTGTTTTTCTTCTTTCTTGGAGAGTTTTGTCTCCATTCTCCTAACTCTTTATTTATGTTTATTTATTTTCTAATTATTATTTTAATGTCCCTAAACTTATTTAGAGTCCTTTTTCCTATTAATTTGGGTAGGGCATCTGTCTCGTGATTTTTGTTTGTTTGGTTAAAAGGCGACTGGAATGTTGATGGTGTTGATCCTTGTGACGTTTTCCTAACACTTGACGTTTGCCTGCCTATCTTTTGGAAAGAAAAGGAAACCCATGTGGGCAGAGTTTTCACTCTGTGCTTAACATTTCCCCTTTCCCTTTGGCAGCTCCTTCTGTATCCTGGTGTAATTAGGATTTAAAAGTTCCCGATGTTCATTTCTAAATTTCACTGTTTCACAAACACACAAGAGAATACATAGTAGTCAATTTTTCTACCAGGTAGCACCACAAGTGGTAAGTTATCATAAACGAATCAACCTGTATTTTATAGAGGTCTCTCTCTCTCTCTTTCTTCCCTTCTCTTTTTCTGTAACCATATTCTCAGGTGGAAAACTTACTTCCACCTCCATGCTGCCTTTTTGTGATTTTCCTACTGCTCTCCGTGTTGCCTTTTTGTGATTTTTCTTCCCAACTCTCTACAAGCTGCTTAAGTCTGAGCTGGCATGGTGGGGAAAAGAGACTGTCCCTTTTATTAGACGGAGGAAGGATTGGGACCCTCCAGGAGGGTTTGTGGAAGGCCTAGTCTTATTGATTTCAGAGCCCTGGAATCCCTGTGAGAGTATAGGGATGGTATAATTTAGTTGATCTTCCTCTTGCCTCAAAATTCATATCAGTCCAAGGAAGTCTATCAGGTTGCTATCAGAACCAGCCCAATAGTATGCTAGCTGTGGCTTTAACTTTGTCTTAAGGTGACTACTTCAGAACTCTTTGATGCCAACCACAAAAGGAAGCAGGCAGATCCTTCCTCCACTAGGGAGATTACAGGCTGTGCGTTCAACCTCTACTAGGGAAGTAGTACACAGCAGAGCCCATCTTGAGTCCTCGGCTGAAAGAAATGGTAGATTATCCAAAGAGTGGCCACCACAGCATTCTGCCCACTTAGGTGCAGACTGGAGCTGTGGGGTAGGCAGGAAGGCAAACAGAGGAAGACTTCGCCGCTGGAGACTCGGTGGCAGTTCAACAGCGACGTCTCGGGTGGAAGAGCGGTTTTCATACTCCAAAGGTTCCTCCAGAGGTGCCTGCCTTGTCACCCTTTGTAATGTTGGCTATGGGTGTGACAGCTAGTTTTTGGAAATAGGTCACCATCTCCAGTTTAGTCATGTGATAGGGAATATGTCAACTCGACATAGGAGGGGCATCAATCTTTCAATCAAGTCGCAGTCTGATGATACCTCTTTGATGGCCAAAGCCTTTTGATGAGAGTAAGATGAACTGAGACAAACTTTCTCTCTGCCCCTCTGCCTTCACACCTGCTGGCAGTCTGCCCCGGACCGTCAGAGGTGCCGGGGCCCCGTCATGTTCCCATCAGCCTTGAATCTGTCTGCACCCATTGGTGTGCAGTCGTCCTCCTTCTGGTCCCCTTGGCTGCATCACCAACTCACTGCTGCTCGCGCGTGAAAAGGAACTTATGGACAAGCATCTGACTTAAGGACTTGAGCTAGTGACCTGAGATGCCTTCATGATATATTCTCACCTCTTGGTGTAAAGCTTCTTCTTACTCATCAGTGAGTATCACTGGATTTGTTTCTCTAGACAACCTGGCCCACTGCAAGCAGGAAATCAACACACCACCCGGCACCCTGAGGTGGGGGTTGCACACACGTGTCACTGGCTGACAAAATATGGGTCCCCACAAGGTGTCAGGAAAGGATATGTATATAAATACATGTATGATTATATACATATGTAATCAGTGTCTTCTGTGTTTAACAGTTCCATCTTTGAAAACAGCACGTGTGCAGAGGGTGTATAAAGAAACAAAACAATCTGTCAATCCTTTTTGAAGAGGAAAGACCTTGCCTATCAGATATCAAAACTTAATATAAAGCTATGTTTATATTGCTTTCTATACATGTGATTTTATGCTTTGATGGCAAGACCTTTCAATTGTAACAAATATCTATTAGGAAGAGAATGATAGGGTACAAAGAATTTCTAAAGCAAAGAGACCATACAATCCAAAACAATGGAAGATTTTTCAATACGGTACCATGAGAAACATTTAAGATTTCATTATAAAAATTAGAAAATTGTATTCAGCATCAGAGTTTACAATTATCTTCTTGTGTGTGCCTGACTTCATCTTTATTGAACTAAATCACGCTCTCCCGACTCAGTATCTAAATCCATGACACACTTTTGACAATTATGCTCTCTAGAAGTCTCTCAGCCAAGGATTGCATATTTTATTTCTTTCTCTTCACAATATAAATCATCCCTTCTAGACTTTTAATCATGCTTGCTGTTCATTTTTGAATTTTTTCCAATTTTAAGTTCTCAGATGTAGGGACTCGGGGGTGGAGGGGACAGGGAGAGGATTATTATACTAGACTTCCAATTCAGGTGCACTTTCTTGTTTAGTAAGATCATGCGGCCACCAAGATGACTTTTAATCCCACCCCCCCCACCAGCTGTCATAGAATATTGGTGTCATCTAATTTATTGTCCGCATGTCCTATTTCCTCTTTCTTGTTTAGTTTGACTGCTTTCCAATTGTTTTTCTTCAGCTGAATCTGTGTTGAATTATTTTCGCACATATGCTCCCTTGTATTATTTCAAGTTGAATCTCATTTTACAATTTATTTCCCATGTGTCCAATTTCTCTAGGCATTTAAAAAATCCATTTAGATGAATGATTAGCACACCTCTACATTGACGAGTCTCACGCATTTTATTAAAGATTTATTAATTCCAGATATCCTAGGAGGCTTTTAAAATAATACTGAACATGAAACAGCTTACCACATGCACAGTTCACTCTGTCATCACTCTATCCCCTTGGTGTGGTGTTTACCAGCCTCCAATAAGTTAGTGATTTCAAGACAATCAGTAAAAACAACAGAATGTGAAACACATGATTACCAAACTCTCAAATCCTTCTTTTTATTTTTAATATCTTCATTACCAGTGATATTTCTTCCTATATGTCAATCTTGTAGTCCATCCCCATAAAATTTGGTATGTGATTAGTGAAATTGTCAATAAACTTCTTGAAAATTGATCAGCAAGATCAAAACTTCTCTATCACTGATATTCTAAAATCTAGACCTTTATCTTGTAAATTAACCTGATGCCACTGAGATTTTTTCACAGGTAAATCTGGAAGTTCCATTCTTAGGTAAAATATTTGTAAAATATTTGATCTTCATCATCCCCTTTCCTTTCAGAAAACAAGAGTTATATTTCACATAAGCTGAGGGCTTAGCCATCATGCTTCCAGGAACCCTTGAGCCATCTCAAGTGTTGACAAATGTTCTGGAACAAACTCTGTCTGTCCCAAACCCAGCCCTTGTTTTGTGACCCTCCTGATGTTTCCAGATGCAGGTTAGCATGACAGATAAGTCATACCTGCACATAGTAGGTTGCTTATAAGTTTTTCTCCAATCCTGATTCTAAACTCTTTTTTTTAATGCCAACATTCTTGGGCTATTTTCGGTTATTATACAGATTTGAAGAAATAGAGACAAAGGATTCAATACTGACACATACTTTCCCCGTGTCTATACTAATTCTGGAAGATAAGTGTCATAGTCAACACATAAATTATATTTACAGCTTTTGTAAAGTTTACTGACAGTATACTGAGGCCCCTGTACATTATCTGATCTGCACCTGACTCCAGATTTACTTTTGTACCATAGGATTCTCAACGATTCTTATTGTGAAGCAATGCAGGCAAGAAATAATACAGCAGTACACAGACGCTCCGGTCCCACTGCCATCGCTGTCCATGGCTACATTCCACATCATCATTACATTCGAATTTATTATTGCAGAGTCAGTGTGGCATGTCTCTGCAAAAATTATCCTTGAAATTTGCAAATAATCTCAGTTTATTTTAGAAATATAAACACAGAGAGAAATATAAACCACTATACATGTTTTTAAAATGTTATTTGGTTAGTTTGTAAAGGGAACAGAGGTTATCTATGACTGACAGACCACTTAGTTGAAGTAGCACTTCAGTGTTTGCCATTGAAATTTAAAAGAGGCTGTGCAAACATTCACAAATCCAGTGCTAAGATCCATGGGTAAAATCTGGTGGAGACTAAAATTTTAAGTGTAAATAAGAATGGCAGATGCAAATACTATGGAGATTAAACTAGGTGACAATTTAATAAAAATTCCAATATTGGAAAAATAATGATATGAACGTAAATTCAACTAAGGAAAAGGAGGTATAGTTTGAAGTGTTTCAAAGAATTCATTTTCAAAGGAGTAATAGTTCATTTTTCTAATATAATTAATAAATAAAGTTTAATTATGTTAAATAATATAGTCTTGATATTAAAACAGATTTTTAGATAGTTCTTAGGCCTATTTGAGTCTAGTCAACTCTTATTACTATAAATATTTCTGAAAAATATAAAATTGGGACAAAGTTGGAGGATATGAGTTTTGATTAAGGCCGAGAGTATCTACGGTGGAGGGTACTCAATAACTATCAAACAAAACAAGTGTTTTTGCATTTTGATTTCACTCTTCATATAAGAAAGCCAATGTTTGCCTCAAAACAATGGGTAGCCCTAAAATGCACTTCTCTATTTAAAATAACATTCTTTTGCATATATTTCCATTTGAGAAAATTGGAAAATTCCTTCTTTCAATCCTCTTTTTTGAAGAACAGGGTTTCTAAATGGTCTCCTACTTTCTGCATTGACTCAGAATCCTAGAATGGTTATGAATCAATAATAGTACAGCAAGACATTTTTTCAAAATGGTGCCTTCATGGACAAAACAAAAGTTTCCCTTGAAATTGCAAGTGTTCATGTAATGAAACCAATGCTATGCGATGTTTCAACTATGCACGTGGCCCATTATGTGTGCATACACATGCACTTATATGCACATTTGTGTTCATCTCAAAGAAAAATCACCCAGCATTATGTGGGAATTGTCTATCATTATTAATATCATATGCAAATACAATGTTTAAGATAAATAAAAATAGTTGTAGATGCGCATTAAGAGGGAGCAGCGAAAAATTCAAGGCAGAATCAGAAAATAATTTGGCATGAGAGATATCACTGCTGCAGTCTCTTGGCTGGAAGCAGAAAATACAAGTAAGCTATTTACTTACGTCTTATTGATTATGTAAGGGCATTCGACCGTGTGTGCCATTGCAAACTACTGATACCATGGACAAGAATGAGAACTCCAGGACACTTCATTGTGCTCATGTAGAATCTGTACTTCAATCAAGAGACAACTCTTTGAAGCGAACAGCATAGTTTAACACCAGGGAAGATGTGGGTCAGGGTTGTCTCCATGCGCTATAATTATTAAATCTATATAATGATAAAATAATTAGAAAAGCTGGAGTCTATGAGGACAAAAACAGCATCAGGCTCAGAGGAAGATTTATAAACAACTTGTAATATGTATATGACCCAAGCTTGGTGGCAGAAAGCGATGAAGCACTTGTTGTTAGGTGTCATTGGCGCTCTCCCACAGTGACCCTAGACACCACAGACCCTCTGCACAACGGGACAAACACTGCCAGTCCTGCACCATCCTCACACCTGCTCTTAAGCCTCAGCTCATTGTTGCAGCCACCACATCAATCCATCTCCTTCAGGGTCTTCCTCTTTCGCACTGCTCCTTCCCTTAATCAAGAATGTCCTTCTCCAAATACTTGTCCCTCTTGACAATACGTTCAAAGTGTGTAAAGCAAAATCTTGCCACCTTTGCCTCTTAAGGAGCACGCTGGCCGTACTTCTTCCGTGACAGATACGTTTGTCATTTTAGCAGTCCAGGGTACTTCCAATATTCTTCTCCAGCCCCACAGTTCAAATAAACAGATTCTTCTTTGGTGGGGGTGGTCCTGATTCATGCACATGAGGGGATGGAAAATGCCATGGCTTGAGTCAGGCAGGCCTTCGTCTTCCACGTGACATCATTGATCTTCAGGGCTATCAAGAGGTCTGTGTGGCAGCTCCACCTGAAGCAGGGCGTCTTGGGATTTCTTGACTGCTGCTTCTATGCACATTGATTGTGGATCCTAGCGAGATGAGATCCTTGATGGGTTCAACCTTTCCTCCCTTTCTCGTAATGTTACTACCTATTGGTTCAGTTGTGAGGTTTTGATTTTCCTTACACTGAGTAGTAATCCATTTCAAGGCTGCAATCCTCGATCCTCATCAATAATTGCTTCAAGTGCGCCTCACTTTCAGCAGGCAAGGTTGTGTCCTCTGCATATGAAAGGTTGTGAATGAGCCTTCCTCCAGTCCTGGTGCCACAGTCTCCTTCATATAATCCAGCTTCTCTGATGGCGGACAGACTGAACAAGTATGGCGATAGGCCGCAGCTTTGACACACACCTTTTTGGATGTTAAACCATGCAATGTATCCTCCTTCTGTTCACACAGCGGCCTCTTGATCCATGTACAAGCTCCTCGGGAGCCCAGTGAAGTGTTCTGGACCTCCCATTCTTCTCAAGGTTAGCTATGCTTTGTTATGATCCACACAGTCTAGTGTCTTGGCATAGCCGATAAAACACAAGTAAAGGTCTTTCTGGTAGTCTCAGATTTCAGCACAGATTAATCTGACATCTGCAGTGATACCCCTTGTCCCAGGTCCTCTTCTGAATCCAGCCTGAACCTCTGGCAGCTCCCTGTCAACGTGCTGTTGCAACCCTGTTGTTGGACGATTTCAGCAGACATTTGCTTGCGTGTGATTATCGGTGATATTGTTCTATTACTTGAGTATTCTGTTGGGTCACCTATCTTTGGAATGGATACAAATAGGAATCCCTTCCAGTCAGTTAGCCAAGCAGCTGCCTTCTAAATCTCTTGGTATAGATGAATAAGTGTTTCTAGTGCTTCCTCAGCCTTTTGAAACACACTTCAGTTGGTATATCATCAATTACTGGAGCCTTTTTTTAGCGAATGCTTTCAGAACAGCCTGAACTTCTTCCTTTGATACTGTTGTTTTACCTCATATGCTACCTCTTGAAATTTTTTAAATGCAGACTAATTGTGGGTTTTTTTGGTACAGAATAGTCTGTGAATATCTGAGTATCTTTCCAGTTTTTATATATTTTCCCTGATACAATCTTTCAATATTACATGATGCTTGAATTCTTTTCATGAAGTAATTATTCCTGGAAATTAAGAGATTGCCACCTCTACTTGTGTTGTAACTCATCATCTACATATTAGAAGCATTACAACTGGACTTATAAACAACCTTAGGGCTGAAAGAAAAAAGATTGATGTTTCCAAAGATATCATTTTGCATTCTATACTCATGGATGCTTCAATGAGGAAATCAAACAATTTAGCACATTGGGCAAACCTGGTGCATAAAATCTCTTTAAAGTGTTAAAAAAAACATATCAGTTTGAGAACTAAGAGCACACTTGGTATTTTCAATCACCTTTGGTGCCTCTGGAAGATGGTCAATGAATAAAAAGTCCACAGATGAATTGATGGGTTTGAATTAGGAAGTTGGTCAAGAAAAGTGAAAGTACCGTGGACCGCCAGAAGAACAAACATTTCTGTCTTGGAAGAAATTCAGCCAGAATGCTCTTTAGAAATGAAGAAAGTAGTGGGAGTAGTGGGTGGGATCATGAAGGTAGGTAGATGGTTGGGGTGGGGGGAAGGAAGGAAAATAGATTCCCTCCTATATCTTCCAGAAGAATACCAACCAAAATCCAATATCAGTGCCACAGGATCAATATTGACTCATAGAGATCCTGTAGAACATGGTAAGTCCCTTTGTGAGTTTCTAAGATAGTAATTCTTTACAGCTGTAGAAAGCCATGGTGAAGGGGCATAAGAGGTCTGGTGGGGCTTGATCAATAGCAATGTAGCCAAGAGGAATTATTGAAACCCAAATGTAGGCTGGACATAATAGGGGGACAAGAGGAAAGGAAAAGCAAAAAGAGGAAAGAACTAGGAGGCAAAGGACAATTATAGAGGTCTAAATAGAGGCATGAACATATGTAAATATATTTATATATAATGATAGGGAAATAGATCTATGTACAAATATTGTTATGTTAACTATTAAGGTCGCAGACAGACATTGGCCTCTACTCAAGTAGTCCCTCAATACAAGAACACTTTGTTCTCATAACCAAGTAGTCTGTGATGCTCACCTTCCCGACGTGATCACTGAAGACAAAATGGGTGCATAAGCAAACATAGTGAAGAAAGTTGATGGTGCCTGGCTATCTAAATATATAGCATCTGGGGTCTTAAAGGCTTGAAGATAAACAAGGGGCCATCTAGCTGAGAAGCAACAAAGCCCACATGGAAGAAGCACACCAGCCTCTGTGATCATGAGATGTCAATGGGATCAGGTATCAGACATCAAAGACCAAGAGTTTAAAAAATCATATTGATGTGAATGAGGGGAAGTGCAGAGTGGAGATCTAAAGCCCAACTGTAGACAATTGGGCATCCCCTTACAGAAGAGTCACAAGGTGCATTATAGCAAAGATGAAACATACAACTTTCTTTAGTTCTTTAATGCCTCCCCACCCCCATTATCATGACCCAAGTCTACCTTACAAATCAGGATAGACCAGACCATGTACATTGGTACAGATAAGAGCAGCAACACAGGGAATCTGGGGCAGATAAACCTCTCAGGACCAATAATGAGAGTAGTGATACAGGAGGGTAAGGGAAGGTGGGGGAAAAAGGAGGAATTGATCACAGTGATCAACATATAATCTCCTCCCAGGGGGACAGACAACAGAAAAGTGGGTGAAGGGATATAGCAGTCGGTGTAAGACATGAAAAAAATTGATAAATTATCAAGAGTTCTTGAGGGAGGGGAAGTGGGGGAAGATGAGCTAATATCAAGGGCACAAGTAGAAAGAAAATATTTTGAAAAGGATGATGGCAACATATGTACAAATGTGCTTGACACAATGGATAGATGCATGGATTGTGATAAGAACTGTTAAAGAGTCTCCGATAAAAATGGTTTTAAAAAAAATGCAACACAAAACCATGATCAAAATTAATATTTGGGTGAATTGAAGAGGAAAATTTTCAGAAGATAAAGGCTGAAGAAATGAATTAGGAGAAAGTCAACTACAGAAATATCATCTGGTATTTAAATATATGTATATAAGATCAAAGAGAATAATGCATTAGGGGAAACAATTCTGTAGTAGAGAGAATAAACATCAACTCTAAAGAGTCTTGGTGCACCCAGAGGTGGAGCTAGAACTCTAAGAGCAGGAATGTTGTAATAAGACACCTTTCTAGGGCCTGGATTGTTTGTCTCCTGCCTTTGCACATTTGCAGCCCCCAAACCAACAATCCCCCAAGGTCCCCACCCCTCTGCGTTCCAGAGCTGCAGGCAGTGTGGTCATGCTTCTCTTCGCTGGAGATTGGGCTGCTGGATTGCCTGACAATTTTGCGCTGGCATGGCCCTGCCCCTCAGCAGGAGAAAATGAAGGAAACACAGTCCTGTCCCCTGGGGGCCATTTGTTTTCTTGTCCCTTATTCTGACAGCTGGTATTCTCCTTAGGTCTCCCACACACACACAGGCCTGAATTTCCTCTAAAATGAGAGTCGTTTCTATTTTCTGCACTATTGTGTGTGGTTTTCCCCTGTCACACTTCATCCCCCCTCAATAACGCATCATTGCTAAAGCTGTCAACCAGTCTCATGGCTACTTAAACATGTGTTACATAGTAGACCAATCCGCAAGTGCTGACTTTTCCCTAATATTATTGTTGCATAGCATTTCTCCTAGTAATTTTATCACTAAATAGTAAACCCTCAATATACTGTTGGGTTACATTTTAAAGAATAATGTTGTTATTAAATGAAAATTTAATAATTGTCAACTGGGAATTATAAAGAGTGGGGCAATTTTATGATGCTCAAGAAACTTTTATTGGTATCTTAATTACATTCTGTCATTGTCTGCCACTTGGCAATATTTGAGCTTGGTATTCTACATTTGTGGTTTTCAACATTGCTAGTATATTCATTGACATGTTAAGAAAAAAAAGAAAATCTAGAACAAAAGAAGTAGAAGTAGCTCAGTTTAAGTTCAATGTTTTAAATATTTTTTATTGTTTTAACATCTCTAAGTGTAAGTGCTAATTGCAGTAAAAATCATAACGTATAAATTATAATCTGTTCCGCCAATTACTGTGGAAAGAAGCACAATTAACTGATCTAGTCAATTACAAAAAATAATTGCAGATGTCATACATTTCACTCATCCAAAACTAAAGTACTGTCACATGTCTTGCAATTCTTTTTTCTTGAATCCTTAATGAACAATAAACTATGCAGGTTATTCATACAATATTGACATTTATTTACCATGCTTCAAATTTCAGAAATATTGATACAAGCAGATGTTGCTGGAGCTTCTTCCCCAGAATTATCTAGCAAGTTCCTCCCGAGTGGCTTGCCACAACAATAGAGAAAGTAGTTCATTAAGCAGAGCTATACTTCCAGAGAACCAAGCAGGTCTCCACCAGAGTTATGTAATTTTGACCACATGCACAGTAAGCTTCAATCATAGAGCAGGTCAGTCCCCTTGGGATTTGTGGAAGATGAAGGTCAAGGCATATAACATCAAGTTTTATAGGGACTGGGGGGGCGGGACACTGGGGCTACTTTAGCTCCAAACTGAATGGTTTCACCCTTTCCTTGATATTAATTTTGGTGTTGTGATCAGTCTGTGAGGTCTACCGTTGGACATTTGATGATCAGTCATTTGGACAGCTTAGTCTGCAGATTGCTATCGGAAGCAGCAGGCAGCTCAGGTATGAGTCACCACTTTCTGAGGGGGTTCAGCATCAGGTCTTACTCTAAAAAGATATTGTTTGAAGTATGGTCAGGGGAGCATAAATCTCTTTTAATTTTTCCTTAGATTCATTGATTTCTCCAATACCTAATGACTATCTGCAATGTTTCCTTTTTCCAAAGGATAGTTGTTTCATTTATTAAAAGTCTGTAAGTATTAAATTAAAAATGAATTTCGGCAATGAATAACTAGTTATATTAATTATTTATGTATTCTGAGTATTTGTCTTTTGTTTTTGTATTCTAGCCAAACCTATGACACAAACCGTAAACAATATTTTATGCTTTTGATGTTTTATTTAACCTCATAACTTTCACATATATTCCAATAGTACACTGAGTAAAGCAATCATTTTCTATCAATAATGGTTCATGCAAGACATGTGACAAAATAATAATTTATGTATATTTCACCTAAAATAACATTTCTCTAGGTATATTTCAGTGTTCTTATAACCTTCTACCTTTGGATGCTCTCTAACCAGTGTCAACATAATGACAATAAAATAATGAAATCTCAAGACAAAGGATGAAAAATAAAAACAAATTCAAGTGCTGGGAGAAGAAAAGTTGAGAGTCTTACAGGAAGTGACAGTACAGCTACTTGTTACAGTTCCGAAAACTATCCTTTTAGTTTGTCACTAGATCCTTTCCCATTCCTGGTGGTTAACTGAGCACTTCTCGTGGCCCGCTGTCGTCTGGAGAATGTTATACACAAGTTTAATATAAACAACCTCAAATACCTTTTATGTCACCAGTGGGATGGCACTAAAGTTAACAGAAACAACCAGACTTCACTTTACAACTTTGCTAACATGTAAAAGAAACAATTCTAGTGTTTCATGCTTTTGAGGCTTACAATACACGTCACTGGCAAGCTTTGCTCCTAGTGAATTGAATACTTGAAAGGTGTTTCCTAGCTCAAATTTAAACCGACCTGAAAACCATAGAATCTTTGTTGGGAGCTTGTAGACACCACGTCTGTTTGGGTGTTTTTTAGGTATGGAAAAGAAAGAACAATGCTTTCGTGGGGAAACGTAGCCATGGATACAGTGTTTGAAAGAACTCTCACTAGATTCATTTCCCATGGAGTCAGACCACATCACAAAACAGCTGGGGTTTCAGAGAGGGAGTGACTTCCCTTTGTGCTTGCATGGTTAAACTTCCTTCAAAGAACAGCTTGGTGGTGTCTTAGATGTAGACTCTCCTGTTGGAGCCAATGTCTTCAACTCTTAACTTATGTCACCATCAGCGCTCATTCAATGAAGAAATGGGCAAGGACAAGTTCCTGCCTACACCGCTCCTCATCAGCAGCAGGACCAACAACAACCACAACTTTTGATAAAAGTGCTTGCGTGCACATGATGGTGAGCTAGTAAACTATTTTTCTCACCTCTTTTTTCATATAAATAGAATAGAGAAACATCAGTGGCATGAATCTTTGATGGATAATTTCAATTATTTTTCAGGTAATTTTATTTTCAGATATTCTCCTCTCATTTTATCATTAAAATTTTCATTTGGTATTTTCTAGGGGTTCCCATTTTGTGAACTGACTGTTACATAGAATTTTTTAAATTCCTGTATACTTTTTCTAATGTTTATACATTTGAAAATATGTTTCTGTGATATCATGTCATAATATGATTCCCCTGGAAGCTTAAAATTCTTGCTGGGTTCTAACTTTTTCACAAACTATTCTTCAACTCTAGGAGTCAAATAAATATCACTATTCCATCTATTGTTTGTATCACTTTTCAGGCAGTGATATTACACTGTGTGATATAAATTAATACTGTCATAGAGACCTAATTGTACTGAATGGTGGCAATGGGTTATTTCTATTAGTAGCAACTGTGGATCATGATGCTGCTATTTTTTTCATACTAATGAAACTGTGAGTCATTTCATGGCATGGATTGGTTTGAGGAACTTTAAAGAACAAATACTGTTTAAAACCAGTTATAGGAAAAATAAAGGTTATCATCGCAAAAGTAAAAGGCTTCGATAGTTACCAGGGGTGAGAGCAGAAGGCAGGGCAGATGAAGCAATAGGAGAGAGTGGACAAGTGTCAACATGGAAAAGGGGGAGCTCATATCTGACAAAAAGGGATGAAGGATCTGGGGTTGAGGTCTGGCAGGCAGGACAAGTTAATGTGAGAGTTGATAAATTGCTAAAGTTAGGCAATTAAAAAAATGATGATCTAATATGTGAACCCCAGCCAGATTAACTGTAAAAGTTTGCATAAGCAAATGTGGTGAAGACAGCTGATGGTACCCAGTTATCAAAGGTATAGCGTCTGGGGTCTTAAAGGCTTGAAGATAAAGAAGCGGCCATCTGGCTGAGAAGCATCAAAGCCCACATGGAAGAAGCACACCAGCCTGTCTAACCACCAGGTGTAGAAGGGACCAGTTATCAGACATCAAAGAACTAAAAGGTGGGTGCCCACCTTCCTGAAATGATCACTGAAGACAAACACGTGCATAAGAAAATGTGGTGAAGAAAGCTGATGGTGCCTGGCTTTCAAAAGATATAGCATCTGGGGTCTTTACAGGCTCAAAGATAAGCAAGTGGCCAACTAATTCAGAAGCAACAAAGCCCATGAGCTGCCGAAGGGATCAGGTATCAAACATCAAGGAACAAAAAATCATATCATTGTAAATGAGGGTGAGTGCAGAATGAAGACTCACAGCACATAGGTAGCCAACCGGACATCACTTACTGAAAGGTTGTAGGGAGGAGATGAGTCAGTCAGGTGCAGAGTAGCAAAGATTAAACATATAACTTTCCTCTAGTTCCTAAATGCTTCCTCCTCCCCCCCACCCCCCACTATCATGATCCCAATTCTGCCTTTCAAATCTGGCTAGACCAGAGGATGTACATTGGTACAGATAGCAACTGGAAACACAGGGAATCCAGGACAGATGACTCCTTCAGGACCAGTGGTGAGAGTGGCGATGCCTGGAGGGTGGAGGGAATGTGGGGTAGAAAGGGGGAACTGATTACAAGAATCTACGTATAGCCTCTCCTTCCTGGGGGATGGACAGCAGAGAAAAGGGTGGGAGGAGATGGCAGAGTATAACATATGACAAAATAATAATTTATGAATTATGAAGGGTTTATGAGGGAGGGGAGAGTGGGGAGGAAGGGGGAAAATGAGCAGCCAATATTAAGGGCTCAAGTAGAAGGCAAATGTTATGAGAATGATGATGGCAACAAATGTGCATATGGGCTTGACCCAGTGGATGGATGGATTGTGATAAGAATTGTACGAGCCCCCAATAAAATCATTTTTAAAAGTTTTTAAAAAGTAAAAACAGTAACAAAGAGATATATTTGACATGCCTACTTAGCACAAATTAGAAAAAGTTCACAAGAATGCCTTCCTTACATATTCAAAAATGTAGATGCTAAAATTATTTCTGTTTGCTTTTATGTCAGGCAGTTCTAGGAAGCTTAATTCTCTTCTTATATCACACCGTGTTCTATTAATTTGATATTAATGAGGCCCATGGAAAGAAATCATAGACTACCAGCTGTTGTGCTTTCACGTGCAGTAGTGTTAACATCTAGTGAATTGAATAAATGTCCGTGTTACAAAAGCAAAATAAATGTTATATTGTTATCAATGACTATACTTCTATCATCATATCTACATAGTCTAGTAATAAATTATATATATTAGGATAGTATGAAAAAGTATGAGAACTTTCAAAATCCCTAGACATTTCTAGTAAAAAGTCACTTGAGAATGACTAATTGTCATCTTTTCCATTGGTTTTTGAATGAGGTGGTGGCTCTTGCTTAGAGAAGAAAACAACTTGGTAGGAATGGGAGAGGGTAAAATAAAAATTGAATATCTTAAAACTGGATACTCCCCTGTCTTTCTTGGAACAAATAGCTTTTCATCTCATACCTGGAAAAATATAGAGCTGTGGCTGAGTAGTCTTTAGGAATAAATTCAGTGCAAGGTAGAAGCTTTATTCTTGAGGAGAAGTGAGTTTGCTTGTAGGGACTAACTAATTTATTTAGGGTTGTCACGTTCTTACTCCTGACCCTAATCACAGAGCTAGAATATTATGTCTAAGATGTGTCTCCTTCTACTGCTATTTCTCATTCTTATGCTATTTCTCTTTCAATAGAAAATTAAAAATCTGGTTTTTGTGGGTGGAATTATTTTGTGGGGGTGAGCGTTTTTCAGAAAGTGACAGAGCCCCAAATATGAGGTTCAGCCTCTCCTCTCTCCTGAGCACTCCTAGCAATCAGCACTTGGCTTTCCTCTGCACCCATTGGCTGACAGAGTAGCAAATGTCTCCCAGAGGAAGGTGGGGGAGGGGGGAAATGAACTCACAGGAAAACATGTCATTTTGAGGTAGCCTATTTAAAAAAGAGAAACTCAAAACCAACCAAACACACTGCCATAGTGTCAAAACCAACCAACTCATAGAAACACAGAGTAGAATTGCCCCAGTGGGTTTCTGAGACTGTAACTCTTTACAGGAGTAGAAAGTAGAATGTCTCATCTTTCTCGTTTGGCACATTTGGTGGCATCAAACTGCTGACTTCGCAGTTAGCACCTCAATGCAAAATCACTAAGCCACCAGGGTCCTCAAAGAGAAGCTGCCCAATGTATTTAAGATCCCAGTTAAACCATAGATATTATTAAAGAAGGAATAAGACTTTTAAATTAATCTAATGAAAATATTAGTTGAATAAAGGAAACTGTTAGACATATAAAACAAGAATGGAATAGCATAAAATAATTAAAGATATGAAGTAAAAATAATAGTTAAATGAAGCGACAATAACCAGAAAGTCATTTAAGGTAAATATTTTCATATGAGGAAGAAATATGAGAATAGGAAAGCTTATGTTAAGATAAATGTAGATAAATCAATAGCTAGATAAGTGTGTCCAGAGATAAAAGGATATTTCAAAAGTTGACATGTAAGAGATAAAAATTGAGTCATAAGGTGCACAATTAAAAGAAAAAAGTAAGATATTCAGATAGAAAGGGCTCATAAAGTACCAAAAAGGATATCTAAGAAACACCTAACTTATAATAAAATTATTAATGTCAGATTAAATTAAACTAAAAAAGTGTCTATAGATAAAAAACTATTATAATGAATTATTAAGTTAATAATTTTATTCACTAATGAATCTAGATATATGTAATATTAGTATTTTTAAAATGTTAAAGGAAATAAGTAAAGCCTAGAATTCAATGCACAGCCAGACTACCCTTCATTTATTACTCTTAATATATATTTAATTAGATTAATCCTAAGCTAATGACCCATATTGAAAGCATTTTTTAAAGAGTGGAATAACTTAATGAGAATTAAAATCATCCAGGAAATACTTACAAATGTTTAATGGTAGATATATTTTCAAATGTATCACTAAATATGATAAAACAAAAAAGACTTAAGTTTATGGTTATATTTTGCTTACAGGAAGACCCAAAGCATTAGGTCACTCAAAAGTCAAATGTAAACAGTGTCAAAGAATCTATTATACAAAAAAATGCTAAAAATAATTAAAATAGATAACACAAAGATATTTAAAAATATTTATTATATATGAGAAAATGATACTAAAAGAACATAATAAAATCAACTAAGAGGATGTAGTTATTTTAAGATTTAAAATTTGCACTAAATTTTGTTCAAAATATAGGAAGACACTCCTAAATTATGATTAAACATATTTTCTCAATAATTATAGAAAAATTAAACAATGTAATTAAAGTAGATTCACCAGATATATAGAATTATTCATCTAATAATTTAAAATGAGTTTTAGACCAGCTTGCAGACTATTTATGAAACATTTCTCCTTTTTTATATTCTGAGTCTTTCTATTTGCTTTAGTTACTATTCCAATGAATATGATGCAATTTGTAAAAGCCCATTGAGAGATTCTATTAGATTTTTATTCCATTTTCCTCAAACAGTTTTTAAGTCCTTCTGGAGATATTGGAATATGGTTTTGGAAGCTAGAGGTTAATAATTAACAGAAAATTATCTTTGTTTTCTCATCTCTCAGATTCAAAGGAAACCTGCCCCTGTCCTGCGCCCTCCTCACAATTGTTTTGTTTGAGCCCCTTGTTGCAGCCACTGTCAGGCCAACCCGTCAAGGGCCTTCCTAAGCCGCCACTCCATGGTACCAGGAACATGTGCTTCCCAAGGCCTGGTCTCTCCTGATAACAAGTCCACAAGCACACGAGAAGAAAGCTCCATTGCCTCTAGGTCGCATTCTGGTTATACTTCCAAGACAGATCTATGTGTTCTTTTGAAATTCTATGGCACTTTCAATATTCTTGTCTAACACCATAGTTCAAATGCATCCCTTTTTCTTTTGTCTTCCTTAGTCAATATCCAAATTTCACATGAATCTGGGGCAGTTAAAAATGCCCGGGCTTGGGTCAGGCATACTGTAGTCCTCAAAGTCACCTTCTCGTTTTTCAACATTTTAAGAGGTTCTGTGTGGCAGACTTGCCTAAGGCAATGCCATTTGATCTTTTGACTGCTGCTTCCATGAGCATTGACTGTGGATCTAAGCAAGAGGAAAGTTCAATCTCTTCCGTTTATCGGGACATCACTCTTAGTCCAGTTGTGAGGCTATTTTTCCTGTTACTTTGAGTTTTAATGCATACTGAAGTTTGCAAGCCTTCCTCCTTTTCAGCAAGCAAGGAGGGATAATTAGAGCAATAAGCAACTCTGTTTTGGAAGACAAGGGAGTCAGAATACTCCCTTTCTCCATTTGGGAGGGATGGAAATAGAGTGGTTACCAAACAGAAAGTATTAGAGAGCTGATGGCTGGAAATGAAAATGAGACACCTGACTGGAACAGTTACCAACTGGTCACTGGATGCCCCCTCTGAGACACCTTGGGCCTGATCTGGTTTTCAACACTTTCCTTGTTTTGGTTTGCTTTCATGTTGGGGTCTATTTTGTCACTGATGTATTTTTTCATTGAGGATAGCCATCTTTAATTTTTGCTATATGTTTTTAAGTGAATAAAACCCAGGGCTGATGAACCAATAGAGAAAGCAAGTGGAATGAGGGGTTACTGTGGGGGATGGGAGGGTAGAGAGGAGCTGATATCAAAGGGTTCCAGAAGGAAGAGAATGATATCAAACTGATTGTGGTAGCGAATGTCCCATACTGCTTGAAGTGATTGGACTATGGAATGATACGGTGTATGTAAATATACAATTTTAAGATCAGATTCTAAGCAGCATCATACATTAAGAATAATTTACATAAACATGATATATGTTTTTATTACAATGTTAGCATTCATTCAATGATATTGTCACATATTTTTTTCCTTATAACAAGATGGGTGTTTTTAAGTGGAACTGAAGAGAAGTGATTAGCACTACTACATCCCACTGGAATGACTTGAAATGAACATTCCTTGTCTTCTTATCCTTCGTTCCTAACAGTTTTGACTTTACTTGCTTCACTGCCAGCTGGAAGGGAAATGAGTCTTCGGAAAGTACTTTTCTTAGAAGTAAATGAGAATTCATTGAGGGACAGTGAGTGTTATTGGCTGGCAATTTGCTTGATTAGTTGCATAGAGCATGTGCGCTCGTGTTATTCTTAGATTTCTCCCGTGGGGACTTTCAGATCATTTCCCCATATGTTTCTTATCCTCATCCTTTCTTCTCCTTGGAAGAAAAAGTTGAGTCTGACAACTAAAGTTATATTTTTAGCTCATTTATATTATTTGCTCAAAACTTCCAGAATGAGGTGGAATGGAACTAAAATGTATTCCTACTTCAGCCAAATGTCATTCTCACCTCTCTCCTTTAAAAAAGTTGATATTCTTTCTTTTTAAGAATTGGTGCCAGAGACAGAGAATATTGAACTTAGAGTCTCAGTTAAAATGATCAACATTTTCTCAATCTAAAACCTCAACAGAATTTACTTTCTTAAATACTTACTGAAAACACTATGCACTCCACCACATTTCCTAGCTTATAAACACACATCGTGTTTGTAAGAAAGCATTTTAAACCAAAGCTTAACATGAAATTGAAGACGTCTCAGAAAATTCAAGATAGACGTTTTCACAAACAACTATTACAATTTACGTCCACATTAATTTTTTTTCCTTAATACGTTCTTCAGAGTCACTATGAATTGGAATCAACTCAATGACATCAGATTTCCCAGAAGTTCTTTGTCATGTGAGGGCTATTCATTTGAAGAAGTAATGATTTTGAGTTTCCTGTTATTTTTATTATATCTAACTACACTTTCCATCATTTAAGATCCCGAACAGTATATAAAGAACAAACAACCACAATACACACACCAACATACACTCCAAGAGGGAGAGTGTGCATGTGACAGAGAGAGAGAGCACATTGCCGCTAGTTGATGCCAACTCCTGCCATCGGTTTTCAAGGCTGAATCTTTCTTTAAGGGGCAGCCAGCCTCATCTTTCAGCCACAGGGCAACGACGGTTAGCAGTTCAGTGCCCACACCATTACACCATCTGGCCCTTATAGTGAACTATAATTTAAAAAGAAATCTTTTCCAAGTGGTTAATTGACAACCTATGGAAGACCGATGACTGTACTTGTTGTGAAACTATTTTGTCTCAATTCAAAACCTGTGTCTACACAGGCATCCCCTACTCTTGAAGTTCATGTGATAGCACTTCACAAATTGAAAATGGTGTCCAGCATTAGTTTGGCAGTGCACCTTGAAAGCAGCAGGGCGAAGGGGACCTTCATTTGCCTTCCCTGGGAAATATACTGCACATACCCTATTTCTACTCCATAGGAAACCCATGTCTATCATGTCATTTCTAATTCATAGTGACCATGTAGGATGGAATAGGACCTTTGGGCAGATAGAAAGCTCATCATAAGCAGAAAGAAGGAGTGAAAACAAACAAACAAACAAAAACAGGACTTTCCTCCTTGTCGAGCAAGGAAGTTAAGCAGTCTGAAACCTGCACAATGCTATGGACAGCTATCTCATCACTTGGGGGAACAGCCAGAACATGAATTCAGTGTGTTTATATGACATCTAGAGAAGGGAGACTTGAAAACCTGTAACTGAGGGAATAAAACCTCCAAAGCCCCTGCATGCAGGGCATTCGAACCAGTTGAATTTGCCCATTTGAGTCCTGGTGGGGTAGTCATTACACTTTAGACTAGATCTGAAAGATGGCCAGTTCAAAACCACCAGTGAGAGAAAGACGGCCTTCCACTCTCATTAACAGTCACATTCTCAGAAACTCACAGAGGTTTCTATGAGTCAGCATTGACTCCACGCCAGTGAGTTTGGCCTGGAGTTTGGTGTTTTACCAAGAACCGTATTTTCTTTTTTAATAAAAACTTAACTGCATTATGTGTCTCCTTCATTGAATTCTTCCTCACCAGGAGAACAAGAACTATGGAGGGAGAAGTCCCAGATTTGGGGCTTCCTCTGATAATATCTTTTGGTGCCGTCAACTCAGATCCATGTTTTGGAACCAGGTGTCTACGACACAATGAGTTTACTCCATTCAGGAATTTTCTCTCCTATGACTTTGAATTTGAATAAGTATTTTTTCCACCTCTCTCTATTTTATTTTTGTAAAAATATTGATTTATTGGAAAATGCTTCACAAATCATAATTTAATCATTAAATCATATTAAAAATTTGTGTAATCATCACTACAATTGATTTCAGAGCATTTTCACTTCATACTCATCGCTGTTGGCTCCCCACTGGATCCCATCCTCCCTGCCATGCCAGGAGGTAGCTAGTAATCACATTATTGTCTGTATAGACTTGCCTGTCCGGAATTTCATATAAAGAAAATCATAAAAAACTCAAACAGGGAGCAAACAAACCAAAACCACGAGACAAGAACTAGATAAATGAGAAAAAGCTAGATTAAAAATAAAAAGAAACCAAATTCGCTGCCACCAAGTCAATACCGCCTCTCATCTTCCCTGTAGGACAGGGAGGAACTGCCGCTGTGAGTTTGCAAGACTGAAATTGTTTCTGGGGAGAAAGCCCTGCCTTTCAGCCTCAATAGAAAAGAAAACAGAATAGTTCACGTGGAAACAGCTTTAAAGTAGGTCACAAAGGCGCTCAAATGATAAGGCATTACCGTTTCACCTGACTATCACGCGCCATGGCTATATAACACAGGTGACTTTGCAAGGCTGTCTGTGGGTCAGCAAATGTGTCGTCTACCTGGACGCGGTCCAGAGCGCATGCATTGGCCGCTTAGTGTATGTGGCGACTCTGCAAATGGATTTGGGGCTGAGGTGAGATCTCCTCTGTAGAAGATTTTTTTGTTTTTTAAGGGGTGTGGATAAGTGGGGAGTTAAACGGTTCATCCACCATTTGTCTGTCAGTTTGTTGCACTGTGGAGGCCTGTGTGTTACTGTCATATTGGCAGATATGTCAGTCATATTGCAAATGCCAGCAGATTCACCCAAAAGGGACAGACTGCAGCAGTTCCCAGACCAAGATCAGCCAGCGAAGAAGGAACCGGCTACCCATTTTGGGGGAAGTAGCCACTGAAAATCGGAGGCATGACTTCCCTCAGAAACGGAAGGTCAGATAATGAACTGAAGTAGAACGGTATCAGCTAGGACCGGAGGACTGGATCTTCAGGTGCGAGGGCACTTGAAATGTGACGTCAGAGGAACTGCTTTCTCAGAGTGGGATAGACTATGCTTAACATGAGTATGTAAAGCCTGCAGAAATGGAGCCTTCTGGATCTTTAGTGGCCGATCAGACACAATTCAAAGTGCGGAGAAACAGTTGTGAAAATCGGCTAATGTTCAGAACACAGCATGTGTGAAGTATGCATCTAGGAAAATTGAAAGGCATAATATAAAATAGAACACATAAAGATCCAAAACTTAGGCTTTTGTGAGCTGATATGGAGTAGTATTGGCTCTTTTGAATATATATATATATATATATATATATATATATATTGCTAGGAATGACACAATCAAGAGGAATAGCATCACATTCATTGCCAGAAGGGATATTTCAAAATCTATCTTTAAGCACAATGCTGTTTGTGATAGGATTATACCTATCTACCTTCATAGAAATCCAAACAATACAACTATCATTCAAATTTATTCAGCAACCAAAAATAGTAAATATGAAATTAAAGAATTCTACCAAGGACTTCAGTTGGATATTGAGAAAATATGTAATCAAGATGCAGATGATTACTGATAATTGGAATGCAAAAGTTGGAAGAAAGAAGAAGGAACAGTATTGGGAAAATATGGTCTTGGTGATGGAAATGAAGCTTGGGTTCACATTACAGAATTTTCTGAGGTCAACAGTATTTTCATCCCAACTGTCTTTTCTGTTTTCTACATAAAAATGGATTTCTCCAGATTAAATACATAGAAACAAATTTACTACCATCTGTGCGATGAGCTAACAGAGAAGGTCAATATCAGCCTCTACTACCAGGTTAGAGGGTGGATTTGGATCATCAATTGCTGTACGTATGTTAAAGTTGAAGCTGAGGAAAATGAAAACAAGCACCTGAGAGCCAAGTTCCAAACTTGAGTCGATCCCACTGGAATTTTGAGAATATCTCAACACAGATTTGAAGAACTCAACACTAATGCCAGAAGACCCGATGAGCTTTGTGAGAACATCAAGGACATCCTTCATGAAAAAGAAAAATGTATTTAAAAAAACAGGAAAAAAGGAAAAGATCAAAGTGGATGTCAGAAGACACTTTCAAACTTGCTTTAATTGTGGCGCATCTAGAGCAAATGGAAGAAATGATGGAGTGAAATAGCTCAACTGAAATTTCAAAAGGCAGCTTTAGAAAACAAAGCAAAATATTATAATAAAATATATAAAGACTAAAAGACCAAATACTAAAGAGGAAGAACATGCTCAGCATATTTTAAACTGAAACAACCCACGAAAAAATCCAACCTTGTGTTGCCGTAGTGAACAATTCTGTGAGCAAAATATTGAATGATGTAGTAACCATCAAAAGAAGATAGAAGGAATGTACAGAATCACTGTACCAAAAAGAAATAGTTGATATTCCACTATTTTCAGGAGGTAGCATATGAACAGGAATTCATGGTAAAGGAAGAACTTTATGTTGCACTAAAAACATTAGCCAAAAACAAGACTCTAGAAATTGATGGAAGACCAACTGAAATGTTTCAATAGGCTGAGAAAGGCTTATAAGCACTTACTCATCTATGCCAGGAAATTTGGAAGACAGCTATTTGGCTACCTGATTGTAAGAGATCCATATTTGTGCCCACTCCAAAGAAAAGTGACCCAATAGAATGCTCAAACTACAGAACAATATCATCGATATCATATAAAAGTCATACTTTGCTGAAGATCACCCAATCAATGGTTGCAGTAGTACATTGACAGAACTGCTTGAGGTTCAGGCTGGATTGGGAAGATGCGGAACAAGAGATATCGTTGTTGATGAAAGTTGGATCTTGACTGAGAGTAGAGAAACTCATAAAGATATTTACTTGTGTCTCATTGACTATTCCAAACATTTTATTGTGTGGACCAGAATAAACTATGGATTATCTTAAAAAGAATGAAAATTACAGAACACTTTAGCGCGCCCATGGATGAAGAAACAATTGTGGGAAGAGAATGAGAGAACACTGCATCAGGCTATGAGGATGGCTTTTAAACAACTTACAATATGTAGATGACACGACCTTGCTTGCTGACAATAAGGAGGACTTAAAGCAATTGCTGTATGAAAATCAAAGACTTCAGTCTTCAGTATGGATTCTGTCTCAATGTAAAGAAGACCAAAATCCTTCCAACTAGTCCAATAGGTACCATCACGGTAAATGGAGAAATGGTGCATGTTGGCAAGGATATCGTATTACCTGGATCCACAATCAACACTCTTGGAAGCAGCAGTCAAGAGGTAAAATGTCAAGCTGTACTAGGTAAATCTGCTGTACAAGACCACGTCAGAGTATTGAAAAGCAAGGGTGTTACTCTAAGAGCTAAGGTGTGACCGATCCAAGCCATGGCATTTTCAATTGCCTCATAGCGCAATTGAAAGTTAGACATTTAATAAGATAGACCAAAAAGTAATTGATGAACTTAAATTGTGGTCCTGGAGAAGGATATTTAAAGTACCGTGGGCTGCCGAAAGCACCAACTGATCTGTCTTGGAAGAAGTAGGCCAGAGTGCCCCTTAGCGGCAATGATGGTGAGACTTCATCTTACATATTACATCTTACACCTTGCTCTCAGGAGAGACAAGTCCCTTTGAGAAGCACATCTTGTTGGATGAATTATAGGGCAGTGAAAGAGATGAAGGCCTTCTAGGGGATGAATTGACACAGTGGCTGCAAAAATGGGCTCAAGCACAGGGATCATGGAGGACGGCGCAGGACAGGGTACTGTGCTTCTTCTAGGGAAGCCATATATTAACTTGTTTCTTTCCAGAAAACCCAGTGATCTGCAACTTAGGGATGATTGCAAGAGAATCATATGCGTCTAAAGACTCCTTGTGATTGATTCATGTGACCATCAGTTAACCATGAAAATATCTAAAATGTGAGGCAACCCTTTATTACTTGGGGGACACTTCACCAGACAAAGTAACTGTGTTCCCCTGCTACTGGAAAGCAGTATCAATGTTGTCCCTAACTCTACCGAAAGTGATCAGTGATATCTCACTTTCCCTGGAAGGCATCCAGGCTGTCTTTACTTATTTGCCAGGGTTGTTTACATGACCCAAATGTCCTCGATTTTCTCCTTGACAGCCAAGACAGAGTCTTTACGTTCTGCCGACCGTACATTAGCGCCTCAAACCAAGAAGGAAAAGGCAAACCTCAATGCACAGACCTTTCGAATGTCACTACCGATGGGTCCTGGGGTTGTGGAGAAGGGGGACATTGTCAATATCACTTCTGCAGATTGAACTTATTGTGCTGCTTGAGTCCTGATGATAGCTGTGTAAAGCACATGGCATATACGCAAAGTGGAGTCCTGATGATAGCTGTCTAAAGCACTTGGTATATACGCAAAGGTGAATGGATTTCCCCCCAGACACTGTCAGATTAAGTAGAATAGCCAATACAGTGACATAGGTGGTTTTTTTTTCATTTATTTTTAAAAGGGGCTTCTGGGGGGTAAAAAAATTGGAAGTTTTTTCAAAGTTATATATTTAATTTTTTTTACAAAACAAACAACCTTATTATCACTTTCAAAGTACTCTTCATTATACTTACTACATTTTTCAAATCTGTGATCCCATTTTTTAAATCATTTTATCGGGGGCTGCAGAACTCTTATAACAATCCATCCATTGGGTCAAGCACACTTGTACATTTTTTTTTGCGATCATCCTCAAAACATTTGCTTTCTGTTGAGCCCTTGGTAGCAACTCCTCATTTTTCCCATCCCTTCCTGTTCCTCCCTCCCTAATGAATCCTTGATAATTTATAAATTATTATCATTTTGTCACATCTTATGTGATTCCATTCTTGGAAACATTTTCCAAACTCATCCGTTTGGAGGTCTGATAGCATCTCCCTCATTTTTTCTTCACCTCTTCTACATCGTCAAATCTCTTTCATATCCCTCTTCATTTTCAGAAACAGAAAGAAGTCCTATGGAGCAAGGTCAGATGAGTCAGATGTGGGGGGCAAGAGAGGCATGTTTTTTCTTTTGCCCCAAACTGGCACGCTGAGACGGCTGCATGAGCAGATGCACTGTGTGGTAGAAAAACTTGCCCTCCATCTGCCACAAAACAGGCCGTTTTTTGTCACACACTGTTATGGGATCTTCTCAGAACCGCTAAAGAGAAAGGTTGATTAATAGTCTCATCTGGTGGAAATAATTACTCATATTGAAAATGACAAATGAGCATCATCTTTATCTTTGATTTCACTTGACAAGCCTTTCTTGGGTGAGGTGACGATAGTGTCTTCCACTGGCTAGATTGATGTTTACTTTCATGGTCGTAAGAATAGCACCATGTCTCTTCCCCAATAATGACCTTGGAAAAACATCTGGGTCGCTTCAGAGCTGTTCTTTGAAAGTACAGCATGTTTCCACTTGACATTCTTTTTCCTGGTCAGTTCATAAGCGAGGGCACTAATTTCACAGCGACCCTTCTTATTCCCAAATCTTCCATTAAAATTTGCTGAACCTAGCTCCAAGACAGACTAGATAAATTTTCCATCTTTTCAATGGTCCATTGTCAGTCTTCAAGCACAAATGCATGAATTTTTTTCGACATTTTAATCTGTTCAGTAAGTTGACGGATGTCTACAACGAGATTTGTTATCAACATTTCACTTTTTTTAAAAGGAGAATACCACTCATATAGTTGAGTTTTTCCCATAGTGCTGTCCTTGTAAACTGTGTTCTACATCACAACAGGTTCTGCGGCATTTTCCTTGAGCAGGAAACACAATCTAACAGCTGCACCCTGTTCTCGGAAATCAGCCTTTGCAAAAATTGAGGGTCAAGTGAAACTGCTTTTATGAAAAAATTCACTGTGCCCAGAAAGAACCTTTCCAAGCAATGCCAGGAGGTGCACTACTTAGAGGGAGCTGCTGGATGCTTGCCTAGTGAGAAAAATGCATACTATGAAAGCTCCACCCAGGAGAGCCTTTTTCCCTATTTTTTTTAGATACCCCCTCATATGCATGGTAATGCTTTCAAGAAACAACCATGGTATGAAATGAAGGGTAAATATTATGGACATATAATTCTACTTGGATCCACTTTGTTTCTGAATACCGAGCCAGCAGAATTTGTAGCTTTATAGTGTACAGTATCTACTCTGGACTAGGTATCAGTAAAGATGCTTGTATAGTGAGTAGCCTTATAGGAAAAAGATAAATTCTTCCTTCAGAAAAGGGGAAAAGTTTACATAATGTCCACTATAAAAAATTTAAGTTTCTTGGGTGCTGCCAATGGTTTGTATTGCTGCTGTTTGTTGTTGTTGTAGCTTTTAAACAGAAAAGCAAGGTAGAATTTCATAATTCTTGATAAACACATCGTGAGCAAGAAGTCTTACAACCAGAAAAGTAAGGGCGGTTCATCACTCAAAAATTAATCCATATCAAATGTCCGGTGATGGTGATATGAAAATATTGCTTAAATTTTACTGAAAGTAACAATAAATTATAATGGACAAAATTATTAAAGTAATTTGAAAGGAAATTTTTAAAATGACCAAATGATAGCACAAAGTAAATCAAACATTTATTACTGAAGCACTACTGCTTCATTGGATAATAATCTGATTTGAGTTTTGTTTGTCTGACTGTGAGTCCTCCACTTTCTCCATGATCTTCCCACCTAAAGGGAGATGGCAAAATCGTGGACAGCAGAACAAGTAGAGTTTACAGGAAAGTGTTAGAAGTAAAGGCCACATAAGTGCTAAGATGACAAATTCTTGAGTCACTACATTGTGCAGACAGCAAATAAAAGCAGGAAGGAGTTATAAAAGAGTCTATTTATCAAGACCAGAACTACTTCTGATAAAACGCATGAGCTTACTTAGACTTTCCGACATGCGGATTTCTCAGTCGCCTACAGGCTTGGCGTTGCAGTTGCAAGCCTCATCCTTCCCTTCTGTTCTCGGCTTGAGGAAACAGCGATCAGAAATTGCAAGTGACATAGCAGCTCGAAAGTTAAGTAAGGGAGCCCACTAACAAGGCAACCACAGAGAACAAATCTTACACCACATGTGCAAACACAAAGAAAGCCACTAATATTTACACAAGGGAAACTCCCCAAGATGCCAAAGCAGACACAAACAAACAGAAAATAGCAGAGGTACCAGCTGAAGCTCAAAGTGAAGAAGGACCACTGAACGGTTGGAGCACCAGCTAATGACGTGTGTCAGAGGGACTGGTGGCTTATTGGATTACTTACTGAACTCCTGATGACAAGTTTGGCATTTCAGGCCTACCACGCTCCTCAGGAAAAATGGTAAGGTTTTCTGTACACATAAAGATTTACTCTGTCCTACTGAGTTGCTATGAATAAAAATTGACTCGAAGGAAGTGGGTTTTTAGGCAATCAACCAATGAGTAGGATAATAGCAATAACAGAACACATTATTTTTATAAGATCAACAATGACCTGAGGTATTCTATATATTTTTTAATGTCCGCACAATATAATTTTTCTTTTCCATAACTTTTAAAATGTTTAAATCTTTATACTTACAGCATGTTCCTTGTATGTAAACTTTAATTGTGGGTTATTGTTAAACACTGATATTCTGTCTGACTTATATGTACTCTATATAATGTTCCCAAGACAGTAAATCTTTATAAAAGCAGACAGCCTCATCTTTCTCATGATGGGTTATTGGTGGGTTTGAACCAACAACCTATGGCTATCAATCCAATGTTATCCTACAGCAACATTAGCTCTTTAAGTAGGAATATCACTCGGTTTAAATCTACTGTTTTGCTATTATTTCTAACTTGTCTCATCTGCTTTTTCTTATTTTCTGCCCCCACCTCTTTTGTATGATTTCTGTTTCTTTTTTAATTCTTTTGTTTTCCTCTGCTTGCTCACTGCCTAAACTCTATGTAATGTCATTTTATTGGTTGCTTTAGGATTTATACTATACAACTATAGTTTATCACGATCTACCTTCAAGTCATATTGAATTGATTTCTATATGCTATAAGAATCTTAATACAATATACTCAAAACTTTTCCCTCTAAGTTTTGTGCTATTTTTACACATTTACCCACTACATAAGCTGTATGTACCTCATTAAAGTGTTATTTTTCATGGTTTAACCTGTCAATTATCATTTAAAATATTTATAGCAAAAGAAAATCCATTTATTTATCTATATCACTACCACTGCTGGTGCTCTTTATGCCTTTGTGTAATTCCATATGCACATCTAGTCAAATTTTCTTTTAATTGAAAAACTTCAACTAAATTTTTAAAAATCAATTGGAATTATTTAGGTTAGTTTACTTTCTACAGATAAATATTTCTAGACTGAATTTTCTTTCTTATTTCTAATATTTTAAAGCCATTTTCTTCTGGCTTGCAGTTTTTTAATGGTATTATGAATTAAGAAGGATGGATTAAAGGAATAGGAGTTTTCTAATAAACTTTACTCTTCAATATCTTGTCAGGGGTGATGGTTTTCTGAATGTATCCATATATCAAAAATTATCAAATTATCAAACCTAAATATATAGAGGTCATTGTCCTTTAAATCTCAATGACATTATCAGATATCTGTTTTTATTAGAATATTCTTATAATGAGTGGTTTCCACATCATATTAAATTTTACAATGCAAATATTTACATTCAGTACAAATTTTCTATATTTTCTGAGACAACCGATTAATATGACCCTTGTGGCCAAAATCACTTTTGTGATAGTTATAAACACTAGCCTCTATGCCTAGGTTTAAAATCTCACTTTGGATTGGGGGGAGGTTTACACTAATAGCCAGGTGTGAGTAAGTCTCTACATGAGTAGAGGATGTGAAACCAAGTCATCACCCTTGGTTTCATTGGGGTATGGTCTTCTCTTGCTACCAAAATGTTTTCAGTGGCTCTATTTTCCTAAGTGTGGCCAACTGCCTAGAAGAGATCCATATTTGCACCCATTCCAATAACAGGTGGCAACAGAATGTTCAAATTATAGAACAAAATTATCGATATGACACAAAAGTAAAAGGTTGCTGAAGATCATCCAAAAACTGTTGTAGCAGTGCATGGGCAGGGCACTGATGGAGGTTCCGGGCAGATTCAGAAGAGGGTATGGCACAAGGGATATAATTACTGATGTCAGAGAGATTGCGGCTGAAAACAGAGAGAACGAGAAAGATATATACTTGTGATTTATTAACTATGCCAAGGCACTGAACTCTTTGGATCATAATAAACTATGAATAACCTTGAGAAGAATGAGAATTCTAGAAGATTCCATTGTGTTTTATGGAGAACCTGACATAGATTAAGAGGAAGTTGCAGGAATAAAACAAGGGAATAAGGCATGGTTTAAAATGAGGAATGATGTGTATGAGCATTTTATCTTCTCAACATATTTATGCAATCTGTGTGCTGAGAAAGACATCAGAGAAGGTAGACCATGTGAAGAATAATGCGACATCAAGATTGGGGGGAGGCATTTATCAACCTGCACTAAACAGATGACACAACCTTGCTTGCTGAAATTGAGGTGTACTTGAGGAACTTGCTGATGGAGATCAAGGATTTCAGCCTTCAGTATGGATTTTGACTCAATGTAAAGTAGACCAAATTCCTAGCAACTGGACCAATACATAGCCTCATGAAAAATAGAGAAAAGATTGAAGTTTTCAAGGATTTTGTCTTGCTGGGATCCAAGGTCAATTCTTATGAAAGCAAGTCAAGAGATCAAAAGATGAGCTGCATAGGTCAAGCTGCTGCAAAATACCTTTTTAGAATATTGAGAAGCAAGGTGTGCTTGACCCAATCCAGAGTATTTCCAATTACCTCACATGCAACTGAAATTTGGACATCAAATAAGGGTGACCAAAGTCTTTGATGCGTTTGAATTGCGGTGCTGGAGAAGAATATTGAAGCTTCTATGGACTGCCAAGAGGAAAAATTGATCTGTCTTGAAAGGAGTACAGCCAGAATGCCCCTTAGAGGTAAGGATGGCCAGATTTCATCTTACATACTTTGGATATGCTGTTAGGAGAGACCTCACATTTGGTGAAGTGGAGGGGCAGTGTCAAAAAGGAAGGCAGGCTATGAGATGGATCGACACAGTGGCTGCAACAGTAGGTTCAAGCACAGGAACAATTGTGAAGATGGTGCACGACCTGGCAGTGTTTTCTTATATTGTGCATAAGGTCCCTGACTCAATGCCACTTAACAACAACAATTGTCTGAGAAAAGATAAGTCAAACAAACAAACAAACACAATTTCATCAAAATCATTCCTCTGTGTACCAGAGTCATCTCGGAAGCCAAGGGGGGAAATTCCAGGACCATCTGAATAAAGGCCATCAATGGAGCCTGGTCCAGATATTTTGCTGAAGTGGAATCACCTAAGACCAGAAGCACCAGAGGTTGTGGCATAGATTACATGGGACAGAGCAAAGCAGTCAGAACAAGACCAGAGTCTGAGGCAAGAAAACCATGAGACAGAACAGAGGAGCAATGCTGACTTTATGAGACTGTGAACCAGAGGAGTGAGCTGGTTTCAGAGCCCATGGAGGCAGACCAAGGCATCCCCTGACTGTGAGGCTCTGACCAGAGAGAAGCTTCGATGCTGGCTGACGAGAGGTGCTGCAGTGGACCAATGCCTGTGTCCTTACTGGACTGATCTTGACTTTTGGTAACCCGCTAACTTCCCACATTTGAGTTCTCTTAAGATCTGTGTGTCCATTGCAATGAGTTATCAAACCCAGCAGGAAAGTAGACTGTCATGTGAGGAACAGTTGGTATCAGAATCGGATAAAGATAGAGGTGGAGACAGGTCGGACCCTTGCCTCATGGCAATAGGGAGGCCAAAGACGGTCAGATATGGCCTTTGTGCTATTTTTCTTACTTACTATTTGGTATTTTTTTCTTATTCTCCTAAAATTATTTAATTTTACATGGTTGTTGGCAGGTTAAAGTCACTTCTGATTTGACCACACAGAAACATTTAATACTATAAAGCATACAAATACATGTGTACATGTAAATCAGAGGTTCTCCAACAGCGATGACCCGTGTCTTTCTTCCCTTTCTCTCAGGAGCCCTGGCATGCCAGTGAGTAAGCACTAGGCTACTGACCAAAAGGTCAATTATTCAAAAGTTGCTTTGTGGGAGAAAGATACAGCAGTCTATGGTCATAAAAATATGCAGGCTCAGAAATCCACAATATGCTTCTACTTTATCCTGTTAAAATGACTGCTTCTTGGTCTCCGTACAGGTTCCAAATGAGCACAGCGAAGTGTCATGAAATTCCCATTCTTTCCATTGTTTCCCACACTTTTTCAATATCCACGTACTGAAATGCCTTTGCAATGTCAATAAACCAGAAGTAAGCATCTCTCCCGTACTCCCTGTTTTTGGCCAAGATACATCTGGTGTTAGGGATGACGTCACTTGTGCCATGCCCTCGTTGAATCAGGCTTTAATTTCTGGCAGCTCCCTGTCGATGTCCTGCTGCAGTAATTTAAAAAATTATCTTCAATAATACATCTAGCAGTATTTCAAATGTTATTTGCCCTAAAACAATAGAGATCTTAATGTTAAACACATCCTCTCAATTCCTCAACCCTTCTCCAAACCCATATCTCTGAAAATCTGATTTGTTTTTTATACTGAGTTATCTTAGAAAATCTTTCTATGGTGGACCAAAGTAAATCTAAGAAAAACAATACATCATAATAAATAGAATAAAATTAAAATACTTTGTGCAATTAAAAAAAATTAAGTATAATTATTAGTAAGAGAAAAATATTTCACAGAATCAGCTCAGTAAATATTTTTAAGATAATGAATCCAGATATACTAGTTATGTGTAGATTCATTTCTTTTAGTAAATTCAATTTTTTCCTTAAAGAGACCTGAACATTGAGAAATTACATGATCATTTCTTTATTATTTTTGTGATCAAAGGAGAAATTATTTGATAAATGCATTTTAACTTTATCTTATGTAATTTTTGTCAATATGAAATAGTCATTTAATGGTAGTCATTGTATACCATAGCTTTCAATCTGTTGATGTGTTCTAAGTCCCCTGTAAAATTTAGACATAAACATAGTAGCACAAGGCTACTTCAAGATTAGATAGGAGGTATCTTTCTAAATGTTTTCATTTTCCCAGTGGGAGAAGAGAAACTCAGCAGCATAATCCTGTTAATTAGCTTTTGGCAAACACAGCTACAAACAATTGAAAATCCTATCTCACCCTTGTGGATAGAAGCTTCGTACAATGTGCTAATGGCTTGAGTTTACCCTTATGGTCATGACTCTCGTCATCTGCCAACTGATTATTTCTGTGTCCTCCAGTCTGTGGAGCAGAATCTAGGGGGAAGTGGAGGCCAGTGACTATTTGGTGAATTTAATTTAAAATACTAGTGATATCCCATTAATCTCCGTGTTGTCATTTTAAAAACCATGATGTTCTTATATTGTAGAATCTGAAAGGAATGGTAAAAATAAAATATTTAATGTCAACTGCAAGACACAGTACCATAAGTCAAGTAGCCGTTAAAGCTATCTTGAGGAAAGAAGGCTAATTCCCCAGACAACTAGGCAAGCATTGCTTACATTGACCAGAGAGCCTTATAATCAACCACGAATACACTTACAGACCAACATAAATAACCCAGAGGAATAGCTGATGGAAAACAGCACGATGGAGTAAATGTTGAAAGAGACAAAGCTAGGAACATGTTCCAGTTTTGAAAAGAGCACTCAAATGTAATTCCAATGATCATTATCTATATTGCCAAATTACTTTTAGGTAACAAAAACTGATTTCTACTCTGTGCATTTGGTTGACTTTCCTTAAAGAAAGCAGGCACACACATGTAAATAAAATCACTCTGATTTAGAGTGCTTCAATCTTCTTTTTGTTATCTTTTATAGCACTTCATTAAATACTTGCCAGGCAATTACTTTGTTCTCTTCTGGATTCAACTAACAGACTTTGAGTGCTCACCATATTCTTGACATTGTGCTGAGCACTTAAATAATGCTTCCCTTTCTCCCACAAAGGAGCGCTGGTGGGGAGGAAGGCAGGGGAATGGGCCACTAACTAACAGGTCAGCAATTCAAAATCACCAGGCACTCCAAGGGAAAAAGATGGGGCTTTCTACTCCTGTCACCAGTTACAGACTTGGAAACACCCAGCGCAGTTTATAATACAAACATTTCTATGAGTCTGTATCCACACAGTGGCAGTGAGTTTTGTTATGTTTATATTTTCATTCCACAATAACTCCATATGAAGATAGTATTTATATTTTTTTTATTTAAAATTATGTAGGAGGTTAAATTTTTAGTCTTTCAGCTAGTAAATGACAGGGTTAGAATTTAATCCTATCTCCTTCTCACTTCAGGACACAAATTCTATTCTCTCTATGATATTCCATATCACTTACCCTTACGCACTAGTTCCATATATGTGACTTAATTATGTTTCTTTGATAGCAAAAGCAACTAGTAAGAAGAAAGTTGACAACTTAGTTTAATTATGCATAGCTATACAACCAAGCATAATGAAATTCTAACATGGATTTTACTATGGAAATGACAAACTATTTTGTATTATTTAACTTTCTAAATTACTTTAATTTTAAGATTGGTGTTTTACATTATGACATAACAAGCAAACTGAGAATAAAGACTCCAAGACTGTCCAAAATTCTGTCTAATATACAGTGACCTCGCCACACAAGATAATAATGACTATTGAAATAAACCTAGATACTAGCGGAAAGGGAGAAGAGGGTTATTCTGGGTTCAAACCATTAGACATCTGTTGAATTCAAGGGAAATACAGTTACTGGGATTTGATATTGCTACCATAATTATCAACGAGGATGCCAGAGGACTAATGACTGACTCACGGATGTGGAGATGTCTGGGCAAAATATGTTTTGTTTAACACATGTTTTCTGTATGATAAATAGTGTGCTCATTGGCTTTCGTCAGGGAATTCATTATCTACTGTGACTTAAACATAAATCAGCATTGGTCTGGCCTACAAATATTATATTTATATTTGTTTACTTAGGTTTTGCAAACTTATGTTTGAAAATATATTTTACAATTTTATATTTACCAACATCAGACTAATATAATTCACATAGGCATAATAAAGTACAACAAACTACTTCTTTAAAGGAATTTGAACTATGTAATTCTGTTCTAGTGATTTATCTCTGAACTTTATTACTGATTAATAATTAAAGTATCTTTAATTTTAGATCATCTATAATGTAGCCAGGACCTACTGTCTTAATATGCAATCTGCTAATGTTACCTATTAAATCTCTATTTTAAGGAATGTTTTATTTAGGAAATAAAAGTTAGGATTTATTTACTTGGATCGCAAATATTTTTTGAAGACATTGCATATGATAGCTAAACATAACTTTAAAAGTTTCTGTGGTGGCCAAGAAATCTAAAAGAGTTTAGGCACCGAGTAAAAGCTGCTGACGGGTGTGATCTATTTAACTAAAGAGAGACACTTCCAGCTTTCCCTCAGACACCAAGAGAACAAGGGGCAGAATTGCCACGGAGACATCCTTTCTGCAGCACCAATATCAACATTATTCCTATAGGAAAACTTTCTCTCAATGACTGGGAACACAGTTTCTATCAACTCCTTACCTTCACATGAGATCTTTCTGATGAATGAATTAACTCGTTAAATCATGTGAAACAGTCCCAAAGAAAGTTGTGTTTGCTTAGGACACGTGCCCATCCCCAGATGATCCGACTATGGCCATGAACAGACAGAGTAAAACCCACTGAGCACAGCCATGATCACAACACAGCACTTACATGATTTCTTATACACCACGCCCCTCGCACAATTGTAAGTAATCAACACATGTGGAACCAATTGAATTCTGCCATCAATACAATGAGGTAAACATTATCAATATGATCTTTTATTTACATACTTGAAAACTGAGTCCCAGAGAATTTAAGCAAATTACTTAAAGTCACACAAATGCCAAGTATTACTACAAAAATTCAAAATCCAGCCCATTGCTGAATTGGTTCTCATTTGAAAGCATATGGAGGCAGACCATTGGAGGCACTGTAGCCATTCACAAGGATTTTTGGTGGATATTTTACAAGGATTCTTGGTGGGTCAGGCAATTTTCCTTGTTCCCCATTTTGTGGGCTGCAATTCAGTGTCTTGGCTCTACTCAGAAGCTTTACAATATTTCTCAACTCTGTGATACCCAGGATTTATCCAGGACAATAAGACAGAAAGAAGGGTGAGAGAGTTGAATATGTAAAAAAGAAAAAAAAATGAGGTTGGAAAATGTGGGACAGACTAGAGCAGAGGTAAGATATAATATATATTGCTGCCCTTTTAATATCCAGTAGAGTTTTCAATAAAACGTATCCATAATAACCCCCTTTATGGTCATCCTGTGGCCTTTCAGAAGATCTTAAGATGCCTTAATAAATTCCAATGGATCTTTCTTTGTCCCATTAAATTCAAAACCTCCAGTCTACAGTGGATACGATATTTAGGGACTTTAGAGCATGGTGCCAACTATAGATGGCACTTTAAAAATAATTTCTTATGTTTGTGGTTTACTCTCCTTTATTCCAGATGAAGTGTGTATTTCACTAGACACAATGGTATTTTGTTGAGAATATAAGTGTTTTTTTACCATCAGGAATTTCTAGAATATACGTTACTGTTTAGTGCTATAAAGTTGGCAGAGATTGGCCTCTCTCAATAATAAATACATGAGGCAAAATCTTATCATCCTCATTTCTATGGAACATTCTGGTTGTACTTCTTGCCACATAGATTTCTTCATTCTCTGGCTGTCTGTTATTTACTTAATAGTCTTCACCAACACATAATTCCAAGGTACCAATTCTTTTTCACTATTCCTTATCCATTGACCAGTTATTGCATGCATATAAGGTAACTGAAAACACCATGGAGTGGCTCAGGTGCATCTTAGTCTTTAAAATGATATATTCAATTTTGAACACTTTTATGAGATCTTTTGCAGCACACTTGCCCAAAGTGCTATGTCATTAAATTTCCTGACTTCTATTTCCTGGGCATTGATTATACAGTCAAGTAAAATGATCCTTGACGACCTCAGTTTTTCCTCCTTTTTATCAAAATGCTATTTATTGGCCATATTACAAGTTGTTGGATAATTAGCTCTGTGTACAAAATGAATCTTGGATGATGAAGATTTGTTTTCTTTACATTTGGGTGCAGAGCAGGAATGTCGTTGTGATGGTCATTGGGTGCCCAGATTCAACTCACAGTGACAGTTGGACCTACAACAGCACAAGCTGCCCTGTCCTGCGCGGGCCATCCCCACAATTGTTAGGTTTGCATCTGGTGCTGCAACTACTCTTCAGAGGTCTTCCTTTTCACTGATCCCCCATTTTCCCAATCACAATTCCCTTTTCCAGAGACTCGTTCCCCCTGATAACTGGTTCTCCTCAGCCCAAAGTGCCCGAGGCAAAGTTTTATCCTCATGTCTAAGAAGTATTCTGTCTCTTCTTCCTTCAAGACAGAATGATTTGTTCTTTTGGTCACTGTGGTAGCATTCAGTATGATTTACAACCAGTCTTCAAATGCATCTATTTTTCTGCAGTCATCATACTCATTGTCCACGTGGGATATGCATGTAAGACTTGAGAAAGATAAACCCTAGTTTCAAAATAACAGCTTTATTTTTTAATACTTTAAATAGGTTATTGCCAGCAAATTTTCCCTGTGCAATATTTCACTTGATTTATTAACTGCTGCTTCTTTGGGCATCGTTTGTTGATCCAATCAAAATGAAATCCTTGATAAATTCACTCTTTTATGTGTTTATCATGATATTGTCTCTTGATTGAGATGTACAGATTTTTGCTTTAGTATACTGAGTTTAATCTGTACTAAAGGTTGTCCTCTTTGATCTTCATTGGTAAATCCTTCAAGTCCGCTTCACTTTCAGCAAGGAAGGCTGTATCATATTCATATTACAAGTTGTTGAACAAATAGCTCTCTATATAAAATGAATCAATATGTACCTTTCCTGATTTAAAAATTCCCTTATGAATAAAATAATATATAGTCTGCTAGAAAATGTACTGACATATGTGAAGGTAAGTGAAAAAGTCATTGAATCAAAATTATAAAACCTTCATTAGACAAAAATATCAAAATATGAACTATGGCTCCTTGACATGTCTTCCATCTTGGTGTATATACTTCTGAAGACAATGTTTCTGTCTATTTAACCCTTCCCCAAATCATCTTATGCTGCTTGACTTAAACCATATAAAATTCTATTTGGGGCATATACAAGGAACTCCAATTGTCTTTCTCTTACAAGCTTTTGAGTTTTAGGGGGGAACAGAGAACAAGATCCAGGTAGATGGGGCAGGATTTCCCGATGGAAGTCTCAGAACAATCCTTTAAGAATGAGCAGGTGCATTATTGTAAGCAAACATTGAGCGTATTTTTCCTGCCCTTTGAATCTCTAGTATATTTTTCAATAAAGCATACTTATAATAAGCCCCTCTATAGTCATCCTGTGGCCTTTGAGAAAATCTTATTAAGAACCATTTGGGATTAAAAACCAACCAACCAACCAACCAACCAACCAACCAACCAACCAACCAACCAACCAAAACAGTCATAATAGTCTTCTGAGTTGACTTCTCTCCCTTGCATTGAACTGGTCCAGCGGATACTCTTGGAAGCCATTGTTTTGTTTGACATTTTCTTAAAGAGCTCTAACAACAGTGATTGAACTATGGAATGATATGATACATATTTGAAAAATTAACCTGTGAGATATTGGATAAATATATCAATTCACTTCATTCCCACCCCACCCCCAAAAAAAGAACTTTAACAAGAGCAAGACAAGTGTATTAATGAGCAAACTTGTCTGAAGCCATCCACTGATTGGAGTTGCCGTTGGTAGGTGCCGTTGAGTCAGAACCAGCCCATAGCAACATGAGTATGAAATGGATGATCTGCTCTGGAAGCAATCATTGAATACATGATAAAAGCACTGAAAAAAAAGGTCAGGAATTCCAGAGCACTGCATTGTAATCACACGGAACTTGTACTTAGACCCTGAAATAGTCATTTAAAAAAGGGGAGGATACTCCATGGTTTAAAATCAAGAAATGTCTTCTCCAAGTTTGTGTCCCTTCACCATACTTGTTCAGTCTGAAAGCCAGACTTTATAAAAAGAATGTGGCATCGGGCTGCACGAAGATTCCTTAACAACTTGTGATATACAGATGCCATGACTTTGCTTGGAAAGAGTGAACAGGACTTGATTCACTTACTGAAGAAAACCAAAGCAAAAAAGAAAAGAAAGAAAATCAAAGCCTTTAGTATGAATTATACCTCAACATAAAGAAAGACATAAACTTCATAACCAAGCCCTAAACAATATGATGGCTAATGGAAGAAAGATTGATTTATTAAGGATTTCATTTTACTTGGATCCACAGTAAATGCTCATGAAAGTAGCAATTCTACCTTGCAGGACTGAATAGGGCAGAGGTTGTACACTGGTGCATATGGGAGCTGGAGGCACAGGGAACCCAGGGTGGATGATACCTTCAGGACCAGGGGTGTGAGGGGCCATGCTGGAAGAGAGGAGAGTGAGTGGGTTGGAAAGGGGGAACTGATTACAAGGATCCACATGTGACCTCCTCCCTGGGAGATGGACGGCAGAGAAGGGGGAGAAGGGAGACTCCGGATAGGGCAAGATATGACAAAATAACAATGTATAAATTATCAAGGGTTCATGAAGGACGGGGTAGCGGGGAGGGAGGGGAAAAAAAAGAGGACCTGATGCAGGGGGCTTAAGTGCAGAGCAAATGCTTTGAAAATGATTAGGGCAAAGAATGTACGGATGTGCTTTATACAATTGATGTATGTATATGTGTGGATTGTGATAAGAGTTGTATGAGCCCCTAATAAAATGTAAAAAAAAGTAGCAATTAAGAAACTAAATAATATTCACGGAAGAATTCCACAAGTTGTTAGTATTTTAACTAATCACTACCTGATCGCTCCTGTGAAGCAAATATCTGCACGGAAATTGCATGTGTTACTCTGAGCAGACCACAGAATCAAATTCATAAACACTCAAACGTGTATGAGAGAGAAGCTTATATACAAGAGTGATTAAATGTTGAGAAAATATCCCAGCCCAGTTCAGATCAAGTTCATAAGTCCGATATTAACCCATATGGCTGATACCAGTCTATATAGTCCTCTTCAGACTCAGGAAACACATGCAATGATGCTGAAGGCAGGAAGATCACAGGCCACTGGGCAAAAAGTCTTGTGGATCCAGTGGCGTTGTACGCATCTCAGTGCTGGCAGGGGTCTCCACGCGGCTTCTCCAGGTCCAGGGTTCTGGCTGCATCAGGGTAGGTCCATGTGACTTCTCCTCAGGGATGTCTCACAGGGAGTCAGCCTTGTCAGCAGAGAGTCTCCAAGGAAGTGAGTTGAGAGAAGAGTCTCCCACATCCAAGGAGGAAATACAGGAGTTCCCAGAATTCTCAGGAGAATTCAATGCCCACACAGAGGCCTCACTAGTTATATCTTGATTGACGGGCCAGACTCCACTACTTCACTAATAATCCTCTCAAATAGACACCAGATTATGTAACTATCACACTGTATTTTCATTTTAAGGAATATCTCTTTCTACAGTTATTTTTAGAAAGATTTTTCTGTGTGAAAAAAATCTAAGAACATTCATTTTTTCTGGTAACGTGAAAACAGAGTCCTTAGATAAAATGCATGTTACTTTTTTTCAAAAAAAGAGAAAGAATCAATAAATAAAAACAGGAATTTTAAAAGTCCATAATGACAGGCCTTTAATACTGTTGGAAGCTATAGTCTTTTAAGAAGCCCCTATCATTGTATTAAACAATCTTAAATTTTCCAAATTCAGCTGTTTTACTTATATATACAATAGGGGCAAGTTTATGATTATCACCAAATTTTGGTAAAATGTTAATTGTAAGTACATTAAATGTGCAAAACTTGGGGGAATTGTGTTATTTAGCTCAATATATTTGCAATATATTAAGATTCAGAGCTACTTAAGGGCAACATTCAGAAAGAGCCTTGGAAGAAACTCTAAAGGAGAGAACATTGAAGGAAAAACTTTCATTAGCTTCCCACATGATACATTCCTAAACACCATGGCCAAGAAATTTTACATAAACCATTATTTTCAGGAAAAATATTTAATTTAAATGCTTGTTTTGAGTTTAAAACTAAAGAGTATTATCTTTAGATAACTTTGGGAGTGCCAGTTCTTGTTTTATTAAAACAGGATACAAATTTAGATATATTTGAGAGACAGAAATACTTAAAAATGTTCAATTATTATTGAAAATTGAATAGAGTGGAGAAACTGGAGAATATAAAAACAGAAACTGTGACAGTCACTCCACATAAAATCAATGATCTGAGAACTTTATAACATCATGTACTAATTATTTTGGTGGGGGTATTAATGTATTAGTAGAGGAATCACTGATTTAGAAGCAGGATGGCAAATTCTCTAATCTGCCTCTTGCTACTATAACATTCACTTAAGACAGGCTTAAACTGTCAATGTGAAAATAAAGGTTAGAAGAGAGAAAAAAGTGTAAGTTACAGCAATATAAACTCATCCAGGACCAAAGTGTAAGAGTTACAAGAAGCACTAGAGGCCTTATCTACTCTTAAAAATCCTCTCACATGTCAGAGATGAAAACCAGGAAGGAAAGTTGTCTACATGAATTCACTGAAAGCGAAGCCTAGGTCAGAACTGTAGAATCCTTTCTTCTTAAAATATGGGACCGGGACCAGGGGCATGCAGAGTCCTGTGGTGATATGTTAGACAAGTTAGCTGGTACAGCTCCTACCTCAGGCCTACAGACCTATCAGTAAACAGAAGCTCAAGGTGATTGATTCTATGCAGAGAACACCCGAGAAGCACTTCTACATAGTGTCTCCTGGTGTTCTCTCGATTATTTTCCACAACTGCTACATTATCTAAATTTATAACTTCCTCAGTACAAGGATTTGTTTCTGCTTTTCATGTCTCCTGGTAAGAAATTATAATATTATTGGAAAATGTCCTTATGTGTAATAGAATAATTAGTAAAAATCATAGACGTATAATAGAGTACTTCACGGAAAATAGGGCTCCCAACAAGTTTTGGCTCATTTGCTGGTAACATTTCGCTTTGCTTTTATTGTATGATATTGAGCAATGTTTACTACATCCCTGGGCATCAAAATACTTTGGCAGAAATAAAGCCAACAATAGATACTTACTTGATTTTATTGATTCTGGAAAATCATGATTAATTTTAGGAGTGAAAATCTGTCTTGAGAAAGTCAACGCAAATCATTTTGGAAAACAGGCAAGATATAAATAAATCATTTAAAACAAAGAAACTTTCAGGAGCCTGCCACAGAACATGACCTCGTTAAATACTTTATGAATGGACGAAGTTATCAAAGACATTTTTACTGAATGTGTCTCTAAAACATCAAAAGTCTAGTCCAATTTGAGGAAAATAGATGGAATTATTAGATGTTTCCATGCCTCTTGGTAGTTTTTCACGATGTTGTCTGTTTTGTCTGATAGAGGATTGTATTTTTGTTCAAAAGCAACACAGATGTAAGTATGTTCCTCTCCATCCAGCAGGTTTGGTGGGATGCTAACTGGTGCTAATCATTCAATGTGCCCAATTCTATGGGAAAACATGGCTGCAGGAGTGTCTTTATACAGTTGTGGGTTTTATTATAAATATAGTGATTTGAAGAACCAGAAAGACGTGACTGATAGAGCCATTTTCAGCACACTGATAGGAACACACGCATGCTCTTTCTTATTCAGGCGCTTTCCTTATCTAGATAGACTTTTCTTCCATTACCATGGCTTAATCATGATTTATAGTTCATTGTATTTGTTGATGCAAAACATTTAAATTCTTCCATTGTTTTCCTCTTTCTCCTATTTAAAGTGGTTTGGGACCCCAATTGTGGTTGATTACAGGGAGGGCAAATGTTTTACAAACAAAAATATGTATTTGGATGTTTTCCTTAATAATAGAGCTATTTTCAACTAAAGAGATATACTTGTTCTCTACCTGTTGTTGTTGTTGTTGTTAGGAGCTGTCAAGTATTTACGACTCAGAGTTGCCTCTAAGTACAGTGAAACCAAACACTGGCCTGTCCTGCACCATCCTCACAATTCCTGTTCTTTTGAATCCACTGGTGCCGCCACTGTGTCCATCCATCTATTGAGGTCTGTCAGAGTTTCACTGTTCTGCTCACCCAAGTATGATGCCCTTTTCCAGGGACTGGTTTCTCTTGATAACGTGTCCCAAGTACGTGAAACAAGTCTCGCTTCTAACGAGCTTTCTAACTACATTTTATCCAAGAACATTTGTTTGTTCTTGCCATCCAGGGTAATCTCAATATTCCTCACAAGCACCATACTTTAAATGCATCAATGCTTCTTTGGCCTTCTTTATTAAATGTTCAACATCTATATGCATATGAAGCAATTGAAGATGAAAAGTTGAATGGTATAAAATAATATATTAAATGTAATTATATTTAAAAATTATGCCTATGGCCTACATGTATCTGCATGTAAACTTAATATAGCCCTTCTATTTATTGAAACCAAAATAATGATAGATAATATTATAAGTCTATGCATCATTTGACAGACATTTAAATGTGTTCCTCAGATTTCTTAATGATATTCTTATGCATGTATGTCATCTTATACCTCACTTCATCTGTATAAATCCATGGCTAGTATCAAGTTTTTCTTTTGAAGCCTCATTTTGAAGCCAAAATATATATACTACAGTCTGTATATATTTTTGTTATTTTATTTTACCTGATTTAGTGACTTATTTCCACTACAACATTGGTAGAGCTTGACTATAGTCTATCATGCATATATCATATTTAGCTAAATTTTTAATTTCTATGAGGGCATCCTAAAAAAAAAACCCAAACCTAAAACCACTGTCAAGTTGATTCTAACTCATAGCAATAGGTTTGCTGAGTTTGTAAATTATTTTTTAATTTACAGATAGTCTGATCTTTCTCCTGCAGAGCAGTTGGTGGGCGAGTCTGTGAATTATGTTTCTGATTCCCACACAGTCCTAGAAAAGTCCATAGAAGCAACCACAAAATTTGCACTTATAAGTTGGGTTAGAAATATAAAGTGATTTTTTATTCCTGAACCAAGTAGAAAAAGGATTGTAGCTTATTGTATGGATTGATACTCAATGTAAAGAAAGCCAAAATAGTTACATCTGGATCAATAGGTAACATCCTAATAAATGGAGAGACGATTGAAGTTGTCAACCTCCATCTTGCTTGATTCACAAGCAATGCTTATAGAAGCAACAATCAGTAAATCAAAAGATCTATTGCACAGGGGAAATCTGCTGCACAAGACTTTTTTTTTTTTTTTTGCACAGACTTCTTTAAAGTGTTGAAGAGCAAGGATGTCAATTTGAAGATCAATCCACACCACTGGGGGGTTTGCCCTTTTTACAGACCCTCTACTTTAGAAGAATGTTTGCCTTCTCAGAGAATAACTCCACTTCCTGAAAATGTTTCATAAATGGAACATAAAAGGAATCTCTCACACATGCAAATTCTACTCAATATTAATGGTTCTTGATATATTAATAGTAAAATATTCAAAGCTGAGCTAGTTGTGACTTTATGCTATTGAGAATATTTTGATAATCTCTTATATGTGCCCAATTTAAATGTTTTCAGTGTTACTGATTATCTTTTAGTTTTTATTCTGAATTACTCTGGGTATTTTGGTTTAATTCATGTTGAAGAGCAATTACATAAAGGGCAAAATAAAAACATAAACAAAGAAATATTTCAAAGTAATCATTGTCACAATGTGTGAATTAGTCACTATCCACAAGGTCTTTTAAATAACAAATCTATCCCTTTTATAATTAAGGTGTTACTGACCCAAATTATTTTCTTTGCACGTGCATGTGGGATTATAAGCATGTGGAAGATGGATGAGCCATGATAATGAAGGGGAATTGACACATTCTAATTATCATGTTGATAATAAATATTATTGATTGCTAAATGAGTGAGTTTTAGAAGAAATACATCCCTTGGGCCCTTCAGAAGAAAATAGTGTACTTTTACTTGCTTATTTTGGATTTTTCATCTGAGAAGACTATTCACAAGAAAAGCAGAACATAACGACAAAGTAGAGAATCTATTGACACAGTGGCCTAAGACAATAACACAAGTACAACAATGATAGAAAAGATGCCATAGGACAAGGCAATCCTTTTCCTTCTGTTATACATAAGGTTTCAATGAATCATTGCCTATCAAATAACAACTAACAACAGCAATAGGAATGCATTGTAAAGATATAATTTGCATGCTAGATGTATTATGTGACCTATCAAAGTGCAGATGTACTACTGGAAAAATGTACTTGAATGACCCTAGATAGACGCTAGTTTTATGTAGCTGATGGTGCCCAGCTATTAAAATACAGTGTCTGGAGTCTTAAAGGCCAAAGGTAAATAAGCGGCCATCTAGTTCAGAAGCAACAAAGCCCACTTGGAAGAAGCATACCAGCCTGTGTGATCACGAGGTGCCTAAGTGATCAGGTGTCAGGCATCAAAGAACAAAAATCATATCATTCTGTGTCCACCTTCCCAATAAGATGACTATAGACAAATGTTTACATAAACAAATATGGTGAAGAAAGCTGATGGTGCCCAGCTATCAAAATATATAGTGTCTGGGGTCTTAACGGCTTGAAGATTAACAAGTGGCAATCTAGCTCAGAAACAAGAATGCCCACTTGAAAGAAGCACATCAGCCAATATGGTCATGAGGTGTTGAAGGGATCAGGTATCAGGCATCAAAGAACACAAAATCAGATCATTGTAAATGAGGGGAAGTACAGATTGGAGACTGAAGCCCGTCAGAGTACTATGTAGCAACAATGAAACTTATAACCTTCCTTAGTTCTTAAATGCATCCTCCCTCCACTATCATGATCCCAATTCTACCTTACAAAACCTGGCTGGACCGGAGGATGTACACTGGTACAGACAGGAACCAGAAACAAGGAATCCAGGACAGATGATCCCTTCAGGACCAGTGATGAGAATGGTGATACCGGATGGTAGTGGCAAGGTGGGGTAGAAAGGGGGAACCTATTATAAGGACTTACATATAACCTCCTCCCTGGGGAACAGACATCAGGGAAGTGGGTGAAGGGAGACATCAGACAGTGTAAGATATGACAAAATAATAATACTTTATAAATTATCAAGGGTTCAGGGGGAGGGGGTGTGCGGAGGGAGGGGGAAAATGAGGAGCTGATACCAAGGGCTTAAGTAGAAAGCAAGTGTTTTGAGAATGATGAGGGCAACAAATGTACAAAAGTGCTTGACATACAATGGATGTCTGGATGGATTGTGATAAGAGTTGTATGAGTTCCCAATAAAATGATTTTTAAAAAAGAAAAAGAAAACTATTCCTGACAAAAATGGTTTAAAAACTTTTCCTAAAATATGAAAAAGATGAGTTTGAAAAGAAGTTTTGAGAGACTTACTTGTCAAAATTGAATCTGCAATGGTGATCAATTGAGAAAAAGCCATAAAGCTTTGATGACAGGAGACACAGGATTATGAAAATTGGCCATTTGATGTTGTTGCTAATAATTTAAAGAAGAAAGGCCATTGAAAATGTGAAAAACATGCCTTATATTTAGAAAATGTTAATCACTTTGTAAAATTAATTTATCAAGGGATTCCAAATTTGTGCCTAATTCTACACTTATATCTACTGCAAACAGCACACATTTTTAACAGAAAATTCTCAGAAATTCCTGAAAATCAACTCAATTTGTGGGATATTATTTAGGAAAAATCAGTATTTAAAAATAAGTCTTTAAAAAGTGCCTGTGAACAATCAAAAAAAATAATAAATAATTTCCAAGATTTCAGAAGGAAGGAAATTTTTACTATTGGAAAACTGTCTTCCTTGCACTTTGCTTCACAAAACAGTAATAAATATTATTGAATCCATTTCCTAAGGAATTTTGGCAAAAATCTACAGATATGTTTATGTGATTTAATGGTAGTATTCAAGCTGAAATGTTTTCCTTTCACTTTAATTTTATTGCTGCTAAAATTTATTATAAATCCAAAGGAATTTTGTTTTCACACCAGAAACAAAGGCGTGTTTAAGCTTTATAGACACTTGAGCTGTAACTATAAGAAGATTTTAAAAATCTATAAAAAGATAACATTTTTACTAAAATGTGATTTTAATATTTATTTCTCTACCATAATTTGTAGGTAATACACATTATTTTTACTTCTCTTTTTTCTGTTTGCTTGTTTGTTTGTTTTTGCTTTCATTTTTCCCATTCACAAACATGAATTCACAGTGTTTACCTGAGGACATGGACGACGGTCCGCAGAGGCAGGGGATTGCATTCGTTCCCTGGGGGTGCTGTCCCGCACGTGCGGAGAATAAGGAGGTTGGGACAAAGGGCCGTGCAGCAAAACGTTTGGAAACCCTGACATTGCAGCCTCGGGGCCGCCGGGTCAGCTTTTCCATCTGGCTTAATTTGGCAATCATCTGAGTGGCTCTGCGTTGCCAAAATATGACTTAAAATTAAATGGCAGCTTTTCTGGAACTAAATGTTGGACAGTTTGAATGTGACCTTCCTGAGGGGTAGACCCAATGCATTTTAAATGCCTGGAAACTCACTGTTGTTAAATGTTTTGTCCAAACTTTTATATAAATAATTAAAATGTACCTTTTTCAGTCTGTTGGTAACAGAGGCGTAAACCTAATGGGATCTACAGCCACCAGGAAAAGGAAGCCTGGAGGCAATAGAGCTGATGTCTCGGACTGGTAACTGCAAGGTCAGCAGTTTGAAACCACCAGCCACTCAGCAGGAGAAAGATGGGCTTTTGACCCTCATAAAGAGTTACCGTCTCTCAGAAATACAGGGCCGTTCTCCCCTGTCCTTCAGAGGTCACATTGGAAAACAATTATAAGTAAATAATCTTGTTTACAATAAAATAATATGAGATAATAGAGTCTCCCAATGGGATCACACGGATGGCGCATGATCATTGTGGCCATGTCTTTATTATTTGAAACAGTGTGATGCATAAAGAAACAAAGTCTCAGAGCTGAAAACGATTTTGTCATTACCACAAGGGCATGCAGGTGGCTTCTGTCCTCTACCTTCAGAAGAGAACCGAAGGAGGGCAATCTGCTTGAGGCGCGTTCATGAAAGGCAAAGGTCACATCTTCTTCCACTCTTCCTTTTGAACCATTCTGACATCCACTAGCCTCAGTGGCATGCTCTAACTCTCTACGGAGTTTGACAATCCACTGCCATGGCCACGTGGGCCTCAGACTAGATACATGCAATTTTCTACCTCTGTCTGTAGATGAAATACAAAAAAACCCTTCCAACACTTCTTTCTCAGACTCTAATATCCTTCCCCTAAGATCCCTGGTCATAGAGTCAGTCATACTTTGGGCTCCGAACTTCAAGATCAACAGTTCAAACCCACCAGCCACTGTAAGGGAGGCAGATGAGGCTTTCTGCTCTTGTAAACGGTTGCAGGCTTGAAGAGCCACAGAGGGAGTTCTCTCGGGCCCCATACAGTCGGCATGAGCTGAGATCCACTCGAGGGCTGTGAATTTGAGGAGTTTAAAAAATATCCACTCCTACCCTCCTAAGGCTGAGGCTTGCAGGTTGGATTTATCAGTTTGATTAATGAAGTCACACCTTAATCAGTGCAGTAGATGATTTTACTTTAAAGGCAGGAACTGCATTACATCCTGTTTGGGGCACTTTCCACAGCTAACAGTCATGGGTTACCCTACCATCATCAGGAGAAATAAGCTGACAACTGGGCTTCCCCCTGCTGCTGCTGCTTCCATGGTAGCTTTTAGGTAAGAGGACTGGACCATTAATACCTTCCTAATAGTTGGTTGGCTGAAGTCTTAGAGAACGCTCCATAGACACAATGACTACAGGAGCAGAGAAAATATTGGAGGGAGTAGACAACAGTAACATTTTTCAGGGAATATTTGTCACCCGGTTATTTTTGCTAAGACACAGATGCTAACAGAGAGCTGTCTAGGACATGACACTTTCCCCTTCTCTCATGCTGACGATTAGATTTGATAGAATACATAAGACCCTAATCTAAGCCACATGCTTTAAACCAGTTTTTATTAGCAAAGTCTCACATTCGAGCAGACCAGGAGCTTATTCTGGTGCTATTAATAAAATATTTTTTTTATTTTGAAATGTTGTGGTAGCATGCTATTTTGAGAAGGATGATCAGATTTAAAAATAAAGGCAAAATAACCACATACCTAATCTATAGCACTTGGTTACAAAATGTATATCATTTGTACATTTATAGATTACTATTTACACTTTATCCTAAATTTGGTTATAAATAACCTAAGTTTATCTCAATTCTTAAGTTTTTCACAAGTCTCCTTTTATTTCTATTCATACAAGTAAAGATATATTGCAAATCTTTCATCAAAAAAGGATGGTGAACAAAAACTTCCTTGCCTTAGTAAACACCACAGTCCTATAAGATATTTCTCTGTGATATTCACAGAATAAAAATACGTCCATGATATGTGGATACACAGGGCTTAGCTAGTCCCAGTCAATATTTGAGATACTAAGTAAAGCTTCAAAGGATGTACACACTGGTACATATTCTTCTATATCATAAATCTTAAAGTCTTAGAATAAAATCAGAAATGTACATTACATGTGAAAATTCCAGAGCTTTATTACATTTTAAAATGTGTGAAAAGTTCATTCTTTATTGCCTGAGAATTCAATTTCTTTTGTGTTTTTCAGTTCATAGATCATAGTTCATGTCACACATAAACATATTCTTTAGCAGGATTGGAGTCAAACATTGAAACACAAGGTAAAACCCATTTTAGAATATTCAAAGCCAAGCTACTCTGTTGAAAGAATAATTTAATACTAGCAGGATATTCTCAGTGAAAGGAAGCTGAGTATTTTGTTGGGAGTGCAGTTTTCTATAACAAAAACATTCATCATCAGTCTTTGTCCTTTAGTGATGTTTTAGATGTAAATTCAGTAGGGAGCTTGTTTTCCTGGGAACACACCACTTTCCCGGATGCATCAAGGACCTTGGTTGCAAATACTCTGCTTAAGAGACAGATATCCTCTCTCTATAGAGTGGTAAATGCAAAATTAACATTTGTATGAAAATGAATGCAAATTTAAATATCCAAATTTCTAAGATAAAACTTATGGTATTCTAAATAATCAAAGATTGCATCATTTACCAGAAAGATGAAAATTCAAGGAAGTTATAATCCCCAATATTTATAATTTTATCAATTACTATTTATTTGCCTAATATTTACTGAGCAACTATTAAGAACCCCATATTAACAAAATACCTTGCCCTGTGCCTCTTTATTTTAGCGTTGGTAGCTTACAAGGAAATATAATAAATAAATAGACTGTTAGTGTTAGGAACCATTGAGCAATTCTGACCCCACATGTACCAGGTCTCTAAATGTTGGTAGATTTTTTTCTTATACTTTCTATTATGTATACATATCACAAAGGTTTGTTAAACTTGGAAATGCCATTCATTGATAAATAAATATCATACTTTTTGAAATGTCCTTTTCAACTATGTTGTGTCAAAAAATCTAGAGAGGTAGCAAAGCCCTGGAGAAGAGGATAGGTAAATTCTGCTCTCAATTCTAATAAATGCAAATGGCATTTTATCCACTTCCTGATAAAAGTTACCGTATTAAGATCATGTTGGGGTTGTTAATGGAGTACTGAGCTTTGGTTTAAGGGATAGAAAAAATTGATTAATGGTTTCTTAGTTATTTTTGATGCATAATTGATTGTCTCCTAAGATAGGGGCAGTCCTTTCCAAATAGGGCCACAATATAGGGCCCACTATAGGGACTTGATTCAAGCCATTATTATGAAAGCAATGAGGAGAAATGGGATAAGATATTAAGGAGGATTTGATTTCAACATTATCAAATGTGCAAATACCTCAATCTTTGGTATCTTTACCCATATCCTTATATTTAAATTAGCCCTGAATTTAAGGTAGAAAGATTTCCAGCACTTTGAGTCCAATCTTTGCTACTCTGTTACTCACACAAGCAAGACTGAACATAATTGGTAGCACAATATGCCTACTAAGGACTGGAGATTAGTTTTTATGGCAAATGGAGTCATGAAGACACATGTGCCTTCTAACTTTGACTTTCCACAGTTGACAGTGGTTCTTGGACTCTCCTGTCTACTTTTTCATGAACCTTTGAGCAACCAGCTATCTAGCCCATGTTTTTACTATTTTCATGAAGTACTTTTGATCTTTCAATCCAGTTTATGTACACATTTTCACCTATTTTTGTTGTTGATTTAGCTGCCCTAAAATTGTCCAAGACTTTGAACTTCCAAGGTTCACCATACCCAAAGAGTAATTTAGCAGAACCCCCACATAGACCAAGCCTCCATTGCACTCCTTCAATCCACTGACCAAAGCTGTGACCCCAGGAAAGCACATTAGAAAGTGGTTGCTATAGATTAGTTAGGCTAACATTTACCATCTTATGGTTTGTTTCCTTTTTTGATCTTTTTACATTCTAATTTTTATTATATTCTGCTGTCTTTTAGAATGAGATTTTTCTGTTTTATTTTGTTGTTGTCATTTCATATTATTTTCTTTATGTGAAATCAGGATATGTAAATCTAGATACAGCAAGTTGAATAGTTTCTTAGGATTATGGCAAGATGAAGAAAGTGAGAATACACAGAATCACTGTACCAAAAAGGACAGGTCAGCCATTTCAGAAGGTAGCATCTGAGCAAACCAAGGATGCTGAAGGAAGAAGTTCAAACTGCAATGAATGCATTAGCCCAAAGCAAGGCGACATATTGTATGTTCATAGGAATGTTTCAGAAAGCTGAAAAAGCATCGGAGGCAGTTAATCATCTATGACAGACAATGAGGAGGAGAGCAACCTGACCAGCTGATTGGAAAGGAACCATATTGGTGCCCCTTCCAAAGAGGTGACCCAACAGAACAATCAAGCTGTACAATGATAGCTGATTTTGCACACAAATATCACTGATATTGCACACAAATATCACTGATATTGCACACAAGAAAAACTTTCTAGGAGATCATTCAACAATGGTTGCAGTAGTACATTGACAGGGAGCTGCCAGAAGTTCACACTAGATACAGAGAAGGACAGAGAACAAGGGATATAATTGTTGACGTTAGATGGACCTTGGCTCAGAGCAACCAATATCAGAAGGAGGTTTACTTGTGTTTCAGTGACTATTCAAAACCATTCAACTGTGTGGAATAGCAATAAATTGTGGATAACCTTGAGCAGAACAGCAATTCCAAAACACTTCATTGTGCTCATTCAAAACTTGTACATGGATCAAGAGGCATTTTTGCCAACAAAACAAGGGAATACTTGATGGTTTAAAATCAGGAAGAGTATGTGTCAGGGTGGTATCCTCTCACCATATTGTTCAATATATCTGCTTAGAAAATAATTAGAGGATCTAGATTATATGACGAGTGTGGCATCAGGATTGGAGGATGGCTTATTAAGAACCTGCAATATTCAGGTGACACACTCTTGCTTACTGAAAGTGAGGAGGATCTGAAGCACTTGTTCCTGAAGATCTAGAATTATAGTCTTCAGTATGGATTACAACTCAATGTAAAGAAGGCCAAGATCTTCACAACTGGACCAATAAATCATATCATGGTAACTGGAGGAAAAGTTGAAGTTATCAAGAATTTTGTAAGATATGGATACACCATTAATACTCTTGGAAGTAGCAATCAAGAGATCAAAAGTATATTGAATTAGGTAAATCTCTTGCATAAGGCCTTCTTAGAGTTTAAGAGCAAGGATGGTACTTTGAGGGCTAAGGTGCACTTGACTTAAGCCATGGTATTTCCCAGTTGATTAAATGCTTGTGAAAACTGGACATTGGATAAGGAAGACCATAGAAACATCGATGGCTTTGAATTGTAGTGTTGGAGCAGAATATTGAAAGTACATTGGAACGCTGAAAGGACAAACTGATCTGCCTATAACAAGTAAGGCCAGAGTGTTCCTCAGAGGCAAGGATGGCAAGACTTTGACTTACGTACTTTGAACATAATGGCAGTAAAGCCTAGTCCCTGAAGAAAGACGTCATGTTTGGTAGGTGGAGGGGCTGTGAAAAAGAGGGTGGTCCTCAAGGAGGTGGGGCGACACAGTGGCTGCATCACTGTACACGGACATGGGAATAATTGTGAGGATGGTACAGCACCGTGCAGTGGAGAGTTCTGTTGTGCAAAGGGTTACTATGGGTTGCCACCAACTCGATGGTACCAAACAACAACAGGGTCATGGCATGTGAAGGTGGGTGAAAACAAGGAGTTAAAACTAATGGATATAAGAATGAAGCCAATGTTCTAAAATTGATCATGGTGACGAATGCACAACTCTTAAGGACAGCTAACAACAACAACAAACACACCAGAAACACCCTATTAAGGAGCCCTGGTGGTACATTGGTTATGAATTTGGTAGCTAATCACAGGTCAACAGTTTGAAACCACAAGTCAGCTCCAGGGGAGTGAGGGGGGGGACAAGGCTTTCTACTCCAAGAATGTTTCTCAGTCTTGAAAACTCGCAAAAGTAGTTCTACCCTGTCCTGGATGGTCACCATGAGTCTGAAACAAGGCAAGGACAGCGAGACTGTTTTACCACCTCCTTAATCCAGCCATCAAAAAAACCAACCAACCAAACAAACAAACAAACAAACTCAATTGGCACAGAGCCATTGCTGACTCATAGTGAAGCTCTGTGTATTTCTGAGACTAATTTTATAGGAGTAGAAAGCTCAGTCTTTCTCCCACCAGCAGCTGCTGGTGATTATGAATTGCTGAACATGAGGATCGCAGCCCACCCCCTAACAGCTACACCACCACCAGGCTCCTTACACTTCCAGGACTCACGGTCACAGTCCTGAGAAAATCGAGGGTGTTTTCGCTGCGGCTGTGGTCTACTCTTAGTATAGATTGACACTGTGTGGAAGCTAGTTCTCCTCTAGTGCTGGATTGGGATCCTGCGTTTGGTTGCACAACCTCCGGTTATAGGACTGCTGAGATCCCAGGAGCCTTCCGAGGACTGCTGACCTTTGACCTTGGCGGCCCTCACCTCTGCATACACCAATCTATGGTATTCCTGCTTCATGCCCCTGTTTAGCAGCCTCTGCTACTCAAAGGTGAAGAGAAGTCTGCAGCTTATTTCTGATCCATAGACTTGAACCCGACTGAACTTACCCACTTCTACAACTGTGTGAGCCATTCTGGATATAAATATCTGTCTATATGCATGCACACACAAGCATCACTGGTTTTGCTTCTCTAGAGAACCCAGCCGAACACAAAGAAGAATGCAGCATCGTTATTCTTAGGGACATTCACTATGGGGATGATGGAAGTGGCTTGTTAAAAACGTGGAGACTTGAAGCACTTGCTGATGAAACCCAGGACTGCTGCCATCAGTATGAATTACAACTCTATGTAAGCAAAGCAAAATCCTCACAACTAGACCAATAGACGACATCATGATAATGGGAGAAATGATTGACGTAATCCAGGATCTGGATTTAGTCTTATTTGGATCCACAATCAATGGTCAGGGAAGCGGCAATCAAGAAATCACATGATCTATTGCACTAGGCAGATCTGCCACACAGAAAGTGTTGAGCATGGATATCGCTTTGAGGACATCTGTGGATCTGACCTTAGCCTTGATATTTCCAATTGCTTCTTAGACAGGCAGAAGTTGGACCATGGATTTCTAAGACCAATGAAAAATTGGTGCATTTGAATGAAGGTGTTGAGGAAGAATAGTGAAAGTATCATGAACTGACAGAAGAACAAACAATCTCTCTTTACAGAAGTACACCCAAAACATGGTTTGGAAATTCTAATGGCTGCCCTTTGTCTCACATACTTTGAACACGTTATCAAGAGAGACCAGTCCTTGATAAAGAAGATCAACAAAACTGAGGTAAACCCTCAATGAGATAGATTGACACAATGGCTACAACAATAGGGTCAAACATAATATTTAGGGGGTGGTACATGGCTGGGCAGTGTATTTTTTGTTGTACATATGGTTGCCATGAGTCAGAACCAATTCCATGACACGTAACAACACCATTGACAATAGCAACCAGTCAAGTGTCTTTTAAATAATATATAGTAAAGATTAAAATTGTATTTTCTTGGTTACCCTATTCTCCAAACCTGTTCCATTTTCTATTTTACCTTATCAATAAGTGACTTCACCAATTCAACCAGTTGCTCTGGGCAGAAATGTAATATTTCTGGATATCTTCTGCTCTTATAGCAATATTGTATCATTTTCTTCAATAACTCCTTCTGATCCTATCTCAAATCAATCTAATCCTGCCTATCATAATAATCACGTCCACATGTGAAGCCATCCTTATCTCTTCTTGAAGAACTTCAAAGCCCTCTACGAGAAGGTTCTTGGCCAAAAACATCTCGAGTTTTAGAGCTTTGTAACTGAAGGTATTTTTCAGTGATTACTTGAATCGGTAGAGAACTGTTCAAACAAAGACAACAAGGCAACCTGCATCACCTTAAGACAAAGGATAAGACACAAATGGAGAGATGCTTAGTGTCTGGACAGTGAAATTAATGAAGAGGGCCAGGATACAGGTTCTATGTCCTCTCGTAGCCTAGTTGTTCTCAGCCTTCCTAAGGCCACGGCCCTTTAAGGCAGTTCCTCATGTTGTGGTGACCCCAAGCATAAAATGATTTTTATTGCTACTTCATAACTGTAATTTTGCTACTCTTAAGAATCATAATGTAAATATCTGATATTTACAAAGTACCTGCTCCCTGCCCATGACTGGTCCACATAAGTACATTATGGCGCCAGCCCTGTCACATACATCTGTATTTGTACAGGGTGGACAGAGGGGTAGTGGGGAGGAGATGAGTCACTCAGGGTTCCGTGTAGCAACAATGAAACTCAAAACCTTCATCTAGTTCCTGAACGCTTCCTCCCCTCCCAATTATCATGACCCCAAGTCTACCTTGCGGACCTGGTTAGACCAGAGGATGTACAGTGGTGCACTAGGGATCTGAAAACACAGGGAATCTAGGACGGACGAACCCCTCAACACCCACGGTAGGAGTTGCGACACCAGGAGCGAAATGGGTGTAGAAAGGGAGAACAGATCTCGGTGATCTATGTGTAACCTCCTCTCTGGGAGATGGGCAATGGGGAGGCGGGTGAGGGGAGACGCCAGGGAGTGTAAGATAAGATATAATAATTATTTATAAACTATCAAGGGACCAAGGGGAGAGCGGGAAGGGAGAGGGAGGGGGAAAAAAGGGAAACCGAGCTGATTCCAAGAACCCAAGTGGAAGGTGAATTATGAGAATGACGAGTGCAATGAATGTATAAAGGTGCTTTGCTCAATTGATGTATGTACAGAGTGGATTTGATGGAGTTGGCACGATGTTGCCGTCACGCCAGGTACTCATATGTGGGTGTATGTATCTACATGTGGGCAGAACTGCCTGGAGATGGATAGAGGAGCGTGTCTCGGTCCCCAAGACCATCAGGAAATATGTGTTTTCTGATCGTCTTAGGCGACGACCCCTGTGAAAGGGTCCTTCGTCCTCCAAAGGGGTCGCAACCCACAGGTTGAGAACCACTGTTGTAGTCATTCCGTAGATTCCTGGCAAACATAAGTCAGGAAAATTGGCACATTTAATTCACTCTTCCTCTCGCTCCAATATTCTGCTTATGCTCTCCGTTGGCTAAAGCAAACTGGTAGCCATGGAAGAAAGGTAGGGTGCTTGTGCCCTGTCTATATCATCAGGCTTTTGCTGTACAAAACTAGACATTAAAAATAATGAGTGGACCAATGAAGTCAAACAGACTGTATCTACCACAGTTGTCTGTCTGGACTTCTGATAGATTTATATATTTAGATCCAAAACTTTGAGCATCTGGAAAGTAATTTTTTTAAAAACAGAAGATGAAATATACCAGTCCTTTCTGTAAAAACTATCACTAGTTTCCTACTGAATTTAAAATAAAATCTGAACCTTTTGAAGTGGCTAGTAGGCCCGGGATAATTTGGTTCCTGTCCCATTTTCCAACCTAATTTAAATTCATTTTCCTTTACACTCACAACCTAAGAAGGAATTTAATCCCTTTTTTAGTTTCTTTAATTGCATTTCCTTCTACTTGTGTAGAACACTGTACCCTAGAGCTCCTGTCCGTAGCTGAACCCGGCTTATACTTTATTTTTCAGCTTTCATGTGCATTACCCAGCAAGGTCTTCTCTGATGATGGGATTCTGTGTAGCTCCAAACAGCATTCTTATTATCATCCAGCCATCGTCCTGTGTGCTTACTAAGTGCTTCAAACACAAGTGTCAGTTACTTTGTGAATAATTTTTAAAAATCATTATTCTTTTCTTCTCCCTTTTACTGTTGGCTCCACGTCCTTGGATATCACGTGGACCTTGTTCACTATTGTGCCAAGATGGCATTTTGACTCATCCTTGACCAAAAGTGAGAGTTCATGTATGTAGTTAAATAAATAAAGGAACATTCTTTAGGCATTTCTGGCAACATGTAGTAAGGTGATCTACTGATGAATAACTAAGACAGATGGATTACACATTTGAAACATAGTCCTTATTCACTCTACCACCACCTAATTGAGATTTATGACTTAGAGTCCTATGGGGAAAACTAATCTCATGGTTCTGCTTGAAGACTCCATTCTCTTTACTGCATAAAGGGTAAAAAGAAGTGTGAAATGATGCGAATGCTGAAAGGTCCGTGTGTTGAAAGAGATAGTGATAAACCTTGTGTTGTGTGTGTCATTTCTTCAAGTTAATAATAAGTTTTAAAAAGGTAAAGAGAGAAGATTGAAATATCTTTACAGGAGACAACCTTCTTTTCCTCCTCCAAGCTTTTTGCCAAAAAGAACAGCAATTTTCTTGTAGGCGGACGAATTAGATGCTCTATCCTTCTCATGGTGTGGAAGAATGGGCTAATCATAAAATTCTAGAGTGTTAAGTCAGCTCAGTATTTTATTCAATATTTGAGGCAGTTCTCCATGACTCGGGTCTTTAAGAATTGTCAAAGATGCAAAAGAAAAGCAAAATTAAATCAAGGGTTTCCAAAGAACCAATGTATGCCTTGATGGACAGAAGGGAAACAGATGGTACAGTGGCGAGAGTGAGGGATTTGGGATGCAAACATGAATGCAGGAGGGGGAAAGAACATGAGAACTAATCGTGATGATATATATACAACTTTTAAAATGAGGTTTTAACTATAGAAGTATATGATAGGTGAATATTATATCAAGAAAACTGTTTTAAAAAAAGAACCAAAACTTAGCATGGGTGAAAGAGGAAGAGTCTTTGTTTAGGTGGCATTGAGTTTATGTTAATTGGGATGGAAAAGGATGTCAATATGGCTGTTCATCACAAAGGACATAATCAATGGCACTGAATTATGTAAAAGTCAATGGCACTGAATTATATAGAAATGGTTGAATTGGAGAATGCTTTGCTATGTATAGTTTTCTTACAATTAAAAATAATAATTACATGAAAAGAAAGAAAACAGATGGGACAAGTAACATGCATCTACCATAGCGAGGTCATTAGTGTCGCTAGAAGCTGCGCCCCCCTCCCGTCCCCTTAGGTGACCCTACCAACACTAGAACAAATTCTTCCTGCTCCAGCCTCGCTGTCATAATCATTGCTATGTTTCAATACACTGCTGTGGCCACTTTGTCTATCAATCCAGCTGAGGTTCTTCTTTTTTACTGATCCAATGACCAAGCATGATGCCCTTCTCTGAGAGGAGGAGTCAGAAGGGGGAAGGAGCTGACAGCAATGATTACTGTATAACCCCACTCTAAGTAAATGAATAAAATAATTTCAGGTGAAAATACACATTGGAGGGTATAGGCTGTAGCAAAGTATATGTAGATAGATATGATAATAATATATAACAATCAGGGCTCCTGGGGGCAGGGAGGGAGGGTAGGGGAGAAAGGGGACCTTAGATTGAGAGTTGAAGAAAGAATGTTTTGACACTGATGGTGGAAACAACTGTACAACTGTGCTTGATCTAATTTAATTATGGACTGTTATAATATCTGTAAGAGTTCCAAATAAAATAATTTTTTAAAAACCGAAGAAATCAGAGGCTGCCTGGCTGGTTATTAGAAGAAGCGGTGCTCAGATTCCTAAAAACTTGGCTTAAAGCAAGTCGCCATCTAAGGTGACAGCTAACCCATATGGAAGAAGCATTTCGGCCTGCATGATCAAACGATTGTAAACAATAAGAACCAAGAGCAGAGGAGAGAGAATATTCTCTGATATATTCTGAGCCTCTGAAGGCTGTTGACAGTGAAAGCACCAATCCATTTGCTGCCTCCACATGTGGATTAAGCCTTCAGTCTATTCTCTCTGACCATCAACTGGGTGCATGACAAAGTGAATCGGAAAGAGGACAAATGTGGACTTAGTTAGATTAAAATGAAAAAAACTGTTCACTTACTCTCCCTTTTGCCCCATTTTTGGTTTGTTCTGGTGTTCTTACGTACTATGAGCTGGTTCTGCTCCACAGTGACCCTGTGCACAACAGAATGAAGCACTGCCTACTCCTCTGCCATCCTCCCAGTGGTTCCTGTGTTTGAACCCATAGTTGTAGTCAGTGTTGTCAATTCATCTTAAGAAATTTCTGAAAAATCTTTATTCTCCCTTTCCTGATTTTTTTAAAACAGTCATTTTATTGGGGGCTCATGAAACTTATCATAATCCATACCTTCATCTATTGTGTCAAGCACTTTTGTACATTTATTGCCCTCATCATTCTCAAAACATTTTCTTTATACTTGAGCCCTTGATATCAGGTCATCATTTCCCCCTCCCTCCCCATCCCACCTCCCTCATGAACCTTTTATAATTTATACATTTTTATTATTTTGTCATATCTTACACTGTCTGATGTCCCCCTTCACCCACTTTTCTGTTGTCTATCCCACAGGGAGGACGTTATGTGTAGATCCTTATAATCACTTCCCCCTTTCTACCCCACCTTCCCTCCATCCTCTCAGTATCACCACTCTCAGCACTGGTCCTGAAGGGATCATCTATCCTGGATTCCCTGTGTTTCTGGTTCCTATCTGTACCAGTGTACATGCTCTGGTCTAGCCAGACTTGTAAGCTTGTAAGGTAGAATTGGGATCATGCTAGTGGCAGGGGGGGGGTGGGGAGGGGAGAGGAAGCATGAAAGAACTAAAGGAAAGTTGTGTTTCATCATTGCTACACTGCACCCTGACTGGCTCATCTCCTCCCCACGATTCTTCTGTAAGGTGATGTCCAGCTGCCTATAGATGGGCTTTGAGTCCCTAATCCGCACCCCCCGTCATTCACAATGAAATGATTTTTTTCTTCTTTGATGCCTGATACCTGATCCCTTCGACACCTTGGGATCATACAGGCTGGTGTGCTTCTTCGAGAGGGCTTTTTTGCTTCTGAGCTAGATGGCTGCTTGTTTACCTTCAAGACTTTAAGATCCCAGATGCTATATCTTTTGATAGCCAGGCACCATCTTCACCACATTTGCTTATGCACCTATTTTCTTCAGTGATCATGCCGGGAATGTGAGCAGCATGGAATGCTGGTTCAATAGAACAAAATATTTTTGCATTGAGGGAGTACTTGTGTGGAGGTCCAATGTCCATCAGCTACATTAATACTAAACCTATAAATATGTGCACATAGATATATTTCCCCATCATCATATATAATTTTATTTACATATGTACATGCATGTATTTAGCCCTCTATAAATGCCCTTTTCCTCCTAGTTATTTCCTCTATTTCCTTTTACTTTCCTCGTGCCCTGGATATCATGCTCAGCCTTCATTTGGGTTTCAGGAATTGCTCTCGGTTACATTACCTTTGATCAAGCCCTACTAGTCCTCTTACAACCTCCTTGCCACTGGTTTTGGACCACTTGTTCCCTTGTCCTTGGACTGCTTTCCTCTTTTTAAAAGAAAACTGGAACAGTTTTGAAGCTATGAAAACCTGATGCATAGCTTTGAAATTTGTTAAAACTTTTATTATTATTATATTTTTTCCCCTTGTCCCAGCGTTTGAGGATAGAACCAGCAGACGGGTAGCCACTGGCACTGAAGGCATGATGCCGAGGGGACCGGAGTCCTCTCCCTCTGCCTCCGCACATAATGGGAACTGGAACTGCACGCCCAGCCCCCGCCAAGAAAAGGAGGGAGCTTTTATTATTTTTTGCTATCTTTGAAACTAAGGTTTTTCATTGTTTTGTTTTTGCTGCTGTTCTTTTGTTTGTTTTATTCCTTTTATTGTGCTTCTTTGTGTATTCAGTCCTTTGTATAACATCCAGGGTAGGTACATTTATAGACAATAACATGATTAACAGTTTCTTAGGTTTATGGTTGAGGAGGTTGGTGAAAACTAGGGAGCTAATAATACTGAGTACAACAAATAATAAAATGTCCTAAACTTGATTGTGGTAATGATTGCACAACTCTTTAATGCATTTGAACTATTGAACAGTATAACATGTGCATTATGTGTCACAGAAACTGTTTAATTAAAAAAGATTTCTTTACTTGATATTTCCAGTCAAGAATTATATCAAAAACACCAAGTGAGAAAGTACACACCTACATTAATATTTTTCCTGTTGATAAAATTGCAGGTGCTTAAAGAAATTCTCCTCAAATGCCCCAAAGAAAAGAGAAAACTTGTTTAGGTTATGATAGAAATGGTTTAATTTTTAAATAAATCATGCGCTCTGATGCTAATGTAAATAAAGTAAATGTATCACATATTATGCTACCATTAATGATGAAGAATATGTTGGTTACTTCTTACTAATAATCTTTGTTTTATAAATACGGAGACACCTGGCATTTACCATGAATTACTTATGTTGACAAGTTAATCAATGTTAAGCACACTGAAATATATGAGATTCTATGCTAATTGAATTGTAAAGATATCATTCTAAAATGAATGATCTTACCACAACTCCCTTGACTGAATCTGGTTGGACATTCTGGCCGTTCCTTGCTGATGCACTGCTTCACCCATTGTTGAGTGAGCTTCAGAAACTTTACATGCGTGTGACATCAGTGATATGGCGTGTTCTTACATTTTGTTATCTTTCTTTGAGCTGATTACAAATACAGTTCTCTTCCAGTCCATTGGCCAACTAAGTGTCATCCAAATTTCTTGGCATTGATGAGTGAGGGCCTTCCGTGCTCCCATTATTTTAAAACATCACATTTGGTGTTCATTCTGTCAATTCCTGGGGTCTTGCTTTGGTTAAGACTTCTTCATTCAGTACCACTGGTTATTGATCATGTGCTATGTCTTGAAAGTGTTGATTATCGACCGGTCATTTGTAGTACAATGATAGAGTAACTCTGGATTCTTTCCTTCTTCTTTTGATACTTCCTGCATCATTCAATATTTTGCTCATATCATCTCTCAATATTATAACTCAAGGATTAAATTTTTTCTTTAGCTCTTTCAATTTAATATATACGGAGCATGCTTTGTTTTATTTCCTAACTCTAGGTCTTTGCACATTTCCTTATGATACTTTATTTTGTTTTTGCAAGATGTCCTTTGAAATTTTCTATAATCTCTTTTACTTTATCAATTCTTCCATTCACCTTAGCTCCTCTATGATTCAGAACAAATTTTAGTCTCTTCTGACAGGTACATTGACCTTTCCTTTGTTTCTTGTCTTTTAAATTACCTTTCACATTCTTCATTTCTGGTGCTTTTGGTGCTATGCCACAGTTGTTCAGGTCTTCTCTCCTAAGTGTTCAGTACATGAAATCTGTCCTTGAGATGTACTCAGATTTCAGGTTGGATGTAGCCAAGGTTATATGGCTCTCATGGACTTGTTTTTCTTTTCCTTGGCTTCAGACTGAACGTACATAGGAGCAATTGATGGTCTGTTCAAAAGGCAGGCCCTGCCTCATTTATCTGCTGATTTGAGCTACTCTATTGTCTCCACTGATATAATCAATTTACTTTCTGTCTATTACATCTGGAGAAATCCACATGCCTTTGTGTTGTTAGAAAAGATAGTTTCGATGAAGAAATCACAAGTCTTGCAAAATTCTATCATGTCATCTCCAGCTTGAATTCTATCACAGAAGCCATGTTTTCTAATTATTGATCACTCCTTTCTATTAATAACTTTTACATTCCAATCACCAATAATTATCAGTACATCTTAACTACATGTTTGATCAACATCTGGTGGAAGCTTCAGTTTCTGCCTCACTAGCTTTAGTTGCTGGTGCATAAATTTTCATAATAATTGTAAAGACTGGATTTTCTCATATGCACATAGATATTGTCATATCCAGCATTATACTTCAAGATAGACCTTGAAATGCCCTTTGTTGATAGTGAATATAATGCCATTCCTTTTGAATTTGTCATTCACAGCATAGTAAACGATGTCTGTCTGATTCAAAATGGCCAATACCAGTTCATTTCAGCTCACTGGGATATCAACTTCTAAATGTTCCATTTCAGTTTTGAGAACTTTGAATTTTCTTGGACTTATCATTTGTGCACTCCCACTGACAATTACCAATAGATGTTTGCACCATCAAAAATAAAAGTCTGGAATGCTTGACTTCATCCAGTGCTTTCTGGTCCACTCTGTTAGAGAAGTCCCCTCTTCTTTAGTCATATGGTGAGTGTTCTTGACCTCAGGGCTTAGTCCTCTGATGCTGCTACCTCTGACAATGGTCAGCTGCTAAATCCTAGCATTTCCGTGACCAGCTCCTCAGAGATGGACAGTCTTTTTTGTAGGCCATTCATCGTATGGAATTCTTCTAAAACGTGTCCACTTTGGATGAGCACGCAAGTGACAGCTTCATACACCACAGCAGCACAAAAACTGCCCCAGTAGGACAAACTGACAGCCAACGATGGCCATTTAAGTTACAATAATTAAATTAGGCAAACTCTTGGAGATTTATAAACTCTTAGAACTTTATACCACGTAAATCACTAGCATCTTAGCCTATGACTACCATTAGAAATAATCTTAACAATGATGCTATCTGAGGTGGCCAATACATTAATATCACATGCTGTCCAGTCAACTCTAATGCATAGCAGACTTATATGCCACAGTAGAAAACCTCATAGGATTCTAAGACTGTAAGCTTCGTGAGAGCAGATAACCGGTCTTTTCTCAGTCTGGTGGATTGTTGATCCCTGAGGTATGATTAGCAGCCAAGTGCTTGACCACTGTACCATGACTACTTAAAGACCAGTAAGCAAAGCAAAGTGGTTTCTTTTAATGGATCACTGTTAGCAAAACACCCTCATTGGAAACTCTAAACACAGAGACACACAAAGCTTACCCAGAGCCCTCTGCCCCTGCAAGTCAATCACTTCTTGAAAATTTAAAGACAGAAAAGCTAGTGTCAAAGAAAACCAGGCAGCCAGTTGCAGATGACTTTGTAAGTCCATCATTTGGATGTTGTGTTGGTAGTGGTAACAACCAGAAATGTGATAAAGTGAGGGTCAGCAACTTCCCACAGACCTGATACAAGGTTTTAACATAAAGAAGTGTCAAATGAATCCTGTCATACATGTGCAGTAGTTTTAAACAAGCTATTTTATCAGGCAGAGAAAAAAATTCAAGCAATCTATTTTATAATCTTAATGCAGTGCTGGTTCTCCCTCATTTTAAGAAAAGTAATTTCATTATGAGTACAAATATCACAAAAGACAGACTAATATTCTAGAGATAAGTTCCTGTTACCCTTATAGTTAGAGAATTTTATAGCTCAAGTGGACACAAAATCATTTGGTGGTTATGCCTTGGGTTCCTTCTTTATGATTTTATGTTTATGAAATACAGGCTTATTACAGTGACACACCCTGTTCATGCAAGATAAAGGTTTTATAAAGTTTAAGTTGTTCAAATAATGAATGCTAACAAAACAAAGCCCACTTACAAGTTTGGTGATTATAATACATTAGTTTCACAAATGAAAAGAAATTTTAAAAAATTCATTAAGTTATTGGTAAAATACTGTAATATTGGTGAAAGATAAAGTAATAAAACCATTTATATTTAATTTGACTGCAACATGTACATTCTAGAAAAATGTTAATATCACTGTATAGTACAATTGACCTATTATTAATTAGAATGGAGTATTTGACTGCCTCTAAGGCATAATTAAAAAACAACATCGTGATCAATAAAGAAAAGTTGAACATTGTCTGATTTGATTTTATTTGGATTCACAATCAATGATCATAAAAGCCGCAATCAAGAAATCAAATGATGTACTTAGTTGGGCAAATCTGTTGCACACGATATTTTAAATTATTAAAGATCAAAGATGGAACTTTGAGAACTAAGTTGACTCAGGTCTAACTTATTGTTTTCCACCATCTTATATTCTTGTGAAATCTGGGCAATGACAAAAGAAAGAGCAGAGAATTGTTGCATGCTAATTATCATGCTGGCAAATAATATTGAAGATATCATAGGCTGTAAGAAGAAACAAAATCATTGTGTCTTGGAAGAAGTGCAGCCAGAAGCAGAAGCACAGCTCTTGGAAAGCAAGGATGGTGAGACTTTGTCTCCTGTTCCTCATGCATTCTCTCAGAAGAGAGCGCTCTCTGGAAAAGGACATCATGCTTGGTAAAGTACGGGACTGGCCACAGAGAGGAAGACTGTCAATGAGATGAGCTGACATCGTGGCTGTGATAAGGGCTCCAGCAGAAAAATAATGGTGAGAACAATGCAGGATTAAACAATGTTCCTTTCTATCGCTCTGTCGGATGAGGTTAACATGAGGCAGAACTGATTCAATGGCATCTAACAACCATAAGACAAAGCTGTAACTCCCCCATCTATATTCCCATAGATATTACACTCTTATACAGAAATATTTAAAAAATAACTACAGCTATCATCTAACTAAGAGTTCCACTGGTGCAAGCAATAGAGAACTAAGTTGCTAAATGAAAGCTTGATAATTTGAATACACGCAGACACTTTGCTCAAGAAAGACATGGAAATTTACTCCCATAAGGAAAACAGCCAAGAAAACCCTGTATGACATATCTGCTATGTCACTTATGTCGCTACGAGCTGAAATTCTCATAAGTGGTACAGATGATTCTTCTCTTATTTCCATGTTCCATTTAGGCTACTTGGATCTTTAACCTAGGGTCTAAATACTTCAGGTGTGTGTTAGTCGGGTACTTTAGAGAAACAAATCCATAGAAGTTCATGTCTAAGAAAGAGTTTTATGTAAAGGTTAAGTGTGCATCAAGAAAATATCCCAATCCAGTGCTGCCCAAGATACACAAGTCCCACATTAACCCATTAATCCATATGTCCAACACTAGTCCACAAAGTCCTCCTCCATCTCACAAAACAGACACAATGATGCTGAATGCAGGAGGAAAGCCACGTCAGTAAATGTTTAAACATCTCAGCGCTGGCAGGGATCTCCACACCCTGCTCCAGCACCCAGGCTGCATCAGGGTAGGCCCAGGTGACTTCCCCTTGGAGATGTCTTGCAGGAAGTCAGCATTTCAGGCTGAAGCAAGGAACTGCTAAGGCAGCTGTACCCTGGTGTTACCATCACAAAGCAAGAGACCCTAGAACAAGAAAGGGGAGGCTCACGGAGCCATTTATCCCTCTGCTCTTCAATTAACCCCACATGTGTTTATTTGCCAGGTTGGCACAAAAAACTAACTTAAGGTGCATGTCAAAGGCCTTTTTGTTGATTTCTCCATCCCTCTCAAGATGTACTCATGTAAAGATTTGTAGTCTCAGAAGCCTAGAGTCAATTCTATTCTGTCCTATGGGGTTGCTATGAGTTAGCCCTCAATAGGAGTTGTTTAGCATTGCCAGAGGCCTGTTAGTAAAGCCTGCTCACTTCAGAGTCCTACAAATTGGAATGAAGCCTTTGCTTCTTTTCTCAATTTTCCTAAATACATTTTGACTTCTATGCGTCTCTGCCCTCCTGGGATTAGTGGTTTGCAAACAGTGGGACACCTTAGGCCTTTCAGTGGAACACATTCCAGAGGCAAATAAATACCAGTAGCCTGGAATAAATAAAAATATAGAGAATAAAATAAAAATCAATATGTTGATTTAATATGTTGTTTAGTTGGATTAATTGCTTTGGTTTTGGCAGATCACAATAAGCTACTGGTGAAATGGGAAGGTGCTTATAGTGGTAAGGAAAGACTAGCTCCAAAGATGTAGGCAAAACCACTTCAGGAAAAAGAAAAAAATGTATACCAAATTCCATAAATGAGTCATGATTAATGCCCCTAAAAGAATGATATGTGTAATAGAATAGTCTTCAATGGTTATCAATTTACCTTTCATAAAATTTGATGTGTTCTTTTGCATAACTTTGGCAACATGGTTTATTTTTGAAATGTGGAAATTTTATCAGGAAGAAAAAAATCTTTTTCACACCTCTTCATGCTTGAAAAATGTGATTGATAAGATTTACTAAATACTTCTGTTTTCTTCTGTGCAGGGTCTAAGGAGAGTCATTTTTAGAAGTTTCAACAGCTGGATAATCAACACCAAGTTCCTATCTCCTGCGTAGGCAGCAAAGTGAAAAATGCAATCCTGTTGTTCCGCTTACGCATTCATAAAGGAAGCTCTGAAAATGACTTAGAGCATCATCACTAGACATTTATGAAAATTGGTTAAATTCTACCAGGATTTACAAACACATTAGCAACTCCCAAAGTAAAACAAGCCTCTCCCCACCCCCCATTATCATGTTTGGAGACATTTTAAAATATGGTGCAATCTATAATTCTTTTTCTAGAACATTCCTAATTCAACTTAAATTAGTAATTAAGAGTTATTTTTCTTTATTATTTATTTGTCTGTTTATTTATTTTGCTTTATTTTTACCTGATTATCTATTACTAAAAGAGGAACCCTTGTGACAGAATGGTTACAAATTGGGCCACTGTCTTATAGGGTCACTGTGAACCATGGTCACCCTGATAATAGTGAGTTTGGGTTTTATTTTAAAATCTACTATTGAGCTATGTTTGCAATAAATGAACTAGAGGGTGCTTAATTCTGGCTAATTCATACTTCATTTTAATTTACCAAGAAGGAGAAAAAATTAGTATTTTTGAGTGGAATCAAAGCCCTCATTTGTTAGTCATTATGAATTTAACTGTCCATTCACAGTTTTTATCATGGCCAACAACTTAATTAAAGGCCTAGTCAAAATTCATGCTTCTGTCACTAGTGAAAATTATTTATTTACTGGTTTTGTTAGGTAGCAGAACAGGCACCAGGGGTGTCTACAGGGCGTGTGGTAATTCAGGCCCCTAGCCAGGTGGGCTGTGGGACACCTGGATGGGCCAGAACTAGGCCAGGTGGGCTCAGTTCAGCCAATGGGGTCACCCAGTACCGTTGGCCACGCCTCCCAGAGGAAGGCCCCCAGAGGCCAGAACCTGGAGTCCAGGGCTCTTTTCTTGTTGCTCCTCTGTCTTCTGATTGGCCATGCACGGCCTCTGTCTCTGTCTCTGTCTCTCTGTCTCTCTCTCAGGCCTGAGTCCTGCCATGTGTGGGTATGTCATTCCAGGAGGGTGCCTGTGTTCCATTAACTCTAAAACCTGAAACTTCTATCCTTTAAAAAAACACACTTGGATTACAAACCAGGCTTCGGCGTGAATCTTGTGTGAAGCCAAGAATCGAGTTATTTCCCACCCAAGAAATTGAACAGTTTCAAAGTCTCCATTCTGTACTTATACTAAGGACAGTGTCCGTTCATACAATCAAGAGGAAGTGGGAGAAATTACTTCGATTAAATCCTAATAAGAGAAGCATGGTACCCATATAATCAGCCCATTAAACCAATTTGGAGAGCATTCTGAGAGAACTGTCCTTTCCAAGCATTAGTAATCGTCTCTCCTCCTCCAATATGATGCAGAGTGAAACTGCATTTCTTTATATCCCTGCACCCTCTTCCCTGAGCTGTGCCAAAATAATTCCCATTTCTCCCAGGGCCTCGGAGTGATGACCATGAACTTCTGAGTGTTACTGTCTCAGAAATACCACAATTGTGTTACTTAAAAGAATGGAGATTTATTTCCCCACAGTTCTGGAAGCTGGAAGGTAAAATCAGCGTCTCCACTATGTTAAGTTCTTCTTTCTAGATGTTGCTATTGTTGTTAGGTGCAGTCAAGTGGCTTCCAACTCATACTGGCCCGAAGTAACCAGAACAAACCCTGCCCAGCCCTGTGTCATCCGCCGTGGGCTGACATTTGAGCCCATCATTGCAGACACTGTGTCAGCCACCTGACGGGGGCTCTCTCTCTTTTTCGATGCCCCTCTTTTTATCAAAGATGATTTCCTTTTCCAGGTACTGGTATGGCCTGATAACATGTCAAAAGTGTCTGAGACTAACTCTCGCCATCCTGCTTCTAAGGATCATTCCATGTTGCAAGCTCTTCTAGATCCAAGCATTTCTTAGCTTCTTGCTTGTAGATGAGTCTCATATGGTAATTGTCTACCTTTTAATATAACTCAGAAGTAATTAAATTTAGAACCAACCAATTCATATATAATCTAATTAATATAATAATGAAATCCAATTCACAAAACCAATTAGTGGTATATAGGGACTAAGATGCCAACATAAATGTTAGATCGACACAATTTAGTCCATAAGGCAAGACCAGAGAATTCTTCCTCATCTCACAGCCATGAATAATTGTCTGCTTCCAAGATGTTCAACTTGTACAAATGCTATCACACCAAAGAGAACTCTGGGGAGCTATAGCTAGCCTACTTGCATTAGACAGACTTGTTTAGCACCTTCTCCTCTTCTTCAATACAATATGTACAATTGACCATTGTAAGCAATCTACATAGCAGGTGATTTCCAATATTTCTGAATATACTAAGTACCACAAGTTGTGAGTTGATGGTAATTCATCAGATCAGAAAATCAAAACCACAGGCAATGAGTTCTTAGTAGAAGAAGGACTGACTTTCCTGGTGGGAAATGGTAGTTTATCCCCCATGTCAATTTGTATATTTAGAATCAGTAGGCAAAAAAGCTATAGAGAGATAATATGGGCAAGGTTATCATGATAATAATTGTCAATATTTATAGCTGTCTTCTCTGTATTAGAAAGATCGTGTATCTCTCTTATCGCTAATTAACTTGGCCAAGTTAGCTTGTTCACTAAGGAAACCGCGCTAGGTTGTAAGCTATGGATGTCTAATTCTGAGGTCTGTGGTCTCATTCTACATCAGTGGCTCTTTCAAGGTTCAATTAAAAAGTTGTTGAGAAACAAAAGTTTTTGTTTATTTGGGGTCCATCAATTAGTATTTATCATATTAAAAACTGAAAATGAAATATTTGATATTGTGCATGCTAAATCATTTAAAAATAAATATATTAAGCTCATTGCATAGTAACATGAATAAAATATTTTCTGAAAACTTGTATTTTCTAAAATGAAGTAATAAACATGCCAATGTTTTGTATCTTTTCAAAAAAAATCTAATGTCTGGAATATGAAACAGATGTATTCACATATGCATTTCTGTATTCAATCTGTTGCATTCTGTTGTTTTGGTTGAAATATATGAAATAATAAACCTCATAAATACACGTGGTTTTAAAAAGGAAGAACATTTTAATAGCATTATCAGAAAATTATACATATTATTCTAGATTCTACAATAAATTCTACAAATAAGAATGTGATAGTTTAGTTGCAATGAGGTCTCTAAAGCCATACCAATGAAGTTAACATGTTCTATCACACCAAAATCCTTTGGTACATGTGTTTTATTTTGATGAGATTTTTCATTATAACATTAATAAAATATGCATTGGTCAGTCAAAAATTTCTTCTTAGTTTAAGCAAATATTTTAACATTGATATATAACATATAAATAATATAAAATGTATTTTGACATCATTATCAGAATCTTTTTAAAAAACTTTTAAACATTGGGAAACTTTCAAGCTTACAGTGATGGTTAAAATTTTTCTGAAATTTGTATTTGAAAGTTCAACATTTTTCCTTGACAAATACAACTTACTTTTTTCCACCATTTGTTTTCAAGAAATAGCTATCAAATATTCCAGTCTAAATAGCAAAGTTATTTTTTTAAAGTAAAAAAAGTTGTTTTTTTAAAGTAAAAACAAAAGCTTATAATAATAGCTTATTGTAAATTATCCAAAGAGTTTTGATTGGGCTAACCATCCTATGGTGTGTCACAGAATGTTGAAAGGATGTGTATCAAAATCTGATGTTCAATAAAATTGAAAAATGTTACTGCTTTATTTCAACTTCATTCAATGAAGCTGGATTTTACTTTTTCTTCTATTAATATTAGCTGGAAACTGAAGAACATAATGACCAGCAGTGTCTGTTTTCCATGTGTCAGAACACCGGCAGTTTTACCTGGTGGCTGTATTTTTAGTTTTTGCACCGTCAGACAAAATACCAACACCGTCACAAAGCATCTCACATTGTTGTGAAACATAATTAGTAATACTAGTGGCATGGGGCGGTGGGGGGGGGGGAGAGTTTACAGCACAGCCCACTTGGATTTCTTGAGGATGGTAAGAAGTCTGGTAATGGCAAATTCTTTGTTTTAGAGTTTCTTGTTAATTTTCCCACACCTTTTTAAAAACGTGCTGAAAATTCCTGGTGGTGTTTGGTGGCAACAAACACTGTATTTGTTAGTTGTATGGTCCTTGTGGCACAATGGAAGAGATAAATGTGACGTAACAGCTGGTGCTCTCTTCTCCACTGGTCTCTATTCCCAGGTTGTTTAAACAAACATTTTTAACTTGCTTTGCGACCTCACTGTTCAAAATGGAGTCATTAGGCTTCCTTGTAGAGGGATGATTAAGGGATCAATTACCAACCCTAAGTTCAGTAGTTCGAATACACCAGTTGCTACACCACAGGAGCAAAGACTTGGTATTCTGCTCCCTTAATGTTTACATCTCATACACACTATGAAACAATTGTACTCTGTCTTATAGAACTCTGGGAGTCAAAATAGTCAACAATAGATTAATGAAGCTATAGAACAGTAGATATAAGACTACACCGAATTGAATATGTGCTTTAAGTGGGAGATACATACTAGAATTATAGCATTAAATTTGTCCCATATTTTATTATTTTCTGTTTTCTTTTCCGTTGAGGTTTTATTTTGTTATAATTGATGATTTTCCTTTTCTTCATATGAAATCCATGGCAGGTATATCTATAGAGACAGTAACTGAATCAATTGTTTCTTAAGTTTATGGCATGGGTGGTCGGGGGGAAATACAGTGTTAATGATAATGTGCAGGAAGGAAGAAAATGTTCTAAAATTGTGATCATGATTTCACAAATCTTTAATATTTTAATCAAATAAATTGATATGTGAATTATGTGTCAATAAAACTGTTAAAAATTTGTAAAGGAAAACTAAGGTCTAAAGTATCTTATTAACTTTTATATTATTATTTATTTAAATACTTTTATTTTAGATATATTTGATAAAATAAATTAATACAATTGATTTTATCTCTTTATTTGTATTTTTTCTTAGTAGAACTACTAGAAAATTCACTATGTGGTTTGAATTTCTGGCCATTGGCAAGAATGACACTGAAATCAATCTCAATATTAGCCAGAGATTAAGACTGATTCTACTAGTTTGATTGACTTATACTTAAGTTTTTGGTAACTAAAAATCCCTGGAACATCTCACCTCATTTTATCCAAGTTTAAATTCTATGAATAAATACTTCAGTACTCAATGGTAGATGGGAATGATCAGAGTTTATAGTTAATTTTCTTCTGGTAATGCAACTTATATGTCTTTACAACCACATAAGCATCCACATACATACTGGCCCCTCCAATCCATTATAACCACAAGGATAAATAAGGAAGCCCTGGAAATAAATTCACGCACCAACATCAGAAATGTCAGATTGATACGATGCCTTCCCTCTTCCTTCAACTGTCCTATTCCTTTTATTTTCCCAAGAAGTTCAATTTAATTTAATTTTTCTTTAGTGAGAGTGAGTGGATGATTGAGTGAGTGTGAGAGAAAGTGAGTGAGTGAGTTTGTGAGAGACTGAGAGAGTGAGTGAGTAAGTGAGTGTGAGTGAGTGAGTTAGGGAGTGAGAGAGTCGAAGTTTAATTTTAACTTGAGCTTATTTTATATAAAAAATGGGCAGAAATGATATTTTTTGAAAATGTATTTTTCTTCATGATAAAACCGAGTAACTAACTAACGACCATTAAATTGGTTCTAACTCACAGCGACCGTAGAAGACAGGGACGAACTGCCGCTGTGTTTCCCCAGTGCAGCTCTTTACAGGATTAGAAAGCCTTATCTTTCTTCCACGGAGCGGCTGGTGGTTTTGAATTGCTGACCTTGTGGATTTCAGCCCAACAAATAAGCGCTATGCAACCGTGGCCCGCCCCTTCTTCATGATATACTTTTCAGTTTTATATATGCTGTTTGATTCTAATAAATTGAGAAGTATTTCATGCTTTTGTGGAGTAAAAGCTAAATAAATGCAGGAAGATATATATGTACATTGATACACCGGTTTTTCAGAAGTTGAACTAACACATTGAAATGAAACAATGATGGTTGTTGTTGTCATGTCGATGGAGACTCCCAGTGACAACAGAACCAAAGTGACTCGGCCTTTGCCATCCTCACAATTATTGTTATTTTGACCTCATTTTTGCCGCCATGTGCACCGGAGGAAGGCCTCCATCTGCTCGCAGCGATGCCTCTTTGCCGTTGATGAGCTGATTCATCCGGTGCCACGGATGTCACGAACAACAGGTCTGTCTTGGAAGTGCCGACGGTGGGCCTTCGTCTCGTATCCTTGGGTTCTGTTATCAGGAGACAAGTCTATGGAGAAAGACCTCATGCTAGCTTAGGTGGAGTTGGCGCAAGCAGGTGGAACATATTCGCTGGGATGCATTGGCGCAGAGGCTGCAACTGTGGCCTCAAGCCTAAGGACGTTGGGAGGACGGCACCGGATTGGGCAGCGCTTCTGTCTGTGCACACGGGGTTCTTTCTAAGAGTTGGAAACAACTAATGGCATCAAACGATAAGAACAAACACATTTCCTTTTACAATATGCAAGTTCCCTCTGCAGGAAACAATCTCTTTTGATAAGGCACCCTCATGGCGAGGTCAGGACCAGCTTCCTCCACAGAGCAAGGCAAGGGCTTTGCTGCTCTAAAGAGCTAGAGGCGCAGAAACCGAGATCCCTCGACATCAGCAACTGCAGCCCCCTCGCCCCGTTCTATTCTAAATACGCTTTGCAAGCCGGGCAGCTTCCTGCCGTTGTGCCCTTACACTCATTTTTGAGTTACCTTGGCAAAATTGTATGTAGATGTAATGTGAATCATGCTTTTTGATTATTTACACACTTTTGTGTCATGTTTCTCTGGAATGGGAACATATATGAATATCTTCCTCTAGGCTGTTCAAGTAGCTGTTCTGAAATAAACATAGACTAATGAGTACTTCCTGGGTTTCATCAGTTTGCATTCCATTTCAGTTGATAGCCCATCAATTCCTGGAGCCTTTGTTTGTCTCCAATGTCTCCGTGGAACTTGGGCTTCTTCCGCCAGTACCACTGGATCTTGATTATATGGTACTTCTTGAAATGGTTGGACATTGACTACTTTTTTTGATACAATGATTTTATGTATTCCTTTCGTGTTTTTTGCTGTCTTCTTAGTTCAATATTTTGTCTATAGAATCTTTCTATATTGCAACTTGATATTTGAATTTTTTAAGTATGTTCAGGTTGAGACATACTCTGTGTTCTTCTTTTCTTAGATTTTAAAAGGGTACATTATTTTTGTGGAACACAATAAAACAATATTTAATATTAAAGTAAATACATCTTTATTTCTAATTGTTTTGCAAAATGGTGCATTTTATAGGGACTATAGTAGTGTTTGAGAATAAACCTAATATTCAAATATTGTCCCTATGATTTATGAAGAAGTTGATTAATATCTATGTCTTAGTTTACGTACCTTGAAAATGTGCACAATATATTCTATTTCACAGTTTTTTTCAGACATTAACATAAAAATGGAATTATCTTTTAAAACATCTAACATAGTGTCCACAGGCATTGAAATCATTCAAAAAATTAATTATTCTTATTTTCCAAAATTGATAAAATATACATGTTTACTCAGAATTTTTATTTTCATTGCTGTTACCTGCTCTCTAGCTAGCCCTAACTGCTTGCAATAACACGCACAAAAGGACTGAACCATTTTGATCCATGCGGTATTCATTGGCTGATTTTTTCCCAGAAGTTTATTGCAAGGCCTGTGTTCTTAGTTTGTCTTATTCTTGAAACATGCTGTGAAACCAACTCAGCACTATGCAAGCCTCTACTGGCTGATGAATGGTGGCTGAGACAGGATACATTGACTGGATTACAATCCACATTTCTACATGGAAGGACAGAATTCTACCACTAAATTACCACTGTCCTCCCTTTTTTGATCTATATACAATTTTTGCCTCAGAAGACATCTTTCATTTCTGTGTATTTCACTCTCATTTTTCTAATTAAGCCATTTTTCCTACATTCTTTTATATTGGCATATATGTATCAATTGTTATTTGTGATAAATGGATTTTTTTGGAATATAGTTATCAGTTCAGAGTTTAATGTCCCTATTTTGTAGTTTGATTGGATTTTAATGTTTGTTATATTAAGCAAAAACATTTGTGAAATTCGTTTTCTGGAATGAACATAGAATCAACGATAATTTAGAAAATTTGATTTAGGGTGTGTTGTAATGGCTAGAAAATGTTGTTTGGGTGGTTTCAAATGACATGATGAACCTTCCATTTTTCTTTAATTGTTTTAAATCAACAGACAGTCTTAGAGTTATGTCAACTTTTTTAACATAATGTGAATTACATCAGCCACAATAGTCAATTACCATATGGTCAGGGATTAGCAGGAGTTAGACAGGAGCCAAAGATTTCCAGGCAAAACAACTAAAATTGAAGAGATTGAAAATCTCAGGGGAACTTGATTATTTCCGTAACTTATGTTGTGCATTTGACAGTCTTAGTAAGACACTGACTTTGCTGTATCACGAAGTGTTTAGTCCAGAAAATTACATGCATACAGAAAACTAGCTGAGATTGAAATCATTTTAAAGACACTGACTGGCATTAGTAAACACGGATATGGCAGTACAAAGATAATATTGCCAAAAATATCAGTAGAAGTGGGACATAGTTTTATTAATTGTTTGGAAGACTACATTAAAATGTGATACCCTAAATCTTAGTTTCTTCCTGATTTTCATGATTTCCCAGAATATGTTTTCTTACAAGTTCAAATGAGAAATGATAACGTCAGTATCCATTTCATTTTCAGATATTCTTTGTTAGTAATCAAAATAGTGCAAACTTGACAATACTAGTAGACATATGACTTTTTCCTCCAAGTCCTATACCATAAATATACAGATTCTTGTCAGTACAATGCTGTGGGAATTTTGTATGAGGACCTTACTCTATGAAGTTTCTCAAGGCATTCCACTGGATGAGAAACAGCCATGTCAGTATTAGAAGCATATATTTCAGGCTAATGCATATTTTCCAAGTGTTCACAGGATTCCTAGGTTTATATGAAAAAAATTATTTAAATGCCTTTGATGCATAACATGCTCACTGATCTTTAAGCTCTTTAAGAAATATCGATCATCTCAGTTATGTTTCCTTTTCAATTAGTAAGAAAGAGAGTTAAGGGTTTTATCTATTTGTCTTATTTGCTTATAACATTCTTATAATTGTATGTCTTCCATTGGAAAGTTATTTTTATATCACAAACTCTTTTATATTTGACTCTATCTTATCAGCTCGATGTTTTCTATGCTTCCATTTATGGCCTTGATGCAGGAGCATGGTAGAAGACAAGGGGAAGTGTTGGGCTGCCGAGCAAAGAGCAGGCAGCTTGAATTGACTAGCCATTTCATAAGAGAAAGATACAGCTAGCTAGGTCTGTAAAGATTTAATGAAGATCAAATATCTCTATTTCTCAAAGTGTTCAATATAATTTAATATCAGCTATGTAAGCAAAAGACAATAGAGACCTTTAATAATTCTAAAGACCAACAGCATAATTAGAAACTTTCCTAGGACAAGGAAACCAGCCTTTCAAATCGCTGTTAGCTATAAATAGTGTGCTCCTGCTGACCTTGGACATGGATCAGAAGACCGTTGTGCAAACAAGTACAGAATAGTGAACTGTTTACAATGAGGAAAGATATGCCACAGAGTTGCATCCTCTCACCATAATTATTCAGTCCGTATGTTGGGGAAATCATCAGAGAAGCAGTATTCTCTAAAGCAGAATGAAGCATCAGAATTGGAGCAAGGCTTAATAACAATCTGCATCATGCTGATGACACAACCCTGTTCACTGCATGTGAACTGGAAGCACTTGCTAATGAAGATCAAGGATTGCAGCCTCTACTATCGACTATGACTCAATGTAAAGGTGACCAAAATCTCACAACGGGACCAACAGGAAACATCATGATAAATGGAGAAAAGAGTGAATTTGTAAAGGATTTTACTGCCTTTTGACTCACAATCAATGCTCAGGGAGGCAGCAGGCAAGAGATCAAAAGATGCATTGCATTAGGTAAATCAGCTACACAAAACTTAGAGTATTGAAAAGCAAAAATGTTACTTTGGGAACTAAAGTTCCCCTGGCCCAAGCCAGACTATTTTCAATTGGCTCATATGTATACATTTGAAGAGATTAATTGCAAGAGAATTTCAGCAATCATTTATCTGTAGGATGTTAAGATGCCTTCGAATTATTTGGAGGAGAGGGAGGTCCAGATTATGAGAGCATTCACCCCACAGCAAAATTAAACATCTCGGATGTTTTCTCCAGATCCTGAGGACAGGCTGCCAGGCTTGTGGAGGAGGCAGGCTTGCTCTCAATTTCTATCAGGGACGGGATCTGTGCAGGCAGGTTCAGAACCAGAGGCTTTAAATTTCTTCATGAACAGGTGTGTGGCAGTCTGGGTACATTAGAGACACAAACCCACAGAAACTCATATGTACAAGAGAGAGTTTTATATGAAGGTTAAGTGCACATCAAGAAAACATCCCAACCCAGTGCTGCCCAAGCCCACAAGTCCAACATTATCCCATATTTCTGACACCAATCTGCAAAGTCCTCCTCCATCTCACAAATCACACACAATGATGACGACTGCAGGAGGAAAGCTGAATCAGTGAATTTGTCAGCATTTCAGTGCTGGCAGGGGTCTCCACACAGCTGCTCCAGCACCCAGGGCTGCATCGGGGTAAGTCCATGTGGCTTCTCCTTAGTGATGTCTCACAGGAAGTGAGCCTTGCAAGCTGAAGCAGGGAACTGACTAAGGCAGCTGCACCCTGGTCCGACCATCACAAAGCAAGAGACCCAAGAACTATAAAGGCGAGACTCACTGAGCCATTTATCTCTCTGCCCTTCAATTAACCTTACATGTGTTCAATGGCCAGGTTGGCACAATAAACATTAACCATCTCAAGGTGCTTTAAAAACTGTCCTTATTACTAAATGTACTATTGCCTTCAACACGGATACCTTTAAAGGCATGTCAGTTCATGGGTAATTCCTCAGAGCCATCTTTACATATAACATTTTTGTTATATCATGATAATATTATTTTCATAAAGATATTAATGGAAAGATGCCTAGGAGCAATGGTGGGTGTTTCTAATCTATGCAGAGATGTGGGCAACCTGATGTTATTAAAAGATTTCTCCCACCGTTGAATAAAAACATATTGTTTCTACTTCATATATTCCATTCAGTCCCTCAAATACAGTAAATCTTCAGGTTCTGCCTTCAGCCACCTCTGAGCTTCTCTGAATGGCTCCACTCCCTCCGATACTTTCATTGATCACCTCTAGGCTGTCATTTTGAAAATCTGCATCTCAAGCTCCACCCTCTCTCATAATATTTTGTACCTTGATTATCATCTTCCTTTAACTGATATAACTCCTTGTTCTCTAAATCAGCACACGAAAAGTGAATCCCTTATTCCTGCACTCCTTCACCCAAGGGAAAAAAATAATGTAATTTGTACTGAGTTATAGACATATCTATAGCTTCTATATCCCAAGAAAGGGAATACTATTCTGCAACTCTTCATTTTCTGTACTCTTACCTTCATTTATTTCCTATATCTAGTAATTTAGCTCAGAAACTAGCCCAGGCTTCGAAGTCTTTATTCTCCTGTATTCATTACTGAGATCAGATTATCATCCCTATGTCCCATTTAGTAGCCCTTGACCATTACTTTCTCTTGACCTTTCTATCCATACTCTATATTAAATGTGACATTATATTTCTAATATGTAGAACTGACTACACAAAACTACCTTAATTCTTTTCTCGGTAAAATATATCCAATTTTCTTCACATATTCATAAGGTCAGCCACGATCTTGCCTAAATATAACTCTCAGATTCATGAGAATATTCTTGCTCTTCCTTCTCCTGAACTCTAGCCAAAGTAGATAACTCAGAGTCCCCTTAAAGATGCCATTAACATTCACAACTTGGATTTCACATATTTTGTCTCCTCTTTCATGTAATTCTCTTCTGACAACTCTAAAAAAAAAAAAAACCCAAAACCCTCTCGTCCCAAAAGGCTAAACTCAAAATATAGGCTCTGTGATTCATGACCTGTCAAGCAGAATTAATCATCTTCTGCTCTGTGTTCTCATGGCACTAAGTAGCTCCACTATGGCAGTAATAAATAGTTCCCATTTTAGTTTTACCCAATAGATTGGGAAAGGACCATGTTTTATTAACATCTATATTAATATGACATTGTATACATCCCGACATGCAGTATGAACTTTATGTTAACTTTAAAAACCCCAAAACAACTCAGACTTGATGCTATCAAGTCTTGCATTCAGAGATTAAATGGATGGACAGAGAAATGTTCTACTACAATAGTTCTGAGAGAAATTTATTCAGTCAATATACGTATACCACCAGAGCCAGAGAGCCTAGTGTTTGCCATGTCATTATCAGGAAACCTCACATTCGAAAGTTTTTTCCATGTTGGGTTTACATTTTTTTCTGAATTATTCTCTTTCCCATCCCTCCCTTATAGCTGCTGCTTTAGACTCTGAAATCACTCAAAAACAAATGAATCTTATATATAATACCACTTTGCTATTTAAAAATACCTTTCATACCATCCTATGCATTCTCACCCTTAGATTGACAACTCTTCACCCCACTTCCAGGATTCTCACAATACTTTTGTCCCATTCTCTGTGCTCTGCAGTTACTGCAACTCTTCCAGGGTAATTAAAGTGGGACATGCAGAGTGAAGCTATCAGTTACACTGATTTGAATGACATTTAAAAAAATCATTTTATTGGGAACTCTTACAGCTCTTATCACAGTCCATAATACTTCCATTTTGCCAAGCACTTTTGAACATATGTCGCCATCATCAGTTTCAAAACAGTGTCTTTCTACTGGAGCCCTTGGTACCAGCTCATTACCACCCTACACACACACCTCTGCCCTCATGATCCCTGGATGATTTATAAATGATTATTTTTTCATGCCTCCCTTCACCCACTTTTCTGTTGTTCATCCCCCTGGGTGAGGGTTATATGTTTATCATTGTGATCAATTCCCCTTTTCTCCCCCAACCTTTCCCTTACCTTCCTAGTATCACTACTCTCATTCTTGGTCCTGAGGGGCTTATCTGTCCTGGATTTCCTGTGTTGCAAACTCTTATATGAACCAGTGTGCATGCTCTGATCTAGCTGAATTTGTAAGGTAGAATTGGGGTCATGATAGTGGGGGAGGAGGAAGCATTAAAGAACTAGAGGACAGTTGTGTTTCCTCGGTGCTGTACTGCACCCTGACTGGCTCGTCTCTTCCTTCTGATCCTTCTTTAAGGGGATGTCCAACTGTCTATGAATGGGTTTGGAGTATCCACTCCACCCTCTACCTCATTCACATCAATAATGTTTTTTTGTTCTGGGTTTTTGATGCCTGATACCTGACCCCATCGATACCTCATGATCACACAGGCTGGTGTGCTTTTTCCATGTGGGCTTTGTTGCTTCTCAGCTACATGGCTGCTTATTTATCTTTAAGCTTTTAAGACCCCAGATGCTATATGTTTTGATAGCCAGGCACCATCAGCTTTCTTCACCACATTTGCTTATGCACTCATTTTGTGAATAACACTTCTTATAAAACTACTGCTGACTGTGCATTTGCTAAGACTTCTTTCTGTTTCTAGTTTCAGTGTCCTTCAATTTTTTTTCAATTTTTCCAAATATACCTTTTTAAAAAAAATTATTTTATTGGGTGCTCTTACAGCTTTTATCACAATCCACACATATATTCATTGTGTCAAACAACTCTGTATATATGTTGTCATCTTTTGCAAAACATTTTCTTTCTACTTGAGCCCTTGATATCAGCTACTCATTTTTTCCTCCCTCCTCTACCTCCCATCCCCCATGTCCCCTTGATAATATATATATGTCTTTTCACGTCTTACACCAACCTCTTTCTCCTTTCACCCACTTTTATACTGTTGAGCCATAGTATGAACAAACTTCATTCTAGCCTTGACCTTCAAATTACACTTGTTTTCTCATGAGTCATGCTTTAGTGTAAAGGTCATTCAACAAATAAGACCCAAATCTAATATAACTTCAATCTGACTCCCAATTTGTCTTTTTCATTATTCTACGCTAATCCCTTACTAAACTAAGCCTTGTCATTTCACTTTGCTCTCCAAGCCAATTTCAAACCATCTTTTTTCACATGATGAATTTTCTAATAAGCTGAAAATAGATGCCTTCTTACTGACACAAAAACGATTACCCATAATAGATAATGAACAATGAAATGCAGTATATATGCTCGATATCTTTCTCACTGCTATCGAATCAATACCGACTCATAGTGACCTTATAAGTAAGAGTAGTACTATTCCTGTAGATTTCTGCGACCCTTTACAGTGGGAAGTCACGTCTTTCTCCAGGGGAGAAGTTGGTAGCTTTGCATTGCTGATCTCGTGGTTAGCGGCCCAACACATAACTACTACACTGCCATATACTAAGTGTTCAGATAACTTATCTGAATCTTTTAAGGTGAACAAATGGACATTTAATTAGAAATGGAGTGACTACTTTACCCAGGGTGTAAGAATTAGGATACATAACTCTCTTGACAAATGTTCTGTCTTCCTCTGACCCCATAATTAGGGACTCTTCCAACTCTTCTTCACAAGTAACTGAAAGGTCTTCAAATGGCACCAACTGTTTGCACTTGACTGCTAAGCTAATGGTTGGCAGGGCAAGGGCACTCACTAGCAAGGTCTACCTGCTTCTATAAATATTACGGCCAAGACAAGCCCAAGGACCTCTCTGTAACACATGGTGTCACACCGAGTTAGAATCAGTCTGATGGCCATGGGTTTATTGTTGGTGGTGGTTTTGGGTCTGGTAATAAGGGCAACTCCTTTTTTCTGAAGTTTGGCCTACTCTATAGGTAGGATTTTGGAATTTGACATTACCATGTCTATTGATGCTGTGTGTCAAGAAGTTAGAAGATCTGAACTTTACAGACCTGGAAGGCAAATTGGTCTTAAAATACACCAAGACATAACCCAAAGAATATGATATTGATGCAAAAAAAGCAATTTGCACATATCTTAGCAAATTTAGGACAGCTGTTTCTTGAAATTGTTTCTCTTTATCTTTTTCTGGTAATATGCTCACTGAAATCTCTTACAATAGTAATCTTGGAAGAAGGGTTGAACTACAAAACAGATTGTAGAATATTGAATGAGTAAGAGGTTTAACTGTTTTAAGTTAAATGCTATTTCATTATATTTCCGTTGTATTTACCCTATTTTGACAGAATTTACTGATGTGAACTGGTTGAAGCTGTTCACTTGAATGCATTTGAAATTCTCTACTGTTTGTTTCCTTACATGGAAGAGGGCACACGTGATTTCAGGTGATGATAATCCCTAAGATGGTTCAAATGTGATGTCTCCCTTAACCGAGGATACACATTAGATTGAAAGTAAGACAGCACAGGTAGTAGTAAGATAAAGAAAGAAAAGCCAAATTTTTGGTGGTGTAGTGTAAGCCCACAGAAGGTTAAACATTTAATAAAAAATCACATAATTAAGGGTGTATACCTTCAAATCAAAGTTGAGACTTTCAGCAGGGTTAATGAGGGATGTATTTTAGAAAGAGACTTCTCACTGTGATGGGAAAAGTGCCAGAAAGTTCAGCTAGAGGGTACAGTATGGCACTGACGAATGACACGACCTTCTAGTTCTGTAAGGATTCCATTGGTATCAACTCTGAATTCAAGTCGAAAGAAAGGCTAATGATTTCAACATTTCTCCTTCTTTTAGGATGTTGTTTATTGGTATAGGTTTGAAGATATTTGTTTTCTTTACATTGTAGTGTAAAATGAAATGAAGTCTTTTACCTTCAACAGTAAGTTGTAAGTTCTCTGCCCTTCCAGGAAACAAGATTTTATCACCTTCATATTACATATTGTTAGTGGATCTTTCTCCAAACTTAAGATAGTGTTTTTCTCCCTAAAATCCAACATTTTGAATTATTGTTCAGCAAACAGAGCAAAGAAGTTAGGTGAAAGGATTCAACCCCGATATACATCTTTTCTGCTCTTAAACCAGTCAATATCCATTCCCTCGTTCTTTTTGAATAATTACATCTTGGTCTCATCTACATGCAGGTTTCATATGAGCAAAATCAAGTGTTTGGAATGCCTCACCTTTGTAATGATATACAGAAGTTGTTGTCTTGCATATAGTGAAATGTTTTCAAATAGTAAGTAGAATACAAGTAAGAATATTTCTGATTCTCTGTGCTTTTCAGTCTTTATATTAGCTCTTACCTTCTTCATTCTACATCCTCTTCTGAATCTGGCTTGGGTTTCTGGCAGCTCTCTGCTAATGTACTGCTGCTACGGGTTTGAGTTATCTTCAGCAAAATTTTACTTTAATGTGATCATCCATCCTCACAGGAAGGCATATTTTTCTATTTTTTTCCCTGAAGTAGATATCAAGATGAGGATACATGAGGACCCAGAAGAAATGATCTTTGTACATATACCAGATACTGTATGAATACAGAAGTTTCAGGCTTACTATGGAAGCTAATTAAATCTTTGGTTCTGCAAAATAGTCCAGAAGTATATGCTGAATAGGCCTATGGTTTCAAGTGAGCTGGATTGTCAAATAAACATCAAGGTAGGCTGAAAATAGTGAATGCTTTCCCTTCATCTCCCTGGGAAATCTCCACTCCAGAACTCTTTCCCCCTGACTGCTAAGGAGATGGTCCTCTAGGGTGGCCACATAGGAGCGTGACCAGACAGTCGAGGTACAGTCTTCTGACCAGCTGTTGTAGCTGATCAAATGATTACTTCACAGCATGCGTATGGATGCTTAGCTCATTCTGGAAGGAGAAAGTGATGTGTAAAATGGAATACTGGCAATTATATCTTGTTTCCCCATCTCTCCTCTTTCAAGCAAGACATTTCATTGATAGTGCCATCTTCTTTCTCCCTGGTTAGATACTTGATATGCTGAAACAGGATAAAATATCTTTTTTGACAATGCTTACTGGACCAAAAATGCATTGTCCTCAGCTCGATGAAGAAGGATGGTATGTAATATTAAGGTCTTTTTATATGCAGGTATATAAATGCAATAAGTAGAATTTCTGATGGTTTATTTTGGAAAGGTTCAGTATTTATCTACTGAGGAGATTTTTTGAAAGGTATAAATAAGAGGATGTAGGTGAGTGGGTGAGTGAGTGAGAGATAGAGATACTTTGGGTAGTCAAAGGGATGAGCATCTTGTTCCTTCCCTGCACCTATCTTTCAATGTGTGACTTCACAAAGTACAGGACTGGAGTGGGGCACAGACTCGCCCTTCTCCCAGCTTTTTAAAAATCTCCTTTCCACAATAATAAAGTCATATGGTCTACTAATAAGTGAATGAGCACATGGTATAATAAAGTCATATGGTCTACTAATAAGTGAATGAGCACATGGTATTACTTACTCTGGGCAAATTGCTTCAGAAATAAGTTTGATTTAATTCAGAGTAACACGTGTATATCAGGGATTTCTGAACAGTAAGTTTCTGCCCCCTTTTGCAACAGACGATAGAAGTCACTGATCATCTCCCTTTTGGATGATGTGCTACTCAAATGAGGTGGGAAGCACAGTTACAGGGTTATTTTGACAAGGATGGGTACCTTAGGATGATGCTGATGTCATAGACAGGGAAACCCCAAGAAGGAGAGAAGTAACCAGTATGGTTCTGAAACTTCACAACCTCTGGTTTTGTTATGCTATTGCTCTCTGGTTTTAGACTACATTGAATTGGCTTTTGTACTACGTGTTGTAAGAAAGGACACATTTGGTAAAATTTCTTACATTATAATCAAACCAATATATTTAATTAACTTTTCAAATGTGTTCATTTTCATCCAGATTCAGTGAACATTCCTTGGAAACAAAGGGTACACTTAAAATATTCATTTCTAGAATAATTATGAAAGCACACTAATGATTCATGAATCCTTATTAAATTGATTCTCAAAGGATCTGACTGATATGTCTCATTAGAATTTGTTTTTAGATATTTCTGCATCCCTCTAAAACATATCCATTTGAAAACAACCTGTTATACCAGGAAAACTGATTTACATCTAATGCAAAAACAAGTGGTTTTTAAAGTGTGTTTTCTTTGAAATTTGTTTGTTTTTTTTTTTTTTTTAGTACTAGTCTGCCAGTGGAATTGTCCATGTTGCTATGGTGCTTACAAGGTTTCAGCTGAGCTTCCAGACAAAATCAGATGAAGAAGAAAGGTCTGGTGTTCTGCTGCCCAAACCACGTCAATGACAACTATATTGATCAGAAGATGTCAATCAATTACTGATCTTTGGAATGGCACAGGAGTAGGACACATTTGATTTAATGTGTATAAGTTTGCTATGAGTCAGCTACCAATGACTTGTTTACAGACACTGATAACAGACAACTTCGTATGGGGTTTAATCATTACATCGCTGAATCTCCATGATTAATACTGTGGGTACATTCTTTCATGAAGAATGAATATACCATAAAATAAAATAAGTATGATAAAATAAAGCCAGTGAGATAAACTCATTTAAATGTTTTCTGCTTCTTTAAAATGATCATGGGAATCATGTATTGTCCTTTTAGGATTGCAGAACATTAAAAAAAGGCACTGTGTGGTCAAATCAACCACTGCAAAAAACCCCAAATATTTAAGAAATTTTCCCTATGTGTAAATATTGATCTCAAACTTGTTTTGCTTCCTTCAGTGAAGCAACAGTATAGAGGGTCATGACCCAGTTACAGACCATTTAATTTTTTCAATTCAACTTCATATCTACTCAACAGAAATCCCAGGAGTAAAATATCATCAGTTTTTGAAAATTGTTCCAAAATAAATGTTAAATGAAAGTAGTTCCATCATGGCTTGCATTGTTTGCATTTGTCATTCTTGCTTCAAGATACAAACACTGTTTGCATAGATTCAGTCAGGATATGTTATGTAGAGAAGGATTTTTAAGACAATAATGCATGGATATGATAACTGAATTTCTTCTTATTAAACTCTCAATGGTTTCCTATGTTTAAGGGAATTTTTATGTGTTTGTTTTAATTACAGTGTACAAAGATTGCCAGTTTTCCTTCAACTCTTTCAAGGTTATTCTTCATTTATTGTCTGTAATTTCCTGGGGAGTAAGCATCTGTTATAATACAACACTGGATCAGCATAGAACTTTTGTTCTGCTTTTTAATGTGGATATCGTCTGTTCTCTGATGTTACTCACAACATCTTGTCATTTTCAAGATATTAGACACCTCGGTGTAGAAGCCCTTGTCACTTTTGCATCTGAAAAACCCCAAATGGAGTTTCAGAAATGACTCCCTCAACTAGGTTTACTGTTTTGTATGTTTCTTTCTATTTTTGAATCTTACTGAATTTCTATAAAAGCCCTAACTAGCCACAAGTTACAAATACTACAACAAAAATGATTTGAAATCAACATTTTTCATAAATTCCCCTTTGGAAATTCTTTTTGGTACTTTTAAACTATTAAAAATATGCTTGCTTTTAAAAAATATCTTGCCGTTGTTTATGTTATTGACCATTATTGAGTCATCTTTGACTTATGGAAATCATATACTTAATGGGCAAAGTGATCCACTGTACTAAATCTTCTCCATTATTGATTGGGGGTGCCACAGGATTTTCATTCGCTGAATTTGGGTCACTAACTTTCCTTGTTCCTCTCTGTCTGGAAATCTCATCAAATCTTGTTCAACATAATGTTATTGTGAAAGCCTTCATTAAGAGATGTGTGGTAGCCGTTCATGAGATGCACTGGCCGGAATCCTACATGGAAGATAAATTTTATACCACTGAACCCCCCACTGCCTGCGCTATACTATTTTAGTGACTATGTAGCATACCATCAAATAAGAACATAATCAACTACTTAGCCATTTCCTGTGAACATTTAGACTTATTTAAACTGTGGTAAATAATTTTGGTAAATATTATTTAATTGATTGATTTCATAAGAAATGCATGCTAAAGATTATGGTAAGTGCTACAGATGAAATAGGTAGTCATTTGGCTCCATGAGTTTACATTCTTCTTTGTTGTGAGTTCTGCCATATTTTAGATGGCTCCCTTAGGACAGATGACCACAAGTGAAAATAATGTGCAAAGAGATATGAACAGAGCGAAATTTCTTGGTAGTTATTATCACATCGGGTTCTCAATGGGCTCTTCCAATTTACAAACGTTTCAGAAATAAATGAAAGTTTTATTTTTTATTCCATTCCAGACTCTTAATTATGAGTAACATAAAACTAACTCAAATTGGTATAAGGGAAAAATAAAACACACAACAAGCATATCCACAAAAAGTGGGGGAGAATTTGATAGAAGCTCAAGTAATTGAAAGTTGATTCAAACAAGGCAGTCTAAATCCAGCCTCTGTCACCTTTGAGCTCTGACTTACTTTGCATTGATTCCTTAAAGCAGGATCTATTTTCGAAAATACATTCTTCCTGTTTCTAGTATAGTAGAAAGAGGGCTAACTTCTCATTCAGTAGCTTTAGCAACATGCACAGAATTGGCTTTCTTTGACTTAGTTTAGGGCATGTTAACCTTGTAACAATTACCTACTAGGGTACCCCCCCTCAAAAATGGAAATTTTTCAAAGCTATGTGTTGACATTTTTTTAACAAAACAAACTTATCGCCTTTAAAGCACTCTCCATTATACTTAAAATGTTTTTCAAATCTGTGATTCAATTATTGGAAACATTTTTCAAAATCCTCTATTTGGATGGCTGACAGCACCTCCCTCATTTTTTTTCCTTTTTCACCTCTTCTATATCATCAAATCACTGTCCTTTATGTCCCTCTGCATTTTCAGAAACAAAAGGAAGGTCAGGTGAGTCAGCTGTATTGGGCATGAGAGGCATGCCATTTTTTTTTTGCCCAAAACTGGCGCACTGAGACGGCTGCATGAGCTGGTACTTTGTCATGGTGGCAGCGTCAGTGCCTGTCTGCCAAAATCAGGCCTTTTTGTCACATGCTGTTATGCCATCTTTTCAGAGCCTTTAAATAGAAAGCTTGATCAACTGTCTGACCTGGTGGAACAATCTCCAAATGCACTACAAGTCGACATGTTCGTCCACTCGGGAAGTTGAGATGATGTCCACAATCAGGTTTATCATTAATTGACATTTCAATTTTTTTAAAAAAATGAGAAAACTTGAGTTTTTCCCATAGTGCTCTCCTTATAGACTGTGATCAAGATCACAACAGTTTCTGCGGCATTTTTCCTGAGCAGGAAACAAAATTTCACAGCTGCACACTCTTCTCTTAAATCGCCTGCCACAAAAAAACACGGTTCAATCAGACTGAGGTGCTGGATGCTCACCTAGTGAGGAAAAATGCGTACTATGAAAGTTCCACCCAGTGGAACATTTTTTGGGGGGTACCCTCTTATATGTAGTAAGAGGACATATATTTTCTGTACATGTGTACTCAAGGCCATAATTCATCACCTGTAAAGAGTAGTTACTTAAGAAAGAAACGTTCTTTTTCACAAAAGGGGAAATATGTACTGGGAAGATAAGCAAATAATATCCACCTGCTTTGGAAATATTAAGTTGAATCGTGTTTAGCAGATAAGAACACTAAACTGAAGGGGGAGTTACTCAATAGCATTGTGGTAATTAAGCAGAGAGGGGAAATAAAGCCCAAGTCTGTGTATTCTCCCTTCAGTGCTGTCTCTATGATAGTCGAATTCCTCTCATTATCGAGAAATAATTCAGATCTGATCGTACAATTAGCTCAAAATTTAGTACAGACAATAATGAAGAAGATGACAAGTGCAAACAATAAAATAAATGCAAGGAAACCATCAATTGAGCTCATTTTTGTCATTGTTAGGCCACGTGACTGGTTCTAACACAGAGTAGCCCTGTGGATAAGAGAACAACATGACCAGGCCCTGTGCCGTCTGTCCTCACAATTGTCCCTATGTCTGAACCCCCTACTGCAGCCCCTGTGTCAGTCCCCCTTCTGAGGCTCTTCTCAGTCTCTTTCACTGACCTACTCTACCAAGTATAATCTCCAGGACCAGGGAATGCTGTTATTCTTGTTGTTAGATGCCATCTAGTTGGTTCTAACTCTCTAGTGTCCCAGTACACAACAGAATAAAATTATTCATTGTGCTCCATCCCCACAATTGTTACTGTAATTGAGTCAATTTTTATAACCACTGCATCAGTACATCTTGTCCAGGGTCTTCCCTGTTCCTCTACTTTATGTAGCATGACGTTCTTTTCCAGGAACTGATCTCTCCTGATATCGCATCCAAAAGTATGAGAGACGTCCTTGTCTCTAAGGAGCATTCTAGCTGGACTTTCTCCAAGACAGATTGCTTGTTCTTTTAGCAGTCAACTGTACCATTAATACTTTTTGCCGGCACCGGAATCCATTTGTATTCAATGTCCACCTTTCACATGCATAAGAGGTGACAACATACAATGGTTCGGGTGAGGCACACCTTATTCAAAGTGACATTCTTGCTTTTTAACGCTTCTATTAGCATTTATTATAACTTTCTTTTTTTTAAATCATTTTATTGGGGCTCATAAGGCTCTTATCACAGTCTGTACATACATCAATTGACCAAAGCACCCTTATACATTCGTTGCACATCTTTGCTAACTTTATCATGATTTTACCTACTGGTTCAGTTATGAGGATTTTATTTTTGTTTACATTGGCATTTAATCCATATTGAAGATTGCAATCCTTAATTCTATCAAAAAGGACTTCAAATTCTTCTCACTTTCATCAAGCAAGGTTTTGTAACCTGCATATCAAAAATTATTGATAAACCTTCCTCCAAACCTAATGCTGCCTTCTTCATATCCAGTTTCTCTGCAGATGTGCTCAGCATACAGAGCAAATCAATATGACGAGAGGATACAACTCTGATGCACATCTTTCTTGAATTTAAAAATTTAACATTTTCCTTGTTCAGTTCCCGTAACTTCTTCTTGATCCATGTACCCCTGAGCACAATAAAATATTCTGGAATTCCAATATTTTAAAAAAGCTCTCCACACATTTTTACGGCCCACATAATTGAAAGCTTTGGCATAGTCAATAAAGCACAAGGAACATCTTTCTGGTGTTCTCTCCTTTCAGCCAAGTTCTATGTGACATCAACAAAGATATTCTTTGTTCCATGATCTCTTGCTATTCAGTCTTGAATTTCTGTCAACTCACTATCAATATGCTATGCTGAAAACATTGCTGACTCATCAGCAACAAGTTTTACTTGAACGTGACATTGGTGAGATTGTTTCATAATTTGAGAATTCTCTTCTGTCAGAATGCTCTTTGGAATGAGTACAAATAATGCCTAGTCCAGTCATTTGTCCAGGTAGCTATCTTTCAATGTTTGTGACATAGACTATTGAGTGTTTCCAGTGCTTCGTCAGTTTTTTTTTAAATATTTCAGTTAGTATTACATCAGTTCTTGAAGCCTTATTTATTGTTAAGGCCTTCAGTAAAACTTGACTTCTTCCTTTAGTACATTGGTTGAGTTAGTTTATTGTGTCAACCTGGCCAATAAACAAATGTGGAGTTAATTGAAGGGCTGAGAGATAAATGGCTCTGTGAGCCTTGCCTTTCTAATTCTCTGGTCTCTTGCTTTGTGATGGTCAGACCAGCATGGCAGCTGCCTTAGCCAGTTCCCGGCTTCAACTGGCAAGGCTCACTTCCTGCAAGACATCCCTGAGAAGAAGCTGCATGGACCTACCCCAATGCAGCCCTGGGTGCTGGAGCAGCGTCTGGAGACACATGCCAGCGCTGAGATGCAAGCACGTTCGCTGATTCCGCTTTCTTCCTGCAGTCAGCATCATAGTGTGTGTTTTGTGAGCTGGAGGAGGACTTTGTGGATTGGTGTCAGACATATGAGTTAACGTTGGACTTGTGGGCTTGGGCAGCACTGGGTTGGGATATTTACTTGATTTGCACTTACCCTTAACATAAAACTCTCTCTCTCCTATACATGAGTGTCTGTGGATTTGTTTCTTTGAAGTACTCAGACTAACACACTGGTTCTTGAAAATATGATACTCTTGAAATGGTTAAATGATGACATTTTTTCTTTGCTAAAGTGATTTTATGTATTCTTTCCGTCATCTTTTGCTGCTTTCATCATTCAACATGATTATTTTTTTAATATTTCATAGGATTTTAAAATATTTCAACTGAAGACTTGAATTTTTCATTCAAGTCTTTCAGTTTACTATAAGATGAACTTGCTCTGCCTTCTTGGTAGCTCTAAGCATTCGAGCAATTCATTATAACCCTTTCTTTGTCTCTTCAAAGTGCTACTTGACACTTCCTGTTCAGCTCTTTCCCGTCAGACTTTCTGCTGTGTACCTTCGTCACTCAACAATTACGACACATGGCAATGTCCTCCTGGTTTTAATCTGCCATCTTTTCTTTTCAATAACCTTTTGCTTTCCTTATTCATGATGTCTCTTCTCAGAGCTCATTTGGTCTTCTATTATTAATGTTCACTCTGTGAAACCTGACCTTGAAATTCAGGTGGAATATATTCAAGGCTATGTGTTTCTTGTGGCTTTCGTGAATTTGTTTTAATTCTCATTAGCCTCAACATGAACTTGCATGTGACCAGTTGATGACCTGTCCCACAGTCCACTTCTGTCTCACTTTAGTTGTGGATATTGAGATTCTCCATCATCTCTTCCCACTGATGTAATTAATTTGATTTCAGTGTATTCCATCTGGAGAAATCTGCATATATATTTGCATTTGTATTCTTGAGAAAAGGTGTTTTGATGAAATTGTTGCTCTTGCAAAATTCTATCATGTGATGTCCAGCTTTGTTTCTATCACCAAGACCATATTTTTCAACCACTGTTCCTTCTTGTTTGTTTCCAATTTTTGCAGTCAATCAACATTCCTAATGCATCTTGATTGCATGTTTGATTAACTTCAGGCTGAAGATATTGATAATATTCTTCAATATCTTTTTTAGTGATTGGTGCCTAAATATGTATAAATAGTTTAATTGACTGGATTTCCTTAAGGACATATAAAAATAATCCTATCACAGACAACATTGTACTTCAAGGCAGATTTTGAAATGTCCTTTTTGATAATGAATTTAATGTCAATCCTCTTGGATTTGTCATTCCTGGCATAATAAACCATAAGACTGATTCAAAATGGCCAATGCCAGACAATTTCAGTTCGCTGGTGCTGAAATTGATTGAACTTTATGCTTTCCATTTAGATTATATATATATATATATATATATATATATATATATATATATATATATATATATATATATATATATATATATATATAGTTGTTTCTTCTCTTTTGGAGTAATGGTCCATCACCAAATGAATTACTGAAAGGCTTTGCTTAATATGGTAACAATGTCTTTGAGAAGGACTAATACCAGACAAGTCTCAAGGAGTTGGGGTTGATGGCACTACAAATGTCCAATTCTTCTATGATGCTATCCATCTCCATTTCTTCCACCCACCTCTTCTTCCACCTCCGCCTTGAGTGTATCCCCTCACATGTCCAGGTTCTGTTAATTGCTTCAATATTGTATGCAGATTCAGGAAATTTGAGGAAAGCTTGAGGTCAGCAGGGGTTAAGCCAGATGCTGGGTCCAGAGGAAACATTTCACTCATGGCTCCTACAGCTAATCAGATCACACTTTCTGATTCTCAATGGGTTCATTTCCTATTCAGTAGGGTGGTATTTCAGGGAAACCTGTTCATAATTATTCATAAGAGACTTCTATCAGTATCTTCCTCTACCTTCTTACCAGATCCATTCAGGGAAAATAGTTTGGTGGGAGTTCCACTAACAGGTATATAGTCAAATGAGCATATAACCCTTCACTTTTTTATATGATTTAATATCCCGGTATTGCATCTTATTTATGTACAGATCACCTTGGACCTCTGGCAGGATGTTTCCAGTAGGAAATGGCCTACTACTAATCTTAATCTGTCAGGATCCCGCCCCCCACCCAGGCCAGTCCAGGAACAGCTTTTCTCCTCTTAGCTACAGCATAGCATTCCTTCCACCCATTACAAGTACCAGCAACTATTAACAGCAACCATTTACATCCATTACAAGTAAAGATAACTGTTAAACAAAGACTGTTCCTGATTTATATGTATAATAAAGTCAGAAATTAATATCTGCCTATTCCTGTTTATTAGCAGATAATACCTCCTAAAATGGGACTACGACCACAGGCCTATGGCATCCAGAATTATATAACATAGGGGATTATGGCCCAAGGCCATATTAATTGACTATAACTCATTCTACTCACATCATTATGGCCAACTATGCTTTGAGTAGGCAGCTCTTATTCAGACATATTTTGAAGTCATTCCAACCTGAAGGGCTCATCATCTGGCCCTATATCTGACAATGTCTGTTGCCAATCCTGTTTTCCAGTGACTAATTTCTCAGAAGCAGTCTTTTCCTTCTTTATAGTCTGTGCTTAGTATGTAAGCTCTGCTGGAATGTGCTCTCTTTAGGTGACCCTGCTGGCATTTGAAATGCCAGTGACCTCACTTTTAGCATCACAGAACACACAAGCCATCGCATCATGACAAGCTGACAGACAAGCTGTGGTCATGATAAAGCCCTAGGTACATAAGTGAAACATCTTGCCATCCTAGCTTCTAAGAAACATTCCAGTTCTACTTTTGCCAACACAGATTTCTTTTTATTTATTCTGGCAGTTAATGTTTTATCCAGCATTATTCTTCACCAACATCATCAATAAAATGTGTGAATTACATTCCCATCTTTTTATTCATTGTTCAGTTTCACATTTATATGAGACCACTGAAAATGAAAAGGCTTGAGACAGGCACACCTTAGCCCTCAAAGTAGAGTTTTGACTCTTTAACATTTAAAAAAATGTCCTACTTAGCTGATTTGTCTACTATAACATATGATTTCTTGTCAGCGGCTTCCATGAACAGTGATTGGGGATCCATGTAAAATGAACTTCTTAACAATAACAATATTTTTTCCATTTATCGTGAGTTTGCTTATTTGTCTAGGTCTGAGAATTTTCACTTCCTTGTTTTTTAATCTTTCATTATAGATTGGATGAAGGTTTATAGAGCAGGTAGTCAGTTTTATATTAAATAATTCACACATTATATGCTACATCTCCTTCATTCAATTCCCTCTCAGATCCATCATTTATCCCACTTAACTACTGTTCCCTGTTTCCATTTCTCCTTTCATTAGAATGCTCTCTGCATTCTGATTATTTTCCTTAGATTAATTCTGCTGTTTTTTATTTCAAATGGTTGATTATTCTAAGATTTGTAAACTCTACTAGTGTTACGATTTCTGTAATAGACCTGTCTGTTGTTTGGCTAAACATTAAGCCAAGGGTTGAATTCAGTACTAGATTTGAAAACTTTCTAAGGACCATCGTCTCACGTGATCCAATAGTCTCTATCAGATTAGTAAATCTGTATTTTTTTAAATTTAACTTTTGTTCCACATTTTTCTCCCACTTTATCCAGGACCCTCTTAGGAACAACTAAACAACCTGAGGTAACAAGTCACTGGCTCTGAGGGCTCAGTCCCATAGTTTCAAGGGACATCAGCATCAATCGGTGTAGCAAAGTCCACAAAGATGGTATTGTATGTGCTACATAAGTAGCAGCTAAGGACTTAAAAACTTGTATGCCACCATCTGAAATGCTACTAATGTGTTTCTTTTGCCTTTCTGGAGGAAAAATAGAATGATTGAAATCAAGGACACATGGAAATAATTAGTCCAGTGAAGTAATGGATCACGTGAATACCTGCCTCTCTCCATGATCCTAAGATAAGAACTAGATTGTGCTCGGCTACCACTAACAACTGCTTTGAATGGGATCAGATCCTCTTATGAGACTGCCTTGAAATTATGACAATTCTCTTTCAATGTGCAGCTGTAAACATGTATGAAAAGTCTTCAGCAAGATTTTACTTACCTGTAAAATTAATGACAGTTTGATGAATTATGTAATCTTCTGGACCACATTTTTCTTCATCGTCACAAATGTAGATCTCTTCCAGAGACTGACCAGGTAGCTGTCTTCCAAATTTCACAATAGAGACAAGTGAGTGCTTACATGGCTGCACCATTTTCTTGAAATATTCCTATTGGCGCCCATCAGTTCCGAGTCCTTTGTTTTTTTCTAATCTCTTTAGGTCAACTTGGACTTCGTTCTACAACTATCAGTTCTTGATCATGTACTACTTCTGAAATGTTTGAAAGTTGAGAATTTTTTTGCCACCTGTGAATCTGTGAATTATTTCCATCTGCTTTAGCTGTTTCCTGATTTGTTCAATATTTTGTCCATAGAATGCTCCAATATTGAACGTCGAGGCTTGAATTAATTCTTTGGTGCTTTTCACTTGGCATGGACTGAGTATGCTTCTCCCTTTTGGTTTTCTGACCCTCAGTCTGTGTTCATTTTCTTCTAATATTTCACTTTGTCTTTGCAAACTGCATTTTCAAATTTTCTGTTCAAATATTTTAGCATCCTCATTTCTTCCATTTGGTTCATATCATCTTTGTGCTCAATAGAAAATTTCATAATCTGCTTGCACATCTATTTTGGTCTTCTCTTTCTCTTCTATCTTTTATATACCTTTTTTCATGAATTATGTTCTTGGTGTCACCCTGAAATTTGCTTGCCAATTTACTCGAGATGGTTTCTAAATGCATGTGATATATATTCAAGGTTATATTTGGGGTCTCATGGACTTGCTTTAAATATCTTTAGTGTCTACCCAAGCTTACATATGAGAAAAGCATGACATGCTTCACAGTCTACCTTGGCTTGGTTATAGATAAAGATATTGAACTTCCCCATAGTCTCTTTCCATAGGTATATTAAGTTTAATTAACTGTGCATTGCATCGGTAGTCTTCAATATTGATTACAACTTACAACATCCTGTAAAGAAAACCCAAATCCTCAAAACTGGGGCAAGAGGTAACATGACAAATAAAAAAAAAAACTGTAAAATTACCAAGGATTCCATTTTCTTTGAATCCACAATCAATACTCATGGAAACAGCAGTCAAGAAACTAAAAAAAGCATCCAATTGGATAAACCTGATGGCCAAGACTTCTTTAATGTGCTGAAAAGCAAAGGTGCCACCTGGAAGACTAAGGTGCGCCTGCCCCAGGCCAGGTATTTTCCATCACCTCACATGCATGTGAAAGTTGGGCACTGAAGAAGGAAGACCAAAGAATGGTTGGATTTGAATTATGGTGCTCATGAAGAAGATCTGAAAATACCACAGACTGTCACAAGAATGAACAAATCTGTTTTGCGAAAAGTACTGCGGGAATACTGGCTAGAGGCTAGGATGACCTCCTCTCACGTACTTTGAGATGTTATCAGGAGAGATCAGTCCCTGGAAAATGATCACATACTCAGTCAAAGAGAAGGGCAGCCAGAAGGGTGAAGACTGTCAAGCAGATTAAGGGACTGCAACCAGGAGCTCCCACTTAATCACAACTCTGAGGCTGGCACAGGACAAAGGCACTAACAACAACAACAGCATGCGACAAGATTCATGTGTATAGTTACATTTCATGTTGTGGAGAAAAGATCTTGGCAATAACGCTGCTGGTCTTTCAAATTTCTATCATGTGATCTCAAGCGTCCTTTCTATTACCGAGTACATGGTTCTCAACTACTTATCCGTTTTCCCTTCTTTCATATCATCAATTAACAATGTGTTTGGTTGCATGTTTGATCAATTTCAGACTGAAAAAAAATGGTTAGAATTCTTCAGTTCCTAAGCTTCTGGCTGGAAAGTCACATGAATCCAAGGTCAACAGTGAGTATGGCTGGCCAGCGTATAATGTCAAAGAGCAGGAGATTGACAATCAGATACAATATCCAGACCCAGAAGAAAACCAGGCAAGCTTTTCCCACAGCATCCACTTACATGGCAAGTAAATCATACACCTAAGGGCATTTCTTTTCCATTGATTTATTGCTTATAGCAGAATGCATCATGAAAGTAATTACATTGTTCCATCTGACCATGGGGGAGTATAGGTTTCAATGACCAAACTACCTAACCATGGGAGAGTATGGGTTGTAATGGTCAAACTACTGAGCATCCTGGCCCCTCCAAGTCGACAGAAAACGTGGACAGTGGTGTTTAAAGTTAGTTCTTCTTTGGGGAGACAGCTCTTCCTCAGTCAGATTCTGAGTGTCTCCCATTCTGAGGAGCTTATTTTTGGGGAACTGTGTCAGACAACATTTCCCGGTTGTTCATAAAGTGTCCAGTGGCTAGCACTTTGGAAATGGTCCACCTGCTCTTTCTTTCTTGGCTGCCTTAGTCGTGAACCTCTTCTGAAACCTTTCCACCATGAATGACTTTTGGTATTTGGAACAACATTGATATATATTCCAATATTACAACAACACACAGTCAAGCACAGTGCAGCAATGAAGATTTCCAGCAAGTTGTAGAGGCTGATAGAAGTACAGGAAATCTAGCTCTAGACTCTAACGACGGCCCGCTGGCCACATGCGATCCACTGCGGACATGTATCCAGCCCATGGGGTGTTATTGTCCCATTTTGTTTTTTATTTCAAAATAAGATATGAGCAGTGTGCATAAGAATTCATTCAAGTTTTATTTTTCGAAACTATAGTCTGACCCTCCAACGGGTCTGAGTGACAGTGAACTGGCCCCCTATTTAACAAGTTTGAGGACCCCTGCTCTAGAGATTCTGACCGGTTCCTCCACTGGACTCTGTGCTCTTGTGAGCAACAGTCATAGCTAGAGCTTGGGAAGATACACCAACGGACACACTTTATTGAAGTTGTTCAACTCAGTTATTAATAGTTGCTGCCAAGAGCAAATATTGCACGTGATTTGTGACCTGACATTTATCATTGTTTAAAGCATGATAGAAATTGAATCTTCATATTTCAGTTTATGTTATACATTTCACAAAGTTTAGTGAAAATGTGTGTTTCCACATTTTTACCCTGATTTTGGTAAGAATTATCTCCTTGTTCTGTTCTATTGCTGTTAGCTGCCAATGATGGATCATTACTCACGATGAACCCATTCAAAATGGAGCAAATTGCTGCCCAGTCCTTTGCATATTCGTGACATCTGTGAACAGGTCTATTATGATTCATAGAACTTTCATTGGCGAGTTTCCAGAAGTAAAGCACAAAAACCTGTATTTCTAGATAGTCTTACTCTGGAAGACCCATTTAAATGTCTTTAGTAAAATAGCCACATTCAAGCCTCTACTGACAGCTGGGTGATGAGCACTCCTTCTGGAAAGTGGGAAAAGTGAGGATTCCACTACCAAATCACCATTTCCTCTTCCACGAACTCCAGAAAAATAATGTACAAATAGTTTTGCTGTCAATGCAGTATTCTCAGAAAGACTACATAGATCTTAAAGTACATATTTGTTGAATAAACGAATTTCATTTTGGGGTTTTATAAAGGTTTGCTCATAACCTAAAAGAATTATTTCACTTCTCATAAGAAATATTTGATAATTCTTTCATAGGAACTTTTCATAATCATTTTACATAATTGGCTACAGAAATATTAGTAGTTATTTTTTTCATATTTTATAGAGAAAAGTACTAAATTTAATCTCCCTAGTATAACTCTTCTCTAAGGAGCATCCTTAAGCAAGTGTGTGACAAGTTAGTTTGAAACTCTGTATATGTATGAGGACTGCATGTAGCCTAGGGAAATTTATCTTTTGTGTTTTTACTATCATTCCAACAAACTTTAAGGGTCAAGAGCAACCTTAAAAAGCACAAGAATTACAAAAGGGAAATAAAAAGATATAAGTAGCTGGGAAATTTTTCAGTGAGCCTTTACTTTGCCTAAGGTGAGGTGAGAATTGTGGTGTTGTGAGAGTTTGGTTGTGACAGCTTGGCTAAATCAGGATTCTCAGTGATTTTGCTGTTAAACCTAGTAATCCCCCATTGTGTGATCTAACACCAGGCAAGAAACTCCATAAATGGGGTCTGCTGTAAACAGCCAAAGGGTTGAGAAAGATTAGAGCAGAATGTAGCCCCTTTACTCAGGTCACAGTCCATTTGCAACTGAAAGGATGTTACCTCTTGGTTGTGGCTCAATGCCTATAGGAGATCATACTGTGGGAAGACTTGATTAGTATCCACTGGTCCTGGATCTTGTGTTTTAATGATCTTGCTTCTTGAGGCTTGAACTGATGACCTCTCTTATGCCTACTGATCCCTGGGGCCATCAAGCCTGCCATCTGATCTGCCGTCTGATTTGCCTGTTGTTCTTGAATGTATTTGGCTCTCCAGTCACAAGCTCTATATACTAACCTTGGGTTCATCGACTTCTACATTGACCAGTCTGTATCATTCCTATTGAGCTTGGGTTGACCAGCATCTAAGCATATTCAAGTCAGGAGAAGCCTCCTGCTTAATAGACGAACTATGGATTTCAAAACTGCTGAATTCCTACTTCATATATTCCATAGTCTGCTTAGTAATGGATGATTTCACTTGTTTCTTTTCATTTTGAGTCATGCTCCTTCAGCAAATGAAGATATTGAACCTTTGACTCTAGCCAGACCCTTATGGTCAACTCCACTTGTGGAACCAGGTCTTCCCTTTGTCTATGTCAAGTGCCTTCGAACCTGAGAGGCTCTCCTTCTGGCATTATATATTACAGGGCTATACATAAGGTGTTCAGTGACCAGTCCGCAGGAGTGGAGAGCCTACTCCTTCATCTTCTCTTCTGAATTTTCAAGTTCCCCTAAAGCCTGTTCCCCATGCCTGACTGTGCTTGCTGCCTTTTGAAGTAGCAGCGATATCCCTTCCAGAACAACAGCAACATGCATTCCACCAGGATGATAAATTCCACCTGGCAATTTATGTTCTGAGCATGATACTAAGTAAATAGGATTGTAGTTGTGAAAAGACAGGTAAGTTTGCCTGTATTCACAAACCTTCTGCTTTATTCCAGAAGGAGCTACAAACACACAAAAAGGAAATTATAATACAGTGGTAAATACTGTGAAATTTGATAAATATTACATAAAACAGGAAAAGTGATTCCCTGTATGAAGTATATTATTGCTAAAAATATTAAGGTAAGGAAAAACATGTAGGAGGAAAACTAGTTCAAGAAAAGAGAACATGAAAACAATAATAAGTTATGTTATCAAGGCATCATGAGGGTGGGAGGGGAGGAAGGAGGAAAAAAAGAGGAGCTGATACCAAGGGCTCAACTAGAAAGTAAAAGCTTAGCAATGATGATGGCAATATATGTACAAATATGCTTGAAAAACTGATGTATGGAATGTTATAGGAGCTGTACGAGCCCCCATTAAAATGATATATAAAAAAAGAAAGAGTAACATATTCCTGTAGCACCAGAGATTAGAGGGATTTAGGAAATCTAATGAGCCTGAAAGTTATCCAACATGGCCTTCACTCAAGAGAGAAATGAGGGAGAAGAGAATGTTTGCAACCAAGTAAGCCATGCTGTGAAGACTGACTCCACAGGAGCATGAAAGAAGGGCAATGACACGGGCAGGATGTGGTTCATGAAGTTGGCTCCCATGGTAATTGAACGGCTCAGCTGCCAGTGGAAAGATTGACAATTTGAACCGATGCAGGAACTCCACTGGTGAGCCATCTGGCAATCCGCTCTTGCAAGGATTACAACCTAGGAAATGATGAAGCAGCTTCACTCTGTCACACAGGGTAGCTAGAGTCAGAATCTATTTCAAAAGCAACAATGAAATAAAGAAGGTGGGGCAAGCAAGGTGCAAGGTAGAGGTTATAGATGTGATTCCATACTAATGAGCCTTCAAAGAAGAGTCGGGATACTATTTCTGAAATGACAGCCATTAAAAATTCAATGGAACACAGGTCAACTCTGACACACATGGGTCACCGTGTCAGAATCTAAATAAGCTTGCAAACTAAGTAAATAGAAGTATAGAGAATATCTTAAATTGGGACAAAAATGAAGGCATAGAGACTAGAAATTAGTTACGCAATTATAAATATTAATACAACATATGATGTATAGACATCATAACCAAATCACATCAGAGAGGCGACAAAGTGGATAGATTTACATCAATACCTATTTAAGTTACGGTAATTTATCTGTAGTGTGAGGTCTCTCAACAATTAACTGACAATTACACATTTCTTCCAATTTCTACTTCGCATCATCTCAAATAGAAATATATATATGCCAATACATATATATGTATAATACATGTACAGATGTACATATATGCTAATGAGTTAAAGAGTCATGTTTTCCTATTTCTTATGAGCTGACCACCCAAAGCATAATTATGGCAATCAGTTCCACTCTCCCGTTTCCCAATTGAAAGATTTTGTGAAGCCACAGACTCAGAAAGCTGCTTCTTACAGGTTTTCTCATAGTCCGTTATGGTTTTATTACATACTGATAGATGTTACGTCTACTAAGTCAGACTAAGGGAAAGCGGTAGCTTTCCTATATTTAAAGAAAAGGGAGGGGAAAAAGACTCAAGCGCTGCATGCTTTATTTCCTTTTTTCACCCTTTGCTTCAGTTCGGAATGCGGACATATTGCCTAGAAGTAGAGCCACTACCGTGTGACCATGGAAACAACTAAAGGCTGATGATGGTGTCAAACAAAGAAAGTGGCAACAGTCAGTGAGTGACCACCTTGATGTAACTGTGCACTAGCCCCAGTCGGCCTCCCTCTACGGCTCCCATTGCGAAGGAAATGAAGGCTTTGTTTAAAGCCCCAGCAATCGGTTTCTTTTACTTGCAGCTGATCTGAGACAAAACTGAGCTAGCAGTTTTCTTTGCACTTGACAAAGCCTTTTGGGATTTCTTTTTTATTAAAGTAGTAAAATGAGTGTTCTTTAAAGGAACAAATAAGAAGCCCTTCTCACTTTTCCAAGCTGCCTTTTCCAATGAAAAATTTGTGAGGTAAATATTCACAGTGATATCCTTGAATTTGCGTATGAAGGTAGGATAGGGTATCTGCAGAAATATTGGTAAGGATGTTCATTTTCTCTCATAGTTTGGACCCTTAGTAATTGTGACAGCCACAAAGGGAAAATCTAAGCGGATTAAATTCATTTGGGAAATAGACTCATTTCCAAAGAACAGTAGTGAAGCAGAAAGGAAGATAAGACTTCCTTTGTTGATGAACATATTCATTAAGCCTGATATATTGTTAAACAGGCTATGTCAGAGGTCCTGTCTTACTCTTATAATCTTACATACTTTGCAAGAAGCTTCTGTCCTCTATTTACTTACTCATTTATTTACCCTTTCCATAAGCACTTAAGGAATGCATCTACTAATTGCACTCAGGAATCTCTTGGTATGTCCAATTACTAGCCAAAAGGTTGCTGGTTTTAAATAGTTCAGAGGTTCCCAGTAGGAAGACATAGAATTCTGCTTCCATTAAGTGACAAGAAAACCTGACTCTGACACCCATGGGGTTGTCGTGAGTCAGTGTCAACTCTACAGACACAGTTTATTGATTATTTGTCTGTAGCAATTGCTAGAGGGGTGCTCAAGTAGCTGGACTGATGCAGCGGCTACACCAATGCTCTTGAGCATAACCGTGGTGAGGGAGGTGCAGGACAGGACGGTGTCTCCTCCTGCCGCACACACACTCTCTCTCGCACAAGGCCGTGGCAGGACCCTCCTGACCTCACCTCACCTCAACCTCCTAGAGAGCAAGTTTTACCTGCTGAGTAGATGGGAGTTAGAAAACAAAGTCCGTTCGAAGGAAAATCCCTAATTGTTTGTACTAGTTATTAGAAACCAGAAACAAACAGGATTTTCACCCCTGACTTAAGGAAGGTACAGCATGCTGTTTGAGGGCAGACAATTAACAAGCTACATTCTCAATGCTCTGTTAGGAGTGCAGTAGGACACACCTGGTGCGGTCAAGCTGTTACAACTGGCATGCGGTGTTCATGAGCACATAGGAGAGCGTGAGATGATAAAATCTGAAGCCTTGTGTATTGCACTGGGTTCTCTAGAGATGACAAACCAGTGATGCTTATATGTGTGTATATGTGTACGTGCATGTATATTTATCTGCATATGTATATGTAACTGTATATACTCAAGTATAAGCCAACCCGAATATCAGCCGAGGCACCTAATTTTACCACAAAAACTGCATTAAAATATGCTGAGAAACTCAGCTTATACTCGAGTATACATGGTATATGTATGTGTATGTGCATGTGTATATGTATATGTTCCCTTGTATAGTCCTTACTCTTTGGGCTGTGATCTGACAGGTCCACATTTCAAAACTACCAGCCACTCGGAGGGGAGAAGACCAGGTTTTCTACTCTGGTAATCTCTCAGAAACTCACAGGGGCAGTTCTGCCCTGTCCTGCAAGGTTGCTATGGATCAGCATTGACTTGATGGCAGTAAATCTTGCTTGGTTTGGGTTATCTATATTATAAAGAGAGACAGAGAGAGATTGGGATTGATTGATTTATCACAAAGAAGTGGCTCAGGTGACTGGACATCCCGGGAAAGCTCAGGCTACAGGCTTCTCCTGATATGTGGTAACTTCAGGGGGTGACAAATGCAAGATTAACTGGCAACTTGTCAGGCTGCTGACTAAATTCCTAATGATCTGAGATCAATGATTCTAAGTCAGATTCAGGATGCAGATAGAGCAAGAGGACAAAGAGTTAGCCAGAATGTCCATATATATTGTTTGCAGGCCACACCACCAAGAACATTCCTGATTGATTGCTCATAGTAGATCTTATAATAGAAGTGATTATATCAGTCTCATCCTGGAAAATAACTACATCATTAAATCAGCTACATCATAACTGCCAAACCGCTGAGAAACATGGCCCAGCCAAGTTGACATACCTTAACCATCAAAGTACTAGTCTAGGTTTTAGAAATTCTCAAATTCCCTTCTCGGTGGACCAAGTGAACTGTGATCCCTTCTTTACAAAGGGGAGCAGAGAAGCAGAAAGAGCCGTGAAGGGGAGCGACCGTGTATCCATGCTATACTCGGGAAGAAGAGGCAGTAAATTCAGCCAATGCTGCAGTTTTGGTGGCTTTGGCCCTTTGATCCGGTGCGCTTGCAACAGTTTGAGTCATGATTCTCTCTATAAAATGAGCAGCATATGCATTTCTTTGCAGAAATTTCTTATTGTCAAACAATATATTTATAATATCTAAGACTGACTCACTTAACTGTGATATTGCTATTAGTAATATGGCTGTAAAGTCCATAGGTGAGAGCTACCTGAAACTTTCCTGTGAGTGTCACAATGTCAGAGAAGGTGCTTATCCGTGCTTGATCTGGTCCCCTGTCTACCCACAAACAGCTTAATTGTTATCATTAACCTAAAAGTTGCCATCCTGAACGTCCAAAAGGCACCATGGGAGAAGGAGCTGGTGATGTCGTTCTATAAAGATTATGGTCCAAGAGGTTCGATGGAGCAGGTCTGCTCTCTAACACAAGGCACGGGCTGGAGTCAACTCAACAACACTCGGTTGTAGTAGGCACCCAATAAATGTGTCTTCAATTGAATTTAATCTAACGATACAAGTGATGCAGTAAATGGTAGAAGACGACAGATCCCTTCCACAAGGATGAGAAGACAATATCTATTTTTAAATTGCTCTGGGCCAGATATATGTACGATGCCATTTTAATTTCACTCTTAGTAATATGCTTTATCTCTTAGCCAACTACTAAGAAAATAATTTAATTCTGAAAGAATAATTCACTTTTCCAAGTTTCACAACCCATAAGTGACTGTGATAGTGTCTAAGTATATCAGAGATATACAGGATATGTAAAACTACATTGCTACTAAATATGTTTAAGCATGTCGCTGCAATCAGTGAATGGCTACAGGTAAGTTCTCTCCGTAATACACTTGTCCTGGTTTCTTTGAGTGTCTTCAAAAAAGAGGCGTGGAAAAGCTAATCAAAACTATTTTTTTTAACAACAGGACTCTCTCATTTTAATGTATTAGGAAATTATAAATTCCAGTTATCTTCTATATTTCAACTGTTGACTTGAGCTTTAATAATTAAACTCCAAACAAAACTTAACAGTTTCTGTCATCAGTTCCTCTCCTGATTGTCTGCACTGTCTTTGAAGAGGGCTTTGCTGCGCAGTGGCTATTTCAGAAGGTGAGCATGCTTAATGTTTGGAATTCAGTAGGGGTAATCTGGATAGATTTTCTGGGATGCAAGATGATTTGTGGTGGCTTATTATTTTAAAACTTTCAGAACGTTGAAAACGGTATCAATGAGAAAAGAACAGGATAGTTAAACCAAGGGTACAGTTTTCATCATGACAACACCGCTGTTCATTCTTTGAGTGTAACAGCATATTTCCTATGAGAATTCTTTGGGCTACCTTACCCTATCCATCCTATAGGTCTTATATTGCCCCGTTAGACTTACTTTTGCTTCCAAAATTCAAAGGAACACAATTTGTGTCACTCAAAGCTGCCATTCCTATCACTGTCATGTGTACAAATGTGGGATAAAAAATAAGCGCAAGATTCTTCAGGGAAGGGTTAGAAAGATAGAAACGGTGTCTTCAAAGGTGTATCGACCTAGATGGACATGTAAAGACACAATAGTTTCACAGTTTTGTATCTTTGTTCCATAAAGGACTATGTCATTTTTTTTTAACATTACTTGTTGACTTACCCTCACATGTGCTGGAGAAGTAATAATTACCAGTCTGCAGCAGAGGTTGGAAACGGGTCAGCATCTGAAATCAGAGGTACAGTTTAGGAGTATCAAAGTAATGTTTTAAAATTCTACAAGTTCTTCGTAAGAGAATAAATGCCTTCCGGACAAATGTGCTAATGCAGATCACGTAGGGTGAGTCCACCTAAGACACCTTGTCGTTATGCTTCAGCAGGAGGGAGGGACACACTCCCCTTTGCTGGAGAGCATGCAGAAGCTGATGGACAACTTGAAGATTTTTCAAATGCTTTATTTTTCTTGTACTATAATCATTCTTCATATCCATATTTTGCTTTCATGGTTTTACCCTAGTGATGTCTCAGATTGGTAAATCTGCCCTTTTAGGATGCAGATACCAAGATGGCCAATGAAATATCTAAGGGCACATAAATATCCAGTCATCAGTGCCAGATGCTCTGACTTCACTTTAAAATTCTCTATAAAAGAGCAGTTTTCAATTATTAGAGTGAACATGAATCACTTGGGAGTTTCTAAAAAGAAAATTGGCACCATTCCTAATGTTTATGACTCAGTTGTAATTTTGGATGAAAACCATGGATTTGAATGTCTACCAAGTATCCAAATATTCAGAATTAGGTCTTCCACCAATGATGTTTGAACGTGAATCTACAATTCTCTCATGTCTCTCGTTGGTGTTTTTGTGGGTTTTTTAATCGTAAGTTGATTTGGGGTGAACTTCGGCTTTCAGCTTTTGTTTCCTTCCGTGTAACTCTAGACAACACGACTGACCTCCTAAGTTTCCATTTCTTCCTTAGCAAATGCATTCTGTTACCAAAACCTGACCTTCTGCTAGTGTACTAATTCATTAACCAAAGTACACCATACTTGCATTTCATCTACACATGCATTTTTCAGATGCACTTTAATTGCAATTGTCTCCCAAGATAAACAAAATGTCATCTAGGTGCAATTTTTACTACTCTTAAAGAGTTAGTAACAACTGGTAAGGAAAAAAAAAAACCTTATGTAAACCTGGAACTTCTAACTTCAAATCCAATTGTCATTCCACTGCACATTCTGTCACCAGAGGCTTTGACTCAGAATTCTTACCCCATATGTTTTTAACTAAGAAAGAAAGGCATGCTGAGTTCTTTTAGTGCCCTAGGAAGTTTTGATCAAACTCAAGGGAAAACTCTGGAATGTTTTCTCTGTTCTTCACAGCAAACTACCTGGCGTCTACAGAATCTTCCACAGACTTTGTCAGGTTTATTGTTTGGGAATCTTGGGACTCACATTCTGATCAAAGCCTAACTGTTGCCTTAATTTCAGTCTGTTTCTGTCTCATGCACAACTTGAAAGTGGACTCCATGACAGTACACAATTAAGAATAACCTTGCTGGATACAAATTACATTTTCAAATAAATAGAGAATCCAGATATTACACTTAACCAAAACATCACCATGATTCTCTTCCTCAGAAATTATAAAAGTGCTAAGATTACCATTATGATTTATGTGAAGAGAAATTAAAATTTTAAGTAGTTTTACAGACATACATACATCAGTTTGTTACCAAGTCTTTCCAAATACATTTTACTGAAGAAACATGTATCCTAGTCATTTTATCTTCTACATCTTAGAAAACTGCAGCAAAAGTGAAATTAACAAACTAACAAAAATTGTTTCTGGCTTTAAGAATCATATTTTTGTGTCCTTGATTTTTATAGCAAATACATGTAACACAAATAGAAAATTGAGGACTTTATGAAAAAAGATACTCAGCAAAGATGCAAGACTTAAAGTAGAAGTAACTCCTGTACATTTGAAAAACCCACCAAGAAGCTTTCCTTGGTGTATAATCTGTGTTGTTACTCTTTCCCTTATATAATTCAGTAGTCCGTGACAAGTTTAATTTTAAAATTATCAGTCAAGTTCAATCAAGGAATGATATCAACGATACCTAACTACCAATTTATCCTAGATTTTTCAAAGAAAAATTTTGGATGAAATGTAGGTATAGATCAGCTTTTACTCTAGAATTATTCTAAAATAAATATCCCATGTTTTAAAATTTCACTGTACAAATCAGCAGGAGAAAACTAGAAATGGAGAGAATTTTAAAATATAAATAACCAGACAATAGTGCAAAATTTAAATAGTTATCTCACTTAGACATACTCTTGTCTTTAAATCACATACTTATATGAGCATACCACCTGGTGGTGTAATGCTTAAGCACTGGACTGTAATCTGCGTGATTGGCAGTTCGAAAACCCCACACACCCACAGCTCTGCAAGAGGATGATTGGGCTTTCTCCTCCTGGAAACAGCCACAGTCTTGGAAGCTCACACAGGGGGTTGCGATGAGTCAGCATTGATTCAGTGGCAATGAGTTTGTTTTTGGTATACACATGGATGGATGAAACTAATGCAGAAGGCAGGATAACATTAATCTGATAGAAATTATAATGCCATTTTTATTTCATTTAATACCTTTGGATTTTTAAAACTCTGCTCAACAATCTATAATTACAGCATACTTGAACAAAATATACTCTCGAAGCTCAAATTATGTCTAACATAATACAACTTAATTTACATCCATTTAATTAATTCTGAGTTGACTTTTTTTCTTTCCCCAGTTCCCTTCTTGCTTTGATAGCCGGTTCTAGGCCCCTACTCGATGGCTCCAGTGTTTTCTTTGACATCTGGGAACACTAATTTTGCCACTTTCCTCACTGACCCAGTCACATAAAGGTTCCCACTGTTTCTTATCTAAGACAGCCTTTTGCTAATAACACAAAGTGTGAGGCTTTTGCTTGGTACCGTTTTCTATTCCAATTTTGCCTTAGATACTGGGAAAAGAACTACAGGAAGATGTACTTGGCCAAAAGAACACCCAATAAACTAGTGTGGGTCCTAAATGCATTCCACCCCAGTTCCCTACCAATGGACCAGTGTTGTGAGTAATTCTTGAGGCATGGGGTAGTCATCGAGTCCTGTGGGTATTATTCGCAGATGCCATTGCATCTGTCCCGACTCTGAGCCATCCTATGAAGGACAAAACGAAGCCCTGCCTGGCCCCGTGCCATCCTCCCAAGTGCCGTGTCTGAGCCCAGGGTTGCAGCCACTGTGTCAATGCAGGCGTTCCAGGGGTTTCCTCTTCATCTATGCCACTTTGCTTTGTCATCGACATTTATCCTTGACATCTGTCCCTCATGGTGTCCCTTTCCAGGGACTTTCTTTCTCCTGATAACATTTCCAAAGTCTGTGAGATGAAGTGCCGCCGTTCTAGCTGCTAAGGAGTGTTCTGCCTGTACTTCTTCGCAGACAGATTTGTTTTGTCTTTTGACCATCCATATACTTTGCATGTTCTTCACGGGTACCACGAGTCAATTGCATCAATCCCCCTTGGCTCTCCCTTCTTCTTTTCCACCTTTCACACGCATCGAGGCAGTTGACAATCTCATGGCTTGGTTCAGATGCTTCTTCTTAGTCCTCACAGAGACGTCTTTGTTCTTAGTTAGTTGCAGCACATTTGCCCAAGGTACCATGCCCTCTGATACCTGGACTGCTGCTTCCATGGGCATTGATTAGGGATCCAGGAAAGAGGAAATGTTTGACAACTTCAACATATTATCCTTTTATCACAATGCTATCTATTGGTCCAATTGTGATGATTTTTTTTCTTTACATTAAGTTGAAACCCATACTGAAGACTGAGTCTCCTTGATCTTCATCAATAATTGCTTAGATTTCTCATTTTCAGGAAGCAGTCATCTGTATATCACAAGTTGTTAATAGCCCTTGCTGCAGTCTTGATGTCAAGTTCCTCTTTATATAATCCAGATTCTTGACTTATTTGTTCAGCATGCAGATAGAAATGTATGGTGAAAGTATACAACCCTCGGGCACTGGTTTCCTGATTGCAAACCCTGAAGCATTTCCCTGTTTCATTTGAAGGATTGCCTCTTGACCAATGAACAGGTTCATTAGGAGCACAATGAAGTGTTCTAGAATGCTCATTCCTCTTCATACTTAGCACATCGTACTTTGATCCATATAGTCAAATGCCACTGTACCTTTGCACAGTAAATAAAATACAAGTAACCATCTTTATGGCATCCTTTGTTTCAACTATCATCCATCTGAAATTGGCAATGATATCCATCTTGCCATCCTCTTCTGAGTCTAGCTTCAATTTCTGGTAGCTTCCTGTTGCTGTACTAGTCCAACTGTTGTTGAATGATGTTTATCAACATTTCTCTTTCACACGATATTCGTGATATTTTTCTAGATTGACATGCTCTTGGGGTCACTTTTCTGTGGAATGGGTAGAATTATGGAACTCTTCCAGGCTGTTGGCAAGATAACCATCTTCCAAATGCCTAAGCATACTGAGAGCTTCCAGTGCATCATCAATTTGTTAAACACACAATTGGTATTTCATCGGTCCCTGAGTCCTTTTTTTCTAATCCTGGCTTCAGTGTCACTTGGACTCCTTCTTTCAGGACCATTGATTCTTGGTCAAATGCTACCTTGAAATGATTGCGGTTTCCTTTAAGTACAGTGACTGTGTACTACTTTCAACTTCTTTTGATACTTCCTGCATTGTTCAGTCGTTTGCTCCAAGAGTCCTTCACTATTGACACTCTAGGTTTGAATTATTTCCACAGTTCTTCAGCTTGAAATTTGCTGCCTGAATTTTTCTTTTCTGGTTTTCTGACTCTAGTTCTTTGTACAATTCATTCTGATGTTTCACATTGTCTTCAGTTGCCATTGAAAATGATCTAGTCACTCTTTCACTACATCATTTCCCCCATTTGCTTCCCCCACTGCTACTCTACAATCAAGCACAAGCTTCAGAGTCTCTTCTGATATTTACTTTATTGTCTTTTTAATGACAGTGTGTTTTCTTCACGTATCATGTTCTTCATGTCATTTCATAGCTGGACCCAATACAGAGTTACTTTGGTAAATAGCTATTGTCCTTGAACTAAAGGGTTAGAAGAAAATTTAGAGTATGTACTCCAGGTGGTTTGGAGGATCTTTACTCACAGGGAGTCAGTATTACTTTGTTTCTATAAAGTGGCTTCATTCTGGGAACGAGGGGAAAGGCTGTAAATCGCTACTATGATGATCCCAGTAGAGTCTTTGTCCGCTGTAATAGATTATTTCTCGGTGCTTTAGATAAAGCAATATTTGCTAGCTTGTTAGCAAGACTGATATTTTCTGAAATACCACAAGACTGGGATTTTTTAATAAAAAACCAGCATTTCATTACTAATTCAGGATGGTGTGTCCAAGGCAGGACCCACATTGATCCAGAGGTAGACGGAAATCCATGAGCAAGTAGTCCAGACTTGGTCTTGCTATTTTGCAAAAATGTCCTAAGCTTCTACAGCATCCTAATGAGTTTCCTGGAGTCAGAATCAACTCAACAGCAGTGAATTTGAGTTTTGAGTATGACCAGTTATCTGATGATGAAAAAATGAAGCATCGTGTTTAGATGGATCTGGATGATAAATTATCTCTGGATAGAGTCAATGTAATACATTACAGCCTCATTCAGAAGTAGCCCAAAAAGGTTGTTGTAAAATAAAAATACTTAGGTAGGAATATTTTAAAGCAGTACAAAAGGTGAGGTATATATTTATATGACTAATGAGTGGCGGCTAATATCTTAGAATGGACACATAATATAGTATCTGGAAATTACATTAATGCTCAATGGAGGCTATATGTGGGGAGGATACCTTCAACAATGAGATAAACAAGAGACAACTCATCTCCCAGGCATCCGGTAGCCTCACGACCAGATCACTTCAGTAATGCTTAGGGGGTGCTGTAACTATTCTCCACAATGTAAAAGCTCCCTCTCTGTCACTCATACCGAGAGGTCCACTGTTGTTGCTTGTCATGCCTGCCAGTGGTAGATCAACCTGAGACTCTAGCAGGACATCATAATTCCATGTGGAGGCGGGGCCAGAGGGTGTGTCTCCTCTTACCATAAGTGACAGGCTGATTACTTTGGCTCCCTGCCATCAGGAATAAGCCGCACTTTGTGCTCACAAGGATATACTTACATCAAATCTAGATTTACCTTCTGAACTCACACTGCATAAGCTAACATCATACACCTCTTTCAGGGGTCTATTTGTGAAGAACACATTATATATTAATATATTATATTGGTATATGGATATATTATACAAATTCTACAAACTTAGAAACAAAGGCTGCTTCTTAGATGATTTAAACTCTTCTTGCACCTGAGCAAAGACTGACCTTGATCCCTGTTCATCTCGAGAGAGAGCTGATGCTCCCGAATGTGAACAGGAGACCTGAGATTTAGACTCCACAATGTGTGGGGCACCTTTTAGTATTCCCAGAACAATGACAGTCACTGGAAGACTGTAATAAAATAAATTACAGCCTGCAAACTCTGGGACTTGTGGGGTTGGAAGCAAACTGCTTTCAGCAACAACAAAGGCTGATTAACATTTTGCCCTGAGGCAAGGATCTAATCACGGCTTGTACAGTTTATTCCCCTTATTAAAAACCTTTGAATGGATTAAGGTAACACACACAAAGTCCTTTCAATTGGTTAAAATAGCTCAGGGAAAAGCAATTATAAGTATGGATCTCCCACTTCTGCCTGATTGGTCTAAGGACTGAAATTAAGTTGCAAAAGAGAACATGTATGGAGCAGGGAGCAAAGACATATTGTAAATCTTAGTCATGTGGCTAGAAGGAATTCAGAATATGACTATTGGCACATGAAACTGATGTAACATTTTCAAAGCTGCGCAGTGTTTTAGCGTTTACGCTGAATAAATCATGTGAAGTGGGACCAGAATGCGTATGACTACTCCAATAAAGAATGACAGTAAAGAATCTCAGAAACCCAGAGGGACCGTTTTACCCTGTCCTATGGGTCAGATTTGACCAGATGGCAATGAGGTTTAGAGGTTTCATTCAAGAAATCCATCTTTATTCTGACTGTTTTTTTGAACTGTGGTGTTATGTGCTGCTGTGATACGGGACGTTATAAAACTGGTATTTCAAATATCAGTAGAGTCACTCATGGTGGACAGTTTTTAGTGGTGTTCCAGACAAAGATGAGGAAGAAAGGCCTGGTGGTTTGCTTCTGAAATCTTACCAATAAATGTCCTGTGGATCATGAGAGAATATTGCCTGATATCGTGCTGGAGGATGCTTCCCTTTGGACGAAAGGTGCTCAAAATACACAGTGATCCTAAGAATAGACCCCAGCGTATCAAGGATCCCCAAGGTGGTGTGGGACTGGGTAATGTCCAGCTCTATGGTACAAGTCACCATGAATTGGAGCTGATTTGATGACCACTACCAGCAATAATTTAAAAAGTAAATCCCACCAGACAGAGGACATAAATCAAGGTTGCCTTTCTAGGTCAGATATGTTGAAGGAGACTAATGAAAAATAAAATGACTGACCTCTTAGGAAAAATCACCACAGCCCATGAGAAGAAGTTAGATGGGGTTGTTGCTCGGTGCATCCAAGGCAGTTCTGAGCCATTACTACCAGGAGGAAACACTTCCCAGCTCTGCTCCCTCCTTACAAGTGTTATGTTTGAAGCCATTGCTGCAGCCATTGTGTCAGCCCATTTTGTCAAGATCTTCTGCTGTTGCTTTTGTTCTTGTTGCCTTTTTATGCTACCAAGCATGATGTCCTTTTCCAGGGAATGGCCTCTCCTGACAACAAGTCCAAAATAAGTGGGGGTGGGGTAGGGGTGGTCACACCATCATAGCTTCTAAAGAGCAATCGTCCTATAATTTTTCCAAGACAGATGTGTTTGCTATTTTGGTACTTTCAATATTCTTTGCCAGCACCATAATTCAAATGCTAATTGGGGATTCTTTTTAAGTCTTCCCTATCAATGTCCGGCATTGCGCTCATCAATACTTGAAAGAGACCTTGTGCAGCAGATCGACCCAAAGCCACATGGTCTTTGATCTCCGGACTGCTGCTTCCCTGTGGATTAACTGTGGATCCAAACAAGATAAAATCCTTGACAATTTAATTTTTCCCCTTTTACCATGATATTGATTATTGGTCCACTTGTGAGGATTTTGGCTTTCATTACATTGAGTTGTAATCCATAGTGATTAGAAGGGGGAATCTAGAATAAATGGAGACCAGAATTAAGGTTTTAAGAACTATTTCCAACTTTCTCAACATAGGATCATATGTACAGACTTATATCCAGATTTCATGGACCCTTGGATTCTCCGTGTTTTCCACCTATCTCCTTTCCTGATGGCGAGAGTAAGTTGTCTATGTTCTTCAGTTATATATTTGGACTTGGGGGTTCAGGATGAATAACTTGCCTTTGGGTAGGCATAGGTACTGAATATAAGGAAATATTTCTAGATAAATAGACCACTTGCTATCAAATAGATGCAGTGTCTTGTTAAGCCTTTACTTGGAGAGGTATTAAGTGTCTATATCCCTGTTGAAGGAAAAGGATGACCAAAATAGCAAACTATTGCAATGAAAAGCAGCATATGCTAATTGAGTACAAATACTCAATTTTCTTCATTTGGGGGCATATCAATCAGATTATATTTCCTGACCAACTTGCAAGGATAAGTGAAATATGAGCTGCTTCTGTCATTTCTCGATGAATGTCTTTGTGGATTTGTTTAGAATTTTCCATTACTTTCTTTTCCTCCTCCATAGATGATCAAGAGGAGCCATTCAAGAGATCTGAGTGAGAAGTGTTGATTGCGTTTCAGCATGTACAAGTCGTAAGAGAGAGAAATGAACCATTATTGGTTTAAGCCACTAATGTTTTAAGTTATTGTTCATCACAACAGACTCTAGACTGTACTCTACTTTCTTTCTTCAAAAGATGTCATTACCAGGCTTGATAAAATTTTTGATTTCCAATTGCTAGATTACTTCTCAAGGAGCACTGGTTGTTCAATAATTAAGCAGTTGGCTGCTAACAGGAAGGTTTGCTCTTTGTACCTACTAGCTTCTCCCTGGGAGAGAAGACAGAGTGAACTACTTCCATAAAGATTACAGCCTAGGAAACTGTGGGGGCAGTTGTACTCTGCTTAGTAAGTTCACTATAGATACAAATCAACTCAATAATCAACAACAAAATCTTTTCTCACTCCCTTAATCTAATAACTTCCAACATTTAACCATGAACACATCCACATTAGTAAAGTAGATTATTGCTAAATAAGCCACTTAATAGTACTTGAACCTTTTTTTAAATCAGAGCAAGTCCGCTGCTACTGATAGCGAGCCTACAGGATAGAGCACAGCAGCCATGTAGAGTCCCCAAGGCTGTAGGTCACTTGGGAGCCAGCCTGCCCTGTCTTTTCCCCATAGTGGCTGACCGACAGGGTGGTTGTACTGCCAACCTTTTGGATAGCAGCCCAACACTCACCCCACTGCGCTAACAAAGCTCCTTTGAACCTTCAGCAGATGGATTATTAATAAAATTGGTTTAGAAAAAAATGTGCCAGGTAAAATAATATAGTTATATAGTTCGTGGATGCATCTGAAATTGGACCAACCGCTTAAGAGTTTTCAATATTAGTACAACTTGAAAAATCAGAGTGATTGTCTTACATATGTGCTCCTTTAATCACGCAGTTCACTAAAAGAAAGGCTATCATTTCCCGGATCATGTTTTATTACAAAGAACAAAGTGTTCTAGGCTCTTCTGCTCAGAAATCTTCCTAATTCTACCCTGGAATGTCTTTGAAGACAGCCCTCTATCATTCATCTCCCCCACCCCCACCCCCACCTTTCTCTTTTATTATCAATGAATATTTTGAAACTGTAAGTAGAAGCAGTGGTCTTTCAAATAGTCAGAAAACTTATAAAAAGTTTCATCTAGTGACTCTTTTTCGTTTTACTTTTTCAGGCGACATAAACTGGAAGACATTTTATGAAACTGATGTTTTTTGCTCTTCTCATGGGTGTGTCATTAGGATACATTTGGAGTAGTCTTCAATTATGATTCTAGAGTTTCTTCTGCATTGCTAAGTATGAGGTCTAAATGATCATGGAAGCCACCTGCCAAAAGTCAAGCAAACCAGTCAGAAAATTGCAATCAACTGCAACAAACGACACACCACAGAGCTATTTCTGAAAACACCAGTTTAAGAATTTTAATTTTTATGTTTGCATCGAAATTATTTGGGGAAACTTTTCAAAAAACCCCAATTACTTGGTCTTTCACTGGACCTACTAAGTATAATCCCATCTATTAATATACTGTTGATAATAATTGGCAGGTAACGCAAACCAAAACCAAATATTTTACTACCAAGACGTAAAATTCCATCTCACAGCAACCCTATAAGACAGGATAGAGCAGCATCTTTCGGTTTCTGTGACTTTACAGCTTCACATAAGTAGGCCGCCTCCATGGTTCCCCAGGAAGAAGCAGGCTAGTTGGAGCCAGGCATCTCGTAGCTCAGCTGGTAAACATTTACCCACGGCCTCCAGCCCAGTGAAAGATGCGGCTCCTGCTTCCATAGGGATTTTGGCCTTGGAAACGCTGTTGGGTGGTTCTACTCTGTCCTCTAAGGTTGCTATAGGTTGGAAATGCCTCATTATAAAAAGTGTCCCTTTTTCCCTCCTTTTCATTTATACATCAGACGTCCCGGTTGGTTACACGTCGGGCCATGAAGTTCATAAGTTGGAAGATTCACAATCAAAAACCACCAGTTGCTCCACAGGAGAAAGACTATGCTTTCTACCCAGGTAAACAGAGTCTTGGAGACTCACGGGGTCAATTCTTCCCTGTCTTATAGGGTCACGAGGAGTTAGTGTTGACTCAGCAGCAGTGAGTTTTTTGTTTTTATTTTATATGGATTACTTATCCACATTGCCTAAGCGTCCTGTGTTCTCTCTACCACACTGAGACATAAAAATGAATTTGCCAGGCCTCAAGACAAAACAAAACAAAACAAACATGAACTTGCCAGAATGCTTGTAAACTTAACCAGGCTACTAATTAAATATGCAGATCAGATTTTATTTATAAAGTAAGTTCAACTAGGCTTGTAGTCATTGGCAACTCTCTCCTATTCCAGTTGTATAAAAGACGGTGCCGTGTAAAACATCTTCAGCTTCATTACTCCACCTGCAGAAAGTTTTCTAAGCTCTACTTCCCAACTTTAATTATGAGCCAACAATATCCTGTCATCCTTATTTATTGCCCCCCACTTTTATTGATCTATGATTAACACATCGTACAATTTAATGGTTCAAAAAGAGCTCTGCGCTCACCATCATAATCAATTTTGAAACTCCCCCACCCATTCTTTTATACCTTGCTGTGGTTCTCCCTTTCCTGTTTCTCTCTCTCCATGTCCCCAGGTAATCATCAATCTAGTCATTCTCTGTATTTGCATAAATCCCAATTTCCCTATACAGATAACTACAGATGACTATGGCATTCACTGAGCAAGAATCCATCAACAAAAGTCATTCAAAAGCAATTAAAAAATTCTCCAATTGAATAGAAAGCAGATAATATTAAAGTGTAGAGTAAATTTACATCGGGTCTTTAGGGAAATCCTCTTACACAACTTTACATTCCAGCCTGAGTCCATTTGTTAAAATCCCATTTGGAAAGCTCACCATCTGACGTAAGGGTTATTGTCATTTCTAGCCAGCATGTATTGGAGATTTGTTGGAGGCTCATTCCAGGTAGTGACTCTATAAATGGATTCTGAGTTAACATTATCATCCATAGTTTTCTGTAATCTGGATATTTAGGATTTGGACACATGTATCATTCCCTTTTCCAGATTTGGATCTTATTATTAACTATCTTTTAATCACCCAGGTCGGTGTGCTTCCTCCATGGGACATGGGACTCCTTACTTGGATAGTTGCTTGTTTTGAGATAAGCCTTTCAGACCCCTGATGCTATTATTCATGATAGCCTGGCACCATCTAGTTTCATCATCACAGTTTGCTATCATTCCCACGTTTCCAGGGATCTCTTCATGGAGATGAGTACCAGGAAGGGTCATGTCAAAAGAACGGACTGTTCTTATGTTAGGGTGATGAATAAGTGATAGCTCAAAATCCATTCTGAAAACTCTTGATGCTGGAAGTCCCTCGTCCAATTTGGGGGCATCATTGTCATTTTAGCATAGTACTTTATAAACCAACCTGCTAGGGTTTAAATAAGTTCCATTTCTAGGACTATTATTTTATTCACTGTTAAAGTGTGGTTAAGCAGCAAATTTCACACATAGGCAAGATTTTTCAGACTCCATTACTGAGTAGTCAACTTGCATATTTCCAAGATGTGTCTGACTGACTGCTTGTTACCTATGCCATGGGGGTTGGAGCCATGGCAATTTTTCCATGAACCCTCACTGGTGAGGTAGAGCCCTTTCTGGCAGGCTTAACCTTGCCACATAAAGGTACAGAGAATGGAAAGTAAGTAAATAGGTATCGATCCCCAGGTTGCCTTTCGTTGGGTATTCCCAGAGCAATAGGTCTAGATCCACCCGTCTACCCATGAGCAAGCTCCCCTTGGACTTTCCAGCTTGCTTAGTGGAGTTTCAAATGTGTGCCCTTCTAGTGTGTCCTATGGAGGGCGCTGTGCCTCTCAGAAGACCAATGTTAATAGTCCAAGTTAACTCTCTTATATTCCCTGAGTCACCAGAGCCTGATCAGGAACCAGGTCATGTTCACCCAGTTAGGGAAAAATAACCAGGCAGGATCACCCACATTGTGCTTCTACCTGCCTGGTGAAACAGTTTTCCTGGGGCTAGATGCCCTATTCAGTCCACTGGCCCTTCAAAGTGTGTTTGCTCTTCCACAATATATACGTGAGTCTTACATGAGTGCCCCGCCCCCCAAACCATCTTATTCATTTGATCTCTCAGGAAAGTTCACTGGTTAGTCTTATAGTAATTAACTAGAAATAATCCATTTCATTCTTATCTCTATAAAATGCATAGGCATATAATTTGTACACTGACCTTAATCTTAATTTTAATTTCTCATCAAAAAGTGGCCTAGTGGTCCCTTGTTTTTAGAGCTTTTCAATTTTCTAAAGATATTTCTGCAAAAGGCTCTGTATTATTATCCAATTCTTGGAATGTATCCCAAGTTCTTTAGTAGAATGGGTCACTAGTCAAATATAATTTGAATGATATGCAATCAAACCCATATGCCACTGATTCAGTAAGAGTTTCCAGTGATTTGATATATTTTTCAAATGTGTCCTTGTTTTGATCCTCTCATAAGATTGCCCCCCTTTTCAAACTTATTGAAATTTCTATGGGGAAGTATTTGGTCAGTGTTTGGAAGGTATTTGGTTAGTACTCAGTTTTGCCATAGAGAGTTTACTAATCTTATATAAAAATTATTTTCTGTTCTATTATCTCATAAGAGCAGAAATCGGGATAAATATGATCTGAGTCAAAAAAAAGTTAAGTAGATTTATCCCTGCTTTATTGTCACTTGACTCTAATAATGGCCTGTCCTTTCTGGCAGTCCCAATATCTAATCAAATCCCCTTCTGTTTAAAATCCTCCTCATTTGAAAAAAATAACAAAGATATGAAAATAATAATCATTTATCCAGGGGCCACCAGAGGGGAGGGGAGGAGAGAGAGAAGGTAAAAAGAGGAGCTGATACCAAGGGCTCAAATAGAATGTAAATGTTTAGAAAATAATGATGGCAACATATGTACAAATATGCTTGTTCCAATGAATGTATGGATTGTTATAAGAGCCCCCAATAAAATGATCTTTTAACAAAGCGAGAGAGAGCTGTAAAAGCCCCAATAAAATGATCTTAAGAAAGAAATAAACTAATGGAAAAAAAGCCTCTTCATTTGTGACCTGTTCATGGATTTTAGCCATCCCAGAGTTATTCGTATTGTTAATAATGATTCAAAAGCTCACATGACTTTTAGAAGTGAATGGCAACGTTTTGAAAGCAGCTGAATGTAATACAGTCCTTTTCCTTCCCAGTGCCTTTCAGTCTCAGCTGTATTTTCTTTCCCCTTCCAAAAGCAGGTCTGGATGAAGGCCACAGCCCCTATAGCATCTGTGTAAGCCTCAGGTGAATTTCCTGTAATGGACACTTACAACTGAATTCTGGACAGAGGGTTAAGGAGTCAGGGGGCTAGGGTTGATCAAACAGTAAATGGAATTAGATGATAGAGTTTCTCAAAATAAAAGATAGCCAAGAGACATGTTTACCACTTTTAAATGCATGCATATTAAATTGCTAAATCATGTAAAAATAATTCACAAACTAATATGACTTTCCAAGTCAGGATACAGATATAAAGAGAGAAACCATTCATAATCATGTACTTAATTAATGTACAATAATAGGCTAATTTCTCCATAATTAAATAACATCCAGTGCTATGAACTAGTCTCCTGGCATGCTCTGGGTCATAAACTTGAGTAGCTTTGGTCTGATTAACTTGAAAGATACTTTTCAGTGACTTTTATTTTTCCCGTTTCACAGATAAGGGTGGTTTGACAGAATATATCAATGTCAGGGACAGCATTTGGTGATAAACAATGAATCACAGAATAGTTACGGACATCCTAAGTTATTTATTGTGGTTCTAGAGCATGTTGAAACTGTGATAATGAACATAATACAGTTGTGAATCTTTCTGGTTTTCTACATCTGAGGAATCAAATGCTCTTGAACTTTTTAGTGTTCGTGACTGACTGCATGAAAGAATACTGCATAAAATCAATCCAATTTTTATGGCTTTTTAGGGTATTTAATTAGTGTTTCAGGAGAGTTAGCATTTTATGAAGAAGTCTATCCATCAGAATTACAAAAAGTGGGCAAAGATTCATAATCTGAAATGAAATGTCAACTTTACCCTGAAGGATCAAGTATAAAAAATTCATAATTCTCACTATAAACATTTTTGTGTGCCAAACACTGTCCATTAATTATCTTATTCAAGTCTTCCAGTAGAGTGTGCATTGGCTCGCATTCACATTTTGGAGGTGGTTACTCTGATAAAGGCTCACTTGCCGCAGTTTCAAGTCCTGCATTACAGAATGCCACAAGCAGATGATTGGAGTGGGCAGAAAGGGATTTCCTCATACTTAGGAGTCTCCAGGTAGAAATCCCGGCTGATCTTGGTCGTTTGCTCCCAACTGCAGGGGAAGCTCTTCTGCTGCGTCCGTTCCTAGGTGATCCTCTCTGGTGGCATGAGAGCAGCCTTTGCCCCTCGGCGCTTCCTTCCTTCTCTCAGCATCTGCTTTCTTCTCCACAGGATCTTCCTTTGAGATTTTAAAAGTTAACGTCTTAAAACACCCCTTCCACTGATCTGGCCTCAATAACAAAACAAAAAAACATGTTCCCAGCTGAGATTACATGCCCAGGTGTAGTTGTGAGGACTGGCAACACGTACTTTGGGGGACACAATTTAATTTATAACATTTCCTATTTCAAACTCAGCATTGTCTAGCCTCAAAGACTGTATTTATCTCAATGCCATACTACGATCACGTGCTACTATAATTATAAAAGCTGAATGGAAGGGGTGACTGAAAGAATTTAACTGGACTCAATTTACTGGCTGTTTTTAAGTGGCTATCATTTGTCTCTTTACTTCCTGCTGAATTATACAGCCCAAAGTTGGCTTAAAATCATCTTCCTCCATCAATTAAAATCTATGATCCAGGACGGCCACGGATACAGCACTTTGTGATACCATTCCCGCCTGAAAGCGCACCATCAACTGAAGCCTCTGATAACATCCACGCAGCCCTGGAGGCACAGTGGTAACGAGTTGGGCTGTGATGCCCAGTGTCCACAGTTGGAAGCCACAGCTCTGCAGAAGAAAGACAGGTTTCCTACTCCTGTACAGGGGAACCCAATGGGGCAGTTCTGCTCTGTCCTACAGGGGCTCCAGGAGTCTGAATTGATGGGATGGCAGTGAGTTTGGCTTAGGATAAGTTTAGTAAAAAGATGTATGCAATCATTTACAACAATTATAAGAAGCATGCATGTTATTTATTAGTGCCTTGTCAGTTGTTTTCTTCATAAATTGAATACTATCAAAATGCTGTGGGTATCCAGAAGTTCTTCTCATTCTAAAATCACAAATTTAAAGGCAACATTTTAGTGGCTGAGTGAAGCAATCTCTATATTATGGACATAGCATATTGATGCATTTTATAATATATTTTATAATTTAATTATATTGCCATATATTAAATATAATATCTTCTTCACAGAGATACTAGAAGATCATTTCTCATGGTTGTTTTGGTTTGGTTTGGTTTTGATAGACCAGGAAATAGAAAAATTATCAGATCAAGCTGAATTTTACTTAATGAGTTTAAGCATAAAGGTTCTTAATACTTTCCCTATATTTATAGAAAATATTATTTCATATTTTAGATGTGTGTTTTCTATAAATCACAAATATAATCAAGCTTTAAGTCATGTAAAAATAAACACGAGAAAGACAAAAAATGGTTTTTCTTATTAGCATCTATATTGTTTTAAGGTATTCAACCCCCTGATGTAATGTTTTTGATAGTTTTAAACTAAATTTATGTAAACTTATGTCAGAAAAATTCAGAATGTGAGCATAACTTTTGCCCCTAAAACCTGTAGATAGACTAAATTAAATGTTGTGAAATTCAATAGGAATTCCTTTTATTTAGAAGAACCATTGGCAATTGCTTTCATAAAATCTCATTCCTCAGTTTTCTTATACTCTTGGTAAGAAAGTGTCCTTATCGAGTTAGAAACCATTTGTTTAGATAGCTTCCAATCTTGTATTCAAAATAAACAGTATTACCTCTTTCCTTGATCTAAGCTCTTCTCATCTTCTCGCTGTAACCTTCCAATCCCTTTCTCCTACTAAATAACAACAATAGCATCCATCACTCACCCTTTTCAGATGGGTGTCTTCATGACCTTGCATTCTCAAAGTGACCCCTTCGCTCAAACATAGTGTGATCTAGTTACAAGCCACTGTCCAACATTCTTTTAGCTTACAAATAAGAAAGTAAACATATTTTTCTTAGTGAATGTAAAACTATATTATGTAATATCATTCTCTAATTTAACATATGTACAGAAAATATGGTATGAACTTTTTAAATTTAAGAGAACCAATATTATCAAGCAAAACAAATTTCGGTGTAAGGGTTATGTGTTTGAAAACTAAAGTGATAGCATTTACTAATTAGATCACTATGGGTAGATGACAAAACCATCAAGTATATTTTGTAGTAATTTAGATGTATGCATATTTTAAAAATAGCTTTTTATAGGATAAGTTTTAGAATCTACCAATGCCTAATAATTTCAAAGCAATATTAAGACAAATATCATGAAAACCTCAATATTCACATCTCTCTCACATATACAGTGTTTAAAAAAGATTTATCAATTATATTTGATCATATGTAACAGGGTTTTTTAGGATCTACATTATCTAACCATAAAGATGTTGTTTTGTGTTAAATTTGAAATGAATCTTATATAAAGATAATTTGTTTTACATCTCATATGAGATGGTATTGGACTCAACTGTAAAGAAATTTAAATCTGAGATCTTTGTCTAAGACTACCTTCAAAAATATTACATGTGGGCGTGATATACTTGAATAGTTACATATATGTCTCACGTTGTTCTACAAAATATTTGGCAAAAAATAATATGTACCTAATCAAAAAATAGCCAGAGGATTTAAACAGACATCTCATGGAGTGTGATGTTCAAGGTCGTTAGAGAGCAGAGAAATGATAATCAAATAAGACCCCACTTCCCTGAGTTAAATACATCGAGCACAACAGGACAAATATCAAATAACCTCACTTTTGTAAAAATTGTAAAATTACAAGTAAAGGCAAATATTTAAAAATCAAGTTTTAAGTGGTATGACCTTGCTCTGAGTTTTAAGGGGTGAGGGAGGGAAGGAAAAGATAGGAGGGACATCTCTGATGATGTAGGTTACCTGGATTAACAGTAGGTTGACACTGTTTGTGATTCTAGTTGTGCTCGATAAGTAGTACTCCGTAGAAAGTTGGACTGGCAGAAGGGTTGAGATAGACAAATTTATAGCAGTAAAAAGGTAGCTTCTCTTGCAGTAATGCACAACCAAATACCACGTGAGAGTTGATTGGTTGGTATGGAGGTTAAGGACATGAATTCATGGGACAACTCAATTAATTTGCCTCAGGATGTATTTAAGGTTTCTGTTCTATGTCCTATCATGATAAACAGTGCTTGGTTTCTTAAAATAAATTCAAGTGACCTCCCAAGACAAAACAATTGATCTATTATGTACGTTGGGTACAACAGGACTGTCAGAAATAGAAGATAGGTATGGAATGTGTGTCTAATTGCTTCCATGAAGTAATGAAACTTTTTCCATGATGTCAGAATTGAATGGTGCCCAGCTACTATCAATAAATATTTGTATCAAAGATTATACAAAAATATTGATCAAAATGGTGTGTCAAAATGTGAATGCAACGTACCAGAATGAAGTATCAAACCAATAGAGGGGTCTGCAGGGCTGGCCCCAATCCCAGTTACATGGGACGCCCCCCTCCAGAAGAATGCACTACAGAGTACAGCACTGAAGCTACAGTTCAGGGAGGGGGCACATCTGATTAGAGCATTCAGGAGCAAACTAAGAAGGAAGGAGAGAATGAGAAAGTTGAACACATCCTAGTCCACCAAGCCCCGAGTACAACATTCCTGCTCAGAACAGCCAACACATAGAGGACCATAGGGTCGGCCCCACCACAAGACATGACATCCCTCACTGTCCCATAATTCTAGAGGGGCAACACTGGAGAAAATGCAAGGATTGTTCCTAAGCTGACCCCACCACACCTGGGTGAAACACAAAGGGCATGCAACAGAGCAGCAAGGGGAGCAAAGCAATGAAGTCCATGAAGAATCCTCAAAATAGACTTTGGGGGCAGAACTTAGCACCTCAATAAATTCAACCAGGAAACACACATAAAGGTCAATAAACAGACCTTGAACTATTTGTAGGCCTTTCTTTTGTTGATTTTGGTTTTTTGTTTGTGCTTATTACTGTTTTTCCATGTCGGTCTAGATATGATATGTGGGATAATCTGGAGGAGAAAAAAACAGGACTGATGATTCCAGCTGGGTGGGTCCCATTTTTGGGGGTGACACATGGAAGGGGGGGCAGGGGAAAGGAAGTGGGGAACCAACCAAATGAGGGAACAACAAGTGATCTAAAGTTGATGGTTAGAAGGGTAGGGTCTGCTCAAGTGCAATGTAGCCCAGAGGAATTAATGAATGGTGACTGAAGGTTGAACATGATAGTGGGACAAGAGGAAAGTAAAAGGAAATAGAGGAAATAACTAGGAAGCAAATGACATTTATAGAGGTCTAAATATAGGGATGTACATATGTAAATAGATTTATATATAATGACATGGAAGTAGATCGAGGTACATATATTTATATGTCAAGTGTTAAGGTAGCAGATAGACAGTGGGCCTCTACTTAAGTATTGCTCAAGGCAAAAACACTTTGTTCTAATACCAGCATTCTGTGATATTCACCTTCTGGACATAATTGCTGAAGACAAAATGGACACATAAGCAAATGTGGTGAAGAAAGATGATTATGCCTGGCTATAAAAAATATAGCACCAGGGGTCTTAAAGGCTTGAAGATAAGCAGCCATCATGCTGAGAAGCAACAACACCTACATGGGAAAAGCACATAAGCCTGTGTAATCATGAGGTGTTGATGAGATGAGGTATCAGGCATCAAAGACCCAGAACAAAAAATCATATAGATTTGAATGAGGGAGAGGGCCGAATGGAGACCCAAAGCCAGTGTCTAGACAATTAGACAACCCCTCACAGAAGTTTCACAAGGAAGAGATAAACCAGTCACAGTGCTGGATAGCATCAATGGAGCATACAACTTTCCTCTATTTCTTTAATGCTTCCTCTACCCCACTATCATGACCCCAATTCTACCTTACAAATCTGGCTAGACCAGAGCATGTACACCAGTACAGATAAGAGCTTGCAACACAGGGGATCCAGGACAGATAAACCCCTCAGGAACAATAATGTGAGTAGGGATATCAAGATACCAGGGGGATAAGGGGAAAGTGTGTGGGGGGCGGAGGAAAGGGGGACACATCACAGTGATCAATATATTACCCCCCAGGGGTACAGACCACAGAATAGTGGGTGAAGGAGACAGCATTCAGTATAAGACATGAAAATAATTAAAATTTATATATTATCAAGGGTTCGTGAGGGAGGGAGAGTGAGGAAGGCAGAAAAAAAGAAAATCAAAAGGGAGAATTTATAGAACAGAATTGCAAATTATTTTAGGCTACACACTATCTGGAATCAAAAGAGCTGGATGAACTCATGAGGCCATCGTTCTGAGATACTTTTTAAGACTTGAAGGAAAAATATCCCTGGAAATTTTCTTGAAACCCAAAAATTTATTTCAGTTAATTGGTTAAAAAATGTCACCCTTAGAGATTATGCTGTTTTAGGAATTTTCTACATTAAATCAGTAATAACTGCAGTTTGAAAGATTGCCTATAATCCTCAGGGCCCGGGCGTTTGTGGTAGAGTGAGAAAGAGGCTGAAAGGAGGCACAGCGTGGTTGCATAACCCACAGGGATTATGTCAGCTGACATGCTGGAATCAGGGTATGTTTTGGGATGTACATTCTCAACAAAAACTGGAAATCCAAATTTTAAGTAAAAAATGAGATATGTGGTATGAGTTTTCTCTGTTTTAAAAATTAAGAAAACATGTAGATCATGTCTTCCATCTACAAGTGTTCTTTTTCTTGTTCTTTTCTTTGAATCAAAGTATAACTGTGATCAATTTTATTTTTACTTTAAAATATTTCTTTGCCTTTGTGAATGAATGTGCCTAATGAGTATATCTGCTTGGCATTTGCTTTGGGATCTATTCTTTGGGGTAGTGATCATGTTAGCAAATGTATTTTCAATAATTCAAAGTATTAAGATTGGGTAAAAATAAACACAAATTACTTTGAATACTAATGTTACAATAACAGAAATACTACTGGCGGGTAACTTAAAAAAAAAAAAAGATATTATTTTCTCACAGTTCCAAAGGCTCCAATCCCAAATAAGGCTGGTTATGTTGTTTCCTTCTATCGCCCTTTCTTGGGTTCTGAGTAAGTTAAGCTTGATCTATCACCTGAATCACCTCTATATTTATTTGTGTGTCCATTCTTGTGTGTGTGTGTATCAATCCTGTAGAACCACATTGAGAAGTGTTGAGACATAGCTGGTATCCACTCTGCGCTTCTATGGCCTCATTAACCGAGCAAAAGAAAGCCCCATATTTCACAGTGAGGCTCACCTTCAGAGGTACAGGAATGAAAGTTCGATATATTTTGGGGTGACATGAGTTGATCTACTCAGTTCCATTTGCTGTTCAGGGGTGACGTAGGATCTTACATTATCCTACAGCACCCCTCACCCACTTTTCTGTTATTCATCCCCCTGGGAGGGGGTTATAGATGGATCCTTGTGATCAATTCCTCCTTTCTACCCCCACCCTCCCCTAATCCTCTTGGAATCTCTACTCTCATTGTTGGCTCTGAGGGTTTTATCTATCCTAGATTCCCTGTATTTTGGGCTCCTATCTGTAGCAGTGTGCATGCTCTGGTCTAATCTGATTTGTAAGGTAGAATTGAAGTCATGATAATGGGGTGATGGAAGCACCAAAGGACCAGAGGAAGGTTGTTTCATTGGTACTATGCTGTACCCTGACTGGCTCATCTCTTCCGTGTGATGCCTCTGTGAGGGGACGTCCAATTGTCTACAGATGAGCATTGGGTCTTCACTCCATGCTGTTTATATCTCCACAGGGAAAGAGGGACCAGACATCAACTCAGTGCTCCAAGATGTGAGTGCAACATGCCAGCACGGAGTAGGGAACCAGTCGAGAAGTCTGAGGGGCTGGCCCCAATCCCAACTACATGGACACTTGCTCCTCCCCCCAGAAGAAACTATTTCAGAGGAAAACACTGAATCTGCAGCTCAGGGAGCGGGAAATTTCTGATCAGAGCACACGGGAGCAAATGAAGTGGGAGGAAGAGAGCGTGGAGCACATTGTGGCCCACCAAACCTTGAGGATGATATTCCTGCTCAGAGCAGGCAATCCACAGAGAAGACCACATGGCCGGCCCCACTATGAGACATAACATCTCTCACTGACACATTGCCCTACAGGGGAAAACACTGGAGATACAATGTGGGAATTCCGCAGTGTCTGATTCCACCACACTGAGGTAAAACACCAATGGTGTGCAACAGACTAGCAAGGGGAACAGAACAACGAAGTTCCCAGGGAATACCAAAATCAGACTGGGGCCAGGGCTCGGTGCCCCAACAGACTCGACTGGAAAACACTCCTAAAGGCCAACAAACAGTCCTTTAACTAACTTCAAGCTTTTCTTTCTTGTGTTTTGGTTTTTGTCATTGGCTCGTTGTTCTGTTTTATTTTGTTGCTTGTTTTTGCTCTGTCTTGTTTTTGTGCATGTTATTATCTCTGCAAGTCTGTCAAAAAAAGATAGGCTGGATGAGCCATCTGGAGGCGAAAACAATGTGTCCAACAGTTTCAGGGGGACATGGGAGAAGGGGAGGTGGGGGGAAAGGAAGTAGTGTTAACAAACCCAGGGACAAGGGAACAAGTGATCCAAATAGGTGGTGAGGAGGATGTAGGAGGCCTGGTAGGGCGTGTTCAAGGTTAATGTAACCAAGAGAAATTACGGAAACCCAAATGAAGAGTGAGCATGATAGTGGGACAAGAGGAAAGTCAAAGGAAATAGAGGAAAGAGCTAGGAAACAAAGGGTATTTATAGAGGTCTAAATAAAGGCATGTACATATGTAAATACATTTATATATGAGGAAGTGAAAATAGATTTATGTGCACATATGTATAGATTTAGTATTAAGATAGCAGATGGACATTGGGCCTCCACTCAACTACTCCCTCAATGCAAGAATACTTTGTTCTATTAAACTGGAATTCCATGATGCTCACCTTCCCAACACAATCACTGAAGACAAAGTGGGTGCATAAGCAAGTGTGGTGAAGGAAGCTGATGGTGCCTGGCAAGCAAAAGATATAACATCTGGGGTCTTAAAGGCTTGAAGGTAAACAAGCGGCCATCTAGCTCAGAAGCAACAAAACCCACATGGAAGAAGCACACCAGCCTGTGCGATCACAAGGTGTCAAAGGGATCAGATATCAGACATCAAAGAATAAAAAATCATATCATTGTGAATGAGGGGGAGTGTGGAGTGGAGACCTAAAGCCCATATAGGCAATTGGACACCCCCTTATGAGAGGGTCATGGGGAGGAGATAAGACAATCAGGGTGCAGTGTAGCAACAATGAAACATAAAACTTTCCTCTAGTTCTTCAATGCTTCCTCCCCCCTTCCCACCCCACTATCATGATCCCAATTCTACCTTACAAATATGGCTAGACCAGAGGATTTATACTGGTATAGACTAGAACTGGAAACACAGGGAATCCAGGGTAGACGATCCCTTCAGGATCAGTGGTAAGAGTAGTGATACTGGGAGGGTAGAGGGAGAGCAGGGTCGAAAAGGGGGAACATATTACTTCTGTAGTGTTTTCAATGATTGATTTTTTTTTTAGATGAAAATCATCAGGAATTTTCTTCTAAAACACTTGTGCATGGACTTGACCTCTCAGCTTTTCAGTTATCAGAGCAGTGTGTTAACTCTGAGTGACCCAGAAATTCTATTAAATCCATACTACAACCTAACCCGAAGAGTTGCCATCCAGTTGACGTCTCTGCACAGCGCCCTCCCGCGTGCAGAGCAGGACGGCTCACCGCGTGCAGTGACCTTTAGAAGCTGATCATCTGGCCTTTCTCTCCAAGGGCCGCCGAGTGAGTTCATACAAGCAACCTTTCTGTGAGTAATGGAATTTTTAATAGTTTGACCCACACAGGGACACTTCCTTTTGATTCATACCGTGACTAAATTAAATTAACTTCAAGACAGGCAAAATAACTCTCATAAATGGAATGAAACACTGCAAAATTCCTTTAAGTATTTCCACAAAGGGCAAATGTTTTGTATTATGTAGACCAAAATAATGATGCTATCTAAACTTTTTAATTTGGTCTAGTTAGTGTGCCTATTGCCAATAAAGCAAACTAAAAAAAAAAAAAAAAACCCAGGACAAATTTCTAATATATCAAATTGTAGTTTTCAGCAATGGTTTCCGTTCCATTGTAATGCACAAATTTCAGGAATTTCTAAGAGATTTATGTTTTGGTAATGCACAGTCCTGGATTCCCATTACACGGACAAAATCCTCATTAGACTAAATATGAGACAGGTAAAAGAAAACGTAGAGGCAGCTGCTTACACAAAAGTAGATTCTGATAAAGAAAACAGACTCTAAGGTAACATAACCCTTAGTGTAATTTTACAAGAATTATGAAACTCCACCGCTTATCTTTCATTTTGTCCTACTGGGGTGACTTGTGTGTTTCTGTGATGCTGGATGCTATGTTACTGGGACTTCAGATGCCAGCCGGGTCACCCCAAGTGCACAGGTTTTCATGAAGCTTCTAGACTAAGAATATACAATGAAGAAGGATGTGGCTCCCTATGTTGAGACAAAAGTCACTGATAACTTTATGCATAGTTTCCAAGCATTGACAAATATGTACCAACCATAAAAGCTAGTGATGAAGAAATTGAAGAATTCTTTTGACCAAAGACTTGTCAAAAAGTGATCAAACATGTAATAAAATAGTTTTTGTGATTAGAATGCAAAAGATGGAAACAGACTGAGGAATGGGAATTTGAAAATACAGACTCAGTGATAATGACATTGGAAATGGCATGGTTGAATTTTTCAAGGATTTCTCAAGACCAATTATTATTAGCAAATAACTTTTTTAACGTTTTATTAGGGGCTCATACAACTCTTATCACAGTCCATACATATATATACATCAATTGTATAAAGCACATCTGTACATTCTTGCCCTAATCATTTTGCAAATAAATTTTTACAACGAAAAAGTCAGCTATACACATGGATATCCCCAGAAGGAATACACAGAAATCAAATTGACAACACCTGTGGGAAGACACAATACAGAAGCTAAATATCAGCAGCTAAAACCAGACAAGGGACAACGGTGGAACAGATCACTAATTGCTCATATATAAGTTCAGGTTAAAGATTAAGAACAGTAATACAAGATCATAAGAGCCAAAATATGACCTTTAGTAAATCTCACCTGGATTTCAAGAACATATCAAGGACAGATTTGACGCACTGAACACTGATGAGCTGTGGGAGGATAGTGAGACCATCCTTCATGAAGAAAGACAGGAAAGATAGATAAGATCAAAGTGGGTGCAAGAAGAGATCCTGACACTAGCTCCTAATTATAGAGTAGCTAGAGAAACTGAAGAAAGGATGAGTCAGGGGCTTAATAGAAAATTTCAGAGAGCAGCTCAAGAAGACAGTCAAACACTTCATTATGAAGTGTATGGGACCTAGATTTAGGAAAGGGAAGAACACACTCAGCATATCTGAAATGGAAAGACCTCCAAAAATTCAAATGCTATAGGTAAAATACTTAATGCTACAGAAAGCAACAAGAGAAGATGGAAGGAATACAGATTGTCAATGAACCAAAAAGAATTAATCAACATTCCACCATTTCAGGGAGTAGCATATAAGCAATGCCAATGGTACTGAAGGAAGAAGTTCAAACTACATTGAATGCATTAGCCAAAAACAAGGCTCCAGGAATTAATGGAATACCCAATGAAAATGGATTACTACTCATTATAGGAAGCCCAAATATTCACAACTGGACCAATAAGTAGCATGATGATAAAGTAGGAAAAAAACTGAAGTTATTAAGGAGTTTGTCTCGTTCTGATGCACAGACAATTCTCATGGAAGTAGCAGTCAAGAGATCAAAAGATGCATCGCATTAGGTAAATCTGCTGCACAGAACTCAGTAGAGTATCAAAGAAGAAGGATGTAACGTCGAGGACTGAGAGAGCCCTGACCCAAGCCATGTGTCCTCCATTGTATCCTGCACATGCAAAAGCTGTGCATTGCATAAGGGAGAGCAAAGAAGCCTCACTGCCTCTGAACTGTGGTGCTGGAGACGAATATTGAGAGTACCATGGGCTGCTCAAAGGGCAAGCTCATGCTTGTTGCGAGGTAAGAATGGCAAAATGTTTTATACATGCTTTGGACGTGTTGGCAGGGGAGACCAGTCTCCGGAGTAAGACACCATTTACTGCAAAGTGGAAGGGTGCCACAGAAGAGAAAGGCCCTCAATGAGATGGCTGACCAGTGGCGGCAGAGGGATTATTCTGAGAATAGCACATGGTCACCAGTGTTTCATGCTGCGATTGATAGGGTACTAGGGGTCGGAGCTGACTAGATGGTCCCTCACCACCACCACGTCATCAAAAGAGGCTAAGCTTTCTGTCTAAAATGGGCTCAAATCTTCCTTCAGGTTGGCTTACATGTTTAAAAAAGTCTTTTCCCTAAAATAATTTTCAACTGTTCTTAACTTTGCAACAATACATGAAATGCTGATGGGAGAGGCGAGAAGATGTTACATGATATCCTATGAATGAATGGCACTTGCACTGGGAAGAAGGATTGTTGCTGTCATTCCCCAGTTAAAGGAGTAAAGTAGTCAATATTGGCAAAGTGCAACTGAGGGATCATTTCACAATTTAATGAAACATATTTAAATTGAATTTTTATATTTGTATTTGCATAGATTAAGAAATTTCTGTACCTAAAAAGTAAGCAAAGCACTTCAGTGAGAGAGCATAGAAATTACATGGGCTTCACTGTCAAGGCGGCTCCCTCCTACTCAGGCCAGCTCCTCACTGATTATGGGCAAGTCATGGAATTTTGCTGCGCTCCATTCTCCCTAAAATGACATTCAAATAGCAAACAAGCTCACATGACATGACAGGCATTAACTGAAATTGCTTTGGAAAATATTTCTAACAGAGTTTGGCCAATAGCACTAAAAAAATAATCTTTAATCTTACTAAGGCTTAATTAGTTCTGAACATAATATACATAGTGCACCACTGAGTAATTCAGAGATTTATTAAATACCTGTGTGAACACATATCTTTACCATTCCATTGCCTTTTTCCTTTTCAGTGGATATAATCAGTATTATCACTTAATATGTATTTATTGGATAAATGAATGTTATATCACATGTTATTTATACCATGCTGATTTATTTAATTTAAAAATCACATAGTATTTTTATAAGCTGGCTTATTCATAAGTCACAAGATTATTAATACTTACTATTTTTCCCAGGCAAAATAGATCCCATATTTGGTTCTACAATTTTATTACAAGCCTTCTGCATTTACTCCCTCTCTGGGTTGTGCCACCCCATTTGTGGGTTGGAAGAGACATGGGACCGAAAACCTGAGAGAAGGGAAGGAAGGAAGGAAGGAAGGAAGGAAGGAAGGAAGGAAGGAAGGAAGGAAGGAAGGAAGGAAGAAAATGCAGGGCAAGTGGACCTGAGAGATGCACTTCATTCGGCAGCTTACAAATCTTCCTTATCAGGGTTTTTCTGGTCTGAGAGTTGCTTGATTTCTCAAAGAACCCAAATTCTAGTGATTCATGTAGACCAATGTCCCAGATACCTAGACTTATTGGAAGGACATTAACATGTCTCTATGTCCTGCATAGAAATCGCCACGTTTAGAGTTAGATTCCCCTGGAGCTCTATTGTCTCTGCACTGTGTCTATCACATGAAAGCCCGCAGAACAGATGAACAAATGGAAGGAATTATGGGATCGCGTAGCGTCACTACACTCAGAGTTGGTAGAAAGCAACCTCCTGAAGGAAACCTTTCTGAAGCAGGCCGAGAATGGGAAGGATTCCATGTCTAGAAGATGGACAGGGATCAGTGACAGGGCAACCTGGAAGGCCGAGTCAAGAAAGAAGGAACTAATTAGAGGGACATACTGTTTGGAGAGCTCAGACCGGAGAGGAAACTACAAATGTCAAGGACCTACAAAGAAGGAGAGAAACCGGCCAATCAAGGAAGTAGAGAAGTAAGCTAGAATCCAAGATTATTTTTTAAAAATAATACAGTTAAAAAGAATCAGACAGAGAATCTGGAGATAAAGAAAGCGAAATCAAGAGAGAAGAAAACAGAAAAATGAAAAATAATGAGAAATTCAAATCATAGAAAATTATTCCTATTTGTATACTTTAGTTTCCTTGTGAAGAAAGGGACAAGGAAATAAAGCTATTCTTTATTAAAAATAAATTCACATCAACACAGGGTGCTTAATTGATGTATGAAGTCCTGATATGTATAGTATGCTGACCCTCTGCTATTCATACCAAAAAAAGACAAATTCTTGAGATAAAATATATTTGACCTTTAGTATACAAATTCCCTAAAATAATTTTTGTAACAGTAATCATTACTACTGATGAGCTATGAGAAGATGAATTTAGATGTAATTCCACTGTCAGCTTATCTGTACTAAAATGGTATTCAACATCCAGGGGGCAGTGCTGGTACAGGAGAGGACTTAGAACTTCCTGCCATCAGCCTAAAATCTGACCAGTAAGTGACCGGCACTCAGCCAGCCCAACAGATGGGTGTCAGTCCTGAAAGCAATGAGACTATATATGTTCATCAAGGTTGTTTGCTGTGGAGCGAAATTCTCACCCACAATTGTTCCAACAGCTGTTCACACTGAGCTTATACATTTCCAGTCGGGAGACTTGTCAGTGTCCATTCATCTTGGAGTGGGATCACTCTTTTTTTGCACATTAAAATGGAAATCACCATGCAAAGTGACCTTTGAGCACCAATACAAGTAACTATGGTGGCAGACAGAGCCATGGAAATTTCCATGGAGAATGTCTATTGCGGGGCACGTTTGTACTCTGTGGGGGGGAAAAGACCTTTCATAAGTTTCACACTCTACTGTCCAACTCCCAAAGCACGTTTAGTTCTTTTCAGCACTGCTCCATCTGTACCGAACACCATTTTCACAGACATACATGATGATTCGTTCTCCTTCTACTACAAACTTTCATAATAAGGAAGTCATTTGTGACATAAAAGACGTTCAGAATAAAAAGTTGACATCAGCTAGGAAGTGCGCCCTTAAAAGTGTATATATTTCTGCCCTTTGCCCTTCAACGCAGAGATAAAGTTATACTAAAAACCACTGTTGTGTGCAAAGAGGGATTCGACATCGACTCCGACACGGTGGCTTGGAATGCTGAGAAAAAAGTGGAGCCTGGTGGGTATTTCAAGGAGCAATTTAAAAATCAATTTTTTAATGCATTGCTCACCCTTATGAATATTTTTAACAGCTCACGCCAAGATCCTGCTATTAGTTTTAGAATCTTCCTTCTCCTCCCACAAGCTTTGAAGTTCGAGTCGACTCATGAAGGTATCTGATATCTACTCTCTTTCCCATCAACACTGCCACTGCCATGGCTCAGACCATTTTTTTAAAACCATTTTCTTGGGAGTTAATGAGATATCATTGCATAGTTCAATCACAACACGTAGTATTATACAATTGCTACACAATCAGTTTCAAAGCATTCTCTTTCTATCCTAAACTCCTTGACATCAGGTCTCCTTACACACACACAATATACCTCTCAGAAACCTTAATTCTACTTGCTGTCCCTGTAAGTCCATCTATCTTGGGTTTCATCTACTGAAAAACAGAAAAACCTATAACAAAATCCAAGAGAGTGACAGGAGGGTGGCCCCCCCCAATGATAAGCCTCCAATATGAACAAATAAAAAACAAAAAAACCCAGAAAATGTTGAAAACCTGATGAGGCCTAATGGGCATCAGAGGGAGCATCGAAAGACACAGCTTCAACTGTTCGAGTCAGGTTTACCCTTCTGATCCTCCACAGTCATCTCGCCAATGCACTCTGTCTCGTGGCCACTCCCCCCACCCCTCTAGTCATCTAACCTGAACCATTCTAGAAGCCTACTTTTATATGGGAATTTTGCCTTTCTTTCACATATGCTACCCTGTGCACTTTTCCTAGAGCTGGGTAGCTAGGAACGGCCCTTACGTAGTTTCTATTAGCCCCACTCAGACGCTAAGCTCCCTATGATTAAGCAGTCTTTTGTGGTTACCACTGAAGTCTCTAGCACAGCACCCGCCACAGAAAACCCCCAATAACTATGTGCTGAATAAGTATCTATAGTTCAGTCTATAGAGAATTTCAAACTCTTCTGTATTTTCTAATGTTAAAACATATCCTTAACTGCACATATATTTATACAAAGGCTTTCTTTGGATATGCATCATCATTGATACTGAAACAGTATTTTAAATTGTCTTCTAATTAACCTTAACACCATTGAACTACAAAGAGGGTTTGATACTGCTAGTAGTATAAAGGGAAAGTTTGTTCAGTGGCCATTATCTTAATAGTGAATTATAAACCACTGAGAATAAAATTCAAAACACTTTTCATTTATCTGGCTTCATCTCCTCCTAGTTTCTCAAGAATATACCAATCACCTTCCGCACATTAACAAGCACATAGGTCTCCTTTCCTCAATCTTTGCATCCACTGTTCCCTTTGACTTCTCCATGCATTAGCTGTCTGATTGGATCTTTCTTGTGTTTCAAGTTTGGGGTCTGATATAGTTAGGTTTATTGTGCCAGCCTGGCTGATAAACACATGTGGGATTAATTGAAGGCAGAGAGATAAATGGCTTGGCAAGCCTTGCCTTTCTTGTCTCTCACTCTTTGATGATCGGACCAGTGTGCAGCTGCCTTGCTTGTTCTGTGCCTCAATTTGCAAACTACATTACCTGTGGGACACCTAACCTATGGACTATGTCGCTGTAATTTGAGGCCCCTTTAAGACCTGCCTCGCCAGAGAATTGGAATGTACATCTGCGGAGTTGGGAACTGACTGTTGGTGACCTGGCTGATGGTTGGTGACCTGCCTTGCTATTTGCTGTCTGTGCTGTGATAACCTAGCTCTCTCTACAGAGGACTACCTGGTGGCTCTCAATACTTGAAGGACTGCCAGTGTCTCACCATTCTCTCACGGGAGTGAGTTGCACTGAGCCATTTTTACTGCTTTATAATTTAACTGTTCATTTTTGCACTATATATCAATCTGTATATAATTTAACAGTTATTTCTTGTGTTATATATCTATCTATCTTTATAAATATATATAATTATCAGCAATCTGGTTTTGTCTCTCTAGAGAACCTTCTCTAACACATGTTGGTACCAGGAGTGCTTCTAGAGAAATAAAATCATAAATATGGGCTTCTTCAATTGGCTCTCCAGTCTGATTAGTCTTAACACTAACAATGCTACATCAACACCCAAAGCATGGATAAATCTGCTACCCTTCCTAATCTATGGTTTGAAATAGCAAAGCTAATACCTAAAGTCAATTTCTCTATATTCCCGACAAATTCTTTTCCCATGCCATCGCCAGTTCTTCCTTTGTAACAAACGTATCACAATCATTAACTTGTATCAAATTCATATGTGGATAATTTGATAAATATGTCTCTGCATCATCTTAAGTTTTATTTTGAAAAGAGAGAGACCAAAGAATAGCTCACGCTTTATTGACAAGGAAACATAGCTAGCAAAGCCAACAGGGATTTGAAACTGCTTTTGTCCATATGAAACCTGAGATGCTGCTGTCATCTCTCTTGCTATCTTATTTGATATCCATGAGCTCCTTGAGGACAAGAATTTCATTTTTTAATTTCTGTATCTCATGTAACTGGTCTCCCATCAATCATCAGTGATTGTTGAGTGAATGAACAATTAAAAGAATAATTTAATGCCCGAGAGAATGAATGTTAGCTGCACGGCAGATGAAACATACAGGCTACATCATCTATCTAAGGTTATGACTTATCTTTGAATTTGTGTAATCTATAGAATTCAGCCATTTGCAGGTAAAAGCTATGCAATGTATAAAAAAGGCAGAAAAAGAACCAATGCTTTTGAGTTGTGGTCCTGGTAAAACATATTGAATGTACCATAAACTGCTAGAAAAAGGAACAAATCAGTCTTGAAGAAAGTACATTCTCGATGCTCCTTCGAAGTGAGGATGATGAGAAATTTTCACACATATTTCGGATGTGTTGTCAGGGGAGGCCAATCCATGGAAAGGGACAGCATGTTTGGAAAGATAAAAGGTGCAGGAAATATAAGACCCCAGTGAGTGAATTAATACAATGGCTGCACCCCTGAGCTCAAGCATTCAATTGGCTGTAATATTTACATTACTATAAGCATATTAGTAATGTGATATTTACATAGCACTGTTTCATTCTATAGTCCATAGGGTTAGCATGAGTCAAAAACTGTCTCAACACCACCTAACAACAACATTGAAACAGAAAAATAACGTCTTCCTATGAATCTAACATTGTGCCTCCAAAATAAACTTTCAATATTTAATGATCTGGAGATGTGACAGTACCTAGTGATCTTGATGACTTAACTTTAGCCATTAAGTAGTTTATGGACAGCACAGTCTCAAATCATAAAATCCACTCAGAAATCGCAATGTGTTTTGGAAAATAATGACCAATGTTAAATATGAGAAATTTCATGCCGGGTCAATTGACTCAGTCTTTGATGGTTTTCCAAATGATTATTTCACATTTCAACCAAATGATGAAAAGATATGTAGTTTTCAATGACATTTGTTCTTAAATTCAAGCTTTCAAAATATGTGTCATATTACTCTCTAGTTAACAAAATATTTATCTTCATTTCTCCAAAAAGCACACAAATTAATAATTTAACAGTTTGAAAAATGGACTTAAATAAAATCTCCACAAAATAAATTTATACATTTTGAAATGATAGCATTTTTTTGATGTCTGACAGGAGCTGTGTTGGTGTTTTATCTAAGTACTTGAATGCAAACCAAAATTCAGCTCTTTGAACTCATCAGCTCTCTGCAGGAAAAGATAATCTGCTTCTACAAAGACTGCAGCTTTGAAACCCTGTAAGTTGCATAGATTCAATCACAGTTGCTATTTAGATAAAGTTTTCAATCTCACTATAAGTGGAATCTATACATTAATTTATTTAGTCTTTTCACAATTACCAAACTATAACTTATGCACTAGTAGTGCTACTATTACAAATATCAAAAGTGGAAGGCTTTAAGGAACAGAAATCCGTTTTCTCCAAATTCTGGGAATCAAATTCCAAATCAGGTTCTTAGTCATATTGATGCCTCCCTTGTCATTTGCAATGAGCATTTGCTTCATCAGGTGAACATACTATCTTTCTTCCCCTACCTGCTTCCACTTCCATGTGGAATATGCCCTTTGATTATCACAGGCATAATTGATTTAGGGCTATTTCTAATTTGGAATTGCTTGATTAACATAAGCATATTTTCAATAGGATGATATCTGTAAGAAGGGGATTTGAATTACAACAAATATTTTGGGGAGAACAGAATTCGATCCATATTAGTTACTTCCAAAACATGGCTTGTGCATAATGTAACTAATATCAGTGAATAATATGCAGATATTATTGAATGGGAATTAAAATTTTGTATAAATCTTCACCAAAAGAGATATTGTATTTTAAAAGAATTTATCAAGATATGATAAACAAGTGTATATTAGAAGAAAATATTTAGGAGCCATTTGTCTAATATAGTTTCATATATAAAATATATAGAGCATTCTTAATATTAAAAAAGATAAATTACTCAAATTTTTAAACGAGTAAAGGATTTGAATAAACTTGTATCTGAATGTTTATATGCAAATGCTTATACAAAAATGACTAATAAGAAAATGAAAATATATTCACCATCATTAATCACTAAGTACTTGCAACTAATAGCCACCAGAAATCACACTTTAAATAGAGTGCATTTTACCCAAACCAAAAAGAAGAGAGAACAGGGGACTACAGGCACCAATCACACGCACGAGAAGGTCTCTCAGCAACTAATGGAGAAGTTCCACCAGGAGACAAACCTTACACTTTCTGGCAGCGATAATTGAACTCAAAAGCTAAGCCTATCCAAGTTTCCTGATGGGGAGAACCTACTGACAGATTCCCCTTTGCCACTGACCCACTTTGGTGAGATCAGCTTCTCCCTGGCCCAGCAGGCAATCCAACCAGCCCAACCTCTTACCTCTTGGTCAGTCTTGGGGGGCTCTGAGGGATAGCAGTTTGATTGGGGAACTTGGTGCAGACATAATTAATACCAAACTTCATTTTCAGCAGAGTTTCAGGTGTCTTCTTATGTGGCCCCATCATGCTGGAACTCTGCATTTCCCCCCCAGGCAAAAAATGACAGACCTGTGGATTTTGGCACAGCCACCAAAACATGGGATCCCGGGACACCCCGGGCCACCTCTGCGTGCACAGACACACCCACATTTAGGATGCTGTGGTAACAATTCCATCGCCTGCACCCATGCCACAGGAAAGTCTTTTGCCCCTTTTGTTTCTCTGGCCCTCAGTTTCTCTGGACAGTCACCCAATATAGCTTTCCATGTTCATTGTTTTGCCGTAAGATACATATTTCCATGACACTTATTTAGATTACCTCTCTTAGAATACATTTTCCTATTATTTTAAAAGTATATCGGCCTACCCAGACAGCTGCATATTTTATTTCATCCTGTCTCTATTTGCCATCACTTTCTTCACTTAGTCATTTCTCTTTCCTTTCTCCGTTTCTCCCATTAAACCTCTCCCAGGTCACTAGACAGAGCTAGTCACCCTACATGACCCAGCAGCTCACAGACTACTAGTGTCTGTACCACAGTGCAAGAAAGCAGCAGTCAACCACAGTGAATTCCTGAAAACGATGGCACCTAACACCATGCCTTTTAAAGACCATATTTGTTGTAGGTATGTGCCATTGAGTCAGTTCAGATCCATGGCACCCTGTGTACAGCAGCCCAGAACACTGCACAATGATATGCCAGCCTGAAGATTGTCCTTACTAAGCCCGAGCCCATGGCTACAGCCACTTTGTCAATCCATCTCCTCAAGGGCCTTTCTGTTTAGCTGCCTCTCCAGTTCACCAAACATCATGTGCAAATCAGTCGGTTACTGAGCCAAGTCTTCTTTAAAAGCTCTAGACAGAAATCCTTTTTCATCTATCATAACTGCTGGTAGCTCCAACAAAATCTCAGCATATCAGTGAATTTTACATGGCAGTCTTTCCCATGTCCAACCCTCTGTTTCTTCTCCTTCTTCTACTTCAAGACAACACCTTCTTTCATATTAACTGACAAATTCAAATCACTTTCCTCAAGTCAATTGCAACTCATTTATAACATCTTCAAATGGTCCATTTTCAAACACAGTTTTGTTCAAATATTACAGAATTTAGAACTTCAACATATCTTTTACAAGTGGCCAAAATCCCATGCATAGTTTATGTGTTATTTAATATCAAAGTTTAGGGATGAGTAAGAAGAAAATTACACATTACAGAAAGCTTAAGTGGTAGCAGTACCTCAAACTGATATAAAAATTATATATATATATATAAACTTCCCTGTGAAGCTAGTACATAATTTTCAATCAACCTTTGAGATTTTAAAACTTTTTTTGCCATAACATGCTAGGGTTAGCAATGAATTGTATCTAACTTGTTCATTATACAACAAAAGTAACTATATTGGCCTGAAAATGACCTTCTAGTCAACTGTGAAGGCAACCCTTGCATCTAAGCAATAATGTAGGCACTGTCTCATGTAACCTCTAAAAAATGGTTTTATGTGTTCAATGAAAAAATTGGCCCTGACTCATATAGGCGAAGAAGAATGAGGTCCAATTGCTTTAGCTCTTATCAGTCTATCTAGCCCAGGGCTTAGAATTTTATGTTGGACATTTGATGTTTTCTAGGCAAATAACTGAATCACTGGAAAAAGTTGAAGTTGAATTTTGTTTATATTTTAATTGTGAACATATGAATCTTTTGCTTAAAAGGTATGGGCAACTAAGCATTGAAACAGGAATTATTAAATATAATTCTCAGAATTCCATGTGATGAAACACAGACTTACAGATTTATAGGATCATAAAAAATATTCTAAAGGAAACTATGAACGATTTGAAATTCTTCACTCACACATTCAATGTGAGCCAACTAAAAGATTATATTCTAAAGTTATTTTATAAAATCAATTCAAAGATAATATCAAACTCAAGTGTAAGCATTTGGGAAGAATAAATACTGTTCTTATCAATGCTTATTAATATAACAGAGGCCCAGATTTTTAGAACTCAAGTTCCTCTGGATTTCTGGCTAAATAAATTCCCTTAAAAAATACAAACAGAAATGCTGTCACTTATCTTTTTGTTGTGAGATGACACTGAGTAAGTTCCAACCAGAGCAGCTCCATGTACAACAAGAAAATATTGTCCCATCCCATCCCATTCTCACAATAAAGCCTGTGTTGAGACCATTGGAAAAGTTGTTGCATAATCCCTTCTTGTCACCGACCCTCGACTTTACCAAACACGGTGTCCTTAGGCAGGGAATGACTCCTCTTCACAAAGTGACCAAAATCAGTGAGACAAAATTTCACTATCCTTACTTCTAAGAAGAAAGCTGGCCATACTTTTTCTAAGGCAGAATTCTTCATTTATTCTGCAGTTCATGATAGAAACAATATTTGTGGCCAACTCGGTAATTCAAATAAATAATTTCTACAACAATCTTCCTTATTGTCATCCACCTTTGGCATATGAGCCAACTGAAAAAAACATGACCAGGACCAGAGAACTTTAGTCCTGAAAGTGACCTCTATATTTGAAATACTTCCTTGTACAGTACAGCAAATTTGTCCAATGCAACACATACCATATATACTCGTGTATATATGGGGTTCGACTTATACAGGGGTCAGTGGCATGAATGGATGTCATCTGGTCAAGCCCGACTAACAAAAGGAGGAAATCTCATGTAGTCTGACATAGAGTTAATAGCAAAGTGGGTTCGAGATGCATGGGAAGACATTCCAGAAGACATGGTGCGACGTGCCTTCCAGAAATGTAGTATTAGTAATGCTATGGATGGCAGTGAAGACTGCGCTTTGTATGAAAATGACAGCAGTGATGGTGATGACGGCGATCTCAGTGAGGACAGTGACTATGATGACCTCACACCACCTGAAGCTCTGCGTTGAGATACGGATGACGATGAAGAATCCAGTTTTGAAGGATTTTATTTCTTTACATTTTAGCTTGGTTGCTGATTGTGCTCAGGGAATAGTACTCTTAAGGTATCATTGTTGATACCTTTTTGTTTTTGTTGAATCTATTTCCCACTTACTGTGCTGGTTTACTAATATTAAATAATGTGTTGTCCTTTTATTTATGTTTATTTAAAATAAATATTTAAATACAATATCCCACTGATGTCTCAATTTTTAGTAATTTTATTTTCATTTGTTTTGATTATTAAAACTCACCAATAGGTCCTGCATTTTCCACCCTAGGCTTATACTCGAGTCAATCAGTTTTTCTGGTTTCCCAGGTAATAATTAGGTAGCTCAGCTTATACTCGTGTCGGCTTATATTCGAGTATATACGGTAGTTTGATTTCTTGACTGCAGTTTTCCATCACAACTAAAATTTACCAATATCCTTTTGATATTTGTTTCAAAAGTAACTACTATACCCTTGTAGAATAATATACATCAATAGCATGGAAAATGAATATAGGAAAACATCATTTTATTGTGCTTTGTGGCTACTGTGTGTTTTAATGTGGGCTTCATGATAACTGCATCAGCAAGTCCATTTTGCAATACATGTGCTCACATACTAAGTCTGTGTCGCATTTTGGTGGTTCTCACAAAATTTCAGTTTTTTTTCTTCTTGCTATTGCACTCCTATTAGACTAAGTGCTGGGACACCAAATATAATTGTGCAACTTTATTGCTATATGAACATTATTGTGAGGGTCTGGAACAAAATTTTCAATATCTCTGAGATACTGTGGCACTAAAGTATGTATTTAGCATACATTACACTACTGTATACATTATACTACATTCTAGCATACACTACTTCATACATTAGTACATTTTAACATACACTGTACTACTAAAGATTGAAGTTATCAATGATTTTGTCTTATTTGGATCCACAATCAATGCTCATGGAAGTGGCAATCAAGATATTAAAAGACAGGTTACACTGCATAAATTCGCTGCACAAGGCCTCTTTAGAGTATTGGAAAGCAAGGATGCTACTTTGTGGCCTAAGATATGCCTGGCCAATCAATGGTATTTTCAATTGCCTCACATACATGTGAAAGTTGTACATTAAATAAGTAATACCATAGAAAAATCAATGCATCTTGTGTATGGTGCTGGAGAAGAATATTGAAAGTATCATGGTGTGCCAAAAGGACAGACAAGTCTGCCTGAGAAGTATGGATCACGAGGTGTTGAAGGGATGAGGAATCAGGCATCAAAGAACAAAAAATCATATCACTGTGAATGAGGGGGAGTGTGGAGTGGGGACCCAAAGCCCATCTGTAGGCAAGTGGATATCCCCTTACAAAAGGGTTGCGGGGAGGAGACAAGCCAGTCAGGGTGCAGTGGAGTAATGATGAAACATACAATCTCCTCTAGTTCCTAAAAGCTTCCTCCCCGCCCCTGCCCCCACTACCATGATTGCAATCCCACCTTGCAAATCTGGCTAGACCAGAGGATGTACACTGGTACAGATAGGAACTGGAAACACAGGGAATCCAGGACAGATGATCCCTTCAGGACCAGTGGTGAGAGTGGCAATACCAGGAGGGTGGAGGGAGGGTGGTGTGGAAAGGGGAACCAATCACTAGGATCTACATATAACACCCTCCCTGTGGGGTGGACAACAGAAAAGTGGGTGAAGGAAGACATCGGACAGTGTAAGATATGACAAAATAACAATTTCTAAATCATCAAGGGTTCATGAGAGAGTGGAAAGCGGGGAGGGAGGGGCAAAAATGAGGAGCTGATGCCAGGGGCTTAGATGGAGAGCAAATGGTTTGAGAATGTTGAGGGTAATGAATGTACAAATGTGCTTTACACAATTGATGTATGTATGGATTGTGATAAGAGTTGTATGAGCCACCAATAAACTGATTTAAAAAAAAGAATTAAGGCCAGAGTGCTCCTTAGAGTGAAGAATGGCTAGACTTCATCTCACTTTGGACATTTGACCATTCCTTAGAGAAGGACATAATGCTTTGTAAAGTAAAGGGGAAGCGAAAATAAGGAAGTCTCTCCTGGAGATGACGGACAGGGTGGCCGCATCAATGGGGTCGACCATAGTAACAATTGTGAGGCTAACACAGAACTGGGCAGTTTTTTCTTCTTTTGTGCACTGGGTCACTATTGATCAGAGATACCTAGATGGAACCTACAAACAAAACCAAAATGATTGTTTTTTCTGTTTTTCATCAGAATTCAGACAGACTAAAGGTTATTAGTTGCCTTTGAGTTGGGGCCAGATAGACATTGTTTGGACTTTTGCCATGTTCTTGATTATTAATATGTTTGAGTTCATGGCTATGGCTCATTTAAGATTGATTTCCCTCTTTTTTACTAGAATTCTTGGTGTAGTTAGTTACTTATTGGACTGCCAACCACAAGGTCAGGGGTTTGGACCTACCGGCTGCCCTTGGCATGAGACTGTCTGCTCCCCTAAATGTCCACAGTTTGGGAAACACGAAAGGGCAGTTCTGCTCTGTTCTATAGGATCGCCTGTGGGAATCATCTTGAGGGCAATGAGTTGTGTTTTTATGAAGTCATTTTTACTAACCTTTACTTAAGTAAACATGATGTTCATTTTCACTGGTCTTTTTAAAAAATAATTTTATTGGGGCTCATACAACTCTTTATAAAAATCATTATATTGGGGGCTCGTACAATTCTTAACACAATCCATACATCCATCCATTGTGTCAAGAACATACGTATATTTGTTGCCATCATCATTCTCAAAACATTTGCCTTCTAGAGCCCTTGATATCTGCTGCTCATTTCCCCTCCCTCCCCACTCCCCCTACCTCATGAACCCTTCATCATTCATAAATTGTTATTGTTTTGTCATATATTACACTGTTCAATGTCTCTCCCCCCCCCACCTTCTTTTCTGCTGCCCCTCCCCCAGGGCGGAGACTGTATGTAGATTCTTGTAATCAGTTCCCCCTTTCTGCCTACATTCTCTCCAACCTCCAGGCATTGTCACTCTCACCACTGGTCCTGAAAGAGTCATCTGTCCTGGATTCCCTGTGTTTCCAACTCTTATCACAATCCACACATACATCAATTCTGTAAAGCACACTTATACATTCGTTGCCCTCATCATTCTCAAAACTCTCGCTTTCCTCTTGGGCTCCTGGTATCAATTCCTCATTTTCCTTTTTCCTCACCCCCCTCCTTCCCCCTCTCCCCTCCCTCATGAACCCTTGATAATTTATAAATTATTATCTTATCATATCTTACACTGCCAGGCGTCTCGCTTCACCCACTTTCTGTTGCCCATTCCCTATGGAGGAGGTTATATGTAGATCCTTGTAATCGGTTTCCCCTTTCTACCCCCTTCTAATTTCTAAGGATTATTCTCTTATATCTTCTTATACTAATTCATTCATTCCTCTGATACTTGAGGGTGTTTTCAATATTCTTCACCAATGTCAAAATTTGAATATAACAAACCATGGTCATGTAGCAAGTTACTCAGTGGAGTATCTAAACCGCTTCTTGGCTGAAAGATGAGTCTTTCTGCTACCATAAAGATTCACAGGCTCCGAAACCCACAGAGGGAGTTCCACTCTGCCCCACGGGCTCACTATCAATCAATATTGGCTCCATAAGAGTGAATTTGAGACTTTTTTTTACTCTTCTCCCCCACCCCCTTTTTGTGTTCATTGTCTATCTTTCACATGCATGAGAGGTGGTTGAAAAGACCCCATCATAAGTCAGATGCATCTTAGTCATCAAAGTGATAGCCATGCATTGAAAAGATGAGTGAGTCCCTCAGCAGCAGTCTCATGTTACAAAGCGTCATTTGATTTTAGACTACTTTCATTGTTGCTGATGGGGCTCCATATAGAATGAAAATATCGACAAATATATATTTTCTCCACCAAACAACAACAATAACAAAAACCTCACTTCCATCTGATCCATGACTCCTCTCAGTGATGCCATAGGACAGAGGAGAACTGCCCCTGTGTGTTTCTGAGACTGGAATATTTTTGAGGAGTAGAAAGCCCCATCTTTCCCACACAGACTGGCTGGTGGTTTTGAACTGCTGACCTGCAAATAGCAGGCATAAATAAGCACTCCATACAGCATGATGTGCTTATTGATTTTAAGAATGTTTGTTATCTACTTATTCAGAGGTAATGCCCAGTGAATACAGTAGTCATTTGCCTTCTTCATTAAGTGCTTTAACCTAGTAATAGTAAGTTAAATTAAATAATGTAATAGATTTTTAAACACCATAAAGACATTTCAAAATAATGAGATATAAGTCAGTATCACTTATACAAATGACACATTATATATGGTTGAATGCAAAATTCATGACTCCATGCAAAGAATAAGGCAGGAAAAAAAGTAGGCTATTTAATAATGAAGAGAGTCAATTTATCAAGAGAGCAAAGCCATCCTAAATGTTTATACAGCCAATAACAGAACTCCAAAATATAAGAAGCAAATGTTGTTAGAAATAAATAACTCCATAGTTATAGCTAGAGTGAATTTTAATGTTTTTCTATAAATAATTGATAGGTAAATTTAATTCAGCAAAAATGTGACTATAACAAAATTTACTACTAAATTAATATAATTGATTTTGAAAGAACACTACATTCATAATGGCAAAATACATATATTTTTCTTAGGAGTATATGAAGAGTACACCAGATAATTTATATTATGAGTCATAAAATAATTAGACATAAATTAGACCTTATTTCAAACTAGAGAACATGTGAGTAGAAACTTTAATAAAAGCTGATCCACACAAAATATGTTCGCCGACAACCATGGAACCAGATCATAAATCAGTAACAAAAAGATCTCAATTATTTGGGAAACAGACCATTATTTTGAAACTAACTAATTAACTTGTAAATAATTCAATAATCAGAGTAAAACAAAGGGAAATTGCATAGTGTATTTAACTACCACAAAATGCAAACATGTAAGATATCAAAATTTGAAACAGTGAACATTAGGTTAACATTGTCAATTATGTAGACTTTAAAAATTTCAAATCAAGCCAATCAGATTGCATATTGATAATTCTGACAAATGTCCAAGGCTACATTTCTAGAAGAGCTTCCTCTCAACCAAGCCAGGAGGTATATAAATATATATATATATAATTCATATCTGATTCAATCCTTTATTCTATAAATTGAATATTTAACTTAAATAGTTAAATACATATTTTACCTATATATATTTATTCATTTTATACTGAGTTTTAATATGTGACTTGTGAAAGTCAGTAAACATTTTATATTAGGAAACTTGGACTACAATTTGACAAAAATTTTCTGAATATGAATGTTTAGTTTATTGATTTACTAGCTTAAGCAAAAGAGGGAATGAGTAGTTTGTATTCAGTTAAAACAAAAAAATAATGAAATATTGACAGAGAGTTCTCTGTCAGTGTTCGATAGGTCAACTTTCTCTCTGAAATTAAATTATCCTACTTTCTAATTATCCACACCCTCATAGCCATTCTATTCCTTGCATACAAAATTTATTACAAAGCAGATGGTAAAATAAGACCTTAAAATTCTGAGTAAATTATAGCACAAGGGCATTCTCATGATATTTAATACTTATGTGTTAAATTATGAAAATAAATTCTTAGAGAAAAATGATCATAAAACTGGAATGATAATAGAAAACTATGATATTAAGTTTGGAAAGTCTAGCCAGGAAAATATGAACACAACAATTGGACTCAAAATCAAAGGACCACCAAATCAGATCTCTGTGGAAAGAAAACAGAAAACATTCTTTATTAGAGAAAATAGGGTATCCTGAAGCAAATCTTTATTTGTTTTCCTTTACATGAGTGTAAATGTTTTAGTTCAATGATGATTTTTATGTTATAAACTCATAGTCATAGTCTTACATCTTTGAAATAACTAGTTGTCTGGTGAGAATTAACTATGTCCTTCACTTACCTAAAATAATAGTCACTATATTTTCTTTTTATATTTTGTAATGATAGTCAAATATATGTTTTTCATTATTTTCTCCAGAATCCAATATAAGTTTTTATTTGGGCATGTGAATTGTGTATCTTACCTCTTTACTGAATTCCTTATCTTTAAATAAAGATCATTGGTCTTTTATTTCATTAAAAATTATTCGGTATTTCCCAATCCATGAGAACTTTTTTAGTTTGTTTGTTTTTGTTTTTCACTTTAACAGTATGGCTTAAATATTTTTATTAAGTTTGCTACTGAAAATTTAGAATTTTATGTTTAACTATTCTGTTAAGAAATTATCTTTCAAATCTGAGTTCATTCAGGTTTATGTGACTGTAATGTAAGAAAAATATTGAATTTTTAATGTGTCCTTAAAATAGTTGACATGAATTTTAATTTTTTTCCTTTAGTCTACTATATCTAGTCTTTAATTAATACATACAATGCAATTATACTTTGAATAGACCTGAAATAAGTCTTAATACATTTTTCTTAATTTGTTAAGTAAATCTAGTAATACTTTATCGGAACTTTTATTTTCATGTTATATTGAGTAGAGTTTTAAAAATTAAATATTAGCCTATAAACTTGGCTCCAGGCCAAGTGCCAGAGACCACCGGGGCATTGAATCCTGGATCTTCATGGCATACAGCAAGCTCCAAAGGCCAAACCAGAGAGATTCTCTGTGGAAACTTTCTAGGTGAACTTTAAGTGTTTGAAAAAGAAACTTTACCAAGCGTATTGAACTTCAGTAGGTCGACAATCACTGACTTACAATATCAATGTCCTAAATGCTGTATAAATATTAAGCCAGCAAACCTATGGCTGACATTCTCATGGAATATTATTGCCAGTTTTACCTACCTACCAGCTCCCATTGTTTATGTAAATAATGTCCAGCACTAACGGATTCATTCCCTCCAAATCCATGAGTGAGATATGGAGTTAGCCTGTCTTTGTCTACATTCCTCTCCCAACAGTGTTTTAAAGATCAGCACCAGGTGCTAATTCATGATAATGTAAACAGAAGATCGACATGCCCCTGGGGGGTGATACACAAGACTACCATCAATTAACAAGAAGGTCTTTAAAGGGACCCCAAGGCAGGCAAAAATAAATAAATAAACAAGCAAGCAAACAAAGAAACCCCCCACATAGATTCCGGAATGGGCATTAAATCCTAGCAATCCAATTTAAGAATAATTAAATCTTACATCATTGAGTATGGCTCAATACTCGTCCTGAGGAAGGGGACAGAGAAAGTATGGTTGCTACAGCAAAGTGTGGTGAAGAAATTACATGGTATTTTGCTACCAGATTAAAAAAAAAAATCTGGTGTCTGAAAGCTTGTGTCGAAAAGAGCTGCCCTCTAAGAGCGATGTCAACTAAGTCCACATAGAATAAACACAACAACATTCATAACCCAAGGATTTAAAATCATATAATCCAAATCCTAGGTAGGGACTAATATTAGTATATATATTGTGAGACTCTGGTTTCCAGAAGGCTGTGATTGAGAGTGGCGGCCCAAGACACATTTGTGGGGTCTGCATGGGAAATAAGCCTCTGGTGATTCCCTTCAATCCACACTAGAGGGGCAGGAGGAAATTGCCACCAAACGGAGGGCACTGGGATTACTAAAGAAGATCCAAAGCATCCCTGGCTTGAATGTTAAATTTGTAAAGTCCTAACATGAAAAGGAGATGAGTTCAGTTTCTATAATTGAAAGAATAATTTGATCTTTATCTGAACATATTATTTCATAGTTCCATAGAGAATATATGAAAGGGAATACCTACCAACAAGGTCAGTATTTTCTGCAGGAAATAGTTTGGGTTTATTCCAACATTGTAACTCTCAAATATGTAAAAACCTACACTATTTTAAAAATGTGAATAAAAGATACTAGAGAACTATAAATATAATTTTACAGAATAGAATTAATAAAGTAACTTAAAGCATGATGGGATCAAGTATTTGCATATATTATTCATCAGTTTATTTTTGTATAATTTTCTACTTGTTTTAAAACTTCTAAAATCTAAGAATACCGAATATGTTATTTTATCAATAAATTTAATAAATTGCATGAGATCTATGCTAAATTCCACAGTAATGGCCAAACTATTAAGAAGGTGGCTAGATTAACAAAAGGCTTCTTAGGTAATCTTTAGCTTTATAAAGAATAGGAGAAACATTCCATTACAACATGTACATAAAGATCTTGTTTGATGACCTAAAAGATTTCCTGCTCAGTGTTTGAGCATATTGATCTTTACGATGGAAAAATCTACAAATTATTTTGGTACTCTAAGCTAAAAATTGTTTCCCTAATTGTGTTTTTTGATCATTTTATTAGGGGCTCATACAACTCTTTTCATAATCTGTACATACATCATCTGTGTCCAGAACATTCGTACATATATTGCCATTATCATCCTAACAACCCCTGCTTTCCACTTGAGCCCTTAGTATCAGCTCATTTTCCCCCTCCCTCCCCACTCTCCCCTCCCCTTGAACCCTTCATAATTTATAAATAATTATTATTTTATCATATCTTACACCATCCGACGTCTCCCTCACCCAGTTCTCCGCTGTTCGTCCTCCAGGGAGGAGGTTATATGTAGACTTTGTCATCTGCCCCCCTTTTCTCCCTCACCCTCCCTCCACACTCCCGAAATCGCCACTCTCACCACTGATCCTGAGGGGCTCATCTGTCCTGGATTCCCTGTATTTCCAGCTCCCATCTGTGCCAGTGTACATCCTCCAGTCCAGCCAGTTATGTAAGGTAGAATTAGTATCATGATAGTGGGGGGAAGGAAGCATTTAAGAACCAGAGGAAAATTGTATGTTTCATCATTGCTACAGTGCACTCTGACTTGTTCGCCACCTCCCCACAGCCCTTCTGCAAGGGCATATCCAATTTCCCCCAGATGGGCCCTGAGTCCCCACTCTGCACTCCCCCTCATTCACAATGCTATGATTTATTTTTGACTTTGATGCCTGATATCTGATCCCTTTGACACCTTGTCATCTCACAGGCTGGTGTGCATTTTTCCATGTAGACTTTGTTGTTTCTGAGTTAGATGGCCCCTTGTTTATCTTCCAGCCTATGGGACCCCAGAATCTATATATTTTGACAACTGGGCACCATCAGCTTTCTTCACCGGACTTGCCTATGCACCCGCTTTGTCTTCAGCGTTTGCGTCGGGGTAGGCTGGTGTGCTTTTTCCATGTGGGCTTTGTTGTTTCTTAGCTAGATGGCCGCCTGATTGTCTTCAAGCCTTTAAAACCCCTGATGCTATATCAAAGATTGAGTGCTCAATCAATGGCCATAAAATAAAGGTTATCTATTAAATTTAAAAATTTTACCCTTAAATTATTGCTATGCTATTGGTTGCCAATTTAGTTTTTGTGTGTGTTGTGTTTTATACAGAGAAACAAGGTCACTAGCATATAGATTGAATATACTACTAGTTGTTTATTGCATTTAATCCATCTGTTATCTCTATGTCAAAGAATTATTATAAGACCTGTTATTTAAGCAGTGCTCACTTCACCAGTAAAACCAACTGGAGTTTGTTAAAAAAAAAAAACAAAAACTGCTTGTAGACTGAATCACTGATGAGAGCACTTATTTTGTGTTAAAAGTTTTAAGAGTATGCTTACAATTCACACTACTAACCCTTTAAACAATGCTCCAGCCATAGGACAGAAATAACTGATGGTTTGTAAATTATACCACCCAATGGGTCTCTTGCATATTTGGCTTTGTGTCCTCAGAGTGATTTTCAGCATCATTAAGCAGAAACTACCTCATTTCCCAAGTAACAAGAAGTGGAGCACATACAGAGATTGTCTTGGCATCTGCTACATAAACTTTCTGGTTTAGATTTGCAGAATTTACATAACACTGGAGCATAACAATACTCCGCAAACAAATGTGTGGTGTCAGTTCAATTTTCCTCCAGTGCTAGTCTACGGTCAAGAGTAGCAGGCTATATCTGATCATTAAATTAGATGTCCTACATTTTCAATACAAAAATATTATTCGCCTAATTATGTTAATTTATCGGTGATTTTTAGAAAATATCTCCTGTGTAGTAGATGCTCATTGAAAACCTATTGTGATTGAAAATTAATTAAAATATTAGGGAATATGGTTTATGATTACTTTTTTTATTTTTCTTCTTTCAAAATCATTTTTTGGGGATATGATTACTTTTATAATCAGTACTTTTTAATTAACTACAATAAATATCCAAAATTAATCACAACTCCAACACTACACAGTAATATTATATATACACAACAGATACAAATGCATATATAATCATCAGTGGGAAACAAACCCAGGGCTCCTGCATGGTTTAAGTGAGTTAAAATTTTGGAAATCATAAGCAAACCTACAAATGCACTGCTGATTGTTACCCTGGCAGAGAGGTTACACGTCAGGCTGCTGACTGCAAAGTCAGCAAATAGAAACTGCCACACCGTCCTGATGGGCCCTATCCTTTGCGGTGGCAAAGGGCAGACCATGGACACTGTGAACAGTGAGCCCTCATCACATGAGTAATCTTTACCTGGCACACTTGTCAGGAGGCTTTCACAGCATCTTGATACCAACTTACATGCATTACAAACAACTAACAAAATGAGAAATTATAACAAAATGAATTAATAATACGGCTCATGTTTTTTTCCACTCAATCATACCAAAAGCTAATAGCATTGTCTATGATTGCTCTCTTGTGTATCCATAGAACATCTCCTCCAGAGCTATGACCTTGACCCTTTGCTCTTTTGTTTCTGGCACTGAGTCCTACCTAAGAAAGGCACTATGGGATGGGGCAAGCTGAATGCTCTTGGCAGGTATTTTGAGATACATGGATAAAACCAGACTGACAGAAAAGGGTTTTCCCCCCCTAAGGTTTTTGACCCCCCCTTTCTTCCCTTCTTCATGTCTGCCTTGTGTTGGGGTGTTCTCGCTCTCTGTGGTTGAAATCTAAGAGATGAGAGGCTCCATCTGTGCCCCATGGTACTCTAGTTGGCATTATTGGCAGCAGCAAGCATCTATGTTCACTCGGTTGCCCACAAACTATTATCGGTGAGTTTCCAGAGGTTAGTGACTAAAAATAAACAATTCCCCTTCTCTTTTTGCTGCTCGACTGCCAGGAACCTCACAATAAGTCATCTATCTAACCTTTAGATTTTGGATTAGTTTCAGACTATCTAAGGTTTTAAAGAAATGCTACACTTTTCAAACCATTAATCTAGACTGTACCATTCTTGTTCGGAACATTTTGTCAAACCAGTTATCCCTAGAAATCTGAGTCTCAGCCTCTCAGCAACAATCCATACCCAATGAACTATTTTCCCAGACGGAGCTGAAGGTTAGGACACACATTTATATAATGGACTGAGTTGATATTGCAAAAGGATATAACTAATCAAAATTCCTATGAAAATCCTACATAGCTGTTTCTAAAGTATTCTTGTTATGCTAAAAGATATTTGGTTTTGAAGCATGTGTTATCCAGTTTATAAAGAACAGGAATGTTTGCACATTTGCATATTATCTAGTCTCAAGTACTTGAGAATAAAGTTGTAACTAATTTCATTAAAAATTTTAAAGCCAAGATTTTATTATATCACAATTTTTAATTGACTTTCATCACTCAAAAGAGCTAAAGTTAAAACTACTTTGAGAGAGTATGGGGCTTCTGTTTGCATAATTTTAGTCAGCATTGTCAAGCTTACTTTGGTTTTGTTTTCTGACTTACATTATACATGAATTTTTGTGGTTTGGGAGAACTATAAGTGCCATCTCAATGGTCATACAAAATGTTTATATGTTGAATACAGCAAAATAGGGCCAGTTTAGTACAAATTCACATTCAAAACATAAAAACAGGGCCTTAATGCATGATAATAGGAGACTATTAATGATTCAAGAAGCCAGTTAAAGGACTTATTTATGCCAGCTTATCCACCAGCAAGTTATAACAAGTGTATTAATGTGACAGCATGAGCCAACTATAATTGCTCCTGAGGATGTATATCTCCATAGTAATGACTACTATAGCAAAACTTCTGCCTGCTTACTCCAACTTATTTTCTATAAATGATTGTGTTCACATTAAGTTTATTATTTGCCTTCACTAGTTTGACTATGGATATCCAGATTATCAAATAGAACTATTACACTGTCATTACAGACAACATGATCTTCCAGTACTTTAACTTTACATTTAAGAATAGCTTTGCCTTCTATTTGAAGATCACTACGTGCTGCATTGTAATCTCACCTACTTATTAATATATTTAAGAAATGTTTATTAAGCATATAGTCCAGCATTGTTCTAGGTGCTGGGCATATGGCAATAGAAAATAAAAACTCCATGTCTTATGCAGCTTAAAGTCCATTGAGGAAAAAAATGGATTACAATTTGTATAACAAAAAACAAAAGCAAAAACAAACAAACAAAAAACTCACTAGCAACTCTATAGAACAGGATAGAACTGCCTTTGTCGATTTTTAAAACTGTAACTCTTTATAGGAGTAGAAAATCCGTCTCTCCCAAATAAAAAGTATGTCTTTAGTAATCATGAGTACCCAGAAATTTGAATGATAGAGGATGATTCATAGTAGCCAGGACAGATGCAAGTCCATAATGAAATGACTCTGAACATTAAGAAACTTGAACAGAATCATAGATGATATGGAAAATTGAATAAAGAGATAGGCAGGAGCATTCCAAGTGTTTGAGAAAAAGAAGCAATAATCTTAAGTTCAATGAGCCTGGTCTACCAATAGAAGGGAAAGAGGGCCAGAGCAACTCATGAGTTAGTTGGTTTGGAAACGGTATAGGAATAATTCAGTTATAGCCAGTTAGGTTATAAGAAGGCTAGGCTTGTTATGAGCTGGTATTAACTCAGCTGCAGCAAGTGAGAAGTTTAGGTTGAAGCTGAAGAAATTTAAAACAAGTTCACAAGAGTAAAAGTATAACCTTGAGCATATCCCACTTGAAGAATATCTGACATATTTCACACACTCAGTCCTGTAGAACATGAGTTGTTCTTGAATGACATCTTGCAGGAAGAAACCAAAAGATCATTAAAAAGACAGGAATGAAATAAAAGGTCAAAATAGATGTCTGCAGACATTCTAGAACTTGATTTTGAATGTAAAGTAGATAAAGCAAATGGAAGCAATGATAGAGCAAAAGACCTAACAGAAAATTTCAAAAGCAGCTTGAGAAGAAAAACTGAAATATTACAATGAAATGTGCAAAGATCTGAAGTTAGAAAGGCAAAATAAATGAACACGCTTGGCATTTATCAAACTTAAATAAGTGGAATGGAGCTATCCTTGAGTTGGAATATTGAAAGATTCTAAGGACAACATTTTAAATAATGTAGAAAACAGAAAAAGTTAGAACAGATTGGCATTCAACCACTTTGGGAGTTACATAAGATCTAGAACTGATGGAGCTGGAAAATGACCAAGTTGCACTGAAACTATTAGAGGAAAACATTGAGGGAATAGAAGATGTTCTGAGAAATCAGTGCATAATGGTAAGTGCTCACTCCTCCATGGCAAGAAGTTTGGAAGCCAATTACCTCATCAACCAACTGTGAGAGAGCCATACTTAATCCCATTTCAAATAAATGTGACCATAAAGAAATAGACATTATAAATGAATATCATTAATATCACATGGAAGCGATATTAATTAAAGTTTGCTCAAGACAATTCATCACTAATCTCCAGGGTGTGTCTAGAAATTCAAGCTCAATTCAGAAGAGGATATGGAAGGAAGAAAATCATTGCTGATGTCATATGAATCTTGGCTGAAAGCACAGAGTACTAGAAAGTTGCTTACCTATGCTGTATTGACTATGTAAAAGCATTTGACTGTGTGGAGCACCACAAATTATGAATAGCATTGGGACAAATGCTAATTTCAGACACTTAATTGTGCTCCTTAGGAACCTGTACATAGGCAAAGAAATATTCAAACAGAATAATGAGATACCATATGGTTTAAAATCAGAAAAGTTGTGTCAGGGTTGTAACCTTTCACCATACTTACTCAGTTTTTCAGGAGCCTGGAGGCACAGTAGGTGCCAGGCTACTAACTAAAAGCAAGATCAGTGGTTCAAACCCACCAGCTGCTCTGAATGAGAAACGTGAAGCTATTTGTTCACATAAGGAGTTGACAATCTATAAATTTTTGTAGCAGTATAGGATTTCTATGCATCAAGGTCGAGTTTTGTCAGATGATATTCAGCATGCTGAGCAGATAGTATCAACAGCTGGAATGTATGAAGATGAGTGCAATGAGGAATAAAAATTAGAGAAAGATTCATTAGCAAACTTTTTTTCCAAAGGTTTTTTGGCATATAATTCACATACCACACAATTCATTAGTTCAATCACATCAAGAAGATTTGTATAATTGTCATCACAGTTTTAGAAATTTCTTCATTTTTTTTACTCATTGTTATTAGCTCCTAATTTCCCACCAACCTTTCCTGACATAACCTGAGGGAACCATTAATTCAGTTACTGTTGCTAGAGAGTTACCTATCCTGGATTCATATACAGAAAAACATTAGAAAACAAACAAACAGAATACTAAAACCAACAAGAATAAAAAGTAACAGGTAAAAAATCTCAATAGGAGACAGAATAAAGTACTAAAAACTAAAACAAATTTAAATGAATCATAAGGGAGATAAAATCATAGGGTGATAAATTTTAACCTAACAGCATCTGTAGAAATCCACTTTCCAATGAATTTTGCATGTTAGCAAGACTATTCACATCCCGGGTTCATGGTCAGAAGTGATACACAAGGGGCTTAATCCACATATAGTTCCACTTCACTTTTTTTCTGGACTGAAATAGCTTTAAAATATCTCAAAAGGGAACTAGCTTAAAACTGGGTAAAAAATAGCTTTAAAATGGGTCAAATAATAAGACATTACATTTTGACCTAACTACACCTGTCATAATAGACTTTACTAATTAAAGCCTTCACTAGGATTTCAGGGGGTTCACCTGAGGCTTAATCCATGGGTGAGCCAAGCAAATGGATTTTGGGAAATATCACTGATTTCCATCTGAAGCCAGGGATTCACAATATTAGCTCTGGTGCCATTAACTTCTTTAGATTTGGATTATGTTATTTACCATCACACAGGCTGGTGTGGTTATTCCTTGTGAAATTACTTGACACCTTCCTTAGAAGCCTGCTTGTTTGAAAACAAGTCTTTAAGACCCCAGATGCTATTCTTTCTGATAACCAGGCACCATCTGGTTTCTTCACCACACCTGCTATATTACACATTTCTTCAGTCAGCTCTTCATGAAGACAAGCATCAAACAGAGTCATGTCATATGAACTATTGTTTTTCAACTGGGGCTAGAATTTAATACCCACAATGCATTAAAGAATCTATGGTCCATAAGTAAGTGTGGTGAAGTAGGCTAATGGTGCCCGGCTATCGAGATATATAGTGTCTGGGGTCTTAGAGGCTTGAAAGTAAACAAGCGGCTATCTAGCCCAGAAGCAACAAAGCCCACATGGAAGCAGCATACCAACATGTGTGGTCATGAAGAGCCAAGGGGTCAGGTTTCAAGCACCAAAGGTAGGGGAAAAAATAGAATCATATCGTGAATGAGGGGAGTTCATTATGGGAACCAATGCCCATCTGTAGACAACTGGACATTCCTTACAGAGGGGTTGTGGGGAAGAAGATGTGTCGCTCAGGGTGCAGTGTGACAACAATGAAACTCACAACCTTCCTCTAGTTCTCAAACACTTCCTCCCCCCCCACTATCATGATCCCAATTCTACCTTACAAACCTGTTTAGACCAGAGGATGCACAGTGGTACAGATGGGAACTGGAAACGCAGATAAGATAATAATTTATAAATTATAAATAAATATAAAATAAATTATCAGGGTTCATGAGGAAGGGGGGAGCAAGGAGAGAAGGGGAGAGGAAAATGAGGAGCTGATCCCAGGAACCAAAGCAGAAAGCGAGTTTAAAGATGAGGGCAACGAATTTATAAGTGTGCTTTATACAATTGATGTATGAGTGGATTGTGATAAGAGTTGTATGAGCCCCAATAAAATGATTTTTTTACAAAAATAATCTATGGTTTATGTATGCTTCTGGTTTACCTTAGCAATATCATTGCAAATTTATGTCTCAGAACATTATCTATCATCCATCTGAGGCATCACTTCCACTGCCATCAAATCAATGCTAATTCACAACAACCTTGTAGGGTAGGGTAGAGTAGGGTAGGACTGCCCTGTGAGAATCTGATTCGGTAAATTTTCACAGTGCCTCATACTTCCCCTGTGGAGCTGGCTGCTGGGTAGCCACCCACTGCTCACCACTATGTATTGTTAGTGTCATTATTTAGCCAATAGTATACTATTGTACACTAACCCAAGTGTTGGGGATTGGTGATAGGGCAAAATATTCAACAATATATTCATAGCAGCACAACCATGCCTACCAGATTAATACATATCATAATGAAGCAGGGGATGGATTGCACCAAATTGTTTGCTAAAAGCAAAGAACTGTTGATGATCAAAGACTACTAGGAAATTCACACCCACATACAATAAACAAAAACTCTTCCAAATATGCCAATAAGCAATCTCATTATAAATGAAGAAACTATTGAAGTGGTTAAGGATGGGATTTACTTGGATCCATAATCAATCCCCATCTTGAAAATGTTAAACGGCAGAGATAATTCTGGGAATATAAAGGCACAGCTCACACAATCTATGGTCTTTTCAATTACTTCATCTGCACGGAGAGCTGACCAAGGAACAAGGACAACTGGAGAAGAACAATAGTATTTGAAATAAGATGTTAACAAGGAACATGAAGTATACTATGGAGTATTAGAATAACAAATATTGGCTGAAGTACACCCACAATACTCCTGAGAGGCAGAATGGCAGGCATAGTCTTATTTATCCTGAACATGTCATAAAAAGGGACTAGAATTTAGAGCAGGTTATAGGGGTTGATAAAGGAGGGTCATTGGAAAAGGAGGACCCTTCATTATCCTGAGCCCAAATATTGCATCCAGCAGGGGACGGAAGAGGACAAGACAGTGTTTGACTTGATTATAAATTGGATTGTGATGAGTTTGAACCAACTTGACAGCAGCAGGTTATTCTTGGATACTTTGTTTTATTCTTCACACTTATTTGTGAGGTACACAAATTATTTGTATCGTTACCTTTTCATGCATAGGACTAGATTTCTCAAATAAATTAATTTTCAGCTTTTGAAGATTCCTCCCCCCCCCCACTTGTCTTTAGTTTTTCTTACTGTGTGGTTTGTGCATTGCTCTGATCCTAGAAGCTATGTCACCAGCATTTCAGAAGCCAACAGGGTCACCCTAAGTGAACACAATTCAGTGGAGCATCCAGATCAAGGACAGAAAATGAAGAAGGAATTCAACATCCACATTTGAGACAGGGGCTGCTGAAAACCTTCTGCACAGCTATGAAACCTTAGCAGATGCTGAAGGCCTATGGCATGGAAGCAGAGTCTGGAACACAGCTGCTTGGCCAAGTGCCTGGGAGAGATCCATGTTTGTACCCATTCCAAAGAAAGGCGACACAACCGATGCTGGAATTATTCAGTAAAATCATTAATGTCACTTGCAAGTAAAATTTTGCTGAAGATCATCCAACAACAGTTGCAACAGTAAATTGACAGGCAGCTGCCACATTATCAGGTTCTAGTATGTAATACGCAAACAACACAACTTTGCTCCCTGAAAGTGAGGGGGACTTGAAGCACTTGCTGATAGAGATCCAGATGCTGATAGAGATGGTGGCCTCCCAGGGTGGTTTGCAACTCAATGTAAGGAAGACCAGAATCCTCACAACTGGCTTGTAACTCTTTACATAAGTACAAAGACTCATCTTTCTCCAGTAGAAGGATGGATGGTTTCAAACTGCTGACTTTATAGCTAGTTGCCCAATGCATAACTCACTACTCCAGCAGGGACTCTTCCTTAATACTACAGAAAATCTTAAATGAGTGATAAAAAGTCCTATGATTAATGTACTGCTTAACATATGTTTATGTATTTAAACATTTTTACATAATGCTCTTTAAAGAAAATGCCACCTTTCAGTGGAAAGATAGATACCATGCCAAAAAATCAAATTTTAAAAGTCTACAGAGAAATTGAGGTAATAGCTTAAGATATATCCATGACATCTTTCTTTGGAATTTTGGCTGGCAATTATGGAACATTCAATGTTTTCTTAAGAAAACAAGAACATTCAAGTTTTTATGTATTCATCTGTCTCACGGTTTCATATCAAGCCAATAATTTTGCACAGAAATGGTATGATCTAATTTTACATTAACACAAAGGATCCAAGCATTTTCCATCGGTACAAGAAAATGAAATACATTTAATTCACTAATTTTGCTTTAAATTAAACTGTAATAAAGTCTTCAACATTGATGACTATTCATCTTAGAAAATATAACTTTGCTGAGATATTTAACCAACAAGTGAATCTTAGAGTATAGTCAGATACCACAGATATGCAAACTATCAGACACAAAATATTAATTTGATAACAGCTGAGGTTTTTTATTTGTTTTTCATTTTAGGGAAATAATTGACTGATTTTTATTGTAGCAGACATTTAAGAAAACATGGTACTATGTGAAGATGTGAGAAGTATTATAGTTTTGCCTTAATAAAACTATTTCAGCAATATTTAGATTGTGCAAACCAAGTTATCATAAGAAAGAAGAATATCTTGGGACTATTTTTGTGCTATCTTTAAAGGTCAGCAGTCATATGTCAATGTGTTTACTATTCATGAATCATGAAGTTACTCAAACACGTTGTGAGAATGGACCTCATCCAGTTGTTGTTATCCGGTACCATGAAATCAGTTTGGACCCACAGAAGCCTCATGTAGTACAGCAGAGAGAAACACTGGCAGGACCTGCACCCTCCTGACAAGTGTTATGTTTCAGTCCACTCGTGCAGTCACTGTGTCAATGCATCTTCTATAGGCTCGTCCTCTTTTTGGCTACCCGTCGATTTTACCAAGCATGTCATTCTCTAGGGACTGGCTTTTCCTGACAATATGTCCAAAATATTTGAGACAAAATATCACTACCTCTGCCTTTAAGGAGCAATCTGGCTGTAGGTTTTCCAAGACCAACACCAGAGTTCTAAAGTACCCTTTTTCTTATTCAATGTCCACTTTCACCTGCATTTGAGGTGACCAAACATATCACGCCTTCGATGAGGCCCACGTTATCATCAAAGTAACATCCTTACTTTTCAACACGTTAAGGAGGTCTTGTGCGGCTCATTTACACGATTCCTTGACTGCTGCTTCCATAAGCAATGACTGTGGATCCAAACAAGGTGAAATCTTCGACACCTGCAATCTTGTCTTCATTTATCATATTATCTACTGATCCAATTGTGAGGATTGGGGTCTTCTTTACCTTGAGTTGTAATCCATTCTGAAGGCTGTCAACCTTGATCTTCACCAAGTGCTTCAAGTCTTCCTCACTTTCAGCAAGCAAGGTGGTGTCATTTGCATATCACATTCCTCTGATCCCAATGCTGCATTCTTCTTAATATAATCCAGCTTCTCTCATTATTTGTTCAGCATACAAATTCAATAAGCATGGTGAGAGGCTACAACCCCGATACACACCTTTCCCAGTTTTAAACCATGCAGTATCCCCATTTTCTGTTTACATAACTGCCTCTTGATCCATACACAGGCTCCCCATGAACACAATGAAATATCCTGTAATTGCCATTCACTTCAATTCAATACAGTTTGTTATTATTCACACAGTCAAATACCTTGGTATAGTCAATAAAACACTGTGAACATTTTCCGGTATTCTCTGCTTTGGGCAAAGACTATTCTGACATCAACCATGACATCCCTTGTTCCACATCTTCTGCATCCAACCCTGACCTCAGGCAGTTTCCTGTCAATGCACTACTGCAAGTATTGTTGGATGATGTTCAGCAAAGTTTTACTTGCTTGTGATATGAATGATAGTGCTCTATAAGGTGCTCGCTCTGCTGCTTCCCCTTCCTTTGGAATGGGTACACATGTGGATCTCTCCTGACAGGTGAACAGGAGGTTGTCTTCCAAATTTCTTGACATAGATGAGTGAGTGCATCCAGGGATTCATCAGCTCGTGGAAACATTGAAGTGGTATTCCATCAATTCTGGGACTTTGTTTTAGGCTAATGTTTTCCTTGTGGCATGGATTTCCTCCGTTGGTGCCACTGGTCCTTGCTCTTCTGCTCTCTCTTGAAATGGTGGAACCCAGGCTAGTTTTTTTTGGTACAATGACTGTTTTTTATTTTCATCTTATTTTCATGCTTCTTGCATTATTCAAGATTTTGACCATAAAATCTTGCAATGTTGCAACTTCTGGCTTGATATTTTTCTTTATTTTTATTTTCACTTTAATACATGCTGTGTTCCTGTTTTTTATTTTTCTTAGTAGGTCTACATTTGGTAATATTATTTTACTTCACCTTTTTGACCTGCCCTTTGACGTTTTCTGTTTAGCTCCTGAACTTCATCATTTATTCCATGTGCCTTAGGCTTGTGGATTTGTTTTTTATTTTCTTCAGCTTCAACCTGAACTTACATATGAGCTATTGATGGTCTTCCGCAGTCAGAACCTAGCCTGATTTAGTTGGTAATATTGAGTTTCTCCATTATTTCTTCCCAAAAATGCAATCAATTTGATTTATATATATATAATCTGGAGAACTCTACATATATAGTTGTCTTTTGTGCTGTTGATAAAAGGCATTTGGTATGGGAGTTGTCGATCCTGCAAAATTCCATCGTGCGATCCCAAACTTTGCTTCTATTACTCACACCATACTTTCTAACTATTGTTCCATCAGCTTCTTTCCCCCAACTTTTACATTCCAATCACCAATAATTATCAATGAATATTAATTTCATGATTGATGAATTTTAGACTGAAACCAATGGTAGAATTCTTCGATATTTACATCCCAAGCTTTTGTGATTTGTACATAAATTTGAATAGCAGTACAGATTAAATTATATTTTATAGCTAGACCTTAGTTATCCTATCACAGACAACATGATACTTCAAGTTAAATCTGCCTCTTACTTTTCAATACCAACCAACCAACAAACAAACAATATTTTTCAACATTTTTGAAATGTCCTTTTTGAAAATGAATGTAATGCCATGCCTCTTGATTACGTCATTCCCAACATTAAGTTTCTGATTCAATATGGCCAAGATCAGTCTATTTCAGTCCATAAATACCTGGAATTTCAATCTTTATTCTTTGTAATTCATCTTCTAATTTTCCTATATTCAGACTTGGGCATTCCAAATTCCAATCTTTTTTTTGTGATATCTTAGCTGTTTCTTCTCAGATTGTGTTGTAACCCATTATCAAAGTAAGGTCCTGAAGATATCACTCGCACCGGCTTTCCTCCATCCATGTCATTATGGCAATCGGCAAGGGCAGCTTGCCTTGTTATATTTTGAGTGACTTTAACCTGAGGATCTGATCTTTTGGCATGATCTCTGACTATGTTCTGATTCCATTCAATAAGTTTTCAGTAATTGAAGATGTTTTGATGTTACTCATAGGGTTTTCAGTGGCTTATTCCTCTGAAACAACCTACTCCTTCTTTTCAGTCTGTTCCTAGGATGGAAGTTCTGCTCAGACCTGTTCATTTTGGTTACCTCTGCTGGGATATGTAATACCAGGGACATAACCTTTAGTGTCACACAAACCACTGCAGCATGACAAACTGACAGGCAAATGGTGGTTGTACTATATTACATGCACACGTGCACACATATTAAATTTTTTTCAATACCTTTCTTTTCTGCTCAATATTTCTTCTCTTTATAGATGAGGGTGGGGTGAGCTAGGCAAAAGGGGATAACAGAGCTAAAATATAAACTTAAAAGGGGAAGAAATCAATAGATTTATAATGCTAACTATAACTAATATATAACTTATGTTCCATTAAATTGTTTCTACAAGAAGGTAAATGAAAGAAAAATATCTCCATCCATCACCAAGCAATCCCTAATAATTTCTATAAGTGACTTATCAAAAACAGGTGATGAAGAGATGCAACTCAGATATAAAATCATAGCTTCTAAATAACTTCCCAGTACTCATCTTCTTCAAGTGTCCTGGAAAGAAATATGCCAAAGGGGGTGGACATTTATCCTGCCAGAATGCAGTCTTCCTAATTCAGATGTGAAATATATATGTTTATAAGAACACATAGCTAAACATATTTCATAAACAGTTTAATAACACAGAGGATTTTTTTCTTTTAAAATATGTACAGATACTGCTTCTCTTGGTGGCAGTACATGGTTTTTTATGAGCTGCAGATTATAACCTAGAAATATGCTTTGCTGTGCTATTGTTTCCTCAGATGAAACATTATGCTAGCATATGTGTGGCTATTTCACATTTTCCCCACCATGCCTCCTCGCTCATTCTTATATTCATTTATTTAATTCTTAGGAATATTATGAAATATTTCTGATAGTTTCACATCTAGAAAATGAAGCTATAATGAGCCCACCTAGGGAACTCAGGAAAAATTAGGAAGCAGATACCTACCTACATAGATTCATTTTTTTGTATTTGGAATTCAAAAGAATCAAATGTGTCTCTTTTTTACATACCAACATAACTAACTTCCTATTTTATTTTATGGAGACTAAAATTCTATAGGAAGGCAAGAAATCTCACTACTCTTTTAGATGGTCTTAACATTCCATCGTATATATCTCAAACCCTTTACTTGTGATAATTTTATGTGCCTATTGGCATTAAGATATTTTTTAAGACTTTCATAACACAATCACCACCAAAGATGAGAGTTTGGTATTAGGCAGTAAACTAAGTTTCATGTCCCAATGTTATATATTCAATTTGCTAATTAAATCTATATTATAAATGACTGAGTAAAATCCAACACTTTTTTTCATTCTGTGATGCGCAAAGAGTGAAAATTAATTTGTATTTGATCTCTTGGCATAGATAGTAAAGCTCCTTGGAAGGCAATCAAAAATAAAAATATCAATGATAATTAGATAAAAATATCAATGATAATTAGAAAGACAACAGAGAATGCATTGTTATACATTATACATAAACCTATATTTTCATTATCATGCATATGTCATCTCAATAGATTTTACTGTCTTTAACATATAATTCAGCTATCATACAATTCAATATTTAAATCTATTAAAGAGAGTTGTGCATTCATCACCCCAATCAATTTTAGAACATTGTCTACATTCTTTTTGTTATTGCTGTTGTTGTTACCTATTCCTTTATTAGGCAGTGATGAGGGTGGGGTCTGTACAATGCCAGAGTCGATACTCCACTGCACAGAGGCTGTAACCAGAAGCCACAGTACAAAAATGGCCTCACAGGACTCCTCTTCTGCCACGGGGCTGGGCCAGGGGAGCATCAGAAGGCTGTGCCTTCCCCATGCAGTCCCATGTTTTCAGGGAGGTCAAGTGCAATGTGTGATTCTTCCCCAAACACTCCTCAGTTCCCAGTAGCCTGGCTTGGGGGCACAGAGTTCTGAGGGGTGGGGGATCAAGGGAGTGCCCCTGGAGTGGGGTCTGCCTGCTAAAAGGGCCCTTACCCCACCAAGTTACAGAGCAAATCACATCTGGGATGCAGTGAAGTGAAGGAAAGGGGATTGGGGGGAGACTCCCAAGTCTCACCAGACTCCTGGCCCAGAGGGTGCTCTCCAGGATGCCTCCTTGGTACATACCAGGGCCTTGTCTTTGGTACATGGTGTCCAGCTTGACCAAAGGGCCTATAGACTCCAGTTTCTTCATTCTTATCCATTATTATTAGCTCTGTTTCCCTGAGTTCTCCCTGCCATAACTTTAAGAAACAATTTGTCTTGTCATTATGGCTTTATATATCCTGAGTTTCATATAAGGAAAATCATCAGCTGAATTTTAAGCAAGTTGGTTTAACAGTGAAGATAAAACAGATTTTCTCCAGGGGCTCCTGGAGAAAGAACATGTTTTGAGAACAATGATGGCAACAAATGTACCCATGTGCTTGGCACAGTGGATGGATGTATGGATTGTGATAAGAGTTGTACGAGCCCCCAATAAAATGATTAAAGAAGAATATGATCCTCTTACCTCAGACCCTACCAACTCATTGCCAACTTGATTCTGACAAATAACAACACTTGATGCCAGCGCAGACAGTCCCACAGGAGTTCCAGGGCTGTTGTCTCGCAGCAGCAGACAACCAACAGCTGCCCCACAGAATTACCAGTGGGTTTGAACTGCTGACCTTACAGTGAACTGTCAACCACTTCAACACTGTGCCACCAGGCCCCTAGCACAGATAAGGTGCTCAGTGAAAGAGAGTATGATTGAGTACGATTGTTCTGTGGTAAAATATACATAATAAAGGACTGGCCATTTAATAAAAAAAAAAAGATTTTCAGTAATATGTGATTTTGAAAAATATATACACAATCTCCTTACTCTTTGAAATATAAAAAGAATACAACTGTTTTGTTGAAATAGATTTTATTGGAAAAGAAGATTCATGTAGGGGGCAAGTATTTGGCGCCTGATTTATAACCTATTGTAATACCTATCTTGGATGCTAAAAATCTTCCATATAATTATTTTACTTTGTGCTACCTTCTGCTTCAGGTTTAAAATATTCCATTAGGGATAAAAAGAGAAACCAGAACTTTCCTGAAATATTTACCCCAGACTTCTTGGTGTGTTACAGAGTAAAGATGTACTGAAGTAAATGGTATTTTCATTAGGAAAAAATATAGATCAAGGGATAGAGAATAAATAGGTGCCTCTCTCACTGAACCCAAATTAACATCCTAAAATAATAATAGGTAGAGTAGGGAAAAGAGAATAAAGGAAAGTGGCAGACTCAATAAATACATCTTCTAAAGAACTTTGAAGACAGCTTTTGGTACACATAGCTGATGGGGAGCAAATAGATAAGAAGCAAAACAAAATTTATAATTTGTTTTATAACCAAAATTGTTACAATTCAGGACCAAAAGAGCTATGGCATTTTAAGGCCTGAAACTCTCTCTGGGTCTAACTCTGACTGTATGCAGAGAGCATTTCCGCCTTCATCGTACTTTTGTAGTGCTACTGAAACACACCTATCACAAGCCAGAGGCTTGAAAGGCTAGAAATGTATTTTCAATATTTCAAGAGGCTAAAGCATTCATCTGATCACTTGTCCTACTACAATGGATTATGTGTTGTTGTGATTCTGTGACTATAAAACCATTTGAAATATCAATAGGGAACCTCTTGATGGAGCTTTTTGGCAAACTCAGAAAAGAACCTGGAGAGCTAATTCTGGAAAGAAATTGGCATGGAAAAGCAAGTGGACACTGTTTGATACAGAGCCAGGAGATGAGCCCTGAAGCTGGGAAACATTACAAATGCAAATGTGGAAATACTGTCTCCTTAAAGGACAGTTTTCCTTCATGATAGAAATAAAACTTTTGAGATGACAGAAATTGAGAAGAAACAGCTGCAAAAATCCAATAATAATTCAAACATGGGATGCACAAAGCATAAAAATTAGAAGTTATCAAAAATAAAATGGAATTCTGCAAGATCCATGTCCTAGGTATTAATGGGCTGAAAAGAGTTTTATAGGTTCATTTGATTCAAACATATGTTCTACTATACCAGGAATTGCGTAACATTCATTGTTATAAATAACATTCATGATCTATACTGAAGTACAAAACTGTCAGTAATAGGATAATATCTATATGCCTAAAAGGAAGACACATCAATGTGACTATTATTAAAATGTATGCACTAACCGTTAATGCCAACCATAAGAGATAGAAGATTTTTACCAACTTATTCAGTCTGTAATTGATTAAGCATACAACTGGAAGCTCTGACAATAACTGGTGATTGAAATGCAACAGATAGAATGGAAGAGGAAAGAAGGATGATCAATAGTTGGCAAACAGACATAGCCTAGGTAATAGAAACAAGATGGGAGAAACTCGATAAAATGAGTTAGCAATACTCAACAACATTTGATCAACCTCATTACAAATACCTTTTGAAATAACATTAATGGTGACTTTATGCAGAAACCCCTCCACAGGAATAAATCTACTACACTGTGGAAAAGACAATATTGAGAAACTTAATAGCATTGGTCAGAACAAGGACAGAGACAATTGTGGAAAGGCTCATACACAAGTTCAAGTTGAAGCTGACAAAAAATAAACAGGTGCCCAAGAATTTAAATTATGACTTTGAGTGCCTTACACCTGAATTCAGAGACTATTTTAGGAGTAAAATTAACATATTTAACCATAATTACAGAAGACTAGACAAGTCATGGGAATGACTTAAAGAACAGAATTCATGAAGAAAACAAAGAGCTTTCAGAAAGACCAGATAGAAAGAAAAGACCTGAATGGATGCTAGAAAAGGCTCTGGAACTTTTTTTGTGAATGTGGAGGCACTAAAGTGAATGGGAGGGAGGACAAAGAGCTGAACGAAATATTTGAAAGGGCAGCTCAAAAAGACAAAGTAAAATATTATAGCAAAAGGAATAAGCATCTAGAGCTATAATGCCAAGAGAGCAAACTTACCATCTCTTAAGGTCAAAAATGTGATGGAAAAATTTAAGGTTTGAGTTGTAGCAGAAAATGATTCTGTGGACAAAATGGAAGGAACCCTGGTACCACATTTCAAACCTAGCAGTTGCTCTAAGGGACGCAGGTGTGAAGTTTGACAGCCTTGTAAAGCCTATGGGGAAAGTCTACCTGTCCAATCGGCTTGCTATATTCAGAATTACCTCAAGAGTAATAGGATTTGCTGGTGAGCAAAGTAATCGGTAGAACAATGAAAGCACTCGCTCATCTACATCAAGAAATTTGGAACACAGTTACCTGAGCACACAGCTGTAAGAGACCCATACTTGTGCCTATCAAAAAAGAAGTGATCCAATTGACCTTGAAAGTCATTGACTGATATTATCAACACATTCAAGTATTTTTTTATCTAGCTAATACTTTTATGTGGGCTCTTACAGATATTATCACAATCCATACATTCATCCATTGTGTCAAGCACATGTGTACATATGTTGCCATCATCATTTTCAAAGCATTTTATTTCTATTTGAGACCTTGATATCAGCTCCTCATTTTTCCCTCCCTCCCACACCCTCACTCCCTAATGAACCCTTGATAAATTATTTTCATATCTCACATCATCCTCTGTCTCCCTACTTTTCTATTGTTTGCCCCCCTGAGAAGGGGTTGTATGTCAGTACATGTGATCGATGCCCCATTTCTCCCCCTGCCTTCCCCTTATCCTCTTGGTAACTCTATTCTCATTATTGGTCTTGAGGGGTTTATCTTTCCTGGATTCCTTGTGTTGCAGGCTTTCATCTGTAGCAGTGTACATGTTCTGATCTAGTAACATTTGTAAGGCAGAACTGAGGTCCTGATAGTGGGAGAGGAAGCATTAAAGAACTAGAGGAAAGTTCTGTTTCATCCGTGCTACACTGCACCCTGACTGGCTTGTCTCTTCCTTGTGACCCTTTTGTCTATAGATGGGCTTAGGGTCTCTACTCTGTACTCCCCGTCATTCATTCAAGTAAAAATTTGCTGAAGATCACTCAAAAAATGTATTACAGAAATACATTAACAGGGAATTGCCAGAAATCCCAGAAGGATTCAGAAGAGGCCATGAAATAAGGCCTATCCGTAGGTGTTCGATGGATCATGGCTAAAAGCAGCCAATACTAGAAAGATGCTTACCTCTACTTTGTTGATTATGCTCAGGCAGTTTACTGGTGAAGTATAACAATTATGGATAAAATTGTGAAAAATTCCCAAATAATTAGTTTTGTTCACAAAGAACCTATATATCAACCAAAAAGTAGCTGTTCTCAAAGAACATGGTGATTGCATGCAGTTTAATATCAGGGAGGCATGTATCAGGATGGTATCTTTTCAGCTGAGGTATTTGATCTATATATGCTGAGCAATAATTCTAGAAGCCACATTATATGAAAAGAATCCAGCCTAAGAATTGGAGTAAGGCTCATTAGGAAACTGTGATACACAGATGATGCAATCTTGATGATCGAAGTTAAAATGACTTGAAGGATTCTATATGGATTATACCTCAATATAAAGAAAAGAAAAATTCCCACAACTGTCTCCATAGACCACACCATACTCAGAGAAAACATTGATACTGTCAATAATTTTATTTTATTTGGATTCCGTACTCATGATTAATTACATTGTGTAGATCTGCTACAAAACTCCCTTAAAAGTGTTCAAAAGCAAGGTTAACACTGTGAAGATTAAAGTGTGCCTGTCCTAACAGGGTATTCTATATCACTTCACATGCATGTGGAAAATGGAGAATGAAAACCATGATAGAAAAGTGATACCTGCTAGGTGCCTGGATTGGGGCCCTTGGTTCCGGATCCGCGGTGCTGAAGGAATCCATGCGTGGACGCACGTGTGTAATACAAGTGACTTTCATGAGGAAAAGGGAGGCTTCAGGTTTTACCGTCTCAGAAAGCACATGCTGGTTTAGGAAAGCCCACAGTGCAGGGGTTCCCACTGGAAAACCGCATGGAAAGTAGACAGGAACAAGGGCCCAACCCTATGCTTGTGGAACCATGAAATCCCAGGGGCAAAGAAAAAGGCCTGCCGAGAGTCCCTCCCTCCTCCTGCCAAGCAGGCCTAAAAGAAGGATGGCCTGCCTGTGAGGACTGTTTTTAACACCACTGGATGGGGGTTGGGGTGGGGTTGGGTGGGGAGTGGTTGAAGGTATTGTCTAAAGTTATAGGCTGAGGTTAAGTCCACCTGTGTGATGTCATGTGGCTGGGCCTAGTCTGTACACCCAGGTGGACTTCCTACCTGGGCCTACGGGGCTTGTGTCTAAGCATGCTCAATTTGGATCTTTCCATAGTTGTCTAATGGGTACCTGATTTCTTTACAACCCCTTTGTTGAGGCCTTCTGCAGACACTGGGGAGACACCCCCTCTTATTCCCCTCTGGCTACCTAACATATTTGAACTATGATTGACAATGGATACTGAATATATCATAAAACTTGTATATAGACCAAGAAACAATCTTTCAAACAGATCAAGGATATAGTATATGATTTAAAATCAGGAGAGGTCTGCTTCAGCATTATATCTTTTCCCTTTATTTGTTTGATCGGTATACTGAAAAGATAATCCATAAAGCCAGACGATATGGAGAAGAATGCAGCACCAGGGTTGAAGGAAGGCTTACTAACCACCTGTGATTTGCAGATGGCACAGACTTGCTTGCTGTAATGAGGATGTGACAAACCGGCTGATGAAAGTCAAACTACAGCTTTCAACATGGATTAAAACTCAATGTAAAGAAAACCAAACTCCTCACAACTGGACCAATATAAAACACACATTTCAATAAAAGAAAAAAATTCTAACAACTGGATCAATAAGCAACATCATGATAAAGGCAAAAAAGATTTAAATTGTAAAATAATTCAGTTTGCCTCGATCCAGATTCACCTTTTGTAGAAGCAACAGTCAAGATATCAAAGAATTTATTGAATTAGACAAGCCTACTCCACAAAATCTCGTTAGGATGCTGATGAGCAAGGATGTCACATGGAGAACTACGGCGAGCCTGGCTGAAGTCATGGGATTTTCAGTCACCTCATATGCATGGAAAAATTGGAACATGACTAAAGAAGATGAAAGAGGAATTGATACAGTTGAATTATGGTTAACAAAGAATATTAAAACTATGGACTTTCAGAAGAATAAACAATCTGTCTTATAAGTACAGCCAAAATTTTCCTTAGAAGCAAGGATAACAAGACTTTGTCTATGTACTCTGGATGTCTTGGAAAAGGACATAATGCTCCATAAAGCAGAGCATCCTCAAAAAGACAACGATTGTCAAGAAGATGGATTGACATAGTGGCGACAGCAATGGGATCAGCAGAACAAAGATTATGAGGTAGTGAAGGACAGACAGGGCAGTGTTTACTTCTTTTGTGTATACAGTTGCTATGAATTGGGAATGATTCATTGGCATGTAACAACAAAAATGAACTTGCAGAAGAACAAACAAATCTATTTTGCTAGTACAGTGTGGTAGTTACATACTCTGGTGTCAATTTGGGACTTGAGAGGATTAAGAGTGAAAGGGTAGAGTCTAGTCTGTCAATCAGGTCACAGACAATGAGGCCACTCTGTGGGCATGGCCTTCTCTGAGAACTCTGGGAACTCTTGTATTTCCTTCTTGGAGGCAGAAGACACTTTCTCTTTCTCACTACTCACTCCCTTGGAATCTCTCTCAGTGCTCACTCCCTGAGAGACACTCTACTAACAAGACACATGGTGCTATGCCCTGGGAGCTGGAGAAGCCACATGGACCTACCCTGATGCAACCAGACCTCTAGAGCTGGAGCAGCCACTTAGAGACCCCTGCCAGCACTGAGAGGCTTACAAAGCCTCTGGATCCACAAGACTTCCAACCCACTGGCCTGTGAGCTTCCTGTAATTGGCATAATTGCATGTATTTCATGAGTCTAAAGAGGACATTATAGATTGTAATCAGACATATGGGCTAATATTGGACTTATGGACTTGATCTGGACTGGGCTGGGATGTTTTCTCAATATTCAATTACTCTTGTATATAAACCTCTTTCATATATATATATATATATATATATATATATATATATATATATATATATATATATATATATATATATAGAGAGAGAGAGAGAGAGAGAGAGAGAGAGAGAGAGAGAGAGAGACTAGGAATTCGTTTCTCTAGTCCACTCAGACTAACACCTATAGCCACAGTACTGCTATAAAGCATTATGTACTAGGTACACGGTATCAGGAAAGATCAGAACAAACTCTGCCCTCAAGTCCATGCTGACTCCTGACGATTCTATTGGACAGGGAAGACCTGCCTCTGAGTCTCATAGACTGTAACTGTGTATGTGAGTAAAAAGACCAATCCTTCTCCCAATCAGGAGAGACCAGTCCTTGATAACATAGAAAGTCATTTTAAAAACTCTGTCCAAGAGACGGCTTGCCACAGTGGCTTCAACATAACAATGACAGTGAGGATTTAGCAGGGCCAGACTGTGTCATCCTGTTGCGCACAGTGCCATGAGGAGTTGGCATTGACTGGACTGCATCTAACAGATGCATAAATTCAGGAGAGGGGCTCTAAGGCAAGTCTCCTTGTTGTCTCTTGGGAAGATTCTTGTGTGTCTCGAGGTCTAAAGCCACCATGCTTCCTGGAAGTCCTTAAGGCGTCACTATCTTCCTCTGCCTCCCACCTAGTTGATGCCTGCTTCTCTTTGTCTCTGTGTTACTCATTAAAACTTAGTAGTGATTTAACTGAGGACCCACCCTACATTGATTTGTGTCTAATCACAAAATAAGGCAAATCATCTTCTCACTGGCAACTTCATCTACAAGTATAGGAGTTACGGTTGCAACCATACTTTTGGGATCCATAATTTAATCTGCAACCACCCTAAAGAGGAAAAAATTCCTCAATACTCATTTCAGTTGTGGAAAAAAACAATGATGGAAAAGTGTTAGGTTTCTGGAGTCGGTAATACCTCGGGTTTTGGCTTTGCACAATGAAAGACTTCATGCCAACACCTGTTTTGTAATCCAAGTGGGTTTTTATGAAGGACAGGACAAGTTTCAGGGTTTACAGTCAAAAAGGGCTTCACAACTTTGCATGAGCAACCTTGTGGAAAAGAGTGTCCATGAGTGTGGAACGGGGGATTCTGGGAGGCCAGAAGTCCAGAGGCTATGGGTCCTAAGCAGGACTAAGAGGCAACCCCGAGGGAACACACTCAGGATGCGCATGTGCGCCCCCACCTGTGTTTAGGCTATAAAGAGCATCCCAGAGGTGCTCTGTCCTATATTCTCGTCCTCTCCCTGGCTGGGGGAGGCATGGTTGATGGTATTGATTGACCTCGCTGGATAACTTAGACACACCTGGGTGATGTCATGAGCATGGGCCTAGTTTGCCCCACCCAGATGTACCTGCCACCTAGATCAGGGACTTGAGTAGATTCACATGCTCAGTTTGGGACATTCATATGTGTCTAATGGATGGTTGCCTGGTTTCTTTCCAACCTCCTCTATGAGGGCCTTTGCAGGCATGGGAGGGACAGACCCCTTGTCCCTAAGTGAGGATGGAAGCCCTGAAGGATGGAGAGAGGAATCACAGAGAACCACAGAGATGGAAACATCATTAGAGAAAAGAACTACTCATAAGGTGGAGACTTTTAAAGTATCTCCAAGCTGGGAATTCCAGAATTCTTAAGGGCAATTTGTTTATCTGCCATAACGCTGCCATTTTTACTTTCTTAAAGAATCATATTTGTTACACCTTCGTATTGTCCTAAACCCATGTTCATAAAGTGGATGACAGGAAATAAGATCATTTGACTCTTTAACCATCAATCAGAGGATGAAAAGAAGCCCCATTCAGGTCTGCTGTGGAATTTTACACATGTCAGGGTGTGGCAAAAACGCCCTAGCTCATTCCATAAAACCACAGGACATTTCATTGGACTCAAAGCATGGATAGTATGTCTCCCTTATGGAGGATGCAGTCATTTGCATATATGTTTTAAAAATTATGAAGAGTACATAATATACATCAGGGAGAACTGTAGTAATAAAGAAGATAATACATTAATTTACCAAGTTTCCCCCAATTCTAATCATATGACACCATTTCTAATTTATGTAGAAACCAAGCATGTTTACATGATTTACTTTGAAACTGAAATATATAAAGTCATGGTGAAATGTTGTGCTTTATTAACCTTATACTCCTTTTCTTTGTCAAAAAGGAGCCTCCATCAGCCTGGTTAATGAGGTGAGCATTTCTTCCCAAAACCTACTCTGGTGATGCCAGATCAATAGAAAATAGAAGTGTCTGACACTAAAATAACATCTAACCAATCCTGAATACTACCTTTGAGGGAAAATGAAATAGCAGCCTACATATACAAAAAAAAAATAAAATTCAAATAAGGGAAAGCAGCCTCATGTCTTACTTACCTGATGTTCTTGGTAACTGCTGTCAAGTTCGTCCTGACTCACAGTGACCAGACAGACAGCAGAATAAACACTGCTGTGTCCTGAAATTCCTTCACAGCTGTTACATTTGAACACATTGTTTTAAGCACTCTGTCCTCTTTTTCACTGACCTTTTACTTATAAAGCATGATGTCCTTATCCAGGGACTGATTCCTCCTGATAAAGTGTCCAAAGTACATGAGGTAGTATCTAGTCATTCTCACTTCTAAGTACTGGCTGTACTTCTTCCAAGACAGATTTGTATGCTCTTCTGGCAGACCCTGGTAGACTTAATACTCTTCACCAACAATCGAATTCAAAACCAACAGTCCCTCTTTGATCTTCATTGTTCATTGTCCTGCTTTCAGATATATATGAGGCAAACACTTTAAAGAAATCTTTTGTGGCAGATTGGCTTAATGCAGCATAGCCTTTGCCTTCCTGACTATGGTTTCTATGATTGATGGTTAGGTACCTGGAAATGGTTTCATGAAATGTACACATGTGTAGCTTTTAAGAACATGAATTATTTTCTCACACTTAAAGAGGTTAAATGTCCAAATTCAGTTCACTGATGCTAAGAGAAGGTCCATCTTTGTCTCCTACAGTTTCTAGTGGTACCTGGCAATCCTGGCCTTTCTGGGCTTGACCAGGCATATGTCTCAAACATTTTGTATGGGTATTTGTATCTATTATGCTCTTTTTATGAAGCATAATTTAGGAATGGTTAGAGCTAAAACTCAATGTAATCTGGTATTGTCTCATTAATATGTTAATACAAACATATTTCTAGACAAGGTCATGTTTACTGGTCCCAGCATTAGAACTTCAACACAATTTTTTTTGGAAACACAATTAAATTCATAATATATAGCATACCAGAGGACAACTGAGATATAAAATAAAAAATAAAACTTGATACTATAATCAAAATTTTAACAATCTATATATCATATATATATATAAAGTTTAAAAAGCATGGCATGGAATAAGACATAAAGTGAACTTCAATGCATTCCAGTGCTACAGAAAATAAGACTAGAACATTACAAAGGATTGGCATTATATGCATTCTCACAATGTGATTAAACTAGAAATCAATAAGAAAAAAATAAAATTAGACTCTCTTCTAAATATTTGTAAATTATTAAATCTTATTCCTGAAACACATATGGACCATGAAAACTAATTATAGGTAAATGTAAAAGGGAATTTGGAATTAAATAGGGTCAAAATGTAATATAAAAATATATAGAATACAGTGACAGGAGACTATACAGACCATTCATTTCTATAAAGGTCTGGGTGTAGGGGTCCACGCTGGGTTGTGATATGAATGGTCAGCAAGTAGAACCCCAGGCTCTCTTCGCTATGGAGCAGGATAAGGCTCTCTACTCCTGTGAAGAGTTTCAGTTTGGAAAACCTGCAGGGACAGTTCCACCCTGTCCTGCAGGGTCTCCCTGAGTCAGGACTGACTAGATGGCAGGGAGTTTAATTTGAGTTTTATATTATATAAGATAAAAGACTGAAAATCAGTGAACCATTTGCTCTTCTAAACACACGAGAACAGCAAAAGCAAGGCATCCACAAAGATACTAGAAATAACGGTAGAAAGAGAAGAAATTATAAACTTGAAATAAACATGAAAGACAAAAGTTGTTGCTGTTGCTTGTTTTTGTTTCTAAAAAATGTAAAAGACTCAGTGTCACACAAATGAATAGGTTTCAGACAAGGAGTAAGAACAAGCAACCAAGAAGGGTCTAGCTCCTCACTTTTGGAGGAAGTAGCTGCCCAAAACTGTATGCATAGCTTCGAAACACTGTGTGATAGTCGCGTCTAATAAATGGAAGCAAAACTTTGTTGAAAATAGTGCCAGCGAATGGACTCTTCGGGTCAGAGGGCACTCGACATGTGACTGAGGAGAAACTGATTTCTCAGAGTGAAGTCAACTGTGGTGATGTGAGCTGGGTACAATCTGTGAGAGTGGAGTCTGTGTTAGGCCAGGTTGACTAGAGAAACAAATCCAGTGATACTCATATGTTTAAGAAAGAACTTTATATCAAGAACTAATTATCTAAAAATAATAAAAGAAGGCATCCTGCCAGCCCAACTCAAGCCTGTCAATCAGGTATTAGTCCATAAGTCCTTTGTTCAGACTCATGCAGCCCCATGCAATGATGCAGAATGCAGGAAAATCATAGGTTTGTGGCTGCAGAGTTGTGTGGATTCGAGGTTGTTGAAAACATGCCAGAGCACTGACCACTCTCAGGTCAGTGATCCAGTCTCAGCAGGCAGGGAGACCCAAGTGGCAGGGTGAAAAGGAAGTTCCCAGGTTCCCCCTTGAAAGAAAGCCACACCCCCAAAGACACAGCATCGGATTGTGATCTAATTAACAGATCAGACTCCATGCCTAGCCATGAGTGTATAGTCGACATGAAATCATGTAACTAACAAAATGTTTTTGATATGCTTAGAGCTATCTGATGTCAAGAAAATCCAAAAAATACGACTATTATTCAAATTTATGCACCTACCACAAAAACTAGTGATGAAAGAATTGAAGAATTTTACAAAAAATTCAATCTGAAATTGCTCAAACATGCAATCAAGATGCATTAATAATTATATTTGGCCTTTAGAATGCAAAACTTGAAAGCATAGAGGAAAGAATGGTAGTTATAAAATATGAACTCTAGGGCAGAAATGAAACTGGAGATCTCATAACAGATGTTGCAAGACCAGGAACTTATTCATAGTGAATGTTTTATTCAACAACGCAAAAGGCGACTAGACATGTGGACTATTCAAGATGGAATACAGAGAAACAAATTTAGTACATCTGTGGGAAGAGATGTAGGGAAGCTCAATACCAACAGCTAAAATTAGAGCATGGGTTGACCATCAATTGTGGACCAAACCATCAGTTGCTATTATGTAAGTTTGGGATAAAGCTGAAGAAAATTCCACAAGAGCCAAAACATAACCTTGAATCTTGAGAACATCTCGTAAACAGATGTGATGCATTGAACACAAATGACAGAAGACGTGATGAGTTGTGCAAGATCATGGAGTTCATGATTCTTTTTTTTTTTAATTGGGGGTGGGGATGGTGTGTGTTGTGTGTGTGTGGGGGGGGTGGTGGTGGTGGTGGTGGTGGTGGTGAGTTCATGATTCTTAAAGAAAGCAAAAGGTCATAACAAAGGTCAATGTGGACATCAGAAGAGATGCTGAAACTTACTTTTAATAGTACAGTAGCTTAAGCAGAAGGAAGAAAGATTAAATCAAAGAGCTGAAGAGAAAAATCTCAAAGGGCAGCTAGAGAAGGCATAAAATATCAATTATTATAATGAAATGTGTAAAAACCTTGACTTAGAAAACCAAAAGGGAAGAACTTGCTCAGCATAGCTTCAACTGAAAGAACTAAATTAAAAAAAATCCCTTAAGTTGCAATCTTGAAAGATGCTTTAGACAAAATATTAAATGATGAATGAGACAATAACAGAAAATAGAAAGAATACAGAGTCACTGTACCAGAAAGAACTACTCAGAGGTCCGCCATTATAGGAAGTAACCTACTCACACAAACAAGAACTCATGGTGCTGAAGGAAACGCAAGCTTCATTGAGAACAATAGCAAAAAAAATAATTGAGAAGCCCTGGAAGGAAGCCCTTGTCTATGTCAGGAAATTAGGAAAAGAGATACTTAGCCAACTAATTGGAAAGAAAGGTGGCCCAACTGAATGATCAGATTAAAGAACAAAATCTTCGATATCACATTGTAAGCAAGATTTTGCAGAAGATTATCCAAAAAGATATGTAGCAGTACGTTGACTGGGAACCGACAGAGACTGAGGCCAGATTCGGAGGAGGACCTGGCACAAGGGTTATCATTGCTGATGTCAGATGGATCTTGTCTTAAAGCATAGACTGACTATCCGAGAGATATTTACCTGTGTTTTGTTGACTATGCCAAGACTGTGTGGACAATCATAAACTGAATAACCTTGAGAATGGGAATTCCAGAATATTTTATTGTGCTAACGAGGAATCTGCATGTGGGTCAAGATGCAGTTGTGCAAACAGAACAAGGGAATACAGCATGGCTTAATGTCAGAAAAAGTATGTGTCAGGGTTGTATTATTTTACCATACTCACTCAATATATATATAGAGAGAGCAAACAATCAGAAAACCTGTCTTTTATGCAGAAGAATATGGTGTTAGGACTGGAGGAAGGCTTGTTAACAATTCAAGACAAAAGAAATATTTTAAGACATGAAACTATCTCTGAGTCTGAATCTGATTGTGAGCAGAACGCTGGCAGAGAGAGTAGTTCAGCCCTCATCTTACTTATGTAGTGTGCTACTGAAGTATAAATGCCACAACCATCGTGCAGATAACGCAACCTTGATTGGTGACAGTGAGGAGTTCCTGAGGCACTTGCTGATGAAGATCAGAGTTGACAACTTTCAATATGGAATACAACTCAATGTGAGAAAGACCATAATCCTCCAAACTAAACCACTAGGTAGCATGATAGAGAAAAGGCTGATGTTGTCAAGGATTTTATCTTGCTTGGATTCTCTATCGACGGCCATGGACATAGCATTCAAGGGATCAAAAGACACGCTTCATTAGATAAATCTGTTGCACACGACGTCTTTAAAGTATTGAGGAGCAAGAGGGTTCCTTTAAGAACTAGGGTATGCCTAACCCAACCCACAGTATTCTCTACTGCTCCGTATGCTTTTGAAAGCTGGACATTGAATATGGGAGATCAAAATGAAAAATGGATTCGAATTGTTTTGCTGGAAATTAACATCGGAAGTATCACGGACTGCTAAAAAGACAAACAAATCTGACTCTCAAGAAGCAACACCAGGTGCTCCTTATAGGCAAGGGTGGGGTGTCAGTCTGGGCCGACTGGAGAAATGAATCCACAGAAACTCATCTGTGTATAAGAGAGAGTGTTATATGAAGGGCAAGTGTACATTAATAAAGCATCCCCATCCAGTGCTGTCCTAGCTCATAAGTCCACATTAGCCCAAATATCCAAATATCCAAAACCAATCTACGAAGTCCTCCTCCATCTCACAAAACACATGCAAAGATGTCAACTGCATGAGGAAAGATGAATCAGTGAACATATAAGCATCTCCGCGCTGGCAGGGGTCTCCACACAGCTGCTGCAGCACCCAGGGCTGCATCAGGGTAAGTTCATGCGGCTTCTCCTCAGGGATGTTTTGCAGGAAGAGAGCCTTGCCAGCTGAAGCTGGAAACTGGCTAAGACAGCCGCAACGGGTCTGACCATCAAAGAACAAGAGACCAGAGAACTAGAAAGGTGAGGCTCACGGAGTCATTTTATCTCTCTCCGCTCTTCAATTAATCCCACATGTGTTTATCGGCTTGGTTGGCACAATAAACCTAACTATCTCAGATGACAAGACTTCATTTACATATTTTACACATATTTTCAGGAGAGACCAGCCCCTGGAGAAGGACATCACGTTTGGTAAAGTGAATGGGGCCGTGAAGAAGAGGAAGGCCCTTGAGAAGGTGAATTTGCAGGGTCTGCAACAATGGGCTCAGCATGGGATGACTGGGAGACTGGTGGAGGGCGGCACTGTTTCCTTCTGTTGTACAAAGGGTCTCTATGGGTTGGAGGCAAAACCAGCAACAGAATAGTAGGCTTGTCTCAATATTTCTTGAATGTCCTTCAAAGCAGAAATCCCATCAAAGTATGAAGTATTGCTGGTATCCGGTGTGTATGTGTCAGGGAGGAAGTGGTTAGCAACAATGTAGAACTTGAATGCAGAGATAAAACTTGCAGGTTTGCCTAGCCCTACATGATTCTGATTTGGCAGTTTGATTATTTCAGAATTGACTAAATGACAATGATATATATGTTGTTGCTACTGCATAAATCAATATTTAGGGCTGGATTGAGTGCAATGATATTTTATACATATTTTTACTCAAATCTGGACATATCAAGGTCATTTTTTCAGACCATCTGAAAATATAAAGTTCTGGATCATCTGCCATTTTAGAAAGCCATGATCTCATTTCCAATTAGAAAGCAAGTATAAATCTCAACAGCCTTTATCGGAAACAGTATGAGACGCCTGATCTTATGAAAACCTTGTGTGAAAGTGGAGGGAGTTTCACAAGATGGAAAGAACATTTTGCCCTTGAGGTGCAGCAGAAGAAATGGTACCTCAAACTGAATTCATGTTTGAATTAATGCTAAGAAGTTTAGGGAAAATTTACAAAAATAATGATTCGGTAATCATGGGTTAAGAGCTAAAGAAGGCCGAGTAGAAAGGAAAAAGAGAGAAATTTGGTTAGGAGAAAAGAACTGTGTTGTGTGTTGCTAGTGAACAATTTAGAACTTCTTCAAATTCCATTTTTCTCTGTTCTCTCCACATTGCTTGCCCTCCAGGCAAGCCAGCCACTGCTGAAGACTGAGAAAATGGGTTCAGAGTCTCCTGTTCTAAACTCCACCTGAATCTGAACCAGGTCAGCTGACATGAAGAAATGTGATCCCAAATCCTGGTTTATATGTGCCCTGTCAATTATTTTGAATGTATTCCCACAGATAAAATACCAGGAACATTTTTATTATTTAGAAATGAACCACCTGTGAAATCAAAATTCAAACTTTCTATAATCTGAGCATTAACACCAGACCTTCAAGATGACTTGCTGAATCAATCTAAATAAGTCCATTTCATGATGTTAGTCAGGACATCTAGTTCGTTGACTCCTCTGCCAGCTTGCTCCTGACTGAATTTACTTCTCAGTCTGCCTAGCTTAGAAGCAGTAATCAAAACTTAAAGTCTCCTTTACTGAAAGGTTAATGCTTTTGCAAATGGCTTTCTGGTTCATTTTTTCAGTGAGACCCGCCCTGCCCCCCCAACCCTGAATGAGCTCATCTCAATGCATGACTTGCTCCTTCCTTTGCTGTCTGAGAACTGAAAAAGTACCACAAAAACTTTGCCATAATATTTACAGTAATTATCATCAACTGGATCTTAATAGAGCTTTGCAGTCCCATAAATTTTCCACAGGACATTTTATTTATTGCTGGTCATATTATATACATAGTTCATATTTTATATTCTCTTAAAATTTCCATTCTTTCCACCTCTTGTCTTGCTCTTATTTAATGATCTTGCCTCCCATCTCATAAAATAAACATTTCAGTAAGGAATTTTCCCAATATCTTGCTTCTGTTAGAAGACACTAACCTACCACTTCTTTTCATCATATTCAATTTATTCTCCCCTTTAACTTATCCATATGCAATGATTCCTTCCCATTAGCATTCATACAAACTCAGATTTTTCCTATCTTAAAATAGTTTCTGGCATAACTTCCTATAATCACCACCATGCCTTTCCTACACTGAGAAAGTACTTTAAATATTGTCAATATATCGTATAATGAATGTTTCCCTTTACAATTGCCACATACGCATGTGGACATTGGATGTTGAATAAAGAAGACCAAAGAAGGATCAATGCATTTGAATTGGGGTGCTGAAGAAGAATATTGGACTTATCATGTACTACCCAAAGGACAAACTGATCTGTCTTGTAGGAAATATTGCCAGAATTCCCCCCAGACACTAGGATGATAAAACGTCATCTTGCATACTTCAGACATGTCAGAAGAGACCAGTCCCTGGAGAAGGACATCATGTTTGGTAAAGTAGAGGGGTAGTGCAAGGCAGGAAAGACCCCCAAGGAGATGGATTATTACTATTACTGCAACAAGAGCTCAATCACAGGAACAATTTGGGGATGGGCCAGGACTGGCAGTGTTTCATCCTGTGTGCTTAAGGTCGCTATGGGTAGGAACCGACTTGTTGGCACCTGAGAACAACAATGCTTCCCTTAGATCTGTTATTCCTTGCCTCAGTAAAGGTGATATAATGTACTAAGTTGCCCAAGAAATATTTAGACTTTAACCTTGTTCCTTCCCTCTTCTGAATTCCCTCTTCCTAATCCCCATACATCATTTTGCTTCCAGAGTTGCTTTCTTATTAAGCCATCTGCATACTTAAAATTTGTCTTCCTATCACAGAACCCTCAAGAATCCTATTGGAATTGTGGGTTGTACTTTGGGCTGTTACCTTTAAGGTTAGCAATTTGGAAACAGCAGCCTATCTGAGGGAAAAAGATGGAGGAAGAGCTACAGTCTTCAAAAGCCACACGGGCAATTATAGAGTCAAAATGTATTGGAATCACATGTACGTCAGTGATGGTGGTTTGAGTTTGGGTTTGGGGAGGGGATTTGGGGGGGGGGGGTGAGTTTTTATTATAGAACTATATGGAGCGGTCTGTTGTCTCCATTTTAAAGGTTAATGCCTTAACCTCACTTTCAAAATATTCTGCCATTTGAAAAGGGCTTGTTTGCCACTTCCTTCCCTTCCCGTATTGGCGTGCAGTGAGATATAGAGCCTGCGTTTCAGTTCCCTAGATAGATTTCCTTTACATTGTCTTTCTCCTCTCTGTTCATATAGCACAGACCTAAGCTATGGGATTTGAAATTTCTGCATATGCTGGACAATGAGTAAGGAACACTTGAGGAGAACTGGCTGTTTTGATATCCATAAATACTTATGGATAACACTGAGAGTAATTTGAATTCCAGAAGATTCCAAAGGCGCATGTGAATTATGGTGGTAACAAGGATATTAAATATACCATGGACTGCCAGTAAAACAAACAAGTCTGTCTTGGAAAGGGGAAAATGATGAGACTTTATTTCATTGTTTATTGGTCTGGTTCTGAGAATTTTATTTTTACTATGGTAACTGTTTAAAATTCTCATCCCTTTCAGTGGAAAACACCCTCTTATTTGCATATTACAGGCTGCTGCGAGACTTCTAATCTTGATGCCACGTTCTGCTTCATATTAGAAACACTTCTTGGCTTATGTGCCAGTTTATAGACAGAAAGTGTGGATAAACGATGCGATCCTGACCTGTCCCTTTCCTGGTATGAAATCATGTATGAAACCTTGCTTGATTCCCATGATGCCTCTTGTCCTATGCCTAGGGTCTCTATGAGCACATTTGAAATCTTCTGCTCATGTCCTTTCATCATTTCTTCATTTCATGGTGCTTCTCTACATCTGAGAACAAATTTCTGAGTCTTTTCTGATATTCATTTTTATTTATTTTTTAAATTATATTACTAATTTGGAATTAATTCATACATCATATCATTCCATAGGTCAATCACCTCCAGTAGAATCACGCATATTTCTACCATAATCAGTTTCCAAACATTTTTCTACATAGACATTTTGACTTCATCTCCCCGTCACCACATCACCACCACGGTACCCCGCTTCAGCAGTAACTTTTATTCTACTTGCTGTCTCTGTAGGTTCATCAATCCTGGGTTTCATATACCAAAAATTAGAAAAACAGATAACACAACTTCAAGCAGGTGACCCCCACTGACATGAAACCTCTGAGATCCACCCTATATGTACCAACAAAACAATACGAACTAAAAATACAGAAATTTGGGAAACCAGATCAGGTGCAGCCTATATCACAGAGAGGATCTGCTGACAAAAATTTAACCGTTCAAGTCAAATTTAATCTTTTGACCTTCCATACTCTACTCTGTAATGCTCTCTGTTTAGTTACCTCTTTCCCTTCGTTGTAGATACAGGGAGTCCACCAGAGGCTTATTTCAGTAGTCCCACAGATGTATCTAGGGCTCCAACTGTCACACACAATGCTCTGCAAACCAAATTCTCACACTATAGGCTCTGATACTAATCCCCCTTTTGACTTTGGATTATATGCTTCACAGTCCTTCGGTGACTGCTCATGGTGTGCCTCTTCTATATGGACTTAGTTGACATCTCACTTAGATAGATGCTTGTTTCAAGACGAGTCTTTAAGATCCCAGATGCTACTTTCTCTGACAGCTGGGCACCATCTCATTTCTTCACCACATTTTGCTGTAGCACCGCTGCCTCAGAGCTCTCTTCCTGGGGCCACTATTGCGCAAACCAAGCTTGACGAAGTCCACGCAGCATAATGTCTTCCAGTTCTCTCCATGTCTTGAGGTGTTTTGTGGATTCATTGCTGTTTTTTTTAGAGATGCGTAATATTCCATTGTGTGTATATACCATAGTTTCTTCATCCAGTCATCTACTGATGGGAATTTAGGCTGTTCGCACCTTCATGCTATTGTGAATTGTGCAGCATGGAAGATGGGGGAGCAAATGCCTGTGCATGATCTGCTTCTCATTCATTTAATTTTTATTTATTTTTTGTCTTTTAAATAACCTTTGGTATATTTATGTATGGTGTCTTTGATATATTTTATGACTTCTCTGGTCTTAATTTATTAGTGTTAATTACATCAAAACTATTTTTGAGATGGTAAACTATGTTCTGGAGGTTGGTCTTCCTATCACAATCCGGCGTATCGATAATTTTGTGATTATACCAGTTGGAAACAGAAGAAAGAACAGCAGTTGGAAAATATGACCTTTCTGATAGAAATAACCCTGGGGATTACAAGGCAAAATTCTTCAATGCCAATGACTTATTCATTGAAAATACCATTTTCTTCAACAGCATAAATGCTGACTGTACACATGAACATCACCAACAGGAATACGTAGGAATTGATGCTGGAGGAAGTTTTTATCAGTCAAAGAAAGACTAGGGAGCCAGCTGTGGAACAAATCACTAATTGCTCAAAAACAAGTTCAAGTAAAAACTGAAGAAATTTAGAATAAGTCCAGGAGAGCCACAATATGACCTGGAGTATAAGCTACCTGGATTTAGAGACTACCTCAATAATAGGTATGATCCATTAAACACTAATGACCAAAGATTCTATGAGTTATAGAATAACACTATCTCCTATAATAATTTTTTTAATTTTTGAAAATGATATTTTCCTAAAATATTAGCATATGAAAACAAATTAGGCAAATGGCAAACATATAAAAATTACCACTAAATTGAAAAATAAGATATTAATCTTATATATGTTTACAAAAAGGAAAAGGCAAAAACAATTGAGTTGAAAAAGTACCGATTGAAATGTTTCTGCAAACAACTGCAGCAATGGAGGTGCTCAATCATCTGTATCAGTGGTCCACAACCTTCTTAATGCCGTGAACTTTCATGCAGTTCCTCATGTTGTGGTGACCCCCCAACCAGAAAATAATTTTCATTGCTACTTCATAACTGTAATTTTGCTACTGCTATGAATCAGGCCACCCTTGTGAAAGGGTCGTACGCCCCCCCAAAGGGGCCGCAACCCACAGCTTGAGAACCACTGATCTGTATCAAGAAATTTGGAATACAGTTACTTGGCCAAGGACCTGAAGAGGTCCATATCCCTGCCCACTCCAAAGGAACGGAGTCGGGCAGAATGTATTATCAGTATAATATTCCCTTCATTTATTTATTTAACAAATATCTAATGGCTATCTCCTATGATTAGAGGTACCAAGCCATTTGCATGATAGAGAACAACTCAGAATAAATATTTTATATGCAGAGTAGATTACTTAATTAATGATAATTTTAAAAAGAAGCTAAATGATTTTTAAGCGGTAGCCCTGGTAACCCAGTGGTTCTTAGCTGTTAACTGAGCAGTGGCCCATCAGGGGGAGAAAGATATCACATTCTACTTCCATGAAGATTAACACCTACAAAATATTATGCGGAAATTCTACTTGGTACCACAGAGTCAATATGAATCAGAATGCAATATTTGCTTTTTAAGATTTTTAAGTTAGTTTAGCACACAGCTAACAAGACATACAACTAAGATCCTCCATGATGAAAAAAATGTAACAGCTAGAAACTACTGACTTGAGTATTTGAAATGGAAATTACATGTTAGCTGGATCTAAAGGCGTGACTACCTTGATTCCACACTGCTGGATCCTAGAACATGGTCTGATGACTAGGGGAGCCTCACACAGGAATATAAACTGAGACGTATAAAAGAGCTCTGAGACTCAGTGGCATTTTCCCCATAAGCTCAGAATACATACACATGGTAAACACGAATCCCAAACAATAACTCAGTTAGGAGACCCTGGAACAACGGCATCTCTCCAACTATAGTCAAAATGTTAACTGAAGAGCAGAAACAAGGAAAAAATGAAAGTTTTTATAATCATAGAAAGAATGGGACAGAAGAATGAATTTATGATAGTGTATGAAAAAGCCAAATGAGGAATGATAATGTATATAAAATATATAATCACATATTATGTGCTAACAGTGAACACCAAGTCACTTTATTAAAAAAAAGAAAGAAATCCCCATCATTTTCCATTCAGTAAAAAATTGAACGGTTCCCTACAAGAGTTACTCATTTGGAAGATATGTAAAAACTAGCAGTTAGCTGGCTTTTAAAAGAATGGAACTTTGAAAGGGTTCAGCTGAATTGTTCTAAATGTGGATTTTCGATGTTTTCTTCACTCTGCCTGACCTGTAACACACACACATAGACGCCTGAAAACAAAATGCTCTTTCCCTCTTCACCCGGCTCCTTGCCATTTGGCAGAAGCAGCGTATTTTCACATGCTTCATGTTAGCTGAATTAATGTGACTGGTTTTGTTTAGCCATGACTCCAAATAACTGGGCTCATTATCAAGCATTTTTGTGTACCAGCACTGTGCATGATAGGATCAGAAACTGGAAAACAATGTTTTTGTTCAGAACTAAGTAAAGTGGCAGTAATAGCAACAATAAAATGTTTTTGTCATGAGATGTTAGTAAGAAGCATTAAGGACAACTGCTGTTGTTGTTATTAGGTGCCATTGAGTTGCTCCCACCCATAGCGACCTTATGCACAACAGACAGAAACACTGCCTGCTCCTGCGCATGCTCACATTTGTTCTTAGGCCTGTGCCGATTGTTGCAGGCCGGTGTCACTCCGCTCCTGACACTCCTAAGGCAAAACACAACCTTCCGAAGAAAACACGAGGTGTGGGTGAAGAAATAAATGTTTTCAGACCAGTTCCTCCCGTGCTACCTATACTGTTTCTAGGATGCACTTAGTACTTATAAATATTTTCTCATAATTATGGACCCTCGTTTATTTACCCATCCATCAATGGTAGTCTATTTGTAATGTTGTTCAGGACTACAGGTATCCTTTCTGAGTATTCTCATAACACATGCTCAATGAGCGGTAGCTGCTGGGTCACAAGCTATCAGTGCCTTCTAATTGGGAATCTTGGAGGTGGCTCCACAGGAGGATGCTCAGCAGTTACAGAAAGGACCATGACGCCATCTAAAGGTGGCATGGCAAAGTTCTCCAATAAAGCTTTTTGGTTGAGGCAGTTCTAATTTTTCCGATGGGGTGACCAGGAGTTGAGATAAATTTGACAGTATCTAACAACAACACAATGCAACCAATTATGACCCCAAACATAATATTTGAGATTGCTTCATAATCAAACTCACTTAGTGGTTAGGACAAATTTCCCACTTCCTTAAAAGAGGATAATTATGTTTCAATTAAAAATTCTTAAATTGACATATCTTTTCTAATTGTTTCACCAAGTGAAGGGAAACAAATCGTACGAAGATTTTGTCATTAAACTATGGCCTTTAAGTCTGATTTAAGTTAATTTACACTTGATATAATATTTTTATTTTATTTTAGGGTCGTATACTTATTTAACCTAGAGATTTGTATCTTCAGACCATAAGTGGTATTTCTTTATATTTTTTGTTTTTGTTAGGTGCATTGGGACCCTTCCATTCATAGCACCCCTACTGACAACAGAACTAAACTCTACCCTGTCCTGCGCCACCGGCACAATTGTTCTATCTCTGAGCCCCTTGTTGACGCCACTTGTTGATTCTTCTTGATCAAAGTCTTCCTCTTTCTCGATGCCCCTGTTTCACCCAGGACAACGTCCTTTTCCATGATCTGATCTCCCATGATACATGGCCAATGTTCAGGAGAAGTCTCACGATCGACTCTGCCAAGGAGCACTGTTGACTGTACTTCTTCCAGGATAGACTTGTGTGTTCCTTTGGCAGTGCCTGGTACGTCTACTCTTCTTCACCAGCCCCATAGATAAAATGCATTTGTTTTTCTTTCGTCTTCCTTACCCATGATCTACTTTTCCTACCTGTTTGAGACAAGTGAAAATAACACCTTAGTCCTCAAAGTAACCTCTATGCCTTTTATCAAAACTTGAAAGGAGTATTGCACAGCAGATTTACCCAAAGCCATCTATCTTTTAATCTCTTGACTGCTGCTTCTTGGCCATAGCATTGATTGTGGATCCAAGTAAGAAGAAATCCTTGGCAAGTCAATCTTTTCTTCATTTACCAGGATGCTACCTCTTGGTCCAGTTGTGAGGACTTTGGTCTTCTTTCAATGAGTTGAAAGACACGCTGCAGGCTGCTAGCCTCGATCTTCAGCAGCAAGGGCTTCAAGTCCTCCTCGCTTTCAGCAAATTGCTAATTTGCATGTTGCAGATGGTTAATATGATTTCCTTCCATCCTGATACCTCATTCTTCAGGACAGCAAGCTCTGATTACTTTCTCAGCATACAGGTTGAATAAGTATAGTGAGTGAGTACAACCCTGACCCATGCATTTCCTGATATAAAATCATTCCCTTGATCTGTTTGCACAACTTCCTCTTGGTCCTTGTACAAGTTCCGAGTGAACACAATGAAATATTCTGGAATTCCCATTATCCTCAAGGCTATTCATACTTGTTATGAGTCACATAGTTGAATGCCTTTGCATAGCCATTAAAACACAAGTAAACATCTGGCTGGTGTTATATCCACGAAGCGCCATCTGGAGTTAGCAATGATATTGCTTGTTCCACATCCTCTTCTGAATCCATCCTGGACTTCTGGCAGCTCCCTGACAATGTGCTGGAGCATCCATTGTTAGATAATCTTTAACAAAATGTTTCTCGCAAGTGATATCAATGGTATTGTTCTATAGTTTAAGCATTCTTTTGGGTCACCTTCCTTTGGCATGGTTACAAATATGAGTCTCTTCCAGTCAATTGGACAAGGACTTGTTTTCTCAATTTCCTGGCATTGATGAGCAAGGGTTTTCAGGGGCTCATTGGCTGGATGAAACATTTTAATTGGTATTCCATCAATTTCTGAAGCTTTGTTTTTGGCTAATGCTTTCATCGTAGCTTGAATTTCTTTCAGCACCAGTAGTTCTTGCTCAGATGCTACCTCCTAAAATGGTGGATTGTCTACTAGTTCTTTTTGGTATGGTGATTCTGTGTACTCTTCCCATAGACTTTTGACACGTCCTGCATCATTCAATGCTTTACCAAGGGAATCTTTTACTATGGCAACTCAAGCTTGACATTTTTCTTCAGTTCTTTCACTTTAAGATATGCTGACTATATTCTTCCTTTTTTAGTTTTCTAACTCTAGGTCTTTTCACATTACATTATGATATTTGACTTTGTCTTCTCAAACTCCCTTTGAGATTTTCTGCTGAGCCCTGCTCCACTTCCTCGTGCCTTCCATTTACTCTAGCGACTCTGAAATCACCAGCTAGGCTCAGAGCCTTTCTGACACCCACTTGGACCTTTTCTTTCATTCCGGACCTTTAATGCCGCTGGCATTCTTCAGGGATGCTGTGCTTTATGTCATTTTAAGGTTGCACTCTTGCCAACTTTGCATGCAACTTATTTTATAAATAAAGTGTATTTATAAATATATTTTGTAGCCTGCATAACAATGCTTCCATCTCTAGATATTTTAATGTTTGCCTCATCTTTGGTCCAAGAACACACTGAGTTAACTATTGAAAAGTGCAGGAAGGTAAGAAAAATATGTTTGCCCATATTCCCATTTATAAGTGAGTGCAAATATGTCGTACTGATTGTCTCAAGGCTGTATCTGTCACTAGGGTTTGGGTTCTCAAATGAGATTTTAATAGGAGCCAATAAACAGAAGTGTGTCAATAAAGACTTGTGCCAGCCTGAATAACCCATTACATGTTATAGAGTGCAACTGTCAAGCTATTCACTAATAGTGAGCTGAAATAGTATAGGTTGAAGGGAGCGCATATGCAACAATATGCATGTGAGAGGTATGACGGAGCAGAGTTTTAGCTGGGCGATTGTGATTAAGGAGGTCTGGTTGCATAATGATTTACACATTGCGTTGCTATGACAGATCAACGGTTGGAAACCACCAGCCACTGCATGGACGAAAAATGAGGCTTCCTACTCCTGAAAACATTTACAGTCTCAGAAATCCTCCAGGGCAGTCCTAACCTGCCGTGGAGGCTCTCTAGGAGTTGGAATTAATGAGATCTCAAGGAGTGAGATTGTGTTTGTGTGCTATCTATTGAGTAGGGAGTCAATGAAAGGTTCCAGGGAAAACAATGAAAGTCAACAAGTTCCCTTGGCATAGTCAATGAAGCTCTAATCTGTAAATACAAAGACTATGAAGGTTTGAAATCAAGACTTAATCACAGAAGAAGCCAGCATGTGGTGGGTTAAACCCTGGATGTCAACATGCATGTCATTTATCACATTCTACTTAATGCTTGTAACTCCTCTGATAGGGCCCAGGGATGCTTTGTTTAATGCTAGCTTCTATTTGGAGTATCTATTTGCACAGGTATAATTAGCTAGGTGGCTCAAAGATCATAAAGGACCCTGTAGGAAATTATAAGGGATTTATTCCAAAATCAAGATGAACTTTTTATATCTTGGAAGTTCATTCCCAAGACAAAAGACTCATTTCAGCGAAGAAGAACTCTGGAGAGCTGCAAGTGGAAGCCTCCCCTGCTTCGGGCTTGCTTACCCTCTCGTTTTCCAACGCTAGCACACCCTTTGCCAGTGTGAAATTCCTCACGTAATTATGGTCTGGGAATGTTGAGAATATTCTCCATTATCTCTCCCTGTTGTAAATGTTGCAGAACAGAAATTTCTCTGAAGCTCCATCATACTTCCAAAGTGCAGAATATGTCAAGTAGCAGCCAAGCACTGAAGCAAAGTTCCAACATTGCCCCTTTGCTGTGCACCTGGTTGCTTGATAGTTAGTCCCATCCCTAGAACTTCTATGATGTAGGCTTATGCCACTCGGCAATGGTTTGTTCCTGTTCTCTGTAGGGCTTCACAGAAGAGCACAGGAAAAGTTAGCCAACATTTATCGTAATTATTTCTTAAAAATCAAAGGAAAATAAAAATTCATCATTCTTATGAAGAAACCTAACTACAAGTAAATTACATGACAATTAATTAGCCCTAATGGGATCTAAAAATGATTAAAATTATGTATGAAAGAAAAGAAATATTTAAAATATTATTTCTAAAAAATTTTAAAAATAAAATGTTATTTCAATATCTTCAATAATCTTAGAGAAAAGAGTGAATCTATGATATAGAGACCACAAAAAGGGAGAACAGGATGTATAATGAAGGTAAACTAGTATGTACCTTTCATTATATAGCCTCTATTTATGTAATAACAAACCTAATGCTATCGGACAAACATAAGAATAATACTGGATTTCCCAACAACCTTTGAAATTAGTGGGATATATTGTTACTATATTCTGGCCAATGAGATATAAACTAAAGTGCGACATACAGATTCCCAAAGTCTCTTTAAATATAAGTACAGTATGTTTGACTTTCTCCTTCTTCCTTTGGGTTTGCATACTATCTTACTGCCCACAACTCAAGCATGAGACAGAGGGCCATGAGAGTTGGTTTGTGTCAACATAGCTAGATCGGGACTCTCATTTTGGCAGTTGAAGCCTCCCCTATCATATGAGGTATCATATGTCATTACTCCACCATGGAAGTACTAAGAGCAGCCACACAATGGTGGGAAGCATAAGGTGGAGTGCTATAGCCTTGACCAGGTCACAGCACTGATGTAATTAGAAGGAAGTTTTATTGGTGACGCGCTATACTCTTATCTGTTGACACTGTGGGAACACTATCACACTTCTTCTCAATGGTCCAGATCTGCATCAGACTGATATATCTAACGTTTTGCCTGATGACTTAGAGTGATCAGTGGCCTCCCATGGTGCCTGCCAACCTTGGATTCATCCATTTCTGCCTCTAGGAGCTTGAATTCCTTCCTAGTTACTTCCTACTTCCTGGCTCATCAGATCCAGCAGCCACACAAGCCAGCAAAATCCAACAACCTGATTTACTGACCATAGGAGTTATCCTCCTTGGCCTCCACCCGCCTGTGGTTTTCTTGCTTCCTAGTTGCTAGATTGGATTTCACTACTTCTGCAATTCTGTGAGGCACCTGACCCGAGTGCCTGACCCAATTCCATGTCTTTGCGCATTTTATTATAACACTTTGTCATTTTGAACTGCCTTCTATAATTCTGTTCAGATATTTTACTTCAACATTGTAACAAATAAATAACAAAACTTATTACCATCAAGTTGATTCAAACTCATCGTGACCCTGTAGTACCAGGCAGACTGCCGCTGTGGGTTTCTACAACTGTAACTCTTAATGGGAGTAGAAAGCCTCATCCTCTCCCTTGGAGCTGCTGATGGCTTCAAACTGCTGATCTTGAGGTTAGCAGCCCACCACATAATGACTGGGCCACCAGGGATCCTATGTCCATATAAGCATACGGACCACAAAATGTTTTTGTCTTTCTTACCTTCAGAATTTCAGAATATATGTTCCTTAATAGTAAAAAGGAAATAACAAGTTTAAAACTATTCAAAGCAAATAACATTAACTCTTTTTTCCTACCCCACATCTTATCTGATATTTGAAATATATTTAGTCAATTCCCTTTTGTTGCTAGATGCTATTGACTTGGCTACAACGCATTGCGACCTTATGCAAAGCAGAACTAAACGCTGCATGGTCCAGCGCTAGCCTCGCATTTGTTTCTATGCCTGCGCCCATTGTTGCAGCCGCTGCGTCAATCCATCTTGTTGAGGGCCTTCCTCTTTTTTGCTGCCCCTCCCCTTTACCAAACATGACGGCCTGTCCCAGGGACTGGCCTCTCTTCCCAACAAGTCCCATGTAAGGGAGATGAGGATGTGTCATCCTTGGCTCTGAGGAGAAATCTGGGCTTCTTCCAAGGCAAATCTGTTTGTTCCTTTAGCCGTCCTTGGTATTTTTAATATTCTTCTCCAGCACCACAATTTAAATGCATGTACTTTTCTACCATCTTTCTTATTCAATGCCCAACTTTTGCATATATATGATGCAATAAATACCTTCCCTGGGGTCAGGTGCACCTTAGTCCTTAAAGCAGCAGTTCTCAACCTGTGGGTCGTGACCCCTTTGGCGGTTGAACGATGCTTTCACAAGGGTTTCCCGATACATAACAGTAGCAAAGTGACAGTTATGAAGTGGGAATGGAAATAATTTTATGGTTGGGGGGTCACCACCGCATGACGAACTATATTAAAGGGTCACAGCATAAGGAAGGTTGAGAAAAAATGCCTTAAAGTAACATATTTGCTCTTCAATATTCTAAATAGGTTTTAGCCAACAGATGACCCTAATCCAATACTTTTTAAAATTTAAATCTCTTGACTGCTGCTTTTCTGAACATTGATTCTGGATCCAAAGTAAGAGAAAATCCTTGACACGTTCAATCTTTTCTCCATTTATCATGATGTCACCTATTGGTTGAGTTGGGAGGATTCTTGTCTTCCTTGCATTGAGTTGTAAGCCATAAAGAAGGCTACAATCCTTGATCTTCAGTTGCAGTGCTTCAATTCTTCCTCAAGTTCATCAAGCAAGGTCATGTCATGTGCATATCAAGGTTGTTAATAAGCCTTCCTTCTATCCTGATGCTGCACTCTTCTTCATTTAATCCAGTTCTCTGATGATTAGATCAGCATATAGAGTGGATATGTATTTTGAAAGAATACAACCCTGACACACACTTTTCCTGGTTTTAAAACATGTAGTATTCTCTTGTTCTGTTTGCACAAAGGCCTCTACATCCATGTGCAATTTCTGAATGACCACAATCAAGTGCTCTGGAATTCTCAGTACGCTCAAGGTTATCCACAGACTATTACGGTCCATACAGTCAAGTGCATTGGCATAGTCAAAGAAAAACAAGTAAACGTCTTTCTGGTATTCTCTGCTTTAAACCATGATCCATCTGACATCAGCAATGACATCCCTTGTTCTACCTCCTCTTCTGAATCCAACCTTAACTTCTAGCATTTCCTGTCAATTTGTTGCTAAAACCATTGCTGGATGATCTTGAGGAAAAGTGTTTATGTGTGCTATATCAATAATATCATTCTATGGCCAATACAAGTTCATTTCATCTCATTAATGCCTAGGATATTCATCTTTATGTATTCCATTTCCTTTTTGACCACTTCCAATTTTCCTAAATTCATACCTAACGCTTTCCAGTTCCCATCATTAGAAGATTTTTTGCCACTGTTTCTCTCTCCCTTGAGCCAAGCCCCATTAGTAAATGAAGATCCTGAAAGTTCCACTCCCACAAGCATGGTCGAGTCCCCTCCAATCACTAATCTCCTTTCCAGTAACATTCCAAGTGCCCTCGGCCTGGGGGAGCCCATCTGCTGGCAGTTTGTCTGACAATTTTCTGATTCCTTTGTTTACTTTCAGTATTTGAAAATTCTCTAAAGCTAGGTATAAGGTTTTTATCCCACCTATCAGTTTGTCATACTGTGGTGGCTTGTGTGCTGCTGTGATTTTCGAAGCTATGTCCCTGGTGTGTCGGATGCCAGCAAGGTCACCCAAAGTGAACAGGGGTCAGCAGTGTCCAGACTAAGAACAGATCATGAAAAGGGACTCTGGTGCTCACTCTGGAGGAAGAAGTCACTGAACACTTTATGCATAGTGTTACAGTTACAAAATCTTTGCCAACTTGAGGAAGGGGTGGAGTCTCGCATGTCAATCAGGTTGCAGCTTGATGACCTCATTTGGAGGCTTGACAGAGATAAATAGCTCGCTGGAGGTGAGACACATTCTCTCTGCTACACATTCCTGTTGACGAGCCATGTGGTGTTAAGCTGATGGAGCCAGAGCCTTGCAGCTGGAAGAGCAAGGTGGCAACCCACGCCAGTGCTGAGATGCTTCCTCTGCCACTGGATCCACAAGACTTTCCACCCCCTGGCATATGATCTTCCTTCATGCACCATCCTTACAAGTGTTGCATGAGTCTGAAGAGGAATTTATAGACTGGTATTGGATATATGGGCTACTATCAGACTTATGGACTTGATCTGGACTGGGTTGGGATGTTTCCTTAATATATAATTACTCTTTGATATACAGTTCTCTCTTACACACAAATGTGTGTTTATGAATTTGTTTCTCAATTCAACCCACACTAACATGCATAGCTTCAATTCCCCTTTACGCATCACTTTTATTACAATATAATCATTGTTATCATTAAAATTGGTAATTAGCTTTAATTAACATCAAAAATATTTTTATTACACCTCTAAGCAAGTAATCAACTTTATTGATGTTATAAAACAATATACTTTTATTATTGAAATGATTTTATATTTTAAACTAGGCAGAAATAAAGCATTTCTTCTTTATAGCATTCTGAGTGTCATTATATCCCCAAATTTGATGCATATATGACTGGGGTGCCTATGTTATAGTGAAAAGTTAATTTAAATTGAATAGTATTCACTGTTATTTTATTAACAATCTTTGAAGAATATAAGAATCTGTCACAAAAAGCTGGAAGGTAAACAAGCAGCCATCTTGCTCAGAAGCAAAAAAGCCTACATGGAAGAAGCACACCAGCCTGTGTGACCACAAGGTATCAGAGGGATCAGGTATCAGGCATCAAAGAACAAAAAATCATATCAGTGGGTGCCCACCTTTCTAATACAAACGCTGAAGACAAATGTGTGCATAAGCAAAGGTAGTGAAGAAAGCTGATGGTGCCTAGATATCAATAGATATACTGTTTGGGGTCTTAAAAGCTTGAAGGTAAACAAGCAGCCATCTAGCTCAGAGGCAACAAAGCCCAAATGGAAGAAACACACCAGCCTGTATGATCATAAGGTGTCGAAGGGATCAGGTATCAGGTATCAAAGAACAAAAAAATCATATCATTGTGAAGAAGGGGAGGGCATACTGGGGACCCAAAGCCCATCTGTAGGCAACTGGACATACCTTTACATAGGGGTCGTGGGAGGATATGAACCAGTCAGGGTGCAGTGTAGCAATGATAAACATAAAACTTTCCTCTAGTTCTTAAATTCTCCACCCCCTCCCCCCACCACCATTATCATGATCCCAATTCTACCTTACAAATCTGGCTAGATCAGAGGATGTACACTGGTACAGGAAACACAGGGAATCTAACAATCAAATAATCCCTTAAGGACCATTGGTGAAAGTGGTGATTTCAGCAGCGTGAAGGGAAGGTGGGGTAGAAAGGGGGGACAAATTACAAGGATCTACATATAACCCCCTCCCTGGGGGATAGGCAACAGAAATGTGGGTGACGGGAAACATCAGACAGTATAAGATATGACAAAATAATAATTTATAAATTATCAAGGGTACATGAGGGAGAGAGCAACAGGGAGGAAGGGGAAAAATGAGGAGTTGATACCAAGGGCTCAAGTAGAAAGCAAATGTTTTAAGAATGATGATGGCAACAAATGTACAAATGTGCCTGACATGCATGGATGTATGTATAGATAGTGATCAGAGCTGTACAAGCCCCCAATAAAATGATTTAAAAAACCCTATTTTTAAAGTTACCCAAATAAATCTTAATATAAACTAAAAAAAAAAATCTTAACAACATTCTGTTAATTTTCTCTTTGGGGAAACTTTCCTGTCCTAGTTAAGTTTTGACAGATTGTAGTCATGCAAAAACAAGCTTTGACTCCGCTATCTCTGGGCAACCAAAGAACTGACCATCTGGACTCTTAGTCTGATAGACTTTTATGGAGCCAGAAAGATCCTGGCAAATAAAATAACATAGCTCAGATGGAATACAGAAAAAATCTCCAAGATATGATACATTCAAATTTGTTTTATAAACAATTTATGTTTTTATACATGCATGTACACTTAAAATTCCAAAATATTTTAGATTAAGAAGTTAAGTATTTGATTTAGGTGGAAATATAATTTATCATCCTCATCACGATATTGTTCATGCAAATGAAATGTGTTAATTATTATAGTGAAATAAATATAAGCCATGTTTACACCTGACAGCTTAGACAGTACTGATGATGATGAAGAAAGGCTATTAGAGAGAGACTCTCTCGGTTAATTTATGACAAGAGATGGCTGACACATTAATTCAACCACTTGCATTTTCATGATGTTATCCTAAAAATAAAAAAAAATCCATTTTCACCCTGTGATCCAATAATTTCTTCTATTAAAAATCCTGTCCAAACCTTAAAATGGCCTTAAGAGAAAATCACTTGCCAATATATTTATTTAGATCCTGCTTAATGTAGTAGTGCAAAATTCTTGCCAAATGAATAATTGAAGGTATAATTCCTAAAGCACACACTCCACATATTTTGAAAAGGGAAGGATTATCTTCACAGAGCTGAAAGCTTATTGAAACTTGATATCACAAGGGAGCAATTATTCTTCAAAATCTGTCAAGAATATTGATTTAATAATTTGGAATTTGGCTTCACTGATACAAAAGGCTTAAGTGACTCCAATAGCAATCCAAGTCTTCTTCCACAGAGAATCCACCTGGGGAGCAGCTGAAATGAGATGGAGGAAGGGCTTTCTTTGGGGGGAAGGTGGAATCCTCCCTACTCAGACAGAAAGGGACGGAATCCTCACCGACCGCAAGAGGGGATTAGTGGTGGACATTCAGTGTGGTTCAGTTCAACTGTCATCTTAGAGCCCTTGATAATTAACTTATGTCAACTCGGCTAGGTCATATAACAGTCATTTAATCGCTCAGAGACTAATCTGTGTTACTGTGGTTGCATTTTGTAAAGGTGGCTCACAACTACGATCAATTAAGGGTAAGTAAAGGGTTTTACATTCAACAAGGTGGCCCACGACCAATCAGCTGAAAACCTTGAAAGGAAGAATCTAAATTTCCAAGACAAGAGATTCTGCCTCAAAACACATCAGTTCATGTCTGAATTTACAGTCTGCAGATTCCATGGTTCGCATTCCACATAGTCACACAAGACAAGTCTTTGAATTAGGTTTCTTAGCATACATTATATATACATTATGAGGGGTAATAAAACAATCTTTAAAATCCCATTATTTTCCAATCCATCTCCATTAATATTTTGAAAGTCATAAATATATGTACATTCCAGTTAGTCATTTAGCCAGATGGATGGATGGGTAGTAGATAGATGATAGATAGATAGATAGATAGATAGATAGATAGATGATTTAGCTAATGGGTGGGTGGGTGGTAGGTGAACGGGGAGACAGACAGACAGACAGATATGCTGTCCTGTATATTCTGTGTATTTGGGGAAACTTGAGGGATGCACACAAATCATAATCCAACAGATATACCCCTATAAAAAAGTAGAAGCCTCAGGTAGATGTCTGAAAAATCAGCAATACTTACAACACTATGTGGGATGGCTGGTGACATCATGATTAATCACTCAGCTCCTAACGCACATATGGGCTACACCAACACTCTAGTTATTTTGTCCAGCATAGATGTGGAGCCAGCTTGCACACATTACTGCCTCAGAAATCTCTGGGGGCTATTCTTCAGTGTCCCAGAAGAGAGTTACCAAAGGCATGATAATAAGTTTGTTTTTCCCATTTTATTAGGATCCTTGCAAATATTTCCAGTAGCAACCGCAGCATGGAAAATACTGAAGCTACCTGCACAGAAGCTTAGCCACAATCCTACCATGAATGGACCATTTATAATGAGGATATCTTGGTTCTCATTCAAACATTCTTTTCCCAATATATAATTTACTCCAAACTTTATGGTGGTTCCTTGGGTAGCTTCTGATTTCTGCCATGGAGCTAAAGATGTCTTGGTACCCATGCATATCAAAGTCTTGCAGTATGAGAGAGTTAAGAAACCACAGAACAACTTTTGACTAATAAAAGACAGAAATCCATGCTTTTTTTCATATCTCAAATTGATAACTCTAATTATCAACCTTCAGAAAAGCAACACTGAATTTCTGTTAACTGTAGTGTGAACTATTCAATATTAATCCTAAAATTGACTTTCTCTCTTTTCCAATTGTAATATGCATAGACCCTAATTATTTTTCTTTAACATAACTTCTCCCTTCCCTTTCCCATACAAATTAATCATTTAGCATATATGTAATCCAAATTAAGACATGCTGGGATCCTAAACACTGATAATTGGTGGTGTTCCCTCCTCTACTCCTCCTCTACTTACTCATGCATTCTAAAGGTATCTTTGATGTGTATGAGAGCATAACAAAAGCATGTAAAAATAATTGCTACAGAATCACAGAAATATTTATTAAATAAAAATAGCCTGATTTAGGTCTATAAATAGCCCAGATAATATAATGTATTCCATATTGTGATGCAAACTGCAAGGATTCTACATGCTCTAACGGAGGCTTTCACAGTTTGCAGAAGGAAGAAAATGGAAGCAATCCAAATGGCCAACAGTGGAAGAATGGATAAAGAAACTATGGTATACACACACAATGGAGTACTATGCATCCCCTCCCACCTCCCGCCACACACAAAATAGTGATGAATGCATGAAACACAGTATGACATGGAAGGTCCTGGAAACCACATGCTGAGTGAAGTTGGTCAATCACAAAAGGAACACTATAAGGAGAAGCACCAATTAAACAAATCTTAGAGACTTATTCCCAAACAAAAGAGTACAAAGTCTGCCTATGGCCATGAACCATCCATCACCACCACTCACGCACCCACCCACCCCTCATGTGCACTGCATAAGAACCACCTCAAAAGAAGAGACCTCACATTGCCTGGGGTCACTTATTTAAGAAGGGGAAAAAGGGAAAAGTCTATCCACTGATGCTTTACAACGTTGAGACAGGCTGAGACAAATCCAGAGCCCTCCACAAGAAGAAGAGGAGAACTTTACTGTATGAAAGGGTCGCGGCGTTAGGAAGGTTGAGAGCTGCTGACCTAGAGGCTCGGTGTTCAGATTGAGGAAGGGTGGTGAGAGGATGCAACCCTGTTGCATATTTTCCTGATTTTAACCAGGCAGTCATTTCTTGTTACCTTCCCACAGCTGCCTCTGTCCCTGGGCAGCTTCTACACGAGAACAATGAAGCCTTCCAGAGTTCCTGTTCTCCTCAAGCTTATCCATAGTTGTTGTTGTTTTTCATTTGTATGAGTCACACAGTTCAATACCTTGGCACATTCAAGAAAACACAAGTACGCGTCTGTCTGTGATTCTTTGCTTTTAGCCCAGACCCAGCTGCCATCAGCAATCCTATCCTCGCTCCACATCGTCTTCTGAATCAGTCCTGCATCTCTGGCAGCTCCCTTTCAAAGTTACGCAACAACATTTTACTAGCATGTAATAGCAACGATATTGCTCTACGGTTAGAGCAGCCTGTTGGGTCACCGTCTTTGGAATGGGTGCACTTATGGAGCTCTTGCAGGCGGTTGCATGAGTGGTTGTCTCCCTAAAACCCCGTCAGAAATGAGTGAGCACTTCCAGTGCCTCACCGGCTTGTGGAACCCTTTCCATTGGTGTGCTCTCGATTTCTGGAAACTTGATTTGGGGTCATGCTTTCGCTGGAGCTTGAATGTCCTTCTTCAAGCCCGTCGGTTCGCGCTGATACGCTACCGCCTGAAACGGTGGAACGCAGAGCAGCTCATTGGTACAGTGAGTCTGCGCATTCCTCCCATTTTCTGTTGATGCTTCCTGCAGCAGTCAATATCTTTCCCATCGAATCTTTCAATACTGACACCCAAGGTTTGAATTTTTTCTTGAATTCTTTCAATTTAAGGTATTGGGAGTGTGTTCTTCCTTAATCTCCTTAATCTGGCACAGTCTTGACAGACTTGAAGGAGGTTCCGTGCAGGCTGTGGACCGTTTATCAGAGATGAACACTATGGACAGACTTGCTTACTTCTGATTCCTGCATCTGCTTCAACAGTCTGCCAATCCTAGAAGCAGACTACAGACCTTGGGTTCATTTAGCACTGCATCCACCAGCCTGTGGTCTTCCTGCTTCTTCTTCTGGTTCCCTGCTTCATTGGTCCTTGCAGCTACAAAGGTCAGAAGCCTCCAGCTTACTATCAGATCCACAGACACGGACTGGATTGGATTTAACTACATCTACAACTGTGTGCTTCATTTCTTGATTTAAATCTCTTTCTGAATGTATATACATACAGCCATCACTGGTTTTGCTCCTCTAGAGAACCAGCCTGTGGGAGATATCTAATCGTTTGTCATTTTGAAGATTAAGCGTGTAGGGGTGGAGTCTAGCTTGCCAATCAGATCATAGCTAATGAGGCCTCTGTGTGGGCTTGACCTTCTCCTGAGAATTCTGGGAAATCTGGTACTTCCTCCTTGGAGGTGGGAGACACTGTACATCTCAGCTCACACCCTGGGGGACATAGCAGCTGAGAAGACACATAGACTCACCCTGATGCAGAGACCCCTGCCAGCGCTGATATGTTTCCAATGCCACTGGATCCAAAGGCTTCCTACCCACTGCCCTGTGATCTTCTACATTCGGCATCATTGCATGTGTTTCATGAATCTGAAGAGGACTGTATAGATTGCTATCAAACATATGGGCTGATATCAGACTTAAGGACTTGATCTGGACTGGGCTGGGATGTTTTCTCAATGTTCAACTGCTCTTGTATTTAAACCTCTTTCTTATACACATATGTGTGTCCATGGATTTGTTTCTCTAGTCTACCCAGACTAACACAGAGTTTAACACACTACTGTTCCTGGGAAGAAAATAGCAAATTACTAATTATCATTCTAATATATTAAAATATTACTTTCATGAAACTGATTCTACAAATAGTTTTACTTTTAACTTCCTGTCAAAGGCAAAACCAAATTCCTAACAATTAAGGTTCTAAAGCTCTTTAAACTTTTACATATGGTACAGTTTTATACATTGTCAGGATTCCACTAAAAATGCTGCTTTTTTTTTTAAGATTCCAGGTGCACTGGAAAGTAATCTGGTATTACTCATGGTGTCTACAACCTCTGTCATGATAAGGAAGTTCTAATTTAGTCATGTCAGTTTACTATTCACTCTTTTATTCCACAATTTTTTTTGTCACACAAGATAAATGGGATTAATTTTAAATTGGGGGAATGATATATTATAGATAAGATTGTTGGGTAAATCTCTATAGGTCCCTAAATATTGAGACACTTGGAAGTGATTTGATTATGAATATGAAATATTACTACATTCAAATACAAAAGAAAATCTTGAAAATATATCTTACCTGAATGGATACAAATTGTTCAACATTGGAAATAGAGTGAATTGAGTTATACAATTGGTTGCAGTTATGAAAGTACAATACAGAAGAATGGGGAAGAAACACCATTCTAACAAAAATAAATAAAGACAAATTAAGGCACAATTTCTCACAAATATTTATTTGTTTTTTATAACTATTAAAATGGATATACATCGCTTAAAAGTCAAGATGAATAAGCATAGGTAAATTATTTAAAGGATCTTTATAAAAATTGGAGGTTTATAATACGAAATTACTTAAATTCTTTCTATTACAAATTCATCAACTAAGAGAAAATAAAGTATCCAGTAATCTAAAGAATATAATATTAAGTGAATAGTCAGATTTAAAACAGATTGTCATGTTCAAATCGCATAAGGAGAACACAAACTATTTACAAAATTAATCAAATTGCCAGTTGCTCAGTTACATGACTAATGAAAAAAACACAGTAGCTAGTTGAAAGAATAATATCATTTCCTTGATCCTTATACTACCCATACCTATAAAATTAATAGCCTGTATCTGTATGTTAAGGAGCCCTGGAGGCTCTCTCAGGGAAGAGTTGCAGTGGCCATCTTAAAGTGAGTACTGCTAATCTTTGCGTGTACGGTTCAAACACACCAGCTGCTTCTCAGAAGAAAGGTGAGGGGTCTGCTCCACGTTCAGGATACCGGTCCTTTTTATTAGTTCAATATAAGTCACGTTCTCTGTGATCCATCTATATTCTTACTGCTGAGCCTGCAAAGATGCCCATCTTCCTACCTGCGTAAGATGAGTTCAATCCCGCTACATGAAGTACAAAGCTTTCTCAATCCACAGCTACCTCCTTCTTCAGCCTACGAGTGCCAGATTTGATACCTACCTCACTTCTTGTCACTCAGCATGGCCAGCCTCAATATTTCCTCTATTACCTTATTTGCCTAATTCTGTAATTTGAGGGTCTGAACTCTTCTCATATTTAATTATAGGATAATAAATGTATAAATTAATATGATTTGATAACTAAAATATAGTGGGACACTATCTCTAAGAATGTGGTGTATCTGACACAATTTTCTAAATCTGCACCCTGAGCACAAGCTTAAAAATCAAGACACAAAGAAAATAATTTTTGTTGTTGTTGGGATATGTTATAGAATCAAGCACAACAAAATTCTTGATAGTGTCAATCTTTTGCCTTTTATCAGAATGTTTATTTGTCTAGGTGTGAAAAATTTCATTTCCTTTATATTCAGTTTATTCTATACTGAAGGCTGTAGTCCTTTAAAAATAATAGGTGTTAGAAAATCAGAACGAAGGTTGTAAATGACAACATGTATCTTTATAATCTTTAGCTCTCACTTTCTAATGTTTCTTACACACATACTAGCTTTTTAAATATAAAGTGAAAATATATCTTGTCCTGCAAAGAAACCCTGGTTTGCTATAAGTGAAAAGAATAGCAAACACAAATGACTCAAAGTAGACAATGGATTGGCTTCTGCCTAGAATGTTTCTCTGCCTTTCATGTCAATTTCCCAAGCTAAAATGCACCATTTTTACTTTTTACATTTTCCTCTATATGTACAATCGCCCCTCACTTTATACTTCCTGAACAGTTAGTTTGCATATCAATTATATCCTTTATATTTGTGTTAGAGTGGGATGGTTGACTAGAGAAACAAATCTAGGGACACTCATATGTATAAGTGAGACTTTAAATCAAAGAGCAATTGTATATTGAAAAATAAAATCCCAGCACAGTCCAGATCACATGCATAAGTCTGATATTAGCCCATATGTCCAATACTAGACCATAAATTCCTCTTCAGATTCAGACAACATATACACTGATGCTGAATACAGGAAGATCAAAGGCCAGTGTGTCAGAAACCTTGTGGATCCAATGCAGGTAGATGTGTCCAAGCCCTAGTGTGGGTCTCCACATGGCTCCACAACAGGAAGGTGAAGCAGAGAGAGAGAGAGGTCAATAGGAAGACAAAGGGAGAGAGAAAGAAGACGTTTCCAGAATCCTCATGAGAAGATCATGTCCACAAGAAGGCATCATCAGGTTGTGACCTGATTGACAGGTTTAACTCCACCCTTCACTCAATACCTTAAAGTTGACACAAGATTATGTACATACAACAGTATTATTGACAAGAGACTATGTAACTACAACAATATTACTGAATTATGAACTACTTATTTTCTGGCTTGTCTAAGTGTAATTTTACCTCTCTTTTTTCCTTCTGTCACATATTGACATATAGTGGCTTCACCATGGATATTCATCAAATGAAGGGTTTTATCCCTATTAAGTTCATTTTAGATCATTTAATGAATTCAGATAATTATATAGTTTGGAAATTACATTCTCCCAAATAAGTAGTGATATTTCATTTTTAACTTTTATTGGTACATTTGGTGAAGTTTACAAAGTAGATCATAGTTTTTCATTCAATAATATGTATATATATAATGTGTGTGTGTGTATATATACATACATTTCAACCCATCCCTTGTAATCCACTGAATGTACCACCACTGATCCTCCTTATCCATGTATTTCCTGTTTATAATCCATCTTCTTTCCGACCCCTCTGAACATTGTCACTGGGGAAATGCTGCCATTTTGTCCTTAAATGGTTGGTTATTGTAACACAAGGGTGAGTTCAGTTCCAGACTTGAAAGTGACAGGACCATGGTATTAGGTTCTCAACAGTCTCCATCTGACCAGCAAGTCTTGTCTGTTCTATAATTTTCAGTTTTGTTATACATTTCCTCCCACTCTATCAAAGACATTCTAATGTAATCCTTTTTCAGAGTAAGTAGTTGGCCAGGCACTATCTAGTGCTCTGGTCTCCGAGTTGTCAAGATTGATGTTTGCATGATCCATTGGACTAATTATTTCCTTTTTGAAAATTTTCAAAACCATGCTAACCTCTGGAGAGAGAAAGACCAATTCCTGAAGTTTGCCTGATTATTCATGAGCTTTTAAGACTCGTCACTACTCACCTAAGAAGATGTAGCACAATCTCTGTGTCCTCTATGCTTTTCATTGACCTCATGTCGACAAAGAAGGTAGCTCAGCAGCTCATTCTCTTGAGATTCTGGTTAGATCTACAAAGTTTATAAAATTTTTCCCATATGGGCCATCACATTCATAGATATATATGCAGGAAAGGTAAATATACACATATAAATATCCCCTGAGAAATCTGTAGAGATAAATCTATATTCACGCTCCCTCCTACACCTATTCAGCTCTGTATATATTCATCAACTCAGAGATCATGTTTTTTCCAAGATCATATATGATAATATCTAAATAGTATAATTTGAATCAATAATTTTTTAAATAATTGAATAAAAATTTTAACAAATGATTTCTCTGCTTTTAAACATATACTAAAAATCAATAGCTGAAAAGAATGAAAAAACCCTAAATTCTTGGAAATTAAGCAGAACACTTCAAAATAATTAATGGAAAAAATAAACCTTGAAGCAAATTAGAGAACAAATCTTAAATTGATAAAAATACAATAAAATAAACATATTTGGGTAAGGAGATAAACATAAAAAATTTAAAGAATAGGTAGAATTTATATATATTTTGAGTTAATAGCTTTAAAATATGAAAAAGTAATGAAGAGATGGATAGCAAATTTCAAAGAGTTGTTCAAGAAGATAAAGAAATAAAATGCATCATACTAAAGAATTCTAGGGAAAAGACTGAATCACCTAGGAAATGTCAAAAGAATATTAAAGGAATACAGTCACTGTACTAAAAAAGAAATGGTTCTTCAACTACTTCAGGAGATAATATGATTAAGAATCAGTGGTTTAAAGGAAAATATTCAAGCCTCATTGAAAGGATTTGTGAAAAGCAAGACTCCACGAATTGACTAAGTAAATATCATGATATTTTAACAAATAGATCCAGTACTGGAGATAGTTACTCATCTACCCCTACAAAAAGACATCATATTGCTACCCATTCCAGAGAAAGATGATCCAACATAATGTATAAATTATCAAACAATATCATTAATGTTACATTCAAGTACATTTTTCTGAACATAATTCAACAGTGATTGCAACAGTACATCAACAGCCACTGGCAAGAAATTCACATCAGATTCAGAAGAGGATGTAGAATGAAGGCTATCATTGTTAGTATCAAATAAATCTTGACTAACAGCTGAGAATAACAGAAATATATTTACTTGTGTTTAATTAATTTTAGAAAAACATTTGACAATGTTAATTATAATAAATTATGAATAGCATTGAGAAGAATGGAAATTCCAGAACACTTTATTATGCTCTACAGAAACTGTACATAAATCGAGTCACATTTTCGAATAGAACAAGAGGTTACTGTATGGTTAAAGTCCAGAAAGATGTGCCTTATATTTTCTCCATATTATTCAACTTGTTTGTTGAACAAATAATCCAAGAAAATAGACTATATAAAACAACATTGCATCAAAATTGGAAGAAGGGTCAATATCTTGCATTGCGTAAATCTGTTGTGGAAGAACTTGTTAACGTGGTAATGAGGAAAGATTTCAATTTAAAGATTGAGATTACATGAACTGACATTGGTATGTTCACTCCATCTGCATGCGAAAATTGGACAATAATAAAGACTGAAGAAGGATTGATGCACTTAAATTACTTGTGAATAATATTGAATATACCAAGGCTTGCTAGAAGAAGAAACAGATGTGTGTACAAAAATATGGTTGGAATGCTCTGGAGATGTTGGGGGCGGAACTTGTCTCATCCATTTTGTACATAGTATCAGAACAGACCCAGCCCTAGAAGGAACATCATGCTTCAGAAAGCAAACGGTCACAAGAGAGGAAGAAGACCGTCAAGAAGGTGGAGAGATATAGTGTCTGTAACAATGATCTCAATCATTGCAGCCATTGCAAGTATAGGACTGTACTGGGAGTGTTTAGTTCTGTTGTAGAGGGGGTCCTTAAGAGTCAACGCTGATTTGATAGTACCTAACAACAGCATCAAGGACTAAGAGGGGATAATATAGTCTGGATATTATGGTAAATGCAATAAACTTACTATCTTCATCAATCAGCTGCACTATTTGCCTACCAATTAGTCATATCATGATGGCTTGCTGTTTCCGTGATGCTGGAAGCTCTGCCACTGGAATCTTGAGAACCTGCCAGTTCCCCCACAGAATGCCCAGACTAAGAGCAAATTACAAAGAAGGAGTAAACTGTCCACTTTTGAGAAATAAGCCACTGGAAAAAGAATGGTAGTTGGGACATGTTTACTGTGCTTTATTAATTATGCAAAGGTATTCGATTGTATAAATTGTAGCATACTACAGATAGCCTTAAGAAATATGGGACTTCCAAAAAAAATTTGTGCTTATTCAGAAACTGAGCATGGATTAAGAGGAAGTTGTGCAAACAGAAGGGGAATACACCAAGCTAGCAGAGAGGAAGCACTAAGAGGTGGAAGAAGGGGGAAAGTGAGGGCAGGGCAGGAGGAGACAAAAGGAAACAGAGGTAAACTCTAGGAAGCAAAAGCATAGATAGGGAGATTAACAGAGGTGTGCACATATGCAAATACAGTAGGCCATAAAAATAGTGGTACTGGCCTACCTACATATATTTGTAAGGCAATACACCTAAGCTGCAGATGCCTTGGGCCTTGGCTCATACCTTCCCTTAATACAAGAACACTCTACTAACAAATTGGCATTCTGTGATGCTCACTGCTCCTCCCCCCACCCCAACACACACATGATCACTGAAGACAACATGGGTGCATAAGCAGATTTGGTGAAGACAGAGGATGGTGCCCGGCTATTAAAAGATACAGAGTCTGGACTCTTAACGGCTTGAAGTTTAACAAGCAGCCATCTAACAGTGAAGCAACAATCATGAGGTGTCAAAGAGAATGGGCAATGGGCATCAGAAGATTCATAACAAACACCAAAGAAACAAACAAAAATGCATTGGTGAGATTGGTAGGGGATTCGAGCGGAGACCCAAAGCCCATCTATGGACAATGGAACATCCCCCAACATAGGAGGGGGTGAGTCAATCAGGGTGCAGTAGAGCACTAATGGGTTACGCAATGTAATATCCCTCTGTCCCCTGGAGGCCTCCTCACCCCCTGCTATCACGACCTCAGTGCTGCCTCCCAATATAGACTAGATGGGAGCATGTATGTAGGTACAGGCAAAAGATAAACTCACAGCACATGGAACCCAGGAACAAGAATGGGAGTGAAGATACCAAAAGGGTAGCGAGAAGGGGGGAAGTGTGGGAAGGGAGGGGGCACCAATCGTAATGAATGGCACATGGCCATACACCCCCAGCCAGAGGGAAGGACAACAGAAACCAGAGAGGAAGGGAGACAGCGGTTGGTATGAGATTTGAAACTTATTAACAATCTACAATACATCAGGGGCCACAGGGTTGGGGAGGTTGTGGTAAGGAGGGAGGGAAAAAAGAGGAGCTGATCCCAAGGACTCAATGGAAAGTAAATGTCTAGAAAAGAATGATAGAATAAATGTATGGATATGTGGGATACAATTGATGTAAGGTTTGTAATAAGAGTTGCAAGAGCCCCCAGTAAAATGATTTTTAAATATCAATAAAGGTGTGTGTCAGGCTTGTATTCTCTCACCATACTTGTTCAACCTGTATGCTGAGAAAATAATCTCTGAGAAAATAATCATCTGAGAGGCGGGACTATATGAAGAAAATTGCAGCATCTGGGTTAGAGGAAGTTGTACTAATTATCTGTAACATGTGAATGACAAAACTCTGGTTGCTGAAAGAGGTGGACTTGAAGCAGTTGCTGATGAAGATCAATCATTTCAACCCTTAATATAAATAATAACTTAATATAATAAAATCCCAAATCCTCACAAATAAACAAGTAATATTCTGATAAATGGAGAAAAATGTTGATGATGTCAAAGATTTCATCTTGGTGGTCTCTGCGACTGCTCACAGAAACAGCAGTCAAGAAATCAAATGCTGCATTGCATTGGGTTAAGCTGCTGCACAAAATTTCTTTAAAAGTGTTGTAAAGCAAGGATGTTACTTTGAGAACTAAGATATGTCTGACCCAACCAGAATATTTTAAATTATATAATATGTATGTGAAAGTTGTACATGAATAAAAATAAACAAAGAAAAATCAATGCTTTTGAACTCTGGTCTTGATGAAAAATGCTGAAAGTAACATGTACTTCCCAAAGAACAAACAAATCTCTCTCGCTAGAAGTCCAGCCAGGATAGTCTAGAATCAAGGAGGACCAGAAATGTCTCATGTGCTTTGAACATGTTATCAGGAGAGACCAGTCCTTGGAAAAGGACTGGTATACCATGCTTGGTATAGGGGCAGCAAAACACAAAACAGATGACCCTCAACAAGATGGATTGACACTTAGGTTTCCAATACTGGCTCAGTCATAAGAACTGTGAGGGTGGGGCACAGGACTGGCAGTGTTTGATTCTGGTGTACAGGTCTCTAGGAGTTGGATCTGACACATGACACCAAATAAGAACAGTCAAAGATCTCAGTTACTATATGAAATGACTAGTTTTCATCCTGTTTTTGTTTCATCACCCTTGTCGATGAGAAAACAGAGGCTTGGTAGAGTGTTGTCCAAGCGTATGCAATTCACAGAATGGCACCATACAGAACTATGGACCTCTCAGTCTCTAGCAGCACTGCTGGTGCAGTGGGGAGAGGGTTGGCTGCAAACTAAAAGATATGAGGTTTGAACCCATCAGCCTCTCTGTAGAAGGAAAATATGGCTGAGGCTGTTCTACTTTGTCCTATTTATTATAAGGTCACTATGAGTCAGAATTTATGAGAGTAATGAATTTGGATTATAGATAGATAGATAGATCAATGTATCTATCTAGTATGCATAATCCTTCTCTAATGAATTATGTATATTTACATAATTTAAAATGACTATGATTTTACTTTCACACTAAAATAAATAAAATAAGATTAATTTAGAAAAAGTACCATAGATATTTCCCAATAGCATTATTTGTGGGTGCAAGTGTGCCCAAATGAATTTTTATTTGTGAATATGCCAATTAATTTCAGATAATATATGAGGAAAACAGAAGCTATGACAGAGGCCGAAGAAGAAAGGAGAGGAAAATCTTCATTAGAAGGGAGGGAATTCAGTTCCTTGTTTCTGACAAGAATCAAGTCTGGAAGTGCTAATACTACAGCATTTGTTAAGAATAAGGGTACAAATTATAAAAGTTTTTCTCCATCTTTCTACAGTGAAGTCATAAGCATCTGATGACTTCCTTTGAAATTAGAAAAAAAATGATAGAAACAAGTGTTCCTGATAAAGGATAAATTTTATTTTCTTAACACCTAGACTATCCTAATTTTTGAGTCTCCAATTCAACTGTCTAATATTCATTCTAATGTATTCCTAATTTTGTACTACCAAAGAAGGAAACAAAAGAAAATAAGGAATAGGGGGAAAAAGTCGCCCTCTCTCTCTCTGTGTATATGTATATATATATATACATATATATATATATCACAAACAACCCACTCTGTACCTTCACTATTATAAATTATCTTCATGAGCAAAAGAGCTAGCATCTCAAACTAATTATCATGGCATAAATAGTAACTATAGAATGACCTCTGCTTTGATGTGTTGTTTCTCACCAGGGATCTTCTGTAACCTCTTGTCCATAGTCAATAGGTTATTGATTTATAATTATATCCATTAATTAAAAAGTCCAGGACTTTGTTTTTTAATTTTTACCATGAATATCTTGGCATTAATTGTTTAGTATTTTGCACTCTGTTCATTTTCTTTCCTTTGAAAAGTTATAAAAATCTACCCTGGTAGAATAAGTTTATTCTAAGCTGAAATTACTGGCATGAAATGTTAGATATTTCTTAAAATATTTTTGTAAGTGTATGGCTAATTTTTCATTAACAAAAAGTTACTATTGAAAAATTTTAGCAAAAAAATTAATCCAACCTCTTTTAGAAATGTGAGACATCTTAAATATGGCTCAGTGACTTCTTCCTATGGGTCCTCTTCAATTTTGATGACATATGAGAAAATAGGACTTCCCACGGTGAGCTTAAGTTTTAAGAGTGGTCCAGTATCGGGACATCAGTGTTTTTCTTTCCAACAAATTACTTTGTTTCTGTGATTCCATACTTAGAAGACTATTTTCATTTTCTGTTTCTAAAAGTGTCTGGCTGTTCTTGTTGTTCGGTGCCCTCCAGTCCGTGCGGACTCATGGCAACCCCATGTAAAACAGAAGAAACCCCTGTCCGGCCCTGCACCAGCCTCACAACTGTTCTTATGTTTGAGTCATTGTTGCAGCCCCTGTGTCCATCCATCTGGCCAAGGGCCTGCCTCTCCTGTTTTGCCCCTCCGCTTTACCAAGCATGATTTCCCTATCCAGGAACTGGTCTCTTCTGATAACATGTCTACAGCATATGAGACACGTCTTGAGATCCTCCTCTCTAAGGAGCATCCCGGCTGTACTTCTTCCACCAGAGATACGCGTGTGTTTCTGGCAGTCCATGGTACTTCCAACATTCTTCATCAACAGTCTCGGTCATATACATTGATTTTTCTTCAGTTTTCCTTATTCAATGTCCAGCGCTCACATGCATTTGAAGCCATTGAAAATATCATGGCTAGTGTCAGGCATCTCATAGTCTTCAAAGAACCATCCTTGCTGTCAAACATTTTAAAGAGTGTCCCTGTATGGCAGATTTACTCAGTACAATATATCATGTGAACTCTTGACTGCTGTTCCATGAGAACTGATAGTGGAGACAAGCAAGACACAATCCTTGACGACTTCAAACTTTTCTTCCTTTATAATTATGTTACCTACTGGCACAGTTGCGAATATTTTGGTCTTCTTGACATTGAGTTGTAATCCGTACTGAAGGCTGAAACCCTTGATCTTGACCAGCATGTGCTTTGTCTTCCTCACTTTCAACAAGCAAGGTTGCGGCATCTGCAGATCACACGTTATTGATAAGCCTTCCTCAAATCCTAATACAAAATGCTTCTTCATATAGTCTAGCTTCTCAGACTATTGAAACTGTGCATTGTTCTCTTGTTTTATATGAATGACTGTCCCTTGATTCATGGTCAGGTTCCTCATGAGCACAATGAAGTGTTCTAGAATTCCCTTTCCTCTCAAGACTATCCATTTTGTTACTACTCACACAGTTGAAAGTCTAGCGGAGTCAATAAAACACAAGTCAACACTTTCATAGTATTATATGCTTTCAGTAAAGATCTATCTAACTTCAATAATGGTATCCCTTATCCACATCCTTTTCTGAATCCAACATGCAATGCATGTACTGAAGTAACCATTGTTAGATAGTCACCAAAACTTTAGTTACATATGATATTAATGATATTGCTCTCTGATTTTTACATTCGGTTGGGTCAACTTTATTTGGAATGGCTACAAACATGAATCTTTTCCAGGTAACGTAAATACTTGAGTATAAGCCAACCCGGATATCAGCCAAGGCACCTAATTTTACCACAAAAACTGAATTAAAACTGTTTGAAAAAGTCGGCTTATACATGAGTATATATGGCAGTTAGCCAAATAGCAGTCTTTCAGATTCCTTGGCAGAGATGAGCTAGCGCTTCCAGTACTTCGCCGGCTTGTTGAAATATTTCATTTGGTGGTCCAATTAGAGCCTTGATCATGACAATGATTTTGTTGTTGCCTGGGCTTCTCTCAGTACTATTGGTTCTTGCGCATATTCTACCTCTTGAATTTGGTGAATGTCCATTAATTATTTTTGGTGCCATGACTGTGTTTGTCTTTCATCTGTTTTTGATGCTTCCTGCACCATTCAATGTTTTCCACCTAGAAGCTTTCAACATTTCAAGTCAAGGCTTAAATTTTTCTTTAATTATTTACTTTAAGATATGCTGAGTCTGTTCTCCTTTTTTGGTTTTCTGTTTCAATTTAATGTACACTTCATTATAATGCTTTATGTTTTCTTCTGGAGATGCCCTTTGAACATTTCTGCTCAATTGAATGACAATAATTTTTTACATCTGTGTTAGCCACTTGAGGATTAAGAGCAAGATTCAGAGTCTCTCCTGGCATCCACTTTTAAAAAGTTAAATTCCTGTCTTTTTAATGACTTTTTGTGTTCTTCATGTATGACGTTCTTGATGTCATTCCACAGTTCATCATGTCTTCTGTCATGGGTATTCAACCCCAAAAAACCTGTTTTTCAGATGCTCTCAAAATGTGGGTGGATAGATTCAAGGTCATATTTTGACGCCCATGGACTTGTTTTCCTTTTCTCATCTTCAATCTGAATCTACATGCGATCGAATGATATTCTTTTCCCAGATGGCTCCTGACCTGGTTTAGCTGCGGATATTGAGCCTCTCCATTGTGTGAGCTCACAGATGTACTCACTTCTATTTCTTTGTATTCTATGTAGAGAATTCCAGGTGTGTAGTATTTTGTGCTGTTAAAAAAAGGCATTTTCTACGAGCAAGTCATTGATCTTGCAAAATTCTCTCATGTGATTTCCAACTTTGTTTCTATCACCAAGACCATAATTTCCAACTACTGTTCCTTCCTTTTTGTTTCCAACTTTTTTATTCCAATGGCCAATAATTATCAATGCATCTTAATGCATGTTTGATCAATTTCTAACTGAAGACATTCATAGAATTCTCCAATTTCTTCATCACTAGCTTTAGTGGTTAGTGCATAAATTTGAATAATAATTGTATTGCTTTGATTTCCTTAAATGAGGATAGACATGATCCTATAATAGACATCTCTATACTTCAGGATAGATCTTGAAATATCCTTTTAGACTACGAAGGCAGTGCCATTTCTCTTGATTGTATAATTCCTGATACATAAACCGTTATATTTTCTGATTCAAAATGGCCAATACCAGTCCATTTGACCTCACTAATGCCAATACTATTGATCGTAATATGTATAGGCCTGATTTAAAAGGACTTCCAGTTTTTTCAGGGTCATACTTTGTAAATCCTAAGCTTGAATTTCAACTGATATTTGTAGCAGTTTCTTATTTTGAGTCATGCCCACCAACATCTGAAAGTCCAGAAGGCTTTACTCCTTCAGGCTTTGCTCCCCAAGGTCACTAGGGTTGACTGCACTTTCAGAAATCTGCTCTTCCTCAATCGCATTTTGAGTACTTTCCAACCTTCAGGGCTCATCTCCTGGCACTCTCCCTGACAATATTCTGTTCCATAGGATTTCAATAACTGACAAAGTTTTGATGCTATCTATAGGGTTTTCAGAGGCTGATTTCTCTCAAGTGAGCAACCCATTCGATCTTTGTAGTCTGTTCTTAGTCTGAAAGCTCTACTGAAACCTGCTCTCTGGTTGATCCTGCTGGTATTGAAAATACCAGTAACATAGCTGTCAGCATCACAGCAACACACAAACCTCCACAGTACTATAAACTGACAAACAAGTGGTGAAGTGTAAGGCTATGACCTACTTATGCAGCACCTACTACATTTCCTTTGCTATATCATCCAAAATATTTTAGAGATATATTTTAACACATGACACATACTTTACAGTTGTATAAACTCAATATTTCAATTCAGAAAGCCAAAGAGCTCTGATACTGTGGAGAAGAGGATAATGTTGGTAATAAAACAGATATTAAAGAAGACAGTATTCATTATTCTATGAAGCTTAGCATGCAGATTTCTTATTTTACATAGGACTTTTTTTATTAAAAACATTTTAGTGGGGCCTCTTACAACTCTTATTACAATCCATATATCAATTGTATCAGGCATATTTGAATATATGTTGCCTTCATTCTTTACTAAACATTTACTTTCTATTTAGTACTTTGTATCAGCTCCTCCTTTTTCCCTCCTTGCCACCGCCCCCTCTTATGAACCCTTGATAGTTATAAATTATTATTACTTTCATATTCCACCGCCCCCTCTTATGAACCCTTGATAGTTATAAATTATTATTACTTTCATATCTCACACCAACTACTGTCTCCCTTCCCCCATGGTTTCCGTCGTTCTTCCCCCTGCAGGGCAGTGGGAGTGTGGGGTGTTGTTAGGTGTTGATCATTGCAATAGGCTCCGTCTTCGCCGCCCCACTCCCCACTACCATTCTGGTATACCTATTCCCATTCCTGTTCCTGGATGCCATGTGTGCTGAGCTCTTATCCCTTATCTTTTATCTCTACCTGTGTACATGCTCCAGTCTAGTCCTAAGTGAGAAGCAGCGCGGGGTCATGATAGTGGTGGGTGAGGAAGCCTCAAGGAACCAAAGGAACACTGTGTGTTTCATTGGTGCTTTACTGCGCCCTGGCTGACTCACCCAGAAGAATCCTGGGACTCAGTTAGCAATCCATTCTTTATATTCAGAGTGATGGAGAGAACCAGAGAGCAGAAGGGTTCTACCTAAGTATAATTAAATGAGATTGCGCAGGAGACCAGAAACTGGTCTTTTAAACTGTCTGTGCAAGTTGTTATTGTTGCTACAAAGGACATTTCACTGAGAATTAAATAGATGACAAGCAACTTGAAGAGCAGTCTACATTGTTCATCTTCTCCTAAACACCTCATACAACCAACTCCTAGGGTTAAACATTCCTAGAGTTAACGTGAGGAAAGTTCAACAACAATAATATTTAAGGGGAACGATAGAAGCTACTTCTGGTCAAGTGAAATAGAAATATTCAGTTTCATAAATAGTGTGGTGTTATTATTTAATTAATGAGAATGTGGACTGAGAGTGTGTGTGTGTTTGATTTTGTAACAAAGAAAGATTTGAATGATTAATGATTAGCTTTCAGGACATGGCAAAAATACAATCACCAAATGACCATGATATCCAAATGGTCACACCACAGAAAAATACATAGATTGTCAGGCTATAAAATGGCATTGTCTCTCTCACTACAATTCATCCCTTCTACTACATAAAACTGAAATGCCAGCCAATATAGGAGAACAGCTACTTGCGAACTCTGGGAAGGAAACAAGCTCATGGAATGCAGGAGAAGAATAACAACCTGGAGAAGCAAAACGTGAAGTGAGTTCTGCATTATTTGTTCTCTTTCAACTTGGCTGCAAGGACAGAACAGGGCGGGGTGACAGAGCGGGTAGTGCAGGCGATGTGCACATACAGGAAGCATAAAGATAATATTGTGACAGCTCAGAAACAAAGGGCTAGTTTCTCTGGTGTCAAGAAAAGGGACAAACGTAGGTAGAGAAATGAGGAAGAAGCCTCAAAGAAAAGTCAGAGAATTGCATTACATAATTCTCATCATTAAGTACCAATCTCAGGTTTGCAATAGAGTTAGAAAAGTTTAATCTATTTCCAATTGTGCACAGCAAAGACTATGAAAACTCTACTGAGATTTCAAGAGCCATCTGCAGAAGACAACATTAAAAATCAAGCTAATTGTCCACAAAATAAAAATCAATAATAAAACATTTAAAGTCTGGCAACATCTCCAGACAGTTATAACAGAAAAACCAAGAAATCACACCCAATTCCATATATACGTGAGCAGAAGCCGAACCGAATATCAGTAAAGGCACCTATTTTTACCACAAAAACTTCATTAAAATTGTGCTGAAAAACTCAGCTTCTGCACAAGTATATACGTCAGTATTCACAATGTCCGTGTTCTGATCTAAAGTTACTTTGCATACAACTAACCAGGAAAATAAGACCAGTTTTCAAAGAAGCAGGACTTTAACTGATGTCAAATGCAAGAATATCCAGAAATTAATGTTTGCTTCCAAAGTAAGATTTCACAGCAGAAATTATAGTTGAGCTATTTCTCGGAACTTACATTTATATTCACACTTTAAATAACTGAATAAAAGTTCTCATAATCAAATAAATGTTTCAGAACTGAGAAACACAATACCTGAAGTTGAAAAAAAATACTAGATAGAAATATCAACAAAAGAGGTATGTTAAAAAGGAAGAGGAGGTGACCTTGAATATAGATAAATAGAAGTTATTTAATTCAAACCATAAAAATTTGAAAAAATGCTCAGGCCTTAAGATACAGGAGGAATATGTCATTGAAATTCCACAAAGAAATAAGAAAGCTAAGGAGGGAAATTATTTGAAAACTATCAGTGGAACTTTCAAAAACATTTGATAGAAGTCAATTTAGAGATTTAAGTAAAATAACATTTTTGTGTGTGCCATATCGTACACAATCCAATATATCTGTTGACATACAATTCTGTTGTTTGATCCCATCGAGTAGGGTTATACAGTCATGAATACTATCAGCTCCCCATTCCCTACCCTTCCCTCACCCCACCCCTCTCTTCCTATACCCCCAGGGATCCATTACTCCTCTTACTGTTTCTGATGGGTTATCTATCTTTCATGTACCGAATGATCTTAAATATAAAAATAACCATAGGCAAATCTAGCATGATTAATGAGGTAAAACAAATAAAAATCATAAAAGTAAGGGGAGGAAATAATAAAGAACTAGAGCAGTGGTTCTCAACCTGTGAGTCGTGACCCCTTTGGGGAATGAATGACCATTTCACAGGGGTCACCTGATTCATAACAGTAGCAAAATTACAGTTATAAAGTAGCAATGAAAGTAATTTTATGGTTGGGGAATCACCACAACCTGAATAACTGCATTAAAGGGTAAGGGTATTAGGAAGGTTGAGAACCACTGAACTAGAGCATAGTTATGTGGTTTATCAGTGCCATACCGCACCCTGGTGGTCCTTCTGTAAGGGACTGTCCAATTATCTTAAAGGTGAGTTTTGGGTCTCCACTACATCCACGCCCCACCACATTGATTTGCTTGCTTGTTTTTGAACTTCTGATACCTCTTCTCATCGACAGGCTTTGTTGCTTCCCTACTAGATGGGTGCTTGTTTAATGGAAAATCTTTAAAACTCTGGACATGATATCTTTTAACAGCTGGGCATAATCAGCTATTATATATTATAATAATAATAAGGGTTCCTAGGGGGTAGAAGGGAGGCAGGGATAAAGGAGAGCTGATATCAAGGAGTTCAAGAATCAGTTGTGAAACTGATTGTGGTCGCAATTGTACAACGCTGTTGATGCAACTGAACTATGGCATGGTATGATATCTGTAAGAGATTCTAAGAAAAATGATTTTAAAAAAGAACATATAAGCTAGCATAATCAAACTGAAAATACAATAAAGAAAAATATCTTGAACACATATAGGAAAACTGGCAAATTTCATATGGAAACAATATACTCAATGACAATAGATCCTCAACAATAAGCACAGAGGCCACAATACAAAAGAAGAATATTCTATGTATAACGAAACGAAGCATTGCTCTTTTTTATCATTTTATTGGGGCTCATATAACTCTTATCACAGTCCACACATACATCAATTGTGTGAAGCACACTTATATATTCGTTGCCCTCATCATTCTCAAAAACCCTCGCTTTCCGCTGAAGCATTGCTCTCGTACCATCTTCACAATTTTTTGTTTTAAAAAATAAAACAACCCATCGTTGTAACCAGAGTGTCAATTCACTTCCCGGACGGTCTTCTTTTCTACGGGGTCTCTACTCTACTGAGCATGCTCGCCCTTTCCAGAGGTCATTCTGCCTGATACCATGTCCAAAGTATGTCAGAGGTAGTTTCACCTTGCTCACTTCTAAGGAGCAGTCCAACTGTCCTTCCGCCACTCAGTTTGCTTCCTCTTCTGGCAGTCCACAGTACATTCCATGTGCTTCCCCAGCACCATAGTCCAATTCTTCTCTGGTCTTTCTTATTCACTGTCCAGCTTTCACATAGATATGAGATGATTGAAAATATCACGCGGGTCAAGCATAAGTTAGTCTCCAAAGTGACATTTTTACTCTTCAAAATTTTAAAGACCAGATCGACCCAGAGCAATATCCTTTAATATCTTGATTGCTGCTTCCATGCGCATGGATTGAGAAGCCAGGCAAAAGGAGATCTTTTAAAGCTTCAATCTTTTCTCCACTTACTATGGTCTTGGTTCAAGTGTGAACATTTTTGCCTTGAATTGTAAGATGGCGCCCTTTAATCTTCATCAGAAATTGCCTCATATCCCTCTTAACTTCAATCATCAAAGTTGTGTTATCTGTAAGTCTTCCTTGTATCTTGAAGCCAACTCTTCTTCATATAATTAACATATTATTTGCTCAGCAAACATATTGAAAGAGTTTGGTGAAAAGATGAAATCAGATGCACACCTTTCCTGATTTTAAGCTATGCAGCAGCCCCGTGGGCTGTTCAAATAACTGCTTGTTGGTAAATGTCCTGCATGAGCACAATTAAGTGTTTTGAGATCTCCATTTGTCCAATATTACCCACAGTTTACTATGATCCAGATGTAAAATTGTTGCCTGCAGACAAGGTGTCCAGCGTGCCCATCACTGCTTAAGCTAAAGACAGAGACGGGGTTTATTTGAGAAATTTTAAGTTAATTCCTGCAACAGCTGGCAGAAGGACTTTTGTAGGATTTCTGTCTACAATCTGTTTCAAGATTCAGTGAAAATCAAAAAAATTTGTTCTTTTTAAAGATCATTTTATTGGGGCTCTGACAGCTCATATAAAAATCCATACATATATCAACTTTATCAAGCATATTAAAATCAAACAAGTTTTATATCCCAAACTTTGTGGAAGGTTAAGGGGGGGTGGAATAGGTTCTGCAATAGGTCCAAGATATCATTACATTTTCCAATGATCACGGCCCCTTCCAACAAAGGGACAAGTGGAGCAAAGTTCATAGGAAACAATCTCCATTTCCCCCAAGGGATTATCAGACCACTGATTCACATCTTCATAACCCCCGGGGCTGTCAGATCAGTACTCCCTAGGGTTTCCACCTCCATGCTTATCTAAATGGCTTTGCTTCCCCTTTCCTGAATTAGAGCATCTTGCTGAATAAGTTTAAAAGGAACATTTTTATTACAACGGAGGGGACTGTTAAATCATGGATCCTTTCCATTAAACTTAATTTCCCGACCAAATCCCAAACTATTTTACATTTCCATATTTCCTTAACAGTGGGTTAATTCTTTCACCCCCTCTAACAACATACCTTGCCTAGTCATTAAAACACAAGTAAACATCTATCTGGTCATCTCTGCTTTCAATCAAGATCTATCTGATGTCAGCAATGATGTCGCTTCTTCCAAGTCCTCTTCTGAATCCTGCTTTAATTTCTGGCAGCTCCCTGTAGATATAGTGCTGCAACCTTTTTTTGTTGTTGTTGTAAATTTTGCTTAGCAAAACTTTATTTGTGATTGACTAATTTTATAAGAGGGCTTTGTTATTTTAAAAGAAAAATATCACTGTCACACACACAAACACACAAAACAGACTTCAGTGGTTACCAGGGTGGGGAAGAGAAAGACAAAAGGGGGAAGTAATAGGTTAGAGGGTAGACAAGGGTTAACTTGGAGGAAGAGAAAGATAATATTCAACATGAGGGGATGGAATTAAAAAAAGATGGGAACAGGGCAAGCCCTTGGGAGGCTTGATAAATTGTTATATCTCTAATCCTTAACCCAATTCACAATAAAGTTTAAATATTTGAATTTGTATGTGACAGTATTCTATAATTTCTATGATCTGTTTTGCTACCTTTCCGTGGAATGGACGCAGTTACTTGATGGACAGCTCAAGGTAGCTGTCCTTCACATTTCTTGCCCTAGATTAGTGTTTTCAGTGCTGCCTCATTCTGTTGAAATGGCTATCTTGGTATCTCTTCAATTCCTGGAGTGCTGCTTATCACAGATGCCTGAAGCACAGTTTGGACTTCTTCCACTGGCATTGGTTCTTGATCATCTGCTATCCCATGACCTGACTGAATAAAGCCAGTTCTTTCTGTTACAGTGATTCTGTATATTCTTTCTTTACCTTTGTTATGCTTCCAGCTTTCTTCAATATTTTGCCTATAAAATTCTTTAATGTTGCAGCTCAAGCATTAAGGTTTTTCTTTATGTATTGAACTGAATTTAGCCCTGTGGCTCAATTTTCAGCCCCACAATAGACACGACTATCAGCCACATCTTATAAAAATCAACCCTGTGAGATAAAAAACGGGGCACGTTCTCAGGAAAACCTTGTAGAAGGTTTTGGAAAGAAGGAGGAAAGAAAACTAGAAACACCGGGAAGAGAAGAGTAATAATAATAAAGTAATAAATGAACAGATGATTAAATAAAATGCAAAAGTATATTGCACTCTTATCTTTCATTGAGTTATGTTTTATTCAAGAATAAAATGTCACATCATATTACAAACCTGAGGAGTGGAAAATTACTAAAAATTCTATTTTCATCACTACTCAAATGTGAAACTAGGAATATTCTTTATTTCCCTAGATTTCAGAGATAGTTCTTTAAACTTTGACCAGTTTCTTAATCTCTGGGCTGTGTGGTGAGCATATCAATAGTCAACCAGTTAGTTGATTAGATAGCTGTCTAGGTTGGTTCTATTGCACACTATGCTTCCAATTTAAATGATTCCCTGGAAGACTCCCAACCCATCTTTTTTATCACTGCCTGATTGAAGAAATGCCTCATGACTCCATTACTTGCTTGAGTAATCAAATTATAAATTAATTGAAGACAAATGACTATTTCCAGCTCACTCCCTTCAAATGTATTGACTTTCTTTTATTTAGTTAATTTTTACTTAGTATCCTCCAAGCCACAATTAATAAAGCATGACTTTAATTTTCCCAGACATATTAATCACATGACAGATGTTTGCTGCATACACACATACTTATAAAGGATAGCTGTAAATAAAGAAGAGTTAATTAAGCCTAACAATTCACTTCTTACATTTACAGAACCTGTAAAAACAAGACAATCTAAGATGCTTTGTACTTTACTAATATTATTAAGTAAAAATTTTAAAATATGCTTTCAAAGGACAAATCAACCTATTTTATATTTGAAATTACTTTAATTATATTGCTCAGAATTATATTATTTTCAAAATTCAAATTGACATAATTAAAGAAGATCATGTAACCTCAAATGCTGTAGTAATTTAATCAAAGGAAACATGTAATTTTATACAGGACAACATACTTTCTAAGGATATAAAACTTATAAAAGAAATCACGAGGAGTATAGGAAAATAGATCATAAACTCCCTTAGAACAGCATATTTAGGTATTTAATAGGAGATAAACTGAAAGGAAGAGTCTTTCTTCTCGGATTGCAAAGGGATTTATAGAGCAGATGATGGTAATTTTACCCTCCAAACAATGAAAAGTCATCAAAGAACAGAAGAGTCACACATCAAAATAGTACTTTGGAAAGGTTTAATCTGATAGAATACATATTTCAAATGTGGTAATGAATGAAATTTCTTAATGTAAACAGTGTTAATTGCCCCCTACATGCATTCCATTCTGTACGTTTGGGACTACTAAGTGACGAATTAGCAGTGGACTCATCTGTTGTTCCCTGAGGAAAGATGGTCTGGGGAATCAATGAATGGGCTCTTGGGACACAAAGGACAAGGAGAAAGCAAAGGTTATTTAAAAAGGAAATCAACCCCCTGACACAGCAGGTGGGAGCTTGAGGGAGTTGCACTGAAAGAGTTCTAGTTTTTATCCAATGTAGGCTGCTTGTCCTGTCTGTGTTTCTGGGTTATGAATGGAAAATAGCCAACTTCCGTTCCACAGGTCCAATCATGAAACTGGCCCTGCTGTCCATGGCTTGGTCTTGTACAGCCATTCAAGAGCAAGTAAACAGGCAATAGGTCAGAAACAAGTCATGGGATTGCTGCCTTTGGCATTTAAAATCAGCATGGGGGCTGGTGCCTAAAGGATTAAAATTTTAAATTGTCCTAGGCAGTCCAAATCACCCCTTCAGACAATTTACCAAGCCCAGTGCATCCTTTGGGGCTCTTGTCCTCTCTCTGCTTGGAACTTTTTAATCTCCCATCTGTCCAGGTGGGATTATCATCTCCTGCAAAAATGTTACAGACAGCCGCATAGACATGATAGAAATCTATAGGGTGGCTATAAGGATCAACTCCATAATCAACTCCAGTGAGTGAGTGCTAAGTCTGAGTTGACTAGATTGCATTGGGCTTTCTAGAGGGTTATGCATACTCTGATAATGCCTAAATATTTACTATTAACAATTGTTTATTATGACGCACACCATTCCTGATTTTAAACCAGGCAATATGACACCATTTTGCTTGAATGACTGCTTCATGATCCATGTACAGGTTCCGCATGAGAACAATTAAGTGTTCTGGAATTTTCTTTATTTTCAAGGCACATAGCTTCCTTCCAGTGCTTTATCAGCTTGTTAAAACATTTTAATTGGTATTCCATCAATTTTTAGAGCTGTGTTTTGACTAATGCTTTCAGTATAGCTTTAATTTTTCTTCAGTACCTTTGGTTCTTGCTCTTTTGCTACCTCCTGAAATGGCGGGATGTCGACTGGTTTTGTTGTTGTTGTTGTTTTGGTACAGTGACTGTGTATTCATTCAATATTTTGCAAGTAGAGTATTACAATATTGCAATTCAGGGCTTGGATTTTTTAAATTCTTTCAGGTTAAGACATGATTAATGTATTCTTTTATTTTCTAACTCTAGGTTGTTGCTCATATTATTATAATGTTTGGTCTTCTTGAATATCCCTCTGAAAATTTCTATTTAGGTCTTTGCTTTCATCATGTAGTCTATCTGCCTGAGCTGCTCCAGAATTAAGAGCAAGTTTCAGTGTCTCTTCTGGAATCCATTTTGATCTTTTTTTTTCTTTCTGTCTTTTTAACAGCATTTGGCTTTCTTTACATATGATAACTTCTAAATCTCTCAACACATCTGTTTTTCAGTCATTTGTGTTCAAAGCACCAAATCTACAATCAAAATGTTCTCTAAGTTCACATAGGACATATTCAAAATCATACTATGACCCTCATGGAGTAGTTTTAGTTTTCTTCATCTTAAACTTGAGCTTGTTTATGAGCAATTGCAGTAGATTCTGGTCTTGCTCTCACCACTCCCCTGTGGTCTCCTTGAACAGATGTTGTTGATTTGATCCTGTGTATTCTATCTGGCAAGGCTCCAATGTCTAGAGACCATTTACGTTGATGAAAAGGTACTTGTAATCCCTAAGCATATGCACATATACATATTTGACTATATGTCTGTCCAGTGTTTGTGTGTGAGTGTGTGGGAAACTGGAACAGTCAGTGTTTAGTTCTTGGATCTCTTCCCTCTCTCTCTTTTTCCTTTTTAAAATCCTTTATTGGGGGCTCAGACAACTCTTATCACAATCCATCCATCCATCCATTGTGTCAAGCACATTTGTACATTTGGTGCCATCTTCATTCTCAAAAGAGTTGCTTTCTACTTGAGCCCTTGGTATCAGCTCATTTCCCCCCTCCCTCCCTGCTACCCCCTCCTTCACAAGCCCTTGATAATTTATAAATTATTATTTTGTCATGTATTACACTGTCAGATGTCTCCCTTCACCTACTCTTGTGTTGTCCATCCCCCAGGGAGGAGGTTATATGTAGATCTGTGTGATCGGTTCCCCCTTCTCCTCCTGGTATCACTACTCTATTTTCAGTTCTGAGGGGTTTATCTGTCCTGGATTCTGCGTGTTTCCAGTTATTATCTGTACCACTGTACATCCTCTGGTCTAGCTGGATTTGTAAGGTAGAATTGGAACATGATAGTGGTGGTGGGGGGAGGAGGAAGCACTAAAGGGTGTGTGTTTCATCCTTGCTATACCGTGACTGGCTCCTCTCCTCCCCATGACCCTTCTGTAAGGGGATGCCCAGTTGCTTGCAGATGGCATTTGGGACTTCACTCCTCAACCCCCTCATTCACAATAATACAATTTTTTTGTTCTTTGATGCCTGATACCCGGTCCCATCGACACCTCATGATCACACATGCTGGTGTGCTTCTTCCATGCAGGCTTTGTTACTTCTCAGTTAGATGGCCGCTTGTTTATCTTCAAGCCTTTAAGACATTATTGTCTTCTCTATTTTAATTTTACTTCCATTTCTGGTTTGACTGCCATCTCTGGAATATTTTTGTTTAAATCTGTCTCCTTTAACAAGGACGTCCTAGATAATGAGTCTGTGACTCATGTATCTTTGAAGGCCTCGCAAAATCTGACCGAGGAAGCATTGCTTTCTCAACGTAAAGTCAGCCATAATGATGTGAATGGAAAAAAACCTTTAGGATTTTTGTTTCTTGATGGGGCAAAACTCAAAATGAGATGAAAAAGCTGCAAACATCAATTAATAATTGGAATTTGGAAGGTACAATATATGGATATAGAAAAACTGAAATTCATCAAAAATGAAATGGAATCCATAAAGAACAATGTCAAAGCCATTGGAGAGCTGAAATAGACAGGTACTGGCCATTTTGAATAAAAAAATCATGTACTCCACTATGCTGGGAATGACAATCAAGAAGAATGGCTTTGCATGCACCAAAAAGAACATTTCAATAGCTATCTTGATGTACAATGCTGGCTGTGATAAGATTATATGTATGCCTATCAAGGAAATCTAATAAATGAAGCTGTTAGTCAAATGTATGTACAAACTACTAAAGCTAAGGATGAATTTGAAGAATTTTACCAATGACTTCAGTGGGAAATTGATGAAATATGCAATCAAAGGGTATGGAAAATTATTGATGTTTGTAACACAAAAGTTATAAACAAAGAGGAAGGAATAATAGTGTGAAAATATGATCTTGTTGATAGAAATGAAGTTGGACGTTATGTGATATAATTTTGCAAGACCAAGGACTAAAGGCTACACAGACTTCTGCAGATGGAGAAGAAATAAAATTGTCTATATCTGTGGGAAGAGAATATGGAGAAGTGTAATATCAGCAGCTAAAACGAGGCCAGGACTAACTATGGAACAGACCCTCAAATGCCACATATAAGTTAAAGATAAAGATGAAGAAAATTAAAACAAGTCAACTAGAGCCAAAATACAATGCTGAGTTTATCCCACCTGAATTTTGAGAACATCTCAAGAGCATATTTATTGCACTGAACGTAAATAACAGAAGATCTATTGAGCTATAAGAACACATCAAGAACATCATTCATGAATAAAATGAAAGGTATTAAAAAGACAGCTAAGAAAGTAAAGTCAAAGTGGATGGAAGAAGAGACTGAAACATACTTTAAATGCATAGTAGCTAGAGAAACTGGAAGAAATGACGAAGTCAAAGAGATGAACAGAATATTTCAAAGGGCAATTTAAGAAGACAAAATAAAATATTACAGTGAAATGTAGACCTCCAGTAGGAAAACCAGAAAGGAAGAACATTCTCAGTATATCTTGAAGTAAAAGACCTAAAGAAAAATTCAAGTCTTGAGTTACAATACTGAAATATTTTTTTGATCATTTTATTGCAAGCTCTTACAACTATCATAACATTCCATAGTTCAATCACATCAAACATTATTGTAAAATTGCTACCACAATCAGTTTCAAAACATTTTCTTTCTTCTTGAACTCCTTCATATCAGCTCCTCTTAATCTCCCCTTTCCCCCGCCAGGAACCTTTTATTTTTGCCATATTTTAAATCACTCACTATATCCATTCACATATAATTATGGGCAAAATATTAAATGATGAATAACTGTACTAAAAAGAACTAGTGGGCAGGACATCCCACCATTTGAGGAGTTAGCATATCAGCAACAAAAAACATGGTACTGAAGGATTAAGTTTAAGCTGCCCTGAAAACATGAATCTAAAGCAAGGCTTCAGGAATTGATGAAAAAACAATTGAAATATTTTAACAAACTGCTAAAGCACGGGAAGTACTTACTTGTATGGTCCAGAAAATTAGAGGGCAACGACTTGTACAACTGACTGGAAGATATCCATATTTTACCCACCCATTACAAAAAAGGTGATACAATAGAATGAACAAATTATAGAGCAGTATCATTAATCACATGCAAGTAAAATTTTGCTGAAGATAATCCAACAAGAGTTGTAGCAATAATGCATTGGCAGAGAGCTGTCAGATGTTCAGATTGGATGCAGAAGAGGATGTGGAACAGGAAGATCATTGCTGATGACTTAGATCTTGACTCCAAGCAGAAAATACCAAAAGGATGCTTACTTGTGTTTTATTGACTATGATAATGCATTCGACCATGTGGATCATAACAAACAATGTATAGGCTTTAGAATAAGGGGAATTCCAGAATACTACTCATGCAGAACCTGTACATGGATCAAGAGGCAGCTATGTGCAGACTGAACAAGGGAATACTGCATAGTTTAAAAATCAATAGTGAGCTTGTCAGTATTGTATCCTCTCATTGTGGTTATTCAATCTGTATACTGAATAAGTAATTACAGAAGTTGAATTCTAGGAAGAAAAATGTGAAATCAGGAGTGGAAAAAGGCATGTTTCCAACTTACAACATTCCCGTGTTCCCACTGTGCTTGCTGACAAGGAGCACCTGGTGTCGAAGATCAAGAATTGCAGTCTTCAGGAGGAATTACCGTTCAAACTAAAGGGATCAGAATCCTCCAAACTGTACCAAGAGGTAACGTTACAATAAATGGAGCAAACTTGAAGTTGTCAAGGATTTCGTCTTTCTGGACTCCACAATCAATGCCCATGGAATGAGGAGTCCAGAGATCAAAGGACACATTGTATTGGGGGAAATGCGCTGCACAAGATCACTTTAAAGTGTTGAAAAACAAGGAGGTTCTTTTGGGGATTAAGGCTTGCCTCATACAAGCTCATACACATGTGGAAATGCTACAATGAAAAAGGATGCCAGAAGAAGAATTGATGCATTTGAATTGTGGTGCTGGTGATGAATATTGGAAGTACCAACTGTTAAAACCAGGTGAAGTTGTCTTGGGAGATCTACAGCAAGGCTCTCCTTCAAGGCAAGCATAGGGAGCCTTCATCTCCAGTACTTTGGACATGGTGTCAGGAGAGGCCAGTCCCTAGATAGTGACATCTTGCTAAGGAAAGTAGAGGGCAAACAAAAAGAGGAGGGCCCTCAATAAGATGGATTGATGCAGTGACTGCAACAATGGACTGAAACATAATAAATATTTTGAGGATGATGTGGGGCTAGGTAGTGTTTTGTTTTTTGGACTTAGAGTCACTGTGTATTGTGGATAATTCAATGATAGCAAAGAACCACAATAACAGAAAAAAGGAAGTAATTTAATAGTCAATTTATAACTCGATATTTTGCTAGTGCTATACTCTAGGATTCTTAAATAAAAAGGTATACTCGTATTATAACCTTATCAGACATGAGCTTCAGTTGACCGTGTATAAAGGACTATTATCTCAGATTTGTGGTCAGTCTCCATCTTTCTTCGTTTGTGCTTAGCCTGTGCACAATGCTCTGCAGTATCTTCTCAGAGATGCCACTTTGGGTAATGTGTTAAAAATCCTCACAAATCTGAAGATCTTTTTCTTATGTTTCTATGTCTTTGGCTAATCTTTGAGGTCCAGGATGAGCACAAATTATTAATCTCACGAATCGTACATATAAAGTAGCAGGTTGAAATACACCCGCGGGCTCCTCAGAAGGGTATTGACCTGCTACCAAAAATTCTAGCCTTGAAAGCTTTATGGACAATAGGTCTCTTCTGCAACACACGTGGTCACCATGATTAGTATTCAACCACATGGCAACCAGCTTTTGGATTTAGCTAAATTTTGAACACGTCATTAGGAAAGCCAGTTATTCAGAAAGAACATCATACTTGTAAAGAACTAATGAACACGAGGGATTTTTTTTTACTGAAAGGAATTGACATAACAAAGTCAAACACACTATAATAAAGATAGCACAGGGCAAGCCAACATTTTTTATGTTATAACTAGGCTGTCATGAATCAGTAACTAATATAATAAAGCATATAAACCATGATTCTGTATTGTTATTCCAGCACAAGGAATGCTGCTTCTAGATACTGCACTCAAGCAACTTTGATAAGATAAAAAGCAAGTCAATGATTTTCATGGTAGATTATAAAAGTAGGTATTGTCCATTGACTTATCATTATTCTAATAAAGGTTTGTATTTCATTAGTATGACAGCATTTTTATAATCCCAGATATCTGCACTGAGTGAAACCTACAACAAAAATTAAGACTATTTTTGAGCCTTATTAAAAAGCCTTTTATTGAATATAAGCTGGTGGAATGCTTGTCCTTGACTTTCCAAGAAATTAGAATAAACATTTTAGAGTCAGACTTGAATACAAATGCTTTATTTCCCAAGTTTAATAGCAGCGATACTAACAAAATAAATTTGATGCATAAATATTCCGGAAAAAAGCACTTAAAGATCGATGCTGCATCCCATTTTGGTCATGTAAATATACAGGAAAACTTACTCAAAGTACTCAAATTTCATATTTCTAGAAAACCACAATGCTTGCATTCCTTTACAAATGTGTTTATTCAAAGATAGAATCATGTCTTTCCACAGAACATTTATGCCACATGTATGAGAAAAATGCAAAAAATGTATTGTGTTGGTTTATAAAGGTTTTGTTTTTCTCTATTCTTTAAGAAAGCTAGGAAGAATGACTCAACCAATCATTAAACAAAAATTTTAATTTTAAAATGCAGCATGTAAACTGCATGTCACCTATATGACAGCTATGTCAAAATTTATTTACTGCACCTTTTCCTAAATTTTTGTGTTAATGACTATTTCTATAAGTATTTAGCAAGTCCATTTAAATATATAATTTTTATATCAGCTTTTGAAAATCAAGTAACAGAGTGCCCTAGCACCATGCTCATGAGAAGCAGGATAAGGATCAACTCTAAAGAACAGATCTTACGTGTGAGAGCCTGAGGCAGTGAGGAGCAGCTAGGAAGTGGGAGGAGGAGCAGTCCAGTCAACAGCAGTTACTTTGAAAAGTCACAACATGTACTTCATTCACAAGAATGAAAAGAGGAAAAAGATAACAAGGATGAAAGGCTACTTGTTGGGAAGTGTACGCAGGTGTTGTCATTACTTCCGCTGGGCTGCTGCCAACCGTCTGTGGTGACCCGGCATTCATTGTGGGTTCACAGGGCCAGCAGTTAGGAAGAATAGGAAATGCCGTGAAGGAAACAAGAATATGCTAAAACTCACTAGTTCTTCTGAATTTGTCACCAGAACTATCCACAATGAATTTATTAAAGATGAACATTCATCACTTTCATAATATTGACCCTCTGCCGCTAGAGCTCTGGTGGGATAGTGACTCATGTTGGGTTGTTAACTTCAAAGGCAGCAGTTCAGATCCACTAGCTGTTCCGTAAAAGAAAGATGATGGTGTTTGTTTCAGGATATTTACAGCCTCTGAAACCCACAGCGGAGGTTCGACTCCATCCTATCCGGTTGCTATAAGTCAAAAATTGACTCAATGGGAAGGAGGGAATGTGTATAAATATCGCACATTGTCTTTTGTCAACCAGATAAGAAACCAAAACATACAGTGAAGAATCAAGTGTGCCCTTCCACTTTATTTTTCTGTATCAATCACTTTTCGCCTTACTATCCTTAAATTATATATAGTCTCCATCAATCTTTGGAACCAACTTTTGTCTCCAACTATTCTGCTACTGCTTTTTTCAAAATGTTTTCTTTTAAATTAGTGTGTAGTTCACATATATGATCATCATTTCTGTATTCCATAATTGCAACAACTTATCAGCCCTCCCATTAGCTTGGTCTGCCCTTTCTTTTTCTTAACTCCCTTTTTGTCAGATACCAGCTTCCCCTTCACCAGGTTGGCACTGGTCTACCCTCCGCTGGTCTTTTTCTGCTAATCATCTCATTCTATATAACCAAATTATCCTATGTTCTTATATCCCCTCTGATCTGAACAGTAAGCCTCTGACCCACATCGGTGATTTCCTAGTTGTTACATTCAAATAATAGCTGTTAGTCCTGTCTTCGTGATTCAGCTTACTCCTCTCTTTCATTAGCGATGCTTCCTTTATTATTCTGTGGTTGTGAGCAATAGGACATGACTGTCTAATTGAAGGATAAGGGAACTGTTGTAAGATCACAGAATTTCTCACAGAATCAAATCTTTTATTTAACGTAGGTTGAGCAAAGACTGGAATCCAGCTTTCTACAAAGTTCACTAAGTGATCATGCCGTTTTTCACAGATTGTTCTTGAGGAATGAAAGACTTATTCTTTTTGTTGCTAAGAGTGCTGCGAAAGAGAACATTTTGAAGTCGGCCTCTCATGGAAATTGTCAAAGTCAAATCGACAAAGTCATACTCCTCTCCCAAAGGCATAGTCTTCCCTGGGTAAAACCACACAGGGTAGAAAAAGAAGCATAAATTAAACCCAACGTAGGCAAATGGAAGAACATAATAAAATAAATTTGAAATACAGACACACTAGAGAACACCTAATAAAATCTATTTTTTTAAAATGAATAAAAGTGATAAAACTTGATTTAACCAGAAGAAAAAGAGAGAAAATACTCCAAATGGCAAGAATGAAAGAACACAACTAAGTAGTTGTACAAACATTCATAGTAATAAAAGAACAATTTTTAGAGCTTTACATAAAAATTTTGGTGATTTTGATGAAATCGATTCTTAATCATAAAAGTTACAACTGATTCAAGAATAATAAGACAGTCATGTTCTCGTCAAATTTGGATTTGTAATTAGCAACGTGATGATTACAATGGAAAGAGATTTCTTCACTGCTGAATTTGATCAAATGGTTTTTTAAATGAAATTACACTCATCCTATAAAGCCCTTCAGTCAGTAAGAGAGAGTTGAGCATTTCCCAGGTCTGTTTATAAGATGAGGATCATTGTTGTGAGGAGCCTTCAAGTCAGTTACAATTCACAGCAAACTTAAAAACAATCAGAAGGAACACAGCCAAACCTGCCCCATCTTCACAATTATTGCTATATTTGAGAACTTTGTGGCAACCACTATATCAATCCATTTATTGAGGGCTTTCCCTCTTCCAAGAATTTTCTCTCCTGAAAAAAATTCCCAAAGTACAAAACTGCAGTAGAAATAGACTTCTTCATCATTTGGAACTTCCTGTATGTAGTACGGGTCTGCTTTACATCCAAATCACATGATGTCTTATTTCACATACTGTAGGGGTCCTGCTGGTACCCTGGGTTATGTGATGGCCCATGAACCCTGTAAGCAGTCTGAAGTGACCATAAGCTCTATGGGAAAAAAATGAGTCTATGTCAATAAAGGTTGACAGTCTTAGAACACACAAGGGCAGCTCTACTTATAGAGACCTTGTGACTCAGAATTAACCCCAAGGCAGTGAGATGGTGGTTGTTAAGGAATGCATAATTGTATAAGAGATGGAATCTTTCCATTTTAAACTGTACAGAGGCATTCTGGATAAATTTCTTCCAAGATAGATATATTAATTTCTCTGGAAATCCATAGTATAGACAGTATTCTTCACCAACACCATATTTATTTCAAAGGCATCACTCATTGGGGTTATTTTTTTTCTCACTCAATGTCTAGTTTTCACATACATCTGAGCTACTGAAAATACCAGATTCAGGTACGCTGTGTTAGTCTGAGCAGACTAGAAAAACAAATACATAGAAACGCATACATGTATAACAAAGAGCTTTACGTAGTGTTTAAACAAATGTGGTGAAGGAAGCTTATGATGCCCACCTATCAAAAGAGATAGTGTCTGGGGTTTTAAAGGTTTGAAGGTAAACCAGTGGCCATCTAGCTCAGAAGCAACAAAACCCACATGGAAGCACACCAGCCTGTCCAATCACAAGGTGTCGAAGGGATGAGGAATCAGGCATCAAAGAACAAAAAAATCATACCATTGTGAATGAGGGGGAGGGAAGATCACAACCCAGTGGGTGGCAAGTCTTGTGGATTCAGTGGTGGTAGAAGCAACTCATTTTAGCATTGCCGTGGGTCTCCATGTGGTTCCTCCAACTCCAGGGCTCTGGGTTGAGATGAAGTATAGCCCGAGGCTTCTAACCTTAGAAGTAGCATACTTTGAAGTGTTCGAAGTAGCATGTTTATTTGTTAAAGTTCTTTTGAAGCTTTCACAAAGCATGTACTACTTGATTTCTTGACTGCTGCATCCAGGTTTGTTGGTTGTAAACCCAACGAAAATAAAATCCTTGACAACCTCAATAAATTCTCTGTCTTTTATAATGTTTTTGGTCCAGTTGTACAATGTTTGTCTTCCTTTTGTTGAGCTATAATCTTCTAGCAAATACTTCAAGTCCTCTTCATTTTCAGCATGCAAGGCTGTATCATCAGTATATTTCTGGTTGTTAATGAGGCTTTCTTCAATTCTGATTTTGTGTTCTTTTCATGTAGTTCTGCTTCTCAGATTATTTGTTAAACCTACAGATTACAGGCTGTATTACCCTGATTAAATTTATATACATATATGTTAAAAATATAAATAACTGTACATCAATATTCTTCATGAAGAAATATACCAAAATGCTCAACAAAGTATTTAAAAATTAAGATCCAGTCATATAAAAAGTTTATAGCCCATAGTCAATAAGGGTCTACCACAGGAAGACAAAATTAGTTTATAATTAAAATTCAGTTAATATTATTAATGAAAGTAAAACAGAAAAGAATATCATATTATGTTCTCAATAGATGCAGAAGATATGTAATCAAATACAGCACTAAGCCACAATAAAATCTCTCAGCAAATTAACCATACGTGGAAAGCATTTCTTTCTGACAACATGCACCTAGAAAATATGTACTAATATATTCAATATGTACTAATATCACATTCAAAATGAAAGACTGGATGCTTTTCCATGAAGATTGGTAACAAGGCAAAGTTGTTCAACTAAATATATCTTTACCATCTTCACTTATTCCTACTACAACTATTTAATGTTATATTGATGATCTTACCCATTAAAAGAAGGAAAAATAAGATAAAATGCAAGCAGATTAGAAAAAAACAAAATCTGTTTATTTTAGACAACATAATCCTTGTAGAAAAATCTAAAGAACTAAGTAAAAAGCTATTAGAATAAAACAATGAGTTCAGGAAGGACACTAGATATGTGATTAATATAAAACCAAATACATTTGTATTAAACAATTATTATAAAGCTATAGTAAAATATAAAGTATATTTTACAGATTAATATTACAGAACTGAGTTAATCATCTAGGGAAGACAGATTTTTAATTAAGAAGTCAATACACGTAATTCGATGGTAAATGGAGTTTCTTTTCCACAAATGAGCTATAACAGCAAAAAATAAAGCTTAATTGTCTCATACGATATACATAAGAACCGACTTGAAATTAAGTATGGACCTTAGCCTTAAAGCTAGAGCCTGAAAACCTGTGCCAGACAACAGAAACTCCTTCTCAATATGCTCTTTCTTAGATGGAAAGCCAACATCCCCAAATAGAAGGGGAAAGGTAGCAAATTTAACTTCATAAAATAACAGTTTCCTGTTCTTTAAAGACACTATCAATAAAATGAAAATGTTTCTTCTACATAGAGGTAAACAATTAACTAAACAAATCGGACAAGTTATTCAAACAATATATAAAGAATCTGTATATATCAGTAAGGTGAAAAACAAGATTTAAATACCCACATATCAAAACACATAGAAAAGTATTTAGATGTGTGACACAAGAATGAGAGTGACCAATAATCACAGAAAGCAGCTTAAATTCACTAAGCTTTTGAGAAATTCAAAATAAAAACCACAATATGAGACCGAAATATAGACTAGAGCAGTGATTCTCAACCTGTGGGTCGCAACCCCTTTGGTGGGTTGAACGACCCTTTCACAGGGGTCGCCTGATTCATAACAGTTGCAAGATTACAGTGATGAAGTAGCAATGAAAATGATTCTATGGTTGGGGGTCACCACCACATGAGGAATTTTATGAAAGGGCCAGAGCATTTGGAAAGTTGAGAACCACTGACCTAGAATATCTAATATGATGAAGGATTACCATACCCTGTGTTGATGAGAATGTGTTGCCTCTGTAATTTATTTTTTTGTGATAGGAATATAAAAACACATTTTTAAAAGTTTGGCAATTTTTCATAAAGGTATAAATGAATGTATCTTATGACCTGCAAATTATACTCCAGTATAGTTATCAAAATAAATTAAACTATATGACCATATAGTTTTCTGTACCATTAGTACGTTTTCTACAATAGTTAAAAACTAGATGTAAGCAAAGTGCTCATCAACAAGACAAATAACTAAAAAATTTGGGAAAATAGCAAAATACTTCTGCAGAATAAAAGTGAATAAATTGTTGATACATCCAACAACATGAATGCATTGCAAAAATATTTTAGAAGGGAAAAATCCAGTTGCAAAAAATAAAAGATATTAGAATTCCAATTATATGTACTTTTAAAAACGTCAATGTATAACCCAAAATTTAATCCAAAATAATAGAAAACAGAACAGTAATTGTCTTTTTCTGAGGCCCAGGAAGAAAAATTATGTGGAAAAGTCGCAAAGAAATATTGGAGTAATAGAAATGTTCTGTATCTTGATTATAACAGTGGTTTCCCAAGTATGCACATTTGTCAAAATTCACCAAAGTTTACACATTTAATTCCACCCAGATTAAGTGCTAACGTTGAATTTTAACAAATGTGTATACCTGGGCAACAACCATAACAATTAAATTACAGAGCATTTCTGTCACACCAATAATTTCTCTGTGGCTTCCACCTAATTTTCCCACTGTGAGTTACACATTAGGCTGCTAACCACAAGGTCAGCAGTTCAAAACCACCAGCCACTTCCACAGAAAATAATGGTGAAGAATTAGAGTATTAGAAACGCAAAAGAGATAAGAGAAAAAAGAAAAAAAAACGCAAAGGAACAGTTCTACCCTGTTTTATAGGATAAGTATAAGACAGAATTGACTCGATGGGAATGAGAGAGTGAGTGAAAATTAATTTAGAAAATATTATAAAGCACAAAGCATTATAATTTAAGACTGATAAAATATAGATTTTTTGAATAAAAATATATTTCTATAAAACCATTTAATAAAAAAGAATGTAATGCAACAACTAGAGACTAAGAATATAAGTAGTAATAAAGTAAAAATGATAGCAAATCATTGAGTACTCTCACACTAGGCAAAAGGTATTCTGCCTAGTACTTGAAGACATTATCTTACTTGATTAATTTTTTTAAATTAACCAAAAGGGCCTTACTATTGATGTCACTTTAAGGAAGGACAGTAAGATTTTGGGGGTCTGCAGGAGTGACCACACACATATAATCTCTCCCAGGACAGGGGCAAAGCAAGGCCTTGATTCCAGCCACCTGTGATCTAAATTATTCTGCTCTATTGTCCTACAATCACCATTACATGCCGTAAGGACCAGCAACAGAACTCTCTAGAAAAAAAGAAAACATTAGAAGGATTTTATATTTCAAAATAACAATGTGCAGTTGAGAAACCATGATGGCATTCCACATTCTTTTAGAATTGCTTAATTATTGCTAAAAGTTTGGAATCCTTGGTTAAACATTTGCTCTCTTTCTCAGCTGACACAAACAAATGAGAACTACATAATAGAACGAAGTGTGGGAGTACGAAGCCCAGACCCCATTCCCAAAGGAAAGGGTTTATCAAAGAACCCATTAAATTTATAGTTGCCTGCAGTTGAACCAAATACAAGTAGCTGCATGTTTTTATTGTTTGTTTTGTTTTCCAAATGTTCAGTTGGTTCCAGGGCATCTAAGTGAATTGCAGTGATCTAGGAGTTAAAAGTTAGAACATTTCAGCAATCCAACCACAATTGGTTTGAAGTTATTCAGTGATAGTCTCTCTGGGGTCATGTACTGAAATAAATAAACTCGAAGGCCTGAATTCCTTTGTTAACCCTGAAATCACCTCAACTTCTTTAAATTCTTTCAGAGCAGTGAATTATCTAGAACTAAGTATGACACTCAAAGCTGTTTTGCATGTGTATCCAAAATTAAGCACAACTTTGTTTTTTGTTTTTCCCTACATTCTAATAGAATATATATATAATATTAAATAATATATATATATATAATATTTTCTAAATGCAAAGGCCGCCTAACTATGAGACTAATAATCTCACTAAGAAATCTATGTTAGCATCTCTTTAAGAATGAAATCGGTGGGTAAGGAAGTGGTGTTAATAAACACAGGGACAAGGGAACAACATGGGACCCAAAATGGTAGTGAGGGGGAGTGGCAGGCCTGAGGGGGAACGATCAAGGGTAAGGCTGCCTAGAGAAGTGGTATAGCTGTAGCCCAGGTGGGGACGGAGCATGGTAGTGGGGCAGGAGGAAAGTCAAGGGAGAGGGAGGAAGGAGCTGGGAGTCAAGGGGCATTTATGGATGTCTAGACAAAGACATGTACATGCAAACATATATATGAGGATGGGGAAATAGATCTAAGTGTCTACATTTATAGGTTTAATATTAAGGTGGCTGAAGGACCTTGGGCCTCTAATCAAGCACTCCCTTAATGCATGAATACTTTCGTTTATTAAATTGGCACTCTATGATGCTCACTTTCCCGACACAACTGCTGAAGCCAAAGTGGGTGAACAAGTAAATGTGGTGAAGAAAGCTGATGGTGCCCGGCTATCAAAAGAGATCGTGACTGGGGTCTTAAAGGCTTGAAGATAAACAAGCGGCCATCTGGCTCAGAAGCAACAAAGCCCACATGGAAGAACACACCAGCCTGGGTGATCGAGTGGTCCCAAAGGGATCAGTTATCAGGCATCAAAGAACAAAAAATCATCATATCATTGGATGCACACCTCCATGATAGGATCGCTGAAGACAAATGGGTGCATAAGCAAATGTGGTGAAGAAAGCGGATGGTGCCCGGCTATCAAAAGAGATAGTGTCTGGGGTCCTAAAGGCTTGAAGGTGAACAAGCAGCCATCTAGCTCAGAAGCAAAAAAGCCCACATGGAAGAAGCACACCAGCCAGTGCGATCACGAGGTGCCCAAGGGACCAGGTATAAGGCATCATGCAAAAAAAAAAAAGAATATATGTATGTGTGTGTGTATATATATGTATATATACCATATATACCCTATATACCATATTGAATGAAGGGGGAAGTGCAGAGTGGAGACCCAGGGCCCAAGTGTCGGCCACTGGAGATCCCCTCACAGAGGGGTTAGGAGAGGAGATGGGTCAGTCAGGGTGTGAGGTAGTACCGATGAAGAACACAGCTTTCCCCCAGATCCTGGATGCTTCCGCCACCCAACTACCATGATCTGAATTCTACCTTGCAGGGCTGGATAGGGCAGAGGTTGTACACTGGTACATATGAGGGCTAGAGGCACAGGGAATCCAGGGTGGATGATACCTTCAGGACCAAGGGTGTGAGGGGCGATGCTGGGAGAGTGTAGGGTGAGTGGGTTGGAAAGGGGGAACTGATTACAAGGATCCACATGTGACCTCCTCCCTGGGAGAGGGACGGCAGAGAAGGGGGGGAAGGGAGACTCCGGATAGGGCAAGATATGACAAAATAACTAAGTATAAATTACCAAGGGCACATGAGGGAGGGGGAAAAGGGGATGGAGGGGGGAAAAAAAGAGGATCTGATGCAAAGGGCTTAAGTGGAGTGCAAATGCTTTGAGAATGATTGGGGCAGGGAATGTATGGATGTGCTTTATACAATTGATGTATGTATATGTATGGATTGTGATAAGAGTTGTATGAGCCCCTAATAAAACATTTTTTAAAAAATGAATGAAATCATATCCTGTGAAGAACAGGTACTAAATGCTAAACCTTTAATTATCATTGATTTTGAATTTGAGGTCCATGGGAAGCACTTCGCAAGCAGTTGGAGCAACATGGCGACCAAATAGCACACATGGGATGGACAGCCCACACTTGTAAACAGCAAGATTCTCAGCATAAAGACCAGTAGACACATTTAAAAAAAAATAAAAGAGCAGGTACACCTGGAGATGGACTCTGTCATCGGCCCTCAGTATAGACCAGCAGAGGGCAGCTCCCCAACTTTCCTGATTGATTGTGACTGACTAGCCAAGCAGCATCAACGAAGTTCTGCCTGACCACCCGAGAGTGAATGTAAGCACAAATTTGGGTGTGAGACAAAGATTAAAAGCCTTGGGCCCCAGAAGGCACTGCCTGCTGACATGCTAGATAGACCTAGCAATTCACCAGATGTCCTATGACACCAGTCCCCGGTCTGCTCCCCAAGCCATTAGAATAAGCAGCCTGCCCTCTGAGTAGGCTATTGCTTTATTCCTCCCTGCTAGACCATGCTTCATTCCTCCATGCTAGTCCATGCTTAATTCCTTCCTGCTAGATCAGCTGGTTAGAGGCAGGTATCGATCCCATTCTCCCACCCCATTTAGTCATCTCCATCATCTGAAAGGTGAATCCCATCCCCTTTGATCTGATACACCAGAAGTCTATTCCTTTAAGATTAACTAACCTGAATCATAAAAATGCAGGGTTCTCAGCCATACCAGATACCAAAATCACTCCTTTAGTCTTAATCACAACCCTACCCTGACATTGTAAAAGACCACAAGGAAGCAAAGTAACATACTACCCGGGACTACTCCCAATTGCTCAAAAGACATCTGTTCTGGCACTCTGTAATACTTACCTTCCCTTACACAATTGCTGAAGACAAAATAGATGCATAAGCAAATGTGAAGAAAACTGGTGGTTCCCGGCTATCAAAAGATACAGTATCTGGGGTCTTAAGGCTTGAGGATAAACAAGAGGCCATCTAGCTGAGAAGCAACAAAGACCACACAGAAGAAGCACACCAGACTGTGTGATGGGATCAATTTTCAGAGACCCAAAGCAAAACAGACAAATAAGAGTCATATCGATGGGAATGAGGAGGGGGCAGAGTGGAGACCCAAAGCCCATCGGTAGTCAATTAGACACCCCCTTTCAGAAGGACCACAAGGAAGAGATGAGAAAGTCAGGGTGCATTATAGCACCAATGAAACACACAACCTTCTAATTTTTAATGCTTCCTCCACCCCCACCCCCACTATCATGACCCCAATTCTGTCTCACATACCTGACTAAACCAGAACATGTACACTGGTACAGATAAGAGCTCGCAACACAGAGAATCCAGAATGGATAAACCTCTCAGGACTACTAAGGGGTGAAGCAAGACTAGGAGGTTAAGGGATGGGGGGGTAAGGGGAAAATGATCACAATAATCGATATATATGGGCCCCATCCAAGGGGAATGGGAAGCAGAAAAATGGGTAAATGAGACAGCTGTTTGTGTAATACATAGAAAAAATGAATCATTTCTAAATTATCAAGGGGACATGGGGGAGGGAGTGTGGGGGAGGGAGAGCAAAAATGAGCTGATACCAAGGGCTCAAGTAGAAAGAAAATATTTAGAAAGATGATGACAATATATGTACAGATGTGTTTGACACAATGGATATATGGATGGATTGTGATAAGAGCTGTAAGAGACCACCAATAAAACAAGTTTTTTACAAAGACATCTGTTCCATAGAGCCCTGATTTCCCTCCAGAACAAGTTCTGGACCTCAGCTATTCTTTTGCTATACAATTACTTCTTGACATTAAGCTCTCTCTTACACATATAGGACTGTGACTGGATTTGTTTCTCTAGCTAACTGGCTTAACACACTTGGTCTGCTGACCTCCCTCTTGACGCAACCTGAATTTACTCTAAGCTCACAAGTTTCTTGTTTGTTCTGACAAAAACTTCCTCTCTGAATTTTTAAATATTGTTGGTGGTCTCTCTTTCTTATCCTTTATTTTAATTTTTATCTTAATATGATTACTTTTTTTCTTTATATTTCATTTTGTTTTGTTTTTTATTGTTTCTATTAGGTTTCCCAGTTTATGAAGCAGAGGAGAGAATGCATAGAGACAATAACTGATACAATAGTTTAGGAGGGATGGAGGGTGAGAGGTATTAGGGAGCTAACAATGAATACATTAGAATTGATTGTGATGATGTATATAAAACTTGTTTTAAAAGTGATTTACCTATGAAAGTGATAATATGTGAATATTATATCAAGAAAACTAATTGAAAAAAGAAACCAAATTTGAGTAGTGGTTACCTTGCTTGAAGAAGGAAGAGGTTTTGTTTAGCGGCCATTGAGTTTATGTTAGTTATGGTGGAGTAATTTGGAAAAGAATATTAATAATGACTGAACACAAAGAGAATAATCAGTGACACTGAATTATACATGCAGAAGTTGTTTTGTTGGAGAATGCTTGTTGTATGTGGGTTTGCCACAATTTAAAAAAATACACAAATAGCAAAAAGTACAAGGAAGTAGATAATGTTCTAAAATTGATTGCAAAAAAACTGTAAAACTCTTTACATGATTGAACTATTGCATTATTATTATTTCTTTTCTTTTTTTTCAAGCAGCAAGCTTGCCTGATAACTGGAAGTTAAGAAATGGTTTCTAGCTAGATTATCCTCAGCAGAAAGTCTTGGCAATCTGCTTTATAAAGAGCCTCTGAAACACAGTTCCAGCTTGACCCTCATTGGGTTGATAAGAGTCTCATCAACTGGACAGCTTCAATGGAATTTAACACATTTAATTGGGCCTTTGCTAGAATACAATGTTTCAAAATAGCATCAAACCTGTGGGTTGTTTTGCAGATATTTCTGGAATTCTATGGAAAGTGTCCATTGACATTTAATGAAACATGCTGACTCTAAGTCAAGTGAGAAACTGCCTTCTTGAAAAGTGTCATTGTGTTGGTATCTAGCATAAATTATATTATTCTCTCAAATCTGTTAAACATTGGAGCCCCTCGTGGATCTTATCTTGATGCTCTTCTCCATTGCGATACCTCCCCCCCATTATCGCAGCTATAAACCATTCATAGGTTGACAACTGCCACATTCATTGACTTCACCAGATCATGATCTTCACGCCATGCTTACAAAACAAAGCCTTCATTAAACAAAAGAGAAGTGGACACAAGTTTCCAGCACAAAGGAGGCTGAGGGGCAGAATAAATACATGACACATTTACTTATCAATGGAAGAAACCCAGAGATATTAGTGATAATGATATTGGGCAAAGGAGGGCAGGAAGCAAAGAAAGACAGGATGTTCAAATATTCACACAATGATTGAATGGACTCCTGAGTTTGGGGTCTGATACAGGAGCATAGCATGAAGTCTGGGGTGCTAGGGGAGGGGTGGGGTGGGGATTGGAATTCATGTACCATTCAAGAAAAGTCACCATACACTACAAAGGATCAGTCAATAGTAGAAGAGCCATCAGAAAGCCAGTCTATGGTGGGAGGTTCAGGCGTTCATGGAATATAAGATCCTTCTTTACATTTTGCTAGGTCTTTTAGCCTAGATCAAGGGCCTTTTGAATATTTTCCCCCAAGTATCCCTCTTCAATAAACTTATTCTTTCTGTTCAAACCTTTTCTCTGCCTCTGGTCTGAATTTTGTCCCTCACCTCTTTCTTGCAAGTAGGATAACCAAGAATTGGAGAGACTTACAACTTTTGAGCCTACTCCTGGTCACCAACGCACAATCTTATCTTGTCTGAATTATTTGTGTGGCTTTCTAACTGGTCTTCTAGCTTCTTAAGCTTGTCTGTAATCTATTTTACATAGAATCGTTGATAGTTGCAATATTGAAAATCCTATGGGCAAAGTGTTTAATGAGGCAGGGAACATCAAGAGAAACATCAAGAGGAGGTGGAAAGAATACACAGCATCAATGTGGCACAAAAGAGCTAGTTGACATGCCACCATTTCAGGAAGTCGCATAGGAGAACAACAAATAGCACTGACGGAAGAAGTACAAGCGGCCCTAACAGCATTAGCCAGAAACAAGGCTCCAGGGACTGATGGAATCCACACTGAGATGTTTCAAAAAGCTGATGACGTATTGGAGGCACTCACTCATCTGTGCCAGGAAATTTTGCAAGTTAGCAAGTAAAATTTTGCTGAAGATTATCCACTAATAGTTGCAGTAGTGTATTGACAGGGTTCAGGCTGGTGAAAGAAGTCAGAGGAGGCTTGGAAGAGGACAAGGAACAAAAGATACCATTGCTGATGTCCGATAGAGACTACCAGAAGATGCTTGCATCTGTCTTATTGACTAGTCTTAGGCATTAAAGAAACCAGCATCTTCAAAACAAGAACAGTGGGTAACATTATGATAAATGAACGAGATTGAAGTTGGAAAGGATGTCATCTCACTTAGTTCACTATTCATGAAAATAGCAATCAAGAGCTCAAATAACACATTGCCTTGGGGAATTCTGCTGCACAAAACCTCTTTTAACTAAGGAAAAGCAAGGATGTCATTCCGGAGACTACTGAAGACCTAGCCACGGCATTTTCAATCTCCTCATATGCATGTGAAAGTTGAATAAGTAAGACTTAAGAAGAATTTATGTATTTGCATTATGATGCAGGCGAAGAATCTAGAAATTTCCAAGGAATGCCAAAAGAACAGACAAATCTATCTGGGAAGAAGTGTAGTCAGAATGCTTAGGGGCGAGGATGGTGAGATTTCACTTCACCATCTTTGGACATGTTGCCAGGAGAGAGCAGTCCCTAGCGAGGGACATCATTCTTGGTAAATAGCGGCGCAGTGAAAAGATGAAGAAGCTCAAAGACATGGATTGATACAGTGGCTTCAATGCTCGACTTAAATTTAAGGACAATTGTAAGGATGGTGCCATCTGGGCAGTGTTTAGTTTTGTTGTACATAGGGTCAATGAGTATGAACTGTCTTGACGGCATCTAAACAGATTACTAAAGATTAAATGTGAGAAGAGTGATTTTACTTTCTTTTGTCGCTGGTAATTTAATCAGCTTAATAGCAGTGCTGTATACTGTATAAGTGGTTAAGTAAAAAGCTATCCATACAGAATCATGCCTGCTGTATATCAATTGCTACCAAGTCAATTCTTACTCATAGTGACTCCATATGGGGCGTGTGGATCTCTAAGTCTGGAGAGGACAGACAGCCTTGTCTTTCCCTGAGGAGCAGACGGTGGATTAATTCACCAACCAGTGCTTACGTGACAGCAAGACCAGTGCTCCTTCCTAAATCATATAAACCTTTCTTAAACACAAATATAACAATGTGAAGCAATTGTTTCTTAAATCACTCCTCACCAAACGAAGACAGTGGTTGCATATCTCTCACCCTCTTCCTGATCGATTGCAGGCTCCTCCACTTTTACTACATCGAAACAATAATGGTGGTACCACTGGGGATGACCTCTTTGGAGTCCCCGAAATAATTGCCATATTTTCTGAGTTCAATTTTTGTCTCAAATTTAACTAGCCTTCCAAATACCCTAGGAAATGATTATTTTGGTTGGATCTTGTTTTAAATATACCCTGCCTGATGTAATCAGGTGTATTACAGAGTGAACATTTCTATAGCCATTCACTGATGCAGAAACAACTATAGCAATATTTTGTTTGGAATAAACCCATGCATGTATAAGCCATAACCCTAACAGCTACCTTTTTCACTAACCTTCATGTATGTCTCCTTGAGTAATTTAATAGATATGCCCTGAGATATAAAATTATGATTCACTCATTTGATACATATTGTTGGAAAAGGAACTTGAAAAACCAAATTCACTGCCATGGAGTCAATGCTGACTTCCAGTGGTACCCTGCCCATCCCTGTGTGTTTCCAAGTCTGTTACTGTCTACAGGAGTAGAAGACCCAGTCTTTCTCCCAAGGAGCAGCAGGTGGTTTTGAACTGTGATCCGGGCAGTTCATAGCCCAAAGCATGCCAACCCATCACCACTATCCCACCAGGGCTCCTAGAAATACATTAGATGACAAGAAAATATAAGAATATGTGTGTACAAATACAAACCATAAAATGAAATAGATGTGAAAAACTCTCCAGATTTCAATTGGTATGTGAACAGCACTGTTACCTGTAAGTGACTATTGAGTAAGTTCCAATCTTGTTCTTAGGTACTCTCAAGTGGCTTCTGGCTTAGGGATCCTCTGGAACAAGAAAAGAGCACCGTCCAGTCCTGCACCACCCTCACAATTGTCATGATGTGTCACTCTTACAATCGCTGTACCAAATCATCTATCCGGCTACCTTTCTATTTTCCTGTCCTTCTACTGTACCAATCATGAAGTCCTTTTCCAAGAACTGCTTGTTCTTAATAACATGTGCAAGTATGCGAAATGAAATCTCACTATCTTTGTTCCTAGGAGCATTCTGGCTGTACTTATTCCAAAGCATACTTTTTTTTTCTTTTGGCAATCTGTGGAACTTTGAATATCCTTCACCAGCATCATAATTCAAATATTACTTTCAATATTCTTTGCCAGCATCATCGTTCAAATGCATCAATTCTTCTTTGGTCTTCCTTACTCAATGTCCAAATATCATATGCATATGATGCAATTGAAAATACCATGGCTTGGCGGGGAGCAGGGAGGGAGGGGGAAAAAAAGAGGACCTGATACAAAGGGCTTAAGTGGAGAGCAAATGCTTTGAGAATGATTGGGGCAGGGAATGTATGGATGTGCTTTATACAATTGATGTTTGTATATGTATGGATTGTGATAAGAGTTGTTTGAGCCCCAATAAAATGATTTTTTTAATTTGTGGGGAAAAAAAGAAAATACCATGGCTTGAGTCAGGCACACCTTTGTCCTTAAAGTAATATTTTGCTGTTCAGTACACTACAGTCACCTGCAGCTGAATTTCCTAATGCAAGGTTTCATTTGGTCTCTTGACTGCTTCTTCCATGAGCATTGAGTTGATTGTGGATCTGAGCAAGATGAAATATTTGACAACTTCAATCTCTTCTTGATTTACCATTAGGTTAATAATTGGTCCAGCTGTGAGGAGTTTTGTATTCTTGACATTGATTTTTAATCCTAGTTGAAGGTTGATATCCTTGGTCTTCATCAGCGAGTGCTTCAAGACATCCTCACTTTCAGGAAGCAAGGTTGTGTTATCTGCATATTGCAGGTTCTTAGTGAACCTTCTGGATGCCACATTCTTCCTCATTTAGTGCATCTTCTCAGGTTGATCAGCATACAGACTGAATAACTATGGTGAGAGGATCCAACGTTGATACAAAAATTCATATATTTTATGATTTTAAACCAGGAAACATCCCCATATTTTTTGCTTGATTCCCTCTTGGTCCAACTACAGGTTCCAAAAGAACAGAATGACGGCCCTGAAGTTAGCATTCTACTAAAAGTTATCAAAGTTTGTAATGAGCTGCGCGGTTGGAAGCCTTGGCACGGTCATGGTCAATAAAACTCAAATATTTTCCATTTATCCTCAGCTCTCAGCCACACTCCATCTGGCACCAGCAATGATAGCTAGATCTGTCCTGGACCTCGGCCAGCCCCTGTCAATGTCCTGCATCAACCATTATGGGATGATCTTCAGTAAACTTCATTTGTATGTGATGTTAACGATATTGTTCTACGATGTGAGCATTCTGTTGGGTCACCTTTCTTTGGAATTGGTACAGACATGGGTGTCTTCTGGTCAGCTGCATGAAGTAGCTGTCTTACAAATTTCCTGACATAGAAGAGGAAGTGTTTCTGATGCTTCATCAACTTGTTCAAACATTTCGATTGCATTCCATCAATTCTTGGAGCCTTGTTTTTGCCTGACGTTTCTTAAAACATCAAAAACCCAATAACATATATTTTAAACTTTACGCAGCTTGGCCTTCTTTCAGGACCATTCGTTCTTTCTCTTATGCTACCTCCTGAAACATTGGAATGTGGACTAGTTCTTTTTGGTACAGAGTCTCTATGTTTTCTCATCTTCTTTTCATGCTTCCTGCATCACTCAATGTTTCGTCCATAGAATCTTTTGACATTCTTTCTTCTTTCAGTGGAAGCTATTCTGAGCATAGTCTTCCTATCGGATTTTCTAACTCTAGTTTTTTTGTACACTTTGTTATTTCACTTTGTCTTTTTGGAATGTTCTGTTCAGCTCTGACATCACCATTTCATCCATTTACTTTTGCTCTTCTAGGATAAAGAGCAAGTTTCAGAGTGTTTTCTGACCTCCACCTTGAAACTCCCTTTCCTGTCTTTGTAATGACCTTTTACTTTGCTCATATAGGATGTTTTCAATGTCATCGCACAGTTCAGCAGGTCTTTTGTAAGTAGTGCTCAGTGTGTCAAATCCATTATTGAGATGTTCTTGAAAAACAGGTGGTTTGCACTCAAGGTCGCGTTTTAGTAATGAATCGGGTCAGCACAAAAGGAGGAAGTCCCTCTGAGATAAACTCACATGGTGGCATTAGCACTAAGCTCAAGCATACCACTAATTATAAGAATAATACAGGACAGGACTATATTTCAGTCTGTTGTACATAGGTTCTCTGAGTCAGAATTGCCTCAATGGAACTTAACAATAGAAACAACAAATTCATGATATCATATGTAAAATGCATAATTATGATTATTAGGCTCTTCAAGTGTTTGGACTAGAGAATATGCAAAGTCATTTATTCTTCCTCTATTTCACCTTCAGATCCTTGTCTGAAAAATCTCCATCCAATTCTGTCCTCTATATTTCAACAGCAATTTGTAATATTTTAAACGGCTAAGTAGCACTAGAGAAGAACTAAGAACTAGGTGAGAATTTTGCCTGTGGAAATCCTGGGATGGGATATGGGCATCCTGAACCCAGAGAGACCAAAACTAGAATGTGAATGGTAGGCAAATTGTCCGTGTGCCAAGTTGGCTATTTGAAAGAATAAAGTGACATGTTTGATGTCAAAACAGGTCAATCTATATAATCAGAAGCAGAGGCCAGATTTACTCCGATGGAAGATTCAAAGCCACTGGCAAAAGTGTTGTTCAGGAGTTCAGATAAAGACTTCTACCTCGGAGGGTAGCCAGTTTTGGGGAACCAGTGCCAGAAGAACAGACAGTTTAAGGGAGAAAACAATACCAGCATCGTGAACATCTGCACCAGAAAACAGAGTATGCCCCTAGAGCCATCCTGGCTGCACTGTTTTCAGCACTCTGCCTGGACTACTGAATGAGGATTGACAGATGTGGACCAGATGAAGCCAGTCTGGGCCAGAGGCAGTGCAATATAGGGGCTGGTGGTTATCATGGAGAAAAATTCCTTTGGTGAGCCTTCACCTTATGCCCTCCTTGGGTGAAAGATGTGCTGTTGGTTATGGACTGTCACTGCACTTGAAAATCCATTGGGGAGGCTCCATTGAGGGATTTATCGCCATCTCCTAGAGTTTTAGGACTCTACAAGTGAATATACTATATCTTTTTTTACTTTCTTTTCTAAATATGCATCATAAAGGGTATAGGTTCTATTGCAGTCACAGTCTTTCAAAGTAAAAGTAATGAGTAAAAGTCATTAGTAGAAAACTAATGTAAAAGTCAAAAAAAAGATTGAGGGAAAAATTAAGTTTTCACTTAAAAATCCATTTTATTTCTTTTTGAATTTGCAGGTTATAAAATCACTACATGGAAGGCATGACAGTACTATTTTAAAAGTAACGTCTCTCATATACGATGCAGCGTTATCACTGTGCTTATGAAGATAAGGTTAATTTTTTGTATTTCAAATGAGAAGTTGTCAGCCTCTATGAATGCCAAAGAATGTTGCGCAATACCAAATGACATTAGCCTGCACCACACCCAAGTGGTGATGGTGTCTGGAATTTAGGCTCCTGCCAGTTTCGCACATCTTGAAGCAATATGGTTCATAGCAGCACAGAGATTGGCTGTCACAATCTTCAAGTGGCAATTCAGCGTGCAAAAGAGAACGTTGTTTTAACACGCATATTGGTGTCTTGCCTTTATATATGCTATGCATGTTATCAACATATTTCCTCATTTGATCTGATGTTTGCTTTAAGGGGGCAACACATATTTTAGTATAAGTGTAACCATGATTTTGTTTAATTACTTATAGGCCTCTTTTTTCAAGTGTTCAGAATAATTTTATATTAACTAAACTAATTGTGGCAAAGGAATGTAAATTTAAAAAATGAAATGAAACTAGGAATGAAAGAGGCACAAACCGCTATCCCCAAGAGTGCTCTACTTTATAAGGCATGATGGAGGTCAAATTCTGAGCTTTAGTCTTTCTGGAAGCCAGTGAGAACATTCGAGCAGAGCCACTGACATCATCTCCAGTGTTTATAAGACAGAAACAAACAGTTACTCAGGTTAGGCCTAGCTCACCCGAGGGCTGACTCCAAAGAGGCATTTTTCCCTTAGGTCCTCATAGGCATGTAACTGCACAATGTAGTAAACAGTTTAGTTAACAATCTCCTCACAGGGGTCACATTCAAAAGTGTCAAGTCTCTTCCCTTCCAGCTGGGCTCATTCCAGTCACTGCTTCGATCCACAGGCAAAACCATCCTTCCAAAACTAAAACATAAAGATGCTGCTCGGGTGCTTCGCCTCCTCAAAAGGATTTGCATCGCTTTGGGGATAAAATCCGAAATCTTTAAGGCTATAGACGAGGCTCAATGTGTTCTAGCTCTGTGTACTTGCAAATTACATCTCCATTGACTTTTAATTAAAAGCATGCTATTTTGTCATGGGTCCTAAGCCAACCTAGTATCATGCTTCATGATAACTATCTGTTTGTAAATCTACAATCATTCCTGGGATTTCTTTATAAATTCCTCTCGCTACACTGTAACTGCAGGAAACTGAGTACCTTCCCTATTTTTGCTCACAATTATTTTTTCCAATGCCAAGTATATTTTTCACTTAATAAAACCTCAAAAGAATAAATGTATGCAGTGTGCACACATATATACATTTAAAGATGGATGTACTAATAAGACAAATGAAAGGAAATATGCTTTAATGTATGTATAATTATAGATGGTTGAATTAATGAATATACAGGTGAAAAGGTTTTATTCTTGGAAATCAAATAATAGTGCCAAATCCAACTGCAGTTGTTTCTTTTGGGAACAGAGGAGGTTTTCAATGTGAGAGTTTTAGAATATGTAATTTTAGTTCTGATGAGACAGATTTGTCAATATTTTGAAGCCAGCTATATATCTCAAGAAACATTTACATCAATTAAGCAACTGTGATTCCATAGGGTAACTTCCAACATGAATCCACCTATCTATAGAATATTAGATTGTCATAGTCACCCAACCCAGAGTGACTCTTTGACAAAGATTTCTATGTAAAGCCATTTGGATTTAAATATTCATGTTTGGTTTGAAAGTTGGAAATGAAGAGGAAAAAAGAATAGTTGAAAAATGTTGCTTCAGGATAGAAAAAAAACTGGAAATCTCATTATATAATTTTACAAAACCAAAAACTTCTTCATTGAAAATTACTTTCTTCAATAACATTAGAGTTGTTGTTATGATGCCTAATAACAGTGTAATTAATGTAAGTGTAGAACAGGGATCAAGTTTAGCTGACAAAGAGCACATAAGATTGTCTTCCAAAGTTGGCTATTATTTCAGACTGTCATGATGGGACCTTATCTCGTTTGATTGTCCAAATGATAAAGTCAACTGCCAGTTGCTCTGGCATACTTCCATTTGAAGTAAAATTTGTTACATGTGTTCACACTATCTATTATAGTGATATAAAGTCAAATTTTATTTGGATATTTTTCACTAAATGAAAAATTACCCACAAAAACTACAATGCTATATTTCATTTCAACCTCAAGTGCATTTTCCTGGAAAGGTCATTAACTTTTCTCACTTGTTTATTAATTACTATTAAAATAAAAATGTTGACATTTGTAATATTTGTCAGTTGTGGTGGTTAAGTCTTAAAAAAAGGTGAAATACTTTCAGTTAACTTGCAAAGTCAAGTTAAGAGAAAAAGGCTTATGTCATTTTGTATGTATTGTATGCTTTGAATTAATTATATACGGTTTGTACATATTATATTGATGAGATATTGAGGATTATTACCATATGAAATCCCCATTAATATGTGAGTTTGTTACACTGTGGGAGGTCTTGCATGTTACTGTGTTTCTGTAAGCTCTACCACAGTATTTCAAATACCAGCAGGGTCATTCATGGTGAATAAGTTTCAGCAGAGCTTCCAGGCTAAGAACAGAGTAGAAATAAGAAACAGTCTACTTCTAAAGGATAGGCAAGGAAAACCTTATCAATAGAAGCAAAACCTTGCCCAATTTCTGGAAAATGAGCCACTCCAATTGGTTGTGCAGCACTCAAAATAGAACTGCGGAAGAGACTGGGCTTCAAATTAGAGTCGACCGTAATGATCTACCAAGAGTAAAGTGTTATAATGCGATGTGGAAAACCTGCAGCTAAACATTAAACGTCAAGAGTATCCTGAGCTGAAAAGAAAATTAAGAAAAATCCAAGGCTCTAGTCATAAATTTCAGGATTCTGTGGGCAAACGACTGAACGATGCGGAAGCATCAAAAGAGGACTGAAGGGATGACTAGAGTTGCTAAACCAAAAAGAATTGGTCAACTTTCTCTCATCCCCAGAGGCATCTGATGACCAAGATTTTGGTCAATGATTGGTATTAAATATACATGTGAAAGTTAGATATTGAATAACAGGACTGGTTGGGAATGGATGAATTTGAAGTATTGTGCTGTCAAAGAGTATTGAAAGACCATGGATTTCCAAAACAAAACTCTCTTGGCAGTAGTACAGCCAAAATGCTCCTTAGAAGCCAGGATATGGAGATTTGGTTTCAAGTACTTTGAATACGTTATGGGGAAGACTTATCCCTGGAGAAGAACATTATGTTTGGTAAAATAGAAAAACAAACAAACAGAACAAACAACTCACTGCCTTTAAGTCGGTTCCAACTCATAGCGACCCTATAAGACAGTATATAACTGTCCTTGTGAGTTTCTGAGACGCTAACTCTTTATATGGTAGTAGAAAGTCCATCTTTCACCTGAGGAGATGCTGGCGGTTTTGAACTACTGACCTTGCAGGTAGTAGACAAAGGGAAGCAATAAAGAAAAAGTGGAAGACCTGCAATATGATGGACTGATACAGAAACTGCAACAATGTGCTCAAATATAACTACTCTATATACTCATGTATAAGCCAAGGTTTCAGCACATTTTTTAGTGCAATTTTGTGGTAAAATTAGGGGCCTTGGCTGATATTTGGGTTGGCTTATACTCGAGTATATATGGTCCTACAATTGTGAGAATGGCTCAAGACCCAGGTAGTGTGTCTTTCTCTTTTCCTTGGTGTGACTATGACTGGGGACTGCCCAAAGGCACCTAATAACAACCACCATTGGAAGAGTAATAGAGCTTGTATAATATTAATACCCCCAGAGCTTAAATTGCTTACTGTGGCAATACTACATCAATTGGCTTCAGAGGAAAGAAACGGCATAAAAAGATGTAGTCTCCTTCCAGTTTATCAAGATTACTGAATACTTCTTTAAAACAAATAGAAAAAGATAATATTAAATAAATAATTGTCATGGATTGGTGCCCCCATGCAAAATACACATTGTAAATTCTAAATTTTATGCCTGTGGTTAAAATCCTAATTAGGAGTGGGTAGTCTGTGTTGTGTTGAGACAGGAATAATGAAGGGTGTATTTTTAGTTAATCTCTTATGTAATATAAAAGGAATAGATTAAGGAAACAAAGATGGGGAAGATAGATACCAAGCCATATTACACGTACACAAAAATTGAAGTTTAGCCCTGGTACCATAGTGGAGTAGATACTGACTTAGCTGCAAATTACAGGTCAGCAGCCACCCACCAGGCAGCCTACTCCCATACAGATGTACAGTCTCAGAAACCCAAAGGGGTAGATTTACTATGCCCTAGCGCAGTGGTTCTCAACCTTCCTAATGCCGTTACCCTTTCATACAGTTCCTCATGTTGTGGTGACCCCCCCAACCATAAATTTTCATTGCTACTTCATCACGGTAATGTTGCTACTGTTATGAATCAAGCGAGCCCTGTGAAAGGGTTGTTCGACCCCCAAAGGGGTCACGACCCACAGGTTGAGAAGCACCGCCTATAGGGTCACTTATGAATTGGAATCAAGATCCATCTGACATCAGCAGTGCTTCTTTTGTTCCAAGTCATTTCCCAGGTCTGGCCTGAGTACATCTCTTTCTATGTACTGCTGCAAGCATTGTTGGATGATCTTCAGCAAAATTTTACTTGAATATGATGTTAGTGATATTATTCTATAATTTAAGCATTCTGTTTGGTCACTTTTCTTTGGAATGGGTACATGTAGGGATCTCTTGCAGCCGTTGGGCACGTGGCTGTCTTCCAAATTTCCTCGCCTAGACGAGGAAGTTCTACCTGTGCTCCACCAGCCTGCTGATACATTGCAATTGCTATTCCACCTATTCCCGGAGTCTTGTTTTTCATAATGCTTTCAGTGCTGCTTAAACTTCTGAATGCAACACCATTGGTTCTTGCTCATAGTCGATCTCCTGAAATGGCACAATGTCAACTTGTTCTTCCTAGCACAGTGACTCTGCAGTCTTTCCATCTTCTTTTGATGCTTCTTAAATCATTTGATATTGTGCCCATAGAATTTTTCAATAGAATAACTCAAGATTTGAATTTTTATTGAGTTCTTTCCATTTGCTGTATGCTAAGCCTGTTCTTTCTCTTGGTAGTCTATTTCTAGGTCTTTGAACATTTAATTATATCACTCTATACTCTCATACTGTCCTTTGAAATTTTCTAGTCATCTCTTTGATTTCATGAATTCTGCAATTTGCTTTAACTACTGTACAATTAATAGCATGTTTCAGAGGCTTTTTTTGACATCACCCTCAACTTTTCTTTCCTTTTTGTCATTTTCATAACCTTCTGCTTTCTTCATGAAGGAGGGTCCTGATGTTCCTCAATAGCTCATCAGGTTTTCTGTCAGTAGTGTTCAATGTGTCAAATCTGTTCATGGGGGGGGGGTTCTCGGAATCCAAGTGGGACAGACTCAATGTCCCTTTTTCACTCTGATGGACGTGTTTTCCCTTTCTTCAGCTGTTACCTGAGTTTACACCTAAGAAATTGTTGGTCTGTTTCCACAGTTAGCACTGGCATGGCTTTAGCTTCTAAGACTGAGCTACTCTATTATCTCTCTCCAGAGATGTGGTCAATTTGATTTATTTGCGTCGTGTGGAAAAGGCCATGTACATAGTCACCTTTTTGTGTTGATGACAAAAGATTTTTGTGACAAATTGTTGATGTTGCAAAATCATCTCATGTGATCTCCAGATTCATTTCCATCAGCAAGTCCTTGTTTTCCAACTACTGTTCCTTCCTCTTCATTTCCAACGTTTTTGCACTTTAATTGTTGATAATTATCAGTTCATCTTGATTGCATTTGTGATCAATTTCTGACGGAAGATTTAATTTCTTCATCACTAGCTTTTGTGGTTGGAACATAAATTTGAATAATAGCTCTATTCTTGGATTTCCTTGAAGTCAGGTAGCTATAAGCCTGTCACCATCACAATGTCCTTTGTCACAATAAATTACCTTACCTTGAGTCATGCCCCATCAGTAAATAATGATCCCCAAAGATCCACCCTACCAGGCTTTACCCTACTCATGTCACCGTAGTCGATTCCCCTTCAATAAAGCAGCTTCTCCTCAGTTGCATTTAGCGTGTCCTGGATCTGAGGGGCCCATCCTCCTGCATTGTCTGTGATAATGTTCTGCTTCCACTCATTAGACCTTCGGTATCTGACAGTATTTCAAAGCTATACATATGGTTTCCAGTGACTATTTCCTCTGAAGAGACACATAGAAACCCTGGGATAGTTGTGTTTATTGTACCAACCTGGCCAATAGACACATCTGGGTGGAGAGTAATCAGATTGCAGTATTATTGGAGGGCAAAGAGATAAATGGTTCTGCAAGGCCCACCCCCACTTCTCGTGCTCTCTGGTGATCAGACCAGTGTGCTGCTGCTTTAACTAGTTCTCTGCCTCAACCTGTGTGCTACACTACCTGTGAGACAAGCCAAACTGAGGACTGTGTCTCTAGAGCTTGAAGTCGTTTGAGACCTGCTTTGCCATGATATTGGTGCATACATTTTCTGAGACAGAGGCTGGTGGATCCTGTCACCTTGCATTGCTTGAGTTCAATATACCAACCAGGCCTGCTTTGCTGAGATTCCTCGTTACTGCCTATTGTTGACTGTTGCTGACCCACCCTGCTGTCTGCTGTCTGTGGACAGACTCTGGCTGTTTTGCCTGAGGGAACACAGCTTCCTTGACCTTGGATCGAAGCCCCCTCCATGAGTTGAAGAACTTTCAGTATATTAACTGTTCCACAAAAAGTGAGTTGAACTTAGCCCTCTGTACTGCCGCATAGACTGATTAGCTGTAGAAATCTCACTGTAGAAATCTATCCTTTCATATATTTATGGCCGTTATATAATCTCCTGTCAATCTGAGTGACGAGGTGGAGTCTAGCCTGTCAATGAGGTCATAGCCAATGATGCCTCTGTGTGGTCGTGGCCTACTCCTGAGGATCTTGGAACACCTGTCTTCCTCTCTGGAGGTGGGAGACACACTCATCTCTGCTTCATATTCTTGTTTATAAGACACATGAAGCCATTCTAATGGCAGCCAGAGCCCTGGAGATGTGTCCACTGCCATTGGACCCACAGGACTTTCCACTCATCAGCCTGTAATCTTCCTGCATTAAGCATCACTGCACGTGCTACATTAGTCTGAATAGGAATCCATGGGCTAATATTGACTGAAGGGGCTAACATTGAATTTACGGACTTGAACTAGACTGGGCTGGGATGTTTTAATGATGCATAATTACTTCTTGATATAAAGTTCTCTCATATATGTATAAGTGTCTCAGGATTTGTTTCTCTAGTTAGCCCAGACTAACACACACACACACACACACACACACACACACATATATATAAAGTATCCTGGTTTTGTTTCTCTAGAGAACCCTGTTTTATTTCACACAGATCTTATATCCAACACTGTAAATATTTATAAGAACACACAGCCTCAATTTTCTCTGGAGGACCAACTGGTCCATTTGAGGCTCTGGCGTTGCATTTAGCAATCTGATGCTTAGCCAACAGTGCCACTAGGGCTCCTAGATAAATGTTATTTTATAAACTTATAAAAAATTGTAAATACTATGGTTACTAGAATTTGGGTCCTTGCTTAACCAAGAAAATATTTATTTTGGTAGATATAGGGCATTGCAAGAGAATTTTATTTAGAGACTCCTGGGAGGAAGAAAAGAAGCCCTTGTGGTACAGGGGTTACTTCTTGGGCTGTGATCCATCAGAAGGGTGGGCAGTTAGAAAACACCAGAAGCTCCACAGGAGAAAGACTGGGCTTTCTGGTCCCGTAAGTAGTTAAAGTCTCAGAAACCCACAAGGGGACGCTATGAGTCAACATTGACTAGATGGTGGTGAGTTTGTTTGTTTGAGGAGGAAGGAAATCTTATCAGCCAGCCTGGCTGGCTTTGGTGAGGAGCGATTGACCCCTACTACTACCAGGAGGAGGCTCAGAGTTTCCAGTCTCTCCATTCCTCAGTTCTTACCCAGCTCACAAAGAATGATTTCAGAAGAGGAGGGAAATTCAATCAGAGAAATGTTTTGAATAAAAAGAACAACTTCCACATTTTTTAAAAAGCAAAAAAATAAATAAATAATAAGAAGAAGAACAAGTTCATTGAAGGGGAATTCGTTGGAAAAGAAATTCAAAGGACACTTAACTAGTCTTAAAGGCCTAGCAAAATGTAAATCTGAACTTTATATTCTGCCAATGTCTGACCTCCCACCATAGACTGACTTCCTGGAGGGTCTTCTGCTATTTGCTGATTCTTTTTTTAAAATCATTTTATTGGGGGCTCCTATGACTCTTATCACAATCCATACATCCATCCATTGTGTCAAGCACATCTGTACATTTGTTGCCATCATCGTTCTCAAAACATTTGCTTTCTACTTGAGCCGTTGATATCAGCTCCTCATTTTCGCCCTCCCACCCTGCTCCCCCTCTTTCATGAACCCTTGATAATTTATAAATTATTATTGTTTTGTCATATCTTACACTGTCTGAGGTCTCCCTTCACCCACTTTTCTATTGTCTATACCCCAGGGAGGAGGTTGTATGTAGATTCTTGTATGTTTCATCGTTGCTACCCTGCACTCTGACTGACTCATCTCCTCCCCGCAACCCTTCTGTGAGGGGTGTCCAGTTGCCCATAGATGGGCTTAGGGTCTCCACTCGGTACTCCCTCTCATTTACAATGATATGATTTTTTATTCTTTGATGCCTGATACATGATCACTCGAAACCTCATGGTCACACAGGCTGGTGTGCTTCTTCCATGTGGACTTTGCTGCTTCTGAGCTAGATGGCCGCTGTAGTGTAACTCCTCTTTCTAGGTGCATGCATGCCAGTACCCCAGACTTCGTGCTATGCCCTTTCCTCAGGCCCCAAATTCAAAAAGTCTGTTCAGTCATTGTGGAGGTGTGTGAGCGTCAGGTCTTTATTCCCCTGCCGTCTCATTATTTCCAACATGTTGGACCTCTTCCATTAATAAAGAAATGTGTTTTGCTTGACCTTCATCTTCCTGTGCACTGAAGACTTGTGTGTGGGAGCATCTCCACTTCTCTTTTATGTTAATATTCTTGTCAGTTTCCTACCCTTGTCACCTCTTTTCTGCTTGCCAGCCCCTTACTAGCTAATACTATCAAAGTTATATCTGTCCAAGAATACAAGACTCACTGCACACTCTCCATCCCCTACTTCATTTTCAAAGATTCTTAATGTAATTATTATTATAAAAACTAGGAAGGTCTCGGCTCTTCTAACAGGCTGAAATGGAAGGACAAAAAAAGTATAATTCTTTGACTTACATGCTGTAGTCTTTTAGGAACACTCTGTAGTGTGTGTGTGTGTGTGTGTGTGTGTGTGTGTGTTACTCTGCATCTCGCTCTTTCTCTTAGCATGCTATTTCTCTGTGATTTTTTCTCCAGTTTGTCCTGGTCACTATGTAGTGTAGAGGAGATATATATATATATATATATATATATATATATATATATATATATATATATATATATATATATATATATATATATATATATATATATATATATATATATATATATATATATACAGAGTGCCAAACATGGTTTGAGGGCTGATTCAAGGCATAGGATGGAGATAGGGCTCTGTGTGCAGGCAGTGTTCTGCAGAAAAAGTACATGTTGGCTTCTGGCATGTTTCTTCCTCTTGATAAGAGATTGAAGGTAGGATACTGATGATAATTCTGGGCTTTAGCTGGGCTTAAGATGGGGGGCATAACATGCTACTTAAACTCACAGCACTACTATTGCACTGGATACCATCTCACCTATCTTCACCAGGAGACTGTGCCATGTTGACCAGAACCTGTGCTCATCATCTTGGCACCAACAATTCTTTTTTCTCTACTCCACGTGAGACAACAGTAAAAGATAACACTATGACTGGCATGCAGATGGACCTTATTACCAACCCTTGGAAAGTTATCTTACCTCATATGTCTATGCTTGACAATAACCACTCAAATACGCCTGGTGTCTACGGGGCTGTGTGGTGGAGGTATGTGGCCCAGTGTCTAGTTCTGTGTAAGTCTTCTTCAACACTTCCCAGATTGCATATCTGGGTCACAAGGAGGGGTGACTTCTATACAGACTTCACCTTGCTGGACCAGTAACATTATCACAACAAACTTCTGTTATTCTGGGGCAATTTGGCCAATGATTGTAAAAATCACTGCTATGCTCCCATCCCTAAGTACCATATATACGCGTGTATAGGCTGAGTTTTCCAGCACATTTTTAATGCAGGTTTTGTGGTACAATTAGGTGCCTTGGCTGATATGCGGGTGGCCTTATACTGGAGTATATATGGTAGCTTTGTCCTTTGGTAACTGATAAATTTCTTAAAGATTGTTTCAAATTTAGTTGTAACATAACTAGGGATTAAAGCTCTTAATTGGCCAGCCTCAATCTCAGTGTTGGGTTTCCATTTTACAGCAAAGAATGCTGCAGTTTCAACTAGCTTATCACAATTTTCTCAGTACTACCTAAATACATTTGAAGGAAAGTCTTGATACATTGTGGAAACTATCTATTTTCCCTGGAGGGGGATGGTGGTGGTAGGGGGAGATTGTTTTAGTAGTTGAGTGTCACATAGTAATTATTTAACTAGACTCACTCCAAGTGAGATTTAAACCAGGTACTTGAGGTGTGAGGTCTTATGGTGAGACTAAAATTGAACCTTAATTGCACAAGGTAAAAAAGCTTCTAAATGTTTAAATTTAGAAGAAGATAAATGATAGTTTAAAATGAGGTTTCGGTGGCAAATATAACTCTGCATTACCTTCACACTTGTCATGGATTTTGACCGGCCTACAGAAGCATTCTTAATCCAAATATGTATTCCTTTAAAAGATCAAAGGTAACTAGACAGGTAGTTAACCAAATTTTGAATTAAAAGATATAAATCCAGTTTAAAATTCAGTTTCCGTTCATTAGCTGGTTTGACCACCACGTCAGGCACTTGGACTTCTTCATATGAAAAAGACCTAGGACCCTGTACTTGGCAATGTGCATCATCTTAGACTTTTGCACCTATCCACGAAGGCATAGATAACCTGCAAGACTAGACCAACATATATTCATCAATGCTTATACCAGCAGATGATGAATGTATGATAAACCTAAGTTGCCAGAGTCTAATGACTTCAGAGGATATTAGATTATCCTTGCTTCTGCATGAAACAAGCATTTCAGCTTAAAAAAATCAAGAAATATTTTAGCCCCCCTCATCCATAGAGAGATGATGTAATGAGGAACAGGCAAAATTCCATGTGACATCTCTTTTGTGAGCAACTCCTCCTCCTGCTTTCTCAATACTTATTGGAGAGATCCACCGAGTAACTGAAGCCATCTCCATCTCTTGCGATTTCCTCTTGATACCTAGAGGCAGATCTATAAACTGGGGTGTAGTTATAGACTTTCTCTCTCAACACTTTCTTCCTGTTGAGGTCTTAAGGTCCAGATCAGTAGGTTTACTATACCCTCTCACAACTTTTAAAATGTCATCCAGTTCTCTTGAGAGCCTTGGTGAATGGTAGCCAGTGTGCTATCATAATGTAGACCTCTGTTTTCTGGTCAAATTTCCCCACTGCTTCATGTATTACAAAGAATATTAATTGATCAGTAGGGTACTAGGATTAAACTGGTCTCAGTTCTTAAGGCTGCATCTAAGAGGTAAGTCTATAGGTTATCAAACTTTGGTTTCCCATCTGAAAGAGCAGAGGAGATCATGGAAGAGCCCTAAGCCTCCTTGGATTTTTGGCCGTGTTAAAATGACCATTGAGAGTATCCTCCTTCCAAACCTGGGTTTCCAGAATGGAAGGGTGCTCACTGGGTGCCCAGGGAGTGGAGTAGTTAAGAACTGGGCTGTGATATGAATGGTGGGCATTTCAAAGCGGCCAGTCATTCTGCATGTCCTCTTGTAAACTGTTAAGAGTCTCAGAACCCCACAGTGAGGTCACAAGTGACAATCAATCCAATGGAAGGACCTTTGGTTTGAGTTTTTTACTGGGTGACATCCCCTATCTCACCTCCACCTGATGAGTTTTAAACATCCCTACTCCCAGGCAACGGGCAACTTCTCCAATGTTTGACCCTCTGGATGACTTTTCTCTCTTCACAAGAGCTAAAAGCTTTTGTTTCTGTTAGGGCACAAGGATCACGGCAGGGTCAAAGGATGTGGCAGCTACATAATCTCCTGTCAACTTGAGCAAATGGGTGGAGGTTAGCATGTCAATCAGGTCATAGCCTGGTTGATGTCTCCTTGTGGACATGGCCTACTCCTGAGGATTCTGGAAATTCCTGTCTTCCTCCCTGGAGGTGGGATACACAATTCTCCCTGATTGACATTTTCCTGTTGACAAGCCACATGGAGCTATGCTGATGGCAGCCAGAGTCCCTGGAGCAGAAGGAGCCATGTGGAGTCCGCACCAGGGCTGAGATGCTTCCACCACCATGACTGGATCCACCATCAGCCTGGGATCTTCCTGCACTCAGCATCACTGCACGCGCTACATGAGTCTAAGGAAGAATGTATGGACTAGTGGCAGGCATATCGGCTACTATCTGGACTTATGAACTTGACCTGGACTGGGCTGGGAAGTCTTCTCGCTATATAATTGCTCTTCGATACAAAGCTCTATCTTATACACAGTGTGTCTGGATTTGCTTTTCTAGTTACCTAGACTAACACAAAGCACTTCCTACACCTCTGCCATGTCTTCTGGGATTTAAAAGGAGTGCCAAGCCAGTCAAGATGATCATTTGAAAGTTGGACAATTCTCTTAAGACCCAGAATGTAAAACCATATTTTGCCTCCATTTGTCCTAAACCTAGTGAGGGCGTAGCCTGTGACACAGTTCCGTTTGTTTTCATAGTGTTTTCAAGCTACTGCCACCAGGTTATTTCTCACTCAGAGTGACACTGTAGGGCCAAGCAGACCTGCAAATTCTCCTGAGGGAAGAAAGCATCCTCTTTCTCCTGTGAAGCAGCTAGTGGTCTCAAACTGCTGATCATTAGCAGCCTAATTTTTAACTCATGAATCCACAAGGCCTCCTTGCCAATGTTTTAAAGAGATAAACATGCATCACTGGATAGGTTTCTGCAGGGTTCTACCGATAACATTTTGCCCTAGACCTGAATTGATTAAATTATAGCAAACTGTCCTCTTTTTCAGTAGTTACTTACATATGGGGACACTTAAAATGCCCATAATATTTCCACATGAAGAATTTGTAGAAATAGTTAATTTACTTAGGGGCTAATTTCTATTTTTGAACAATTTTGGATAAGTACTATCACTTTTTAGAGTTATAGAAATATTAAGTCAATGTGATAGGCTCCTAGTTCAGGTAATAATCCTTTTTGTAAGTCCACATAAATCCATTTTTGTTATAAAATATTTTATTAGATATTTTAATGGGTCCACAAAGCAAAATCTTATCAGAAAATAACAAAACTTGGCATGATCATGATCATGTTTATTATATATATATATATGCCATATATGTGTGTTGGTATCAAGTCATGATATTTTCAATTGCCTCATATGCAAGTGAAAATTAGACACTGAATAAGGAATAAGGAAGACCGAAGAAGAACGTGCACATTTATTTGACTAATGTGCTGGTTAAGAATATTGGAGTTACCAAGGAATGCCCGAAGAATAAACAAATGATCCTTAGAGGCAAGGATGGAAAGATGTCATACCATGTATGATGTGCTGTCAGGAAAGACCAGGCCTTGGGGTGTACTTTACCATGCTTAGTAAAAGAGATGGGCAGAGAAAAAGAGGAATACTTTTAAATGGCTGGATTGACACAATGGCTGAATTGATAGGCTCAAACATAAGAACAATTATGACAGAAGATGACAGAGGACTGGGCAGTGTTTTGGTTGTTGTACATAGGGTTGCTATGAGTCAGAACCCATTTGAGTGCACCTAGCAACAACAACACGTGTGTGTATGTTTATGCATGTATATATGTAGAACGTTTAGTAATTAAGGTTTAATGTTATGTCTGAAGATTTTAAGCTTGTATTTTAAAATATTTTCTTTTGGTCTGGCATTCTTTCTGACTTTTAATTAACCGCTGTCTTTGTGTTGGTTCAGAACTTTCCTAGTCAAGTCCTCCACCTGTGAATGTGTACATCTACATCTACATATTCATATGTATATACATATTCACATGTCATATGCACAGAAACATTTGTATGTGCATAGGAGATGGGTATTACATAAAGACATACGTTGTGTCTATATTTGTATATATTTTGTGTAAATTTTGATTGTTAGTTTGATGTACTGTGGCTGCTTGTGTGTTGCTTCTGTGGTATTAGAAGCTAAGTCACTGGTATTTCAAATGTCAGCAGGGTCAGCTAAAGTGAACAGGTTTCAGCAAAGCTTTCAGACTAAGGAGAGACAAAGGATTCACTTCTTCACTCCGGAGGAAGGAGCCACTGAGAACATATGCATAGCCTTGAAACACTGTCAGATACTGTAATTTTAATGAATGGAAGAAGAATATTATTAGAGAAAGTGCCAGATGATGAGTCCCTTAGGTCAGAGGGCACTGGAAATGTGACTAAGGAGGAGCTGATTTCTTAGAATGAAGTCGACCATGGTGAAAATGCTGTGGGAGTGAAGCCATAGGATCTTCATTTGCTGATGGGGCACAACTCAAGGTAAGGAGAAACAGCTGTAAAAATCTGCCCACAACTGGAACTTGGAATGTGCAAAGTATGGAGAATATGAAAAGTACCCTGGATGGCTAAAAGGACAAATAAATCTGTCCTGGAAAATACCACCGGAGTGCTCCTAAGAGGCAAAGATGACCAGACTTCCTCTTACATGCTTCAGCCATGTCGTCAGGAGAGACCAGTCCCAGAGAAGGACGTCATGTTGGCAGAGTAGAGGGGCACCTTGGCTCTCACAATGGCCTGAGGCACAGGAACAATTGAGAACATGTCAGGCACGGTTTCCTTCTGTTGTGCTTAAGATTGCTATGTGTTGGGAACCAACTTGATGGCATCTAACAATAATACACACACACACACACACACAAATTGCTTGGTTGTTAATGAGAAATTTCCAAACAAATGAAACATCAAAGAGGTTAATTAAAAGTCCAAAGGAATGTCAGACCACGATGCATAAAATGAATGCTTAAAATTTTCAGATAGAGCATCAAACGTAAGTTTTTAAACCTCTGTCATTGTTTCTTAGTTACATAGCTCAAGAACTGCCAGAGTGTTCTACTTGCAATCTTTTCTCAACTTTCTACTGACCAAATATACTAAATGTGATCATTAACATTTATTGGAATTGACCATTGTTATAAATTAGCTATGATGTAGGACTTTACATTTACTTGACTTGACCACTTTAACAGACAATGGTCCCATTGACATTTCAATAGAGAGTATTATCATTTTGTAACATGTTGTGAACAATTTAAAAGTCCAGAATTATGTTTCATAATACACATAGACTCTGGAGTTCAATAAACATATTCGCTAGCTTTGGTTAAAGACGGATTCAAATGTTAAGAGGAGTCTTTAGATGCTAAGTAAATTGTGGCCTGCCTAAACCTGTGGGGATGCAAATTATAGGATGTAACCAGGTATCCAGGAAATTAACAGTTTTGCCAGCTTTCTTCTATTTTATGAATAAACCCACTAAAATTGATCTCATGTTTTAGGCATTTTAAAACATCTCCTTGCTCTACACAGAGCTTATATTAACACCTTAAAATTTTAAAAAGAACATTCTATTTAACAAACCTGACTGGTGGTAAAGCCCTTATGCCTTGAGCTACTAACCCCCAGTTCCAAAATTCAGCACAACCAGCAGCTTCCAGGCATCAAGATGGGGCTGTCAACTCCTAAAGACTTACAGTCTCAGAATCTTATAGGAGCGGTTCTACCGTGCATTGACTCAATGGCAGTGAGTTTGGTTTGTGGTTTGAACATGATACATACAAAAAGCTATGAGAATTTCCAACAGCAAACTTTTGCTAATTCAATTTCACAACAGTAAATAACTTAGAAATACTGACCCCAACGTTGTTACATACATACATGCAAGACACATATATATGTCTTCCTCACATCCACACGCAACCAATGCTCATGGCAGCAGCAGTCAAGAGCTCAAACAATGCGTTGCTTGGTGGAATCTGGTACACGGGGCCTTCCAAGTGTTGAAAAACAAGAATGCTACTGTGAGGACTAAGGAATGCCTGACCCAAGGCAAGGAATGCCTGACCCATATGCATTTGAAAGTTGTGCTAGGTAGCGTGAATAGGGACAAAATGAGGGTTCTCTCCCCAAATGCCTGTCTAGAACCATAATAAAGGGGTTACAGGGAACTCAGGTACCCAGTAGACACCTGTGGAAAATTCCAAACAGAACGCGCAGACTAGGCCCAACAAGGCACAGGTGAAACTAAACCTGGCCACAACCTAGGCACATGACATCACATAGGTGTGCCTAAACTCAGCCAATAGGATTGGCCAATATCCTCAACCATGCCTCCCCAGCCAGTGAGGAGGGGATGGAATCAAAGCCAGCAACCCTGCCCCACCCGCATCTCTCTCTTCGGGTGTGCGCTCACCCGCATGCACAGCACCATGTAAGCGTCTGCAGGCCCCCTTGTGGCCCTAGTGCTCTTGGCCTCTGGGAATTTCCTGGGTCTGCCTGTGTGGTCTCATGCACCTGTTACGGTGATCTCTCCCGGCGATATTTAGTGTCCAGCCGCTGCACCCATAGGGTTCACGTGCAGCAGGCTACAGTTTCCAGAGACAGTGTGCACTTTCTGGAGACTGTAATAGCCGCAATTTCCTTCCCTCATAAAAATCACTTGAATTACAAAACCGCTTCTGCCTCCTGAATTCTTCCAGCGCTGCGAAGCAAGAACCAAGGTATACCACACCAAAAACCTAACCGCTGGACAGTGAATACGGACGAATTGATACATTGGAAGGGTGGTGCTGCGCAGACTGCCCAAAGAATAAATAAATCTGTATGGGAGAATATACTAGCAGAACTTTCCTAAGAGACAAGAATGGTTAGCCTTTGACTACTTGGATAGGATTTCAGGAGCAATCAGTGTCTGGAGAAGGACATCACGCTGCATTGGCACAAACTAAGCACATGAGAGCACTTGAGACGAGGGCACAGGACTGGGCAGTGTTTCCTTCGGCTCAATATAGAACTGCGGTAAGAAAAAGCCTGCGAGATGGCTTTGAGAACCCACATCAAAAATGTTGCTTCTTAGAGTATTAAAACATTTTGATTCGCAAGAATGCGCATGCCATGAAGTCAACCATGAGCTCCGAAGGAAAGAAAACATATATGTTTTACCAAATTATCATGCAAAAATAAAAAATATATATTTTACCAGCATTTTGGTTTAGAAGACCTGGTTATACCAATTAAAATAATCAGTGCACTCTTTAGAAGCAGTATCATGTTTTAAAAGTTTTAAAATCATTTGTTTACAAATATATGCTAGTGAGAGATTTAGCTCTGATGGGTCAGAAACGAAGGACTGATTAATCCCAGCAAAAGCAGTATTGATTTTTGGGGTTTCCTACAGGCCCCCTAAGTCACAGGCAATTAATTGAAGGGGTCAATTTTGGACTCCTGAATTGCATTATTGGTAAGGAGCGCTAAGCTCAAGGGACTCTGTTTTTCAGTATGAGGTGGAAGTCATAGCTCATGGGCAGAATCCTTACCTTCCAGGCCAGAGGGCCAGGTTTCACTCTCAGTAGGTGTACCTCAAGCACAAACACCACCTATCTGTTAGTGGTTACACTGTGCATAGTCCAGGACACTGAGCAAGTTTCAGCAGGACTGTTAGACTAAAACAGATTTGAAAGAAACGTCTCATGATCTACTTCCAAAATATCTGCCATCAAAACCTCTATGGATCACTATGTGCAATCCTATCGGACATTGGGTGGAAAGGACTTGGGGGCCAGCAGCTAGCAGCAACTAACGACAGCTCAAAGTATAGGAAGCAGAAACAAGTCTTCTCTGTATACTCAGAGACATTCCTTCATGCCTCCAAGGTGCTCGCTACAAATGCACTCCTTAGCAAAAGGCCCAGGGAAGAGTGGCGGGAACCTTGCCTTCCTTGGGTAGCAACCGAGCACAGTCTGAAACACCAAGGATCTATGACAGGTTGCCGCTCCCAACCCAATGGCCCCAGTCTTGTCATTTTAATGCTCAGCTGATGGCAAGTCACATGTAGATTCTGAATCTATATTGCCTGGGTGTGAATCCCATTTTCAGTATTTACTAACTGAGGGCCTTCTAACAAGTCACACAACCACATTGTTGCTCAGTGCTTCCAACATCATAGAATTAAAACAGAGCAGATCCTGTGTTTAGACTACTTTCTGAAACATAGTAAGCTTTATTTTTTATTTTGATTAACACTTCGAATTACCTTCTGGATAATTTGAAATATTTGTCATTTCAATGCTTTATTCACAGTTTTATGAGAAAAGTAAACCTTAATGCCCCAAGACCTATATTATAGACATTGATTTAACTACTATCTTCTGCATTTGGAATAGAACTGTTGAAGTTTCAACCTTGGAAGAATTGAGAAAATCATGACTTGAATCACTTTTATATCTGTAATTCAGATAAAGAATCAATCCCAGTTCAGATGAGGAATCAGTAGATTGAGAAATAGGATTTATCCAGCCAATCACTGAAGGGTGCGGTAGCAAGTATATCATTGATGGTTTGCCCTGCCCTGCTCAACCCTATTTTCCTTTATTTGGCCTTCAATATTTATGATATAAGTGATTTTAAAGGGAAGTTTATTTATCTCTTGTTTAATTCCTCCTCAAAGTAAAATAAAGGACTTGAGTGATTATGTAAAGATAAATACCTGTCCTGGGTTAATTTTTTTCCTAATTCTGTTATTAGATGGCATTGTGTATTGTGTATTTTAGCAACTCAGTAATAGAACAAATGCTTCAATGTCCTAAATCCTGGTCACGAAGGTGACTGTGTTGAGCCCATTGTTGGAGCTACTACATTAATCCGTCTCATTAAGGGTCTTACTCTTTTTTACTGACTCTCCACCAAGCATGATGTCCTCCTTCAGAGTCTGGTCCCTCCTGATAGCATGTCCAAAACACGTGAGACAAAGTCATCTCGCCATCCTGGCTTCAAAGGGACATTCTGGCTATACTTCCAAGACAAATTTGTTTATTTTTTTGGCAGACAAAGGTATATTCAATATTGTTTTCCAAGACAATTCAAATGTATCCATTCTTCTTTGGTCACCTTCATTGTTCAGTATTTTATATAATATTGTTAGCTAATCTCTGCAACAAGGCTGACTTAAGATAGTTCAGACCTATCTGTATTATTAAAAGATATGCATTTAGATACACTGCCTCCTGATGATAAATACTGGAAAACCTAAGGGAATGAATAGTTGATAGATTGTAGATATTTCCTTGCATTATCATGTTTCTCAAATAGACTTTCAGGAAGTTCTGGATCATATTGAACTCAAGTCTGAATACTGTGACCTTAGACACACATGCTTTAAATATCAGGTTGTCAGAAGACAGAATTGCATTTCATTGCATAAGTTTTGACACTTGACAAATTGTTCATCCCTGGAACTATTCTATTTCCATATGAAGTGAGCCCCAGCTGTCTGAAGATCATTTAAAATATTGTCTCAAAGAGGATCGTTCATAGGTATTCAAATACTTACAAACGTCTATTGAAACAAGAGAATTGATCTTTATGCGAAAAAGGAATTATTTCCCCTTAAAAATACTAAGGCCACTGTATCAACAGCTATTGCAGATAAGTAACTAAATTCCTAAGCAAATATATATATAAATAATGCTTCGCGTGCAGCTCTGAGTTCAAAGCTAAACTATGAGCCTTGTGGAAAGCCAGGTAAGCATGGCCCACCGTCACGAACTGTACACCAAATTCTTCTTCCTCTACCTCTTTCCGCATACACCTGCCCTCTACAAATTTGACTCAAATGTATTCTCCTTCCAAAAGGAGCTTTATTTTAATTGTAGACAATTCACAATTAGAGGAGAAATTAGAGGGGAAATCCAGTCAACAAAGAGTTTGGGGTAAAATGTTTTTAAATAACCAAATAATTTACTCTTAAACATTATTTCAGAACTTCATTCCTATCTAATTTAATTGAAACCCCAAACTATATTTCTACATTACATTTATGATACTACTTAGAATTATTGTCTGATTATATTTGTAGGTTAATTTTAGTTTTCAAAGTCTCTATGAAGTCAAGAATTATTTTAGTTTCCTTTTCATGTTTAAATTCTATTTTAAACTAGATTTATCTATTGTAAACTAAAACTGAACTGTAATAAAACTGAGCTATATACCTTCTTCTCCTTGGGAAGAAGTGCATTGTGATCACAAAGTATTGTTCAACTATTCATTATAGCAGAATGATTATGATATTCTCAACTTCTAGATCCGTAGGATGAAATGTTATATTTTTTCTTTCTTTCTTCTTTTACCACAAACACAAAAACTTTCATTATCTAACATAAAAGGAAATGCAACTTGTTTAATTAACTGAACATCATGGTTCATGATGCATTTTTAAAACAATGACAGTTACCATTGTGGAAAGCAATATGGCTCTACCTAAAACTATCAGCAAGAGAAATACCATATGACCCTGCAAAACCTATGCTGGACAGATACCGCAAAGAAGTAAGATACAAAACACAAGCAGATGTATGCTCTCCCATGTTCATTGAAGCACAGTTCACAATAGCACAACGCTGGTAACAGCCCAAATACCCATCAGTAGAAGAATTGATAAAGAAACTGGTACATATACAAAATGGAACACTATGCTTTCCTGAAAAATAGTGATGAAACCAGGAAATATCTCCTGACATGAATGGACCTAAAAACCAGTATGTTGGGTGAAGTGAGTCAATCATCGAAGGAAGGATGATATTGTACGAGTCCACAAATGTAAGGGTAAACCCCAAGAAGAAGGTAGGCTTTTGCTCTAAGGTCATGTAATCTTCTAATTTGGGCTCCCAGGAAATGAGGTAGAGTGTCTACCAAGTGCTCATGAGCCACAGGTCACCCCTTTATCGATTTGAGCATCTTAAAAACCACTTTGATAGACAAGGCTTCACCTCAGCGAGGGTCAGTTTCTCAAGAAGTGGAAGGAGAGAGAGAAAATCAACACATTGCTGACATACAGCATTTGTGTAAGGTTACCCCAAATCAACAGATACTCCTCCAAAAGTGATAAGCAAACCTTACTGGAGAGTTGACTCCAAATGCAGGGCAGGGGGAGTGTCCGTCTTGGAAAAGCTGATTACACATCTGTTGATGGGTTAAGCGGGTGAGGCCACCTGCCGATGAGAAAAACACTTAACATGCATGCCTGGTTTTATGTTTATAATCAGACACTTTGGCCTAATTTCTATCTAGTCCTTGCTGATGTAGGCCAATTGGCAACTGGGACGTTAGCCTCTGTTTTCTGAGGTGCACAGCATCCTTCTTAGGTCATACCAGTAGAACTGGATATGGAAACCCCACCAGGAAATTGAGCTTGTATCAGATTTAAAAGCCCAATACCCTATCATGAGAAATAGCAGGCTCCTGATATTTCAAGGTTATAACATTGGTGGTAATTGGACTTTTGTTCCAATCACTTGCTTAGATGGTACCAAATGAATGCTGGCCTGGTAGTACCATATAGTTACTATTGTCATGCTTTCTTTGTTGTTGTGACATGTTTTATTCTGGCAGATCTCACACTGACTTCATGAATGCCATTGGAAGTTTTGCTGTATCCCCAACCCCCACCATTCATGTAAATAGTGCCCCGTCAAGTAAGAGTTTAATCTTTACAAATCAACAATTCCTATATTATAGTATGAAAAAGTAATCCTATCATGTGTCGCTTTTCTCAACAGTGCTTAATTTCTAAACTGTTAGCTAAATTAATGAGAATATTAATAGAATTACTTTATGCTCCATGGGATAATTTATAATGTTTGCTATCATAAAATAATAATGATCTCTCTAAAGGGAACCAGAGACAGATATAAAAAAGAGATATAGAAATGGATTGGGGACTCACATTTAATCTTAGCCCTAATATATTTCTTATGACATGACCCTGCTAGATGGCCGCCTTCATGAAGAGACTACTGAAGACATAGATACCATAGTAAACTGTGGTGGAGAAACAAGATGGGGCCTGGCTATCAGAAAGAACAATGTCTTGGGTCTTAAAAGCTTGCCTTAACAAGCAGCCATCTGAGTAGAACATCAACTAAGTCTATATTGAAGAAGCACATCAACCCGTGTGATCCAAGGATTGTAAATAATAAAATCTAAATCTGAAGGAGAGAAGGGTATCGGAGCTTAAATTCTGAACACCCAGTTTGCAGAAGGCTCTGGGTGACAGTGGGAGTCCAAGTCCCCTGGCAGAGTCCCTACACCAGAAGCTGCGGATGAAACTTCTGTGGCCATCATCCGGGAATAAGCGTGGGATTGCCATCAGACAGCGAGCATTGTAAAGCCAATCACAGAGGATGTGGTTAAGTTCAAACATAACACTTTATCATTTGATCTCTTTTTTGATCGATTTTAAAATTGTTTCCATTTAAATAGATTCTATTTTCTATATTAGAGATTTTTCTCTGTTTTGTTTTTAATTGCTGTTGGGGGTTTTTTTTGTTTGCTTCTTTCTTTCATTTTGGGGAGTATTTTTGTATGTAAAATCTAGGATATACAAGGGGGTACCCCCCAAAATGTATTTTTCCCCAAAGCTATGTATTTATTTTATTATTATTATTATTACAAAATAACCTTATCACTTTCTAAGTACTCTCCATTACAGTTAATGACATTTGTCATACCTGCAATTCCATTCTTGAAAACAATTTTTTCAAACTCAACTGTTTGGTTGGCTAACAGCACCTCCCTCGTTTTTTGACTTCACCTCTTCTGTCTGCACATTGCTGTCCTTTCAAGTCCCTCTGTTAGCTTTCTAGGGTGGGTTACACCTCGGCTCCTGCTTCACAACAGCTGAAAGACTTCAGGGAGCAGCAGCACTTTTGTCAATCCAAGTGGCTTTTATGAGGGAAAGGGAACTTTCACTCACGGTTTCACAGGCAACCCCAGGGGCCAAGAGTAGGAAATCCAAAAAAAGCGCCCTGAGAGAGAGTCCTGAGAGGGAGCTCTGAACCCGGTTACAAGAGTCAAAGTGGCTTGATCCTCCTGTGGCGGGTTCTAATCTCAGGCTGGGGAGGCGCGGGTAAAGGTGTTGGCCGACCTCATTGGGTGAGATGAAGCGCACCTGGGTGATGTCACGTGCTGGAACTAGTCTTTTCACCCAGGTGAACCTCTCAACTGGGCTTAGGAGGCTTGTGTCTGAGCACGGTCAGTTTGGCTCTGTCCATAGGTGTCTAATTAATGTGCCTGATTTCCTTCCAACCCCTTGGGTGTGGCCCCATGTAGGCATTAGGGAGAAAAACCCACGTAGTCCCTGTTCTGGCTTCCTCACCTCTCTGTATTCTCAGAAACAAAAAGAAGCCGCATTGAGTGAGGTCAGGAAGGTTCATGGGGCAGGAGAGACATGCTATTTTTTTTGCCAAAAACTGGCACACTGAGATGGCTGCGTGAGCAAGGTGCGTTGTCATGGTGGCAAAATCAGTGCCCGTCTGCCACAAGTCAGGTTTCTTTCCTGTCCTACACTGTTAGCTGTATAGCTTGATTAGCAGTCCGACCTGGTGGAGCAAACTCCAAATGCACCATGGGTTGACATTTTCAGTTGTTCAGGAAATTGACAGACATCCAGAATGAACTTTGTCATCAATCTACATTTCACCTTCTTTAAAAGGAGAAAACCACTCATACACCAGTTTTTCCCACAGCGCTGTCCTAGTAAGCTGTGTTCAACGACACAACAGTTTCTGCAGCATTTCACCCAAACAAGACATAAAATTTCACACCCGCATGCTGTTCAACCATCACAAAAAACGAGGTTTGAGCGAAACTGCTTTTATGAAAAAAGCTCATCGTGACCAAAGAGAACCTTCCCAGGAGACACCGCTGGGTACAGTAACTCAGAGTGAGTTACTGGATGCTCACCTAGTGGGAAAAATGCATACTAAGAAGGCTCCGCTCCATCCAGCTCAATTCTGGTACCCCCTCATATAAATATATAGAGACAGTAGCTGGATTAATAATGACCTATGGGCATGGTCGGGAGGTTGTGGGGGATGGGGGCTAACAACGATTTTAAGAAAGATGAAAATGTTACGAAATTGGTTGTGGTGATGATTTCACCACTCTTCTTAACAGGATTAAAGTATTAAATTGTTTTTTTTTAAAAAAGCCACTTTCCAAATGACATAGGTAGGAGTGGCATTACCCAACCCTTTCTACATGAAGCAAATAAAACATTATGTCTGTGGCCCAACTGACATCATTTCTGTTATGATCTTTCATTACCTGGGTGTGGGGTAGGAAGCAAATCCATAGCCTTATGCCATTTGCTGCTAAATATTATAGAAGCACATTTCCATGCACACCTCCTTTATTGTCTTAGTTTCCATAGACTGTCATAACTAAATATCATAAATTGGTGACTTTACAGAAGATTAATATAGTTTTTCATCATTATAGATGAGAATTACCACCTGAGGGCATCAGCAGGGCCCTTCTTTAAAGTGTCTGCTGTAAGGGGAAATCCTTTCTTGTTGCTATCAGTTTCTTTAGCTCTAGCCATTTCTTGGTGTTCCGAGCTTGTTGATGAACCTGCACAGGGTATCTTCCGCTCTGTATTTCGGAAAGCTCCTCTGTAACTGTGTTCTCCTCTCAGAAAAAAACCACTTAAGAACAATAAGATCTAAGTCCACTCCTGCTCTCTGGTACGTTCTTTCTTGACCACGAGCGACAAGATTAATTCCAAACAAGGTCACAATCTTGGGTACAGTAGTCAAGGCTTCAACATATGATGGGGAAGGAGGGTGGCACAGTTCCATCTGGAATCACCCCCAACAATGAACTCTGAGAAGTGGTCCCTCCCCACTGCGCTTCCAACATTGCTCTCACTCGCTCTCTCTTCCCTGTAACACAAAGTTGGGCAAAGTTAAAACTGACTATTTCTTTCATCATCTTTCAAGTGAGAAAACTTAAAACTGATCAAAGTTGTACATTTGACCAAGATTAAAACTCAACGTGACTTCTATGAATGTAAATGCAAATGTACATGATACACATTTACCAGATTTTTGGTCTTCCTAATATGTAAATGGTATAAATTTCATTCTTTTACTTTTTATAGGAGATGCATATCTTTTATAGAGCTCACTAATTGCATTATTATACAAATCTACTTCTTTTATGAGTCTTTCATTTAAGTCATCTGTGAGGTGTTATAGGCATTCCATTTGTCACCAAAAATATAACAATTTTTAAATGAATAAGAAATAATATTTTCCCTCCAAAATGCAGGAGGAGATACAAAATATGAGGGTTTTCTGCCAGAAAAGGTAAAGTTGTAAATAATGTTCTCTCCCACATAAATTTTGTAGGGTCTTTGGCTCAAAAGGAAATTAAACATCCAGTTAGGTACTTTCTTTTGCTGTATATGGCAGTTTGTTTTTACTGCAAAAAAAATTAATGTGAAAGTAGAAAAGTAATGGGGAACACTTTTTATAGCTGACTTCGCAGAGCATTACATCACAATGTGATTAATGCACCTAGTTAACATTTAACTGTCTTAAGAGAAATATTTTTCTTGTTTACAGCTCACATTTCTTCCATCCCCCGAGCTTAATTTAATGCAAAAACTCCCACTGATATAATTGTTAATACTTGAGAATTTTTGTTTCTGTTCACGAAGCATGAGAAATATTTTTATGTTCTGTGTACTATATGTGTTGAAGCAGCAATAATAACATTTCTCATAGCCTTGCAAAAATAAAGCCTAAACCAGGGCGGTGATTTCAACAGCAAAAATCCTCAATTTAATTAATAACAAAGAGTTACTCTTCCAAAGATTAAGTGATTTTATATAAGTTCAACTCAGCAAAGAAAATTGGATTCTTAATTGTTATTCAAGATCTGTCGTGTAGATTCCTAATGACTTCATTTTATTATCTGGTAGCAAAATTTTACTAAAAGTAATTTTCTGATTGACTTGTATTCAGTGACATATGAATAATTTAAAAATAAAAGTTAATTAATCAGATTTTATTGTAGCTAGCACTGTGCATATTGCAATCTCTAATAGTAAAGACTGTGGAAACATGGTTCCTACAGACTGAATAAAATAGGTTCCCTGGATTAACATGGATTAAATATGAAAAATAAGTACATTTCCTAGTAGAAAATAAGAGTCTCTAGAAGTCATTCCTTTTTTAATAGAAACAAAGCTGTACAACTTTAAAATATATACATTTCTTGAATAAACTCAATTTATGAATTACAATAATTGCCTAAACAGCCTTTGTTTCTGGTAAAAGAGTTACCAGCAGACTGTTCCTTCCTCTTTCACAACAGTATCAATTCATTTTTAAAATGCGTACTCCCAATCCACTAACATTAACTCATATTAATGAATCCCATTCCTTATAAGATTTGGGGGAATCTTTTCCCCTCTGTCTTCAGAACCTCCAAAATATGATCAGATAAGATCACTTGAAATGGCTTTAGATCAAGGTCTTACATAGAAAGAAAATGTTTTGGAAATGATGATGGCAACAGATGTACAAGTGTGCTTGAAACAGTTGAATTATGGATTGTTATCAGATTTGTAAGAGCTGCCAGTAAAATGATTAATAATAATAAACTGCATTAGGATAGCACACTTTCCTTTCTGTAATATTGCGATGATTTGATGCACCAAAGAAATAAAACACTTAAATTATATAAAATATTATATAAGCCAAGGGGAATCCCAACCATTGTATTTAAGGATTACTTTATATTCTTGTTTTAAAGAAAAATACCGCTGTACAATGTTAGCTGAGGTTGCCCTTCGACTGATAAGGCAGATTCTCACAAATGGTTAGTACCTTACAGCAACGCTTCTTTCCTGAAGACAACTCATGGGGCTGCAGTCTGCATGTCATCTCTTCCAAGAAACAGCAGAACTCGAGGAATCAATCGCTTATATACAAAAAATGTGGCAAATATTAATATCATGTATGTATACATGCGCACTCGATACACAATTTCATTCATTGTCATTTTTCACTATCCGGTTAAGAATTATGGTCTGGGTATTGTGCTGGGTGCTTCATATACACTTTTTTCTCCTTAAGGAAAACCACTACCTACTGTAAGGTATGGGGAGAAAGAGGGAACTGATCACAAGGATCTACATATAACCCCCTCCCTGGAGGACAGACAACAGAAAAGTGGATGAAGGGAGACATTGGACAGTGTAAGAGATGAAATTTTTTTTTATAAATTATCAAGGGTTCGGAGGGAGGGAGGGGAAAGATGAGGAGCTGATACCAAGGGTTCAAGTAGAAAGAAAAGGTTTTGATAATGATGATGGCAACAAATGCACAAATGTGCTTGACACAATGGATGGATTGATGGATTGTGATGAGGTGTATGAGCCCCCAATAAAATTATTTCCAAAAAAATCAAAGCAAAGGAAACCACTACCCACTGCCATAACCAGCAGAAACATGAGACTTTCTAGCCATTAAAGACTTAGTCACAGAAACCCACAGGGTCAGTTCTATTTCATCCTGTAGCCTGTGAGCCTGATTCAACCCTCTGCCAGTGAATATAGGTATTGCAATGAAGTCCACTCCTACTCTCTCACTGTTTATCTTGATGAAAGTGGACAGCCTCATCGTTCTCCCCTAGAGTGGCGAGTGCTCTCGATCTCTGACCTTGAAGTTAGCAGGACAAACTCTAAATACAACGTGGTAGTTACACAATTTCATGTCAACTCGAAGAAAAAATGAAGGGGTGGAGTCTAGCCTATCAATCATGTCACAGGCTGATGAGCCCTCCTTTGAGAGTGGCCTTCTCATGAGGATTCTGGGAACATCCTCTCTTCCTCCCTGGAGGTGGGACACACACTCTTTTTCTACTTCATATTCCTGTTGATAAGCCACATGGAGCCATGCAGATGGTCGCCAGAGTCCTGGAGATGCCTCCATCACTATTGGTCCACAAGACTTTCCACCCACCAACCTGTGATCTTCCTGCATTTGGAATGTGCTGTGTGAGTCTTAAGAGGAATTTATGGCTTAGTATCGGACATATCGGCTAATAGCAGACTTATGGACTTGATATGGACTGGCTGGAGTTTTTTCTCAATATACAATCGTTCTGATATTAAGCGCTGTCTTAATATCATGTCTTACACACATGAGTATCTCTAGACTTGTTTCTCTACTCAACCCAACCTTATACAGTGTCCGATAGATCAGTATGTTCACTTAATAGACTAAAAAGTCCATTCAAAGAAGTAACCTTGCCTCTACTAATTAAAATGAGCAAGAATGTAAATCTTAATCAGTCATGCCCAAATCTTATATTTTTTGCCAGCACTTTCCACTTCCTCAGTAGGCACTCTGTATAGGTTGGAGCATTAAATCCTCACAAAAATCCTTGATGATAATAGATTCTGTAAAACAGTGTCCAGTTGTATCTGTAGGCCACTGGCCACACCCTCACAGAAGGGTTGCGGGGCAGAGACAAGTCAGTCAGGGTGCAATGTAGCAACGGATGAAACATACAACTTTCTAGTTCCTAAATGCTTCCTCCTCCCCACTATCATGATCCCAATTCTACCTTACAACTTCGGGTAGACCAGAAGATGTACAATGATACAGATAGGAACTGGAAACACAGGGAATCCAGGGTACATGATCCCTTCAGGACTAGTGGTGAGAGTGGTGATACCTGGAGGGTGGAGGGAAAGTGGGTTTGAAAGGGGGAAACCAATTACAAAGATCTACATGTGACCTCCTCCCTGGGGGACGGGCAACAGAAAAATGGGTGAAGGGAGATGTTGGACCGTGTAAGATATGACAAAATAATAATTTATAAATGATCAAGGGTTCATGAGGGATGGGGGAAGGGGGAGGGAGGGGAAAATGAGGAACAGGTATCAAAGGGCTTAAGTGGAGAGCAAATGTTTTGAGAGTGTTGAGGGCAGCAAATGTACAAATGCGCTTTACACAATTGATGTATGTATGCAGTGTGATAAGAATGGTATGAGCCCCCCAATAAAATGATTAAAGAAGGAAAATAAAGGAAGAAGCAGAATCCATAAAAAATAATAGATTCAAAGCAGTTAGGTAAACTGTCCATTGCTTCACAAACACAGTGACAGCAACTGATTCTTCTTGCACCAAGATTCTTAATTGACAAGCCCCTTCAATGTTCTGCTGTTTTATGTACTGACATGTGGAAGTAAATTATGCTGCTCCTCAGATTATGCCTCCAATTGCATTGTGAGCTATATTAAATTCTATGTAATCTTAACACCTAGTTTTGCTCAAGGAACCTATTCCAGACGGTTTAGCATACAGACATACAGTTATTATTAAAGCCAATGCCCTTGATCCATATTTAATAAATGTACTATCCAGCACTTCCATGATCAACTCTTACTTTAAAACTCTTAAGTCTCTCCTTCTATATATAAAAAAATCCTAATTTATGTAAATAACAGGAATGTGACCAAAGAATTAAAGGAAGTATCTTAAATAGAATAATCATAGTTCTGAAAATCATCTTAGGCTGACTCTTGTTAAAAAATTTTCTGACATCAGTTAGGAAGATTTTATCTTATGGTGGCGACCATTAGGTGTGTCTGTAATAGAGAGTTAAGATTTCATCACATTAACTATATTCTACATTACATAAAAATCTAAATCCACAAAATATTTATGTTTTGCTTTAAAATATGAGAGGTTTGCTCTAGTCCCCTCTCTGAATGCCACAGTTTTGGTAAAATATTGTTGCTAGCTACAGTACAACGGACTGCTGACCACTCAGGGAAAACCCATGTAGAATAGAACAAAATACCGTCCAGTCCTGCATCATCCTCGCTATCACCAGCATATTTATTAAAGGCTATTGTAACAATGCATCTCACTGACAGTCTCTGGCGTCCGAGTTGTGTCAACTATGGTGATAAACTCCCTCCTGATTGTTGCTGTCATGTGCCCCCTAGTGGCCTCTAACTTACAGTGACCCTGTGCGGAACGGTGCGAAGTCCTACTCCATCCTCGCAATCGCTGTTTTGTCTAAGCCAGTTTTTGTAGCCATTGCGTCTGTTGATCTTCATCTTCGGCAATGACGGCCCGCTTTACCAAATGTGCTCTCCATTTCCAGGGACTCAGCTCTGAGGACAACATGTCAGAAGTACCTGAGAGGAAGTCGTCTTACCCTCAACCTTATGATCATTCGGCTCGTCCTTGTCCCAAGGCGGGTTTGCTTGACTGACTGACTCCTGGTATTCAAAGTACGAATGTCAGAGCTCCAAGGACTACAGGTGGATCGAGTTTTATATTGAAAAAGTGGTAAATATTTAGGTAAGAGTGAAAACTAAGATAACACCTTTTGTATCTAACATCCAGTTTAAGTCAAAACTTTCAAAAATAATCATACATGAGTATTATAAGCATTTTATAGACCGATTAAAGTGTAAATGACACATTTCAAAAGAAACTATTCTCTTTTGAAGTTGTCTATTGAAATTAATCATTAAACTTGCTTATTCAGTATATTTCATGATAATAGTGATTCTCTAATATCTAATGATGTCGAGCATCTTTTTCTGTGTTTATTAGTCATTTGGGTGTCCCATTTAGGGAAAAATATTTTAATTGAACCATCTTTTCATAAACTTTTTTTAAAATTTAAGTTTCTAGGGTTGCCATAACAAAATACCAGAATGTGGTTGACTTTAAAGACCCGGATTTCTTTTCTTTCTCACAGTTCCGAAAGCTGAAAATACAAATCCAGGTCTCACCGAGTGACGATTCTGTGTCCTTCTCCTGCGGTTGCTGTGGTTGCTGTAATCACTTGGATCGCCTGTCCGCGTGTCTGCCTCCCGGCACCCCTTTTGTGTGGATGTCGCCCTGTGTTTACTCTCCTGTAAAAAGCACCATTCACAAGATGTTGGTGATCTACTTGACTCTGCTAGGACCTCATGAACATTACAGAAGAAAACCCTTATTCCAGTTCACAGGTACTCGGCATTAGGACTTCAACATAATATTTTCGGGGGGCAGGGGCAAAATTCGCCCTATTGCTGTTAGAAGAAGTCTGAAATATTCTGTCTGCCAGTCCCTCTTCAGACCTATATAGTTCTCCTTTGGAGTTGTAGCTAAGTAGTCTAATCCAAAGCCAATAAGATTTCCTGCTGTGTTTTCTTCTGAGAGTTCTAGATGTTTGGGACTTATGTTTAGGTCAATACTGTTTCCAACTAATTTTTCTGTACAGTATAAAAAAGGGATCCAACTTCATTCACGTCTGTATGAATTTCCATTTGTCCTAGAACCAGTTTTGGAAAGACTTCTTTTTGAATCTTCTTGCCACCATTGTTACAAAACTACCACAAATGTTAGTTTTTATTTCTTGATTTTTAATTCTAGTCCATATATGTATTTATAATGCCTGACAGACTCCCTGATGTCTGTCAGGGCAGTAACCCTGACTGTCGCTGCTTTATTTGCTCTTTATCACAGTGCTTTGACAAATATTACTTCCTTGTTTTTCCAGATAAACTTTAGAATATATTTATAAATTTCTACCACAAAAATCTAACTAGGGTTCTGAAAGGAATTATGTTGAACCTGGATCACTTTGGGAATATCACTATATTAATTTTCCATTGATGAATAGGACTGTCTTTTCATTTTTCAGTTCTCTAATTTTTTCCTCAAAGTTTGATGATATTTCATCTATAAGCCTTGGACTTCTAGATTCATCCTTAGGTATTTTAAAATACAATGTGTAGCCCAGCATGCCAGATGAAGCTGCCTATTCCTGTCAAGATTTAGTCTCAGAAACCTGAAAGGGCAGTTACAGGCTGACCTATAGGGTCACTATGCATCAGAATTGACTTGACACTAATGAGATTTTTTTGTTTATTTATTTTTGAATGCAATTTTAAGTGGAACACTTTCCTTAATTTTTTCCATAGTGTTCATCAGTCATATATAGAAATATAATTGTAAAAATATTAGTGTTCCATCTGGCTTGAATGCATTTATTACTTTTTATGGTTTTCTAAGCAGCCTTAATGTGCTCATGGTTATATGTTGGGCTGCTAACTTCCAGGTCAGCAGGAAGAACCCACCAGCCACTCCATGGGAGACAGACATGAGGTTTCTGCTCCCGTGAGGATTTACAACCTCAGAAACCCAAAGGAGCAGTCAATTCTGTGACTTTCAGCCAGAACTGACTCAATGCCAGTCGTGTTAGTACAGTTCCTTAATGGATTCTTCAGAATCTTCTATCTACACAACACTTCAACCCTAAATAGAAATTATGGTTCTTCTTTTTCAACCTAGATGCTGAAGCTCATTACAATGTGGAATATCAATGCAGAGAATAGATACGCTTGTCTTTCGCCTGTATCTAACAGGGCAGAATCCTGTCTTTCATCAGGAAGTGTGCTGTTAGCTGTTGTCTTGTCAGACATCCTTTGTCAGATTGAGACTGTCCCTTTTGATTTTTAGTTGTTGAGTGTTTCCATCATGAAAGGTTGTTAGAGTTCATTAAATATGTATACTCTATCTATTATCCTGACCAAGTACGTTTTGTTCTTTATTCTGTTAATGTAGTGTAATGTTACATCAAATTTGAATTCCTGGCATGAATCTGTTTTAGTTATGATATGTTATCTTTTATACACGGCACATTATTTGTTGTGTATTTTGTTGAAGATTTACACATCTATCTTCATAAAAATATTTTATATGAATTGTCAGGGTGTCTTCCACTTATCGTTATCCTACCTATACAGTGCCTGGCGCTGTACTAACCTCATAATAGTTGGTATGTGGAAGCCCATTGGTGCAGTTACTGAATCAGTCTATCTCGATGAGGACTTGCCTCTATGTTACCAAGCATCGTGTCCTTCTTAAGGATTTGTCACTCCTGGAAGCATCCCAAGATAAACTCAGACCATCCTGAAAGCGCATTCTGGCTGTGTTTCTTCTAAGACACACGAGTTTGTTCTTGGTGCAGTCAAAAGTATGTTCAATCTTTATTTGTCACCATCAGATTTCAAGTACTTCCATTCTGTTGGAGCTGTCTTTTTCATTGCATGGCAACTCTACACATGAGGCAATTGACAATATCACAGTTTGGGAGAGTCACAACTTAATCCTCAACATGACATATTTGAATCTAAACACTTTCAGGAGGTATTTTGATATATATTTGTCGAGTGAATTATATATTTTGATGTCTTGATGATACTTTTTCTGTGTGTTGGTTGAAGTATCAAGTAAAATGAAATCCTTGAAAACTCCACCCTATTCTGTTTACCACGCTGCTGCTTATGGATCCAGGGAGAGCAGTTTTGTGTTGAACTGTAATCCCAAGTGAAGTCTGTGGTCTTTCTTACCAAGCGCTTCAAGAGCTTGCTGCTGTACACATGCAAGGTCGAATCATGTGCCGATCGGAAGTAGTGATGAGTTTTCCTCTAATCCTGAAACCATGTTTATGTAACTCCACTGCTGGTGAGTATTTTCTCATTTGGGTTTCAGTGTGATATTGATCTTATAATATTAGTTGGGAAATATTCTTTTCTCTTTTGATTTTAAAAGAATTTATATTAGTTATTCTTTTAAATGTTTGGCAGAATTCCTTAGTAAACCCACAATAATAAACTCATGTCTCACCAGGATTTCTATGATCCACGTATTTAAATGACTAAATCGGTATTTTTTACTTACTTATAGGCATATTCAGATTTTCTTTTATCAATTTTGATATCCTGTGTTCTTTTCAGGGACTTTGACCACTTGTACCTGAGCTAACCAATTTCTTACTTAGCAAATTTGGTCATTAATTATTCACCTTAACAATTTATGTGTATATTAGCTTGACCGTAACAGCTTTCTTTCATTCTTGATTTGTAATATAAATAGTTTCTCTCTCTTTAAGTTAGCTTAGTAAACGGTTTGTGAAATCTCTTCATCTTTTCTCAAAGAACCAAATTGTAGTTTTCACCTCCCTATTTCAGATATTTCTTCCCTTATCTTACCATTAGGGGTAAGCTTAGGGTCATTACTATTTTTCTGCTTGTTTGGAGTTGAGTTTGCTACTTTTCCACTGTTTAAAGAATGATACTTAGATATTGATTTGAGATCATCCTAGTTTCTAATATAATTCCTTATAGCCAGAAGTTTCTCAATATAGCTTTTTCTATACATCATAAAATGCATATGCTACTATTTTTGTTCATTTGTTTGCTTCTGTTCCTCTCAAGGCATTTCCTCGAGAAGGCATTGTCATTTCTATCAGGATTCTCTCTTTTATTTCTGATTGTTTAGAAGAATGTTGTTTATTTTCTACTTTGTTCTATATTTCACAAATTTTAGGCATTATTAGTTTCTGATTTAATTTTCTTGTGGTTGAAGAAGATGTACTGTATTGCAGTATCTCTGGAAACGGATGGCCAACCTATTGATGTGGTTTTTGGTCACTTATTTTTATTTACTTCGTTTATATGACCTGGAATGATTTTAATGCATTTTAATGTATTAAGCATAATATGAGCATAATATGAAGGGTTCAAATGAAAAGTGCTCTCCTGGCTGTCCCGTTCTGCATATATCGGTTTGCTTCATGGTGTTCCATGCCAGACTGAGGCTCCTTTTTTAATTTTCCTCTATTCATTTCTCTCTCCACTCTGCAGATTCCATATCTCAGTCATGTATCGTCATGTTCACTTATTCTTTTTAGGTCAGCCCCGAGAGTGAATTTTTATTTCCTTTAATGCAGAATATCAGTTAACATTTTATCACTTTTATAATGTTATTGATATTATATATTTGATTAGACATTATCATCATACTTTAATTATTTAGACTCGCTGTCTTCTAATTCTTTAAACATGTCTTAAAATGCCTATTTTGAAGTCTTTGCTGAACCCAACACCTGGATCACTTCAAAAATAATTTATAAGCTCAGACATCTACAAAAAACCCTTGATAATAAAAACACAAAAAAATCCAACAAGGAAATGGACAGGAGGTAGGACTAGAAAATTCACTAAAATGACATCCAGGTGATGACAGTCTTATGAGGTAATTCTCGAGATCACTAGCTATAAGAAAAACACAAATTAAAATAATAACGAGATAGTACCTCACACTGAAACTGACGGCCGAATTAAAATCATAATTACAACAAACGCTGGAGAGGACAAGGAGAGATTGGAATTCATACATTGCTGGTGGGAAGGCAGGATTCGACAGCCAATATGGAAAACAGGAAGACATTACCTTAAACGAACACAAAAGAAATTTCATACCACCTTACAGTCTCTCCATTTGGCATCTAAATCAAAGAAACACAAAGCAAAGTATGAATAGATATATGCACACTCATGTTTATAAAAGCACTCTCGATAATACCTAAGAGATGGAAACTACCAAGAAGCTTATATGGGAGCAATGGATAAATAAACCCTTGTGTAAGCACACATGGAGTATTATGCATCTCTGCAACACAACAGTAAAACTGTCAAACATCTCATGGCATGGGTGCATTTGGAAGACATTATCCTCAACAGAGGTAGTCAATCTCATGACACCATTATTAAAAAGAAAAGGAAAAAACTAGCAAAATGGTTTCCACACCAAAAGAAAAAGATTTGACCGCTATGGTTAGGTTGAAAGGGATGGGAAGGGAAGGTGGCAAGGACAGTGGGGAACAGAGGGAGGATTGGAGGGAAAAATAAAGGGAAAACAAAGGGCCACACATATGTGGGATTATCCGCGATACTGTCGCTATTCTAACGAGATGGGCTGTGCACCGCTGTTTGGCGTGTTTTTATTTGTGCATGTCTGTTACACTTCACAAATAAAAGGGGGGGGGAAGCACAGACTGAGAGGAGAATTGTCACAGCCTTGAAAACCCATCTGTTTCCTTCACATCAGATTGAGACACTACTTTGAGCGGCTTTGAAAGGTGAAGTAACATGGAAACTGCCTTTAATGCTTTCGTAGTACATGGGATAGTTTTTAAAAAATGAATTTCTATTGTACATTTGTTTCCCAATGCATGGATGATGCTTCCTCTGTTTTTATAGATCTCAAAATTTTTCATTGACAATTTAGCAAATAGATAATATATATTGTTAGTACTCTTACATAATATCTGATACCATCAGATTTTATAAAGTGTGATTGATAGAGCCTACAAGTTTCAGCTTCTTTCCATTTTGCCTACTACCTCTAAATCTGGTGCCTGCATCTTCAGGTTTTGTTGATTCACAGTTTTTGCTTATGCTGTTTGCTAACTGAATTGTATCTACACACTATGTTTCCAGAAACTGGTAAACAAGTTGGCTTTCCACCCTCATTTACCTATGTGAATTAATGTGATTTTCTCTTGTACACTCTGTGTCTTTCAAACTATTGGCATGTTAACACCACTTCCTTTCCCCCCCCCTACCCCCCCACCCCAAGTCCCCCCGGAACTGTCGGTCCCGTTGTTTTTCCTCCAGATAGTTCATCATGCCTGTCCTATTCAGACAGACCTGCGGAGTCACTAACATGCACGAAAACTAGACAGAGGAAAACAAAGCAACAGTATACAACCAGACAACAAAACAACAAAAACAAACCACTGACAAAGAACAGAACAAAACAGTTCACAAGAGAAAAGCTTGTAGTTAGTTCAGGGATCGTTTGCTGGCCCTTAGGAGCGTTTTTCAGTCCAGTCTGTTGGGGCACCACGCCCTGGCCCCAAAGTCCACTTTCAGCATTCCCTGGGGACCTTGCCACTCCATTCCCTTGCTGTTCCGCTGCACTCCCCCAGTGATTTGCCTCGGTGTGGTGGGATCAGGTCAGGTGCAATTCCCACACTGTGTCTCCGGTGCTGTCCCCTGTATCGCCCTTAGTCACTGAGGGGCATCATGTCTCATAGTAGGGCCAGCCATGTTGTTCTCTCTGTGGACTGGCTGCTCTACTCAGGAACATCATCATCACGGCCTGGTGGGCCAGGCTGTGCTCCACTCTCTCCTCCTGCCCCTTCATCTGCTCCCGTGTGCTCTGATCAAATATGTCCATCTCCCATAGCTGCAGGGTCAATGTCGTCCTTTGGAACAAGTTCTTTTCAGGGGAGGGGCAGGAATCCACTTAATTTATGGTGCTGGGGCCAGCCTCCCAGACCTCTCCACCGGTTCCCTCCTCCAAGCCGGGATATTGCATTCACACCTTGCGACACTGGGTTGAAGTCTGGTCCCACTTTCCCTGTGGAGATATAAACAATACCCTCCCCTTGGGTGGATTAATACCCCATGACCCCACTACCCTTTTCTTCTTTGTATTCATCCTTTTGTTTTCCTTTCCCCACCTCCTCCACCATTGTCTACCATGTACATCCCTGGTTTGGGTCTGGTCTCTTCCATACTACACCGTCTTCACCCCTAAAATGTTTGTATACAGTAGCTTTTTTCCCCTATGCCACTTTGCTTTTAAAAAAAAAATTTTTTTTTAATTCTTACCTCAGCGGACTCATGTTGTACTTGTCCTTTTGTGCCTGACTTACTTCGCTTAGCATGATTTCCTCCAGTTCTTCCCATGCCGCTATGTGCCTCATACGTTCATCACTGCTTTTTAGTGATGCATAGTATTCCATTGCATGTATATACCACAGTTTTTTAATCCAATCGTCAGTTGATGGAAATTTGGGTTGCTTCCAGCTCCTTGCAATTGTGAACTGTGCCGCAATGAACATTGGAGCACAGATGTCTGGTCTTGGTTTGTTTCTTGCCTCTTCTGGGTATATGCCCAGTAGGGGGATTGCTGGGTCATATGGTAACTCTATTTCCATCTGTTTTAGGTATCGCCAGATTGATTTCCATAGTGGCTGTACGTACTTACAGTCCCACCAGCAGTGGATGAGATTTCCTGTCTCCCCACAGCCCCTCCAACACTTGTTGCTTTCTGATTTTTTGAATTGGGCTACCTTTGAGGGTGTCAGGTGTTAAAAAACCCAGGGACAAGGGAAAAACATGGGACCCCAAATGGTAGAGAAGGGGGAGTGGCAGGCCTGGTGGGAAATGATCAAGGGTAAGGTTGCTTAGAGAAGAGGTATACTCTAGCCCAGGTGGCGATGAAGCATGGTAGTAGGGCAGGAGGAAAGTCAAGGGAGATGGAGGAAAGAGCTAGGAGTCAAAGGGCATTCATGGAGGTGTAGACAAAGACATGTACATGCAAATATATATAGGAGGATGGGGAAATAGATCTATGTGTCTATATTTATAGGTCAAGTATTAAAGTGGCAGAAGGACCCTGGGCCTCTACTCAAACACTCCCTCAATGCATGAATACCTTCTTTTATTAAATTGGAACTCTACGATGCTCACTCTCCAGACACAACGGCTGGAGCCAAAGTGGGTGAACAAGTAAATGTGGTGAAGAAAGCTGGCATCAAAGAACAAAAAATCATATCATTGACTGCACACCTCCATGATAGGATCGCTGAAGACAAATGGGTGCATAAGCAAATGTGGTGAAGAAAGCTGATGGTGCCCGGCTATCAAAAGAGATAGTGTCTGGGGTCTTAAAGGCTTGAAGGTGAACAAGCGGCCATCTAGCTCAGAAGCAAATAAGCCCACATGGAAGAAGCACATCGGCCAGTGCGATGATGAGGTGCCCAAGGGACCAGGTATAAGGCATCATGCAAAAAAAAAAAGATATAAGTGTGTGTATGTATGTGTATATATGTATGTGTATATATGTATATATATATCATATCAAATGAAGGGGGAAGTGCAGAGTGGAGACCCAAGGCCCAAGTGTCGGCCAATGGAGATTCCCTCATAGAGGAGTTTAGGAGAGGAGATGGGTTAATTAGGGTGTGAGGTAGTATTGATGAAGAACACAGCTTTCCCCCAGATCCTGGATGCTTCCGCCCCCCAACTACCATGATCCGAATTCTACCTTGCAGGGCTGGATAGGACAGAGGCTGTACACTGGTACATATGAGGGTTGGAGGTACAGGGAATCCAGGGTGGATGATACCTCCAGGACCAAGGGCGTGAGGGACGATGCTGGGAGAGTGGAGGGTGAGTGGGTTGGAAAGGGGGAACTGATTACAAGGATCCACATGTGACCTCTTCCCTGGGAGAGGGACAGCAGAGAAGATGGGAAGGGAGACTCCGAATAGGGCAAGATATGACAAAATAACGATGTATAAATTACAAAGGGCATATGAGGGAGGGGGGAATGGGGAGGGAGGGGGGAAAATAAAGAGGACCTGATGCAAGGGGCTTAAGTGGAGAGCAAATGCCTTGAGAATGATTGGGGCAGGGAATGTATGGATGTGCTTTATACAATTGATGTACGTATATGTATGGATTGTGGTAAGAGTTGTATGAGTCCCTAATAAAATGTAAAAGAAGAAAAGAGAAAAAAAATGATTAGGGAAAAGACTGTACAGATGTGCTTTATACAATTGATGTATGCATATGTATGAACTGTGAAAAGAATTGTATCAGCCCCAATAAATTGTTAAAATAAATAAATAAATAAATTTTAAAAAATTTAAATACAAAAAAAAATATTGGCATGTTGGATACTGATGTCTCTCCCTGGGGGACTGATGCTGTTCATGTTAATCTCTTCTCAAATACTTAGTTGTTTTTTTTAACGTACTTCCCTTGTCTGACTCTGTTATCTAGTTCCCCACGGTGTGCAGCCTCGGATTCTGTTCAAAATCTTTATGCTTATTCTTAATATTTTAGACTGACTATTGTGGGCCCATCCCCAGCATCAGCACAAGCCAACTCTCAATCAAAGACTGCTTACAGCTACTGGCCAGGTAGATGCTTATCCTTTCCTAGTGTGCTTGTGAATGGATCCCCGTGATGCTGTCAGATAATGGAGTGCTAACTAGAACACCGGCAGTTCGAGCCCGCCCTCTATGGGATCCCTCTAAGCTGCACTCTACTTGATGGCAGGGGCTTTATTTTGGGGTCTTTGGTTTGGCGTATTGATGACCGGAAAGCTAAAAGCACGGGGAAGTGTGCATGGTTCGTGTTTTCGCTCCTCCAAGCCCAGCCCACCGCTTAGGAGGCGCGAGAGGACCCCTTCGGATTCCCAGCTCTGCTTGTCCATGGCATGTGGTTTTACTTCTAATTCGACCTTCCTTTGTATCTATGTGAGTACAAATAGCTTATGGATAAGTCAGTGGTGCTCTCTACCTTTCCCGTTTTTGCTGCTTGATCTGCCTGCGACCTGGGAAATGTTCTCAGGTTATCCCGAAGACCGGCAGCCTCGTGTGTGCACACATTCTTTCTTCACTCCAGAGTTGACGATGATTCGAATAGAGCATTCCTCTACTATTATGTCTCCATCTCTGCCCACTCTTTGATTGCTTTGCTGTCTTACTGGTTATATGAGACTATGTTTTGTTGTTAGAAGCTCTCAAGTCAACGCAGTGACCCTTCCCACGACAGAACGCACCACCCGACCCCATGCCATTTTCATAATCCTCGCCATGTTTGCACCCCTTTTGCCGTCTGTTTGGACAATGTACCTCCCAGGTTATGTGCAGATTTTATATACACAATATGAAATGCTCAGGAATTTGCATTCTTTGCAATGTTAGTTATAGGGCTTCTAAAAAATTATAAGACACAATGATTCCTTTTCTTTTGCCTAGTCCATAAAGCACAAATAAACAGATGTTTGGTATTCTCCTTTCTGCCATCCTCTTCTGAATTGAGCTTGAATTTTTGGTGGCAAAAATATGTAGGCTGACAGAAACCTACAGGGGCAGATCTATTTCATCCAATGGGGTCTTTATGAGCCAGACTCATCTCAATGGCAGTGAGTGAGGTACTAGAATCTACTATTCGGGGCTGTAATTGTAAACTCCGGCCTCTACACCCCTTTAAGGGTCATTATCTATTACGCTAATTAGACAGGACTGAGATGAAACATATATTGAGTCCCCATCTTACTAGAGGGTGTGTGTCCAATCAGCAGAAGACAAAATTCCATTTTTGCCGAAGTCCCGGATGTAGGAAAGATGCCATCTTGGTGATTGCCTGACTGAAGAACGCATGTGACGAATAACTGTACTGGGCCACCCGCAGTGAGCATCAACCATCAGCAGGGCCCAGCCCGAAAGACTTCCGGCCGGGACTCAGGTAACCATCTTCACGTGTGCATAGCAAGATATCACGTGAGACTTGCTGTCTCTTTCAGACGTCCACGCTTGCCCTCAGGACTGTCTCTGGCTTGCCTCTTCCTGACCTCTGGTTCTTGAGACGTGAGTTGGGGCCTCTCCCCTTCCCTGATTTACCAGCTTCCACAGCCTGTGGATGAAGAGAATCCTCCAGACAGAGGTCGAGACTTCCAATTTGGAACGGAGCAGCACCAACAACCACATGCGCCGTTTCCTCGCCAGTCCATGAGTTCTGAGGCTGAAATGAATCACAGAAGCCTGCACATGTGCTACATGAGACTAGCCAGATTTACTAACTCAGATGTGGCTGTTATGTTCTGGGTGGCGTACATAGGGTCAGGCTGCTAAGCACAAAGTCAACAGTTCAAAATAACCAGCCTTTTGCCAGGAACAAGACAAAGGTTTCTACTCCCTGAAAGAATGGCAGTCTCAGAAACCCGCGGTGGCATTTCTCCCTGTCCTGTAGGGTCGCTATGAGCCAGAAGCAACCCAAGGACTATGAGTCTGTGTTTTGTTTTGGTTTGTTTATCTGTTTGTTTTTCCAACAGAGTGGGAGGCTGGTGGAGCGCGTTAGAAACTTGGGAAAAGGTCCTTTCACTTTCTGCAGAAGAGTCATCTTAAAAATATATATTGTTTTCAGAGATTTGGGGAAGCTACCAATAAACATTACCTGTAAACTGTAAAAGGCGTCTCCCTCTATAGTCATAAAAATAGTCAGGAATTCTACTTAGCCTCCCTTCTGGCTACAGTTTCTTGGCCCACTCTTTGTTACGTAAACTTAAAGTCCTATTATTGTTCTCTTTAAAATGTGTAAGTCATAGTTTTCAGTTGTACCACTAGGCAGCCATTGTCCCCAAGGTAGTTCAGTGCAATCTTGATGAGCAGTCTGAATAGCAATAGCTAATGACATCCGCACAACCCCCTACATTGTGCACAGGATGTGCCCATGTTGTCGTTGGAGTTTTGCATAGTGAACTTGCTAGTTCTCTCAACATCTGTGCTAAAAACCTTAGAAATTTTCAATCCCTGGTCTCTGAATATGTTGTACAGAATGAAGAGCGTCCTTACTAGGGGAAGACGCATGTGCGCTGTCTGTATTTAAAGTTGTGTGTAATTAGAAAAAAATGGGAGAGGGGAAGGGCTTGATCTCTTCACGTGAATCTGACTTACCTTTGTAAATGATGCTCTCTAGTCATTATCTGAATGCATTTTATAATCACTATATTGAAGCATGCAATTTGTATAAATTTGCCATCTGGTACCATTAAAAGGTGTTCTTAGTGTCAAAAAGAAGAAGAATTACAGTAAGTTGACACTTTCTTTTCATCAAATGATGAGATAAGGAAGGATCCACAAAGAATCACATTTAAGGATTAAAATGTGCTTATAAGTAAAGAGAGCTGACACTCCGTTCCCCAACTGGAATTTCTTTGATAAGAAAATATGCTAAATTATCCTTAAAGTATATAGAAAAGGGGGGGGGGATATAACTGAAGACAACAGGCTACATAGGAACCTGAGAAGGAAGAGAGGAAGGCCAGGGTCCCCAGGGGTCCTAGTTCCTGAGAGGTCCAAAGGTGAATGTGCATACACAGATACTTGGCGCTGACCATGGGTGATCAGTGAGATTAGAGGTTACAATTATTCCAGAGCTGCCACAGTGGGAGAAGAAAAGGGGGCAACCCAGCCGAATGCTGTGAAGGCCAGCTACAGGTCATGTAGATATGCCATGCGAATCTCCTATGCAAACACCAATGCCAAGGGGAGCTACACAAAAGAGAACTTCTGGACATGACATTAAGCATAACGTTCATTTCCAAAGAGTATAAAACAGTGAATGTAAAAGATGACAACTACAGGTTCATAAGTGAACATTTACTTTTCTTTTCCTCTCTTCTTCTTTCCCCTCAAACACATACTGGATGCTGGCACACAACACCGAGAGAGAAAACAAGCAAAGGTCAAGGCCACACCATGTCTCCAGTGCAGGCCTGTTAGGAAGTCAGTTGTACTAGAGTCAATTAGCAATCTCTGGTGACCTCTCATTTTTACATTTCACTGTGGCTTTGGGCCAATGTACTCAAATGGCTTCACATTAAATGGTCCATGACATCTTTAGTTCATGGCATAAATACCAACAGGAACCCAGAGAAAATCCAGGCCTCAACTCTCTAGCTCCCCTGCCCATTCCCATATTCAAAATTGAAAGTACCCACATTTTAAACATTTTAAAATGTGAATTAGAAAGGGATTTATATTACAACTCATCGACTTTGTATTCAACAAATTAAACTACTTACCAATTCCCCTTCTCTCAGTTTAATCTACTGCCCCTCTGAGTTCTACTTTCTCTTTTCTCTCTGGTGGATTACTAGTTTCTCCTTCCCCCAAGGTATTACCTGATAACCCTCTAGTCTATTGTTTGATCTCCCCTCCCTTGCCAACTCCCGCTTTGTAATTTCCCTTTGGTATGAAAGTTTCGTCTTTTCTCCCCCCTTTGTAACAGTGGTCTCATACAATCTTTGTCCTTTTGTGACTGACTAATTTCACTGAGCAGTCTTCTCCAGGTCCATCCATACCAGGAGGTGCTTTATAGTTTCATCATTGTTTTTTTTTTCCCCAGGAGTAGATAGCATTCCACTGTGTGTGTATATACCAGATTTTTTTACCCATTCTTTTACTGATGAGAATTTAAATTATTTCCTTTTTCTTGCTTTTGTGAACAGTGCTGTGATGAACATGAGTATGTCTGCTGATTTTATAACTCTTAATTCTGCTGAGCAGAGCGATTGTTGGCTTATATGGAATTGCTATGCCCAGGTGTTTGAAGCAGTGCCGTGCTGCTTTACACGGTGGTTGTACACATAGACAGTCCCCCCAGCAGTGTATGAGGCTTCCAATCGTTCCCCATCCTTTCTAGCATGTGTTGTTTTCTACTTGCTGTTTTTGTTTTTTAATGCAGCTGTCATTGTTGGTATAAAGTGGTGTATCATTCCTCTCCGATGGCTAGAGATTATGAGCATTTTTCATGTTTGTTAGTCATTAGATGTCATCTTCGGTGAATTGCCTGTTCATGTCTTTGGCCTATGTGATCATGGGAATAAACCCACATTGTAAAGAGGATCACTGTTGGTGTCCGGTACCATTGAATAGGATCCAACTCATAACATATACAACAGATCAAAACACTGCTCTCTTCGGCACCATCCTCAATGGCTGTTGTGTGTGATCCCATCAGCGCGGCCACTGCCTTCCTCTTTTGTGCTGTTTCTCCACTGGACCAGGCATGGCGTCCTTTTCCAGGGACTGATCGCTGCTCATAACACATCTACAGTAAGTGAGATGAGGACTCGCCATCCTTGCTTCTAAGGAGCATTCTGTTTGTACTTCTTCAAAGACTGATTTGTTGATTCATCTGGCAGTTCCTAGTACTTACAATATTCTACAACAGCATCAGAAATCAAATGTATTGATTCTTTTTTGGTCTTCCTTATTCAATGCACAACTTTGTAACCACACGAGGCCATGGAGAACACCATATCAAAATGATATTTTTGCTTACCATACTTTAACGAGGTCTTGTGCAGCACACTTACCCAATTCAAAGCTTCACTTGATCTCTTCATTGCTCCCCCCATACACATTGATTGTGGATCCAAGCACAACAAAGTCCTGGACAACTGCAATGGTTTCTCCATTGATCGTGATGTTACATATTGCTTTAGTTGGGAAAGTCGTTGATTTTCATCAGTAAGTGCTTCATGTCCGCCTCACTTTCAGTAAACAAGGATGTATTGACTGCACATCATGGCTTGCAAATCAGTCTTCCGCCAATCCTGATACAACATTCTTCATACAATCATTTGATTATTTGCCCAGCATACAGATTGAATAAATGTGGTGAGAGGCTAGAACCATGAGACACGCTTTTCCTGATTTAAACCTGTAGTCTGCCCTTGTTCCACTTGCACAGCTTTCTGCTGATCGATGTACAAGCTCCGCATGAACACAATGAAGTGTCCTGATTTCCCATTTTTCTCAAAGCTATCCAGTTTGTTATGGTCCATAGAATCAGCAAACACTTAGTCAACGGTTGATAGTAAATGTGTTTGGATTTGTAGGCCATACAGATTTTGGTGGCAAGGAAGATTTTCCATAGCTTAGAAGAGAAAATAGTCTCTCCGTCAGGGTTTTGCTTCTTTTTAACACTTGCAATTCTTTCTATGGGAAAGGACAGATGATAAATTGAATGAGAATTCCAATTGCACAGCGTTAAAAAATGCTCATTAAATGTCAGTGGGATTAGTAGCATCAATCCAGCAAGTTATTTATTTTGTCCCTATTTTTAATAAAGTAGTTTAGCCACAAGTGTCTTCCCTGCATACACAAGTTTAATTTTTCATAAGTCTGTCCTTAAAGAACACCATGTTCTCCTGAGAGTAAGATTAATGACAATGTAAATGACATTATTTTGGCTTTCAGAGCATTTCACAGATTTAATACTCCGTTCCGGTTCATGAAAAGCTCAAGATTCATTTCTTAGCGATTAGGAGACGATGTCCTTCTTATAGAGTATCCTTGTATCATCAATCAATTATTTTTATTTCATACTTTATTCTGAGATAAGGAATGTGAATGCTCATTATAACTCAGGGAAAGGTGCCGCCAAGAAAGGCGGAGCCTTACTTACACAGAGTCCCGTTTGGTAGAATTTAAAATAACATGTTATTGCGAAGTGCCTTGAATGAGAAAAAATACCCTTGGCTGATAGAAATTTTATATGCTGAATGTTATTTTTTGAAATCTAACTAATCTCTAGGAACTTTCCACTAATATTCTTTCTTTGCTTCCATCAGGAATTTAAACTGCTTTTGCTCTAGATTTTTCTCCACAAACCCCTGAATTTCATGATAAATTTTCTCTTCCTTTTTCTCACAAATTCCAAGTTTTCTTCTGTTACATTTTGCACTTCTGTTGCCCTCTGCAATATTGATTAAAATTCAGAGGTAAACAAAAATGAATGCAGCCACTGAGCAATTTATGGGACTGCAGCCATCGGTCATTTTTATTTCCTTTATTCTCCTTTTGTAAATGACTCTAATATTTCTTACTTTCCTGCGTACATTTAGCTAATTCTACTTTTGTTTACTCTCTGAGCTGTGTGAACTCATTACTGTAATTCTAAGATTAGCATTTTCTATATACTTGACTGAAATAATACTTTTTATTGATCTTTTTGGCATTTGCTTAAAATGCAAATTGACTGACATTTGTCTTGGTCACAATAGATATATTTATATAGACAAAGGACATATTTATATATAGGCATTCAAGGGATCAATCAATGGCAATGCCTTTGCACATCAGTATTTGGGTGCATCTATAATATTGAAAAATGATTTTTCTTCTCCATAGACACCACACCATGTGTGATCATAAACAACTAGTCAAGGGACCTCTAGAGCATTCTCTTATTCAAAAGACTTAACAGAGCACATCATGCCACAAGTTTTATTCTACCTGAATTTCTTCCTTTTAGCAGATATTCTCTAATAAAATAGGAAAAGGATGTACATTTGCACTCTCCCGCATATATTAGGCAATTTCCCGTGTAACCTACATTTCTATTTCTATATTAATGTCCTTAGTTCACAGATAACAATGTTGAAGCTAAGCGGTTCAGTCATCTTCTCAAAGTTGTAAGAGCAATATGTAGTGACCCTTTGAGCCAAGTCCCTTCAAATGTACTTGACTTTACAACATGACATTGCTTCTATTGTAATATCTATCTCTGTGATGTTTGGGATTATATCGACTTCTCACTCCTGGTGAGATGTAGAGTCCTAACTGTCAATCAAGTCAGTCTGAAGATGCCTCTTGGGAAGTGGAGCCTTTTTATAAGAGACACAAGTCACCCCTCCTCTTTCAGTCTTCACATTTCCCTTCCTAATCACTGACCCCCATGTGGCCACCTGACCTTGAGAAGCATGGGCTCTCCGCCAAGTTATAACTGACTTCGGACCCACGCTATGCTGCACCTGCCAGCTCGTGATCTCTCTGCGTCTCGCTCTACCTTGAGTTGCCATCGGCTTGCAGCGCTGTGAGTTTGAGAGAAAATTACTTCTTGATGTAAAGTTCTTTCTCACCCATGTATGGGTGTCACTGGCGCTGTTTCTCTAGTCAAGCCAGTCTAACACAGTCTCCTTAATGAGTCTCTGGATGGTGCAGATTGTGAAGCCCTTTACTAACTGAAAGGTTGGCGATGGTCCAAACCCACATACAGTCATGTCGGCAAAAAAGATGTGGTGATCTGATTCCGAATGGTCGCAGCATCCAGAACTTGGAATTCCCTCAGCAATCCTCTGCACACGAGGTCCTCATGAGCAAGAAGTAACTCGTGACGACAAACTTGGAATTTGCTTGTTTGGTTGCAGAAAGAAACAAAGAGGAAGGAAGGAAGGAACTTATAGGGAAAAATATATATGTATAAATTTTTCCCTAGATTATAACTATTTAGAAAAAAGGTATGAATGCTCTTCTTCATTGCGTAGTTTGTGAAATTTAGTTTCATATTGCACTTTTTATTAAGTTCTTTTCCACTTTATTTGATTACCCCCCAAATAATTTAGAAAAAAATATTGATGAACTATGTACTAAAGGTATCATAAATGGTGAGGAAATAGGAAATAGAGGCTCTGAATTTCAAATGGTGTTTCATTTGTTGTACCTCCTCCTGGCACATGAGTTGATTTCAATTATCAAATGATTTTTATGTAGGAATTTACTTTGTATTTGTCTATGCTTCCAGTAGAGTGTCCATAAGAATAACTGCAGAACTCTCCATTTGACTGTCACCAGTATAGGCAGAGCAGCTAGTCTCAAACTTCTGTTTGCAACATGCATAAAAATTACTTCAGAAATGTGTTTAAAATGCAAACAAATATATCTTGTGTCCAGAATTTTTAAATCAATCAGTCTTTGATGTAGAATTCAGTCATTTGCTTTTTATTTTAATGGAAGAAGCCTGAGAACTACACTTTTAAATATACTAACTAAAAATATCACCTCTTCTTTTTAGAAGGTTTACTTATTTGAATCGAATCTGGCAATGCATTAGCTAGACTGCTTGGAAAGCCTCCCTATGCTGATTCCTGTTTTCCATTGGTCACTAATAAAAGTCCCTGAGCAGTCTGCACAGCGACGGTTGCAATGCCTGAATCTCATCCTCCTGTACTAGCGTATGCAAATGATTTTCATGGCATATGCACACCCTGGCTGAAGTTTATCTCCTTGATTTTAATTAAGTCTTTTAATGCAACTTCCTGAGGATACTGCAGACCGAGAGACTCACACACTTTTCACCATTACCAAATTAACTTTTCCCCAAAATATACTAAGGAAGTATTAGTTTGAATTATTTTGGTTAAGTTATGAGATCAACGCTCATGAAAGGGGGGCGGGAAGGAATTTTATCAGAGACTAAAGTTTCTCAAGGATGAAACCCAGTTGACTCTGAGGTATAAAGAGAGCCAGAAGCAAAACAAAAAGTGTCTTGTTTTGTTAGATGAGAGTACCAGGAACTCTTATCCATTATTGGTTGGATATTAAATGATATGGAAGATTTGTTGATAGCTCCCAACATTTGGAAATAACTAAGATGTCACTCATGAAGTAAACAAACAAACAGATGTACTTATGATCTTATAGAGCAACAATAAGAAATATAAGCAGAATGCTATAAAATTCATCTAGGCCCCTGAATGCATAGTGCAAAAGGAAGAGATTCAGTGTGAACAATCTAGACACTCTATGAGCGCAGCATGGGACATTCTTGGAGAGAGATAACCAAGTATAGTGGACAGGTCAATGGTCGCCAGGGGTCCACGCAGGAGGGAAGTGGGAGAAACGGTGACTCATAGGGCATTAGAAAAGTCATGAAACAATTCGTCACGATACTTTAGTGATAGATGCTCAACAGCATTTCTCAACCCTCATGGACCTGGACAGTGCAAAGTCAACCCTGGGGAATCTCATCAATAACGATGTATCAATGCCATTTTAAAAATTATAATGTAGCAATGTTATGATTAACTATGAAATTTGGCTAGTAATCATGGATCCATATCGATTCATCAAGTATCATATCTGGGGCGACAGTGTGCTTAGTGCAGAAAGGAATACATAGGAACCCTTAAGTACTATGGGCTAGAAAGTTATATAAATTTAACACTGCTGTAACACCTGAAGTGCATTTTAGAAAGGTCAGAGACTTGAGGGCCATTTGTCTCTCATCTCAACAACACTCTTTCATGCTTTAGTTGATCTCTGCGCAACTGATGATTCTCAAATGTAACGGTAATTGGATCAGGGATCTAAATATCTGTTCATCTTAGTGAAAATGGCCCGAGCAAGAATACATTGACCTAACTTGGATTAGTTGCTTGCCCCAGCAAATCCATTATGACTAAGAAAATGATTAAACAATTGCTTATAATGTGGTGGGGGAGATAATAAGATGTCATTTGTTTAAAAGAAATGAAACTTACAATAAACAAAGTAAAATATTAGCGCTAACTGAATAATTCATGTCAACCTAGCATGAGATCGACAGTTTAAAGTACTGACACATGTTTTTGGTGTGTTCATGCAATCATAACGTGCCACCCCACTTAAATTCAGCAGAACAAGTAATGGTTCTTACAGGTGCTCCTTCTTTTTCAATAGAATTACTCACATCCTCAGTGCACTAAAAATATAAAGTAAACAGTCTACGAGATTATCCTCCAATCTCCCAAGCCATTTTCATCACTATTTTGCACCCAAAGCTTCACAATATCACAAACCTACAGTGCAGTCTAAGCCTGACCCAACCCCCCAGACCCCAGCCCCAACACAGACACACAGACACACACTCACGCTGTTCACTAGCGGGGCTATTGCAAAGCCTTCTTTTTCAGGAATTCCTAAGAGTGAATGGAATGTTCTCTTGTGAGATTGCTCCATATGTTCCGAGACAGTCTTGACCCTGGGTCCAGCCAGCGCTGAATGAGTAATCTTCTCCTACATTCCTGTAGTTATTCCTTCTATGGGCTGGTTGTTTCAGGGGCTCTGCATCCAATTGGATTCAGGTCTCTTCCTGAAAAATGTGCAATCCTTCTTATCCAAATATTTAGGATATCCAAAAGATACACTTCATCCATTACAATCAATGAAATAAAAGGGGCCCTTTCCTTCATTACCTTTTAAAGGAAATAGCAAAGAAAGCTCCATGACCCAGGGGCAGAGCCTACGTCCTAAGAAACACATCCAAGTTCAATGACATTCTTAAGCAGGTGAGCAGATTCTGATCTTGTGGAATAAAGAAAGACCCTCAATAAGGCAGACTGACACGTTGGCTGCAACAATGGGCTCCGGCACCAGAATGATTGTGAGGATGGCACAGGACCGGGCAGAGATTCCCTCTGGTTGTGTTGTGTGCTAGGCCTGTCAGACTAACGCCCCCCCCCCCAAAGTGAAGACATGTGAATTAGATTGAATATTGAACAGAGCTGCAAGTTACAATAATAACTTCTGCCTATTGAGCAATTACTCTGTGTGCCAAGCACCGTAGTAAGCACTTTCTGTTCTTTTCCTGGCACAGAAGAAAGTGGCGGAAGGACCTGTCCGGCAGTGACGTCTGTACTGCTGGAATCACTGTGGCAAATGTCAGCAGCCTCTTCCATTATCTGTGGAGAGGAGTGGGGGTGGGGGTGGAGAACCAGACCCTCAACTCAGAGAAAGGATGCTCAGCAAGGAGGCAGAACAGATGCTTTGGTTACAGAACTTCTTTGGCACATCAGGTTGTGAGGGTCTAGGTGATTGGTAGTTCCAGGGAAATTACCCTGCTCACCATAACTTACTGTGTTTTTGTTGTGTTAGGTACCATTGAGTCAGTTCTGACGCATTAGTGACGCTGGGCACAAGAGAACAAAACACTGCACTGCCTGCACCATCCTCCCAAGTGTTGTTCGTGTGCTTCAGCCCATTGTTGCAGCTCCTGTATCAATCCAACTAGTGGAAGGTCTTCTTTTTGGCAGCTCCTCCATTTTAATAAGCATAATGCCTTCTATGGGGACGGGCCTCTCCTGCCAATATGTCCAAAGTAGGTAAGGCGAAGTCTTGACATCCTTGACTCTAAGGGGCTCTCCGGATATACAGATCCAAGACAGATGTGTTTGTTCTTTTAGCAGTTCCTAGGACTTTCAATATCTTCTCCAGCACCACTCAAATGCATCGAGTTTTCTTCAGTCTTCCTTATTCAATGTCCAACTTCCACGGACATAGGACGAAGTGGTAAGTACCATGGCTTGAGTCAGGCGCACCTTAGTCTTCAAAGGAATATTTTTGCTTTTCAATATTCTAAAGAGGTCTTGTGCCACAGATTTGCCCAATGTAAGGTCTTTTGATCTCTGGACTGCTGCTTCCATGAGCATTGATTGTGAAGTCAAAGAAAACGAAATCCCTCACAATTCCAATCTTTGCTCCATGTACCATGGTGTTACCTATCTATCCATTTGTAAGAATTCATTGAGTCATAATTCATACTGAAGGCTGCAATCCTTTTTTAAAAAATATTTTTAGTGGGGGCTCTTACATCAATTATCACAATCCGTACATTCATCCATTGTGTCAAGCACATTTGCACATAGGCCATCATCATTTTCAAAGCACTCTCTTTCCAGTTGAGTCCCTGATATTAGCTCCCCATTTCTTTCCCCCCTCCGTCCCCCCTCACCAACCCTTGATAAGTTATTGATTATTATTTTCATCTTACATTGTCTTCCATCATACCTCACCCACTTTTCCACTATTTGTCCCCCTGAGAGGGGGTTATAGGCTGATCCTTGTGATTTATTCCGCCTTTCTTCCCCCACCCTCCCCTAATCTTCCTGCTATCTCTACTCTCATGGTTGACCCTGAGGCTTTATCTATCCTGAATTCCCTGTGTTGTGGAATCTTAATGTAACAGTGCACATGCTCTGGTCCAATCTGATTTGTAAGGTAAAACAGGTCATGATAGTGGGATGAAGGAAGCACCAAAGAACTAGAGGAACGTTCTGTGTTTCATCAGTGTTATACTGCATCCTGACTGGCTCATCTCTTCCCTGTGACCCCTCTGTGAGGGGATGTGCAATTGTCTACAGATGGGCATTGGATCTCCACTTTCATGCTCCCCCCCCCCCGCCCTTCACATTGGGTATGATATTGTTCTGGGTCTTAGATGCGTGATACCTGATCCCATCAACGTCTCGTGATCACAAAGGCTGGTGTGGTTCTTCCATGTGGACTTTGCTACTTTTCAACCAGATGACCACTTGTTTATCTTCAAGCCTTTAAGACCTCACACCCTATATATTTTGATAGCCAAGCACCATCAACTTTCTTCACCACATTTGCTTACGTACCCATTTTGTCTTCAGCAATTATGTTGGGAAGATGGGCATCACAGAATGGAAGCCTGTAATCCTTGATCTTCATGTACTTCAAGTACTCCCACATGTTAAGCAAACAAGGATGTGTCCTCTGCATATTGAAGGTTGTTAATAGTTTCCTCCAATCCTCATGCTACTTTCTTATGTATATAATCCAACAGCTCTGATTGTTTGCTGAGCATACAGATTGAATAAGTATGGTGAGAAGATACAACTCTGACACACACCTTCCTGTGTTCCATGCCCTTTTCTGAATCCAGCCTGATCCTCTGGAACAACCTGTCAATGTACTGCTGCAACCATCGTTGAGTGATCTTTAACAAAATTTTACTTTATTGTGATATCAATGATATTGTTCTGTAATTTGAGCTCCTTTCTTTGGAATGAGCAAAAACCCCTACTATAGATCTGCTCATTTTCAAATCCTGGCACCCCATTTTCCAGAGTCCTTTCAAATTAACCAGCAGTCATTCAATAAATAGATTCTGAATAATAGCTTTCAATAAATTGACAAGAATCATAGGCAATTGACCAAAAAAAGTAGCTCCAAGAATTGCTGTGGAGTTTTGTTAATACAGTCTTTTACAATATAGTCAGATAATTCATATTCTTTGTTCTCAGTCAGCAAATTTTTGTCACGGGTTGGTTCCAAACAATTGGAAAAAAATGAACTAGTGGAGATAACAAGGAGCTCTGGTGGCATAGTGGGTAAAACATTGGGCTGATAACCACAAGACCGGCAGTTCTAAACCACCCACCACTCTGTGAGAGAAAGACAAAGCTGTCTACTCCCACAAAGACTTCCAGTATTGGAAACCCACACGGGCAGTTCTACCTTGTCCTATGGAGTCACTCCAGAATTGAATCATAAATGTGAGCTTTTTTTGAGTTATAATTATAATGAGTGTGCCCACTGAAGAGATTCCTTGGCTTTCTGAGGGTTTTTGTTTGTTTGTTGCATTAGTGAAGAGTGCCTAGTGAATTTGAAGTTGCTTTAAAAGCTACGTTTCCACAATTGTGCTAACAACACATACGCTAGAATACCCAGGGCAAACGGGCGGGTGAGGGGTTTGATGACTTCATCAAGTAATAATCACTAATTTAGACTCTTTGGGAAAGAACTATCTCCCAACTATTGCTATCAGCTAACCTTTACCTTTTTAAAAAAAAAAGTTTTACATCATGTAGATGCCTGTGAATTAGGAACATAGTACCGGCCATGTCCTCCCTTTGAGTTCTATATGAGTTTTCCAGCACATTTTTTTATGCAGTGTTTGCCTATTCCGGCTGGCTTATACTCAAGTATATACGGTCAGTAGATTCCCGGTGGTATGGTGGTTTTTCATGAGGTTGCTAACCTTAAGGTGAGCCATTCGAAACAACCACTCAATCCACTGGAGATAAACAGTTTTCAAATCCCGTAAAGAGTTACAGTCTCAGAATCTCACTGGGCTGGTTCTATCCTGTCATGCGTATGAGTGGGCATCTTCTCCATGACTAACTGTTAGTGAGAAGCATTTTTTCCCAATGGGAGGTTGTTCCTCCCCATTTACCCACCAAGCAAAATGTAGTCAATCACCTTCTCTGAGACGAATATGATCCCATTCTCCATCTTGACCTCAATTTCAGTAAGAAGTACTTACTACTCTGGTAGGTGTACAGTTGATTGGAGATGACCTTTGTACAATTGTGTGTGGCAGCAACTTATTGGTCTTCTTGCGTTGTCCTTTTGTGATAGTTAGGTCTTTGTGCCAACACAGTACCTATAAGAAGATGTGGATTTTAGCCTGTAGATCAGGTTTCAGCCAGATGATGTCCCTTGGAGGTATGGCCAAGCTATAGGGCTCTGCACTCTGCAGACTGGCCTCTCTGTCTCCTTTCCTTTCCTTCTTCTTCCTCCTTTTCCTCTTCTTCCTCCTCCTCCTCCTCCTTGTTGGTCCTTCCAGTGCTCTGCTTAATCCAACAGCCCTGCCTCATAAGTGTGCGGTGCTACCTGTGGACCAAGAGCCACCTTGCCAAGCCAACCATGGACCACATCGCTGTGCCATGCTGGCTGCCGTGTCTGCTGCCTGTTGGCCAACTCCACTGGTGTTGACACCACTCCAGAACTCCACTTCACCTGCTATTGTGTGGGGCTCCTAGACTTGCTCCACCACACTCCACTACCTGTTCTTCTGATATTCTGCTTCCTTGACCTTGGAGCTAGGGGTCACAGGAGTTGGGAAGACCGTCAATACTTTAACTGGCCTACAAAAGTGTGTTGCACTGGGTTCTCTGTACCTCTGGGCAAACTCATTTGCTGTTTTAATTCCTTTTCACTTAATCAACTAATCCACTGATACACACAATCATAAGTGTTCTAATTCTGCTTCTCTAGAGAAATCTGCTTAAAAAAAGATCTCTTGAAAACCTGACCAGCTGAGGTGAGATGTCCTCTGCTGAAGTGGTTTTTAAGATGTCCGTGTAGACCCAAACAGGCTCTCTACTTCTGCCAGAAGACACAATATCCTTCACACCCCCCATCCAAAATATTCAGTGTGGAAAACTCTCTAAGTCAGTGGTTTTCAACCTTCCTAAAGCCACGACCCTTTAATACAGTTCTTTATGTTGTGGTGAAACCCACCCAACCATAAAATTATTTTCGTTGCTACTTCATAACTATAATTTTGCGACTGTTATGAATCAGGTGACCCCTGTGAAAGGTTTGTTCAACCTCCATAGAGGTTGGGACCCACAGGTTGAGAACCACTGCACTAAGTGAAGTGGACTTTAGCTCAGACTCACCTGTGGTCCATGGATTTAAGGCTATGAGAAGAAGCGGTTAGAGAACTGGTGGCCATTGGACTTTGGTTCTGATCTCTTGCCTTGAGGGTGACCAGTGAATGGTGGCTTTGGACTACCATATATTTTCTTTTTTAATGCCTTCCTTTCTTTACTATGATATGAATTAATCTGAAAGGCATGGTTCTGCCTTCGTGAATTAATCTTACTGAATGTTTTGCCCTGTCAGCAACCCTACTTTTTGGGTACAGAGAGTGTCCAGTCACTTAAGAACTTACGCTATACAAGTCAACAATTTTGTATGGCAGTTCTTATGATGTATGAATTATATGTCAATAAAACTGTTAAAAATAAGAATCAAGGGTATGGGAAGTGTAGGAAGGTGGCCTCTAAATTCTACTGAAGGGTAGAGAAAAACAGAGGGAGCCTGTGAGGCACACCTGAGATTTGCCTCTGGTTACAAATCAATAGAGGCAATGAAACACCACCAGCCACTCCTCAGGAGAAAGACAAACTGAAATGTGGGGCTTCTAGCAATCACACTGTTTAAAATCTAAGATTGTTTCAGAACTTGTGTAAGGATAGGCCCAGTACATCATCAAATCACTACTAGAACTATGTTTTAAACTCAAAAAATTTTCTTTTCTAATTTACTTAAAATACATAGCATTTCAACTATATTTGTTTAAATAATCATATAATTCTGGGTGTTTCCAAGAACTTCAGTTTGTTCAACCTCTCCCTGAAAGCCATCACAGTCCAAGAACGAGGCCGCTCAATTAAGGGTCAATACTTTTCTATATCACTTCTTGTTGTCTATGTTAAAATGATAAAAAAGGTTCATCTTTTCCTGAATTTCTCATGGAATTTAGTTTTTTTTTAACCCAATTCAGGATTCAGAAAAATTTTTCAGTTTTCATCTCAGGCTTAGCTCGTCTGTTATGCTTTGTTATTTAAAACAGTCCACGAAGTCATCCCATTTTTGATAGGTGTGCCTTGCATAATGTATGAGGATGTGTTCATGTAGTATCGTCACACAGTTGAAGACACCATCCATCTCTAAGAATCAGTCTCTTAAATCTGCACCAATGCTCTCAGGTCATTGTAAAACACATTTTCAATTCACAGCATCTTAAAAGCTTCCAAGAGTTCATGTTTGTGAGCTTTTAAAATGGTTTATTGATCTAAGGAGCCTGTTGGGGAGGTCTAATTTATGTTTCCCAGTTATGATCATGTGTCTGTAGCAATCCATATTTTCTGTCTGTAGTGATCTATATACTGCTGAAGGTTTGACAACTTTATTTCTCTCTTTCCAGTATCTTGCTTGTCCAAACATTTCAGATGTGTTCTATCAGAGCTGAAAGCCAAGAAATAAGTAGCAAGTAGGTAGAAACTCACAGTGTACAAAAAGATAAGAATCTCACTCAGTCTTTATATTAACTAAGGTAAATGACATAAATTTCTATTTCAAAGCAGTCACTAAACTACTTCATGAACAGCTATTTATTAACTTTTTCTAAAACCTCATTGGCACTGAATCTAGCTTTAGCAACAGAACTGTTTGAAAAGATATATTTTATTTCAATAAAATTATCAAACTGAAAATTAACTGTACTTCATTAATGTCACGAAGTAAAGATATGTTGACATACTTTAATGTCAAGGGACTTCACAAGGAAAATGCAATTCTGTAAGGTTTCACTTCTCAGGCTTTTAATTACTAGAATACACACATATAAATGTTTTAATATATATCCTTATATAATTCATACTTGACAATACATAATGATTCAAAAAATATCCCATCCAAAGAAGTTAGATTAATCATAACTTTTGAAATGTATAATAAACTACCTTTACAGGTAATCTTACTTCATTACCTATAACACTATTTGTTGTAAATTTACTGGAATACTGTATTACATCCTCATTCTCACAGTGACTATACTGCGAATAACATTGAGAACATCATTTCAACAGAGAGGAACCGGTTCTTATTCACCCCCTCGGCCAGTTTGCAGTGGCAGTATGCTGCTGTGGTGCTGGAAGCTTCATGCTGGCAGGTAAATGCCAGCAATGGAGCCCATGGTGGACAGATTTCAGCTGAACTTTAAGAGCAAGAGAGACTAGGAAGAAGTACTTAACAATCTACTTCTCTTAAAAATTACACACTGAAAGCTCCATGAACAGCAGTGGGAAATAGAAGATGAGACTCTCAACATGAAGGCACTTAACCCATATCTGTGGAAGAACAACAAAAGGAAGTACATGCTCAGCATTTCTCAAATGGAAAAATGCGGAATAAGAAACTAAAGAGTTGAGGTGAGTTGTGATACTGAAAGGTTTCAGGGCAATGTTGTGATTGAAGCAATAAGTATCCAGGGAAGATGGAAGGAATACACAGTCCCTGTATTAAAAATAATTAGTTAACATTCATCTATCCCAGGAGACATTATGTGATCAAGAATTGACTGTGAAGAAAGTAATCCAAGCTGTACTGAAGGCAGTATTAGTAAAAATAAGATGTAATAATTGGCACAATATTGATAGATGTATTTCAATGAATGAATGCAAGTCTGAAGTCAAAAAAATGGAAAAGCAGCCCCCTGGACAACCAACTGGAAGAGGTCCGTATTTGTGTCCATTCCAAAGGAAAGTGGTGCAGGCAAGTGGGGAGATTATTAAATGATTCATTAACGACACCAGGTGCAAGTGAAATTTTGCTGAGAATAATACAAAAACGGTTGTTGCCGTATATTATTAAGGCGCTTGAATTTTGAAATTCAAGCAGGAGGGAATTGTTTCGACAGAACAACAGGATAAGATGGCGGTTGTAAATAAAAATAGTGTGTGAGGTTTGTATCCCTTCAGCGTGTTTATTTAATCAGTATGCTAGGCAGTGTGCTAGGGAAATCATCCTTTCATCATGCTTATTCAATCAGTTAGCTAGGAAAATAATCAGAGAAGATGGAATACATGAAGAAGAATGTAGCAAGAGGATTCAAGGAAAATTGAGTAACAACGTGTGATACCCACATGACACCACCTTGCTCGATGTGGGAGTTACATAAGCTGATATTAATTGAGGATTCAGAGTGAAGGGGTGGAGTCTAGCCTGTCAATCAGATAGAGCTCAAGAACCTCATTTGGAGGTGCTAACAAAATAAATAGCTTGCTGGAGGCAGGACACACTCACTCCTTGTGAAACATCTCCGCTGACAAGACACATGGACCTATGTAAGAGCTCTGGAGCCAAAGGAACACATGGAGACTCCTGCTAGCACTGAGATGGTTACAACGCCACTGGATCCACAAGACTTCCTACCCACTGACCTGTGATCTTCCTGCAATTGGTGTCATTGCATGTGTTTCATGAGTCTAAAGAGGACTTTATAGATTGGTATCGAACATATGGGCTGATATCAAATTTATGTACTTGATCTGGATTGGGCTGGGATGTTTTCTCAATATTCAATTGCTCTTGTATATAAAGCTCTTTCTTATACACATATGATTCTTCCTATATTTGTCGCTCTAGTCTATCCCGACTAACATACTTGCTGAAAGTGAAGAAGGCTTGAAGTTTTTACTAATGTAACATCAAAGTATGGACTATCCCTCATCTGAAAGAAAAAAAATTACACAGCTGGACCAATTTGAAACAACATAATACATGGAAGCACTTTTGGTTGAAGATATTATTTTATATACAGCAGGGGTTTTATTTTAGTGAATCAACAATCGGTGCCCCTAGAAGCCAAGAAATCACATAAAGTTTTGCATTGGACAAATCTGCTGTAACAGACTACTTTAAAGACCTCAAAAGTAAAATATGTGACTTTGAAGGCTGAGGTGTGCCTGATCCAAGACATGGTATTTGCGATCACTTCACATGTATGTAAAGGCTGGACAATGACTATGAAAGACCACGGCAGAACTGCTTCTTTTGTATTATGGTATTGATGATGAATATTGAAGTAGTACTGGCTGCCTGAAGACAAAAATAATCCCTCTTGGGAGAAGCAGGAGCAGAATGTTCCTTAGAAGTGAGTATGGCGAGACTTCGTCTCATGACCTTTGTACAAGTTTGTTTCTTGTTTTGTTTTTTATTTTTTAAACTTAATAAATCTTTTTATTGGGGCTCCTACAATTCTTATCACAATCCATACATATGTCAATGGAGTAAAGCACCCTTATACATTTGTTGCCCTCGTCATTCTCAAAATTCACCTTCCACTTGGGTTCCTGGAATCAGCTTGTTTTCCTTTTTTTCCCCTCCCCTCCCTCTTTGCTCCCCCATCCCCCTTGAACCCTTAATAACTTGTAAATTATTATTTTATCTTATCTTACACTGCCCGGCATCACCCCTCACCCCCCTTCCATTTGCCCATCCCCCAGAGAGGAGGTTATACAGAGAACCCCAAGATCGGTTCTCCCTTTCTAAACCCCCTTCCCTCCTGGTGTCACCACTCTCACCGCTGGTCCTGAGGGGTTCATCCGTCCTAGATTCCCTGTGTTTCCAGATCCCTACTGCACCGCTGTACATCCTCTGGCCTAACCAGATCCGCAAGGTAGAATAGGGGTCATGATAATTGGGAGGGGAGGAAGCGTTCAAGAACTAGAGGAAGGTTTAGAGTTTCATTGTTGCTACACTGATCCCTGAGTGACTCATCTTCTCCCCACTACCCCTCTGCAAGGGATGTCCAGCTGTCTACAGATGGGCATTGGGTCCCCATCACGCACTCCCCCTCATTCACAGTGATGTGATTTTTCCCCCTCTGCCTTTGTTGTTTGAAACCTGGTCCCCTCTGCCCTTCACGATCACACATGTTGGTGTGCAGCTTCCATGTGGTCTTTGTTGGTTCTGGGCTGGATGGCTGCTCGTTTACTTTCAAGCCTTGTGTGCATAAGCAAGTGTGGTGAAGAAGAGTGATGGTACCTGGCTATTGAGAGATATAGTGTCCGGGGGCTTAAAGGCTTGAATGTACATGTTATCACGAGGGACACGCCAGATGTTTTGGGAAGTAGAAAGTCCATAATTGAAGGGGAGGAAGACCTTGGCTGCATGGACTTTCATCATGCTGCCACAGTGGCCTCAAACACAGCCATGATCGTTAGCCTCAAGGAGAACTAGGAAGTGTTTCCTTCGGGTTTGCTTGGGGCTGTCATGAGTCTGAACTAAGTTCAGTCCACCTATGAATAATGATTATGGTTTTAATGAGGTGTGCAATACATATGCGTGAAATAACAGGCCCAAGCCAAAGTGTTAAAATGTTGATCATTCATATTCATACCTACTCTATTTTTTAAAGCCATATTACAATGTTAATTTCTTTTATGTTTTTATGAGGTGTTTTCTCAGTATAATGATTGGATTTTATCATAAACCAAACATTTAGTCATGTTCAGGTTGCAACCTTAATCTCTGTTTCTCACTTCATTGCTTGTATCATCAATTGAAAACTTTTATCATAATCTTAATTTTCCCATCAATTAATACATTTTAGTTGTTGTGCTATATCAAAAGAAGACATTCTATCTAATTATTTTTAATTAACCTTGATGATATCATATCCCACTAACTGTGGATCTGGCCTGAACTATTTGTCTGAGGGTTAGCAGTGAAGTTGAAATATATTTTTCATTCTTTTGTTGGCTCACTTTTCACTTTATTACACCAAGGTAAGCAAAAAAAAGAGAACGACTCTCAACAAGATAGATCGGCACAATGGCTCCCCCAGTGGCCCCAACTATAGCAATAAATTCAAGATCGCGCAGGGCTAGGCAGTGTTTCATTCTCTTGTACACAGGATGGCTCTGACAGAATTGACTCCATGCTATTTAACAACAATTATGCTTCTAGCCCAGCACAACTGTTATTCATATTGTTACAATTAAGTGCAACCAAACCACTCCATCCAGGTGATGTTAATGCACATGGGCCCTCTGTAGGGTTTCTGAGCTAGACATCTTTACAGACGCATGGCAGCACATAGCTTCCTGCTTTCCTGTCGAGCAGCTGCTAAGCGCTGACCTTCACTTTAGTCCACTGTTTACTGGAGATTGGCATGGGTGTTCTTTTTAAAATCAATTAAAGTCTAATAAATATAGAGAAAATGATGGACAGTCAAAATCATCGAGAAGATCATTTAAAATTTTAAGTTCATACCCAGTATTTTAAAGCAATGAACCTTGACTTAAGCATGTTTTGAACTTTTCAATAATAACTAATGACAATGAGAAGCCATTATGAATACTAACACCTTTTAAGACTCATCAACTGATTCATAAAGATAGGCCTTTGCCAAAATCTAATAATATTTATAACATGAAAAGATCACTATTTGCATATTAAACAATACACATTGAAATGCTTCTTTTAAAAGTTTTTTAATCATAAGGAAAACAACAATATATGCATACTCAGGTGAAAATAAAATTTCTTTGTACTATGTAAAAGAGCCAAAATGATGGACTGAATAAGATAGAGCAGAAAACTAAAATGCATCCTGTGGATCTAATTGTGAAAGTTTACAATATCTACTGGCTAGTGTACAATTTATATTATTCCTAAAATATGTAAGGGGATTTTGTGTGTGTGTGTGTGTGTGTGTGTGTGTGTGTGTAAGAGTTAATGGAGAATCTAATAGCAGCTAAAACCAAGTCAGGTGCTGCATGTGGAACGGACCACCAACTGTTCATATGTAAGTTCAAGTTGAAGCTGAAGAAAAACTTTAAAAGTCTATGAGCGCCACCATATAACTACGAATATTTCTCCCCGGAATTTCAAGAATATCTTAAGAAGAGATTTGCTATATTGAACACTAATGACAGAAGACCTGATGAACTGTGTGAAGGTCTCAAGGACATTGTGGTCGTTACATAATTTCGTGTCAAGGTGATGATATATAAAAGGTATGGGTGATATTCAACCTGTCCATCAAATCACAGCATGATGATGCCTCCTAATGAGGAGGGCCTAGGGAACCGCCCCCTCTCTCTCAGCCTTCACCTCCCTGCTAGCGGACCCTGATTGCTGCTATGCATCCACCACCATTGGATCCACGCGGCTTTGGACACACCATCCAGTGATCTTTCTGCATTTTTGCATCATTGAAGTGGCTGCATGAGTCTGAATAAGGACTTACAGACTAGTACCAGACTTATGGATTTGAGTTGGATCTGGCTGAGATGTTTTCTCAGTACATTATTCCTTCTTGATATAAAGCTGCATCTTACACATGCATGAGTGTCACTGGATTTGTTTCTGTAGTCAACCCAGCCTAAGACAGACATCTTAAAGGAAGCAAAGAGTCATTTTAAAAGACAGAAAAGAAAGAAAAGATCAAAGTGGATGTCAGAGGAGATTCTAAAATTTGCTCTTAATCATAGAGTAGCTAAGACACATGGAAGGGATGATGATATCAAAGAGTTGAATAGAATATTTCAAGTAGAAGACAAAAACATTATAATACAATGTGCAAAGACCTGGAGTTAAAGCACCGCCAGGGAAGAACATACTCAGCACATCTTAAACTGAAAGAACTCAAGAAAACAGTCAAGCCTAGAGTTTCCATATTGAAAGATTCTATATGGGAAAAAACAGAATGATGCAAGAAACATCAAAGAGGACGCAAAGAATGCACAGTCACTGCACGAAAACAGAATCGGTCAGCATTCAACTCCTTCAGGAGGTGCCACATCAGCCAGAGGCAGTGGTGCAGAAGGAAGAAGGTCAAACTGCACTGAGCAATCAGCCAAAGGCGAGGCTCCAGGAATTGATGGAATACCAACGGAAATATTTCAGCAGGCTCATGAAGCACTGGATGCGATTACTGGTCTATGCCGGTAAATTTGAATCAAAGCATCAATTGTTGCAGGTGAAATCCACTGAGAGATGCTAAAAATTAGATAGAAAATAATTCTGTGTGCAGTAGTTTAAGAAAAAACAAAATATCATCATCATTTTGAAAATTTATCTCCCAAGATGTTTATTAAATGCAAAGGAAAAAAATTGTAACTTTACAGTAGAGAAACCCAGTAGTTACCATCCTACTCATGATCATGGCTACTATAACTAGTCATCAGAACCCCTAAGAAGGATTAACTTTCACATGTGCTTTTGTTAAAAGAAGATAACAAATTTTGACATGTGAGAATGCATCAGACAAACCTATGCTTATAGACATAAAATAAAATGATTAATATTCTTTGAAAGTTTCCAATCAATGTTTATGGAAGCAACAGTCAAGATCAAAGGAAAAGTTGCATTAGGTAAACCTGCTGCACAAGACCTCTTCAGAGTATTGAAATGCAAGGACGCTGTTTTGACATTTAAGGTGCACCTGACCTAATTTGCATGTGAAAGCTGGACAATGAATAAGGTAGACCAAAGAAGAATCGATGCATTTGCATTGTGGTGTTGGCGAAGAATGTTCAAAGTGCCATGGACTGCTAAAAGGACAAATGGATCTGTCTTGGAAGAAGTTTAGCCAGAATTCTCTTTAGAGGCACTTAAAAGACGTTGAGATTTCATCTTACCTACTTTGAACATATCGTCAGGAGACACCGGGACATTGTGCTGGATCATGTGGAGGAACAGCCAAAGAGGGCATTGGAATAATCATGGAGATGTTTCAGGAGTAGGCAATGTTTCACTCTTTGGGGCATGAGCTCCTTATAGATTCTCCAACTGGGTGGCACCTAACAACAGAAGTGACTAAGTGTCCGGGTCGTTAGCTACAAAGAAAGAATGAGGAGCTAACACAGATTGGAAGAGACTAAAGATATGACAACGGAATGCAATGTCATGTCCATGAAAATATCCCCCAAGAGAAAACAAAACGCCTCCAGATGAAAACTGTTAACATCCGAATAACATGTGTGATTTGGTCCTATTATACTAATGTTAATATCTTAGATTGTTATAATTGAGACATGGTTTTGTATGTTGTTAACATACCACGATTTTGTGCATTGATAACATGTATGGAGGTTGGAGGTATATGAGAATTTCCTGCATGATTTCGTTTTTCAATTTTCCTGTATCTCTAAGCTTATTTCTTAGTAAAATGTTAAAAAAGATCGCACTGTTCATTTAGCATTTATAGCCAATCTATATGAAAAAGTGCTACAGTAATGAAAATCAATTCTATTAAGTACTATGGAGAAAATGGATAAATGAAGAGTCCTTCAAAATATGATTTAACGATGCATTCAGTAAAGTAAGTTGGCTATCCTAGCTGACAGCTGCAGTGCTTCAAGAGTGATTTCACAGAAGAATAAACATTGGCTGCTATATTGGAACAGTAGACATCAAAGCATCCATGTCTAAACAAAAATGGTCTAATTAATTAAAGAGTGAATATTTACTGAATTTTATTTGTTGCCAGGCATTTTTTCAGGTTATCATTAACATGTTAATTTTCCCAACATGCTAATGAGTTAACTATCTGATTTGACTTCTTGAAATAGTTCAGTGACTTTCACAGATCTGCACAGCTAAACAAGTTATGCTGGAATTTTACTCCAGGATCAGGCAGCTCTGAGCCTGTTCTCTAGACTACTGGACACCAAAAAACAGTGACCATTCGAGTTGATTTCAACACGTGGCAACCTCATGTGTGTCAGAGTGGGATGTAGAGTCTTCACTGGCTCAGGCGCCTATGAAGGGAGTTCATGAACTCTTTGTAACACCCAGCGGCTTCTGTCTGTACCTGCCATGGACTCTGCTCCATGAGATGCTATCCTTTTACACTCTGACCTTTAAGCAAAATCTGTGTTAGGAATGCCAGGTTCGCGGTGGACCAAAGTCCACGGTGTGAACAAGAGCAGCATGCTTCTGCAACGATGGCCGTGTGTCAACAGAGCGATCGCTGCCTGGAGCTCCGTGCATACACATCTCAAAGGCTCTCGTTTTCTTATTCCTGGAATTTCTAAAGTCGTTTGTAACGATTTCCAAAAGTAGCCAAGGCTGTCATTGGAGTTTTATTCTTGTGTTTTAACATGTACTTACAGTATTCATGAAGAATTTGAGGACAAAATGCCTGTTTATATCTCTGTGAAAATATAATTATTTTTAGAGACAATGTTTACATCTGACCTAACATTTAATTGTCCATCTAGTTTAATAATCAACATAACCCTTCTCTATAAGCAAACTGTATAGTATTATACTGTTAGTGTGCTGGATAATAGACTGTATTTGTTTGTTTGTTCGTTTGTTTGTTTGAGATGAACTTGTTTGTCACTAAGACTCCAAATCCATCTGTTTTACTTTTCCTCCGTTTTCTCTTTTTCTTTCTTTCCTTTCTCTCTCTCCCTCCCTCCCTCCCTCCCTCCCTCCCTTTCTCTCTTCCTCTCGCTCTCGCTCTCTCTTTCTTTTGCCAGACCACTATTTAGATTTGAGGAATAGGAATCTAGATAGACTGTATATATTTACACAACCCATCACAAGACATGAAATCAACAACAACAACATCCTGTTAAATCCTCCTTATATGTGGTTCTTCTCCCAGCAACCCCCACATCCATCCTAAATGTGTCTAAGCTTTTGTCTCATATTCCTAAAATGATTAATCAAAGGGGATTTCCAGTTCATAGAGCCTGGGGAAAGGAGGAACTTCATGGGGTACTTAGCCAAAAGTGATGTGAACATTCCTAACCTACGGGACTAGAAAATCTTAAAGAGCTGACTTCAAAGATATGCAGTGCCTAGTGGTGACAGCCAGCCTGGAGTAATCATAAGACTACAGCGCCAAATGTTCATTCCTCAGTAGTCCCACTATTTCAAGCTCTCATTGAGGAGTAGGGAGATGAGGGTTCATCCTGGCTAGCTAGCATCTTTTTTCCTAGAAGTTTCTGCCAAAATTTTACATAACAGATAATTTCTAGCCATTATAATAACCTTGTGTGGACTTCAAAGAAACATTGCAACTTTTTTTGAGTTTGGACATGTAATAGAGATTAAATATTTTAAGAGCCATGGAAATAAATACATTCATTGTGTCATTTCCTTTTCATAGGAAGTATGATATATGAAGAACAGAGGGCTGAATTAACTTGATAACAGAATATTTCCTTCAAATTTATTCCATCAGTCCTAAAGATTATGTCCCCTGAGATTCAAGAATCTGAATTCATTGCTAATTAGTTGGCTGGCTCCAGGCAAGTCATTTAACTACTTAGGCCTCTGGCTTCCTATCTGTAAATTGGAAAAAAAAATCCTAACACATTTTGGTTCTGACATAACTATTCAGATTAAAATTTCTTTCTTAGAAAAAAATCATTTTATTGTGGCGTCTCACAGCTATCATAATCCACACGTCATCATGTCAAGCACATTTGTACATGATGCCTTAATCACTTTCAAAACATTTTCTTTCTACTTGAGCCCTTGATATCACCTCCTCATTTTCCATCTTCCTGGCCCTCCCTTCCTCATGAACACTTGATAATTTACCAAAAAATGTTCATGTCTAACACTGAAACACTGAACGCTGTCTCCCTTCACCCACTTTTCTTTTGTCCGTCCCCCTGTTACCCCTTTCTCCCCTCACCTTCCCCTTACCATCCTGCTGTCACTACTCTCATTAATGGTCCTGAGGGGTTTATCTGTCCTGGATTCCCCACATTGCAAGCTCTTATCTGTACCAGTGTACATGTGCTGGTCTAGCCAGATTTGTAAGGTAGAATTGAGGTCATGACAGTCGGGGGAGGAAGCTTTAAAGAACTAGAGGAAAGTTGTGTGTTCCATCGGTGCTATATTTCACCCTGACTGACTTGCCTCTTCCTTGTGATCCTTCTGTAAGGGGATGTCCAATTGTCTACAAATGGGCTTTGGGTCTCCATTCTGTGCTCCCCCTCATTCACATTGATATGATTTTTTGTTCTGGGTCTTTGATGCCTGATACCTGATCCCACCGACCCCTCATGATTACACTGGCTGGAGTGTTTCTTCCATGTGAGCTTCCTTGCTTCTGAGCTAGATGGCAGCTTGTTTATCTTCAAGTCTTTAAGACTCAAGATGCTATGTTTTTTGATAGGCGGGCACCATCAGCTTGCTTCACCACCTTTACTTATATGTACCCATTTTGTCTTCATTGATCGTGTTAAAATTTCTTATTATAGGAAATACATCTTGACATTTTAGAATATATGGGAATTTGTCTTTAGAGTTTTATAATTTTAGAATACATCTTTGTGTTTTTTTAACCTGCTGTAGCTAAAAAAGAATCCTACAAATAAGTTAAAAATTATGGCCACTGGGTCACTAACATCAATAAATATTGAAAAATAGAAAAGCTGAAAATAAAAAGGGGTGGGTCATTTTGACAGCTAGATTTTTCTTTAGCTTCAGATGTAAAAAAATCAATAAAATAATGCTAATTCTCATAAAAATATTCTGAGTACAAATTACATAATTAACAGACTCACATGGAGAAAGGCACAGAGAGGGAGAGAGACACTTTAATGAATCACAAAGGACTGTGTACCTTCATCTCGTATGCTCATAGAACTTCACCTAACTAGTCCATCCCTCAGCGTGGCCTCGATGGCAGAGAGCTTGATTTTTTGGAGTGCTTGTGTGAAATTTGTTGCCTTTTTTTCTCTGTCCATCTTCATTATTTTGCCAATCCTCCATCCCAATCGAGTGTGAAAACACAAATATATGACTGCAGAGAACTGTTCCTTAAATTTAAAAAGTATGTATTCAAAGGAGAACAGAGTTTGACGCAGCACATACTAGATTTACTTTTGTATCCTCCTGAGCAATGTTCCCCTTCCTACTTTATTCACTTGGGTGAGGAATGTAAAGGTATTTGATAAATATCGTTCACAGCAGGTAAAGATTTTCAAATATGAGAAAGCATGTCCGCAATTGAAATATATATTCCTTAAAATACATCTATAATATATAATATTGAGACGTTTCTGAAACAGCTTACTTGACCATTCCTAAGTGCCAGTTACCTTTGGCGCTTTCATTGTCCGGGCGCCTGTAACTGCTACATGTGCTCCTGGCAGAAGATAACCTTGACTCCATAAACACTCTGCTTTGATAGCAGGTAGGATTTCACTAAATCATGCCAGTATCAGCGACTGGTTCCACTATATACTAACACTGAGAGAGAGAGAGAGAGAGACTGCCAGTGAGCAAACCACACTGAAGTTCCAGAAATTCTCTGTATGGATGACCATGCCTACTTGGATATCTAAAAGCACTCTCAAACTCAATAAATCTAAAACCAAATTTAAGATTTCTCCTGGAAAGTAACTTGCGTCTTTTGATGTATCAAATGATAGTCTCTCCAAATCCACCAAGTGGTTAGAAAAGGCATCACCTGGTAGGTCTACCTTTCCTCAACATGGTGTGACCAGTTAACAAGCCTGGTAGTCTTTCCCCATGATAGCATTATTTAAGTCCATATAAAACCAAAACCTGATCACCAGGGAGTGTCTGGTTACATGGAAAACCACTTGAAAAGTTTAACTGTCGAAGCTCAGAGGAGAAAAAGGTAGGTTACATAGCCGGAAGGGAAGATCAATGGGGGAGATTTTGAGAGAGAGATGAAATGAGAGATAGGAATAGGCTAAGCACATCGATATGTTACAAGTGCAGACGCCCAAAAGGGAATCTCCACAACATGTACCTATAAACTTGGAATCCTGTGCATGTTAAGACAGAGGTGGGTTTTTTCTTTACTTCAAATAAAGCATTAATGGATACAACGTGAAATATAAAAGAGAAAGAATGGTTAGATTTGAATAATATCTCCGGGTCCTCTCTCAAACTGAATTTTTTAAACTCATTTGGATGAACAGGAAAAACCCTGAGTAAGAGATGCATCGATGACCATCCAGGACAATGAAGAGCAACACGGCTTTCAGAGTCATATTCCTGTGAGAAACAAAAAAGGGGGACGAGAGAGATGACACTTGAAGCTGAACCTGAGATCGGGTGGCTGCAGAGAACTATCTATCTGGGTTGTTGAAGCAGTTGACCTTGGTACCCAACTAGAATTCTGAGCACAGATTTTGAACGACAGAAAACAAGTGGGTTCAAAAGCAACTCAAATTGAGAAAGCCTAGGCTCTCTGCCATGCGGGGACAACACCTGAATGTTCACACCAGGAAAAGAGGACGTTATTCTTCCCCAGCTGAGCACTCAAAGCTGGGTCTGCAGTCGAAGTTCCACCAGGCTGCTGGAACCTAGGTATTTTTTGCCACGGAGGGCACTTCAGACCCAGCGGTCCTGGAAACCGTAACAGGGGCAACTGCAATGAGGCATATATTTTTCTTATTATTTTGTTTTATGAATCTCTTAAGAGACTATTAATCTCACCATAAGTGGCACATTGCATGTATGCTGTCTTGTCATCATTGCAAAAAGAAAAGTTTCTTTGGAGTCAGGGTACCTGTCTATTCTCTCACATCACAAACTCTAACTTGAACCTGATTTTTTTTAATGGTAAAAAAGGAAAGACCTACAGTTCTGATAGCGTCATTGCTGTGCAATGTACCAGACATTCTGAGAGTTAGAACTTTTATTTGTCATTAAAAGCTCATGAGGAAACAGCTATTCCCAGTAGTCTATAAACATGAAAGGCTTTGGTTTAGTATAATGGTTCCTTTAATATTACTTTTAAATTCTACATTAAAGAGAGCAAGTCAGAGTCCTAGCACACCCTCCTCTCCTCACTTAACCATCTGGGGTTCTGATACTGTTGCCTAACCAAGTTCAAGGGCTACTGGAATTAGACCACAGGGATGATCGGTCACTCAAAGCAAGTCATTTTGGCTGACAAGACTAGTTTGGTCCAAAATGTTCAGAATTTTGTGCTTTAAAAATGTCTAAAAACAATTTTTCTCACAATTTTTCTATCAATAGTAAATGTTTATATATATTTTTAAATTCTGCATTTTAAAATTGTTAGTTACTAACCTATTTTATAAATTAATGAAAGGTAAAAATGTGATCATAATACAGAATAGAAGATATAAGAAGAACAGTGGGTCATGCCTAACAAAAATTATGGAAATGGTGAACAAGAACTGAAAAATGAATATGGTTTTTTGAGGGAATCAAGTGGAAAACAAGAACAGGAAGTACTTCTATGAAAGGCATTTCTTTTTATGGAGTTTTCTGTTTGTAGTTCTTTGTTAATGTGAATGCTGACAATATCAATTATATCATTATGAAATTAAACGTACCTCTTTTATAAAATAAAGTAAAAATTGTGACCTCCAGTTCCGATGTGTCAGGGATATGTGACAAGATGCATTCATCAATGACCAACAAAGGGCTGAAACCCCCCAAGGATGTGAATTGCATTATACGGCATTGAATCTGGGATTTGGAAGTTATTTTGTAATTATTTGTGGTTGGTCTCAGGAGTGTATGCTTCACGCATTTCTTCTCTTTTACCCAGAAAGTAATTTTGCTTCAGTGGAGACCACGTGAGAACAATGACATGGCGGGAGAACTTCTAGTGCAGTTTTCATTGTAATTTGATCAATATCAATAGGCGGCGTGTCTGAACGTTATTCATACAAAAACAAACAATTGCTTCCAGTGCTCAAGAAGCGCACAATTTATAGCGAGGAGAAAAATGTAACAACTGAAAAAATATGGAAGAACTAATAACAAATTTTCATACACGAAATTGTCTCTCCAGAATAAGTCATTAAATAAATGCATTTTTTAAAAACTGACACATAATCAATTTTTATTAATGATTTAAATAAAAATTAAAAGTTGGGTTCAGATTACACTTGAGTCTAAAACCAAAGATTTTCCAACATGTCGTTATATACAAGGCATCAATTAGTCAAAGAGTATAGTAATACAAGAGACCACTGAGGTACTCATGCTTCAGGGGGGAAATAATAGAACCTGAAATAGTACAGAGCTAAGAGAATCTGAGAAGAGAAGCCAATCTGAGAAGTAGCCACGAGGTCGCTTAGAACCAATGGTGGGATGAGATTTACTTTCTGGCTGCCTCTCAATTGCGGTTTGCATGGATTCCCAGGCTGCCGTTAGGCACTCGTGGGAGAAAGATGGGGCATTCTACTCTGGTAAAGGGTCATAGTCTGAAATCCCCAGGGACATTTTGACCCTGTCCTGGAAGGTCACCGGGAGACAGGATCGACTTGTTGGCCGTGAGTGTTGTTTTCATTTCGATATTAGAAAAAGGAAGTCATCTTTAGGTCTTCATTGTTTTCTTTCTCTCTCTCTCTCAATGTCATTTGATCGTTGATGCTGAATCCCCCATGACGACTTTTCATATCTGTTTCCTCCTCTCTGATTCTCTCAGCTCTGTGCCACTACGGTTATATAACTTCCCCTTGAGCATGAATACTTCACTGGTCTCTTTACTTCCATTATTACACTCCTCTTGCTCTCAGTTCGACCTGCCATGTCATCAACTAAGCGACAACGTGAATACAGTACAAATGTGACAATATGAGATTCTCTTATTTAAAACACTGACTTGCCTCATGGCATATAAAATTTGCACAGTCTGGTCCATGCATTGGCTTCTGCTACTCTGTGTCTCAAACATAAATCAGTTAAAAATAACCTGTTCAGCATCTGTGTGCCAGGCCTTGTGATATTCATTCTAGCACCTCTAGCATGTAGAAGAATGCTTTCAACACATAAATTATTTCTCGTATAATATCTCTGGAATGGTTTTATTTTCAGTTCTTATTCACCATTCTTATACCTCTGCTAGGCTTGACTCGCTGGTTTTCACATACCCTTTATTACTTTATCAATATTACATTTTCACCATTACATTTAAAAAATCAAAATAAATTGATTTTAAAAATAAAGGGCACAGACCCCTGCACTCCCTGCATACTGACACGACTAGCCGAAACCATGGGTGTATCTCTGTGTGCTCCAAGAACTTCACTGCACTACACACTTAGAGTTTAAACCCTACCTACTATGGCCAGTGGGATTTCTTCCGAATGTGAAACCAATCATGTGGTTTCCCATCTTGAAATTTAGCAAAGCATCAGCAATGGGCCTTGGATGAAATGACCAATACAAATCTGATTCTTTTATCTCTCAAGCCTTGCACCCACCTCGCCTTTCATGCCTTTTGCATTCAGGTGCCCCTCTCTATTGGTTATTCTGCCCTGACGACACTATTGCTTTTTCCCCTTTCTTTCTTTGCTAATCTCTTTTTCTCACTCAGGTCTCAATTTAGCATCAGTTTTTTTATGTGCCTGTCACTGCCTCTCTGGACTCGGTTAAATTATTTTTCCCTGCATCGTCGCCATGGCATCTCTCCTTAACACAATTACCTGTTTCATGTCTGTAATGTTCTCAGAGAAGCTTTCCTAATCCCTTTGACAGAGAAAGTAGAGGGATCAAGCCTTCACAGATGTCACTGTACTTCTTAGCATGGATCACAGTTCAGGGAGTCTTGTTGGGTCAAATTGAAACTATATTTATAGTCATCGAAATATTTCCAAGGTTTGAAATTTATAATTACTGTATACTCCTTGTTAACTCTTTTTTTAACTTAATGTTTTAAGTATATACTCACTCCTCAGCCACTCTAGGCACTTTTGCTATTTCCAAAGTGCATTTGGTCTCTCTGGCTGGGGAAATCTGTCTCACACACTTCTATCATTGCAATATATTTATAAATCTCTCTCTCTCACAAGAGTCGCTGTAGAGATGAAAGTAGAGATGATATCTGTGTTAGGCTAAGTTTTCTAGAGAGGAAAAACCAGTGATGTGTATAAACAGTATCACAAGAAAGGAAGATTAAAAAAATGGTACACAGTGGCGTGGAAGCAGGCACATCCCGTCCAGGTGCCATGGGTCACCTGTGGAGCCAGAAGTTTTTCCTGATTCACTGGAGTCCGGTAAACTTGATGGTCAATGACACCACAAGCTGGTCTCGGGCTGCCTTAATGAATGGGTCACCAGCAGCAGCAGTTGGAATGTGTTCCCGGAGAGGCAATGAACCCACGGTTAGCAGATGAGATGGCAGACCACGGATGGCTCCCAAGAGAGGCAGACAGCCTACTAAGCCATTGACTCAAGTCCAGATAATCAGACATATGAACCAGATGTGGATCCAGACCAAGAAAAGAGAAGGCAAGCTTGCCCACCGTGTCATCTTAAATAGGAAGTAGGCTATCACCGTGAGGAAACATCCTTTAAATTGTCTCAGGGCTATGGCTTCAGTAAGGGGGGTTTCTTTACACAAATCTTCTCACGACCATTTGGTGGTTCACAGCACATCCCTTTGTGAAGTTGATTACATGATGTCAAGTGACATCATGCTGCAAAATCACTGAGAATCCTGGCCTGGCCTAGTAGACACAAAACTCTCACAATGCCTCATCCATGATTTGAATTCCAAGGGTACAGAGGCCAGCACAAATAATTGCTCAATGGATATCAATCAAATGCTACACACATAAATAAAAATAAAGAGCACTTAGGTAACCTGCTGTCTCCAAGTAACTTTAACTATCAAATACAAATAAGGTAAATCTTAGTGGAAATTGATATGGATTGAAAATGAGGATTATTGTACACACCCATCACACATTCACACGCTATTGCTGCTGTTGTAAAGTTCCATCAAGTTCATTGCAACTCACAGCAAACCTTTGTACAACAGAGCAAATAATTGTGCAGTCTTTCACCAGCTCCACAACTACTACAGTTGACAGCATTCTTGCAGCTACTGTGTTGCTCTATTTCCTGGAAGGACTTCTTTTGTGCTGATCTTCTACTTTATCCGCTGTGATGTCCTTCAGGGAATGGTTGCTCCCAATGAACATGCTCAAAGTTTGTGAGATGAATTCTCACCATCCTCAGTTCTAAAGAATATTCTGAATGTACGCCTTCTCAAATGGGTGCATAAGCAAATGTGGTGAAGAAAGCTGATGGTGCCCAGCTATCAAAAGATATAGCGTCTGGGGTCTTAAAGCCTTGAAGATAAACAAGCAGCCATCTAGCTCAAAAGCAACAAAGCCCACACAGATGAAGCACACCAGCCTGTGTGATCATGAGGTGTCGAAGGGATCAGGTATCGGGCATCATCAGAACAAAAAAACATATCATTGTCAATGAGGGGAGGAGTGTGGAGTGGAGACCCAAATCCCATCTGTAGGCCACTGGACATCCTCTTACAGAAGGATCTCAGGGAGGAGGTGAGCCAGTCAGGGTGCAGTGTAGCAACAATGAAACATACAACGTTCCTCTAGTTCCTAAATGCTTCCTGCCTCTCCCCCACCCGCCTCTCACCATCATGATCCCAATTCTACCTTACAAATCTGGCTAGACCAGAGGATGTACACTGGTACAGATAGGAACTGGAAACGCAGGGAATCCAGAGCAGATGATCCCTTCAGGACCAGTGGTGGGAGTGGTGATACTGGGAGGATGGAGGGAGGGTGGATTGGAAAGGGGGAACTGATTACAAGGACCTACATATAACCTCTTCCTTGGGGGACGGACAAGGAAGAGTGGGTGAGGGAAGATGGTGCAAAATATGACAAAATAATAATTTATAAATTATCACAGGTTCATGAGGGAGTGGGGAACAGGGAGGGAGGGGAAAAATTGGGGAGCTGATGCCTGGGGCTTAGGTGGAGAGCAAATGTTTTGAGAATGATGAGGGCAATGAATGTCCAAATGTGCTTTACACAATTGATGTATGTATGGATTGTGATAAGAGTTGGATGAGCCCCTAATAAAATTATTTTTTAAATCCTGTAATAATAATTTCAAAAACTTGTCTGAACAGAAACATCAGTGCTCACTGCCTTTGAGGCAAGTCCACCTCATAGTTACCCTATAGGACAGGGCATAACTGCCTATGTGGGGGTCCAAGACTGCATCTCTTTACAGGAATTAAAAGCCTCATCTTTCCCTGGTGGTGCAGATGGTTGTTTCCAACTGCTGACCTTGCGGTTAGCCACCCCAGGCTTAACCTACTACGTGACCAGCACTCCCTAGAAACATAAGTAGACATGTAATTTCAATTTCACTTGAATTAACTGTTCGCATTGGTTTGAAAAAATAAAACACGTCTTCTAAGACATAGTTATTTATTCTTCAGGCACTTGATAGGCTATTAAATATTCTTCACTATTATGCAAACGCATGAATTCTTCTGTTGTCATCTGTACTCTTGGTCCAACTTTCACATGCATATGAAGTCATTGAAAATACCATGGCCTGGGTTCAATGCACCTTAGTCTTCAAAATACTGCCTTAGCTTTTTGACAAAATTTAACGAGATCTTTTGTGGCAGATTTTCAATGCAATTGCAGCAGATTTCTTGACTATTGCTTCAATACACATTGATTGTGGGTCTAAGTAAAATGAAATCATTGATCCTTTCAAACCATGTGCAGTTTATTATGATGTTGCTTATTGGTCCAGTTGGGACGATTTTTTTCCCCGTAAATTGAGGTATAATCCATACTGAAGGGTGTGGTCTTTTCTTTTCATCATTAAGTACTTCAAGTTCTTGTCACTTTAGTAGACAAGGTTGGGCATTTTCTGTACAAATCTTGAATTGATATTATTTCTGAGACTCCTACAAAATTTGTGATAAAAGACAAATTAACCTGAAGTAGAAAAATAAGTTCATAAAATTATTTTTATGTTAAACCTAAATAATTAATATACGAGAATGATTTCCAGCTGCACAGGAGAAAGATGGGACTTTCTGCTCCGGAAGAGGTCGATAGCCTGGAGAATCCGAGGGGCACTTTTATTCTGTCCTGCAGAATTGTTAGGCGTCACCTTTTTAAATATGAATATGTGGTCTTGTATGTATGTTAATAATGTCAATAAACTTTAAACTTTAAAAATGATTTTGCAGATGTGATTGAGTTAAAGATCACAAAGTAGAAATATTATCTGGTATTATGTTGGTGGATACTGATGAGAAAGAGACAGAAGCACCAAAATCAATGTAAATGTCGATTTGTGGTACATGGCGGACTCCATCACCATTGCCTTACCAACAACTGTCTCGAGGAAAGACAACCAACAAAGAGTGCACAAACCATTCGCTTTTTACAACCGTGATTCGTGTAAAGAGAAGCACTACCTAGTGACGATGTCTGACCCGTGCTTCCTTTGGTTACTAGGAGTGAGAACTCTATACACACACAGATACCCGCAGATGCAACTCACACAGTTTACCAGCATCATCTGAAATTGTATATCCAGAATTAATCAAGTATTTGTATTTCAAGAGGGCCTGACCTCAAAAAGTAAACTATTCCAAAGAGAAATATTTCTTAATCGTTTAATTAGGGGCTCATACAACTCTTACCACAATCCATACATACATCAATTGTGTAAAGCACATTTGGACATCATTGCCCTCATCATTCTCAAAACATTTGCTCTCTACTTAAGCCGCTGGCGTCAGGTCCTCATTTTTTCCCCTCACTCCCTGCTGCCCCCTCCCTCACAAAGCCTTGATAATTTATAAATTATTATTTTGTCATATCTTTCCCTGTCCGATGTCCCCCTTCACCCACTTTTCTGGGAGGAAGTCACATATAGATTCTTGTAATGGGTTCCCCCTTTCCAACCTACCCTCCCTCTACAAGAGAAATAATTTAAAAAGAAAAATACCTCATTGCCATGTAGTCAATGCCGACTCATAGTGACCCCTTGTCAGTTCCCAAAAGTGTAACTGTTTAAGGGAGTCAAAATCCATCTATTCCCCTGTGGAGATGCTAGTAGTATTGAACTGCCGGCCGTACAGATCACTTCCCAACGTGTAACTACTACACCACCAGGGCATCTTAAGGAGCTAGGGCACATACCTTTGTACACACAAACATCCCCCTGAGCCGTCTCTGCTCCTGAGCACTATAACAAAGCAAGTATCACAATAAATGGTGTCATCCACTTCTTCGGGTTCCCGAGTGCTCGCAAAAGGGAGGTTTATAGAATACTGAAGTCGGCTGAGTGTACGATAGAATGATGACAAAGGTGGAAATGTGGTGTAACTTGTGACACAGGGATGTGAAGTGAGGTGATATGTTGTGGGAACTGGAAGCAGTGGACTTGCTCCGTGCAAGATTGCCACCACCTCCAATGTGTCTTCTTTTTTGTTATTTTTTTAAAAAGCACCATCAGCAAAACCCAGTGAAATTCAATATGTTTTTATGCTGTTTAATTTGTAACTATACCTAACTTATCAATGTGGGACCACAGAAGTTTCAAAAACATTTTCTAAAAATATTAAAAAATTTATAAAGGTAACTTTCAGCAATTTAGTATATTTTAATATCCAGTATAAAATATCTCTGAATCACACACATTGTTCTGTTTTTATCAGAATATTATGCTTAAGCATAAAATTAGTATCATTTCCATCTAAGTGATTTTATTTTTAATAGTTAAACTATTTGTGATTTCTTTGAGACTTGAAAATTGGCTGTTTTATGTATTTAGGGTCACACTGTGCCCAAAACAACAGTAATTACATTGGTATTTCTGGTAGTTTTTGATGTCAGAAAAATGTTATTCCCCTCACTGGCAGCTAATCACATCCTTCTGGTGGTAAACACCTAAAAAATTGTACAGAATTACATCGTGTGTAGTCAAGACAAGAAAGGTAGCCTACTCAGTATAGTTACATGGTCATCAGGAGTTCCTGAATGATGCATCTTTCGATGACAAATGTTGTGAGCTTCTTCCACGGGGTCTTGGTTGACATCTCATATAGTGTAAGTCTGTCTGGGCACAGAGAAAGGCATCTTTCTCCTATAGGGGAGGGGGTGGGTAGGTTTGAACCAGCTCCATTGTAGTTACCATTCCAAAACTTACCCAACAGTGCCACCAAGACTCCTCCTCACCTAACCAGGAGTGTGCATAAAATGTATATGAGCCATTTCTCAGAACTTGCATTCATTATTTGATCATGTATTCTTTCAGGAGACGAGATGAAGCAGCCACAAAAGACATATCTTGGAAGATTATTATTTTATTGTATATCAGCAGTTATTCAAACAGAACCCTATTAGCATTTAAATTATTAGTTCTTTGCAATAGGTTGATAGTTTTAAACAGAAATTTGGAAACTCATATCACTTTTCTCAAAAGCTTTATGACAGAAAAGATATGATTACTTTAATTTTTGTGGTTACATATGGCCTTAATTAGTATTCCTAAATAATGCTATGGAAGAAAAACTGACTTCAAATAAAGGAAACTGACATTTGACTGAAGTTGCCGGCTTAGGTTTTGTTATCTCTCTCTAGTCTTCCATCATGTACAGACGGCTTCCATCAAGGACAGACTGACCACTCAATAATTAACAAAGGTTATACAATGCACTGTGCTGCCCTGTTATGTAAGATGATACACATTTTTTATATTCCTAGGACATTCTAAGAAAATTATGGAAATGTAACACATCTTAATTATGGAACATATCAGTGTTTCCCAAAATTATTTAGCAGTAGATAAGTGTCTTTCAATATTAATAAGAGGGGCTTCAAAAATTTGTGGCAAAATTCCATTCTCTTTCCATATTCCCAGCAACTTTTTTGAAGTTCCCTTATAGATGAGAAGCAAATACATTTTGTGTCAAATATGTATGAGAAACTCTTGATACAAAATATAGAACAGATGATGTCAGTGCAGGCTTTTCCAGAGCTTTAAAATACTCATCAGAATGATTAATTTTCAAAGAAAGATATAGATGGCAGTGCTTTCCCAACTAGACATGTCAGCACTGCTTTTTGACACTAAATCCTGTCCTTCGCCATCTGGTAGAGGTTTGTAAGTTCAAGTTGTGCTGCTCCTCAATACACCCAATACTCTAGAGAGATGTTTTCTCCTTTCTTCAGACCAGGAGAGCCAGGTAAAATAATACTCTCTAAATTGAATTGTGGCTCTAAACTGACATTAGCTTTTGTGATTTAGAGATTTCCCCAGAAGTCATTCATCCTTATGTGGAATTGGCTTTTGATTTGTTGTGGAGTTCACCTTTGACCCCACCCAATCCATGTGGTTCAGGTAAGACTTACTCAATTTATCCAACTCCTGGCTCCAGCTCTGTAACCCAGACTTAAATGTATTCCATCCCCCATTCAATGATGATGATGATGTTGATTTCAAGAATGAGCTATCACCCGAGTCTTGCCAATAAATATCAGGCTAAGGCGATTAAATGGGACATTGAGAAAAGAGAGCTCATTTCAGATGGGATGCGAGCAATAAGGGTGCTGAGGAATCATGGTGCAGAGCTTATGGGAGCGACCAACACAAGAAAAGGAAGACTGGAGATGGACAGAAAATAGCCATGCTTGATCTCCAGTGGCATAGTATAACTAAGGCTTCTCTGCAGCTGGACCGTGCAGGAGAAATTCATTTTCCATCTTTGATTAAGCAATTGAAGTTGAATTTTGTCACTGACAATGTTAACATTCCTGACTGCTATGTGAACTAGATTGAGTTATTCCATATATAGCTATACCAAAATGCCTCGTAAAGGACCACTTTGACTGCTACCTCCAGCAATATTTGTAGAGACTTCTGCAAATTTTTTATTCATAACCTAAATAAATTTATGACTGCCTTTTAAAGTCATTGTGTGTGCTATCATTGTTATATAAACCAATGCAGCATCTCCACCTCAACAGACTCATTATTTTCCATGTACACAAAAAAATGAGAAGACAATGAAAAAGAAATGGACAATTATAATGCATGACACATGTCCGTTTTAGAAGACCAAAATGGATTTGATCAATTCATAGTCAATGAATATATCTCAATTCATTGGTGATTCCAGCAAATAACACGGGATCTTTCAAAGATCCTTATCTCTGTAAAATGATCATGGAAACTAATGTTTAATCGAGATCTGGCAGTGGCAAAAGTAAGCAGCAAGTAAAATTAGATGGTTATTGTTGGCAGATAACTTTGAAACACAAGTCAATCAAATACTGGAACGTGTGCCACTGACTTTGAATATTTTTTGAAGGAATACATTTGTGGAATTATCAACAACTAGCATGCATCCCCACGCTATTTCTCCCCAGGTAAATCTTATAACCCATAGGCACTCAGCGGTGCTTTGAAGCAGCAGCGTTGCTCTTAACATTTACACTTGCTTGATGAGAAAATGTTGCAATGCTCACAGTACGCTTATTAAGGAAGAGAAATGACAGAGCACACCGGCTGTCTCCAAATGCACAGACGCAAAGGAAGCGAGTGCTCACAAAGGCTACGCTCTACCTGAAGAGAAATTGCAGTCAGGTCCTTACGACTTCAATGCGCTCATCTACATCTGTTTATCTAACCACAAATACATTTTATGAATAAAACAGGGAAAACATGCTCTCGCAAAGCAATTGAGTTTTATTTGAATGTGGAGAGTCACATTATCCAAGGGATAAGAAACTTCTGAGCATGGATTAGTCATTCATTAGCATTTGCCTCTGGTGACTAGAGGCAGAGAGGCAGTCATTTACTTAATGTATTTATCTGGTAATTTAGTCATTCACTTGATGGATGAGAGGGAATCACAAAGGAAGGTTGGAAAGGTACTTGATGCGCTTCTCCAGTGGGCCACCAGGTTTGTAATCAACACAGCACATAGGACTTTCTGAATACGTTGAAGATATCTCAATGCTAACTCACGAATGGCACTATAAAAATGTATCAAACAAAAGTTGGTATACTTAATGTAATCCAAGTGCTATGGTAAAGGAGAAAGACCCAATTGATCAAAACGTGTTTGTTTGACTTGTTTCTTCATTTCTTTCGCTGCACACATTTGAGCCGCTGGCAGGTGGGGGCTAAACAGGCTGAGAGTGAGAAAGGATGATGGGAGAGAATTCCCTGCAGAGTCACTGAAAAGAGCTTTACAATCCACCTTTCTTTGAACAGTGGTTATTGGTTTTTATTTTCATAATATAATGTCCTAATTAAAAACTTCACTTTTTCTTTTTGTTTAAATATGTTAAGTTTATGATGCACTATTCAAAGGGTAGGTTTAAAAAGTACTCTGGTTTCATGAACTTTGAAATCAATATATTTTTTAAAGACACATGTAAAATCAAAGGGTGGCTATTGTGTAAAAGTACTTATTGTGTAAACACTGCCTATAGTTTCTGAATCTAGAGCTGATGAGGTGGACATGTCTACAAGTCCTCTCACTACTTCTTCTATGTATGTACCTGCACACCCAAAGCATGAGTGACCAGCTCCAAAAGCAATCTGACATTCTATCTCTGACGCATTAAAGGTCTGTATATTCAACACTTCTGTGATTAGAGTTCTTGAATTAACTTTTTTTTCAAGTAAATTGTAAACCTATAATGAGAGGCAGCAACCTCTATTTTGATATAAAATAGCTTTACATGTACAAACACATGACTTTTATGCAACTGAAATATGTTCCAGTTACAAGTCAATACATATGCTATCTCTACAGCTTTGCAAATATGACACAGGGGCTCCCTCTGCATAACTGTCTGTAAATTACTTTTGTCTTTTAAGTTTTATTATATTTATAAAATGAAATCTTCCTTAATATCAGAACTAGATCACTAGAATATGAGGCTGACTACATCTGATATCAGTCACCCATGGTAGGCGTGCTTCATGGAGAACTACTTTTAAAACTATTGGGTAATATGAATAGCAGCATCAATTTGTCTGGTCTGGTGTTAGAAGAAGAGTGCTGTGGGTAGGAAGTCATTAAAAATACGACTGGGGGGAAGCTGCCCCCTCAAAGTGTAATAGACCCTAAAGATGTGGGTGGAGCATAGCTGTCTGGATATTCATGTGTTGATGAGCATGACTTTCCATTAGCAGAAACATCTACAAATATGCATTAATAGTCAGAACATAGAAGGTTACAGGAATTAATAGAACACCAATTGAAATGTTTCAACAAGTGGATGAGGTACAGGAAACACTTACTCATCTAGACAGGAAATTTGGGAAACGTATAATTTGGCCAACTGACTGGAAGAGATCCATATTTGTACCCATTCCAAAGAAATGTGACCCAACAGAATGTTCAAATTGTAAAACAATATTATTAATAATCACCTGCAAGTAAAATTGTATTGAAGATCATTTAACAACAGTTGCAGCAGTACATTGCCAGGGAGATTCCAGGTGTTCAGGTCTAATTCAGAAGAGGATGTTAACAAGGGATATTATTGAGGTCAGATGGAAGCAAAGTGTGGTAGCTACATAATCTGGTGTCAATTTGAGAGGATTATGAGTGAAGGAGTGGAATCTAGTCTCTCAATGAGGCCTCTGTGTGGGCATGGTCTTCTTCTGAGAATTCTGGGAAATCCGGTATTCCTTCTTGGAGATTGGAGACACTATCTCTCTCACTGCTCACTCCCTGAGACATGTTCTACTGGCAAGACACATGGCGATACTCCCTGGGAGCTGGAAAAGCCACATGGATCTCCCCTGATATAATCAGACTTCTGGGAACTGCAGGAGCCACGTGGAGACCTCTGCCAAAGCTGAGATGCTTACAACATCACTGGATCCAAAGACTTTCTACCCACTGGCCTGTGATCATCCTGCAGTCCGCATCATGGCATGTGTTTCATGAGTCTGAAGAGGATTTTAAAGACTGGTATCAGACATATGGGCTTGGACTGGACTGGGTTGGGATGCTTTCTTAATGCACAATTACCCTTTATATAAAACTCTCGCTTTTACACATATGAGTTTCTATGGATTTGTTTCTCTAGTCTACCCGGACTAACACACAAAGTATACCAGAAAGATGTTTACTTGTGTTCTATTGACTATGCAAAGGCATTCAACTATGTGGCTCATAACAAACTGTGGATATCCTGGAGAAAAATGGCAATTGAGGAATGCTTCATTGTGCTCATGTGGAAACATATGCATGGATCAAGAGACAGCTGTGGGAACAGAGCAAGGAAATAATGCATGGTAAAGCAGGAAAAGTGTAGGCTGTCTCCTCTCTCCACACTTCTTCCATCTGCACTCTAAGCAAATCATCCGAGGAGCTGGATCATATGAAGAAGAATGCAGCACTAGGATAGGAAGAAAGCATATTCACAACCTACAATCTGCAGATGACACAACTCTACTTATTGAACGTAAAAAATACACTTGAAAAAGATCAGATCATCGTGAATGAGGGGAGTGGATGATGGGGAACCAATGCCCATCTGTAGACAACTGGACATCCCTTGCAGAGGGGTAGTGGGGAGGAGATGAGTCACTCAGGGTTCAGTGTAGCAACAATGAAATTCAAATCCTTCCTCTAGCTCTTAAATGCTTACTCCCCCTCAATTATCATGATCCCAAGTCTACCTTACAAACCTGGTTAGACCAGAGGATGCACAGTGGTACACTTCGGATCTGGAAACACAGGGGATCTAGGACAGATGAACCCCTCAGGACCAACGGTGGAAGTGGCACTACTGGGAAGGAAGTTGGGATAGAGAGGGGGAACTGATCTTGGGGATCTACATATAACCTCCTCTCTGGGGGCTGGGCAACAGGAGGGTGGGTAAAGGGAGACGCCTGGCAGTGTAAGATAAGATAAAATAATAATTTATAAATTATTAAGGTTCATGAGGGAGGGGAGAGCAGGGAGGGAGGGGGAGGGAAAAATAAGCTGATTCCAGGAACCCAAGTGGAAGGCCAATTTTGAGAATGACGAGGGCAATGAATGTATAAGGGTGCTTTACACAATTGAAGTATGTATGGATTGTGATAAGAGTTATATGAGCCCCAATAAAATGATTTATAAAAACAAAACAATAAACCTTCAATATGGACAACAACTAAATGTAAAGGAGACAGAAACCCTCAACTTGACCAATAGGTCAATAAATAGGGGATTGATGTTTTTCAAGGATTTCATCTTGCTAGGATCGCCAATCAATGATCCTGGATGTAGCAGTCAAGAGTTCAAAAGACATATTCACTGGGCAGATCCGCTGCACAGACTCTTTAATGTGCCCAACCTAAGCCTTAGTCTTTCCAATCATCTCATGTGCCCGTGATCACTGAACATTGACTAAGGGAGACTGGAGCAGAACAGCGGCGCTTGAACTGTGGTGCCGCGGAAGAATACTGAAAGTACCATGGGTTTGCTAGAAAGAAACAAGTCGATCTTGGGAAAAGGACAGCTAGAGTGCTCCCTAGAAGCAAGGCATCATCGCACATACTTTGCACATGTTGTCATTCCATTCAGAGATGAGCCCCTAGCGAAAGGCGTCATGCTTGGTAAAGTAGACGCACAGCGCAGAAGAGCAAGGCCTGCAACCAGAAGGATGGACACCGTGGCTGCAATATTTGTGAGAACAGCCGAAGGACTGGGCAGTGCAATGTTTCCTTACATCGTTCGTAGGGTCGCTCTGGCTCAGAGCCAACTGGATAGCACCTAACAACAACAGCATGGGAAGAGATCATGGAGAAACGCACTATTATCAGTCAGAAAAGGGTCAGTGCCAGACAGCAGATAAAACCCCCACTCGTTCATTTGCAAGTTCAAGACGAAACTGAAGAAAGTTGCAAGTCCAAATGAAACCCCTACTCTTGAGGAGACTGTCTCGTAACACCCCCCGACATGCCCTACTTCCCCACAGCCTCTCTCAGAAGCATGCTATGATACCTTCCTCCCACCAACCGGGAGAAAGTTGAGTCAGCTGAGTGCTTAAAACACCGTACCACCAGTGCACTTTTAACAAAATGCTTGAGTATAGAGACTCTATAAAGAATATACTTGACAATTTGAATACTAATAACTGAAGCACAAAGAAAGAGTTGCATGACACCAAGGATACCGTAAATGAAGAAAACGAAAGGTTATTAAAAAGAGAATAAAGAATAAGAAGACCAAAAATGTGGAGTACCCATATCTTCCATTGTTTCCTTCATGAAGGTAAGTATCAACCACACAGGACCAAGTTGTAGGAACCAATTGTTCTTAAACACGAGCTAGAATAAAGGTTCCTGGGGGGACACAGTGGCGCTAAAGTGGGGCTGATATCAAGGAAGACAAGAAGAAAGAAACTGACTGAGGGACTGAGGGAGCAACTGTGCTATACTGCCTGGAGTGATTGAACTATGGAATGGTATGATATCTTCACTAGCTCCCAATAAAATAATTTTGAAAAAATAAACAACTGATATATAAGTAAAATGCTATCCTTGAACTCTATTTTGCCTCTGAAATCTACACTCCAAATGACTTCCTCTTCAGAAGCCAGAGCACAGTCTTTCTCAGTGCTGTTCTTCCCCGCTTCTCTTCTTCAACGAGGCCTCTCAACTCCTTTCCAATGTCAACGTCCATCATCAGCTTTGCATCCAATGCTGCCAGGTCAGGTATCTCTGCAGTTACTCCAGATTTTCACTGCCTTCCCTGAATGATGGATAGTTTTAGTTTAGACCAATCATTTAATATTTACTGCTCTTACATCACGTAAGCTCTTTGTGCCTTTTGAGCATAGGACCATCTTGGGTTCTTAACGGGTGAGTTGCTGAAAAGATCTTTTAAGGAATATGTAGTGCTTGCTTTTCCTTCAAGGTGCTTTCTACAAGCAGGTCCTGGTTCTAGATGTTGTTTGATTGCTCCCTCCGTGCCTGACATAAAAAATCTGTTCCAGGCACGTCAATCTCACCCATGGAAGCCCCTTATGTGTTAGAGTAGAACAGGGCTTCATAGAGTTTTCTAGGGCTTGTTTGTTGAGAAACAGATGAGCAGGACTTTCATGGAAGCTATCTTGGGTAAACTTGAACATCCACATGCATTCCTCCTGTCAATAACTCAGTGTCACTATGTGCGACAGAATAAGATCATGCCTGGTATTTTGCCATCTTTATCACTATTGGCAAGTTTGAGTCCATTCTTGTAGATACTGCATCAATTTATCTCATTTAATATCTTCCCCATTTTCACTAACCCTCTATTTTCCAAGCATGATGTCCTTGTCCAAAGACTAGTCTCTCCAGATAGCACATGCAAAGTGTAGGTCTATAGTAGATGCTTAATAAAATGATCGTGAATGAGCAAACATCCATAGGAACAAAAGCTATGCACAATCTGGCATGGAAAGAAAAGTTGAGAGGCGAGGGGGGACAGAGCTGAAATAAAAGTATTTTGAGTTAAGGATAAACAATACTTCATCCTTTTACCTTTAAGAAGTAACCAGGAAAAAAAATCATAGATTCTTAGAAATGGTGATGTAGAAATGATACATTTTCCAATCTAGCCCACAAATTCAGCAAAAGATCTGTGCACTTTGCTGTAGAATGAGTTCTTTAGCAAGAGTAGTCCTTGCCTAGTTGATAAAATACATTCTCAGAAAGCATAACGTCCACAGCTTAGCCCGCTTCAGGTGAAAGCACTTTTCTCAGGGCAGTGAAGCCCTGGTTCCGCTGCGAATACTGCCTAATGGGCTGTATTTTCTAAGAAAAGTTCATTACTTCCTTAGAATTTTTACTTGTGAACTGCTTTTGAAGGTTCCTTTCTCTCAACAATTATATTCAAGTCTGATGATATTTAAAGTTTTTTAGGCCCTTACTCATTTTTTAAGTAAAAATTTACCATTCCACTTTTTTCTGGAAAAAATGTTTTCTGGTCAGCATATAAGATCCTTATAAGAAACCTGCATACATTCCTGTAGAATTCATATACAAATTTAATTTTTAGGGTATTTTAATATTTTAGTCTTTGTAAAAATATATTTATGTTACGTATTTTATTTATTACTTTAGTCAGCCTACTGGTGAGTAATATAAACTAAATCGTTAGAATTGAAATGCATTTTATCTCTTCTTTTGTCCCTTAAATTTTATGTTACATCATTTTATATCAAATTACTCCATAAAACTAAAACAATGCAAATCCAGACATAAAACATCTTCTAACACCTTTTATACTTAAAAATTATTTTGACAATGATGTCTATTCACTGATGGGATTTATTACTACCAACTTTATGACACATTTCAGTACTTCCTTTCAGGCGTATAGAGTAGTATACTAGTTTTTTAAAGTCTCTATAAAAAATAATTCTAATCTTTAATCAACACATCATTCATTAATTAATCATACCAATTAAACTGTCAAGGTCTCGTTTCCCCCATCTGTTATTTGAAGAGCTTAGGTTACACAGAATTTTTGTCATTCCATGAAGAGAGATGGGTAATAAACGAGGGATACGAGGTTTAACCTGGTCACTGGTACTTGTGTAGGACTGTCATAAGAGAGACAAGAGTCCCAGGTAGAGACTGCACCCTGGACAAGTCATGACTTAGCCCTCCCCTCCCCGCTCCCAAAAGGAATTTCCCCGTGTTCCAGTGCAGTGGCAAGTTAATCCTTGTGCTGTCTTGATGCGGTGGCAGGGAGTGAAGGAGCCATGATAGATAAGCACTTTATAACCACCAGATGCTCCACTTGTGAGAGATCAGTCAGTGTGTTTCCATCAAGATTTACAACTTCAGAAGCCCCAGGGAGCAGTTCTCCTCTGTGCCACACCAGGTAATGAAGCTAGTCACCAACCACCGTGGAGACACTGGTAGGTCAGAACAAAGACTTTGAGGTCAACAGTCCAGTGCTGATATAACAGGGCCTTAATACATGGGTTAAAGTCAATATATAATTATTTATTTTGTTTATCAAATTATTTCAGCTTTGACTGTTGGGAGTTTTGGGGTTGGCACCTGAGTTGTTTCAACATGCTCCCTTATTTTTTTTTTGGAGTATTTCCTACAATCAAAGACCAGAAGATACTCCAGCGTTCCGTGCCATCGACATGATCTATTGCAAATTGGACTCCCTTGTGATCTGTAGGGTTTTTATAGGCTTATTTATTTTGGAATTACGTAGATCTCCAGTCCTTTCATCTTAGTCTGCCTTAGCCTGGAAGATGCTGGGAAATATTTTGTAGCATATCAGCATGTCAGCAAATGGATGGGTGGTGGCTGAGATGACGTGCTTTGGCCAGGAATTGAGCCAGGGGATCCTTCATCATGGGTGAGACGTCTACCACTGAATGGATCAATGCCTTACGTTTACTGACTAGACCGTGATAATTGAGCCAGAACATATGTAACTATCTTTGAAAACACATACTCAGGACAAAGCACTTGGATGAAAAATATAAAAAGCAAATAAGTACTCCCAAATATGTACTGTAACGTGGTACTTTGACTAATAGGGACTAATACTTAAGAGTGAAGTACAGACAGCATGATAAGCCAAGCAGCAAAAGATAGGATAAATTTATATGTAGTCTATTTTTATGTAAAACAAATATCTCAACCAAAACATAAAGATAATGATGATTAAGGTCAGCAACAAACTCCTTTAAAAGTTTGAAATTACAAAATTTTATGTAAATTGAATGATGTAAAGTTATGTTTGAGTAACAGACAAACTTAGTTTTAAAGAGTGAACATTGGGGGTTAAATGTGGGTTATTCTATTTAGAACATAATGTCTTTAATAAATATTTCTAATTATTTTAATAGTTGGTTAACAATTATTTCAATTGATCAAAATCAGTTATTTTTCAGATAACTGATTAATTTCCTGAGACTTCCTAATGTACTTTCAACTACTTAAGTCCCAATATTAGCTAGTGCCAACAGTTCATCTATTTATAAGCTCTCATGCACCCTCTTGCCATTTAGTATAGTGAATACCCATTTGTAAACAAAATGGTGATACATTATCATAGCCAAAGGGCAGAGCTTTACCTGGACAGAGATTCATCATTTTTTAATGCAGCACAGCTTGATTCTTGCGATATCATCAAGCACTCTGAAAGACTCTTGTCAGAGATTGATGAACTAAACAATTACGGAAACTTAATAATAGCATCAGCAACTGCAGGCTGACGTTTGCACACAATAGAAATATTGCTTTCATTTGGGTACATGCTTATTGTTGTCCAAGTTATATCTATATGATTTAAAAACTAAACCCTCATAATATTCAATATTAATGATCCTAAAGGGTAGATGAATCAGGATACCATTTCAATACTTTCCTTCTAAAATAATCATCAAAATTAAGTAACGACTTATTAACTGGTTTATTAAGAAATCATTGTACTGTTATATAAGATACTAAAACAAAACCAAATCCACGATCATCGACTCTATTCTAACTCATAGCAGTTGTATAGGACAGAGTATAAATGCTCCATAGGGTTTCCAAACTTGTAAATCTCTGCAGGCACACACAGCCTCCTTGTTCACCTGCAGATGGAATCCCCAGTCCTGCAGTGAGCAGCCGACACTTATCTCACTGCTCCTCCAGGGCTCTTTTATCAAATCCTCCTCCTTGACGCAGTCATGTCACAGATAGAAGTTATAGGCAACATAAATAAAATCTACTATGAATTTTTGTGAAAAATTAACATTAATACAAACTGACCAATATCATGCCCTTCTAGATTTTGATGCAATGCTTCCTATGTATATTAAAAAAAAATCCTCACTGCCACCAAGTAGATGTCAACTCATAGTGGCCATATAGGACAGGGTAGAACAGCCCTTGTGGCTTCGGTGACTCTAACTCTGTAAGGGAGTAGAAAGATCCACCTTTCTCCTGTGGAGCAGCTGGTCTACAAGACATATTTAATACATAAGAGACATGTATATTATGCATAATATGTATGAAGAATCAATTCAAAATCTAAAAAGAACAGGATGTTGGTCCGTTGTCAACATTAATTTTTTCCAAAAGAAAGATAACTTTCTGGTTGTCTATTACTTTTACTAGATCATGGGTTCTTGTGTATTATGAATTTGATAAATTGAATGAAATATACTGTGCATAAAGGCATCTCCATTTGTCTCAAAATAATTTTTCTAAGCATATGATTTGTTAAAATTCAATCATTTGACTTTGAAGTATTAAAAACAATGAATGGCATGACCACTAGGAACAAGGAATTTTAAAGTTAAAATCAAGCTTTGTGCTGTTCTGAAAGCAATTGAACTGTTAATGCAAACACTATGGTTGATTCACACTTATTTCATAACCTTCTATTTTTATTCCTTTCAGAGCTCTTTACAAGAACATAAAAATTGGAGAACACAATTGAATAAAATACAAATCCAAGAGTGACATTTTTATTTAAATTTTGTTGTGAACATTATCAACAAAGGCAAGCCATTAAAAAGGTTATTTTCTTCCTAGTGAATTAATGATAGAAGGATAACCAATGTAAACTATTTTTCAGACAAGCCAATAATGAAAACATAGTTAAAGCTGTAAAGCTTGCCAACTCCTGATGAGACTCGGGAGAAATTCCTTAACAGATGTTTCCCTGAGCAAATATATACTTTGCCTACTCTGATTATGATGGTCTGGAGAATTCGTGATTTGATTCAACACTCAGCTACTCTTCAGCGGCCTCATAAAAATATGATTCTTACAAAGAGTATATTCTAAATTTTCCTTTCCTAAAGCCAATATATGTAGTATTTATGGTCCTCCGTCCCATATGGCGAGGCAGCGGTCCAACAGCACTGTGTATTATACTATAATTAAGGTGTTGTCAGCATTTTATTATGAACAAGAGGATGCAAAGCTTTGTTGTGTTTTTTCTATTTATAAGCTGCCTTCTTTTAGTGTCCACTGACTACAATAATGTATTCTGACCTTCTCCTTGCTTCCTGCTAAGAATAACGGATGCCTTACGCTTAACTGAATGATTTGTAATCAAAGAGTTCAAAGATCACTTTTTGAAACCAAGGAGATTGCTCCTGACAGACAGCTTAACCTGTCAGGTTCAAGTCTAATCATATATTATTTCGAAGGCTTCTTTCTGAAATGAATGTTAGCAGGAAGACACTTGTGGTTTTACTAGCAATAAAACAAAACACACAGAGTCGTGAGGGTCACCATCATTCAATCTACTCTAATGTCTATTGCTGCCATCTCTGTGGTATTACTAATGTTCAGGTGGGTTTGCCCAAACTGTGATAGCATTAATGGTTTCTTTCTTTGAGTTTTCTGGGTTTTTTTGTTTGTTTTTTTTTTCTTTTTTTTATTCGAGTTTACTGGTTGTGAAATTAGTTGAGCACACATCTGAGAATGCACATACTTGAGGCGATGTATTCAGTTGCAGCCTAACTCCAAATGTCTTGACCACTGGGAGGGGATAATAAGAACACTAATTTCAAGAGGCCACACCTATGAGGATTAAAGAGGATAATACTTGCACAGAGGTGAGCACTGTCAACGGCACATAAAACGGTGCACACCATCTCCAACTTTGCCTGATGCTGTGGTTGTCATTGAGTTGGTTCCAATTCAAAGCAACTGTATGCACAATAGAACAACACTCTGCTGGCCTTGTGTCATACTTAGGATGGTTTTAATGTCTGAGCTCATGGTAGCCAAAGTATCAACTTATCTCCTTTTTAATCCACTTTTCACCAACTCCTCACTTTAACAAGCATCATTTCCTTTTCCACAGTCTGATTCCTTCTGATAAAATATCCATAGTCATGTGCTTCTTAATGACCATTAGAGAATGTTCAATTGCATTTACATTCTAGGTCCTAACCCTCATATAACCTATCATATTAAAATTCAAGGTGTATACAATGGCACAAAACAAGCGAGTACTAATTTGTTGAGCACATGAAAAGATTGTTTTCCTGTATTATTAAGTTCAAAATACTTTAGTGCATTTGAAAACGGTTCTTTAATTTCTTTATCCATCGAAAAGTACACTATATTCAATATACTAAAGCAAATATAACAAACTATGGATAACACTGCCAAGACTTTAAATACTAGAACATTTCAAAGGACATTGCATAGAGACTAGGAGGCGATCATTAAATCCAAACAAAAGATACCGCATGGCTTAAAATCAGGAAGTCTGAGTGTCCCGACTGTGCCCTACAAGCACAGGTATTCCATCTGTAGGCTGGACAAACACCTGCAGAAGCTGAACTATATGAATTCGAGCATGGCACCAGGATGAGAGGACTCATTGAAAACCTGTGATATGCAGATGACACAGCCTTGCTTGCAGAAACTGAAGAGAATTTAATGCACTTACTAATAAAGATCAAAGATTGCAATATACATTAGAGAGTACACCTCACCATAAAAATACAAAAACAATTTTTTAACAACTGGACCAATAAGCAACATCATAATAGAAAATAGTGACCTTGTCATGGATTTTATTTCACTGGGATCCACAATCAATACTGATGGAAGAAACAGTCAGAAATTAGATAAATAACCTATCGTGTTAGGAAAATATGTTGCAAAAGATTTCCTGGAAATGTTAGAGATCAAAGATGTGACTTTGAGGATTAAAGTGTGCCAAACACAAACACTCTCTGCCAATGAGTTCATTCTAACTCATGATACACCGTACAGGATTTCTGAGGCTATAAATCTTTTCAGGGAAAATAGCCTTATGTTTTGTCTGCGTGGGGGTGGGGTGGGTCTGACACAAGTTCATTGAGCTTTCAATCACCTTAAATACTTGTGAAAGTTGGACAATGAATAAAGAGGAATAGAGAAAGGCTGACACATGTAATTATGGTGTTAGTGAAGAATATTGACTTAGTCCTGGACTGCCAGAGAATTAACAAATATATAACCAGAATACTGCTGGTGACACTTTTTTCAGACCTAGTATCTAGAGGGACCAGTGTCTGGAGTACGATATCTGGACTGGTGAAGTAGATGGTCCACAAACTAAGAATAGCTTTATTCAGTGATGCGGAGTGATCCAGTGGCTGCAACAATGGGCTCGAACCTAACAATAATTATGTGCATGGCCCGGGTAGGGCAATGCTCCGCAGCTGTATGGAGATAGAGCACATAATCATGAATGCTAACCAACTTTCTAGCACCTGCCAGATAAACATGTGAATGCATGACATTAGAGATGAAACATGGCTTAACTCTTTCCAGTTACATACAAACCTGACAAAAATGAAGACTTAAAAGAAGATTTTTTTTTCATAATCCAGGGGCACTTGTATACAATAGCCTGGTCTATGATTGCTAGATTTTGTGTCAATTTGAGGGGGCTAGGATTATCAGTGGTTTGGCCATTAGGGCCTAAGAATCCCTCATGGTGTTACCTAATACAATGTAGTCAACTCCATAATGGGATCTACAATGAGCAGCCAAGCAGTTCTAAGGTTCCCATGAAATGCAACCCTTGACCTCAAGTCATAGACCTGATGCAATTAAGTTTCCTTGGAGCTGTGGGATACTTTGAGAAAGCTTTCTAGCTTTTCTCTGGGTCTGGATCTTGCCTCAGGCCCATTGATCTCTGGTTTTTTGAATGGAACAACTGCCTGCCCTACTGCCTGCCAGCCCTGGGAGTAAAAGTGGCCTGCCATGTGAACTGCCAACTTAAGATTCTTTCACCTCTTCTGTAATGAGTCTAACTGCTGACCTTGGATGCATCTACCTTGAAACTTGTGATGCCCCTGTTAATCTTTGGTGTATAAATCCCTGTAAACTTCATATAGCTTAATATATCTGACCCACAGATATAGAACTTGCCATCACTGTCTGTCAGTTTGCCGTATTATGGCGGCTAATATGTTGGTGTGATGCTGGAAGCTAAGTCACCAGTATTTCAAATGCCATATGGAGTCTGTATAAGATCAAGAGAGGACTCGGCAAACAGAACAAGGGGAGGCTGCATTGTTTGAAATGAGGAAAGGGGTGTGTCCGAGATCCATCTCTCACCAAATTCGTATGCTAATCAGAGAAGTTGGATTATATGAAGAAGAATATAGAATTAGGAATGCTAACAGCCTGTGAAAACAAAATGACACAATCTTGCTTATTGAAAATGAGCAGGACCTGAAGCTTTTTCTGATGAAAATCAGACTGCAGGCTTCCTTATGGACTACAGCTCAATGTAAAAAAATCCTCACAACTGGGTCATGAGGAAGAGATTGAAGTGGTCAAATTTCTCTGCTTTCTTGGATCCACAATCACTGAGAGAGAGAGAGAGAGAGAGAGAGAGAGAGAGAGAGAGAGAGAGAGAGAGAGAGAGAGAGAGCGCTAGCTCTGATGGCATAGTGGATATGCATCGAGCTGTTATCCACTAGCCTTTTTACTCCTGTAAAGAATTATAATCTTGGAAACATACAGGGCAAGTCCTAGCCTGTCCTAAGGGGTCACTGTGGGGCAGAATTAACTAGATATCAAAAATAAACCAGACTGAGTGCATCTACTGGGTTTGCATCTCTAGAGAACCCAGCCTAAGATAATGTTCAGATAAAATGATGTTTTATTTCACAAAATGTGTCCTGGGTGTTAAATGATGCATTTATTTCTTTCTTAGACTGTGATTTTTCTGCCATTTCGTGATATATTCAATATTCTACTTCAACACAAGAAATTAAATGTATTAATTTTTCCATGGTCTTCCTATTCATTTCCTAACTTCCATACCATATGAGGTGATTGAAAACTACCATGACCTTTCCATATTTTCTGCACCTTATGATGCTGTTTGATTTTCAAACTATTAGACTTTTTTTCTGTTTCCACACCGCGATTGTTTTTTTTTAATCTTTATTGGCAAGTACCTCAAGCCCTCTTTGGTTTCAGAAAGCAATATGTTGTTATCTGCTTAACCCAGGTTGTTAAAGAAGCTGAAAACATATGTGCCTAGTTCTTCATGTGATCCAGCTTCTCGGGTTATTTGATCAATACACTGATTGAATAAATAATACAATTCTAATGCATTTCCTTTCTGAGGCTAAGCCATGCCGTATGTCCTTTTCACATTAAATGGCTGTTTCTTGGTCGATGTAAAGGCTTCACATAATCAAAATTAAACATTCTAGAATTCTGATTCTGTGCCAAGTTATTTATCATCTTGTATTGTCCACACAATCAAATGTATTTGCATACTTAAGAAAATACATCTAAACATCTTTGTGACATTCACTACTTTCAGCCAAAATTTATCCGATAGCAGCAATGATATCCTTTGTTCCACATCTTTTTCTGAATCAAACTGGAATTTCTGGCTGTTCCCTGTCAGTGACTGTTGCTAGTGACCATATTTCACTGATTTTCAAGCAAATTTTACAGGTGTGTGATATTACTGATATAGCTCCCTATATTATGCAAATGTTTGGGTCACCTTTAGAATGTTACAAAATGACGGTCTGTTCTAGGTGAGTGGCCAAGCTGGCATCTTCTAAATGTCTTGGCAAAGATGCATCTATTTAAAAAATTATATTTTATTGGTATACACTTCATATATTCTACATTGTAATCATTCAATTAAATTAAGAAAAGTTTTGCATTGATCCCAACAATCAACTTGAGAAAATTCTCTTCCTGTCTGCATTGTTGTGAGCTCCCCATTTCCCCATTTCCCCTGCAGTGCCCCTATGTGATTGCCAATCCAGTTACTGACTTATGGAACTACTTATTCTTGGCTTCAGATGTAGATAATCATATGAAATATAAACTGGAAGCAAATAAACAAACAAAAACTCAACAACAATGACTAGACAAAAATCTAGAAAAACCTCATTCCAAAAAGCAAGGATAAAATATTAAAAACAGAAATAACTTTAAAATGAGTCAAAAGGGAAATCAAGTGATGAGATATTGCATTTCAGCCTAATGTCGGCCACAGTCGGCTTTCAGTACTCTGTCTGATAGCAAGGCAATTCACATCCCTCAACTACGGTCAGAGGGGACTCACCCGAGGTTTATCCAACCCGAGCTTTCGGCAAACCAGGTGTTCACAATTTAAGTCCTGCTACCACTCCCTCTTGGGGATTTTGATTTTGTTATTTACAAAATTACACAGGTTTGTGTGCTTCTTCTGTGTAGATTTGATTAATATCTCATGTAGATGACTGTTTGTTTTAAGACAAACCTTTAAGAACCCAGATGCTATCCCTTCTGATAGCCAGGCACCACCTGTTTTCTCCACTGAGCTTTAGCATTGCATCCATTTGTGGAAACATCTCAGTGGGCCGCCTGTCAATTCCTGGGTCCTGGGTTTTCACAAATGCTTTCAGTACAGCTTATACATCTTCCTGTAGTTCCATTGGTTCTTAATAATGCATTACCTCTAAAAATGACTTTTTTTTCAGGTGCAATGACTGTGTCCGTTCCTACATTTTTTGAGATTTCCCTCATCAACATCCCAGAATAAATTTCAGAATTTCTTCTGACATCCATCTTAACCTTATTTTTTTCCCCTTTACGTTGGCCTTTTACTTTCTTCATATCTGATATCTTTGATGTCATCCTATAACTCACCTGGTCTTCCATCATTAGTGTTCAAATATATTCTGAGATGGTCTCTAAATTCATATGGGATATGCTCATGGTCATATTTTGACTCTGTAGGGCTTGCGGTTATTTTTCTTCAACTGCAAATTGTACTTATGTAGGAGCAATTGAGGTTCCATAGTTGAACCTTGGCCTTATTGTGATTGATGATCTTGAGCTTACCACTATATCTTTCCATAGATATGGTAATTTGATTCCTATGTATTCCGTGCATGGTCAGCATTTCTAAATCATCAGCAGCACTGTGGGAGAAAGACTGGACTCCACTCTGTTAAATAGTTTCAAAAACTCACAGGGGTTCTCTATGAAGCAGCAATGATTCAAAGGCAGTGAGTTTGCGTTTTGATATGCATTCCACCCAATGAGGTCCACATGCATAGTCTCCATTTACATTGTTGGAAAGGTCAGATGTTCAATGAAGCAGCATTGGTCTTATAAAATTCTATCATGCAATCTCTAGCAATGTTTCTTTCACCAATGCCATATTTTCCAACTAATGCTCTTGTTTCCAACTTTGGGATTCCACTCATCATTAATTATCAATGTTTCTTGTTAGCGTGCTTGATCAGTTTTAGACTGAAGAAGTTGGTACAAATTCTTAGTTTCTTCATCTTTTTTGGGGGGGGTGGGTTGTTTAAAAAACCATACAGTTTATTTAGAGTCGGAGTGGCCTGCCTGCAGGGTGGTGGGGGTGCTTGGCTCAGGGTGTGTGGGGGCTGGGCGAGGAGGTCAGGCTGCAGGGCTCCTAGGTTTGCTAGTGGGCACGTTTCATGAAGGAGTCGTGGCAAGCCTGAGCAAGGCCGCCCACCAGGTTAAGAAATTCCTGGAAATCGAGCTGCCCGTCTGAGTTCAGGTCCAGTTTCTTCTTCATGCGGTCAAGGACACCGGGGTCCTTCTGGTGCTTTGTGAAGGCGCTCAGTTCTGTGTTCATGAAGTTCAGGAATTCCCTCTTGGACAGCGTGAGGCCGTGACCATCCTGCCCAGCATACTTCTGGAACACGGCGATCAGGGACTCAATGCACCGCTCCGTCTCTATGGGGCTAGACACTTTGGCCATGCTGGAGTAGAAGAGAGAGGCACCGGCGGGGACTGAGCAGAGGAGAGTGGTGGGGCAAGCGGTCCTGCAAGTGCTCAGTTTCTTCATCTTTGGCTTTAGCTGTTAGTGTGAAAATTTTAATCGTAATCATATTGATTGGTCTCCAATGTAGGCATATAGATTTTATCCTATGACTGAGGGCATTGTACTTCAGAATATATCTTGGAATATTCCTTTTTAATTTATCAGTCCCAGCATAGTAAGTCACGTGATTGTTTGATTCAAATAGACAATTCCAATCCATTTCAATTTCATGCCTATGATATTGATCTTTCTGTGTTCCATTTAATTTCTGATGACTCCAGAATTTCCTGGAATCGGACTTCATGTGGCAGCATACCTCAGACATTTGTAATTACGTCCCTCTCATTTTGAGTTGCGCCACATAAGCCAATGATTTCATCTACTGTTTTCCCCCATCTATAGCATTACATTCAACTCTCGTTGAAGGTAGCAGCACTTCTACAATAAGATGTTGAACATTGTGCAGGCTGATGCACTCAACGTCTGGCCCTGTCTATTAGCCAATGCTCCATTGCATTCATAAAGTTTTCACTGGACAAGATTTTCAGAAATAACTCATCAGGCTATATTTCCTAGTCTGTCTTAGTCTGAGAACTCCACTGAAATTGTCCACCAAAAGTCACCCTATTGAAAATAGCAATGGCATAACTTCCAACATCACAGTAACACACAAGCCACTACAGTGTGAGCAACTGACAACTAAATGGTAGTTATTAGTAGGGATCACAGTTATTGACTCATAGACCCATTGGTCTGTAATTGCCTAAAATAAAGTGCAGGTGTTTCATTCTCTAAGCCCAACGTTTTTGAACACTCTAAAAAAACCTTTTTTTTAAATAAGACAATATATAAGTTACCAAATCAAAGATTGCTTTAAGGTCAATTATTCTCTCAACTCTATAGAAGGGAGCTGTGTCTGCTTTATCAACATAATGCCTCTCTTTTGTCTGGCAGAGAGATAAGACATTATCTTGTAGAGCTATTAAATATACACCGTATTATGTGTGACTTTTCAACAGCACAACTGAAAATAATTCACTATGGGGGCTGTGGTTTGGATCTAGGGTGCAAATGCAAACTGGCTCTGTTATTTTGTTATTTTGCAGAACTGACTTGGGCTTTCCATTAGGACTTTCCATTAGGACCTGATTTGGGCTTTCCATTAGGACTGATGTGACACAGCTCACCCTTTCCACAGCAGGTTTTGAGCGGAAGCTAGAGGACGTGTTAGGTGCACAAATCTAAGTGTGCTAATCAAGGTGCTCGAACACAGGGACCAACAGACACCCAGGACTCACCACAATCCTGAGCAGAGGAGGAGGATTCTGCACACTTTTTGTACTTTGGTCTGATTACATTTATTGCTACTAATGCCTCTTATTGCTAAAAACAAAACAAACAAAAAAACTTCCAATCTCCTCCCTAGTCTTAGTTTACACTCCCAGGAGTTTCAGTGCTTAAAGAGAAGTTCTTATCAAATTCCAATCAAAAGAATCATCTCTGTGCATAATTAAAATGAGCAGGTATCTAGCCCATCATATCTTCCACTTATATTTTAAGTATTTTGAATTTCTATATCACATTCAAATATGAATGAAAATTTCCTGCACAATTTAATGAAAACCTAATGGCAATGTGGCTTTATCAAAATGTGTGATTGATAAATTAGCTCACAGGACAGTCAGTCCTTCCCCATAACAACACATCCTCATCAGCACAAATACTAGGTGCATTCAGAGATTTCTTTTCATGTATATTCTGAAATCTGACAGGTCACAAATTCAGTAATATAACCTTAAAAAACTGGCATTCATCCTTTATTATCACAGAATCCAAATATTTCACTGGGTCCTGATAACCAAGAATATCCAAATCTTTGAAGGAATTCCCTGAACGTTAGCAGGAGATAAGTCACATGCCCCACCTTCCCTTACCGACTGTAACACTCTCAGCTGCTGAGAGTTGCTGGGATCATTAACTGAGTGGGCATTATGCCATTTCTTTTGCTGTCACTTCTCTGTGGTCTGCCCTTGCCATGGCGACCCCCTCACAGAATTGCATTTCCATGGAACTTGCTTCCTCCAGCTGCCTGACAGACTGCTATTTTTCCTTCGCCCTCCTGGGAGCGCTGCTGGACCGTGAGCTCGCTCCGTATGGCTTGAGCTGCGTAAACTGCCAATCTCCAACCAGCCCAGATGAAAAAGATTCTTTGTTAGAGCACAGTGCTTGCTTTTACCAGTGCTATCGGTCCTAGATTTTACTTCTAATTCCCTAGACTACTTATTTATTTGAATAAGAAAGAAGCATCAAGCATCCGGAAAGGACCTGCTAGGTTTGGGGAGTTTTGCCCCCATAACCTTGCAGAGAACAAACATCACGAGTAGTGTAAGTGCTTCATTTTAGCAGCACTGCTGTGTACAGAAGAGCACAAGTCGCCTTTCTCCCTAGCATCACTAAAATGTTGGTATTTGGGCCTTTTAATTAGTCATGAGTAAAATATGGGTGAAATCATAAATGTATTCTTTTTTAAATTCTATGCATTGATAACTATGAGTTCATATTTTATGAACCCTTGTATCAGTAGGCCTTATAGAAAAATTCAATCTCAATCTATAATCATATTAGGGCTACCTATTGACCATTTCCTAGCTTTAGAAATACTGCTTTTATTAACTTTGACATGTATGTGATTCCATCACATATCTTATCATGTATATTATTTCTTAGCAACATGTAAATCCATCAAGGCAAAACACATTACCATAGATTCAATTATGACTTACAGTGACCTCAGGATGCAGTAGAATTGCTCCATCAAGTTTCTAAGATTGTAACTTTAAAGATTTTTAAAATATTGTGTTGTTCTATGTAATCTGTTATAACCATATAAGTCATCATATTCAGAAAGATTTTTAAATGAAAGTATGGTTTTCTATGTTGAATAGTATTTTCCATATGGTACCTATGAGACCTGTGAACATGTTGAAATAATGAAGAAAACTTTGGGTAAAAGAAATAGCTATTCCTTTCAAAAATATGCTGCTTTTATTGTGCTTACTTATTGCTATGAAATTACTAAAAGGAGTATGAGTGATCTCTAGAAAATAGAAAGATGATCGTGTCTAAGAATCCTACTAACAGCTTTGACAAAGCCTTCCAATATGAGATAAAAATGGATCGCAAAACTTGTACACTGCCTACAAGGCTCCCCCTGACCCTACATGCTCTATACCTCACCTCTTCTCCCCCACCGACCTCCAAAGGTCACAGTGCATTTCTGTCCATTCCATAAACACAAATAAAACATGCCTGCTCTACTAAGGAGTCCTGGCCCATGATTTCCTTGCCTTCAATGCCTTTCACAGAACTTATTTGGCCAGCTGCTACTCTACTTGTCCATTTCAGTTTGAAGGCCACATTCTCAGAGTCCTGCCCTGACTCCCTCCTCCCCACTGTACCTTCTTGTAACACCTTCAGTTGTTCTGTCATGGCACTTGCCCTCCGCAATTTTCAGTTGGCATTTGTTTGATGATGTATGTTCATCCCCGCTAAAGTTGGAGTCTACACCATGACTTACTAGTTGAGAGCATGACTTCTAAGTGTTGACTACTAAGAATCACGATCCCAGCCCCGCCGACTACAGGTTTTTCTCATCATAAAGGTAGGGGAGACCCAAGGAGTACAGAGATATGGGAGGGGACCTCTGGCAGCTCAGACGTTATTTTGCCATGTTCTTTGTTCATATTGAAGGACTGCAAATAAATCTAGGAAACATGGTGCTAATAAATTCATCCACTGATCAAGTATTCTTAAGAACCAGCTATGTTCTAGGCATGATTCTGTGAAGGCTTGGAGGCAAGCAACAACAAAAATTCTGCCTTGTGGAACATGCCTCCGCTATTGTCAAAAGTAAATGTGAAACTTTGGGGCCAGTCCGCAACTCTGTGTGGATTTCTAAAGCAAATGTCATGTAATGTCTTAAACTTGCTGGGAAGGTTCAGAAATATTTACTCAGCATGCCTAAGAGTGGACCTCAGACCTGAGGCAGCAGGGGAAACACAGAGACAGTCTTACATGACTGAATCAATGACCCATGTATCAAAGTTTACATTGTTGAAAGGCATGTTCTTAGAAATGCAAATGTCTATGGTCAAATATGTATCCAGGACAATGGTCAGAAATTGTTTTGGCTTAGAGTCGTAGCTTTTCTGGTCTTGTCTTGCTCTGTTTTTTCTTCATGCTGACTCCATGACCTTCTCACTAATACAGGCAATAATCCCTCAGTTATGAAATTCCCTGTTACATCTGACTGGTAGTTTCAAACAAATCCCCATGAAGCCTATTGCAATAAACATTTGAGGTACATATAACAAATAGGCATAACTTTGTAAGGCTCATTAAAATATGGTTAATGCTTTATTACCATATCAAGGATATTTTAATGCATCTACAAGTGTTTCTTAAATGTTTCTTCCATATAAAAAGGTACACTATATATTGTAAATGAAGAGATATTTGAATAATCATTTTAAATAAAACTGTCTCTAACTTATTTATATAAAAAATTTGACTTACAGACTAATTTCAGATTGAAACTCAATCTTTATTCAGGACCTACCGGATATTTGTTAAAACTACTTCTACTTTTTCCTACCTGTGTGTGTTTGGATAAGTTACTAAACCTTTTTATGCTTCAGTTTCTGTATCTGCAAAATAGAGATAATAATAATTGTCTCACATAATTAGTACTAAGTGAATCAACAGATTTTTTTAAGTGTTTGCTACAGAACTTGGCACATGGTTAAGTATTCCGTATTTTAATTTCACCGCTATTGTTCATGGTATATGCCTCCTACTTAGTCAAGACAGTCATTATTCCCTCAATTAATTTCTGTAGCTCAGATCGTGGCGTTAATTGAAATTCACCAAAACATCATATTTACACGTTAAAAATATCAATGTAGTTCATTATGGCAACTTCAGAATTAATGCCTGGCTGAAAGGCCAAATCCACACTGGAAGACGAGCAGGTAGAGAAGAGCCCACGATGTCTGCGTGCTGCAGAAGGAGTGTGGAGGTGCGCTACAGTGACAGGAGTATCCCTGCCGACCCAGGTAATCACGGTGGCACTGAAGGTGATGTATAATTGCATATGATCCATAAAGCTATTGTAGCACAGGCTGATAGCCTTACTGCAAAAGCTCTAATGTTTCCAGTGAGACCTGTTGGATGTGAAGAGATATAACATACATAGATGCTTATGAATCCTGGCTCGCGTCCTGCACTCTTCACAATAGCAAGAAGATGGAACCAGTCCAAAAGCCCACCAGTGGAAGAAGAAATAGAAACTTAGATACATACACACAATGGAATACAAGACATTGCTGAAATAATGACCATACTAAGAAACACCTCACAACATGGTTGGACCCAGAGAGCATTATGCAGAGCAAAGTTGGTCAATCACAACAAGACTAATGTACAGGACCACTGCTCTAAGGATAAACACCCAGACAAAGACAGGCGGTGGCTCTCAGGTCATGCAGTTATTCGATTGACTTCCCAGCAATGGAGGAGTATGACTGTCTAAAGTATGCCCCCCATTATCACTCCCCAATTTAGACATCATAAAGACCGCTTCTCCAGGGTAGGACCCAACTCAGCTGGGAACAGTTTCTCATTTGGGAGACAGAAGAGGACAGATTAACCCATCCCATCCGGCAATGCCTTATGGTCACCCTAATTGGGTGGACACTCCCACGTTGTTATTTTTGGCACATTAGGTGGAGATTGAGGGGGTGTATCTCTCTGTAAGAAGATGACTGCACTTCTATTGGTGGGCAGAGCAGGGATTGGGGGTTAATGAGCTGCCCTTGTGGACAGTGCTTGACATTACTTAGATGGCCCTTCAAGGGGAGAACGTCCGGTTACATGCTAACCATGCATTTTTAACCAAGTCTCTTGGCAGCCCTTTGCGACCTAATCCCACACGATTTAAACTTTTGTCTTTGCCAGATGTACAGAATGCTACATAAGCCATAGCAGAAGGACACTAGTCATGAAACCCACTAAGTGAGCTGTACCGCTCTGCAAGCACACTTGTTTCTGATGAAAGGAACTGACACACTTCTTCAGACTTAAACCTGGAATCCCTTGGGAAGAAAAGGGAGGGCTGTTGCCCAAGGTCCTGGATTTGGAAGGAATTTGAATTCACTTCAGACCTCTTGCTTTTGAGGGTGCCCAATAATAGACAACTCAAGGCTACCGCATATTTGTCACCTTCATATTTTCTTAGTTTTTAGGGCATGTCTTAGTTCTGAAGACAGAGTTTTCTGTAGTTAATGAGTGTTCTTGCACTTTGTGCCCTGTGTCTCAACTATTTCTGATGTCATTAGAAATCCATTATTTCCATAACTTAGAAAATATCAAAATAGATGAAGTTTCAAACTTGGTATCGTAATATAATAATATATTTCTTTCCAAGATCAATCTAAGTCTTTCATAGACATTTGAAGAACAGAGGGAATCTTCTAGTCACTATCAGACTTGAAGAAGTGGTTTGTTTTGTGTGTTTGCTTATCCTGTCTGACGGCTGCTACTTGAAACCTCAGCAAGAGTTTATAAAAACCAGGGTCAACTCTGTCTACATGAAAAGACAGACAATGCATTTAAAGTTGATTCTGATATGTAAACACCTTATTTTCATGATGCCCCTACTAGAGATTCGTCTCTCATCAGTGCTTAATCAGTTGCTTCCAACCGTGACTGTCTCCAGTAGAGCTGTGCTGCACAGGGCTCTCAGCGGTGGGTCTGTCAAATGTGGATTGCCAGCCCTTTCTTCCATGGAGCTCATAGCGGACTCCAACTTTCCATCCCTCAGTTCACATCCCAGAGTATCTACCTCACTCAAGAACTTGAATCTTAATAAATGCTTAGAAAATAAATCTCTTTAGACCAGAATCAAAGAGCTAAATCTGTTGAAAGATAAAATTTTAAAAGTACAGACTAAGGGGTTTCACAACATGATTTATTCATCAAAATCAGTCAACAAGTATTTACCAAATGGGATATTTGTTTTTAAAAATCAACTGTTAGATAAATACTATTGTTTAAAAAGTTTCTTCTTTTAGCCTGGTCTTTTTCCATTTCCATTGAATTCCTTTTCCAATATTGAGTAAGTGCATGCTCAGGAGAGATCAACGAGTTCGGCGAAACAAGCACAGTGAAAGTGAGCTGATATATATGCACTTGTGGATTAGATAGCAGCATTTCAAGCCAATTGAGCTTCTTCCCGTGGTTTCTGTGTGGGCCATACTTTTCATGCTGTGTATGTGCATTTAACTTTCCTTTTCATCTTCTATAATAAAAGGAATCCTCTAAAGCCTCAAAGCCAATTAATGTACAGTTACATTTTTCATTCTTCCCTTGTAGGCGTCTACTTTAGTTTAAAAGGGTGTGCAGCTGCAATAAAAGATGAAAGAAAGAAATGTCTTTATATCAGACCTCATAGAAACAAATATATCACTTTAGTTGTCCTGTTAGTTGTCAGTCAAGAATATGTCAAAAAGTCAAGTCCCTTTATTTGGGTCAATGTCATGAAAATATAAGTATCTATCTTCCTTGGAATGGAAGATCACCCATACCATATTGTTAAAAAAAAACACCTCAGTCTTGCTATGTCTATGATGTAAATACATTCATAACTAGACTTCAGTTTACCAAGGCTTTAGTGGGAAATACATCTGTGTTAACTCTAAGTCTAAAACTGATGTTGCTGTCACTCAGTACTAGTAAGTCAGCTCCTATGCACAGCGACCCCGTGTATCTCAGAACACAGCACTGCCCAGTCCTGCACCATCTGCACAACTGTTGCTGTATTAGAGCGCATTGTTGCAGTCACAATGTCAATCCATGCCATTCACAGACTTTCTCTTTTCCCCGGTCCTCTGCTTTACCCTGCATGATGTCCTTCTCCAGGGACTGTTCTTTCCAGATTGCACAGCCAAAGGACATGAGTCCAAGTCTTTGCTAAGGAGCATCCTTGCTAAGGAGCATCCTGGCTGTGATTTTTCAAAGACAGCTTTATTTGTTCTCAAGAAATCCACAGCATTTTAAATATTTTTTGCCAACACTGTAATTCAAGTGCATTAACTTTTCTTTAGTCTGCTTTATTTAGCTTTTGCATGCATATGATGTGATTGAAAATACCATGGGTTGGGTCTTGCATACCTTAATCCTGGCCTTTGAACACATTAAGGAGCTCTTTTGAGCAGACTTATCAGTGAGCCATATTATTTGATTTCTTAACTATTGCTTCCATAGGCATTGATTGTGGATCAAAGTAAAATGAAATCCTTGACAGCTACAATCTTGTCTGAAATATCCAAACTAAATCTCAAAACTACCTTAGGAATGAGCTGGCTGCCAGTTATTTTCATGGTTCAGGAATATTGAATGGAAGAAGGTAAAAGGCGGTCATATATACCCATCTAGAGGAGATGGAAATGTCTGCTTTATACATTTTATGAGGCAAGGTTCTAAGTGTGCACTATGAGAATTGAACTAAATATGTATTGCTTATAAACATTACCAAAATCAGATTCGTGGGTTTGATTGTTCTTGAAACTAAGGATGGCAGTTCTCATGGTGGGATGATTGGATTGGTTTGTTCAACCTGGGTTCCACCCTGTTTCTAACTGGAAGTCAAGAAAACAGAAAGCAGCATTTGCGCATTGCAACCTGGGCTCGAGACTCCTCCGTGCAATGCCCGCGGGTGCAACTTGACAATAAGACAGAGACCTTTGTCTCATCTCTCCTTTCCAGCAAAACCGTGGAAGCGTGAAGATTTTCTGCTTCATTGCTTGTCTTTTTGTCCGGCCTCTAAGGTTGTGATAAAGTTGTATTCGGGGCAGTAATGGCACCAATCTGTGGATGCTAGAGTCCTGATACCTGTAGCTCTTTCTATTCCAGTGAGTTTTCTGTAGTTCTGTTCTTGATTCTTCCTGTAAATCATTCCTCTTGTGGGACCACAGCTTGAACTTGCTCTTCTCATCTTTCTTAATGGTTTAATCAACATAAATTTTTCTGCGTTTAATTCTTTTCTCTTTAAAAAGCTAGAATAGATTGTTTTGCATTGAGCTCAGATGGATAGCGCATCTAGTATAGACCTAGCTGCAGACAATCAATTTTAAAAATGGGAATTTGGGAGTGCTTACAATAACTGGTTTAGTGTAAAAAATGAATTATCCCAAAATAATTAAAAAATACAGCACTCACAACCTATGACACATCGTTATTCACTGAAATAGAGTCTACCGAGGGCAATGTTTTGGTGACTTGAATGAATGTAATGATAGCTTCTTGTGAATGGAATGACAAAAAGACTACAACCAGAATTAAGTCTCAGCTGAAGACACGATTAGATTACCAGGAGTGGGAATCAACTCAATAACACAATGGAAACATTGTTTTTAAATCATGATCTCACGCCGCCACAAGTCTGATGGAGCCAGAAGTCAGACACAAAGCGAGTTCCTCAGAAGAAAGAACTGACCATCCGCTTCTGAAAGACCACAGCCCTTGTAAACCCGGCATAGCCCACCTTTACTCTGAAGCATATGGGTTTGTCAGAAGTTAGAAATAACTTGAAAGCAACTAGTTTAGTTCATATTGGTTGTCTTTGCTAAATGATACTATAAATTAAATGCAAAACCTTGATATACAACTTGTGTGGAAGATGAGGCATTTAAGAGAAAATGGGGTCCTTCCTGGGGTATTTTGACTTACTTAAATGACTCTGACGAGTCTGAAATCCTTCAAAACAATAGCTATTTTGTTGGCTAGCAGAGATAGCAAAAAGCAAATGAACAAACAAAAATACCACCTTTTTTATTAAACAACCCCTAATTTATTTGGGGAGCCTTGCAATACCCATAAAAGTAGCTGTACTCCTCTACCCAACTAACTTCACTTCCACTGGACCTCATAGACATTAGACTGATGACAACAGGTGGATCCCAGCTTGCCAAGGGAGACAGATACAGTACCTAACATGGAAAGAGGGATGTTACATATTAAAATTGTTTTTAAATTAACTAACACCTATTAGCAGAAAATTTGAGCTTGTATCAGACTAGGTTCTACAAAGTCTACATACACACACAAAGAAAATTGGCTGTAGAATAGGCTAAATGTATCAATGTGGGCACACATACCTGAAATCATGTGGTGGCATAGTGGTTTACATGTTGGCTGTGATTCTCAAGGTTAACAGTTCAAAATCACCAGCCGCTCTCTGCAGGAGAAAAATGGGACGTTCTGTTCCCTAAACAGGTATAGGTACAGCATTTATACCCTTTGATAAATGTTTGCTATGAGCTGGCATCAACTTGATAACAGTGCGTTTGGTTTAGTTTGATTTGGGCCTGCCATGAGTCACTTCAAAATGTTTGTGGAAACTGAAATTAAAGGTAGTACAATTTTCCACAAACTTTCTGAAGTCCCCTTGTATATTCAGTGTGCAAGTTCTTTTGATATAAGTAAATATTGCCTTCGCTGGTTGACTGCAATCTGGGTTTAATTGTGGCTACCAGAAAATGAAGGTGAGATACTTGAAGTTATTTAGTGTAATATGGAAGAAAGAACTGTAAAATTTATACAGGGAAATATGAAGTAGATTTATGGATATCACTTTATTTGTATATTCTGTTAGAATTTCTTTTTAGGTGGTCCAGAAGATACCTTACTACATTTATTTATATATTTTTCCATCCATTTTTATGTTTTCACATCTACTTTAGAAATAAATAAATAAACAAAATAGAGACAGAAATAATTATAAACAACTGAGGGAAAATGAAAAAGTATATGATCCCTTAAGACTAATCACTAACTAAATAAACAAATGGTAGGGAGATGATGCCAATTGTTGACTGGTAAATACAGTATTAAAATTTGAAAAAAAATCATTATTTCAAAATGATTAAAGCAAAAATTTATAAAGTTAACAATTCAAAGGATAGACTTCCATGAATTCAGAAATATTTACATTACTTGATAGAAAAAAATTGTAATTATATGTTGGAGCAATTAGACAAATGTTAACTTGATAATGAAGATGTAAATGAACACCTTTTACTTCTGGATTTCATATTCCAAGAAAATCACATTCCCCCTTACGTAATGATCTAGCTGGGAATGTGCAACCCTATCAAGCATCAGCACAACCCCTATCCCCTCTGTCTCCCTTTTGACCCATTTGAAAGTAGTTTCCATTTTTAACATTTTCTGCTTTCTTTCCAGTTAAGGGTTTTCTCTGAGTTGTCACTGTTGTTTTGTTTTGCTGTTGTCAGACTATTTTTGTATGATTTTCTGTATATAAAACACAGAGTAGGTGAAGCTGTAGACTCAGTAACTGGATAGCTATTACCTTGGGTTAAGGCAGGGAGGCGGGGAATGGAAGGCTAATAATGATGAGTCTGAGAAAGAAGAACATGGTCTAACATGGATGGTACTGGCGATTGCACAACTTCTCCAAGGGTGACTCAGCTACTGAATGCACCACATGTGTCTCATGGGCCAGTAAAACTATCTTTAAAGGCAGTAGTATCTGGAAATTTCAATATAGAAAGTAGATTAGATGACAGTATTAAATAAATGCTACATTTACTAAAGATGATAACTACATTGTTACATTTATATCTTTTTTCTAGAAATAAAAACGTAGGGATAGAGGACCAAGATGTATGAACCTACTCTCAAATGTAGAGAATCCCAGTGATAAAGTAAATAGTGCAACATATTAACAAATTTAAAGATATGTTTTTTCTTTGTATATGTTCTTTTTCACCATTCCTATAGGTTTGAGATGATTTCCAAATAAATATATGTTTATATATGACACATCTGTTATATATGTGTACATATATGTATACACACACATACGCATATATACGACAGCAGCGTGTAAGGTGCTGCAATGGCTGTCACTGGAAGACCAGGTACAAAGGTAGCAATGCTGCTCTTGAAAGGGGCTCTCTGATTTCCGGCAGCCTGGTTGGATGCCAGAGTAGAAAGGACCAAATAGCAAAGCCGAACTGCTAGAAACAAGATGCGCAAGCTCACAAAGTCAGGCATCAAGAACCAAAAAAAAAGAACATCAGAATCCTTTATCCTAGAAGGAGCTTTGGTCATTGTTAACTAGCCAGGGTGTCTCTGGAACTAAACTAGTTAGGCAGGCAGACCCACTCATTTGATCTGAATAAGCCAACAAAGCCTTTGAGTGTCACAGAGGCTGAATTACAGGGCACTGTAGGAGCCTGTCTTTGTTCCCTGGGGCTGCTGCAAGAGAATGTAGTAAAGGAGGTGTCTTATATGAATAGAAATGCATTCTTTCGCCATACTGAGAAGTAGGAGGCCAAAGCAGACTATCAGACATATCAATTCCATTTTAGGATTTTCGGAGAAAAGTTCTTCCATGCCTCTTTCTAACTCTCAGGTGGCTCCCAGCAGGTCTCGGTGTCCCTTGGTTTGCAAGCTGCACTTGCCTCCAGGATCTCCTCATCTTCCTCTCTCGCCCCCTAAGCCTCTCCTCCTTAATCATGACTGCACTCAGCTTGAATTAGGACCCGCCCCACTTGCAAATCATCTTCTGTTACTTAATAACCTCTTTGTAAACTGTTTTCCATCAAGGTCACATTCACAAGTATTGATGATTCAAATTCAGCATATTGTTGTGGGGAGCACTATTCAATCTGTAATAAAATATGAGACCCCTTGACAATGCTCAGACACAAGCCGGTTTCCACGACCAAGTAAAGAATAGAGTACATTCCTTAAGGTAAGATGTGGTGGCATTATGAAAATTTCCTTTCATTCTCCTCCCTAAGAAATAATGTCACTTACCATAGGACTGGGGAGGGAAAATCCAGAGCTTTTACATTTTAATTGATTTGGCTTTTCATACTAGAATCCACACTGCTATCCAAGTGATTTCATGGATCAAACAAATTCAAATCTAAATAACTATTTTTAATACTATACTTTATCTCAAGACTCACTGCCGTCGAGCCAATGATGACTTATAGAGACCCTGTAGGACTGGGTAGAACTGTCCCTGTGGGTTTCCAAACTGTAGCTGTACATAAATAGAAAGCCTCATCTTTCTCCCACAGAGTGGATAGTGGTTTCAAACTGTTGACCTTGCAGTTAGCAGCCCATGGTCTAACCACTATACCACCAGGCCTCCTCAATATCAGTTTACATGAATCCCTGTCTGGATAATACTATACCTCCATTCGTGATTCCAAGTCAGTGAGATGAACTCCTAACTCCAACTAAAAGTTTGATCATGTGATCCATTAGTACAACACATTTAATACATAAATAAGTCAATTAGGGTATTTCAGCAGCAAATGTCAGAATATATATTGCTTGGTGGCTTAAGAAATAGCAATGTGATGTCTTATCATATTACAAAACAGTAGAAGGGAAGTGGTTCCCAGATGAGTCCTCAAGCACAACGTTGGATGTTAGCTCAGCAGCCACATAATTTTCATTAGTGGCCCAAAATATGGCTCCTTCATGGCCCAAACATGGGCCCAAACATTGCTATCACAGGTACGCATAACAGTCCGTATATGCGAGAGCAAACACGGAAGTTCTTTTCTACAGGTTTCATAATGAAATCCAGAACTTTCCCAGGATATTTTCCTTTGTGTTTCATTATTCATTTAGCTTTAACAGATCACATTTCCTTCCTTTGCAGATGCTGTTTTAAGGTGCCATTGGCTGGCACCTTCTAGACATAGAGATATTGTAAATCAAACAACAGTATGGGCCTGATAACAAAAGAGAAAATAAAGATAACTCTGAATAAGCAATTGATAGGCTCTATCTCACTGGATGGTTTAAAATTGGAAAAGGCATGTGGAAACGTTGTGTTATTTCACCTTACTTATTTAATATTTTTGATGAGCAACATCCCAGGAAGTTAGCCTACAGGAAGGAGGACTCCACAGCAGGAAGACTTAGTGACAACTGATGACAAAACTGACACAACTTTGTCAGCTGAAAATGAAGGCGACCTGTGCTTCATGAATGTCAAAAACTATAGCCTCCGGTGTGTATTCCCCTGAACATTAAAAAAGTGGAAATCCCCACAATCGGTCCAGTAAACACCTTTATGACAAAAGGTGATGAAATCACAGCTGTCAATGATTTCATTCTACTTGAATCAAGAATTAATCATCACAAGAGCAGTAATTAAAGACATTAATGTACTGTAGTTGATAAGTCTGCTGCAAAAGATTTGTAAAGTAAGTAAAGTAACGGTGTCTCTTCTGTGTTTTTATATAAGTGAAGTCATATGTTTCATGATAGACTTTCACTCAGTATAATGTCTTCAAGCTCCATCCATATTGTAGCATGTATAACAATATACTGCATTGGACAAATATATTGAAAATGATCATAAGTCATTTCTAGGATTAGGTGTGCCAGACCTAGCCAAGGATTTTTCAGTTGCCTCATATGCATGTGAAAGCTGAATAATGCACACAGAAGGCCAGAAAGAATGGATGCCTTTGAATTATGGTTGGTAGTGAAAAATATTGAATATATCATGGACTGTCAGAAGAACATAACAATCTATCTTGGAAGAAGTACAGTCAGAATGATTCTTAAAACTGAGACTGGCAAGATTGTGTATCACACACTTTAGACATGTCGTAAGGAGGAGGGCTCCTTCCCTGGAGCACACCATCATGCCTGGTAAAGGAAAGGATCGGTGAAAAAAGAACAGTCCTCGGTGAGATGTCCGATACAGTGACTGCAACACTGAGTTCGAGCATAAAAACAACTGGGAAGATGCCATATGACCGAGCAGTGCTTTGTTCTGTTGTTCACAGAGTCGCCCTGAGTAGAAGCCTACTAGATGTCATCTAACAATGACCCACAGCAACCAAGACTTCATTTCTTCTGTTGTATCCCATTGCCAGTACATACAACATTTTGATTATGCATTCATCTACTTATTCACATTTAGCTTATTTCCACCATTTAGCTATTGTGATGAGTGTGAATGAACAAGGATGTTTGTGTCTAATTTCAAGTCTTTTGGAAATACCTAGGAGTAGAACTGATGATTCTTACAGTACCATTATTATTGTGTCTGTAGAACCACCGTAACATTTCCCACAATGGCTACACCATTTTGTGTTCCCATTAAAAATAGAGAAGGACTCCAATGCCTCCACATCCTCACCATTATTTGTTATGTTCTGGGTGTTTTGGTTTTTAGGTTTTTTTATCTTAGACATCCTAGTGAGAGATAAATTATATTTCCATTGTGCTTTCGTTTGCCTTTTCTGGCAGTTAATGATGCTGAGCATATTTTCATGTGTTTGGTGGCCATTTAAATATTCTCTTTAGTGAATTATCTAGTCTTTTCTCATTTGATTATTTGTCTTTGTGTTGTTGAGTTGTCAAAGGAAAATGTGGAAATAACAAAGTTTATTTGTGGTTCTCAGGGCAGAGAGGGTGGGAGAGGGAGTTACCAGTCAGAAAAAGAGTCACGTTGATTAAGTACAGGGCTGCAGAGTCAATTATTCTTATTGCTGTCAGTAAGTTGTATAACTGTAAACAGTTGAATTTGAAAAATTTATGGGATAGCTGTCTTTATAACAATGACCAAAGGGGGGGGGGAGAGAGAGAGAGAGAGAGAAATAAAGAGAATACTTGCTGAAAACTGCTTCTGTACAACCAAACATTTCACTGATTTGATTCCTTGGTTTGGAGGATTAGGAGCACGGATTTATGGGGCATCCTAGATAATTGGCCTAATACCATGTTCATTGCTTCTATTCTACTTCCTAATTAGCTATAAACATATCACAGACTTCCAGAACAAACAAATCAGCCTTAGAGTAAGTGCAACAAGAATGTTCTATAGCGGCAAGAATGGGAAGAACTTGGTGCCCCTTACTTTGATCATATCAACAGGAAACTAACTAGAGAGAACGTCAATAACTAGAGAGAACGTCATATGATATCTGGAGTCCTGAAAACTTGCAACTGACCATCTGAGACATGATAATTATTCACCAGCAGCAACAGCAGAAGATGGAGAGCCAAAAACAGAAAAAGGATTTAGGATGCGTGGTGAATTTCCTCTATGATCACTGCCCCCTTTAAGACAAAACCGAAGAGCTAATGATGCCTGACTGCCATTACTGAACATTTTTATCAACGATTCTGTAGAAGAATCCTGATCAGAAGAGGGAATTGTAGATCATAATTTGAAATTATGAAATATCCTGGAATCAAGACTTTTCTGGGGCCATGGTGGCTAGATGGACCACTGGACCTACTTCCTTTAGAGAGTTTTTAAAACTTAAGTCAAGAATACCCTTAAAGTGTATCTGTCTGTGATCAAAATGATGACAGCAATGTGAAAGCTTACATAGGACCTTTAGGCAACACTGAGTTTATGTGAATGGAGGAGGGACAACGCAGAAAGAAGCATAAAGAATGTAATGGATATTATTGAATTGCACAAGTTGAATTGGTATATATCCTTATGTTTGTATTCTCTACAAAAACAAAACACAAGTGAAAAAAAAGTTAAGGAGCCATTTGGATGGCTAAAGTGTGCCTAACCCAAGTCATAATATTTCAATCATCTCCTAGGCACGGTAAAGTTGGCCAATGAAGGAGGAAGGCTAAAGATGAATTGAGGCCTCCAAGCGCATGTTGTCAAAGAACAGTAAACGTATCATATACAAATCACTCTTAGGCTAGATACAACCAGAATGTTCAATAGCTGTGAGGATGGCAACATTTTGGCTTGCTTCTTTGGTCACATCCCCAGGAGAGGGCAATCTTGAGAAAGGAAATTGTATTTGGTAAACTAGAGTGCCAACCGAGAAAGAGAACTCTCAATAGATGAACTGATGCTGATTCATAGATTCAGGGATGCCAACCATCACGAACCATTGTTGAGTGTTCAGGAATGCCAACAACCCTGAACCTTGTTGAATGTGTCTTTAACCTCATCACTTAGGAGGTGTAAAAGCAACAACAGCCACAAAGGCAAGCAAGCACAAAATATGGGATGCCGGGTGCCACACGTGCATTGCCAAGTAACAAAGGAAAGCCAGGCCTACAGGAGGTGGAAGAGACAAGAGTCTCTCCCTGTAGCCAGTCCCAGACTTCAAGGGGAAAATAGAAATGCTTGTTGGGGTTTTTAAGCCACTCTGTGTTGTATTTGTGTTGCAGAAACAATAGGCAATGAAGACATGGGAAATATACCAAAATTCTTCTGCAATTTTCATATATGAACCTTTATGGACATAGACAAAATTTCATGAAGTTATTTATAACTGTATTAATTTATTTGGGGGGAAAGCACACAATTTCTGAAGACTTACATGCAACTGTCTCCTTCATTTCTATCAATGTATGAAAGATGAAATATAACCAAAACAATATACAAATGCCCTAAAATATTATATCTTGTTATATACATCTAAGGCCTGACAGCACAAGTTCCTACTGAATACAACAAAATATAAGATTGTCTGTTATACAAATATGTTAATCCAATTCATAATATGAGATTCACATATTAAATTGTGATTTTAGTACCTTTATGGAGGAGAGATGGTCTCTGGGAAAGAAAGAAAAAAAGAATGTATTTAATCTGAAGAAATCCAACTGGGCCAGTGTTTGAAGAGTATTTTGGTCTGATTTAAAAGTCTTTACCCGAATTACCTAGAGTACCTGTATGTACTTAAGAGACCTCTTCAATCCACTGCCTGGAGGCCATTGTAGGATCATTCTGTTGCTTGTGTTTTTCTGTCTTTTTTCTGTTGACTAAAGAGGCACACTAAGCAGTCCTCCTAAACAAAGCAAAACAAAACAACAAAAAATAATCACCAAGGCATTTCTGAAAAAGAATAAAGCTGTCTTTTGGAAAACTGAAATTGCATTTGGGAACTGTGTGTTTCTGCCTTTAAATGTAGGCAACAAAATTGTTGCTCTCTTAGAAATGGTTTGTTTGTGATAAGTGAGCTTTCTTTCTACAGACAAGCCCCCAGAGAATGTTTCCATCACCAACATGTTCTTTCCTTGGACTTCAGAAATGAAAGCCTGTGAATCACATACTTGCCTCAGCAGCACAAAAATGCTCCTGACTCGGTGGAACCCCTGAACGACTTGGGTGTACAGAAAGCTCTGCAAACACCTTGGGGAGTGCCCGAGAATATTTACGGGGCCCCTAATCCTCTGCAGACGCTCATTAAAAGCTCATAGCATACTTCTCACTAGGCTTGGATGGTTCTTTTGTGCCAAGGAAGTTCAAGGCTCTTTAATGGTTCAAAGTACTACAACAGTGCGAGAAACAATGTGTAACGTAATTATATTGGCTTAATACATCTTCTATAGGAATATGATTTGAAAGATCAGCTCTGACATTTGTACACGTACATTAATGCGCCAGCACCAACAGCCAGAGTATTTACAAGTATAATGGCTCTCAAATCAAAAGACTGGATTCTATTCCTAGTTATGTTGCATCGTTTTTATTACCTGGAAAAGTAGTCCCTAATTGATCTGATTCTTACTTTTTCATTTAATTGGGATAATGCTGTGAGCATCAATTGAAATAATTCTTTAAGTGTATAGATTTTTATCGAGTCAGGCACTGTGTCCAGATCGAAACTAGATGCTGGTGAGACAATACGAAGGCAGTCATGGCCCCGCCTTAAGAAAGGAGAGACCCTGGACCACTGTCATCAAGGTGGTTTTGACCTCCAGCAACCCTAAATAGGGTGTGCGAAACTCAAAATCATAACGGGAGTAGAGAGCTTCCCAGAGAGGGGCTGGTAGGTTGCTTGGGTCACCAACTTGGCGCTGAGAAGCCAGCAGTTCCCTGGCCAGCAGCACCATCAGGGCTCGTTTAGGAAAGTAGAAAAGCCTGTGAAATAATCAACACGCCCCATGACTGTCGTTCAGAAGAACATACTGTGGACTGTACAGCAACTAGTCCCAGTTCTGCTGACATAAAGCAAACAATACGGATAAAAATGGGTACTCCGCATTGAGCCGGTTTTAATATGTGAGGTACCACGTAAGTCATAATTCCAAAAGGTGATGGATATACTAACCTTGCTGCTTTTGCCAGTCTGTGAGCAATTCAGTTCTGTTCTATTTCCTGACCACCAATGGAGTACAGTCTGACTCATAGCTAGGACAAAGTCAACCGCTTCATAGGACTTGGGAAACTATACATTTTTTGGAGAGATTCAAACAAATAAACTTCCACAACTGTGTGGCCAATTTATTGATATAAATTTACATGTAATATAGATATATATGTCACTGACTTTTCTTCTATAGAAACCCCAGTCTAACATGATTATATTCTCTGTAACCCCCTATTGGTATATGAATTAGATATTTTAATTGCACTTAATAAAAGGGATTTTGCTGTTTTTTAATGTCACATGTTAATTTGGATTTCTTTGTTCAAAAAATCTAAGGCATTACAAGTGACTTTTGTAGTGTTGTTAAAAGTAATAAAGTCAACTAAGATTTACACTTTAAATTGTATTCTGAGTTTTACTTAGCATATAATTCAAGACTTTAAATTGTATTCTGAGTTTTACTTCGCATGTAATTCAAGCCAGAATCACACTAGCATTGCTGCATTCAACACCGAGCTCCCAAGTAGTGAGCGTTGAGCCTAAGAGTGCTCACAGCGTCGATGTTGTTAGGCGCCACCGAGAAGGTTCTTAGGGACCTTACAAACAACAGAGCAAACCCCTGCGTGGTCCTGCGCCTTCTTCACACCTGTTCTGATGGTTGCGCCCACTGCTGCAGCCCCCATGTCACTGCTTCTTGTTTAGGATCTTGGCTCAGTCCTTGTGACTGTGGTCCATGAGGAAGCAAAGGGTTCCTTGAGAACAATCTCGGCTCTTCCTGAACTGAGAGGCAAGTCCCTTGAGCCAGATTCAATCCGAAATCTCACCTTTCGGACTACGAATCAAGAAGATTTGTGTTTCCCTGAGACTTTTCTTTTCTTTTTTTAAAATATTTTATTAGGGGCTCATACAACTCTTATCACAACCCATACATATACATACATCAATTGTGTAAAGCACATCCGTACCTTCTTTGCCCTAATTATTTTCAAAGCATTTGCTCTCCACTTAAGCCCTTTGCATCAGGTCCTCTTTTTTTCCCCTCCCTCCCCGCTCCCCTCTCCCTCATGAGCCCTTGATAATTTGTAGATTGTTATTTTGTCATATCTTGCCCTATCCGGAGACTCCCTGGGACTTTTCATACTCTTGAATTCATGTTTCATTCTCCAGTTCGGGAACATCCAGTCCTCCATGGTGAGAAGCAAAGAAGCAGCAGGATACTATGTCAGCACATTCAGCATTGATAATAGACTCCTTATCGGTAGCAGTAAATGGCCATTATGTTCATGTCATTATTGAGCACATTAAAGGTGGCCCAGGAGAAAGGCTAGAGTTTCCATCCTATAAAGAGTTACAATCTTTGGAAATCTGCAGGGCAGTTCTCCTGTAGCCTAAGGAGTAGCTGTGAGTGGGAGTAGACTGGTTGGCAATGAGTTTGGTTTGGGTTAAAGGCGGCATAGAACCAGACAGTACAAAGAATGGCTTTGATTCCAAGAAGATTCCAAAGAATCTTTTTTCCGCATTTTAACTTGGAATAACTTTTTGTTCCATCCAATACAGTAGCCACTGAGCACATATGGTTGTTGGTAGTGCACAGTGTGCACAATAGAATGAACTACTGCTTAGTCCTGCACCAACCACACTTGTGGCTACGATTTAGTCCGTTATTGCAGCCACGCTGTCAATCTCTATCACTGAGGGTCTTTCTCTTTTTCAGTAGCCCTCCACCCTTCTTCAGGAACTAGCCCATCTTGAGAACATTGCCAGAGCACATAAGACGTTGTCTCATCCTGGCATCCAAGTAGCATTCTAGTGTACTTATTCTGACACCAACCGAAATAAAATGACAACAAAATAAAACACAGGAAAACATCCATTCAAATAAAGTAGAAGTAAATAGAAACTAGAGAAAAATTAAAATGAGTCAAAAGGGAAAACAAATGATATACATTAAATTTTAGCCAACTATATCTGCAGTATACCAATACACTCTGTCTGAGGGCAAGATGACTCACATCTCTAGTCTCTGACCTGAGTGAGCTTGATGAAGTTTTCGTCTGAGTGGGGACTCTGAAAATGGATTTGGGGTTTCTTTGTCATCCATAGTCTTCTGCAAAGCTAAGAATTTAGCTGTGATACAATTATCTCCTCTGATCTTGAATTTTATTATTTATAATCCTTGGTGTGCTCCTTTGGTATAGACTAAGCAGGCACTCACTTCGATGGCTGCTTGTTTGAAGACCAGCCTTAAGGCAGCAGACACCATTTGTGTTTCTGATAGCTAGGCACTATGAAAACAACAGTTTGTTGATGGATTAACATTTTTAAGGAAAGTAGGAGTGGCTTCAAAAGTGAGCCAATAGGGGAAATGTTCAAGCTCATCAAATGAAGAAGTTGACTAAAGTCTATAAACTAGTAGAAGACTACCGCAGAAATTCCATTGTGAAAGTCAATAAAGGTGGGTTATCAAATAGTCCAGCTGTTTAAATCTTAAGCAAACACTTTGGCTCCAGCAAGTTTTCACCTTGATAGGTTTTAAGAAATTTGAAAAACTGCCTTGTTGAAGGAAAAAACAAAAAGGAAACACAGTGCCAAAACATGTGGGTGTGTAGACATATACGTTGCATTCGAACAACATACCTGCTTATTCTTTGAGGGCAAGAAGGGTTGTACCACACAAATGATCATCGGACAACCTTGCGCTCTGACCTGCAGACTGGTCTGGGCCCATCAGCTTTCTATTTTGTTCTCCAAACTCAAGGATTCTTTTAAGGAACATAATTTAAGGCCATCAAAGGTGCAAAACAATTGCAGTTTAGTTGTGTAAATCTTATGTGCAGATTTCTTTAGGGCCGTATGAGAAAGAGAAACCATGTCTTCAGAAGGGTGCAGAATTAGATAAATCATAGGTGGAGAAACATAGCTTGCCATTTTGGTATTTTAGTCAAATCAATGGTTTCATAATTTGAATGTTTTTAATTTACCCTCATATTGTAGTATTTCTTTATATTTGAATCCATTTTTCCCCAAATTAAGCCTGTTTATCTCAACTTGGTCTATTTATTTTTAGACTTGGTGTTATATTTGATTTATCACTACATGATATTATCTGATGGATATATTTTTCTACCAAACACATAATTTTGAAAACTTGTATTGCCAGCATATTTCATTACTAATTATTTGCCATTGAAATAATGCCTATTTAGACAGCATAAAGTTGATTAAAATATCTTAGAAAAATCTATAAACATGTGCATCATGTGTCAGTTGGTAGGAGACTGGGTTGAAAACAGACTATGGGATAAGCAGCAGGACAGATCAATGCAACATATTTCCTTCCTAATATAAACAGTTCTCATTATGAAAACGGTTACGGAAAATAGTAGCTCCCTTACACCAAATATTTTAAAGAAAGAGCGCATACACTAAAGGGCTTTTATATTTCTGTTTCAAGTCATAATGAGGTTTAAAATGATTACAGAGGGAATTATTAAAAGTAAGTTGTGGTACCTATGAAATAGAAGGCACAGTAATACTCAATCACAATAACAATCTACAAATGCTTAGATCCTTAGTGGAACTTTTTGGGAGTGAGAGGATCAAGCTTAGACACGTACAAACTTTGAGAAAATAAGAATGCTCCAGAAATTCCATCTGCAATTGTGAAAGAGGGAGAATTCTAAGACACACTCAAGAAATAAATGTGCAGTTAATACCACTCAGGAACAATGCAAGAAGAACGTGGCTCGTGTGAGTGACTATGAAAACGATGAAAGCTCTTGAACAAAAGTCAGAACGCACCTGTCAACTTCAGCCTCACACTAGAAACCGCTGCGAAAGCAAGGACGAGTGGAGCGCAAAGGCGAACTATTAGAGAAACGAGCATTCGGGTGGAGGACACGCTTATAAAGCGAGCGAGCACAATATAGATGCGAACTGAATGTACAGGAGAAATAAGCCATAGGAAACATGAATCTGGTGCAATTTTAGTTGCAGTGCATTAAAAATCATAACACATAATATAGCATGAAGAAAATAATATGCCTCGTTCCTGAATTTTGTTCAATTTGTTAAGCACCTTTATTTGCCTTGTGAAAGTAAGCATTTTCTTGTGAAAGAGAGTAACAATTAATGTCAATATGAGATGTGGGACTTTTAGGAGACGTCCTGTTTAACTGAGCTCACCAATGAGGCTTGGGTTTTGTGACCTCGTAGAGAAATGTGACCACACTTGTACAATGTGCAAGTAACTGAGAGATGAGTGAAGAAAAGTTCAACTTTAAGTTCAGTTTTACCAGCTGTGTGATATCGAAATACTTGTATCCTCAACTGCTACATCTACAAAATGCATGTGTTAATTATAGCTTCACAAGGATAACTTAAGTTTCCACTATGAATCACTTACTACGTTCCCCAATACGCTCCATGGCTGCCCTCTCTGCTTCCTGCGCATCCTGGGAAACCATGAACGCGGTGTTCTCATTGCTGCACTCCATAATGAAGAAAATAGTTTCGACTCCGAGTCATATTATACATCCATTAGTAATAATAATAATAATAAAAAACAACGTAGCTGAAGAGTGTTAGTATAACCTTTTCTTCAGATTCCTTCAGGGAATGTCCACCACATGGAAAGCTGTCACTTTAGGTAGCTGACAGCAGTGAGCAGTGTCGTTTGCAATCAGACATAAGCTCAGTGAGAACATAAACATCTGACAATTCTGAAGCAGAAATAGGACAGTAAACATTATACACAGTAAAGTGCCATGCCCCCTGTGAGCACTCAAAAATATAATCCATGGTGATTATGACAATGACAAGCAGGAGCGGGCCCTGCAATCAGTGTCTAGAGCCATTAACGAGAAGCCACGCTCTGAGGAGGGAGCAGCTGCTGTGCCCATGGCGCGAGCGGAGCGCATTCCCGCACTGGGTTAGAGGGCAGTGATTTGAAAAGTGTAGGGCTGAAAGAATACAGGAAATGGCCTGTTTTGTGACCCACATAAAATGCTGACAGTCTGTCATGAAAACATTTTCAATTTCTGCCCTGAAAACTTATTTACATGTTTTCCCCCTAAAATTTCTATCTTAGGGACAATAAATCTCCCCCGGGAAATAAAGTGTTATCTACCTATTTTGTAACATAAAAGTAGACAGTTAAAGAAATAGTCTGGAAATTTCTCAAATATCTAAAGTAACACCAAGGTTGTCTCTATTGACAAGCAAGACCAGGGAAAAAGGAAAAATGGAATGCTTTGTCATAAAATAAATGAAAAAACAAATAAATGGAACAAAAATAATGGAGAAAGCCTTCAGTGTACCTTCTAATTTTGTATCATGAGCATGTGACGGGCAACACTGATCATTTACCACTAATTAACTGTGTGTGTAAAAGAGCAGTAGACCAAATTGTTGGGGGCTTGAGAAGAGCAACAGGTAATGTGAGCACTGCTAGGTTTAATTAGGCAAGGTGTTGAGCAGGCAGATACATGGACATGTCAAAAAAAATCGGCAGAAGGGAGCCTAGTGATAAACTCCAACAGTGAACACAAATTTCTCCAGGAACAAAATCAAGGAAAGGTGAGCAGAGAAATCAGAGATGAGGCTTAAGGAAATCAGAACAAGAATTACAAACCAAACTTCATTGCTGTGAGTCTAGTCTGACCCACAGCGACCCTTCAGGACAGGATGGAGCTGCCCCTGTGGGTCACCAAGATTTCGACTATTTTGGGGGAGTGGAAAGCATGGTCTTTCTCGGATGGAGCGGTGGCTGATTTCAAACTGCTCACCCGTGGCTAGCAACACAACTTGCGACCACGATGCCAGAGCCAAGCCTTAATAGTCCACTGTAAGGTTGAACCCAAGTCTTAGTACTAGGCCTGATATTATAAACCAAGCAGAAACACCTTTCCCATCTCAGATTTCTGTCTTTAATTAGGCTATGGTGGGCTCTTTTGGTTTTAAACACAGTAATTTTCAAGGATATTTGTCTGTCAGGGCAACGGTATATCTTTTCGATGGATTTTAGACTAAGATCAAGTCACCTGAAGAAAAATAAGGGTTGAATCCTGGGGTGGCTTAATTTTATGTTCAATCACCTGTCTCCTCTGAACAGTCTCCTTTTCCTAGAAGCTTGACCAAAGAAACGGCTCCCCAAACAGGTATCCAATCCCGTTAGGTTTCTCAGCTGCTTGGATAGTAAACTGACTAATAAGCCCACGCTCTGGATCACACTGAACTCTCTGGGTGGCACAGATGATAAGCACACTTCTGCTAATCCAAAAGTTGGTGGTCTAAGTCTACCCAACGGTGCTTTGAAGAAAGATCTAGAGACCGACTTCTTGGAGACCACAGTCATCGGGAACCTTCTGGAAAAATCTCACTGATTAAGGGTCAGATGCCACAGTTGGTTATTATAATTGCAGTCAATTGTTGAACCAGCAAAAAATGTGTGATAGATATAGTTTCCTGCAATGACGATTCAAAAGCAGCTATTGAGGTTACTTCTCTGTACACACAAATTCCTCATGGGATTCGGATCCTTGATTTTACGGTTTCGAGCCATCGTTTCACGGGACAGTTCGGTTGAGTGGCCTCACAGTATGGTCAGTGCTCCTGTGCTAACCCCCTTCTCATTGGGTACTCCCTGACACCTAAGAATCTTGCAAGCGACCTTCCAAGTTTCAACAATTGTCTTATATGTTCCTGGAGAATTGGTGGAAGACAGAGTTCAGGGTAGGAGGCGGCTGTGGAGCATGTGGCTAATCTCTGCTGGCATTCTCAATTTTTCGTGAACCCAGAGGACTTGCATGGTAGGTTCCTTTGGTGGAGTGAAATTTCTTCATATGGTTACTCTACCCAGTCCCTTTTACTCCCGCCAAATGATTGAGTGGGGCTATGCAAACAGGGTGTGGGCAGCACTAACAGAGGGGTTGGTCAGTTTTTATAACCACCTGCCTGGCGACAAGCATGAGCCATCTTTGAAGCAGAGGGAGAAACCCAAGAGCTTTGGGAAAACACGTTCTAGATCTTGGTCTGAAGTGGTGGGGAGGCTACAGAGATGCATCAGAGACTCTGGCTTGAAGTGGAAGCTCTGGGGTACCTTCTGCTCTTCTGGTTTGAGATGATGAAACTGTGGGACACAGTGACAGGTGGGCTTACTTCCAAGTCAATGGAGGCAAAAGGCAAGGGATCAAATGCCTGAGAGCCTGGGGATCAGAAAGAGAGTTGACTGTTGACTGAGACTGTATCCTTACTGTTGGCGATCCCAACTTCTGGTCACCTGTGGAGTTCCCTAATAATCTCTTTAATGATGAATATTGTCTGTGAGGTCATTGTGGGCATTGAAATGAATTATCAAAGCTAGCATATATGTAGAGTGGTGTGAGAGGAATGGGCGATGTCAGATGGGATAAAGGAGGGAGGATTGGTGAAGCACGTCAGACCGGTCTCCTGGCCCTGGGGAAGCCAGAGGAGGTCAGCGATGTTCACTTCCATGGCCTTTGACATGAGCCCAGAGATGAACTTTGATTAAAAGGGGAAACCAAAGAGAACTTCAAATCTCATGGACCCCAGAAATTTTGGAGTCATCAAGGGTTTATGAGGCCCTGTAATTGCTCTGGGATAATCTTAAAAACTTCACCCAAACACGGTTCTGAAATGATGGTAAAACTGGACAATGAATTTACTTACCTAATAGAAAAAGTATGCCTTCAGCATTGTGTTCTTTAAAAACTGTCACTATGGGATTGAGTTGACCTCAGCAACTCGAAAGGTTAGATAAGAACCTTCTGGGTAATGATTTCGTGTTAATGAGGGAGGAGTAACTCAGAAAAGAAGGTGAGGATGCAGTACAACTTAAAGAATATAATCAATGACACTATATAGCATGTGTAGAATGTGTGGAATTGATGCATGCTTGCTTGTGGATATTCTCAACACCTACCATAAAATAAAAATTTTTATAGAGAAATAGAAAATTCTATAGGACACATCTACTCCACAAAACTCAGGGAGACACCATGAGTTGGAATCCACTCAATGGCAATTGGTTTTAAACAACTGCAAGTTTGACTTCGAGCTATAGAAAACCCTATTGATAGTAGCTTAGCCACGAAGAGATTATTTTACTCATGTAAAAGAAAGTGTGAAGATTGATGATTTTAGGCTTTTATCAGTGAAACTCTAGAAGATTATCCAAGTATCAGACTTCTATTTTCATATGCAGCTGATCTCACTGTTAGGCCTTGATTCTCATGTTCGCAAAGACAGTTGCTGCCCTCTGGAGGCATCACCTTCTCACTCCAGGTAGGACAAAGAGAAAGTTCCAGAAGTCTTGTCCTCCAGGTATTGTGTGACCCTTAGGAAGGGATACTGCCCAAGAACTGTCTGCTTTTATCTTACTGGGTAGAATAGGTGATCCACCTTCTCTAATTGTTAAAGATTTGGAGAAATTGGGAATATCTAAAACTCTGAATTTTTAGGAACATAGATAACCACCTCCAAAAAATATGGACTTCTAACAAGGAAGATGGAAAATAAAATATGGGGAAGCCAATTCATCAAATCTCTCCTGTTTGATAGATATGGGTAAAGGACATCTTAAGAGCTTTATCTTGATTAGGCAGACTTTCTGCAAACTTCTTAAAATAAGCACAGATTTACTTCTAAATAACCTAAAGTAGTATTTCAAAATTGTGTTTATTAGGACATATTTTAATGGTCAAGTTGACTTGGGACTCAGTGTTTCATTCTTCCACTTTGGATATTCAGAATGCAAAATATCTTATTTAAGCAATACAGAGTCTTCACAAAAGAAATCTTTAAACTTTATGTAACCTAAAACTCAAATTTTCTTGGAATTTTTTTCAAATCATAACTGGTATAACACAATTTGAACAATGCTGATCTGAGGAATAAGGCTAAATATTGCAGGTTGTTAATGAGCTGATACAGAATTCTTATTCATATAGTCCAGCATCTCAGATTTAAAAAATTTTTATTGGGGGCTCTTACAACTCTTACAATATTCCATACATCAATTGTATGAAGCATATTTGTATACAGTTGCCATCATGATTTTGGAAACAATTACTTTCTATTTGAGCCCTTGCTATCAGCTCTTCTCGTTTCCCTACCTCCCTCTTGCTCACCCTTGTGACCACTTGATAAATTATTGTTTTCGTCATATCTCACACCAACTGCTGTTTCTCTTCACCACGTTTCTGTTGTTCATCCCCCTGGGGGTGAGGAGGTGGCTCATGCACTGATAGTTGTGATCTGTTCCCCATTTCCTCCTCTTCGTCCCTCACTTCCCCACTACCCTCCTGGTATCGCTACTCCCATTTCTGTACCTGAGGGGTTTATCTGACCTGGATTCCATGTGGCAGGAGCATGCTCTTGGTTATCCCATGGTGAAAGGAAGGACTGGGGTCATGATAGTGGGGGGTGAGGAAGCCTCAAAGAACCAGAGGAATACTGTGTGTTTCATCAGTGCAAAACTGTGCCCTGGCCAACTCATCCTTCTTGGGACCCTTCTGTGAGGTTGTGTCCTATTGTCTACAGATGGGTTTGGGGTCTCTGTTCCAACCCCCCTCATTCTCAACAGTATGATTTTTTTGTTTTTGTTTTGGGTCTTCACTCTCAGATTACTTGCTTAGCATACAGATTGCATAAACATGGCAAAAGGATGCAAACCCGACTACCTGTCCTGGCTTTACGCTCACATTTCCTTATTTTGGTCTAACAACTACCTCTTGGTCTCTGTGCAGTTTCCAAAGCCAAACTAAACCCATTGCCATCAAGTCAATTCAGAATGTAAGCACCATTACGTTTCCTGGAATTCCTGTAATTTGAATTTGTTATGTTCCACATCGTTGAGTGCTTTTGCATAGTCAATATGACACAACTTTGAATCTTTCTGGTGTTCTCTGTTTACAATAAGAATTCAATAGTGATACCACAGGGTAGAGGGAAGGTGGGGGGAGAAAGGGGTAACTGATCACAATGATCAACATATAAACACCCCCCAGGGGGACAAACAGAAAAGTGGGTGAAACGAGACAGCAGATGATGTAAGATATGAAAATAAAATAATTTAAATTTTATCAAACGCTCATGAGGGAGGGAGGGGAAAAAAGATGAGCTGATACCAAGGGCTCAATTAGAAAGAAAATATTTTGAAAATGATGATGGTAACATATGTACAAAAGTGCTTGACACGACGGATGGAAGTATGGATTGTGATAAGAACTGTAAAAGCCCCCAATAAAATAATTTAACATAATTCATATTACATAAGCAATGATAAATCTTGCTCCACATTCTCTTTATCTTTTTTAACCTTTTTAACGTGTAGTAAGTGGGGGTTTATGTTTTACATAATTTTCATTTTCAACAATTTAAACAAGAGATAACGCCTCCCAATAGCATGTACTTCCCTTCTTTTCTTTTCGTCTCTTTTCCCTCTCATAGAAGATTATAAGCCTCTTCGCCTTAGTTATGACCTATCTACCCTCTAGCCTATTGCGTTTTCTCCTGGCCTCTACTAGCCTCCCACCTCTAGTAACCATCAAACTCTGTTTTTTGGGGGTATGAACTTTTTAAAAATTTTATAACAATGGTCTCAGACAAGAGTTTCCTTTTGTGAGTGATTACATAGTGGGCTGCGATCCACAAGGTCAGCAATTTGAACCCACCAGTTGCTCGGCAGGAGAAAGCACAGCTTTTTACTCCTGTGAACAGTTCCAGTCTCAGAAATCACAGGGGTGGTTCTGCCTTGTCCTATGTGGTCACTATGAGTTAGCTTCAACTCGATGGCAGTGACTTTTGGGTTTAGCTTCACTCAGTGTATTCTTCTAAATCCATCCGCGCCATGTGGTCTTTCACAATTTCACCGTGATTCTTCGGGATGTGCAGGATTCCACTGCATGTTTGCGTTCCTCATTCCTCTGTCACTGATGGTCATTTAAGGTCTTTTTATCTTCGTTCTATTGTTTGTAGGGCTGAGGTGAACAAGAATGGTCATGTATCTTTTCATGCTATGGCTCTTATTTCTGTAGGACATACACCCAGTAAAAGGATTGCTGACTGGTACTACTCCCACTTGTTTGAGAAAACGCCACACGGCTTTTAAAAGTCGCTGTGCAGGGTTCCAGCCCGCCTGCTGTGTGTGAGCTTTCCAATCTTTCCACCCAGTCACCAGAGACTTCCACGGATTGGATGCTCATAAGTTAAGCCTCAGTACTTTTCCCTTCATAATATTTGGATGGGGTTTTTGTCACCTTTGGACCACACAGACTGGTGTGTTTCTTCCATGTGGACTTAGTTGATGATGCACTTAGATGGCTGTTGGTTTGAACACACGTCTTTAAGACCTCAATTGATAGCTGGGCACCATCTTCTTTCTTCCCCACACTTTGCTGTAGCACCTATATCTTCAGTGATCACTTAATGAAGGTGATTATCAGTCAGGGTCACGTCTTAAGAACTAATTATTCTTGGATGGGGACTAGAATTAAGTGGGAGTCCAGAATCCATCTGCTTGTCCAAGGGTTATATATGACTATGGGTTTCTTTAGGCTTATTATTATCATTTTAGGATAAAAAACACATGATCAATCCTCCCCATGGAGGCATGGAATTTTCCATTGCACCATATGTGTATGAAAGTTAGACTGAAGAAGTTTAACTTAAAATATAGTGCTGGAGAAGAATATTGAAGTACCACAGACTACTAAAAGGACAAACAGATCCGTCTTGGGAGAAATATGGCCAGGGTGCTCCTTACAGGCAAGGAATATGGCCAGGGTGCTCCTTACAGGCAAGGAATATGGCCAGGGTGCTCCTTACAGGCAAGGATGGCAAGACTTTTCTTTCGTACTTTGGACATGCTGCCAGTAGAGACGCTCATCTTTGCTCTGACTCTGGTTCTGTTGCTGCTGCTGCTACAATTTTAACAGCTGTCTTCTAGGTCCAGAAGGTTCACTGTTCAGGGATGTTGGTTGAGTTCCAAAGAACTCACTCCACTCCTGGCACTTGCTGGTAGTAAAATCCCTCCTCTTGCTTCTCCTAAGACTCATTTTCGATGCGACAACATGGCATCACAACGAGCCCTGGTCACAATTCCTCAAGGAAGAATCCCATCAGTATCTTCCCCCACCTTTTTTTTTTAAAACACACTTTATTAGGGACTCATACAATTCTAATCCCAATCCATACATACATCAATTGTATAAAGCACATCTGTACATTCATTGGCTTCATCATTTTTAAAGCATTTGCTCTCCACTTAAGCCCTTTGCATGAAGTCCTCTTTTTCCCCTCCCTCCCTGCTCCCCTCTCCCTCATGAGCCCTTGATAATTTATAAATTATTATTTTGCCATATCTTGCCTGTTCGGCATCTCCCTTCTTAACGAACCAGTGAACTAAAAGGTTGTTGGTTGGGTGTTAGAGACGGAGGCTAGAAGAGTCATATTGAATCATTCGCTGCCCCTTCAGGAACCCGCCCTAGAGATTACCTTATCTTTTCTCCCTCAGTGAGTTTGACCTTTCTGTTAGCAGTTAAAAGCTTGACCATTTCAGGTCTAGGAGTCCTTTAAAATTATAATAGGCATGGCCAATATCTTGAAGCAACCCCTTGCTGGTTGCCTCCGCGAGATCCATACTTGCTTGTGTTTTGACTAAAAGAGCCTGTTGTGCTTTGTGTTCTGCTTTGTTTTGTGTATTCTGGCCATGCCCGCTGATGCAAAACAGCTCCTGTGACAAAGACAGGTCCTTTAATAACATGTTTTCTCCATAAGATGAGCTCAACCCACCTGAACAGGTTTGCTTCTGCCTGCCTGGACTCGACAAGCAAACACTAGCGGTGGGGAACATTATTTTTCTAACTATGAAAGACAAAAGAAATTCAGGATGTTGATCATATTGTAAGGCTACTACACCCAGCCCTGAGACTCCTCTCCCCAGAATTACTATTTTCTGAGGGAAAGTTCCCATCCAGCTAAGCCACTACATGTTTCTGCTATGTGCTATCGAACATAATCACTAACTAAAACGAAAACAGTTAGTCTTCAGAAGGTCATGATTCTCTCAGGAGCCAAATTCTGACTTTTTGCTGAGAGTCAAACTTTCACATTTTCCTTCAATCCTAGAGCGGTTTCTATAAAAGAATCAGCCTTAAAACTTTCTATGTTATCATACAAAGAAATGTGTGGACTCTTGCCCATTATGCATCATTGTGGTAATCAGAATTCCTCCAAGCAGAGTTTGCGCTCTTTAAAATATCGCTACTTTTTCTGAAATGAAACATTAAGTCCAGGCTATACCGAGGAAGATTGTTGACCGCCCTTCTGTGAAACAATTCGGTGTCCTACATAGTTTGAAAGGCATTACCAAGGTGAAATTTGTACAAAATTATTTTCATCTCTGAAACCTCTGCAAATGGGTTTCCGTAACTGCCTTGGCCTTTCTATCTGCGTCGATGTTAAGCTTAACCCTTTTCTTTGGGGGAATATTGAATCCCCAGTGATCAGTGCTAAATCCCTTTCCCATTAGCACTCGACTTCATCAGCAAGATCTAACATGCATGTGTTGAGAAATTAATCAAATACATTTACAGTCAAAACATACATGCCTACTGAGACAAACTTCTACATCAAATATAAACAATAATTCTAGTCAGAATTTAGGACAGGGCTGTGGGTTCCCTAATTGAGAGTTAATACATGAATAAAACACAGTGTTTCTCAGGTGTGATAATCTAAACTATACTATTTTGTAAAGGTGAATGCTTATCACTAAAAGACTATAAACGGCATGCATGCACATGTACTGCACACACCACGCATCTTAAATGTTCCCAATTGTTTCCCAAATTAAAGCAGCAGAATAAAGATGCCCATGTATCAGTATTTAGCTCATAAGCACAAAGTACATATTTTAAAATGTCTAATAGGTTGAAGTTTGATAAACCTTTCAAGTACAAGAGAATAATAATGAAAATTTGAGCCTATTAGGGCTTAATCACTAGTTTATATTGGGTCCAAGCCAATATTAATTACATCAGAAAGGTGAAAAAATCTTGCTGATACTTATATAAATTCTGAACCCTGTCTGCATAAGATGAAAATTTCCCAAATATTCTTGCTATATTTAATGGGTTTTAAGCTATCTATCCATTATAAATGACTTGTCCTGTTAACTCCAATAGAAAATTAAAATTATATGTTAAAACTTTTGTCAAGAAGTGATAATTTTTTGTTTAGCCACTTCAACTGATCTTTGTTTCCTGCTATGGATATTAACTGATTTCCCTATATTTTAACCACCATATTCTCATTCAGATAGCAGGAACAATAGAACATGATAAATTAAACTTCATCACCTCTTGAGATTTAGGCTTTTTCTCTTATGTAATAAGTAGAGCTGGATGCACATACAACTGACAATTCATCTCGCAGGAGCACACAGGTGGTTGAGAAGGCAAGACTTTGCTCAACTGTCTCAAGAATTCTCACTATATTGACATCCAACCTTTACGTAATGATATACCGTGCTTTTGTATGCTCTGTCAAGTTCAGGATTGAGTCTTTTGGCTTAAATTTTGCACAACTTTGATTGCTTCATGCTAGCCAAGTCCATCTCTTGCTGTCATTCCACAGCTCTCAATTTCAGTGGTGCCTGGCTTCAAATCATGTCTTAACACAATCACGCTTAGCTTGGGATGTCCACGCAGTAGATATCATGAAACAATGACATAATTCAAGATTTCATTTAAAACTTCAGGCCCATGCTCAGAGTCAGGATTCTTTTATTCTTTGTTGCTACCAAAACAATCTCGCTTAATATCTGCTCGTCTTGTCATCTCCCTCCCCCAACTCTGTCTCTCGCTTCTACTTTTCCAAATGTCTTCAACCTGCTGCCACCTTGTCAATTCCACCCAGAGAGACTTTATAATACAGACTACCATTGCCTTTTTATGTCTCTGAGGTTTTAAATCTTTGCGAGCGCAGATGGCCTCAGTTTTTGCCATCAGAGCTGCTTGTGGGTTTGAACTGTTGACCTTGAAATGCCACTTTACTGTGCAACCTATTACACCAACAGGGCTCTTTTTCAAATGCTTCCTAAAAAATAAAACTCACTGCCATCAAGCTGAATGAACTAACTGACCTTAAAAACAACCTCAGAATTAAAATTGTTTATGTCTTGAGAGTTTTCCAGTGATCTCTTATGTGAAACTTGTAAGCATTAAAAACAGAAAAGGCAGCTCTACGGGTCAAACCTTTCAAACCCTTACATTCTTGAAACTGCATCTGAAACCTAGCAAGTTATCTAAGCTAAGTTTCATTTCTTAGACTGAATTTATCGCTAAATTCTTTCCTCATATCCAGACCCAATCAAAGCAGATACGAATTGCACTTCTACCTAAAGCGGGAACTATGCATTCTTGAATGATGATTGCCATAAAATATTTCCTCATTAAAAGGTGATTTCCACCAAATGTTTCACTTTTATAGTAGTTGCCTTCTGGGGATGTAGTCCTCTTTGTATTTCATTTAGCCCACTAAAGCGTAGCTGATATGAACATTAAGCATTTTTGTTTGCATGAATAATGTGACAGGACATCCTCCCTTGGGGCTTCATTTTGCCCCATCAGACTTTTTTTGCTCCCCAAACTCAAAGAACCTTTCAAAGGAACAGGATGCTACCTGATGTTTGGTACGCCATAGATAAATCAAAGAATGTATAAACCCCACCTTCAGAAGGTGTGTACCTAATAAAAGGTATGACAACAATAGCTTCACATTCTGATAGTTTTGTTTAATAAAGGTTTACAATATTCTGTAAATAACAGTAGTAATAATGTGATAGGAATTACGGAATCTGAAATTTTAAATGGTTGGCAGCTAACATGATAATAGCAAATGTAGCAAATGCAAAAAAAAGTTTTTTTAACTTCTTTCCAAAATCATCAAATATTAAGAATTTATTAGGGCTGCTAAAAATCTTTAATGTTCACTTATAATGAATTACTATAAGAATTCTAACTGGCTATAAATCATCTTTGTAAAAATATCCTCAAACAAGACCTGGTAAGGGCAATGTAACCAAGCGAAATTACTGAAACCCAAATAAAGGCTGAGAATGATAGAGAGACAATAAGAAAGCAAAAGGAAATAGAGGAAAGAACTAGGAGACAAAGGGTACTTATAGAGGTCTAAATACAGGCATGTACATATGTAAATATTTTTATACAGGATGGTGGAGAAATAGATCTACATGCATATATTTATAGGTCTAGTATTAAGGCAGCAGATGGACATTTGCCCTCCACTCAAGCACTTACTTAATGCAAGAACACTTTGTTCTATTAAATTTGCATTCCATGATGCATCCCTTCCCAACATGATCACTAAAGACAAATGCGTGCATAGCAAATGTGGTGAAGAAAGCTGATGGTTCCCCGGCTATCAAAAGATACAATATCTGGGGTCTTAAAGGATTGAAGATAAACAAGCAGCCATCTAGCTCAGAAGCATCAAAGCCCAAATGGAAGAAACACACCAGCCTGTGTGACCATGAGGTGTAGAAGGGACCAGGTATCAGACATCAAAGAACAAAATATCATATCCATGGGTGCCCACCTTCTAGATATGATCACTGAAGTCAAATGTGTGCATAAGCAAATGTGGTGAAGAAAGCTGATGGTGCTTGGTTATCAAAAGATATAGCATCTGGGGTTTTAAAGGCTTGGAGATAAACAAGTGGCCATCTAGCTCAGAAGCAACAAAGCCCACATGGAGCAAACACACCAGCCTGTGTGATCATGAGGTATCAAAGGGATCATATATCAGGCATCAAAGAACAAAAATCATATCATTGTAAATGAGGGTGAGTGCAGAGTGAAGACCCAAAGCCCATCTGTAGGCAACTGGACACCCCCTTACTGAAGGGTCGCAGGGAGGAGATGAGCCATTCAGGTTGCTTGGCATCAACAATGAAACATATAACTTTCCTCTACTTCTTAAATGCTTCCTCCCCCCACTATTATGATCCCAATTCTACCTTAAAAATCTGGCTAGACCAGAGGATGTACAATGGTACAGATAAGAACTGGAAACACAGGGAATCCAGGGCAGATGATCCCTTCAGGACCAATGCTGAGATTGGTGGTACCTGGAGGGTGGAGGGAAGGTGGAGTAGAAAGGGGGAACCGATTAAAAGGATCTACATATAACCTCCTCCCTGGGGGATGGATAACAGAAAAGTGGGTGAAGGGAGACATCAGACAATGTAACACATGACAAGAGAATAATAATTTATAAATTTTCAAGGGTTCGTGAGGGAGGGGGAAAATTGAGGAGCTGATACTATGTGTTCAAGTTGAAGGCAAATGTTTTGAGAATGACAATAGCAACAAATGTACAAATGTGCTTGACACAATGGATGCATGTGTGGATTATTATAAAAATTTTATGAGCCCAAAATAAAATGATTTTAAAAAATAAAATAAATAAAGTTTGGGGGAAAATATCCTCAAACAATGTTAGTATTCCTCTTTTTCTTCCTTCATACTTAATTGAAATGGAAACCTTTAAAAAATCAGGTTTTCTTTATCATCATCAATATAAAAAAAAATCCAAAGAGGGCAGATCAGCCTAAGTCATTAGATGAATCTAATGGTAAAACCTTGACACAAAAGTTGAATAAAGACAATATGGAAGAAAAGAAAAAATCTTTAGTTCACTTTTAAGCACAACTGAGGAAACACTAAATAAAATATTAGCCAACTAAATGAAAAGTATATTAAGAATATAATGCGATTGGCTGAGGCATATCTCAGTAATTTAAGAATGACTTCCTGATCAAAACTCTGCTAATGTTCAACAACCAAGCAAGAATCCAATGGAAATTGGATAAAGTTAAGAGCTTTCTAGAAAGAAGAAATACAAATGGCCAATAAGTACATGAAATGAGGATGAACATCATTGATTTTTAGGGGAATGCAAACCTATTCATTATTCACGTTATTATTCAAAGCTAAGGCCATTTTCCTGAGGGACATCTGGGTAGGATCACACTCCCTGTGATGAGGATTATGAAAAACAAAACAAAAGAGGTTTGCTGAGGGTATGGATAATGCGGAATCCTTCATCATCACCACAAGCTGTGAGAACTTGGCTGGTAGAGCCGCTGCAGGACAACAGTTTGCTGGTCCTCAGAAGACTCTACACAGAGCAACTGTACCCGAAGCCCACTGCCATCAAGTCCATTGCACTAAAAGAACTTCCCTTTGGGTTTCGGAGACATTAACTCATTAAGGGAGCTACTGAGCCACTGGTGGGTTTGAGTCTCTGACAGTGCAATTCACAGTGTAGGCCACTGCGCCCAGACTCTCCCTGACTGCCATCCAACCAATTATGACTTACATTGACAGAGAACTACCCCTGTGGATTTCTGAGGCTGTAAATCGTTACAAGTGCCTCATCTTTCTCCCACAGAGCAGCTGTTGGATTCTAATTACTGACATGGTGACTCAGAGCCTGCCCAATGCACGAGCCAGTGTCCCTGAAGAGAGGAACCAGGCAGGGTTTGGGGCTGTCGTGCACAGGGTTGCTATGAGTCAGACCAACTGACAGCACCTAACAACCAGAAGTGTTTCCCCTAATGTTCACTGTCGCACTATTGCAATATTTGCACGGTGAAAACAACCCGACAACCCACGTGTCCATCAACGGAGCAATGGATAAACAAAATGTGGTTGTGGCAGTTATATAAGTTCATGTCAACATGAATATATATGAAAATATATTCGATCTGCCCATCAGGTCACAGGCTCAAGGTGCCTCCTTGTAGGTGTGGCCTTCACATCAGGAGGACCCTGGGAACCCACCCCCCTTTCTCTATGCCTTTAACTTCCTGCTGGCTGACCCAAGGTGCTTCCAGAGCCCTGCGATACTTCCATCACCATTGGATCCACATGACTTTGCACCGACCAGCGTGTGATAGGCCTGCTTTCCGCATCATTGCATGTGGCTGCGAGAATCTGAAGAGGGACTGGACTATTATCAGACTTATGGACGTGAGTTGGTCTGGGCTGCAATGTTTTCTTGAAATATAATAACTTCTTGATATAAAGTCCTCTTACACATATATGAGTGTCTCTGAATTTGTTTCTGTAGTCAACCTGGCCTAACATCATAGTATACATGTACAATGAAATATGAATCCATTATAAATATGAATGACTTCTAATATATGCAACACCATGGATAAATTGTGAAAACATGAAATAAGCCAGATGCAAAAGGACAAATATTATCTGATCTCATTTATATGAAACAGACCAATGCATATGGTGATTAAAGGTTACCATGTGTTAGTGGCATAACAGTTATACGTTGGTCTGCTAACCACAAGGTTACCTGTTCAGAACCCCAGCCATGCAGTAGTAGAAAGGTGAAGCCTTCTACTCTGGTAAAGAGTTACAGTCTTGGAAACTCATAAGGGCAATTCTACCCTATCCTACAGGGGCCATGAAATCAGAATTGACTCAGTGGCAATGAGGTGGGCTAAGAGATGAAGGAATGGGGAGTTACTCTTCAGCAGGTATAGAGCTCTAGTTTGAAGTGATAAAACGTTTTGGAAACAAAGGTGATAGTTACACAACATTCAGAGTGTGTGTAATGCCTTAGATTACACGCTTCAAAATGGCTAAAATGTTGCATTTTATGTTGGATACATTTTGCCACAATTTTTTTAAAAAAGAGAAAACTCTACTGCTGTCATTAACCATCATGGTGGGCTGAAGGGAAAAGTATTGATCTTAATAGACATGGGGGGGGGGCTCAAAAAGATACCTCATTGCCATCAAGCCGATCTCTACTCCTGGTGATCCTATGAGATAGAATAGAGGTGTCTGTGAGCTTCTGAGAGTGCTCACCTCTTCACGGGAGTAGAAAGTCCATCCTTCTCCCATGGATCTCTGATGGTTTTGCTCAGTTGCAGTCCAACATGCAATCGCTGCAACACCAGGGCGCCTGACATGGGGAAAAGGCATTTAACAAACTCTCCCTTGCAACAAAGAGGGTTCACGGATAAAAAAGGCTACTCATCACATAAGTGTCACATTGCTCAGTTAATTCTGCTTAACAAAACAGGCCAAAATCTCAGGAGCTTCAGATAAAAACAACAAGTTCTCTCTCCCTTAGAAGTCTGTGGTTAGGAAAGAAAAGGAACATTCAGCTGAAGGAGAGTAGTCAACTAACCAGGTGTAACAAGGGCCTGAGACCTCTAATTCCCCTCCAGCGAGACAAAGTGACATCACTGCAAGAGGCAAGTGGCTAATTGGGATCAACAATCAATTATCATCACAAAACTACAAAGTTAATTTTCAAAAGATAGCATGTATTTTTATGCTAGTGATATGAGGAAAGGGAAATATAAAATATTGATAAATGTAATAAATCAAAAGTAAAAATTTTATGATAGAAAATGTTAGTAAATATATGATAAACTACAAAAATGAATTAGCTTTGTTTTTTTCAATGAATTAGCTTTGTGTAAAGGATTTTTTTTTGAACAACAAGGAATTTGCACAGGCCACTACATTATAACCTTCAAGTGAGCCTGGATCTCCAACTGTATCTCAGTAACATGCATTAACATGGAAAATATTGTTGGATCATATTAATACCTCTTTACTATTTAGCCAAATTGTCCTGGTGGCACAACCATTAATTAATCACTTAACTGCTAACCACAAGGGCATTGGTTTGAAACCATTAATCACTCAACTGCTAACCACAAGGGAGCTAGGCTGAAATCCACCCAGTGGCTTTGTAGGAAAGACCTGGCGATTTGCTTTCATAGAGATTACGACCTGAGCCAGGTCTACTCTGTCACAAAGCTGTCGGGGGCTTTGCTGTCCACTCAGGCACCCCAGAGCACGTGCGTGAATTTTCTCTAGCTGCTGTGACAAATGCCCACACATTTAGGGGCTTGGCAACACGCCTGCTCTATTATCTAACTGCTCTATCAGTCAGTAACCTGGCATCACGGTGGACTCCAGGTGAGGTGGTAGCTTCTGAATGCCACCCAACTCCCTTTACTCATTGCCCTGTTCCCTGTCTTCAAGGCATCAGCAGACTGTTGTAACCTCTCCTTCACGGTCCTGCTTCTGCGTCTACATTGCCTTCTCTGCTTTTAAAGATCCTGTCTCCTCCTAAGAGCCCTTCTGCTGATATTAGATGCACCAGGACAATCTTCTCCTCTTTAAACTCTCATTTAATCATATCATCGTGTTCCTTTTGTCCTTAATGTGCGATTAACTCAACCCACTGCGATCAAGTCTGTCAACGCAAGGTGACGGGAGAACTTCTTTTCTTTTCCAAGACTGTCAATTCTTTAAGGCAGAGAGCAGACAGCCTCATTTTTCTCTCGCACTGCCATCAAGTCCTATCGGACGGGCAGAACGTCCCTGTGGGGTTCCAAGATTGTAAGCCCTCTTACAAGGTCTGTCTCCCAAGGGGAGGACGGTGCCAGAGGAGCGGGCCGTAGTTTCCACTGTTGACCTTTTCCATCTCAGACCAATGCATAACCACATGCAACCTGGCCTCTGACTGATGCATTTGAACTGCTAAGGAGGGGCTAGTGGTCCCATGTTTACCCCACTGTACCGCCGGGGATCCTTTTCTGTTGTTGTTTTTTAGGGGGAGTGGCATTGTTCAGCCCCCTATACACAGTGTTTCTCAAATTTGGCAATTTGGACATTCTGCCTGCTAACTCTGGTGTTGAATTGCCCTGTGCATTGGGATATTTAGCTGCATATCTGTTCTATGTCCACTAGATGTCGGTAGCTCCTTCCCCCTCCCCTAATTTTAACCAAACGTAACCACAGGGAGGAAATAGTTCCTGGTTGAGCAACTCTGGTCCAAGCTGTATATTCCGGTGATTGTTTTTAAAAGGCCTGCAACAGATCAGGTCTAATTGCTTGTAAAAGAATATCCATGCTTAGCATATCATAAAAAACACTAATAAACAACTCACAACCATCACATAGGTCCTGACTGAGTGGCACTGAAGGAAAGAATAAAACTGCCCAATGGCTTGTCGAGGTTAAATCTTTCCACGCAATCGAAAGCCTCTCCTTCTGTGGACTACCTGGTGGTTTCAAACTGCTGACCTTGGGTTAATAGTCCAATGACTAAACCGACTAAGCCACCAGGGCTCCTTAATACATCATACTAGGTTTTTCATAATCTAGCTTTGCTTATTCTTAATTCCATCTGCGCTCTCTTTCCATCTCCCTGTTATCTAGACATTCTTCCAGTTATCTAAAATATGAAAATATCTCAAACTTCTTGGTATTGCAACCTTTTATGGCGTGTCTTCCATTTGCCTAGAAAGTTCCTTCTATATTCTCAGTTTAGTAAACTCTTACAGCTCCTTCAAAATTCAGTTTAGGTGCATGAGAGTCCTGATCCCTTCCTAGGGATCCTTGCAGCCCTAAGAGCTACCTCTGCCAGAAGGCGAGTATTTATTTCCTCCTTTTGCTGTGCTAGGCTGTGAGTTTCCAACCTTCTGTCTTTTCCTGTAGATATGGGTCTAGCACTGTTCCTAGAATGCATTTGCTCTTCTAGAATTTCTTTTGGCCAGAATTGAGTTGAGCCTGTTACTCCAAGATATGTATTCACAGAGATAGCTTGCTTTCCTATTTTAAAATAACAGATAAAAGAATTCCTCCAACCCTCTCCCACGGAGAGGACTCTTTCCCCAGAGGTAATTTCACTTCATTTGAGAGTGCATAATCACTATCTGTTCATTTTCCCCAACATTGAGTTTCATGGTCAGAAACTATTGTTACTTACTTCATATTGTTGACATTTAAAAAATAAATTGGAACAATTTCCTCCATAGAGAAACTGGTAAGAGAAAACTGGAATTAAAAATCACTGTGATAGATTTCACAGCACCATGACAAAGACTTCCCTCCACCCCCCAGGACAGTTCCTGTTGTTGTCCAGGAGGACATGGCTGGTTTTGTCATTTCAACCTGGACTTTGTAGGTAGAAAAGTGTCACTGTGCGCTCATAGAATTCACAACGGAACAAAATCAACGGATTTGCAAAATCCCAATATTTGGTCTATATTTCAAGCCATAAGAGTGTCAAATGTTTCTTTTGCTGAGCATTTTATTATTCTTTTGGTGTTCGAATGTTCAACGTTTCTCTTAATGTGTAGGAACTAGAGGCTCCTTAGCAAATACCCAAATACCACCCAAAACACCTGCGCATAATGCTCACTAATGATGGTGTCCTCGATTCCAAGCGCAAATTAAAGAGGTAATGAGAGGGGAGGAATGCTATTCCTCCACTTCTTAAATATACTCAGGTAATTGATGCAAAACACAGAAATTATAGAAAATGTCCCTATGCTACCTTTTTATCACTCTGGCTCTGCTCACAAACTTTGTATGTGAGGATACAAACAAAATTCATTATCCCAAATATAATGAACTCAGTGTGCTTAATGACGGGCTGTAGAATGTCTTGACTTCACATGCAGTGCTTGTCTAAAAGGTTACTTTCCCTCTAAGCCATCGTTTCTTAAGTTGCTGCTAAAAATATTTAGTTGGCAGCCAGTGGAACATAATTGATGCTGTTGAAAATATCTGGCTAAGCTCTGGGCTTGGGCGGTTGGCCCCTGATTCTGTGACCTTGAATAAGTTATTTTCTCTCTGTGCCTTAGTTACTTACACTTGTAAAAAAAAAGAAGATGGCAAGAATATCACTTTCCTCAGGGATTATTATGAGGATTATGAGTTAATATTTATAAAATGCCTCAAATGTTGCAAATCACATGTGAAGCCCTAAATTACCATCAAATAGATTCCAACTCATAAACCCTCCACATTTCTAAGGCTATAAAGTTTTAGGAAGCAGACTGGCACATCTTCCCCGCTCTGAGCCGCTGGTGGGTTCTAACCAAAAATCTTTCTTTCTGTTAGGAGCCAATCACTTAACCACCATGTGATTGAGTCTCCTCTCCCAGAATACATAAGAACACTAAATAAGTATTTGGTCCTACTTTCAGTGGGAACAGATCCACTCTGAACTAAGGTGCTACGAAAATCTACTCACGTCCTATCAACAAGTATGATCCAATGAACGATACTCAAATCTAAATATGAAATCATGGATTTGGGGAAACACAAGGAGCCAGGATGGCACAGTGATGGAGCACTCAACAGCTAACCAGAAGGTCAATCAGAGTTTCAAACATACCAGCCATTCCATGAGAAAAAAAGATGTCACGGTAAGCTTTCCTAAAGATCACAGCCTGGGAAGCTATGGGGAGAATTCCGTTCTCTCCCTGTGATTTGAAATCTGCTTGCAGAGACAGGTTTGGCTGTTCAAAACCAGCCACAGCTGAGTCCATTCGAACCCACAGCGGCCCTGTGAGCATCAGGGCAGAACGGGGCTCCACTGGGTTGCCAGCAACGGATTTTCAGGCATTTCTCCCAAGGCCCCTCTTTATAGATTAGAACCTTCAAACACAGTTATCAGCCTAACTCAGTAACCATTCACACCACCCAGAGACTCCTTACCAAGACATGCCCACAACTTTTATCAGCTGCCCTTTCCAGGAAAGCAGTACGGGAGTCCCGTGGTTAAAGTGATCAGATGCTAATTGAAAGCTTGAGGTTGGAACCCACGCAGGTGTTTTGCAGGAAAAAGATGTGGTCGTGTGCTTCTGTAGAAATTTACAGTCTTGAAAAATAAATATATGGGGCAGTTCTGCTCTGTCATATAGGTTCACTGTAAGTCCGAATTCACCCAGAAGCACAGCGTTTGTTTGTGAGGTTATCTCATTCACCCACTGCCACCGATTGGATTCCAACTCATAGCTGCCCTGAAAGACAGAGTAGAACTGCCTCTGCGTGTCTCTGAGATTGTAACTCTTTGTGGGAGTAAAAAGCTTCATTTTTCATGTTCAGAGAGACAGGTGCATTCAAACTATTGACCTAATGGTTAGCAGTCTTAATAACCCATGACTCTACCAAGGCTCCTGGTTGGGCTGTCTCAGGAGCATGAATTCTATTTTGCTTTCTTTTAGGTGATACATAACATGGTACCTAGAAATCTCTCCTACGTTATTGTTTTCTACTCCTCTGCTTTAATAATGGAGACTCCAATATACAATGTATCTTTCTGTTCTTAAATGCATCTCACACCTTCTCTCATTTATCTTGCGTAGAAATCCATGACTTAGCCTTTCTATTTGTAATGATCTCTGTTCTTAGAGTATTCACTCAGGGTTCCTGTCACCTCTGAGCTTGTCACAGACAGTATCTCCCGTGACTGATCTGTCCCCTAGAACCTACATGGTTTTTTCTTAGAATGAGCTCTCCTTTCCTTTTATGGCATGTTTAATGTCCTTATCTCCGGCTACATCATGAATTCCTCGTGTACAAAGGCTCCTTTCTCTTACTGTTTCCCCTGCTCTGTGTGCCTCACACAGAGAAAGTGTTAAATATGATCTTATTCATGAAAACTTTTAGAGGTAAGAAAAATGGCTCTCATTTACCCCCATTTTATGATCTCTTACAGCCTTTTACCATTTGCTTCACTACTACCTGATTTATGACTGTAAAACAAAAGGCAACAAAAAAGAAAACATTAAAACCCTGTCAAGGAGCCAGTTTGTATTTCATATCAATTTCTTTATTGGTTTCCATATGTGATCCTGCGAAATAGCAAGACAGCTGAAACTCAGTTCCTTTATCTGTGAATTAGCACTGTTATTCGCTCTCTTGTTGTGAAGATAAGAGAATACAAATCAATGTCCATAAATGACTTCATGATTTTATTTGCTGGGGCTGAAATGACAGTACCACAAAGTTGGTGGCTCAGATGAATATGCATTTATTGTCTCAGAGCTCGGGACACTAGAAGACCAAACTGGGTCATGGGCCATGCTAACTCTTCCTTGGGCTCTGAATCACATTGCTCCCGTTGGTCTTATTTCTCAGGAATGCAACTACATGGAGCAAGGGAAAGGCTGGGGAAATCCCACCCCCATTGCTAACGGCTTGGTAAGTGTGGCAGTTACATAATCTTCTGCCAACTTGCAAAGAGGTGGAGTGTGGCCTGTCAATCAGGTCGCAGCTTGATGACCCAATTTGGAGGTGCAATGGAGATAAATAGCTGACTGGAGGCCAGATACACACAGACACTCAGCTTGTCTTCCTGCTGACAAACCACATGGAGTCCCCTTATGGAATCAGAGCCCTGTAGCTGGAGGAGCCCCATGGAGACACATGCCAGCACAGAGATGCTTCCACGGCTGCATCCACAGGAATTTCCACCTGCTTACTTGTGATCTTTTCTCCTGAATTTGGCATCATTGCATGTGCTGTGTGAGTCTGAAGAATAATTCATAGACTGATAATGGACATATGGATTTAGATTAGATTTATGGACTTAACCTGGACTGGGCTGGGATGTTTTCTTAATGTACAATTGCTCTTCGACATAAAAGTTCTCTCTTGCACACATATTTGTATCTATGAATTTGTTTCTCTAGTCAACTCAGACTAACTCATTATGGTATCTTAGGAGTGGGGTTGGGGTACTAGAGAAACAAATCATAAAGATGGAGAGTGGATTCTTGTTTTATTCCTGACTTGTGATAGTTTTTCTTCTTTGGCTAGCCAGAGGTCAGATATGTCCATGCATTTTCCTGAGTTGTTTTCTGGAAAGAAGATGGGAAGTTAACTTTTTGATTTGGCCAACCTGAATATCCACGGAGGCACCTAATTTTACCACCAAACTGCATTAAATATGTGCTGAAAAACTCAACTTATACTCGAATATATACAGTATTTTGTTTGGTTGTTGTCTTTGGTTTTCCTGTTTAAAATGGCAAAAATTAATGTGATTAATGTATATTTTGAGCTCAAGGCTAGAAATTGCCATTTGAATTTCGCAGAGACCATGCTGCTTAATGAAAATGGCTGACACAAAGTCAAAACGACTGGCAGAAAGCCTGGCTCTGACTTAATGCAACCAGAGGCTTAAGGTCATGTTTTGTGTCAATGGAATAGTCTCAATAAAGATTAAAATAAGTTAGATAGGATTGAACTTGACTGTTTTAAGATATTGATTTCTTCTGCTTAATATTGTTGATATAATTATTGATAGAAACAATTATCAGGAAGTATGAAAATAGAGAGCTTGAGCCATTAAAATTTGATTTTTAAATGGGTTTAGGACATGCCTGCAAAGAAGGCTCTGCAAAACTAAGCCCCACCCAGTGTATGGAGTACTCAGGACATTTGAAGATAAAGAGACTTGCCTAGGGGGCTGTTGACAGATTAAACAAAAAAAAGGTGCTCTTTGGATTTTTAAATTTTGAACTAATGGGTTGTACCCAACTGGAAAAACCCTGGAACTATGAAGAAAACTCCTCTCTAGGACTGAACATTAAAGGAAGCCTGTGGGCAGACTGAAATGCATGTTAGGTGACCACCTGGATCTACTTGTTGAGTGGAAGTGAGAGAAACACAGCAATAAAGAGACAAGTTGAGTCTGGTCACTGACACCTGTGGACCTGGTTCACAGGGACTCGAGAAGAAAATGCGAGTGAGTTGACTGGTTTAAAGTTAATGACCTTGCACAAGTTAGGGGTGGGTAGGGTTGTTGGGAATTTATGATTGGGCCCATGGTCTAAAGGCAAGGCAGCCAATGGCACCCTTGTGATGCTAAGGGAGGCAGCCCACATTGAGTTGACCAGAAGCCAACCAGATGAAGAGAAGATTTTTGAGCTTGTGAACTGGTGCATATTGCTGCTGACTTTGTGGACATCCTGTCCTGATTTGACTTTGCTTATGGATGCAGACTCACAAGGTTCCAACTGGAATGAAGTTTCTTCACATCAAAGAATATGATTGTCTCCTCAGAGCACTGAGTCAATGCAAGTGGGAAGAATGGAAATAAGATACCTAAAATTGGGGGAATAAAGGCACGAAATGGGTGGTTTGCTAACTTTCATAGGTGGGGGTATATCATAGGATTAAAGGATTATGGTGCAGGTGTTATTTAACTGCGATTATTAGGCATAGAATATTGTTGTGTTGTTCACTTATAGGATATTATGTTTATATGAGGCTTTGGTACATTTTGCATTTTAGTTTTACCCTGTTAGGTGCAGATATGATTTTATTCTTTTGTTTAAATACCTACATGTAGATAAAGAATTTTTAAAAAAAAATGTCAAGTTGACAAGGAGTGCTCTGTGGCAGTTACATCATCTGTCAACTTGTGAAGGGGTAGATTCTAGCCTGTCAATCAGGTCACAGCTTGCTGACCTCCTGTGGAGGTGTGAAGGAAATAAATAGCTGACTGGAGGCCAGATACACATAGCTACTTGGCTTGTCTTCCTGCTGACAAGCCACATGAAGACCCCTTGAAGCTAGAGAAGCCACATGGAGACCCGCACCAGTGCTGAGATGCCTCCACCTCCCCTAGATCCACAAGCATTTCCAACCACTGGCCTGTGATCTTTCCTCCTATATTTGGTGTCATTGCATATACTGCATGAGTCTGAAGAAGAATTTATAGACAGGTAACGGACATGTGGACTACTATCAGATTTATGGACTTAAACTGGACTGGGCTGGGATGTTTTCTTAATGTATAATCCCTCATTGTTATAAAGTTCTCTCTTACACCCATGTAAGTGTCTATGAATTTGTTTCTCTAGTCAACCCAAAGTAAAACAGTAATTGGCTATCTTCACCTTTCCATCTTTCCATTTTTCTATCCTCACCACCAGCCAACCAAGGAGAATTTTTTCTCAGACCTCTGTCATCTGGAGCTGCTTCTTAGTGGTTAAAAAGACATTGTCCTTCTGACTGTCTGGCAACTCTGCCTTCTTCCTGATCCTACTGTGGGAAGGCAGGTCACATCACACAAGTTTAAAGGACACATTCATTCCCACAGTCAAACAGCAGTCATTGGGTCTGGTGATTCTCACTGCCCATGTGGGTTTGTTAATTTTATGAAACAATTTACAAAATTCTGATATCTGCTCTCAGTAAGTCAAAAAGTATTTTTACTAGGGTCCAATTTCATAAATGCATGGATTAAGTCCAAACAAAGCCTTCTTGAACATTTCTCTACAATCAGTGGATGACCGCAAAGTGGCCTGGTCAGTAATATACTTGTCCTCATCTATGTATGGTGCCTTTGAGACTACAGTCCAATCAAAGCAATGGCTTCGGAAGGGTTTTTGTGGGCCAATTAAATTTAAGGTAGAGTGGTCAGCTCAGAAGATTATGACGACAGTTTTTATTATTATTAAGTTTTATTCCAAAGATGTTATTGACATCTTGACAGATTTTCTCAAAAGGTTTGGAATATTCACAAGGGCTAACTAAGAAGACATTTAAAGAAAATTGAAGGCTGCATTGGTGAAAAAGGCTGGGAAAGCTGTATGGGAAATGTAGTTCGTTCCTTTCTTTTTTGTGTTTCCATCACACCAGTGTCCTGCTCACTCTTCAAGGACATGACGGGTGCCCTATAAGAATCTTGTTGGAAAATCTCACTTCATTCACACTGTACTTCAGATCTGGCCCCTTCAGACTTCTTTTTTTCCCACCCAGCTCAAAAAAGGTATTTTAAAGAAACACTTTGATTCACTCAAGAATTCATGGAAATTTTAATTCAAAGATTGCTTTATAAGTTTCAGAGGAGAAATACAGGGCTTTCTACTCCTGTCAAAAGTTATAGTCTCAGAAATCCACAGGGACAGTTCTGTCCTGTCTTCTTGGATCATGACAGTCAGCATGGACTCCAGGACAATGGGCTGGGTTTGGTTTGGTTTGATGGGTTTTGGTTTTGGTGACTATGGGCTGAACTTAATGATTTCATTGAAATGACAAGAATAAATATTACATGTTAGAGTGTCACTAGGGAAAAGGCTAGGTTGATCTCTCATCACATACTGTAGGACAGCAGTTCTCAACATGTGGTCATAGCTCCTATGGGAGTCAAAAACCCTTTCACAGGGGTTTCCTGATTCATAACAGTAGCAAAATGACAGTGATGCAGTAGCAACAAAAATAATTTTATGGTTGGGCGGGGGAGGGTCACCACCACAGGAGAGCCTGTCTGAAATGGTCACGGCATTAGGAAGGTTGAGAACCACTGCTTCAGGGGAAGTCAGCGGCCCCCCTGTGAGAACAGCTCTGGGGAAAGACCTAGGCGATGAGATGGGGAAGTTTCCTGCCCATTTCAACACAGGTGAGTTTGTGTTGTAGAAGTTGATATTCCGATGACTGAGAGGACCTTGGAAATGGATATGTAGATGACTGCAGCCTGGACAACTCTCGAGGGGCACTGAGTCAAAACCACCCAGCTAGAGCATTGCAGAACGCTCATTCACAGAAAGTTGGAAGTAACAAGTAGCCTATTCATTACGTTGTAGTTAAAGGTGAGTGTGAGGATGCACAGGGCTTTTGTTCAACAACAGCAGAGACTGTGACTGAAATTAAATTGGAGAGTGTGAGATTATTTCTTCAGTATTTCATAAAATGATCTAGTAATAAGGGATTGAGGCACACAGTCATCCAGAACTGCACCCAGATGACTTTGGGCCACTGATCTCTCACCAGATGAAGATTTAATACTTCTCAAACATACATAATTGATATATTAAAAATAAACTCTCTAGCATCTATATTTATATCTATCAATCTGTCATCTATCTTTCCACAGATACACTTACTTCAATTCACAGTGACGCTACACGGAACGTGCAAGGCAGGTTAGGTATAGAAAGCCAGCTCTTCCGTCTATGGAGTGTTGGTTGGGTTTGAACTCTCGACCTTTCACTTAAGAATGTTTACTCCACAAAGCCAGCAGGGATCCTGGATATAGCAATGTACATGGTAGCATCACAAAGTTTGTTGAAAAATTCCATTGTCTTCCAATTCTATTTTTTAAACAAACTTGTTGAACACCTGTATCTTCTTCAGGCTTAAATTTAGCACAATTATATGCTTTTAAAAACAAATGGATATTATTTTAAGGTGCCATAGTTCAATTTTCAAAAAGAAAGTAATTAATTCTCTATATTTGTACATATGATTTTGTATGCTTTGTGTGGGTTTGTTGATAAGTCTGCTTAAATTCATATAAAACACTACAAAGCAATTTAAAATAACACTCATTTGGAGCTATCTCATAATAAATCCATTGCATAGATTTTGGCAGATCATTCCACTTAGCTCTCTAAAAATGAAGATGTTTTTAAATATAAGCACTAGTAGATATTTGGCATGCAAAGGCATTTTTTCTCAGTACATGCTAAATATATTAAAGCTGCATGTTCTAACAAGCCTCTTCGCAGACCCTTCTCTCCAATCCACATCAGAAAGAGACTACACAAAAATAGACCCTGCCAGGCTCTCTGTGGCAATCTTGGAAGTAGGACGGAAGCAAAGGTCAGGTCAGGTCTGTAAATAGGGTTACAAAAAGACTTCTAAAAGTGCCTGGTAAAAGGGAATGAGAAGATTCCGCAATGTGTCCGTGATGCTCCCTAATATTGAGTAACTCAGGGAAAAAGGCGAAAATCTAAAGTTGAAAATAGGCTTGGAGGTTATCAATTTCGTCTGTTCCTTTCTACACAGTTCTGATTCATCGGGCCGGCTGGCTCCGCAGGCTCAGTTTGTGCCAGTGGCCAGTAACATTGGGATCCTGCAGGGCGAATGCAGCACAGGACACAGGGCTCTGGCAGCACTGCCAGGAGGCTGACCTGGGCCGGGGGCGGGGCCTGGGCGGGCGCTGGGCGGGGCCAGGCGGGCGGGAGATTTGAACTTCCTCTCACTGAGTCTAGGACCCACAGTTTCCTTTTCTGGGCCCAGCAAATGGTGGGTCCCAGTGCCGATTCCAGACATGGTGGAAGGACCAGGTTGTACTTTAAATGGAGAGAAAATTCGGGCGCAAGTGCTGCCGGGCCAGACGGTGACTGAAGTCCGGGGAAGCGCCCTGCGGAGCCTGCACGCCCAGGGGTTGGAAGCCCCTGGCGGGGAGGACTGTGCCCAGGTGAGGTGCCCCTGTTAACCTGCTGCGAAGCCGGTAGACACAAATGAAACCAAGGCTCCTCAGCTTTCCAGACTCTGAAGTGCCATCTCTCTGGTGTGGCCTAGGTGTTCAGCACCTCGCGTTTCCCAAAGAGGCTCTGGCTTCTTACAGAGAAGGCAGTCCCACTGCGCCTGCGTAGACCCAGTGCTGGGCTGAGCTGGCTTGGGCAGGGCGAGAAGCCACTTCAATTTGCCTAACTCGTTTATAACCCTGTGTAGGCTGCTGCAATTTCTACTGTTAATATTACCAGATCTTGACAACCGCTTAGCATGCGTTTTCCCCCTTTCTCACTGCCCTTTACATTTTAAAGAAGATCGCCTCTTAACATAAAATTCTAGCTTCTTGCTTGCTCAATAGTCTGCAATTGATAAGTATTTCACAGCTAATATATAATTCTGAAACTGAACATAGAAAATTTAGCTCGGACCTTCCCACTCAGCTTAATATTGCCATTTAATGAAAGGGTAGTGAGACCCAGTTCTGGTTCCCTTAAGCGAATTTATTTCTCTTTAAAATAAATTGCAGCACAGCTTCTTGCCACTCAGGCATTCACTGCAGATGGTGTGGTATTCATTTGGTAAGAACGCAGCACTTGTGCTATAACTATTCCGATAAAGCCATCTTGCTTTAAAAGCCCTTTAGATGGGCGGGTGATTGTATTTCATGGACACATGCAATATTGTACAGTACTTAATTTTTTACTCCAAAGCTTCTTCATAGCCTTTGGTCCTGGAAGAAAAGTAACCTGCTATGAAATTATCATATCCTTACAACTTGAAAAAAATGAGACTCTAAGTATAAAAAAATACTTCTTCAAACTTAGAAAACAAATGGGAGTAAGTTTTGCATCTCCTACCGATTACCCTTTTGTTTCATGCCCACAGGTTGTAGTAAGTAGTGTTTCTCAGAGTTGTCTCAGGACCCAACAGAGATAATCTTTGAAGAACATTAAGCTTATAGAAAATCATTTGGCAATATTTTTAATAATTAAGGTACCCAGGGAACACATGAGATGTAAAAACCAATACTTGCTCTTCATTATACTTTAATTGGGGAGCGATACATACATTCATAAAATAATAGCCTAAAGAAATATATGTACTCTGGGGGAAAGGTACATGGCATGCATAGTAAGAAATTTAAAGAAGGACAAAGATGATTTCTCTGGAAAGTGATCATTGAATTTAGTCCTGGAAAATGGGTAGGAGATATGCAGAATCTGGGCCAAAAGTTAGCAGCCAGAAAAGTAGCAAAAGAAGAGTGCTAAGCATATGGGAGAGGCTGAAAAAAAATCCAAATCAGAAGGAGGAAATTGTATCTCAGAGTTTAAATTGGTAACACCTGGTTGCAGAAGACTGTGGATGACGGTGGAGACCCAAAGTCCATCTGCAGAGTCCACACACGGATTAAGCTTTTCGTGCATCCCCTCTGCTCATAGTTGAGCGATGTGAATAGACTTGTTATCAGACAGAACGCTTTGTAAAGTCAATTATGACAGATGCTCTATAGGATTTTTTCAATAGCAGATTTTCAGAAGTAGATGACCAGGCATTTCTGCTTAAGGTGCCTCTCTCTCTGGACCCAAACCACCAGTGTTTAGTTTAACAGAGCTGTGAGTTATCCATTTGTGCCTCCCCCACCCCAAAGACTCTGACATGGGAGGGCAGGGTATTTGAAATAAGCCTAGTGGGGAGGGTCCAGCAGATGAAGAACAATGTAAACCAGTTCAGGGACTTTAGTGTTTATCCTAGAAATAATGGAGGTCTTTCGAGTGTGATGAGATCCATTTACTCTTTCAAATGAACACTTTACATGAAAAGACTGGGTGAAAGAGAGTCCAGGTTACTCTCTCACTTAGGGGACTGTCTCAATAATCTAAGTGGGGAGTCACTAGAGCTTGGGTTAGAGTTAGTGATGGAGATGAAGAGATGAAGAATCACTTTAGAAAGTGAAGGCACCAGGTCTTGGCAAGGACTTTGAGATGATTATATCTATAGCTATAATAAATTACATCTTTCAAAAATAATGTATGTTGTGATAAACTTTCTGCTAGCTCTGCTAGATAAATAAAACAAGGTTCCTAAGGTGAGTGTCCAACCTGATGTTTTAAAGAGCTTATCAAGATAGCAAGCATAATACTATATATACTCGAGGATAAGCATACCCGAATATCAGCCAAGGCACCTGATTTTACCACAAAAACTTCATTAAAAAATGTGCTGAAAAACTCGGCTTTACAATGCGTTCTGTCTGATACAATAATAGTTCTTTAAGACATCAGGTTGGACACTCACCTTAGGAACCTTGTTTTATTCATCTAGCAGAGCTAGCAAAAAGTTTATCACAACATACATTATGTTTCTTGGGCACTTAGGTTAAAAATAACACGAACAACAACAACAAAAGAGCACGGACATTTCTTTTCCGGTGTGTTGTGATTATCTGCTGACAAAGCATAAGGTGCGTCGGGAGTGCCTTTTGCAGGCATGATCTCCTGTAGCCCCAGGTTACAGTCCCCTCTGTCAAAGGGGCTGGTTTTGTTTTCCAGAGTGTAGGCATGTGATATGTAGTAGTCATTCTGTATTGGCTAGAGAAGTGAGACCTCTTATTTCTGCTACTGCCTTGGTTTTATTCCATACAGTCAGACCAAATTCTCTTAGACCTTCTGCTAATTTGCTTCTAGTAGCTTCACTCATGTTCAGTAATAAAGTGCTTCATTTATATTGGTCAGTTACTCACATCACTGGAAAAATACCCAAACTATATTCATATAGAAAGTCATACCCTTAACGTACTGTATATACTCGGGTGTAAGCCGAGTTTTTCAGCACATTTATTTTTTGAGGAATTTTTTAAACATTTTATTAGGGGCTCATAGAGCTCTTATCTCAATCCATACATATACATACATCAATTGTATAAAGCACATCTGTACATTCTTTGCCCTAATCATTTTCTTTTTTTTTTTTACATTTTATTAGAGGCACATTTTTAAATGAAGTTTTTGTGGTAAAATCAGGTGCCTTGGCTGATATTCGGGTAGGCTTATACTCGAGTATATATAGTATTATGCTTGCTATCTTGATAAGGAGAAGTATTAAAAATTATAGTAGGTCTTTGTGTTTTAGGATCAATAATATGGTTCGGTAGAAACTGGATTAGAAATAGCAATATGGAATTTCATAATCTCTGTAGCTGTCGGTGACATCCTGTATATTTTGCCATGACTTCATTTTCTGTACCTTTGGTCTGGTAAAACATGACCTTTTGTAAACATGAAGAGTCTTTTATATTTTAGAGGTAAGTAGGAGCTATGGGGAATTTCATTGAAACAGGGTAAATTGTTGTTTGATTGAGAGTTTAAGCCATGAGGTTGAGTTCAGCTCTAGGCATAAAAATTAAGGGCCTTCTCTCAAGGATTCCACCTTTCTCTGTTGTGTCTTGTACTTTAGTGATTCCTTTCAGGGTGGCCTGCAATGGTAGTCTGGAAGCATCTTGTTCTGGCCCCAGGCTGTATAAGCTGAGACCCAAATTCTCTATTCATCCTTTGGACCAGGTGAGTAGTAAGCCCTGAGCTTATACACTCTTGGCAGAAGGGAACCATCTGAGAACAAAAGTGCAGTCTTGGCCTAAAAATCAAGTTTAGAAAGCAGGAGTTGATAGGACAGTAGATCAAACATGAGAAGGAAGTGGGAGTACTGCTGTGAGATCATGGGAATTGCCATTATTATCACAAGAAAAAATGTGTGTGAATTGTTGAATGGAAAATCAATTTGTTTTGTAAGCTTTCATTCAAATGACAACAAGCGTTTAGAAACAAAGCACAATAACACAGTAGGTTGCCATAAGCTTCAGACAAGATCATTAGTGTACAGACAGATTCTGTTTCTTGGGCATGCATGCCAGAACCTTGAAGCTATTTAAACGTTTCTGCTCCTGGATTGAAATGATTGGTGCTTATATGACAGCATGAAAAAAACAAAGCAAAACAATACAGATAACAAAGCTTCATCTAGCTTACTTTAGACATATCGTCAGGAAAAAACCAATCCTGAGAAGAGGATAATGTGTACCCTTATTTTATTAAGTCCACGATTGTCACAAGAATGGGGCTAGCCCTCCTGTGGGCGGTAGAGGGCTGGACAGTGTCTTATTTGCTTGGAGTCCGAGCAGTAAGGACCTTCAGGAAAAACTGTCCAGTCAAAACAAAGAGCAACGATTCAACAACAGAAAAGGGGGCTTCCAAAGACGTATCCTTTTGAATCCCATGTTCCCTGAACTATGCAGTACTGTAAACGTGCTAACAAAATACAAAGGAGAGCTAGAAAAATGGAAACATTGATTTAGTATTAAAGTATTTCTTAAACTTCCATAATGACTGTCATTAGTATTATTATTAAAAGTCAAAAATCCCCATCTCAGTAGGAATCACTCAATTTGTCTGAGAAATCCATGTTGGTCCAGTTGAAAGTTCATAGAAGCCACCTTAATGTTTGCCTCCTTGTGACAACTGACATCTCCGTTCTGAAGGAAATCTAGCCACAGCTGATCCCAGCCTCTGCTAGTCATGGATGCACTATTATTTCTGAGAGTTTTGATCCACTATCTTGTCAGCATAAAATTATGCAACTGTGTAAGCACATTGCATAAAACTCTGCTGGAGCTTGTGGAACCTTATGGTAAGAAGCAATATCGGAATATAAATGAACGTGTTTGGTTAATGAGCTGTGAAGAGACAATCCTCCCATTTTAATTGCTGGGCGGAGTCAATATTTTCATGAAGTCAGTATGTAATCTGAATGTGAATTCAATCTCCTTTCATAAGATGGGATGTGAAACAGTTTATGTGCAAGCCTTTATTTCATTTGAAACATGGTCCCCTGACTGCCCCCTCACCTATTAGATTGATGCATGTATGTAATATGCCAGTCGCTTTTATTCACCTTCATAGAGCGCCACAGTGTCATAAGCAGAATCTAAACTTTTAAAAAAAGTTTAAATGAGTGGATAGGACAGGGGAAATACCGTATATACTCGAATATAAACCAGCCCAAGTATAAGCTGAGGTACCTAATTATTACCTGGGAAACCAGAAAATCTGATTGACTCGAGTATAAGCCTAGGGTGGAAAATGCAGAAGCTATTAGGGAGTTTCAATAATCAAAACAAATGAAAAGAAAATTACTAAAAATTGAGACATCAGTGGGGTAATGTATTTAAATATTTATTTTAAATAAAAGGACAAGTCATTTAAAATTAGTAAACCAGCACAGTAAGTGGAAAATAGGTTCAATCAAAAACAATAAGGTATCAACAGTGATACCTTAAGAGTAATATTCCCTGAGCTCAATCAGCAACCAAGCTAAAATGTAGAGTTAAAATCCTTCAAAACTGGATTCCTATCATCATCAGTATCCCAATGCAGAGCTTCAGCTGGTGTGAGGTCATCATAGACGCTGTCCTCACTGAGATCGCCGTCATCACCATCACTGCTGTCATTTTCACAGAAAGTGCAGTCTTCACTGCCATTCATAGCATTACTAATACTACATTTCTGGAAGGCACGTCACACCGTGTCTTCTGGAATGTCTTCCCATGCATCTCGAACCCACTTTGCTATGAACTCTATGCCAGGCTTTATGAGATTTCCTCCTTTTGTTAGTCGGGCTTGACCAGATGACTTCCATTCATGATGCCACATCCTTCGCACACGGTCTTTAAAAGGCTTATTCAAAGATACATCCAGAGGCTGCAGTATAGATGTAAGCCCACCTGGAATAACGGCTAAAGTAACTTTACTAGATTTTGCCAATTTTTTTTCTGTCATCCGATAGGTGGGCTCTGAACATATCCCAAAAAAGTAATGATGACTTTTTCTTTAAGGCTGCTCCTGGTCGTCAGTTCCAAATTTCTTCCAGCCATTTTTTGTTCTGTCTTCATCCATCCAGCCTTTAACATGTGCACACACAGTAACTCTTGGTGGGAAATTAATCTTTTTAGGCAAGGTCTTTCTTTTAAAAATAATGACAGGACACAGCTTAGTTACATTAGCCAAACATGATAGAGCAACGGTAAAGTGTTGGTTTTTTTTTCATTTCCTGTGGTTTTGAGAAAAATTTTTTCCTCCTAAACTTGCCACAGTTCTGTTGCTTGGAAGATCAAAAGTCAAGGCAATTTCATCCATATTCCCAATATCTGCCAGGTCATAATTATAAATCCTTCTTTGTTTTATAATAAATTACTGGAATGACATACGGTAATTTTTTCTTCAAGGTCTTGTGGCAATTTCTGGGAAATCTTTGTTCTTTGTCTCAAACATAGGCCACACCTATTCATGAAGCGGGTACACCATCCTGCTGATGCAGCAAATTTTTCAATGCCTGGTGTTTTATATTTGTCATCCTTAGCCATTTGTAGAGCACATATATGGATTCCCGTGCATGTTACACAGTAACCATTTTGATGACGCTCCATAACCCATTTATGCAATTCACTCTCTAGAGCCCCATAAAAAGACGTTAAACCACGATGAGCTTTTTTAGCTTTTGGACTCTGTTCCAAGTCAGCCTTCATTTTCTGCTACTCCCTCACTTGCTTTTCATCAACACAGAATTCCCCATTTGGCATACTGTTATTACTCTTTTCTGCTCTTGACACAACCTTCATTTTGAAACCAACCTCATATGACTGGCATTTTTGTTTTGGTTCAAGAGTATCCATTTCTAATAGGATAAAAAAAAAACAACAACCAAACGGGGCTTTGAATGAACAGTGGAGAAATGGTAATCACCTACGAGATAATGGGCGCTCGTCCCGCTACCTGGGGTTGGGGACAGCGATATGTTACACCTCGCTAGGGTACCACTGACCTGTGTATAAGACCGTAGGTTGATGGTGCAGAATTATTTAGGATTTACCAACAATGTATCTGTGGGATTTGTCATTGTTACTTTGTGTGCATGGTTAGTTTATATTTGTTACAAGGAAAGTCTTAAATCAAAAGAATATATGAGCCACACGGTGAAAGTTACCATTCTAACTTTCTCCTTTTAAAAAGGAATGCTCAAGAGAAGTCATAGCTGTTTTATTGCCATCATTTGAAGAAATTAATGATCCACAACCATTCCTTTTTCTGGGAAATGAAGTTCATTTTTTGAAAATGAACATTTGATAAACCACTAATTACATAAGTTGAACCTGCTTACACTCAAATTGAAGATGATTTTACCTCAATGACTCAAGATCACTGTCATCAGCACCCAGCATTCTGCAGCATCATTGAACAGGCAGTAACAGAGATAACTAGTCCACCTTACTCTTACTTAGTGTAGAGAAAATGCAGAGAGGCGATTCGTCACCACCATTACTGTTTTTCACCCAACACAGAAGGATTCAGTGTTCTGTAGAGAAAATAACACTTGATCATCTTGACTTTGAAGGCTAGCTCTTTGTTATTTCCTCATCTGGAGTTGCTTATACTCTCGTTTGAGTTTATTTAGTCAGGCTTAAATTAGAGAACATTAAAAAACAAAACAAAAATGTCTTAGTTTAGTGCCTAACAAAGTCTACACATCCCAGGGCTTGTTTATTTCTTTTCCCGAGATCAGGGTTTTCTTAGCAGACCGATTTATCTGACAATCGCCCTCTTCCCTTAAGAAGGCTTTGTGATCACCTGGTGCCCTCACAAAACGTAACAGAACATTTCTTCTCTCGGACAGCCTTGCTGGTTCTACGCTGTCAAACTTGTAGCATACCTTCCGATGCGTGTGCCTGATGGCCTCTATTTGGATGCCTAGAGATCATTTTAAAATGAGGTTCTTTACTGTTTTCTTGACGGTTTAGATTGGTAGAGAAATAACTTCTGATTACGAAAAATGCTGCATTCAGAGGGAACGCCATGTGAAAAATGAGAAGGAGATAATATACAAGTAAATATGGTATTTTTTTTCAACTGGGGTTGAGACATTTATCTATGGAAGTCCTACTCTGCTCTGAAAAGTTCATCTTTCTTGTTCACCCATGGATAAGCAGGATAAATGGTAATCAGTACCATAAATCATGTGCTGTCTCTGAAAATATATGTTGTTTTGAAGATTTTATATTATTAAGTCACTTGAAAACGGGAAGGTGAACCTTTCTCAATCATACTTAAATGTGTGGCAAAGGAGATTTTTGTTTCTATTTCAGGGGGCACAGAAAGGATGAAATGTTCAAATAATACAGCACCGGGTCTGTAAGGGTCAACACGGGAAAGTCAAGTGTATATTGGGCAATTGTGTATAGTTATAGCAAAGATAATAAGCCTGTGGAAATGAATGTTTGAATTTGCCTGGGCAGCGAAAGCTTATGGCAAAAGGTCCCAGATTCTACAGGAGAACAAGTGACAGTCACGTCACTCTTCGGTTTCTTTTTACAGCTGTACTGAGTTCTGTACAATAGCTCTTAAAATAAGTGGAACAAGCCTTCTCTGATGTACCAAATTTCCCCTAAGCTTTTTAAAAAAGATAAAAATTTATGCAAATGTTTGAGATGGCCAGTCACCAATTTAAGATATGTTTTCCTCTGTGTATTACCCAGAGCTGATTCATCTAGGAATGATAGTGGGCTGGGACACAGGTGTTGTGGGTCAAGCACTAGATGACTACATGAAACATCTCTCAGCATTGTTCCCTTTGGGTCCACTGGAGGTACTGGAGTAGATGTATGTAAAGCAAGTGTTTCAATGCTAAATCAATTTCTCCAACTAAAACAAGGGCACTCAGGGCTGATTGTTGAAAATACAGCAAATCTTCCTAAACTAGATTCCTTTTACTTTATGGTAGTCATATTTAAATCTCTCTCCCATTCGGAAAATACGAGAGAGCTTCAAACCTTTGTTTGAGATTGTTGTTTGTCACTGAAAACTCCAAGTTCATTTTGATTTTACTTTTCCTCCTCTTTTCTTTTTTTTAATCCATTCAAACCACTATTTAAATTTGAGAGACAAGGAATCTGGAGGGATTTTTTTTTCTCTAGAAAGAAGCACACTATCTACATTTCCACAGGCCATCGCAAGCCATGAAACCTCCTTTCCCTAACCTTTGAAGCTTTTCTAATGACATCGAGAACAAGGGAACGAGGGGCTAACAATATCTAGAGGAAGTGAAAGACATGGTAACGCTTTCTGTCCAAAACGCTCAGGAAGGGTCACGGAAGCCGGGGGTAGGAAGCTAGTGAGCCAGGTACAGTTCTAGGGTGGAGGAAAAGGGATCTGAGGGATCCCACAAACTGAACTTCATTCTCTTTCTTCTCTGTGCTCTCTGGGATCTTGGTGAAATTCAGTAGTCACTGTCTCCAAGACATAGTGATTCCGTGTGGTGAGTGCTATGCCAAGACTTGTGAAAGAGATGGTACTAGTTTGGGAGGTAGATTATTAGGCTGGGAAAAGGAGTACCTGAGTCTCCTGCATGATGCCAATGACGAACTCACACAATCATTCTGGAAAATAAATGACCACAGATTAGCGAATTTTCCCCTATTAATGGCATTAAGAGCAATGGCGAGTTTGTTTTTTCCATTTTGGAAAAGAAAGGCTGACCGATGGAGTGGAGGTTATGGGTTTGAATTCACACTGAAGCGCCTTTGAAAAAAAAGGCCTGGTGATTCACTTTAGGAAAAGCAGCTATTGAAAGAACTCTTGAGCACAAGTCGACTCTACCACACAGGGGCTCTTTGTTAATATGTGATGTGGTAGTTACATGATTTCATGTCAACTGGAGGATAGGAGTGTAGGGATGGTAGTCACAGCCTAATGGTGCCTACATGTGGGTGCAGCCTTCTCACAACAAGGGCCCAGGGAGCCCCCCACCCAACCTCCCTTTCTCTACCTTGACCTTCCTGCTTGTGGACCTGGGATGATGCCTGAGCCCAGCCCTGTTTTCTACCGACTTTGTATCCACAGGACGTTGTACCCACCAGCTTGTGAGAGTCCTGCATTCTGCCTCATTGCATGTGACACTGTGAATCTGAAGAGGAACTTGAATATTATTTGGCTAGGCCGTTTTCTTGATGTTTAATTTCTTCTTGCTATAAAGCTCTTTCTTACCCATAGATGAATCTTACTGTATTTGTTTCTCTAGTCAACCTGGCCTGACACACGTGAGAAAGGAAGAGGTTATACCAATATTTCACTTAAAGCTCCAAGTACCTGCTCAAGTATAAAAATCGCAACAATTCTTATCTGTGTTCAAGTCAACATTCCCTAACCTGTACAGTTGGAACAGTTTCAATCAGTATTTCTTCCACAAGAGAATATTTCTCTAACTTTGATAGTTCTAGCTGGGACAATTCTCCTGATATCCATGCCATCATATTCATATTCCTCAGATCATAAACATCGTTGTACACAGTATATACTCGCATATAAGCTGAGTTTTTCAGCACATTTTTAATACAATTTTTGTTGCTAAAATAAGGTGCCTTGGCTGATATTCAGGTCAGTTTATACTCGAGTATATATGGTATTTTTATAGACTGTCATTTGATAACAATTTCAACTTACTGTCTTTTAATGTATATTGTCTGCTGTTTTTAATTACGGAGAAGAGGGACACATCAGAAAAATTAGTAAGCCAGGTGTTACACATTTAAGGATTTGTTTTGTGGTGCTCTTATAGGCCCTATCAGGCAGGACAACATATTTCACTTTTCATTGATAGCTGTGTAAAGAGATCTAATGCTCTCATGCATTTTAAGTATATTGACCTTTGTATTTTGTATTCACCATCTTACACACAAGAGGATTTATTTACAAGAGCACATTTCTCAACTTTATCTTGTTAATAAGTAGCCCAGCAACCATCAACTTTGGAAAGGCTTTCCCTGCCTAAATAGTGAAATTTTCAATAATTTTTCATCATTGACATTAGATTTGAGGGCATATATTTTATACTCCAGTGCAAGCTTTGTAGCCTCTTTAGTCTACTTCTGGACATTACATCTTCTTAAACATCTAATGTTGGCTATAGAGAATATTTCAAGTATGCTTCCCATAAACAATTATATATGTGTGTTAATCTGGGTAGACTAGAGAAACAAATTCATAGATACTCATATGTGTTTAAGAAAGAGGTTTGTATACAAGAGCAATTGAATGTTGAGAAAATGCCCCAACCAAATCCAGATCAAGCACTTAACTTCAATATTAGCCCATATGTCTGATACTAATCCATAAAATCCTCTTCAGACTCACAAAATACATGCAATGATGCCAAATGCAGGAGGATCACAGGCCAGTGGTTTGGAAGTCTTGTGGATCCAGTGGCATTGTAAGCTTCCCAGCACTGGCAGGGGTTTCCACATGGCTTCTCTACCTCCAGAGATGTGGTTGCTTCAGGGTAAGTTCATGTGGCTTCTCCAGCTCCCAAGGCATAGCACCATGTGTCTTGTCAGTAGAGAATCTCCAAGGAAGAGAGGGAGGGAGGGAGAGAGAGAGAGAGACAGACAGACAGACTGACTGTCTCCTGCCTCCCGCCTCCCATGAGGAAATCCAGGAATTCTCAGAAGGTCATGCCCACACATAGGCCTCACTGGCTATGATCTGATTGACAGACTAGAGTCCACCCTTTCACTCTTAATCCTATCAGGTGCCAAATTGACACCAGATTATGTAATTACCACAATATGGAACCACATTCCTCACAGGGTAGGATTCTTATGATTTTGAGACATCTTATAAGCGCATTTAGTCCATAGTTAGGAACTCTGAAGAGAAAGCTAGGATAAAGATCAGAGTCAGATAAATTTTGGAACTCTTTCTAATACACCTTAGTAAGCATCCTGAACATTTTAATAAAAGGGGAATGAGAAAGCCAGGGTTTTCATTCTATAGCTTTAGAAGTCATTTATATACTGATCACTACACAAATGTAACCCAGACCTCTTTTTTGGACCCCAGGCTCATATATCCACCTGCCTACTCAAGCTTTTCAGGTGCATGTCTAACAGGTAACTCAACCATAACAGGTCTACAGTAGAACCCATCTCTTCCTCATCTTGTTGAGTGACACGTCTATCTTCCCATCTGTTCATACCCCAGAGATCATCTTGGATCCTCTCTTTCTCACTCACCCCCCCCACAGGGACTACATCAGTTACACCTCGTCAAAATATGTTCTTTCACTGACCCCACTGCTACCGTTTGATACAAGCCTCTTTCATCTCTGGATTGGAGTATTGTAGTATTGTTGCGTTAAGTAACTTCCCAATCCTTGTTTAGTCAGTACGTTACCCAACAGTTTTCTATCAACCATTTTAACAATAATGTAGATCAGGTTTTTTCCAAGATGATTCATACATTGAATCATGTGGATCATTATTTGTCAGAGACAAAAGAAAGCTGAAAGAGTGGGCCTTGTGGGCCACATGACTTCTCTCACCTGTCATCTTTCTCCTACTTTTGCCTCTGGCTTGCCGCACTCCAGCCGTGTGGGCCTGCCCGCGAGCACACAGCACCTTTGCACTGCCATTCCCTGCACCTGCTTCCTGGCTCAGATGTCATTTTCCTGATGAGGTTATGATTGACCTTTTAAAAGATCCAATCTACTGCTCTGTTCCCCGGTGCTGGATTTCTATGTTTGCACCACAGTCCCTTTGCAAAATGTTCAACCTATTGTGTGATCATGTCTATTGCTACCCCTCCTCCCTGGCTGGAAGGCCAGCTCCATGGGAGCACAGCATGCATTTGAGATCGTTTATTTAGGCGTGCCCAGCAGGGAGAGGGAGACCTGGCACACAATCGAAGAGCGAGAAACTTTGCTCAAATGAACGAATCTAACAGGTCCACTTTGAGTGAAGAATAAAGAGAGGTGTCTTTCTAGACACCTTTCTAGACCACCTTTGTTGTCAGAAGATGCCGAAGTAGTAGACAAAGCCAAGTGAGCAACATGAATTATTATAGCTGCTAGCTATTAGAATTTTAACTAAATGGTGTGAGTTCCTGTTAAAGCTGTTAATTTGACACTGTGAGCAGACTTCACATGAGACAACTGGGACTCATTTACTGTTTTATTAGGTGTTGTGACAGCACCGTATACTTCAAGGTTACCTTGTCAGTTTCTTTGCCAAGAGCCATTATAAACCATGATAAAGTCAGATGCAAGAAATAGAAAGCATGTCTGGACAGGGAAGAGGCAAGTATGAAGTGAGTGAAACCCAAACGTGGTTACCCATTGTGAGAAATAGGGATGAGGGATATTAGATTTATGGTAGTGCAGAAAAAAAGGGATGTAGGAGTGGACAGGGGAAAAAAAAGTGAACCAGATATTTAATAGATATTGAATCTGAGATTTAACTTGCTGTTATGAAGGCATTCAAGGAGATTACAGCATGGAGGGGGACTCCTCAGCACTGCCACTGGGTCACTCCCAGCTCACAGTTGAGAGGTCAACTCTGAGACACCGAACGGAGATAGGATTGAGACAAAGAAGGTGAGGTTAAGAGTGGCTTTATTAGGGTGGGGAAAGAGCTCCCAGGAGGGAAGGGAGGGCAGAGAAAGGGACCGGAGCATCTTGAGCTCCTGGGAGGTTCCGAGACCCATTCAGTAAGGTCAGGGAAATCGCAGCTGGTCGGTGAGGCAGTGGGAGATATCTAGGGCTCGGGCTAGGGAGACATTGACAACAAGAAGGGAGATTTGTTGCTTGCAGCTGCAGGACCTTAAGTCAGGATGCGATCCGTGGGAAGTGCCTTTGTCGCTTACCAACCTACTCCCTGAAGTGCTGGGACGGGGACTGTACAACCTTGGTCTGCAGAGATAAGCTCCTTGGAAGGTTGGGGCAGAAGATGTAGACTTCAGTCCGTCATTTATCCTCCTGAGAGGCTGGAAATGGGGTCTTGAAGTTCTATCTTCCTAAAGGAGCCAGAAAGGAGAAAGGGGCTGCCTAGTCCAGACCCGGCCCAACCAATAGTGACCCAATAAGATAAAGTAGAACCATTCTTTAGACTTTCAGAGGTAGTAAATCTTTATGGGGACAGATGAAGTTTTGCCCTTCCAGAGCGCAGCACAATCTTTAGCCTACTGCCCCACCAGTCCTTCCTGGGACCGTAGTAGGAGCCAATACCCTGCTAAACAAGTAGTAGAGGAGGCTACAGCGATGTAGCTTTCTGTATGAATGGGGACAAAATCTGTCCCCTGGCCTTTGCAGGAAGTACTAACGGAAGCTAGGCTGGGTGTGGGGATGGGGTGAGGGTTGGGGAGTGAGATTTCTTAACAGGGCTCTTCTAGCTATGTTTCTGTAACTCGCACCAAATGACTAGGGCTGGGACTGTGGAAATGGGGCTGAACAGTAAAAAATAGTGATGTGGGAGCTGACAGAACATATTTTAAAAGAGGGGATTGGACTGTTTGGTTGCAGCCCCTGTAAGGATAAGCCATCTTGCCTGGAAGAGAGAGAAATCCCAAGGCCATTGAAGAATAGCCACCAACATAGAGGGTTCAAGACTGTCTTGTCTGCTGTCTGACCTGGCAGAGGCCAAGACCAGAGACACCAGAGCCCTGGTAAAGAGACCCTGAGACAAAACAGGGGCAGACCCTGAGACAAAACAGTGAGGCAAAGCAGTGGGCTGGCTTCATGGTCCATGGAGGCATAGCCCAAGAACCACACGATGGAAAGTCTGAATTCAATATTGTCTGAGGGTGTTGCTGTGAATCCATGTTTGTAGCTTTAATGTCTTCTACTTCTGGCTTGATTCACGGTTAGATTCCCAAACAAGCCCCCTGAACCATGACTTCTTTGTGACCATTGCAATGAAATACCGAACCCAGCATAGAAGCATAGAAGTAGAGTGCTGTGGGTGGAATGGTTGATGTCAGAATAAGTAAAGAAGGATATAGGTGGGGGAGACAATTTTGACCTCTGCCTCATTGCACTAGGGAAGCTAGAGGAGGCCAGATATACCCCTCCCTCCATACTTTTTACTGAAGGGCAACTACATTTACTCTTAGGTGCCTTAGAAACAGTCTAAGTTCATTATGACTCCACGCGATAAAACAAAACTGGCCCATGAGGTTTTCTTTCTTTCTTTTTTAAAAAAATACTTTTATTGAGGGATTTTACATCTCTTATAACAATCCATACGTTACTCCAGTGTGTCACGCACATTTGCACATATGCCGCCATCATCATTTTCAAAGCATTTCCTTGCCACTTGAGCCCCTAATATCAGCTCCCCATTTCTTCCCCCCACTCTCCCTCATAAACCCTTGAAAAGTTATAGATTATTTTATCCATATTTTACATCATCCTCGGTCACTCCTCACCCACTTTTCTATTATCTGTCCCCTTGGGAGGAGGTTCTAGGTTTATCCCTGTGATCAGTTCCCCCTTTCTCCCCTAACCCTCCCCTATTCCTCCTGGTATCTCTACTCTCCTTATTGGCCCTGAGGGGTTTATCTATCCTGGATTCCCTGTGTTGCAGACTCTTATCTGTAGCAGTGTATATATTCTGGTCTAATCTGATGTGTAAGGTAGAATTGAGGTCATGATAGTGGGGTGAAGGAAGCACCAAAGAACTAGAGGAAAGTTGTGTGTTTCATCGGTGCTATACTGCACCCTGACTGGCTCATCTCTTCCCTGTGACACTCTGTGAGGGGATGTCAAATTGTCTACAGATAGGCATTGGGTCTCCACTCCATGCCACGCCCCCATTCACCTTGGGTATGGTTTTATTCTGGGTTTTAGATGCCTTATATCTGATCCCATGGACACCTCATGATCACACAGACTGGTGTGCTTCTTCCATGAGGGCTTTGTTGCGTTTCAGCTAGATGGCTGCTTGTTTATCTTCAAGCCTTTAAGACCCCAGATGCTATATCTTTTGATAGTCAAGCACTATCAGCTTTCTTCATCACATTTGCTTATGCACCCATTTTGTCTTCAGTGATCGTGTTGGAAAGGTGAGCATCACAGAATGCCAGATTGTTAGAACAAAGTGTTCTTGTGTTAAGGGAGTACTTGAGTCAAGGCCCAATGTCCATCTGCAACCTTAATTCTTAACATATAGATATGAGTTTATAGTGCTATTCCTCTCTCATTGTATATATATATACATACACACACATATATATATATACATATGTACATATGTACATGTCTGTGTTTAGGCCTCTATAAATGTCTTTGCCTCCTGGTTCTTTGCTCTATTTCCCATGAGGTTTTCTTGGATGTAATCTTCAGGAGTCAACCTTTAGGTAGTTCTCGCCTAGATCCACCAGGTGGGTTCCATAGGCCAACCTTTCCCTTAGCAATCCAGCATCTCTATTGTGCTGCCAGGCTCCTCTGGCACTTTGCATGAGGCTTAGAAAGCTAATTGTCAGTAAAGACTATTAACATTAGAGTGATAGGGAAACAATACTCTGGCTAATTAATTTCAAAATTAGGGTTACAAATGTTAGACCCTTTGTTCAGAGATTCCAAAACCCTAAGGCATGAACAATTTTGAGGCAAAGTTCACTCATAATAAAGAAGCCATGTGCCTTGGTTGCCCTCATCAGAAAAGAACCCCGACTAGTTTGTGAAACTCTTTGCCTGCCAATTGGTTGCTACTAGAAACCTATATTGAAATCTATTACTTGAATGTACACTTGGCTTGAATTATATATGAGTGGACTTTAGAAAGCTTGTAGAACAATTCCATAATCCTTCTATTCCAGTTTTCCACAAACCTTTGGAAGTCCTTTTATATAAATGGTTTAAAGTCTTGTTTGGTGGGAAAGCATCAGGACCCTTGGCACATCCTGAGTTGGCGCTCTAATGAATTCATTTCCTCCAAGCAAGACAAATGTAAAAGTGTGTTCTCCCCTCACTGCGTACCCACGCTTGCCTGGCCAATGTTGGAAAATCATTCCAGGAATGAGAGATCATCCAAGATCTAGAAGAGAAGCCCCAAACAGATGTGCCTTGGGGTTATGACGGGGTGGGTGGGGAAAGAAGGGGCACATGACAATGAGCACAAAAATGAAGACAATGTTCTCCAGTTGATTGTGCTGATCGTCGTACATCTCTTACGTGCATTTAAATCATTGAATTACATGCGAATGACATGGCAATGAAACTTTTTTTTAAGCAGATGTTCTAACGACCTGGCGGTGTGTGCATTTCTAGTTCCTATGGGTTCTCTTTGAGATTTGGGCAGAACCGGAGGCTTTTAATTACTCCCGTGCAATTCCGCTGCCATTTGAAGCCAATGATTGATTCTCCTGAGGTGATTGTGCAAGGGAGGTATGTAAAGTCAGTGACCCGATCTTCAGGCAGCTGGAGGTTTCTGGCATTGGCTCAGCACTGACCGCGCTCAGTGGAAGCGTAGTCATTGGTCTCAGTGTCCACCTCCAGCGCCACCCCCAACGTGCTGTTACCTCCCTAGGACAGACAAAGCCTTTGAAATAGATAGTACCGTTGTATTTAAGAAGAGCTCATTAGTAGAACAGACCAGAAATGTTGTTATAAACATTTATAACAACATACTTAAAACAAACAAAGGTCTGACTTGCTCCTAGGCTCTATGTCTAATTATCCCTTTGACAGCCATCCTTCCACCAAGAGCTTTTTTCTTCTAGGACCTTATCGGGATCCTTAGGTCTATTTGAAAAAAAATTTTTTAAGTTAGAGATATGTGAGAATATGATATTAGAATGCGTTCTTAATTTTATATAATAGTTACAACTCTGTTATAGATATAGATTTTTAATTGAATTTTACTGCAAATTCCATTGTTTATAAAACAGGCAGTGGATAGAAAATAACAATTTAAGAAGCATCAGCAGCACACGTGCTTCCTGACTTCAGAAGAACTTCCCTGCTATTGGAACTCACCAAAGAACTTCTATTTCATGTTTATAATTTCCTTGATTTTCTTTATAGTGTTCACCTCATGTATTTTAACCCTAAAAGTAAGTATTTTGTTTGATTTTGTACAGCAGATGGTAAAAAGGAATAAAGGGCTTATTTTTTGTTATTGTTGAGTGAGGTATGGAGGGGGGCACATGTCTATTAGATTCTCTCACTCAGATGGACCAGATTTTCTCTCTGGCCCTGCCATAAGCTGTCAGTCCATGATATGCCCACCTCTTAGCGTTATCTCCTACTTTTACCTTATTGTTGCCTCTTATTAAACTCAGCAACCCTCTGAAGGAGAGAGACGAGGCTGTCTGCTCCTGTAAAGATTTATAGCCCCAGAAACCCTATAATGGGTTGCTATGAGTTAGAATCAACTTTATGGCCATGGATATTAGTGCTTACTTGCTTACACCTTTATCCATGCACTTGCAAATATTTATCTTTTATATTTTATCTATCATTTTAGCTGTTGTTATCTGAATGGCTATCTCTCTAGTTATGGAATGCCTTATATTCTATTTTGCAATTTAAAAACATTCATATAGTTCCCTGTTCTCTTTCTATGTGTGTATAGGCATATGGTCCTGGAAGAAATTAATTTTGATTGCCTGCCAGTTACATTTTGCACTTCATTTGTTTTTTTTCTTTTGGCATCTCTCTTTTTGAATGACTGAATAGTAATTTGGCAAATTGTATGTAAACAACTGATTACGTTATTTGACTTGTTGGAGATTGTTCTTCTCATGGGCATGCACTGGTAATGAAGTAATATAAATACATTTAAGAATTAACTTGTAGGACCTGTAGAGTTTGTGTGTGTGTTTACGTGTATGTATGTATTTTCTACTAGGCTGCTGCTGCACAGCATAATAAAGATTGCAGCCAGAATGCCTTGCAACTGTTTAATGGATGTGCCTACAGTGGTGTGGAAACTTTGGGGAAAGAGCTCTTTATGTACTTCGGGCCAAAAGCTTTACGGTAAGATAAACTTGCTCACTACATCTTGTCTCTCTGTGTTTAAGGATGTGTTGAAGGCTTTTCTTACAGTTTGCAGGGTGTCACAGTCAATCATGTGGAACAATTCTATTGTGGAAAGCAATAAGCAGAAGAAGAATAAATTGTGATGTCATCATTACTTAGAGTACTGGTCCATTTATTACCTGTAAAGAAAACAATGATTGGCTAGTAGGGCTTCCCACCAGCAACGGATCTCTCTTTTGCTATTCCTCCAGCTCCCTGCTCTGCGATTCTCTTGTCGAGTTTCCATCAAAGGTTTATTGCATCCAGCGACATCACTAGTTTATTTTTGTGACAGCTCTTTGTTTGACTTAAGTGTATCACTCGAGTTTTATATATTCACTCTCTTCTTTTCTCTGGGACATGAATGGAATCTGAAAACTTATTTATAAAAAAAAAATCCAAAAACTTTCCACGGGAAAACATGTCTTCCATTGTTTCACAGTTCTTGTGGAAATTCCTGGGAGAGCAATCTACTACTTAAGGTTAAAATGGGTGTTAAAACTTACGTAATTTCCAGGGCTTGGTCAACCACCTGTTTAATTTTTTCAGGAAAATGGATTTGTGCGTTTATCAGATCGCAGACGGTCTTTTCTGAGTTTAGCCTATTCTAGGACAGACTTTAAAGATTAGTGCTGTTTCTCAGGATCTTTTTTCTCTCTCAGTGTTTCTTTAGGATATTAAACACTTATCACTCACCTGAAACTTAAGTCTTATTAATTCACCCTCTTCTTCTAACTGACGGTGAGTAGCCACAACGAGCTAAAATGACAACATGATTGTTATTTATTGCATTTCATCCACCGTGTAGTTGGGACATGTCAGGGTTTGTGTAATTGCTTTTCCTTGAAGTGCTCGCTCCTTGCTGTCAGCAGCGGCTGACCTTGGACAACATTGTCACCCCGTGGTTTTCCCGACTCTGGAATTGATAGTATCAGCATATGCCTGCTGTTCCTGCAGTAATGATGAATGACAGGTTACATTATGACTGTAGTCTATTGATGTCACTGAAAACGCCTTGTGCTGAACAGAGTAGTACACAATGCTGTCTAATGTAAGATGGCTGGAATCATTGACATGTTATTGATCCTCTGGTGTGGGGTGCAGATTTATGTCTGTAGGATGAGAGGGTGGTGTGCATCAAGTGCTCTTCACCAGGCGAATAAGGAGGAATCATTTCTCAGTGCAAGGCTGTCAGTAAGTGTTCCATGAAGATTTAAACAAGGACAATCTTATTCTTCAAACTAAGCAAACGAGGGCGATCCCTGGAGAGCAGATCTCACTGTGTATGGGTGGGCGGGAGTGATGAGCAGTGGCCTGCTCCCCTTCGTAACTCTGTCTGGTCTGTGAATCTGATCTGAACCGTATCAAATCAACTGTGTCCCTTGTCACAATTTAACATACTGGTAAGCTTTGAAAGTGCTCCAGCCATCTCTGCTTCTTAGGATAATGGATGGCCCTGTCAACACAATGAGATCCAGCATGAGCCTGCAGGGCAGGAAGCAGGGGATAGAAAAGTGGAGTGTTCATTTCTGACCTGCTTTCTATCCAACAGCCTGGTCTGCACTTTAGAGAACAAATATCAGGACATATGCTTAATGATAGTGTATAGTTTCGCCTTAATGCCCAGAAATCCACAGGATTTTAGTTATAAAGCATGTGAATCTCACAGGACAAGCAATGAATGTAGCTGGGATTCATCTGATTCTGAAAGTAAAATGCAGATGTATCCTTCTGAGAGAATCTGCCATCGAAGAACCCAAATTTCAGAAAGGTATGAATCAGACAGGGGCTATTTCAATTCTGAAAGGATTTAGCCATGAAATAGTGTCATACCCACCACTGCCACAGAGTCGATTCTGACTCAGAGCAAGCTGATGGGTTTTCAAGACTTCAAGTCTTCCTGGAAGCAGAGGCCTCATTTTTCTCCCACACAGCGGCTGGTGGGTTCAAACTACAAACCTTGCAGTTAATCATCCATAACTTACCCCACCACACCATTAGGATTCCTTGTTAGTACATTAAACATTATTTGATATGCATTTACTTAGAAATACAGCTTTTGGTGTTATATGTGATTGATTTCTATACTACTTCTAAACACTCATATGATATTTATAAAACAAAACAAAAATATTGACAATGCTTTATTTCTTACTTTTTCTAAAGTGAAAAGCTACGAATAACTATTTCCAATCTGAAATTTATATGATTCTGATTGTTGGTAATTTTTGTAACATGGGGAAGAGAAATAGTTTGGGGCTTTACCATTTGAGATTCTGTATACATGAACAAATGTTTACTGTATTGGAGTTTAAGTAATATGAACTGTTAAACAAATATGATGAGGGAGAAATAATTTTTCGTGTGCTAAAACATTTTTCTGGAATCCATCATTATTATTTTAAAAGAATCTTATGGCCTAAAGCGTTTGAATAACCAGAGAGGAGAAACTGAAATGTGGTCGTGATTGTAAGTGATGTGGTTGTTGGTGGTGTCCTCCAGTAAACTTGGATCCCCGGTCACCACACAGGCCACAGCCGAACCGTCCAGCAGGTTTCCTCGGCTCTCATCTGTGTGGAAGCAGCTCACTTTCTTTCTCCTGTGGAGCCATGGGAGGTGGGTTCAAACCGCCAACTTCTCTGTTGACAACTGAATGACTAGTGGTTCCACCACTAGGGGCAGGTGCACCATAGCTCTCAAAGTGACACCTCTGATTTTTAACACTTCAAAGAGCTCTTTCACAGCAGATGTACTAATGCAATGCAAGCTTCCCCCATGGCCCCCAAACAAAGCATTCCTCTGAAGACGTTTCATGAGCTTAAATGGTATAAAATGAAAAGGCAATTACGATTCATTTATTTAGGGGGAAAAAGAGCATTCCTAGACCCCCAAACACTTTGGAAGCTTCTCTTTCATTTTTACCTTTTTTCTCTGTAATTTTTTTTCTTTTTAGTTTGGATACTTTCTTCTCACCTATATTCAAGTTTAAATTCATTTTTTTTGTTATGGATATGCTGTTGATATGCTCATTGAAGAAATTATTTAACTCGGATGTCATGCTTTGTATTTCTCTCCTGAAATTTTCCATCAGTTGATATACCTTTCTACTAGATTCTTTGATAAATTATGCATTAATACATCAAGATTAATATCAATGATATTTTATTACTGATAATTATATTAATTAGATTTTAAATCGTATTTTTGCTTGGTTTTTTAAAGAGTTTTACTGGCATATATTTAGCATATCAGACAATTCAGTAATCAGTCATATTGAAGAGAACTCTACAATCATCTCCACAATCTTGGAGTATTTACTTCTTCCATGAACTCCTATCACCAGCTCCTCGCCTCCCACCAGCCTCCCCCACCATATGCCCTATAAGAAACCATCCGTTCAGTCACTGCCTCTGGATTTGCATCCTTGGCCTATAATCAGTGGAGATTTCCTCCATGTGTGGACCCTGTGAATGGATTTTGGGCACCCGCTGTTAGCCATAGCTTTCTGCAAACTGGGTGCTCATAATTTAAGCTCTGATACCGTTTCCTCGTTTGGGTTATCATTTACATCCTTGGATCACCAAGGCTGCTGTGTTTCTTCTATGTGGGCCCCGTTGACACCGCACTGAGATGGCTGCTTGTTCAAAGAAAAGGCTTTCAGGGCACAGACCCTATTTTGTTTCTCATAGCCAGGAACCATCTAGTTTCTTTGCCACACCTTGCTATAGCACCCTTTCTTCAGCGATCTCTTCATTAGGGCAAGTACACAGCAGGGTCAGTCATAGAATGAATTGTTCTCAGATTGGGGCTAGTGTTGTGAGGCCAAATATCCATTCGTATGGTTTATATGTGTCTCTGATTTACTTAAGATACCTCATTATCATTTCATAGTAGAGAGCATTGTCAATCATCCTCCATCCTCCTTAGGCATAAGGTAATTATGAGTGTTTATTAATTTATCCAGTGGTGGATATACAACTCTAGGATGTGTATGAACTGCACTGCATGCATTGTTGGCTTGTCCATAGCAAACGCACGTAATCAGACACTGATTACACAAATACAAGGGGTTGGTGACAGTGCAAACTTTCAATCACATTCATTCACAATGGCAGAACCATACCTGTCAGATTAACTTGTGTTGTAATAAAGCAGCAAGAGCATTAAAATAGTAAGTAGAGGATAGTCCCAGACCACTATTCTTTGGGCACCCTCAAGGAAAGGGGTACCATACAAAGACTTCCAGGTTGTACAATTAGTGTGCAAAATTACACACCAACCACCAAAGCTCTCAAGAAAAAAAGAAGATAAAGTACCTCACTGTCATTAAGTTGATTTTGGCTCCTAGTGACCCAATAGGACAGAGTCGCCCTGCCTCCTGTGGATTTCCAAGACTGACTCTTTACAGGAGTGGACAGCCTCGTCTTTCTTCCTCGGTGACTGATGTCTCAAACTGCTGGCTTTCCTATTAGCATCCCAATGCTAGTGATGAGGAATTGGAAGAAGTCTACTAGCTTCTTCAGTTTGAAATTTATCAAATATGCAACCAACATGAATGGGTTTGGCAATTGGACTCTGGAAGATGGAGACAAAGAAACAGCAGTTGGGAAATACGGCCTTGGGGATAGAAACAAAGCTGGAGATGGCATGATAGAAATCTACAATACTAATGACGTCTTCACAGTAAACACCTTTTTCCAACAACACAAACTACAACTGTACACATAGACTTTTCCAGATGGAGTACACAAAAATTAAATTGACAAAATCTGTGGGAAGAGAGAGTAGGAAGTTAGCCTACTGGGGGGCCAGAAGCTGAGGGTGGAACAGACCATCAATAGCTCTTGTATAAGCTCACATTGAAGTTCAAGAGCCAAAATATGATTTTGAATGTGTAGCCCCTGAGTTTCAAGACTATCTCAAGCACGAATTTGAGGGATTGAACAGTAGTAAGAGAAGACCTGCTGACATAAGGAATGGCATCAAAACATCAGAAGAAAGCAAAAAGTCATTAAAAAGACGAGAGAAAGAAAAGATCAAAGTGGATGTCAGAAAAGATGCTGGGATTTGGTATTATTGATCATAGAATAGCTAAAACAATGGAAGAAATGATGAAGTAAAAGAGTTGAACAGAAAGTTTCAAAGGGCAGCTGGAGAAGATAACATAAAGTATTATAATGAGGTTTGCAAAGACCTGGAGTTAGAAGACCAAAATTAAGAACATATTCAGCATACCTTAATACAAAAGAACTATAGGAAAATATCAAGCTTCGGGTTGCAATATTAAAAGATTCTATGGATAAATTTTGAATGATGTAGAACTCATGAAGAGATGACTAAAGAGTACATCTCTGTGTGTGCCTTTCTCTCTCTACCTACCCTCCCTCTCTTTCCTCCCTCTTCCTTTCCTTCCTACCTCCCCCATTTCTCCCCACAGTCACTTCAGTTGGTGTGAAAACTATTTCTCTATTGATTCTGTTGGTTTTATGATGCTAGACATTTAACCAATTCAAGACCTAGACTCTGATGAAGAATTGATGATACTGAAGGGAGAAGTCCAAACTGTAAATGCTTACACAAGCTGATAACTCCCGGGAAGGACTCGAATATACCATGAAATTTAGAAGACAGCTACTTGGACAAATGACTGGAAGGTGTCCATATCTGGCCCCATTTCAAAGAAGAATTACCACACTGAATGAGGGAATTATCGAACAATATCATCAATAGCACTTGCTAGTGATTTCACTGCAGATCATTCAACAATGATTGTAGCAGTACCGTGTGAGGACTGGGAATGAGCGATAGCATTCCCGACTTGGGATCTTGGCTGAAAGCAGGAAATACCAGGAAAAAAAGCTGCTTACTTGTGTTGTATTGATTCTGCAAAGGCATTCAGCTGTGTGGATCATAACAAACTACGGATAACAGTGAGAAAAATGGGAATTCCACTCCACTGCATTGTGCTCATGCAGAATCTATAGAACTGAGAAGGTGGTTGTTGAAACAAAACCGGGGAATACTGAATTCTTTAAAATCAGGAAAGGTGTGCAGCAGGCTTGTAACCTCGCATTGTACTTATTCAATCTGTGTGCTGAGCAAAAGTCTGAGAAACTGGACTCTGAAAAAGAATGAGGATTAGGTTTGGAGGAAGGCTTATTCACAACCTTCCATGTGCAATTGATACAACCTTGCTTGCTGAAAAGAAGGAGGACTTGAAGCACTTGCTAATGAATATCAAGGACAGTAACCTTAAGTATGGATTGCAACTCAACGTAAAGTAAACCCAAATGCTCACAACTGGAACAATAGGTAACATCATGGTAAATAGAGAAAAGATTAAAGTTATCAATGATTTCATCTTGTTTGCATCCACCATCAATGCTCATGGAATCAACAGTAAAGAGATCAGATTACATCTTTCACTGGATGAAACAAGATCTGTTTAATATATTGTTGAGCAAGGATGTCACTTTGAGGAACAAGGTGTGTCTGCCCCAAGCCAGGGTATTTTCAGTTGCCTCACATGCATGTGAATGTGGATATTGAACAAAGAAGACTATAGAAGAATGGATACATTTGAATTATATTGCTGATGAAGTATATTGAAAGTACCATGCACTGCCAAAGGAATGAAAAATCAATCTTGGAAAAAGTGCAGTCAGGGTGCTTCTTAGGAGCAAGGGTAGCAAGAATTCATCTCACTTACTGTGGACGTGCTATCGGGAAAAGCTGGTTGCTGGAGCATAGCACATGCTTGGTGAAGTAAAAGACCAAAGAAACAGAGGAAGACCCGTGACAGAATGAACTGGCAAAGTGCCTGCCACAATTGGCACAAATATAACAACATTCCGTATCTTCTGCCCATTTTTTAATTGAATTATTTGTGTTTTTCTTCTTGAGGTATTAGTGTTCCATAGTTTTTGAAACTAGCGCTTTACCTAATACATCATTGCCAAAAATATTTTCCCTATCTGTGAGTTCCCATTTTATTCTTTTTGTTAACAGTTTTGTTAACATATGAGGGGCACCCCCCCAAAAAAAAGAACCAAACAAAAACAAACAGAATGTTGCTGGGTAGAGTGGAGCTTCCCTAGCACTCATTTTTCCCACTAGGTGAGCACTGAGCAACTCACCCCGATTAGTGCACCTAGTGGTGTCACCTGGGAAGGTTCTAGTCACAGTGAGATTTTTTTGTAAAAGCAGTTTCTCTCTAACAGAAGAATGGCTGTGAAATGTTGTTTCCTGTTAGGGAAAAATGCCACAGAAACTGTTGTGATGTTGAACACCGCTTACAAGGACAGCGATATAAGAAAAACTCAAGTGTACAAAGGGTTTTCTCCTTTGAAAAAGGTGATTTGTCATCGATGACAAGCCTCATTCTGGACCTCCATCAACTTCCTGAACAGACGAAAATGTTGACTCAGTGCATTTGGAGTTTGTTCCACCAGGTCAGACCTTTAATCAAGCTCAGCAGTCTATTAGACTAAGGATCTATTAGAGGATCTGAAACGACTGCATAACAGTGTGACAAATAAGACCTGATTTGTGGCAGATGGGGGGCTTGCTTTCCCACCATGACAATGCATCTGTTCATGCAGCCATCTCAGTGCCAGTTTTTGGCAAGAAAACAGCATGCCTCTCTTGCCCCACACACCTGATTCACCTGACCTCACTCCGTGCGACTTCTTTTTGTTTCTGCAAATGAAATGGGACATGAAAGGACAGCGATTTGACAACATAGAGGAGGTAAAGAAAAATGAGGGACGTGCTGTCAGCCTTCCAAATAGACAAGTTTGACAAATATTTCCAATAATGGAATCACAGATTTGATAAATGTATTAAGTATAATGGAGAGTACTTTGAAGGTTATAATGTTGCTTTGTAAAAATATTTAAATACATAGCTTTAGGGGAAAATTCCCTTCTGGGGGGATTCCCCCCTTGTGTAATTTACATATCATCCAATTCAGTGGTTTAATCACATTAAAAAGTTGTGTGATCAACACCACAGTCAATTTTAGAACATTTTATTTTTTTCTTGCAGTCATTTGATAGTCTTTTGATGCACATCCATGTCATATATTTAGGAAGTTCCATTCCTTTTTTTTTTGGTCTTCTATATTTTGTGTCTTCATTATGTTTGGTGGTATGTTTATGGCTTGTATTAGGGCCCTTCAACCTGCCCTTTTTCATTGATACAATTTATATGTCCAGGGCTTATATTTATGTCTTTAATCCATCTTGAGTTCACTTTTGATATGTGTTTTCCAGCACTGTTTATTGAAAAGACTGCCTCTTCTTCATTTACCGTGTTTCAGTTCTTTATCATAAACCAGGTTTCTGTGGGTGCTTGGTTTTATTTCTGAGTTCTCTATTCTGATCCATTGGTCTATATATCGACCATTATAAAAATACCAAACTGGTTTGGTTACCCTGGATATGTAATAGGTGAAAATAAGGGAGGGAGAGGTCTTTTATTTTGTTGGGTTTTGTTTTTGTTTTTAGCAGTCCTTTTCTTATGCTAGGTTTCTTTCCTTTCAATATAAAGTTGGGAATTCATTTTTCCATTTCTTTGAAGAATAGTTATAACTATTATATATATATATATCAAACTATTCTTTGAAGAATAGTTAGGTTTATTGTTCTACTTAGACCTCCATAATAACATGTGGGTGGAGTTTAATCAGCATGCAGCTGGATTGGAAGGTGACTGAGATAAATACTTTCCCTGGTCAGCAACCTTTTGCTACCTGGTGATTTGACCAGTGTGCTGCAGCTTAAGCTAGATCTTTGCTTCAAACGTGTCCTTCACTGCCTGTGGGCCAAGCCAACCCATAAGGCTGCTTCAGGACCTGCCTCACCATACTCCTGGTGAGCACATCTCTTGAGTTTGAAGCTATTGGATCGATCGTGTTGCTGTGTGTACATTGCTTGCATTCAAGACTCCATTGGCACCTGCTTTGCTAAGCTCCAGAAGCTACTGATTGCTGCTGCCCCCACCCTGATGTTTCAGGCAGACTCCCTTTTCCTGCTTATTTGACCTTAGGCTGGCAGCCTGCTTGAGTTGAAAGACTTTCAGTATATTAACTGAAAGTGAGTTGAACTGAGCTCTCTGTACTGCTTTGTAGACTAATTATTGCTGCATAAACACACACACACATATATATATATATATATATATATATATATATATATATATATATATATATATATATATATATATATATATATATTCATAAGTGTCCTGGTCTTCTTTCTCCACAGAACCCTGCCTAACACAATAGTGCTAGAGTTTTGTTTGGAATTATATTTATTGATTACTTTAAGTAATATTGACATTTTTTAATAATAGTAAATCTTTCAATCCATGAACATGGAACATTCTTCCATTTACGTAGATCTCTTTTGGTTTTGTTGTGATACTGCCTATTTCTTGTTTTAATATTTGCTTCTTTATTTTCATTTTTTAAATTTGACAGTAATTTGTCAAATTTATTAGTCCTTTCAAATCATCAACTTCTTGTTGATTTTTCTGTATCTTTTAATTCTGTTCTTCCATGACTTCTTTGAAGCCCCCTATGTATTTTGCAGAGAACTTTGATAATTTTCCCAAAATACTGATTAATCCAGTTTGTGTCAAGTATCCTTTCCTGAATCTCTGTGTCAAAGGCAACATGGATGGAGACTAGTGCACATTGGGCCTAATATCTGCCCTGGCACAAGACAAAGCTGGCATAGAGTCATGTTGTGCAGAGTGAATGCTTTCACGTGGCTGGTTAGATTGGTTGTGGAGGGACCTGGAGATGATCAAGAGAAGAAATCAAGGTTTTACAAAAGCTTTGATAAAACTGGTTGATTGTAATGAAGAACCTTGGAATGCAAACCAAATAAAATATTGTGACACTGTGAATGTGGTAGCATCAAAGACCAAGATTAGCCTAATGCCAATTCCTATGAGGAGATGATCCGATAGGAAAATACACTTCCATTCTCCAGCCGGAGACAAATCTGACACTAGCTGTCCCATTTGGCACACTCTACGCTTCTCTGCTGGTTCTGATAATGCACTGCCACACAACACACTCAGACCATACTCACACTTAGGGGCTTTACTATTAGGGAAGAAGCAGGTTAAAATTCAGGATCGAAATAAACTTGTAAGTAATCAGAATTACTCAAGAGATAGGCTACAGTTCATCAATCAGGACAGCTTCCAACCAAGAATTCCTAACTCCTTCTCCATCGAATCCAAATATATGCAGCACTCAGGCCTCTGCCCTGCTGGGGCAAGTGTTACAGGTCCTTAGATTTGCTGGTAAGTGGACTTCCTACTCCACCAGGAAGTCTCCTGACCAAGGGCACTCAGTGCTCTTATTGATGGGTCCACAAGCCAGCTGCAGCTCTCTGCTGGTTCCTTGTCTCTGTCCTTTCATGCTGCCTTCTGGAATCTAAGGAGTTCTCTGCATAGGAACTCTGGGCCCAATCGACAAGCTCCACACCTGATGTTTGTTAAGGCTAGGGAGGCCTCTCCACCCCTCAAACTGTGAGATAGCTCTTTTCAAGCTTAGCAAGATGACAAAACTGATTAATCCTCAACTGAATGCCATCAAGTTGATTCCAATTCATAGTGACCCTAAAGGACAGAATAGAACTGCTTCTTAGGTTTTTCTGAGACTTTAAATCTTTAAGGAAGTATCCAGCCTCAGCTTTCTTGCTTGGACTGACTGGTAGGTTTGAACCATTGTTCTTGTGATTAGCAGTTGGATGTATACCCTGCTGTGCTACTAGGACTCTACTGCCACCTTATTTACCCAGTCTTAATGAATCATTTTGTGGGAATTTTAAGATAATGTCCAGAAGTGCCATATATATATAAAGTGCCTTACAAAGTTCCCTGCAAATGTCCTTTTGAATATCAGTGTAATATAGGTCTATGCCCTATCTATAAAAAAATAGTATCAATAGGATTTTACTTTAAGATACAAGAATGTACAATATATCAAACATTTTCATGATGCTGTTACATTATTCTTAGTTTAAGATAAAAGGTACTTCACAATAAGTATATAGACTCAATCATTTATCAAAGCCCTGTTAATTTGGGTATTTAATAAAAGTTGTTACCACTATGACTCAGGTTTGGAGGGTTTCTGGTTTATGTGTATTTTTCCTAAATTAAACATCTACTTTAAACCAAACAATAGGCATTCGATTGGATTTGAGGATTTTATTGGGACTACTCTTGCATTTGAAGTGGGTCTTAACCTTTGAGATTTTTGACATGGATGGGATTTCATTATAGAGAGTGATTTAGAATCCATTTATGAGCCATGCAGCTGAGAAGATGTTAGATGCGACAGCTCCTGGGCATGACAGTGTGCACCTATCTCGGGTTGACCCTTCGCGAGCTAAATTATGGTGTTCTTACAGGCACACGGCTTTCCTGTCAAGAACTGTGGGGCATGTAAAATTCATTTCTGATTGATAGCAGGGCACATAGAGTTTAAAACCCACATTTTTAAAGTTAAGACTGGTTAACCTTGTACAATACTATAGCGTGGTGCTTTGGAATTAGAAGCGCAGAGTAGTAGCATTTGCTGCCAAAAGGGCCATATTTATGAACTCAACAAAGCTATAAGGCGAAGGATTTAAAAGCCAGAACACAGTTTTTCATCTTGAAAATCATTTCTGATCTTCATCATCAGATGCCTCACAGAACCCTGGACTTGGGTGGTGGTGGTTGTTACTGGACATGCTAATCAATCCCACACAAATTGAAAGGTTATGAATTTTTTATCACTGCATTGTGGCCTCAAAGTTAGCCGTAAATATTTATAAATCCCTTCTTCCCAATACATATAAAGGTAAACAAAAATGAAAAGAATTGAAGACAATAGCATTTTGCCTTGTTCTCTGCCGTTTGATTTGCGTGATTCAGAAGGAAAGGAGTTGTGTTCCTTAGCCCAAGAGAGTACGGGCTTTGAACTGCAGACATTATTTTAGGATAGGTAAACCTTTTCAAGTCAAAGTGGCTTGAAATGAAGAATGTTAATGCCTAGTGGCTCTGTTGAATTTATAAAAAAAACATAAACTATAGGCAATTTGAATTTAGCCTTAATCTCATCCCCAGCCTTTGAATCCAAAGAAAGCTAAGAGATACTAGACTGTTCTGTGAGTACAAGGTGCTTTATCTGACAGACAGAAGAAAAGCAGTGTTCTCTTGTGCTTATTGTTGGAACCTTGTTAGTACTTTACGACTTCTTTTTTTATAGGTTGGAAAACTGATCGTCACATCATCTTGTTTCATAAGCCTACAGAATCTGTAAGAGAAAGATATATAATAATATTAACTATTATTTTTCTGTTGAAAGGTGCTCTCTTCATTAATGTTTGCTTAAAATAACTTTCTTTTAAAAATATCTATGTAAAAGAGCAAAATTTTGATCCTAAATATCCACTGTCAATGTCACAATAAAGCCAAATTTAACCACCCTAAATGGGTTTGATTTTCTTTCAGAATTCATTTTGGAATGAAAGGCTCTGTCATGGTTAATCCACGTGGGTCCAGAAATACAAAAGGTCTTTCTCTTGTTTTTGAAGTACAGCTCACCAAAGATTTGATTTGTTTCTTTGATTCATCTGTAGAACTCAGGTAACAATAAAATAATATAAAATTCCTTCCACAGCAAAACTCTAACAGTGGGTAGAATCTATCAGCTTGGTTTGGTTTGCCACACATGTTAAAAACTAACTAAATAAAAAAGGTGGCTTACAGGCATACGACCTCAATTAATAAAGCCTCAGATAATCTCATGTGTTACGGTCTTCTATGGCCTACAGAATGCCAGGCTCTGATTAAGCTAAATGTCACTTTGTGAGAGAGTTAGGATTTCCATGCTTTCTGTTCCTTTCTACAGAAACTCAATGGAGAGCCAACAGAGAATAAGAATGATGGAGGGATTAGATGTATGTTCACCTAAATTTAGTTTTTCAAGAGCACAAAGTCAAGTTAAAAAGCAACAAGGTCGGATGCTATGTGATGCGTTGATGGATCAGAGAGTGCTGCCCGGGGTGGGGAACATCATCAAGAATGAAGCTCTCTTTGACTCTGGTCTTCACCCAGCTGTGAAAGTAGGTTCCACGGGTTTTATTGATTTATTTTTATTAATAGAGGGAGGGGAACAACATGGAGCTTTTACATCTGTTGATAGTAATAAAACATTCTTCCCAAAGAGACTGCGAGTCTTCACTGATTCAGCAACTCAATAATGCCAACTTTAAAGCCCCTGCTTCACATTGCGCTGTACACCCCTCCTCCACTGCCCGCTCCCAATCTTCCCCACGCTGCTTTGCCTTTTGTTTTCTTTCTAACACTTACCACCATCAAATAGAGCACAGTAAGCATTCTTCTCCATGGAAACCTTTTTCCTGCTACAGTGCAATCTTCACACTGTCTGTTTTGCTCACTGATGTATTCCAAGCATGTAGAGCACCATGCCTAGCACATGGTAGGCATGAAATAGGTATTTGTTGAACATATAAATGAGCTGAGGTCACATGTTCTTTTCCTATCTGGCATACTGAATATACCTGAACACGTATGTTTTCCTTGTTACAGCTATTGATGGCATTACAGAGTGCCATTTCAGTGGACCAATAAGACTAGAAGCCAGGTAACAGGGAATGTGAAATAAATGATCAGCGCGGACAGAAACAGAATTGTGTGCACTTGTACAAACAGCTTGGAGTAGAGTGAAAGGAGAATAATAGACAGCTAGAGGGTGATGTCAGGACAAGGAATGGATTTTTGTTTTCTATGTTAGCTTCTTGTTTTTAAACTGAAGGAGCTTCAACTTATTTATATTTTGTGAAGGGAAAGTAAATTGATAGAGAGGAAGAGCTTGAAGTTGTAGAAAAGAAGCTAATGATTACTAGGATAAAACATGTCGAGAAGCTCAAGAGTTTAGAAGCCAAGAGAGAGTAGGCATATATTTTAGCTTAAAATAAATAAACACAAGATTTTATCTCGATCTGAATAGCCTCTATTGACTAAATTTGTCCCACCCATCAATCTAATGTCACCTTCTTTATTCTATATGGCTACTTCTTTGAGGTTGTTGTAACACCAAAAAAGAAAAAAGAAAGGAAAAGAAAAGAAACCACAAACAAACAAACACAAATCTGCCGTCAAGTCACATCTTGGCTCATGCTGACCTTAGTGCCATCACTTTGACTTTGACTTTGACTGTGGATACCTCGGGGATAAGAGACTGGACGGTGCCAGGCTCTCATCAATAGGAAGACATTTCATTGGTAGTCTTCCTAAAACCTAAGTCCGTAGAAATGAATATTTAAATAAAACAGTCAATGCTAGTTCTAGATAAAACCAAAACAAACAGACTCACGGTTGTGGGGTGTTTCTGACCCTTACTGACTGCTGTAGGCCATAGACTCCCTGTGGTTTCCAAGACGGTCGCTCCTTAGTGGAGTAGAAGGCCTCCTCGTTCTCTCACAGAACAGTTGGTGGTTTTGAACTGCTGACCTTGGGATTAGTAGCCCAACACATAACCCACCTCATTACTAGGGCTCCTTGCTCTTTAGTTCTGCTTTTTACATTTTTACAAATTTCTATAATGTGGCAATAATGAGGCAATTTTTAAAGAATTCACTTGATCCGCTTTTGGAAATGCTTTTAAAAATAGGAGAGTCTCCTTATGTTAGATAAGCTGACTTTACCTTTTATCTGTTTCTTCTCTCGATGTAGACTCTCCTTCAGCAAAATAGTGTTTAGTCATCGTGCCCTGTTGGCATTGTGTGCCATGTTTAGTTACCGTGCTCTGTTGGCATTGTGTGCCATGTTTAGTCACCGTGCTCTGTTGGCATTGTGTGCCATGTTTAGTCACCGTGCTCTGTTGGCATTATGTGCCGTGGGATCAGTGCTGACCCACAGCAACCCTATGTACAAGACAATGAAACACTGCCCGCCCGGTGCCATTCTCACTATTGCTCTTACGTTCGCACCACCCAGAGTGCTTGGCGCGTATAAAAGTAATATTTCTCAAAGTTAGCTACTATTGCCTAAAGCACACACATTCTTGAAAACTGCAGTTTAAGATTCCACAGTATGACTTAATGTACCATATAAGACACAGTAAGAAGTAAATGTGTTTTAGAGGTATATGTTTTAGGCTTATATTTAATTTTAATATATGACAGTAAATAACTGAGGTATGTATATAATGTGTTTTGACTGGGTAGGTTGGTTAGATGATTCTGGATCTTATTTAAAAAAACAAATCAAGCTCACTGCCATAGAGTCAATGCTGACTCACAGTGACTGTAAAGGACAGGGTGGGACTGCCCTTGTGAATTTACAAGAGTGTGACTCTTTACCACAGTAGAAAGCCCTGTCATTCTCCCACTGAGCAGCGGGTGGTTTTGAACTGCAGACCTTGCGGATTGCAGTCTTAGACCTAACCACTTTTATAATCACTGATACACTATTTTCTACTATATATCACTATGGATACATACAAGAAGGCTCTAAACCATTCATGAAAAAAATTCATTATTTTCCATTTTTTCCCATGAATCTTTTGAAACCCTTTTATTTTCATATACAATATGACTGCAACAGGCAGAATGTCATGGAATTGCTGTTGGAAGCATGTGTGTCGAATGATAATTCTCTAGCAGTGATAACTAAAATTGAGATTTATGCCAGGTTTTAGTCACCTCCTCCTCCTAACTTCCCCCCAAAAAACTTCAATAATGTCTGTTCTTCCATGTGTTAACAAAGACTTTGATATTAATGAATATATACAAATTCATATATTTAAAAATCTTGACTGTGACCTTTTTGGCCATTTACTCTATCTCTATACCTTTCCTTTTTGATTTCTCATTTTTTTACTGCAATTTGAGTTTTCAAGACGACTGAAAGAAAATAGTGAAAATATGTGGGTGCCTTATACAGAATAGATGTTCAATAAATTTTTGAATTAACTAAAATTATTAATAATTTGTTTCTGTAGTACTACTGTCACAACAATTTTTAATTACACTGCATAGAAATATGGGAGATAGAGTTCTAGGAGGTATAAAGTTATTTTAAATCTACAATTGCGAACATAACTGGCAACTGTTTTGCTTTACTTGCTTTTGTTTGTTTTGTTTTTAGTAATGAACAATTCATGAAAATCCCTTCATTTTCCTACTTTAAGGTTTGTCAGTTAACAGACGAGCAGATCGTTCACCTTGTGAAAATGATACGCGATTTCAGCATTCTGTTTTACAGGGTAAGCACCGAGTTCTTCATCTATGTACTGTGTCAGTGAGAACCCTTTTACGGCACCAGAAATGTCAATGCTATATCTAGCCACCTACTGGTAGAAGTCTGGAAGTACAATGAAAGAGAATGGCATTGTATGGGCATAATGAACTCCTTCTAATTCTTTACATTGTAGGTCAGTTTAAACTAGTCTAACAATAATTTTTAAAAATTATCTTCACTTGAATTAGGGAGAAATTATATTCGTATTTTACTTAGACTCTTGTTCTACAGAAAGCGTATTGAGATAGAACCATGACTGGGGGTAAATACGAAGATAAGCCCAATGTTAGTGTAAGCCCAGGCTCATCACTTTCTATGTGCTTTCTGGTGTTTGCATCAGTTTACTTAGGTTTAGTTTCCTCATCTCTAAAGTGAGATAGCAATATTTCTCTAGATGTGAATCAAGTCAGTGCATGCTAAAATGTGAATTTTAAATTTTGTTTCAGTGCATATACGGGTGGTGGTGATGGTGTCAATGGGGAGCCATCTAGTCACTTCCAAATCACAGTGACCCAATGTGTGGCAGGAAGGGGGCTCTGCCTCCGCTCGTTCATTCTGCGGAGCCTCGGTGGCAGCCACTCTGTCAATCTATCTTGTCAAGGACTTTCCTCTTTGTCACCATCTCTCAAGTGTGGTGTAAAAGGCAAAGTCTTGCAATCCTGGCTTCTAAGGAGTCCCCTGGATGTACTTCCGGGACAGATCGGTTTGTTCTTCTGGCAGTCTACGGCACTTTCAAGAGTCTTTGCTGGCACCAGAATTCAATACCTTAGTCTTCAAAGCAACCTTCTTGCATTTTGATGTCTTAACTGTTGCTTCCATTGATTCTGAATTCAAACAAAATGAAATCCTTCACAATTTTGTTCTTTTTCCATTTAGCATGATGTTATGTGTTGGTCCATTTATGATGATTGTTGTTTTCTTTGCATTAAGTTGTACTCCGTATTGCAGGCTCTTCGTCAGAAAGTGTTTCTAGTCCTCCTCCAGGTTGGGTCATCTGCATATTCAAGGTTGAGAGGCCTTCCTACAACCTGGTGCCGTGCTGTTCTTCATAGAATCCAGCTTCTCTGATTATCTTCCCAGCATATATATTGAATTAATATGGTGGGATGATCACCTTTCTTGATTTTAATCTTGTGGTACTCGCTTTTTCTCTTTGCACAACTGCCTTGATCCGTGTACAGGTTCCACATGAGCTCAATGAGATGGTCTGGAATTCCTTTCAGTTTGTCCCACAGTGTGTTCAGATCCACACAATAGAATGCCTTTGCATTGTCAATAGCACACACGTAAGCATGTTTCTGGGATAATTTGCTTTCAGCCAAGATCTACCTGACATCGGCAATGATATCCTATGCTCCATATCCCCTTCTGAATCCAGCCTGAATTGCTGGCAACTCCCTTTCAAGATACTGCCCAACCGAAGTTGGATGATCTTCAGCAGAATTTTACTTGCATGTGATATCAGCGATATTGTTTTATGATGAGCATTCTGTTGGGTCACCTGTCTTCGGCATGGGTACAAATATGGATCTCACCCTGTTGCTTAACCATTAGCTGTCTTCGGAATTTCCTGGCATAGATGACTCAGGGCTTCATCAGCTTGTTGAAATTTCAATTGGGATCCCATCAATTCCTGGAGCCTTTTTTATCAAATACCTGCATTACAGCATAAGCATTATCTTTCAATGTCATTTGTTCTTGATCATATGCTACTCTTGAAATGGTCTAGTTCTTGTTGGTTTAGTGACTGTATGCTTTCCACTCCTTTACATGCTTCCTGCACAGTTCAGTATATTGTCTATAGAATATCTGAATATTGCAACCAAAGCTTACATTTTCTCTTCAGTTCTTTCAGCTTTAGCTACACTGAGCATGCTCTGCCATTTTTGTTTTCTTACTGTAGGTTTTTGCACATCTTGTTATAATATTTTATTTTTCTTCTTGAACTGCCCTATGAAATTCTGGGTTTGGCTGTTTGACTTCATTGTTTCTTTTATTTGCTTTAGCTACTTGACAATTAAGAAAAAGATTCAGTCTCTTCTGACATGCACCATGATCGGTCCTTTCTTTCCAGCTCTTGGATAATAACCTTTGGCTCTCTTCAAGAATGGTGTTCCTCATGTCATCCCACGCTTCTCCAGGTCCTCCTCCTCTAACGTTCCATGAGTCAAATCTGTTCTTGAGACGCTCTGGAAATGCAGGTGGGATAGACTCAAGTCCTGTTTGTGCTCTTGTAGACTTGTTTTAATTTTGTTGAGCTTCATTCTGAATTTGCACATGCACAATTGATGGTCTGTTAAACTATCAGCCCCTGGTCATGTAGTAACTGCTGATATTGAGCTACTCCATTGTCCCTTCCCACAGATGTTGTCCATTTGATTTCTGTGTAGTTTATCCAGAAAAGTACACATGTCTAATCACCCATTTGTGTTGTTGAAAAGAGGGTTTTACTATCAACAAGTTGTTCGTCTTGAAAAATTCTATCATGTAACCTCTAGCTTCAGTTTTCTACAACTAAGGCCATTTTTTCCAACTACTGTTTCTTTCTCTTTGTTTCCAACTTGTGCGTCCCAGTTACCAAGAATGCGGATGAAACTTTATTGCATATTTTATCAATTTCAGGCTGAAGACATGGATAAATTCTTCTTCACTAGCTTTAGTGGTGGGTGCAAAAATGTGAATAATATTTGTATTGACTGGATTTCTTGTGTGTCCCTAGAGACTATCCTCTCACAGCATTGCACTTCAAGATAGATCTTGAAGTGTCCTGTCTGACGATGAATGTGATACCATTCATCTTGAAGTGGTCATTCTTGGCATAATAAGTCATATGACTAGCTGATTCAAAATGTCCACCTCAGTTCAGCTCACTGATGCCTAGAATGTCTATGTTTACGAGTTCCATTTCATTTTTGATGAATTCCAATTTACTTAGCTTCAAACCTCATACATTCCAAATACCAATTATTAATAGATGTTTGCAGCCTAGTTTATCTCATTTTGAGTCAAACCCATTCGCAAATGAAGGTCCCAAGGGTGTTGCTTTATCAAGTCCTTATGCCCAATTCTACTTTTAGAAGGCAGCTGTTCCTCAATCATATTTTGATAAAATTCTTATACAGAGAGGTCAATAAATGCATTTCATCTTTTTAACAAAGTCTCAAATATTCTTTTTCTTCAGTCCATTTTCGATATTCACCATGTTTAGTTTTATTATGTTTACAAAGTAGATAGTGTTGAGTTCTACCTTAAATGCCTGATGTGGTAACTGGGACTGCTTTTAGATGTTGTATGCTCATTTGTTCTTTCAGAACAACTATCCAGTTATTTCCCATATTAGGTTAGGCATTTAAACATTTTACTTAAAATAAAAGAAGTCATTTTTGTCATTTTCAGGATATATAAGGTGATTCATGTTTCTCGGCCTTTAGATTTTCCCGTTGCTGAAGCAAACCCCAAATATCCTTTCATTCAGAGCTTCAAAGATGTACAAGTAAAATAAAACTTTGACAGGAAATATCAAAATGTCTTTTGAATTAAAAGTGGCATGTTTTCTGCTATAGTAGCATTTGAATTCTTATTTTCTTTTTTTAGTGAATCTGCAAAATTAAAAATTAAAACTTGTCCTTTGTCAGGTCAACAAAGAAGATTATCTTATTAAATTTTGTCCTTAGAAATAAAATTTTAGGCAGTCAGAATTGACCATGAGCAGCTTAAGTTTTCAAAAATAATTAGATTTAAAGCTAATCTAGTCTTTTTTATAACCACATAATTATGTGTAATTACAAAAACCTTAAAGCATGAAAGACATTTTAAATTATAGAACCTTTATATCACATTTAGATAAGAGGGTAAAGCTATACAAAGAACAATTTTAAATACTGTTAAGTTATAAAATAATGAGTTAATTATTTCACACAAATCTTATTTTTCCAGTATTGCTGATTGCTGATTCTTATCAATACATTTTCTCAGTTAAAAGAAGAGATTATGTGCACATAAGTACAAACATATGCACATTTTTAACAGATTACGTTCAGAGATGGCTCTCAATAATATATGTTTGGCTCCTTACCAATAACCGTCCAGTATATAATATGCTGATTTCTGAAGATTTTGTTTTGTTTTGTCTTGCTTTAGTGCAATAAAACAGGATCTGCTGTATCTAAACACTACAAGGTTTATAAGCGTCTTAACTGTGGTCAGTGCAGCTGCAAAGTCACTGTGTGTCGTTTAGGGGAGAGTAACAGGATGACATATATCTGCCCTCAGTGTCAAAAAGAGAACCCTCAGCTTGTTGATGTGAGGTAAGTTCACTTTTGTTCCTGACCCATTTGCTCTAGTTGAATCGAATTCAGGGGGACCCCCCATGGACATCAAAATAGAACTAAGTTTTAGAGTTCTTTCCCGGGTGATTTTTCAGAAGAAAATCACTAGACCTTTCTTCTGGTATCAGGTTTTAAGAGAGATCATTTGCCTCAAGTTCTCTATCAAGCATCAATAAGTGAACATAACTATAAAAACTGTTTGAGCCCTTGGAAAGAAATAACATCACCAAAGAACCAAGTGGATATGTATCAGGTTTTAAGAGGGATTATTTGCCCCAAGTTCTCTATCAAGCAATAAGTGAACATAACTATTAATAAGTAAACATAGCTATAGTTATTTGAACCCTTGGAAAGAAATAAGAAATACCATCACCAAAGAACCAAGTGCATATGTTTCAGGAGGTGTAGACATGTTAAAGATTGAAACAGCACGACTATCTTCTAAAAACTTGCTTCATTCAGAAGTATTGTTACAAACGATACTATCAATGTCAGCATTTTATAGAATGTGTATCTTTTTGGTGAAGCAGCACATTTCTTATTAAAAACATAAGTAACCTCATAAAGTATATGTGACTATTAACCACAATATCCAGTACAGGCATGAAGGACATCAAATCCTAGGAGAGATCAATGATGTTAAACCAAGCCACCTGCAGTTGAGGTGATTCTCACTTGGAGTAGAACTGAGCTCCCTCAGTATGTTCAGGGTGCTCCCGTGGTTTTCAGTGGTTGACTTTTCTCAGATAGTTCACAAGGTTGTTCTTCAGACCTCCGAACTTTTGGCTAATAGCTATGAACACTATAAATCTGCACCATTCAAGGACTCTCAGGGATGGTGGAAGTTCATATGCACACGAGAAGTTTGAAATGCACTTTTTGAAGGGTTTTAGAAGGTTGGTTAAATAGAAAGCATTGTTATTTAATTGAAAAGAATGCACTAGACACAAGGCTTGAGTCATTGGTAAACATGGTATGTTGGAGGGATGATGATAAACCTGGTTGATCCACAGGAAAGGTTCAAGTTGTTAAATAGTAAACCAGAGTTTTACAGGCAGGATAGGAACTGCCACAACTTACTTTTCAGTGAGCCATCCTTCCTCCCGTTCCTGTCAGCTCCTTCCTCCCATTTTGCTCTCACTTTTACTCTGTGTCAGTGAGCTTGTTCGACTCATAGTAACCTGCTAGGACAGCAGAAACGCTTCCATAGGATTCCGTCGGCTGGAATCCAGGGCAGAAATAACTAGGTCTTTTCTTCTACAAAGCTATTGTTTGGTTCAAGCCACTGATCTTTCATTCCCAGAGGTCTGAAATATGTGTAGATCATCAATTCTGTTGTGCAATTTTAAGGTGATTCTATTCCTCATAGATAAGAATTATTTTTTCATGATATGTTAGGTGCCAGCGACCGTATGTACAATAGAAAAGAGCATGACCTTCTCCCGCCCCATCCTCAGAGCTGTTCTTATGTTTGAGCTATTTATTGCAGCTAACGACTGTGTCAATCTATCTCATCCTGGACCTTCTTCTTGTTCACTGCCCTTTATTTTACCAAGCATGGTGTCCTTCTCCAGGGACTCGCCTCTCCCGACAATGTGCCCAAATGATGTGAGACAAAGCCTTGTCATCTTTGCCTCCTTGCCTCTAAGGAGCATATTTTGTAAAGTATAGGTTTAAAAAGCAAAAAAAAAAAAAACCCAAAAAACTGTTTGTTTGTTTTTAAAGTATACCCGTAATTGTTTTATAGTGTTAAGCTAAGATGTCACTTTGGGGTATATGGTGTGCCTGACCCAAGTCACAGTACCTCAACCAGGAGGTTATAGTTTAAGCCAAACAAGGGAATGCCACATGGTTTAGAACCTGGCAAGGTGTGAATCAGAGTTGTATGTGTTCACCCTACTTCTTCAATCTGTATTTAGTAACAGCCTGTAAAAAATGCCGTTAAATGATTCTTGCTCGCTGAAAAGTAAAGAAAACGCGAAGCCCTTACTGGTGAGGTAAGGATGGATTATAACCTGAGCATTAAAACACCAACACACCCCTCACCTCTAGGCTTGAGCAGAGGCTAACTCTTCGACGACTGAACGTCAAGATGATCTTGGAGTTTGTTTTGCGGCCCTCAGGTTGGTTCTGACTCGTGAACGTTTGGGTCAGACACTCCCAGGTCCGGTGCCATCCTCACACTCGCCGTGTTAGGCCACGGTGCAGCCATTGTGTCAGTGCGTCTCATCAGAGGGCTTCTTCTTGGTCACTGACCTGCTCCTTTTCCAAGCATGTCGTAGGGACTGTCGTAGGGACTGGTCTCTGGACCACATGAGATGAGGTCTGTCCATCCTCCTTCCCAAGGAGGGTCCTGGCTGTGCTTCTCGGAAGAGACGCTGGTTTGTTTTGCTGGAGGGTCGAGCTGCTGCCAGTATTCTTTGGCAACACCGTAATTCAAATGCATACATTCTTTTAAAAAAATTTAATAAACTATTTCACTGGGGGCTCTTACAGCTCTTATAACAATCCATCCATCAATTGTGTCAAGCACATTTGTACATATGTTGCCATCATCATTTCCAAAACATTTTCTTTCTACTTGAGCCCTTGTCACCAGCACCATTTTTCTCCCCTACATTCCTCACCTTCGTGAAACCTTGATAATTTATCAATTATTTTTATTTTCCTATTTTACCATGTCCGATGTCTCCCTTCACCCACGTTTCTGTAGTTCATCCCCCTGGTGGGGGGAGGGGAGGAAAGGGGATGTGCATTGATCATTGTGGTTGGTTCCCACTTTCTATCCCTTCTCCCTTCCCTCCTGGTATCACTACTCTCATTATTGGTCCTGAGGGGTTTATGGATCCTGGATTCCATGTGTGGAGAGCTCTTATCTGTACTGTGCACATGCTCTAGTGTGGCCGGATTTGTAAGATAGAACTGCAGCCATGAGAGTAGTGGGGAGGAAGCATTCAAGAACTAGAGCAATGTTTTGTGATTTGTCTGTGCTGTCCTGCACCCTGGCTGGCTCGTCCCTTACTTGTGACCATTCTGTGAAGGGATGTCCAATTGTCTACAGATGGGCTTTGGGTCTCCATTCTGACCCCTCTCATTCACATTGAAATGATTATTTGTTTGGGGTCTTCTGAGGCCTGATACTTGATCCCATCGATACCTTGTGATCACACGGATTGGTGTGCTTCTTCTATGTGGGCTTTATCAAATGCATAACTTCTTCAGGCTTCCCACTTATACTTGCATATAAGATATGGCTGGAATTAGCTTCACCTTAAGCCTTAACCCAGGGGCCTCAAACTGTGGCCCGCGGGCCGCATGCGGCCCACCGAGGACATTTATCCAGCCCGCCTGCTGTTTTTGCCTCTTATGTTGTTTTACTTCCAAATAAGATTTGTACATAAGAATGTGTTCATAGTTTTTTGTTGTTTTTTTTTTTTTAACTATAGTCCGGCCCTCTAACGTTCTGTGGGACAGTGAACTGGCCCCTGTTTAAAAAGTTTGAGGACCCCTGCTTAACCACTGGGGCAGCTGGGCTTGTTTTGTTACCTTGAACCTCTATGTATTTTGTTGTTGTGACACCCAGACCGTGCTAACTCATGGAGACCATAAATAAACCAAAACGAACCACTGCCCAGCCCGGATCCATCTTCATAATTACTATGTTTGAGCCCATTGTTGCAGCCACTGTGTCTACCCATCTTGTTGGGAGCCTTCCTCTCGTACACTGTCCCTCGACCAAGCATGCTGTCCTTCTCTAGGGACAGGTCTCTGGACGTCATGTCCAAAGTATGTGAGCCAAATCTCACCACCCCTGCCTCTAAGAAGCATTCTGGGTTATCTTATTCCAAGACAGATTTCTTGGTTCTTTTGGCAGCCGGGTGCTCTCAATCTCACGGACCATCCTGTGAGTGACTGTGCGTGAGAGCGCCCGGCCCTCTTGTCTCCCTCAGCTGCCTCTGCCTTCCCACCTTTACAGTTTCTGGACTGCAGGGTGGGGCGCAGCATGGCTCGAGCGGCCTCCAAGCCGGGTCACTATGAGCAAGGAGTGGAGCTAGATCTCTCGTTCGCATCCTCTACTCTCGCATTTCTGAAGGGCACAGAGTACGTGCTCTGTTGGCAACTAAGACGTTATCAGTTCAAACACACCCAATGGCTCCGTGGAAGAAAGGGCCTGGCGGTCCGCAGGGGAGGAGGGGCGCTGCACCGAGGAGCGCGCAGTGAATGGGATGAAATAGCGTGTGTACGTCGTGGAATGCAACAGTCTGCTTGGTAAGCCTGCGGCCGATTCACAGTATAAAAAGGAAATACGATTACAGCCAAGCCATCCAGTGTGTAGCTTAACTCAGAAACGACCACCGAGCTGATTCTGATTCAGTGACCCTTAGAAAGGGGTAGACTAGCTCGTGGCGGTTTCCGAGGCTCTAAATCGTTCCAGGAGCCAAAAGCTTCATTTTTCTCCTGAGGACTAGCTGGTGGTTTCAAACCTCTGGCCTTGCGGTTACCAGTTCAACACGTAACCTACTCCAGCACCAGGATTCCTTTTGTGTTACACATCCGAACTCTTAAATCACACACAAACAACAACAAAACAGATCATCTTCCGGAAGTTAAAGACAGAGCCCACATGCCCAGTGATGTCATCGGTGCTCATCGCCCCTGGGGACCAAACAGACATGCGTTGGTGCTGACAGCCGACAGGGTTTGTTAAACCCCAGGATTGGTTGCGGCCGTGGCTGGAGCTGTGCTTTCATTCGACCCATGCTGCGCCCAGCCCTAGAGGAGCCCACCAAGCCAAGGAAGATGCCTGTCTCAGCTTAAGTTTCACTGACACAAACAAACAAAACCAAACTCACTACCATGGGCTCCATGCTGGCCCCTAGCGACCCCCGTGCGTGTCTGAGACTCTAGTGTTCACGGGAATAGAAAGCCCAATCTTTCTCCCTTGGGGCTGCTGGGGGTTTTGAACTGCCAACCATGTGGATCACAGCTCAATGTGTAGCCACTCCACAACCAGGGCACCTGAAATTTCACTAAAGGCCTCGTGAATTTTCCTCTGCAGGAGTTATAGGATCAGATGCAAGCTGTGCAGGTTTAAGGCTGTGAGCTATAAAAGGTACCTCCTGGGTGTGTGGTTTGACAAATTGAATGTGTGGTGATGCCCTATCTTGAGATGAGACAAAAGCAGCAGAGATACAGGTGGGTGAGATGTGAAAGTGACTTTTTTTTTTTTTTTTTTAGTTTTCGGTGGCTGACCTAACAAATTGCCACAAACTTGATGGCTTCAAACAGCATAAAAGTATTCTATCTGTTTTTGAGGCCAGCAGCTCAACATCTACATTACTGGACTTCAGCCCTGCACTGGAAAGAATCCAGTCCCCGCTCATTCGGACTTCTGATGGCTCCAGCTAGTCCTTGACTCACACTCTCCTCACTGCAATCACAGTGTCCTTGTCACACAGACTTCTCTTCAGCATGTGCCAATTGTCCCCGTGCCTCCTCCTGATAAAGGAAAGTATGATTGGATTGGAGGCCACCTGGATAATCAGAGAACTCATCACAAGTCAAAACCCTTCACTCATTACTGCTACAAAGATGCTTCTTCTCGGCGATTCTTCTCAGTGATAGCATCTAGAGGTTCCCAGCATTGGGGCCTGCTAGCATGGGTTGAAAAAAGGAGCCCTGGCTGCGTACTGGGTTATATAGATGTTGGGTTGCTAATCACATATCAGCAGTTCAAAACTACCTGCCTCTTCACCAATGAAAGATGAGGTTTTTCACTCCCATAAGGAGGTACAGTTTCAGAAGCCGCAGGGGCAGTGCCACTCTGTCCTGTAGGGTCTCTGAGTCCGACGGACTCAATGGCAGTGAGTGAGAGTGACTGTAGGTTGGCCACTATTCAGCCTGCCACAGATAGATTAATTTTGAGATTCCTGCTATATATCTAAGTAGAGATTGGATAAGATTTATTTGTGGGTGATTGAGAATTCGAACAATAATGGAAAAAAAAACCCTGCTTCCATATAGAAAAATGAATTTCCCCCTTGTGATTAATGAATTCTGAACACCAGGAAAAAATGAAAATAGTGGAAAACTAGAGCCAATTGAAAATCTGAAGGTCATTTAAATTGTGTTTATTTAATAATGAATGAATGCATATTGCATTTCAGAGTAAGTTAGTAGAGGGCAGGGTTGGGTCAGATAAACACGGTCTGATCTACAGGAATAAGAAATACTAAGTGGCATTAAAAGTCGAGCTAAGCACAGATAAGAGAATCATAATGGGATGTATCTTCCCTTCAGATTTCCATGTGCTATTTATTATTTTACCAGGCAAGTTTGCATTTCAGAATGGAGATAATCACGTCTAAGGAGCAAAGTCTTACCAAAGACAACACTACCTTTGAAAGTCAAAGAACTTATGTTCTGCAATGTAAGGTGCATAGCCTTTGTCTGGAAGACATTTTTCGTTATTAATGTTTGGAATCACGAAAGGAATCCCTGAGAGTCCCGTGGTTGGTGAGCCCCGGGTGAGACGAAGAAGGAGGTGATGGGACCTCGAGTCAAGGAATAGCTGGAGCCATCAGTCATTGGCATAAGCAGGGACTGGACACTTCCCCACGGTCCCCACACCAACCAGCTGTGCGTTAGAGAGCAGGCTTCTAGCACAACTCAGTCAAGGTGTTTTGTGTCATCCTAATGATCAACTCGGAATTCCAGAGAGAGAACCACGCTCTATGTTTGTGATTCCAAAGCGGGTGGCTTTATGGCTTGTTTACTTGGTTAAATACGAAATAGATTTCTAACTCATTTATTAATCAATTCAATAGGAAGCTTCTATTACTGGAGGGAAAGAACCCGGGCTATCTTTCTTTAAATCATTGTAGATCAAGTAGTCGATCGAGCGCTTACCGGGGATGGTTGAGAAATCCTGGTGTTCATCATCCTTCAGGGCACACAAAACAAAAGTAGAATTTCTGACCGTTGAATGTCCATGCTCTGATTTCCACTTGAGTTTCTTCTAATTTTTTTTACTTTCTGTTGAAAAAAGATACCCTGTTTTTGCTCTCAGACAGGTATTATTTGCTTACATGATTACTTGTGATGCGCTTCTTAAGGGTTATATAAAATATTTCATAGTGGACTTAAAAAAACATGAACTCTAACTCTAAAATAGACCTTTCGGTATTCCTGACCTCATTAGCACTTGGGACAGTCCCTTTGAAAAGTTCTTATGCTGCTAATATATAGTTAAAACTTCTAAGCAATAAAGAATGCATAGCATTTGAATATCAGTAGCTTGTGATCATTTCTAAAACAACCAAAAAGTGTGTGAGTCTGAGAAAGTAAAAGCTGTTGAATTCCTGTACAGCAAGCTGCCAACTAGAAATACCATCATCAGCTGGACACGTTGCCGGACGGACGTGATGGGCTTGGTCGCACGGAAATCGGAAGAGCAGTGGTCCTGTGAGCTCTGCACGCTAATCAATAAGCCTTCTTCGCAAGCGTGTGATGCTTGCTTGACCCCAAGGCCTGATGGTAAGACTGAGTTTTGTTTTTGAATTCCTTCCATTTCAAAGAGGGTTAACTGTACGAAGCCAGCTACCTGTATGCTCCATCCTGACAGTCAACGAAGTAACACACTTACTTTGAAGAAACTGCCAGCCTCTGCATGTAAACCATGCTGCTGTCTTGGTGAGTACTTTTTTTACCGGGGAGGGAAAACATGCGTGTGCTGAAACAGAACGCGCCTTTGTATCTCAAAAAACTGAGACGATCGCATCTGTTCTCTACTGTTTCTAATGAATTATTCAATAAAGCTTTGTTTTATGCAGATTTCAGCAAGTTTCAAGTTTGTTATGCAGTCCAAGTGTTTCATAAATTGAAAGGGAGCCTTTCTGTAAGAATATCTTTGCAGGTGGAATAGAAAAATGCTGAATTGTTTCTCTTCTTTATCCTTTCTACCCCTTGTTATTAAAATCTTTACCCAGACAATTGTACTGATTTCATTGAAATCCTTCAAAATAACTCTTTACAGCTCACAATTTCATGCGTTCAGAGAATGTAAAACCTCAGAGGAAACCTGTGATTAAGAACCATCGCATTGATGCTGCTTCTATTGTATTCTCAAAGTGTTCTTTCTTTCTTCAATTAGAGATGAGAAAGTTCATTCTTGACTTGTGGACCCATGTATTGTGTGAGCTGTCATCTTGTGTTTTGTTCCCTGGGCCAGGGAGGCGGGCATCGCCCCTTGCGCGCTTTGCTGGGAGCCGAAAGGATGGCGCCTGCTATTCTCTCCCTCCTCCTCCGACATCTTTCAGCAGAGACAGCTCTTGGAAGGAAACCACAACCTTGGCCTGCCTCCTTAATTTCAACACTCTCAAATGTCTTTGCACATCTTATTTGATCTTTGTTCATAATATTTTTCTGTGTATGAATGACTTTGCAATTATAAATTAGAATAGCTTATAATAGATACCAAAATTTTATAATACTTGGTTAAAGCATTATATTTAATAAATGTCCTTGTAATTTCTCTTTGCAGCTACAGGACTCTGATTGCCAACCTAAATGTTTTTCTGTGGTATCATCTCTTAATCACCACTGTTTTAATATGTTGTCTTATGTTAGCAAAACCAATAAAGGAATAATCTTTAAATGCTTAGACATAATACAAAGCAAATATAAATCTTCATTAAACCCATCACTGGATCCCTGTAAATTCCTACGGGAAGGTGATTAATTCTGAATTCCCCTAGCTAACTTGGCATAGTATAATAAGTGAAATAAATGTGTTAAATAAAGAGATGTTCTAAGCAGCCAATACATTATATTTACAAGGCTAGTTCAGAATTGCTTTTCTCTCCTTTCAGATTCAGTACCTAAGAATGAAGAAAATTCTATTGCCTTTAACAGCCTAGTGAAGTATCCTTGTAATAACTTTGGAAAACCAAACACAGAAGTGAAACTCAATAGGCAAACTGCCTTTGGGACTACCACCCTGGTCTTGACCGATTTGAGCCATAAATCCAGTACTTTGGAAGGACAGAAAAGCCGAAACCAGATATTACAACCCTCTTCTCCCTCTCAGGCTTGTTTGAGGGGTGCCCGGCACCCCTCCAAGGAGAGCACAGCCCATATGACTCAACCATCGGACAAAGAAAACCGATCACCTGTGGGCAGCTCTCAGGCCAAATTATTTAGTCCAGTGCATAAAAAATTGAAAACAACCCACTCTTCACCGGATCTCAAAAGTTGTGTGCCTGGCTTGTCAAACAGGTATGTGTCTCTAACCTCGGTCTTTAAGGTATTTACCTGACATTTTAAGAAGAGGGTAAAAATCACCTGTTATTAATTAGGAATTTGAATTGATTTTTATAATGCATATCAAACTTCAAAAGACTTAGTGTTATAGTGCCTTTTCCTCCTTCCCTTCCCCAAAACAAATTCCATGCAACCTACAAAAAGCTATTCTTTCCTTACTATAGCCATGTATATGCTCAATACATAATATTTTGAAATGATGCAAAAGTACAAAAAAGTATAAAGATACAATTTAAATCTCCAGTAAGCATACTAATGATCAATAACCACTGTGAGGATTGTTTTGTTTCCTTCCAATTAAAAATTATTCTTCCAAAAGGACAACTGTCATTTATGAAGATAACTAAGGCTCCATCTATGCTGAAGAGCATAGTGCACATGATTAACACTGTCGGGTGCTGAGTCCATCGGAAGGCACCAGGGAAGATAAACCATGGTTCTCCTTCTGGGGAAAAAAAAATCAGCTATTTAAACCCACAAGGAGCAGTGAGGCTGTGACCCACTCATGTCACCATGAGTTAGAATCTACTCAGTGGCAGCTGATTATCATCGAGAGGGAGCTGAATGACCTTAGACACGAATGACATAGGGAATGGTGTTTTCTATGTCAACTTGAAAGGTGCACGGAGCTTCCATGGTGTGCATATGTGAAATTAAAACATCGCCTTCCCAATTAATAAATACTATCTGAGCAGGTCAGTTTTATGAGGTATGTCAAGTGCTGTGTCGAGGTGAAGATCTCCAGGGGTTGCTGCTGGAACGACAGATCTTCACGCCCTGCTCTGTGCCTGACAGACCAGTTGTCAGCCTGCGAACCAATCATCTGTGGACATTCCTCTACCACCCACTCCCTGCACCCCTCGCCCACTTGTTTGGGCGACAATTTTGGCTTCATAAGTGTCACAGCTTAATATTATACCATCGGAGAAAGACTACTTTCCCCACTGTTTCCTTTTCTGAGCTACTAGATTTTTTTTGTGTAGTTGATTTTTCATTCCTTCAAAAGGCAGTGGTATGCAGCTTCCACTATATAACGGAGTGTGTGGAGAAAGAGTCTACTTCCAATGCGTGGATATCTTTTTTGGGAAAGTCGTTACTAAGAATGGTGTTTGCTGTAACCTCACCTGGAATCCAATGGCTTGTTCTTCCTCTGTGGGCTGTGCTTCTCTCTGCCTGTAGCGAGAAGCGCCCTCTAGCGGTGGACTGAGAGGCTAGCTCCTGTGCGCGCCTTGACTGACCTCTGGATTTCTCCAGTTTAGTCCTTGACTGCTGGGTGGTTTCTTCCCAGGGGAGACATTTATCTCAAATTTCCCATCCTGACTCTAAATTACCCCTCTGCTCATCTTGATTACTTTTTACCCTTGATCGATTTAAATATATATATATATATTTGGTCATGATCATCTACAATCATGTGTATACTCAGAAATGATAGAGGTTTAATTAAACTGTTAGTGGCAAACTTTTGATTGACTAAGTGAATCTAACCTTCCCTAATGCCTCATGATGAAAGTTCTTGAAGGAGTTAAGAGAGTTGAGTTTGAAAGCTAGCCTAGTGTAGAAAATCAGCTTTGAACAGCCATGTGTGTGTGTGTGTGTGTGCGTGTGTGCGCGCATGCATGTGTGTACGGGCTTGCAAGTGATCATTTAAAAATATTGTGGCATTTATTTTACTCAGATGAAATATCTTAGCATATTTTTTATTTCCTTCGTGCTTTGTTGAAAATCTCAGACAATTTAACTAATGAATTAGGGATTTAAGAAAACATTAATGTAACCTTCAATTTAAATGATTTCTTCATAAGCCATTAGTGATGGACCATATGATTAATCACAGTGCACAACATAGCTTAGAAATGCTGCAGTGTGTGTTTGTGTGTGGACTATACACGCACCAGGATGGAGACTCTGCAATCAATCAAGATCAACGAGCAGAATAAATGTCAAGTGAAGAAATAAATTCACCCAGCAACCCTTCTGCACCCAGCTACTTTACAAGGAATAAATTGCAAATTACTGTCATTTATTTCATTTTTCTCCATGTCTGGCAGCTATGGAGTTCATCTTATGGACAAGATGCCTAGCAGAAGCTCACAACATAATACCATTATAGCAGGTGCTCCATGTATGGGATTTATAGCCAGTTTATTTTTTTCCTTTAATAATTATATGGTAATTGATTTGACTTTTGTTCTCTAAATTACTGATCACATCACCCAAAGATACGCCAGCCCTCCCTTCTACGTATTGATGAGGCATCTGTACGACTGGTCTTCAGGTTCCTGAGCTTTCTGCAGCCACTGGATTATCGAGGGATCGCTGTACAGATGTTTCAGCAGTGAAGAACCACAGTCCTGGAAGCTGTTTTAAGTCCTTGATAAAATGACTGCAATCACTGAGGACAAATATCAGTGATACATTTGAAAGCAACAAATTCACTAACATTGTCTTCGGTCAGCGGCCATTGAAGGTGCTAAAAGTTCACGTACAGTCACACTTGACGCCTTGTAATTGCCACTTTGAATTTTCAGTCAATCTGGCAGAATCCCCCGAGACCATCCAGGATGAATTAATTTACCTTTGTTGATTTTGGCCCCTGAATTTTTGCTGGGCTGTAAAAATCTTTCTATAAAAGCAATCGATGCAAAACTGTCAGGCAAAGTTTTTATTGTAATGAGTCATCTTGTTTGCCAAATAAATTAAATCAAAATAATCATTGGAAAATAATATTTATTTTAAAATATAAACCTGCCCTTGGTCATGTCTTCCTTCCTGACAATACATTTTATTTGATCGCTGTTTTATTGTTTTAAATTCGTAAATTTATAAGGATTTATTGAGAACCTACTGTGCTTCAAGCATGGTTCTTGGTTAGTAACCTAGAGCAATCCACACCAAATCCAGCCTCATTGACACATCCATAGCCATTCATTCATTTATGAATTTTTATGGCTTATTTTCATGCTTCAACAGAGTACTGGCAAGTTTAGACTTTTACTCTCTGACAAAAGTTGGTGAACCCTCCTGTATTAGTTCACTATATAGAATGTCAGGATCCTCAAAAGGATGGTCATCACTATCAGTCTTTCAAACTCTTTTGTATACTAAATTCACTTAAGGAGAATCCTCTGCTACATTTTCGAGAGTTTTTGAGTAATGACTGAAACAAAGAGGAACCAAGATATCTTCAATTAATCAGAACATGTAATTATCCTGGTTAATGTTTTCTATCATAAAATTAAGATTAGTTGTGCATATTTAGAAAGGCTGTGATCACAGGTGGCATCAATATCGTGGTTACATTAACCACTCGGAGCTTTGTAATGTTAATGTGCATATGAATCATCTGGGAATCTAGTTAGCATGCGGATTCTATTTCTGTAGGCAATCTGCTGGGTAATTCTATAGTTCTAACATGTTCCCTGGTGATTCTTATGTTTCTGGTCAGTGGATCACACTCTGCATGTCAAAGGGAAAATAACATAATAAGTTAATGATGTAGTATCTTACCCTTGGTGCTCAGATAGAGTGGCCAGAAATCGCAATGTCTATACAAGAAAGCCACGTGGAGAAGACGAAGGGGTTTCCCCCCACAAACTTGCTGAAGGCTCCCTTGTGTAACTCTATCAAGAGAGAGAAAGCAAGTGTGGGCGGCACGATGGGCAGTGACTGGCGTGTGAACCAAAAGATGGAGTTCCAACCCCTTGGCAGGAGAAAAGAGCAGGTGAAAGATGGCAGCCAAGGGAAGCCCACGGGGCGGTTCCACTCTGTTGTCCACGTACATGTCACTCTGAGGCAGAACTGACTCAATGGCACACCAAAATATACGAGGTGGCTTAAAGTCCAAAAAAAGGCTTCTATCTTTTACATAGAAGTCAAAGATAGTGGAAATTTCCCCCAAGCTTATTGTATGTCCTTCAGATATTTGTTTTGTTCTTATCAGGGATGAACTGGAATGGAGGAAAGATGACGAAACAGGAAGGCATGGGCGTTTCTTTCCCACTTGAATCCTAAGCTATGCCAGAGATGCTGTAGGTGAAAGGGAAGCTAAAAATTTCGCTGGATATGTGGAGCCCTGGAAATCTCTATCTTGAAGCAGGTGGATTCGAAAATGACAGCTACCGCTGAAAATATACATAAATCCATGCTTGAGTGTGTGTGTGCACGCACGTGCGTGCGCAGGCGCTAATAAGAAAGTGTGTCCATTTTAGTTAATGTCCTTTAAAACCTATTTTTGAATAAAATGAAATCCGGTGAGCTGAAATCTTTCCCTGTCGTCAGTCTATTAAGTTCCCTTGGGGTTAGTTGCCATCCAGTTGGCTCCATCTAATGTCAAACCCAAGTATGGCAGATGGAATATTGCCAGTCCTGGGCCAATGACAGATTTACTTTAAATTGGGCTACTAGCCACAAGGTTGGCAGTTCAAACCTCCCAGCCACTCCTTGGGAGAAAGATGACGCTTTCTACTTTCTGTGGCAGGGAGAGAGCCATGGTCTTGGTGACTGGTGTGCTCGAGCCCCTGGTGGCTAATGTGTTTGTGGGCCTTCCAGCAGCAGATCACCTTCCTCACTGTGTGGGACATAACGCTCTCTTGTGATGCACTGGACTTTCAGCCTGGAATTAAACACCAGACGTTTCAGCCTCACGTGTCTTAGTCCAAGAGCTTTGCTGAAACTGGCATACCATGGGTGGCCCTGCTGACCCTTGATGGCGTTGCTGCCACCCTCATAGTAACATGTAAAGCTGCCATAGTGCAATGCCCTGGCAGACAGGTGGTTTCCTCTTGAAGTTAGTCTTATGGAAGAATGGAGAGAGGTTGTCAAAGGGAGGGATGGTCCTAGAAAAGAAGAGCCCACTGCCTCTCAGGTTCTCTATTTCTGGCTTGACATTTCTAACAGTTTAAAATATAGCCACTCCAGCTGCATCTGACTGGGGAAAGGGGACCAACTGAACAGTGGCTGGTGGTATATTTCACTATTAAGAATTTCCTTAGCATTGCTTTCTTCTTATAAATGGCTACCTGTGGCCTCACAATATTTAAATCCATCATTTTGAAAGCCATATATTTAAATTTTGCTCTATTAATGAATTGTTAAACTCATTCAGCACAAATAAAAAATCTTATATTCTGAACATTTCAATTGGTTATGATGCTCTCAGGCATAGTTATGGGAACAAGTACATGAAAAATTAGTTTAGAAAGCAAGAAAAATAGAAAATATGTGATTTTTTACTATTTTTAATTTTTTGAGAATGTTACTTTGTTTCTTAGAAATTTCCCCCTCAAATTGAGAAAGGATGAACTTGTTCAATCATTGAAATCTTAAAAATAGGCATATTAGATATGTGATTTTTTAAATATTTGCAGCTTTTCCATGAGTTCACTAAAAGATAAACTGCTCGAGTAATGGTATTTAAATATATGAAATATTACAAATTAAATATACAAAGAAGGATTTTGTTTTGTTTCTTCTTTCCCCAAAGAAAAAAATCCAGCTTCTACAGCTGTGGCGGAAGAGCGGCGCCTGGCCTTTGCACACTGTGCACAGCAGTGACCTCCAGCTCCTCTTGATCCGAGTCGTGGGCCGGCATAAAGCTTCCCACCTAGCTGTACAAAACACACATTTCTGCTCTGGCAGCCAGCCTGCATCTGGCTGAAATGTGATTGCTACTATTATAGTGGCCTTGATCAAAGAAAAGCATAGAAGATTGTCTCTAAAGTGGACAGGAGAAAGTGTCAGGGCCATTGATGAGCGCTTACTACCTGTGAGATAATAATTAGAGAAGATTGTGGCTGTAGTCACATTTGGAGAGGCAGCTGGATTTGAAAACGTTTGAAAAGAACTAAAAGTGACCACAGGGTGATGTTGATCAGAAGACGACCCGACGATCTCAATTTCAAATGAAGAACAGAGTCATGGCAACCACTTGATGCACTGGATGGACAACAACCCAGTTGTTTTTATTCTTTACACTCCTACATGATGTGCTTTAGGCATATAGGATTCCTTGGAAGTAAATTAGAATTACCTGGGCAAAACAAATAATTCAAAGACCATAAAGCTTTGTGTGTCTGCCTAACGTTGACCGTGGTCCACTCTTTGCTCCAGTCTCTCTGTGTAACCAGAATGCTGATGTGTGGGGGTGGGGTGGTGTGAACGGTCCCTGAGGCACTATTATGCAGTAGTTATTTTGTAACCTGTCATTACAGTGAACTTCCAATGAATGTGACAGATGGTACTTGTGTATTAAACACTGGCAGTCCTCGCTGCAGTAAACACAGCCGCCTCTGCGTTCTCCGCGTGGTGAGGAAGGATGGAGAAAACAAGGGCAGGCACTTTTACGCATGTCCTCTACCTAGAGAAGCACAGTGTGGATTTTTTGAAGTAAGTATAATATTTTTCAACCTTAAAAACTCACCGTTGCTAGTACATTCTGACTTGTAGCAGCACTACAGAGGAGAGGAAACTGGCCCACAGGGTGTCCAAGGCTGTAATCTTTATAGAATCAGAGGCCAGCTCTTTCTCCGAAGGACAGGTGAGTGGGTTTGAACCAAAGACCTTTTGGTTAGCAGCTGCGTGCTTAACCAAATGTGCCACCTTATTACAATGCCATTGAATTCTTTTGCTAAAATGGAACATATGGCTGTTCTGTTTTCAGTTTTTACCTGTAAATTTTAAATTCCCATATTTTGATATTTAGTCCAAAACCTGAATAATTTAAAATTCAAAGTGACTCAGCTAAGTGAATGAATAAATAAATTAATTAAAATGCTTCTACACAAATGTAGGTGTGTCACCCTGGGTTTAGCAAGATACTGAACCAACTTATCCATTTGATTAATAATTCCAGAGAAGATCTTGGTTTGTTTGTTTTTTTTCTGGTATCAATACGACATCCAAGTCCTCCATCCATGTATTGGATAGAAGAGAAAAATAATTGACGCCTCAGACTTACAATAAACATAGTGAGCCCTATTACCTGTGTCTGATATAAATAAAGAAGTGGCACAGTAGCATTCCATTACAGGCAATTCCTTATGCCTTCACAATATGTGGTTATAATCTTGAAAATGAATGTGGGACAGGAGAAGGAATTTGGGTCCATTTAATCAGCTTCCTGTATTTCTCGGAGTTGAAATGTCATCCCAGTGTTTAAAAATGAGTATTAGCCACTGGTTACATCTGTTGCTTAACTGAAAAAAAAAAAAATATATATATATATATATATATATATATATATATATATATATATAATCTCCAATGATCCAATGCTGGAGCAAAATTTTCTAGTTAGGCTTATTGAGAGATAACATCTTGTTAATCTGGTGCTTTTCGAAGGAATTTCCTTGAGAAAATTAGATGATGGTTTTAGATCTTAACCCCTGGACAAGTGGTGAATCCACCCTACTGCGTTGAGCAGTTTCGCTGGAATGGAAATTGTGTTAAGAGCACTACTGATACTCATAGCCTCTACAGATCCCTCTTCTGGCCCAAATTAATAAGACTAATGCAACAGAATCTCCCCAATTTGATCTGGAGAAGTCTATATTGGACTATTCATTTTCCTAAGAGACGAGGGGAGTTTAGTATTAAGGTCATGGCACATCTTTGTTCTTCCAGTTTTAACTAAACCATAGCTACTCAGGGGCTCTAGTGACTGCAGTACATCAGGCTTCCAGTAGTTTTCCGTTATTCTAAGTGAAGGGAAAGGACCTGTATGTATGCCTCTGCTTGGAAGACCAAAGGAAGCTCAGAATTAGGGTAATTTTCTGTGTGATTCAAACAGATTGGTAAAGAATGCTTACAGAATATACGCTTTTTTTAAGGGCAGCAGCTAATGTTTATGTCTATTTTACAATGCCAAATGAATAGTCACAGCAATGGAGACACAGTGGCACTAATCAAAAGAACCTGGGCTCAGGTTACACCTCATGCTAACTTGCACAGAAGCTCACCCATCTTGTCTTCTCGCTTTTCTCCCTAGTGGGCAGATTTGTCCTTCCCGTTCTGCAGCCACGGCAAGCGGTCCATCATGAGAACAGTGCTGAAGATGGGACCTAATAATGGAAGGAATTTTTTTGTGTGTCCTCTTGGGAAGGAAAAACAGTGTAATTTTTTTCAGTGGGCAGAAAATGGGCCAGGAATAAAAATTATTCCAGGGTGCTGATATATATTATTTTGGTTCTATAAAAATCTGGCATTTAATCTTTTTAGGCTGTGTATAATATTTAGTCCCTTTTTGTTTGAGAGACATGTTATAGAATATATATAGTTGATTGTGATGTTACTGCAATCTTTGGGAATCTTTTTCGTTCTTAAAATTTTTATGCCTGCCATCTTTTCTGTTTTGATCTCCATTATCCTTTTAATCTTGTGAATGCACTGTGGGTTTCACCAATTATATAGCATATTCCACTTAGAACGTATAGTTTATGCTTATAACAATGGCAATAAAGTTATTTCTAATATGCTTTTATTCACAGAGTTTTCAGGGAAAGAAGGATTTTCATTTGTTTGGTTTTGGGGTCTGTGGGGTTTTTATAGAGGATTAAACAAGTAATGAAGTCATAGTCTGTCTGATCCATGAATGGTACAAACAGCTACCCCTCCACTTGCCTAAAGGTTGGCAGCTCGGAAACATCTGGCGGTGCGGTGAGAAAGAGGCCTGGGTGCTGCCTCCGTAAGGCCTTCCATTGCAGAGCACCCTGAGGAGCTGTCTCTCTGTCATGGGGGTGGGCAGGAGTTGGAATCAACCCAATGGCAAAAGATTATTCTGTCTATAAGTATACCTTTCCAAAAGAAAAAAAATTGTATACCTTTCTAAAGTAATGCCATGTTTCTTTTGAGCTAAGACTAAAGGAATTTCTTATTTTCTTAAACGAAATTTTAACAATGAGATCATTTAAAAGAATTCCTGATAAATGGCAGGTACATGCACGCTGAGCATTTGTATAACGTCAAGTACATGCTGGTGACCAGCTACAGGGAGTTAGACTTTAAAAGTAACATTTAGGAACAACTGCTGTATACATTGCTCTGGTGGGATAATGTTATGCTTTGCCCTGGTAACTCCAAGGTCAGCAGTTCAAAACTACCAACCACTCCTCAGGAGAAAGACAGGGCTTTCTACTCCTATAAACAGGTACAATCGCAAGAGCTCACCGGGGCAGGCCTGTCTTGTGTTTCAGGGTTGCTGTGAGTTGGGAAGGACTCAAGGGCAGCGAGCTTGCTGCTGGAGCTGTACTTTCGTGGACATATATGTGTGTGATCTATGATGGTCTATAACCACATCACACAAAATATGGCAAACTTGCCAGTGGATGTATATTGACATATACTATAAAACTCACAACTCTATGTGTAATTAATAAGTTGTCCTCATAAAGTAGTTCAAGGATCAATTATGACTTCTCTGTAGAAAATTTCAGTGAAGAAATGCATAGGTTTTTTTAAAAGGCAGGGAGTGAAAAATATAGAACTGAAAAATAACCAAAATTAAATTTAAAAACTTGCTAGTGTCTCAAAAGCAGTGTAGATGTGGCAAACAGAATTACTCAATGTGAAAACGTTCAAAAATTGATTCCTTCTGAATAATGATGAAATTACACTGGTAAAAGGATAATAAAATGAGTGGAGTGTAGACCCAAAGCCCATCTGACACCCCCTTACAAAAGGGTCACAAGGAAGAGATAGGCCAGCCAGGGGCAGTATAGCACCGATGAAACATACAACTTTCCTCTAGTTCTGTAATGCTCCTCCCCCCAACCCCTGCCCCACTATCAAGATCCCAATTCTACATTGCAAATCCAGCTGGACCAGAGCATGTACACAAGTACAGATAAGAGCTGGAACACGGAATCCAGGGCAGAAAAGAAAACCTCAGGATCATTAATGAGTGTAGTGATCCCAGGAGGGGAAGGAGAAGGTGGGGGGAGAAAGGGGATCCAATCACAATGATCGATATATAACCCCCTCCCTGGGGGACATACAACAGAAAAGTGGGTGAAGGGAGACATTGGACAGTGCAAGACATGAAAAAATAATGATAAATTATTAAGGGTTTGTGGGGGACAAAGGGGGGTAGAGGAGCTGATATCAAGGGCTCAAGTATAAAGAAAACATTTTGAAAATGATGATGGCAAAAAATGTGTTTGACACAACATATATATTCATGTATTGTGATAAAGCTGTAAGAGCCCCCAATAAAGTGATTGAATAACCAAAAAAAAAAGAAAGAAAGAAAATGAGTGGATCATCAGCAATCTGGAGAACAATAACGTTCTAGCATTGGGGTCCCAAAAGGAGAGGAAAGTGTTAAGGTGAAGATGTATTAAGAAGGTAAAGGATGCAAGCTTTCCAAATGTGGTGTAGGGCACATCTGCAGGTTCAAAAAGCTAAATGAACCCCGAATAGAATACGCTCAAAGACGGTTTTGTCATGACATAGTGCAGGGCAGTGACATTAATGTGGCTCTTCTGGCCAAAGTCTCTAATTCCTGCCAAACGTTTTCCTGAATGGGTCTGGTAAGAGGTAGGGGAAGACGTTGATGGGCTTCTGTCTGTGAGTAATTGTGAACAGGATTCCCTGGAATGCCATTCTACTGTGGAATAAAGTGAGCCTTCTGAGAAGCAGGAGGTGGGATCTCATTACTAGCAAAAGTCAGGGGTGGTGTGTGTCCTTGGGACCTGAGATGTCTGCAAAGTGAGCGTCCTGGATCCAGGGGACAGCTGTTATGTCAGAGGAACAGCAACGGAACCAGGAACCAGAGCATGGACCTGAGGTATGGCCTTTCCAACCGGTGGAGCAAGTAAAGCCGCGTGCTTTTGTGCAGGAGGCTGGCTTGTGGAGTGGGGTTTCTCTGGGCACTTAATTAGCAAACTGGGCTTGCTGACCCATGGAAGTGGAGCTGAGTTTCTTCAGGCTGAGGCTTATAAGAGTGGGCTGCCTCTAGGTGTTTAATACAGGGGGCTGGGTTTGCTGACCCATGGCACATGAGCTGAATGCCTTCAGGTTGAGGCTTCCAGGGGAGTGATATACCCCTATAAGCATTTATTAGCAGACCTGAAGGAACTTTGTTACATGTCCTTCTAAATAACTAGCCTGAGCATTTCTCTCTGGTGTTACAACTTATTAACTTCCTTAATAAACCCTTTTAATCATAATTTTGCCGGTGAGTTCTGTGTAATCATTGTAATGGATATTAGAACCCAATGAGGTAAAATAGCACTAATTAAAACAACACACAATAATTAAATTTCTGAAAACTAAAGAAATGAGGTTTAACAAACAAACAAAAACCTTTAAAGTCCAGCAAAAAGGAAAAAAATACCACATTCATTATAATCTAACTACCGGTAATTCAAATGACAGTGAATTTCTGGACTGGAACTATGGAAGGCAGAGGGGGTGGCACAGTGTTTTTTAAGTGCTGAAATAAAAAGCCAAGAAACTTAGGGAACAAAAAATAAAAACATTCTCAGGTGAAGGGAAATTAAAGTAATTTGTTGCTAAGAGATGTACTCTTAAAGGGTAGTGTGTCTAAAGGAAACCCAACTGAAATAAAATGAACAGAGAGAACGACAGGATGGGTGAAAATTGAAGTAGCACTAATAGACTGTCCTTTACCATATAAAAATTTAAGTCACATTTTAAAAAATTTGAAGCAAAAGTATAACATCATCTGAAAGAGTGTTTAATGCATATAAATGAAATGTGTCAAATGAGTATGCTTAAAAAGTGACTGGTTGTCCTGGAGTTGATTCTCATGATGACCCCATTTTCACCAAGAAGACTGTCCCATGGTGTTATCATGGCTGTGACCTTTCGGGAGAAGGTTTTCAGCCTGTCTCCTGAGATACTTCTAGATGGCATCAAACCATCAAACTGTGAGATACTCAGTGCCACGGAGTCAATGCTGACTCATTTTCACGCCCTGCGGGTTTCTCAGACTACAGTCATTTACAGGAGCAGAAAGCCCAGTCTGACCCCCCCACCCCACTCCCCGAGGAGCTGCTGGTGGTTTAGAACTACAGACCATGCAGATCACAGCCCAACGTTTAACCACTACGCCACCAAGGCCTCATATCGCTTCTAGTTAAACAATGTTTTAAAGTACAAATAAAATGGCCAAACTATTTCTATCTATAGGAAAAGCACTTCAAAGATTCACAGTATACATAGGTGGAAAGTGAAAGGATTGAAAAATAAAAGTTCTAACATGCAAACAATCCAAACAATCGTTGTGACTAGATTGTTAGGTGCCCTCGAGTTGGTTTTGACTGAAAGCAACACAAGCTACAACAAAGTGAAGCACTGCCTGATCCTGTGCCGTCCTCGCATGTATTCTTATGATTGAGTCCCTTGGTACAGCCACTGTCTATCTGTGTCCCCAAGAGCCATCCTCTTTTTTCAAGGCCCCCCAAGTTTACCATGCAGGATGTCTTACAGGGCTGGATCTCCTGACAACATGTCCAAAGTATGGGGGAGTAAGTCTTGCTTCCTTACTTCCAAGGCGCCTTGTCTGTACGTCTGTCAAATCAGATGTGTTTGTGTGTTGGTGGTCTGTGGCACTCTGGAGAGTCTTGGTCAACACCGTAGTTCAGATATATCTCGAGTTTCCTTTTCCTTACTCAGTTTCCAACTTTGACATGCATATGAGGTGTTTGAAAATGCCATGGTTCACATCCGGGGAACCTCAGTCCTCAAAGTAACACTCTTACTTTTCAATACTCAAAAGAGGTTGATTTACCTAATCCAAGGCCTCATTTGACCTCTTGACTGCTGCGTCCATGAATATTGATTGTGGATCCAAGCAAAATGAAATCCTTGACAACTTCCATCTTTCTCCACTTGTCAGAATGTTACCTCCTGGTTCAGTTGTGAAGATTTGAGTTATCTTTGCATTGAGTCATAATCCATACTGCAGACGACAACCATTGGTTTCCATCAGCAAGGCCTTGAAAGTCAGGAAGCAAGGTTGTGTCATCTGCATATCACAGATCTCAAGCCTTCCTCCAGTTCTGATGCTGCATTCTTTACATAATCTAGCTTCGGACCTTTGCTCACCATGCAGATGGAATAAGAATGCTGAGAGGATGCAGACCTGACACACATCCTTCCTGATTTTAAACCATGCCATATTCCCTTGTTCTGTTTGCATAACAGTCTCTTGATCCACATACAGACACTGCATGAACACAACGTAGTGTTCTGGGATTCACATATATCTCAAGATTATCCATAGTTCCTTATGGTCCACACAGTGGAATGCTTTGTATAGTCAATAAAACACAAGGAAACATGTTTGGGTCACCTCTATTTGAAATAGGTGCAAATATGCGTCTATTCTAGACAGTTTGCCAAGTAGCTGTCTTTCAAAGTTCCTGGGATGGACAAGTACTTCCAGGGCTATATTAGCTTGTTGGAACACTTCAGTTGGTATTCCATCAATTCCTGGAGACTTGTTTTTGGCTAATGCTGTCAGTATATTTTGAATTTCTTTCCATTCCATTGGTTCTTGCTCATATGCTATGTTAATAGCATATGACTGTATTAGTAACTGATAATGTGTTAGTCTGGGTTAATTAGAGAAACAAATTCATAAACACTCATGCGTATGAGAAAGAGCGCTATATAAAAGAGCAATTTTATATTGAGAAAATTTTCCAGCCCAGTCCAGATCAAATCCATAAGTCGGATATTAGCCCATATGTCCTGTGCTAATCCACAAATTCCTGTTTAGACTCACGCAGCACATGCAATGATGCCAAATGCAGGAATATCACAAGCCAGTGGGTAGAAGCACTTGTGGACCCAGTGGAAGTGGAAGCATCTCAATGCTGGCATGGGTTTCCACATGTCTCCTATAGCTTGAGTACCTCACCAGCAGGAAAGGGAAGGTAGAGAGGTGTGTCTCACCTCCAGGGAGGAAGACAGGAGTTCCCAGAATCCTCAAGAGAAGGCCATGTCCACACAGAGGCCTCAGTGGTTATGACCTGATTGACAGGCTAGACTCCAATTTTTTACTCAAGTTGACAGGAGTTTATGTAACTGCCACAGGGGACTTTCATATTACAATGATTACAAAGAAAATGGAGATTTAGTTATCCTGAATATCAGCACTAAGAAACAGAGCTCCATAATGTATAAAGCATAAAGGAGAAATACAAAAGCCTACAATTGTAGTTGTAGACTTCAACACTCCACTCAACAGTTTATAGACCAAGTGGGCAAAAATTCAGCAAGATTATAGAACTGAATAGCAGTATCAATCAACAGCATCAAATTGTCCTTTAAGGGACACCTCATGAAAACAGAATTACCCCCCTCCCCCACAAGTAGCTGTTGAGTTTATTTCTCAATCATGCTATGTGTCAATCTTAGGTTGGCACAAGGGGCTCAGTTTGTGGAAGTCACTCAGGGACAACATCTGGAGGCTCTATCCTGCCGAATGCTTCTGTGATCACTGCCTTTAAAAGCTTTTGCCTGGACGTTGATTGTCTGCCCATCTTTCATTGACCATAGCTGTTATAGTACTTCAAATGGGATAAATAGGGAAAAACAGCCTCATACTGGGTCCAGCAGGAACACTGAAGTTTTCTGAACAACTCTATTGACTTTCTCAGAAACAAAACCAGAATTTGACCAGGATTATTTTGTTAATCTCTTGATTGCCTTGCTGAGCTACTGGAAGATGCTGTGTGGTGTGCTAGGGTTTATCTTTTTGGATTTCTTCTGCTTATTTCCTGTTCTTTTAAACTAATATGAGAATATGAGTAAGAGGGAGCTAGATGGTAATATGAGGAAGATAATGATTTTTAAAGAACCACTTTTTTTGCATGACCTGTTACGTTGAACACATTTTATACATGACAGCTCCTGTCTGATTCACAACACATCAGTGACAGAAGGAATAGTATCGAAGCCTAAATTGTGGGACTCTAGTTTGCAGAAGGCTACGGATGACAGTGGGAACCCAAGATATATTTGTGAGAACTACATAAGAACTAAGCACCCTCCATCCATCATAGAGGCATGGGAAGAAAGGTTGCCAAACAGAGTGCATTGGAGAAATGATAAACCTAACTTGAATAGTTAAGACCTTATCAGTTGATCCCTCGCTGATGAACATTGGGTCTAATCAGGTTTTCAATATTTTCTGTGGCTTATTTTGTTTATTCATTTTGTAGTTTATCTCAGATATATTTTGTCATTGGGAATGACCCTCTGGAATTTTTGTTATATGTTTTTCAGTATACAAAACCCAAGACTGAGGAACCTATGGAGGTATCAAGTGGAATAAGGGTCTCTGGTGTGTGTGTGTGTTTGTGTTGGGGGTGGGGGTGGGAAAAAGAGAGCTGATGTCAAGGAATTCAAGAAGGAGGAGGATGCTTTGAAATGGATTGTAGTGGCAATGGTGCAATACTGCTTGATGCGATTGAACGATGGAAGGATATCATACCCGTATCAGGTCTCAATAAAATGGTTTGGGGAGAAAAAGAAGAGATTGTGGAACAAAGGGTGTCATTGCTCATGCCAGTTGAAGTTTGACTTAATGCAGAGAATATCAGGAAGGTATTTGCTTGTGTTTTATTGCCTATTTAAAGGGACGCAGAAGGAAGGCATTGACCGCATGGGCTACACTGACATATACATGGACTTGAGAAGAAGGGGAACTCCAGAACCCTTAGCTGTGCTCCTGGGGAACCTGCGTAGGGACCATGAGTCAGTTGTTCAAACAGAGGAAGGGGATGCTTCATGGCTTAAAATTAAGAAGCATGCGTGTCATAACAGCACACAAGACATCACACTATGAACAAATCGACAAGTGCTAGAAGTGTGTTGCTGATTTTTAAGTTCAGGAAACCTAGCCTTACATTAACATGTGCTGTGTCCCACAGGCCAAAAGTTGAATGAAGTTTTCACGATGTTAAAGGCAAGCAGCTGGACCTGGAGGCGCAGGCCTTAATGAATAGGACCACCATGTCTCCGTTGCGTTTTCGGTGGTGGTTTACATGTTGCTATGATGCCAAAGTCCGCCTACCTGGACCAATGAAGAGCAACATGGTAAACAGAGGAAAGGATACAGTTGTCGAGGATGGCCTCAGGCTTGGCTCCAGAAGCAATGCTTAGCGAAGCAGCACTCAAGAGATCCAATGGTGCATTACATCGGGTAAATCTGCTGCCTAAGACCTCTTTAAAGTGTTGCCAAGCAATCAGGTTACTTTGAGGACTGAGGCCAGCCTGTTAGGAGCCATGGTATTTTCCATCATCTCAAGCACATGTGAAAGTTGCACATTGACCAAGAAAGGCTGAGTCGAGGAGTTTGAAGTGTGCTGTTGGCGAAGAAAAATGAACGTGCCACAGGCTGCCGGATGCACAGACACATCTGTCTTGAAGTGTGGCCAGAATGCTCCTTAAAGGCAAGCGGGGTGAGATTTTGTCTCACTTAATTTAGACAGGTGGCCAGGAGAGATCAATCTCTGGAGAAGGACATGAGGCTTGGAAAAGTGGAGGGGCAGAGAAAAAGAGAAGGCCCCGGATGAGCTTGATCGACACAGCGGCTGCAATGATGAGCTCCCCTGCAGGACCATGATGAGGACGGGGCGGGACAGGGCGGGGCTTTGGGCTGTTGTACACAGGGCTACTTACTGCGGGTTGAAATGGACAAACAGTGCCTCACAAGAGCAACAGCACGATGCTAAAGCTATACCACTGGTATTTCAAATACCAGCCAGGTCACTGAGGGTGGGCAGGTCTCCGTGAAGTTTCCAGAATATGCCAAGTGAAGAAGAAAGGTCTAAGAATCTACTTGTGGAAATCATCCCACGAAAGCCTTGTGAAGCACTGAGTATTATCTAACTTGACTTTCTCTCCACCATCGGGAGGAACTTAGTGCCATGGAAAGACATCATGCATGGTAAATTGGAGGATTAGAAAAGAGACAGATGGGCAAAGAGAAGGCCCTAATAGTAGGCTCACGTAAATCAATGGAAATGAAGGTGGCACAGTAATGGACAGGAGATCACCAAATCTTTGCTCTCATGGACTGGCTGGTGAGTTCAAATCACTCACATTTTTTTAAGCAGCTGAGGCTCATTACTAAGGGAAATTTCAGGAAATAAATCCATTTAAAAAAGAAGAAGAAGAAGAAACTGCATTTCATAGCTATAAACAGATTTCCTAAGATAGGCCAATTCTACGTGTTGAAGATATAAAAATAAACCACTCTGTCCACTCTTAGAAGCCCACAGGCAGACAAGTATGCCAAGGAACATGTTGAACTAAGGATGCAAACACATTGCAAGCACATTGCTCAACAAATGAAAGGGACCTCTTCCAGCAATCCATATGCTGGGACAGGGTCCATGGTGTGTAATTGCTTGGATTCTGGAAGAATGTTGAATTCTGGAGTCCCAGTGCTGGGACAAAGATCTGCTTCATCCCTTCCTATTTGTGTGATCTTTGACATATTTCATTAAGCTTTATCTACAGTTGCTAATGCTTAGCTACCTTATTTGTAGATGTTGACAAAAGCAGGAACAACTTTGCAGGGCTGTTATGAGTGTCACGTGTTATGTATGTAGATGCCTAGTGTGGAAATTCTTATGATTTACGAGGAGATTATTGGAGCATTTGATACACATGTTAATGCTACTTCACTGCTAACTGAAAAGTGGATCATTAGAATCCTCCCAGAGGTATCTCAAAAGATAGAGCTGGGCTATTTCTGAAAAGTCAGCTACTGGCAACCAACCCTGTGGAACCCAGTTCTCTACTGTCAGACACGGGTCCCTGCGAGTCAGAATCAATCCATGGAAACTGATAATGGAGCTGTTAAAGCACCCAAGTTGGTTTTGCTAGCTGTATAATTACACTAGTACTTTTGTGAGCACAGGACCACAAGTACTTTTGTGGAATATTTCAATGAGGAAGTGGCAATAGCAGTAGTGTTAGAGAAGATTTTGAGTATTACTGGCGAAAAGACTAGAAACAGAGAAGAACCATGTGAGGAAATCACGGAGGGACGAGGAAATATATGTTGTGTTTGGGGAATATCAAAAAAAAGATGCTGCTGTGAATTCTATGGTTCTAGTGAAACATCAAATATTTAGAACTGTAAAGCCTGAAAGAACTGGTAAAAAGCCATTCACTGCTGAAGAACTGAGAGATACAATGCTTCCAAGTCGTTCAAACATACATCATAGTCCAGATAAAATTCAGAGCAAACTAAAAACTATGAACCATTACCAAGTAAAATTATTCTAATTCGTTATACCCCTAGATCTTTGCAACTGAGATACTGGTTTTGAAATGCCCGGAAGCGCTGCACATCCAGTGTTTCTGAAGGAGCAGGTCAGAGGGTAGCATTGTTTCACCCAAAGCTCTGGCCCCAGCAATCCGCTGTCCCATTCACAGATCTCTTTGAAGCAAGGTGATTGCAGTGCTGAAAGGAGCAGGCTGGAGCCTGGGGGGTGTCCGAGACCAATCAGGGGAGGAACGGGGTGGGGGGAGGGGTGGTCCTTGGATGGAAACTTTAATATCTATCATTTGAACTCGAGGGGCTTTTCTAGCAAATGAGCGGTGAGGGAGGGAAGAGGAACTCTTCAGGCGTGACGAAGTGACGAAGTGATAAGAGCATGAAGTACAGAAAGGATCCTGCGGACGCTCGGGAAATAACAGAGAGGCACACCTGACGCATCCCCGCTGGCGCTCCGGCCCAGGTTTCTGAAAGCAGGCATACAAACATAGAAGACCAACCTGCTGAATTTTTTAAAAACTGCACACTAGCTTTGCCGACCAAATACTATCATAAAATGAAAAATGGCAAACAAATGAACGTTTTCATTACAACGATTCCACGTCTACCTTCCATATTAGCCTATCAGTCATTTCCGGTTGCCAGCATTGGACCCTTGCTTTACATATTAGTAAATACTTGTCTGCTTTTAATATGCATCTATTTTTCTCATTGTTATATTATTGCATTCAGCTTGCTTGGCAGCATTTTCAAAGAATTTATTTTGCTATCAATAGCAGAAAACAATTTAGGAAACTGAACAGAGCAGGAAAAATGTTAAATCTAAGTAGTTGAGCTGGTTATTGACTCATTAGTTTAATAACTCGTTTTCTCCAAACTTGAATAATTTAAATGCATTAGAATTGATACAGCATTAAAAAGTGCATTCTTAAAATGGTAAACACTGGATCTAGGATCTGAGTTGGTAGTTATTACTTATTTAAAATAAACAAGCAAATTCCGTTGAGATATGGTCTCATTTTCAGGAATGGTCTATTAGCAGGCAGCAGTGAGCACAACAATTAACCATATCAGCACATTAAAGCCTAATGTGTAAACTCAACTTAGCAGCAAACACACATCCTACCATGGCCTATTAAGTAATCAGAAATGATTGCAGATAATTAGCTCATGAACAGCTGCATAAACTCAAGTATCCCATTTTTTATCTGACATGGAGACTTCAAGTAGAAGGGAGGTTTGTACACTGTGTCTCGAACTGAGTGGGAGCGTCACTTAAAGTAAAATTAAGGACAAGTTCCAATATTTGATATTTCCATTTTAAGTTTTCCTCTGATAATAAGACTTCTAATGCTCAGATGAATATAATTGTATAGGTGATCAAAACGGAAGGAAGAATATTATCAATGACCAAAAATTCATAAACTTGGAAATTGAAATAGACTCAGAAACAGAAATCGATGGGTAGAGTTCCTTGAATGAGTGTGTAGCCTTCCCACAAGGTCGGTGGGACACCAAGAGTTGGCATTAGGTTGCTAACCTACAATTTGGTGCTTGGAGCCCATCCAGCGCTGCAGGTAGAAAGACCGAAGAGACCTGATTCCTTTAATATCACAGCAAATAAAATTCTACAGAGCAGAGTCAGTTCAAATTTGATCTGCACATCCCCATATATTCCTTCTGAATGAGGTTATATAGACATCTCATATTAAATGACATATTTGTATTTGAAATTATATCATCATTCTCCAACAAGTGGCCACTGGGTTGGAGCTGCCCACCTTGTCATTAGCAATCTAATGCTTAACCCACAGTGTCACCAGAGCTCCTTTTGATAAAGTATATCTTTTATAAATTTTAGAAAATGTGGCTTCTATTTTATTCCTAGATTTTCCCACTAAAATTTTTTTAAAAGGTTAGGCTGACATGATAAATATCATTAGAAATCTGAAGGACTTATAGAAAAACAAACAAAACGGAGAGACGTAGGTTTAATTCCAAAAATTAGAGTTGTTAAAACTGCAATGAGAACACTGTGAGGTGATTAGCTTACGTCAGGAAGACCATCAGAGGAATTTAGTGACCACCTACTGCAAAAGTGGATGTACTTATGAGGGGCCTCTATGCTGGTTGAGCCAGGTTCTACCAAAGGTCTTCCTATTGTACTATCCTAAAAATGAAAATGAATGATACTAAATATGTAGGGAACTTTCTGAATGCTTGCATTTCATAAATTGTATCATGCGCAAATATACTTACACACTTTTGTTTTGCTTTGTTTGTTAGTTATCTATCAGGCATTACCCCACCAAAACCACACACAAAATACCCCCAAAACAAAACCCACTGTTACCAAGTTGATTCCAACTCATTGTGACCCAGTAGCACAGAGTAGAAATGCACCATTGGGCTTTTGAAAGGGCTATGAATCTCTATGGGAACAGAAGGCTTTACTTTTCTGCACTGGAGCAGCTGGTGAGCTTAGACAATTGACATTGTGGTTACTAGCCCGATGCATAATCCACTACGTCGCCAGGACCTATCAAGAATTTGAGTCTTTGGAGAGCACAAGTGGGTTAGAAATAGCATCTTACCACGGGTTGGTACTTAGGACCCACCGTAGGATAAAGATTCTGGTGATCGTCAGTAAATATTATAGGTAACAAGACTATGGAACAGTTCTATAACAATAGGGTCAAAATGAATAGAAATAGATTCTATGGTGTGTGTTAGGCCGGGTTGACTACAAAAACAAAATCAGCAACACTCATATATGTGTCAGAAAGAACTTTATATCAAAAAGTGGTTATGTATCAGGAAAACATCCCAGCTCAGTCCTAATCAAGTGCACAATTCCAATACTAGTGCATAAATCCCTCTTCAGACTCATTCAGCTACATGCAATGATAGAGAATGCAGAAAGATCCAAGGCCGGTGGGTGCAGAGTCTTGTGGATCCAGTGGCAGTGGAAGCTTCTCGAGGTTTTGGCAGGTCTCAGCCACATGGCTTGCCCACAGGAAGGTGAAAAGGTGAAGCGGTGGGGGGTGGGGGGAACGCTGGGAGGTTCCCAGGACCCTCCTTAGGAGGAGATCATGCACATAAGTAGGCACCTTCAGATTGTGATCTGGTTGGCAGGATAGACTCCACCCTACACTTCAAGTTGACATAAAATTATGTAACTACCACAGTGTGTTAAGTTAGGTTTTCTAGAGGGGGTGGGGGAAGATGTAGCTATCTAAAATCAGAAGAGACCAGTCCTGGGAGAAGGTCATCCTGTTTAGTAAAGGGGAGGGGCAGTGAAAGAGAGGACGGTTTTCAAGGAGATTGAGTGACACTGTGGCTGTAACAATAGGCTCAACCTTTGGTACAATTGTGAGGATAACACAAGACACGGCAGTGTTTCTTTTTGTTGCACATCAGTTGAGATGTATAAACTTTGCATCAAGAAAAAAATGTATCTCAAATAAGCAATACAATCCAAATTCAGGGGTCAGATACTTGCTGGAGCCCCCGCCTCTTTGTCTCCTGCAGCTGCCAGTCAGTGAGGCAGGAAAGTGAAATAGGAAGCTAGGAGACCACAGGCAAATGGGTGCAGCATCATACAGATCCAATTTCCACAGGAACATGGCAGAGTGCTGGCAGCTCTCAGGGGCCACCAGCCCCAAATGTGAGGCATGGGGCCCAGTTAAGCAGGCAGCACAGTGGCAAGAGAGGGCTCAGTTCTCCATTTGTCCATTAAAAGACCACATGCCCAAGGAGGAACCACTCGGCTGGGACCTGATTGATATGTTGAATCTCCTCTGCCCATATCTTCTTACAGGTGCCAGGTTGGCACAAAAAACCTAACCATAACACATGGCAATGAGTTTAACTTGATTCTATGAAGGGTAAAGGGTATATACATCAGATGACTTCAAAAAGTTGTGGAAGATGGAATTAAAAGATAACTTTTTGAAGCTCCTTTGTGTGTGTGTGTGCGCACGCGTGCGCACACACATGTGTGTGTAGACAGAGAGAAAAATAATCATAATCAAGCCCACTGCTATAGTGTTGATTCTAACTTATAAACTAACTGTTAATGTCTATTCAGAGTGACCCTATAAAAGAGAGGACATCTGTCCTTTGGGTTTCTGATACTTTACATTTGTATTGGAACAAACAGCCTTATCTACACCACCAGGTTCCAAATTCCAACTCATGTTGTTAGATACCATCATATTGGTTCTCCCTCCTAGCGACCCTATGAACAACAAAGGAACCACCGCCAGGCCCTGCCCCATCCTCACAAGTGCTCCTGTTTCAGTCCATCAATGCAGACACTGTGTCATTCCACCGTGGAGAGGGCCTTCCTCTTTTTCCCTGTCCCTCTACTTTCCAAGTATGCTGTGCTTCTCCGGGGACTAGTGTCTCCTGACAACGTGTCCAAAGTATGTGAGACAAAATCTCATCATCCTTGCCTCTATCCAGCATTCTGGGTGGACTTACTCTAAGACAGGTTTGTTCCAATTCATAGTGGTGCTAACTATCCAAGGCTGATCATCTTTATGGGGTCAGATAGGCACCTATTTGTCCCAAGGAGCAGTTGGTAGGTTTGAACTGTCAACCTGCTATTAGCAGTCTAAAGCTTACCCTACAGGGTCACCAGGATGCTTTAAGCACTATGAATTTCACTCACAAAGGACAAGTGCTAGTATATGTATTTTTTAAAAAAGTGATCAAGGACAGTGATCAAGGAGTGTACTTTGGAGGAAGGAAGTATGGACTAAGTCCTCACAAACAACAAATGCAGTTCAATTTGACAAAGCCAGCAGTGGAGGAACATTGGGTTCAAAGAGAAAGGAAAAGGGAGAACTCTCGTGGAAGCTTGGGGGACCGGGAAGGCTTTCCAAAAGAGGGAGTGCTGGAGAGAAGGGTATCATCAGCCTCATAGGTAGGAAGCTATAGGCAGCAAGAAGAGCTAGGATAAAGGCAGTTCTGCCAGGAAAAAGTCTTGTCTCGCTCCCTCACTGGCACCGATTGATTCTGACTCACGGCCACTCTAGAGGATAGAGTAGTCCTGCCCCAACAGGCTTCTCAGATGGTTCTTCTCTACTGGAGTACAGAGCCTCGTGTTTATCCCATGGTGTACCTGGTGTTTCAAACTGCTGACCTTGTGGCACCGTTAACAGCACAACATGCAACCCAAAGCATAAACTCATATGGAAAGAATGATGTAAATACAAGAAGTAATAAGACAAACCAGAAGAAAATCAGCCAACTGTTGTCATGGTCATTCTTTTCATTAATCCACTCAAATTGCTAATTTCGCAGTCATTAAAATGTCAAATTACTTATTGTTGTTATCTACATTACGAAGAGTGAGCTCTCTATACTATAACTGCTCTCGGTTTCCTAAGGCAGTGCCCGTGAACCAGACCTGTTGTCCTCAGGTAGATGCTGACTTCCTAGAATCCCCATGGATGTCAGAGCAGAAGTGCCTTCCACAGACATTCAAAGCTATGGCTTCAGACTACAAGATGAGCAAACCTTTCTCTGTCTCTACAACTGGGAAAGTTTGACACTGCTAACCTTCTACTTAACAGCCAAGCCCTTTAAACTCTTTTCATGACCCCAAATCGACAAGTAGGCTATCAGTATCAACTTGGAGTTTCCTAGTCACCCCGGGCTTAGAGGCCAGGTATGTTACTTTGTCAAGGTGTCTAGGTGATCCGTGGGCAAAGTCATGTTTGAGAACTAGTGTTCTAATGCAGACTATGTTGTGTTTGCTGGGGTGGAGGGGCAGGGAGAAGACACTCAAGGATTTGTCATTCATTCAAGATATTTTCCTCTGATTATTGCAGAGATCCATCCGCAAGGGAACCTTTTTATTTTTAAGTACTGGCAAGGAGCCCTGGGGGCTCGGTGAGTTACCTATTGTACCGAGGTTGGCCGTTCAGGACCCCCAGCTACTCCACTGGAAAAGGATGAGCTGTCTGCCATCATAAGGGTTTGCAGTTCTGTCCTGCCCTGGGGGTGGCTGTGGGTCCAAGTCAACGTGCTAGTAATGGATAGAAGTCATTACAAAAGATATGTGGGGTCATATCTCAGGTTGTTTCTCCACACTAGCTTTTGGAAAGATGGAGCCAAAGTACTTTTACTTTGTAGTCTTATGAGAATTTTCCAACCTTCAAGTGATTATCTTTCACGCTTTGTCAGTTTTTATAAATCCAGAAACCACCCCGAGGTAGGTCCATATTGGAGAAAATGTTTCCCCGGAGCAAGGAGGATTGGTCCTCACCAGAAGTGGGGTGAGGAGCTGTAGGCTTACATAGTGAGTATTTTTTCATACTAGAAACACAGACAGGTTTGGGAACAGGGAACTATCTCTGAGTAACCTCATAACTTGGGTGGGGGATGGGAGCACACTAAGGTGTCTGTTTCCAACTTCTCTGCTCTCTTTCAGTTGGGGAACAAAAACAATACTTTGGATGTACCCGGGAATGCATCCTTAAAAACTGGAATAAGTTTGATGCTTAAACTCCAAAAAAAAAAAAAAAAAAAAAGACTATCAGTCTTTTGCAACAAGGCTTGAACTCAGTATAAGTTACGTGTTAGGGAAATACCATCTTATGAATAGTCTTTTTTGCAAAAGGAAAGGAGAGAGGTCACCTATACACAGGCATGCTTTCATGGCTCTGAGAACTGTTCCCCAATTGGGCAGGAGCTGTCGGACTGACCCTGCATTCTTGAGATCTTAGGAAAGCAGAACCTGACTGTAAAAAGCCAGCTCGTGGACCCTCCAACTTGGGGCTCCAGGAGTCAATAGCTATTTGATGTCAGCTCTTAACTGACATTTCCAAATTCAGAACCTATAACCCCCAATGAAGGAGAGAGGAAGGCAGACAGAGCCTAAGCCACTGTCCAAGGCCTGGCACCTTCACTTCGTTCCTTTACAAGAAACCCTAGAGGAGAAGGTCTCATTCAGTTCCAACCCCCCTTTGCCATACAGACCTTTATAAGCATTCCAGATTAATCAGGGAGTTTACAGATAACCCCAGCAAGTTCATTAAGAAATGGAGAAAGAAATCTCTGATCTTAGACTTATCTTAGAAATACCCCAATGAACTTCATATTCACAATCCTATTTATCCATCAAGGAAAGAAGCAATCCTGTATGTGGATCTCCACTGGGACTATGATTCATAAGGAATGAAACATATTCAACAGAAATCAACTAATTTTCACAAACTAGCAACCATTGACCAAAGGCTTCCGGGGAACTCAACTGCCTTCTTAGGAATGATAAGGGAGGACATATTGAAACATATTGACCTAGAGACCCTGAGAGTCATAGGAAAGATAGTGCTAGAAGATAAATTTATAACTCAATATGCGTCAGACATCAGGAAGAAATTACACAAGTTAGGGATAGCTATAGTATTCTACAATAGAGATCTAGATTAGGAGGAGAGGGCCCCAGAGAAGGAGGGACATGGATAGAAGACACAGGTTCACTTCATTGCTGCCCTACAGTGACATCAAGCCCCAGGCTTACTGAAGGGAACACCCAGAGGTGCTCCCAAGGGGAACCGCTACAGATATGGGCAGACCAGGAACCGGAAGCTAGAATGTCCTGGGTCAAGAATACCCTAGAACTCTTGCCCCATCTGGCAGAACTTTGGCCATTGGTACAGAGATTGCCCTGTGTCCAGAAAGACTTTTGGTCCACAAATCCAAATACCCTGATAATTACCTTCAGGTAGCTATAAGATTTCATTTCTGTAAGAGCCATTTTCTCTGGGCCGACTACCTACGGGGAACTCCTCACCTGAAAATTCATGTTTATGCACTCTTTGTCTGTATGCCTGGATTCCCTACTCCATTCCTCGAGAGAGATTCTGAGTAATGTAAGAACTCGAGCGTTCTCTGTGAACACAGAGGAAACAGTTCCCGTTATGGCATTGTCAAAATAGAATCAGGTGAAGTGAACATAGATAGAGGACTAGCTTAATGCTCACTCGGGGACAACAAGGCAGGCATTTATTGCCAAGCCCTTTATGATCCTACTCCAAGGTCAAGCCCATCTCCCTAACAGGGGGCAACACCTCCACTGCCGGGAGGCTGGAGAAGGGACTGAGAGGAAACATTGACTCATTCCTACAGCAGGAGCTGCTGGGACCTACAGCTCCCTTCGAAACACTCCTATCCTGCCAACCAGGAGAAAGGACAGGACTTCCAGAGTGGTCCAGGACTTAAGGACACTTAATGAGGCAACCATCACTATAGACCTTGTCGTGCCACACCCTTACACCATGAGGAGACAGATTCCCTTCCAAACTCAATGGTTTTCTGCCCTGGGCCTTTGTCTCTGTTCCACTAGATCCACCTGCCCAACTCTTCTCACAGAGAAGGGGGCTTTGACTGGCACATGCTCCACTTCTGCAGATACTGAGGTCCCGAGAAGAACCAATTAATTACACACACCATTCCCGAGCGACACCTTCTCATTTGGCACAATCTGAAACCTTGTGTTTTGAATGCTGCTGTCCATTTTGGCTCTTCCAAGCTGTGTGACTTCACAGGATTGTCCGGATGACATACTCAAGCCCATCTCTCAAACTCCTAGTTGGGCTGCTACCAGGTACTGTGCTTCCCCTCCCCCTTTTTTCCCAGATGAGAAATAAGCAGGACAGTCCAAATCAGCTTGCCATCCACATTCAGCAGGAAGCAGTTACAGAAGGATGCTCTTCACTCTTCAATGTGCAAAAGAATTAGGATGGTATTACTGGGGGAAGGCAGCTGTTAGCTGAACCAGAGGAGGGCAATGGAAGGAATCCTAATACAAAAGGGGAAGTGGAGGCACACCTCCCCTTTGCATCTCTAGCATCGAGCTAGGTGAAGGGCAGATAAGACACATTCCTTTTTCATTGGAAGAGTGAAAGGGCGTGAGCAAGAAAAGAGGCTGTTCTCACCACCTCCACAATGGCTGTAGTGACCCTTGGTTTGGGGGTCTACAGACACAAACACAGAATGAAATCTGGGCTGTGAAGCTGCATGTACCTGGAAAGGTGAGCTATGATACAGAAAGACAGCTGGTAGTAGAAGGCCCACCAGAAAGCCAGTCAATGGTGAAAGGGCCACCATTAACCAAACTGAAACCTACATCTTTATCCTTGAATATTAGTTGAGGACTCTTTGGTATTCCATGCCAAAGGACCTCTCGGTAAACTTACTCCTTCCATTCAAACCTTTGCTCTGACTCTAGTCTGAATGCTGTATCTTGTCTGAATTCTTTCTGTGAGTGGGACAAGAAACAAGAAAGGATAAACTCAACACCTGGGAGTCACCTCCTGGTAACAATTTAATTTTTTTTTTTACAAAACTCAGGCCTGCACCTTTCCAAATAAGTAAAGCTTTGCCACAAGTGTACTGGAATTCTTCCCCATTTAATAAATCATTTTTAGATGGAGCAAGCATTTTTAGGAAGGTTGGAATCACCTCAAAACTTAATTTATGGCAAAAAGATCTGTTCTGAAGGCTTAGCCATGTTTTGTTTTTCAATTCCCAAAAGATACTCTTGTATCGAAGGACACAGAACAACCGTAGGGTTCATCTTGAAGAAATTTTAAGAAAATTGAAAACTGTGATGAAGAAAAGGTCAGGACAGTCGCACCAAGGAAGAATTTTCCACTGCAACAATGCAACCCAACAATGCACTGACGAGACTGTCCTGGACTTTCTCCGAAAATTTCATTGGGAAACCTTATCCCTTCCACCCTACAGCACTGAGTTTGCTCCTTCAGACCCGTTCGTTCCCCAAACTCAAAGAACATTTCAAAGAAACACAAGTTGAGTTTCTCAAGGATACTCAAGCTGTCCTTTGATGTAGTAGAAGGGAACTATTCAAGGAAAGGCACAGAGAGATGGAGACACTGCCTTCAGTGGAGACCTAGATGGAGAATACATGGAGAAATAAAAGCTTAACGTTTTTCTATTTTTGTTCAAAACAGGCTTCCATAATTTCATGGTAATACTTTTTGACTTACCCTCACACTTAAAAAATGTATCATACTAATTATGGAAATCAACTTGAAATAGAATGAGACTGAGTTACAGGAGGAAAAAAAATAGCCTGGGACAAGCCACCTGGTTTCTAGTTCCAGATCTGCCACTAAACAGCAATACTAACTGCCGCTAAGTGACCAACTGACCTCACCCCTCTGGTCCTCACAACTGTCAGGCATAAAACAAGAGGGTTGTATAAAGGCATATTTAAGACCCCTTTCCAAATTGAAAATACTGTGTTTCAGAGTAGGTTTTAACTCCCCGTGTATAATTGATAACATCATTACCCCCATCTCTTTGCAGATTACCTTCCATCGTTTCCTCGACTTGCCTCTGTTGAGAGGGAGTGGTCCTGTGTTCACTGTCTGCGAGGCTTCCTGCCCATCACTGGCGGACACTTTCCGTGTCACCTCCTGTGGGTCATGGGTGCGTGCACTCCACAATTATTTAAAATGAGGTTTTCTTACTGATAGACATATTCACTCCCCTGTAGTCTTCTTGATGGAAACTCCCCAATAGACTTTGAGCGCACCACACAAATACCACTGGTCTTGTAGTGTGAAGCATCGGTCTTGAATGTCAAGTGAACAATTCACAGGGGTGGGGGGGGTGGCGGATGGGGGGGCGGTGTGGAAACTAAAAGACCACAGTGCTTCCTGGACTTTAGGAGAAACGTGAGGCCCTGGGGAGGGAGAAATTAACCCTTAATTTGTACAGCACACCGAAGCAAGTATCCCTTCCATTTTCGTTCTTTCAGTTTTGTATGATGCATTTCTCTCGTCTGAAATTCTGTGCCACCAAATCTTATATATATATTAAACTCTAAATTGCCAGAAAACACAATTTATTAGCCCCCTTAATGCAAGGCATAACACCCCAAGCTACAAAGAAGCTCAATAAAAGCCTAATGAATAAATAATTAAAGACTAAATGCTTAAAGCCTCCTCAGTCCAGCCGCAGCCACTAAATTGCTTTTCTCTATGATCGCCAGTGCTTCTTACCATCATATTTCATCTGTATTTTTCCACAGAGATCCTTCCCCCCGCCATTTGCTGCTTCATCGCTCCTGCTCCCTATTCTGTTATGATCTGTGACTGCAGAACTAACATATGCCTGCACTTTCTTTATATCTTACACAGCTCGATATTTCAGCACTCCATATTTTATGTCCTGGTACTCCACTCCTAGCATGTTCCTGGGTAATGTAGCTTCTGTCTGAGTGCCCTTGAGACCCACTCAGAACATGTGCATGGTTGATCTAAGACTTTTCAATAACCCTTCTCTGCCTTGGGTAGGAAATTACAGGAGAATGCACTATTGCGGCATCACTTTGCAATCATTCCACCTTAATGCCTTCTGGTCTCGCATCCCCAAATTGGTCTTATCGGCTACAGCTGATTGTCCAGTACTTTACAATGAGGCTGTAACCATAACACATTTTCAGCACCCTCGTTTTGCTGCAGGAGTGAACATAGATAATTTTGATTCATGGTCAATTCCAGTGCTCTAAAATCTTCAAAGCTATTATCTGCTCTAAAAATATCAGAAGTTCATTTCTGAGTATTGCATCATTTGAGTCTGGATGACTGTGTGAGTTTTCTTGGTGTGACGCCTAGCGAAACATTGACAGTAGTCTTTCTCCACATGCTCTGTGTTAATCGCTGCTGCGTCATAGATCATCGTTGATTGACTCAGTGTCACCCACCTATTCAGTCCCTGTGTTAACAAACTTTACGCCTTCAACTTATACTTATTCTTATTTTTGTTTTAGTTTTTTTTTTTACTCTCTCCCTTTTAATTGGAGCCTTGGTGACATAGTGGATTATGTGTTAGATTGCTAACCACAGGTTTGTTAGTTCAAATCTACCAGTCGCTCCGTGGGAGAAAGATGAGGCTGTCTGTTCCCATGAAGATCTAGTTTTGGAATTCATGGGAGCAATTCTACTCTGTTCAATTATGTTGCTATGAGATAGAATCAATTTGCTGGCAGTGGGTGGGTTCCCTTTAATAAGATATGTGTAAGTTTCTCAAAGTGCTATCTCTAAACTTCAAATCAGTTTAGGCATCTTGGTGATTATTTCAGTCCAAGTAAATACTGTATTTTTTCTCCCTAGAAGGAATCACAATGGAAACAAAGCAGTATAGTATATGATTGGTTGTTTAATATCAATCATCTATTTTTAAAATGTATGTTTCATGAGGTCATGAGCTTTCTCTTATTCAATATTGAATCCTTAGGTCCTAGGCCAGTGGCTAGAATATGGTGGACACAGTTTAATGGGATATTGAAGGAATACATATACTGTTGTTGTTGTTGTTGTTGTGAAGTGCCATCCAGTCAGTTCTGACTCATAGTGACCCTCGGTACAACAGCAGGAAACACTGTGCCAACCTCACAGCCATTTGAGTTCCTGTTGCCGTCACTGTGTCAATCCAGCTGTGGGGGCCTTCTTCTTTTTCAGTGTGCCAGCACAATGTCCTCCTCCAGCGACTGGTCTCTCTGGGTAATATGCCCAAAGCACAAGAGACCAATCTGGCTATCCTTGCCTCTGAGGAGCATTCTGGCTGTACTTCTTCCAAGATATATTTGCTTGTTCCTTTGGCAGTCCACGGTACTGTCAAGATTCTTTGCCATCCCCATAATTCAACTGTAGGAATTCTTCTTCAGTGTTCCTTATTCAATGTCCAACTTTCACATGTATATATTTACATACATATACATGTATATGTATTTGAGGAGTTCACATACTATTCCCTTATGAATATTATTCAATGCTTAGCAGTTACTATAATTAAAAAATTGCAGTCCTTTGACCTAAAAGAAGATTAAGTAGTGCCGCTTTGTGGATAAATGCACTCTCCTTTTGCAGGCAAATCCAGGAGAATGAAGCCTTTGTAATCCAAATTACTCTGGAAACTACTGGCCTAGTTGATAGAGCACCTGAGCCACACAGCGCACACTGAGGGCGCTGGAGTCAGGTGCCAGCTCTGGCCCTTTGGGCCCCCCTTTTTCTTATAGGGTACCCCTGTTCAGTTAGTATGTTCCTTCTTCAGGTGGGTTACAATACAATTGATTGTGATTAGAGAACTTTATCTTTTCACCATAACTGATTAAATTACTGCTTGATTGTGTTACAGCTTCATCCATTTACCGTGATTAGATTGTTGCTGGAAATATATGGATACAATCAAGCTTCTGCTATTGTCAAATTCCTCCGGGTGTTTCTAAATTTCTTCACATAATCTTTTTTGGCTTATTCCTTAGGGCATGTTGTTTCTACAGATAGCTGGTATCATCCATTGTGTTTTGCGTCTTCCTGATTTTATTCTCGGAGGGCAACTTGATCACAAACTCCTGGGGTGACTTTCCTAAGTTCCTGCACATGCTGCGCAGTTGGAGGCAAGTAACCCTTACTCGGTGCTTGGGGTCGGTAACAAACCAACCGCAGCCCTTTCTTTTCCTTTTCGCCTTCTCGGCTCCTGAGGCTCAGTGGAGTGGTGGCAGAGACTTATTCCTATCCACCTCCTACCAAAGATAAAGGGAGCCTGTGTGAGTTTTTCATCAAGGAACTAGCATGTAAGATTATGGCACGATCTTCCATAGATAAGTAACAGGGCCGGCAAGAGCACAGTTGGTTTAAAATAATGAAAATAATAAGTTTCAGACTTCTCAGTATTGTACATTTAAAAAACTAAAATGAAGAAAGAAGAGGAAACACCTAACTGAATTTATATCCAACCACTTACATTCAGGTGTACTTCTTCTAGGGTAAAGCAAGGTCACGGAATGCATTGAAATCCAGCTCTCTCCAGCATGCCCACCATCACCACAACACAGAGAGCCTTAGCTTCATACCACATTGAGGCCATTGGGTTCACTGCATGTGTTCTGTAGGAGGTCAAGAGAACAACCAGCTAGGCTGCATGACTGCTGATATTTGATTGTACAGAGTCCTTCTTGGATGAACAGTGGGCAGTTCCTCTTGGTAACCATGGAAACCAAACCTTGGCCACTGCCCTTTGACTCCTCCAGAAAGATGTCGCTAAAGCTGCATAATCTTTAAAAAGAAAAATTCTGAGAAATTCAAGAGAGTATGAAGGATCTTGTTCTAAATATTAATTAGTGTTTGAGAATCCTTTAATTGGTGTATAGCGATTGTATCAGTCTTAATCTCTTACATGTTCTTAAATGATGTTGACCGTATGAAAGTCCTAGCTTTCTGAAATTTCTGCTCTCTTGTATAGTCAGTGTCACCCTTATGCTCCATCTCCAGGGCTACATATAATTGCTTTCAAGATTAAAAAAATAAGAAAAAGAAGAGGTGCCAAGCTAAATACACACAAAACACATTTTTTGTTTTATTTCCCACACTTTCGTAGCCTACTGGAAATGTAATCTCTTGATACATAACCTAAAGTGCTTTACAGCATAAGTATACTGAAAGGAAAAATAAGACTACAAATAAATAAATAAATATTTTTTAATTTCAAAAATAACATTTCTGATACACAGCATCTTCATTCCCAAAGGCTTCAAGATAACCTGTATACCTAAATGCATGGCTACGTCACAAGCACTTCACAGATATAATAAAAGAAGTTCATTTGCCTTCACATACCTTACTAGAAGATTTAATAACTTCTGAATTTTGTGTTCCTATATCAGAAATTCTCAAAGAACGATCACATTTTTGAAATAAGAAAGCTTGCTTTTGAGGAGCTAGATGTGGGTCCCTAGTGGTGTAGTGTTATGCTTTGGGCTCACCCTGGGTGGTAACCCTGCAAGGTCAGTAGTTTGAAATCACCAGCTACAAGATGAGACTTTCTACTTTGCCCCCATAAAGATTTATAGTGTTGGAATCCCAGATGGGAAATTCTACTCGGTCCTTTGGGGTGGCCATGAATTGGAATGGACTCGACGGCTTTGAGTTTTTACTTGTGTGTGTGTAATGTCCAGGGACCAAACTTCTACAACTTATTTTCAGGATGAACTCCTGCCACGTGAAGGCTGATGATGGCACTTGGAGTCTACTTACTGCTGGCGCATTAAGTCTCATAAGCTTCACTGCCTGACTTCCCTGGTCTCAGGGCAAAAAAGCTAAAAATTAAAATTAGAAAAGGGTAGATAAAAGGTTATATATTAGTATCCACAGTAGAAATCAATTTTATAGTTTATATTCAGATCCTAACCTGCATTCTAGCACGCACTAAGCATTCATTTGTCATCTGTTGAATGAGTCTATGAAAACAGATCTCATAGAAATACAGTGGGAATGAAGTACACTGTATCATAATTTTTATTGAGCTATTTCAAAAGAAGGATGTGAGAAAGCTAACAGGATACCATGAATAAAGAAGTGTGCTAGTATCTGAAAATTTAAAGGAATGGATGAAGAAGGCATCAAAGATTACAGGAAAAAGGTCAGGAAAACAGGTTTGAAAAATGGAGTGGTAACATCATGCAGCTGCAGAATTCCAGATCTTCTGAAACTTACAGATCAGAGATTTAGGGAGACTCTAAATGAAGTAGTGATAGTGTTTGATATAGAAAATTATTTAGATATAAATAAATATGTCAACCTAGATAATATTCTGGTAAGGGTTTATATTGAAACCATTCTGAAAGACAGGTGGAAAGGCAGAGGAGGAGATGGTAAGTTCCAATCAAAGATAACCTAACAATTTTTGGTCTTAGAAGCCATATAAAACTTAGAAGCAATATAAAATGAGGAAATTTGGAGGGAAAAAGAGCAAAACCAAAATTTCAAAACAAAGTAAACAAACAAAAAACACATGGCTTTTGAGTTGATTCCAACTCATAGCCTTTCTATAGGACAGAATAGAACTTTCCCATCTACTCTGTTTTTACTGAAGCAGATACCCCATCCTTCTCCCTAGCATGTGCTGGGGGGTTCAAACCCATGACCTTTCCATTTGCAACTGAGCACTTCATCGCTATGCCACCAGGGCTCATTAAAGGCAGCTGACTATCTAGTTTAAATAGAAGGGGGCTGCATTTTCTAAAGAATAAAGAATGGGAATAAGAAGATAATACATCCAAACAAAAAGGGTGATCCAAACTAAAAAGGAGTTCAGGGAGGAAAAGAATGCTTGGAGACTGATTGTGGTAGCAATTGTACAGTGCTGCTTGATGTGATCGAAATATGGAATGATATATGTATTAACTTCCAATTTTTAAAAAGTTAATAAAAATAGTAAAAGAGGTAGCTAATATGGAATGGGTTTGAGATAAATATAACTGTCAAATATTGTTACCAGAATTACATTGGGAGACTCAAATACAGGCTTAATTGCTGTGTTAGACAGGGTTCTCTAGAGAAACAAACCCAGGACATATGATTTTATATACAGATATAGATACATACAAAATGAAGAAATCAACAGCTAATTAGTCCGCAGAGCAGTACAGAGGGCTCAGTTAATCTACTTCTGTGAGACAGTTAATATACTGGCAGTCCTTCAACTCATGAGGGCTGCTAAGAACAAGTCAAGGAAGCAGACAGCTGAGTCTTCTGTAGCTCAATACAGGCAGTCTTGGAGATGGGAACAAACAGTAGGGCAGGTCATCAAAAGTCAGAGAGATGACAGGGTCCAAGAATGTCCAGCTCAAGTGATGTATACACCAGCAGTGTGGTGAAGTAGGTCTGGAAGGAACCTCAAACTACAGGGACATGGTCCAAAGGTTGGGCATCCCACCAGTAGTGTAGCTCACAAGTTGAAGCAAAGAACTAGCTAAGGCAGCAGCACACTGGTCTGATCATGAGGGAGCAAAAGACAGAAAGGCAAGGCTCGCCAAGCCATTTACCATATATACTCATCTATAAACCATGTTTTTCAACACAATTTTTAACGCAGTGTTTGTGGTAAAATTAGGTGGCTTACTGATATTTGGGTTGGCTTATACTCGAGTATATATGGTATCTCTTTGTCCTTAAATTAAACTGTGACCTTATTAATCCCACGTGTATTTATTGGCCAGGTTGGCACAATAAACCTACCTATCACAATTGTATTCCTCAATGATGAATTTTGTTATTTAAGACTGGGAAATATTTTGAAAATGATGTAAACATGCTTAAAATAAACAGTTGTGCCTTGAAAAGAAAGGCATGCACAATTAGACCCTGGCAGCCTTTAATTGCTGGTGTGTCCCCTTCAAATTAGAGTGTGTGGGATTCCACCATCTAATAAATTCACATTTGTTGATATTCTAGCTAATTATGTCCTTGAAAAAGAAAATGATACCTAAGGCATTGTGACAAAAATTTCAGAATACATTGCAATCACTCTTCCTACTTAGAATTAGTTTTCCTAATCTTGATGTCAATTATAAGAATGAAAATCATTGAACTTGGTGCTTCACCACAATTAATCAAGCAGCTATGGCTTTAAAATACAGTCTGGTGATTTAAGTGACTTATTACAGGAGTATAATGCTTCAGCCATTTTTAATAACTTGGAATTTTAAATATTTCAGATAAACAGTTCAAAGAGAAGGAAAAGTCTTTAGCTAAAACGACTTATAATTGGACAGGTAAAAACTTCTCACTACCCATGCCCAGAAAACACCAATGAAAAAACCCTTTATTTTACAACTTCGTATAAATAGCCTGTTTAATATAACATTATACATGAGGACCCAGAACAAACAGAAACCTACTGTTTACTGGATCACTTCATGATTCATAGGAATGTAAACTCTGTAGATTGGAAGTAGAATGTACTAAATCTTTTTACCTTCTAATCATGGAAATGATTCCATTATTTTATGATGCAAAAGTTTGCTATGAAATGTTTTCACATCGTCCATGTGAAAATTGGACAACGAATAAGGAAGACAGCAGAAGAATCAATTCATTTGAATTACGGTGCTGGTGAAGAACACTGAACGTACTATGGATTGCCAGAGGAACAAACAGGCCTCATAAGAAGCGAAGGTAGAATGCTGTCTAAAAACATGGTTGCTGAGACTTTGTCTCTCGGGCTTTGGATTTGTTATTGGAAGAAAGTCGTTCTTAGAAAAGACCGTCAGAGAAAGAGGGGAAGGCTCTTAACCAGGCGGATTGACACAGTGGCTGCCATAATGGACTCAAACCTACCAATGATTGTGAGCATGAAGCGCTGTCTGGCCATGTCTGCATCTGCTGAGTGGTGAGTCTGAACCTCCTGCATGACACCCAACAACACGTTTGTTAGAGAGCAATACAGGTGTGTAAAGTATTGTTTAAATAGAGAAAAGGCTAGCAAATAAATTACAGTAGTAAGGGGAAAATTTCAAATGGCATTTGCCGCCAGAGGGATAGTAACCAAGTTAGAAGCACTTTTCAGGACATGGGCATTTCTAGTGCCCGAGTAACTCCAGTTAATGCACAGCACTATGGCCCCAGTAAAACACAGGCTATTTCCAAACCAGTTATAGTCGGTCCTTACGTTTTTGAAAAGAGACGCAGCTAACCTAGGAATTCTCCTTGGTTTAAAGAAAACCAGAAAGCCAGATATTTAAATTGTGCAAAGTCCACAAGAATTTTTCACTCCAGTCTCAGCTAATCAAGTACAGGCACAGTTCTTGATGACAAGAAGCAAAATATCATCCCTTTTTCTGAACGTGGGCAGAAAGGGGCCTTTTTTTCCTGTCTGCATTAATTCCTCACAAAGTGAATGTTACAGGTGTTGTGATACTGATTCGAATAGCAGCAGTGTGTAGTATGGGTGGACTAGAGAAACAAATCCAGAGACACACATATGTGTATAAGAGAGAGCTTTATATCAAAGAGGAAATGTAAATTAAGAAAACATTCCAGCCCAGTTCAGATCAAGCCCATAAATCTGATATTAGCCCATGAGTCTGATACTTGGTCCATAAAATACTCTGCAGACTCATGCAGTCACATGCAAATAATGCAAAATGTAGGAAGATCACAGGCCAATGGTGCAAAGACGTGTGGATCTAATGGTGGAGGAAGCATCTCCAGGGCTCTGGCTGCCATCAGTGTGGCTGATGTAGCTTGTCAACAGGAACGTGTAGCAGAGTGAGAGTGGAAGTTCCCAGAATCCTCATGAGAAGGCCACATTTGTAAGGAGACATCATCAGACTGTGACCTGATTGACAGGCTAGACTGTCAATCTGCCTGTTGATCAAGTGGACATGAAATTATGTAGCTACCACAAGCAGCAACAACAAAAAAGGGCCCTGGGTGGGACAAATGATTTGCTCCCATTACAAACCTGATGGTGATGCCATGGTAAAAAGCACTGGCAGTGGGTTGACAAAAAGATTGCAGCCAAGGACGCCCAATGGAGCAGCTCCCCTCTGCAATTCATGGTGCTGCCACGAGTTCCAATATGTGGCCCCAAACTAGATTTTCTATCTTTCTGAGAAAAGAAAAGGTCAAGGAAAGTGACAGTCCCACCAAGCCAATGATGGTGACTATAAAACTTCAAGTAACTGTTCAATCTGAGCTGAGTGGTGGCAAAGCCCGTCTGTAGGTGTGTACTTATTTTCTGCCCCATTTTGCATTTCATTATATTTAACATAGATTGTTTAACCAATATTAAACATCGGAAGGTATCACCTAAAAGCCCAGAGGTATGGGTTTCCTTAAAGAACACAATAATGAAGCTGCATTCTCACACGGACTGTCTCTTTGTAGAAGCCACTTGCTCTTGCCTGTTGCGGCCCCACCTATTCCCTATTGTCTCTCCAGCACTGAGAAAACGCAATTGTCCTGCTACCTTACAAATCTACACCCATTGTGCTTCTCATATTTGCCTCCGCTGCCGAGCAGTTTGAGCTGAGGCCCAGCCACTGAGCCGATGAGGACTCACGCCAGCAAGCCATATTTCTGGTTCCTGAGTTGCTCCCTGAAGTCCAAGCCACCATTACTTCTTAGACTACCAGCCCTTTATGTTTGTGAGATTTTCTCTGTGTCCCTTGTTATAAATTTTTTGTATCTAGCAATAGATTTATTTTCTTTCAACTTCCTTGTAGTTAATCTACTGTTTTATACTTTTCATGTATGTAACCTTATTTTCTGCCTAGAAGACTTGCAACTGCAAAATGCAAGTGAAGGAAAAAAGTAAAGTTAATTAAATAGATATATACACTACATTTTAAGCTTTTAGAGTGGACTCTCCAAATTGTGAAATCATCCATTTATTCTATGTTAATCTATAATTTCAATGTAATTCAGTCAAATGTATAAAATTTTTAGGATAAAAAAAGTTTGGAGACCAAATAGTTCTATAGTTTATCTAAAAGAACTAAAATATAAAAACACATAATATCTTTTAATGGGAAAAAGGAAAATAAATAAGGCTGTATACCTATTCTTTATCAAAGTTGGTAGAAACCTATTCTGGTGATCGGCTAATGAGGAGCGATCCAATGGAGCGCATTACTAACCAACACACAGGGAACTGCACGTGTCAATGTCCTTGGACTCATGGCTACTGGTTATTGGTTCAGATGTGTATAGAACTCTCAATCAAGGAACAGAAAAGCCTGTGATAGTCATTTAGGAAAGAAAATTTTATTTTCATCATTTAAAAATTTTTATATATTTTTTCTTAATGCTATTATTTCAGGTATTTGAGATGACTGGTATTTTAAGCTATCAATTAAATTGTTCTAGTAAGTTACAGTGTTTGAAGTTACTAGGGGCATTACATTAGTTTCAGTCTTGCCTTTCTCAGAAAACTTGTTTAATAGGCTGTTTGAACTTATTGGATTTGAAATATTTCCTATAGAACATCAAAGATGCATATATCTAAGATCAATTCAAGTCATTTTCCCTTAAAGAGGATCAGAAACAAGCACAAAATTTAAGAAATGTGTCATTGATTAAATTCCTCACAAACTGGTATTTTGTATTCATCTCTCAGGAAATAGAGTGCCTGCCCCCTTCTTCCTTTTCCTAGTGACCACCCGTGACAGTCTGCACACATTCAGTGGAAACCACGTGTCCGGTGTCTAAAAATCTGATGAGCACGAAGAGCTTGGAAACAGAGCCATTGACATGTCGTTAGGGAAATGGCACCACGTTTGTGAGACTAGAGGACGACTTGTCAGTTGTACTTGGAGAATGTGATTGCTGCTAGTTAGTCAAGGACAGAGGTTTTTCTTCATACTCGGTCTGGGCAGGCTTACGTATTTGTCACAGGTAGTCTATGATAACTTTCGCATTCTCTCCAAACCAAGTCCACTGCTATCCAGTTGATGAATTCCAACTCACAGTGAACCTGGAGGTTAGAGTAGAATCGCCTCCATGGGTTTCCAAGGCTTTAAGTCTTTACAGAGTCATATGGCCACACCTTCTGACCTCAGAGATCCTAATAGTGTGTCAAATACTCTGACAATCAATTAAGGTATAGCAGATATTTTTTTGAAGAAGAAAAAGAAGAAATGACTTTACGAGAGCAAAACATTAGTTATTTTATACTACTCTTCCTCAAGGTCTCGTCTCCTCTCAACTCCCTAAAAATCACAAGGTATATCTATCATCCAACAAGGGTAAGACAGTAAATTCTAACTCTTCTCTTTAAAAGTCAGAACAATATCCACTAGAGCATTTATTATATTTATATCTTTCTTCCCCAAATGTGAACCATTCTCTGGTTTAGAAGACAGTTGTCGAATGCCTAGATCACTATCTATAATTTTCTTCTCCAGTTTGTTTGACCTGCCCCTGTAAAAACCATCCCTCTCACCTGCCAGTTTCACCTTGGCCATGTCGCGTCTTCAAAATATGTCTGGACTCTGACTTCCCTTGGACTTTTGTCTCACCTTCCATCCTCAGTTCTTTTGGTTCAATTGGTTCATATATCTTACAAGACTTTGGTAGCTTTCATCTTTGGTTCAATGCAGTAGTTTTTAAATGTGTTGATTTTTGGTGTTTAATATCTGGGATCTTTTAGACTCGTGAAAATTATTTAGAATCCATAGAGATTTACAGCCTCAGAAACCCAAAGAGCGTGTTTTATATTGTCTTTATAGAGTCGTTGGGAGTCAGCATCAGGAAAGTTATTAGTTTGTCATATCTTACACTGTCCGATGTCTCCCTTCACCTACTTTTCTGTTGTCCATCCCCCAGGGAGGAGGTTATATGTAGATCCTTGTAATCTGACTAATTTTTTTTTTCTGTTCCAAAATATACTTACATTAAATAAAAAACAAACCAATGCATCTCAGGAAGGTAGACAATAAATGACTCTGCATTTCTGGGGAGCCTGGCAACCCCTGGGCAGAGTCCCAGCACACGAGAGGGAGGGCTAGGAGGCTTCACATCCAAGCAGAGTCTGGGCAGCAGGTTCCTGCTGACACTCTGTGGGTCACATGGTCCACATCATTAGCATCACTGGCGCAGGGCGGTTTGCTGGGGAGGGTCAGCAAGCTCTAGCCACTGTGAGTTCAGTGAAACTCGGCAAGAATTCCACCAGCAGCCTGTGCGGGGCAGGTTCAAACCAAACCCACGTTAAGGAGGAAAGCAGACAATTCTTCAGAACCCAAGACGCATTCCTTGCTGATTTTACATTGCGTTCTCCAGTTAACTTGGGCAGGTGGAAGCTGTTCTTCAGACCAGTGTGTCACGGGCTGGTCCAGCTCGGTGGGACAGAGGGACCGTGATGGGGACGGAGGGCAGCGCACAATCCCGGCCCTGCAGGCCTCCTGTATCATCTGGCGTACTGTTTCATGTAGTCTTCCACTTTATTCCGGAAGTCCTCCTTGTCCCGCAGATGATGTTCTGCAGCTTCAATATTTAGTGGATCATCAAAATTCAAAAGATCAGTAAATAAGGAGTTTAATCCCCAAACAACATCCTTCAGCGTCCTCGTGGGAGCCCAGCCAGTGCCGTCAATCGAATGTTCTCACAGTAAACTCAGACAGATGTCCCCTGTCTCTGTGATGTTGGGGTGCCAGATTCTGGTCAAGCACGTCACCTTGGGGGGCACCATGTTGTAGGCATCAGGAACTTCAGTTTCAAACTGAAATTTTCCACCCTGGTAGTAACCATCATCTGGGGTCACGGTTAGCTGGAAGCAGTGGAGCTTGTTGGGATCAGGAAAATGCACCTTACAGGTACAAGGTACGTTTGCAACACACTCTGCAACCTCTTTGACGAGCAGCTTGTCTCTCACAGACCCCCTCCGCGTGGAATTGGAGCCGGTGGCTGCGGAGTGGGACCCTTTGAGACCGTCATCCCGCTTCCGTTTGCTCGCCAGAGTGAGCATCACTGCTCTTCCCCCTGGACTCCCCGAGAGCGGCGAGGCGGCCTGGGAGCCAACGCTATGCCCGGCCCCTGCGGCGACGGTGAGACGCAGCCCTCACGGCGGCGCCGGCTCTGGGCGGCGGACCAGAAGTCCTGACTAATTTTTAAGATATAAATCACTGTGTCTTCTGAGTCTAGCCTGGGTGGACTCAAGCTAACAACCGTCCAGTTAGTAGTCAAGTACAGTAAGCATGTGCACCACATAGGGACTCCTTTTCCTATATTTGCCATATTAGACATTATATGATCATGCAGAGCTATTAAAAATCTGCATAACAATTTCAAAATAGTCAATCCATTATACACTAACATACAATATTTTATGAAGAATAACTCATTCAAAAACACCAAAACATTTAGTGAGAAGAGTGATGTTTTTTTTATTAAATTTCTTTAATGGCTGTCTTAAAAGAAGAATGCTGGGCTCTCTCTTATTTCTGCTTCTAAATTCAATCTGTTCCATGATGGCCTTTGTTTGAAGCGTACAGGACAATGTGACCTGATACATTCAGAGGATTTTAATATCCTTTTTAGAGAAGTTTGCCTTTGTCTTCGTTCATGTTGTTCTTGCTGTTAGTTGATGCACATTCTACTCTTTCTTATGTGTAATGGAATAAAGTCTCTCCCTGTCTCACATCATTCTCATGATTTGAGTCCTTTGTTACCTTTATTACTTTATCAACTAGGATGACACATCCAAATAAGAGAGTTGAAGTCCTACTATCCTCACTACAAAGGAGCATTTTGTTTGAAATAAATGCAACCAGAATGTTCTTATTTGATTGAAAACTCAAAACAAATTCATTATTGTTCAGTCATTTGTGACCTGCTAGCAAAAGCGGAGTAGGACTGCCCCTATGGTTTTCTGAGTCTGTAAATATTTACTGGAGTAGAAAGCCTATGTTTTTTTCTAAAGATTAGATGATACTCTCCTTGGAAAATCTCACTAGCATTACAACCTGTTAACTTCCTTAATAAACCATTTTATCATGAATTTTGTCTGTGATTTTATTTTTGTGTGGCCTTTGTAATGAATATTAGAAGCTGAAACTACAATAGAGAATTCTAGTAGTGACAAATACACTTTGATGGGACTTTTACCCATGAATAATATGAAATGCCATGCATTGGTCTTTTGAAAATAAGGAGTCATTGACTTATGCAACTCTCCTAGATGTTGACAATTTCATTATATAATTTAAAAAATGTTTATTATTACTACTAACCTCATAAGCAAAAATTTACTTGCATGTGACATCAATGATCTTCTTTTATTGAGGATCTTGATGAATGAGTGTAACTATGGATATCTTCCCATCACTTGGCCCACTAGTTATCTTTCAAATTTCGTGGCATAGACCAGTAAGTATTTCCAGGGTTTCATCAGCTTGTTGGAACATTTCAGTTGGTATTCCATTAATTCCTGGGGCCTTGTTTTTGGCTAATGAATTTCAGTGAATCTTGAAAATTCTTCCTTTAGTTTCATCAGTTGTTGCTCATATGCTACCTCCTACAATGGTGGGACTATTGGCTAGTTAGTTTTTGTTGTTTTTAGTATAGTGACTCTGTATACTTTGCATATTATTTTCCTGAGTCTCGCATTATTCAATATTTTTCCCAGAGAATCTTTAGTATTGCAACTCGAGGCTTGAATGTTTTCACCAGATCTTTCAATGTAAGCAATGCCGAGCATGTTCTTATTTTGGTTTTCTAACTCTAAGTCTTTGCACATTTCATTATAATATTTCATTTTATCCTATTGAGCTGTCCTTCCTTTGAAACAATTAGTTCAGCAGTACATTCAGAGAGAGCTGTCAGAGCATCAGGCTGGATTTAGAAATGGAAGTAAATATCACCAGGCACATCCCCTGTGATATCATTGGTGATGTCAGAAGGATCCTGAGATCACTTTAGAGTATACCAGAAAGATATTTAGGTGTGCTTTATTGACAATGCCAAGGCATTTGCCAGTGTGTATCATAACTTCATTGTGTTCCTGCAGAATTTAAACAAGAATCAAAAGGCAGTTGTTTAAACAAAACAAAGGAATACTGTGTGGCTTAAAATTAGGATGGTATGGCTGAGGGCTGTATCCTATCATCATACTTATTCAATCTGTATGATGAGCAAATCATCAGAGAAGCTGAATTATATTAAGAAGGATGTTACGTCAGCATTGAAGGAAGACTTATTAAGAAAACAACCTGCATTATGCAGGTGACACAACCTTGCATGCTGAAAGTGAGGAGGACTTGAAGCACTGGCTGATAGGATAAAGCATTGCATCCTTGAGTATGGATTATGAATTAGTGTCAAGAAAACAAAACTCCTCAAGAAAACAAATAGGTAACATCATGATAAATGGCGAAAAGGTTGAAATTGTCAATGATTTCATGGTGTTTGGATTCACAACCAATGCTCATGGAAGCAGCAGTCAAAAGACCAAAAGACATGTTACATTAGGTAAATCTACTACACAAGATTTATTTAGAGTCTAGAAAAGCAAGGTTGTTACCTTGAGGACTAAGGTGCACCTGACCCAAGCTATGTTATGTTCAATTGCTTCAGATGCTTGTGAAATCTGAACATTAGATAAGGAAGAATGAAGAAGAATTGATACATTTTCACTGAGGGGCTCCAGGAAAATATTGTAAGTGCTACAGACTGTCAAGAAGACAAACTGACCTGTCTTGAAAGCAGTCAGGCCAGAGTGATCTGTAGAGGCAAGGATGGCAAGATTTTGGATGGTTAGATAATAAAATTAAAGAATGAAAGAGCAAGAGAGAGAAGTATTGACAATAAAAGTAGAAGGACATAATACTAGAATAAGGAGTGGAAGAGCTGTTAATGTGTGTATGCTGGTGCTCTTTCATTCTTTAATCTTATTATCTACTCATCCACTTGTTGCTATACAATGGTGAGGCAGGAGCTGACAAACACGAACAGGCCCTCTATGGAAATGGGAGGAGAATCTGACTGGAAAATTAAGCTAAAACCCATGGAGGAGAGCATCTTCATCTCAGAGGAAGCACGTATATTTCTGTTGTTGGGAAAGGTGGGTAAGTGCAGAGGAGCAACCTCACATCAGGAAGGGACATGAAACAATAACCCTAGGAAACCTTGGGGAAAACAAAACTGCTTTTAAGGTCCTGGATAGACACTTTGAATAAGTTTCTAACCAACCCTCAATGATCCACACCATGGAATAAGCACAAAGATATCCTTCGGTGCTGGCCTTAGAGGGAACATCACATCCCCCAAGGGCCACACCAGAAGGACTCACATAGAAATATAAATTAACTGGACTTTACCTCAAAACAACTCAGGGCTGAAACTCCCTGGTGGGAAAAGAAGCAAAAGATGGCCACCATAAGACTTTGGCACCCTGGGCTTCGTGGTCGCCCAATGAAAGAGGAACCAGATCCACCATATATTTAGAACCTCAAGGTTCCTCTTGCAGTAATATGATAAATATTAATCTGATAGACAAGGATTTGCTCTAGTAAGACAATACAGCGAATTTTCCCTTAGAACCACCCTCATGCTCATTGTAAACAACTCTCAAACAATTAAGAAATCAGTCTGCCCAAAGCAAACTTTAACAAATGCAAACAAAAAATCTAATAATATCATCAGAGAAGCTGGGAAAACCTAAGAGCTACGTCTGATGCTATGAAGCGAAACAACATTAGAATTATTGGCCTACTGGAGGAAGACACAACAAAGAAGTCATCTGCAACAATAGCGAGGGAATTCTTGGAGGAAAACTTCCCCAGCCTATTTGAATGAAAACCAGGAAAACGTCCAGGAGGCTGAAAGAACACCATCACGATGGGACCCCAAGAAGTAATCACCAAGGCACATAATAGCTAAAATATCCAACTTTGAGGAAAAGGAGAAATCATGAAAGCATCTAAGGAAAAACAAACAAACAATCACATATAAAGTTTCCTAAATAAGAATATGTTCAGACCTATCAGCAGAAACTATGAAGAAGAGGAGAGAGTGGAGTAACATATTCCAAAAATTGAAGGAAAACAATGCAAACCCAAGAATACTCTACCCAGCCAAAGTATCAATCAAGATAGATAGAGGAGTACATCTTCCCAGACAAGGAAAAACTCAAAGAATATGTTAGAAGAAACCCCGCCCTACAAAAGATCTTGCTGACCCAGTATGGGCTGAAGAACAACACTCACCAAGCATAAATAAGAGATCGCCACATAGAACAATCTCACCCAGAGGGCAACAAAGAGGAAACAGAACCCAAGATAGCATTGGCTTAAGGATGGATCGAAGTCAAGAATGATACACACACACACACACACACACACACACACGCACACACAAGAGACTAATGAGAACAAAAGGTAGGAAAACACCCAACACAAAAGGTGTAAGATGACATCACAGAGTCTGCAGATAGAGATGATAACCTTGAATATAAATGGCCTGAACCCAGGCATTAAAAGACTGAGACTAGCAGACTGGCTTAGAAAATACAACCCATCAATCTGCTGCCTAGAGGAGACACATCTCAAGACTACAGACAAAAATAGGTTGAGAATCAAAGGCTGGAGAAAAGCATACCAAGTCAACAGCAATTCAAAAAGAGCAAAGGTTGCAATACTAAACTCGCATAAAATTGACCTCAAAGTGCAAACCACAAAAAGAGATAAGGAGGGACACTATGTAGTGCTCAAAGGAATGGAAGGCAAAGATCACTAAGCATTGTAAACATATATACCCTGAATGAGAGAGAAGTTGAATACGTCAACAAAATACTCCAAAAGATAAAAAAGAAATCATAGCCTCAACAATTATAGTGGGTGACTTCAATACACCACTCTCTGAGAAAAACAGATCACAGGGAAAGAAACTCCACAAGGAGGCTAGAGATCTAAACACTACAATTAGACAATTTGATCTGATCGATATTTACAGAGCTTTTCATCCAAATAAAAAATAAGTTCACATTCTTTTCAGGTCCGCATGGCACATATTCCAATGTTGAACACATGGTGGGGAATAAAGCAAATTTATATAAATTTAAGCACATATCATATAGACCTCTCTCTCTGACCACTGTGTCATATGGCTGGAAATCAACAAAAGGTAGATGAGGAAAACAAGAGCAAACAATTGAAGGATGCATAACTCTCTACTGCAAAAGGAGTGCATACTGGCACAGATCAGAGATGAACTTAGGAAATTTCTAGAAACCAACAAGAATGAGAACACGATGTGCCAAAACTTATGGGACACAGCAAAGGCAGTCATCAGAGGAAGTTTCATAGAAATACATGCACACCTGAGAAAGGAAGAGAGACTCATGACTGATATGCTGGTACAAAATTTACAACAACTAGAACAGAGTCAGCAGGACAACTCTATTAATAATAGCAAAAGAAAAGAAATAATAAAAATAAGGGCTGAGCTTAAGGATAGGGAAAATAAGAAAACTAAGGAAAAATGCTGCTAAAAGTTGGTTCTTTAAAAGAATAAACAGAATCGACAGGCCACTGGCAAACCTAAACAAAGAAAGGAGGGAACAAATTCCAATAGCAAGAATAAGGGATGAAAGAGGGGACATTACAACAGACCTTAAAGAAATCAAAAGGATAATTATACCGTACTACAAAGGATTGTACTCCAGTGAATTCAACAATTTAGAAGAAATGGACAAATTCTTGGAAAAACAAACCCTTTCTAGACTATCATTGATGGATGTCAAGAATCTCAACAGACCCATAGCAATAGAAGAAATAGACAAGCTTATCAAGGGATTACCAACAAAAAAACCCTTGGACCAGATGGCTTCACAGACCAATAGCCCTAATGAACATCCATGCAAGCATCCTTAACAAAATACTAGCCAACAAAATAAAAAAGTATATAAAACAAATAATTCACCATGACGAAGTGGGAGTCATACCAGGGATTCAGGGATGGTTCAACATCTGAAAGACCATTAGTATTATTCATCACATTGACATGAAAAACTATAAGAACCACATGATAATATTGATAGATGAAGAAAAAGCATTTGACAACATCCAACACCAATTCCCGTTTAAGACACTTGAGAAGATAGGAATGGAAAGAAAATTCCTCAAGACAATACAAGCTATATATGAAAAACCAACAGCTAATGTGGTAGTCAATAGAGAAAAGATTAACACAATCCCACTGAAAAAGGGGACCAGACAAGGATGCCCCTTGTTCCCACTCTTATTTAATATCATGCCGGAGGTTTTAGCTAACAACATAAGGCAAAGAAAAGACATCAAAGGTATTCATCTGGGGAAGGAAGAGATAAAACTATTGTCATTTGCAGGTGATAGGATTTTATATATGGAAAATCCCAAAAGTTCCACAAGGGGAGTCCTGGAAACAACAGAGGAGTTTGGCAGAGTGGCAGGATACAAGATCAACAAACAGAAGTCCATCGGACTGTTATACAAATTGGATAAGACCACAAGAAGAGATCAAAAAGGTGGTACCCTTCACAATAGCAAAACACCAATTGAAATATCTAGGGATATACCTGACTAAAAGAACAAATGATTTATATGGGGAAAACTATAGAACACTGTTACAAGAAAGCAAGAGCAAACTCAACAAATGGAAGAAAATCCCATGCTCTTGGATTGGAAGACTCAATATAGTCAAGATTTCAGTTCTGCCTAAAGCACTATATAAGTTTAATGCAATCCCGATACAATTACCCTCATGTTTGTTCAAAGAAATGGAAAAACTGATTACCAACTTCATATGGAGAGGGAAGAAGCCCAGAATTAACAAAAAACTCCTCAAAAAGAAGGATACATGGGAGGGCTTGCTTTACCCGACTTTAGCAAATACTATACAGCCACAGTTGTCAAAACTGCATGGTATTGGTATAATGGCAGATACTCAGACCAATGGAATAAAACCCAGAAATAAAATCATCAGCATACATACAACTGATCTTTGATAAGGGCCCCAAAAATATCCAATGGGAAGCAGATGCCCTCTTTAACAAGTGGTGCTAGAAAAAATGGATATTTACCTGCAGAAAAATGAAGCAAGACCCTATTTCACTCCATGCACAAGAATAAACTCAAGGTGGATCACAGACCTTGAAGTTAAACCCCAAACTATTAGGTCCATCAATGGGGGAACTGGGACCAACTTGAGAATTTGGCACAGGGAATGCATAGGACATCAGAAATAGGGAAGGACACAAACATAAAGGAGGCACAAATTGACACGTGAGATATACTGAAGATAAAACACCTGCGTACATCAAAATAATTCACCAAGACTGGGAAAACATCTTTAGCAATGACACATCAGACAAAGGTCTTATCACTAAAATCTACAATACTCTGCTAGCTTCCAAAAAGAAATAAAAGTAATTGTCCACTGAAGAGGTGGGCAAAGGACCTGAACAGAGGTTTCACAGTGGCAGAAGTCTGAATGACCAAAAAACATATGAGAAAATGTTCCCACTCTTTAGCAATAACAGAAATGCAAATTAAGACAACAATGAGGTACCACCTACCACCCTCAAAGATAGCCCAAATCAAAAAATCAGAAAGCAACAAGTTTTGGAGGGGTTGTGGGGAGACAGGATCTCTCATCCACTGCTGGTGAACCTGTAGGCAAGTACAACCACTATGGAAATAGATCTGGTGATATCTGAAACAGATGGAAATCGAGTTACCATATGACCCAGCAATCCCCCTACTGGGCATATTCCCAGAAAAGGCAAGAAACAAACCAAAGCCAAACATCTGTGCTCCAGTGTTTATTGAGTTCACAATTGCAAGGAGTTGGAAACAACCCAAATTTCCCTCAACTGACGAGTGGATTAAAAAGCTGTGGTACATATATACAATGGAGTACTACACATTGCTAACAAACAGTGATGAACATATGAAGCACATCACTGCATGAGAAGAACTGGAGGAAACCATGCTAAGGGAAGAAAGCCAAGCACAAAAAGACAAGTACATGCGTCTGCTGAGGTAAGCTTTAAAAAAAAAAATTGCAAAGGGGGCAAAGGAAAAAGCTACTGTATACAAACATTCCTGGGGTAAGGACCAGCTAGTATGGCAGGGACCAGACAAAATACAGGGATACATATGGTAGCCAACTAAAAATGAGATGGGGAAAGGAAAATATTAATAATAAAAAAGAAATGGGTAGCGGGGGCACAGGGCACTAACCCACCCAAGGGTAGAATATTGTTTATATCTTCACAGGGAAAGAGAGACCAGGCTTCAACCCAGTGCTCCAAGATGTGAATGCAAGATGACGGGGTGGAGTACGGAACCAGTAGGGAACAGACCGGCCCCAACCCCAAATACATGGACACCTGCCCATCACCCCAGATGAATTTATTTCAAAGGACAGCATTGAATCTGCAGCTCTGGGAGAGGGACTTATTTGATCTGAGCACACGGAGCAAATGAAGGGGGAGGAGGAGAGAGTAGATCACATCCTGGCCCACCAGGCCTTGAGGATGATGCTCCCAATTAGAACAGCCAGTCCACAGAGAGGACCATGTGGCCGGCCCCACTATGAGACATGACCTCCCTCACTGACTCACTGCCCTTCAGGGGATGACAATGGAAACAGTGTAGGAATTGCACCTGATCTAATCCTGCCACACCGAGGTAAAACACTAAGGGGGTGTAATAGAACAGCAAGGGAATGGAGTGGTGAGGTCCCCATGGAATGCTGAAGGTGGACTTTGGGGCCAGGGCGTGGTGCCCCAACAGACTGGACTGGAAAACACTCCTAAATGCCAAAAATAATCCTTGAACTAACTATAAGTTTTTCTTTCTTGTTGTGCTTTGTTTTGGTATTTTTTTGTCATTGGTTTGTTGTTCTTTTGTTGTACATTGTTGCTTGGTTTTGCTCTGTCTTGTTTTTGTGCATGTTATTATCTCTGCAGATCTGTCTAAATAAGATAGGCTGGGTGAAAAATCTGGAGGAGAAAACAACGGGACCCACCGTTCTGGGCAACATAGGAGATGGGGAGGTGGAGGGAAAGGTAGTGGTGTTAACAAACCCAGGGACAAGAGAACAACAAGTGATCCAAATTGGTGGTGAGGAGGGTGTAGGAAGCCTGGTCAGGCATGATCAAGGGTAATATAACCAAGAGGAATTGCTGAAACCCTGGGGGGAACTGAGCATGATAGTGGGACAAGAGGAAAGTCAAAGGAAATAGAGGAAAGAGTTGGGAGGCAAAGGGCATTTATAGAGGTCTAAATAAAGGCATGTACATATTCAAATATATCTATATATGAGGATGGGGAAATAGATCTATGTGCATATATTTATAGGTTTAGTATTAAGGTTGCAGAAGGACATGTGTCCTACACTCAAGTACTCCCTCAATGCAATAATACTTTCTTCTATTAAATTGGCATTCTATGATGCTCACCTTCCTGATACAACTGCTGAAGATAAAGCAAATGTGGTGAAGAAAGCTGATGGTGCCCGGCTATCAAAAGACATAGCGTCTGGAGTCTTAAAGGCTTGAAGGTAAACAAGCAGTCATCTAGCTCAGAAGCAACAAAACCCACATGGAAGAAGCACACCAGCCTGTGCGATCATGGGGTGTTGAAGGGATCAGGTATCAGGCATCATCAGAACAAAAAGCATAGTGAATGAGGGCGCGCATTCACAACGGAGACCCAAAGCCCATTTGTAGGCCACTGGACATCCCCTTACAGAAGGGTCTCGGGGAGGAGATGAGCCAGTCAGGGTGAGATGTAGCAAAGATGAAACATAATACTTTCCTCTAGTTCATAATTGCTTCCTCCTCCCCCACTATCATGATCCCAATTCTACCTTACAAGTATGGTTAGACCACAGGAAGTACATTGGTATAGATAGGAACTGGAAACATAAGGAATCCCGGATGGATGATTCCTTCAGGACCAGTGTTGTGAGTGGTAATAGTGGGAGGGTAGAGGGAGTGTGAGTTGGAAAGGGGGAACCAATTACAAGGATATCTATGTGACCTCCTCCTTGGGGGACTGGCAACAGAAAAGTGGGTGAAAGGAGACATTGGATGGGGCAAGATATTACAAAATAATAATTTATAAATGATCAAGGGTTCATGAGGGAGGGGAAAGCGGGAAGGAGGGAGGGGAAAAATGAGGAGCTGGTGCTAGGGGCTTAGGTGGAGAGCAAATGTTTTGAGAATGATGAAGGCAATGAATGTACAAATGTGCTTTGCACAATTGATGTATGTATGTATGGTGATAAGAGTTGTATGAACCCCTAATAAAACGATTTTAAAAATCAGATAAAAACCCTCTCATGTACACTGGTGCAGATAGGATCTGGAGGCACAGGAAATCCGGGGTGGATGATAGCTTCGGGACCAGGGGTGTGAAGGGCTATACTGGGATGGTAGAGGGAGAGTGGGTTGGAAAGCGGGAATGGATTACAAGGGTTTACATGTGACCTCCTCCCTGGGGAACGGAAAACAGAAAAGGGGGTGAAGGGAGATGTCGGACAGGGCAAGATATAACAAAATAATAATTTATAAATTATCAAGGGCTCATGAGGGAGGGGGGACCGGGGAGGGAGGGGAGAAAAAGAGGATCCGAGAGCAAATGCTTTGAATATGATGAGGGCAATGAATGTACAGATGTGCTTTACATAATTGATGTACGTATGGATTGTGATAAGAGTTTTATGAGCCCCTAATAAAAGGTTTAAAAATGTTTTAAGTCCAAAGTAGAAAACACAGGGAGAAAAAAAAAACCCTCTCTTTGATATGACTGAACTATTGACTTGTATGGTGTGTGGAAGAAGTGCCAATGAAGCTGTAAAAAACAAAACAACAACCCAGTGGGAATATTGGAAGGGTAACAATGCAGTATATATCTAAAATATATAAAGTGGGTGTGGGAGAAGACCAACAGAAAGAGAACTCTTTCTTTTGGGAAGCTGTTAAGCCTCACACTTGTGAATATTAGTTTTCCAAAATTGAACTTTTATTGAAACCTGCTCTCCCTATTTCATCTTGTCTATCAGGTAGCAAGACGGTCTCTGGCCCTCTGACTGGCTTAACTTTTGGAAATTCCAATGTTGAAAGCCTGGCGTTGGACAGCAAAGAAAGTAATCGAACTCGGATAGAGAAAAAATACTAGCAGAACACATTTTGTACAGATTTTCTTCAAAATGAATATTCTCTTTTATAGGTAAGAAAAACCCCAAATCAAAGCAAAGTATCCGTCATCAATTTATTGCTCTGACACTAGTTTTAACTCATACCTCCATTATACAAGTATTTTTCCTCAGAACAACTAGCTGAATCCTATATGTAGAAAGCATGCATTGTGCATAATCCCTATTTTTTTCACATATGCGAAGAGTACATCTAGTCCAGTGTGAAGTCTTAAGAAAATTAATATTTATTGAATTGCCAACGGCATTCAGAAGATAAATCAGCTATTTGTTGATCTATATGTTTTTTTTAACTGTCAGTGTGTGGCCATTAGAATGCAGTAACATTCAATCTCTTGATTCAGCTAGATACCCAAAATTTGATGCACCAATGGTGTTGCGTTACCAATGTGAATGTCGCCACAGTCCTAAAAGGCAAATAATGCCTTAGGATTGTTACAATCCATTCAATTACTACAAGAAAATTATTTATAATATATTGATTTATGGTACAGGTGAAGAATATTGAAAATACCATGAACTGCCAAAAGAATAAACAAACCTTTCTTTGAAGAAGTTCAGCCAGGATGTTCCTTAGAGGCAATGATGGTGAGACTTCATCTCATGTACTTTAGACTAGTTATCAGTAGAGACCTGTCCCTGGAAACGGATACCACGCTTTGTAAAACAAAAGAGCATCAAAAAAGAGGAAGGCTCCGGACAAGATCGATTGACACATTGGCTGCAACAATGAGCTTAAACATAAGTCTAATGCGAGGATGGCACAGGACCAGGTAGTGGTTTTGTTGATGGTAGTGGTGTTGGACATTGGGTCATTATGAGTTAGAACCGATTTGATGGCAACACGATACAACAACAACCACATTATTACAGAAAGAGTTCTGACTGCATGAGCCACTTGACTAGATCTCAGGAAGCCCTAGTACGGGCCTAACGCAGAGAGATTCTCAACCTTAGTTGCATATTCAAATAAGGTGGAGGCATTTCTGAAATACTTATTCTTTCACTCAAGATCATACCAATGTAATCAGAGTGAAGCCCTGCCAGGAATATCTTTTTTTTTAATTACTCAAGTGTTTGTACCATCGACAAGGTAGGGAAGCATTAAACTCATCAGAGGAAGATGAGTGGTGGATTAAGGGTAAAACTTTTGTGAAATTATGCACTAAACACAACTAAAAGCCCATGCTGACCTTGCTTATCTCTCAAGTTTGTCGCCTTTCTGTGTCAGTTTGTAGAACTGTTGTGGCTTGTGTGTTGTGATGTGAATGCTATGTCATTGCTATTTTCAGATATCAGTAGTGTCACTTCAAGTGAACAGGCTTCACAAAGCCCCTGGACTTAGAACAGACAACAAAGAAGGAATAGGCTGTGAACTTTAGAGAAATCAGCCACTAAAAGCCCTATGGCTAGCACCGACACTCTGTCACTTACTAAAAAATTGAAAGATAGGAGCACAGTGTTGTTGGAGGTGGAGTCAGAAGATGAGTTTATCAGATTGGAACTCTCTCAAAATATGAGCAAGAGCTGCTTTCTCAAAGGAGCGCCGATCCTAGTGATGAGGATGGAGTTAACCTGCATGGAGAAAGCCTTCTGGACCTGTATTTACTGATGAGGCAGGACTCAACCTAAGAAGAAACAGCTGCAAAAAATGAATAATAATTGGAATTTAGAATGTGCAAAGTATGACTCTAAGAAATTTGGAAGTTATTTACAATGAAATGAGAGACGCAAAGATAAATATTCTAGGTGTTAGTGCATTATAATAAAAGAGTACAGGCCATTTGGAACCAGAAAATCAGATGGTGACTACGCCAGGAATGACACTCAACAGGACTGACCTGGCATTCATTTTGAAAGGACATTTCAAGATCTTTCCTGAAGTACGATGCTGTCTTTGATAGGATAATGTCTATCTGAATAGAAGGAAGCCTGACCAATCCAACTCTTATTCATCTCATGCACGAATCACTAAAGTTATGATGAAAAAATTGCAGAATTCCACCAACATCTTCCATCTGAAAATGATCTAATATGCAGTCAAGATGCATTAATAATTATTGGTGACTGAATTCAAAAGATGGAAACAAAGAAGGAGAAGTAGTTGGGAAATATGGCCTTGGTGAAAGTAACAAAGCTGGTGATCACATGATAGAATTGAGCACGGTCAATGACTTCATCATCACAAATACCTGTTGTTAGCAACACAAATGATCATCATATCCATGGACTTCTCCTGATGGAACCCCTAGCAATAAAATCAACTACAAGGGAGAAGCTCAATATCAGAAACTAAAACAAGTTCAGGGACTGACTACGGAACAGGCCATCACTTGATCTTATGCAAGTTGAGAATGAACTTGAAGAAAATGAAAACAAGTCCATGGGAGGAGCCAAAACAGGACACTGAGTACATTCCACCTGGATTTTGAGAGCTCCGCAAGAACAGATCTGATGCATTAAACTCTGCCAGACCTGAAGAACTGTCTGACTTCAAGAACATCATACATGAAGAGAGCAAAAGGCCGCCCAAAAGACAGGAAAAAATAGAAAAGATCAAAGTGGATGTCAGAAGAGACTTTAAAACATCTTATTCAAAGAGTGGCTCAGGCACGGAGAAGAAATGATGAAATTGAAGAGCTGAACAGAAAATTTCATTGGGCAGCTTGAGAAGACAAAGTAAGATACTATAAAGACATGTGCGAAGACCTCATTAGAAAAACATAAAGAAGAACATCCTCAGCATATCTTAACCTGAAAGATTCAAGAAAAAACTCAAGCCTCAAGTTGCAATATTTAGAGTCTATGGAAAAAATATTGAAGGATGCAGGAGATGGAACACTGCACTAAAAAGAACGGGTCACTTTCAACCATTTCAAGAGGGAGCAAACGAACGAGGGCCAATGACGCTGAAGGAAGAAGTCCAAACTTCACTGAACACATTAGCCAAAATCAGTCTCCAGAAATTAATAAAATCCTAATTGATGCATCTCAATAAGCTGATGAAACACTGGAAGCACTCACTCACTGATCCCAGAAAAGTTAGAAGACTGTTACTTGACTGTTGCCAGGAAGAGAGCCATATTTGTACTTATTCCCCCCAAATAGGTGACCCAACAGAATGCTCAAATTATAGAATAATATCCTTGCTATCCATATGCTTGAGAAAATTGGACTTTGAATAAAGAAGACCCAGGAAGACTCAATGCATTTGAACGGTGGTCCTGGAGAAGAATGTCGAAAGTACCATGGACTGCTAAAAGACGAACTGAATGGTCTCACAAGAAGTCGGGTCAGAGGGCTCCTTAGAGGCAAGGATGGCAAGACTGGAGAAATTGTCAGGAAAGATCAATCCCTGGAGAAGGTCATGTTTGGTCAAGTAGAGGAGCAGCGAGACAGGGGCAGGCCCTCAAGGAGATGGAAGGCTGCCACAATGGATTCAAGCAGTGTCAGTTGTGAGGATGGTAGAGTGTAGGACAGTGATTTGTTCAGGGGTAGCCCCCCCCCAACAGAATTTTTTTTCAAAACTATGTCTCTAATTTTTTTTACAAAACAACCTTATCACCTTCACAGTACTCTCCGTTACATACAATACATTTGTCAAATTTGCAATTCCATTCTCAAAAACATTTTTCAAACTCATCTGATTGGATGGCTGACAGTACCTCCCTTGCTTTTTTCTTCACCTCTTTTATGTTGTCAAATTGCTGTCCTTTCCTGTCCCTCTTTATTCACTGAAACAAAAAGAAATTGCAAGGAGCGAGGTCAGGTTTGTAAGGTGGATGGGGCAAGAGAGGCATGCATTTTTTTTGTTGTTGTTATTCCAAATTGGCTCACTGAGATGGCTGAGCAGTTGCATTGACCTGGTGGCAAAATCAGTCCTGTCTGCCACGAGTCAGCCCTTTTGTGTCACACACTGTTGCATGATCTTTTCAGAACCTCTAAATAGATAGCTTGATTAACAGTCTGACCTGATAGAATGATCTCCAAATGAACTAGCCCCCTCACATCAAAAAACAAAAACAAATGAGCATCGGTTGGGGGAGAGTACCCCCTTGTAAGGTCACTATCGGTTGACCCTGACTCAGTAGTACCTAACAGCAATCATTGATATCACAAACACAGGCGATTTTGCTGACGATCACTCGTAGCAGCAGATTATTGACTTTGGGGGGAGGTCAGACGCTTACAGACATCCTCCCGAGGGCAGTTAGTCACCAGACGACAGGGTAGGCCTCTAGGGCAGTTAGTCACCAGACTTCAGGGTAGGCCTCCTCCCTGCTGCTGGAGATAATAAACTATTTCTCCCTGAGGTCTGTGACCAAGCGTTCACACCCTACCAAGAATGGTCTCGATCAGTTGAGCCAGGTAACAGTCAAAACTGGCTCTGTGACATCCAAAGTTAAGTTGCCATCCTATATCTAGGATCCGCCCATCTTATCACATGCATACCCACAATCTCTCCTCTTACTATTGCATGTATGTCCCTAGACCACCCCATCTCATTCCTGTATTACCTATAGCACAACCCCGCTCTTTGATGTATGTACTCACCTGAAATTGGGGGGTTTTCACATCCCCAGAGAATATAAAAAGCCAGGGCTAGCATTAAAGAGGGTTCTCTCCCTCCATGTGGATCACCAAGTGGGGCTGAGGTGAGCATGCTATCATAAATCGTGTCTGACTCCATTTATTTCAATACTTCTAACTCTCATGCTCTCTGTAACTTTACTATATCCTTACTTATTATTGTTGTACAATTGTGCCTACCAGACCCGTAATGATGTGGTAGGGGCTGGCTTCCCCTGACCGAGAGTTCCCGGAGGTTCAGGCTGCATTCCGAAGAGTTCTTGGAACAGGGGCTGTCATTGCTGATGTAACTAAGATGGATCTTGGCTGATAAAAGAGATTACCAGAAAGATGTTTACTTGTGTTTCATTGACTGGGCAAAGGTATGCAACTGTATGCATCACAAGCTGTGGATGTCCTTGAGCTAACTGGGAATTCTAGAATACTCCGTCGTGCTCATGCAGAATGTGTTCGTTGATCAAGAGGCAGTTGTTCAAAAAGAACAAGGGACTACTTCATGGTTTAAAATTAGGAAAGGCATGCATCAGGGTTGTATCTTCTTACTGTATTTACTCAGTCTGTATGCTGAGCAAATAAAGGAATTGAAATATATGTAGACGAATATGGAATCATGACTGTAAAAAGACTTGTTAAGAACTTGTGATATACAAATGACATATCCCTGCTTTCTGAAAGTGAGAGGGACCTTAAACAACTGCTGCTGAAGGTCTAGGATTGCAGTCGTCAGTAAGCATTACAACTCAATGTAAAGAAGGCCCAAATCCTCATAATTGGACCAAAGGCAATGTCATGATTAACAGAGAAAAGATTGAAGTTGTCAAGGATTTCATCTTGCTTGGGTTTCCAATCAATGCTCATGGGGGTAGCAGTCAAGAGATCAAACAACTCACTGAATTGGGTAAATCTGCTGCCCAAGAATTCGTTAAAATGTTGAAAAGTAAGGATGTTACCTTGAGGACTAATATGTGCCTGACCCAAGGCATGGTATTATCAGTTGTCTCATGTGCAAGTGAAAGTTGGACACTGAAGGAGGAAGATGGAAAAAGGCATCATGGACTACAGTGTACTGTTGGTGGTGGTGCCATCACCGAATTCTGACCCATCCTGAAAAAGTATCCCCAACCTTGCCTCTAGGGAATATTCTAACCATACTTCGTCCAAAATTGATTTGTTTATCCTTTTGGCAGTTCACAGTACTTTCAATATTCTTTGCCAACACCACAATTCAACCCATCAATTCTTCTTCAGTCTTCCTCATTTAATGTTCATCTCATGCAGAGGAATACGGTTTTTGGCTAACAGCTTAAACTTCTTCAGTGCCATCGGTTTTTACTCAAATGCTATGTACTGTGAAGTGTTTGAATATTAACTAGTTCTTTTGGTACAGTCTTCTGTGTGTTCTTTCTGTCTTCTCTCGGTGCTTGATACATCGTTCAGTGTGGCGTTAGCAGAGAATATTCTAAGTATACCACAGACTGTCCAAAGAAGAAACACAGGTCTTGCAAGGAGCGCCAGGCAGAGAGGTCCTTGGAGGAGGGGTGGCAAGGCTCCATCTCCTCTACTTTGGACACGTGATCAGAAGAGACCAGTACGAGGAGATGGTCATCTTGCTGGATAAAGTGGAGGGGCCGAGGAAAAGAGTGAATCCTTCGAGAAAATGGATCGACAAGGTGGCAGCAGCAGCAGACTCGAACACAAGAACCCATGTGCAGTTGCGAGGATGACGTAGTACCAAGTGGTGTTTCATGTTTTGTTTTTGTTTTTGTCCACAGGGTTGCTATGAGTCAGAACCGACTGCAGGGCACCTAAGAAAAACACTGCTTGTTTAGAGTCCTGGTGCTGTAACGAATGACATGTTGGGCTGTTAAGGGCAACAACCGGAATTCGGACTCACCACTTCTTCAGCAGGAGAAAGAGGAGGCTTTCAGCTCCCATGAAGTTAGAGCCCCAGAAACTCATAGGGCACAGTTTTGCTCTGTCCTTACAGGGTGGCTCAGTCAGCATCACATTGGTGCCCTTTAACTTTGTGATGTTGGCTAATTTACTATTGCTGTTTACCAAAATTAAAGTGACGCTTTGTTTTGCAAACCATATACTAAAACTAAACCTAGTGACTTATACTAAAGCTTATACCAAACCATATGCGAAAACGTAAGCCTGCTTGATGGGGGAACTGCCATTTGCATAACCAGAACCTGGCCTCACAGATTTGAACTTGTTTTCTACTCTTAAGGTTCTTCCCCTTGTTTTAATCTATTCGCTTTCTCAAGCCTTTGATTCATTTAATCACTTATCTAGTCTCTATTTCTGACTCATGCAAAGTTTGTTCTGTGGAATGAAACTCTTCAGACTTTAAATGGTGAAGAAGATAAAAGGAAACCATCAATGAACTCTCAGGAAGCTAATGCCATTAGGTAAGATCTTTTTTCAACTATATTTCATCGCTTTCTGTTAAAAGTTGAAAATTTACAAGCATTTCACCTTGGCTTTTTCCCTCATCTAATAAAAAAACAACAGACCCCCCAAACAAGAATGAGACCATAAAGCAAAGGCTAACAAACACTATGATAGACACGAGGGTTAAAACTTAGGATTTCCTTTTTCTAGGAAAAAATGTTCATTTAAAAGTTAGCTTACTAATTTTTATGTAGATGCGCTCAAGCCTGAGGACTTCTCAGATGACAAATGACCACGAGATAACCAGTGTCAACCATCCCTGTCCCCAGTTTCTAGGCCACAGTACGCCACCCTCCAATGTAGGGGATACCACTACGCCCCGTGACAGACTATTTACAAAACATTATTTGAGCACTTCATCACATAGAATTTAAGAGAGGAAATTGGGAGGGGAAAAGGCAACACAAACTATTTTCTCCCTCCCCAGAGACTGTAGCTCTGAGTTGTTATCAAGTTGTCTGGTAAAACGCCCAAGAGTGACCGCTGCTCCAGCCTGACAGAGGAGAGAATTCCTCCAGGTCAGGAGAAGAGGATAATGACTTCTTCAGAGGCTATGGAGAGATTGATGGCATGAGGAGGAATGGCAGGCAGGCAAAGGAAAGGACTGGAAATAAATGTCTCACGCGTCGCTGGCCCTCCACAGTTGTCTCACAACTGCCACAGGGAACGACTTCATAGCCTGATTGACCATGAAGCAGTTAAAGTTCCCACAGAAATTTGCTAAATTGACTCCTTGGATGCTTTTGGACAAATAGCAAAAGGTCAGGCCTGGCACTTAATAGACTTTATAATATCAATCTTCTTTTATTTATTATGATTGTTTTACTTAAAAAATCATCTCAAGTACATTATTTGAACGATCAGTACATCAAACTTTTATGAGCTAGAGACGCAATATTAAGCAACCTCGATCATTGTTCTCCCTCCACAGAACACCTTTTAATTAAATTGCAGTCCTAGACTTCCCATTGTCCTACTAGACCACTGGGCTGGAACTGTTCAGCGGTGTAAGTGTGATTGCTCTATACTTTTCTCTCTAACAGGGCCTTGTGCCACTTTGCAAAGAACAGGCAGGGGGCGGACATCTACACACAGTTTGGTAGGTTTTTGGTGTTTTTTTTGGTTGTTGTTTCTTCCTTGCAGATGACTACCTAATGATTCATTAACTTGACAGATGGTTTGATCAACTTTGTTTCAATCATTACTATTAATTTGAGTTTTACATTGTTTTTCACGTTAGGAATGAAGCCACGTCTGACCTCCTCTGACCTCAATGGGGAGGAGAATGGAGCTCCAAACCAGTTCAAGGCATAAAGTCAAGTTCTAATGTGCCTCCATCTTCCATCCTTCTGTATGTATTTTGACCCAACTGCCTCTCCCCACGGTACACTACTTCTCTTCTGGGCGTGGTAAGGAATTGTAATGGCAACATAGAGCTCACAGATGATGCTCATGACTTACGGGGGTTGCTAGGGGAGCTATAGGAGTCCTCGGGTGGGGGGGGCGGGGCGGGTTGTGGGTTACGTTGCTGCTAACTGTGAAATCGGCATGTCTGTGCCACTACCACTCCTGGGGGGAAAGATAAGCGAGCTCCTCCTGCCAAGATTTACAGCACTGGGATCCCTTAGAAGCAGTTCTACTCGGTCCACTGGGTCATCACTATGACTCAGAAGTGACTTGATGGCAGTTAGGGTTTTTGTTTGCATTCTCTTAAGGAAGCCGGTAGGTGAGGTTACCACTGTCAGGCTCAGAAAACATTAAGGATACAGTGCTCATGGCTAAAGCACCACTTCAAAGCCACCTGGTCAGGCTCTCCCTCTCTGCACCACTTAGGCAAGCGATAAAAATTCTTTCTGTTCTGGTAAATGCCCAAAGAGCAATCTCAGAGATAAGTTCTCTATACCTCATTTGCATGCTCCCACTCAGTAACAAAGACTATAGATAAAAGAACCTTATCAAGAAGTTTTACTTCACCACAGTACACAATTTTGACATTCAGTTGGACTCTCATTGCAAATTATTTGTTCAGAGTCTGGTGATTTATTTCGTTATAAAAGATCCTTTCTTCTCTCTATTTTCCTTCCCTCCCAAACACCTATTTTCCTTTCTTCCTCCATTCCTGCTTCCCTGAGTCTTCTCTTATTTTAAAACCACAGAGAGGGCTCATAGCTATCTAACCATAATCCTTCAGTTTCAGCCATGGTGGCACTGTGGGGACAAATTTGGCTGAGATCCCCAAGGTCAGCAGTTTGAAACCACCAGGCCTCCAAGGGAGAACGATGGGATTTTTGACTCCCTCAATGAGCCACAGTCTCAGAAAGTCTCAGGGGCAGCTGTTCAACCCTATCCTGTAGGTTTGCCGAGACTTGGCATCTTCTCAAAGGCAGTGAGTGAAGATGTTCTTTTAAAGGAGACTTGGAGGAAAAGTGGGTTAGATGTTGAGCTGCTAACCACAAGGTCAGCAGTTCAAACCCAGTAGTCACTCTGCAGTAGAAAAAAATGAGCTTTCAGGTAAAGATTTTCACTGCCAGAACCCACGGGGGCAGTTCTACTGTGCCAAACAGGGCTGCTATGAGTCAGAATTGACCAGGAAGCAATTCTGGTTTTTCGGTTTGTTTGTTTTTTACAATGCTCTTCTCAGGGTACCCTATTGGCATAATGGGTTAAGAGTGAGGCTACTAATCAGAAAGTCAGCAGTTCAAAATCACCAGGAGCTCCACAGGAGAAAGATGAGGCAGCCTGTTCTCAAAAAGATGTACAGCCTTGGAAAACTTTTCCCTACAGGGTTTCTTTGAGTTGCCCTGGAGGGCAGTGAGTGATGTTCTCCTGAAGGTGCGTGCCAAACAGATACCACAGGGTCTTTAAGACAGGACAGCATTGCTTGAGACAATTCTTGTGGGACAACTGTGAAGGGTAGATTGGAAGAAGGCTTTGCAATGTTAAGGATATGCGTCTGAAGTCTCTTGCAATTATTTAGAATGAAGGAACTGGAGGGACAGTGGACTATGACGAAAAGAATAAAGAGGAATATAAGCTATGATCTAATTTTTAGCACCTGCCTGTTATATGGCTTTGTAAAAGGAGGGTTGCTGTTTATCCCGTACGCTAGTCTACTCTGCGTGTCGCTCGGAGAAGTCGTTGTTGCAGTGAGGTGACATTGAGTCTATTCTGACTTGTAATGCCCGCTGTACTGCGGAATGAAGCTCTGCCGGTCCTGTACGCCTTCACAATGATGCTTTTTGGGAGCCCTTTGTTGCAGCTCCTGCGTCAATCCATCTTTGCTACCAGTGGTCCTCGTTTTCACTGGGTCTCCTCTTTACCAAGCATGATGTCCTTTTCCAGAGTTTGATCCCGCCAGATGACATGTCCATAGTATGTGAGACACAACTGGTCATCTTTGCTTCTAAGGACAATTCTGGCTGTCCTCCTTCAGACAGGTTTGCTCACTCTTCTGGCAGTCTATAGTACTTTCCATTTTCCTCGTCAACACCATACTTCAAATGCATCAATTCTTCTCCGGTCTTCCTCATCCATTGCCAGACTTTCACGTGTCTATGAGACTACTGACAATAGCATAGCTTGGTTCAGGCACACCCTAGTCCTTAAGGTGACATTTTTGCTCTTCATAACTGTAATAGGTCTTTTATAGTAGATTTAACCGATGCAATTACATGAAATTCTAGAAAATTTCCAAAGTGCAAACTTTAAAAAACAAAACAATGAGTTGTAATTCGTATCGAAGGGTGCATTCTCTGATCTTCATCAGTAAAGGCTGCAAGTATTTTCCACTTGTAACAAGTTGGGTCATGCTATCCTCATAGCACAGGTTGTGGACGCGCCTGCCCCGTTCGTATGCCAGGCTTTTCTTCACAGTGTCCAGCCTCTAAGATTACTGACTCTGCATGCAGACCTGATAAGTACAGGAGAAGGACACCGCCCGATGCATAGCTTTCTTGACACTAAGCCATTCCGTATCCTTGGTCTATTGGAACAACTGGCTCATATATTTCATGTTTGATTCATAAGAAGTGTAGCACACATTGCAGTCATGGTAACAATCTAGATTTGCAGCAATTAGGTTTAAAAGGAAGTACAGGGTAAGAGAGAGAAGATAACAGACTTCTAAAATGTTAAATTTGAATTAATAGGATAACAGTGATACTCACTGAATTGTTTCTGGTTCTCTAGATCCTAGTGTGTGTTTTTATCTGATATCAAAAGTGAAGACTTTTTTCTCATTTGTGAAAAACCTAGCATTTTCTTTGAAAAAATATATTTTCCCACATTACTCACCTATCATTTTCCAGTCGATTGTGCTATGTCTGAGTTTCTTTGTGTGGGGACTCTAGAAAAAGGGAGCAGGGAGTGGTGGGAGGAAAGGAGGTAATTAAACCAAACTCATTGCCACGGAATCAATTTTGACTCATTGCAACCCTAGGGGACAGAGCTGCTCCCTAGGGCTTCTTTTATGGAAGCAGACTGCCATCTCTTTCTCAATAAAAGAGCTAAAGGATGGGGGGAAGAGTGGGAAGAAAAAAAGCAGGAAGTTGAGGGCGGTAGAAGCAAGGGATTGTATGACATTCCTTTTGATTCATAGCATCCACTTCTCCAGGGTTTTCTCTTGGGTGTTTTCAGAGTGTACAGGTTTCCTGCTGATTATTGACTCTGCTGCACAACACCTGCATTTTGTCATAGATTGTCTTCTAAAGTTGAGTAACCAAGTGATGGATTTTTTAAAAAGTGTTCGCTCTTCAATAAGACATTGATTCCTATTATGCTGTGGTTTAATCCTCAGATACTTCCAGCAAAGAGTTCTTTTCGCTACTCAGGTCTAAGCCTATAGCCATTTATCCTATTATGAATTGTTTTTGCCCAAAGGAGAGATTTAAGCAATGTAATATAGGAAAAGTTTTCCTTTATATGCAATTTCTATGGTGAAGTTTATATTCACTCTGGTTACAGCTTAGAGTCATTTATACCTTTCAGACTTCAGTATTATATTCCATTGTCAATTTAAAAAACATATTGTATGGACTAATAAAAAGTGCATACTTTTATCTAATAAACATTTGATACTACCATGATTTCCCCTATTCCCTTTACAAGGCTATTTTCCCCTCTGTCTTCATGTATCATTTCTTCCAAGTTTGTGATATCCATGTTCATCTTCTAAGCACCTGAAATCCAGGCATCTTTGTCACGCTGCTATCTGTTCTTTTAGGACATTGGATATTTGTTTGGAGGCATTGGCGCAGACTCAGTTCTTCTAGTTCCTCCCATTTTCCCAATAGACTATAAGATATCCAATACCTTAACTGAGCCCTGAACCCAGCGCTTACATTTTCTCACATATTAGTCTTCCAGAATATTTGATACAAAATTATTTTCTGTTAGCTAACTGATTTTTGGAGGCTGTTAGCCTGAATCTCACTCAGGTGAAGTTCACTGTTTCTTATTTATATATGTAACATCTAGACAGATTCCATGGATTTCTTACATTCTATACTTTTATAAAAATGCATTTATTAAATGGTGTCTTAGGAAACACCGTGCATATGTCTTGGATTTAGTTATTTATGGAGCACCAACCCCTCCAGTGGCTAATAACTTTTTTTTCCTCAAACGGAATTGGATATTTTTATTTCCTATCTGTTGTTTTGAGCCATTTGCACATAGTAGGGAAATTATATCCTTGAAATTGATAGCTATTATACTTCTAATCATCTGTTGAACAATTCCATCTATAATTTTGTCTTTTTGAATTTATCACCCTAAATAATGTGAAAACACTGCACGGAGGTCACTCAGCTAAATGAAAAATATCTTTCCTCCTTGCCACTTGCAGGTCCCCCTGGCAACTCTATTTCTCCTGTTTCTCTGAAAAACTGACATGTACTTCTGGATAACTCTGCTAAGCAGTCTGAGACAACATGAACCCACATACAAAAAGAAAAAAGTCATATGTCATTCGAAAGTGCATCTATATGGTGCAAAAAACAAACAAACAAACAAGCTCCTTAGGTTGAGATCACAGATTACAGCAAAAATAAAACCTGATTATTAAAATAATAAAAATAATAAAACCTGTTTATTATCATCAATAATAATAAAACCTGTTTATTATCATCAAAGCAACAGTACCCTGAGGCGCACCGGTGCTGTTGAAAACAGAGGGACCTGGCAACAGAAGGCCTCTGAGACACAAATGACCCGGGGGCTACCTGGAAGGACCCTAGGTGCTGCCCGCAGAGATGTGATTAGGTGCATGTAGGTTGAGATGCAAATGTGCTTTCGAAGAGTTTTTTCTCCTATGCTTGTATGCTACCCCGTTGCTCTACTTTGACCATTTGTGCTAAAAGTTCTGGATTGTCTGGAAGGATGTATTGAAATTCATTAGATATTTGAATTAATCTTTTCACTTTCACAGCCTCAGGGGTGAGTTCTCATATTTTGAGAGTATGTTATGCTAAGGTTTTAGAGAAACAAAACCAGTGAATACATAGAGATAGGAACCGTAGATCAAGAGAGAAATTTATGTCAAGGAAGCAGCCCCGCCCAGCCTAACTCAAGCCTCTGCGGTCAGCTGCTAGCTTGAACCCTCCATATTCATGAGCCGCTGGCCTGTGATGCAGGAAAGTGAATGAGGAAGTCGGGAGATCACAGACCAGAGGGAGCAGGGTCACATGGATCCCAGGTCTGCAGGAACACAGCATGGTACCTACAGATCCCAAGGACAGCAGGCCGCATGAGCCACCAGCCCCAGAGCCAGATACAGAATCCAACCATGCAGGCAGACAAAGAGGTGCAAGACGGGGGACCAGTTCTCCACAGTGTCTCTTACAAAGAGACCACAGCCCCAAGGACATGTCATTGTGCTGTCCTCCCATTGAGAGGCAGTTACATCAAGCTGACACAAAATCTAACCAAACTCACTCCGTCAAGTCCATGCTGACGCATAGCTCTTCAAGGTAGTAGAACGCCCTGTCTTTCTCCCTAGGGAGCGCTGGTAGTTTCCACGTGCTGGACTTTTGGGTCACAGTGTCGCCACCATACGCCCAGGATTCAAACAGTGACATATGAGGGGGTTCCCCCCTAAAAAACTCCCAATATTTTCCAAAGCTATATGTTTATTTATCTTCTTACAAAACAACCTTATCACCTTCAAAGTACTCTCCATTACACTTAATATATATGTGTATTCTAATAATATAGTATATTAAAATATTTTTCAAATCTCTGATACTATTCTTGTAACTATGTTTCAAGCTCATCTGTTTGGATGGCTGACAGCATTTCCCTCATGTTTTTCGTTACCTCTTCTAAGTAGTCAAATCGCCGTCCTTTCACGTTCCTTTTTGTTCTATTCACTGAAACAAAAAGAAGTCACATGGAGCAAGGTCAGGTGAGTAAGGCGCGTGGGACAAGAGAGGCATGCTGTTTTCTGCCCCAAACTAGTTCACTGAGATGGCTGTGTGAACAGGTGCATTATTGTGAGGGCAAAACCAGTCCCCTACCTGCCCCAAAGCAGGCCTTTTTTTGTCACACAATGTTACACAATCTTTTCGGAACCTCAACACTCGAAATGCACAAGTAGACATTTTTTGGTCCATTCAGGAAATTGACATATGTGCAGAATGAGGTTTGTCATCAATCGACATTTCACCTTTTATGAAATGAGTAAACCTCTACTACACTTGAGTTTTTCCCACAGCACCATCCTGTGTAAGCTGTGTTCAACAGCACGGCAGTTTCCACTGAATTTTTCCTAAGCAGGAAACAAAATTTCACAGCCACATGCTATTCTCTTAAATAGGCCATCACAAAAAAATGAGGTTCGAGCAAAACTGCTTTTACAAAAAATTCACTGTGACCAGAGAGAACCTTCCCAGGCAACACCACTGGGAGTACTACCTCAGAACGAGTTACTTGATGCTTGCCTAGCAGGAATAAAATCATACTACAAAATCTTCACTCCATGTAGTGCAGTTCTATTTTTGGGGGGGAGGGTACCCCCTTGTATCGTATATTTTATGTTAGTGAAACAACTAGAGACAAATGGTCACTTAATATAATGTGGTACCCAAACTGCTATAGGAATTTAAAAATAAGACATTATCCTGAACCAGAATTGTACGAATGCTCTTCACACCACAGTAAGGATGCTAATGTGACCTAAAGGGAATGTTCATTTGCTCTGGGCAAGAAGGCCCAAACAGCTGAAGTGTACAAGTGGTGCTCTCTCTGTAGACTGAAAGGAAACCCACCTCATTGGACAGAGGCCAAAATTTGAGGTCAGTGAGAAATAAGATTATATAATGAGAATTAAATGATGTAGTATATTAAACATGAACTGAGGTATCAGAATGACATTCAGTGATCTAAAGGACTTAAAGCTACTTCTCTAAGGAATTGATAGTTTTCATGAAAATGTGTTGTATGGGGTTAGTCTGTGAGGAGTGGGTTGTAGGAAATGCAGTAGAAAATTGGAATATCTGCAATAATTCATTGTGAAGCAATGATGAGGGTGTGGACTAGTATTATCATTTTTAAAACATCAAGTGGACTTGCTAGTGTCTGCCTAGATCCAGAATGTGTAAAAGAGTGATAGTATAATGCTAACAAAAAAGAAGCAGTTTCCTCATATCTTGTTCAATATTCTCTCTTTCTCTACCCCTCCCCCTGCCCTCCTTTCATCTTATATATTTTTAGCTGGGGTACAATGAAAAAGAAAAAACAAGTATAGACCCACCTCCTGGAGAGCTACATGTACCCCTAATCTCACAATCACTAGGCCTGATCCCTAGCTCTGTTCTATAGATCAAGATCCACGTGTAAAACTTGATCAGTATTATTGTGCTCTTTACATATTGAAATCATTTTACTGATATGGTAATGAAAAACTGTAAGCTTTATCAAGTGGGACTTCGAAATACCAGTGCTAGCTTGTGAGTTCCATTCAATGTTTCTGCTTTCAACTACAAACAAAGCAACCTTCTCTGTTGCCTTTGTGGCACTTGCAGACCAAGTCCTTTCCCCCTTCTAGCACAGCGCTTTCTCACATCAGATTATGACCAACTTTATCACATGAGCTTATGCAACATCCTGGCAGCTGTTGCTACTGGGGTGTGAGAAGCCTTAGATCTTGACTTGGCTTTAGGAATAAGCTAAGCAGCAACATTACATTCCAGTTGGTCCCCCAGAGAAGGAGCACACCCTCCTCCTAAAATACTCTTCTGTTCAATAACGTAGCAATTTGCGATGAATGCCCTCATTGGACAAGAGGAGTTAATAACTAGCTGCTGTTTTTCTGTTTGATATCAAATTAAAATAGGTAGAGCAATATAATTGCATTCCTAGACTCACCGCCCCTCTTGGTCAGCATTGTTGTGGATATTAAAATACTGTGGTCGGTATGATCTTTCCCCAAACCAGACGCATTCCAACCCGATTTGAAAGCATATTTCTTTGAATTTACTCCTCTTAGTTCAAGTAAACAAAACATACACTTAAATATTCAAAGTATTGTAGTACCACATTGTGCTACATGTATACATTGTGTGTAATAGAAATGTCACAACGGATTGGGAAGTTTCACTCCCTTCGAACATTAATAACGATCTCATTTTGATGATTAATAATAACAATTAGCACTAAATGTTTAATTAGGATCCCCAAAAATGCAATGGTTAAGTGCCTGTCATCTGTTCATGGAAAGGTGAGTGGTTTGACCTACCACCTGCTCTGTGGTAGAAAGCTGTCAGTCTGCTTCCGTAAAGATTTATAACCTCAGAAACCCCATACGGCAGTTCTGTTCGGTCCTAGAGGCTCCCTATAAGTTGGGATCAACTCGAGAGCAGGGAATTTTATTTGCTTGCTTTGAAGGTTCCAGGGACCATTCTAAGAATTTTAATGTATCAATTCCTCCAACCTTCACACTAATGGTCTGAAGTAGATATTTTATGATCCCCATCTTCTAGATGAACAAAACGAAAACTCAGAGAGTCAAGACCAAAATCTGCAGACAGAACATCTAGGAGTCAGCACTTCCAACAATGGCTAAATTTTGATAGTTCAAAAGAATCTGTTCCACTCCTGTAGCACGGCGTGTTGGTCATGCTAATCTCTTAAAGTATGTGACGTTTAGAAATCCATCTCACAGTTAACCCATTGGTTCACTCACTTCCACAAATATTCGTTGAGTCCCTGCTGTTCACTCTGTTCAGTGTGGAAGGTGCTGTTCCTTGTGCTCACCGCTCAAGATGCCGTCAGCAAGAAGGCAGCTATGACTCCACTATCTGGTGCAATAGAACTGAGAGCTAAACAAGGGATTTCAATCATGTGCAAGTGGCATGATGGGAGAATAACAGGGTAATTATATAGAAGGTACCCTATGGTCATGGGGGAGTCTCAGAAAAGTATTGTGGAGGATATTGACCTGATACAATATTACTTTGAGTATGTAAAATTCCTTTGAATTTGGAAGATGTCTTGGAAGAAAAATTGGGGGAGGAAGGAAAGCTATGGTTATCAGTCGGAGAAGAGATAGTGGTGGCCTCTATTGAAAGAATGGCCGGAAAGATGCAGACAAGAGGATGAACTGCAGAGAATGTAGAATTGGAACAAGCTAATGAGTTTGGATGTGATCAGTTAAGGGGTAGGCAGAGACTACAGAATAAGGCTTGAAACAGTGGATAAATAGAAGTATCATGTACTGCCTTAGAGAGCACTATTCTTTAAAATGACTTGAGTTGGTAATTGAGGCTCCTAAATGGGGAATCTAGATGGCAGAAGAGATAAGGCAATGTAATGCATATGTTTTGCAAGGACTCACAAGGAAAATAACAAGAAGCTGGAAAGAAAAATGCAAAAACCATTGCTAGGTGGTTATAGTTTTCCAATTTATTCTATTTGTAGTCAAATGTTTTCTTGGCTACAATATTTTAGGCATAGTGTCCTGATATTAAATCTTTAGCACTATGGCCAAAATAATAAGAGCAAGAAGACACTGGCATGTTCAATAAGAGTCCTGGGGGAGCAAACTAATGAGAGCCGCATGATTACATATTAGAGGGATAAAGGAACCCTGCAGGAGCTCCTTCTTGCAGGAACAAGATGGGAAAACACCTCGTTAGGCTAAGAGAATCAGGACAAAGAGAATGACTGAATTAAAAGAAGCAGAACTGCTTTCAGTCTTCTAAACAGTAATGATTACAGAACTGGTAAGGTCTACAGGCTAAACTTGTCATTGCAGAGCTTTCATTTGCCTTCTAATCTCCTGTACCCCATGCTGTCCATCCTGCCTTAGGCTGCCCACAGTTTAGCCCTGACCACCACCTATCTCCTTTCGATGCTTTATCCCTGCCAAGTATCCCCACTTCAGTCCTTAAGAAGGTCGCTCATTCCATGAGAATAATTCACAGAAGATGCTTTATTCTCGCAGAGATCAGGAGAGAAGGTCCATCTTTAATCCAGGAAGAGACAGAAAAGAAAGTAAAAGTGTGTTGGGGAAAATGTAAAACAAATAAGCATTCATACCAGCGTTTTTGAGAGGAACCAGGAAACAAAGCAGACTCTAGCTGGGTGAGTGTGTGCCACATGGATTTGCAGGGTTGTTCTCCCTTGGCCTTCTACCTCCTCTAAGTGCCTAGATCTCTTCCCTCTCAGATCAGGGGCGATTGGTGCCCACAGGCACACATTTGTGCCCATAGCCCATAGGCAGCCCTTCTTCCTCCTAGCCTGTGTTTTTGGGAACCTTGAGCTCTTGTCGTGGTCACATAATCTAGCTGCTAACTGCAAGGTCAGCAGGTCGAAACTTCCACCCTCTTCCTGGCAGAAAGACAAGACTTTCTCCAGTAAAGGGCTGCAGTCTCAGGAACCCAAGAGGTAGTTATGTCCTGTCCAATAGGGTCATCCTGAGTCCGGATTGACTTGATGGCAGCCAGGAGGGAAAGGACATCAGGGCCTTCTATCTCAGGCCACAGATGTAAATTGCTCGAGAGAGAGATTAGGAAGACAGAGGGTCTGAAGCCGTGCCAAACTTTCCTGGACCTCGTGTGGCACCAAAACAAACAAAATCCGAATCTCCTGATCGGTGGGCCTGGATCCTGGACACATGTGAAATACCCAGGAGACTTGGTGGCTACATGAGTGTTCTGCTAAAGGCAGCTCAGGCTGAGTTCCCCCATTGAATGGTATCAACACTTACTGAGATCTAATTTCCCACTAGGTCCTCAGAATGGGGGTGAGACACATGTAAATGGTCTCCAAGTAAACACTCTTCCTGAGCAATTCGTGGTTTGTGGATTCAAATTTGAAGTCATGGAAAAAGAATCAACTTTACAGCCCCATGTAACCTATTCTAACACCATCTGCTTGCTAAAGACAACAAACAAGATAAAATAGAGAAAACCTCAAATACAGTCACGTAAGAATCAGTACAGAATGAATTAAACAGACACATTTTTTAAATCGACAATATAATACGTTGACAATACTACAAAGCAGCAATTTATCTTCCAAAGAACCTAGTAGCACACACAGAAGAATCTCATCTTTTACTAGCATAATATTCATGTATCTACAGTCATATATAGTTTTAGTTTTTCCATTTATTTCTGACAGCTTCTGAGGGTTGCCACTGCCATCAAATCAACACTGATGCATCGAGTCCATTCACCGAGTCACTGCCATTGTGTCAATGGGATCCCCGTGAGGGTTGATGAGCCTGTAACTGTTTATGGAGCAGAAAGCCCAGTCATTCTCCCTTGGAGCTACTGCTAGTTTGAACCTTAAACTGTGCGGATCACAGTACAACCTACAACCCTCCACCACGGTGGCTCCATTCTGAGGTTAGTGCAACAAATACTATAAGCTGGAGAACTGAGGGAGGTGCGCTAAAAATGCTAAAATACTAAAAATAAAGAGGGGCCTTAAAAATAAGATATTCATTATATATAGTAGCGAACCCCTTTCACTGAAGACAAACGGGTGCACAAGCAAATGTGGTGAAGAAAGCTGATGGTGGCCGGCTATCAAAAGATATAGCATCTGGGGTCTTAAAGGCTCAAAGATAAACAAGCAGTCATCTAGCTGAGAAGCAACAAAGCCCACATGGAAAAAGCACACCAGCCTGTGAGATCACAAGGAGTTGAGGGGATCAGGTATGAGGCATCAAAGATTAAAAAATCATATCATTTTGAACGAGGGGGAGTGGGGAGTGGGGACCCAAAGGTAGGTAATGGGACACGCCCTTATAGAAGGGTCACAGATAGGTGTCGAGCCAGTCTGTGCATTGTACCAACAATGAAACATACAACTTTCCTCTAATTATTAAATGCTTCCTCCCTCCCCACTATCATGATCCCAATTCTACCTTAAAAATCAGAGGCTTGTAAGCTAGAACAGAGGCTGTACATTGGTAAAAATAGGAACTGGAAACACAGGAAATCCAGGACAGATGATCCCTTCAGGACCAGTGGTGAGAGTGGCGATACTGGAGGGTGGAGGTAAGGTGGGGGTAGAAAGGGGGAAACAATTATAAGGGTCTACAATAACCTCCTCTCTGGGGGACGGACAACAGAAAAGTGGGTGAAGGGAGATGTCAGACAGTGTAAGACATGACAAAATTATAACCTATAAATTATCAAGGGTTCATGAGGGAGGGGGAAGCAACGAGGAAGGTGGGAAATGAGGAGCTGATATGAAGGGCTTAAGTGGAAAGCAAATATTTTGAGAATGATGACAATGAATGTACAAATATGCTTGACACAATTGATATATGTATGGATTGTGATAAGAGTTGTATGGGCCCCTGATAAAATGATTTTTAATTAATTAAATTAGTTAACACTGTAAATTTTTATGGATGAAAGTCAGAGACACTCTAATAGAGGAAAACTATGTTTCTGGGGGGGGAGGTATTAAAAGATATGTTGTTATCAAGTATATCTAAGGAAAAGTGAAAAGGCTTTTCCTAGGGTTCTAGTTCATATATGCACGAATTTATTCCAAACAAAATGTGTTCAAGTATGTCTCTGCAATCAATAAATGGCTGCAGAATTGTTTGTTTTTTGTTTTTTTTTAAAGAAAGAGCTTTTCCACAAAGAATAATTATATCATGAAGGCATCCCAGGCCAGTCCAACTTCAGCCCATAAGCTGATTCAAGTCCCTAATTACCTCTTCAGACTCACGTACTTGCAGGTGATGACATGAGGCCACTCTGGGAGGCAGACACGGAATCCCAGTGAGGAGGAAAGTGAAGTGGCAGAGAGGGAGAGGTAGCTCCCAGAGTCCCTTACTCTCATGTGAAAGGCCACACCCCCAAGGAGGAGTCATCAAACTACCATTTGATTTTGGCTCCACCCTTAGCCAGGACTGTCTCCGTGACATAAAATCATCCAAGCCAAACAACTACTATGTATTTGGAAATCCTTCCAACCAAAGTGTTGGCATCCTATTGTAGAAGCAACTCTCACTATATTTCCCCGTGATTCACCAGGGTTTTTCTTATCTGGTTTCCAGAAGTAGATCACCAGGACTCTTCCTAGTGTGTCTTCGTCTGGAGCTCAGTTGAAAACTGTTCACCAGGAGGAGTCCACTGGGATTTGAGATACTGGTGGCAGAACTGTCATCAGCAAAGTTGCACCCAAGTCACTAAAGTGTGACAAGTTGACAGATGAGTTGTAGGTTCCTCATCTACCTCCAAAAATTGGTTATGAAGATCCAAGGAATCGAATCGGAGATAAACATTCAAATGTTAAAAATGCAACATAAATATTAACTACTGTAAAGGGCCCAGCTATACGTATATTCTGAATTAAATTGTATTTTCTTTTCCTGTCAATCATTTTTAAACAGCTTAACTGAATTTAAAAAATAATTGATACATGGAGTGAAATGTAATGCATGCATATCATTGTCTGGGAAGTGCTGAATCAGCTTCAGAACATACTGAGACAGGTGATATTATGCACTGCATAGTACCACTAGATATAGGAAATGCTTTATATCCAAATAGGTGAGCTACTTTCTCTGTGCTCCAGTCTAGAAATAGGTGTCACTTAGAAAAGGATGGTATACATTTATTAAACTTTATAAATGTTTATTATCTTTTTTTCACTTACCCAGAAGGCCAGTTTCACTTAGAAGAGCAATGAATTGACCTAGTGAGTAACAGGAGTTACTAGCGAGGGCCTAGGTGATCGCATGCTTTCTATGTTACTACTTAGTGTAGCATTAACAAATGGTAGAATGGCACTTCTTAATCAGATTTGTTTGCTCTTGTTCACATAAGAGGATATTAAGCAGGTCTCTTATCTTAAAATCTGTGGATGGAATCGCTTAGATTGTATTTTAATTTCAAAAGAATGGATTGGCTTAGTGTTTAGGTGAGGCTTATGAGAACTCTCATCATAAACTTAGGGCAGATGTATGCTACACTTAGCAGACATGAAAACCGAGGGAGGTTTGGTGGTTAAAAATAGAGGACACAAATCCTTTGGCCCTCCTGCCAAGAGCTTGGGACAGCTTTAACCACTAGAGAGCGGTGGTTAGATGCCATTGAGTTGGTGCCAACTGATGGTGACCCGGGGCCTGCGCCATCTTGCATTGTTGTGTTTGAGCCCATTGTTGTCACCGCTCTATTATAGAGGGTGCTGGCACTGATATCTTGTCGTTTCTTGGCTAGATCAGGAAAGATCATGAACCGAGCATGTGGTTTTAGGGAAAGCCAGAGACCTTATAAGAAACCCTACTTCACACGTGACATGGCAGACAGCAGTGTTGAAGAGGCTTCTGGGGCTCCAGTGACAGCCTCAGCCTAGCTCCCTGCTAAAGTCAGTATCACCTACAGCTGTGGAAGTGATCCTGCGAGTCTCCTAGTTTAAGTTATCCTCCAGATGACTGCTGGCCCTACTGACACCCGGGCGGCAAGTGCATGAGAGACAGTGAAGGAGAATTGACTAGCCAACCCACTCAGGAACAAAATAAAATAAAGCCACTCCTATTTTTGGAAATCATTTTTACACATCAGTATTTACCAAAATAAACTCTCAAAACCAAACTCATTGTCATAGAGTTGACTCTGATTCATAGCGACTCTACAGGACTACCTCGCATTGGCCAATAGGGTTTTCAAGGCCCAAATCTTTATCGGGGTCAAGTCAATGCCAATGGGGTTTTAAAGCGTTGTCACTGATGTGTTTTAATTGATAAGTAAAGGCTTTGGGCTGTCTTATAACAGAAACTTTGTATTTATTTTTCACAAATCAAATTTTCAAAGAGATATTTAAGGTGTTTTCCTATATTCTAGAATAATATGTATGTTAAGATTGAGGGAAAGGGTAGAAAAATGCAAATTCTAGTCAAAGTAAATAAAATCATATGCCCATTTAAGGTTCCATTTTCTTTCCCATTCTTAGTGTGATATTACTCAGCATGATGTATTATGGTTTTAGGGGTGATTTGTATTCATCATAAATTTTCCTTCAGGATTATTAGAGCCCATTGTGAGATGCTTAAGACTGTCTGAAAGTCATTTATCATTCAGAATTTATGATAAAACCACTACAAGGCAGCTTTCAGATACCCAGTCCTATTTGCCCTTCTGCACAGGGAAAGAATATTTGGAAAGTGACCTTGATGCTTTCATAGTGTGCTATTATAGTAAATGCCATTAATGCCAGAACTTTTAAAACATCAATACTATAAAGAATCAATTGCTAAGATATCTTCAAATGTATACCCCTACATTTTATTTCTGTTTTACCCAGATTGCAAATAAGCTGTTTCTAGCAAGCCACGTTTTTGATGTAGCACTGGTGAATACTTTTAAAATCAATGAAAATTTCTCTGGCCATTCAAAAGATGAAGGGAGCTTTCTTCAGATTGTATTTCTGGTAAATATATGCATATTTAGCTGGTTTTATTTTTCTGGGAAAGGAGGAGAGTTGCCGTGTAAAGAATTGTGCTTCCCCATGAACAAGGGACCCATGCAGCGTGCAAGGCAACTAGAACCATCCTCCAGAGGCCCCATAGAGAGAAAGCCTTCCCTCATCTGCCACTCTGAATTTGGATGCTTAGCCTTCTAAAGCATAAGGCAATACAGCCATGCCATGCGCTGTCTCTGTCTGAATAGCACCAGAGAGCTAAAACAGTAAAAGAAAGCATAAATGAAAACGAGGAAAACTTTCAGCAATATAGAATCCCACAACAGCTGTAACAACAGCCTTAAGCACACCAATGATCATAAACACGGTGCATGACTTGGCAATACTGATTCATTGCACACACACACAAAGCCATCATGAGTCAGTGCTTACTGGACAACAATGACCAACAATAACAAAGCTACCTGATCTTGATTTACAAAGGGACATTATCTTGACTGGACTAGACAGTAAGTCTGTCCTTTGCTCCTGAAGCAGATCACTCTGTCTTCCAAATCTGTCCACTATATGTATATTCCTGTAAAATAAGCTCTTCAAGTGCCATTGACCCATAGCTGTCTTATGTACAAAAGAACACACTCATAGCCGTTGTTGTGTTTGAGCCAATTGATACAGTCATTGGGCCCATTGTGTCCATTACCTCACTGAGAGTCTTCCCCTTTATCACTGACCAAGCAGGAGGTCCTCCTCCAGAGACCCCCCTCTCCTGATCTCCTATTCAAGGTATGTGAAACACAGGGACCTGCCTCTCCTGATCTCCTGATCTCAAGGTATGTGAAACACAGTCCTTCTGGATTTTACCAAGGGAGGTGTGTCATCTGCACATCAAAGAGTACAGCTTTTTCTACTATTTGTTCAGCATATACGTTTGAATACACACTGTGAAAGGATACAATCCTGACACACACCTTTCCAGATTTGAAAGCATGCAAGATTCCCTTCTTCTGTTTGAAACAATTGTCTCTTAGGTTCTGCAGGATTCCAATGAAAGGGTCTGGAATTACCGGTCTTCAAAAATCATAGACCATAGGGAAAAAGGCTCATGTCTTGGCTAAGGGGGAAGTCATTTAACTTTCTCTCCTGGTTACCGGTGTGTCCTGTTTCACAGAACATCATTTCTCTTCATTTTGATGCTTGTCTTATTTTGCTGAGAGTAGAGCTGGCAGCTCTTGAACGCTTTACCACTTTGCTGAATTTCCAGTCCACAGTCCCTTCAACTCTCCCTCCCTCTAGCAACGTATTTGTTGGTGTCGGTTTCCACACCGTTACAGATATGTACACCTCTACGTCGCATGCATATTTTGGTCTGACTGTATCTAGAGCAGTGGTTCTCAACCTTCCAAATGCTGTGACCCTTTCATACAGTTCCTTATGTTGTGGTGACCCCCAACCATACAATTATTTTCATTGCTACTTCATCACTGTAATTTTGCTACTGTCATGAATTGGGTGATGCCTGTGAAAGGGTCGTTCGTCCCTCAAAGGGGTCCACAACCCTCATGTTGAGACCTGTTGCCTTAGAGAAAGCAATGACAAAGGTGTGGAGAGAATGTAGAACTTCAAATGTTCATTTAAAAAATACTAATTAAAAAATAAAACAAAGCACTAATTTAATGAGGTAAATTCTGAAAGTAAAAAGAAAAACTTTCTAGTGATTAGATTCAGTCTTAGAAAGTTGGAATTGTCTCAAGTTTCAGATTATGTGGTTACTTCAAATCTCAGATTACTCTTGAAATGTGAACCGAAGCAAAATTACAATAAATAATCCTGGGGACAAATCTCCTTTACACTACCCACATCACTATACAAATGAGCCTTAAAAAAAAAAAAACACCTATTGAGACGTATAATTGAAAGAAAACTGAATTTTCTGAGGGACTTTTTGAAGCCTCTGTGAGTGGGTATTCTTGTCTAGATGTTTTTCTAATACACATGAAACTATAATGCACCCTTTTCTATCAGCTGGTTCAAAATTTATGCCCATGTAGAATTTTCTATAGAAGCAGATTCCCTGACGGAAAGATGGGGACTATCAGGACCGGCTCAGGTTTCAAGGGACCGTATATTTGCAAGTTAGAATTGTAATTCATTTCCACTGATAACAGTCTATCTCCCTCTGTGTCCTGAGAATTTTCGTTACTCATTTTGGAGATACAATCTGGTCACTTAAGTCTGTTTGTGAATGACAGAGAGCAGGGTGTGTTTAGAGGAAAATAGCTGTTAACACATATAGGGGGAAAAAATGACAGCGTTGGCAAGTTTCCTTCCGTTCCCTGCCAGCTTTCCTTTGTGCCGACATGATTTTTCCTCCAGGTCAGTTTCTAACATTAAAGGACGGTCAGTTTTCCTGTTACGGTTATTCTGTCCACACACACAGTATCACCCTCTTTCCTTCTGTTCCCCAAATAATTATACAGTCTCTCCATGGCTTCTGCAAAGGCTTTCTTGATTACTCACTAGATTTGAAATATTGGGTTGCAAATAGATAGACATCTTGAAATCAGCGGCAGAGAGTTTGCCTGGCAATGTTTACATACCGAGTTGAAGAAATCTGAGGGCCAGCGGAGCAGATGCATTCTTATTCCAACCAAATACTCAGAAGAAGAAAAAACAGTTCCCCTCTTCGAAGAAGGCTGTGTCTTCTGTGTTAGAAATCAGCTAAATGAGATTTAGGACCTTAGATTAAAATTCCTGCAAACATTTTTCCATCAGTGTAGGAAAACAATGGACTAACCGCCCCCCTGAATATTAGGGGATTTGATTGTTGGCCCCCAAAAGGTGAACAAGTCAAGTTGTACGTAGTCCCATCTAGTGAGAGTCATGATCCCTGGTGGCATTTTAGAAAAATTAATTATCCTTCTTTTACCCCCATTCTATGAAGAATTAAAAGAGAGCCCTAGCTTAAGTCACATCACAGTTTTATAGTTTTATCATCTCTGTTATCATACAAAGACACAATAAAGAAATCATACTTCAAAAATTCAAATGTTATACTCAACCACCACATTCTGCCTATTGACGTTGTTAGGTGTTGTCGAGTTGGCTCCACTCCTCGCAATCCCACGTACAACAAAATGAAACACCACCTGGCCCTACACTCTCCTCACACTTATTCTTGTATCTGAGCTCCATGCTGGCCACCACTGTACCAATTCACCTTGTCGGGGACCTTCCTCTTCTTCCTGGTCCTTCTCCAGGGACTGTTCTCTACTGGTAACATGTCCGAAGTATGTGAGAGGAAACTTCACCCTCTTTGGCTCTAAGACGAAATCTGGCTGTACTTCCTCCATTACAGACCTCTTTGTTCTTTTGGAAGTCCACGGTACTTTCAATATGATCTTCTAACACCAGAGTTCAAATGCATCCTTATTTCTTCTGTCTTCCTTAGACAACGTCAAACTTTCACATGCAGATGAACCAACGGGCTTTGGTCAGGGGCACCTTGGTGCTCAAAGTGATATCCTTGTTCTTCAAGATATTAAAGAGAACTTGTGCAGCCAATTCACCAAGTGTCATTTGATCTCTTGACAGCTGCTTCGATAAGCATTCAATGTTTACTCCTTTTACAATGATGTTACCTATTGGTCTAGTTGTGAGGATTTTTGTATTCCTGCCCATTGAGTTGTAATCCACACTGAAGGCTACCATCCTTGAGCTTCATCAACAAGTGGCCTAAGTCCTCCTCACATTCAGCAAGCAAGGTTTGTGTCAGTTGTACATCACTAGTTGTTATTTTATTTTATTAGGGGCTCATACAACTCTTATCACAATCCATACATACATCAATTGTGTAAAGCACATTTGTACATTTATTGCCCTCATCATTCTCAAAGCATTTGCTGTCCACTAAAGCCCCTGGCATCAGCTCCTCATATGTTTCCCATCCCTCCCCACTCCCCACTCTCTTGTGAACCCTTGATAATTTATAACTTATTATTTTGTCATATCTTGCACTGTCCAACATCTACCTTCACCCATTTTTCTGTTGTCTGCCTCCCAGGGAGGAAGTTATCTGTAGATCCGTGTAATCAGTTTTCCCTTTCCACCCCACCCTCCCAGCACCCTCCTGGTAAGGCCACTCTCACCATTGGTCCTGAAGGGATCATCTGCCCTGGAGTCCCTGTGCTTCCAGTTCCTATCTGTACCAGTGTATATCCTCTGGTCTAGCTATATTTGTAAGGTAGAATTGGGATCATGACACTGGGGGGGGGGACATTTAGGAACTAGAGGAAAGTTGTATATTTCATCATTGCTACGCTGCACCCTGACTGGCTCGTCTCCTCCCTGCAACCCTTCTGTAAGGGGATGTCCAGTTGCCTACAGATGGGCTTTGGGTCTCTACTCCACACTCCCCCTCATTCACAATGATATGATTTTTTGTTCTGATGATGCCTGATACCTGATCCTTTTGACACCTCATGACCACACAGGTTGGTGTGCTTCTTCCATGTGGGCTTTGTTGCTTCTGAGCTAGATGGCCGCTTGTTTAACTTCAAGCCTTTAAGACCCCAGATGTTGTATCTTTTGATAGCTGGGCACCATCAGCTTTCTTCACTACATTTGCTTATGCACCTGCTTTGTATTCAGCGATTGTGTTGGGAAGGTGAGCATCATGGAATGCCAGTTTAATAGAACAAAGTATTCTTGCATTGAGGGAGTACTTGAGTGGAGGCCCAATGTTCATCTGCTACCTTAATACTAAACCTATAAATATATGCACGTAGATCTATTTCTCCATCATCCTATATAAATATATTTACATATGTACATGCCTTTATTTAGATGTCTATAAATGCCCTTTGCCTCCTAGCTCTTCCCTCTATGTCTTTTTACTTTTCTCTTGTCCCACTATCATGCTCAGTCATCATTTGGGTTTCAGCAATTCCTCTTGGTTACATTACCCTTGATCACACCCTACCAGGCCTCCTAAACCTTCTTCACTGGATCACTTGTTGTTCCCTTGTCCCTGGGTTTATTAACACCACTTCCTTTCCCACCACTTTCTTCTTTCCCATGTCCTGTGGGAACTGTCGGTCCCGTTGTTTTCTCCTCCAGGTTGTTCATCTAGCCTATCTTATTTAGACAGATCTGCGGAGATAATAACATGCAAAAAACAAGACAGAGCAAAATCAATCAACAAAATAAAACAAACCAACAACAAGCCAATGACAAAAAAAACCCAAAATACAACAACAACAAAGAAAAGCTTGTAGTTAGTTCAAAGACTGTTTGTTGGTACTAGTTGTCAATAAGCCTTCTTCCAATCCCGATGTTATATTCTTCTTCATACAATGCAGCTTCTTTGATGAGTTGTTCAGCAGACACATTGAATAAGTAGGGTGAAAGGATGTAGCCTTGACACGTACCTCTTCTGATTGCAAACCATTCAGTACATCTTTGTCCCCTTCACATATCGCCCGCTGATCTATGCACAGTGTGCACAATGAAGTTTCCTGCAATTCCCATCCTTCCCGGGGCTATCCATAGCTTGCTATGATCCATGCAGTTGAATACCTTTACATAGTCAATGAAATACAAGTAAATTTATTTTCGATATTCTCTACGTTTAGCCAAGATCCACCTGATACCCACAATGATATCTTTTGATCCATATCCTGTTCAGAATCCAGCCTGAACCTCTAGCAGTTCCCCATCAATGGTAACATTTTACTTGCATGTGATATTAATGATATATTATATAATTTGAGCATTTTGTTGGGTCACCTGTCTTTGAAATGTGTGAAAATGTCTTTTACACTCAGCTAGCCAAATAGCTCTCCTCCAATGATTTTGGTCGAGTTGAGTGAGCGCATTCAGTGCTTCATCAGCTTGGTGAAACATTTCCATTGGTATTCCACCAATTCCTACAGCTTTACTGTTGGCTAATGCGTTCAGTGCAGCTCAGACTTCTTTCTGCAGTACCATTTGTTCTTATGCACACGCTGTCTCTTCAAATGGTTACGTGCTGACAAGTTCTTATGGTACCCTGCCTCTGTAGTCTCTCCATCTTTTCACAGTTCTGCATCATTCAATATTTTTCCATAGAATCTTTCAATATAGCAACATGAGGGTTGCATTTTTCTTGAGTTCTTTCAGTTAAAGTTATACCAAGCATGTTTTTCCTCTTCGGTTTTCTACCTCTAGCTCTTTGTGCATTTCATTAAAATATTTTCTTTGTCATCTCCAGCTGCCCTTGGAATGTCCTGTTCAGCTCTTTGACTTCAAAATTTCTTTTTTTGCCTTAGCTACTCTATGATGAAGAGCAAGTTTTAGAGTCTCTTCTGACATCCACTTTGATATTGCCTCTATTTCCTGTTCTTTTGCTGACTTTGCTTCCTCATATGTGATGTTCTTGATGACATCCCACAACTCCTCAGGTATCCATTCATATGTATTTAATGCATCATATCTATTTTTGAAATGTCCTTGGGATTGGGGTAAGACATCCTCAAGGTCATTTTTTGAATCTCATGGGCTTCTTTTCATTCTCTTCAACTTCAATCTGAACGTACATTTGAACAATTGATGATTTGTTCCCAGAGTCCCCGGGACTAGTTTTACCTGCTGACACTGAGCTTCCTGGCTAGTCCATGTACATAAGCACCTATTTTCATCTTAATCTCACATCTGCAATGGGTTGCTCATCTTACACAGTTTTGAAGGATGAATCTTTGCCAAAAAAGAGAGTAGTATATATTTTAAGTGTGATTCAATTCTGTTCATTGTAGTTTTTAAAAAAATGCTTCATAATCAAAAGCAAGAAAGTGATGAGCAGAAAAATATAGTTCTATTATGAAACAAATGCAGTTATCTTCAATAAACAGAACTTCAGCATATAGAAACCAATTCTAAGTAATCACAAGAATATATATAAATACACAAATACTTAGGTTTATTTTATCATCTTACAACACAAAAATATCTTAAGCACAGAGTCCCACAAACCCACAGATACATTTTGTCAAATGTTATGCTATAGTTTTCTCAAAAGTTTCTTCCCCTGTGGCAGTGAGAACCTGGTCTTTCTGAAATATGGCCTACTGCCTGACAGTAAAGATCCAGAGAGGGACTCAACCACCAGGGAGAACGCCTTCCCACCTAACTATCAAATGCAGAATAAAATCCAACAGAACATCATCCTTCGTATTTCAATTTTTATCTTTTCTAAACACAAATGTTGACATTTGCATGGAAATCTTTCAGCAAATTTGGCAGGAAAAAAAATCCAATTCCACCTTTTCAAAAGAATTCTACCTGTCTTGAAGGAAATGTTATTGAAGACCCATAAATGACAAGAAATGCCTTTCAAGCCCTCCCTAAAACACTGTCACATTTACCAGGTGACATTTTCTTCTACTTCCTATCGCTTATCTGACACAATAGTGTATCAGCAATACACTATAGGGGAGATAATTGGAATCAAGAAAGCTAATCCACCTTTCTGCTTCAACTGTCTGAGGGGGGAAAATGAAGTCACAGCAAATACTTTTAAAAGCACAACAGTGGAATGTCAATTTCCTGACTCAGCAGCCCAAATAAAAATGGCAAAACTATTCACAGAGCCTTAAGAACCTGCTACATCTGGTATTCGGCGGTATAATGTGCTTCACTGCAGTCCTGAATTGAAGTTGTAGGAAAGAAAGCTGTAACAAACCCTTTTCCCCAACATCCAAGTAAAGACATGTCAGGCTGCATACAAGCACACGAGCCCATGGGTTCGTCTGCGTTAAAGTGAACAACTAATATCTTGATCTAAAAGAGCAAGACTTTCAGGAAAGCAATTCTAAGTTCCAAAAGGACCACACTTTCAAAATGTTACTTATAGGAACCATGTCACCTAACAACACAATTAATCAGGAAGCACGTGAACCCAGGCAAAACCTGATCAGGATGGTATTCTTACTTCCCTACCTCCCCTACGTCCTGAAACAAAGCTTTGTAGTCATCATTCAAAAAAGAAAACTGTCAAATTATAGAAATTCTCCCACTTGGAAGATAAAAACAAGAGATTATTTAAAACAAAAAAATCATATTTGATGATTATTTTCTATTCAAAATATAAGTTGTTTTGCCAAGACCAATGCCCACATAATTTTCCTGTTTCTTTTAGCTTGGCAAAAAGTGTTTTACTTGGATACATCTACTGACATGACCAGAGTTCCTAGCTGGTGCATACTGAGGGACAAGTCATTGCAGGGCTGAGGGTCTAAAACCCACCCAGAGGTATCAGAAGAAAGGTCTGCTGATACACTTCTGACAGATCCCATTCATGAAATCCCTTAGCCATAGTTTTGTTCTGCATATGGGGGGCTAGCATGAGTCGGAATCTACTCCACAGGGACTGCTTGAGTTAGCTTTTTTGTTTGTTGCCTTGTTTGTCTAACCCACATTACCAAGAGGCCAGATATCCCGTGACAGGAGTAAAAAGGTCTTCTCTCTTGAAAGAGAAAATATCTAACTAGCCACTGGACTTGACACCACTGGATGAAGGAACTGTCTTCTCAAAAGGCAGCAGACAAGCTCAGCAGGCTGTGAGCCTGGCCCCCAGATGCAGACAGCAGGAAATGCCCCTCACCTTCACTTAATACCCTTCTGTGCTGCTTCCTACCTGACTGACCAGAAGGACATGCAGTTAGATCCTGAGATGGGTTCATTGAACTCTGAAGTTAGGCTTTGAAAAAATAGAAGAAGTTGAAGTTCTTTTAAATGCTCTCCTTTTATATACTAAAGTGCTTAGAAGGACAAAATTTATTTTTAAAAATACATAATAGAAACTTGAAGTTTAATATTTCATAGGCTGGGTTCAGAATCCTGCTTACTCTTTAAGATTGCATCTTATTATTACACTTGTGCAGAACATCCAAGGCATGAATTATTGCAAACTGATTCACCGTATGTCACCTCTTACTAATTAATTGTCATATACTTATGTAAACAGCCACTTTTTGTGAGACACTAATAGAAAGTGAATTTATGATGAAAACTTTATGGTAATTAATTCTACCTCAATGTTTCAAGCTGAATAAAGCAAGATCTCTATGTATTTGCCTATAGAGAACCCAAACCCAACTGAGGTAGTTAGTTTTTTGTGCCAACCTGGCCAATAAACGCATGTGGGGTTAATTGAAAGGTGGAGTGATAAACGGCTCAGTGAGTCTCCCCTTTCTAGTTCTCAGGTCTCTTGCTTTGTGATGGTCGCACCAGGGTGCAGCTACCTTAGCAGTTCCCTGCTTCAGCTGGCAAGGCTGACTTCCTGCAAGACATCCCCAAGGAGAAACTACCTGGACCTACCCCAATGCAACCCTAGGTGCTGGAGCACCCGTGTGGAGACCCCTGCCAGCACTGAGATGCTGAGACAGTCACTGACTCAGCTTTCCTCCTGCAGTCGGCATTGTTGTGTCTGTTTTGTGAGATGGAGGAGGACTTTGTGGATTCATGTCGGACATATGGGCTAATGTTGGACTTGCGGGCTTGGGAAGCACTGGGTTGGGATGTTTTCTTGATGTGCACTTACCCTTTATATAAAACTCTCTCTTATATACGGTCTTCTGTGAATTTGTTTCTCTAAAGTACTCAGACTAACACACCAATCAAACCTACTGCCATGAAGCCCTATAATTATTTACAGTTGCCTGGAAGAGTGTTTCTGAGATTGTAAATCCTTGTGGGAACTGACAGCTGAATCTTTCTCCCAGAATGGAGCTGCTGGTTTAGAACCACCAACCTTATAGTTAGCATCCACACTTATGCCCCCAAACCATCAGAGGTCCTTCCATGGGTAATACCAAGAGGAAATAAAGCACCCCCTACGCAGCACTGACATTTAAATGTTCCCATGCTCATCATCAACGTGGCAATACTACCGTGCTGCATTTCTATCACGTTCCCTCCTGACCAATTCCAACTTTCCTTCCTATATGAATTTATGTGTTTCCTTTCTTGTTTTATAAGCAAATATCTATTTATTTCCTACTTAGGTGAAAGCATTACATTGAAACTGTGGATTCAATTCTTAACATAGAAATGCTAGTGCAAATCAAAAAGTACTGCTATACATTTATGAAACAAAACACTAAACCGTGAAGCTGTTGCTTCTTATAATATCCTCCATTTCGGTCTATCCATTTTGAAAGCTAGTGTTTCTATTCTTCCAATTGCTCCTGAAGAATTTTGCACTGTTTGATAAACATGGCCAGTTTTGGCATCCTTGGGCCAATCAAGTCATGTTCGTTTTAAACGCTCTTTGAGTTTGGGGAAGATAGAGAAGTCTCAAAAGGCAAGAGCAGGGGAGTGCAGGGGACAGAGTAAGATTTCCCAGTGAAGGTACACAGGGCATCTCTTGTTACCCTCGAAGAAGGTATGAGTAGGTGTGCTGTTCTGATTGGGGGAAAACATAATTCTCAGTGCACCTTTGTTTGTATTTTTCTCAATGGTAGTCTGAGAGCTTACATCTAAGCACCCCATTTGCAGAGGGCTATGGATGACTGTGAAGGCCCCAAATCCATTTGCAGGGTTCCTGCTTGGAAAAATTCCTATGGATTATTTATCAGGGATGTGAATACCATTCCTATCAGAGAGAGTATTAAAAAGTGGATTAATGCAGATGTACCTGGGCTAAAATTCAACATCCCACCACTTCTTCTCCCTTTTGACTCATTTATATTTGCTGTCATTTTTATTATTTTTTCTATTAGCTTCTCAACTGAGGTTTTTCTGTGTTTAATATGTTTAAACTACTGAATTGTATGATATGTCAATTACATGTCAGTAAAACTTTTAAAATTTAAAAAGAAATCCAACAAAAAAATGTCCAGTAGCTATGAATTCACCAGGGATTTCCACTTAGCATTCAGAGAAATTGATAGGGATTCTACACAAACTATTCTTGAACAGGGAAAAGGACAGCAAATTCCTGGACTTGTTTCATATGTGAACAACCCTGATGCCAAAAGACTTTACCACAATCAAAAACTACAGCGTAATATCTCCCATAAACACAGATGCAAAAGTTCTCAACAAAATCCTAATCAATAGAATTCAACATGTGCCTGAAGCTTAAGACCACAGAATTCAAGTGAATTCGACAGTTGAATGGTTTAATAATAATGGACACCCTCAATTTCCCATCAGACTCTACCCCTCCCCCATTTTCTATTTTGTGCTTCATTTGATGGCCTGGGAGGCTGACCTCACCCAGGTTTGCCTCTCTGGCCTCCCCATCATTTGATCCCCAGCTGCATCCTGCAGATGGGCCACTCCACCAAGGGGTTGAAAGGTGACGAGTGAGATTAGGGTATTATTTGGTGTTCCATTCTCACATAGATGTCTGCTTCTCTCTAACACGGTCAGTCGCTCCTTGGGAGAAAGATACTCCCGGACAGAGGTACAGTCTTGGAAACGTACCAGGGCAGCTCTACCCTTCCTGCAGGGTCTCCGTGCGTCAGTATCACCATGATGGCAGTGACTGTGGCTTCTGCTTTCGTCCTCCCCTAAGCGTGGCCACTACCTGACCATCGTGTTTCGTGAGATTTTCATTTCAGATTTAGACAGCCAGGCCTTTTTGCCGAATTCACTTTTTCCTGGAGGTTCTACTGAACCCTCCGCTCTTGGTCCCCTTATTATTCACGGGGTCACCATGCGTCAGAGACTGACACACCTCCAAATAACTTCTGCCGAATACACCCTAGAAACAGGTCTCATAGAAGTCATTAAATGCTTCTTTGCATTAAACATCCCACTACCTCACTTGGTTTATGTTCTTTTCTGATTGACAGAATTAATTATTTGTGTGTGTTGCTCTCTACTGCCAGTATATCCAAGAATGTAGTGGACCACCCCGGCGACAAAGTTATAATAACACTTCTGAGACAAAATGCAACACCTTCAATCCTGGGTCCTCAGGGAAATAGACACAGGGTCATTGAGATCAGCTAGCATAGCACTGGTCCCAAAGACAAGGTTCTACATCCTGCTTGATGGGGAGCCGCTGGAGTCTTGAAAGCTCCTGAGCAGCCATCGAAGGCCCAGCTGCTTACCTTTCCTGGCGCTGAGGAAAGGAAAGTGGCCAAATAAGTTAGTTGATACTATTTATTTTTCCTCTTTTAAATACATCCTGTTCTGGACTGTTCATCACTGACCCTGCTGATTTTACCTTCTGTATAATGATATTCTTGTTCCCATGAATTATTTTTCTATACTGCAAAATACTTTTAAAAAATATGGCTCTGATTACATGAAACCTACAACTCTTCTCTTCCCTGCCAGCCACTTTTGTAAACATGTCAGTGGCTTACAATAAAAATTATCCCAGCAGTATATTTCAGAAAGGTCTGCAAACTCTGGTGTTATATTGTACAAGTCTCCCTAATTCTAGCCAGTTTATTAAATTTGGAAAATTCTATCCTTCTTAGGAGCTCCATTCCATTTTGCTTGCCTAACTTCTACTCACCATTTTCGTGTTTCACTTTTGAGTGAACCTTAGCTGTCACCAAATGTAGGTCATATTATCCTGGTCTAATTATCAGAAGAGCACATACAATCCTTCTGCTAGTGTATCACAGAGTACATTGTGAAATGATCTGATTGCGGTCTGTTTTTCATTTGACTTTAAGAACCCAGAAAGCAGAATTCTATGTATTTTTCTTTACCATTGGATTCACATGGCCTAGTATCATAGCTGCTATCTGGTTGGAGTTCAATAAATAGTACAGTCATTGGAACAAAATATTGCCATTTGTAAATGAGAAAAAATAGTGAAGCTCCATCTTATTTTTTGTCAGTATTTAGTGTCCACCTAAGTCTTAACTATAAAAGTATAGACTTCAAAAATCTACTGTTCAATCTAAATTGAAATATGATTTTTACCAATTAAATAAAAAATTCATGTTGATTTTGTTAATTACTTACTATCAATGCGTAATAAATTTAGTGGCTTGAAACAAGAATCAACGTATCTTTTGTGTAAAGGACCACAGGGTAAATATTTCTATATTTTGTGATGTAAGTACTTAATTCTTTGTTGTTGAATAAAAACTCATGTTGTTTGTTGTGATGTGCCATTGAGTCAATTCCAAATCGTGGTGACCTTGTATGACAGTGGAAGTGCCCAGAGGAGTTTCCGGGTAGTAATCTTTATGGAAAGGCGGTTGCCAGGGGTCTTCTTGCAAGCAGTGCTGAGGGGTTCAAACTACCTAGCTATGAGTTAGCTGCTAAGAAACAGAAGAACTATGTTCTAAAAGAACTATTTATTGACACTGATTTTTACAGTGTCACAAAATTATACTGCTATTCTGATTTTTCCAACTATTTAATATTGTGTGATTTATTCTTAGTGTACAGGTAATATAGAAACACTGGTGGGCTGGTGTTTTACTATGAAATGTTAATCCCTGACTGAACACAAAGCATTTTCCTTATTTCTTGTGGCTTTGGGGATTAAGAATTCAGAGAGTGCTTTGATTGGTGATTCTTCAGCCCCTCTTGATGTTGACAGAGGTTACTTGGCAGTCTTTAGCTTTGGAAGGGCTAATCTGCCAGGTGTAAGAAGGTTTTCTCCCTGAATCTGGGACCTTGATGTGAAGGTCCCGAAGGCTGGGATCAACTGAAATTGTTACCTCAGTTGTTGAATTAGTTTCCCGAGAGACCTAAGATGACCGATATATATTGAGTATAAGGCATTTATCCATATGTGAAATTGGCTAGGGTTTGAGAGGAAAGAACACAGTTGATCAGCATTAACAGATTGCCAGGCTGTAGTGATACAGGTTTCTCGGCTTCCTCCGTAGAAAGTACTTATGTTAACACACACTGTCAGGTTTTGTATGGCTGCTCACTTTTCATCTGACCATTGCCTTCTTTTTGTTCTTCATCCTTCAATTGCCTTTCCTTTACAGTTCAAAACAAGCCTGCAGAGTAAATGCCGAAGCATAATCCTGTATTAATTTATGGGCCATACTGTGGCTTACCAGAAATGAAATGCTTTGGTCCCATGAAATCCTAATCACTTTCACAGCCAGCAGGTGCCAGAACTAAAGCATTTCCAGTGAGGTGAACAAGAACATTAAATAAAATCAGTGCTCGGGACTGGATGCATTTAAGTCAGGGAAGGAAAGTGCCATGCTGCTGATCAAAGCTTGGCCCAAGGTGGCAACTCCATTTGGCTTTAACTCAGTGGGAAAGGCAGCAACTTCAAATCCATGGTCAGTTCAATTCAATTTAGTGAGAGACTTTCCCAGCTATTTCTGTGATGCATACCAAGCAGGGAGATGCTGAGCAGCCTTATGAGAAATCTCTCAGGTGAAAAATGATATCTAAAAACTGCCCCCTCTACAAGTTCTTTCAACTACTCCTGGTCATTTAAGGCAATATCCCTAAGCAGAACAAAATCCCTAAAGGAGAGACAGGCAGCTCCTGGGAAGCCATCTCTGTTACAAGTGAACAGTTCGGACCCCATTCCTGGCAGCCCATTGAGCTCTCACATACAAAAGGGCGTAGGGTAGCACTTTCCCTATTAAACTTTGACTGGTAGTTGCCCCAGTAAAAGGAGATTGGGGGAAAGACAAATCTAGGTGTTCTGGGATGAATTAATTTTCTGAATACATAAATGATTGAAAATTAATTTGATCAATTCTAAGAAGAGTAGATATGTAATTCATTAATATTTTATAAGCTCACGATAAAAAGAAAGCTAATTAGAATATTTTAGTTCTAATTATTGGTTAGGTCAATCTAAAACAACTTCTCAAAGCTGGCAAGAAAGGTACATTTGCATCTCTATATGTATTTGGAGGTGTTAATATATATCCATGTTTCCATTTTTATCGTAAAACATATAGGGTGCAAAGTTATGAAAACTTCTTAGCCATTGCCGACAGTTTGAGAAAAGACATCATTTGGCTTAGAGCTGCAAAAGTGGCACGTGGGCCACACCTGTTCACCTTGGCTACACTTGAGAGCATAATCCAGCTCCATACAAAGCCCAGATTGATTGGCACACGGCAGAGGTTACACCTGCATCTGCCCCCATCCTTCATTTTCCCTATGCTGACACTAGTCATTCCACTTGGGGCACTTTCCTTCTCCTCTGGGTAGAGTAATCCATTGCAATAAACACACAGAACCCAGAGACAGGACAATTATGGGAGTTGATGAGGGAAGTGAACACGTTTATTAGGGAATTCTGAAAATATGAGGGATACAGTCGGTCTGTAGCAGTGCCTTCTCTCAGCCGGCAGCTGCATGTGTCTCTGGGGCTCAGCCTCTCAGGCCCACTATTTCTTCTTGACTTCTGCTTTGTTCCAACAGCAGAAGCCCTCTGTTGTGATGCCTTGCCGTTTCATGGTCTCTTGTCTCCATGCTGAAGCTCCCCTGTTTGGTACCACTGGTTCCGGTCTGACCCGGCTTCCAGGGCCGCTACCCCTTCACCCAGGGATCTTTAACATGCGCCACTGCTGGCTCTTCTTCTTTTCTGGTCTCAAGAATTATTTCTGTTCCTTCATCCGAGCTGGCCCTTACATACAGAATAATAGCCAAACTGACCAAAGAGTTTGAGACCTCTATACTTTATTGGGTCGCTATGAGTTGGCATCAACTTGATGGCAATAAGTTTGAGTTTGATACTTTATTCACAGGGTCTCACTCAATCATATGGTGGGAGTTATAAACAAAGGGTTAGAAGATGCCTATGAAGGCAACTCTACTGTACCAGAGGGGCTCATAACCCCAGCCGCTGGGGATATCTAGATCGACTGGCATAACATCGCTCATAGAAGATTGCTTTGATGAGCAGAGGCTGGGGTCTAAAAGCTTGTGAGTGACTATCTAAGAACTAGCTATTGACCTTCCCTTGACCAGAGCAAAGAAAAGTTAAGAAAACCAGCGGTTCAAGGAAGTAATCAGTCTAAAGGACTAATGGACCACTCAAATCAGATCCCCCTCCACTCCCCTCCCCAGAGAACCGAAGAACTACATAGCGCCTGGCCACCGCTGCTGACTGCTTTGATCAGAATCACAAAAACGTTCTAGATAATGTAAAAGAAAAAACTTAAAAAAGGCATTCAAAAGCATAAAAAGACCACACTTAACAAATAGAGACTGGTAAAACCCATGTGAACATTGACCTTAGACATAGATAAAACCTAGAACTGAACCCAACTCTGGGTTCAACCAAGTTTTATTAGTAATGTTAATAAAACTCACAGAACAAACAACCACGTGAGTTCCACGGGGCAGCGTTTGCCGTCCCCCTCCCCTCCCCCCTCCCCCCCCCCCCCACAAGACCTAAGAGTTGGAAAGAAGAGCAAATGGGCACAAGGAGCCCTGTGAGGAAGTGAGGAAGTGAGAAGGATGCCATGATGCTGCAGGAAGTGCAACTCAGGCCATCGATCAAAATGTGTACAGATATTGCTGAAAGGAACACTCACTTGTTCTGTAAACATTCACCTCAACCTCGATAAATAAATAAACACGAGGAAGTTATGTGTGCGCCAGGAGAAGCCTGTGACGGTCAGTGGAGGGTTAAGAAGCAGGTAAGAAGAGGAGACCTGGGGGGCGGCGGGGGGCGCTCCTGGCTGCTCACAGAAAAGCGCACCAGCAACTCTCAGGGAGAAAAATGCTGGCAGTTTTCTTCCAGAAAGATTACAGCCTTGTAAATACAGTAGAACCCTGCACCTCGACGCTTATCCGTTGTAGAAGGAGAGTCGAGATGCGATGCAGTTGAGTTCTGAATCAATTTTTCCCATAAGAAATAACTGAAAACTAATTAATCCGTTCTCAACCACCAACTTTTTACCCTAACCTGGCTTTTTAATACAAAACATTACACAGAAACTTCAAAGTAAATGTGTTCAGAGGTAAATAATATAATTTAAATAAGAAACACGAGATTTAAAAAGTTTTTAAGAACTACAGTATGGTCCATACCTTGAGACGGATGAGGATCTGGATCTGTGGACACGGATGTGGAGAGGAGGATGGAGAGAGTCACTGTTGGGAAGGAGAATCCCCTTCCATGAAATCGACTGGTAGCTGCTTTTCAGGAGTTTTTTCCCCTTCTTTGCTTTTTTTCACTAGGATCTGGCTGGCTTTCTCTTTAAAAAAACAAAATCTCTCTAATGTGGTCTGCTGTTGGCATTTCCTTAACTGTTTTTCAAAAGGGTTTACTAAATTATCATCAACAATATCGATAACACGTTAGCCAGTTCCATGGTTGCTTTCAAAAACTCTTTCCTTGGACCCATGTCTCTTTCAAGAAAACGGTATAAAAAGCCACAAAAACTAAGAAAATTATAGCAAATCGCTTGGAACACAGCCGCAAAAGGTTTAAATAATGCCAACTAATTCTGAGTGACCGAAACACGAACTGCTTTTGTTTACAAAAATCACGTGCGTCGGGTCAGATTCCGATGTTTTGTTTGGGCTCCCATGCAAAATGTTCTCAATATTTCACGTGGAAATCCAATGGTGCCGAGTAGAGTACTGATGCAGCGAATCCCGGGTGCCCCGTCCTTGGGCAGTGCTCTTTCGGCCCACGGGGTTCCCCTGGATCAGAACCACCACAATAACCGCAGGTTCTCCTCGTTTGGTTAAGCAGAAACGACAGATAATAAAACAGAAATTGTTGATATTGTATTAGAATTGTTTTAGAATGGCTAAGGTGGACACCTTGGCAAGAAATGTATCTGCTTGCTATTTAACTCACCGTGATACTAGACTGTTTGCTTTATAAACTTAAAGTGTTATGCAGAACATTTCTCTTGTTTTGAGCTTATTCATGATCTTGAATGCAAGGTGTACTTGAAATCATTTAAAAATCAATATAAAATAGATGTAGTCATCGTCACTAGGAGCCCTGGTGGTGCAGTAGGTAAGCTTCTAACCTCTTTCTCCCCAGGAGAAAGAATGATGCAGCAATAAAGATTATAGCTTTGGGATCCAGATGAGGCAGTTCTACTGTATCCTGCAGTCACGATGAATTTAAGTGGACTCCACTCCAATGGGCCCATTCTTCTTTTATACCTAAGTATAGTAACAGACATTTTATAATCAAAACAGATATATCGACATTACTTACTACGTGAATTATAGATTTAATGTAATGATTTTGAATGCCTTTTAATTACAAACGGAGGCATATCCATAGCTAGGAGACCTGGTAGTGCAGAAGAGCAGTTGGTGTGTTAAATGTGTTGCTCACCGCCAAGGTCAGAAGTTCAAAGACAGCAGCTGCTCTAAGGAAGCAAGGTAAGACCTCATAGATCTCATTTTCTCTGCGTTTGCCCCCAACTAAAGAGGCCTGGTTGCACTATTGATTCGGTGTTGGGTGACTAACACCTGGTTGCACTATTGATTAGGTGTTGGGCCAGTGGTAGAAAGATGAAGCTACTAGATCCCATACTAATTTACAATCTTAGAAACCCAAAAGAACAGCTACTCTGTCTTATGGGGACCTTAGGGATCATGGCAGTGAGTTTAGCTTTGTTGTTGTTGTTGTTGTTTAGTATTCATGTTAGCCCATGGAATCATCCAAAGTTGTAGAGGCCTGCCATCAATTTTCTTTCAACTCGTAGTGATCCTAGATGGGGTCTCTGAGGCCGCAACTCCTGATGGAAGCAGACAGGCTCCTCTTTCTCCAGCACAGGTGCTGGTGGGTTTGAGCTGCCACCACTTAGCAGCAATCTAGTGCTCAGCCAAACAAGATGCCTGAGATGCATAAAGTGAGCCTTAAAAAAAGATGAGTGGGTATTATAAGCATTAACAAAAAAACTGAAAAATACTCAAAAGTTTGGAATAAGAGTGGTGGGGAAGTTTGAATTAGACCTGTGCACACCCAAGAATGAATTCTCCCTAGTATTACACAAACTGTGGGTGGATTGCGTGGTCTATCTGTGACCTGTGGATCACCAGTGTGTGCCTATGGGCATCCTTCCATACTGAGTAAGCGAATTATTGACTAGACTTTCAAGATGGCAGCAGAACACCCTTCATTGGCACTCACATTTGATGTTTGCTAATCTATCATTGAAAGAAAACTCACATGAATATTTTATTAGCAAAGATCTCCAAACCCCGTCTTCTTTTCTCTCAACTCCTTTCATCAGAACCGTAACACAAATAATTAAGTTTTAAAATACAAAGCTGTTAAATACATGACTTCTAAAAGGGCATGTGAACACCCCTTTAGTTTTGACAAACGAGGTTCAGGAAGCAGTTGTGAGCACGAGGACATAGTTTGTTTCTATCTGCAGCTACACATCTTATCCCTGTAAAGTGTTAGCCGTGATGCTTAAAGGAAATGCTGTCCAGAGTTTTGACAGTGCTCTATACTGAGAGTCCTTAACCAATTAAACAGGATCCACCAGAGACCTTGTTCAGAAAAGATTTACAGAGAAGTCACAATGTAGTTGAATTCAAAATGCTGAGTGTAAAGATAAGTGAACAGTTTTTGAATAATAACATAGGAAAAGACAAAACATATCACCTTAGAATCTAATCGAACAACATTTTAAAAGATATCTTGGGAGACATTGCTTTCCTCTTAGAACTCCTTAGAATAAACAGATTTCTTCAGGGTTACTTTGAATGCCTATAACACTTAATAGGTAATTGGGTCAGCAGTCACTCTGTTTGGAGATAACACTCTGGGGAGATACAGAACTCGCCCTCTGGCAACAACAGCATTTTGATAATTTGAGAAAAAGAAAAACTGTTTACTGTCTCAGAGCTGAACTGAGGAGAGAAGAGAGGCAGTTTGTCTTAGGGCGTTGCATGTCAAGGCCTTGATTAATTCCCTTTGACGGCCACCTGATAACTGTTTTTAGATGGCGGTGTTATTGCCACGAAATCTGATGCTTTATTTTTATTTTCTTAATAATGTGAGGTCAAACTCAACCTAAAGCCATCGCATGGAGTCAATTCTGTACCCTGGCAGCCCTACAGGAGGGAGGAGCACTGCCCCCGCTGGCTTTCCAGGGCTGGAAGGCTGTGTTGGGTAGACTGCCTCGTCTTTCTCCCACACGACAGCTGGCGAACTTGAACTGCTGACCTGGCAGTTAGCAGTCCAATGCCTAACCCACAAGGACACCAGGGTTCCTTAACCATTTCTATGTAGTTGATCCCATCTCCTAGAAAGCCTTTAGGGCAGCGTAGAACTGTCCTGCATTTCCAAGGCTTAAATCCTTATCAGAGTCAAGCTCTCATTTTTCTACTGTGGATGGATTCACAGGCGAATTTTCACTACTGCTTTTGCTGATTTTTTTCAGCTCAATGCAAAACCCACTACACCACGAGGACTCCTTAGTTGGAAACAATGGAAGGAGACAATGAGGTATATGGAAGTAGGAAACGATCACTACAAAACTCCTGGTTCTTCAGGAAGAAGTAGGGGAGGAAGGGGACATATATTGAATTCCTGTTATATGTCACCCAGTGTGGCATGTATTTCATAATTTATAATCATCCAAGAGTTTCCACAAAACAGATATTAATTTAATATCCTTTATTTAAGAGATGTGAAAACAGTGCGACAAAATCAAAAATTGATGTAATGTATGAAGAGGTGACTACTCATCTAAGTCTCTTGAATGTCAATGTTCCATTCTTCCTACGTCACTAGGAAGGAAGCATGCCATTATCTCTATCAGCTTCTCAAATGTTTTTGTCAATATGAATCAAGTAGAGAGCTTGTGACAATGCCGGACCGCATTCAGCAAGTCTGAGATCTTGCATTTAAATGTTTCCTGATGATACTGTTGCTGCTGGTTTGTGCACCACACCTTGACTGCCAAGATTTTAGCTTATTTTCTTAGGTTTAGTTGCGAAGCTCTCAGGTGCATAGCAATCCTAAAATACGTCACCAGTTAGAGGTGAGCTGAGCTTTCAGTCAGTATCAACAACAGAAGTTGGTGTGGGAGTTAGTCCCTCCTGTTCCCCCAGATTACAGGAGCCTTGGTTGTGTGGTTGTAACATGTTGTGATTGTAACAGCAAAGTCAGCACTTTGAAGCCACCAGTTGCCTGGGAGTGGGAAAGGGAGGATTTTGCTCCTGTCAAGATTTACAGCCTTGGGGAAGAGTGAAGCTTTCTACTGCTATGATGATTTGCAGGCTTGGACACGCACAGGGGCTGTTCTACTCTTCCTTGTGGGTCACTATGAGTCAGTATTGGTTTGATGACAGAAGATGTGCAACCCCGGGGGGATGACTGATAATATTCTTTAATATGAAATGACAATGATGTCTCTACGTAAACCAGACACATATATAAACCATAGATGCAGGAATGAATTTGGGGTCCTAGAAGCCCATCTGATTAAGTGTTGAGTTGGTACCTTCAAGACTGAAGGTTCAGACTCTCCTGTCACTCTGTCAGAGAAAGATAAGACAGTCTTGCTCCCTACAGATTTACAGTCTCAGAACTCGACGTAATAGTTCGCTTTGTTCAGGAGGGACAGTATGCTTCAGAATTAACTTGATGGCAGTGGGTTTCATTTTTGCCTTTAGTTTTACCTTGCAATGTAACCTCTGTCTTGATGAAACGTGAGTAAGCAAAAGCCACTTAAATATTTTTACAAAAACCAAAACTGCTGTAAAAGCTTTTCATTTTGTTTTAACTGTCAAGGTTATTAAATAATACAAGCAAATTTTTTCAAGTTATTTAAAAATTAAATTATAAATCATTATTCAACTATTTTATGAACTAACATGATAAGACAGAGGCAGAAGTTCTGAAGGAACTGAAGACATTGACAAAAAACAAGGCCTTATTAATTGAATAAATACCATCTGAGATGTTTCAACAAACACGTGTAACATTGGAAGTACTCACTCACCAACATCAAAAAGTATAAAACAATTACCTGTCCAAGCAACTTTAAGAGATCCATTCTATGCCTATTCCAAAGAGAGGTGAGCCTGCAGAATGTGGGAAGTGTTGAACAATATAATTAATGTCACATGCAAGCAAAGTTATGCTGAAAATAATTCAAAATGGGTTGCAGGAGGACATTGGCAGGGATCTCCCAGAAATTCAAGTCAGATTCAGAAGACAATGCAAAACGAGGGATATCACTAATAATATCAATGGGATCTAGACTTAAGAGCAGAGAATTGCCTATGTTTGATTGACTAATCAACTGTGTAGATCATTAAAAATTATAAATAACATTGCAAAGAAGTAAGAATCATTAAATGCAGAATCTGTCCATAGACTGAGGCCTGGTGGGCAGAGTGGGCTACTCCTTGGGCCACCACCAAGGTCAGTAGTTTGAAATCACAAGCTGCTCTGTAGGAGAACAAAGAGGCTATCATAAAGATTTACAGTTTCAGAAACCCTAAAGGGTACTTCTATTTTGTCCTATATGGTTTCTGTGAGTCAGAACCAACTCAATGACAATGGATTTTTTTGGGGGGGTACATAGACTAAGAGGGGGTGATTGTAACAGAACAAGGAGATACCATGTGGTTTAACATAAAGGACGGTGTGTACTTGACTGTATCCTTTTACCATTTTTTTTTCAGTTTGATTGTGGAGTAAATAATTGAGAATCTGGTCTATATGAAGAAGACGGTAGCATCAAGGCTGGAAGAAGACTCCTTAACCACTTGCAGCATGCCAGTGACACAAGCTCACTTACTAAAAGTAAAGAGGAACTGAAGCAATCATCGACGACAATCAGACTAACCTTCCGTGTGGATCCCACCTCATTGTACTTGGATCCACAGTCAATGTCCTTGGAAGTGTCGGCCAAGGAACCAGACAAGTGTTGCACTGAGTAAGTCTGCTGCAAAAGATCTCGTTACTGTTTCAAAAAACCATAGGAGATACAAAGACACTAAGGCAGGCCTAAATAATGGTGTTTACAATCGCCTCAAATGTGTAAGAAATCTGGCTGATGAATAAGGGAACAAGAAAAAAAACAGATGCATTGGGATTACGTTGAAGACTATTGAGAAATGCCATGCACTGCTAGAAGAATGAGTTAATTGATCTCGGAAGATGTCGTGAGGATGGCGAGACCATCACATCTACTTTGACCATACTATCAGGGGGAGCCACTCCCTGGAGAAGGGCATGGTACTTGTTAAATTAGAGACTAAGTGCGACAGAGGATGATCCTCAATCAGCTGTATTGACACAGTGATGTAACAATGGGCTCAGCAGAACAATAAGAATTGTGTGGATGTCACCATCCTGGCCACTGCTTTGCTTGGTTGTGCATGGGATTGTTGAGAAGGAACCCTGTTGATAGCACCTAGAAACCAGAAGAGCATGAATAGCAAAACTCACTGCCCTTGAGTCCCTTCTTCCTGATTGTCGCCTGCGGTTCGGAGGGCTGCAGAACCTGGGCTCCTCCCAGGAAGAATATTTAAAGCAAACCCACTAAGGAAAGAACACTGCTTTTGAGTCAATTCTAACTCATAGCAACACTGCTGGACAGAGTAGAATTTACTGCTTTTGCTTTCCCAGGCTGTACATTTTTATGGGAGCAGAAAACCTCATCCTTTCAGGCGATGGTTGGCTTTAAATCGCAGGCCTTGCAGTTTGTAGTTCTATCAGGTAAACCCCCAGGGCACCTTTGACCTTTTCCATTTTTACATTAATCTGTCTCCAACTCATTTTATTTCTCCTGCTTCCTGTTGAAGTGTATGCTTCCTCCAGTATTATGAAAATGTCACTCAGTTTTTAGACTTTCCTCAGATGTCACATGACCCTTCATTTCTTTCCTAAGTTGAAGAGTCTGGCACAAATCCGAAAGGTTAGTTTTGTCCTCTGTGAACTCAAGCAGAGCCTTGGTCATTGGGGATGTTTGCTCTAGTGTGAGTGGGTGAGAAATGGACTGCACGATGCTTTGTCCAGGGAAAGAAAGTCTTATGCCAGCTTCCCCACTACTTCCCACAAGTTAATTCAACGTGGGTGTGCATGTGTGTGCTGGGAAAGAGGCCCATGGTTCATTGTTTTCTTTATAACTGCACATTCATTTCACTAGTCCGGTGTGGTGTCCGACATTTCTGATTTTTGGACTATCAGAATTTCATGAGCAGACCAATTTTCTTGGAAAATTCCATGAAATAACCTCCTTCATTCTACTTCTGATACATCTCCTCTTACGTGCTAAAAAAAAATCTGTTTTGAATTTTGCTACTGGCTCCTTAGTTCTTTGACACTGTGATTTCATTTTATCTTCCTTCTTCTTTAAAAATCATTTCAGGACAGTAATAGGGAGAGGAAGCAAAAATGTGTTCAATTTGCTATCTTGACCTACAAGCTCCCCAAAATTATGTGAGAGAACTATGAGAAGTCATTCTTTGGATAACACATAATATTTAAGAAATAAATTAATTAGCTATAAATAAATCTCCACATGTGTAGGTACAAGAAACACATTTCAACAATTCCTTTTCATGCTGGGGAGGGAGATACAGTGAATAAAGGAAGGGAAGTGTGTATAGATGTGATCTTTATTAGTACTATTTAAAAAAAAAGCAAAGACCAAAAACAAACCTCACTGCCATTAAGTCAATTCCAACTCGCAGTGCCAGAAGGCAACATGTGATTGCCCTTGTGGGTTTTGGAAGCTGTACATTGTTTTTAAATCATTTTATTGGGGACTATACAACTCTTATCACAATCTACACATATATCAATTATGTAAAGCTCACTTACACATTTGTTGCCCTCATCATTCTCAAAACTCGCTTTCCACTTGGGTTCCTGGAATCAGTTCATTTTCCTTTTTGCCCTCCCCCCTCCCTCATGAACCCCTGAAAATTTATAAATTATTATTTTTATCTTATCTTACACTACCAGGAATCTCCCTTCACCCACTTTTCTGTTGCCCATCCCCTAAGGAGGAGGTTATATATAGATCCTTGTGATCAGCATCCCTTTCAACACGCCCCCCACCTTCCCTCCTGATGTTGCCATTCTCACCGCTGGTCCTGAGGGGTTCATCTGTCTTGGATTCCCTGTGTTTCCAGTTCCCATCTGTACCGCTGTGCATCCTCTGGTCTAACCAGGTTTGCAAGGTAGAATTGGGATCATGGTAGTTGCAGGGAGGAAGCGTTTAAGAACTAGAGGAAGGTTGTGTTTCCTTACTGCTACACTGAACCCTGAGTGACTCATCCCCTCCCCACTACCCTCTGCAAGGGATGTACAGTTGTCTACAGATGGGCATTGGGTCCCCATCAAGCGCTCCCTCATTCATGATGATACGATTTTTCCCCTGCCTTTGGTGCTTGAAACCTGGTCCTCTTGACCCTTCATGATCACACATGTTGGTGTGCTGCTTCCATGTGGGCTTTTTTGCTTCTGGGCTGGATGGCTGCTTGTTTACTTTCAAGCCTTTCAGACCTCAGACTTTATATCTCTCGATAGCTGGGCACCATCAGCCTCTTTACCACACTTACTTATGCACACATTCATCTTCAGCATTTATGTGGGGAAGGGGATCACACAAACATTTTTACAGAAACGGAAAACTTCATCTTTCTCCAGAGGAGCAGCTGGCAAGTTCAACCCGCTGACATAATGGTAAGCAGCCCAACAAGCAATTGAATGATAAAAAATAGTTTTCTAGGGACATTATTAAAAATAATTTAGTGAATTACAGACTGATGTTGTTGCCTTGTGCCATTAAGTTAATCCCAATTTGTGAAGACCTTGTTTGTTTTGCAGTAGAACTTCTCCCTCGGGTTTTATTGGATGTAATCTTTATGAAAGCTATTCATAAGTACTTTTCTTCTGCCAACCTTCTGGTTATGTTCTAACTGAACTGTCAATCCGGTTGGTTTCCAACTGAACTGCCAAGGGAAGACTCTTTATACCATCCCGGGACCTTGAAATGAAGGCAGATGGGCTGAATAGTACACAAACAGTGGTTATAAAAGCACATGATATTTCAGATATGTTGCTCAGAAATAATACTTAGATTCTGATCTCCTCAGTTCAGCCTACTGGCCAACATTTACTGAGACCTTTCAATGTCAGACACTGCACTAACTCTTGTAGAGAGGGACTCCACAACACTACTATCATGTAGATCCTATTACCGTCATTCTCATATTGTTTTCACTTTTAATAATCTTCACCATTTCTCTGTCAGCTTGTCATACTGTGGTGGCTTGTGTGTTGCTGTGGTGCTGGGAGCTAAGTCACTGGTCTTTCAAATGCCAGCAGGATGACACAAAGGAAACAGCTTTCAGCAGCGCTTCCAGTCTGAGAAGAGACTATAAACAAGAGATAGGCTGGCCGTAGGTAATATATTTTTGTCAACTTGGTTTGGTCAAGATTTTCAGTGGCTTGGTTTTTGAAGCAGAGTAATACCAATGATGAGATCTAATATAATGTGATTATTTCCATGATGAAATCAGTCACAAGTAGCCAATCAATCGAAAGGAATTCGCTTGGGGGTGTGGCCTGCTTCCAATCTATGTGGACACGGGGGAAATGCTTACTTGCTTCTTACTGGTGCTGGATCCTTTATATCTGGCTTATCATCTGATGTCTAGTCCTAAGGACTTGAGCCAGCGGCTTTCCATACTGCCAGATGGCTCTGGGAGTCATCAGCAGCCTGACATCTTACTTGATGATCTTGAATTCCTTCATTTCTGCAGCCATAAGCCTGCCCTCTGACCTCTCTATCTCAGGTTCCTCAGCCCATGTAGCTACATGAGTCAGGGTAAGCCTCCAGCCTGACATTTGACCCATACATTTGGAACTTTCCGACCTTTAACCTGTGAGCCATTTCCTTGACATAAATATGCATGTAGTGTGTGTGTTTGTGTGTGTGTGTACAGGTTGCTCTGGTTTGGCTTCTCTGGGGAGCTCAGTCTAAGCCAATTACATATTATATCAAAACATGTTTAGCCAATGATATCCTGGTAAATAAACTGCAATTCATGGTGTTGGCTGATATTTGCAGTGTAATTGCTCCCAGCATGGCTTATTATAAGGTAGCAAGCTCTGCCACTTGAAGTTGGGCTACAGGATACAGCCTTTAGCCTCTTTAGAATTAAATTGTTTCATTCTGAACTCTTTTGGTTTAATTTTCAATTAGTTTCAATTACAATTAACAGAACAGAAAATAAAATTAAATTGGTTTTATTTAGGCATTTAAGGAACGTATTTTGACACTGATAGTGCTAAAAGATTCTACAAAAAACAGAAAGAAATGTAGACTGCTAGCAATTCAAATGGACTTCGTTTTTTTTCTTTTTCTGAATGCACCCTTGTAACTCATTTTAAAGTAAGTATTCTATGTCAACTATTCACATTATAGTAATTAAGTTTTAATTAAACTAAAGTTAGCTACTAACACTAATGCAGAACTCTTGAAATGTCACAAGTTTAAATCATATGACTTCTATTTTAGTGCACCGACCATGCATATTTTGAACTATCAATTATTCTTTTCTCTGTAACTCAGAAGCAAATAAGTTGATCACAGCTGCTTAGGTTCTATTACATATGCTTTGAATGTGGCAATGATTTTATTTTTTGAAGGGGCACACCTTTTACAAATACTCAAATATGTCATTTCTTCAGCAGCTGACTCTGAGGTGTAACATGAACCATTTATCAAAGAGCACAATACAAAAATAACCTTCTTAATGAGTTAAGATGCTACTTTGTGTGAAAAAATGGTATATTCATCACAATTATTATTTTTTAAATGAAGAATATTTAAAATATTCTTTTAAAATAAATTAGCTCATCTTTTTTACTTCATTGAGTCAGTATTGGAAAGAAAACCCAGTACAGGCAAAATTATAAGCACCTTTTCTTAGAAACATTTTTAAAAACCTAGACATCTTTTTAAAATAGATTGACCAATAAGCAACACAAAGAGATTTTAATTTATCTTCATAATTAGCATCTAATTGAGATATATTTATGTCACCAGTATTTTTTATTCAGTGAATTTAATTACTACTAAAGATACTAAGTGAACTCAATTATGTTCTCAGCTCTCAATTCAATCACTGAGTGTCAGATGTAATGCCACTGTAAAAAAAATTCAACATTTAAAATTTGGGGGGTTTGAAAGCTATTATAGTCTGTGTATAATCTCTCAATTTAAAGAACATTATACCTATTATTCTAATATTCTGAACCAAAAGGATTTACTTAAGTCAGTGCTGATATGGAAAAACACACATATATTTATGTGTGTGTGTGTGTACTTTTATAACAATATTAAGTCAAGTCTCTAAGAATAAGTCTATATCCACTCATATTAAGAATAATTCAACCATTAACCATCTAAATGAGGTATCCACTAAGTCCACATAGTGAAAGCACACCAGCCTGTGTGATCCAGGGATAGAGTAATATAGCCCAAAACTAAACGAGGGAATGGCATCAGAGTTTAATTTGTGAACACCTGGTTGGAAGAAGGCTATTGATGCCAATGGAAGCCCGAAAGCCATTTACAGGGCCCAGGTATGGAGTGAGCCTCCAGGGAATGCCGTCCCTCCGATCATAGTTGAGAGATATGAATGGCCCTGTTGCTAGAAAGACAGCATTGTAAAGTCAAGTATGGTGGATGTAGTTCGGACAAAATGTAATATCTTATAATTCGATCTCCCTTTTAGCACATGTAAAACTGTTTCAGTTTTTAAAAAAATGAAGTGAAATACATGTGGATTAAGCCCCTGATTCGTCCTCTCTGACCATGGGCTAAGGATGTGGGTAGCCTTGCTAACATGCAGAATGCACTGGACTATTGATCCTTGTAGATGCAGTTAGGTTAAAATTTAGCACCCTATCATGTTATCTCCGTATGCTCTTTTACATGTTCTAGTTTTTAATATTTTCTGTGTTCTTTTCAACTGAGGTTTTTATGTTTTACTTCGTGATTCTTTTTAGTTTTGTTGGTTCATTTGTAATGTTTTTCTGTAGATGAAACCGAGGACAGGTAAATATATAGAGACAGTAACTGGATTAATGGTTCCTGGGGGGTGTGGCAGGAGTTGAGGGGAAAGGAGCGCTAATAATGCTGTGTATCAGAATGAGGAGAATTCTCTTAAAATGTTTGTGGTCACGATTTTACAACTCGTCTCAATGTGATTGAAATACTGAATTGTATATGACTTTTTGGCAGTAAAGGTGAAGGAAAAAGAATAGTTTGACCAAAAGAGAGAAAACAAAGTTGCGTTTGAAATGTGCATCAATTATATTAAGTTACACCATGGATTAGCACAGCCAGTTAAAATTTGAATTAGATTCATCATGACTTATTTTAATCAAAGAAATAAGATTAACATTTGTTGCTGTCGTTAGGTGCTATTGAGTTGCTTCCCACGTGTACATCTCATGTCACTATGTCCAACAAAGGAAACATCCTCACAACTTTGTGTTTCAGTTTGAGCCTATTGATGCTGCCTGTGGTAGTTACATAATCTGTTGTCAATTTGAGACTTGTGAGTGAAAAGGTGGATTTACCTGTCAATCAGGTTGCAGCTTGATGACCTCATTTGGCGGTGCTAACGAGATAAATAGCTTATTGGAGGTGGGACACACGCACACTCCCTGAAAGACATTTCTGACAAGAAGTCGCATGAAGCTACCCTGATGCATCCAGAGCCCTGGGAGATGGAGGAGCCACGTGGAGACTCTAGCCAGTGCTGAGTGTTTACAATGCCACTGGATCCACAAGACTTCCCACTCACTGGCCTGTTATCCTCCTGCATTCAGCATCATTGCATGTGTTCTGTGAGTCTGAAGAGGACTTTATAAATTGGTATAGGACATATGGGCTAATATCAGACTTATGGACTTGATCTGGACTGGGATGTTTTCTCAATATTCAATTTCTCTTGTATATAAAGTTTTCTTATATACATATGAGTGTCTATGAATTTGTTTCTCTAACACATAGCCACTGCGTCTATTAATCTTTGCTGCCCTTTTATTGTACCAAGCATAATGTCCTTTTCCAGGGACTAGTCTCTCCTAATAACATGTCTAAAATACAGGACTCAAAGTCTCCCCATGCTTGCTTCTAAGGAGCTTTCAGGCTTTACTTCTTTCAAGACAGATATATTGGATCTTTTGATTACCCATGGTACTTTAGATAGTTTTCACCAGCACCATAATTCTAATTATTATTTTTTGGGTCTTCCTTATGTAATGTCCAACATTCACATGTAGAGGAGGTAATTGAAAATACTATGACTTGGGTCAGATGAACCTTAGTCCTCTTAGAAACATCTGTGTTCTCCAACATTTTAAAGAGGTCTTCTACAGCAAATTTGCTCAATGCAATGTATCATTTGATCTTTTGATAGCTACTTCCATGAGCATTGTTTACGGATCCAAGCACAAAACCCTTGACAAGTTCAATCTTTTCTCCTTTTATCATGATGTTATCTACTGGTCCTGTTGTGAGGGTTTTTATTTGGTTTACATAAAGTTGTAATTCATATTGGAAAGTGCAATCCTTGATTTTCATCAGCAAGTGATTTGGGCCTTTATTTTCTGCAAGCAAGACGGTGTCACCTATATATCACAGGTTGTAATTAAGACTTGTTAAACTTTTTCTGTGGCATTTGCTTTGTTACAGTGTCTGGAATGAGACCCATCCTATCATTGAGTTATGCCTGTATGTGTAAGGCAGTCTCAGGGAGTTGTCTTCTTGTTCTTTGTTACCCATTCTTAGATCTTTAGCTTGTGGGGATGTAGTCTTTAAAGTTCTAATTAAACTACAGGTGTGAATCTTTGATCTCAAACATGAGTGGGGGAGCAAATAATGACAATATTAGGAATAATAATATCAAGGATCTCTCACTGATCATTGCCGCCAGGATCAAGAACTCTGAAGAGTAAGAGAGTGAGCTCTATTTGCTAGCTAAAAACTAGCTTACCACAATGTCATGGGTACTGACAGAACACAGGCTATCTGGAGCTGAGACAAAAGAACTTTTTTTTATAGCAAAGTATGGAGCATGATATTGATGTGTTCAGGTCAGTTCACCGGGCTTCTTAAAATCCCACAGGCAGGAGAGGTAAGCTGAGGTAAATTCTCAGTACCGTAAATTTGTACTACAGCTGAAGCCTTAAGTGAAGGAAACACTATTTTGTTTTGTTTCATAAGGGAACTACAAATCTGCCTATTTTTTGCCTCAGAGAGAAGTATTTTCTTTATTATATTTGGCAGCAAAAACTTGATCTCTGATCAAAATAGAGATATTTCCTCAATTTTCTAGGGCAAATTTCTACACAAATATTCTTGGAATAATTCATTTGGTACAAAAAATATCAAAATAATGTACATATAGAAACATTTGCACATCAGTGTCTGAACATGTTGCAGGAAGTATATGTGCAATATTGAAATAAGGAGAGGCATATATGGAAGGCAACTACTATGTGTAAAATGTCAAAACTGAGAATACTAATACAATCACCATGATTGAATTTTGGTAGAAATAATGAGATAAAACATGTGCTTTTACTGAGAAGTACTTAATCAATGCTGGTTACTATTTTTAGCTTACTACATTCTGGCATAAACATAAGACCTTACATTTTTAGAATCACCCTCTAATGAAAGAAATACATTTACTTTTGATAAATACAAAAATATTAAAGGGAAGGTGATCAGTATCCTTCTGACCCAGTGATATATTTACCTGTTTTATTAATGTCGTATCAATACATTTTAAGTATCACTGTCTTTTTTTAAATAAAGTTTTTGATATTGAATAATTTGCTGATCCTTTCATTTGCTATTCAATTGGTGATTGCTTCAATCACATATGTAATACTTTCTAACTAAAGAATATGTTATGCATCAGACATGAATAACTAGGTTATACTGAGTCACAATAATAAAGGCTTATTCCTGGTTCACACCATATTTCCATTCTGTCCTGTCTGGGCAAACTGCACATTAGAGTCACTCAAGGGCGCAGGCTGATGGAAGCAGCCGCCACCACAGTTTCATTCTTAAATTAAGAGAGCTTGAGAAGGTCTCACATTTATCACTTCTGCATAAAACTTATTATCTGAATTAATCACAGGGCAGAAGCAATCACAAAGGGGCAAGGAAAAGGACTCCCCACCTTTGCTGGTAAAACAGAGGTGGAAATTCTGGTGGAACAGGAGTCATGGCTGCCATCTCTCATACTGTAGCTACTAAAAATGAGATGCCATTCACAAGAAGTTTACAGTGATTGTCGCCCCCATTTAAATCAAGCAAGATAATTAAAATAACTAGTTTCATGGATTAATCAAACTAAATAAAAACATGACATTACCAAAATATTTGTTACATACTTGTGCTTCAGGGTTTCTATCTGCCTATTGTGCTGGAAATACAGAACACCAGCATGAAGTTAGCTACCAGTCTCTGGGGTAAAACTCAAGAAATTATGATATTGCTGATAGGCAAAATCATTTCCTTTCTGTAAGTGTTGTTGTTAAATAGAACTAAGATAATGTTCAAATGCAAGCCCATTAAATTCCTAGTCTAAAGCGGGATTTGCATTAAATGAAAGGTGTGATCTGAAAAGGTAATAAAATTAAATGCTAAGTACTCTCTGTATTGTGTTCAAAAGATAATAGAATTAAATGCCAAGTATGTGCAGTATGTGAACAGAACAGGGAAATACTGCTTGGCTTCAAATCAGGAAAGGTATACATCAGGGTTGTATCCTCTCACTATATTTATTTATTTTCTATATACTGAGCATACAATAATCAGAGAAGCTGGATTAAATGAATGCAGATTAAGAAGAATGCAACATCAGAGTTGGAGAATAGCTTACTAATAAGCTGAGATCACAAAAAAGTTCTTGTTGAAAATCCAGAGACCTTGAAGCACTTGATGATGAAGATCAAGTATTGCACCCTCCAAAATAGAGTACAATTCAAGGCAAAGAAAACCAAAATCCTCAAAATTGGACCAATGAAAAGAAAGAAATGGTGACATTTCCCCTTTGATACACATGGAAATTGAGGTTGCCAAGGATTTAATCTTGATTGGGTCCACAATCAATACTCATGAAAACAGCAGCCAAGACACATTGCATTGGGTAAATCTGCTGCACAAGGCCTCATTAGTGTTGAAAGCAAGGATGTTACTTTGAGGTCTAAGGCTTGCCTGACCCCACACCATAGTATTTTCAATGGCCTCATATGCATGTGCAAGTTTGATACTGAATAAGGGAGAGACTTGATCATTAAAATTGATGCATTTGAATTATGATCTAGTGAATCTATTGAAAGTAACATGGACTGCCAAAACAAGTCTGTCTTGGAAGCTTCTACAATAATGGGGTGAAATATAAGCCCAATTTTGAGGATGGGGTAGGACGGAGCAGTTTCCTTTGGTTGCACACAGGGCTGCCACGAGCCGGAACTGACTCAAGCGCACCTTGCAACAACGAAGTGACTATATCAATGTTGTCAGAATTACCTAGGAAGAATTACCTTAATGTATATGCTGCTGTTGTTGGGTCCTATCCAATGTGTTCCAGCTCATGGTGGTCCCGTGTACCATAGAACAGAACACTGCCTCGTCCTGACCCACCCTCAGAGCATCGCTGTGTCCGAGCGCGTTGTCGTAGTGACTGTGTCAGTCCATCTTGCTGTGGGTCTTCCTCTTTCTCACATCCCTCTACATTACCAAGCAGGATGGCATTCCCCAGGGACTGGTTCCCCTGGTAACATATCCAAAGTAGGTGACATGAAGTCTTGCCATCTTCTTCTAAAGTGTACTCTGGCTGTAACTTATTCTAAGACAGTTTTATTCGTTCTTCTGGAAATCCATGGTGCATTTGATTTTCTTTGCCAAACCATAATTCAAAGGCATCCAGTCTTCTGTGGTCATTCTCATTCATTTTTTACTTTCTCATATACACAAGTTATTGAAAATCCCCCGGCATGGATCAGTGACACCTTAGTCTTTAAAATGACATCCTTGCTCTTGAATGCAGTCTTGTGCAACATATTTGCCCAATGAAATATATTATTGATGTATTGACTGCTGCTTCTAGGATAATTGATTCTGGATTAAAGCAAGATGAAATCCCAGAGCACTTCAATCTTTTCTCTGTTGATCATGATGCTTATTGATCTAGTTGTGATTATTTTTATTTTCTTAATGTACAGATGTCATGCTTATTGAAGGCTGTAGTCTTTGATCTTCATCAGTAAGTGCTCCAAGTCCCTTCACTTTCAGCAAGAAAGGTCGTCAACTGCACATCACAGGTTATGAATGACTCTTCATCCAGTCCTGATGCTACATACTTCATATAGTCCAGTTTATCAAATTATTAGCTCAGCATGCAGATGGAAAGGATAAAATGCTGATATACACAATTTATAGTGTTGAATCATGCACTCTCCCCTGCTTCTAGTCAAACGACTGCCTTTTTTGTCTTCGCAAAGGTTCCGCATGAGAAATTAAGTGTTCTGGAATTACCATTCCTCATTATGTTATTCATAATTTGCTGTGATCCACAGGTCTAAAGTCCTTTGTATTGCCATAAACCACAGGAAATATCTCTTTGTGTTATGCGTGAGCTATGTCCATTTACTTTTGTCTAATATTAGCCAAGTGGTAGAAGATTTCCTCTAGGGTCAGAAGGAAAAGAAAGAAAGAAAATGCAGGTGGTGAAGGAAGCTCTGGATCTACTTTTTACCTTTACCACATTCTATATGACAGCAAGATAGTCTATATGACCAAGATTCAGGTGAAGCAAATCACCAGTTATTCTCCTCCATGAAAAGTTGAATCACGTTTAAATTTCTAAGGTTATTTCCCCTGGAGTTACTTTCTTGTTTTTCCCAAATTTAAGTAAACATTTATAAGTTCTATTTCAATATTATTGATTCACAATTCTCTTTGCCAGTCATGTTATTTCACTTGCATGTTATTCCTACTTGCATTCCTATAACCCCAGTGAGCAATGAAATCAAAATAAAACAATTATCAATAAAGTGAGTTCCCTTTGTTCATATCATCATCAAGCAAGAGCAATAATATTCACAAAAGAAAGATATCTCCTCTGTGGTAATTACACAATTTCATGTCAACTTATAATTAAGAATGAAGTCTAACCTGTCAATCAGGTCACAGTCAGGTGATACCTCCTTGTGGGCGTGGCCTTCTCATGAGGATGCTGGAACTTCATCTCTTCCACCCTGGAGAGAGGACACACTATCGCTCTGCTTCACATTCCTGGCATTTTTTTTTGGTTAATAAATCATTTTATTGGGGGCTCTTACAGCTCTTATATCAATCCATTAAGCACATTTTTACACATGTTGCCATCATCATTTTAAAAAAATCATTTTATTGTGGGCTCTCATACAACTCTTATCACAATCCATTCATCTATCCATTGTGTAAAGCACATTTGTACATTTGTTGCCATCATCATTCTCAAAACATTTGCTTTCTACTTGAGCCCTTGGTAACAACTCATTTTCCCCTCCCTCCCTACTCCCCCCTCCCTCATGAACCCTTGATAATTTAAAAATTATTATTATTTTATCCCTTCACCCACTTTTCTGTTGTCCATCACCAGGGAGGAGGTTATATGTAGATCCTTGTAATCGGTTCCCCCTTTCTATCCCACCTTTCCTCCACCCTCCCGGTATCGCCACTCTCATCACTGGTCCTGAAGGTTCTAGAAGGCTTGTCAACAGGCATGTGGGTCAGCCGACCCACATTCCTATTGACAACCCCCTGGAGCTATGCTGACGGCAGCCAGAACCCTGGAGATTCTTTCACCACCACTGGGCCCACAGGGCTTTCCACCCACCTCTCTGTGATCTTTCTGCAGTTGGCATCATTGCACTTGCTGCATAAATCTAAAAAGGAATTCATGTTCTAATATCAGACCTATGGCCTCTAATTGAACTTATAGACTTGGATATTTTATTTATGCATTATTACTTCTTTTCTTTTTATTTTATTTTTTAATGATTGCATTAGGGGATCGTACAACTCTTATCACAATCCATACATACATCAACTGTGTCAAGCACATTTGTACATTCATTGTCCTCATCATTCTCAAACATTTGCTCTCCACTTAAGCCCCTGGCATCAGCTCCTCATTTCTTCCCCTCCCTCCTTACTCCATCCTCCTTCAAGAACAATTGGTAATTTATAAATAATTATTTTGTCATATCTTGCATTGTCGGACATCTCCTTTCACCCACTTTTCTGTTCTCAGTCCCCCAGGGAGGAGGTTATATGTAGATCCTTGTAATCAGTTCCCCCTTTCCATCCTACCTTTTCTCCACCCTCCAGTATCGCCACTCTGAAGGGATCTGCCCTGGATTCCCTGTGTTTCCAGTTCCTATGCATACCAGTATATATATCCTCTGGTCAACCGAGATTTGTAAGGTAGAAAAGGAAGCATGATTACTTCTTGATAAAAAGCTTATATACATATGAAGGTTTAAAGGCCTTTGTATTATCATACAACTCTCTCTCTCTCTCTCTCTCTCTCTCTCTCTATATATATATATATATATATATATATATATATATATTTATAACCCTAGAAGTCTACCTGGACTAACACAACCTATAGGTGTATTATATTTAACCCATTTTCTATTTAAATTTAAATCTTAAAAAATGTTTACAAAGTTAATTTCTAGCTTTCTATTTAGATATATGGGGAAATGATTTCCACCAGAACCAATGTGAATTAACTTTGTGACTTCACATAGAAACGCCTTTGTGAAACTTATGTGTACTGCATTTGTCAGTTTAACACCAAACTTGCTGGGGAAAGAGAAATCATGTACTTTTAGCTTAATTCTGCTTTACTGGGCTATTATTACTGTGATTACTCAATGTATTTATGAGTGAAAATACTGAGTTTATTATTGATATACATGAAACCTATTGCTTTCAAATCTGTTCTGACCCGTCATGACCCTAAAGAACAGAACAGAACTGCCCCAAAGGGTTTGCAAGACTAATTTTTATAGAAACAAGACTGTAAAGCAACTGGCAGATTTAAACTGCTAAACATTTGGTGAGCAGCTGAGCACTTCCCCACTGCAAGTAAGGGTTCCACGTCTACAGGTATTAGCTTTCAAAGTACTATCATTAGCATTCAACCTAAAACCACTGTTATTGATCATTACCATTGCATCAGCCTCTACTCGTAGTAACATATAAAAAACAGAACTGAATATTGCCCAGACCTGCGCCAAGTTCATTGCCGTTGTTACATTTGAGTCTACTGTTCAGACGATCGTGTCAGTTGATGGTTTCTCTCCTTTTTTAGCTGTTTTTCCAATTATTATATTCTTTCTTTGGTTAACCAAAGTCTCCCCAACTTTAAGTCTAATGAACATTCTGGGCAGGAGCGACCAATTCCATACGCTTTCTCATTTGTGGAAAATCAATTCAGTGGATTTTTTTATAGAGCTGAGCACTTTTGTTAAAAGTGTTCTCCAAATGACTTAGACACGTAAGAAGGTCTGAGACCAAGTGACCTCCAGACCGTCCTTGAAAGGATGTCTTTCTACTGTAATATAAAGCAAATGAAACGTGGAGATCAGTATAAAAATAGCAGAATTAGTAAAGGTTGACGACTATACTACACGTTTAGTTTTATTACTGACTTCTAGATGAAGACAAAATGATCGTAAAGGAAAGGATGACTCAATGATAAATGATGCCAAGGAAAGCACAGAACTCCGTCATTGCCTTTCAGGGATAGAGCTGACCCCAAACAAAATGAACCTAGATGATGTATGCATTGACTTATTTCTTTTGTTTGATCGTGTTTAAGGGGATTTATTAAAGGGGTTAATAGGTTATCAAATGTTAAGATCAGTATACATTAAGGATATGTTCATTGGTCTCTAGCAACTTCTCTCCTCAGTCAGCAACCAAGTCTTTCTCCGGTGCTTCCTCTAAGCCAGTGGTTCCCAACCTTCCTAATACTGCGACCCTTTCATACAGTTCCTCATGTTATGGTGACCGCCGCTCCCCCACCATAAAATTATTCTCATTGCTACTTCATAGCTGTAATTTTGCTAATGTTATGAATTGGGCGACCCCTTAGAAAGGGCCATTTGACCCCCAAAGGGGTTGCAACCCACAGATTGAGAACAACTGCTACGCCATGTCATCCCTTGGCCTGTCTTCCCGAAGGACCAGGAAGCCCACCTTTCCAGTGTCACCGTCTCATTGTCTGGTGAGCTTCTCTTGCTCTGCCCTATAATGTCGGCCTCTGCCACCTGAGACAGAGAGCAGTAATGTGCTCTTCCAGTGGGTCCTGGTCTTTCTCGCTTCTCCTTCTTCAAAGATGGCTCATCCTTATAGCTTGAGGGTGGTAACAAAAACTGGCCGGCACCCTCTATTGAGTTACATATGTACATAGACCCTATTTGCTTAGTTCCAGTCAATCATTTGCTGGGAGTAACAGAGGCACAGGTATAAGAACCGTAGTAAGAAATTTCACTCTGCTACAGGCCATCCTGTGGTTCTTCTAGCCATTCCATTGGCATCTTTCTTTTTGTTAAGAGGAAATACACTATAAATTTAATCTTTCCAACAGAAAAATACATACAGGTTGTAATAACTAAAAGATACAAAGTCTTGGAAAAAAACTCATTAAGATGGTCTTAAAATCATTGAACAAGTTATGGTATTTTTGAAGATGTAAGAAGCAAAGGAAAACATTTGAAATTGGCTAGTAATCACCTTCTTACTAGTATCTGGACAATTAGAGTCCCAAAGAACCTTTTTAAGCAGCTAGCGAAATTTGGATAAAAATGCATTAATTAAGGACACACTTTGTTTTGTTTTTCTTTTTATCATGTGATCTCCATATTTCTTTCTTTTTTAATCACAATATCGTTCAAGTTTCCATAGTATGTCCGAAAGAAATGATCCATAATAAATAGTAGTAACTGTCTTAGTTTCCACTACTTAGGGGCCCCCTGTCCAAATTCTGCGTAACAGCTGTAGTGAAGGTTTTATTTGTCTGTTGACTATCAGGGAATATCTTCCTCTTCTCACATTCTGGTTCCTGGTTCCTTGGAGAGCTCCTGTGGGACAACGTCTATGTTCCTCCATCTCTGGTTGCTTGCTAACTAATTGTGGCGCTAACCTCTAGTTGGCAGCTTAAGTCTGTCCATGGGAGAAAAGACCTAGTCTGCTCCTGTACAGACATAGCCTAGAACACGCACCGCGCTGTCCAATCCCCGTAGGAGTTTTCAGTGGAATTGTCTCAGAAGCACACATCAACAGTGTGTTCTATGATGCCAATGGAAACACCCAACTAGTGAATATGGAATCATTACGTCTGGGAAAAGAAAAAGGTTTCTATGGCGCTCAGGTTATATTTTCTATACTGTTTAGGACTAACAATAAAGTCAATTCTGAAAAAAGAAAGGCAAGCCATTTAAAGTTTCACAGACATGCTATTGGACAAGCAGCCCTCACAGGGCTTCTTTGCCCCTCCTGTGGGTCGCCCATGAAAATCTACACCGTGGAGCTTCTTTTGCTATGAAGATAGCTTGTTTGGTGATGTTTGTTTTATGCTTCATGTGCACTTTAATGTTCTTCTTAGGCGTGTGTCTCATATGAGACTGGTAACACACAGCTGTACCTGGTCCTCGAGGGGACAGACAGGGGCCCTTGTGTGTGTAGCCCAGTGACTGGGGTTGGCTGCCTAATGTGACTCAGTGGCTATGGAGGAACCAATGCTGATTATTAAAGCTGATCTCACTTTCATTCTGCTTTGCTGGGAGTGAATGCTCTTGTACGCAGTGCCTTTGAGCAGTGTCTTCCTTACAAACTTCAACACTAATGTGGTCCAGAACAGGCGCTGTGGTGGCGTGGTAATTGGTCTACTAACCCCGAGGTCAGCAGTGTGTAACCACCAGCTGATCTGCAAGGGAAGGACAGGCTTTCCACTCATAGAGTTAGCCTTAAAAACTCACAGGGGCAGTTCTACTCTGTCCTATAGGGTGGCTATGAGTTAGCATCTACTTGATGGCAGTGAGTTTGATTTTTAAAGATGGAATGTGCTGAGATCCTGGGACTTTGGGTATTCATACATCATCGACACAGTGATGGTAAATATCACTCCAACAACAATTAATGAAAATTGTACTTTTGATGTGTGATGGGGATTTGTGTGTGCTTAATGGACTCTGAGTTGTCCCCTGAACATCAAAGGAGATGCTGGTGGAATTTATTCTGCAGAAGAGGCCAACTTCAATGGCAGGTTGACATCGTGAATTCTACCTCAAGAGTTTGGCTATTGTAGAGTGTTAATAGTTTTGGAATTCTCGCTCCAACCCCAAACTAGTGAGCCTTATCTGTTGAATATTTAACCTCTGCCCTCTAAGCCTCTTTCAGTAGAAGTTAGACTCTTCCAGAGAAGAATCCCTTTCTGATGCTGTAGGTGCTCTGAGGAGGGTGCTCTTCGAGCCTTCACCCAACTTTTATAGCTTCCTTGACATCACTCATAGAGATGTCTCATTTTACAATCTTTTCAGGTCTTTGTGGTGGGTTCTGGGTTCTCTACCCAAATCCCCATATCTTTTTTCTCCATGTCATCAGACATCACTTCTCTGACATGTGCTATGCATTGAGTTTTCGACACCACTCATTATATTTTCTATAACATCTTCAGTGCCTCGGAAATTTTTCATGCTGTCCATATATTTTCCAAGTTACTGACAACAGCCCATGTGCTGCTGTCCCCGGCTGGGCCAACGTGACCGATCATGCTGTGTACAGCGACTGACCTCTAGTCCATCGAGGTGGCCTCCTTCTTGTTGTCACAATCCCTGATATAAAGCTTCCTCAGTAGATGGAAAGCTTTGATTATGACCCGATCGAGGGGTTGGAGGAGTGACATAGTGTTCGCCTAAATGAAAAGACTTTCTACATGAGACTGTGCATTTTTAAGTTCTGCATATTATCCAAAAATCCTAAAACGATGAAGACAAGCTTTTTCCTGAGGAGACAGTCCTCTATTTCTAGGATGAAACCAATTTTGTTGGTTTTGGTATTGTAGAACCAATAACAAACTACTTCAAGCACAATCCCTGATTTTTTGTTCCAACTCCAATAGGCGGCACCTGTTCAGGTTTTGCCATTTAGGTTGCATTTACAGTGTGCACAGCATTACAAGTTTGCAGTTCAGGCTTCTCTTAGCATTAGTGCACAGTAGTAACATCGCAGTCACTCAATGATTTAAAGTGAGGGATTTGGGAAGCCAGTTATACTCTCTACGCTCATTTGCCAACCTCCTTATATCTCTTCTCCCACGATGTTATAAGAAAACCCTGTTCTTATAACACTTATCAAATATTTTAAAAATTCTTCTGCTGTCTTTAATCGACAGAAGCCACCTCACCTTCAAGTTTAACATTTTTCACATGGTATCACCATTTGAAATGTGCAAGCCAGGGAACATTAGCTGAGAAAAAGTTTAACATTTTACTGGCTTTTTTTTTTTTTTTAAGGATTTCAGCCTCTTGACAATGCTGTCAAATTCACGGTATCAGTTGTCATCTCATGAATTTATAAATGTGGCCACATTTTCATCTTTTTAACGGTTCATCCTGTATTCTAGGTGCGACTTTAGCACTCTGTGGCATGGCTCATGAACAGATTAGAGAATTTCCTCATGCATTTTCTGGATGTATTGATTAACATTGAACTTACAGCCATCAGCACTATAACTCACACTTAAATAAAGCTTACTGAACACACATTTTCTCCATAAGATACATCACAGTATTCTTTCTCAGAGAACGCGAGGCTGCTTTAAAAGCAGAATCATTTGTTAAAAAGCACAAAGACAATATTACACTGAACAGACAGTGCCAAGGGCTCTTGTTTTCAAGGAGCGAAGCCACAGAAGCACCGCGCTCCCTGGTTCTGCATCAGCTGGGAACCTGTTTGCCGGGGAGTCATGTTTTTTACTTTTGTCATTCTATGTAGGTGCAAGTGCACCAATGGATGTGAAGTGCCTCAAATAATAATTTTGGGTAACACATACATTTTAGTGAGTAACCAAACCCAGAACCTGCAAATAATGAGGATCAGCACTTAAAAATCCCGAAGGATACATATTAACAATTTCTTCTCTCTAAGGCTATTATGTGAAACTAATGATCAATGATGAGATGTATCACTCAAAATATATCGAATCCAATCAGCCTTTATCATACTGTGACTCACTGTCTTCTTTGGCTTTATAAAACTTAGATAATCTACTTTGAAAATATAGATATACTTTATGTAAACTCATGTATAAACTGACCTAAATATCCGCCAAGGCACCCAATTTTACCACAAAAAATTGAATCCAAAAATGTGCTGAAAAACTCGGCTTATACTCAAGTATATACGGTAGCTCTTTTGGCTTAAGTATCACTATAGAGATATACCAACAAAGCAACAATTTCTTGAAACAACAACCAGAAATCTAAGTATTACATGAAGTTTAATAACTATAAAATATATACACACTCAATAATTTTTGGAGGTCATGTGATAGCTTAACTAAAAGCAAAATAAACCAGTTACAGATACAGAAGGTGAACTGGCCATTTTAGTGTAAATTTATTTTTGTGCTTACATTACACCGGGAATTTGGAATACACATGGGATACTTTATAATGAGTAATCTTTCCAGCCGTTGTTTCCTTCTTCTTTAAATACAGATGCTGACAGAAAAGATGGATTAGATGCAGTCTACTTTTTCCTCAGTGGGCTGATTTTTTAGAGAATTATAAGCCATGAAAGTAAACTGGGTAAATGTTGGAAGTTTATTGCAAGCAGCACCTGGGGCCAAGAAAAGATAAAGTTCTTTTGGTTAAACACACACACACACACACACACACACACCACACACACCACACACACACATACCCCCCACACACACATACCACACGACACACATACACACACACTTTGCCAACGAGTCAATTCTGCCTCATAGAAATTCTGAGTTGAGACAATTGCTTAACCATTGCCCTACAAGGGCTCCGTTTAGATGGGCTGAAGTAGGTATTGTATAATTGCTTGATGCTGGCTATGGTGTGGCCCTCCCTAGTCAGGAAGACGTAATAGTTCATGAGATTATGGTCATAAGTAGCCATCTCTGAGGGCCCAGGAACTTAACCGGTATTTTTACTTTAAGCATGCTTTAAAAATTTTATTTGTATTTATTTTGTAAATTTATTAAAAATATGTTTTAGCCCTACGCTAAAAATTCCATTTCTCTAGTCACCATTGCATTCCCATCCTTCAAAGACCCTTTCCGCCACCACGTTTCATACTCGTTCTCTTCCTAACAGAATGACAGACAGCTACTTCTTTATCAGGAAGCTCTAGTAAGTTCATCTCAAGTAGTGGTTTTCCTCTCGCCCTCTAATGCACACAGCAGGTTTCTTCCTCTGCTAACCCACCTAAAAGGGTGCTTGCTGTCTTACTATCATTATTTCAAATATAAGGAACTCGTCATCTGTAATCAGAAAATTAAATTTTTACACCCTGCTAAATCTAACTTCATGCCTTCTCTGTTTCATTTCTTAAGAGAAAATCAATGAAACGAACCTATTTTATACATAAAGCTTCCCTCACCCCATAACTCTATTGACTTTTGTATCTCAGTTCTTAGAAAATAATAAGAGATTCCTCAAACAAGTTTTTCAAACACAGAACTGTGGGAAGTGAAAGATCAAAGAACAATAATAAGCAGGCTAACCTAATAAGTCATATTGATCAGTAAGCTGTGTATCTTCTGCATCTGAAAACTCACTAATGAGAACCAGCAGTGGTTGATCTTGAAATGCTTTGAAACGCTGATATGTTCACATAGAAAGTAAAAGATGGAAAGGACAGGCCTAAAGCAGAGAACAAAAATCTGCTAACTTTAGTTTTTAAAACTTTCTAGTTTTTACTAAGAAAACATTAAAAAAAATTCTGAGGCTCCAAAAGAAGTATGGATGAAAATTCATCACTATCTTCTTCTAGTTAATGAATGTAATTAAATATCCTAGTTTATTTCAAATATGAACCGGAACTGAAGCTACACTTCTCTTAGAAAACACATGAAAGAAAAGTTCTAGTACCAAAGAATGCATATGAAAACCAGCAGTCAACCACAGGAGGGTGTTAGGTGTATTTTTAACACTTTTCAGGGGTAGTTCTCAAAAGGTTCACAAGTTGATTAATGTAAATCAAAGAAACATTTACTAGTGCCTACTTTATAAAGTGCCTTTTTTTAATTACATAGAAGTGGAATGCACTACACTATTTAAAAAATAGATTTTATTAGCACATGTAAGGTCACACAAATGCAAACCCCAAAGATGACTTACCGTAACTTCCAGTCACATTTGCACATATAACGGCTCCAAAGAAATTTGGAAAATACTTCTGAATTCTTAAAATCACTTTTTGGCAAGCTCTGGTTGGATCTTCTCCTTGTCTCATGTACTCTACTGCTTGGTAGCTAATTTGAACAGAGGTGAAAGTTTATAAGTATTAAGTGCCAAATAGATGACTTCAAGTTAGAAAGGTAAAAATATAGAAACTTTCACCTTTGAAAGAATACATTAATGAGCAGTAATCAGTTACGCTTACAAGAACAACAAATTGAAAACGAGTTAAGTTTGACACAATGCCTATCCTTTCAGCTGATACACAATTAGTATCAGCTAAGAAGGACCATAGATGCTTTGTTTGGGCTATTACTTTAGTTATGCCTGTCTTTATTAGTCAGAAGCCATAACGTACAGAGGTGAGGAGCCCAGGGGCTCCGGCCAGGGGAGACGGGGTGATATTTTAGTAGTCAATGTTTTAGTAATTATTTGTATACAATTGCTCCATCTCTCACGTTTACTTTCAATCATGATTGTTCTGTTGTTTAGTGATCAAGCATAAAGTATTCACTCAAACTATTTAAATAGCTATTAAGTTTCTCATTTATTCAGAAGGACTCTGCTAACGGAACTTCAATGATTGCAACCATTAAAATGATAGGCATGTATGGCTACAGCTTCGGAAAGGGTTTCTCTGCACACAAAGCTGAATTATATGGCACCAAAATAGAAAAAAAAAGATTATCCATTAGAATATCTTCCCTAAAAATCTGGAAAACTCACAAACGAAACAGTCCGCACCTTGGTAGGAAGCGCATCAGGACGTCACCGTCCCCAGTGGCTGCTGCCGCCCCTGCAGTGTCATCGGCATAGGCTCCGGATCCAGGTACGGGGGAATCACCTACCCGGCTTTGTGAGGACATTACAGTAACTTCAGACAAGGAAGTCAAGCATCAAGGACAAACCATTTGTAAAGTTGTTTCAACTATCGGGCTATTTCCATGTAGCCCCCAATCTATGTGTGGGTGTACGTGAGAGTACGTGTGGTAGAATACACGAAACACACAAACTGACCATGTTCACCGTTTTCCAGGGGACATTTCTGTATCATTTTGCACATTCACAATGCTGAGCAACCATCACCATTGCCTCCCAGATGATGATTTTTAAAGCTTTTCCCCCAAAAGAACACTGAAAAGATTTTCATTAGTCTTTTAACTTAGGTTTCCACAAACCCACATACATTCTGTAAGAATTTGAGACCAGCCAGGTACATACCAAGATGGGACAGATTTTACCATGACTCTTCCATTATTACCATCTTTTATCATCTAATTGCTAGATTATCTCAACAGTTTCAAAATTGGTTTCCCTCACCTACATTCTATTCTTGCTTTCAATCTAATGCACCAAACGTTTATCAAGATTTTCCCTTGTAATAACCCTTCAACACTTTTCTACTACTTTGACAATAAGATCAGGCCTCTTTAAACTGTCTTAAGACTCTTGGAAACCTGGATCTAATCTCCCCCTGCAGACTTAGCCTCCATTACTTCCCACCCAAAGTTTCTTTTCCACCAGCTGAGGTCTAGCTCTCAAATGTGTACACCTGTCTATGTGCCAGTCCCTCTGTCTGGATGCTCCCTTACCTGTAGTGGACTCGGGGCTCGATTCCTGGCATCTCTGAACTAGTTTCAATTGGCCACCTCAGCTTAAGTAGATCACACTGCCTTTCCTGGATTCTAAAGCCCTGGCTATTAATCCTTCTCTTTTAGCACTAGTTGGTATCAAGATGATGCTGAAACTCACGGTGACTTCCTGTGTGTTGGTATAAGACCGCGTACCTCAGGGCTTTTGAACAGATCAATCTTTGGAAGCAGGCTGCCGTGCCTTTATTCCAAGGTGTTTCTGGTTGTCATTCCAACTACTTAACAGCTAAGCAGATTAGCCGTTTGTACCACCCAAGGAATCCCTGTTCTACATTTGTCTCACAAGTCAGAATAAGGCAATGCTTTACATTCTGCATCTTCCTATAGCACCCAGCACATAGTCTTTGACCTTCACACGTATCTGTGATATCTACTGTACTGGAAACACTGACCCAGGTATTTTGAATTTTATACCATTTGTAGAGGTGCCAGCAGCAGTGTGTCCTGTCTTATGGATTACAACCATACCTAGAAGTTACACAGAAACAAAAACAAAATTATTGTAGGCACTATAAGAGTCCGAATCAATTCCAAGACACTGAGTATATTTTGGTTCACTTTAAAATTTACCTCAAGTCTAGTCAAATGATCTATAACTGGTAACACAAACATGTTCTCTCATTCATTTCAAGTAGAAAGAAAAGAAAATATAGGAGTACTAAAAGTTACACCAATGGTATAATTTGTGCTTCTTAATGAGCTGCTTGCATGGTGCCAACATCACTTGTCAGATATCCTATATCCTCACCAAGTTATTTTCAACACCTTTCAAAAGTAACATGTAAGAAAAATTATTTTTCTTCAATATAGCAAACAGTATAAAATTATCAATGCTAGAGCAAATACATATTTATCATTGGATTTCACATGTCTTGTATGTAGTATTTTACCAAACAGTATACAAGGGCTAAAGAAATTATGTCTGTATCTGTAGTCGTACTTGGGAATTAAAATAACTAAAATCACTTCTGGCACAGAAGCAACAAGAAGTCATTGAGCGCTACGTGGGAAGGGTGTAGCACTGTGCTTCTGTAAAGCTGTACCTTGGAACCCTCGGGGCATTTCCACTGTCCTGAAGAGCTGCTATGAAGTGGAACTGATGCGATGGCAGTGGATTCGGTTTCTGAAGGCAATTAAACATCGCTAAATTTTAGCCATAAGAATTGTATGAAAGTGAAATTACCGATAGTATCGTGACCATGATGATCTTTTTCTTTGTAGGTAGGATCCTCTTGTTTTAAAATACTATGTGGCTTGGGTTTGTAGGGTCCACAGTATTTTGAAGCATCTGGTATTACATTCTGTAAATGAGATTTAAGTCCTTTTTGTTAAAAATCACAAGTAGTTACACTAGCAAGAACCCCAAAAGACACCTGGTAACTGAGAGATATAAATTTATAAATAGTTGAATTTTTATGTGGTAAAAAATGGGTAAAATTTTATTAGATATTGACATTGATCTTAGAATTATGTAATTTGGGCTAGACATGACATCCCTGTTTTTTTCTCTAAATGTCTAAACTTCCCAATATAATGGAAAATGTAAATAAAGAATTCAATTCGCTATTAATTCACATATACAAGCCAATCTCCAAAGTTTACTGCCTAGAGTACAGGTCTTAGATTTATATAAAAATATGTATTTACCATATATATACGTGTATAAGCCACGTTTTCCAGCATATTTTTATGCAGTTTTCATGGTAAAATTAGGTGCCTCAGTGGATATTTGGGTTGTCTTACATTCGAGTATATATGGTAAGTCTTTTATTTTCGCCCCCCCCCATAGGTTTATATGAACACATTCCATGTTATACTCTAAAATTTGTTTGTACATTTAGAAGCTAAAAAATCCAAACCCATACATGTAGGTTGTATATATAGGTTGGTTTAAAGGCAAGCAAGCAAAGACAAATACCTTAAAGATTAGCACCGCGGGGTATCCCTCTTAACCTAGCATTGTGAGTCTCCAGCTACTAATCCTAATCCCAGAGACTTTGATTATTCAGAGGTAACTAGGATTTAAGGCAGAAACAGATGAGAGACTAAGATACTTTAGAGAAGAGAGCCGGATAATAAAGTCAAACCGGTTTATGCTAAAAGTCTCACTGGTTCAAGGACCAGCTATCCCACATGTAGTGTACGAGATACACTTGGAGGGGCAAGATATTGGGACACTTCACATTGATAATCTCTAAGAGATATTGTGTTAATGATATTTGATGATTGCTCCCCCCCGCCCCCCAAGACTTGGAGCCCTTTGCTATAAAGGTTGTAAGCAGAACAGCTCTGAGGTTGGCAGTTCCCTCTCCAAACAAAAGAACTTCAGTTTAAAAATCCCAGAGACCAGTACTTCTTGGATTTGTTTTCAATTTAACCAGGGAGCTTTTAAGCACATAATCCTCATAGAGATCCAATTTTAACCACTGGTTCTCATGTGCAGCCAGGATGCTAACTAGCACCTAGACAGCAGCTGGGCAGTGGTGAGCAGAGGTGACATCAAAATATATTCAAAAGATTAAGTATCTACACATACCTGCCAATAATTGGGCTGGCAGTTCTGAGCAAGCCAATCTGAATGAAGAGCTCTAGAAACATCGGTGGACAAATCTTCAGCGATAAATCCCATGCTTTCCGCGAACTTAGTTGCTGGAGATTGAGATGAAAAACATAAATCATGCAAGTCTTTTCCTTTTAAATAAAGTGTATTGATAGGAGGCACTTTAGGTCCACTAGCACTTAAACCAAACCAAACCCAACGCTGTCAAGTTGATTGTGATTCACAGATCCTATAGAGCAGAGTAGAACGGCTCCACTGGGCGGTCCAAGGTTCTAAATCTTTACAGGAGCGCAGGCTCATCTTTCTCCCATTCACAGGCTGGCAGGTTCAAGTTTCCGTGTTAACCACTTTGCTACTAGGGCTCCAGTAGTCACTAATTGGGTCATGGTTACTTATGGGGATACATGAAGCCTTTCAAAGGAATTTTTGGACGATGAAAGATATAATAGAGTCCATTTCGATATGTCCTCTTTCCTAAACATGCTCTGCTGAGGCCCTTGGATGTGCATTATAACAATTCTTCTTTTCTGCCTCCCTTCCACAGTTCCCTTCTTCTTTATAAAGAGAAGACTCAGCTCTCACTGACACAAAATCTTACACTTCTAAAAAGGGCGAGCTGCCAACAGAAGAACAACAGGAATCCAATGAATGGATACCAGATCCTTTAGCATCTTTTCCCAATTCTGTATTTGAAACAAATGTGAAGGAAGCCTGCTGGAATTCTTGGATAGCAAATCATTAAAAAGAATTCTGGTTATAAATTATGATTTTTAGTATGTATGTTGGATGGAGTTCAAATATTGAAGTGGCACTTTCATTGCAAGATTACATCAAATTTTACCTTCTTGGGCTAGCAATGTACCTTGGGTGCGAGGTGTAATATACGAAGACATTAATGTTGAATTTTGTTTGGGCCTACCAATTAATCATCTCTGGAGAAAGAACTACTTAAAAACATTCCATTTCAATGTCTATGAAGGTGAGAATTACAAGTAACGAAGTAAGTCAGTTACACAAATTGATATTCAGTAAAAGAGCTGGAAATTAAAGTTAGAGGTCTTTTTTAAACTACTACTTTACACAGATTCCTATTTTCCAGAGTAAAGATCATTAGAACACTGCTGTGGAGAAACTTCGCTAGAATATACCTGATTCTCCTACTAAAAGTGTGTGTGTTGTATATTCCAGTATTTTTCGAGCCACACCAATCGCATTTTTAATTCTTCTAAGAGCTCCTACTGCTCCTACATCCATAGTAGTTCTACAAGAAAAACAAAAATCAATAGTTAACAGTTAATTTGCTGTTGTTGTCTTTAATGTACTGCCTTGCTCTGAGAACTTTGTAAATGTTGTTGAAGAAGAGACAGGCACCTATGAGTTCAAGCAAATTCCCATAGCCAGAAAAAAACCGCAAACAAACAGAAAATTAATTTACCATCTACCCCAATAACACTAAAATTCTCAGTCCTTACTAGTTTATTGAAAGGGACCTTAAGGCTTCAGACAAAACAAACAACAACATTTAAGGTTAATGGCTGATATTTACAACGTGTGGTTCTCTTCTAAGGAGACTACTTGCATGTGATTTTAATTCTATTGTTATTCATTGAGAGAGGAAAAGTTCTTGTACCAGGCTGAGTACAGTAGGCTACAGGCTTTGCCCTGTGAGAAAACGCATGCATTCTCCCAGTTGGGATGGTAGGTGGCGTCCAACTTCAATAACTATGACTCCACGTGAAGCAAAGGTGCAGAGGTCAATAGGTCTTGCAGAGCTTTCTTACCCATCCATGATCATGGCATCCAGTGTGGTTTCTCCAAATTCATCAGGACTTCCTCCAAAGCCTACAGTGCCGTCACACTGCTCCTTCTCACACAGAGCACAGCCACTCTCGACTGCATCCAGGGGAGACCCTCCAGACGCTAACGTCCTCCAGGCTGGCAATCAAATGACAACAGTTGAAAACACACCAGACACGCGCTGGTAACTCTTCTCTTGATGTTATTACATTTGCTCGAATATGTTAGTTTTGCATTGTTTTATCAAATGCGACAATGGAGTCAGAACGCTAGACAAAAGTATATGAATGCAAGTAGTCATTCTGAGGAATTCAAAGAGGGGCTATTGGTGCTACTAACCAAACCAAACCAAACCTAAACCAACTGCTGCTGGGAGTGATCGTGTCGGGTAGAGTAGACCTGCCCCACAGCGGTTCCGGGGCAGGTCACATCTATGGAAGCAGACTGCCACATCTTCCTCTAGCAGAGAGACGTTAGTGGGACCAAACCACGGACCTATGGGTGGACCTGTGGGTGGACCTATGGGTGGACCTATGGGTGGACCTGTGGGTGGACCTGTGGTTGGCAGTGGCTGGATGGCATGGTGTTTTGGGGGATAGCCTTAGATTCTTCTGATTCATTATTTATTTAAAAATATATGACTAATACCTTTATTGAGGGGATGTCTATCATATCAAGCCTCAATACTGTAAGAGTACATATTTACAATGCAGGCGTTATATGAATTAACTTGCTTAATCTCCCCAAAAGCTCTTAGGGTAAATTCTCACCTCATTTAAAGAGAGGGTGCAGAGATTCAAGTGAAGTCACTTGTCCAAGGTCACAGAGCGAAATGAGGCAAAGTCACAATTCAGGAGTAGACACTTTTGACACAAGAGGGCACATTCTACTCTAATGCATCTGAAGAACCCCTTACATAGGGAAAGGGGAAGAGGTAGGGGACAATGGGACAGGTAGTTTTTTTTTTTAATCAAAAATCGTTCAATTTTTTTAACAAAAAGTTTTTAAAATAAAGGTGTTCTCCAGTGTACATTTAAAAAATTAAAAGCAAAAAACGCAGTAGCCATGGAAGGTGGATGCCATTGCTGGTCGATATTTTATACATCACTACTGCGACCAGAAGCTATGAAAGTTTAATGTGAGAAGCCCCCCTTCCAGGTCATGCAACTTACACAGAACTGTTCCCTGCCCCAACTGCTGCCATTCCTTTCTGTCTCATTTTCACTGGAACTTTCCCTTCTCACAGCTCTTTCGTTTCTGATTCCTGCACACTGCCTATAACACAAATCCAGCTCCACCAGGTTCTGCCCCCAAAAGGAAATAAATTAACACCCTCACAAGATGGAGTTCTGAAATTACTATGTCTCAAAACCAAGAAACGGGCATAATGCAATGTAGCAATGCCAAGATAGATGCATGTACTATCAATGCACAGTAAATAGGTGTCTGACCCAGGACTGGCCCGAGGGCAGTTGACAGGGGGCACTTCCTGGAAAAAGTGGTGTCTTTAGCGAGCTCGTTCTCAGGCTTGGCTGCAAGCAGACTCACTTTGACTGCTTCACAGAGCAGATTCTGTGGTTTGAGCAGTTAAATTGAAGTCCCAGGTGACGTGAGTATTTTGAGGCTCTGCAGCTTAAACTCGCTTGGAACCTTTTTGCTGAATGCGTTAAGGTGAACAAGAACTTTGGGAGATGAAGGCCGGAAGAGCAAACTGGATGACAGAAAATGTCAGTATGTAGCGAAAAATGTAAATAGGAAGAAAAACACTTTGGGAAGTTACTAGCCATTTACAAAGTTGGAGTATCAGGTGCTGGGCAGAAGTGAGAAGCGAGGTCGGAGAGGCAGACAGGGAGACACTGGATGGCAGGCAAAAGAGAGTAGAGGTCCACTGGAAGAGTTGAGCAGAAAGGTCATGACAGTTTGGGGTAGCAAACGAATTACCTAGGGGCTTAACAGGGGGAGTCGTTTTGAAAGAAGAGGGCCTACAAGGCAGCATTGGTAGGAGGAGGGAGGGCAAGGTCAATTGCAGGAGATGAAGCGCATGGCCAGGGAGGCGGCGGCCTGTCCATTTTCTGGCTTGCTCGCTGGCCCACAGGTGACTTCTCCTTTCCTTCCCCCCCCCCCCTCCAGCCCGTCCCCGCAGCGCTGCCGCCCCACCGGCCGCCGCCCCCACCTGCTTCGGTCGCATTCCTAAAAGGCCAAGTGTTGATGACCAGGGGCAGCGGACTGCAGCTGCCCACGAGGGCCGGCCCGAGCAGGTAGGACATAAGCAGCAGAGGCAGGTTCGACCTCCGCGCCATAGCTGCGCCCGCGGGACTGGGCCTGCTCGGGCGGCTCCGCAGGGACTGAGACCCCGGAAGCGCGCGGCGCAGGGGCACCAGGATCCGCACCCCTCCCTGCTCAGCAAACTCCACTTCCCCAGCGCCCCGCCCACACGGTGGCCACGCCCACCAGGGAGGGGTCAGGCCTCGTTCCCGCAACTCTCGCGAGACTCCTGGGGGCCGCGCGAGACTTTCGTCCCACTGCTGCTGAGGCGTCCTGGTTGCTTTTAAGTCTTCTGCGTTCCTTTGAAGACAATTCTTTTCCCAGTCCCATCAGCTCAATGTTGCTTTCTCATGGCTAAAGGCAGCGCGAATTTCACATTGAAAAATGGGTGTGAAATTAGGCAATCTTGTATAGAATGACCCCGGGACGCAAGAGAATAGCGTGTGTGCGCTCTTCGCTTGGGTTCCACTTTTTATCCATTTAATTAAACGCTCAAGGTGATGCAACACGTGTCTCCCGGGCTTGCCGGCCCCGGAGGTCTGGAACGGCTGCTGAAGCGTGCCGGTGCACGACGAGATTCATTTCCGATGTTTGCACCTGCAGCCTTTTTCAGGACGTCCTTTTCTCGCCGGCCCGAGAGCGGGAACCCAAGCAGAACCCACCTTGCACAGCGTGATGCCCGCCTATACCCCCGGGCCGGCGCTTGCTGCCCGGCGCCTAGCGCCTTCCGTGCTCGGTGAAGGTCCCAGGGCAAGGAGGGAAGGAGCCTTTGCCCGCTTGGAGCTGCTCCTTTCGGTAGTTCAGTTGCTGGGCTGGTGTGAGAGCAAGAGACAGGTATTGCTTCTGGGCTCCTGTGGCCACAGAAAACCAGGACACGGAGTCATTTTAGGATCTCTCTCAATAGAGACACACTTTTAAAATGGGAACTCGGCATTGTGAGGGTAACACAGCTTCTAAGACTTCTAGGCGTATGAAGTGAAATAACAATTTCAAAAGCATCAAATAGCCTCGAAGAATTACCCCAATGCTGGGGAGTGCAGCTAACAAGTGAGCATAATTAAAGAGAAGCGTTATAAATTCCTAAAACAGGAGTTTGGAAGAGAAGCAAGTCATTTGTGTTGAATATTTAGGATGAGCAACTGACAAGTGATGTTTGAAAGTGTGGTGAAACAGTGTCCTCGTGTTATTTTTCATTTCAGGTTTTCCATTAGGTGTAAATATAAGTGGGCGCCTTTTTTGTATATGGTGAATATAAATACAGCGGGATATATGTTAACCAACTGAAGTATATATTTAAAAAATCTACCTGCAGTTTTCCCCAGTATCATCCTGATTTTTTTATCCTTTACAATAATTAATTATACATAACAGAGATGTGTGGTGTTGTGGATAAATAACTAGTTGTAAAATCGGTTGAATTTTAATTTAGAAAGCACTGCTTATTTTTCTTTGATAAAAAGTTTATGTTCCTGAATAAGATTTAGCAGTCTCACTAGAAGACCAAGCAACCTGGCGGTGTAGTTGGTTACGCCATGGGTAGCTAATCACTAGGTCAGCAGATTGAAACCACCAGCAACTCACCTGAGAAAGGACTGTTCTGAAGAATTACACTCTCAGATACACACAAGGAAGCTCTACCCTGGAGGCCACTTGATGGCAGTGAGTTTGGTTTTGACTACTCTGAAGACCTGGATTTAAAAATGCAGGGCCACAATTTACCTGTCCTGGTTAATTCATAGTACCTTCTTGAGCCACTGTGTTCTCCAAAGCAGACACAATAATAGTGACCTTGCTTATCTAACAAATTTTGACAACACAAAATGTAAGCGTGTTTTTGAGATGGGTAGAATATCATAAAAGTTAAATAAAATGCTCTTTTCCTTGACATCAAGGAGAGACAGTCCAGAAACATACAAAACAAACAAGCAAAACCAAAGAAACCCAATTCAAGGTTCAAATATTGCCACAGGATTTAAAAAAAGAAAAAAGATGGCTGTATATTTGTAATAAATTTAAAGTAAGTACTTAGAATTCCCTTTAGTTTGTTAAAATGGAAATTTATCTTTGCATTTTAAATTGAGTTGTCTGTTTGGTTTCAAATGTTTCTAACGATGGTTGATGGCAGGGTTGTGAGATTCTGAATGTCTTTAAAACGGTACCTTCACATCTTACCAAGGAGGCAGCCTCAAATGCAACCTTAAATGATATTACAGATGGAGCCCTCCCAGTTACCCTGTGCCCCCCTGCAGGCTCCCCTCTATTTCCTCTAAACTTCATGGCTTTCAATTTATCAGTCTCAGAAGGATGAAGAGTTGAGTCTCTCCTGATAGCATTTGAAGCTGTGGTTCCACAGAGGATTTAACGCTGTAGTTGCAGGGAGTCTAGGTATTTCAAATCTGAGGCTTAAAAAACTAAGCCATCCCCTCCGGCTTTTGCACTGATGCTGTGAAATCCATTTGAGAAACATGCCCATGTTTTGCTACTTGTTCAAAGCTGTGAGCGTGACTTGGCATTGAAATAATAACTTCTTTTTGAAAAACTCCCCACTGAACTATTTCTTGGGTTATCTAAATACAGCTTATTTATTTGATTGACATTTGCTCTTGTCAGAGTCCCAAATTATAAGTAATGATTTTTGCTGATGTCAGAACATTGTCATATTGTTTAAACCTGCTTTTAGATGAACCAGGGAACACTTGATGTTGCCACCTGCTTATGCATTCTGAATGTAATTAGAATCATTATACAGAAATAACCCTATTGCCGTCAAGTCAATTCCTGACCCCTATCAAGACTATAGGGCAGATGAGAACTGCCCCATTCCAAGGCCGCAATCTTTCCGAAGCCACCGATCACATCTCTCTTCTGTGGAGAGTCTCCAACATTGAGCCATCAACTTTTCTGATAAACTGACAAGCACTTAAGCATGGTGCCACCAGGCCTCCTTTTACACACACACACACACACACACACACACACACACACACACACACACACACACACACACACTCTTATTCTTAGAGTTGGGCTGCAGTTCAAACTCACTAGCTTCTTCACATAAGAAAGATGATGCTCTTTGCTCCCATGAAGATCTCCTGGGTTGGAAACCCTGATGTACCAGTTCTACTCTGCCCTAGGACCCAGAATTGACTGGAATGCAGTGAGTTCTTGGTTTTTTGTTATTTTCTAAATGTGTAAAAGAGGTGTTTCTTCTGAGACAATATTCCTGGTTCATGTCCCCCAAACCATTTGTCAAATCAATAACAGATTCAAATCACTAACTTTCTTGACTTTCTAATCTATAACATGATCTTTGTGACTTAGAGGGACCAAGATTATATAGGAGAATGTTACTCTTATGAAATTATTTCTTCTCAAAATAATTGCTGTGCAATATATTTTCAATTGGTAATATTAGTCGTGTTATAGTAAAGTTATAAAGGGGATATCATGATCATTTTACATGGTGGGATATGCTTTGTATGAAAACCGCTCATCACCTTATGCTGTTGTAGTGTGAGCTAGTATAGGAATAAGGGCCTAGGACAGAGAACACAGTTCATGCTATTTTTCTACCACTTTAAAACTTATTTTGTCATTGTTAACTCGTGTCATTTTATGCATTTTATAAATTAACAAAAAAATTCTAAAATGACAATACAGTATAGTAACTGCTGACCATGGACTTTGAACTTGTCCACTTTTACAGAGGTGTGAGCTATCTCCTTGATAAATGAGGCAATCTGCTTCTGCAAAGATTGGCAGCCTTAGAAAGCCTAGATCGGCTTGCTATAAGTTGGAATTGACTTGAAATCTATGGATTTGGACTTTTGTGTGTGTACGACTAAAACTTCACTGGGTTTGCTTCTCTGGAAATATCAGGCAGGGACACATAGCCTGTACTAGCATCTAAATGGCCTGTATTCTCAAGAGTTCATATAAGATATAAAAGGAAACACTGTTTTACATGTAATTTCCTTTTATTTCATATTTAAGAAACACTTATGTGTGCATCAATAATTCCTAAGTACTCTCCCACTTATTGATAATTACCATTTTGTGGTGTATATATATTGTTTGGTGAAAACTCTTAATATTATACACAGGTTATATACATTGCTTTTTTATTCAATGAATCTTTGATTTTGTGCATGTATTAATAGTCCTTTACCATCTTAAACTTTTTTATTGTGAAATATAATATTGTTACAGACAAGGGCAGAAAATATAAATATACAGCTCAAATATTTTGTACAGAACACCATGTATATTCACATCAACAAAGAAGATATTTCCTGCACTCCAGAAAACCTCTAATTGCCCATGCAACACAATTTTTAATGGATTTATAAAATTCAATATGACTGTACAAAACTTATTTAGCCATTGTTTTCTGCTACCTTTTAAATTTTATGTCTTTGTGTATAAAACTAATTAACCTGTCAGATATGACATTAAATTTACATAGTAGGTAAAGCAATTAACATAGCATTACATTAGATCACAGGCTAAGGTCATATTAGAAATTCTGTACTTTTAAAGAACTCAAGCTGGGTATGTAGAATTAGCTTCCGTCTGTTACCCTTGGGTATCTGAAGAATCAGCAGGATTAGAGAACAGGCAGGTATCCATATTCAGGACAATTTTACAAAGTCACATGATTTGAGGGGATGCTGTCTTTGAGCTCTGATTCTGGAGACAAGGCTCTTGCCCCTCCGACCATCTTTGTACGTTTAGGTGGGGCTGAACCGTAGGTAGCTGGGAATTTACTAGCTTTTCAGTGCATCCCAAAGGCCTGATGTCACTCAGTAACTGGCTTTGGTGCCTCACGCTCGATGGTTCTTGCAGAGAAGGTCTAGATTAAGGCAAAACATAGCTTTAAACTTCTTGAGTTCTAATTTATGATTGAGATTTATGGTAAATGTGACAATGAAATTTGTGTTTATGCTAAATGCTTTAAATTACAAATAACAGGAACCGATGGTTGTTTAAAGAAGTAGGCATTAATTTTGTTGCATGTAACAAGAAATGGAATGGTGCTACTAGCTTAGTTCAGTAGTTCTAACATGTCATAACGGACGTTGTGTGATATGCACAAGATAGCGACCGTTGCTTCATTTTCCACAGCCACATGTAAGCCAGGGAGAAGTGATAGGATTGGGGTCAGGCACATCTCTTCCTTTTATTGGGGAAGTACAAATGTGCCCCCAAACTCCCAGCAAATTAATACTGCACTCTTATTGGTCAGGATGAGGCAGCTGGACCTCTTTAGTCAGGCCTAGAATACCCACTTCTCTTTCTTTGCTCGTTCATTCTTTCCTCCTGTTTTCCCTCCATCTTCTTTTCTTTCTTCCCTTTTGTCTTTTTGCCTACCTTACTCCCTCCCTTGGATCGCATTCACTTTTTAAAATTTTATCATTTGCTCTCTTTTGACCCATTTTTAAAGTTGTTTCAGTTTAAAACAAAAGAGTGAAAGAGAAATACATGTGGATTGAGCTTACAGTGAATCCCCTTTGACCATGTGATTAGCCTTGTAATCAAGCAAAATGCATTGGAAAGTGGATTATTGCAGATGCAGTGATGTTACAATCTAACGCTTTATCATTTGATCTCCCTTTGACCCATTTCAAACATGTTTTCTATTTTTTAATATTTCCAGCTTTCTTTTCTTGAGGTTTTTCTCTGTTTTACTTTGTTGTTAGCTTTGTTGTTGCTTTTGTATGTTTTTCTGTATATGAAATCCAAAGTAAGTAAATCTATAGAGAAAGTAACTGGATTATTGGCTTCTTGGGAGTATGGCAGGGGTGGTTTGGAGAAATGGGCAGCTAATGAGTACAGAAGAGAAGAATATGTTCTAGCATTGATTGCGGTGATGATTGCACAACTCTTCTTAATGTACTTAAATAATTAAATGGTATGAGATGTGATTTATGAGCCAATAAAACTGTTTAAAAAATCAAACGTAAGAACTTGATAGGCTAAATCATAGTGAAGCACAGACTTTTCCCTTTCTTCAGTATCATTTTAAAATTCTTAGATTATAACAACACAAAGGTAGTCTATTTGGTCAATGAAAAATTTCCCATTGTTGCTGTTCATGGTAAGGTCCACTAGACTAAGCATTGGAAATATGTTCTAGGGGGGTTGTTTTGCTTCTAAATGCTGAAAGTGAATGATGTGGGAAGTTTGAGTTATTGGAATTCCTAATAAGGTACCTAGAACAGTGATTCTTAGAGATACTTGACTGAAGACAGCTGATTATGTTCATATGAAACCTAAACATGGAGCAAGAGGCAGTTGTGGGAACAGAACATGGGAATGATGTATGGTTTAAAAATCAAGAAAGATGTGCTTGTGGGTTGTATCCTTCCACCACACTTATTCAATGTGTATGCTGAGAAAATCACTTGAGAAGCTGGATTACATGAAGAAGAATGTGGTGGTATCAGGACTGGAGAAAGGCTTATTAACAATGTATGACAAGCAGATGACATAACCTTCCTTGCTGAAAGTGAGGAGGACTTGAAGCACTCGCTGATAAAGATCAAGGATTGCAGCCTTCAGTGTGGATTATAACCCAATATAAAAAAACCAAACACATCAATAACATCTTGGTAACAGGAGAAGAGATGATGGGATCTCCATGGTGAAGGTGATGAAAAGTAGCAAAATTCCAGATTGGTTTGATGGAACAGCCTTCAGGCTGCGCTAATTTGGATACAGAGTGTAAGAGTAAAGGAATTTTCTAATAAGAAAAGGCCCGTCTCTGCGGTTTCTGATGGGAAAATCTCAACAGAATGATTACTGGTCTTGGTGCAGTAGCTGTCGGAAAGTAGAAGACACCACTCCCACCCACTACTTTCAATGCATTTAGATTTACAGTTTATCTAGGATAGATTAGAACTGGACCTTAGGGTTTCAGCATCTGTAAATATTTACCGTAGCAGGCACCTTGCATTTCTCCCTTGGATCAGCTAGTGGGTTTGAACTTCTGACCTTGAAATTAGTGGCCTGAGGTGTAATCCACATACCACCAGGTTTCTTAAAGTAGAAGCAGTGCTTTCCTAAAATCCTCCAAAGAGGAGAGCCATATCCCTGGTTTCCCCAAACTTGATGGGTTATTTCAACAGAGTAAGTGAACAAAACGCTGAGAAATGTTAGGGGGAGATCTTTCTCAACACTTTCTAGTTTCTTCCATGTTGAGGGTATGCATTGAAATCCTGGATTCTTAAAAAAAAAAGAAAGAAAGAAAGAAATGCTGGATTCTCTATTCCTTCACTGTGGGTGTTTTATTTGATTGATAAATAGAAGGAGACTACCCTGGACATGCAAGGCTCATGTTTGTCAGAGCCCATTTGACTTGTACTAAGGGCTATCATCTGACTTGTCCTTCATCAATTAGCACAATGGCCAGGTCTCTGTCTCTTCTTGGTTTTATGTCTCATTTTACTCAGAACATGCGTACTCAAAGAGCAGAGAAAACTAGACGAACCCACTACTGTTGAGTTCCACTTCACAGTGACCTGCAGAGCAGAATCATACAACCCTAGAAGAAGAGGAAGACTGCTCCTAGAGGTTCCTGGACTTTACATCTTTGCAGAGTGGACAGCCTCATCTTTCTCCCGCTGTCCTGGTGGTGCTTGGTGGCCGCTGACCTTGCGATGAGCAGCCCACCCCCTGGCGGGTCCGGAATTGACTTTATGGCAGTGAATCAGGCGTTCGGATGCACAAAATGGAAACCCACAGGGCACTTCGACCCTGTGTCTGGTTGGAATCGACCCGCTGGCAGTGCGTTGAGCACAGGCTTTCCTAGGTGTTCATTTTTACGGCCACAGACTGCTGCATCCTCGCCCACCGGTGGAGAAGAGGAGGACCGACCGGGGAGTCTGCCTCGCGAACAAAGCATGCTCTAACAGCTTACAAACATCTTTACACATGCAATCTCATCTGGGCGCTTATTTCTCATTGTTGTACTAAGTAGTGAGGCTCCCACTGCACAGGAGAAAGATCGTCAGGCATAGGAGGGAAAGGACATGGCCAAATGCATAATCATTAAAAGCAGCAATGAGGTACTAAATTCAGGTCTCCCGACTACCACATCCAAAGTTTTTTAGTGTGGATGTGGTAATTTGTCTTCTTCTTCTTTCTTATATCCACAATTACTTTTGATACATAAAGCACACGTTTCCTTTGAATCACTGGGGCAGTGTACACATTCATCAAAGTCTGAGCAGCGGCATAGGGAACTTCCGTCAAATTGTGAAAACAATATTTGCCATTATAAATTTTATTAGTTAAAGCCTTGTACGTTAGTTCATCCATCTCTCATTTGAAATATGTCAAAATTTTCATTCGTGTCTGAAACATATTCAAATACATTTTCCTTGAGAGGTTGTCCTTCATGTTTTTTTTAAGTGCTGAATTTTGGTATTAATTTTGCTATGTTTTGTTGATCCATTGACATTTATGACTCAACTGAAAATTGAATAATAACATCTCAAAACTGTTGAAGAACTTCCGCAGCAGCGGCTTTTTACCAAGCACATTTTAATGCTTCCATCTTGGCAGGATGCACCATCAATTAATTATCACAAAATTTAAAAAGTCTCCTGCCACACAATGGAAACTATGTTGTGTTTATTTTAATGGGAAGGCAAATTTAACGTGGTGAGCACCCCGGGGAGTCATTCTGGACAGATAGTACAATACGAATGGCCCTGGAATGGCTCCATGGAGCAGTACATGCCTATCTCCAGCCAAGATCCATCAACACAAATAGAAGGAATGTGAATTAGCATTGAGGCTGCACATTCACTATTAAGAGCAACTGTGCAATCTACTTTTCAAGACCCAGGCTGCCCAAACGCATTTTTCTACATTACATAATTTTATCATTTAAATATTGTCATTCAAATGTGCAGACCAGCTGTGCATATCAGGACACAGCTGTCAGGTTGAGGTGCAGAGAAGCCATCTGGTGCTTGGTTCTGGGTGGTTACATTCCAGCGGGGGATTTAACTTCCTATCCAGCTGCGATAAAGTAAATTGAAGGCTGCATATTATTCCTCTGAAATGACTCCTTTGGGATATTTCTCAGAAATAAATTTTAACCAGAGGTGTCATTGATTGGTTTTACACTTTCAATTATAGCATTTGCCAAAATGAAACCAAACCAGAAGAGGAAAAAAAAACCCAACAAAAACCAACCCTCCAAACTGTAGGGTCATTTCATTTTCTCTGTATGAAATAAAACAAGATGGTTAAAGAGAATGAAGCTTTTTTGGGCTTCTTCAAATTATGTGTACAGGGACATAGTGCAATGAAATTGCCTGGCTTCACACATCTCTCAGAACAATGGAAAGAACACTCACGCAATCTGTAAGACTGAGAGAGAGAGTGGAGGTGATGATTAGCTGATTGCTAGAATTATCATGTCTGTGGGCTTGTGAAATATGGGAAAGCAACACATTTTTTTTCTAAGTAGTCACCTCTGAGCCTAGATACACCTTTTCCAATTCCACATATTTTCAAGGAACGGTTCCTTAAGTGATGCCTTGACCTTTTATGTGTGCAGTCTGGAGAAAGAAAAAGAGCTCAAAAATTAATCTACTCTGGTGTTTTTAAGCAAGTCTGTATTATATTCTGAATAACTATGTATTATTAAATCGATCTTGGCTAACTTTGATTGTCCTAAAGAGCACAAATTACTCTAATATAATATCAGCCATGATCTATTATAATATTACAAGTTAGTGAATGCTTGATATGTAATTTAATCTATGACAAAAACATACACTTGGAATGTGTTAGTGAGCAGGATAGAGTTGTCAATTATGTATACTAGCTATCAAATAATGTAGTCAATATCAAAGTAAATTTGTTTCTTATTTATGTAAAATTTATTTACTATCTTCTATCCTGAGATTTCGGACTGGGAAAACTAGCCTTGTGTCTTCAGATGCAACTTTCTTTAACCAGCTTCAAGTGCCAATTTAAATAAAGTAGTGAATGTGAGTATTTAAAATAAAAATTAAAAATAAAAAACTTCAACAGGGACAGTTTTTTGTTTTGTTTTCTTCTCAGAATGCACTGAGAAACACTCTTGTGTAAGGGGATATGTATGAGTAAACAAAACATACAGATAAGAGTAATAATATAAAATTCAATTAATAGTGCATTTAGCTTTGACAGTTTATTTTCATTTTTATTTGAAAAATAGGAAAATCCTTAACAAATTCTTCATTGTAATAATATAGGCTTGAGTTTAGTACCTATTTCTAAAACTTTTGATGATCTAAAATAAATCAGTAAAAGAATGCTGTTAAAATTGATTTGTAATATCATTTGCATATATGCTGGTTAGGGAGAGAAAATTTACACAAAAAAGGGGTTTGGGAAATGAAATAAAGATTGTATGTCAATTATTAATTTTCCAAGAGGCATACATGCCCCACTGACATGCACTGTTGGTGTGAGGGGCTGTGCAGTTGGCTCGGACTCCTCATGAATGAACACTGCACTGTCTTGTGCCACCCGAGCCACTGATTTTGTTGGAGCTAGTGGCGGGATTCAGCTGGTTTTCACTGCTGTGGCAGAACCGATGCCTAATTTTTGGTTGAGTTTGGCAAACCGGTGGTTAAAATGGCATGTGTAATCGGGGCGCTTTCTAAGATAGGTGGCTGGTGAGGAGTCCAATGGGGAAATCAAGAATTTTCATTCTTTACTGTTCATCCTCACAACAGCTTATTCAAAGTGCCTGTAGTGATGTTCATTGTGTCCATAGGCATAAGCAATTAATTGGAAGCATGTTTGTAATATTTATTTATTTGTTTGTTACATTGCAACATTTGAAATGAATAAACATGTAATGTAAAGAGAAAAAGTGACAACCAGAGGGTGACACACTCATTCATTTCAGCTTTGTGCTGTGCCTCAAATTTCCATGAGAGATTATGAGTGAATTGTGTAATTTCTGAAAGTGTTCAAAGAGCTAAAAATATTGCCAGAACAATTGCTGGAAGTTTGGCAGGTTTTTCAAAGATTCACCTAACATGTCCAGAGAAGAGAAATCACTGGTGTCTAGTATATTACACACAATGACTATGGTCTAATTGCCCTTCCTCTGAGGAATGGGGTCCTTTACCTCTGCAGTGACAGATATCTAAGGGTAAATCTCACAGCCGATGGTGCTTGGAGAAAAGCAATACTATTGCAAGGGAGGATGCCAATGAAGAGGCAGTATGAAAACATTTAAAATAATTTTATTGGTTTTTGTTTGGGTATATTTAATATTTTCCATTAATTTTTTAAAACTCATAACAAAATCTCAACTTGTGTGCCTATTTTATTATTCCTATTTAAGCATTAACTTGTGAAATAATAAACTACTCTCGATCAGATCTTTTTATTTCACTCTTAAATCAGACATGAGATCAGCGAAATCTACTTAATAATTTGCGTCTATAAGCTGGACCGCTCGGGGCTGATGACAATTGAACCTTGGAGCACAGATGGGCAAGACTTGACACCAAAGAAATACCAGACAAGGATAAGAATGGCATTAGGATGACACGGGGAAAACAGTCATGCACAAATATTCTAAGCCCTCTTATTATATATAGTAATTGTATATTGTTGCTAATTTTAGATAAGTTCTCTGTGTTAGTCTGGGTACTTTAGAGAAACAAATCCACAGAGACTCATGTGTAAGAGAGAGTTTATATAAAGGTTAAGTGTGCATCAAGAAAACACCCCAATCCAGTGCTGCCCAAGCCCACAAGTCCAACATTAACCCATGTGTCCAACACCAATCCACAAAGTCTTCCTCCATCTCCCCAAACAGACACTATGATGCCGACTGCAGGAGGAAAGCATAGTCAGTGTATGTGTAAGCATCTCAGCACTGGCAGGGGTCTCCACACGGCTGCTCCAGCACCTAGGGCTGCATCGGGGTAGGTCCATGTGGCTTCTCCTCGGGGATGTCTTGCAGGAAGTGAGCCTTGCCAGCTGAAGCAGGAACTGGCTAAGGAAGCTGCACTCTAGTGCAACCATCACAAAGCAAGGGACCAGAAAACTCGAAAGGCTCACTGAGCCATTTATCCCTCCGCCCTTCAATTAATCCCACATGTGTTTATTGGCCAGGTTGGCACTATAAACTAACTACCTCATTCTCCTTGCTTGTTTATTTTTTGCATTCAAATATTTAAAAAACTACTTTATGACATGCTTTTGTATCCTTAAATGTCCAAGTGAAGACATAAAATCATAAAAATTAGTTATTTGGTATTAGAGATATCACAATTTAACTTAGGAAATATTATTTTACAAAAGTCACTATGCTATGTAAAAGCCCTTTCCAAACCAACCTCCCTCCATCAAGTCAGTGCTGACTCACAGTGACCCCATGTGAGTTTCTGAGACTGCAGTTGTACTGAAGCAGGAAGTCCAGTCTTTCAGCATCGCTCTGTCTGGGGATGTGCACTATGTCATTGAATGTAACAGTCATTCTTTTTTTTACTTGTTATGCAACAGACTTCTAAAATTTATGCATTTTGCATCGTTTCAAGTTTGGGGCTAGCAATTATTAACAAGCCTATATGTGTTCTTTGGTGGACATCAGCAATAATTTCTGTAATGTGCATATGAAACTCTGTCCTTAAGCAAGATATGATAAACAGGTACATCTGCCCATTTCTTAAATATCTGTCTGGAGAGAGATGAAATAACTTTAGAAAATTATCCGTTTAATACCCTTTGTTTAAGAATTCTGTATGTTCATTTGATGTATAAGTTCCTCTCCTCAACAAAGGCTTTGTCTTGTCAAGAAAGCAAAACACAGTTGTAGAAATTTCCCATGAGTTCGACTCTAACAAGATTTAAGCATGAAGGTTTAAAAGGATTATGTTATCAGCAAAAATTGTAGAAAAATACTCTTACTGTAAACTCACTCCCTCAGCCCAAATTTTCTGCCCTGGAAAACATAATAAATGCCATTTAGAATATCTCTATCTTGATACACAGTAATTTCCAACAAATACAAAGGAAGCATACCAACCTTCTTTGCCATTGTAGAGACCAATGCCATTTACTCTTATGCTCATACCAACTACAGGAAGGAATTCAATTGACCCAGCCTCAGTTCAAACATACTCATTTCTGTTCATTTCTGATCCCATCTAAAATGTGCTTTTTCTTCCTTTGACTGTAATCATTTAAAGACATATCGATCTTCACAAGTTAAGGATACGGTCCTCTACATGGTCACATCTGCCCAAGGACTCAAATGCTAGCCTCAAGCTTGGGAGTCCCCATAACACCTTCACTGCTCACCTGTTGGCCACACATTGGGGTTGCTCCACTTCCAAGCCAAGATGCCAGCTCAGGGGTTCCCAGAACCTCCCTTCCTTCTGACCTTTAGATACAAATTCATGGGTTCACTCCACTCAGTTCAGAATTATGAGCCATGAACTTGGGATTTCTTAGCCCCTACTCAATTTTGTCTTGTGTATCACACTAATTCCTTGAGTTTAGGGATTCACTAGAATGACTCACAACATTCAAGGATGTCTGCTATATGCTTATAGGTTTAGTTTAACAAAAAGATGTGATTGGAGAGACACATAGGGTACGATGTGGAGGCTTCCCTGAATGAAATTTCCATGTCTGAAAATACAGAGTGATGAACTTCCCAGTCCACAGAGAAAGTGAAGCTGAGTGTTGGGCAGTAGGCTGGTTTATGGCTTGGGGTGACTCTAGGAACTTAATGCAAGGAGTTGAACTTGCTAACCTATAGAGATGCGTGAGGGTAAAGTTGTTTGCTCCTTAGGCAAATTGGACCGGACCACCACCTTCCATGATTCATGGCCCCTGGGAGAATGCTGCTGGCTCAGCCATAAGAGCTGATGAAACCACGGCTGGCCTGTCCCTCTGCCTGAGATAAACGGACACTTGCTTCTTACAGCTTCAGAAAGCAGATGTCTGAAAACTAATCAGTTACTTCATGCCCCCAATTTTATCCTTCCCTCCTGTTTGCAGATAATATGGCTGATGTGTTAATGCTTTTTGTCAATCTCCAATTGTAAGGCTGTAGCCAGCCTTTGTACTATCCTACAGAGCAGGAGCTGAGTGCCTCCAGGCTGAGGCTTACTGCAGTGGGGACCTGAGTACTTAATTCGGGGAGCTGGACTCCCTGATCCAGGGAGCTTGAGCTGAATCGAAGTTTACAGTGGAATATCATGTTCCTTGGGCATTTATTCGCAGCCCTAAAGGCACTTTGTAACATGTCTGACTGAGCCTCTATATCCTGAACATTTCTCACCTGCATTATGACCTGTTACCTTCGGCAATAAATCTCGTAATCATGAATATTGTCTGTGAAGCCTGTGTGGCCATTGCAATGAAATATAAGCAACTGGCTGAACAATTAGAGAAGGCCCCATGCAACAGAGCAATCAAAATAGGGAGTGCTGGGTGAGACAGAGCACTGGGACACACACACACACACACACACACGCATACACACACACACATACACACACACACACACACACATGCACACACGCATACTGGTCTCTGTCTCAAAACTGGTCTAGTTTCAAGTTTAAGAGACCCTAAGCCTTGGCTCAGGAAATGGTATCACCCTCTGCACACAGTTGATCCACATTTTCTCCAAAGTTCCAGCATAACCCTCGGCTGTTGAAGTGATCCGACTCAGAGTGGCCCTAAGTAGGGTTTCCAATCTTCTTGGAAGCAGACAACTTCATCTTTTTCTTGGAGCAAATGGTGGGGTGAAACCACCAGTCTTGCAACTAAGCAACCCAGCACCTAACTTACAGCATCACTGGTCTTTAGATAAAGACGAGCTCTCGGGTGGCTGAGTCAACAGGATTGTTGGCTTACATAGATATTTCTGGCTAAGGATTGATTTCTCACAGATACAAAAAATCAGATCCATATTTATGTTGCAGAACGTTTCAACATAATAGGGTTGAGATTCATATTAATCGTGGAAATTCCTCATTTTACAGATGTAGTAATGAAATAATACCTAGGAGGTTAAGTTGTTAGAAGCATATCTTAGTAGGTAGTGAGGGGAAGAGCTGGAGTTAAAGCATGCTCTTTGACAGAAAACACACTGAACTCTACATTACACTGACGCTTTCCTAGAGCGAGGGGAAAATATTGAACCAGAGTGAAAGGTAAGAGAAACTAGAGAACTAAACCTAGAAAGAATGCAAGCAGAGTAAGAGGTCTTCTCTTCTAGCTGGTTGAGCAGGAACTCATCTGGCTATTTTCAACAGAAAGGGATTTCATGTTGTGATGAGTTAAATACTAGTACAAATGTGTATGTAATTATGATGACACAAGGACAGGGACAAAATATACTAAAAAGATGAAGATGATGAGAGAAGCCATTCCCTAAGTGTGCACAGACTTAGTCCTTTGTTGATGAAGATGGTTCTGAAATGCACAAAAAATACAAAGTTGGAGACAGAAACAAACAAACAAATCACTGATGGTATGCTGTATCAAGAAACTCAATGTTAAATGAGTTGATTGATATAAAGCTTACAGAGCTGTTAATGCAGGTTGACAACATCAGCAAATATTAGCTGTTAGCATCATTAAGATGTTAAGCATACAAGTTAGGCACTGGGCTGTTCAAGTCCGCTAGTTACTCAGTGGGAAAGGAGGCCGGCTGCTCCTGTGAAGCAGTACAGACTCGGAAATCTGGTATGGAGTTGCTCTGAGTTGGAATAGACTCAATGGAAGTGGATGGGCTCGATGTATTAGCATCATTATCACACATTTCTCGGGGAGAAGCCAGAGACTACGCATGCTCTGTGAATAGTGCTAACTAACAAGAACTGTAATGAAGGTCCTGGAGCGTTCACGATTTTCAAAGCCTGCTGCACGAGTATTCATCTTCATTTTTTAAAATCATTTAATTAGGGGCTCGCACAACTCATCACAATCCATACATGCATCTATTGTGTTAAACACATTTGTACACCCGTTGCCATCAATATTCTCAAAACATTTTCTTTCTACTTGAACCCTAGGTATCAACTCCTCATGTCCCCCCTTCCTTGTAAGTGCTTTGCCAAAGCACTTCAAGACACATCTGGAGAGTGATAAGAATGGCGGTGCTTAGCTCAACAAAGTATCGTTACATTTCTCCCCTATTCAAACCAAACCCATATTCACTGCCATGGGGTCCATTCTGACTCATAGCGACCCTTCAGGTCTGGACAGCACTACTATGGTAGGCAGGATTCTGTAGAGAAACAAAACCAGGACACTTACGATTAGATAGATAGATAGATAGATAGATAGATAGATAGATAGATAGATAGATAGATAGATAGATTTACACAGCGAGAAGGAATATGATAGCTGATTAGTTCACACAGCACAGATGCTCAGTTCAACTCACTTTTGTGGAAAAGTTAATAAACTAGAAGTCCTTCAACTCATGTGGGCTTACAGGTCCAAGGTCAAGAAAGCAGACATCAGAGACCTCCCTTTGGCAAGACAGACAAAGTCTTCCTGCAGGCAGCTAACAGCAAAGTAGGTCAGCAACAGTCAGTAGCTCTGGAGCTTATCGAAGCAGGCCCAGATGGGATATTGAACTCAAACAATGCAAGGTGAGAGGATCTAAGCTCAAGAAATGTACACACTAGCTGGCAGCATGGTAAAGCAGGTCTTGTAGGAGCCTCAAGGTCTAGCAACATGATCCACAGTTGGCTTGTCCCACAGGTAGTATAACACACAGGTGGAAGCAGAGAACTAGCTAAAGTCTGGTCACCAGAGAGCAAGAGAGATGGGAGAGGGCTTTGCAGAGCCATTTATCTCTTTGCCCTCCAAACACAGGGTCCTCCAATCAAACTGCGACCTGATTAATCCCACATCTTCTTATTGGCCAGGTTGGCAAAATATACCTATCACAACAACCCTTGTTTTCTGAGGTTAATTGTTTACCAGAGTGTCCTGCTGGTGGTTTCCAAATATGTATACTGCAGTTAGCAGCCTAAAAGGTCATCACTCCACCACCACGACTCCTTTCATTTGATTATTCTATCAAATCAAACAATACAAATATATAAACAGAAGTTGAGACATTCACTCCACTCAAGATATTTAATCAATTCTCTTAACAGATATTAATGCCTTCACGTCAATCAACTCATTCAGAATGTTACTTTAAATAAAAGTGGTGTATTCTGGAGAAAGTTGCCATATAGAAGCCAGTTGTGTTAGATTGAATTCTCTCAAGAAGCTGAACTGGTGATGCTTGTATGTGTTTGTATATAGAGAAAAGATGGATGTCAAGAAATGGCTTACACAGTTGTAGAAGTAGGTAAGTCTACTCTGATTCAAATTAGGCTTCTCCTGACTCATGGATGCTGATGAATAGGAAGTAGGTTGATAAAGCAGAGGGGCACAGGCTGGTGGGTTCAGAGGTAAATGAACTTTAAGTCGGACACATGAATCGACCATCTGTAGTTTGCTGAAGGCTCCTGGGATTGTCAGGAGACACACAGGAGATAGAGGAATCATATGGAAGAACCAGCTGCAGCAGAGGTGAAGGTCCAAAGAAGATTTAACTTGGCTTTGTCTCTTTCTTATTCACAAGGCTACACCCCCCAGGAGACATCACCAGGCTACTACTAGATTGATACATTGGGCTCTAGCCCTCCTCTTACTCAAGAGTGTCCAGCTGACTTAAGACCTTCACATCATGTGTGGAATAGCATAGCACGCCTCTGAGAAAACGCCAGTTCAGAGAAATGTTTGGTAGAAATGCAAACAAATATGGAAAGCTTAAGAAAACCTTTTATGGAATCTCACGTATAAACAAACAAGAGGCCTTCTAACAGCTAAGGTATATTTGATCGTTTGCTAATTCAGACAGTTAATTATTTTTCAGTGTTATTTAAAAGCAAAATGATTCAAACAAAGATTGCGAGATCTTTAAGTGTTGAGATTATCACAGGACCTGTCAAATAACTTCACACATGGTGAGCATTTTGTATGTGTTCATTTTTTAAAAACATACATACATAGATAAAGTCTCCAAAATACAGCCTTCTTTTTATAATATTATGAATATACTTTTATAATATTGTATGTATTATGAATACACTTTTCCTCAGCAATGATCATTAAATACAATGTAAAAATATTATTTTGCTTATTGATTTAACTTGTTTCTGTTTTAATTAATTAATTACTATTTTTACTTAATTACTATATTTAATTACCATTTAATTACCATTTTTATTTGATTACTATTTTTGCACTATTTCAGAAAAGTTCTACATATTTAAGAGTTTAATATACTTCCTATCTAAATTGTATCATATATGGCATAATATTTCTTTTAACTTACATTGCAAATCTTCAATAGGCCATTTATATCATAGTTTAAATAGCATTTCAAACTTTCAATTGGAGACTAAACACCAGTTATACTAATTTCCCTGTAAGAAAACATATTACAATGTCCAAAGAAAACAGTGTTTAAAATTCCTTAAAAAGCTTGTCATTTAGGGACTCTATATTACATTTCATTTGTGGGATGTGAACCATAATATCAAACATACATGAAATACACATTAATGACACAGGAAGAAAAGGTGGCACCTGCTTTCTTGGACTTCTAAAACATGTGTACAGTAAATAGTCCCATACTTGTTTTCTTTCTAATCTTCCAAAGGGGATTTTATAATAATCATTCAGTAATTGCCTTTGTTCCAAACTAATCTACCCCAAGCTGTACTTGACATTTTTTTTTTTCATCTTGGTCTCTTCTTCAGGCACTCCTCTCTTCCTGTCAATGAGAACTTTATTCTTTGTCCATCAGTAAACTGGAAGTGCTGTTTACTTACAACTGAATGTTGCAGGCTAAGTGACTGGGTTATAGATTTTCTGAAATGTGCATTCCAGCATGCACACACGAGGCACATAGTCTAACTTAAATAATGACGAGACTCACAGCCCAACCAACTGGATTTTAATGAAATTCTGCATACTTATATTTTAGTTTGTGTAATGAATATATAATCTTTGTGCATCATTAACTATGGAAAGGTTAAGGAAGAGATATTGGGAAGCAAGAGTTTTAAAAAATACAAGCCTAATTGAAAGTTCATGTTCTTCTGCAATTAAAGCAATTCTAACTCAGTTTAATAGCAGTTGAACTTTGTCGTAGAGGTCTGTTAGTCATGGTTATGAGGAACAGGTATTTAATTCTGGTTGGTTATAATTCTGCTAAAGATACAGTGACTCAAAATATTCCATTTGGATGTAGTTTCTTTAGTCTACAGGGAAAAAAGCAGGACTCTAACTTTGGATCTTTCTTCTTTCTAAAAGATAGATGGTTGATGGCAAGAGCTAAAGTATCTTGATTTGAAGTATAAAGCTATAAATAAAGAGTATAACTTTTTTGTTTAAAGAGAAAATAAAGCCGATCTTTAAATATAATGTTATGTCGGTGTTTGAAATGTAAAAGGAAACAAGCAAATTAAAAAGCTTGATATATTATTGTTTAATAAAATATTTTAAATTGGTGGATTATAGATACTTTTAATAACCTTTTTTGTTGTAAAGATTTCAGATCATCACCTTTTATTTAACAGCTTAAACCACCTGTGAGCCCCTTCCATAGTCTTCCTTCCTCTGCTCCTTGATTTCACTTCTTCTTGTGGACTGCTATCTTACATTGTACCCAAATGTGCAGTGTGATTGGCTGCGAAGTTTTCTAAACTGTTACGTTACTCATGACGTGATGCATGGATATGTGCATAAGCAAATTAATTCATTGAGAAGGGAAAAGAAACCCCATCAATCAATTGTCTTCAGTGTTTCTATGACCTGATTTACTATTACGGATCCTTGTCCAGTTTAAGGGTCTGGGAAATTACTGTCAATGTTGGTCAAACAGCACTGAGTTAATATGTGCAAAAGGTGGTGGATATGAGGGGTTTTTAAGATTAATAATGCCAATAATAAATAGTAATACAACCTGAGTTCAAATCCTATTAGCCACTTATTTGATATGTGATATTGGTTTCCTTTTTTGTGTAATGTTTTGGTTTATACATCAGTAAACTGACAATAAAGCTAGTAGTTCTTCCTGAAATTTTAGTTAATTCACAAAAGGCTCATTTTTGTTAGATGTTATTGAGAGAACCTCTAACTCCTTCCTGGTAGTTCCATATATAATAAAGTCGAACTGCTTCATGGGGTTTTCTTGGTGGTAGTTTTTGTGAAAACAGACCGCCCGGCCTTTATTCACTGGATATTCTGGGTTCACCCCATCCGTTTTTAAATTAGAGGATAATTGTACACCACTTGTGGCAAGCAGACTCCTCACAGAGCACCTGTTGTTATTGATCTTTAACTAATTTAAACTCATCGAAGGGCACAACTGCCTCACAGGGTTTTCAAGACTATATTCTTTACAGCTGCAGACACGTAGATGTTTCTCATTTAGCTGCTGGATAGCTTTGAACCACCAAACTTTTGGCTAGTAGCTGAGTGTTTAACCCAAACACGATCGATCATAATTGTTGTTGTTAGGCGCTGTCTAATCAGTTCTGTCTCATAGCAACCCTGTATACAGCAGAATGAAACACTGCCCAGTCCTGTGCCATGATCACAATGGTGCTTGCTTGCTTCAGCCACTGTGTCCATCTGCCTTGCCACCAACATGATGTCCTCAGGATACCAGAATTCGGGTTGTACTTCTTCCCAGACAGATTGGTTTGTTCTTTTGTCGATCCATGGCACTTTCTGTTCTTGGTCAGCACCATAATTCAAACGCAGTGATTGATTCTTCTTCTGTCTTCCTCATTCAATGTCCAACTTCCACATGGACACGAGGTGATTAAAATTACTATGGTTCGTGTCAGACACACCTGAATGTGTGCTTTATTTATTCAATAAAAGATAAACTTCCTTTGTTTTCAGTGGCTGTATCATCTGGAATAATTCGGTGTTTTCTCCCATTTTTATCCTAGGATTGGAGTTTACAAGAGGGAGTGGAGAAGAGCCAAATCCGGACTAGAATGGCTTTGCTTATGCACAGTCTGATGCGATGAGATTCATGCTCATCATCCTGTCAGGCCCTCTATTTACGGCATTAAGGGTACAGGTCTGGTATGCCCATTCCCCCATTCCCTTCTCTTCTTGGACAACTGTCTCTTGAAGCCTCATTTTCCTAGACTGCTCTTGCTAACCTGCCTTCTCTGCATCGTGGAGCAAGACCCAGCACTCCCTTATTCTCTGGTCCCACGGGTCTATCTGGCAGTTTACAGGAGTACATATTTAGCAAAATAAGAAGACAAATATAGAAGACGGGGATATAAGTATTCGATTTATCCCTGCCCCTGCCCCCGCAAAGATATGAGCAAATTGTTTCTTTCCACTTGTTTTGAAGAGAGGACGAAGATTATGAATCAATAATAAGGACACACAGACATTGTCAATTCTTCAGAGTCCTTATTCTCTCTGAGGTTAGGCAAAATATCCTTGGAGAATTGATCAGCTGATGACAGGCAGTGGTGAGATATCAGTGACTAAGAAAGGACTCAGGTTTTCAATGTCAGTCCGTGGACATGATGTATTGATGATTTGGTCACACTTCAAAGGCATATTGGTGAGTGTTTTGGTAGAGAGAGCTCATCTGAATAGGGAATCAGTGAGAGAGCACGCAGAAAAGGACTGGTATTTGACTTAGCCTTCGAAGGATGACGGCTGGCCTTTTGAACAAAGATGAAGTGCGCAAAGACAATGTGTTCTTGTCACTTTCACCCGAAGCTTTAAAATTAAAAAAAATTTTTTTAAATTCAGATTTAATTAGTAAAACTGGCTTGTGGTGGAGAGCACGTGGACTCTAGAGTCAGTGATATTCAACACTCCCAGTGAGTAGCTGCATGACCTTGGATCCACTCATCTCTCTGTGCCTTGGTGAAATGGAGCCGTCGAAAATGGCTGAGAGTGTTCAATGCGGAAACACACAAAACACGTAAATTACCGGCCCTCCGCGCCCTGTAGCAGCTCAATAAATGTCTTCCCCTTTCCTTTCCTTTCTGCCTTTGACGCAAAGGGCTTTAATGTAAAGTCTATTAAGCCTTTATTAGGTACCTGGACACAGTTTCCTTACGGATTGGTTCATATAAATGAGTACTCTGTAACGAAGCCCGCTGTCTCCCGGAAAGGTCTGTAAAACATAGTATATGTATTGGCACCGATCGCTTGCTCACCTAGATTTGTGTCACCATAAAATGTAGCACCGGAGCTTGGGACAGATTCGACAAAGAAACCGGTTTGATTTACAGTTTCTTTTAAACCATTAAACTCTACTGGGACCTATTATAAAAAAGGTTCCTTCTTGAGAGTTTAAATGTAAGATTTTTCAAATTTGATGCCATTTAACAGAAAACATGATGTTTTTCTCCCAGTTGACTCCCTAAAAATTAGGTCACAGGGTATATACTGTGTTCCACCTAATTAGGCTTTGATAATATCTAATTGGACAATTAAGTTCCCCTCCTAGGTCTTTTGCTCTTATTATATGCAAGTTTTCCCCATCTAAGGAGAAGGAAACCACTCCCCAGGAGTACAACGGACAGCATTTCAACTTTGCAAGTGGCTGACTGTTCTCTGCTGTGGAGGCTGATCTGGCTGTGAGAGTACCCCAAACGCCAGGATACAATTGACCCCTCGAAACAAAGGAGGGCGTTCAGTTGGAGGTGTCGGAGAATGGCTCGGGAAGAGAAAAAAAGTAAAAGAATGCATTAGGAGGAAGAAGGAAGTTAAACAAAAACCTAACAAAAACTGGACTCTCCTCTGGGCTGTTTGATTTTGACTGTCACTGGAAAAAGAAACAGAAAAAACCCAAAAGCCTTTTATAAGCATTCTCTCCAACCAACCACATATCTGAAATAAGAGTTAAATCGAAAATGGCTACAGTTATACTAAACAGAAATCTTCGATTAGCCCTGAAGAAGGGGAGTTTCAATAGAGCTGATAATTGCATTGGAATAAATTACCCATTAATGATGTCGGCACAGTACAATTGAGAGTTGCAGTCATGTGAGGCAGTTAACTAAAAAAGAAAATTGTGTTTGGACTGGTTTTTTGACTTGGTGGTTATCCTAAATAATTCAAATCCACTTCTCCACAGCATGATTTCTTCCAACAGTGTAGTCAGTCAGCTCCGTTCCTCCTGCTTGACCTTGCTTCTCTACCACACATTTCATGTAATTGAAGGATCATGCACCCATGTGCATGTGTGTCTCACCTGACATGTTTAATGGTTTGGTGAGTGGGGGCATAGCATTATTGTTTTACAATGACCCTATTCAATTTTTGAACAATATTGAGGATCAGTTCATTTTTCTGTGAATGCTTATCTACTGGTTTATAGTTCATTTTGCTCCCACTAGTCACTTTGATACTGTTCTAATGTTTATTCATCATTGGATGGCAATAGATGTAAGGAGCTGTTTCCTGCTATGCTCGGTATTACTCTCGTGTCCGACCCTGTCTGCTTGATCCTTGGCTCTCGTTTGAACACTGTTGCGTTATTTCCATTCTTCCTGCTGCCTTTGTTCAAATGTCTCCTGATTTGAATGGAGAGACTCGAGAATCCACTGGTGGTTCTGATTTGTGATACGATATTTACATTCGTCTACTCTCTCTGCCAGCAAGTCCATGCTGATTCCCAGTGACCGGACAGGCCAGGGTCGAACTGCCCTCGGAATTTCTGAGACTGACACTCTATTTTTTTTTCTTTCAACAGTTTTATTGGCATATAGTCCACATCTCATGCAATTTGATGGTTCAATCACATCAAGGAGGATGTACAATCGATGTCACAATTAGTTTCAGAACATTTTCTTCACTCTTGTCCTCATCGTGATTAGCTCCCATTTCCCCCAAACTTTCTTTACTGGAGTAGAAAGCCCAGTCTTTCTCCTGAGGAGCGGCTGTGAACTGCTGATCTTGCAGTTAGTAGCCCAATGAATAACCACTGTGCCACCAGGGCTCCCTTAGATTAGTGGAAGTCAGTATTAAATATGCATTTCATAAAGTTTTATATTGTACTTTACTAGAAATAGTTCATTACATTTAAATACTAGAGTTATCAAATAACTTTAGTATGTTTTTACTAGTGAATCCTCTAAACCTCTTAACTTGCAGGTTAATATTTTGTATAAGTTTCATTTCTCCCCTAGTAGTTATGGATAATAAATATGATTTTTCTTCTATCTCCTAATCTGGGTCAATAAACTATAGTAGTGATCAGACCTCATCCAGCACCCATTTTTATATGATCTATAAGCTAAGAATGGTTTTCACTTTTATAAATGATAGGAAAACACAGAAGAAAAGGAGTATTTGTGATATGTGAAAATTATATGAAATCAGAATTTCACTTCCTGTTAAAAAAAGGTTTATTGGAACACAGCATATTTATTCAGTTATGTAATGCTTGAACCAGCCCCTACTGGAAGCCAGGTCTTTCTCACAATCACCTTCAATTACTGCACATGCATCTTTCACATGACTGAAAAAGCTTTGAGCTCGCTCTTGAATTTAAGTAAGGACCTTCCTGGAAAGAGATATATCCAGGATGCTCCTTAAAAGTGAGGATGACAAGACTTCATCGAGCATTCAGGTTGCAGAAGCGAATAGTCTCTGGAAATGGACACGGTGCCTGTGAAAGTAGAAGGGCAGCGAAACAGAGGCAGACCCTCAAGGACATGGGTTGATTCATAGCTGCAACAATGGATTCAAACCGAGGAGCCATCGCGAGGCTGGTGCAGGGCCAGGCAGTGTTTTATTCTGTTGTCCATGGTTTCTCATGAGTCAGAACCCAAGTTGACACCTAACGGCAACAGCAAGGACTCAGACACCCTGGTGGCATCGTGGATTATGAGTTATGCTGCTAACTGCATTATTTCAAAGTCAGGACAAATTTACATCATTTATGATAATTTCCTTTTGTGCTTCTCAGTGGTTTGGCAATTAACACTTAGCAATCTCCCATAACCTGGCCTAACACAATGGAATCACACCCAATTCGTTGTTAGACAATTAGGTTAGGAGGCAACACTCTTACTCACATCACATCCATGATACAATCAAATACAAGGAAGTTTCCTCTGGAGTGTGCCCTGTTTCCAACCCAAGAGGACACAGTGGGAAAGCCTACTTGCTTTTCGCAGGGTCTAGATCCTGCATCAGACTCATCAACTTCTGGTGCTTGGACATGAGCCAATTGTCTACCATATTGCCTGCTCATCCTGGGAGTCATCCATTAACTGGATGGCTTTAGATTGATTCATTCTGCCCATTTCTACAGTTTTTGAAGTTATTTTACTAATATGTATATATTATCTAAATACATATGTCATATATATGTATATGTGGTATGATGATATAGAGATACACATATGCAAGCATCATTGATTTTACTTCTTTAGTGAAATCAGCCTAAGGTAAGCAGGTAGGCATTGATATTAAATCAGATATTCATAACCCAGGAACTGCTTTTTCTAGAATGTGTACTTGCTCTTAGTTGACAGCTCAGTACTTAATATAATAGGTGCTTATGAAATGTCTACTGTTAATAAAATATTATCATCCTTCTCCTCCTTCCTATCCCTGCCAAGTATAATTTAGCTCAAACATTATGATTACTATTGTATTACAAATACAATAAATAATAGTGTGGCCCAAATGTGATAAGATTCATTGAAGGACCCAGGTGCTGTCTGGCTAGAATTTTCTATTCTGTGAGATGTGAACAGATGAACTAGTTCATGAAAGATAATAAAAGCTTTTAGCGTATAAAGACTGGGGACGAGCATTCAGGTAGAAACAATGACAGGCGAAAGCCCACGATGCCTGGAAAATATGAAATATCTTCAGGAAATGATATATAACTTATTAAGCATCATTTAGGCTATATAAAGAGAAATAAAGGAAACAAGTTCCCCAGTTAAAATAAAACATTCTAGTAAGATAGCATAACATAATGTTCACATGGTACATTTTCTTGCTTAGAATCTATATAGATTCAACTTGGAGTGAACATAAAACACTAAAATAAAATTTCACAGTTGCTTTGATGTGAGGGGAAAACTCACTGCATTAAGCATCCTACATGAAAAAGTGGTTATCTCCATGCTCTGCTAAGACCTGTCCTATGAGATTTACTAGGCTGAGAAAAAGGTATAATACCTAGAGCATCACCAAGGGCTTCCTCACCTGTAGGCTCTGGCTGTCAAAGAAGTGGGAAGCGGGGAGCTCAGGCTTTCATTGATGTGATTCAGAGGGAAAATTCATTTAGGCACAGAGCAGGCTATTTGGGATAGGTATGTAACTTTGTGATCACTTGCTCAATTTGATAATGGCTTACAAATCCCATTTGCTCAACCTACATAGATACAGCCATCACTGTTTGCTTACAAAAAACACACAAAACCAATACATTTACACATCTTTGATTTGAGACTTTCTGAGAAGGATGTTAGAAGAGCAAACACCTTTGGATACTAACATGTTATTCATTTTAATTATTAATTTTATATATTATAAAATAATTTTATGTCCACATAATTCTCCAATGTCAAGGCTGGAATACCATCCTAGTTTATAAACCCACAAAACAAAAACTTTGATACGATAATAAAATATAACTGATTTCCGGTAGCAAAGAAAAAACACAAGCATTTGTGCAGTGTGATCTAATTAACGCTAGTGGCATCATTGGGTAAGCGCTGGACTGCTAACCACAAGGTCAGTACTTCAAACCCACCAGCTGCTGAGGCAGAAAGATGAAGCTGTCTGCTCCTATAAGGATTTACAGTTTTGGAAACTCTAGCTACGGTCCTTAGGGGTTGACACTGAATACATGGCTGTCGGTTTGGTGAGGGCTGGTCTTTGCAGTCTCACTTAGGGAATGCAATCAAAGTTAGAAAAGTAAACCTCATTAATAATGCAAAAATGCCTATCAGATTACCGTTTTGAGGAAAGTACAAATTTTCTGAATAGTTTGGTCAAAGCCCCCAAATACCACATAACTCTGTAACATAAAATGAACACCATGTATTGTATTCAAACCATGTGCTCTGGCTGAAAGCTAATGTTAACTGGATTTCCTGAATCCAGACTAGGAACTTTGATATCCTTCCTCTCCATGTGAGGACTTAGAAGCCTCTGTATTAAGCTGCCTACGGAGAATCATACTGCCTTTTATCAGGCGGGTTGCCCCTTATGCCGTTTTGTTCCTATTAACTTCTGTTGCCACCCAACCTGGCAAAGGACAGAGTTAGATACCCTTTCTTCTTTCTGTGATTTTACAGTGATGCGGCTCTATCTATGCTTGATTATTTCAGGAATAAATAGATGTTATAAACCAAGGAAAGAATAAGACTAGAATTGTGAAGTTGACCTATCTATTAGAGACTATCTTTTTACTATTAGCTTGGAAGAATACCTGCTTCGATATCATAGGATATTGAGCTTTGGAGCCCCTCAGATGTCCTGAAATATAATTCAGATAATATGAAAAAGATGCACAAGAACTCTCCTAGAGCTCTGTGCCTGCAGATTTCCATCTCATCCTGTTACAAAGCCAAAATGACAGCCCATTCTCTTATCTGTGCACAAAGCAAAAACGTTAATTGATGGCTGTTCTTCCCAAATTACATTTGGTCCATTGGGGAAAGCCCCTGTATAATCAGTGTAGAAATAGAGTACGTTAGAATGGAATGTCACTGATAGCCAGTGAAACTGTAATTCAAGCTTTTATCATATCCAACTTGAATTGTTGTAATTCTCCACCTATAGGACTCCTTCAGGGGTCCCCCTGAAAAACGAAACCGACAGCTTTTGCAAGTATGCCACCCTTGAGATTTTAAGCATGCAGAGTCTGGTCATCGGGTGCCTCTGCTCAGAGCTTTTGGTTCTGTCTGCCAGTTAGGTACTGGATTGATTGTCAGAGGTCCTAGTGATGTGTTTTTGAAACACTGCATGAATCCAAATGACTTTTAGGTTCCCTATTGTCCAAGCCCAATTTTGTTCAACTGTAAAAATGTTGGGCTTTCATTTGTTCAGAACTCCTGTTATAAATCACTATGCCCCATAGCTTTTTCAAGTAGTTGTGGAATATATTTTGCCTGGACAGATTTTGAATATCAGAGCTGTCATTTGATTCAGGTCAAGACTAACGTGGCACGTTTAATTTGTTTTCTTTCAACAATGTAGCGTTTTCTCTGTGTATTCTATGTTGCTTTGCCAGGGCTGCTTTTTGTTTGTTTGCTAAAATGCTTTAAAACCCTAGCATTCTATTATTTAAATGTCCTGTTTAAAAGAGACATGGGGAATAAAATCTTGCTTGAATTTATTTTAATTTATATGCATGCTATGCAGTGAACAACGACATTGCTGCAATTCCCACAGGCAACTTAGGGGTGGAAGAAAGGAACAAACATTCCATATTTTCTTCATAAAGGTTAATTCTATTGCACACATCAAAATTTTTGAAACAATTTTGAACAGTTTCATTAGCACTTCGCCTACATGTCATACAATTCAATAATTCCGTCAGAGCAAGAGGAGTTGTATGGTTATCATCACACATTTTCCACAGGCATTATCTTTATTCTAAATTTCCAAATCAGTATAATTGTTGTGTCCATCTTACTTGAGAATAAAGCATTAGAACACATCTCACATAAAATATCCCTGGAAATAGAAATAGCAACGATGGCCTGTTTTGTAACACAATTGCATAATTCAGTTTATCTGCCAATCTTTTTCTATCCTTTGAACATGTTTCTTCTGCTATGCAGACACACATTTATCATGGGTATTTAGGTATTTTCAGCAGCATAATCATTGCCCCTCTTTTCCTATTGGTTATTACTGGCGTGTGCTAGCAATATTATGCGAATTAAGTATCAGCAATATCCGTTGTAAGAGGAGGAAATACTATTAGTGACTTCCGTTTTATTTCTTTACTTCTCCTAAGCATGGGCTATTCTTAGATATCTAATTATAAGCAGCTTGGCATAATGAAAAAAAATGAGATTTGAAATTGGAAAATATCATGGTTGTAGACCATTCCCTTAGCTTCTCGTGCTTTGGTTCTTATTGTCAATCGGAGATAGTAGTTCATTCCTCACATAATTCTTGTGAGAATTAAGAGATATGAAAGCACTTTCTAAACTCTAAGATTATTTACAAATATGTGTTAACATAGACTATTGTTTCCTGGTAAAGAATGCTTTTACTGACAGGAAACAAAATATTTAATAATTAACTTCAATATTTTATTTTGAGGCACAGTATCTCTTCCGTTCATAGCTAACTATTCCTTATTTGGGCACAAAATATTATTCTCTTAATATTTGGGGTTTATTGATAGCATAAAATGATGCATACTTGAGATGTATGGAGTGCATCTGAGTAAAAAAAATCAGATGAGCAAGTATGCTCATTTAAATCTCAATTAATGAAAATAACAGTAAATGTAACAAGGGAAAATACACCATCTTAAGTCTCTTGAAACATTTCACTGTAAATTTACGAGAGTAAAAACATAGTTTATCCTTAAAATGTCTATCATGAAGTGTGTTGATGAGTGTTGGTCGAGATCAACACACTGAAGAGAGCATCCAAATAGAGTGACCGCAGACAGTAAAAAGGCTGACAAAAAGAATAAAGAAGAAAACAACAAAATACCCGACAAAAAGGAAATTGAAACTGGCCAGAGCTCAAGGCTGTCAGACTAAACACTTGAGGGCGCCCCCTTATCAGAACACCCACAGCCACACCTATGCCCCCCAAACTGTATAAAACTCCAGACAAGAGTCCACAGGCGAAGGGTTCTTGACCACTGAAGTCGAACAGAACTCTAAGCCCTCTCCCTCGCTCTCGCTGGTCTTACCTGTTGTTTGGTTTGTTTTTTTTTGCTTGTTTGTTTTGGTTTTTTCCCCCTTAACTTGCTACTGATATGTGTGAATGCCTGTTGGAATAAACTAGTTAAAGGACTGTGTGTTAGTCTGTGTAAATTAGAGAAACAAATCCACAGAAACTTATATGTATAAGCAGAGATTAATATAAAGGGTAAGTGTATACTAAGAAAGCATCCAACCCAGTGCTGTCCAAGCCCACAAGTCCACCATTAGCCCATATGTCTGACACCAATCTACAAAGTCCTCTTCTACTTCACAAAACACATGCAATGATGCCAACTGCAGGGGAAAAGCTGAGTCAGTGAACATGTATGCATCTCAGCGCTAGCAGAGGTCTCCACACGGCTGCTCGAGCACCCAGGGCTCCATCAGGGTAGGTCCATGTGGCTTCTCCTCAGGGATGTCTCACAGGAAGTGAGCCTTGCCAGCTGAAGCAGGGAACTGGCTAAGGAAGTTGTACCCTGGACCAACCATCACAAAGCCAAAGACCTGAGAACTAGAAAGGGGAAGCTCACTGAACCATTTATTTTTTCTGCTAACCCTACATGTGTTTATAGGCCAGGTTGGCACAACAAACTTTAATTATCTCAGCCTGTTAGGCTCATAGAGTGTGTTATGCTCCTGAAAGAACCTGGCCTAGTCCCTGTGCACAGCAAAAAGACGGAAAAGTCACTGCCCTGGTGCATAAGTGACTGATTCCTGAACTCTGTCTTTGGAACTGCCTTGGGGTGCTCAGGACACACACAACCCATTTTAGTATTTTTCACAGCCCTGGTGGCTTAGTGGTTACATATTGGGCTATTATCCTCAAGATGAACAGTTCAAAACCCCACAACCTTTCTACTCCAGGGTGAGTCAGTTTCAAATCGATTGGCAGTGAGATGGGATTCTTTAATGCTAGAAAAAGTGGCATTCTTTCTCAGTTGTGGGTTTCCAAGACTGTGACTCATCAGTGGGGTGGAAAGCTCAACCTTTCTCCTAGAGGAGAGGCTGGTGGTTTCTAACATCAGACCTTGCAGATCACAACTCAGTGCATAAGCAGTACCCCAACTATACGGAATGTACTGTAACTTCATCTTTCTGCCATCCAATTCTTCATCTAAAAGTACTAAACCAAAAGAGAATTGACTTCACAATGCTGTAATAGGGTGTAAAGAGTTAATATTTGGAAACAATATCACACATATAATACATATTATACATTACACATATAATAGAAATGATTTACTCTACTTATAATATTATGCATTACAAAGGAGAACTTAGGATAGTGCCTGGCATAAAATGATTGTTTAAAAATCAGTAAAATGCCGTGTTCATACTAAGGATAGATCTAATATTAGGAATTCAGAGGTTGTATTAGTCATTGATTGCTGTGTATCAAATTACCCCAAAAAGAGCAACTCAGAACAACGAAGATTTATCATTTCACATCCTAGGAGAGGTCAGTAATTTACACGTGTGTTTAGCAGGTCTCTGGCTTGCAGTTTCTCCCAAAGCTCCAGGCAAGCTGTTGTCGGGGCTAAAGACATCTCAAGGGCTGTCTGAGCTCACCCTTGCAGTTGTTGGCGGGCCTCACAGTCTCAATGCTGTGCCACATGGAGGCCTGCATAGGGCCTTTCATGACGCAGCTGCCTATTTTCTTCAGAAAGAGTCAGGGAAGACGTGAGAAAGGGCACCAGGATGGAAGCCATAGTGATTCTGTGGTAACGGCCTTCCACATTCCTCATTATAGTCTATTCAGTCGTGGAGTTCTCAGATGGTGAACATAGTTAACAGAAATGTTGGAGGTTTGAGTTGGTCCAGACTGGTCTGAAAAGAAATTCCTGGTGATATTTTTTTCAAACAATCAACCCTGGGAAGGTTTGTGGAATACGCTTCTGTTTGCACATACAGGATCACTTGATTCAGAGTTTGCACAACAACAACTGATTTGGTTTGGGTTTGTAGTCGTAGAAGTGAGTCATCAGGCCGGCTGATACCCAAAAGAAGTAGACTTGTATAAGGACCGTTTTTGATGTGGTTGACTACAGTTTTCGGGGACAAAAGAGACCTCATTTCTAATATAACTTAAAGAGAACATTTATTAAGTCTAAAAGGAGACAAAGACCACATAAGGACACAGACACATCATTCGGAGGAGGGAAGCCACTAACACGAGGTTGAAATCATGTCCAAGGGTCCACAATTGAGACTGGAGATAAACAGGTATTTTCAGGAGGGTAGGTAGTGAGGAAATTGTCATAAGAAACATGATTGGTGACAGATCGAGATATCAATCCATCTGTAGGTAGGACTACAGCAGAAACAAGGAGAGGACCATGATTGGGACCTGGACATTGTTGATTGAAGGGCTTACCTGATTGGATCAGGGTTTTCTGGGCAAACTGCTAGGGCTCATGACCCCTCATGCTTATGCGACTCCCTGTGCCATCCCCAGTATAGTGACTTTCATCAAAGACCCATGAGGTAAGCCCCTGAGAGAGGCTGTCCTTCCCGAAGCTGGCTAGAGAAGGGTGGAGGCAATCCAGTCTCTAAGGCAGTGGTTTTCAACCTGTGGGTCACAACCCCTTCCTTGTAAGGTGACCAGATTTTGCCATTGATAAAGCGAGACATCATGGCAGCAGAAAACTGTATACCCTAGCTTGTCGTGCATTCTTTCAAAAAATCGGGCCTTTTAAAAAATGTCCCGGGATGCAGGAAAAAATTGTTAAAAATCGGGACTGTCCTGCCAAAAGCGGGATGTCTGGTCAACTTACCTTTGGGGGTCAAATGACCCTTTCACAGGGGTCACCTGATTCAAACATAAAAATATTTTTTACAGTTATAAAAAATAATTTTATGGTTGGGGGTGGTCACCACAACATGAGGAACTCTATTAAAGGGTCGCGGCATTAGGAAGGTTGAGAACCACTGCTCTAAGGCGTTCTCCCTGAGGGCAAGATTGTCTCCATCCTTGGTTAGTGACCAGTGGAGGCTTGATAGATGTGGGGACGCTGAAAATGGAGTTTTAGCTAACACTGCCCTCCATACCCTTTGGCAAACCAGGGTTTTCAGAATTTAAACCCCAATGCCCTACAGAGATGGTTAATATTTCATTAACTGAACAATGCTAAAGGTATACATTTGCAACTGCATTTTCTCCCATTAACAAGATTCTGCTGCCTCCCAAAATCTAGAGATTTAGCAACCTCTGAATGCACTTCTTTTTTTCCAACTCCCGTTTTGTCACAGAGGCCAAAGGAAAATAGATTTCTTGTTACGACTAGTTGATTGGTAGCCTTTGAATGGTCCTTCAAGGTCTCCGGGTGAGTATCTTCTAATGCGGAGATGGACGCTGATTTTCCCTGACTGTCCTCCAGTGGTGTGAGCCTCTCCTTTCTCCCATTCTGATGCCTGGATGTGCCATCTGGAGAGTCGCTACGACGATGGCTTTGTGCCAGGGTGCTCAGGGAAGCCCAAATGTCACGGCCCATTTGCCCTCCAGCCCTAAAGACTAGAACTCCAGGAGGATTTGACATTTTTGAGGGTTACAAGAAACCATGGTATGTTTTGGTGTCATTTATTAAAAACTAAAGCCTGAGGCGGAAAGACAAGAGGATGTAAAGGAAAGGGGTTCCTTGAATTTGTTCTTGTTCGTAGGGGACTCGCAGAGTCGATTCCGGCTCACTGTACCCACAGGTGCAACAGAACAAAAACATCCAGTCCTGTGCCTTCCCCGGTGGCAGCTGCCGTGGCAGCCTCCGTGGCAGGGACGTTCCTTAGGCGCTTCCCCTCCTTCTGCTGACTCTCCGCTGTCCCAAACCTGGTGCCCGGTTCCAGCCATGGCACTCTCCTAATGGCGGTATGTGAAATGCAATCTTGTCATCTTCCCTTTAAGGAATGTTTTGGCTAAACTGCTTCCAAGAAAGATTTCTTTGTTCTTCTGCTGTGAGACTTTAAATATGCTTTTATCAACACCAATATTCAAACACGTCCATTCTTCTTTGGTCCTCCCTAGTCCGTGTCCACCTTTCACTTGCATCTAAGGAAATTCAAAATACCCTGGCTCGGGTCAGGCACACTTTAGTCCTTAAAGCAACATCCTTGCTCTTCAACACTGCAAGGATGTTAGCATGTTTTCTTTTGGTTTTGTATACTGAATTTAGTAGAAGTAAACAATCAACCTGCAGAACTCAGGATGAAAGCAGAGGGGAATAGTGTTCTGAGACAAGGCCTACTTTGAGGTTAGTTGAGTCCCGGACTATTCAGATATATCACAATACTCTCACGGGCCGCCTCCTCCCGCCCCCCAGCCCCAATCAATTCACTCAGACACACAATAATTGAGATGTTGTTAATTAACTTAAGTTGTATAGATGTGGGGCAAGTCTCCTTGAACCATATGCTTATATGAACTGTTTCTAAAGTATATTTGGAAGAGAAAACAGCTTTATGTTGTTGTTTTTTTAAATTAGAATTCCTGTGCTTAGACTGTACTTGACCTCTTCTGAAACCTTAATTTAAACGAGAAGGAAAGAATTTAACGTTCTCTTGCAAGGTCCATTCCAGCTGTAACATTCTTAGAGTCTGCTTTTCAAAGCTTATAGCGCTGTTCTGAATTGTAATTAGAGGGACAACGCACCCTTGTTCTTTAGAAAGGTGCACATAAAGTACAATTCCTACCTCATTGCAGCAACAGCAGAGGCAAACCATTACGTTTCTAGAGTTCTTCTGATAGGCAAAGTATAAAAAGTTAGTCAGAGGATAGTCGTTGGTTAAATTAAGGTTTGGCATGTACAGGAAGTGGATTTTTGTTGGAAGAAATAATTATTTCTCTTGGTTCTAAGTGATCTAACAGCTGTCAATCCTATTCCTCCCTGTTATTTCTGCACTCTTCTTTAACATATCTTTTAATGTAGCATCATCAATTTCTTTTTCCTCACCCATCTCTTCTTACTCTTCTTATTCACATACTATGATAGTTAAGGTTTTGTGTCTACTGGTTGAGCCAGGATTCTCAGTAGAGTTTGACAGTTAATTGCTACTAATCCCTCATGTTGAGATCTAGGTTAATGTAATCGCTTTCCTAATGGAATCTGCTATGAACACCCTCTGCATTGAAAGCAAGTTTCCTTTGGGTAAGGGCTGCTTCCAATACAAATCGATAGTGTGGAAAAGCTTGCTTGCCTTTTTCTGGGCCTGGAAACTCTGACCTCTGGGCTCTCTGGACTTGAACCAGGGACCTAATATATTGCCCGCTATTTTATCTGATAATCTCAGATTTATTTGTTTCTGTAGTCAGAACCCTGCTGCCGATCTTGGGTTCATGAGCTTCTAAAGCTAAGTGAATGGAGAGGTATTTCCAGCCTCGTATCTGCTCACAAACTTGGAACTGACTTGCCCCTACAACTGTAAGAATTGTTTGCTATAGACAGATAGATATGAACATGAATACAAATATATATAGGATATTTAATAAGGAAGACCAAAGAAGAATCAATGCATTTGAATTATGGTGCTGGCAAATAATATTGCAAGGACCGTGGACTTCCAGAAGAACACACAAACCTGTCTTAGAAGAAGTACAGCCAGATGCTCCTTAGAGGCAAGGATGGGGAGACTTCCCCTCCCTTATTTTGGACATATTGTCAGGAGAGACCAGACCCTGGAAAAAGGCATCATGTTTGGTAAAGTATCGAGGCAGTGACAAAGAGAAGGCCCTTGGCAAGATGGCTTTGACACAGTGGCTGCAACATAAGGACAAGACTGAGCAGTGTTCATTCGGTTGTTGACAGGGTCACTGTGAGTTAGAACTGACTTGAGGGCACAAAACAACGACAATTAACAAGCATTGCTAACTTTACCTCTCTTGAGTACCTAGCATACGACATACCCTGGTGGTACCATTGGGTAAGCATTGGGCTGCTAGCTGCTAACCACAAGACTGGTAGTTCAAAACCACCAACTGCTCTGTAAGGGAAAGATGGGCTATCTATTCCTGTAAATATTTACAGTCTTAGAATATGACTTTCTATGATTCAATTATTAACTCAATGACAATGTTCTTTTTGTTTGCTTTGATTTTATTATATGCTTGGCAGCACAATTGATTTGTATTATAAGAGATATAAGATATAAATGTCGTGTTCAGGAAGCTATTGTGTTTGCTATGTTCTGCTCTCCAATTAGGATTTATAAACTGTAATATAACTTCATGGGACCAAAGACGCCTAGGCAGTCAGATGTTCCCCGAATGAATGTTATGTCACACAAGTCCATATCACTTCATTAAGTAAATTATCAAAAAGAAAAGGTGCTTTTAAAGAACCCAAGATTCATACTGCACCATGCACTACATAGGAGTATCAAATTAATCAAGCAGTTTAAAAGAATATTGTAATCTAAAAGCTATAGAAACGTCACAACATCCTGAAGTTAAGAGCTAAAAATTCATGAATGATGGATTTTCATAAAAATAGCTCTCTGAAAGAGTTGCTGTCTCTTCCACATCCTGGGAGTTGACATTTGGTGCTGACTTCAGAACCCAGCCCCATCTGTGTGCCCAGATCAGGAAGCTGTCCACTCAGGGATCCACCTGCTCCATCTGGAAGCAACATCAGGGATGTGAGCTCCAAATCACTTCCTCTCCCATAACCACAATCAGCAAAGTGGATGTTTTGTCTCTCCCTAATTTCCAATCAAACTCCTGAATGGCTTATTTGATTGGCAGGCCTCAAATAACATGTGGAGCTGTAGGTGGAAATCTATATGAAAGATTCCATTTTTTTGTTTGTTTGCTTTTCACTTTTACATCGTAAATTCCTGCAGTACATGCCGAAATGCTAGCAGGGGTTGAGATTGGTGTTAAATGAGCCAGTTGATATATTTGCCAGGCTTTGCAACTTGGTGCAGACAACATCTGTACATTCTCTACTTCCCATTCTTAGACTTTCAAAAAAAATCAATGATAAATACGAAGGGAAAATATTCTTACCTAAATTAATGGAATTCTTTCTCTTAGAAGCACCAATATACTTCCCCAAAGGGAGACAAAAAGCTTCATCAGTCTCCATATCCATTTCTTGGTAAATCCATTCCTCCAAGCCATTCTCTAAGGCATGTAGTCTATTGAAAAGTTTATCCCTGTAGCTGAGTGCCTTTGGTTTGAAACTGACCGTGGAGTATTATGCTCTTTGGGTATTTATTGTCAACCCTAAGGAGTTGGATAATGTTTACTGAGCAGGACAGGAGCCAGGCCACAAGGTCAAGGACAGAGAGAGGATTTCCTGCTGGCACTGCAGAGAAGACAGTGTTGTGAACAACTGTATCCTGAGCATTTCTCTCCGGCGCTAGATAAACGTCCTAACGTCTCTAATGAACTCCATAATCAGGAGCCTCGTCTCTGAATCCGGTGTGCACATTGAAATGAATTATAGAACCCCGTTGAAAAATAGAGAGCTGTGGAAGAGACAGTGTTAGGTCAAGATAACAAGAAATGGAAGGTCGAACCTCTGCTTGTGGTAATCAGCTTTGGGAGCCAGAAGAGGTCAGATATGCCTCCATATTGTTTGTTTTTTTTTTGTTGCTTTGTTTTTACAAGATAACACTACAGTGGCCCTGAATTGCTGATCAGTCCATCTTTGGATGTGTTTAACATATCATATGTATATAAATCAGGTAAAATATTTCCTTCCTCAGTTATCTGGAAATGGAGTGGTTCTCATGAGGCTCTGAATAAGGGAGGCAGTAGAGTAAGAGTGGAAATGGTGATATTTGGGGGTATTGTCTTATAAAACCAACTTGGGTCTTCAGAGAATATTCATCTATTTACTTGATGCCTGTGATAGTCAGGTTTATTAGGTATGGTAAGTATCACAGCAGGTCTTGACTGATAAACACATGTTGGATTAATTGTGCCAACCTGGCTGATAAACACATGTGGGATTAATTGAAGGGCGGAGAGATGAAAGGCTTGGTAAGCTTCACCTTTGTCTCTTGCTGTCTGATGGCCAGATCAGTGTGTGGTTGCCTTAGTCAGTTCCCTGCTTCAGCTTGCAAGGCTCACTTCCTGTGAGACATCCCTGAGGAGAAGCCACATAGACCTACCCTGATGGAGCCCTGGGTGTTGTAGCAGCTGTGTGGAGACCCCTGCCAGTGCTGACATGCTTACACACTCACTGATTCGGCTTTCCTCCTGCAGTTGGCGTCATTGCGTGGATTTTGTGAGTTTGAGGAGGACTTGATAGATTGGTGTGAGACGTACAGGTTGTCGGACTTTTTGGACTGGACTGGGTTGGGATGCTTTCTTAATGTACACTTACCCTTTATATAAAACACTGTCTTAGATAAAATATAAGTGTCTATGCATTTTGTTCCTCTGGTCTATCCAGACAATACAATGCTGTGTTGCTTTTGATCTTTTTTGGGGAGAACAGGAGGCTAATAACACCTAATTCATGTTACACAGCTCAGGGAGCAGGTTCATTTGTTGTTTTATAGTTAGGTATTTAATCTACAGCCCCCCCCCCCTTCCCTTCAGGGAGTTTACAGTGACTTCTAGTAAACAGAAGAGTTGCTTGCTAGTGTAAGTATTGCTTGTCTTCAGAGATAATTCAGTGAGTCTTTGCTATAATTCTTCACCAGGGACCTGCTGTGATACTTACCAAACACTGTGTGTTCAAGTGTTTTTGTGGTAGAATTGTATGTTGTTGTTGGGTGTTTTTAAGTCAGTTCAGAATGGTAGCCACCATGTGTAGACACAGAACAAAACACTGCCTGGTCCTGTACCACACTCCTAATTGTTGTTATGCTTGAGCTCATAGATGCAGCCACTGTGTCAGTCCTAATTGTTGAGAGGCTTCCTCTTTCTCTGACCCTCATGATGTCCTTCTAGGGATGTGCTTCTCCTAACAATATGCCAAATGTCCATGAGACAAGTCTCACCATCCTTTCCTCCAAGGAGCATTCTGGCTGCACTTCGTTCAAGACAGGTATGTACTTTTGGCAGTCCATGGTTCTTTCAATATTCTCCACTAATACCATCATTCAAATGCATGGACTCTTCTTTGGTCTTCCTTAATCAATGTCCAACTTCCACATGCATATGAGGCAATGGAAAATATCATAGCTTGGGGCAGGTCCACCTCAGTCCTCAAAGTAACATCAAAATCAAAAATTTTACTTCTCTGAACTCCATTATAAATGCTTTAATAGAGCAAGATGCAAAGCAATGTTGCATATTGTTTCTAAAATCCAAAGATTTTGGATTAGTTTGCATGCTTTATCTTTCTAAGTTGTACAGGACATCAAGCAAATAGTCAATCTTTCACTTTAGCAAGTGTATATCAACATGATTTGATGTAATAATGGAGTTTATCTTTTTTTGTTTTTTGTTTGAAATAAACTTGTATGTTACCAAAAAGTCCAATTTCATTTCTATTTTACTTTTTCCTTCCTTTTGTAGCCACTCAGACCAATGTTTAGATCTGATGGGTAAGGGATCTTGAGGGGCTTAAAGCTATGACCTCTTACTCTCTCTCTCTCTTTCTCTCTTGCTCTCATTTTAAAATATCAACCTTATTATTTTTGTTTTTATTTATTTTTATATATTTATTTTATTTGTGGAATCTAAACTCACAAAAGAAAATACAGTCTATGTAGTTGTACAGCCCATCTCACTACATAAATAACTGTATCCCATCAAAGCCCTATGCTATGCTGGGTTGACTAGAGAAACAAACCCAGTGCCACTTGTATGTGGAAGAAAGAGCTTTCTATCAAGAAATGATCATATATCAAGAACACACTCAGTCCAATATAACTGAAGTCAATAAGTCTGATGCTGGTCATACATCCCTCTTCAGACTCATGTAGTCACATGTAATCATGCAGAATACAGGGGTGTCACAGGTTGGTGGTTTCCAAGTGGTGTGGGTGTGGGTTCCCACAGCTCTCCGGGTCAGCAGCCAGCAGGAAAATGAAGGCCCAGATAGAGGGAGGCTCCCTGGGTCCTCAATAGGAGAAGGCCACAAAGAGGGATCATCAAGCTGTGATGTGCTAGACAGATTAAACATAGAACTTCCAGGTGTTATAAAATTATCTAACTACCGCAACCCCTCACATATTGCTTGTGTTAGTCTGGGTAGACTCAAGAAAAAATTCATAAACACGTATATGTGTATAAGAAAGAGATTGATATACAAGAGCAATTGAACATTGAGAAAACATCCCATTCCAGTCCAGATCAGGTCTATAAGTCTGATATTAGCCCATATGTCTGATACCAATCTATAAAGTCCTCTTCAGACTCATGAAACACATGCAATGAATCCAAAGCCAGGACAATCACAACCCAGTGGGTAGAAAGGGTTTCGGTCCAGTGGCCTTGTAAGCATCTGAGTGCTGGCAGGGGTCTCTCGGAGGCTTCAGAGGTCTGGTTGCATCCATGTGGCTTGTTTTCTGCAATGTCTCCAGGGAGTAGCAGAGAGAGAGGGGAGGGCCTTCCACCTCCAAGGAGGAAGTGCCAGATTTCCCAGAATTCTCAGAAGACCATGCCCACACAGAAGTCTCATGGGCTATCTCCAGATTAACAGCGCAGATTCTACCCCTACACTCAATCTATAAATTGACACGAGATTAGGTGACTTCCACATCATATATGTGGTTGTTTTTCCATCCCTTTTCCTACCCTCCCTCAAGAGTTTCCTGTCCTTTCCCTCTCCAGTCTCCCCCAGCCGCATCCTGAACCCAATCCTGGTCTTGTAATAGTCTTATCTTTTGGTGTGAAAACTATTTTTCTTTTTTTTATATTTTCCTTTATAATAATGGTATCACAACATATTTATCTTTATGAGATTGACTAATGTTGTTAAGCATACTGTCCTTTAATTTTGTGTATGTCTTAAGGTGTTTGAGAGAAACATCACTGCTTTTTAAGAAAGCATAATATTCTATTGTATGAATGTACCAGGGTTCATTTATCTATTCCTTTAGAATCCAAATTTTTTCATTGTTTCCATTTCATGGAATTTATCTCAAGACCTTTGTTTACATATGTCTTAACAAAGCCAATGGGTTAACTATAAGAAATCACTATTTATAAGACTCCGTCTTTGTGAAATAGTATGCTCCATGGTCCAATTTGATATCCTCTTGAACAGTGAGGTGAGCATCATAGATAAATCCTGGCCCAGAGCTGGAGAGTTATATACACCAGTACATGAGAGTGATAGGCTATATTACCATTCTTCCTAGGTAAAAGCAAACTTTTGTCTAGTATTCTCAGGATGATGGAGAGAAACACAAACATTTTCCATTTGCATACTAAGTTGGAAGGCTATATTAATATGCTCTGTTGAGGTTACATTTGGTCCAACAATTTGAAATGGAGTAACTGTTGATTAAGCTCTTTTTTTTGTTATAAATATATGTGTTTGGTGAGCAAGGAGTGACAAGGAAGAGAAGGCACTGGACACAGCTGGTCGAGGTTGGACGCCACAAAGAGAGCAGACAGACAGACAGTCTGCCCAGCAGGGCAGGCCGGGCAGCATTCTGGGGCCAGTAACACTTGGTCGGTGGGTGAGAGCCCTCAGAGGGTCCTGTGTAGGGCTGGGGGGGTCCTGGCACCCTGAGGCTCCCTGGTCTGAGGTTTTGGGTGGCGGCAGGAACAGATTTACTGCCATTCCCTAAGTCTAATCAATTTTCTGTATAGACAAAAAAGCAAATTAAAAGAGGCCACTAAAGAGATAAATACACACCTCACTCCCACCTCAATCATGTAAGTAATTACTGGTGGCCCGGATCTTCAGAGATGCCCCCACAGTGGGAGTTCTGTATGGGACCACAATTCCTAGAGAGTGATTGATTCAAGGACTCCCATTAGGCCCTCCTTGGTGCATTGATGCTCACTCAGTGGTTGAGGAATTCTGCTCATTGCTGGATGTCTGCCTTCCAGACATCCACGAAGACACTAAAGAAGACCAGGAACGTGGGTTTATCTTGTAATGGACTCAGGCCACTCCTTCTGATTTGTAGTTTAGGGAATACTAGTGGCAGGGCTCCTTTGTCTCCCAAGTGTGTATTTCTGTAACCCAGTATTTAACTACAGTAGGAAATAGCTACAAACTTTAGAAGCAACAATTATAAAATATACCTTGTCACAAAAGTCTCTCTCAAAAATATCTAGCCTCCCTTTCTTTCAGGGTATGTATGTGAATGTTTTCAGGTCTTATAATTATTTAAGTGCTATAACACTTTATTAAATTCTTCGCCTTCTCTTTCATAGACCCAAATGTTTTCGATACGTATCCATAGTGGTGAAGTCTGATCTCACTCATAGGGACCCTACAGATGAATAGAACTGCACTGTGGAGTTTCTAAGCTTGTATTTAAGAGCTGAGCACTTAGGCATTTCTCCATTAGGAGATTCTTTATGTAGATTTCATTATTTTGTAATCCATTTTTCTTGCAATTTTCAGATTATGAACGAGTTTCTTTCTTAAATCTGACTTTAAATTGAATTTGTATATAAGTCAGGCAGTTAGGTATGATATATCTAGCTAGTAGCAGCTAGTCACATCTTTGTCTTAGTATATAATACACAGTGTACCTTTCTATTCACAAAATATTAAAGAAACACATCCAGTTACACTAAAATATTTTAATATAAAAATACAGTAATAAAAACAATGTTTTAGTGATTGTGATAAAGTAGCATTTAATTATTTTTATAAATTATTGTCTTTAATATAGGCTTTGTCAAGGTTGGTTCCTAACTATTTGTGTTTGAAACCCAGGGACTACCTGTTTCTCATATCTCATTCATGATATATGGTACATAATATATATTTATTAAAATCAAAGACACACATATATGTATATAGTCTGTCAGTTTATCACACTATGACTTATGTGAAGAAGAATATGGCATCATGTTTGGAGGAATGATTATTAGCAACCCATGATATGCAGATGACACAACCTTGCTTACAGAATGTGATGAGCACTTGAAACCCTTGCTGATGAAGATCAAGGATTGCAGCCTTCCGTGTGGATTACAACTCAGGACAGAGAGGACTAATACCCTCACAACTGGACCAATATATGACATTGTAATAAATGAAAAAGATTGAATTTGTCAAAGGTTTTGTCTTGCTTGGGTCCACAATTAATGGTCATGGAAGCAGCAGTCAAGAGATCAAAAGACACGTTGCATTGGGTAAATCTGTCGCACACTTTAGAGTGTTGAAAACGAAACTGTTATTTTTAGGACTCAGGTGCGCCTGACCCAAGCCATCATATTTTCAATTGCCTCATATGCATGTGACATTTTACATTGAACAAAGCAGATTATAAAAGAATTGATGTATTTATATTATGTTGACAGAGAATATAGAAAATACCATGTACTTCTGTGGTAGTTAGATAAGCTGGTGCCAATTTGGGACTTGAGAGGATTAAAAATGAAGCAGTGGAGTCTAGTCTGTCAATTGGATCATATTCAATGAAGCCTTTGTGTGGGCATGGCCTTCTTCTGAGGATTCTGGGAAATCTTAATTTTCTTCTTGGAGGCAGGAGAGACTCTCTCTGTAGATACTCCCTTGGAGACTCTCTACTAACAAGGCGGACTTCCTGTAAGATATCCCTGAAGAGAAGCCACATGGACCTACTCTGGTGCAGTCCTGGGTGCTAAAGAAGGCCCATGGAGACCCCTGCCAGTGCTGAGATGCTTACAGCAGAGCACTGGATCCAAAGATTTTCTACCCACTGACCTGCGATCATCCTGCATTCAGGATCATTGCATGTGTTTTGTGAGTCTGAAGGGGACTTTGATTGGTACCGGACATGACTTATGGTCTTAGACTAGACCAGGTTGGGATACTTTCTTAATGTACAATTACCCTTTATATAATATTCTCTCTTATATACAAATGAGTTTCTATGGATTTGTTTCTCTAGTCGACCTGGAATAACACAACTTCCAAAAGGATAAAAATGTCTGTCTTAGATGTACAACCAGAGTGCTCCTTACAGGCAAGGTTGGGAGACTTCATGCTATATATTTTGGACATGTTGTCAGGAAAGACCAGTCTCCAGAGAAGGACACCATGCTTTGTAAATTAGAGGCGCAATGAAAAAGAGGAAGGCTCTAATGATTGTGGGTTAGACTACTAGCAGAAGGTGAGCAGTTTAAAACCACCAGCCACTCCGTGGGATAGAGACCAGTCTTTCTACACACACACACACACACACACACACACACACACACACACACACACACAAAACCACGATGGAAAACCTACTGGTACAGAAACAAAGCCAGAGCCTGATATAGTGCTGGGTTTCTACACCAGTGGGAACAAGTAAAGGTGAGTGCCTCTTGTGGAGTGGTATTCTTACAGGCACTGTATTGGGGAGCTAGGTTGCTGGTCCATATCTGGAGCTGAGTGCCTTTGGATTGAGGTTTATGGCTTAGTGATGTGCCTTTGGGTATCTGTAAGTGGCTTTTTTTGACATCCTTAAAGTAGGGCTTATGCCAAGTACAAGTGTCAGGCCAGTCTTCAGGGATGGCTGGGAAAAGGCTGTCCTGATCGAAGAACTGTATCTTAAGCATTTCTGAGCCTGAATTGTATCCTAATTATCATGTTAGCTTTTCTGTCTTGTTAGACAAAAGACTAGAATTCTCTTTGGTCAAAGTTGGTGAGACTTCATTTCACATACGTTGGACATGTTGTCCGGAGAGACCAGTCTCTGGAAAAGAACATCATGCTCGGTGAAGTCGAGGGGAAGGGACAAAGAGGAAGGCCTTCAACAAGAAGTTTGGACACTGTCACTGCCACAATGGGCTCAAACGTCATAACAATGGGCTGTATGGTGCAGGCCTGGGCGGGGCTTCATTCTGTGGTGAATAGGGTCACTGTAAGTTGGAATTGATTTGATGGCACATAGCAACAAAAACAAGAATAACAAAAAAAATTTTAAAAAAAACAAACAAGAATAACAACAACTTCCCTAATGAAGCCTGTAATCCTGAGTAAGGTCTGTGTGCACGTGTTCGGGATGGCTACTGCAATGAAGGAATCCACGTGAGAAGTAGCAGTGCTGTGAGGGGATGAGCGGCCTCAAAACTGCTAACGAAGGTGGAAATTGGAGGCATATCTTACCCCTGCCTCATGGAATTTGCTTTGGACTGTTGTTGAATTTAATTCTTATTTCCCCTTTTAAAGTCATGGCAGGTCATATACTACCTTTTTACATGTTTCATACACCACGGCCCTCTCTAATTCTCGCCTGGGTTTCCTAATTTATTTGAATGAACACACAGAACTCACAGATGATTTTCACAAGTATGTGATTTATTAGGTAAGTAGCGTGTTACAATTGAGGAGCAAGAAGGGCTCTGAATACAGTTATGTGACCAGGACAGCCTCTTCCTAGATGCGCCCATAAGAATATCTTTCTTAGGTCCTTGGCCTCTTGGTCAGTCAGTCTTTTGGCCTCTGCCCAGCTTGGGCAAGTGTTACAGAGCTCTTTGAAGTCTGCCAATAGGAACTTGGAGGTATTCCAACGTTTCCAGCAAACCTCTAGTCTGAAAATACCCAGTAATTTTGCTATGTGGGCCTGGACACCCACCATGCCATCACCTGGCAGTCTTCTGCAGGTTTCCTGGTTTTCCTGTGGCGGTTCCTTTATTGCTTCTTCTAGGCATCTTCTGCTGTTTCAGCAAGGTGTATTAATTGTCTGTCTCGAGTTAAGGATGTTCTCAATGCAGGGATCCAGATCCACAGTATGTGCTCTACTCCTGGTTCTTCTTTCTTTGTGGCCATGCGACCCCACTTTTTGCCTCTAACATTGCCCACTGTAAGCCTAGTCTGATAGGGCAACTGACTAATTCCCTTATTAGGCTTCAATATTTGGGGACAGGCTGATCATAGTCCTTAGGCATTGAACTGCTAACTTCAAGGCCAGTAGTTGGAAACCACCAGCCACTTCCAGGAAGAGAGATGAGGCCTTCTACTCCCATAAAGAGTTGCAGTATGGGAAACTCACAGGGGACATTTTACCCTGTCCTACGGAGTTGCTCTGAGTGGGAATTGACTCAATGGCAGTAAGTTTGGTTTGGGTTTTTTTTTTTTTTTTGGATGGCATAGTAGTTTACTCATTGGGATACTGACAGCAAGGTTAACAGTTTGAAAACACAAGACCTCCTGTGGGATAAAGAAGGGACTGTCTTCTCCCTGAACATTTTATAGATATGGAAAGCCAAAGGGGGCAGTTTTACTGTGTCACATAGGGTCACTGTGAGTTGAAATTGACCCAAGGGCAATGAGTCTTGAGTCCTTTGTTTGTATGACCCTGCCACCCCAAAGCACCATGCACCATGCACCAAGCTATCAGGTCCCCTGGGTGTGCCTTGAGCACCTCATTTTGTGGGAGTTACAAAACTACAGCTAAAAAGACAGTAGTACATAGTGGTGTATACAATGTATAAGCAGTATATATAATAGTATATAATTCACTGCGCAACATTCTAGCTTGCTATGAATAATGCTTTCTTCTCTTGTTTCTGCTTGTTACAGGTGTTTCATTTTTTGCTTAAATGTATCATATCACATTCCCTGACAGTCTCTCATTTTCATATTGTGATATCTTTTTCTGACATGTGCTTCCACGGAACACGGCTTATTGGATATCACACATCTTTCCAGGCTTATATCAAATATCACTGCCATTGTGGTAGTTTTTGTGCTACCTCTCTGTATTTGATCCCTAGTCTACAAAACCCAATATGGCAGCAAAAAAGAAGGCGCTCAACAAGACATATTGACACCGTGGCTTCAACAACGGGCTCAAACGCAAGGACAATCGTGAGCGTGGCTCAGGAATGGACACTGTTTGCTTTCATGGCACAGAGGATTGCTGTGCAGTGCAACAGACGTGACAGCAACCACCGCCGCCGCCGCCGAGAGTTCAGATGGTAGGCTACCGATTAAGTTTAGCATTAGGAAGTTGTGTTAGTCTGGGTTGACTAGAGGCACAAATCCAGAGACACTCAAATGTGTACACTAGAGATCTTTATATCAAAGAGCAATTGTACAGTAAGACAATATGCCAGCCCAGCTAGATCAAGTTCGTAAGTCTGATTACCCCATATGCCAATGCTACTCCATAAATTCCTCTTTAGACTCCCACAGACATTCAGTGATGTTGAATGCAGGATAATCACAGGCCAGTGGGTGGGAAGTCTTGTGGCTACAATGGTGGTGGAAGCATCTCAGCACTGACAGGGGTCTCCATATAGTTCCTCCAATTCCAGGGTTCTGGCTGCATCAGTGTAGCTCCATTTGACTTGTCAGCAGAAAGATGAAGCAGAGAGGAGAGCATCTGGCCTCCAGTGAGCTATTTATCTCCATTGTGCCTCCAAATGAGTTCTTCCAGCTGTGACCTGATTGACAGGCTGGACTCCACCCTTTCGCAAGTTGACAGATTATGTAGCTGCCATAGAAGTCAATGAAGACTTTCAGGAGTAAATGATGCCAACATTAGTGTACGATATTATGAAGTTAACCAGGTGAAGTTCAGCAAGAAAGAAGTCACACAAAGAATGCTCCGTGAAGGATATGAAGTTCAGAATCCTGCGGTGAACCTCATAATAAGAAAAAAAGATACTCAGGGCCTACAACCCAGGTGTGTTAGAGCTTGGACATATTACTGTGCACTGTTGAAGATTTAGCATTTTAGTTTGGATAACTGATCATGAATGCAACATGAAGATTGTCTTTGGCAACGTGAGAATACACAAGTACTAATTTGAAATATAGTGCCAAAATCCAGGTGAGAGGTGAAAAATTGTGGATAAATATGAAAATTATTCCTTTAAAAATTAGAAAGTTCCTACAATTTATTGAATGTAATAGATTAAAATAAAGGAGGAAGTTAATATATTTTGGGGGGTAACAAAAGTTTGACATTAGAGAAAATTACATAGATTTGAATCTATATACAGTGCAGTAGACAAGGAGTACGTTTTTGTTTACAATGTAGTATTGCTGGTCATGCACTGACTTTCTCAGTTCTATTTAAGTGCACAGATATTATGGCCTGAGGTAAATATCTGATTGAAAAAAAACAAGGAGAATACATATTCTGTAATTATTGAGTCTCATAAAGTCGATAGCGATGTATTCGTTTTTCAGACCTTTTTCTGTGCTATTAATAGAGGAAACTAAAAGTAGAAGAATTAAAAATATTTTTAAAAGGGAAGACGGTCAAAGGGTCAGTAAAAGAAAACAAAGGAGGAAAAAAAGAGATAAAAGCCAAAGAAAAAATAAGTCCATCTGGAGGCTGAGTTTCTGTGAATTCAAAATTCAAAGAAAAATTGGAATTAGTGAATATTACAGTGTCAAATCAGAGAGCAATTAGTGAAAAATTAACTGTAATGTAAAGCCAACTACTCTCTTTTTAAATGAGAGCTTGTGTAACGTATATCTAAGGATAGACATTCCTTCTCTGCCGTGAACACGTGGATGGCAATGTGGAGCAATGGAGCATGAGACCGGGGCTGTAGAAGCCAGATGCTGGAGCTATGCTCTCATAATGTAGCCGAGGCTCAAGTAAACAGGAGAGGCAGTTCGTGTTCTTTAAAATCTGCACTTGTTCAACACTGGTTCTGTAGCAATATATTAACTTCCCTGATATATTTTGTTGAAATCGTTGACACATATAGTCTGGTTCACTATGGCTTTGAAATATGTGCCTCCCTATCCAAAAAAAAAAGAGCAGGATTACTGAGGCCCAAATATGGTTGCTCATGAAGTATCCAAAACTATCAAGAATATGAAAGGTTCTATCAGTAATATAAAAGGATGTTATATTGGCTCCACAAAGGTGAAGAAAAATCCAACTTCACATGCCTCCATCCAGCAACTTCTGACACCAACTGTCTCTCTCTTGGCATTCTACTTCTTTGCTGGATTCAATGACTTATTGTAATGGTCAAATAGAACTCACAACAATATTCATAATTATGGGGAAGTAATAGAGAAGTTAGGTTGCCACAAGTTAGGATCAGAAAGCACGACAATGAGACAGTCTCTTTGTCCATAGCAGTGTCTCTTTTCAGCCATGCCAGGAGCCACATCTCGTTCTGATCCTCAGCCTCTATGTCACATAATCTCTTGGTTTCTACCTTGCTCTGTGAACCAGGAAGCGCACCATTATGTCTCACGGTCTCTGTGCTGTGGCCGCTGGTGCTTCTGCTCCTTCTGCACTTCAGGCAGGGATCTTCCATACATTCTTCAAGACGGCTTCTTTCTTGATGGTTAGGGCATTCCTCTTCCTGTTTCTGCGATGGCTCACTTTTATACCTAATGGAATGGCAAAACTGACCAATCCCCAAGTTAGACCTGCTCCACCTTATTTACATGCTCCTACCTGTGCCCTGGATGGTCATTACCAAGCCTATGATAGAAGTGCCATTTTATTCCAGCACAAATAGCACTAATATAAGCCCTGGAAGTGAATAATTTCAATATCCATCTCTGCTAATACTGTAGGGATTACACAGAGATACTCTCTGTATCAGGATAAAGAATGGCTAGGACTTTGTTAACAATTATTAAGGATTAGTAGGTTAAATGCTTAATAAAAAATGTACTCAACTTCAAGGGACAGAATTAAATGAAAAAAATATATATATATATTGGGGTTACTAGGGGGATGTAATTATAAAATCTTTTACATAGTACTTCAGAAATATAAGTTAAATAAATTAATAGAAATCTAAAGTCTTGACTTATGTTTTACATTTATAAAATTTATTATTAATGTGCTTCTTCAAAAGATAATATTTATATCTGTCTGTGTTGTTATTAGGCACTATTGTGTCAGTCCTGATGTGTAATGACCATATGGAACGAAATACTGCCTCATCTTACACCATTCTCAGATTAGCATCTATGTTTAGGCCCAAAGTTGTAGCAACTCATTGAGGTTCAATCCACTTAATGAGGGTCTTCTGCACTTTTCATTGAGTTTTTAACTTTATGAAATGTTTTAGTTATCTAGTAATGCTAATGCAGAAGTAACACTAACAAATGACTTTAACAAATGGAAATATATTCTCTCACAGTTCAGGAAATTAGAGAGCTGAATTCAGGATGCCAGTTCTAGGACAAGGCTTTCTCTCTCTCTAGGTTCTGGGCTAAGGTCTGGTCTACTTGCTTCACATCCCTGGAAGATCTCCATTTGTCATGGTATCAATCCACTTTTGGGTCTAGAAGGTTCTCTATCAGGTGACCCTGCTTCCAGTTCTTCTATCTTGTTAGTACTAAGGTTCTCTCTTTGTCTCTAGTTTCTTTCTCCTTTTATCTCTTGTAAGATTAAAAAGTGACACAGGTCACCCCCCAGGAAATTTCCCTTACGTGGGATCAAAACTGTGCCCAAATAAGGGTATTGCAGCCTACCCTAACCACCTTACACCTGATTGACCAGTCACATAAGATCACATCAAAGGGAAAGATTATATAATTACATAACTGACAAACTACATCATTACATACTTGCCAAATCACAGAGAAGAGTGACTCATCCAAGTTGATACATCCTTTGGAAGTATATGATTCAATCCCTGACATCAGGCACTAAGAATTATACCTCCATCCATGGACTGGTTCCTCTTGATTTCCTATGGCATTAAGCAAATCTCAAATTTTCTTAAGAAAAACTCATATTCTATCACATGTAATAAAGGGGAAGAATCACTAGCTCTGAAGGAAAAGGCCAGTATTATTATATTTAATTTGGCCTAATTATTGCGGATAAACCCAAGTTTGAAGAGATTTTTTCCCCCACGGGTGATTGAGTAATATTGATTCGCACATAAGAGGTATTTTACCCCGGAGCTCCAAGACATGAATGCAACATACCGGCATGAAGCAGGGAACCAGTAGATAGATCTGAGGGGCTGGCCCCAATCCCAATTATGTGGACAGCTGCCTCTCTTCCCAGAAAAAATTACTTTACAGGACAGCACTGTAGCTACAGCTCAGGGAGAGGGACAGGTCTGATCAGAGCACACAGCAGCAAATGAAGGCAGAGGAAGAGAGAGTGGAGCACATCCTGGTCCACCAAGCCTTGAGGACAATATCCCCGCTCAGAGCAGCGAATGTACAGAGAGGACCATTTTGCCGGCCCCACTATGAGACACGATGTTCCTCACTGACCTTATGGCCTTATGGCGGATGACATTGGAGACACAGTGGGAATGGCACCCGATCTGACCCCACCACACTGAGGCAAAACACTAAGAGCATGCAACAGAGCAGCAAGGGGAGCAGAGCAAGGAAGTCCCGAGGAAATACCAAAAACAGATTTTGGGGCCAGGGCGTGGCACCCCATCAGACTTGATTGGAAAACACTCCTAAAGTTCAACAAACAGACCTTGAACTATTTATAGGCTTTTCTTTTTTTTTTTTGGTTGTCATTGTTTTGTTGTTGTTTTCTTTTGTTGCTTTGTTTTGCTCTTGTTTTGTGCATATTATTATCTTTGCAGATCTAGCTAAATAAGATATGCAAGATAAACAATCTGGAGGAGAAAACAGCAGGATTGAAGGTTCTGGAGGGACATAGGAGAGGGGTAGGTGGAGGAAAAGAAGTGGGTGGTAACAAACCCAGGGACAAGGGAAAAGGAAATGATCCAAAATCCGTGGCAAGAAGGGTGTGGGATGTCTGTTAGGGCTTGATCAAGGGCAATGGAACTGAGAGGAATTACTGAAACCCAAATGAAGGCTGAATATGATCGTGGGACAAGAGGAAAGTAAAAGGAAATAGAGGAAAGAACTAGGAGATAAAGAGCATTTATATAGGTCTAAATACAGGCATGTACATCTGAAAATATATTTATATATGATGAAGGGGAAATAGATCTATGTACATGGCTTAGTATTAGGGTAGCAGATGGACATTGGGCTTCCACTTAAGTACTCCCTCAATGCAGGAATATGTTGTTCTATCAAACTGGCATTCCATGATGCTCACCTTCCTGAAAGGATCGCTGAAGATAAAGCAGACGCATAAGTAAATGTGGTGAAAAAAAGCTAATGGTGCCTGGCTATCAAAAGATATAGCATCTGGGGTCTTAAAGGCTTGAAGATAAACAAGCAGCCATCTAGTTGCCCACATGGAAGAAGCACACCAATGTGTGTGATCACAAGATGTTGATGGGATCAGGTATCAGGCATCAAAGAACAAAAAATCATATTATTGTGAAAGAGGGGGAGTGCAGAGTGGGGACTCAAAACCCATCTGTAGGCAAATGGACATTGCAGCAGAGTTGTGGGGGAGGAAATGAGCCAGTCTGGATGTAGTGTAGCATTGATGAAACATACAGTTTTCATCTAGTTTTTTTGTTTCCTCCTCCACCCATTGTCAAGATCCCAATTCTACCTTACAAATCCGGCTAGACCAGAAGATGTACACTGGTATGGATAAGAGCTGGAAACACAGGAATCCAGGACAGATAACCCCCATGACCAATAATGAGAGTAGTGATACCAGTAGGCTAAGAGGAAGGTTGGGGAGAAAGGGGTAACTGATCACAAGGATCTACATATAACCCCCTCCCTAAGGGATGGACAACAGAAAATTGAGTGAAGGGAGATGTCAGACAGTATAAGAAATGACAAAATAATAATTTATAAAATATCAAGGGTTCAGGAGGGAGGAGGCATGGGGAGAGAGGGGAAAATTGAGCCGTTACCAAGGTCTTAAGTAGAAAGACAATGTTTTGAGAATGATGATCGCAACAAATGTACAAATGTGCTTGACACAATGGATGGATGTATAGATTGTGATGAGTTTTATGAGTCCCCAGTAAAGTGACTTAAACATTTTTAAAAAGGTGTTTGAAAAGGGCACACCCTTACTTTCTAGAGGATAGTTAAATTCATTGAGAGGAAAACAAACAATAGGTATGATTTAAATGACACCTAAGGCATACAGTTAAGAATTTTAAAGAAGATGTATGTCTTTTCTGATGAGCAATTAGAACTCATCTCCTGTAATAAATGATATGAAAAGGAACATGAGACTAATTCACGGAAGAAATGATGCAGATGTGTATTTTGCACACAAAAAATTTATTCATTCTCTCATACAGATTTTTTAGGCCTAAAGGCAGAAGTAGGTTTTTCACAAAACTTGAATTCAGTAGGGTACTGATTAGATTTTTGAACTTAAGCTTTAGCTCCTCAATAACTTTCCTCTTTCCAGACCACTATGTCCTTGAAAAGTTAATTTTGTTTTATCTCTGGATACAGGAAGCTTCACATGACAATGGTCGTTGAAAGCTTCCCAGGTAAAGATCCTTCAAAGAATAAGCACCTCACGGTGGAGAAGGATAAAAGTCAACAGTTTACATCACTCAATTGCTTTTAAGATTTTCATCAAACGCATCCCCTGCGGTTGAAACTTACTAGAGAAGCTTCCCAGCAGAGTTAAAATCATAAAACAATGACAATGTTGCCTTTGTTTCTCAGAGCTTTCAGACAGGGAAGACAGCAACGGAGCTGTGTATTAACTTACTTTCTTCCCCTTTTGGTGTTTGGTAACAAAAAGAAAACCCAAACCCCCAAATCCAAATAACAGCAACAACAAAAAAAACCTTCTACCCTGCGGAACACAGCATCAGCTACAGTTTAAGAATAAGATAGTTTTGTTATAAACTAGAAAAATGCAACGTTATTCCAAGGATATTTGTATTTTGGTACTGATAGCACAATGTATTTATTCAAAGACCCAAAGCTTTTAAAACACAAAAGTGAAGTGCATTGGAATTTTCGGGATAAATATCAAATTGTGATAGAAAATTAGTTTTACTACTACTTTTCCTTCAGGTGCCTAGAATAATATTTTTAAAGATATACAACAAAAACAATTAAATCATGACAATGGCTGTACTGGTGAGTAGATTTGGTGTTCTGTACTGGTGCTCTGTACTGGTGAGTAGGTTTGGACACACAGCAAGACCATGACAACCCTGTACTGGTGAGTAGATTTGGTGTTCTATATTGGTGCTCTGTACTGGTGAGTAGGTGTGGACACACAGCAAGACCATGACAACCCTTGGGACAGAGTAGGACTGTCCTAGGCTGTCATCTTTATAGCAGCAGGTCCCCAGGAGCTACATTAAAACCCTTTCCATGAGCATCCAGGCATTTAACCACTGTGTGATTAGGGGTCCTTGGCAGTAGCCATAGTATATGCTTTTTAAATGTGTCTTTGCCAAAATTAAGGAAACTGTATTTTTTCATTTCTGTGAATTTGCTAAGTTTACTGCCTCTAAAAACTCATTACTTCAGATACTCATAGGAGTGAGTAAAATATTATGCCCTTCTATTACTATTTGTGTGATACGTTTTTCTGCTGGGAGTGAAGCCATAAAGGGAGCCCAATATGAAAATATCTTTAAAATACTACATAGAGTTTTGATTTAAGTTTTATTAAAATCTACATGGTAGCTGCTTCACCTAAAAGACTCAGAACGCTGTACAAGACTTGCTTTATGTTGCTCTGCAAGCTAATAAAAGTTGAAATTAGTTCTCTCAGATGTTCATTGAGTAAAGGTTTTGCTGTTGAATTACCTTTTTTTGAGATTTAATTTAAAAGATTCCTTGATGTTGGCACGACAGAGACACTGCCATCAGGTTCACTGGGACAGTCTATAGTAATCTGTCTAAATTCCAACTGGGTTAATTACATTTTGCCAATTTAAATTTTTCTCGCTATATTTATTTTTATTCATATGAATGCCATGTATTGCTGAATGATATCAAACATTTTTGCCCATCATTTCTCAGCATTTTCTCAAATTTAGGAATAATTATCATATCCATTTCTATGTAAGCAGTTTTGATTGGAATTAAATTTAATATAAATGATTATTGCACTCTATTATATTTATGACAGAATGGATACATGCATGCCAGACAAGGGTGCTTTACATCGAGTAATAACAAAGTTGAAGCTGCAATTAAAAAATTTCACAACAAGGGAGAGCATTCGATACACTTGGTCTTAAGAGATGGACCATTGTCACCTAAAGGTTTATAATCTTGAATCAGGTCAACATGCTCCCAACCTCCACGGCATGTTCTCTGTCGCTCCCAAAGCAAATCCCTACTAGAGCTAAGTTGAGCTAATTATTAGAAAGAAGGACCTCATAATTTGTTTCTGTAAAGTATTGGCAGGGAGGGAGTTTATTTTATAAATAAACTAAAAAAAAAAGACAGACCCACAGGTGTACATGGATGTAGACACACAGAGACAGACAGATGAATAAAAAAATTATTTCATAAAAACAAATAAACCAAACTCACTGTTGCACTTAAAAGATAAAAAAAATTGTCCAGTGAAACCTTAATAAGTAGCACTAGAAAATTGATGGGTAACTAACTAGATTCACTGACCTGCTTCCCGTCCCACGGTTTTATGGGAAGGAGTGATGGGGGAGGGAGGGCGTTTGTTCTTGCAGTTCCTCTGGTGAAAAGCCCATGGACTCACCCGTTATTACAGTTACTCCCCTTAATGGTGATAGAATCAATACAGGGAGTTTAGAAAAGCACAGGTCACAGCTTAACCAAAAGTGAAGAATCCGCTGAAGCCTTTTCTAATCTAAAACATTTCAGTAGTTTTAGCCTGTGCTCCTAAAACAACCCTTGCTTCCACATCCTCTATTTGCACATTTTCGTAATCGAGTACACAAAGACTGTTTCTGTGGATTCTTTTCATTATAGTGAATATAGATTCACTGAAGTTAATTTTTAATTAGGGAGATTCCAATTTCGTGACAACCCTAAAAGAGTCACTATAATAAAACCAAGTTTCATGGCGATTAGAAAGGGATTCCTGCTGGCCCGAGGAGCTCAGCAATAGGATTCCTTGGCATTGCTTTTTCCGTGGTGTGACGAAGGTACGCCCAGTTCCTCTTCCAAACTCCCTGATCAGTGACTTCACATGAGTAGCTTTACACTGGTCATGCCAGAGGGATTGACACCACAGAAAGTGTAAAATTATTAAAAGCTACAAATCAAACTGGCTTCCCAACTGCTGAGTTAATCATTTATCAGCCTACCTCTGCTGTTAGTTCCCTGACTGCTCCTCTATCACAATCTAAATCTTTTTTGTCACAGCCTCTGATTTTATATATATTTACAAACACACATATGCATAGATAATATATGTCATATGATATATTAAACAGCACCTAGCAGCCACAGTAAAAGAGAAATCACACATAAATATAATCAAAGGCTTCTTATAATCATACATATGATTTCTCTTTTCCTGTGGTTTCTAAGTGCTGTTGAATCACTTTGGACTCGTGGCGATCTGATGTTTAACAGGAAGACCATCATTGGGTCTGCCCCATCCTCAGGTTTCTCAGGTTTGATGTTACGCCTGAGTCCATTGTTGTAGTCCATGTGTCAGTCTCTCTCCTAGAGGGTCGTCATTTTCTTTCGTGACTTTGTACTTTACCAAGCATTTTCAGGAACGATCTCCTGAAAACATGTCTAAAGTATGTGCCTCAAATTTTCTAAGGCTTCTAAGGAACATTCTGGACTTCTTCCAAGACAGATTTGTTTGTGCTTCTGGCAGTACACCATACTGCCAACATTCTTTCCTCAGACCATAATTCAAATCCACCAATTATTTTGTAGTTTACCTTATTCATTTTATAAATTTCACATGCATATAGCCCAGCTGTTCTCATCCTGTGGGCCGTCACCCCTTTGGGGGTCAAACAATCCTTTCTCAGTGGTCGCCTGATTCATAACAGTAGCAACATTACAATTATGAAGTAGAAATGAAAATAATTTATGGTCTGGGGGTCATCACAACATGAGGAACTGTATAAAAGGCCCATGGCCTTAGGAAGGTTGAGAACCACTGATGTCGACTAACCAAGATGCCATGGCTGGGGTCAGGTGCACCTGAGTCCTCCAAGTGCCATCCTTTCTCTCCAACACTTTAAGGCACTTTTGTGCAATAGATTTGCCCAGTGCAATATGTCATATCATTTCTTTACTGCTGTTTTCATGAACATTGATTATTGATATAAACTTTCCTGAACTCCTCAGATTTATCTCTTGTGGCAAATTATCCTGTGTACTTTTCATATTCTGGCTCAAGCAGTTAAGAAAGAGTTAGAGCAGATTGAGTCTCTTCTCCCACCCTGCAAGAAATCACTGAGTAGTTTGATAGCGGTCCTTGAATCATATGACGGCGGCTAGGTGGTTGTTAGGGGCTATCCAGTAGACTGATTCAGAGCAACCTCATTTATATGCAACAGAATGTAAAATGAAACATTGCTAGGTCCTGGGTCATCCTCACAATCGTGGCTCTGTTAGAACCCATCATTGCAGCCATGTGTCAATCCATCGCATCGATCAGATGGGCACCTTTGAATCATCTGAAGCCAAGCTGCTGAGTTAACCAGTTGCCATCAAGTTGACTCCAGTTCATGATATGCTCATGTGAACACTCGGCTCCATTGCTGATTTTTCTGTTGATCCTCGGGTCTTTCTTTCGAGGTGTCCCTGGGCAGCTTCCAACCTCCAACCTCCAACCATTGTACTGGTAGCCAAACGTTTAATACTCCAAGGCTGGAGTACATGGTAACAAATGCAGCCCTCTGCAATACTGTTCAGCGAAGAGCATTATTTTACCTTATAGATTGATTTGTATTCTTTTGTTTGGTATATTATTTTCAGCCAGTCTAGAATTTGTCATGTGTCTTCTATGTTTCTAGTTAAAGACCCTGATAAAAATGACGACCGGAATGGAATCGGGGATAGGACTCAGTGTTGTAAATATAATGTAAGTAGTGCATGACGAAGTAAATTTGCACTTACGCCCACTTTTCATAATTCTCATCTGGCTTACCCTGAGAATGGTTGCTGACTTAGTCTCATTGAAGTAATTTGCAACTTGCTGCGCTGAAGATCTAATGGCTCTCTTACTTTTCCTGACCAGAAACTCTTTGGGAATTCCTTGCTGGTAAGATCAGCTTTATTAGAGTTTGTCTGACCCTAGTGTCTACCTCTAGGTCTGCAGCTTCCCTTACACCTATGGGGGTGGTACACCTCAGTACGGCCTGCTGGTCTCAATTTCCCTGGGCCATGTGTTGCAAAAGATAAATGAGAGCGCAATCCCACATGACGGTGGTCAAAATGTAATTAATTATGACTGCATGTGGCTTACCTGCTTATTATACACGATTTGGATGACACAACAATATGGAATTGGACATTGTCTCTCTGTGCCGCAAGTTAGATTTCGACCTTACTCAGAAAGCTCTTGTGCTTGGCTTTCCATCTCCAAGCACAATTCGCTTTAGGATGAGACAGACATACTTGCTGTGAGTGACAATATCTCTCTGGAGAATAAGAGGAGACATGCTCAATGAATATTTCCAGACTCTGTAACTTGATATTCCTTCCAAAAATCTCATATACAACTCACCTACATAATATTCATTTTCAACATGCCCCCCCGATCAATCTTTATTAGTCGCCCTAGGATAAGTATGTGTACTTCTGTGTCAAATTTAATGGATCATCCGACTTGAGAAACTTTGCTCAATTTCACAGATTCTGTGGAATTTTATTTTTCAATCGCAGGGTCAGATGAGAATGACTATCTTTTATGCCAAATAGAATATGTGTCGGAGACCTCCAAATGTGGTCCTTTTCTGATGTCCACATTTTCTTGAGTTTCCTTTTTATTCAAACTTTTTATTGTGACTTGAATGAAAGTTTACAGAGCAAATTGGTTTTCCGTTCAGCAATCTGGACACATTTTGTTTTGTGGCATTTAGGGCAGTCTCCACAGTGTAACAAGACTCGCTGTACTTTCTTCCTGTGTGTATTGTTTCTCTTCATGCTTATTGCTTCCTGCCTTTTGAGCTTTATCCCTGGAAAAATGCTGTCCTTTCGATCTCCTGTGGTTGATTGTTTAAAGGTATGTGTACCTCCCTGGTGTTTATGTTCACCTGCAGGACTGTTTGACTGAAAGTTGAGCTAAAAGGATTGAGTTCAGTGTATATCCTGGCAATTTGAGTTTTAAAATAAAAGGAAATAGGGAGCATTAAACTATGAAAAAGGTTGACAGTTATATCTGAAGTTCTTTAATCAGGATTTTAGTGGTCCTGGAGAAAGAGAAGGAAGAAGTGGAATATTACAGCTCACAATGAAGGGGTCATGCTGTTGTCCCATAAACAACAAAGTAGGGAGATGTTAAATCGCAGCACATGAATCCACTGGGAGCCTGGAGAACTTACCAGATGCTAGCCTTTCATTAAAGAAACATTCATGCTAACACCTTTCATTAAATTAATTTACTAATTTTGTAGCAGAAATTTAGGAAATCTGATTAGTAACGATAGGATTTCTTTTCATTTTTGGATAAGATTCTACTAATTGCAGTACATAGGCATTTTACTTGAATGATATAGACAAGACAGGATTTTAATAAATCATAAAACTTTAGGCTATAAGTTTGGTTTCATGCCCCAATTTTTGTGATGAAGGTCACTATTACAGATTAATTTACTTTATTTTTGTGAGAGAAACTCAGTAATTAATTAATCTCAAAGGACATTTATGGAAATGTCTGTAATCCATGCACTAAACAAACTTCTTTTCTAAAGCAGGTAAGGCTATTTGTCAAGTAATAACTGAGATGTAAAGAGGAATATGACGTAGTAGCTCCATTTATAGAACATCTGCTGCCCTTGAATCAATTCCAACAGATAGCCAACCCCCAAACACTGCACAGACTTGCCTCTCAGTCTTCCTAGACTTTGAGTCTTTACAGAAGCAGACAATGGCATCGTTCTCCACTGGCATGGAAACTGAGTTTGAACTACCTGGTAGTCAGCAGCCCATCCCCCAGTCCATGTGCCCACTAGGGCTTCCTGCATTCAAGGAATAGACAACATTCATGCTCCAGCTAAGATATAGAACCTTAGATCACTGCATGTGGTAAGGTATTAAGCAAGCATTTTGATAAATCTATAAATGCAAAATGATTGTAGCCTAAATTTATATGCTCTATATAAATTGGGTCCTGAGTCCAGACAGAAATATTTATAAAAAAGCGGATGTAGAGAAGTTGGTACAGTTATTTAACACAGAAAATCAGCTTTCCACTCTTGGATAACAAAACTTTGGAACTGACGTTACAAGGCTGAATTCACAACTCCAACTGGAAGTCAAGAGTGGGTACATGGAGGACTCTCCCTGGAAAAATCAATCAAATTATCTAAAGATTTTAGAAAAGGGATATTTGATTAAAACAATCATAGACTATGCAGTAGAGTGGGATATTTGTTCCAAATAAAGTGATTGAGAAAAGTGAAAGAAATTTCATATGTGCCACAGTCCTTTTATCTCCCCACATGCCCTTGAGTCCTCTGCCATGTCCATCCATCTCTTCTATTCTTAGAGGTAATTGGTGGAAACGTTTGAGACACACTGATGTACTATCTCACTTCATCTTCCCAATGATCCTGTGATACTGATCTGTCAGGTTTTAAACACCGGCCCAGAGAAGCGAAGCAATTTGTTGTGCTTCACAGTTGAGCTTCCAACCCAGCAGTAGCTCTCTTACCGGACTGTCACTGGCTCCTTATAATTTTAAAAGTACTCTCATTTCTGTATGGAGTCCTAGGGCTGAAATGTGCATTATTGGCAGTTCTGAACTATCAGCGACTCGTTGGGAGAAACATGGGGCTTGCTACTCTTACAAACTGTTATATTCTCAGAAACTCACAGGGGCAGTTCTACCCAGTCTTGTAAGGTCTTATAAGGTCTGTTGATATCCACTTGATTGCAGTGAATTTCAAGGGTCCCCTCCCTCATTTCTATAACTGTGTTCAAATATTATAGTAACTTTTTAGTATTACCTTTCCCATTTGATCAAAGGAAACTTTAGTTATGAGGAGTTATTCACAGAGGTCTTTAGAATCAGTTTTAAAATGAAACCCATGAGTTCTTGATTTCAAAGAAGGGCTTTCTACGTCACTGTTTAATCTGCTTCCGTGCTTTATTTTTAGACATAGATCTTTTTCCACTTGATCCAACACAATTCTTGTCCTAGTAATAATAATAACAATAGTTATCACTGTAATGTATTTGATTTTTACAAATTCTTTTCAGAAACACTAGCTCATTCAATCTTCCCAATAACCCTGTGGGGCAAAATAGTTGAATATTCCATTTAATAGTTGAAGAGAGGAATTTGTCTTTACTCAATGTCTGTCAGGCACTTTATTTCCTAGTTTCCCTTTGTCTGGAAGCTCTGATGTAAACTTTTGATCATGGGGGACCCTGCTGGTATTGAAATATAGCTGAGATAGCATCCAGCATTACATCAATACACAGTAGAAAAAATTGACAGACAGGGGATGGTTTGTGTTTATAATTGCATCCTTTTGGGGTTATGATTGTCATTCGATTCAGAGGACTTAATTACTGTCTTCATTTGTGTGTCTCATATAACCAATAAAACTTGGATCCTCTAATGCAAATATCAACCTTTTTCTCACTGCATAAAGTTTGTCTCACTTGTTATTTGGTGGTCTATTCTGTTTTGTTCAATTTTTATTGGCTGCCCCTGAAACAGGTGGTATATCCTTATGATTCATCTACTTCTCTTATTTATGAGAGGGGGGAATAATTCCTCAGTAGGATAAATTTTTCATGTAGAATTACTTCCTCATGAGTAATTTATTATTTTCCTTACTCTTCTATCAACATATTTCTCAAGGATATTTGAATATAACAATCTGTGTATCTCCCCTACTGATTGTTATTACAAATTAATCTCTATTTGTTTTTGTTTTTAAGGAGAGATTGCCAGGTAGAATGCAGAAGATATTTTTGGACATCAAAAAATTCCCTGTGATCTAAAATTGCATCGTGTAGATTGTAAATTGCTCCCCCTTTGCATTCTCGTGACTTTGCTTGTCTTATGATTTGGTCTTTGGCTGGATAGCAGATGACAAAGTCTCTGATTAAAGATCATTTCCATAAAGAAATCTTCTAGGAGAAAAGACTACAAATAGAAGCAGATTTTACAGAGACCACTATATTAAGTCTTAAACAAGACAAAGACAAGAGGAAGAAGGTGAGTCATTTGGATGAGGGAAGACCGTCAGCATGGGGCCACAGTGGTGTTCAAAGAATTCATGGTCATGTGGTTAAGCATAGACTAAGAGAAATAAAGAAAATAGTTATAAAATTTTGATTGACTGCAGATCAATGATCAATGTAGGTGAGACTAAGGAATCTGGAAAAGGACCATGATTGGGATATCTACATACTATTGCATGTTATATAAGTTGACAGACTGGTTCTGGAACCCTCTGGCCACTTTGTTCAGGGCATGACTTATGATTATTCCTCTCTGGTGGCCAGTCTCTAAGGGCATGCCTAGACTAGTCTCTGAGGGCAAGGTCTGCCCTTCCACGCTGGGCGCGACTCATTGCCATGAGTCCGTTCCAATTCAAAGGAATGCTTTGGGATAGAACTGCCCTCGGTGGGTTTCCCAGGCTATACATCTTTGCAGGAGCGGGACGTCCTATCTTTCTCCTGACAGGTTTGAACCACTGACCTTGCAGTTAGCAGCCCAATGTTGTAACCCAAATCACCACCACCACTCCTTGTCTGAACTGGGTAGGGGAGTTGCAATCTAGTTTCAAACATACTTCGCTTAGGACAAACTTTTTCATTTGTGGCTGATGTTCAGAAGGAACTCCTTCAGACTGGATTTATGTCAACTCAAAGTAGAGTTAGGGTTCCTTCTGACACCATAGTCTCCCACCAGCCCATGCTCACGATTTCACTTCTGACCCATGACCTAAGTCAGTTCTACTCACGTCACCAGATGTGGACTTTCGGAGAGATAAAAATAGCTTCAGGATTATGCACATATCAAATATACTAACACTTTGATTCAACGGCGAAGAGAACATGTGATTTAAGCTTGAAGGAGATAGCTGTTGTAAAATCATATCTACAGTTCTCTACAAGCCCGAGCAGCACAATGCTTTACGTGTTGGATTGCCTCCTGCAAGCTCAGCAGTTCGAATTCACCAGCTACTTTGAGGGAGCAAGAGGAGGCTATTTTCTCCTATACAGAGTTGCAGAAACCCCGAAGAGCAATTGTACTCTGTGGCTGAGTCAGAATTGACTCCACTGCAGTTGGTTATGACTCTCCATGGACAAATTTTCTAAGTATCATGTTGTTTATCATGTTTAGCAAAATTGTGTATTTCAAGTATTTAAGTTTGGTGTGGTTCATGATTCCTAAAATGCTGGTCTTGCTGGTCAATTTTAATTCATTAATTAAGAAACACTGGTCAGTCAAGACAACCCACAGACTGGGAGAGGAGTTTTAGTAATGATACATCAGACAAAGGGCTATTACTAAAATCTACAACACCCTCATGACATGCAAAAAGAGGAAAACAGTTAACCCCTTAAGGAAGTGGGCAAAAGAACTGAAAAGAACTTTCACTAGGGAGGAGACCCATATGGCCAATAAGCATATGAGAAAGTGTTCCAGGGCATTAGCCATAAGAGAAATGCAAATCAAAACAACTATGAGATACCACCTAACACCCCTGAGACTAGCCCAAATCAGCAAATCAGAGAGAAACAAGCGTTGGGGGGGGGGGCTGTGGTGAAGTAGGAACCCTCCTCCACTGCTGGTGGTCGTGTAGATTTGTACAGCCACTGTGGAAAGCAATCTGGCGGTACTTAAAGAAAATGGAAAGTGATGTACCGTATGACCCAGCCATCCCTCCACTGATCATATACCCGGTGGAAGCAACAAATAAAACACAACCAGTCATCTGCACTCCAGTGTTTATTGTGGCACAATTCATAATCACAAAGACTTGGAAACAGCCTAAGTTGATAGATAAGTGGACTAGTAAACTCTGGCACATACACAAAATGGAGTACTATGCGGCACTGAAAAGCACGGATGATCACATGAAACACGTCGTTTTGTTGGAAGAGCTGGAAGGAATCATGTTAAGCGAGGTAAGCCAAACTCAAAAGGACAGGTATAACATGAGTCCCCTGAGGTAAGTACAATCAGCATGCCAGGAATAGAAGAATAAACAACTATCTCACAATAAACGGGTGAAAGCATAGGTAGTTGGAGGGAAAGCAGGCCACCCCTAGGGAGGTACATGGGAGCCCAACATAAAGAAGGGGAGGGGGGCAAGTTCAGGGAGAAGCAGGGTGGGGAGAAACTGAGTGGATGGCATAGGGGGAACAGGGCACTAACCCACCCAGGGGAAGAGTATTGGTTGTGTCCCCACAGAAAACTGGAACATGCATACGGACCCCACCATGACACGCCAAACCAGGAGGGTAACGTAACTCGTGGAGGAATCTACAGAGACTGGACCATACGCCAGCCCCAACCAGAATTGGCCCGACCCCTACCATCAAAGGGAGTACCACAGAAAATGAAAATAGATCATATAGTGTGGGAAAGGAACTGACCTAACACACCACACCCAGAAGGAAGCTGAAACAAAGGAAGGGGGAAGAACGAAGCGGAGCACACCTGGGCCCACCAAGCTCAGAGGACGATAGCCCGGCTCGAAAGGCCCAATGTACAGAGCTGGCCCCATGGCAAGATGCAACATCCTGCACTGACCCATGACCCTACACGGGACAGCACTGGAGACACAATGTGGGATGAGTGACTGAGCTGACCCCACCACACTGAGGCAAAACCCTGGGGGAATACAATGGAGCAGCGGGGGAAGCAGAGCAAGGAGGTCCTGAGGGAGTATAAAGGATGAACTTTGGGGCCAGGACATGGCACCCCATCAGACTCGTCCAGAAAACATTCCTAACGGTCAACAAACAGATCTCGAACTACTAACAGGTTTTGTTTTCTTTTTTTCTCTTCTTTTAAATTTTGTATGTCAGTGGCTTTTTTGTTTGTTAGCTTGTTGATGTTGCTGCCGTTGTTGCCATGTTCTTATGTGCCACTTTGGTGCTGTCAAAGCCATCCCCAATTTTATGCAGATATTACTATATCTGCAGGTCCACCTAGATAAGATAGGCTGGGCAAACAATGTGAGAAGAAAATAATGGGACCAACAGTCCCGGAATGACATGAGAGTATGGGAGGAAGGGGAAGGGAGGAGGTGTTGGCCAACCCAGGGACAAGGGAATAATGAGTGGTTCAAAACCAGTGGAGGGAGGGGATGGGAGGACTGGTAGGAAGTGAACAAGGGAAAGGTAACTGAGAAGAATTACTGAAACCAGAATGAAGGCTGAACATGGTAGTGAGACAGGAGGCAAGCATAAGGAAACAGAAGAAAGGAGTAGGAGGCAAAGGGCATACACAGAAGCCTAAATGCAGACATGTACATATGTAAATATATTTATGATTATGGGGGAAATAGACCTATGTGCATATATTTATAGGTTCAGTAGTAGGGTAGCAGGTGGACATTAGATGCCCTTGTGCACATTCCCTTAATACAAGAGCACCTTGCTCAGCTAAACGGCCATTTCATGATACCCACTTTCCCAACATGATCACTGAAGACACACATGTGCATAAGCAAATGTGGTGAAGAAAGCTGATGGTGCCCAGCTATCAAAAGATACAGCATCTGGGATCTTAAGGGCTTGAAGGCAAATAAGTGGCCATCTAACTTGGAAGCAACGAAGCCCACAGAGATGAAGCACACAAGCCTGTGCGAACACGAGGTGTTGAACGGATCAGGTAGCAGATAGCAAAGAACAAAAACCATCATTGTGTGATCACCTTCCCCACATAAACGTTGAAGACAAATGTGTGCATAAGTAAGTGTAGTGAAGGCTGATGGTTCCCGGCTATTGGGGAGGAGATGAGTCATTCAGGATTCAGTGTAGCAACAATGAAACTCACAACCTTCCTCTAGTTCTTCAACACTTCTTCTCCCCAACTATCATGATCCCAATTCTACCTTTCAAACCTGGTTGGACAGAGGATGCACAGCGGTACAGATGGGAACTAGAAACACAGGGAATCTAGGACAGATGAACCCCTCAGGACCAGTGGTGAGAGTGGCGATACCAGGAGGGAAGCAGGGGTAGAAAGGTGGAACTGATCGCAAGGATCTACATATAATCTCCTCTCTGGGGGATGGGCAACAGAAAAGTGGGTGAAGGGAGATGCCAGGCAGTATAAGATAAGATAAAATAATAATTTATAAATTATTAAAGGTTCATGGGGGAGGGGAGAGCCCCGAGGAAGGGGGAGAGAAAAAAGGAAAATGAGGAGCTGATTCCAGGAACCCAAGCGAAAAGCAAATTTTGAGAATGATGAGGGCAACGAATGTATAAGTGTGCTTTACACAATTGATGTATGTGTGGATTATGATAAGAGTTGTATGAGCCCCAATAAAATATAAAAAAGAAAAAAACACTGGTTAGTGCCTCCCCAGAATGTTTGGTATGATGGCCATTCAAAACTGTATGGCACGCCGTCTGTGTGTTTTAAAGCTTCTAATCCAGTTGGAAAACAATGATACACAAAGCAAGATCAAGTTGATATGTAAGTCCCAAAGAGACTACAAAACAATAACAACAACTAGAATTGCTCTATGCCGCCTTCTCAGAGTGATGCTGTAAGCAACCCACTTAATTTAATTTTCAGAGTAATCCTATGAGGTAGGTCCTCCCTTCTCCCTGTTTTACCAAGGAGTACTTGAAGGCAATGAAAGGATAAGAAAATTGTTCAAGGTTGCACAGGTAAGAGAAGTGTGAATGCAAAGTAGGAATCTGGCTTACAAATTCTTGCTCTTTACTGTTAAATCTTTTTTGCCAGTTTATAAGCTATGACAGAAATGGTCAAATGTCTTCTTTAAATGTTTACTTTATCGAAGCTTATTACAATAGGTTTTTATAGGCACATACAAGTGATACTTTAATTTAGAAATGTTGTTCTTTTCATTTTTCATTATGCAAAAATTTAAGTCTTATTTATTTATTTACTTATTTATTTAAGTTGAACTCTTAACAGACATCTTGATCATAAAATTTGGGAACAAATCATTTTTACTTCCACTTCAACTGTAGAGGGCAGAGCACTTTAAAAAAATGCGAAGCGCTCTGTACGACTCTGTAAGATCTTGTCATAGGGAAATGGATGCCATAGAAACCTTCCCATGTTATAAGAGTAGGGCTTTTCCTTCTTTCTTTCAAAAACCCTCATCTGAATGAAACAAAGAGCCATAATTGCATCCAAAATAGTCACAGCCATTTGACTAAATTACAAACTATGAGAAACAAAGGATATTGTCAGAAAATTATCATTGACATCAGATCAATTCATCGTAGTCCCTGATGACCATAGCCATGCCAAACTCCCTACATGGCCTCGAGTCACTGGCATTCACTTGTAGAGGACAAGTTGAGTAGCTTGCTCAGGGACACACAACTCAAACCACATTTCCCTGATGTGAAAACCTTCTGCTCTTTCTTGCTCGTTTTGTGTGAAATGTGTGCTGTCTATACTTTACCACATCACCTATTTTGTATGCGCACCGTTGGCTGTTCCTATCAAATGTTTTTTTCTTAAAATGACAAATGAAACATCACAAGGAAGGGACAAGTCAGTCATGGTGCCGTATAATACCGAAAAACACACAACATTCCTCTAGCTCTTTAATGTTTTCTTCCTCTCACTATCATGACCCCAGTTCTACCTTACAAATCTGGCTAAACTGGGCATGTACACTGGCACAGATAAGAGCTCTCGACACACAGGATCCAGGAGAGATAAACCCTTTGAGAACAGTAATGGGAGTAATGATATCATGAGGGTAGGGGATGGTGGGGAGGCGGGGAGAATGGTGAGAAAGGGGGAACCAATAGCAATGATTGACATACAACCTCCTCCCTTGAGAGGGACAAACAATAGAAACATGGGTAAGGGAGGCAGAGAATGGTATAACATATAAAAAATAATAATAATTTATAATGTGTCGATGATTCTTGAGGCTGGGAGAATGGGAGAGGGATGGAAAAAAGAGGAGCTGATAACAGGGCTCAAGTAGAAAGAAAATGTTTTGAAAATGATGATGGCAACATATGTACAAATGTGCCTGATACAATGGATGTATGGATTGTTATAAGAGCTGTAAGATGCCCCAATACAATCATGTATAAAAATGAGAAGTGAAATATAGCATCAAGGCAGAGTCTATGGGCTAAGAATGAATTGGATTAAAGGGAACTATGTTTTCTGGTCCACATTTTGAACTCTGATGGGAAAGCAAAAGCATTCAGGAAAATGAGATGTTGGGATGAGGTGCTTTTGAGTAGGCTCCATCGTCTCATAGCAACCCCGTGTGCAACAGAATGAAACACTGCCTGATCATGTGCCGTCCTCACCAACATCGCCATCTTTAAGTCCATTGTCGCAGCTGCTGTGCCACTACTTCTCCTTGAAGGTCTTCTTCTTTCAGATACTTTATCAAGCATGACGGCCTTTTCCAGAGACTTAACCCTCCTCATAACACGTCCAATATATGTGAGAGGAAATCTTGCCAATCTGACTTCAAGGGAGCTTTCCGATTCTTTCATTGTTCTGGTAGTCCATGAGGTAATCAATCTTCTTCTACAATGCCATAATTCAAAGATATCAATCCTCTTTCCAACTTCCCACATTCATTTTCCAGCTGCAGCATACATATGCGGTCATGAAAAATACCATGGCTGCAGTCAAGCAAAATTTAGTGATGAAACTGACATGAACACTTGTCAAAGGTCTTTTGCAATTCATCTGCCTGCTTGACTGCTGAGTCCATGGACCGTGATTGTGGATCCATGTAAAATGAATCCCTTAGCATTATTTTCTTCCTTTATCAAGAGGATGTTTATTGGTCCAGTTTTGAATTTTTTCCCCCCATGTGTGTTGAAGTGAAATTTGAATGCTATAGTCTTTCATCTTTATCAATAAGAGTTTAAAGTTCTCAGGTCCAGCGAGTGAGGTTTGACACCTGCATGTTGCAGGCTTTTAATGAGTCGTTTCCCAATTTTTATGTATTCCTTCTCCATATACTTCATATAGTTAGTAACACCACTTGTCTTGCAGTTTTTAATTGTGTGATGACTTGTGTATTGCTGTGATGCTGGAAGGTATGCCACCATTATTGCAAACACCAGAATGGGATGGGAGCTTTCAATGAATTCTTTTTCATCTCTAGGTCTGGCTCTACCCAATCCACGCTATTTCAATCTTTGTCTTGGACTACTGTAACAGCTTTGCCTGAAATAGACCTTCCTTTTCACAAAGGACCACTTCTGTGTGGCTTTTTAACAATTTAAATCTAATATTAAAATGTGGTGATGTACTTTTTATATGGTTTCTAATCCTGTCTGGATCGGTAATACTCTTAAAAAAACACACGTGTAAGCTACTCTTATGTGTATGTCTATAATTATTTTGTGCTGTTATAATGTTTTATAATACTTTTGAACACTTATGTATAAGTCACTTATAATGTAAATTTAGAAGCATACAATTGCTGAACTTAGAAGTATAAACAAATATATACTTCTAGGATACTCCTAACTTGGAAACAGATATTAGAAGTACATGAAGTAGCTCTAAATAACTTTATGAAATTGGGTTTTGCACCTGCACTTTGTGATAACAGACTATAATATTAACCAAATCTCTATAAATTAACATAACATAAATATGTCACTAAACAATTCCCATGATTTTAATTAATTAACTTGGCCTTGAAACATGTAGTAAACAAGAATATAAATATGTCATACAAATTTTCCTAATTGGCAATAAAGCATAATATAAAATAACAAAATATAAGTACATCATATAACTAATCTTTAACTGGCAATAAAACATACCAATTATAATTAAAAATGACAACACACATGTTAAATAAGCCCATTGATTTCTGTTCATTTTCTGAGAAGCAGTGGCAAAAGATTTGTCTGATTCTCTGTTTAACCTGCTGAGAAAGACACTGCTCTCCATAACTGACCTTGCCCTGTGACCATGGAGACTTCCTCCGAGTTCCCCCTCCAACCGCACTTGCTAAGGTAAAAGCCTGGAGTGTAAAGATTTGTATTTTAGCTCCGCGATTGTTACTTCAGATTCACAAGGATAAATCAGTAAATCAGTGTCTACAAATCTTGCTTGGATACCTTGCATGACTTTTTTGCAATAAATCTAATGATTTTATTTATGATAAGCCTGGGCACTACCTTACTTATTCTGAATATAAAATCCTCCAAAACATGTTGTTTTGTTTATAAAGATAAATAAACAGAAAGAAACTGTAGGTAAATCCGAAATGCCGAATCATTTAGGAAAAACTGAAAAGGAGGGGAGGGATTGGTCCAAGGGTCTTCCCAAATTTGATCACACTGATTATATTGATTACCATTAAAATTTGAAACACTTTCCATAAGTATTGTATCCAATTATTTCTATTTCTTTGTTTTTAATTCAATGTTTTCTGTGTTAAGGATTGTGCTATGAAAAATGGCTATATGATTCCCTAGACAGATGGAAAGGAGACATTTTACAAATCTGTTTTCTTTTAAGAGGATTCATTTATGACTTCTGCTAATGACATTTCGATTGTCTTTTGGGGAACCGAACTTTCCCTCCACATTGTCCATTGTCTTCCTTCTGGACCCTGGGGTTCAGATGAGCACCATGAGTATTCTCTCATTATGGTTACAATAAACTCTGTGGGCATAAGCATTTAACCCAAGATTGGGAAATGAAATTAAATTCCTAGTTTTTCATTGGAGCTATTGGGAAAAGGAATTTCACTTTATTCTTTTCCACCTGAAAGGATTAAACTCTGGAATATCCAGAACGACCGCACACTGAGAACCAGTAGAAAAGAATCAGCACAGAAGAAAATGACGTCCTAGTGGAGGAAAGAGCGGCTGCCCAGCACCAGTGTTTGAACACCTGACTATGCACTAATGCTCTCCTTCTATCTGCCCACCACAATTTATATTTTAGTTATGTTTATTTTTTGATAGATAATGAACCTATTATCTAATTTGTTAAAATTAATGTAGTCTAGTATATCAAAGTTGGACATATGCATTAGGTTGTACTACACATTTATAGGAAGTTTTTAGTAAAATTAATCTGTAAATCTATCTCCATTAATATGTCAAAGATTCACTAATGACTAGATCCTAGAATGAGAACACACACAGAGGATGCACAGATTATAATGGACGTATATATCAAATGTCAAAATTTAAAGTTGAGTGAAGAAGAGATCTTTTAAAGGAAACGGGGATTGAAGGAGGCATTCAGAGCAAGAAAAGAAAGACTTTAATACATAAGCAGCATTTATTGCATCTTCGGTGGCGCTGTCAGGCTGGGCTCTGGGTTTCCACTCTGTCACAGTCTACTCTCCCCCCCACCACTGGTCTCGTCGATGTGGGTGCTCTTGGCAAAGAATGCTGACAAGTTCCTGTCACCCAGTTGTATAGAATGGCTCTTGTTATTATGGCATTCCGACACTGTACTTTTGAATAACTGTTCAAAGACACATTTTTCTGTGTATGAGTTCTGCCCTCTACTATTTCTGTCTGTACGCTCCCCTTTCCTGATTCTAATTTTGGGGGGGCCTCTGTGCCCACCTGGTGTTTGTATATTATATGTACCTAAAATTTAAATGGGCAGATTTGTCTGATCCTTAGAGTGAATTGCCTTCGAGATCAACAACCATCCTCCATGCTCCTCAAATGTTTGCCATGTGTCCCCTAGTCTAGATACCTACCGTATACACTCAAGTAAAAGCCGACCCGAATATCAGCCGAAGTACCTAGTTTTACTAAAAAAAAAAAAAAAAAACTGCATAAAAAATGTGCTGAAAAACTCGGCTTTTACAGGAGTGTCGATAGTATTTGACTTCTTAAATCTTTTCAACATTTTTGACCTGCATGGCACACAACAGTGAGGAATAAGAAGGACAACTAAAGTATCACTGGTCATTATTGATTATGACATGTCGGGAGAGTGAAGGGATTAGAAACACCAAAAGAGCTCTTGGATTATACAACGTTCTAGATGAGGTAAAAAATGAACATCAGCTAAAAGGTATAACCCTTATTCTACTTGTTTTCCCTATAGGTTCATCAATCCTTGGTTTCATATTCTAAAGATCAGAAAAGCATATAACACAAATTCAAGAGTGTAACCCTCAATGACATAACACATATGAGATAGACCCCCGTATGAACAAACAAACAAAAATACAGAAAATGTTGAAAATCAGATCAGGACCGACATGCATCCGAGTGGGGATCAATTGACAGGGCTTCAAGTCAGGTTTCTGGTGGGGGGATACAGTTGTGTGATGGGTGGGGGTAGGGGTGGTAAAAGAGAACTGATGTCAAGGAGTCCAGGAAGGAAAAGAAAGGTTGGAAACGGATTATGGTAGCAAGCGCACAATCCTGCTTGATGTGATTGTACTATAGGATGATATATGTATTAACTTCTAATTAAAAAATGTGGAAGAAAGCATTGCTTGTGAGAGTATACATTAAGCTGTCCACTTTGGATTATTATTTCATAAAACAATTTAAACCTACGAAAAGAAAGATATAAAAATAGTAGTTTGTCTTTATTTAAGATATTAAAAAGACAATTGTAAAAGACAAATGCTTTTAAGAAAAATCTACACCGAACACTTTTTGGCGTTTTGGAGTCTTCAAAGTAGAGTGTAGATGTAGCAAACAGCCAATAGGGAGCACGCATTTAACTCACAGTGACTTGTCAAATAGGACCCACTTAACATGAGGTAGCAGTGATTGAATAAAACCTGATCCTGGTTACTGTGGAATCTAGATTTAACTCTTTAAGGGATCATGACACAAACCTACTTACCCCAATGGTTCAGTGATCCACCAACAGGAATATGTGCTGCTGCGGCTGGACTGATGCACAGGCACCAGCTGGCCCAGAAACTGGACACCGAGAACAAAGGGTGGGTTTGAGGAACTTATGGCTGAAAAGAGAGTCTGAACTAAGAATTGATGAAGAAGAAATCAAAAGCAGTAGAAGCTCAAAACTAAGTCTCAAATGCCAAGGCCACCATGCAGTTGGTTGGTCAAAAGCAGAAGCCCACAAAAGCAGGGAAGCCATCAAGAAAAAGAGGTCCCCAAACTAATGCACTGGTTGAGAGCATCCCAGATTGCATGGACTGAAAGCAGGTGAGAAGATGTCAATTCAGTATCAATCTAATTTATTTCAATCTCCAGCGAATGAAAGCACCAGGGATATCACGCCTGACTCCTTCCACAGGGCATTTGATGTGAAAATGAATTAAAAGCATAAAAATTAACCAACCTCTACTTCTATTAAAATTTTATACCAACATCCTGCAGGAAAAGTTCTTCTTCCATTAGACCTAACTTATTTTTCCTTTCATCAGATATTTTAAGGTATATTAGTTAAAGTAACCAGCCATTGTATGGCTAAGTGTCAGGTACTTAATGTAATAGCTTACCGTCACACATTCTTTGAGGATAATCTTATTACTCTTATTTTAGGATAAGAGATCTATGAAGGTAACTATAAGATATTGCTACTAGGGTACCAATTCATATATTCATGTTTTTATTCCAAACAAAACATGATCACATGTACCCTTGTGGTCTGTGGATGGCTGCAGCTAGTCCTTTCAGTAATACATGTGTCTTAGGTTAACAAACAAACCCCACTCCAATTGAGCAACTTCTTTCACATAGAGTGACCCTATGCAGGATTTCCAAGGCTGTAAATCTTATGAGAGCAGATAGCCTCAACTTTCTCCCACAGACCAGCTAGTGGGTTTGAAATGCTGACCTCGTGGTTAGCAGTTCAATGCTTTCCCAGTAGGGCAAAACTCAGCACTCATTAGGTCAAAAACAAAACAAAACAGAAAACCAAACTCACTGTTATCAATACAGAGTCATAGAGACCCCATAGGATGGGTTAGATCACCCCTTTGTGTTTTCAAGACTGTATCTCTTTACAGCAGTGGAAAGCCTCCTCTTTTTCCAGAGGGGCAGGTGGTAGTTTAGAACTATGGACCTTGCAGTAAGCAGCACAATCTGGAACCATTACACCGAAACTAGTCTAAAACAATGACTTCCTAAAGCATTTGCCGGCCAGTTCAATTTAAGGCAAAGAAGTTAGCTCAGAGAAAAGACTGTTTTGTGGAAGACCAAAAGAGTAATTCTGATAGATCTTATTTTGAAGGACATAGGGCGATTACAGGGACTTATTGTGATGGTATATGAAAATTGGCAACTGCATCTGTGAGAAAGGACCAGGACAATGTGTCAAGGAACTTTTTCTCCATCACGACAAAGCACCCGTTCACTCTTCAAGGCTAGCAAGAGATGAAAGCATATTGTTGGGAAACCTTACCCCATCCATTTTACAACCCTTTTCTTTCCTCTGTAAGCTTCCTTTTTTGTTACCTAAATTCATAGAGCATTTAAAAAGGAGCATAATCCAAGACCCTTGAGAAGGTCAAAAGTGCTGTATCAATGTGGTGCCAACTGAAGCGCTAACAGCAGTGGTGAAGATGGTGCAGGGCCCATGGTGTTTTGTTCTGATGTCCAGTGTTGATATGATTCAGAATGCACAACATAGCACCTAATAACAACAACAGCAGCAGCAGCAGGTTTATTTAGCAAGGTTTTTTAATTGATGAGTGTATAATATTTAGATAGAAAGAGGGCATTTCCTTGATTCTTTCCATAGTCTCTGAATAAGCTGGGCTTACCCAGTTCCACAAGAGAATATGGTATTTGGGGTCTACACTTGTCCAGCTCTAGAACTAACTGCACCTATTCTGATAGAATGAACCGAAGCATAGGCAGATGGTAGGCTAATTTCTTTTCTTCTGCCCTACCCCTCTCTATGCTTCATTTCCTGCTCACTTGAAGTCAAATACCCAAACAATTCAGTTGTGGGAAGAACCAAACTTTTTTCCTGGCAGTCTCCTTTCATATAACAATGTTATGGATATTCCTATGAAGAGGGCCAAATTGAACTTGGTGTATTTTTATTATAAAATAAGATCAGCAATTATGCTAATTTATTGTGATTCAGTATGCTTTTTATTTTGCAACAACAGTTATTTGAAGAGGAGAAAGGATATATGTCTATCCTGTTTTTCCTTTCAGTTAGTAGACAATATTGATGCTTCCAAAATATTGTCTCCTTAACACAAGGATTTTACTTCTCTGTCTCTTTTATATCAACTGAGCCCGGAGGAAAGGAACAATTTCAGGATCCCATTGGCTCCTTCTCAACATTGAATCTTGATGTTTGAGAATAAAATTTTAAAAAGTATATATCCTGCATTTTAACAATTAGTCTCAAAGAAGCTGCTCACTGCATGCATTTTCATTTCTTAAACCCTTCAGACCAGAGTGATCTTTCCTTAATGATCAGTTCTATGAATGCGGACTCAACATCTTTTCTTTTCCTTTTAAAATTAGCTAAGGTCCTAGAGTTGCTTTTACAGATTGCTTTCTTCTGTGCGCACTCATTTTGTAAGCCGGACTCTCTTTGTTTTATTAAGCATCAGTCAGAAAAATCTACCTCCCCTCATTTTCAGATGAACAACCTTTAAATTAGCCCCTGTCCACGGTACTGTACAGTTACCGGGGCAAAGAAGTTCTCAGTTGCCATTTGAAAATATATTTCTTCTTGCCATTTTAAAATTACTGTTGCCTTTGGATGTGGGTGACTGTCTCCCTTTGTCAAAGTGGCAATGGGAGGCACAAGTGACAATCCTTTTTCCTTAAGACTTGGGGCTGCACAAAGCTGTCAGTTTTAAAAATGACACCGTGGCACAGCCTTCCTTTAAGGTGGTGCCTTTCATTTTTGACTCCTGCTGTTCTTGACAGTTGAAACGGCAGCAGGAGGCAATGACTAAAGAAAGTTCTCTTGGCATTTGCCCTTAGGTAGAAATTAATAATAGAAGAAGCGAGCCTGTGTTTAAAACCAGTTAGAATCGGCTGTCACCCAATGGAATGTGACCAATCTCCTAATGAGGTGACCCATACTGTCCATAATTTTCTGAAGCTAGATTTAATTCTCAAACTTGCTTGCAATGTTAATCTGTGTTCTGCCACCTGGTAAGTGCTTGATATATTCTGGAAGAGGAAGTTCTATTCTTAAATGATGCCAAAAGTTGCGCCTGCCTTTTCACTAAAAACTCTAAATTACGTGGGTGCTTTGAATTTGACAAATTGTACATTTCATTTCTTCTTTTAATATGACTCTTTCCAATCCCTAATGAGTGAATATACACATTCTTTTATTCTTTTCATAGAGTATCAAATTGCTTTGCTGATGTCTACCTGAAGATTCACTTCATGGCTTTAGAGATTTATTGGCCTGGTGTAGACCTTCTGAGTTCCTAGTGTATTTACGGGCGACTGTATTTTATAGTTTCTTTTCCTTGCCTGACGCCATCTAGTTCTGCACCATCAGCTGATTTGTATCTTAGATTTGCAATTCCTTTCTTGGTGGATGGATATGGTACTCCCAGGGCTTGAGTCCAGGACATACAACAGAATGTAAATGATCCTCTCCCAAACCCCATTTTGCTAGTTGAACTCCCATATTCAGCTCTGGGAATAAGCCCAGCACTTAGCTGTGTGGTTATGTATGAGATATACATTCTTTCTTTTATCTCAATAAATTTTCTATATCAGTTCCTCCAGTACTTGAAAAATGCGTCAGCATGTACTTTAAACTCTGGTGCAATTTCCCCTTCTTTGCCCATCATTGATGTGTATTGATTTATTTACCATTTCCTTAACATCATTTTATAATCTTTTTAGATCTCCCTAATGCCTTTCTTAAAATTTATTACCTCTTGTGTATATATTTTTGTCCATTTCATTCAGAATATTATCCTTACTAGATGTACCTCATAATTCTGGAGCAGGATTTCCTCTCCTTTATGTGTTCTCATTTCCTTCCATTTTGTATGGATTATTGATTATGTATATTTAATATCACTTGCTGGATATAATCTTCCAAGATGTGTTTTGTGTGAACTCTTTACCCATTTAACATTACTTTGGTAGCAATTTAGTCCATGGTTTAGTTCATATATTTATATTATGTCATAAATATTGCTAGAAAATCAGTTTAGTATTGCTCCATTTTCATTATTTCATTTTAAGACATGTGCCTATACCCAAAAAATTTTTATAAAACTTTTGTTTTAAATTTTAGGTTTATGATATCTCTGACATATTGGTTTGTGTGCTATATGCAGTCTTTTTATCAGCTCTTTTGGTCTACCTTTGTTTACATGAGAGGGAAGACCAACTCACGATTTACTGTAACAGAATCACTTGGGAAGTTTTTGCAAAGACATGATTCCCTGGGATTCTTCGAGTCTTACCAATATGAAGTTCCTGGTAAAGAACTCAAGAGCCCATACTTGTAACAAAGCCTCCATTGAGAATCAGATGTACCGGTAACCATTAGTCATGGGGCAGATGTTTGCAAGCTAATGCTAAATATTTTCCTATTTGTGACTAATCTTGATAAAATGCTTGGGGGCAATGAAATAATGAAGATGGGAAGCCTGCTTATATTTACAAAGTACTTCATTATGAGCCACTTGCTCCACTTTTCCCCCCCTACTTCCAAAATATCACCCTCACTGCTATAGAGTCAAGGCTGACATTTAGTAAGCTCTCTGCAGGGTGTCTGAGACCTTAGCTGGTTAAAGGAGCAGGCAGCCTTATTGTTCTCCCAAGGAGGGGCTGGCAGTTTTGAAACTCAGATTTTGCAGTATCAGGTCAATGCTTACCCTACAGCATCACCAGAAATCCATGCCCTCTGTCCTGATCTCTGAACTGGTTTACAACGAAATTACTAAATCGAGCCTTCCATTGATACATGGTGATGTTTCATAAAATTCATAAACTGACCTCATGCGACCTAGTCAGGAAAATTGTCTTTTAAAATGAAAGATTATTAAAACAAAAGAGAGGAACATCAATCTAGGTAAACAGGACCGAATAGAAATTAGTAAAGAATTATGCAAATATTTGAATAAGGAAGAAACTGTTTGGTAGCAATCACAGTTTGACAGATAACCGTCAATTTTGTTCTAAGCTCATTTAAAGGCAATATCACCCTGTATTGGATGTTACAATGTTAGGATAACTCTATCCACACCTGTACCTCTGATTGTATCTCATAAATATCTCTTACTATATCTCAAACGTGTGTTGAATGTTACAATTCTAGGACAATACTATCCACAGCTTATATCTGTTACTGTTCCTAATAAAACTGAAGTTTTAGTGAAATATACCCAACCATAGAAAATATTTTTATCTTTATCTTAACTTTCCAGAGAGAAACACTTAATAAAAGGAAGCTTGAAAAGAAGAGAAGAAAAAAAGAAAAGACACAAATGGGAACAATCAATTCAATTTCCTAGTGCCTGTAGCTGCCACTACTAAGGTTTTCCATCTGATGTGTGTGATCGGTTCTTCAACTTTTATCTAATGTGAGGAAAATCAAATATAATTATTTCAAGCTTTTTATGTCTTCAGATGAAATCACTATATGTATATCTCAAAATTGCTGAAGAAAATGTTCATTTCTAATCACTGAATATCATCAAATAAATAAGAACTCTCCTTAGAACCCTTAAAGAAAATGAGTTAATCTATACCACGTTGAGATTTAATATCTTTCATTCCAAACTTAGATATAGTCTGCACACTTGTGACATGGTTATGCTGATTAATCATTGCAATAAGAAATCATGGTACAAGAAAACTGGTTTCCTGGAGGTGTCTGCACACCAGCATTATGCTAACAATAAGCAGGCTAACATTAGGCAAATAACAAAATAAGAGAATAGTAATTGTGAGATTCGTTCACCCATTGTTAACATTCCTTGTTATCAAAACCATCTTAACCAATGAAATGGGAGCACAGGTGACAGGTGTTTCTTTGGGGCAGAATCTTTAGGGAACAAGTTCTATGGTTAACACCACATTAGTCCACAATAAAAGCAATGTGGCGGAGTAGGTATTCCACTATTGTGAGTACAGGAGTAATGAACACCGAGCAACACAAGACAGCACTGACTGGTGGTAGCAGAGATGAATCCTCTCACCATCACACTTATTCAGTCTGTGTGCTCCAATAATCAGATAAACTGGACAATATAAAGAAGGACACTGAACCAGGATTGGGGGCAGAAATACTAATAACCTTCGATACGCAGAGTAACAATTTGCTTGCTAAAAGGGAGGTGAAGTACATGCTGATGACGATCAAGGGCTGCAGTCTTTGTAGAGAAGATTGAAGGTGCTTAAGAGCTCATCTTGCTTGGATTCCCACTCAATGCTCATGGAAGCAACCGTCCGAACATTGAACATATGGCCGCGAACAAATATACTGCACAGAACCTCTTCAAGGTACTGATGTCACTTTGAGGACTAAAGTTCTCATGGCCCAAGCTAGGACATTTTCCATTGTCCCATATGAATGTGAAAGTTGGACAACGACTCAGGAAGGGCAAAGGAGAGTTGACACATTTAAATTATGGTGTTGCTGAAGAATATTGAAAATACTGTGGATTGCCAGAAGGGGAAAAATAATCTCTCTCGGAAAAAGTCCAGCTATAATGCTTCTTAAAAGGGAGGATGGTAAGACTTCATGTCAGGTATTTTGGACATATAATTAGGAGAGACTAACCTGAAAAAACCAAACTCACTTGCATTGAGTCAATTTTGATGCATAGCACTTCTTAAGGAGAAAGTAGAACTAATGCTTCAGAGCAGTTGGTGGGCTAGAATTGCTGACCATGTGGTTTGCAGCCTACCATGTAATCCTCTGTTCCTTCAGGGTCCCCAGTCCCTGAAAAAGGACATCATGTTTGGTAAAGACAAAGGTAAGCTAAAAAAGGAGAAGACCATCAATGGCTTCAGCGGCTGCAACAGAATCCAAACACAGTAACACTCAGGAGATGACCCAGGACTAGGCAGTGGTTAGTTCTGTTGTACATTGGGTTGCTATGAGTCAGAACTGACTTGATGGATCTCTAACAAACACAATAGAGGTCATATGTGGCAGATTTGTGCCAAGAAGTATGTTGCTGTATTTCTTGATTGGTGTCTCTCTTGCCATTGATTTGGGATCCAGGTAAAACCAAAGTCTTGACAACGTAAACCATTTGTTTTATCATGATGCTGCTTATTGGTGGATGGGTGAGATTTTGGTTTCCTTTGATCTTCATCAGTAAGCGCTTAAGTCATCTTTACTTTCAGATGGCAAGGTGGTGCCAGCTGAGTGTTGTCTATCTTCTTCACATAGCCCAGTTTCTCTGATTAGTTGTACAGCGTGCAGATTGAGTATGCATGGTGAAGGGGTACAACCCTCGCACACACTGCTTCTTGGTCTATGCACGCATTCTGCATAAGCACAATGATAGGTTCTGGAATTCCCACTTTTCTCAATGCCATCCAAAATTTATTAGGATCCATACAGTTTAAAGTATTTGCATAATGACACACAAGTACATATATTTCTGGTATTCTCTAAGCAAATTCTATGGCAACTCAGTAGTGCTATTGTATCATTCCATGTCCTTTTCTGAATGCACCTTGAATTTCAATTTTAATTGTACCGCGGCAGTTGTTTTTCAAATATCTTCAATCAAATTTTAATTGTATATAGTATTAATGACACTATTCAGTCAGCCCTGCATTATGTTGAATCACTTTTCTTAAGAATGGGTACGAAGAGTGGATCACTTCCAATGAGTAGGCCAGGAGTCTATCTTCCAAATTTCTTGGTACTAAGGAGAGAACACCTTTAATGTTGGATTCATTTGTTAAAATATTTCAATTGCTATTCCAACAAGGGTCCAGCCTTGGTTTCCCCAAATGCATTCAGTGGAGCTGGGGCTTCTTCCTTCAAAATCACAGGTTACCTCTTGAAATGGTCAAGTTAACCTTTTTTTGGACAGTGATTCTGTCTATTACTTCCATTTTCTCTTGATGCTTCCTGTGACTTCTATTTTCCCAATAAAATCAAAACCAAACCAAACCAAACTAGTAGAATTATTTCTACTCATAACAGCCCTATATAGTGTTTCTATAGCTATAGTTATCAAGACAGCTTCATTTTTCCTTCTGTGGAGTAGCTGGTGCATTTGAACTACCAGCCTCCATGGTAGCAACCCACAGCGCTCCTTACTGTTTCCATCAACCAAACCAACCCACAGCTATCAAGGTGATTGCAACTCAAGGTCTGTTAATCTTCACAAAAACAGATAGACTCATCTTTCCTCACAGAGAAGCTGGTAGGTTTGAACCATGATTTTGTGGTCTGCAGTCCAATGATACCCAATAGTAACTACAACTCAATGATTGACTTTTTGCTTCAGTTCTTTCAGCTTAATAAATACCTAGTTTCCCCCTGCCCCCCACTTCTTTTGGTTTTCTAATTCTAGTTGTTTGTACAATTTATTATCAAACTTCAGTTTAACTTTTTGAGCTACCAATCAAAATCTCGTATGTACTTTTCATTATTTCTCCCATTTGCTTTAGCTACTCTACCTTCAAGAGCAAGTTTACGAATTTCTTTTGGCACTCATTTTGGCTTTTCCTTTCCTTCCTGTTTTTTAATCGATCATTTGGTTTATTGATGTAATTAATATCATCCTATCACTCATCCTGTCTTCTGTCAGGTGTTAGTATTCAATATGTTCAATCTGTCCTTATGGGATCAACTTAAATTCAGGTGGGGAGGCTCTAGGTCACATTTTGGCTCATGTGAATTTGTTTTTATTTTATTCATATTGCACCGAAGCTTGCAGGTTAAGAACTTGATGGCCTGTTCCACAGTTGGCCTTGAACCTGGTTCTTTAATCATAATGTTATGATTTCCTAATTACAAATGGGCCACGACATATGTATCTGTGTTTTTGCTATTGTTGTTGATGCCCGGGAGTCAGTTCTAACCCATAATAACCTTATGAACAGTAGAACAAAACACTGTGTGGTCCGGTACCACCCTTACAATGGTTCCTATGCTGGAGCCCTTGTTGTAGTCACTGTGGCAATCACACACACACACACACACACACACACACATACACACACACACACATGACACAACACTCCATTTCAACTAACTCATTCCTAGAATATCAGTCTGTGGATTACATTTCATGTTTAACAACTTCCACATTCCCGAAAGCCCTACCTTCCAATATCTGATTATTCATAGACATTTGCAGCTATTTCTTATTTTGACTTGTGCCACATTAGCAAATTCACCAATGTCATCAAGATCGACTTTATTTGGAAAAGCAGCTCTTCATTATCTGAGGTCCACCAAACCGAGGGGCTAATCTGCCACAGTATCAGAGAAAGTTCTTGTGATCTCTATAACGCTTTCAGAGGCTACTTTTCCAGACGTGAGTGATTCTTCCCTCTCCCTCCTCAGCTGTCAGTCTGGAAACTGTACTGCAACCTGCCTACCATGTGTGACCCTGCTGCATCAGAAATACCTGTGGCACATCTTTCCGCTTCATCGCAGTACACAAGCTACCATAGCATGACAAGCTGACAGATAAGTGGTGGATATGGAACTTAGATCCAAACACCTTATGATGGATATGCACTGTGAGCACGAAATAAACTTCTTTGTTTAAAACCAATGACATTTGGATCTGTTACCCACTACCCAATGACTTAGCTCTTTTTGATTGATATATATATAATAACTTGGTAATTCTCTAATTTGGATAACATTTCAAAATGTTTAGTTATATAATAAAATATACTTAGCCATTAGAATATTAGGAGTTATTAATTAAATAATTGGAAAATGCAGAATCATTGGAACTTAAAAATCAAAGAGACATTAGGATTCTACTCTTATTTTGTTTCCAAAGAGAAAAAAGTATAGTAATAGAAGGTTGCAAATTAAAAAAATATTACTAGCTTACTGCTCTGCTGTATGCAGATTAATTTTGAGTCAGCAAATTCTATTGCTGAAAATTATAATTATAAAGGAGAACTTTCTTAAATTTTGAGAAAATTATTTTCCTGAAGGTTAACTCCTTCTTTAATAGAATATTGTGTTCTGAGTCAGCCAATTCTTCTAGTGGACAACCCTAATTATTCGGCAGGGCTCTTTACCTTCCAGTTAGCAAGATCTTTCTCCTGTTACTTAATGTTTGCTAGTTTTACCATTAAGAACGATTAGATTAAATCTGATCCACAATTCACATTTCATTTCTTCCAGTACTTGAAGACAGCTGTCATGTTCTCTAAAACTCTACCCGCTAAGATAGAGTTTCTTCTGTTTCTTCAACCATTAATTACAGGAGAGCCATACCAGAGCTTTGGAAGAAATGACTCCTTTGCTCTGGACAACTTAGTCTATAAATATCTCTTTTCAGGTATAACAAGGAGAATAAATGACATGCCAAATGGAGTGTGACAGACATGAATATATCAGAATTATTCTTCCTGGGCATTATACTTATATTCTACAACCTGAGGTTCCATTAGCTTTTTAAGAAGTTCAACCAAGCAATTGCCTCATGTGAATTGTGCAAGACTTTTCCTTATAATCTCTTTGTCAATTATTCTTATGTAATATGTTCCTGAAAACTAAATAAAGAACTTTAGTTTCCAGTAGTTTTTTTTAAATTGCTCTTTTAAAGTGAATAATAATCAAAAATAACATCATTGTATACGTATTTAATATAAATTTGTGCAAGTGTTTTAGATTTCTGTATATTTTATAATGTTATAAATTAGTGAATTATTATTATTTATTCATTTGTTATGTTATTTGGGATTATATTCTGAAATAGTTAATAGCTATATTAATATTTAATTCATAATACACTTGTTATAAATGTATGCAACTTTAAAATCATCCCTCAAACATTCAAAATAATTATTCATATGCACATCTATGTTATGTCCTTAAAATAATATCTACTAAAATAAGAATGATTGAAGAACACTCAAAGTCATTAATATTGGAAAATGAATGAACTAACATTGAAAGTGAGTCTATTAATTTTCAACATAAAACATGCTATGCAAGCCAACACAAAGGGTATATATGAGTGTAAATAAAATTACAGCTACAAAATAATAGAAACCTTTATTGAAAAAAAAGGTCAAACTTTGAAGCTATTATTTCTTGATGTATTCTCCTTTCAGGTCCATACACTTCTGCAGGTGGTAGAGTAATTACTTGTTGGGTAGCTAACCACAAGTTCAGAGGTTGGAAACCATCTTGAATATAAAATATGTATTAAATAGATTTTATGTTTTTTCACTAAGAATTATAATCATACTTTTTCCATATTGGACATATGGAATAAATGCTATTAAAATTAGAATACCTATAATCAGAATTCGGAGTGCTATTATTCTGTCTATAATTCTGTCCTTATTTGGTTAAATTAAAAACCAAATAAAAATACAGAAAAACCATTGTGGAATTGCTATAATTTTGCCAATAGCAAAAGAATTGCATCTGTAACCCATGCTCCTCCCCTTAAGCTTTGACAGTACCCAGCGGAATCAGGGATATGTGGAGAACTTGGTTATGACTTAGGTAGTTAAGGCTCTCTACTGTTTCTTACAGTAGTATAGCCCTGGAAGAATAATACCTGTTTACACAATAGCTAAAAGATGTTCTATTTGTTTACTCTACTGGCTCTCATGGCCAGTTTGTCATGCAATGGTGGTCTGTGCCTTGCTGTGATGTTGAAGCATTGTCAGTAGTATTTCATATGCCAGGATTTAATCTTGCTTGCATTCACAACCATTGCTCATGGAAGCTGCAGTCAAGAGATCAAATAATGTTTTGCATGGGGTAAATCTGATGCACCAAGCCTCTTTAAAGTGTTGGAAAACAAGGAGATCACTTTGAGGACTAAGGTGTGCCTGACACAAGCTGTGGTGCCTTCGCTTGCCTCATATGCATGTCAAAGCAGAATATTGAATAAGCAAGAATGAAGAGGAATAGGTACATTTGAATCATGGTGCTGGTGAGGAATATTGAAAATATCATTGACTGCCCAAAGAAGAAACAAGTATGTCTTGGAAAAAGTACAGTCAGAATGATCCTTAGAGACACATTGGACATGTAGTCAGCAGGAGAGACCAGTCCCTGGAGAAGGACACTGTGCCTGGTAAAGCAGCGGGGCAACGACACAGATAAAGGTCTCTCAATGGATGGATACAGAGGCTTCAACAATGAACTCAGAGAAAAGAACTGGGCAGTGTTTTATTCTGTTGTACGGAGGGTGGCTATGAAATGCAGCTGACTTGAGGTCATCTAACAAAGACACAACCTTCTACTGACTGTCAGCCTTGCCCAGTAGGTTTTTTGTTTCTGTTGAACTCTGCTGTAAGTGATAGAATTTTCCCATGAAAAAGAATTGATAGTCAATTTGATTCAAGATCCCTGACCGAACTATAATGAACAGTTAGTGAAAGAGAATGGCTCACTAAGTCCGGATGAGTCAAGGTGGAAATGATGACGGAAGAGAAGCTGTGCTAAACAACAAAAGAATCAGTCCACAGTACTGAACGGAAGAAGAAAGAAGAGAAAAGAAACTGGGTGGGAAATGGGGCAGAAACATTACAAATAAAAGCTCTTGGGCACCTATTTCAGTAAATGCATATAGTTTAGGTTTGTTTTTCATTTATACAAGTAAATAGCATAATACGTGGGTTTGAATTTGTGATCCTTTTTCCTCGGTCTCTATTCCTCTGTTTGAAAGGTCAGATGATATGAATAACAACAACAAAAACAGCATTTCTTTAGTGCCTACTTCTTATTAGTCCTTAGCTGGAAAAATAGAATTAAATTAACAATTCACTTAAAAATCAAAAACAAAAGCAAGTTACAATCTTATATCTCAGATCATTACCTCACAAAAGCACAAGTTGAAGAACACTGGAAGATCTTGGTTTAATCTTTTTTTAATGTTGGAATGATTGACTTTTTCAGACAATGTGCCATCTGTAATTCTAAAAAGCTTTAATTTTGTAATACAAAGTTTTTTTGGAAAACAATGCAGACAGAACAAGTCTTTTGGGATAAAGCAGAGTGAAAATAATATTCACAAATAACTTTTAGAGAGTAAATAAAAGGACAAACATTGTTATTTGTCACAGCTAAAACTGAACGTGCACCCACATTATAGTCGAGGATTTCCCCAGAGACCCCATCAGCAGCAGGGTTGAATTCTTCGGGAGCATCTTACTTCTTCTTGATGGTTTGATTTCTGCTATTACAGGAAACCCTGTGAGATGGCTGAAGACTTTAGAGTCAGCATTTGCATCTTCTGACTACTTCAAATGACTCCTACATTTATCAGCATCCCGGTGAAAAGAAGTCTGCACGCGACATCCAGTTAAAGGGATTTCATGGTTTGTGTTTTTGTGAGTGTTGCAATTTAAAGCAGAGCTAGTATGTGTTTTCATTTTGTTTTTGGCTTGTGGAAATGATCACCATAACAAAAGTTAAAACTGTATTATAGAGGTTTCGTGATAATAGAAATAATAAACGAGATCATCGAAATACCTAGAGTTTAAATGACACGCAACGAAAGTGAACGCTTTGTTAATTCAAAGCAAATAAATATTATCTCACAACTAAAGTATCTTATGGAGTTGACATCTGATTGCAGACTGGATCAGTTGCCAACACTCCTTTCAGAAAGCCTCTATAGACACCACAACTAAAATCAGAGTAAATTTTAACTAATAAATCAACGGATGCACATTTATTGGGGGGCACTATATTTACTGCACAGTTCTATCTGTAATAGAGAAAAAACATGGAGAAAATATAAGGACTCTGAAAAAGAATAATTAATTTTATGGTGAGGTGAGAGCCATAAGGGCTAGAGGGAAGGCTTGTAGGAGAACTAGAACCAAAATATGAAGAACCTTGAAGACCATGGGCTTGAACAACACAGTCCCCCAAACTGGAAGGCATTCCAAGTACATCTAGGGAGGAGATGCCTTCTCAAAGCAGATTCAGGCATAATGATGCGATGGAACAAAAGCTTCGAGCACTTCATTTTCCGACAGGTGATGATTCAGAATGAAAAGAAACAGCTGAAAACACTAAGTAATATTTGGAACCTGAAATCTACAAATCATAAATCTAGGAAAGATGGAAGTGTATACAAATGAAATGGAACACATAGTGATCAACAGCTTTGCACTAGTGAGCTGAAATGGACTGGTATTGACTATGTGAATCACACAATCATAGACTATGCTGGAATTGATGAACTGAAGAAAGAATAGCATCTCATCCCTCCTCAAAAAGACATTCTATTAGCTCAAAGTACAAATTTGTGCAAGACGATAGGTATACACATAAAAGGAAATCTAGTTAATACAACTATTATGAAAATTAATACACTAACCACTAAAGCTACTTATTAAATTAAAGAATTATATCAGCTTCTTCCTCCAATCTTGATGCCACATTCTTCTTCATATACTTCTTTATATACAACCTTCTGTGATTATTTACTCCACATGCAGATTGAATAAATATGGCAAGAAAACACAATGCAATTGCACATCTTTTAAACAATTTTAATGGGAATAAAATTTAAACAAACCCATGTGTTTGATTTGTGGTGCTGGGAAGAACACCGAAAGTACCAAGAACTGCCCAAAGCACAACCAAATCAGTCTCCACGGAAGTATGGCCAGAGTCCTTCTCAGAGGCAAGGGTCCCATGACTTCCTCTTATAATCTTTGAGCACGTTGTCGACACACACCAATCCCAAGAAAGGGACAACGTACTTGGTAAAGAAGCCAGACAATGAAAAAGAGGAAGGCTTTCAACCAGCTAGATGAACACAGTGGCTGCGACAACGGACTCCAGCAAATGAACGGTTCCGAGGAAGGGCACGAGAGGGCAGTGCCTGCTCTGTTGTGCATGAGGGCACTGTGGGTTGGAATCCACTTGATGGCATCTCACAGCACCCCGTTTAATAAGTAGAATCCTAGCCAGCTAATCAAACATTGTTTAGTACTGGTTTCTAGTCTTATTGCTTTCTAAAACTTTCCAACATCATCTTACAATTTTAAAATTAAAGAATGAATTTTTAATCTATGTGTGTACACACATATATTCATTGTGCATGCATGTGTGTGTGTATGTATATATATGCATATGCATACACCTATATATACACCCATTGTGTGTGTACACATACACACTATGGTTCTTTGTGTGTTTGTGCGTATCTTTATTAACTCAAGATAAAGAAGTGTATTATTAGCCCTTTCTTTGTCAGAGAAAAAACACACTCCGAAAGCCTTAATTGTAAAATTTCCTGGGGCTCCCGAGTCCTCTTTGTTTGGAAACCTCAGTCAGCAGGTCTTGAACTACCACAGTAAATTAATGAGGTGCACTGGTCGTGTACCCTAGTGAAGAATGGTCTGAAAATAATTTCAATGGAATATTTTTAATTTTTATTATTCATGTTTCCCCCCTAACTTAGTGCTGTGAAACAAAAGGGCACATTCTCAAAGGCATGTCTGTGATTTGAGATTATTGCTGTTACCGCCCTGAGATTTTTTCCCCCAAGGGGGTGGCAGAACCAATGACCTTTGCACATTTTGGACATCTAATCAGTTATAATATGCTAATAAGCTTTAATATGGTGTGGTCTGGTGTTTGTAAGAACAAACCTTATTGCAAATGTCAAAATAATTCAGATCTTAATACATCCCCTGTAGTGATACATTAATAAGGGGCAAAGGAGCATGTTCTGTAGGTGGTTATTTCAAAATGGACAAGGGTCTTCTTGCTATTTGATTTGGAGATCAAAACCCAGGGCTATATTAAGTAGTCAGTTTTTAATTTCATTATGTGGTGTATATTCTCCTCACAGCTTGGCTGACTGTCCCTCAGAAGGCCTTACTTATTAATACACCATGACAGTGCCGATAACATGATAGATATTTTTCTCCTCTTAAAATTGTCAAATAAATGAATAGATAGACACTCATCACTGCATTACAATTATTTAATAAAGTGGCAGATGAGATCTTGCAGCTCATCTATCCCAGCGCCATTGCTTTGCAGATAAGGAAACAGGTCAAAGAGTTTGAATGAATGACTGCAGATTATGGCGAAGTCTGATCTTGAACCCAATTCTTTTGACTCCAAGGCCAATTTTTTATCTACTTGGTTTTTAATTATACCACGCATGTAATGCAGTGACTTGGCAGATAATTGTTAGACCTTATTTCTTTTCACAGGAAAATTGATATTCTGGAGAAAAATTGAGAACGTGTGCATGGATCTAATTACATTTGGTATACAAACGATCTCTAGTAGAATTGGTGCCTGCTATATTCATTCCCTGAATCCCAGCAAGCTCCCAGTCATCTTTGATTTCCATGCTGCCTTATGAGCGGAGTTCCACACGCTTATCCATCACCAACCTTAATCACGATGCAACTGAATATGGAATGCAATGTAGCCAGCAGACACACCAGATGTTGTGACAAAAATTGAACAAATCTATTTTACACTACCAGTAGGAGGCAGCACAACCAAGCAATTCACACTGGTTTCAATCATTATAAATTGATTTTTAACAAACTTGATCAAAGGAACCCAGATGGATATAACCCAAAATGACATTACCTCACTAGTCTTTTACTATTTAGTCTTACATTGTGATGATTTCGATGTTCAAGGGAATGCAGTGTCGATGTTCAAGGGAATTGGAACCTGGAAGATGTATCTCCATGATGACAGTAATAACACCCAGTTAAAAGGAATACATATACTTCTGTATTTCTTCACTATAACTCTAACCATGCTGCTCCCTTCTTGAAATGGATCTGTCCTAGGTAACATTGTAATTTAGACAAGCTATGAATTAAAAACAAACAAAAACGGCTACCATTCAGTTCCTTCCCATTCGATATGGTGCCCTGTGTGTGTTAAAGCACACCTGTGCTGCACAGGCTTTCCAATGACCGATATAACACAAGTAGATCACTAGAAGTTTCTTCTAAATTATCTCGGGCTTGATTTGTGCTTCCACCCTTTTGATTAGCAGTTGAGTCTCTCAGCCATTTGCATATCCAGACACTAGATATCGGTAGTTAGGCATGACTTTTCCCTAACTATGAGATCTTGGCCTCTTGAGCCCAATCTAATCTTTTTGACCACAATTTTCTAATATGTGGAAAGGTGGGAGGCTGGGTAAAATAAATGTTTCCTTTGACAGTACTTCTGAAATAGAACAGCAAAGTGAAAATAAGCTGTTTCCCACAGCAAGGAGACTGACAGAAAATCTTGGTGTTTTTATGTAGGCTAACTGCAGTATCAGGAGCGTAATGGTAGAATCAAAACATACCAGCTGACAAAGAGGGCACAAACTAAACCTGGAAATGATCTAGTTGAAATAAAAACCTCAGCCTCTTCGCCTCACAGTGGATTTTAACACATTTACAATCCACTTCCTAGCTGTAGACTTTGAGGTACTTTGATGGAAGATCATTTCTGATATTTAGGAAACTGACAGGCTGCCTCTGAGATGTGTAGCTTCTTTGATTGACAACTGGTTTCAGATACATATTTTCCTTGCTTTGGTTAAGTGTGAGTATGTATCAAAATGAATTGCTGAGTGCCAGGGAATAAAAAGAAAGTAAGGATTTTTCTACTTGTATGATCTCTACAGATCTTAACGGAATCATTTGTAAAACAAATTGGCTAAAGAGCATTTATAACATTGCAAGTGAAGTTTTCCTTTTACATACAAAGAGCCTGGGAATTAAGTAGGAAGCCTTTGAAACAAAATGTGTGCCAGTGTTGAGGTAAGCAAGCTGCTATGGACTATTCTTCCTCTATTGTCGTTTTAAACTGATTTGTGTAAATCAGGAATTGGATTCGTTGCTAATATTGTTCACATAAAATAAAGATTTGTGTTTTAAAACAAACTTCTGCTATTTATTTGCATAGGGGCACATTATATACATTATCCAGGAATATGCTTATTTGGTAGAAGTAGTATAGTAAAAATTGAGGTGGAGTAATATTAAAGATTTGGAAAAAATATTAAATTTTTAACTAAATAAAAATTTATTTTTGTATGTAAGCTAAATGGCCTTTTAAATTCCTTCGAGCTTGGTTCCCTGAGGCGGTTACATGCAGGCCTGACTAGAAGTAGCTGATGGAACAGTTAGGTGACTAGATGAGGGAGGGACAAGGGGCTTGTCCCCCCATGCCTGCACAGGATCACTAGAGGAGGTTGGAAGGAAATCAGGGAAGCATCAGACACCTACTAAGACCCCCAAACTGAGCTCGCTCAAATTAAGCCCCAGAGCCAGGTGGGAGGTACACCTGGGTGGTCCAACCTAGGCCAGGGCTCATGACTTTACCCAGATGGACTTACCTCAGCCAATGGGGTCAACCAATACCTTCAAGCACAGCCTCCCGCAGCCAAGGGGTGGGCTATGATAAAGACAAGGAGCATGCTTTGGCTTGTGCTCTGCCTCTCTGGCCTCTCTGAAAATAGAAAGAAAACAAAACTGTTAATGAAGAAAATAGAGCTTCGGGGAGATTGAGGCAATACTGTGCCCACAATTCTCTCATTACATTTTATATCAGAGCATCGTGGGCCACAAAAATTTACCTCAGGGGGCCGCATGTGGCCCGCTGACCGCCAGTCTGACACCCCTGCACATACTAAAGTGAAGTATATGCAAAAGTTTGGAAGACCGAAACCAAATCCTTCCTTCTTTTTCCATTGCAGAGTATTTGGATATCCTCAAAGAAAGACATTTTCTGTTGCAATACGACAGTATAGTCATAGATGGAGACTTATTTCTCTCTGTTAGTTTCTGGGGATCCTGTCACATCACACATCTATGATTGCTAACATTTCACATCCGTTTCACCGTGTGTAAAAAAATGGAGGTGACTAGCATGTGGATCTTTTTTTGTCTTCAGGATTATGAGAGCTCTAAGAACACTGATTGTTCTCACAGGCAATCCGAACTCTCCTGACAGCGTTTACTGTACTTTGCTGCCCTGTTTTCCTCAAACCCGGTTTCCTAGGGTTAACCAGTCCATCAGGTCACCGAACTGCTTTGTAGCACGTCGTGGCACCGAACGCAATGTCTTTTGAGAATTGCTTCTAGCTGTCCAGAAGCTCGGGGCTCGGGTAGCTCACTGGTGAAGCACTCCGGGTTGACCCCGGTCCAGGGGAGACGCGCACATCTTGCTTCCCCAGGGATCACAGCCATGGGAACTTCAACGTCACTGCTACCTTGGCCTGTAGGCTTGTTAGGAAGCGACATCTAGTCAGTCACAATGGCTTTCATGTCTTTCTTTTTAGTACAAAAGTTTAGAGATCACTAGGAGAGAAAAATCGCAATGTGTCATGTTAATAAGATACATGTTACAAGAGGCGTTCTTGTCAGCAACATGCTTGAATTTGCAGGGAGGGGAAATCAGAAGTCATGGGGACACGTTTCTCTTTTTCATTTACAAGCGGTTTCACAGGTACACTATTTTTAACTCTTGAAAAGCTGTTTTGTGCCTCAGTTCAGCGAGATTTAGGAGATTTAGCAAAAAGTCATTTTCTTTAACATGATGAATTATGTTGGGAATGGGAAACGCTGTTTTGGAATTCATTATGTGTACCGTGGTATGAAACTTGTTGATGATCATGTCTTGGATTTTCATCTGGAGCTGAATAGCAAATGAGATAGAAAATGTAGGTTTATTTTAATCCTATTTTATGTTGAATTTTTTTTTAAGGACTGGATTTAGATTTCGGATATTACAAACTGAAAAAAGACAAGAAAGACAGAATTGAATGATAATGGGAATTTTCCATTAACTTTTGAAGGCCCCCTTGTATATAATCAAAAAATCAATGAATTCCTTTCCTGATATTATTCTGCAAGCTTTAGTGAGTTTTCTGGATGTAATGCTCCTTCAATCATCACAGTGAGTTTCCTTAGTCACAACTTGAGATCTCTCTCCCATCATAATTAAGGAAACAACTCCCCACTCACCCATTTCACAAGCAAATCAAGCCCCTTTGTAATGCGGCTTCCTCTTGTCTTTGCCCCCCTGTTTGCTCTATGAGGCTCCATTCCTGCTGTCCTAAGCAGGCCATCAGGAGGTTAGCTTTCTGCTGTTAGGTCCCAGCTGCCTCTTCAAAAGGGTGCTCCTGCTCTTCTGCCCCATTTCTAAATGCTGGAATATCACTATCTGTTGCTTTTACCACCTGCAGAAAAGCTGACAAAACAGGTCTCTATTTGGTACTGGGTTTTGCATATCCTTTTAAGACCGACAAAGCTCATGAATTATTTTCTAGACATGCATTGTACACACAGGGTTCTTTTCTGAAGTAATTGTCTTTATTAAGATATAGTCCAGGACCTCAGGCAAGTGTTTGAGAATGAATAGAAGGATGTGCGCTTTCATACATCACATTGAGTCATACTCTAGACATACTAATTGCTTTAAGATGCATGTAAATGCTTTTATAGTGTAATTTAAAATTTTCTATTGTCATTTATTGATGTGAAATTTGGACTCAGTGTTTCTGCATTAAATTAAAATATAAGGGGGGAAAAAAAGAAGCCCTGGCATGGGAAATCTTTGTTTGAAAAGAATATTTCTGGGCATATCTCCTGAGATAGCCTGATTTTTCAAGTATAAACCTGGCTTACTTATTCATTCATTCATAAAAATCCTTACTTCTTTACTAAAATCTTTGTGGTCCTCTGGTTTCTGGGACATGTTTGATAGCATGAACCCATAGTTTATTATTTTAAATTGTATTTTTTCCCATACTATTCCTCTAAAGCATCAAAGATATATCACTAAATTTTCATTTTGTAGGGTATTTTTTATAGAGATCTAAGATAAGATAGTCTGACAATTTGCAAACCAAAGCTCTATCATAGGAGCAGTGCTTGGAGACAGATAAAAACACTATCTAATATAAATATAATGCATGGAATAATTCAAAATTTTCTAGTTGTCACAGTAAAAAAATGAAGCCGTCATTTCCTTTTGACAGTATATTTTGTTTAACTCAATATATCCAAAAGATTACTTAAATATACATTAAACATTACATTATTAATATGATATATTCCAATAGTTTCTTTGGTAATGTAGGGCATACTTTTCACATAGAGAATATCTTGCTTAATTATAATGCCCTATGATTAGTTACCACATGTAGTGGCCACTAGATTTAAAAGCATAATTCTAGAGGAATGATTGATTATCTTGCCCCTCTAGCAGGAGACTTCAGAAGATCTCATAGAAAAAATAAATTAAGATACAATCAAATTTCCCCCACACGTTTAAAAGTCATCCTAGTTGCCATTGAGATAATTCCCACTGAGGATAACCGTGTCCTCTTCAGAGTAGAACTTCGCTCCACAGGATTTGAAGGGCTTAGGCTTCTGAGACACAGAGCTAGGCTTTTCTTCTGAGATGCTTCAGCAGAGATTCCATTCCCAGCCTTTCAGTAGCTGAGCACTTAAGCATTTTTGTCACCCAGGGACTGAAAACAAAGCAAAGTAAAACAGCTGTCCCTGGTGTGTGTTTGACTAGAGCGGTGGCCTTTGGACTGATGAATCAGCTGCAGGTTTCGCCAGCGTAGCCTCTCAGAAAATTTAGAAGCCCAAGCAATTGTCTTACTTATGTGGTTATTCCGATTAGGCAGCAATCTGGGTCCTGGTATAAATATGACTTTTTTTTTTAATCCTTGATTAGGATGATGAATACTTAGATTGCTCATTGATTTTTTAATTTTCAATGGCAGCATTGCCAGGATTTATGCCTGATACTATTTAGGTTCACATAACCTTCAAGGTCATGTATGAATTTATCCTATCAGATTTGAAATATACTTTTAAATTTCAGTTATTTTCTCTGAAAATTTAGTGTAATAGAAATTAAACTGATGAGACATTACAATCATCCAGTAATCATGTGTTTTTTTGCAAAGTTAGTTGGTAGAATAACAGTTAAATGCAAGGAGACATGGTGAACAGTATAGAATAAAAAATCACTGCTTCCCATGGAGAGAAAAGGAGTAAGCTTAATATGAAATTCCCTAGGAAAACCACACAACTTAACATCTTATTCTTGCCAAGTAGCACAGCCCCTTTAAAAGCTCTCATCTCATTTCCAAAAGGAAATAGAAAATCAATGGAAACATCAACAAGTAAAGTAAGCCAGGTGCTTCAAAGAGGAAATAGAAAATCAATAAAGCACCCAGCAAAGTAGGTTCTATGATGATATTTATAAAGGAGATTAATATATGCTTAAAAGAGAAAGTGTATAATCTAGAGTGTGCAGAATCACTTAACGTGAATGATTATAGAAACATTAATCCCTCAGTGACTTCACATTAAGATGCTTTGCTGGGTTTGGTTTTAAATAAAAGAAGGGGTAGAATTAATTATATAATTAGTCATTGGATGTGAGACTGCAATTTGTTTGTACCTACAGATCCTTCTTGTTCTATAGTTGACTTAGATTGTGTTTTGATGCAACAATGATGGTAAATCCTAGAAATGTAATACCATTCATGTTTCTGTTTATTCTGTACCACTGTTACATTTGGGTTTTTCTTCTGCCTTAGTTTTAACATAAATCTTACTATATCTTTATCCACATATTTAAGTGTATTGCTAGCTTTCCTAGAAGGCTTCATGTATTTATAGAATGAGGATTAACATATGAAAAAGAATTTATTTCCCTTTAAATACCTCTTAATCTATATAATTTAGACTAGCTTTGAAGTCACTTCTAGATATTTTAAAATTCTAAAATCGTTAGAATTATGACATTGCATTCTAAATTGAAAATAGATAATATTTTATTACTTTGGTTCCATAGAATGTGCCATAAAATAAGACCTCTTTAAATTCCCACTTTAATCGTCAAATTGAGAGACATTAAGATTACCCCAAACTCAAACCCACTGCCATCAAGCCGGTTCCTACTCACAGGAACCGAGTGCAGTGTTTCTGGAGCTGTAAGTTTTCATGGAAGCAGACACGCTTCTCTTTTTCCTGGACTGCCTGGTGGCTTTGGACTGCAGACCTTGAGAACAGCAGCCTAACCCTCAGTGCCTCCAGGGTTTCTGAAGGAGATCAGGCGGCCGTTAAATCTTAAAACTTCATTTTTTTGGCCATATATTTTATATTAGAATAGCCTTATATTTAGAACACCTTACATAGTAAATGTGAAGGTACTTTAAGAGCTGCTGCGTACCTCACACAGCACCTTGGTCCCTTGGTTATAATCAATGAATTATTTTTAAAAGACCATACTTTCTATTTCCCTAGTAATCATCTAATGTCCTTTTTCTGCTTCAGGATTGCTTCCAGGAAACCTCACTTTACTTAGTCATATGTTTCTGTTGGCTATTAAAGTTCGTCACCCTTTTCTAGTGTTTGATGACCTTGCTGGTCAAGTCTCGTCGAACGCCCTTCTTTTGGAATTATCATGTTTTCCCCATGGTTAAACTAAGGGTAAGAAGCCAAAGAGGTGCAGTGGCTAAGTGCTTGGCTGTAAATGGAACCGTGGTTGCAGCACACAAGAACCCACTATGGGAGCAAGAGGTGGCAGCCACTTCTATAAAAATAACTATAACCAGAAACCAAAGCTACTGTCCTTGTGGTCGCTACATCCTTTCCTTTCAACTTGAAGATATGTAATAGCTTAGGGGTGGTATCCAACCTGTCAATTGGGTGAGAGCCTTGTGGGCCTGGCCTTCTCCTAAGAAGGGCCCTGGAAACCTCTCCTTCCCTTTCTGCATTCAACGTCCTGCTTGCCAGCCACTTAGGGGCGTGCCAAAGGCCGATGGGCTGCCACCACCATTTGGATCCACAACACTTTGCACCCAGCAGCTTGTGATCTTTCTGCATCTGCATCGCTGCATTGTGTGAGTCTGAAGAGGGATTTTAGGACTAATGTCAGACTTTATGTATTTTCGTTGTACTGGGTTGGGATGTTTTCTCACTATATAATTACTTCTTGATGTAAGACGCTTTCTTATGCATATATGAGTGCCACTGAATTTGTTTTAGTCAACCTGCCTAACACAGTCATCAAGTTGATTCCAATTCATTGTTTTCTCATCGGACAAAGTAGTAGTGCCTCGCAGAGTTCCAGATTTTCTTATGAAGTGTGACTAGTGAGTTCTACCTTCCAACCTTTCTTATTAGAACCTGCATGCTTTAATCATGGAGCCACCAAATTTCTTTATTTTTAAATCATCTTATTGGGGGCTCTTACAGCTCTTATTACAATCCATACGTACATCCATGTGTCAAGCACATTTGTACATGTGCTGCCATCATCATTCTCAAAACATTTTATTTCTACTTGAACCCTTGATATCAGCTCCTCATTTTCCCCTCCCTCATGAACCCTTGATAATTTATACGTTTTTCCTCCAATTTGCTTTCTATATTCTTTTCTATAGGGTGACTATGAGTTAAATTGACTTAACAGAAAGAATACGGAAAGCTAAGATGCTATGCTAAACTACAGAGCGATGCTCTACCTGCAGCACATCACATCCGTGGTGTAGGCTATGAACATTACGACGCAGCGCTGATTTTAAGGTATCCTGGTGCTGTATGGATTATGTGCTGGGCTGCCAACCTCCAACTCAGCAGTTCAGAATCGCCAGCTGCTCTGGGAGAATGAGGCGGCTTTCTGCTCCCATAAAGACTCCCAGTCTCAAAAACCCCACGGGGAAGTTCCACACAGCCCTATAAGGCCACAACGGGTCAGAATCAACTCAAAGACAATGCAAACTCTAAAATCAGCCTTCTTTCCAAGGTTCATTTTATTAGAGGGTGGTATTTACCCACGGCAGTGTGTCTAGCTATTCCACATAGGGTCTCTTTGAGTGGGAACCTCCTGAAGGGCACCTAACAGTAACCGTAACATTTAAAACCGAGATGTCAGTGCTTTGTGTGCTTATTGTTATCAGATGGCATTGTTATTAGTTCCTTTCAAGAGACCGAGTAATGAAATTCATGTCATTTACTTAATTATCCCTATTTTTCTGTGTTTTTAGTGTATGAATTAGTTACAGAGAGGCGATATTATTACCACAGCATTAAAGTCTTGGGATGCATGAGTATGTTGTGATTGTTAAGTACCATCCAGTTCATCCCAACTCATAGAGACCCGATGTGCAACAGAATGAAACATTGCCCTCTCCTTTACTAAGCATGATGACGTCCTTCTCCAAGGAGAAAGACATGCTGTCTATCCTGACAACGTGTCCAACAAGAATCCAATTTCTGTAATTTTTCTTAAGAGAGCAGTACGGGGCAGGAGGACATAACAAAAGACCAGATTAAAGCCAGGAAAAGGTCATGAAAATCCAGAAAATAATAGCGAACAGACTATATCATGCACTGAAGTGAAAATGGACCTCAAGCAGAGGTGTGATAGGAGTGAGGATGAAAGAAACCTTCCATTATTAAGGAGAAATATGCATATATCTAATTCTGAAAGAGCTAACATTCAGTAATTGTCTGTTAAAAAATAGAGACTTATCTTAGAAATCTTAAGTCTACTAAGAATTGCCCCAAACTTGTTTCTGTTCTTCTTAGGTAACTTCATTTTTGTTTGTTTTAGGTAATGCATTTCTTTGGTATTTTAATAAAACTGCTTAAAAAGGAACTCTGAGACGCCTGGAGTGTGCTTAGGTGTTCAAATATTTTCTGAACAAATTAATGACTTGCAAATCAGATAAAGTAGGAAAAACTAGGCTGAAAATGGCATTATGTGCTCCATAAAGCTAGAGAGTTTGGGAGGTACAATATACCAATATATTGTGTTAGGATATTGAATGCAATTACTTATACCATCCAATAAAAATTAAGAAAATAAAGATTTTAAATAATTCTAGCATATTAGCTCATGTGGAAAGTTCATGCTGAAAATTTAATTTATAGTGTTTTACTTAGAAACATTTCCATTAGCATCTTTATCTTTTATATTTGTTATTTAAGACAGATCCTACTATTTAAAGAGATGGTTTGGAGAAATTTCCAAAATGGACAATATTTGAATGTATGTGTAAATTACTAGTTGCCCTTGAGAAAACCAATGCAATTTTGGTTGTTAAACAGAAAGCAGTAATTTTCTATTTAGTTATTTTGAAAGTATAAAATGTTTTATTCTTACGTAGCACACATTATTTTTTATGATTTCACTCTCTGCTCCTTTATTTTTATTTGAGCTTTGTTTTATCTTAGTAGATGAAATAAATGAAGAAATTTTGGTCATCACGCATCTGAGGGACTGCAATGCCCTTGAGAAGAGCACCGTAGCAGGAACCCAGGGAAACAGATGCTGTGAACGTCCCACAGCAGCACGACCGTGGTTTCATGGATATTTCCATGCTACTGTTCTATAAAAACATAGGACTGGGACCACAGTTGAAAAGTTCAGAAACACGACACTTGAAATGAGGCATAGCATTTCCTCTTTGTGCATGAACTGTTTTGTGTGATATTTGATTATACTCTTTTAAAATGTAGGTGTTATTTAAGGCCTTCATAAATGTCTTGCCATATACGGAAGCAAAGGTCGACTAAAGTGGCATTACTTCCTACTCTAGATTATATGAACATGGCCTTAGACTTTAGACTAAAGAGCCCTGGTGTTATATTTATGCATTGGGCTGCAGTCTGCAAGGTCAGCAGTTCCAAACTACCATCCACTGCTCTGGAGAAGGACTGGGCTTTCCACTCTCTGAAAGAGTTACAGTCTCAGAAATTCACAGGGGCAGTTCTACCCTGACCGACTCGGTGGCAGTGAGTTCGGTTTCTACTTTAAAATGCTTTTTACATTTTCACAAAGTATGAGCATATCAATATACGTTAAGCAACTTTACTACATGCTGTGGCAAACTCATGATCTGTGTTGCAGGAATGACCCAGATGGATTTTTTGGACCAGATATGTTTCAACAGAGTTATCGCTTGGCTTCTCTGACAGAGGCCTTTGGAGAAATGAGCTTTTCACCTTCCTTTCTTTAAAAAGCTGTGATAAGGAAAATGAACATTTCTCTGCTCCCTTGCCTCTGTGGTTGATGACAGTATTTATAGCATGCAGAACACAGACGGTTGCTCCAAATTCTTCCCCCAAATCGCCCTGCTTTCCAAATCGCTTTGACTTTGTGAAAACATGCCATTGTTGGAAAAGTGCCCAATATTAATCTTCCACAAACTTTCAATTGGGGAGGCAAGCGTGCGGGAATAGTGCTTAGGGCCATTTGCTGTTCAAACGTCTTCAGATCTTCCAGCCAGCCCCTCCGATTCGAAGCCTCTGCCACGGTTTCAGCAGCGAGCTTGGCTTTTTTCGACAGCAGAAATAGCTCTTTGGCCCACTTTCCGTTCTAAACTTTAGCTAAACTTCAAACCCCTTTGCTTCCCTCCCCCCTCTTTTGCTCCAGCGAGTGATCGCATGCTGAGTAAATAATCCATAGACCATGATGTGCTGTCCTGTCAGGCTTGTTATCCCGGCTCGAAACCCCTGATGTCGGAACCTTCTTGATAAGTATTCCCAGGTAGGTTTCCTAACTACCTCCCCCACTGCTTCCCATCATCGTGCTTCCATGCTTACAGAACTCCCTGGTAGCACATTGACTATATTTGGAAGAACTAATTGGTGGTTCTGGTGTCTTTGTTAGGAAAAAGTGACACTTTTTGAAGTTAATAAAAATCTCTTCAGCTGCAGCCTTTTATCAGATGTAACAAAACATTGTTTGAACAAATATGCTCTCAGTAGTGGTGACAGTTCATTTCTGCTCTTCCTAGCCATCAACGTCTTGTGAAAGAAAATGGTAGGAGAAGTTCCTAAAGGCATACAATTTGGTTTTGAAGGATGGCAGCTCCTGATACAAAATTGCTTTTTAAAATCAATAACTCAATTAAGTTAGGCATCAACTTGACTGCATCAGCCTTTTTAATAATATATATATTTAAGTAATATATTTCCTAGTTAGTCTCAAGCAGCTTTGGATCCATATTTCAATGTGAGAGAAACATTTCTCATTATACTATCGACTTGCTTGTGAAACAAGTTTATTTGTTAAATATCACTATTAGGAAAGTTATTCTTTGTCATTACTTAGGTCTGACATCAACAAAACTAAATGGGGCTCCTTTAGGCTTTTTAAGAAGTGAACTTTCTTGAGAGGAAATGTGGGAGGGAGAGCTCATATTCTTAGTAGAAAACTTCCCTTAGTTGGTTTCCACATCTAAACCCCAAACCCAGTGTCGACACATAATGATCCTCCATAGGCTTCCTGAGACTTAAATTTCGATGGGAGCAGACAGCCTTATCTGCCTCTGGCAGAGGGGCGGAAGATTTGAACAGCTGACCTTTCCATTTGCAGTCCAAAGCCTTGTCCAGACCACCACCAGAGCTCCTTTGGCTATAGACCCTCAGTGACGAAGGAAATTGGCTCATTTCCTTTCTCAACATCTGAACTCTAGGACAAGTCATAAGTTTAAAAACATGTTTATTGTAATTTCTTATGGTTGAAGTAAAAGTTTTCTATTTCTCAGATTAAAAGCAACAAACTAGGATAAATACAATTCCCTACTCCAATGCAATGCCACAGGCGAACTGGAAGGGACACTCATCTCTCTCTTCTTCATAATATTTGTCACCACCTGGCAGCTAGCTCACATTCACACAAAGCCTTACTCAAACTCATCCGAAAATTGTTTTCAAGAAAGCCTGTAGCTACCACTGAAGCATGTTCTTAACAATACGAGAAAATGTAGATTGGTTCATTTGATAGAAATATTTTCTATCATGATACTTTTTAAGATTTTTCTAGAAATATTTAAATAGTGTTCTCTGTTAAAAATACAGATATTTGTTTTCAAACAAGAGTAAAGAATAATAAGTGAGATAGCTGTTTTGGTATTTTTAGTCAAATAAGCTCCTAAATTTAGTTCAACAGATATTTTGGAACATTGAAAATGAATGTGTACATCTTATACATTCCAATGTGTAAGAGAATTTTTGAATGTGAATTTCATGCATCAGTAGTATGTATATATAACTAGCAAATGTGGGAAAATCAATTGTTAAGAAATTAAAAGAGGAATAAGTAACTTGACAAAGTTGAAAGCAGATTTTTTTCAATTAGCACGTTTCTACAAGTACATCGTAATATTTTTAAAATATCCAGCAACAAAAATAAGGTTAAAATAGGACTTTGTGAACTCAAAATATATTTAGTTAAAGTGTGAAATAAATGGAATGCTTATTCATTAGTAGAACCATTTACTGGACAAATATTTAGTGAGTATTGGTTATATGCCAGCTCCTGTACAGACGACAAGTGATACACAAACAGGTTAAAGCAGTTCTCTGCCGTCTATGGGCTTATGGATTAAGACACTTCTCAATTAAAAAATAAATATCAAACCCAAGCAAAACAAAAATCAAACAAAATAAACCAAAATAGAAAGCAAATTAAACTCCACATATAATCACTAGTTTATATATATGTTTGACTTGGCTTTTGTAGATGGCCCATGTTGTTTTATGGACAGCAATTTTACAAAACATACTGTCTACTAATTTTTAAAATCTCCATTAAAAAACTGGATTAAATGATGTGATGTTTAAAAAGTCAAAATAGGGGCTAGTAAACTGATTTTTTTCGAAAATTAAGTTGCATTTTTTTTTTCAAAACTAATTTTCTTCAAATTTAAAACCAATGTGGAAGAGAGAGCTCATATTCTTCGTAGAAAACTTATCTTAGTAGAATGCAAAGCCTAATTCTCACCAATCTTCTGGCTTTTCCAAGGAGTGGGAATGTACTTAGAGAATTCAAACACTAGTTGGTTAAATGTCCTTTTTCTAAACTATAAATGTTTTATTCTGAATTCTAAATATCTTTGGCTCCATCAAAATTACACTCAGAATAATTGGTGTACTTTGTTCTGAGACTTTCAGGTTACACTGGATCATCTGTGATGTGCACTCTCAGCCGGCCAGGTCAGCAAAGTGGTTCTGTAGGGGGTTGCCAACCACAAGGTACGTCATTGGAAACCACCAGCCCCTCCTTGGGAGAATGAGGAGGTTTTCTATTTCTCTAAACCCTTACAATGTCCATGGAGTAAAAAACTTCCTCTTCTACCATTGCATGGCTGGTAGCTTCAGACCACATACCTTGTGGTTAGCAGCTGATTGATTGTGTAACCACTTTTCACCCCTCTGATCAACAGGTTTGCAATGAGGTGGAGCCAAACTGATGGAAGTGGGGTTGGAGTGTTTGGTAACCCCAGAAGACATGATATTGCTCTCTCCACTGCTCCTTGGTCCCCACCTTGCCCATCAGTTGAGCAGTCAGAATGGCATATCAAATGACACAGGGAATGATTTAGATTTGAATAGATTAAGTCAGAGGCTGACAAAATTCTTTTATTAAGGACCAGATATAGTAAATATGTTAGGTTTTACAGGACATCTGGTCCCTAGAACAATGTTTAACTGGGTTCTTGTCGTGAGAAAGCTTCCAAAGACAAAACATTAACAAATAATCATGGATGTGGTCCAATAAACTTTATTTACATGGATGCAGACGAATGGAGAAAAGTATAGGAAGGAGGTACAACACCCTTTCCCAAGCTCTCGACAATATCAGTGTTTAATAATTACAGTACAGTTGTTAACTAGTTACAATGAGGATTGTAACTTACACAATACTAAACCAACTGGGTTAATAACCAATATCCCATAACTTGTTAAGTGACCTCAAGTCAATTCTGACTCATAGTGACCCCATGTACAAAATATTGTCCAGTATTGCATAATCCGCAAACTTGTATGTTCGAGCTTATTTGTACAGCTGTGGTTCAACACATCTTATGCTAGTCAGAGTTGACTAGAGCAACAAACCCAGGGACACTCATATGTCTGTGTAAGAGCACACTTTATATCAAAGAGAAATTGTATATTGAGAAAACATCTCACGCCAGTCCAGATGAAGTCCATAATTCTGATATTAGCCCCTATGTCTGATACTAGTGCATAAATTCCTCTTCAGACTCATGCAGCCCAGGTAATTTTGCTGAATGCAGGAAGATCACAGGCCAGTGGATGAAAAGTCTCGTGGGTCCAGGGTGGTGGAAATGTCTCAGGGCTGACATGATGCTCCTCCAGCTTTCTCAGGGTGGCTTCGCAATCAGAGGTGAAGCAAAGAGAGAGAGTGTGGCCCAGCTCCAGGGAGAAAGATAGGAACTTCCCAGGATCCTCAGGAGAAGGCCCTGCCCACAAGGAGGCATTGTCAGGCTGTGACCTGATTGACAGGCTAGACTCCACCCCTAGACCTACCGTATATTCTTAATATAAGCCGACCTGAGTATAAGCCGAGGTATCTAATTATTACCTGGGAAACCAGAAAAACTGATTGACTCGAGTATAAGCCTAGGGTAGGAAATGCAGGATGTGAATTAACACAGAGACCAGAGGGGAGAGACTGAGCGCAGCCACAGACACATCCTTACCAGTTCAGCTGCCAGAGTAAGTGAATCACTACAGGTGCTTCTGCGAATTGGAGCCGTCCACATCATAGGATGGCTCTGATTGGTTAGATGTGAGTAAACAAACATTCAAAGCCCTGCAGTGTCAACGGGGCTTTGAATGAACAGCAGAGGAATGGCAATCACCTGCGAGATATTACATCTCGCTGGGGCACCACTGACCCATGTAAAAGCTGAACCCCAGTTTTTCAGCACACTTTTGTGCTGAAAAACTCGGCTTATACACAAGTATATATGGTATTTATCAAGTTGGAATGAAATTATGTAACTATCACACATCACATCAAGAGTCTTCCTTTTTAAAAAAAAAACTTCTATTTTAACAAGCATAATATCCTTTTCTAGGAATTAGTCTCTCCTTAAAATATGTCCAGAGTACATGTGATGAGGTCTTGCCATCCTAGCTTAAAAAAAGCATTCTGGCTTTACTTCTTCCAAGACAGACTGTTTGCTCTCTGTTCTCTTGGCAGCACATGGTGCATTCAATATTCTTTTCTGGCACCATAATTCAAAAGCATTAATTTTTCTTTGGTATTCCTTATTCAATATCCTACTTCCACATACATTTGAGGCCATGGAAAGCACCATGGCTTGAGATCGATTCAGCTTAGTCCTCAGTGACTCCTTTCTTTTCAACACGTTAGAGTTCTCGTGCGGCAGGTTATTTAATGCAATTTGTCGTTGAATCTCTTGACTGTTGTTTCCATGAGCATTGATTGTGGATCCAAGCAAGGTGAAATCCTTCACCACTTCATTTTTTCCTGTTTATCATCATCTTACCTACTGGTCCAGTTGAGGGATTTTTTTTTTTTACATTCAGTTGCAATACACCAGGGAGGTTGTAATCTTTGATATTAATCAATAAATGGGTCAAATCTTTCTAACTTTCAGAAAAATTGTGGGGTAACTTTTTTCTAAGACTGTAATTTAGTTACAAGATTGTTATTCTTTCTTTTCTAAACCTCTCCCCTTTCTGATATGTAAAAACCCCCCATTTATTTGAGAAAGCAATCCCTCTGCCTTCTTAAGGCATCAATCTCATAATTTTTCCCTGCCAAAATATAAATAAAAAACTTTATTTACACATACCGTGATTAGTATTTGTTCAATGGCCTAACGTTTGCTGACCTTGCATTAAAGTATACATTGAATTGATAGATGTCTATAGTCAAAGTAAAAGTTGATGCTCCTATACCAGCCTGTGTGTTCATGAACCATCAAAGACCCAGAACAAAAAATCATATTAATGTGAATGTGGGGGAGTGCAGAGTGGAGACCCAAAGCCATCTGTAGACAATTGGACATCCTCCTAAAGAAGGGTCACAAGGAAGAAACGAGTCAGTCAGGGTGCAGTATAGCACCAAAGAAACACAGCTTTCCTCTAGTTCTTTAATGGTTCCCCACTCCCCCACACCAACCCCCCAACTCTCAGGACCCCAATTCTATCTTACAAATCCAACTAGACCAGAGCATGTACACGGGTATAGATAAGACCTGGAAACACTGGGAATCTAGGACAGATAAACCCCTCAGGACCAAAACTGAGAATAGCAATACCAGGAGGAGAAGAGAAAGGTGGGGGGAGGAAGGGGGAACTGATCACAATGATCTGGGGTCAGGCAACAGATAATTGGGTGAAGGGAGACATTGGTCAGAGTAAGACATGGAAAAATAACAATTTATAAATTATCAAGGGTTTGAGAGGAGTGGTGGAGGGAGGGGGGAATAAGCAGCTGATACCAAGGGCTCAAGTAGAAAGAAAACGGGTTGAGAATGATGATGGCAACAAATGTATACGTGTGCTTGACACAATGGACGTATGTATGTATTATGATAAGAGCTGCATAAGTCCCCAATAAAATGATTAAAAAAATAAAGTAAATGTCAAGAAAAGGATGCTAACATATGTACAAATATGCCAGTTATAATTGATGTATGTATTATAATAAATTTGTAATAGCCCCCAATAAAACAACCTTTTTAATAAAAAAATGAACAGTAAAATATCAAAAAAATAAAGAAAACAAAAAAATGTTAATGCTCCTTTGTTGATAAATCATTGCTTATATGACTGAAGTCCATTAAAATGGGGGGAAATTCAAACTTCATTAGGGAAAGAAAATGCAGATCATAATCAATTTCAAGGTAGTCAGCTTGGTTTGCTTGTATATGTATGTGTTTATGACACATAATCTAGTTCACTCTTTTAATATAGAGACCACCAAGACCATTGTTGAGTATGATGGATGTAAACAATGAAATGGTGAATTTATAATTCTTTCAAGTTTACAGTGAATGAGATATTTCAGATAGCCCTGTTTTCTTATGTAAAACCAAACAATGGAAGCCAACATGTGGAATCAATGATATAGCTAACTCATAAAATCACAGAATACTCAGAGAATGCTTTATCATTTCTTCAGAGGCATTTAGTACTGGCAGTAGAGCCAGCAACCAAATGTTATCATCTTTTTCTCCACGTGAAAGCACAGGGCTCAAGTTCACTTGTTTATCTATATTTAATTCATACTTTTATCTATATTTATATCATTTTCTTGTACCTAGATATTGCCACTTAGGTACATGGAGCTTAACAATACCCAATCATGTCCCCACACCAGTACTTAGTGTGGTTGGTGGATTGGACCCATAGTATAAATCGGCTATAAAGTGGAGCAGAGCTGTCTGGTACGGTTGCCGTGACTGTGACTCTTCACAGGAGCAGACTGCCACATCTTTCTTCCACAGAACATTATATTCGTTCTGTAAACTGTAATTCTGTATCATAATATTTTGATGTCATAGGTTACCAGAAAATGGTACTAATATTCCTTCTCAAAATGACATTTGAAAAAAGCTCCCATGTTGCTTTTTAACTAAAACATTTTATTTGATGTATTAAAATAACACTCAACAGCTTTTGAGAGCACTCACAGTTGGTTTTTGTAGAAAGTCTGCTCACTTATTTAAACCACCCTTTAATCTATCATTTGCCAGGGAAATTGGTCACCTGGATTGGCGACAGAGTCACTTCAAAAGGATCTGCAATACTCTTTAGAAAAGCGTTTTTTCTGCATCTACTTTCAATCATCGGTCCCTCTCTGGATGGCTTCTCAAATGGAACCTACACTCTGCTCAACTGATGCCCATTTCCCTGTTTTATGCCTCTCCGTGATGACCTTACAACACTTCATATGAGTTGGTTACCTGAGTGGTTCCAATGGTTGCCTGGCCCAATGTTAGCCTGAAGGGCCCAGAAGAAACACCTGGCAGGCTGCTTCCCGCAGGCCCAGCACCGAAGCCCTGCGCAGTGCACTTCTGCCTGGGCACACGTGGGGTGGCATCGGCCAGCACTGTCCTGAGGGCAGTTGCTCTGCTGTCTTGCTCCCCTCCTCCCTCTTTTTTACTATCATACGTCCTGTTTATTGAGGATTCCCCCTCTAATTTTCAAAACCCACAAAGGTAGGTGGTTTTGCTGTTATGTGTTCCCTTACTTATTCAAAGTATCTTAGACAGTGCCTGGCATAGAGTACCAACTCAATATATATTTCAAATCAATGAATCCACGAATATTTCCTCCCATCGCTAGTTAAAATTGAAATCTGGCTCTAAGAATAAAGTGATACATGCTTATCTTTCACACAGGGCTCTTCTCTGCTCAGAACAAGAAATAGGATCACCTCAAATTTGTCTTTATTCAGATAGTAAATATCTTGGCTAACTACAACTGGCTCTCATAAAAACAAGCAACAACAACAACCAAAAGTCTGCCTGAATGTAAAGATTTGGAATCAGCAATTTATTGTTCTTGTGCATTTTAGAATACCACCATTCAACCGCCTTGTATATGGTACCAAGTTTTTGCTTACTTATGCACTTAATTCCCAAGCTAACTTGAAACAAGCCAGCAAGCAAAGAAACAAATCTAACTACCCTCCAGATTCCATTTCTCTTCAGGTCTCTCAAATCTCTTAGGAAACAGCATCAATATAGATAAATGCATAAAACCCTGTCAAATACACTGTACTCCACCCTATTTTATTTGCGGTGTATGATAAGAAAAGATTTTTCCTGGGAAGAATTGTTTCATTATTGGTTGATTTCCATGGGTTGCCTCACTGGGTGGGCTTTCTGCTTTCCTCATTTACAATTTTTAAAATGTGAATGCTAATTGAATCAGTCTCTGTACAGCAATCCCCCCAAGCAGCTCTGCTCGCCAGCATAAGGCTTCCCCGCAAGGGCACCAGACATCTGTGTGCAAGCAGGGAGAAGGCCTGCAGGTCTGCCTTTCAGTCTCCCAAGTTCCCTGGGCCTCTTCTGAGGCGTCTCCCCTTTGGGAGAACTAACAGCTAGCTTCTGCTAGCCTCCCGCCCTTCTTAGAAAACCGCAGGAAACCACTGTCATACTCTGAAATAGTGCACTTTAACCTGGGGACAGGAAATCCGAAATCGACAGTTGATTAAACCAACCATGCTTCTTTGTTTGCGTTAAGTAAAGAAAGAGATAAAACAGAGAAGAATATTGAACAGAATGGACTGGATAGAAGAGCACGGGAAGAAGGATCAGGGTTCAGTGGTGTGGTACATATAAGTACCGATTTATCTAAATAGCTGTGTCCATCCGTATTCTCTTTGATAATACATATGAATTTTGGGGGAAAGCCCTGGTGGCACCGAGGTTAAAGTGCTTGGTTACCAACCAGATGCTTCGTCCTTACCACTCATTCGCTGCTATGCAGGCGCAAGGCTAGACTGGCTGGCTGCTTCTGGACGTGGAAGAGCCAGCTCGACTCTGGTCGGCGTGCTGCGGGTTACAACTGCCGCAATGCCTGCTCTGCTTGGTTTATCTGGGAGGGGTCATTTTGGTTTCCTTGGGAGTCACCAAAGAACAATGATATTGTCGATGGTAAGTATTATTTTTTAAAACTTATCATATGGAATTGAGAGTTTTAGAAATCTCATATTTTTTGTTTTTTTATACATTTACAAAATGAATTTATGTACTATAATACCATTGCATACCAAACCCAAGAAATCCACTGATGTCAGGTGAGTTCTGACTCATAGAGACCCTATAGAGTATTTCTGAGATTATCTTTATGGGAGCAGACAGGCTCATCTTTGTCTACAGGGTGGCTGGTGGTTTGTACCTTCAGCCTTGAAATTAGCAACCCAATGCCTAACCCACAATGTCATCAGTGTTACTTATCATGATAAGCATATGTGTATAAATTATATTTGCATTTGCATATGCAAATGTCTATCTTTTACACTCACCATGCTTCTCAGAGAGAAGAATGGGGAGACCTTGTCTTACTTATTTTGACCCTCCCCCCCATCAAGAAAGTTCGATCATTAGAAAGGGACATTGTGTTTGGTAACATAGAGGGTCAGTGACATATTTTCAAAAACTGCCAATGAGATGGATTCACACCAGAGCTACAAGGATGGACTCTTGAGTATAAATCGCGAAGATTGCACACGACTGGCTGCATTCTTTTCTTGTTACACACTGACGTTGCCTTCAGTGAGAACCTACTTCACTGTACCTGAAAATAACGCAGGCAAAGGCAAACCGGGCTTTCAATATGAGCTTGAGCTTGTGATCCGTAACTTTAGGGACCATCGTTCAATGCTCGATGAAGACGTGGTCCCTTTTGAGAAATTTCATGAAATCAGCAATCCTTGAAGTCAGTTAACCACAAGGGGTGTTAACCCTTCTTTCTCACCAGGAAAAGTCACATTCTGTTGATATATTGGTGAGAATTATTGATGGTAAAAATAGTTATGTCTGATGAGGTTAAAGAAAGAAAATTTCACCTTATAAAAATAGTGCATTCTCTGTTACTTAAAATCCACCTAACAAGACTACTCATTTTATATCATTCATAATCCAGGACATCTCTGAAAACCTAAGAAACTTAACACATTTATAATGAAACCTTATGTATCAATACATAACCACCAAGTGCGATCCTAGTTGATTCCACAAGGCTGCCTTATTCAGTCCTTACGCAAATTGGGGGCAGGTGCATTATTTTCCTCACACTCAGGGATGGGTTACCCAGTAGGCAAAGTAACTCCCAGGTTTACCTGTGATGACTTGCTCATTTGTATTGAAAAAGCTAATGTATTTTTGACCATACGTGGTGAAAACTTGTGAAACAGTTTACTTTACAACAGACTAATTCTTCAATGAATTAAAAAAAAAGCTGTGAAATTTTACTAAAGATCAGTCAGGAAGCACAAGAAAATAGATTCTTACCATGGCTATGGGATACTCTTCAAATTTAGTAGAGACTTAGATTCTGTAGCAATGGAGGTAAGGTGGGGAGAGTGAGAGAGGCCAGCTAGACCTACAAGAAGAATCTTGGATGTGGTGGGGGAAATGAAAATTGTTTATTACAGATTAGCAAGTAAAAATCAGTAAACCAGTGTTTCTTTTGCATATTGGTTAATCTGCCATTGCTAACAGGAGGAAGTGAAGACATGGAAAGTTTCAGGACAGTATATAAAGACACCGATAAGGTAAAAGAATAGACTAGTATTGAAGCCTCTTTCTTCTAATTGTAAACTTAATGTATGTTCCAGGATGCATGAAAGATGAGTGCATTTCTAATAAGATTAACCTTTTCACTGTGGTCCTCTGACTGGTCTTATTTCCATATTCAGCATGTAGTTCGTGCCATTGGATGGGATGTGCCGTTTAACATTATTCTCCATTCCGGTGATCATTTAAATGCCCATACGGGGACACTTTTGATGTGAAAAGGTGCTCCACTAGTAATTAATTACTATAGTCCCAGGAAAACTGGGACATATGGCTATGCCACATATTACTAAATCACCTTTTGTGTTCCATTTAGGTTAACATAGAACTATAAGAACATCAAACTGACATTCACATATTCTGGTTCTATCATTGTAGACATGCTAACTGATTTGTATAATTCTCCTGAAAGTTTTGCTGAGATAGGTCCTTGTTTCAACGTAGGCTTAATAACCAAATTAATTTCAGGAATGAGGAAAGATTTAAAGCTACTAAAAAATGTCTAGTTCTCTGATACTTGATCATCATATCCAAGAATCATTCCAACAGTCAGTACAGATGTTTTAAGAAATAGTCAAATAAGGATAAGAAGCAATTAGGAAATAGACAACTTTTGTTATTGATTATAAAGATTATATTAATGTGTATATATATTAATGTACATATATGTATAATGTATATATGCCTGTAGTTGAAAAAGTTATTGTAATACAATAGATAAGCTTGACTCATGACTACAAGATTCAGTAAGTTTTATCACTTTTGGAAAAACTACTTACTACTATATGTCTGGAAGCCTGAGTTTTCTCATCTTTAAAAAGATACGGTGCCTATTTCTCATCTACCTAACAGGAATGCTGCAAGTATCAACATAGAGAATAGGTATGTGCTTCAGAGCCTATAAATCACTTTAACACAATTCCATCAAATACATTTCATAATTTACACTACCTTGGATATTTAAACAAAATATAGCTGATTTTAATAACAGCAACAAAAATGAAAAGATATTAAAATTCTAATTTACTTCACTGAGCTATTTTCTAGACATGTCCTGTAGATGGCAGAAGAAGCACGTTTTGGTGCAAACGGGATTCATGAAGAGGTTATAAGGAAAATACATTAGAGCTTGTAGCACTAAATTTAAAACAAGTCATTTCTAAGTTTGTGGAAAAGAAAATGCCTGAGCCTTTTAAACAATGCCCATTGTTTTAATGTTACAGAAATCATTAGTTATATTGTGCCTCAAAAGTATTACAGACAGGTAGCTAGTAGAAAAGGGATACAGTCGGATATCATTAACAAAAGTCAGGTTAGTTCATATTGTACAGTTAGCGATACATTTATCCTTCCAATTGTAAAATAGCTTATAATATCATCTGTTATCATCTGCATGATCTACAATCTGCTTCCAAATGCCAGTTTTTATTGAGCACATTACGGAAATAAGAGTTGGCAGGCAGAATAAGCTTAGCTAGACAGTATCTGTTTGATGAATATGTAAATATATTTGGACTATTCAAAGGCAAAAATATTTACTTGTTGCATTAAGAAAGTAAGTCAAAAGATATTGCCATAAAACTAGAGAAACTTTTATTAAAGAACAACAAAAAATACATATCAAAGTACAGAACTCCTTATAACTTTATACACTTGTGAAGGTGGTAATTCCATTTATTTGACTCTTCCTTAGAATTCTGGTACTATTTGATTTACATCACCTCAAAATAGCAGTTTTGGCATCATCAAAAGTTTCAAATTGTGTTACCTTGAAACATTTGTATTTTTGAATACAAAGAATTCTGAAAAGGGCAAGGTTTGGGTGGTGAGGTGGATGGGATAAAATTTCACATCAAAATCTCAATGGACAGCACTTGGAGCAGGGCACAAACGGAGCAAATTCATTACTGTGACAGAATAAAACAAAAACAAAAGAATCCTTGGCCCAAATTTCCTGGCGGTTTTCGCACCATCAATTCAGTTTCCAACATGTAAAAACTTCTTCCCAATAAGCATCGTTATGTGAGAAAATCTATCAAAGTTTACCCCCTTTGAACCTCCAAAAATCAGTCTCCATAACTTTCTCAGTTGAATTTAACAAGTATAGTAGATTCCTTAGGAATCATTTTTGACTGGATTTTTTTCGTTTTATTATATGAAAGCACCCTAACATAAGCATATTATTGAAGGCATTTGTCAGCAGCTATTCACAGATCAAAGAGGCACGTTTCCACATATTTTCTTTGGAATAAACCAATACATGTATGAACCGGAACCTTAGTAGTAATACTTTGCTGTACACTTGTGTTTCTGTTGGGTTGTAAAACTTGTGTCTACACACACACACACACACACACACACACACACACACACACTGTACCAACTCTACAAACTTGAAATAAAATTGATTAAACTCTAGGTAATAGAAATACGGGCTTCTTGGGAAATACATAGATGTGAAAAATATACCTGTTATATTTATTACAGAAACTGAGGCCATAACTCTCCATCATGCATGAGACTTATTTTTATCTCACACATATATTGACTATACACACAGTGTAAAGTGTAATGTCTCTATTTATTAAAGACTTAACAATTCAACTAGGACCAGTAGTATATTTATTTAAATATAAACATGAGGTATACAATAATATATTAGGTATATTTTTTGGAAATGCACATGCTTATAACACACAGATTGAAAACATGAATGAAAAAATCTATTTTACAAGTGAGTTTATTTCTAACTGATTTGAAAGAAGGGTTGTTGTTTTAATGAAGGTTGCCAAACTGCTTCTCACTGGAAGAGAACTCATTTATCATTGGTTGAGAAGTTTAGTGTCAGCACAACTACCATGTGGTAAGATTAGAGCCGAATGGTTTATTGCAGCAGCCCGTCAATGCTGAGATCCTAGAGGGACGTTAGCACGCAAGGTGGTCTGGAGATCACTATCAACTGACCTTGTTCTGCATCAATATAACGAGATCTTTTGCTTTACTTTTTTCATTCTACCAAGTTGGTACTATTTTGGCCACTAGCAAATTGGAGAGAACCAATAAAATCTTTGTTGGTTAGTGAGATTTAAAAAAATGAAACTAAGTCATGACTTTAGATCATTTATATATGACATTAGGAAATGAAAGTCCTGCTGTCCACTTTTTCTTTAATAAACTATTTATTCATTCAAAGGAACTTTAGTAGACACTTTTTGTTCATGGTCCTTGGATTATAGTTTAGAAAATTACAGATCGCGATGCTTACAAAGAAGCTGTCAAAAGTTATGAAGGGAACAATAGAGGGCTCAAAGATGTCTAGGTGGTTATTAATTTAATTGTCAACATGCCTCAGTTTGAACCGTCAAGGTCAGTTTGGTAGTGTGCACCGTCCCTCTCAATAATGTTTTCAAAATTAGGCCTTGTGCATTTATCTAAGTGCTCAGTTCTGGTGTATTTTTTACTTGTTCCGGTTGTTCTATTTTCCAAGATATTAGCAAAACTGATTTTAAAAAGAAACAAGTGAGCTAACAAAGGAAAAAAGAGTAAAACAATAGTTATGTGCAATTTATGTTATTCTAACTTTACTGTGGCAGAGTTAGTCTCTAGTTTGGAGATTCTTAAAAAATATTCAAAATCGCTGTCCTCAAGTTGATTCCAGCTCACAGTGAACCCGTAGGAGAGATTAAAATTATCCTCGTGGATTTCTGAGATGTTTAAGTAGTTATAGGAGTGGAAAACCTCATCATTCTTTTTGGAAACAGCTGGTGGTTTTGAACTGCTGAACACGTGGTTCGCAATCCACTATGCCACCAGGGATCCTAAAAGAATATTAGAAATTAGGAGTCGATTGAGAGGAAACATGGCTATCAGAAATCATGATCTCATATTCTTCAGGTAGGTATCTCATAAAATATTCATGGTTACAAAACTCTTTACTGACGTCATTTCAGCAGAGCCTATGGGTGATAGAGCATCATTAGCTTGTCCGGCTGTGGCAAATTGCAAGTTGCTCTGATGCAGGAAGATATGCCACCAGTATTTCAAATTCCACCAGGGTCATCCCTGGTGAACAGGTTTCAGCAGAGCTTCCAGACTCAGAACAGTCTAGAAAAATGACTAGGCTGTTCATTCTGAGAGATGATACATTGAAAGCCTTATGAATAACAGTGGATAATTGTCAGATATTGTGTGGAAAGATGAAGCCCTCAATATGGAAGACACGCAAAGTATGACTGAGGAAGGGCTTCCCCCTCAAAATAGAGTGGACATTAATGCTGTGGGCGGAGCAAAGCTTCAGGCATCTATTAATAAATGAAGCATGGAATGTGCAAAGAATGAGAAAAAGGGAAGTTATCAAAAATGAAATAAAACACATAAAGGGCTTTGTCCTAGGCATATGTGAGCTGAAAAATGGAGTGAGATTAGTTGCTTTGAATTTGCTAGTACTGAAGTAAGAAATCCAAAGTGCACTGAAGATATAAGCAACAAACAAGGCTCTGGAATTGACTGAATATGGATAAAAGTATTTTAACAAGCTGATGTAGTGCCGGAATCAGTCACAAATGTATGCCAAGAAATTCAGTAGAAAGCTACTTATTTTTTTGTTGAAAGGAGTCTTAAACATGCCATAGGGTATTTAGTTACTCAGTGATCCACAGCCCGGACTCAGTGTCTCAGAGGACTGTCAAGAGTTAATCCAAGGGACAAAACCATATTATCTATATTATGATGGGGAATCAGTATCTGTGAATGAATGCCGACTTAATTATTATTGAGAAATAATGAAAGGTGGTAGAAGTAACTGGAAGGATGGTGTTATTGTGGTGATAATTGATTCTAATTATTTAGTTTTTCTTATTTTCTTGGTAGACTGAATCTTAAATTTTGATTTTCTCTTTATTATATGGAAGTAGTGTCGAGCAAGATGAAGTCAGTTATTATAACTCCTATAGATATAGCACATGCATTTCTTAACACCATGTTTTATAAAATTTTATTATTATTATGTTGGTCACATACAGGAACATATACAAAAATGCTTTAGGTGGTTGGAAACGGAAGAAGCATTACCATAACACTATTATCTTTCAGATTTTTAATGGTCATTTAATCTGCTATAAAATCTTTAAGATGAGAATTGCTATTGTTGTTATTAATACTTTTATGTTTAAACTTCCTCACGCCCATAGTATTCTGAGAATCGTTTTACTTATCTTTTTCTATAAGAATAGTCATATGACCAGACAACAAAACAACCAAAACAAACCACTGAAAAAGAACAGAACAAAACAGTTCACAAGAGAAAAGCTTGTAGTTAGTTCAGGGATCTTTGCTGGCCCTTAGGAGCGTTTTCCAGTCCAGTCTGTTGGGGCACCACGCCCTGGCCCCAAAGTCCACTTTCAGCATTCCCTGGGGACCTTGCCACTCCATTCCCTTGCTGTTCCGCTGCACTCCCCCAGTGATTTGCCTCGGTGTGGTGGGATCAGATACTGTTGCTTTGTGTTCCTCTGTCTAGTTTTCGTGCATGTTAGTGACTCCACAGGTCTGTCTGAATAGGACAGGCTGGATGAACTATCTGGATGAAAAACAACGGGACCGACAGTTCCGGGGGGACTTGGGGTGGGAGGGTGGGGGGGGTAAGGAAGTGGTGTTAACAAACCCAGGGACAAGGGAAAAACATGGGACCCCAAATGGTAGAGAAGGGGGAGTGGCAGGCCTGGTGGGAAATGATCAAGGGTAAGGTTGCTTAGAGAAGAGGTATACTCTACCCCAGGTGGCGATGAAGCATGGTAGTAGGGCAGGAGGAAGGTCAAGGGAGATGGAGGAAAGAGCTAGGAGTCAAAGGGCATTCATGGAGGTCTAGACAAAGACATGTACATGCAAATATATATAGGAGGTTGGGGAAATAGATCTTTGTGTCTGTATTTATAGGTCAAGTATTAAGGTGGCGGAAGGACCTTGGGCCTCTACTCAAACACTCCCTCTATGCATGAATACCTTCTTTTATTAAATTGGAACTCTATGATGCTCACTCTCCCGACACAACGGCTGGAGCCAAAGTGGGTGAACAAGTAAATGTGGTGAAGAAAGCTGATGGTGCCCGGCTATCAAAAGAGATAGTGACTGGGGTCTTAAAGGCTTGAAGATAAACAAGCGGCCATCTAGCTCAGAAGCAACAAAGTCCACATGGAAGAACACACCAGCCTGTGTGATCAAGTGGTCCCAAAGGGATCAGTTACCAGGCATCAAAGAACAAAAAATCATATCATTGACTGCACACCTCCATGATAGGATCGCTGAAGACAAATGGGTGCACAAGCAAATGTGGTGAAGAAAGCTGATGGTGCCCAGCTATCAAAAGAGATAGTGTCTGGGGTCTTAAAGGCTTGAAGGTGAACAAGCGGCCATCTCGCTCAGAAGCAAATAAGCCCACATGGAAGAAGCACACCGGCCAGTGCGATCACGAGGTGCCCAAGGGACCAGATATAAGGCATCATGTAAAAAAAAAAGATATAAGTGTGTGTATGTATGTGTATATATGTGTATATGTATATATGTATGTGTATATATATATTATATTAAATGAAGGGGGAAGTGCAGAGTGGAGACCCAAGGCCCAAGTGTCGGCCAATGGAGATCCCCTCATAGAGGGGCTTAGGAGAGGAGATGGGTTAATTAGGGTGTGAGGTAGTATCGATGAAGAACACAGCTTTCCCCCAGATCCTGGATGCTTCCTCCCCCCAACTACCATGATCCGAATTCTACCTTGCAGGGCTGGATAGGACAGAGGCTGTACACTGGTACATATGAGGGTTGGAGGTACAGGGAATCCAGGGTGGATGATACCTTCAGGACCAAGGGCGTGAGGGACGATGCTGGGAGAGTGGAGGGTGAGTGGGTTGGAAAGGGGGAACTGAATACAAGGAGACACATGTGACCTCTTCCCTGGGAGAGGGACAGCAGAGAAGGGGGGATGGGAGACCCCGGATAGGGCAAGATATGACAAAATAACGAGGTATAAATTACCAAGGGCATATGAGGGAGGGGGGAAAGGGGAGGGAGGGGGAAAAAAAAGAGGACCTGATGCAAGGGGCTTAAGTGGAGAGCAAATGCCTTGAGAATGATTGGGGCAGGGAATGTATGGATGTGCTTTATACAATTGATGTATGTATATGTATGGATTGTGGTAAGAGTTGTTTGAGTCCCTAATAAAATGTAAAAGAAGAAAAGAGAAAAAAATGATTAGGGCAAAGACTGTACAGATGTGCTTTATACAATTGATGTATGTATATGTATGAACTGTGAAAAGAATTGTATCAGCCCCAATAAATTGTTAAAAAAAAAAAGAATAGTCATATGTAGATTCGACGCTTTTTATAGGGTCTAAGGCCATTTATCAGTTAGATTCTGCCATCTACTGCTCCAAAGGCATTAGAATAGCAGCCACTGCAGTGATTGAAATGTTCCACGACTTGAAGAGAAGGGCTTGTGAATGACCGCCAAGGTTTCCCATGCGCCTGCAGAATAGATTTTCTGAATGAACTTCGGTGGTCCCCATAGCACTGCCATTAGTCATGGTAAGTTAAATAAATTACTCCTATCCGTCATCTCCGTATCTAGTGGCGGCGTCAATGTTAGCGTGGGTGACCTTTGAACAGTAATGATGCCAGGCCCTTTGGCAGAAATACAAGGGCAGAGCTGAAGGAAGGGCACTCACTCCAACTGCCCTCAGGGAAGGGTCCTGCTTTCCGTTTCAGAGACGTGTTCTCTTCTTTGTGACAACCTAGAATGCCCTCTTCTGCCACTGGCAGCAATGCTCCTTGGAGTGCCGTGGGGCTTCCCAGGATGCCTGCCTTCTACTAGGATGGGGCATCACGACTGGTACAGGGTCCTCTCAGTGTCTCTGTTATCTCTGGGCCTCTCCCTGCAAGTGCCTCCCCCTCACCTGGAATGTCAGTCAAGTCTACCTCAAACTCTGCTTGCATGGTAACACATCTGGTTGAAGGCTATTTCCTTTTGACACACACACGAAAAACTATTTAACTGGATCTCTTTTCCTTTGAATTTTCAGTAAGAAAATGAAGAAACAAACTTATGGTGCACTGCCCAGCTGCTGTTTTAAGGACTGCGTAGCCCAGCATCTCTTTCTTCTGTTTCCTTAAATTCATTAGATCCATTAAGTCATCTGGTCCATTAAATTTGACGTCTAATATTACTATCATATTTTATTAAGTATTCTAGTTCATCTCCTTTTGGAACTAGGTAATTGTTTTTTTTAAATATGTTTTATTGTGCTTTAGGTGAATGTTTACTCAGCAAATTCTATTCATGTTAACCTTTTTATACAAATAATGCCGTACCTTTGTTTACAATTTTTATAATGTGTCAGTATTGCCATCGATTCCATTGTGTTTGTTCTATTTCTAATCATTTAGGCTTCCTTCCTTCACTTACCATTGGTTCCCTTCCCTGGCTTACCATCTTACCTTCCCTTTTGGGTATATGTTGATTGTGTGATAGCATAAAGCTGCTTTTTGTTTGAGGGAGCGTATAACTCACAGTTGATATTGCTTGTTTTGCCAAGAAAGCTTCCATTCCATGTTCAAAGAATACTTTAGGGATATAATCTAAGGTCTTACAATTCAATCATACCCCAAACTCACTGTAATTAGACTGGCTATACCTCATAGCTACTCTGGATAGGTTTACCAAGTCTAGAACTCCCCAGGGAAGCTGAAAACCGCATCTTTCTCCCACGCAGCTGTGCACCTAGATGTCAGCAATCCAACACCTACCTTGCCATGCCACCACCATGGCTCTTTTTCAGTTCAGGAGGTTTGGCTTTTTAAGGAATTTGAGTTTCTTCTATCTATCTGTATATTTTTCCCATTGTACCATTGATTTTTATAGTGGAACTATATTTAGCTTGGTAAATTAAAAACTTTCTATTGTGAATCAGGTGGGGTTTACATTTCAGGTCATCATCTTTGTGTTCAACAACTTAAAGCTTGAGTTGGTAGTTATCTTTTTGCAGTTCATTCATTTCACTAGTAATGTCTTTTAGATTCATAGTATCTTCGAGGTCCGTCCATGGAATGGGTGCTTGGTGGATTTCCCATTATTCTTTAGAGTTGTGCGGCATTCCACTGGATGTGTGTCTCACGGCTAGCTTACCCAGTCACCCACTGACAGACACTAAGGTGGTTTCCTTCATTTTGCTGATGCAAATCATGAAACCGTGAACATAGATGTGAATACATCTATTCCCGTCACTCCTCTTACACCTGTGAGATATATATGTTGGAGTGTAGTGGCTAGATTGTAAGATATTCCTATTTCTAACTTTTTGAAAAACAACCATCATGTTTTTCATAATAGTTTTACCCTTTTACAGTCCAACCAGCAATGTATGATATCCAGTGCCATCTACACCAAAACGTTGCCCAAAATTGCTGTTTTCTGGTTTTTGACAGTTGTTACCCTGGTAAGGATAAACAAGGGTTGCTTTGTAGTTTTGATTTGCATCTTTCTAATGACTGATTACCAACCAGCATCTTTTGATGTATTTGTTAGTCGCCTGAATGTACTTTTCCAGAAAGTGTTCATATCATTTGCCTGAATTTATATTGAATTTTTATCGGAGTTGTTGACGTTTTACATACATTCTAGAGATGAAACACTTATATAGAGTTGCCAGAGATGTTGCTGAGTCTGTAGTTTTTCTGATTAAGTCTTTGCATATTGGAGTGAGCATGCGTATTTAATTTTTAGGAGGGTCCAGTGCTCTAATTTACCTTCTGCCATTTGTGTGCCTCTGCTTTTGTTTGAGGAGCCCTGGCGGCTAGTGGCTATGCATTGGGCATATTCGCAATGGCAGCAGTTCAAAACCACTAGCTGCCAGCTCCTCCAGAGAATGATGAAGATGAGTCTCAGGAGAGTAAAGAGCTGTAGTCTCAGAAACCCACAGTGCAAGTTCTATCCTATCCAATGGGCTCGCTATGCGTCATCATGGGCTCTACAGCAATGCATTTTGAAGGGTTTGTTTGATTGGTTATATGTTTTGAAAAGAAAGTTCCCTATTTTTAAGTCCTGGTAGCATTAGTGGTTACTAGTTGGGCAGCTAATCACAAGGTCTGTAGCTACTCCTTAGGAGAAAGTCTGGGTTTTCTACTCTACTGTAATAATTTACACCATAACAACAGTGTAACAAACAGAACAAGTAAACAATTACACTTAAAATTTACATAGTAAACAAAACAAAACAAAATATGGGCAGTTCTATCCTGTCCTATAAATCGGCAACTACTGGATTGTAGGGAGATTTTGAGTTTAAGCCAGGAATTGTTTTAGTACAGGAAACGTATAATTTTAATATTTAAGTATTTCATCCATTGTGAGTTAGTTTTTGTGCTTGGTGCTCACTTTTCTGCTTATTGTCAGTTTGCCGGCACTGTTTTTACAGATATTGTTTCTTCTCCACTGACTGGCCCTTTAAGTCTTTGATGGATTCTCAACTCTATTTCATTTCTCTTGCTTTCTTTTTTTTTTCAAAACCGTTTTATTTGGAGCTAATACAAATATCATATGGTTCCATAGTTTAATTACATCAAACAGTATTGTACAATAGCTACTATAATCAGTTTCAAAAATTCTCTTAATTACTTGACATTATTTCCCCTTTACTCCTCATCACCATGCATTGTACCCCACCCCCTGACTTACTGTCTCTATAGGTTCACCAATCCTGGGTTTAATATACTGAAAAATGTTAAACTATAAAACAAAAAAAAATTGGCTACCTCTAATGACAAAATACATCTTAGGTAAATCCCAATATGAAAAACAAAAACACAGAAAATGTTAAAAAACAAAAATAAGGGATCGGGTCTAATATGTATCAGAGGTATGACCAACTGACAAGGTTTTAACCATTCAAGTCAAATTTATCATTTTGATATCTTATTAGAATCTATCCAAATGTACTATGCTTTGTAAGCAGTTTCTTCCCATGCCTTTATTTTGGAGAGAGGAAAATGACCAGAGGTTTATTTTACTGTGTAGCTCTCACAACGTATCCAAGGCTTCCACTGTCGTCTATTACCTTCTGCAAACCAGAAGCTCACATTTTAGGGAATGATGCCATTTCCTCCTTTGGCTTCAGATCATATGATTTACAATGCTTCCATCACTGATGTTGGTGGGCTGCGTCCATGTTGATATCTCATTTAGATGGCTGCTTGTTTGTAAACAAGCCTTTAAGACCCTGTAACATCACTGTTTTGTTTTCTGTTTTAGTGATTTATATCTTCTTAGAGCATAATTCTTGAACAATAGTTTTCAGTTTTTTACTCAAGGAGTTTGAATGTCATCTAATTTCAATTCTAAATCTCTGTGTCAATCTATGATTCTATGTAGTCTGACACCATACTTATGATCCTCTAAAAACCAAAAAAAACCCTTTTCATTTCTACAGCAAACAGACACATATTTCATGATTTTCTCAGTGGCAAAAAATGTTGACTCTGATATAGTATGACAAAAATATTTTGGGTACTGTCACTGACTCTCCTAAATATTGTAATTATAGTAAGAAATATCATAGGCTATTGATTAGTTAATGGGATTAACCTTGAAGTTTGAGGTCTTTCAAAGCTCTTCTTTTGTTCTGAGAAATAAAAGCACACTAAAAGAATTTGTTTCTTCTAGGATTTGTGAAGAATCACAAGATATATATGGAAATACTTTGAGTTACAAGGAAGGTCAACAGTATATAGTCTGAATTTTAATGAAAAAGAAAAAAAAAATGTGAATAACAAAGTCAAGAGCAAAGTTGAATTTAATACTCCATATCTTCACTTTTTCTCTAGCTGTACATTTTCATTAGTGCATTTTACAGACAATCACTTTGTAAGAAGAGTTTAAAATATCTAAACTGCTGAAAAGAACTATATCTTTTATAGTCCTTTGATTTTGGAAATGAGGGCTTATGATTTTTAATTTTGATAACCACAGATAGATACTGTCAGTGATTTAAATAAAATCACTACTTATTATTTATGTCATCTCACATAATGTGACTAAGAATGGCAAGATAATTTTGCATATTCAAATGTCAAAGTTGACCAAGATAAAAAATTCTATGCAATATTTAAAGAGAATAATAATAATAAATAATGCTTAAAGGAAGGAACATAGCATATCTTACTGTAGAAATCTATTCCTTTTGGAAACTTCTTTGAAAATTTACATCAAGATATATTAAATATTTATATTATTTGCTCTAGTAATTCCACTTTCAAAGATCTACCATAAAGAAATAATCAAGACTAATATCACAATGCATACTGATATTTTTATAGTTTTAAAATTTATAACATTTGTAAAACATCTAAATTCCCTAAACTGGGGATATGAGTAAACATATTTTGGTACATTTTGATAATGGGGTTTCTTATAGCCATCAAAACATTTGTATTATACAGTTTTATTGACATTTAATTCACATATTATACAATTCCATGTTTAAGTATATATTAAAGATAATTGTGAATTTTTAACCCCCAATTAATTTTAGAACAATATCATTCTTGTATCCTTTATTATTAATTTCTGCCCAACCTCCCTTATAATAAACTACCTAGATTAAAAAATTATTGATCTAGTTGTCATATCTATAGATTTACTTATACTGTTTCATATGAAAAATAATTCAAGTAAAAAAATACATGAAAGAAAAACCAGCAACCGAAGCCGACTAAAGAGAGCTGAAAGTAATAAAACCAAATTGCAAATGGGATAAAAGGAAAAACAAATGGTAAGATATTAAATTTTACTTTAACTTTATTTTCAGTAATCCACGTTCTGTTGCATTTCATCTCAAGCAAGACTATTTCTATCCTCGGTCAATGAGAATTCAGTGGAGACTTAATCCATATGAGGGTTTGCAAAGGAATTTGGGGCTTTCACTGTCAGCCTTTTTCAATTAATTATACATTAAGAAAACATCCCAGCCCTGTCCAGATCAAGTTCACAAGTCCGACATTAGCCCCTATGTCTGATAACAATCTGTAAAGTCCTCTTCAGAGTCACAAAACACATGCAGTGACGCTGCAGGAAGATCACAGGACAGCGGGAGGGAAGTCTTGTGTATCCAGTGGCACTATAAGCATCTCAGCCCTGCCATGGGTCTCCATGTGTCTCCTCAGCTCAGGGCACTACAGTAGCTCTGTGTGTCTTGTCAGCTACAGTGTCTCCGAGGGAGTCAGCCTGTGTTCCAGCTCCAGTGAGCTATTTATCTCTTAGTGCCTCCAAAAGAGGTCATCAAGCAGCAACCTGACTGACAGGCTAAGCTCCACCCCTTCACTTGTGAGTCTCAAATTGACAGCAGATTATGTCACTACCACAAAATGTGACTGAGGAAAGGCGCATTCTCAAAGGAGGGTCAGCCGTGGTCATATGAACGGAGGGAAGCCTGTGGGAATGGAGTCTGCTGGATCTGCATTAGCTGTTGGGGTACAACACAAAGTAAAAGAAGCAACTGCAAAATCTACTATGAATGGGAACTTGGAATGTACAAAATATGAATAGATGATAACTGGAAATGGTTAAATAATGAAATGAAACACACGAAGATTGACAGTCTAGGCTTTAGTGAGTCGAAATGGAATGATATCAGCCATTTTGAATCAGAAAATCACATAGTTTGCAATGTCAGGAATGACACAATCAAGAGGACTGGCATTGTGTTAATTGTCAGAAAGGACCTTTTCGTGTCTTTCTTGAAGTATGAGGCTTTCTGTAATATCTATCTACCTTCAAGGAAATCCACTATCTACAACTATTTTTTAAATGTATGCACTAACCACGATAGCTAATGATGAAGAAATTTAAGAATTATATCAATATCTTCCATGTGAAATTGATCAAACATGCAATCAAGTGCATTGAAAATTATTGTAGATTAAAATGCAAAAATTATACACAAAGAGTAAGGAACACCAGTTGTAAAATATGATATTGATGTTAGAATTGAAGTTAGAGATTGCATGATATAATTTTGTAAAACCAATGAATTTTTCATAATAAATATATACATTTTTTCAACAACTCAAACTGCAACTATGTGCATGGACTTCTCCAGATGGAATACACAGAAATAAAATAGACTACATCTGTGGGAAGAGATGCTGGAGAAGTGAAATATAAGCCACTAAAACCAGGCCAGGGTCTGACTGTGCAACAGACAACCAATTGCTCATAAGTTAGTTCAAGTTGAAGATGAGCAAGAACCAATTGTGCTAAAGGAAGAAGTTAAAGTTGCATTGAAAGCAACAGCCAAAAATATGGCTCCAAGAATTTATGCAATAGCAATTGAAATGTTTCAACAGGCTGATGAAACACTGGAAGCACTTACTCATCTTATGCTAAGAAATTTGAATGAGAGATACTTGGCCAACTGACTGGAAGAAACCCATATTTGTACTCATTCCAAAGAAAGGTGACATAACACAATACTCAAACTATAGAACAATACCACTGATAGCACACGCAAGTAAAATTTGTTGAAGATCACAAACAACAGTTGAAGTAGTGCATTGGACCTTGGCTGAAAAAAGAATACTAGAAAGATGTCTATTTGTGCTTTATTGGCTATGATAAGGCATTTGACTATGTGGATCATAATGAATTATGGATAACTTTGAGCAGAAGGGACAATCCAGAACACTTAATTTGTTCAAGCATAACTTGTACATGGATCAAGAGACAGTGTAAAATGAACAAGAGAGAATGGCATGATTTAAAATCAGGAAATATGTATCTTATCACATTTAACCTTTATGATGAGCAAATAATCAGAGAAGATGGATTGTATGAAGAAGAATGTGACACCTTGTTTGGAATAAGACTTATTAACAACCTGTGATGTACAGTTGACACAACCTTACTTGCTGAAAGGGAGAAGGACTCGGGTACTTGCTGATGAAGGTAAAAATATTTCAATCTGTAGTGTGGACTACAGCTCAATGTAAAGTAAATAAGGGGAAATTGGCTACATAAGACCTTTTTAGACTATTGAAAAGCTACTTTGAGGACTAAAGATCACCTGACCAAAGTTATAGTATTTTCAATGGCCCCATATGCATATGAACGTTAGACATTGAATAAGGAAGAACTAAGAAGAATCAGTGCTTTTGAATTGTGGTGCTTAGGTGAAAATATTGAAATTACAATGGACTGCCCCAAAAGACAAACAAATCTGTCTCATAAGAAGTACAACCAGTCAGGCATCTAAGACACAGAACATAATCATGCCCAATGTGAAGGGGTGCTGGTGGCATGGAGTAGAGACCCAAAGCCCATCTGTAGACCATTGGACATCTCCTCATAGAAGGGCCACAAGGAAGAGATGAGCCAGTGAGAGTGCTGTATAGCCACTGACGAAACACACAACTTTCCTCTAATTCTTTGGTGCTTCCTTCCCCCCACTATCATGACCTCAATTCTACCTTACAAATCGGATTAGACCAGAACATACTCACTGCTACAGATTAGAGCCTGCAACACAGGGAATCCAGGATAGATAAACCCCTCAGGGCCAACAATGAGAATAGAAATACGAGGAAGATTAGGCTAAGGTCGGGCGGGGGGGGGGGGAGGAGAATTGATAACAGGATCAACCTAGAACCCCTCTGGATGAACAACAGAAAAGTGGTTAAGGGTGACAAAGGATGATGTAATATATGAAAATAATAATAATATCAAGGGTCTATGAGGGAGGGTAGAAAGGGGAGGGAGGGTGAAAATGAGGAGCTGATATCAATGACTCAAATAGAAAGAAAATGCTTTGAAAATTATGATGGCAACATATGTACATATTTGCTTGACACAATGGATTGTGATAAGAGATGTAAAAGCCCCACCAAAAATACTTAATAATTAAAAAAAAGTACAGCCAGAGTGCTTTTTACTCACTAGAAGTCCAATGCGCTATCCATTGTGCTACAGAGCCTCCTCAGAGTGCTTTTTAAAGCAAGAAATGGTGAGACTTTGTCTTACACAATTTAAACATGTTATCAGAAAGACCAGCCCACGGAGAAGGATATGATGTTTGATAAAGTAAAGGGGCAGTGGAAGAGAGGAAGGCACTCAAGAAGATGAATTGACACAAGTGGCTACAGCATTGGGATCAAGCATAGGAACAATTGTGAGGATTGTGCAGGATGTAGCAGTGTTATCTTATGAATAGGGTCCTGATGGGTCGGAACCAACCTGATGCCACTTAACAACAATTCTTTGAGCACACTAGTTATTATTCTTCCTGTGTGGACTTAGCTGACACCTCACTTAGGTATCATTCAATCGGCTCTGACCCATAGTGGCCTGTGCACAACAGAACAAGACACTGCCAACCTTACAACTGTTCCTGTGTCCAACCCCATTGATGCAGCCACCGTGTCACTCCACTAGACAGCTACTTGGCCAGTGTCGGCACAGCTTCCAAGCATTGTCAGATCCTGAAAGCCTAAAAATCTCACTTAGATAATTGCTTGTTTAAAGACAAGTCTTTATGGTCCCAGGCACTATTTTTTTCAGCTATACAGGTACCATCAGATTTTTCATTACACTATCGCACGTATATCTTCAATCTTCTCTTCATAAGTGTAAATATTGAATAGGGCCGGGTCATAAGAAATAATTGTTCTTAAATCAATGTTTAAGATTAAGTATAGGTTGAAAATCCATTTATAGATCTATGGTTTACATATATCCCTGGTCTACTTTAAAGACATTTTTATTTTGTTGGAGAATATTATAAACAATATCCTGAAGCATATGGTAATTCTATTTATAGTATCATTAATTTAATCAGTGGCATAGAATTAAAATACTGTTGGATGAAGGAAAGTATTCATGTGTAGGATAGCTTTTCAGACTAAAATACATGGATTTTTTTTACTTGTACAGTTTAAAATATTAAATCACTAGATACTATTTAGGTCAGTGGTTCTCAACCTGGAGGTCACGACCCTTTTGAGGGTTGAACGGCCCTTTCACAGGGGTTTCCCGATTCATAATAGTAGCAAAATTACAGTTATTAGTGAAATGAAAATAAGTTTATGGTTGGGGGGGGTCACCACAACATGAGGAACTGTATTAAAGGGCCGCGGCATTAGGAAGGTTGAGAACCACTGATTTAGGCAAACAACGAAGATAAAAGATATGGCAAAACTTTCAATGATGCTCATTTTCTAAGAGATAAGGCATAAGGCATGTCATAAAATAGAAAGGGGAATAAGAAAATAGAAAATGCATGGTAGTCTGAAGTTGACAATTATTGAGCACCCTTAAAACAAGAGATCTGAACCAAAGTCCAATCGACTTCCTAATCCACAACCTTGGATAGCAGTCTCTTCTCATAATTGGATGTTTCAGACTTCAGGCTAACAGCGAATTTGTTTGCTTAATTTGCTATAGGTAGTTTAAGGTAAAGCCTGTTTCGTTAGGTAGTTTCCAAATAAGATTCTTCTGGGGCTGCCCATGAAAGATGCTGTACATTTTTAAAAAGAACAATTGTTTTTAAAGAGCTTTGAATAAACTCAATGGTACAGGGAAATATTTGCAATGGTAAATAGAGAAACAGGATTAAAAAAAAAAAACCAAACATAATTTCTATAAAGTGACTTCAACAACAAATTACATAGCCTCATAGAAAAAATAGAATAATAGAAACACACTCAAATATTAATGTCAATTATATTTCTATGGTAGAATTGCTAGTGATTTTCATTTTAGGTATTCTACATTTCTTATTTATAATTATTAAATTAGACAATACACAGTTAAAATAAGCATCAAGTGTCTTGGTCAGTAGAATTCACCAAATTCGTCTTCAGTCATATTGAACATGTTACAGTACACTAGTTTCACTTTGTTCATGTGATTGCTGTTACTTGAGAAAAGACAACTTCAGAACCAAACTGAAACTTTTCACCATCTTGGCCTACCTTACTATTTGTGGCTTGACTGTGTTCCCTGCTGGGTTGTGAGCGCTGTGGTCTCTAGTGCTTTTCTTCTCTATGTTTATAACAAGCTAGCACAATGACACATACATGACAATAAATGTTGACAGAAGTACATTTACAAAGACTCATGGCAGTGTATGGCAAATGTACACACACACACACAATCAAGTGCTCTCTAGAGGCAGGTTAAGTTTAACTCTTGATTTTGTTCTCAATTTCAGGAAATTTTCGTCTGGATAGCTGAGATTTATATATTAGAGTTATGCACATCCACTCATGCCATTTACATACATAATTATAAATATAAAGTACTAAAGAACTTTTTGCGTTGGAGATATATTTTTAAATGATAAATTTGAACAACTGATCAATTTGCAGAGCCAAGTTTAAGGACTATAGATTTAACAAACTTTGCCACTTTTCAGAAGCACCACTATACAATTAAAACTTATAAACTACATTAGTACTTCTGTATGTATATCACTGTTGTAGTTGTTAGTAGATGTGAAGCCATATATATTATGGGAGCCCATGATTTACTAAACAAAAATATTACTTAGTCTTACATCATAAAAATTGTTTGTATACTCGTCTCTTGTTTGAGTTACTGTAGATGAAGATGTAACCTGCTACAGGGCTGGACTATGAGCCCCCTCGATTGGAAGTCATGCAAAACTCGGTAATCAAATCACAGAAAGGCTTCATAAATTTATTTGATAAGGTCATTCATTATGTTGTATTAGAAAAGACAGTTGTCATGGGAATAGTTTAAAATTAACTGAATATAACCCTGGTCACATGTCCTAATGTAGGTGGATCTACTCCAAATGCTTTTTAGTTGAAAAATAACTGAAGCAAAATATGAAGGAGATTAAAATGATCATTTAAGGATATTTCCGTTCACTATGCAGATAAAAAGAAACACTTGAGAATCCCCCAAAGTTTTGAGCCATTTCTATTTACATGCTAAAATATTCACATCTCTGCTCTTTTAATAAATTGCAGATTTTATTCAGAGTGGCTCAGGGCAGTATAACCAAATCGGTCTGATTTTTGAAGACTCAGTTAATACAATGGAGAAGATATGTCTGGGAATGATAGCAAACAGATAAGATTACTTCTGTGGAAAACACATTACCTTTAGTTCACTACCAAGGTATTTGGCTTTCGATGACTTGCTATGCTGCTAATTCAGGTGACAAAATGAATTAATGTGCTTTTATGGAAGAATGACAGATTCTAAACATAGTTTTTAAAACGGCCGTACCTGAATATAAGTAATTTCATTATTATGCAACCAAATAATTTAAAAATCTGTGGAATTCCTGCTGGGGAACAGTTTTTACTCAATGAAACATTATTAAAAATACATTTACTTTAATAAATGCATATTTTAAAGTGTACATTTAAGTCTTGAAATTTATAGATTTTTGTCTTCAACTACTTGTGCATGAATTTCATTGATACAATTTGAACAGGGTGAAACATTTTTTTAATGTAAAATTTTTTTAGATAGTTGTTTGCATTTAACAAAAATCCTAACTTGTATATTTTTGTGTAAGTACAACTTATCTCAGTCTATAAGGTATTTGTTTATTTATAAATTTAAAGATTTTATAGCAGTATTTTTAGCAAAATGTATTCAACATTTTAGAGTAGCAATCATCTCTGTACTTCAGATCAGAAGGATAAAAATATACCAGGCTTATGTGTATAAAATATGTGCATATTTTGAGGTGTCATGTAAACAAATACATATTACATGTTTTTCATAATCTCTATCCTTTAATTAAGGTTACAGTAACATACAAATTTTCTGGAGTTTTAAATAGTAGTATAAAAACTAAAATTCTTCACCAAATGTGCTGCCTGGGATGTCATTTACAAAAGCATATGATACTGTACTCTTCTGGGTGCCTCATCTATACTGAAACAGAGTAAGGATACCTTTTCAAAAAGTGTCCAAAATTTCAAATAAACTCATATTTAATCGTATCTATTTAATATTATCTTATCTTGACATTTACTATATGAATACATAATTAAAATTGTGTATTCAATCTAAAATGTTCCTCGCCTGCTACAAAACACAAATCTTTTAGTAACATGCAAGTTTTCACTCCACACCTTGTATCTGATCTATCATTATTACTGTGGAGCTACAGTAATATTTAATATTGAGCTATATGTAATATTGAACTATATCATTATTACTATGGAGCTATTGCAAGGCATTGCGCTGCTAGCCACAATATGAGCGGTTCAAACCATAAAGGTTTAGAGCTTCAGAAACTCTATACAGAGTCACTGTGATGGGAACCGACTAGATGGCCGTGCGTAATTGAGTTCTAGAGAAAGTAGATTTATTGTGGAACCGTCTCAGTGTCTGTGCTGTCCAAACATGGAGGGAAAAACCTGGAACAAAGCCTAAGGAGTCGCTTAGGACCGTGAGGATTTCAGCTATAGAGTAACAATAATATTTTCTCTGTATCAGTGCCTTATTGTCTTTAAAAATAACTTTCAGTGTTGATTTTCACAATTATAAACAAGTACAATTTATCTAGTAATTTAAATAAATGTTAACAAATGCTCTGCATTGATGCCTAATTTGCGAGTACATATGATGATCTTTGTTTTGAAGCAATCTGTCTTGTTGAACCCTTATTTAAAATTTTCTCTGAAGATTTTCTTTTTCTTTAAAAATAAAGTGATTGTTTGAAAAAAGTAAAATGCAATTTCCTGTATTGTTCTTTTAAAAAATTAAAAACTTTTAAAAGAGAGGCTAGTGGACTAGCATTAGAATTAATGTACTGTGGTAACAGCACTTCTTTCCCTGCACACTTCCTCCTTCCAATTGCCTACCTCCATCCCTGATGTTATTACGAGACCTTGTCCACATGTTTTATTGACTAATGTAATAGGACCCTCTCTGTGACATAAAGATAACAACTTAAAAAATACAGATATGCCTCACAGTTTGAAAGTTCACTTTACACCACTTGTTTTTCTGAAGGACCTATATTAGTACCTGTTTCTGATAACAGAAGGAAATCAGAAGATGATATTAGGAATAAAGGGGAAATGGAAGATGAGCCTTCAGGGATTGTTCTGTCCTTTCCTTAAAGAGTCAACTTGCACCCCTGGCAGCAGAGTGGCATCCCCCAACCCCTCGCCTGGGAGCCACACTCCAGCAGTGAGTGCTGGTCGATTTGAAATGTGTTTGTGAATACTGCTTATTAATGTTAGTTTAGGGTTCACGTGTTATTTGGTATGTTTCCGTAAATTCTATTTGGGGTCTGAGAACACTCCAACAAGAATTCGCATAGAAACGAATGTCATTGCTGCTTCATTTTGTGCCTTTTTGGCTCAAGAAAAGTTTCATGGAACATACTACGTTCCGATAGTGCAAGAAACCTGTAATCAGAGCACCAGACTTTTTCTGCAAAGAGTATATTTTGACTACCATACACGGTCTCTTTAGCCAACTCAGATATTAAACATACTCTTTGGGGAATCTTAAGCTTGCTTACATATTGTGTATACTTAGTATGTTCTTGTTCCTCAGCATGTGGCCTAGTATTATTCAAATACATACTGCAAAGAAGAGCTGTCATTGTTTTTGAAGAGTGCACTCTTTTTCTAACACTTTTAATACTTTTCTTCTCCTTTATATCATTATTCCTAAAACAAAACAACAAAACTCACTGCCATTGAGTTGATGCCTACTCATACAAATGGTGATTATTTATTGGTATGATGAAGTGTGGTCCTTTTCTCTAAATCCAGCAAGTCTTTGTGTTTAATCCTTATTTGGAACATTCTCTGATGATACTCCTTTTACTTTGAAGTAAAGTGAATGTTTGGAAATAAAAAAGTATAATTTTCTGTATTGTTCTTTAACTCATCACTTGTTTGAAAATAATCCAAAGCATATAACAATAAAATATGAATTCCATACTTTGTGAGTGGCCTTAAATAAACAAAATTAAAATACTTAAAATGTGTCACATTATTTACATTGTGCCCTCATTGAGATATGAAAGAAATAAACTCATAGATTTTTAGAACATGTATTCAGTTTGCTATCGACAAAAACTTTATTTTACTGCAAACACAGAAAGACATAGATGCCGCTGCTTTCCCTTTGGAGATAGAGCAGTTGGGTAATGGATAACAAACCACCTGTCTTCTGCTTGGTGAAAGTACTCTTGTTGCTCTGTGTTCAAAGAAGCCCTCCTGGCAGCCATTGCCATGTTCTATGTTGTAAGTTAATAAAGTTACAGTCTAATGATCTTTTTGACTAAACGACACTTCTGAGAGTCTTTTGCCCAAAGGGTTCTCACTGTTAGTGAAACCATTCCCTGTGCTCTGTGGATGTTTTGCCTCTCTGTCCTTTCTCATGGATGAATTAATCAGAATAGTGAGACTCATTTCCAATGATGATCCCACTGCCTCCCAGTCGACAGGTGCACTCACTACCTAGAAGCCAGTTATTTCTCCTGTTCTCTTTATTATGTCCACAAAAGCTTACCACATTGTATTAATTGGGATGCATGATTGGTATTTATTTGTAAAGTTTACTCATTTTTTCTTGAAATGCTTATATTATCAAGGCAAAGTGTTCATGTTTCAATTAGGATGTCAGTTAAATGATTTATTGTTTATGTATGTGTATTTTTTCTCTTCAAATACATAAAGTTATTAATCCCTGGAAGTTAGGAAGAGTCACAAAATAGTTTACGTGACTTATCTCTCCCAGTTTAATCTCATTCTTGTTTTCTCTTTGATTGATAAATGTATACAACTATTTTTACTGAGGTCTTACTAACCATAACATGATCTCAGTAATAATAATTGTATGAATTATATTATTTATGAGTGCAAAAAATATCATACAGTTTAGTAGAATTGGAGAGGGAGTTGTTTGTTTGCTATTATAAAGCATTGAACAAAATCTGAACATTTTATATCATCCTATTGAGCAAACCAGTATATCTAGCACTTTAATATTGTTTTCCTTTTTTACTTCACCTTCATGGATATAGCAGTTGAATGGGAAGCAGCATTTGTATTTTATTATATGAATATTGTAAAATGTAGCTTTCTTTGCAAAATTTGATGTAACTAGTATTTCCTCATTTTGTTTTCATGATACATTTGCTATTTAGATTGTATATGCTATTGCTCTAGGATTAAGTATTTATTTATTAATATACAGTATCATGGACTATCAATTACAAGGGCCAGCAGTTCAAAACCGCCAACAACTCTGGGAGAAAGACAAGGCTTTCTACTCCTCTGACAAGTTACAGGCATCAAAAGCCACAGGGTCAGTTCTACCCTTTCTGATAAGGTCGCTATGAGTCAGACTTGTCCTGATGTCAGAGAAAGATATTGAAAAAAGGGGTCCTGGCTCCATGGTAGTTACAGCTCATGGTCACTAACTTAAAAAAGTTAAGTTGTCAACCCCCAGCTACTCCGGGGGGGTGAGGAGGTGGTGGTGCAGAAAGGCGTGTCAGCCTGCTTCCATAAACCCTCTTGAGAAGTTGTCGTCTGACAGGTCGCTCTGAGTCAGAATGTACCCAACAGCAGTGGGTTATACTCCACCAATGAGCCAGCTGAGAGCTAATCTGTGTTTTCCATTTAACCTACCTTGTTTAGCCCAGGTTCTCTCTTTCACTTTCTCTTATCTGTGGAGGTGAGAATATTGCTCTCCATTCACTATCATGCTGCTGGACTTCAAGATGCTTCCATTCCACTACTAATAGTTTGACATTCTTTTAAATGTTCTTTTTTTCATCTAATGATCACAGAGTAAATTATTACTTGAACTTTGTTCTATTTAATTTTGAATTTATATTGTGGATTTGCTACCCCCAAGGACACTGTGAACTCTGCCAAGGGATGCTCAATGTACAAACTACCTTCTTACACTTCTTGGATCCCGAGTCAATCCTGATGCAATGTTCCATTTATTACTTTTTCTTTCTATTTTTCAAATAATTTGTTAGAAATTCTAAGTGTAATTTTTAAATGAAATCATAATTTTAAGAAGATTTTTGGTCAATGGACATTTCCTTTCATTTTAAAGAAATGTTCTTTTTCATTCTCAATGTAGTCATATTCTGATAGAGTAGGATCATGCTCACAATAATGGGACTAACTGAAAACAACCACTATCTTGAGTCATCAGGGAAGAAACATTCTCCATAAAGCTTCTTAACTATCCTACTTTCCCTGACCTTGTGCTTCTGTGAGCCTTTGCAACTCTTGTACAATGTAAGGCACATTTCACCCCTAATTTTATGCTATCCCGAGTAATTTATTGAAAAGCAAGTGCTAGACCTAATTATACAAGAGAATGATATTGATCACTGATATTGCATGAGTAAAATTTTGCTTAACATCACCCAACAATGATTGCAGCAGTAAATTGGCAGGGAACTTCCAGAAGTCCAGGCTGGATTCAGAAGAGGCTTTGCAGAAGGGATATATCGTTGCCAATGTTTGATGGCTGTTGACTCAGAACAGATGATACCAAAAAGATGGTTATTTGTCTTTCATTGACTGCACGAAGGCATTTGACTGTGGACTATAGTAAACTGCGCAGAACCTTGAGAAGAACGCGAAATCCAAAACACTTCAATTGTACATGGATCAAGAAGCATTACTGCAAACAGAACAAGTGAATATTGCATGGTTTAAAATCAGAAAAGGTGAAAATCAGGGTTGTATCCTTTCAACATACTTGTTCTATCTATGAGCTGAGTAAGTCATTAGAGAAGTTGGATTATATGAAGAAGAAAGCAGTATCAAGACTGGAGGAAGGTTTATTGACAACCTGCAGTATGCAGATGACACAACCTTGCTTGCTGCAAGTGAGGAGGACTTGAAGTACCTTCCGGTGAAGACCAATGATGATCGCCTGCAGTACAGATTCCAACTAAATGTAAGGAAGACCGAAGTCCTCACAACTGCACCAATAGGTGGCACCACGAAAAATGAAGAAAAGGCTGAATTTGTAAAGGATTTTCTCTCTTGGATACATAATCTATGCTCATGGAAGCAGCAGTCAAGAGAAGAAAGGACATGTTGCAGTAGGTAAATCTGCCGCAGGAGAACTCTTTAGAGTATTGAAGAACAAGGAGGCTACTTTGAAGACTAAGGTTCACTTGTCTCAAATCATAGATCCTTCATTGCATCATATGCATGTGAAAGTTGGACACCGAATAAGAACGATCATAGAAGAATAAATGCATTTGAATAGTGATGCTGGAGAATATTGAAATTACCATAAACTACAAAAAAAACAAAGTGAACTTTGTAAGAGGTAAGGCCAGAGCGCTCCGTAGAGGCAAGGATGGCAAGACTTCATCTTGCATACTTTGGACATATTGTCAGAAGAGACCAGGCACTGTTTGGTAAATTGTAGGGGCTGTGAAAAAGTGGTCCTTGACAGGGTGAATTGACCCACACGCTGCATCGATGGCCTCAGCCAGAACGATTGGCAGGATGGTGCAGCACCATGCAGTGACCCATAGGTCACTATGGGCCGGAGCCAACTTGCTGGCACATAACAATAACAACAGACTTGTTTGATTGATTAAATGATAAACTATTTTAAGGCAGAGCTATCCTAAATTTTTATATCCTTCTATACTTTTATAATTCCAAAAGTTACATTGCTAATGCTAACAAAATCAATGCATTTATTAGCTACCGAATGGATCATTTTTACGTCAAAAACAACAAATATTTATGAGTGGTCGCGTAAGTCTGGGTAGACTAGATAAACAAATCCACAGAAATGCATATGTATATAATAGATAGTTTTATATAAAGAGTAAGTGTACATTAAGAAATCATCCCAACCCAGTGTTGTCCAAGCCCCTAAATCCAACATTAATTAGCCCATATGTCTAACACCAATCTACAAAGTCCTCTTCCATCTCACAAACACATGCAAATGATGCCGACTACAGGAGTAAAGCCAAATCAGTGAGTGTGTAAGCATCTCAGTGCTGGCAGGGGTGTCCAAAGGGTTGCTCCAGCACCTAGGGCTGCATCAGGGTAGGTCTATGCAGCTTTTCCTCAGGGATGTCTCACAGCAAGTGAGCTTTACTAGTTGAAGCAGGGAACTGGCTAAGGCAGCCACAACTGGCCCAACTATCAGACCTGAGAACTAGAAAGGCGAGGCTCACCGAGCCATTTATCCCTCCACCCTTCAATCAATCCCATATGTGTTTTTTGGCCAGGTTGGCACAATAAAACTTAACTATCTCAGTGGTTATCTTCAATAGTAGTACCATAAAGATCAGAATATCTTTATTTAAATCTTAATTCCATAGAAATTAAATTTTTTGAAAGATCATAAAATAAAATTCTTGTCTTTTTGAAATGTGCGTCTTTTTTTACAATGTATACTGTACATATTTGTCTATTAACATCTTTATTGATGGATCATTAGAAATGAAATTTGGGTTGTTTAAAAAGAGATACACACTAATGGTTTCTATGTCAGCTAACACCAGAATTTCCTTTAATCAATTACTTTAGCTATGATAATGATATATAACAGCGAGTTGACAATTCATTCTTATGAGGGATCCGATCATAAAATCTGTGTAAGACATAAGAGTTCTGTGTGCATTTAGAATCTTATATTAGAGAGCAACAGAACAAAGCATGCTGGTCGAAACCACCAGGTTGTCTTTATCTGCAAAGAACAAAATTAGGAGTTATCAGTGTGCCCTGAAGTTGCTTTTCAATGAAATGCTAAAAATTAAAGTGTAAACAAGAAACTCTATTTAATACTCTTTATAAAAATCATTCACACACAGGTAACTATCCATACAGCATAACATAACAAATTTAAAAGTGCAAACCCATTGTCATCCAGTTAATTTGGACTTTTAGTGACACTAAGAATTCATCTTACTTGGATCCAAAGTCAACGTTCATGAAAGCAGCAGTCAAGAGATCAAGTGTATGTAGCATTACTTTAGGTAAATCTGCTGCATAAGATCTCTTTAAAGTGTTGAAAAGAAAGGAGGTTACTTTGAATACTACGGTGTGCCTGACTCAAGTTGTGGTATTTTAAATTGCCTTATATGTACATGAGAGCTGGACATTGAATAAGGAAGATTATCAAAGAATGAATGCATTTTAATCAGGATGTTGCGGCAGAGTTTTGAAAGTACCATGACCTGCCCAAAGAACAAACAAAACTGTCTTGGAAGAAGTACGCTCAGAATGCTTCTTAGAGGCTATGATGACAAGAGTCCTCATGTGCTTTGGATGTGTCAGGGGATATCAGTCCTGAAGAAGGCCATCATGTTTGGTTCAGAAGAAGGTCGGTGGAAATGAGGGAGACTCTCAAAGGATGGATTGCCACACTGTTTGTAACGATGCGCTCGAACATAAGGGCAATTGTGAGCATGGCACAGAACTGGGCAGAGCTTTGCACTGTTGTATTTAAGGTCACAATGGCTTAGAACCACGTTGTCGGCAGTAGGTAACACGACACGACAGCGGAGAACTACTCCACTGGCTTTCCGAGACTGCAAATATTAATGGAAGCAGATTTCACAGCTTCCTCCCACAGAGAACTTGCTGGATTTAAACAGCTCAGTTTGGCTAGCAGCTGAGTGCTTTAATTACTGTGTATGACCAGGGCTCTTTTTAAAGAGTATATCTACATTTTGAGTTTGATAAAAATACACCCTGACAACTATTTTTTTATTCCCTTCCTCTTAAATGAGTTCATGATTTTGTTTTCTAAGTCCTAGTGATTTGATCCTGAAATACCATTATTGTCTGCATTTAATATTTGCACATCGTAACATGTCCCCGAATTAAGAGGTCTAATCTCTAATATGTCCTTAGAGTGATCTTTGCCCTTACAATGCTCTTAGTTACTAAAGTACTAACTTCTGTTTTATGACACAGCTGATTGTGCTGAATAGTATAAAGCAATTCATGAGATATAGTTCTTGTCCTATTTATCTCTATATGAGAGAAAATTCATGCATTATTTTCCATAAAGAGAGAGTGAAGCTCAAGCTCAAGCGATATACTGGAAAAAACTGGCAGAAGACTTGGAGGTCTCAATGAACATGATGAGTACCCTCTTGCCTGGCTATTTATCCGGTGGCATATCACCTCTTCAGCAAATTCCGTATGAAGACTTACTGCTCCAATTACACACTAAGCCAATGCTCTTTTGTTCATTAACTATACACCCTTTGATGTTCAGCTCTCATTTACACAATGTCAATATGCTCCCTGCAGCTCCTAGTGCTCTTCTCAAACAAACTATGACCTTTAATTGAAAGGAGGAAATTAGTTGTGCTACTGTGGCAGGACTTATGCTTGGGAGTTGAATTTACCAGAAAAGACAGTTTTTCCGAGCTGTGTGCTGGGCGAGTTGAAAGTGAGGGCGGGGTTGAGGAAAGTAGGACTATTCTGACTAACTATGACATGTGAAACCTTATAATAAACAGACTAATATAAAATCCACATAGTGAAACAATAGATGAATAAAGCTGGAAGATGACTTCCATTGTCCTCTATCTTCAGTGTGTTAGTGTAAAGAACTGACAGTAAGCTCCTTGTTCTAATGACTAATGACTTCTCTCTCTTCCCTTTCTGAAATCATGCTGTTAGTGACTAATCAGTTTCAATAATAATATTGTATCCTCAGTTAACACTTATCCTCTGAAAAGCTAAAAGAGGACAAAATTGTCCCGATTCACTGATTGATTTTATTCTCCAGAACTTTGTATGCTTTCACAGCCATTCTGCCTAATTATGTGATTTTCAAAATTATGTCAGTGCAGAAAACAAAAATAAAAACCCTACCTTGTAGTTTGGGGGATGCAAAGAATCAAGGGCATCCCCCATGGCGGCTATGCTGACACCGTGCTAACACACAGATTAAATCCTTTCCTGTGTCTCACTCTTCCCTGGCTTCTTGTCCTTTGTGGGTACAAATGAAGCCAGCTTTTCTTTCTTCTACCAACTGCTGTCACAGTAGTTACTGGCCTGCCTTGTTAAACTACCTCTGGTGTGACACAGAATTTGTATCCAGTTCAGTCAGATGACAAAACAGAAGATCAAGTAATATGCAACGAGAGATGATTCTGAGATGCTTTTCAAAACCTTCTAGGCCTTTAAGTGTTGGCCCTGATTGACAGTGCCAAGAACACGGTAAATGAATGAGAAAACTTTTCAATAACATTTAAAAATACTTACTCATCTCTGGTACTTCTCCAACTTTCCCAGACAGATTGTGTGGGACAGGGACTGCATTTCTCAAAAGAAGAAATAAGCTTAGTGATCTGACAAATGCATGCATTCTTGTAAGATCAAAGTTACTGGATATTTTTTAAAAGCCCAACTGGAAATTCTGAAATATGTGACCACTAGTTATTCCATTTACCTAGTGGAATAACAATCAAACTACCCCAAACTGAAGGTCCCAGAATGTCAACTAGTTTCTTTTCCTCTAGGTCTCTATGAGTCAGAAGTAAACAGAGGAATGACTTGCACATCTTCTGTCTGGTGCGCACCTGGGAAAGCATGAATTACAGAGGGGCACTCACATTCGAAGTTGGAAGCATCTGGAAGGTTTTCACCTACAAGTCAAGTGCCTCGGCTGAGGTGGCTTGAAGGCTCAGCTGGACTTGTCAGCCAGAACTCCCACATGATCCTTATCAATGAGGCTCTGCTGTCTCATATCATACATGCTGGCTCCCAGGGGCACGGTCCAGACAGGACACATGCAGTCAGCCAGATGCAGAGCGTATGCTGTCCAAAAGCTGAGCTGAGAGCTGAACTGAACTGCCAAGGTGTAGGCGCAGGTGATCATGACGACCCACGATAGAGCAAGCAATAGGCTAAAGTTGGAATTGGTGCTGAGTTCCCCCTGTTCCCTTCAGTAATGACACTCAGCAGAAGATCAAGTTTTAGTGCAGATGTACAACCCTAGCAAACAGCCCTGCGGTTTTATTACCAGTGAAGCAGATAGGAATAGGAAACAGGCAAGTGCTAGTGAAGCAAGAGCACTCAGTTACATTCAGTTAGGGGGGTCAGCATGCCCCTGAGGCCTGTCAGGTAAAATGCCAGGCCTGTAAATTGCATATTGAGCTGGAGCTCAATCTTATCATTTATTTAATGTATCCGTGGAAATTTTGACTAATGTAATAAGATAATGAACACATCTGAAATATAATTATCAGATGGAGGATTTTTTTTTACAAAAACATGATAGGCAAGTAAAATTTACATAGAAAAAATTGAGTTTGTTAATATAAATCTAGAAATACAACCAAGTTAATGGGGAAATCTATTTAAAATGGCAGTAAGGATTTTGAAATTATGAAAATTAACAATTCAAGGCTTTTAGTATGATGGACATATACAGGTATAAGACAGCAGGGAGACTGGTTGCTGTTTAAGTGTTGTTTTAAAGGAGCACGGTGCCATCTTCCGGAGAGCCACAGAGTACTGGGCTCTCTCTTTGGGAGACTCATAGGATTGCCTCTTTGAACTGCCTGCAGCTAACTGCACTAGGGGATCGGGCTACCACTTTATGTTCCTGTGGTTTCCCTCTTACCCTAGCCAACTAATATTCCATTATTTGGAGAGTGAGTTGGATGGTCCCTGCAGTGGATGCTGGTTGAGTGGTTGTGGGCCCGCGAAGATGGTGCTTCACAGGCTGATCTCAGGGCTAATCCGTGGAGGGCTTGGAGCACCTTGTATGGCATGTGGCTTTGCCCACTGCAAAGGGAGTGCCGTGAAAAACAGGTGGGTGTACCCGCCTTGGTGTAGAGCACTGTGGATTGAAGGCAGATTTTTGCTATCAGAGAGATCACCATGGAGATGGGCAGATGTTCCTGCAGCAATGTGGAGCATCCCAAAGGGCAGGCAGGAGTTCCCCCAGTCACTTGTAGGGTCTTGGGGGGGCAGGGAGGAGTTCCCCCAGTCTTTTGAAGGGGAGATACTCCAGCTGTTGGGGTGCAACAGAGGGCAGGCGTGATTTCCCCAGCTGCATGTAAGGCCACTGAGTGCAGGTGGGACCTCCCCCAACTGGGCTGTTTCACTTGCCCTGGGTGTATGGGAGTGGCCTGGAGGCTAGTAGTGAAAAGAGAGAGGGAGGAAAAGAAAAAGAGAGAAAATAAAAAACAAAGACAAAAACGAAAATAAAAACAAACAAACAAAAAAGAAAAACTGAGCCTGCTGAGACTATGGCAAGAAAATAAAGTAAAGAGATAGCTGAGCCCCATCACCTGACTGTGGGGCTGGAGGGGTTTCAATCTTACTCAAAAGTATTGGGTAAGTGTGCCAGCTTTGTGTAGAGCCCCACAGGTGCTGGGTGGAATTGCCCTAGTCAGCAAGATCAGCGCAGAGGCCAGGTGGAGGATTCCACAGCAGTGGGGAGTGCTGGAGGCGGCTGCTACAGCTGCCTTGTACCATGTGCAGCGGTGACACAGAAGGCAGGCTGGAATTCCCCACCAATCCCCACCTCTCCCTGTGGCAAGGTGGAGTTGCCCGAGGTGGAGGGTAGTGGACTAGAAGCCAGCAGTGGCATGTAATAGGAAATAGAAGGAGAGAACAAACAGACAGAAGAAGAAGAAAGAAAAAGAAAGGAAAAAGAGAAAACAAACAATACACACACAAACCAGCCCACTGAGTCTGACTGTGGTGGGAAAGAGAAAAGAAAAAAAGTAAAGAGATAGCTGAGCCCCATTGCCTGACTATGGGGCTGGAGGATTTTTAACTCTGCTCCAGGGTGGTAGGTGAGTGTGCCCGCTTTGGAATAGAGTCCCACAGATGCTGGGCGGAATTGCCCGAGTCGGCCAGATCACTGTGGAGACCAGGCGGAGGTTTCCACAGCGCTGCAGGGGACAACACTGGAGACTATGCAGGAACTGCATCTGAGCTGACCCCATCACACTGGGGCGTGCAACAGAGCAGCAAGGAAAGCGAAGCAGTGAAGTCCCTGGGGAATACCAAAAATGGGCTTTGGGGACAGAGTGTGTCACCACTTCAGACTCGACTGGAAAACACTTCTAAAGGTCAAGAACTATTTATAGGCTTTTCCATTTTTTGTCACCGGGCTTTCTTTTTGGTTGTTATTTTTTCTTCCTGTGTTTGTTTTTTGGTTTCTGTTGGTTTTGTTTTTCTTTGTTGTTTTGTTTTGCTTTGCCTTGTTTTTGTGCATATTAATGTCTCTGCATGTCTATCTAGATAAGATAAGCTAGATAACAATTCGGAGAAGAAAAGGACAAGACAGACCCTTCCAGGGGGACATGGGAAAAGGGGAGGTGAGAGAAAAGAAGGGTGGGGGGTGGTCAACTAACCCAGGGACAAGGGAACAAGTGAACTAAAATTGATGGAGAAAGGGTGGAAGATTCCTACTGGGGCTTGATCAAGGGCAATGTAGTCAAGAGGAATTACTGAAACCTAAATGAAGGTGAAAAACATAGTGGAACAGAGGTTAGTAAATGAAAATAGAGGAAAGAACTGAGAGGCAAAGGACATTTATAGAGGTCTACATACATGTATGTACATAAGTAAATATATTTATATATAATTATAGGGAATCAGATCTATGTACATATATTTATATGTTATGTATTAAGGTAGCAGATTGACATTGGGCCTCAACTCAAATGCTCCCTCAGCATAAGAACACTTTGTTCTAAAAATCCGGCATTCTGAGATGTTCACCTTCCCGACACAACAGCTGAAAACAAAATGGGTGTAAAAGCAAATGTGGGGATGAAAGCTGATTGTGCCCAGCTATCAAAAGATATAGTGCCTGAGGTTTCAAAGGCTTGAAGATAAACGAGCAGCCATCTAGCTCAGAAGCAACAAAGTTCACTTGGAAGAAGCACACCAGCCTGTGCAATCATGAGGTGTTGATGGGATCAGGTACCAGGCTTCTAAGACTCAGAATAAAATCATACCAATGTGAATGGGTAGGGGGGTCAGGGATGGGAGAGGCTAAGAGTGGAAACTCGAAGCCCATCTGTTGACAATTGAACATCCCATCACAGAAGGGTCACAGGAAGAGATGAGTTAGTCAGTTGCAGTATAGCACTGATGAACATACATTTTCCTCTAGTTCTTTAATGATCCCCCACCCCCATCCCTAATATCATGACCTCAATTTTACCTTTAAAATCTGACTAGACCATAATATGTACACTACTACAGATAAGAGCCTGCAACACAGGGAATCCAGGACAGATAAACCTCTCAGGACCAACAATAGAATAGAAATACCAGGAGGGTGAGCAGAAAGTGGGGGGAGAAAGGGGAAAATGATCACAAGGATAAACATATAACCCCCTCCCAGGGGGATGAACAACAGAAAAGTGAGTGAAAGGAGACAGCGGACAATGTAAAATATGAGAATAATGATGTATAATTTAACAAGTGTTCACGAGGGAGTGGAGGAGGAAGGGAAAAATGAGGAGCTGATATCAAGGGCTCAAGTAGAAAGAAAACGCTTTGAAAATGATGATGACAACATATGTACAAATGTGCTTGACACAATAGATGAACATATGGATTGTGATAAGAGTTCTAAGAGCCCACAATAAAAGTATTTAATTAAAAAAGATTGCAGGGAGAGATTGTTTCTGATTTCCAGTATTAGATATTTGCTAAAATCTAGAAATTATTGAAGAAAACATCAAGCATAACTAATATTCATTCAAAAAGGAATAATATTGATTCAAAATTAGAAAGATCTGTTGTTAAAAAAAGATATTTTTTACTTTTAATCTGCTAATCCATTTCAGTCAGCTTAAATGTAATACATACTTTAGAAATAGTAATAACGTGTAAAACATGAATGATGGAAGTCTCAATAAAAAGACTCATAGTATTCTATGTATTACTATGTCAAGAAAAAGAGACATCACTTTATAAGATATATGAAGAGGCATAGCAAAGATACTTTTAGAAGAAATGGATGCTGGCAAACTTACCTAAATAAAAATGTAACTCATAATATATTGGCACGAAAATTGTAGAGATATTTATTACAGAAGCGTAAAAAATTGTAAAGCTACCACTTCTCAACAACATAACTTCCATGTACGGCTAAACGTTTTTTAATACTGTATTTCCCTCTCTGAAGATTTCTACACTCTCTGATCTATACCCCATCACAACAGCAGTTTGGGCATCCTTGAGAAACACAAATTGTGCTCATTTCAAATATTCTTTGAGCTGAGGATCAAAAAGAAGCCTGAAGGAGTAAGATCATAGCTGCAGGGTGAATGGGCAAAGGTTTCCCAGTGAAATTACCATAGGTCCGTCTTCAGAACCCTCAAAGAATGAGCAGGTACTTTGTTGGGGATTGGGGAAAAAATCTCAGCGCAACTATTATGATCTCTTTTTCACCAGTGTAGTTTTCAATTTTCTTAAAAAAAATCAAAATTATCCAACATATCTTATCTGGCATATCTGATTTCAAAAGTGTCAGGGAAAAAATGCAATAGCAGAATATTGATGTTGTAATGCCCACTCATTGCCATGAAGTTGATTCTTACTCATAGCAATGCTATAGAATAGGGTAGGACTGTCCTGTGACTTTCCAAGATTGTAGTCCTTAAAATGAGTAGAAAGCCTCATCTTTCTCCTATGAGGTGGTTAGTGATTTTGATCTGCTGACCTTAAGGTGAGCAGCCAAATGTGCATCCACCACATCCCCAGAGCTCCTGATAGTCTAATAGCAATAACATACACTTTCATAAAAGTGGATTCTTTAATTTTAATCCTTACATTGGAAGAAATAGTCTCCAAATACAAAGACAAACCGATTGCAGTTGAAAGAGAATAAAAGTAGGATTCAAGTAGGCTTTCAGGAAATATATAATGCTATAGTAGTGTTCAATACAATGCAATACATGCTATGCCGTGTAATAAAATAAACCCCCCGTGGAAGGGTAATGAAAACATCTGAAATTTTAACTCAATCAACTTATTGGAAATGAGTTTGGCTTTGGAAATTTTTTGAGTAGTAAAAATATTAAATATCATGATAAATCATGTGAAATGCATAAAGACAATTGACCGTGCAGAGATATAGTTCTATAACATTTTCTTTTTTAAAAAAAGATCTCTTTACAAAATGGGTTGTACTGCTTTTAAGCTTTTCCACAGAATGGATTTTTAATTATTAGATATTTTTGTTGTGATATAAGAGATCTGCTGGTGCTATGGGATACATGTGGGGCTGCTAACCTCAAGGCCAGTGGCTCAAAACTACCAGATACTCTGAGGGAGAAAGAAGCAGGATTCTGCTTCTTGTATACCTTATACAGAGTGGCTGTGAGTGGAAATACTCTTGACAGTGAGTTTTATTATGGAGTGGACAGTCTAATGGTTAAAGAAATTTTCTTGACTGTTTTTGCAATGCCATCAAAGACACAATGGACATGTAAAGTCTTTTTAAAAAACATAAATAGGAAAATATGTAAGTCCACTATGCTAGTCTTCTGCTACTAGCCAACATTTTTATTGTGTGAGTCTAAAGCATTCCTGATCCAGGTCTGCCTTTTTCATGATTACACTTCACAAACAGAATTTTTTGTGCGTGTCTAGGATGAAACGTTGACTATTCTTTTTTAAACACCCTGTATTCGCCATCCAAAATAATCCAATTCTTTATTTCCAAATACACTGTTTTGAAATACAAATCCAACTGTTTATAAAATAAAAAGTATTTTGTAATGTTTTGTAAGATTATCACATGACATCATAGTCATCGATTTCTATAAAGCACACTGACTTTGGTCTCATTTCTGAATTGAATTCTCTTGCATTGGTCATTATAGATAAGTAATAATGAATGAAATAAACAATTAGGTTAAATATAAGGTGCTAAGATAGCTCACCAAATAATTATAAATATGATCCTTAAATATGACATTGTAATTTTAAAACTGTACTTTAAACTATGCACTGAAACCTTTCATGATTTTCCAAGAATTAAGATCTCATCTGATAGTATAATCTACATAACAAAATATCCATGAAATAAATAAAAATTTGACTTTATTTTTTACCCCAATATATAATATAAAAACTAAATGTGGCAAGCAGCATTTGCACTTAATCACACAAATCCTGCACAGATGGATAGTCTTCCATTCAATGGAAATAGAAAACCTTGGGATTTTACCATATTCAGTGTTTCTTGGGGGAATGTTTTAGGAGTCAAAGATTTCATACTGATTTCTTGCTATTGTGTACTGTTTATTCAAGCTAACTTTTTAATTGCAGTATAATGTCAGCTTTTGATTTTTATTAGATTTATTTAGTGTTTTACCATTCTTCCCTTTGCAGAGATTTTCCTGCTAAGATGTGTATGTTTTGGCTTCTGATCTCTCAACATCTTGCGTGGTATTTAATATCGATATATATCTTCCTTTTTATCATCTTGGAGTTTCAAAATGCCAGCTTGTGGTTTGTCCTTTGTATATTATGAATCAAAATGTTTGCCATTCTTTAAAATATCATGTTATCCATGATTCATCTTTTATTAAAATTATATCCACAGACTATCATAAGCATCAGCTTATCACATTTTGTTCTCACCTAAGTATTTCAGTATAAATCAATGTGCTAGATGTTCTTTTATGTGCTACTAGGAAAAATAACTGGTTTTTAAATGATTTTTAGTTGTAATTATAACAATAGCTATACTTTTCTCCTGATAGCTTTTTTTCCCAGGTGGTCTATTTTTGTCCTGACATTTTTGTCTGGTCTATGAATTTCATCATGGGAAAGGAGCAGCAGTCTGTCTTGGAGCAGTTCAATTTCGATCTCCAGGTGACAAGCTGATATTTCTTTCCTTTGAAGACACTTTTAATATGATAGGTTAAATGTCAAGGAAAAAAACCTCATATATTGAGCCTTGCTTACTTCATTTCTCTTAATATTTATGACATATTGACATTTTATTTTCTAAATGTTCTGTTTAAAAATATATCTATATATAAAGAATTTGAAAGCATCCATTTATTGAGGATTCTTGCACTTTGCTACAAATTACTTACTCTACTGACGACGTGCTGTAACTATGAAGGGAATCGTGCAAGTTAAGAGGTATTTAGTCCTCTTCAGCTGCACCAGCCATATAAAATGTTTAGCTTTTAAAGCGACAATTCCAGAATGGACTTCAGTTACTTTTACTTGAAAAATTGTGTTTATCATGCAAAACATGGAGAAAGGATTAACAGAGTTGAAGAAGAAAAAATTTTTACTTTTTAGATAAAAGCAAAGTGAATTATAAATGAGAGAGCTTAAAATGGATTAAATTTTATTGTTTTTTTTCCTTTGGCAGATTGTTCAACAATTTCTTGAGCACAAATATCATCTAAATCTTGAAGAAACACTTTTATATTGTTTTATATTTATTTATTTAAGGTCATTAATTACCCCACAAAAATAAAGCTCACTGAAACCTAGAATCTCTTCTTTGCACCTTTGCAGCATATGGAGACATGAAGTTAGACACCACAGAGAAGTGACCCATCACTTAAATCTAGCTTAAAAATGAAGCCAAGAAATAAGGTTTCAGCCATTCATATTCCCCCACTGATTCCCCCTGATTCCCACTGATTCCCACTGATTCCCCCAACCCCACCACACACCTTACTCTTGATTTCTATTCAGACACATAGCCATACTGGACCATGAACTCATCACTAGTGCTTATTCTGTAGTAGCTCTCAGCCTGTTTAAGTTTAAAATTAGATTAATGAGTTTAATAAAATGAAAAAGTGCTCAGCAGTGACTTCAGGCTGTAGGTACTGTACATTGGACAGCACAGGTTTAACACGTTTCCACCTTGGCACAAAGTGCTCTTGGAAAGTGCTGCTAATTGATGCCTCAATTTGGAAAGAGGTGTCTTAGAAAGACGCTTTTACTTTTTACATTATATTATCTTATTGTGCATTCCATATTTTGATATCTAGTCATATGTGGTTGCCACACGCATGAATTAAGATGTGCAATAATGAATCTTCCACAAAACTCAATGCTTGCTATGTAGCTTGCATTCTTATCTAATATAACATTGCATGCATAAAAGAAAAGGATAGCTTGGCCACGAATCACATTATTCAGCATAGCTATTGTATTTTGTTAGGGTGTAAAAAAGTATTCATTCATATTTGCATACATTTTTTGGGGTGGATACTTTCTTTACAAATGAAAATTTATATTTAAACAACTATTCATATTAGTTTGAAGACAAATTATTTTATTTTTTAAAAATTTCTTGCCTTTATTGTACTTTTATTCTGTGGCTTTTATTTGGCTTTATTTGTCATTGTCTCAGAAGTGTGCCTTCTCTATCGTCTTTGGATAATTTTGAACAGCCTCACAGGGGAGGTCAGTGGATAATGGGGAACTACAACAATAAGTACAAAGGAGAAATGTCCTAAAACATACTGTGGTGGTGATTACACAACTCTCTTTAACATGCTTGAACTACTGACATGTGTGGTACATAGGCTGTATGCCAATAAGGCTGAGTTATCAGGACAGCTTGAGATACTACTCAACATTATTAAGTGCTTTAACCCGAAGTTATTGTCCATAGAGATGAAAGTTCTGAGAGCTTACCTAAACACGCACAGGTAATGAATTTACATTATGTTAGAATTTACGTTTAAGTTAGCAAACCTCAGAGCGGTGTGCCCTCCATTCTGTATGCTGGGAAACTGGCTGTTGGAGCAAAACAAAACAGAACAAAGCCATGATTTGCAGCATCTTCCGACTTTTGTCATGGAACTACTCCGTTGTGGCCAATTTCAAGCTGCTAACAGTTTAACAATAATTTTGAAATTTAAAAAAAATTTACCAATTGGCTTTCTCGAACCAAACTGAGCCTCTCTAGCACACTGTTCAATACTGTCTCTTTAATGTACAAGATCATTTTGAATAAGGTAACACTTCAACTAACACCAGACATGTGATTGAAGTATAGAATATCCCATTTCCTAGCCCCTGAATTTTCTTATGTGGTCTTACCAATTATGGAGAAGTCCAGGTGGCACGGAAGATTTAGCACTAACCCTCTAACTGAAAGATTTGCCGTTCAAACTCACCAGTCACTCCGTGGGGAAAACAAAGGATGATGCTGTCAACTCTGTTACATATTTCCAATCTTACATCTTTATGCCTTAAGAAGTGGTTCTGCACTGTTTTACAAGGTTGCTATGAGTCAGAATAGACGTGGTGGCAAAGGGGTTTTATTATAGGTTTTATTAAAGTATGCTAATTACTGAAAGTGGTAAACAGACTGCATTATAATTCCTTTTTATTTACTATGTTACATGATTTAGATCCTAGGAGGATAATTCTAAGAGACTCTCACTCTTGCTGAATTTTCCATTTAATTCTTTCTTCTCTGATTTCTCAAAAGGCATATGTCAGCTAAAGTCAGGCTATGCTACAGATACAGAATAATGCTGACTAATAGAGACTGCACTCAGCGCATTAGCTAAATCTGAACAATGTAAAGTAAGAACAATGTAAAGTAAGGAGATTAAGGACTAAGGTGAGCCTGACCCAGTTCATGATATTTTCCATTGCTTTATATGCATGTGAAAGTTGGACATTGAATAAGGAAGACCAAAAAAGAATCAATGCATTTGAATTGTGGTTCTGCTGGAGAATATTGGAGGAGAATACCATCGACAACTGAAAGAGCTAACTGGTCTGTCTTGGATGAAGTACGGCCAAGGTGCTGATTACAAGCAAGGATGGTAAGATTTCATCTTACATACTTTGGATTTATTGTCAGTAAACACTAATCCTTGGAGAAGGACATCATCCTGGGTAAAATAGTGGGGCAGCAAGGAGAGGAATGCCCTGAAGGAGATAGATTAACACCGTGACCTCAACAACAGGCTCAAGCATTGCTTGAGAGTGCTTGTGTGAGTGCCGCAGGATCCTCGGCAGTGTTTCATTCTATAGTGCATAAAGTCACTGTGGGTCAGAACCAACTCAAAGACATAAACCAAAAAACAGTACTTAGAGAAAGACAGGGTTTTCTGCTCTCATTAAGATTTGCAGTCTCAGAAGCCCACAGAGGTAGTTTTACTCAGTCCTATTGGGTTGTTTTGCATCAGAATAGACTTTATGCCCATAAGGGAGTTCTATACTGCAAAAACCAAGTGTGCTGAACGAAAGTCAACTACACTGAAAGCATTAGCCAAAAACAAGGCTCCAAGAATTGGTTAAATAACAATGAAAATGTTTAAAGAATCTGATTGTGATAGTTAAGGTTTATTGTGCCAACCTGGCCAATAAACACATGTGGGATTAATTGAAGGGCAGAGAGATAAATGGCTTGGTGACCCTGGTCTTTCTTGTTCTTTGGTCTCTTGCCCTCTGATGGTCAGACCAATTATGGCTGCCTTAGCTAGTTCTCTGCCTCAGCTGGCAAGGCTCACTTTCTGCAAGACATCCCTGAGGAGAAGTCACATGGACCTACCCTGATGCAGTGCTGGGTGTTGCAGCAGCCGCGCAGAGACCCCTGCCAGCACTGAGATGCGTACATGTTCACTGATTTGGCTTTGCTCCTGCATTTGGGCATCGCTGCATGTGTTTTGTGAGTTTGAGGAGGACTTTGTAGATGAGTGTCAGACATATAGGACTTCTGGGAATGGACTGGACTGGGTTGGGATGCTTAATGCATAATCACCCTTTATATAAAACTCTCTCATATATACATATGAGTTTCTGTGGATTTGTTTCTCTAGTCTACCCAGACTAACACACCGATGAAGCACTAAAGCACTCATTTGGTCTGTCCAAGAAATTTGGAAGACAGCTACTTGATCAACTGACTGGAAGAGATCCATATTTGAGCCCATTTCAAAGAAAGATGCCTCAACATAAGGTGCAGATTTATAGAACAATGTCATTGAGAATGCAGGCAAGTAAATTTTGCTAAAGATGGTCCAACAATGGTAGCAGCAGTACAGTAAAGGAGCTGCCAGAGGTCTGACCAAATTCAGAAGAGGACTTCTCACAAGTGATAAGGTGTTGGCATCAGATGGATCTTGGCTGAATGCAGAGAATCCTAGAAAGATGTTTTCTATTGTTTTATTGACTATGCAAAAATATTTGAATGTGTGGATCACAACAACCTATGGATAGTCTTGAGAGGAACGGAAATTCCACAACACTTAGTTGTACTCATGCAGAAGGTGTACATGGATTAGTTGTGTGAACAAAACTAAGAAATACTGAATGGTTTGAAAGAAGGAAAGGTGTGGCTCAGGGTTGTATTGTTGAGCAAATAAACGAAGAAGCTGAATTATATGAAGAAGGATGCATCATTAGGATTGAACAAGGGGCATTTATGAGTTAGAAATGACTTGCATGTCCTTATCAACAATAACACCAGGGAGAAAGATGAGGCTCTTTGCTTCTGTAAAGAGTTACTAGTGCTCTGCCATCTGACCTGCTAACTTTGTATTCTTTTGCCTGAAGCTACGAATCTGACCCTCTGACCTTGGATTCATTTGTCACTGTAATCACTGATAGTTCTGCCAGTCTTGGGTTCATCAGTCCCCACAACTCTTCAAGTCATGGAAGCATTGAGCCTAGCATCTGACCCACCCAGTTGGAGCCTGCCTGCACTTGGACATGGCTGCTTCTCCAACTCTCTGAGCCATTTTCAGATATACATTTCTACATACATAAGCATCACTGCTTTTGGTCTCTAGAGAACCCAACCTAAGACAATGACCTATATGACGAAGTTGATCTGCCCTGTAGGGTTTTCAATGCCATAAATATTTGTGGTTAGAACCATTGACCTTTCTGTTAGTAATCAAGGACTCTAGCACTGGAAAACCATGGTTCTTTTTGATAGTCAATTACTAAAAACTCAACTAACTGTTATTATGTGGATTCCAACTTCTAGTGACCCTACACAATAGGGTAGAATTGCCCCTGAGGAATTTTGAAACTGTAAATTGTTAGAGAAGTAGAATGCATCATCTTTCTCTTAATGAGTGGCAGCTGATTTCAAACTGTTGACTGTGAAGTTAGTTGCTCACTATACCACTCGATTCCATCTAGATTGTTAAGGGTATGTAAATTAATATATTTACTGATATATGTAAATTAATATATTTACTGATATGTAATCTTAAACTCACTCTCCAAATGTCCAAGTCAGCTAAACTGAAACCTAGCTACCTTCTGTAGATTTCTGAAATTGTCAGGAGTCAAAATCGAGGTCAACAAACCCCTGCTTTCCTTCCCAGCTATATGATATGACCTAGCTACAAAAGTTTCTAGTACGCCAAATTAGGAAACACACTCAGAAATCAACAGTTGTTTTTTTTTTAGTGTTACCTTCTTGATCTTATACCATTTTGCTCATATAACTTTGGTCTTTGCTGCTCTTGTTTCTGAAGTTGTTTTCTGACTTCCAGACCAGAGACCCTCTAATTCATTAATTGTGAATAAAACTTCTGAGATCACGTACAAATTTAATCTATTGAAAAATTTATTTTTAACATTACAGATGGGTGCATATGTAAATGTATGCTATATATGTGTATTTGTTTGCACTTCCTTCTAATAAAAAACCATGGTGGCATAGTGACTACCTATTGGGCTACTAATTGCAAGGTCAGCAGTTTGAAACTACCAGCAACTCCATGGAAGAGAGATAAGGCTTTCTATTCCCATAATTATAGTCTCACAAACTCACAGGGACAATTCTACCCTGTCCTATAAGGTTGGTATGAGTCAGCAACTACTTGATGGCATTGAGTCCTTTTAGTAGAGAATTCTTTTCAAGATTTAGGTCTTAAAATAATTTATTATTTTGTCAAGTTGATTTCTTGCAGTGTATTTCACTCATTTTATATTTTTAAACACCCAACAATACTCTGGTAACAGAGTGTATTAAACATTGCCCTCACAAGGTTAGTGGTTGAACCCACAAGACACTCCCCTGGGGAAAGATAGGGCTGTCTATTTCTATTATGGTTAAAATCCTCAGGACCCCAAAGAAGCAGCTCAATCTGTTTTCTCAAGTTCCTAGGGGTTGGAATTGAGTCTAGAGCATGAATTTTTTCTTGGAATCCATGAAATACTTTCTATTATGTCTCTGGATTAACATTTGTAGTTTGAAAGGACATTTGTTTTCTACTGCCATTCTTATTCATTTGGTGATTCCTTATGTGTCGAAAATATTAAAATACAAAACTGCATTTTTGTTGTGTTCCTCTTTGCTTTTATTTTTATAGTAAATTCACCGTAAAGATTTATTAACTTTTTGGTCACATACCCAATGGTTTGTGTTTACATTTAACTCAAGGGTTTTCTAACTTTATTTTCTTCCTAAACATTAACACCCCAAATCATATTAAGCCAATAATAGAAACTGATTGAGATTTCTTTTAAATATGTTTACAAATCTGGATAATATTGTAACTAAAGAGTCACAACCCTTTGGAGAAGAGAGAACTACTAAGCATTCTTACACTGTATTTTATGGATGGTGGGATTGAAATGGGATCAGACTCTAATACTATTATATTATATAACAGCAAAACCCAAACCCAAGTTCACTGGCCTGGAGTCGATGCTGTCTTGTAGCAAGCAACCTTATGAGACAGAGTGGAACTGTCCCTGTGAGTTTCTGAAACTGACTATTTACAGGAGTGGAAAACCCCATCTTTCTCCCCCAGCTGGTGGTTTCTAAATGCTGACCTTGATTTCACAGCCCAGTGCTTTTCCATTTTGCCTCCAGAGTTCCTTAAAACACAGCTTCTCATCTGATTTGGGAGTTTCTGTTCCTGCAGACTGACTGCACATAGGATCCTTCTTCAAACAAGCCCAACATCTGAGTTCAACCAGTTTTCACTAGTTTAGAACATCCAGTTGGTTCAAAGGTGACTTTCAAGAATCCATTTACTTCATTGGTCAACGTTCAAAAGACCACCTAAGGGCAATGGCCTGGCGTGCCTGTATCAACACCCTGGGCCCCAGAAACTTGGGTTCTAGGAGAAATAAAGCAGTTTCTTTGTGTTTAAGTAAAATTCATATCACTGAAACAAGAAGATGTCTCTTTCTTACTGTGCTTCTAGTGATATGTGAAAGCTACGACACTAAGAGTTTTATTACTCATTATCGGTGCTTTAATTATGAATTCTTATCATTCTTTTCTGAATGTGATTAAGTATCCTCTTTTCTCATTATTGTTTCTGATACAACTTCTAAAATCTGCATCAGCTGATTGCTTTCTTCATCATTACAATTTAAAATCACCTCTTGACTATATTCATCCTTCACTGAAATTAGTTCAAAGTCCACTCATTGGATTAATGGCTCCTCTTCGTACAGCACTGTGTACTGGGAGATAAATAGGTAAGTAACCCATTCCGTAAGCATCAAATCATGAGATTAGAAGAGAATGCTAGAGGTTATTTACAGTTGATCCCCCTGATCCCAGGTCATCAGGAGGGTATGGAAACTCTCTCAATCTGATGGCTGTCTGTGGAGAAGGAGATTTGGGAGCATACTATGTGAATATATTTATTTCGAGGCTGTGATGCTGAGTTACTAAAAGTGAAGGTTCAATTAAGAGCTACATATTCAAGTAAGTTTAAATCGCATTACTGCCAATTATCCTCAGCTAGTAAGTGCCAAAGGGGAATATTAACGAGAAAATTAACATGGTGAAGGTTCCATTCATATACAAATCAAATTCAAACAAGGTGTCTCTTCCTAGGAGAAAAAAAACCCTGTATCTTTAGTAACTCTTTGGGGTAAATGATTCAATTGAGGTGCCAGTTTGTAGGAAAGGAAAAATAAAGTTAGTAAAAGTGAGCGTTTTAAAGACTTTAAGATAATATTGAGTTGCATGCAATATGCTTCTAATATAAACACTTTTAAGTGTTTACATGTTTACTCCCTATTTTCTTATTTCCTATCTTATACCTAATAGCATCTTATATTTGTACAGCTGCAGGAGAACCCTTCCAATCTTAGTGGGGATAGTCATGTTGAATGAGACATAAAAACATATATCAGAGAAGCATCAAACCTTTGTACTGTGCTAATCAAGTACACAAAAATATTCTTAGCACTGCTTCTCACCGCTGAACTTTTCCTTACTCTTTCCTCTCTTTCGGAAACACCTGACATTTATCATTCACCTTTCATTGAATTATGTCTCAGTAGAAATATCACCTTCTCCAGGAAGTTTTCCCTGCTGCAATTTATTTTGGCAACCCCCTCTCTGATGTCACCCTGCCCCGTGTGACATTTTATTATTGTACTGAGTATATTTATAGGAAAGCTTCTATAGATCCGTCTCCTACACGAGGCTAGGAAGTTCTTTGTAACTGGGGCATTTTTTAACTACCCCAGTATACCTGTCGCTGACATTTTGTCAGCCATTTGATACACATAATTCTGCCTCAACTATTTTTAATTGTCAAAATAACTTTAGGCTATTAAACAAGAACAATAACACGTATGTGATAGGAAGGTTTGCCTGAGAATCTAAGATCAGAGGCATCTGACTTACAGTATGTGAAAAGAAAGTCTGAAAGAGGCGATTTAGCTCCACTTGAAAGTCTTGGCATGATCTGAAGCCCACACTAAGTTGTTTTTTTTTTTTTGTAAAAAACATTCCTAATCACAAATTTTATTACCAATTAAAAGCTGCCTTTTCTAACAGCAGTTCCCCTAAGCTTGAGGCTGACCCAAGCCCACGTCCTAAGAGAGAGACTCTTTTACTCTGAGAGCTGCCAGGTTCAGGATATAGAAATTTATTGCCAAAGTATCTTTGCAGTATGGTCAAGCAGATGCAACATGTGCTAGTGTTTGCCCAAAGACATTTGATGCAAGAATCATTGATACACCTTTGCCAAGGACCCCCAGAAACAGATAAGTTTAAGGAAGCAATTTGATCACAGTTATCCAGTGGACTTGTCCTGCCACTGTCCTGTGACCATCCTATAATAAATGAAAAAGCATCTGCACTTAAAATTAAGTACCCTTACCAGTGCCGGATGTTGTTGTTAGGTGTCAAGTGGCTCTCGACCCATAGCAACCCTATGCACAACAGAAGGAAACAGTGTCTAGTGCGGTGCCATCCTCAAAGTTGTCCCCATGCTTCAGCCCACTGTTGCAGCCACTGTGTCCATCTGGGAGAGGGCCTTCTACTCTTTTGCTGCCCCACTACCTTAGCAAGAATTATGTCCCTTTCCAGGGACTGGTCATTCCTGACAACGTGTCCATAGTACATCCAAAGGTTTGTCCCAGTGCATATTGCTGAATCCTTCCTTTTAGCTGTCTCATCTTTAATCTCCCTGATTGCCTTGCAGTCAATCATGATTTTGTCACTCAGTTCCTGTGAGTGCTTGTGTCCCCCTTGTGTAGTGGAACAGCCGTCTTACCTTATGAATCCGGGTATCTTCCTGGTCTGGATACCTCCACGGCACAATCAGACCCTGCTCTTCTTACCCTAAGCAGACTTAGTGGTGTTGCTTTATGACCAATTGAACAAACTTAGAGTATATTTAATATGAAACCATGATACTATTATAAGGAAGAATGATAATAATAAAAAAAGGCAAGAGAATCATGTATTTTTTAAAATGGTTAAATCTCATATCAGCATTGCAAATTTTTTAAACACTTGATACTGGACAAGATTAAATCAATGGTCAATTACTTTAGTTTTCCAAAATAAAATTTATGTGACAGGACCACTAGGAAGCATTCCATCATAACTCTGTACCAACTCTGCACTGAAACTGTCTTCCTCCCGAATAATCAGCAACATGGTGGTGGTGGTGGTCGTGTGGGGGCAAACTTGGATGATTATGAAAAACTGCCCAGCTGACAACTTGGCATATTAAATTTCCAAGAGGTGATTTATGCATGAATTCCATAGGGATTGATGGTGGAAAACCTGTTAAGACTTTAGTGGAACAAGTGAGGACAAAGCATAGAGAAGCAAGGCTATACTAAGATTCTATAGCATAAGAGAAAGAGGGATATACATATGTATATATCCCTCTTTCTTATATATATACACACACACATACATACACTGTTTAGAATGTTCAACTGATTCCTGATATGAGTATATGAGTGTGACTAGCTTGTCCATAATTAGACATTTAGTTTGAAAGCAGGAGAAGGAAGTATAGCGGCTACAGATGACAATTATCTTGGCTCTGCAACAATATTGTTGTTATTGGTGCCATCCCATCTGTTCCAACTTATTGCAATGTACGAAATGTGTACAAAACATCATTCCTACCTTCACAACTGTTCTTATGTGTGAGCCCAAGGTGCAGCCCATTGCTACATCCACTGTGTCGATCCTTCTTGGCCATAACTTCCTTTTTGTCACTGTCCAAGAATGTTGTCCTGATTATACGTCCAAAGTACATGAAACAAAGGTTCACCATCCTTGCCTCTAAGGACCTTTCTGGTTGCTCTTCTTCCAAGACAAATCTGTTTGCTCTTTTGGCAGTCCATAGTATAGACACTTTAAATGTTCTTTACCAACACCATAGTTTAAAAGCATCTATCGTTCTTTGTACTTCCATATTTGTTAGGTTGGGTTGACTAATGAAACAAATTCAGTGACACTTATATGTATAAAAGAAAGTGTTTTATATCAAGAAGTAATTGTATACAGGAAAACATCCCAGCCAAGTCCAAACTCAAGTCCACAAGTCTGACACTAGCCCATAATTCCAATTCTAGCCTATAAATCCCTCTTCAGACACACGAAGCCACATGCATTGACACAGGAAGATCGCAGGCAGGTGGATACGAAGTCTTGTGGATCCAATGGCAGTGGTTGCAGCGTAGAGCTCACAGGTCTCAGTGTGGCTGGCCAGCATGAAGGTGAAAGCAAAGAGAGAGGGAAATTCCCAGATTTCTCTTTATGAGATGCCCACCAGGAGATATCATCTGGCTGTGATCTGATATACAGGATAGGTTCCTGACAACTTCATATCTTCAAGTTGAAACAAAATTATGTAATTACCACCACAGACTCCCACTCCCCTGTTGTCAACAGGACACTTGTACTCAACTGTATAGGCATACATAATTTTTAAAACAAGGGCAATAATCAAATCAAATTGTGGCTAACAGAATTAAACTAAAATACACAAAATTCAATGTGTGACAGCCTCATTTAAACATAACGCTTTATAAGCAGCCCAAACAAAAATATCTTATAATGAACAATTATAGTTATGTGAAAACTTACACCATAATCCTATAACCTATCAATATATAACCCCCCACCCATGAATATTTGTAAGTCAGTCATTCCATGCCCCTATCCTCCCCTTGTGGGGTATTCAATTTCTATACTGCCCACTTATATCAACCCAGTGCTCTGAAAACACAAGCATGTTCTTTGATAAGAAGAATCTTTGTAACAGTTGGGACCTTGTGAGTCCGCATCCATAAGCAAAGTCAAATTCAGACAGGCTGTCCATAAAGTCAGCACCTATATGCACCAATTTCATAGGCTTAAAAATCTTATTGGGTTCTGGTCAACTCGAGGTTGGCCGCCTCACTTAATCTCACCAGGATACCCATCAGTCACCTCCCTTTTTGTTCATGGGCCCTGTCACAAATCCTCAACAACCCCCCTATCCCTGTGGGCTAGGTCATGCCACAGGCTCAAGTTCCACACAATTCTTTAAACTTCAGACCAGACAACCTGATCTCCTCTTCCCCTCTAGTCTTTATGAACTAGGTCCATGGGTGTCAGTGGCCAGACTCAACCCATCTCTGTATTGCTGCATTTCTCCTACTTCCACTCAACAAGTTGATGCAGGTTGTCACCTAACAAGCATTTCAGGCTGTCCACAAACTCCCTTTAATATTCAGTCATAGAGAGGAAAGATTATTCATGAGTCCAAATTTTTCCAGCTCCAGGTACAAATATCTGTTCAAAATTCAAAAAGCCATATTGAATTTTTACTTCAGTCTGCCAACAGTTAGTCTTGCCAGTTAGCAAATCTTTTTAAAATGTAAATGTCCTGAGTACTCAAGGCACTGTGTGGGGCTTATGGTTTTCAAAGCCTTCTATGCAGGCTGTGCTATACCCATTTAATATCTAATTTAATCTGTAGAAGCAGTGAGTTTACACACTCTCCATTTTCAGATTCCTAGTCATCATTTCTATCAATCATTATATCAATAACAGTAAGCAGAAGAAATCAATATAAACCTATTACAGCGAGATCTTAAGCACAATTTTTAAAATTGAATTCTCAAATTCAAACCTTATCTAAATGGCCCCATTCATATGACAGGTGGTCTTAAGTCTCTCTGGCTGCATTGCCTCAAGCCAGGGTAGTGCCTTCTCTCAGCCATTTTGACTAGACAGCATGGACTCAGCCGGAGAGAGGTCCAAGAGGTCATTTTACCCCGAGCTCAAAATTTATATTTATCACATTAATTTTTGCCATTTCAAACAGGAATAGTCAAAAACAAGCACCAAAGAAAATAATCAAAACTTTAACTTCTCCTTTCCTTTCCAGAAAACTACTTAGTAAACAACATGGCCATATCCGTCCTTCACCTAACCATGGAAGAAAAACTATCATGCGGCAGAGGTCAGACAGGCATCCACTCTCCATCTGCATGATTTATGTATCTAGTACCCCACTCCCAAGGTATTGTATGTGTTAGACAGGGTTGACTAGAGAATCAAATTCAAGGGCACTCATATACCAATAAGAGCGAGCTTTATTTATATGAAGCAAATATGCCAGCCCAGTCTAGATCAATCCATAAATCCAATGCTAGTCCCTAAGTCCAATTCTAGCCCATTTCCAACTTTTACATGCATACAAGACAGTTGAAAATACCATGGCTTGGGTCAATTGTACCTTTGTCCTCAAAGTAACCTTTTTTGTTTTCAGCACTTTAGAGTTCTTTTGCAGCAGATTTACTCCATGCAATGTCTTGTGTGATCTCTTATCCGCTACTTCAATGAGCCTTGATTGTGGATCCAGGCAAGATGAAATCCTTGACAAATTTGAGTTTGTCTCCATTTTTCATATTACCTATTGGCCTATTTGCGAGGCTTTTTGGTTTTCTTTACATTAAGTAAACCAATGATCTTCATCAACTGGTGCTTCAAATCTTCTTATTTTTCAGCAAGCATGGTTGTGTCATCCACATATCACAGTTATTAAATCTTCCACCAATCCTGACACGGTGTCTTTCTTCACACAATCCAGCTTCTCTGTTTGCTCACCATAGAGATTGAATGAATTCGAGATGACACAACCCTGATGCACATTTTTCCTGCTGTTAAGGACATACCATGTAGTGTCCTTTTGTTCCATTCACATAGTCACCTCTGGATCCACGTTCAGTTTCTGTGTGAGCACAAGGAAGTGTTCTGGGGCTTTCACTCTTAAGGGAACCCATAGTTTACTCTGACCCACACAGTCAAATACCTCTTCCGATCCAGTAAATCAGTAGAATGCCCCTTTTCAGTGTTCTGACTTCATTCGTGATCCATGTGATACCATCCACTACATCCTTTGTTCCAAGGCTCTTCTGAATCCAACCCGAACCTCTGGCAGCTCCCTGACAGCATACTGCTGTAACCATTGTTGCAGGGAATGTATGGATGTGATTTATACAATTGATGTATGTATATGTATGGATTGTGGTAAGAGTTGTATGAGTCCCTAATAAAATGTAAAAAAAGAAAAGGAGAAAAAAAAGAAAATGATTAGGGCAAAGAATGTACAGATGTGCTTTATACAATTGATGTATGTATATGTATGGACAGTGATAAGAGCTGTATGAGCCCCTAATAAATTTTAAAAAAAACCATTGTTGCATGGTTTTCTGGAAATTTTTGCTGTTATGTAATATCAATGATATTTTTCTTAAATGTGTGCCTTCTATGTGTCCCCCCTCTTACAATGTGTACAAATACGGATCTCTTCCAATCAGTAAGCCAAGTAGCTGTCTTCCCAATGTCCTGGCATGGACCAGTGAGTGCTTCTTGTGCTTCATCAGCATGTTGAAATTATATTCCATCAACCCCTGGAGGCTTGGTTTTGTCTAGTGTTTTCAGTGTTGCTTGGACTTCCTCCTGCAGTGTTACTGCTTCCTGCTCCTGTGTTACATCAGGAAGTGGTTGATTATAGACTCATTCTTTTTGGTACGGTGACTACATTCTTATCATCTTTTAATGCTTCTTGAAGTCTTCATCATTTTTCTCATAAAATCTTGCAATATTGCAACTGGAGGCTTGAAATTTTTTCTTGAGTACTTCCAATTTAATATATGCTGAGTTAGTTCTTTTTTTTAACTCTCGCTCTTTACACATTGCATTGTGATGGTTTGCTTTGTGTGCTCGAGCTACTCTTTGAAATGTTCTGTTCAGCGCCTTGACTTCATCACGGCTTCCTTTTGCTTTGCTCTGATTAACACCATGTTGCAGAATCTCTTCTGATATCCACTTTCATCTATTCTTTCTTTCCTCTTTTTAAATGACCTTTTGCTTTCTTCATGAATTTTATTTGATGTGTCATACCACAGCCCATCAGGTCTTCTGTCATTAGATCCCTGTCATTCTGTGCATTGAATCTCTTCTTGAGATGTTATTGATATTTGGGTGGGATATATTCAAAGTCATATTTTGCCTCTTGTGGACTTGTTTTAATTTTTTTGAGCTTCAACATGAACTTATATGTGATCAATTGAAGATGATCTGTTCCACAATTAGCCCCTGACCTGTTTTCAGCTGCTGATACTGAACTTCTGCATCACCCCTTCCTCAAGTGTGGACTTCAAAGGAATTAGTCACTAAAAACCCTATGGACAACATCGAAACACTGTCAGATGCTGACAAGTCTATAAATAAAAGCAGAATAGTGTCAGAGAGGCTGTCAGAAGATGGCCCCCAAGGTGCAAAAGTTCTCAATACACGGTTGAAGCGCTGACTTCACCGTAGGGACCAGTGGAGTAAAGCCTGCAGAGGAAACCTTTCTTGATACTCATTTCTGGAGGAGCATGACTCAACATGGGAAGAAACAGCTGCAAATACCTATTAATGACTAGAATGTGGAATATATCAAGTATAAACCTAGGAGAGTTGGCAAGTGTCAAAAGTGAAATGGTATGACTCTAGGCACCAGGGAGTTATATAAGACTGGAATTGGCGTTTTTGAATCAGAAAATCACATGGTTATAATGGCAGGAATCCTAGATTTAAGAGGAATGGTGTTGCATTACTTCCTAGAAAAAGGCCATTACCAGATCTGCCTGGAGGTACAATGCTGTTTGTAAAAGGATGCTATCTAACCCCACACAAGGAAGTCCATCCAACACAACCGGTACTGAAATGTATGCAACGACCACTCAAATGCTCAAAAGCAAAATTCTCTTCCATTGAGTCCACTGGAACACGTATGGTCAGGTTTTTCAGTATCTGATAATGTTTTGGATGTTGTCTATAGAGCTTTTAGTAACTAATTCCTTTGTAGTACACAGCCTATTCCTTCATCATATTCTGTTCTGAGTCTGAAATCCTTGTTCATTTTTGGTTACCTTGCTGATATTGGAAATACCAGTAATAAAGTTTCCATCATCACAGTAACACAGAAGCCACACAGTGCAACAGAATGGCAGACAAGTGGTACAAATCTGCATGAAAAACCCTTCACAATGGAATTCCATTACTTTGTAACAATCACTCTGCACCATGGCAAGTTATATATGTTGGCTAATCTTTTCCGATTTTCCTTTGAATTACTTATGGGTTCTTAAGTGCATTTAATCTGATCTAGAAGACTTCTTTTTTGATACAGTCTACCGATCTGACTTCTTTCTTGAATCACTCTGTGAAAGTTGTTTGTAACGACAGTGCGATTATCAACGACTCTCAAAAAGTGAAGCCATAACCATACAAGAATCAGGCGATGTTTTCTTTTGATGAATACCCCTGAGAGAGAAAAAAAACAAAAACAATCGAACTACAAAAATAAAACCAAGATAAACAATAAAAACTAAGTAACGGTGCAAAGGTAAATGAGATGAAACTTGAGGTTGAATTTGATTTGGTTCTACTCTAAAATTAACAGTGAAATTATGATCAATAGTGAAGTGTTTTTAAGACTAATATTAGCGGAAGGAAGTGGAGACTAAACAAATATGGCGGCGGTGACGAAGACGGCGGCTACGGGGACGACAGTGGCGTTGAACCAGGCGGTGGGGGTTACTCGGTGCAAAAGTCTGGAGGTGTAACGAACTGTAACCTTCAAACGGAAGCCAAGATGGGTGAAAAGAAACCCGAGCCTCTGGACTTCGTGAAAGATTTTCAGGAGTACCTGACTCAGCAGACCCACCACGTGAACATGATCTCTGTGGGGACAAAGAAGCGGAGGCTCTTCAGGGAGCCGGAACAGATGGTGATCAAAGTGGATTTGATCACCCGTCTGAAGTTTCTCTGGACGAAAACTCAGGAATGTTAGTAGACGGGTTTGAAAGGGCGTTTGATGGGAAGCTCAAGTGTTGGTACTGCAGCTACGCCAGCAAAGGGACGGCCCGGTTTATGGAGCACATTAGAATCCACACAGTGACCGGAGCAACCTCTCCCACCATCCGAGGCGCAAGCATAAAATGGTACCAATGAATTGTACCAGGTCTTCCCTGAGCAGCAAGAAGATGTGGAGGGTTTTACTGAAGACCAGCAACCTGAGCTATAGCAGAAGAGCCCTGGTCAACCTGAGCCCGCCGTCCATGGTGGTCCAGAAGCCCGACTATCTTAACGACTTCATCCACGAAATCCCACACCTTCAAACGGACGCCTATGAGAGCATGGTGAAAACCACACCCACGGGGGGCCTCCCAAGGGACCCCCAAAAACTCCTGGTTGACAACCCTTTAAATCAGCTCTCGACTCTAGCAGGACAGTTGTCCAGCCTGCCTCCTGAAAACCAAAACCCCGCCTCCCCTGATGTAGTGCCCTGCCCGGACGAAAAGCCTTTCATGATGCAGCAGCCCTCTGCCCAGGCCGTTGTTTCTGCCATGTCGGCAAGTATTCCTCAGAGCACCTCGTCCACCAGCCCCGACCCTCGGCGGGGACCTGGTCAGAGGAACTACAGCCCAGTGGCAGGACCCAGCAGTGAACCAAATGCCCACAGGAGTACTCCCAGCCAAGAAACAGTCAGCCCAGCACGCCGGCCCCGACCCTGCCGGACCAGGACCCCCAGCTTCTGCACCACTGCCAGCACTGACATGTATTTTGCCAACAATATACTGTACACTATTCACATGGGATGTCATGGATACGAAAACCCTTTTCAATGTAACATGTGGTTGCAAATGTTAAAAAAAAAAACTAATACTAGTGTCCTCCATGAAAGGAATATGGAGGATGTAAGAAATTTAAGAAAAGTACCACAGAGAAATTTAAATGGCTGGATCGATTTAAAATAGTTTACTCACAAAGGAATGATTAAGCAAAACTGCTTCCAGGATTTAGAATTTATTCTGGGAAATGGAACAGGACAAGAATATAGGCCTTGATTCCTAAATTGTGAGGTCAAAATAATCCTTATGTGTCAGTTAGGGAAAGGGGTCAATGGTTTGGGAGCAAGTGCCAAAATTTATTTAGAAGATGTGGAATTTAATCTGAGCCGTTTAAGAAATATAAGATTAAATGGGCACAGGGGGAGGTATATTTCACTTAAATAACAAGAGTAAGTTCAAATATATTTAATTTATTATAGTGTAATCTTATTTCTATAAGAAAGCATTTAGCAATGAAAACTTCAAGATTTCATAATAATATTACTGAAAATGACTGTGTTATAGGGTGTCCCTGCTTAACCCCCATCCAAACCTCACCCATACTCTATATGTAGAGTCTTGTTCAAATACTCTGACAGATGGAAGACAGAAAGTATTAGTTCATGTTCTTGCCTGCTTCATTCATTTTGGTAGGAGTTTTGGCTACCCACATTTAAGTATAGAATGACTATATTTTACAGAGTTATTATCTTTATTTGAAAATAATTCTTAATGAAGCATACAGCCAAAAAGTATACACATTTCATTTATAAATTATTGGCTCTTGATGTGAAATAAGGGTGGAAGTCTTTAAAAATTATTCATATCTTGACTGTATTATAGATTCCTTCTTTTAATTAAGAAGTTCACCAGACACTTTTTAATACTATCCCCTAACTAGGTCCCTTATGTCTCTGAATTGCTTATATTGCGAGTGAGGGGAATCACTTAATATAAGCTTATTAGACAACTGAGCAACTTGAAAATCCCCCACTAGACCTTTCAATAAGGTGTAATCAACCAGGTGTAACCCTGATGAGGCCAGCAATTAGATTAACTGTATTTTTTCTTCCCATGGAGATGCTGAGTTCCAAAATATTAAAATACTATTTAAGTACAGTGATGACAAAATCAGGGTATGATTAGGACCACAGATCAGGCTCCAGCCCCCCATCTTTGTAGTTCATTATAGTATTTTGTTGAGTTAACAAGAATTAATTTGCCACTAAATTACTACTTGGTATTTAAGCCTGATTCAACCACACTATTTAAATGAGGAAAAATACTTGGGATACTCTTAGGAAAAAAAGGTTTCTTTGTAGAATAATGGTAAAGCACTAAACTGTTAACTGTATTAAGGTCCTTTCATGATTTGTCCTACATAAGAAACGATCTTCTGATCTGCTTCTATAAAGATCACAGCCTAGAAACCCTACTTTGCATATAGGGTCATTCCGAGTTAGAATGAATTCCACACATCTGACAACAACAACCAATAGATAACACCTTAACATCAACAAGACCTCATTTTTAAACCTCATACACCTCTTGATTAAATTAACATTCATTTTTAAAAATCTATATATGGATTTATATTTAATGTAGAGATATAAATACATATAAGTACATGGCTAATATATGTAAAACATTTTACTGTCCAAAAATAATTTTTGACTCTATTCATCAATATTTTATGTGACAAACAAGACACCTTAAAAGTTAATAGACAAAAGGGAAGCATCTACATCATGAGCTAAAAGTCTCACTGAGATGACTGGAGATTCTGAATTGGATTAAAACATAATGTGATAAATCTAGGTCAGCAAGTTTTCTAGCTTTTCAAGTAAAGTGAAAAAGTAATCAAAGTGCAGGTTGATTTTCAAACATATCAAACAACACCTGATTTCTACTCCATCCTCCCAGTCCTGTGCTTCAACCACCTCATTTTCAAATGTCGTCATTATTGTACAGAATGCTGTTGCTTGCTGCTGTGGAGTTTGTTCCAACGCACAACAGCCCTATGACAACTGAAGGACACCTTCCTGTATCCTGCCCCGTCCTCGCCATTAGAGCCTGATTCTGTAGCTCATGTCTGAGCCCATCTCCTGGAAGGTCTTCCTACTCATTGCTGACTCTCTACTTTACCAAACATGCTGTCCTTCTCCAGGTCTGCATCCACCCTGACAACATCTCCAACTGACAAATTTTGCCAGCCTCGTTTATAAGAAGCTTTCTGAATGTACTTCTCTCAGGACTGGTTTGTTCATTCTGATCATAGTCTATGATACATACAACTAGGTAATCTATAGACATATAGACAGTACAACATAATACACATTTTGTCTTTAATAATATACATATTGTTCTTTTAAAAATGGTTAAAGTATGTGATGGAGTAAAGTTTCTTAATATGGTTCTGTGACTCCCACCAATTGATTGGGTGAGTCTATGAAAAGGGGTAAGTCAATTTTAGCTGTTACTCCCATAGCTGTAATGATGAGCTATCTTGACTGAGAGACAAACTACAAGACGATGAGAAGAAGATTAGGTAAAAGATCTCTATTTGAAATGACAAAAGTTGAGACCAAAGGCACCAGAGACGGTGACAAGGAAATTATGGGATTGCAAGCTTTCAGAAAGAACAGTGTCTGGGACCTATAATCTTTGCTTAAAACAAGTAGCCATCCAAGTGAAGTAACAGTAAGCCCACCTAGACGAAGCACATCAGCCTGTGTAATCTAAGGATTGTAACTAACAAAATTCAAATCAGAGGAGGGAAATATATTAAATTATGAGTAATCAGTTTGGAGAAGATTATGGATGGCAGTGAAATCCTAAAATCTATTTGGAGAGACCTATGGGGAATAAGCTTCCATTTAATATGCTTGAACCATTGACTAGGAATGTGAAAAACCATGCCCAAAGACAGAGTACATGAGTGACACCATGAGCTTTAAAATCAACTAAGATGTGCCCACTGGTTGGGTCTTGTCACTATACTTATTCATTCCATAGACTGAGTAAATCATCTGGGAAATTAGACTACATGAGGAAGAACACAGTATCATGATTTGAGTAAGACTGTTAACAACTGGTGATACGAATATAACACATTCTTGCTTGTTGGAAACAAAGAGTTACTTGAAAACTGATGGAGATCAAAGACTACAGCCTTCAGTACACATTACACCTCAATATCAGAAAAAGAGATACCCTCACAACTGTACCATAAGCAGGAAATAAGCAGGCCATGATAAAACAGAGAGAAGACTGAAGTCATCATGGATTTCATTTTACTGGGATCCCCAATCAATACTCAGGACACAGCAGTCAAAAAAGCAAATGCTTTGTACATTGAGCTGATTTGATGGGAAAAAACAACAGCACCACAAAACTCTTTGCTGGGATAAAAAGTAAAGATGTTATCCCTGAGGACTAAGGTACAGTTTAGCCCAAAGCCATGGTATTTCAAATGAATTCGTATGCATGTGAGAGCTGGACAATGAAAAGGGAAGATTTAGGAAGAACTAAGGCCTTTGAATTTGGGCCTGGTGAAGAATATTGGATGTATCAGCAGCAGCCAGAAGAATAAAAAAATACATATCTGTGTTGGAAGAAAGGCAGCCAAGATGTTCTGAATTCGTCTAGCATACTTTGGATATGGTATCAGGAGGGACCAGTTTCTGGGAAAAAGCGTCGTTGTTGAAAAAGTAGAGGGTCCCTGACAAAGAGGGAGACATTGAGCGAGCAGGATTGCGGTCCAGTTGAATCAATGTGCTTATATAAAGGAATGCTAGTAACGATGATGCGGCACCAGGAAGCATTTTGTTGTTCTGTAGAGTTGTTAGCCATGAGCTGAAATGCCCTATTTTTGTGCTCCCGTCTAGAGTTTTGATATGCCTGAGGTCTTCACATTTAAGCGGGACCACTCACGAGACAATCGACTCTATTTTCCCGGTGACACAGAGGAAGTGCTTGGTAACGTGGAGAGACAAAGTAAGGATTGACACAGGGATCGCAACAACGGCTCGAACATACATAAGGACAATCAGGATGGCACAGGGCTGAGCAGTGCTTTACCTTCTCTTGTACGCGGGGTTGTTTTGCCTCGCAAACAACTTCATAGCACCAACTACAACAGCCATACCGGAGAAAGAGACCCAGGGCGAGGGAATAAATGCGCCGAAAATTCTAATTGACTGTTTGATCGAATCCCTATGTTAAATCAAGTTTCAAAAATGATTGGAGCCTTCGTGATGTAGTAGTTACTCGTGGGGCCGTTATCAGCATGGTCCCCTGTTCGAAATCACCTGTAGCTCTGAAGGAGTAAAACTGGGCTTTCTCCTCCCTGTGAGAAGTTACAGCCTCAGAAACCAACGCAGGAGTCGCTGTGAGTCAGCATTGACTTGATGGCAGTGAGTGAGATCCCTGCACAGATGCCACACTAAGTCATTATGTCTTTATAATATGACTCAGCACTATCCCAAAACTTGGTGTGTGTGTGGTATATATTATAGTACATAATATATACATATATATGTTACCAAGGTGGTGTGTATATATAATATATTAGTAACTTTTTGATCATGAGACTTTCATATAATTTTGAGTCACTTTGACAATTTTCTTTCTGTACAAAAAAGAAACTCAACATACCTGTTTCAATGCTGAAAGGCATTGTTTTGTTTTTAAGCTCAATTTGAGGAGATAGGATATCTTTCCAACACTTGTCTTCAATTTATAAACACAATATATCTCTCCCTGTATTTAGAATTCCACGAAAATGTTCATGTCTTTGACATTTTCTTTAAATCATAGTTTAATTTAGTTGTACAGTTATTTTCTGATGTCTTTCTACCTTTCTTATGTGTTGCTATTTTATAGGAAAGTAATGAATTTTTTACATGGGATTTGCTATCAAACTTGATGAACTTATTTAGTTGTAAACATTTAGAGACACTCCTAGAATTTCCTTATAGACATTTATGACATGAAAATAATAATTTTCAATACCAGTACTCATAACGTTTACTTATTTTCCTTCACTTATTGTACTTCTAGAAACTATAAATAAAAATAGTGAGGGAAGCAGCCTCATTATTTCCTGATTTTTACAAAAAAGTAACTAATGTTTCAATCATTTCATGTGATATTTGAATAATGTTTTTGATAAATACCATTATCACCAGAAAACAAACTAACAAAATAAATAAAAACTATACTCATCGCCATCAAGTTCATGGCGACACACAACAACCCAATAGAACATGGGAGAACTGCCCCTGCACACTTTCCTGGAGACTGTCACTCTTTACAGAAGCATAAAGCCCTGTCTTTCTCCCAGGTTCTGCCGGGTGGTTTTAAACTGCTGACTCTGCAGTTAGCAATCCAATCAGTGCATACACTAGACCACCAGGGCTCTTTTAGGAACTATCTATTCTTATATTCCTAATAACTTAATTTCAAGATAGACAAAGAAAGTGAGTTTTGTCTTATGCTTGACTTGTGCAATGGCTGCATATGCTATGCGTCTCAATATGCAGGTTTCTGTATTTTTCTCTTTAAATGTACCTACAGTTTAAGATGCCCAGGGACTTTTATTTCTTTTACATTTAATCATTTTGAACCCACTGTATCATCTACAAGGCCTCTGGCTGCACAGTGGTGAAGCACTAAGTTACTAACAAAAACATCACCATTAGAACTCTCGAGCCACTTCTGTAGAGAGAGATGTGGTAGTCGGCTTCCTTAAGGATCAGTCTTAGAAACTCTCTATGGCAATGACCCTCCGTCTTACAGGATTCCTAAAGGAGAATGCTCTGGGGGCATAGTAGGGTATGCGCTAAGCTGCTAACTACAAGGTCGGTGGTTAGAACCTACCAGTTGCTCTGTGGGAGAAAGATGAGACTTTCTAATCCCTTAACAATATATCGTCTTGGAAACTCATATGTGCATTTTACTTTACCCCATTTAAAAAATAAATTTACTCATTTTCCCTTTAGAATTGACTCAATGACAGGAGAGAGATGAGCTGAACTGACTATATAACCACCTTTTATTTTTTAATACAACATTGTTTTCTCATGTGCAGTTTTTGTAGAAAGTATTTCTTTCTACTACAGTGTACTTAGTGGCTCAGCTGATTCCCACACATGTGGGGTTATTTTGTAGTCTATTTCATAGATTTAGTTTGGGAGAAAATCTTTAGAAAGGCTTAATTTGAAGAAAACTTTGGGGCTTGAATAAAGTGCATGTCCCTCAATAGAGGTTTCCATAGGCGTTTTCCGGGGGCTGCAGGTGTCTCGGCTGCTCACATGGCATTTAATGTTCATTTCTTGAAGTCGTGATTCCCAGGTCATACTTGAAATTCAGGCCTCAGGCCCATTGTGCTTATGAATTTCCAGGAGAGTTTTAATTTTTTCTGACCTGTACTCAGGTTAAAACTGGAAAAATATTTTTGCTGTTCATCTCTCTGGGATTCTCTATTTTTCTATTTCATACTTGTAGTGAGTTTTCATTGAAACTATGTGTGGAGTTCTTAGTTGCAACTCTCCATGGCTTCATTGCTTGGCCTTACTCTTGTTTTTATTCACATTCTAGGTTACTGAGATCAGCAGAATCCCATAGTCAGTGGCCATTTCAATTATTGAGCATACTCCTGTGTTTGAACTTCGGGGATTTTCTTTATTCTTTTCTAATCAATTCTTTATTTACATAGCTCTTTGTTCTTCTCTCTCACACATAAACAGCTACACACCAGAACATTCAATTGCACTTATTCCACATGGATACATTTTTGAAGAATCCTTGTGTGGTTGAAATAGTTGACGTGTTTAGGCTGCTCACCAGGAGTTTGGGATTCATGTCCACTGAGGAGCACCTTAGAAGAGAGGTGATTTGCTTCAGACAAGTCAGCTCAGGAAAATCCAATGAAGCACTGTTTGATTGGGCCACCTATGGGCTCTCCATGGGGTGGGGTGGACTAGACATCAGTTGATATGACGCCAGTGGAACTATTGTATTGGAGCTTTTCCCGAATTGACCAAAACTTGCTTCTGTTAAGTGGAGATGAAATACAATGAGTGAACATATTTGTCTAGTCAAGTGTTTCTTCTTGCCCTGAGAGGGTGGATGAATTTTTACCATCTTATTTTCAGTAAACACTTCCTAAGGTTAGTGGTTTAATACAAGGGCACATAATTTGCATTTGTTTTTACTGGTTTGCAGGCTTGTGAAAAGACACTAAATATGAAATATATTGACCACAAAACCCACAGATAGAGAACCAAGAGTTGGTGTATTCTTTTTAAATGATGTGGGATTTCTGGGAAATTTATAAGTGTCCTGGTCAAACAGGGCCATAGGAGTAACATATGGGAAAGATAAAAAGACACACTCCAACCACCTTATCTAACTTTTGAGTTAGAGAAAAGGGCTGAAACAAAATAACCATTTTCTATAAATTTCTACTCTGGCTATACCTTTGGTTGCCTGTGGAGACTTCTGTTACATTACACAGCATGGTGCTCTGATTTACACCCCTCTGTATCTGATCGCTCCACTTATTATTTTTCTCCCTTCTAAAGTTAATAGACAGTGTGGTGGTTTTCACAAGCTAGATTCTTCTACACTTATCAAAACATGCATTAGTGGCTGACTTTGGAAGTTGTTGGATAACTTCCTGCACTTTCAGAACCCTTTCTTATCAAATCACAATAGTTAATGGACAATGCTATTTATTTTTCTATTTGAAAAAATCTATTAACATTCCTTCATGGGATAATTCTTATAATAACAAATCAAGGTATATTTTTAATTCTAATTTTTATTAAGAACTAATTTTATTGGGTGATCCATTAAACAATCCATACATCAATTGTATCAAATGCATATGTACATGTTACCATCATCATTTTCAAAACATTTTCTTTTTGCTTAAACCCTTGGTATCAGCTCCTCTTTTCCATCTTTCCCCAACCCTTTTACCCTTGTGGACCCCTGATAAATTATTATTTTCATATCTTACATTATCTGCTGTCTCCTTTTGCCCACATTTCGGTTGTTCATCCCTCTGGTATTTGTGGGGGTTATATGTCCATTATAGTCAGTTTCCCATTTCTCCCCCATTAACCCCTGCCTTCACCCTAATATCATGGTATTTCTACCCCCATTACTGTTCCTGAGGGGCTTATCTGTCCTGGATTCCATGTGTTGAGAGCTCTCTTCAGTACTAGTGTACATGCTTCAGTCTAGCCGGATTTGTACAAAACTGGGGTCATGATAGCGGGCAAGGGGGAGGAAGCATTAAAGAACTAGAGGAAATTCGTATGTTTTAATGCACCTTGACTGGCTTACCTCTTTCTTGTGTCCCTTCTGTAAGGGGGTGTTCAATTGTTACAGATGGGCTTTGGGTCTCCACTCCACAGTTCCCCTCATTCATATCAATATGATTTTTTGTTCTGAGTCTTTGATGCCTGATACCTGATACCATCGATACCTCATGATCACATGGGCTGGTGTGCTTCTTCTGTGTGGACTTCGCTGCTTCTCAGCTAGATGGCTACTTGTTTATCTTCAATCCTTTAAGATCTCAGGCACAATAGCTTTTGATAGCTGGGCACTATCAGCTCTCTTCACATTTGCTCATGCACCCATTCTGTCTTCAGCAATTGTGTCAGGAAGCAGGGGGGGCATCACTGAATGACAAGTTATTAGAACAAAGTGTTCTTGCATTGAGGGAACACTTGAGTAGAGGCCCAATATCCACCTACTATCATAATACCAAACCTATAAATATATTTACATATATCTTATTTACATATCATTACATGTAAATATATTTACATATGTACATGCCTGTATTTAGACCTCTATAAATGTCCTTTGCCTTCTAGTTCTTTCTTCTATTTCCTTTTACTTTTCTATTGTCCCACTATCATGTTTGGCTTTCATTTGGGTTTCAGCAGTGGATCCTCTTGGATACATTGTCCTTGATCAAGCCCCACCAGGCATCCTATACCCTCCTCACCATTGATTTTAGATCACTTGTTATTTCCTTGTCCCTGCATTGGTTGACAGCTCCCTTCCTTTCCCCTGCCTCCCCTCTCGCATGTCCTCCTGGAACCATCAGTCCAGTTGTTTTTTCTCTGGATTGTTATCCTGCCTATCTTATGCAGAGACAATAATAAGCACACAAACAAGACAAAGCAAAAGAAAGCAACAACAAAAACAACGGGGAAAAGAAGTCTATAAATAGTTCCAGGTCTGTTCGTTGACTTTTAGGAGTGTTTTCTGGTTGAGAATTAAAACAAAAATTATGAAGAAATCCAATACTAGAAACTGCTTTTAAATAATTTGTTGCAGTTATAGCAATTTAAAGTCATCTTTTCAATGAAAAAATTAAATGTTGGAGTCTCAACAAAATGGAAAATTTGGTTGCGTACTTGAACTTGCTCAATTTGATCTATTTTTAGCAGATCATCTATCAACGTTTGTTAACACATGAAAGAGAAGCTCAACATATATATCTAATATAGTATATGAAGCATAAAGAAACATAATATATAATAAAGTTTTAATAGTTATATTTAGTGAAATAAGTATAGCTTGATATTTCAGCTTGTTTGTAGATTTCATTCCAATGTGTATTATATAGAACAACTAAGTATTGTTTAGTTTTTGAGTTTTGTATTGTAGTTTGGGTGAAAATTTTTTCTCTTTTAACAATTCATATGCACTTTGTCTCTTAACATTAACCACAATTCCCTGAAAGGAATAGCAGCAGTTTCCATTTGCCTATCTTTCTTGCTTCCTTAACCTTCTGAACTTTGTTTTTAGGCAAGTACGGCCCTTGTGGTCTGAAACGGTTGATGTGCTGGAAGAGCATGTTCCTCATGGATATGATTATTTAATTTTAGGATTGTTTAATGTTTGCATAAAATTTAATCTCTGGGAATGTGTTCAGTTCTAGATAATTTATCAGGTAAGTGAATCTGGTCATTTTTATGATTTTGAATTTTAGTGTACATTTTCTCCCCCATTCTATTGTGATCCGGGAAGGAGTGATCAGTAATGGTCTTCTCTCAGCCTAGTGGAGGCTGGAATTCACATGGTCCATTAGTCTTTTGGGCTAATTGTTTCCTTGAAGCTTTGGTTGTCTTCGCTCTTCATTGCTCCACATAGGATGCAGATAACAGTTGCACGTTAACACCTCAAAAACGTCTAAAACATGAGTCTCTACTTGCCAGTGTAGGATGTACAACATTGCCTTTATGGAATATGCTGTCAGGCGACCTATATGTCTCCGGAGTCTCTGGATTTAAACTCTCAAATTCAGTGAATGGATTTTTCAGAGTGTTTTATTTTGGTTACATGTTCTTTGAATATTCTACTATATACCTGATCATTTTTTTTGGCACATGGGAAAAAACACATGAATATGCTCTGCTAACCAATATGTGCTTGTGTTCTCCCATGCCCCACCCCACACTTGTTCAGATCAGACATACTGATCTATGTACCCATTTTAAAAATATTGTCTGTACTGTTATTATAAGATTATTGTATACAAGGGGACTTTAAAAAGTTTGTGTTGAAAAGTGGAATTAAATGATAATGGGAATCTACAAAATTTTAAAGCCCCCTCATTGAAGTTAATACTTATCTGTTTTCTAGTTAGTCATTTTCCTCCCATCCCTGGTAAATGTCAAAGATTGCTTTTTCTATGTAATGATGTTTTTCTTGAATTTCAGTCCTCCAGTTTCATTCATGTTGTGAGATGTTTCACAGATTGATTGCGGTTCTTTAATATTGCATAGTGTCCCATCATGTGTTTCTTTCTTTGACCTATTCACTCATTGATAGACACCTAAGTTGTTTCTATATTTTTGCTATTGAAAATGAAGCTGGGATGTATGTGGAAGTGCATATATCATCTATCTGTTTGTGCATGGCTCTTATACCTCTCCGATTACTTGAACATAAGGCATCTCTATTTCTAACTTTTTAAGGAAGTATTCTATTCTTTTCCACAGTGATTGTACCAATTTACAATCCTATCAACAGTATAGGAGAGGTCTAATATTTCCACACCCTTGTCAATATTTGTTATTTTCTGGGTTTTTTTATGGTTTTATTTCTTTCCCTCAGCCTGTAGTCAGACAGCTTATTGTTGTTTTGATTTACATCTCTCTAATGGCTGATTGTCACGGGCATTTCTTTATATGGTCTTCTTGTAGAGGTGTCTGTTCATCACTTTTTCACATTTTCAATTGGACATTTGTCTTCTTGTTGTTCAGTATTTAAGATGTGTATACATGTTAGATGTCAGACCTTTGTCAGCTAGAGCATCGCCACATATATTTATCCAGTCTGTAGACTCCCTTTTTAACTCTTGTGGAGAAGTCTTATGATACATATAAAGGTTTAATTAATAAGAGGTCATAATTATCTATTTTATCTTCTATTGGTTTTGCATTTTATTTATGTTTGCCATGCCACAAAAATGTCCCCAAATTTGTCCCTGTTTTTTTCTTTTAATTTTATTGTACCTTATTAGCTTCATGTTCTAAATTGAAATCTTTGAACTATCTTGAGTTAATTTAAATACTAAGTTGAGGTGTGAAGGATGAAATCATTTTTATTTGTATGTGAACAAATAGCCAGTGTTGCCAGCACCATTTGTTTCTTTCCACACTTAATGATTATTACACAGGGTCAAAGAGCAACTGTAGGCAGGCGGGCGGATTATTTATTTCTGGGTTTTCCTGTTCTGTTCCACTGCTCTATAGGTTCACCGTTGTGCCAGTCCCCATGGTGTCATGATGATGGCTGTTTGGTGGTTTCTGAGATTGGAAACTGTAAGATTTCCACTTGGTTATTCATCTTCAGTAGCATTTTGAATATCCTGGATTTCTTTCCTTTCTATATAATGTTAGTTATTAGTTTTTTTTCATTTCATTAAAGAATGTTGATTAAATCTGGATTGTTATTGCATTCTAGTTACACATTAGTTTGGATAATATTGAAATTTTCACAATGGAGAGTATTCGTATCCATAATCATGGTATGTTCTTCCAAGTATATAGATCTAGTTTGTTTCTTCCAGTACTATTTTGTAATATTGTATTCCCTGTTAGGTTTAATACTTAAATTTAAAAAAAGACACACACACTGTGTTAGTCTGGGTAGACTAGAGAAATTCATAAGGACACATATGTGTATAAGACAGAGTTTTAGATGCAAGAGAAATTGAACATGGAGAAAACATCCCAGCCCAGTCCAGGTCAAGTCCATAAGTCTGATAATAGCCCATATGTCTGATATCAATCTATAAAATCGTCTTCAGACTCACGAAACACATGCAATGAAGCGAAATGCAGGATGTTCACAAGTCAGTGGGTAGAAAATCTTTGGATCCAGTGGCGTTGTAAGCATCTCAGTGCTGGCAGGGGTCTCTTTGTGGTTTCTCCAGCTTCAGAGGTCTGGTTGCATCCATGTGGCTTATCTTCTGCAATATCTCCCAGTGAGTAGCAGAGAGAGAGAAGAGTCTTCTTCCTCCAAGAAGAAAGTACCAGATTTCCCAGAAGGCCATGCCCACACAGAAGTCTCATTGAAGTCTCATTGGCTATCTCCAGATTGACAACCAAGACTCTACCCCTACACTCTTAAATTGACACCAGATTAGGCGACGCGCGCGTGCACACACGTAGAATTGACTCAAGGGGACACAGAATCAGTGAAGCAGAAGACAAGTGCTAACCCCTTAGAGCATAAGCTCCCAAACTTATTTGGCCTACTGCCTCCTTTTCTGAAAAAGGTTCCTCCAATTTAAAACCTTAGTACTAAAATCCATACTCCAGTATAAAGGGTAGGTACCTGCTTTTGCAATTCCCCGAAAGCATTCCAGTGACCCCCAGGAGGCTGTATCACCCACTTCAGAAAACGCTGTGGTAAGGGATAACTAGAAAAAAGAATAAAAATAAAGAAACACAAGTTAGGTGAGATAAAATCAAAAGGTATAATTTATACATGATTAGAATTTCAGAATAAGAAGACAACAATAAGTAAAAGGCACTGGAGTAGGGAACCAGTGAAGAGGTCTGGGGATGGGGGTCAGCCACAATCCCAACTATTAAGTGGATACCTACCCCTCCCCCCAGAAGAATTTATTTCAAGGATGGCATTGAATCTGCAGCTCCAAGAGAGGGACATATCTGTTTGGAGCACACGGGAGCAGATGAAGTGGGAGGAGAAGAGATTGGAGCACATCCTGGCCCATCAGACCTTGCAGATGATGTTCCCAATTAGATCAGTGAGTCCACAGAGAGGACCACAGGCCGGCCCTACTATGAGACTTGACGCCTCTCACTGAACCATAGTCCTACAGGGGACAACACCAGAGATACAGTGTGGGAATTGCACCCAATCTGATCGCAGCACAAGGCAAAACATTAAGGGTGTACAACAAAACAGCAAGGGAATAGAGTGGCAAGGTCCCTAGGGAATGCTGAAGGTGGACATTGGGACCAGGGTATGGTACCCCCACAGACTAGTCTGGAAAACACTCCTAAAGGCCAACAAATTATCCTTGAACTAACCACAGCTTCTTTCTTATTGTGTTTTGTTTTTTGTCATTGGTCTGTTTTGTTGTATATTGTTGCTTGGTTTTATTCTGTCTTATTTTTGTGCATGTACTTATCTCCACAGGTCTGTCTAAATAAGATAGGCTGGATGAACAATCTGGAGGAGAAAACAACAGGACCAACAGTTCTGGAGGGACATGGGAGAGGGTAGTGGTGTTAACAAACTCAGGGACAAGGGAAGAACAAGTGATTCAAATCAGTGGTGAGGAGGGTGTGGAGGGCCTGGTAGGGCATGATCAAGGGTAATGTAACCAAGAGGAATTGCTGAAACCCTGGTGGGGACTGAGCATGATAGTGGGATAGGAGGAAAGTCAAGGGAAATAGAGGAAAGAGCTGGAAGGCAAAGGACATTTATAGAAGTCTAGATAAAGACATGTACATATGCAAATATATTTATATATGAGGATGGGGAAATAGATCTATGTACCTATATTTATAGGTTTGTATTAAGGTGGCAGAAGGACATTGACCTCCTCTCAAGTACTCCCTCAATGTAAGAATACTTTGTTCTATTAAATTGGCATTCTATGATGCTCATCTTCCCAACACAACTGCTGATGACAAAGCGGGTGAAGAAGTAAATGTGGTGACGAAAGCTGATGATGCCCAGCTATCAAAAGATATAGCATCTGGGGTCTTAAAGCCTTGAAGATAAACAAGTAGACATCTAGCTCAGAAACAACAAAGCCCACATGGAAGAAGTACAGCAGCCTATGGGATCACGAAGTGTTGAAGGGATCAGGCATCATCAGAACAAAAAATCTTACCATAGTAAATGAGGGCTTGAGTGCAGAATGAAGAACCAAAGCCCATCTGTAGGCCACTGGATATCCCCTTACAGAAGGGTCTCAGGTAGGAGACGAGCCAGTCAGGGTGCGATGTAGCAACGATGAAAAATACAACTTTCTTCTAGTTCCTAAATGCTTCCTCCCTCCCTCCCCCCACTATCATGAAATCAATTCTACCTTGCAAGTCTGGCTAGACCAGAGGATGTACACTGGTACAGATAGAACCTGGAAACACAGGGAATCCAGGGCAGATGATCCCTTTTGGACCAGTGGTGTGAGTGGCAATACTGGGAGGGTAGAAGGAGGGCAGGTTAGAAAGGGGGAACTGATTATAAGGATCTACATGTGACCTCCACCCTCGGGGATGGACAACAGAAAAGTGGGTGAAGGGAGACATCAGATAGGGCAAGAAATGACAAAATAATAATTTATAAATTATCAAGGGTTCATGAGGGAGGGGACAGCTGGGAGGGAGGGGAAAAATGAGGACCTGATGCCAGAGGCTTAAGTGGAGAGCAAATGTTTGGAGAATGATGAGGGCAATGAATATACAAATGTGCTTTACACAATTGATGTATGTATGGATTGTGAGAAGTTATATGAACCCCTAATAAAATGATTAAAAAAATAAAGAAAAAGGCACAGAGAAATTTTTAGGTTTATTTCTAAGTATTCTGTATTTTTGGTGGATATAGTAAAAGGTATTGCTTTCCTGATCTCCTTTCTAGTGTTCTGTTAATTAATGTAGAGAAATAGAATTTTTAATCATAAAAGGGTGTTTGATTTTATCAAATATTTTAAATTTGTTTATATAGTTCTTTTCCTTTGTTTTAACAATGTGGTTGATAACTGGCTACTTTTTGAATGGTTAAGTAGCCTTCTATGTCTGGTATGAATTCCACTTGGTCATGATACATAATTATCATTATTACTTTATGTATTATGGAATTCTGTTGATAAATCTTTTGTTGGGAGTCCCCCACCCCCATATTTATGAGTCTTGTTGATCTACAACTTTTTTTCATGCCTTTGAGGTGTTTTTAGCATGATAGTATGCTTACTGTTTTGTAAGTAATACATCATAATTTTAGCTTGTGGAGTAGATTGAATAGTTACCTGAACCAGGTTTTTGTTGTTATTCTTATTGTTATATTTGTGTTTGAAGCTGTTCATTTATTTATTTATAATGATTTCTTAAAGTCAGCTTTGTCTCATGGGAATGAATTTGTTTTGGAATTTGGTTATCTATAGAAGGAGGAAACTGAAATTGGAAAACTAAAGATGTCTTTTGATACTTTCTTAATAGGAAGTTAGGGCTATTTCCACCCCCCTGCCCAGGGACTTGGCAATAAAATACTATTTTTTCTGTATAAAAGGAAGACTATGTTATTTTCATAATTTAAAGTAGCATGTATTAAAATGTTTAATTTTATGAAGTTATAATGGTCACCTTTCTTAGATACAGTATATGATACAAAGACTCATTGCTATAATTAATATCACTAATATTGCACATAAGTAGTATTTACTTAAGATCATGCAACAATAGTTCTAATGGCACATTGACAGAGAACTGTCAGAAATTCAGGTCAGATTCAGAAGAGGATGTAGAACAAGGGATATCATTGTTGATGCAAGATGGATCTTGGCTCAAAGCAGAAAACACCAGAAAGATGTTTACTTGTGTTTCACTGACTATGCAAAGGAATTAGACTGTGTGGACCATGATAAAAATTCAATAACCTTGAGAAGAAAATGAATTCCAGAACACTTTATTGTGCTCATGAGGAGCTTATACATGGATCAGGAGGCAGTTGCATGAACAGAAAGGAAATACTGCTTGGTTTAAAATCAGGAAAGGTGTGTTTCAGGGTTATATCCTCTCACTATACATTTTCAATCTTTATACTGGCCAAATTATCAGAGAAAGTGAATTATATGAAGAAGAGTGTGGCATCAGGATTGGAGGAATGCCTATTGACAATCTGTGGTATGCAGATGACACACCATGCTTGCTGAATATTAGGAGGAATTAAAGAACTTATTGATAAAATAATGATTGTAACCTTCAATATGGGTTATAACTCAATGTAAGGAAGACCAAAATCTTCACAATCAGACCAAAAGATAACATCATTTTAAATGAAGGAAAGGATGAAGGTGTTCAAAGATTTTGTCTTACTTGCACCCACAATCAATGCTCCTAGAAGCAGCAGTCAGAAAATCAGAAGATATGTTGCATTAGGTAACTCTAGTACACAAGACCTCTCTAGAGTATTGAGGAGCACAGATGTTACTTTAAGGACTAATGTTCTCCTGACCCAAGCCATGGTATTCTCCATTGCATCATTTGGATATGAAAGCTGGGAATCGGATAAAGAACACCTAGAAGATTGATGCATTTAAATTGTGGTGCTCAAGGAGAATGTCGAAAGTACCATAGACTGCTAAAACAACCAACCTGATCTGCATTTGAAGAAGTAAGGCCCTCAAGAGGATTTCCTGGAGGCAAGAATGAACATTTTGTCAGGAGAGACCAGTCCCTGGAGAGGGTCATCATGTTTGGTAAATAAAGAGAAGGTTGTTGACAAAATGGTTTGACACAGTGGCTCCATCAATGGGCTCAGGCATAGGAATAATTGTAAGGATGATGGAAGACCATGAGGTGTTTCATTTGTTGTGCAGAGGGTGGCTATGGGTTGGAGCCAACTCAATGGCACCTAACAAGAACAACAACATACTGGTTACATTACAAATAAGTGTGATGTAAACTGTTAATGAGCTTAGCCTCCCTCAATGCAAGAACACTTTGTTCTAGTCAACTGGCATTCTGTGATCACTGAAGACAAAATGGGTGCATAAGCAAATGTGGTGAAGAAAGCAGATAGTGCCTGGCTATCAAAAGATATAGCATCTGGGGTCTTAAAGGCTTGAAATATAACAAGCAGCCATCTAACAGAGAAAATACAAGCCCACATGGAATAAATACAATAGCCTGTGAGATCATCAGGTGCCATGAGACAGGGTAACAGGCATCAGAAAACCCAAAACAAATGAACCAGCCAACAAACAAAAAAACACATTGTTGAGAATGAGGGGGGTCAGAGCAGAGACTCCAAACCCATCTGTAGACAATGGGACATACCCTCATAGAAAGGTCACACTTAGAGATGAGTCGGCCAGGGCTCAGTAAAGCACTGATGAAACACACAATATTCCTCTCTTCCTTGAAGCTTCCTCACCCCCCACTATCATGACCCCAGTACTGCCTTTCACTGTGTGCTAGACCAGAGCATGTGCACAGGCACAGATCCGAGATAAGAGCTAATTAAACATGGAATCCAGGAACAGGAATGGGAATAGTGATAGCAGAAGGGTGAGGGAAGGTGGGGAGAGGGAGGAGGAAGGGGGAACCTATTGCAATGATTGACACATAACCACACACCCCTTCCCCCTCCAGGGGGATGGACAACAAAACCTGGAGGGGAAGGGGGGACAGTGGTCAGTGTAAGATATGAAAATAATAATAATATATAGTTTTTCTAGGGGTAATGAGGGTGAGGGTTGGAAGGGAGGGGGGAAATAGGAACTGATACCAAGGACTCAATACAAAAATAAATGTCTAGAAAATAATGATGGCAACATATGTACAAATATGCTTGATACAATTGATGTATGGATTGTTATAAGAGCTCCAATAAAATGATCTTTTAATTTAAAAAGTTGAATATTTGCATTAATATATTTGTACCTTACAAGTAAGTCCAGGCAATATATTTCTAAAAAATCAGCCATTGAAAAACCGTGGAACACCATTTTACTGATATATTTAATGTCACTATGAGACAGACTAAATAACTGGTACTGGTTTAGTATGAGAGTCATCCGGTCTCCTAAGTATTTTACATCTTGAAGTTTTTATTTGATAGATATAAATTAGGATTGTGCCATGTGCATGAACTTTCACCATCTGAGTGTCTTAAAAGCCACATGGGTTATTTATATATTTCCAAATTGAATTGTTCTCCATTCAAATTTTCTTTTCTTAATATGTCTTGCATCCTTGGCTCTTCAGTTAATAATTTATGTTATAAATATAATAAAATATGGTTTATAAATTATGTTTTATTTAAATGTATTTATTGCATGGAGTTTTACACACACCTACATACATACAGAATATGTATTTGAATTCTAAAATTGTGTTCAATAACTATTTATGTGGAACACAAAATTGAACCAAGCACCTGACATTCATAACTTGCAAATTTGAATATAGATGGCTTCATACTATTGCCTAAGGTTTTGCATCTAAGGGCAGGATGGTAGAATAGAAATAGTTAATTTTAATAAAATTAACAGTGTGTTTTTTCACTACTTTATATTTCTGTATACAACTACCCTAAGGCAGTTCTGTTGAAATAAAGTGCCTTATTTGAAGTCAAAAAGGATGAATTCTTGGCATCATCGGGCACTTCTATTGGCTGAACATAAATTGCTCAGGAATGCTCCTGCAAAACATTAGATGCTCCCTTGGTCCTTTGGGCATGTTTTCAATGTCTATTTTTGCATTTTAAATATACAAAATGATAAACAGTTGATTGGAAAAACACCTCTAAACTCTAATGTCACTGCATATAAATTATTTCCCAATCAGGTGTGTAAGCATTTAGCAGGTCAGAGTTGTTGCTGCTGTTTCTAGCTAAGTTCCGCTCCTCTATGTACAACAGAACTAAACCCTGCCCAGGCCTGTGCTATCTGCATAATTGTTCTTTGGTTTCAACCCATTGTTGCAGCCACCACATCAATCCATCTCGTGGAGCGCCTTCTTCTTTTTGCTGCCTCTCTACCAAACATGATGTCCTTCTACAGGGACTGGCCTCTCCTGAAAACATGCCCACAGTCTATAAGATGAAGTCTCACCACCCACAACAAGACAGAATGCTTAGAGTTGATTCCCACTCCTGGTAACCCTGTAGGACAGAACGGACCTGCCCCTGTGAGCCACGCTGGGAGTCTCTCTGGGCAGAGGAAGTTTCACATTGTTTCTCTCGCAGAGCTGCGGGTAGGGACAGTTGTCCAAAGCATAGCCCAACACACCAGCAAGCCTCCAGACAGAGTGCTTATTATCGTGAGGTTTACGCAAACCATTTTAAAACATCTGCTAAGAAACAAGAGTGAATTTCTCATTTAACCCTAAGATCTCTTTCGATGTGTTTTCCATTTATTGTCACTGAGTGAAATTTTATCAGTTACAATGAATTCGGACTGTTCTCAGTGACTGCACTTTAGGAGAAAATAATGACGTTTTCAAGGATTTCATTTCAATTGGATCCATAACTGACACTCATGGAAGCAATAGTCAAAAAATCATATGGTGAATTGCAGTGGGAAAATCTGAGATAAAAGATCTCACAAAAGACCTGAAAACGAAGATGTCATTCTAAGGACTAAGTGCACCTGACTTAAGTATTTTCAATTGCTTCTAATACACATGAAACCTGAATAATCAATATAAAGGATCAAAGAAGAACTGATGCACTTGAATGATGGTGTTAGCAAAGAATATTAAATACTCTATGGACTTCCAGAAGAAAGAGCAAATCCATTTTAGAATAAGTATAACTTGAATACTCCTCAGAAGCAACAATTTTGAGAGTTCATGTCATGTACTTTAGCCATGCTATCAAGAGAGAGCAGCTGTTGAAGAAGGATATCGGTCTTCGTAAATCAGGTTAACTAAGAGGACCACTCTCAGGGGATGAACTGACACAGTGCCTGCAGCAATGGGCTAGGGGACAGCAATTGTGAGGCTTGGGTAGGACTAGGCAGTGATTCATCCTGTTGTACATAAGGTCCCTATAAATCATCTAACAATAACAATAATTTTAGAGGCTTAAACTCATTAAGATTCTTTCAAAACTAGTTAATCATTGCCAAAGACTCATTTGAATAAAGCATTTTGAAGCCCTGTAACAATTACCCATTTTACATAACTAATTAATGGCTCATTTTCATGACTGCATGTAGTAACAGGTGTCACCATTCTACATGGTCATGCCAAAGACTAAGTGCTTGAAAAGTCATGTAATAAGAACTATCTTCAGCATCTTATTGTTGGTCTCAGTAAAGTCTATCAAGGAAAGGAAAGAAGGAAGGATGTAGGAGAGCAGGAAAGAAGGAGCGAGAAAGGAAGAAAGGACAGGAGGGGATGCGGAGGAAAGAAACAGTGCGAGACTGGACGTGAATTTCGCAGTGATACTATCAGCATGCGTGTTCTGTTCTACCATAAACTTAGGCACTTTCTGGGGCTTTCCTCCTTGAGTGTGGGGCCTTTCTGCTTTGTTTGACATGGTACTCCGTATGCATCAAGATAAAGGGTTGATGCTACCACAAAATTGCATGGAATCAGGTTCATTATATAATAAATATTTTTATATGAGCAGGAATAACTCCAACTTTTTCATTTGCTTTGATGTCAATTTATTACACAAGAAACTGTTGCTTGGAAATGGAGCTCTTGTGTTGCTCTGCTGAAAGTTACGGGGCAGAACAGGCTTAATATGTTAAATTTGTTTGACTTATTGCTCGAACCCACCAAACAGGCTCCACGCAAGAGAGCATAATTCTTCGCAGACAGAAGATCTATTCATTATTGCTGCTATAATTACAGCGAAGTCATTATTGATAAATCAAACTAAACTAATTATTCTTTGAAAAGCAAAGGTTATTTGTGGCTTTCTAAGCCATGGAAGATGCTGCGTGTAAAATCTGTTAGCTTGCTCACTCTCAAACTCTCTGGGACAGCACAGAAATCTCAAATGCAACTTTCCACATCATTTCCCCCAACAAACTTCATTTCTACCATCCACAGTGGTGAAGAAATTGCGGGCCTTCAAATAGAACAATGTGGAATAAAAATCATTTTATGAGAATGAGGATGTAACATCAATCCTCCACCCCAACCTCAAGCTAAAGCAAACAAAATAAGGAGTTTTGATAGCTCTGAAGACAATCCACAGGAGGTAAATTTCCCCCCCTAGCAACACCCTACTGAAAAGTGTGTGCTAAGAAAGCATTTCAATTACCAGCTAGCCGAACATGATTCACAATTCTCAAATAAACCTTTTTTTCCAGTTCTCTGAATATGTAGAAAATTACTTGAAGTAATAACTACAGAAACTACAACTGTTAAAATCAGCAGTTGAAAATGGAGAGAATAATGTTGAATGGCAAGTTTCAAAAACTTAAATTTTGTTGAAACCTCACTAAGATATGCTATTGATGGATTCCATATTTGAAGGTAATATGACTGACTGGTGTCATTGTTGTTAATGGTGCCTGGAAGGACCCATATGGAATGAGGAGTCTATTTTACTGTACTTTTGAAGAATGTCTTTTGGCTCAGGGAAATGGTTGTTTTTGGCTTACCCTCTTCCCTAGAAAATGCCCAAGGCTTTTGCTAAATGTGAATGACCTTATTTCTGATAGCTGTGTTCCAGGTCGGTCTGTCTGTTGTTGTTATTTCCCCAAAGTCGACAGTTGCTCCACATTGTTTCAAATTGCGTTCCTGTATCCTTAAAGCTTTCCTTCAGACTGCTGTGCTTATAGCCATTGCAGGGCATTTTAGGAGCAAAGCACTCGCAATCTTGCAAAATATAACAGAAAAAAAACACAAAAATTACTCTACTCACTAAACCACACAAAGTAGGAACATTTGCTTTAAAATGTCCCTAAAGAATGTTGCTGAATATTTGCATCAAGAAAAATCTCTTTAATTACAAGCTAGCAAAACAATGGTTTGCACATTAAAATAACACCCTAGGTTAGCAGTGGTTTGAATAATCCCCCAAAGAGAACTTTCATTCTTACTTAAATTGAAAAAATGTTACCATGTCTACATGGTAAAAGAGAATAGAGAAGATCTTTAGTTAGCTGGCTTGAATCTTGGAATTATATATAGTTCAATTTGGATGAGGCAAAGTAGACCACAAGTCACAATTTCAGTTTAGAGGTTAGAGAGAATTGGGTTGTAAATCAACAGGCTTTCATATTTCCTTACATTAACAAATGTTACATACACACACACACACACACACACACACACACACACACACACAGAAATTACCTGAAGAAATAACTGTCGACAACCAGAATGCTAACGTCAGCAGTGGAAAATGCAAGGGAACTCACAGAACCTGCCTTACACTGCTTGCCTTGCTCTGTCACATGTCTTTGTTTTCCAAACCCAAACAAGAGGATTCAAAGGAGCATCCTTTGAGGGTCTCAGGACTAGTGTGGTATAAACTAAAGAGTGTGGTGTTATTCAGAAAAGGGGTAGAGAGAAGGAAATGCTGCCTTCACAAATGTATGGACTTTGATCGTCGTTATGTCAAGAAACAATAGCACGTTGTTATATTTTGCTTAATAGATTGCCTAGAAATAATTTGCTACTTACTCTTATATATGCAAGCATTATGTATGCATGCATATATATATTTCCACATGCCATATATATATTATCCTATTAATCACATATACTCATCTGATGAATATATAATTTCTAAGTTGTATATGTTTCTTTTTATCTATATGAATACACACACACCTAGATATAGAAATACCTGGGTGCTGATTTCTTGTGGTGAATATGATATAGGTATATTGGCTTTCTTGAAAAAGTAACTTTTATTACTTATTGTCCAAGAAAGTAAGGGAAGCAACAGACATCCCTTATGAAATATGCTAAATATATAGAAAGATATGGTGTGACATGAAATATTAGATTATGTTTATGGAAATAAAAGTATTTCCAAGTGTAAGAGTTCAAGTGTCTCTGGTGTAGAAATGATCTTGATTCATGAAAACCACATCTTCCATATTGAGAAGTTTGAATTATATTCTGTAGCTTATTGGAAATTAAAAATGAATATAAACTTGCAAGATTTTCATTTTAAATATTACCTTTGAAATAGTCTATAGCAAAAGTATGAGTTGGCTATCCACTCCTGATATATCATAAACCATACTCAAACTAAAATGGTATTGAAGATTTACTTCTTTTCCACTACATACTTCAAAATTTTGAAAACTAATCCTAGCTATGAAATCTAAAAATACTAAACAATTATGGTGGGCATACAGCAGCGCTGGAGACAAAAGACTTTGCTTTCAACCCTGTAAACAGAGTCTTGGAAACCACAGGAGATCGCTATGAGTCAGCATTGACTAGATGGTGGTGAGTTTGTTTTGTTTACATATTAATATATCACATATACATTTTTAATCTGATGAGGATGTGATCAAAACCATTTGGAGATGACTGCTTTATCGTATCATTGTAAATGAGGGTGAGTGCAGAGAGTGGACACCCAAAACCCATCTGTAGGCAACTGGACATTCCCTTACAGAAGGATTGTGGGGAGGAGATGAGCCAGTCAATGCTTCCTCCCCCCACTATCATGATCCCAATTCTACCTTACAAATCTGCCTAGACCAGAGGACATAAATTGGTACAGAGAGGAACTGGAAAAACAGGGAATCCAGGACAGATGATCCCTTCAAGACCAGTGGTGAGAGTGGCGATATCTGGAGGGTGGAGAGAAGGTGGAGTAGAAAGGGGGAAATGATTACAAGGATCTACATATAACCTCCTCCCTGGGGATGGACAACAGAAAAGTCGGTGAAGGGAGACGTCAGACAGTGTCAGATATGACAAAATAACAATAATTTGTATATTAGGAAAGGTTCATGAGGGAGAGGTAGCGGGGAGGGAGGGGGAAAACTGAGAAGCTGATATCAAGGGCTCAAGGCTGATCTCAAGCTGATATCAAGGGCTCAAGTAGAAAGCAAATGTTTTGAGAATGATGATGACAACAAATGTACCAATGAGCTTGACACAATGGATAAATGTATGGATTGTGATAAGAGTTGTATGAGCCCCCAATAAAATGATTATATATATAAAACTCTAGAAACATCCAGGGGTAGCTATAACAAGCATGACTAAGAATAGTTCACAGTAATTCATTGCTGGCTTTAGATTTGAGACAGGGAAAAAACAGATATTATATCGATGGGGCTGAGACTGAGGAGTAAAAGGTCATACAATTTTTAACTGTATGCTTTTGCTAATTATCAGACCTAAAAAGCAGTATCTTGTACAGAAATATAACCTGCAATATCAGGGATATGTATTCCTGAAAATCAATTATGATAGTAGATGAAATAAAAGTAAGCCATTTTAATATTCATAAATTTATCTAAAATAAGGTCAGTGAACCAAAATAAATATTTATTTTATTTCAAAATCAAAAATTCCAATTTTCCCTTTATTAAGTCATTCTTCTGTATAGTACCTCATAATAGTTCCCCACCACCCACATGATAAAATTTATCAACTTGTTGTAGGGTGCTCTGGTAGTAAGTGTAAGCATTGAATTGCTAATCACAGGTCACTGGTTCAAATCTACTGGCTTCTAAGCTGTTCGCAGATGAGGTTATCTGCTCCTAGCAGCATATCTAGGAAACTCCAGGGAGCAGCTCTTCTTTGCTCTACCGGGTTACTATGAAACTTAATCAACTCTATGGCCATGGCAGTGTTTTTGTTTGTTTTGGTTTGGTTTTGGTTAGCTTGAAGAACAGAACTCTAGCTTTGCTTATTACTTCCAATGTGGTACACACTGACATGGAGGTGGGAATAGATTACCCTCTTCCATGGAGCCAATATGACTCACGGCAACATTCTAGGGTAACAAAGAGCTGCTGCTTTCCTCTGGCTGTTACTATTTATGGGGACAGCCAGCCTCATCTTTCTCCCTCCAAGTAGCGGGTAGGCTTGAACCACTGCTCAACAACCCCCTGCAGAGCCAGTTATGGCATCAGGGACTGGTGGTAAGGTGAACACAAATAGTATTGGTGCTTTTCCCAAACAGCTGTCTGTCTAGAATGCATTCTTTCTACTTCGGATGGTGAAAGTTTATTCATCCTTGAGACCTGTCTCCCAGAATTGCTCTCAACTCCTGCAGATTGAGGTGAGGACCTCACTTTTCTATTGCTCCATTCTCAGTGCTTGTCAGTTTTCTGTTGTGTGCGCATTGCATTCTTCAGGGACTAAGCATATTTAATTTCAAGTCTTCCATGCACATGACAATACATTAAAAGGCAATAAGTGGTGAAACAGGTAGAGATGAAGAGGGAAAATTGAGCTGAGAAGAAATAAGGAATTTAAAGAATATGACCCAATCATCTAAAACTATAGTAATAAGCATAGAGCTAATTGACAATTAAATAAATGTATGAGATGATATGATTTACACTGCTCTCAAATAAGAGGAAATGTAAACAGATAAATAACAAAATATTTTTATATGCTTATAGAAAAAATAAAACCTAAAATCAGAATCCTGGATGGAGTGGGAGAAAAACGTGAACCAGAAGTCAAACTCACTAACAAGTCTAGGGTTGTGGGCCAGATAGAGACTGCTGGGACCATACAGACCATAGCCTTTTACTAAATTGAATTAGACAAAAATTACTTTAGTTCTCTTCAGTTAGCATTTAAGTTACAGAGATGACCTACTGGTCAAAATAAAGTCAATTATTTAAATAAAACGTGTTATGTGTGTCCCTATTTCTTTCTTTGCCTTAAGAAATATCTATCCCTAGACTTATGGAGTCAAAATAAGTCAGAATGAACCCAATGGCAATTGATTAGCTTGTCTTCATAGTAGATATTAAATAAATACTTATGTCTTCTGGAAACAAGTGAAATAGAAACAATAACAGATGAATAAAGACTTTAATGAGGTTATTAAAACCTCCAAGGTTGAAGGAGACTTCTATTTTCTAGACAAAAGTGTAGAAGTCACTACCTAGAAAGATATATGAATGGCATCTATAATGTCATGAAGAAAATAGCCTACTTTTCAAGCGGAAGATATACCAACAGAAGTCTAGTTGTTAAAATACAATTCATGTACTGTTTCTGTGACATGAGGCAAATTGTCTACACTCAACTAAGTTTTTATTTTTACGTAAATATAAAAAAATCACACAAATTTGAAAGACTTCCTCTTAAATGCCTTGGCATTGGCGTGTTGGGGTAGTGCCAGTAGAACAAATGCTTCACCGACTTATTCCTAGTGAGTGACTGACTTAGAGTTAAAGCCAAGTATTAATCAAGAGTTTGGAAGTAGTCTTAACACAAAAGCAAGCCTAAATATTCTGTTCTCTTTGAACGGTAAAAACAAAATTATGTGATTTCTTAAAAATATGGTGACAGTTATTTGTGTTGATAATTGAAGACTGAGTTGGCAAAATTTTAGAAATGAGTAGACAGTATAAGAAACAAAGATATCTTATTTTTTCTATGGATAGAAGGAGAATGTAGTAAAAATTATTGTCTGCTTTCATCTAAGAGTTCATGCAGCTAATGGAAAGCTTTATAGGCAGTAGCATATTAAAATCATGTTTCAAGTCAAAGTAGAATGTTAAAAAAAGAATAGCTTAAAATATAGAACCTAGACAAATCAGAAATTAAAGAATTGGAAGGTTAGTAAGCCAAAAGTAGAGAACAAGATAATAGAATACAACAAAGACATCAGTTTTTACTATCATTTTTAATGGCATAAAGCCCACTATTGAAACTAAAATATTCTCTCTTCTACTTAAATTTTTTTTTTTACTTCCTGTGAATGCTCCCATAATGAAAAGGTGACTTGTGAGGGTGTTGTTCAGTAAGATTGGCCTGTGAACAGCCCCCTCAGCAGTCTAAACGCTCAGCCACGGTGCAATGATGAGGCTCCCGGCTTCTGTAAAGGTACACAGCCTCTGAAATGCCATATAGTGTCCGTACGAGTAGAGTGGGCTTTGTCTGATTTTGGTAAAGTGAAAACATGTTAAGTTTAGTATGCTGGATGCTTTAAACAAACTCAAACATTTATTAGGCAGACAAGAAAAAATATAAACAGGGTTTGTGTTAGTGATAAACAAAATAGACAAAAATTAAAGGAATAAAAAGAGAATGGTTTTTATTGGCAAAGATTCATTCTACAGTGAAGTATAATTATTAACGAACCTCTCTCAAACACTAACTCCATGGGGGAAAAAGATAATCACCAAGGGCAAACGCAGTGACAAGTGCCTGACAGTCATTTTAAAAACTTACTAAATGAAAAGCGCCATTGACAGTAATTTTCAAAAATAAGAGCTCATAATAATAGTGACTCACTTTTCTATATATACACTGTAAGACACTTTGTAACGCTCTGTATATGTCAAACTCCTTCAGGCACAATTTTTAATAAAGACAATTTAGTCAGGAAACTGTGTGATAAATCATAAGGCAGCACGATATTTATGACAAAAGTCATCGCACACCTGAGGTAAATTAACAATTACTGGAAGAGTCATTAATAAGCTACTCTCATTAAAATACCCATAAACAGAGGACATTGCAAATTTAAACCACATAATAGTAGTGTTGATTTAATATAGATCATATTTCTTGCCCTACACACAGAGCGCACATTTCAAATAAACTTAAAAAATAAATATCATGGAGGTAACGTGATAAGAAGTGTGAAGTTATAACCGATTTTAGAAGTCTGCTGTGAGATCGTCTGATAATAGCAATCTGGTTCTGGCCATGCACAATGGCCACTCAGTTTGGAGTTGAGCAGACTTAAATTGTCCAAATCGCCCCACAGTGAACAACAGGCTCTTAGATGATCTACCTCCTGTTTACTTGACGTCTTAGCTTCCCAGGGCTGCTTTACCAGAACCGCTGCAAGGGAATGGATTTAGAGACAGGAAATGTACCTTCGTATTTCGATAGAGGTCATAATTATGTGTGATGTCAGGACACTAACTACGGGGAAGGCTCCCTGTAAACGTTGGGGAAGTTCCTGTGAGTTGTGAGGACAACTTGTGAGCAGGACTGCAGCCATTTTGATTTGAATCAGCCAGGTTTGAGTTGTATACCTATATCTCTATGTGATAGATAGATATGTGTATGGCTATATATTATTGCAATTGCCTGTATACTTATCATTGTAAGCTATAGCCATTTCCCAAGAGTCCAAACAACTGCTTAGGTCTTAGCTTCCTTTGCTAGCTTTCTAACAGGCAAACAGCTTTTTCTCTTTTTCTGCTCCACTTGGAGGAGTTATTAATTAGGCACGATTGAGCCAGAGCACAGGCCTGATATTTGGGGTAGCAAACTTAGCTCCCAACATAGGGCCTCACTCTACTTCAATCCCCTGGGTACCCAATCCTGAGGAGAGCAGGGATGGAGATGGCACACCCCACCTGAAAACAAGAGTTCACTGGTCCCCGGCCTCTTAATAGAATGGCTACATAGGACTCTATGACATTTGAGTTAAGAGATATAGAGACACTAAGTGCACATATTCTTGGACATAGAAGCCTATTAGATCCTTGTAATCAGTTCCCCCCTTTCCACCCCAACCTCTCTCCACCCTCCAGGTATTGCCTCTCTCAACACTGGTCCTGAAGGGATCATCTGTCCTGGATCCCCTGTGTTTCCAGTTCCTTTCTGTACCAGTGTACACCCTCTGATCTAGTCAGATTTGTAAGGTAGAACTGGGATCATGATAGTGGGGGATGGGGGAGCATTTAGGAGCTCGAGGAAAGTTGTATGTTTCATTGTTGCTACACTGCACCTTGACTGACTCATCTCCTCCCTGTGACCCTTCTGTAAGGGATGTCCAGTTGCCTACAGATGGGTCTTGGGTCCCCACTGTGCACTTCTCCTCATTCACTACGATTTGACTTTTTTTGGTTCTTTGATGCTTACACCGATTACAAGGATCTACATATAACCTCCTCCCTGGGGGACAGACAACAGAAAAGTGGGTGAAGAGAGATATCGGACAGTGTAAGATATGACAAAATAATAATAATTTGTACATTATCAAGGGTTCATGAGGGAGTAGGGAGTAAGGAGGGAGGGAAAAAATGAGCTGAAACCAAGGGCTCAAGTAGAAGGCAAATGTTTTGAGAATGGTGATGGCAACAAATGTACAAATGAGCTTGACACAATGGATGGATGGATGGATGGTGATAAGGATTGTATGAGCCCCCAATAAAATGGTAAAAAAAGAAGCCTATCAGAGCTAATGGGGCTTTAGAAGTTTTCCTGTAAGGCATCTCCCTTGGGATGATCCAAGAAGCGATGACTAGGTTCCTGTGAGGAAACGGGGATGCATTGTGTGGAGTAGACTGGTAGAGGAGGGCTATGTATTTCACTGATTTCCACTTTTATCATTTGTGGAAATGTGTTGTTTCTTCCTACAGTGTGAACTATATGTTGGCGATGTGATGGTCAGAATTCACCAATACTATGCATGACTTGGTTTGAGTTCCTTTGTAGTGAAAAGCTTTGGTTCTTTTGAGTTTATTAAATGTGAAGATTGTCACAAAATATAAAATATTGGCTACTTTTTCAAACATGTCTTCTGCTTTCCTCTTTTCTCCCTTTTGACTGGGATTCTTATTATCTTAGAATATTATGAGACACTATTCTTGACATTGTTCCTGTGTGTCCACTTATTTTTGTTTTCACTTTTTCCCTTCTGTTCTTCAGTTTAGATATGTTTTACTACCATATATTCAATTTCATTATTTTTCCTATAATATAAAGAGCTTTAAAATGTATCTACTATATAGTTTACATACAACTAATTTTAGATATTAAATTTATAAATTACTTTCCATTTTTAAAGCTTTGTTGAAAGTGATGTGTTTCTTTTGTATAGCTGCATTCCAAACTACTGAAAATGTACCCGTGTAAAAATGTACCCGTGTAAAAATGTACCAGTGTAAAAATGTACCAGTGTAAAATAGCTCAGATTACTGCGTCGCAGTTCATGGGTCAGGGAAGGTCCTGGGCTCCCCTCCTCCTCTGCTCAGAGTCTAATAGGCTGCTATTACGATGTAAATTAGGAAAGTAATTCTCATTTGAGGCTCAAGGTCCTCCTCCGAGCTCACTGTTAGCAGAATTCACGGTTTCAGAGATCTATGACTGAGGTCCCATATTCTTACTAGCTGTTCCCCAGGGCTTACTCCCAGGCCACCTGTAGCAAGGTCACATCAACAATTCACAGCAAGGCTGGCTGTTTTCCTTCAGGCCAACAGGAGCGCTTCTTCCCAAATGACGATTCCCCTCCAGTTGGCTATGACAAAGTCTTATGCAGTCACAGAAGCTACCAGTTGTCAGACAGCTTCTTTTATCATGGCGCTTTTTCTACTGCTGTGATATTGGAACTGCACCCTCCGTGTTTAACAGGTCAGCAGGAGCACCCTTGGGGAAGAGAGTTCAGTGGCACTTCCAATGACAGATACCCAGAACTACCAAATGTTTACTCTTATTGCCCTCCTTACTTGATTATGATATAATGGTGTACCTGGTCAGCAGATATCCCACGTGAGCCATTCTCAATTTGTTCTAGTTTTAAATATTTTATATATTTCTCACTTGTTTCTTAAAAGAGGTTTCCTCACTGGCTAATTTCAATATTACCAGTGGTATTTTCTTTCTTTCCAGGTTTGTCTTCGGTATGTTTCACAGTATATAAAGCACAGAATGGGAGGATGTATAGAGACAATCACTGATACAATGGCTGACTGGGGGGGTGGGTGGAAGGGACTTGGAGACAAATGGTGAGTACCTGAGCAGGGGAGATGTGCTGGAATGGATTGTGTTGATGTACATAGAACTCTCTTTAAAGACAACTGTACTATGGAAGCCCATGATATGTGATTTTATCACAATAAAAATACTGGGAAAAAGGGATCAGGTAACAGGCATCATCAGAACAAAAAAAAGTATCATTGTGAATGAAGCGGAGTGGGGACCCAAAGCCAATCTCTAAGAAACTGGACATCCCCTTACGGAAGAGTTGCCGGGGAGGAGACAGCAAGTGAGGGTATAGTAGCACTGAGGAGACATGCAACTTTCCTCTAGTTTCTAAATGCTTCCTCCACACCCACCCCTCACTAAAAATCCAACTTAACAATCTGCCTAGACCAGAGGATGTACACTGGTACAGATAGGAACTGGAAACACAGGGAATCCAGGGCAGATGATCCCTTCAGGACCAGTGGTGAGAGTGGCAATACTGGGAGGGTGGGGTGCAAAGGGGGAACCGATTACAAGGATCCACATATAACCTCCTCCCTGGGGGACAGAAAACAGAAAAGTGGGTGAAGGGAGATGTTGGACAGTGTAAGATATGACAAAATAATAATTTATAAATTATCAAGTGTTCATGAGTGAGGGGGTAGCAGGAAGAGAGGGGAAAAATGAGGAGCTGATATCAAGGGCTCAAGTAGAAAGCAAATGTTTTGAGAATGATGATGGCAACAAATGTACAAATGTGCTTTACACAATGGATGTATGTATGGATTGTGATAAAGAGTTGCATGAGCCCCCAAAATGATTTTTTTAAAGAAAATATCTAAAATACTTTTGAAATGATTGTACTTTTTTTCTTTTTGATTGTACAACTTATAATCCAACTATTGGCTTGTATGATATATGGATTATGTGCCAATAAAACTGTTTAAGAAAAAAGAGTACTTGGAAAAATAATTATTGGCAATTGAATATGAGAGTTTATAATAAAAGAATAAAGAGTTGTTTGAAAATATGATCTTGTTGACAAAACACTAAGTTGGATATTGGGTTATTGAAATGTGAATTCCTCATTGCAAATACGTTTTTTTTAATGTGATGCATGTGAAAGTTGGAAATGGAGTCAAAAAGATCAAGGAAGAATTGTTGTATTTGAATTGGGGTGTTGGCGAAGAATATTGAAAGCATCCTGTTGTTGTGTTGTTGGTGTTGTTATTTGGCATCCAGTCAAGGCCGAGTCATGCACAACACAATGAGGCACTGTGCGGTCTTGTGCCGTCCTCATGATTGAAAGTGCCGTGCACTGCTGAAAGGGCAAATAAGCCTGTCTCAGAAGAACACAACTAGAATGCTCCCTAGAGGAAAGGATGTAGAGACTTTGTGTCAAGCACTTTGGTCGTGTGCTCAAGAGAAAGTAGTCCCTTGAGAAGGACATTATGCTTGGTTAAGTAGAAGGGCAGCAAAAGGGAGCAAGGGCCCCGCTGAGATGGCTGGACATAGTGGCTGCAACAATGGTCTCAAAAAAAAAAAAGAACAATTGTGAGAAAGACATGGGACCAAACTGTTGTACACAGTCACTGTGAGGCAGAGCCAACTCAATGGCACCAAACAACGGAACTGCTGCTCTGAGCATGGTCTCCTTCCGTAGAAAGCACTCTCTCCTGTGAACCTGTCCAACACACACAAGTTGAAGGCTCACCACCCTGAGTCCCAAGGAGCATTCCTACTATACGTCTCTCTTCCAAGACAGATGTAGTCATTCTTTTGATAGTGTATAGCATATTTCTATATTTGCTAACTCTATAATTCAAAAGCATTCATTCATTCTTTAGTCTTCCTTATTCATTGTCCAGTGTTTGCATGTGTATTAAGTGATTGAAAATATCATGTGGGTCAGGCACACCTTAGTCCTTAAAATGGCATCTTTGATTTTTAATACTTACAAGAGATCTCTGATTACCAGGCCTTTGGTTCTGTAGAACTGTGGGGTAATTTGGACCTACCAACTTTGCAATTGAAATAAAATAAATGGCTGTGGAGTTAACTGAGTCACAGCCATCCTATAAAACAGAGAACTACCCCGAAGGTTCCCATGGCTGTAATATTTAGAGAAACTGACCGCCACACCTTTCTACCGCTGATTATCGGGTTGCTTCAAGTTGCCAATCTTTTGTCTAGTAACCCAGCACTTAGCTATTAGGACATTTTACATGAAACACTAGGGCAGTGGTTCTCAACCTTCCTAATGTCGTGACCCTTTAATATAATTCCTCATGTTGTGGTGATCCCAACCATAACATTATTTTCGTTGCTATTTCATCACTGCAATTTTGCTACTGTTATGGGGTTGTGACCCACAGATTGAGCACCACTACACTAAGGTCTGAATAGTCTTGGCCTACAAAACTAGCCACAATCCAAATGTTTTCTAACTTCATAACCCTGCCTCAGAACAATTAAATAAGAATTTATATGAGTCAGACATGGGCATCGCTCTTAAAATATTCCCTAAATAACTTTACATCCACTCCTTATATGATAGCCTTTGGGAATCTCTGTGTTTGCCTTTTATTGTAATTGAGTAGTAGTTAGGTGAACAGTTCTTATACAGACCTATAATTTGGAAATTATTTTATAAATGATGATAGGTTTTTATCTTTCCGTAAGAAGAAACATGCTTATCAATTAGGATCTAATATGGGACATCCAAACTTGTTTAGAGATTGGTATTAATGTCTAATGGCTTCCTTTTAGAGGAATTTAGTAATGAATTTATTAAAATATCCTAAACTTCTCACCCTAAGGGTATGTAAGAATGAGCTTCTGCGTTTCTATGAGCAAATTGCAGATCAGCATTTTTAATACTGCCTAAATCCTTTGTGTGTGTGTGTTTTTAAATTACCAACATAGATCAAGTTTATGTTAATTGTATGAAAAAGCAACAGAAATAATCAGTAACATTTACACAACTTTAAGTAGTTAACCTAGTTCTGAGGCAGCAGAATTATTCAATAGTCAGCACCTTAAAGTAGGTAAAACATACAATAAAACAGTTCTTTCATTAGAGACTTTTTGTGTTGACTTTTCACAGCCCTGGTTGTACACCTGTGTGTTGGTTGTAGGGATCTGGTTTAAATCAAGTTGATCTCAATGTAAACTAAATGTGTTTCCTTACATGCATTAAGCAGGCAACTGGGAGCATTATCTATTTTTCTCCAAAGCTTCTGAACAGCTGTTAACAGAAGTGGAAATGACTGAAGTGACAGCATAGATGAAGCATAAAAATTCCCCAGTGCAGAATTATACATACACAAAAGAAGGCATTGAGCAAAATATCTTTTCCTTTAAACTTTATAAGAAATCAACATTTGTTATGTATTTCTATACTTTATTGACTGAACAATAAGCCCACCTTTTTTTTCCCTGACAAGAGCACCCTAGAGCAATGTGAAGGCGAAAAGGAACCCAGGGAGGGGTTACTGTAATCATCTCCGGGCGGCAAAGCACTTTCTGCTTAAATCTCAATTTTGTCTACATTACCAAATTCTCCTTCCAAATAGATTTCTTTTCATCACCGAAAGTTGAGTAAGAGATCAAGTTATTTTGTGTGGAAGATTTTAGAAATGATGTAGCCTAACTCAATGCTACCAGCATCAGTAATAATGTTTTATAATTAATTAAAATTCTATGAAGTTCTTAAACTGCCAGCAATCATTGAGGAATTGGAGTGAGAAACTCAGACAGGAAGCTCGGTAAAATATAAGGTCACCAAAACAAAGAAGATCTGCAAAGAGATAGATTGTCACTGGGGCCCACAACAAGGTGCTCACTCCTAGAGACTCTTGTGAGGGTGGTGTAGACCCAGGAAGCACGTCTGTCTCGTGTACACAGGGCCACTGTGAAAGGGAACCTACTCAATAGTACGTTCACAACAAGAAGTACAGCCACAGCAACTTTTTTGGACTGAAAGTTGGCCATGGTGATAAATTGAGTTCCATGACTGAGTGACTAAGGATCTTAATCTCAGGGTTTATACCAATCTATGTAAGACTGGTGGTGCTTGTGTTTTTAACTTTGAGTTTTGCTGCACATTTCTTTATCCATTCTGACCATGACCTCCCATTTAATTGCTTTTCGGATGGGTCAGCCTTGACATCAAGTACTTTCTAGATCTTTTGGTCAGAGGGTTGGCCTGGAGGCTGGGGTTCACATTGTTCATTAGTACTTTGGATCAATGGTTTCCAGGAGCCTCTGATGGTCTTCACTAGCCTTCAATTTGGGAGGATAAGCAATAGTTTCATTTGAGACGGGCAATCAGAAGCTGTAAGACCCCAGGTACTGCTCAGCAAGGGGATATAGAACCATGTCCTTGTGCAGAATGTTGTGCCACATAGCTGTGGTCCTGAAGCCCTAGGTTCAGTGACTCATTCCCTCGGTGTGATTGGTTATGGCTGAACTGTTTTCACATCTTCCCCCTGTATGCTCTTCTTCCTCTACTTTTCCTTCTTTAAATCCATATCCTTACTGTGTCTTCAGGAAGTAGACCCTTCACATTATGCCTCGTTTTGATAAACTTTTACTAATATGTTTTATATAGTGTTGCCTCATCATCCTGTCAGTTTCACACACACCACACACACGCACACATGCACGCACATGGCAGTTAAGATAGCCTAGAAGGTGACAAGTACTTTTGTTTGTATTCAGTCGAATTGGAAACTAACTATCAGATGAGCCTGAGCAGTCAAATGACAAGACCTAATTTGAGTTTTTTAAAGAGCACTCTAAAAAAATAATAAACAAAAACAAATTTTAAAAAAGAGCACTCCAATTTCATAAAGTTGTAAAAGAAGCAAGAGGCAAAGCAGTGGGATGGGCATGGGGGCGATTTTTTTTTTCTATTAAGTAAGACATCGTGGTGTCTTGGTTACCCTGATCGAGGCAGTGAAAAGTGATTATACGGAGGTTATAAGCAGCACAAAAATTTGAGTTCAAGTTTATTGAATATGGAGATATGTTATTATGTTTTTAATTGATTCATTGGGTGAGTAGCTGTGCTGATTAATAAGATAAAGAAAAGGAGGTGGAGAATATAAACAATGATCTTTCACGTACTTCTATATCCAAGAGTGGAAATGTTATGAATCTTCAGTAAAGAGAAACTTAGATGCAAACTTTAGTCATCAAAATATAGAAAATATATAACGTCTGAATAGAATGAAGATAAAGACTAGATATTGCTTGAGGGTTGATCTGTCACACCAGCATTTGGAGGTCAAATCTGCATTAAACAGTGACCCCAGTGGGCCAGGACCTGTTCTTATGTGACTTAGAATCACTAGAGAAAGATAAGCATAAATTCATTACAAAGTTCCAGGAAAAATGATAAAAATTAATTATTTATAATCTTGAGTACATGCTTCCCTACTCATATTCTTACAAGACAGCCACCCCTAAATTGAATATAAATTTTGTCAAATGGTAATATTTTTATTTAAAAAAACATCTGCACCTGTATTTTTAGCAATTTAAAGATTTTTTTTTTCCTTTGGCTTAGACTGGGGTGTTTATTTACAATTTAAGAATTACAGTTAAGTATAATTTTAGAAATTGTGACCAGATGCTGTTTTTAAAGATGAAACTGAGGTCTAGAGGTTTACACAGCTGGTCAGCATCGGGGTCGTAATTAGAAGTCATAGCTTCTGTTTTCCACATAATGCACTTTCCATATTGTTCATAGGTCTTGTCTGTGTTCAAAAGCTAAATTGTTTTTAATATTACCGATGCTCTAACTAATAAATCTGGGAGAAGAGTTTTCTCCATGCTTCAATGGGAGCAAATCAGCATGCTTTGACTTCTAAGGTTATTGACATTTCCTAAGTGATAGCTGCTCATTCAGATGTGCAAAGACTTATTGAGCACATGTAATGAAAATCCAATCATCTCAGATGATTTAAATAAGAGGAAAAGGAGATAGAAAAAGAGAGAAGGGGGCAGAAACCACCATAAACATCAATTTATTTATTAATATCATTTTCCTATATCAATATATGACCTAAAGTATACTTGCAAAATTAAAATATACAGTGGTATTAAGTTTAATAAAAAGAATTCAAATGGCTGATGTACAGCTACAGAAAATGAATGTAAAATCAAATACATCTTAGTAAATGTTATAGGGCAATAGTTTTGACTATTAGGGAAAATATTTACAATAAAATCAAGAGCGATAAACAGTCTATATTTATATACTAGAATATGTTCAGTATATACAGTCACTTTCTAAAATAGCTTAGATGAGGACACAGGAATATATACAATTGCTGAATCAATCTTTGAAAAGACTAATTTTTAACTATTAAAAAAAACTCCGTTTGGACAGTTATGTTCAGAAACATAAATTCTTACTATCAGAATGTGAGTTATAAGGAATCTTCAGCAATAATCAGTAGATAAAAATCCGGATCAGATTAGGCATATTCTGCTCTTTAGACTCTGTTTGTTATACCAGTAAATTTAAAATACTCAAAGGAAATAGTTGTGGCTGAAGAGAAGAAAAAATCAAAAACTACTAGAGAAGAAAACACCACACCAGAATATTCACTTCCCATAGAATCATTTCCAATGCTTAGAGACCCGGCAGGCCAGAGCAGAGCTGCCCCAGTGGGTTTTCGAGGCTGGTAACTAACTCCTTCTGGGAGCAGAAAGCCTTGTGTTCTTTCTGCAGAGCAGAAGGTTGGTTTAAACCTTGGGATTATCAGCACGATGTGAAACCACACCACCACCAGGGCTCTGCACAAGAAAAGGGAAACTATTCATTTTAGCATGTGAAATGACCCCCAATTTTCCAAACAAATAAGCAAACAAGTGAACAAAAACTTTGCCATTGAGTGGATTCCAACTCATGGTGACCATGTAAGACAGGGTAGAATGGCCCCTGCAGGGATTAGAGACTAAGTTTTTATGGGAGTAGAAAGCCTCACCTTTCTGCTAAGGAGCTGCTGGTGGTTTGGAACCATTGACTTTACAGTTAGCAGCCCATTATTAAGAGTCTTTTCCCCAAACATTGGAGCACTTGAATTGTGATGGGGGAAGGTGTGTGGAGTAATTAGGGGATAAAAGAATGGGAGAGATACTACCCTCTATAATGATTTAATGAAAAAAAATTCTATTTAATTTAATTTTGTAATTTAAAAATGAGTAATATAACACATTAGAAGATTAATGATTATTTCATCCGTGTGATCATTGTTAGATAAAATGAGAACAGTAACCCAAAGAAAATTTTAGTGTTAATTTGCATTTGAGTTTAAGCAAAAGCAATTTAATTAATATTATGTTCCACCTCATTGCAACTTATAAAGCAAGTTTTCTGTATATGTTTATATGCCTATCATTTAAATAAGTACATTTTTAACTCTGATACTTCAGTTTCATAATTCAAATCTCTTCCTAACTTTTTTGAAGCACCAAACCCCCACTGCCACCAAATCAAGAGGACTTCCTGGCAACTCCGTAAGGGCCTCATAAAACTGCTCCCTCCTGCAGCTTCCTCTCTCCTCCCAATGAGTGGCTGAGGGGTTCTAACTGCGGAACAAGGTTCAAGACACCCCACCACCTGCACTCCTTTTTATTGGATATATTTCAATAAATAATTCTATAAATTGGTAACAACCAAAGGGGTACCCCCCACCAGATGGAACAGTTTTGAAAAAACTATGTACTTCATTTTTTAAACCCCACAAAACCTTATCATCTTCAATGGACTCTCCATTACATGTAATGCATTTGTCAAATCTGTAATTCCATTCTTAGAAGCATTTTTCAAACTCATTTGTTTGAATGGCTGACAGCACCTCCCTCGTTTTTTCCTTCACCCTATTTTTTTTCTACATCGTCAAATTGCTGTCTTTAATGTCCCTCTTCCCTGTAGAAGCAAAAAAGAAGTCACACAGTGTGAGGTCAGGTAAGTCAGGTGCATGGGGCAAGAAAGTCATACTATTTTTTGCCCCCCGGACATTTTTGCACTGACATGGCTGCATGAGCAGGTGCATTGTCATGGTGAATAAACCAGTCCTTGATCTGCCACAAATCAGGACTTTTTGTTGTTGGTTGCACATTGTTATGCAATCTTTTCAGAACATCTAAATAGAAAGCTGTAACTATCTGAACTCCAAATGCACTATCCCCCTCAAATAAATAATAAAAAGGAGCATTGGGGTTGTGGGGGGATAGCCCTCTTATAACTACTAGCTTTGAGTATATATTGAGTCATAGAGACCCTATTTGGGTTTTTGAGGTTATCAGCCTCTAAGGGAGCAGAGAGTCCCGTGTCTCTCCCTCAAGGCACCCGGTGGACTTGAAATTCTGACCTTGCAATCAGCAGTCCAATTTCTTCCACAGAGTGGCATCAAGGATCATTTGATAACATACAGGGGTGGGATTTTTTTAGTGATATTTTGTTTAAATTATTTTTTGAGAATATATTACATGACAGAGTTTGGAAAAAATATACTGCACTAGTAACATATTCAAAAGATGTTTAAGAGAGTGTGCTAATAGTCTCTTAAAGTATTTCTATGAAACATAACACTCATTCGTATCAATAGCATATAATACCAATTCTATTGGAAGTTTCATAGTGACACAACTTGCTTTGATACTTAAAATGAAGTTTAATATAATTCTGCATTCCAGAACCACTTTTCCCCTGAATTTTATTTATTTTGTTGTTGTTTTTGGTAATATTCACAGTAAAACATACACAAATTCAGCTACTGCTACAAGAATGATTTTTGTAACAAGATTACATCTGTGAGTTGTGCAACTATCCCTATCTTTCTTTTCTGATACCTTCACTCCATAAACATAAACTCACTGACCCCTAAGATTTCTATCTAATCTATCAAAAGTAGTAGAAAATGACTGAAAAAAATAGATATTCAGCGATACCAGGTTTGGCAGTTGTGTGTGTTCAGGATTATGGTAGGACTAAATGCTTATTTTAAAGAAAAGAGAACATATTAAGGAAAAAAATAAATGTACTGTGTACTTACTAATCAGAGTGTCAGTATTAGCATATTTGATTTGCTAATTGATATATTTTCTTTCAATATTTTTCTTATTCCAGATTTTTGTCAAAGCTTAAGTAAATTTATGCAGCATATTTTTCATTTGATATTGTAAAATTTTCTCATTGCAGTAAAAATCTTTAAACACCTATTTTTGTTGTCTATCGCAATTGTTTATGTAAATTTGCCATAATTAACTATTTTCCAATTTTTAATATTTTGACTCGACGGTTTTCCCTATTACACAAGTGCTGTGATAGATATATTTCCACATAATTTTAAAGATATCAGAATTAAAACAATTAAGTTAATTGGAATACCATTCCCCCATACACACCCCAATTTTTTAAATTGCCTTTGAATCAATTTAAGTCATGATGACTCTGTATGTTACAAAGTAGAACTGAGTTCCATATGGGTTTCTTGGCTGTAATCTTTAAGAAAACATATCACTGGCCCTCTCCAAGATGAACCACAAATAATCGCATGCCTACACCTAGTCTAGTGGTTATGTATTGGGCTGCTAGCTTTGGGGTCAGAAGTTCAAACCAACAGACTGTTCCTTGGAAGAAAGAATAGGCTATCTACCCCTATAGAGGGTTACAGTGTTGGAAATCAACAAGGATAATTAACCCTGTCCGATTGGGTCGCTATGAGTTAGAATCGACTGGAGGGTAGTGAATAAGTAGGGGTGCTCTCGACCAGTAGCTCTAGCGATGTAATGGGCTACATATTTGACTGCTAACCTCAATGTCAGCAGTTCTAGTCTATTAGACTCTCTGAGGGAACAAGATCAAGCCATTACCTCCATCAATGATTTACAGCCTTACCATCTCTAGGGAACAGGTCTTCTTGGCCCTATAAAATGTCCACAAGTCAGAAATTATTGGCTAGCAATTGATTAGTGATCTTTCAAATGGAATAGGCCATTTTTTATTTCTTCCTACAAATTGTTGAATGCTTTTCAGAGAGCTCAAAGCAATTTACATTTCCTTTTCCCACTCAAAAAGGCATTCTAGTGATGCTGTGGACTAGGCATTGGCCAGCTAACTATAAGGTCAGCAGTTCAAACTCACTAGCTCCCCAATGGAGAAAGATGAGACTCACTGGACACTTAAAGATTTACAGAGACACCCCCCCCCAGAGGGTCACTGTGAGTAGGAATCCACTCTATATCAGTGGCTTTTTGAAACCCACTAGAATGGATTCCTGGTGATTCAATGGCTAAAGAACTTGAAAGATAATGAAAGGTCATTGGAATCAATTGCAGGAGACACTTTCCTTCAAAATTACTGTCTGAGAAACTTGGGGGGGGGGTAATTCTACCTTGTCCTGTGTGATTTCTATGGGGTCAGAATTTAGGCAATCAACAATGGCTTTTGATACTCAAGTTTCACTGGTTAATATTTTTCATATTGTAAAAAATAGTTTTCTTCATCTAAGTAATTAAATCAACCAAACCCACAGCCACCTAGGTAACCCCACCTCACAGTGATCCTGCTGGACACAGAAGAACTAACTCATATGTTTTCAAGGCCCTAGATCTTTATGAAAGCATATTGCTCAACCCATCTTTTGCAGAGCAGTGGGTGGTTCCAAACCATTGCATTTCAGTTGCTTAATTACTGCACCACCAACATCCTTATAAATACAACAGAGATTGGATAGTCTTTATATAATCATCAGTGTTTATAAAACTTTACAGCTGTTTTACTTTTCATTTGTTAAAATTTCATATATGTTCTTTGGCATCAAGAACATTTTATTTACTAAATATTTTGTATATTTGGTAACTGGGAAATTGTTTTAAATTCTCATGGCAGTACTAAGGATCTGTGGGGAAAATGACTATATAAGGCATACTGTCAGAAAAAGCAAAAGCAAAATTCATATGTTATTTTTGTCTGAGGTTTAGGCAGAAATTTATTGTTTGTCAAAATATCCTTATAGTTAGTTATAAAACATTTTTTCATAATCCCAGTTTACATCTATCTGTACACCTATAAGACTAAAATCTATGCTAACTTATACTTGGGGCATCTACTTTGTCCCAGTCACATTTGTTCTTGATGTTGATGTTTTTATAGCTGCTGATACAGTCACATTTTCTGGTGAGTTCACTACAGTATCATGCTAAGTAATGTTTTGTACAGATATCAATAATTTACCTTTGATATATTTATCTATTATTAATGTACTCATAAAGAAGTAATTAAAGGGAATAGAATATCCCAATTCCATGTGTCAAGAACAGTCTCATCTTTATACCTTGGAGTAACTGGTGGATTTGTTATACTAATTCTTTGGATGGCCTCAGCCATAGCACTTCCTAATTAGAGAAAAAGAAGATAACATTGTTTTTAAAAAGAAAGGCTTTCTGCTCAATGAATAATAATGTTGTAACTAATACTGTTGTAATTCAATGTAGCAAGATTTTTAAAATTGTTTTTGCTCCCCTTAGAACCTAAGAACCATTACTTTAAGCCATTTCCAGATATATTTTTTACATAGAGTTCTATGATTGAAAGGATTGTGTGGTTTGCTCAAAGAGAGGGTGGAAGTGGGGAGGACAGCACAAGTTACCACCTGTGCGACACCAACTGCAGTGACACCACCGTTCAATCAGAAACAATGATAAATTTTATATAAAAATAATTCACTTAAATATTTATTCTTTAACCGAACCTGATTTTTAAATTTGTGATGCCAACATTATTTACTGAATTTTATATCCCATCTATTTTTTTGTTGTTCAGCATGAAATCAAAGCTTATAAACATTAGGATTTGTTTTACAACAATTTGTTGATTTCCATGAGTTTCTTTATCTAGTGCTGTACCGAATTATTACACAAGTGTTTTTTAACACAACCCTGCTTTAATTATTTTATACCTTATATTTTAATATCCAGAAAGGCTTTCTCTACTTAGTAAATCTTTTCTCTAAATTTTCTTAGCTAGTATTTTTCTTTATTATTCCAGGTATTTATAGTTTAAATAAATATATACACATATATAATCATGTGTAACCATATTAAAATATGTATTTAAAAATATATTTTTAAAAAAGAAATACAATATGTGTTCCCCACATTGAGAAATTTGTTAAATTCTCTAAGATTTACCTTTCATCATTCAGTCAAATGTTGGGATTCTCTTTATAAATGTCCATATTTGGGGGATTATATCAAGGTGCTATAAGTTTTATTTCTCTTGGTTATTACTTATGCATTAAGAGTAATTTACCTATTTATTTGTACATTAGATCGTTAGTCTGGGTTGACTAGAGAAACAAATTCATAGACATTCATATGTGTATAAGAAAGAGCTTTACATAAAAGAGAAACTGTATACTGAGAAACTTCCCAGTCCTGTCTAGATCAAGTTCATAAATTTGATATTAGCCCATCTGTCCCATACCAGTCTATACACTCCTCTTCAGACTTACACAACACATGCAATGACATCGAGTGCAAGAAGATCACAGGACAGTGGGTGGAAATTCTGGTGGATACTATCAGTGGGAGGGGAAGCATCTCTGTGCTGGGATGGGTTTCCAAACGGCTCTTCCAGCTCCAGGACTCTGGCTTTCTCAGCATAGCTCCATGCAGCTTGTCAGCAGGAAGATGAAGCAGAGAGTATATCTGGCCCCCAGTGAACTGTTTATCTCCTTAGCGCCTCCAAATGAGGTCATCAAGCTGTGACCTGATTGACAGGCTATACTCCACCCCTTCTGCAAGATGACAGCAGATTATGTATCCATCACAATTTGGTATACAAAAATATATTGAAACCACCTGATATGGGTACATGTACACACACACACACACACAAATCTTTCAATGGCTTACTGATTCTCTTAAGAGATTGCAGAACTGCAGGAGCACCATTTATGTCTCCACAATCATCTTGTTTGACACTCCTAATTTAAACTGCTACATCTCAATTCAATACTTTGCCAATTTTGTGCTCTCTTTCACTACAGGATCTTTAGTTTTAGGATTGTTCATCTGTATCTAATATTTATCTTATATGCTCCAGCTCAATTGTTAGTGCCTTAAGAAACCCTGACATTTCTGCCCAGGTCAGATATCCCTAATAATATATATTTTTAAGACCATTTATCTCACCTTAGGTATGTTTTTATATATCAAGTTTGCTTTTGCATTTCTATGGTGAGTGTGGCAGTTACATAATATTATGTCAACTTGTGAAGGAGAGGAGCCTAGCCTGTCACTCAGGCCGCACCTGGATGACCTCATTTGGAGGGATGACAGAGATAAACAACTGACTGGAGGAGAGATACAGACATTCCTGTTGACAAGGCACATGGAGTCACCTTGATAGAGCCAGAGCCCTAGGGCTGGAGGAGCCATTTGGAGACCCCTGCCAGTGCTGAGATGCTTCTACCACCACTGCATCCACAAGATTTTTCCTTCCACTGGCCTGTGATCTTCCTGCATTTCATGGTTGCGTGAGTCTAGAGAGGAATTTATGGACTAGTATCAACATGTAGGCAAACATTGGACTTATGGACTTGATCTGGACAGGGCTGGGATGTTTTCTTAATGTACAATTGCTCTTTGTTATAAAGTCCTCTCTTATACACGAGTGTCTAGGAATTCGTTTCTCTAGTCTAACACATGATGGTCCCTTGGGAGTGGGGTGCTAGAGGAAAAACTCAGGAAGATGGAGAGTGGATGCTGGACTTCTGCCTCGTGGTAGTTTTTCTTTTTTGGCTACTTGGAGGTCAGATATGGCTGTGCAGTTGACTGGATTGTTTTCTGGAAAGAATATGGAAAGTTAAAGTTTTGACTCCTAGAAATTGTCTTTGGTTAATCCTGTCTGAAATGATAAAAATGTTTGTGAAAAATGTGAATCTTGCGAGGCCCCGCGAGGGGCTCTCGCTTCTGGCGCCAAGCGCCCTGCTGTGTTTCATAATAATAAAAAAAATGTGAATCTTGAACTGCAGTGGCAACATCACCTTTTAAATTTCTCACAGACCACTCTGCTTGGAGGTAATGGCTGAGGTCAAAATGGCTGACAGAAGGTCCTGCCCTGGCTTGAGCCAATGCAGCCAGAAGCCTAAGGTCATATGGGATAAGTTTAGATAAGGATTAAGATAAGATTGATGTTTGAACTTGACTGTTGTAAGAATTGAATTTAGGATCTGATTCTACTTTGTTTATACTCTTTTCTTCTGCCTAATGATTGAGAGAAATGATTATTAGGAAATATAAATAGAAGCTTTGTAAGCATACATGTCTTCAGTCATTAATTTGAATCTTTAAATGGGTTTAGGACACGCTTGCATAGAAGATTTTAAAATTATAAGTCACACCTAGTGTCTTGAGTGCTCAGGACAAAGGCAAAGAGACTTGCCTAGGGGGCTGTTGACAGATTGAAGAAAAAAAGGATACCTTTAGGTTTCTAAATTTTGAACTAATGGTTTGTGTCAGAAGCTCGAAAAAGTTTTGGATCCATGAAGGAACTCTCCTCTCTAGGACTGAATGTTAAAGGGAGCCTGTGGGCAGCCTGAAATGCTTGCTGGGTGACCACCTAGATCCACTGGTTGAGTGGAAGTGGGAGACATGCAGCAAAGAAGAGATGGTTTGAGTCTGGTCACAGACACCAGTGGACCTGGTTCACAGGGACTAGAGGGGAATACAACAGTGAGTTGACTGATCTGAAGTTCATGACCTAGCACATGGGGGCTAGGGTTGTTGAGAAGTTGCGATGGGGCCCAAGGTCTAAGGGCAAGGCAAACAGTGGGTGTTAGATTCGGGGAAGGAAGGCAAGCTTACCTTGGGCGCACGGAAGAATACAACCAGTTGAGATGCAAAAGCGGCAAAAGAGTTCATTTGCTAGCTCGAGCTAGGGCTTCCTCACTCCGCTGCTCGGGGCACAGGAGAGACCCAGCATCCAAAAGGGAATCAGCCCTGAGCGCTTTGTTCTCCAGGTTTTTATAGCGCCAGGGACAAGGGGCGGGACAAGGGGCAGTCCAGGGTTGCTGTTCTTTAAACTTATTGGAGAAAACTTCTGGCGCCAGCATTGTCCAGCGGTGATTGGTGAATAGGTTCGCGCATGCTTTCCTTATTGGTCGGTCACTGGTGGGCTGTCACTCGAACTCTATTGGCTAAGGCATCATCAGGCAATGTGTCCCATTGGTTAGGTTTGATCAGGCGATGTTGGGCGATATCCCATTGGTTAGGTGGATCAGGTGATGTGTTGCATCAGTGACCAGGAACTTGAAACCGAAACTGAAACCTAGGCCTACCTCAAACCGGGGCTCTCCTGCAGCCTGTTTTAACTATTACTCTGCTGATTCTAGCAGTTGCGCACCCGTGCCCCACATTGGCACGCTGGTGAGACTAAGCGAGGCAGCCCACATTGAGTTGACCAGAACCTGACCAGATGAAAAGAAGACTTTTGAGCCCGTGAACTGGTGCACATTGTGGCAGAATTTATGGATGGCTTGTCCTGGTTTGCTTTTGCTTATGGATGTAGATTTCACAAAGTTCCAAATGGAATGAAGATTCTTCATGTCAAAGAATGTGATTGTCTCCTTAGAGCACTGAGTTGGTGTAAGTGGACTATATAGAAATTGGATACCCAAAATTGGGGGTTTAAAGGCATGACATGGTTGGCTTACTAACTTCATAGGTGAGGGTATATATGATTATGATGTAGGTGTTTAGATAACTGAAATTGTTAAGTATAGAATATTTTTGTTTTGCTCATTTATAAAGTATTAGGTCTAAAAGAGGTTGAGACATTTTTAGTTATATGCATTTAGTTAGTTACAGATATGTTTTTACTATTGTTTAAAAACTATATATGGCTAAAGAGTTGGGTAAAAGTGTCAAGTCGACAAGAGGTGGTCTGTGGCTGTTACATCATCTCCTGTCAACTTGTGAAAGGGCGGAGTCTAACCTGTCAATCAGGTCGCAGCTTGATGACCTCATTGGGTGCATGGCGGAGATAAATAGCTGACTGAAGGCCAGATACAGACATTGCATGTCAAAACCATCAGACACGTTATAGAAGAAAGGTGAAGCTGCCTGCACCCATGAAGATTTAGTCTCTGTCTATGGGGAGTAGGTCTAGCTTGTTGTACAGGTCACCGAGTCTGAATTGACTCAGTGTCAGTTGGTTGTGAGGCAGTTGCTTTCCTGTCGGTCCTATTGTATTCTGCTGCCTACAGCCTACCTTGAAAATCACAGTTTCTTATCTAATATGTGTATGTTTTAATATAATGAATGGTCTGTATTTTCACTGATACCACAGGCAAATGTCTTTATTCTAGGCCAGCCAGACTGTATCTATACAAGAAGACACAGAGATAAAGATAAATATTCCTTTTGTTACACATAGTTATACTTCAGAGGAGACCAAATTGCTTAACTTATTTTCTACTACATCATTAAACATTAGTTTGTCTTCACATAACTGGGAAAATGAAAGTAAATTGGTATACCATATTAGGTCTAATTGGCTTCTGAGGAGCAGGTATGCATTTCATTAGTATGCTATTAAGGATAAATAGAACCTTGATCATTGTAAGATGGCATGCATTCTGTTCTTATTTCTGAAGTAGTGTAAAGATTAATTGTTTACCAACACAAATAAAGTTTAAGTAATAATAGTATATCAATAAGGAAATACAGTATTTGCTTACTAAAATCAAATCAGCTGCTTTTGAAGCAGATCAGGTAAGTTAATATCAGAGAAATAACATACTGGAAATAATCAAAGTTTAATTAAAGTGTTTTTGTTTAGGGCAGTAACTAAACTTTTTTGGATTGTTTATGCATTGCAAAATTTTTTTTCTGAAATGCTTTTTACACATAAAATGATAATTCTGCCTTATATTTTATTACTTTAAAGTCTACAAATATCTTCATTATATTATTTTATTATATAGATATGAAAATGTGAACATGAGAGGCAGAATCAAGAAACCATATTTTTTTCAGTTTTTTTGTTTGTTTTATTTTGGCTTTAGACTTACTGAGGGACAGGAAAGTGAGTAGTCATTTTCCCCCTTCTATGTACATGTCAAAATGGTTATTTGAAACAGGATTTGTACATTTGAAGGACAGAGACTTTCAAAGTTAGCATGGGTTATTACTGTAAAAAAAAAAGTATTTCAAGCAAACCATTTTTTGGCACAAAGGCATTGAGTTGAAAGAGTCTGGAACTTGGATCTGTAAGGGAAATCAAATGTGCCCTAAGGCTTAAGGATGCTAATTTTGCTTTATTGGATTTTACTGTGGCTATTAATATATTTTGCTAGAGATTTATGTGATCAATTTGTCCTATGGTCTGAACTAATTCTCAAGTATATTTCATTATAATATGTGACACTTTCTAAATTTAGTTTTATTTCTCATATTTATCATAAATGAGACATTTTTCCAGATATTTTAGACATTGTAAGACATTTTGATCATCCAAATGTAAACAGTGAAAAATGTTATGATTATTGTTCCTTAGTGTTTCTTCTTAAGTACCACAAATAAACCAGGATTTATTTAGTATGTAAGTGTCCCATATTATTTGATTCTTAAATAAAATGACAAATGGATGGCATTTTTGGTTGTGTAGCCTTTCTTACTTATTCCTCTTTAGATAATATTTACTTGTGACAACCAGTTATTTTTCATTAACATATTCCATCATAGGTAATTAAATATAATGTTGAATGTGAGCTTAATTAATAATACTCAGGTAGTATAATTGGACAAAATTGCTCAATAACTCAAAACACAAAGGAAACACATCCATCAGTATTCATATATTTAAATATAGATGATCCATCAATATGGGGTTCTAAATAGAAATTCTTAATACTATATGTGCATTGGCAAACTGTCTTTGAGATCTCTATTTAAAGGTAACTTATTACAGACTATGTTAGTTACTAGGACAATCATAATCAGTAAGAATCCTTATATATGAAAATGTGGGATTATGTCAGTGGGAAACTTTATTGAAATATTTAATGTTATTTAAATGCATTTAAACTTGGTTGAATGCATATATAGTGTTACTAGCACACAGGGAACTTGAGTGATTGTCTTTTTCCTTGAAATGTTTGGTGTTCTTCAAATACCAACATTGTGTAAAATCATTTTATACTTATGGCGTGCAACCATGTGTATGCCGGCAGATGTAGATTCCCGTCAGTCCTACCCTGCTCTTTAGCTCTCTCTTCTTCTTCTAAGGGCAGCATGGTTTTCTGCAATGTCAGCCCAAGACACATAGGAAAAACAAAATAAAAAAGGTTTCAATTATTTTTAAGAACCTTTCATGTATTATTCTACATCGTCTTTTAAAAATAAAACTCAATTGAAACAGTTGAATGAAAGTTGATAACTTCATTCTAAATGCTCATTTAATTGAGTTCTCAAGTTTTATAGCCTGTAACAAATTTTGTGGATTTTTTTTGTCCTTTCATCAAATTACATATCAATTTTTGATATTAACTAATTAATTTTATTCTAAGAATTCAAATAATGTTGCTGAGCAATGTTAATAGTTCTTTTGTATCTATGAAGGATTTTCCAGGCCTCCATATAGACATCAAATTAATAAATAGCCACATCTATCATATAAGTAGTGTGGAATTTTCATATAACCTTTATAAATCCTCCTGCATACTTTTAAATAATCTCTAGATTATGTATAATACCTAATGCAATGTTAGTGGTATATTAGTAGCACTTTACCTTTCTTCATCCTTTGCAGGATGGCTTTGATTTATTAATTGATTTTTAGGAGCATTCCCCCCATAGGAACCAAGGGTGCATACAGCACAAGTAATGAACAAATAAGACGTGAGGAAATCAATGATTGCTAGAAAGAGATTGAGCATCTGGGAAATGGTAGAGAGCCTGTAACTGGATATGTCTGAAAGCCACTTTATTCTCATGAATCCCTCATAGGGTAAAAATATGAATTTTTGAAGTTTTATTTTCTAAAAAGGTTTCCCCAAATATTTCCAGTCTGCAGTTGGTGGAATCTGTGGCTGCAGAACCTGTGGCTATAGAAGCTGGCTGGATTACTCCTGAAAGAAAAACAGAAGGGCGACTGGCAAAGTAGCAGGCTCATCCTCAAAGGAGAAGTTCTCAGATTATCATTAAAAGCAGTTTGGGGTGAGTTGAGAGTAGGGGGTGACATGATCAGAAAGGATAATGTCTTACTAACTTCTAGTTCTTTGTGCCTCTGTACTCTGGTTTCAACATAGCATTGCATTTCCATCATGAATCTGTTCAGGTCGCTATTGATTGCAATTGGTTTAGAAAAACACAAATGAAGGTTCCATGAGATCATTTTTTACTCTTTTCCATTGACATTTAACTCATTGCTTTAAATATATTAAAGAGAGTTGTCAATTCATCGTCACAATTAATTTTAGAACATTATCTTCATTCTTGCACTCATTATCATTAGCTCTCATTTTTCTCCTAACCACCCCCATTATAACATAAGAAACTATTAATCTAGTTGTTACCTGTATAGATTGATCTAGCTTGAGTTTCACATAAAAAAATGATAGAAAAAAATACAAGAGCAATAACAGGATGAAACTGGAAAAATTCATTTCAAAAGATAGCAGTTGTGCAGTAGGGATCTGGAAACACAGGGAATCTAGGACAGACGAACCCCTCAACACCAGCGGTGGGAGTGGCTACACCAGGAGGGAAGGGGGTGTAGAAAGGGAGAACCGATCTCAGAGACCTATGTGTAACCTCCTCTCTGGGAGATGGGCAATGAGGAGGCGGGTGAGGGGAGATGCCGGGGAGTATAAGATAAGATATAATAATTATTTATAAACTATCAAGGGACCAGGGGTGGGATCTGGGAGGGAGGGGGAGGGGAAAAAAGGGAAACCGAGCTGATTCCAGGAACCCAAGTGGAAGGTGAATTATGAGAATGACGAGTGCAACGAATGTATAAGGGTGCTTTGCTCAATTGATGTATGTACAGATTGTGATAAGAGCTTTATGAGCCCCAATAAAAAGATTTTTTTAAAGATAGCAGAAAGTAATAAAAAATTAAAATAAACTGAAAATAGGTCACAATGGAAAACAAATGGTAAAGTGTTAAATTATAACCTAACTATCTATCTGCAATCATGCACTTTCGAAGGCATTCTGTCTAGGGATGAGAGTATTCACATCTTTGGTTAATGGACCGAGGAAATGCAGTGGAGGTGTAGTGTATGTGGGAGCTCCGTAAATGAATTTTGGACTTTCACTGTCATTCACCACCACTTCTTCATTGTATAAAATCAGGAAAGGTATGTATCAAGGTTCTATTCTCTCACCGTTATTTATTCAAACTATATGCTAAGCAAATCATCAGATAAGCTGAATTATATGCAGAAAAATGTGGCATCAGGATCAGAGAGAGACTAGTTGTCAATCTATGATATGCAGATAACACAACCTTGTTTACTGAAAGTGAGGAGGATTTCAAACACTTGCAGATAAAGATCAGGATTGCAACCTTCAGTATAGACTTTACAACTTAATATAAAGAAGACCAGAACTCTCATAACTGAACAAATAGGTAACATCATGAAAAATGGACAAAATTTGCCAAAGATTTCATCTCCCATGAATCCACGATCAATGTTCATGGAAGGCAGTAGTTGTGTTAAATACATAAACTGGATAAATCTGCTGCACAAGGCCTCTTAAAAGGATTAAAAGCAAGGCAATTACTTTGAGGGCTAAAATGTGTCTGACCGAAGCCATGGCATTTTCAACTGCTTCATATGCATGTGAAAGTTTGGCATTGACTAAGGAAGACCAAGAACAATTGATGGCTTTGAATTAGGATACTGACAAAGAATGTTGTTAAAAGTATCATGGATTGCCAAACAAATACCTCCTAGAAGTAAAGTCAGAGTGTTCCTAAGAGGCAAGAATGGCAAGATTTTTTGTCTTACATTTTTTGGACAGGTTGTCAAGAAAGACCTGTCCATAGAGAAGGACATAAAGCTTGGTGAAGTAGAGTGAAAAAGAGGACAGCCTTCAACAAGATGGATTGAGACAGCGGCTGAAACAATAAGCGTAGTCATAACAATTATGAACATGTTGCAGTACCTGGCAGTGTTACTTTCTGTGGCTCATAGGATCTCCATGAGTCAGAATCACCTCCACTGGGACCTAACAGCAACAACATTGTCATGCATGGTGTTCTGCAAAGTTAATGCTCAGAATTTAAGCACTTGCACCATTCCCTACTCTAGTCTTGGAATTTATTATTTATAATCATTTTTATCACACAGGTTGATGTGTTTCTTCAATGTGAAATTATCCTTCACTTCACTTAGATAACTGCTTATTTTAAAAGAAGCCTTTAAGAACAGGAATTTTCTTTCTTAAGCTGGGAACAATCTGATTTCTTCACCACACTTTGCTACAGTACTCATTATTTCATTGATTATTTTATAAGGGTGAATATCCATGGAATGATGATGACTTGATCAGAATAAGTCTAAGGCAATGCTATAAAGGTTGTCATAAAGGAGAATACTTTTTTTCTTATTTAAAAAAGAACTAAAGAAATGCAGGATGTCTTACAGGTTTTATACTAAGACATTGGAAGGGTTAAATTGCAATACATAAAGACAGGAAAGATTATGGGTAAAGTGATGTGGAGAATGATTAGATTTTCAGATTGGGAAATGTTATAGTGTGCTATTTAACTTCCCAAGTAGGACTTTTCAATGGATACTTGGATAAGTGAATTCACATAGAGAGGATCTTCTAGCTCAGAGATTTACTTTAAGTGGTGGTTTGGAAGTCATGATCTGGATGAAATAAGACAGGGATAAAAGGTGAGGTCAGAGGACTGAAAATGGGGATGCTCCCTTCCTAATACAGGGAAGATGCACCTCAGCAAAGCGGGGAAAGCCGGAAATGGGTGTGACAAAGGCTATGTGAAGACAGCGTTATCCAGTGCTCTTATGTTCAATCAGCTGAAGACTAAGAATTGACCAATAATTGTGGTAACGTGGAAAGTAATTTTTACTATTTTTTTAGAATGAGGAAATGGAAATAATTATAAAGGAAGCATTAAATTGTCTTCTGTGATTTTTCTCTTCTTGAGACGTGTTATTTGCTTGTTATCATCATCATTAGTTCACCTTCAATCCGTGGCAATTTTAAGCACTGATTATGGAAGATGATCCCTACATCTTTGTTCCTAGTTTGTGTCAGTCTAGAAGCTCCACTGAAACCCATGCAAAATTATAACAACATGCAAGTCTCCCCTGATAGGGTGGTATGCATGAAGTGTGTTGGCCAGGAGTCAAACTTGAATCTCCACAATGAAGGAAAAAATATTACCAGTAAATCACCAATAAACAGTGCCTAACACTTCTTATATATATTTCATGGGGTGACTAATTTGTTCCTTAAAATAAGCTATTAAGTAGAGTCAATTATTATCTTCACCTTGGAGATGTGCTGAGGATCTGAGAGCTTAAATCACTGATGGCACAACCAGTAACTAGTGGAGGTGTGCTTTGAAGGGAAAAAGGAAAGGGGAGATCAAATCCAAGGGTAAATAAAAAAATATTGTTGCAAAATATCTAAATGTGAGTCTATTGTTTCTTGACTTTCCTCCATCTCAGGTACACCCATTTAAAGCAGTGCTTCCATCTCTTTCATTTTTCCCCTGAAAAAATGTTGAGTTCTTCACTTTAAGACACATCAAAACTGACAGTTTTGGTATCTTTGAAGGATTCAGACAATGGTTCTTTAGATGTTCTTTGAGTTTGGGGACAAAAAGTCTGAGAGTAAGATCAAGGTTGTTGAGTAGACAGTGCATGGTTTCCCAAGGAAATCCTCCTAGGACACCCCTAACTACTCTCAAAGAATGTAGGAGGTGGGAAATTCCTCAGTACAACTTTCCTGTCCTTTTTCTTACCAATGCAGTTTTCAATTCCCTCAAACATTTTCCTAATAAGCCCCTGTGATTATCCTGTGTCCTTTGAGAAAATCTAGCAATGGTATCCCTTTGGAATCTCAATAAACAGAGCCATAACTCTCTTAATAGATCTCTTTGGTTTGAATTTAATTGATCCAGAAGATCATCTTAGAAGTAACTATTTTGAGTCACATTTTTAAGACATCTTTAAGAAACTAAGATAAATGTTTTACTGATGTAACTTGTCTACAACCATTGACTGATTATAAGGACATTTAAAAACATATTTTCTTGTGAACAAATCAACATGTCTGCACTGGAATTTGAGTATCAGTACTTCCTAACACATATGTATATCTCTATCTCTATATAATTTGTTGTGGTTTTTGGATGCCATCAAGTCAGTTGTGAACTATACTGACCCTCTGCACAACAGATGAAACACTGCCTGGTCCTTTGTCACCCTCTCATGTGTTTCTGTGGCTGAGTCCTTTTTGCAGCCATGATGTCAATACATCTCCTTCAGTGTCCTCCTCATTTTTAGCTGCCCTTCTACCAAATGTCATGTCCTTGTTCAAGGGCTGGTCTCTCCTGACATGTCCAAATTCTATAACAAGAAGTTTTGTCATCCGTGCTTCCATGGAACACTGTGGCCATCTCTCTTCCAAGAAAGATCTAGTTGAGCTTACCAGGATAGAAAAGTAAATCAATGTGATCATCAATGAGTACAATTTTCAAAGTGTTGTAGTGTCTAGTTTTTGTAAATATTTCCTTCTAAAACAAATACTTGAGCTGCTTATAATTATACCCTGACTTTTAATAAGGCCTCTAAAGTTCCTGGGTGGCACAAATGATTTTACATGGAACTACTGGCTCAAAGAGTGCCAATTAAAATTCATTCAGTACCGAAGAAAGGCTTGGCAATTGGCATTCATAAAAATTATAGCCAAGAAAACTTTATAGGCAGTTTGACTTGGTAACACATGGAGTGTTATGAGTCAAAATCGACTTAACAGCAATGGATTTAGTTTTGGTCCAAAAAGTAAGAACATCCTTGAGAAGAAATTATCATCCTCCCATGGTGCTGAGGGGCAGCAGAGGTAATAGTAAATGAGGCCACGGGCACGGGTTTTTTAATGCAGGTTCAGTGGTGTTACATATGTTTTGAGCTCAACATTCACTCTTGTCATTTCTTTCACCAGTTGTCACATTTATCCAGAGGGAAAAGTTCTAAACTGTAACACCTTCCCCTGTAATATGCTCGAGAAAACAAGGGCAACGTCTACAATCTCGTGGTTTACTTCACGCTCTGTTTACTGCTTTCTACAGCCACGCTCATTATTACCTTTATAAGTAGAATATTTAATGTTGTTGTTTCATGTAATTCAGGATGGACAGACCAGTGTTAACTTAGGTTTATGTGCCAAGAAGGCCAATAGGAACATGTATAATCAGGTTGCAGCTTGATGGGAGGGTCACTCAGATAAATACAGGGGACCAGCTTCCCATCATCCTCTTCCTCCCTGGTGGTTGGACCAGTGTGCTGCTGCTTGAGAGACTGTGCTGCCCTCCCGGGGGTGGGGCTCAATCCTGAGGATAGTGTCACTAGAGCTTGAAGCTCCTTCAGGACCTGCTTCGCCACTCTGCGGGTGAGTACATGGCACAAGCTCGAGGTTGCCGTTGGGGCCTGCTTTACTAATCGCCCATGCTACTGACTTGCCGACCCACCCTGTTTGCTGCCTGTTGGCAGATTGCCTGCCTTCCGTGAGGAATACTCCACTCGCCCTTTGCTCCCTGGACCTCGGACTGGCAACCCACGTGCATTGTAGGACTTCTACTACAGTAACTCTTCCACGAAAGTGAGATGAACTGAACCGTCCTGTACTGCTGTGTGGACTAATTAGATGTTATATTCCTTCTCGTTGTATAAACCTATGCTCATATATCTACATATCTATCTCTATATCATCTAATCTGTATCTATATATATATATAAGCATAAGGGTCCTGGTTTTGTTTCTCTAGAGAATCCTGCCTAACACAAATTGGAACTCAAACAGTTGGATATTTGAGTTGTAAAATTCTCATATTATGACTAAAATCTAGATCCCCAAAGTACACAAGGACTCCCTACACTTTACCAGGTTATATCCAATGACTTTTATCGATCAGAGCATGCCCAATTCCCTACAATTTGACCCCAAATGGGATATATGGGATACTTTTTTTAACGTTAACCTATTTTCCAATTTACTGTGTCAATTAGGCTAACTGTATTCTGAACACCCAAAGAAAGTAGGAGTTACAACCAAACCTTCTCCCCAAGGTATTTTTGGCAGTACAATATGATTAGTATGTGGTTATAAAAATGCCATGATGAGAGGTTGTGATTGGTAAATGAACATATAACAAATATAGCCTTTTCTGTGTGTGTGTAGATATGAGAACCTTTTCAAAAGCAAAAGTCCCACTTTCTATTCCAACCATGTGTATTTTCTTTTCAAAATCCTCCACAGGAAAAAGTTTCTTCCTGTGGATTGAACACCTAGTTTCCTATTTAAACCTAGGCAATGAATAATGCAGCCCAAGAAGAATGGGGGTATTTGAGGATTATGGCATTGGCAAGCAATATTGCAACCCACACGGACTGCCGGAGCAGACACGTCTCTTTGGAAAGTCATATAGACAGCGTGCTCCCTAGAAGAGAGGTGCTAGGATTCTGCCTCCCACAATGTGGGCATGCTGTCAGGGAAATCCTTCCCTGGCAAAGGACATCGTCCTTGGTAAAGCAGAGGATTGGCAAAAAGACGGAGACCCTCAGGAGATAGCTTGACACAGTCGGGGCGGCATGGACTCAATATAGCAAGAGTGGTGACGGGCACAGGTGTGGGCACGTCGGCTCTGCTGAACGGAGAGGAGCTGAGTCAGAACAGACGTCACGGCACCTGACGACCACAATGAAAATATTGTAGTCCACCGAATGCTATTGGGTGTCACATGGACATATTCTTGTCCTCTTTTCAATGCAGTTGGATAGTGATTGGTTTCTCACTAGGCTGCAAACTGCAAGATCAGCAGTTAGAAACTAACAGCCCGTTCAGTGGAGGACAAGGCTGTTTACTCCTGTAAACAGTTACAGGCTCAGAAATTCGCCTTGTTAGCTCCACCCTGCCCTGTAGGGTCCCTATGCACAGGCATAGACTCCATGACAGGGAGTTTGTTTGGGGGTTTTGCTTTTGGTTTTTATACACTTCACACTTCTAGAAGGAAGAAATATATTTTGTTTGTGTCAAGTATTCAGAACCCTGTTATTCATTTGTCTTTATCCAAAATTTGGAAACTAAATGGTGATGGCTACATTTTAACCCGCTCAGGTCTCCTTTGCCACTTAAGAAACTGTGCTTTAGCTGCCAAATAACAGGAGGCTATTGATAAATTCAACTGAGGGAGTTTTGTGAAATAAATCTAGGAATAATGCTTACTATCAATTGGAAGAGGGAAAGGTTGGATCTAGGAATGCCAATTCCTGTCTGATTGCTATAGTCTTTCCAGAATTGATGAGCCCTGAACCATACAAATATTAATATCCATTACTATTGAGTCAAACCAGACTAAGTGTCGCTCTAGGCCAGAGGAGAACTATTTCACAGGTTTCTACACTAGAAATATTTATAAAGCAGATTAGTTCATCTTTCTCCCACAGAACAGTTGATGGGTTAGAACTGCCAACCTTTTGTTAATAATTAACCCACTACACCACTGGAATGGATAAAATGGAAAGCATTTGGAATATATCCCAAACATTAAAATTTTAATCTTATATATAAAATCATATGTATGCATATGTATGTGTATATGCATATGACCTTGGGAACCACAGGTTGTCAAAGACTTCCTGGGTTTACTTTCTCTTATTTTAATTTTTATATTGCTGGTTTTTCATCTAGATCTCAGAAATTAGAGGGCTAAGGGAAGGATATTATTTCTTTTCTTGCCTCCTCAATATCCTATGGCTTTTGTGGTGATTTAATTTCTGGTGGTTTTCTTCAAATTGGGCCAATCCAGAGACAGGACCATTTTCTAGGATCATTTCTTCTCCCAGAACTCAACCTTCCATAAAATATAATGCTTTTTCTCAGAAGATATAGTTTTTAAATCTTACTGTGGTAAAGCATATAGAGACATTTGACATTTCAGTACTCTTGTATTATAATGCAGTGACCTTTATTCTATCCATGCTGTGCTTCCATCACCATAATCCGTTTCCCAAAGTTTTGCCGCCAACCCATATAACAACTGAGTGCCTGGTGTGGTAGTCTGGGTAGACAAAGAAACAAATTCATAGACATTCATATGTGTGTAAAAAAGAACTTTATATACAAGAGCAATTGGACATTGTTGCCCTTTTTTCCAAAGTCTTAAACTCCCACCAAAGGTCATTTTCCTGCAGGGGTCTGGTATGAAGGTGGGGAAAATACTAATTGGACTCGCCTATGAATAACTGTGAACAGGATTTCCTGGAATACCATCCTGCTGTGTGTAAAAAGAGTCCTCTGGACTTCAAATCACTGCACAGTGAACCACCTGGATCCAGAAGCTAGGTCTAACTCAAAGGACCAGCTGCAGAAGCAGGAGGCAGAGCATGGAACAAGGCAGTGGACTTCCAAACTCACCAGGAGCTAATAAAGTTGAATGCTTCCATGCAAGAGGCTGGTTTGTCGTGTGGGGCGCCTTCAGGTGCTGATTGGTGAAGTTGAAATTACTGCCCAAGGGAAATGGTGCTTTCATGTGAGGCTTACTGGAGTAGGGTGCCTTGAGGCCCTTAAGTGAGGGAGCTGGCTTGAGCTGAATGCCTTCAGATTGAGGCTTCAGGGGGAGTGGTATGCCTTTGGGCATTTATTAGCAGACTGAGAAAACTTTGCAGCAAGTCCAAATGAACAACTCAACTCTGGAGTGTTTAGTTGACACAAAATCATCTGACTACTACCCTTTCTAATACCTCATTTATTATAACCGCTCCTTATTTACTAAGTCCATTTTAAAATAAAACTAATACTATTCACGTATTGTGGTTCCCATGCCTGAGTTCCTATCTTCTCAAAACCTGACAACTGGAACTTGGCTGATAGATTTTATACAATACTTTCCTGCCACATTCCTTTCTTGTTTTTCACCACAATCCCTCTGTGATTCTTGCCTTATCAGGGTTATCAGTTGCTACCTATTTATGCATTCTGTTTTATACATTATTAAATACCTAAATTATTTCACTAATATCAAGGAGCGCAGACATGTGTGTAATGCAGCTTTCTTACCCTCGGTGCATTTATGCTTTTGAGGAATTGACACAAAGTGATCTTCATTGCATCCCCATTCTGGTTTGTAGAGGACTAATATGCATCCTTGCCTAGAAGTCCTTCTTAAATAAAATTATATAAATGTCTCCTAGTTACACTTTTTACAAAGGAAAATAAAGAAGCACAAAGATAGAAAACATGGCTTTTCTGTATTCCGAGATACAAAAACATGTGTTCCTGTTCAAACATTCTTTTTAGAAGTAATCATTTTCTTTTCTTTTTTTAAAAAAAATTCCTTTTATTTGGGGCTCTTACCACAATCCATACATACATCCATGATGTCAAGCGCATTTGTACATATGTCGCCATCATCAGTTTCAAAACATTTTTTTTCTACTTGAGCCCTGATATCTACTTGAGGAGCTGATACTAGCTCATTTCCCCCTCACCTACCCTCCCTCTTTCACGAACCCTTGCTGGATTCAATCATTCATTGCAATGGCCACACAGCGAACAGACAATAGTCACAATTAAAGGGCCTATTAGGGAAAATAGTAGACTACCACAAGTCAGGATTGGCAAAATGGTAAGGAGACAGACACTGGCCCACAGCAACACCTCTCCTAGTCAGTAGTCAAGCCTCTTTCTGGTCGTCAGTCACTCAGTTGCATGATCCCTTCCTTTGCCTTCCAGGGCCAGGAAGCCTGCACACCTTTTATAGGCTCACGGTAGATGTGGGAAAGGTACCCCATATTATTGGTGATGGGCATCCTTCATCTCTCTTTGTGTCTCAGATAGCTTTTGTATACTATGAGATGACTTGATGGAGGCATTGCTTGTCTTTTAGAAGACCATCTCACTGCCATCGAGTCAATATTGACCCATAGTGACCCCCCCCATGGGTTTCTGGGACTGTAACTGTTTATGGGAGTAGAAAGTCCAAACTTGAATTTGCAGATGACATGATCCTATACATTGAAGACCCCCAAAACTCCACAGTTGGAATATTTACAGCAATAGAGGAATACGGAAGAGTAGCAGGATACAAGATCAATAAACAGAAGTCGGTAGGGTTTCTATACACATCGGACAGGGCCATGGAAGAGGCGATTAAGAGGGAAGTACCCTTCACAGTAGCCAAGAACAAACTGAAATACCTAGGAATATACTTAACAAAAAATACTAAAGACCTTTATAAGCATAATTATAAAACCCTATTACAGGAAACCAAAAGTGACCTTCACAAATGGATGAAGCTCCCCTGCTCATGGTTAGGTAGGCTGAACATAGTAAAGATGACAGTTCTTCCTAAAGCACTCTACAAGTTCAATGCTATACCAATCCAATTACCATCAACCTTCTTCAAAGAATTGGAAAAACTGACCACCAACTTCATATGGAGAGGGAAGAAACCCAGAATTAGCAGAGAACTCCTCAAGAAGAAGGACACAATTGGAGGACTTGCCCTACCTGATTTTAATGCCTACTACACAGCTACAGTGGTCAAAACAGCATGGTACTGGCACAATGATAGACACTCAGACCAGTGGAAAAGAATAGAAAGCCCAGGAGTAAAATCATCAGCATATAGACAACTGATCTTCGACAAGGGTCCCAAAAACGTCAAGTGGGAAGCAGATGCCCTCTTTAATAAGTGGTGCTGGAAACAATGGATATCCACATGTAGAAAGTTGAAACAAGATGTCTACCTCACCCCATGCACAAGAATACACTCAAGATGGATCACAGATCTAGAAGTCAAACCCCAAACCATCAGGACCATTAAGGAGGGAATCGGGACTAATCTCAGAGCACTGGCCCAGGGAGCACATAGGCTCACTGCAACAGGGAAGGGGACACACACAGGTGATCTGGAAATCGACAAATGGGATCTAATAAGAATAAAACACCTGTGCACCTCGAAAGACTTTGCCAAGAGGGTGACAAGGCAACCCACAGACTGGGAGAAGATTTTTAGTAATGACACGTCAGACAAAGGGCTCATTACTAAAATCTACAACACCATCATGACCTGCAAAAAGAGGAAAACAGTTAACCCCCTAAGGAAGTGGGCAAAAGAAATGAGAAGAACTTTCACTAGAGAGGAGATCAATATGGCCAATAAATATATGAGAAAGTGCTCGAAGTCCCTTGCCATAAGAGAAATGCAAATCAAAACAACCATGAGATACCACCTAACACCCCTGAGGCTAGCCCAGATCAGTAAATCAGAGAGCAACAAGTGTTGGAGGGGCTGTGGTGAAGTAGGAACCCTCCTCCACTGCTGGTGGTCGTGCAGATTTGTACAGACACTGTGGAAAGCAATCTGGCGATACCTAAAGAAAATGGAAATTGATCTACCTTACGACCCAGCCATCCCTCTACTGGGCATATACCCGGTTGAAGCAGCAAATAAAACACGACCAGTCATATGCGCTCCAATGTTTATTGCGGCACAATTCACAATAGCAAAGACTTGGAAACAGCCTAAGTTTCCATCGATAGACGAGTGGATTAGCAAACTTTGGCACATACACACAATGGAGTATTATGCAGCACTAAAAAGCACCAATGAGCACATGAAACAGGTTATTTCATGGGAAGAGCTGGAAGGAATTATGTTAAGCGAGGTAAGCCAGACCCAAAGGGACAGGTACAACATGAGTCCCCTGAGGTAAGTACAATCAGCATGACAGAAATGGGGCATTAATCCACCCAAGGGGAGGGTATGGTTTATATCTCCACAGGGAAAGTGGGACCAGACTTCAACCCAGTGTCTCAAGGTGTGAATGCAATATCCCGGCGTGGAGGAGGGAACCGGTGGAGAGGTCTGGGAGGCTGGCCCCAGCACCATAAATTAAGTGGATCCCTGCCCCTCCCCCGAAAAGAATTTGTTCCAAAGGACGACATTGACTCTGCAGCTATGGGAGATGGACATATTTGATCAGAGCACACGGGAGCAGATGAAGGGGCAGGAGGAGAGAGTGGAGCACAGCCTGGCCCACAAGGCCGTGATGATGATGTTCCTGAGTAGAGCAGCCAGTCCACAGAGAGAACAACATGGCTGGCCCTACTATGAGACATGATGCCCCTCAGTGACTAAGGGTGATACAGGGGACAGCACCGGAGACACAGTGTGGGAACTGCACCTGACCTGATCCCACCACACCGAGGCAAATCACTGGGGGAGTGCAGCGGAACAGCAAGGGAATGGAGTGGCAAGGTCCCCAGGGAATGCTGAAAGTGGACTTTGGGGCCAGGGCGTGGTGCCCCAACAGACTGGACTGGAAAACGCTCCTAAGGGCCAGCAAACGATCCCTGAACTAACTACAAGCTTTTCTCTTGTGAACTGTTTTGTTCTGTTCTTTTTCAGTGGTTTGTTTTGGTTGTTTTGTTGTCTGGTTGTATACTGTTGCTTTGTGTTCCTCTGTCTAGTTTTCGTGCATGTTAGTGACTCCACAGGTCTGTCTGAATAGGACAGGCTGGATGAACTATCTGGATGAAAAACAACGGGACCGACAGTTCCGGGGGGACTTGGGGTGGGGGGGTAGGGGGGTAAGGAAGTGGTGTTAACAAACCCAGGGACAAGGGAAAAACATGGGACCCGAAATGGTAGAGAAGGGGGAGTGGCAGGCCTGGTGGGAAATGATCAAGGGTAAGGTTGCTTAGAGAAGAGGTATACTCTAGCCCAGGTGGCGATGAAGCATGGTAGTAGGGCAGGAGGAAGGTCAAGGGAGATGGAGGAAAGAGCTAGGAGTCAAAGGGCATTCATGGAGGTCTAGACAAAGACATGTATATGCAAATATATATAGGAGGATGGGGAAATAGATCTATGTGACTATATTAATAGGTCAAGTATTAAGGTGGCGGAAGGACCTTGGGCCTCTACTCAAACACTCCCTCAATGCATGAATACCTTCTTTTATTAAATTGGAACTCTATGATGCTCACTCTCCCAACACAACGGCTGGAGCCAAAGTGGGTGAACAAGTAAATGTGGTGAAGAAAGCTGATGGTGCCCGGCTATCAAAAGAGATAGTGACTGGGGTCTTAAAGGCTTGAAGGTAAACAAGCGGCCATCTAGCTCAGAAGCAACAAAGTCCACATGGAAGAACACACCAGCCTGTGTGATCGAGTGGTCCCAAAGGGATCAGTTACCAGGCATCAAAGAACAAAAAATCATATCATTGACTGCACACCTCCATGATAGGATCACTGAAGACAAATGGGTGCATAAGCAAATGTGGTGAAGAAAGCTGATGGTGCCCGGCTATCAAAAGAGATAGTGTCTGGGGTCTTAAAGGCTTGAAGGTGAACAAGCGGCCATCTCGCTCAGAAGCAAATAAGCCCACATGGAAGAAGCACACCGGCCAGTGCGATCACGAGGTGCCCAAGGGACCAGATATAAGGCATCATGCAAAAAAAAAAAAAGATATAAGTGTGTGTATGTATGTGTATATATGTGTATATATATATATGTATGTGTATATATATATCATATTAAATGAAGGGGGAAGTGCAGAGTGGAGACCCAAGGCCCAAGTGTCAGCCAATGGAGATTCCCACATAGAGGGGTTTAGGAGAGGAGATGGGTTAACTAGGGTGTGAGGTAGTATCGATGAAGAACACAGCTTTCCCCCAGATCCTGGATGCTTCCTCCCCCCAACTACCATGATCCGAATTCTACCTTGCAGGGCTGGATAGGACAGAGGCTGTACACTGGTACATATGAGGGTTGGAGGTACAGGGAATCCAGGGTGGATGATACCTTCAGGACCAAGGATGTGAGGGACGATGCTGGGAGAGTGGAGGGTGAGTGGGTTGGAAAGGGGGAACTGATTACAAGGATCCACATGTGACTGCTTCCCTGGGAGAGGGACAGCAGAGAAGGGGGGAAGGGAGACTCCGGATAGGGCAAGATATGACAAAATAATGAGGTATAAATTACCAAGGGAATATGAGGGAGGGGGGAAGGGGAGGGAGGGGGAAAAAAAAAGAGGACCTGATGCAAGGGGCTTAAGTGGAGAGCAAATGCCTTGAGAATGATTGGGACAGGGAATGTATGGATGTGCTTTATACAATTGATGTATGTATATGTATGGATTGTGGTAAGAGTTGTTTGAGTCCCTAATAAAATGTAAAAGAAGAAAAGAGAAAAAAATGATTAGGGCAAAGACTGTACAGATGTGCTTTATACAATTGATGTATGTATATGTATGAACTGTGAAAAGAATTGTATCAGCCCCAATAAATTGTTAAAAAAAAAAAAAAAAGAAAGTCCAAACTTGAGAACCTTCTGATGGTTTTGAGCTGCAGACCATATGGATCTCAGAGCAAAGCATAACCACTACACCACCAAGGCTCCTTAGCTGACCATACCCTAAACTTAGACATAAAATATTTTGTCTTAAGTTACACCCTCTATTAAATGCCCCAGAGAAAAGGATGTGACTAGGTTACACCCTCTATTTATTCCACCCTAATCAATTTCATTAGCATAATAGAGGATTCTCCCTGAATGGGATGGTAGACACAGAGTTCGGAATTATACGTAATTTAAGGAATTATGGATAGAGGAGCATTTTTAATAGACTATATCTCATCCTAAGTAGCCATCATGACTTAGTGGTTATGCCTTGGGTTGCTAACTCTAAGGTCAGCAGTTTGAAACCACCAGAAGCTCCAAGAGAGAAAGATGAGACAGTCTACTCACCTAAAGAGTTACAGTCTTGGAAACCCACAGGGCCAGTTCTACCTGTTCTATAGGTGACTAGGAGTAACATTTTTGGCAGTGAGTTTATATTGAGCTTTTTGGTATATTTCACCATTGTTATAACATCGAGGATACACAATGACTGTATTTATCAAATACATATTTATACACATTTAAGCATATGCATTTTAGATACAAATTTATTTACTTTATTATGCAGTAATTTTATTTAAAATGTTTTATGGAATGTGAACCAGCTTTTATTTTAGATTGCTTTTGAGACGCAGATATTTGAATACTTCCAAAGATAATCAAATAAGGCAGCACCATTTAATTACAAAGAGCTAATATCAGTTCTAAATTTTATGCTAATATTATTTTAATCTAAAATACACATTAAACCAAACTCTGAAATTCCTTCTTTTGAATTATAAATGTCCAATAGTGTTTAATCTGAGAGCTACAGTGGATTTTAATTTAAAGTGAGTTATCAATGTAATATGTCTTAAAAAGGGGAATTAGTTGTACTTTGGTGTCAAAGCTTGGCAAAGGGCGTAGCAAAAACATTTTTACAAGGAAGAATTAGAGTGATAAGAAAATATTTTATTTTGTGTAGGGTCTGAAATTCAAGGTAATATTACTTTCTGAAGTATACATGAACTAAACTGTAGCAAACAGAAATTAAATATGTGGAATATTAAAGTATGCAGTGATATAACTCTTTTCCTAATAGGCAAAAGCTGGTGCCTTTTGCATCAGTGAATTACTTGCTCCATATACAGTATATCCAACCTTTACATTTAACTTATATACCAAACATTTCCCCTTCACTAAAGTACTTTAATATGTAATAGGAAATATTTACAGCATACTCCAATGTGCATTTCTTTTTTATTTCCCTTTTTTGAATTATGAAACTTTAATACCTCAGTCTTGTCTTTGCTGCATGTTATTGTGTTACTATTTTTCTTGGATAATGTCATTATACATAAAGGAATTAAAGAGAAAATAGCCAATTGAACTGAGAATTGGAGAGTGGGTATTTTAGTGCAATACAAATGCCAAATTTCCACAAATAGATCCACTTATTCCCTTAATTAATTTTTTAATTTTTACCTTTAGAGTTGTAGGAGTAATTCTGGGACCTTGATTTATACAGCCAGTTTAATTTCATGTGGGATCTGAAAAGGAAAGTAAAAAGCATATATCATAATACTATGGGAGAGAATAGAGTTCCTAATGTTGAATGACACTTTATATCAGATTTATATTATATCCTCAGATTAAAATTCTAGAGAAAATGAGGTGCCAATGATATAAAAATAATGCATTTGTATAAATACTTTTCTGAATTACCAACATGTAAGGCTATTCTAATTAGTTTGATGACTGATTACAAGTGAGTAATCATAATGTGCATTTAATAAGCACACTCTTTTGGAACTCCTAGCACTTAACACCGGATACTTTTAGAGTCTACTGTTGTGTGCTTTTATTTTTCTATGATCCAGTCAGATGAGTAATGTGCCAATCTTTAGTGACAATGCATTCTTTAGAGGGTTGTCAGATGGAGAAAATTGATTAAATTCTCCGAGGGTTACAAACAAGGGTCAGGAAGAGGAAATTTCATAATGAAAATGCAATTTCCAGAAAAAGCAACCTATGTAAGACTTAGTATCACATTTCTAGATCTAGTTCTGAATTTGGAAGTCATAAATCAAATAGAGGCAGATATAAACAAGATGCTATTTCAAGGTCACCAAGCATAGGAAGCAAATAATCAAAACATAGTCAAGATCCTTCTTGATGTCCACATTAATACAAAACCTTATATTTACTTGGAATTATTTTAAAACCTCATTAATGCCACCATCTTGTTTCTGCATGATGACCTGAAAATGAGCTTTGAAAGAGTCGTTTATTGGAAAGGTTTGCCAAGTATGTTCTTAAATTTAAACTTCACCACCTCTCATCTCCCACTTATTATCTCTTTTATTATCTACTTCACCTAAATTCTCTGTAAGATACTTGGAAAATTAAAAGATATTGACTATATCAATAATTTTTAAAGCAAGCATTAAAATCTAGTAGAGTTCAGTAATATATTTTTATGATACACATTATTTAGCTTTCCCTTAGTGCTGCCAGTAGTTTTCAAGGTAAAAGGAGAATGCTTGGAAAGGCATAGGACCAACATGTCCATTGTACCTCCCAGCTCAACAGCCACACCCTAAAACAGGCATATTCCAAAGCAGAGATGGGCAGAGCCAATTGAAGAGGAGGCTTCACTAAAAATTATTTCCTTGTACACTCCATTTCATAAAACATTGTTTTTTTTTAATATGGAACGCTTCACGAATTTGCATGTCATCCTTGCACAGGGGCCATGCTAATCTTCTCTGTATCGTTCCAATTTTATTATATGTGCTGCCGAAGCGAGCACAAAACACATTGATTTTATATAGTGCAGAGGTTGGCAGTGCTGTCTCTGTAGACAGAAAGACTAGGGTTTGGATCTTGGCTCTGTCCCTTTTCGCTTCTGTATTCTTATGCAAGTTATCTGGAGAGTTAGTTTCTTTTTCTATAAAGCAAAAGCAACAATAACAACTAACTTCTACTTTGTATGGCCATTGTGAGCACGAAGTAGAGCAATACACATAAAACATTTGAAACACTGAATTAATTCACAATCCAAACAGCTTGGTTCCCCAGTGCCTATGAGATGAAGCCCAAGCTTTTTGGCACTCTACGTATGGCTCCTTACAGTTTGCTCCACACTTTCCATTTGGGAAGCACCATTGATTGTGGATCCAACCAAAATGAAATTCTGACAACTTCAAACAGTACTTACAATTATAGGACTTTATTAGGGAAGTAAGCAAGGTATCAAGAAAGAGAAAAAAGTTTATAGTCATTGGGTCACAGAATCATCTCTCTTCAGCCAGCAGGTAAGTCTATCATCATCCAATCCCTTGGCTGATATGTCCATGGCCCAGGAAGTGGACCTGCTGCTCGGCTTCACTGCCTCGTAGTCTCTGTATGGTTCCTTTGTTCGGTCTCATGGTCTTGGTAGCCTGAGCTGTCCCTACAGCTTCGGACCGGGATCTCACAGATCTCAGTGGATGGGGGTTCTTTCATGATAGTTCCAACATTCTCTCTGTTCCTGCTGCTGAGATCGCTCTCTTAGGCATAGAGGAATGGCAAAACTGACCAGCTTCCAAATTAGAGTCCTCTTCCCTCATGTGTTAGTCTAGGTACTTTAGAGAAACAAAGCTACAGAAACTCACGTATAAGAGAGTTTTATATACTGGTTAAGTGCGCATCAAAGAAAACATCCCAACCTAGTGCTGCCCAAGCCACAAGTCCCACATTAAGTCTAACATCAGTCCACAAAGTCCTCCACCATCTCACAAAACAGACACAACAATGCCGACTGAAGGAGGAAAGTCGAGTCAGTGAATGTGTAAGCATCTCAGCGCTGGCAGGGGTCTCCACATGGCTGCTCCAGCACCCAGGGCTGCATTAGGGTAGGTCCATGTGGCTTTCCCTTGGGGTTGTCTTGCAGGAAGTCAGTCTTGCCAGTTGAAGCAGGGAACTGCTAAGGCAGATTCACCCTGGTATGACCATCACAAAACAAGACACCCAAGAACTAGAAAGGCAAGGCTCACCAAGCCATCTATCCCTCTGCTCTTCAATTAATCCCACATGTGTTTATCGGCCAGGTTGGCACAATAAACTAACTCAATCCACCCCATGCCAACATAGCACCTGTACATAATTCTTTAGCTTCACAATTGCAATTAAGGAACACCTACACCTTAACCCTATAATCCTGTGAGTTTTTTCCCCCACCTATGAAATTTTGTAAGCCAACCACTTTATGCCTTTATCTCCCCCAATTTTGGGTGTCCAATATATATACTTCCTACTTACATTAACCCAGTTCTCTGAGAAGACGATCATATTTTTCGACATGAAGAGACTTCAGTCCAGTTGGAACCTTGTGAAGTCTGTATCCATAAGCAAAGTCAAATACGGACAGGCCATCCATAAAGTCAGCAACAATATGCACCAGTTCACAGGCTCAAAAATCTCCAGCTGATCGGGTTCTGGTCAACTCAATGTGGGCTGCCTCAATCAGCCTCCACCGAGCACCCATTGGTCGCCTTGCCTTTAGACCACGGGCTCTCACCAATACTCAGCAAGCCTATCCCCCTCGTGCTAGGTCATGAACTTTAGACCAGTCAACCGGTTCTCATCTTCTCCTTCTTTTCCATGTAAATCAAGTCCACAGGTGTCAGAGGCCAAACTCAACCCATCTCTTTATTGCTGCATTTCTCCCACTTCCACTCAACAAGTAGATACAGAGGGTCACCTAGCAAGCATGTCAGCCTACTCACAAGCTCCCTTTAACATTCAGTCCCAGAGAGTTTTCTTCATGGCTTCATACATTTTCCAGCTTCTGACAAAGACTACTGGTTTCTGAGTACTCTAAAGAACTGGGTAGGGCATATATTTTCAAAACTTTTTTACAGGCATGGCCTAAAACCATCTAAAGATAAAATTTTAATGGCTGAAGCAAGAGGACCTACAAACTTTCAATTTTTCTACTTCATGTATTTTCCCAGAAAAACAACCGAGTAAATGGTGTGGCTTTATCTGACCTCTGGCTAGACAAAGAAGAAAAATTACCATGAGGGAGAGGACAAACATTTACTCTCTATCTTGTAATTTGTTTCTTGAGTACCTGACTCCCAAGGTACCATAATGTATTAATCTGGGTACTTTAGTGAAACAAAGAAAACATCCCAACCCAGTGCTGCCCAAGCCCACAAGTCCCACATTAACCCATTAACCCTTATGTCCAATACCAGTCCACAAAGTCCTCCTCCATCTCACAAAGCAGACACAACAATGCCAACTGCAGGAGGAAAGCTGAGTCAGTGAATGTGTCAGCATCTCAGCACTGGCAGGGGTCTCCACACAGGTGCTCCAGCACCCAGGGCTGCATCAGAGTAGGTCCATGTGGCTTCTCCTCAGGGATGTCTTGCAGGAAGTCAGTCTTGCCAGCTGAAGCAGGGAACTGCTAATGCAGCTGCACCCTGGTGCTACCATCACAAAGCAAGAGATCCAAGAATTTGAAAGGCGAGGCTCAGGGAGCCATTTATCCCTCTGCTCTTCAATTAATCCAATATGTGTTTATAGGCCAGGTTGCCACAATAAACTAACTCACCTTATATGTATATGGTCCCAGCCAATCAATTGTGGGAACTATGGACAAATGGCTAGAAGGGCTTTAGGTAAGCATTTTCACGTCACCATGAATGCTAGCTCCACCAGATTTTGACTACATTTGTGTACATCTTGATGGCTATCCCAGATATAAATTTTATTAAACTCATCTTCTAGTTTATCTTGCGCAGATCAGTTTGTCACACTGTCACGGCTGGTGTGTTATTACAATGCTGACAGTCATACCACTAGTACTTTAAATACCAGCAGGGACGCCCAAGCTCTACAGGTTTCAGTGGCACTTTCAGACTAAAACACACGAGGCAACAAATGTTTAGTGATCTACTTCTAAACAAGTTTGTCAATGGAAACCTTACATATCAGAGCAGAAAGCTGTCTCATCTAGTGTAAGAAAATGGGCACGGACTGGAGAACATTCTGCTCTCCTCTCTAAGTGGCCACGAGTTGGACCTGACCCCACAGGAGTTCACAGCACCCGCAACTAGCGTCTAGAAGGTTGTGCATTCATGCTGAATGCAGGAAAAGCTATTAAAATTCAATACAAATATCAACGCTAAATACTAATGAAGGTATTCATTTTCCAATAAAATTTACTGTTGTTCTTTACAGGACCAAGAGAGGAATCTATAAATATTACAAAGCTGTTGGATCTATGGATATGCATCTGGCCAGATTTTTACCAAAGTGATCTCTGATATCATCATATTTTGAGTAATTAGTTATACATGTGCTTAAAATGTATTCATAGATTAATGAATTATCTGGGCCATTTAATTAAATTAATAGAATTCTTTTTAAAGATTAATAATTGGATGTTTAAACAAAGTAAATTTTACTTTGTGAAGAACATAAGAATTACAGTAAAGTCCTCTGTTGGCAAGTCCATTCAAAGGACACATGAACACAGTGGAATGTCCCCACACGTCTCCAAGGCGATCCTCTTGGTGGAAGCAATGAAAGCGTCTTTCTCCTGCCAACAAGGGGAGAGTTTTACCCACAGATCTTTCTGTTAGCAGCCACACGCTTAAGCACAATAGATCTTAATCTATTTCTGCATCATTTTAGCTGCATAGTGCTGTCTTCAATGATAAAGAAAGATGTACATTACCAATAATTTGGTGCTTGCCTGTATTTCGTGCCATTATGGACAAAACAGCACAACTGTTTTTGTTTGCCAACAAAAGCTGTGTATGAAAATCTTTGTGGTATTAAAGTTTATACTCCACTGAATGCATTAGCCTAATCTACACAAGGAAAAAATGATAAAACAACGCTGATTCCTCTAAATAGATACATTTTTTTTTGCCTCTTGCATATCCCTCTACTCACACATGTTCAACCTGCACCTTTATTTCTTACTTATCATTTCACAGAATACCTTTACTTATATCTGTCCTGGGTTTCTTTCCTTTTGTGAAACCCTTCTCAATCTATGATCCTTCCCTCAATTCCTTCCCTAAGATTGGAAATTTATGTATTGCAAGAAAATAGCACCATAATTTAATATTTATTGTAGGAATGACAACTGAGGAACGAAATGCTTCCAGCATTGCATCCAAATAATCCCAGATGAGGATAATTTTCATGCTTAATAAGTAGCACTATTCACTATATCTTGTTTTGTTTGTTTCATATTTTTCCTGGTGTGGCAGTCTTGTAATAATTTTTGGCTCTAAAGTATGCTGTTGTTCGGTTTTAATAAGACATCAGCTTGCAGTAAAACGGAGCAGATGCGATTTAAAGTGCTGATCTATCTTACAGAACCCCATAAACTTCCATTCCTATTTCATAGGAATGAAATCCAGTGCAATTGTAAGTAGAATAATCTATTTCTAAGTTTTTATGCCTCTGACACTACCACCTCCTCTCAGTTTCACAGCCAACATTTTCTTTGTAAGAAAAGGCTCCATCGTAGTGCATGGGGGTACCTCCCATTGGGTTGATTCCTTTAGGTGTTTCTGTGAAAGTTCCCTGTATATCATAACACACTCAGCAGATACCAGTGACATATATATATACATATATATATACACACATACATACACACATACATACACATATATATCATAGGATTTGTCTTCAGAGTGTATATTATTGTACCTTTTCATTAAATGAGCTGCTTTAGCCTATGGGATGTAAAGTTATACTCTGATTATGTCTTATGTTGAGTTATAGGTACTCCAAGTACTATCTGAATAGTAGAGTTTAAAGAACACAGCTCATGGTACTTAATATGCTCTCCTGGCTCTTCAAGGGTTATTCACCAAGATATTTTCAACATAGGCATAGTAGAGCATCAGTAAAGTGCTGTATAAATCCTCAAATGCTAAATATTATTTGAAAATATGCTTAGGTATTTTTAAAGGAAAATAAGCTAGCTACAAATGTTAGACTTGGATATAGAAAACCAGGACTTGGTGAACTGTGAAGTGCTGATCTTCCGCAAACAGAAAGGAAATTTTATTTTGATATACTGAACACATTGCCATCATTGAAATAGGTTATGGGTTGAATTTGATTAGACGCTTTGTTTTAAGTTACCTAAAGGCAAGGTATGATAAAAATGCTTCAACTATTATACAGCAGCAGAGAGGATGTGACAGATTTGAAGACTATAGGCAGAGAGAGAAAAAGTTACTCCAAAGACACTCGACTACTCACTGCTCACTGCCATTCATGGTGCCCCTAGAGGACGGGGTAGAACCGCTCTGGTGAGGTTTTCTGAAACTGTAACTCTCTCTCTCTCTCTCTCTCTCTCTCTCTCTCTCTCTCTCTCTCTCTCTCTCTCTCTCTCTCTGTCTCTCTCTCTCTCTCTCTGTACATATGTTGTCATCATCTTTTTCAAAACATTTTCTTTCTACTCCATTCCCTGGCATCAACTCCTCATTTTCCCCCTCTTTCTGCTACCCTCCCTCCCCCATGTCCCCTTGGTAATTTAGAAATTCTTTTTTTCCCCATGTCTTACACCAACCACTGTCTCATTTCACCCACTTTTTTTCTATCCGTCCTCCTGGGAGGGGTGTCATATGTCGATCATTGTGATCGGTTTCCCTTACTTCCCCTGCTACCCTTCCCATCCTAGTATTGCTACTCCCTTTATTTTTCCTGAGAGCTTTATCTGTTCTGGATTCCCTGTGTTGTGAGCTCTTATCTGTACCAGTGTACATGTTCTTGTCTAGCCAGATTTATAAGCTAGAATTGGGGTCATTGTAGTGGGGCGTGGGATAGGAGGAACACTAAAAACTAAAGGAAGATTGTGTGTTTCGTCGGTGCTACACTGCACCCTGACTGGCTCATCTCTTCCTTGTGACCCTTTTGACAAGGGGTGTCCAAGTGTCTACTGATGGGCTTTGGGTCTCCACCCTGTGCCCCCCCTACTCCCACTGAGATGGTAACTCTTCATGGGAGTGGAAAGCCCCGTTTCTCCTGTAGAGCAGCTGATGGTTTTGAACTGCTCACCTTGAAGGTAGCAGCAGAAAGCATAACCACTAGGCCTGCAGGTCTCCTAAGATGGAAGAAACTATATGGAATAGATTAATTTATTTAGATTTTAGTTTCAGGGATGTTGTGATTATTTGTTTGTTTCTAAAACAAATTTTTTTCCAAACATTTTACATTATGGAAAATCCTCATAATTTACTGATTTTGACCTTCATTTTTGGAAAGTGAGCTAATGTAAGATTAAGGCTTGTCCAAGTTACTATAAACATTGAACTAATACCCAAAGCAACTATTGGGAAGCATTGCAGAGTAACCGGGGCAGACAGAACTTGAAGCATTATAATCTCACAACAGAGGGAAACTAATGTCAACACCACGCACATCTCTGCATTTTTCTCAGTGTTTTTCAATGCCAGGGGCGAAGGAACAGAGCATCATTTGAAGGCCTGAGGATTGTGAAGGGCTTGCTGTGCTGTTAAGACACAGGTTGGCACATGGAGAAGCCATCTAAGAAGACTTGACTTTGAGGTAAAACGTAACTAGGGAAGAGTGACAGACTGTGTGAGGTTAAGGGTTTTGATGACTGCTTATACTCTGTGGTTCTCACAAGAGACATCCAGAAATCAAATAAAAACAACCACCTGAGTAAATATTTTAGTAGTCTCTTAATTCTAAGGACAATGAAGCAGCAGTTCAGAGGACTCTGATGAACATGTAGAACTCTGTTGCAATTTCAGTAAGTATCTCAAGTTCGAGCTAGACCAAAAAGTGTAGCCTTAGCAGTGCCTTGAACCCTTCCCTGACTTGAGCAAAGTTGGCCATCAATACCTTCTCAGTCCCCAGGAGGAATATTCAGTCATTTAGAGGAATAGCATCAAGCCAAATTCTATAATCTTCTCCTGGATATAATGCTCTTTCTTATATATACACGAGGGTCACTGGTTTGATTTCTGTAGACAATGCAGTGTAATATACCAATATGAAAATTGAAATTACCGTATATATATATTCTGCCTAAGAAAAGTCATTTCAAAGGTATGTACAGATAGATTGTCAGTGAAAGGATGGAAGAAAGGTTTTTCCATGTAAAATGTTAAGCAAAATGAATTAGGATGGCTCTATTAATACCAAATAGAATAAACTCAGAGCCAAGAAAATTACCATTGCTAGAAAGGGACATCACTTACTGATAAGATCCATGCATAAGATGAAGTAGTTCTAAATGTGTATGTATGTACCGTGTAATAAAGCTACAGAATAATTGAAGCCACACTGATAGAACTGAAAGTAAAAATAAATCCACAATTAATGTAGACTTTTAGACATATTTCGTCAATTGATAGAACATCAATTGATAAACCATCAGCAATGATATAGAAGAATTCTACAATAGCATCTACCATTAAGTGGTAATCAAAATTTATAAAAGACCAAACCAAATTAAACAAGAATGAATGTACACCATTTTCAATATTTACCAAACATATACTAAAATAGGCCATCTATTGTGTCATAAACAAACTTAAAAAAAATGTAAAGTAATTGCAGCCATACAGAGTATTTTCTCTCACCACAATGACATCAAACTAAAAAAAACTATATAGAATTATAACAGAAAAATTTCCAAACATTTGAAACTAAGCAATACACTTCTAAATAATCCATGAATCAAAGAAGTCTAGAGAATAATATAAATAAATGAAATTGAATGGAACAAAAATTCACATATACCTGTAAAACACTTATGCCATAGCTAAAATAGTAATAAAAATAAAATTTTAGGACAAAATAACATTACAAGTAAAGTAAAGCACTTTATACTTTTCTTAGCTTCCGGGTCAAGAACCTAGGAAAAAATTGTTTTAAAGGAACCTGGAGAAAATAGATAGGAGTAAATAAACACAGAGAACAGCTATGAAATTTGAGACAATTAAAAACGGATAAATATATGCACTACATATTTTGTTCTTTTTCACAAAATTGCAAATCGGTAGTAAATATAAAAAGATGAAACAAAGACACAAATCACCAATATCAAGAAGGAAGCAAGGAACAACACTACAGACCCTGTGGCAACCGAACAAGGGACTGCAATGAACAATTCTCCAAGCACAGGATCCACACCTTAGAGAAACAGGCTGGCTTTTGAAAAATGAAACCTACATAATCTGCTGGATATGAACGTGATTATTTGAATAACTACATAAGTATAAAGAAAATTGGATGTAGCAGGTAATATAGCTACAGAATATTTGAAGTCAAACCGATAGACGTGAAAATAAAAACAAAAGTAATTATAATTCTTGTGAATAAGACATTTTCCAGACCATATGGTTTTACTGTAGAGTGCTACCAGATGTTGAAGAATAATTAATTATACACTCTCCTCAAAAACATAGAAAAGGAGGGAACAACGCTTGATTAATTTTAAGAACCTGATATGAGTCTGATACCAAAACCTGGCAAAGAAAACACCAGCGACGACAAACGATGAGCCAGTCCCCTACCTGAGTGCAACCACAGATTCCTAATACAATGTAGCAAATACAGGGGGCTTAACGAGTTCATGGAGAAAGTCCTTTATACTTTGATTCCATTTTTCCAAAAAATGTTTTGACTCACGATATATTATTCAGAAATACATACAGTGATTAGGCATGGTGACAAAATGAAGTTCATGTAAGGATCAAGGTTGACTTCATATTTTAAAATATCCATCAGTTTAACTAATCATAGTAAGTGACTAAAGAAAAATGCATCATTATATTATAGGATTCAAAGAAAAATTTTAATACACTTGAATTGCCATTTATTATAAAAACTCACTGAAAAAGATAAATAACATTAAAATTCTCTAAACTTCATTAAAAATATCTACAAAAGTATATATAGGTACCAACATATTTAATGAGAAACTATTAAATTCGTACTCAGTAAAATTGAGAACAAAGTAAGAATATTTACCCCACCACTGCTATTTAGCATACTATTGAAATTGCCAGCTCACTCAATAAAAAAATGAAATGAAACTCAAAAGCATACAGATTGAAAATCAAAACACTTTTTTTGGTTTGTTTCAGATTGTAAAATCCCAAAACATTGAACTCTGCCATGATGCAGCCTTCTGGTGGCACTGTCAGGTAAGCAATAGACTGCTAAGGTCTGTCATTCAAACCAAGTAGCTGTTTTGCAGGAGAAAGATGCGACTTTTTTTCTGCTATGAGTTTATACTCTTGGAAACTCTAAAGAGGATTGCAATGATTTATAATTAACTTGATGGCAGGGCTTTCGTTTGGTTTTTATGATGTAGAGTGATGTAGAATGTTATCTGCAATCTAATAAATGAACAAAAACCTTCCCTAGCTAATGAGTTCATCAAGTTCGCAGAATGTAAAACCAGCACACAAAAATGGACAGTACTGTTATGTACTAATGGCATGTATGCTATTCTTGATGTCATTCCACAGCTCACCGGCTCTTCTGTCATTAATGTTCAATTCAGCAAATCTGCTCTTGAAATTCAAGGGGTACGTACCCAAGGTCGTTTTTCAAATTCTTCTGGGCTTGTTTTATTTTTCTTCAGCTTTAATCTGAACTTACAGATGAGCAATTGATGGTGAGTTCCACAGCTGGTCTATGGCCTAGTTTTAGCTGCTGATATGAAGCTTCTCCATGGTTGATTTGATGTCTGTGTGTTCCATCAGAAGTCCACGTGTATAACTACTGCTTATGCTATTGTAAAAAAGTATTTGCGATGAAGAAGTAGAATTGCAAAATTCTATCATGCAATCTCCAGTTTCATTTCTATTAGTGAGACAATATTTTCGCCAATATTTCTTCCTCTTTGTTTCCAACTTTTGTATTCTAATCACCAACTATTATCAGTGCATCTCGATTGCAAGTATAGTAACACTTCATCCTGTGTTCTTTGGGCATGTACTTTGGACACTTCCACACCCCCCTTCCCCGAAAAACCAGTCCCTGGAGAAGGACATCATGCTTGGTGCAGTGGAAGGGCAGTGAGAAATGGACTGGCACAGTGGCTGCAACAATAGGCTCAAACATGAGACTGATTGCGAGACTGGCACAAGACTGGAACCGGGTTTGTTCTAAAGGGTCAGGACGATGGTCTCTAGGGCCCAGCTATCAGTTGGGGTTGACTCAGTGGCACCCAACACAACATTGGACATGTGGAAACAAATTGAAAATATAACAATATTATATTAAATAAAAAAACAAATGCGTGTAAAATTAACACATCATGCTCAATTGAGTTCTTGATAGATATAGACACAATTGTTCTAACATTCTGATATATGGAAAAATCCCAGATCAAGAAATACCAAAGTTATTTTAAATATATACATACAATGGAAAGAATCACTTGATGTCAATTCTTGTTACATAGATATATATGCATATAGCAATAAAAATATGGAAGTACAGACATATAGATCAATGGAACAGATAAATTAGAAATAGAATGAACACTTTCTTTTGTTTAATTTAGAGATCACATTATTGGGGGTTCTTAGAGCTCTTATAACAACCTTACATCAATTGTATCAAGGATATTTTTACATATGTTGCCATCATTATTTTCTATACATTTTCTTTCTATTGGGCCCTTGGTATCAGCTCCTCTCTTTTTGCTCCCTCTTTCTTTCCCTCCCCATCCTCACCCTTGTGACCCCTTGAAAAATTATTAATTATTATTGCTTTCATGTCTTACACTGACTGCTGTCTCCCTTCTCCTGGCCCTTCTGTTGTTTGTCCACCTGTGTTGGGGTGGGTGGTGGTGGTTGTGAATACATTTTTTTTACAACCATACAAAATTAATTGAATGGAGAAAAGACAAGCTTTTCAATAAATGGTGGAACACCTAGACATTCCTAGCGTGTGTGGAGTTTAGGGGAAATCTGTTGGGAGGGACTAGAGAGGCAGTTTGGATTTGTACGTACCACGGAAAGAAGCACTGCCTGGTCTGGTGCCAGCCTCACAGTCGTTCCTACGCTTCAGCCCATGATCACAGCCCCTCTGCCAATCCCACCTTGCCCATCAAAATTCATGAGACAAATTCTAACCATGCTTGCTTCTAAGAAGAATTCTGTTTGTACTTCTTCCAAAAGAAATTTGTTCTTTCGACAATCCATAGTACTCTCGATATTCTTCACCAGAACCATAATTCAAAGGCACTGATTATTTTTCAGTCTTCTTTATTCAGTGTCCAATATACATATGAGGCAATAGAAAATGCCATGGCTTGGGTAAGTCACCTTAATCCTCAAAGAAACATCCTGGCTCTTCAATTCAAAAGAGGTCTTGTGTGGTATATCTAGTCCAGGCAATTCACCATTGGATATCTTGACTGCTGCTTCCATGAGCATGGCTTGTGGATCCAAGAAAAATTAAATCCTTAATGTCTTCAATTTTCTCCATTAATCATAGCATTGCCCATTGGTCTAGTTGTGAGAATTCTTGTTTTCTTTGCATGGAACTGAAACCAAAACTAAAGGCTGCAATACTTGACCTATATCAGCAAGCCCTTCAAGTACCCTCACTTTATGAGAGCAAGATTGTGCCATCTGTGTCTTACAGGTGGGCTATAGGCCTTCTTTTCCATATAAATTCTTCATTAGTTTCATATAATCCAGCTTCTCCGATTATTTGTACTGCACCCAGATTGAAAAATTGTGGTGAGAGGAAATCAGCCTGATGCAGACCTTTTCTGATTTGAAACCATGCAGTGTTCTCTTCTGTCCACAGAACTGCCTCTTTAGCCAAGAGACAATTTCACATGAGTACAAGAAAGCATTCTGCCCAGGCCAAGGACCTTGGCCCTTTCTCAGACTCTTCTTTTTTTTAAAGACTGTGAAATGTTTGACTTTGTTTTTAAAATGATCATGAAACCAAAAAAAAAAAAGAAAGCATTCTGGAAGTTTCATTCGTCCCATTGCTATGCATGGATTTTTTTATGATCCACACAATGAAATACCTTGGCATAGCAAATAAAGCAGAGTAAACATCTTTCTGATATTCTCTGTTTTGAGTCAAGATCCAACACCCTCTTCTGAATTTGTTTAGAACCCCTGGCAGCTGCCTGTCAATGTACTGCTGCAACCTTTATCGGAGTATCTTCAGAGACATATTACTGGCATATGATATTTATGATCGTGTTCTAAGTTAGAATGGGTATAAATGTGGAAATCTTCTAATTAGTTGACAAAGTAGCTGTCTTCCTTATTTCCTGATGTAGAAGAATGAATGCTTCCATTGTTTCCTCAGCTAGTTGAAATAGTTCAACTACTACTCCATCAATTCTTGGCTCCTTGTTTTTGACTAACGCTTTCAGTGCAGCTTTGACTTCTTCCTTCAGTATCATTCATTCTTGCTTCTATGCTACCTGTTGAAATGGTTGAATGTCAACTTGTCCCATTTTGTACAATGACTCTGATTTCTTTCCATCTTCTCCTAATGTTTCCTGTGACAGTCAATGTTTGCTCCATAGAATCTTTCAATCTTGTAACTCAAGGCTTGAGTTTTTTCAGTTTAAGTTGTTCTTCCTCTTTTAGATTTCTAACTCTAGGTATTGGCACATTTCATTATAATATTTTACTTTGTGTTCTCGAGGTGCCCTTTGAAATTTCGTTTAGTATTTTTATGTCATAATTTCTTCCATTTGTCTTAACTACTCTATGATTAAAAGCAAGTTTCAGAGTCTCTTCTAATGCCCCTACTAATCTTTTCTTTTGTGTTTGTCTGGTTTTTTTTTAAATTGGGAGTTAAAACATATATCATTCCAAGTTCAATCGCATCAAGCAGTATTGTACCATTGCTACCACTATCATTTGCAAACACTCTTTTTCTTCCTGTACTCCTTGTCCTTGTCTCCCTTTTAGCTGCCCCCATGACCACTGTAAACTCCACCCCCCAAAAAACGAAACCCTTCTTCCACTTGCTACTGATTAATTAGGTTGTTTAATTCTTCTCTGTCTTTATTGCAGCTCTTTCTAGTTGTTCTGGCCTTCCTTGAGAGTAGTATTTTGAAGTGTCTTACTAATATATATAGTTTGGTTAATATATTTTATGGCCTTCCTTTGGATGCATTGATATTAGTTATATCTCACTGTTCAATTTCCCCTTTAATCATTATGCAATATTTTTCTTTGTCTCTTATAGTAGATTTTACCATAAAATCTCTTTTATCAGATATTAATATTGTCACTCATGATTTTTCAAATTGAGTTTATCTTGATACATTTTCTTCCTGCCTTTGATTTTTAGTTTATTTTTGTCTTTGTGTTTATGTTGTGTTTTATACGGAGTAGATTGATGGATCCTGTTTTCTTATTGCTTCTATTATAGCCTATCCTGCCTCTTGCTGATTCACTTAATACATGTACATGGTTTGTTGTTATTGATAGGTAAGTCATTGTTGCTGGCATTTTCTGTGTATTTTATTGTGCTGTTATTAGTTTCACAGTTCCATTTTTCTCTAGTCTGAATAGTTTCTGCATTAAAATCTGAGCTTGTTGGTTCCTCTATGTAGGTAACTTTTCTTTTTTCCTGAGTGGCTCTCAGGCTCCTCTCCTGGTCTCTGGCATGGGAAGTCAGACTGTGATTTGCCATGGAAATTTTCTTTTGGGATCTATCCTGCTTGGTTCTTATAGCTTCTAGAATATCTTATCCTCTTATATGGATAGGACAGTTTTATTTCAGAAAGCTTTTGAAGGATTATTTTTGCTGTGAATTTTTATTTGTTTGTTTGTTTCTTCTTGTACTGGATTGCCAGTGATGTATAAATTCTTCTTCTTGATATTGTCACACATAATTCTTAGACTTTGTTTTTGTGTTATTCTGTTTTTATTGATTGCTCTTTTTGTAGATTGGTTCTGAGAGACTTGTCTTCTTAATTAGGCCTTCAATTACTTTGATAACACTGTTTGCTCTTTCAAAGTGTTTTCTAATTCTAATATCATAGAATTAATTTCCTGGATTTCCACTTGGAGTTTTTGTATGACTTCAAAAAATTTTGTTTCCATTTATTTTGTCAGATGACTCTTTAAGGTTTTCTTCATTTTTTCCTGTTGTGTTTCTCGTGCAACTATTTGTTCACATAGAAAGTACCTGAGAACCAATCTTCTGAATTTCTTTTCCATTTTTTTCAAATGTCTTTTCTTCCTCAAGAGAATCCTTTGGCTCTGTTCATTGATCACTCTCTCGTGACATTTTATCTTGCTGTTTGTGCGAGCAGACATGACTATGGTCTCTGGGACACTGTGTTGTTTATTATATTTGTTGTTTAGGTTTTAATGGAGTGGATTACAGCCCTAGCCCATTTGTTGTAGTTGATGTAGATGTGGGGGTGGCTTGGTAGTGGCAGGACAGCTGATTCCTTCAGATGGAGTGGGAAAGAAATAATAACAATAATAATAATAAACACAAAGACAGGGTAATAACAAGGCTGAGCTAACAATCGCATCGCCACACACGTACACACTTGAACCAGAGCCACCTGCCACTCTAGTAGGTGCTTGTCGAGGGCCTGGGTCGTCACTGCACAGCAAGAGTGAAGTCTCTGGTACACAACGTGAGAGTTTCTACCGTCTATCCAAGAGTAACTGCAACAGAGAGGGAAACAAAATAAAACAGAAAAGCAACAAAATCCAAAACTGACTATTGACCGCAGCCTTTTCTTTAGTTCCTCTTCCTGAGACTGACTTCCATGTTCATGAAGGGTATGAACATAGGAGTTATTTACCCTCTGTGTCTTTGTTAGTTCTTTACTAAGCCAAAAGAAAGTGTGTGTACGGGGTGGAGGGAGGGGGGCGTCACACATAAGAAAGGAAAAGCAAAAATAAAACAAACCTTTCCTCAGTTACTGGGACACATTCTCTCTAGATGCAAGCCACAATTTGAAGCCTTATGCGGAACTGTGTGCCCAAGATGTAGCCAAGTGGTAGAAGCATCCACCTCAGCATCCCCAGCACAAGCCTTTGGGCTTTTGTCCTCTCTGGGCCAGGGGCAATTTAGGGAACCTGGTAGGATTCAGCCTCCCTTTTGTCAGCTCCCTATGTCCTGCGACAGCCTTGTTAGCCCGGCTCATGTCCAGAATATATACACGTTCCCAGGGGTGCAGAGGAAGGGATGCAGCCATCCATTCAGGGCATTGGATTGGACCTAGGTCATCCCTCCATTTACCACGTGGGTGTGGGGGACAAGGAATTGACCACTTCTCTCATAGTCAGTTGTTCTGGAGGTTGTTCTGCATTGTGAGGGGGCTCTCCAGCTTCTGGTTGGCCAGCTGGAAAGTTGTAGCTCCTCTTGAGATCTCAGCACATATTGTCCAGAGAGATCCGTCCCTGGAGAAGTTAAGCATGCTTGTTGAAGTAGAGAGAGGGCAGAGGAAAAGAAGGCCTTCAACCTAGTGGCTGCAACAATGGTTTTAAGCACTAGAATAATTGTGCGAATGGTGCAGGACCGAGCAGTGTGTCTTTCTGTTGTGCACAGGGTCTCCATGGGTCAGAACCAACTCCATGGCACCTAATAATAGCAATAACAACAACCACATCATCTCTCTGTGTGCATTATACACCCATATTTTCTCTGTTGTTGTTTAGCTCGTTTATTTTCCAGTCCTCGGAGATTCTGGTTTTCATGTTCCTCCCCTGTGTCTGTCTTCCCACATCTTTGTTGCAGAGATCATGTGGTATATTTGTCAAAGGTGCCCCCTTTACCCAGAAGTCACCTGGGACCTTTTACAAAAGATCACCAGGTGTTTCTCATAAGGCACATTCGGTTGGGCTGCAACAGGCAACCTTTTGATGAGTAGCCTGGTCCTGAAGCATTTACTGCTAGCTATGATTATTTTGGCATAAAGAAACTGCTTAGCACTTTAAAACTTTATTTTCCTTATCAGTGAAATGAAAAAGAATGATAACTACCAAGCAGGATTGGCATGAGAATAAAAATTAATATAAAAGTAAATGTTTACAAAGAGCATAGCGTATAGTTATTTGTTTTGTTGTTAGCTGTCATAGACTTGGAAAAGACTCACAGTGATACCTAAGTACAAAAGGCCAAAGCACTGCCTTCCTGTGCCATTGTCACGTGTTCTCACATTTGAGCCCCTTGTTGCAGTCCCTCTGCCATTAGTAAGGATTCTGTTCACGGAACTCTCAGAAATGGACTGCTTGTTTTTTCTTCCCAATCTGTTTTTAGAATGTCCGAGGAATCTTTTGCACCACTGATGTCCCTGCTGGAATTTGAAATACTGGTGGCATAGTTCCCGGCATCACAGCAACTCACATGTCACTGCTGTGTGACACACTGATGAGTGAGTGGGCTACTGTGATGTTAACATATGCTATAGGTGATTTTTAAATTGATACCAATGTGATATACGTATCAGTCAATCCCTACCTATATTTTCATGCACTCAGATGGCCATATTTTTTTAAAAACGTTTTATTAGGGGCTCATACAACTCTTATCACAGTCTATACATATACATACATCAATTGTATAAAGCACATCTGTACATTCTTTGCCCTAATCGTTTTCTTTTCTTTCTTTCTTTTTTTTTCCCTTTTCTTTTTTTACATTTTATTAGGGACTCATACAACTCTTATCACAATCCATACATATACATACATCAATTGTATAAAGCACATCCATACATTCCCCGCCCCAATCATTCTCAAAGCATTTGCTCTCCACTTAAGCCCTTTGCATCAGGTCCTCTTTTTTTCCCCCTCCCTCCCCTCTCCTCCCTCCCTCATGTGCCCTTTGTAATTTATACATCGTTATTTTGTCATATCTTGCTCTATCCGGAGTCTCCCTTCCCCCGCTTCTCTGCCGTCCCTCTCCCAGGGAGGAGGTCACATGTGGATCCCTGTAATCAGTTCCCCCTTTCCCCTCACCCTACACTCTCCCAGAATCGCCCCTCACACCCTTGGTCCTGAAGGTATCATCCACCCTGGATTCCCTGTGAGATGGCCATATTTTTAATATCTTGATTTCATAACTTTTCAGATTGAATCTTGAGCGCATATAAGAGCCTATCTTTTATATGTCTTCTGAGTTTGGACTTCAAGAATGGGCAGAAAAATCACATATGAAGTGTCTGTAGTAGATTCATTGGTAACATGCCCCAAAATGTCCATACCTAATATCCTAAATTTATTTTTGTGTTACATTACATAGTGAAATAGAAGTTGCAAATGTGATAACATTAACCGTCTTAAGAGAAGGCGTTTGTTTTAGGAAGACACAGTGTCATTCTACTGGGAGGAGGGAGGATATAAATAGTGATAGCAGAGATAACATGCAAATGATGAGGTCCTTAGGTAGACAGAGCATAGGAGTGATCAGAGCCCATGGACCAAATAATGCACGTGTCCTCTAAATTCTGAAAAGGCAAGAAAAATGGGTTGTCCTCTGAAGTGAATGTGATCCTACTGATGCCTAACTTTTAGAATTTTCACCTCCAGAAATGTAGAGAATAAACTTGCATTGTTTTAAATCACTGAGTTTGTACTCATTTGTTGTTGACTGATAGGAAACTATCGTGGGACTGTTACAGAAAGAAACTGAAGATCCACAAATCTTTTCTGCTGAGATCTCTCCAGTTAAATTGGCTTTATTTATTTATTTCAAATTTAGTATGAATTGGGAATTAATACATATATCATTCCATAGTTCAAGCACATCAAACAGAATTATACAATTGCTAACACGATCAGCTTCTAAACACTAAACCATATTCCTGCTTTTGTTTCTCTGAGACCCTCACTGTGATGGTTTAACTTTCTTAAGCTTCCTTAATATTCAATGGGATCCCTCAAAAAATATCCCAACATGCCAGCTTTATAATTTAAGAGGAGGAGGACCACTCTTCTTGCTGTCAAATAATTCTAAATATAACATCCACATTGCCTTTAGCTATTCATTTCTTAAACATGTGCTTTTGATTATAAGAGTTTTGCTGAGCTAGTCAATGAATGACCTAGGGCCAACTCATTATTGCTAATTGGATAAACATAGAGCCCTGTATTTTTAACTGTAGCTAGAAATAGAGATGAAAAGATTACATATATAAATACATATGTATGTATTTACTACCTATATATTCATCCATATGTGTGCATTTCTACACCATCACAAGCATATATATCACATTGATCTAAAGTTGGAAAGTGTTGGATGATTCATGCCAAGAAATGCATGCCCTTTTCTCTATTTAACAGAGAGATATGCATCTGCTCTATGCCAGGATCCCTGTTAGACTTGTCACTATCTCTGTGTGTGTGTATGTGTTTGTGTGTGTGTGTGTTTACCTGCATAAGCGATGCAGGATAGGCAATCTTACAGAGTCAGCAACTGGACCCATGGTTCCTGGGAGGCAGGGAGCGGGGGAGGTGAATGGGAAGCTAACAATGAGGGCACTGGGGAATAAGTGTCCTAAAATTGACACTGAGGAGGGTGTAGCTTTTCTGGTTTGATCAATCAAATTGTATCTGAGAGGAATTCCTGAGAGGGGAACAATGTGTAAACATAATAGTGGGGTAGGAAAGGGGGGAAGAAAGGAAAAAAATATGAAGATGTACTTCCACAACAAGGAAGCAGATTGGCTTTCAGCCTTTTTAAAAATCTCGCCTCAGTACAAGAATAGTCTGTTCTAATAATGTGGCATTGTATGATACTCACATTCCTGACAGGATAAGCAAATGTGGTGAAGGAAGTTGATGGTTCCTGGCTATTAAAAGATATAGCATCTAGAGTCTTAAAGGCTTGTGTTTAAAGTGCCTTTGTAGCTGGGAAGCAACAAATCCCATATTGAAGAAGCACACCAGCCTGTGAGATCATGAGGTGTTGACAGGAAGAGGTATCACAATTTCAAATACAAACGACCCAAACAATATGAAGGGGCATGGATGTAGTGGAACCCCAAACCTTAAGATAATTGGACAGTCCATTTCAGAAGGGCCACACAGAAGGGATGATAAATCCAGAGTGCATTATGGCACTGGTGAACCACATGACTATCCTCTAGTTCTTTAATACTTCCTCCTCTTATTATTATGGCTTTTACTTATTTTACCATGTTAAGTATGTTGGATTTACATATGTTTATTTGTATATTAAGGCCCACTCCATACATGAAAATAAAGATAGATAATCCTTCATAAACACTAACAGGAGTAATGCTTCCCTGGGGGTATAGGAAGAGGGGGGAGGGGAAAAAGGGGAGTTGGTAGCATCTATGACAGTACAACTCCACTCCGTGGGATTGAATACAGAATGGTATACAAATGAACGTATTGGATTTTGTAAACTATGGAAAATACAAACCCATACATTATAGGACAAAAAGGGGGTTCCTAGGGGTAAGGGGGGTGAGGGAGAGAATAAAGGGGAGCTGATATCAAGGAGTTCCAGAAAAAAGAAAATATTTTGAAACTGACTGTGGTAGCAATTGTGCAACACTGCTTCATATGAACGAACTACGGGAAGTTATGATAGCTGTAAGCGCTCCAAATGCAATGATTTTTTATAATTCCAAAAAGAGAAAAATAAAGTCTCCCACTAGTCTGTGAGAAACTTCAAAACAGGAAATGTGTTTTGTTCCTTTCGGTTTCCCTAATACTGAACACAATAGTCGGGTGAAAGAATATTGTTAACTGGAGCAGGGAAAATTGATTGCTAAGGGGCAAAGAAATCTTATTAAAAAATTCATCTCTGTTTAAATAAAACCAAAAAATAACACATTTTAAATTATTCTTGGAAATGAAAGTTATTTAGAATACTAACATACTAACATTTTGGGGGAAGAAGTGTTTAATGTGTTGTTGTTGTTTTTTTTTTTTTGCTGCCTTGCAAAGCATTTGAAAGCTGAAGTTTGATTTGTTTTTAACTAATGATTGTGGGAAGGAGAGTACTGTAGGTTGAAGCAGTCTAGTGATGATGAAATATACAATCGAAATAAAAATTATAATAGGTATAATTATAGAGGAGTGGTTTATAGAGAACAAGTGCTATATTTGTAAAAGCTATTTTGAAATTTTTGTAATTTAAAATGTAAGAGGGAGTTTTTTTCTTTAGGTTTGTTTCCAGGTTCTAGATCAATACAGATGACAATTCTTGAATGTTTTTGTTTCCAGCACTCTTAGTTTGAAATTTCTCCTCAGATTCAGCAGATTCAGAGCTGTTAAATACAATGTGAAGATATACAGAATCACCATCTTGTTAATGGATTTAAAAGCAAAATATGGATGCTCGTTTTCTTGATGGGCTTGACCATAGGCTTTTGTTCATTTGTTGAAACTTTTAATTTTGGTTTGGATTAAAGTCTGAGTGCAAAATAGTTTTTTTTTAACATTTTATTAGGGGCTCATACAACTCTTATCACAATCCATACATATACATACATCAATTGTATAAAGCACATCTGTACATTCTTTGCCCTCATCATTTTCTTTTTTTTCCCTTATCTTTTTTTACATTTTATTAGGGGCTGCAAGATAGTTTTTCCTTCAGCAATTTTGCTTAATTTTTTATTATTAGTTGTAACTGAATACATATATAATATCATTCCAAATTTCTATCATGTCAATTAGAATGTACAATTGCTACCACAATCAGGTTCCCAAAATCCTTTTTCCACATGAACTCCTTGCATTATCTCTACCCCTGTACCCCTCTCCCTACAAATCCCTTTAGCTAATTGCTATCCCTCTCGGTTCATAAATTCCGGGTTTCATATACCAAAAAATGGAAAAGCATATCACGCAGCTTCAAGAGGATGACCTCCATCGACATAATACTTTTGAGATATACTCTAATATGAACAAACAAAAATTGAAGAAGACAATACAAACAAAAGAAAACCATACAAACCAAAAATACAGAAAATGTTGACTACCAGATCTCATTCAGACTGCATCATGGGAGGGGATCTACTGACAAAGTTTTAACTGTTCAAATCAGATTTATGCTTTTGATCTTCTATAGTCATCTCTCCCAAGCACTGTTTAGGGACCAGTTTCCTCCTTTCCCACGGTTTTAGATAGGGGGAGTTCTGTGGAGGCTTATTGCCTAAAGACTTCCATGAATAACTCTTGGGTCCCCACTGTGAACCATCACCTTCTGCACACCACACTCTCCCCATTCAGGCTCGGAGACTGATCGTTCTTTGAGTTGGGATCATATGGATTCTAATCCTCTAGTGATTGATGATGGTGTGCTTCGTCCACACGGACTTAGTTGACATCTCACCTAAGTGGCTGCTTGTTTGGAGACAGTCCTTTAAGACCCCAGATGCTATTTTATATGAGAGCCAGCCATATCTAAATTCTTTGCCACATCGTGCTATAACACCATAACTTTTGTGTTCTCTTCCTGAGGGTAAGTATCAAGCAGGGCCGTGATGTAAGAACGAACTGTTCTTAAATTGGAGCTAGGATTTCCTGTGAGTCCAAAACCCATTCTTACATCTATGCTTTTTTTAATGTAACTTTGGAGTTAATACGTATGCCATATCATTCCACAGTTTAATCACGTCAAGCAGAGTTGTACAATTGTGTCCATAATCAGTCTCCAAACATGCTTTCCCTTCCTGGACTTCTTGACATCATCTCTCATTTATCTCTAAAATTCCTCTATACCCCCTCTTCCTGAAATCTTTGTCATATTTGCTTTCTCTATAGGCTCAATGTCCCTGGGTTTCATTTACCAAAAAACTAAGAAACAAATAACACAGTTTCAAGAGGGTGACCCCAGTGGTGATGGACATCTGATATTCACTCTAATATGAACAAGCATGAGCAAAATATAACAGAATGACCATCAGAGGATTGTGGCAATAATATGAATCTTAATATATCATGCAGAGTGTTAATGCAGAAAAAACTTGTTTGTTTGCCAACCTACATTACACTGCTCTTGGTACAGCTGTCTTCTGCTTCCTTAGACACCATGTATCTTCTGGTATAAGACCTCGGGTTACAAGTGCATCTGAGGTAGAGTACAGTTCACCCAATAGGGTTCCCATATGAGGACTCACTGAGGCAGTCTGTAACATGATGTGTAAGCCAAAGTTCCAAGATTCAGTGTCCCAGAATTCCACATCACCTGTCTGGCTCTCCTGATACCCCCAGATGTCCTAGGTCAATTCTGCCCTCCTGCTGCATGCCACTAAAGACCCTCCCCAGCTAGTGTTCTCAAGAGCATCCTCAGACTCTCCTGCCCCCAACTGGAGGTCAGCCTTCCCTCTCCACTCAATAGATATGCACCTACGAGGGGGTACGAAAAAAGTAAAAATGTAGAGAAAGCGCTGCTGGGAAGAGCTTTCAGAGTACACATTTTTTCCCGCTTGGTGAGAAGCAAGCAACTCACTGAGAGTTAGTGTACCCAGTGGCATTGCCTGAGAAGGTTCTCTCTGGTCACAGTGAATTTTTTAGTCAAAGCAGTTTCCCCTGAACTCCATTTATGTGATTACTGATTAAAGAACAGTGTGCGGCTGTGAAATTTCATTTCCTGCTTGGGAAAAATGCTGTAGAAACTGTTGTGATGTTGAACACTGCTTACTAGTACAGCACTGTGGGGAAAAAACTCAAGTGTATGAGTGGTTTTCTCATTTCAAAAAAGGTGAAATGTCAATGGATGTCAAATCTTGTCCTAAACGTCCATCAACTTCCTAAACGGATGAAAATGTCAACAAAATTTGTGCACTTGGGCTCAATGACTGATGTTGGACCATTGAAGAGATGGAGAACTTATCTGGACTTTCTTAGGGCTTGGTTAAGTGAATTTTAATGGAAGATTGGGAATGAGAATGAACACTGTGAAATTTGTGCCTTGGGTTCTGACTGAGCAGTCAAAAGAGTGTGGCGTGGAAACATGCCGTGCTTTGAAAGAATAGCTGTGGAGTGACCCAGACTTTTTTCCAAGGTCATTACTGGTGATGAGATGTGGTCTTATTCTGATGACCCCCAAACAAATAAAACATTAATTAAGCCAGTGGAAGATGCCATTGTCACCTCGCCGCTCTAAAAAGCTTGAAAGTGATATCAAGATGATGCTCAGATGATGTTCATTGTTGTTGTTTCTTTTTATGTATGCGGGATATTGCATTTGGAGTTCACTCCACCAGGTCATATTGTTAATCGAGGTATCTATGTAGGGGTTCTGAAAAGAGTGCATAACATTGTAAAACAAAAACGGCCTGATTTGTGGCAGCCGGGGGACTGGTTTTGCCACCATGACAATGCACCTGCTCTTGCAGCCATCTCAGTGTGCTAGTTTTGGGCAAAAAACAGTGTGCCTCTCTTGCCTCACACACCTGACTCACCTGACCTCACTTTCTCAATTTGTGCAAGTTCTTTTTGTCCACAAATGAAGAGGAACATGAAAGGACAGAATTTGACAACATAGAAGAGATGAAGGAAAAAAAAGTCATTCAAACAGATGAGTTTGAAAAATGTTTCCAAGAATGGAATTGCAGATTTGACAAATGCATTTAGTGTGTTGGAGAGTACTTTGAAGGTAATAAGGTTGTTTTGTAAAAAAAATTAAATATATGGCTTTGAAAAAATTCCAGTTTTTTTTTTTTGTATCCCCTTGTATGTTTCCTCAAAACTTGTCTATTACCTCTCCCCTCTCCTGGGCCACTGCTCCCATCTGTAAGCCTCATCCCTCTGACAGTGCCACATCCTGTCCTGGGGACTTCACACCAGGTCCACATGGCTACCACTCAGCAGCCAGCACCTCCTCATTCCCCATCCATTTTATCCCAGCTGTCGTGAGGTGTCCGCTGGCCAAGTGACCTACACTATGCCTACCTGGAACGGATGATGTGTGCTTCGCTGGCACTGGCCCAGCTCTTTTCCAGTCTGTCTTGTCCCAGGCCAGAAGCCTGGATGGCCTGCAATCCTGGGTTTGTGCCTATTCTGTTCCTTGTTCCTACTGCAGTGGACTCACACAGTATTTGTCCTAGCTAACTTCCTTCAGGATATTGGCTTCCAGATCCCTCTATAAGTTGAGGTGGTTCATCAGTGTGGTTTAGGGATGTGTCGTATTCCATTGTGTGTATGTAAGAGAGTGTTTTTATCCACTCTTCTGTTGATGGGAATGTAGGCTATTTCCAGCCTACCATATCATGCATCCTTGATTTCTTGCTATTGTCTTTGGGTGTTGGCTAAGACTCCTAGTACAATGTTGGATAGAAGCGGGGAAAAGGGCATTTTTGTCTGGTTCCCATATTCAGTGGAAATGTTTTCAGCTTTTCTCCATTGAGTGTAATATTGGCTTTTCACACATGGCCTTTATTGTATTGATTTCCTCTTCCAATCTCATCTTCCTGAGAGTCTTTATTAGGAATGGGTAATAAATGATATCAAATACTATGATCATCTGGTTCAATTGATATGATCATATGGTTCTTGACCTTTTTCTTGTTGATGTGGTGAATTGCAGTAATTTTTTCTCTAATGTGGAAGCATTCCTGCATCCAAGGTATGAATCCTACCTGGTCAGGATATATTATTATTTTGATATGTTGTTGGATTCTGTTGCCTATATTTCCTCTTGGGTGAAGTGTCTTAAAATATTTTACCTCCATTTTCATTGAGTGGAAATATTTGTCTCATTACTATTGAGATATAAAAGTATTTGCTGATATCTACCTACCTCTATGAAGGGGTTTCAAAATGCTGTGAAATAATTCCATTATCTTTCATTCTGTGATCAGAATCTTTACAGCTTCTATTATTTTCTTTGTGGGGGTGAAGGGAAATATTCTCTATTTTGAGTTGTGTTTCATGTCAATTCTATAAAATTGCATGCAACTTTATAAATATTTTTAAAGATAAGGGTTTAAAATATTTAATATCCTATTAATTTGATTTTGAATTGAAATGTCAAGTGCTTTCTTTGGGGTGGGGTTATATTTTATTTATACTTGTTAAAAAGACAAAAATCCATTTTCTTTAATCCAATTTTTCCACCAAACTTTTAAAACCTAATGGTATGTGTGTATTGTTATTGTGAAGTGCTGTTGTGTAGGCTCCAGCTCATGGTGACCCTTACGTCCAACAGAACAACACACAACTCAGCCCTGCCCCATCCTCAAAATATTTTAAGACACTTCACCCAAGAGAAATATGGGTGCCAAGTAAGCACAGTAAAAGATGCTCAGCATAGATCAGTTTTGATTGATGTTGGAAACTGCTAAGCCAATTCAGACTCATAGCAACTTGATGACTAATAGCCAACGATTTTGTACTCGATCAGTTCCACAAATGTTGCTCGGGTTGAGGCCATTGCTGCTTCCACTGTGTCAATCCATCTTGCTGAACGTCGTCCTCGATGAGGGGCTTTCTACTAGAACAATGCCAGACGCCACTGTACACCCATTCAGCTCGCTGCTATTGAGTCAATGCTGACCCATAGGACTCTGTAGGACAGGGCAGATCTGCACCAGTGAGTTTCTGAGACTATAACTCTTTACTGAGTGGAAAGCCCTTTGGAGTGCCTGGTGTTTTGGAACTGCTGACCTTCTGGATTGCAGGATAGTGCATAGCCCCTACACCCACAGGGTCCCCTATATACCCATTAGAATGGCTGAAATTGTAGAAACTGACTTTACTGGAAAATATGACAAAGATTTAGAGCAGCTTAGTGAAGAGATATATAAATAAAGCAGTCACTTTGTAAGTTGCACATATGTTTTTTCATAGGATACCATAGCAATTTTACTTTGTAACATTTTGTCAAGAGAAGCAAAAACACTTGATTAAACAAGAAATCCTATGCATATATTTGTAGGAATTCATTTAAATGACCTCAAATTGAAAACAATTGATTATTTTCAACAATCTATTAGCTAATGAGTGGATAAACCAATTCTGGATTATCTATATAATTAAATTATACTTAGCAATATGCACTGCCAGCCAGCAAATTCAGATTCACAGTGACTTTATATAACTGGAGAGAGCTGTCTCTGTGGGCTTCTAAGACAAAATCTTTAGAGTCAGATAAAGCCTCATACTTCTCCTGCAGGGTAGCTGATGAGGGTAGCTGATGGCATCAAACTGTTGACCTTAATATTAGTAGCATGACACATAACCCATTATTCCACCAGCGATCCTGGTGCCCAGAAATTGTTAGGTCCTCTGTCCTGTTCCATTTTTACCAATGACGCTATGTTTGAACCCATTGCTGCAACCAGTGTGTCAATACATCTTGTCAAAGATCTTCCATTTTTTTTCTGACCTTCTATTTCACCAAGCTTGATGTCCTTCTCCAGAGGCTGATCTCTCCTGAAAATATGCCTAAAGTACGTGAGACAGTCTCTCCAGCCTTACTGCTAAATAGCATTCTGGCTGTAATTGTTTCACAATGGGTTTGTTTGTTCTTTTGTATGTCCATGATACTGTCAATATTCTTCACCAGCACCATAAATGAAATTCAGAGATTCTCTTTTTGGTCTTCCCTAGTCAAGGTCTAACTTTTACATGTAAGTTAGGAGGTTGAAGATACCATGGCTTTGGTCAGGTTCAGAGTCCTGGTACATAGTCCTCAAAGTAACCTCCTTGCTTTTCAACACATCAAAGAACTCTTGTGAAGGAGATTTCCCTTGTGCAAATCTGCATCTGCTGGTTACACAAACATTGGTTATGAATACAGGCAAGATGAAATCCTTGACAACTTCAAATTTTTCTGCTTATGTACGGAATGTCTTGATTTATGGCCAGTGGAATGGCAAAACTGACCAATCGCTAAATCAGAGAACTTTATAATCACAAAGACCATGAAGAAAAGAGTCATGACACATAATTCCATTTCTCCTCGTTTTCAATTCCATGCTGGCCAATTTACCTCCTGAAATTTCTCTGACCTTGGAAACTCTACAAATTGGTAGCACAAATAAAGTTATGGTTTTACCATGACAACAATTAAAATCCATTTCACTGTGGAAACTGAGACTCTTCCTCATGTTACATATGGCCTTTGGGCACACTCAGAATTATATAAGATTTCTAAATGTTTTCCAAAACGTGTTACTGAGGAATGTAAAATCTTTAATGCAGTTTACAAACCTGTTCTCCCAGGTTTATATTAACTAATCCACGTAACAACCAGTCCCAGAGAATCTCAGCTGTGATTAGAACTGGCTGAATGCAGAACTCTAGAGGCAAGACTTAATAAAATATCCACTAAATTGTCTAAAGAATCTCCAACAATCATGATAATGTCTAGTAGATAGAGATCATTCCAAGGGTTAGAGATCTTTTGAAAGGTTTTCTCCTCGATAAAATTGGACAAAATCTACTCATAAACACCAAAACAGGAATTTTTTTATCATTTTATTGGGGGCTGGTCCAACTCTTGTCACAATCACAATCAATACATCCATTGTGTCAAGTACATTTGTTTCTGTCATCATTCTCAAAACATTTGCTTTCTACTTGAGCCCTTGATATCCACTCTTCATTTTCCCCCTTCCTCTCCTCATGAACTTTTGATAATTTATAAATTATTATTGTCATGTCTTACACTGTCTGATTTCTCCATTCACCTACTTTTCTATTGTCTGTCCCCCAGGGAGGGGTTATATGTAGAACCTTGTAACTGGTTCCCCCTTTCTCCCTCACCTCCCTCCACCCTGCTGGTGTCACCATTCTCACCACTGTCCTGAAGGGAACATGTGCCCTGGATTCCCTGTATTTCCAGTTCCTATCTGTACCAGTGTACATCCTCCGGTCTAGCTGGAGTTATACTGTAGAATTAGTATCATGATTGTGGTTGGGTTTTTATTTTTTGGAGGGGGGGAGGAAGCATTTAAGAACTAGAGAAAAGTAGTATGTTTCATCATTGCTACACTGCATTCTGACTGGCTCATCTCCTCTCTGTGACCCTTCTGTAAGGGGATGTCCAGTTGCCTACAGATGGGCTTTGGGTCACCAATCTGCAGTCCCTCTCATTCACAATGATATGGTTTTTCGTTCTTTGACCTGATCCCTTTGACACCTCATGATCACACAGGCTGTTGTGCTTCTCCCATGTGGGTCTTGTTGCTTCTGAGCTACATGGCCGCTTTTTTACTTCAGGCCTTTAAGACCCCTGATGCTATATATTTTGAGAGCCAGGCACCATCAGCTTTCTTCACCACGTTTGCTTATGCACCCATTTGTCTTCAGTGATCATATTGGGAAGGTGAGCATCATGGAATGCCAATTTAATAGAACAAAGTGTTCTTGCATTGAGGGAGTACTTGAGTGGAGGCCCAATGTCCTTCTGTTACCTTAATACTAAATCTATAAATATATGCACATAGATCTATTTCCCCATCATCATATAAATATTTTGACTTATGTACATGCCCCTATTTAGACCTCTATAAAAGCCCTTTGCCTCCTAGTTCTTTCCTCTATTTCCTTTTACTTTCCCCTTGTCCCACTATCATGCTCAGCCTTCGTTTGGGTTTCAGTAATTCTTCTCAGTTACATTGCCTTTGATCAATCCGTAGCAGGCCTCTTACACCCTCCTTGCCACTGATTTTGGATCACTTGTTTTCCCTTGTCGCTGGGTTTTTTAACACCACTTCTTTTCTCCCACCTGTCCCCTTCCATGTCCCCTCAAAACCATCAGTCCCATTGTTTTCTTCTCCGGATTGTTTATCCAGTCTATCTTATCTAGATAAACCTGCCGAGATAATAATATGCACAAAAACAAGACAGAGCAAAGCAAAGCAATAAAACAAAACAAAAACAATGACAATAAAAGAAACGCCTGTAAATAATTCAAGGTATTTTTCTTGACCTTTAGGCGTGTTTTCTGGTCGAGTCTGACGGAGTGCCATGCCCTGGCCCCAAAGTCTAGTTTTGGTACTCCCTCAGGACTTCCTTGCTCTGCTCCCTTTGCTGTTCTGTTGAATGCCCTTAGTGTTTTACCTAGGTGTGGTCGGGTCAGATCGAGCACAATTCCCACACTGTGTCTCCAGTGTTGTCCCCTGTAGGGCTATGGGTCAGTGAGGGATGTCATGTCTTGTAGTGGGGCCGGCCATATGGTCCTCTCTGTGCATTGGCTTATCTGATCAGGGATATGGTCCTCAAGGTTTGGTGGACCAGGATGTGCTCCACTCTCTCTTCCTCCCCCTTCATTTGCTCCTGTGTGCTCTGATCAAACATGTAACTCTCCCTGAGTGTAACTTCAGTTTTGTCCTTTGAAGTAAACTTTTCTGGGGGGAGGGGTGGCTGTCCATGTAGTTAGGATTGGGGCCAACCTCTCAGACCTCTCTATTGGTTCCCTGTTTATGCCCATATGTTGCATTCCCAACTTGGAGTACCCGGTTGAAATCTGGTCCTTTTTTTTACCTGACTGGATTACTTCAGTAGCAGCTTTACATTTTGGGATTGATTACTGGTATTATCTCTTCTACCGAACATTCTGATTACTTCTTCCAAGATGAATTTATGTGTTCTTCTCACAGTTCCTGGTACTTTCAATATTCTTCTCTAACACCATAATTCAAATGCATCAAGTAATTCTGAGGTCTTCCTTATTCTAGTAAATTATTACCAGCCACGAGAGCAGTTAGAGTTCCATGATAGGATAAACTGGTTCTGGAGACAAATCAAAGCAGTAGGGTATCCACAAATCAAGAGACAGCATCCTGAAAAAAAGGTAGAAACTGGTACACTCAATGCACATTGTCCAAACGCCTCATCTATGCCCGTCATGGTTTTTATTGAAACTAAGAATCCCCCAAAAGTACACAGAGTCACTTACAAAAAGCACTAATCAACCTTCCACCACTTCAGGGGGTAGCATATGAGCCAATGTTACTAGCGGAAGTTCAAACTATATTGAAAGCCAAAAACAGGGCTCTAGGAAATGCTGGGTTACCCACTGAAACATTTCAACATGCTGATGAATCACTGGATGTGCTTGCTTCTTTTTGCCAAGAAATGTGGAAGACAGCTACTTCCAGTGACCAACTGACTGCAAGAGATACGGATCTGTACCCATTACAAAGAAAGGTGATGCAATAGAATTCTCAAACTATAGAAAATATCACTGACACCACACACCAGTAAAATATTGCTGAAGATCATCCAACAAAGGTTGCTCAAATTATAGAACAATATCATTGATAGCATATATCAGTAAAATTCTGGTGAAGATCATCCAACAATGGTTACAGCAGCATATTGACAGGGAGTTGCCAGAGGTTCAGGCCAGACTCAGAAAAGGATATGGAACAAGGAATATCATTGTTTATGTCAGATGAATCTTCGCTGAAAGCATTTACCTGTGTGTGTCATAAACACACACACACACACAGAAAACAAACTATGGACAGCCTTGAGAATAATGAGAATTCCCAGACAATTCTTGTGTTCATGTGGAACTTGTACATGGATCAAGAGACACTTCTGCAAAAAGAAAAAAGGGTATACTGAATAGTTTAATATAAGAAAAGATGTATGTAAGGGTTACATCCACGCACCATAATTATTCAATCTCTATATGGAGTAAAGCATTAGAGAAGTTACATTGTATGAAGAACAATGTGTTATCAGGATTAGAAGGATTATTAACAACCTGCAACACGCAGGTGACACACCTTGCTTGTTCAAAGTCAGGAGGTCTGGAAACACTGAAGACCAAGGATTGGAGCCTTCACTATGCATTGCAACTCAATGTAAGGAAGACCAAAGTCCTCACAGCTTTTTTGTAATCTAGTCATCTGAGAGAAGCAAATAAAAACAATGAGAGCACATGGAAGGGATGATAAATCCAGGGTGCAGTATTGCACGGATGAACCACATCACTATCCTCTAGTTCTTAAATATTTCCTCCCCTTAGTATTATGGATTTTATTTTTTAACCTCATCAATCATTTCAGGTTTGCACAAATTCATTTGTATATATAAGATCTTTGGACTCATGAAAGTCAAGATAGATAAGCCTTCGGAAATAGTAACAGGAGTAAAGGTTCCCTGAGGGTACAGAAAGAGATAGGGGGAAAGCGAGAAATAGGGAGCTGATAGCCCTGATAATCCTATTCGATGGGGTTGAACAACAAAATTATATGTGACTGGATATATTGGATGTATAAGATATGGCAAAAATAAACAAAGGTTTCTGCTGGGTATGGTGAGGGAGGGAGAGGATAAAGGAGAACAGATATCAAGGAGTTCAAGAATAAATAAAATGTTTTGAAACTGATTGTGGTGGCAATTGTACACGCTGCTTGATGTGATTGAATTATGGAATGTTATATTAGTAAGAGCTCCCAAAAAATGATTAAAATGTTTTTAAACTGGAACTAAAACAAAACATTGATGAGATGCCACCTCATACCATAATTGATATAAAGGTTCAAAAACAAATAACAAATGCAGCAGAGGGTGCTAAGGGATTAGAGCCCTCATCTGTGCTGGTGGGACTTCAAAACTATGCAACTATTGTGGAAAGTGGTATGGTGTTTCCTCAATCAAGTCTGAATACAAGTACTAGATGACTTAGTAACTCCTTTACTTGGTATATACCCTAAAGAAGTAAAAGTCATAGCATGAATAGATTTATATGCACCCATGTTCACCTCAGAACATCACAGCACTACGCATAAAAGCAAGAAGATGAAAGCAACCTAAATGCTCCTCAGTGGAAGAATGGATCAGCCAACTGGCACACACACACGATGGAATACTACACCAAGTGAAAGAATACTGACGGAACTGTGAAATACAGCATGACCAGAGTGGACTGAGAAGACATTATTCTGGGTGAAGTAAGTCAAAAGAAAAAGCAATGAATATTGTATGAGCCCATTGTCATAAAAGAAAAAAAACATGATAAAGGTTTAATTTATATATTATGAACTAGTCTTCAATTGTTACCAGGCATGGGAGGGAAAAGGGTAAGTAATAGGCTAAATGGGTAGATAGGTGTTAGCTCAGGTGAAGGGGTAGACAATATTCTATAGAAAGAAGATAAAAAGAGGGTTAAGGGACAGGGAAAGCCATTGAGAGGTTTATTAAGTTGTTTAAATTGTTAAGTAAAAAAATGATGATCAGAAATGTAAACTTCCATCTAATTCACAATGAAAAACTTTTTAATTGCTTCATTTTCACTTGAATTGCCTATGATTAAAATAAGCTCTATTAAATTCTAATATAATGTTATAAAATGTTATTTTGCTATTTGAATACATTAGCAATACTTAAACTTTGACATGCTATCACATTCTATTAAGGTTTGGAAACACCTGCTTTTTAATAAGTTGGTACTTATAGTAGGTCTTTATTTGAAGTTGTTGAAATATAGTTTTCCTTAAGATGTTTGGGGAATTAAAATGAAATATTCAGCTTTATTTATAAAGTATCATAACAAACCACAAAATGAAGTTAAATTTCCATTATTATTGTTTTTCTTACTACCAGACCTGACATTTTACAGTAAAACCTAGGGAAGATGGTAGGGATAACCAGGAATTTTGACTCATAACTAATTTTAAAGAAAAGTCAACTAGTTAATCTTTCATTTCCTAAATCTCCAGGAAAATTATGTATTATTTTTGCTGTCTTGTACATTCTCTTCAATTATCTCTAGAGAAAATCCCAAGTCCTTACTCTTTAGTTAACAAATTATTAAGGAACATCTTGCTCATATAATTTAAGATCTACAAGTAATGTTAGATCTCTCAAGGGAGTGGTGGGGAGCTATACCTCAGCCCTTGGCTCCGCACGAAAAAGAATTCACGCTGAAGTCTGGTTTGTGATCCAAGTGAGTGTTATGAGCATTAGAAGAATTTCAGATTTGCACAGGCACCTGCAGGGCTCCTCATGAATGTGCAGACTGCCTGGAAGCTGCTTGCATAGTCATGTGGTCGACTCCGGGCTCCTGCCTTTTCAATTATTCCGCAGGGAGGCATGGTGGATAAACCTGGTCGACCCCATTGGCTGAACTGAATTCACCTGGCCTAGGTGGGCCAGTCCAGGTGCAGCACCCACCCACACGTACCTGGATGGGGAACCAGAACCTCTGAGAATGTGCAGTGCGCCACTCCTTTGTTTCTGTAGCTCAGCCCTCTGGGCGTGCATATTGGACGTCCCAGTCCCTGAGCTATACTACCTAACAGTAATTATTTATAAGTCAAAGAATAATTTGTGGTCTTTTATTTTTCAGGCAAGTATGCTCATACAAGTGAGGTTTACTATGCTTTAAATTATAGCATGGCCATTGCAAGTGGATATTGGAAGGAAATATTTAAATTCAAGGGTTGTCATTATCAATAAATAAAATTATGGGAGATACTCTGTAAAATTTAAAAAGAAAACAGAGGAACCTAAATTATTATTACATGGATGATAACTTCAAAAACATCTAGAAGCGCACACCACAATACCGAAAGTTCTAGTACAAAGTGCTGAAAATGGGTACAAAATAAGGAAGACACTTTTGCTAAAATCTAGACCCACAACAAAACTTTCTAAATAGGCTTAGAGGTTGCCATTCCCACGGTGAGTTCCCTTGGTTCATATCTGTCCTATATTCTCTCTATTTCTCCCAAGAAACACATGTGGTCATTACCTAATTGAATGTCAATTTGAAGATATATAAAAGTATAGGGATGGTATTCAAAGTGTCAGTCAGGTCACAGCCAGATGGTGTCTCCTCGTGCTGTGGCTTTCTTTTAAGAAGTGCCCCAAGGCCTCCCCCTCTCTCTCTGCCTTCACCTACCTGGTGGTGGATCCTGGAGATGTTACCACCGCCATTGGATCCACATGACTTTGTGATCTTCCTGTATTCTGCATTGTTGTATGTGGCTGCATGGGTCTGAATAAAGAGACTGATGGAATACTATTGGATTTATGAATTTGAGTTGGACTTGACTGGCATGTTTCCTGGATATATACTTATTTCTTGAGATAAAGCACTTTTTTATACATATATGAGCGTCTCTTGATTTTTTTTCTAGATGCCTTATGGTACCTGGGGAGGGACTACTGGAGAAACAAATCCTAAAGATGGAGAGTGGAGGCTGTCCAACCTCTGCCTTAGGGTGGTTTTTCTTCGTTGGCCAGCTGGAAGTAGATATGGCCATGTAGTTCACTGGACTGTTTTTTGGAAAGCACCAGGGTTCTTCCCACTGAAATGGTGATAGTGAATGGGATACATGTAAATTTCAAGAGCAGGGAGCAAAATGCCCTGGACTTCTCTGAGGCCGCACTTCTTAGTCAAAAAGGCTGAACAAAAGCCAGGCCCTAGCTGGATGCAGCCAGAGGCCCAAGGCCATATTGCATATGAATGGGAGAGTTTTATCAAAAAGAATAGAATTTGATTGTTTTACGGATTGTGTTTAGGATATGGCTGTACTTGGTTTATACTGGTTTCTTCTACCTGTTGTTACTGATATAATGTGTAATAGAAATGATTATTGGGAAGTATGAATAGAGAGTTTGCATCCTCTCTGCCTTCAAAAATTTTGGATCTGTTAAACAGGTTAGTAGGAAATACCTGCAAAAGAGGCTTAGGAAAAGTAAATGCCATCCAGTGCCTTAAGTGCTCTGGAAACTTGCATTATAAAAGACTTGACAAAAAAGCTGCTGCAGACTGAAGAACTAAAAGAAGCCATTTGGCCTTGGCCTTTATACATTTGTAACTGGTAGTTTACCCCTGAAGCTGGAAAAAATTGGAGCCAAGAAGGAACTCTCTTCTGGACTAAAGGGTAAAGGAAGTTTGTGGGGAAACTGAAATTCTCACTAGGAGGCCACCTGGATCCCCCTGTTGAGTGGAAGTGGGAGAAAAGTAGCAATAGAGAGATAGGTTAAGTATGGCCATTGATATCTGTGTACCTGATTCATGGGGACTAGAGAAGATACAAGAACATGTTGGTTGGGCCAACGTTTCAAGAGCTGATTGGAACCTGAGCCTATGGCATGACATATCTCAAGTGGCCAGGGATTGATAATTTGTGAGTGGGCCCATTGGGGAAAGGTGAGGTGGCCATTGAGTACCCTGGTATAGCTCAGTGAGGTGGCTCACATTTAGTTGACCAGAATCTTACCAGATGAAGATAAGATTTGTGAGCCTGTGAATTCGTACATATTGCTGCTGGTTTACAGACAGCCTGCCTAGATTTGACTTTACTCATGAATGCAGACTCACGAAGTTCCAACTAGAGTGAAGATTCTTCCCATCAAAGAATATGCATGTGTCCTCAGAGCACTGGGTTGCTAAAAGTGGGCAGTATAGAAATTGGGGAAAGGGTACGTGGGGGTGCAGATAAAGACATGAAGTGTCTAGCTTACAAACTTTCACAGGTGTTGGAGTTTTTGGATTATATGATTATGATGTTGGTGTTCGCATAAGTGCAATCGTTAGGGAGAGACTGTTTTTGTTTGTTAACTTATAGAACATGATATTTAAGTGAGGCCGGCACATTTTGAGTTGCATGTATTCTAGTTTTATCCTGTTAGAATAGGTGGTGGGTTCAATCTGCTGAATTTCCGATTCACCATCTCTTCTAGAGGAGAAAGATGCGGCAATTCACTTCCTATACACATATGAGTATCTACAAATGTATTTCTCTAGTCTACCCAGACTAACACCTGAAAATATAATAAGGAGCATCAGAATATTGTTTAATACAGTGTGTAAAAGGAGACCCTCAGTTGGAAGGTATTCAAAATAGCACTGGAGAAGAGCTGTCATCTAAAAGTAGAGTTGACCTTAATAATGTTGATGAAGAAAGCTTTTGATATCTTCACCTACTGGTGTGGTAGTGTTACTCAACATGAGAAAAAAACAGTTGAAGACATCTATTAATAATCAAAATACACAAAATATGAATCTAGGAATATTGGTAGTCATCAAACATGCAACAGGACACATAAAGATTGAAATGGACTGGTGTTGGCCATTTTGAATCAGGCAATCGACATAATTCTATGCTTGGAATGATAAATTCAAGTGGAATGATATCACATTAATCATCAAAAGGAAATTTTGTAGAAGTACCTTGAACAATATTGTCTGTGATAAGATTATACCAGTTCATGTACAAGAAAGTTCAGTAAATCAACTTCAATTCAAAATTATGTATCAACCATTAAAAGAAATTATGGAAAATTTGATTAAGTCTATCAGTCTATAATGGATGAAATATGCAATAAAAATGCTTTGTTAATTATTCGCAATTAGAATTTAAAATTTGGAAGCAAAGAATAAGGGTCATTACTTAGAAAACCTGGCTTAGGTAATAGATTGATCATATAATAGAATTTTACAAGACCAAAAACTTAGTCATCTCAAACACATTTTTCAACAATATAAGCAGTGACATGCATGTGGTCCTCACCAGATGGAATACACAGGAATCAAACTGATTAAATCGTGGTCTCTTAAGCTGGGTTCTCTAGAGAAGTAAGACTAGAGACTAGTCCTATACTTACGATTCAGACTTATTCAATCTGCATGCTGACAAAATCATCAGAGTAGGTGAATCATATGAAGAAGAATGTAACATCAGGATTAGAGGAAGGCTTATTAACAACCCACAATATGCAGGTGATACCAACTTGCTGGCTGAAAATGATGAGGACCTGCAGCACTTGCTGATGAAGATCAAGCATTGCATTTCTCAACATGGATTAGAACTCAATGTACAGAAGACCCAAACCCTCACAACTGGGCCAATAGGTAACATTATGATAAATGAAGAAAAGAGTTCAAATTGTTAAAGATTTTGTCTTACTTAGATTCACAATCGATATTCATGAAAACAGCAGTCAAGAGATCAGAAGATGTATTTCATTAGGTAAATGTGCTGCACAAGACCTCTTCAGAGTATTGAAGAGCGAGGATATTTCTTTGAGAACTTATGGTGCTTCTGACTCAAGCCATGGTATTCTCCATTGCATGCTAAAGTTGGACATTGAATAAGGCAGACCAAAAAAGAATCAGTGCATCTGAATTGTGGTGCTGGAGAAGAACACTGAAAGTCCCAAGGACCTTCCACAGGAAAAATCAATCTGTATGTGCTGAAGTACAGCCCGGGGGCCCTTTGGAGGCAAGGATGGAGAAACTTCATCTTACGACGTGTACTTAGGGCATGTTGTCAAGAGAGACCAGTCCCTATAGAAGGACATCAGTTTTGGTAAAGTGTAGCAAGTGTACGTTTTGCTCTATATAAAATCAAGGATAGGTACATGTATAGGGACAGTCAATGGATTAATAGTTCCTTTGAGCTATGTAAGGGTGGGGAGAAGGAGCTAATATAATGAATGAATAGAAGAAAGAAACAATGTTTCAAAATTTATTGTAGTGATGGTTGCACAACTCATCTTAATATGTTGAGACGGTTGAACTGTATCATGTGTGAATTATATGTCAATAAAACTGCTAAAATTAAAAAATAATAAATAAAATCCTTAGCCAAAAATATAGGCTCTCCACAATCAATCAACCAATCAATCAATACATCTTCATACTGTGTTTAAGAAACTAGGCTTTACTTATCTTTTAAATCATATGTACATATATAATGTATAAAAATAAATATAGATTAGACTGAAAAGAGAGACTAGTCTTGGGGGACAGAAAACAGAAAAGTGGGTGAAAGGAGACATGGGACAGAGCAAGATATGACAAAATAATAATTTTTAATTATCAAGGGTTTATGAGGGAGGGGAGAGTGGGGAGGGAGGGGAAAAATGAGGACCTGATGCCAGGGGCTTTGGTGGAGAGCAAATATTTTGAGAATGATGAGGGCAATGAATGTACAGATGTGCTTTATACAATTGATGTATGTATGGATTGTGACAAGAGTTGTATGAGCCCCTAATAAAGTGATTTTTAAAAAAATCAATACTAACTGAAACCTCACACAAACGCAGGCACATTTCTCTCTGTTTTTATATATTTACCTTGCTTTCGAGTCTTTCATTTCAAATAACAGATAAGTTTGTGCAATTGTATAGTAATTTTAAATCTATATTAAAAATCTACAAATTGTGCACATAATGATTAATGAGACATTCTTTAATTTTCTAAATATAGAAATATAGCAGCAAAAGAACATTATAAATAAAAATTTAAAACAATATAAATTTAGATATTTTCTTTGTAGAATCTACTGAAATGAAAAAGTGTGTCAAATGGATCACAAAATAAAATATGTATAAGGAGATTGATTTTTGATAAATAAAAGATAAAGTAATTGATAGTTCAGGTCATAAAAATGAAAAGTGAATCCTCACATACCATTAGATTCATAATGATAAAAAAACTCTATGATTCAGAACTCCACATTTGATCAGAACCAAAGTAACCAATGTGGTTTTATGTTAATTAAATTAGCAGGACAAATTATAGAGTATCACTTTAGTGCTGGTGTGGATAAAAAGTAAAAATGCAATCAATAAACTAAATGTAACATTGGTATTTTGGCAAATGGGCATCTAAATTTTGATAGAAGCAGTTTTATAATTGGGACAATATTTCACTCTGTAGTGGCCATAGTACTTTTTCATATAGAGAGTATTCTGCAGATTATATCTATTTCCAAATATTTATCTATAGGCTGCCTACTTTTGATGAATAACAATTACACCTGAATCCTAAGATCTGTGTGGACCAAAACAGTCATTGTTGTTGAACTGCTAAAAAGTGGCAAATCTGAAAAGAAAGAGACTACAACATATATATATATATATGTATATGTGTGTATATCTAGAGTACATGCACACATATATTAATCTAGGTAAATTATATTAATAACATTTATTTCACTTGTTTCTCTTTGTGCTTTAATGGGCAAGTAGGCACTTAAAATTACATGATTTAGAGAATAGCACTGATCCTGACCTTCAAATCATTGAAACTATGAAGACAGAAAGCCATCTCATCTCCCTGAGATTTTCTCATCAAACATGCCTGCAGCTAATTGTGGAAGCAAGTTGCTTAATTGTAGCCAAATATCTTAATAGCTTCTGGCAAACTTGCGTTTCCAAGGGCCTCTGGTGACTGCTTTTCAGAGTTGGTCTTGGGAGTGGCACTTGGGTGACTCCGAGAGTATGGAGTATGTGTTAATGGTCTAAGACTTTTCTAGGCTCCCCTCCACCTTGTCTCTGCAGGGACAGACTATACACTTGTTCTACTGGAAAAAATACTTCATAGTAGCTGCCTAAAATGGTAAGATCTCCATGACAGGCAGAAAAAAACCCTGCCCAAACGCCTAAGATAATTTCATATTAGAGTCATGAATTTGCTTACTGCACTAGTTTTAATTTTGGTTAAACATTTCCTTAAGATAGATTTATTTTTTAATTAATTTATTTTTTAAGAACATTTTATTGGTGGCTCTTATAGCAATGTATACATCAATTGTCAAGCATATTTGTACATATCTTGCCATTATCATTTTCTAAATATTTATTTTCTGTTTGAGCCCTTGGTATCAGCTCTTCTTTTTGCCCTCTTTCCCCCACCCTCCTACCCTAGGAACCCTTAATAAATTATAAATTATTATTATTTTCATATTGTACACAGACTGTTGTCTCCCTTTGCCCATGTTTCTGTTGTTTGTACCACAGTGGGTGGGGAGGGGTTATATGTCGATCATTATAATCAGTTCCCCCTTCCTCTCCTCAGTCCCTCACCTTCCCCCTACCTCCTGATTTCACTATTCCCATTCCTGTTCCTGAGGGGTTTATCTGACCTGGATTCTGTGAGTCGCGAGCTTTTATCTGTACCCGTGCACATGCTCTGGTCTAGCCAAAACTGAAAGGTATGACTGGAGTCATGATAGTGGCGGGTGAGGCAGCCTCAAGGAATCAGAGGAATATTATGTATTTCATTGGTGTTATACTGCACCCTAGTTTTTAAATTAGATTACTTAGTCTGTATTTTTATTGTAAAACTCTTAAATTAGGATATTTTTTCTAGCTTGTTATCATCATGATGACTACCCAGGATATAGCCTAATATTTCCCAAGCCACCATGTGTACCAAAAACATGATTAGTTTTGAATAAACACTGCTTTGCAAGTGGCATTAAAAATCTGTAAGATCATTTCCTAATATGTTTTTCCTGTCAACTTTTTTTGTAATTCTTTTATACCCTACAGTGCAAATGACTCATCATACAATCTGTTGATGACACTCAATGAATTAGATATAGAAGTATAATGAATCTCATATACTTTAAAGATTAGTAAACTATATATATATATATATATATATATACAAACTCACTGTCATTGAGTCGATTCCCAATCCTAGTGACCCTATAGTAATGGGTAGAACTATCCCTGTGGGTTTCAGAAACTGGAGTTCTTTATGGAGTAGAAAGCCTCATCTCTCTTCTGCAGAGTGGATGGTGGGTTCAAACTGCTGACTGTGTGATCAGAGACCATGGTAGATATATAATCGTTTGTCAATTTGAGGATTAAGAGTTTAAGGATGGAGTCTAACTGGTCAATCAGATCATAGACAATGAGGCCTCTGTGTGGGCATGGCCTTCTCCTGAGAATTCTGGGAAATCTGGTACTTCCTCCTTGGAGGCTAGAGACATTTCTCTTTCTGACACACCCTGGGAGACATAGCAGCTGACAAGACACATGGACCCACCCTGATGCAGCCCTGGGTGCTGAGAGCCAATCAGAGACCCCTGCCAGCGCTGAGATGTTCCCAATGCCACTGGATCCAAAGACTTTCTACCCACTGGCCTATGATCTTCTACATTTGGCATAATTTCCTGTGTTTTGTGAGTCTGACTTTATAGATTTGTGTCAGAAATATGGGCTAATATCAGACTTAAGGACTTGATCTGGACTGGGCTGGGATGTTTTCTCAATGTTCAATTGCTCGTGTATGTAAATCACCTTTCTCATACACATATGTGTATCCATGGATTTGTTTCTCTTGTGTACCCAGACTGACACAGAGTCCAACGTTTAACTTGCCACCCCACTTACAAAAGTACAGCTAGAAAGAGAATGTGTGAGTTAACATGCCACCACCTTTTCATCTGAATGCATTGCTGATGGTTATGTATTCAGTCTTGTGTGAGGATGTAAATATGTCCTGTTGCCTACACATCTACAAAGCAAATGGTGTACTTGAAATGTAAGCTCTCCAATTAAATTCTTTGCATTATAATTAAACATTCTCCATTAACTAATTTTTTAAATATAAAACATCTGTATCTTGAACATTACTTTTAGTTGTACTTTTTTTCAATGGGTGTCTTTTTGTTCAAAGCACTCAACTGCACACTGGTACTATATTAACAGAAACACTCTTGCCTTTCATCTGCCCTTGATCTTGTAGATTTCAATGGCTTCTTGTTACATTGTTACAGTGACTCATTAATGAATTATTTATCTATAGGTTTTTATACCAATTTATCCCTGTTTTACCATTTGTAATATATTTTGTTTAAGACAAACATGAAATCTTATGCTATTCTCTGAATACCCTATGTGTATATTTTGGTCCATCCAAAAATGTTACTGACTGTATGAAATCTTAGCCTGACAGTAAAAGAATGTTTTTACCATGTGCAAGAGAACATTTGTCAAGACTGACCTTTGCTGTGAAACAGCTACAATTATTAGTTGATTCAAGTGTCAAAGCCCCATCATCAGATAAGAGAGTCAGTGAGGAAATTTTTTTCTCATTTGATAGTAGGTTTCAGGAAGAGTTATGGATGGACCTGAGGTTTCTGTCTAAAGTTGAAAATCTAGTGTGAAATGTGTCCAGAACAATTTTGATGGCCACCTTTGTTGAAATGAGTTATATAGCACAGTTGTGGTTTGCTTGTAAATTATTCATAATGTCATAATAAATCTCTGAGAAAGTTCTTCTTTTGTTTATGTTGCTTTAACTCTCACACATAAGAACAGCACCACAAAAACTTTATTATATGCAATTTTATAGGGTAAAAATATAAATAAGCAACATATGAGGGCAGCATATTTTTATTTTAAAATTCAGATATAGATAAGATAGAAGAGTGTAATTATTAATGACAACTTATAAATAATTAGAAAATAAACTGTCAAATTGTGTAGACAAACTATACAAATTAAATGAAAAGAATCAGAAAGTATGAGGGGGGCAGAACCCTACTGGTGCCTTAGTACATAATGTGTTGTGTTTGTATAAGGCATGTGTCGGGTTGTCAAGTATGTATTTACTGTCAGGGAAACGCTTTTAAACCATCAGTCATTCAGTGGCAGGAAGATGAGTCCTTCTACTCCATAAAGAGTTGCAGTCTTGGAAACGCACAGGAGCAGGTCCTTCCCATTTTGTAGGTCACTATGAATCAGGGTTGACTTGATGACAGTGAGTTGAGTTTGTTAAAAACAAAACAACGACACAACAAAAGCTACCAGCAAGATTAACTAATGAAATTTTCCCAAGCAAGACTATACTCATCCTTCTACGTATTAACACTTCTTCTTTTAAGTTGAAAGACTATGACATATATATCACAGAGTTAATTAACAATATAATCATACAAAATAGAGATGGTCATGGAAAGCAGCACAAAATTTGTTTTTTTTTTGGAAATAGAAAGTATAAAACACATACATACTGGAATGCAAGAGATACAATAATGAGGGAAAAAGAGGACAAAGGTTATTTGTAAGGGTAAACAAATTAACATTGAAATCACGATAGACCTCAAAATTACTTTCATGATAAAAACATCATGGAAAGAAAGTAATGCACCTTGCCATGGCTAGAGTTATGTTTAGTCAGCTAAGTAGAGATTGAAAGATACCATCTGTGACTAGAAATTGTCGCTTCTACAGTAAGGTCAATGTAAACATAAACTTTATAGAAGACATACGTGTTAATCACAAGCTCTTCTAAATAAATACATTCTATAGAAATGTTTAAAGAATAAAAACCACTGCCATCCACTCAATGCCATTCTTAATAGTGTTTCTGCAACTGTAAATCTTTATGGGAAAAGATAGTCATAACCACCTGTCTCAGATCACCTAACAATGTGTCCAGGGTTAGCAGTTCAATGCTCACCAGACAGTGTCACAGGGAGCCTGGCATTAGTAAAGTGAAGCAAAATGATCACAATTGTTAAATTCAAAATGCAAAATAAAATTAACTCTTTCTAAACCCTTTTCAATAATATAAACAATAATATAATGCGTCCATAATATAATGCTTCTCTCTCTGTGTCGCTGGGTCTATGAACTTTAAAAGTTCATAAGAAACTGGAGTGAAAAGATAATGGAATGTCTCCATTAACATTTAAAGCTCCTCTTGTGTACACATGAAAACACAAAGTGACTCTGTCAATTTGCTGTACACGGTGGCTTGCTTGTGATGCTGGAAGATAAGCCAGTATATTTGAAATGCTAGCAGCATAACTTCCGATACATTTCGGTGGTGTTAACCATGGAAAAAATTATACTAGCATCTGAACGTTGTCTAATAAAGTGCTGCAACATGAGCCACTCCAGGTGAAAATATGACGGGGGAAGAGCTACTTTGTCAAAGTACAGTTGTCTTTAAGGAAGTGAATGCAAAACTTTCTGGACAAGACTTCCATTGCTGATGTGACGTGAAGAGGGGAGGCATCCTCTGCTAATTGGGACATGAAGGGAACACGGAATGTATAGAGTGTGAATTTAGGGGAACAGGAAATCATCAAAAATGAAATGGAATGCATTAATATCAATATCCTAGGCATTACTGAACTGAAGGATTGGCACTACCATTTTTAATATTATAATCACATTGTTTATTACACCAGAAGTGACAAATTTAAGAGGTGTTATGTCACATTCATTGTAAAAAAATTTTTTTTAAATCCATCTTGACGTACAATGTCTGTGATAGGATAACATCTATACATCTAGGAGGAAGCCCCGTTACTACAGATATTAATCAATCACAACCAATGGCTAACTTGGGAAAGAATGGAAGTTCTAGAACACTCAATTATGCTCAACGTCAGCCTGTACATGGACTAAAAGGCAGTTGTTCTAACAAGACCTGAGGATGCTGCATGGTTTAAAATCAGGATAGGTGTGTGTCAGAGTTGTATGATTTCGCCAAACTTATTCAATCTGTTTGTTGAGTAGAATAATACAGGAGGCTAGAGTCGTGCCACCAGCAGGCCTTGAAAAGTGCATGGTGGCGAATCCTGCCACATACCCGTTTAGCTATCTCATCTGACCTGTTCAAACAGCAGATGGGTCTCGGGGAAGGAGAGTAGATTATTGTAAATTTAACCAGATGATGACTTCGATTGCAGCTGCTATTCCAGATGTGATTTTGCTGCTGAAGCGAATGAATACTTCTCCTGAATCAAAGTATGCAGCTGTTGATCTGGCAAGTGCCCTTTTCTCACTTCCTGTTGCAGAGAACCATCAGAAAGTTTCCATTCAGCTAGAAAGCATACAAATATCCCTCATGGTTTTAGCAAACCTTTAACACTATGCCATAATTTAGTCTACAGGGATGAGGTCGCCTTTCTTAATTGCAAAATGCCACAGTGGCCTAATACACTGATGACATAAACTCATTAGATCTACTAAAGAAAGTATTGATAACTTTAGATTAATTGGTAAAACATTTGCATGCTAAAGGGTGGTAAATACCCCCAACAAAAATTCAGGTATCTTCTACATCAGTGAAATTTCTAGAGGTCCAGTGATGTGGAACATGTCCAGATATTTTCATTAAAATGAACAATACTTTATTTCATTTAACCTCACCCACAAATAAAAAGGAGTACAACACTGGATGGGCCTCTTTGGAGTTTGGAAACAATATATTTTTCATTGAGGACACCTCTTTATGAAAGGACTCAGAAAGATGCTAGTTGTGAGGGTAGCCCAGAACAAGAGAAGACTCTTCCCCAGACCAGTCAGCCTGGCAACCTGAGTGGCTGATCGGACCACACAAGAAAGCTGATCTAACAGTGCTTGGCGGTCCAGTGGCAGATACAGATGCAATTTGGAGTCTTTGACAGACAGACCCCTTTTGGGGAATCACATTGAAGATATTAATACTTTGAAGCAAAGTTCTGCCATATTCTGCATGCAGCTACTCTCCTTTTCAGAAACAGCTTTTGGGCTGTTACTGGGCCTTCGTAGGAACCAAATGCCTCCCCGTGTGACAGCACATCATTGTGTGGCCTGAGCTGTTCATCATGAACTGGGTGTTGTTTGACCTACAAAGTTATAAAGTGGGATCTGCATCGTTAAATGGAAGTACTACATACAAGATCGGTCTAGAACACCACCTGAAAGGACCAGTAAGTTGCATGAAGATGTGGCCCAATGCCTATGTCCCCACTCTTGTCACAATATCATCCTTTGCACACTCTGCACATATAGCCTTATGGGGCGTTCTTTATGATCACTTGACTGAGGAAGAGAAAACTTGCATTGATGTACAGATGATTATGCATGATCTGCCAGTACTACTTGAAAGTAGACAGGCTCAACATGGTAACCCCTTTCTGAGATTTACATGAAGGACAATGGTAAGGGGAAATTCTTTCAATGTGCAGATCTTCAAGTAATACACCCTGGAAGAAGAAGAAATGGCCCGATGGTAAGACTGTGTACTGACTCATGGGTTCGGGCCAGGGGTTTGTCATATGAATACTTTCCAAAGGTTCATTTCTGCAAGAAGGATTTTATCAAGAGGATAGGGTAGCATGTTCTGTGGAAACCATTCATCTTCTATCCCAGGCCCCTTGTATCACTTCCCAGTGGGCCCATGGACAAATAGGTCATAGTGCTTGGATGGAGTTTATATGTGTGTTCAGCAACATGGGCTTCGATTCATCAAGACCAGCTTGCCTACTGGCACTGTTGTGTTGCCCCAACTTTAAGCAGGAGAGATCAAATTGAGTCCAACATATGGGACCACTCTTTGAACAGGTTAATGAGTAAGCTGGTGCCAGGTTGATTAAGCAGGAACACTCCCATGGTGGGAAAGGCAGCATTGTGTTCTCACTGGAATAGAAATTTACCCTTGATATGAAGTTGATTTCCCTGCATGCCATGCTTCTGACAAAAGTGCCACCCATGTACTTACAAAATGCCTTAGCCACTGACATGGTATCCCACACAGCATCACTTCGATCAAGGAATTCACTCTACACCAAATACAGTGTGGCAAGGGGCCCATTCTCATTGAAATCCCTTGTATTGATATGTTCCCCATCCTCTTGAAGGAGTTGACTTGCTAGAATGACACAGTCACTGCACCAGCGAGGTGGCAATACCTTCCAGGGTGGGGAAGATGATCTCCAGATGTTGTATATGCTGTGAATCAGCAGGCAAGATATGGCGCTTGTTTCCCAATCGCCAAGACCCACTAGCAACAATGTTCTTTCTGTGATTCTATGCCCTCCAGGCCAGGAGGTCTGAGTTCCAAAGGGGAGGAATGCCCTCACCTGGACACACAACACCAACCCCCCCGAACTGGAAGTTAAGGATGCCTCTTGGAATCTTCCGCTCCTGAAATCTCTATCAATAGGCAAAAGGGTGTTATTCTATTGAGTGATATAACTTATTCTGATTGCAAGGGAGAAACCAGGATCACAAAGGTTCCGCCAGAGTGCTCCTTAGAGGCAAGGATGGTGAGGCTTCGGCTTCCTTACTTCAGACAGTTTCTCAGGAGAGCCCCTTCCTGGAGAAGGTTATCATGCTAGGTAAAGCAGAGGGGCAGTGGTGGGTTGGCCTGGCTTCTGCAATGATGGGTGCAAGCATGGACACAACGGTGAGAATGACACAGGACAGGTAATGTTTCATTTTATGCGCAAGGGGTCACTACGGGTCAGAGCTGACTTGACGGCACCTAACAACCACCACAACCGAAGGGAGAATTTGGATTGCTATTACATAATTAATACAAGGAACATTAGGTCAGGAGATTCTTTTTATTACTTTAAGATAATTTTATTGGGGGACTCTTACAGCTCGTATCAAAATCCATACATACATCCATGTGTCAAGCACATTTGTACATATGTTGCCATCATCATTTTCAAAACAATTTTTTTCTACTTGAGCTCTTGGTAATAAGCTCATTTCCACTCTCTCACTCTGTTCATGAACTCTTAATAATTTATAAATTATTATTTTTTTCATATCTTAACCTACCACTGTCTCCTTTCACCCACTCTTATGTGGCTTGTCCCCCTGGGAGGGGTTTATATGTAAATCCTTGCGATTGATTCCTCCTTTCTCCTCACACTTTCCCCTTCCCCTAGGTCAGGAGATTTTTAAGGTCCCCCCTTTTTGTACTACTGTGTCCTGTGATTAAAGTCAATGGTAAATTACAGCTACGCAATTTTGACAAGGCTACTAATGGCCCATGTTCTTCACAAATGAAGGTTTGATTCGCCCCACCAGGCAAAGAAACACGACCTGCCAAGGTGTTTGCTGAGGCTCTAGGGAATAGAAAAAGGCTGGTGGAAGAAGGCACTTATACATACAAGCTACAACCGGGGGGTCAGTTGCAAAAATAACTGTAATTGTTAGGAATATTTTTTCTTTGCTTACATGCATCTTTTTTCTCTCTTATAAAATACAAGATACAAATGGGGTCAGTATGTTTTTGGTCATATGTATGCATTAGTTGTCTCATGTTAGGTGCAAATATGACTATTATTATCATTGGAGATTGTGTATGGTGTAAGAAGATGCATACAAAGGCCAAGTTAAAAAGAAGTGGGACTCTGACAGGTTTTCTGTCGCTTTGGCTTGCTCAGGATTCTCAGTCGTTTGGCAGTTATCTCCCATGGTATGGTCTAACACAACTAAATAAACTCTAATTATCTCCTTTGGAAAAAATAATAATCTGTGTGCAGCCAGCAGTAGTGACGGGCCTTGAAAAGGTCACAGCATTGATGCAATTGGACGGTGTGTGTGCTATGCTCCTTCTTAACCAAATGCTGTGGGAAAGCGTGTCACTTCTTTTGGGTCTAGATTTTCCACCTCCTATCTTATAGCCTGCTGAGGCCAGGAGCCTTCAGCTGACCGCCAAACTTGGATCCACTGGATTTTGCCATGTGAGTCTGGAGAAGCCAGCAGCCTATAACCCGTATGCACGAACCTGACGGGATCTGCCAACTTCTACACCAGTGCGAGCCATTTCTTGAAACGATTCTCCTATGTACATATGTGTATGAATGGTACTGTCTTGTTCCCTTAGGGGAATCACTCAAACAAACTGTGAAAAATGAAATCATGCCAACATAATTATCAATAGGAAGAATAATCATAATTCCATGACCTTTGAACTACTTGGCCAAAAAGATAAAAATGCCATTTATACATGTACATGAAAATTAAAATAATAATAAAATAATATTTATTTGTTAAATATCTTATAGTTTAAAAGATAAAAACATTGAAAATGAAAATATTTTATTTCTCTGTAAACAAAACAACTAAAATTGAATGAAACAAACATTTCAAGGATCCTTTTGAACCGTGCTTGTGTTTTTCTTCATATATGTTATGATATTCTGCAAGCATCTTTTCTAGGCTTTGGGTAACTCTTGTGCTGTGATAGGTTTACGTCAATGTGGGTGGGCCATTATTCTCCCATAATGTGATCTAACAACTTGTGGTCAATTTCCTGAGGAGAATCAGTTGTGGGTAGAACAGACTCCTTAGTCTGATCACAGCGTTGATCCAATTAAGATAGGTTTCATTCCCAGTGTTGCCTTCTCAGTGTACATTAACTTTCTATAAAGCCTAGCTGATTTCGACTCCTGGATTTGAATCCTGCATCTAGTTTATCAACCTCCTGTTACATCACCCACCAATCACAGGAGCCATCTGTTGACTGATGATCTCGGATTCATTCAGTTTGGCACCCACCAGCCTGTGGTCTTTCTTCTCTATCTTCCTGCTTCTTGTCCAGTAGCCCCTGTAGCTTCACAGCCAGTTAATTCCAATTTGACCCACAGGCTTGAACCAGACAGAGCTTGCCATTTATTGATACAATTTTCTTTATATAAATATATATGTACACACACACACACATACACACACACACACACTATTGTCAGTGTTTTTGAGTCCCTGGAGAAATTGGCTTAACAGACATAGTCTGTCCTTTTTTCATTAGACATTTTAATTATGTCCTTTGCACTTTTAATATTTTGTCACATTGTTAAACATTTACTGAATATTTTTTGCCCATGTATTATTTCCATTTGGATTGGTGTTGTCCAAAGTTTTCAAATACCGTCCCTGGAGAGAGAGCTGGAATAATCCAGGGGGCTCTAAATGCAGATACTTACCCTTTGTCGTGGGTTATGGACTACAATATAAACTTTGCAATTTTCCAGGGATATTGTTTTTTTTTTTAAGGGACAGATGACAAATACATTTGGGAAGCTATGGTTTAGAACATCTTCATACTTTGTGTCAGATGACATTTCATTTACACTAATACATTCAAATTCATTCAGTTCCTCTGAATCATATTGAGAATGTCTCAAGTAATTTAAAAATATATGAATTAGATATAGAAAATCCAAAGGTCTCTGTTAAAAGCCTGCTGGAATCGATCAAGGACTTCAGCAAGTTAGCAGGTTACAAAGTCAATAACCACAAATCAATCAGATTCCTGTATGTCAGCGAAGAGAACTATGAAAAATAGATTAAGAAATCAAGACCATTTCCAATAACCACATAAAAGATGAAATAGTTAGGAAGAAACTTAAATAAAGAAACAAATGAACTATACAGAGAAAACTACATCACATTACTACAAGAAGCTAAAAAGGACCTATGAAAATGGAAGAATACCTGTGTTTATGGATAGGCAGAGTTAATATCGTGAAAATAACAATGATACCTAAAACAGCCTATAAATACAAGGTAATACCAATTCAAATCCCAAATGAATTATTTAAAGAAATGGAAAAACTAACTGCCATTTTATTATGGGCAGGAGAAAGACCCAGGAAAAGCAAAGAGCACCTTCTTCTTCTTTTCTGTTCCTCAAATTTTTTATATAAATTATTTTATTGGGCACTCTGTGTTAGACAGTGTTCTCTAGAGAGACAAAACCAGATTGCAATAATTATATATATATATATACATATATATTTTTATAGATATAGATATATAACACAAGAAATGAACAGTTAAATTACAAAGCAGTACAAATGGCTCAATGCAACTCACTCCCATGAGAATTGTGAGACACTGGCAGTCCTTTAAGTCTTGAGAGCCGCCAGGTAGTCCTCAGTAGAGAGATTCAGGCTATCCCGGCACAGGCAGCAAACAGCAAGACAGGTAATCAGCAGTCAGCCAGGTCACCAACAGTCAGGTCATCAACATTCCATCCCCAGCTCAAGAGATGTAAATTCCAATTGTGTGGCGAAGCAGGTCTTGAAGGAACCTCAAATTACAGCGACATAGTCGACAGGTTAGGTGTCCCACAGATAGTGTAGCTTACAAATTGAGGCACAGACCAAGCAAGGCAGCTGCACATTTGTCTGATGATCAAAAAGCGAGAGACAAGAAAAGCGAGGCTCGCCGAGTCATTTATCTCTCCACCCTTCAATTAATCCCACATGTGTTTATCGGCCAGGCTGGCACAATAAACTAACTACCTCAGGCTCATACAACTCATCACAATCCATACATCCGTTTTGTCAAGCACATTTGTATATTTGTTGCCATCATCGTTCTCAAAACATTTTCTCTTTACTTGAGCCCTTGGTATCAGCTCCTCATTTTTCCCCTACTTCTCTGCCCCCCTGTTTCATGAATCCTTGATAATTTATAAATTATTATTATTTTGCCATGTCTTACACTGTCTGATGTCTCCCTTCACCCACTTTTCTGTTGTCTGTCCTCCAGGGAGGGGGTTTTGTGTAGAGCCTTGTGATTCGGTTTCCTCTTTCCAACCTACCTTCCCCTTGCCTTCCTGGGACCACTACTCTCATTATTGGTCCTGAGGGATTTATCTGTCCTGGATTCCCTATGTTTCCAGTTCCTATCTGTATCAGTGTATATCTTCTGGTCTATCTGGATTTGTAAGGTAGAATTGGGATCATGGAAGACGGGGGAGGAAGCTTTTAGGAACGAGAGGAAAGTTGTATGTTTCATCGTTGCTACACTGCACCCTGACTGGCTCATTTTCTTCCTGTGACACTTCTGTAAGGGGATGTCCAGTTGCCTATAGATGGGCTTTGGGTCTCCACTCTGCACTCCCCCCCATTCACTATGGTAAGATATTTTGTTCTAATGATGTCTGATACCTGATACCTGATACCTGATCCCTTCAGCACCTCATGATTGCACCGGCTAGTGCGCTTCTGCCCTGTGGGCGTTTTTGCTTCTGAACTAGTTGGCCGCTTATTTACCTTCAAGCCTTTAAGACTCCAGATGCTATATCTCTTGATAGCCAGGCACCATCAGCTTTCTTCACCACATTTGCTTATGCACCCATTTTCTTCAGCGATCATATCATGGAGGTGAGCAAACACTGATATGATTTTTTGTTCTTTGATGTCTGATACCTGATCCCTTCGACACCTCGTGATTGCATAGGCTGGTGTGCTTCTTCCATGTGGGCTTTGTTGCTTCTGAGCTAGATGGCCCCTTGTTTACCTTCAAGCCTTTAAGACCCTAGACACTATATCTTTTGATAGTAGGGCACCATCAGCTTTCTTCACCACATTTACTTATTCACCCACTTTGTCTTCAGTGGTTGTGTCAGGAGGGTAAGCATCATAGAATGTTAATTTATTAGAAGAAACTATTCTTGCATTAAGGGAGTACTTGAGTGGAGGCCCAATGACCTCCTGCTACCTTAATAGTAAACCTATAAGTATAGGCACATAGATCTATTTCCCCATCCTCATATATAAATATATTTGCATATATACATGCCTTTATCTAGAACGCTATACTATAAATGTCCTCTGCCTCCCAGCTCTTTCCTCTATTTCCCTTGACTTTCCTCCATCCCAGTTTCATGCTGAGTCCCCACCAGGGTTTCAGCAATTCCTCTTGTTACATTACCCTTAATCATGCCCTACCAGGCCTCCCACACCCACCTCACCACTGATTTGGATCACTTGTTGTTCCCTTGTCTCTGGGTTTGTTAACACCACTAACTTTCCCCCCACCTTACCCTCTCCCATGTCCCCCTGGAACTGTCAGTCCCATTGTTTTCTCCTCCAGATTGTTCATCCAGCCTATTTTACTTAGAGAAACCTGCGGAGATAATGACATGCACAAAAACAAGACAGAGAAAAACCAAGCAAGAATATACAACAAAACAACAACAACAACAATAGAACAATGACAAAAACAAAACACAACAAGAAACAAAAGCTTGTAGTTAGTTCAAGGATTGTTTGTTGGCCTTTAGGAGTGTTTTCCAGTCCAGTTTGGGGGGGCATCATGCCCTGGCACCAAAGTCTGCCTTCAGCATTCCCTGGGGACCTCGCCACTCCATTCCTTTGCTGTTCTGTTGCACCCCTTAGTGTTTTGCCTCAGTGTGGCAGGGTCAGATCAGGTGCAATTCCCACACTATGTCTCTGGTATTGTCCCCTGTAGGGTTATGGGTCAGTGAGGGACGTCATGTCTCATAGTGGTGCCAGCCATGTGGTCCTCTCTGTGGACTGGCTGCTCTAATTGGGAGCATTGTCCTCATGGCCTGGTGTGCCAGGATGTGCTCCACTCTCTCCTCCTCCCCCTTCATCTGCTCACATGTGCTCTGATCAGACATGTCCCTCTCCCAAATCTGCAGATTCAATGCCATCCTTTGAAATAAATTCTTCTGGGGAGAGGGGCAAGGGTCCACTTAGTAGTTGGGATTGGGGCTGCCCCCTCCCCCCAGACCTCTCCACTGGTTCCCTACTGCATGTCAACATGTTGCATTCACATCTTGGAGCACTGGGTTGAAGTCTGGTCCTTCTTTCCCTTTGGAGATATAAACAATATCCTCCTCTTGGGTGGGTTAGTGTCCTGTGCCCCTGCTACCCATTTCTTTTATTATTTTTTTCCTTTTCCAACTCCTTTTTAGTTGTCTACCATGTATATCCCTGTATTTGGTCTGGTCCCTGCCATATTACCTGGTCCTCACCCAGGAATGTTTGTACACAGTAGCTTTTTCCCTATGCTCATTTGCATTTTTTTAAAAAGCTTACCTCAGCAGATTCATGTTGTACTTGTCCTTTTGTGCTTGGCTTACTTCACTTAGCTTGATTTCCTCCAGTTCTTCCCATGCAGCAGTGTGCTTCATACGTTCACCACTGCTTTTTAGAGATATGTAGTACTCCATTGTATGTAGATACCAAAGCTTTTTAATCCGATCATCAGTTGATAGAAATTTGGGTTGTTTCCAACTCCTTGCAATTGTGAACTGTGCCACAATGAGCGCTGGAGCACAGATGTCTGGGCTTGCTTTGTTTCTTGCCAATTCTGGGTATATGCCCAGTAGGGGGATTGCTGGGTCTTATGGTAACTCAATTTCCATCTGTTTTAGATTATCGCCCGATTGATTTCCATAGTGTCTGTGCATACTTACAGGTTCACCAGCAGTGGATGAGAGTTCCTGTCTCCCCACAGCCCCTCCAATACTTGTTGCTTTATGATTTTTTGAGCTGGGCTACTTTTCACAGTGTTAGGTGGTACCTCATTGTTTTAATTTGCATTTCTCTTATGGCTAAAAATAGGGAACATTTTCTCATAAGTTTGTTGGCCATTCGGAATTCTGCCTCTGTGAAACTTCTGTTCAGGTCCTTTGCCCACCTCCTGAGAGGACAATTAGTTTTGGGTTTTTTTGGAAGCTAGCAGAATATTGTAGATTTTAGTAATAAGGCCTTTGTCTGATGTGTGATTGTTAAAGATGTTCTCCCAGTACATGGACTCTCTTATTACTATCTTGGTGAATTCTTTCAATGTACACAGGTGTTTTATCTTCCGTATATCTCATTTGTCAATTTGTGTCTCCTTCCCTATTTCTTTATTTCCTGTGATAACATTCTCAAGTTTGTCCCAATTCCCTCATTGATGGCCCTGATAGTTTGAGTTTAACTTCAAGGTCTATGATCCACCTTGACTTTATTCTTGTGCTTGGAGTGAGATAAGAGTCTTGCTCATTTTTCTGCAGGTAAATATCCATTTTTCCCAGCACCCCTTCTTAAAGAAGGAATCTGCTTTCCATTTGATATTACTTGGTCCCTTATCAAAGATCAGTTGTCTTTATGCTGATGATTTTATTTCTGGGTTTTCAGTTATTTTCCATTGTTCTGAGTATGTTTCATTGTACCAATACCATGCGGTTTTGACAACCGTGGCTGTATAGTATGAGCTAAAGTCAGTTAAGCAAGCCCTCCTACTATGTCCTTCTTTTTGAGGAGTTCTCTGCCAATGCTGGGCTTCTTCCCTCTCCATATGAAGTTGGTCATCAGTTTTTCCATTCCCTTAAAAAATAAGAGGATAATTGTATCAGGCATGCATTAAATTTATATAATGCCTTTGGCAGGACTGATATTTTGACTATATGGAGTCATCCAATCCACGAGCATGGGATATTCATCAATTTGTTGAGGTCACTCTTGGTTTCTTGTAATAGTGTGCTGTAGTTTTCCCCATATAGATCTTTTGTTCTTTTAGTCAGGTATATCCCTAGATATTTCAATTTGTGTTTGGCTATTGTGAAGGGTACCACCTTTTTGATCTCCTCTTCTGTAGTCTTATCCAATGGACTTCTGTTTGTTGATCTTGTATCTTGCCACTCTGCCTAATTTCTTTATTGCTTCCAGTACTCCCCTTGTGGAACTTTTGGGTTTTTTTCCATATATAAAATCATATCACCTGCAAATAATGATAGTTTCACCTCTTCCTTCCCCAGATGAATGACTTTGATGTCTTTTCTTTGCCTTATGCTGGTAGCTAAAACTTCCAGCATGATATTATATAAGAGTGGGGACAAGGGGTATCCTTGTTTGTTCCCCCTTTTCAGTTGGATTGTGTTAGTCTTTTCTCCATTGACTACCAGATTGGCCATTGGCTGTTGGTTTTTCATATATAACTTGTATTGTCTTGAGGAATCTTCCTTCTATTCCTGTCTTCTCAAATGTCTTAAATGGGAATTGGTATTGGAAGTTGTCGAGTATATTTTTTCATCTTTTGATATTATCATGTGGCTCTTATAGTTTTTCATGTCAATGTGATGATTAATACTAATGGTCTTCGTATGCTAAACCATCCCTGCATCCCTGGTGTGAATCCCACTTGGTCATGGTGAATTATTTGTTTTATATACTTTTGTATTCTGTTGGCTAGTATTTTGTTAAGGATTTTTGCATAGATGTTCATTAGGGATATTGGTCTGTAGTTCTCAATTCTTGAGGGATCATTGCCCGGTTTGGGTATCAGAGTTATACTAGCTTCATAGAAGAAGTTCAGGAATTTGGCATCTTTTTCTATGTTCTGGAAGATTTTGTGTAAGACTGGTATTTGTTCTTCCCAAAATGTTTGGTAGAATTCTCCAGTGAAGCTATCTGGTCCAGGGGATATTTTTTGTTGGTAATCCCTTGATAACCTTGTCTATTCTTCTATTGCTATGCATCTGTTGAAGTTCTAGAAGTTCATCGAGGATAGTCTAAGGAGTGATTGTTTTTCCAAGAGTTTGTCCATGTCTTCCAAATTTTTTAATTCATTGGAGTAAAATCCTTAATAGTACTGTATAATTATCCTTTTGATTTCATTAGGGTCTGTTGTAATGTCCTCTTTTTTATCCATTATTCTTGCTATTGAAATTTGTTCCCTCCTTTCTTTCGTTAGGTTTGCCAGTGGTCTATCGATTCTGTTTATCCTTTCAAAGAATCAACTTCTAGTAGCATTAATTTTTCCCATAGGTTTCTTCTTTTCCCTTTCCTGCATCTCTGCCTGATTTTAATAATTTATTTTCTTTTGCTATTAGTGGGATTGTCCTGCTGACGCTGCTCTCGTTGTTGTGAATTTGTGCCAGCATATCAGTCATGAGTCTCTCTTCCTTTCTCAGGTGGGTTTGTATTGCTATGAAACTTCCTCTGATAACTGCCTTTGCTGTGTCCCATAAGTTTTGGTACATTGTGTGCTCATTCTTGTTGGTTTCTAGAAATTTCCTAATTTCATCTCTGATCTGTGCCAGTACCCACTTCTTTTGTAGTAGAGAGTTATTCATCCTCCAATTGTTTGCTCTTGTATTCTTCATCTTCCTTTTTTGATTTCCAGCCTTATGGCAGAGTGGTCAGAGAGAGAGAGGTCTGTATGATTTCAATGTGCTTAAATTTATGTAGATTTGCCTTATGCCCCAGCATGTGGTCTATCTTTGAATATGTGCCAAGTGGGATTGAGAAGAATTTGAATTTATTAGTATTTGTATGAAAAGCTCTGTAAATATCTATCAGGTAAAATTGTCTAATTGTTGTGTGTAGATCTCTAGCCTCCTTATTGAGTTTCTTTTCCTGTGATCTATCTTTCTCAGAGAGTGGAGTATTGATGTCACCCACTATAATTGAGGCTGTGATTTCTTTTTCATATTTTGGAGTGCTTGGTTGACGCATTCAGCAGATCTCTCACTCGGGGAATATTTGTTTACAATGCTTAGTGGTTCTTTGTCTACCATTCCCTTGAGCATTATATAGTGTCCCTCCTTATCTCTTTTTACGGTTTGCACTTTCAGGTCAATTTTAACTGAGATTAGGATTGCAACCCCTAGTTTTTTAAATTGTTGTTTGCTTGATGTAGCTTTCTCTAGCTTTTGATTCTCAGCCTATTTTTGTCTGTAGCCTTGAGATGTGTCTCCTGTAGGCAGCAGATTGATAGATTGTGTTTTCTAAACCAGTCTGCCAGTCTCAGTCTTTGAATGCCTGAGTTGAGGCCATTGAATTCAGGGTTATTATCTCCATCTGTAGACTCTGATGTCATCTTACACCTTTTGTATTGCATGTTTTCCTACTTTCCTCTCTCATTAGTGTGTTGTGCATGTTTGTGTATATGTGTATCACTCTTGACTTCTTTCTATCCTTAAGCCAATCCTATCTTGGGGTCTGGTTTCACTTTGTTGCCCTCTGGGTGAAGTTGTTCTATGGGGCAGTATCTTATTTATGTTTCGTGAATGTTCTTCTGCCCATACTGGTTTGGCAAGGATCTTTTGTAGGTCTGGGTTTCTTCTAACGTATTTTATGAATTTTCACTTGTCTGGAAAGACTCTTACTTCTCCATCTATCTTGATTGATAATTTGGCTGGGTAGAGTATTCTTGGGTTTGCATTGTTTTCCTTCAATTTTTGCAATACGTTACTCCACTCTCTCCTCTTCTTCATAGTTTCTGCTGATAGGTCTGAGCTTATTCTTATTTGGGAAGCTTTGTATATAATTGCTTGTTTTTCCCTAGCTGCTCTCATGAGTACCTCCTTTTCCCCAAAGTTAGATAGTTTAACAATTATGTGCCTTGGTGACTTCTTCTTGGGATTTAGTCTAGCTGGTGTTCTTTCAGCTTCCTGAATGGTTTCCTGATTTTCATCCATTAAGCTGGGGAAGCTTTCCTCCAAGAATTATCTCACTATTGTTGCAGATGACTTCCTTGTTGTGTCTTCCTCCAGTAATCAAATAATTCTAATTTGTTCTGCTCCATAGAATCAGAAATAGCTCTTAAGTTTTCTTCAGCTTCTCTGGTGATCTTATTAGATTTTTGTTCGTGTTTATTAAAGTCTGCTTGGCCGTCTTCCAACTCACTGATGTGGTTCTCTGATTCCTCCAGTTGATTCTTGAGGTCCATGTTTCTGGTACTGGTTTTTGTTATCTCCTCCCTAAGCTCCTGCTTTTCCCTTTAGTTTATGACCTTTATTTCCTCTATCATTTCATCTTTTTTCTGTATTGTTTCCCTCATATCCTGTATGACTCCAAGCAGCATTATGAAAATTTCTTTCTGTGGCAGCTCAATGTCTGCTTCTTCTTTGTATGTCGTTATATTCAGGATATCTTCTGCTATTGCCTTTTGTTTCTCTTTTTTTTTTCATTGAGGTCGTTGGGGCAGTGGCTGTTTGCGTTGTGTTGTTTCAGAGGAGCCTGTTGCCACTTTCCAGGGAATTGAAGGGCGCTTGCTTTTTCTGGGATACTTGTTGGAATGCTTCTTCAAACTGCCTACCGCTAATTTGACTATGGAATTAACCTACCACTTTATCCTCCTGCGGCTTCCCTCTCAGAGGAGTGCCCCAGAAGACTGGTGGGTTGCCTGTTTTGGTGTTCCTGAGTTTGGGCAGAGGTTACTGTAGCATCTTGGAATGTTGATGAGAGTTGGCAGAGCTGCCTTAGGGCTCCAGGCATATAGAGAGGAATTCCCCCGTAAGAAGTTGTGCAGAATATGCCCCGGTGGAGGTTCGCAGGGCTTTCTCCAGCCTCAGGTTAGCTACACAGGGTGGAGCTCACCTAGCTGGGTGTGGCACAGGCATAAATTCCCTAGGCTAAGGGGAGTGGTTTGGAGGTCAGCAGGGGAGTGTCAGAGAACAGGAAAGAGACAAAGAGGAGAAAAAAATTTAAAAGTTAGCCGCTGAGACTGTGCAGGGATACAGTGAAGAGTGCGAAAGAAAAGCAGCAGTGTAATTGTGTCCCGATCCCTGTCAGTGGAACTGCAAGGGTTTATTTCTTGCTCTGATGTGGCAGCGGAAAGCTGTGGCTGTGTTGAGAAAAAGTCCCTGTGCAGCGCTCCAAGATTGTGGGCGGATAGAGAGAATAGATGGAAATAAAAGTAACAATGCAGCTGAACCCCAACCCTTGCCCGTGGAGCTGCAATGGTCTAGTCCCTTCCCGAGGCAGGTGGAGCAAACTGTGGTTGTGTTTCGACCAAGCCCCCCCTATAGGCTCCAACTGGTCCCTGCTGGCAGTGACATTGGTAGGGCCAAGGTAAAATCCCAGCAAGCCTCCACTGAGTTACCCAAAAGCCCCAGCCCCTCAAAACCCCTTAGGTCTGTACCTACTTATCTTTTTGATGCTCCTCCTGTATTCAAGCAGCGTTGAATTTCCCTTAATCAACTCTCCTGGGCTGAATTCTGCGGAGTCCCTCTGGTATGTGTCACTTCATCGCCATCTTCCTGGAAGTCCCTGTCTACTTTACATATGCATCTGGTGACACAGAAAATATGATGGTTCCAGTGAGGCATGTCTTCGTCCTCAAAATATCTTTGCATTTTAATGCTTCAAAGTGGTATTTTGTAGATTTTCCCAATGCAGTTTGTCATTTGATTACTTGATTGCTACTTTCATTGGTTATGGGTATAAGTAAAATGAAATATTTCACAATTTCAGTATTTTCTCTTTATCATGTTGTGTACTGGTCCTGTCATAATTTTACCCCCACTATGTAATCCATTCTGAAGGTGGTTGTTGATTTTAATCAGTAAATGCCTCAAGGCATCTAGATTTTAAGAACACAAGTTGTTAAGGAGTTTTCATTCAATTCTGATACTGTGTTTATTTTTTATATGGTCTAACTTGATATTTTGTTCAGGTTACTTATTGGATAAATATAATGAAGGGGTCTTCATGCACACCTTTTTTTTGATACTGAACCAGACACAAACACACACACACACACACACACACACACACACCCTTTGTTCTGGTTGAATATCTGCCTGCGGTTCCACCTGAAAACAATCAAATGTCCTTCAAATCATATTCTTTCCAAGGGTTATGCATAATTTATAGTGATTCACACAGTTTAATATCTTTTCCTGGTCAAGATAACATAGGCAAGCATCTTTCTAGTAGTCTTTATTTTCAACCAAGATGCATTTCACACCGATAGTAGCATACTTCCTTCAATGTCTTCTTCTTGATTAAAACTTGGAATTTCTGTCAGCTCCCTGTCATACTGCTGAAGTTGTATTTGGATTTTCATCAGAAATTTTATTTTTGTGTGATAGTAAGGATATTGTTCGATAATGTCTGTATTTTATTTTGAATATGTAAGGAAAAGGTTCTATCATTGTATGTTGGTGAAATAGCTGTCTACCTTTTTCTTATGTTTGCATCAATGACTGAATTCTTCCAACATAAATTCCACTGGTTGAAACGTCTTATGTGGTGTTCTAACAATTCCAGGAAACCAGCTCACCCCTACTTTTTGAAAACCAATTCCTTCACTGAAGTTTATCTGTCTTCATTCAATGCCAATTATACATTATAATATACCTCAATAAATTTTTGAGTGTCAATCATTTTTTTAAAATTGTGACCATGTGTTCCCTTTATCTTCTTCTGATGCTTCTTGAATGGATCAACATTTTGTTTATTGATGTTGTTTTTTTGTGTCATCAAGTCTGTTCTCACTCACAACCACCCAATGTAGAGCAGAATTAAACATTGCCAACTCCTGTACCATGCTGACATTTGCTGTTTGCTTATGGTGAAAATAGAGGTATAGAGATTAAGGAGCTAGGGTGAGACTCAATATTATCTGTTGGGTAAACTTTAATGACTACCAAGGAGTATATTTTCTGCCTATATATGTGAAAACCTAATCCATAATTTGGGATGTGTGGAAATATAAATGTTAAACCACCTTCTTACACTTTTTTGTAATGCTAAACTTGTGAAAACAGTAACATCTTATTTACATATTTTAAAGAGGTAACCTGAAGACAGCATGTATTTCCTATAACTAAGTTATAATTCATGTGTAAAGATGATAGAAAAAATCCCATATGAAGAGAGAGAAAATTTGACAATATCTAATGGCACAATTGGATCATAAAATTACTGTTAATATAAAGTATTTATATTTAAAAATATATTTACAACTTTGCCTATTTTTTTCTAAATAGTGTTACTGCTAGGTATGTATACTCCACCCACCATATAATTCAATCATCCAATCATGTTTTAAGAGTTGTACAATCATTACCACAATCAATTTCATATTTTCTTCTCATTGTTGTTAGTTCTCATTTCCTTCCAACCTACCAGGCAATTACTACTCCAGCTACTGTCACTATAGATTCACCCACTCTAGATTTCATATACAGAAAACCATGCAATACACAGACAGGAAAGCAGAAACAAATAACAACAACAAAAATGAAAGAGGGCAAAGGGGGAAAACATCAATATGAAAGAAGAAAATATTAAAAACAGAAACAACTTCAAAATAGGTAGAAATGAAAGTGAATCTGAGACATATAAAAACCACAGGTTCGCGAATGGATTTAGGGCTCATACTTAATTCTAGACCCAATTTAAGAACAATCCGTTGCTCTGACATGGCCCCACTGCATACTCACCCTCCCAGAGAAATCTCTATAGATATCTTGCTGTAGCAATGTGCCATGAAGAAAGCAGACTGCCCGGTTTCTTCTCTAAAAGAAACTTTCATGGGAAGGCAGATTTCTAACAGTCCACAACTCATTGTCCTTATCACTCCTAGATTATGTCAATCATTCTATATATATATATATATATATATATATATATATATATATATATATATATATATATATATATATATATATATATATATTTCCTCTTTCTGAACATTGTAAAATTGCAACAGGCAAGTTCTGAGTATGAAAATTTTACCTCCTTTAATTTTGTTTTTGCAGCCATAGTCTTTCTTATCTTATTTTGAGGATTGTTGGGCTCTTTCCTGACCTTGACTTAAACCTTTGAATCGACGCGTTCATGGGAACTGTACCCTCAAATGTTTGGGGGAACATTGGAGATGATAGTGCTATTTTTTTCTTTCAATCCCCTTTTGTTGATGTAATGATAATAAGTGCAGGATTAATCAGTGCGCTCATGGCTTGAGGAGAGATGACAGATGAAACACCCTCAATTTCAGGGCAGAAAACGTTTTCCCCTCTGTGTAAGACCCTTACATTGAAAATGTGCATCAAGACTATTACAAAAGCTTCTCATTCCTTTAATTATTATTATACCTGACCTTATAAAATAAAAAAACAAAAAGTTCAAAGTTTTACCTTTGTTTTTTTTGTCAAGATGTGCCTTCAAGTGACCATGAGGAAATTACTTGTTTACATGGAGCGTGGTGTTGTAACAGAGAACACACCACAGAGTGTCAAGCTTAATGGTGCCTGGGAAATGCATGTGCTACAGAGAGCCCTGTGATTGTACCTGCTGATGCTATCTGTTTGGAAAATAGATCTGGAATTCCCTCTACCTCCCCAAAAGTTGTTGCTATATGTTTTGTGTGTGTGTGTTCTCTCTTTAAATTCAATATTCATATGTGTAGATGTCATTTTAAAACAAGAGGTTACTTGATGCAGGATCATGGTGACATTTTCTAAAAAGTCATAACTGGCATCTCAGTGCAAATGTGACTCAGTATATATTTTATGTAAGGTTTCATAATATGTAAGGCTTAAAAATGGTTAATGTTTTCATGAAGAAAATTGCATGCCAAAGCAAATTTGATGTGATAGGTGAGTCATAAAACTGCTTTGAGTTATTCTTTTGTCATGGTATGGTAACTAAAACAAGAATGATGACATTAATGGAGGTAAAAGAAATTCAAGGTTATTTATAGCAGAGAAAGTTTTATTGAAAGTGCTATTAATGTAATATCTTGTATAGCCATTTTTCAATTAAAATATAAATCAACAATTAATTTCCCATTGCTCTCTAAGTATAAATTAATTAAATTGGGTGCTTATTTTCTATAAAAGTATTAACTTAAATTTTAAATAATAAAATTAGAATTTATATTTTTATTTAAAAAATAAATACAAGGTATATAAATTATTATAAGATAAAACCTTCACCATTTTAATACCATTCTGTTTAAATTTATCTGAAACTTAAGCTTGAAGAATTATAATTTATAAAATGGCCCAGTGAGATAATTTACATTTAACAGCTTGAGATTCCACTTGGAGTTATCTGGTTGTAACAAGTAATTTGTTCAAGGTGAAGATTCTTGCTTAAACACCTATGATGTTTGCATATTTCCTACAGGCTTACATTAAATTCATCCAACTGGCTAATGACCTTGACACCAGCTTCCTCCCAGAAAACTGACATGTACATGTGTAAGGTTAAACAAAATGCATAATGGGAAAACCAAGACGAGCAATATGACTATGAGTGGAAGAACTGTCACAAAGGTTCTCATCTTCATAGACATTTTAAACCTATGTCTAACGATCATGGCAAGTACCGTATCCACTCATAGAAGTTGTCTATCTATTGAACTTGACAATTCAAGTTCAGTGTGATAAACTGAAGTTACTGTTTTACATATCAGATAGACTCTTTAAAAATGAAATTATTCTGGGTTATGATCTGAAGAAACGGGTCACTATTCCTGTCACCAGAATGTCTTCACTTTATAAAGACATCTGAAATGTATTGTCAGTAATAGTGCAGCCCCAGATGGGTCACTGTCAGAGGAGGCTGGGGTCAGTTTCTCCTGTTTGGTGGAGAGGGAGTAGACCAAGCACATCCTGCCATAAGCACTGGACTCAATCAGACACTCCTACAAGAGTGTTCAGTGGACTTGATTGGAAACTCAAGTCAGAGGTGGGGAGGCGGTGGGGGGAGGACATGTCAGTCTCAGATAGGGTGATTTCACTTCTGTCAGTGGGTAAACTGGGAAGGGCAACCTGCCATGAGGAAAAAAAGAGGTAACATTGATTATATAGAGACCCCCATGGAGTATGCACCCTGTGTTATGATCCTAATCAAATATTTCTATCCAAACCTTGAGATCCAGGCTGCTTGCTATAAACAACTGGAATTTAAGATGCTGTCCTTTCAAGGTGCATGGTATCCTACTTAGACCACCTCAGAAGGCTATAAGTTGGAAATCCTTCTAAGCAAACCAGACTTTAACTTAAACATGTCTGTAAGGGAACTGAAAAAATCCCTTGGAATTCAGGTGGAAACACCTTAATGTGAGAAGAAGCAGATAGCTACTCTCCCAAGATTGTTATTTTGAAAGTCATTTGTCTCTGGTTCAATCCTCCTACTTTGAGGGTAACTAATAATTGCCAACCTAAAAACTAAACTCACTGCCATCAAGTCAATCCGCCTCTTGGCGATCCTATTAGACAGGATAGATCTGCCTGTTTGGGTTTCCAAGATTGCAACTATTTATGGAGTAAAAGACTCATTTTCCCCTCAACAAGCACGTGGTAGTCTCCAACAGCTGACCTTGCGGGTACTACCCCAATGTGTAACCACTACACTATCAGGGCTCCAATTAACCATTTAAGACCATTAGACACTTGCTATGTCCACTCTCTCTGCATTTTATAACATGTCTTAATCTAGGAGACATAGTTCTGCTTTAGTGAGTGAGAATTTTTGAAGATTTTGCCCTATTTGCAGTTTTCATTGTTTGCATAGTGTCAAGTCATTTACATTTTTAATCTGTACAAGTCAATAATCCAAGTATTTTAGTCTAAAAACTGTCCTAAACATGTATACACTATTTTTCTCAACAGTATTTTAAGTTCTGTTCCATACAGAATAGTGTATTAAATTCTCTCATCTGGACAAGGAACATATTAAAACTGTAGATAGATGAATGATTTTTGAGTTCACACTTTAATATTAATCCCTAGTAGAAGAACAACTAGTTCTTTTAATGTGACCCTAATCCATACTTACCCTCAGATCGAGATCATTAAAAAGATGGGTGGTGAAGAAATCAGAACATGGTCAGGTATCAGAAAGAATAGTGTATCGAGTCTAGTAGCCTATCTTAATATAAACAGCCATCTAAAAGAGGTGTCATTTAAGCCCACATGAAAGAAGCACACTAGCCTGTGTGATCCAAGGATTGTAAATAGTAAAATCCAATAACAGAGGAGAGAACTGTATTAGAGCTTAAATTCTGAGCACTTAGTTTACAAAATGGTATGGATTACAGCAAAAGCCTCAAATCCATTTTCAGAGTCCCTGTATGGATTAAGCCTCTGGGGAATCCCCTCTGATCGTTGACCCCACCAAAACCAAACCAGACTCACTACCATAAAGTTGCGGCCATCTGACATAGACTCCCTAGTGGGTTTCTGAGAGTAGAAAGCCTTGTCTTTCTCCTACCCAGTGGCTGGTGGAGTTGACCATAGAGATCAAAGCCCATCACGTAACCACTACACTACCAGGGCTCCTCAGGGCTATTGAGCAGGGATGCGAACAGTCTTGCTATCAGAGTGCACTGGAAAGCAGACTAATGATGATATAGTTAGCTTAAAATTTGACATTTATTGATTCTCCCTTTTGATCAATTAAATTCTTTTTCAATGTTTTATTTTCTGATTTGCTTCAGTTGAGGTTTTTCTTCGTTATATTGGCTATTGTTCTTATTGTTGTTGTTCGTTTGTTTCATGGTTTTCTTTATATGAAATCCAGGGTAGCAAATCTATAGAGTCAGTAACTGGATGAAGAGTTTCTTGGGGTTATGGCAGGAAAGTTTGGGAGAAATGGGTATCTAATAATAATGAATGCAATCATGTAGAAACGATTCTAAAATTGTGATGATGATTGCACAACTTGCTTTTAAAAATTGTATTGCATTTGAATGATGTGTCAATAAAATGTTATAAACACTTAAGAAAAATACAAAATATAAGAGGAATTACCAATGTTGGCACATAACTGTTATTTAATCTACATATTTATTCTGATTTTTAAAATTGTGCAATTAAAATTAATTTTAAATTAAGTAACTTTAGAACACCACATTTAGGCTAATATCTATAGGTATTCTATGACTCTAAATGTTCTCTAAGAGTAAAATTTTTCCCTGGAGTTCCACTATATACAAAAATTCCTCTACTTTGCATCAAAATTAATTTTTCTAAGTGGTTTTCAATAGAGTATTATATAATTTATTTTAAGGCAACAAACATTTCAAATACATATTTATACAATTTAATTTCATTAATTTGAATAAGACATTTTTTCTTCTCTATATAGTTCAATTCCTCTATTTATAAAATATGGAAACAGTCATTGTATTACATTATTTATTTTTATCTTCTTTAGGAAATTATTAATATTTACCTCGACTTTTCATTCTTTTGCTACGTGTTTCTGTCCTTTATACTGTTTGTTAAGTATTTGATAGTTCCTGGATTTCCAGATGATTGATATATGTATTCATTGCTATTATTTTTAAATTTTTATGGTTTTCTTGGGAAATTAAGTGCTGTTATTCAAGCTTTGCCCCCATTTTAAATGCAGAGATAGTAGAGAATTATTACCTTACTATATTGTTGAGGCTTTTTGTTTAAGTAATCTGGCAAGCATAATGTTTCATATTGGATTTAGAATTAGTCTTAAATGGTGACACATTCTTTTCCATACAAAGCATTCTTATTGAGCTAGTTATTTAAAACTTAAATATACTTTTAAAAAGACTGTTGCTAGTAATAATGGAGAGATCCAAATAGCATTCTAACTGGTTTAATAAAATTCCATTTGTTCCTTTAAAATCTTCATATTGTGTAACTGACAAGCTTCTTCTACTATCTTTATCAATAATTGTATTTCTAATGAAGCAATCCATACAACATTAAAAGTGGAAAGCAAAACAATATTTTGGGCACAGAAAACATTGAAACTCTAACATTCTATAGCTTTATTATAGCCCAAACAGCATAGTTTTACCATAAGAAAATGTTAAAAACAAAAAGTCAAAACACTCATATGTGGTCTTAAATATCAATAGATTAGATGGAATGTGAGTAAAAATGTGGTATCATTATAAGAAATTATATTCTTCCATGTTTTTAATTGATAAATGATTATAAGGAGAAAGCATATTCATAAAGAATATGTAAAGGACAGACGTGTATAATTCTATGTGAAGAGAGGGTAATGAGGAAATTTGTATTATAATGACAAGGCAGACAAAAAAAACTAAATTATTTAAGCATGAATCTTATAAACTAGTTTGTCTAGATAAAACACTGATATAATTGCTAAAAATTACCTAAATATAAATATTTTAAAATCTAAGATGTTTTAAGAAACTATCTTCTTAAGTATTTTATTTAATATTGATTAACCAGAATGTTTAGATCCTAAAAATGAACAGTTTAAAATCAAACTGCTGGGATTTATGTTCTTATTTTATTGCTGTAGGTGACTTTGGACAAATTATTTTATATAGCGGCACGTCGTCAATTTTTCATTTAAAGGGTGGGATAGGAATCATACGTCCTTCATAAAGATATTGTGGAAATCAACATAGGAAAACACATACAGAGTGTACACCATCACGTTGCTTGAATTCGCAAAATGTTAGCTGATAACCCTCTTCTCATCATTGCTTTATGAAAATCACTGTGAGAATCCAAATTTGAGAACAACAAAACACGGCTCCTTTCCAAAAGGGGGAATCAGTCTGTTTACAGATTATACAAGGCAGTGGATAGAAAGAAGGAAAAAAACTATAGTGATTTTTGAAAACTGAAACCTGTGTTTGAGTGGTACAGCAAATTTACAGATGATTGAAAGCTCTCTGATTAGAACTTTACAGATTTATTTCCAGTCTGGATGTTTGCTATTACTTGAAGCAGTTGTTTTTCTGATTCATAATTTTCATTAAATCAAACTTTAATTAAAAAGTTTCTGCCTGGAGACTTGATTTGAAATCCTGGGCAAGGCTCAGTAGGACTATTTGCCTGTTTGTGACAACATTAAATGTCAGACTGAAAAAATGTCAGTTAAGCAGATGGATAATTGTGTACTTGAACACTGTAAATGTTCAGATGTATTTTAGCATACATTTTAATATAATCTATGAATAAAAATATAACTCATCTAGAAATACCATCTAGTACAGGGGACTTCAAAAAGTTCAAGAAACAATAGAATGAAAAATATTTCCACATACTTTTTGATGTCCCCTTGTCTGTAAATTCACATATAACATAGTAATACAATACACATTATAGCAATGATGCAGAAGGAAAGCCTGCTTATCTGTTTACATGAGACCACCACCAAGAAACGCATCTGGTAAATAATTATTCATATATGGAAGCTTTGCCTGGGACCCTGGCGATTACATATCAAACGATGATCCTCAAAGTCCACAGTTTGAAACCAGCAGGTGCTCAGCAAAGGAAAGACTGCGCTTTCTACGTCAGTAAAGAGTTCCAGCCACAGACACCCACAGGGGCAGCTCTACCCTGTCCTATAGGGGTGCCAATAGTCTGAGTTGACTGACAGCAGTAAGCGAGTAGCTTGCGTAACATATGATCTTCGTCGTGATTCCATAAAAAGCAGAAACTGAGACAAGGGACATGGAGTGTACTTGTGATCATAAAGACCAAGAGTAAGAAGACGGGGCCATGAAGCAAAGGAGGAACAAGAGCACATGAGCAGCTATTGACATAGGCAATAAAGATTCAACTTTGCGGGGAAGTGCGAGAATCATATAGGATGCATTCTGGGATGTTTTCTTCACCAACTCCCAGTGTTTGAGCTCCTTCTGATGTCTGTAATGCACTAGTCCAGGGTCACATCAGTCAGTTTGTATGAAGAAGTAGAAAACACAATTTTAGAGGAATCTTTCACAGATTGAAAGTGAAATTGCACGAAAATTCAATTGTAGCTGAACTTAGAGCAGGACCACTGAGCCCCCAAAATATCTGATACACTATCCATATACTATCCATCCCTTGCCCTGTTAAAATTCCTTGTTTTTAACATTAAGTTGCCAATCTGCAAATATTTGGTCAACCTCAAGCTCTTAAAAAATTCACAAAAATATATTAAGAATACGCTAGAAGCTATGTTGCTGCTGCTTATTCTTGGGCTGTAAATGCTATTCATTTTACCCTTCCTTTACTACTTTTAGTAGATTTTCCTCATTGTTGGCCATCATTTCGACTGGTGGCTGGGGGGGGGGGGGCGGAACCAAAAGCAACTGGTTACTATTTTCTCATAGTGACTTCACATATGTCAGAGGAAAATTATGCTCTGAAGGGTTTTTATGAGCGCTTTTTCAGAAGTAGACCCCAGGACTTTCTTCCGAGGAAACTTTGGGTAGAGTCCAACTTCCAATCTTTTGATTACCATCTGATTCCGTTAACCATTGCATATTTGATAAATCTGATACCTTGTCAGGTCATGAATGTTGTAAGTTTCCTTTTATTGCAATCAACAGGCATACAGGTACCAAGAGAGGCAACTAGAAATTTCTCTGGTTCCCACATTTACTTGTGTGCCTTAGGTTGCAATGATTCTATATACTCGTTGCATTTATAGCTTTTACTACAATCTTCTCATGACATGTTAGGCATTCCGGAATGACAGCAGGCAGCTTAGCACAGTTGACAGCAAACCCATGTCAATGATCCCATGAGAAATTGTTGCTATTACCGTGTCTGCTCCACATGTGGGCGAATTGACTGAATTGCCTAGACAATTTGCACCATTCACCTGGGGTGGATCCATTGAAATGAGATACAAAGATTCTTTGACTTTCTGCTATTTTTCAAATGTGCATTCACATTGTTATTCCAAACTGTCTTAGTTACCACCTTGAATCCTGTTTATTCTGGGAAGTATGAGCAAACTCTGGGACCATTTGTCATTGTCTGGTTTGATACACAGAGGTTCCCTATGATGTTCAGCCAAATTGAAAGCACCCAACAACAACATCAACAATGGGATCAGGAGTTGATTGCCATTGAGTCAATCCTGGCTCATATGTACTGTATTCATTACTGTATCCATTACATGCGCTCTCCTTAACTGATCATTTGACTTGGAGATCTGATGATGTGCACATCACCATGGGTACTTGTGGTCCATAGTTGCTCATGTCTTATTGCTTTTCAAACAGTTGATAGCTACCAGGGCCCAGTACCATGGGAGGAGCTGTTTCTCTAAGGTGATAGTTCTCCCTCCTTGTCAGATGACTGTTCCCAAGTCCTTAAAGCCCATACAGTGACTCTCTTATGGGAATTTGACCAACACTCTTTCAGTGCATCTATATCAACCACAGTACAGACATCTTCAGCAGCCTTGAATCTCCTAGATCATGTAGTTCAAATGCCAAGAATTTTTAAGCATAATCTGAACCTGATGCAGAGTCTTACTGATCTGAGTCTCACTTGAAACTAGTAGCCATGTAAGTTATCTGAATAGTGAATCTGAGTAGTATGCATAATTACAAGTATGGCATCTACTATCCTTCTAACGTATTAAGGCCCAGTCAAGTGTTGGAATCTTGATTTAGTAGTAGGGGAATTAAAAGGAAAAGGATAGATTCTTTATTTTGTAGGTGCTGTTCTGGAATGTTCTAGATAATTCAAAACAGTAAAAAGTTCAACAAATGAACAGTCTCAGAATATATTTTAGTTTTGTCTTCCAACAACCAGAGTACAGTACTACTTTCTATTTATTTGAGGAATTAGCATCTACAAAGTCAACATAAAACTCTATGCAATGTTATGATATTAAATCCTGGCAGGTTACATTTGGGGGAGAGTAATTATAAAACAGCAAAACTATCCATCTATTCTGCTCCCATTTTCACTTCAAAATGAACTTTCTTTGTTTTTTAAAAAAATGAACTTTCTTTTGATGTAAATTGGAAAGAGAGCGTTTATCAAATCAGTAGTCAACAATTTCCAGAGGTTTTGATCTATTTCAGTAAATGTATCACTTCCATCTTAGTGACTAATAAGACTTCCACTGGATTTACTTTACTTCGCTATCATCTGGTACTGCCCATATGCTGAAACAGGTGCCATCAAAGTAAATTAAACAGAGATAAACTGGCAACCATACTACTTGTTTCATTTAAATCTGAGGATGGAGCCAAACTTTGCAAATGCAAATGGTATTCAATTATGATATACTAAGTTGCCTAGGGAGCCAGTGGCACAGATTCATGGCCTTCATTTTGGCCATTCCCATCATTGTGCCATATAATTCAGAGTCAATGTATTGACTGACAGCTGCCAATACTACTTATCCCAGTTATGTCTTTGAAAACATGTGGTTTGACTAGAGCATCTGTCATAAGGCAGAAAAATTGGCCTCATCATCTGTCCTCTCTCCACCATTTCCTACCTTAATCAGCAGCTCAATATAACTTTTATGAGATAAAGCTCTTATCTCATAAACAAATACCCATAGTGTATTTGTTTTTCTGTTGTGTAACAAGTTTTCACAAATGTGGTGCCTTAAAACAACAGACACATATCATCTCACATTTTCTAGTCTGGAGAGAAGGGTTGTCATGGCAAGTTCATTGCATATGTGCTTCCAAAGTTGAAATCAAGTCATCAGCCTGACTGCACTTTTTTCACAAGGTTGCTATTCTCTTCTGAGCTCATTTGCTGGATCTGTAAGCTTTTGTGTCAACTTGACTGGGCCATTCTCAGTAATTTGGAAGTTAAAGCCTCTCCTATAATACAGTCTGGTACAATACAATCAATTCCATGATGGGAGCTACTATGAGGCATGCAGTTACTCAGGTCATAGCCATGATGATCTTTCTTTGGGGTGAATGTCCTACTGCATATTGAGGTAGAGACCGGTGGAGAGCTTCACTCTCCATGTTGACATGGATTCCATATCTTTTAGACTAATCTCCAGTTCTGGAGTTAACAACCTTCCACACTGCCTTCTGATCTTGGCTGTTATTGCCAACCCTGGGTGCCCTTAGAGCCTGATAACTTTGGATTTATTCTACTCCGCCAGCCTCTCACTTCTATCTGCTAACACACTCCAGCTTAAGGTTTTCCTGCTTCAACTACCTGTTTCCTAGTCTATTGGCCTTAGAAGGTTCAAGATTCAGGAAAAGTCTCCAGCTTAACATCTGACCCATGGACTGAACCACGTGGTGCTTATCCAGTACAGCTTAACACACTTGCTATTGACAGAGTGCATATCCCTTTAATTATATTACTGAGGTCTGTTTTCATGACCTTTCTCAGCTCGTAGTGTTAGAATGCCCTTAAGTGCTTGCCATGTAACTCCCGCCATGACCCTTCTCAGGGTATGCTAGTTTATTTCTTCAGTGGCAATAGCAATGCTTCCTTCATGCTTAATGAAAATATCTATCTCTTAAAGGGCTGGCTCATTTAATTAGATTAGGCATACTCAGGATATTCTTCCTTGTGATTAATAAATTCAGGAAATTTAATGACATCTGAAATATTTCTTCTCTTTGTCAGACAATATAACCTGATTATGAGAGTGAAATCTCTCCCATTCACAATTCCACCCTTAGCAATATTGTTGTTAAGTGCCCGCAAGTGGTTCCAAATCATAATACCCCTGCGTGTCACTGAACAAAACTCCACACAGTTCTGCCCCTTTCTCACAGTCGCTCTGATGTTTGAGCCCATTGTTGTAGGCACTGTGTCAGCCTATTTTGTGTAGGGCCTTCCTTGTTTTTGTTGTGCCTACACGTTACCAAGCATGATTTCCTTCTCCAGGGAGTGATCTCTCTTGATACTATGTCCAAAGTACATGAGATGAAGCCTCACCAATTTTGCCTTTAAGTAGCATTCTGGTCGTTCTCCTTCAAGACACCCACAGGCAAAAGGCAGTGATTGTACTGATCATATTCCCCAGAGGTCAGAAATCTTGCAAGCCACCTAAAAATTCTTCTCACCACACCTAGTATTATTTCCAACATAGATTCTTTATATTGTAATTTTTCAAAAGATTAGAATATTAACCTTCTTCCAGAGAATATTTACTCTAGTAAATAGCTTCAGGTTCCATTGGGAAATGATTAGTTCTATGATAGCATATTCTATTGGAGTATATCGGCAAGTCATAAAAAAAAATCATCTGGCAATAATGTTCCTCTCTAACTAGTTCTGTTATGTGCACCAAAAATAGTGTCAATGTTTTAGAGGTTAAGAACCATTAATATCACAGCAGGAAGCATAACATTGCTATTCCTAATTTCTATATGAAAAACAAATGCCCAGTGGTCTCAAATTAAGACGTCTATGCACACACACACATCCATATACACTATAGAAACACATACAGTAAGTACAACTCTACTGATGACTAACCGTATGACCTGAACAAATTGTGTACATTGCATAGGAAGTTTTCATCTCGAAAATAAAAGGGTCTTTCAAACATCAATATTTAATTATTCTGAAGTAGATAATTTTTCTTATAAATTCTAGCCACCCAATGTGTACATAATTTGTTTTTACCCCTTTATTTGAAAATGAGTAAATGTTTCTACAAGATCTGCAATGATAATTTTAAAATTGTGTATTATAAAACCAATCAACTCAATAGTGCAGGAAGTTCTATTGTAGCACAGTACTTTCTAGCATTTCTGAAGAAGACGCCAATAGCTCTACACCTACAAGGAGTATGGATTAACTGGGAAGACAAAAGTTTTACTAGTTCAACTGTTAGTGGCTGTTCAGTCTACGTAGAGACATGTTAACAAAAAGGCCTGAAAAATCAGACATTGAAAACTACAATTACACTGTGACATACATGGAATTACCATGATTTGAAATCCACTCCAAAGCAACTGTTTTTTAAATATTTATACTAACTTTAACTACAGTGGACTTGAGTAAAAGTGAGATGAGCTCTAAAGAACTGCAAAAGAAGCAGAAACAGAAGAAGAAGAGGAAGAAGAAGAAGAAGAAGAAGAAGAAGAAGAAGAAGAAGAAGAAGAAGAAGAAGAAGAACTATCATTATAAACAGTCAGGGACTATCTATCTCAAGCACTCAAGCTCTTGTGAACCAGAACTCAGTAAATCTTTTATAGTAGAGAACTGAAGAACAAGTTTTTAAAGATAAAATTTTGCAGAATAAAATTTCATCTGACAACTATCATTGTATAGGGAGAAGGCTTCCTACTCCTGTTCAAAATGGGTACATAAGCAAACATAGTGAAGAAACTGATGGCTATCAAAAGATATAGCATCTGGGGTCTTTTTTAAATTAATCATTTTATTACGGGCTCATACAACTCTTATCACAATCCATACATACATCAATTGTGTACAGCACATTTGTACATTCATTGCCTCATCATTCTCAAAACATTTGCTCTCCACTTAAGCCCCTGGTATCATGTCCACATTTTTTCCCCTCTCTCCCACTCCCCACTCCCTCATGAACCTTTGATAATTTATAAATTATTATTTTGTCATATATTGCTCTGCCCAATGTCTCCCTTCACCTACTTTTCTGTTGTCTGTCCCCCAGAGAGGAGGTCACATGTAGATCCTTGAAATCAGTCCCCCCTTTCCAACCCACCCTCCCTAAGCCCTCCCAATATTGTGACTCACACCACTGGTCCTGAGAGGATCATCTGCCCTGGATTCCCTGTGTTTCCAGTTCTTATCTGTACCTGTGTACATCCTCTGGTCTAGCCAGACTTGCAAAGTAGGATTCAGATCATGATAGTGGGGTGAGTGTGGGGGTGGGAAGTAGGGAAGGAAGCATTTAGGAACTAGAGGAAAGTTGTATTTTTCATCGTTGCTACATCGCACCCCAACTGACTTGTCTCCTTCCCAAAACCCTTCTATAAGGGGATGTCCGTTGGCCTTTGGGTCTCCACTCCATGCTCCCCCCTTCATTTACTATGGTAAGATATTTTTGTTCTGACGATGCCTGATACCTGATCCCTTAGACACATTGTGATTACACAGGCTGGTGTGCTTCTTCCATGTGGGCTTTGTTGCTTCTGAGCAAGATGGCCACTTGTTTACCTTCAAGCCTTTAAGACCCCAGACACTATATCTTTTGATAGCAGGGAACCATTAGCTTTCTTCACCACGTTTGCTTATGCACCCATTTGTCTTCAGTGGTCATATCAGGGAGGTGAGCACACAATGATATGATATTTTGTTCTTTGACGCCTAATAACTGATCCCTTCAGCACCTCGTGATCACACAGGCTGGTGTGCTTCTTGCATGTGGGCTTTATTACTTCTGAGCCAGATGGCTGCTTGTTTATCTCAAGCCTTTAAGACCCCAGATGCTATATCTTTTGATAGCCGGGCACCATCAGCTTTCTTATTTACCCTCTTTGTCTTGAGTGGTTGTGTTGGGAAGGTGAGCATCATATAACACCAATTTAATAGAAAAAAGTATTCTTGCATTGAGGGAGTAAATGAGTGGAGACCAAATGTCCTGCTATCTTAATACTAGACCTATAAATATATGCACATAGATCTATTTCCCCATTCTCATATATAAATATATTCTCATATATAAATAAATGTCATAAATAAATAAATAAATAAATGTCAAATATAAATAAATGTCCTGCTATCTTAATACTAGACCTATAAATATATGCACATAGATCTATTTCCCCATTCTCATATATAAATATATTTGCATATGTAGATGTCTTTAGCTAGACTTCTAGAGAAGCTGAAGAAAACTTAAGAGCTTTGTCTGATGCTATGAAGAGGAATAACATTAGAATTATTGACTTACTGGAGGAAGACACAACAAAGAAGTCATCTGCAACAATAGTGAGAGAATTCTTGGAGGAAAACTTCCCCAGCTTAATGAATGAAAACCAGGCAACCATTCAGGAGGCTGAAAGAACACCAGCTAGATTGAATCCCAAAAAGATGTCACCAAGGCACATAATAGTTAAATGATCCAACTTTGAGGAAAAGGAGAAAATCATGAGAGCAGCTAGGGAGAAACAAGCAACCACATATAAAGGCTCCCAAATAAAAATATGCTCAGACCTCTCAGCAGAAACTATGAAGAAGAGGCGAGAGTGGAGTAACATATTGCAAAAATTGAAGGAAAACAATGCAAACCCAAGAATACTCTACCCAGCCAAATTATCAATCAAGATACACAGAAAGTAAGAGTCTTCTCAGACAAGGAAAACTCAAAGAACACGTTAGAAGAAACCCAGCCCTACAAAAGATCCTTGCTGACCCAGTATGGGCAGAAGAACAACACTCACCAAGCATAAATAAGAGACCGTCGCATAGAACAATCTCACCCAGAGGAAAAAAAAGAGAAAACAGACCTCAGGATAGCATTGACTTGGAAAGATTTCAAAGGCTGCTGAGGTAAGCTTTTAAAAAAATGCAAAAGGGGAATATGGAAAAAGCTACGGTATACAAACATTCCTGGGGTGAGGACCAGGTAATGTGACAGGGACCAGACCAAATACAGGGATACACATGGTAGACAACTAAAACGGAGGTGGGGACAGGATTAAAATAATAAAGAAAAGGGTAGCGGGGGCACAGACAGTAACCTACCCAAGGGGAGAGGATTGTTTTTATCTCCACTGGGAAAGACGGACCAGCTTCAACCACTGCTCCAAGATGTGAATGCAACATGTCGGCGTGGAGTAGGGAACCAGTAGAGAGGCATGCGGGGCCGGCCCCAACCCCTACTACTAAGTGGACACCCGCCCCTTCCCTCAGAAGAATTTATTTCAAAGGATGGCACTGAATCTACAGCTCCGGGAGAGGGACATATCTGATCATAGCACACGGGTTCTGGTGAAGGGGGATGAGGAGAGAGTGGAACACGTCCTGGCTAACCAGGCCGTGAGGACAATGTTCCCAATTAGAGCAGACAGTAGACAGAGAGGATTAAATGGCCGGCCCTACTATGAGACATGACGCCCCTCACGGAACCATAGTCCTATAGGGGACAACACCAGAGCCAAAGTGTGGGAATTGCATCTCACAGGATCCAGCCATGCTGAGGCAAAACATTAAGGGGGTGCAACAGAACAGCAAGGGAATGGAGCGACAAGGTCCCGAGGGAATGCTGAAGGTGAACTTTGGGGGAAGGGCGTGGTGCTCCAACAGACTGGACTGGAAAACACTCCTAAAGACCAACAAATGATCCTTGAACTAATTACAAGCTTTTCTTTCTTGTGTTTTTTTTTGTCATTGGTTTGTTGTTGTTTTGTCGTATATTATTGCTTGGTTTTGCTCTGTCTTGTTTTTGTGTATGTTATTACCACTGCAGGCCTGTCTAAACAAGATAGGCTGGATGAACTATTAGAGGAGAAAACAACGGGACTGACAGTTCTGTGGGGACATGGGGAAGGGGGAGGGGGGAGGAAAGGTAGTGAGTGGTGTTGTGGTGTTAATAAACGCAGGGACAAGGGAACAACAAGTGATCCAAATCGGTGGTGAGAAGGGTGTGGGAGGCTTGGTTGGGCATGATCAAAGGTAATGTAACCAAGAGGAATTGCTGAAACCCTGGTGGGGACTGAGCATGATAGTGGGACAGGAGGAAAGTCAAAGGAAATAGAGGAGAGACCTGGGAGGCAGAGGGCATTTATAGCATCTGGGGTCTTAAAGGCTTGAAGATAAATAAGCGGCCATCTAGCTGAGAAGCAACAAAGCCCACATGGAAGAAGCACAGCAGCCTGTGTGAACATTAGATGTTGATGAGGATCAGGTATCCAGAACAAATGTGAATGGTGGGGGTGGGGTGGGGTGAAGTTTGGAGTGGAGATCCAAAGCCCATCTGTAGACAATTGCACATCCCCTCACAGAGGGGTCACAGGGAAGAGATGTGCCAGTCAGGGTGTAGTGTAGCCCTGATGAAACCCACAACTTTCCTCTAGTTCTTTAAAGTTTCCTTCCCCCACTACCATGACTTTAGTTCTGTCTTACAAATCGTATTGGACCAGAATACGCACACTGTCGCAGAAAAGAATCTGCAACACAAGGAATCCAGGATAGATAAACCTTCCCGGCCCAATAATGAGAATAGAGATACCAGGAGGCTTAGGGGAAGGTGGGAGGAGAAAGGGGCAATTTATCACAGGGATCTACATACAACCTCCCTGCCAAACAATGGAAAAGTGGGTTAAGGGCGATGGAGGACAATGTAAAATATGAAAATAATAATCTATAACTTATCAAGGGTTGATGAGGGAGCATGGGTCAGGGAGGGATGGGGAAAATGAGGAACTGATATCAGGGGCTCAAGTAGAAACAAAATGCTTTGAAAATGATGATGGCAGCATATGCACAAATGTGCTTGACACAATGGATGAATGCATAGATTGTGATAACAGATTAAAGAGCCCCCAATAAAAAATATTTAATTAAAAAAAATGACAATCTCAACAGTTCACAGGAGCAGGACTTCCCTGTCCTATGGGAGTGCTCTGGGTTGCCATCGGCTTGATGGCAATGGTTTTGATTTGGTTGAGAAATTAAATAAGCACAGTTGACAGAAACAGTCATACAGGATGGTCACGTTTAATTTTAGGTAAGTACAAATTTGTGAAATCACCTTTACCTATTTAATTAGTTATTTATGCATAAGAAAGCCAGCTATTATTAAGCTAAATTCTAGCTCTCTTCACTGAAGGTTTGACATACCTCCCTAACTGCAAACTTAACTCCATAAAGATTTTATCTTGCTATGCTCCACAGCCCCCAATTTTCCTTACTAGCTTCACTCAGTATCCTTCAAAGGATTATGTGTGCTACTGGCAAAAAACAAATGAACAAATAAACTAAAATAAGAGAAAATGTAAAATATTCTATTTCTAATCCCCATCAATTAAAAAAGTTAGTTCATAAATTTTTCTCCATTTCAGATTTCTGATAGATTTGAAATACTATTGAATTCATGTTCACATTGTTTTAAAATTGCATTGTCTTTTTCCTAGAAATGTGTTTTTGTATATCTTATTACTTTACACTTTAGAATATTAAACTGTGTGAGTAATTTATTATCCTATAAACTTCCTTCATTGGAAATAATTGATTCTTTTCCGGATTTTTCTCATGTAATTTTATGTTGTCAGTAATTTTAGACAAGCTTACTGCACAGCTCAAGGATACAGTCACAAAGTAACTCGAATGAGAACATTAGAGACCCTCCCTGCCTTGCTTCCTTTTCTCACTTTACACTGTTCACTGTCAGTAAAGACCCACAGTAATTTCATTTTAGTGTCATTAATTTTTGTTTTTAAATTGAACCCTCTGGCTTGATAATTCAATTTCTTGATGAAATCATATGGTATTTCTCTTTTCATTAATTTAGTTTTGAAGCATGCATATTATATGTAAGTTTCTTGGATTAGACAGCAAAATCAGCAGAGTACAGAGGTATATTGAGTGTACTCTTCTAATTGACACCTTTTAAAAATGGTACAATGCTCTTTTGCAGTGTGTAGATTGGCCTTTCTGGTCCCTACATATTTATCTATTGCTTAGATACATTCTCAAGTATGGACATTGCACTGGGCACCTTCTAGTGTCTATTGCTCTTCTTGATTTCAGCACCCTATTAAATGTCTACTAGTTGTTCACATGCCCTCTTTGTGTCTTCTATTAAGAGTCCCAAACTTCCAGGAATGATATTCCACTGATCCTGGATTGGGTGCTTAGTACAGACCTGGAGACAGATTTGCTTAATCGGTGTCAAGAACCTTCTAATTCTTTAATATCTGAGATTTCAGGCAATGGTCTTTTTCAGATTTCTCAAATTGGAGCTGCATTTTCAATCAGAATGTGGAAGAAGTATAGACACCCATCAATATTACCTATGATGCGATTCATGCTTCTTCTTGAAGACCCTGCAGGTGTGTATGTGACCCTTCATCTTTATGATAGGAGGTGTGTGAGTGGATTATCACAAGCTGAGGTGTAAAACAATCTTGTGGTGAGGCACCTTTATGTGAGGCATGTAAGACATGGGACTGGAAATAACAAAGAACTAGATTTAACCTTGACTGAGCATCTTTCTGTCAATTTGTACTGAATGATTTATCTTCTTTTTTCCCCTAGCATTACTTTAGGTTCTCCTGCTAGTAGATTGCTGATGTGAAAGTTGGCAATTTAAATCCACCAGCTGCCCAGTTAGAGAAAGATATTTCATTATTCTTCTATAAAGATATACTGTCTGGGAGACCCCCTGGGAGAGTTCCACTCTGTCTACATGGTTTCTCTGAGCAGGAATCAACAGGATGGTAACACGAGCTTTGTGGATCCTATTGGTAAAATACCTCAGTAATATCAACCTTGAGGTCTCTTGAAAGGAGGAAAGTAGATAGTGTGTATCAAGTAACTAGAAATTTCCCTACTACAAAGTAGATATTCTAGAAATTGTAGTTTCCTTCTCTATCCACACAATGAAATCATAGTAGAGTTCATCTATGCTATGTCTATAGATTCATTATAAGATACTGCTTCTGAACTACTGTGTATAGTATTCTAAAGGGACTAGCAAGTCCAAATGCAGATTTTATATTGATAATATTTCTACTCCCACCTCGATTTGGCTCTGACTTAAGACAAAGTATCATTCATATATCTATATATCTACATATTAATATCATCTATGTATCTGCACATCTGTATAGATAGATACAAATCATTTATACAGCCTCCTCCTTTCTCACCCCACAAAACCATGTATATAATTTTTTTAATCTAAATTTTGACTGAACTGGGAATTTGCCATCATTAACTGGCTACCTTGGGACAAGGAAACTATGTAAAGGGTTACAAGAGTGGACAGAGGGCTCTATATCTCTGTTTTCCAAATAGATTCAAAATGTAAGTGTATTATTGGAAGGGCTAATGGACTCTACTATCCACCAATTCTATCTATCAGGCCTACTTTACAGAAATTTTGTACCAGTTTGTACCACCAGTGAGAGTTTGTTCACAATACTTTACTGGAAAATATTGGAACAATTAGACTAATTAGAGCTATATTATAATAAAATGTGAATCCATGTTTTCATCATGAAAAATAAAAGGTTGTCATCAGGGGAATTTCAACTCCTGGTGTCACAGGAGAACTGTGTTACATGGATTTTCAAAGGTTGGCTTTTTGGAAAAATGTCATCACACTTTTATTCCGAGGGCCTCTGAGTAGATTCAAACCCCCAAACTTTCAGTTAGAAGCCAATATGTTAACCATTTTCACCAACTACTATAGAGCAACAGTATGGTTGAAAGAAAAGGCTCAGTAACTTGTATTGAAGATGTTTTGCCTACAGTTGTGCTGAAATAGGTAGTATATTTGCTTATGTGACTTGAGAGGTTAAGGTCATAAGGACCCTCTATATTAAATTAGGAAAATTAAAACAAGTCCACAAGATCTGAAATATGACCTGAGGCTATCCCATGTGAATTTCAATATCACCTCAAGACCACATTTGAGCTTCTGAGCACTGATGACAGAAGACGTGATCATGTGTGTGGGAGGCCATCAAGAGCATCATTCATGAAGAAAGCAAAAGGTCATTAAAGACATAAAATAAAGACAAGATCAAAGCAGATGTCAGAAGAGACTCTGAATTTGCTCTGAATCTTAAAGGTGAAAAAGCAAATGGAAAAATTATGAAGTCAAAGAACTGAGTAGAAAATGTCAAAGGAAAGTTCAAGAAGACAGTCAAATAATAGAATGAAATATGGAAAGACAGAGTTAGAAAACCAAAATAGAATAACACTCTCAGCATAATTGAAACGGAAAAGACTCACTAAAAAAGCTAAGCATCTAGTTGCATTATGAACGTTTCTATGGGAAAAATAATGAATTATACAGGAAACACCCAAAGAATACAGAAGGAATACACAGGGTCACTGTACCAAAACAACTGGTCCATATTTGACTATTTCAGGAGGTAGCATATGAGCAAGGACACTGGTAATGAAGGAAGAAGTTCAAGCTGCACTGAAAGAATTAGACAGAAACAATCCTCTAGGAATTGACGGATGCTCATTCAAATGTTCAAAAGTTGGAAGTACTGGAAGCACTCATTCTTCTATGCCAGCCAGTTTAGAAGAGAGCTGCTTGTCCAACTGACTGAAAGAGATCCATATTTGTACCATTCCAAAGAAAAGTGACCCAATGGAATGTGCAACTTACAGAACAATATTATTGATAGCCCATGCAATAAAATTTTGCTGAAGACCATCCAACAATGGTTGCAGCAATATATTGACAAGGAGCTGCAAGAGGTTCAGGCTTGCTTTAGAAAACATGGATAAAAAGATGTCATTGCTGATATCAATGTATTTTGATTCAAAAGAGAGCATACCAGAAAGTTGTTTACGTGTGTGTGTGTGTGTGTGTGTGTGTGTGTGGTGTGTATTGACCATACCCAGACATTGCACTGGGCGAATCATAAGAAACTATAGAAACTATGGATAACTTTTAGAAGAATGAGAATTCCAGAACACTTCATTATGCTCATGAGGAACTTGTACATCGAACAAGAGGCAGTTGAGCAAATAGAAAATGGGGCTTTTGCATGGTTTAATATCAGGAAAAGTGTGTGTCAATGCTGTATTCTTCCATCATAGTTACTTAATCTGTATGCTGAGCAAAGTCTCAGAGAAGCTGGTTTATATGAAGACACACATGGTGTCAGGACTATAGGAAGTCTTATTAGCAATCTGCAATGCGTACATGACACAACCTTGCTTACTGAAAGTGAGGAGGACGGGAGTTACTTGATGAAGAAGATCAAGGATTTCAGCCTTCAGTGTGGATTATGGCTCAATAGAGGTGGGGGATGGAGATGGGGAGGGAAGCAGGCTTTCGGGACTGAACAGTGAGGGTGGGAGGGGGAGGGAGCACTGGAACTGCTAGTGATTGCACAGCTCAGTCTGAAGGCGATGTGACCATGAGGGGGGGAGGGGGGTTTGGGGGAGAGAAGCCTCTAAGATATCTAGGTTATACAACTCCCCTTGGTGTGACTGAATGATTGAACTGTTCAATTGTATTATATATGTGAATTATGTGCCAATAAAATACAATTATGTATCATTGGAAAAATAATAAAACAAAAAAACCCCACAAAAATAAAAAAATATTTTATACCTAAGGTTGGTGGGGGGAAGAAGACAACACCAAAAATCTCACCACCGGGCTGATAGGTAAGTAACATCATGATACATGGGGGGGAAATTGAAGTTGTCAAAGATTATTGTCTTGCTTGGATCCACAATCAATATCCATGGAAGAAGCAGACAAGGGATTCAAAGATGTGTTGCATTAGGTAAATCTGTTGCACAAGACCTCTTGATAGTATTAAAGGGTAATGATGTTTCTTTGAGGAATAAGATGCTCCCTAACCCAAGTCATGATATTTTCATTTGCTTCACATACATGTGAAAGTTGGAGACTGAATAACGAAGAACAAAAAATAATTGATTCATTTGAATTGTAGTGCTGGAGAAGAATATTGAAAATTCCATGAACTGCTAAAAAGGGAAAAACCAATCTTTATTGGAAGAAGTATGACCATTGTGCTCTTTAGAAGCAAGAATGGCAAGATTTCATTGTACATACTGTCAGGAGAGGCCAGTCCCTGGAGAAGGAGTTCCCATTTGGTAAAGTGAAGAGGCAGGGTGAGAGAAGAAGACGCTCAATGAGATAGAATGACACCGTGGCTGCAACAATGGACTTTGAAATAGGGACAATGGACTCTGACACCATAGGGACAATGGACTCTGACATAGGGACAATGGACTCTGACATAGGGACAATGGACTCTGACACCATAGGGACAATGGACTCTGACATAGGGACAATGGACTCTGACATAGGGACAATGGACTCTGACACCATAGGGACAATGGACTCTGACATAGGGATAATGGTGAGCATGGCACAGGACTGGGCAGTGTTTGGTTCTGCGTGCATAGGGTCCCTATGGGACAGAACCAAGTTGTTGGCACCTAACAACAGCAACACAACAACTACAATCATGTATTAAGCTTCCTTTAGAGTATTCACCTGTCTTGAAGTTTTTAAATTTTTTAACAGTTAGTCCTTGTATACAAGCAAAGGAAGTATTCCTTATTAATTCATGTAGATCTTGTTTCCTGGATCAAAGCAGATTGCGAGATGACTTATGCAGTGCTAGACACAGAACCTTGAAAGCCTGGACTGTTGCTTACTTTTACTGTTTGATGGTAATTAAAGTGATTGTCATTGCTTATCACGTTGTCTTTGAATTATGCTACTTTAATCTTGAGAATTATTTTTAGCTTTGTTATTTATCTTCACTTCTCACTCTCTTTACAAGACATACAGACATTTAAGAAGGCATATACTGGCCGTAATTAAACTTTGTGTTGTTTTTCATTTATGAATCGACTGCTTTCTCTTATTTATCACTAACACATTTTACATGCATTCTTATTTTATTGTGCCTATAAACCAACATCTGTGAACATTTGGCACTCAACACCTCTGAAGAAACTATTGCTGAAACATTGCTTATTTTCAGTAGCTACTATTGTTAATTCTTATATTCTCATTTGAATGCTTTTTCATTCATTTCTCTTCTTCTTACAATTGTTACTCACTTGCTCTACTTTCCTCCATGCCTGTGGAACCACAGAGTCAGAATGCAGCATTGCATGAGCTCTGCAAATACATCTCCACTCCCATTTCCACTTCTTAATGCACTCCAGTCAACGTCTTGCAACTAATTCCCTTTTTTGCAAGATACAATATCATAGGTTTATTTAAAGCTTAATTACCACCTTGAGTATGCAAAATACAAAACTTCACAAAATGTTCATTTTTTACTTTGTAGTGTACAAATACACAAAAATAGAAGTTTGCTTAAATTTTATTACATATTAATAAGGCAAGAAGCTATTTAGAAAACACATTTGTTCTCCGTAAGGCATACTTGATACTAAAAACCTTTCATTACTCTCTTTCACTCTTTCCTTTTCACATTTCTTTATGTACTCCGTCAGTTTTACAGGCTAGTTGTTCTTTTTCTGTCAACTAGTGTATAACAAAGATATTCCTTCAAGTACAATCTTTATCTAAAATATTTATAAGTTTCATATATTTCTTTTTGGACTGGCTAATAGAAATATATGTTTAATGTAATATCAATTTTTTAGTTGTTGTTAAAAACCACCAGAGACTGAAACATGCCCCCTACTAATCATACGATTACTTAGGGCTATCATATAAAAAGTGTTTGGGAGGGACAGTGATTGTTATGGAAATTATAGGAAAGAAATCATTTTCAAAACCACATTTTACAATAATTATATTACTTTTCCTTCATAACAATAATTGTCCCTGCATTGTTGATTTTTTGACATGGAATAAGAAGAGAGGTGCTCTTTCCTACAAGTATTTCCTTTGATTTTGAAACACTGTGTTTATACAGTAAATATCACAACAGTTTACATGACCAAGATGATTTTACCTTGCTGATTCACTTAAAGCTAACCTCTAACAGATCCCCAGAATCAACCAGAAGTACGGATTACATGGAGCTGAAGTTAGCTCAATGTATGTTGCAGTTTAAGAAATAAGCATTCAGTCAGTATGTATTAGTATGTATACTATATCAATGATATCATATGCACCTACAAGTTTACTGAAGATAATTCAAAACAAAGTCAGCCAAACATTGACAGAGAATTGCCAAAATTTCCAGCAACATTCATAAGATAATGTGATATAAAGAGAGTAGTGTTGATCCCAGATGGATCTTGACTGAAAGCATATAATCCCATAAATAAATTTACTTGTGTTTTATTGACTATGCAAAAGCATTATACCTTGTGGATCATAAGCCATTATAGAGAGCATTGAGAAGAATAGGAATTTCAGATTTAATGATGTTTATGAAAAATCTGCACGTAGCCTAAAAGGCAGTGTTTCAAACAGAATAAGGGAGTATAATCAGAAAAGGTTTGTGATACAGTTGTATCCTTTCACCATTTTATTTAATCTGTATGCTGAGCAAATAATCAGAGAAACTGATCTATATAGAAAAGAATGCTGCATCCAGACAGGAGGATTATTAACAACCTGAGATATTCAGATGACACAAGATATTCAGATGCTGCTGAAAAAGAGGAGAACTTCAGGCATTTGCTAATGAATATCAAAGAATTCAATCGTCAATATAGATTACAGCTCAGTGTAAACAAAACCAACATCCTCACAATGGACCAAATATCATGATAATTAGAGAAAAGATTGAATTTTCCAAGGATTTTATTCTCTTTAAATTCCCAATCAATGCTCATGGAAGCAGCAGCTAAGAAGCCAAATGGCATGTTGCATAAGGCAAATCTACAACACGAAACTTGGATGTCACGTTGAAGACTAAGGTGCGCTTCACTCACAGCAGGTCTTTTCCATGGCTTCATACACATGTGAAATTTGGACAATGAATAAGGACTATCATCACAGAACTGATACAGTTGAGTATTGGTGAAGAATTTTGAAAATATAACAGAATGCTGAAAGAACAAACAAATCTGTCCTGAAGTACGGCCAGAATGATCCTTAGAAGTGACTATGGCAAGACTTTGTTTCTTGTACTTTGACCACGTTAGAAGAGACCTGTCTCTTGAAAAGGACAACGTGGTAAGTAAAGTGCAGCATTAGTGAGTATAAAGAAGACCCTCAATGACTCCAAGTCAGGGCTTAAACATAACAATTGTGAGAATTGTGCAGGACTGGGTAGCAATTGATTCTGCTGTGTATAGGATCCCTATGATTTTGAACTGACTAGATGGTATCTACAAACTCTATATATTCTGTGTTGCACGTATAGGTCTTAGCAACACGTTCCATCAGATTATGGCAGTAACCAATTTATATGCTACATTCTGTGGGTTCATTAAACTTTTACCTAGGTTGCTTTGTTGATGTGTGTGTGTGTATGTGTGTGTAAGTTGATTAATACTACTACTTTGTTGTATCTTCAACCAAAATAGCTTCCATGTAGCAATGTATTAGGTTGTATCGATGAAGGGTCTTTTTGTTGCTGTTGCTTTCACGATGGGACTGCTTGTGGATCCTCAGTTCTCTTCCCACTGTACAATGTTTTATCGTCTAAATTGAAACTTTCATCATAAGACTGCTCTTGCCAAAGGCTTTCTCATGATTTTTCTCTGTATTTGGTGACATGATCTGTACATACATACATAATTTACTACCATTGTTTTATTTGGCCTGACAGTAAACTATTTGTATATTCTATAGCCATTTATCTCTGCACAGGTTCTACATAATCAGATTATGCTACACAAAGCACAGCATCAATGCCAATTGATAGGCTATGCTACAAAGTCTCATGTATAATTAGTTCTTTCTGATATTTAATGATTTATTTGGCATATAGAAAACACAAATGAACCAGTAAAAAAAAGGTTATGAAAATTCTAAAGCTCAAAGTACATACACTGGTAAGGCTTTATTACTAAACACAGAGAGACCAGTCAAATTATGTGGTAGTTTTCAGCTTTCCAAAAAAAATTACAGATATAAATACTTATTATGTGATTGTAGGTAATAAGATGTTTCTGGATGCTATTCAATGGAAAGTACTTGAACTTCCATATAATTCTGCTTGGGTTTACAGAAGGGAAGTATACTCAAACAGATTGTGTTATTTGAACATTTTCCAGCTCCCTCTCCATTGTTTACACAGTTTAAGGAAGGCAGAGACAGGAAGCACATCATTTCTTTATAGGCATAGTTGTCTTCATGGCACAGCGGTTTGGACTAGGTCCCTTAGCAGGTTGCCAAAACAATTTTAAATTCTGAGGTTCACCAAATGCATTTTCTGCATGGTAGATGAACTGCTAAGGTAAAGGAAACAAAAAGAAATGCAGATTATCTGGCCTAAATAGATAACATGAAAACATAGCCTCTAAATCCAAATGCTGTGCTGTGGGAATATAATTGACTTGCCGATCTTTATGCACTCATACATTTAATGAAATTAAATGCATTTTTCCCTTTTTAAGACAAACATATTTCATTGAAATGTTCCAGTGTGCCTAAAGTATGTGATCTACTGTCCTGGAAAATGTACCTCTTACTTGTAAATTAGTATTTGCTAAATACCTACTTAATTACAACATGTGTTTTAAGATAGGAGAATTGTTTTCTAATATTGTCTGTTATTGGCATTATTTTGAATTACATATGAATGAGAAACTTGGGGCCTACTAATTTAGATTTGTATTTTAGGATTGTCATTATTATTGAAACAAAAAAAAACACCTACTGAACTTTAAAGCTCTTCCTCCCTACAGGGTGAAGAGTTAATAAAAATTGAACACTTTCTTATAGATAACGCTAGTGTTAGCACATTGCTAAAGACATTGTTTCCCAAATGATAAAACTTCTAGCCATCAAATTGATTCTGATTCATAATAACAGTATTGGACAATGGAGACCTGTCATGTAGAATGTTTAGGGCTGTAAGTCGTCCCCAAAGCAGCCTGTCACAAGCTTCTCCATTGTAATAGCTGATGGGTTTGAGCAGCCTAATCTTCAGATAGCAGCTGAGCATTTATGCACTGCATCACGGGGGCTCAATAATACTTTATGAAATATGAAATATTCAATGTCTGTCTACCTTAGACTTAGAGAAAGAGTAGCGTCCAATGGTTTAGTGACACCTTTCCTTACGCACATTCCTCAAACTTTATTCTACCTTAACACTATAAACTGAAAAAAAATTTGCAACAAATTCAAGTAATTTTTAATATAATTCTACCTTACCTGACAATGCTACCAAAATAATTCTTAGACATTAATAACTATTGAACTTATCATTTATTTTCTATGTATCATGTTTTCAAGACTATTAAGAACAAGATAGACTTTCTTGGGTATACAGACTTGAAACAATTTATAGAAACAATTATATTGTTCTTATTTTATAAGTGCCATGTATTGTTCAGCTGGTTTAGGAACCGATGTGTTAGAGCACTACTCCTGAATTCATCTTAAAGCATTGACCTCTGATACAATTCCAAGGTTTTTTTGTTTTGTTTTGTTTGTCATTGGAATGTTGTGCGCTATAGCTTTAAGCAGAAATTCCTGCAAGGCCTGTCATTTGAACTCAAAAGAATTGCAGACTTGTTCTATTTGACTAGAATCAGTCAAATGGACACAGGCCCTTCAAATGAAAAATACTTTCTTTTGTCTCCCATTCTGACAGATGCACATTCCCTATTGAAGTTGACTTGAACAGCTAAAGGAACAGAGATTTCAGAAGAGCTGCATCATTTCTCCACCTGGTCTTCATTGTTGGTTGAATGGAATGCAATATATCAGTGGCAGGATAAAAAAAATTCACAGAAAGCATTCAATCTGCAGTGACTTACTGAGAACCTTCAATATAAAGAATACTGAACCAGCCATCATAAGGATAAAAGAGAAATCAAATAACTGACTCCGGTTTCAGAGATATACACAGTGGATAATTCAGTATTCCAGAAAGGCATTTCTTTCTACAGAACAGAATTTTGTATTTTTTCCTCCCAAGTTAGATTACATAAAACTAGATGGATGTTCTTCATTTCTGTTAGATAACACGAGTATGTATGATTGCCCATCTGTGTGCCCAGAAGCTTTGTCAGTATATTTGCACAAGTTTTCAATGATTTAGCACTACCAATGATATTAAATACAAAATCTTTCTTCCAATATCAAATTCTCATAAACCATAACTCCCAAACTCCAAATGATACTGTTTTATATTATATTATTTAATAAATAATATTTAGTAATAAAATTCATATCATTACTAATAAAATACCAATCAATGACACTTCCATTTATTCAGTGTGATAGTAATGTATACTCTGTGATAGGTTGTCTGCACATATTGACACCTATGTTAGTAGTTCTGTGATTTACATAAGATCCTGGTAACTAAAACTTGTGTATATTCGAATAATGCCCTAGGTTTGCACACATTATTTTTAAATACTCATAGATTTACAGAAGTGTTTCAAAGATAATTATGATTTAATTTTATTTGTCAACTTCATTAAAGCAAGGTGCTCAATTATTTGGACAAAATAAGTCTACATGGTGTTATGGCCTCGTTACATGTGATTACATCACTTGGTCTTACTTCAACAGCATTATCCTACATAATGTGTTTGCCTCAACAAACTAACTGAAGACCTTAAATGAAAAAAAATTTTTGTTTTGAGAGACAATTCTGCATAGGATGTCATTGCAGTCCAAAGGAAGAGCAATTCTAGTCTGTAACCCATGAGAACACCATAAGTTGGAATTGATAAGAGAGAAACAAGTGTGTTTGTAAGATCTATAGGTGAAGGTCAAGGACAGAAGCTCTCGATATGGATTGCAACTCAATGTAAAGACCAAAATTCTCACAACTGCACCAATAGGTAACATGATGAAAAATGGAGCAAAGCTTGAAGCTGTCAAATATATCACCTTGTTTGAAACCACTCTTAAGGGTCATGAAAGCAGACATAAAGAGATCAAGAGACACTTTTCTCTGGGTAAATCTGCTGCACAAGTCTTCTGTAATGTGTTGAAAATAGAAGGAGGTTATATTGAGAGCTGAGGTTATTTTGAGAGGTGAGCATATCTTTTCAGTTGCCTCATCTGCCTGTGAAAGTTGAACATTGAATAAGAACGGCAAAAGAAGAATCAATGCATTTAAATTGTGGTGCTAACAAAGATTATTGAAAGCACCATGTTGTTGTTATCAGGTCCCATCCAATCAGGTCCAACCCATAGCAACTCTATGTACTGCAGAACAAAAGACTACACAGTCTAGCGCCACCCTCACAGTCTGTCTAGCGCCACCCTCACAGTCTAGCGCCACCCTCACAGTCTAGCGCCACCCTCACAGTCTAGCGCCATCCTCACAGTCTAGCGCCTGAGCCCTTTGATGAAATCACTGTGCCAATTCATCTCCTTGTCGTCTTCTTTTTCACTGCCCTTCCACTTTGCCAAACATAAGGTCCTCTGTCTCTCCTAACAATATGTCCGAAGTATAGAAGACTAAGTCTTTCTATCTTTGCCTCAAAGGAGCACTCTGGTCTTTCTTCTTCCAACACAGCTCAGTTTGTCCTTCTGGCAGTCTTCCAATATTCTTCTACAGCACCATGATTCAAATACATCGATTCTTCTTTGGTCTTCTTTATTCAATTTCAAACTTTCACATGTATACGTGGCAATTGAATATACCATGGCTTAGGGCAGATACTTATTAGTCCTCAAAATCAGGTGACCTGGTGGCATACTGGTTGTGCGTCCAGGTGCAATCTGCATGGTCAGCAGTTCAAAACCACCACCAGTTCCATGGGGAAAAGGCTGTGCTTTCTGTTCCCGGGAACAGTTACAGTCCCAGAAGTCCACCGAAAGTAGCTATGAGTCAGCATCAACTTGGTGGCAGTGAATGCGTCCGTAAGTTACATGTTTGCTTATTAATCACTAAAGAGGTCTGGTGTGGCGGTTTTACCTAATGCAACACGACTTTTGATCTCTTGATGATCGTTGATTTGTGGATCCAAGCAAAGCAAAATGCTTCTGTTCAACCTTTTCTCCGTTTATTATGTTGTTACCTATTGGTCCTGTTGTTAGGAGTTTTTTCTTCTGTATATTGAATTGTAATCCACACTGAAGGCTACAATCCCTGATCTTCATCAGCAAGTGACTCAAGCCCTCACTTTCAGCAGTAAGGTTGTATCTTCTGCATACTACAGGTTGTTAATAAGCCTTCTTGCAATTGTGTTGCCACATTCCTGTCATATAATCCAGCTTCTCTGATTATTTGATCATTTAACAGATTAAATAAATATGATTAGAGGGTACAACTCTGTTGCACACTTCTGGTTATTAAACTGTGCAGTATTCCCTGGCTCTCTTCATACAACTGCCTCTTGGATCCATATACAACTTCCAAAAGAGCAGAATAAAGTGTTCTGGAATTTCCATTCTTCTCAAGTTTATCCACAGTTGATGGTCCCACGCAGTTGAATGCCTTTGCATAATCAATGAAACACCAGTAAATATCTTTCTGGTATTCTTTGCTTTGAGACAAGATCCATCTGATGTCCCTTGTTCCACATCCTCTTCTGAATCTGGCCTGAACTTCTGGAAGTTTCCTGTAAATGTACCGCTACAACCATTGCTGAATGATAGTAAGCAAACTTTTACTGCATTTGATATCAATGTATGGTTCTATAGGTTGAGCATTCTTTTGGATCACCTTTCTTTGGAATGGACTCAAATATTGATCTTTTCCTGATAATTGATCAAGTAGCTGTCTTCCTAATTTCCAGGTATAGATGAGTGAGAAATCAGAGAAAACCATCTGTACGGCTTTGAAAGTACTATTAACTGTCAAAATAACAGATCTGTCTTGGAAGAAAAACAGCCAGAAAGGTCCTTAGAGGCAAAGATGATGAGACTTCATTTCACATACTTTAGATGTGTTTTCAAGAGAGACCAGGCCCTGGAGAAAGACATCACCCTTGGGAAAGTAGAGGGCAGAGAAAAGAGGAAGACCTTTGACAGGATGGATGGTCAGAGTGGCCGCATCGATGGCCTTAAACGTAAGAACAAATGTGAAGATGACACAGGACAGAGTAATTTTTGTTCGCTTTTAAATAATGTCACGGTGTGCCAGAAACAAATAGACAGACCTTGACAGCAACAACATCACTCAATATGGGAGGTGGTAATCCCTCCCAAACCAGAATTTATTTTGGGGGGAGGGACTAAGAATAAAGCTCTTTATTTAAAGACAAAAAAAGAGGCGATTTTCTAACACAGACCAGCAAAGGAGTAGGAAGTTATAGGTTATGAAAATCTGAAACTAAAGCCCCGATCCCAACACTCCAGATGGGACTAGAACATAAACCATCCTGTTTACACAGCCGCCAAAGGATGCTCACTGTATCTTGGTGAGGGGAGACTAAAGGTTGAGATTATAATCTCACTGCTTTGTGGTCTCTACAAATATTTATAATACATCATCTGGATATATGCTACCTCGAGATTTGTATATATATACGGATTCTACAGTTTTTAAAAACCCTTAAATAGCTACAGCAAAAAACCAGTATGTTTTAAATACTGGATTAAATAAGCTATTTATTTAAATTTAAAAAAAACAACAACCTTATCACCTTCAAAGTAACAAAAAGATATCACACAGAGCAAGATCAGATGAGTAACGTGCATGGGGCAAGAGAGGCATGCTGTTTTTTGACAAAAACTGGTGCACTGAGAGGGTGCATTGTGTGGGCAGATGCATTGTTGTGGTGGCAAACCAGCCCCCCATCTGCCACAAATCAAGCCTTTTTGTCACACAATGTTACACAATCTTTTCAGAACTCTAAATAGAAAATGTGATTAACAGTCTGTCCTGGTGGAAGGAATTCCAAATGCACTCCGAGCTGACATTCTCATCCATTTGGGAAGTTAACAGACATCCAGAACGAGGTTTGTAATCAATCTACATTTCACCCTTTTTTTTTGTATTCTATAAATGTTTCATTGATTTATTAAAAAATAAATCAAAATCAAACAAACAAACAATAAAACCTTTTCAAAGTTGCCAGGGGCTATTTGACATTCAAATTGGAAACCTAAGAGACTTATCAATTACTTTTTCTTCTTTTTCTCCATACTCATTGTTGGTATCTATTTCTTTTTTACACAACAAAACATTCATCAATGCCAAACTTTGACATGTCTAATGCAGTGCCACTGGTTATACCCTTCAGGTTGTACAACCTTCATTGCCATGCCTCTCCAAATTGTTTCGTCACCATTAAAATGAACTCAATGCCCCTAAGCAAAAAAAGCTTCCTCCTTCACCCATGGTAACCATAGGTCAAGTTTGGTTTCTTCGCTCTTTTTAGGAGTCCTCTTGATATAATATTCACCTATCATGTACTTTCTTTTTTTTAAAAATTAATTTATTATTTTTTTACATTTTATTAGGGGCTCATACAACTCTTATCACAATCCATACAAATACATATACATACATCAATTGTATAAAGCACATCCGTACATTCTTTGCCCTAATCATTTTCTTTTTAAAATCTTTTTATTGGGGCTCATAAGGCTCTTATCACAATCTGTACATACATCAAATGAGCAAAGCACCCTTATACATTCGTTGCACTCGTCACTCTCATAATTCACCTTCCACTTGGGTTCCTGGAATCAGCTCGGTTTCCCTTTTTTCCCCCCATGCCCCTTCCTCCCCGATCCCACCCCTGGTCCCTTGATAGTTTATAAATAATTATTATATCTTATCTTACACTCCCCGGCGTCTCCCCTCACCCGCCTCCCCCTTGACAATCTCCCAGAGAGGAGGTTACACATAGATCTCCGAGATCGGTTCTCCCTTTCTACATGCCCTTCCCTCCTGGTGTTGCCACTCCCACCGCTGGTGTTGAAGGGTTCGTCTGTCCTAGATTCCCTGTGCCTCCAGATCCCCACTGCACCGCTGTACATCCTCTGGTACAACCAGGTCCGCAAGGCAAGGTAGGATTGGGGTCATGATGATTGGGAGGGGAGGAAGCGTTCAGGAACTAGAGGAAGGTTTTGAGTTTCATTGTTGTTACACTGAACCCTGTGTGGCCCATCTCCTCCTCCCTACCCCTCTGGAAGGGGTGTTCAGCTCTCTACAGGTGGGCATTGGGTCCCCATCATGCACTCCCCCTCTTTCACGGTGATGTGATTCTCACCACCACCCCACCTTTGATGTTGGAGACCTGGTCTCCTCTGTCCTTCATGGTCACCTATGTTGGTGTGTTGCTTCCGTGTGGGCTTGGTTGCTTCTGGGCTAGATGGCCACTTGTTTGCTTTCAAGCCTTTAAGTTCCCAGACGCTATATCTCTCAGTAGCCGGGCACCATCCGCCTTCTTCACCACACTTGCTTATGCACACTTTCGTCTTCAGCCATTATGTGAGGAAGGTGATCACACAATGATTGTTTTTGTTCCTTTGTATCTGCTACATGGTCCATTCAACACCTTGTGTTCGCTTAGGCCGTGTGCTTCTTCTCTGTGGGCTTTGTTGCTTCTGAGCTAGATGGCCGCTTATTTGCCTTCAAGCCTTTAAGACCCCAGACGCTATATCTTTTTTGGATAGCCGGGCACCATCAGCTTTCTTCACCACATTTGCTTACACACACGGCTGTCTTCAGTGATCATGTCGGGAAGATGGGTATCCTGCAATGGCTGCTTAGCAGGTCGAGGTGCTATTGTATTGGGGGATTATGCATGAGGAGGCCCAATGTCCATCTGCTACCCTACTACTGAACCTATAAATATATGCATATAAATCTATTGCCCCCATAAGCATAAATATATTTACATATGTACATGTCTGTATTTAGGCTTCTCTGTATGCACTTTGCCTCCTACTCCTTTCCTCTATTTCCTTTCACTTTCCTCCCGACCCATTACCATGTTTGGCCTTCATTCTGGATTCAGTAGTTCCTCTCAGTTACCTTGCTCTTGGTCACTCCCTTCCAGTCCTCCCCTCCCCTCCCTCCTCTGGTTTAGAACCATTCGCTGTTCCCTTGTTCCTGTGTTGGGCGACACCTCCTCCCTTCCCCTACCTTCCACGCTCTCATGTCCCTCCAGGACCGTTGGTCCTGTTGTTTTCTTCTCTCATTATTTGTCCAGCCTATCTTGTCTAGGTGGACCTGCTGACATAGTAATATGTGCATACAAATGGATATGACTTTGACTGCACCCAAGTGGCCCATAAGAACATGGCCTTGACAGAAGCAACATCGACACGCTGATAAGCAGAAAAGCCACTAACATACCAAATTTACAAGGTAAAAAACAAAACAAATTTAAAAAGACTAAGCAAAAAGATAGCAAATATTAAAAGAAAAATTGCTAGTAGTTCAAGGTCCTTTCGTTGGCCTTTAGACCATTCTTTATACTCCCTTGGGCTCCCTTTGCTCTGCTTCCTCCGCTGCTCCATTGCACGCCCCCAGTGTTTGCCTCAGTGTGGCGGGGTCAGCTCAGTCACCCATCCCCCATTGTGTCTCAGGTGCTGTCCCATGTAGGGCCATGTGTTGGTGCAGGATGTCGTATCTCGTAGTGTGGTCAGCTGAATGGTCCTCTCTGTATGACGGGCCCTTCTAGCTGGTCTATCGACTTTGGGCTTGGTGGACCCAGGTGTACTCCACTACGTCCTTTCTCCTTCTTTTGTTTCAGCTTCCTTCTGGATGTGGTGCGGTGGGTCAGTTCCTTTCCCACTCCAGACGATCTATTTTTGTTTTCTGTGGTATTCCCTTCGAGTGTGGGGGTCGGCCTACTTCTGGTTTGGGCCGGCTTGTCGTCCAGCCTCTTTGTGTAGACCTCTGTACTTTGCGTTGCCCTCCTTGTTTGGTGTGTCGTGTTGGGGTCCGTATGCATGTTCCAGATCTGTGGGGACACAACCGATACTCTCCCCCGGGTGGGTTAGTACCCTGCCCCCCACCCCCCCATACCATCCATTCAGATTCTCCAAGAAAACGACAGGTACACTTGAGTTTTTCCCATAGCACTGTCCTTGTAGGCTGTATTTAACATCACAATAGTCTCTACAGCATTTTTCCTGAGCAGAAAACAAAATTTTACAGGCCTGTGCTGTGAAATGCCTTCAGCAGAGCTTGGATTTCTTCCTTAAGTACTGATAGTTCTCAATCATTTTCTAACCTCCTGAAATGGTTGAACATCAATTAATTATTTTTGGTGTCGTTGCTCTTTCTATTTCTAACATATTCTTTTAATGCTGCTACCTGTGTGGTTCCACGTTTTACTCATACAATTCTTCAACATTGTAACTCTAGGCTTCATTTCCTGCCCCCCCCACTCCCTCCCCACTTAAATTCTCACAGCTTGAAAAATGTTATGTGTGTCCTTACATTTTGGTTTTCTAATTCCAGACCTTTGCACATTTCATTATTATATTTGATTTTGTTTGCTGGGAATGCCCTTTGAAATGTTCTACTCTGCTCATTTACTTTGTCATCTCCTCCATTTATTTTGTTTCCCTGTATTCAAGAGCAAGTTACAGAGATCCTTCAGAAATTCAATTTAGTCTTTCCTTCCTTTCCTGTCTTTTCAATAACCTTTTGCTTTCTTTGTGTGTATGTTCTTGATGCTAGTTCATAGCACATCCAGTCTTTCACCAGTAGTTTCCTCACCTCCAAACTATTCTTCAGATTATCTATGATATAAATAAATTAACCTCTTTGGATATTCTATATACTAACTCACACATTTTTATTTGCATTTACTTATAGTGAACATTTTTATATTTACATATTTTATGTATAAACTTGCATAATACTGCAGACGCTATTTTTCTGCTCTCCTTCATTTAACATATTTCTACAAAACATTTTGGTACCACTAAATATTCTGAAAATATAATTTTAATTTGGGGTCTCTTTTCTGCTATGGGGAAGATAAACTTATCTAAACAATTTCCTTTTGATATTGTACATTATGCTTGAAAGCACCTTTGTCCATATGTCTTTCTCTTCATGTCATTGTACCTAGAATACATTTTAATTGGATAAATAATAAATGTATATAACCACTAAAACACATATTAAACTGCTTTGAATGGTGTCATAGAACTTTAAAATACTTTAAATAACCAATTTAATATTTTGGCTACAGAAATCAGTTCTATGAATTTTACATAAACAGTGACCATACATACAGCTGTATGCACATTAAAGCCAAAACCAAACCAGTTTTTGTAGTTAATTGCTGCTCATGAAGGCCCCATTTATGGAGAGAAAACTATATGCCAGAGGGTTTTCTGTGGCAAATTTTTGGTAGCAGATTGTCAGGTCTTTCTTTGGAGATACCTGGGGGTAAGCACAACTGCAAATCATTTGCTAGTTAAGCCCTCTAATAGCTAATTTCCCCCACTAACATCTTGTTGGCATTAGTTATTTAATTTATTTAAACTTTTGTTACATGTAAATATGATAAATGTACATTTTAACATTGATTTCTTAACCTTATATTTAAAGATATTGAATATATACAATAAACATAGTTTTTGAAAACAATTTTATATTAAACCATAAATACATATATGTCATTAATTGTACATAGATTTTAATAAGTAAATATAGTTTAATTAATTAATTATATTTTCTATTTATACACAATTCAATATTCAACTATTGGTACAAAATTAAATTTTATAAAAGTTAGCTGATTTTTTGTCTAATAATTTCTGTAAACTATAGCTAGTTGTGTGTAATCTATGAAAATTTAGCTAATGCATCCTACAAGATATTTAGTGAAATTTATATTTATGTATAGATATATAGAAGCATTAGCTTTATTCCAAATTTTCTTATTTTTATTTAATTGCAGTTGAATGATGTTTAGAGAAACAAAACAAGAACACTTATGAATAAACATGAGGATATATTTATACAGTGAGAAGGAATATAAGAGCTACTTAGTTCACACAGTAGCACAGAGGACTCAGTTCAACTCACTTTTGTGAAACACGTAATATACTGATGTTCTTCGACTCACATGGGCTGCCAAGGAAGCAGACAAAGCAGTCTTTCCTCAGGAAAGACAGGCAGAGTCTACCTGAAGACAGCAGATGGCAGGGTGGGGCCAGCAACAGCTGAGAGAAGCAGGCCCCCATGGAATCTCAGACTCAAGGGCAGCAACAGGACCCACCCGCCTAAAGTTCATGCAATGGCTGTACCAGCTGTGTGGTGAAGCAAGTCTCAAAGGCGCCTCAAGCTTTAGTGACAAGATCTACGTGGCTTGGCTCACAGGTAGTGCAGCACACTAGCTCCAGGAGCAGCCTGTTGGTCTGATCACCAACAAAGAAGAGGATGATGGGATGCTGACTGTCTATATCTCCACCACCCTCCAATCAAGCTGCAACCTGATTAAACTCAACCCACTTGCTCCTATTGGCCTAGTTGGCACCATAAACCATCACAGATGACTTCATACAAATATTATAGAATCATCTAGAGTAGTTGTCAATTTTAAATTATTTGAGGGCATTATGAATATCCAAAACAATATTTCTTCTTTTGTAAGTATGTAATCCCAATAGGAAACAAATCACAATTGTAATATATTTTAAATGTATTTTTATATTATGATGAAATATATATATTAGTATTTGTTCTTGTCTTACAGTTCTTTTTTTTTCTTTCTTTCTTTTTTCTTTGTCTTACAGTTCTACAACTTAAAATGCCATTTCTATAATTTTATGATTACCAAATAAGACCTTTCATTGAATTAGATTTCTGTATGCTAACAAGAACATGTACATACTTAGATAGGCAATGCTCTATTGTGTTCCAAGAAAAATTATTAAAATAGAATATTTATTGTTAAAACACTGGAAGAAGCCAGAAGGAATTTAAGATTTCTCAGCAAAATACAAAAAAAGGCAAAAATTAAGAGAAAATGCACATTTTATTATGTTATGTTATTTTATCAGAAAAAATATCCATCTGGTGAATTAAAAATATGTTTACTAAGTATTTTATATCTTTAAATTTTAATCCTTGTGCATATCTAGAGAAGTGAAAAAAATTGTTTGCTAATTTTACTTTTGTTGTGCTTCGGTACCTCCCAATTGACTCTAAATAAGATCAACCCTACAATCCAATTGAAGAAGGCACTGTCAGATCCTGCTCCTGACTTATAATCATTGCTGTATTGACCCTAGTGTTGCAGCCACTGTGTCAACCGATCTCTATAAGGTTCTTTCTCTGCTTTTGCTGATCATCTGTTCTCCTTAGCTTGATATCTTCCCCAAGCGATTTGTCCCTCTATATAATACGTTGAAAGAACATGACACTAAGTCTCACAATCTTCACTTCTAATGAGCTTCTCTTTGAACTTCTCCTGACAGATTTGTTCATTCTTCTGGCAGTTCAGGATATATCCTGTACTCTTTTCAATGCCACAAATCCAAATGCATGAGTTCTTCTTTGGATTTCCTGGTGCATTGTCCAGCTTTCACATGCACATGAGACCATTAAAATGTCCTTGTTGTGTCAAGCACACATTTGCTTAATGTGAGAACTGTTTTTTGAAAGTATAAAGAGGTCTTTTGTAGCAGATATACCCAATGCAAAACATTTTCTGATTTCTTTAGTGCTTTGTCCATGAATGTTTATTATGGATCCAAGTAAAATGAAATTCTTGACCACTTAGATATTTTGTTCCTTTACTATGATGTTGCTTACTGTTACATTTTTGATACATTTGTATCTTTTTATGTTAAGGTATAAATAATCCACATTGATTTTTATCAGTAAGTCCTTTTTACTTTAGCAGGCAAGGCGAGGTATGTTCATGAATCTTTCTCTAAACCTGTTTCCATAGCCTTCAGATAGCCCAAAATCTGAGATTATTTGCTTAGCATACACATGGAATATGTATAATAAGAGGTAATTTTTTGAATTATCTTCAACATAATTTTACTTGCATGCAATATAAATTATATTATTAGGCAACTTCCATATTCTTTTAGATTCCCCGAAGGAGACCTACTGTCATAGTGGTTACACATTGGCCACTAACATTAAGGTCAACAGTTGCTCAATGGGAGAAAGACAGTTCTTTCTATTCGCTTAAAGAATTACCATCTCAGAAACTCACAGGGGAAATTAGTACTAACCAGTCCTAGAGGTTTGCTATGAGTCAGCATCAACTCAGTGGCAGTGATTCTGATTTTTTAGAGTTAGGCCACTTTTCCTGGAAGAACAGGAATTATTATGTTCCCATTATTTGCCAGTTATCTGTCCTCTAAATTTATAGGCATATATGAGTGGAGAAGTTCCATACTAAGTCTGCTAGCTGAAACATATCGGTTGGGATTTTGGCAATTCCTGCAACCTTGATTTTGCCCTGATGGCATAGGGCTTAACCATTGGGTTGTGGCCTGACCTTGACATTGCCAGTTGGAAATCACCAGCGACTAGGTGGGAGAAAGACGGGTCTTTCTACTCTCTTCAAGAATTACATTCTTGGAAACTCAAAGGGGGAAATTCTGTCCTGTTCTATAGTGTCTCTATGAGTAGATATTGATTTAATGGTAGTGAGTTTGATTTTGTTGTTGTTGCCAGTACTTCCAGGACACATTGGACTTCTTTCAACAGTACCATTCACTCTTAGTGACTGAAGAACCACTAATTTTTTCGACACCATGTGTGTTTCTTCAATTGTATTTTGATGCTCTTTTTAGCATTTTACCTATAAACTAAAAGCAAACAAAATTCCACCGAATTAAATCGATTCTGACTCAAAGATACAAATGTCTTGTTAGGTGCATTTGATTTGGTTCCAACCCACAGAGACCCTCCCACAACATAGCAAAGCGCTGCTTGGTCCTGAACTTCCTTCCTCATGGTTCCCATGCGTGAATCCATTGTGGCAGTCAGGGTGTCAAACCATCTCTCTGAGGACCTTCCTTTTTTTTTTTGTTTTGCTTCTCTTCTACTTGACCAAACATGATGTCCAGGGATTGGTCTCTTCTTACCACATTTCCAAAGTATGTAAGATGAAGCCATGCCATCTTTTTCTCAAAGGGATACTTTGTCTGAACTTCTTATGGAGACACATTTGTACAGATATACACTGTGCAGATACATTTGTCCTTTTAGCAATCTATAAGATTTTCAATATTCTTCTCCACCATCACAATTTAAATACATCACTTTTTATTTCCTCTTCTTCATTCAATATCCAACATTTTGCATATGAGGCAACTGAAATACCATATTTTGGACCAGGCACACCTAACTACTCAATGTAACATACTTGCTTTTCATTTCATTTTCATATTTGCTTTCCATTTACTTGATAACTGCTCAATGCAACATACTTGCTACCCAGAGGTCTTGTGCAGCACCTTTCCCTAATGCAACTCACCTTTTGATCTCTTGATTCCATCAATATTGATCGTGAATCCAACCAGGACAAAATCCTTGATAATTTCAACCTTTTCTCCATTTATCATAATGTTACCTACTGGTCCAATTGTAAGGATTTGGGTATTCCTTACTCTGACTTTCAGTCCATACTGAAGGCTAATATCCTGGAGCTTCACCTACAAATGCTTCAAGTCCTACTCACTTTCAGCTGGCAAGGTTGTGTCTTCTGCATATTGCAGGTGGTTAAAAAGTCTTCTACAATGCTGTCACACTCTCCTTCATATAATCCAGTTTCTCTGATGATTTGCTCAACATACAGATTGAACAAGTATGGGGTGTGGATACAACCCCGATTTTAAACCATGCAAAAGTCCCTTGTTGTGTTCACACAACTGTCCCTTGATCCATATATAAGTTTTTTGGGAACACATTGAAGTGTTCTGGAAACCTGATTCTTCTCAGGGTTTCCCACTGTTTGTTAATGATTAACACAATGCACTGCATTGGCATAATCAATAAAACAAATATAAGCATCATTTATGGTATCCTGCTATCCCAAGCCAAGGTCTATTTTACATCATCAATGATATCACTTTTCCTTGTCCTCTTCTGTATCTGACTTTAACTTCTGGCAGCTCTCTGTCAATGTAGTATGACAATCATTGTTGGATGATCTTCAGTAAAATTGCACTTGCCTGTGATATCAGTAACAATGTTCTATAATTTGAGCATTCTTTGGGGTCATCTTTCTTTAGAATGGGTACAAATATTGATCTCTTCCAGTCAGTTGACCATGTATCTATCTTCATACTTGATAACATAGAAAAATGAGTGTTTCTGGTGCTTCATAAGCATGTTGACACATTTCAGTTGGTATTCCATCAATTCTCAGAGCCTTGTTTCTGGTTAATGAATTCAGTGCCACTTGAAATTATTCCCCTTTATAATTGGATCTTGCTCATATATACTTTAAGCTTGAATTTTATTTCTGACTTCGTTTAGTTTAAGATATGATAAATGTGTTCTTCCCTTTTGGTTTTCTAATTCTAGGCCATTACACATTTCATATAATAATTGGATTTATCTTCATGAGCTGTCCTTCAAAATTTTTGGTTGTTGTTATTTTGTTCCCCAATTTTTTTATTAGTAGGTAATACAGATATGATATTATTCTATAGTTTAATCACATCAAGTCTTCTGTCATTAGTGTTCAATGCATCAATCTGTTCTTGAGATGTTCTGTAATTTTAGTTGGGATAGGCTCAGGTCATCTTTTGATTCTCATGTACTTATTTTAATTGTCTTCAAATTCAATATGAACTTACATATAAACAATCAATCTTATGTTCCAGAGTCAGGCCCTGGTCTTGTGTTAGCTGCTGATATTGAGCTTCTCCATTGTGTCTGCTCACATAGGTCATTAATTTGATGTATGTGGTTCCATCTGAAGAAGTCCACATATATAGTTGACATTTGGATTGTTGAAAAAAGGTATTTAATTTGAACAATCATTGGCCTTTCAAAATTCTATTGTGCGATCACCAGCTTCATTTCTAACACTAAGGCAACATTTTCCAAAAACTGTTTCTGAATTAAGTCCCATACCTCTTAACTTCCCTGGCGGTAATCACAAGTGTGGCTCAGGGTCAATGTTAACTATCAGAAGCAGTGCTCAGGGTTACACTGCCGAGAAGTCCATTAAGGAACCTAAAATTACAGTGACACAGTCCCTGGGTTAGGTGTCCCACAGGTAGTGTAGCTTGCAAACTGAGCCATAGAACAAGCAATGTAGCTGCACACTGGCCTGATGATCAAAGAGCAAGAGACAAGAAAGGCAAGGCTCTCTGAGTAATTTATATCTCTGCCCTTCAATTAACAAAACTACTGACATAATTAGACCACCAGGGAGGTTAATTGTGGCATTCCCAGGGCAGTAAACTACATAATATTCTGATTCACAATGGCCAGTACCAGTTTATTTCAGCTCACTAATACCTAGTGTATGGATCTTTATGTACACTATTTTTTTTATTGATGACTCCCAATTTTACAAATTAATATTTTTTGTGTTCCACATACCACTTATTAGTAGATTCTTGGTACTTTGTATTCTCATTTTGAGTCACACCCCACCAGGAAATGAAGGTCCTGACGGTTTTACTCCCAGAGGATTTACTCTATTCCCATCATTATTGTAGACTATGATTAAACTATAGAATGATATGGTATCTGTATCATGTTCACATTAGAAAACAGACTGAAACCTAACACATGTTTGAGGATGGTGGAAGACCAAGCAGTGTCTTGTGTTGCACATAGGGTCCCTATGAGCTGGGATGGACTTGTTGACACCTAGAAACAACAAGAAGCTGACATGTTGTTTTGTTTTCATTTACTCTCCTCTGTGAACATACTTTTTCTCATGCACAGAACTTCTGCTTCCATACCACATAAATTCACACTCATCTTTAAGGCCAAATTCAGACATAGTTTCTCTTTGACACATGCAAGAAATGGCCATATAACATAACTCCCTCCAGAAGTCAACATGCTATAAACAACTACCAAGTTAACATTGCCTTAGAGGGGAAAAGAAGGCAAGAATGAAACCTCCCACATATACACATGATGAAGGAAGATAAGAAAACTGCCAACATAAAAGGTATGCAATGGAAGCAATGATTCCTCAGGTGGTGGTAATAACTCTGAATGTCAATGGCCCGAATTTGTCTATTAAAAGATGAAGATTATGGGACTGGGTCATAAAACATAACCCATCAATCTGTTGCCTATAAGAGACACATCTTAAACTCACAGACAAAAATAGACTAAGACTAGAAGGCTGGTGAAAGAATATACCAGGCAAATGGAAATTAAAAAAAACAATAACAGAGTTTACAATCCTAATCTCCAACAAAATTGACCTCAAGGTGCAAACCATAACAAGGGACAAGAATGGGCACTACATAATGCTCAAAAGATCAGTAGAACAGGAACCAGTGAGCATAATAAATATATACATGACCAAGAAGAGACCTGCAAAATTTGTAAAATTATTCAAAAGATTAAAAAAAGAAATCACAGACTTAATGATCATAGTATGTGACTTTAATACACCACTATCAGAGAAAGATAGAGCACCAGGAAAGAAGCTCAGCAAGAAAGCTACAGAGCTAAACTCTACAACTAGGTGATTAGGCTTGATAGACATTTATAGGGCTCTAAAACCAAATGAAAAAAAAATCATTCTTTTCAAGTACACATGGTTCATTTTAGTAAAAGACCACATGCTGGGACACAAGTCAAGCCTGAGTAAATTCAGACACATAGAGGTCCATCAGATGTCCCTCTTGATTACCACTCTATAGAGCTGGACATCATCAAAAGACAAACAAAAACAAAGGACAAACAATTGGAAGATGAATAACAACCTTCTGTAAAATTAATGGGTTTTGGTCAAGATTAGGGAGGAAATTAGGAAGTCGATAGAAACTAGTGAGAATGAGAATATGACGTATAAAAACCTATGAGATACACCAAAAGCAGTGTGGGAAAAAGAACCAGGAAGAGTGTATGAGGACAATCTCTCAACATTCATATGCTAAGGAGTCTGGGAGGCCAAGGCTCCCATGGAAGAAGCCTTCATATTCGTGGGTTGGAGATGCGTCCCACTCACATTCTCCTAAGTAAAAGTGATTCCCCATTATGTCCATCTATAATGATGCCAAATTTAAAGTGCTGTTTGAAAACCTATGGTCATGAACTATACACTTGAACAACTATTTAAAGTTTAACTAAAGGTTATCAGTCATATATAGTCTGCGCTACACTAAGTAGGGCTCACTTCTTTCTAATAAGGATAATGGATTGTTCCCTTGAATGAGAGCCCAAAGATGCCTCAGGTGAAGCCAACTCACAGACAACAAAGGTTAGGTTGCCATCTTGACTATAGAGCCCATCTATCTTGTTACATGTATGTCTTCCTGTCACATGTGTGCCCTAGTACAACCTCTTCCTGTTACGTATTAGCTACCTTTAATTAGGGGGGCTGGAATGCCCCTAGTGTGTATGTAAATCTTGGTTGGAAATCTATTCACTATATCTGTGTGGAACTGGCTCATGAAGTCATTACTGCAAAAGTGAGCACTTGCATGCTTTATTTTTTCTGATGTCTCTTTAATTTTACCCCTCAACTGCGTCCTGGGCCCATTTGATTGTGGGGCCTGGTACCCCACAAGGCAGTTATCAGAGAAAGTATCATAGCAATTAATGCACATATGAAAAAGGATGACATACTTATGATCGATATGCTATCACAAAACTTCTGATAACTACAACAGAGCCAATAGACAATCCCTCCAATAGCAAAAGAGAAATAATAAATCGGGCAGTGTTAAATGAGTGAGAAGATAAGAGAACAATGCAAAAAATCAATGCTGCACAAAGCTGGCTCTTTGAAAGGATTGACAGAATCCACAGACCGCTGGCAAACATATCCAAGGATTGAAAGGAGCAAACAAACGTTTATAGCCAGCATGAGGGATTAAACTGGCAAAATCACAACAGACCCCAAGGAGATTAAAGGGGTAATAACAAAGTACAACAAAGTTCTGTATTATAATAAATTCAATTATGTGGAAGACATAGGTAAATACTTGGAAACACATCCCCTTGCTAGATTATCCCAGATAGAGGTCAAGAACCTCAGCAAACCCATAGCAAAAGAATAAATTTATATGGTTTTCAAGCAACTACCTATGATTAAAGCTCCTGTAACAAACAGCTTCCCAGAATCCTACCAAGCATTCAGGGAAGAGCTGACACCAATCTGTCACAAATTATTCTTGCGCACAGAAAAAGATGGAAAACTCCAAAACTCATTCTAGGAAGCTATTATAGCATTGATACCTAAACAGGGAAAAGATCTTACAGGAATAGAGAATTACAGACTGATATTTCTAATGAACATAGTTGCAAAAAATCCTTAACAAAATATTGGCCAATAGAATATTAAAAGTATATAAAATATATTATCCATCATAACCAAGTGATATTCATTTCAAGGATGCAGGAAAGATTTAATATCTGAAAGTCCATTAACATTATTTTACACATTCATAATAAAAGGATAAGAATCACATGATAATATTGAGAGATGAAGAAAAAGCATTTGAAACATCTGACACCCATTCCTAATTAAGACACTCAAGAAGATAGGAATGGAAGGAAAATTCCTCAAGTTAATACACACTACTTATGAAAAGCCAACAACCAACATCATAGTCAATGGAGAAAAGATAAAAACAATCCCATGGAAAAAGGAGACCACACTCCCTGCACCCTCCCAGTATCGCCACTCACTCCACTGGTCCTGAAGGGATCATCCGTCCTGGATTCCCTGTGTTTCCAGTTCCTATCTGCACTAGTGTACATCCTCTGGTCTAGCCAGATTTGTCAGGTAGAATTGGGATCATGATAGTGAGGAGGGGGGCAGGAAGCATTTAGGAACTAGAAGATAGTTGTATGTTTCATCGTTGCTGCATCACACCCTGACTAGCTTGTCTAGCATGGGTTGGAAAGGGGGTCCTAATTATAAGGATCTACATATAGCCTCCTCCCTGGGGGATGGACAACAGAAAAGTGGGTGAAGGGAGACATCGGATAGTGCAAGACATGACAAAATAATAATTTGTAAATTATCAAGGGTTCATGACGGAGAGGGTCACGGGGAGGGAGGGGAAAATGAGGAGCTGATGCCAGGGGCTTGGGTGGAGAGTGGATTTTTTAAGAATGATGAGGCAATGAATGTACAAATGTGCTTTACACATCTACTGTATGTATGGATTGTAATAAGAGTTGTATGAGCCGCTAATAAAACAATTATAAAAGGGGGGGACCAGACAAGGATGCCCTTGTCCCTACTTCTATTCAACATCTTATTGGAGGTTCTAGTTAACAACATAAAGCAGAGGAAGAACATTCTCTCTGGGAGAGGAAGAAGTGAAATCATTTCTATTTGCAATCTACATAGTTCTGCACATTGAAACCCCTCCCCCCAAAAAAACCCACAACAGGGGTCCTGGCTGTGATAGAGGAATATGGAGGAGTGGAAGGATACAAGATCAACAAACAGAAGTCCCTTGGTTTTCTATATACATCGAACATGACCATGGGAGAGGAGATCAATAAGGCAGTACCCTTTACAGTAGCCAACCACAAATGGAAATATTTAAAGATAGACCTAACCAAAAAAAACAAAAGATCAATACATGGAAAACTACAGACACCTACTTCAGGAAATCAAAGTAATTTCCACGAATGGAAGAATATCCCCTGCTCAGGGATCTGAAAGTCAATATAGGTAGGATGTCAATTTTACGCCCCAAAACTTTATAAGCTTAACACTATCCCAATACAATTATCAACATGCTTTGTTAAAAAGCTAATAACACTGACCACCAATTTCATATTTAGAGGGAAGGAGCCTAGACTTAGCACAGAACTCTTTAAGAAGAAGGATAAAGTTGGAGGGATTGCTTTACCTGACTTTAATATATACTGTATAGCCACAGTGATCTGGCATAAGACAGATTCTTAGATCAATGGAAAAGAACAGAAAACCCAGACATAAAACCATCAGCATAGAGAAACTGATCTTCAACCAGGGCCCAGAAAGCATCAAGTGGGAGGTGGATGCGCTCTTTAACAAGTGGTGTGAGTAAAAATGGATAACCACTTGTAGAAAAATGAAGCAAAACTCTTACCTCACTTCATGCACCAAAACAAACTCAAGGTGGAACACAGAACTTCAAAGGAAACCCTGAACTATTAGGGTCACCAGTGAGGGAATTTGGACAAACCTAAGAGCACATAAGCTCTTAAATAGGGCAGGACACACAGACATACACAGAAGGTGCGATTAAAAAGCTAGATATACTAAGGATAAAACACTTGTTCACGCTAAAAGAATTAACCAAGAGTAAGAGAGTCCAAATACTGGGAGAAGATTTTTAGCAATGACACAACAGATAAAGGCTTATTACTAAAATGTACAATACCTCCATAGTCTGCAAAAAGCAGAAAACAGTTTATCCCCTGAGAGAGTGGGCAAAAGACTTGAACAGAAGTTTCACGAGGGAGGAGACCCAAATAGCCAATAAGTACATGAGGAAATGGTCCTGATTATTGCCTATCAGAGAAAATAAAATTAAAACAACTATGAGATACTACCTAACACCCTAGAGGATAGCCCAAATCAGAAAGCATCAAATATTGGGAGGGGATGTGGTAAGATAGGAATTCTCCTCCACTGCTGGTCATCTTGTGGGTGCATACAGACCCCGTGGAAAGCGATCTGGCAATATCTAAAACAAATAGAAATTGATTTACCTTATGACCCAGTAGTCTCTCTACTGGGCATATACCCGGTGGCAGTTACATAACCTCTTGTCAATTTATGAAGAGGTGGAATCTAACCTGTCAATCAGGTCACAGCCAATGAGGCCTCCATCTGGCCATGAGGATTCTGGGAAGTCCTGTATTCCTTCCTGGAAGCTGGTGACTCACACTGCTTGTCTTCCTGCTGACAAGTCACATGGAGACCCCTGATGGAACCAGAGCCCTGGGGCTAGGGCAGCCACATGGAGACCCTGGCCAGCGCTGAAATGCTTACAACGCCACTGGATCCACAAGCTTTCCAACCCACTGCCTGTGATCTTTCTGCATATGACGTTATTGCATATGTTGCGTGAGTCTGAAGAAGAATTTACAGACTGGTATTGGACATATCAGCTAATATCGGACTTATGGACTTGATCTGGATTGGGCTGGAATGTTTTCTTAATATTCGACTGCTTGCGTAAATAAAGCTCTTTCGTATACACATATGAGTGTCTATTAATTAGTTTCTCTAGTCTGTCCAGATTAGCACAGACCCTTCTAGCCACAATTCCTTATGTGATATATTACGATTCTTGACTTTATAGCCACATCCCTGTGGCTATAGTCCCATTCTGGAAGATATTCTCTAGTGGGTAGAAAAAGCATTGGATTAAGACCAGACTTTAGTACAGAGTATAAACCAAGCCATACTCTTTATTTCCTAGAAGGCATCTGTCAGACTTAGTTCAGGGTGTGAACCAAACTGCATTCCTTGTTCTCCTTGCATGTAAATGGAAGAATCTTACGGTTCTAGAACACATTTGTACATTTGTGGAAATGCGCAAAAGAGGAAATCCATCTCTCTGTTTTCTGACTGAGCTTTGGTAGAAATAAAAAGACCTGCTGAGAATTTTGGACATTTTTGGTTTCTGGCTCAGGACTCTACATTTGGATCACCTCTCAGATTTTGTACTGAGCAGCATGTACCCCCATGTGAAAGAGCTCCTCAAAGTCCTGTGAGTTTCTGCGGGATGGTGCAGTGAATCACACCACCCAGGGATGGGAGGGAATATACTCAAGGGATGAGTGTGTGCGGAGAGGGAAATGGAGCTGAATAGCATCTTGGAACTGTTGTACTTTGGGGACATAATAAAGCTCTAATTCCTTGTGACAAGTATACTATTAATTCTAAAAATGTTACCACAAAATGCACAGATATGAATTAAACAGAAAATTCATCCAGCACATAGCAATCTCTTGTTAGAAAGACATATAGAGAAGTTTATACTGTATGCTTTCTTTGACAGATTAACTAACCAAGAAAAATGAAGAGACATTTTCAGAGATTTCTAATTGCCCAATTAGAGTATCCCTTCTCTCTTTCTTTCTTAGCAACAAACTATTATAATTTAGGCACTCATCTTGCTGTCATCAAACCAAACTAACATATTATATTTCTCAGCTTGCCCTATAGCTTGTTAAAGCATAGAAAGAGGCTTTAATGGACGTGGCTCAGTCAGCAAGTGATCCCTTTTACTTGTCTTTCTTCCTTCTTCCAGTTGTCTAGAACACAGATGTAATAACTGGGAATCCGCTGGCCTTCTTACGACAGGAAGCAATCTTGAGAAAAAAGAGAAAATTACAAATTGATTTGAGAAGAAAGAAAACCCTTAACCTATGTAAATACATTTTTTAATTATAGCAATCCAGTAATATTTAAGGATTTTAGCAAAATAATTAGTAATGTTGAGTCAATTTTTAACTATAAAGTAGAGAATGTGTTTTTTCAAGTATCCATCTGAAAATATTTTAAAATGAACCTATAGTTCACCATAAGAAGAGCTTTGTATTTATTGAATTTATGTAGAGTAGAAAGTGAACAGAATATATCTGTGAATAATCTCTAGAAGTTGATATATTCATAAACATTTCAAAAATTATAGCTACTTAGAAAAATAATTTTCAAAAATGAAAACAAAACTAAACATAATAATTATAAGCAGAAAAGAAAGAAAAGTATACCTACCACTAATGACTACAAGTTTTCAGGTTCAAGACCTTCTCCCTGTCTTCTCCCCTAGGGATAGGTCAGGATCACCTTTAATTAAATGCATTGGGTCACATTCTCAGCAGTGATTCATAGCCTATGGCTAAGTAATTCCACTTCAGGATATATAATAAAAGTGAATTATCTAAATGTAGATGAGTATTTGTGAAAAAATATTTATTTACACCTTGTTTATAATTCAACAAACAGAAAATGCCCAGAGTATCAAATAATTCATAAATAGGTAAGTGAATTATGCATGGCTATTCTCCAATCATTGTATGATGCTAATGACCAGTAGTAATTCCATTCAAAATTTGGATGGTAAAAATTAAATAGAATTATGGAATTTGTAGCATGTAGCTATAATAACAAATCAGTAAAATGATTTCTAAAAAGATAAGCCAATATGATATTAATGGTGATCATTGCTTATCTCCAATGCCCAAAGACATAAATGATATTCTGTTCAAATCTCATTTTGTTCTGTTTATACAGGTATCTGAGTATATGAATTTTTTTATTTCTATAGAAAAGTTTTATATTTTTTGGAATAGATTTATAAATGAATCAAAGATTAAAGTATAACACATGTATTTATACATGCTAAGTAGTACATATTACATAAATATGAAATATTTGTTCAGAAAATGTGATTTTTAAATGTTAATTGCCTGATTAATTGCATACTATTCAGCATATATTTTTATTAAGAAGTAAATTATTTGCTTTATTACTTCAATAGGCTTAGTTGGAAAATCAATTTTCACATGTAGATGCCTTGAATGAAATCAAGTCTACCATACAAGCTTTAGACACTCCATGAACAATACAGAAATATGCGTGGTCTAGGGAAGTTTATCTATGATATCACGATATGAATGAAAAGAAGCAGACAGAAAATATTGACTGAAATCAAAAGGCAAGATGAAATCTGTGTTGAACTATGCGCTCTCTAGTAAAAAGTTAATTCTGCCTCCTAAGGAGGTTGCAGTTTGAGTGAAAATATTTTACACTAGGTCTCAAATTTTTCCTACTGAGTTTCTATGAAATGACTCCTATATGGAAACCACAGAAAACGACTATGAAAGAATAGTCTTTGTGTTTCAAAAACTACATGGAGAAAGGACTCCTGGATTTCTTCATCAGACTCTGCTTCACCAACAGGACAGGTATAAAACACTATTCTGTTTTCAGTTTGGATTCAGTTGGATTTAGAATTTTAGAATCCTGCTGGAAGTTGGAATACTGTACTAGCAAGGTCGTAAGTTTATTATTAATTAATTAATTTAGCTAGTTAAATCCTCTCTAATACTCTCTTATTTTGATACTCCTTCTATTTGGGTATCAGAACACAAACATCTGTTATCTCAAGGGAGGTTTGTTATAGGAGAAAATTGTAAACAAAAATTAAAATTTTCTAATCTAAAAATCTCCAGTGTAGGAAGAAAATGCTATTGTGGGAATCGATCATCAGAGAGACATGTTTTCCTCTGTCTATCGCAGGAAAAAACATTCTGGACTAGATTGTGCTACATGGGTGGTGAGTAGAGGGTTTGAGCAGAAAAATATACATTTCAATATGTGGATTTTAAGAAACTTTAGATAACATTGCACAGAATGGGAATTCCACAACTTTAAAGCTTTCTCAAGGAGAACTTGCATATCAACTAAGAGGTAGATGTACGAAAAAAACAAGAGTCTATTATTTGGTTTAAAATAAGCAAAAGTGTGTTTAGTATTGTATTCCTCCACCATATTCATTTATTATATATGCTGAGCAAATAATCCAAGGAACTGAATTATATGAAGAAGATTGAGGCATCTGGATTGGAGGAAGACACATTAACATCCAGTCATATGCAGATGACACATTATTGCTGTGGAAAGCAAACAGTACTCAACTGATCCCTGAAGATCAAAGTCTAAAGCCTTCAGTATGGATTGCAATGCAAGCAAACAAAATCAAAGTCCTCACAATTTGTCTAATAGACAGCATCATGGTAAATGGAGAAAGATTGAAGTTGTCATAATGCAATTAATGTTGTCAAGGCATTTTTCATATTGCAATTAATGTTCATGTCAGTCTCCATTAAGAAATTGATGACATATCACAATGAGTAAATCTATTCACAATGCCTCTTGAAAGTGTTAATCAGCAAAGATGTTACTTTAACCCAGACCATGGTATTTTCAATAATCTCATTTGCATGTAGAAAATGATTGATGCATTTGAAATATGGTGTTATGGAGGAGAGGCTAGTACTGGGAATAGAATTTCAGCATAGGTTCTCAAATTTCTTTGGCCTACTAGCCCCAAAGAAAACCAAAACAGCAAACAAACAAAACACAGCACCCATATTGGCAATTAACACTTTTCTATTATTGTCCATAATCTAGGATAAAGTGTTAATACTTGTTTCTGCAACTCTCCTGGATTATTCCAATGCTGGGGGAGAGTTGAGATGGTTGGGGGAGGGGGCAACATCTTCCAAGTTGGGAAAGACTGAGGTTCAAGGCTTGCCACAAAAGAGGGGGACTCTTGGAGACAGATTGACACAGAGGTTGAAACCACGTCTTCTAACATAACAGCCATCAAAAAATGGTGCAGGCCTGAGCAGTGCTCTGCTCTGTTACAAATGGAGTTTTATAAATTGGAACTGACTTGAAGGCACAGAATAATTAACAGAAAACAACAGCAGAGTGGAGTCACTGGTGGATCTCATTCTCACCATTGGCTAGGGGTTGGAACGAGATTTTGAGGGGCCTTGAGAGCAGGGCCATCCCTCTTTTGTAGGCTAGTCTGGGAGAAGTGATCAGATCCCTGTACTGAGAAGGCAAGGGCTCAGAAAGGGCCCGCAGCTGTTTAAGGCAGCATGGGCCTGGCACTGTGTCACAGTGTATACTTCAGTGTCATAGAAAACCAGATAATTTTTTTTCTCACTACCCCAATTAAAGCTGAGGAGTGCCTGAAAAATATGGGACTGAGATAATCCTCAAGTTTGAGAAATAGACACAAATTCCATATTAGATGATGTAAATCTAGCTTATTGATATGAACATGATTCAACAAGGTCTGCTTGGCCCTTGGGTTGGCAATCTGAAAATCACTCAGCCCCTAATTAGAGATAAACTTAATTAAAGAAACGCTAAGAACTATTAATTTTTTCATTGAGATAGTGTCTTCCAATTTGTAACATATAACCCTGTTTGTTGCTCTTTAGTCAATCTTTGACTTGTGGCAACTCCGTGCAAAATAAAGTGACAGGCACTCGTTCTGCACTGTCTTCCCCGTGGAGCTGCGAATCACAAAGACGTGCATCACATAAGCTGTTGTTCAAAACTACACCAACAGGCTAAGTTTCTTTTACTCACGGATCCCCACTGAAAACGATTCCATGTCTTGGCAACATGCAAACATTCATTGACGGATGATTGGTACTTTGCCTGAAGTGCACTGGCTGGAAATTAAACATGAGTCTCTCACATGAAAAAAGATCATTCTGCTGCTGAATCACCACTCACAACTGAAAGATATAATTAACCCACGTCTAGGTAAAAAGAGAGCTTTTGGCAATCCATTTTCACAGCAATCTTCCTGATGTTCCCCCAGGTATTTTTCCTAGACTAAATGATTTGACTAAAATCTATGGTATATTAACAAAAGAAAACAAAACAAACCAATAGTATGTAGTCATTGAAATAAATGCCAATGAAACAGACTTAGCATATTATTAAAACTAACATTTCACATTAAAAAATTAAGATTTTCTCCTCTTACTATTCGAGGATTGATGTGTTTTACTTCATTAGTCATGTTAGATTTGCATATGTTCATGTATATATTTAAGATCGCTCAGTACATGGAAGTCAAGGTCGATGGCTGCTCAGAAACAGTGAGAGGAGAAATAGTTCCCTGAGGGTACAGAAGAAAGTGGGGGGGGGGGCAGATAGCACTGATGAGTGCATAACCCCACCCATAGGACGGAACAACCTAATTGTATGGGAGTGGATATACTGTAATATGTAAGAGACATCAATAAAATAGTATAATAAATAAATGATAATAGTTTCATTGGACAAAAGAATTTGAGCAGGATACAATATACTAAAATTTGAAATAAGATCACAGTAGTTATATAATACAGATAAATGGTAGATCATTCAATAAAAATCCAATTTTAGAAATTTGCCGTCCCTTTGCCTGATATAACTTTGCATACGTAAAATGCTTTGTCTTCCTTCTGTATCAAATAATTCACCATGTTCTAATCATTTGGTGTCCTATTTATTCATGGATTTCTTCCTGTTTTATCACTCTACACCTTCAAATATTTCATAAGTGCTACTGTGTACAAGTATTGTGCTAAATGGAGATTCTAAGTTTCCTGATCTTAACAAAATAACAATGCAGTTTGATAAGAGATTCTTTGTTAGTCCGGGTAGACTAGACAAACAAATCTAGGGAGACTCATATGTGTATAAGAAAGAGCTTTATATACAATTGCATAAGAACAATTACATCTTCAGAAAACACCCTAGCCCATTCCAGATCAAGTCCATAAGTTCAATATTAGCCCATCTATCTGACACTAGTCCATAAATTCCTCTATAGACTCATGCAGCCATGCAATGATGCCAAATGCAGTAAGATCACAGGCCAGTGGGTAGAAATTCTTGTGAATTCAGTGGTGGTAGAAGCATCTTGGTGCTGCCAGGGGCCTCCACGTGGCTCCTCCAGCTCTCAGGACTCTGGCTGCATCAGCATAGCCCCATCAGGCTCATCATCAGTAACGTCTCAGAAGAAGTGCGTGTGTCCCACCTCCAGCAAGCTATCTATCTCCTTAGCACCTCCAAATGAGGTCATCATGCCATGAGCTGATTGACAAGCCAAACTGCACCCCTTCACTCTTAAATCTAAAATTGACAACAGACTACGTAACTACCACACATTCCATGTTGATGTATGGGGTTCTATCGCAGATGGATATAACTTAGTCTATAGTTTCAAAGAAGAAAGTGCTTGAGATTGAGAGGGATCTCTATTTTGGTGTGAGGGGCTATAGTCTGTGAGGATAATGATGGAAATGGGGTAAATATATCAGGCATAGGAAATAGTTTGTGTATTGCCCATGAGAAAAGAGAGAAGAGGAGTGCCTATAAAAATGCTAGAATAGTGAAGTCAAACAAGTAAGAAAGAAGTCACATGGATGAAACTGGAGTGATTGAGTTAGGTAAGGAAGTGAACAGTTTAAGAACTTCTCCTAAAGCCAATGATTTTAAGTTGGCAAATGATATAATCAAATCTGCACCTGTGAACAAACATGCTAGCTGTTCTTAGGAATAGATTGAAGAAGAATAAGGATGACATCACAGATTGATTGATGAGCATCCATTCAAGAAGTGACTCGTGGCAATGGCCGATGAACTTTGACTAATGTGCATACATGCAAATCTATACAGCTATACAAATATATATGTAACTACATATTTGCTATTAAGTACCTATAAAACAGTTAACAATGATAATATGTTAAACTCATTTCATTTTCAAAACTGAGAATATCATCATTCTTTGTATCTAATTTAATAATGTAGATAATTCCCTTTGTAACATTGCTTGGGTTTTATTTTGAAATTTTATTTTGTAAGGTGTTCAATTTGTTCCATGTATTAAAGATGGGATTCTTAGTTTTAAAAGAATTTAATTACATCTCTTTCTAATTGTACTGGGTATTTTCTGAAATGTCAGCAAGGTGATGCTTATTTCACTAATAGAAACGATTGGACATTTCCTGCAAGGGATATAATCCATGAAAATATTTTTGCCTGAAATCTTTAGTGATGTGGAAAACCTCTGTCATTATGTCAAGACCTTAAGTGTCATGATGTGTGAAAACATGCATATCATGAATTTACAGGTAGGAAAATTGGCAGCATTATCTACCTCAGTGCCGGGTGGCTGAAGGAGGCAGGGTGCAGTTGAAGGTGTAGCATAAAGGAGAAATGTGGGGTCATTTTGTAAATTAGCAGCTTTTAAGTAATTATCTTTTGAAATGATCATGGCACACACAAAGGAGAAAATACTGAAGTAGAACATATTTTTGAGAAACCAGTGTGCTTCTAGTTAGGTCCGGGTAAAGCAAAGGAAAACAAATCGTTACTGGAAAATCTACAGAAAGGTTGTTTGCACTGCTTGTTGCTAAAAGAAAACATTGAAACCGTTATAGTCAAATCTGAATTTTTTATCTATAATTCATCATATTAAGCATAGTAGAAATGACATAAAATATAGTCAAAGTTCATTTTCTCAAAAAGTGGACAAACAGTACGATTTCCAATGTCTGTTGATAACTGCATTCAAAACAAAATAAAACCTGCTGTTATAGAGCGGATTTCAGAGTAACCTTGTATACAGTCATTGTAAATTTTACAGGCACAGACAGGCTTATCCTTGTCCTGAGGAGTGAAGGTTGTATCTTAACCACCAACCTTGTGCCTAGAAGTTCAGCTCTTAATCTGAGCATGCCATTCGCGATCCTTCCCTGGGCATTAGGACAATTAAAAACTATGTCAAAAAGACCTGAATCAAAAACACTAACAGGTGAAGGTATCCACAGAATGTCTTATGGGGCCTAAATAGAGATTCTTTTAATGGAAAAAGAAAAGATCAATTCAACAATCATCTGAATTCTAATAAATGTGTCTGTTCCTTGATGCTTAATGCCTGATCCCTTCGACAGCTCTTGATCACACAGGCTGGTGTGCTTCTTCCATGTGGGCTTTGTTGCTTCTGAGCTAAATGGGCACTTGCTTATCTTTGAGCCTTTAAAACCCCAGACGCTATATCTTTTGACAGCTGGGTACCATCTGTATGGCTTCATTGATCATATCAGGGAGGTGGGCACCCACTGATATGGTTTTTAGCTCTTTGCCGTCTGATAACTGGTCCCTTCTGCACCTTGTGGTCAGACAGGCTCGTTTGCTTCTTCCATGTGGGCTTTGATGCTTCTCAGCTAGAGGGCCACTTGTTTATCTTCAAGCTTTTAAGACCCTAGACGCTATGTCTTTTAATAGCCGGGCACAAAAAATCATATCATTGAAAAGGTTGGTGAGTGCAGAGTGGAGACTCAAAGCCCAAAGGTAGCCAACTGGACACCCTTTGCTGAGGGACTGTGGGGAGGAGATGAACCAGGAAGGGTACAGGGCAGCAACGATGAAACATATAACTTTCCTCTAGTTCTTAAATACTTCCTCCCCCCACTACTATGATCCCAATACTACTTTGCAAATCTGGCTAGACCAGAGGATGTACATTGGTACAGATAGCAACCGGAAACACAGGGAATCCGGGACAGATGACTCCTCCAGAAGCAGTGATGAGAGCAGCGATGCCTGGAAGGTGGAGAGAATGTGGGGCAGAAAGGGGGAACTGATTACAGGAATCTACACATAGCCTCATCCCTGGGGGAGGGAGAGCAGAGAAGAGGTCAGGGGGAGACATCAGACAGTATAATATATGACAAAATAATAATAATATATGAATGATGAAGGGTTCACTAAGGAGGGGGGGAGGGAGGGAGGGAGGGGGGAAATGAGCAGCAGATACTAAGGGCTCAAGTAGAAGACAAATGTTTGGAGAATGATGATGGCAACAGATGTACATATGTTTTTGACACAATGGATGGATGTATGGATTGTGTTAAGAATTGTACGAGCCCCCATAAAATGATTTAAAAAAAGAAAAGAAAAGATCAATTCAATAATCATCTGAATTCTAATAAATGTGTCTGCTGAAATGCTATTTTATAGTTCCTATCAACCACATACACCATTCCTCCCATGCTAACTAGCATAGCTAAGGAGCCCCTGTGGCTCACTCTCTACGAACCAACTGCCCAGCCCTCGGAACTCGCGGCCTCTCTGTCAAAGAAGGAATAAAGAGATGGCCTTCTGTACCTATAGAAACCACAGCCTTAAAAACCCTGTGGAGCAATCCTACTCTGTTCTCGAGGGTCCCCATGAGAAAGCGGGAGGGAAAGGGAACTTGGATAAATGGAAAGGGGGACCCGGAGAGGAAAACAGGAGAGGACGGTCATATTTCAAATTGTAACCACTGTCACAGAATGCTGTGTTTACAAACTATTGCATGGAAACCAAGTGGAGTATGCAAATCTGTTACCTCAGACCCAATAACTAACTTGTTGAAAAAAAACAAGGGAGCTGTATTCCAAGTAGAAGAAATAACAGATCTTAAAGCCATTACGGAAAGATATATCACATTTGCTGCTGTTGTTGGGGGCTCTGGGGCCAGTGTATCTCAAACATTGAATGTTTCATTGTTTATCTTTATTGAAAATAGTTTAGAACATGTCTACTTCATACATTAATTATGAGTGATGGCATTTCCTCCTATCATTTTGTTCTCTATTATCCAACCACCACCGTATGTAAAATAGCTTTCAGATATACATTTATAAACTTGAATGATCTAGAATTGCATCACTTATCAAATTTACCTTCTGAATATTTCACTTCTTCATTACAAATATCCACATTTACTCTGAGACTGAAAAAGAAAACATACTTGTTGAGCCAGAGGATGACACACAGGATTGCCCACCATTTGTGCAAACAAATTTATTTGAAGCCCTACTTTTCAAACAAAACACATTTGGATTTCTGAGGAATTATAAATATTTGTTTAAAAAATATCCTTGAATAAAATTTTTTAAAATTCTTATAATAGTAACAGGGCTCCCTGTGATACACATAAATACACACATTAGCAAACTGTCACAGGTTAGAATTTTAATACATAGCAGTTCACACAGCACTATGAATAATAAAAATCAGAAAACTTCTTTAAAAACTACATATAATAATAATAGGTCATACTGTGAAATGTGAGTATGTGAAAAATAAAAAAAATACATTTAATCAATAACAGTGTTCATGCACAGGACATATATGTGTTAGTCTGGGTTGACTAGAGAAATTCAGAGACACTCATATGTGTATGAGAAAGAGTTTTATATAAAAGAGCAATTGTATACAACATCCCAGCCCAGATCAAATCCATAAGCCTGATAATAGTCCATATGTCCAATGCCAATCTAAATTCCTCTTCAGACTCACGCAACACATGCAATGACACCGAATGCAGGAAGATCACAGACCAGTGGGTGGAAAGTCTTGTGGATCCAGTGGCAGTGGAAACATCTCAATGCTGGCAGGGGTCGTCATGTGGCCCCTCCAGCTCAAGTTTCAAGGGCTCTAGCATAGCTCCATGTGTCTTATCAGCTGGAATGTTTCAAAGAGAGTGAGTGTGTCCCATCTCCAGTGAACTAATTATCTGGCATGCCTCCAAATGAGGTCATCAAGCTGAAACTTGATTGACAGACCAGACTCCACCCTGTCCTCAAGTTGACAAATTATGTAACTGCCACAATATGCGTATGCTTACCCACAGCCAATGTTGTGATTAGCAGTAATATAAAAATTCAGAGCAATCAGTGATGCTCTTTTCAATTAACTAAACATCATCTGAATAGAAATTAACCATAAGGAATTATCTCTACAAAAATAATTTTTCTAAGAATATGCTATATTTTTACCTCTGTCTGCTTATTGAATTCCTAAGTATTTTCGAAGGTGCTAAATTTATTTTCTATTAGATGGTTCTCTTTCTACTTTGTCTTTGAAATATTTCTACTAAAGAATGGAAGTGGAAGTGTGTGTAAATATCCTAGATATTTACAAGTCAAAACAGAAGTTTTCAATGATTCTGCTCATCTGGGCATACTTGAGGTGACAAACCTAGAACAGAAAATTTTCAGATTCAAGGTATGCTAAAAAATTAAACTTAAGATTGACATGTACACAGTACTTCAGGGCTCTATAGTTACCTGTCAAATTCCAAGTGACACCTCCGGGTGAGATTTATTGCTCTGACTGGTAAATGCTCTGAGATGGCTTTAGTTAATGTCCCACATTAATTCCTATGCTACTGGCTATTGTTTCTAGAATTGAGGGTGGTTTTATTCTAATATTTGTCTTTGTAATTCACATACTGTTGTCAAGTTAATTCATTAGAAATCTAATGTAAGCTAAAATTAATTTCTTTCTTTCTGAGACAAAAGGGAGCAGCATACTCTGACAGGAACATTTAGATATAAAGTTTCAGAATTAAAATTTGGACAGTAGTGACAATACATTAGATTCTGACAGATTAGTTTGTAATGAGATGATTTATTACAAAATAAAAAGCAATGACTATAAACCTTAATAAAGCTAATAGGGAAAAATCCAAGTATCTGTGCTCCCTGATAGTTGCCTTCTGAATCAATAAACAAAGAGCGTTTTCATCATAGATATGTGACAGTAAAAACATAATGATCACCTAACCGCTTGGATGAGTAAACCTCCATCTGATCAAGATTCCTCCAATAAGGGCATAGAATGCCTGACGGGGTTTGGTCAAGTACTGAGAGTCGAATAAAGGTCGAACATGATAGTGGGACAGAAAATAAATGAGGAACGAACTAGGAGGCAAAAAACATTTATAAAGGTATAAATACAGGCATACACATATGTAAACATATTAATAAAACAATATGGATAAATATATTGATAAATATAGGGATACTATATTAATAAATATAGGGATAAATATATTAATATATAATGATAGGGATATGAATACATATTTAAATGTTGTCTTAAGTCAGCAGTTGGGCATTGGGCCTCTACTCAAGTACTCCCTTAATGAAAGAATACATGGTTCTAATAACTGGCAATCTGTGATGCATACCTTCCCGACATGATGGTTGTAGTCAAAATGGGTGCAAAAGGAAATTTGAAGAAAGATGACGGTGCCCAACTATTCAAAGATATAGCATCTGGGGTCTTAAAGGCTTGAAGTTAAACAAGTTGACATCTATCAGGGAAAGCAACAAAGTCCACATGGAAGAAGCACACCTGCCTTAGTGATCACGAGGTAGTGATGGGATAAAGTATCAGGCATAAGAAGACCCCCCAAAAAAACAAATATATTGATATAAATAATGGGGGTCGAAGTGGAGACCCAAAATCCATCTGTAGATAATAGAACAAAAGGATCACACGGAAAGAATGAGACAGCCAGGGTGCAGTATAGCACCGACAGAACACACAACATTCTTCTAGTTCATTAATGCTTCCTCCCCCCCCCTATCATGACCCCAGTTCTACCTTACGAATCAGGCTAGACCAGAGCACATACTCTGGTACAGATAAGAGCTTTCAACACCTGGAATCCAGGATAGATAAACCTCTGAAGAACAGTAACAAGAGTAGTGATACCATGAGTGTAGGGAAGGTGACGAGAGAAGGGGTAGAAATAGGGAAACGACTACAACGATCGATGATTAAAACCCCCCCACCAGGTATATGGACAAAAGAAAGTGGGCAAAGGGAGACAGAGGATGATGTAAGGAATGAAAATAATAATAATTTATAATTAATCAGCAGTCTTGAGGGTAGGAACATGGGGACGGAGGGAAAAAAGAGGAGCTGATACCAAGGGCTCAAACAGAAAGAAAATATTTTGAAAATGATGATGACAATATATGTACAAATGTACTTAATACAATTGATGGATGGATTGTTATAAGAGTTGTAAGAGTCCCCAATAAAATGATTTAGTAAAATAAAAAAATCCAAAATATTCCTCTAATATATTTCATACAAACTAATAATATTACATGCCTCCTCCTTTCTGACCTCCAAGCCTGACAATAAGGCACCCACTATAGGGAATTTCTGAAGAGCTTTCATTTCTGAAATATTTCAGTCTCCTCAGGGTAAATTAAAATTTTCACAAGTTGACTCTGAATTGTTTCTCATAAGTCATCTCCTATAACCAACACATTTCCTCTACTCCTAAACATTTCATGGCTTTTCTTGTTTCCCACTAGAAAACAGGCTAACAACCTGTTTGAGGACGGAGGAAGACCAGACAGCGCCTTGTTGTGTTGTATATCAGGTCCCTAGGAGCTGGGATTGACTTGTTGACACCTGAAAACACCAAAGAAGCTGATGTGTGGTTGTTTTCATTTAATCTCCTCTGTGAACATATTTTTGCTCATGCACAGAACTTCTGCTTCCCTACCACGTGAGTTCACACTCACCCTTAAGACCAAATTCAGACACATATTCTATTCAGCTTTTTCATATCACCAGGAAAGTATAGGTAGCCTCAGCATGTTGTAATTTTATATATAGTCATTCTAAGAGGTACTTGTGTTTTGAAATGACATATTACAATGGGGAAATCTGCTACATAAGACCTCTTCACAGTATTGAAAAAGCAACGATGTCACTTTGAGCATGAGGGTGCTCCTGACCCAAGCCAGCGTATTTCAACTGTCTTTTATGTAGGTGAACTATGGATATTGAAGAAAGAAAACCCAAGAACAATGATGCTTTTGCATCATGTGTTCACAAGAATATTGAAGTACCATAGACTGTGAAGAATATCAAAAGTCCCATAGACTGATCAAACAAACAAATCTGTCTTAGAAGCAAAACAGCTATTATATGCCTTAGAACCGAGGCTGGAAAGACCGCAGCTCATGCGTTTTGGGTCTGTGATGAGGAGCGATCAGTTCTTGGAAAAAGACATCAAGCTTGGTACAGAAGGGCAGCGACAAAGAGAAAGAGGAGATTGTCCCACAGTGTCTGCCACAATGGGCTCCAACAGCGACAGCTGTGGGGACAGCACAGAGCTGGCGGTGAGTTGTTCTGTTCGGTGGAAAGTTGCTATGCGTGGGATTGATTTGAAGACACGTAGCAACAGCAACTGCAGCTTTTCGAGGGAAGTGATCATCTCTTAGAGAAGTCTAAGGTGTGACTGTTAAATAAATCAAGGAGGGAATTAATATATTCAGCAGCATCAAATCCCACTACAGACATAAGCATGTTACACATTTATTAAACTTTCTATTTTTTAATACTTATACCAAATGTAATGGATTTACTCTCTCCTTCTTTTCCTTTATCTTAAGGGGATTTGGCTTCTATGTCTTCATGAGGCAAAACTTCAATTGAAAGAAGTCTTGATAAATATAAGCGAACCAAATGAAAAATATCCAAAGATAAAAAAAAGGCTATGAAATATTTTCTTTGTCTCGATTTTCTGATAAATGTCAACTTTTGTTGGACTGTAAAATATTTTCAGCTCAATTTCTAAGTATCATACTTGGACTCGTTATTTTCTTTGTGATTTTAAAAATAATGCTACATGAAATTATAATGGTTAGATTATATTAGAGAATTGGAGACCCAGCTATAGGATGTGGATGAGAGTAAAAGATGTCCTTTAAGAGTATTGTGTACAGAAATCCTTAGTAATTGAAAACAGGTTATCTTCAAAAGAAATATTATTATCATTAATATGAAAATTATTTGTAGTGTAGCCACAGAAGGCTTTATGATAGGATTTTCTTATGCTGTAGGAAAGAGGAGTAATCTCATTATTCTATTTAAGTTTTATCAGAAAGCTTTAATTATATTACTAAATAGACATTTTTAATGACCTCACAGTTTTATATTAGTGAGAATCAATTATATGAATAATCTTATTTTAAAGGAAGCATTTTTGATAACATAATCAAAGGTGGAACATTGTGTTAAATATTATAATAAATCGCTGTATTCTTTCCTTTGTGGTAAGTATGCAGTGATCACAATTTCCATAATAACAGATTCAATTTTTCACCAAAGTCTTTGTGAAGACAGAATACACATGATCCTGTTTAATACTGTCTGGTCAACAATGTCTAAAAAAATATTTGTAGGTGTATAGAATACCATGAGAAAGAGAGATAGATTGGGGGAAAAAGGGAAAAAGAATTTGCCTTAATATTGTATTAATAAAGGAATCCTTGTTGCATCATTGGGTAAGTGTTGAATTGCTACCTGCAAGGTAGGAAGTTCAAACCCAGCAGCCACTCTGTGGGTGAGAGGTGAAGCTCTCGCCTCTCATAAGGACTTACAGCCTCAAAAACCCCAAGTAGGTGTGCTAGGAGTCTGAATCAACTTGATTGGAGTGCTGGGCTTTGTCTATTAATACATCCATTAATTTATTCATCTGATACTTATTTGGTTCCTAATATCTACTAGGAGACACTATGTGGTCCAAAATTGGAAAGGTGTGGCAGACTGTCTTTCTCAATACACTTAGTCAATCTATCTTCTAAGCATATAGTCCAAGAAACTGGACTATCTGAAGAAGAACCCAGCATCAGGTTTGAAGAAAGGTCCCTGAGCCATCTGCAATTTGTCCTCTTTCCATTTCCAAGGTCAGTTCAATGATTTGATTTGCAGGTAACACACTTGCCAACTAAAAGTAAAGAAGACTTGAAGTATTTACTGCAAAAAAATCAAAGACTACAGTCTTCACTATGGATTTATCTTCAATGCAAATAAAACAAAATGTATCACAGTTGAAATAATGAGCAGTATCACAATGAATGGAGGAAAGTTCAAAGATGTCAAGAGATTTCATTTTTCTTGGATGAAAAATCAATGGCCATGGAAGTAGCAATCATGAGATAAAATGATACTTTGCATTGACTGCCAGTGCTGCGCAAATCCTCCGTGCAGTGTTCAAAATCAAGTCATGCCTAGCCTAGACCATGGCCTTCTGATGACTTCAGATGCATGTGAAAATTGAACAATGAATTAAGACTGAATAAGGATTGATTCACTTGAATTTTAATGTTGGTGAAGGATTCGAATATATCATGGGCTACCAGATAAACAAATTTTCCTTGGAAGAAGTATAGCCAGAATGCTCCTTACAAGCTAGGATGGAGAGACTTCATGGTGTATTTTGGCCATGATACCATGGGAGCTCCGGTGGCGTCATGGTTAAACATTAGGCTGTTAACTCCAGTGGAGAAAGGTGGGTCTTTCTAACCGGTGAAGAGTTACCATCTCAGGGCCAATTCTATCCTGTCCTATTCGGTCACTATGACTCATCAGGGATTTGATGGCAGTGAGCTTGTTAATTTTGGTTCTAATAGAGGGCAGAAGTATACCAAGCTTGATAATGTAGAGGGAAAGTGAAAAAGTGGAAAACCCTCAAGGAGATGGATTGCCATGGTGACTGCAATAATGAGTCCAAATGGATTTGTGGTGAAGATGGTTCAGGAATAGGCAGTGTTCTGTATTGTTACACACAGTCTATGTACTTTCTATTACCTAACAGGAGTACTAAACTATAATTTCATACAGTTTTGCTATAGGCTATAATGAAACTATCATCATTGAACAAAAGGTTTTTAATCTTGAGAATCTTTTCAATTACATGGAAAGTGTATTTTTATTTTAGGTGTCCTTAGGGTGCATAAGCAAATGTGATGAAGAAAACCGGTGTTGCCAGGCTATTTTATTTCATAGAGAGTGATCCATGAATACAACAGATAACCTAAATCTACTGCCAACAGTAAATTCTGACTCATAGTAACCCTAGATAGGATTTCTGGAGGGTTCTAAATTATGGAAGCAGAGAACCTCATCTTACTTGAACACAATGTCTTATATATAATGGTCGCATCTGTATGTTTATGTTACACAGGTCTGCTTTCCTTCTTCTGCATCCTACAGGGTATTCAACATTCTTCATAAAATAAAGATTTACTGTATTTGATTAATTAGGCCCTGATCATTTTAACCTCATCATGCTGATTTTTACTGAATTTGTTTGACCTACTTCCATTTAAATAGTCAGTTACAGTCTCCAGCTTGATTTAAGATGGGATATTTCTCAGTCTCTGAATGGCTCCACTTCCAACTAAGTTTCAGTTTCTAACTCTTAGTTCTAATGTCCCCCCTGCTCGTGGTACCTCTTTTCCTTGTATGAAGTCATAGAAAGCACTCTGCTCACACTGCTTTCTCTTGACTATTTGTTTGGTAGGCATTATATTCCAGCGAAAACTCATCTCCCAAGAAAATAAAAATCAACATTTTGCAAGTTTGTATGTCTTCTATTTGTTAAATTTTTCCTCTACCATCTCAAGAACTCCATGATATTCTTTCCCTACCAGGTGAGAAGAAGTAAAATGCAAAGCAATTATTTACATGGAACAAAATAGATAAAAACATTTTAATTATAGCTTGACTAGAGGTTATTGTTTTTTCTCTCCTCAGAAGTTTTAAGTGTAGACCTGGCCCTGTGTTCTCTACTTGGCACTCAAGGTAAATTAAATAATTAAATGGATTGCCAATGCTTTTACACTGTGACCTTTTAAAGTAGGATACTCTAAATATAACAACTAGAGAGGGTCAAGTTGTCAAGAACATTGAACCTGGAAACTCATTTGTTTTCCCTGCTACCTTGGAGGCTAACTTTCTTGTGACCTCTCATGTGCTCTTAGAGTTTCACGTCTTAAAACTCCTACTCAGATCACACTCTTTTATGATGAGCTCCCTATTTCATCTCCACACTATTTCTGTTTCCCTTAAGGAGAGCCATTATACCCTTGACATTCTGTTTTCAGGTAGGAAATTGTAAACTGTCTAATTCCATTAGCAAATCTATGAAAAAAAGGGGTGAGGAGGGCAGTTCCTTTAATTAATGAGGAGCTTTTCTACCACAAAATAATAGAACTACCTTGAAAGCAAACTTAAATTAACAGCTCTAAGTAATTTAGCTACAAAATGCTTAGATACAAAGAGGCACCAATTGAAATAGTAAAAACAGGATTAGGAAAGAACATGTTCTTAAAAGCAAGGTTCTAAAAATGTCCGTCGCTTATTCCGGAGCTCTTTCTAGCTTCTGAAATATTCAAGCTAGCATAGCAAATGGAGGCAAGGTGAAAGACAGCGAAAGGAAGGAAGATTTAAAAATCTAAGCACCATCTTTCCTGTCCCTTGCGTATCCACACTCTGTAACTTGGTCTTGTTTTCAGCCTTTAGTCTCTGCTTTCTTCTCAGTTTATTCCCCCCCCTGAATTTGTGTGTCATGTCTCCAGCATTCTCTTTGGAAACTTTCCAAAAAGAAATCTGCTAAGAAATAACTGGTGGTATTAATATCTCCACTTCCCAATATTGTCTCAATGTCTCTCCACTCAATTAATTCAATGCACTATTTTTAAGATCCTAGTTTATTTACTATTTTTCCAATTAATAATAAAAATGTATTTCCTTTAACTGTCAAAAATATGAACTGTTAAATAATAGGTCTCTGAACACATTGGAGTTATAAGATCTATATAATCCAAGCATTCATCAGTATATATTAAGGAGCATCTAAGATGCTTCAACTACTATCTAGCATCTGGAAAATCAACGAGGAAAGAAAATAGGCAGATGGACTGCTCCTTCCATACTTACTATCTATTAGAGACCCGTGTAATAACACAATTACACGCAAACTTCCATTTAAAAAAACGAGGCAAGTGCTGTGAAGAAAGAACCGAGCTCCACATGCAAACAAATGAGAGAGAAAATCTCAGGTCAGGAATTCTGTCTATAAAGAAGCAAATTATGATCTGAAATCTAACCACAAGAAGTGGATACACTAAGAGGTACTTCAAAAACAGTTTTTAGAAAGGCCATTGAAAATAAGTGAATGAGGAAGTTTGAGAAGCTGAGAGATGACCAAAGAACCTCAAAGGAATGTGATGGAGATGAGTACTCAATAATTTGAGGTGACTGGGACACAGGACACTTGGTGATCTCTATTATAAGGAGGCCTGGAGGTCAGCAGTTCTAAACCATCATCCATTTGATGGGAGAAAGATGAGGCTTTCTTCTCCTGTGAAGAGTTAGTCTCAAAAACCCACAGGGTGCTCTTACCTTGTATCTTATAGGGTTGCCATGAGTCAGAGTTTGGGTTTAGATTATATACATAAAGGGACAAAAAAGTGTGAAACAAATCCATTATCTTTTAAATCAATGACTACGCAGACTTCTTGAAACATATATGTGTGTGTGTGTATATGCATATACACATATTCCGAATAATTTGTGTATACATACATACATATATACATTCTCATAGAACATATATATGTATATGCATACACACCTAAGAAATCATCTGAGAAGGTGAACTATATGAAGAAGAATAAGGTATGAGAATAATTCAAGGAAGGCTCATTAACACTCTTGTTGCTAACTTAAATAACTAACTGAAGAAGATAAAAGAAAAAAATAAAAGAATTACAACTCAATATAAAGGAAGCCAAAATCTTAACAATCGCTTCATTAGGTAACATCATGGTCCATAGAGAAAAACTACAGTTTCTAAGAATTTCATTCGACTTAGGGCCACAATCAGTGCTCATGGGAATAGCAGTCAAGAATGCAAACATGGTGCTCACTGCACTGGGTGAATCTGCTGCAGAGGACCCACTTAAAGGGCCAGCACAAATATGTCATTTTGAGGATTAAGTTATTTTCCATCATCTCATGTATATGTAAGCTGAACAAAGAATAAGGAAGATAGGAGAAGAATGGATACTTTTGAATTATCATGTCGGTGAAGAATATAGAAATTATCATGGACTTCCAGAAGAATAAACACATTTTTCTTAGAAATAGTAGCATCAGAATGCCTTTTAAAAGAGAGGCTGATAAGACTGGGACGTACAGACTTTGAACATTCTACCAAAAGGGACCAGTCGCTGGAAACGAGTGTCGTGCTCAGCTAAGTCGAGGCTCAGTGAAAGAAAGGAAGGCCATCCATGAGACGGATTGCTACACAGCTGCCACAGCGAACTCAAACCTAACAACCATGAGGATGGCGTCCAGCCGTTAGTCAGAGCTCCACTCCAGGTAGCCAACGATACCCACAACACGCGCGCGCACACACACACACACACACACACACACACACACACACACACACGGACACATTACATTTTAAACAAAACTGAATGGGACATCATCTCAAATCACTGAAGCTTTGAAACATGTTTACATGTATGCTGCTCCAAAAAAAACCCATCTGGTTTTATTTAAATAAATTTTTAAGGAAGGTTGGAGAGACATCATAAGAATTGAATAATTGGAACACTACCTCAGTGAATAATGGGACTATGACTGAAGTTGGGCTCTTGTATGGTTGGGTACAGTAAGCTTTGGGGTCTCAGCACATTTGTGTCTGCATCACCTAGGTCAACGAGCCTGCTGGTACTCTTAAGTGTGTTATTATTCCACTCAGAAATGTTTGTTACATTTCCTTTGAAATTAATGTACTTTTTCTTTAATGACATGCATTTTTACATAGCATTCAGATCAGGGTCAGATCAGAAGACATACATATATTGAAAACTAATATAAATAGGAAACTAATCTTCATGGTAGCAAAGTAAACAGTATAACATCTTCTCCATAAAGTATGTTACCTGCCAATCTCATAGGCTTCATGTATATTTATTATCACTGCCATATCCCTTTTCTTTATCTCAACTATCCACAAATTTAAAAATAAGTAAATAAATGTCATCTACAATGTTTTCTTTCCAGAATTATCTTTGTTCTAGAATTCTGTCATGCATTCAGTGTTCTATTTCATTTGCCATGAGCTCATCCAATCAAACGATCAATCAAGCATTGACCATTGTGCCAGGTTCGAGGGCTACAAAAGAAAAGGAGACGGGGTCCCTACTGTCCAGGATCTCTCCACACAGCAGGAGAGAACTGCATGTAAACAGGTCACTCCTATATGATACATCCCTACGTGTAGTTTTGTACAAAATGTCACTGGAGTACGGCAGTAAACACAATACAGGAACCTTTGAATTCTAAGGTGAATTAGAATTTGCCTATACAATAGGAAACTACCTATCTTTACATACCTCTAGGAATAATCTAACCATGATCCAATTCAAGTTATATAAAATAGAAAATAGTTTCCATTTTCTCATAACTCACAGAAGTTAATTATAATTTTTATTATACCTCTGTGCGTTAGGCTCCTTTTTATGTCAGAATGAATCCCCCTGTCTCTTGCAAATATCCCGTGGCTTACACTTACTTTTCTACAATGAATCATCTCTGGAGCCTCAGTCCTTGATGCCTCATCATTGGGACATATTATGTTCAATAACAATATGAAATGACAGACATGAGGATTTTTTTTAACTGTGTCACATCACTTAAAGCCTGATTAGGCATCCTTATCAAAATCCATACTGATAAGACAGCTGTGCTCTCCTTTTGTTTTACCAAACCTAGCAAGTATTTTCTTTGCAATAAAGCAACTGAAGGACCATCAAAGTAGCGTAGTGCCATCTGCTTCTGAAATGAGTTTCATACAGGGATTTAATCCTCAGTCATTCTCCTCCACTTATGATCCTGGAAACATATCCTGTGTTTTAAGTTGAGTTAACTGTGCACATCTAATTCTGCTTTATCATTTTATATCAAATGTGAGTATCATTTTCCAAATGGTACAGACATGGTAATAACCCAAGACTTATGTATGATAATGAATCATATCACAGGGCTTAGCCTGTCTACAAAAGTGCTAAGAACTCTCTATGCCTGCTATGAAGCATATGGGGAAACATGACATATGATCCAGTTTATAAAAGCACAACCTAAAATTTTAATGTAGTTAAGAGCAGGTGGGAATTCTAGAAATAATGAGAGGCCTGGATTTTGTCAACATCTTAATTGGGTTTGAGCCAAGTTTTACCATTGCTCAATTTTCTTCTTCTTCTTGTAATGTAGAACTCATCATTCATATTTTTTCTATGTGTTTCTGGTTGCATCTTAGACCAATTATCCACAAAACATGTAATTCATGTGTAAGGTTGAGTATGTATGAACTAAAATCAAATGAATTGCTTGGTATTTAGACAAGTTTAAATGCATTTTAACAGGAGGCAATAAGCCGGAGAAACCCATGCATGGATCCTGACAAAATCACTGTCTACTTTCATTCAAGTCCATAGGGTATTTTCAGATGATTAGTAAGTGGCATTTCTTAAACCTATGTCTTTTCCTGAGACTGAAAAATGCCATGGCTTTTTAAAAAATTGAACACTAAGGCTGTGACACATTTTAATGTTCTCGGACCCAAACAATGAGCCAAGTTTCCAGTTCACTAACAATTGCACTTTGCAAGAGTGTGTCTAAACAGATTTTTCTGTGATGTGAATCTTCATTCTCTTGAGTTCAGTAATCTAAAATAAAACACAAGTGCCATGAAATATCCTTTTTTGGGGGGAAAATAGCGTCTTTGTTTTGTGTAAGTGGAAGGGAGTAGAATCTGTTGTAGGTTAAATCGCAGTATGTAGTAGTTTTAATACTTGATGCTCTGCAATACACTTATTTTTATCAAATGTATCTGTAAAGGAAAAGATAGTTGCATTTGGAAACAAGTTCATGTATTCATTCTGAGAGATTTATTTGCATTGTCCAACACGATGAATCTGAGTATTTGTATATCCCAGGAAGAAACCACATGTATATAAATGAAAGTATTTTTTCAAAAATGAATGACACATCTTGCAAACACTACTAGTGAAATTCATTCCAAACTTAAATTACTCATATTCGCCATATTTTGGAAAAGACTGAATATTCCACATCAGGTCTGAGATTCTGTTTTATTTTAACTAATATAAGTGGCCATTGATTCATCCTTTGATTTATTAAAAATATATTTTAATTAATAAATATACATCAGACTGTCAGTCTGCCATTGTGTCTAAATCAGATATGCTACCCCCCCATAGATTTGATCAAAGAACGCTGTTGGCAGAGTGTTCAAGTTGGTCTAAGGTTGAAACAAAAAATTAACTGATTTGCCTCAAACTTAGGGAATAAAAAATAGGGTTGTGATCAGTGATTTAAAACCGTATTCTTCCAATATGCAAAAGATATCTCTATATTATAAATCACACATCAGATTGAAAAAAGTTTGCCATTCTATTACCTTGAATTTTCAAATTTGGAGACAATATATGTTCTATGTAAGGACAGTAAATATTAGCTATCATAAATATCACATGCTAATTACTGTAGTCTCTAATTCCTGGTGACCTTCTGTGGAACAGAACAAAGTACTGTCTGGTTCTATGTCCCTCTCTTGATCCTCTGTACCTGTGAGCTCATTCCTGTGGCTAGTAAGCGTTCGATCCCAGGTTGGTCACCCCCGCGCCCAGGTTGGTCACTCCCCACAGGAGTCTTCTGTGACCCATTGGCTAATTTGGGGAAGCACATTGTGGACACTGGCATTTTTCTCTTGAGTTTGAAGCTTCACTGAGACCTATTATAATGCCATGATCGTGCTGATATTACAAATACTAATGGTATACCTGCCAGCATCATTGCAACATGCAAGTCACCACAATCATGACAAACTGGCAAATAACGGTGGAGAATATAAAAATTTATAAATGTGCAATTTATATTAAAAATGTGCAATTTATATAGTAATTTTAGATATAATTTATACATTTGAATATGAACTGATGATATTAAGTATTGGTTAGATAAAATGCAAGGAACCTACACTAAAAAAGTAGTGTTGATGCAAAGAATCCTTTTTCACTTTATCACTACTGCTTCCCAGGCATGTATATTTAGGACAGTAATTCTACTTTATGTGGGAGATTTTCATAAGTTTCAGAAAACTTGTTGTTCTGCTATAAAATTTCCAAGAAAACATCCTAATTAATAGAATGTATCCTATCAATGCACCCACGACACATTTTAAGGAAATAATTAAAAATATTTTAATTTATCCCTGGTAGAATAAATTTATTCTTTGATGTTCTCTAAATTAATGCAATGATCTTGTTAGCAACACATAAATACAAGTGGATCTTGGCATTAGAAACATTTGAAATCCATTTACAAGTCCAGAATTAAGTAGACCAGCTTAATAACAATAATGTTTTCAAATGAATGTACTTGCATTTCTTATTAATTTATATATGCATATAATTTTTCTTGTTAAGAGCTTATTAATCAAACATGTACTTGTTAAGAGTTCATAAGTCGAACTTCATATTACTGGTTCCAGTTTGATAGACCAGGAATGCAAGATCAGGAATCTTAATATACTCTGTTTGCAATCAAATTGCCATGAAGACATGAAATAGCTCATACTGTGCTCCTCTTTCCAGGCGCAGCCATGAGAGGATGATGCCAATGACCTAGTGACTTCACTTGTCATTTCTCTGAGAAAGTGTTACCTGCAGGATAATGGTCCTGGTTCATCCTCTCCAATTCATTTTGTAAATAAAATGGGTGGAAAACCAACAGAGTAAAACTAGTTGAGCTTTTCTTCAAATGTTTATTTCTAGATGCTGACAGTTCCTTGAGGAAAGGAAAGTGTTTTTAAGTCCATAAATAGTATGTTCAGCTACCTGTTATCTCTCTTGGTTTTTTTTTCTTATTTGTGAACAAACCTTTTGTGGAAGAAGCAAAGTAGACCCGAAGCAGCAGTAGGAGACGGACGCTCCGACCCAAACACCAGGAAGACGTTTCCAAAAGGACTCCGGTCCGGAATACATTCCCCCAGGAGCGACGGTGCTAAAGAATATAGCACCGAGGAGGAGTTAATTAATATAATTGATTACTTTAAAAAGAAAGCTGCATTCACTTTATGTACAAATTATATCAGAGGGAGAGGTAAGTTTAGACAATTTGAACAAGATGTAATGATCAATTATGGATACCTTTGGGTCCATAGACATTATTATCTTTTAATGACTTTGTTCCTTTTTATATGGTTATTCAGAAATTATATAGTAATTGTTCCTCCTAGAGAGCTGCAATTTATGTTTTAACACAATGATGATATTGTAATTAAGGAAAGAAAGATGAAAACATAACAACCAAGCAACAACTCAGATACTCATAATTCTATGTGTATTTTGATAAAGCACATGCATACCCACACACATACACAATGATCAGAGCAATAAAACAAATGACAAAAAATATCCCACAAAAATATTTCGTATTTGACAGCCCTGGCGAATATTTTATAGACCTTTTAAGTTTATCTAAGAGATTTTTTTTAATGCAACAGGCTATGTTATTAGGTCTGTATCTTCTTTTTTTCTCTCGCAATTTCATCCATTTCAGCCTTTATCACAGTGGGAACAATGAAGTAACAGACCGCAATGCATTAGCATCATAAAGAAAATGTAATAAATGACTTTATAACTGTAGTAAAAGTTGCATGAGCACCAGCAGCTGCACCAGGGATGTTGCTACAGCAGCATTTTATGACCTAATGGCACTCGGTGGGCTGATCATGTTATGTGCGTGTGTAATGCCAGCAGTTTCCAAGGCCTATATTTCAATTCCAATAAATAATTGAAAGCACTTTCAGACTTTTCCATAAAATGTTTAATAAGAGATCAAACCCTCCCTCCCTGTAGTGGAAAATTAAATCGTTTTTACGGGAGTATTTATAATGAAATTCTTAATACTAACTGTGGGGAAGTGGTATTTTTAAACACAGTGGCTGAAAATGTAGACCGCTTCGAAGAGTTTGCATTGTCTTGGATTTGAGTCATCGCCTTTTAGATTTAAATTTTATGTCTTTGCTTAAATGCCTGGATTTTGAAGATTGCCTGTCATAACAAGACTCTGTGAAATAAATATGAGAAATTTGGTGTAATCACAGAGCGATGTGAGTACGAATCAGGAACGCAAAGGGACAGGAGTGCTGCGGTGAGTCAATATTCCGAAAATGACAGAAAGGCTAATCCTCTGCTGTCAGTGTGCAATTCACCACAGATCCTCTATGCTGCTAAAGGCACGAGGCAGGGGGAGTGACATTGACAACGATTTTCACATCTCATTCCCAGAACAGATGAGATGTGAAATGAGTGTTCTATTTCATGTAAAGTATAATCTGCAAGATTTGGATTTTATTTAAAACAGAGGCAACAATAGCAACAACAAAAGTTTTCTTCTCCTAAGAGAAAGTTTAAGGATACTATCTGCTACCATATATGACATTTTTCTTTCTCTTGCCTCTTTTTACAGGAAATGAATAAACAGTGTTCACTTGTTGGTCAAATGTCCCCTTTTGATTTTGCTGCTTAGAGCCAAAGGGAATTAATATATACACTACATCAGCTGTAGCAATGTTAATAATCAGTTATCACAAACGTTGGCTGTCAATTACCCCATGTGCCACATGTTATTAGTCAAATGTATGTCATTAGTAGGCAACCTTCTAAATTGTTACAATAGAACAGAATGATATAAAATGGTGGAACTACTCTGAGGCAAACATGTCATAAAAGTCTATTGAGAATGGTTTAACAGACGGTAGAAAAATATCAGCTAACAAATACAACAAAAATAAAAACACTTTAATGAACATAGCAAACAGAAAAACACTCTTCAAGAGTAGCTAGCTTTATAGAGTTTTGAATGTTACCCTTCTCTATTACCCAGCCAATTCCATTAATAAATAACAGAGAGAAACATTGCCATTTAGCTAGATGAAAATTTATACATTACTGACAAAAGCCATTGAGTCTCAAGCAGAACGATCTTGTTTTCTGCTATGTTCGTAATAGCTTATTATTCTGTTAATAGCACATATTCTGGGAAGCTGGAAGCTGTTACTATTAGTTATCAGGATGAAAAAAATGAAAATATTGGGTAGGTAATGTCATTAAAAGATGACATTGCTTAATTAAGTAAGTCAGTTGTCTGAGGTTTCATGGTATACTACTACCATCTTCATCGAATAATGGAAAGGCCATGACGCTGAGATTGGCTGTTAACTCGGTCACTACGTGTGTAATTTTAAACCGTTATGGGTTAATATTTGGAATATACTTAATAATGGCAATGAAGTACTTTTTGAATTATTGAGTAAAGAGTACACAGTTTAGAAGCAAATATATTGGTATCTTTTATAAAAGTTTACTGCACTAAATGAGGTGGGCACACTGATCTCTGGATTGGGCACTGCCATCAGGCTGCAGTCAGGTAGGCCTCAATGGTCCATCCTTCTTTGCCTCTGGGCATATCAACCTTTCCTACCTTATGACTATACATCTGTAGTGGGTTTGATAATTCCTTTCAATGACCACACAGAATTCACAGATAATACAATTAATTATTAGGGAAGTCAATAGTTTACCACAAGTCAATATAAGCGAACAGTGTGGACAGTCACTGGTCTCGTCAGTCAGAAGGCATGTCTCTCTCTGGGTCTCAGACACTCCAGCACGTGGCAGCCAGATCTTTCTCCAGGTCTCAGCCTCTTATTTTGCGTGGTATGGTTGCCAGGTGCCATTGAGAGTCTGTTAAAACACAGAGTGACTCTGGGCATCAGAGAACGAAGCAGTGCATGGTCCTGCACCATTGCGCCCATTCCTGAGTCCACTGTTGCAGCCGTGGTGGCAATCCATCTCCTTGAGGGCCTTTCTTGTCCTCGCTGCCCCTCCACTTTACCCAGCATGATGGTCTTCTCCAGGAACCCGTGTCTCCTGGCAATATATCCAATGTATGGGAAAGCCACATCTGGGCATCCTTGCCTCTAAGGAGCACTCTTGCAAGACAGATTTGTTTGTCCGTTTTGCAGTCCATGGTACTTTCAATATTCTTCTCCAACACCGCAACTTGAATGCATGGGTTCTTTGTTGGTCTTCCTAATTCAATGGCAAGTTTGACGTGCACCTAAGGCAATGGATAATACCATCGTTTGGGTCAGGCACACCTTAATTCTCAAAGTAACATGCTTGGTTATTGATACGCTGAAGAGGTCTTGAGTTGCAGATTTACCTAATGCAATATATTTTTGATATCTTCACTCCTGTTTCCATGAGCATTGATTGTGGATTCAAGCAAGAGAAAAATTCGTGAAAACTTCAACCTTTTCTCCATTTATCATTATATTACCTAAAGGTCCATGAGTTAGTTTATTATGCCAACCTGGCTGATAAATACACGTGGGTTAACTGAAAGGCGAGGGATAAATGGATCAGTGAGTTCCCCTTTCTAGTTCTCACGTCTCTTGCTTTGTGATTCTTGCACCAAGGTGCTGCTGCCTTAGCAGTTCCCTGCTTCAGCTTGCAAGGCTCAGTGCCTGTAAGCCATCCCTGAGGAGAAGCCACATGAACCTACCGTTATGCAGCCCTGGGTGCTGGAGCAGCCTTGTGGAGACCCCTGCCAGCACTGAGATGCTTACACATTCACTGATTTGGCTTTCCTCCTGCAGTTGGCGTCATTGAGTCTGCATTGTGAGATGGAGGAGGACTTTGTGCATTGGTGTTGGACATATGGATTAATGGGTTCATACTGGACTTGTAGGTTTGGACAGCACTAGGTTGGGATGTTTTCTTGATGCACACTTAACTTTTATTTAAAACTCTCTTATACATGAGTTTCTGCGAATTTGTTTCTCTAAAGTCCCCAGACTAGCACAGTCCAGATTTGAGGATTTGGGTCCTCTTCACATTGAATGATAATCAATACTGTATCAGCAGTTCTTCATCTTCATCAGTAAGTGTTTTGAGTTCTCATTTTCAGCAAGCAAGGATGTGTCATCTGCATATCGCAGGTTGTTAGTAAGCCTTCCTCCTATCCTCCTGTCACATTCTTCTGCATAAGCCACCTTCATTGATTATTTTCTCAATGTACAGATTGAAAAAGTATGATAAGAGGATACAACCTTGTTGCATGTCTTTCCTGATTTTAAGCCTCTCAGCATTACCTTGTTCCATTCATGTAGCTGCCTCTTGATCCATGTGCAAGTTCTGCAGGAGCACAATTAAGTGCTCTGAGGTTCCCACTCTTTCCAAGGGTAACATAGTTTACTGTGGACCACACAGTTGAATTTCTTGTCATAGCCAATTAAACTCAAGTAAACATCTTGCTAGCATTGTCTGCTTTGAGCCAAGATCCATCTCACATCAGCATGATATTCCTTTTCCCATGTCCTCTTCTGAATCTAACCTGAGCTTCTGTCAGCTCTCTGTCAATGTTACAGCTCCAGCCATTGTTGGATGATCTTCAGCAAAATTTTGCTTGCATGTGATATTAATGATATTGTGCTATAGCTTGAGCATTCTGTTGAATAATCTCTCTTGGGCACCATTTGGTTTTGCTCTTCTGTACTTCCTGAAATGGTGGAATGTCAACTAGTTATTGTTGATGCTGTGACTCTGAATTGTTTCCTTTTTCTGCTGATGCTTCCTGTATATTTCAATATTTTTCCTTTGAATCATTCATTATTAAAACTCCAGGCTTGCATTTTATCTTTAGTTCTTTCAGTTTAATATATGCTGAGCTGTTTCTTTTGGATTTTCTAACTGTAGTTCTTTGCACATTTCATTATAATATTTTACTTTCTCTTATTGAATTGCCCTTTAAAATTTTCTGTTCAGTTGTTTGACTTTGTCATTCCTGCCTTTTGCTTAAGATTAAGTGTCAAAGTCTCTTCAGAAATCCACTCCAATCTTTTATTATGTGTCTTTTTAATAATCTTTTGGGTTCTTTATGTATGATTTTTTAATGTCTTCCCACCCTTAATCATTGTCATAATTTTCAATGCATCAAGTCTGTTTTTAAGATATTCTACAACTCAGGCAGTATTTTGGCTCTTGTAGGCTTTAAATTTTTTTTTCAGCTTCAACCTAAATTTACACATGAACAATTGATGGTCTGTTTTAAAGTCAGGCTCTGGCTAGTTTGAGCTATTGATACTGATTTTCTGTGCTCTCTCTTCCCAAAGAAGAGGCCAACATGATTTCTGTGGATTCTAATTGGAGATATCCATGTGTATAATCATTGTTTCTTTTGTTGAAAAAAGTTATTTACTAAGAATGTCATTAATCTGGCAAAATTCAGTCATGTGATGTCGAGCTTCATTTCTATAACTACGCCCATATTGCCCAACTATTTTTCCTTCTTTGTTTCCAGCTTTTGCATTTGAATCACCAATAATTATTAACGAATCTTGATTTAATGTTTGATCAATTTCAGACTGAGGAAGCTGGTATAATTCTTCAACTCCATCAATTTGTGCATACATTTGAATAATAGCTGTATTGATTGAATTTCATTGAAAGCTGATAGATATAATTCTGTCATAGATAGTATTGTACTTCTAGATTTATCTTGAAATTCCCTATTTGACAATGAATACAATTTCATTTCTCTTGGCTTCATAAACCCACCCAATCATTTGCTGAGAGGTGCCAATCTTAAATACAAGAGTCATAGTAAGAAATTAAGGCTTGAAGATAAACAAGCGGCCAGATAGCTGAGAAGCAATAAAGCCCACATGGAAGAAGCACACCAGCCTGTGTGACCACAAGATGCAGAAGGGATCAGTTATCAGACATTAAAGAACTAAAAATCATATCAGTGGGTGCCCACCTCCCTGATACGATCCAGGAAGACAAACATGTGCATAAGCAAATGTGAAGAAAGCTGATGGTGCCCAGCTATCAAAATGTATAGGGCCTGGGGTCTTAAAGGCTCAAAGATAAACAAGTGGCCATCTAATTCAGAAGCAACAAAGCCCACAAGGAAAAAACACACCAGCCTGTATGACCATGAGCTATTGAAGGGATCAGGAATCAAGCATCAAGGAACAAAAAATCCTATCCTTGTAAATGTGGGTGAGTGCAGAGTGGAGACTCAAAGCCCATTGGTAGCCAATGGGACACCCCCTTACTGAAGGGTTGTGGGGAGGGGATGAGCCAGTCAGGGTGCAGGGTAGCAATGATGAAACATATAACTTTCCTCAAATTCTTAAATGCTTCCTCCTCCACTATCATGACCCCAATTCTACCTTACAAATCTGGCTAGATCAGAGGATGTACATTGGTACAGATGGCAACTGGAAACACAGGGAATCCAGGACATATGACTCCTCCAGGACCAGTGGTGAGAGTGGTGATGCCTCGAGGGTGGAGAGAATGTGGGGTAGAAAGGGAGAACTGATTACAAGAATGTACATATAGCCTCCTCCCTGGGGGATGGACAGCAGAAATGAAGGTGGGGGGATGACTTCGGACAGTGTAACACATGACAAAATAATAATAATATATGAATGATGAAGGGTTCATGAGGTAGGGGAAAGTGGGGAGGGAGGGGGAAAATGAGCAGCAGATATTAAGGGCTCAAGTAGAAGGCAAATGTTTTGAGAATGGTGATGGCAACAAATGTACAAATATTCTTGACACAATGGATGCATGTATGGATTGTGATACGAATTGTATGAGTGTCCAATAAAATGATTTAAAAAATAATTCAAAAGACTGAAGAATAATCAATACATTAAATCATGGTGCTGGTGAAGAACAGACTGCCAAAAGAACAACAAATCTCTTTTGGAAGACGTACAGACAGAATTCTCCCTAGAGGCAAGGATGGCGAGATGTTGTCTCACGTACTTTGGCCATTTCAGGAGAGACCAGTACCTAAGAAGGGCATAATGTTTGGTAAATTCGAGGGACAGTGTAAAAGAGGAAGGCCCTCCATGTGATGGATGGGTTGACACAGTGGCAACAATGGACACAGGAACAATTGTGAGGATGGCACAGGACTCAATAGTGTTTCGCTTTGTTGTGCATAAGGTGGTTATCGCTTGGAAGAGACAGTATGGCAATTAACAACTAACAACATGATGGCAAAACGTGCACTGCCTTTTGAAGACTTTGGAAAACTCTGTAAGGTCTTTAGGTGGCACAAACAATGTATGCTCTGTTGTTATGCTACAGTTTTGAGACTTGAATCAATCCAACAGCACCATGAAAGAAAGGTATTATGATTGGCTTCTATAAAGATCACAGCTGAGAAAATCCTATGAAGTAGCTCTATTTTATGTCATGTGGGGTCGCCATGGATCTGAATCAACTTAACAGCAACAGATTAGAGAACTAATGTAAATACTATTTTAATTGATTCAAAATTGTTTTCCACTAATTATGTTGAAATGCCAATACCTTGCATATATAAGTTAAATAAAATAAATTTGAAAATTTAAAAAATGGAAAAAAAGAACTTTCACTCCACCACATTTATTTTTTATTTTATTTAAGCTTCTTCCTTTCTGTTCCTATTCAAATAGCCCACTGGGAGTGGACATTTTCAAAGATTTGATATAACATTTTCATTGGAGCTCTATAGCAACATTTATTTGACTAATACTTGTCCACCTTTGATATGTAAATGCCAACCCAATTTTCCCTTTGTAAAGAGATGACAACTTAATTGTTAGAGAAAAAGGAAGTCTACATAAATTCTTTCAATATTACCTGCATGAGGATAATCTGCATAACTGTATAAAGTGACTTCAAATTTCATCATGAAGAACACTAAAATTGCTGAGTTAGCAGTTCCACTCCTATGCAGATATCCCCCAATTTGAAAACAGAGACACAAAAAGATACTTGCCCACCTCCATTCATTGCAACACAATTCACAGTCACTGAAATGTTTAAACAACGCAGTATGCATGAATACACAAAATGTGGAATACTCTGAACAAGATGGATTTGAACTTCGTGGAGCCAATTGTATGTGAAATTTTAAATAGACAATGTGGGATGCTGATCATCTCCTCGTGAGCAGTTCGTCTCTGCAGGGAGCTGCAAACTGTCAAAGAAAAGGGGATCTCTAAAGGGTCTTCTGTATTTTCATCTCGTTGAGCCAAGCCTTGAACAATAGCATGTGACCCATGTGAAGTGACACTCATGTTGCTGGAAGCATTTCAAAGAAGCAGAAACGTGTCATGAAATTACAAGAAAGCATTGAATTGCTTGATATATTTCGTGACTTGAGATCTACAGTTGCTTTTGTCCACCATTTCAGGATAAAATGATTCAGTTTACGAGCCCCTGCAAAAAACATAGTTAAAAATAAATGAAAGGGGGAGAAGTCCTTGAGAACGCATCACTGGAGCTATTTCTGCAGCCATGGAAACCATGAACATTTTGCAAAACATTTTTAATGATAATTTTTTATTGAAAATGCAGCTTTAATTTGAGTACAGTATATAATATATATAGCATACAAAATGTGTTAGTTGACTTCATTTTAATGGTAACTGTTAGTTTGGGTAGACTAGAAAAAATTCATAGAAAGTTATATGTGTATAATAAAGAACTTTATATAAAGATTAATTGTACATTAAGAAAACATCCCAGGTCAAGTCAGAGCAACGACATAAGTGTGATATTAGCCTATATGTCCAGTACCAGTCTGTAAATTCCTCTTCAGATTCATGCAACACATGCAATGATGCTGAGTGCAAGAAGATCATAGGCCAGTAGGTAGATAGTCATGTGGATCCAGTGGTGGTGGAAGCATCTTAGCGCTGGCTGGGTCACCAGCTGACTCTTCCAGCTCCAAGACTCTGGTTGCCATCAACATAGCTCTATGTGGCTTATCAACAGGAATGTCTTGCATGGAATGTGTGTATCCTGCCTCGAGTAAGCTATTTACGTCTGTCATGCCTCCAAATGAAGTCATCAAGTTGCAACCTGATTGACAGGTGTGTTACACAGGGTTCTCTAGAGAAACAAAACTAGGACACTTATGAATACACAGCGTAAAGGAATGGAATAGCTAATTAGGCTACACAGTGCTACAGAGGACTCAGTTCAACTCACTTCCATGAAACAGTTAATATAATAGGAGTCCTTCAACTCATGAGAGCAGCTGGGTGCAAGGTCAAGGGAGTAGACAGCTGAGTCTTCCTTAAAGCAGTGCAGGCACTCTGGCCAGAGGCAGCAAAGAGCAGGGCCAGTCACTAATAGTCAGATAGATGACAGGATCCAACAGTTCCAAGCTCAAGTAATGTATACACCAGCAGTGTGGCAAAGCAGGTCTCAAAGTAACCTCAAGCTCTAGTGACATGATCCACAGGTTGGGTGTTCCACAGGTACTGTAGCTTGCACGTTGAGGCAGAGAACTATCTAAGGCAGTTGCACACTAGTCCGATTACCAGAGAGCAAGAGAGAGAGGCGGGGCTTGCCAAGTCATTTATCTCTTTGCTCTCCAATCAAACTGCAAGCTTATTAATTCTACATGTTCTTATTGGCCAGGTTGGCACACTAATCCTACCTATCACAACAGGCTAAACTCCACCTCTTCCCTCTTGATAGTCTCAAGTTAGCACCTGATAACGTAACTACCACCGTAACTGTTTCATTCAGCAGTGAGATTTTATTAGATATGTTTTGAAGAAGTCAAAGCTTATTAAGATTTCCCACTGTGATGTAGCCAGCACACCTATCCCTTATGTTATTGTAGGATCTGTATCAGTGCCCAAGGAGTGATTCTGATTATGGGAACCCCACGTGTGTCAGAGTAGTACTTTTCTCTGTAGTGTTTTCAATGATGTATTTTTCAAAAGTAGATTGACAAACCTTTCTTCTTAGGAGTTAATGGGTAGCCTCAACCCTTGAAGTAGCATCGAAGGACTCTGACATATATGCCTAAAGGAATAATATTCATCCTTATTGAGAATTGAAATTCAGATGAGTGCTACAACATGAATGAGCCTCTTAAGCATTATGCTAAGTGTAATATATCAGGCACAAAAGGAACACTATTCTATACTACTACTTATGCGAAATGTCTAGAATATAAAAATGCTTGGAGAAATAAAGTAGGTCAGTGATTACTAAAAGTCAGGAAGAGAAAAAGAAGATTTTGCTTAATGGATATGGAGTTTTGGTTAGGGCTTTAATTTACTGAGTGAAATAAATCCAATGGAGAAGTATAGGGATCCTGGGATCAGAATGAATAATTACACCGCTCACTGGTATTGTCATATATCCTTTTACTAATCATGTAATCCTGACGATGATAAACAGAACAGACGTTTTTCATTCCAAACTCAAATCAAACTCATTGACAGTAGGTCAATTCTGACTCATATAACAACCCAGTAGGTTCTCCCAAAAGACTCAATCCAAAGATGGAATATTTTTTGTTACTTTTGTATGTGGCCTTCTAAATACACTATGAACATAGAAGAAAGAGGGGAAAAGACAACTCATAGGCTAGGAGTTAGTGGGAAATATTTATTATCTTTCCATTTTGTTTCAATTCTTTGAAGCCTCTTTTATATAGATAAACCAGAGTGATGTACACACTGACTACATGGAAGCAAGAGAAAGCTCAGTACGAGGAATATATTGTAGTGTTTATGCCCAAACAAGATGACCATCTACCGACTCATTTCTGCCATATTAAAAACATTGATTACATACTGTTAAGTAGTCAAAGGTACTAATGGTATAGAAAGTCTTAGTTTCAATGCCCTCCTCTCAGTATTAAGATATGTATTCATATGATAGGCCTGGTTTTGTCAATGTCAATGAATATTATTGAACGTTTTTCCGTACCACCAAACAACCCCCATTGCTGTGTAAATAACATCCAGACACTTAGGGATTTAATCTGTAAAAGTTAATAACTCATGTACTTCAATCCGTAACCAGCCTATACTTATATAATCTCCATTTCTCAACTACCCTGTTTCCTTGAAATAAGACAGTGTCTTATATTAATTTTTGCTTCCAAAAATGTACTAGGTCTTATTTTTACATAAATAAGAATACGGTACACATTTATTGTTGAAAAACAAAAAAGGAAATTTATTACCTGTATACAGTATGGTAGTAGTTGTGGATCTCCTTAAAGACAGTTCACTTCGCTGAAGGAAATTATCCAGCCAGTGTTGTGATGCTTTGAAGTCTTCGGGGGCTATGTCAAACTGTGGTGCCATTGCAAGGGCAAATTCTCGATTCTGAGGCCTCTTCACAACCAAAGCCTTTGCTCTCCTGTCAATAACCCATTCACAGATCAGGTCTTCCAGCTCAAAAAATAATGGTGGCCGACCTGATTCAGACTTGCGCTTTTTAGCATTTCCCTTGTGCACTTGTTCAATGAGGTTACCGTACTCTGCTCACCATTTTCAGATCAATCAGATATTCAACAGTAAAATTTTGGCCCCCAGTGTCTTCCACAATTCCTTTCTTGTTCTCCATGGAGAAGCTTTTTCTTTTTGCACCCATGTATAGAGGTAAAAAAAAAAGTCACTGGGGTATCAGGATGGGGGGAGAGGAATCTATAAAATGACATAGGAGAGTCTGAGGGGGGAATCAAAATAACACAGGAGAATCAGAGAGGGGGTTTACAATTTTGTAACCCCTTCTGATCCTTCTGTGTCATTTTAATTGATACCACAGTGCCATTTTAAGTGATCCCCCTCTCCCTACCCCTGTGCCAGTGGACACCTTCACCAGACATCCCCCTCCACCCATTTATCAGACATTTCCCCCCTACCTCAGTCACCCCTGTATGTCCACACAATGTGCCCGACTCCTGTCCCACGTGACTCACTGTCTCATAATGAGTCAGCCCGACTCTGTCAGGGCAGAGCGAGCAGCAGGCGGCAGCTTGTCCTGGAGGCTGCACGGGCTCTCTGACGAAAAGTGACCTTGCACTTCCCATCTGCTTTGGCTGCACTATGGCCAACAGTGAGCTGTGCAGCGGCACCCGCCCCTATGGTCCAGAGTCCAGACTTACGGTAACTTCGGGGGGCCTTATTATTGGGGAGGCCTTATTATTGGGAAGGTATTATTTGGGGGTGCCTTATATTTCAGGGAGAGGCAAAACTGTAAGTAGGTCTTATTTTTAGGAGATGCCTTACTTTCAGGGAAACATGGAATATATTAAATCCGTTACTAAATTAATGACACTATCAACAGAATAACTTGTACGCTCAAGGGAGATGCTTGATAATGTTATCTAACATAAAAAGATAAAGGTGCCCTTAGGTGAATCAGAGGCAAATATAAACCATGTATATATGAGTGGATTTGTGGCTCACATTTAAGTCTAGGCGCAATCTAAGAACAATTAGTTCTTATGACGGGGCCTACTTTATATGTGCCTTCATGAAGAGATCATTGAAGGTAAGTGCTACAGCAAAGTGCAGTGAAGAAACTAGATGGTGTCTGGCTAACAGGAAAAACAGCATCTGGGGTCTTAAAGGCTTGTCTTCAAACAAGCAGCCATCTAAGTGAGCCATCGACAAAGCCCACATGAAAGTAGCATGCAAGCCTGTGTGTTCAAGGATTATCAATAACATAATCCTAATCTGAAGGATCTTAAAGTATGAACTCCAAATTTGTAGAAGGCTATGAATGGCAGTAGAAGGCCAAAATCCATTTTCAGAGTCTCCACATATATTCAGTGTCTTTTCCATCCAACCATAGTCGAAGGACGTGAATAGCTTGGTTATCAGACGGAGAATATTGTAGAGATGATTATAGTAGATTAAATGTAACATCTGATTTGATCCTCTTGTTGACACTTCCAAAAGTACCAGCAATTGGAAAAAAAAAAGTGAAGAGAAAATACATGTGGATGAAGCCGCCAGTGAAATTCCTCTGAACAGAGACCAGGGCTTATGACAGATATAAGTAGGTTAATATCTGACACCTTATCATTTGGTCTATGAGGTAGTTATATAATCTGTTATTAATTTGAGTATTAAGAGTGAAGGGGTGGCGTTTAGCCTGTCAACAGGTCACAGCATGATGGCCTCATCTGGAGCCGCTAAGGAGAAAAATAGCTTGTTGGAGGTGGGACACATGTGCGCTCCCTGAGAGACTTTCAGCTTACCACGGTGTTAAGCTGATGGCAGCCAGAGCCCTAGAGTTGGAACAGCCATGTGAGGACTCATGCCAACACTGAAATGTTTACACTGATCCACAAGACTTTCCACCCACTGGCCTGTGATCTTTCTGCATTCAGCGTCATTGCATGTGTCGCATGAGTCTGAGGAGGAATTTATAGATTGGTATCAGACATATGGGCTAACATCAGACTTATGGACTTGATATGGACTGGGCTGGGGTATTTTCTCAATATTCAATTGCTTAGATATATAAAGTTCTTTCTTATACAAATATGTCTATGAATGTGTCTCTCTAGTATATGCAGACTAACGCAATCTTCCTTTGGACTCATTTTAAAGTTGCTCTAGTTTTAAATATTTTTTGTTTTCTTTCCACCTGAGGTTTTTCTCCATTTTATTTTTTTTTGTTGCTAGCTTTTTTTCGATTCTTTGTTTTGTACTTTTGTCTTTTTACAATATAAATAATCCAAGACAGGTGCATATGTAGAGAGAGTAATTGAATTAGGTCTTCCTTGTGGGTATGGGGGGAAGTTGGTGGGAAAAGGCTAGCTAATAACAAAACAAAAATAATTCTAAAAATTACTGTGGTAATGATTGTGCCACATTTCTTGATATGATTGAACCATTGAATTGTATGATAGTTGGATTATAACTCAAAAAATGCTCATAAAAATACCAGAGTAGTTATGGGGTGACTCCAACAGCACCATATGTGAAAAAAGTGAAAGACATCTTAAAAGGTAGTAAAGAAAGAAAAGACAAAGTGGATCTCAGAAAGACTGAACGTTGCTTTTCAGTGACAGAGCTACTGGAAGGAATAGTAAAGACAACGAACTGAAGCAACAAATTCAAAAGGCAGCTCAAGAAGAGGAAGTATTTTGATGGGCTGGAAAAGATCTTGAATTCGAAAGCCCAACAGAGAAAAACGATGTTCACCTCTCAAAATGAAAGAACTAAAGAAAACTTCAGGCTCTGAGTGGAACTAATGAAGGAAATCTCTGTGTGACGTATTAGATGGTGAAGGCAGTGTCAAAAGAAGATGAAAGTCAGAGATCCTGCATGGAAGAGATCTGGTCGAAATCCAACCAGGTCAAGAGGCAGGCTAGGATTAAGAATGACAATAATGAGGGAAGAATTATAAGCTCCACTAGAAACACTGGCGTTAAAAAGGTTCCAAGAACATACAGAGTACTAACTGAAATGCAGCAGCATGGGTGATATTCACTAGAGTTTGCCAAGAAATTAGAAAGAGGGCCACTTAGCCAACTTTCTGGTAAAAGAAAAAATTAAAATAAAACCCAAACCCCAAAATTCATATTTGTAATCATTCAAAGGAAAGATAACCAAGAAATATGGAAACTATTAAACAATATCATAAAGACCACACCAATGTAAAAACATACTCTATTTAGTTCAATGACAGATGCATCAATGTATCTACAGGAAACTTCCAGAAACTCAAGTTGGATCCCAAGAGGCTGTGGAATTAGAGTTATCATTTCTGATAACAGCTGAAGCACAGTAGAGAATAATAAAAAGATGTTTGCTTTTGTTTTATGGGCAATGAAAACACATTTTATTGTGCAGATCACAACAAATGATGAATAATATTGTTCTCACTAACTTACCCACTGCCATCGAATCAATGCTGACTCATAGCAACCTCCTGTGGGTTTCTGAGACTGAAACTCTTTACAGGAGTAGAAAACCCAGGTTTTCTCCCAAGGGGCTGCTGGTGGTTTTATACTGAAGACCAGGCAGATCACAGCCCAGTGAATACCAGCTACACTGCCAGGGCTCATGGAAAAGATTGTTAAAGAATGGTGAATCCAGAACATTTCCTTGTGCTTATTTGAAATCTGTACACAGGCCAAGAAGCAGACATTGATACAGAATGGGGGCCACTAAACGATCCATCACCAAAAAGGTGCATGCCAGGGCTGCACCCTCTTACCATACTTATTTCATCAGTATTATTTCATCCAGAAAATACTTTAAGAAGCTGGACCGTATGAAGAAAACTTGGCATTAGGCTTCTGGCTAGAAGGAAGACTCATTCCTAGTCACTGCTATGGAGTGTATACCAGCTCATAATAACTTTATAGGATTGAGAAGAACTTCCCAAGTTGGCTTTCCAAGACTTTACATCTTTACAGGAGTTGAAAGCTTTATATTTCTCTCTTGGACTTTTGGGTGCATCCAAACAGATAGCTTTGTGTTTCAGAAGCCCAGTGCATAACCAAGTATGCCACCCTTGCTCCGGAAAGACTCAGTAGTAACCTGAAATATGCAGATGGTACAACCCAGTGTGCGGGAAGTACCGATCAGTTGAATCACTTCCAGATGAAAATCAAGTATGGATTAGAGGTTAGTGTTAAGAAAGCAAATATTCTCACAGTTAATTCCATCATGAAAAACAGAGTTAAAATCGAGGTTGTCAACTTTTTTTTTTACTTGAATCCATAATCAACACCCATGGAAACAATAGTCAAGGCATCAAATAATATATCGCATCTGGCAACACTTCTGCAAACGACCTCTTTAGCAAACAAGCATATAACTTTGAGGAGTACAGTAGGACTGAGACAAATGATGGTATTTTCAATTCCCTCATATACATGGGAAAGTGTACACAAAAGAATGAAGATGGGAAAAGAAGTGACACACTTAAATTATGGTGTTTGGTGAAGAATATTGATTATGCCATGAACTGTCACAATAAATCTGTCCTGGAGGAAGTACAACCAGAATAATCCTTAGAAGTCAAGACATCATCTCAGGTACGTGCCCCTGGAGAAGGAGAAGCAAGGTAAAGAAGATGGTCATCAGAGGATAGGCACGTGAATCCCAGGCTCCCAGATAATTCTATCCCTAATCCAAGATCAATTCTAATAACATGGCCTTGCCCAATACTCACCTTCATAAAGAGATCACTGAAGATAAGGGTGCTGCAGCTAAGTATGGTGGAGAAAGCAGATGGTATAATGTCTGGTTTCTTAAAGGCTTGTGTTCAAACAAGCGACCAACTAAGTGAGGGATCAACTAAGTGCACATGGACGAAGCACACCAGGCTCTATGATGTAAAGATGTCAAAATCCAAATATGAAGAAAGGAAAAGTATTGGACTTTAAATTGTGAACACCCAATTTGTAGAAGTCTATGGAGGAGAGTGGGAACCCAAGTCCATCTGCAGACGATCTAATCAGATGAAGCCTCTGGCAGATCCTCTCTCACCACAGGCAATGCACTCAAAGAGCTTTAGTATCAGACAGAGATTATTGTAAATTTGATTACGATGAATTATGTATGGTACAGTAGGATATTTTTGTCAGTTGACCTTCCTCTTGACCCAGTCTGAATGGGCTCTAGGCTTAAATATTTAAAAACGTGTTCCATGACAGAAATTTCTTCTCTGACTTTTAAAATATTGTTTGTGGTCTTTTCTTTCCTACTGTTTATTTTTTTCTTTGTGTTTCATTTTTTGATTTTTTATTACTTCTATGAGTTTTCCCAGATTGTGATGCTCAGAAGGACTGGATGTATAGATACAACAGATGCAGCAGTTTATCAGGAAGGGGGTGGGAGGGGGAGGGCAACTGGGGAGCAATGAATGAATGCTGGAAGGGGGAGGGAGCACTAGAACTGATTATGATGATGTAAACACAACTCTTTTTAAAAGCAATTTAACGATAGAAGTGTATAATATGTGAATATTATATGATGACAACTATTACACAAACGAAAGAAACCAGTCTTGACCTATGGTTACTGTGGGTGGGGAAGGAAGAATTTTAGCTAGGGGCCATTGAGTTTGTATTACTGGTGGTAGACCAATTTGGAGAAGGATATCAACATGGTTGTACAACAGGAAGAGTATAATCAATACCACTGAATATTACATGTAGAAGCTGTTGAATTGGAGTATGTTATGTTGTGTATATTTTTGCCACAATTAAAAAAATAATTACCCAAATAACAAGCACAAGGAAGATGAAAATGTTCTAAGATTGATTGTGGCGATGACTGTACAACCCTTCTTGATATGACTGAACAATTGAATTTTATGATATGTGGACAAAGTGCAAATAAAACTGTAAAAAAAAAGATGGTCACACACACAAAAGAGACCCTTGATATGGGTTGACACGATGGCTGAAATAATGACTCACATGGAAGAAATAGTTTGAGAGCACTATAGGACTGGGGATATTTAATTCTGTTGTACATTGATTCATTACATGTGGAAACGGATGAAGGTGAGAAAACAAAATAAATGCAGTTACCAAAAGCTAGAAGAGAAGCACAGTCCATTGACTTTCTCGGAGCAATCAGAAGGAATGGACATTGCGTGTATCCTGATTTAGATTTCTATCTTCCAGAACCTAGCGACAATGTTCTGTTTTCCTGTGCATCCAGTTTGCTGTTCCTTAATGCAGCAGCCCTAGGGTATCAACATAGGGACCCATGCAATATATGCCAACTGCCATTTAACTCTGATAGTGACCTTGGAGGAGGCCATATTTTGCTGCTTGATGCTGGCTAGAAGTCATAGCTACCTTGTGTGCAAAAGAATGAAACACGTCCTGGTTTCTTTCTTTCTTTAGGTTCTTGCATTCTTTTGTTTTGTTTTTAAGAAAAGTATTATTAATTGGGAGTTAATAGATAAATCATAGTGTTACATAATTCAGTCACATCAAGCCATATCGTGCAATTACTACCCCAACCAGTTCCAGAACATTTTTTTCCTTCCTGGACTCCTTGACATTGTCTCCCTTTACCTCCCACCAAAACACTATTACACCCCCACCCCCACCCCACCAGACCAAACCCGTATTCTCCATGCTTACCTATAGGCTCATCAGTCCTGGGTTTCATATACCAAAACCAGAAAATACTTCAAGAGGGTGATCCCCAATGATATAACACCTCTGAGATACATCCAAATACCAACAAAACAAAACAACAATACAGAAAATGTCGAAAACCATATAAGGCCCATCGTGTATCCGAGGGCGACCAACCGACAGAGTTGTAACCATTCCGGTCAGGTTCACCTTTTCATCTTCCATACCCCTCTTGCCAATGCGCTCTGTCTAATGACCACTTTCCTCCCATCCCACCAGAGCCTCCTTTCCCGTGTACTCCAGAAAGGCATCGCGGGCTCTCCTTGTTAGTATCCATAGCCTTCTGAAAACCAGAGTCTCACTCTAGGCTCTGATGCCATCCCTCCTTTGATTTTGGATGATATGAATTACAGTCCTTCAGTGACTAATGAAGGTGTGCTTCTTCCACATGGACTTAGGTGACAGCACCCTCAGATGGCTGCTTGTTTAGAGGCGAGCCTTTGAGACTCCGTTGCTATTTTACCTGACACCATCTAATTCGGTCACCACATTTCGCTATAACCCCCACATCTTCTATTTCCTTTCCTGAAGGCGAATCTTGAGCAGAACCATGATCTAGGACGTAATGGTTCTCAAGTTGGAGTTAGGATTGAGTGCAAGCCTCAAGCCCATCTTTGAGTCTACATTTTGCTGTGTTTGTTTTGTATCTGCCTGTGGTTCCCTTTCAGAAACCTCCTTGTTAATTTATCGTAGAGAGTTGGTACCACTACATCCAGATTACTCTGATTGAGTCTTGGATGCACCTCCACGTCCTCTGTAAAAGTTTTTGGAGGTATGGCCATTTTTTCAGAGTAAAACTAAAATATCATCTTTTCTCCAATACTGTTTTTTTTTTTTGAGAAGTCAGAATTCCTTTTTCTCCTCTTTAGTGTGAACTACAATATTGGAATTTCTGAATTATTCTCTAGGTCCCAATCTATCTTCTGAGAAATATCTCTCATCTTCATGCTGAATCATCTTTTCTCTTTTCACTGGTTTCTTTTTAAAATATTTTAAAATATATATCTAAAAGATTCATTTTCCTGATTTCCCAGGCAAACTTGAATCTTAGAGATGCAATGATTTAGCAGCAATTTTAAAATAGCTTACATTGTCCCTAGGCTTATAGCAATTTTTTGGACTTGTTTAAACATTTTCCCCAAAGATAATGGAATTTGTTCTTTATAATATTTCCTTGTAATTTATAGAATTGAAACGTGTTTTACATAAAATTGAATGCAATTCTTACAAATAGTCTTGATAAATTTGATATATTTTAAAATATATTTAAAAATATATTTTGTACACAATATATGAAAAGAATAATTCAACTCTGGACTTCTTATCTGATTATCCAGGATTTCACATTAAAACAAACAAAACCCTCCAAATTATATCTCTATTAAGAACCACTGGCTGGTAGTAGCCAATGTCACAATGCAAGGGGAAAGTGACCTTGACTGTGACCCTAAAGGTCATGTGTCCATGTTGGGCAAGATCCGTAGAGGCTTGTCAGTTGTAAAATGATACAATTTGATAATTATGTATCAAGGCAATTTGGACATTTAGTACAATGTAATTCTCCACCGCCCCCCCTTCGTGAGTTAATGTGGTCATTCTCTATCTTAATAATGTGCATTTTTTGCAGAACAAACGTTTTCCAATTCTCTAAAGTTAACAAGTGGTTTTCATTTAAATTACCATATATGCTCATGTATAAGCCAAGTTTTTCAGCACATTTCTTATGCAGTTTTTGTGGTAAAATTAGGTGCCTTGGCTGATATTCAGGTTGGCTTATACTTGAGGATATATGGTACCCTACATTAGTTTCTTAGTCTGGAAGTTCTGCTGAAACTTTCATACTTTGGGTGACCCTTCAAGTCTTTAAAATTATCAGTGACATAGCTCAGTAACAAAGCAACAAGTGACCATAGTAAGACGAAAAAAAAGGTTCACCTGACTGAAGTCTTAAAATTTTCAATCCTCTCATATGGATGTAAAAAATGGATATTGAAAAAGAGAAACCTGAAGAAGAATCAATGCAAAACTATGATGCTGGGAAAAGATACTGAACGTGCCATGGACTGCCAAAAGAACTAACAGCTTTGTCTTGGTAGAATTAAACCAGAATATTCCCTAGAAACAAGAATAGTGAGATTTTGTCTCATGTACTTTGGGCAAGTTATCAAGAGAGACCAGTCCCTGGAAAAGGACATCATGCTTGGTAAAGTAGAGGGGTAGGGAACAAGATGGATTGAGAAAGCGGCTGGAATATTGGGTTTGTACATAAGAACAATGGCTAGACTGGGGCAGCACTGAGTGGACTTTTGTTCCATTGCTGTGAGTTGGATCCAATACTATGGTGTTTCACAACACAACATTAGCTTTGTCTGTGCTGGTTAGGTTTTCCATTTCAATTGCAACCAATACAAGGAGTTCTTGTTACACATTCAACTGCTAACAGTAAGATTGGCAGCTCAGATGCACCAGTCACTCCAAGGGAGAAGATGGGAAGTTTGCTTCTATAAAGATTTTGTGCTTTGAAAACTCCATAGGTCACTTCTACATTGTGTCATAGGGTTGCTATGAACTGACATCTACTTAACAGCAAAGGGTTGCCTTATTTCATAAACCCATCTTTCTCTTTTCACATTCAGGTTTTGCTGTCGATTATTTGAAAATATGAATTTTAATGACTTTGCTGATTCTACTAACATTGCCATATCTAGATAGATGTACTTTTAATGACAAATGGTAGGAGATATCTTCCAATTTCTCAACATAATTTTTCATCTTACTTATATTCCACATATATGAACAGAGCCCTCGTGGTAATGTATCACAAGCTTTGACTGCTAACTGCAAGATCTAAATTTAACCCACCAGCTGATTCCAGAAAGAAAGACGAGGCTATCTGCTGCCATAAATATTTACAGCCTCAGCAACTGTATAGAACAGACGTTTTCAAATGCTATTTGGCCGACTGCTCCATTTTCAGGATAAACAAAACTTAGTGCCACTTGACAATTAAAAGCATTTATACTATAATCTGTCACCCAGGATAAACTGTACTTGTCTGCCTTTGCAGCCCCCTTGAGGGTTCCTGAGCACCACCACCACCACCACCACCACCACCACCACCACCACCACCACCACCACCTCCACCACCACCACCTCCACCACCACCACCACCACCACCACCACCACCACCACCACCACCATTTCCACCACCACCACCACCACCACCTCCACCACCACCACCACTTCCACCACCACCACCACCACCACTACCACCACCACCACCACCTCCACCACCACCACCACTTCCACCACCACCACCACCACCTCCACCTCCACCACCACCACCACTTCCACCACCACCACCACCACCACCACCACCACTTCCACCACCACCACCACCACCACCACCACCACCACCACCACCACCTCCACCTCCACCACCACTTCCACCACCACCACCACCTCCACCACCACCACCACCACCACCACCACCACCACCACCACCACCACCACCACCACCACCACTTCCACCACCACCTCCACCACCACCACCACCTCCACCACCACCACCACCACCACCACCACCACCACCACCACCACCACCACCTCCACCACCACCACCACTTCCACCACCACCACCACCTCCACCACCACCACCTCCTCCACCACCACTAGGTCAGGAGACCAATTTTGACTAATTTGGGATTTTCCCAGCAGGTTCGATTCCTTTCTACTATATCGTGTCTGCTGTTTGGAGTGGGTGCTGTTGAGCTGGAACTCAATTTCACCTTTAATTTGTTAAAATATACCAGATTTTGGCCCAATGTCTGTGTTCCTTCAGATCATTCAATATTTGTGTCTTGTAAGTATTTAAGGGGGGAGGGTTTGGTTCTTGTTTCAGCTATTTCTGTTCATCTTCAGTAATAACTTGAGTAAAGTCCTGGATTCTGCCACTGTGAGGATGTTCCTGACATTATTTCCTGTTTATTATTTGTGCCCTCTGTCATTTTCTTGTCATAATTTGAGCTCTCTCTGTCTCTCTGTCTCTCTCTCTCTCTCCCTCTATGAGGATCTCTCTCTTACTCTCTCCCTCCTTCCTGCACTCTCTGATTTTTTGACTGTTTGCTTTTGTGTTTACATCACTTCCATATTCCATTCCATCCTGTTGTCTCCTATTCTCCTTTAAAACTGATTTAATCTCTTTGTGTTATGTATATGTGCTTACCTATGACAGGAACCATGATTCTCGGATATCCATACTTACCCCAACATGAAAATTGCCCTCAATTTCTGTTTTGTTATGAAGGGATTTTTCCCTTTAGAATTCATTGTATCAGAGTTGATACTTATCCACCACTCTGTGGACCAATGAAGAACTATGAATTTCATGTTGCCTGTCAGTCACTTTTCCAGTGGAGGGAAGTTTTACAGATTGGTCTTCAGTCTCACTGGAACTAGAAGACTGCTCTCTCATTTGAGCTATTTTGCTAATAAAATAACAAATTTTCTTTTTTGTTGTTGTTAGGTGCTATTGAGTTGATTCCGACCCATAGTGGCCCTGTGCACAACAGAAGAAACTGCAAGGTCCTGTGCCATCCTAGTAAGTATTCCGATGCCTGAGCCCATTGATGCTGCCACTGTGTCGATTCATGTGGTAGAGGGCCATCTTCCTTTCCCCCATACTTCCACTTTACCAAACATGATGTCCTTCTCCAGGGACTGGTGTATCCTGTTTGTCCAAAGTGTGTGAGATGAAGTCTTGCCCTGCTTGCCTCTGAGACACACTCTGGCCTTACTTCCATAATACAGATCAGTTTTTCATTTCAAGAGTCCGTTTCAATATTCTTCTCCAGCACCACAACTCAAATGCAGCGATTCTTCTCTGGTCTGCTTTATTCAGTGTTCAACTTCAGCATGTACAGGATGCAATGGAGAATACCAAGGCCTGGGCCAGAGGCACCTTAATGTTCAAAGTAACATCCTTGCTTTTCAATACTGTAAAGAGTCCCTGTGCAGCAGATTTACATAATGCAAGCTTTACCTCTTTTGAGATCTCAACTTCTGCTTCCAAGAGCATTGATTGTGCATCCGAGCAAGACAAAATCCTCCATAACTTCACTGTTTTATCCACTTATTGCGATGTTACCTATTGGTTAAGCTGTGAGGATTCTGGTCTTTCCCTTGAGTCAATCCATACTGAAGGCTGTAATCCCTGATCGACAACAGCAAGAGCTTCGATTCCTCCACACTTTCAGCAAAGAAAGTTGACCCATTTTCCAACCACAGGTTGTTGATCAGCTTTCCTCCCATCCTGATGCTGCTCTTCTTCATATAATTAAGTTTTTCTGATGATTTTCTTGGAATATAGATTGAACAGTTATGGTGAGAGCATACGACCCTGATGCACACCTTTCCTGATTTAAAAACATAGTGTTCCCTTGCTTTGTTTGAATATCTGCCTCTTGATCCATGCACAAGTTTCAACTAAGTACAAAGAAGCATTCTGGAATTCCCATTGTTCTCAAAATCACACACAGTTTATTACAGTTCTCACAGTCCAAAGACTTGGTTTAGTCAACGAAACAGAAGTAAACATCTTTCTGCTGTCCGCTGCTATGAGCCAAGGTCTATCCAACTCCAGCAAGGGTGCCCCTTGTTCTACTTTCTCAGAATTAGGCCTTCACTTTTGGCAGTTCCCTGTCACTGTACTGCTGCACCATTGTCTGTCAGTTTTCTTACTACAGTGGCTTCTGCATTACAGTGATGCTGGAAGCTATGTCTCTGGTATTTCAAATGCCAGCAGGGTGACCCTCAGCGAGCAGTCAGGGGAGCCTCCAGTCCAAGAACAGACCCTGAAGAAGAACTGGGCTCCCCACTTCAGAGGAAGAATCTTCAGAAATCCGTTTGCATAGCTTTGAAGCATTTTCAAATACTTTCGATGAATACAATGTTTGGCTCTCTTATATCTTAACTATGTGTGAAAATTACATAAGTAACAAATTAAAGGCTAACACAAGATCAAGTAATGGGAGCTAAGTAAAGAAAATATGACTTGAATTTAAAGTTTCTTTTTTTAAAATTGCACGTTATTGTCCCTAAACATAATTTTACATCAGATGGCAACAGTTTTATACAAGTCTAGAACTTGATAGCTTATTTTCTAATGCTAATGGTTTAAGCCAGAACTTGACTATTTCCTACTAGCTGAAATAAAGTAGTAAAATCTCATGCTTACTAAGGGGTTTATTGGTTGGACACTCTAAGTGATACATATATGACTCTCTCTGGAAAGAATTCTGAAAGACAATGTTATTATCATTTTGCTTTTATAGATGAAAAAGTAAAGGACAGAAGTTTAATCATGTCCCAAGATTACACAGGCTTTTTCTCTTCAGTCTGTCAAACAACACTCCTTTACTCCAAAATGCATGCATATGATGAAAAACACACTAAAATAAACCATTTCCGCCACTGCCTCCTTTTCAAGAAGAGTTGAATGGGATGGGAGAACCTGCTTGCTACTTGCTGAGTTGTGAACTGAAAGGTTTGAGGTATAAATGCTTTCAAAGGTGCCTTGGAAGAATGGCCTGGAAAACTACGTCTGAAAAATTAGTCATTGAAAACCCTGCGCAGCACGATTTCCCTCTGAAACACAGGGTGTGGCCATGAGTCTGATCGACTTGGTGAGGACTTTGCCTTCTTTAAATTGATCTAAAATTGCTTCTTTGTGTTTAAATATATTTCTCTAAATCAATACAAACCATGGCTGAAGTTGAATTGATTTTCCCACTCAGTGACCCTATAAGACAGATTACAAATGCCCATAGGGTTCCAATGCTGTAAATCAGTTTTATTATTATTAAAAGATAATTTTATATGGGGCTCTTACAGTTCTTATAACAATCCATACTTCAATTGTATCGAGCATATTTGTATATATGTGGCCATCATACGTACATTTCATAAATATTTAATTTCTATTGAGGACTTAGTATATACCTCACCCTGGTGACCCCTTGATTTATGATAAATTATTGTTATTTTCATATCTTATGCCGGCCAGTGTCTGCCTTCCCCCATGGTTTCTGTTGTTTTTTCCCCCTGGGTTAGTTATGTGCCAATCATTATGTGTTAGTCTGAGTTGACTCGAGAAACAAATCCAGAGACTTTCATATGTGTACAAGGACGAGCTTTCTATAAAAGAATAACTGTGTATTAAGAAAACATCCCATGGATATATGTATGGGTTGTGATGAGTTGTATGAGTCCCTGATAAAATGATTTAAAAGAAAATATCCCAGCCCAGTCCAGATCAAGCCCATAAGTCTGATATTAACCCATCTGTCTGATACCAGTCTATAAATTCCTCTTCATACTCACACAACACATGCAATGATGCCGAACGCAGGAGGATCACAGGGCAGGGGGTGAGGAATCTTGTGGGTGCAGTGCCAGAGGAAGCATCTCAGTTCTGGCATGGGTCTCTATGTGGCTCCTCCAGCCCCAGGGCTGTGGTTCCATCAGGGGTCTCCATGTGGCTTGTCAACTGGAAGACAAGCAGAGTGTCTGGGTGTATCTGGCCTTCAGTGAGCTATTTATCTCCCTCACACCTCTAAATAAGGTCATCAAACTGCGACCTGATTGACAGGCTAACCCCCACCACTTCACAACGTGACAGGAAAATATGTAACTGCCACCCAATGTTGTCAGTTCCCTCTTCCCCGCTCCCCTCTCCCCAGCTTGCCCCTGCCCTATTGCTTTCCTCATTCCTAGGCCTGGATTGCGTGTGGCATGAGCTCATCTCTTGTCTATACCTGTGACCATGTTCCCTTCTAGCCCGCAGTGAAAGGCAGGATGGGGGTCATGATAACGAGGGGAGAGGAAGCTTCAAGGAACCAAACATTGTGTGTTTCATCAGTGCTACACTGTACCCTGGTTGACTTGTGACCCTTCTGAGAGGGCATGTCCCACTGTTCTACAGGTGGGTTTTGGGTCTCTGCTCCAACCCACCCCCCTCATTCTCAACAATATTTATATATGTTTGTTTCAGGTCTTCTGATGCTGTCAACACCTCATAATGTCACAGGCTGGTGTGCTCCTTCCATGTGGCCTTGCTGCTTCTCTGCTCTATGGCTGCTTGTTTAACTTCAAGGCTTTAAGACCTCAGGAACTATATCTTTTGATAGCCAGGCAGTATCAGCTTTCTTCACCACATTTGCTTATGCAGCTATGTTGTCTTCAGCAATTTTGCTGGGAGGGTGAACATCGCAGAATGCCAGGTTGTTAGAACAAAGTGTTCTTGTATTAAGGGAGGACATGGGCAGAGGCTGACCGTCCCATCTTTGTTGTGGAAAACAGCTAGTGGTTATAAACTTTCAACCTTTTGCTCAGCTGTTGAGCTCTTTGCCCACTGTGTCACCAGGGCTTTGTCCAAGGAAGAACAAATCTGATCATTTAAATGATTCTTTATGTAATGGGAAAAGGAGACGTAGGTGCTGGGAGAGTCACTGTGCTAGTCTAATGAGAAAGTTTCCATCCATATATGTATGGTAGAATATGGCAGGATTAGCATTGATAATGAATTTTATCTGCTTCAAATTGACCCTTCCTGATTTTCTTTTGGAGAAGGAGCTGTATTCATGCAGTGCCTTGATTAAAAAATCTAGAATTATAGCTTTATGTTTTTACATATAAGATACATGTAGGACTTTTGAATAATGCCTTATTAAGAATGCTGGGAGAGGTTATTTTCCATTCTTCAAGATCTTCATATCTTCTCATTTCTTCAAAATTTGACCTTAGGAATTCTAAGTTAAATAACCCAGCACTCATTTCATGGTTACCATGCAGACTTCCTAATTCAAACACTCGGGACTTTTTCTCTGGCCCATCAGGAAACAAAGTGCCCTGTGGCCTCTTTTCCTCCTCCCAGTGAAAATCTACTTTTGGAGACTGGATTGGAAAATCCCATGAGGGTTGCTATCTAATGCCACCCATATGTGTTAATGGTCTGAGGCTTATTTGAATTTCAACATAAGTAAATCATAAGAAATTGCATTGATTTTGAATATTCAGGCATCAACCAGTGAATAATAAGAAGGTGGTTTTCCTGAGCCCTTTTAGATCAGAGCCATGCCCTCTGCCCTCCTACTCAGGACCACCGGGAACTTCCAATTAAGGAAAGCCCTAAGAGCATGTCTCTTTTAAATGTGAAGTCCAAAGTCAGATGTCTGGTGAACTTTTTTTTAGAAGATTAGTAGGATCTCTTTAGCAGATTAGGTTATTAATGAAATCAACTGTTAAATTTTAAGACATGTCACATTTAGATACCAAGATGGCTAATATATCACAAATACTTATTAATGTGTATCTTTTAAATCATGATACAAGGTGTAAATTATAAGTAGTAGAAGTACTATTTGTTGAAGGACAACACATTGTAGTTTGCCTCTGTTTTCATAACTGGCTGCTATGAAAGCTCTTTGGATGAACAGAGCTTTACTGCTTTGCTTTTGTTGATGTTGCTCTTGTATAAATGTGTGTGATGAGAGCATCTCCTCTTTGCTTAGCTAACAACATACGGAATCATTTTCCGTATGAGTGCTGCTAAAGTAGTATTTTTAACAGGTCGATGTGTATGAGCGATTGCTGTTGATGGGAAATAATGCTATCTAATTTGGCTGCCTCTTTTTCATTATGTCAGAAAACTTAGAATTATGTATAATTCTGAAAAAATATAATGGCTTTATGTGCAAACATTTCCTTTGTGTATGTGGATTGTGCATTTGTTTGCATGTTTATTACATAGGTTTTAATTTCACATATTCATATATAGTGAATTTTTTGCATGATTATAATTAGCATTCTACATTTCATCTTACCAAAAACCTGGTATATACAAATTATATCAAGAAAGACAAAACTAAAAATATGAAATATTTGAAAATTATTATTTACAAGATTAATAACAACTTTCAAGCTTTTCTTTAAATAATTTTAGTGACACACTTCATAGAATATTGATAAATACATTGAAAAATAGTTCTCTTTCTGACTAATAAGTTTTGAGGTGGCCAAATTAATAATACATTTCTCAAAGATTATTTTGTGTTACTTTAGGTCTATATAAAAAGGGAAACCAGAGCCAAAAGAGAGCTAAAGAAAGCAATTTAAATCAAGGAAATTACTCACAAGTTTGGTGTAGTGGTTATGTGTTGGGCTGCTAACCACAAGGTAGGTAGTTTGAAGCCACCTCAGTAATTTCCTCCTCTGCAGAAAGATGAGGCATTCAACATGGTAACATGTTAGTCTTGGAAATCCACGGGGGCAGTTACACTCTGTCCTATGGAGGCACTCTGAGTCAGAATTGACTCTATGGTAGTGTGTTTGGGTTTATGTTTCTGGTCCTGTCCAGTCAGTTGCATCAGGCTTTGGTCTAGAAACTTCTGGTTGACAAACTGCAGGGGCTGATGATCCCAGGTTGGGTAGGTCAGTTTACAGGCTGCTAGCTCCCAGGCTGTGGAGGATTCTGAAATCCAAAATCTGTAGGCAATATAATATATACATAGGCTGTGTCTCTGAAAAAATTCCCCTGATGGGCTGCTTGACTCCTAACATGGGATAGCATATGGAAATGGCTACAGCATATCACCAGACTCCATGTGGTGCAGTGGTTGCGTGGTGGGCTGTGATCTGCACTTCAAAACCACCTGCCGTGGGTCTCTCTACTCGCATGGAGAGAAACTCACAGGAGCAAGTCTACCCTGTCCTATAGGGTCACTATGACTTGACACCACTCAATGGCAGTGAGTTTGAGTTTTTTGATACTATATAACAAATAGAGGAGAGCTACAGCATTATAAAACTGCCAAATCACATCATTATATTACTATAATGTTACCTACCATCAGTCAGCTCCTGATGCATCCGACCCTATGCATAGCAAAACTATAGCTTTATCCATAGTTTTCAGAAATAGATCGCAAATTGTTTCTTCCTTCTTAAGCCTTCTCAATCTGGAAAGCTGCCTGAAACTTGTACAGTCAGTGGCAAACCTCCTTTCCCAGAGAGGTGGTAGCTGTGCTTGAGGGACATTGGGTAAGGTACATTAAATCTGATCTTCCACGTGGAAGGTGAGAATATGCCCACTGAGCTCCCACTAATCTGCCAAATAATTCTTTGCCCCTACAATAATCTTTGAACTGCTTCTACAAAGTACAGTGAACTTGATTTGGAAAACAAAATCATTTGTTCAGATAGTCAAACTCTTACTCAATAGTTTATTCTAAAAATCAAAATGACTTCCTGTGTTAGGCAGGGTTCTCTAGAGAAACAAAAGCAGGACCCTTCTGAATATATATGGAAAAGGAATATAACAGCTAATTAGTCCACACAGAAATACAGAGAGCTCAGTTTAACTAACATCTCTGGAACAGTTAATATACTGGAAGTTGTTCAATTCATGTGGGCTACTGGGTTCAGGATCAAGAAAGCACACAATAGCATCCTCTCGGGCAAGGCAAGCAGAGTCTGCCCACAGGCAGCAACCAGCAGGGCAGGTCATCAGCAGTCAGTAGCTCCAGAGCTTAGTGAGGCAGGCCCAGATGGGATATCTAATGTAAGCAATGCAAGGCAACAGGACCCACCAGCCTCAAGCTTAAGCAATGTATGCACCAGCTATGTGGCAAAGCAGGTCTCAAAGAAACTTCAGACTCTAACAACATGATCCACAGGCTGGCTTGGCCCACAGGGAGTGTAGCTCACAGGTTGGGCCAGTGAAGGAGAAAAAGCACAGCACACTCTGATCTCTCATCAGAGAGCAAGAGAGATGGGGGCGGGCCTTGCAGAGCCACTTATCTCTCTGCCCTCCAATCAAATCATGATCAGATTAATCCCACATGTTCCTGTTGGCCAGGATGGCACAATAAACATAACCTTCACACTTCTGCAGGTCCTAAATAGCTCTTCTTTCAATATATGTGGTAATATGCTTTTGGATTTGGGAATTTTCTAATTAGGGAATTATATAATTTTTTCATTTGAATATTTTCAATAAGCTTGAGGCATATCCAGATGACAATTTTTTTTCCCGTTTCAGCAGTTCACCTCTCAAGGTCTACAGCTTTCTTTCAATGTGCCCTAGAACACTGTGTAGATTTGTGCAGAGAGGGTTTTGTACTCTAATCCACTGAATAAGCCAGCAGAGGCTTTGTACGGTGAGCATGCCTACACTTGATCCTGGCCCGGTTGCACTGATTGCTTTTAAAACATCCTGTCAATTGCTGTTTCTTAGAAACATGAATAAAATAAAGATATCCCCTTTCTCAATATAATTTAGAGATAATTAAATGAAAAGTATTGAGCTAGAAAACACGAACATTTTGCATTCTCTGATTCCTTGACCTGAATTTCTGTTCAGATGTTTAGCTGTAGAAAGCTTGACACAGCCAAATTGTTCACTGTTACTTATTTACTGAAAGGAGTAAGGAGGATGGAGCTTTGGAGAGGTTCATCCCTTTAAAAGTATTCTCTATGATTATAAACTAAATTTTGGCTTGCTGTTGTTACTGTAACTACTACTTTTACTTCTGTTAGGTGAGTTCCAACTCCAGTGAGTTCCAACTCATAGCAACCCAATAGATTGCAGAAGGAAACACTACCCGCTCTGTGTCGTCATCGCAATTGTTCTTATGTTTGAGTCCTTTGTTGCAGCCACTGTGCCAATCCATCTTGTCATGGGCCTTCCTCTTTTCCCTGCCTCTCCAATTTACCAAGCATCATGTCCTTCTCCAAAGACTCACCACTCCCTACAACACATCCAAAGTATGAAAGATAAAGTCTTACCACCTTTGCCTGGAGGGAGCATTCTGTCTGTACTTCTTCAAGACTTACACTGGTGTGTTTTTAATCTGTGGCTTGAGAGTTATTCGTAAACCATAAACTTAATTTGTTAGATTGAAACATAACTTAAAATAAAATATAAAGGAACTAGAAAGAGTAGGACAGAATTGACTAAATAACATACATCACACAAAAGCAACTGCTTAGTAACTTTTCTTTTCAGTTATTGTGTGTGTTTATATAAACTCACATAAAATATGTACACTGGATTATGATAGTAAAGTATATTTTTGGTGAAATAATGTTTAAAACATTGGAAATTTACTGATTCACTCCCTAAAAATTTATTATATTGAATACTCAACCAGTACTTCAATATCTAGAGTACATATTGATCTATCATATAATATATTGATGATCTCAGGATTATTTATCCATAATGTCAGAAACCCTAAGGCATGACATGAAATCAGTCAGTGTTGTTTGGTCCATCCTTCAGCTATAATGTGAAAAGTACACATTTAAAGATTAATTAGGTTACATCTTTGAACTCCTGCTACCTGGGGCTCTAACAACATACCTCAAGTAAGTCCAGTTCATGTCAATTTTTAAAACAATATTGATAAAAAATACCCTCTATGCCAGGTACTAATATAGATACGTGTGTTTTAGTTACAAACAAGTCCTTATATTTATAGATGTTTCATGCCAGTGGAGGAAATAAACAAAGTATAAATAACTGAAATACTATAACAATAAACCCAGTTTTGACATAGGCAGGACCATAGAGGAAAAGGTAATATAAAAATGTAATATAAAGGCAGGAAAACAAAATAGAGACAGTAACCATAGGCGAGTATTTGAAGCAGAGAGATCTTGGACTCCTGGAATTAGAGTTTTGTGGACACTGGTTAAGCACTCAGCTGCTTACAGTTGTCTGGTCCAACAGGTCAGTAGCTGCAGGGTGGGAAAAGAGACAGTCTGTTTTTGTACATATTCACAGCCTAGCAACTCTGGGATGGGGGTGGGTGTGGGGGTTCTGTGTCTTACAGCATTACTCTGAGTTGGGATTGATGTGATGGCAGTGGGTTTAGCTTTGTTTTATAGCAAATCCCACTTCATTTTTATCACTTCAGTCACACATCATCGGTGGTGACAGTTCATTTTATGTGTCTCCTTGGCTAAGTTATGGTGCCTAACCATTTGGTGAAAGACAAGCCCAGGCATTATTGTGAGGGTACTTTTGTGGATTCAATGTATGTGATGACAAAAGAAACCCATTGTTGTCCAGTCTATTTGACCCATAGTTTGCACTCACTTACTAATCTAAGTTGGTAGCTCAAACCCACTTAGCTGCACTAGATAAGAAAGTCCTGCCACCTTTGTCCATAAAGATTCCAGGCAAGAAAACCCTATGGGGCAGTGCTCCTATGTGGCACATAGGTTTGCCATTCCAAGAGTAAGCTCATTGCTGTCTAGTACATCCAAACCATATAGGACAGGAAAGAATTGTACCACAATACTTTCAAGACTATGACCTTGACAGAATAAATTTTTAACATTTTCTCCTGAAGAGCAGCTAATGGGTTTGAACTACCAACCAACCTTTCATTAGCAGTCAAGTGCTTAATCAATGAAGGATCAAGTTTCATTTTCAATACTAACGTCTTATAGTACAGTGTAGAACTTCACAATGAGTTTTCAAGGATATGTGTCTTTATAGAAGCCAAGTGCTACATCTTTTTCTTTGGAGTGGTGTGTGGGTTTAAGCCACCAGTCCTCCAATTATAATTTGAGTCCTTAAACCTTGTGCCACCAAGGTTTCTTTTTTTAATAGAACTTGATAAAACTTATAGACAGAATTGATAACAAGTACATTTAAAATATGATCTTTAGATATTGTTCTATACATGATGGAGAAATTTTAAGCAGGGCAGAGAAATGGTCTACTTTTTTATAATATTATTGTGGTTGTCCAAAAATACACCTATATTTATAAGGTCATTTTATTCTCAAAAAAGATGCTCTGTCCATTCAATAAAGTACAACAGAGTTTCTTTACTAAATGGTGCTGGCAAATCCGCATCTCTACATGTAAAAAATCAAAGTAGGATATGTAACTTAAACCATATTTAAAAAGCAAGAACAGCTCATTCTAATTTTGTCAAGGAACTATATGAGAGAATGAAAACCACTTAGAAGAAAATAAATGATTCAAAATGACCAATAGCAGTCCATTTTCAGCTCACTAACATCTAGGATAACAATCTTTATGTGTTACATTTAATTTTCCATGATTTCTTTGTACCTCCCAAGCTCCACTTTGACTTAGTGACCTCCTAGAATGTGACCTAACACAATGTGACCACCTTCATAAAGGGATCTACTATGAGCAGCCAATCAATTCTTGGAGGATTCAGTTAGGATACAGCCCCCTGTCTCAGAAAGCAACTCTAATACAAAAACGTGAAAGGATTTTACTCAGGAGTAGCCTGCTTTCAATATAAGTAAATGCTGTGGAAAATCTTGCTTCCTTTTTGCTGGGTCTGAACCTGAATCTTCTTCATCCAATTCCAGTGTTTTTGAGTTGAGCCAATGGCCTGCTATATCACCTTCTATTCCTGGAATTTGTCAATGGTATGCCATCTGACCTGTGGACCTTGGATTCCTCCCTCTCTGCAGTCACAAGCCTGATTGTTGACTTTGGACTTCCGCCCCTCCTCCAGATGGTAGTACCCTGGGATCTGCAACTGATTTGAGTCAATCCACTCTCAAAATTATACAACTCGAACCCGGGAGAAGCATCTAGCCTAATATCTGATCTTGGAACTGGCCCAGACATGGACCTGTCCACGTCTACAACTAGGTGAGCCATTTTTTAATATAAATTTCTCCCTCTCTATATATGCACCTTTATGTGCCATTGGTTTTGCTTCTCTAAAGAACTCAGCCTAACACCAGCAGAAATTTAGATCTCATCTGGTTGTAGCTAGAACCTTTACTGTGTCTTTAAAAGGCGATTCCATTGTCTCTCAAGCCAGATGCTTTAGAATGTGGTCAAACAGTGAATGACATGAGCATAGGCCCGTTGCTGTCCATTTATTGTGAAGTATTTTGATCTCAAGCAATGCTGTATGGGATACTATGCTGGACAATAAGATCATCTGCCAAATCACAGGTACTAACTTTGGCAAAAGTATCGTATACAAAGAAGAGAATTCAGATTCATATTAAGTATTCATTCCAATAAGAGCAAAATTCTGCCCTCTCCATGATGGAAGCCAATATAATCAACCTGCCACAGGACGATTGATTGATAACCTCAGGAACCATTCCTTTATGGCTTATGCTGGAGAAGGAGATCGTGTTTGGTAAAGCGAAAAAGAGAATGGTTCTCAACAAGTTAGATTGACATGGTGGTTACCACAATGAACTCAGGATAGGCGTAACTGTAGGCATAGCTTGGGACTGACCAGTGTTTCATTCTGTTGTACACAGGGTCACTGTGGGTTGGGGTCAACTCAACCAAATAAAAGGACCAGTTCCATCGCTAGGATCCCAGTGCTAACAGACTCCAGTAGAAGTCCTTATTGCCGAGTCCACAAATAAATCCTACCCTTTCCTTCATGACCCTTTGTTTCTAAATCCATAGCGCAATAACAGGAGTGGCTGGGAAATGAGGTTGAATGGCAACCACAAAGTGTGTATCATCCTATACACTTGATTGAAAAATTTGCCTTTGGCAAGCACAAAATGAGACATAAATACATCTAATTCTTTGATACATTCAAAAAAATCTATCCACATGCCTCTTCCCCAGAACTCAGCAGTTTTCTAATCATGTCCTTACAATTCCTTGAACATCCTTCCAAACTGTTCGCAACAGCCCTTACAAAACTGCCCATCTGGCTTTCTCTCCTTTCAAGAAAAAATGAACACACAGTTGCATTGCTTGAAGTTCTGCCCATATTGAGGATTTCTGATCACAACTGTTCATCAGGGTGGCCCCCAAAGAGGCTCTATGCTGCCATTGGATGATTCTAAGTAGAGTTTGTACAATATTAAAACCATCTGCAAACCAGACACAAGCTTTCTTTTCCTCACTTAACTGAGCTGAAGAAAGTCTTCATGAAACCATAAGGGCAGACTGGGAAAAGGAAGGCACTGAGATAGGAATGGGAGACAGGGCGCTGAGCCATTTCCCTATGTAAATTGGGTCTTGAAGGCCTGCTGAAGCATTATCTCACATATACCACTTCCGGCAGGAAGAATAAAGGCAGTGACCTTAAAGCACATTCCATTTTTAAGTAAACTAAAAGAATAAAATTGGGCTTTTTCTTTATCATATTTATCACCTCCTTCCTTCAAATAACTGACATATTTCTGTATTTCTCCCTGTCATGATATATTTTAAAATAAGTTGTTTGATTCCTTTGCCATTCTCACTATGGAAATTTGCAATGTCACATTCAACTCTAATGAGCGCATTTAAGTTGTTTATTTAAAGGCTCAGATCATGTGTTTCCAGTAACCTCTTTTTGGTCTTCATTCCTTTTGGAATGTCACGATTATTTGACATTACTAAATACCTTTCTTAGTATGCTGCTGTCTCGCTCTTTTTAAAAAATCATTTTCTTGGGGGCTCATACAACTCTTACCACAATCCATCCATCCATCCATCCATCCATCCATCCATCCATCCTGTCAAGCACATTTGTGCATACCAGAATAATTTGCCCCACTTTGCTCTTTACAGTTTTGTTTTCCATTATGTTTGCTATAGTCAATGTTTTTTAAAAATAATTTTCTATTATTTCAAGATTTGCTTTTAATATTAACTTCATAGGGTTGCCATAAGAATTCTTATTTCGGGAGGGAGGGGGGGGGGGAAAGAGGACCTGATGCAAAGGGCTTAAGTGGAGAGCAAATGCTTTGAGAATGACTGGGGCAGGGAATGTGCGGATGTGCTTTATACAATTGATGTATGTATATGTATGGATTGTGATGAGTTGTATGAGCCCCTAATAAAATGTTTTTTTAAAAAAAGAATTCTTATTTCCTCCATAAATTGCACACATTGCAATCACCTTAAAATAAAGCAAATCAGCACAACCACTTATGATTAGAAAAAGAACAATAGCAACAACAAGAAAACAAAACATTGGATTTTGTTTTGTTTTATCTATCATTTATATAAAATAGATAGATAGATAGATAGATAGAATTAGCTCAAAGCCTCAAGGCCTTGATTTCAAAGTGACTGGAAATAGAGCATCCTTCTATTTTCCTTTGCATTATCCTTTAGCTCTCCTGAAATCCACATTTGCACCTGATCGCGCCTGCTTCTGAGATCAGTCCACTGTTGCTAATGTTGCCTTTGCTCCTTGTGATTCTTGGCACTACCTTATCCTTACCTTCACATGGCACAGATGATCCTTGTGGCAAGGATACCACTGCCTCTTATTTCTCACATCTAGAAAGCCTTTGGCGGGGTTGCTCCTGTGGTGCACTCTTAGTCTAAGACCCTTGCTGAATTTCCTAAGCTCCAGTTAAGTTGTCACACATCCATTAGTATTCAAGGACTCTTTAACAATACCATGCTCGACTTAGATGGTTCTCACACCTACCCGTCTGGCAATCCATATACAGTCTTTCCAGTCCGGAAGGTGTATGTTTGGTAATGTTCTCCTGGGTTCCAGAGACTTTAGTTAAAAGTTATGAACTTAAAAAAGTTTTTTGTCTTTTTTTCCCCCTTCACCCTTTTTACGTTTATTGTAATTACCTTTAAGGTGGTCCTAGAATTTCAAAATGTTTTTCCAATAATCCAACAAACAAAACATGAGAGAACAATCCCATTATGACTGAGTCCATTCTAAATCATAAAACCTTTCTAAGGCTGCAAATCTGTATGGAAGTCAGTCGTTTCATCTTGCTGCTATGGCATGACAACTGGGTTTGAACCACTGACCTTGCAGTTCACAGTAAAGGCTTATCTGACAGCTCTACAACTTCTCAATGTTCTGGCCAGAAAGGTTCCCCACCCCTTTTATCCATTTAAGAAATTAGATACATTCTCTCCTTCTTCAATTTCAGCCCAGGTGGTGTCTTGGTCAGGCATTGGGCTTTGAGCTACATGGCCAGCAGTTCAAAACCACCAGCACCTCTACGGGAGAAAGACTGGGCTTTCTATTCCCATAAATAGTTACATTCTTGGAAACCCACAGGGGGGCCCTGTAAGCAAACAGTAACTCAATGACCATGAATTTTGAGATTTCAGCTACTGAGAAAAAAAGACTTGGATTTCTACTACAATAAATAATTATAGTCTCAGAAACTCAAAAGGGTAGTTCTACCCTGTCCTACAGGGTTACTGAGTGACTGACTCCCGCTGACCCGATGGGAGTGAGTTTGGTTTGGTGTCAGTTGCTGAACTCTTTCTTATACATTATTCCTAGTGTTGAGTTTGATATCAAGTTTGATAGATAAAGATACACACCTTAATCAATTTAAGTAACTTCCTAAAGTTAACAGGACCGCAGAACCAAACTCACTGCCACTGAGTGGATTCTGACTTGTAGTGACCCTGTAGAATAGGGGAGACGTGCCCGGGTGGGTCAACTGAGATGGTAATTCTCAATGGGAGTCAAAAGCCTCATCTTGATTCTGTCCAGTGCCCGCTGGTTCGCAACTCAATATGCAACCCACTAACCCACTACACCACCAGGGCTTCTAGTAAGGGAAATAAAATATTAGTATGACTCTCTGATTCTAAGTAAGCACATCATAGGCAGATATATGCTTCTAATTAAATATGTTAAAGACCAAAACTTATGGTCTCCTAGATTTTGAAATACTATCAGTTCAAGATTTCACAATGGGAGACCTTGGGCAGCCAGAAGTGACATGATGGTTCTGGAAAACCTGAACAAGGCAATTGGATGTAGAGGAGCTATGATTTTAGAAGGGAAATCTTACTGACTTATTTGCTGAGATTATCACCACACTTCAACTGAGATGCTGATGTCTCTCTCCAAATTTGAGTCTTAGTTTTATAGCAACTATTTTTAATTAGAGGAATGAAAAGTAAATAAATTTTCAATGATGATCCTGGCCCGCTTGATTTAGAATCTCTTCTTTTTAGAAGCATTTCTTCCCTGTGTTAGTCTTGCAGCCTCACGTTTGACTTCCTCAAAAGAAACAGTTTCAATATTGTTTTTAGATGCCAATTATTACTTCTAGAAAATTTGGCTTGGCCTATCTAATTATACTGATTCAAAATAATGCTGTAATAAATTTGTCTCCGTACATCAAGCATATAATTGTCTTTAAAGTGAGGATTTATAAATCACAGTCTTCTTTAAATTCAGTAAAACAATAGCTATGGTTTGCCTTTTATAATTCCCAGATGCTCAAATTATGCTTCTTTTCACCACGAGAAAATATTAATTAAGTCAATTAAAAACAGAAGTTTTGCCCTATGCTGAGTAGAAATATACCTAATAGCAACTTACTTATGCCCTTGTGAATACAGCTTCCTAATAGACCACCAGGGAGTAACTTTGACTTTGTGATAATTTGGATTATTAGGTATTTAAAACATAAAACCTCAGCTAGAATTGCACTTTTAATACAAACAATATTCCATTATGTTGTCAGCTCCCTAAGGAGAGTCACACTTTCTTTACTCGATGTACCTTTTCATTTCCATATACACAATTGCCATTCAGAAAAGGAATTTCCAGTAATGATGATAATAACAGTGTCATATAAGAAAAGGTTAATATCTAAATCTATGTAAAAATGAATTGAAAATTACATGATTTGAGGTGAATGAAAATATTGAAGCTGTGTGATGCTGGAAGGAATTGCATTTGAATGGATGAAATATATTTCATTATTTCCTTTCTTATTGAGCTCAACTGTGATTTCGAAGGACTTCTGAAGAAGACAGTACACAAAGTCATTTATCAGTAAGATAAGAGTCCATTCAAGTTGGAAATGTATTTTCTTTTTTAAAAAAAACTTTGCTATTGTGGAAATTCAGTTAAATGTAAGATGTGGTGATAGAGGCAACATAGAAAAATAGGAAACTTATATTTTCTCTCACTAGTTTCATTATCTTATTTTTTACAGAAAAAGATGTCAATCGAACACAATTTCATATAAGGGAGATTGACTTTCCCTACATTTATTTTTGTATAACAAGCTTCTGTATCTTTAAGTGCATTCTTGCTCCAGTTACTTGACACCCACTTGCAAATCCTTATCAGCAACATTTTTGTTTTGTTTTGTTTATCCTTGAATTGATTACAAGGAGCCTAGGAAGTTCAATGGTTAAGCACTCAGATACTAAAAAACAGTGGTTCAAGCTCATCAACTACTCCACAGGGAAAAGATATGATGGTCATTGTCAAGAAAGCTCACAGCATTAGAAGCCTGTGAAGCACTCTTACATTGTCCTATGTGGTGATTATTAGTATCGACTTGATAGCAATGGTTTGTAAAGTTTACAGCAATCAGTAGCAACTCGTCTTCATCGAATGTTATCTTCCCTGTCCCCACCCCCATGCCCAATTATTAAGATTACATAAGAAAGAGCATTGTATAAATCAAAGTCCTTTTCATGCTTGACTTTCATTTTATTCTCTGTAATATTAAATAAAAAGATGAAATACTAAAAAAAGGAAATTTCAGCAAGTAGCCCCTCATTATTTGAAACAGAATGAAAAAGAATTTAGATGAATAGCTATTAAAATAATATACCAGAGCTTTACTTCTTGCACAAATATTTCCCTATGAGTCTCAAGGACTCCTCATCCACAACCTGTGTGGTAAACAGAGAAACGTTAGTCAATCTATTTGCATAGAATGCCATGCAACGCAGAATCATCTGGAATGAGTTGCTCAAGGTCATGCAGATGGAGTGTGGCAAACAATTTGGGTCTTCTGATTCCAAAACTAAGTGCTCTTTTTATTAGCCACAGCTGACATTCGCCATCTACATTTGCAAGAATAATTGGAAGTAATTGGCACTACTATTAGTGTATTTTACGTATACATGGAGCTCTAAATTTGTATGCTTCCTCTCCATTAAAACCAAGCAATAAAATATGCTCTCCATTTCTGAGAATAACTTTGGATTAAATAGTTGAAGATAATAAGTAACCTAAAAAGTATGATAATAGAATTTGTTGCTGACTTCTACTCTTGCCACAGGCAGCAATTTGGCAGGTGCATCTTAAGTCTTAATGAGATTGTCTTATTACATTATAGAGTCAATTAATTCACCTAGATAGATTTTGATACGTTTTGAATTTATGGCCAAAATTAACTGTACCTGAAACTGATAAGTTGATAGTCATACAGTCGAATTCCATATACCGTATGCACTCATGTATAAGCTGAGTTTTTCAGCACACAAAAAATGTGCTGAAAAACTGGAGTTCGGCTTATACATGGGTCAGTGGTACCCCAGCGGGGTGTAACATCTTGCTGCAAACCCCCCTGAGGCAATGGGACCAGTGCCCATTATCTCACGGGTGACCACCATTTCTCCGCTGTTCATTCAAAGACCCACAGACACTGCAGGGCTTTGAATGCTTGTTTACTCACATCTAACCAATCAGACCCATCCTATGACATGGACGGCTCCAATTTGCAGGAGCACCTGTAGTGATTCACTTATGCCTGCAGCTGAACTGGTAAGGATGTGTCTGTGACTGCGCTCCGTCTCTCCCCTCTGGTCTCTGTGTTGATTTATATCCTGCATCCCCCCCCCACCCCCTTCCTGGCTAACACGTTGCTGGGGGCATTACCATGAAAGTTATTTTTCAAAGTCTTGTTTTTTTATACTATTAGAAATGGATACTCTTAGACCAAAACAAAAACACCAGTCATATGAGGCTGGTTTCAAAAAGAAGGTTGTGTCAAGAACAGAAGAGAGCAATAACAGTATTGCAAGTAGGGAATTCTGTGTTGACGAAAAGCAAGTGAGGGAGTGGCGGAAAATGAAGGTTGACTTGGAACAGATTCCCAAAGCTAAAAAAGCTCATTGTGGCTTAACATCTTTTTATGGGCTCTAGAGAGTGAATTGCATAAATGGGTTATGGAGTGTCATCAAAATGGTTACTGCGTAACATGCATGGGAATCTGCATATATGCTCTACAAATAGCTAAGGATGATAAATATAAAGCACCAGGTATTGAAAAATTTGCTGCATCAGCAGGGTGGTGTACCTGCTTCCTGAATAGGTTTGGCCTACTATGTTTGAGACAAAGAACAAAGATTTCCCAGAAATTTCCACAAGACCTTGAAGAAAAAATTACTGTATGTTATTCCAGTCATTTATTATAAAACAAAGAAGGATTTATAATTATGACCTGGCAGATATTGGGAATATGGATGAAACTGCCATGACTTTTAGTCTTCCAAGCAACAGAACTGTGGCAAGTTTAGGAGAAAAAAACATTTTTCTCAAAACCACAGGAAATGAAAAAAAAAACACTTTACATTTGTTCTATCATGTTTGACTAATGGAACTAAGCTGCATTCTGTCATTATTTTTAAAAGGAAGACCTTGCCTTAAAAGATCAATTTCCCACCAAGAATTACTGTGCGTACACATGTTAAAGGCTGGATGGATGAAGATGGAACAAAAAAATGGCTGGAAGAAATTTGGAACCAATGACCAGGAGCAGCCTTAAAGAAAAAGCCATCATTACTTGTTTGGGATATGTTCAGAGCCCACCTATTGGATGACATAAAAAAGTTGGCAAAATTTAGTAAAGTTACTTTAGCCGTTATTCCAGGTGGGCTTACATCTGTACTGCAGTCCCTGGATGTATCTTTGAATAAGCCTTTTAAAGACCGTATGCGAAGGATGTGGCATGAATGGATGTCATCTGGTCAAGCTCGACTAACAAAAGGAAGAAATCTCATGAAGCCTGGCATAGAGTTAATAGCAAAGTTTCTCCACTGTTTATTCAAAGCCCTGCTGACACTGCAGGGCTTTGAATGTTTGTTTACTCACATCTAGTCAAGCCCAACTAACAAAAGGAGGACATCTCATGATGCCTGACATAGAGTTAATAGCAAAGTGGGTTCGAGATGCAAGGGAAGACATTCCAGAAGACATGGTGCAACGTATCTTCCAGAAATGTAATATTAGTAATGCTATGGATGGCAGTGAAGACTGCGCTTTGTATGAAAATGACAGCAGTGATGGTGATGATGGTGATCTCAGTGATGACAGTTTCTATGATGACCTCACACCAGCTGAAGCTCTGCATTGGGATATGGATGATGATGTGGAATCCAGTTTTGAAGGATTTTAACTATTTACATTTTAGCTTGGTTGCTGATTGAGCTCAGGGAATATTACTCTTAAGGTATCACTGTTGATACCTTATTGTTTTTGGTTGAACCTATTCTCCACTTACTGTGCTGGTTTACTAAAGTTAAATGACTTGTTGTCCTTTATTTTTTTTATTTAAAATAAATATTAAAAAAATAAATATTTAAATACATTACCCCACTGATGTATCAATTGTTAGTAATTTTATTTTCATTTGTTTTGATTATTGAAACTCACCAAAGCTTCTGCCTTTTCCACCCTAGGCTTACACTCGAGTCAATCCGTTTTCTGGTTTCCCAGGTAATAATTAGGTACATCGGCTTATACTCAGATCGACTTATACTCGGGTTGGCTTATATTCAAGTATATATGGTATACCATTATTGCATATCATTATATAATATATCATTGAAGTATAGAGAATATATAAATATATACTGAAATATATATGATTTCCATAATCAAGATAAATCATTTGCTAATATGCTCAGGACTAGTATTAAGATCTTACTCAAAATTTTAATGATCTTTATTTTGTTCAATAAGAAATATATTTCAGAAGTGTAGCAAAATTCACGGTTTTGCTTTGCTTTGTTTGTTTGCAAATGTCTTCAGTATACCTGGAACACAGATAATCCATTTTCCTTTCTTAAATTATGGAGATATAAAATTAGTCTTGGAGGGGCCGGCCCCAATCCCAACTACTATGTGGATACCTGCCCCTTTCCCCAGAAGAATTTATTTCAAAGGACTGCACTGAATCTTCAGCTCCAGGACATATCTGATCAGAGCACATGGGAGCAGATGAAGGGGGAGGAAGAGAGAGTGGAGCACATCCTGGTCCACCAGGCCTTGAGGATGATGACCCCAATTAGAGTAGCCAGTCCACAGAGAGGACCACATGGCCGGCCCCACTATGAGACATGACATCCCTCACTGACCCTTAGCCCTATAGGAGACAACACCAGAGACACAGTGTGGGAGTTGCACCTGATCTAATCCCACCACACTGAGGCAAAAATCCTAAAGGGGTGCAGCAGAGCAGCAAGGGAATGCAGAAGGTTGACTTTGGGGCCAGGTTATGGCGCCCCAACAGACTGGACTGGAAAGCACTTCTAAAGGTCAACAAACAGTCCTTGAACTGACTACAAGCTTTTCTTTTTTGTTCTGTTTTGTTTCGTTTGTCATTGGTTTGTTTTTTCCCCCGTTGTTTTGTTGTATATTGCTGCTTGGTTTTTCTCTGTGTTGATTTTGTGCATGTTAATATCTCTGTAGGTCTGTCTAAATAAGATAGGCTGGATGAACAATCTGTAGGAGAAAACAATGGGACCAACAGTTGCGGGGGGATATGGGAGAGGGGAAGGTTTAGGGAAAGGTAGTGGTTTTAACAAGCTCAGGGACAAGGGAACAACAAGTGATCCAAATAGGTGGTGAGGAGGGTGTAGGAGGTCTGGTAGGGTGTGATCAAGGGTAATGTAACCAAGAGGAATTACTGAAACCCAAATGAAGACTGAGCATGATAGTGGGACAAGAGAAAAATCAAAAGAAATAGAGGAAACATCTAGGAGGCAAAGGGCAATTATAGAGGACTAAATAATGGCATGTACTTATGCAGGTATATTTATATACGAGGATGGAGAAATAGATCTATGTGCCTATATTTATAGATTTAGTGTTAAGGTAGCAGAAGGACATTGGCACATAGATCTATTTCTGTACACTGGTACAGATAGGAACTAGAAACACAGGGAATCCAGGGTGGATGAGCCTCCCAGACAAGTGGTATGAGTAGCAATACTGGGAGGGTAGAGGGAAGGTGGGTTGGAAAGGGGGATCCGATTATAAGGATCTACATGTGACCTCCCCCCTGGGGGATGGACAACAGAAAATTGGGTGAAGGGAGACGTCAGACAGGGCAAGATATGAAAAAATAATAATGTATAAATTATCAAGGGTTCATGAGGGAGGGCGGAGCATGGAGGGTGTGGAAAAAATGAGGAGGTGATGCCAGGGGCTTAGGTGGAGAGCAAATGTTTTGAGAATGATGAGGGCGATCAATGTACAAATGTGCTTTACACAATTGATGTATGGATTGATTGTGGTAAGAGTTGTATGAGCCCCTAATAAAATGATTAAAAAAAGAGAATTGTACGAGCCCCCAATAAAATGATTTTAAAAATTAGTCATGGAGTTATAGACTGGATATTTATGATTACAGCAAACATAGGTATAATAAAATAAATACACTGTTAACTCCTAATGAAAGGGTACATCTTTCATGTTTAACCACCAAGGGTTATTGTGGGTCTCTCAGTGAGTGACTCAATGTTCTATATTTGAGGCCCAGTAGACTTTCCAAAGAGATTAAATGTTAATAAATAAGAATTACTTTACATTGATCATTGTTCATAATTGGTTTTTATGATAGGCTTATGGAGGTGAGATGTTCCTTACACATTTGCACATTTGTTTGTCAGGATGACTATGAACGTATTTTGGGCCTTCTCTAAGTCCATATCTTCATATCTTGTAAGACTACTACCTCTCCACCACCCCCACCATCCCTGCCGGAGCCTTATTTCTAGTCTATTTGATTGAACATAACGTGTGACTTGAATTCAATTGACCCTGTATGAGTATAGGGTAAACAATAATTCTTACATTGGCCTGTATCATAATCAGCTGCCAGTCTTGTTGAGATCTAGTTTCCTAAATCAATGTATTCTGAGGGTTTCACTTCAGTTGGACTAGAGTGAAATCTCAAGTTTACATTTATATAATGTTCCCAGACCGTCAATCCAAGGCCAGTCATTTGAAGATCATTAGTCTGAAGTCTGACACAGGACACTGGAGAAGTAACATAGAAATTTTAATTCCAGCACTTAATAACTAGTTCATCTTAATGAGTTTCCTTTAACCCTCTGCTGATATACTTCTCAGTTTGTATGATGAGTCTAATGTCTAGCTCAAGGAGCTAATTTAAGGATAAAAATAATTAATGTATATTGCCTAATTAGAATAATGCCTGAAACAATAAGTACAAAATACAATTTAGCTATTGGAATTATTATTTTCACTAATCCATTTCAGTTTTATTGCACTAGCCAATATTAATTTTATTTATACATGATTGGAAGATATACAGTATTCCTGATGAGACCCACTGATCTCAAGATCAAAGAAACCTGGAGTAAAGGGTAGTCATAGGCCATTCAAGGCAACTTCTGACCACGTGTGCATTTTATACTCTAAGATTATGATCCCTAAGGTTATGACAGGGAGCTACCAGAGGTTTAGGTTAGATTCAGAAGAGGATGTAAACAAGAGATATCATTGCTGACGTCCGATGGATTTTGTATGAAAACAAAGAATACCAGAATTGACCAAGCAAAGACATGAGACTGTGTGGATCATCACAAAGTATGGGTGGAATTTTAGAATGGGAGATCCAGAATACTTTATTATCCTCACATGGAATTTATATATAGATCAAGAGTCAGTGTGTGAACAAAACAAGGGAATATTGCATGACTTAAAATCAAGTAAGGAGTAAGTCAGAGAGTTAAAGCCTCTCACCATATTTATTCAATCTGTATTGGTGAGTCCAAGAAGACTTTAGTATCATTTTTGGAAGAAGGTTTATTTACCACCTGCTGTATGCCAATGACAAAAGCTTACTTGATGAAGATAAGGAGGACTTGATGAACTTGATAGTGAAGACCAATATTGCAACATTCAGTATGGATTACAATTCTATGCAAAGGAAAGAAAAATTCTCATAACTGAAACAGTAGGTAACATCATGATTAACAGAGACAAGAATTTCATCTTGCTTGGATGCCTAACCACTGCTCATGGAAGTAGCAGTCATGAAATCAAAAGATGCGATGCACTCAGTAAATCTGTCGAACAAGACCTCTGAAATGTTGAAGAGCAGCGATGTCACTTTGAGGATTAAAGTGCACTTGACTCAAGTCAAAATGTTATCAGTGACTTCATATGAAAGTTGGACATGGTTAAATGAATACTGACAAAGAATAAGTGCAATTGCACTATGACACTGGTGATGAACAATTAAATATGGACTACCCGAAGTACAAGCAAATGTCTTGGAAGAAATACAGCCAGACTGTTCCCAGAAGTGAGAAGGGTGAGACTACATTTCATGCAATTTGGACATGTTATTAGGAGAGATGAGTTTCTGGAGAGGACAACATGCATGGTACAGATTCAGGAAAAAAAGAGAAAGACCTTCCACAAGACGGACTTACAGAGTCATTGCCACAATATGTTCAAACATAACAATTGTGAAGATGGTTCAAGACCGGGCAGCGGTTCATTCTGTTGTGCACAGGGTCACAGAATTGCAAATGACTGGATGACATCAAACGAAGATAGTAAGGTTATGGTACCGTTCAAAAGATCTAATTGGAGAATTGAACATAGTGGACGCAGCTAGATGTAATTAATCCAAATGCTTTCTGCACACAATATGCATATCTCATGACCTTTGAATACAAAGTATTTGCACTCGCAGGCGTATGGGAGGGATTCAAAAATTCCAAGGTAAATTTCATTGTTTTTTTAATTCCATTTTTGCAGGAACTTTTTAAAGTTCTTGCATATAATGACATACAGTGTATGCAGATGTATAAATTATAATACATGCCTTTTGATAGTCATTGTATATGCGTATGATTGTGGCTTATGTATGTACTCCACTCTATTGTTCATCATTACCTTAATGGGAATCTTCCCTACTTATACGTAAAAGAGTCACTATAAGTCGATGCTTTGGTGTTTAGGCAGAAATATCTAATCTTAAGTTTTGAGCATCTATACAGTACAGTAGCATTTAGTTTACTTTTCAAAATTATTACCATAAAATGTATCATGACTCCAAAGTGCAGCAGAACCAATGTTAGTGATAGAAAGAAATGAAGGTAGGGGATCAATTTGGAAGTGCACCTAAAGATTACTAAATAACATGAGTGTGGAAATCAGTGAGTGCTATATTAGATATAGTAAATTAATATGGACTTTCTGGTCACAATTCCTTATGTGATATATTATATAAGGGGGTACTCCCACCCCCAATGGACTTTTTTTTCAAAGCTATGTATTTAGAAAACAACCTTATCACTTTCAAAGTACTCTTCATTACACTTAATACATTTGTCAAATCTGCGATTCCATTCTGGGAAACATTTTTCAAACTCATCTGTTTGGATGACTCATTGTACCTCCCTTGTATTTTCTTCACCTTTTCGAAGTAAAATCACTGTCCTTCCACGTCCCTCTGCATTTGTGGAAACAAAAATAAGTCCCGCGGGGCGAGGTCATGTGAGTAGGTCTGGTGGACAAGAGAGACATGCTGTTTTTTTGCCAAAAACTGGCGTGTGAGATGGCTGTGTGAACAGGTGCACATCAGGCTGTTTTTGTCACACACTATTTTTTGGTTACCTTTTCAGGACCTCTAAATAGAAAGTTTGATTAACGGTCTGACCTGATGAAATGATCTACCTGGGCATTTTCATCTGTTCAGGAAGTTGACAGACATCCAGAATGAGGTTTGTCATAAATAAGCATTTTACCTTTTTGAAATGAGAAAACCACAAGTACACTTGAGTTTTCCACAAAGTGCTGTCCTTTTAAACTGTGTTCAACATCACAACAGTTTGTGTGGTAATTTTCCCTGAGCAGAAAGCAAAATTTCACAGCTGTGTTCTATTCCCTTAAATTGGCCATCACAAAAAATGAGGTTTGAGTGAAACTTCTTTTATGAAAAAAAATCACTGTGATCAGAGAGAACCTTCCCAGGTGATGCTACTGGGTGAACTAACTCAGAGCAAGTTGCTGGATGCTTGCCTAGGAAAAATGGTGACTAAGAAAGCTCTGCTTTACCCAGAGCAATTCTGGGGTTTTTTGGGTTCCCTCTTGTAACTCTGGAATTTATGACCATGACTATGATCTTACTTTGGTGGGATTTATTTTATAAGATTAAGGTAGTGTTAAGTCGAGATCTTAGTAAAGAATGTAAACTAAGTCACACCCTTTGTTTCTTGGGACACCTTTTATGTCTAGAAGATTCTGAGACTTAAGGTATCACCTTTCCTTTTCCTTTGGGGGGCGGTATAGTCAGTTAAAAGACAAGCAGGTCCATCATCAAAGCCATTCCTCAATATATAAGAGCCATCTGGGGCACCGAGAAAAATCATCGGATCATTTGGAAGAACACGTACAAGATCTCTGGAATTGGCAGAGGTTTCCCTGACCAGATGCACCAGGGATTATGGCACAGACACTCAGAGGAATCGTGCTGACACTGTGGGTACCTTCGCTTCATCTGGCCCAGGACTATGAAACTGTGGGACAGAGCATTAAGTAGACTGGCTTCCTGGCCCATAGATGCAAAGACCAAGGGACCAAGTAGCTGAGAGACTGAGGAATGGGGAAAGATTTGGCTGCATTTGAAGAGGTGCTGCTGCAGATTAATATCTGCATCCTTACAGTTTCCTGAACCGGAATTATGATAACCTATAAACATTCCTTACAAGTCCCCTAATCTTGAATATTATTAATGACTTCTGTGTTGCCATAGCAAAGAATTATCGAACCCATCAAAGAAGAAAAGTTCTGAGGGAGGAATGGTTGGTGTCAGAATAGGGTAAAGAAAGATGGAGGGTGAAGGCTTGTCTGACTCACACCGCATAGCAATAGGGAAGGCAGAGAAAGTCAGATATATCCACTGTCCTTGTCATTTACTATATAGGCATGTTCACACAATGAATAAATCACATAAAATCTTATTTCAATGACTATCATTTTCATTCAGCAACTGTATTAAATATGTGAAATAAACTTTAAGAAATGCTTTGAAAAGCTGTAAGGCATATAGGGGGATAAATAGGATTTATTATTAAATCTCACAATGGATGAGTAGAGCTATTTCTAGAGAAGCCACTTCTAGGGACCCAAAAGTGTGCTAGCATATCTACACCATTTTTAATATAAATCTCAGGTGCCTCATTCTGAGCATTATAAACAGATTTTATCCAAATATAAAGAATATTTTATTAATTAATATTTTATAATACAACAAAGAGCTCTGAGAATGTTTGGCTTCCTTGTTATTAATTAAGTTGAAGAAATAAATAAGTGGTACTTAATTATAAATTTTTAAGTGACACTAAATTATAAATTATAGTGTGATACCCTACCTTCCATAAAAGTCTGGGCCAGGCATTCTTTTCAGCTCTTCCTACATCTAAAACACCAGGGCTGTGACCCCATGATCTTGCCTTTACCTCTGATCTCATAGATCATGTTTCCAAATGATTGACGGTATTTCCAATCCATGGAATTGTAAGAGAATCAGATCTGATTACAAAATTGGTTGATTTTATTCAGAAAAAACCCCTGCCTGTATGGCCCAAGAATAAGAAGAGTCTTGATTTTGTCAGTCCTGCTGCCTAAATACTCTTCTGGGAAAATTGAACTGAGCTGGGACAAATTGTATTGTCCTTATTTTTTCAATCACGCCTGATTCCACTATTGTTGTGTGAACACGGGCTGCATTATCTTGGTGCAACACCTGGCTCACCACAATGCAAAGCTGCTGTTACAGCACAGACAACAAGATGGCATGCTGGTGGCTAGGTCTTTGGAAATGAAATGGAAGTAGAGGAGAAAGGAACAGCAATAGAAAGGTGACAACACTTAGGGAGTAGTCGCTCTCAGCAAACATTGCTATTAAAAGTAAATTTTACCTCTGTAAAGTATCTGTCCTTGAATGTTTTATACTTAATTTATTTAGTATATCTAATACTTTTGTTAAATAATTCATCACAACCACTATATTTTTCTCCAGAAAATAAGTATATGTTTTAATGCATACTTATAAAATAATCATACATTGAAAATGAAATAATCATTCAAGCAACAACAAGTAGAAAGTTTGGATGATATGAAGCACAAACAAATCAAAAAAATAACAATCAAATTAAAAATCACATTTTGTTGATATATTAAGCAGTTAGTCTCAGTGAAGGAAACTACACAAACGAATCATTTAAAATTACTCTGGTATAAAAGAAACCTTGGACCTGGTTTAATATGTATCACAGTGCCTGCTACATACTGTATATTCCATAAGCTCCGTCCTAACTTTTTTTACTATTCCTCTGTTGTTAATCACTTTGGAGTTGGTTCGGACTCATAGTGACTTTGTGTGGAACAGAACAAAGCACTGCCTGATTCAGCATTCTCACTATTCTGGCAAGGTTGGTGTCAATTGTTGAATCTCCTGTGTCAATGCATCGCCTCAAGGTCCTCCTTGCTCCCCACCCTTCTATTTTATCAGTAGGAAGTTCTTCGGCAGGTCCTGGTCTCTGCTGATAACATGTCCAAAGTATGTCCAAAGTCCCACCATCTTCTGGAAGGAACATTCTTGTTGTACCTCTTCCAAAACAGATTTGTTGGTTCTTTTGGCAGTTCATGGTATTTTTGATATTCTTAAACAGTACCGTAATTCAAATGCATCCATGTCACAGATTTTTAGAAAGCCTTCCTTCTACACTTATTCATCTAGTGCAGGTATTCGGATTATTTGCTCCTCATACAGTTTGAGTAAGTATAATGAAATTACACAGCTTGTATGCACATTTTCTGGATTTTAAAACATGTAGTATTTTTTGTTCTGTTGAAATGATTGATTCTGGTTGTTTTGGCCAGGTCTGGACCAAGGCAGCCCTTTGTACCAGCTTCTCAAGAAGAAAAATGGCCTGCTGAACTTCAAAGCACCTATCTTCAGCGTTTCACAGAGCTTACCACCCCAGACAGAACACAGCTCTGCTCTTCCTAGCATTGTTTCCTAAGAACAGGATGATCTCCCAGACAGAACACAGCCCCCCTCTCCCTATCATTGTTTCTGGGAACAACGTGATTTACTAAAAAATGTCACCTGGCCAAAAACTTACAACCATAGCACAAAGAACCTTCCTTCCCTTTACTGGCTCGCATACCTTTAAGCTCACACCCTATATAAGTCCCACTGCCTCACTGCCTGGTGTCACTTCCCTGACCTAACTCCTTGGAACCTTCCCGGGGGCTCAATATGGCCCTGTCCCTTTTCTTGCTCTCCCTTCCCTCTCAGGAGTTCTTTCCCTGCCTCATTAAAATCTTTCTCAACTTCACATTCCTGGCTAAATTCTATCTCTGTTTTGTGCCTTCATCTCCAAACTTTCACTTGTTCCATGTATTTTGTTTACATGAACACAATGAAGCATTCAGGAATTTCCTTTATATTCCATGCTATCTGTAGTTTAGTTATGATCCACAAAGTCAAATGTCTTTGTAAAGTTAATAAACACAAACATATCTTTCTTGTATTCTCTAATTTCAGCCATGATCCAGTGGACATCAGCAGTGATATCCCTTATTCCATGTCCTCCTCTGAATCCAGCCTGAATTTTTCATAGCTATTGCTAATGTATTGCCACAAACATTGTTAGATGAATGATTTTCAGTAAAATTTTAATTGAATGTGATATTAATTATATTGTTCTAGAATTTAAGCATTCTTTTGCATCACCTTTCTTTGGCATGAGTTCAAACATCTTTTCCAATCAGTTGGCCAGGTAGTTATCATCCAAATTTCTTGGCAGAGACAAGTGATGGCTTCCAATGCTTCTTCAGTTTGTTGAAACATTTCAGCTAGTATTCTGTCAACTCCTGGAGCCTTGCCTTTGGCTAATACCTTCAATGCAGCTTAGACTTAGTTCTTGATCATACGCTACCTCTTGAAATGGTTCAATATCGACTAGTTCCTCTTTTTTTGAAGCAGTGCCTTCCTTTTGATGCTCCTGCATTGTTCATTATTTTGTCCATAAAATTTTTCAATATTATAATTCAAGTTTTGAGATTTTTTTAGTTCTTTCACTTTAAGATACGCTGAGTGTGTTTTTCCATTTTTTCTCAAGATATTTATTGGCATAACATACCATACAATTCAATCACATTAAATAGAGTTATATGATTATCTCTATGATCAATTTTCAAACATTTGATTCTTTCTTGTATGCATTGTAATAAACAACCCACCTTCTCCTGCCACCCTCACCATGCCCCCTAAAAATCATCAGTGTAGTCACTGGGTCTATACCTTTATCCATCCTTGCTTTCATATACAGAAAAATATAAAAAAACAAAATAACAGTAAAATATGACAAAACACGAAACCACTGTACTCTGCATGATAGCAAGGCAATCCACATGCCTGCTCTATGGTCACATGGGATTCATATGAATGGATTTTGGCTTACACTTAATTCTAGCCATAATCAGAGCACAATTAATTTTAATGATTTGGCCCTGCTTGATACTCACCCTCATGAAGAGATCACTGAAGATATGACTACTATAGCCAGTGTGTCAAAACAAACTAGACAACGCCTGGCTATTAGAAGAAATAAATTCTGGTCTTAAAGACTTGCCTCAAACTAGCAGCTCTCTGAGAGAGGCATCAACCTGGTCTACCCAAGAGAGGCAAATTCACCTGTGTGATCCAAGGATTGTGAAGTATAAAATCCATCCCTGAAGGAGGAAATGGTATCAGAGTTAAATTGTGGCCATCTGGTTTGGGAGTCTAAATTGGTAAAAAGGGTCCACACAGGGATAAAGTCTCTAGTGAATCCCTCAGTTCTTCCTTTTTTGGTTTTCAAATTCTATAGATATTTGCACATTTCATTATAATCTTTCCCTTTCAAGCTGCCCTTTGAAATTCCCCCTTCAGCTCTTTTATTTCATAATTTCTTCTACTTGCCTTAGCTACTCTATAATCAAGAGCAAGTTCTAGAGTCTCTTCAGACATCACCTTTAATCTCTTCTCCATTACTTGTCTTTTTCATGACTTTAGGCTTTCTTCATTATGATATTTTTGATTCCATCTCATCTCTTCTGTCTTTTGTGTTTTATGAGTCAAACTTTTTCTCAAAGCATCCTTGAAATCCAGGTGCAATATACTCATGGTCATCTTTTGACTATCTTGTACTTGTTTTAATTTTCATCAACTTCAACTGGAACTTGCATAGAACTAATAGATGGTTTGTTCCATTGTCAAACCCTAATCTCATTTTGTCTGTTGATATTAAGCTAACTCATTGTTTATTCTGATTGATATAGTTGATTTGATTTCTGCATATCCCCTCCTAGAGAAGTCCACATGTACAGCACCAGTACATTGTTAAAAAGGGGTTTTGCAATAAAGAAGTTGTTGATCTTGTGAAATTCTATTATGTAATCTCCAACTTCATTTCTATGAACAAGGTCATATTTTCCAACTAGCCTTTCTTCCTCTCTTTTCCACGCGTGCATTCAAATCACAAATAATTATCTAAACACATTGATTGCATGTCTGATCAATTTCAGACTGAACAAATTAATAGGAGTTTTCAAGGTTTATGGAAGAAAGACAAGGATTTATACTCTTATGAAGTGTTAGAATCCCAGAAATTCAAAGGGGTATTTTGCCCTGTCCTATAGGATTTTCTATGAGTTGATTTCAATTTCTTGACAGTGAGCTTGATGTTTTTGGTTAATAATTGGTGTGCACATTTAAATAATAGTTCTATTAATGGAATTTCTTGTGTGTGTGTGTGTGTGATTATGTTACAACTTTTTTGTAACTGGAATAAACACTCCTGCTCCTTTTAAAGCCGACTTTGTGGGAAAGCTTGTCAGTTCTGCTGGCTCTGGGTCCTGCATCCAGTTTATCAACCTCCTGCTAATTGCTGACCCCAAGGGCCATCTTCCACAGGCCAATTTTTGATTCATATGACTTCACAGATATGAAGTCTTTCAGTGGTCTTTCTGCTTTGGCTTCCTGGGTCATCAGCCTACCACAGATAAATGAGTCAGGAGAAGCCTTCAACTTAACATCTGACCCATGGCTTTCAACTGGACAGGACTTCCAGATTCTGTAACTGTGTAAGCCATTTCTTGATATAAATATCTTTCCACATACATATAAGCATCACTGATTTTGTTTCTCTAGAGAACCCAGCCTAATACAACAAGCAAACCAGAAAGATCTGTTTCCACGTATTAGTCAGGAACGTGGAATTAGAGCACAATTTGCATCAACTAACATGTTGCCATTAGTAAAGCAATATGCCTTTTGGGTAAATGGCTTTAACATTAAAAGCATTTTTCTGTTTGTCTAAATTGATGTTCAAAGAGCATATAACTGGTTTATCTTTCTCCCTGTGCATGTCTGTTATTGTCATTGAACTGTGGTCTCTGTGATCGTTGTATATGTCACTGCAAATTGAAACTTGGTGGATTTATTTAATGAAAGGCCACCTGAGAGACCAATCCCCTTGCAGTGAGCTGTTACAAGATTTCTGAAACTACAAGGATGAAAGCAAAACTTTGCATGCATTTGCCAGCATGATACATTTTACTCTCTGAGATCTTTTGGGAGAGAATGTGTCAACTTTGTTAAATGAAAATGCCCTGGACACCAACTGAACTATGTGCCGAAATTCTGAAACATCTTAATCCACCGTGTGCGAATTTGAGAATTCAAGTCAATGCGAATGAATCAGCTTGTGCTTAATAAACTAGTCTGCATTAAACTAAGATGGATTTAGCATGTACATCTGAATTTTAAATTGATGTTTTCTGTGGATTGCATTTAGGACAGATTGTTGATTAAATATTAAAAGAGATGATAAAATGGTTATTGTAAGAAAATTTGTTAATTGCCCATTTGACAGTTTTTAAAATGTAACCCATCCATAAGGCATACATAGTATATGTCAGGCACCATGTTGAGTATTTTACAAATGTAAACTAGAATAACAGAGTGTCTGAAAACACTCTATAAATCTGTTGGATATAAAGTGTGTGCCTACCCCACACCCATCCCATTATCCCCCCATGCTAAGCTCTGTCTGCATGAATGGGAATGCAATATATCCAACGAAATTAGAAGCTTTTCCATCTCTCTTTCTCCTGCGCAACTAAACTCTGACCACACGTAGAAAATGGTCGATTGTGATCCAAGAATGAAAATCTGGGTAATAAATTAAGTACCTATAGTTCACTTCTCTCCTCCTTTCTCCCTTTGCTCACAAAGCTGGAGTGCCGACAGTCATCTTATATCCTAAAGCCACGGTCCCAGCCACATGCTAGTGCAGACCTTCCTGTAAAGAACTGAAACCGAATTTGCCATCTCAAGTGTACATTGATTAATTTAAGCTTGTTAGAATTAATCCTGTATCTTTAAAACAGTTATCTCTGGGGATACTTTTAAAAAATTGTTGCTGTTGTATATTATCCAGTTGATTCCTACTTATAATGACACTGTACACACAAAAATAAAACACTGTCCCAGTCCTGTGCATTTTTACAACAATTGTTATTCCACAACTTCACTGTTGCAGCCACTGAATCAAGTCATTCATTGAGCATTTCCCTCTATTTATTGACCCTCTATTTTGCAAGGCATTATGTCCTTCCCTATGGATTGGTCCATTTGATAATATGTCCAAAATATGTGAGATGAAGTCTTGCCATGCTCATTTATAAAGAGCATTTTGGCTTTACTTCTTCCAAGACAGATTAGTCCATGTGTGGTTTATTCAGGACATACTATATTCAATAATTATCAGGAACACCATAATTGAAGACATTCATTCATTTTGATATTTTGTTAAGGTCAATATAATCTAATTGCTACAAGATGAGAAACTGAGCTATGGCTTACTTCTAAGAAATTGAAGCAATGACAGCAAATGTGACTTTTTTCATATTTTTTCTGTTATCCATTTTATTTTTTTCCTTTCCTGAATATAGTTGTCTTACTGAGACACCAATTTAATGATTTCAAGATTTTTGTTTAATATTTGATTAATCTCATGTGGAATTAAAATATGTTACCATGCAATACCAGGCTATTTTAGCTTATTAATGCCTAGGATAACAAGCATCAAGCATTCTATTTCATTTTTAATGACTTCTCATTTTTCTTGATGTATCTTTTACACATTACACATTCGATTATGAAGGGATATTTGTAGCTGTAATCTCTCGTGTTGTGCTATGCCATCTCAGCACACGAAGTTCCAAAGTCCTTACCCCATCTCTGTCATTGGGTTGACACTACTCTTAGGATGTGGTGATACAGGCACATTTTGAGGACCCCAGACCTGAAGGATTTATTTTCCAGGACTTTTTTTAGATTGGGCACTATTGCTTTCCATAGGTTTTAAAGTTTGATTTTCTCAAAATGATCACCTGGCCTTTTTTCCTAGTGTTAGTCTGGAAAATCTGCTGAATCAGGTCTATCATGAGAAACCCATCGCCTCCAGTATCATTAACAAAATGATAATGACTTGAAGGCCTTCTGATGAGGATAAAAGGCTGCCATATTGAAAATGGATCACAGCTGGATCTAAAGGATATGAAAATCTGTACCATGTTTTGAATCAATAAACACCATGGCACATAGTGAAGGAACTGAATTTGGTAAGGATTTCTTTCTCCTTGGGTGGGATGGAGGTAACGTGTTGGGCTGGGATTCACGAGGTGTGTAGGGAGAAGTTATCAGCATCTCTGTGGGAGATGGAGCGTTCTACTCCTGTAAATAGTACAGCATCACAGACTCACAGGGGCAGTGCTAACCTGTCCTATGAGGGCGCCATGAGTTGGCATCAGTCAATGGCAGTGAATTTGGTGTTTGGTAGAACAACAACTAATGCTCATGGAAGCTGCAGTCAAGGAGTCAAACAGAGAACATAAAAATAATATACAGTGGCAATAAGACTAGAAGTTTCTTCTTTGAAACCATTCATAAAAATGAAAAACCACTTGCAAAGCTAAAATGGGAGGTATTTAAATAACATGAACAAGAAACAAAATGGATGAGATTACAGTGGAACAAACTGAACTAAAATAACAGAATACAATGAAGAATAATCAGCAAATTCAAAAACTTAGCAGTAATGAATAAACCTAAATAAAAGCAGACTGAGGAACAAAATTCGGGCAAACCAGAAACAAAAGAAGAAATTGAACAGGTCATAAAATAATGAAATGTACAACTTAAAACTATAAAAACAATCCATGAAAAAATAGCAACAAATATAGGGGCCCTCATTCATCATATAAATACTCTATCAAACATAATTAAAAATTATTACAAGATAAACTGGATGACTTGGAACACATGAAAATCAGGCACATGCATATGAAAAATATTTTACCCGAGGCTGAAAGAGAACTTTTCTTCAACATAGACTGAAAAAACTATTGGCAATGACTTATCAGACAGAGGACTAATCTTCAAAATCTATATTAACCTTAAACACCTCCACAAGGAAAAGACAAATGATCCTAGTAAAAAACTAGCAGAGGACGTGAGCAGACACTGCACCAAAGAAGACACTCAGGCAGTCAACAAAAATGAGGTCATTCCTCAATGAAGAGAGGTAAATCAGACCAGCAATGAGATAGCCTCTCCCCCCATCATTAGCATTCAAATTGAAAACAAAACCCAAATCAAGAAAATCAACAAATACTCGTGTGTAGAGAGCCAATAACCTTATACATTGCTGCTCTGATTGCAAAATGATAAAGATCAATGTGGCAAATAATATGGCACATCCTTAAAAAGTTGGAAATAGAAATATCATATGACTCAGTAGTCCCAGTGCTAGGTGTATATCCTAGATTAAAAAGGACTATGACACTAATAATATACGCACACCCATGTGCATCACGAGATTATTCCCAGTAGCAGAAAGATGGAAACATCTTAAGTTGATAAAGAAAATTGTTGGGAGCCGATAGCCATTAAAACCCTGGCCTCAGACACGTAGCAGAAACTTGGCCACTTTCTAACAGCAAGGCTTTGTTTCCTGCCCAACTTCGCCCCCACATTCCAAGCTACTGTAGCATGGGCAGTTCCGATAACTGACCTTGTTGCCATTAGTCAAAGTACTGAGCACCCATTGAACTGCAGATATACCATATTAGGAACATAGTGATAAGTTCACCCGTACGTCGCCACGATGTCTCTGAGTACTGTTGCGCACCCTTTGTACCTTTTGGGAACATGTGGCTCATTGGTTGTTGTACAGTGTGCGGTTGTTACACAGTGTGCTTCATTGGAATATGTGCCTCCCACTTCCTTCTCTGTTGTGAATATATACCCAGAGTTTTGGCAAAATAAACGGGCTTGATCAGCACTTGTCTTGCCCATGTCTCTCTTTCTTTTTCCCATCCAGGTTCTTTGCCCCTCCGGGTCACTGCGTGAGGGTCTCGCTGGACGAGACCCTAACAGAAAATGATAAACAAACTATCGTCGGCGAGTCCCTTCCCCAAATTTGGAAAGGAAAGCACCTGACACAGCAAGTGAGTTTCTATTGAATGAACAAGTTCTAGAATTTTTATCAGATGTGGGGTGCTTGGCCTGTCTGCGTCTCCAGGTTATGGATGGACCAATCCCAGGACTGGTCCTATTTCTCAGGTCCAATCACAAGCCCAGTCATGCTTTCGGGAATAGACAAAAAATGTACACATGCAAAGGTCAGTAAAAAGGGTCTTAGGTCTGATGACCTTGGAGTTTACAATCAGTTTAGGGGTATTCTTTATGCCTGCAGGCTTAAAATAAGATTGTTCTAGGCTCTTGAGGTCATCCTTCCCGATGTCCTGACACTCCCAATACTTTTCACTCTGCCTCCAGACGCTCCATCTCCCATCTCTCAGTAGATGGTTGCAATAATCACAATATGGATGAGTGGATATGTGATTAGACATGTATAATTAACAGGTGTGACAAGGAAAATGATAGTAAACTCGTGAACATGTATAGGCCTGACAGAATATTTCTACACCTATAAATGGATGTACTGCATATCAATACGTGACCTTAGAGAAGGATATGGGAGCAAAGTAATGAACACTTCTCAACCATAACTAAACATCTCAATCACTGGGCCTGGGGGCTCAGGGCCATAGACTGGAGGGTCATCGATTAGCACAAAATCGTTCAGAAAAAAATTGTCCTACATTCTACTTTGATGCGTAGCAACTGGGATCATTAAAATTTGTGAACAGATAGCTAAAGGAATGCCATGGTTCTATCACCATTCAAGGAAAAGAAGCGTGAAGAAAATCATGGACACCTGTAAAAATTTAGTCCAAAGGGACACTGGAGTAAGTGAATCTCAGCTTCTGCGACCCTGATCTAGAAACACTGGATGCATCCAGTTACCACTGCCACCACTCTGAAAGGGGTCACATGAGAAAGTCCTGGATAAAGTGGGAGAAAAACTTAGACCCAAACTCAAAACAGTACAAAATATTAGGCCTATTGGTTGCAGAGAGACTAATGAAACCGCCAAGAATATGACCCTTAGTCACCCTTTATACCTGTTACTGAATTTATCCTTATGGTTCAGTTCTCAGCGAAATAATAAACACGTCCATTAGGTGACCAATGACGATAGGAAGGTAGAGATCACTTAGAACAATCCATCATTCAAGATAAAAAGGACAGAATTTCCCAAAGACAAAATTCCAAGAGCAGAAAGAAGTGGAATGGAAACAAGAAACACAACGTAGAAATGGGATGAGTTACAATGTTGGGTTGCTATCAATGATAGGAAACAAAATATGCATGAATCATATAATAGAAAATTGATCTATCTATAAACCTTCACCTGATCCATGATAAAACTTTCTTTTTAAGTCCAATAGTATATTGTATTCATTGGCCTACTATGCTGCCAAAGACCTCTTTAAAGTGCTAAAAAAAAGAACGAAAGAAAGAAAGGAAGAGAAGAGAAGGTCAATATGAAGGCTAAAGCATGCCTCGTCTAAGCAATGGTAGTTTCCATCTTCTGACGTCAAGCAGAAACTGCACAATGAGGAAGGAAATCCTGCCTTCTGTTAGGAAGCAAAAGTGTGTCAACTGCATATCAAAGGTTGTTAATGAACCTTTTCAATTTCTGGTGTCATGTTCTTCATCAACTCTAGTTTCTCAGATTATTTGTTCAAAATACAAATTGTGTAATTGATGGTAAAATAATATAACTCTGATGCACAACTCTTTCCTCATGTAAACCATGTGGTATCCTCCTGTTCTCTCCAAATCACTTCCTCTTGGTCTATATTATATGTACAGCCTATGCAACATATGTTGGGCAGCCAAAATAAATGCATTTTGTGCTTACACAATGTCAAAATCACATAATTGCTTATTTCACAGAGCACATCATGGAATGAAATACAATATGACTGTAATTATGTTTGTACAATAGGCATGTCATTATACAGATAAACCAGGGTATAAATTCATTCTAGTTTTAAAGACAGATTGAATAGAAGGAAACAGGGAAAGCTTTTAAGACAGAAACAACGATGTATAATTTAGACACAGAGTGTGATAAATTTTGGTGTTCACCTAATTTCTCTTCTGCAGTGCTCCACAGTCTCAGGAATCATGAGTATACAATTACGGTTGAAGCTGACAATAGTGCTCACCATACATGTGATTATTATTACAATGATGAGCCCCATTATGTACTATGAAGGTTAATCCATATTAACAGTCACCTTCAAAGTGAGGTGATGGGTAAATAACCCCTAAAAGAAATAGCAGAAATCTTCCAACATTTTGCTCAAACAACTCATAGGTGAAAGATAGGAATGAGCATGTCTGCTGGTTAACTTGTATTTTCCCAGAAATCCATATGCAGTATAAGGTAAGCTTTAAATATGTGCATCATTCTAGTTGATATTCAGACCTACAACTGCTCAAATTCTGAATTTGAAGTTTGCATATCTAAATTATATTTTTTTTCCTCCATGGGTCACACTTTCCTATACTTAAGCAGTAGAATGAGCGGACATAATCTACTTTTCTCTAAAGTCTTCTAAATTAATGTTGAATAAATTCACTGAACCAGACAATGGCTTTAAAATATATACATATCGGGACCTGTGTCAGAACGTCACGTCTGATTTCTGGAGGATCGGGTCCTTGTGAGCCATAGGGTTTCAATAGCTGATTTTCAGAAATAGATTTCCAGACCTTTCTTCCTAATCCATGTAAGTCTGGATGTTCTACTTTACTCTGTCCAGCTTACAGAAACAAGGATGCCCCCACTGACAGACGGATGGCAGATGTACATGAGGTGTATGGTCTGGGACTAGAACTGTTCTCCCTCCTGGAAAGAAACCATTGACAACTGATTATCATTGTCCTCATGGAGCATCCGATAGAAGCAGATGCATGTGAAGAAGTATTCCTGCTTCGAGTACTAGACAAATGTGATTGCAATTTCTTGAAGATGGGATCACCACAGGAAGTGATGGGTCCACTGGGAGGGAAAACAAACAAGAGGAACTGGCTGAGGGCAGCGCCAAATACAATGGGAATGTAAGCACTACTTAAAGGAAAAGACACGCCAATGCAAAACCTGAATGCATAAACCGATCACCTCTTTCTCTCTAATGGACAGCAACTGAAGACAGAAGTGAAAAATCAAATCTAATATAGTTTAATGGCTGACATAACAAGGAAATTAAATAAAACTTTATTTAAAATTTTCGTCTCAAAATAAAAGGAAAGACCAATAAATGAAGAAGAAAATGAAGTGTGTGTGCACAACAACCATAGAGTAACAAGTATCCAACAATTTAAAAATATTACAATTGACAGTAATAGTGTTTTCAAGATGCACTGTTGCCTAGAAATGCAATATTCAATGGGAAAAATATCTTTCTGATAAAAATGTGCAAGCACATTGGACCTCACTGCCTGAAGCAAGTAGATGGTCTATTGTCCTGAAATCTACTTTAAACTTGTGATTTTCCTACCAGTCACATATTTCATTTGTCTTTAAATGAGGTAGAACTATTTGGTTTATATATAGAATATGTTGGGCCAGTGATTGAACATCAATCCAGAAATATATTGTCTAGAAAATCAATGGTTCTCAACCTTCCCAATGCCATGATCCTTTAACACATTTTCTCATGTTGTGGTGACCCCCAACCATAGTTATTTTCGTTGTACTTCATAACTCTCATTTTGCTACTGTTATGAATCATAATGTACATATCTGGTATGCATGTTGTATTATTACAAAACAACAACTAAATGAACATAATTAAGGCATAGTGATTCATCACAAAATAATATGTAATTATATATTATGAAATATTTATTTATAATGACAAATAAATGACATTTTGTCTTGAAGCACAGGGTAGCATGGGTAACAGTCTTCATGCCGGGTACTCCTATGTGGGCATAAATGCATGTGGGCAGACCTGCCTGGAGACTGATAGAGGAGTGGTGTCTTGATTTCTAAGACCATTGGAAAGATGTGTTTTCTTTTTCTTTTTTTTTTAAACAGTTTATTAGGGGCTCACACAACTCTTATCACAGTCCATACACATACATACATCAATTGTATAGAGCATATCTGTACATTCTTTGCCCTAATCATTTTCTTTTTTTTCCTCCTCTTTTCTTTTTTTTACATTATATTAGGGACTCATACAACTCTTATCACAATCCATACATATACATACATCAATTGTATAAAGCACGTCCATACATTTCCTGCCCCAATCATTCTCAAAGCATGTGCTCTCCACCTAAGCCCCTTGCATCAGGTCCTCTAAATTTTTTTTCCTCCCTCTCTTCTCCCCCCTCCCTCATGTGCCCTTGGTAATCCATAAATCGTTATTTTGTCATATCTTGCCCTATCCGGAGTCTCCCATCCCCCCCTTCTCTGCCGTCCCTCTCCCAGGGAGGAGATCACATGTGGATCCCTGTAATCAGTTCCCCCCCTCCAACCCACTCACCCTCCACTCTCCCAGCATCACCCCTCACACCCCTGGTCCTGAAGGTATCATCCACCCTGGACTCCCTGTGCCTCCAGCCCTCATATGTACCAGTGTACAACCTCTGCCCTATCCAGCCCTGCAAGGTAGAATTTGGATCATGGTAGTTGGGGGGAGGAAGCATCCAGGATCTGGGGGAAAGCTGTGTTCTTCATCAGTACTACCTCGCACCCTAATTAACCCATCTCCTCTCCTAAACGCCTCTATGAGGGGATCTCCATTGGCCGACACTTGGGCCTTGGGTCTCCACTCTGCACTTCCCCCTTCGTTCAACATGGTATATATATATATACACACATATATACACACACATACCTACACATATATACACACATATATACACAAACATACACACATATGAATATACATATACACACATATATCTTTTTTTGTGCATGATGCCTTATAACTGATAAAACACTTGTGTATATCTAAAGAATTCACCAAGAGAGTAATAAGAGAGTCCACAGACTGGGAAAACATCTTTAGCAATGACAAATCAGACAAAGGCCTTATTACTAAAATTTACAATACTCTGCTAGCTTCCAAAAAGGAAAAAAACAATAGCCCACTTGAAAGGTGGGCAAAGGACTTGAACAGAAATTTTACAGGGACAAAAATCCAAATGGCCAACAAACATATGAGAAAATGTTCCCGACCTTTAGCCATAAGAGAAATGCAAATTAAAACAACAATGAGGTACCACCTGACACCCTGAAAGGTAGCCCAATTCAAAAATTCAGAAAGCAACAAGTGTTGGAGGGACTGTGGGGAGACAGGAACTCTCATCAACTGCTGGTGGGACTGTAAGTATGTACAGCCACTATGGAAATCAATCTGGCGATACCTAAAACAGATGGAAATAGAGTTACCATATGACCCAGCAATTCCCCTACTGGGTATATACCCAGAAGAGGCAAGGAACAAACCAAGACCAGACATCTGTGCTCCAATGTTCATTGCAGCACAGTTCACAATTGCAAGAAGTTAGAAGCAACCCAAATTTCCATCAACTGACGATTGGATTAAAAAACTGTGGTATATACATACAACGGAGTACTATGCATCACTAAAAAGCAGTGATGAACGTATGAGGCACATAGCGGCATGGGAAGAACTGGAGGAAATCATGCTAAGTGAGGTAAGTCAGGCACAAAAGGACAAGTACAACATGAGCCCGCTGAGGTAAGAATTAAAAAATTTTAAAAAAAGCAAAAGTGGCATAGGGGGAAAGCTACTGTATACAAACATTTTTGGGGTGAAGACTGTGTAGTATGGCAGAGACCAGACCCAAACCAGGGATGCACATGGTAGACAATTGGGGAAGAGGTGGGGAAAGGAAAACAAAAGGATGAATATAAGGAAGAAAAGGGGAGTGGGGGCATGGGCCACTAATCCACCCAAGGGGAGGGTATTGTTTATATCTCCACAGGGAAAGTGGGACCAGACTTCAACCCAGTGCCGCAAGGTGTGAATGCAATATCCCGGCGTGGAGTAGGGAACCAGTGGAGAGGTCTGGGAGGCTGGCCCCAGCACCATAAATTAAATGGATTCCTGCCCCTCCCCCAAAAAGAATTTGTTCCAAAGGACGACATTGACTCTGCAGCTCCGGGAGAAGGACATATCTGATCAGAGCACACGGGAGCAGATGAAGGGGCAGGAGGAGAGAGTGGAGCACAGCCTGGCCCACCAGGCCGTGATGATGATGTTCCTGAGTAGAGCAGCCAGTCCACAGAGAGAACAACATGGCTGGCCCCACTATGAGAAATGATGCCAATCAGTGACTAAGGGCGATACAGAGGACAGCACCGGAGACACAGTGTGGGAATTGCACCTGACCTCATCCCACACCGAGGCAAATCACTGGGGGAGTGCAGCGGAACAGGAAGGAATGGAGTGGCAAGGTCCCCGGGGAATGCTGAAAGTGGACTTTGGGTCCAGGGCGTGGTGCCCCAACAGACTGGACTGGAAAACGCTCCTAAGGGCCAGCAAATGATCCTTGAACGAACTACAAGCTTTTCTCTTGTGAAATGTTTTTTTTGTTCTTTGTCAGTGGTTTGTTTTTGTTGTTTTGTTGTCTGGTTGTATACTGTTGCTTTGTTTTCCTCTGTCTTGTTTTTGTGCATGTTAGTGTCTCCACAGGTCTGTCTGAATAGGACAGGCTGGATGAACTATCTGGAGGAAAGACAACGGGACTGATGGTTCCGGGGGGACTTGGGAGGGGGGCTAGGGGGAGTAGGGAAGTGGTGTTGGCAAACACAGGGACAAGGGAACAACATGGGACCCAAAATGGTGGAGAGGGGGGCGTGGCAGTCTTGGTGGGAAACGATCAAGGGTAAGGTTGCTTAGAGAAGAGGTATACTCTAGCCCAGGTGGCAGCGACGCATGGTAGTGGGGCAGGAGGAAGGTCAGGGGAGATGGAGGAAAGGGCTGGGAGTCAAGGGGCATTTATGGAGGTCTAGACAAAGACATGTTCATGCAAATATATATAGGAGGATGGGGAAATAGATCTATGTGTCTATATTTATAGGTTGAGTATTAAGATGGCAGAGGGGCCTTGGGCCTCTACTCAAACACTCCCTCAATGCATGAATACTTTCTTTTATTAAATTGGAACTCTATGATGCTCACTCTCCCGACACAACTGCTGGAGCCAAAGTGGGTGAACAAGTAAATGTGGTGAAGAAAGCTGATGGTGCCCGGCTATCAAAAGAGATAGTGACTGGGGTCTTAAAGTCTTGAAGATAAACAAGTGGCCATCTAGCTCAGAAGCAACAAAGTCCACATGGAAGAACACACCAGCCTGTGTGATTGAGTGGTCCCAAAGGGATCAGTTATCAGGCATCAAAGAACAAAAAATCATATCGTTGACTGTACACCTCCATGATAGGATCGCTGAAGACAAATGGGTGCATAAGCAAATGTGGTGAAGAAAGCTGATGGTGCCAGGCTATCAAAAGAGATAGTGTCTGGGGTCTTAAAGGCTTGAAGGTGAACAAGCGGCCATCTAGTTCAGAAGCAAAAAAGCCCACATGGAAGAAGCACACTGGCCAGTGCGAGCACGAGGTGCCAAAGGGACCAGGTATAAGATGTGTTTTCTGATGGTCTTGAACGACCCCACGGAAAGGGTCTTTTGACCCCCGCAAAAGGGTCACAACCCACAGGTTGAAAACCGTGGGTCTAGATACTTGTACAGAAGCTGTGTATTTTTTAAATAAAGTAAAACAAATAACAAAACAAAAAACTTTGCCAGTTGAGTTAATCCAGACTCATAATGACCCTCTAGGATAGAATAAACTCTCCCATAGGAAGTCCAAGGGCATCAATCTCAGGGAAGCACACTACTAAACTCTCTCCTGCCCTGCAGCTAGTGGTGCCAAATGCTGCCCTTTGGGTCAGCAGACATTTTCTTAAGCCACGATGTCACCAAGGCACTGGAAAAGAAAAAGAAATCAGAAAAATAGAAAGAAATTAGAAAAATAAAAGAAATTTTTAAAATATGAAATTTTATCTGACTTACTTAAGTTTCTATTCTTTAGCTTTGAAATTGTTAAGCTACAGGAAAGTAAAATTATAAAATTATAATGAATGTTTTAAAATTTTTTTCATGGTAAAACCAGAGTTTCAACTCTTCAAAATTCTCATTTCAATTTTTGTTATTACTCAAGAACAAGAAAATCTATACCCACCAATTCCTTCCCACTAATGCTATTGTTAAGCATTTTTAGTAGCTCTATTATTTTTTGAATCATTTTACTGGGGGCTCATACAATTATTTCACAATCCATACACACATCAATTGTGTAAAGCACATTTGTACATTCTTTACTCTCATCATTCTCAAAAAATTTACTCTCCACCTAAGCCCCTGGCTTCATCTCCTCATTTCCTCCCCTCTATTATTTTTATGCACTCTTTTGATCCACCCTCACACACAAGAATTGGTAATAAGAGTAAACAAAAATAAGTAAATTGAGATGAAAGAAGGTCTTAATTTTTTACAATAAAAATGCTAAGTCTGGGATATGATATTTGAAAAATTTTAAGGTTAACCTATTTGCTTTTGTGTATTATCCAAAAACTTAAAAATTATATAAAACACACACACTAAGTAAATCATAAATAAACAAGTGTTAAAAATGAACTCAATGAAACCAATATCCATCCCAGAGGCCAGAATTGAGGAGTTAAAATACTGTCCCATGCCCTAGCTCTTTAAATAATAAAACAGCCACTGTCCTGAGTTTGTGTTTGTTGCCCTCATTAAAAACAAACAAACAATTTTTTGCTATATGTAGGTACATAAAATATTAGTGTTGCTCATTATCAAATCTCTGTAGAATGGATTCACTATCCTGGCTTACTTTTTACATTTTACATTATGTATCAATGCTGTGGATAGCATTCATTTTTACTGTGTCATAGCAGCTTATTAAATATATATTGTGCAATGTATTAATTTTTCTTCTGAGATGTGTTTTTGCCAGTCCTTGATTTTTTTGTTTGCTTTTTATTGTTATGAACAATGTTCCTGTGAATGATACTATGCAGCCAACCCTCTGTTATATGTGAAAAGTAGACTAAGTATTGTAATAGAATATGTGGATATTCACCTTTAAGATTAGTGACACATTTTTCCCCAACATGGTTGTATCAATTTATGTTCTTTCCAAGAAGTTTAACAATTCTAATTGATCAACACCACCTCCACTACTCAATCATTTCTAATTTCTTAGTTCTATAAATATATAAAAATAAAATTATGTCAATATAATTTTAACCTGCATTCTTTTAATACTGGTGAACAAATATTACATGAGGAATCTTCAGAAGTTTTTCATGTGGATCAAATGTTTCGATGGGTCAAGACATATCAGGAAGATTTTAAAGTTGAATCAAGGAATACTATCAACTTAATAAATGAAGAAAACATACAGATATTTGGTTAAAAAAAACAATATCATAAAAGGAAACCCATTGCTGTTGAGTTGATTCTAACTCATAGGGACCCTTTGGGACATGTAGGACTTTACCATAGAGGTTGTGAGGGTTTGAACTGCCAACATTTCAAATAGAAACCCAATACTTAACACACTGGTGCAACTGTTGAGGCTGGGTACACATATGTTTCAGCATTTTTCATTTTTAGTGAACATGTTGGTTCAGCAAGATTTTGTCACTAGAGTCTGACAAGGACATTGTAATGAGGCAAATTGTCTCAAATATCTGAGCTGTTTTCCATCAGTCTTAAATAAGATCAAAGCTCATAGAGATGATTCTATGAAATATATTTACATAATCCTGGATGAATCTTGGATTTACAGAAACTAGCCAAAGCAAAAGGTCCTATTAAAACAATGACTTCCGGGGGTGGGGGGTGGGGATATATTGGGTTAATTAGATTCAAGGTGAGAGATCCATTCAGAAAGTCATAGCAAATGTTTTTGTGGTTGTTGCTATTGTTTTTAATTCCAAAGGATCTGGGTAACTATTCTCAAAGAATACAGGACAATTACCAGAACTTATTTAGGAAGAAATTTTAAGAAAATTGAAAAGAGCAGTGGTTACAAAAGGCCAGGAATGTTGTACTGAGATTCCACCACCACCACCACCACCCAACCCTGCCCGTCTAGGCCATGCACGTGCTCAGTCATTGAGGGTAGCTAGGAATGTCGTGTGAGCATTTTATGTTTGGAAAATCTTTTTTTATCATTTTATTGGGGCACATAAAACTCTTATCACAATCTATACATCCATCCATTATGTGAAGCACATTTGTATATTTGTTGCCATTATCATTTTCAAAACATTTGCTTTGTATTTGAGTCCTTGGTGTAAGCTCCTCATTTTTCCCCTCCCTCCCACCCCTCGCCCTTGAAAATTTATAAATTAAGATTATTTTGTTATGTCTTACACTAGCTGACATCTCCCTTTAGCCTCTTTTCTGTTGTCCATCCCCCAGGGAAGGGGTTATATGTAGATCCTTGTAATCAGTTCCCCCTTTCTACCCCACCTTCTCTCCACCGTCCCGGTATGACCATTCTAACCACTGGTCCTGAGGGGTTTATCTTTCCTGGATTCCCTGTGTTTCCAGTTCCTATCTGTACCAGGGGACTTACTCTAGTCTAGCCGGATTTGTAAGGTAGAACTGGGATCATGATAGTGGGGGGAGGAAGCATTAAAGAACTAGAGGAAACCTGTATGTTTCATCATTGGTACACTGCACCCTGACTGTCTCATCTCTCCCTGTGACCCTTCTGTAAGGGAATGTTGTTTGGAAAATCTTATCCTATCCATTCTACCACCCTGATTTTACCCAACCAGATGTTTTCTTGTCCTCCAAATTCAGAGAATATTTTCTTTTCCTTGTTTAATTCTTTTATTTGGGGTTCATACAACACTTATCACAATCCATGCATACATGCATTGTGTTGAGCACATTTGTACATTTGTTGCCCTCATCATTCTCAAAACATTTGCTTTCTGCTTGAGCCCTTGGTTATCAGCTCCTCATTTTCCTCCTCCTTCTCTGTCCACCCCCCCCCCAGGAACTCTGGATAATTTATAAATTATTATTATTTTGTCATATCGTACACTGTCCGACATCTCCCTTCACCCACTTTTCTGTTGTCCTTCCCCCAAAAGGGGGTTATATATAGATCCTTGTAATCAGTTCCCGCTTTCTACCCCACCTTCTTTTCACCCTCCTGGTATCACCACTCTCACCACTGGTCCTGAAGGGACCATCTGTCCTGGATTCCCTGTGATTCCAGTTCCTATCAGTACCAGTGTACATCCTCTGGTCTAGCCAGATTTGTGAGGTAGAATTGGGATCATGAGAGTGGGGGTGGGGTGGGAAACTAGAGGAAAGTTGTATGTTTCATCCTTGATACACTGCACCCTGACTGGCTCGTCTCCTCCCCACGGCCCTTCCGTAAGGGGATGTCCAGTTGCCTACAAGTGGATCTTGGATCCCCAATCTGCACTCCCCCACATTTACAATGATTTGATTTTTTTGTTAGCAAAGAATATTTTCAAGGAACATAACTTGAATCTCTTATGGTGCCAAAATTGCCATTTTTGACTTGGTGTGAATTGAAGGGAGCAGAATTATTTGTAAGAGGGCAAGGAGATGTGGGAATGCTTCAAAATGTATAGACCTAAGTAGAGAAATAGGTCTAATATTAAATGTTTGCATTTTATTTTTTTGTTTAATAGATGTTTCTATGATTTTATAGTAATATTTTAAAATATATGTATAAAATATATTTTAACTGTATATGAATATGTTGCTACTATAGAAGAGTGTCTTATGTATATGTGTACACACACATATCCATGTGTACAAACTAGTTATTTTCTCATAAATTCTAATTCATGGATACTTCACAAATTTTATATTAGGTTGTGAATATTTTAATTCTTCATTATCCCTTCTAATATATTCTGAATATAAATCCTTTATTTGTTAATACATAGAAGTATTTACATTCTGGTAGATTTCTTCTCTCAACAATTCTTTTCATAATTAGACAAATATTTAATATTTAGTTTTAGTTTATGCTCATATTTATCTAACTGAGAGGACATTAATACAAACAAACTATCCTCTAGTTCTTTAAAATTTTGCTCTTTGTTTTACCTCCTTAATCTTTTTAGTCTTGCGTATGTTCATTTCTATTATTAAGGTCGTTCGCTCTATGAAAACCAAGATAGATAACCTTTCAGAAACAGTAGTGTGAGTAATGATTCCCTGAGGTTATGGGAGAGGGGCCAGGTAGAGCTGACAGCAATGATCCCTGTATAACCCCACTCAACAGGAGTGAATAACAGTATTGTAGGTGAAGGGATACATTACATGGTATAAGATTTGGCTAATATATATATAAACATATATTAACATATATATATTAACATATAACAATAAGGCTTCCTGAGGGGGAGGCTGGGGATGGAGAGGATAAAGGTGAGCGGGTATCAAGGAGCTCAAGAAGAAAGAACATGTGTTGAAGCTGATGGTGGCAGCAATAATATAATTATGCTTGATCTAATTGAATTATGAATTGTTATAATATCTGTAAAAGCACCCAACAATATGATCAATATAAAATATACAAATAAAAATTCAAAAGAATAAAAGCAAAAATATAAAAGAGTTACTATATTTTTCTTTTACATTGAAATCGCTGAAACAATGGGAATAAATATTCATGTGGTTGAGTTATGGACAACCCAGAAAAGTGAATTTCCACTCAAATTTTAGTTGACCATTGAAGCTGATGAAGGCAGACTCAGCCCACGATGCTTTAGAAAAAACTGCTACTCACAGATGAGGGAAACTTGAGACAAAAAGCAACTCGTAGGCGGGTTCATAAATAGTTTCCAAGTATCAAGAAAGGAAGCTTGCTGAGGGCTTTCGTGTTCTTAGAATGTGTGAGTGAGTGGGTTTCTTTGTGCATACATCCTGGGCACACATGTGCAAACTCCCCACCAATGCCAAAGGGGAGAAAACCAGATTTTGGATTCTTTTTCTTTCTAATTAATATTTTGGTTATTATGTGTCATTAGTATTATTGTTCGTATATGCCATTGAGTTGATTTTAATCCATAGAAACCCACATGACAAAATAGAATTTCTCCATATGATTTTCTAGGCAGCAATATTTATTAGAACATATCACTAAGCCTTTCTCCTGAGAAATGTGTGGGTCTAAACGGCCAACCTTAAATCTTAAAATCAGTTTCAATCAAGTTTCTTGAATAAACAAACAAAAAAGAAAACCATCTGTTTTGTTTCATTTTAATTGGATCAAATCTAGGAATCAATTGTGGGAGAATTGACAAGATTCTCTGTCCACTTATAAAGAATAGTGCACTCTGACCATAAGAAGATTTCTTTGAGGTTCTTAAATAAATGTCATATGTATTTTTGCATACAAATTGTACACTAATTTTGTTTGCTAAAAGTCTAAATATCTTATATTTTCTGTTTTAATAAAAGCAGTTTTTAAAACAGTCATGCTCATAATCAGTGCTAGTTTTTTTGAAATTTATTTTTATATATTTACCTCAGGGCACTCATGACAAATTATCTGTTGGCAGCTCAGAAGTATCACCCTAACCTTATGTATGCACCTGTTTAATAGGTGCTAGAATCCCTGTCAATTAGAGGCACATAATTTTATTTCAAAGGAAGAAATTAAATAAAAATCTTATTATTTCTCCCTGACAGCATTAACTTGATGTGGGCTTCTCTGGATATTATATTTGGTGGTGGATTTTGGATTTACTGCTGTAAATTGTTTGCACTGCTATGACACTGAAGACTGCTGTAATAATCATTAACAGAAGTGAATAATTTTGGTTTTCTGTTGCTATTACAGATTTTCTCAAGGCTAACAATAAACCTGTGAGTTCGGGGTACAATTTTTGACTTTAGTTATACTATATCATTAATGTATGTATGTATGTATGCGCGCACACACACACACATATATGTATACACACACATTGTGTTTCAATGTATCTCTGTAATCAAGTCTCTCTTGTTTGAAAGGTCTAAACCCACCCCCAAAATGATGTGCTGTCCATACTAACCAGTGCGCCTGTGGCTATAATCACATTTGGGATTGTACTGGGTTGTCTTTGTCATATTAATATAGCAAGATCCCTGGTAGTACAATGAATTACTTCTTGGGAAGCTAAGTACAAATTTGGGTTCAAGTCCACAAGCTGCTCAGTAGCAGAAATATGGGCTGGCCCTGAGAGATTGCTCAGGGCCAGGCAATGAATTGTTCCATGATGTGGAAGGTCACTAGGGGTCAGAAGTGACGGGGATGGCACCTAACAACTATTACAACAACAGACTCTCTACCACAATCCTACCTCATTAACATGACGAAGATGGTCTATTCTAATCCCAGATGAAATTGTAACCAGAAGCATAAAACCAAAAGAACAAATCGCTGCCATGGAGTTGATTTGATTTGGGCTCATAGTAACCGTATGTGACAGGGTAGAACGGCTCCTTTGAGATTTTTAAGTTAGTAAACCTTTATGTTAGTAAAAGCCCATATTTCTGCTACTGAGCAACACAGGGTCTGCAATTATGGGTACAAGCAAAGTTTGCTTGTACCCATAATTGCAGACCCTGTGTCAATCCCTCCCGGTGAGGACCTTCCTGTTTTTCCTGCCCCTCTACTTTACCAAGTGTGATGTCCTTCTCCAGTGACTGATCTCTCCTGCTAATATGTCCAAAGTGTGTAAGACGAAGCCTCACCATCCTTGCCTCTAAGGACCACTCTAGCCATATTTGTTCCAAGACAGGTTTATTTGTCCATTGGGCACTCAGTGGGATGGTCAATAGTCTCTGCGAGCACCACAATTCAAGTACATCGATTCTGCTTCTGTCTTTCTAATATCAAGATCAACTTGCATGTGCATTTGAGGCAATTGAAAATACCATGGCTGGAACCAGGTATAACTTAACTCAAAGTAACCTCCCTGGTGTTCAGCAATTTAAAGGAGGTCTTTTAGTGGCCATTGACTCAATGGCAGTGAGTTTGTTTTTGTGTTTGGAATGAATTCTTGTGCTACAGATTGGCCTAATGAAATATGTCTTTTGATTTTTGACTGCTGCTTCCATGAGCATTGCTTGCGGATACAAACAAGATAAAATCCTTGGCAACTTCAATATTTTCTCCATTTATCATGATTTTATCTATTTGGCTGGTTGTCAGGATGTTGGTCTTCTTTACACTGAGTTGTAATCCATACTGAAGCCTGCAATTCTTGATCTTCATCAGCAAATGCTTCAAGCCTTCCTCAGCAAACAAAGTTTTATCATCTGCATAATATGTAGAAGCACATAGATTCCAACTCATAGTGACTCTTTATAGCAGAGGTTCTCAACCTGTGGGTCGTGATCCCTTTGGGGGTCAAACAACCCTTTCACAGGGGTCACCTGATTCATAACAGTAGCAAAATTACAGTGATGAAGTAGCAACAAAAATAATTTTATAGTTGGGGGTCACCACATCATGAGGAACTGAATTAAAGGGTCACAGCATTAGGAAGCTTGAGAACCACTGCTTTATAAGGTTTCGGAAGCTCTAAATCTTTAGGGGCACAAATAGCCTCATCTTCCTCTCTTGGAGAGGCTTGCAAACCAGAGCTTACCTGAGAGTGTCACTGGGATCCTTTTATACTGATCATAATAGGCCTTGATAAATTCCCTTTAGCCTTTTCTTTAAGCATCCTGAACTCAGTTTTCCGCCTGTTGGTTTCCTAATTTTTATGTATTTATTCACTTATTTGTTCATGTCAACTTATTTTTTCAAGAGGGCATTCTCTCTTTAAAGAGTGCTGGTGGTGTACTGGGTTACACATTGGGTCCCTAACCTTAAGGTCAAGAGTTTGAAACTGTGGGAGAAAGATAGGATTTTCTACCCCTATAAAGAGGTGCGGTCTCAGAAAGCCACAGGAGCAGTGCTATCCTGTCCTTTTGGGTCACTATGAGTTGGAATTGGTCAATGGAAGTGAGTTTCTTCCTTGCCTGTCAGCATATGACTGTGTAAAAAAAGTATTTTTAAATGTTTGTAATAAAGATCTACTTTTTAATATAGTATCTCAGAATATCTTCATTTCTATATTTGGAGACACAGAGTCCTCATCTAATAGATATTCCTGTACTATGTTTTAGATCAGGGTGTCAAACTGGTGGCCCACGAGCCACATTTGGCCCCCGAGGTAATTTTTTGTGGTCCATGATGCTCTGAAATAAAATGTAACGATGGAATTGTGTGTACGGTATTGCTTGGATATCCCTTAAGCACTATTTTCTTCAAAACAATTGTTTTCTATTTTCATTTTATTTCAGAGCATCATGGATCACAAAAAATTACCTTGGGGACCGCAATGTGGCCCGTGAGCTGTTTTATATCCCTATTTTAGATAATTGAGTGGGTGTGGCATCAAATGGGTTTAATCAACTTCCCTGATAAAAAGCCTTAAGTATATAAAAGTACTGTTCCATTTATCCTCTTTGTTTACGCAGGGAAAAAAAATCTCTCTATGATACACATCGTTTAGCAGGTTATCATTACAACCTAAACCACTACTTAGTTTAGGGATCAGCAGGTTATATCCTGCAGTCAAATCTGACCACTGCCATCTTTTTATTAACAAATTGTAGTTCTATTGCAACACAATTACATGCTTATTTATGCATTGTCTATCCACTACAATGGTGGAGTGGATCAGTTGTGATATAAACAAAAAAGACTCACAAAGCCTAAAATAGTTACTATTTGACTATTTAAGAGGAAAAAAAGTCAATTACTGAATTAAGTCTAGAATAAATATAAATGTGGATTCATTTTTTTTTCAATCTCAGAATAAAATTTTAATGTTGTATTATAAGTGAACAATATATTAAAATAAAACCTTTAACTAACAGCAGATTCTCTCTCTGGTACAACTAGAGTCATGGGAGACATAAAGGTAAATTCAACAATGAGCATAGCTCTTTCATTTTAGCCTGTTTCATATGAGAATGCCAAGCCACTGCCAAGCTACTTAAAAAGAAAGAAGGAAACCAAAATTGGCCAATGGTTATGGTTTAAGAAGGAAGAATTTTTGCTTAGGGAGCATTGAGTTTATGTTAGTGGTGGTGGAAAAATTTGGAAAAGAATAACAATAATGTTTGTACAACACAAAGACTATAATCAACGACACTGAATTAATTATACATATAGAAGTTGTGGAATTGGACAATGTTTTGTCATGTGTTTTTTTAAAATTGTGTCAAAAAAACCTCATTTTATATATTATGTGACCATACTATTACTTGATCTTTGTAGCAATCACTTTTATGTTTTCAACTGTAAGCATTAAAACCCATAGTCTGTCCTTCCAGTCCTACATAGCAGTAAGGCAATAGCTAGAAGCTCATACAAACAAAATACAAGGAGACTGCATTTGTTTATCAGCAGGCAAAATATTTTCCTGAATTCCAGCCCATGCATATTTTCTCTCACATCCAGAATTGTATTACATGCTCACACCTAAATCAATCTCTGGCAATAAGAGTAAAATCATCTTGATTAATGTAGAAGTCAGGTTTCTGCTGTGATAAGGTGTAAAACAGACAAATCTGTGAGCTACAATGAGATATATTTCTCATTATCATGTCTACAAGTCTGATGTGGTAAGTTTTCCTTTGATTGTAAGTCAGGCTAAGATCTGTAATGTGTTGCCTCATTTTGGAAATAACAGCTAACTGGTGCATGCTTTCTTTACAGTGGCAGATGAGAGCTCCAAGAGGCTAAACAAAACCAGACAGGTGCATTAAAGGTTCATGGTAGGACTTGCCATATGTGTGCCTGCACATCCTCTGTTTGCTTAGTGCCAGTAGGGAGAGGAGAAACTCTTTTCTAAGAGATATGCTTATGAAGTCACACAGCAAAGGATATGGATGTATAATTCTATCACATAAACTAGATGAAGAATGGGAAACAATGGCCCAATATTCATAATTAGCTCAGAGCAATCCCATATTCAACTCTTAAATTAACTCAGAGATATTATCACTATCTGATATGAGCACAAAAAAGTATTTTTATTAGAAAAGAATGAATGGTGTTTTATTCTTCTAAGTATAATATTCTACTTGCAGTGGCAATATTTCTAGCACACTGTAAAAGCACCAGGGGATGGCTTTAACAATATCACCAATATAAACAATCTGAGAATAAGAAAATTGATGCATGCAATTCAAAATCTTTTGTGCACTAAATAACACTTACTGATAAGAAAGCTCTCAGGCACATTATGGCATGTTTCCTTCAATAAACAAAATAAGTAAGAGGAGGGGCAAGATGACGACCAGGTAGGTGGCTCACCACTGGAGCTCATTGGAGATCCATGAGTAGGGATTTTGGGGGGCTGAGTAGGGGTGTCACGGCTATCAGTGGATCTCTGAGATAGCCCAGAGAACTTGTAAAAACCAAAAGCTGACGTCAACCCTATCTTCTGCACTCCCTGCAGACCCCCAAGGTCTAAGGCCCACCAGCTGCCTCTTTTGTGGCACTCTAGGCGCCCACCCCACCTTGACCAGTGCCACAGACCAGCCAGGAATATGACAGAGGCTTCCGCCCCATCTCAGCACTCCTCACAGGCCCGCCCACATAGGTTCCCACCCACCGCGATGCTCCAGATCTGCCAGGTGTCTGGCACAAGTCTGGCAGAAGCTTGTGCAACTGCATCTTATCAACCCAAGCCTGCAGGTCTCTCCCGCTACACTCTCCCTTCTGCCTTCTCCCTCTGCAATATTCCCTTCTCACCCCTGTGCTCTGAGCAGTGGAGCTGCACACTGGCAGAAGCAGCTGAGCTCTCCTTTGCACCCGCCTGCTTGTTAGAAGTGCCCCTAGCCAGGAACAGACCACCCAATCCCCACTCCATCCCCAAACAACAGGCCTGGGCCAATACTCTCCATCAGATGGCAGCTTGCACAGCTGCAAACAGCCCCTATGGAGGCCTGAGAGTGGCTGGAGCACGAAGCACAGGCCCAGGTGAGAGGGAAACCCCAGCAGGGCAAAAGTGAAACACAAACTCTCCAGGAAGTTGGCTATAGGTAAACTACAGAAACACCAACACTAACCTCGCAAAGAGAGAGCCCAGGTCTCTGTGAATCCCTGGAAAGTGGCACCTAGAGCCAATAAATTGACAAAAAACAGCAAGCTGTTTCCACAGCTTCAACAAGAACAGAGAAATAAAACCCAACGCCAGAGGATGACCTAGTCCTAACAGCCACCATAGAAAAGGTAGATGTTTACCTCCCACAGAAAGAAATCTTCAGAATGCTACTTAGAGTCATATAGGACATGAAGGAAGCATTACAGAAAAAGGATGGAATGATAGAGGAGATTAAGGTCACACACCAAAGGAAAATACAAGGGCTAAGGGGCAAGATAACAAAAGCTATTCGCAAATTCATGGACTTTGCCAATCAAATGGAGGAGGCAGAGAACCTCACCAGTGACCTAGAGGGCTCCCAAACAGAAATTAATAAACATGAGGAAAAGTCTAACTGCCATCAGAGAAGCCGATGAAAACCTCAGAGGAATGTCTGATGCTATGAGAAGGAACATCAGAATAATTGGATTAACGGAGGAAAACACATAGAGGAAAACATCAAAAATAGTGCTGGAATTATTGGAGGGAAATTTCCCTAGCTGAATGAATGAAAACCAGGCAACCATCCACAAAGTTGGAAGAACACAAGCTAGACTGAATCCAAAGAAATCACCAAGACATATAATTATTAAACGATCCAACTTTGAAGAAAAGGAGAAAATTATGAGAACATCTAGGGAAAGCAAGTAGTCACATATATAGGCAAGCAGATAAGAATATGCTCGGACCCATCAGCAGACAGTATGAAGAAGAGGAGAGAGGGGAGCAACACATTCCTGAAAATTGCAGGAAAATAGCACAAACCCAAGAATATCTAGCCAAATTATCTACCAAAATTGATGGAGAAGTGAGAGTCCTACCAGAAAAGGGAAAACTCAACAAATACGCTAAAAGAAACCCAGCACTACAAAAGATCCTTGCCAACCCAGTATGGGCAGAAGAACAACACTCACCAAGCACAAATAGGGGAGCACAATACAGGACAACTCCACCCAGAGACCATCAGAGGGAGAACAGTCCCATGAAAACATTGGCTCAATAAGGGAAAGAAGGGGAAAATGAATCACAAACACACAAGCACAACCCACGAAGAAAAAATGGAAGTAGGAAAACACTCAACACAAGAGGGATACAATGACATCACAGACTCCACAGATAGCCCTGAATATCAATGGAATGGACTCAGGCCTTAAGACACAGAGGCTAACAGATTGGCTTAGAAAACACAACACCTTGATCTGCGGCCTACAGGGCACACGTCTCAAGATTACAGACAAATATAGACTGAGAATCAAAGCCTGGAGAAAACATACCAAACAAATAGCAGTTAAACAAACAAATAAATAGGAGTTGTAATTCGAACTCACATAAAATTGATATCGAAGTGCAAACCATAAAAAGAGATAAGGAGGGACACTATATAATAGTCAAGGCAGAGTGGCAGGACACAAAATCAACAAACAAAAGTCTACTGGAATACTGTACACATCAGACAAGACCACAGAAGAGGGGTTCAAAAAGGTGGTACCTTTCACAATGAGGGAATTTGGACAAATCTGAGAACTTTGACTCAGGGAATAGATAGGCTATCAGAAATAGGGAAGGACACAAACACAGAGGAGGTACAAATTAAGGAGTTGGATATTGTAAAGGTAAAACACTTGCTTACATCGAAAAAATTTGCCAAGAGAGTAATAAGAGAAACCACAGACTGGGAAAACACCTGAATAGCAATGACATTAGACAAAGACCTTATTACTGAAATCGATAATATACTGCTAACTAACAAGAAAAAAAACAAAACAAATTGTCCACTGAGGACGTAGGCAAAGGACCTAAACAGAATTTTCTCAAGGACAGAAATCCAAATGGCCAATAAACTTATGAGAAAATGTTCCAGATCCCTAGCCATAAGAGAAATGCAAATCAAACAACTGAGATACCACCTAACACCCTCAAAGAGCCTGATTTTAAAAAAATAAGAAAGTGACAAGTGTTGGAGGGGCTGTGGAGAGATAGGAACACTCATCCTCTGCTGGTGGACCTATAGGTATGCACAGAATTATAAAATCGATTTGGCATTATCTAAAACAGATGGAAATTGAACTACCATATGACCCAGCAACCCCCCTACTGGGCATACACCCAGAAGAGGCAAGAAACACAGCGAGACATCTGTGCTCCAATGTTCATTGTGGTACAGTTCACATTTGAAAGGAGTTGTAAACAACCCAAATTTCTATCAACAGACGAATGGATTAAAAAATTGTAGTACTTACATACAATGGAGTACTACACATCCCTAAAAAGTAGTGATGAACACATGAAGCACATCGCCGCATGGGAAGAACTGAGAAATTATACTAAGCAAAGCAAGCCAAGCACAAAAGCCAAGCAACATGAGTCTGCTGAGGTAAGCTTAAAAATACAAAAGGGACAAAGGGAAAAGCTACTATATACATACATTCCTGGGGTGAGGTCCACGTAATATGGCAGGGGCCAGACTAAACCCAGGGATACATATGGTAGCTAACTAAAATGGAGGGGTGGGGGAGACATGGGTAGCTGGGGGAACAGGGTTTTAACCCACAGGGAGGGTATTGTTTATATCTCCACAGGGAAAGAGGGACCAGACTTCAACCCGGTGCTCCAAGATGAGAATGCAACACACCAGCAGGATGCAGGGAACCAATAGAGAGGTCTGAGGGGACAACCCCAATCCCAAATACATGGACAGTCCCTCCCTCTCCAACAGTGAATCACTTCAGAGGACAGTACTGAAGCTACAGCCCAAGGAGAGGGTCATGTCTCCTTTGCACAGAGGAGCAAATGAAGGGAGAGGAAGAGAGAGTGGAACATATTCTGGTGCACCAAGCCCTGAGGACAATATTCCCACTCAGAGCAGCCAAAGCACAGACAGGACCATAGGGCCAGCCCCACCGCAAGACACGATATTCCTCACTGACTCCTAGCACTACAGGGGACAACACTGGAGACACAGTGCGGGAATTGTGCCTGATCTGACCCCACCACACCAAGGCAAAACACTAAGGGCACGAAACAGAACAGCCAGGGGAGCAGAACAATGAAGTCCCCAGGGAACACCCAAAATAAACTTTGGGGGCAGGGCATGGCACCCCATCAGACTCAACCAGAAAACACAGGGTCAACAAATAGACCTTGAACTATTTACAGGCTTTTCTTTTGTTGTTGTCATTGTTTTTTTCTCTTTTTGTTGTTGTTATTGTTTTATTTTCTTTTGTTGCTTTGTTTTGCTCTGTCTTATTTTCTGCATATCATAATGTCTGCAGGTCTTTCTAGATAAGATAGGAGGGATAAACAATCTGTGGGGGAGAAAACAACTGAACCAACGGTTCCCAGGGGACATGTGAGAGGGAGAAGCGGGGAAAAGGAAGTTGATGTTATTAAACCTCTAGACAAGGGAAAAATAAGTGACCTAAAATCGATAATAAGGAGGATGTAGGAGACCTGAAGAGCAATGCAGCCAAGAGGAACTGCTGAAACCCAAATGAGGCTGAACATGAGAGTGGGACAAGAGGAAAGGAAACGGAGTTAAAGGAAAGAACTCGGAGGCAAAGGGCATTTAGAGAGGTTTAAATAGAGGCATGTACATATGTAAATATATTTATATATGATGGTGGGGAAATACATCTATGTACATCTATTTATAGGTTTAGTATTAAGGAAGCAGATGGACGTTGCGCCTCTACTCAGTGGAGACCCAAAGCCCATCTGTGGTCAATTGGACATCCCCTTATAGAAGGGTCGCTGGGAGGACACAGGCCAACCAGGGTGTAGCATGGTGCCAATGGAAATTATAGCTTTCCTCTAGTTCTTTAATGCTTCCTCTATCCCCCCACTATTATGACCCCCCCAATTCTACCTTATAAATATACACGGGTACATACACGGGTACATACATGAGTACATACACAGGTACAGATGAGAGCTGGAAACACAGGGAATGCAGGACAGATACCCCCCTGGGGACCAATATTGAGAGTGGTCATACCAGGAGGGGAAGAGGAAGGTGGGGGGAGAAAGGGATAACTCATCACAGTGATCTAACTATAACCCCCTCCAAGGGGGATGGACGACTGCGAAGTGAGTAAAGGGAGACATCGGTCAGTGTAAGACATGAAAAAAATTATAAATTATGAAGGGTTATGAAGGAGGGAGGCTGGGGGAGGGAGGGGAAAATGAGGAACTGGTACCAAGGGCTCAAGTAGAAAGAAAATGTTTTGAAAATGAGGATGGCAACGAATGTACAAATGTACTTGGCACAATGGATGGATGTAAGAATTCTGATGAGTTGTATGAGCCTCTAATAAAATGATTTATTTTTTTAAAAAAAGAGAAGTCAACTCTCTCAGTTCTTGTCAGCCAGAAATAGTAGCTTAAGTATTTTCCATTGAACGCAGCCCAGAGATTCCTTTATCTTCTTGTCATCCTGCTCATGTAAAAGCTGCTTCAATCGTTTTTCCTCTTTGGAGCATTGCTAAAACATTTTCCTTTCTCCCACTTTTATGAGCTCTATTCTTTATCACTCATATAAAAATTGAGTTTTTCTCTATCTGTTATGCTTATTGCTAAGTGTTTTATTGCTCTGTCATATGTCAAATGATCTTTTATGATACAGAACATTATTTAGAACACATTTGTTAAACTCTTTTCTTCAAGTAAATTGATTTCATTTTTTGTATTTGTTTAATACATTTCAAAATGTCTGCAACCATCATTTTTAATAGTCATCCGTCAATCATGCAGACAAAGACAAAAAAATCTCAACTGTATTTAGTTAGCAAATACTTTTTTTTTGGCCTATATATTTTAAAGTACATTTTGGGGAATGCATCTGTCCTAATTACCCTCTCCAGGAGCACAGCATGGAAGAACAGTCATGTACGCAGTGAGCTGCAGGCCAATGAAGCATGCAGCTGCGCTGAAGTCACCAGGGTTGGCATACGGAAGACCGTTTACGGAGCCAACTAAGAAGCTCTAGGGAGCACTGACAAGAGAGAAAATGGTACTAAAGAACAGCACACAGAAAATTACAAGAGAAAGACAGATGGATGGGATGTCCAATAACGGGGCGATGTCTGTGGCAGTGTTAGTATGAGATAATTAGTGGATAGAGCACTTGAGAAACAAATAAATAAATAGGGTCTGTAAGAACAGAAGCAGCAGCTAGACGTCAAAATGTTGGAAGGCAGAGGTGTCTTCCAAAGATTGATTAAGAGAACATAGCTGCCGCAGACCAGTTACCAGCAACTTCCAAGCCTAAGTAATATCAATTTTGACCAGAAACCAGCCTCTCACATTCTGCGATAGGGGAAGACAATATTGTTTTCTCTGTCGATCAGTGTGTCTCTTCCTGCTTTGTATAGCTGCATTTATTTGTTCAAATGAAATAGAGAGAATATGCAGGCAGGAGTATAGACTGAATGCTGAGTAAGAATTATATTTTAAAAAATTATTCTCCCTTTTTAAAAGATATTTGTATCCAGACTCTTTGAAATAGTTATTTTAAACTATCTCTCTTTGGTTATTCCGGATTTTTGCTAAGATATGGCTGCTATAGTCAAATTCACACATGTCTACAGAACTGACCTAAATAAGCATTGTTAAGAACTCAGGATGGAAAGCCCCAAACAATGTAATAAAAATCAATAAGCATGAAGGTGCCTGGGGAAGAAAGGCAATAGTTTACTTTTGCTTTCCTCACTGTCATTTCATTTTAGGATTATACTTTGTGTTACATTAGCATGAGTCATCTGGTTTAGGGTGAAATAGACCCAAAAATGAGTAAAAATATAGTCTGCTGTCCAGCTTCTAGAGGTCATCTTCAATGTCATCGCATAATGAAGAAGAATCATTTTAATGTTAGCAAACGGGTCTCTGCCAGAAGTAGTTTTCTTGAGCTCCCCCACAATGCTTTTGAAGCATCGTCTTAAATACTACTATTAACTTATGTTTTAGATCAGTACTTCTGAATGCTTGGGTCACATAGATCCTTTCACACTATAAAGAAAGATTTGGGTCCTCTCGTCACATAATAGTTATAAACAGCAACAAATTAAAATTTGCACACATTTTTTAAAGCACATCATGAATCTCTAATCTCTATGAATTCTTTCTGTACATGTTTCTATTGGTCAAATAATATTATGTAAGTTTGGGTTGCATGTAAAATGGAATAAATCTGCTTATGTATAATCATACCCCATGGCACAGTTGATTAAGCATTGTTCTATATATTTCTATGTCTGTGGTTCAAACCCACCAGCTGCACTACTGGATAAAGATTAGATTTTCTGCTCCAAAAAAGATTTATAGTCTTAGAAACTCTAAAGAGCAATTCTATTCTACCCTATTCAGGCTTTTTGAATTTGAATCAATGCAATGGGAAGTGGGTTTCTTTGTTTGGAATATGTATAATTGTATAAGATAATTAGGATACCATATTTCCTGTAGAGTGGGGGGAAAATTTCACCTATATCCAATGTGGGTCTAAGTTCTGGATTCTTTACTTACTCTGGTGAGTGGCAGGGATTAAGGAAGGATCATTTATTTTCAGCAATATGTCTGCAGTAATTTGTCAGCTCATCCCACTCTCTAATTGTGTGTAGGAGACAAGCTGACATATAATTTTGAAATGACTTGTGGTAGACTTAATAAACCTATAGTTACCTGACTAGAACATTATTTAAAGTATTTAAAAAATATTAAACTCCTTCCAAATTTCATTGCAATTCTGTCCAAAGTCCATTGCTATTTAAATGAGATTTACATTATCGAAATGTTTAGCAATATGAAAACAAATATTTTATTTGAAAGCATGAGATAAAACCAGTATAGCCATTCAGATACATGGGTGTTACATCTGGAATTTTATTAAAATTCAGCATATTTGGCTGCTGTCCTCTGGCTTTGAGCACTGGCCCCAGCCTGATGTAACAGCTCTCTTTTGAGTTGTTCACCAGCAGGAACTTGCCTGTTTTGGAAACCTGGGGTATGTAATCTAGGACCGTGTGGAAGCTGCTTGCTGGGGCTAGGAATCCTTCCAAATCCAAGCATGTCAATAAGCTTTTACCAAGATCACCATATCGCAGGCTACAATTTTATCACTGCAACAATGATAGTTAAAAACTGCGGTGAGAGCAAGGTTTGCTCCTTTCAACATTTCTATATCCAAATTGCCTCTACCAATTAACCAAAAGGGATTGAAAACTCCATTCCCTTAAGCCACCTGGGGCTTCGCTTCCCTTTGGAATGCATTTCTTGCACAATCAACAGTTGCTGTGTACTCCTGGGCTCTTTTCGAAGGAAAATTAGGTAAAATTAGTTTTGATTCTTTTTTCAGCCCTGGAGGTAGTGGAGGATGTTGGATGCAAACTTTTCTGATTAATTTTTCAATCCTCATCTTCTATCTTTTTATAACACAACCTCTGATTTTTTCAACTGTGAATATTGACATGATTTTGCTGGTGAAGCATCTGCTTGGAGAACTACATTTGGAAATATGTGCCTTAGCTACTATATTCAAATTCATCTGTGATTAAATTTAAATAAAGATACTTGCAAAGGGTAAGTTATCATTTGAACTCAGAACAACTACTTTTGGAAAGAAAAAAATGTTTTTAAAGGAACAATGAAATATAAATCAGTAGTTTAATAAGTAGTTCACATTCTTTAGCATTTTCTTGAACTTCCCTATCTTATTTTTTTCTCCACTAGATTTGTACTTTGAAAATTGCAATTTCCGATTATTAATGGATGTTCGAAGCATCTTCTGTTCATTTTGTGTCCTTCCTCATCCGTAAATGAATGTCTCAGATTTACTCCATCATTACAGTTAACTCTGCTTTGAGGAGTCAGCTCCAACTTAGCCACATTTTGAATGCCTCCTAACGCAAGGGGCTCATCCATCTTTTATTATGATCTCTAACAATCTTCTGTTATTCATAATTTTTTTCTGTGGCTGATCCCTCAGATGTGAGAAACTTACTCTTTCTGTGTTCTTTGTCCGGAAGCTCAGCTGAAACCTGTTCAAATACCTGAAGGCATTTGAAATATTACTTGGCTGCAGCTGGCAATACGATGCCACCATAGAGCAAACTGCCCCAGGACTGGTAGTCAGGATCAGTGACACTACTCAATACTGAAACTTTCTTCGTTGACTGTTGTTTCAGAGGAATGAGAAGGCAAAAGTTCATTTTTCACTTTTGGTTCAATGGAATCAACCTTGTGCTTCCAGGTGGTTCTGTTTCTCCCTTTGGAATTAATATCACCAGAAAAGAAGTGCAAGAGACTAAAGATGATAACACTAATTTCCACCCCCTTGGCACCTGACTATTGGATAAACAGCACTCCCTATTACAGGGTGATTTAGATCAGATACAACCCCCGGAAGAGCACTGCCCTATCCCTACACACTATTGTCACCAGGCTGGCCTCTTAGTTGTGTCTTTAGAAGGCTGTTCCATTGTTCTGTCAAAGTAGATACTTCAAGCTGTTGAGTAACATAGTAAGACCAATGACGATTATGCAAATAGGCCTACTGTTGTATGTAATTTGTGCTGCTAGTCCCTTGATTCAAGGTCGTTCTGTGTCAGATACCATGTTTGTGGGTTAAACATTCAGAAAATTCACAGATGGCAGTGTTGGTAGCAGCTCCCTTGGACCACAGTCAACCTGGGTCAACATTTGTAATTCAACTTTTAGGGTTCACTGGAACTTAAGTCTTCTTATAAATCTAGAAGTAATAATGAATGGTGAAGGTTTGCTGAGGACACTCATTAATATTTTTCAATCACGTTTATTGTAAGACTCTGGGTTTGATTTTTTCCAAAACCAGCTCTATTACTGCAATAAACAAGGTTTTCAGTGCACCAGTGGAAACATTGTAGTTTTTATTGTTTTGCTTCATCTGTGACTCTGATGTCCGGAGCTCACCTCTTTCCTTTACAATTACGTCTATTGCAGTCAGGGGGAACCTTTTATTGTTTTTGTTTCTGTGTCAAGGGCTGTTTTGATATTTGTAATTTCATTCTAAGGCCATACAAAATTATCAACTTAAAAATTAGTCAACTGTATATGGTCAAGCATTTAATTCACTCACTCCAGTGTGATGACTGCAATTGATTTGCTTCTTTTGGTGAGGCATGTGCTGTTAGTTGATGCTGATGATTTCATCAGCCTCATATGGCCGTCAGACCAGATGTTGACCACACCTGATCTATTATAGGCAGCAGCAACCAATCGGTTTCCTTGTACTTCTCATCGTGATGAAATCGTAGGCTTGACAAACACAAGCACACTCACAGCTACATAAGTCAGGAGAATCCTCCAGTCTCAGATCTAATCATGGTCTTGGAACCTGCCTGTTTGAGGCATTTTCTTGATATAGATTTATCAACACCTCTATTAATATTTAGATAGATAATTGTGTATATGTTGCTTCACTGGATATCCTTCTCTCGAGACGCGGCCTAAAACATTTGGTACTGAGTGGGAGTCTGAAAACAAAATTGTAAGTACAAATTTTCTAAATTTTTGCCAAGTGTGGAGAGTTTTCAAGGCATTGATAATTCTGCCTTCATTTGTACTGATAACTCTGTCTCTATAGTAAAGAGGGTGCTGTTATTCCATGAGGGGGCAATATCACTATAGAAAAAAACACTACCAATAGATAAAATATTAATGAGAAGGAAGACTCTGGATCGTTACACATTCAATATTTTTTCTTGAAATTTCATGTCTGAGAAAGAAAGGGAAGCTGTAATGGTGTAATAGATTTTTCTCTGTTCATTTTATTCTTTTTCTATTAGAGTTGTGGATTTTGTCTTCAATCTGCTAATTCACCTTTCCATGTCTTCAATTCTGTTATTCTGCTTTTTAACAGTGATGATATTTCTTTTATCTTAATATAAAATATCTGCATTTCCGTTAGTTTGCTGTAAATTTTATAATCTTCCTGTTTCTTTCCATCCTCACCATTGCTCCCTAATCTTTCTCCAGTCATGAGAAATGACTGACCATCTTTTTTTTCCAAATTCTTTTTCTGGTAAGTCCAGGACCTTTTCTTCTTTAGAAAATTTCTTTGCATTGAGTATTTTTGACATGTTTATTTTCTTTTTCATTTCATGTGCACTGATATTTTCTGCTGTCTCCACACGTGGTGATGTAGCTGTTAGGGAGGACAGAGAAGCTAGGTTGCATGCGGGTCATTGACTCCGATGAACGGTGAAAGAGAAGACTGAAATCACCACAAAATACAATGCAGAAGAACAGAGATTAAAAAGAGAGAGGGGAAAAGAAAGTGTAAGGAAAAATGTTACTAAAAATTTTTAAACTATTTTAAAGATAATAAAAATAATATACAGTAAGTAATCATTGTAAATAAACTTAGAAAAATCGAGGGAGGGGGACTGCTGTTTGGTTGGGATCTTCTGTCAGTCCGGGAGTCTAGTAGCTGTTGTAGGCTTGAGAAAGGTCGGGCGCCAGGGAGGTTGGAGGGCTCATGTTGACTGCTGGCTTAGAGACTTAAGACGGCTGGCCACAGCAGTAACAGTGGACAGCGTGTGTGGGCTGGGGGCTGGGGGATTGGGTTCGCAGAGGGTGTGGTAGCCTGTGGTGAGGACTTGCGCTGTGGCAGCAGAAGCAGTGGAGCCTGTAGAGGTGAAGGTGGGCCAGGGGGAGCCCCACTCGCAGTGGGACTATGCTCAGTAGCAGTGGCAGACTGAACCTGGAAGGGCACAAGGTGGCTGCAGGGTTCCATGCTAGCAGTGTACGTGGTGTGACAGCGACAAAGGCACCCGTGGCGGGCAAGGGCAGTAGGCCTGGCAGTTGGTCAGTGGCTAGGTGGGAGGGTGGTGGCAGTGCAGGTGGCTCTAGGGGCAGCAGCCAGAGAAGAGCGCAGAGGGCCTCTGGTGCAGCGTTCAGCCGCCGTCCTCCCTTTGTTCTGTTGGCATCCATGATGTGGAATGTGAAGATCTTAGCCCATTTAATTTGCTCTCCCTGTTCCCAGAGAGTCTAGGATTTCTTTCTGGCTGGTCTTCTCCCGACTGTTGTAGCAGGGACCCTCTTGTGCTTGGGAAGCAGCCCTCTTGCCCAGCTATACACACGGTGTGGTCCACATTTAATTCAGCTGTCTTGGGGTGTTCTGCTTCTACGATCCATGAAGTGAAGTGGAATGATGGCAAACTGTTTTGTTCTGTTCTTTCTTTCGTTCATCCTCCTGCTTTTCCAGCAGCACCGCACACACACACACACACACACACACACGCCGTTATTCTTAAAATAATTGTATAGTATTTTTCGATGCTCACTTTTGCTGGATTTTAACAAAAATCCTGGGTTTTCCTCTCAGTGTGAGGACACTTTGTAAAATAAAATGACTACTATCATCCCATAACCAGAACAACGTGGTCATCAATTGCAAGCTCCTCAGAATTTAACATAAATTTATTCTATGCTTTAGTTTCTTTTTCTTTATACATGCCTGTTAGTAGTCTATCTATTCATCTTGGATTCCCATTTCTTACCTGCATTTTACACGGTTTCGATGGTCATACTGTCTTGATACCGTGTTTGTTATACGAGGCTTGATTGAATTTCTCTCAGTCTGAGATTTTGAGCTGGAACAGTGCTTCTTAGCATTTAATATTAGTATGACCCGTTTGGGGATCTTGTTTAAATGAATATTCTGATTCAGTAGATCTGAATTAGGCTCACATTCTGAATTTCCCAAAGCTCCCAGATGAGGTCAATGTTACTGACCCTTGGAACGCACTCCGACAGATTTTAAGACATAACCTATGCTGGGGAAATCTATTTTTAATAATTCCCATTGGTGATTCTTAGAACCAAATACCTTTAGGAATTTCTGTACTAGAAAAGCGCCTCTCCACCTACCGGGACGCTCTGGTTTCAGATCCAGATATTCTCAATCTCACTTGTCTTTTTAATTTTGTGGGTAGACATATTTTCTTTCCCTCTGTTTTTCTGTGTGTGTGTGTGTATCCACATACTTCATTTACAGTACTTATATTGGTGAATGGCCAATGATTTGGGTGCTGTTTTGTGTAATTATTGATTTTGAATTACATTGTCTTTTAAAAAAATGTTTCATGGTATATTTACACTTTAAAGTAACTTACATAATACAAAACTTTGTAAAATAAATTGATTATTGAAAATGTCCGATCATAAAGCTAAGATTACAATTTATATGTCATAAGAATATATATGCAGATCTATCATTGAGCTGTAGGAAAAATGTTTGTTTTGCAAATGTTATATTCTGTAATTAATTTATTTAAAGGAGTGGGTTAATATTATTGAACAGTTTATAAAAATATAGAATATAAGGCTTGAGTTAATAAAATTTAAGCAATAATAATTTATTGGATGCCTACAAATATAAGAAATATGGACACAGAATTTCTCTTCAGCATATGAAATTATAAGAGCTTTTGAAGTTTGTCATATTAATTATTAATTTGATAAATTCACATGTTTAATTATTGAAATTAGCAACAACATTTAATTTTTCCCTCTAATTGCCTTCAGTTTCTACATTTTGGGGAAGTATTAGCTTCAAGAAAATAATAATAAACATCTGTAAAATAGATCAGAATATATGAATTTCTCTTACCACACTTAATTGCCTTATCCCCACGTTTCCAGTATAGTTCGAGAAATAGTGTCTAAAGTTTTGCGTAGCAGTATTTTCACACTGTTGAAGAAATTTGGGTTATTTGATGATATGGCTGGAGCTCTAATCACTGTGTTTTAAAACCCTACTATCCAGTCCCACAATTACATGCGATGCATAGGTTAATAGATATGCTAAATAGTTGACAGAAGTCATTCAGAAGTACATAATATATATGTATGGTGACAGATATTTATACAGACATATTTTAAAATGATGTTCACATAATCATGTAAACAATAAAGCAGAATACATGGGGTGACAATTATGGAAACTACTTAGGCATTGAAATTGAACCACTGGACTTGAGGGCCAAGGACCTTCTCAGGGGCCACTTAGGTCCATTGAAGTACACAACTCATAAAGATAACGTTCTAAATCCTAGCCTAGGAGTAGGGTCTTGGGTCTTAAAGGCTTGCAAGAAACCAGCTAAGAAGTAAGTATTGGTCTCTTGTCCTGGAAGCAAAGGGGACAGAGGAAAAGGAATATTCGAAGCATGAGAATAGCATCTACTGGTCCTTGTGAAGCCCGTCTCCTCTCACCAGACTAGACGGTGCCTAGCTGCCACTCTGAACAAGACCACAACAGAAGATACCAGTTAGAACAGGAAAAAAAATATTCAATTAGGGACAAAAAACAAAACTGTCTCTACTGAGGGGTACTGGTGAAATCACCAAGACCATTTTCCTGAGACGACCTTCTGACTTGAATGCTAAGGGATTCCAAGAGGCCCACCTTTCATAGAGACAATATATGGGACAATACATGGGACTGTAAAGCAAAGTCACATCATCTGAAAAGAACGTGTCCCTTTGAACAATCAACTTGAGGAGATGAGAAAGCAACATTTGTTCAAAACCGAAGATCATGACAGGAAATCATGACAGGAAAAAGAAATTAGATGAATGGAAACCAAATGGCGGTCCCAGGAAGGAAAAGGAAGGAATGCTGATGAACGGCAGGAATTGTAACCATTGTCACCCACATTTTTGTATCGAATATTTATATGTTACCTCTCACCAAAACACAGTAAATGTTTTTTAAAAGGATTTTACAAAATCCCAAGAGGAATTTAAATTGTAACTTAAATGATAACTTTTAGCAAATGCATACTATACAACATCATTTGAGTGATGTAGACAAGATTTTTTGATTCTGAAAACTTGAAAAACCGAAGTACAAAATCTCCAATCCAGAGTGAATACTCATGGCTTCGCCATCTCATTTTTTAAAGCATGCTCTCCTAGGATCCCACGGACTATTTCTCATTCTCTTGTGTCTCAAGCACCTTCCATCCCCTCTTGCATCCTCATACCGAGCTTATGATTTCACATGACTTTCCTCTGACAAGCAAGCTCAGTATAAGTACCTTTTTCAGAAAGTCGACAGATCAATATCCACATGCCTTTCTTTTCTGGAAAGAGAATTTCCTCTGTTCCTGAATCTTTTTGTTAGCAACGCCTTAGCTATTCCCCTTTCTAATAAATTTCTATACCTTATTATGTACTCATAATACAAATATGCTTACAAATATGGTCAGTTATCTCTCTGTCTTATAAACTTCACTCCATCACACATCACACATATCTCTCCATTACTGCTGCTCTTTCCTTGTCTAATTTTAAAATACTATTTTCCCCCAGAGGTTTTTTTCTTATTATTCTTATTTGAATTCTTTCATTAAATAATCTCATCCATTTTCTTACATTACAATGACTTCCTAATTTTTTTCTCTGGGAAAAAAACTCTTCTCTGAGCCACCGATTTATTTACATTTTACTTCATCTGTGAAGGGTAGGTTTATTGTGTCAACCTGGCCAATAAACACATGTGGGATTAATAAGGTCACAGTTTAATTGAAGGACAAAGAGATAAATGGCTTGGTGAGCCTTGCCTTTCTATCTCTTGCTCTCTGATGATCAGACCAGTGTGTGGCTGCCTTAGCTAGTTCTCTGCCTCAACGTGTGAGCTACACTCCCTGTGGGACACCCAACCCGTGGACCTTGTCGCTATACTTTGAAGTTCCTTGGAGACCTGCTTTGCCACACTGCTGGTGTATACATCACTTGACCTAGGGACTGCTGGACCCTGTCATCTGGCTGACTGTTGGTGACCTGCCCTGCTGTTTGCTGCCTGTGGCCGGACTGCCTTATTGCTCTATAGAAGACTCAGCTGTCTGCTTCCTTGATTTGTATTCAGCAGAAGCCTCATGAGTTCAAGGACAGCTAATATATTAACTGTCTCATGGAAGTGAGTTGAACTGAGCTCTCTGGACTAATTAGCTGTTTATTTCTTCATTTTGCATATATCTATCCATGTTATATATAAAATTTATTTATATAATCATAAGTGTCCTGGTTTTGTTTCTCTAGAGAATCCTGTATAACAGACCATCTCAGTTATTTCAATATTACACCACTCAAAATAAAATTCCCAATTTTCCCTCTAGATGTTTTTTCCAGCCAAGTTTCTTTCCTCTCAATACATTAAACAGCTTTCTATCTAAAGACATCTACTGAAAATATGTCATTCACACCAGTTTTCTTTTGTTTTCAGTGTGTCTGAGGAGAGTCTTGATTGTAGATGTGAGCAAGACCAATGTAAGCCGCACACAATGTAATTCTCATGTAGACCTTGATTCTGTCCACTATTCTATATTTTTACAAGGGAATGATATTATTTTGTGATAGGGCTGCTGCTCACCTAATATATTTCTTTGTCAATTATAACCCACCACACCTCCAAGTCATTTTCCATAATATCACAAAACTGGTTACCTTAGAAATTAAAAAGGTTCCATCCCATAATGCTCTGGTGAGCACTATGCTACATTTATAATATTTATTTTAATACAGAAAAAAATTGATGTTAATGTTTTATGTTTGCTGAATGTCTGTGGTGGAGTGAACTTTCTTGGTATGGCTCTCCTCTGCAGTCTTTTTTAATCTCCAATCCAATGACTGGTTGGGCGTGTGTAAATAAAGTGTGCTGTACTAATATGAGATGATTGGTTATTTTTGTCATTCCACTATGTATAAAGTGAGAAATATCAGATTCAATAACGGAGCCAAACCCACAAAAATCAAGAAAGAGAGTCAGGAGCAGACCATGTCTGAGACGCCTGGATGAAGAAATGACCCTGACAGGAAAGCCCATCATCCAGAGCAAAATGAATAATCTTGAGTGCTTTATGATAGGAGGGTGGGTGGAAGGGCGGGGTACCCTTTGTGCATCTATTAACGCTAGAGGAACTTTTGAGCACTTGATTGAGTAGGGCAGAGACCAAAGGGCCATGTGGCTGAAAGGATGAGGACTGGACAGATATGTCTGGTGACATAGCTGAGAAAAGACACTGCAGACAAAAACCTGTATCTTCACATTTCTGAACCTTACTGTTATGTGTTTATTTATATTTTTCCTGACTTTTTAATGATTAACTTCTTTAGTAAGCTTCCATAATTGAGAGAGTATTGTCTGTGAGTTCTGTGAGGCTCTGGACATGGATGATCAAAACTGGCAGAGAAGTAGAGTGTTATAGGAAAGATAGTGTCATCAAAGGGTAAAGAAGGTGGGAGAGTAGAAGTAGGCCTGACCTCTGCTTCACAGACGTGCTTTCACTTTCCGTCTCGTTCAAGCAGAGAAGGGCAGGAATGCCCTTGATGCCATTTCCTTAGTGTCTCGATTCATTGCCTTTCGATTCATTATTTGTACATAATAAAAATAGTTATTAGGAAAGCACTATGTGCCAAGAGGAATACTAATTTTCACTTGGAAAACACATTGCTAAAACAACGCTAAGATATGGAATTACTAAATTAATTTCTTTGTGAAATTGTTTGACAATATTAGAAATGGTTTATCATCTTTAGTTTTGAGTAAAAAACTATTTTGATATACAATACATCCTATTCAACACTCACCTGTTTATTAACTATTAATTATAGCTATTGCAGATGTGGCCAGGCAGCTGCCCTGTACTAGACCACTGACTGTGTAATTAAATGCTCTTCCCTTGCAGTGCTCTCCAAAGATTCATGTGCTTATTACCTACTCCATTGAAACTAATTGCTTCTTTATAGTAAGTAGCTTGTTGCTAAACATTAGGTGATCCTACCAGAAAATTTGCATTATGAGAAGCTAGAAATTCCATTCAGAATCCTAGGAATTCATAGATTTCTCATTGACATGTTGAAAGAGATTATACAAATCATCGACAGAGTTGAAGGTTGTATAAATTAATGAAAAGATTAAAGTGCTTTTGCTATGTTAAAGTGAAATAAAACTATTAGAAATAAATACAAAGTCATAAATAAGTATTGTTTTTGAAAACACTTTATGAATTCATTTAATCAATACATATGTATGTACAACTGTGAAGTTCTAGCTACTGCCCCAGGCATCTTCAAGTCAGTCTTTTACATCAGTAAACAAAATATGCCCTGCATGTTTCATGTATCTTACATATCTTGGGCTGGAGAAATAGATATTTATAATTAAGTAAATGAGTATAATCATGAATAAGTACATTGTATATTCTGGAAAAATGGGTAACTGAGATTAGTAAGATGGATGGCTAAGACAGAGTTGGGTTGTCATGTAGTGGTAGATTCAATATGATGATCAGGAAAAGTTTTGTTTTAAGGGAGATTTTGAATATTGGAAACTTTAGCTAGTGTGGCATCTAAGCAAGGATACCAAAGGTAGAAGGATCTTTGACCGTGATGTTTGAGCACCTTCATAGAAAGCAATATGCTTGCAGTGGTGTGAGCAACAAAGCGTTTGAAAGGGAGAAAAGCAGACCAGCACCAGGAGGGTTTCACTCTATCGTATGTGCTCAACACTGGAAGTCTCATTCTTGACCGCTGCTTCTCTCGGTGTTGATGAAGGATCCAAGCAAAATTAAAACTGATCAAATCTCTGGAAACTTGAATCCTTTCTCCATTTCTCATGATGGTGCCTTTTGGTTCCGTTGTGAGGGGTTTTGTTTGGTTATGTGGAGAGCGAGTCTATACTGAAGACTGTCTAGTGTTTGATCTTTATCAAGATGTAGTTTATATCATCATCACTTGTAGAAAGCAAAATATATCATCTGCATATTAGGTAGAATGTTCTCAATGAGTCTTCTTTAATCCAGGTGCCTGAGACTACATTTTTTTCATAAAATAAAGCAACTTGGATTACTTGCTCAGCATACAGATTGTAGAAATATGGTGAAAGGACACATCTACATCCCTGAAACACACCTTATCCATCATCTGCTAAATACATAAATAAATTGTATGTCAGCATTGAACACTTTTCATCATTAAATAAACAGCAGCTTGTCTGATCAGATCACACAGGAACCAGTGAGCGGGGGAGGGGAAAAAGCATGAAGCACATCTGGGCCCACCAAGCCCTGAGAACAATATTTCTGCTCAGAGCAGCCAATGCACAGAGACGACCACAGGGCCAGCCCCACCAGGAGACACAGCATTCCTTACTGGCCCATAGCCAGCGGCCCACAGGGGACAACACTGGAATTGTGTGCCCCCCTGAGTCCACTATGCCAAAGCCAGACATTGGGAGCGTGCAGCAGAGCACCAGGGGGAGCAGAGCAATGAAGTACCAAGGGAATGCCAGGGATAGATGTGGGGCCCGGGTATGGTACCCCATCAGACTCGACTGGAAAATACTCATAAAGGACAACAAATAGACCTTGAACTATTTATAGGGTTTTGTTGTTGTTATAGCTATTGTTTTATTTTCTATTATCGCTTCCTTGTACTCTGTCTTGTGTTGGTGTATATTGTTGTCACTGCATGTGTACTTGGAAGAGATAGGCTGGATAAACAAGCCAGAAGAGAGAACAACGGGATGACAATTTGGGGTGGGGAAGAGGATATGAGAGGGGGTAAGGGGAAAGGAAGTGGGTGTTAACAAACCCAGGGACAAGGGAACAACAAGTGATCCAAAATCAGTGGCAAGGAGGGTGTAGGAGGTCTGGCAGGGATGGACAAGGACAATGTAAACCAATGGGATCCCTGAAACCCAAATGAAGGCTGAACCCAATAGTGGGACAAGAAGAAAGTAAAAAGAAATAGAGAAAAAAACTAGGAGGCAAAGGGCATTTATAGAGATCTAAATACAGGCAGAACAGATATAAATATATTTATATACAATGAGGGGGAAATAGATCTATGTATATATATATTTATAGATTTAGTATTTAGGAAACAGATAGACAGTGGACCCCTACTCAAGTACTTCCTCAATACAAGAACACTTTTTTCTAACAATTCGGCAGTATAAGTTGCTCACCTTCCCTGAACACAATGGGTGCATAAGCGAATGTGATGAAGAAAGCTAATGGTGCTAGGCTATGAACAGATATAGCATCTGAGGTCTTAAAGGCATAAAGATAAACAGGTGGCCCTCTAGCTGAGCAACAACAAAGCCCACATGGAAGAAGCATACCAGCCTGTGAGATAACGAGGTGTTGAAGGGATCAGGTATCAGGCATCAAAGAACAAAAATATCATAGCATTGTGAATGAAGGGGAGTGCAGAGTGGTAACCCAGGGCCCATATGTGGACCATTGGACATCCCTTTGCAGAAGAGTCACAGGGAGGATCCAAGCCAGTCAGGGTTCAGTGTAGCAATGATGAAACATACAATTTTCTTCTAGTTCTTTAATAGTTCCTACCCCCAACTATCATGATCCCAATTCTGTTTTACAAATCTGGCTGGACCAGAGAATGTACACTGGTACAGATAGGAACTGGAAACAGAAAATCCAGGACAGGAGTTCCTCAGGACTAGTGGTGATATTGGCGATACCAGGAGGGTGGAGGGAAGGTGGGGTAGAAAGGGGGAATCGATTATAAGGATCTACATATAACCCCTTCCCTGGGGGAATGGACAAAAGAAAAGAGGGTGAAGGGAGTAAGAACTTGACATTTGTATTTACCTAGAAATGGATTGATTCATCCAGATCATCAAATTACTTATATAACAATGAGTAAAATAATTTCTTGATTTTGAAAATCTTTCTGTATTTCTGGTGTTTTCTTGGTATCAACATTTATTTTGAATATTTCTTCATCATGCATTTGTCAAATACACACACATATGAGGGGGTACCCAAAACAAAACAGCAAAAGCTCTGCTTTCATAGTACACAATTTCCCCTCTAGGCGAGTCTCCAGCAACTCACTCTGAGTTAGTGCACCCAATGGTGTTGCTTGGGAAGATTCTTTCTGGTCACAGTGAACTTTTTCATAAAAGCAATTTCACTTGAACTTCATTTTTTTGTGATGACCAATATAAGAGAACAGCGTGCAGCTGTGAAACTTTGTTTCCCACTCAGGAACAATGCTACAGAAACTGTTGGGACCTTGTACACAGATTACAAGGACAGCGCTATGGGAAAAACTCAAGTGTATGAATGGTTTTCTCATTTCAAAAGAGGTGAAATGTTGATTGATGATAAATCTCCTTCTGGACGTCCAACAACTTCCTGAATGGATGAAAATGTAAACTTGTAGTGCAACTGGAGTTCATTCCACCAGGTCAGACTGTTAATCAGGCTCTCTCTTTAGAGATTCTGAAAAGAAAGCATAACAGTGTGTGGCATAAAAGACCTGGGTTGCGGCAGATTGGTTTTGCCACCATGGCAATGCACCTGCCCACACAACCATCTCAGTGTGCCAGGTTTGGGCAAAAACAGCATGCCTCTCTTGCCCCATGTACCTTACTCGCCTAACCTCACTCCATAGGAGTTATTTTTGTGTTTTTGCGAATGAAGAGGAACATGAAAGGACTATAAATTGACTATTTAGAAGAGATGAAGGAAACATCAAGGGAGGTGCTGTCAGCCTCCCTCCTTTGAAAAATGTTTTCAAGAATAGAATTGCAGATTTGAACAGTGTAGTAAGTGTAATGGAGAGTACTTTGAAGGTGATAGGTTGTTTTGTTAAAAACTTTAAATACATAGCTTTGAAAAAAATCTGTTTTTTAATATGTACACTCTTGTAGAACTACACAGAGTGATAGAACATTAACATGTTCAACTAGGTTTCTTCACATAAATAAAAAAAGGAATATTGAATTAATTTAGAATGTTGTAATACTTGTATGCACAGTTTATATATGTAGGCACAAATTTAATGCTATCTGTAACTATTGGATTCTTTTTCTTGAGTGTTATTGGTTGGTCTTTCAGGTAATAATATTGCATATTCTCTTTAAGAGCTGCACACTCCTCCTTCCTTCCCTTACTTCTTTAAAAAAGGAGAGGGGTGGCGAAGAGAGGGGAAATACATATTTGCACAAAAATAAAATGATAGTAAGTCAGTTATTCATTAGAATAAGGAATAATGAGACATTTTTCATTAGTCACAATTAGTTTACCTTGTCCTATGAGTACTCAGTTAGGAACTACAGGTCTAGATTTCCAGGTGAGGCGATGTGTCTTAGAACAGAATGTTACTACCATTGTTTATCCAAGGAAAACCAAGGCTGTGGCTTGGTTTGTATCCTGGACTAAGGTGGAGTCTTAAAGATGACATCAAAGGAACAAACGATGATGCCAACAAATGTACAAATACGCTTGACACAATAGACGTATGTATGTATATTGAAAAAAGCTGTATGTGTCCTCAATAAAATGATTTTTTTTTAAAGTTACCATTTCAGTAACCCACGGTGGGGGGCAGTTGTTCCCTGCCTCACAGGGTCACTGTGAGTCGGAATCAACTTGATGGCTCTGAGTTTGATTGAGTGACTAGATTTTGCATGATTCTTTTTTTCACACAATGAGAATGAATGATGTACATCGATCTCTGGCATAAAAAAAATCAATGTTGGGATTGAAAAGAAAAAGAAACAAAGGATGTGGTTTGGTTCATACCCTCTACTAAGGTGGGGTCTTAATACCAGCCTATGCCCGTCCACTAGGACAGCATGTCCTCCAAAATAGGATGAGAGCCATCAGCATATCAAGTCCAGAATGACAATATGACACATAAGGAATTATGGCTGGAAGGCTCATATTAATTATTACTCGGTGACTTTTAACCCCTAAATTGTTCTTATAGTACTGCCTTAGAGAAAAATAATTGCACACAAAGTAGACTTACATCTTCTTCTTAATAGGGGAAAAAAGTTTAAACAGTGACAGGTGATTCATTGTGGAGGAACAGCAAGAGGACATAGTTCTAATTAAGAAACCCTGATGGGGTCTATATGGAAAGTTTACCTGCACTACCTAGTTCTCTATTTAGGGCAGACGTATTGATTCCTCTACCTTCTATGTGTGTGGGCCATTCAAGGCTCCTAGTTGTGCCCTTTCCAACAGTTACCCCTGGATGAAGGGAGCTTCCTTGTCCAAGAGGAATATATTGTCAGTGGGGCATAGGCCTTGCTTATATTCTCAATGGGAGATAGGTGTAAGAGTTCATTTGGGGACCTCAGAGTAATAACTGAGACTTCTACTATACCTTCACTGTGATTTCATTTATTTTAAACCTGGTTTTCCTTTGGAAATCCCCATATAGCAGTCGTTTCTGAATGCATTGCTGTTAAACACCCCGATGCCCGTCTCTGCCTCAGATATCCTCTCGGGAAAAATGACCCATGGTTGCACCACACACATTGAAGAATGGTAACTGCTTAATTATACATCTGAGTTGTTCACCTTAATCAATATTTAAGTAAATAACATTCAGCAGCTGATTTGAGAGCAAATCACTTGAAATATATGTTAAATGAACAGACTAATAAATATGGGACATTAGCTACAGAAACTATTTAATACAGCTTGGCAAATGTCAGATGAATTAAGTAATGACTAAGTAAATCGACCCAGTGAAACGAGAGGGTGGAAAGCTTAGTTCATTGTATCCACTAAATCTATTGCTATGGTTTCCCCCGCAGGTATAGTGAGAAAGTTGTTGACGACTTAGCTATCTGAAGTGGACACTCCACCATTAGCAAGAGGAAGAAGATCGCTAACTCATTTTTCAAAGACTTTCTTTAGGACATTACTTGTCAGGTCATGATCAAATTCATGCCTTGGTCCTTCAGAGTGCTATCTTTCAATGCCGATTCTTTCAAGTCTATAATTTAAAGGGCCAAATCCTATCCTTTAGTGGTGCTTTTTCTACTATAACTTTCTGTCTTAAGTATTATCATCTCTGAACTGAAAAGAACTGCATTTCTTTTATTTTAGATTTTGATAAACCAATATCTAGATTCTTTTTGCTAAGAGCTCTTGAAAAACTCAAAATATTAAACAGTATTAAAAATTAAAATGAAAAAAAGGATAAGAGAATAATTGGGCACCAGGGGAATAGGTAGTATGAATACTAAACTTTATAAAATACTTAGTGGCTTTAAGGATGCTTATTAAATTATAGAACAATATGAAACATTAAAAATATATAATAAATTTATATATAAATCTTATTAATGAAGAAATGTGTTGTGATATGATATCTCCTCATCTTAATGGATATATGGTTATAAAAATTAAAAAGTAGAACATCCTATAAAAATAAAAGGGCTGAAGGAGAAAGCAAATATTTTGAGAATGATAAGGAAACAAATGTACAAAGGTGCACAATACAATGGATGTATGTATGGATTGCCATAAGAATTGTATGAGCCCCCCATAACATGATTTTTAAAATGAAACTTTAGAAAACAGATTATGCTTAGTATAGTTATAAAGTTGAAACAATATTAAATCAAAAAAGCATAGCTACATTCTTTTAAGAATTAGACAGGAAAGTATAATAGTCGTGGTGGCATGGTGATTATGCTTTGTGCTGTCTGTCAAGATTTGCAGTTCAAAACCACCAGCTGCTCCCTGTCAGAAAGACTTGGCTTTCTACTGCCCTAAAGTGTCAGTTTTGTAAACTGACATTGGCATTTTCACTCTGCTCTGCAGGGTCACTGTGAGTCAGAATCGACTCGATGGAATGAGTGAGTGTCTTAAGGCAAATGCAACTATCTTGATTAATAAATGTACAAGTGAAGCTCAGTGAAAACTCATACATAACATGAGCAAGGGAATAGGCTCTGGCGAATAGAAGGAAAGCTTCGGAATGGACTTATATTGTGTACAATTGACCTCACTTTCTATTCACATAGCCAGAGTAACTGCGCAAACAGGAAATATAAGAATAACTTTTTGACAGGGTAAAAAGGAGGTATATAACATTCAAGAAGCTAAAATTCTCTCAAAGTAGTGAATATATATTGAATTTTATTTTTAAATATTGAACAACCAAACTCACTGTCATTGAGTAGATTCCAGCTCATGGTGGCGTTACAAGGCATGTTATAATTGCCCTGTGAATTTCTGAGGTTACTCATTCTTCACCAGATTGGAGAGCTTCATCTTTCCCCAGCAGAGCAACCAGGGGTTCTGAATTGCTGCTCTTACAGATGGCAACCCAAAGCTAATCACTGTGCCACCAGGGCTCCTTCAAGGTAGAACAAGGCACACAATCACAGTGGAGTTCATAGACAAAATGCCAAGTGTTATATCAGATTTGGAGAGAATTTGATTATACAGACATCTCTGTTTTGGGTCCATGCATGATCAAGAATTGTTCCTGTGGTAACTTTAAAGATGACAAGGGGGGTTACACGGCAGGGTCCGCTTTACACATTAAGGAAATCAGATCATATCTGTGAGTAATGTTAGATAGAGTTCAATCACGTATAATTTCTTCCCCTGAAAAATAATTTTCTAGATGCTTTCTGCCTGGTCTTTCATTATAATATCATCAATTAGAAAGATAACACAAAGGCCATTGCTTCCTAATTTCAAAAGAACTGAAAACTAGTTGAGAGCAGCATGTGGGAACAAGAGCACAGAAAGACTAGAGGGAATACATGAAAATAATTATTGCTGCCAGAAGAGAGAGGGGTAAAGGAGCAATACAGAGACATGTAGCCTCGTTCGCAGTTTGTTGTTGAGAGTTCCTGTATGTCTGCACTGAAGGTGCCATTTCACTCTTGGAGGATTCCTGTTCCTCTCTTCTTCTTAACAGGATCAATACTAGGTTATGGTCAATTTTCCTTTTCTTTGTGCTTTGCTGAAATCTTCTACTTAAACAAAAATAATGTGTTATTTTATGTGCAGGATACAAAAAATGTGAGCAAAATAAGCCACAAAGCTGGTTGTTGCAGATGTAGGGAAAGTGGATCTGTTCAGGACTGCCAGGTGGGGAGGAAGTGTGGAGGGGATGTCAAGTGCCGGACTCGCAATCTAGGGAGGTAAGAAAGGATCTCTTTGGGGGAAGTTCTCCTAGAAAAAGAGAAGTTGGGAGACTGGTGTCCTGTTAGAACATTAAAAGAGAAAATAAACAAAGAAAGTGAGCTGCTTTTCTGATAGGCTAATCTTCCTGTAATTGAATGTGTATGTGCTAACCACAATGATGAGTAAGCTGGTGCTGATCATAAGCAACAGCCTCTTCTTTGGACTCCTCATTCAGCTCCTCATCATTTTCACTTGAGGGAGCCATGTTCAGTATAGATGCTTCAGGGGTTATTTTCAACTCAGCACCCCGAGTAGCATAATTGGGTAAGAATTGTATTGCGAACTGAAACGGCAAAGGTTCAAACCCACCAACTACAATGTGGAAGAGAGAGAAGGCAGTGACGGGCTTTCTTAAAGATCTCGAGCTCCAGAAACCCATAGATTTGGGGCCAATGGGTTTAGTAGTTTAATTTAGTCTTAGCTCGGGTTTTTCCACAGCTAGCTACCTGCCTGGCACTAGATAACGAGACAGAAAACTAGACTACATGTTTAAACTGATTTTTACTTTCAAAACAAAATTAATTTTGTTTGTTAGTTATACGTGGATATTATTTATATGGAATTAAATTCACTAGCTTTAATAATATAATTTAACATGTTTTCCAAATGAATACCCTATAATCACCACTCCCATTATGATATTCATTACTCTAAAAAGTTTCTTCATACCACTTAGTGAGAAGCCTTTGTTCCAAACCCTGAACAGTGATAACTACTGTCTCCTTGCAAGCAAATATTGTCTTTTCTAAAATTCCATGTGAGTGGAATCAGGCAATAAGAATTTCATATCTAACTCTTAGCATGATGCTTCTGAGAATTATGATGTTGGATATGGCAGCAATTCATTTATTTATTTTTACCATTTTCTTGGGAGCTCTTACAGATATCATAACATTCCATAGTTCAATCACATCAAGCAGTATTGTACACTTGCTACCACAGTCGGTTTCAGAACATTTCCTTTCTTTTTACTGTAGAGTAAACGTTCATCATTTGGAAATGCCATAATTTATTTTTCATTTTTATCCATATACTGCTTAGCAGAAACCAGTCCCTGGAGAAGGCTATCGTGCTTGGTAACTTTTGGGGGAGGGGGCAATGAAAAGAGGAAGGAACCAAATGCGATGGTTTGACACAATGGCTCCAACATAAGAACAATTGTGGGGATGGTGCAGGACTGGGAAGTGTTTTGCCCCATTAGACACAGGATCGATTGTACCTAAAAAAAACAATAAAATGATAAGATTTTGATTGTTTAATGTGTGGGGCAATAGGATCCCTCTTTTTATAAATGTACTACTTACATACAATCTGAAGTTTAAAACCAAACTCCTTTATGCTTATGAATATTTTGAGTTACATATAATAGTCCATAACAAATGGGCATATCAAAATATCATTATTATTACAGTTTGTCTATTAAAGATGATTTAGGTTAATTCGAAGGACTTTATAATTTTTTCTGCATAGAAAGTCATACCACATATTATATAATAAGACAAACATTTAACTAGCATTATATATGAAGAGTATGTTACATATACACTTGATTTAAAGTCAGATTTAGCAAAGGAATGGAAGTCATTCATAATCAAGGACATCCCATATTAGTAATAAAGATATATACATTGTAATTTAATACCTAGTGGAATAAAATACCTAGGAGAAGAATTGCACATATGATTAAGTGCTCAAGTACTAGCTAACAATTCATTGGTTTGAAAGCTTCCACAGCTCTCTCTGTATATCTAAACCTAGCCACTGTATTTTAAAGTGTCTAACAAGCATGTGAAAGCCAGTCAGTGAATACAGAATACAGGAGAACAATAATGCCTTTGAAATATGGTGCTAGTGAAAAATATCAAAAGTGACATGGATGACCAGAAGAATAAACAAACCTCTCTTGGAGGAAGGACGGTCAGACTGCTCCTTAGAAACAAGGATCGTGAGACTTCATCTTCCATACTCTGAACATGTTCTGAGGAGGGATTGGAAAGGGGGATAATACCCACAAATATATAAAGATTTCATGGGAAATACATGTATATGTGTGGTCGATATATCCACGAAAATTGTGAAGCATGTAGGTGACAACACTATGAACATAAATGAACATACCTTATACATAATCCAACATAATGAGGGAATGAGCTACCGGGCCTGGAAGGTCAAGACCATAGTGTAATGAACACCAAGGTCTATTGGCATAAGATCATTCACAAAGACAGAGTTACAATTTCATTGAGAAGCAACGGGGGCTCTACAAACAGATGAGCATCTAAAGTGTAAATATTGGTCTCTAAGAAAAAAACAAAAACAGGAGGACCTGATGCAAAGGGCTTAAGTGGAGAGCAAATGCTTTGAGAATGATTGGGGCAGGGAATGTGCGGATGTGCTTTATACAATTGATGTATGTATATGTATGGATTGTGATAAGAGTTGTATGAGCCCCTAATAAAATGTTTTAAAAAATATTGGTCTCTCCCCATTCAAAGGAAAAAGAGTGATCAAAATCTAAAAGTATATGGAAATAATTATCTCAACGGACTCACAGACAATGAAAAGCTCAGTCTCTTCTACCCTGACACCAGAAAAATAGATGGTGCCTGGGTATCGCCACCAACTGGTCTGAAAAGGATCACCTTAGAAGGTACTGGATAGATAAAGTAGGAGGTAATGTGAAACATAACAAATTCATAAAAGCTAAATGCACTGGTTAGATACAAATTGGTGACACCCTCTGTATTAGTTGGGGTACTTTAGAGAAACAAATCCACAGAAATTCATGTATAAGAGAGTTTTACATATAAACTGTTATATAAAGGTTAAGTGCACATCAAGAAAACATCTCAACCCAGTGCTGCCCAAGCGCAAAATCCAACATTAACCCATATGTCCAACACCAATCCACAAAGTCCGCCTCCATCTCACAAAACAGACCCAATGATGCCGACTGCAGGAGGAAAGCTGAGTCAGTGAATGTGTCAGCATGTCAGCGCTGGCAGGGGTCTCCACACAGGTGCTACAGCACCCAGGGATGCATTGGGGTAGGTCCATGTGGCTTCTCCTCAGGGATGTCTTGCAGGAAGTGAAGAGACCCAAGAACTTGAAAGGCGAGGCTCACTGAGTCTATTTATCCTCCGCCCTTCAATTAACCCCACATGTGTTTATCGGCCAGGTTGACATAATAAATTACTCCCCCTCCCCCTCGCTAATTGGTGCCTACGATCCTTAGTCACCCTTCAAGCCTGGAACTGATCTCACCTCTAGGTTGGATAAAATAAAATATTTTAGATCAAATGGATAGCGTTTACACATAGACAAATTTTAAATGGTGAGGAAAGAAGGAGAAACAGAAATAGGAAACCTAGGGAGGATGTAAGATATGTATATTGTACATTGAAGAGATAAAAGATATAAGTTAATGCAAACCTGACGATTCACACTGCAAACCATGAGCTAACTCAAAGTAATAAGTTGTTTTTTTAAAAAGAAAAGGACATGATACTTGTTGAAGTAGAGTGTCAGAGACTATGAAGAAGACTCTTCACGAGATGGATTAACATAGTGAACTCAAAAACATGTGTGTGTGATGGTACAGGACTGGGCAGAGTTTCACTTGGTTGTACAAAGGGTTTCTATGAGTTGAGGCTTATTTGAAGTCGCCTAACAACATCAGAACTCTCAGGACAGTGAATTCCTTGTGAAGTGGGACAGTGTCCCTAACCCTATGGGGACATTGCACTCTGTGCAGCTGAGTGCGAAGAGTGAGCCTCTACTACAAAGCCAACAGCAATACTGGAATGGCTGGTGTAGTAGATACATAATTAATACATGTATCTACTCTCTCTCTCTATTTGAACCTTCCTGCTGGCTGACCTGCTACTACGCATCCACTGCCATTGGAGCCGCATGACTTTGTACAAAGCAGCTTGTCATCTTCCTGCATTCTACATCATTGCATATGGCTGCATCAGTCTGAAGGGAGACATAGAGACTCATATCGGGCTTATGGATTTGAGTTGGAATGGGCTGGGATGGTTTCCTGATATATCTAAAGCTTCTTGCGATAAAGCTCTTTCTTTCACATATATGAGTGTCTCTGAATTTATTTTCCTATTCAGCATGGCCTAACACTGCTGGGTTGCATTGTGAGGATGTTTAACTTCATAATCACAAGCAGTTTTCTAAAGTGAATCTACCCTTTTACATTTTAAAGAATAGGGTCTTAGTATTCAGTTCTTTCACACTCTTCCCTATTTCTTTATTTAACCATTTGTGTTAGTCTGGGTACTCTAGAGAAACAAATCCACAGAAACTCATATTTATAAGAGAGTTTATATAAAGGGTAAGTGCACATCAAGAAAACATCCCAGCCCAGTGCTGCCCAAGCCCACAAGTCCAACATTAATCCATATGTCTGACATTGATCCACAAAGTCCTTCTCCATTTCACAAAACACAAGCAATGATGCTAACTGCAGAAGGAAAGCCAAATCAGTGAATGTGCAAGCATCTCGGTGCTGGCAGAGGTCTTCACACGGCTGCTCCAGCACCCAGGGCTGCATCGGGGTAGGTCCATGTGACTTCTCCTCAGGGATGTCTTACAGGAAGTGAGCTTTGCCAGCTGACGCAGGGAACTGCCTAAGGCAGCTGCACCCTGGTCTGACCATCACAAAGCAAGTGACCTGAGAACTGAAAAGGTGGGGCTTACTGAGACATTTGTCTCTCCGCCCTTCAATTATCCCCACATGTGTTTATCAGCAAGGTTGGCACAATAAACTTTCACTATCTCACCATTATAATCAGTATATAATGGTATCTTACTGTGATTTTTAGTTTGTATTTTCCTATTGGGAATGATATCAATCATCTTTTCATGTGTTAAGATCCACACCAGTACTTTGCATACTCAATAAAACACACGTAAATATCTTTCTTGGATTCCCTGACAGCAGCAATTACATTCTTCATGCCTCATTCTTTTCTGCATGCAACTTGCATTTCTGGCAGCTCTCTGTCACCATTCCCTGCAACGAGGGTTTACTCATCTTCAGTCAAACATTGCTTGCATGTAATATTAATGATACTGTTTGATACTTTCCACATTCTCTTTGGCTGCCTATCTTTGGAATGGGCATCCATATGGAACTTTTCCAGTTGATTGGCCAGGTAGCTGTCCTCCAAATTTCTTGGCATAGATAAATACTTCCAGTATTTCAGTAACTTTTCAAACATTACATTTGATATTCCGTCAGTTCCTGGGGCCTTGTTTTTTGCTAATGCCTTCAGTGCAGCCTGGACATCTTCCTTCATATCATCTGTTCTAGATCATATGCTATCTTTTGCAATGGTTAAATGTCAACCAGTTCTTTTTGATACATTGATTGCGTGTATTCCTTCTGTCAGCTTCCTGCATCATTCAATATTTCCTCATAGAAGCTTTTAATATTGGAACTTGAGGGTTACATTTTTCTTCAATTATTTCCGCATGGGTTATGCTGAACACATTCTGCCTTTCGAGCTTTCTAACTCAAGATCCTTGCACATTTTATTATAATATTCCACTTTGTTTTCTTGGATTTCCCATTGACATTTCCCATTCAGTTATTCTACTTCACCCTTGTTCCCTTTGCTTTACTCTACTTTCAATATGAAGTTTCTGGTATTTACATTGATCGTTTCTTATCTTTTTATTATTAAAAGACCATTTGTGTGTGGAGTTTCTTACAGTTCTTCTAACAATCCATGCGACAATTATATCAAGCATATTTGTACATGTTACCATCAATATTTTCTAAATATTTACTTTGTGTGGTATCAGCTCCTTTTTTCCCCTCGCTCCTCCCTCCCACCCATGTGACCCTATGAAAACTATGTCATTATTTTCATCTTCCATACCTACCTCTGTCTCCTTTAACCAACAGTTTCTGTTGTATCCCCCTGGGGGGGTGGTGGTTATGTGTCCATCGTTGCAATTGGTCCCCCCCCCCTTTCTCCCCTCTCCTCCTCACTTTCTCTCAACCCTATTGGTATCACTATTCCCATTCCTGTTCCTGGATTCCCTGTGTCATGAGCTCTTATTTGTACCTGTGTACATGCTCTGGTCTAGCCCACAGGGAAAGGCAGGACTGGGATCGTGATAGCGTGGGGTTGGGGGTATGGGGGGAGGAGGAAGCTTCAAGAAACCAGAAGAATATTGTATGTTTTATAGGTGCTATACTGCTCCCTAATTGATTTATCCTTTCCTTGTGACCCTTCTGTGAGGAGATATCCCATTGTCTACCAATGAATTTTGGTTATCTGCTCCAACACCCCTTGTTCTCCACAATATGGTTTCATTTGTTTGTTTTGGGTCTTTTGATGCCTGTTGCCGGATCCCGTCGAGATTTCATGATCACACAGGCTGGTGTGCTTCTTCTATATGGGCCTCTCAATTCTCTGCTTGATGGCTGCTTATTTAACTTCAAGCCTTTGACACCCCCAAATGCTGTATGTTTTTATAGCTGGGCACCATCCGCTTTCTTTACCACATTTGCTTATGCACCCATTTTGTCTTCAACAATTTTGTCAGGAGGGAGGGTGACCATCACAGAATTCCAGGTTGTTAGGACAAAGTGTTCTTGCTTTGAGGAAGGACTTGAGAAGAGACCCAAAGTCTGTCCACTACCTCAGTATATTGTCATATATATACATATACATATGTCATATATATATATATATAAAACAAAGTTTTAACTGTTCAAATCAGGCTTATTCCTTGAGTCTTCTATGTTCATCTCTCCAATGCACTCTGTTTAGTAACCACTTTCCTCCCATCCTATGATTTGCGGATAGAGGAAGATCTCTGGAGGCTTATTCCCAATCTAGTTCCCACCAATGTATCTTGAGCTCCCACTGTCATCCATAGCTTTCTGCAAACTGGATTCTCACAATTTAGGCTCTGATGCTAATCCCTCCTTCGATTCTGGATTATATGATTTACAATCCTTCGGTGACTGATGATACTGTGCTTCTGCCATGAGGACTTAATTGACATCTCACTTAGATAGTTGATTTTTTTGGAGACAAGCCTTTAAGACCCCAGATGCTACTTTATCTGTTACCTGGGCACCATCTAATTCCTTCGCCATAATTTTGCTGTTGCTCTCATGCGCTTATCTTCTGTGGTCCCTTCCTGAGGGCAAGTATTGAGTAGGCCCATGATGTAAGGACTAATTGTTCTCAAGTTGGAGCTAGGCTTTAGTACAAGACCAAAACCCATTCCTGGAACTGTTTTTGTTTGTTTTTTACCTGCCTTTGACTCCTTCTCTAAACCTCTGTTAATTTATGGTAGAGCAGCTTCTCAATCATGGCTTTTTGCTTTCTGTATGTATGTTGATCATGTCATCCCATAGATCATTAGGCCTCTGTCATTACTTTTTTTCCCCTGTCATTACTTTTCAATGTGTCCTCTCTATTGTGAAGACGTCCTTAGATTTCAGAAGATGTTCTTGTAATTCTTACTGTAGTCTTGAGGTGTCTTCCAAATTTATACTATGTTCAACAGAACATTGTGATTGAAAGTCTATGTCATAATCACAGAGACTGCCCACACTTGTGAATATGTCACAGATTTATTATTTGGAAAAAAACCCAACAAACCAAAACCATTGCCATTGAGTTGACTCTGACTCATAACTACCCTGTGGGACAGAGTAGAGACTTCTCTTTCTGTTTCTAGGCTATAAATATTTACAGACACAGACAAACTCATATTTATTTGATAGAGAGGTTGGTAGATTCAAACTGCTGAACTCCTGTCAGCAACCCAATGTGTAAGTCAATATGCCAGCAGTAATACAGGTACAAATAAGTCATTCTCTAAAGGAAACCTTTTCTACCGCCGTATACTCAAAACGAGTAGATTTTCATACTTTTGATTTGCAAGGGAAATGGTCATTTAAACTATGATAGACTCCAGTAAATGTCAGAGATGCAGAATGTATTTCCCACAAGCCATAGGAGGAAAACATCAATACCAGATAACATCACACACCTCACCAAAGAGAGGCAGGTCCAGCCATCACATTGGGTTAATTGAATGGTTGACCTCAAATAAATGAAAACTCACGGCCCTGTCATTGATGCTGACTCAGAACAACTCTATGGAACAGGATGGAACTGCTCCTGTGAGTGTCTGAGATGATGCTAATTGTTTATGGGGTACAAAGTCCTATCTTCCTCCTAATATTTAATCCGTGTGTTATAAATATCAAAAAGATTCTAGGTGGAATAAAAGGTGCCTACCCCTGTCATATATAAAATTTAAATATCACATTTTCCTCTTCATAAGCCCTGGTTACACAGGGATTTAAGAATTGGGCTGCTGATCACAAGATCAGGGGATCTAATCCACCTGCTACCCCTCAGAAGATAAATGAGACTATCTGATACCTTCAAGACTAACAGCCTCAAACCCAAAAGTAGTGTTCCTCAGTCTCATAGGACTTAATGGAAGTGGGTTTGGTTTTTGGCTTCACCACTCAGTTATCTAAGCATTATATACATGAAAGCATATATACTTTTTGAAATTCTTTTTACTCATCAATAGTAGTTGTCTTTTTTGTTTTTTTTTGGTTTTAGTTACATTTTACAACTAATTTATTTTCAACATTGAATGAAATAATATTTATAGAAGTTCACATCATGTATGTAGTCTATATATATACATTTTAATAAATATATTTTTAATAATGTAAACTTGACTCAAATTTGAAATATTTATTTCAGGATTACTAGATAATATCTACCATCTAAAGATACTGCAAGATTCTTTAAAATTGTTATAAGAATTAATGAATAACTGATAGACAAGTGAAGGAGCACTGGAAGTGCTGTGGGTAAGTGTTGGCTTACTCACCTCAATGTCCATCCGTGGTTCAAGCCCATTGGAGACTGTAAACTTCTGTAAAGGTTTATAAAAACCTATGAACACCTATATAGGGTGGTTATGAGTTGGAATTTACTAGATAGCCATGAGTTTTTAAAACATAAAAAGTAGATCATAGCTGAGCCTTGAATAATAAGTATACATAAGATAATGCTGGAGTTTGATTCAATAAGAAAGGAAATCTTTAACTATTTTAATCTCTAAATCTTTAAGGGAGCAGATCCACTCATCCTCCAGACAATCTATTTTATTAACTTTAAATTCTGTCCAGAATAGAAGATTCCAGGAAAAAAAGGTCAACAGTAATCACAATTGTAGGGTAAAAGAAGCTAGAGTATCTTAGGTAAGTGCCCAAAGTCTTCGAAAATCAATTAGCCAGATACATGGAAATAATTCTGGAGTCACATCTAACTGATGGCAGAATCAGATCCTTTAATCTGATCTATTTTTAACATTAAAAACTATTATTAGATTATGCAATAAGTACAAACAATTCTGAATGATTTGGGTACTCAATCTAAAAATACATATTTAAAAATATTTAAAGTTGTTTCCCATGATTACCTTGACTTAAGAAGTTAAGTATTGTATTAAAGAAATCATCATTTGCTACTTTTGTAAGACTACTGTGGACAGGTTTTTTATGAGATGAAATGGCCTATGAAAATCATTTGACTACCAGACTGGACTGGAAAACGCTCCTAAGGGCCAACAAACGATCCTTGAATGAACTACAAGCTTTCCTTTTGTGAAGTGTTTGGTTTTGTTCTTTGTCAGTGATTTGTTTTTGTTGCTTTGTTGTCTGGTTGTATACTGCTGCTTTGTTTTCCTGCATGTTAGTGTCTCCACAGGTCTGTCTGAATAGGAGAGGCTGGATGAACTATCTGGAGGAAAAACAATGGGACCTACAGTTCCAGGGGGATTTGGGTTGGGGTGGAGTAAGGGGGTAAGGAAGTGGTGTCAACAAACACAGGGACAAGGGAACAACATGGGACCTAAAATGGTTGAGAGGGGGGAGTGGCAGGCCTGGTAGGAAATGATCAAGGGTAAGGTTGCTTAGAGAAGAGGTATAGCTGTAGCCCAGGTGGTGATGGAGCATGGTAGTAGGGCAGGAGGAAAGTCAAGGGAGATGGAGGAAAGAGCTAGGAGTCAAGGGGCATTTATGGAGGTCTAGACAAAGACATGTTCATGCAAATATATATATGAGGATGGGGAAATAGATCTATGTGTCTATATTTATAGGTTAAGTATTAAGGTGGCGGAAGGACCTTGGGCCTCTACTCAAACACTCCCTCAATGCATGAATACTTTCTTTTATTAAATTGGAACTCTATGATTCTCACTCTCCTGACACAACTGCTGAAGCCAAAGTGGGTGAACAAGTAAATGTGGTAAAGAAAGCTGACGGTGCCCGGCCATCAAAAGAGATAGTGACTGGGGTCTTAAAGGCTTGGAGATAAACAAGCGGCCATCTAGCTCAGAAGCAACAAATCCCACATGGGAGAACACACCAGCCTGTGTGATTGAGTGGTCCTGAAGGGATCAGTTATCAGGCATCAAAGAACAAAAAATCATATCATTGGCTGCACACCTCCATGATAGGATCGCTGAAGACAAATGGGTGCATAAGCAAATTTGGTGAAGAAAGCTGATGGTGCCCAGCTATCAAAAGAGGTAGTGTCTGGGGTCTTAAAGGCTTGAAGGTGAACAAGTGACCATGTAGCTCAGAAGCAAAAAAGCCCATATGGAAGAAGCACACCAGTCAGTGCGATCATGAGGTGCCAAAGGGACCAGGTATAAGGCATCATGAATGAAGGGGAAGTACAGAGTGGAGAACCAAGACCCAAGTGTTGGCCACTGGAGATCCCCTTATAGAGGTGTTTAGGAGAGGTGATGGGTCAGTCAGGGTGCGAGGTAGTACCGATGAAGAACACAGCTTTACCCCAGATCCTGGATGCTTCCTCCCCCTAACTACCATGATCTGAATTCTACCTTGCAGGACTGGATAGGGCAGAGGTTGTACACTGGTGAATATGGGGGCTGGAGGCACAGGGAATCCAGGATGGATGATACCTTCAGGACTAGGGGTGTAAGGGGTGATGCTGGGAGAGTGGAGGGTGAGTGGGTTGGAAAGGGGGAACTGATTACAAGGATCCACATGTGACCTCCTCCCTGGGAGATGGACAGCCAAGAAGGGGAGGAAGGGAGACTCCGGATAGGGCAAGATATGACAAAATAACAATGTATAAATTACCAAGGGCACATGAGGGAGGGGGGAGCGGGGAGGGAGGGGTAAAAAAAAGAGGACCTGATGCAAAGGGCTTAAGTGGAGAGCAAATGCTTTGAGAATGATTGGGGCAGGGAATGTGCCGATGTGCTTTATACAATTGATGTATGTATATGTATGGATTGTGATAAGAGTTGTATGAGCCCCTAATAAAATGTTTACAAAAAAAGAATTTAAAAAAATCATTTGACTTCCTAGTGGCGCAGCATTTATGCGTTGGAGTGAGATCAGCAAGGTGGCAATTTGAAACCACCACACCCTGGGAAAAAGGACTGGCTTTCTACATGTGTAAAAGTTACTCTTGGAAACTCACAGAGGCAGTGGTGACCTGTCCTATGGAGTAGTTATGAGTGAGTTCTGAGTTGATGGCAGTGAGTATAGTGCTTTAACTAACTTAATATTTTACCTATATACATGTAAGCAGAATGAAGCTTTGTTAGCTGTGACCACACCCACATTTAAAATAATCTCTGTGGGGTTCTATGTGCTCTGCTATGAAAACAATTTTGGAAAAGCTTGAGAGTTCTCGATGTTACAGACTGGTTGCTGTCATCAAATAACTGAAAGGCTTAAAAATTGAGGAAGAATCTGTAGAAAAGTAAGAGGTGATATTGTTTAAAAAGTAAATGCAATAGATGAAAATTCAGTCACAAACTATTAAAATGATATTTTTCTACATACCAAATTATGTTGTGTGCATTATTTTCCTTGCTAACATACACTATTCATTAATAAAACATAGTCGTTCTTTATTGTAGACAAAGCAAATGTCCCTTACCTCACCCTAGAGAAAGACCATTTTAGAAATAAAGAAGCAATGCCTAAGGAGATATGTAATTTAGCAAAAATAGCCACCCAAGCTGACTTATCTTTTGGGGAAGGGAAATGGGAGATAAACAATCATCCTGAAGGGAGTTGATTTGAAAATAAATTAAACATTTCCCAGGAGAGGTACAGCTTAGAGAGTGATCAAGTATTTGTGCATACCAGCCAGCAGTCATTCACTATAAAAAGAACACCCGAGTGACAGACAAATGTGTTTTCTTTTGTAGTAGTCCATCTGTAAATTTTAAAATTACTCTTAATCCACTAAAAATCTCATTGGATTATTTTGAGTAATGAAAATGCACTCTTCTATTGTCAATAATTTGTAATGTAATATTTTCCTTAATTTTTCTAATATTTTATAAGTTTACTTTTAAATCAATACTCTGTACTTTGGTTTAATTAGCATAATTTTCATAAAGGTGAAGGCAGATTTTATCTTTATGTTTGTCATTTCCACATCTATTAGTGATTAAAGCTCTTATAATATCTTCTGATTCAATCATACCCTAAGCTTAGTTTTAAGTTTAAAAATAATGATCGCTTGTCAGCCTTTTGGCTAAGATCAAGTGAAGTTTTAAAATAATAAAGTTGAATATCATACTAAATTTTTGCATCATTTTAACAGCTTATATTAGAACTCTCCATCTGAAATTCAAATGAAACGACATATGATTTCTAATTTAATGAAATTTTGTGCTCAAAGTAAACTTTGGAGAAACTCTTGCATCTTCTCATATAGCATCTTAAGCATCCTACTGCTATAACAAAGAAACAAATACTTCAGCCCAGAGGCTTCGCCAAAGACCTTGATTGTTTCATTCGTCCTTACCAGCACCTGCGTTAGCCCTGAGTCATCATGTCATTTGATCTTCGGTCAGTGCAGATGGTAGCTTGGAGAATATTGACAGGATAAAGAAACCATGTGGTGCAAATATGCATCCTCACTGTTAAATTTTTAGAGTGATCATTCTGATATCTATAAAGTGGTATGAAGTGTATTTTTTAAATGTTTGGATGTGATAATCATACACATTTCCAAGTGAAAGATCTTGAGGTGCAGTTGTTAAGCAGTTGACTGCTTTCAATGCCGTTTTAAAACCACTAACTGCAGCAATGGAGGGAGAAGTGGAACTCTGCTTCTGAAGATTTACAGTCATGAGGCCCTAAGGGACAGTTACAGAGACGCTATGAAATAACATAGTTTATTTGGGGGTATATTTAAAATACAGAAATATTCAGCAAGCTTTTTCCCTCAAATAATCTTCTAAACATGTACTAGTTTAAAAGTCTAAATTCTAGTGTACATACCTTCTATTGTATAACCCACTTGCAAAACACACAGGAGACCTGGTTGTGTAGTGGTTACACTTTGTGCTGCTAACTACAAGGTCAACAGTTTGAAACCACCAGCAGCTCCTTGAAAGATGAGGCTTTCTACTCCTGTAAAGAGTTACAGTTTTAGAAACCCACAAAGGCGGTTCTATCCTGTCATATAGACTTGTGAGTTGACATCAATTAGGTTGGCTGTGGATTTGTTTTTGCTTTTTGCTTTTGATATGTAGATTCTGCTGTGAGATTTTATGGAAAAGGCAAGATAAGTTAATTGGATTAATTGAGGTTATTTCTCGGCTATTGCTTTCAGGAGCATTGATTTTGGATGCAAGCAAGATGAAATCTTGGACAACATCAATATTTTCTCTGTTTATCTTGATGCTACCTATTGGTACAGTTGTGATTATTTTGGGTTTTTTTTTCACATTGAGTTATAATACATCTGCAGGCTGCAATACTTGACCTTCATCAGCAACTGCTTTAAGTCCTGCTTATTTCCAGCAAGCAAGGTTGTATCATCTGCGTATTGCAGTTGTTAATAAATCTTACTCCAATCCTGATATGATGTTCTTGTTCATATAATCCAGTTTATCTGGTTATCTGAGAAATATTCAGATTGAATAAGGATGGTGAGAGGACACAGCCCTGACAAACATTTTTGCTGATTTTGAACCGTGTAGTACACCCTTGTTCTAGTCACACAATATCCTCATGAGCACAATGAAGTGTTCTGGAAGTCCCAGGCTAATCATAGTTTATTTTGATCCACACATCTGCAAGCCTTTCAGTCAGTAAAACACAAGTAAGAATCAAGGTGCACTGAGGCATTAGCCAAAAACCAGACTCTAGGAATTAATGGAATACAAACTGAAATCTTTCAACACGCTGATGAAGCACTGAAAGCACTTCCTGTTCTATGCCAGGAAATTTGGAAGACAGCTACTTGGCTAACAGACTGGAAGTGATCCGTATTTGTGCCCATTCTAATGAAAGGTGACCCAAATAATACTAAAATTATGAAACAGTATAATTCATACCACATTGTGTTAGTCTAGGTAGATTAGAGAAACAAATTCAAAACATTCATATGTGTATAAGAAAGAGCTTTACATACAAGAGCAATTGAACGTTGAGAAAATAACCCTGCCAAGTCCAGTTCAAGTCCTTGAGTTCAATATTAGCCCATATGACTGATACCAATCCTCTTTAGACTCATGAAACATATGCAAGGACACCAAATGCAGGAAGATCACAGGCCAGTGGGTGGGAGGTCTTGTGGATACAGTGGTGTTGTCAGCATCTCGGCACTGACAGGGGTCTCCACATGGTTCCTCCAGCTCAGAGCACTAGCATAGCTTCATGTGTCTTGTCAGCTACAATGTCTTCCAGAGAGTGAGCATGTGTCCCAACTCTAGAAAACTACTTAACTCCTTAGCACCTCCAATTGAGGTTATCAAACTGCAACCTGATTGACAGGCTAGACTCCACCCCTTCACTCCTAATCCCCCAATTGACACCAGATTATGTAACTGCCACACTTGTTTTCTTTTAATCCTGAAACTAGTAAAGAGGAGGTGCATAGAACTAAGGGGTCACCTTTGCAGAAAATAAAACCCAACCTGTACCACTGCCATCAATTTGATTCCAACCTATTCCCACTCTGTATGAGTTTCCTGATTCTGAATGCTGCTTACTATCAGGTACCTCATACTTATCCCACGAAGCCATTTATGGGTTGGAATAGAAGACCTTGCAGTCAGAGGCTCAATGCCTACCTCACAGCACCACTGACCTCCCCCCTGAAGAACAAGGGACGAGAAGGGAAGCAGAGGTCAGACTGGGGGTTAGGTGAGGATGACTCCCAAAAGAAAAAACCAAATTCACTGCCATTGAGTTGATGTGACTCCTAGTGACCTCTGGGTGGAGGTGAACTGCCCGCAGGGTTTCCTACACTAATTCTTTACTGGAGTAGGAAGCCTCATCTTTCCCCAATGGAGTGGCAGGTGCTTTGAACTGCTGTCTTGTGCTTAGCAGCCCAATATTTCTCATATTGTACCTCATAACAATGCCTTGTAATTATTTTCAAGTTTCTCTCTCTGTGCATTACAAACTGGAACGAATATTTAGTATTTGAATTACAATTTTAATTTCATAGACTGTTTTGGCTTCAAACAGTATGTCTAACAAGTATTTATGTAAGACTGATCATATAAAACTAAAAGATAAAAATTTTAAATAGAATGTAGTCTTCCTCAAAAGAACACACTTCTGTGATTTAGAATAATAATGTCATAAATATTTTCAACCAGTTCACCTCGTTTTTTATAAAGAGAAGGTGCCAATTTATAAAATTATTAAAAGTTTTAGAAAAGAAGGAAATTTTATTTTATGTCATGTATCATATAAAACCACTTGAAACTTAGATTTATATCCACATGTGTGCTAAAGCTTGAATGGGCCTGCAGGGACCATGTAGAACTAAAATTATGTACAAAGGATGAGACCAAGGATTAGGTAAATATTGAATGCATTTCTCACTAAATTTTCAATACATTTTTATGATGGCATGGAAAATTAAAAACCATATTGTAATTAAATTCTGAAATAGATGACAATTGTTCAGTAGCCTGTATTTTTATTCTTGGAATATGAAGAAAATTGAAGCCACTTCTTTAAATTAAATTTGTGCCTCTTTCTTTTTCACATGAAAAAAGTTTCATCTGTCTCTCTATTGATAGCTATATTCCCTGTTAAAATTCAAGACATTTTTTTTCATTTATAAAAAGAAGAACTTAGAGTAGATAGTGTCTATGGTCCGTTTAAATGAGTTCTGTTGGTGCTGTGGGTTTGGCATTTGACAAAGGTGAGTGGTTCAAACCCACCAGCTGCTCCAGGGGGAAGCATGAGGCTGTCTGCTCCTCCATTGGTAGCTACAAGTCAGAACTGACTAGATGGCAGTGGTTTTATTTATGGTTCTTTCTACTTATAAAATTCTAAGATATTCTTTTATATATACCAGTCTGGTAACATTTACTAATAAACAAATGGAGGAGGACTCTACAGGGCAGAATAGAACTGCTCCTATGGATTTCCAAGACGGTAAAGCATTACAGTAGTAGAAAACCTCATCTTTCTCCTATGGAGCGCCTGGTGGTTTTGAAAGTTGACCTGTGGTTAGCATTCCAATGCATAACCTACACTGATTAGAGAGGAGATATATATAAACTCGGGTATAGAGGAAAATAAAATAAATATGAAATGAAATAATAAAAAATAAAGTCACTTAGTAGAGATCATGTTTTAAAACATTCTCCTCCAGAATTATTAATACCACAATAATCACAATACTGAAAGAACAGAATGTTCCACATCATAATTATAAACATACATTGAATTACCAAAGCATGCAAAACTCAATATGGAATTAATAAAAAGTCAATGGCTTTTTTATATGTAGAGATACCTTAACAATATAATACTGGTTTTAAAATATTTAAAAATACTTTGTGGTGTTGGTTATTTAATATACTAACTCCCTCTTATAGTGATATTTAAAATGCTTATTAATTTTATTTAAGTTATGGATTATGTTTCTTTAAAAATATTAAATTCATTCCTTGTATAAATAGTACATCAGAAAAACAATGGTCTATATACAGTTATTAGATGTTATATCAAATTACCAACCCATAATTTGCATAATATACATAATTCTTGCCTTGATTCTTACTCCTTTAATAAATAAATAAATAGACAAGAACGGAGGGAAAAACAAGAATAGAGGAAATAAGTAGAAGGCAAAAGCTATCTACAGAGGTACAGCTATAGGTATGTATATATGTTAGATATATAAATCACAAGGTTGGATATATAGCCCCCCTCCACCCAGGAGATGAATAACAGAAATGTGGGTGAAGGGAGACAATTTAGAGTGTAAGACATGAAATACCAATCATAATATATAATTGATCAAGGATTTAGGAGGGTGGGCCGGGAGGGGGAAAAGAGGAGCGGATACCAAGGGCTCAAATAGAAAGAAAATGTTTTGGAAATGTTGATGGTAACATATTTACAAGTGCGCTTAATACAATTGAGTGATGGATTGTTATAAGATTTGTAAGAGCCTCCCAATAAAATGATTAATAAAAAAATTTCCCTGTTTTCAGTTATTAAAGTAATAATTATTTTATCTTAGAGTTTCTTTATTGATTTTCTCTTGAAAGTATATTCATCTAGGAATATCAGTATATTTTCTCCTTAAAATACTTTTTAACTAAATTTATCTTGTTGTTGCTTTCTTAATCAAATGTACACAAGACTGCAAAGAGGAAGAGTGTGGACATAAACTTTACCACAAAATACCATTTTTCCAAATCCAGATGAAATTTTAAAAAAAGAAGGACCTAGTAAAATGTCTGTGTATTATTTTCCTAGGGCTACCATTAAAAAATAACACAAATCACTGGACATATAACAGCAGAGATTTATTGTTTGCTAATTCTGGAACCTAGAAGTTAAAATCATTTTTTTACTATTCCATGGATCTCTCCTAGTTAATGACAGTCCCATGCATTTCTTGCTTGCAGATGCAATAACACATTGTTGCATGGTGTCCTCTCTCTGTCTAGCTCTGTGTTTCTTCTCTTTTATAAAGGTATCCGTCGGATGGGGTTGTGCCCATTCTCTGTCATTCTGAACTTATGTAACATCTTCAAAGACCCTAATCCCCAAAGGGTCACACTCACTGGTACAAGGCTTCAACACGGCTGTTGAAGGGACACAATTCAACACATGACAATTAGAAAATAAACAATGAAAGGTAAAACTTTCAACAAGAAAATGAGTTGTAACTTAATGACATGTCTGTCAAAACTTCTAGCTAACGACTTAGAAAGGATTCTTTGTACTGAAATTGTAGCAAAAGAGCAGGGCCATCACATTATTATTTCCACATTCCTGGCCCCTTCTTTCCTAGTAAGATTATAAAATATTGAGAAATTTTCATTAATATTAACAATTGTATATAGAGACATAGTAGTGGTCCAACTTACTGTTTCCCTGTCTCACTAAAGAATAAATGAAATTACTGCTATCTAGAAAGGTAAAACATAGTCAACATAATAGGGTTATTTCTCTCCACCATATTAAAGACTCTGGCCTACAAATTGGGTAGGGGAAATGATCTGAAGTTTCGTAGCACAATTCTGAGTGAATAGCATACACCACTAAATTAATTGAAATGAACCCTGCTAAAGAACAGTGCACAGAAGCTAAGGCATTCCCACAAAGACTGCACACGGCCTGCAGTTAAGCTATTGAACTTCAAGGACAAAGATAGAATTCTTTAGGCAACAGACCGAAAATATATCACCTAAAGGCAGAAAAAAAAATTAGGCTGGTCTCTGACTTCTCCATAGTAACCATCAAAGTCAGAAGACAATGGAGCACTGTTTTCAAAGTATCAAGGGAAAGAACATGTGACCCATGTACACGAGTCACAGTCACGATGCTAGTACAATGCGAACATGGAAGAGCTCAGGAAACAGAGCCACAGAATTATACGTTAAATTGGAAAATTCCTTGACAAGGATCTGAAGACAACTAGTAAGATATCAAAATAAGGGACTGAGTGCTACAAGGTATTACTACTTTTGATAAACAGTGAATCTTTGTATATATAAACATAGTAATAGTCTACCTCTAATTATTAGGTGCCAAGCAGTTTTCTCAAGAATATATTATCCATTGAATCCTCTCAAACTCATGTAAGTTACTTTTATTTTAATTTTATAAATTTGTAAAACAGAACTATAATACAATTGTGATGATTAAATTTGTCAGCTTGGCTAGGTTATGTGTCAGCTTGACTAGTTGTTTGATCAAATACTAGTCTAGATTTTGCCATGAAGGTATTGATGTTTAATTAACCATTATAATTAGTTGATGTAGGTAAAGTGGATTAATCAGTGTCCTTCAAGCTCATTCTTATGATCTGTGACCCAAGAGTGAATAGTTGAATTGCTTAAGTCTAATTTTTACTAAAGTTGAGTATCATGTCTTCCATTGGTGAGCATGTGTGGCCAACCTTTTGGTTAGCAACCACGTGCTTAAGGACTGTGAAACCAGGGCTACATTAAAGCACATTATCCTCTAAAGCAGAGGTACTTAACCTGTGGGTCGCAACCCTTTGGCGCTCAAACAACTCTTTCACAGGGGTCGCCTGATTTGTAACAGTAGAAAAATTACAGTTATGAAGTAGCAAGGAAAATCATTTTATGGTCGGAGGGTCACCACAACGTGAGGAACTGTATTAAAGGGCTGTGGCATTGGTTGAGGACCATTGCTAAAGGGTGAGTGGATCTCATCCAATCATGTGATATTTGAAGAGCAAATACTGAGTTTCTTGAAGTACAAAGGCATCAACCTCAAGTGTACATTCAAACATTATTCTGGGCAAGAACAACTGAAATTCATCTTGCACCCTACACCAGATGTTACCATTTCTCAAAGAAGCCCAAACTATAGACTTAAGACTCAAAATGATCATAGCTTTCAGTGTGCCTTCTGGTCTATGGTTTTTAACTTGCTGTCCCTAGAATGATATCAGTCAATTCTATAGAATCTATTTATCTGTAGTTGGTTTGAACCTTAGAAGTAGCAATCAGATGCTTAGTCTCTTTAGTTCCCCCACAACCATGAAAATCAAAACTTGGATCAGTATTATTTAAGGAAACAATCTTGCCTTTGATAGTTTGTTGTATTCTGTCTCAAACAATAGGCTCTACCTTATTTTTTTAGATTTTGTGGTTAATTTCTTCTCATATTATCAAGTAAACTATGCAACTATCCTCTGTCTCTTCCCTCCACTTTTTAAAAATAAGCATGAAATATGTATATATATGTATATATACACATATATATACATATATAAATCCAATTTCCCTCCCTATCATATACTCCAAATTCTGAATCCCCTATACCCCCTTGTATCAGTTATTAGCATTATGTATATACTCCTCTTGTGCTTCACTGAAGGGAGACCCATCAGAAAAACAATAAAAAAAAATTGCACGACTTCAGTAAGGATAGAAACATAATAGGATACAGACAAAAATGCAAAGAATGCATCAGAAGGAGCCCCCTGACCAAACATTTAAAAAGCCAGGGAGAACTTTGTGTAATGGAACCAGTAAGAGATCTTTGCTCCCAGAACAAGTTCAGTTAGCATCTACAGGGAGGTCAACTGGCAGAGTACCGAGTTCCATGCAGCATAATCAAGGTTACAATGGTCTCTGCCTGATGGTAAGGCTGTTTAAGACTCTTGCCCTGGGCTAGAGTGGATCTGCCAGTGGCTCAGTCTGACGAGATACTCTGCAGATGGGGTTAGGGCTCCCATCTTTCCCCCATATCCCTTCACAGATTGGGTGGTCATAATTTTTTATCTGATGCTTTTCTTCTCACCAGATTGAAATTTAGTAATTGCCACCTTTGGATCACACACACTAGTGTGGTTTTTCCTTGTGGACTTAGTTGATTCCTTGCTTAGATGACTGTTTGTTGAATTGTTTGAATACAAACCTTTAAGGCCCCAGGTACTATTTCAATAGATAATGTGACACCATCTGCTTTCTTCACCTCACTTGGCTGTAGCACCCTTATCTTCAGTGGTCAGTTCATGAAGGTGAGTATTAAACAGGGCCATGAGGTAAGGACTAACTGACTATGCTTAAGTGGGAGCTAGGATTTAATGTGAATCCAAAATCCATTCCTGGAATTCTGCCCTTATTTTTTTTTAATTTGCTGCAACTTGGGAGCCAGTACATATGCCATATATCAATACATAGTTCAATCATGTCAAACAAAATTATATCATTTTTCCATATTCATGCATGATTTCCAAAACCTACTTTTTCTTCTTGGTTGCCTTGACATCATCTCCTCTTATCTCCCTCACCCCTCTACTTCCCCTTTCCCCCAAACCTGTGTTATATTTTCTTTCCTTGTAGGCTTAACACCCGTGGATTTTACCCAAAAATAGAGAAACAAATAATACAGCTTCAAGAGGATGAGCCCCAATGGTGACACACGTCTGAGATACACTCTGATATAAACTAGCATAAGAAGAATATAATGGAATGGTTACCATAGGATTGCCAGGATAATACATTTTTTAGTACAGCATACAGGACATGGATGTACCAGACCTTGTTTGCTCACCAACCAACAGCACTCTGCTCTTGGTACAGGTATCCTCTACCCCAGACAGTGTGTATTTTCTGAACTAAGTCATCAGGTTCCAATGGTGTCTGGCATAGAGTCCAGTTCACCCAGTGGAGTTCCCTGTTGGGGTTTCCCCAATGCAGCCTCTGGAGCAGGGCATGCACCCTGAAAATCCAGGATTGTTTCCTATTGTTCCTGCAGCCCCTGACCTGGGCTCCTGGGATAACCCCAGATGCCCTAGGTCAATTTTGCCCTCCCAATGCATGCCACTACAGACCCTCCCTACTTAATGGTCCCAAGAGCATCCTCAGTCTCTTCTCCCCAACACCTGGCTGTGAGCCCTCCCTGGCTGTGAGCCCAACAGACATTCACCTATGTTTGCCCAAACTCAACCATTCTCTCTCCTCTCTCCTATGCAGCCCTTCCATCAGTGAGCCTCGTGCCTCTGACAAGGCAGCCTCCTTCTTCAGGGGAACTCACCCAGATCCACAGGGCTACTTTTCAGCAGAGAGGATCCCCTCCTCCCCCGGCCATTTGATGCCAGCTTCTCTGAGTGGGCCAAGTGACCTGCACTATACTTATCTGGAGCAGATGATGTGTGGTTCATTTCCACTGGTCCAGCTCTTTTCCAGACTCCACCAGAAGACTGGTTGCCCTGCAAGCTTGAGTTTGTGCCTCTTCTGTTTGTTCCTACTGCAGTGGAGTAACACAGTATATGTCTTCTGTGCTTGACTAACTTCACTCAGCATAATGTCTTCCAGATCTCTCCAGGTTCATTGATGTCTTTCAGGGATACATAGTATTCCGTTGTGGGTATGTACCAGAGTTTTTTAATCCTCCCTGTTATTAATGGAAATTTAGGCTGTTTCCAGCTTCTTGCTATTGTGAACTGTGCTGCGATGAACATGGGGGAGCAGACATCTGTTCGTGATCTGTTCCTTACTTCTTTGGGGCATATGCTCAGTAATGGTACTCCTTGGTTATATGGTAGTTTGATTTCCATTTGTTTTAGATATCACCATTTTGCCCTCTGTAGCAGCTGTATGTATTTACAGGTCCACCAGCAGTGGATAAGAGTTCCTATCTCAACACACCCTCTCCAACATTTGTTGTTCTCAGTTTTGTTTTGTTTTTAATTGGGCTACAGTAAGGGGGTTCAGTGGTATCTCATTGTTTTGCCTTGCATTTCCTGGATGGTGTATGACCTGGAGCATTTCCTTGTGTGTCTATTAGCCAATTGAGTGTCATCCTTTCTGAATTGTCTGTTCAGGTCATTTGCCACCTTCTCAGATGGCTTTTAGTTTTTTCTAGTTGTAAGCTTATAAAGTTCTATAGATTTTACTAATTAGCCCTTTTTCTGTTATTTCATTACTAAATACCTTTTCCCAATCTGAAGGCTCTGTTTTTACTCTTTTAATAAAATCTTTCAAGGTACACAAGTGTTTTATTTTTAACAGGTCCCATTTATCTATTTTATCTTTCATGGAGTGTGTTTCCTTTGTTAATTCTGCTAGCCCATGTATTCCCTGCCCTACAGCTCCTAGCTTTGCATTCATTTTCTTTACCCAATTGCACATCCTTGTAATCTTGCTGGTTTTTTATTTTGTTTTGTTTTTAAATGGCATGGGCTAGGACTTCCAGCACAATGTTGAATGAAAATGGGGATAAGGGGCATTCCTGTCATGTTCTCTTGTTCAGTGGAAATGTTTTCAGCTTTTCTCCAGAGAGTTTAATATTAGCTATTGTTTATTGCTTGTTTTAGGTATATGGCTTTTATTACATTGAGGATTTTCCCTTCTAATACTACCTTCTTGAGTCTTTATTAAGAATGCGTGTTGGATGTTATCAAAGGCTTTTTCTTCATCAATTGATATGATCATAAGGTTCTTATCCTTTTTCTTGTTGATGTGGGAGATTATATTCATTGTGTTTCTGATGTGGAACCATCCCTGCATTCCTGGTAGGAATCCCATTTGGTTGTGTTACATTATTTTTCTGATATGTTGTTGGATTCTATTGGCCAGAATTTTGATGAGAATTTTTGCATCTGTGTTCATGAGAGATGTTGGTCTGTAGTTCTCTATCCTTGTGGGGGTCTTTGCTCAGTTTGGGCATCAGGGTTGTGCTGGCTTCATAGAATGAGTTGGGGTGTTTATTATCCCTGTCTATAATCTGGAAAAGTTTGTGTGGGCTTGGTGTCGACTCTTCTCTGAACGCTTGGAAGAATTCTCCTCCAAAACCATATGCACAGGGGATATTTTTAGTTGGAAGTTTCTTGATGACATTGTCTATTTCTTCTTTTCCTATGGGTCTCTTCAAGTTTTTAATCTGTGATAGTTAAGGTTTATTATGCTAATCTGGCCGATAAACACATGTGGGATTAATTGAAGGGCAGAGCGATAAATGGTTTGGTGAGGCTGGTCTTTCTTGTTCTCTGCCTTCGTTAGTTCTTTGCCTCTGCTGGCAAGGCTCACTTTCTGCAAGACATCCCTGAGTAGAAGTCACATGGGCCTACCCTGATGCAGCCATGGGTGCTGGAGCAGCCATGTGAAGACCCCTGCCAGCGCTGAGATGCTTACACTCTCACTGAATCGACTTTCCTCTTGCAGTCAGCATCATTGCGTGTGTTTTGTGAGTTTGAGGAGGACTTGGTAAATCGGTGTCATACATATGGGCTAATGTCAGATTTGTTGATTTAGACTGTACTGGATTAGGATGCTTTCTTAATGCACACTTACTATCTATATAAAACTCTCTTATATACATATACATTTCTGTGGATTTGTTTCTCTAGTCTACCCAGACTAACAAATATCCATATGCATTATATTGGGGAGAGAGTATTTTCCAAGTATTTATCCATGTCCTACACATAGATGGAATACAATCTTTCCTAGTACTGCATAATTAATTGTTTTTATAGGTTTTTTTTTTTTCATTGAGGTCTCTTGTGACTTCCCCAGCTTCATTCCTCATTCTAGATATGATGGCTGGTCCTTCTTTCCCGTTGTTAAGTTTGTTAGCAATTTGTAGATTTTGTTGATCCTTTCAAGAAATCAACTTTTTGCTCTGTTGATTTTTCCCATTATTCTTCTGCCTTCCAGTTCATTTGTTTCTGCTCCAATTTTTATGTTTTCTTTTCTTTTGTTCTTAGCAGGATTATATTCTTGGCTATGTTCTGGCTGCGGGAGGTGCTAAGTCCATGTGCTGACCGCACTTCTCCTTTTTCCCATGTGCATTCACTGCAGCAAAGTGACCTCTGATAACTGCATTTTCTTTGTCCCATTGGTTTTGGTGTGTTGTACTGTCATTCTCATAGGTTTCTAAAAACTTCTTTCTTTGCTCACTAATTTGGGCTTGTGGCCATTGGTTTTTGAGTAGCGTGTTACTCAGTGTCCAGGTGCTTGTCTATTTTTGTTGTTGTTCTTTGTACTGTTAATTTCCAACTTTGTGGCACTGTGGTCAGAGAAGGTGGTCAGAATTACCTCTACATGTTTGAATTTTCTCAAGTTTGCCTCGTGCCCCAGCATGTGGTCTATTTTCAAGCATGTGCTGTGTACATTGGAGAAGAATGTGTATTTGTTATATGCCGGTTGGAGAGCTCTGAAAATGTCTATTAGATTGAATTGTTTGATTGTATAGTTCATATTCACTACCTTTTTATCTAGATTATTTAATCCATTCCAATGGGTACCCAGAAATCAGAGACAATATTCATGATTGAAGGCTTTGTTAAGAGTTAACAGTTTCTGAGACATGGAAGAAATGCTCAGGATAGAGTTGTTCATCAGGTCCTATTACAAAGTTCTTCCAGGACTCCTAACAAATGCCCAAAGAGCTCTCACACCACTGTTAAGCGTCAACACTAAGGTGCTCAGCACCACCTCTATGAATCAGCAAACTAGCTCCCCCAGTTAAATGCCTAGTGCCACCCCAGTTTATAAGTGAGTCTCTCGCCCAAGTATCTTCAGCTTTATTTGCTCTTTGAGCTAGAAGTCCCCCACTCGGTTTCATAATGTGGCTCCTGGCTCTGCTGCCGTTCCTCTGGTGTCACAGCTATCTTCTGGATCAGACAGGTTTGCTGCACAGAGATTTTAGGGTCCAAAGGATGTGCTCCACTCCTAGCTCTTGCTGGTAGCTAAAATGCCCTCTCTTGTTTCCCAGAGGGTTTATACCTAACAGGATGAAATTGCAATGAATCCTATTTGCAATTTCCCATAGGTGGATCCTAACAATATCTTCCTACCCCCAGACTTATGCAGGAAAAAGTTGTTGGGTGGGAGTTAAAGGCTTTCACCAGAAAAGCTGCATTAAATAATCTGCTGCCCCTGCATAGTTTGTATTTTTCTTTTACCCAACATTAATAATTTCTAGTTAGCATATTCGATATTTTCACGTATATCCCTAGAATTGCTATTATTCCATGGGTCACAGCTGCTATCCCAACACCATCCTCAAACTTGTTGTGAAGCTTGAGACCATTGTTGCAGCCATTGGGTCAGTCCATCTGCTAGCGCAGTGGTTCTCAACCTTCCTCACGCTGCGACCCTTTAATGCAGCTCCTCATGTTGTGGTGACCCTCCAACCATAAAATTATTTTTGTTACTACTTCCTAACTGTCATTTAGCTACTGTTATGAATCATAATGTAAATATCTGATATGTAGGATATATTTCCATTGTTACAAATTGAACTTAATTAAAGCATAGTGATTCATCACAAAACAATATGTAATTATATATTTTGAAATATGTATTTCTAATTACAAATAAATGAAATTTTATCTTGATGCACAGTTTCTAGCATGTGTAATAATCATCATGCTGGGCACTTGTATGTGGGTGTATCTGCATGAGGGCAGACCCACCTGGAGATGGATAGAGGAACAGTGTCTTGACTCCTAAAACCATCAGAAATATGTTTTCCAATGGTCTTAGACTACACTTGTAAAAGGGTCATTCGACCTACAAAGGGTTCACAACGAACAGGTTGAAAATCACTGTGCTAGAGCATCTTCTTATTCTTGTGGACCTTTTACTTTACTAAATATGATGCTGTTTTTGAGGGACTGGAAATTAAAATATGTAAAAATGAGTCTCATTATTCTCATTTATAGTAAACAGTCTGGCTGTACTTCTTCCATGACTCAAGCAAATAAACCAAACTTAATGCCACTGAGCTGACTCTGACTCATAGAGAGCTTACAGGGGAAAATAGAACTGCCCTGTGGGTTTTCAAAACTGTAAATCTGTACCAGAGTAGCAAACCTCATCTTTCTCCTGCAGAAACTATGCTTGGTGGTTTCAAACCACTGAACTTGTGGTTAGCAGCCCAATGCACAATCCTAGTTCCTTCTAGATAGATTTGTTTCTTCTTGTCCACACTGTACTCCTGCGTGGTCTCAAACCAGGAAAGGTGTGCCTCAGTGCTTTAGAGTTGTGTCCTCTCACCATACGTATTCAGTCTGTATCCCGACAAATCATTAGGGAAGCTGGCTTACATGAAAAAGAATGTGGCATCAGTTTCAGGGGAAGTATTATTGACAATATGAAGATGACCCAACCTTGCGTGCTGAAATGAGGAGGACTTGAAGCACCCGAGGAAGACCAAGGACTGCAGCCTTCAGTTTGGATACAATGTAAAGACCAAAAGCCTCACAACGGGACAAATGGGTAATGTCATGATAATGGAAGAAAGGCTGTAGTTGTTAAGGATTCTGTCGTACTTAGCTCCACAATCAATGCTTTTGGAAGCAGCAGCCAAGGGATCAAAAGACATGTTTCATTTGATAAATCGGCTGTTCAAGACCTCCTCTTTGGAGTATTGAAAAGCAAAATGCCACTTTGAGGACTAAGGTGAACCTGATTTGCACCTTTATTATTTCGATTGTGTCATATGCATGTTAAAGGTGGACATGGAATAAAGAAGATTGAAGAAGAATGGATGCATTTGAATTGTGGTGCTGGAGAAAAATACTGATCGTACCATGGACTGCTAAAAGGATAAACCAATCAATGTTGAAACAGGTAGGCCCAAAATAACCCTTAGATGGCGAGATTTTGACTTGCATATGTGAGACATGTTGTCAGAAGAGACTAGTCCTTGGAAAAGGGCATCATGCCTGGTGCAGAGGCAGTGAAAAAGAGGAAGTCATTCAAGGATCTAGCTTGACACTGTAGCAGCAACAGTGGGCTCAAGTTTAGGAACAATTGTGAGGTTGATGTAAGACCAGGCAGTGCTTCATTCTGTTGAGCTTAAGGTTACTGTGAGTCGCAACTAACTCAATGAGACCTAACAACAGCGTCATAATATAATCCGCCATAGTTATAAATAATTTTGTGTTAAAAATTAGTTTTTCTCATATCAATATGACTCCTCTGCTCTCTTTTGGAATGGATCATCCTTTGCCATGTTCTCCCTGTTATTCATAAGATATTCGAGAGATGTAGGTTCAAGCTGAAGTAGAAGAAATGCAATCAAGATCATGAGAGCCAAAACATGACCTTGAGGATATCCGTCCTTACTTTGCAAATATCTGAAGAATAGACTTGAATAGCTGAACACTAATCACAGACAAAATGGCCAGCTCTGGGATAAAATCAAGAAGACCATGCATGAAAGAAAGCTGAAGGTGATTAAAAGGTCAGGAAAGAAAGAAAAGGTCAATGTGAATGTTGGAAGAGAAGCTGAGACTTACTCTTTAAAGTAGAATAGCTGAATCAAATGGAAGAAATGATAAAGGAAATGTGCTAAACAGAAAATCTCAGAAAATGTCAAAGGGCAGGTTGAGAAAAGAAAAAAAATTATAATGAAATATGAAAAGGCCTGGAGTTAGAAAATCACTAAAGACAAACAGGTTCAGCACATCTTAAATTTAAAGAACCAAAAAAAAAATTAAAAGATTCTATGGGCAAAACACTGAATGATGGGGGGAAAAAACATCAAAAGAAGATATAAGTAATGCACAGAACCATTGTAGCAAAAATAAGTAGTCCACACTCCACTGTTTCATGGTATGGATGTTAATCAAAATGTTGGAAATTAAAGTCTACCCAGAAACATCTTAGAAGAAAGGCCTGATAGTTTACTTCCAAAAACAAGATATAGAAAGTTGTTATTTATTTTTTGGTTTTTGTATGTTTTTCTATATACAAAATCCAGGATAGGTAAATATCAAAAGTAAGTGGGTTAAACATTTCTTGAACTCCCTGCGAGACATTCCTGTTGACATGCCACATGGAGCTTCGCTGATACAGCTAGAGCCCTGGAGCTGGAGGAGCCAAATGGAGACCCACACCAACACTGAGATGCTTCCACTGCCACAGGATCCACAAGTCTACCCACTGGCCTGTGATCCCTCTTCCTGCATTTGGCATCATTGCATGTGCTGTGTGAGTCTGAAGAATAATTTATAGATTGGTGACGCATATATGGTCTATATCTGATTTATGAACTTGGCTATTTTCTTAATGTACAATTGTTCTTTGATATAATGTACAAATGTACAATTGCTCTTTGATATAATGTACAATTGCTCTTCTGTATAGCATTTACACACACACACAGATCCCCTCTCCCCCACACACACATGTTTCTTGCAGGGGAGACTGTGGATAAATGGGGAGCTAATAAAAATGAGTACAAGAAAGAGGATAATGTTCTAAAGTAAATTGAGATAATAATTATACAATTCTTCACAATAAGTTTGGTTCATTTAATTACACTGTATGTGAATTATATGACAAAAAGAAACCCCCCAAAATGTTAAAAACAAGAAAGGAAAATGTTAGGAAGCACAGTTCTACGCTGATCCACATGAAGACACCAAAAGTCTGAATTCAGTTGATGTCAATTGCTTTTATTTCTTTTGAAAATAGTGGAATGCAGATTGTTTAATTTAGTCTAATAAACCTGGATTTTTTAGTTAAATAACATACCTTTAATCAGTATTATGAAGAAGAGGGGACTATGATCATTGTGTAAGACAATCTAAATTTAAGTGTCATGTGAATAAAGCTGACATCTACTTTAAAAAGCCAGTTACAACTGAGATAGAGTGGAGAAGTCTATCTCAGTGAGGCTGTCTTGAAACAGGGTTTTAAAGATTTGGGTTTATAAAACAGTTTGAACCATAATGTTTTGAAATTTGTATTATCTAAGGTGTTAATTATTTAGAATAGATTTGTTATATTTAACCATAAATCTAAGTCAATAGAGTTCATAAAAATGCTAGAGGAAGTTACTGCCACCACAGTGCATTCTTAGAAACCTTACTGTAGCAGATTGGTATAAAATTTTATATTTCCTCATAGGGATGATGTTATAATTTCACATTATATGGCAGACCAAGCATCAAATAAATCACAGACATGACTGGAAATATGTCATAAAATAAGAGATACAACTATAAATTTGGGCAATAATTTTAAATGACAAGATAATGCTCATGTTCTACACAATGGCCGCACTCTAACAACTCTCATCCCTGGTGCATCATAAAATAATAGTAGAACATATAAAAGTACAATTCTATTCCATTATAAATTTGCCCTATCCATAAGTCTCAGCTAATTAAATATTTCTCCACTATGAAGTACTTAAGGAGCCCTGGTGTCCCTGACAGATAAGCTTTGGATTATTAACCACAAGGTCAGTGGTTCAAACCCAACAGCTTTTCCATGGGAGAAAACTTAGACTATTTGCTTGCATAATACTCTGTAGCCTTGCAAACCCTATAGAGGATCTCTATGAGTCAGAATCAAATCAATGGCAATTGGAGATTATTTACTCTTGGAATACTGGCTAGACTCAGTGTCTCCTCTGCCTCTTCACTTGGCAATCTTCTCCATTTTATTTTGCTCCCATGTGCAGGTATTATATTAACTGAGTTACAATAACCAGAGTTGTTTCACTAACAGATCCATGACATTATGAAACCAAATATATCTTTAATAAAAAATGTGGTAAATGTAAAATAGTTATTTCTTGATTTATATGATGTCCTTACTATTTTTTTTCACAATTTAATCTATTTTCAGTTTGCTTATACCTTTTGAAAATAAATGTCATTTAAAAAATACATAAACAAATTTCTTTATGATTTACTATTTAAAATGTAGACTTATCTCCACATCTCATTTGCCTTCGTATCATCTATCACCTTTTCTTTAGTGTCTACGAAGGGTGCCAGAGACAGGGAGAGGGAGGAGAGGACACACTGAGAAGCTGTTGTTCAGTAATTATGAGAAATGAGTTGAATCGCAGTACTTGCTGAGAGGCATGCTACCTCAACCCTGATGAAGGCCTTATCGTATATATATATTACCATATATATTACCATATATTACCATATATATTATATATATAGCTTTGAATAGAGAGTTTGAGTATGTGTAACCTTCCAGTATGGAGCCCTGGTGAGCCTGTGGGTCAGACAAGGTCGAATATTCAAATCCCCAGTCACTCTGTGGGAGAAAGAGGAGACTGTCTGCTCCCACGAATATTAATACTCTCAGGAATTCCATACAGAGCAGCTCCAAATTATAGTCGACTTTACAGCAGTGAGTCGCATTTGATTTTGAATACATTTCATATAGAGCTAGAAGTAATAGAGGTACTACTCAAATTAATTCATGATCTGGAGGTTCCACTCATCTCTCTGGGGAGGCATCCAAAGAAGAGCACATTGCTTTGGGATGTAGCATGTTTTCAATGGAAATATTCAGAAACAAAACAATTACTGTCATAAAAATTTCCGAGACAAAATAATAAAATATAAGTGAGAATTAATTTGCTCTTGTGCGAGAAAATTAATTTGTGTAAAATAACATAAAATCCTTTATGTTTCAAAGGTTTGTTTTCTTTGACCTGCAATTAGAATTAAAATTACCTCATTTTAAAAATCGAGTGTATTCAAGTGATCTGATAGTTCTCAAGTTACAGCCTTGATTTTCAATACTCTAAAGAGTTCTGGTGCAGCAAATTTTGTTTGGTCAGGTTGACTAGAGAAACAAATCCAGGGACATTCATAAATGTATAAGAAAGAACTTTCTATCAAAGAGAAATTGTATATTGAGAAAACATCCTAACCCAGTCCAGATTAGGTCCACAAGTCCAATATTAACTCCCATAGCCAAGATGAATCCAGAAGTTCCTCTTTAGTTATCACAGCACATGCAATGATGCTGAATGCAGAAAGATCACAGGCCAGTGGGTGGAAAATCTTGTGGATTCAGTGGTGGTGGAAGCATCTCAACACTGGTGCAGGTCTCCACGTAGCTCCTCCAGCTCTTTGAGGGTGGCTCCTCAACAGGAAAGTAGAGCAGGGAGTGTGTGTGGCCTGCCTCCCAGGAGAAAGAGTGGAAGTTCCAAGAGTCCTCGTGACATGGTCACACCCACCAGAAAGCCTCATCAGCCTGTGACCTGATTGACAGCCTAAAATCCACCCCTTCACTTTGTTTATCAAATCAACATGAAATTATGTAACTACTACAGACCGCCCCTTGTCAACTTGATACTTTTACATAACTCTAGCCACACATAATTTTAAAATAAAGAAAATTGTAAATTCATATTTGGGCCTAAGAGAATAAAATAAAAATGCATACAATTAAAAATGCATCAGCTTTGTTTAAACATAATATTCTATAATTGAACAAAACAAAAATATTCTATGCCTAACAATTGCATCCATGTGATTACCCACACCTTAATCCTGTAATTTTATAAGCCTATCACCCACCATATCAAGGTATCCAATTCCTTTTTTTTTTTTTTTCAATTTTCAATCATCGCTCCTTGGGTAAAGCTCTCTGGCTCTGATATTGCCACTGTGCAAAGCTTGGATATCCAATTTCTATACTGCACACTTATGTCAACCCAGTGCTCTGAGGAGACAAGCATATTCTTTGGTGTGCAGAATATTCATTCTAGTTGGAACTTTGTGAGTCAATATCTGAAAGCAAAGTCAAATCAGGACAGACTGTTCAGCAGAAATGTGCACCAGTTCACAGGATCAAAAATCGCATCTTCATCTGGTTGGGTTCTGGTCAACTCAATGTGGGCTGCCTCGCTTAGCCTCACCAGCAGGCCCATTGGCCACTTCACCTTTTGACCATAATTCCTGTCACAAATTCTCAACAGTCCTAGCCCCTTTGGGCTAGGACATGAACTTCAGACCAGTTAACCTGCACTCATCTTCTCCTCTAGTCCCTTTGAATCCGACCCATGGCGTCAGTGGCCAGACTCAACCCATCTCTCGATTACTCCTTTCTGCTCAACAAGTAGATCCAGGTGGTCAACTAGCAAGCCTTTCCGTTTATCCACAGGCTCCTTTTATGGTTCAGTCCGAGAGAAGAGAGTTCCTTCCTGGCTGGAGATTTTTCCATCTACAGGAACAAACCACTAGTCCCAAATTCAAAGGGTTCCTTTTTTCACTTCAGTCTGACACCTGTCTCTGTGGCAATTCTCTTCAAATATAAATGTCCTTAGCACGCAAAACACTAGGTGGGGCTTATCTTCCAGAACCAACTGTGCAGGAGACTTACACCCATTTAAAGACTCAATGTAATGGCTGAAGAAGGTGAAATTACAAACTATCTTCATATTCCCTATTAATCATTTTTAATACATGGATATCAACAATATGAAGTAAAGGAAATCAGTATAAACCTAGTACAGCCAGATCCTAAACTCAATTCTTAGAAGTCAATTTCAATTCCTTATAATTTTTTTAAAACAATTTATTAGGGGTGCATACAACTCTTTTCACAGTCCATACATATACATACATCAACTGTATAAAGCACATCTGTAAATTCTTTGCCCTAATCATTTTCTTTCTTTTCTCCTCTTTTCTTTTTTTACATTTTATTAGGGACTCATACAACCCTTATAATAATCCATACATATACATACATCAATTGTATAAAGCACATCCGTACATTCCCTGCCCCAATCATTCTCAAAGCATTTGCTCTCCACTTAAGCCCTTTGCATCAGGTCCTCTTTTTTTTTTCCCCTCCCTCCCCGCTCCCCCCTCCCACTTGTGCCCTTGGTAATTTATACATCGTCATTTTGTCATATCTTGCCCTATCCGGAGTCTCCCTTCCACCCCTTCTCTGCCGTCCCTCTCCCAGGGAGGAGGTCACATGTGGATCCTTGTAATCAGTTCCCCCTTTCCAACCCACTCACCCTCCACTCTCCCAGCATCACCCCTCACACCCTTGGTCCTGAAGGTATCATCCACCCTGGAGTCCCTGTGCCTCCAGCCCTCATATGTACCAGTGTACAGCCTCTGCCCTATCCAACCCTGCAAGGTAGAATTCGGATCATGGTAGTTGGGGGGAGGAAGCATCCAGGATCTGGGGGAAAGCTGTCTCATCTTATCTTAATCATTGTCTAAGCTATGCCATTGGTGTGAAATATGGCCTTAAGCCTCTGGCTACACCCAGGCATGGCTGTGCTTTCTGTCAGCCATTTGACCTTCCATCAGCATATTAACTAAGCAGCATGGTCTCAAAGGAGAAATTCAGGGCCATTTTGGCCCTCCTAGCTCAAAATCTACATTTATCCTATTCATTTTTGCCATTTTAGACTGGATTAACTGAAAACAACTTCCAGGAATTAAAACTTTCACCTCCATGTATGTCTCTTCCAGAAAACAGCTGAGCAAACAGTGTGGCCACAAGTGATCTCTGGCTAACTATACTATCAATACTATCAATGCTATCACGAGGCACTGCTCAAACAGCACCCACTGTCCATCTTTGATATTTGTTTCTCTAGACCCCACTTCCAAGGTACCATAATGTAATAGGTTTGATTGACTAGGAGAACAAATCCAGCTACATGTATCTACATATAAGAAAGAGCTTTATATGAAAGCCAAATTGTATATTGATCAAGTCCAGATCCAGATCAAATCCATAAGTCCAATACTAATCCAGAGATTCCACTTTAGATTCATGCAGCACATGCAATATACTGAATGCAGTAAGATTACAGACTGATGGGTGGAAAGTCTTGTGGATCCAGTGGCAATGGAAGCATCTCAACACTGACTCCTCTAGCTCTCTGAGTGTGGCTACTCAACAAGAAGGTGAAGCAGAGAGAGTGTGCGCTGTCTTCAAGGAGAAAAAGAGGAATTTCACAGAATCCTCATGAGAAGGCCATGCCTACTAAGAGGCATCAATAGGCTGTGCCCTCATTGACAGGTTAATTCTACCTCTTCACTTTATTTATCAAGCTGACATGAATTTATGTAACTTCCACACAGATTTACCTAGTACAGTGCATCTTTTGAATCTTGACTGCTGGATACAGGAGCTCTGATTGGAGATCTAAGCAGGAAAAAAATCCTTGACAATTTCCATCTTTTCTCTGCTTATCTTGATGCCACCTACTTGTTCAGTTGTGTGGATTTGGGTAACTTTTGCATTGAGTTGAAATTTATATAAAGGCTGTGCTCCTTGACCTTCATCAGCGAGGGCTTCAACTCATCTTCACTTTCAGCAAGCAAGTAGGTACCATCTGCATATCACACACTTGTAATAAGCTTTCCTCCAATCCTGATACCACATTCTTCTTCATGTAATTCAGTTTCTCTGATAACTTACTCGGAATACTGATTGCGTAAGCACGGTGATGGGAGATCACCCCGCAGCACATCTTCTCTGATTTTAAACCATGCGGCATTCCCTTATTCTATTTGCACTGCTGCCTCTCATTCCATGTACCAGTTTCACATGGGCACAATGAAGTGTCTGGAATTGCCATTCTTCTCAAAGAAAATTGGAAAGTCATAATCCTCTCTCAGGTAGCATTGTATTGCAAGATAGATCTTGAAATATCCTTTTTGTTCATGAATATAATTTATGTGTTCCAGTTCATGTTTTATTACTTCTAATTTTCCTAGACTCATACTTTGTACATTCCAGGTTTTAGTAAATTTTTCCAGCTTTTTCTTCTCATTTTGAGTTGTGTGATTTCAGCAAATGAAGATTCAAAAGACACCACTACCGCGGGCTTTCCTCCATTCGCATCAGGATGGTTGACTTTACTTTGAGAAAGAAACTCTTCTTCAGTCGTATTTCGAGGGCCTTCTGACCTGAGGTGATTATCCTCTAGCACAGGGGTTCTAAACCTGTGGGTCGCGACCCCTTTGAAGATCAAACAACCCTGTCACAGGAGTCTCCTAAAACCATCGCAAAACACATATTCCCCATGGTCTTAGGAACTGAGACACCGCTCCTCTATCCATCTCCAGGCAGGTCCACCCACATGTAGATAGGCCTCATATGAGTACCAGGCATGAGACTGTTACCCATGCTACACCATGCTTCAAGACAAAATGCCAGCTATTTATAATTAGAAATAAATATTTCACCACATATAATTACATATTGTTTTGTGATTAATCACTATGATTTATGTTTAATTTGTAACAATAAAAATACATTCTGCATATCAGATATTTACATTATGATTCACAACAGTAGTAAAATTACAGTTATGAAGTAGCAACAAAAATAATTTTGTGGTTGGGGGTCACCACAACATAAGGAACTGTATTAAAGGGTCGCAGCATTAGGAAAGTTGAGAACCACTGTTTTACTCTTTTATAATAATAAAGTTGTAATAATTAACTAGATATCTTTATTTCCTTTTGGTCAAGTGTATTTGATCCAGGAGATGCTATAAGTTTTATGTTTAAGTATTTCACCTTGTCTATTTCTAATCTTTTTAGAATAGATTTTGCTTAATGCTATGCCATTTGCCATGTACTAGTTTATATGTTTTGTAGATTATAGTTTTGACTTCACTTTCATGTATTTTATATATTACATCTTCATCCCAATAATGAGATGGGAACAAAGAAAGAAATCCTTCTGAAGCAGCAGAAAATATTCTTTGAGAAACGGACATTAAAAGTGGCAAGATAACTTTTATTTTCATATCGATTGAGTTTGTTATATATCCCTGCTCAGGGCAGAGCAACTTCAGGGCAGTGATATTTTTTCATATGGAGAGCTAAATTAAGTCCTGTTCTATGATTTATAGAGGACCACCTACATACTTCCAAAGCCTTCTTTAAAGTGTGCTTTAGGCCTCAAACTTGATAATGGTGCCTTGTAGAGCAGCACATTTGGGCAGTCTTAAGATCAATACTTTTGCTGGAGAAAGAACTTAAAAGGAAATAGATCATCAGAATAGTGGGCTCTTGGAATGCCTAAAAAGAAGTAACATGGATGCTGGGAAACCAGTGTATGAGGAATAATACCTTGAGCTATTTTATTTACAATTAAACCTTAGGTTATAAATCCTCTTATAGAAAGCAAATGTGTTAAAATTGGTCATGAAACTAAGAAGGCAGTGAAAGAAGTCAGTAGAAATAATTTCTAGTAGGGAGAACGTAAACATATGTTTTCTCCCCAAAAGGAAGAAAGGAAACAAAAAAACAGTTTAGAAAGAAGAAAAGCAAAGAATACTTTGGAAGTACATGGAATCAGGAAGTAGAGGTCAGACCCTCCGCGTGACTCCAAAAACATGTAACCTTTTTAGCGTGCAGATGCTGAGTCTCCTGCCATTGGCTTATCCGCTAGCTCATAATAGGTGTGGATCAGAGAAAATGAATCCGATTGCAAATCTGAGACATGACTAGAAACAGTTCTATCACATGTGCCAACTGGCTGTCCAGGCTGCCGAGCCGGGACCCGCCGAGCGAGCACCTGTGGCCCCGCTGGCGCATAGCCCTGAGCAGCCCAGCAGCAGCTCCAGCTGACCCCACGTCCTGAGACTGTCAGAGATGAATCTGGTTCCCACCCTGGTGGCCCAGGATCAGCGCAGTCCCCTCTGCAAGGAGGCTGGGAGCGGGTCCCCCACTGGCAGGATCACATTACCCAGAAATTTCAAAGCCTCTAGCAATATCTAAGATCACATACTGTAAGAGGAAGTTTGAGAAAGAGGAGGATTTGACCCAGCACTCAGCAAATGTAGGCATAAAACCATCTCAGTTTCTGAGAAATGAGCCCACAACTTCTACACGGCCCTTAGAAAAGCTGAACTTTATCAGTGAAGTCGAGCATTGAAGATCTGTCCTTATAATCATCTTGATGGTAGGAATCCACGGAGAAATTCGCAGGAAGGATAACTGGGCGTTTCCACCTGCTCTTTCAGTGGCACCTCTGCCCCCAAATAGTTTTTGCCTCAAGAGTGTCTTTACTGGAAGTGACCCTGGATGGCCCAAGAGGGGTGTGAAAGGTCCCATGCCTGGCGCTGTTACCAAGAGAGGGGCGGTCACCACCTAAATCTATCCTTTTCTGTCAATCTTAGTATCAGAAGTGCCTCCAGTGTCTCTTCCTCCTCAACTTCCTCCTCGTCCTCTTCATCCTCTTCTCCCCCTCTGCCTTTAACAAGTTGTTCCTACCACATGGACTTTGATGGAGGCAGACCACCTCTTTCAAGAGTGATTGCCAGACGTCTGCCAGTAAAAGATTCATCACTAATGCCAGGTCCCTTATTATTCAGGAAAAGGCCAAGTGACATCACGAGAAAGCCAGCAGTGACCCTGGCAGGGATGGGGGCCTTGTAAGCCATGGACCTGTGGGAAATGACCTTGCATTTTAGTGCAAAGGCCAGTTTTATGATTATTTTGAGACGGATGTCAGGAGAAAAACGAGGTGAGTGAATCTTGGAAACAGTCCTCAAGGAGCCTTCGCCGAGCAACAAAGTGTGGTGCCGCCAAGGAAGTGAAATGGGCGCCATGTTTCCTATGGAAACTCTGAGGCAAGCACAGCATGAGCAACTAGCTCCCACACATTTCACTTTGAATGGATTTCATTGTTTTGTACAGCGCATACAATTATGCCATGGACACACCGTGTCATTTAAATGGCTGAGAGCAGATTGCTTAAAATATCTGCGTAGTAAGCATACAAGAGCGACTTACCAATGTGGTGGTGATACGAGGAGGCAGCTGACATCATGCTTTAAAGTATCTATCTTCGTTTTCTTACTGAAAAGATTAGATTGGGAGAGGCAGACAATGTGCGCTTGTGATATTTCCATCGCTTACCCCACCCCACCCTCATCCCTCCCCATAAGGAGCCTGTCACTAGTTAAGAACCTTCAACATGCTTGCCAATTAATTAGGTAGTTATTTGGTGAGCAAATCAATATAACCAGCAAAGGGAATCTCTATTTCTTTATAAGACACATCCCCCCCCCCCACTGAACAAATGCCTAAGAGTGGGGCACTAGATGAAATAGCTGCAGCGTGCTGTTCAGAGTTTATAATTCGCCGTCTAACATTACGGATGAAATGGCCCGAACGGGAGAAGCACACCTGTCTGGCAGTGGCAACCCACAATCCACATCGAGGGCAGGCCTTGCACATTCCCGGCTGGCCTGTGGTGGGTGAGGAAGTGTTTAGAGAACCAATATACAGGGCAAATTTGGGAGCATTACTTGATCTTAATTTTTGCCAGTATGCAAATTAAGGATAAATTAACAAACGGGGGAAAATTAAACACACATACACAAGGTGGACCCATATTGTCGAAAACTGAACTGTCATATTCAACTTTTGATGGGAAAGCTTTGTTCTCTCTAGGTGTAGCTTTGATGCCCGTGGGTTTTGCGTGCACGGGTTTGGAAAGGGGCGGCCGGGCCAGTAGAGAGCGCTGTGAGGAGCCAGCTTCAGCTACTTGAGCTTTCCTTTGGCAATGAGCTGTTGCTCAGGTTTGGGGTTTGTTGGCTTGTTTGCTGGGGACGTTGGTTGCTCTGTTTCATTCTGTTCCACCGCCCGATGAAGTCCATGGACCCGTGAAATGCATTATCTGTAACCTGTTTCACATCGTGTCACTCCTTTAGCTTCTCAGAGCATGCGAGTTTTTTATATGAGGACTTTTGCTGTCGGTGCAGAAGCACAATGTTAATACATGACATGGTGATCGATAAGGTTTGATTTTAAAGAATGTAAAGCATTTGGTTTGGGCAGAGTTATTCTGAGAAACAAGACTGGGTCTGTGAAGCTGATGGTCACTTGGCCCCATTTTCCTGTCTTTATTTGATGCACACGTGTGTACGCATGTTCAGAGTTGTTCTGAACCCCCTTCCCCACACTCTGGCCAATCCTTTTGCTCCCCTGGGTTCCAGTTTCTGAGCTCCCTAGCTGACTCTGGCCTCCTTAAAACAAGGCTTCCCAGAAACCAAATGCTAAATAGAGGGGACCAGAAAGTCCTCCCAGTTTCTCCAAGATAAAGATGTTTTTATTATTGCTATAAATATTAAACACAGGTCTCATTCCTACAGTGTATGGATAGGATCATCATTTTCTACAATTGTCCACAAGAGCCAAAATTTTAATTGTGTTCTTGTGTGATAACTAACTAGTCCAGGTATGTTTGTTCTTGATTGATATTTCTTTGTTGTATATTTGTTCTTTATTCAATATTTGATAAACATTCGATGTTGAAAACGTAGGGGATAAGTCCTTATATGCAAATGCATTGTAAGAAAGTGGGGTTTTCTTGATACATATTTATTAAAATGATCAAATTTCATTAAAGAAGTACAAGGCATTATTACCCTTCAAATTTCATTAAAAAGAAGAGGAGGAGGCAGAAGAAGAAGAAATAGAAGAAGAAGGGGTATAAGGCATTATTACCAGAAGGAAAACTTGGAACTAGGTGACGTCATAGTTCAAGGAGGTCCAATCCCAAAAGAGCTGCTGTGTGAAGTGAGAAGCAGAAGCGTTTGTTCTGGACAATGGATTCACAAGCAGGAGACCTCAGTCGGCATAGCAGGCACGGTTGAAGAGGTCTTGGTTCACCCAGCCTGAGAAATTGCGAGAGAGTCAAAGGATTCCTTTGGTTTTCTCAGTGAGGCAAAGACTTCAAGAGCGGGCCTGGTATCGTAGATCAGCAGCAATAGCCTATGGCTCAGTGGAACTCTCTTGGCTTGGGACACAGTTGTGAATATTGTTAAACATCCAATGAGAGCTCCTTTTTCCTTCTTGGAACAAACATGAAGTCAACAGGCTTGCTTTGCCAGAGAAACACCACCACCACCACCCCTCCATGGTGGGATGCTTTGCCTTTCCCTTAAAGACCAGGTGATTAATTTGGACCTTTTTGCCAATTGAAACATTGCATTAGGATTATTTTCTACCATTAGAGTGCCTGTCCCAATATCCTATTTTTTTTTTCACCACACTCAGTGCTTACTATACAAGGAAGGCATTTTTACTCCAGTGAGCTAAGGTGCTTCCTAGACATGACATGTGTCCTCATTTCCATGGCTTTGCATGCATCCGTATTGCTAACATGACACACAAACCTAAAACATCTTCCTTTAGAAAGCCTTCTGTGACTAACATACAAACTTCTAGGCAATGAGGGACCCAAGCAGTATCACTTAGCTTTCAAATGCTGTGTGTGTCTATTTGTATTAATGTTGTTTAATAACCATGTTTTGTAGTTGGGTGGGATGCAGGATCTGTTGTCTCTATATATGGTTTATAAATGCTTGGAAAGAAGGAACCATATCAGAAATTTAGTTCTTGTAAAATCTACCCTTTCCCACCACTGAATTCCTACCATTGAATTTATCATGCAGTCATTGCAACTGATGGATGAGCTTACAATTTTCCAACAAGTGTGTTTTAAACTTCATGGAGGAGAAGGGAGCTACTAGAACCATTGACTTTATACTGTCAATTTCTTGCACCCACTTTCCCTAGGTCCAATTCTTTTCTTTCCCTCTCTCTATTCCACTCTTGCTAGGCTCCTTGCCTTCATTCTATATAGCTTACCGTAAGACTAACCTGTTTCCAACCATTAAATTAAGTGGTGGGTTTCAATCCATTTGTATCAGTTTGGCAGAACCAATGGCTCACTTATTGTTGAGTTTGGGGAAACTGGTTGTCAAAATGGTGTTTGTAGTTATGGCTCTTTCTAAAGCGGGCAGCTCAGCAGGTGCCCAATGTGACAATTATGAATTTATAGTCATTACTCTCTTTTAGCTTCATTGGGACAACAGTGCATTTTAAGTGCACATGGTAATGCTCATTCCATCCATAGGTAGGGACAATTAGACAAAATTATGCTTATAATATTGATTTGTTCATTTCATAAAACTTATCCTTTTGATGAAAAACTACATTTTACTGCCTTGTGTTTTTACTTCAGTAAAAAAACACATAAAGTGAAGAGGAAAACTGCCAAACAACCAGCAGGGGACGCGCTGTCATTCTTCTCAGCTTGTGTCACAGCCTAAATTCCAACGAAACATAATGAGTGGATTATGCAATTCCTGAAAGTGCTCAAAGAGCTAAAAATATTGTCTGAACAATTGTAAGTTCAGCAGAAGCAGAAAGGAGTTTTTTCCAAAGATGAATATAATACATTTATAGAAGAGAAGTCACTTAACTGCTTCTAATAAATAAAACACAAGGACTATTGTCCAATTGGCCTACCTCTAATGGGATGAGATTTTACTCGTACAGTGAAATAAATCACATAGCCCATAATGTTTAGATAAAAGTGAAGAATATTACAAGTGAGCATGCCAATCAAGAAGCAATATGTAAGTATCTTAAATAACATCTTTATTGTTTTTTTCATCAGGTATTGTTTAATATTCTTCATGACTATTTTAAGACACTTTCTTATAACATTCTCTAGTTTTGTGCACCTCTTTTATTGTTTTTCTTTAAGTACTAACTGTAGGAACTACTAAACTACCTTTCAGTTTAAGCTTTTTTGCTTACATAAAATGGTCATCAGGAGAGTGAACTGGTTGTTAAATTATTTGAATCCCACCACTGAGTCAAATATATGGGTGCTTACACAACCATTTTACCTCTCAAGAACGTATATTGCTAATCTAGCCAAATGTGTGCTACATTCCTCACATTCATTCCTCCTTGGCCTTCTAGATTACATCAAATTTTCCTAGATTCTCCATTTTTTCCTACAGTACTGAGGTCCCAGGAGCATTTCTAATTTTTTGTTGTTGTTTTAACTAGTTGTTCCATTAATAAATATATACTGGTTTAAAAATGTTAAGGAGAAGCCATTAAGACATAATTTTGTTAATTTATAGTTACTTTGGCATAAATTAAATTTTAAGAGCTAATTTCAAAAATTTGTCTGTGACTCTTTGTCAGCATCATGTGGTGGCAGTTGTCTTCGATGCCAATATCATGGTGCCGGGACAAAGGTAGGATGGAGTCCAACCTGGAGCTAGGTGATGACTCCTTGCGGAATGTGCCTTCTTTTTATTTTATTTCTTTTTGAGACACACTAAGAGCTTCTCCTTATTTCTGGCCCTTCACTCCTCTAGCTTGCTTGGAGTTTGTGTCTGCTTCCAGGGACAGCCCCATGTAAGCTTCTAGCTGCCAGTATCCTGCCATGTTCCCAGTAACCCTGGATCCAGCAATTCTGCATCTTTTGACCTATAATATCCCTATGTTAGTCTGGGTAAACTGGTGAAACAAATCCACAGAAACTCCTATGTATAAGAGAGAATTTTATATAAAGTTTAAGTGTACATTCAGAAAGCATCGGAACCTAATGCGGTCCAAGTCTATATGTCTGACACCGATCTACAAAGTCCTCCACCATCTCACAAAACACACGCAATGACACCGACTGTAGGAGGAAAGCTGAATCAGTAAGCGTGTAAACATCTCAGTGCTGGAAAGGGTCTCCACGCGACCGCTCCAGCACCCAGAGCTGTATCAGGGTAGGTCCATGCGGCTTCTCCTCAGGGATGTCTCACAGGAAGTGAGCCTTGCCAGGTAAAGCAGGGAACTGGTTAAGGCACCCTGGTCCAAACATCAGGTCCAGCAAGAGACCTGAGAACTAGAAAGGCAAGGCTCACCAAGTCATTTATTCTCTGCCCCTCAGTTAATCCCACATATGTTTATCGGCCATGTTGACACAATAAACCTTAAATATCTCGCCCGACTTCCTGCTTCACCTTTCTGCATCATTAACCTGTAAGCTACATGAGTGTGAAGAAGCCTCTAGCTATCATTAGATACAGGTACTTGAGTTGGACTATAATAGAATGCCTTTGTGTTAGGCAGGGTTTTGTAGAGAAACAAAGCCAGGACACTTATGAATATATATATATATATATATACATATACACATACATATACATATATATCACGAGAAGGAATATAACAGCTGCTTAGTCCCAACAGCAGTACAGAGGACTCAGTTCAACTCACTTTTGTGTAAGAGTTAGTATACTGGAAGTCCTTCAACTCTGTTGGTTCAAGGTCAAGGAAGCAGACAATATAGTCTTCCCTCAGGCAATACAGGCAGAGTCTGCCAAAGGCAGCAGACAGCACGTTGGGTCAGCTACATTCAGTAGCATAGGATCTTAGCCAAAGCAGGCCCTGATGGGATCTTGAGCTCATGAGATGCACAGAGACAGGATCCTCTGGCCTCAAGATCAAGCAATGTAAGCATCAGGAGTGTGATGAAGCTGGTCTTGAAGGAGTCTCAAACTCTAGTGACTTGGTGGCTTGGCCTACAGGTAGTGCAGCACACTAGCTCAAGCAGTAGCACACTGGTCAGATCACCAGGGAGGAAGAAGAAGATAGGATGTCGGACATCTTTATCTTGGTTGCCCTCCAATCAAGCTGCAACCTGATTAGACTCCACCTGTTACTATTGGCCTATTGGCACAATAAACCTAACTATCATAGTCTTTTTGATAATAATTTAGTTTTTGATATAAGGCTCCTTCTTACCCTCATGTACGGTGTCACAAATTCCTAGACAACTCAGCCTAACACACACGTCTTAAAAAGTAAGAAATATTATAGATTATCTAATATTGATATAAATTAAAGAAAAGTATAATACAACTTTATCAAAAGTCAGTTTCTATGGGCAATAGAGCAAACAAATTGCTCCATTTGATTTTATTTGCAAATAAAGTTTTGGGGAGTCATAGTTCTAATTATCTATTTGCATTCAGCTATTTTACAATACAATACTAGGTTATTGTAGTTGCAATAGAAACTATCTGGTTCATAAAAAGATAAATAATATCTTTAAAGAAAAAATTACTCATATCTAGGATAGAATACTATGAAAACCTTCTTGGAGATACCCACAAAATGTGTATTTCAACAAAACCAATATTATAAAATGTTTTGTAAAGCATATTGAGCCTTTTTTCTAAATTTACCTGAAGATACCATTTGCTCTATTGGTTTTCATACATGATATGACATTATAGTAGATTGACATAATGAATAAGCTTATTAGGTTGGGATGAAAATTCAGGTAAAGAAACATGAACAAAAATTTGAATTAACAGTGAGCATGAAGTATAAATTTTGTTTTGTTGTTTTCCTACATTCAGTGAAAAGGCATCAGAGCATAAAGATATTATTCACATAAGGAGGAATGAAAGACAAATTTTATTTTGCCACATAAGGTTGTTACCTATTCTTTATGGCATCAGTCTGTGTATTCCTTGATTCTTGTGATGCTATTAAAATGTAAATTTTGTTGCAACATTAATAACTGAGAATATCTGTGAAGCCCATACATCTCACCTAGAGCTGGTCTCCTCTTTCATGTTAAAGGAATATACCAGGTGTACATTTTAATGGTTAGAATAATATGATTCAGCTGTGTAGGCAATATGTTTGCATTAAACAAAATCCTTTAGCAATAGTGTATATATATTTATAAAGAAACCACTCATCACATTGTTCACTCTATTGTCATCTATTAACTCCATTAATATTTCCCTCAAATGAGATAGCATCACAAATCCTAATGAGCAATTAGGATTATGTAACCAATTATATTTGATGATATCTACATATTAATTACATTTAAGTTAAAAATAACCAATTGTATTTGATTTCAAACTGAGTAAACAAACTCATAGCTACCAAATGTATTCTGACTCATAGTGATGCTACAGAATAATGTAAACTACCCCACAGGTTTCCAACATTGTCAGTCTTTATGGCGGCAGAAGGCCCCATCTTTCGACCATGGAGTGGGTGGGGGTTTGACCAGAGACCAGTGCCAGCTCTCCTTTCACATGGATTAAACTTTTAAAGTTATATATTTACTTATTTATATATATATGAAAATTATTAAAACAACTGCTAATTAAATACTTAGCAGATTTACTGTTTTCAGATACTTTTTCTTTCTTCAGGAAATTAGAAAATATCCTATCAGTACACCAACTGCCCAAGAAATGAACAAAAACCTACTGCTTTGGAGTCAATTTTGATTCAGAGCAGCCCTATAAAGAGTTTCTGATGCTGAGAATCTTTCATGGAGCAGGTAGACTTTTCTTTCTCCTACAGAGTGGCTGGTAGATTTGAACCTCTGACCTTTCAATTCGCAGTCCAACACTTACGGAACAGCACTTCCAGGATCTTATCGGTATACTACTTTAAAAATGTAAACTCAACAAATTTCGAATAGTGCTATAATATAGAACTAGGCATGATATAGTGTCGTAGAAAGAGGGTTTACTCTGGCTGGAGAATCCCACAGTGGTGTTTAGACAAATAAGAATTATGAATAGGGGGAGTGAGCAAGTACATCTTTAACAGTAGCTTTTGAGTAAATAATCATGGGAAATATGTCCAGCAAGCATTAGAGAATAATAGTCTGAGAGCAGAGTAGTCAGCCTGATGGTGCATTTGGGACCTATAGTCTGTAGAGAAATTAAAACTAATCTGTGTAGATAAGATGGTTACATTGACTGTGTTGAGAAAGGGGGTGGAGGGGTGGATAAAACAGCAGTATATATGGTACGCTGAGAAAGAGATTATAAAATTGCAAGAAAGCATTTACAGTGTCTAACACTCTGGAGAAGAAACAGAAGAGTAAAGGTGAAAGGGTCATTGGGTTTGTCAACTACAATATTAAAAAATAACATCTGTGAAAGCAATCCTACAGAAGACCACCTTGTACAGAACTGAAGATGTACTCTCATGAAAATCTAGGGCTGAGGCAACACATACACTTTCTTCTTATTTTTGGTGTTTTGCAGTAAAAAAACTAGTACTAAGGAGAAAATATTCATTTAAAAATTATCTTTTGCTTTTTCAGTGATATATTTTTAATCTGAGTGATATTTGAGTTTGATTAATAGCCAAATTGCCCCGATTAGTGAGAATGTAATTGTGGTGGTTAGATCATTCTATGTCAACTTGAAGAGCTATGGAAGTGTAGGGGTGGAATACACCATCTCAATCAGGTCACAGTTCTGATGATGCCACCATCAGAGTGTGATCCTGTGATGAAGGAAATTGGGAACACACCCACCCCCCTCTCTCTGCGCCTTTGCCTTCCTGCATGCTGGGACTCTGCCACCAATCCTGAGAGGTGTTGGTGAGCTGCCTGCACCCTGACATGTTTCCAATGACCTTGGATTCATTAGACACTGTACCACTGGACTTATAGGCTTAGTTGGACTGGGCTGGAATGCCTTAATTTGATGTAAGATTACTTGATGATATAAAGCTCTTTCATACATAAACACATATACATATACATGAATACCACTGGATTTGTTTCTCTAGACAGCCCTGGCTATCACATAAAGATATAAAAATCAGATATAGATGATATCAGAAAATACTGAAGAGCATCCTTGCTTCATTTGAATGAGGAGCCCTGGTGGCTCAGTAATTAAGCAATAGAATGTTCAGCCAAAAGTCAGCATTACTATAGATCTCTATGAAGCAGAATTGACCTGATGGCAAAGATTCTTTTGGTGTGTTCATTTGTATATGCCAGGCAAAGAAATAGTTGGAAAATAGGAATAAGAATGTATGGACCAAAATGTACAAGAAACTGAAATAGACCTGGAAACTGAAGTAAATAAATTTGGGACTGAATATAGGTATCATAAATATTTGAGAATCTTGTAGGTATTTTCTATTGTTACCTATTTGGTCTAGAGTATTTTAGGATAGTACTTACTTCCTTTACTTTTATATTTTTTGTTTTTATTAAATACTTTTACTGGGGGCTCTTACATATCTTATCACAATCTGTACATTCATCCAGTGTGTCAAGCACCTTTGCACATATGCCACCTTCATCATTTTCAAAGCATCCTCTTCCCACAAGCCCCTGATATCAGCTCCTCATTTCTTCCACCTCCCTCTTCCTCCCACCCTCCCTCACAAACCCTTGATAAGTAATAGATTATTATTTCCATATCTTACATCATCCTCCATTCCCCCTCACCCACTTTTCCATTATTTGTTACCTTGGGAGGGGTTTCTAGGTTGATTCTTGTGATCCATTCCAACTTTCTACCCCCATCCTCTCCTAATCCTCCTGGTATGTCTACTCTCATTGTTGACCCAGAGGGGTTTATCTATCCTGAATTCCCTGTGTTGTAGATACTTATCTTTACCTTTATTTTTATATTTTACTCATTTAGTATTACTTTAAAAAATAAATATCTAGCTTAGAATAATTACTTTGGAGAATTATAAGAAACAATTTAAAATTGTTTTTCAAAAACATAGGTGGGAATTTCTTCGAAATGATTATCTGTTAAAATATATAGTGTACAAATGACATGCAGGAGACATCCAAGCCGATATTAAGGAATATAACTAAGGATCTTTAACAGAAAACTTAAAAAATAAAATTTTACTTCAGAATCTAAATTGAACAAAAATAACAACAAAATATGTATCGGGTCAATTTTTTAAGGTATTGCTACATTATCATATAGGCCTTTATTAAACAAAAGCACTAAAATGTGAAGTTACTTTTTCTAGACATAGTTTCTTTCTTGGTGTCTACACTTCCAAATATGGTATTTCTATCCCTTGTACCCTTCCCAGGAAAATACTAAGCTCTTCTATGTACACCACATCAAAATAACAGTTTTTGCATCCACAAGAGAAATAAATTGTGTCCCTTTCAATATTCTTTTAAATATACATTTATATGACAACACACAGGTAGTGGATGGACTCATGCCCTCCCTCAATGCAGGAACGCTTTGTTCTAACAAAATGGAAATATCTGATGCTCGCCTTCCCAGCACAATCACTGAAGACAAAATGAGTGCATAAGTAAATGTGGTGAAAAAAGCTGATGCTGCCTAGCTATCAAAAGATATAAGATTTGGGATCTTAAAGGCTTGAAGTTTAACAAGTGGTCATCTAACAGAAAAGCAAAAAGCCCACATGGAAGAAGACCACCAGCCTCTGTGATCATGAGGTGTCAACAGGATCGGGAAACAGGCATCAGAAGACCCCAAACAAACAAACAAACAAACAAGCAAGCAAGCAAAAACATATTGTTCAGAATGAGGGGGGTTAGAGCAGAGACCCCAAACCCATCTGTAGACAATGGGACATTCCCTCACTGAAAGGTCACTAAGGCACAGTGTAGCATTGATAAAACACACAATATTCCTCTGGTCTCTTGAAGTTTCCTCACCCCCACTCTCATGACCCCAATCATGATAGTCTTTCACTGTGGGCTAGACCAGATCATGTGCACAGGTCCAGATAAGAAATAAGAGCTCAAGCAAAAACACACGGAATCCAGGAATAGGATTGGGAGTAGCAATACCAGGAGAGGCGGAAAGGGGAACTGATCACAATGATTGACACATAACCACACACACACATATGCGCGCAAACACACATACACCAGGGGGACGAACAATGGAAAGCATGGGGGAAAAGAAGACAGCGGATGTTTAAGATTTGAAAATAAATATACTGTGTATACTCGAATATAAGATGACCTATCAGTTGAGGCACCTAATTTTACCATAAAAACTGCATAAAAATGTGCTGAAAAACTCGACTTATACACAAATATATTATAATTTATCAAGGGGTCATGCGGGTGGCGGGGAGGGAGAAAAGAGGCACCTGTACCAAGGGCTCAATAGAAAGTAAATGCTTTAGAAAATAATGTTGACAACATATGTACCAATATGCGTGATACAATTGATGTATGGATTGTTATAAGTGCTGTAAGAGGCCCCAATGGAATGATCTTTAATTATAAAAAAAGAATTCATGAGAAGGAATTAAAATAAATGAAATTTTATATACATGTATTATTTTAGTTTGGGAGAGAAAAAAGAAGAATAAGCAGTCTGAAAGGCAAGAGCAGGGCAGCAGTGTGGAAATCCTCCTAGAGCCGCCCTGGTTACCCCTGAAGAAATAGCACAGGCATTGTCTTGATGGAAGCAATCCTTGGACATAACTTTCTCAGTTTTTCTCACCAATGCAATTTTCAATTTTCTTTAAATTCTGCAAACTAAGCCTCCATGATTAGCATTTTGGACTCACAAAAACCAGTCAGCAGTCACTGTTTTGCCTTGAATTTAAGTAGTTGTCCTATTTGCCTTGAATTTAAGTAGTTCAGCAACCCCCCTCACAAGACACTACTTTGGATAGTTTGATTGTTGGTAGTGATTTTTTAATTTTATTTTGGAAGGTAACATATTGATAAAAAGAAGAATCTATTACAGAGAATTTGTCTTTGACCATCCACTGAACACAGAGATGTATATTTAAAGTTTGGAATAAACCTGTGTGTGTATTAACTGTAAAAGTACTTTTTGACTTAGCCTCATATTTCAATATAAGAGAAAATATACAAATAAGGTAGTTGAACAAAATAGACTTTCAGAGAGTGAGAAAGAAATGTAACTGCAACGATTAGTACATACATTGTAAATATGAAGCTAAAAGGATTGATAAATCAACCTTTAATTTTTTCATAGAGTATAATAAATGATTGAGTTATCTTAATAATCAGTGGTTCACTTGAGAATTTCAGTAGAATTAGTTGATATTATGTAGGCAGATTTCAACATTCATAAATACAGATCATTTTAGCTGAAGCATAAGGTTTAAGCATGTTGCAAAATTTAGTATATGGACAGAAAAGTGTTATGTATATGACATTAAAAAACCAAGCATCTATAATTATGGGAAATGTGAAAATCAATGAACAACTGATCTGAAAGGTAAACAAAACAATAAAAAACTGTTTGCTTATATTAATAAATTACTTCTCATAAGGCAGGGTAGTGAACATTTCAAAGTTAATATTTTACTAAGGACACACAGTACTTTTAGGGATTTGTTTTTTTCAATCTCACAAAATCAATTTTTTTCTTATATGTATTGAAACTGGGCCATAAACAGTGAAATTAGCCTGCCACACATCACCTCTGTTCTTTCAGTTTAGTTGTCAAAATATAAGCTATGAACGACAATGAAGGCCCAAAATCCATTTGTAGGGCCCCACCTGGATTAAGCACCCCGCACCGCCGTGACTCCCCACTGACTCTGGACCATGGATGTGAGTGACCTTGTTCTCAGACAGAGGTCATTCTCGGGGAGATTACCAGATACATGGTTAGGTTAAAATGCTACACCTTTTCATTTGATCTCCCTTTTGACCAATTGCATGTCTGTTCCAGGTTTGAATATTTTCTGCTTCCTTTTCTATTAAGATTGTTTTATTTTGTCATGGTTGTTGGGATTTTATTAATTTTGGTCTTGGTGAATATGTTTCTGTATATGAAATCCAAGATTGAAAAATCTATAAAGACAGTAAATGGATGAATGATTTCCTAGTGGCTTGGCCGGGGAAGGGTGGGGAAATGGGGAGCTAACAAACATGGGGAACCACTGCAACTTGTCTCTGAGCCACGATGTGCATGTCAGTTTATTGTGCTGTGGTGGCTTGGGAGTGCAGGGACACTGGAAACTCCATACCCATAGTTCAAACAGGAGCAGGGTTAGCAGAGCTTCCAGACTAAGACCGACTACAAAGAAGGAAAGAGCTGTCCACTTCTGTGGAATTAGTCACTGAGACCCGGATGGAGAGCCTAGAAACAGAGTCAGACACTCCTAAAGGGAAACAGAAAACTGTTAGGGAAAATGCCAGAGAATGAGCGCCTCAGGTCTGCGGGCACTCAGTTATGATGGAGGAAGAGCCACCTTCTCAGAGTACAGTCCAAACGATGGAGCAGAGGGAGTCACACCTGAGAGACTGACGTCTCAGAGTTTGCCATCGGCTAATGGGGTCAGACTCACAATGAGAAGAAACAGTTACAAACGCCGATTAATAATAGCAACTTGGAATGTGCAAGTTGAATCTAGGACATTTAGTGGAGGGAAAAATTAAATTGAACGCATAAAGATCATGGACTGGTATTGGCCAATTTGATTCAGACAACCATATGGTCAACTAGGCTTGGGATCAAATATTTGAGAGAAATGGCATCAGATTTATCATCAAAATGACGTTTTGAGATACGTTAAAAATATTCTAGCTCCACATTGCAAGATTGAAGGATTCTATGGAGAATAACAGACTATACAAAGGAATTGATTGCCAACTGCTGAGGAAATAGCCACTGAAAACCTCGTGCGTTTCATGGAAATATTGTCAGGCACTGATGGCCTAGTGAATGGAAGCTGAATATTGTCAGCAAGGCTGCAGGAGGAAAATCCTGGGGAACACTTATGATACACTTTCAGCGAAAATCAAAGCAAAATGTTCTTGCATTAGAATTTTTGTCATAAATGTAAAAGAGATTTAAAGACTGATGCGAACACAAAACAAGTCTGAAGTAATAACCAGCGTGTGATTATGGAGCTCCTGATACAGGCCTTTCTTTGCGTGGTGCAGTTTGTTTTGAACTACTGTCAACAATTGTCATGGAGTCAGTTTGGAGAACATAGAAGAACAGCCCTAGGATTTCCAACACTGTAAAGTTTAAGGAACCACTCACTACCATCCAGTCAATTCCGACTCATAGTGATGCTACAGGACAGATGACAACCTGCACCTGTGGGTTTCCAAGACTTTAACTGTTTATCGCAGTAGAAAGCCTCATTTTTTTCCTTCAGAGCCGCTGGTGGTTTTGAACTGTTGAATTTGAGATTAGCAACCCAAAATGTAACCAAAGAACTTCTATACTTTTAAACAGGACACCACATTTTTTTTAATCTGTATGCTGAGCAAATAACCAGAGAAGCTGGGAAAGATGATGCTGAATTATATGAAGAAGAATGCAGTATCAGGAGGGGAGGAGAGCTTACCACCAACCTTCAACATGCAGATGGCATATTTGATTGCTGAAAGGGAGAACTGGAAGCATTTTCTGAAAAGATTAAAGATTGTAGCCTTCGGTATTGATCACAACTCATTGTAAAGAAAACCCAAGTCATCACAAGTGGACCAATAGATAACATCATGATGGATAGAGCAAAAAAATGTGAACCTGTCAAGGATTTTATCTTGCTTGGATCCACAATCAATGCTCGATGGAAGCAGTAGTACATCTGCTGCACAGGCCTCTTCAACGTGTTGAAAAGCAAGGATGCTACATTCACAGCTAACCTGACCATGACTCAAACCATGGTGTTTGAAATGCCACATATTCATGTGAAAGTTGGACGTTGACTAAGGAAGACCAAAGAAGAATCTATGCGTTTGAACTCTGGTATTGGCAATGAGTAATGGAAACACCAGGGACTGCCAAAGAACAAACAGCCCTAAGACGTCTTGGGTGATTTGGCCATGTTGTTTGGAGAGACCAGACCCTGGAGAAGGACATCCAACATAACAACAATTGTGAGGAAGGTGCAAGACAAGGCATTAGGAATTGCAGCTGACTAGATAGCACCTACCAATAACAGCAACAGTTTGTAAGGAAGCAGACTGCCACATCTTTCTGCTAAGGAGTGACTGATAGGATATAAAGGCCAATATTTCAGTTAACAACAGACGTGCTCTCACCAGTATGTCCTCAGGGCCTCTGTAAGTGCTCTACCACTAGCAGAAAATCTATATTAACTAAGTCAGAGGTCTCCTGAGAAGCCAGGTTGAGGATTCGCTTCTAAAGGGTAGTAGCCTTCAAAGTCCGAGAGTACACATAGTTTACCCTGTATGCGTGGGATGGCTATGAATCAGCATGGATTCTTTGGTAACAATAGCAGCAGCCAACAAAGATGTGTACCCCAGAGTTAAAATATGTGGCACAATATAGGTTAACTAATAAGATTCATGCCATAATGCACTATTTTTTCCCTTTATTTCTCTACAATTGACAGCCAATATGTGAAATTTAACACAAATTTCTGAGCAAAAGGCTGTCTTCTTGTCTTCATAAATTGCATATGGTTATTGAAATATTTGTTGCCGAGCTTGTGGCGCACTGGTAGAAATATAGACATTTGGTTCATTTCCGGGACAGGAAATAGGAAAAATCATAACTAAAATTCCAAAACATGCTTTGGATTATGGCTTTCTAGACTTTGATAAAATTATGATGATAGATACATTCTCTTTTTATTTGATCATTTTCTGAAATGAATAGACTTTATCATAAAGCATAAATAAATAATCAAAATCCTTTCTGATAAAAATTCTTTCAATTCTGAGAATCTATCAATGTCTGGCAAATATATAGAACTTTATTAGTCTCCAAAAGGAGCTTTTAATGTCTTGCTACTATCAGAACTATTGGGGTCTTCTCTCTTTCTTTTTAAATTATTTTAGTGGGGGCTCATACAATCCATACATTCATCCATTGTGTCAAGCACATTTGTACATTTGTTGCTATCATCATTTTTAAAACATTTTCTTTTTACATGAGTTCTTGGTATTAGCTTCTCATTTTCCCCCTTCCCCCCTCCCTCATGACATATTGATAATTTATATTTTTATGTCTTTTTAAAAAAATCATTTTATTGGGGGCTCATAAACTCTTATCACAATCCATACATACATCAATTGTGTAAAGCACATTTGTACACTTGTTGCCCTCATCTTTCTCAAAACATTTTTTCTCCTCTTAAGCCCTTGGCATCAGCTCCTCATTTTTCCCCTTACGTCCCCACTCTGCCTCCCTCATAAAGCCTTGATAATTTATAAATTATTATTTTGTCATATCTTACACTATCTGATGTCTCCCTTTACCCACTTTTCTGTTGTCCATCCCCCAGGGAGGAGGTTATATGTAGATCCCTGTAATCGGTTCCCACTTTCCACCCCACCCTCCCTCTACCTTCCAAATATCACCACTCTCACCACTGGTTCTGAAGGGATCATCTGTCCTGGATTCCCTATGTTCCCAATTCTTATCTGTACCAGTGCACATGCTCTGGTCTAGATAGATTTGTAAGGTAGGATTAGGATCATGATAGTGGTGGTGGTGGTGGTAGAGGCATTTAGGAACTAGAGGAAAGTTGTACATTTCATTGGTGCTCTCATGCACCCTGACTGGCTCATCTCCTCCCTGTAACCCTTCTGTAAGGGAATGTCCAGTTGCCTACAGATGGGCTTTGGTTCCCCATTTGGCACTCCCCTCATTCACAATGATATGATTATTTGTTCTTTGATGCCTCATACCTGATCCCTTCCATGCCTCCTGATCACACAGGCTGGTGTACTTCCTCCATGTGGGCTTTGTTTCTTCTCAGCTAGATGGCTGCTTGTTTTCCTTCAAGCCTTTAAGACTCCAGATGCTATATCTTTTGATAGCCGGGCTCCATCAGGTTTCTCCACCAAATTTGCTTATGCACCCGCTTTGTCTTCAGCAATTATATCGGGGTCTTCTTTTGTCCTTAGGTTTTAGGGAAAATTTAAGACATTGATAAGGTTCCTTTATAAACAATGGCTTAAGGAGTATTGTAGCAGGGCAAACTGAAAAATAATTTCCACTTTCAAGTACTGGCTACAGTGTTGTAGCCAACGAACACAAAATTATCCATTTTTCTTAGGCTTTCGTTGCTATAATTCATATATTAATTCATCAAAATTCGCTTTCAAGAGGCATCATATATGTTGGACATAGTTTAGACAATTGAGATAAATTGCACAAAGGTAAAGAAAGGAACGAAAGAGAAGAGAGGGAAGCCAGAGGGATACATTTCAATGATAAAGAATGCCGACAGAAAGTGCAGCAGAGACATACTTATTGAAGCTTTGTAATAATTAGATTCTGTGTCAAAAAGGCTAGGCCAGGAGTCTCTGTTTTGTGGCAGTTAGGATTGACAAAATCCCGTGTGTGTAGTTTAACAGCGTGTAATCAACTTCAGGATGTGATCTTCTGTGAACCACTGGTTAGTTGTGAGAAAATTATGATAGATTACAAATGATGGTGCATTTCTTTGGCAGTACGGCTTTCTGCTTTATAAATAAACACTGTGGATGATATTTTTGCTTCTTCCTGCTCTGGATCCTGAATTCGGTTCATTGACCTCTGGTTCTTTGGACTTGAGGCAAAGGCCCACCATATTGCCTCCTGATGCCTGGGAGCTTGGTCTAACCTGTGTCTTGTTAACCTTGGGCTCTTCCACCTGTGTATTTGTCAGTCTTGGTCTTCCTGGTTCATCAGCCCAGCAGCTTTGCAGATCTGAAAAAGTCTCTAGCTTAATACCTGACCCATGTACTTGATCTGAAAGTGTGTGTGTGTTCACTGGATTTGCTTTGCTAGAGTCTAAACAGAGTTAAATATGCATATTTGTGTAATAGCTTGTCAAACTGTCAATCTAGTGCATCCTTCATTTATGAACAATGAAAATTTATATTTATCCTATTGTCTGCTTTCTTATTTTGTAATTCCATTTTTCAGCAATACGTAGATCATTAACATAAACAAAAATATTTCTAAGTTATTTCTAAGTATGATTAAATAAGACAAATCTACCTAGCTATTGTCTTCATTATAGAAATTTTCATATTTAATTTAGATTTATTGTTGTAACATGTAGGATGTGTTTTTCTCTTAGTATTTTGAATATTGCAGCTTGGAAATAAGTTTTGTTTTTTCAGAAGCAAAAAAAAAAAACCCTCAGTATTTTCTCAAATATATTTGAAAGTAATGTATCCATAATACCATATATGCTATATTTGATAGCCTAGCCTAGTTATTTGTATACATAATATATATGTGTGTGCTTGTGTGTAATTATACTGATTATTATTGTTTTCAGTAGAAGTTCTTCCTTACTGAGAATGCATTAAAGGATTTTAATTGATAGGTTCTGAAAATCGTTTTATATTCCTGCAGAATTTTACCAACAAAGTAAATCGAGCAAAAGAGTGAAACGACCATGCTTTCCACGAAGCTCAGATGACACTTCTACAAAATGAGTTTCCATTCCGTTACGTTATGAGGAAGAATTAGTTTTCTGGCCTTTGGCTCCAGATGATGGACTCCTATAATTAGACTTTTAAGTTCTGCATGTGATTAAATCTGCAATCCTTTGATTTCCCTCATCAAAGCATATTATATAAGTTTTTGAACCTCTCTATTTGCCTCCAAGCCTTTGTGCATCTCTCATTATGTAATCTCAAAAACAGTTTAATAGGACATTTATTTTGAGTTTCATAAATATAAATACCTTCAGGATTTCTTTAATACGTTAGATAAGAATTAGTATGAAGGTTCCCATTTTTATTTGTAATAGAATTATAAAAATTATTTCATAAAATCGGAAGGTTCTATAAAGTAGGTATGGAAAAGTAAATCTTTAGAGAAACTTATATTTACATGGATTTGGGTTTTTTGGCATCAAAAGAAGGTGGCAAATGGGTCTGCCAAATTTGGAAGGGACAAAGCCAATAAAATAAAATATCTTTCTCTTATGTATAGCCCCTGGCATGTTGTAGTTGCTTAGGAGATGTTCATTTAGCTATAATTATAGTTATATGATATTATAATTATAGATAATTATATAAATGATTATATAATTTATTATGGTAATGAAAATGCCTCAGAGCTGGTGAACAAGTAATCACTGGGATTAAGATCTTCCTGGAGGTGTCCACATTTCAGACTTTCTCACTTTATGCAATGCCAATTAGCAAGAATATGTGCTTAATAAAAACCAAGATAAATGACATAAAAGAAGAATGTTATATTCCACCCCTTACTCAGATATACATACATACATATCTATTAATATATATTTGGAACTATATGCTCAATTATTAATTTATTATTGTCAGGATTTTGTTATTTTGATGGTACCATTTACACAGTTAAACTTTTTAATTTAAAACTCAGTAAAGCTTGCAAAGGTGGAGCCTGTACGAGGTGGAAGCCTATCTGAGAATGAGAACGAAGATATTTTTACTTTCTGAGAGTAAATTAGAACAACCTGTGACTGTTGAAGCAGAAAATGTGGCCGATCTGGAAAAACAAGACAATCAAGTCGAGTTCTAGCTCTCAGTGGCTTCGCTTCATAAGAAACATTGCTAGTTAGTTTGAATGTAGTGACTTGATGGAGAGGAAACCATACGGCACATATATTTAAGGATGTAAGTGTTTATACTAAGCTGTCTTATGAGTTGGTGTAATGCTGGAAGCTACGTGTGTAATATCAGCAGGGTGATGCATGGTAGACAGGCTTCCGTGGCGCATCCAGGTGAAGACAGAGAGTGAAAAGAAACGCCTAAGGAACTAGCCAATGAAAACATTGTCAATCACTTAAGAAGATTTTCTGACAACTTGCTTTGGACACTTCCCTAAGAGGCGTAACCACTGGAATTGTCCAGCAGGTTTGGTGAAGTATAGAGCAGTAAGAGAAAGGAGTAGCCTCGTTGAGATATGTTGGCGGAATCCCACAACTACCAACCGGACGGTTCATAGCAACCTGTGGGACCGGGAACAACTGTGACTCTGCCCGAGCATGCAGGCTTAAGAGCGGCAACAATCATGGGGATGGTGCAGGTACGGGCACTGTGAATCTCAGTGGATTGATTGCAGCTATTATAATACTGATTACAAGGCAGTTTCATGTATCTTTGAACCTACTTTCAGGCCTAGGTATTTATGTAAAATTGAGGCCCCCATATTTTCCTTCTTTTCGCTGCCTATTTCCAGTCCCTCTGGTCTTCATTTAGCCACTGTGTGCCAGGTGTGAGTGATTCGTTTGGGCTCCACATAATCCCCCTGCTGTTTCTCATTTCCATGGAATTGCCTATACCCGTCTTCCTGCATGGGATGTCTATGTGATGAGCTTGAATTCTACAAGGCTTATAGCTAAAACTTTCTGAGCTTGTATTTTGATATTTTACAAATATTGACTCTATTAATCCTTCTAAGAATTCTGTGACATAGATATTGTTCTTATACACATTTAGTATACAGAGAAGGACACTATCTAGGGAACTTAGCTAGCTTAGACTGTGTTCAGAAGGTAATCACGTTAAGGAGTGATGCAGTTGTGCTTAATTACTAGTAATCTGAACCCAGAACTTTAACTTCTTTGCTGATGTATGGCTCACCATAAGGAACTAAGAACCTTGATCATGAGGCAAATGAGTAAGGATCTACCTTGTGGAATTTTAAGCTGGAAATGGTTCCATCAGGCTTTGTCATTTTTTATGTTCTATTTGAGGAAAACAAAAACAGTAACAAAAATGCAGCCTCAGGTCCTAACCAGATGATTCCATCCATGAAACCATTCATTCAGAATAATATCTCATCCCCCTCCACATGTCTCCCTTTTCTGTCCTCCAAATATCCTCTAATATTTACCATTCTTTTCTCTGTCCTACGTGACTTCTGTGTTTTCAAGTGGTCCTTGATTACTATAACAGATAGTTTTTAACGCTTAATCTCACTCTACATTATTTTAGCATCTTATGCTAATGCCAGGTTGGTCATTATCTTATGAAAATTGCAGAGATGGTTTCATGTATAGACATTTCTGATTTCTTGAAACCATTTTCTACTTTCTAATTACATATACATGAAGTTTTCAAAATATTTATGAAAAATGGAATTTAAAGACAGTGGATTTTCCATAAATTTTATAAAGCCCGTAATACACACACACACACACACACACACACACATAAAGTTGCAACTGATTCAATGAGAGTGTTTTTTTAAAGCTATATATCATTAATTTATATGGATCTTTGGTGTCAACCCACAGTGGTGTACATTAATGAATACGGGAATTTGAATGACGACCTAGAGACAGGGTCCTTAAGACAGGTTGGACATTAGTGTCTCCACGTGGTAGTTGTGATAGTTTGGGCATGTTGGGCTGTATGAGAAATATGGCTGAAGGGCACCCTAGAAAATGTGGAAGCCGGTTAACCTTCAAGAGTGTCCGCAATAGAGGATATATTGTTTAATGCAAAACAAAACAAACCCACTGCCACTGGTGACGGTTGACCCATCGCTACCATATAGAACAGACTAGAATTGCCTCATAGGGTTCGCGAAGCTTGAAATCTTTACGGGAACACATAGCCTCATCTGTCTCTCACAGAGCAGGTGATGGGATCCAACTGCTAAACTGGAAGTCAGCAGCCCAGTGCTTAGCCCCCTACTCCACCAAGACTCCCTTGATGTAAAATGCCAGTGCCCTGATCTAGCTAAGATCATTACTACTGTCAATATTTTAAACTAAATTTTCACCACAACACACATAATTGATTATGGTAGCCTCTGGTTTTTTTAGTTTCTGTCTTTGCTTGTGGTCTCTTAAGATTCAGATACTGCAGCATGGAGTTAGCCTAAATTGGTCCAATATCCTTCTATCAACGAGGCTTAAAAAAATTAGAACCAGAGGCAAATCAGAGACAATATTAATGGAATGATCAGCACGATAAACCCGACTTGAATGGTTAAAACCCTGTCATTGATTTCCTCTCTGGTGCACATTAAGCTTGACCAAGTTTTCAACATTTTGAGTATTTTTGTTTGCTCGTATTGGGGTTTATCTCAGATGTACTTTGTCATTGAGGGTGGCTCTCCTGAACTTCTGTTACATAGTTTTCTGTTTTTCAGTATATAAATCCCAGGATTGGTGAATCTACAGGGACACCAAATAGAATAAAGGCTTCTGGGGGTGGAAGGTAAAGAAGGGGGCCTAAAAGGGAGCTAATGTCATTGAGTTCAAGGAGGAAATGAATGTTTAAACAAATTGTGTTAGCATTTGTACAATACCGCTCGTTGTGACTGACCTATGGCACGATATATCTACATTAGCTCCCAATAAAATGTTTTTGAAAAAAAAACCTATGAGGGGAAATATCTATCCTGTTCTACATAATGCCATTTTATATATTGCCATGCTTAAAGTTATGTAATCTCTCCATTATATACTAAAGCAGTCCCTCTGTCTGCATTATGTGAAGTCCAAAATATAATATCATGCAAGTACAAGTGATGACAACTTTTCTCACAATAACTTAAGGCAAAGAAATATATTTACATGAAGAATCCAAATAAAAATTGGAAGTGTAAGAAGCACTGGTAGACGGTTGAGTGTGAACTATTCCTTTCTTGATTGTTTTCTAGGCTGTTTTGCTCTGAATGCCTGTCTAATTATTTCTTAGAAATAGTGGCTTTCCCCATCCCCCACCCCCACCACACATACAAAGTTTAGCACAATTACAAACAATTCTAGAGCATCACATTTCAGAGTTTCTGTCCTTGGAAGAACAAAGGTGGACTGTTTTTTCATTTCCAGTTTATAAAATTCTGCAAGTTCTCTCATTAATTGGGTAGACTTATGAGGCTGTGTCATGAAAGGTTGGCTAATAAAGGAAACTCACAGTGTAAATAGGAGTAGAGAAATATTTCTCAAAAGAACAAGGAAAACTATTCTAACAGACAATGAAAAATCAAAACACAGTGTTTCCCATTTTTCTTCCACTTGATCTCATCAACAAGTTGCTTACTCTATGTTTGATGGTTCGAACCCATTTAAAGACAGACAGGCAATAAATCTTCTGTAAAGATTTACAGCCCCCGAAACTCCACGGAGCAGTTCTGCTTTGTCCAACAAGGCCATCAGGACCAGTGGGAATCAACTGGGATGCAGTGTGATGAGGGTCTTCATGAATACAAGTTTGTGTGTTCTTATGCCAGTGCAGAGGATATTTCCTTACCAACATTATAATTGATAAGCTTCAATGTCTTCTAAGATGTTTCTTGTTCATTGTCCGGATTTCAAATACTTATAAACCAATGGCAGATACTGGGACTTGGTTCAGATGCACTTTGCTTGGGCCAGTGGAAACGGCTTTGTCCTGCACTATCTTTCTTTTTAGAGTTATGCTTAGCCCATTTTTGTAGCCAATACGTCAGTCCTTCTGAGGGGTCTTCCTCTTTCACCCTGCCCCCCACCTCCCACTTTGCCAAAGAAGCCACCAGGACCTTCTTTGGCTCATTTCTTTCTTTGAACTAGACACACATATGAATCTCTTCCAGTCAGTTCATGAGATCGCTGTCTTCTAAATTTTATGTCATAGATGAGTGATTGAAGGCTTCCGGTCCTTCACCAGCTTATTGTAACATTTTAATTGGGTTTCCATCCATTCCTGGAGTCTTGTTTTGGCGAATGCCTCCAATAACTGGGACTTCTTCCTTCAAATGCCTTTGGTTCTTGATCAGATCCCACCTCTTGAAATGTTTAAACATTGACTGATTCTTAATGGCAAGTTGACTCTGCATATGCTTTCCTTCTCCTTTGATGCTTCCTGAAAAACTCAACATTTTCCCATGAAATCCTTCAATATTTCACCATGAGACTTAATTTTTTTCTTCAGTTCTTTCAGCTTGAGAAATGCAGTAACTGTTCACTGTTTAGGGCTTGTCAACTCCAACTTCTTGTACATTTATGATAATAATCCATCTTTATAATAATCTATTTTTACTTCGTCTGTTTTTCTATGTGTCTTAGTTATTCTATGCACAAGAGAAAGTTCTAGAATCTCTGTTGACCTCCACTTTGATCTTTTATTTCTTTCTTGTCTAATGAAACTTTTGCTTTCTTCAATATGATGTTCTTGGTCTCATCACATTGCGTGTCAGCTCCTGTCACTAGTGTTCACTAAGTTAAACCTATTCTTGAGCTGTATTTTAAATGAAGGTAGGTTGTACTCCATGATGTAATTGGGTTGTGGGAAAGGTTTATTGGGTGATTACGTTCTAGTTTCTTAAGGTGGAGCGGCAGGAGATTTTCTCTCTGCAGTTATAAATTTCCTTCTGAGTGTTACTTTAACAGCACCATAATGTTGATATGTCATTCTAATTTAATTTATAGATAGATATAGATTTATATAAATCCCTGTGATTTCCTTTTGGCCTCATTATTTATTTAGGTACATGTTGTTTTATTATGTATATTTGTCAGATGTTACATTATTAATTTTAAAATTATTTATTTTATGTTTAGATAATACACTCTATATGATTTCAATCCTTTAAAATTTATTCATAATTGGTTTATGGCCTAGTGTTGTAGAGAATGTTCCATGCAGCTTTGAGAAGAAGTTTCTGCTTTAGGTCAATGTTTTCACTGGAGGGTTTTAAACTTTTCACGTTATAATATTGTTCACATTTTCTGTATCCTTTTTAATCTTCTCTCTAGTTCTATTCAGTATTGAAAGTGGAGCATTGAAGTTTTCAATCATTATTGTTCATTTTTCACTTTTGCATTGTATCAACATGAAATATCCTCGTCCCTTTTCACAAATACTGTCTTAAAATCTACTTTGTCTCATATTTGTTTGCATTACATGTTTGCTTCTATCCTATTACTTTAAACCTATTTCAAAAATATATCTTGAGTGGGTCTGGGATATGTGGCATATAACGCAAATTAAAACCAAAACTGCCATAGAGTCAAATCTGACTTATAGCAAACCTCCAGGACAGAACAGAATTGCCCCTGTATTTTTGTGAGACTATAAATTTTTACAGGAGTAGAAAAACCTCTTCTTTCTCCCTCAAAGAGCCTAGTGGTTTTCATGTGCTGACCTGTTTCTGTAGCTGAACCCATAAACCACCACACCCCTAGTGTTCTTGTATATACCATGTAGTTAATTATTATTATACCCATTATGCTAATCTCTGCACTTGATTGGGATATTTATTCCTTATACAAGTCATGTCAATACTTAAAAAGTAGGATATGCAACTACCATTTTGCTATTTATATTCTGTATGCCATCTCCTTCTTGGGTCCTTAATGTTCCCAAAGCTGCTTTTTAGTGCTAAATAAATATGTCTTGTCATTTAAGTTAACATAGGTTTCACTTATTTCTATAACTATATTTTTCAAGTTATCTTCTTAGTGCTTATGCTGTGAGTTCCAATTAACTTATCAACATATAATAATTCATTTCATATTAATGTCAAATTAATAATGTATAGACCTTTGTTGCTATATAACTACATTTTTTTCTTCCTTGCATATGCAAAGAAAATTGCTTCTTTATACATTATAACAACATTAAGAAATGAAACTTTATAGTTATTAGTGTAAAAAGGTATATATATATATATATATATATATATATATATATATATATATATATATATATATATAATTCAGGCAGAAAGAAAAAGAGTTACAAAGAAATTATAGATCTCAGTTTATCCTACTTGGAACATTTTTCTTGGATTTATAAAATATTATCAGAACCTAAATCGTGAGATTCATTTCTGAAATCTATATGGAAAATAAGCCTCTGGTGATTTCCCTATATCCATAACAGAGCGATGGGAAGAGACTGGTCACAACAGAGAGATTTCAAGAGATGACTATAAGACATCAAAATGATAAACCTAACTTGAAAGTTAGTTTCAATTGCTGCCTTGTCTATTGATGCCCCTCTGATGCATGCGGGGTCTGATATGGTTTTCAACATTTTCTGTGTTTTGCTTTTTTATACTGGGGTGTATTTCAAATATATTGTCATTAGGGGTCACCCACTTTTATTTTTGTTATATATTTTTCTGTTTTTCAGCAAATGAATCCTGGGGTCGATCAACCTCTAGAGACAGCAGGTAGAGTAAGGAGTTAGAGTGGAGGATGGGATAAATGGAGCTGATAGCAAAGAGTTCATGGAGGAAGATAATGCTCTAAAACTGATTGTGGTGGCAATTGTCCAATACTACTTGATATGACTGAACTGTAGAACAATATAATTTCTACATTAGCTCTCAATAAAATGGTTTGGGGAGATAAACAACTTTGGAAAGTTATTTTTCTATTATGTACTCAAATATTATTTGTGCCACATTCTCTCTCTCTGATGTTTCTGGAGGCTCCCTTTGTGTATAGGATGCTGTATTTGATGATTTTCCAGAGGTTTCTGTGCGTCTGCTCTTTTTTTTTTTAATTCTGGTCTCCCAACAATTTCTACTGATAATTCTCAATAAATGCTTCACTTAAAGCAAGTTGTAAGTCAGGTAAAATTAGGATAAATGCTACTTATTTGAACTGAACTAGATGAAAGTTTCCAAGAGTTTTCATTCCGTTCAATTCAAAGAGTCAATTCCTTGTGAACATGGCCTTGTGGTATCTCCAAACCCCCTTCCTTGTCCTCCAACACCAAGGAAGCAGAGGCAGTGTCAGTCCGTCGACTCAGACTCATAGCCACCCTGTCGGTATGGGAGAGTGTCCCACGTGTTTCCAAGACTGTAACTCTTTACAGGTGTAGAAAGCCCATCTGTCTCCCCCAGCCTCAAAAGCTACATGCTTACCTCTGAGACTCTGCAGAATCAACTCTAGAACACCTCCATAAAATAAAATCACAAAAAGCCAGTCATTTCATTTACCCCAGTGCATATAAAATGAACCTTTATTCTATAACTTATTGAGTGTACAGTAGCATTATTTTAAAAGTTTAAAATATCCTGAGAATTATCAAAATGATATGTAAAGAAAGGAAGTGAGGACATGCTGTTAAAACTGGCCCTTTTAAATTTTTCAGCATAAGGTTTCCATCAATATTTAATTTGTAAAATCTGCCTTATTCCTATGAAATAAGGTGAAATAAGCCTATACGAGGCTCCTGGCTTTCCTGACTAGTTTCATCATGTGTGTTGCTATGCAAGGCTACCTCAAAGCTGGGAAGCAGAGGCTGGGGTGGAGCACATTAAAGTGAAACATCCGCTCTTCTTATTGAAAGGCAGTGATCATTCTTGAATACATATGTGTCAGCTTATTGAAAAGGTTTGCTTCACTTTCAGAGTTGTGGGGAAAAGTTGACTTTGACGATTTTTCCTAGTCTCTCATTTCTTTTAAGGAGGAGCAGATTTTTGGAAGTCCTCATTCTATCATTACTACTGACATCACTACTCTGACCAATTTTTGTCATGTTTAATTTTTTTTAAGAATTTTACATGGTGCCCAAATATTACCACGTGTTTCAGCTATTAATAACAATATCAGCTCTCTGTCCCTAATTTAATTGCAAAGTACTATACAATGTTCTGGTTGTTGAATAGTTATTTGAAGAAATTTATTTTATTAAACACTTTTTTAAATCATTTTATTGGGGGCTCTTACAACTCTTGTTACAATCCATACATCAGTTGTATCCGACATATTAGCACACATTTTCCATCGTTCTTTTCTAGACATTTACTTTCCATTGAGCCCTTGGGATCAGCTCCTTTTTTTCCCTCCTCTCCACCTCCCCAACACTTGTGCCCCCTTGATAGGTAGTAGATTGTTAATTATTTTCAAATATCACACCAACCGCTGCTACCTCCCTCTGTGGTTTCTGTTGTTCTTCCCCCTGGACAGGGGTGCGTGGTTACGTGCCATTCATTGTGATCGGTGGCCCCCTTCATCCCTACCTCTCCCCTCTTCCCCCTACCCTTTTGTTATTTCTATTCCAATTACTGTTCTTGGGTTCCATGTGTTGAGAGTTTTATCTCTTGCCTGTACCTATGTACATGCTTTTGTCTAGTCCAGATTGGGGAGTGGCCTGGGGTCATGATGGGGTGTGTGTGTGTGTGTGTGTGTGTGTGTGTGTGTGTGTGTTAGGAGGCCTCTAGGGGTCAGAGGTATATTATGTGACCCATCAGTACTCTATTGGACCATTATTGCCTCATCCTTTCCCCATGAACCCTCTGTGGGGTCATGTTCCATTGTCCATAGATGGGCCTTTGTTCTCCGCACCAACACCCCGCCATGAAGCCTCCTTTTAATGGAAGTTAAGAAGGACAATTTAATAATACAAAGAAATAGGATGTTAAATTATTTTGTAATATTGAAAGGAATCACCACTCCTTAATATAAAAAAATAGCCACCAATTGGCTATCATTGTTGTAGACAGTGAACAGAAGAAACAGTTTATATGGACAGATAATACTCTATTTGCATTAATATTTTTTAGCAAATAGAAGCAATGTAAACTTTGGGTAAGAATTTTTAACATTGATAATAATAAACATATTATGAACATGGCTGCATTCAAAATTCCTTTCACAAAGATTAAAAATGGAAAGGTTAAGGCAGGTTAGGTAATTTAATGTAAATGTATTTATGATGTATTATATCAAAGGGATTGCTTACTCAGCACCGAAGTATAGTTGTTTCTTGTTTCAATGGCAAGACATTTGCTCACAGTTACAACCCATGGCTTCTGATCCAGTGAAAATACAGTAAAAGCTCCTAACAGCCCAGCTGCCATGCCGGGATGGATCGTCATGCAGTTTAGCTACCCACAATGCCCGATTTTCCCAATTAGTTTCTGCTTTATGATTCATATTATTTTATCTTAGGAGGGAAAACAGTGTGTCGAATCAACATAAGGAACTCAGCAATTTATAAATGTGTTGAGAGGTCAATGATGGGGAAACAGAGGCAGGAGAAGTCTGTTTAAAGAACAGTGACTTGGCCTGCTGGCAAGTGATGTTTCTTGTATGGCTCTTCTCTCATAACTGCCACCGTACGATCAGGTGAGGTTATGCACCGTAGAAAGAAGGGATTGCTCAGTTGTTTACCCATTCCCCCAGGCTCTAAGGGCTGGGGTGTCTCTGAAGCAGGAGCAGAGAGGGGAATTTCAGGGCTCCTAGAGTGCAACACATTTGCCATCTCTCTGAAGTAGGGGAGGCCTATCCCAGAGATTGAGGCAAGGAAACCATGCGTGCTGTGACTATGAGATTGGGAATCAGAGCAGGAAGTTGGCTTCCTGGCCCATGGAAAAGAAGCCCATGGACCACGTAGTTTAAAGGCTGAGAATTTGATAGAGACTTGGCTGCTGGCTGATGGGAGGTGTTGTTGTGGGCTGTATCCTTAATGTTTTGTCATCCAGGCTTGTGGTGAACTGTTAGCATCTCTGACAAAGTCCTCCCTTCATTTGAGTATTGTCTGTGGGTTCTGTGTGGCTGCTTCAATGAATTATCAAACCCAGCATAGAAGTAACATGTCATGGGGGGAACGGTTGACATCAGAATAAGTGAAAAAGAGTGGAGAATGGGTGTTGGAGACGGCCTTCTCCTTGCTGTGTACTGCAGGACTGCAATGAACAGACGTGAATGTGGCTGCTACTTCTGACAGCGTACATAGGAAGTTATATGATGCTAGATTTTTATTTATTTAATTTTAGCAATCATGCTAAAAATTTACTACCAATAATGAAATGAATATTATGAAAATTAAATGAAATTGTGTAGCGTGAAAATTTAATTATTTCATCACTTTTTAAATATGTTGGTCTAGTACTTATTGCAGTTTAGTTTTCCCATATTTTTCAACACTCAAGTGATGATTATCGATTTCAATCAACCCACACAGAAAACTCTCTTACTGTGGTAAGAATTTAGGACATAAAAATGCAGGTCTTCGGGTATCTTAAGAGTATTTACATTCGCACACAAATCCTAGAACAGATATTCCCTCTGCACAGGACATTGCCTGGATGAAATATTTTGGTTATTGCTCGCGTAATTGGAGTCTTCGTGAAAGATCACAGGTGATCGTTTTTCACTGAAAACACTCCCTTTACGTGTCATCAACTGCTGTTGTGCAGCTTGAGAGAATCAAGACGATGTCCAGGAAGATATCAATAACTTAACTTGCAACCTGCTGTTAGGAACCCGACAGCCGAATCGATGCTTCTTTTCCCGAGCAACTGTGAGCCTGTTGCCAGCAAGTCTCATTCTCGCTAAACAATGTTAACGGAAAGCAATAGGAAGAGAAAGAGGTATAGCCCCAGCCATGCTAGGCTTTGAGCACTGTCATTAATAATTTTTCAGATTTTATTAGTTTTATTTATAGTCTTTCTGAATGAAAAAAATCAGATTTGGTCCAAATGTGTTAGTAAAGAAATCTTTTAGAGTTTTGAGTTGGGAAAATTGGCCAAAGAAATTATTTCAACTTCTATACATAATATGTCTGTAAATAAGTCTTCATCTACATATAAATATATATGTATATATTCACACACACATATATTCATATATCAAAGTTGATATGTGAGTATATAGAATAGCTATAGCAGTATATTATGTATACATACATGTAATCTACTCATATATGTAGGCGGCTATATATCTGTATATATTTGGCACAGTGGGTTACACATTGGACTGCTAACCACAAGATCAGCAGTTTGAAACCAACAGTCACTCCATGGGAAAAGGATGAGGCTTTCTACTCCAGTAAAAAGTTACAGTTTCAGAAACACACAGAGGCAGTTCTACTCTGTCCTATAGGTCAGTTATGAGGCTGAATTGACTCGATATTAATGCGTTTGTTTTTGCTTTTGTCTTTTATGTCTACTCAAAAAGATTAACTAGTAGAAAATTCTGATGGCTATTTTAAATATTTAATGAGGAGAAACATCTGTGACTGTAAAGGCAGATAATTTGATAAAATACATATATTTAAAAATTATATTCTAAAAAGTAGCATACATTGGATTAGAAAAAGATGTAAATTTATTTTAAAAAATAAATAATTAAGTTAAAACTAAAGGTATGCAATTGATTAGGGTTTGTCTTCAGTGTATTTCTCTCCTCGAATATGAGTTTGTTTTATTCATAAAACCTCCTAACTTTAACTTATGTAAATTGTAAACTGATATTTGAATTACTCTGTATCAAGCTTGTCTTCTGTCCTTTGCTTTCTCCATTTTTTGCTGTTACCATTCATCCATCTCTTGCACAAGAACCAGAAAGTGCACTGGGTCCCAAAGAATCCAAACTCACTGCCATCGTAGATTGCAACTCATAGTGACCCTATAGGCCAGTGTGGAGTGTGCCTGTGAGTTTCCAAGATTGTCCCTCACTCCACTTCCAGACTGAGTGAGAGCAAGTCATAAGTAAGAACACATGGGCCCGACACCCTGGAAGGTGATGTGTGATAGAAAGCACAGACGTGAATTTATTATGGGGTGAAATGAAATTTTCAACTGCGATTGGCGTTACCAAAGATAGAAGCAGCTGATCTGTGAGGATGTTGACCTAAAGTTGCTGACAATAGCTGCTGCCTATTCCGACTCAACCCTGGCAATTCATGGTCTTTTTAGCAGTCAGCAAAGCTCTCTGGGATGTCATGCAAATCGTGACCAGATGAGGGAGAGAGATTGTTTTCTCCTGTTGATAATGATTTTCCATTATCTTTTAATTTTTGAAGGCTCAATCTATATATAGATTTAAAAAAACAAGGGAAATGTAGAACTGCCTCTGGGTCTCTGAGAGTGTATCTCTTTTAGGAGAGTAGAAAGCCCCATCTTTCAAAGAGCACCTGGTGGTTTCAAACTGCTGACCATGCAGATCACCGCCCAACTTTTAACAACTGTGTCACATATATACATACACATAAACCAACATTTTCCTTTCATTGTGGGAATATGATAGCTCAAAAATTAATTAAATCTTATGTAATAAAATATGAACAAAAAGCAATGTTGCTGAAGGAAGAAGTTCAACCTATACTGAATTTATTAGCTAAGAACATAATTTCAGAAACTGATGGAACACCCACTGACATGTGTCAGAAAGCTGAAGAAGCAAGCACTGACTATCTATACCAGGAAATTTGGAAGACAGCTACTCAACCAACTTACTGGTAGCGATCCATATTTGTGCCCATTCCAAGGAAAAGTGACCCAACAGCATGCTCAAATTATAGTAAGGTATCATTGATATTGCTTGCAAGAAAATTTTTCTTCAGATCTTTCAAGGACGGTTACAGTAGTACAATGACAGGGAGCTGCCAGAAGTTCAGGCTGGATTCAGAAGATTTGGAATAAGGATATCATTGCTGAGTTCAGATGTATCTTGACTCAAAGTGGAGAATATGAGAAGATGTTTACTTGTGTTTCATTAATTATGCAAAGGCATTTGACTGTGTGGACTGTAACAAACTGTGGATCACCTTGAGAAGAATGGGAAAGCCAGCACACTTCCCCATGCTCATTTGGAACGTATACGTGGATCCATAAGCAGTTGTGTACACAGAAAAAGGGGATATTGCATAGTTTAAAATCAAGAAAGGGGGGCATTCAGGTTGCATCCTCTCATCATATTGTTTAATCTGTATGCTGAGCAAATCATCAGAGATTATATGAAACAGAATGTGGCATCAGGATTGGAGGAAAGTTTATTAATAACCTGTGGTATGCAGATGACACAGCCCTCTTGCTGAAAGTGAGGAGGAACTGAAGCACTTGCTGATGAAAATCAAAAGTTGTAGCCTGCAGTATGGGTTACAATTTAATGTAAGGAATACTAAAATCCTCACAACTGATCTATTAGGTCAGTAAATGGAGAGAAGGTTGAAATTGTCAAGGTTGAAATTGTCATGGTAAATGGAGAGAAGATTGAAATTGTCAAGGATTTTGTCTTGGATTCACAATTAATGCTCATGAAAGCAGCAGTCAAGAGACCCAAAGATGTGTCGCACTGGGTAAATCTGCTGCAAAAGATCTCTTTAGAGTATTGAAGAGCAAGCAGGTTACTTTGAGGCTTAAGGCATACTTGACTTAAACCATGTTATTTTCCATTGCATGATATCTATATTGAACCTTCAATAAGGAAGGAAGCAGAAGAATCAATGCATTTGAATTTTGGTGCTGGCAAAGAATGTTGAAACTACCATGGACTGCTGAAGGACAGACCAATCTGTGAGGGGAGAAGTAAGGCAAGAATGCTGGGCAACATTCGGTCTTGTATACATTGGACATATTGTCAGGACAGACCAGTCCCTGGATAAAGGACATTGTTTGGTAATGTGGAAGAGCAGAGAAAAAGAGGAAGGCCTTTGATGGGACAGTGGGCTCAGGTACAGGATCAGTTACGAAGGTGGCACAGGACCTTGCAGTGTTTCCTTCTGTTGTGCCCAGGACCATAGTATGAATCAGAGCTGGCTCCATGACACCTAACAACAACAACATGGAATGAAATTGCCCTTGATGCCATTTCCCATTTATTTAATTTACTGGGGCTTCTGTCTGTTTTCAGTACTGTTATAAGAAGATAATTCATATATTTTAAAAGTGAATTTTGAAAATAATACTAATTAGGGATTACTACTTTCTTATTGCTGAAAGAACCACAAAGCTTTCATTTTCAACAGGCATTTCTCAGTTAAATCACCAGAGTTTTGGACTGCTAGCCACTAGATCGGGAGTTCAAAACCACCAGCTGCCCTGTGGGAGAAAGATGAGGCTTTCTAAGACTTGATAGCAACCAGTTGTTTTTTTAGATTTATAGTAAAGAATTCACTATAAACTACTGAATGATGCTGATCTGTCTGTAGTACCAGGGTTTTTTAAGATCTACCTGAATTGATGATATGACATATAAATTTTGCGAAGTTTTATTTGTGTGTTATTCAAATGAATCTAGCTTTAAAACTAATTTATTAGCATATTTTCTTAAAGAACAGAAAATTTTATGTTAGAATGGTAAGATTGGGAAATGACAAAAATAAGACAAAAAAACCTTAATTCAGGTATCAAATATCCCACTCTTCTGCTTGTTCTGCTTTGGTGACTTGCATATACCTGTATCCTGGAAGCAATTCCACTATTATTTCAAATCCCCTCAGGGTCACCCATCCCGAATAAGTTTTATGGAAGTTTCCAGACTAAGAACAAAAATTGAAGAATAATCAGTTCATTTCTGAGGAATGAGTGGCTGGAAACCTTTTTGAATAACAGTAGAACATCACTTGATGAGTGCATCGGGATGAGCCCTTCAAGGTGAACGGCACTCAGACTATGACTGGGAAAGAGCTGCCTCCTCAATCAACAGATCACTTTCAAAAAGTGAATGGAGAAAAACCTCCGATTAATTCCTTCTGGGTGCATGGATTTTAAATAATTTACTACAAGGTTTTATTTTAGGATTTATCTTGAAATATGATTTTTAAAGATGAATTGGGGGAGCAGACCCAAGATGGCAGTCAGGTAAGCAGCCCATACTTGGAGCTCCATGGGGGTCAGTGAGCATGGTGGTCAGGAGGACAAATGAGGGGAATCTGGTAAGTGATTAAAAAACCCACAACAACCTGGCGTGCTTCCTCTGTCTGAGAGGTGACCTTCCCCCACATTTGTATTGTCCCAGAGCCACGAGATCTGTAACCTAATTCCAAGTATTTCCCGGCATGAGCTGGCCATGCTGCTTCTGCACGCTGCCGCGGTCACCCCCCACTGATATCCGCTTCACGCCCCCACACCCCAGACCCCATATCCAGGTCTCCATACCAGGAGCTGGATGGCTGCCCTGCTGAGTCCCCAACAGCCGTAGCTGGACGACCACACCATAGCACTCCACAAGGGAAGCGACTCCCTTCTGTGGTTCTCCTCTCTCCATATGATAGCAGTCCCATCGCAAAGCTCTGATCCCTCCCACCAACCACCCCGGGTCCCAGGGGCCGACCTGCAGTCCACCTGGAGTAAGTTTGGTCACCTGCAGCTGTGGGGACCCTCTGCACTATTGACTAAGATCCCTCCACTCTTATAGCAGCCACGTTTACCATGCCTGCCGACAGGACGCAGTGCCCACCACTTCTCCAGCAGTGTCTCTCCTGGCCCGCTGCTCAGAAAATACATCCTTGGTCTAGAAGGCATCCTTCTCCACCATATATCCTTGCTCCTAAACCCAGGGGATCAGTGGCCTGGTCCTTGGGACTCCCCAGCCACACTACCTCAGACTCCAGTGCAGCCACCCCCTGCCAATTATCCCCCTCAGCTTTATTACTGCATCCAGAGCTCCTCTCTTTCTGCCACTTACAACAGCAGCGACCAGTCTCAGATCAGAGTGGCAGTCCCTGCCCCAGAAACAACATCAGACCCAACTAGTGGCTGGCACCTCCACCCTGTGGAGGCCTTCCCCCATTACCTGCACCAGCAGCAGTAGGGTTGTTCCAGCCCTTGCTCAGCACCCACTTCCATAACAGTGAGAACTCTCCTACTTGATATTCTATTAGGTGCCCTATCTTTTATTAGGCTTCAAATTGTGGCCTGACAGCCCAGACCAACTTGACCCAGGAGCATACATACAGTCACCAGCCTCACTGCAGTCTCTGAGGCCCCTCATCACCATTGGCCACTAAGTCACTGCAGCATCCTACCTGCACAACAGTCAAACCAACCACCATAGTAGGCCACAGGCAGCCCTTGAAAAACCGTTATCAGTGCCACGGAGAAAGAGTGCAGGGCCCCTTGGTCTCCCAGAAGCATGGTGCCCAGCTCTAGTAAATTGTTATGTAAGCAACAGCATACTGAAAAATTCCCAAAAAGAAAACAAGGAAGACAAATCACAACAGCAGAGCTAACAATGATCATAAAAGGATCAGACATGGATCTGCCACAAAAATAAATTTTTAGAAGGCTGCTTGGAGTAATACAAGGGATGAGGGAAGCAATGCAGAATAAGGACAAAATGATAGAGGAGATGAAGTCCACGCTAGAGGGGACTCTGGTCCACACACCAAAGAGAAAAACAGGAGCTAATGGATGAGTTAACAGAAGCTACACATAAGATCACAGAGCTCACGAACAGACTAGAGGAGGCTGAAAATTGTATCAGTGATCTCAAAGACTATCCGGCGACCTCAGCAAATGTGAAAGACAGTCAAACAATAAAATAAAAGAGGCAGAAGAAAACCTGAGATCGATGACAGATGTTATGAAGAGGAACAGTATTCGAATAATTGGTCTACCAAAATAAGACATAACAAATAAGTAAATAGTTAAATTAGCAAGGGAATATCTAGAGGCAAACTTTCCCACCTTAATGAATGAAAATCTGAAATTCATACAGGAAGCAGGGAAAACACCAATTAGATTAAACCACAGGAAGAACTCAAAAAGGCATATAATAATTAAATTATCCAACTTAGACATTCTTTTTTGAATCACCACACCATAAAAGTGTATTTTAATAAAAAGAATGACCAGAAACACAAGGGCTAACAAATGGAGGATGAATAACGATGATCTTCTGTGACATGAAGGTGTACTGGTCCAGATTAGAGAGGAGTTTAGGAAGTTTCTAGAAAGAAATGATGAGAATTCAACTTATTAAACCTTATGGGATACATGAAAGCAATTATCAGAGATAGCTTCATAGCAATATATGCATATGTGAAAAAGACAGAGCAATTTATGACTGATACGCTGTTACACAATCTCCAGCAACTGTGACAGAATCATCAGAACAACCCCTTAAATAGCAAAATAAAATAAATAATTAAAAATCAGGGCAGAGTTAAACCAGGAGGAAGCTGTTCTTTGAAAGAATCAACAGAATAGACAGACCGTACGAAAACTAACCAAGGAAAGGATGGAGCAAACATCAATAGCCAGGCTGAGGGATGAAACGGGGAATCACAACAGATTCGAATGAGATTAAAAGGATAATCACAAAGTACTATGAAAGACTGTATGCTAATGAATTCAACAACGTGGGAGACATGGACAAATAGCAACCCCTCCCTAGATTATCCCATATAGAGGTCAAGAACCTCAATAGATTCATAGCAAAAGAAGAAACATATATGGTTATCAAAAAGCTACCGACAAACAAAGCAACTGGACCGGACACTTCACAGGGGAATTCTACCAAATTTTCATGGAAAACCTGACACTTATTCTCCACAAATTATTCCAGAAGGTAGAAAGGATGGAAAACTTCCTAACTCATTCTATGAAGCCAATAACATTGGTAACCAAAGAGGGCCAGGATCCCACAGGAATAGAGAACTACTGACCAATATTGCTAATAAACACAATGAACATAGATGCAAAGATCTTTAATACAATATTGGCCAATAGAAAACAAAAGTATGTAAAACATGTCCTCCATCATGATCAGGTAGGATTTATCCCAGGATGCAGGGATATTTTAATATCTGGAAATCCATCAATATTACACATATCATTGATAATAAAAAGTATAAGAATCACATGATAATATGGATAGATGCAGAAAAAAGCATTTGACAACACCCAACACCTATTCCTAATTAAGACACTCAGGAAGACAGTAATGGAAGGAAAATTCCTCAAGATAATGCAAGCTATCTATGAAAAGCCAATAGCCAACATCATAGTCCGTGGAGAAAAGACTAAATAAGTCCCACTGAAAAAAAAGGACCAAACAAGGATGTCTTTTGTCCCCACTTCTATTCAATATTTTACTGCAGGTCCTTTCTAAAAACATAAGACAGTGGAAGTATATTAAAAGTATCCAACTTGGAGAGGATGAATTGAAACTATTGCTATTTGCAGATGACATGATTCTTTACATTGAAAATGCCAAAAGTTCCACAACAGGAGTACTGACAGTGATGGAAGAATATGGAAGAGTAGCAGGATATAAGATCAACAAACAAGTCTATTGGTTTGCTATATATATCAGACAAGACGATGGAAAAGGAGATCAAGAAGACAGTACTCTTCACAACAGCCAACAACAAATTGAAATATCTAGGGATATATTTAACCAAAAATAACCCCAAAACATTTATACAAGAAAAATTACAAGACCCTACTACAGGAAATCAGAAATGACCTCCACAAGTGGAAGAACATCCCATGTTCGTGGATCGGAAGACTCAATATAGTAAAGATATCAATCTTACCCACAGCACTTTATAAATTTAATGCTACCCTGATTCAAATACTAACAACCATCTTCAAAGAATTGGAAAAACTGACCACCAATTTCATATGGAGCGGGAATTAGCCTAGAATTAGCAGAGAACTCCTCAAGAAGTAGCGAAAAAGTCAGAGGGCTTGTTTTACCTGACTTTAACACCTACTATACAGCCACAGTGGTCAAAGAGCGTAGTACTGGCACAATGACAATTCTCAGACCAATGGAAAAGAACAGAAAACCCAGAATTAAAACCATCAGCATATAGACAACTGATATTCATCAAGGGCCTAAAAACCCTTTAAAGGGGGGGTGAGTACCCTCTTTAACAAGTGGTACTGGAAACAATGAATAGCCACATGTAGGAAAATGAAACAAGATATTATCTCACCCCATACACAAGAAGAAACTCAAGGTGGATCACAGACCTAGAAGTAAAACCCCAAACCATAAGGACCAACAGCAAAAGAATCAAGACCAACCAAAGAACTTTGGCCCAGGGAATACACAGTATAACTGCAATAGGGAAGGGTACACACAAAAGTGAACCTGAAACAGACAAGTGGGATTTACATAATTAAAAAAACAACTGTGTGTTCCAATAGACTTCACCAAGAGGGTAACAAGGCAACCAACAGCGGGGATAGAAATTTCAGTCATGACACAACAGATAAAGGGCTTATTACTAAAATCTACAATACCATCCTGTCCTGCAAAAGGGGGGAAACAGTTAACCCCCTGAGGAAGTGGGCAAAAGAACTAAAAAGAACTTTCACTGTGGGGGGGGAACACCCGTATGGCAAAAAATCATAGAGAAAATGCTCCCGATCATTAGCCATCAGATGAATGCAAATGAAAACAACCATGAGGTACCAGCTAACACCCTTGAAGTTAGCCTAAATCAGAAAATCAGAGAGCAACAAATGTTGGAGTGGAGGTGGCAAGATAGGAACTCTCCTTCACTGCTGGTGGTCATGTAGATATGTACAGCCTTGGTGGAAAGTGATCTGGCGATATTTAAAGAAAATGGATATTGATAAACCTTATGACCCAGCTATCCCCCTATTGGGCATGTATGCAGACGAGATAAGAAATAAAACACAACCAGTTGTCTGTGCTCCAATGTTTATTTTTATTTATTTTTAAAAATATTTTATTACGGGCTCCTACAACTCTTATCACAATCCATACATATACATACATCAATTGTATAAAGCACATCTGTACATTCTTTTCCCTAATCATTCTCAAAGCATTTGCTCTCCACTTAAGCCCTTTGCATCAGGTCCTCTTTTTTTTGTTTTGTTTATTGCAGCACAATTCACAACCACAAAGAGTTGGAAACAACCTAAGTTTCAATTGACAGTGGAGTGGACTTGTAAATTCTGCACATACACTAAAAAGCACCGATGTTCACATCAAACACATCATTTCATGGGAAGAGTTGGAGAAAATTATGCTAAGTGAAGTCAGCCAGTCACAAAAGGTCAAGTACAACACAAGTCCCCCAAGGGAAGTATAACAAGCACAGTGAGTCTAGCTGGTGGGTTTTCTTTAGTTTGGTTTTGGTATCTGAGCGTATCCAACTTTATACATTCCATTTTATTTGGACACCTTCCAATACTTAGATTAATACTTCATATTTACTTCATAATTACATGTTCTGATTGTTAACCAGAGCTTGCAGCTATCTTTTCTCATTCTGTGCCATGCTACTTCTCACAATTATCATCTTGTCTGATGCACAAGGTCTCTTTGGAGTATTAAAAAGGGGGTATTATTTTCAAGACTAAGGTATACTACTACAAGCCACTACATTGTATGTGAAAGTTGAACATTGAATAAGGGAGACTGAAGAAGAACCAATGAATTGGAATGGTGGTGATGGAAAAGATTATTAAAAATACCTTGCCCTGCAAAAAACCAAACCAGAATTTCTTGGAAGAAGTATGGCCAGAGTGTTCTTTCAGGCCTGGATTCTGACAATTTATCTTACATACTTTGTACATGTTGTGAGGAGAGGCTGGTCCCTGGAGAAGGACATCATGCTTGGTAAAGTAGACGGACAGTGAAGGAGAGGAAGACCTTCAACGAGATGGATTGACAGTGGTTGCAAAAAGGACTCAAGCCTAGGAGCAACTGAGGATGGCACAGGACCTGGCGGTGTTTTGTTGTGCTGTGCAAAGGGAAACTCTGAGTCAGGACCGATCCGTTGGCTTCTAACAACAGCAACAAAGGTTTATTAGGGCCCTGGTACCATAGTGGACTCCGATGGGCTGCTCGCCAGAGTTCAATCCCTCCACATTGAGATTTGACTCCATCCATGTCATCAACTGTTCCCCAAATCTCAAACACAGCAACATATTATAAAGAGGCATTACACCTTTAAGAAAATATTGAAATTTATTTTAATTATATATTTCATGAATAATTACATTCTCATCTCCATTTTCTATCTGCTCTTCTCAGTCTATCATAATTTTTAAAAACTCTTTATACAAATGAGAAATATATATATATATATATATACATATATATTCAGATTAGAGAAACCTAATTTTGAATGAAAACATTTCATGGCTACTATTAGGGTTTCTTTCTCTATGTCAACTGTCATTGGGAAAAATAGATGGCAGCACATTAATTCAACATCAGTTCAATTTTCTAAGATAACACTATTCATTTTTTCTAGATGTCATTTGCTGTCACACTATAATTGCTTGTATATATAACATAATTTTATTTTGTAAATACTTTTCTTAAAAAAGAAAACAAAGATTAATTTTTACTGGTTTATATGAAAGCCATATTTGGAGAAAAAATCATCAGGTTTGTTTGCCTTTGGTAATGTGTTTAATTTTTAATTGTAAACTCTAAGATGCATGTCAAGAACCACAAAGTAGCCTCATTGAAGGCATTTCTGGAAAAGTATAATCTAGATGTTAATTTTAAATCTTAAACTATTAAGGGAATTGTTGCTTAAATGTATAATAGTTCAGTTACTAGAAAAAGTCCTTCAAGATTTGGAAAGTAATTATAATCTCTATTTCAAAACTCTAGAGGAATATGCCAATAGGGCAGGGACTCATTTAGATCTTCCATCCTCTTGGACCTTTTTGTTTGGCAAATCTCTAATTAGATTTTATTACTTCCTTCAATAACTTCCTGGATCTAATTGGTTGCTTTATTCCTCTAATAGAAGTGTCAGAATATATCATGATAAATTCTGATAATTAATCTTTACAAAAATTGTTAAGCAAATTTTAAAAAGGAACAATAATGTGCTTAAATATAGTTTTATTCTAAATGTAGTTTTCAATTTTGCTATGAAAATTTCGAGGAAAATCATGGAGAGACCAGTATAGTAAGCTCTGTACATCCAACATCTAGCTTTAATAACTATTAGTACTAATACCTTGCCATATTTGGTCCATTTAAATTTTATATAGAAGCATGTTTAATACTTGAAAATATATAGTTAAATTAGATTTTTTTCAAATTCTCCTATTTTTCTCCCCATTGTACTAGAGGTAACTTTCTTTTAATTGAATTCACCACCAAATACATATTCCTCTGAAATTGGAGACTCAAAGTGTGTCAGGAACCCTCTCAAAGAGCTTTGTATGTGAGACTGGATTATTCGACACAGGATTGTACAGATCATGCATAGTCAAAGTGAAACGGTCACTCATCAACCTTAACTGTGCTGCTGCTATCTTTGAAGTCCTCCTCTATGGTTATGCAATTCTCTCACTTTTGAAGCAATTTAACCAATCCCTATACACACCTTCTCATCACAATTGCTTTCATTTGCTGCATGTGCAGAGTTTGTGAATCACTAAAATGGCTTTTGTACTAAAGCCTTTGGTTCTGAAATCCGATTGATCATTGGGATCACTTGCGATCTGGTGAAACTACAGCTCCATGGGCTCCACTTGAAACCTAATGAATTAGAATCTCTAGGAAGAGGAACCTAGGGATAAGTGATTTCACCAGATCTCCAGGTGATTCCATTATCAGCCAAGTTTTGGAACTTAGACAGTAAAGAAAGGGTTCATAAGACTGTATACAACTGTTCTGACTTGTTATGGAATGATTTCAGTCATAACCTTGGGACTTCCTGTGTCTAGATCAATATTGATTTCAATATTATATGCAAGTTACATTTAAAAGGGTTTGTGTCATTTGTTAAAAAAAGGCGTTCTACTATTTGTGTCAATGTACAATGTTGAATAGAAGGTTATTTAATTGTGCGCATTCTATTGGTCCTTATAATTCCGTCTTTGATGGTAGCTAAAAACTCTTCTTTGATCAGTTACTAAAATCAGATACCCCATACTTGGATTTAGAGCCATATATTGTATAAAGTTACTGTGATAGTTAAGTTTTATTGTGCCAACCTGGCCGATGAACACATGTGGAATTCAATGAAGGGCAGTTTAATTGAAGGGCAGAGAGATAAATGGCTTGGTGAGCCTGGCCTGTCTTGTCTCTTGTTCTCTGATGGCCAGAATAGGTTGCAGCTGGTTCTCTGCTTCCACTTAGCCAGTTCTCTACTTCCGCTGGCAAGTCTCACTTCCTGCAAGACATCCCCAAGGAGAAGCCACATGGACGTCCCCTAATGCAGCCCTGGGTGCTAGAGCAGCCATGTGGAGACCCCTGCCAGCGCTGAGATGCTTACATGCTAACTGAATTGGCTTTCCTCCTGCAGTTGGCATCATTGCGTGTGTTTTGTGAGATGGAGGAGGACTTTGTAGGTCAGTATCAGACATATGGCTAATGTTGGAGTCAGGTGCTTGGATAGCATTGGATTGGGATGCTTTCCTAATGTGCACTTACCCTTTGTATACAATTATCTCTGATGAAATATGAGTGTCTATGAATTTTATTTCTATATTCTACCCTGACTAACACTGTTATTAACCAGCAAAACATCCTCACTTGCCTTAAGAGCTTGGCTTCATCATGCTTCTGCATTTAAAAGACAACTTTTTTACAAAATTTCTGCTTGCCCAGTTGATTTAAGCTATTATTTATAAAGGCATTACCTCATACAATTTTCTCCTCAGCAGGGACATCTGTGTCAAGACCCAACTAGTGTGAGCCAACTGACCTTACCCCCCTTCTTTTCTATAATCAATAAAATACATTCCCGTGGGATCACACTTAATTTTCTCCTTGGTTATCTGTCTACCCTAGGAAAAAATCAAAATGAAGTCTAAATTTCATTCCAGGGTTCTGTGTCCATGTTACTACAGTGAATACTTTTAGATCAATATAAGATTATTAACTAAGGACAATTAAATACACAAGTATTTTTGGAAAATTAATTGATTACTGACTTTTGCCAATGATATATTCAAAACAATATGATTCCTATCAAAATAGAAAGACGATATGCAAAATATTATACTTGGCATTTTTATTTTTACTTTGAGTCCTCTATTATTCAGTCTTAAGCTATTTTTTATTCAAGAGGTTACCAATCAATCATTTTCTAATGCATATACTCTGAGGCAGTCACATTAATTTTTTGGATGATAGTATCATGTGAAACAAAAATGCATTCCAAATGAATCCTACTCTATGTTTAGAAATGTCAATGAGATTTAGATAATAAAAGTCTATTCATGTTTAAGTATAATTTCCTTTGAAAATTGTTTAAGATTTGAAAGTTATAAGAATAATTGTAATATAGTTTACAGATCTTTTCCACTTAAAAAGTATTTTCCATAGAACTTTGAAGTAGACAATTATGTTTCAAGTATTAATATGTGTAAATAATATATATCTATGCTGATGGAAAAATTGCCACTATATAACAAATTTTTATCCTCTAAAAAAGGATAACTTCTTAAGATCTCCTATATTTTTTACCTAATTCTTATTTATCTTTTCAAAACTATAAGTTTATTCAAGCATCAGATGATTGGTAGCAACTTTGAAAGATAAACAAATCCAAGAATCTAGAAGTTTTGTGAAAGTTCTAAACTTGACTTGGTAGAAGAATGATATCCTTAAAGCCTTAGTGTTTATCCTGGGTACCTGAATACCTTTATCATGTCTATCCTCCCAAACTTGTGGGTCATGTTCTCCAAGAGAAAATTTATTAGATATCTGAGCTTTCTGAAGCCCCCTGAATCACCTTGGAAAAGGTTATAATCAAGTTAAGGTGGACTAAAGATAGTTGAAATGTGTGTAGCTAAAAGTTACTTTGGGTTTGAGAGACTATGCAGATGAATAGTTGCAAGATATAATCTATATTATAATGCATAATATTTAGGAAACTTGTGAACTGAATTATTAGAAAATATAACACAACTCAAAAAAAGATGTGATTGAACTATGGAATGATCTGATATATGTATTAACTCCCAATCAATACTAAATTAAATTAAAAAATGATAGCCTCTGGGATCTTAAAGACTTGAATTCAAACAATCAGCCATTGAAGTGAAGCAGAAAGAACCACAGTAGTGTATGTGATCCAAGGATGATAAACAATAAAATAAAATTCTGAGATAATGGTATCAGAGTTTAAATTTTGAACATCCAATATTAAAAGGTTTTTCTCTGATTCATTTAGATATTTCTGTTGATATTTTTCCCCTTTATACAATTGCTTGTTTTGTTTTGTTTTTGGTATGTTTTCCAGTATATGAAGCACTGGATAGGGAAACATAAAGAGGCAGTCACTTGAATTTTTTATGTCTTACTATGTTATTGTTGTTAGTTAAAACAAAAGTTTTTCTGTATGTGAAATCCAGGATAGCTAAATCTATAGAGAAAGCAACTGGATTAATAGTTACCTGGGGGTATAGCAGGGTAGGTTGGGGGTACATGGTGGTAAATGATGAGTACTAGAATAAAAAAAATGTTCTGGCAAAAAAAGAATATACTTATTCAAATTATTTATAAATGGTCAATTGAGAGGAAATGAACTCAGAAATTGAGATCAAAATGATTCTAAATAGAGACCAAATCATTTCATTTTAGCCAAATGATAAAATATGTAGGACTAGGTAAATATAATCTATGGACTCCCTAGTGGTATAGAGGGTTAAGCACTGGACAGCTAATTACAGTTCAAGCCACCAGCCCACACCTTGGAGAAAGATGAAGCTTTCTACTCCCCTAAAGATTTCCAGTTCCCCAAACCCACAGAGACAATTCTACTCTGTCCTATAGGATCACTGAGAATCTTATTCAACTCTTTGACAGAAAGTGAGATGCCGCCAATATGAGTGGTGAGTGGCAGATAGAGCTTTTGGCCAAACACCCTGCTGGGTGCCGTAGACCGGACGGCAGTAAATTTGGGTTTTGAAGCAAAGTCTAACGGAGCCCTGGAGGCAGGCATAATAGGCTACCTGTTGGGCTGAAACTGCCAAGTCAGCAGTTTGAACACAGCAGCTGCTCCTTGGGAGAAAGAGGAGGCATTCTGGTACTGTAAAGATTCTAGCTTTACAAACCCACAGGTGCCGTTCTTCTTGGTCTTATGGAGCTGCTGTACGTCAGAATCAAGTGGACAGCAGCGAGGGAGTGAACTATAGTGAACAACGTCCTGGCGGCAGGTGACTACAGACCACACGATACAATGATCAAACCTATGTGGCTGCTACCCTGGGGAAAAGGTTGTTTGGCTCCACTCATAGCAACACTGTGCACAACAGAACAAAGCAATGTACAATGTTTCTTATATCCTCACACTTGTTCCTGTGCCTGAGTCCAACTCTTCGAGGGCTTTCCACGTTTGCACTACCCTTCCACTGTGACAGACACGTTGTCCTTCATCAGGACCTGGTCTCTCCTGAAAATATGTCCAAAAGATGTCAGATGAAATCTGCTTTCCTTGCCTCCAAGGAGCACGCCGACTTTACTTCTTCCAAAACACATGGTTTGTCCTTTTAGCAGTAGATGGTGCTTTCAATATTCTTCTCCAGCACAACATTTCAAATGCATCAGTTCTCCTACAGCCTTCCTAGTTCATTGTTCGAATGTCCCGTGCATATCATGCAATGGAGACGACCATGGGTTGGGTCAGGCGCACGTCAGTCCTCACAGTAACATTCTTGTTCTTCGGTATTATAGAGAGGTCTTGTACAGCACATTTACTGAAGGCCATCTGTTCTGCCATCTCTTGACTGCGGCTTCCACTAGTGTTGATTTGGATACAAGCAAGATGAAATCCATTGGCCCAGGGGTGAGGGTTTTGATCTTCCTTCCATCGAGTTGTAATCCATCCTGAAGGCTAATGTCCTCGATCTTCATCAGCAAGAGCTTCAATTCCACCTCACGTTCAGCAAGCAGGAACGAGTCACCTGGAGACCACCGGTTATTAATAACCTTCCTCCAATCCTGATGGCGCAGTCTGCTTCATTTAATCCATTTTCTCTGATGACTTTCCCAGCATGCAGATTGGACCAGGAAAATGACATGATACAACTAATGTATAGCTTTATTGATTTTAAACTGAACCAATTGGCAAAGTCACGATAAATGGAGACAAGGTTGAAGTTGTCAAAGATTTTGTTTTATTTGGATACACAATTAATGCTCAAGAAACAGCAGCCAGGAGATCAAATAAATGTGTTGTGCATGGAAAATCTGCTGCAGAAGACCTCTTCATAGTTTTGAAGAGAAAGGATGTTTTTTTGAGAACTCATGTTGTACCTAACCCAAACCATGGTCTTCTCCGTTGTATCAGCTACCTATGAAAGTTGGATATTGAATAAGGAAGACCATACAAGTGTCAATGCATTTGAATTGTGGTGCTGGAAAAGTTCATAGTATTAAAAGTCCCATGGACTGCTAAAAGGACAAACAAACCTCTACTGGAAGAAGTAAGACCAGAGTGATCCTTACAGGCAAGTATGGCAAGATTTCAGCTTATATGTTTTGGACATATTGTCAGGAGCGACCAGACCGTGGCAAGGACATTAGATTTGGTAAAGTTGAGAGGGTGAAAAAGAGGAAGGCCCTCTGCGAGATGGATTAAGGCAGTGGCTGCATCCATCAGCTCAGGCACAGGAAAAATAATGAGGCTGCCTCAGAGCCACGCGGTGTTTCCTTCTCTTGCTCATCAGGTCGCTGTGGGTTGGAGCTGACTCCATCATGCCCAACAACAAGATGTTTTGTCAATTCTGACCAGCTGAAATTGAATATTGGCCATTTATATCTCAAAATGAGAGCTGGGTCAACATTTTGTTCCTATGTGAAGAAATTATTTTCACATGATCAATTGCTCAATAAATTTATGTGAACCCTAATTTTTGAAAATTCATTTTCTACTTACTTTCTCATGATCTCATAACTTTTAAAAGAAAGTAAATTCTGTGTGCTGAGATTATCCAAAAAGCTACCAAGAATGATTTGGTACTATCATATTGTTTTCAGGAGTGTTAATATCACACCTTTGGTAAAGAAAGGTGTTGACAAAAATCTAAGTTCAAGAGCCTCTTCCTTCTTCATCTTTTATTATTTTATGATTTGACTATGTGGAGATACTGGATTTCTAAAGTTATTATGCTGACTTTGGGTTGAAGCTGATATTAGTGCAGCTTCAACCCAAATGGTCCCTCTCTTCCTTCCATATCTTCAATGATGTGTCTTTGCAGAAACTGATGTAGAGATAAATATAAAGGCTTAATATCCATAAGAACAAGGGTGTCCTTGAGCAGTGGGATGCACCTTTCTGAAACTAACATTAAAACTATTTTTATAAGGAAAATGTTATTTTCATCCAGTAATTAATTATGTAAAATTTATTATTATAGTTTTAAAATATTTTAAGGGAAATATCTTTAAATTCAGCACTTTAGTATGATTAATGTCTATCATTTAATTTATTTTAATGAATGTCTTCTTCAATATCATAAAATTTCATAAAACTGGGTCAAGTGAATAGATTGATTGCCAAATATTACTGAACACAATCTTGATGAATCATAGGATTAAATAGAGCTGTGTATTTAGCACCAACATTTGCTCCTTTCAGAAGAGGAGTTGTTTGTTGGTTGGTTTTTGAGTGTTCTTGAACAAGTCTTAATTTTCCCATGCAAAAGTGGTGATAATAGTCTGCATCATAACATATACAAGATCAAGGAAATGCACTTGTAAAATAATTAACTATAACCCCTTTACCCACTGCCATCAAGCTGATTCTGACACATTGTGACCCAATATGATGAATTCAAAATACATCATATTTCCATGGGGTTTCCAAGACCGTAAATCTTTTGGGAGCAATCAGCCTCATCTTTCTGCGCATCCACTAACTACCATCAAGTCAATGCTGACTCATAGTGACCCTTGTGGGTTTATGAGATTGGAACTGTTTAAGGTGGTAGAAAGTCCAGTCTCTCTCGTCGTGGAGCTGTTTGGGGTTTTCAGCTGTGGACCCTGCGAATAACAGTCTAATGCATAACCACTGCACTACTAGTATACACGAAGTACTCAAAATTCTGCTTCTCCCCTCCTCTTCTTCTGCCTCCTCCTTCTACATCATCATCATCATCAGCAGCAGCAGCAGCAGCAGCAGCAGCCTCATCTTTGGTCATCGCACCCCTTTATTTCAGAATGCTATGCTGACACAGTCCCAGAGTCTGGGCCTCAGAAACAGACATTATTGAGGGGATGGGCTTAATCCTCGTAAGCCATCACATTTTCTTGATAGCATAAGGGCATCAGGTGCTCAATCTGCTCTTCCCACAGCAAGTGTAGTCACGTGTATTCTGTTGACATGTTCAGCTATCTTGCCTATGAAAAGTAATTCCCTGTCATATCGATTTTTACTCATCTTTTTGGCATTTTTATTATGCTGCATAGTCATTCTTGACCATGCAGATTAATCACCGCTTAGTTAGTTTTTGTTAGAGACCTAAATGAGTGAATAAATGAAGGGATGAATAAATAAACAGCTGTTTAATTTTTCCTCTAACAAAGCACTTCCATTGCTTTTCTTTTTACCATCAAGCAGGCAAAGAGTCAATGTGTTCATCAGGACAGCACGTCTGTCCCTGGGTTCACAGTCATTCTCTGAAGCATGCTGATATATGAGGTGCATTGGAAGGATGTTCCCTGAAACCATTTTGTCGGATCTATATGTTGGTTCCCTCAGGGTCGACATAGAATTGGTCTCTTGATTTGCTATAAACTGTGATTATCAGAAATGTTCACTCATTGTAGATCTTCCTTCTGATAAAATATCAGGTCTCTGAAAACAAACTAACAAATAAACCAATAAATCCTTTATTTTAATATTTTTACCATTCAGGTAGATTTTAATCAATGCTTAGATAATTGCTTCCACTAGATTCCTGTGCCCCTCCCAGTCCTTGCTTCCAGAAAAATGAATTACTTGCTTAACACTACAGCTTTCATCCCATCTGTTCTTAACCAAATGAGTTTTACTCTGTCGGTTGGGTATCTTCAGTGCTAATTTTAGCACAGTATTGTATCAATTACCACAAAGGGAGCTTTTTTGAGTATGAGCAAAAGGAAAATCAAAAACAAGCAAAACACATAATCAATTTTCACCCAGCTCTTATTGTCGCAGGGGCACATGGTAAAGGGGAATGAGTTGCTACCATGTGAGAATTGCAATGTGGGAAAATTCAGGAAAAGTAGTGTGCTTTCTTCCTAATAATATGAACACATTCTGTGCTCCGAAGCTGCTTCTCTTGCCTTCTTTTTCCTAGGGAGCATCCATTTCCCATCAATTAAAATACAACACACCGTTATGACGAAGGTTTTACCGCTATTCCATTGATACACCTGAAACGATGAACATCAATTTGTATAGTTTACATCTCTTCCTTATGATATGTTTACAAGTACTCTAGTTCATTTCTTCTGTTTGCCTTCATGAAACTATACGGATCCCTGCACTGCTTTGCACACAGCTCTTCCACAAACACACACACACACACACACATACACACTCACTCACTCTCACACAAGTAGAATAGAACACACTCACAAATAGAACCAAAATGAGTTGTACTTATAATTTTGGGGGATAAGGAGTGCATTCCATTATTTTCTGGATATATATGTTTATATAAATCTTTTAAAATTCTGTCTAGAGGTTCTCTCAAAACAGACATCAACATATCATGTAGTTTTCTTTTTCATACTCCTGGTTGCATGTGAAGGTATTAGAAAGGTATTGGTTAAAATATGCTAATATCTTTCACACTCATAAAATACATCTTTTATGTGACTTGTATTTGTAACACTTCTTTTCCTAAAATACATCTCAAAAGGTCAAAATGCTATTTTTCAATTGCAGTGTGCTTAGCTGAAGACCAATCCATACCATAAACATTGTCTCATGCTCCACTATATGCAAAGTCAATTCAGTTCTGTAGGAAAAGACAGGTAATTTTAGGACTTCTGGATGCTTGTATTTTGCTTGCATTCCGCTAGAGTAACTGTTTTGCTGGTGCTCCGTGCTTACTTGATTGATGGTTGCAGCGGCTGTATTTCACCAGAAACAGCACTCAGGTCTGCACTCACTTTGCCTGCGTGTTAATAGTCTCTAAAGAGCCCAGCTGCACAATCCGACTGAAAAATCACTCTCGTCTCCTCCGTTTAGTAGTAAGGATAAGGATCATTTCACTCCCGAGGATTCTTTCCACTTGACTAATAGACAAGACTCCAGATCTCAACCCAAGCTTCAGGCGGGAAAAAAAAAGCACTCTTATGAATCTAAGGCAATTGGACAACTGATAGAATAATTTACTATTTAGTGGCAGAAGACTAAAAGTGAAACCCACCTCTCACCACACTCCACACTGTGCCTACTAAATGATAATAAATGTTTCATTGGGATGGAAGCCAGCAGAGGAAGATCATGGTCGAGTAGCAGCGAGTCTTTTCATTTACGCACGCGCAGGAGATTGCAGCACACTGATGCATAGGCACCAAAAGAAGATATCCTTGGATTTTCCTTCTTCCCTCTACACACTCCAAATCCATACGTCATCACATAGTAACAAAACCAATTAGTAAGATTTTAAAAGTGAGCGCGGAGAAAGTATGAACGTGCAAATGTTTATACTGTGATTAAGTCTCAGGATATACTGCACAGAAATATAAAAAGGGCAAAAAATGGCTAATATTTTCAAGAACATCCATTCTCTCAATCTCCTTAGCCAGTTGAAATTTTGCACAAAGCACTTGTCACTGGATAGCGTCTAGAGATTTGCTCTGTCTCTTGTTTCTGCTCGACTTTCCTTCTAGAATTACTTTGTTTACTGCTGCTGGCGCACGCTAGGAGAGGGCCAGCATTTAGCAGGCACTCAGAACATGTTTGCTGAAAATGTTAGTAAGCTGGAGAATTTTGTCACCGATGATTAACCTGAAAAAACAAAGATTTGTGAATCAGAGAGCTCAGCAGAGAAGTTGACAGACATCCAGACTCTCCTCCTGGCAGAATTCTGTCATCTTCCATAAATATTGTAAAGAGCCAGCTCTTCAGAAATATCTGTAGTGAACTCTATATACTGTAATATGCTTTCCTAAGACAAAGACAATAGTATTCAAAAGTCCCTACTGAGACCCGCATCTTTTGGGCAGTTCATGTTGCGTTGTCTGCAGTATGTAACTCACGTTTATGTCTATTTCTTGTAATGTACACATGTATTCATGGTACATATCGATTTAAAGAGAATGTCAGGCTTGGGCCAAGTGCCTGCAGTTGTAGGAAGCAGTGCTATGACACTGGGTTCCTTGCACTGTAGCCACTCTTCTCTGTCAAACAAATCATACGGAAAAGGTGAACGTGTTTTCAAAAATGTATACTGCTGACGCTTGCTGCTGTACTCCCAAGGCAGGTCGAATTTCAGAGAGCATTAAAATAATTTTATGGAATACCAATTAACGATATCCAGCAATTTAAAAAGGTTTCTCTTAACAGTGCTTCATTTTATGTAGTTAGAACACTTTAACCTCATTTTACGGGTGGCAGAAAAGGCAATGTTGACGTGTTATAATTAGGTATTAACCATTATAAACACTTACACTAGTTAACCTAAAGATGCCCTACAATTCCTTACTTCCTATGAATAGGCAGTTTGCAAAATACTTTTTTGTGAAAATAAAAATTTTAACTTACAAATGAAACATGACCTTTGAGAGAATGTTATTTGAGAGAGAAAATAGCTTTTAAAATCTTTTCACATACTTATGAAAATCAACGAAAAAGTTTGTAAAACCAACAGACCTGCCTTTTGCTGTATGTTGAAAATGTGTTTTTAATTTTAATTAAATTATCTTGGCCCATTGATATGCATGTCAGAGGTTACTGCTATGCAGGTAGAGCCTAGGGTATCCAAAGAGCTAGTTAGGATAATCTATTGAGTGGGGCAGAATTATTGTCCTACATTTGCTGTTAATGCCTCGGTGAGACCATCGAGTAAGAGTTGCACATTGAAAAGTTGACTTTGCTTTAGGCACTTGAAAGAGTGCTAGTGGAGCAGCAGGTCCGCATTTGGCTGGGAACCGGAAGGGTGGCAGTTTGAACTGCTGGAAGGGAAAGAAAATCAAGTATAGTTTATCTGTTTTATTAAGTCTTAGGACTAAAGCACGGGCAAGCCATTTGAATGAGGGCGCTTATCAGCATAACGACATAATAGTGTCACAGAGTTTATGACCATTTTGCTAATTATTGGGCTTAGAAAACAAAACAAAACCAAAAAGCTTTAAAATATTATCGTTGGTGGCAGCTCAATCCTTTACGCTCCCAGGAGGAACTATAGAAGTGGAAAAGGAAGCTCTCTGGGTATCCATACACAATTGCAGATTAGAAAACTTACAGCATTGTTTGGGCGGCCTCTGTCCACTCTGATCCAGGTATGACGCATGATAACGTTACCCCGGTACCCCAATTTCCATTAAGGACATGGTCAGACAGGACTGGCTCAGGATGTTCTAGCAATCCAATTTCTCACACACTTTTCTTGAGAGCAAAGTTTTTCTATGTTGCCTATTAATAGTCAGAAATAGCTCAATTGAGATGCGGAGACTCAAAAGGGATTTGGACTACCACTATATACCATAGCCTTCCACAAACCAAGTTCTCTGAATTTAAATGATAATTTCGATGTTCCAAGGTGCTCTGTGGGAGAAAGATTTGACAATAGGCTCTCATACATAGCACCACTTGGGAATGCTTATGAGTTCATTCTACCCTATCCCTTAGAGTTGCCATGAACTGGGATCAGCTTGATGGCAGTGAGTTGTATGGATTTGTAGGACATTTTGTTTAAAGTGTGATTGGGAATTAAAAAAAAATAAAATTCAAAAATCACCTGGCTAAAATATATAACCAGGTTGAATCAGAGACTGCAAGATAGATAGTGGTCTTTGTTATTTTTGCAAGTTTTGTATTTTAGGAAATGTTTCATTGTCACTGATAGAGCTTAATTGAAACTTTAATAGATAAAATTATTGTTAAGTATACTTTAAAGTAATATACCCATTTTGTATCTTCCAGTAACATAGTTCACCTTTAATGTCACTATATTTCCTGGTGTCTTTGCCCCAATAAGTTTTTTTTTTCTTGAAATTCACTTCTCTTTTTTGAAAAGAAGAGCATTTATTGGTGAAGCTTAAAAGACAAGAGTTAGATCTGATGTAATCCATACAGACTTAGTTGGATTTATTTTGAATTCACGATTTTTTTAAAAAACATTGAGCCAACATTTTAAATCATGAAATTAAAGAAAAAGGAGACCACCCAAATTTCTATGTTCCTTTGAAAATTGCGAAGGCATCAATTGGAAGCCAATATTTTCACATGGCAATAATTGTTTGCATTGACTACTTTTTTGTTACCATTTCAAAGCCTCCTCCCCTGACACTGAAACTCAAGAGAGTGTGCATTGATCTTGGTGTTTACAGAACTTTCTTTTAAAAGTAGGTACATAATTTTCTGTAGAAATATCTCTGACAAAACTTAGTTCGTAAGGCTCACTGAAGAGGATTGAGTGTTACCGTGGAAGCAGTGACCATAAGATTTTGTGGAAATGAGTAATATTCTTGTAGGTATAATATGTAAATCAGCTAAGAAACAGTTGATATATTGCATTTAAGAACCATTTTGTATCTGCCCGAAACACTACATTTGTTTATAACCGAAAGTAAAACAAACTCAACCTATAATTAAAAAAAAGAACCATTTTGTATCAAACAAAAGTAATAACTACAAACTATAAAAATAAAAGATGTATCATGACAAATTTAATGAATTGAAGTGAACAGACTAAAATTTTGGAGCATTTGATTTTTAATGCAAATATGTGCTGCTGTTTTGAAAAACATCTTACCAGGAAAACATGGTTTACGTACAATTTTTAAAATAAGCTTATTGAATTGAATAAGGAAAAAATGATGCATATGGAACAATAATAATTGTTAGTAAGTAAAAGGGTAACTGAAATTACTCTCCCCTGGAATTTTGCAAAACATTGATTTGAGTTACTTTCATGGCTACAGATATCTTAGTAATTACAATACATTGTATATGAAATTATGATGTGACAAGGAACTTTTGAACACGATGTTTATGACTGAGGCAAAGTCATGCAATGATTGTGTGTATTTGCCTACTAGCATATGGATTAAAAATTCTGGCAAAGTTTGACCTAAATTTGACACAGCGACAATTACTGGAATTAGATTCTTGGCTTATGAAGAGAAAGATTTCCTTCTGCAAGACATAGGACATCCAATAAAATTTCATTTATAAGCTCCTCAAATGTAGAAAACTTTACCCAGCCAATATGGCTGGACTTGGTTTTTCTGGCTCCATACATGCACACTGAACTTTCAAAAAGATTCCCAGCATGAGCATCTCAGGAACGTCTAAGGAGGGAGTTATGGGTTCCTCCTAATGTGGTCCTAACATGTTGTCCTGGGCTGTGCGGCTCCTCTGTGAGAATCTCTACCTTCACCCATGGTGTGTCTCACTGAAAACCAGAGGCATAGCATCAAAACATTGTCAGATATTAAAAACCTCATGAAAAGGAGCAGAATATTGTCAGAAATACTTCTGGAAAATGAGGTCTTCAGGTAAGAAGGCACTCAAAATATACCTGAAAGAGACGGCTTCTCAACGTGTGTGAATAGAGTAAACTGGTGTGAGGAAAGCCGTGGGTAGCCTCACCCTGTGGTGAGGCACAGCTCAAAATGAGAAGAAACTGATGCATGCAGGAATTAATAGTCAGAACGTGGTATGTGTGAAGTTGAAACTAGGAAATTTAAAAATCATTAAAAAAATGAAGTGGAACACATTAAGATTGATATCTTAGGCATTAGTAAGCTGAAATTGACTGTTCTTGACCATTTTGAATCAGAAAATCATATGCTTTACTATCTTGGGGATAACATTAGCAAGAGGACCAGCCTAACATTTATTTTCAAAAATAATATTTGAAGATGTATTTTAAATTAAAATGCTCTCTCTTATATGATTATGTCTATGTACCTTCAAGGGAATTCAATTAATATAAATATTATCCAAATTTATGTACCAACCACAAAACTTGTGATGAATAAATTAAATAACTCTATCAGGGACATCAATCAGAAATTGATCAAACATATAATCAAGATGCACTAATAATTATTGACAATTGGAATGCAGATGAAAGAAAGTGGAGGGAATAGTAGTTGAAAAATATGGTTTTTGTGATAGAATGGAAGTTGGAAATCCCATGATAGAATTTTACAAGCCCAATGATTGTTCATAGCAAATGCATATTTTCTAGAAGCCAAACATGCCTATATTCATGAATTTCCCAGATGGATACTTGTAAATCAAATGGAATATATCTGTAGGAAGAGATGATGAAAGTGTTCAATATTAGGTGCTAAAATTAAGCCAGAGGCTGACTGTGGAACAGATCATCAATTGTTCATATGCAAGGTCAGATTGAAGCTAAGGAAAAAATAAAAGAAATCCATGACAACCAAAATACGACCTTGAGTCTATCTCATCTGAATTTCATGAACAGCTCCAGAACAAAATTGATTTATTGAATACTAATTACAGAAGGCCAGGCCTGTAGAAGGACATCAACAACATAATAGATGAGGAAAGCAAAAAGTCCTTTAAAAGATAACAAAGAAAGAAAAGGGGAAAGAGGCTAGACTAGCTAAGGCAAATGGGAGAAACGATGAAGTCAAAGAACTGAATAGAAAATTCCAAAGCTTGAAAAGATACGGTAAAATATTATAATGAAATGTGCAAAGACCTAGAGTTAGAGAACCAAAAAGGAAGAACTTATTCAGTATATCTGAAATGGAAAGAACTTAAGAAAAAAAATCCTCAAGTTGTAATATTGAAAAATTATTTAGGAAAAACTTTAATGGTGCAGGAAAACATCCCAAAAGATGGAAAGAATACAGAGTCATTGTCCCAAAATAAAATGAAATAGTTGACACTCAACCATTTCAGGAGGTAGCCTATGATGCTAAAGGAAGAAGTTCAAGCTGCACTGAAATTAATAGCAAGAAACAAGACTCCTGCCATTGGGCATTGATGGAATTACCAGTTGAAATGCCTCAACCAGCTGATGAAGTGCTCAGAAGACTCACTAATAAATGCCAGGAAATTTGGAAGACAGTTACTTGACCAATTAACTAGGCGAGATCCATATGTGTACCGATGCCAAAGAAAGGAGACTGAACAATTCTCAAAGTATAGAACAGTAGCATGGATAACACATGCAAGTAAAATTTTGCTGAAGATAATCCAACAACATTGTTTCAGCCAGCTGTTGACAGGCAGCTGCCAGAGGTTCTTTTCAGATTCAGAGCACATGGAACCCAGAATATGACTGTTGATGCCAGATGGATCTTGGCTGACAGCAGAGAATGTCAGAAAGTTGTTTACTTGTGTTTTACTGACTTTGCCAAGGCACTTGTGCGAATTCTACTAAACTGTGGATATGCTTCAGAGGAAAAGGAATTTCAGAACACTTCATTATTCTCATGTGTAACTTATACATGGAACAACAGGCATTGTGCAAACAGAACAAGGGAATAGTCATGGTTTTCAATCAGGAAAGGTGTGAAACCAGATAATATCCTTTCACCATACATGCTAGAGGTGTATGCTGAGCAAATCCTCAGAGACACTGAATTATAGGAGGAAGAGAATGCCATCAAGATCGGATGAAGTTTTATTAAAAACCTGCAATTTGCAGATGGCACACCTTTCTTGCTCAAAGTCAAGAGAACTTGAAGCACTTACTGAAGGATCACAGCCTTCAGTGTGGATTACAACTCCATGTAAAGAAGAGCAAAATCCTCACAACTGGACCAATATGAAAAATCATGACAAATGGAGAAAATCTTGAAGTTGTCAAGGATTTCAACATGCTTGTGTCCACAATCAATGCTTATGGAAACACCTGTCAAGAGTTCAAAGGACTCAATGCATTGAGTAAATCCGCTGTACAAGAACTCTTTAAAATATTGAAAAGCAGGGATGTTACTTTGAAGGCTGAGATGCGCCTGACCCCAGCATGGTATTTTTAACTGCCACGTATGCATGGGAAAGTTTGGCAGTGAGTAAGAGCCTGAAGGAGAGTCGATGCGTTTGAGGGCGGGTGCTGGTTAACGGCGCTGAAAGCACCACCACGGGCTGCCAAGGAACCCAAAGTGCAATCAGAGCACTCTCCAGAGGCAACGAGGGCAAGACTCTGTCTCACGTGCTTTGCACTTGTCAGGCGAAATGTTTCCTGAAGAGACACCTCATGCTTGGTAAAACACAGGGGCAGGAACAACAGGAAGGCTTCTGACAAGATGGTTGGACCAAGTGGCTACACCATTGGTTCAAATATAACAACAATTGTGAGGACGGGGCAGGACCTGGGAATATATCATTCTGTTGTTCATGGGGAAGCCAGGAGTCAGAACTGACTTAATGGTACCCGACAGCATCAAAAACAATGAATTATAGCTTTTCCATACCCACAGGTGCCGCTCTTCTCAGTCCCATAGGGCTGCTATGAGAGGTGATCAACGGAATGACAGTGTTTTCTTTCATTATTTCTTTTTTTGCGTGTGTTTTGTCCTTTCTCTATTTTCTGGCAGGGAATGGCAATGTGGAGGTGAGAAGGGTAAGAATGGACTTCTATAGTTTTGTCCCCAAGTTTTATTTTGGTGTCCAATGGGTTAATTTTCCATCCATGTGAGAAAGACAGAACATTGTAAGCAATACTAAAAGTTTTGTGTTAAAATATATGAAAAACAATAGAACTCTTAAAGGGAGATTGTAAGTAATATAAGACATCAACACACTACTAAAATTGCATTTACTAGTTCCGAATATCTTTACAAACTTGGGAAGAGACTTAGACTTATGTAACTCCATATTAAGAGAACTTTAGAAATAATATTTCTAGGTTTATTTTAAAGAGACAAAGATCTTAACATTCCCATTATAGAGAACATTTAATATTCACTTAGCGTTTACGATTGTATGGAACACCTTTGACTATGACATTTATTTAATTAAAATGTTTATTTAGAGTTCCCTTGAATGACTTTCTGTACAACCTGATTTCAAGAGATAATTGCCAATTCTGTTCATCCTTTTATAAAATTGCCTCCTAAATATGATTAATTGGTAGGCTTTGAAAAACTTCACATCTCAAGGATGTTTTATAAAAGGCAAAATTAATTATTTCACATCTTAATTTATATTAAATCAAGTTATTTTCCACTGCATATAGGAAGAACTAGCTTGCTTTAGTAATTGTAGATATCTGAAATATAGTCACCTGAAACACATAATCAACAAGTACTGGATAATCACTTGTGCTAGTTAGGGTCCTGCTCATTGATTTCATTTAGAGTAAACATGGTCATTGTTCTAATGACCAGGAAACATCTGTTCAGAAGTAAATGCTCTCCAAGCACTTTTTGAAGAAAAAGAGAATGTGTCATGCCATGATACTTCACAGAGAAATGATTATGTGCCATGAAAACATAAAGAGACATAATTCCCATAAAACTTGTAACACTATAGCTCTGGGAGTATTTAACCATTAATTCAAATAATTTTTATTGTCCCAGTAGAATTCAAACAGTTCATTATTTTACATTTCTCTTTGGTACTGTGTGCCAATGACAATGTCATTCATAAGGGTGGGAGGAAGACACACCACACATCAGACTCATGCGCAGTGCACTTGGAGAATTTGAGGAAAATATTTCTCTCCACCAAATATGTAGCATAAAGACTCACAAATTGCCATTGACGTCATTGATACACAAAATGAAACTCTCTCTCAGACTTTGTTCTTTCCCATCTTTTCAGGAGCACAGAGCTTGCTTTCAGTGGTGTGCCCTCAAATTATTCTAAAAGAGCGCTTTCAACATGAGTATGGACAATGCCGGGAGAAAGCTATGGCCGCCAACACGTTTATTTTTATATGGTCTATTTGTCATTATTATTATCCGTAGAGCTCTGGCGGCACTGTCAGATCATCTCAGGACTGCTAACTGAAAGGCTGATGGTACAAGTCCACAATGGCTCCCAGGAGAAGCACGACGATGCCTGTACCTGTACAGGTGTGCCCATCAAAACCCTGCATGGGCGCTCTGTGAGTTGGAAACTCCCATGGCAAGGGTTTGTTTCTTAGTTTATTTGTTATTATTTACTCTTAGACTTACATGGTAAGACTGTATGAAAAAAATATCTGAAAAAATAGAATGAAATGTACATCTTTGTATTTTGGTATTGGCTCTTTAGAATATAAGTAAAATATCTACCCACTGAGGAAATTGGTTCTCTAGCTCTCCCAGTTTGCTTTGCTTCGTATCTTGTTCCTATTCTTCTCTCCCTTTAGAACTTTTGCCAAAGACACAGTTTTCAGTGAGGGCACTCCAGAGCAAATGGAGAAGCAAAAAGAAACACAATGTAACAGAATAAAGTGCTTTAAATCCCAGTGGGAAAATAAAAATGATTTGTGTTAAAGGTTAAATAGTCCCTACACCAAAATGTTATAAGTTTTATAGAAATGATGTCTCTATATTCTTGTGCAATGCATCATCAATCCACAGCCAAATATCACTGACATTGTATATTTTTTATCTTTGCAAAACAATATTTGGATACCACTTACCTCTGAGGCAGTTCTTTTGGAAATTATAAATATATTTCTTTCCGGGGATCAAAACAAAGCACATCAAAATGAAAGATGAAGTGTGGAATCTGAATTCACAGCTGCTTTATGCAATCAGGAAGAAGTGAAAAGTTTCTCATTTTAGTTTACTTCTCTAAGCTTTGTAGATAGAAGCCTTAAATGATATGCTTGATTTTTTTATATTTTTCACTTCTGTGGCTGTATAAATGATTGCAATCAGTCAGATTTTCTTTGTTCAAGAAGAGCATGAAATTACAGTATGGAATTCTTTGTATGACTTTAGTGATATAATAGTCAGTGACCGATAGCTTCCAAGTGTCTCACTCTTTCAAGAGAACAATATATTTTGGGACAAAAATTTTTCTTGAGAAAATTAACTTACAATAAATTGAATTTTTAAAAAGTCTTCTTGGAAAATAATTTTTGGGACATAAGACAACATTAGAAATCAATTATCTTATATTTTGTGAACTGGTATAATTATTTAATTGATATCTAATTATAGGGCTATGCCAAAAGTGTTTGTTATGAAATAATAGAAATCTGTATTAAACAAAAGCATCAAAATATGAAGCCATAGTTTTTCAACACATCTTCTATAGAGGTCTGTGCACTTCTGGAAGTGATGAATCCATCTCTCTGACCCTGCCGTGGATTGTTCTGTGCTTTGTAATTTGTGCCAAACCAAAACACTGTTTGTTAATTGGGAGGAACTCAAATTGTGTTCCTTTGAAATTTTTATATGTGTGTGTGTGTGTGTGTGTGTGTGTGTGTGCTTTGAGTTGAGTAATTAAAAGAAACCCAAAGGGGCAAAATCATGGTATTAGTGGGAGTGGGGTCAGGTTCCCCTTGATATCTGACAGTCGGGTTCTCTAGAGAAGCAGCTTGTTTTACTGGTATTGTTAGGTGCTATTGGGTCTGTTCTGACAAACCCAGGTCCAATGAAGGAGGGAAACGAAAAGCCACCTAGTCCAGTGTCCATACGTTGACCCCATTGTGCCAGCTGTTAATCCATCTTGTTGAGAGCTTTCCTATTTCTTGCTGCCCTCCTACTTTACAAACGAGATAGCCTTCTTCAGGGACTGATCTCTCCTGACAAGATGTCCGGCACCATAGTGCCTCAGATGTCATTGCTTGATTAGTGTTAAATCCAAGACTCACCTTACCCCTAATTATAACTCATTCCATAAAATAGCCTTCATAAGCTTGATCCGACTTTACAAAGACACTGCGCAACAGGGGAGGTCTCAAATACCTCCTTTTGCTCCCAAGGAACTTGACAGGTGTGCAGCAGAACAAGGGAAGAGTGCAAGGTTTAGCATAAGGAAAGGTGTGTGCCAGAGTTGCATCCTCTTTCCATACTTGCTTGTATGCTCAGCAATTCATCAGAGAAACCGGATTACATGAAGAAGAATGTGGCAAAGGTTCGGAAGAAGGCAACATTCCGTGGGTGCAACGTGGCTTGCTGAAAGTGAGGAGGACGTGAAGCCGGTGCTGGCGAGGATCAAAGAGTGCAGTATTCAGTACGAATTTCAACACAATGTAAAAGAGATCAAGATCCTTACAACTGGAACAAAAGATAACATCCTGAGAAAAGGTTGAAGTTGTCCAGGATTTTGTCTAGCTTGAATCCACAATCAATGTTCATGGAAGTAACGGTCTAGAGGTCAAAAGATACATCTCATTAGGTAAATTTGCTGCACAAGGACCCCTTTCGAGCATTGATAAGCAAGGATGTCACTGTGAGCACTGAGGTGTGACTCACATAAGCCATAGTATTTTCAGTTGCCTCATATGCATATGAAAGTTGGACACTGAATGAAAGAAGACCAGAGAAAAATCAATGCATTTAATTGTGGTGATAGAGAATATTGCAAGAATCATGGACTGCTAAAAGGACAAAAAAATCTTTCTTGGGCAAAGTCCAGCCAGAGTGCTCCCTAGAGGCAAAGATAGCAAGAATAATAAAAACTCTTGTTGAGTTTTGTGTGTGTGTATATATATGTATACATACATATAAACACTGTAAAAAGGTTATTCATTTTTCTGCCTATGGCTGTTTCAATTGATAAGGTTGCTATATATGAAGTCAACCAACAGAGTGCTGCTACTTGGGTTTTAGCTCATTCATGTGCAGGTTTATTTTTTAAAATTGGTTTAAATATGTCTGTGATTAGTGGATGGTTTCAGATAAAATTTCACAGTAATAAGTCTTAGTATCATTAGGATCTCTTCAAAAATATGTGTCAGGGTTAGGGTAAGGAAAACATATGTGTCATAAAAAAACAATGTGGAGTCATGATTAATGTCAATATTTTAACAAAACTCAAATAGACATCTTCCCAAATCACTGAAACCTTGCAACAAGTTTATAGAAATTCTGCTTCACATAAAACAATAGGTTCTAGATGCATCAGGTGTCTTAAAGAAGGCTTGTGGAAATTTAAAACATGAGCCTACCTCAAACTATTAACTGAAGCCTGCAACTACACTTAAAAAAATCATTTTATTGGAGGTTCATGCAACTCTTATCACAATCTATACATATGGCAATTGTGTCGAGCACATTTTTCTGAAACCAGTAGGTTTCATCTCAGCAGCCTTTAAAACAAGGAAGTAAGCAGTGCCTGGCCCTCGGCTGCTTCACAATTGTTCTGTGGCTGTAAGTCATTATGTTCACCCATGTCGCTGGGGGCTTCCTCTTTTATGCTGACCATCTCCTTCATCCAGCACAGTGACCCTTTCCTAGGACTGGTCTCTTCTGACAGCACATCCAAAGCATGGGGCCCGGTCGCTCCTCTAAGGGTCATTCGAGATGGTTAAGGAAGATGTTTCTGCTCTTCTGGCAATTAAAATGGGAAAGTGAAAATATTTTGAAAAATAGACAACATGCTAGCTCTCTTTCTAATCATGTGGAATAGAGCTTTATATGTGAGTATGAATAGATTTTGATTAATGTAAGACTTTAATATACTTTTATAAGTAATTATGTCAGATTGCATCCATATTACATATTATCTTTACATATTTATTTTTCATATTATAATCTAGGTGGAAACTACTTGTATTAGGAGGAAAATAAAGTCCAAGATTTATATAATATTTTATCATAATAATAGTTTTATTCAAGAATAAAGCTTTTCAGTGTAAACGGCAATAAAAAGGAAGATTTTATTAAATATTGTCAATCAAAATTTAAGTTTTTAACTCATGCTTGAAAATTCAGGCAAAACCAGATTATATTTAGTGGATTCCATAAAAACTGTATATTTTCAAAAATTCCAGTGAACAAAAGAAAAAAATAAAATCATGGCATTATTTTATCTGGGTCTATAATTGTAGTCCTAAGAATAGCAATGCCAAAAGGGTAGAGGGAAAGTGAGGGGAGAGGGAGAAAGAGAGAACAGATCACAATGTGGTTAAATCTTGGAAACATTTTTCAAACCATCTGTGTGGATGGCTGATAGCACCTGCCTCATTTTTTTCTTCACCTCTTCTACCTTGGAAAATTACTGTCCTTTCATGTCTCTCTTCATTCGCAGAAACAAAAAGAAGTTGCATGGAAAAAGGTCAGGTGAATAAGGTGCATGGGGCACGAGGGACATGCTGTTTTTCACCAAAAACTTGTACACTGAGATGGCTGCATGAGCAGGTGCATTATTGTGGTGGCAAAACCAGGGCCTCTGACTGCCACAAATCAGGTATTTTTTTTATTACACACCGTTATGCAATCTTTTCGGAACCTCTAAATAGAAAGCTTGATTAACAGTCTGACCTGGTATAACAGAACTCCAAATACACTTTCCCCCTCACATCACATCCAGTTTTTTGTGGTACTTCCTCGTACTGGAAGGAACTGGAAGGAAGGCTCCTTAACAATCTCCAATATGCTGATCAAGGGAGCGTACTGAGTGAAAGGGAAGATGACCTACAGCACTTATTGAAGGAGGTTAAAGACGCAGACGTCACCATGCTATAGTAAAGGGGGAAAAATCCTTTCAATAAGACCAGTAGAAAACAACATGCTAAATGAAGAAAAGATGAAAGTTGTCAATGATTTCATTTAACCTGAATCTACAATCAACCATCATGGAAACAGCCTTCAAGCTGTCCATGCATTACACAGGGGAAATTTCCTGAGGAAGCCCTCCTTAAAGTGTCTAAAAGCAAAAATGTCACAATTTGTAGATGAACGTGTGCCTGACCCTTGATGTGTTCAGTCGCCATTGTTATTGTGACGGGAAGCTGCATTGGCTGGCACTCATAGCGGCCCTCTGCACAACAGAACAAGACACCGCCTTGTCCTGCTTCTCCTCACTGTTGCTTTAGTGCGGACCCTGGGTCAGCCCATCTTGTCACAGCCTTCCTTATGAAAAACAGCTTTAAATGTTTAGCGAGTTTCTAATTACTCTAAGTACTTTAAGATGTTTAGGGAAAAATAGTGTCAGTAAAACAATTATAGGAAAAACATGTACGTATAAAAGCTCAATCCTTTTGGTTTGTTTAGGAGTATTGTGAGTGAGCAAGTATTATCTTGAGTTGTGCATCTAGAGCAGACAATTTTGACCTCCGCATTTAAAGTTTGTTTATCCATAAACAATGATCAATGCTCCTTAGGTGATGATCATCTTATCTAAAGAAAATGTATAGCAAAAGGCTCACATATAACCTGGGACATTTTAAAACATGCATGTCACATAAAAGAAAAGAAATGAAATTATGTATAGTTTTACCTTGAAGAGACTGAAATAGTCACAATGCAGGGATAACTCATTTTTATATGTATTTATTCTGCCCCAAGATAAATGATCCGATAAATAGCTGTTCCCTGATTGCAGAGCTCATGAGATTGGAGTTGACAGCGAAGTCACTGTGAGTGTTACCTAAATCAAGAGGGGGAGTATCATCGCTCAGTGAATGGGTGACAGGGTTAGTGCTGGAAATTCCAGAAGATGAGAAGTAAAACAGTGGTTTTAATTTGGCTACTACAATTCACCGGTGACTTTAACAAGGCCAGTTTCAGTGGAGCATGGTAATAGCAGTCAGATCTGAAATGCATAAAGAGTGAAGGAGACTTGGGAAAGGAAATAGTCTGTAAAGAGACAGGGAAGACAGTTTTAAGTCATTTTCCCTGACTGCTATAACACCTTTTTGAATTTAAACAGATAGATCTTAGATCAGATCATCATCGTGTTGATTCTGACTCATACAGATCCGATATGACAAATGGCCTATATGTGAAGGGACCTTGCATTAATCACTGTAGGACATTTGAAGATCTGTCTTGAAAGGCAAGACTGTTGGTGCTGGGTTTATATCTATAATTTCACAGGATATCAAGTTACTTAAGTGCTATCAAAATTTATGGACCAAATAATGAGGTAAATGATGAACAAAATGAATAAGTCTATCAACATCTTCCACAATCATGTATCAAACATATGATCAAGATGCATTGATAATTATTGATAATTGGAATGCCAAACTTGGAACAAAGAAGAAAGATCAGGTAAGTGTAGCCTTTACAACATTGACAGAAATGAAGTTGTAGATTAAAGAATACAATTTTGCAATAACAATGTTGTTGTTGTGAGATGACTTCTAGCCAATGCTGACTCAAAGTGACCCTATGCACAGCGTAATCAAACACTGCTCTGTCACAAAACTGCCCCTTGGTTCCAATTCTGAATGAGCATAATAAAGTATTCTGAAATTCCATTCTTCTTAAGGCTTTCCATAGTTTGTTCCACATAGTCAAATATCTTGGCATAGTCAATAAACACATATAAACAGTTTTCTAGTACTCTCTGCTTTCAGTCAAGATCCATCTGACCTCAACAATAATAGCCCTTTTTCCATGTCCTCTTCTGAATCAGCACAAACCTCTAGAAGCTTTCAGTGAATGTACTGTTGCAACCACTGTTGGATAATTTTCAGCAAAATTTTATTGCAATGTCATGATTTCATTTACAACACAATTTTCAACAACATAAATGGCAAATTTATATAGAATAACAAAGGAAGACTCATAGGGTGGTATACACAGGAAGCAAATAAGCTAAATATGTGAGAAAAAACAATGGAGAAACTAAATATCATCCGTCAAAAAAGATCAAGAATTTATGGAAGAATTAACCATCAATATGTTCTACTTAATTTCAACAAAACATGAAATTAAAACAAGATCGAGAATCAAAAGAGAACCTGCAAGATCATCATAGAAGATTTCAATAATGTATTTGATATCATGAAAACCAATAAGCAAAGCTCTGATGAACTGTGAAATGATATCAAGAATATTGTGCATGAAGAAAGCAACCCTCCCCGCAGGCCCCACACCCACTGCCATTGTTGGGATTCCAACTCAAAGTGACCATAAGCTGCCCGGTGGCTTTCTGAGATTGTAAATCTTTCACGAACTAGACAACCTATTTTTCTCCTGGAAAAAAGAAAAGATTATTACAAACAGAGGACAGAGAAAGAAAGATGAGAGAGAGAGAGAGAGAGAGAGAGAGAGAGAGAGAAACAAAGAAAGAAAAGAAAAGAAGGAACCAAGACAGGTGTCCAAAGAGGTTGAAACTTGCTCTTGAATGTAGAATAGCTAAGACATTTTTTTTAAAAAGGCAGCTGAACAAAAAAATCTCAAAAAACAGTTTGAATAGACAACAAAAATAATTGAAATGTGCAAATATTGGCATTAGAATGCCCATCCCCAAATAAGAGAAAATAGAAGAACATGCTTATACTATTGCACATTGAAAGAATAATATTTCAAATAAGAAAAATAATTCAAGCTTCAAGTTTCGAATGAGAGATTCTGTAAATAAAATTTAGAGCTACAAAGGAAGACTCAAAATAAGATGTAAGGCATACACAAAATCACTGAAACCAAATATTTGTCTAAGTTCAGAAATTTCAAGTAATAGTACAGTATCAAGTTTCATAATATTGAAGAAAAAAATCAAAGCTATAATGAAGCCATTAGCTAAAAACAGCTCCAGGAATCGATACAATCCCTATTGAAATGATTCAAAAATCTATGTAGCTCTGGAAAACACTAATCTATGCCAATAAAATTTTAAGACAACTAACTGGTCAACCAACTAGTAGATATCCATAATTGGGAACATTACAAAAACATTTAAAAAACAAAATACAGAAATTATACAAAACATCATCAATTAGCACATACAAGAAAATTGTTGTAAGAGATCTTTAAAAAATGTCCGTAGTAATATATATGGAGAGAGAGTAAGATATTCAGGCCAGATTCAGAGAACATAGCATAGGGGTTATCCTTGCTGATTTCAAATAGATCTTGGCTGACAATAAAGAACACTAGAAAGATGTATACTTGTGTTTTATTGACTGTTCAAAGGCCTTTGTCTGTAGGGAATATAAATAAGCATGGATAATGCTGATGAGAATCCAAATTCAAGAGTACATCATTGTGCTCATGAGCGGCATTTATAGGGACCAAGAGGCAGTCATTCAAATAACATAAGGGAACACTGCTTGATTTAAAATCAGAAAAGATGTGTCTTCGTATTGTATCCTTTCACCAAAGTTACTCAATCGTTATTCGGGATATATAATCCCAGATAAAAAGAACATGGCATCAAGGTTAGAGGAAGATTTATCAACAGCTCATAATATGCAAATGAAACAACTTTGCTTGCTAAAAGCAAGGACTTGCTGATGAGAATCAAAGACTGAAGCTTTCAATATGATTTCAAATTAAATTAAAGGAAACCCAAATCCTCACTATTGGACCAGTAGCCAACTTTATGCTAAACAGAAGAAAGGCCTTTTCAAGGACCTCGTTTTGTTGGGATCTGCAGTCAATGACCATGTAAGCAACACTCAGGAATTTGAAACCATATAATGACTTGGGACAAAATCTGCTGCCATAATCCTCGTTAAAGAGTTGCAAAGCAAAGATATCATCAGGCATGCATGAGAGTGTAGGACAATGAATAATGGAGACATCAGAAAAACTGATGCATTGGAATTATGATGTAGGCAAAACATACTGTTATTCAATTGAATGTCAGGGGAACAAACAAATCTGCCTTTAAACAGTACCTCCAGAATGCTCCTTGGAGGGCAAGATAATAGGAGCCATCTCATTGCTTGGAAAAGAACATTGTGCATGATAAAGCATAAAGCCAAACAGAGGAAGACTCCTTACAAAATGGACTGGCATTTAACAAGGATTTTAGGGATTGCACAAGAAGAGGCAGTGTGTTCTTCTATTGCATATAAGGTCACTGAACAGCACCATATTCAATGGTACGGAAAATGATTATCAGTCTCATTGCACAGCAACCGCATTTGATACAATGTTTTACACTCTTTCTTGAAGCACATTGTTCATTTAATCTCTGAGAAATGATTTATTAATTTATACATTTATTTGTTTGTTTATTAATCATTTTATTGGGGGCTCATACAATTCTTAACACAATCCATACATACATCCATGTGTCAAGAACATATGTACATTTGTTGCCATCACCATTCTTAAACATTTGCCTTCTACTTGAGCCCTTAATATCTGCTGCTCATTTCCCCCCTCCCTCCCCACTCCTCCCTACCTCATAAACCCTTCATTATTAATAAATTATTATTATTTTGACATATCTTACACTGTCCGATGTATCCTCCCACCTTCTTCTCTGCTGTCCATCTCCCAGGAAGGAGGCTATACGTAGAGTCTTGTAATCAGTTCCCCCTTTCTACCCCACATTCTCTCCACCCTCCAGTCATCGTCATTCTCACCACTGGTCCTGCAGGAGCCATCTGTCCTGGATTCCCTGTGTTTCCATTTGTCATCTGTACCTATGTACAGCCTCTGGTCTAGCCAGATTTGTAAGGTAGAATTGGGGTCATGATAGTGGAGGAGGAAGCATTTTAGAACTAGAGGAAAGTTATATGTTTCATCACTGCTACCCTGCATCCTGACTGGCTCATCTCCTCTCCATAACCCTTCAGTAAGGGGTGTCCCGTCGGCTACCAATGGGCTTTGAGTCTCCACTCTGCACTCACCCACATGTTCAATGATATGATTTTTTTGTTCCTTGATGCTTAATACCTGATCCCTTCGACAGCTTCTGGTCACACAGGCTGGTGTGTTTCTTCTATGCAGGCTTTGATGCTTCTCAGCTAGATAGCTGCTTGCTTGTTTATCTTCAAGGCTTTAAGACCTCAAATGTTATATCTTTTGATAGCCAGGCACCATTAGCTTTCTTCACATTTGCTTATGCACACGTTTGTCTTCAGTGATCATATCAGGAAGGAGGGCAACCACTGATATGATTTTTAGTTCTTTGATGTCTAATAACTGGTCCCTTCTACACCTCGTGGTCAGCCAAGCTGGCGTGCTTCTTCCATGTGAGCTTTGATGCTTCTCAGCTAGATGGCCACTTGTTTATCTTCAGGCCTTTAAGACCCCAGATGCTATATCTTTTGATAGCCAGGCACCATCAGCTTTTATCACCATATTTTCTTATGCACTCATTTTTTTCAGCAATGAAACGATTTATTTAAGATTTGTTGTGTCACTGATTGCTCTTTATCAGTTTGCATTTCAAACTAATTCTTATAAGAGAATTTTTAGAAGTTGGAGAGCACTCAATTCCTGGACCATCATTCACATACACATAATCTGAATATATTCTATCTAGTCCCATATTTTTTATTCTCTTGTTTGCTGGGCTTCCACGAATATTGATAGTCCTTATCTTATAACAGTCAATGTTGTAATTCAAGATCTTGACACCATCTCTCATTCCTGACATAGTAAACCCTAAGATTTTTCAATTCACATCGGATGAATCAGTCCATTTCAGTCCAATAATACATTGGATGTCAATCATTATGCACTCCATTTTAATTTTAATGACATCTGATTTCTCTAGATTCATATCCCATACATTCAAAAATCCCATAATTAGCAGATGTGTGAATGATAAAGAAAACATCAAAATAAAACGTGACTAATACATAGATTAACTGTACCAAACATAACTAATAAACATTCAACCATTTCAAAAGGTAGCATATGACCAAGACTCAAGGGTACTGAAGGCCAGAGTCTGAGCTGCACTGACAGCATTAGCCAAGAAACCAAGGATCCAGGAATTATTGGAACACCGACTGAAAGGTTTCTACATGCTGATGAAAGACTGGAAGCACTCACTTATCTGTCAAGAAATTTGGAAGACAGCTACTTGGCCAACTGACTGGAAGAGACCAGTGTTTGAGCCAATTCCAAAGAAAGGTGGTGCACGAGAAAACTCAAATTACAGAATACTATTTTTGATATATCATACAAGGAAATGTTGATGATGATCATCCAACAATGGTTGCAGCAGTGCAGAGATATGCCAGAAATTTAGGCTAGGTTCAGAAGAGGCCATTTCTAGGGAGATACCAGAAACTTAGGCTAGGTTCAGAAGAGGCCATTTCTAGGGAGATACCAGAAACGTAGGCTAGGTTCAGAAAAGGCCACAGAACAACGGATATTAGCTGTCTTCAGATGGACCCTGCCAGAAAACAAGGAATGCCGGGATGAGCTTTAATTGTGTTTTATCCACTGCACGAAGGCGCTCGACTTTGTGAATCATAACAAACCATGGATCACATGGAGAAGGGGAATTCCGGAATACTTCATGGTACTCAGGTGGAACCTACATCTGGATCAAGAGGCACTTGTGCAAAGTGAAAAAGGGAATACTGTGAACTTGATCTCTTTGTGGTGATCGTTTTCATATTAATCAATATACCTCATGTCATGGATCACCAGTACAATCTAAATAACGTGTTATCAGTACAAATAGATGCAAAATTGTCAATGCCTTTAAAACTAACAAGATTTAAAAAGCAATGTAGAAAACATCCACACTTTTTTTGTCTAGAAGCAGTTTGCTTCTCACTTCAGAGAAGCAAACCAAATGGAGCCAATAGATGAACAAGTAAAGAGAAGTTGATATCATGAAAATGGACCTCACCATTCCAGAACCACCAATACCGCATGCTAAAGTTGTTTTTCATGATTTATTTTCTTCTAGTTAGCCTGGTCCATATATATTCACAATCACTGTAGTTTAATGGGGCAAATTTTGCTATAAACTGACTGCAACTATCCAGTAATATTATCGTGAAAATCTGTCTTTTCCCAATTCTAATCCTAGCATCTAAGACTACCTGCCTCCTCATTCAGCATGTCTTACAGATAAATTAATTGCATGAGAGCCTGGCACCATAGCCTAAAATAATAGTCATTTTAATGAAATAACTTATTTTCATTAGAAGAAAAGGAATGGCTCATTTTTCCTCATGAGATGATGTCAGTATCCTCCATTGCACACCACCCAACACCAAATAAAAACTAGCAGTACATGATTTTCTTTATCATTGACTATAGAGAACATAGGCCAGCAGCCTTGTTATTACTTTCTTTTATAAAATGAGTCTTGGCTAATTAGCATTTGTATATGTTAATACATGTTTCAATAGAAATTTATTAAATAAGATTTAAGCCTTGTCACTGAGGTAAATGGGGGTTGTCTAATTTAAGCCTGAATTTTTATCTGTAATAATGCCTTTGTCTGGTGCCATGGTTTTATATGAGCTTAATGAGAGTCAGTTTAGCTTATTCTATTGTCCCTTTGTTACATTGTCATGACAATGTTTCACGCAGAACTGTTTTCTATTTCATAGCAGTCTTCATCACTGCATTACCCATACTGCTATTTAATTAATTTCACTAATCATGTATAAAGAGATCCATGAATTATAGTATGTCACCACAAAACTGAGCTGTTCAAACATTTATTTTTACTTTGGGGCACTTATTTATTTACCATGCATTTGCTTTTCATCTTGCATATTTAGGTAAGAGTCATATAACTTGGAGTGCAGTTACCAGCTGTTAAAAATATAGACATCACCTGTGTTCTTCAGTGCACTATTTTATAGAAATAGATTCTTGAATATTTTAATGTTCCTCAATTCACTCACTTGCTTTAGTACCTATATATCATACTGCCTATATTTCTATAATTTTTGTTGATATAATATAATCCAATAGAAAGACAGAGCTTTCTATGACTGCAAAGAGCTATTCTCACAAGGGCAGATCTATGCTGTCCTATCTGGTCACTATGAGTTGGCATGTACTCAATAGCAGTGCACTTGCCTTTTGTTTCAAAGACATTACTTCATATACCATCTTTTATTTGCACTCCACTATGTTATTTTCTTATTCAGAAAAATATTTTCCACAAATTTTTATAACATATATGTATATATACATAACAACATATGTGTATATATGCATATATATGTATATATATAAATATATAAACAGATTCAAATTCTTAGTCCCAGGCCAAAAAAAAAAAAGAATGGATGAGTACAGTGGATGCACTTACTGTGCTGTAACAATTTATTAGCCTGGTATACCATCAGGTGTATGACACACTAGAGACTTGGTCTCATTTGAAGAAACAGTTTTGGAGAAGAAAGTATCCTTTTAAAAATAAAGAAACTCCTCCTATCCAGAGTTGAGGAAGGGGAGGAAAGTGGTTACTAAACAGAGGGCGTTGGAGAGATGAGAGCAGAAGATCAAAAGAGATAAACCTGACTTGAACACTTGAAACTTTGCCAGTTGATTCCCCCTCTGAGGCATATGGGACATGATCTGGTTTTCAACATTTTCTATAATTTTGTTTTGATTTTTCATATTAGGCTGAATCTCAGAGGTGTTTTGTCATTGTGGCCACCATTTATACGTTGTCTTATATGTCTTTCAGTTTATGAAGGCCAGGACTAATGAAGCTTTAGGGACAGCAAGTAGAATAAGGGTTTCAATGATGAGAGGGTGCCAGGTGGGGGTTGTAGAGTAATGGGAGGGGGAAGGGAGGGAGACAGTTACATAATCTCCTGTCAACTTGCAAAGAGGTGGAGTCTAGCCCGTCAATTGGGTCACAGCTTGATGGCCTCATTTGGAAGATGGAAGGAGAAAAATAGCTCACTGGAGCCAGATCCACTCTCTGCTTGATTTTGCTGCTGACAAGCTACATGGAGCTACACTGATGGGGCCAGAGCCCTGGAGCTGGTGGAAATCTATGCCAGCCATGAGATGCTTCCACTGCCACTGTGTCACAAGACTTTCCACCCACTGACCTGTGATCTTTCAGCATTCCATGTCATTGCATGTGTTGCATGAGTCTAAAGAGGAATATATAAACTGGTTTCAGACATATGAGCTAATATCGGACTCATGGACTTGATCTGGACTGGGCTGGGGTGTTTTATAAATATACAATTTCCTTTAAGATAAAGCTTTTTTAAATACACATCTGAGTTTCTATGAATTTGTTTTTCTAGTCTACCTTGACTAACACAGGGGATACAAGGGAGATGATGTCAAGGAGGACAGGAAAACAATGAATGTTGGAAACTAATTGTGGTAGCAATTGTGAAATCCTGCCTGATGTGATTGAACTATGGAATGATATATGTATAAACTCCCAATTAATAATACATTAAAACAACTATATAAAAAGAAAAACATGCAAGGTTACTGATGTAAACCAAAGAAAGAAAGGAAAAAGGAAAGAAAGAAACATAAATCTATATGCCCACGTAATTTAAAATAACCATTAAATTATTAAATAGAACAGAATCCTTTAAACATTATTTATCATCTCTTTTCTGTTAAGGGTAGATTTGACAAGTAAATTAGTACTCTTGCTTGTTTATAACGTAATTGTCATCCTAGTGCTCATATTTTACGATCCCATTTTATTCTCTAAGGTCAGCAAAATGGTGACCTTAAGAACAAGGTGCTAAGAATCCAACCAGGTGTGCAGAAGGTCATGGATGACAGTGACCCCAACATTCATTTGTGGAAACTACATAGGAAACAAGGCTCAAGGGAACTCTCTCTATTAGCAATTGAGAGATGGGAGGGGGCAGATACTAAACAGAGTGCATTGGACAGATGAGCATAGAAGTTTAAAGGCATAACTGACGTGAACAGTTAAAATTTTATCAGTTGATTCCCCCGTCTGAGGCATGCTGGACCTGATCTGCTTTTCAATGTTTTCTGTATCTTGTTTTGTTGTTGTTTGTTCATATTATGGTGTATCTCAGAGGTGTTATGTCACTAGAGGTCACCGTCTTGAAGTTGTTATAAGTTTTCCTTGTTTCGGTATATGAAACTCAAGACTGATTAACTTAGCAAGTAGAATAAGGGTTTCTGGGACCAGGGGCTAGAGTAGTGGGGGGCAGGGGGGAAACTGATTGGGAAAGCAATATTAAAATTCTGCTTGATGTGATCGAATTGTGGAGTGATATATATATATATATATTCCTAATTAACAATAAATTAAAAAAATAAGTTGTCATTTTGGAGAGAAGCTTTGACCCTATGCATTTCCATGTCTTGAAGACATGTTTGATCTTGTTTAGCACATCACAATACAGGTACTATGCTAGAGACATGTTAAAAGTTCATGAAAGTCAGAACATGTTTCACCAGTTAGAATTGAAATATTTGAGCCATGTTTATAAAATAACTAAAATCCCCAATATTCAGTGACCTAATGTAGTTTTTATGAAGAGATTAAAATGAAGGAAGACCATACGTGTTTTTTTCTTACAGTTCCATATTAAAAGACATGAATGTACTACAGCTGGCAAAAATAAGCCCTTTATTATGACTTTCTAGAAATCTGAAAGTAGTAATAGGTGGAAGGTCTTGCTAAGTTAATGTTGTTATTGTCTGTTATTTTATGGACTTCAACTTCTAGTGATTTTGCAAGACTAAGTAGAACTGCTTCATAAAGTTTCTTTGGTTTTAATCTTGCAGGGAGCTTTCCCCCAGATTGCATCTCCTGCTGAGCAGTTCTGGGGTTCCATTTCTGACCTTCAGTTAGGCAGCCAGGTCAGTAGCCAAGAGTTTAACCAGTGCCATCCAGATTCTTAAAAAGTGACACGTTCAAATCAGTGACGCATTCCCATGCTTTATGGAGCATTACTAGTACTTCATGGTGGGGAAACAGATTTTGCAACTTTTCATTGAAATAGAACTTTAAGGAGACAATTAAAAAAAAGGCAATTCTATCTTTTCCAATTTTCACCATCCATTTTAATAGAGCAATAAAAACTTCTCTTTTTGAAGAATCTTGGTAGGCCCAGGAGATTGAAATCTCCTAATTTACTCCTCTCAGATAGCTACTATTTCTGATTGTGATTTACTGCAAGTTATCGTTTTGTCTCAAAAGATAATTTTCATAAATGCTAAATAAAAATCAAACTTGCTATGACTCAAACACAAAGCAAGATACATATCTGCTATCAGACTTTTTAGACCTGAGGCAAGAGGAGAGATTTAGGTTCCAGCGAGGGAAGATCCTCTCATCTCTGAGGGGACATTTGGCAGTGCCTGGGTTTCATTTTCAGAACTGCAGAGTGGTGCTACGGATACAATGAATGATAGCCAGGCTCCAGGTACACAGGCGGCCGCAGAGGCCACCTGTCACGGAGTGGTTGTGCAGCACCAATCGACAATATTGTGGAGGTCAAGAAGGCCTCTTTTAGACTTATCAATGCTTTCAAAAGTAGTATGTGATCAAAACGTGCCCCCCCCCCCTTGGGAACCTTAGGGGGAGAAAGAAGCAAAACTCCATACACCCATTTTACATTTCGGACATCTGTGTTGTATGTGATTGGAGATTGTCTCGTTTTAATATCTGTTGTGTGTTTCAGTGCCTGCTGGGATAAGAGCCACTTGTTTCTTTCATAATTGTCACAGGATAATTGCCAGATGGGGATGCTGAGAAGGACAGCAGGGAGAAGGAAAAAAAGCAACTGCGCTGAGTGCTTTCTTTCACAATCGACTTTTTGTCTTTATAGGGTAAATAAGATGATCCAATGTTTCAAATACTTCAGATCCTTCTTTGGCTACAAGGAAGAAGGATTTCTTCTTGCAAAATACCCATGAGTATTGAGCAGATATAACATATATGTGTACATGTTATTTCTATATAACTCAGTTAACACAGTGATTATAAACGGGTGGCTGCTATCAGAAAGGTGAGCAGTTCAAAGCCATCGGCTGCCCTGCAGCCGAGAGACGTGGCAGGCTGCACCTTCAACTACGCACTGCCTTGGAAATCATCCGGGGAAGTGCTAATCTATCTTATATGCCTGCTGTGAATTGAGAAGGCTTCGATGGCCATGGGTTTTAGCACAGCTTTAAGATTATTAAGTGATCAGAGTTTACTCACGAGGCAATGTTTGGATTATTTCTATAACTTCTCTGCACTCTGGAGGAAAGAATTCTTTGACAATATAATTTCACAAAATACAAACTCAAATCAGAAATGACAATGCTCAGTCCTTTTTTGTTCTCAAAATTCTGAATTTGATTTAAAGCTCTACTCTGACTGACATCTACTAGGTTGCTTGCTGCCTGGGAAGAAGCAAGGGATGAAGGGATTCTTCTCTGCTCTTTTCCATTCACTTTTCCCCAAGCTCTGAGTTGGAATACAAGGAGGCACTGCCCCCCCAAAAAATGTTTCCTAATTCTGGCTGATTGTTAAAGTTTGTTCTTTTGCAAGTTATTGAAGTCTAGTGTACACTCTCCTGGCATCTCTGGATTGTCTTTAATGCTTTGCTTCTTCTATGACATTGGCAATGCTTAGTTTTCCTCTGAATACTGCCTGGTCCATCAATGGAAATTTGCCTGGGTTTCCAGGCATTTCTAGGCTGTCTTTCTCTCCCTCACATGACAGTGTCACCCAAACACAGTGACACGTGTCAGTAGCAACCACTGAATCCACTACCAACATTTTTGTGCACTGAATCCATCTTTTCCTCCAAATTACCTGGAGGCAATCATAAAAAACAAACAGCACCCCAATTCCATGGACACACATCAAGCTCCTTCAGGATGACTTTTGAATCCACACCCACTCCCTTACTGAGCCATCTCCTCCCCAACTGTCCACAGGTGGCAGGGAGCTCTGGGGGTCAGGGCATAGCCACAGTTGCCTCTGGCGCAGTCTCAAACTCTTCACCCTTCTCAGCTTATACTACCCTTCTTGGATCACCTTTATCATTCTTTATGACTAACATTCATTGTCAGTTTGTGGCATGCATCAACTCTATTGGCAACGAGGATATCAGAATGATAATTTTCTCATTACACCCCATCGCATAAAAATTTGAAAATCTTTTAGAACAATATCACAGAGATATAATTTTAATTATGAGTCTTTCTTTCTGATAATTAAAACAATTGAACAACTAATCTGAGAGTGTCTTAAATGTTATCACCTTTTAAGATATATTTTTGTCCTAATAAGGACCATATCAAGCTTCAAATCATATAATAAAGTAGATAAAAACTGCTTTTAGAGGCATCAGTTTCCAAAGGAAAAATGATTTTTTTCTGTAATGTTCATATTTTAAAATACATACATATATATGCTATTTGTACTGATTATATTTAAAATTTTTATTTTGGGAAGTAAGATTAAGTGATGGATGATAAAATAAAGAAACCAAGGAAGCTACTGTAAACAAAATTTTTTTCAATGCATAGCTATCTAACACTGTTTTTCAGACAATACACAGCTTGTTCTGTTCATATTTATCCTGCTGATCTGGAGGATAAAACTGATACTTCACTGCAGGGGCTGCACTAACTGGAATGAGGTATTGTGTTTGCAGGACCTCTGCTCTTCTTTGCAAAGAAAAGTGACTCATAAAGTTAGAAAAGGTCATCATGAAAAATACCTCCAATTTGCAGGAATAGTGTCGGGCTTGCTGAAGCCTGGTGAACAAGCACAGGATAGAAAAGTGGGAATGTCCTCCCACAACAAACACACAAACAACAATTATTCCTAGATTATGCTTTAAAATATAAAATGAAGACTGTATGTCAGAAGAATGTTAGTGTGTCCTGAAGGACGGTGATTTTTGTTAAAGTGAAAAATTAAAATTTTGAATTTTTTCTATTTATAATATGAGCACATACGTACATAGAATGTTTCCCCTTAACTGTATCTTATTCCACATTCAATTTTGCATCAAGTGTTGTAAATGTGTTATTAAAACCTTGACTTTGCATTTTGACTTTGGCTTCCTTACAAACTATTACTAATGATTATTTTTATGAATACTTAATTATATTTTTTATTATTTAGAGGCAACAGTTGCTTACATTTCCCTGTCATTTTCCTATGTTCCCTATAAGCCTTCACTTTCTGGTATGATTTTCCTTCTAGCTGAAGTATACCTTTATTTGATTCTCTGGAAATTGTTCATTTGGGGGGGAAATCAGTTCTTAGTTATCTGAAAACATGTTTATTTCTCTCCACTCTACTAATTGTTAAATTGGATGACAATATGAGTTCATCTTAATTTCCTGGCATCAGGGAATGAATTTCTAAGATAGACTTTTCTTCTTCAACTGAGGATCGTGAAATCCTATAGACTTAGTGTACCTTTGACTACACTTGAGGGCCTTGGCTATTGTGGGAGCCAAAGGATCGTTACACACCATTGACACACGTGTCAATATAGGCAATGTCTTCTATTTAGGAATTGAACCATAAGGACTTCCACAAAGAGAATTTTTACCAGGAATATTATAACATTTTTATTGAATATTTTCTGTTTTTTCATGCACATTTTAAAATATTCATGGTAACCCATGCGACATTTTCTGAGTTGTAGAATCATTAAAAATGATAATCGGCAGTAAATGAAAAAGTCTGATATTGTCAAATAAATTTGGTAAGCATGATCAAGACTATTTTTTATATCCTCTGTTCAAAGTATAGGGAAAAGAACTGTTAAATAGTAGAATGAGATTCATCTCAAATATGCATAAAGCATTATGGATCAGTGAATCAAAATATATAACATACTTTTATGTAGATTGTTGCTTGTTACATCTGGAAAAAACTAGCTTGTAAAACTAATGCACCATGCTCTAATTTTCAGGGAGAGAACAGGTGAAATAGAGATCTAGCAAATAAACTATATGTTTTATATCTAGCACTAGAATCTATCAGTTTACCACTCAATTTAATTTTCAAATATTAAATTACCTAATTAAAATATAATGAGCCCTACAGATTTCTCATATAAATTAACTCTCACCGCTAGTTATATTATTAACCTTTTTATTATACTTGTTTGCTCTACAATGAAATTAATTTACAGTTAGGATATTAATCATCACTAAACTGAATCTTATAGATGGGCTTCCTGGGCTTGATCTGTAATAGTTAAAATCTGTCTTATACAATATTTGTCCCTTTCTGATTGTCTAAGTTCTCCCAGCATCATGGTTTCCAGGTCAATCTATGGGGTGTTTCATCCCTGATTTTTAAGAATTCATACTGTGTCATTGTGTGTGTGCACCCGGGTTTCTTTATCCATTCTTCTACTGACAGGGACCTGGGGTGTTTCTGCCTTCTTGCTATTGTGAACTGCGCTGCAGTGAGCCTGGGAGAACATAGGAGTCTGCGTTGATGAGTTTGCTACTGTAAAGATGCACCCCCAGATGAAGGCAAACTTCTGCTCTCACATCATGCAATCTTCTAACCCAACATCCCACGCAATGAGGCATGGAGCCTGCGCAGTGCCCAACAACCATCTGTAACTCCCTTTCTAGAACCATCTGAAAACCAGGCTGACAGAGCAGCCCTCACTTCATCTGGGGTCAGTTTCTCAAGATTGGGGAGGAAGGAGGAGACCCTTCAGTTGCTGACAAACAGCAATGTTCTAAGGTCCCTGGAAAACAACAGATGTGCCTACAATGGTGACATGTGAACCTTACGGAAAATTCAAGTCACAATGAGGGAGATGGGTCATGATACATGGCTCAGAGAAGGCAATTACACTTCTGTTGGTGGGTAAGCGGGGTGGGTAAGCATATTGCTATTGGAGGGAAACACTTAAAAATGCTTATGTAGAACATAAGGATGGAATATTCCCTGTATTATGTCCCTAATTGGACATATTGATCTAGTTTCTATCCAGCCATCGGTGACCCAGGCCAAGTGCTATAGACTACTGGACTTTAGACTCGGTCCTTTTGAGCTAGACAGCATACCTCATATCCTACACTAGGAGAAGTTCATGTGGAAACTAGGTTTTACCTCAAGTTTAACTGTGGCAGAGGAACCACAATGCTCCCTCAGATTTAAGGCTGAAAGTCCCTGATGTATGAAGAAGCTGATGACTGCTATTTTCAGTGTTATGACATTGCTGGTTGTTGGATTTTGGTGCCCAATGAATGGTGGCCCAGGGAGAGCATTTCTTTACTATTTTATTGTTCTTGCTTTCTTATATCATGCATTAGTCTGGTAGGAATGGTTCTGGCTTTGTGATGAGTTTTATTGAAAGATTTGCCCTATCAACATCCCCCAATGTTCATGTATATAGTATTTAGTCCCTTAGGAGATTAACACTACAAGTCAATAATTCATGCATAACAGCCTAAAAGAAGCTTATACTTGTATAATTGTCTAATCTCACCACTGTTTTAAATTCTGCACTATTGACTCAATTATTGACACTATCAATAGAATTACCTTATGCACAAGGGGGATGATTGTAACATTCTCTGTCATAAAAAGAAAATTATATTTCTAAAGTTAACCAGATACATATATAAAACATAGATATATGAAAGCATCTTGGCTCCCAATTAATCATAGGTTTAATACAAGAACAATTTGGTCTTATGACATGGCCCTACTCAATAGTCGCTCTCATGAAGAGATCACTGAAAATATGCGTGTTATAGAAAATTGTGGTAAAAAAACAAACAGCTCTCCACTATTAGAAATAATAGTGTCTGGGACCTTAAAGGCTTATTTTAAAGCAAGCAACCATCTAAATGAAGCATCAACTAAATCTACATCTAATATTATAGATAATAAATTCCAAATTTGAAGGGAGAATGGTATTTAAGCTTAAATTGTGCACATCTGATCTTCAAAGGCTATGGACGACAGTGGACGCCCAAAATCCACTTTCAGGACCACCCAACCCCCTCCAGATTAGTCCTCTGGCAAATTCACTCTCAGGGATATGCATAGCCTTGATGTTAGGCATGTAAAATCAATTGGAGCAGATACGTTTAGGTTAAAATGTAATACCTTATCATTGAACTACTTTGGGGCCTATTTTAAAATTATGTCTGTTTTTAATATATTTTGCTTTCTTTTTTATTAAGGTTTTCTTTATTTGTCCTGGTGCATGTTTCTGGGCCCTTTGTTTCTGTTTTGTTCCCTGTCTGTGTTTTGTATGATTTGCTGTATGTGGAATCCAGGATAAGTAATTCTATATAGACAGAACCTGGACTGTAATTATCCCAGGGTATGGCAGAGGAGGTTGAGGGGAAATTAGGAGCTAAGAAAATTGAGAACCCGAATAAAATGTCCTGAAATTATCCGTGGTGATGAATGCACAACTCTAGTATAACTGAAAGATGAAATGTATGACACGGGATGCATATGCCAATGAAACCATTTTTTAAAAATTAAAAAAACAAAACATCTCTCTCTACCCTGACCGCCAAAAGAAAAAATAAAATCTATCTTTGAAGATGGAAAGCCAGAGTGCTCCTTAGCATCAAGGATGGCGAGACTTCATCTCACCAACTGTCGCCATGTCAGAAAAGACCAGTCCCTGGAGGACATCACGCGTGGTAAAGTGGAGGGGCAATGAAAAAGTGGATGGATCGACACAGCGGCTACAATAATGGACTCCAATGTAAGGACAATTTTGAGGACGATGCACAATCAAGCAGGGTTTTATTCTGTTGCTCATAGGGCAGCTATGAGTTGGAACCCAGTCAATTGCATCTCATGACAATAATGCCACTATGGCTGAGGGCCTTTCCAGAAAGAACACTGTGCAATCTCAACGCCAGAAAATGTTCTTTTCAGATTACATGAAATTTATAATCTGTGAAGTGATAAATAAAGGCAAGAATTCTTAGTATTTTTTGTAATGAGAAATATGCATTTGGGCAGCATCCGCCCTCTGCTGACCCAACACCCGTCTAGGTGTCTACAGCCTCCTCCACTTCCTTCCTGAGCGACGAGAACCAGCGGCCAGAAATCCATCATGTCTATCCTCAAGGTTCACGCCAGAGAGATCTTTGACTCCCGTGGAAATCCCACCGTTGAGGTCGATCTTTACCGCCAACGGGCTCTTCAGAGCGGCCGTGCCCAGTGGGGCCTCAACTGGGATCTATGAGGCCCTGGAGTTCCGGGACAATGATAAGACCCGGTATCTGGGCAAAGGTGTCTCAAAGGCTGTTGAGCACATCAATAAAACAATTGCGCCTGCCCTGGTTAGCAAGAAGCTGAATGTTACGGAACAGGAAAAGATCGACAAGCTGATGATTGAGATGGATGGAACTGAGAATAAATCAAAATTTGGTGCAAATGCCATTCTGGGAGTGTCCCTCGCTGTGTGCAAGGCCGGAGCTGTTGAGAAGAGAGTCCCCCTATACCGTCACATTGCTGACTTGGCTGGCAATTCCGAAGTTATCCTGCCCGTTCCTGCTTTCAATGTGAACAACTGCGGCTCCTACGCCGGCAACAAGCTGGCCATGCAGGAGTTCATGATCCTCCCCTTCGGAGCAGCCAACTTCAAGGAGGCCATGCGCATCCGGGCTGAGGTGTACCACAACGCTATTGGGAAAGCTGGTTACACCGACAAGGTGGTGATCGGCATGGATGTTGCTGCCTCCGAGTTCTTCAGGTCTGGGAAATACGACCTAGATTTTAAGTCTCCTGATGACCCCAGCAGGTACATCTCACCTGACCAACTGGCAGACCTGTACAAGTCCTTCATCACGAACTACCCAGTGGTGTCTATCGAAGACCCCTTCGACCAGGATGACTGGGACGCTTGGCCAAAGTTCACTGCCAGTTCAGGGATCCAGGTGGTAGGGGACGATCTCACAGTGACCAACCCGAAGCGAATCGCCAAGGCCGTGGACGAGGAGTCGTGCAACTGCCTCCTGCTCAAAGTGAACCAGATCGGCTCCGTGACCGAGTCTCTGCAGGCGTGCAAGCTGGCCCAGTCCAATGGGTGGGGCATCATGGTGTTTCATCGTTCTGGAGAGACCGAGGATACTTTCATTGCTGACCTGGTGGTGGGACTCTGCACTGGACAGATCAAGACTGGTGCGCCGTGCCGATCTGAGCGCCTGACCAAGTACAACCAGATCCTCAGAATTGAAGAGGAGCTGGGCAGCAAGGCCAAGTTTGCTGGCCAGAAGTTCAGAAATCCCCTCGCCAAATAAGCTGGGCAGGCAGACCTCTGGTAGCCCCTCCCTGAGCTTGTGGGCATTCTCTCCGCTTCACTAGAGCTGCCCTGCAGCCAAGCCAGAGCAGCTGACACCTGTTGGAACCCCAGCTTTGTGGCCCTGTGACTCAATTCCTTGCCCTTCTTGAGAGCTTCCCACCAAGTGTCCCAGTGTCATCCCGAGGTGTCAACAGGCAACATCCCCAGTGGTTTTGTTTGCAAAATAAACATCAGTGACCCCTAGGGAAAAAAAAAGAAATATGCATTTGTCTGCAAATACCTTATTTTTTAAAGACTACTAATATGTAACTTGCTACATGGGAATAAGTTTAGTGTTGATACTTAATTACAAAATCAAATGTCAGAAAGAAAATGTTAAAATACTATACATAATATCAATTATTATACAATGCTCTGCATATGTATGTGTTTTCTATATGGTGCCTGAATTGTAAAGATATTTAAGTGATGAAAAGTGTTCACTATATTACATCCTTTAAGTGAAACCTATAAAAATGCATTCCTAATGTGATTTTCAAAAATAGTATCAAAATACACATGAAAATTTCAAATAGAATAACTCATTCCCTTTAAAACTGATCAAATATTTGTGATTTTTCATAAAAAGAAGTAAATATTAAGTTCAATTTTAAATGTTAAAAATGACCAGATATATCTATATATACATATATGTAGATATTGCTCTCAGAGTAATATATGGCCAAGTTCACAAACATGGAAAATCTTTTCCATTTTCAATATTGTATCAGAGAAATTTGATATGGAGTACTTCATGAATGTTGTTTGATAAACATTGTATATAGAATGAAACATTTCCCAGTCCTGTGGCCCCATCATGATCCTTGCTGTACTTTATTATGTTTCTTTATTATTTCCCTTACTATGTTTACTGTGTATAGACTTCAAATCTATGTGGCTCAACTTTTTTTGTACTATATTGGAAAATACCTTAAGGTGATCCACAGTGTTTTGATTGTCAAATTTTTGTAGGTAGATTGCCAGGTTTTTCTTCCTAATCTTAATCAGGAATCTCTGCTGAAACCCTGTCTGTCACCATGGAAACCCTCTTGATATTCAAATACTAGTGGTATTGCTTCCATCAATATAGCAATATGTAAGCCATCACAGTAATAACTGAGAGACAGGTATTGTGTTTCATAATAAGTACATATATTAGGTAAAATACATTTAAAAGTCTATTGAAGAAGTGTTTGTAACCAATTTTACAGCTCCCTAAAGTAATTTTCTTACTTTTAAATCTAGTCTTTGAACTTCATCAAATACCTAATGAGCCTCTCTGAAACTGAAAATAATTCATGATAATTTAACATGGAGTTAAAATGACATGATTTAGGTAGAAAATGAGTACTTGTTTTAGTCTACTTATTCTATATAACAACTAATTAGCCCTGGGAGCATAAAGGGTTAGGCACTGGGATACTAAGTGCCAAGTTGGCAGTTCCACTCACCAGGTGCTCTTTGTGAGAACTCACCAGCTGTTCCTTGCCAGAAAGCAGAAGCGTTCTGCTGTCATACAGATGTAGTCTTCAGAATACTCTATGGAGTCAGTATTTTGATTGATTCGTGGCAGTGGGTTATATATCACACCAGACTAAATTTCGTGATTTCATGGACTCTGCTGTGCTCAATCCATAGCAGTGATGAAAGTAACTAACATATGTTGGCACTTAGCATTGTTAACTGCATGAGTACATAGTTAAATGAATAAAACAATACTGAATCTGGGCATTCTCATTTGTCAGCTCAAAATCATGACAGTCTTGTTTTTCTCATTTTATCTCCTCTCCTACCTAGCGCTGCCTAATAACTAACTTTCATATATCTTTACTAACATCTTAAATATATTTGGTTGAGTTGTTTTATATTAAAAAGGCAAGTCATCTTTTAAAATGTCACTCAAAGCTCCTAAATACATAATACTTTAAAATTTGTATTTGAATATGTTCACACTCTAAAGGCAGGTTTTTTTAAGGCACCAAATGAAAGGACTCTAAAATCTATCTTATTAGCCCAGGAATTTTCTTATTATTTTTATAATATCTAAATGTATTCTTCTCCTAAAAGAAAAAAAAATTCATGTTTGGCAATGCACTCTTTTCTTCATTACAAATGTAACAGTTACCAAGCAGGCATGCTTAATCCATCATGTAATTGTCAGTTTGTCTTCTATTTTAAAGCCTTTCATTGTGATCTAGATGAAGGTTTATACAGAAGATCAGTTGTTCATTCAAAAACCCACACTCAACTTTTCATCTCATGATTGCAATTCTTACATTGAAGCATCACTGATCCTACATCCTATGTTTCCATTTCCATTCATCTTCATTGTTAACTTTTGGGTAAATAATTCCCTTTTAATTTACAGTGGTTGATTATTCTAAGGAGCTTATAACTCAGTATGTTATTCTTTTCTTTATAGATCAGTCTATTGCTTGGTGGAAATTTGGGTCATGGGACCGGGTCATTTCCAGACGGAGAAGGAAACTACATGCGGTAACCTCAGGGATCCCACCAGTCTCTGCATGGCCTTTGCAGTAGGAACTTCTTTATCCTTGCTATGTTTCTGCTAAATAATATTCATAACCTTCTTCTTCCTCTTTTACTTTAGCATTGGTATTAATCATTCTATAATTATTAATCAATATAATTAGTGATTTTAATGCCATAATCTAAAAATTGTCCCTTGCTAGTTAGCATAGCTCATATAGTACAATCACGGGTTATTTGAACATGCAAAATTATTATCATGCAGCACACATAGGGTATTCACAAATAGTGATCTTCCCATAGATATCACGTGCTGGTGATTGGAATCAGAACACACAAACTCTCCCTGAGTATCAGTGCATAAAATGTAGATAGCAAGCACTATATAGAAATATATATTTAAAATATTTAATACAGTAAGGATTAGACAAAGATATTTTAACAACCTACGGTAATATAATATAATCATGCACGCAAAAATTGAGGAGGAATTGAAGAAGTTGCTGATGAAGATCGAAGTTTGTAACCTTCAGTGTGGATTACAACTCAAGATAAGGAAAATGCTCACCACTGGACCATGATAAGTGGAGAAAAGTTTGAAGTAGTCAAGGATTTTTGTCTTTCTTGGATCCACAATTGATGCTCATGGAAGCAGCACTCAAGAGATCAAAAGACATTGCATTGGCTTAATCAGCTGCAGTAGGTCTCTTTAGAACATGGAAGAGAAAGGATGCTTCTTTGAGGATTAAGGTGCACATAACCCAAGCCATGGCGTTCTCTTTGCATCATCTGCATATGAAAGTTGGACCTTGAATAAGGAAAGCCATAGAAGAATGAATGCATTTCAATGATGAGAATGGCAGAGGACCACACAGTGTCTCATTCAGTTGTGAATAGGGTTGCTACGGGTTGAAGCTGATATGAAGTCATCTAACAACAGAAGAGTCTATGTTTACTCATACATTACTGAAAGCATGTGTCTTAGGTTCACAGAAAGCCAATTATGTGAAGCGTTATATATAGGGTTCTTGTAATCTCAGTTCTTGTCATCTCAGTTCAGATGTGACCTGCTTGTATCTGGTCTCTTTTATGTGGGCAAAACCCTGAATAGATACTCCACCCCCATGTTTCTGTGGGCAGATTCCTTCTGTTCTCTGGACATGCCTCCCTATGTTTCAGGTGCTGTTTCTGCCTCTATGTGGGCTTGCTCTCAGCTGTGGGGATGCTCGTGGTCTCTGTTGCTTTAGATGCTCTCTATCCTTCAGTGTATTACTGTATGCAGTCCTCACTTCTCACCACATCTGCTACCTTTTCAGTGGATACTGGTGCCTTCTAGCATCTAGGCCTCAGCTGCCCTTTTATTTGGGTCAGTATTCAATCATATTCAGATTTTCTGTTATTCCCCCTGCAAGGCTGTTCTGAGGAAGTGCAGAACACTTCTCTGAGTTGATGTCTCCATCCTGAAACAAGAATTTGGGTGCTGCTCTTTGTAAGCCTTGACAATATATGGTCTGGGGTAAGCGTTGAACTGCCAACTGCAAGTTCAGTGATTAAAATTCAACAGACAAGGATAGTGAGACATCATCTCACATCTTTGGGCATGTTGTAAGGAGAAACCAGTCCTTGGAGAAGAACAACATCCTTGATAAGGTAGACAGGCAGCATAAAAAGAGGGAGGTCCTAGACAAGCTGGATTAACACAGTGTCTGTCGGCAGTAATGGGCTCAGCCAGACAACGATTGTGATGACATACGACTGGACAGCGACTTACTCAGAACTGGCAGGGCAGCACTAACAACAGCTATCACCTATGGGTGCAAAATATGTTAAATATTCATAACTACACTGATAATAGTAAAATCATCTGAACCTCACAGATCCATCCTTGACTCTAATGAGCACTCCGGTTGTACTTTTTCCAAGACAAATCGGTTGGTGTTTTGGCAGTCCGTGGTACTTCCAGTTCCCTTCACCAGCAGCATAATTCAAATGCTTCGATGATCCTTGAGACGTTCTTATTTTGTCTTTCTTGGATCCACAAGCGATGTTAATGGAAACAGCAGTCAACAGATCAAAAGATGCTTGCTTCACAATATTTCTTCAATGTGTTAAAAGTCAAGGATGCTATTTTGAGGAATAAGGTGGCCTGGCATTGAAACCCATGGCATCTTCAATTGCCTCACATGCATGTGAAACTTGGACATTGAATAAGGAAGCAATTAGGATACCCACTTTGCAATATTATACCGATTTAATCTCTACCTATAGGATTGATGAAGTGTTCTAGGGAGTGGTTATTTATTCATTAGACTTGGAGCAGGTTGAATCCAGTTAGCCCTCTGTAGAATAAAAGTGAAGCGGTCTGCTCTCTTAAAGATTTGCTTTCAGGAGTCCTACGGATCAGTTCTACTCTGTTCTATTGAATCAGGATAAATTGAAATGGACTAAGTGGCAGCGCGCTTTCTTTGTTTGTTCTGCGTTTAATGGTAATATCAATAGATCACATGTGGATGGAGTTGAAACGAATAAAAACACATAATTTTAGGACTATAAAATCATACAGTGCTTTGGAATAAAGGAGAATGCACAGCTAGATGCAGGGGAGTGTTAAAATTAAAATGGTTGGGAGAGCAAGTGTTCAATATTCAGGATTAATGACATAATTAACACTATTAATAACATTTTAATAGCATGCTTCTTATTTAAACATTTTTACATTGTATCCTAATTTAAGTATACCAAGGCATGAGACACTTTTTAAAAAATTGAATTCTTAACATAGTCTCCTTCACCATTTCACCAGACATACTTATTAATGGTTTAGAATAAACACACTCTGCCATAGTTTTATTAGTAAGTGGCAATGACTTAGACTGTGGCTACAAAATTGACATGCCATTGCATTAATAACAGTGCCAACGAGGCCATTTAAACTCTACTCTATGGGCATTTACACTGGAGGACATATAGAAAAGCTTTCAAATTTTAATATATTTATTTTGGCATAGTTGGCACTGTGCTTCTGAACTGTTCATCTCTTTCAACCAATACAGCAAAATGTCAGTGTCTTCATTTGGAGCATATAATAGGCTTATGTCCTGAAACAATAAAGTTCTAATAGCCTGTCTGTTATGTGGTTCCGCTATAGAAATTCAACGTGAACAAGTTGTTGCATGCCCTTCTTTTGCTCAAGGTTTTCTACAAAACGTCCTTTCCATTTATATTTGAAATGTTAATCACACTTCTAATTGTTTGCTGTAAAGTTAACTATATATACTAGACAAGTTTCCCATTGATTTTAATCAAACTAACTAACAAGAATAACAACAACAACAAACCCACCCTGTCATCAAGTCGATTCTCACCCATTGCAACCATGTAGGCCAGAGTAAAACCATGTCTTTGGGTTTCTGTAAGTCTCTCAGAGCAGAAAAACTCATCTTCATCCTGAGGAGTGACTGAGGGGTTTGAACTGCTTATTTTGGGCTTAGCAGCTCAACATGAATCCCACAATGTCACCAGTGATACTTGAACCATTGCGTTATAATTTGCGTTAATTTTTCACTATTTGTATACTTAGTGACAAGAACATTATATTTGTAATGTAAAGAAAATGATTAGTGGCCTTATATGCAATATCGATTTAACTTTCAGAGACAAATGTAAGATTTGTAATAATTTTGCATTTTCAGTGTAAATAGAGAAATGTTCAGACATGGAAAAAGATTTATTCTAATTTCATCTTTCCATCAATAGTAATATAAAATGCCATTCACCCACATAAAAATTTCTTCTACTTAACTATTTTCTATGGTTTTTCATTTCTATGATACCATGGATACTATATTATTAAATATAAATACCTCACATATCAGCATATTTCATTTCCAAAAAATTATACATTTTTAACACATTCCACATGATCTAATCCCGTTCAGATTTGTTCTGACTATTGTTCTTTGCTGTATTAAAGCAATACCTATGGCCACAGGTCCATGCCATAATGACCCCACAGAGGGTTTTCCTGATCAGAAATTGCTGCTCTTTCTTTTTCATAGGATTGGGCTCAGTGTTCTCAGGCACCCATTTCCATAACTAGGCTGTTGCAGGACATGTTTAAATGGAGTAAATGTGTACATGCCAAAACAGTTGACATCAGTTATGTTACCACGATTTATTTCCAAACCTCCATCATCCTAAGCAGGGGTTCAGGGTGCCCTAAGCAGGAAGCCCTCCTTTCCTCTTCACTTATAATAGCTAACAAACATTATCTTCTAAGGGAACTTCACTCATGGTGCTGTTGTTGGATGTTTCTAATTGGCCCTCCCGCAGAGTGATCCCACGCACAGCACAAGGGGACACTGCGTAGCCTTGTTCTTCTGTCTGGGACCATTGTGGTAGCCCCCGGGTCAGTCAGTCTTGTTGAGGGCCTTCCCCTTTGTTGCTGCCCCTCGACTTTCCCAAGCATGATGTCCTTCTCCGGCGACTGGTATCTCCTAACAACATGTCCAAACTTCTAGTAAATCTCTTCTTTGATGCAAAGATTGAAATGGACTGAATTTTATGTATGACAATTATCAGATCCAAATAAATATTTGCAGAATGAATAATACACAATTCTAAAGACAAGTACTAATGAATTCATTTGACAAAATATTTTATAAACTCACTGTACACAGTCCTCATGCTTTAGGAAACAGAATGTGGCTTCTATGTGTTGCTAGAATGTGCTCCTCTTTCTGTAGAGCCACTTCAAGACTTTTAAATCCTGCACAACAGTGGCCTTGGTCCCACACACTGAACAGAACTCCTCCAATATTCTCTAATGATTATGGTCTGAAATATTGTATTAACCTTGCTATTATTCCATGAGTTATTCTCATACCTTTATTTCAGTTTAATGATTGTTTAAGTTTATTTATCATTTAAAATTTAGCATCAGGCATGGTACATATTTAAAAGGCACACATATATACACACACATACTGCCCTTCCACTACCTGTTCATTCTGAAACCTATTGACCTGGCTGAGGGCCTCCTGTGCTTCTGGGAACAGTAACAAGAATGCCTTGATCGTGAAACTGCACTGTTAACCAACTAAAACTAAATGCTGTGTTAGGACTAGCTGTAATAAAGGGACTTGTGTTTACCTACTTAAATTATTCAAACTACTTAAATGGTTATAAAATTCATTATTTTCTTTTACCAAACTTGAGCTATTTAAAATAAAAAGACTAATGTCTCTGCTTTTTTGTATTTTGATTTTTTTCTGAATAATTTAAAATCAACTTAGAACTCCCTAAATATTATATAAACAGCATATGATACTTTATTGACTGGATCTTCCATGTTATGTAGGAAATGACATATTTTAACTATGTTTTATCAGGGAATAAAGCACATACATATACTGGATAGTTAGGATAATGTGACTTCTTTTTCAGTGAGATTGGTGATAGATATTCACAAAAGGACGCCAATAGTTGTTTGTGTGTGTGTGTGTATTTGCCAAAAGATTTCTTAGACACATTAATGTGAGGCATGGAACCTACAAGTCACCAAGTGGCAGGGAACAGTCAATGTAGAGGGTGTCCCTGGATTAAAGTGTTTCACTTCTATGAGCTTTAAGTCTCCTACTTGTAATTTAGGAATAATAAACCTTTTTCTTATAGTCTAATTTTAAATAGTAAATTTAAAATATATGAAGTGTTTTTTTTAGCGTGTATAATACAATCAACGTTCAATAAATGGTAACACAAGGGAATGGAGCGGCAAGGTCCCCAGTGAATTCTGAAGGTGGACTTTGGGACCAGGGCATGGTGCACCAACAGACTGGACTGGAAAACACTCCTAAAGGCCAACAAAATACGCTTGAACTAACGACAAGCTTTTCTTTCTTGATTTTTTGTTCTTTGTCAGTGTTTTATTGTTGTTGTTTTGTTGTATATTGTTGCTTGATCTTGCTCTGTCTTGTATTTGTGCATGTTATCACCGCAGGTTGGTCTAAATAAGATAGTCTGGTTGAACAATCTGGAGGAGAAAACAATGGGACTGACAGTTCTGGGGGGACAGGGGAGAGGGGAAGGTGGGGGGAAGGGAAGTGGTGTTAACAAACCCAGGGACAAGGGAACAACAAGTTAACAAACCCAGGGACAAGGGAACAACAAGGGAACAACAACAAGGGAACAACAATTGGTGGTGAGGTGGGTGTGGGAGGCCTGGTATGGCATGATCAAGGATAATGTAACCAAGAGGAATTACTGAAACCCAAATGAAGACTGAACATGATAGAGGGACAGGAGGAAAGTAAAGGGAAATAGAGGAAAGAGCTGGGAGGCAAAGGGCATTTATAGAGGTCTAGATAAAGACATGTACATATGCAAATATATTTTTATATGAAGGTGGGGAAATAGATCTACGTGCCCATATTTATAGGTTTAGTATTAAGGTAGCAGAAGGACACTGGACCTCCAATCAAGTACTCCCTCAATGCAAGAATACTTTCTTCTCTTAAATTGGCATTCTAGGATGCTCACCCTCCAGACACAACCACTGAAGACACAGCAGGTGAATAAGCAAATGTGGTGAAGAAAGCTGATGGTGCCCGGCTATCAAAATATATAGCGTCCAGGGTCTTAAAAGCTTGAGGGTAAACAAGCGGGCATCTAAATCAGAAGCAACAAAGCCCACATTGAAGAACACACCAGCCTGGGTGATCACGAGGTGTCGAAGGGATCCATTATCAGGAATCAAAGAACAAAAATCATATCATTGGGTGCAAACCTCCATGATACGATCGCTGAAGACAAATGGGTGCATAAGCAAATGTGGTGAAGAAAGCTGATGGTGCCTGGCTATCAAAGGTATAGCATCTGGGATCTTAAAGGCTTGAAAGTAAACAAGCGGCCATCTAGCTCAGAAGTAACAAAGCCCACATGGAAGAAGCACACAGGCCTGTGTGGTCACGGGGTGTATTTGGGATCAGGTATAAGGCATCATCAGAACAACAAAATTTTACCATAGTGAATGTCGGGGGCAGGGGGGGGAGTACAGAGTGGAGACCCAAATCCCATTTGTCGGCAACTGGAGATACCCTTGCAGAGGAGTCTAGGGGAAGAGATGAGCAAGTCAAGGTATGATGTAGCAATGATGAAAAATACAACTTCCCTCTAGTTCCTAAATGCTTTTATACCACCGCCCACCCCAACCCACCCCCCCCCAAACCAACATGATCCAACTTCTACCTTGCAAGTCTGGTTAGACCAGAGGTTGTACACTGGTACACATAGGAAATGGAAACACAGGGAATCCAGGGCAGATGATCCCTTCAGAGCCAGGGATGTAAGTGGTGATACTGGGAGGGTAGAGGGAGAGTGGGTTGGAAAGAGGGAACCGATTACATTAGGATCTATATGTGACCTCCTCCCTGGGAGACGGACAACAGAAAAGTGGGTGAAGGGAGGCGTCGGACAGAGCAAGATATGACAAAATAATAATTTATAAATTATCAAGTGCTCATGAGGGAGGGGTAGGGGGGGAGGGAAGGGAAAAATGAGGACCTGATGCCAGGGGCTTAAGTGGAGAGCAAATATTTTGAGAATGATGAGGGCAATGAATGTACAGATGTGCTTTACACAATTGATGTATGTGTAGATTGTAATAAGCATTGTATGAGCCCCTGATAAAACAAGTATATATATAATAAAAATACTAAGAAGGAAATAGTTGGTGAATATGGAAATTCTGTAGCCAGATTATTTTTCACTTATTAGTTCTTGGTATTTTAAAAGTAATTAACTTATTTTGAGCCTAGGATTCCTCTTTTATAATATAACATGGAGTAAAATTGGTCTTCTGTTATACCTAATGTACCTTTGAGAAAGGTTGCCAAATCTTTGTCCTCCAAGATAAGCCTTTCTAATTCCATAAATAGATGTCATCTTAGAACCCACAGGGACAGTTCTGTCCTGTCCTACAGGATTCCTGTGAGTAGAAGTCCAATTAATAGCAGTGAATTTCGTTTCTGCTTTGGGAAGAGAATCCACTTTTCAGAAAACTAGAAACTTAGGAGGTAGTATACAACAAATACAAGGGTACTTCCAAAAGCTTATGGAAAATTTTTACTATCTTTTAATTTAAATGTTTCCGGAATTTTTAAGTTTGCTTGTGATTTATCATCATTTTCATATGTCATGGTTGTTCTTTGTTTTGATATGGTTTTCAGGGTGTTTGGTTTTCTTTTTAGCCAATGTTGATTTCCAATTGTTTCTTTAGTACAATAAAATTAATTTAATTAAAAGCAAATTTATTTTTTTCTGCTCAGAATGCTTTCAGACTATACTATTACATTCTATCTTTTCATGTGACAAAAATGTTTTCTATCTGTCATTTCAATAGATATTGTGCTATAAAACAATCCCAAACCTTTGATAAAATGTAGTTAATATTTACTAAGGAAATATCATTCAGGAAACCATTCATATATTATTTTACCATCTCATGCTCTGCATATCTAAACAATAAGTAGAAAGAGGAGAAGGAGAAAGAGGATCAAGAGAGGGAGGGAGAGAGAGAGAGAGAGAAGAAGAGGAGGAAGAAAACAAAAAGAAAAGAAAATCAAGGACGAGAGAACAAAGGAAAGCGCCAGGTCTGTCTCTAACTCTTCTTCATTATTCCCTTACTTGCAGTCGGGCTTCTGGATCCATCAGCATGTTCACAACAGGCAGTGTTAACTTACTTCACTGCCACCCAGCCGATGCCAACTCACAGTGACCCGACAGGACGGCGTACAACTGCGAGTTTCTGACGGTGTAACTCTTTCCTGGAATGGAAAGCCCCATCTTTTTCCCTTGCAGCTGTTGGTGGTTTTAAATTGCTAACCTTTCAGTTTGCGGTCCATGACCTCAAGGTCTGCTGTTCAAGGTAACACACACACACACATACACCAACCAACCAACCAACAAAAACAAAAAGCTTTCAAACAAGGAGTGCTCCAGTCTGACTACCACTGTTTGGGGAAGCAGCGGTGAAGCATCAGCGGCTAGGATTCTTTGCTGATATGTCATGGTCACCATCTATTCCTGATGCTGTGCTTACTTAATGCCGAGTCTCTGGTCAGAAATGCCCCATCTCCACTCTTTTCAAATCCATTCTTTATGCCACCACGGGCATGAATGTCTCATTATTTTGTCAAGTGAATAAAAACAAGCTTTTAGACATTTCAGCAAATAGCATTCTATTCTTTGCCAACTATATTGTTATTCACATATTAGATTGACTAATATTCTTACTTCTTATCATATTGAGCTAGATTAGAAAAACTCTTTGAAGATAATGAATGACTTGATCCAAATTCTTTGTAGCCGCTCGCCCTCACAAATCTTGTATTTTCTTGGCTGTCAATGGAGCAAATTGAATTCAGCTGATTAAACAATACCATCAATGACTTTCTTCTATTTATTTTTATATTTCTCTAAACAATGAAACAGGGGAAAATAGAAAAGTTGACCTTGGTTAGTCTTTTGAATGATCCTTTGTGTGGCTGGCCACTGAATCCTCTGCTAGGAGGAAGCTCAAGGCAGCCGAGGACATAAGCACAAAGAGTAGATCGTTCCATTGCTAACAAAGCTCTTTGGTCTCGTGCCTGTTAGCTTCACAGCAAATAAGTAGGAATTAGTAGTCCTTTCCAGGTTCAGGGATCTATTTAAAATTTTAGAATTTAATGTGCTATGAGCTTTATACCTTCTAAGGTCTTTTGCAGTATAATTTTGCAAATATTAATTATTCTGAACTTATTCTTGTAATTCGTATTTTTACATCTGCTATATCCTTTTGATTTATTGCCTTGATCCTATTTTAGGTTCAGCAATCAATTTTGGTTGAGTTCCTGATTATTCTAGTTAATTTAGTGAACTATAAGATACAAAATTATTATAAGTAAAATCTCCTCACATTTTCACAGTGGTAGGGGTCAGGGAGAGTTCTTACATGAAATATTTAAGAAACATCTGACTATAACCCAACCAGCATGTGGGGAAATTACATTATTTCTTAGACTATTTTCACATCAAAGGTAGCTCTAAAGTGAAGGATAGTCATTAAAAGCCAAATTACTGAGAGTATATCTGGTTAGTGGACTTAAACGCATTTCAGCAGACTGAAATAATTTAAAATTTGAAGTGTGATCTCTAATCACATATGTCAATTACTATGTTGTCCGCGGTATTAAAAATGTATGCAGCTGGAGGCTTTCATTATATGAGATTTCTCTGACTTAGAAATGCTTTGCCTTTTACTTTATGAAAAAGCCACCTTTCAGGAATTCAAGGAATAACATCTGTAAAATGCATAGTGTCTTTCCAATTAACTGTTATTGAAAGGCAGAACAACACTAGAGAGATATAAAAGTGAACTAAAAATATAGTTCTGAATGACTGGTCACTGGTGTTTGCTGACACTGATTGTCTGAGAATTTTGAATAGGACTTCCCTAATCCACACCCATCTTGTTAGAACAAATGAGATCCGATGTTTTGTTTGGGCCGCTATGGGAAAACAAGAGATTTAAAATGACATTTTTACAAGAAAAATATTTGGGTCTATCACTCACCATAGGGGTTTTTATTTTTATTTAAATTTTTATTTCGCTAACCTTTTTAGTAAAGTTCATCAAAATTTTTAAAATAATAAAATGTATATGAATAATTTAAATATGTTTCTATTCTCAACTTTTTCAGCATCATGAGTTATATTCCACAAGGTAATTTTATGATGATGTTAATATCTTTAAATAATCTGTACAAGTATCCTCTAAGAACATTATTAATTGATAGAGGTTCATAGGAACGTCACTAAAATTCAGAATCTTAGAAGCCATTAAATTCACCATCATGGAAAATAAATATAAATCCTGATGACATATACAATTGAAATTCTTATGGAGCAGATCCTGTTTTAGAATTATATATTTTGTTTTCAAGTAGCAAGGATAGAACCCAGATATCACATAGACAATATATATTTCTAGGTGTTTTGTCATTTGTTTTGAGAAGGGGAAAATAAACGCCTCAATTTCCTGATTGCTATTCTTAAGAGTCCCTTTTTTAAATTTTGGAGTTAAACTCCTTTCCTAGAATCTCCAAGTTCTTCATGATTCTTGAAAAAGTGATTCAGACCACACTCTGTCGAGGAGTGATTCCCTTTCAGGAGGGTTTGCTCATTTGTAATTTATTTTTTAAATGCTAATTCTAATCATGAATCTGAGCTGATTTCTGTTCTGAATCACAGAGAGTTGGAACCAGTTTTTCCCTCAAGTGGCAGGAGAAAATCCAATGTGTCTCTCATGAAATCAAAGTCAGCATGGATTCCAGGACTCTTCCAACTACCTAGAGAAGACATCCTGTGGACTCTAGAATGGAGGGAGAATGGGCCAGTTCAAAGTAACTTCATTTTCTGAAGGGCTTTTGAGGTAATAGCTGTTAGAGACTCATTGAAGGGTCCACCTAGTAGATACTGTATTGATGTCCTGTATGTGATAAGGAAATTCACACTCTTTCTAACTATGAATTCAGGTTTTGGAGAACATTCTTTTAATTAATTTCAAGTATGTTCTTCTTAATAGAAAGTGAAAATGTGCAGTGATTTTTATTCTAATTTTTTCTGATTGAGCATGAATCATTTCTTACCCCACTTCGTAATGGGAGCATACTGTGTCTTGATGCCACACGTGTTCACAGATTGTTGAGTTCAGGAATTAAAGATCCAAAATGTGGGAAGATGTGCCCCTTCCTTCTGATGCTGTATTTACCTTGCTTTTCATGGCAGCTTCCCTTTAACAAAAACAAAAAAAAGTGCGCTGAATCTTTCGGCAAATAAAATTGTTGTGCTCTAGAGAATTTTAAATTGGAGTGCTAAATGCGGGCAACTTAGTCATTTTCCCTAAATCTCTACTTTGACTGCAGAAGTTGCCATTATTTAGAGGTATGGCATTAAGTAGTATTAGTACTCCCTGCTCAGTGGAATGGTGGCATCCTGGAACAAGTAGAGTATGTTTTTGTATGAAAGACCAAAGTGTGCCTAATAGATCACCTGGTTTTGCTTGCCATAGCTGAAGAGTTGTATTGTACAAATAGTTATCATTTGTAAAATTATATATAAAGGAGTTAGTGGCTTAGTGGGTTACACATTGGGTTGCTAATCCCAAAGTCACCAGTTTGAAACCACTAGCGACGCCAACAGAGAAAGCTGTGACTTTCTGCTTCCTTCAAGAGAGCTTTAACGAATGTTAAGCATTAGGCTGTGATTCGCATTGATTCTATGACAATGAATTATTTGTTTTGCTTCCTTTAAAGAATAATAGTCTCAGAAATCCAAGGGGACAGTCCTATCCTGTCCTGTGGTGTCTTTGTGAATCAGAATCTACCCCTTATCATTCACCTTATATACTCGTGCATAAGCTGAGTTTTTCAAAAAATGTGGTCAGTGGTACCCCAGTGAGTTGTAACATCTCGCAGGTGATTGCCGTTCCTCTGCTGTTCATTCAAATCCCCTGAACTGCAGGGTTTTGTATGTTTGTTTATTCACATCTAACCAATCAGAGCCATCCTATGACAGGGACCGGCTCCAATTCACAGAAGCACCCGTAATGATTCACTTACACCAGCCGCTGAACTGGTAAGGATGTGTCTGGCTGTGCTCCATCTTTCCCCTCTGGTCTCTGTGTTAATTCAAATCCTGCATTTCCCACCCTAGGCTTATACTCAAGTCAATCAGTTTTTTCTGGTTTCCTCGGCTTATACTTGGGTCAGCTTATATTCGAGTATATACGGTAGTTTAGATGGTTCAACTGGTTATTAATACCCATGTGCTAGTCCACTGAGAAACACAGATTAGTGATCTACTTCTGGAAAATCAGCCCTTGAAACATGAGTGATAACTGACTGATTCAAAGCTCTGCCTTGATACCTATGTGGTGTACACGAGTCAGAATTTATTCTATGACCATTAGTTTCTTTTTAGATTTATAATTAACACCAAAGGTTTTCCACAACAGAAAGAATACTGAAGGTCCATAAAATAGAATCTGTAATAGGTTTTATTCCCACGTAGTTGGGCCAGGATTCTCAGGGGCTTGTCAATTGATTTGGTAATCCTCCATAATGTGACCTAAAGCACTGTAATCACTTCCAGATGGGTTTTATAATGTGCAGTCAATTAGTGATACGAATATACACTCTTCCTCAGATCACAGCTCTGATACAATCAATTGAAAGGAAGTTTCTTCAGGAGTGTGATCTACTTCCAGTGTAAATGTAAGCTTGCTTGCTTTTTGCTGGGTCTGGATCTCACATTTAGCTCGTCAATCTCCAGTTCTTTGGAGATGAGTCGCTGGCCTGTTATATTGCTTGCAGATCCTGGAAATCAGTAGTTGTAACCTTCCGTCAGCCCTACCGAACTTGGAGTCAATGACCTCTTCAGCCATTAGGGTATCATTTAGCTGTGACCATGGGTTCATGTCCTGCATCACTGAGAGTCAGAAGAAGTCTCCAGCCTAAAAGCTGACCCATGGAAGTGAAACCTGCCTGAACTGGGATTTGCATGAATATGAATGTCTGAGCCATTTTCTTGCTCTCTCTAAATACATATATAAGCTTTGATTACTTTGCTTCTAGGAATGCAGCTTGAGGGAGAATCTTTATAATTTATTATTTTTATTAAACATTGCTACATTTATTTTAATATTGTGGATTAGTATTTTCACAGGAAATTTACTGGGGAGCAATATGTCTTATCCTTTTAAAAAACACACCTTTATCCTTTTGCTCATTTTTTCTATTTAAAGCTCAATAGATAAGAAATATTCTAGGATCATTTAGCAACTTATTGGCCAAGATTCAGCTATCTCCATTTCTATCCTAAATGCTTTCTGGTCTCCTAGATATAGCTCAGAAAAAGAAAAATGAGTATAAGAAAGGAGCATCTGCTTAGGTAAATCCTTAACAGGTGAAAGAATAAATAAAACCAAGACTTAACCACTCTATTCATATACCTTAGTTCAATTTAAATCATGGTCAAATCATGTGATTAAAGAGGAGTGCCTTCGGCAGAGAATGCCTGGCTCTCCATTAAAACATGGTGGCATATTGTGTTGCAGAGCTAACTGGGCATTAGACCAGGAGACTTGTTTGTATTCCTGTTAATCCTGACATCAGATGGTTTATCTGAAGCCAGGCACTGGACCTCTGTGAGACCTACCTTACTTACATGCAAAAAGAGGGCAATATCATTCCCTTACTTGTCTCAAAGAATTGCTGTGAGTTAAATATTATTCATACTTGAATTTTTTAATTGAAAAATAATCATAAGAAAATTTACTCAGTGTAACCACTGAGCATGATATACTCAGTGAAAATATATTATATACTATTTTATTATGCATAGGGCTTCACACTCCTGATCCCTACTTGAAATTTCTTTAAAAATTGGATATGCAGTCCTTTGGAGAGCATTTGTTTTTTTGTTTTTGGTGTCAAATTTTAGGCATATGATGTAATTCTAGTCAAGCATTTTAGAGTTAAAGTCAGCTGATGAAATGATTTAAAAGTTTCCTAAAACCAAATCTCTTCTCATTTTGGAATCACTCGTCTATATTATGATGACAAAAACCTGTGTTTATATCAATATATTTTATGTTCTAACTTGGATTATCATAATAGTATGCATTTTGAACTTGATATAGGACTGTCTTCTGGTTGGATTACTACCACTCACTGGACCCTACACTAGAACTAGCTCCTTGGATGTATTAGAGGCTTCCAAACTTTAATGTTTGCCTCTTAAAATAGTATGCCTTCATCAGACGGTATAGCAAAAGAATATCTAAGCGGGGTTCATCTTCCCCACTGACCTGAGCCACTATTAAAATTGCAGTACTATCCTTCATATATACTGTATCAAGACGACTTCTCCAAGGTGTAATTGCCATAAGTAATAATTGCTTTACTCCATGCTATAACATTTACTCTGTTTATAGAATTAGCAAGGAGCCATGAGTTATGCATTTGGTTACTATCCTCAAGCTCTGCAGTTTGAAACCAACAGCTGCTCCATGGGAGAAGCACTGGACTTTCTAAACTTGTTAACAGTTACAGTCTTGGAAACTCAGAGTGGCCAGCTCTATCCTGTCTTATAAGGTTGTTCTGAGTCAGCATTGACTTGATGGCAGTGAGTTTAACAGGGTTAGCACTGAGCTCCCTCCGATAATGCGGAGTTTAAATATACCCCTAGTTTCCAACTCGCCACCACTTCTGAAATAAACCATTCTCCCTCTTCTCCTATTGAACTATGTAATCCATGGGAATGGTCACAGAGAACTCATGGAAACAACGTACTTACAATAACAGCTTTAATATCAACAAAGGATAGAAACTGAAAGGAAGGTATGCAAACACAAGGCTTGAAAGGAGGCTCGGTATGAACCCTCAATGTTTAAAAGAGGACTTACTTGTGTTTGGTGCCATTGATTCAGTACTGATTTACAGTAATCCTACACACAAGAGCCACGCACTGCCTGGTCCTATACCATCATCCCAGTTATATCTATATTCCAGCACATCGCTTTACCCATTGTTAGTCCAACTCCAAAAACCTTCTGATAACCTGTACGAAGAGCATGCGATGAAGTCTCACTCTCGCGATCCTCCCTCATAAAAAGCACGCTGGCTGCACCTTTTCCAGACAGATTTGGTCATCCACTGGCATGGGAATGGGAATGGGAAAGTTTGGTCCATCTGCTCCAGTAAACAGTTACAGTCTCACAAGCTCAAAAGGGCGGTTCTACTCTGCTCGTTGGAGTTGCTGGGAGTTGGCATCTGCTCAGTGGCAGTGGTTTGAGTTGAGTTGATCCTTTTCTACAGCCAATGCTCATTGGCTCCCTTCAAGAAACATTCAAATTTAGGAAACTGAATGAGGAAATCTGTCAACTTCCTATCACTTCTTGACCAGGGTTTGCTCTTTATACTTGTTGCTACCCTCTGGATCTGCTCTTTATCTCAGTTTTCACTGCCACCACCACAGTCACTGCCTTATTTTTTTTTGTGGTTTTGGAGGGTTGTCTCAGAGAACCTCGTGTCCAAAAGTCAAGCTCCCCTCTAGCTCTCATTAATCACAAAAGCCTCATCAGAGGTTCCATGTTCCAGGTTTGTTTTATAGAATAGTCCACTATATTCCTCATTAATTGCAAGATGAGCCTCTAGCCATTTGGAATAAAGAAAAGATAGTGGGGCCCTCCAGATCATCTTGGTAATAATAGACTATGGAATTGATGGTCAACTGACCAATCATTTGAAAGCTGTTTAGGTATATAATAAACTGACTTGTGTACGTGTGAATTAGCTTATAAAAATGTAGTGCCAAACCAAACATTTTAAAGGAACTAATATTTCTGCACACACATAATAAATACATATATATACACAGTACAATATATAACATATTATACTTATACCTATATGATTTTATGCATGTCATAACATTGATGCAGACTCATATAACCCTATGGGACAGAGTAGAAGTGTCTCCCAGGGTTGCCTAGGTTTCCATCTTTGCTTCAGCCAACTGTCAGACCCTTTCTCTCCAGGGGCTATCGGTGGGTTTGCCAGCAGGCCTTTGAGTTAGCAGCCAGTGCATCCCAAGTAATTGATTGTTTGGATTAGCAATATTTTGCCAATTCATATGTGTCCTTAGAGCTTTAAATTTGAGATACAGATTTATTATATTCTAACACACACACACAAACACACACACACACACACACACCCCTGTTGTTCTTACATGAGCCCAGTTGTTTCTGACTCATCCTGACCCTATCTAAACTAGAAGGGAACTCTGCCTGTCCTTGTGCCAGCCTCACAATTGTTACAAGGTTTGACTCTGTTGTAGTCATTGAAAGAAGGAAAAATGTCTGATAAGATAGGAATTTGGATTGAAATTTGAAGAGTAGCACTTCAGGATAAAGTGATATGGCATTGTAATGGAAAGATTAAAAAACAGACTAATCTCACTATCATCAAATCAATCCCAACTCGTTGTGATCCCATAGGACAAAGTAGAACTGCTTCAGTGAGTTTCCATGGCTTTAAATCTTTAGGGTGGAACCAAAAATTATATATTTCTCTTGTGTAGTGATTAGTGGGTTTGAACCAACAACGTGTGGTTAGCAACCTAATGTGTAACCCATTAAATTACCAGCGTTTCTCAAGGAAAATTCCACATGAGATAATTATTAAAACTGGGATAATGCATACTGAATTGGGATAGTCCTGGTAAGGTTGACATATTTGACAGAGTTTAGAAAGAGAAACAGTGAGGAATGAGGACTAGAAGCCAACTACCTCTGGTTTGGAAATTTCACATTAGCTGTTGGGAAGCTTATTCCAAGGCCAAAGTGAAGCCATTAAAACGTTTGATCTGACTTGCGCTCAGGGAAGATAACCCAGCCTTCCTCTGACTCAGAATACTAAGCAACCTACTTATTTTCTCTAGCCCCTTTTCTAAAATAAGAATAAAGATCCTTATCTCCACTGTGATTGAAATTCCATGACTATAATATATACATGTGAAATTCATGAGACTTTCCAAAATAATATGTTCTGTTGTTTCCACAGAATGAAATAATGTTTGATGCTATTAATAGAGAGTTCATATAAAAAGAACGAGTAACAGAAAGACACTCCTTCTTGACCAGGAAAAACTTTCCAGTAGTTGAAAAGTTAATTCTGATTTGTGGGAATTATACCTTATAATTAATGGAGCAAGTCTACTAATCATAAAAGCTTAAAGTGGCAAGGAAAAGATTAAAGGCATATAATATATTTGAAATGCTACATCTTGACAATCTTCAAAAAGTTTTTAGAAGTAAATGACTTCTCATATTGAGAAATATAATAAGGATTGATAGATTATTTAATAGTTAAGATAATTTGCATTGGTGTTGCAGCCATATGAAAATCATGCTCTTGGTAATGTGTTAGTTTGGAGAGGCTGCTAATTTGAGAAACTTAAACCGATCTTTTAAAGGAAAACGTTACTTCACAGTCTTCTTACATGAATGAGCATTTTTCTCACTGTGTCATTGGGGTTATAAAATACAGTGTAGTATAAAATAGAAGGATAAAACATCTCATGGAATTATTGTGCTTCATCTAGTTGTGCTATGGTCACCTCTGATTTTTTTCTTCCTGAGTCTATAGAGGGTCTTTAGCTTAGAGTTCTGAATAATTGCAAGATGTTTTAAAACAATTAACGAGAGAGAAAGGACATATAAGCAAAGGGCTTCTTTGAAGCCATGAACTATCATGTCATGTTCCAAAATTGAATTTAGGGTTGAAACATCAGAGCTATCTTAGCCCACCTATGTTTTGTTATATTTCATGTTCCTGGAATGGCATTTGTGAACCAATTATTCCCCAAGTCAAACAAAGGAAAATCATGTTCCCTGAGTTTCTATGCTAGTTTTCTTCTCATAAAATTGGAATGACCCTGACTTTGGCTTTTCTTAATTTTTTTCCCCTTGAGGAATAAAATAAGCCATACGTTTCTTTAGAAAAAATTATAAAGTTCAAAAAGTCCCTATGTTTGGCAAGATAGAGTTGTTGATGAATATAAATGAGTGAGAAAGTATAAACCAATTTATTTAATTTGCCCAAGAAAAGAATATACTTCACATTTGTGTTATTGCCAAGGTGATCCTGGTTAATTAAAAAGCAAGTACAACAACAAAAAACCAAAGACTGTGAGCTTAACTTGATCCTTCAAAGTTGTAAAAAAAGTGATTAAATACCCAAACAGATTTTCTGTGTTTTGTTACTTTGTGGCTGTCTCTTTGATATAAGTGTTACTGAAGTATGTGAAACAATAGGAATTCTTAAATGCCTTACAGATGGTCAGGACAATTTCTGAATTGATTCAGAATTCATGTGAGTTTATTCTAAACATGTAACTGCTCTGCATTCCTAAACAACAAATTTTTTCTACCTCAGCCAAATACAGATACAAAGATACACTCAAGGAGGAGAATGAAATGTAACATTAGGCAAATTAAAAAACAATATTACTGAATTTACTTTTGTCCATTCATTTAAAACAATATAATGTGCGTGTATTCTTTGGAAATACTATATAGATTTTTTTTGAAAAAAATTGTAATTAAATAGCTTTTAAATGTTGTCATTTAAGCCAGTATTTCCAAATTGTTATTATTTCTGTTTTGATAGCCATAAACTTGCACATAGTCTCTTGAGGCATTCTAGGCTAATAGAGATTAAAACAACTAACAAGAAAACAAACAAAAAACTACTGTCCTCAAATGAATTCAAACATACAGTGACTCCATATAGGATTTCTAAAACTGAAAATCTTTATGGGAGCAGACCGTCTCATTTTGCTCTTAAAGAGTGGCTAGTAGGTTCGAATGACCGTTCTTTTGGATAGAATCCCAGTGTCTACCCATTGAGCCACCAAAGCACCTAGCTGATGTTTTCGCTGCGATCAAATCAGTTCCGAGCGATAGCAGCACTGTACGGTATGACGAGGCTCTGGCTGGTTCTGAGCCAGCCTCATAGTGTGACTTAGGTTTGAGTCCCTTGTCATAGCCACTGCGTCAAGCCATCTTGTCGAGGGTCTTCTGCGTTGTCACTGCACTTTCAGTCCACCAAGCATGAGATTGTTTTTCCAAGGACTGCTGTCTCCTGACCTCATTTCCAAAGTAAGTCCAAAGAAGTCTCTCCGTTCCTTGTCTCTTCCTCGGAGCAGTCTAGCTCTCCTTCTTTCCAGGCATATTTGTGTCTTCATTGGGTATCTATGGTATTTTCAGCATTCTTTGCAGCACCATTATTCCGTGCATGGATTTTTATGCAGTCTTCCGTATTCAATGTTAAACTCTCACATGCATACAAGGCCACTGAAAATACCCGGGTGTGGTTCAGGTGCACCAAGGTCATCAAAGTGACATCCTCCTCCTGAATACGTTAAAGAGGTTTTGTGCAGCAGAGGTACCCATGAACATCGTTGCGTGATTGATTGCTTGCCTATTGTTCCATGAGCACTTTTTGTGGATCCAAGTACTGAAATCCTTGAAATCTTCAGCTTTTCTGCACTTAGGAAGATATTGTGTTTATTGATCTTGAACTGTAATACATGTCAAAGGCCGCAGTCCTTATCATCTCTCAGCAAGCAAGGCTGTGAAAACTAGAAGGTTTCCAAAATTCTGGGGGAAAGTGAATTAAAAGATAATTTTTAAAGGATCTTTTGAAATTTTTCATAGAAATACTTCATTGATTTTGCCTTGCTAGAGAACTCAGACTAGCCTAAAACCGAACCCCCTCCTTCTGGAAACGCCCAACAACTTAATCAACATTATTTGTATTTTTGACTTGACTCAAAGAGATCTATACCTTTAATTGAGTGCTATTAATAAACTTAAGAGCAACTTGTTGTCTTTAGGTAAATATATATTCCCAGTGAACAACACAGTTTTGATTTTTAAAAGAAAATCATTGGAAACAGATTTCTCCTATTTCTTTTTTTTTTTGGTAGAAAGCAGTTTGTAAAAGGAACTTTCAGAAAGCAAGATGTAACAATGGTTATTTCTCTTAGAAAAAGACATTCATTTTTAAAGATGGATTTTCAGTCCTAGACTAGCAAAGGGAGAAACTCAGGAGCTAGACTGAGCTCCACTAATACTTGCGATGAGACCTTGGTAAATTTGGCACCTCTTCATGCTCTTCTGTGTGAAGTGAGAGGTTAGATGCTCACAGTCTTACTATTCTGGCACAGATAAAGACAAAATCTTAGACCAAACCAAACCCAACTCACAGCCATGGAGTTGATTCTGACTCATTGCAACCTTATAGGACAAAATATTGTCCTTTTGGGTGGCCAAGTCCTTAAATCTTTCCCCGAGCAAAGGGAAGCAGCTTCCTCCCGCAAACTGATTAGTACGCTCAAACTACCTGATCTCGTGGGTAACATCTCCATTTGCAGCCCACGCACCCACCAAGGTTCCTTACAATGTGATACCATCATGTATGTATCAGTAGTATTTTGAAATCTATTTAAATGGCTAGTTTATTGCTAAGGGAAATTTGACTGATGCTGAAATAATGGATATAGTCGATCAAGCATTGGGTTGCCAACCAACTACAAGACCACCAGTTCAAACCCACAAGTTGCTTCATAGGAGAAAGCTGAGGTTTAGTGTAGTAATGATTCACAGCCGTGGAAATCCAAAGGGGCCATTCTTTTTTCCCCTATATATGATTGATATGAATCATAATGACACCATTACAGAAAGCCTTTTTATTTTATTTTGGGGAGGAGTTATCCCTGATGTGTTCATTGAATGGTTATGCTCTTTACATAGCCAAGGCATTCTGAGTCAGAATATCTAGAAAACTCATCTCATCTGCTAAGATATTGTATAACCTAAACTTACCTAACAATTTAACCTCAGAGCTCTTCATGTGATCTACCTGGACTAGCATTAATTCTGTATCAAATGACACTGAACTTGGTACCTGCACGGTAGTGTTTTAAAATGATACGTAATATATGGGAGCAATTGTCTGGCAGAGATTTGAGGTGCTTGAAAACAGGATGCATCAAAGAAGATGGAGAAATACATAGTGACATTACTGAAAAACTGGTCAGCATTCAACCATTTCAAGTAGTAGCATGGCTGTGGAAGGTGAAGTCCAAGCTGCACTAAAGGCATTAGGCCAAAACAAATCCCCAGGAATTGATAGAATCCCCAGTGAAATATTTCAACAAGCTGATTAAACAATAGTAGCATTCACAGGTCCATGCCAGGAAATTTGAAAGACAATGCCTGGTGGATTGACAGGATGTTATCCGTATTTGTACCCATTCTAAAGAAATGAGACCCAAAGGATTGGAAATTCTATCAAGCAATATCATTAATATGATATTCAAGTAACATTTTTCTGAATCATTCAAAATGTTGCAGCAGTACATTGACAGCGAGCTGTCAGAAATTCAAACTGGACATAAGAGGATATAGAACAATAATATAGGATATTATTGGCTGATATATCAGATGCCACATATATGAGCATATGTGTATTTGAGTGTGTATTATATATGTATGAGTATAGATATGTATGTGGATATAGATAGGTGGGGGTATGTTTTCTCAAAGAAAAGACTCATTGGATGAGTAATGGTTGGCAAAACCATGAGTCAGCTGTCAGGCTTGAGGCTTCTCCAGACTCAGGGAAATTCAGGAACTTGATGAATCCAAGATCAATAGATATGATGCTTATCTGTTGGATCACAGGCTACAGAATCCCACAAACTATCCATCAGATGATGAAAAGTCAGGTGAGGAAGGAGAACAAGTGAGCAGGCTTCATGAGCACATCCAAATATTTATTCGATGGAGACCGTGGAAACTGACTCCATAAAACTCCCCTTCCCTTGTACCAGGATTGTGATTCAATAGATCATGATAGATCGGTTGTGAGCCTGCCACCCTAATCCCACTACAACCAATTAACTGGTCACATCATACCATATCATGAGAGATTATATCATAACATTACTTCCAAATGATGTCATGTCATAACTGCAAAACTGAAAATCATAGCCCGGTCAAATTGACAAATGTTTGGCGGGACATCTTTATCCATTACAATCCTACATACAAGTGGGTACCCCCCCCCAAAAAAAACAGATAAAAAGCTCCCCTGGGAGGAGCTTTCATAGTACGCATTTTTCCCACTAGGCGGGGATTGAGCAACTCATTGAGTTAGTGTACCCAGAGGTGTCACCTGGGAAGGTTCTCTCTGGTCACAGTGAATGTTTTGTAAAAGCAGTTTTGCTAGAATCTCTTTTGTGTGATGGCCAATTTAAGAGAACATGGTACAGCTATAAAATTTTGTTTCCTGTTTGGGAAAAAATGCCTCAGAAACTTGTGGGATTATAAAGAGACTTTTCCCCAGCTTTGTCTCCCCCAAACATATGCCAAACATCAGAGGCTATTTGCCAGCATATGGTGGGAGGTCAGATGCTTAGAGACATCCTCTCTGAAAGTGGACAGTTGCCAGACTACTGTCTGGTCCCACCACAAGAGGAACCCACTCCCTGATGTTAGGGACAATGGGCTACTTCTCCCTAAAGGCTTACAGCCAGCAATCTGGTCCTTGTCGTTTGGATTTACACCTAACTGATAATTGTTTCAAAAGAGAGCCAGAGAACAGGTAACATCTGCTCAGTGATATCCCAAATTAGGCTGCTATCCTGAATCTAGGATCCGTCCATCTTGTCACATGTGTGCCCCTTCCTTTTGCGTGGGTACCCCTAGGTCGTCCCCCTCTCATTACTATATAACCTATAGTGGAACCACTTCCTGTGACCTATGTCTTTACCTATAATTAGGGGCTTGTACACCTTCCCCAAAGAGATACAATACTTGGTTAGCAATGAAGAAGCTCTTGCCGGCTCTCTCCCCTCACTCTCCGCTTCCCTTTCCTCTCTTCTTTCCTTGCTCCCCTTGTCCTCCTTCCCCTCCCCCTCTCTCCTGCCCTCCTCTCTCCCTTCTGTGGGTGGATCACCAAGCTGGGCTGAAGTGAGCATGCTACTATGAAATGTGTCTGACTCCATTATTTCAACCTCTCCTCTATCTCTCGTGCTCTCTGTGACTTTATTATGATCTGTATGTATATATTAACCATACAATTGTGCCTATCCAACCGCAATTCATTGTGGGGGCTGGCCTTTCCCTCACAGAAACTGTGGTGATGTCGAATAAGGACAGCACTATAGGAAAACTCAAGAATAATAGTGGTTTTCTCTTTTCAAAAAAGGTGAAATGTCGATTAATAACCGACCTCATTTTGGATGTCTGTCAACTTCCCAAACAGACGAAAATGTGGAACAACCACAGACCATTGCAGAGATGGGGAAGTCATCTGGACTGTCTTGTTTGAAGCTCGGTTCAGTGAATCTGAATGGAAGGTTTGGGAAGGAGAAGAGTCGCTTGAAAATTTGTGCCTTGTATTCTTACTAACCTGGACAAAGTGTTGACTGGAAACATTCCATGCTTTGAAAGAACAGCTCCGAAGTGACCCAGACTTTTTTCCAAGGCCATTACTAGTGACTAAACATGGAGCTGTTCTGACGACACTGAAGACAAACATCTGTCAAGCCAGTGGAGGATGCTATATCGTCACTTCCTGCAAAATAAGCTCGTCAAGTGAAATCAAAGGTCAAGATGATACTAATTTTTTTTAATGTGATGGGGATAGTGCATTTGGAGTTCATTCCACCAAGTCAGACTGTTAATCAAGCTTTCTATTTAGAGGTTCTGAAAAGACTACATAACAGTGTATGACAAAAATACCTGATTTGGAGTGGACGGTTTTGCCACCACAACAATGCACCTGCTTATGCAGCCTTTTCAGTGCATCAGTTTTGGTCAAAAATAAGTTTCCCTCTCTTGGCCCACACACCTCACTCACCTGACCTCGCTCCATAGCACTTCTTTTTGCTTCCGTGAATGCGAATGCAGAGGGACATGACAGGACAGCAATTTGACAACATAGAAGAGATGAAGAAAAAATGAGGGAGGTTCTATCAGCCATCCAAAGAGATGAACTCGAAAAATGTTTCCAAAAATGGTATCGCAGATTTGACAAATGGATTAAATGTAATGGAGAGTACTTTGAAGATGATAAGGGTTTTTTTTTGGTTTAAAAAATTTAAATACTTACCTTTGGGGGGGATCTTGTTTGTGGGGTACCCCTCATGTACATGTTATTCACTTTTAATCAGGGTATGTCTCTGACTTTGACTGATGGCACCAGGAGGAAGGAGACTCAAATTCAGCACTAGACCATGTCTCCGCCCCTGGCAAACCTTCTAGGCAATTCTGACACAGCCCTCTTTCCCACAGTGTTGGCTAATTTTCTGCTGCTCTCGTAGCATTGCAATGGCCATACACATGAACATGCTATGCTCATAATAATGGGGTTTATTCAGGAAGTTCACGGATTACAATTCAGAACCCATAAGCCTCAGGATGCAGTTCTTCCAATCAGGAGAGTTTCTTTGAGGCCCTCTGACCCTCAGTCGCAGGAAAACATGATCTCACTCTTGTGTGGGCAGGGGTCACAAAGCTTCCTCAATGCTACTGTCTAAAGGGCATTCTACTCCCCCGTAAGTTCTGTTTTAGCTTATATGTGGGCAAAAGAAACTCCCTCAAATAATTGCCTGGGGACACTCCACTCTCAGTGAACCTGCTGTCGGAAGGCTCTGAGTGTCACTCACTCTTTTGGCCATGAATCCCAGCACAGTCTGTGCTCTGCATTGTGTTCCCGCTTCTACCCCTCCTCCACTACTCCTAAGGTGTCACAGCTCTCTGTGTCTTGGACCAAGATGCTAAACTTAAGAATCTTGGGGACTGTCTGAAGGCCATGCTCTCTTATCCCTGTTCTTCCTGCTGATATGGCTCATCTAAAACCTAGCATCATAGTAAATTGATCAATTCCCTGCAGTAGATCTTTAGTCATCTCATTTACATTGTTTTATTTTGTCATTTGGTGGGAGTTACAAAGATTATAGTCAGAAGAGTCATAACAAAATTGCGCTACAGGCTAATTTGTTTATCACACATTGATAAACTAGCTATCCTGTTTAGCATAGTGAGTTCAATATGTTTGAGTTTCAGAGGAAGTTATTTTAATTTTTTCAACTATTGTATTGAAATGTTTTTTGGAATCTCCCTTTCCTGTCTGTTTTAGAAACCTCAGAATTATCTCACAGGCTAAGGTCATCTTAGTATATGAAGTATTAATTTATAGGTGAGTTTCAATGGAGTACCAAAATCAAGTAAAATATTATTTTTCAATTAAATTTTTCAGTAGATATAAAAATCTCATATTTTCTCTTTCCTGAATTCAGGGGCTTCAGTAGATAAAGAAGTTTTTATTCATTCTTTATTCTTCCTCTTTCTTCTCTGTGCCATTCTAGAAGTGCCTCTGGAAGAAAATCAGAAAATAAATTGGATAGAGGAAGAGAGGATTGGTGTCTTTTTGATTCTGCTATAAACATCCTATTTGAAGTCAACATTCACATGTTGTTCTTCTTATTTGAGTAAATTAAAAAAAAAGAAACCCCTAGGATGTCTTCCCCCCCCCCCCACACACACACAAATCCTACTTAGACAACTTTAATTTTTGGATTTTATTTCTAATTAATGTTGCTATCTGGGCTAATTATTTTTAGTAAATTTAATGTCTTCTCCTTTCCATAGCATTTATTTGACCTATGTCCCCTTAATATGCCTAAAGAAGAGCATACAATTCATCTTACTGTTTCCCTCCTTTTATCCTGGCTACCGTTTTGTCTTCAAGATTCTTTAAGGAAAAAGCACCTGGGACCGTGCGTGCCTCCATCAATTCCTGGAAAAAAATGCTGAAGTCGTTCAAACACTTGCTAAATACATCCTTTTATTTGGATATCAGAGTTTGTGCATCACAAATTATGGAATAGGCTCACAGGTTATGAAAGTGGCTCACATGAAGACAGAGAGATGAGTGCAACCTTGTGTGTGTGTGTGTGTGTGTGTGTGTGAAGATGCCCTCTGTTTTTGAATTTATCTCTTGTATATCATTTTCTTTTGTCCCACATATATCACATTCCAAACACAACCCAGCTCACCAGGTCAAAACCTTAATGGGAGATTTATGCCATTTCTTTCTATTTTATTGGATGTTAATGTCTGTGGTAGTTACCTAATTTCATGTCCACTTGATACATAAAGGGAATGGATGGAGTCTAGCCTGTCAATCAGGTCACAGCCTGACCTTGGTTTCTTGTGGGCATGGCCTTCTCATGAGGATGCTGGGAATTTCCTCTCTTTCTCCTAGGAGGAAGACAACACTCTCTCTCTGCTTCACCTTCTGACTGACAAGCCACAAGGAGCCACTGAGACTGAAGAGCTGAGATGCTAACTTTTTCACCCTCTGGCCTGTATCTTCCTGCATCTGACATCATTGCATGTACTGTGTGTCTGAAGAGGGACGTATGGAGTGGCATTGGACACATGGGCTAATATGGGACTTATGGGTTTGACCTGGGCTGGACTGGGATGTTTTATTAATATACAATTATTCTGATATAGAGCTCTTTCCTATACATTTGTGAGAGTCTCTGAATTTGTTTCACTAGTTAACCGGACTAATACAATGTACATGAACTTTGCATTTCTAACCTTTAAACATAGACTGACTGAGAGAAGTGGAATGTGCGTCATATCATATTTTATTGCCTTTACCTTTTCAGAAGTCTTGCCAGGCAGCAACTTCTCTCTCTCTCTCTCTCTATTGAAGGTTTTATCTTCTGGTAGCATAGGGCTCTGAATCATATCTGCTTAAGTTTAGCACTTTTTATCAACTTGTAAAACAATTGGTAATTGAGAAAACATTGATGAGCAACAGCACCCACAGTGAGACTGACTACCAAGACAATGGTATCTGCGGCTAGCTCTTTCTCTAGCTTCATTCTCTCTCCACTCAAAGCCAAATAGTGACCTAATTCAAGCACCCTGCCTTTGGAAAGGTCTGTAGTCACCATAAGAAGTAAGCACAAGGTGAGACTTTTGAAGATATGTTATATTAACTCCTAAATTTTTTCTTTGATTTGTTTTATTTGGCTCTTGTTGTCGTATGTAAATTCAGATTTATTGTCTTATTTACTGTTTAGTACCTCTTTTTAAAAACATTTTGTCATTCTTTTCCTATAGTTGGATAAACATTAAATACTTTAAAGAGGAAAATCATTACATAGCTACTATTTTCACTGTATATGAAATAATATACCAGGGGTACACAAAAAACAGGTATTTTTCAAAGCTATATATTATGTATTATTTTTTTCTACAAAACAAACATATCATCCTCAAAATGCTCTCCATTGTACTTAATACACTTGTCAAATCTGTGATTCCACTCTTGGAAACATCTGTCAAACTCATCTATTTAGATGGCTGACAGCACCTACCTCAGTTTTTTTCTTTAGCTCTTCTACTTTCATGTCTCTATTAACTCGTGGAAACGAAAGGAACTTGCATGGGGCAAGGTCAGGTGAGTAAGGTGTGTGGGGCAAGAAAGGCATGCTGAGATATTTTTTTTTCGTGTTTTTCCCAAAACAGGCACACTGCAACAACTGCATTGTCATGGTGGCAAAGCCAGTCCCCTGTCTCCCACAAATCAGGCCTTTTTTGTTGCACACTGTTATATAGTCTTTTCAGAACCTCTAAATAGAAAGATTGATTAGCAGTCTGACCTAATGGAATGAACTCCAAATGCCCTATCCCCCTCACATCACATCTGGTTTTATGGGGGTACCCCCTCATATATGTGTGTACACACAAACACACACATGCACACACACACACAAACACACACTGTCTTTCATTGTCCACTTTTTGTTAAGTTTTGTGGTAACAAAATCACTGCATTATATTTAAATTTTAATTAATTGCATTCAAGTTAATGGTTTTATGAAATGCCACAATATTCATGTTAGAATTCAAATAAATAGTATTCCATATCATCAGAAATGCTGTACAATCTCTTTTTTCAACAGTAGTGTTAAGTAATTGAAAAACTAGAAGTGACAATCTGTTACAGATTTTAATCTAATTTATTTCAAATGGCCATATTTTCTTGATTTCCAATGAATATTATACAAGTGCAAATTTCTTCACCGTCTACAAAAAGAAAAACAACCAAAAGTGTTTACTTCAGAACACTTTGTAATTAAGACTTCATATAACAAAATAGTTTTCCATGGGTTTGAAGTATTAGGGGTTAAGATGAATACTGATAAAATTATACCAGTGTCTCAGAAATGCACTTTCTCTTCCTAAATTGAGTTCTTGAAATGCATATGGGTGTATTTTTAAATGCTCATTCTAAATGCTTTTAATGTCTAGATATTATTGGACATGCAAAAGCTCAAGTGAACTTCTATTTCCTGTATGGTGCTGTTTTCTCATCTTATTCGTAGCCCTCAGCACTTTAAATGTGCACACATACGTGAGGGGACATGGATTCTTTAAAGATATTGAACACAAGTGGACTACAAGCTGACATACATATGTCGTCATCGTCAGACCAGGGTAATTCCAGGAATCTAAGTACTGTCAGGGAGAAAGGTAAATAATGGAACCATGAAAATATCCATGTCTGTGGACAAAAATTGTACAGTAAATGACAAAACAGAAAACTTTAAAAATGAAAACCAACCAAAACAAATAATTGTATATTAGCATATATATACCCCAAATGATTAATTCTTATCATTTTAAACCCATTATGAAAATTGAAAACAAATTAGTGAATTTCAAGTTGTATGCAGTTTTTTTGGTAACAGATTTATGTAGTATTTTTAAACTAATTCTTGCAAGCAACAGGAGTAAATATACTGATGCGGGAAACTGAAATTCTCATCTTGGAAGAAAGTCCATGCACAAGTGAAGTGGAAAAAGTGAAAAGTCCTACATCTTCGATTTCAATTGGAGATACAAGTATTAATTTTAATTTTTAGTACAATTCCTTACCTGTGTGCACTCACAGTACCCCAAATTAGTGAAATATAAGTAGTTTATATGAATAGAGATGAACATGCTATAATTTTGTAAACAGTATTCTTGCTAAAAGAAACTATGTATTTTAGATTAATAAGTTTCTCTCCAGGGAAATTTTAGAGGAAACTATGACTAACCATTAAATTGATGGTAGCGAGTTTGATTCTGAATTTGTGGAATGAGCAAGTGCTCACACATTAACGGAGGTATGACAGTTCTGTTGAATCAACTGGAAGAAATTCAAAGTCACATCTAAGATCCTTTGAACATCAAGAACCTAATAATAGTATTGGATTGCAACCCAAGGAATAAGACACATAATTCATGAGTCCATATTTGGCACTCAAAAGGTGAAGAAATAGGCTAAAATTAGAAATCTTACATAAAGAACTGCCAGTTAATTAGGAAACACAATAGAAATTATAAATCAATAATGTATATGTTTCAGGCAGTGTTTTCAGAGAGAACTTGTTGGGAAGGATATTCATAATATCTCAGGATATTACCCAGATAACTTAGTGAAAATATCCATATTACATGAATGTATTGAGCATTACCAATACTTGCAAATAACTAACAATACATAAGTTATGAGATGCTAATTGTATATACTATATTACATATACTATGCACGTATAACATTCTTGCTCAAAATACTTAACTTACTTAACTTAAGCATAATCATAAGACAAATGTTTATATCCATGGTGCAATGTAAACTGAGTACAGCTGCTCAATTGATTTGGACTCTTGAGACTACTGAGGACAATAAAGGAGTCATTGAAATATTTGAATATAGACTATATGTTTGATCATTTTAATTAACAAGTGGTTATGTTTTAAAATTGTATCATATTTGTCATGGAAATCCATCTTATTTTTACAGACATGCAGACCATACCTTTAAGGCATGGCATTGAGCAATATCTGCAGTTTCTAAGAGCCACAAGAGCTGTCAAGTATGAACAAAGAGAAAGACAAAGCCAATGTGCGAGATACTTTAGAAACCTGGTATGTGTGTGTGTGTGTGTGTACATGAGTAGTTTGTATCTGTTCACTGAATTTTAAGTGATATCATAATGATATTTTCTGAGAAAAAATAAGAAATCATTATTATAGAGATTCCAGAGATCACTTAGAGTTAAAAATAAAATAAACCCAGGGTAATTAATTTCTAAGATATTTCTGTGCATGTTTCATCACAAGAAAAATTGTATAAATTCATTAAAATGAAAGTTCTAAGAAATACCTTAATCTTTTATAAAATATTTTATTATTATTTTGATTCTAATGTTGAATATTTCTATTATTACTTCTTAATTTGGAGTACCCAGATGGTGCAAATAGTTCATTTGAAAATTCTTCCAGTTCAATTCTACTCATATGTGCTTTGAAAAAGCTATCATTGAATCCCAGTGGAGTATAGTTCTACTCTGACACACCTGGGCTCGCTACTAGTCATGGTTGAAATTACAGCAACTGGTGTTATTTAATGTATAAATAAGGTGAAGGAAAGTTCTAGCTTGTTTGAAATATTTATTAAAATATGAGAATAAGCAAATGCAATTATTCTTATATTCAATTGATAAAATTATGCTACATTTTCATGAATTTTTGTACCATTTATACATTTTAGACTATTTGAACCAAATTGTGACTTGGTGGATTTCAAAAAATTTACAACTGAAATATTATCATCTAATATTCTAACTACGTATTTAATACTGTGCAGGTTTCCTATTTCAATTTTATTTTTGTGTCTATATTCTTGAGAATCTCTTGGAAATTTTATTCTATGTAAGTGTTTATGGAATTTAACAAGTGGTCACGCTGGCAACAATGTGGAAGTACTGGGTATGGTATGATGCTGTGTTGATCAGTAAGAAACAAGGGGAGATTTTTTGTTTGTTTGTTTTTTAGTTTTTTTATTTACCTTAACTGTTTCTTTTTGGAAAAATGGACAAATATTTACATATATAGAAAGACAATTCTAATTTACTTTATTCTTATATAATATTTAGTTTTACTATATAAAAACGCAGTGTATACTATAAGTTGTAAAACAATAAACTAATGTGTTTTACGATTTCCACATTTAATATTTCCTTAAATCATTCCATACTAATACACAGAAACTTTTCTTTTTCTCTTTTTTTATTAAAAGATCATTTTGTTGGGGATTCTTACAGCTCTTATATCAATCCATACATTCACTATATCATGCATATTGATGCATTTATTAGTCTCTATGTTTCATTAAAGTTTATATTTATACATTTTAAGAATTATTGTTTTTATATTTCTATTAAAATTTCCACCAAATGCCTGCTACTGACCATCTTCAATGAAAAAAAAATCATATGGTTTCCTCTGCCAAAAAAAGACAAAATCAAGAGGCATAGGGTTTCATTCATCTCCAATAAGGGCATATCAAAGTCTACTTTAAAGCAAAATGATGTTTTTGATAGGCTTATATCTATATATTTCAAGACAGTTCAACCCATGCAAATTTATACACCAACCATCAAAGCTTATTGTTGTTGTTGGGTGCCATGGCGTTAGATCCGCCTCATGGCAACCTTATACACACACAAAACAGAAACTCCAACCAGTCTTGTACTAGGCTCATAATTAGCTCGATGCTTGAGAGCATTGTAGCAGCCACTGTGGGTCTATCTCCTTAAGGTCCATCCTCTTTTCACTGCTCCTCAACTTTACCGAACATGATATCCTTCTCCAGTGACTGCTCTCTCCTGACATGTCCAAAGTTTGTAAGACAAAGTCTCAACATCCTTATCTCTACAGAGCACTTCTTCTAAAACAAATTGGTCTGTCTTTCCAGCAGTCCCTGGTACGTTCAACATTCTTCTTCAGTGCAACAATTGAAGTACATCCATTCTTCCTTATTCAATGTCCAACTTTGATATGCATATCAGGCAAAATGCAGTCTCTGTTCATGGTCTCAGAGGACTGCATTCAGACACACCATTGTCCTCTGGAGACTGAACATGGCAAAATATATTTCACAGCTCTGCCAAATGAATTGGCAGAATTCAGTTTCTAGTGATTGTATTACTGAAAGCTTCAGGGTTTTGTTGGCTATATTTGGAAGCTGCCCTCTGCTCCTAGAAGCTACCTGTATACCCTGTCTCACAATCCTGTCCCTGAGTACATAACTATGTGGTGGCTTGCCACATTAAGGGGCCCCCCAAACAGACAGAGAGTGTCCAGACTAACTGCATCGTATGTAAGAGTGGCACTATAACATCTTTGCACTATTTTAACAGAAACAAGTTATATCTTGCCCAATGGGAGGGCATTGTAAAAAGACAAAGCACCATTTAGCAAGGATCATGAGTGCAGTATTAGTGCTCATTACCACCATGCCTGACCATTGTGACTCTTTTAAAGTACAGCACCCCAAATGAATTGTATTCAAGGAAAATAGAAGCAGATATCTATTAATTTTGTATTTACACGAATGTGTATAATGCTTCAGAAAATTTATTTTAACTTTACTAGTTCTCAAAGGAATTTGATGTGTTAACTTGTACATTTAAGCTTTACATTTTTCTTTGTGATGTATAGGAGAATATATAGTTTAAGAACAGACAATTTATTAAAAGTTGCATTTTACCAGCGCTGTTTATAATATTCGATAATCTTTTAGAAAATAATTCTTAATTCTGAGGGAATATTTGGTTTCAACAACTACTATGCCTTTCAATCCACCATTTTTAATATATTTTGCCTTAGGGGTTTTTTTGTTTCATTTGACAGGCATCTCCCAGTTTTTTTCCTTCTTCTTTCTATTTATTGCTGATTCTTGTCAACCCTAAGGACATTTATAGTTCATCACAAGAAGTGCGGTAGAACACTGTGAACTGTTACTCCTATAGCACTATTGACAGTTATTTTGACCTGACTGTAAAGTTTGGAAATTAAATTTGGTATCTTTCATGACACTGGAGAGTATAGGAGTAAAATTTCATTGTTATGTTCTGTGTGTATTTTATGAGATATATTTTCAAAATAAAATTTTGGAACATACACTTCTACTTCATTTTATTTATATCTAAGGCTAAATAAAATAAGGTCCTGAAATTTTTGAGAAAACGTAAATTTAAGAGGCCATTGAAATTTTATACTAAATTTCTCTATGGACAGATCTCAAACCAAAAAAAAAAAAAAATTCCAAACACACTGCCATTGAGTCAATTCCAAATCATAGCAACTCTACGAGACAGGGTAGAACAGTGGCTATGGGTATTCAAGGTTATAAATATTTCAGGGAGTAGAAAGCCTCATTTTTTTTTTGCCTGCTGAAATTTCTACTAAGCACTTATTCAGAGTAAACTAGAATATTGTTGATGGATGCACATGCTTTTTCTCCAATATAATCTTTATAGAAAAAAAAATCACCAAGTTTTGTTCCTGTGGAGATGCTGGATGAATTAGATGTCCCAACCTTACAATTAGCAGTTAAGTGTTTAACAGCTTGTACCACCATGGTCCCTTAATGCAGAATTCCAAAAACATCCTACTGTCAACAAGATGATTTCCATTCACAGCAACTGCATAAAACAGAGTAGAACTGCCACATAGGCTTTACAAAGCGGTAAAGCATTATGAAAGCTGACTGACTTATCTTGCTCCTACAGAGTAGCTGGTAGATTTGAACTTTTTGTTAGCACCTCAGCACTCAAACTATTGCTCAAGAAAAGCTTTTTATAAGCAAAATAACCAACATAAAACCTGATAGCAGAGTTCTGGCAAGATGATGACCGAGTAACATACACTAGAGGCACTCTGTGGAAATCAGCACAGCAGAGACACTGAGAGGGAAACTCCATTCTTCCAGGTCATGGGAAGAGCATCATAAAGATAAGTAGACTCAGATCCACTAGGTTTTTAAGAAGATATGGTCTTTTGCCTTACTAATGTGGAGTTTAGTTGGGGTTTATCTTTAACTCCACCACAGTCATGGACGGAGTTGGGTTACTTCAAAACAGCCACAGCTGCCACTACCTTTGGCCAGGGTTAAACCCCTCTAGACCCACAGTCAGGTGTCTGGGCTCATTTTTTTTTAAAATTATCTCTTCTCTCTTTCCTGCAAAAGTTGCAGCTGGCTCAGTGTTTTACTGTTTTTGTTTTGTTTTGTTTTCCCCCCTTTTAATTTTCACACATCACTGCTGACTGGGGGAATACTTGCCTGCTCTCCAAGGCCCTCTAAGGGGCTAAGGGAACTCCCATTGACCCTTTGTGGCTCTCTACAACTCTCCCTTAACTCTTGTATTTCCCTTTAGTGCAAGGCCTTTATATCCTCTATTGTTTTATCTTTTTCAGTCTTGCCATTCTCCAAGGTGCTCCCCTCTACCTAGGTCAAATTCACCTGCACTCAACCCAGGTACAAGAGGTCACACCCAATTCTGTAGCCTTACACAAGGCAGGGGGAACTCCCTCCAGCCTTCCATGGCCCTCCAAATGGGCCACATGTAGGGCTGTGGGGATTCCCCAGCCACATGGAGCACCATGGAAGCCATGGGCAAAGGTTCCCCCAGCATAAGGGACACGCACCAAAGGAAAATACAAGAAAGGAGGGACAAAATAACAAAAGCAAATAAGAAGTTAACAGACATCACTATCAGACTAGAAGAAGCAGAGAACCATACCAGTGACCTCAAGAACAACCAAGCAGACTTCAACAAATGGGAAAGACAGCCAAGGAATTATTCAAAAAGGCTGCAGAAAACCTAAGTACAATGCCTGATGCCATGAAGAGGAACAACATTCAAATAATTGGATTACCGGAACAAGACAAGACCAAGAAGTCAACTATAAAAATAGCGAGGGAATTCCTAGAAGAAAACATCCCCAACTTAATCAATGAGCATCAAGCAACCATTCAGGAAGCAGGAGGATACCAGCTAGATTGAATCCCAGGGATAAGTCCCCAAGGCACATAGTAGTTAAACTATCCAACTTTGAGGGAAAGGAGAAAATCATCAGAACACTAAGGGGAAAAAAGATAGTCATCTATAAAGGTATTCAGATAAGAATATGCTCAGACCTATCAGCAGACACAATGAAGAGTTGAGAGTGGAAGAAAATCTTAAAAAGTTGAAAAAGAACAACGTCAACCCAATAATCCTCTACCATGTAAAACTATCTGTGAAGCTATAAGGAGAACTACGAGTCTTCCCAGACAAGGGAAATCTCAAATAATACATTAAAAGAAACCCAGCTCTACAAAAAAAATCTTATTTACAAATTTTGGTTAAAAGAACAATAGGCATTGAGCCCAAATATGATACCACCACATAGAACAACTCCACCCAGAGTTCAACACATCAAAAATAGTCTGGAAGATAACATTAACTCAACATTGAAAACATGGCAAGAATGAAAACCCCTCCACGGAGCAAAATGATAAGACAAGATGTAGGTAAATACCACACAACAGGTATGAGATGATATTAGAGTCCACAGATGGATGTAATAACTGAAAATCAATGTCCCGAACTCACCCATTAAAAGACAAAGACTAGCAGACTGACTTAAAAACATAACCTGTCAATTTGTTATCTAGAAAAGATACATCTCAAGCTCACTGACAAATAGTTTGAGAATTAAAGGTTGGTGAAAAATATTCCAAACAAACAGCAATTGAAAGAAAGCAGGGATTTCAGTCCTGATCTCTGACAAAACTGATCTCAAGGTGAAAGCCATGACAAGAGATAAGGACAGGGATTATATAATGGTCAAGGGAACAGTGGACCACACATAATGAGCATAATATATTCATATATATTTACCCAATGAGAGATCTGCAAAATTCATCAATTAAATGCTCCAAAAGATTAAAAAAAAAACAAGAAATTACAGGCTCAACAATCATAGTAGGTGACTTTAATGCACCACTCTCTGAAAAAGATAGATCCCAGGGAAAGAAGCTTAACAAGGAAGTTACATAACTAAACTGTACAATTAGGCAACTAGACCGAATAGAAAGTTTTAGAGCTCTTCACCCAAATACAAAACATGGCACATACATGAAGACAGACCACGTGCTGGGGCACACGTCGAGCCTGAGTAAATTCAAGCACATAGAGATCACTCAAAACTTCCCTCTCAGATCTGTGCAATAATGCTGGAAATTAGCAAAAGGACGGTAAAGAATGCAAGAGCAAATAATTGGAGGATGAATAATTCCCTACTGCAAAATGAGTAGGTACTGGCCCAGATTAGGGAAGAAATTAGGAAAGTAGAGAGAGGGAGAGAGAGTGGTTCTCATCATGGCCTACCAAGCTCTGGGGATGACATCCCTGGTCAGAGCACTCAATGCACAGAACTTGTGAAGGGGTGGAATCTACCTTGTCAATCAGGTAGCAGCTTGATGACCTCTTTTGGAAGTAGTAAGGAGATAAATAGCTCACTGGAGGTAGATAGACTCACTCCCTCAGAGACATTCTTATTGACAAACCACATATAGCTACACTGAAAGAGCCAGAACCCTGAAGCTGGAGGAGCCTTGCAGAGACCCATGCCAGCATTGAGATGCTTGCATGACCACTAGATTCACAAGACTTTCCACCTACTGTCCTGTGATCTTCCTGCATTTGACGTCATTGCATGACTGCATGAGTCTAAAGAGGAATTTACAGACTGGTATCCACATATGGAGTAACATCGGACTTATGGACTTGATCTGCTCTAGGCTGGGATGTTTTCTCAATATACAATTTCACTCTTCTATAAAGCTCTCTCTTACACATATATGAGCATCTCTGGATTTGTTTCTCTAGTCAACCTAGACAAAAACATTATGGTACCTTGGGAGTCAGGTATTAGAGAAACAAATCATGAAGAGGGAGAGTGAATGCTTGTTTGACCAGACTCATGGTAGTTTTTTTTGTTGTTGTTGTTTTGTTTGTTTTTTGGCTAGCCAGAGGTCAGATGTGGCCCTGAAGTATACTGGATTGTTTTCTGGAAAGGATATGGGAAGTTAAAGTTTTGATGATTTTGTTTGGTTGATGGTTTTGGTTATTGCTTTTTGAAATGGTGAAAATGAATGCTGCCTATATACATTTTGAGCTCAGGGATATAACTCACCCCTTGAATTTCTCAGAGATGATGTTGCTTAGTGACAGAAGGTCAAAGAGGCTAAGGGAAGGCCTGGAGGCAATGCAGCCAGAGGCCAAAGGCCATATGTGTGTCAATTGAATAGTTTAGATAAAGATTAAGATAAGTTAGTTAAGGAGTGGACTTGACTGTTTTCACAATTGAGTTTAGGATCGAATTCTACTTTTTTTACACTGATTTCTTCTGCTAATTTATATACTGAATGATAGAAATGATTATTAGGATGTATGAAAATGCAGAGTTTGTAAGCCTTGCCTTCAGTTTAAAATTTGAATCTTTATGTGGGTTTAGGACATGCCTGCAAAGAATGCTCTGAAAAGATAACTCCATCTAGTGTCTTGAGTGCTCATGACATTCAAAGGGGAAGAGCCTAGGGGGCTATTGACCTACTGAATAAAAAAGGAACTCTGGCTTTTTGAATTTTTTAAAACATTTTTTTCCATCCATCCATCCTTTTTTTTTTTTTAAACGTTTTATTAGGGGATCATACAACTCTTATCACAGTCCATACATATACATACATCAATTGTATAAAGCACATCTGTACATTCTTTGCCCTAATCATTTTCTTTTCTTTCTTTCTTTTCCCTTTTCTTTTTTTACATTTTATTAGGGACTCATACAACTCTTATCACAATCCATACATATACATACATCAATTTTATAAAGCACATCCATACATTCCCCGCCCCAATCATTCTCAAAGCATTTGCTCTCCACTTAAGCCCTTTGCATCAGGTCCTCTTTTTTTCCCCCTCCCTCTCCGCTCCCCCCTCCCTCATGAGCCCTTGATAATTTATAGATTATTATTTTGTCATATCTTGCCCTATCTGGAGACTCCCTTCATCCCCTTTGAATTTTGAACTAGTGGTTTGTGCCCAAAGCAAGTTAAAATCTGGAGCCCTGTAGAAACTCCTCTCTAGGACTAAATGTTAAAGGGAAAGTATGGGCAGGCTGAAATGATTGCTAGGTGAGCACCTGGATCCATCGTTGAGTGGAAGTGGGAGAAATGCCGCAATAAAGAGACAGGTTGAGTCTGGTAACAGACACCGGGGACCTGGTTCACAGGGACTACAGAAGAAAATGAGAGCGGGTTGACTGATCTGAAGCTCATGACCTAGCACAAGAATTTGTGTTGGGGCCCATGGTCTAAAGGCAAGGCAGCCAGTGGGCACTCTGGTGAGGCTAACTGAGGCAGCCCGCATTGAGTTGACCAGAACTCAACGAGATGAAGAGAAGATATTTGAGTCTGTGAATTGGTGCATGTTGCTGCTAACTTTATGGATGGCCTGTCCTGATTTGACTTTGCTTATGGATGCAGACGCACAAAGTTCCAACTGGAATGAGGATTCTTCACGTTAAATAACAGGATTGAATCTTCAGAGCACTGGGCTGAAGTAAGTGGAAAGTATAGAAATTGGATACCCAAAGTGGGACAAATAAAGGCCTGAAGTGCCTGGATTACAAACTTTCATAAATGGGTTAATATGTTGATAGGAGTATAGGATTATGGTATAGGTATTCATATAAATATAGAATATTTTATTTTATTCAATTATAGAAAGCTATTTTTAAATGAGAATTGGACATATTGAATTGTATAGTTTTTAGTTTTATCCTGTTAGGTACAGATATGATTTAATTATTGTTTTGTTAAAAAGTATGGCAGAGAGTTGTGTAAAATTGTCCAGCTGAAAAGGGGTGGTCTGTGCCAGTTACATAATCTCCTGTCAACTTGTGAAGGGGTAGAGTCTAGCCTGTCAATCAAGTAGCAGCTTGATAACCTCATTTGGAGGTGGGAAGGAGATAAATAGCTCACTGGAGGTCAGATACACTTACTCCCTGTGCGACATTCCTCTTGACAAGCCATATGGAGCTACACTGATTGAGCCAGAAACCTGAAGCTAGAGGAGCCACATGGAGACCCACGCCAGTGCTGAGATGCTTCCACCACCACTGCATGCACAGGAATTTCCACCCACTGGCCTCTGAGCTTCCTACATATGGCATCATTACATGGCTGTGTGAGTCTAAAAAGGAATTTGTAGACTAGTATCAACATATAGGGTAACATTGGACTTATGGACTTGATCTGCACTGGGCTGGGGTTTCTCAATATACAATTGCTCTTTGATATAAATCTCTGTCTTACACATATATGAGGGCCTCTGGATTTGTTTCTTTAGTCAACCCAGACTAACACAGAACTGTAGGGCAAGCCCCATAAGACACAATATTCCCTCACTGACTCCAAACACTACAGGGAACAACAGTGGGGACACTTTGCAGAACGTGTACCAGTCTACCCCATGCAGAGTGGGTGAAATGCAAAGGGGAGCAAAGAAACCAAGTCTCCAATGAATCCTGAAAATAGAATTCTGACTTGGGGGACAGGGCTTGCCACCTCATCAGACTTGATGGGAAAACAGACATAAGAGTCAGCGGACAGACCTGGAACTATCTATTGGGTTTTTTTTTTTCTTGCTTTGTTTTGTATTGTTTTTGTGTTTGTTTTGTTTTTCTTTTTCCCTATGTTTCTCTAAATAAGATAGGCAGGACGAGTAATCCAAAGCAGAAAACAATGGGACCGGCTATTCCAGGGTGCCATGAGAGGGGAGAGAGGGGTAGTGGGGAGCCAACAAACTCAGGATAAGGAAACAAAAAGAGATCTAAAGCTGATCGCAAGGTTAGCTTTATAATGCATTGTGGGGTTTAATCAAGTGCAATGTATAGGAGAGGAATCACTGAGAGCCAATTGGAAGGTCATCATGATAGTGGGATAGGAGGAAGGTGAAAGGAAATAGAGGAAATAAATAGGAGGCAAAAGCTATTTATAGAGGTATAGCTATAGGCATGCATATATGTAAATATATAAATTACAATGAAAGGGATTGAGGCCAATGTACATATATGTATATGTTAAGTATTAAGATAGCAGACGGACTTTGGACATCTACTCAAGGCCTCCCTTAACACAAAAATACTTTGTTCTAATAACTTTGCACTCTTTGCTAATCACCTTCCCGACAAAGCATTTATGTTGAAGAGAGCAGAATGTGCCCAGCCATGAAAAGATACAGTGTTTGGGATCTTAAAGACTTAAAGTTAAACTGCCATCCAGGAGGGAAGAAAATAAGCCCACCGTGGAAGAAGTGCACCAGCCTGTGTGATCATGAGGTGTCGATGGGATCAGGTATCAGTTAGCACAAGATCCCAAACAAACAACTATATTGATGTGAACTAGGGGGTTTGGAGTGGAGACGCAAACTCCATCTATAGTCAATTAGATATCCCCCCACAGAAGGAAGAGTTATAACAAAGGTGTAGTATAGCACTGACAAAACACACATCATTCCTCTAGTTCCTGAATGCTCCCCCCAAACCCCCCATCCCCCACACACTACCATGATCCAGTTTTACCTTACAAATGTGGCTAGACAAGAGAACACACATTGGTACAGATAAGAGCCCTTGACACATGGAATTCAGGACAACTCAATCCCTCAGGAACAGTAATGGGAGTAGTGATATCATGAAGGAAGGGAGATGGCCGGGCAGGGGAAAGGGGGAGTAAGGGGGAACTCATCACAAGGTTAGATATATAGACCCCCTTCTGAAAGGGGATGAATAACAGAAATGTGGGTGAAGAGAGACAACAGAGAGTGTAAGATACAAAATACCAATAACAATATATAATTGATCAAGGATTCACAAGGGTGGGAGGAGGGAGGAGGGAGGGGGAAAAAAGAGGAGCTTATACCAAGGCTTAAGTAGAAAACATTTAGGAAATATTGATGGCAACATATGTACAAATATGCTTGATACAATTGATGACTAGAATGTTATAAGCGTTTAAGTGCCCCTGATAAAATGATTTTTAAAAACCCGGATAGCAAATATAAATTATTCTGTGAATCTTAAAGTTCTAATTAGCTGTAAAAAACTTAATTTTCATTAAAATGACAGAGAAAAAACAGTTTTTCTTTTACCAAATGTCACAAGTATGAGTAAACCTGGAGTTGCCAATGTTAGTTACGTTTAAATTTCTTGCTGTCTTAATTTCCATCATAAGTATTGTTATATTGTTAGGTGTCTTTGAGTCAGTTCTGATTCTTAGTTCCCATGTATATTACACGAGGAAACCCTGCCTGGTCCTGCACCTTCTTCACAACTGTGCTTACCTTTGAGCCCGTTGCTGCAGCCCCTGTGTCCGTCCATCTTGTCCAGAATGTCCCTCATCTCCATTGCCCTGCTGTACCAAAAAGAATGTCCTTCTCCAATAGCAGAACTTCCCTGATAGCATTTCCAAAGAAAGTGAAATGAAGTCTCACTATCCTCTCTTCTAAAGGACATTCTGGCTGTCCTTATTCCAAGACAGGCCTCTTTGTTCTTTTGGCGGCCCATAGTAATTTCAATATTCTTCTCCAGCACCACAAGTCAAATGCATTGATTCTTCTGATATGAAAATATACAAAGGCAAATTAGTATTTATAGCTATCAGATCCGATGTACCCAACATTTAGGGAGAACACGACAGACTGCAGTGGGGTTTAAGGGAAAAAATTAACATGATCATAAATTTCTATATTTTGTTTCTGGTCCTCATTATAGGAATGTATGCAATACCCAAAACTCATTAACATTACTTATTTTAAAGAAGCATTTATTTTATACAATATACTTCTATAAAGCTATTGAATGACAAATTCAGATAAAACTTAACCAAATAGTGAACTTGCTAAAAAGACTTGATCTAAATACTGTGTCTGCTGCTAATTGGGCCTAATTTAGTAAGATATATTATGTAAATAAAAAATCCATTCTCCAGTTTATTTCTTAGTGACATGGTGGAGGAGAAAAGGATGGCTGAAACTAGAGACAATCCTTGCTGATATAGTGGCTGCTAACTAAAAATTAGCAGTTCAAAACTGCTAAATAGGAGAAAAATGGGGGGTTCTACTCCTGTAACTAGTTACAGTCTCAGAAAGTTACAGGGGCAGTTCTGCCCTGTGCTATAGGGTCACTGTGAATTGGAATAGACTCATAGCAATGAATGTTGAGCTTTGAGATAATTGAAGTAATCAAAAATATATGGTGGTAGGAGAATGTGGTGACTCAGAATTCAGTACCTTAATCTACAGACTTCAGGCAAAATCCAGTCTATGCTATCTATTATGTGACTTACACAAAGTACATGAATCCTCCCTTCTTCAGCTTTCCCCTCTGTAAAATAGGGGTAAAAATAGAAATATTGACAAGGTTTTGTGACCTTTAATAAATTGATTTCTCATGTTACCCACTGGAGTAACTAACTACTAAAATCTAAATGCTCAATCTATTTTCACAGTTATAATTACAAATAATATATGGTGAAGCACATACTCTGTTTACACTAATAGTAAGTAATGCAAAAACAAAATCAATTTAACCATTTTTTTTTAATTTGGTAAGCTGATTTTGTTAGTTTGGGCCACATAAAAATTTTATTTGTTTTTTCACAAAATTTCATAAAACTTAAAACTTAAGGATTTCCATCACATAATTGTGCTCATTTCTCTTATGGTATTGGTTAAATATCTACTTTTAAAGTATTGCATAAATTAGCAACTAGATGCATACCTTTTATTTATAACATTATTGACTGTGGTAGGGAGGCCAGGGTTCAGGAAAGAGAAACATTCTGTAAATAATTGAGGCTATTTTTATTGTATTTCAAGATTAGCCTTGACATGTTTTTCCCCATGATTAAAGGTTTACTAAGGAAGTTAACAAGTTGTAATGTCACAGTGAGACACATTCAGGGTAGTTGTTTATCAGAATATGTCACTAACTTTCAGGGCTGCTAATAAATGCCCAAAGGAGCAAGCCACTCTGCTGTGAGGCCCAACCTGAAAGCATTCAGGGCCAGGTCAACAAGCCCAACTTGCTGAATTAATTGGCCAGATGCATCTCACTCTAGGAAGATTCAGACAAAGGGCATTCAGCTCAACTCCCATGAGTCAGCAAGTCCAACTTCCCCAATTAAGTGCTCAGAGATACCCCACACCACAACCCAGCCTCCTGCACATCATCTTAACTTGCTCTGCAGTTGGGAAGTTCATCCCTCTGTTCCATGTCCTGGTTCTGCTGTGATTCCTCTTTTGTTTATCCAGATCATAGAATTCGATAATTTAGTCAGATCGTGAAGAGTTGTACAATCATCACTAAAATCAATTTGAAAACATTTTCAGTTTCTTGTACTCTGTGTAATTAACTCGATATTTACTTCAACTTTCTCTGCCAGACCCACAAGAAACCATTAATCTAGTTATTGTCTCTATAGATTCACCCATCCTGGATTGCATTTACAAAAAAATCCAAAAACAGAGAAACAAAATCCTAACAATGACAAAATAAGCAGAAGATATTTAAAACTAGACCAACTTAAAAAGGGATCAAAAGGCAAGGTGCCAAATTTTAACCTTGCTTCATCTGCCATAATTGTCTCTCCAATACTCTGTCTGATATTCAGAGCCTTAATATTTCTAGACTGTAACTCTGGAAAGGAGTAGAAAGCCTGCCTTTATCCAGAGCCTAGGAGGGCCTGGTGTTTTCGAATGACCAACCTTGAGTGGTGGACGGCAGCACAATGCTTAAGCAGGAAGCCATTGTGTCATTGGTATGAGTGACCCAACCTGGATTATTTATATAAATGGGACAGATTGAGATCAAACATGGAATCTGACAAATCAGGCTTTTATGTCTCCTGTGAAAAATATGAACACCATATAATAGACTAGACAAATAACCACACAGTGTGCGGATCATAACACACGATGGATACCCTGAGAAGAATGAGAATTCCAGAACCTTTCAGTGTGCTCAGTGTAACCTGCGCCTGGATCAAAAAGCAGCTGTGCCAGCAGGGGACCCTCCCTGGCTTATAGTATTGTATGCTGAGCAGATCATCAGAGACATTGGATTCTACCAAGGAGAAGGTGGCAATTGAATAAGAGAAAAGCTATTAATGACTTGATATGCAGATGGCTCAATCTAGCTTCCTGAATATGAAGAGGATTTGAAATGCTTTCTAGTGAAGGTCAAGGATTACAACTTTCATGCTGGATTACTACTTAATGTGAAGGAAAGCAAAATTCTCATCTTGACAGATGGAGAAGAGGTTGAAGCTGTCAAGGATGTTGTCTTACCTGCATTGTCAGTCAATGCCAGGGAGGCAGCAGTTACGAGGTCAAATGGATAAAAGTGCTGCACAACATCTCTTCAAAGGGTTGAAAAGACAAGAGGCTACTCTGAGGACTAATGTGCACCTAGCTCAAGGCCTGGGCTTTTCATTCATCTCATATGCGTGTAAAAGTTTCACATGGAATAAACAAGGTGGAAAAAAATCAGTACATTCGAGTTGTGATGTTGGCAAAGAATATTGACTGTGGGTGAAGGGAGATGTTGGACAGTGTAAGATATGGCAAAATAATAATAATTTATAAATTTTCAAGGGTTCATGAGGGAGGGAGGAGCGGGGAGAGAGGGAAAAATGGTGAGCTGATACCAAGAGCTCAAGTAGAAAGCAAATATTTTGAGAATGATGATGGCAATAAATGTACAAATATGCTTGACACACAATGGATGGATGTATGGATTGTGATAAGAGTTGTACGAGCCCCCAATAAAATGATTAAAAAACAAAAGGAATATTGAATGTGCCATGGACTACCAAAAGAACAAACACAGTTGTCTTAAAGAAAGTGCACTCAGAATGTTCTTTGAAAGCAAGGATGGCGAGACTTCATCTTATGTCCTTTGACATGTCACTAGGAGGGACCAGTCCCTGAAGAAGGGAGTCCTGCTTGGAAAATTACCAGGAGACAGTGAAGAAGAGGAAGACCCTCCCTTCGAGATGGATTGGCACCCGGCCTGGGACAATGAGCTCAACCGTATGAGCATTGGGAGGATGTACAGGACCTGGTGGTTTTTCCTTCTGTAGTACATGGGGTTGCTATGTACCAGAACTGAGTCTATGCCACCTAAAAACAATGGCAGCACCATACAAATAGCTATTTGAGTATTAATAATCGTGTCCCCAAGGGAGATTTGTGTCTAAAGACAGAACTTTTGTAATGGCTTTGCAGTATGCTCAAAAGAGATTCTTCATTTCATTGTCATGAAGTGAAAAGGAAAACAATTTTGAGTAGCAGGAACCAGAACTTCCATCTAGGAATTAAATATATAGAACAGCCCTTCATTGTAATGAAAACCACCAATCCCAAAATGTCTAGCACTCCATTGCAATAATTACATTTTTTCTGAATTAATGGGAATTTTATAATGCAGCAAAGGGATTGAATTGAGCCCTGAGTAATTAATTAAAATGACAAATGTGTGTAAATGATGAATATAGATCATTGTAATTAGAGACTCACCAGGTGTAGTAAATATGTTCTGCTTTCCAACTTCAAAATCACTTTTAACATAATGGTAAAATGATTTTCTGGGGCTCATTTGAAATCCCAGTTCTCTGCAGACAGTGGGCGATCTGGTTAGGGTTTCCCTCGAAACTGTAAGTATATGTCTAAAGACATGGCGAGGTGATAAAATAAATATTTAGAATACTTTCAGAGAATGAGGCATCTCTGTAGGAGGTAAAGAGGTGAATGGCGTCATTAACTGGGGGTTGGGAGGAAAGATAATTCACATCTTACCTTTAGAAGGAGTCTAGCTGGAGTATAATTGCACCTTGCTTGAAGTGTTTCCCAAATATTGTCTTGCAAAGTATATTCAAATCTCTTATCTTTCAAAAAGTTGAGAACTATCCAAGTGCAATCAGCTTGCTAACTTAATCTCCCCACTTTTACTAAATGGAGAGACACAGTTATTACTACCTTTAAAGTGTATTTTTAATCAAATAATCCAGTGAAAGTCCAAATTTACTAAGAAGATTACATTTAGATTCACTAGCCTAAATGATAGTGTCGTGGTTATGCGTGGTTATGCGACATTTCTAGATTCTCAGAGGGAGAAGGGGTTCTACTCCCTCAAGAGTTAGTCTCGGAAGCCACCTTGGGCTGTAGAGTCCATGGCAGTTAGGCTCACTATATTGTTGCCATATGGCTTCCCCCTGGAAAATGGTGTCGGCTTGCCCCAAGCTTTTGTTGGTTGAGCACTTTACTAGCAAGCACAGGGTCCACACCTGGCCAAAAACCTACAGAAAAAGACAAAGAAAGCAAGAAGTAGCACAGGCCCCTCTGACCTGACCGAAGGGCACACTGGTGAGAGAGACATTTACTGGCACCTAATCCAGGACACATTTGCCCAGTTACACTGAAATAACATGGATAATTTGGAAAGGGTGAGTGATTCCCTTTTTAGGCACCCATGACCTGCAGATTTCAAATCTGTTATAAATAATTTATTATTTTTTACATAAATAATAACATAATTCATTTGAAACACTCTCTAAGTATTTTGTGTATGACCAAAATTGGATCAGACAGTAGTGTACCTATCTTAGCACCTTCATGATTATTTCAGATTTAGGGCAATCTGTGAGTTTATAGCTACCTATTCACCCATAGGCCCACCCTTTAAACAGGCTGTGACTGATTTCAAAGTCTATGCAACTCCTGTGGGTGTCCTAGTGATAGTTGGCTCTACTCCCTAAGGCTTCCTTACATGATCACACCAGATGTACCAAAATGTGTCACACAGAGAACACATGAAGTTCTCCAGGCCACTGAGCCATTTTTGATCCCAAAGAATAACATAAGAATTTCAACCTCAGTCACTTATTTGGAAGAGGTTCCATTAGCATCCATAATTGAGCAATTGAATATATTTTCTCTAATGTTACATAGTATCTCTTCATAAGCATTTTCTTCCACCAGATAGATTTGTAAATTTTATTGGAGTCAACTTTTACCATTATTCTTTGCTTACAAAATTGACTGAAGTATCAAAAAAATTGACTGAAGCATATATATAATAAAAATATAGATCATGCAAAACCAAATCAGTATAGTTTCATTTAATAATAATTGATATAGGGATATTTGCTTATATATGTATATACATGTGAATTTATTTATAGGCATTTAATATGAGCATTTGGCCACTATCTTTTATGAAAAAATGCCCAGCTCCAAATAATTTACTGGTTTTAACTTCTATATCATAGAATATTCTTAAAATTGTGTTCTGGAGACAAATTTGGACAGAATCATGATTCATTTGGAAGGAAACTTGAAGATTCTAGGGCAAAGGCTAGTGTGAAGAAGTTCTACGACATTTAATGAAGCATTAAGACTATTCTAATGGTTAGTGTACTTTAATGGAAAACTAACCTTCCTGGTCATACATCTTGGCTTAGGGAGTATAAGGAGGCCTGGTGGTATAGTGGTTAAATGTTAGAGGCAAACTGCAAGATTAACAGTTTGAAACACCAGTCCCTCTGAAGGAGAGTGATGGGGATTTCTACTCCTGTAATAAGTGAGTCTTGGAAACTCAGAGGGGTAGTCCTGCCTTGTCCTATAAAATTACTGAGTCAGAATCGACTCATTGGCAGTGACTTTAATTTGAGTATTTAAAATCATCCTGGAAACAGAGGCTAGAGAATGAAACGCAATAGTTCAGAGGTTTAATATATATTTTGTGCACCAAGCTGACAAAAACAGTTAAGTGGTTGACAAATAACTGAAAATTCTTTGGTTCAAACCCATCTAAAGTTGCTTCAGAAGACAGGCCTGGTGAGAATCCTATGAAGTACTTCTCCTCTGCTCATGCAGAGGAACCATGGAATAACCGTGACTCAGAATTGGTTTGACAACAACTAACCACAGCAGCAAAATCTCAATATAATTCAAAATTCTGAGGATTCCTCAAATTATTATTCTTTACAGAAAAACCTTGGCCCCCAAACAACAAAAAATTCACTTCCGTTGAGTCAGTTCTGATTCATAATGACCCTATAGGACAGCCTTTGGGCTTCCAAGGTGATCAATCTTTCTGACAGTAGTAAGACTCATCTTTCTCCTTCTGTGCCGCTGGTGGATTTGAAATGCTAGCCTTGCAGTTACTAGCCTTAGGAGTAACTCACTATAGCCCCACTGTTTTCCTTTTATGTCACTGATGATCAGGAGAGTCAGAGAAAAAACAACTTTTACGTTTGGTTTGACCCTATACATTTTGAAAGTAGAAAATACATTTATTGTTATGTAAATTGTTTTATGTAGAATTTCTCCTATGCTTTTAGTTTTCTTCAGTTTGGTTTCTTTTCTTGAGAATGATTTCTAACTCTGCCTAAAATAGATTTTTGAATTTCTTCCTAATTAGCACACTTTCACGATCTTCCTAGAAGTCTCCTGGTATATTATTGAATTTTCTGGTGGTGAAATATCTGTCTTTGTTAAACCTTTGTAGATAGACTATCTGATACTTTGATATTAATAAGGTGAATGAACATACATTGTAACCCTTTGATGTCCTGTTAGTCTCATAACTTTCATTCTGTCAGAAGCAGCAAAGCAAAGATAGCAGATATCTTAGTAGAACTGGACAATTGGTTTTATAATGTTCTGGGAAGACAGAAATGTAATTAAATCTCGGCAGGTCATGGTGAGTCAAAAGTGAAAGTCTAGGAGGCTCTTGTATTCCATTTCTTTTAAATAGTCTTGATTTCAATTCCTTTGACCTTTGAGGTCTTCTCTTCTTAGGCCATTCAATAGTAAGGCAACTTTAACTACCAGCTGAGAAATTGGAGGAGAGCTGGTATCTGCTAGATAATGACAAGCACATGAACTTTGGACTTAATGATACGTTTACTTTTAATTAAAATGAGTATTTACATTTTTCCGTCTTACAAATACCATAATCAAGTTAGTGTTGTTGTACCAAGGCGCTCAATTTAACAATGATATTTAAACTTATATTTTCCCATTCAATACAGTAACAAAACACAATACAACTATTTGGAGACATATTTGGATGTCTTTCAATTATATATTTAGCTTATATTTGTCGTCTACAATCTTGAGTTCAGGGAGAAATGAGCTATTACAAATTTAGCACCTTTGATGTAATTTTTTCATTGCAGTCAAAATATATCAAAATAACAGTTAAATAGAGAAAATTTTCATTAGCATATGATATTTTAAGAAAATTACATGCTATCAATTAATGGTAAGTGTTTCTCTTAAGTAATATTTGCCTCTAATGTTACTGTAAGGTCAAATTCTATTGGAGTACTTTCGTCTTAATTAAAGCAATGAATGAAAGGAATAAATGTTTGTTGAATTTAATCAAATGCCCAGTAATTGCCCGAACCCACAGTCATAGGTATTTCCTTAACTAAAATTAATAATATGCAATTGGCTGAACTGCCATTTATCTAAGTTTCCCCTTCTTTCTGTCTCTTTATTTCACACCATTTCTGTCATTGGCCTTCATTACCAAGATAGAAGCCTGTTATTTTCGAGTGTCTGAGAACATTTAATTTTTGTTTACTTGAGTTTATCTAGAAGTCAATTTACTGAAGCTTCAAGTTCTTTAGCAACCAACTCTTCATGCTTTCAGAAAACGAAGGAAGATAATTTGGGGAAATCAGTGTAGTAGTCACACATAGGGCTGCTAACGGAAAAGATCGGCAGTTTGAAACCACCAGCTTCTTGCTTTACAGTCCATAAAATGCTACCGTCTCTGAAACCCACCGGCACATTCTACCCCGGCCCTAAGCGTCTTCATGTGTCAGAATTGACCCACCGGCAGTGAGAGAGTTGTCATCAAGCTTGCTCATAGGTTCCTGAAATCTGGGGCTCAACTATCAGTGAGTCTGCAGAGCTGCATTTTCTAGGGGACCCAAACCCAGATCAAACCAACTCCACCTAGTCCATTTCAGCCCATACCGCCCTATAGAAGATAGCGCAGCGGGTGTCTTTTACCTGTCTTAGCATTCCTCCCTATCCTTTTCACTTTCAACATTAAAAAAATAATAATTTGGTCTTCTTAATTCAACAGGCCATAAGCTTTTTTTAAAGATTAGGTTTAACTTTTCCATAGTTACTGTTAAAAAGTAAAACTCTCAATTAACTGGTGACATATTAAGTTAGAACCTTTTACTTCATCAGTATGTGAGTCTGTTAAGTGTTTCAGTGCATTGATTAGATAAGATTGATAATTAGGAAAGCAAAGGTTATAGAAATTTGAGGCAGAGATTCTAAAAACTAGTCTTTGTTCTTTCAGCACCAAGGCCTCTTTGTCTTTAATTCTCCATCAACATTGGGGTTAAGAGTACTAATCCCCTTTGTAGCTGAAAATTCAGATATAAGGTTTTGCTCCCCCAATATTTAACTGCAAGTGGTTACTGTTGACTCAAAGGCTTACTGATAATGTAAAAAGACTATCAGCATATACTTCATGTCATGCACATTACATACTTCATTCTTAGAACAAATAAAATGATTTAAAAAAAACCCAAAGCTTTAACTTTTTATATTTTTACTTAATAAAGATTTCTATGATAATGTAAAAAAATGAATTATCTTCATGTAAACTCATCCTGATGTTTCAGGCTTGATGGAAGTAGACTATGTAAGGGGATGGAAGGAAAAGCAGGAGAAGTGGGCAAACTTGACAGAAATACATTGTTATATACCAGTTTCTGATTTTACTATTGAATACTTAAAACATGAAAAATTTACTTGAAACACTTTGTGTTGTTAATCTGGCATTCCATGATGTTCACCTTCCCGAGTTGATTACTGAAAATAAAGTGGGCACATGAGCAAATGTGGTGAAGAAAACTGATGGTGCCAGGCTACCTAAAGATATAGTGTTTGGGGTCTTAAAGGCTTGAAGACAAACAAGTGGCCATCTAGCTGAGAAGCATCAAAACCCACGTGGATGAAGCACACAACTCTATGTGATCATAATGTTGATAGGATCAGGTTACAGGCATCAAAGACCCAGAAGTGTCACAAGGAAGAGAGGAGACGGTTGGGGTGCAGCAACAATGAAACATACAACTTTCCCCTAATTCTTTAATGGTTCTCTTCCCCCATGCCCCACTATCATGACCCCAATTCTATTTTACAAAACCGGATAGACTAGAGCATGTTCACGGGTACAGATAAGAGCTGGAAACAGGAATCCAGGACAGATAAACTCCCCAGGATCAATATTGAGAATAGCCATACCAAGAGAGTAAGGCAAAGGTGGGGGGAGAAAAGGGACACCTATCACAATGAGCTATAGATTACCCCCTCCTAGGTGGATGGACAACAGAAAAGTGGGTGAAGGGAGACATTGGTCAGTGTAAGATAAGAAAAAAGAATAATAACACTTTATTACTTATCAAGGGTTCCTGGAGGAGGGAGGGTGGGGAAATATGAGAAACAGATACCAAGGGCTCAACTTTAAATAAAATGTTTTGAAAATGATGATGGCAACAAATGTACAAATGTGCTTGGCACAATGGATGAATATATGGATTGTGATAAGAGTTGTACTAGCCCCCAATAAAATTATTTAAAAAAAGAAAAAAAATGAAAATCTTCATTTCTCTACAAATGTTTCTGCAGGGAACCACACCTTCTTCCACTCAGCAGCATTTGCACAAAGCAGTAGACTTTTTCTATCTCTTCTGTCTTAAATCCTCGCACTTACTTCTCTTTCTGACTGATAAATGTCCTTTGCAGAATGTTATTTTATTTTTTTCAGAATAGAGCACTTTTAGTTCATTAAAACTAATTTTATGCAGATAATCTTTCTCCTCCATTATGCCTCTCGGGAACTTCTCTGTCCCTCTTGGTCATCAGAACCTGCTTCTCCTGTTGTCTTGACATTTCAGCCAATGTTTTTCATCACAGTATCAAACCGTCTCCCATTTTGGACCTTTCACTTTCCTCCTGCTTTAAGTTTTCATACCATGCCTCCACTTTATCTCAGATTATAGTATTCTCTGTAGCTATCCCTCTTGATAACAGTTCTGCACCCATTCAAAGTCACATTTTCAATAGGAGATAATAAGGTATTTTGGGAAAAGTGTAGAATTTTTGCAACAGCTTGCATTGCTACAGCAAGAGCATATGGATTGGCTTTTTGTGTTTCCAAAGTTCTTTAGCTGGATTTATGTATCTATAAATTATGGGCAATCATAGCTTCAGATCACCATCTACTGTGCATATCAGTTAATTCAACCATCATCTGCAATGTCATTACTTTCCTCTGCTTCTTGGGAGTACTTCTAGCATCACTAGGGACACTTCATATATATCTTATTGGGTTATTTAAGTTTTAAGGTATTGCAGAAAACATAAAGTAACTAAGGACAGAGAGATAACACTTTCTACTATAATCTATCCAATTTTCAGGAGAGGTGACTGCTTATGTGGAGATGAATACTGTCCTGCGGAGTGGTAAGTGGACAGTAGCACATTCGGTCTCAGCACAGTGGCAAGAAGAGACAGCAGTTGAAGTACTGCGCAAATAGAGTCCGCTGTTGTTAATATTGTGCAGTTACGAGTTAAGATGACAGCCTTGTTTGTTGACATTCTTCTGAACTATGGATGGTGCCATGTATCTTTCTTTTGTAAATTTGTGTACGTATGAGTTGATACATTTTTATATTTTAAAATATCCCTTATGACAATGATCATGTTATCAGGTATCATTGAATTGCTTCTGACGCAAAAAATGCAAATACCATCACCTTATGATCCAACAATCTCTCTACTGGGTATATATTCACACCCTAAAGAAGTTAAGACTGTTCCACAAACAGAAATATGTACACCTATGTTTTGTGCAGCAATTTCCACAATAGCTACAACATGCAAGCAACCCAAACCATGAGGAGGCCAGGGATGGGGCCAAGAACAGGTCAGGGGAAGGACAGGAAATTATAGAGGGAGGGAGAGGAAGGAGAGGGAGAGAAAAGAATTACATATATGGGATATTTTCACTGATAATAAACATAATTATTGGTGGTTTTATAAACCATATAGAATGTTTCTTTAGAGCAAAAATAAAGAAAGAAAACAATGAACAAGAGTGAGGCTCACAGGCCTAATAACCCTTCAGATTCCTACTTCTTGGATCTAAATATTGGTTTGAATGCTTAAAAAAAAGAAGGAAAAGTAAAACCTACAAGGACTTGGAGTCTTTAGTGACAAACAAGTTCATTTCAAACATGTGAAAAAGAAGCAAACAAACTTGGTCCCCACCCATCGTGATCCGTGTACCTGACAGGAAACACTGCTGCTTCCTGCTCTGTCCTCGCAATCCTTCTTGTTTGGACCCATGGTTGCAGCTACTGTCAATCCATCTTGCCGAAGGTCTTCCTCTTTTTCACTGCCACAACTTTACTAAGCATGAGGTCCTTCTACAGGGACTTGTTTCTCCTGACAACCTGTCCAAATTATGTTAAAACAATTATCACCATCCTTGCTTTGGAGGAAGATCCTGGTGGTGCTTCTTCCAAGACAGGCGTGTTTGTTCCTTAGGCAGACCATGGCACTTTCAATATTCTTCGCCAGCATTAATTCAAGTGCATCAAGAGTTCTTTGACTTTCCTTAGACTCCTATCTATCTATATCTACATATATATACTTTCAAGATGTGCCTAATTTTTAAAATATTTACAGGCTACATGGTTTGTCTGTGAGTTTTTAAAACTTGTTGTGGATTTCCAAAAATAATGCAATTTTTAATTGAAAAATATAGAAGTATAGATGGACCTGCACACTTCAAACTGTGTGGTGCAGGATCGACCACACTTCCCTCTTGACCTTCAAATGTTTATTTTCAGAGAAGGGAGTGCATGGTATCAAAAGAACATTGATTGTTATATGACCACACTCCTGATTATGTCACTGAGCAGCAATTCTCACCAAGGTTCCTTAATTAGTGTTGAACTAAAGAAAGTCTTTGCTGATTCAGAGTGACCCTGTAGGACAGAGTAGAACTGTCCCATCTGGTTCCTGAGAGTGAGTCTTCAGAAGAGGGGACAGCCTCACCTTTGTCCCTCACTGTATAGCCAATTCACACTTCCTGGCCCATCATTATTCCATTGAGCTGCCAGAGCTCCTGACCCAAAGAAGTGAGTCTCTACTTTTCATTCTCCACTCATAACTCATCTCCAATTATTCTATAAGCCTGGACAATATGGTTTTACTTTTCATTTTACATAACTCCATATTTTTATTTTAGCATCTTTTTCCCCACATCTTAACCTCATATTCTTTTAAAGTTACTGCTTTCTTCATATTTCCTTTAAACTGCCCGAGGATCCTTAATTTTTCTCACTTTACTCTATCAATAAAATCTATCCCTTATTAAACATTCACATTTTATAAAACCAGAAATTATCTTGTCTGACAGATATAGCAGGACTTTTTACACATGAATTTTATATATCTTTTTCTACCTATATTTAAAAATATACGAGAGAGTACTTAATTTATACAACTATTTCTCAACAAAATCCCCTTTTTGAAATATTCTTAATCTCATTGTTTATTAAGCTTGTATTTTACCAAGAGGATTCTCCTTACATTTCTCGGCATTTTAATTCACAATTTCACTGTTCTTTGCTATATTCTCATCTCAAGTATATATACTCCCTGAAATATACATAATTTTACACATGATTAAGAGATAATAACATGACATATATAGCTATATGTAGACTGATATGCTAAATGACCTAGCAGAGCCTTCTTTTAAATCAGCAACTTCCAAGATTATAGGAGAAACTACCCATCAAAAACACAGGCTCAGGTGGCTTTAATACATTTGTCTTCAGGAGATTGAAAGTAATGAAGAGTGTATGCTCAAATGACAAAGATGGAGAGGAAGTCTGTGGAGAGGTTCTCTTCCCAAATAATCTTCTTCAGGCAAACAAAATGATAATATTGATGAGAAAGAAGCAACCAAATAAAGTCACAGAACTTACAATAAGGAACAAATATTTTCAGTTTTACTTTTGAACCCTCAAATATAAGGTGATGAGCTTCTGTAGAACACAGTGAAGCTACCCTTACCACAATCACTTTTGTTATGATTTTCCCCCTTTTCAAAGAGAAAACATACATGTAATTCAATAAATATTTTCATTGAAATGCTTATTTTTTAATATCAAGTTATTTCATAATTAAGCAAAAGTATATATGTTTTTGTGATACAGCTTTCATCTGACCTGAGAATAAATTGATAAACTGCTATAAATTCAGCTTTACTAAGTTTTACACTTTCATAATGAAAGTGAGGTTATTTTTTTCATTTATTAAAACTATACTTATCTTGTTTAGATGCCCAATGAGCAAGTCACAAAAGATAGGAAGATAGAAAATAATTTTATATTTTAGGGAACAGTCTAAGTTTTTCTATGCATTTATTTTATGCATAAAATTCAGTCTGATGAAAATTCATGATTCAATTTTCATTTTTTTAAATGGAAAGAAACAAATAATTTAAGAAATGGGATGAATGTGTCTTTGTGGATAGGTAACTACTGGATGAAACAGAGCACAATACACAGTCTTCTGACATTGCTCTGGAATCGTAGCTGCTACTAGGCACAACATATAAAGAAAGGCTAGGAAGGAACATCCGTTGACCTTTGTACCTCGTCTAAGACAAGAGCTGGATTCCTTCCACTCTTCCTGGGACAGTATGCTGGGACGCTGTAGAAAGTCTTGAGGTCTGTTCATATATTTGCTGCTTTGAAGAAAGCTCTAGGAGCAAAATGAATGCAGAGGTAAACCTTTATTTGACACCAAAATCATGCCTGAACTTTTATAATGTTTAAGGCCACTTTCTTTTCTCCTGTACATTTGTCACTATTTGAAAAATAGTGGCAATAATTTAGAGTCTTCAAAGGGAGAATTGGGAATGTAAAATTTGCCCTTTCTTTTGAGAAGTGGGTGGGGTTGCTGACAACCAAAATGTGAATATTTTGAAATGCAAGCTTCTTCGATATATAATTCAATTCTTTTATACAACAAACATTTTTTGTATCTATAAATTAAAAATTATAGATTTTACATCAAATGTGTAAATAAAAACTGCTCTCTCAAATTGAAAGGTTATAGGAAAATAAAAACTTTAAAACACAGCATTGAAAAGCACAAGCCCTGAGCTATTAAATACCTGTGCTTAAACTAATGCATGTCTTCTTTGAAAAAGGCTTTATATTTAGATGCAAATATAATACATATAATTATAATTATCAACTACATGCTATATAGTATTATCTCTTCTAGAATACAATAACTTCAAAAGTTTTAATAATATTGCTGATAATGACAAGCTTTTGAGGGGTTATTATACTTATGTGACAGAAAATGTAGTAACTACATTGTGTGTAATATTAACAGCATCCGTATAAGTAAGGTGCAATAATCTTTCTATTGCAGTGATAGAAACTACGCTAACGTCCCTGGACTTTCTATTTCTAGGTGCATTCTGATAATTTTCTCTGACACATTTTGAACTTTTAAAGAATTTTTATCCTAGAGTTAACTACAAATCAAACAGCTGAAACAGTTTAGCCACTGGGTTCTTTGAAGAGTTGCAATGACCTTTCACATGAAACTGCCCGCTATGAATTCTATCAATTCACAAAAATTATATTATTTTCCCACGAGTTTGGGATGTTTCTCTAGATATTTAGGTTTTTGCCAAAGGAAACAAAAACTCACTCCACTATAAAATACCCAATTGTATAACCTAGATTTGCTCCACACTATTAATCAGGCTCCTAGAGAACCAGCTGTGGATAAGATTGCACAGGGCCCCTTGCGATGTCTGACAATTGCCATTATGCCCGACCGTGTACGGACACCACCCCCGAGCTGCTGTTCGCCTATCCATGCCAGTGGGTGACTCAACACTCCGCCTTTCATGGTCTCTCGCCATTGTGTGCTGCCCTATGGCACCTCAGCAGACATTGGCAATGACCAGGAAACCCACTTCACCAAAGACAAGATAGAGAGAGGGTGGTGCTGATCTATAGGCATAGTCTGAGACTTTGCTTCCCCTACAATCTTGACACTGCTGGGTTTATTGGACATATGAATATCGTATTGCAACCTGATATGTATTTATTGCAGCAATACAAGTGACTGCCAGTTAACCTGTGGTGCACCAATGAGTACCAACATTAAACATGACTCACCGCCATCAAGTAGATCCTGATTCAAAGTGACCCTGTAGGACAAGGTGGCTCTATCCCTGTGGGTTTCCAAGACCCTGGTGGTTAGCAGTTCAATGTATACCAACTATGTCATCAGGGCTCTACATGTATTAATTACTAATCCCAGGGCTACAGGAAACCAGAAGTCAGTATCTGACAGAAACAAGAAAATCCTGTTTCTGGCTGGAAACTGCAATAATCTACTGTTGCCTTTTCCCAGGACCCAGCCCCACAGAGAATTACGATGCGTCTCCCATGGATATGGCAAACAGGTCCTTTTAATTCAGTATTTCCTCCCCTTGGGGGGAACAAAAAGAGGAGGGGCTTGATTTAGGGTTACAGATATCACTGTGGTTATACTCGAACCCCACCTCAAGCTTGCAGGTGACAACCCAGTGGAAATACAATTCCTAAACAGTCCCGTCTGCATTTCCTTCTCCTCCTTAGGCTATGGAGCATTTAATTTAGTAGTTCCTAAATTAAGTGACACAGGTCTGTCTTCTCCAGAGGACCTGCAGGCACTATCTGTGTGGTATTGCAATCCTGGGAAATGGTCCAAGCCTGGAATCAAGGTAAGCACATCTCTCACCAATGCTTGTTTCTTGCTGAGTGGTCAGGATGCATGGTAATGCCTCTCACTTTTCTCCTGAAATTTTCTCCTGAAATTCATCCTGAATGTTTCTAGTTATGTTTTCATGACCTAGACAGCTGTGTTTGCTGATGTGAAAAACCAGTCAGACTGTTGGGTATATGGTACATTCCCGATTCCCTTGACTTGCTGGCCTGCTGTGGAGGATCACTCTCACCAACAGCTCCTGGGCTTGGCTGCAAGACTCCTTGGGCCAACATAGACCAGCCTGGCACCTTTTCATCAGTTTCTAGTTAGTTTTTCTATATGGTTCCCCATTTGGTACTTTACTCAGGACTGTGTTTCAGGTGAGAGATCAGATGGATACCATGTAGCCCCAGGGGTCTTCCCTGTAGGATGGCCTGAGAGAATAATTTGCATGGTAGGTTACACATTGAGCAGCTAGCCAAAAGTTCAGCAGTTCAAAACCACCAGCAGTTGGTAAAGATTTACCGTCTCGGAAACTCACAAGGACGGTTGAACTCTGTGCTGGAGCATCCCTACAAGTCAGAATCAACTGGATTGCAATGAATTTAATGCTCTCAGCATTAAAGGTACAATTAACATCTGAGTCCATCCAGTGCATCCAATAGGCCCCAACCAATCAGACACAACATGACTGGTCACTTGATCAAACTTGCCAAGACGGAAAGACCGTTCATGCATCCAGGTGGCTTCGAAAACATGACAAAAACAAATAGAGAATCTCCCCTGCCCTCAGGCCTAGCTCAGAGCCTCCAGCAATGCCAGCTATCTGTATTTGCCTTGTCATTGAACAAGTGGGTACCTCCCCCCACCAGGGACAAACCTCCATCTCCAACACCACTTCTAAAATCCCCCATAAAGCTGAGCACCTGGGAAGCCTTTCAGAGCAGATAGTACCAGAAGGAATGAACACTTTGGTAGTTTTACCCCTGACTTTTTGTGACCCCATGATAACTTCTGCCATTGCTGAACAGCAGCTAGAGGAGTGGATCAAACCTACTCTGGGCTTGATCAGAGTAGGGGCAGTCCTACTCTGTCCTGTAGGGTCACTGTGACTTGAAATCAACTTGATGGCAGAGAGTGTGAAATTTAATTTTGCAGTAAAATCATAAGGGGATTTGTTCTGGATCCAGAATAAAACCATACCCAAGGTGAATGGGTGTGTGTGTGCATGGAATGGAGACCCAGGGCCCATCTGTAGACAATTGGACATCCTCTCACAGAGGGGTCACAGGGAAGAAAAGAGCCAGGCAGAGTGCAGTATAGACCGATGAAACACACAACTCTCTGCTAGCTCTTTGGTGCCTCCTTTCCCCACTATCATGACCTCAAGTCTACCCTACATATCGGATTAGACCAGAGCATGCACACTGCTACAGATAAGAGCCTGCAACACAGGGAATCCAGGACAGATAAATCCCTCAGGGCCAACCAGGAGAGTAGAGGTACCAGGAGGATTAGGGGAGGGTGGGGGGAGAAAAGGGGAATCAATCACAAGGATCAACCTAGAACCTCCCAGGGAGATGAATAACAGAAAATTGGATGAGGGGCAATGGAGGACAATGTTAGATATGGAAAAATAATCTATAATTTATCAAGGGTTCTTGAGGGAGGGCAGGCAGGGGAGAGAGAGGGAAGAAATGGGGAGCTGATATCAGGGGCTTAAGTGGGAAGAGAATGCTTTGAAAATGATGATGGCGGCATATGTGAAAATGTGCTTGACACATTGGAGGAATGTATGGATTATGATAAGAGATGTAAGAGCCCCCAATAAAAGTTGTTTTAAAAAATCATAAGGGGCATTTTTTAGTGGCGTTGGAGTAGAGGGTAGGGACAATAGTTGATGCTCCAAAAATGGCTGCTTAGGTGTCCCCCTGTGTGTCCTGGGCCCTTTTGAAGCTAACAGCCAGTCACAGCACAGCCAAGAGGTATTGTGAATTCTTCCTCTTCTTTCCTCTGAGCTAAATTTGGGTGTGTGTTAGCCACAAAATGAGAGAAGAATCTGTAAGGAAATTTCATTTGCTCATCATTTTTAATAGCATTTGAGGATTTGATGAGAGTTCTTGGCAACTACAGTTTGATTAACCTCTTTATTCCCACGCCAACTAACTCCCCCTCCCCTTCCTCCTGGTATGTGCCCCGGGCGTATAGGTTTAATGAGCTTGTGCTATGTGTGATTTAGTGATTGTTATCTAGTGATTTTGTGTATAAGTGGATGTTAACCTGAACTTAAGGTAGAGTCAAACCCAGAAGAAAACCAGAAATCTGTGATGCTAAAGGAAATACTATATTCTTAGACAAATGTTTCTTTCAAATATTAATACTGTCCAAAAGTGGGCAGGTGGGCAGACATGTTCCAGGTTGAAACATAGTGAAATATAAAAGAAAATTTGTACCTGGATGGGAAATCCATAAACTTTGAGAAAGAATTGCTACAAAACAAGTGTATTGACCCTCCGAAAGGTATCAAAGCTCAACCACAGAAATGTGTATGGTTTCTTTGGGTCTCAGTAGGCCTCCTCCTCCTAACTCACTACCAGTAGAAATGAGAGCCTCCAGAACAAGCCTCCTCAGCAGAAATTTCCTCTCTGGGCCAAGTGCTGGCTGGAAGAAACAGTCTGTTTGTCCTAGTCCACAAATTCCTGAATTTTTTTTTCCAGTTTACAATTCTTTTTATTTTTATTATTTTTTTAAACAATTTATTAGGGGCTCATACAACTCTTATCACAGTTCATACATATACATACATCAATTGTATAAAGCACATCCGTACATTCTTTGCCCTAATCATTTTTTTCTTCTCTTTTTTTACATTTTATTAGGGACTCATACAACTCTTATCACAATCCATACATATACTTACATCAATTGTATAAAGCACATCCATACATTCCCTGCCCCAATCATTCTCAAAGCATTTGCTCTCCACTTAAGCCCTTTGCATCAGGTCCTCTTTTTTTTCCCCTCCCTCCCCTCTCCCGCCCCCCCTCATGTGCCCTTGGTAATTTATACATCGTCATTTTGTCATATCTTGCCCTATCCGGAGTCTCTTTTCCCCCCCTTCTCTGCTGTCCCTCTCCCAGGGAAGAGGTCACATGTGGATCCTTGTAATCAGTTCCCCCTTTCCAACCCACTCACCCTCCACTCTCCCAGCATCGCCCCTCACACCCCTGGTCCTGAAGGTATCATCCACCCTGGATTCCCTATGCCTCCAGCTCCCATATGTACCAGTGTACAACCTCTGCCCTATCCAGCCCTGCAAGGTAGAATTCGGATCATGGTAGTTGGGAGGAGGAAGCATCCAGGATCTGGGGGAAAGCTGTAGGGGTTTAGGAGAGGAGATGGGTTAATTAGGGTGCGAGGTAGTACCGATGAAGAACACAGCTTTCCCCCAGAAGTTCCTGAATTTAATGAACTGCTCTCTCTAACACTGGTTCCTGGTCAATGTAATGTTCTCTTCAGCTGAGTGTATAGAGTGTTCCTCCTCCTTTGGGCAGGAGATCAAAGATCCTATTACTCTAATAGGACCTCTTTTCACACGGTTGGTTATGACTTTTAAGTGCCTCAAACCAGAACACATGCAGTAATTATAAGAATACGTGTTAGGTTGAATTTCTCTGAGTGCAAACATTTTTAAGAAGATTTTTCATAGTGTTCATTTTATGTGAATATAATAAAATGTTATTTTAAGAATGTTCACTTTACATATTTTTTCACAGAACTCTCATAAATCTATCTTAAAGAATGATGTTGTGTTTATGTGCCGAATTGGTTTCCACCTATCGCTACCTGTGCACAACGCAACAAATATTCCCCAGTCCTCTATTCTCCTGAGAGCGGTTCCTATGCTGGCACCCACTGTTGACTGACAGTGGACCACCCCCTTGAGGCCCTTCCACCTTTTTGACGTCCCTCTGCTTTACCAAGAATGATGTCCTTCTCCAGGGATTGGTCTCTCCTGACAACATGCCAAAGTAATACAAAGTCTTGCCATCCTTCAGGAGCACTTTGGAAGTATGTTTCTTTTCTTTTTTGGAGGTGTCTGTGTTATTAAAGTTTGGGAGCAGCCTTTAATAATAGTCCTACACTTGCTCTATATGAGGACTTAGCAATTTTACAATGTCTTTTAATCCATTGATTTTACAATGTGATCTTTAATTTCTGAAAAAACATATTTAAAAGCTAATATAAGCAAAAATCAAAACATTAACAACATACATAATAACTCACTTGAAGGATAAGTTAAAGCTGAATAGAAAGATTAAACAAAGAAATTTGGTACAATTTTTCAGAAGTTAACACATACTAAGAGGGATTTTATTAAAATTATATGGTAATATCTCAGCATACCAATGAAATAATTTGACTTATGAATACTTTGTTCTTTTTACTCTAGTTTTTGTAGAATTTCTCTTAAGCATATTTAGGAACTTGCCCTAATGGCCATTATTAACCGAAGTCAGCTTTTCTTTGTTTCTCTCTCCATTTATCAAGGAAAGTGCAAGAGTTACGGTTATAATGAGATTTTAAATCAGAATCAGAATTTCTCCAAGAAGGAGGCCAAGACTCTTGTAGGGACAAATTCATGGCAAATAAGAAAGCAAGACTATTACATTTGATCTCCTGTGTGTACATTCAGTTTCCTGAAACAAATGTTCTGCAGGATTCATATGATCAATTATCTGACAATTGTTGATCCTGGAATATATGAAAATATAGCCTTATTATACAAATCAACAAGGAAGAGGGTGAATTATTGAAAGTTTTGTAAGGTATATCGTATAATTGACTAATGTCATTTTGTGAACTGGCCGCTGGTCTAATAGACTTACAACAGTTTGTACTAAGAGCCGATTGAAGTTGAGTTTTATTGAATCATTCCCTCCATTTCCTCTTGGAAAAGTTCTTATGTATTCAACAGAAAGAGTAAAATTAAAAGCAAAACAAAGTCTCTCTTTATAATATAAACCCAAAGAAAAAAATCAAAGACACAGCAACAAGCAGAAAAATGACCATTTTAGTAGCAAACAGGGTACCTTCATGTGGTACATTTTCACACGAAAGGATGACATTAGGTGATAACCTATGTCTAGTTTCTCAAATGATGACATGGCACAATGAACTCATTGTGTACCTTAAAGACAATCCTTGGGTTTTTCTGAGTAACCAAATCCCTTTATAATATAAAGGTCCGGATCACATATGAGGATATGCGCAAATGAACGGAGGGCCAGAGAGCCCAGTAGGACCAATAGGTCAGCGAACTGCAGGAAGGGAAGGAAGAGGTGTGAAGTCATGAACCATGCATAGTTGCTGCACACTCAGTCATTACTACACAATGAGTGCTTATGGTAAAGCTTCCTGGTAAAAGATAGTGATGTATTTGGAAGGAGGGAATTCTTTGCAGAATAGAAACATTCTCACTGGGAAGGCTTGCAGACCTCTTTTCCATGGATCTATCCTCATCTAGATTTTTGCTCATCTAGATTACTATTATTTTGCTAAAATAAATCTGTAGTCATCAGTATAGCTATCTATGAGTTCTTGGAGTTGTAAATGACTGAACCCACAAGAATAGTGGGAAACAGAAGGTGAAAGTGAGGGATGCGTGGGGAAGCCCACGAGTGTGTGACTAATACCCCCAAGGAGTTAACGTTCTGACCTGGGGTTGTTTCCAGCAAGTCAGAAATAAGGATGTCCCGTGAATACCGGATCATGGAGCTGGTCGATGTTTATTTGATAGTCTGAAGAATGTGTGAGTTCCGCCTTAACTCTGGAAGGGACACATGGAGTCAGGGAAAGAGAAGTACTGAAGCCCAACCCTTCTGAGCTCTCCTTTACCCACCCCCTACTCCAAATACCAAAGCTGCTCTAGGTGAGTCAAGTCTAATACATAGTGACTTTATATAGGTTTCTGAGAGTATAAATATTTATAGGAGTGCATAGTCTCATCTTTCAAGGAGTAACTACTAGGTCTGAACCATTGACCTTGCAACGATCAGGCGAACTCTGACCCACAGAACCACCAGGTCTCTTTCATTCTGAGCAGTGGCGAGTAGGGATTTCTTAGCTCATCATAATAGGGAACATAGGGTGAGATATTGTTCACAAGATACGGTTACAGTTATTGTGTGCAGATTGATTTATAATTTTCCTCACACATACACTTTAAATACAACATCACTTTATACCAATTATCACCTTTCAAAATTTTCTGTAAAGGTCTAGGTTTAAGGATTTTGTTCAAAAACCTATTTAATTAAAATCCTATGATAACAGCAATTTAGCGAAAGAGTTCAACCACAGTACTGAACCCATAAATCATCCACCAGACTGGTTTACCTGGCAGCAGATATAAAGGACAAATGGCGTTTGGCATAAATGGTTCAGTAAGCACACCTGTTGGGCTGAGAGTCTCCTGGATGGCTGCCAACAACAGAATGAAACTATTGAAAATTCCAGAAATGGCAAAGGCTAATGAGACCACCACTCAGTATCTCAAATTAAAGCAAAACAAACGGTTCTGAATTTACTGTTGTCAGACGCAGTCTTCGGGAGCAGAGTAGACTGGTGTCACCACTCCACAGTCTGTGGAGAATCATCGAGATGGGGATTGGCAGATTGTCAAAAACAAAGTGTGTGACAGCATCTGTAGATATGTGGTTACTCCGGTGAGATATTGTTGACAGGTTGGCGGCCAGGGGTATGTTTATTGAAGTAAGTCGTCTCCTAATTGATAACTTTCAGAAGCAAAGAGGTTAACAGTTTCTGGTGACTACTTCTTGTTACCATCACTAGAGAATGACTAACCTTTACCAAGGTATTTGAGCTCGTTTTCCTTTCTTTCCCCTCAACAGCATACTCAGCAAAGATACATCCAGAAGAGTTATGTAAATCTGTGGAGTGGTGAGAGAAAGCTTAGTGAACATTTTGAGTTATTGATGACTGCTTAAAAATTGCTTTACTCCAAAAAGCATGTATTTAGAACAACTATTAGTTTGTTCAAAATTTTAAGAAGATGACATGAGACTTATATTTTAATAGGCCTCTGTAAGTACTGAAGGCCAGTACTAATAGTACTAATACTTCCTGAGAAATAGCTTTATCTTTTATTTAAAGCTAAAATAGTGACTTAATCCAATTATTAAAACTAAGTATGTTTGTTATTTTAAACACTCACACAATACTACAAAGAAAACAATGTAAAATTGTACTCATCCAAAATCATCATTATTAAATTCCATATCACTCCATACATTAATCCACAAATCTCACAAATATTTAGTTTTGCTTTTCTACATAATTACATTAATTTTTCTAGTCCATGTAGCATTCTTTTCATTCCTGAGTTACTTATGTGGAGTGACACCTTTTTGGCTCATTTTGTTGTGTGTCTTGGAATTCATGCACTCGAAGTGTAGCTTCTAGGCCTACATTGAATGACCATAGACTTTGAGTGCGGTATCCTTAGAATATATATTTCCCTCAGAGTATTATAAACATTATTTCATTGTTTTATGAAGCTCTGGCACTACTGTGGACTAGGCAATGGATGGCTAACCCAAAAGTCAATAGTTAAAACCCACCAGATAGTTTGTGGAAGAACAATAAAGCTAGATGTTCCATGGAATTTAAACCTCAGAAAACCTATGTACGGTCACTAATAAATTAGAATAAATTTAATGACAATGGGTTTGGTTTGGAGCATGCCCTTCAATATTTCATTGGAAAAATATAAGGCTAGCTGTTATTTCCCCTTCCACATCATATTTTGACCTGCTGTGTTAGTCTGAGTAGACTAGAGAAACAAATCCATAGACCCTCAAATGTGTATAAGAAAGAGCTTTATATACAAGAGCAATTGAATACTGAGAAAACAGCCCAGCCCAGTACAGAACAAGTTCATAAGTCCAATATTGACCCAAATGTCTGATACCAATCTATAAAGTCCTCTTCATGAAATACATGCAATGTCACCAAATGCAGAAAGATCACAGGCCAGTAGTTGGGAAGTCTTGTGGATCCAGTGGCATTGTCAGCATCTCAGCACTGTCAGGGGTCTTCATGTGGCTGTTCCAGATCATGGCACTAGCATAGTTCCAAGTGTCTTGTCAGTAGAGTCTCTCTGAGAGAGCAGAGATAGAGAGCATCCCTGACTCCAAGGAGGAAATACAGGAGTTCCCAGAATCCACAGGAGAAGGCCATGCCCCCACAGAGGCCTCATTGGCTATGACCCATTGACAGACTAGACTCCACCCCTATATTCTTAATCCTCTCAAGTCCCAAATTGACACCACATTATTATAACTACCACACCCGCCATGTCATTGAGGGCACTCGGTCTGTATATACCCTGTACTGTGGTTCATTCCACTTAATTCTAATAACTTTAGAAGTTACTTTATGTAACAGATAGGTTTATTGTGCCAACCTGGACAATAAGAACATGTAGGATTAGTAAGGTCACAATTGATTGGGGGCAAAGAGATAAATGGCTGGGCAAGGCCGGTCCCTTTCTCTCTCACTCTCTGGTGATTGGACCAGCATGTGATTGCCTTAGCTAGTTTTCTGCCTCAACTTGTAAGCTACACTACCTGTGGGACACCCAACCCAGGGATCATGTTGCTAGAGCTTGAGGTTTCTTCGAGAGCTGCTTTGCTACACTGCTGTTGTATACATCGCTTGGGCTTGGGACTGCTGGATCCTATCATCTAGTTGACTGTTGGTTAACTGCCCTGCTGTTTGCTGTCTGTGGCTGCTGTACTACATGCATTGCTCTACTGAAGACTCAGCTGTCTTCTACCTTGACCTTGGACCCAGCAGCTCTTGTGAGTTGAAGGACTTCCAGTATATCAACTACTCCATGGAAATGAGTTGAACTGAGCCCTCTGTACTGTTCTGTATATCTATCTGTATCTATCTATCTATCTATCTATCTATCTATCTATCTATCTATCATCTATCTATAACCTTAAGTATCCTGGTTTTGTTTATCTAAAGAACCCTGTATAACACACCTTAATTATGTTGTAGTGGACAAACAGCAGAAATTTCATTCTTTGGCATCCCTATTTTCTACTACATCTCCATGGACTGAAGGAAAATAAGTCCAGCACTAGAAGAATTGTCTCATCAAACTATGTCTCAACTTTTGAAATTTCTATAATAACCTAAGTCAAGGTAATCATGCTTCAGATATTTCTAATGTCCTCATTACCCACTCTAACTAATCTTCATTGATTTTAGTTCCCATACATATAGGGTTACTATGAGTAAGAATAAACTCAAAGACAGTGAGTTTGGGTTTTGTTTTTGACATATCCTAGAAGGCTGTGATACTTTGAATATAGGCTTCAATTCCATAAAGCAGAAAATATATCTTATGTGAAAGAGCAGTATTCTACTCTGTCACAAAAGGTACAAAGGTATTAAGAGTAGTTAACTTGGTGGTTCTGACTGACATAGTTATTCTGGGTGATTCCTTTTATTTAATTACTGTTCAAACTCCACCGGGCAGGTAACTTAGCTCCATAATTATGATCATACTTGAAGGAAATACAAAGAGGTGGAATTAGGAAGTCTATACAGTCTTATGAAGCAAATACCATAAAATTTCTACTCCTGGAAAGATTTACAATCGCAGATGTCCATGTGGGTATTTCTATTTTGTCCTACAGGGTTTCAATGAGTAATGATTGACAACGTGGCAATCAGCTTGGGTTAGAACAGTGGTTCTCAACCTGTGGATCGAATGACCCTTTCACAGGGGTTACCCGATTCATAACAATAGCAAAATTACAGTTATGAAATAGCAACAAAAATAATTTTATGGTTGGGGGGGGGGTCACCACAACATAAGGAACTGTACTAAAGAGTCACAGCATTAGGAAGGTTGAGAACCACTGCGTTAGAATTTTGTATATATTCTTTTGGTGATATTCAAGTATGGAGAAATTAGTCACAGGTATCTAACTAAAGAGAGATCCTGATACCTTGCTTAGAAGACCAAATACGCATTCAGTAAACTATAGTACTACCGAATAGTAGAACTACAAATAATAAAGGGAAAATAACAGCTAGCTAATGAACAACTGAAAGTCAAAATCAGAATGAGCTTGCTTACGTTTGCAAACTTTGGAAAACTGTTTTTCATATAGATCAGAAAACCATGGAGAATGTATGTTCGATTGAACAAATGTTCCAAGATAGGTGGAGGGAATGCAATCAGATATAACAGCAAAGCTTTAAATTCACTGCAGTGACAAGAGATTCTTGGAGCTAAATCTGGTAGCCAAAAGCAGTTCAAACAGATCATATATTTGATTGAGTCAAATCTGAACAAGACTGTGACCTTTGCTGAATGAGTTTGAGATGTAAGAAACTCTTTGGCATGATATAAAAAGATAAATGGAAATATGTGTGACTATAAATGGATCTTTCCTTTTTTCATGCCCTTCTGACTCAGCTACATTGTGCCCTCTGAAGCTGACTCTTCTTTTACTCTTACCTTGAGAAGTTAGTAACAATAGTGTGAGAATCCCTAAAAACCCCTTAGGCTTTTTATAGGTTGCCTATAAATATAGAAAATTATGTCTTATAATAGGTTATCTGATTTCAAAGTAAAAAAGGTTATCTGAACTAATTGAGGTGGTCACCATTATCACAATAGGGAACAAATCAGAATGGCAATCAAGTATTTTGATGAGATAAAGGAGAGCCTGACTAAGACAAAAATAATCAGCGAAGCTGAATTGTATGAAAACAAATTTGGAGGAAGACATTAACAACCTTCGATATGCAGATGACACAACCTTGTTTACTGAAAGGGAGGATAACTTGAAGCACTTGATGAGGAAGATCAAGGATTTGCAGCCTTCAGTATGCATTATAACTCAATGTGTAGAAGACCAAAATCTCCACAAATGGACCATCACGATAAATGGAGAAAATATTGAAATTGCCAAGTATTTTGTCTAGCTTGAATCCACAATCAATGCTCATGGAAGCAGCAGTCACATGACCAAATGACACAGAATAGTGGGTAAATCTGTAGCACACGACCTTTATTTTTTGAAAACTAGGGAGGTTTCTTTCAGGAATAAGGGATGCCTGATCTAAGCCATCATATTTTCAATCGCACAATATGTATGTGAAAGTTAGACATTGGATAAGGCAGAGTGAAGAGGCATCAACGCACTTGAACTATGGTGCTCATGGAACATTGAAAATGGACTGCCAGAAGAACAAACAAATCTTGCACGAAGGACAGCCAGAATGCTCCTTAGAGGCCATGATGGCAAGAGTTCATGTTAAGTGCTTTAGACCTGCTGTCCGAGGAGACCTCATGCTCTAAGAAGGACACCATGCTTGATAAAGCAGAGGGACAGCAAAAAAGAGGAAGGTCCTTACCAAGATGGACCGACACGGTGGCTGCAACAGTAGGCTCAAGCACAGGAACAATTGTGAGGATGACGCCGTAACATGACAGCACCAAACAGCAACAGCAACGTGCAGGAAACTTAGGTTTGAGATACGGAGATCTACCTCAAACCACCAAGATCTAAATCATCACACCTGTTCTCTTACTTTCCCAAGCACAAATTGGGGCAAACCCAACACCCCTTAATGGCATGCTATAATTGCTTTTAGCTTCTCTGGAGTCTCTTTCCATTCATGCATATACAACGTACAATGAATCTAATGCTGTGTTGTCCGGTGTCATTCCTATTTTTGAGATTAGACAGATCATGGTGATCTGGGTGGTTTACATGGCCTGATTTTTTGTGTTTTTGAAAGAAGTAAGATAATCATTTTTAAAAAATTTTATAACAGATTATTTTTATTTTTAAGAAGCCAATTTATTATGAGAAAATATCTTAGAGTACATAAAATGTCTTAGGGAACATGAAGTCAGAATAAGACACGGTGCTATTTATTATTAATGGCATTGACTTTAAATAGCTTGATATAGCTATCTCTTTTTATTTTTAATTTTTATCATGTGCTGGAGGGTGTTATTTATTATTTTTTGTTCAAGTTTAAGGCAGCTTTTTAACTTTTGCAAATTACTTGAATTCTTCTCCATCCCATTGTTTTATATCGACTCAATCCTTTCTATTATTACTGCCTTCATTGTGGAATATTATCTCTGGTTCCTTTTTTTCCATCTTGAAGGGTTGTTTTCCATTGTGTATTACTTGATCGAGTTGATTTCTATATGGTGATGTCTTGTATATTGACCGTAGTTGCTGTTTGCTTTTGTTTTTGATGCTTTGTGCAAAAACTCTCCTATGTATATTAGGGTGATCTTGTTTCGACAAATTCCTTTAGCTTTTCTTTATCTGAAAAAGCCCTTATATCTCCATTGTGTTTGAAGGATAATTTTCCTGGAGATAGGATTATTGGATGACCTTTGCTTACTTTTAAGATTTATTATATTTTGTTCCATTGCTCTCTTGGCTGCATGGTTTTTCTGGAAAAATTCAAACTTATTCTTTCAACTTTACAGGGCATCTTTCCTTTTCCTGAGTTATTTCAAGATTCTTCCTTTTTCTTTAATGTTGGGAAATATACTATGATATGTCCTAACAATTTTCTTTTGTAGAATCTGAGAATTCTACCAATGAAACTTCGATGCCTCATTCAAATCAGATAATTTGCTAAAATTCCTGAAATTGCATGAGCATGTTCTAAAATTTCTTCCTCACATAACCTAAAGTGACTTATGGTTATTTATTAAAGCAATTGTAACCCTAGAAAAACAAAGCCTATATATTTCAGATATTAATTAACCAAGGCTCTTAAATAATATCAAAATTAGAGGATACACAACAATACCATATTTACTATAGTTATTACTGAAAGAACCTGATTTGGTCAGGCAATATATGGATTGTGTGTCTAAGATGGTATCACAATGAATCAGATGTGTACATGGATCCATTTGTTATTAATTCAGTATCATTTAGATTAATTTAAGTGGACACTTAGAAATCTAATATTGGCTTTCGAATTCACCTTTTTGAATTTAAACACTCTACGACAGCATCCAAGGATTTGGGGTGGGGTAGTGGATCATACATGAGGCTGCTAACCACAAATCCGCCATTCGTGACCATTAGTCATTTTGTGAGAGAAAGAAGGGGATTTCTGTTTCCATTAATATTTATAATAGTAGAAACCTAAATAAACAGTTCTATTTACCCCAAAGGGTTGCTTTGAGTTGGAATAATAACATTGAGTTTGAGGTTTTTGAGTATGTTCATAAAATCTAGCACACACTGAAACACAGTGATTCGTTAGCATCTTATGTTTTGCCTATAAAGAGAAAATGCAGTTTAAAAACTAATGGGAATATAGGTAGCTTAAAAATGGTCACAAATTCTTTGTAGCTTTTGTAATCAAAAGGATTCTCTATATAGTGGAAAGTGCTAAGAATGAGTTGCCACCCCAGAGGAGAGTAATTTATGTTTCTGCTTTGTTGTTTCTGTTAGTTTCAACTGATAATATTTTGACCTCAGGAATACCATGTATTTAGATTAGATCTGCCTCATAGGGTTTTCAGAAGAATGTTATCAGGGTAGTCTTCAGAGAGACCTCTTACTTCTTCAATTAAACCTGCTTAAATCTGGAGAACACTCTTTTAAAAATTCGAGTCTAGTTTCCTTAAGGATAAATGACTACACGAACAGAGATTAACTAGCAGCCAAAGCCAACAATAGGTGTTAGAGGCCATGTACCATCTCAAGCTCTCTGTCAGCTGTGGCATGTTGTGATATTGGAAGCTATATCATAGGGTTCCAGGAGAGTTTCCAAACTTGGAGTAGGTTTTGAAAAAGGAATCAGAAAATGTTTGCTTGTATGCGTTATTAGTCATGTTATCTGATAGTTTCCACATTCTGTTGGGTGATATTCTCCAGGAATTGGTAACTTCTGACATCAAATCCAAAGTAGGTAAGACAAAGTCTTTCCATCCTTGCCTCCCAGGACCGCTCTAGCCCTACTTCCTCTTACAGAGACTTCTTTGGCCTTCTGGCAGTACGGTACTTTCCACATATTTTTTCCAGCACCACAATTCAAAGATATTGGGTTTTCTTTGGTCTTCCTTATGAAAGTTCAGGTTTCACATGCATATAAAGCAATTTAAAATATCATGTGTTGGGTCAGGTGCACTTTAGTCCTCAAAGTAACATCCTTGCTGTCCAGTACTCTAAAGTGATCTCACACAAGAATTCTACACATTGCAATGCTTCTTGGAGCTCTTGTCTGCTGTACTGGAGCATTGACTGTGAAGCCAAGCAAGTCAAAACCCTGGACAAATTAAATCTTTTCTCCATTTATCACAATGTTATCTGTTAATCTAGCTGTGAAGATTTGGGTCTTACTTTACATTGAGTGGTAATCCATGCTGAAGCCTACAATCTTTGATCTTCATCAACAAATGCTCATTTTCAGTAGGTAACGTTGTGCCATCTGCTTCTCAAGGTTGTAAAAAGCCTTCCTCCAATCCGGATGAAGCTTGGTGATAGGATACAACCTTGATGCAACCTTTGCTCATTTTAAACTGGGTAGCCTTCCCTTGTTCTGTTTGTACAGCTACCTCTTGATTCTTGAACAAGCTCCGCGGGAGCAAAATCAAGCATTATGGAATTCCTGATCTTGTCAAGGTTTGCTATAGTTTGTTATGATCCACACAGTCAACTGCCTTATCATAATTAGCAAAATATAAGTAATCATTCTAGTAAAATATTAGTAAAATTTAACTAATCATTCTTTCAGCCAAGATCCTGCTAACATCAGCAAAGATATCCCTTCTTACGGGTCCTCTTCTGAACTTGGCCTGAAGATCTGGCAACTCTCTGACAATGAACTGCCACAACTATTGTTGGATGATCTTAAGCAAATTTTATTCGCATGAGAACAATGATATTGTTCCATAAATGAAGCAATCTGTTGAGTTATTCTTTTTTGGAATGGACATAAATGTGGGTCTCTTCTAGTCAGTTGACCAAGTAGTTGTCTTCCAAATTTCCTGGAATAGACCACTAAGTGACTCCAGTGCTTGGTCTGCTTGTTGAAATATTTCAGTTGGTATTCCATCAATTCCTGCAGTTTTGTTTGTGGCTAATGATTTAAGTGCAGCTTTAACTTCTTCCCTCGGTATCATTGGTTTACACTCAGGTGCTACCACCTGAAAGGGTGGAATGGCGACTGATTCTATTTGGTGCAGTGACTGTGAATTCTTTCCATCTTTTGATGTATCTTGTATAATTCTATATTTTGCCCATAGGATCTTTCAATATTTCAAATTAAGGCTTGATTTTTTTTTTTAGTTCTTTCAATGTATGGTATACTAAGCATTCTTCCTCTTTGGATTTCTTTTTTTCAATTTAAATCATTTTATTGGGGCTCATACAACTCTTATCACAATCCACACATACATTAATTATGTAATGCACACTTATACATTCATTGCCCTCATCATTCTAAAAATTCGCCTTCCGCATGGGTTCCTCATTTTCCCTCTTTCCCTCCCCCTCCCTCATGAACCCTTAATAATCTATAAATTATTATTTTATCTTATCTTACACTGCCGGGCGTCTCCCTTTACCAATTTTTCTGTTGCCCATTCCCCAGAGAGGAGCTTATATGTAGATATCCAAGATAGGTTCTCCCTTTCTACCCCCCCTTACCTCCCATTAACACCACTCACACCCTTGGTCCTGACGGGTTCATCCCTCCTAGATTCTCTGTGTTTTAGATCCCATCTTTACCACTGTGCGTCCTCTGGTCTAGCCAGGTTTGCAAGGTAGTTGGGGGGAAGAAGCATTTAAGAACTAGATGAAGGTTGTGAGTTTCATTATTGCTACACTGAACCCTGAACCCTGAATTACTCATCTCCTCCCCATTACACCTCTTCAAGGGCTATCCAGTTGTCTACAGATGGGCATTGGGTCCCCATCATTCGCTCCCCTCATTCATGATATGATTCCCTGCCCCCCACCTTTGGTGCTTGAAACCTGGACCCCTCGACCCTTCATGATCACACATGTTGGTGTGCTGCTTCCATGTGGACTTTGTTGCTTCTGGGCTAGATGGCCGCTTGTTTACTTTCAAGCCTTTAAGTCCCCAGACGCTATATCTTTCGATAGCTGGTCACCATCAGTCTTCTTCACCACACTTACTTATGCACACATTCGTCTTCAGCGTTTATGTGGGGAAGGTGATCACACAATGATGGTTGTTGTTCTTTGGTGTCTGCTACCTGATCCCTTCAACACCTCGTGTTCACTTAGGCTTGTGTGCTTCTTCTCTGTAGGCTTTTTGCTTCCAAGCTAGATGGCTGCTTGTTTATCTTCAAGCCTTTAAGACCCCAGATGCCATATCTTTTGATAGCCGGGCACCATCAGCTTTCTTCACCACATTTGCTTATGCACACACACGTCTGTCTTCAGCGATCATGTCGGGAAAGTGGGTATCATGCAATGACCGCTTAGCTAAGTAAGCTGCTCTTGTATTGAGGGAGTGTGTGCGAGGAGGCCCAATGTCCACCTGCTACCCTACTACTGAACCTATAAATATATGCACAAAAGTCTATTTCCCCCATAATCATGAATATATTTACATATGTATTTAGACTTCTCTGTATGCCCTTTGCCTCCTACTCCTTTCCTCTATTTCCTTATGCTTTCCTCCTGTCCCACTACCATGTGCAGCCTTCATTCTGGTTTCAGTAATTCCTCTCAGTTACCTTGCCCTTGGTCACTCCCTATCAGTCCTCCCATTCCCTCACTCCACTGGTTTTGAACCACTCATTGTTCCCTTGTCCCTGGGTTGGCCAACACCTCCTCCCTTCCCCTACCTCCCACACTCTCATGTCCCTCCAGGACCATTGATCCTGTTATTTTCTTCTCACATTGTTTGTCCAGTGTATCTTATCTAGGTGGACCTGCAGATATAGTAATATGTGCATAAAAATGTGGATGACTTTGAAAGCACCAAAGTGGCACATAAGAACATGGTGTCTACGGAAGCAACACTGACAAGCTAGGATTTCTAACTATAAATCTTTGCACATTTCATTGTAATATCTGACTTCTTGAACTGCCCTTTCAAATTTCTGTTTAGCTCTTTGACTTCATAATTTCCTCCACTTGCCTTCGTTACTCTATGATTAAGAACAAGTTTCAAAAGGAATGGCATTACACTTGTCAAAAAGTACATTTCATTGCCTCTCATGAATTAAGGTGCTGTCAGTGATCATATATGTATGCTCCTCCAAGAAAATCCAATTCATACAACTATTATTCAAATTCATGTACCAACCACAAAATATAATGATTGAGAATTTGAAGAATTCTCTCAATGTCTTCAGCCATAAAGCTATCAAACATGCAATCAAGAGCCATTGATAATGATTGTAAATTGGAATGCAAAGCATAGAAACAAAAAGGAAGAGAGCAGCAGTTAGAAAATATTGACTTAATGATAGAAACAGAGCTGGAGATCTCATGATAGACTTTTTCTAAACTAACCACTTGTTCAAAGCAAATACTTTTGTTAAACAATATCAAAGGTGACGATACACATGGACAACTCCAGTTGGGATACAGGGAAGATCCAATTGACTACATCTGTGAGAAATAACCACGGAGAAGCTCTACAACAGTAGTTAAAACTAGGCCACGAGCTGACTCTGGAACAAACCATGAACCACTCCTGTGTAAGCGCAGGCTGAAGCTGAAGCAAATTACAATAATACCATGAGAGCCACAATATGACCTTCTGAGATGAGAAAACCACTCATGGACCTTAGTGTTTCCCATAGCGCTGTCCTTATAAGCTTTATTCAGCATCATAACTATTTCTGTGGCTTTTTTCATGAGCAAGAAACAAAATTTCACAGCTGCACCCTGTTCTCTTAAATCAGCCATCACAAAAATGAGATTCATGTTAAACTGCTTTCATCCAAAAATTCACTGTGACCAGAGAACCTTCCCTGGCGATGCCACTGGTTGCACTAACTCAGGGCAAGTTGTTGGATACTTGCCTAAAGGCAAAATGTGTACAATGAAAGCTTCAATCTGTTCAGTGCAATTCCAGGTTTTGGGAGCTACCTCTACATATAGGATTGAGCTGTCTCTTGAGTCAATTTCTTTGTAAAAATGAAAGAGACATGTTCCCACTCAAAAGAAAATTCAGGACTGGAGTAAATGAATACTTTGGATCTGGGGTTCTGCATTAATAAACTCATAAATTCAGGAGATTAATGACAAGAACTTTTCCCAGAAACTGAGCAAGAAAGGTTTCACTGAGGCTAAAACCCTGAAGGTAGATGTTAATCTCTTAAATTGTTAGTGAATAATTTTTTTCTTTATTAATGTTGCCCAATTGTGGTATTTATGTTGTAACAATTAGCTTATGCTGCCATAGATAATTAATGAATTGTGAGTTTCTACCACCAACCTGTTGATTATTAGTCAAGCAATTATCCAACATGCAAACCAGGTTCTTTACAAGAGTTAATTTTAAAAAATGTCTTCATATTTCATTTATTAAAATTTTATGCTTAGCGTAGAAAATTTAAGGACAAGGAAATGAAATGATAAGGAACCAGATTATTTAAAAATTCTTCATTGTTTAATTGTCTAATAATGCAATTAGTTTAATCTTTAATGTAGAAAGTTATCTATGATTAACAAATGGAAATTGGATGACCACATAGCAGAGTAAGATTCCTGTAGTAGAAAATATTCTCATTATTCCTTTTTAAAGTTATTTCTCAGGTTTCAAATTCATATACTCTGATAGGTGAAATGTTTCCTTTGCTTTAAATATTAAGAGACTGGATTTATTCTTTGTTCTTTACTTTTAATATTTTACTTGTAATGGTGTGGTTAATACTGAAACTTTTACTTTAGTCTACCTGTAGATGAATACAATTTCGCATTATGTTTTATGTTTTGAGTATTTTAATTATTATAAGGTTTTAGGGAAAAGGCAATATATGAGATAATGAGAAACATTTTGTTTCTTGGTGGATTAAAGAAAGAAACATGGATTGGAGTAGGTATTATGTTGCAATCATTTATTCAAGGCAAAAGCTATTTGTGTGAGACAGAATTACTGGCTCACACTCCTGAAGAATTGGCTACTTGGACACATTTGGAAATCCAGAGTAACAAGGAAATGGTTTCTGTTATCTGTAAAGTTTAAATTATTTGGGGGGGGGGAATCTAGGATTAAATTGTAGCACAGAACCAAGCTCAGATCAGGTTCAGTCAGTGCTATAATGTCTAGGTTCAGAGCTTTCTTGGAAAGAAAGAAAAATCTTGAGTGAAAACAATAGGAGGAACCCCTACAGAGGCCAGTCAAGCAGGATGCCCAGGAGGAGAACTGGTAAAACAAACTATTGAAATTAGTGAGAAGGATGAAAATCGTTGCTTAAATTTGGAGATTGGTACAGTTTGCTTCCTGAGGGTGCATAACCAAAACGGGTTAAGAAAATGATTGATTATAGGGTGGAGTCTTTAGTTTTGAATGCTGCATGATGAGAGTGGCTATGTGGGATGATGCAAAAGCCACAGTTCACTAACAGTCACAAAAGATAATATTAGTTCCAGTTATAAGGAAGACTCACCTAGATGTGACAGGCAGCCTGGTGGTCTGGAAATTTTTTCTTTTAGGTTTATTTACACTGCGACGGGAACCAGCCCGGTCCTCTGAATGAGAGACCCCAAAGAATGGTCCAGAGGAAGCCACTAATGTGCTGTGTATGGAAGCAATGCTGGCATGGCTTCATCAAGATCTCCAGCCAAAGAATATGCCCCTGAAACAGCTCATGAGAGATATGGCCATCCAGAGAGTCCCTCGATGTGGGCAACCCGTGCACCTTACATCTGTGAAAGCAAGCAACAATACGAACATTTTGGATTGCTGGATCTTTGGGCACAGCTTCCCTGCACAGATTTTACAGATGGAAGAGACAAAGGAGTAATTATTAGGGTAATTGAAAGTCTCTATTGGAAAAGAACTTAGCTCAACAGGACAGAGATTTGTCGATGATCACTGAGAAACGGGGAATATAGCAGACATTCATTGCATTGATGCAAAGACTAAGGTAACACTGCAGGAAGGAGGGTGGGCCAATGGGGACTATTCCTGGCCTCCCAGTATTGCCCAAAACATTCTGCTCACCCCAGAGGGATTTACTGATGGAAATCCCCACCTCTGACAATTTGAAGCATTGACTCAGTTAATTGATCAAGTGTTTAGACTCCAGTAGGGGACCTAAGGCCATATATACAGGTTTGAGTAAAATGGCCTGGGATGAAATGATACTTTGTTGAAATTTCTGGATACATAAACCCAATGTGTTGTACTCACCAAACTTGCCAAAATCTTGAAAATACCTAAGTTTACACTCAGAAGACATAGGATGCATTGGTTGGTGGAACTTAGGTGAAAGTTTGGATGAAGAAAAATATTTTAAACAGTTATTTTATGAAGTAGTTGCATGTATTATTGATATGCACAGGTCAATGAGCTATTTTTATGGCTCTTTTCACTATGGTCTTTCTAATTGCGACCAAATCAACTTTTCTTGATGGAGCTACACACAAGAAGGCGGAAGAATAGAATTATAAGATAGGATAATATGATTTCGTTGTACATAATTGTTAACAAGGTTAATTGTGCTAGTAGAAACTGGGAACTCTAACCAGTTTTTCCATGTTGCTGGGTATAAAATGAGCCATTTGAGAAGCAGAGAAGGGTCAACTTGCCACTATCAAGAAAGACCAGCCAGAGGAAGAGCATGTCCTTTGCGCATGAAACCTCCTTAATCCCGGGGGAGCTGTGACACAGGACAAGTGATAGAGGAGCAGCGGCAACAAAACCCGGAGCTAGAGCAGAGACAGGCTCTTGTTTATCCAGCCCTTAGTCTGAGTTTTGTGGTGGAAAGACTTGCCCTTTGCACATTGATTGACAGGCCTGAAACAGCTTTGTAACATTCTTTCAGCAGGGCAGGGGTTAAGGCACACTGGGTTGTTGAGAGACCAAGAACACAGAGGAGCCTGCCTGTATCTATGGGTAAGAGAAAGCTGTCCTTCCTGGAAGAATTATGTCCTGAGCAATTGTAACTTCCTAACTTCCTTAATAAATCTAATAATCAGGAGTATTGTCCGTAATTTATATTTGACCAATGCAGTGAATTATGAAACCCAGCGAGAAGTAGAGAGTACTGTGGGTCAGACAATTGGTATCAAAATTATGAAGAACCTCAGGTTCATACAAATTATCTCAAGCAGCTGATGGTGGTGATTTTTCTAGTGCAGTTACAGGAGGTTCGAGAGGATCTTCACGCTTTTTTTTTACAGTATGAATATTATATCCCATTGAGGAACACACCTTCTGCCAGATATTCTACCCATAGGAATATTCACTGGACATCTCCTCACACAGATCTGGTTAGGGCATATTAATATTCTTCGCTACATTCTGAATCTTTAGAACAAATTGCAGCTGGACAACGTGGAGTAGAGTGGTAGCTGTTGACATTATAAAACAAACAAACAAACGACACCCCAAATTCACTGCCCAAACTCAAACTGATGCTGAATCACAGGCCCCAGATGGCAGGGTAGAACATATGTCAGGAGTAGACAGTCAGTCCCATTTGTCAGTTAACTGGTGGTGTGGAACTGCTGACCTCACAGATCGCAGCCTAATGCTTAACCCCTCTGCCACCAGGGCTCTATTGAGATTACAGAGAATGATAAAGTTAGACAGATAGATAGTTATAGTGGGTCTTATTACATGTACCTCAGCTATATATTTATATATCTGTGTGTATGTATATGTGATTTTATATATATATATATATATATATATACACTCACACACAATGTCTGTGTTTATATAGTAAAGGCACATGCAGTAAGCTTTGCTGGTTTGATAGATGTAAGGTTAGAGAGACAGAGAAGAATCAAAGAATAATTTATAAATTACCATGGGGACATGGGAGAGGGAGGGTGGGGGAGGGAAGGAAACCTAGGGCCTGATAACAAGACTAAAGTAGAAAGAAAGTGTTTTGAAAAAGATGACAAGAGCACCCAATGAAATAAAATTTTTAAATAAGAATAATTGCATATGTTTTTATCAAAGTTATTGAAAATTAAGTTAAATTTTACTAAGGTTGGGCAAACTGAAGTAAGCAATTTAGAGAAGTAACTGGTTTATGGTTTATATCAAATATGAATAAACCATATCTAAGAGCAGACATGTTTAGTCAGATTTCTTGTTTTGAAGTCTAGCTCTGCCATTTGCCATATGATGCCTTTACTGAAGAGTCTTAGTCTCTCTTATCCCTGTTTTTATTTTTGTTATCATTCAACTCCATTAGAAGCTTCTCTCCAGCCCTTTTTGTATTCAATTTTCCTGACTTTATCCTTAAATGTTTTTGATTCATCAATCTACACTTCGTACATAGTAACTACCAATCTATTCAACAATGAGTACATTAAAGAAGTAGCTGATGTGGAAAAGATGCCAAGAAGTGTTGTAGATAAAAACCGACTAAAGTAGCTTAAGGAGCTCCAACTATGTAGTGGTTACTCATTGGACTGCAACCTGCATGGTTGGAAGTTCTAAACCAAGAGCAGCTCCGTGGGAGAAAGACAGGAATTCCTACTCTGGTAAGCAGTTTTAGTCTCGGATACCCACACGGGGGTAACTATCAGTCAGTATTAACTCAATGGCAGTAAGAGCCTAGGCTAAAGGAACCCTGGTGGTACATTGGCTTGGCACTGGGCTGCTAACTGAAAGGGTCCCATTGCCAACCTGCCAATAGTTACATCAGAAGAAAAACCTGGTCATATGCTCACAAGACATTTATAGCTTAAGTGACTGTCCAGGGAAGTTCTCCTCTGTCATAGCGTCAGCATGAGCCTGATTGACTTCAGGGAAAATAACAACAGTTTCATGGGCAGGAAGTGGACCAATGAATACAAAGACTTGTTGGATTTGATCTATTTTATTGTTACTAGTTGCCATCAAACTGACTCTGACTCTTGGTGACCTCAGTGTACAGACTAGAACTGCCTTCTAGGTTTTTCAAGGTTGTGTCCCTTATGTGACAGATCTCCAGGATAGTCATTTGAAATACCTTTGGGTGTTTTGAATCATTAATATTTCCACTGGCAGTTAAGCACTTAGCTACTGTGTCACGTGGCTAGCCTAACTTGGAAAACAGTGCATTTGGAAAGTCGGGCAGTATCTGGTAGGTATATAAAACTAAGGAATATTTATTTTTATTTTTGAGATGGTGGATATCACGACACATTTATAGGCTAATGAGAACTAGTTGCATGAGAGTGAAGACTGATATTGAGGGAGGTAGAGGAAACAACTTCAGCAGGTAGTCAAGTCCATGAAGGTGTGAAAGAGACTAGAATCATTGGATAGTTCAAGGTGCATAAAAATACAACTCCGAGTATGTAGGTACACTTTTATATACATTTATATCTAGATGTTATAGGAAGATATGGACCTTTTCTGATTGCTTTAGTTTGGGTTTTTTTTTCTTGCTTAGTGAATTAAGAAATGTAGAGAGCTGAGAATGAGAAGGAGGAAGATACTGGCATCGTTAGAGGGAAAAGAGAAGGTATGAGACTGTCCCATCCAAGTGTAGAAGGTCAAATTTAATATAAAATATATTCCTACGCAAAGTACTTGCAATATTCACTTGAGGTTGTTGTTTTCTCCAAATTTAGAGTGAAATCCATCATGTAAATTGTAATTCTTTCCTAATTCAGACAACTGGGTGTCTGCACACAAACATTTTCTTTGAGAAGTGGTGATGCAGAGTGAGTCAAAAAAAGGAGCGATATAGTGTGGAATCTGCAATAGAAAGTTAGACTCTCAGGCAATACCCAGTGCCTCACTTTCCATTTCATTGAAGAGGATTTACAGAAGACCTATAACTATTTTGGACATGTCTTTGGGAGACACCAGTCTCTGGAGAAGGACATGATGTTTGGTGAAGAAAGGGGGACCCAGAATGAGGAAGGCCCTCGGGGAGATTGACTGGCCCCCGTGGCTACAGCAGTGGCCTGAGCCCAGGACAAATGAAGCAGCACCAGGCAGTGTTTCGTTCTGCTGCGCATGGGGTTACGATGCGCAGGTCACTTCTGATCCATTTTTGCTATGTTCAAAATTGAACACTAGAAATTGAGGGAAGTACCTATTTTGGAGTTATGGTTTATTAATAGAATGAGATTTTTTTGTTAACAAAAAAGAATTGAAAGTATATTGAGTAATATATTTTATAGAAAATATGAGGGTAAGTCAAACTGTTTCTACATAATCATAGAAAAAATTTAAAATATCAAAATATGAAATAATTATTTCTTGGCATATCATCCAGCTAGGTCTACCAATTTTTGAAGGTGATGTTTCAATTTCATTGATGTTTCCCTGAAGACTTTTGGGCTTTCCAATGTATACTACATCTAAATGGCAGTTTGCCGTCCTTGACAGATCCCAATGCTGTTTCTTTTTATGGTTCTTTATGTTTGTGGAATAACAATATCCTGAGGAGGCAAAATCAGGGCCGTAAGTGGAATAGTTTAGATTCTTCAGGATATTCTCAGAGGACACACTTGCTAGTCTTGTAGAATGAACAAGTACATTTCTTAGGATAGGGTTAAAAAATCGGCATAATTTTCTTGGCCTTTTACACTCCCTCTCCCCTCCCCTTGGCCTTATTTGACAACTTATGGGTTTGAGTAGTTTTTATGCATGATTAAATCGACCTGTGGTGTTTAAGGATTCATGGAGCAGTGTAGAACACACTGTATGTTTCTAAGGCATGACCGTTTATCCTGCATAATTAGTAAGTTTTGTGAAAAGTTTTTTCTAGTGCCTAGTGTTTTTCTTATTACACTCTTCTAACATGGTAAATATTTATTTAAGTAACGATTTCATGCATATCCATCCTTTACAGGAAGTGAGTGATATGTGTTTTAGTTATTAAAATAAATGTTATCCTTCTATAACCAGTATTCCCTATATCTTATCTTAGTACACTGTTTTATTTTATTAAATATTAAATTTAAAATTTTATTAAATGAATGTTGAAACTAGTGACTAAAATAGCAAACAATTTTATATTTGGAATAAGATTTTGGTTTTACCAATGCCAACTGACACATAACCATGGAGATTTATTTCACTTTAAATCCTTGTTTTCCCAGTGAAGATTATTTATTGTCCAAGGTCGAGTTTCTGAAAGAATCTTATTTAAGAGAGGCCCAGGTCTGTGATGAAAAACAGTTTTGGATTTAGAGCAGCTTTGAAATTTCTCTAAGTCCTAACTTAATATAAACATATAGTTATTCTAATTCAATTGTTTTAGAAATTTTGAAACTTTGGTGAGAGGGAAGGATAAATTACTAAACCAATAGTCAGATTATAATACCATCCTGTGTTTCACAACAGATTGAAAAAAGAACCCAGACTTGCCATCTAATTCCTTCTTCCTGATAATTCTTGAAGCATGATTTTGAATTATAGACAGTTCTGGAAATTCTGAATTTAAGTCAAATGTAGCAGTTAGAAGAACCAAGGCAGTAGCTCTGTTCTTAAAATCCTCTTCCCAAGAATATTTTTCTTCTTTTATCATCCTCCTAGATGGGAGACTCTAAAGCACACAGTTTTATAAAATATTTTTTGAATATTGCAATTATATAGAGTATATATGATATAATGGTACTACTACACACAGTGTGCTACTTTAATCTATCATTTAAATCAATTTTGAGGAATAAGTTGCATGGCCCACATGCTGTTGGAACTTAGACCTATAGTTTCCTATAAATACTCAATTCAGAGAGATATTCTGATTTAGCAGTAAGTACATTTGAAAATTTAGGAGATGTATCATTTTAATTAAAAATTTTTTAGTGAATTCAGATTCAGCAGCAATATATATTTGATTGATTTAAATGCACTTAGAAACAGAAACAATTTAAGATCTCTCCTTATTATCATGAACAATATTAGAAAGCTATCAAGATTACTAAAAGAAATTGTAAATATTCCCAAATCTTTAATCATTACCTTATTCCTTTCTCAATTAAACTTTTTCTGTATTTTATATAAATAACTTTTAAAAAGACAGTTATAAAACACAGTGCATACCTTGTGAAGTGACTAATGTTATACAGACTGTGAGTAATTAGGAAATCTCAGGTAAGAAGAAGCAAAGGCATCTGTCAAATATTTCAGTAATTGAATTTCCTTGAGAACCTCCTTAGCTTGTCTCTACTGTCAAATAAATAAATAAATAAATAAATAAAATAACCAGGGAGTCCGTCTAAGATAAGCGGAGCTATTGTGATAACGCCAAGGCAGGAAACCAAGTGTTCTCTCAGTTCTTTTACAGTAGGATCATCACACCCTTGTGAGTGTGGTTTAACTTTGTGTTTCGATTATCTGATGCTAAAGTCTGAGATTATCTAATGACCTGTCAAATGGCAACATATAAGCCTTCCTTCCGGTAGTGGGATCCACACTATCATTGCTTCGAATGCCCTAATACACTCTTTGTCAATTACTTCATAAGTGCAATCCATCCTTTAATGCTTCCGCGCTTGCTTTGCTTGTAAAATGTTTAGTGGTTAATTAGCCTGGAAGGAAGTCCAATTTCTAAAAAAAAACAAGTAGAAGGGGAAAATGTCATAAAACTAATGGCTAATTCCCTGGTCCTTATTTGATAGATCAATGATAATCTGATTGCTAGAAATGTGCACCTCTCATTACCATTCAGCTTTCTCTATAGTCAGCTTCAGCATTTTCCATTCTCAGTATTATCCTTTGGCCTATGCTTCGCCCCGTCCCCACTCCCCCGAAAACTTGAATGTATTTAGACGAGATTGACAGCTCTTAACAACTGCAGATGGCTCAATCACTAAAATGAAATATAGGTCTTGAACATTTTCCGTACAGAAAGCTGAGCGCAAGCTGAACGTAGATCCCAAAATGAAACCAATCTTTGTTAGAATGAGTTAGTAAATTGAACTTGAGGTTTTATTAATCAACTTAGAGGGGAAAAATTATAGCAAACACATATGGTGTTAGTTATAGAAATAGTATAAACGAATTTCTGTATTTTAAAGGTATCAAATTAAAGAATCTCAATATAAATTGTATTGAAACCACTCATTTAACTTTCATTTAAAAATCCTTAAATTGTTCATGATTAAAAGTGATTTTAATTTTATTTTGGAAGAGACTAATTATATTTATTACACAGTAAATATTGGTGAAATCTTGCTTTAGGCTTACCTCAAATATAAATATAAATATTACATCTTGGTCACTAGGCAAATTTAGAATATCATTATCCCATTCTTCTAATATAAGGGACATTGTCTGAAGATCATATACTTCAATCCAATTGGTAAAATTAATTTCCAAATTGCATTTTTCTAATTTTCTATTTATACTGTGTGACCCTGTTGATGTTGTACGTTATCCATTAGGCTACCGACAGCAAGATCTATATTAAAACGGCCAAGCCGAGTGTAAAACTTGGAGTTGGGTAAGGGCCCTTTCTTCCTGTATTGGGTATGGCCCTTCCCTCCTCGTGATTCAACACATCTCACAATAGTTTTGGTACTTTAGTTCACTAAGGAGCTGCTTTACTGTTTTTGTAATCCTAAACTTGAACATGTAATCTAGAGGTTGAGATATGTAGCAACTTCTTTTTAGGTTTAGGAGAAGCTTTGATTTATCATGTTTTCATGAAGAAACACAGAACACCTAAAAGTATACACAGAATTGTAAATTAAACGAAAGATATTTTTTCCTTTTTGTTTATTTGGGATGGCTGAAATCATGGGTTCCTAAAAATGTCCATATTTTAAGCCCCACAATTTATAACTATGTTAAATTATATAGGAAAAATAATTATGGTAGCAGACAAAATTATGGCTGCAATTCAACTGACTTGGGTACCGTGGAGGTACAAAGATAGAGCTTGGCTCCTAGCAGAGAGGATGGTGGTTGGAACCCACTCAGAGGGTGCCTGAAAGACTGGGTGTTCTTTTTCTATGAAGATGACTACACAGGAAAATCTCTAACCCCAAATCCAAAAATATGCCATTGAGTTGGTTCTAATTCATAGCAGGGTACAATTTATGATAGAGTCGACTTGCTAATAAGTTTTCCAAATCCTTTATCTTTGCAGAAGATTACCACATTTTCCTTTCACAGAGTGTGCCAGTTTAAGTCAATCCATTGATCTTCTGGTCGGAAGTCAATGCCTAACCATAGTGCCAAAAAGGAGGCTTGGAAAACCCTCTGAGGCAGGCAGTTCTACTTTATCATTTTGGATTATCAAAGAACATATGGGCTCCCTGGGCACCAAATAAAAAGAGTAAGTTCATCGGCTTGTTTGAAGCATTTCAATTGGCGTCCTTGATTCCTGGAGTCTTGCTTTGGCTACAGCCTTGAGCGCAGCACCGACTGCTCCCGCCAGTGCTCTTGACTCTTGATCAGAGGCGACTCCGCGGACTGGCGTTTGCCAATGGGTTCTTCTGAGTACAGAGACTCTGTGTTTCTTCTTTCTTCTTTTGATGCTTCCGATGCCATTCAATATTTTGCCCATACAAGTTTTCAATATTTCACATCAAAGTTTGGGGGTATTTTCCCCCGTGGAGTTCACTTTAAGATATACTGTGCAGGTTTGGGTTTGGTTTTGTTTTTTCCTTGGTTCACTCACTCTATCTTTGTACATTTCATTACAATATTTTACTTCGTTGCCTTGAACTGCCCTTTGGAATTTTCTATTCAGCTCTTTGACTTCACTCTTTCCATTTGCCTTCGCTACTCTGCAATTAAAAGCACGTACAGAGATTCTTCTCATTGCCACTTGGATTTTTTTGTTTTGTTTTTAATGACTTTTTTTTCATGTGTAATATTATTGATACCATTCCACTGCTCATCAGGTAGTATGTCACCTGCGTGTGATTGTCAAATCTGTTCACACGATGTTCTAGAAATTCAAGTGAATTTACTCAAGGTCATATTTTGGCCCTTGTGGGCTTGTTTTAATTTTCTAGGCTTCAACCTGAACTTACTTATGACTGATTGTTGGTATGTTCTGCAGTTGGCTCCTGGTCTGGTTTTAGCTGCTGCTCATGAGTTTCTCCACTGTCTCTGGTCATAGGTGTAGTCTGTGCTTTCCATCTGAAGAAGTCCATGTGTATCCATCTGGAGAAGAACACCTTTTGTGTTGTTGAGAAAGGTATGTAACACGGAATAGGCCTTTGGTTTTACAAAATTGTATCATGCGCGATCCAGCTTTTTCTATTGGAAAGGTCATATTTTCAAACTGTCCCTTCCTTTTTGATTCCCACTTTTGCATTCTGATCACCAATGAGTCTTAATTTAATATTTGCTCATTTTCAAACTGAAGACATTGATAAAATTTTCAATTTCTTCACCATAAGTTTTAGGAGTTAATAAATAAATTTGAATAATAAATTTAATTCATAAAATTAAAAGATTAATAATAATTTGACTAGATCTCCTTGTCTGCGGTAAAATACTATCCTATCACAAACAGCACTGTACTTCAAGATATCTTGAAATGTCCCTTTTTACTATCAATTCCATGTCATTTCTTTTGAATCTGTAATTCCCATCACAGTAAACCATAGCTGTCTGATTTTAAAGGACCAATACTAGTCCATTTCAGCTCACTAACTTTAAGGATATTGCTCTTTATGCATTCCATTTAATTTTTAGTGACTTTCAATTTTCCTTGTTTCATGTTGAGTACATTCTAAGTTCCAATAATTAATGATATTTGCAACTGTTTCTTCTCAGTATGCCCCATCAGTAAATGAAGGTTTTTATGACTTTATTTTTGAAGGTTTTAATTTCTGTGGCGGTCACATAATCACCTGTCAATTTGAGCAAAGGAGTAGAGTCTAGCCTGTCAATCAGGTCATAGCCAATGATGCCTCTGTGTGGACATGACCTTTTCCTGAGAATTCTGGGAACTCCTATCTTCCAACCTTGAAGCAGGACACACACTCTCTCTTCTACACCTTCCTGTTGACAAGCCACTTGGAGCCACACTGATGGCAGCCAGAGCCCTGGAGATGCTTCCACTGCCACCACCTACTGGCTGGTGATCTTCCTTCATTCAGCATCATTGCATGTGTTGCATGAGTCCTCAGAAGAATTCATAGACTGATATTGGGCATATGGGCTAATATCAGGCTTATGGACTTGATCTCGACTGGGCTGGGATGTCTTTATGCTGCATAATTACTTCTTGATATAAAGTTCTCTCTTACACATATATGTGTATCAATGAATTTGTTTCTCTAGTCTACCTGGACTAACACTGTCTCAAAGGTTTTGCTCCATCCATATCATTATGGACTTTATTTGGGGAAGACAGTTCTTCTTCAGTCATGTTTTGAGTACTTCTGACCTGATGGGCTCATCTTCTGTCACTGTCTCTAATGATGTTCTACTGCTGTTTCAGTGTCTGGCAATGGTCAGCTGCTATCCATAGATTTTCAGGGGCTAATTCTTCTGAAGTGGTCAGCCTTTTTTTTTAATAATCTGTTCTTCAACTGGAGTCTCTACTGAAACCAGCTCTCCCAGGGTGACCCTGCTCATATTAGAAATACTGGTGGCATAGCTTCCAGTATCACAGTATATAAAAATTATACATATACATATATATATTTTTGAGGGGCATAATGGATGTCCCTTATTTTCTAACATTTAATTTTAACATAAGGAATTCATAGTCACTATGATAAGGGAATAAGATGAGATTATTGTTTCTACTCGATGCACATGTGTTGAGTTGACTTTTGATCAAATGATTGCTATCAATTTAAAAACTTACTTCATCATGTGCACTTTTAATTCAAGTTTGATAATAAATTAATAATGTGCTATATTTTATTATTAATTTTTAAATGTACTACAGAGCTATAAGGCCTACCTATGTCATTTTAGTACCAATTGAATTAAAGCATACATTAATAAGAAATATCTCATTTGGAAATAATGATATAAATTTCATGACATATTTTCCTTGTCATAGAAACCATCAAATTTGGAGCTTGGTGAACACTAATCGAATTATATAATTTAGAATTTGATGAAAAATATGAAACTTACTTCACATAACTGTTCTAAGTAATATTACTATGTTCTCCAATGTAGTGCCAAATATGAACGTTGCAATATGTTATCTCTACATAACAAAGAAAAGTGGTCAAATGGTCACCATTTCCATCATTAAGGTTTACTCCTTTTTAAAGAAGCACCTCTTCCTCATTCTCTGAAAAAGATGAAAATCTTCAAGGCTATGAATTAACACCACGGCTACTTCAGTCAGCTCAAATGTAGCAATGACTGTGGAGATGAGCTTGAACCCAGTAGGTTGATCTGTTGTCCGCACGTGGGCTATGAATCAGAATCAACCCTCTGGCACAAATCAACCATTGTCTATGAGAAAACAGTTTAAACAAATGTAAATAATACTGACCTCTTTAAAAAGAGAAATGCCCCGTCTCTGTCAGGTGCTTAGTATAAAATCTGAGTCTAGTTTTAGTGGAGTATTAGAGTTTGTCACAGTTTTAATTGGCTTCTATTCACCAATACCTTCAACTACGTATGGGGCAGAATTTGAACTGCTTTAGACAATCATTTGGACTGTGAGCAATTGCAAGGCTCTGGACATATCTTTATGTTTTACTGTTTTCCAAAGCTTTGTTGCTCTTGCTCTGCTTTATATTTTTGTCTGCTTGTCTTTTGATCATTGAATATTTCTCCTTGCTCTCTAATTCAGCCACTGGAATTCTCAGTTCTTCAAAATCTCTCTTATGCTCCCAGGTCAACTAGCAAACTTCAGGAATTACAGAGAAATGGGGCAAAACTTCTCTTCCACTTCAGTGTCTGCTTCAGTAGATGAAGTGCCATGTACCCTCAAATGTGGTTCAACCTTGGTGCTCCACCATTACCAGCAGTGGATTAGTGACATTCATGAAGAGAAAACACCTTATAGTTTGGGTGAGGAAGATAGATCAATTAAATTCTGTTTCCTCATTTTTCTTTGCTAGTCTTACCTAATTATTCATAGAAACTGAAGAGTCTATGGGCGCCAATTGGCCACTGGTGATGTGGCAGTTGCTGTTCGGTCCCGTTTAGTTGGTTCTGACACCTAGGGAGCCTGTACACAGCAGAAGGAAACATATTGCCCAGTCCTGAGAATTTTCACAATTATCTGTGTGCTTGAGCTCATGGTGAAAGACAATATACAGTCTGTAAGAGAAAGTTTGCCCTGCCTCTAAGGAGCACTCAGACCATACTTTTTCCAAGATAGATCGGCTTGTTGTTTTTTGCAATCCATGGTACTTTCAAAATATTTGTTGTCCCACAATTCAAACACATTGATTTTTCTTCAGTCTTCCTTATTCGGTGTTTAACTTCCATATACATATGAAACAATTGAACACTCCATGGCTTGAGTGAGTCACATCTCAGTCCTCAAAATAACGACCTTATTTTCTATACTCCAAAGACGTCTTGTGCAGCAAGTTTACCTCTTACAATGTATCTTTTGACCCCTTGCCTCCTGCTTCCATAAGCATTCGTTGTGGATCCAAGTAAGATGAAATCCTGGACAACTTTTATTTTTCCTCCAGTTATCACGAGGTTACCTCTTTGTGAGAGAGAGATCCATTTCCATCATCTAATCCAGCACCCAGTTCCACATGAACCTTTACAATTTCACAGAAGTTAACTTCACTTTGACAGTAGGTGCTTCTCCCAAATGTGCATCAAATGTTGAGGTCAATTATGTTTTTTAATACTATTTGAGGCTTCCAATTTTTCTAAATTTGTTTTTGTTGTCATTTCTTTCATCTAAAATCATTGATGGGTTTTGAAAATCATATTTCTTTATCTGTATATGAGTAGGTGAATATTCAGCAATATTTCACCTGACTTCCTAGTCAATATGACTTTGCATATTGCTAAAAAGGATGAATTTAATTTTTCTCTTTTCAGTATTTGGCCTATTTTGCTTTATGACAATCATTATGTATTGGAGTTGGTAATACCTCGGTTCTTTGCTTCGCATGCTGAAAGAATTCACACCGAAGCACGTTGCGTAATCTAAGTGAGTTTTTATGAAGGACAAGCTTCAGGTTTTACAGTCTCAGAGGGGCTCACAACTGACCATGAACAATCACATGGAATAAAGCACGCACGTGTGCGGAAATGAGCAGGGGGTGTGGTGGGGGAGATCCTGGAAGACCAGAAGGCCAAGAACCCTAGAGGCTATTTAAGTAAGAGCATGTGTGCCCCAATAGTCCTGGAGAGGCCCTCGAGGAGGCACTGCATGTGGGCCCCCACCCTCTGTCCTGCAAGAAGATCAGAGCAAGGCAAAAGAGCAACACTTTCCCACAGACAGGATATTTCAAACCACTGGCTGGGGAGGCATGGTTGATGGTATTGGTTGATCCCATTGGCTGAGTTAGACCTACCTGGGTGATGTACCTAAGGTGGGCGTGTCCAAGATATTGGTTATACCTGGGCATAGGGGCCTTGTGCCTATGCATGCTCAGTTTTTGAACTTCATAGGTGTTCAATGATTGCCTGATTTCTTTCCAACCTCCTCTATGGGGAATTTTCAGGCATAGGAGGGACAAAACCCCTGTCTCTAAGCTAGCTACCTAACAAAACCATTAAAATCTGATAAACAACAGATGTAAATGCTACACACTTGATTAGTATCTAAACTTTAAATTATCTTATGGGCATGGACTCATATTTGTAGAAGTTACTATCAGATGACAATGTAAATTTTTATTTGTTTATTGTAGCTAATTATAGTATCTGCTCTTTTATAGTTTGAGAGTCATTAGCTCCAAGACAATATGTCCTGTTAGAAGATAACCTATTCATTAATAAACTGTCTTTTGTTAGAGAACTGTGGACATGAAAACACAGAAGAAACAAAAATGACAATAAATGCAGTTATTTATACATCACATATTATTTAAGAAGATAAAAATACAGGAATGCTATAAGAATAAAATTATTAAAGAGAATGTAAAAGAATACTAAATTAGAACAACATGGGGATAAGTCACACAAAAAAACTAATTGCTTTACTTGTGTTACAATATGGGAAACACCTCAACAGCTCCATAACCGGTTTTGAACTGTGTCTGCCTGGTTTTCACTTGTGGGAAAGTGGTAGAATTGATTAATAAAATGTGGGTTTGGTTATAATAGGCAAAATCTTTAATTTCCTTGAACTTTGGACTATCTCACATGATATGTGACTTTTAAGATGGCTCCACCAACCACAAGATTGTTTTGCTTAACGTTTCATGAAAATCCAGATAACTGATGTTTGGTCAATTACTTTTATTGATTACAGTCTTACTTGACAGAAGTTTCAGTAATTTTTCAAACACCTAGCAAGTCCTGAGAGCATTAAGCTGTCCAAATGTCAATTGCATTTCCCCAAATCTCACCAGCGAGCTTTGACTACACACAGAAGGTTTCCCTTGAATTCTAGAAACAGATTTTAACCGTGTTCTTTTTCTTGAGACTGACTTGCCTTCATGCTAGCACCGTTTGAATCTGTCTGAAGGCATGGCTATCATGAGAATTATTTCACAATGATGACATTTACATGTTCTCCCTACAGGCCAGGTGTTAAATGCATTCCACAATTTGTCCACAAAACTAAAATTCCATTTTATCAGAATGGGTACCTGATCTCCACTCTTTTTTTTCAAGCAAAATTCCTCCCTGTCCAACTTAAAATAGCAGAAAATAGGTGTCCGAAGCAAGAAAAAAATGGTGGTAAAAGAACATATAAAGAAAGCTTTTGGCAAAACCTTATTTGGTCTGAAAGTTATCATTTCTCTGACTGCATCACATAGGGCTTGGCATAGACCCCATGAAAGTATAATTTCTCCATATTTGTTATTAAATATCATTCTTAAATTTACTATACATACACAGAGCATTCCTGGGAGGGCTCATAAATGAGTCCATGAGGAAGTTTCCTCATTCTTTATAGTAAAGGAAAGCAAAACAATACAGAACATAGCTGTTTTCATTTTGAGGAATTTGTACAAGAAATTTCTACTCTGTTTTTCTTCTCTTACCAACCTTAAGCTTTAGCGTGGTGAAATAAGCTTTGTTTCATTTTTTTCCCTAAAAATTTCAAGACAATAAAAAGTGAGTAGTGCTATTTAAGCAGCAAAGAAAGAGACATAATGCTGAGCTGTACCCAGAAGACATTCCTTTCATAATATAATGCTTTTTAGCCACAGATGTTAGTTGAAAATTGATATAATGGTATTTTTGTAAGTTTATCAGAAACAAACAAAACAGAAAATGCTTTAAAAGTAGAATAGATGTAATTGTAAGTGATAAATGAGCCTTGTGGAATTGTACTAGAAACCCACAGGGAATAATTATCTAACAGTGGCACCTGCAGAGGAATTATAAGCAGCTGCAGAATTTGATTTTTGAACAAAACGGAAAAAAGAATATTTTCAAAATTAGCAGTAAGAAGTAAAGTTAGACAACAGAAAATAATCCAGAGTGAGAAGAAAGTAATTTTCAAGAGGACTTCAACCCAATGTTAATGAGATGAATCACAGTAGAGATGTATTCTATTATTATTTCAATGGAAAATGTGCAGAACTAATTAGAGGAGAGGTAGTGAATCATTTCACTTAAACTTCACACTTTAATGACTTACATTAAGAACATATAAGTGTCTAAATTTGGAAATTGCTTTGTTAAGCAGCGTGTTATAATAAAACAAACACAAGCTATGGAAGCACTCACACTAGCTCCAGATTTAAGTTCGAGCTGTCACAATTTTGTGTTTTGACTATTGCTTGATGTTTCTCATCACTTGTGTACATAACCGAGTTGTGAAGATCAACGAGTTTACATATTTATATGACTTACATAGGCATAAACTTGTTACATACTAGGTCCTTTCAACAGAAAGAAAACAAAATGTTACCATAAAGTTAATTTGAATTATAGTGAGCCAAGTGCTACTGTATAACTGCTCCCCAGATTTTCTGGGCTGTAATCTTTTATTTTTAATCATTTTATTGGGGGCTCTTATAACTCTTACCACAGTCCATACATTCATCCATTGTGTCAAGCACATGTGTACATTTGTTGCTATCATCATTCTCAGAAGATGTGCCTTCTATTTGAACCCTTGGTATCGGCTCCTCATTTTTCCCCATGCCTCCCCTCCCCCACCCTGCCTCACGAATCCTTGATAATTTAGAAATCATTATTATTTTGTCATGTCTTACACTGCCCGACGTCTCACTTCACTCACTTGTCTGTTGTCCATCCCTTATGAAGGAGGTTATATGTAGATCCTGGTAATTGGTTCCCCCTTTCTACCCAACCTTCCTTTCACCCTCCCAGTATTGCCACTCTCACCACTTGTCCTGAAGGGATCATCTGTCCTGGATTCCCTGTGTTTCCACTTCCTAGCTGTACCAGTGTACATCCTCTGGTCTAGCCAGATTAGTAAGGTAGGATTGCGATCATGATAGTGGGAGGGGGAAGGGAAGAATTTAAGTGTAACTAGAGGAAATTTTTATGTTTCATGGGTGCTACACTGCACCCTGACTGGCTCATCTTACTGTGACCCTTCTGTAAGGGGATGTCCAGTTGATGACAGATGAGTTTTGGATCCCCAATCCGCACCCCCCCTCATTCACAATGATATGATTTTTTTTTGCTCTTTGATGCCTGGTACTTTCCTGTAATCTTTATGGACAGAAATTTCCAAGCTTTTCTTCAATGGCACTACTTGTTAGTAGCTGAGTATACACCATTAGCACTATACCAAAAATATGCCCCTCCCTCTTGTTATTATTCTGATATTGATAAAAGATAAGTAGATTTTCTCTGAACAGAAGGTAAAGACATAGTTTTTGGTCAAGTGCGTAAGCCACTTGAAAAAATAAAAGTATGTAGCTTCTTTTACATATATTATTTGATTATTCATTGATTCACTATTGTTGAAGACCTCAACATGGAAAATAGTCTTGTCTTTTTCAGAACTGTAAACCTCTTCCTAGGTGAATTCCAATCATAGAAACCCTGTTGAACACAGAGCTATCCCATAGGGTCTCCCAGGCTGTAAATCTTATTCTCAGAAGTGTTGCTGGCACATAGTTCACATATCATAGAATTCAATAGTTCAATCATATAAGGAAGAATTGCGCAATTATTACCCCTCCCAGTTTTAGAGCCTTTTCTTCACTCTTGTACTCATCTTTCATTAGCTCCACACACCCCTTCCCCCCAATCTCCTCGGCAATACCACCAAGGAATGACTAATACACTTACTGTCTCGATAGATTCACCTATTCTGGATTTCATATACAGAAACACATTTCTTAAACTACCAAGAATAATGATGTAAAAAGTAAAAATCTCAATAGAAATTATTTATATTAAAACTAGAATACACTGAAAAATGATCATAAGGGAGGTTAAATGATAAGGTGCTATCCTAAGCATATCTGCAGTTATCCACTTTTCAATGCATTCTGAATGACAGAAAGGCCCTTTACTTTCCTTATGGAAGTTGCCTGCCAGACCTTTAAGGAGCTGTGAGTTCAAAGCCCACAAACTTTTAATTAGCAGATACCACCAGGGTTCCTCTTCCGAATGACAATAAACGTCAATCAGGAAGGCTATAGGCTGTCCAAAAAATTGTTAAATCGTATTGTAGCTCTGATCACTTGTCAGTTTTCCACACTGCGGGACTTGTGTGTGTGTGAATATAATGCTGGATGATAGTCCACTAACATTTCATATGTTGTCAGGATCACCCACGGTGGACAAGTCTCAGAGACACTTCCAAAGTAGGGTGATGCGAGTCTAAGAACATCCTTCCAAAAAATTGCTAGTGCAAACCTTATGCACTGTAATGAAATGCTTATACTGTGCTGTAGCATCAGCCCCTGTGTTGGGAGGAATTCAGAATATACAGTAGTTACCCTTGACTCTGACCATAGTGCAGGGCTACATTATCCTTTACTCTGTTGTGCAGTGGTAGAAATGAGTTGGAAGCCACAAGAACTTAAAATTTTTTAAACTAACATGTTTTATCACTAGAATTTTAATTAAGAATGGAAGGAGGGATCTCTGAAATGGTCTCCATGCTTTAAAATTACACCAGCTGATAGGAAAGTGATATAAGATGGTATGGCTGGAGGTTAGGCATTCGTTTGCTAATTCCAAAGTTCGTGATTTAAAGTGCTGTGTGACTGTCTCAGAGTGGAAATCAACTAACGACAGTGTTGTTGTGCATAGTTCTTATACTTACTATGCACCATTGCCAGTGCAGTGTGTGGCAGTAATTTCTTTAGTAGAACTAATCCCAGACAAGTTCCAAGGGCTTGAAGATGAAGCCAGCAAGACCTTGAAACGTTGTCAGAAGACACCGGTCCTGCAGTGGTACATGACACTAACGTAGGAGGGCAGTGAAATAAGGTAACCTTGGACAAGATGAAGTGGCATAGCGCCTGCAGCCTTGGACTTAAGCACAGGATCAAATGATGTAAGGCTCGCAAAGTCCTGGGCAGTATTTCATTCTGTTTTGCATTCTGGCGGGTCACTATGTGTTGGAACCATTTGGCAGCACCTAGCGACAATAACATGATTTCAACATGTCTACGAGAAAAATACTTCTGATATGTAGCTTACTGGGAGGGGGGAGCCCTATGACTTCATGATATTTTCACTGTAAAAAGTCTGCTCAATAATTTTATTGATACTAAAATTTATTAAGATCAGTAATAATTGCTATAAAGAACTGTTTCATTATCTACAAAATGCTTTACATACAGAATACCAAATTATTTTGTTACCCACTTATCCCCAAATCAGGTCAACCACAACTTAGACAAGCTAAGGCTGCACGGAGTGTTAATTAATCTTCTGAATAAATTCAGATATTGGGAAAACTGAAGCATTTGATAAAAGAACTGAGTGAACAAATACATATATATTGTGTTTATAATAATTATTTAACAAATATACAGTGTTTAAAATATTTATTGGTTTTAAATGAAGACTGTAGAACCATACTGAGGGGATGGATCACTGGTCATTTAGAAAACAACAAAAGTACCATCATACACAAGCCAAAGTGAATTTAAAGAAAAAAATTTATGAACTCAAGTTGTTCATTGGCCAGTACCTAAGGAAATTAGTTATTTTAATATCAATTGTTTAATCCTCCATATTTTAAACGTTTTCTGCAAGTGAATTTGTAAGTGAAATATATTTACATTTGTCTGTGTTGTAAATTGAAGACTGTATCTATACATGGATTGAGAAAGTAAAAGTATATATAGATACAGCACAAAGTTCTAGAATTGCAGTAGATAATCTCAGAGACATAGTGGGCTACAATTACTTCTCCAATAATTTTCAAAATTTTATGGAAGACACCATCATGTATTTTAAAGGATGTAGAATAGTGGTATCAGTGGATGTTATCGTTTCCTTAAAGAGCCGGGAGACATATGTTGGAAATCTATAATAGTAACTCCCACAAAACTCCTCAAATAAGCAAGTGTGATTCTGATAATTAAGCCAGGAAAAGAAATCACCAAATTTGAAATGATATCCTTGAAGAATATTGACACCACTATTAAAAAAACAACCTAGTCAATAGAATTCAACAAAATGTCAACAAAGAACAACAACAACAAAATCATGATAAGTGATTAATATCATGTATAAAAGGATATAATATTAGAAAAAGCAATCAATAAAATAAAAGATAAGAACCACTTGATTATATCAATTAATGCGGATGAGGCAATGGGTCAAATTTAGCATCCATTCTTGATAAATCACTCAATAAAATAGGATTAGAAGAGAAAGATCCTTAACATAATTAAGACCATCCATAGAAAAACTATGGCAGTATCTCACTTAATGGAGAGAAATTGAAACATCACCCTCTTGAACTGTAATTACCCTCAAACAAGATTTTCCTCTTATTTAATACAAGCCTGGAGTCTTAGACAGAGCTGTAGGTTTGGAAAAAAGAAAGAAAGCATCTACATTGGCACAGAAGAAATGAACTAACCTTATTTGCAGATGAAATAAGCATGTGTATAGGAAACCTCACAGATTAAATATAAAAGTTGCTGAAAGTAATTGTAAAATTGGCTATGTAGCCAAAGAGTTCAACATACAGAAATCAGTTCGATTCTTGTTTATTAAAGTTGACTCCAAAAAGGATTTAACAAACAATGCTATGTATGCATTCCCACCACTTGTCTGTCTGTCTGTAGCAGATTGTGTCTTGCTATGCTTCTGGAAGCTATGCACTGGTGTCTCAAATGCCAGCAGAGTCACCCAAAGTGGAAGGGTTTCAGCAGGCGAGAAACAAACTGGGAAGCAGCACCAGGCTGCCCATTTCGGATGAACTGGCCAATGGAATGCCTGTGGGTACCATGGCAAGGTGGTCAGTTGCTGAAAGCCTTGTAAGTAGAAGCAGAACAATGTCTGAGCCAGGGCCGGAAGAGAACTTCCTCGGGTTGGAATTCACTCCAATGTTGACTTATAAAATACTCAAGGAAAGAGTAGACCATAAACAAGCGAGCATAATAAATATATACGCAACTAACCAGAGGTCTATAAAAATCCATCAATCAAAAGCACCAAAAGATGAATAAATAGACAACAGGCTTAATAATCATAGCAGGTGACTTTAATACGCAGCTCTCTGAGAAAGATAAACCACAAGGACTGAAGCATAATAAGGAAGCTACAGTTCTAAACACTACAGTTAGGCAACTTGACTGGATAGAGATTTTCAAAATGCTCCACCCTAATGCAAAATATCCACATTCTTTTCAAGTGCACATGACTTCTTTTCGAAAGAAGACCACATGTTGGAACACATGCAGAGCCTGAGTATATTCAAACACATAGAGATTATTCAGATTTCCCTCTCAGACCACCATGCCGTAAAGCTGGAGATCAAAAGAATGAACAGAAAAACAGGGGTAAAGATATTGGAGGGTGAAGAATGATCTTCTGTGACACAAATGGTTACTGGCCCAGATTAGAGAGGATGTTGCCTAACTCTTGACAAGTTTCTAGAAATCTTCTAGAAACTAAGGAGAATGAGAATACAATGTACCAAACCTATGAGACACAGCAAAAGCAGTTATTGGAGGAAGCTTGATAGTGAATAATGGATATATGACAAACGAAAAGAGACTTATTACTGATATGCTATCACAAAACCTCCAGCAACTAGAACAGAGTCTACAGAACAATCCCTCTAAAAGAAAAATATTTCAAGGCAGAGTTAAATGCAGAAAATCAATGCAGCAAACATCTGGTTCTTTGAAAGGATCAACAGAATTGATAGAGTGCTGGAAACCTAACAAAGGAAAAGAAAGAGCAAACATCAATAGCCAGGATGACTGATGAAAAAGGGGAAACCACAGAGGGGCAAACCAAGAGGGATCATAAAAGATCATCAACAGGAGCAAAGTCAAATGACAAAGCCCATAAGGAGCCCCTAAACAGACTTCAGGCTAGGAAGGGCAGTTTCTGGAACCCCACAGGACAGGTGAGGAGACAATCAAAACAATCAGTGGACAAACCTGGAATTATGTATGCTCTTTCAGGTTTTTTTGCTCGTTTTTTCTTTTCTCTTTTTATTCAATCTTTTGTTTTCTTTTTGTTTTATCTCCGTTATTGTTGTTTTGCCTACCTATATAAGTTAGGCATTGGAAGCAAACTTGAGGAGAAAGCAAAGGGACTGGGAGTTCTGGGAGGATTTGGGGGATGAGAAGTCAGGGGAAGGGAGCAGTGAACAAACAACACCATACAGGAGAAAAATCTGGCGAGTTAAAATTAGCAACAAGGAAGACGCAGGGATCCTGGTGGTGCTAGAGCAACAGTAATCTAACTGACAGGAATTACTAAGAGCAGAAGAAGGGCATGCTTGATGGTGGAGTAGGAGGAAGATGAAAACAAACAGAAGGAAGAGGTAAGAATCAAAGCTATGGATAGATTTATACACATAAGTGTGTACATGTATAAATATATTAATTCATAAAAATATAGGGATTGACTTATGTACATATATTTATAAGTATATTGAAGATAGGACAGATTTTTGACCTCTGCTCAATCCCTCTATAAATGCAAGAACACTTTTTCCTAACAACCTAACATTCTATGAGGCTTACCCTCTGAACACAATTGCTGAAGACAAAATGGAAGCATAAGCAAATGTGGTGAAGAACATTGATGATGCCCAGCTGTTAAAATATAGTGTGCGGGGTATTAAAGGCTTAAACGAGTGGCCATCTAGCCAAGAGGCAACATGCCCACATGGAAGAAGCACATCAGCCTGTGTGATCATGAGGTGTCAACAGTATCAGGAAACAGCTATCAGAAGACCGAAAAAAAAATCATACTGTTGAGAAAGAGGGGTGTCAGAGCAGAGACCCAAACTCATCTGTAGCCAATAAGACATCCCCTCACAGAAGGTCACAAGGAATGAATGACTGAACCAGGGTGCAGCAGAGCACCAATGAAACACACACTGTTCCTCTGATTCTTGGAGGCTTCCTCAACTCCCATGATCAAGACCCCAGTTGTGCCTTCTAGTTCTAACTAGACAGCAGCTTGTACAGTGGTACAGACAAGCACTCAGGACACACTAAATAAAACCCTCAGGAACAGAAACGAGAGTAGCATACCAGGAGGATACCAAAAGGATAAGAGAAGGTGAGGGAAGGAGGGAAGAAGGAGGAAATGTTTGCAGTGATTGATGCATTACCATCCCCATGGGGACAAACAACACAGACGTGGGTGGAGGGAGACAGCAGTCAGTGTAAGATATGAAAATGATAATGTTAATGAAGTGGGAGGGTGGGGAAGGAGGAAAAAAGGAGGAGCTGTTACCAAGCACTCTAAATAATGCAAACATTTAGAAAATGATGATGGCAACGTATGTACAAATATGTTTGATACAATTGATGTATGAATTGTTTTTAGAGCTGTAGGAGCCCCAATAAAATGATCTTTAAAAAAAGAAATAGAGGCCCAAAGACCGATATTGCTAAAGAACATTGATGCAAATTCCTTAACACAATACTAGCTAATAGAATACAAAGGTATATAAAGCGAATAATTCACCATGATCATGTGGGATTCATTGCAGGGATGTAGGGATGGTCATCATCCAAAAGTCAATCATCATGATTCACCACACTGACAAGAAAAAGAATAAGAGCCATATGATATTATCAATAAATGTAGGGAAAGCACTGACACTCAAAAAAACAGGAATGGACAGAAATTGCCTCAATATAATACAAACTATATATGAAGAGTTAGCAGCCAACACAATAGTGAATGGAAAAAAGATTAAAACCAACCCACACAAATAAGGGGAGGAGACGAGGAGGTCCCTTGTCCCCATTTTTATTTAATATTGTACCGGAGTTCCTAGGTAACAACATAAGACAAAAGAAAGACACCTATGGAAAAAAGAGGTGAAACTCTTGTTAATCACAAATGATATGATTTTATATATGGAAAATCCCCAAATCTTCACAAAAGGAGTACTGGAATCAATAGAGGAATATTGCAGAGTAGCAGGATACAAGTCAAACAAACAGAAGTCTATTAGACTACTACATATATTAGATGAAACCATGGAAGAGATAAAAAATGGCAGTACCCTTCACAATAGCCAAGCACAAATTGAAATATCTAGGTATATACCTAACCAAAAAAGCAGATTTGTATGAGTAAAACTACAGAAAACTATTAAAAGAAACCAATAATAACCTTCACAAATAGAAGAATATCCCATGCTCCTGGATCAGAAGATTTAATATAGTAAAGATGTCAAGGCACTTTATAACTTTAACACTAACTCAATACAAATACCAACAACTGTATTTAAAGAATTGGAAAACTGCCAGCTTCATGTGGAAAAGGAATAAACCCAGAATTAGCAGAAAACTCCTTAAGGAAAAAACAACAACAGAGGGCTTGCTTTACGTGACTTTTGCACCTATTATACTGCCACAGTAGTCAAAACAGTATGTTACTGGAATAATTTCAGTTACTCAGAACAATGGAAAAGAATTGAAAAACCATGAAGAAAATAGTCAGATACAGACGACTGATCTTTGATAAGGGCCCCAAAAATACCAAATTATAAACAGTTGTCCTCTTCAACAAGTGGTGCTGGAAAAAAAAAAAGGATATCTACCAGCAAAAAAATGACACAAGAACCTTATATCACTCTTTGCACAAGAATAAACTCAAGTTGGATCACAGAACTGGAGGAAAAACCCCAAAATATTAGGGTCATTAATGAGGGAATTGGAACAAACTTAAGAACATTGGCACAGGGAATACAAAGGCTATCAGAAATAGGAAAGGACACAATAAAAAGGAAGCACAAATTGACAAGTGGGATATACTGAACATAAAACACCTGTGTACAATGAAAGACTTCACCAAGAGGGTAATAAGAGAGCCCACACACTGGGAAAATATCTTTAGTAATGATACATCAGAAAAAGGCCTTATTACTAAATCTATCATACTCTACTATCCCACAATAAGAAAAAAGCAAATAGCTCATTGAGGGGGTAGGGAAAAGACCGGAAGAGAAGTTTCACAAGGGCGGAAATCTGAATGGCCAATAAACATATGAGAAAGTGTTCGTGCTCATTAGCCATAAGAGAAATGCAAATTAAGACAACTATGATACCTCCTAACACCCTCAAATATAGCACAATTAAAACAATCAGAAAACAACAAGTGTTGGATCAGGTGTGGTGAGATAGGAACTCTCATCCACTGCTGATGGTCCTGTAGGCATCTACAGCTATTTTGGAAATTGATTTGGAGATACCTAGAACAAATAGAAATCAATTTACCATATGACCCAGAACACCCCTATTGGGCACATAGTTACACAGAAGAAGTAAGAAAAAGACTACAGCCAGGCATCTGGCTTCACAATTCTACACCATTAGTTGTGATTGCTTGAGGCTTAAGAGGGAGTTAAGGGCTAGTATCAGACTTAGGAACTTGATTTGGACTGGGCTGGGATGATTTACTGATGCATAATTACTTCATGATACATTTCTCTTTCATTAACATATGAGTGTTACAGAATTTGTTTCTCTAATCAACCTGGCCTAACACACACACACAAATTTGAGATTATTATTTCAGGAATTAAAAACAATTTTAAAATTTTATATAAGAAGAATCCATCCAGGCTTAAACCCAGTGCCGCAAGGTTTGAATGCAATATCCCGGCATGGAGTAGGGAACCAGTGGAGAGATCTGGGAGGCTGGCCGCAGTACCAAAAATTAAGTGGATTCCTGCCCCTCCCCCCAAAAGAATTTGTTTCAAAGGACGACATTGATTCTGCAGCTCCGGGAGATGGACATATCTGATCAGAGCACACAGGAGCAGATGAAGGGGCAGGAGGAGAGAGTGGAACACAGCCTGGCTCACCAGGCCGTGAGGATGATGCTCCTGAGTAGAGCAGCCAGTCCACAGAGAGAACAACATGGCTGCCCCCACTACGAGAAATGATGCCCCTCAGTGACTAAGGGCGATACAGGGGACAGCACCGGAGACACAGTGTGGGAATTGCACCTGACCGGATCCCACCACACCGAGGCAAAGCACTGAGGGAGTGCAGTGGAACAGCAAGGGAATGGAGTGGCAAGGTCCTCAGGGAATGCTGAAAGTGGACTTTGGGGTCAGGGCATGGTGTCCCAACAAACTGGACTGGAAAATGCTCCTAAGGGCCAGCAAATGATCCTTGAACGAACTACAAGCTTTTCTTTTGTGAAGTGTTTTGTTTTGTTCTTTGTCAGTGGTTTGTTTTTGTTGTTTTGTTGTCTGGTTTTATAATGTTGCTTTGTTTTCCTCTGTCTTGTTTTCGTGCATGTTAGTATCTCCACAGGTCTGTCTGAATAGGACAGGCTGGATGAACTATCTGGAGGAAAAACAACGGGACCAACAGTTCGGGGGGACTTTGGGTGGGGGAGGGGTAGGGGGTAAGGAAGTGGTGTTAACAAACACAGGGACAAGGGAACAACATGGGACCCAAAATGGTAGTGAGGGGGGAGTGGCAGGCCTGGTGGGGAATGATCAAGGGTAAGGTTGTGTAGAGAAGAGGTATAGCTGTAGCCCAGGTGGGGATGGAGCATGGTAGTGGGGCAGGAGGAATGTCAAGGGAGATGGAGGAAGGAGCTGGGAGTCAAGGGGCATTTATGGAGGTCTAGACAAAGACATGTGCATGCAAATATATATATAAGGATGGGGAAATAGATCTACATGTCTATATTTATAAGTTTAGTATTAAGATGGCGGAAGGACCTTGTGCCTCTACTCAAGCACTCCCTCAATGCATGAATACTTTCTTTTATTAAATTTGCACTCTATGATGCTCACTCTCCTGACACAACTGCTGAAGCCAAAGCGGGTGAACAAGTAAATGTGGTGAAGAAAGCTGATGGTGCCCGGCTATCAAAAGAGATAGTGACTGGGGTCTTAAAGGCTTGAAGATAAACAAGCGGCCATCTAGCTCAAAAGCAGCAAAGCCCACATGGAAGAACACACCAACCTGTTTGATCACGTGGTCCCAAAGGGATCAGTTATCAGGCATCAAAGAACAAAAAATCATATCATTGGCTGCACACCTCCATGAAATGATTGCCGAAGACAAATGGGTGCATAAGCAAATGTGGTGAAGAAAGCTGACGGTGCCTGGCTATCGAAAGAGATAATGTCTGGGGTCTTAAAGGCTTGAAGGTGAACAAGCGGCCATCTAGCTCAGAAGCAATAAAGCCCACACGAAAGAAGCACACCAGCCGGTGCGATCACGAGGTGCCAAAGGGACCAGGTATAAGGCATCATGCAAAAAAAAAAAAAGAATATATATATATATATATATATGTTTATATGTGTATATATGTATGTATCCTGGATGCTTCCTCCCAGCAACTACCATGATCCTAATTCTACCTTGCAGGACTGGATAGGGCAGAGATTGTACACTAGTGCATATGGGAGCTGGAGGCACAGGGAATCCAGGGTGGAGGTTACCTTCAGGACCAGGGGTGTGAGGGGCAAGGCTGGGAGAGTGGAGGGTGAATGGGTTGGAAAGGGGGAACTGGTTAAAAGTATTCACATGTGACCTCCTCCATGGGAGATGGACAGCAGAGAAGGGGGGGAAGGGAGACTCCGAATAGGGCAAGATATGACAAAATAACAATCTGTGGATTATCAAGGGCTCATCAGGGAGGGGGAGCGGGGAGGGAGGGGAAAAAAAAAGAGGACCTGATGCAGAGGGCTTAAGTGGAGAGCAAATGCTTTGAGAGTGATTAGGGCAAAGAATGTACAGATGTGCTTTATACAATTGATGTATGTATATGTGTGGATTGTGATAAGAGTTGTATGAGCCCCTAATAAAATGTAAAAAAAGAAAAGAAAAAAAAAGAAAATGATTAGGGCAAAGAATGTGCAGATGTGCTTTATACAATTGATGTATGTATATGCATGGATTGTGATAAGAGTTGTATGAGCCACTAATAAAATGTTTTTAAAAATTAATTAATTAATTAAAAAAAAGAAGAATTCATTATAATTATATCTTCATGGATAAAATCACCTCCCTATTACTGAGGAAATTTAGAAACTGTTCCTCCTAAACACGTAGTTATTTAGAGTAAAATGTTAATGATTTTGCTTGATAAACAGAATTAATCACATTAACAAACATCATAGGAACTGGTAAACAGATATTATCTTACAATCAATAAAAGAATATTGAACACCTGCTACTTTTCCATTTATTTCCACAGGAATTATACAAAACTATAAGCTAATAAAAATAATATAAATTATAATTATTATAATAAGCACATTTGTTATTTGATTTTGTGACAAATACAATGCTATTGCCCTTTGTGTAAATTATTCTCCACAATTTGTACAGCAACTATGATTATTAAGATAATATTATTACTCTCATTTTATGAATGAGGAAATCATGATCCAGTATTTTAATGATTTAAAGGCAAATAGTGTTAGGGACAATGATAAGAAACATCTGATAGGAACAGTTTTGTGTACATTAAATATTTAATAACTACAGAAAAATTATGAAAATAACACAAAAGGAGTACTTAGAGTTAGTTAACTAAATACTAAACAATTGCATTTTCATTCACTATTCATAACTAGTTTTAATATTTAAAAAATAATTCAATTATCATATAAGTGTAAAATTTATCTAGAAATTAACCTAAATGAAAATGTTTAAGACACGAAAAACACTGTAAAAGTTTATAAGTAACATGTATCTAGCTTTTGTTCTTCCTCAGGAATGCAATTTCTAAAACATTCTGATGAATTTTTAAAAGTAAGTCCTGGCAAATTATTTCACATAGTTATCTGGAACAAACACGATATGTTATAGAAAGAAAGTGAAACAACCATGCAGATGTGTGTCATATAGCCAGTATTTTTGTGAATTTATATTTATTTAAATATTGTGTTATATTTGCAGACACATAATAATAACCCTAAAACTACTTACCTGTTTCTGTTCAATCAGTCATCACTCATAGAGACCCCCAGGACTAGATCACATAAATACTGTATAAATATATCTCTTTATAAGGCAATAGAAGCACCGAATTATCTATATGATAATGTTCATTTTGATTGATCTGTATAAATAACCAACTCTATATATCTGCTAATTAAAGTTTTTTTCCTTATAGCTATTTTAGACAATTTTAGTTTTTTCTTAGTTTTGGATTTTTTTGCTTTGTTTATATTATAAAGCACAAAAATATACTTAAATAAGACATTTTTTTGTTTTTGATCAAGAAAGTTAAAATAAACAGTATATTAACAAGATAATAATCATTATAAATAGGTTAAAGTATTAAGAGCAACTTTTCAAGAGTATAAGAAGTAATTATATTTTGTGAGATTTTGAAAAATACCATAAAATATTAAAATAGAGCACTTAACTCATTGTTCCATTTTATATTAAAAATTGTTTTATGCAGGCTTGTGTTATGTTGTAATATTAATTTATAGTAAAAGTAATGACTATTTTTAGCATTATTCTCACATTTATTTTTGGTATCTATAATAAACACTTTATAACTTTAATAAACTTTGTTATTAATATAAGTTACTATGCTGTATTAAGCACTTGATATTCCAACTTTATTGAAATAACTTATGAGCAGCCTTTTTTGTGGTGAATTTAAACTTCTACCTTTGAATGTTGAAAGTAGACAAGACAATTAAAAATAATTAATAGTAATTGGTTCATTTGTAAAACTCCTGCAAATCACACACAATTTAAATAAATATACAAAAATACATTTTAAATTATTTAATCAAATAGCTAAGATAATAAAATTAAACGTAAGCAATTTATGTTATGCCTTGTTATGAGTTGCTATTCACTTGCTGACCCCTAGTTAGCTGGTAACCCCCGTTTCCGTGCCATTGGCACAGATCTTTGCTGCTTGAGCTTGTTGTTGCCGCCAGTGTGTCATCAATCCACGTCTCTGAGGGTCTTCCTCTTTCTTGCTGATCATTCGCTTTACCAACACGGCGTCTTCTCCCGTGGATTGGTCTTTCCTGATAACATGCCCACAGTGAGTGAAACTATATCTCACCGTCCTTGCTTTTAGAAGGGAATTCTGTCAGTGCTTCCTCCAAGACATTTGTTTGTCCTTCCAGAAATTCCTAGTATATTTAGTACTCTTAGAGCCATTATACAGCGGTTTCAACTTCTCTTTTCTTTCTTTTTTTGTTGTTCTTATTTCCCTGATTTTGCATGGATATGAAACAACTGAAAGTAGCATGACTTGAGTCAGGCACACTTTAGTCCTCAAATGGGCCGTCTGCTTCTTAACACATTAAAAAGGTCTTGTGCAGCAGATTTGCCCCAAACAATATGTCCTTTGGTTTCTTCACAGCTGTTTCTGGGGCATTGATTTTAGATCCAAGTACAATGCAATCTTTGACGACGTCCACCTTGTTTTCATTTGTTATGAAGCTGCCCACTGATAACGTTGTGAAGATTTTGTTTTCTTTCAGTTGAGGTATAATACACACTGACGACCTTCATCCTTCATCTGTGATCGTCATCAGTAAGTGCTTCGTGTTCTCTTTATGATCAGCAAGTAAAGCTGTGTCACCTGCATATCATGGGTTGTTAATAAATCTACTTGTAATCTTTATGCCACATTCTTGGTCGCATACTGCTTCCTATTGAATTATTTGCTCATATTGAATCAATATGATGAAATGAGGCAATCCAGACAAGCACCTTTCCTAATTTTAAACCGCATAGCATCCCATTCTGGGTGAAAGACTGCTTTCTCTTGTCTATGCACAGGTTTTACATAAACATAGCAAAGTGAAGTACTCAGCCTGTTCACACCAGTTCAGAAGACCCGATACCTAATATTTTTGTTGGGTTTGGTGAACTGCTTGTTAAAATGACATTTGTAACCATTGTTCTCTCTGAGGCGGGTGGCTGGGCACTGACCTAATGTGGAAATCACCAATTTACATTTCCTACTTTTTTGTAATGTTCATCTTGTGCAACAGAGGATTCTAAGCACCCATAGTAATGTATATTCCGTCCATAGGTATAAAAGTTAGAAAAAATTATGCTTGTAATGTTTATTTATTCATTAAAACCCTCATTACACTTTTGATGAAGTGCTACACTTTTGTTCCCCCGTGTTTGATACATATAACATAAAGAAAAAAAAAGTCAAACAACCAGAGGGCAGCACTCTGTCATTTGTTCCAGCTTTGTTTTACACTCCCAATTCCAACAAGGTAATAGGGCTGAAAAATGTAATTCCCGAATGTGTTCCAAGAGCTTACCTATTGTTAGGACAATTGCTGTGAGTTCATGAGAAGTGGAAAAGGGCTTTTCAAAGATGAACACACTGTGTTCAGAAAAAAGATGTCACCTAACTGTTGGTAACATCTCAAACACAATGCTGATTGCTACTTGGCCTGCCTCTCAAGGAAAGAAACCCTACTCCTACAGTGAAACGGTGATTCAGGGTTCATCCCACAAATATGGCTGCCAGTCAGGAATCCATTTGGAAATATCTTAAATAACAGTTTTATTATTTTTGTCTGGTATTATTTAATAGTTTTCATTAATACTTAAATATTTAGTGTGTGTACCTCTTTTATTGTTCTTATTTAAGTATTTACTGGATGAAATAATAAGCTGCCTTTTGGTATATCTTTTTTTAATAATTAAAAGGGTCATTAGGGCAGTGAACTATGTTAAATTATTTGAATTCCATCACTAATAAAGTGTTTTGGAATTACTATTCTTCATAATGTTACTCATACTTACGCTCTAGATGATGAACAGTAAATAGGTACAAAGGTCAAGCCCTCTCCGATATTCTCTCAACAAAAGAGCCATTTCATATCCATTTAGAGAACCCTTGTTTCATGTATCTTCTGATTCAGCTAAAATCTCTAGCAATTCCCTGCTAATACACTGCTTCAACCATTTTGGAGATCAGGACAATTTTGTTCTGTTGTGTACAGGTTTGAAGTAATTAAGGACCAACTGGAGAGTATCTAAGGGCAACAGCATAACCTTTGTGACCGAAACAAAGCTAAAGACTGCATCACAATGTTGTGAAAAGTCAACAAATTATTCATTGAAATCACCCCTTGTCTACACTCAGGTACCATAGTCAGCATGGCTATGCAAAGACGCAATGGAACCAGATAGCACAAGGCTAGGGATAAACTGGAGAACAACTTGTCAACTGAAAGTTAAAATTTAAGCTGAAAATAAATAATAGAGAGGTTCATAAGAGCCAAAGTACAATCTTGAATCTATCCCATTAATTTGTACTGTAGAAGGCTACAAACTACATAAATATGAGATAGTAATATGAAGGAAGTTTCTTTGTCATTAAAATTTTGAATGTGTTAACTTGAAATAATGTCTGCACAACCTATTTTGTTAATTATTTATGGGACAACAAAGCAAACAGATTTTGCAAAATTTATAAAAGATTTATGGTACTTTTATGAGATATTATCTTTCAAATTATAATATCACAATTGTGATGAAATTAATAAAATTATTTAGTAAATAATACATTATATGGTACAATACCTAAATGACTATAAGCAGAAGTTAATACAAGAAATTATAAGATAAATTATTAAAATTTAATTATAAATATTATCTCCCAATATTCTTTAAGCCTTATTTTAACTAATGGACCAAAAAATTATGGAAAGCTGCCCACCCATTATTACTTTTTCCCTCAGGTTATATTGATATGTTCTTAATGAGTATACTTTTCAGAGAAAATAATAATTCATATAATACTATCCAAAAATGTAGAGAATATACTCAATTAAAAGTAGCATTTCATCTTATGAATATTAATATAAATTACAGATTTCTTATGACACAAAATCAAAATACAATTTCTTCTTAGAAGAAAAAAATTATATTGTGAATTACATGTAATCAGTGTGCTAATGTTAGGATTTGAAACAAAAGTCATATAATCATCAAAAAAAATCCTTGACTCTACTAAAGCCATGTTTATGAGTTATATGTCAGTGAAGTGTAATGAGAAGAAAATGAATTCAATAAAAATTGTAGTAGATCACTTTATTCCATAAATACTTTATAAATACCCATGATTTTTTATAAGGCCTCTTATTTCAAGACATAAGTCCCTATCTTACTATACTTCAGTAACAGTTCATGATCGTTATAGATACAATTTTTTAAATAGTTTATATTTATTATTGACCTATAAAAACACTCAGATATCAACAATAGAAGTTCCTTCTGACTGTATAATTTACAAGTTGACTACTTAACTAACTGGATGCTATATAAATGCAACAAAGATGTTCTTCACGTATTAGCCCTTCAGTTATTTATTTATTAGGAGCAAGCAAGGAGCAGACACACTTAGAACGTTCACTGGCCACTGGCCAAAGTTCACTGTTGAGACCTGTAAGGCCCCTCTGTTCCTTCCTCCTTCTCTTCTGGTGGTCCTCCTTTCTCTTGCTTTGCTATCTCATTGCTGTAAGAATTTTCCTACATGCAATTCTTTCAACGTCTTCACCCAACTAGTTGTGTGTTTTTTCCTTTTAATAATGCCATGATCCACCTTGAAATCCCTCAAATATACTGTACTGCAATATTCCAAAGACCCTTCAGAAAAACCACCAGCTCAGTGGGTGGCGGTGGAAAGGGACCCAGGATTGTCACCTATATAGTGCCTTGGTGCCCACTCTGCAGTGACTCAACCTGTTGGAAACCATTGAACAGGGATCTACACTTGGGGGCATTATCCCAGGAAGGACCCCACTGGCATTAACCCCCATGCTTAGGCTCAACAGAGTCCAATCAAATGAGAGGTGAAACTGTGAAGGACAAAACTCGTGAGTTGCAGCTCAAGATAGAACTGTACTTGCATAGATTGCTCATACCAAGAGTGTCTGAAGTGCAGGGTCATTGGGAAGGTGGGGGATGATAATAGTGCAATCAACTTATAGCCCAGGGGGTGGTTGACAATGCTGCCAACAAGCAGCCATCTAAGTCCCCAGGGAAGAAGCACACCAGCTTGTGGGGTCCAAAGATGACAATGGAAAGATTCTAGTATGGTGAAGGGAAAATTTTCAGAGCTAAAATTATGAATGTCAATTTGTAGAAGGCCAAGGAAGACTGGGCTCCCCAAATCGAACTGCAGAGTATCTGGCCAGACTGAGCCACTGGCAGATCCACTCGAGCCACAGGCAAGAGGCTGCTACTGCCTTGCTGTCAGGCAGAGACCACTGTCATCTTCAAAATGCTGAACTGAACTTAATACTTGGTAAGATTTCTTCCCTACAGACCCTACTTGACTTGGTTCTGGGGACAAAAGTATCTTTTACTTGTTCCATGACAAATTTTTCCCCTGGCTTTTGGAATGTTGATGGGGGTCTTTTCTTTCTTACCCGTTACTTCTATTTTGATCTTTATATTATTATTATTTTATCTTCACCACCTTATTTTGAATTTGGTTTTTATTGTTTTTATTGGGTTTCTGTTTGTAACCCACAGGAGGAGGGATACCATGGTAGCTAAACAATCTGGTGTCAACTTGAGTCTATTAAGAGTGAAGGGGTGGAATTTAGCCTGTCAATAAGGTTGCAGTTTGATGACCCCATTTGGATGCTTTACAGAAATAAACAGCTTACTGAAGCTGTTCCCTGCAAGACATGCCTGTTGATAAGCCACATGGTGCTACACTGATGGAACCAGAGCTCTGGAGATGGAGGAGCCACATGGAGACCCACATCAGCACAGAGATGCTTCCACTGCCACTGGTTCCACAAGATGTTCCACTCACTGGCCTGTGATCTTACTCCATTCTGTATCCTTGCATGTGTTGCGTGAATCTGGAGAGGAATTTACAGACTGGTATTAGACATATGGGCTAATATCAGACTTAAGGTCTTGATCTGGACTGGGCTGGGATGTTTTCTTAATATACAATTACCCATTGAGATAAAGCTCTCTGACACATAGATTAACATCTATGAATTTGTTTCTGTATTCAAATGCATACTGATAATAACTGATAACTGGGTTCATAGGGGCTGCAGGAGTGAGGAGTAGATGTTAGGGAAGGGACGGAGGGTTTCAGGAGTGGGAAATGAAGGCAGGAAGGGGGAAAGAGCACTAGAACTGACTCTGATTGCATAACTCATTTTAAAGGGGATTTAACCATAGGGTGTGAGAGGGGGGGAGGATTGTTCTAAAATTGATATGGTAATGATTGTACAATTCTCCTTGATATGATGGAATGATTGAGCTATTGAATTGTATGTTGTGTATATAATGTGACCATAAATCTGTTTAAAAATGCAACAAAGATAAAGCAAACTTTTGGAAGCCCTCTTTTATGTCCTATACTGAAAATGTTCCTTTTTAGATAGTGGCACATATCCTAACAAAAATTCACTGTAGCTTTTGCCACAGTGATGAAAATAAAATTAGGTCAAATATGGAACGTGACCGTTTGTACTACAACAATTGTAGAGCCAAAATAATTCATAATTTACATACTGATTTCATTGAAATTAACCTTTAATAAGTTTGTGCACACATGACTTGGCTATATTTCAAGTGTTGCAAAAGAAGACCTATTATTTCCTATTTATTTTCACTCTAGTCCAGTTCCTGCATGAGTAGACCATGGCTATAGCTACAGCTTTCAGTGTGAATTTTCAATGTGTAGCAACAAATGATAAAGTATAAAATTCACAGGAAATGCATGTGGTAGCTATCTAGTATGCATAATACAGGAGACTATGACCACAGTCAAGACAGAAAACATACCTCTTAGCTCCCACCCCTAAAGAATTTCCCCATGGTACTCTTTGGTCCCATACTCACCCCTGCTCATTTTCCCTGGAAAAAACAGTCCTCTGCCATTACATATTTCTTAGATTTTTATATGAGCTAATCACATTCTAAGTACTTTTGCAGTAGCTTATTTCATTGAACATAATTATCTTGATATTTATTCAGGGTGCTGAGTACCATTACTAGTTCATTCATTTTTATTAGTAAGTGGTTATTCATGGTGTGAGTATGCCACATTTTATTTTCCCATTCAATTATATTTAGACATTTGAATTATTTCCATCATTAATTTATTTTGAATCGTTTGTTTTCAGGTGAGAACATTCACTTCATAATAGAATTATGTAAAGTTTTCCAGTTGACATAGCTTTTAATCATATGAAAAAGATAAAAAGTTCATATGGTTGTATACAATTATATGAAGTATAAAAAGTGATTCAAAGGCTTAAGTGCAATTCATTTTATATGGCTTTTTATCAATATTTCATTTTACTACATTATCCTCAAAATTATTTTGTCATTCCAATGTTCTCATAAAAAGGGACAGAAAATATATTTATTGAATAAAGGTTTTGTGAAGAAATATTGTTCTCCCATGCAAATTCCACTATTTTAACACTGAAACAGATGTAGTTTGAAGATATTGTACTGGGAGGAGGCTTGATAAACCAAAGGAAATGTCAAACAGTGATTCACCATATGACATTATTAATTTGAATTGACCAAAGTAATCCATGCACAGTCCAAGGAGAGAAAATACAGAGATCTATATTTTATATAAATAGTTGTTTTAGTTGTAATTCATCCAAAATTAAGCCTATTTTAGAAAACAAAGAGGAGGGGGTTGAAGTTTGTAGTAAGGCTACAGACACTTCCCGTTTATAGCAAAACACAGGCAGAAACTTCAGACCTTTATGGAGCAGATATGCATTCCCTGAAAACTACATTTGTAGGTATCTGGATCAACTGCAAGCCATTTCAGTGGAAAATATTACTGATTTAAAAAAGAAACATGTTTACTCAGCTCAGCAACAATTTCTTTTTTGATGTGTTTATGGTTTCTTTGAACGATTAGAATCCATTTTAATATTAACCTCCCTGTAAGAAAGGAAACATGATCACTTTGCCATTTGGTGTGCCCTAAAAGAGATTTTATAAATGGTGATACCTGGTTTGGAAACTCAATAAATGTGTTGATAGTTACATATTTTTAAATAGAGTGTTTTGAATTACTGTAAATATAGGTTCTTAATCAGAGGAGAATCTAATCTCTCCAATCTCTATGTATGTGATATAATCTAGCGAATATTAAAATAGTGATGAGTAACTTACTGTAGCTTCTGAGTGAAAAAAGGGTCTTGATTTGTGGTAGAGAAGTCACATATATATGTATACTGTACATGCTCTGAGGAGCTCTAGCAGCGGGCCTGCTTTGCTTTGGGCTGCTAACCTAAAGGTCTGCAGTTCAGAACCACCAGCAAGCTGCTCCTCAGGGGAAAGAGGGGCTTTTACCTCTAAAGACATGCAGTCTTGGAAACTCACAGGGGCAGTTCTACCCTGTCCTATGGGATCACTGTGAGCCCGTACTAATAAAAGTCTTTTTTTGTTTGTTTGTTTTTCAATTGGTGTATGTTATTCTAGATAAGGAAGTTCTATGTGAAAAAATGTTTGGTCATGCAATGGAAGACAAAACTTGCTATCTAGGAAGTGTGGGTATTCAATCTGTTAAGCATCTTGAGGATTTTGGGTTTGCAGATATTAAATAAAATGGGCTGTGTTAGTCTAGGTTACTTGAGAAACAAATTAATAGAAAATGTAGTAAGATATGACAAAATATAATAATTTATAAATTATCAAGGGTTGATGGGGGAGGGGGCAGTGGAAAGGGAGGGGAAAATGAGGAGCTGATACCAAGGGCTCAAGAGGAAAGCAAATGTTTTGAGAATGATGATGGCAGCATATTTACAAATGTGCTTGACACAATGGATGGATGTATGGATTGTGATAAGAGTTGTATGAGCCCCCAATAAAATGATTTTTTTTAAAAGAAAGAGCTTTACATAAAAGAGAAATTGTATATTACGAAAACAACCCAGTCCAGTTCAGGACAAGTCCATAAGTCCATAGGTCTGATACTAAACCACAAATTCCTCTTTAGACTTAGCAGGACATGCAATGATGCTGAATGCAGGATGATCACAAACCAGTAGGTAGAAGGTCTTGTGGATCCAGTGGCAGTGGAAGCATCTCAGTGCTGGCATGGATCTCCAAGTGTTTCCTCCAACTCTCTGAGTGTCTCTCTAGCAGGAAAGGGAAGGCAGAGAGAGTGTGTGTCCAGTCTCCAGGGAAGAAGACCAGAGTTCCCAGAATCCGCAGGAGCAGGCCATGCCCATACAAAAGCATCATTGGCTATGACCTGATTGGCAGTCTAGGTTCTACCGTTTTACTCAAGGTAATAGGAGATTTTGTAACTGCCACATGGGTACTTGAAGAAGTGGTTAATGAATCTGCACAATACATAAGAAAACAATTAAATTTCAAGGACAATCAAGTTGGAGAGAAGATGAGAGTTAAGAGAAAGAGAAAGTTGAAGCTAGTGAAGCAAAATATGGTTGAACTTTATGTGAAATAAAAGAAGCCTGAGAGTTTCACCAAGTGAAGTTGATGAAGTTCCTAGTTTTAAATCCAAGCTCCTGCCCACTGTATTTTTTCCAGTAAATTATTTTATAAAGACTACTATTCTCCTAAACTCTTTGCATAAGGTTTTGCTTAAGTTTTAATTTTAAAATGTATTTTGGCTGAAACTAGGAATGAAAATAAATGTTGTCCGGTTTTGCAATGTGAAAAGCAGAGACAATCAGTGGTTAAGGTAGACACGTCCACTGAGTGCCATGGCACTTTAGTGCATGAGTTGCTTTTCAGGTATTTGAGAAGAGTTCCAAATGTAGAAGGATATTTGAATCAAGCTGATTGGATTTCAAGTTGCAGGTGTAGTGAATTGTTTAACTCTAGCCAGTGTCTCTAATTCCCAGCAAATGACCTTTTCCTGCATAGGTCTGGTGAGAAGGGGGAGAGTGACGCTGAAAAGATTCACCTGAGTGATTGTTAACTGAATTCCCCTGGAGCACCACCTTGCTGTACATTAAAAAAAAAAAAAAAAAAAAAAAAAAGGCCTCTGCGAAGTAGGAGGAGCAAGAGGCAGGAATGGAGTCCATCTTCTGGACCTGCCTACACAGTGAACCTCCTGTGTGCAGTAGACAGACAGCTGTCACGTAAGAGGAGCAGCAGCAGAACCAGAAGCCAAAGCGTGGAACAGCGTGGTGCCCTTCTCAAAGCATGGGGCAAGTGAAGTTGAGTGCTTTTGTCCAGGAAGCTGGCTTGGGCAGAAGGGGGATGATTTGGGGGAAGCTGTGCTTGCTGATTCCAGCCAGTGGAGCTGAGCGCTTTTAGGTTGAGGCTTACTGGGGTGGTCTGCCTCTGAGCTCTTCATTTAGGGAGCTGGGCTTGCTGACTCCCAGAGCTTGAGCTGAATGCCTTCGGGTTGAATCTTTCAGCAGAGTGGTATTCTCTTTTTGCCATTTACTAGCAAATCATAAAAAAGCAAACAAACAAACAAACAAACAAACAAACAAACAAACAAAACTTTCATGAAAACTATCCTGAGCATTTCTCATTGGCTGACAAATTGTTAGCTAGTTTAGTGAGCCCTTTGGTCATGAATATTGTCTGTGAGTCCTGGGCAGACTTTGCAAAGGATTTTAGAACCAAGAGAGGAAACATTGAGAAAACTGAAAGCACACAGGTGTCCCAGACTGAGCTTCATAATATGAAAATTGTTAACTTTGTTACTGTTTTCTTTGTGAAAATTGATAGTTTTAATTTTGAAAAATAACCTCAAGATATAAAGTAATAAAGTAATTTAGATACTTTAGTAATTTGAAAGTGCAGATAAATATATATAAACAAACACTATAAAATAGAAAAATGCAAAAATGTATAATAATATGGTGTTGAAAATGATGGGTTCTAACTGATAATTTTGACAAATTATATAAGATGCTATATTACTGAGATTTATAGGTTGAAATACTGTTGAAGGTTAAAGGGAATGCTTGGAACATCAAACGACTTTGAGAATCCAATAGAAAAAGTTGATGAAATATTCAAATGTATTTACAAATTAGTTGCAAAAGTGAATGGTGAATTAAAGAATGTAGTATTGATTTATCTCGGCTATGCCTTGCTCTGAGAAGTTTCCAAGTATAAAGATTCTAGGAGGTTTGTGAACTTCTTTGCTATGTGCCCTGTGGATCAAGCCAGGATTGGAATGCAGGTAAAGTAGCTTCCCTACTCTTCCTAATCCTAGTTCCTTTACCATTTGAAATGTAAATGGCCCCAGGCCTTCACTACCAAAGAATATTGGAATTTTTTGTTAGAAAAGGTATTCCTAAATGCTTTGAAGCATGTTTATTTTCCATAATGCATTGTGTCTTATGTGAAAGTTTACATGTGAAATTAGGGTGCCTTGCAGAAATTTTTACACAAAATGAGCATACCAATTGGTTCCAGTTTCAACAAGGTGCCATCATTCTTATTTCCACTTTGCTTGTTATGTATCTATTGATCTAGCTTCCAGCTCCTTCTTGGTTTTATGCAGATATTGATCATTTGGCTTCATGTAGTGAATAATGGAACAGACTAATCCCAGGCTATATATTTTTCAATTGCTAAATCAATCTATTAGTTGGATGAAAGGTGACCTATAGAGAGATAGCTTCAAATCCATATGCCCAGGTTGCTTTAGCATGACAGTCTCCAGGATTCCTCTGTTCCTTAAAGGTCAAGTCTGACTTTTCTCATGGATTCAAAATTTTTTCTACATCATCCACCTTGTCTATCCAGGAATTCTGTGCCTGGTCACATCCAGAAAGCACTTAGTTCTTTTGGTCTCAGATTCCTGGGGGTGGGAGGCTGGTGGGGAGGGATTGGTGAGGTTCAGCCCATGGACTAGTTTCTTTTTTGAGCTATTGACAACCTTCATAATCTCTTGATTCAATCAAGTAGAGATGAATAATATTATTTTACAAACGTTTAAGACCCAAGCCACTACTCATTAATCTAGTATGTAAAATATTATCTTTCTGAATTTTTAGAACACATAACTAAAATTTTCTGTGAACACTGAATTAATTTTGAGTTTGATTATCCTTAGGAAGGCTAAATAAAGGTATTTATTTTTGATTCATTATAAATATGAAAATATAGTAGTGAATAATAAAAAGTATCACTACCTCCAATACAAGTCATACATACATAATTTCATTCCAAACAAAATGTGTTTATACTTGAAACAAGTTCCCTGAGTACTGCCCTTCTCTTAGACTTATTAGAGAGTCTTCATAAAACTAACTCCAATCAGAGGAGTGTTTATTGAGGATGAGTTTTTGAGGAGATCTGCTGGGCCAATTAAATTCATTTTACTTAGCATATGGGCTATAAATACCAGGAGATAGTTTTGGTGAGAAACAAATAAATTATCTAAATTAAAACTTTCCATATGCTTTGATTTACCAATTCAAGTTTTAGAAAATATTTAAAATATAATTTCTAGTCCGTGAGTACATGTGCATTGATACAAATAAATAAAACTATTCACTGAAAGGTGTTTGTGGTAACAAAATATTATAAATTGAATATTCATTAACAGGAAGGTGGCTAAATAAAAATATGGTATATCCATACAATAGAACATTCTAAACAAAAAATCTAAACAGAAACAAGCAAGCCAAAGAAACCAAACTAAACAAAAAGCTGGGAAAAAAGTATAGTGTCACGGCAGTCATTAACCTGGACTCTTCCACAAAAGTAAAATTATTTTGGAAAAGCAACCTGCAGGACAATGCCTCAGGAGTCCTGCGTGGAGGAGGGCATGAGAGGAGGTTAATGACTACCGGTGGATCACCATTACATACGACATTCTTAACCATTCTGACCTGAACTAATAGAAACATGCATTTCAAGGGCGAAAAGGCCAGGAGAATTTCGTTTTGTACATGTAAATTTCTGTATTAGTGCCCTAGTAGGTGTGCATTGTGCTGGTAACTGTAAGATCAGCAGTTCAAACCCATCAGCTGTTTCATGGGCAAAAGAGGAAAACTTTCTACTCCGATAGAGTCTCAGAAACTCACAGCAACAATTCTTCTCTGTTCTCTGTCCTATACAATCGGTTTGAGTAGGAACAGACTCAATGGTATTGGATTTGGAGTTTTGGTTATATTTTTTTAAATGTATTTTTAGAATACTCAATACATTAAAAAATTACACATTGGACTTTTGGTTGAACTTATTTGATACCACACCTGAGGAATTCCAAACAAAATGCTCCCTTTAAATGTACTTCTGTAAAATTCACCAGCTCAGATAATTAATATTAATGAAATAAAATTTCAATTTACTATTAAGATTTCTGAAGGAGTTTGAATATTTTATAAAATCAAAATATTACATACAGAATGTGTTCTGAGTTCAAAAAATAAAGAAAAAATAACAACCTCAAGATATTTTTGAATAACTTAAATTTCCATAAGCCGAACATCTTAGAAACAGATACAAATTTTCTGTTCTCCCTAATAAATAATTCCTGTTCATTTCAATATTTTCCTAAATGACATCTACACTTTAAAAAATATCATTTACCTAAACATCAGAAACTAATCACACTGCTAAAGCCAAAATTTCCTTTTGAAGTTGGATTACTTTCAATGATATAATTTCCTTTTGATTATATAGAATTATCTTTCTCATTTCAAGCTCCTGACATTTTATCTAATGAGTTGATGCTAAGATTCATGGTTAGACCACAACTTTAATACAATTTGTTTAACTTAAAATGGTTTTCAAGAAGTACATTTTATTATAACTTAGTTTTCTTCATTATTTTTTCAAGAGATCCATTTTAATTGCTTCTCCAAAGTACATAAAAATATATAGTTGAATCCAAGTTAACATATTATTAATGCTAATGTATTTCAAGTGTTTACACTGCATATAAGTTGAAAGCAGAAACAGGTTATAAGATTTTTATGTTAAGAGTTTATGAATATGCAAATATGAGTTGAAATTATTGTACAAAATCTGAGACATTTTTCACTATCTGAAAGACTAAAACACTAAATTAATTGTCACTTGTTAGAAATATGGCAGCATGTAATGAAATAGATATTTTAGAGAGAATATTAAGGGCAAAGTTTTAAAAATTTCAAATTTTTAAGCAAAGTGAAATCGAATATTGAAATGTTGAAGTTCTCAGACCTACATTCCATTTAACACAGACTCTCACACTACTTGTCTGCACAACTTTAACTTTTGTCTATTCTTGATTAGCTGTTAACGCATGATAATAATACATGCCCATTCTCATTTCAATATTTGTTGTAATGGGACAAAATTGGTTTAAAATACCCATATATTATTTTCTTAATTCCAGCATTATTTTTACATATAGCCATGATTGGTAATAATATAATAGCCATGGTAATATTGGTAATAATATTATAGATAATATATATTTTCATCAATACCGACTCAATAATTTGAAAATGCCTATGATTAATTTGCCATTTTCCCTTTCTAGAAAGGTGTCTTGTATAAGTTTACCTTTCACTGAAAAGGAAAAAACTTTAATTCACTATCAAATTTTTATAAATTTAGAAAAAATGATTTTATTTTCTATGACTTGTGAAACCAACTATTTTGAGAAGGGGCACATGTTCATTGTCTTTCACACCCTACTCGGATGTCATGGAAGAGTTTCCCTTTACTTCTGCTCATTGGTCTCAGCAGCTGCTGCTTCTCCTCCCTCTGATGAAGGTTACTACAATTTCCTGTTATGTTCTGGCCGATGGAGGTGGCCATTATTCATGATCATTAGATTGCATTAATCCCTCAGCTTTGGGGCAGGTATACAAAACAAATCAGTACATCAATCTTTTGCACTGTGACTTTCCAGCCTGCAGATTCACAGCTGCCCCTTTCCCATATTTATTATGCAAAAGTCTGAGTTCACAGATGGCCTGAATACCGTGTAAGAAATGAGTAACAAAAATAGCAAATTAGAAGAAACAAAATCCAGAGAATTTTGTAACTGTGCTCATATTGGAGGAGAAAAGGGAGAAAGGATGTTTTGGGGTCATTAGCTCCTACTTTCTAGAAATTTTAGTTCATTGTCATTGTTTAATTCTTGTTGAATTTAGTTTAGAGGCAAATATAATAGTGCCTATAAATACTGGGCATATAATAATTCTGTTAAATATATAGAAAATTATTTTTATGTAGCAAAGAAAAACTCGATATATTTATTAAAACACTGAAAGTTCTTGTGTTAGACTGGGTTTACTAGAGAGATGAATCAAAGACACTTGTGTGTAGGAGAGAGAGTTTTATTTTTATTATTATTTTTAATCATTTTTTTGGGGGGCTCATACAACTCTTATCGCAATCCATCTATTCATCCATCCATCCATTGTATCAAGCACTTTTGTACATCTGTTTCCCTCAGCATTCTCAAAAGATTTGCTTTCTACTTGAGAGAGCTTTACATCAAAGACTAACTGCACATTGAGAAAACATCCAGGCCCAGTGCTTGTCAAGTCCTTAAGTCCAATGTCGGGCCGTGATGCCAAATGTAGGAAGAACATTGGCTGGTGGGTGCAAGTTCTGTGGATCCAAAGGCTGTGGAAGAATCTCAGTGCTGGGGAGGCTCTCTAGGTGGCTCTTCAACAGGAAGGTGAAGGGAGCGAGAGATAAACTCACCACTTCTGATCGCAGAAGCAAGAGAGGAAGTCCCCAGAATCCTCATGAGCAGGCCACGTCCACAAGGGGCTTCATCAGGCTATGACATGATTGACAGACCAGACTCCACCCATACACTTATTTGCAAGTTGACATGAAATTATATAACTACCACAGTTCTAAAAACAAACATTTTTAAAGTAGAAGCAAAACTAAAACAGATCTTTTACAAAGAAAGAGGCCTAAAATGTTCCTTTGCAAAAGCATCAAGGTGTCCCTATTGAAAGGATTCATTGACATGCCTATAAGATATCCTAAAAATGCCAAGAACATACAGCTTAGTATATGTCTATAATGTAACTTATATGTATACAATGATTAAGATGTTTGGTTAATGTTTAAATGCTGATTTCAACCAGGACCAACATTTTAGCTGAATTTTAGCTTCATACATGAAACATCATTTAATGCTTAGTGTGCTTATCTTTAATATAAGAAATATAAAGTTAATCTTGTAAAACTTGCAAGTGAATAACATATACCAATATCGAGTCCAAGTCTTTCTCATATGAGTTCTATTTACAAGGCCACACTGAATAATTGAAAAATAAAACTGGTGAGGGCAAGAACCAGTGCAGAGGCCATCACTTCTATGTTAGTGTGGTTGTTACATAATCTGGTGTCAATTTGAGGATTAAGAGTGAAGGGGTGAAGTCTAGTCTGTCAATTGGGTCATGGCCAATGAGGCCTCTGTGTGAGCATAGCCTTCTCTTGAGGATGCTGGGAATTCCTGTATTTCTTCCTTGGACGCAGGAGACACTGTCTCTGCTCACTCACTGGAAGACATGGCAGCTGACAAGACACATGGAACTACACTAGTGCCCTGAGATGGAGACCCCTACTGGATTTGAGATGCTTACAATGCCACTGGATCCCACCCACTGGCCTATGATCTTCCTTCATTCGGTGTCATTGCATGTGTTTTGTGAATCTGAAGAGGACTTCATAGATTGGTATTGGATATGTGACCTCATATTGGACTTATGGACTTGACTGGGATACTTTGTCAATATTCAATTGCTCTTGTATATAGACACATGTGAGTCTCCCTGGATTGGTTTCTGTAGTCTACCTGGACTAACACAACTAGTCACAGATTTTTAAATGTATTCGTATTACATTAGCCTGAATTACCACTAGCAACTGTGCCTTAAAATGTACATACCAACTGTATATTCTCCTCTTGAAGAGAATTTCTAGGCCTCTAACTCAACACAATTATATATAAATAAGTATAGCAAATTAATGAGCTTATAAATATCAATATGTCACTTATTTATCATTTCCCTGATTTCAAGGAAAGTAGAGGGGACCCAGGTGTCATAGTGTGCTATTGAGTTGCTCACTCCACAGTCAGCAGTTCAAAACCACCACTTGCTCCTCAGAAGAAAGATGAAGATTTTTCATCTCATAAAACATTTCAGTCTTGGAAACCCATGCAGACAGTTCCATCTTGTCTTATCAGGTCCCTATGAATCCACCTCACATTATAGTAGTGAGTTTATTTGCTTTTAATATTAAATCTAAACAAGGACGATTAAAAACAAATGAGGCATAGGCCTATGATTCACAAGAAAGCAATGGCGCCATCATAAATTATTTTTAAGTTGTTTAAGCTTCAGATGTGTTAAAACATAATTTACTTGAATCAGTGGCATTTGAATCTGCTTAATTTAATTATTGGGATTTACAATCCCAATTTTTAAGTTATTATATCTATTATTATTTCTATCCATACTTATATGTATATCAATCTAAGTTATTTTAAGGCTCCATGACTCATAGAACAGTATTATTAATTTTAATTTTCCTTAAAATAGTTAATTTCCTCCAAAGTAAGATATCTAAAATTCAAATTTACCAATTATGAAAACCAGTTAATTCTACAATGAATAATCTCTCAGGAAACAAATTATTGCACTGATTAGTGTCATGATTTGAATTATATCCCCCCAAAAATGCATGTCACTTGGAAGGAGGAATGATACGTAGGATCTGTGATTTGCACCCATTTTGTAATAATCTGTAAATCCTCCAGTCTATGTATTAGTGATGGAGCTCTGATAGTACATGTTGGGCTTTGCCACAAGGTCAGTGGAACAAACCCACTTGCTGCTGCACAGGAGAAAGATGCAGCTCTCTGCTCCCACGAAGTCACAGCCTCAGCAACAGAGCAGGGAGCTCTCCTCTGTTTTGTAAGATCTGAGTCGGAGCAAGCATAATGGCAGTGAGTTAGGGTTTATGTATCAACAAGGCAATATCAGTACGTGATGTTTCTTGAGCCCTAGTCTTACAAGAGACTTAAGTCATGTCTTTACTCAAATTCCACCTTTACTCAAGTTACACATTTATGTAAATCATGCCTTACAATATATAAAAGAAGAAAAAAGCCAGTAAGGAGGAGAGAGATCTCACTACTACCAAGAAGAGCTGGGAGTGGATCCCTTGGACCTGGGGTCCTATACTGAGAACCTCCTAGACCCTAGGGATCTCCAAGAAACACTGAGTCCACAGATGCTGAAAGGAGATAAGAAGCTTCTAGACTTCAGACTCTTAGTCCCCGAATAATGAGAAAATACATTTGTTTGATAAAGCCCTCCGCTTATGGAATTTCTCTTATAGCCGTATAGTCATTTTCACTAACCATGTTTGTCTTACAATCCAAATGACATATTGGAGAAGAGAACAATAATCTAACAATCAGATAACAGGGAGATGACCCAAGATGTTATCTCAGTGAGATACACTTTATTATCTCTAACAACAAAGAAACAATAAAACTAAATGAAAACAAATACCCAGAACAACTTTGAAGTGCTGAACAGAAGAAAGAAGGATGTAGAATTACATTGTACATTGGTTAGAAGGCGAAATAGAAACATATTGAATAACAAGAGTTAGAATCAGATGTGACCTGCCAATAAGCTATTTTGGGGTGAAAAATGATAGGATAGGTAGATCTATAGAGTCAGAAACTAGATTGATAGTTACCTAGGTGCATGGAAGGGGAGGATGTAGAGCGGGGTGTGGGCAGGAACGGGGAGCTAACAACACTGACAATGAGAAGAAAATATTCTAAAAAGTATTGTGGTGAAGATTGCAAAAATATTTTAATGTGATCAGACAATTAAATTATATGACATGTAAAGTATATGAACATAAAACTTTAAAACATAACAAAATAATGCAAAAAATGGGCAAAGACAATGAATCCACACCTCACTGAAGAGAGCATTCAGGTGGCTAACCCACATGTGACTATCTTAACACATAATAATTCTTAACAACAATTCATAGCTATCACGTTTGTGCACACCCACAGTGACCCTAGAGGACAGGTGGTATCACTCACAGTGGTTCCAAGGCTGTCATATGGATGAGTGCACATTCCCACTCCTTCTCACATGGAACAGCTAGCTGGTGAGTTTGTGCAGCAGTTTGGGGGTTAGCTAAGTATTTCAACCACTGGACTGCCCCCATCAGATATCCTTCAATTGTCAATAAAATATGCAACTCAAAACGACATGGAAGTATCATCAGAACTCAGCAAAAATGACACAGAGTTAAAACAAAAACAACAACAGCAATCTGAGAGATTTGAATTCTATACATTGCTGGCAGTATTGTAACTGTTACACCTATTATGTAAAAATTATATAGTCTTTGAGGTAGTTAATTGTGCCAACCTGGTCAATAAATACATGTGGGGTTCATTGATGGGCAAAGGGATAAATGGCTCAGTGAGCCTCGCCTTTCCAGCTCTCAGGTCTCTTGCTTTGTGATGGTCAGACCAGGTGCAGTTGCCTTAGCTACTTCCCTGCTTCAGCTGGCAAGGCTCACTTCCTGCAAGACATCCCCAAGGAGAAGCTACATGGACCTACCCCGATGCAGCCCTGGGTGCTGGAGCACCCATGTGGAGACCCCTGCCAGTGCTGAGATGCTTACATGTTCACTCATTTGGCTTTCCTCCTGCAGTCGGCATCACTGAGTGTGTTTTGTGAGATGGAGGAAGATTTTCTGGATTGGTGCCAGGCAATGGGTTAATGTTGGACTTGTGGGCTTAGGTAGCACCAGGTTGGGATGTTTTCTTGATGTGCAGTTAACCTTTATATAAAACTCTCTCTTATGCATGAGTTTCTATGGATTTGTTTGTCTACAGTACCCAGAATAACACAGTCTTTCAGAAATATGAATAACATAATTCAGTACCTACACTCATAGGTATATATCCCAGAAATATAAGCTCAATGACATGAATATGTAGACATGCGTACCCTTATTCATTGCAATTCTTTTCACAGTAATAAAAGGATGGTGTGTTAGGTCAGGTTGACTAGAGAAACAAATCCAGTGATAGTCATGTATGTGTAAAAAACAGCTTTATATCAGGAAGTGATTGTATATTGAGAAAAGATTCTAACTCAGTCTAAGTCAAGTCTGATACTAGTCTTTAAGGCCCTCTTCAGACTCATGAAGCCACATGCAATGATGTAGAATACAAAAGATCACAGGCCGGTGGGTGCAAAGTCATGTGGATCCAAGGGCAGTGGCTCTGGCAGCTCTATGAGTGACTGGAGAGCAGCAAGATGAAAGCCGAAAGAGGGGGGAGGTCCTCAAGGCCTCCTTATGAGGAGGTTACCGCCACAAGGGGGCACCATCGGGATGTGATCTGATTGACAGCAGCCCTACACTTTTATGTATCTTCAAGTTGACGGGAAATCATGTCACTACCACAGAAGGCACCTTAAGTGCTCATCAGTGAATAAATAGATAAGGATATTTATAATATACAAACATACAATGGAATATTGCACAATGGCTATGTGTAGTGAATAGTCTGGGATATTGGGTGAATCTGGAGGACATAATACTGAATCAAATATATCAACAGAAAAAGCCAAATACTGTATGATACATATGACATTTTAAAGTGAATAATAAATACAAATACAAAATGTGGCCTTTTGGGCCCTGCCTTACTTGCATAAGGGTTACAACTGACCAAAGGGTACTTATCAACTCAAGCCCCACCATAAAGGCACTAGACTGTAGCTCTGTGAATCGTAAAACCTACACTCTCTGATTTAGTGCCTGGAGACACCCCACTCCACAACTGAACCTCCAGCCTGGACTCTGAGCCACGCTCACTGCGTGGGCTAGAAAGCCTGTTAGTTTGCTTGGTTCTTTGGCTCTTGCTGCCTCTGTTGCTCTCCCTCTTTCAGCGGTTGCATCTCTGGGAGTTTAATAGACATACTCCATTCTTTTTTCTTTATTTTTGTCTTGATGGCATGTGATCTCCGCTTTTGATTTCTGAGATGATTCATTTTAAACGTAGCAGTATGGCAAACTGACCAATCTGCTCAGGCTCTCAATTCATCTCTGATCAGTCCAGAGGTGGACAGTCCTCCTCTGTCCGTGTCTCTGTATCATGATCTTTTGATCCCAGAGACTTGTCCCACTGGTGACTCTTCTGTTTAGATGATCAGGAGATCCTTGTTCTTTTTTCAGTGATTGTTCACTCTATACCCAGCTGAATGACAAAACTTACAAAGGACCTTACATACATGCTCTTACCCTGCTGTCTAGTGAGAATCATAAAGATTATAGCAAGAAAGAGCCACACCAAGTAATTCGATGGCATCACACATATCATGGAAAGTTTTTGCATGCCTAGAAGTATGTGCACCCATTTTGAAGAGCTCTGCTCAATTGTTCTTTCAGTGCACTCCACAAATACATTTTAAAATTATTATTATACGTAAAGTTATTACTTTGTAGTAATATATTCTAATAATGTATTATATTACTGTAATTACTTAATTGCATTGTATAAATTAATTAAGATATCTATGGCTTCCTTTGTAATATTTTCAATGCAAAATTGTCTAGAATTTTCAGACAGAGAGAATTAATTGAGTATTATTTAGTTTATGTCAGATGTTCATGATGTTCAATTATATCTCCCATTGCAAAATAAAGATTCAAATGTGTACTTAATTATAATTTGGAAATATAAGTAGAAGGGACAAAACATGAAACATTATATGGTTACGTTTAAATACTGATGGAAAAGTCATTTTACCTTCCACTTGTGGTATACTGTGATCAATAATGTAATTTAGATTATATTCCTATTATGAATGAAAAGTAAGATAGATCACAAATTAGAAGTCATGGCACTTAAAGTTGGTCTATAACCCAGAAAAATTCACATGCTTACACTTGCTATTTTCCCACAAGTATCCATGTACATTCTGACAACTGTATTTATGGTGATACTTATGTTTTATGCATGTGTGTATTATATTTATAGGACTGTGTGTTGTTTTCCCAGTTGGCTATTCCTTGAGGGCTAATGTTAGAGAGTTTAAAAATCTATATTTAGTTTATAAAACAGTAAAGCGAAATGCTTTTGAATAAAAAATAGCTATACAAAACAAGTAAAAGGGAGATGGAGTAAACAGTGTTTTAGAGGTCAATGCAAGGTTTTTCTTACTTTCCTGTAGTTGTCCATTATCTTGTTAATGTATATAACTTGTTAAACCTGGTGAATTCTATAGTCAAATATATTCCACTTAATTTATTTCCTGGATCCTTGTGTAGAACAATCCCTTCAATGCAGCTTGGCCTTCTTCCTTCAGCAATACCATCCTTTGTGAAGAAGAGTGAAGTATTCCAGTGCTTTGAACTGTCAGAGGAAGGAACAAATCTGTCTTAAAACAAACAAAGCCAGAAAGCTCCTTAGAAGCAAAGAAGCCAAGACTCCATCCCAGTTCATTTGAATGCCTTATTAAGAGGAACCCCTCTCAGCAGAGGGCACCCCATGCTGTGGTAGAGGATCAGGGAAATGAGAGGACCATGAGGTTGACCCAGGATGGGGCAATATTGTGGTATGTACAGGGTCTCAATGAAGTTGAGCAGACTTGACAGTACCTAGCAACAGTAGTAGCAATGCATTTCAATTTTAATTTGACTCTTATGTTTCTTTGCTATTATTTAGTCAGATACTGATTAGATTCTGTTTTACCTGAAACAATTTATTTCATTTTACTCATAAAAATCTGTAACAGCTACATTAACTTGCTTGCTGATACTTAACAAGACAACTCTTTTGATATTTATGTATAAAGAATTTCCATAATTTTAATCATGATTTATCTTAATGAATTCCAATATTTTAATTGACCATATATTAAGGTTTCAGCACTATATGCAATTTAAAGATTCTGAATGATTAGATTAAAAAGTTATTTTGTGAATATTAATGCTTAATGAATCAATTGCTATATTCACTATTGATAATTTCTTTATATCACAAAATCATTGACTTTGTGTTTTAAGCTAGGAATTTACATTATTTATCTGTACCCCTTCCCAATAATCCTTGAACCAAACAAAGGAAAATGTAACAACAATAAGGAAATGTAATCGGGAACAGTTCTAACAAATTGGATTAGCTGTCCTCAATGTTTATGGAAGTGGGGAAATTCTTGTAAGGTAAAGGAAATCCTGTAGTATTGGGAGAAATGGTATTTACAAATATGGGCACCTTTCAAATCATGTTGTTGTTAGTTCCCATGCGTTCCCATGAACAACAAAAGGAAGGTTGCCCTGTTGTACCTAACCTTCACACGCTTCCTTATGCCGGGATCCACTGTTGCAGCCTCAACGTCAATCATCTCAGAGCAGGTCTTCCTCTTTTTCACTCACCTTCCACCTACCAAGCATAATGTCCTTCAGGAACAATTAAATCATCATTTTGATGAAACACCGGGCATTGTATTTGGATTAGGAGGAGTAGAACCTCCTGAAGACAGCATTCTTGTGTAGGGTCCATTATCAGATTCCCAGAAATATATCTCTGTGGACATGATAAAGGGAGAGGGATAGTTTTTTGGTTGTTGTTATTGACTGCTGTGAAGCTGATTCCAGCAGCTCCATATTGCCAGGCCTGCTCTCTGTGGAACCTCGAGTGGGTTCACACTACCCCAGGTCGTAGTCAAATACTTCTGCTACCCACGTGAGGACCAGTCGATAGGAAATACAACAGTAGACGGCCATCTTAGAAGACTCTTCTCTAGAGGAAGTGTACTCTTTACCCTTTACTCTCTCTCTCTCTCTCTGACTTCCTTTTTTACCGGAAGGAGAAAAAAGACCCCAAATTCAACAAGAGTCAGGGCTTCAATGAAAAATCTAGAACATGCTATCCCTATGGACTTTACGTATTAGAGCCGAGGTGGCATAATGGATTGCATTCTGAGTTACCAACTGCAAGGTCAGCTGTATGAGCACACTGGCTGCTCCAAAGGAGAAACATTAGGCTGTCTCCTCCATTACAGATTCACAAGTTCTAGCACCCTAGGGGTGTTTGTCCTCCCTTCAGTAGGGCCCTCATGAGGGAGAGTAGGCTCAGGGCAGTTTGATAAATAAAGTCATGGTAAGTAGAAAGCAATACAATTTATTCTGTTCAGAAATGGGATTATTACAGATGCGGTTTGGTTAGAATTTAACATCTCATTAGATCTGCTTTGTGCATTTAAATTTGTTCTTGTTTTTAATATTTTTCACTTTATTTTCAATTGAAAATTTTCTCTGCTTTACTTTGTTATTGTTGATTTTCTGTTTTGTTTTTGGCTGTATGTTTTTCTAGATAGGTAAACCTATAGATAGTAATACAGTTAATGGTTTATTGAGGGTAAAGCAGGGGAGGTTGGGATGGAAATGAGGGGATAATAACAATGAATCTAAGAATGGAGAAAATATTATAAAATTTCCTGTGGTATATGTTGTACAACTCTTCTTCATATGATCAAGCTATTGACTTGTATAATATATCGATTATGTGCCAATAAAACTGTTAAACTAAAAGAAAGACTTCTGAAGGCCACAGTTTTCACACAGAGGCTCGTTGAAAGGATTTAAATATAAACATTATAGAACACCTTTGCAGGCAGTGAAAATATAGACACCTACTAGTTAATAAATGACATAAACTGAGATGGAAATAAAAAAATAAACTCCAAAGGAAGTATAAATACAATAGAAAGCAACATCATAGAACAAATGCCATGTATAGGCAGTATATTAAAAACAACTGAAGAAAGAATCAATGAGATCCAGGGTACGTCTATAGAAATTTCCTGAACTGAAAGGCAAAAATTAATAAAATATTTAAAACAAAAAGAAAAACTATGGAATGATATTAAAGGATATCATATATGTGTAATTGAAATAATCAAAGGGGGAAAGGAAGAATGGAGCAGAAGCAATATCTGAAGTAATAATACCTGAAAGCTTTACAAAATTAACAACAAACACTTAAGCACAGAGTGCATGCACACACATCCATAACAAAAAGAATCCACAAAATGAGCCCCGTTAGACGTACTTTCAATCAGTAGAAGCCAAATAAGCAGGGAAATTATAAAAGTAAGTACATCAAGGGGTGGTGGCAGGAAAAAGAGGACTTAATGAAAAATAGCAGTAAGATTTTCAGTATACCTCTCACAAGAAACCATCCCAGAAAAGGATATTTGGTTAAATATGTAAAATATAAGTAACAACACTGATAAACACTAATAAATTTGAAATTTATGTCCTCAAGATATATTCTTAAAACATGTAAGTGAAATAAAATCTTTCTAGGGGAGAAAATACTAAAGGAATTCATTATCAGTAGATATGCCCAGTTAACAGACAGAAGTGTCAGAGTGGATAAGAAACTAGGATCAAGAACTTCACTTGAAATGTAAAGAATAGTTTTAAAGTAAAGTTATCTAAAAGGATAAAACATGCTCTAGTGATCAAAATAAAGCATCAGTAACTATAATGATATCAATAGAAAATTAATATTTTATTGATACAGAATATTAATGTTAAGGAATCTATTTGGACTCTTTCACAATTTTTCTATAAATCTAAAACTATACCAAAACAAAGTACTGCTTTTTAAAAAGTAATTACATCAAAAATCATGTTAAATAATGGTAGTATAATTTGATCTTGAAAGAAATAACATCCAAATATTTGTTAATACATAGAGAAAGAAATCAACAACTTGACAATGTTTTTCAAATCATTAAACATGATTGCTTTTGAATGTCTTTCATGATATGTACACCTTCAATATTTAATCCCATCTAATGTATTTTCTTAGGTAGAATTGGCTAGATAAAGAGCCTGAGTGAGAATTCTTGTGCAAATGATTTAATGAAGAATTGCTCTCCTGAGTACCGCTTAAGAGAGTGAGGTCAGCACAGTGGACTATAGAAAGAAGTGGGGCAGAGAGGTTGGTGTAAGCTTGATCCCACTTCCACTCCAGGGGTGCCTGGTTGGTTCAAATGACTAACCTGCTGGTCAATGGTTAGTGATCTGAGTTAGTGATTGGTCAGAAGTACCTCAAAAGAAAGACTCAAATAACAGTCTCTGAAACATGAAGATATTCTGGAATGAAGTTACCCTCTCAAACACTGGAGATCACTATGAGTCATAATCAACTAGATGGCAGCAGCAGGACTGGTAGCCTGGAACCTTAATGCACTGACATCATAACCCCATAGTGGATTATGGCTCCCAGACATAGATATTTAAGCACTGATAAAGACTAGTGCATGGGTAGATGTTACTGTTATATGTATAAAAATTATAATTTGTGTATAGTAGGCAAAATTGCAACTAGCTCAACCCATATAATATGTTGCAAATAAGATAAATTCATAATTTAAAAGTTTCTTTCTTAATGATATTGTTGAACTAATTCATAGTGTATGGTGTTCCAGAATTTCTAGCCCCTCAAGTAGTATAAAATGCAGACAAAAGCTTTTGTTTGAACAATTGTTTTTCCAAAGCAGATTGAGTAGTGCACCTAATATCTCTTTTTCCTTATTACTCTCCAGGGTTTATGCATTGTCTAAAATAGGCATAAAGTCAATAATATAGGAAATTAACAAGTTATTTTCTCTCCAATGGTTTCATACATCTTCAATTCTAATGAATTTATTCTGTACACCTTTGTTATATATCTAGTTTGACTCATATTTTTAAATTTAATCCCCTTCTATTTATCAAATTTGCACTTTCACAATGCAAAAGTGTAGTGAGAACAGAAAAATTATAGCAAAGTGCTACTCACTAGGTAAAGAGTATTAGCTCAGAGACCTAGTATTAAATAACTTCTTTACTAGCAATTATTGGAAATAGAATATTATACCTACAAAATTGGAAAAATACTATTCTCGATAAAAAAAGCAATGGAATGAGAAATAACATAATCACTTTTGAGGTGCAAACAATTCAGGTGTAATGTCAATTGGATGGATTAGTTTCATAACCAAAAGTTATTTAAAGGCAGATGTTGAAGCATCAACACTACGTCTTGATAATCCCATACATGTCAGCACACACTGTGTGGTCTGGGGTAATTCGCTTCACCTTCCTTTTTTATCTCTTCTTATTTATGTCTTCAGGAGCTCCTCCCAAGGTACCTCTGGGTGAAGTGGAACCTCCAAGCTTTCTGCTGACCGTCAGTGACAGAAGTGGCACTTTGCTTCTGAAAAACCTCGGAAACCGTGTGCACTCTGCACTGCGACAAGGTCACGCTGAGGCGACTGCAACTTATGGGCTATGAGTTTGAAGATTTTAGCATATGCCATCCATGAAATCTTTCTAAAGGTAGAAAAAGTAGTTTCTGAAATATTAAATTAATCAAAAATTAGAAAAGTAAAATATTTGTTAAAGACAATAATATTTGCTTACTTCTTTTAAACAGGAAGGGCCTTCAAAATATGCATAGAAAATGGAATTAAAGGATGATGAACAATATTTTATATTCCAGTTAACATATGTTATTATATGACATTGCACTTGCGCCAATAAAAGGCAAGTTCATTTTAAGAAAGCTAAACATCCCACTCCTGTTCTTATATATTTTTAATGCTGTTCATATTTAAGTATCTTGTTCTATAAAGAATTGATACTTGTCATCCAGCCTCTTTTAATTATTAATGTAACTTATGAGCTTTTAAAAATCTTCAAAAGTTAAACTAGTTATCTACAAAGAACTATATTTCCTTTAATCAAAGATGTATCAAGTCTGTTTGATCTGGTGAACAATAGGTTGGGAAAGAAATGTAAACTCAGCTTCTTTCCGTTGATTAAAGATAATTTCTCAATGTTGTAACATTTCAAAAATAACAATCAATTTAATTAATGATAGAGTCCTATTTGAGTTGCCAAATCAATCCTGAATATGATTAGGCACAGGGTAAAGAATTTCTACATACTATATTTAGATTTACATTATTTTTATATTTTGGTTCTATTCCAATAAAAGAACAAAGTTTTGGTAACTCAGAATAGCTATTTTAAATCATTTAATAAATATAAATGATTATAATACTTAATCAAAATTCACACAGGGGAATGCAAAAGGAGAATATATAAATATGAGAGAGAAAATACAATTATATCAGTTTTATGAATCAGTCATTTTTAATGATTTATATGTGTTTATTTATCAACCTATAAAATTCATTTGGTTTAAGATACTGTTATTGTTTTAAGTTTATAATATTTAACATGCAATGTTTTGCCAGAGATCATATTACATATGATATGCAATGTAGCAACTATTTTTTATATGATATGTAAATACTTATATGCTATATCTATAATTGTACAAGATTTTTATAGAATATAGATTGTTATTGAATAGACTCATATACAAAATAAGTTTGGATTTTAACTAGGTAATTAAATATATAAATAGATAAATCAATAAAATAAAAGCAAAAGCAAGCAAAAGATGATCTGCATGATTTCAAAAGAAAATTCTCAGAATCAGTTATGTGTATGTGTAACATTGGAATTAACTGTTGCTGTCATTGTCAGGTGCTATCAAGTGTCAGAGCAACACTATACACAACAGAAGTAAACAGCCCGGTACTTGCCATCCTCACAGCTGTTACTAAGCTAGTGCCCCTTATTGTAGCCACATGTCAATCCCTTCCCTTGAGGAGCTTCCAGTTTTAATTTGATCCTCTCTACAAAGTATGATGTCCTTCTCCAGGGACTGATCTCTCCTGGCACCATTTCCAAACTATGTAAGACAGAGGCTATTCACCCTTGGATATAAAGAGCACTGACCACACTTTTTCCAAGACAAATGTGTTTGTTCCTTTGGCAATGCTTCTCCAGCACCCGCAGGCTTCTCCGGTGAATTAGTATGGTGACAGGATACAACCTGCATCTTTCCTGGTGTTAAACCATCAACTCTTCCCCATTCTGTTCATACGGTGACCTCTTGATCCAGGTACAAGTTCCGAATGAGCCCAATTGAGTGTTCTGGAATTCCTCTTCTCCGTATGGGGCACGCGTAGTACGCTATGGTACACACAGTTAAATTTCTTGGTGCAGTCAATTAGCACAAGTTCATCTTGAACTACTTCCTTCAGCACCATTAGCTCTGACTCATATGCCATCTTCGGAAATGGTGTGGAATGTCAACTAGTCCTTTCAGGGACTCTTGTTTATCCTTTCTTGATGATGCTTCCTGTTTCATTCAATATTTCATCTATAGAAACTTTCAAGATTGCAAGTGTAAGCTTAAATATTTTCTTGAGTTCTTTCAGTTTCATATGTGCTGAGTATTTTCTTTTCTTTTTTTTGGTATTATAACTCTAAGTGGTTGTACATTTCATTATAACTTTGGACTTTGTCTTCCCTGGCTTCCCTTTGAAAATTTCTTTTCAGCTCTTTGACTCTATTTGCTTTAGCTACTATCTGATTATGAGCTACTTTTGGACTCTCTTCTGAAATCCACTTTGATCTTTTATTTCTGTACTGTCTTTTATAATGATTTTTCACTTTTTTCATCAATGTTGTTCTTATTGTTTACCACAACTCATCAGTCATCTATCATTAGTGTTCATGGGGTGAAATTTACCTTTGAGATGTTTTTAAAATTCAGCTGTGATAAAATCAAGGTAGTATTTTTGAGTTCCGAGACTTATTTTAATTTTCTTCAGCTTTCAGCTGAACTTGCATATGAGCAGTCGATGGTGCACACTCTTGTTAGCTTCTGGCTTTGTTTCAGCTGCTGATATTGAGTTTCTCCGGTATCTCTTCCCACAGATGTAGTCAATTTAATTTCTGTGTATTCCATCTGGATAAGCCCATGTGGACAGTCTCATTTTGTGCTGTTGAAAATATGTATTTGCCCAGAGAAAGTCATTGTTCTTGCAAAGTTCTGTCATTCAATCCCCAGCTTCCTTTCTGACCTCAAATCCATATTTCCAGTTACTGTTCCTTCCTCTTGGATTCAGTCCTTTGCATTCCAGTAAGTACAAAGGCATCTTGATTACATGTTTGATCAACTTCTCACTGAAACCAGTGGTAAAATTCTTCAATTTCTTCCTCACTAGCTTTTGCGTGGTGCATAAATTTGAAGAATGGTTGTGATGGGATCTCCTTCAAGGTAGAAAGACAGAATTCTGTCACTCACAGCGCTGTACTGCAAAACTGAATTTGCTGAGTCCTTTAGACAATGACTGTGAAGGCATTCTCCCCAATGTGGTATTCCCAGCATCCTAAATCACGTGATTCTCTGATGCAAATGGCCAATGTTAGTTCCTTTCAGCTCCCCAATGACCAGGATTTGATCTGTATGCATTCTATTACATTTAAATCACTCCCCCTTGTCCTAAGTTCATATCTTGCCCATTCCAAATTCTAATCATTAGCACTAATTTGCAGCTGTTCTTATCTTAAGCTGCCCTAATTTTCCCCACAGGTTTTACCTGACTTGTGGGCCTGGCCAACTCCACTCATGTGACGCAGATTCTCCTCCATCACATTTTGAGGGCTTCTGACCAAAGGCCCATCCTGTGGCACAATATCCAACAATGTTCTGCTTACACTCATTAAACTTTCAGTATCTGACAATGTTTTCAAAGCTAGTCCACCAAAGTGGACAGCCAATTTCTTCTTCATGATCTGTTCTTAGTCTGGAAGCTACCCTGGAATCTGTTCATTTTATGTTGACCTTCTGGCATTTGAGGTTCAGATATTCCTGGGCAGAAAGAGGCGCTTTCTAGTCCTGTAAAGACTGATAGTCTTGGAAAATCACAAGAGAATTTCTACCGTCTCAGTTAGAGTTGCTCTGAAAGTGTATCAACTCTATATCAGTGAGTTTGTTTGTTTTGGGTTGTTTTTATTTTCTGATAATATATAAGATAAAAATAAAAATTTGCATAGGAAATGGAAATTTACCAAGGCCATATATCTGAGATTTTCTTAAATTACCTAAAAGGATTATGGGTTTCTCTTCCAATATATAGTGGTAACGCATCTCACATTGGAAGATTAGCAAAAAGGCAATTAGGCAGAAATGGAATGTGACTAATGCTATGAGCAAAAATTTATCTGGACATGAGTGAAAAAGAAGTAGAATCATGGAAAGTGGGATCAAGGAGGAACCTAAGAAGAATTTTGCATGTCGTTCGTGACCATATGACAACAAAAACACACTGCTAGGCCATGCCTCTTCCTCACTGCTGTTCTTATGCTTGAGGCGTTAATTGATGTCATTGAATCAGTCAATCTCTTTGCGGGGCCATCCTCCTTTTTGCTGCCCCTCTACTTTACCAACCATGATGCCCTCCTCCAGGGACTGCTCTTTCCTGCAAACATGTCCAAAGTATGTAAGACGAAGTCTCACCCTTCTTGCCTCCAAGGAAAACTCTGCACTTACTTATTTCAAGGCAGACTTGTATGTCCTTTTGGCAGTCTGTGGCAATTTCATTTTCTTCCCTAGCACCACAATTCAAACTCACTGAGGGTTCTTCAGTCTTCCTTATTCAAAGTACCACTTTCACATGATAGGAGGCAATTGAAAATCCCACAGATACAGCCAGATCTACTTTACTGCTCAAACTAACACCCTTGCTTTTCAGCACTCTCAACAGGTATTGTGCAGCAGATGTACCAAATTTAACATGTCTTTTGATGTTTTGCCTCCTGCTTCCTTGACAAACTCCTTGACGACTTTCATTTTTTCTCTAGTTACATCATTGTTATCTGTTGGTCTAGTGTTGAGGATTCTGGTCTTCTTGATATTGAGTTGTAATCCACACTGAAGGCTTCAATCCTTGATTTTATTAGCAAGTGTGTCAAGTCCTCCTCAAATTCAACAAAATTGTGTAGCTGTCTATCACAGGTTATTAATAAGCCTTTCTCCAATCCTCAGGCCACATCCTTCCTCAAGCAATCCAGCTGCTCTTATTATTTGCTTGGTAAACAGTTGAATGAGTATGACGAGGAGACAACCACTGGCACAGCTTTCCTGATTGTAAACAATACACTCGATGCGTGTTCCGTTTGGACAACTGCCTCTTATTCCATGCACAGGTTCCACATGGGCACAATGAAGTGTTCTGGGATTCCCATTATTTTCAAAGCTATCCTTAGCTGATTATGGGCTACACTGGCAATAGCATTAGCATAGAAAATAAAGCACAAGTAACCATCTTTCTGGGATTGTCATCTTTGAGCCAAGATCCATCTGACATAAGCAATGCTATCCCTTAGTCTAACTCATCTTCTGAATCTGGCTCGAGACTTTGGCAGCTTCCTGTCAATGTACTGCTGTAACTGTTGTTGGATGAACTTCATCAAAATTTCACTTGGACATGATATCAATGATATTGTTGTATAATTTGAGGATTCTGTTGTGTCACTTTTATTTAGAATGAATACAAATATGGATCTGTTCCTGTCAGTTGGCCAACTCACTGTCTTCCAAATTTCCTGGCACAGATAAATTAGTGGTTCCAGTGCTTCATCAGCTTGTTGAAATATTTCAATTCATATTTCATCCATTCCTAGAGTCTTGCTTTTGATTAATGTGTTCAGTGCAGTTTTAATTTCCTTTTTCAATATTATTTGTTCTTGCTCATATACAACCTTTTCAAAAGGTAGAAGATAAAGGCAGCTTCACAAATGGAAAAATAGCTCATGCTTCTGAATTGGTAGACTCAATATTGTAAAGATATCAATCCTACCTAAGCAATGTATAGGTTGAATGCAATCCCCATAAAAATACCAGCATCGTTCTTCAAAGAAATGGGAAAACTGAATACTGACTTCACATGGAATGGGAAGAAACCAAGAATTGGTCAAGAGCTCCCCAAGAAGAGCAACATGGGCAGACTTGCATTACCTGATTTAAAATTGCTGTATGGCCACAGTTGTCTAAACAACATGGCACTGGTACAATGATAGATACTCAGATCAATGGATACCAACAGAAAATCCAGAAATAAAAGAAGCAGACTACAATCAAATTGTTAATCAAATGGGAAGCAGAGTCTCTCCTCACAAATGGTCCTGGAAAAACTGGATATCAACCTGCAGAAGACTGACAAGAGACCCTTACGTCACCCCAGACACAAGGACAAATACAAGATGGATCACAGACCTTGAGGTAAAACCCCAAATTATCAAGATCATCAATGGGAAAAAAATGGGACAAAGCTAAGGACCTTAACAAAGGGAATACTAGGGCTATCAGTAATAATGAATGATACACATTCAGAGGAACTACAAATAGACATATGGGATATACTAAAGATAAAACACTTGTGCTCATCTAAGACTTCATCAAGAGAATAAGAGAGACCACAGACAGGGAAACGATATTTTATAATGACATATCAGAAAAAGCTCTTATTACCAGAATCTACAGACCCTGCAATCTTACAACAAGAAAAAATTAATAGCCCACTGAGGCTGTGGACAAAGACTTGAACAGAAGATTCATAATGGAAAGACCCAAATGGCCAATAAACACATGAGAAAATGTTCCAGATCATTAGCCATCAGGAAATGCAAAGCAAAACTAGAGTGAGATACCTCCTAACATCCACAGGGATAACCCAATTCAATAAAACAGAAGGCAACACACATTGGAGGGAGTGTGGTGTTCTTGTAGATGCATACAACCACTGTGGAAAGTGGTGATCCCTAAAAGGGATGGAAACTGAGCTACCTGCATCCCAGCAATTCTGCTGGGCATATGCCAAGAAGAAATAAAAAGCCACGACCAGGCATCTATGCTCCAATGTTTATAGCTGCACAGCTCACAAGCGCAAGTAAGTGAAACAGCCTAATTTTCCATCAATAGAAGAATAGAGTATAAAATATTGGTATATATACACAAAATGGAGTACTACATCTACCTAAAAAACGGTAATAAAACCATGGCGCAGCTTGTCTCCTGGAAAGAGTTGGAAGATATTATGCTGAGTGAAGTTTGCCAAGCACAGAAGGACAAGTACAACCTGAGTCCACTGAGGTCAGTTCAAACAACAGAACTGGCAAAGGGGAAAATGTACATGTTGCACATTTCATGGCCTGAGGACCAGATAATCTGGCAAGAGCCAGACTACACCCAATAATGTATACATCATAAAAAATAAGAAAGAAAATAAAAAATATGCAGATACAACGGTGAAGATAGATACCTCCCCCCAGCCACACACCCCATATGCCTTTATAGTCCACAGAGAGTGGGGCAAGAATAAAGAAGACCATGGGGGAACAGGACACTAATCCACCTAAGGGTGGGGGAGAGGGTATTGTTTATGTCTCCACAGGAAAGGGAGAGAGAGAGTAGACCTCATACAGGTGCTCCAAGCCTCGAGGAAGACGCTCTGCTGGAGCAGTGAATTCACAGAGAAGACAAGGGCGGCGCCAATACCAGGCAGGATGCTCCCGTTCTAGAGGACAGCACTGCAGAAGGCACCACTGAAGATACAGTTCGAGGGGTGTGGTTGGTTTGACCCACCCACACTACGGTAACCCAAGAGGGGAGGGCAAGATGCCAGCAATGGGAGCAAAGGCACGAATTCTTTGAGGAATCTCGATTGTAGATTTCTGACTGGGGACAATGCTTGGCACCTCATCTAAACTGGTTGAGGTCCAAGGGAGCACACAGAAAGCCTGAAGGGGTAACGCGGTGGGGCAGGAAGAGCAATGGAATCTTGAAGGAGGTGTGCTAGCTTGGATAAAATGCTGAGGACTGAACCAGTGCTTTTAGATAAGTGGATTTTGGGATATGGATCCCAGAAAGAAAAGATCCATTATATAAGGGCCTGCTTGCTATTGAACAGAGGGATGCTCATCTACTATGGATCAGGACAACATTTAGACTTGGAATTCTTTGTATGCTCTCCTTTCGACCCCCTGCCCCCATTCTTTTGGTGTCTATCTATATAAGATAGGCAAGATAAGCAATCCCAAGGAGAAGACAATGGGACCGATGGTCCGCGAGGCGTGGGAGAAGAGGAGGCAGTGGAAGGGAGTGATGAGCCCAAACCAACAGGAACAGGGAAATAGCAAGGGATCTAAAATTGACAATGAGAAGGGGGTAGCATCCTTGGCCATGTTTGATCAAATGAAACATATCCATGAGGGATTACTGAGAGGTGAGGCAGGAAGAAAAAAAAGAGGAAGGAACAAGAAAGTGAAAATTATATATATTAGGTACAAATAGAGATATGCATAAATGCAAATATATAAATAAAACTAGTGATATTTGTCTACCTGTTTAGAAATATATTATTAAATTAATATATATTAAATATATGTTACAATTTATATATATATATGTAAATACAACAAGGAAGCAGATGGATTTTGGGCTTCTATATAAATCTTATCTCAGTACAAGGTGGTTGGTTCTAATAATGTGGAATTGTATGATACTCACCTTCCAAACACAATCACTGAAGACAAAATGGTTTTTAAGCAAATGTGAAGAAAGGTGAGGGTACTAAAAGATATAGCATCTGGGGTATTAAATGCTTAAAATTAAACAAGAGGCCATATACAAGGGAAGCAACAAAGCTCACATGGGCACAGCACACCACCCTGTGTGATCATGAGGTGTTGACGGAAAAGTATCAGAAGTTCAAAAACTAGCAATCAAATTGATGTAAAGGAGCATAGGCAAAGAAGAGACCCTCAAACCACCTGTAAGATAATTGGGCAGTCCTTCACAGAAGGGTAACATGGAAGGAAGGGATGATATATCCAGGGTCAAGTAGAGCATGGATTAAACACATAACTGTCTTCTAGTTCTGTAATATTTCCTCCCCTTACTATTATGGTCTTAGTTTAACTTCATTAATCTTGTGATACCTGTGTATATTCACTTATATAATTAATATTATTCAATGAATGAAATCCAGGATAGATAAACCCTACAAAATAGTAACTGGAGTAATGATTTCCAGAGGGTATGGAGAGAGGGAGGGGGGAAGAAAAGAGTAAACTGAGAGCAAGGATGACTATAAAACCACACTTGAGGGCAATGAAAAACAGAATGGCAGTTGAACACATACATTGGATGGTATAAGACATGGCATAAATAATATAGTATAACATAGCATAGCATAACAATAAAATATAATAAAATAACAAGGGTTCCTGGGGGGTAGGTTTGGGGAGGGAGGGGATAAAGGGGAGCTGACATCAAAGAGTTCATAAAAATGTTGAAACTGGTGATGGTGGCAATTGTACAATTATGTTTGATTTAATTGAAATATAGATTGCTATAATATCTATAAGAGCTCCCAATAAAATATGAAAAAAAGGTTGGATGTCTACTAGTTATTTCTGGTACAGAGGTACATAACTGTGTATCATTTTCATCTGCTTTTGATGCTTTTGCATCATTCAATATTTTTCCCAGAGTCTTTCAGGATTTATTTGAGGCTTGAATTTTTCTTCATCTCTGTCACTTTTAGATGTGCTGAGCATGTTCTTCCTTTTTCAGTTCTAAATCTAAATCTTTGCATATTTCATTATAATATTTTACCTTATAGTCTCAAGATGCCAATTGAAACTTTTTACTTTTCCCTTTGACTACATCTTTCTTCCATTTGTCTTAACTACATTATGAGTAAGATCAAGTTTCAGAGTCTGCTCCAGGACCTATTTTGATGTTTTCTTTTTCTTTTGTTTCTGTCTTTTTAATGTCTGAGTTAGTCTGGATAGACTAGGGAGACAAATTCATAGACACTCATATGTGTATAAAAGATCTTTATAAAGAGTACTTGTACATGTATATGTATGGATTGTGATAAGAGTTGTATGAGTCCCTAATAAAATGTAAAAAAAAAAAAACCCACCACCACCAACAAAAAAGAAAACAGCCCACTCCAGATCAAGTCCATAAGTCTGATATTAGCCCATATTTCTGATTAAAGTCCTCTTCAGACTCACAAACACATGCAATGGCATCGAATGCAGGAAGATCACAGGCCAGTATGTGAGAAGTCTTGTGGATCCCGTGGCAGTGGAAGCATCTCAGTGCTGGCAGGATTCTCCGTGTGGTTCTTCAGCTCCAGGGCTTTATCAGTGTAACTCCATGTGTCTTGTCTACAGGAATAGCTCACAGGGAGTGAGCATGTGTCCCACCTCCAGAGAACTATTTATCTCTTTCATGCCTTCAAATTGGGTCATCAAGCTCCAACCTGATTGATAGACCAGACTCCACCTCTTCACTCTTGTTTCAAATGGACAACCGATTATATAACTACCACAATGATGTTTGCTTTCTTCATAAATTTTGTTATAGATGTCATGGCACAGCTCACTGGTTTCTTTTCATTAGTGTTCAATTTAGAAAATCTATTCTTTATACATATTCTTGCAATTCAGGTTGACTCTTATAAGTTGGAATATAATCAAGTTCATATTTTGGCTCATGTGAACTTGTTTTTATTTTCTTCAGCTTCAATTAAAGTCACGTATGAGTATCTGATGGTATGTTCCACAGTCAGTCGCTGGACTAGTGTTAGTTGTTGATACTGAGCTTTTGTAATGTCTCTTCCAATATATGTAGTCAACTCATTTTTTTTGTATTCCTTCTGGAAAATTCATGTATATAGACTCATTTTGTATTGTTGCAAAAACTTAATTGCTAAAAACAAGTTGTTTGTCTTGAAAAAATTCTGTCATGCATAGTTTTTCTGAAAAAGACCATATTTTTGAACTATGCGTCCTACTCTTTGTTTCTGACTTTTGCATTCTAATCACCAAATGCATCTTGTTTCAACTTTGAGCATTTCAGATGAAAGAAGTTGATAAAATACTTCAATTCCTCATCACGAGTGTTATAGGTTGGTGCATAAAGTTGATTAGTAGTTTGAATTTATTTAATTCCTAGAAAGTGGATAGACATAATCGTATTACTGACAGCATGCATTTAGATCTAGATGCAGTGCCATTCTTCTTGATTGTGTCACATCCAGCATGGTAAGCTATATTAGTTTCTCGTTTAAAATGTTCAATACCACATCATTTCAGTTCACTACTGCCTAGGATATCAGTCTTATGTGTTCTATTTCTTTTTTATTTTCCTTTCTTCTAATTTTCCTAAAATCATGCTTTTTACATTCCAATTTCTGATGGTTAGATTTTGTTGCAGCTGTTTCTTCTCATCTGGAGTCATGCCCCATCAATAAACCAATATCCTGAAGCCTCCATCCCACAGGTTTTCCTCCACTCACTTTACCGTAGAGAACTCTTCCTTGACAAAGCAGAGCTTCCACAGTCAACTTTGAGTGCCTTCTGATCCGATTGGCCTATCTTTTTGGCACTTTCCCAACACTATTCTGCTTCCATTCATCTGAAAATATGTCCATACTATACCATATAAATTTTCCAACACTTACCTCCTCCAAACCAAGCAGCTGATTTCTTCTTTGAATTCTGTTCTTAATCTGGAAGCTCTGGTGAAACCTGTTCACTTTGGTGACCCCGCTGGCATTTGAAGCACCAGTGACATCATGCCATCATGGATTACAGCTACCCCAGGAAGGCACACTGCCAGGTAAGTGCTGGGATAGTTCAGTGTGTTCTTGAAAATATATATCTAAGTTCAGAGGAAATCAATAATATTGATATGAATATTAGGGAGTTACCATGATTTGATTACAATTTAAAGCTATTAAAACAGGTATTTTTGTATAGATTCAAAAGAGGCCAATAATAGATTTAAGCTTGGAGTAATTTGAATATTTAGAAACTGTCATAAGAAATGAATAGGAAATACAAAAATAATGAAGTATTTACTTTGTAAGGCAGATGGCACAATCAAGATAAGCTGTCATACCACAAAGAATTGAAAACACTTCAAAGAAGGAGGCAATTATCAACAATATGAACTGTTGTTATTTGATTAACATAAATCAATGTTTGAAATGGATTCCTCTTAGTACGTCTGTAGTCTGTCAGTTTCTCCGTGGAGATTTGTATATTCCTGGGAGGCTGGCCGCTATACCACTCAGACTTTCTATGGCAGCAGGTTGCTCATGGCGACCAGGCTGCAGTGGAGCCCCCAGGCCAAGAACAGACTGTGAAAAAGAAAGAGGCAGCCCGCTTATGAAATATCAGCCACATAAACCTTTTAGGAGTCAAACATTGTCTGATGTAGTTCCAGGTGTGACCCTCAGGTTGGGAGGCCCATACAAAATTAAAACAAAAACTTAGAAAAGAGCTGCCTCCTTCTTAATAAGGAATAGATCTTACTTACATGAATGAAGGAAAGCACTTTCTGGTGGAGCATGACAACATCAGAAGAAACAATAGTAAACATCCTTCAATAGGGGAATAATGGAATGCACGCTGGCAGGGACATTGAAAACCAACAAAAAGAAATGGAATGAGTAATGATCAACATCCAAAGTGTTAGAGAACCAGGTGAACTGGTATTGAACTTTTGAATTGGGTACTCATGTGATCTGCTATGAAAGGATGGCAAATGCAAGAGGATTGGCTTCACATTTATTATCAAAAAGAAATAGTCAAGGTCTACCTTGAAGTCCAATGCTATGTATATTATGATTGTAACTATACAGTTACATGGAAGAGTAACTAATAGAACTATTATTAAAATTTACACACTATATAATAAAGCAAATAATAAAGAACTGGAAGAATGCTACCAATTTCTTAAGTCTGAAATTGATCTAATATATAATTAAGATTTATTAATAATTACAATTAATTGGAGTGTGAAAGTTAGAAACAGTGAGGAAACGATAGTTAAAAGTACAGCCTTTGTAGTAGAAACAAACCTGGAGATTAAATAATATAATTTTTCAAGACCAATAGTTTCTTTATTACAAAACCTTTTAAAAACATATATGGCACCTAGTTAGAGAGCATATACAAGAATCAAACTGATCATTATATTCCAAGAGATCATGGCGAAGTTCAATAAGGCCAGAGTTGACTTTAGAACAGCCAATTACTTATATATATATTCATATTGCAGTTGAAATCCATGAGAGACAATGTACACACATGAGTATATTCCAGCTAAATTTGGAGAACAATTCAAGAAGAGATATAACAAGTGGAGCACTGATAGCTGAAGATTATAGGAATTAGGTACAAGAGCAACATATATGAAAAAAGCAAAGAGCCATTGAAAATTCTGTGGTAAAGGAAAGGTCAAAGTCAATGTTATAAAAGACTTGGAAACTTCCTCTAGAACATAAAGTAGCCGCAGCAAGTGCAAGAGCTGATGAAGTAAAAAAGCTGGACATCAAACTTCAAAAGGCACCGAGACAAGAGTAATTAAACCAGGAAAATGAAATGTTAAAAGTATTGGAACTTCAAAGGGATGGACACATTCAATTTATATCTAACTGGAGAAACATTTGTACCCTCCATTTGCAATATTGAAGACTCAATGAACAAAATATTGATTTTTGCAAAAATTAAAAAGTTAAAACTCACTGCCATTGAGTCAATTCTGACTCATATTGAAACAGAAAATAAGACAGAAGGAATCCATTGAGTCACTGTATCTGAAAGAATTGGTTTACATTTAACCATTTTAAGAGGCAGCATATAATCAAGATCCAATAATGTTGAATGAAGACATTGAATCTTCACTGAAGGTATAATGTAGAAACACCAACACCAAAACCTCACTGTCAATGAGTGAATGCTGACTTCAAATTTATAGGGCAGGGCCAACACTCCTGCGGGTTTCCAGGTCGGTAACTCTTTGTGGGAGTAGAAAGCCTAGTCTTTCTCCCAAGGAATCAATTATGGGTTTGAACTGCTGACCTTGCAGCTAGCAGACCCACATGTAATCACTATGTAACAAGGACTCCACCTCAGGAATTAACAGAATATCCGTTGAGATATTTGTAGAACTAAAAACACTCAAACGTCTTGGCGGGGAAATTTAGAAAGTAGTGTATACAAAAAACCACTAAAAGAGATCCATATCTGTGCTCATTCCAAAGAAGAATGAAGCAACAGAATGCGGAAATAATGGAACAATACCATTGGTGTCGCATGCAGTAAAAGTTTGCAAAAGAGAACTGAAAAATATTTGCAGCAATTCATACATAGGGAGCTTCCAGAAATTCAGCCCAAATTCAGAAGAAGATGTGGAACTAAGGATAACTTTGTTGATGTCAGGTGATTATTGACTGAAATAAGAGAGCACCAAAAAGATATTTACTGCATTTTATTGTGAAATTTAGGTTTATTGTGTCAATTAGACTAATAGGAACATGTGGGCGGAGTTTAATCCAGTTGCAACTTGATTGAAGGGTGACCGAGATAAATAAGACAGCCAGCATCCCAGCTTACCTGTGGGCCAAGGCACATGGATTGTGTCACTAGTGCTCGAGGTTCCTTGGAGACCTGCTTCACCATTCTGCTGGTGTGGCCAGAGCTTGAGCTTGTTTCCCTGTAACACTTGAGTATGAGATCCTATCAGGGTCTGCTTTGCTAAGTAACCATGCCACTGACTGTTGATGGCCCACCCTGCTGTCTGCTGAGGGAAGAGTGGGCTATCCGCTTCCCTGTCCTTGGACCTGAAGCCCACGTGAGTTGAAGGACTTCCAGTATATTAACTGTTCCGTGATAGTGAGTTGAACTGAGCCCCTGTACTGCTGCGTGAACTAATTAGCTGTTACATTTCTTCTTGCTGTATAAACATATAGCTATATAATCATAAGTGTCCTGTTTTGTTTTGTTTTTATCCTCTAGGGAACTGAGGAGAATGTGACTAACATTTATTGACTATTCAAAGGCATTCCACTGTGTGAATTTGATGTAAAACAAACAAACAAAACTATGTATAACCTTGGGAAGAATGGGAATTGCAGTGCACTTCATTATGCTTCTGTGACTGGATTATTCAGTGATTTAAACAGGACAAGTGGTACTGTATATTTTAAAAACAGAAACGGTCTGCATCAGAGGTACGTCATTTTACCATACTTATTCACTTTGCATGCTGAGCAAGTAATCTGTGTGATTAGACCATATAAAGAATGCAGCATCAACATGAAGACAATATTATTATCAAACTCTGAAACCCAGACAACATAATCTGTGATGGTTAGGTTTTATGTCAACCTGCGTGGGTCAGGATTCTCCCATAATGTGAGCTAACATAGGGTGTGGTCAACCCCAGGGTGGGATATTGTATGAAGCATCAGTCGTGGTGGCAGGAAACAGGGTAAGTTACCAAGCCAGCTCCCCACTTCAGAAAAGGAATCCTAGAAAACATTTGCGTAGTTTCAAAACAGTGTCAGATTTTGAAGACTTAATGATTGTAAGCAGAATATTGTCATCGATAGTATTGCAGGATGGGCCACTTCAGTCAGAGGGCACTCAAAATGTGACTGAGGAGGAGCTGATTTCCCAGAACAGAATTGACCGTGGTGAAAGTCCAGTAGCCAGTAGGAGTGGAGACTTCAGGATCTTCATTTGCTGATGGAGCACAAATTGAAATAGGAGAAACAGTTCCCCAAACTACTAGTGATCAGAACTTGGAATGTGGAAAGTAAGGACTAAGAAAAATTGGAAGTGGTAAAATGAAATGGCATTCATAAAGATTGATATTTTGGGTATTAGTTAACAGAAATGGACTAATATTTTCCATTTTGATAAAGAATATCATAAGCTTTTACATGCTGAGAATAATAGAATCAAGAAGATTGGCTTGGCATTCATTGCCAAAAAGGACATTGCAAAGTCACCTAGCCATTTATCTCTCCGACCTTCAATTAATCCCACTTGTGTTTATTGGCCAGTCTGGCACAATAAACTATCTCACAGTGCAATGTTGTCTGTGATAGGACTATGTCTATTCACCTTAAAGGGCATTCAATAACTACAAATATTACAAAATTTATGCACCAACAACAAAAGTTCATGATGAAAACCATTGAAGAACTATACCAATGATGAGTCAGAAATTGATCAAGGCTACAATCAAATGCATTGATATTCATTAGTGATTGAAACAGAAAAAATGGAGACAACGAGGAGGGACAGTCTTTGGAAAATATGGATTTGATGGTACAAAGGGAACTGGAGATTTCATGATAGAATTTTACATGGCCAATGACTTGTAATACCTTATTTCTACAACATGAAAGGAGACTATACACATGTACTTCTCCAGATGAAATACTGAGAAATCAAATTGCCTACGTGTGTGGGAAGAGATGCTGGAGAGCCTCAACATCACCAGCTGTAGGTCTGGCGCAGATGGTGGTACAGATAATCTGTGGTCCATATGTAAGTTCACCTCAAAGTTGAATAAAATGAATGTAAGTCCACAAGAGCCAAAATAGCACATCGTCTCTATCCAACCTGAATTTCTAGACCATCTCATGAACAGAATTGTTTCATTGAACATTAATGACAGACAATCTGGGAGGACATCAAGAACACCATTCATGTAGCAAAAGGTCATTAAAGAGATGACAAAGAAATAAAAGAACAAAGTGGATGTCAGAAGACACTCTGACACGTGCCCTTGATTTTAGAGGAGATAAAGTGAATGGAAGAAATGATGAAGTCAATGAGTGACATGAAAAATTTCAAAGGGCAGCTCAAGAAGACAAAGCTGAATATTAGAAAGAAATGTACCAAGAACAATAGTTAGAAAATCAAACCGAGTCTGTGATTTCAATATTAAAAGACTATGTGCAAAGTAATGAATGACTCAGGAAGCATCAAAAGAAGTGGGAAAAATGATGTGTAGACAATTGAATATCCCTCGCAGACGGCGGGAGGAGATGAGCCAGTCAGGGTGCAGGATAGCACCTATAAAGCATACAATTTCCTCTAGTTCCTTAATGCTTCCCCCACCCATCATGACCCCAATTCTACCTTACCAATGCAGCTAGACCAGAGCAGGTACATGGGTACAGATATGAGCTTGAAGCCCAGGGAATCCAGGATAGATAAACCCCTAAGGACCAATAATGAGCGTAGCAATACCAGGAGGGTAGGAGATAGGTAGGGGGAGAAAAGGGGAACTGATCACAATGATCTACATACAACCCCCTCCCAGAGGAATGGACAACGGAAAAATGGGTAAAGGGAGACCTTGGTCAGTGTAAGACATGAAAAAAGTAATAATAATTTAAAGATTATCAAGGGATTATCATGAGGGAGGAAGGGTGGGAGAGGGAGGGAAAAATAGCTATACCAAGGACTCAAGTAGAAAGAAAATGTTTTGAAAATGATGATGGCAACAAATGTACAAATGTGCTTGACACATGGATATATATATGGAGTTTGATAAGAACTGTATGAGACCCCAATAAAATGATTTTAAAAATATAAATGAAAAAGAAGATGCAAAGAATGCACAGAATCTCTGTACCAAAAAATGACTAGTTGACATTCCACTATGTTATGAGGTGTCACATGAGCAAGAACCAATGGTGCCGATGGAAGAACTTAAAGCTGAAGGGAAACATTAACCAAAAAGCAAGTCACTACTAATTGAATGAATACCAATTTAATTGTTTCAACAAACTCAAGAAGCCCTGGACACATGCATTAGTCTATGCCAGGAAACTTGGAAGACAGTGCTTGGCCAACAACTGGAAGAAATCCATACTGGTGCACATTTAAAACAAAGGTGACCGAGGAGAATGTTCAAATTACAGACCAATATCATTGATTCCACATGCAAGGAACATTTTGCTGAAAATCATTTAACAAATGATTGGCAGAGAGAAGCCAAAGTTTCAGGCCAGATTCAGAAAAGGACTTGAAACCACGGATATCATTGCTGGTGTCCAATGTATTTTGGCTGAAAGCAGAGAATACTAGAAAGATTTTGTGGTAGTTAGATAATTTTAGGTCAATGTGAAGATGTATAATGTTAAGGGGTGAAATCCAACCTCTCCATCAGCCACAACGTAAGTCTGTCTACTTGGGGGTGTGGCCTTCTTATAAGGGGGATCCTGGAAACAGCTCTCTCTGCCCTTTGCCCTTCCTGCCTTCTGGGACTATGTCACTTAACCTGAGAGCGCCGGCACCTTGCAGTTTCCATCAACCTTGCATCTACGCAACTCTGCAACCTGTGATCTGCCTGCATTCTGCGTCATTGCCTGAACCTTTATGAGTCTCAGAGAGACTATGGGCTTGAGTTGGACTTGTTTCTAACATTTTTTCATATATAACTACTTCTTGATATAAAGCTTTTTCTAATACATATATGGGTGTCACTGAATTTGTTTTTCTAACCAACCCCTGCAGGTCTTCAGGAGAAAGTCTAGGCTTTCTAATCTCATAAACAATTACAGTCTTCAAAACCCCTGGAGAGTCTGTATGAGTCAGCATTGACCCTGTGGCAGTGAGCTGAGTTGAGAACACAAAACTTTACTTTTGTTTCATTGACGATGCCAATGTGTCTGACTGTGTGGATCATAACAAGCTACAGATAACTCTGAGAATAAGGAGAAGTGCAGAATGCTCCATTGTGCACATTCAAAACTTGTACAAATGGAACAAAAGAATACTGCATGGTTTAAAATCAGGAAAAGTATGCACCAGGCGTGTATCTTTTTATTTTTTTAACCATATTTATTTAATCTGTATGTTGAGCAAATAGCCAGAGAATCTGGCTTATATGAGGCATATTGTGGCATCAAGATTGGCATAAGGCTTAGTAACAACCTGCAATATGCAGATGACCCACCCTTGCTTGCTGAAAGTGAGAAAAAAAATGAAGTTGTCAAGGTTTTATCTTGCTTGGATCCACAATCAATGCTCATGGAAGCAGCAGTTGGGTGATCACAAGAAGTGCAGCCTGTGTAAACCTGCTGCACAAGACCCCTGTAAAATACTGAAAAGCAAAGATGCTACTTGGACGACTAAGGTGTCCCTGACCCCAGCCATGGAGTTTAAAGTGCTTCTTCTGAGTGTAAATAGTCAGACATTGTGTAGAGAAGACGGAAGTAGAACAGATGCGTTTGAATTGCGGTGCTGGAGAAGACTTGGGAAAGCACCCTGCATGACTAAAGGGCACACCAATCTGTCTTGGGAGAAGTAAGGCCAGAAGGGGCCTGTGTTAGTTGGGTAGATGAGAGAAATGAATCCAGGGAGACTCATTTGTGTATAAGAAAGAGCTTTATATACAAGAGCAGTTGAATATTGAGAAAACATTCCAGCCCAGTCCACATCAAGTCCATACGTCTGAAATTAGGTCTGATATTAGGTCATATGTCCAATACCAAGCTATAAAGTCCTCTTCAGACTCATGAAACACAAGCAGTAATGCTGAACGCAGAAAGGACACAGGGCAGGTGGTGGGAAATCTTGTGGATCCAGTGGCATTTTCAGCATCTCAGTGCTGGCAGGAGTCTCCAGGTGGCTTCTCCAGCTCAGGGCATTAGAGTAGCTCCATGTGTCTTGAAAGCAGCAATGTCTCCCAGGGAGTCAGCCTGTGTCCCGCCTCCAATGATCTAGTCATCTTAGTGCCTCCCAATGAGGTCATCCAGCTGCAACCTGATTGACAGGCTTAACTCCACCCCTTCACTCTTAAACTTCAAATTGACACCAGATTATGTAATTAGCGCAGTGCTTTAGAGGCAAGGATGATGAGACTTCTTGAGTCCTTTGGACAAGTTAAGAGAGACCGCTTGCTGGAGAAAACCTTATCTTTGGTAAAGTAGAGGGACAGGGAACAAGAGGAAGGCCCCCAAGAAGACCCACTGATACTGTGGCAAGTATGGGCTCCAGCTGTTTCCTATGACATTGCCTATGGAGCCGTATCCATCTGATGCACCTTCCATGCCGTTTTGGCGCTTGCTTATCTATGGGAGAAATAGGGGGGTTTGCCTCATAATGGCATCTATAGATCAAAATCTCTAGTAGTGTGAGTGAACCGCTATTTGGAAATCTGAGGACATACCAGCTGTCTCGTTAATGCTGGCATCTTGCTCTTCTTTTCTCCCAACTCTCTCTCTCTTCTAGCACATTCATGGGAAATTAGCTTGGTCATGTCTCTACGGCTACCTACATCAAACTGGGAGCCCGGGTGGTGTAATGGGATAAGAGCTGCTCTGCCAAGGTCAATAGTTTAAACTCAGCAGAAGCTGTACTGAAAGCTCAAGAACAATTTTACTTTATCCTGTAGCGTCACAATGTGTCCGAATTAACTCGGTGACATTGGATGGTAGTGGTGGACACTGGTCACAAGCATTTAAATTAGAAACAACAATACTACCTGAATTTCTAGCAGGGATCTGTTATTCTGAAAATAATTCCATACAAATCTACCTGTTATACTAGTTAACACGTCACCTTTATAATTCAGACTCTTAGCTAAATCTCAAACTGACTGCCATAAAGTTCATTCTGACTCAAGGCAACCTTATAAGACAGGGTAGAGCTGCCCCTTTGGTGTTTGAGACTGTCACTCTTTAAGTGGAGAATAAAGAGCCTCATCTTTCTCCCATGGAGCAGTGACTTCCAGCTGCTGACATTATCATTTTTACCCCAACAAGTAACCACTACTCCACGTTTAATTCACAGAACTCTTAGATCATAGCCCTGATGCAAACAAATTCACAGCGAGCCTCTAAGAGACAGCAGAACTGCCCTTCTGTGTTTCCCAGGCTGTGGATCTTGACGGGAGTGGAAAGCCTCAGCTTTGTCCCAAGGGATTCCACCAGTATCTACCTGACAGCTCAGCCTGGTTTATTTTATGTTTTTGAAATGTTTCCACATGCTTTATTCAATCTGTCCAAGACCTTCTAATGTGCTCCTTTTCTGAGCAGTTGGCCGTGGCCTCCAGGGATGACCTAGTTCTTTTGCTCTCACGCGGATGGTGCCCTGCCTGCTTCTACTGACCTTGGATCCAGTTGACTCAGCACCCACTGGCCCATAACTTCCCTGCTTCCTAATTCATTGTTCAGGGTCATTGACCTGCATCTGCTTGAGTTTGAAGAATGGCCCAGCGAGCATTGAACTTGGGAACTTGAGTTGAACTGGGTTGAGTACCTTCTTGGTATAAAACTGCTTCTTGATATAAAGTTTTCCTTGTGCATAGATGAGTGTTGCTGGGTTATTTCTCTAAGCAACGCATCCTAAGACAATATTCATGGATGCTTGCAGCAAAGATAAATACACACATATAAGTACCCTCTTTCAAACCTATACATTATCCATGGCCACACTTCCCTTCTCCCTCCCACACGAGTTCAGATTTTGTGTCTATATATCTACTCATAGATCATATTTGGGCAGGACCATGGGTATAACAGTATTCACCTCTGGTGGCTTTAACTGTATAAGACAAACCTTAAAAAGTTAAGGAGCACAGCAGAAATATCTAGAGTAGAATGTGAACTATAAAATATTATATCTTAAAAGTTTTCCTAATTCAAGCTTCATTGATATAGCCATTAAGGTAGTCTCTAATATTTTCACTCTTGGATCATAGTTCTTCTGCTGTCTTTTACCACATCCTCAAAGAGATCATTTAAAATAATATCACTCTAAATATAGCAAAATATGGGATGGCTCATTCAATAATCCTATCAACAGATTTTATTGATTTCTTACATATGAAATGGAAATTTCTGGACATATGGAATATAAATATATAAAAGAGGTAAGACAACAAGTGTAGTAGTTACCTAATCTGGTGTCATTTTGAGGAGTCAGAGTGTAGGGGTGGAATGTAGCCTGTCAATCCAGAGATAGCCAATGATATCTCAGTGTGGGCATGGCCTTTTCCTGAGAATTCTGGGATCTGCTGATTTTCCTCCTGGAAGATTGGAGACAGTTTCTCTGCTGGCTCCCTGATAGACATCCCTGAGGAGAAGCCACATGGACCTACCGTGATGCTGCCTTGGAAGCTGGAGAAGCCATGTGGAGACTCTGCCAGTGCTAAGATACTTATGCCACTGGATCCAAAGACTTCCTTCCCACTGGCTTGTGATTGCCCTGCACTCAGAGTCAGCGCATGTGTTTCATGAGTCTGAAGAGGACTTTATAGATTGGTATTAACTATATGGGCTAATACTGGACACAGGGATGTGATCTGGACTGGGATGTGGCCTTTTCTCAATATCCAACTGCTCTTGTATATAAAATTTTTTCTTATACACATATGCTAGTTTATTAATTTGTGTCTCTAGTATACCCACACTAACACAAGCACCGCAACAAAACAAAAGTAAAGCCTTGCCACCAAGTTTAGTAAAAGCTGATAAACAATTGATGAAAGGTAAAAGTAAAACTCTCCCCAAAGTAGTTTGGGATTATCAATGCATAAAATATCACATTTAAAGGGAAAAAGTTGTGGGTAGTTGTAAATATTAAAGAGAGTGTTCACAACAGGCCTCAATGAGGAGCAGGAACAAGTAGACTATCACATGGCAATAGCTTTCCTGGCAGGAAGTCTTATCCTTGAGGAAAAAAATATGATGTAAGGGAAACACCTGCTGAAAATCATGGCATTTCCTCATCTGGTTCTAGAGAGGGTCCGAGAAGAGTGTTCAGCTGAAAGGAGAATAAAGAGAAGAAGAAGATGACAAAGAGAAAAAAAAATGCGCGGAATGAATTTCTGCCTTAAGAATCCCAGGTCGGTCTCTGATACAGCAACACAGACAAATGTGGCTCTAGTTGGGGTAATTAGGAAGCTAATTAAAAACAATTAACCTAGCCTCCCCCTACAAAACAAGTAGTGGAGAGCTACAGCTCACTTTGAAAGTTTACATTTCTGGTAAAAACACCCTTCAGGTAATTCATCCTGCTGCTGTGTTAATTGCAATTCACAACACAGTTTCACTCAAGAGAGAAAGAAAGAGAGAGAAATCCTGAATGAAATCACACGCACATAATTTTTTTAAGATAAGGAGTGACAGTAGACTTTTAAATAGAAGTAAGAATACAAGCTTCAGGGGAAATTATGGATTTTTACCTTATTGAGAGAGGAATATATCATTGAAAATCATATAATAGCTAAAGAGGAATTGACCCAGATTACATGTTATGTAAGGATGTTAAAACACATTAACATCCACCCAACGCACACAAATATCATTATAAGTGTTTATGCTCTGTTTCCTTTTTAGCTGCATAGGACACACATTAGCAGCATTTTATTTTTAATCATTTTATTGGGGCTCATACAACTCTTCTAATTTGAAACGATATGCCTTATCTATATCTATACACCAAATATACAAATAAGCACAGAATGAGAGGTCGATCAGACATTTATATTTCCTTACATTTGCTTCATTGGAGTTTTTGGTTCTCTCATTCCCTTGTCTATCAGAATTTGTCAACAGTCTTTGAAGTAGTTACAACGAATCCTGCTGTTATAGGTCTAACTAAGAAATACAAAAATTCTGAAATATCTGTGGTCATTAGATGATTTCATGTCCACTTGAATATGTATGAAATGTCGAGAATATTAGAAAGATAATCACATGTTTGATCAACTATGCAAAGGCAATCAATTGTGTATCTGAAAACAAATTATTAATGTCATTGTTGAGCAATGTGAGCACTTGGTTTGATCCAGAACACTTGGTTTGATGCATTGGGAACCAGTGCATAGGCCCGAGGCAGTCCATTCAAGAGAACAAAGGAGTGGCGATCGCTGTGAGTGAAAAGTGGTGGCTGCAGTGGATGCATGTTTCCCCTAATTATGACATCTGTATGTGGAGCCAATGTCCCAAGATGGTGAATTATATGAGAAGGAATATGCACCTGTGATTATGCAGCTAACACAAGCTTGCTGGGTGAGAGTGAAAATGATTTTAAGCACTTACAGATGAAGGTCAAGGCTAGAACCATCTGTATGGGTTACATAATGGAAAGCAAAATCCTCACAATTAGAAGAATGGTCAACATTATTAAAAATGGAAAAAATATTGAAGTTGTGAAGAATTTCATTTTAGACTCAATCAACACCAATGGAAACTGAACTCAAGAAAATGAAACAGCATATTGCATTGATGAAATCTGCTGCAAAAAGACCTTTTAAAGTGTTAAAAAGCAAAAATAAAAAAATAAAACACTTTGTAGACTGGGATGGATCTGCCTGAATCACCTTATATGCATGCACACGTTAGACATAAAAATTGAAGATAGGGTAAGAAATTGTGCCTTTCAATTTCAGTGTTGATGAAGAATATTGAATATATCATGGACTATATCAACAACAATGAAACTCTTAGAAAAAGAATAACACGAATGCTTTTTTTTAATAGCCAGGAAGGTGAGAATTGGTCTCATGTATCATGAACAATCTATCATGAGGATCAGTCCAGGGAAGGACATCATGCTAAGAAAACTACATGATCAGGGAAAAGAGAGCTTCTTCACAAGATACAATGACATATTGGCTGACATATTGGCTTCAAATATGGGCTCACAGTAACACAGTAAAAATCGTGAGTACAGAATAAGATTGTTCAACTGTGATAGCGTTGAAACTTGTCAAATGGCACTAAAATACACTGACACTATGTTGTTTTCTGCAACTAAATGCCTTTGCTGAACATTTTCTAGTCAACACTGCACCACTGAGACTCCTTGTATATATACTCCTGACTCTGTTCATTATCTTGGACCTGTATGTTTATTCCTTATTGATGTTCTACTCTATTGATCATATTTGCTTAATAGCAAATTTTGAAGCCAATTAGCATAAATATTATGCTTTGTTATTCTTCTTCAGAACTTTGGCCCATTCTATTTTCATATGCATTTTATAATAAGTTGATAAACTCTATAACACTCCTACAGTAAATTTCATAGAAATGACATAAATTTCTATATTAATTTTTAGGGAATTAATGTCCTAAAACTATTCAATATATCAATCTATACACATGATAGAGATATTCTTTTATACCTAGCTTTTTAAAATATTCATTAATGTACTTTTAAAAAAATCCATAATCAATAAAAAATTACAACAATCGTGTATCCTTTTACACACAATGCACCAGTAAAGCAAGCTCTAAACCACAGTTTGTCTTCAGTTTACCTCCAGTCCAAGTGACATCTCCCTAAGACACTATTCCCATCGCAGTAGCCATTTTAAGTCAATCTTCTTTAAGTACCCGGGTAGTTTCTATAGAAAATGCTTTTCTTAAGATGAAAATCCATTGAGTTTGCATAAGGAGAATAATATATATGCAAATACTTATTCATTTTAAAATAAATGTCATCAATATTATGTCAATAAGCATAGTCAAGGTAAATAGAGGAAAGAGCTGGGAGGTGAAGGGAATTTATGGAGGTCTAGAAAAAGACATGTACATATGCAAATATACATATATATGAGGATGTGGAAATAGATCTATGGGCCTATATTAATAGGTTTAATATTAAGGTAGCAGAAGGACATTGGGCCTCCACTCAAGTACTCCCTCAATTCAAGAATATTTTCTTCTATTAAATTGGCATTCTATGATGCTCACCTTCCTGACACAACTGCTGATGACAAAGCAGGTGAATAAGCAAATGTGGTGAAGAAAGCTGATGGTGCCCAGCTATCAAAAGATATAGGATCTGGGGTCTTAAAGGCTTGAAGGTAAAAAATCTGCCATCTAGCTCAGAAGCAACAAAGCCCACGTGGAAGAAGCACACCTGCCTGTGCGATCATGAGGTGTTGAAGGGATCAGGTATAAGACATCATCAGAACAAAAAAATCTTACCATAGTGAATGAGGTGGGGAGTGCAGAGTGGAGACCCAAAGCCCATTTGTCGGCCACTAGAGATCCCCTTGCCGAGGGATTTAGGGGAGGAGACAAGCCAGTCAAGGTGCATTGTAGCAATGATGAAAAACACAACTTTCCTCTAGTTCCTAAATGCTTCCTCCCTCCCCACTATCATGATCTGAATTATACCTTGAAAATCTGGCTATACCAGAGGATGTACACTGGTACAGATAGGAACTGGAAACACAGGGAATCCAGGGAGGATGATATCTTCAGGACCAGTGGTGAGAGTGGTGATACTGGGAGGGTAGAGGGAGAATGGGTTGGAAGGGGGGAACTGATTACAAGGATCTACATGTGACTGCCTCCCTGAGGGACGGACAACAGAAAAGTGGATGAAGGGAGACATTGGACAGGGCAAGATATGACAAAATAATAATCTATAAATCATCCAGGGCTCATGAGGGAGGGGGGAGTGGGAAGGGAGGGGAAATATGAGGACCTGATGCCAAGGGCTTAAGTGGAGAGCAAATGTTTTGAAAATGATGAGGGCAATGAATGTACAGATGTGCTTTACACAATTGATGTATGCATGGATTGTGATAAGAGGTGTCTGGGCCCCTAATAAAATGATTAAAACAAAACAAAAAGAATATAGTATATGTATATTAAAACTAGTTGAGAATTTTTAAATCCCATTAAATGCTCCATAGATTCTTATGTTAACAAAGAAATATAACCTCAGAATTTTGAAATATGTGAAAGAAAGTCTAGAACTAATTAATTTTAAGCATTCAGGTGGTTTAGGAGAATTAAACCTAAAATGTATACTCTTGTTTATGTGGATAGTTCTTGTATCTATACACAGGTGACTTGTTACTTGTAAAGTTTTCTCATGTTCCATTTTATCAATAAACATTAATTGATCTCAAATTTAAATACTAATATGTTGCTTTCATCATAAAACATTAACTATGTTTTACAATAATATACACATTCGATATATTAAAAGTATATGAGAAGTGGCACTTTGTAGCCCTTTGTGTTCTATTTATTTAAAAATGAGGCATTTATTGCACATTAATTTTTAATGAAATGTGTTCATGAAAAGCAGATATTACCCCAAAGTTAAATAAATCATGTACATCTTATTTTCCAAGACAGTCAATATTCTCATATATAAATGACACTATGAAATGCCTAGTAGGTATAATTCTTATTGCCATGTCAGCAATAAACGTGTGTGTGTGTGTGTGTGTGTGTGTGTGTGTGTGTGTGTCCCAACAGTGTCCTTCAGAAGTTGAATTTGCCAGGAAGGTATTCATTAGGCAGGGGGTATATTCTTAATCTGTTCCTTAACAAACTTATGGAACCGTGATAAACAATTAAATGTAACATTACTGTAGCTATGAAAAGTGTATAAAGTGCAAGCTTTTAGCCCAATATCTAACATAAAATTATACAAATATCATATCTATATTATCTTACATGCATTTAAAAGGGTCATGATTATTAATAGTTTCAATCAAATTGAGATTAACCTGAGAAACTCAAACAAAATAATGTATCTTTCCATAAATTTATACACTCTTGTAGGTATTATCTTATAACAAATATGGTATAATGTTATTTAAATTATGTGTAATTATAAATAGTTGAAATACCTCAATATATCAGCTGTCTTATTCTTAATATTTTTAGTATTCAAAAAATGAGATCACATCATTTATCATCATTTATTTTTTAGTCCCTTACATTAAAATTACAATATTATCCTACTGAATTTGAGTTTTACATAGCAGGCTTTACTTTGACAAATCTGCCTGCATAACCACATGGTTTGTACATGTCATACACAAAATAAGGACATGTTTACATTCATAATGACAATTTTAAACTATTTTATGCAGCAAATAACAAATTATATTAATTTTGTTTTAAAGTCATGCACAGAACAAATCACAACTTTTGCTAACAAATCCTATATGAATCACCTTCCACCTCTCTCTCTCTCTCTCTCTCGTTCTCTTCTGCTAATGATAACAGATGGAGAGTGCAAAGAATTAGCAAAACATTGTTTTATACAGGAAATCAGATTGAATCATTATTAACAACAAAGTTTTATCTTATATTCAGATTGTGTATACAATTAGCTGATGATATTATAGGTTAAAATCACTTGAAATTGAGGTTCTGATCATATCTTTTGTTTCTGAACAATGAGGACAAAGCAACATGTATATCTTAGTTTATGGTTTATAGTTACATAGATTATTCCAACCACTTTAATAAACCATTTATATAAAACTTTTATTTCCCAGTGTACATATAGATTGAGAATGATAAAAAAAAATAAACTGTAAAAAGGAAACAATAGAAAATACAATGACGTACTACCTAATGTGGCCCAATGAGATTTCTGAGAAAGAATTTAAAACATAAGAAAAAATATATATATATACAAACATACATATACCCACTGTCATCAAGGTTAATTCTTATTCATGGTGACCCTCTATATGTTTTCAGAAACCATAAATTCTTCAACGCTTCAACTGTCTTCCACGGAGCTCCTGGCTTGTCGGTTGTGCTGACCTTCTAATCAGTAGTCCAATACTTCTTTTACCACAACACCAGGGTGCTCTGGCTTTATGTCTCCCGTTGTCAAATTTTGGGAATTATAGACAAAAATTTGCACATAAAACTCAAAAGACTGAAGAAACGTATGTAAAGTTGTAGTCTGTACAGGTATGAACCAACTTTATGTGTCAACTTGGTTAGCCGTTTGTTCAAACCATAGTCTAGTTGCAATGTTGGAGTTGTGAAACAAGAGCAACAAGCTCATCGGTGAACATGGCGCTCCAGAGGGTTGTCACCGTGGTGGCTCTTTGAAAGGACAGTGTCAAGTCAAATTGCAAAATCCTTTCTTCCCACATTTCTCTGGGTGAGTAGAATCCTTGGATATTTTGGGTTGTTGTTAAGTGCTTAACCTTTACCACCCGGAAATTCTCTTGACATTTTTGTTTTATATTTTGTTCAGTGCTACAGAGTCATTTGTGACCCAGTGACCATTTGTTCCACAGGATAATACATGAGATAAAATCTTCCCATTCTCTAACTAGTATCTGTCGGCCCTTCCTCTAGGACCAGTCCGACTCTTCCTGTGGGCGTCCATGCAAATGATCAATTACTCTCAGGTCCTCCTTGTTCACTGCACAGTTTCCACAAATAAATGAGACAATTAAAAATATGAGGGCTTGGGCCGAAGTGCTCCTTAGACTTCAAGATGACATATTTACCCTTTAGCACTTGAGAAAAGATTTTTGTGCAAAAACATTGCCAAATGCAATATTTCATTTGATTTCTTTCCCCCTGCCCATGTATTTCCCCACAATTTTATTGGCAAGCAATTTACATATCATTTAACTCAATAGTTCAATCATATCAAGGAGAATTGTACAATCACCTTCACATCAATTTCAGAGCATCCCCATCCTTATGATTTAATTGCCTTTATGGTGATTTATACAATCACAATCCACTGTATCGCTCCCTCACCCTCCCATCTTCAATAGTTACTACCCTTTCCCTCCCTGTCTCCCACCCCCTCCCACCCCTCTACTCCCTGTATCCCCTTGTATACATGTTATCATAATGCATCCACTTGTCCAACAGAAAATAATAAAAAACAAAATCACCCTAAGGTGGTAAGGGAAATAATATAATAATATACAGACAAAAATACTAATAAAGCATAAGAAAGAAAAGATCCCAACAATATTAAAAAAAGGTCAGGGAAGAAATTGCTTTCATGGAAACAGTAAGAGATACTTGCACCAGAACAAGTGTCAAATTGTATCTAGCATTATCAAGAGTACAATGGCCTCCGCCGGACAGTAAGGCTGGTCGACTATTACCTATGGACACAGTGGATCTACCAGTGGCTCAGTCTGACCAGCTACTCGGCAGATCGATTTTGGGCTCTCACCATTCCCCATAGACCACCACAAATTGTGTGTTCATAATTTTTGCTTTGAAATGCGCATGTTTTAATTATCACCTTGGGATCACACATGCTAGTGTGCTTCTTCAGTATGGACTTAGTTGACTCCTTGCTGAGGTGCTACTTGTTTGATTATGAGCCATTAAGAGCCCAGACACTATTCTGATTGATTGCTTTGGCTAGGGATTATCATCAAGGGGAACTCTCCTCCTTCCTTGGGCTGCTGTGGCTTCCATCATGCAGGCCTCCAGGGGCCCGTGCAGGTGTCTGCAGGATGCCCCTGAGGTAGGAACAGCACCAGCCACTCCCCACACTGGTGAGCCACCGATGTGGGGGGAGAGTGGGTTGAAGGGGAAAAAAGCGGGGAGTTACTGCTGCCCGGGCAAGGGAAGAAAAGCACTGGCATCACTGTGAACAGGAGCCATGTGCATGCTGAGCACAGCTGCATTTTATATGGGAGAACCAGCAAAAGAGAAGCCTGGTGTGTGCAAGACCTGGTCTCATGTCCCAGTCTCCCAATGTGGCTTCTTTACCTGCAAATCAGGCGATCCCACAGCAAGCTGTCCATCTGGGCGATCCTACATCGGCAGAATCTTCCCTGAGCTCCTCATTTGATCTCATGACTTTTATTTCCATGAGCATTATTTGTAGACCCAAGGAAAATGAAATCCTTAACCAGTTTAATACTTTTTCATTGATCATATTATTGTTTATTAATCCAATTGTGAAATTATTTGCTTTTGTTATATTGCATTGTTCTCTATACTGAAGCCTGCATTCTGTATCATTATCAATGAGTGCTTAAATATATGTAAATCAGGAACATGGCATTGGATAGAGTAGATTAATTACTTAATATCATGTCATATAATTGCCTTAAGTTTGATGTAATAAAATACCACCTCTTCTAATAATTTTGTCCAACATAAACAGTCATTTGGATCTAAGTTTAACTGACACTTCAAAAAATAAAGTATAAAGAAGGAAAAACAGACGTGAGAGTTGCTCAAGATGATTACTCATTGCAAACACTTGGTGAGTCATAGCAAGCCCACAGCACAAGGTAGAGCTGTCCTCGTGCGTTCCCCAGACTGCAACTTTTCAGAGGAGTAGAAAGCTCGGCAGCCGAAGCTTTTAAACCGCTGACCTTGCAGCCCAATGGCTATGGCACCAGGGCTCACCATCAGTGTTCACTTCAAAATGCAGATTTAGATCACAAGGAGTGTTTATGGTCTGAGCCTACTAGTCAAACTGACTGCCATCAAGTGGATTCCAACTCGCAGGGACTTTTAGATGGTTTCCAGGACAGTAACTCTTTCTGTGAGACGACTGACATATTTCTTACCCAGAATGGCGGGCTCATTTGCCCTGCTGACTCGGTGGTGAACAGCCCGATGCTCATCACTTTCTCACCAGGACTAGAAAGTCTGTTAAAAAGAAAATATAAAAGAGCAACCAAAAGTTCTGATTTTTTTTTTAAACAGAAAAAGGAGTCACAAGAAATCAAATGGGACTGTAGTTTTGGATAAGAATATATAGTTTATTATGAGTTAGACTCTGTTGCTGTTGGATCCGCCTAATCGCAGAGCCTACACAGGCTCGGTGCATAGCCCATTAGGGCTCCTTAGTCTGCTGATAGTCCCTGACCTTTTCAATAGTTAGTTAAATCCACAATGTGAATGCTTTTAATTCATTTCACCATCTAAATTTAGGTGCTTCTGAGGTGCCTTTCAAGATCATGACTGATTAAGATGCATCCATATCAACAAAATGAAATATTGTATTTTGAAAATATTCAAGATATCTTTGCCTCAGATTTACCCATGTATTACATCTTTTTACTTTTCCCATTCCACTTACCTGGATTTTGATTACGTAGAATGAAATTGCTCACAGTTTCAGTTAATTCCCCTATTTAGCAAGATGCGCTGTACATGTCTAGTGTGAAGACTTTTATTTTATTCGTAGTCAGATGAAATGCATGAAAAAGCATGTTGTCTTATTTTTACTGTAAGGGTTTTACATGGTTTTTATTTGGGGCAAGCAAAACCATGTCACTTGTGCATCGTGGGATGTTAGTGAGTCATCCTCCAAACTTGATGCTGTAGTTTTCTTTATAGTCTGACTTCTTAGATTATTTTTCACTATATAGATTGAATACATTAAGCATCAGGAAGGAGAGTAGAATGGAGAATCATGTTTATCTATTTAATTATGGTGCCCCAAAATAATGCTTGTACATTCTCTCTTCTTCCCTCCCTCCTTCAATCACTCCCCATTCAGCTGTCAGAGATGGTTTAAAATATAAATTCTTCTTAGGAAATGGCATAAATTTGACAGGCATGTGAAATTTGGAAAATGGATCTTCCTTATTTACAGAAATACTATTAACTACTGAATTATTTTGATTGACATGCAAGTTTCACATTATATTTTGTACCTCTGTGCAGTATATAAATGCTGTTTCATACTAAATAAGACCATATATGTGAAGCAGGTAATATGACAGATTGTTTTACAGCAATAAACCAAGGCTCACACATACAACTGTGGTGAATTTTCTAAGCTAACACTGTTCTATAAAAATTCTAAAATTTTTATTCCAATTTTAGTTTAATAATTATATACTATTACCAATAATAAAAGCATATAAAAGTTTTTAAAGGTGTTTTATCCGAAAGGCACTCAGATGTAATCATCTCACTAAATCCCTATATAAATTCTTATTTTAGGAAGTATTACCATTGCCGTTTCACATTAGAGCGTGTGTGCTCGAGGCCACCCAACCACTAAGTGATAGAATTTGAATCACACACAGACTTGTTGATTAAGAAAAGTTGAACACTGTATATTTTCATAGAAATTTCAATTTTCTGTATTTTTCCATAAAAGATATAAAGATAGGCTATGCATCATTTTCAAATGCACCATGTATCGCTTTCTTTCTCTGAAGCATGTATTGATACTTTGTTCACACTGAATTCATTTTACAAATCCTTTGTTTATAGACATATATACAGGTTAAATGGAAACATAAAAATACCTCATTGCCATCAAGTCCAGTCCAACCTAGAGTGACCCTATTGGGCAGCACAGAAATGTTCACGTGGGATTCCAAAGGACTAACATCTTATGCGAGTAGAAAGCCGTATATTTCTCCTTCCGGGGACCTGCTGGTCTCCAACTGCTGAGCCTGTGGTTCGCATGCCGATGTGTAACTCCTACACCACCACGCCTCAGGGTTCCAGCACTCAGTTAAACCGTTTCTGTTCTAGATTGAGTTCTTCCTTATGAGTGTTGATGCAAACACTCTACAACTTCTGGACTATATCTCCACTTACAATATCCTGGCAAAGTATCACTGAAAGGCAAAGTTGAAATGTGTTCTTAAAGCAGGATTTCAGTTTGGCTACTACAGCATTCAGCAGAAGGATAAAAAGAAACATAAAAAAAGTCTCACCACACTTCTTGTAAATCTGATTCCATCAAAAATAGCTTCAGTATATTCCTTAACTTTAGCAAAATGTTTCACATAATTTGTTTTAATTTGAAAATTAACTAAATAAAACAAAGACCCATAAAAATCATGAAATTCGGGGACATTAATCTCGTAAGATGAGCTCTGGTGGCACAGTGCGTAAAGCGCTTGATTATGAACTGGAGCCCAAACCTGATCCGTGGAAGTAGGATGTGGAAATCCGCATCCTTAAAAACGTCACCCTTGGAAACTCAATGGACCATTTTTATTCATCCCTATGAGTCAGGATCGACTTGACAAAAGTAGATGTTTGGTGTTGGCTAGGAGAATTAAACCAAACTCCAAAATTAAAGTTCTAAAATTTGGCTTTATGCTCCTCTAATTGTTTTCTACAATTTTAAATTAGGAAGATATATCATTGCATGCTTCATTTATTCTTTTTTAACTTTCCAAGAAGGGATCTTCCAAAGAGTAAAATACTCAGTTGCTGAAAGTTTGACTCATATTTTTAAATCTTGCTGTCTTGTATTTTATAATCACTAAAAAGTGAAAGCAAAATAAATGATTATAAGCGACACCTGTGAGACATAATGGTTATAGGTTTGGAGGGAAAAGTAGCTATGACTATAATGAAAGCCAGTTGTAATTATGCAGTGATTAACAACTGTATTTTCATTTTATTTTTGGGTTGTCATAAACATTCCCTTTTGAAGTTGCATTAATATGAACATCAAAAAAATACCAATGGCTCTTTTGAATATCCAACGTGTTTTGCCTGAGGATTATGCAAAATAATTTTTAAAGTGTCATTAAGTGATAATATTTAAGCTGTACACTAAAAAAAATTAGTTAAAATTCTGATCAGTGAAGCATGAAGTTAGTAAGCACACCTTACTAATTTATTATGCATACTGCTACACTGTATAAATATTCTATTTATATTCCTATTTTTATAAACTAAGTATGTAGGACACCCTTTTTACCATTATTATGATATATACATATATTTTAGTATTTATGACAGAATAGTTCTTTGAAAATTTAATATCTGTTTTGAGAAACATTATCCAAATTTCATTGTTGAATATTGTGGCAGTTACATACTATCCTGTCGAATTGAGCACAGGGGTGGAGTCTAGACTGTCCATCAGGTCATAGCCAAAGAGGCCTCAGTGTGGGCATGACTGTCTCCTGAGGATTCTGGGAACTCCTGTCTTCCTCCCTGGATGCAGAACACATACTCTGTCTGTTTCATATTCCTGATGACAAACCAGTTGGAGCTACACTGATGGAGCTAGAGCCCAGAGCTGGAGGAGCCACGTGAAGACCCATGCCAGCACTGACAGGCCTCCACCATCACTGGATCCACAAGACTTCCCACCCACTGCTCTGTGATCAGCCTGCATTCAGCATCATTGCATATTTTGCATGACTCTGAAGAGGAATTTATAGACTGGTATCAGACACATGGGCTAATATCAAACTTATAGACTTGATCTGGACTGGATTGAGATGTTTTCTCAATATACAATTGCTCTTTATAAAGCTTTGTACACATATGAGTGTCTATGAATTTGTTTCTCTATTGAACGTGGACTAACACAATTCTGAATCTTCAATCTAGTCAAGTTTATTAACACCTTTAGTAAAAACATAAGACACATCTTTTCCTAGTGTCTGAAAGTAAGGTTCTTCGGAATACATACATACATACAAAAGCACATAATTTTCTGAAAATATACATTTTGTCTTATCCTTTCATCTTCTGTGTAACATTTATAACCTAATGGTTAAGCAGTCAATTTGTTTCCTTATTGTTGTTAGGTGCGATCACGTTGGTTCCAATCAGTGGTGGGAGTTAAAACAACCAGTCCCCTGCATAATGACCACTTTAAGCATAAGGAAATATACTGAAAGGTAGTTTTTTATTTAATGCAGTTCATACTTTAAAAAAACAATAAAAGAGGTACACAAAACCAGATTTTAAGAGTTTTAAAATATTAATGAAAAATCACTAAATAATACCTGACAAAAATAATACCACTGTTATTTAAGATCATTCCTTATTGATCCTTGATGGGTATTATTGTTGGAGATATTCTGCACTTTTATGTGAACATCATTGACTATGTGATTTATCCTTGGCCATCTTTTCACTGTAGGAGTAGGATCCCATGCCATTAGTGATTGGCCAGACATTAGTCATTGAGGTAGTTAGTTTATTGTGCCAACCTGGCCAATAAACACATGTGGGATTAATTGAAGGGCAGAGAGATAAATGGCTCAGCGAGTCCCACCTTTCTGGTTTCTTGCTCTTTGATCAACAGACCAGTGTGTGGCTGCCTTGCTTGTTCTGTGCCTCAGTTTGCAAGCTACATTACCTGTGGGACACCTAACCCGTGGACTGTGAGCTGTAATTTGAGGTCCCTTTAAGACCTGGTTCACCACACTATTGGAATTTACATCTCTTGAGCTGGGGACTGTGGGACCCTGTGACCTGGCTGACTGTTGGTGACCTCCCTTGCTGTTTGCTGCCTGTGTCCGGATAGCCTGAATTGCTCTACAGATGACTACCCGACAGCCCTCAAGACTTGAAGGACTGCCAGTATCTCACAGATGTCTCACCAGAGTGAGTTGCACTGATCCATTTGTGCTGCTTTATAATATAATTAACTGTTTATTTCTTATGTTATCGATCTATCTATCTGTATAAATATATGTAAAATTATTAGCATTCTGGTTTTGTTTCTCTAGTGAACTCTAACACTGGCATGGTGTTTGAGATATAAGAAACAGAAGATGTTTATGAACCTACTATGCTTACCTTTGAAAATCCCTTTCCACTTTTGCTGAACTTACAGTAATTGTTCTAACTATATTTTTAATTTTTAAACACTTCCCAGAATTTCATAATTTGCTCATAATATTTAGGGGGAGTTTGGGGCATAACACAAAGCTGAAACAAATGACAGCATGTCACCATGACACCTATTTTCAGTGTGTTATATGCTTGTTTACTGAAGTCATAAATACAAGGCAATAAGAATGTAGTAGCATTTCATCCAAAGTGTAATGAGACTTATGAAATGAACAAATAGATATTAGAAGCACCGTTCTGTCTTAACTTTTCATATCCCTCGAAGGAATGAACATTACTACAGGTGCTTAAAATATGCTGTTGCATTAAAAAAGAGTAAGGCCCTCAATATGTGACTTCCACCTGAGAGAACCCTGTTTACAAGTGCCGTTTTAAGAAGCACTTTGCCAAACTCAACCCAAAATTTGATATTGTTGTGACAAACTGATATAACCTGGCTGAATCACCACTGGTTCTGACCCATAGCTCCGCTTTGAATGAAGAGCAGAGGGAAACGTAGCCCAGGCCGGCAACACAGTCACACTTGTTCCCTTGCTTGAGCCGAGTGCTACAGCTGTGTCTCAGTTCACCTCACTGATGCCTTCCTGGCTTTCGCTGCCCTCTGCTACCCCAGAGTGCTTCTTAGAGGCAAGCAAGGCAATAATTCCTCTCACTCCTTTGGACATGTTGTAAGGAGAGACCAGTCTCTTTAGCTTCATTAGTGTCTTGATAGATTACATGCTTTTAGTGACAGGCTGTCTCAAATTTTATTAAACATTGGAAAATCATGAAATAGATGATTTCCTTAAGAATGTAAAGCTGTTTTAGATAATTCAGGAGAAATCCTGGAAATGACTGTTATATCTTAGCAATGGTAGGAATGACAAATTTCAACACATAGTTTACATTTTAGGTGGTTGTATATTTCTAAACAAAACAGAAACCATTCTTCACTCAGCGACGAAATCAACTTTTACCAAATGATGCCTGGCTTATGTTTTATAAAGAAAGCAGTAACCCTCAAAAGACAAATAAAGCGGAGAAAGAACTTAACTGATCAAAACAAAAATCTACTCACACTTTGAGCTTGCAGTATTTGTTTTCCATTCATATTTATTTACAGAGAATTGACTTGCTTCATAAATATCAAATTATGCTCAGGCAAAAAAATCTACATATACATCAACAAATACCCTTTGTAACATTGAAGAGTGTTTACAGCAATAACTTTGAAGAGTGTAGCAGATCAAAGAGTGGTGTGATTTTTGTTGCCTTAGATTTCTTGTCTGAATATTAATTTTAAAGCAGACTATTAGCTTTATAATGTGAATAATTGGAAATGCATTAGATGCTACTCAGATAAAGCTGACCATGAGCATATTTCATTCTTTGTGAAGGTCCATATATATTATCAGAAATGACTTTCTCAAAACTTTCCAATGATGTGCTGTTCTTTTCTGAAGTATACTAGTGCTATGATTTATTTTGAAGGGATTCTCATTAAACTATGCACTGTTGTACTGAAATACAAGATTACACTGGAAATGCTGATGCAAATATTTTTCACATTACTCTTTAACTTGGTTGATTTTCTGTGAATGTTAATCAAGGGCAAGTGCTTACTCTCCATCTACATATATATAAAGATTTTATATATTTTTATTATCTCTTTCTGTGCTGTCAGTTTTATAGACAGGTCTGTAGATAAATTGAATGGAAAAAATATTCCTAGGCAAGGTTTTAAATATCTACCTCTTTTTAGTATAGGTAATCTATTTTTCACATTGTTCATAGATGTAAGCATCTTTCTTTGTGAAACAAAATGGAGGCTATTGATTTGAATATATTTAACTAAATTATTAGTATTTAAATATACCTTAAAATGTCAATATTTAATACTGTAACTGTAGTTGAGGATATAGTTGCATAGTGCATCCCACAGTCAAGTCTCTTTAGAAAATACATTAGAATAATTTTCATGTGTATTTGGCCTAAATTTGAATGATTTTGTATTCTTAATGGTGCATCAAAAACTTTCACTTTACAAGTATGCTCCTTATTTTAATATATTAGCTATATTTTAAAATAATTGCCCATTAATTAGTCCTTTTAAAATATTGCTTATCGCATGCTAAGGAAGTAATTCTTCCTTAAGTGACAATGAATTTTTAATGATTTAATTTCCTTTTAAAATACATGTAGCAGTCTAAATATAAAAAACACATAATTATATAGCTCATTATATGTTATGTGTTATCTCTCCTAAATCATTTGGGTTCTGTAGAAAGGAGAAATAATGTCTACTTATTTACCTATCTACATTCCTTTTTTCTGTCTGCTTTGATAAGTCACATGGCCTATAATTCTATAGCTAGAGGATGTACTAGCTGCATCTGTCATATATATTCTTATAGATATACATGACAATAGTAAATGTATCATATGTCATTTTATGTGTTCATAAATATTCTGTTAATTAGTCAACCACTACACAATTTTATTGGGTTAGAAATGTTTAAATGGACCAGGAACTCACAAGCAGTCCAATAAATCATAACAAAATGACCAATGAAAAAAAATTCAATACCTCAAGGAGACATAGGATCATTTGTGAATTGACTTTATCAAGTTTTGCATATTGTTAGTTTATTCTATAGATAAAATGAAGCCTTGGGAGCATTGCAGAGTCTCTAGATGGTGCAAACGGCTCGAGGTCGACATGGCCTAATTAGCAGTCAAATCAAGACCGAGCAAGCCACATAAATAACTAGTCTAAAGTTGTGTCATTTAAATTCACTTTACCACGGAAAAAAGATCGACACACTACTCCTACAAAGATCTCAAACAAGAAAAGAAGCTCGTGAAGAAGTCCTGTTCTGACAGACGTGAGGCTGCCATGCATCTGGAAATCTTCATGGCAAGGAGTTAAAGGGAACTGCTAGACTTGTTAAGTTTGCCTTTGCGTAGCTTCTTGTTTTCATAAAAATGAAAGTATCACGTATGCGTACAAGGAAAATGTTTTGTATGCCTACTCAGAACATGCAACTCTCAGAAAAAGGCATACTCATTTATGTAATCCATATTAGAAAAGTAGTTTATTCATGTATTTCTTTTGTGGGAAAAAATAACTGAGAAACTATTGCTACTTGTGCATTAGCTGTTGAAATTAAATTATGAATTAAAGATTATTCCATTTTTTGTATGCAATTTCCCTTTCCCTAAGATTTAAAAAAATGAGATTATATTAAATTACATTATCAGTACTACAAAAGAATTAGATGGATATAAGGGTGTTTAGAAAAATTCATGAAAAAATACTATTAGCTCTTCACTTTATTTTTCCAGGAACAATCTGAGGACCCATTTTATATTATGAAATAAGTCAGTATGGACATGTACAAGTCAAAAATTCATATATGATACATATTTTAATTTCGTGTATAGTATATTTTGGGCAGTGGTAGCTTGGTTGCAATATTAGATATTGTAGAATAAAAGACTAATTTGCATATTTCTTTAAAGTAATTTATTTACTTCTTTGCTGATGGTTGAGAATGTAACACAGAAAATAAACATGATATCCGCCATTCCTGAACACAGCATTCAGCGACGATGAGTACGCATTGTTCAAGTTGTGAAACCGTTCTCACACAAATTTCCTCAGTTCTTCCTCCTCCATGAACAGAAACTCGCTGCCTCCTAGAGTCCCAACCTACAGCACAGATTGTTGTTGCCACTTTTGCCCCATATTGACACATCTTTGAAAAGCATCCTGCTCAAAGCGCATTGCTTACAATTCAAAGTCTATTGCTTGGTTTTTAAGAAGATTTCAGATGATACTTTTATTTTAAGCTTTAAAGATTTTGACAGGTCAATAGTTTCAGAGGTTTGTTTCTCCTCTACTTATCCAGAGAGTGGGAAGTCCATGACAATCTGAAACTCTGTGCTAGATTTTGAATCGATAATGCCAACATTTTCTCAATTATGCTATTGAGAAACAAAACAACAGGCTTAGTAGCTTCGGTTTAACTCTATATATGACATTTTTAAGAATTATATTTTAAGATATTTCTTTTTGGTCGAATGCTTCTTTTGCCATTTTGTAATCCTTATTTAGGTCTGCATTGACTCAGGAATTTCCCAAGTAAATCCTATAATTAAAAACAAATCTCAACCATGGTCATATCAAGTCTCATTATCTACAGATGTGTTTGCTAAAACATGACCCAAATTTAAAAAAAACAAACAAACCAAAAACCTTGAACTCTATTGGATCAATTAAAAGGCCTGAATTGAAGTTCACAAATCTAATTAAAAATCTCTAGAATAAGATGGTATGGGGGTTCATAAATGACAATTAATCCAAAAATGTCAAGAATATAAATTAGAAACTAATTAATTAAATATTTCTATAAGTTTTATACTTGGGACTATTTTGGTATTTGTGGTAGTTACATAATCTAGTGTTAATTTGAGAGGATTGTGATTGAAGGGGTGGGATCTGGCCTGCCAATCAAGATATAACCAGTGAGACCTCTGTGTAGGCATGGCTTTCTCCTGAGAATTCTGGGAATTCCTGTATTTCTTGTTGGAGGCTGACGACACACTCTTTCTCTCTTCACTCCCTGGAAGACACCCTAGTAACAAGACACATGGAGCTACACTAGGGCCTTTAGCTGGAGAAGCCACATGGAAATCCCTGACAGTGCTGAGATGCTTACACTGCCATTGGATCCAAAGACTTTCTACCCAATGGCCTGTGATCATCCTGCATTTGGTGTCATTGCATGTGTTTAGCGAGTCTGAATAGGACTTCATAGATCAGTGTCAGACATATCGGCTAATATAGGACTTGTGGACTTGGACTGGACTGGGTTGGGATACTTTATTAATGTACAGTTACACTTTATATAAAACTCTCTTATACCCATATGAGTTTCTATGGATTTATTTCTCTAGTCTACCTGGACTAGCACAGTCTTCTAAAAGTATCCTATGTATATAAGTAACTATGTTTCTCATATTTTTTCAAATTGTTTAATTTATGAGTTTAAAATGCCACGACTCTCTAATTTAAAGCTCCTTTTATCCAGGTTAGCAAATTCAGAAAACCTGAAAAGAAAAGCTAATGAGAATTGACCTACGGCTTACAAAATAGAATAGCAATAGGTTTTCTGCAAAGTCTCAAGGAGACAATTTTGTGTCTTAATAGATTAATATTTCAATGTCCATGTTCATGTTTAACTTAAAGGTTTGGTTTTTATAACAATATGTGGCTACTCCTGATGTTATTTAGCTATAGACTATAAACATTGATACTTATTATTCTTAGATATATATATGTTATTTTCAAACATTTAGCCTAATCTTATTAATATTTGTCCTGAATTTGGCTCTTGTGGAATTTGGGATAACCCATGTATGAACCATTTGCCCCTTGACACTTTTTTGTTTTAAAATTTGGGTTTTAAAAAAAGACCAAAACAAACAACAAAAATGATGCCCAAATGCCATTTTGAATTTGAATGATGGTTCAGAAAGACTAGTAGACCATTTGTCTATGAGCATTTTGCCTTATTGAGAAAATAGTCTGTTTACAGGAATAGATTCCAAAAAAGAAAATCAGACCAGCCATCTGGGTTTAGGGAAGATTTTGTAATATGCTAATCTTTCCTCTGAAACAATGATGTAATTGCTGGATTCTTTTAATTCATTTATAACTCCTTTGTTTGTACATCTAAGAACAATTTTTTCAGAGGACTCCTCATCTTTGCTCGGGTCAGGTTTTTCTGAGTGAGTGAGAGAGATCCCAGTAGGTCCTGCCAAATAACATTGTCCCAAAGCCACCTTAATTTAATTCATACTCCTAAAATGAACTTAGTGAATTTATATGGAAATTCATGTGGTGGGGCAGTAAATCTGTCTCTGAGAAAAAGATGTTACTTCAGCTGTTGGGTAATATAAGAAAGGACTACCTGCCCTTAGAGAAAACCCTTAACATTACATGTAAGGATCCCCAATAGAAAAATATGTCTTGTATTATGTTGCTAGTCATACATATTTTGATGAAACTTAGTGCCTGTATTTGATGATCTACTTGGATTTTAGATTCTGTCTTCTGAGATGTACTGTGTTCTTTATAAGTCATCTCAGAAGGACGCAATTTAAAATCCACGTTAAGCGAAACAGAATTTCCCTTAAACATACCTGCTGTAGATCAAAGGAACAGAACTATTCCTTTGAATCATTCTTTTTAAGTCAAGACACTTTAGTGTGAGAAGAAGCAGGAGACTACAGTATCATGGTCATGGATTTTGAAGCCCTTGGATTTTGGTTCGAATCTCTATTGTTTTGAGGTTGCCCAAGAACTGGCAACTTAAGAATACCATATTTACTGTCTTTACATTTTATCTGCTTTTTGTGATGTGTGTTAGTTCTGCAAACAAATTGTTTGTCTTAGTGGATTAGTATTATTGAAATTGTTACTGTGATAGATATTTTAGTGCCAACATGGCTCTCTTCAGGACTTGGGGGCAGAGTTTAGCCTGCCAATCAGGTCACAGCTTGATTGGAGGGCAAAGAAGATAAATGACTCTGGTAAGTAGACCAGTGAGCTGCTGCCTGAGTTAATTGTTCTGCCTCAACCATGTGCTGCACTGCCTGTGGGTAGAGTCAACCAGTGGATCATGGTAGTGGATCATGGTGGATCATATGACTTCTTTTTGTTTCTCTGAATTCAGAGGAACATGAAAGGACAGCTATTTGATGACATAGAAAAGGTGACCAAAAAAATCCAACAATGGAGATGCTGCAAGACATCCATAGAGATGTTAAAATATTAGTACAATAGCGAAGTCTGATGAAGAAATCAGAGGGTTCCCTGAGATCAGAAAAAATAGCATCTGGCTTGTCTTATATTACAGGCTTGTCTTAAACTGAGCAATTATCTAATTGAGGTATCAGCTAAAAAGCACATCAGCCTTTGGAATCAAAGGATTATTAATAATATATTATATTATATATTATATTAATAACATAATCCATGATCAGGTGAGGGAATTATATGAGACCTTGAATTCTGAGCACCACATTTGCAGAGATTATGGATTGTGGTGAATGCCCAAATTCCATTTGCAGTGTTCCCACATGGAGTAAATCTACCTTAAATTCCTTTTGATCATTGACCAACAATTTAAAAAAACAGTCCTCTGGCACAGTACATTGGAAAATGGGTTACCTCAACAACTAACTAGCCATTTCAGGGAGGGAAAGAATCTCTTACAGATTGGCTGGGTCTGTCCTTAATGGAGATCTTCATACTAAGGACAATTTTGGGAATTGCACTGTCATGAATTATGCTCTGTCAGGGGTTCTTTGACTGCCTTGATTGGAATGTCCTGGACAACCCTTAAAATACCTTCTATCAAACATACTACACATGGTGCAATCATGGTTCTATTTCTACTTCTGTAGTCCCAACTACAATTATGATGATAATTTCCTTTGTTTCACAGCTTATTTAACTACTATCCTGTCTGTGGATCCTTTGGTGCCATTCTGACCTTGTACTCGACTCATCTAGATGTGTGTGTGTCTTTGTGTTGCTCTTGTCCTTTTAAAACCTTATAAATGTGCTTCTTAAATCATAAATACACTAAAAAGGAAGATAAAATAAAATATTTTAATACACACTAATTGGAAGGGAACAGTAGAAATGAAAATATGCATGAATAATAATGAAAATATTCACTGTCAACAAGCATGACATACATACAAGTACAGCAAGATTCACATGAGGTATAGTCAGACTGAGCTACTGGCAGATTGACCATAGCCAAAGGCAAGAGTCACGGGCAGCCCTACCAGTAGGCAGAGCTGGAGAGAACTGGCTACTTGATCAGTTGCCCTCCCCATAGACACATCCTAAAAATGTTCTGGGAGCAATTGTATCTCATGTTCCATGACAAAAACTGCTTCCCTGGCTTTTTGAATGTTGATAGGGGTATTCTCCCTCTGACAGATTATTTGCATTTCTGCCTTTACACGAATCTGATTTTATCCTTACCATTTAAATGGTATTTGTTTTTCAGTATTTTATGCGGGTTTTCCCAGCTGTGAAGCACAGGGGAGAGGATATAAAAGGATACTAATTGGTCTAGGTGATACAGGGAAAATGAGAGAGGGGGATGGGTGTTCGGGAGTACATGAGGAAAGCTGAAGGAGGGAGAGAGCCCTGGAACTGATAATGATTACACAGCTCACTTTGGGGCTAAACAACCATGGGGTGAGGGAATATTCTAGGATAGATTGGTTGGTAATTGTACAATTCCCCCTTGAAATGTTTGAACAGTTGAACCATTCAATTCTATAATACGTACATTAGGTGCCAATAAAGTTTTGGGGAACTAAAGAGTAGAAAAAATTCAGATGGGGCTTATAGATGGATATTTTATAAAGGATAAATATGACATTTAATTCTCACAGATAAAAAATACAAGCAACCTTGGAAATATGCTAATCAGATCCCTCCAAGAGAACATGGTTGGAGGATGGTAGTTAGTGGACAGAATCCAGCAATGCCAATGTATCTTCCATAGTCACAGTATTCATGTGTCACAAGGACATAGTCTCCCTCTATTTCTCTACAGATAGTAAGTGAATACTGAAGGGGCATCAGAGGGAGACATTTCCACCTACCTAATTCTTGAATGTGTAAAATAATTTGCGTATTGTTTCAAGTTACTTAATTATCTGGTGAGTGGTTACAAAGAACCTAACTCAATCAAGTATTTAGCTATTATCATAAATAATTTTATATTAATAAATCTGTGAATATAATTAAAATAGAAAATTCTTATGAATAAAGATATAATATTTAATATTTATCAAAATTAGATAATGAGAACTAGATTTATTCCATGAGGATTAGAAAAAATCATTTTTGAGGAAGCATGACCTTAGTAAAAATCATCACCAGAATTTCAATTGAATAATATTGTGAAATAATCTTAAAGTATTAGAAAATTTTTACTAGAAAGCTACTTCTTAGCCAAGGAACTTTGTTGATTTTATAAATCAAATTAACATGCTTTGTGATGAATTTTATCATGAATATTAGTATATTTTGAGACAGAACAATATAATTGAGGGATTTATATATAAATCAATTTTGAACCATTTATATGAAATTATTCTATCATTTATTCTAACACCATATAAAATTGAGAAATATACTAAGCATTTATTTATAGTAGGTGGATCCATAATAAAAACATTTTTTATGTTTTATTATGATCAGAGCACTTAAGCAAAAACAACATAAAAATATTCTTGAAGCAGTGATAAATTTTATTTAAAATGGCTATTTTCAAAAAATGTCTCAATTATTAACTGGTGCTATAATTAATCTTCAGTTATCCATGTGGAATTTAAGCAGGACTAATTCACAGACAATGAAAGATAAAATTCTAATTGCATAATAGTTTTTACATAACAAAATTAATGATAATAGAGAATAGTTTGCATAATGTTATGCATGTCATTAAAGGTCATGTTAAGACAAAAAAGGAAATAAAAATTTTAATGGAGGGGCACAGATATTTTAAAGATAATTATTGAGATAAAATATAAAATTCTAGATCAACATGTACATTTTAATAATCCTATATAATAAGAGATGGATGAAAGGAATTTCCTTCTCTTATTATTCTAATCTAAATATTCTCTAATGGGATGAATTTACTCCCAGCAGAAATTTATTTTTTAGTCTGTAAATATTTATTATATTCTATTGAAGTATTTCCTAAAATGACAATTCTTTTTTCAAAAATGCTTTCTTCAGAATTGAATGAAAGTTTACAGAGCAGATCACTAGTTTTATATTCAATAATTCATATACATTTTGCTTTATATTATTTATTGAAATTCCTTCATGTACCATCACCTATCCCATGTCTTCGATATATTTTCTAATTCCACTAATTTTTTAATACTTTTGATTTTTGCATTTGGGTAAATGATGTCCTTATTATTTTTTAAAAATTGATCATTCTAAGGTGTTCATGCCTCACTATTGTTATTGTTTCTCTAATAAATATATTTTTTGGCAGAAAATTGAGCCAAGCACATGAGTTACTTTCCACATCTTAGGGTGACTAAAGGCAATGTTCTCTGAAACATGTTTGTTTTTTATAACATGGATTATAACTGGCATCTATTGAATACAGATGATGGGTGCTAAACTGTATGAAGCCCACAATAGAAACCCCCCCCCACCCACACACACAGAAAAAAAAAGGGGATAAAAATAGGATGATCCAGTTCAACATGTCAATGGTGCCACAACTGAGCGATCCTCTTCAAAACTGTCTCTCCTGATGCAGTTTCATTCTTGTTTACATCTCCTTACAACTCGATGACTCCATGGTTCACTCACCTATCCAACTATGTTTTTGATTTTAAAAAATTAAAATAATTATTGACTTTTTCTTAAAGGCAACTGAACTCATCATCTTCTCTGAATTCCCACTAATATTCATTGACTCAGTGAATGGTGTCAACAGCTACCTAGTTGAATGTTCATAAATATAGAGCTGTCTTCAATGGGTCAACTCTCAACTCCCATTTCTAATTCAACAAGTGCTCTTATTAATTGTGACACAAATAACTGTCAAAGCTGACAATATGTACTCATTGTTAATAACTATTTTACACACATCCCTTCTCCTTACTTCTCCAAGTTGGACACACCCCATATACACCCAACAAGGTTTCACAACTTTACAGTTGAATGGTCTTCAGTAAGGAATAACATAATTAAGTTTGCATGTTGGAAACATAGTTATCTGTGTGTGGGTGTGTGTGGGGTAGGTCAGATTGACTAGAGAAGTAAATCCAGTGACACTCATCTATGTGTAAGAAAGAGCTTTGAATCAAGAAGTACTTGTACATCAGGAAAACATGCCAGCCCAGTCTAACTCAAATCCATAAGTCCGATACTGGTCCTAAATCCTTCTTTAAACTCACGCAGCCACATGCAATGAGGCAAAAATGCAGGAAGATCACAGGTCGGTGGGTGAAAGTGTTGTGGATCCAATGGCAGTACAAGCGTAACAGGGTCCAAGGCTCAGCATGGCTTGTCAACAGGAAGGTGAAGGAAGAGAGAGAGTGGCCTGCATCCTGAGAGCCATTTATCTCTGTGGCATCTATAAACGAGGTCATCAAACTGCAACCTGATGGACAGGCTAAGCTCCACCCATATTTTCTTGTGGATGCCATATTGGCACAAAAACTTTAACTATCACAAAAGGGTTTGAGAAATCACTAGCTTTATTTCAGAATAATTGTCATGATATTAAATCTACTGATGAGCTTCCCTGATATATTGGTTAAGTAATCAGTAGCTAATCTTCTCTTTGAGTTAAAGATACAGCAGTCTGCTTTGGTAAAGACTTAGAACTATGAAACAGTGTAGGCAATTGTCCCCTGTACTATAGGAAACCATAAGATAGAATCCATGGTAATGTATGGTTTTTTGGTTTTTATGTAGTCTCAACCACTAAAATATTATCAACTATTTTATAAATGTCCTAACATTCTTGTTGAAATAATGGTAAACCAATCAAACTTAATGGTAATCCAAGCATCATTCAAATGTGAAGATGAAAAATATAGAATGGGACAAAAGCTTAAACAAAACTCAAACATTGCGAAGAACTGCCTAATTATCCTGAATAAGTACATCTATATCCCAAAACATAACTAGAATCTGGAGGAATCAATCTGACATACTGAAATTAAAACAAACTTGATGTGGCAATTACACAATCTGTCATCTTGCAAAGGGGTGCAGTCTAACCTGTCAATCAGGTCATAGTTAATGAGGCCTTTGGGTGGACATTGACTTCTCCAGAGGATTCTGGGAACTCCTGTTTTCCTCCCTGCAGGCAGGACATACACTCACCCTGTAAGACATTCCTGATGAGAAGCCACATGAAGCTATGCTGCTGGAGCTGGAGGAGTCTTGTGGAGACCCACACCAGCACAGAGATGCTTCCACAACCAGTGGATCCACAAGACTTTCTACTCACTGGCCTGTGATCTTCCTGCATTCAGTGTCATTGCATGTATTGCATGAGTCTGAAGAGGAACTTATAGATTGTTATTGGACATATGGGATAATATTGGACTTATAGACTTGGTCTGGACTGAGCTAGGACGTTTTCTCATTATACAATTAGTCATTTATATAAAGTTTTTTTCCTATACATATTTGAATCTATGGATTTCTTTCTCTAGTCAACCTGGACTAACACACTTGACTACTTCTAGGAGTCACAAAGAAATTATGTTAAATATATCATAAACATATCTAAAAATATATCATTTTAGAGGAGTCCTGGTGTTTCAGGGTTTAAGTACTCAGTTGGAATATCATTGTTCAAAATGTTTGTTCAAAATAGTTATTAGATAGTTTCACTAAACAACTACTGAAATGAAAATTTACACAATTTGGAAGTAAATTTTTTAAATATGACTCTTCTGTTCACCTTTCTGTTACTACTGCTAGAATCTTGGATGTGGTTACAAAAATAGGCTGTATGAATACTAATAGAGGTGATTGGTTAGTTAGTATATGTAAAAAACTCATCTCAGAAGCTAAAGCCGAGAGAATTCTTGGGATCATCAAGGAAAAACCAGCAGTGGAGCATGATCAGAATCCCTGCTTGAAGTGTCAGAATCAGTAGACACCATGCCACATCAAAAACAGCAGCTGAAGCAAGGAGACCATGAGACAGACAAGAAGAGCATCGCTGAGACTGTGAGACTGTGAGACTGTGAGACTGTGAGACTGTGAGACTGTGAGACTGTGAGACTGTGAGACTGTGAGACTGTGAGGCTGTGAGGCAAAGCAGTAGGCTGGCTTTCTGGTCCACAGATGCAAATGCCAAGGAACCAGATGACTGAGAAGCTGAGTATCAGTACTGGCTGCTGATGGCTGAGGAGAAGTGATGCTGTAGACCATAGGCTATATCCTTAATGTTTTCTAATTCTGGCTTTTGTAATGTGTTAATGTGCCTAAATAAACCTCTATAATTGTGAATATTTTCCATCAGTTCTCTGTGGCCGCTGTAATATATTATTGAACCAAATGAAGAAGTCAAGGACATGTCAAAGGATAACTATTGGTGTCTGATTGGGTAAGGAAACAGTGACCGTAGAGGTATGTCTGACCTCTGCTTTGTGACAATTGGCCTTTAGCACGTGCAGAGACAGATGTTCCTACCTTGTGTATCCAGACAAGGTCAGATGTAGCTCAATGCCATTTTAAAAACAAATTTTTCACAAATCACCATTTATTAAAGAGTAATCAAATGTATTTTATTACTATAACTTTATAAATTACATCCAAACCAATCAAACTCATTGCCACTGAGTCAATTCTAACTCATAGTGACCCTATATAACAGGGTAGAACTGCCCCTGTGAGTTTCTGAGATTGAAACTCTTTATGAGAGTAGAAAGCCTCAACTTTCTCTTAAAATTACATAAAAATATTATATTGTGCCATATATTTATAACTTAATTGGATTCTTAATCTTATCTGATCTAATATTTGATATCCTATTACTAATATTTCCTGAAATATATTGGTTTTATTCTTTGAAGAAGTCCTGCTGTTGTCAATGTTGTATTTTATAGTTAATAAGATTCAAATAGTTTGGGCCTTCTGTTTTTTATCCTTTAATAAAGTGCCCTAGTGGTGCTGCCAGGTAAACTTTGGGTTGCTAATGCAAAGGACAGTGGTTCAAATCTGTCAGTTGATCAACTGGAGAAAAATGGAGTTGTCTATCTTGGTATATGTGTTAGTCTGGGTTGACTGGAGAAACAAATCCAGAGACACCTTATATGTGTAAGAGAGTAATTGTTGAAGAACACATCCCAGCTCAATCCAGATCATGCCCATATGTCCTGTATTAGTCCATAAATTCTTCCACAGAATCAGCATATGCAATGAAGTCAAAAGCAGGAAAATCACAGGCGGGTGTATGGTGAGTCTTGCAGATCCAGTGGCAGTGGAAGCATCTCAGCGCTGACATGGCTCTGCCAGCTCCAGGACTCTGGCTGCCATCACCATGTCTCCTTTGGCTTGTCAACAGGAATGTCAAGCAGAGAGAGTGCATGTTTTGCCTCCAGGGAGGAAGACAGGAGTTCCCAGAATTCTCAGGAGAAGGCCATGCCCACACAGAGGCCTTATTGGCTATGACCTGATTGACAGCCTAGACCCCACCCCTTTGCTCAAGTTGACAAGATTATGTAACTGCCGCAGTATAGATTTACAGTGTCAGAATTTCTATATAGGGTCACTGAGTTTGACCCTGTTTAGGGTTTGACCCTGTATAGACACTTTGGCAGTGTTTTGTTGCTACTGTTTTGTTTTAATTTGTAGATCACAGGGTTTCAATTAAGAAATTACATTTTCTACAATTTACTGGGCTAAAAGTACACAAAACAAACAAAAATAAACTCAATGCCATTGAGTCATTTCCAACAACTAATGACCCTGTAGAGCAGAGGACACCTGCTCCTGAGTTCCTGCAACTGTAAACCTTTACCTGAGTAGAAACCTCATCTTTAGCCTGAGAGCAGTGGGATTTGCAAATGCCCATCTGAAGCCCAATAGAGAACCCAGTATTTCACCAAGGGTCAGGGATCCTGTATTTATTGGGTAGGGTCAGTGTAAATTATTAATCATATATATATTTGAACTCTGAAAAGTCTGGGAAAAATAGAATGAAAACATAAGATAATTTTTCCACTTTTTAAAATATAAATATTGTCACCTTGAATGAAATGTGGAAATTTTGTCCTATTTATTTTCACAAATATTGCATAGTATTCCATCATTTGATTACAACTTGTTTACAAATAATACTTCCTTAAAATATCATAAACCTAAATTACTATATGACACTTTGCCAAATTTAGACGTTAAAAATAGTTTAGCTTTTAACTAAACTCCCTTTAGCTATGAACTGTACCTTTTCCAATTACAAATAGGTATTCCTTCAAATAATTTTCAGAAGATTTTATTTAAAAATTGAATACTTATACAACTTAAGTTTCATTATTTAATTTTTTAGTTGCTTCCTTGATATTAAAAAGATACATTTGAAAATGAAAATCACTGAAATCTGAAACAACATTTTAAATGCATCTTTTTAGTATGTCCTTGGGCAATTCTGCCCAACCCCATAGGGTGGCCACAAAGATGTCCTTGGGCTCACAAAATTCTACCATGTGAATTTCCAGCTTCATTTCTATCAGAAAGATCACATTTTCAAACTACTCTTCCTTCCTCTTTGTTTCCAACTTTTTGGCCAATCATCAAAAATTATCCATGCATCATGATTGTATATTTGATTCATTTCAGACTGAAGATGTTGGTAAAATTCTTTAATTTCTTCATCACTAGCTTTAGTGGTTGGTGCTTAAATTTGAATAATAGTCATATTCTTTAGAGTATTGAGAAGCAAGGATCTTACTTCGGGCCCTAAGGAGTACCTGAGCTAAGCCAGAGTATTTTCCATTCCTCACAGGGATGTGGACGTTGGCCATGGAATAGGAAAGACCAAAGAAAATTCAGTGCATTTGAACTGTGGTGCTGGGGAAGGATATTGAAAACACCATGGATTGGTCCCGATAGGAGAAAGGTTACACATTGAGCTGTGGTCCATACGGTCAGCAGTCTGGAACCACCAGCTGCGACCACCAGCAGCTCCAAAGGAAAAAGACTTGGCTTTCTACTCCCTTAAACAGCCACAGTCTCAGAAACTCACAGGTATTCACTGCGAGTCAGCACTGAATCGATGGCAGTGAGTTTGGTCTGTGGAGAGCCCAAAGGACAAACAAATCTGTCTTGCAAGAAAAATAACCGGAGCGCTTTTTAGAGGCAATGATGGCCAGACCTCTCTTACATACTTTGGGCATATTTTCAGGAGAGACCAGTCCTTTGTGAAGACATCATGCTTGCTAAAGTGGAGGGACAGCGAAAAACAAGAAGACCCTCCAGGAGATGGATAGAATCCCATTACAGACTGCATTGTTCTTCAGGACAGATCTTGAAAGGTCATTTTTGAGGATGAAGGCAAACCATTCCTCATGATGGTGCCATTCTTGGCATAGTCAATGAAATGATTTTCTGATTCAAAATGATCAATATCAGTCCATTTAAGCTCACTCACTCTTACACTGGAAATCTGAATGCAATCTATTTCATTTTTAAGGATTTCCAATTTTCCTAGATTTATACTCTGTACGTTCCAAGTTCCATTAATGAACTGATGTTTGCAGCCGTTTCTTCTATTTTGCAAATAAACATGAGCAGATGAAAGTCCTGAAGCGTTACTCCCCTGGCTTTACTCTCTCCACGTTGCTGTGAGCAGCTCTACTTTGAGACACCAGTTCTTCTCATTCATATTTTGCATGTCTTTCAACCAGAGGTCCTTATCTTCTGGCACTATGTCCGGTAATATGATGCTTCTTTTCAGTAGATTTTCAGGAATGGGAATTATTTCAATGGTATCTGTAAGGTTTTCAGTGACTTATCCTCTAACATGGACAGCCTATTCTTATTTGTAATCTTCTCTTAGTCTGGACATCATGCTGAAACCCAAAGCTCTGGGTGATCCTGCTGGTGTTTGAATTACCAGTGACCTAGCTTCCACTGTCACAGTAACTCAAATCACTGCAGTAGGGCAAACGAATAGACATGTGTCAGTTTGTAACTTACAAGTAGCATCCAGTAAAAGAAATGCACATATATAATTATATGTAATTTGCAATCAATATCACTCAGAAAATTTCAATAATTTTCAAATTCTGAATATTTATGGATTATTTGTGCTGCAAATCAATTCCAGGGACATTTCTATTTTATAGTTTTCTTTTTTTATAAAAATTCACATTGTATATAGTAAATAATTTCTCTGTGTTTTACTATATTTATGCACTTAAAACCTTGGTCCCATAGTATGAAATGGGAAAATTCTACTACTCTCTTAAACCCCTTTAGTCCGTTTCAGTCCATGCCTCCCTGCACAAGTAATCATTGCCAACCATCACTGTCTTGTGATCCTGCGACTTTCTCTTTGTAAACAATAGCAAACTCATTGTATGTGAGTCCATTTGGATTTATAGCAACGCTCTACGATAGAGTAGGACTACTCCAATCAGCTCCCAAGGCCTTAATCATTATGGGAAGACTGCAATCTCTTGCATAGAGGTATTGGTGGATGGAACAATCTTTGTAACAACTTCATGCAAATGAAATCATTCAAGATGAAGATTTCTGTGTCTGGCCGCTTTTACTTAAGATAATGCATACATTTGACATTTATCACGCTTGTATGCATTAATTAGTTCTTTTCATGTAGCTGTAATATTCCATTGTATGAATATATTTTATTGTGTTTAAAATATATATATAATTCAAGTCACTGTGGTAAATATGTAGAAGTGAGATTATTGGGCTGTAGGAAAAGGAATGTCTATTTTAGAAGAAACAGCCAAACTGCTTTCCAACATATTTATCCTTTTTATTCCTTTGAGCATTCTGATCATTCCAGTTGCTTTGTAAAATTCCCAGCATTTATCATTGTGATTGTTTTCTATTTAATTTCACTCATTATATGAGGTTAAAGTGATATAAGATTGTGGTTTTAATTTGCATTCTCAGAATGTCTAGTGATTTGGAGCTTGTGCTTAGGTACTTATTTTCTATTCATTGGAAGGACATTAAAAACTATTGCTTCAAAATCATAACAAAGTGGTTAGAATATGGAGCTTTCGTAACCTCTCCTCCAGGTATTTCTGTGCTCTTTAATTTACAGTATAACCAAATGGCATTTTTAATAGCCTCAAGGGACTTAAATAATGTTCCTTTGTTATGTTCTTTAAGTACGAAGAGAAACAACAGCAAAGTCTGTAGGGTCAAGTGAAGAGTTTTAGGACAAAGGGGCGAAGGAGTGCCGAAGAAATTCGTGTAGCCAGCTCTCACTACCGCCAAAGACCGAGCAGCTGCAGTGTTACTGTCAGAAGGAAAGTTCCTAGGTGCAACTTTCCTGGCGCTTCTCATAAGCTCATTTTCAATTTTCTGAAAAATTCTTCATAATAAGCTCTCATGAATCTCCTGCATCCTTTAAGAAAATATTGATTCCTTCCTATGGAATCCTCAAAAACCTGTGAAAATAACGTCCTGTGTTTTGATTTGACGTGGCTCCGACATCCCCTGAAAGTCGCTGCTTTGATGGGCCAAGTTTTGGAACATTAAGAAGGCTGAGCTGTGTGTTACTGTGCGAATTTGTTTTCAGCCAATCACAATTGCAGACACATGCTTAAAACTCTTTGCTTGAAACAAACCTATGCATATATGAACTGGAATTCTAGTATCAATACTTCATGAGTTACCCCTTTAAATATTTTTAGTGTTTTTTTAATTGCCTCATTGATTGATGAAGCTAAAATTTTGAAATAGATGGTGATGCTTCCAAAGCTTATAAATATGTTTCTCATTTTCATGCTGTTCGTTTATAGATGTTGAGAAATACTTTGAAGTCTGTTCAATATATATATTTTAATTAAAGAACTAATTTTTCAGTACAAATTCATTTTTATTTTTCATTCATTATTAAAAAAAGGTTTGGCACCATGTGTTAGACATTGGGCTGCTAATCAGAAGTTCAACAGTGTAAATCCATCAGCCATGCACCAAAGAAATTCGACAGTCTGGGAAACCCTATCTATGGATGGTCTGTGTTGGAATCAGTGTGAGGAGAGTGGGTTTGGTTTGGGTTTTGAGAACGAACAATAGTGTTTCCAATGCACTGGACAGTAAATAGCAAAGCCTGTAGGAGGCATGTTCTGACTAACATCTATGTCAGCCAACAGTAGGCAAAGAGATGGCCACCTCAGATGATATAATTTAGAGGTCCCATCCTGGCTTACCTCTGGTCATGCCCTTGCCTGTGACACAAGATATATTCAGACACAATTTGAAGTTACCATCCACAGCACCACTCCTCATGAATACCATAAATATACACAAACTCTGAAGTGCAAGTTTAAAAAACTGTTACCTATCAGTGAAAAGTAATGAATATATAATCACAGTACGAACACTAAGACATTTATCTAATTTCATTGTCAATTTATTTACTCCCAGTAGTCTATGCTCGTCATTACTTTTCCTGACATTTATTTATTTATTTTGATGGTAGTATTTGTATGAGCACTAACATATATCTGATCCCTGATTGCCTGTAAAATCATTGACAAGATAACTTTGAGTGCTCCATCTGAGTTTTATCTATACTACCCAGAAATCTACATGTCAACGGAATTAACATTTTGTTCATAAAAGCCAGTTTTCTGAACTTGAAATGTGTTGTATGATCTTGAGTGTTTCTTTTACATTTCTATTAAAGCACATGCTTCTATCAACAATGCCAGATATTGGAAAGACAAGCACTAACCTATCTACATCTGATTAAAGTTTCATTCATAATTAATGGAAGTTTTAAATATATTCATTAATTTCTTTTTGAGAGATTTAGCATTGATTATCATGTTTTCTTGTGGTGTACTAGTTTGTGTCCTTTAAGCTTTCACATTAATTGCATTCTCAGATGTAGACAGTGACATGGAAATACATATAAGACTATATTTGGTAGTAAAATAACACAGTTGTGTCTGTTTGCATGTAAATTACTGCTATTATGAGCTATGGTGCTTCCTGAAATTGTAAAATAACTGTTGGGTTATAATTTTAGCAGACAGTAACTATTGCTGCCCCTGAGTATTCATTATAGATACGTACAATTTATAGGAAGGGTATGGCTCTTTCCTTGCAAGTGTGGCATTTTGACAAACATATTTTATTTATTTTAAATGTAGGCATCTGATTCTCATGCTTTATTCTGTTAAGACAAAACTGCAGCATTTCAGTAGACTTAAATTTTATTTGGAAAAATGGAGGGTCTTTAACAGTGCTTTGGTGTCTCCATGCATTTTATGCTTAGAATAATTGGAACATCAATTCTTCATTATTCTATTCTATCTCTATATATTTATATTTGGATAGTCATATTTTGGGGGAATGTTTCATTTTATGTTATATAAATATCAATATTTAATTTGAGGTTAAACACTAGCATTGTTGCTGTTTGCTACTGCGTCAATTGCACTCATGGTGGCCCTCGATGAACCAGCAGAACTGCATTATAGTATTTGCTAGAGTGTAGTCGTTTCCAGAGGAATCCTGGTGACACAATTTCCAAATCTGTGCTGCTAACCTAAAAGCCAAAGGTTTGAAGCCCACCAACTTCTCTCTGAAAGGAAACGGTGGCAATTTGATTCTACAAAGGTTTATAGTCTTGTAAACCTATGGGGCGATTCGACCTTGTCCTTTAAGCGCAGGTAACTATGAGTGAGAATCAATGGCAATGAGTAATTTAATGCAGCAGCTCACCAGACCTTTTCTCAGCATAGCTTCAAACCCAAACAGTTACACTAATAATTACCAATTATTATTCATAGTTATCAATCAATCTTTTCTTAAATCTAGTGATTGTACTTGATTTGGGTTGCTTATACATTAATGACTCCAAGATGGTTGATTATGTCAGTGCTGTCAAGTCAATTGTGATTGTAAACAACTTCATGTACAACAAAAAGAAACACTGCTTGTTCTTCCACTGTCCTCACAATCTTTGCTGTGTTTGAGGCTATTGTTGCAGCATTGTGACTAGCCATCTGATTGAAGATATTCCTCAATTCTGCAGACCGTCTGATAAGCATAATCTTCTTCCCCACAGCCTAGTCCCTCCTAATAACACTTACAAAGTATCAAGAAAGGTTTCACCATCCTACTGTTAAAACATCATCCCGGGTGTATTTCTTCCAAGGTAGAGGAATTAGTTCTTCTTACAGTTCATGGTATGTTCACTAGCCTTTATCGCTACAATTATTCAAATATATCAATTATTCTTCCATCTTATTTACTGTCCAGTTTTAGCATGCATCTAAGGCTCTTGAAAACACCATGGCTTGTGACAGGCAAGCCTCAATCCTCAAAGTGACACTTCTATGAGGTCTTTGATAGCACGTTGCCCAATGCAATGCATTTCTTCAATATTCCTACCATGGGCGTTGGTTGTGCACGGAAAGAGATGATATTCTCAACTACTTTAATTTTTCTCAGTTTATTCTGATGTTGATTGTTCCAGTTGTGAAGAATTTGCTTTAAAAAATGGAGATGTAACCCATTCTGAGGGATGCAGTCTTCAATGTTAATCGGTACTTTAAGTCATACATTTTCAACAAGCAAGGTTGTGTCATCAGCATATTGCAGATTGTCTTTGAAATCTTCCTCCATTCTACCTTCCATGTTGTTCATAGTATTTTCCAGTATATAGATTAAATGACTATGAGAAAAGAAAACAACCTTTCGGATTTTAGCCACACAATATCCTATTGTTCTGCTTGAATTATAGCCTCTAGTGCTATGTACATATTCTACATGGACAGAATTAAGTAGTCTAGAATTCCCATTCTTAGTATTGCTATCTACACTTTAAAAAATAATCCAAATAGTCGAATACATTTGCATAGTTAATAAAGCATAAAGATATACATTTATTGTATTCTATTCTTGGAGTCAAGGTTTATTTGACTTCAACAAAAATATGCTTTATTCCATGTGCTTTCTAAATCTGGTTTGGATTTCTATCAGTTCCCTATTAACATCTTATTTTAATTTCATCTATCTATCTATGTATTTATGGATACCTTCAGTACACATATTTTGAGTTTCTAACTCCAGGATTTTTCACATATCCTTATAATACTTTGTCTTTTTGAGCTGCCTTTTAAGATTTTCTGCTCAGTTCTTTAATTCATCTATTCTGCTACTTACTTTTGCTAATCTAAGTTCAACAGTAAGTTTTGGTCTTTTCTGATTTTATTTATTTAGTTACTTGTTTGGTATTCTCTCCCTCTCTTGTCTTTTAATGACCTTTTAATCATTTTTCCATTTGTAATATCTTTGATAATATCCCATAACTTGATTAGTCTTTGATCATTGTGTTAAGCTGGGTGCTCTAAAGAAGCAATTAAGTACTGTGTGTGTGTGTGTGTGTGTGTATGTGTGTCTATACACAGCCCACACTGTACCGTGGAAAAGCCCAATTCAACTCAAGTCTGGATCAGATGCTAAACTGAAGGCCTTGTTTGACTCAAACAGCTTCCAGGCTGTACAACCAGGAAGCAGGAGGACAACACCGGAGGAAGGAGGATGAAACAGGAAGACAAGCAAGAAGATAAATTAGGAAGACCAGTGCTGGTGCATGCAGAGGTGGATTAAACAGGGCAGATATTAGGTTAGGCTCCCAGAGTTGGAGTGCCATATGGCAATCCACTGATAGCTCTCTGGTAAGGCAGGCAATATGTTGGACTGTTGGCTCATGCTCAAAGATCCAAGGTAAATGCAACAGAGGGCTATTCTACAATTGACAAGGGAGGCAAATTCTCCACAGCATAGATTTATACATATGAAGTAAATCATTGGGTATTTGAATGTTTAAAAAAAGAGGTGTTTTTGTAGGTGTTAGTTGGTTTCAACTCCAGGAGACTTAATATACAGTAAAGCAAAATATTTGCTCAAATTGCTGTTATTTTTGTGTTGATTGATGTGAGCCTTTTATCTGGCCACTTTATTTAGAGTTGTATTTTGACTGATTTTTACTTTACCAAACCTTATGTCTTCTGCTAATGAATCATTTTTCCTAATGATGTGCAAATAATAAGCCCAGATCTCACTTGGTTTTTATAGGTCATCATGGTTGTTGCTTGTATTCCTCCAGAAATAGATCTAAAAACAAACAAACAAAAAAGTTAGGAGGCAACTGTGAAATAACTTGTCATTTTAATGTAAAAGTTTGAGACTTTTATCTTCTGAGAAAGAGGATCTGGTTTTCTAAAAATTGAAATCATGTAGCATTTTTAAAAATAGTTAAAATTAAGTGTGGGAAATAATATCTAATTTCAAAGGGCAAGCACCTCAATGAGAAAAAATGAGACAAGACAAGGCAGTGATGAGACACAATTAAACCTACATTCTTACTCAAAAATTTTCTCTTACACATTTTTAATTTTCATAAAAAAAGATGAATTTCACCATGGAATATCTACTTCTAAAATTTTCTACAGAAAATAAAGAAAGGCCAAAGACCTTTGTGGTGGCACAATCATACTCTCACGTGTACTTGTGGAACTCTCGCTGCTGGCTGGGCTACCGGGACTCTGTGCAGAGCTGGAAACCCACTCCGGAGATGTGTAAACAGCCGAGCTTATAGCAGAGATGGGAGGATAATTTAAGTCTCCGCAATGGATAAGATGTCAGATAAAATAAGATATGCCTTTCAATTTATCAACCAAATCCTAGGTGAGCTTTGATGAGATTCTGAAGAGCAATGTGTGAAGCTCGCTTTTAATAATTTAAAATATGAGTGGGAGCAGAGGAATTAGGAACACGGAGCCCTTTCAAGTAGCTTGGTGGTAAAACAACGGCGGAAAATAAAGAGAGATCTGAATGAAAAGAGAGTGCCGAGCTCCCATGCGAGGTTTGCATTTGATGTCTTTGGCATTTGGCGAATCTACCTATGACAATATTATTGTGCAAGAACTATCACCTCACATTGTATTAATTTAATGATCATGATACTCATTTCTAAGATTAACAGAAAATTAAAATAAAGTGAATGGAAACAAATATTTCTAATTGACAAATTATTAATTTATCACCAAACCTTTTTAGCACACTTACTTCACTAAGGGAACGTTTTTAGTTTTAGAATTGTTTTAATGCAAGCACATATCACACTCTTTGGGTGACATTTTCTTTATAGAGAGACAAGTAAGAACAACCTTTAAAATTTTTCATAGGAAATCTCACATGAGAGAAATGTAAACAAGAAGTACTGAGACTAATCTTAAATAGTTCTAATCTAAAGGGAAGCAAAAATAAAAATTCTCATTTTCCAAATAGAGCTATCCCAGGCAAACAAAGATGAAATCAGGTACAATACTAAACTTCCTAGATCAAATGTTTCAAAGAGGAAGTTTCCAATTTGGGAATACAAACTTGTTTAAAATCCACAAGAAATCATAAGTGAAGGTTGGACCGAAGCATGGTGGAGGCAGTGGCTGAACTCTTCTGATTTCAAAACATACGAAGGTGCATCAAATTAAGTTCATGACTGATTCCTGGAAGGCAGGGAGCATATCGGACAGGCCTCCCATCCACCAGGTGTCGCTCTCAATGCTTTCGCTACATCTTCGCAGGGTTTGCTCAAAAGTAAAAGCTACACAGAACTCACAGATCAAACTCATCATGATCAGGCTCCTTATGGAAGTTGACAGGTTATGATTCAGGAAAAGATATATTTTGTGTGTGTGTGTGTGTGTGTGTGTGTGTGTGTGTGTGTGTGTGTGTATCCTTGATCAGAACACACTTCTCTGTCATGGGCATGCCAGGGCAGGGTCATTTTCTTGCCCCTGATCCTTTGACCTGACTCTATGCTGCTCCAGCATAGAGCAAATCTCTATCAACACTAATGATATAAGCGTCAGAGTTACTCCACTCCACAAGAAGCCTGTTGGACCTCTATTGGTCAGCAAACTTAACTTTTCTGATTCCGTTCCTGGAGGAAGCCCACTCTCCAAGTTGTTCTGCTCCTCTCTGCTTTCACAGTTTCTGTTTTCTGGCTTTAGGAAGTTCAGCACATAGGGACAACAACGTCCAAGAATGCACTACTCTTTGGGCTCTTCTTTCCTGGGAGTAGTGAGACTCTATCCCATCTTTGGGCTTCTGGGGTGCTTTATTTAACCCCAGCAAGATGGCAATATCTACCAGTCCCCCCCCATTAGAGGTCTGTTTTGTTTTGTTCAATCCTGTTCAAATCTCAAACAATTGAATCATAAAATCTTATCAGCATCTTCCACACATTCTCTTACCAGGATAACTGAGGGAAAATACACCTAATCTGCCTGAGTCTACCCAGTCATTTTGTGTCATTTACAAAACTGGTTAAGGAAGGCACAACAAATAAATCCCAGCACCATATTATGTAATGATTTTAAGAGTAATGTATTTATGTTCATCATTTCCCTTTCATATACACATATTTTAATGCAATAAATGTACAAGGAAAAGTAAAACTCTTTGGAAATTTTAGGACTTTATGCCTGCCCACCTGTCTTTTTAAAATAATAGGCATCTATAAGTTTTTAGTAATTCCATTCAAATTATCTTCTCTATGTTTGCATAGAATACTTAAATATTACTTCATGAGATTTTTACTTGCCTAGTTTTTGTTTCAACACAATGGTGCAGGGTCATATATTAATCACGTAAAAACTCTTAAGCCTGTATGAGAAATGTGTCCTCCAAACATCTGCAGTTCTCCAGATTTCTAAATAAATGTATAGATTTATAGTCTGATTCTAAATAATATTTCTATCAAATTATTTTTTACTTGAGCATTCATTTATATAAAATTAGATCACTAAAGCGCCATCTGATGTTCATCTAAAAATAAAATTTCCACCAATTCATGTGAGGCCATAAACTGTGTGATGAACAGAGCATCGCAAAACCAGGGAGTCATACAAAGTCATGTTCACCAACTCAAAACATTGCTCATCTTCCTTTCGCAATAGTTTCTCAGTATGCAGAGTACAAATTTATGCTTAAACAAACTTATGGCTTGTGAGCTGATGAATAATTAATAAAACAATGCTAGGTAAAATACATACAGATATAAGTGCATTATTTTAAATTACATCTATTTTGGTGATCTCTTTGAATTTTCAAAATTGTAATGTACTATATTTAGTTTCTTTAAAATTATTTTAGTGAAGATAAAATACACATTTCCTGTATTTAGGATATAATATAGTCAATTTCAGTCATTGCGTGAAATTTTAATATTTCATCTAGCAAATATTTGTATTCAAATAACATATGGATGCTCTTTCTCAAGACATTAGAGTATTTATAATTTTAGTTACATGTGCTAAGTGAGGTAATTGGGTAGCAATAGTGAATGTTGTATGTGGTTTCAGAGTAAAGCTTGCCCTTACTCAGTGTTTCTCAACCTTCTTAATGCTGCGACCCTTTCATACAGTTCCTCATGTTGTGGTGACCCCCCAACCATAAAATTATTTTGTTTGCTACTCAATAACTGTCATTTTGCTACTGTTCTGAATTTGGCGACCCCTGTGAAAGGGTCGCTCCACCCCCCAAGGGGTTGCGACTCTCAGGTTGAGAACCACTAAGAGTGACCATCAGTTCAATTGAAATTCACAAAAATATCAGCAAACTTAAGCTTTATTTAGTCCCATTAACCAGTTTTCTAGAAGAATGAGGGTAGACTGGGGGCGTTTAAAATTGACTGTTGCAAACATCTTAGCACATATGTGACATATGTGAAGTGTGTGCCTACTCTAGGTGGCCTGTTGAAACAGGATAGTTTGACATGAGTAAGGAAGGGAGGATGGAGATAACTGTCATGGGAGACAGATGGAAAAGGCTAGGGAAAAAATTAGAACCTTGAAAATCTTTGAGGAGTTCACAAGGCCCCCACAAGGGAGGTTAGAAAGAAATCAGGCAACTATTAGATACCTCTAAAGACCCCAAACTGAGCATGCTCCTACTCAAGCCCGCGAGCCAGGTGGGAGGTACACCTGAGTGGTCCAAACTAGGCCCAGGCTCATGACATCCCCAGGAGGGCTCAACCCAGCCAATGAGGTCAACCCCGACCTTCAGCCACGCCCTCCCCAGCCAGCGGGTGGGATGGAATAAATCAGTGAGCACATTCTGGCCCCTTGCCTTGTGCGTCCTCCTACGCCTTGCTCTCTGGACCCCTCGGTCCCGGGATCCCCACCCCAAGTCCACATGAGGCTGTACTCTTTTCCACAAGGTTGCTCATGCCCACTGTGATCCCCTTTGAGAGGGTAAAACTTGAACAGTATCCTGTCCTTCGCAAGAACCCACTCGCTGGGATTACAAACCGGGCTTCAGCCCACTCCAGAACCTCACATGGTGGGGCTGTGCGAAGTGGCTAAAACCTTTGGACACCAGGGTAAGACCGGCTCAGGACCCTGTCCCTGGAGTGGGCACACATATCTGCCTCCCTGACGCCTTCAGTGCCCTTTTCAGACATCACTTAACCACTTTGGAGAGACGGAGAAGCTCGGGCAGCTTGGGTAAACTTTCTAAATTTGGGATGTCAAGTGCAAGGAGTGCAGTTTGAAAATGCGGCCTCTGGAAGGGCACTGTATCCTCCTTCTCCCTCGTTTCCTCCCCTCTCCTCCTCCTCTTTCTCCACCCCTCCTCCTCCTCCCCCTTGTCCCCCTCTTCCTCTTACCATAAACTATATGGCTAAAGAATTGTGTACAGGTGCCAAGATGGCAAGGGATGGATTGAGGTAGTTAGTTTATTGTGCCAACCTGACTGATAAACATGTGGGATTAATTGAAGGGGAGAGATATAAATGGCTCAGTGAGCCTCGTCTTTCAATTTCTCGGGTCTCTTGCTTTCTGATGGTCAGACCAGGGTGCAGCTGCCTTAGCCAGTTCCCTGTTTCAGCTGGTAAGGCTCACTTCCTGCAAGACATCCTGAGAAAAAGCCACATGGCCCTATCCTGATTTAGTCCTGGGTGCTGGAGCAGTCATGTGGAGACCCCTGCCAGCACTAAGATGCTTACACGTTCACTGACTCGGCTTTCCTCCTGCAGTCAGCATCATTGTGTTTGTTTTGTGAGATGGCGGAGAACTTTGTGGATTGGTGTTGGACATATGGGTTAATGTTGCACTTGTGGGCTTGGACAGCACTGGGTTGGAATGTTTTCTTGATGTGCACTTAACCTTTATATAAAATTTTCTCTTATACATGAGTTTCTGTGGATTTATTTCTCCAAAGTCCCCAGACTAACACATTATGAACTATTGGTGGCGAACATATGGGTTAATGGACACATGTCCGCGTGTGATCGAACCCCAATCCTGGTACCAAATGTGTTAGAAGGGGTTCTCTGGGGAAACAAAACCAGAACACTGATTATATATATGTATATAAATCATAAGAAATAAACAGTTAATTAAATTATAAAGCAATACAAATGACTCACTGCATCTTACATCCATGAGGCAATTGTGAGACACTGGCAGTCCTTTAAGTCTTGAGGGCTGCCAGGTAGTCCTCTGTAGAGCAATTCAGGCTATCTGGGCACAGGCAGCAACAGCAAAGCAGGTCACCAACAATCAGCCAGATGGCATGGTTGGACAGTCCCCAGCTCAAGAGATGTAAATTCCATTGGTGTGGCAAAGCAGGTTTTGAAGGAACCTGAAATTACAGCGACACAGTCAACTGGTTAGGTGTCTCCTCCTCCTCCTCGCCCCCCTCTCCCCCCACTGTTGGTTTGATGGGATTCAACCCCGCCTTATGAAACTGTTGACATCTAATAGCTAACCCTGTGACAGCCTGCCCCGTAGCCCTGTATCACCCTGGGCTGCTGGAGCCCTTCCCATCATCCCATATGCCCCCACTTCTGCTCTCCTGTGTTACCCTTGCCTCCAAGTTTCCCTTAGCCTCTGGCCTGCGCTGCAGCCAGAAGCCTGCATCCTACAGTTTGGGGGACTCTGGTTCCAAAAGCTGTATTGCTTCCAGCCAAAGCCGCTCACGTAAATCCATTGGGTCTTTCTGCCAGATGCTGGTTCCTCATGCCCTCTGCCCTGCGACTCCCCCCACAATCCACCAATTTTTTTGCAGGGTAGCCGGATAATTTGACCTCACCAAGATGGCCCTCACAGGGTCTGTCATTTTGTTTCAGGGCACCTGAGCATGTGGTCTACTGACCTCACCAACATGGCGTCCAGTGCTCCAACCACGGAAAGAGGGGAGGGCTTAGTGGCTAGCCTCCCCACCACCCCTCCGCCCCAGTTCCCATGGTTTTTTTGCCTGGGCTTTCCCACAGATGCCTCCTCTGTTTTCTGCTGTTCACAAACAAGCAGCTTGGCTCTGCTTTGGTGTTTGGCCTTGTATTTCTGTTAGTTGGTTTAGTTGGTTCTCCTACTAGTTGAATTTCCCTTTTGCCAGCCTTGGCAAAAGGCATCTGAAAGCAGGGCCAGTGAAGTAACTGCTCACCCTGCTGTCTGGAAAGGCTTTAAGCACAGCTGCCTCCCTGCCTTCAGCCTCTGGCCTCTGGCCATTTACATTCTTGGAACAGTTCTGCTGTGACAGTGCGTGTCAAGCCAAATATTCCAATTTCCCTAGAGTGGCTGAAAGTACACTGAGTCAATTGACAGGTCTCTCGTCCCTTTCAAAGGCTACAAAAATGTCACTCACAAGCCAGAGGTCACCTTAGAAGGCAATTGTCAGGACACTCCAAGCAGTGGTCTGGCCTTTCGAGGTTCAGGTTGCTTGCTGATGCCAGTCATTCCCTCTGTCAGCCCTGCGAGGTCACCCAGGCTGGTGGCCTACAATGTCTTGCTTGCTGTCTAGAAAATGGTCAGAACCAGTTCACCAGCAGAGCTGGGTCCCTGACCCACTCCCTTGATCAGGGGTCATCTGCTCAGGGGTCAAGTTTCATGGTGTCTTCAGTGTGACACATGGTGGAACTTCAAATTATGACCCTGGGGCAGGCACCAGGCTCTCTAAAATTTTTGTTGTTTGTTTTCCAGATGGGCATTCAATAGTCCATTCCCAGTGGGAATACTTTGAATCTGTAACCCATGGTTTAGTCCAGATCTGACCCACAGATGTTCTGTCAGACCTGTAGGGTCACCCAAGCCCGTAAATTTCTTACATACTGTCTAGAAAACAGTCGGGGCCCTGGTTTCTGGTAGATACTGGGTCCCCTGACCCACCCCTATGAGCAGCAGTGGCGGTTCAGACTCAAGTTTCAAGGTGCCTTACATGTGACATGAGCTGGGACTTCACAGAGTATGACCCAAGGGCACAGGGCTCTCTAATCTCTAACCTGTGATGATAACGGTCCCAATGACAGGTGGGCGTGGGGACATATTCTGGTGTGTATCAAAAATAAACTCAGGGCAGCAAAAGGCCATACTCTACACTAAAGTGACAGCTATAACCAAGGGCCTGATGAAAGTCGCATAAGCTTCTTAGAACGGTGGAGAGAAGCTCTGAGGAGTCACACCACTGTAGACAGACACCGATGAAGAGCAAGTCCTTCTCAGAGACAAAGTTTTCACACAGGCTGCACCAGACATTTGGAGAAAGCTCCAGAAGTTAGTGCAAAAGCTAGAGGGAGTGACCCTAGAAGAGGTGGTCACTAGTGGCAATGCAGCCTTTCATAATAGGGACAGAGTAGGAAGCCCAGGCCCAGGAGAAGGAGAGAAGGAAGACCAAAGGACGAGTGTTAGGCATGTGCAGGTATTGCTAACTGGCTGCCGCCATTGCTAACTGATACCCATCGACTGCCTCACAGGTTTCTAAGACCCTTGAACAAGGTCCCAAGTGTTATGTGTGCCATCACCCAGGTCCCTGAGCAAGGGATTTTCCTAACCAGAATAGGCCTCTACAAGGACCATGCTATGATCGCAAACAAACTGGCTTTGGGAAGCGCTCTGTCCAATGGGAGACACCCAGGAAGGCAGGCTCCCCCAGGTGAGTGTGCAGCTGCTAACTGAGCATTGACATGGCCCAGCAGGAGATTTCTGTTATTGTTCTGGAATCAGCACGACATTTCTGTTATTGGTCTGGAATCACAGGTGAGCATAGATGTGGGAAGTAGGTCAGTAAGTTTCCTTCTAAATATGGGGGTTACCTACTCAGTCCTAACCTCCATCTCTGGACCTCTGGTACCACATACTTGTACCATCATGGGAAGGTCAGGAAAACCTGTTGGTAAAGAGCTAATGGGGTCAACCGATATCTTCAACCAGAGCTTCCTCCAGTCACAGGGTGGGCTAGAATAAAGGCAGGGAATATGCCCTGGTATGATCTCTTGCCTCCACATTCTGACCTACTTTCTCTCTAGCCTCCATGCCCTCCTGCCTCTTTCCACTCAACCCTTCGGCCCCAGGTATCCCCCCCAAGTTCCGCATGTGTGCGTAATCTTTTCCATAAAGTTTCTTGTGCCCAATTGTGAACTCCTATGAGACTGTAAAACCTGAAATGTGTCCTGTCCTTCATAAAAATCCACTTTGATTACAAAATGGGCTTCAGCATAATTCTTTCATCATGTGAAGCCACTCGAGAAACCTAACAAGATTTTAATTTTTTTTTCTGTTTTACAAAACAACCTTATCGCCTTCAGCGTACTCTCCATTACACATTGTCAAATCTGTGATTTCATTTCTGGAAACATTTGTCAAATTCATCTGTTTGGATGGCTGACAACACCTCCCTTGATTTTTTCTTCACCTCTTCTAAGTTGTCAAGTCACTGTCCTTTTATGTCACTCTTCATTCATGGAAACAAAAAAGTAGTAATGAGAGAGGTCAGTGAGTCAGATGTGCGGGGCAAGAGAGGCATGCTATTTTTGCCAAAAAGTTTGCACTGAGATGGCTGTGTAAGGAGGTACATTGTCATGGTGACAGAACCAGTCCCCCGTCTGCAACATTAGGCCTGTTTTTGTTGCACACTGTTCTGCAATCTTTTAGAACCTCTAAATAGAAAACTTTATTAACAGTCTGGCCTGATGGAATGATCTCCAAATGCACTATGAGTCAACAATTTGGTCCATTTAGGAAGTTGATGGATGCCCAGAATAAGGTTTATCATCATTTGACATTTCACCTGTTTTGAAATGGGAAAACCACTTTTACACTTGAGTTTTTCCCATAGCGCTGTCCTTGTAAACTGAGTTCGACATCACAACAGTTTCTGTTGCACTTTTCCCGAACAGGAAACAAAATTTCACAGCAACACGCTGTTCTTTCAAATTGACCATCACAAAAACATCAAGTGAAATGGCTTTTATGAACATATTCACTATGACTAGAGAACTTTCCCAGTAGATGCTACTGGGTCCACTACCTCAGAGTGAGTTGCTCAATGCCTGACTAAGCGGAAAAATGCATTCTACAAAAGCTCCCACCAGTGCAGTTTTTTCCTGATTTATTTTTGGTATTTCCTCATATGTCCCTACAATAAGTTAATGCCATAAAACATTTTAAATTGTTTCTGAGTGCAAAAAGGCATTTAGCAGAGAATTTTATCAAATGTACCTTGATTATTATTAGTTGCTTTTGACTGGACAGATAAGATCCAATGAGGATTTGTGGGTTAAGATGGAATTGAGAACAATGCAATTCACCATTAAGGTCTTGCTATGTTGAAAAACTCTACTAGTTTACACATTTAATCAATAACACAATAATCGAATTTGGATGTAATGTGAACAATAAAAAACCAAACTCACTGCCCTCTTGTCTATGCTTATTGTAGCCTCCCTATTGGACAGTGTAGAATTTCTGTGAATTTCTGACAGTGTAACTTATTTACAGAAGTAGTCCTTCTTTTTCCTGCAGAATATTTTTGAAATGCTGAGCTGGCATTTACTAACCCAGTGCATAACCATGAGGTCACCAGGGCTCCTGTGAGTAATTAAGACAATCAATAATAATACTAAATAAAGGCCAAGTTTAGATAGTTGTTATCATGTCCCTCATTAAAGTAATTGAATAGATTAACATTGCTACCAGGAAATCATATCTGTTGAAATGTTGTGCCCAGTTTCCAAGTCAAGACCACATTGAACTGGTCATGTGAAAAGTTTTATTGGAGACGGCAAGTGGGTGTCGGTTATGGCTCAATGTCTCTTGGTACAAAGCGTTACTCAAACTCTGGTTTATAAAGCATGAGTGGGTGGAGTGACTTTTCACATCCAGTCCCAACTGCACACATTGATTATGGTGGATGGACAGCTGGGTGACTTTCTGTCAGTATTCATAATGGGTTTGGGCAGCATCCCATCAAAATTTTGCACTGGGTGATTCTGGGCGGGAAAATGGATGCAGAAGTAGCAAGCTTAAGCAATGGAAAACTACAGAAGCAAGAATCAGCAGGTTAGCAAATGAGCATTAAGGTCACTTCAGAAGAGAATATACCACAAATGAAAGACCAAGGATGTCTCCACAGTGCCGTCTAATTTTGACTCTGAGTTTAATAAATTTATAGTAACTTAATTGACAGAGTGTGAGGAGACAGTCGAGAGGGAGGATATGCCTCCAAAAGCACTGTGTTTATGAATGTGTTTACATGACATAACTAAGCTCAAATAGCTGGAAGCAAAATTATTGAGAGAGATGTACTGGCTACAGATCCCATAGTGTGGACTGAAAGAGACTGTGACCATTTTAGATGTAAAACAGCCTCTGTAATCTCAAATCTCTATAACTAGTGAATAAACTGTTCATGAAGAATATAGAGACAGTCCTCATTTTATACATTTTAAAATGTGACCAAGTGTAATTGAACAATGGAAGCGCAAATTGTCAAGTATAGTCAAGAGAGAGTGAAAGGAACCGTTTGGGGAGATTAAAGACCCAAAGTCAGACTGTTATCAAAAATTGGCTATGATCCTTAAAAGACAGAAAATTAGCAAGAACCGTTTCCTAGGTTACTGGGATGGTTGACCTCGGTTCTTGCTTCTCAACGCTGAAAGAATTCACGCAGCAGAGCCCCTTTGTAACCAATGAACTTTCATGAGGGACAGGAAGTTTCTGGTATTACTGCTTCCGAAAGAGCATGCTATCTCTGGAAAACGTGCAAGGCTACGCAGCGACTGCACAAGAGCTCGCGACAGAAGAAGGCCACTTCCGGAGTGTGCAAAAACCCATGTGAAAGGTGAAGCCCAACAGGAGCATGGAAGCAGAGCGCGAGTGTGTGAGCCCTGAGAGTGTGTGAGCGCGAGTGTGTGAGCCCTGCACGGCTGCGCCCAGGCGAGAGCCACCTGCGACCCCAGAGAGCACCTGTGGGAGAGAAGGAACAGCCTGCTCTCAGTCTGCTCTTTATCCCTCTGGCTTTGAGGGCTGTTGATGGTATGGCTGATCTTGTTGGCTGAGTTTAGGTGAACCTGTGTGATGTAATGTCATGCACGTGTGCCGTATGCATGTGCCCAGGTTGGTCTCTACCTGGGCCTAGGTGACTTACCTGGGTCTGAGCATGCCCAGTTTTGGATCTTCCCATAGGTGCGCGATGTGTGCCTGATTCCTTTCCACCGCCTCTATTGAGGCATGGCCAACTAATTTTCATTTAGCATAGGCATTTGGTGGAACCCCCCCCCCTCCATCCGTAATCTATCTATCTGTCACATTTACTATGACAATCAACCTCTTTATCCTATTTATAAATTGGAGTCTACTGTTGCTACCTGGTCACTGTTCCACTATTGTAGTTGCATTAGTGAGGGCCAGATAATAGTGAGCATTCATTCTTGTGAGATCAGAGTCTTAAAAATCTATATTAAATGGCCTCCTATATATGTGAAAGTTGGACAATGAATAGGGATGATTTATAAATCTGTCTTAAAAAAACTACACTCAGAATGTTCTTTAGAAGCCAGAATGGCAAGCTTTTAACTCACATACTTGGACATGTCAGGGGAGATCAGTAGTCCCTGGAAAAAGACATCATGTTTGGTAAAGTAGAGGGTTGATGAAAGAGAAAGGTCTTTAATGAGATGGATTGATAGTGTGCCTGTTATAAGTTCAAGCATAACAACAATATAGGGATGCCATAAGAGCCGGCAGGATTTCATTTTATTACATGTTGGGTCACTATGAGTCAGAGCAGACTCAACTGCACCTAAGAAGAACAATAACATAAACATATTCAGAGCACATATAAGAGCTATCCAATCATTTCCTGGTGCAAAATACATTCACAGATTCTGACATTCGAAACGGAATGTGATTACTTCTTAGATTTGGGGCTTGCATTCCTTAGAAGCAGTTATTATAATTAGCCAGGGCAGGGACGGGTGGGGGAGGGACAGGGGCAGGAAAGAGACGTACTGGTAAGTATTCTATATGTGGGAGGGTAGATATTTCAGTTTGCATTCTTGTTCATATCTACTTGTTTCTTTCTGCAAGTACACGTTATGTCCCTGTATTGCCTTGGAACTGTATTTCCTCCTATGGAAGGAATGAACTTCATCTCTTTGACACTGAACTTGGCAATTTCACATAAAATAGGAGAGCAAAGGCCAAAGGCCAGTTTTTCAGAGAAGATTTAACAGCTGTTATGGATTGACTTGAAAGGCAAAGTTACATGTTTTTTTTGCAAGGTTTCTCTCTCTATATATATTTTATTTCTTCTCCTTGTCCTCCTTGTCCTCCTTCTCCTTCTCCTCCTTCTCTTTCTCCTTCTCCTTCTACTAAAAGGAGAATAGCATAATCCATATGAGGGACAACTTCTCAAGTCTAGATCATAAACTTTTGAAGTGTATTGTCAATTATATTAAGTCTAATTGGTATTCCCTAAAAATTATGGAGAAAATTTACAACTCACTTTTCCATTTTGAATTTGTATGCCATGGTAGTTCTATAATCTATTGTCAATTTGAGAGGATTAAGAGTGAAGGGGTGAAATTTAACTTGTCAATCAGGTCATAGCTTGATGAGCTCATTTGTAGGCACTAAGGAGCTAAATATCTCATTGGAGGCAGGACACAGGCTCAGTTCCTGAAAGACATTCTTGTTGACAAGCCACATGGAGACATCTGATGGAAGCCAGAGTCTCCGCATTGGAGAAGCTAACCCTGCCAGTGCTGAGATGCTTACACCACCACTGGATCCACAAGACTTTCTACCCACTGGCCTGTGATCGTCCCACATGCATTTGGCATTATTACATGTGTGTAGTGAGTCTGAAGAGGACTTTATAGGCTGATATCAGATATATGGGCTAAAATTGGACTAATGGACTTGATCTGAACTGGGCTGTGATATATTCTTAATATTAAATTGTTCTTGTATAGAAAGAAAGCTCTTTTTTATACACATGTGGGTGTCTATGAATTTGTTTCTCTAGTCAACCTAGACTAACACATATGCTTAGCAATACTCTCAAAGATCCAAAATAAAATATTTGAGATGGATGTGTTGTCGTGCTATACAATAAACCACTTTCATGTCTCAAATGAAGTCCCCACACCAGTCATAGAAGCATCTTGGCACCTGCAACAAGAGCCAGCCTGTGCTCTACAGGGAGAGCAAGCAGACGAGGTTTTCCTTTTCCACTTAATGATCATTGTATTTGAAATGTCAAACAATCCATCCATGATGCCGCATGCAGCAGAAATAGAGGGATATGGTACTTAAATGCTAATTCAACTAGTCCTTAGATTTCTCTTAGTGATTTTTCTGTGATGGTTCAAAATATATGCTTAGGAACATGACAAGACAGATTTAATGTTAGCAAACCTAAGCCCTCCATTTAGGATTGTTTTCAATTAGAGAATTATGCATCATTCTTTTAAAATGATACAGCTATGATACATGAAAATCAAATATTTATATTTACTGTGTCTTCAATTGTCAATCTGTTTTATATTTTCTATTAAGTAGGGCCTATAATTGCATTTAAAAAATACCAAGCAATATTAAGTGCTTAAATTTAAAATTCTGAACGTTGAGGTGTACATATGAACATACATTGTCATTTCGTCTTTCCAGAGTAAGAACTGAGATTCAGAGAGATTACAAAAACATAACCAAATACACCATCATTGAGTCAGTTCTCATTCATTAAATTCAAATCAAACTCCTTGCCAGCAAGTCATTTCTGACTCATAGCAACCAGATAGGACTCTGATAATGTAAACCTTTACAGAGGCAAGCAGCCTTACCTTTGCAGTTCTGTTAAAATCAAGACCATGATTTACAGTGCCTCTGCATAGCAATATGTAACATTCCACTTTTAATTGTTATTCATTACCGCAAGACATCCCACATGAAAATCCAGTCCCTTTTTCAGTAAAGATTGTTGAAAGTCAAAAAGAACTTATGAAAGAAAAGAATGTCACTGTAAGCAAACCATTTCAAATTATTTAATATTCCCCTGAAGTCTAGCAGCTGCCAACTAGCAGGTGTGCCGGCCAGCTTGTTTGTAGTCAGGTTTGTTTGGAGAAATAAATAGTAGAAAGATAAATCTTCGTGTAGAATTTGATAGTTTTCTTTGCCCCCATAATATTTACTTTTCATGTCAATGTAAAGTGACTGAGAAATTTACTTGAAATTCAGTCAGACATAGCTGAGGAATGAAAAATATACCCACTAACATGACTTGCAATAAATCACAAAATATAATGAAATAAATGGTACTATACAAAATATTGTAAGGCAAAAACCACAGATCTGCCAGAAATATGTAATTGCTTTTGCCCACCAACTTTATTAATCTATACATGACCTGACAAGACAATATAGAAATAAAGCCTAATGTTGACCTTTATATATATAAAAACATTCCCCTGTCAAGGTTCCTGCATTCAAAAGCAACTACAAATGATAAAAGACACTTTCTGCTTTTTATTTATTCATTTTTATGTATTTTGCAACTTTGCAGTATTCTCACAGCTTAAAAATTCCCACATTTTATACTATTTATATGCCTAGTCACTCATTTTGACAGACATATCCCAATGACGATTTTTTCAATGGCTGGAATGAGGATGGAAATAAAAATCTATCTACCAGAAGAATTGATTCTTAATGGGAAAAAAAAGCTCTCTGCCCTTAGTGCTGTCAGTTGACTGATAAATCATAGATCAAAATCCTTCCTATAAAATATTGAAGGAAACCCTCTTCAGGCCCAGGCTTGTGCTTTAATGATTTGTGCATACTAAAGACTATTTGAAGCTAAGATAAATTCAGAAAGTTATCTTAGGATCAAATTTACTTGAAGTCAAAGGCCATTTGCTCAAGAGGTCTGTCATCTTGGTGTGTATGTCTGTGCGCATACATGTGCAGCACATGCATAAACAGGTGTGTACCCATTGAGAAAGTAAAAAACAGATTTGTTTACTTCATGATATAATCGTTGTTTTCTGGAAAAAGTATATATACAGTCTACATGTGTGTCATTGTTAATGTTAAAAATTAAACATAAAAATTAGTAGATTTCAGCATGTCAACCAAAATTGGAAATAATTACTTTCAATAACAAAATTTTCTCAGGAAGGGGTCAGGGAAGCAAAGTAAACAAAATTACAAATTATTCAGAGATGGAAAGCACTACCAATTGAGCTCTTTGAACAGAGTTATAATTATTAAAACAATTTCTTCCCTCCTCCTGCTCTTTTTCCCCTTTCTTTTTGTTATTGATTCATTGTCTTATGGATTTCCTGTGGAAATGTAAAATTGTAATGCCTCTCCAGGAAATCAATCAGAGGTCCCTTTGAAAATGAATATAGACTTATGGTAAAACACAGAAAATATAGTTTTGGACATTTATTCATAGAAATAAAAAAACGTAATTTCTGCGCAAACACCTGTACACAATTGCTCACAGTAATTTTGCTGATTGAAAATATCAATCCCCAAAAATGTTCATGGTTGCATATATGTAATATTCATACAATATCATAATTATGGCGATGGAAGACTGGTGTTAAGAAATAAGAGAGTAAAAGTTATGTAGTTATAATCTAAGGGAGGAAGGGAGGGTAGTTGTGACCTAAAAAGGTGGTGCATCGGAACGTTGAGGTACAGATACAGTTAAATCTCTTGATGGTAGTGTTGGTGGCACAAACCTAAACAATAAACCATTGTAGCAATGACTTATAGCTTGTGAGTAAAAACTAAATTTGATTTTAGTAAACGATTGGAAAATATTAGTGATTGGGAAAAAGTATCTTATGACACATGAATATTATATATAATCCTTTGAGTGCTTGTCAATGATTTCCCTTACTCTCATTATAGGCCTTTATCTAAAAAAGTAATTATGCTTAAGTAATATTGTTGTTTACACTAATAACCATTTGTGGAAATATGATTGTTCTCGATATACAAATGCTTATGTAATTTCATGAGCAGTGTTACTTGGTCTATAGAATCTTAACCCATTGTTGTCTTCTCTTGTCTGAAATATATTACATTTGCAAACCTAAATCCTCATCATACCAGGAACATTTAGCCTTGGGATCTGTCCTCATTATTTGAGATATTTCTCATCCTTACTGATTCTTAGGAGTCTGACACGGTAGAACCCAGGCCTCGACGCTAATCCGTTCCACAAGGAGCATTGAGATGGCATGCAGTCGAGTTCCGAATCAATGTTTCCATAAGGAATAACTGAAAACGGATTAAGTCATTGTCAACCACCAACTTTTTACCCCAAGTTTACCTTTTTATACCAAACAATACACAGAAATTTCAAAGAAAAGAGATTCAGGGTTAAATAATATAATTTAAATAAGAAACACAGCATTTAAAAAGCTGTTAACAACTACAGGATGGTCCATACCTTGAGATTGATGAGGATTTCAATCTGTGGACACGGATGTGGAGAGGAGGGATGGAGAAAGAGTCAGTGTTTGCAAGGGGAATCCCCTTCCATGAAATCAACTGGCAGCTGCTTTTCAGGAGTTTTTTCCCTTTTTTCATTAGGACCTGGCTGGCTGTCTCTCTAAAAATATATATATATCGGTCTACTGTGGTCTGCTGTGGGTGTTTCCATAACTGTTTTCTAAAAGGGTTTGCTGAATTGTCATCAACAATATCGACAACACGGTTAACCAGTCCTTATCTTGATGATTCTTTTCAAAAAACTCCTACTCAGGACCCATGTTTTTTTTATTTAAAAGCAGTACAAAAAGCCACAAGAACTAAGAAAATTACAGCAAACCTCTTGTAACACAGCTGCAAAAGATTTAAACAACCTGTGCTAACAACGCCAACTAACGCCGAGTGACCGAAAAACGTACTGCTTTGGTTTACAAAATTCACGTTTGTCAGGTAGGATTTGTTTTGTTTGAGCTCAGATGCAAAATTTTCTCGACATTTCACATGGAAATTGGAGCACTGATTACGCCGGGCACTGGTTCAGTTGAGTCCGGACTTTTACTGTATCATAATGCCCAGTACAACTTTCAACAAAGCGATGGCACAACTTGTTTTCAAAAAAACAGAGACAAATGACAGCAAAATCAAACATTTTTATCATTGACACACTAGAATGAATGAGATGTTCCTAGATTTTGTGTTGTATATTTATTTGAGTATTATAGATATTATATGCATATATACATACACATCAACTCAAGTATGTGTGTATGTAATATATATTTCACATTATTCATTTCAGTATTCTGGTTCACAATTTTCATGTTAATTAAATCAACCATGTTGTGTAAGTACTATCATAAACAGAAACATACTTCTTCCTAAGCAGTAACTAACATTTTTCTGCTCTCTGTCTCTCCTGGTAACCACAGATACAATATCGACTCCCTAAATTTGCCTGTTCTTTTCATTTCATAAAAGTAATATTATATTTTTCTTTTGTGGTGGGCTTATTTCACTCAGTATAGCTACTAGTGTTTGAAAACCTATTTTTAAACCACTAATTGCTACATACCTTAATCGCGATAGAGCAGTGTCGGATTTATTTATTTATTGGGCTCTGGGAAAAACAAAAGGAAAGAAATATAGGTTATTGCTGATAATATTTTCAATTACCTTCCAACAACTTTTTTTAACACTTTATTTTTATTTTTTTTTCACACTGGTTCTGTTTCATATACTATTAGAAGTAACCATGGCATAAATTGGAAACACAAATTGGGCCTCTACTAAGTGTAATTTTTTATTGTATTTGTAGTGTGTGGCCGAATCAACAGACTTTTTCTATAAGTGAATGTGTTATCCCTATGTGTACAGATCTAGTTAGTGGTCTTATATACCAAGTGGTCTGAATGCTTGCACTTCCAGATCTTTGCCCCTACTTAGTGATATCATGAAGAATCCAGGCTATATTTGTGCCACCTTTTTGTACATTATTATAATTTTGTTTTTATGATCATATGGTTATAGTTTTACCCAAAGAACTGATTTTCACTTTCAGGAGTAAAGACTGTTGAAGAGATCCAATATTTTTACTAGGAACATAGAACTCATCTGGGGACCTCTGCCAACAAACAGGTGACAGAACACTGAGTATAAACATTTTAGTTTAAGGGGAATAGATATAAAATTCTTCTAGGTGAGCATATTGCTGACCAGAACAAAAATAACATTCTTCTATTCGGGAAGCATACAAGTTGGTATAGGCAATTAACTCTCTCTGATATCTACTTTCACCCTGTCTCTTATTCTACTTTATAATGAACTTCCATATGTTCACTTGGTTATTTATCTTTCTCCAATTAAAAGTGTATGTAACACAAGTAAAGTGGCTTTCCGGGTCCAGGATTTTATCCTGCTTGGTGCAAGTTTACAAAGGTAAGCCGTACGCACTCCCTCAACTGATTGTCCAGCAGTTGTCTGTCAGTTTCTCCTTCTGTGGTGGCTTGGGGGTTGCTGTGACCCTAGAGACTGTCCCCAGTAAGCGCGATGCAAGCAGAGCAATCCAAAGTGAGCAGACTCGGCAGAGCCACTGGACTAGGACGAGATTAAGGAGAAGGAGTACACTGATGACGTATGCAGAAGTAGCCACTGGAAACCTTATGGACACAATTGAAACATGGTTTGGCTTTGAAAATCTCCTGAAAAGCAGCAAAAAATTGTCAGAAGGTGAGTCCCTCAGGTCAAAAAGCACCCAAAATATGGAAGAGCCATCTTCTCAATGTAGACTCAGCATAATGGTCCAAATGCAGTAGTCTGAGGGAGTATAGCCTTTGGAATCTTGTAGCTGGACTCCCAATGAAGAAGAAAGCTGATCGCATCAATTACTTATCAGAACTTGGCATGTACAATGTATGAATCTAGGAAGATTGAGAGTTGTCAAAAATAAAACAGAACACATGAAAACAGACATTTTAGGCATGATTGAGCTGAAAGCAACTAGCATTGGCCATTTGTAATCAGAAAATCACAAGGGTTGCTATTTTTGGAATGAAGCAAGCAAAAAGAATGGCATTGTACTCATATTCCAAAAGAGCATGTCAAGCTCTATCATGAAGTGCAATGTTATCTGTTTTAGGACTATGTCTATCCACATTCCAGGACATCAAATCATACAACTATTATTCAAATGCGTGCCTCCACCAGCTAGGATAGTGATGACGAATCTGAAGATTTCTACCAATATCTTCAGCCCCAAATTAAACAAAATGCAAGCAAAGTGCATCGATAATTACTGGCCACTTGGAATGCAAAAGTTAGAAACAAAGAGAAAGGAACACTAGTTGGAAAATGAAAACTTATAAAAAACACAGTAATAGAAATGAAGCCAGAAATCACATGATAGAATTCTGCAAGACAAATGACTTCTTCATCCCACATACCATTTTTCAACAACACAAAAGCCTACCAACTTTACACATGAACGTCTCGAGATGGAGCACACAGACATAAAATTGGCTACATCTGTGGGAAAAGATGATGTAGAAGCTCAACATTAGCAGCAAAAAACAGGTCAGGGACTGATGGTGGGACAGACCATCAGTTGTTTATATGTATTTACAGGCTTTAGCTGAAAAAAAATTAAAGTAAGTAAGAGAGCCGAAATACAACGTTTAGGCCATCCGACCTGGCTTTCCAGAGCATCTCAAGCATAAATTTTACACACTTGAACATTAGTGATAGAAGACCTGCGGATGACATACATGAACAAAGCAAAAGGTTATAAAGTTGGGAAAGACAAGTAAGATCAATATGGATGCTAACTGTTTCTCTGGAATGTGCTCTTAATTGTAGAATAGCTGAGGCTAGAAGAGCTGGTGACGTTAAAGTGCTGAATAGACCATTTCAAAGGATAACTCAAGAAGAAAAAGGCTTATAATAAAATGTGAAAAGACATCAAGCTAGAAAACCAGAAAGGAGCATATCTTAAAATGAAAGAAGTCAAGAAAAATTCAACTCTTGAGTTGAATATTGAATGACACTGTGAGCAAAATACTGAACTGTGCAGGAGGAATCAAACTAAGATGGAAAAGAAACAGGGTCATTATACCACAAATATTTAGTACACATTCAATCATTTATACAGGTAGCATATGTGAAAGTACCAATTATACTGAAGGGAAACGTTCAAGGTGCCCTAAAAACATTGTCCAAAAACCAAAGCTCCAATAATTGATGAAATACCAATGGAAATGTTTCAACAAACTGATGAAGCACTGGACACACTGACTAATCTATGCCAGGAAATTTGTTCAATTGATGGAAAGAGAATCATATTTGTACCTATTACAAAGAAAATGAAAAAAATTAGAATGCTCAATTTATAGAACAATATCATTAATATCACGTGCAAATAAAATTTTGCTGAACATCATCCAAAAACAGTTGGATTAGTACATTGACAGTTAGCTGCCAGAAGTTCAGGCTGGATTTAGAAGGACTTGGATCAAGGAAAATCACTGCTAGTGTCAGATGAATGTTGATTGAAAGAGAATACCAGGAATATACTTGCTTGTACCTTACTGACAGTGCTAAAGCATTTGACAGTGTCAACCATAACAATCTTTGTATAGCCTTGAGAACAATGGGAATTCCAGAAAACAGCATTGCGCTCATATGGAATTACACATAGATCAAGAGGCAGTTGTGTAAACAGAACAAGGAACAAAAGAATGGCTTCAAATCCGGAATAAGTGTCAAGGTTGCATCCTCTCGCCATACGTATCTAATCTGTATGGTGAACAAATGATCAGAGAGGCTGGATTATATGATGAAGAGCGTGGCTTTGGAGGAAGGATTATTAACAACCTGCAGTGTGTAGATGACACAGCCTGGCTTGCTGGAAGTGAGTAGAGTTTGTGCATTTTCTGATGAAGATAAATAATTCAGTCTTCAGTATAGATTACAACTCCATGTAATGAAATAGATAATCCTCACAACTGGAAACGTAGGTAGTCTCATGGCGAACAGAGAAAAGATGGAAGTGTCGAGTATTTTGTTTTACCTGAATCCACAATCAATGTTCATGGAAGAAGCAGTCAAGACATCAAAGGCTGCATTGCACCAGGTAAGACATTTTGGGTAAGACATCGCCCAATACATCTTTAGAATCTTGAAAAGAAAGCGTGTCATTTTGAAGACTAATGTGTGCTCGACACTGCCATGGTATTTTCATGTGGACGTCAGACAGTAATGAGGACGGCTGAAGAAGACTTGATATACTTGAATTTTAGTGCCGATGAGGAATATTAAAAATACCTTGCACTTCCAAAGGAATGAACATATATGTTTTGGTTGCACGCAGCCAGATTGCTCCCATGACAAAGATAGCAAGTTTTCTCAAGACATTGTAAAAGTTTTCAAGAGAGGCCAGTCCCCGGAGAAGGGCATAGTCCTTGGTAAATAAAGGAGCAACATAGAAGGGAAGGCCTGCTGCAAGATGGATTGACACAGTGGCTGTATCAATGGGTGCAAGCGTAAGACTGTCTATGCGGATGGCGCAAAACCAGGCACTGTCTCTCTCTGTTCTGCGTAGGGTCCCTATGAGAGCGAATCAACTGGAAAGCAGCTAACGACAGCAATTCAATGACTGGATCAGAGAACCTGTACCCCAAGTTACTATTGCAAATATGCTAACTTCAGATATTGCCTCAGAAATGAGCACCCGACTCAATGCAGGCCAATGAGTTCAGCAAGGGAAGTCCAGTGGTGGGGCTCATTGGAACTATGATCTACAATGTTCACTGATTTCATGTCATCAGAAACTTAGGGCATTCTTGTGCCTGATAAACTAAGCTGACTTTAGAAAGAATGTAATCAAACAGAGGAAGAATATGGGTTAAAAAAATAAGTTGGAACAAAGATAATTTCATTAAGCCATTCAATAAATCAACCAAAAGTCTGATCAATTTCTGACATAATTATCTTAATGTTAAGTTTTAATGCTTTTGTTCTGTTTGTCCATATTTTCAACCCAATATACATATCAAATTTACCTTGTTTCCTCATCTAAAATTTCCATTTTTTAGTATTTAATGAGTATAATGCTTAATTTTATATTTATGAAATGAGATGTTCTATTATCAGTAATAGGGAAATATTTAACAAGCAGCAACATTTTTCTTTATTTTTGGTATATAAAACAACTGTCCATCTTTTAATTGATTTTAAATTCATATTATACATTAAGTAGGGTATATGTGTAGCAAATAATGATATGAGGGTAAAACAAAAAGTATTGATAACAGTGTTCCAGTTCATACATGCCATGGGTTTATTCCCAACAAAATGCCATTAGACATGCCTCAGAAATCAGTGGCTAGCTACAGAGGAGTGATCCCAATAATCTACTTTTCTTAATCTCATTGTTGTCATAGTTAGTACTGTCCATATGGCTCTCATTCATAGTGACCCTCTGTTAAATATTGCTTGGCCTTGTTTCATCTGCTCAGTTATTGTTATGTGTGAGCCAATCATAGCAGTCACTGTGTCAATTTTCTTGAGGGTTTTCCTATTTTTCTCTGACCTTTTACTTTACCAAACATGACACCCATCTTGGTAGCAAATCTGAAGTATGTAATACGAAGTCTTATCACCATCCTTGCTTCTAAGGACCATTCTGGCTACCCTTCATCCAAGGCATGCATGTTAAATCTGAAGTATGTAATACGAAGTCTTATCACCATCCTTGCTTCTAAGGACCATTCTGGCTACCCTTCATCCAAGGCATGCATGTTAAATCTGAAGTATGTAATACGAAGTCTTATCACCATCCTTGCTTCTAAGGACCATTCTGGCTACCCTTCATCCAAGGCATGCATGTTTGTTCTTTTGCTAGTTCTTCTCTGAGAGAATGAAAGAGAAATTCACATCAACTTTTGTAGAGAAAGCCAAGTTTCAAGGTCATGGGTCATATGTCAATCTGGAGGCTAATCTTGACGTTCATAGCTGCAAGGGCTGATGACCCTTGATAGGCCATCTTAGCTCCTTTAAGCAAGATGATGTCTGTTGATTCGTTGTGAGGATTTTATTTCTTTACCCTCTTATTCTTACATTTCTTTACTGTAGATTACATGTAACCTAAATGAACTTTATCCGTACGCGCTTCAAGTCCTCCTTGTTTTGGGCAAGAAAATTCATATCATCCCTAAGTCAAATGTGGTTAATGAGGTTTCCTTCAAATCCGATACTGTTATTGTTCATACAGCTCAGCTTTCCAGATAATCTCCTCGGCAGACAATTTAAATTAGTATGGAGAAAGGATCAGCCCTAATGGGTCCCATTTTTTCCTGTGTTAAACTGCATATGCTCCTGCCAGATTCCTTAGCCCTCAAGCCTGAACAGTGGCCTGAGTGGCTGGAAGAAAAAAAGGAGCAGAGTGAAACTGAAGTGGACTTAGAGTTTTGTGACAAACAAGTTCACTCCAACAACAACAACAACACACACACACACACAAATTAATAGATAAACTGCATATCCTTGTTCAAAGGACTGCCTTTTATTCTACGCACAGGTTCTAAATACAATGAAGCTTTCTGAATGACCATACTTCACAATGTATTCATTCCCTCTGTTGTTCTCTCTTTGTATCTTTCTAATGAACACTAAAATCTTTACTCATTTCTATAAAACATTTTCTGACCATACTCAACTGAGTAGTTTCCCACTCTTGCTCTCATGCCGACAGTGGACTCCAAAATTCAATCATCTTTAGGGCAGGGACCCTGACACAGTCCCATTTCAAATGCAACCATTCAGCTATGCCCTCCTCCACAATCACAAAGTCACTGCCAGTGAGCTGATCCTGACTCACAGCAACCCTCTAGAACAGGGTAGAGCTGCTTCTCTGGGCAATTCATTATGGGAATAGAAAGCCTGGTCCTCCTCCCTTGACGTGGCTGGTGCTTTCCATATTCTGACCTTGAGGTTGGCAGCCCAGTGTATAACCATGACACCACTAGATTTTACTGCCTACTACTCAGCAAAAATTTACAAATGTTGAAAAACAAAACACCAAAAGTTTGAGATATGCTGGTAAATGTTACATTGACTTATTGTTAATAACTTATTCTCAAGGTTATACATCTCTATGGAAGCACTCTCCTAACCTACTCTAGAATGGCTGTTGGGTTCCAAACAACTAACCCCGTAGTTAACAATCCAACACTTAACCTACTCTGTCACCAAGGTTACAAATTTTATCCCAAGTCTAATCCAAATCCAGTGCCATGGGAGCTATTCTGACTCATAGGAGCAGAACAGGCCAGAGGAGAACTGCTCAGTGGAGTCTCCAGGGCTGTACGTCTTTACAAAGCAGAGTGTCTCATATATCTTCTTTTAATAGATGGAGAATTTGAACTGGAGACCTTTTGGTTGTCAGTCTAATGCCTAACCCACTGCACCAGCAGGATTCCTCTAATTTCATACAACTGTATTCAAAAGATCTCAATATCCAGAGTTTTTAAAGTACATGAACCTTGCACCATTTCAATTATGGAAGACTAAGTTCATATTTTCTTTGACATAGGAATATGATGGACCCAAACCTTAATTTGTTCAATACCTAAAACATTTTAAATTAATTGTTCTTTTTATCTAATAATCATAATAAATCCAAACTTTCCATATTTCGAATAGTCACTTTTGACTTGGAATTTATTCCTTATGAATAATGACATTATTATGAATTAGTGTATGTAGCTACAAAAATGGTGTAATTGACCTTGTTAAAATAAAGTATTAATCTACTCAGGATAAGACTGGTAGCAATAACTTGAAATATCAGCTAGCATTTAAAAGGCTATAGCTTTTTGGCATTTGAAGAAATTCTATTTAAATTCTCAGCAAGAACCTCCGTAAGTTTTCATAAGATGGTGCTGTGGGAAAGCACCGGTCTTCTAATCACAAGTCAGGGTTCAAAACTAGTAGGTAATACATGGCAGAAAGACTCAACTCTCGGACCAGGTCATCATTTACAATATCATAAAACTTATACAGGGTCACTATGAGGGGAGAATAACTGATGGCTGAGGGTAACCTATTCTAGTTTTTATTTTTTAATGTATAAATAGGATCTGGTAATAGTTACATCAAAAGGCTGTGTTTCTGCTTGTATGAATTTTCCAAAGGAATCATTTACCACTTTCATTATATTCCCCAAATATGCTTGTGAATGCTTGCATCAAAGAACCACGGAAGTTAGCAACTACAGAACTGGGCAGCTCTGGACTTGTCCTTCACATGCTAACCCTAGAAGAAAGCATGCTTTCAGAGACTTCATCCACTCTGGGATAGCTTCCATTGATATTGTTCCAGTTAACAAATGTTTACAGACACACACTGGAGGAGGGCAAATATTCCTGCCAAGCACTGTGCACACTCAAATGAAACCATATCCTTGTTAATGTGAATAAAAATAAAACCTGTGAAGTTCAATCCTTATCTATCTCAATCCTCATCTAAATTATTCCACCGATGCAAACTATGGGACTAGGCCTCTGACATCGTCAAGTGAGAGCCAGGCTTTCTGTCAGCTATTTTGACCTTCTGTTAGCCAATTTCCCTGAGCAGCAAGTTCCTGAGAAATTCAAGGGACGATTTCTACCCCTGAGCTCAAAATATACATTAACAACATTCATTATCATCATAGCAAACAGGAATAGCCAAAGACAAAAAACAAACAAAATAATCAAAACTTTAACTTCCTATCTTCTTTACAGAAAACCACTCAGTAAACTGCATGGATATATCTGACCTCTGGTTAGCCAAAGAAGAAAACCTACCATGATGTAAAGGTCGAACAAACATCCACTCTCCATCTTTATGATTTGTTTCTCTAGCACCCCACTCCCAAGGTTCCATAATGTGCTAGTCTGGGTTGAAGAGAAACAAATTCATAGACACTCATGTTTATGAGGAAGAGCTTTATATAAAATAGCAATTGGATATTGAGAAAACATTCCAGCCCAGTCCACATCATGTCCAGAAATTTGATATTAGCCCATACATCTTATACCAGTCTATAAAGTCCTCTTCAGCCTCACGAAACACATGCAATAATGCCAAATCCATTTATATTATAAGTCAGTGGGTGGAAAGTCTTGTGGATCCAGTGGCAGTGGAAGCATCCCAGCAGTGGCAGGTGACTCCACATGACTCTGTCTGCTCCAGGACTTTATCAGTGTAGCTCCATGACAGGGAGTGAGCCTGTGTCCCATTTCCAGTGAGCCGCTTATCTCCTTCAAGCCTCCCAGTGAGGTTATCAAGCTGTGACCTGATTGACAAGCTAAACACCCCTTCACTCTTAAATCTCAAATTGGATCCACCAGATTATATAACTACCACAGTTACAGGTCACAATCTTCTGTTCTTAAACCAGTCCTTGGATAAGGCAGAACAAAACAATGTTCGATTACGTTACACAAATGGGCTAACAAGAAACAGCAGCAACAATAGTACAAAAGCAGCATGTTTAGTTATTAATTTTCATCATTTGCAATATTAGTTAAAATTAAGCTTCCTAGTGGTTACAAATGGAATGGCTAACAGAAATATCAGTACTTCAAAGAGACCAGCCACTCAGCGGGAGAAAGACAGCGCTTTCTATTCCCAGAAAACTTTAGTCTCGAGACCCCACGGGGCTGTTCTCCCCTGTCCCATAGGGTCCCGTGAGTCAGAATTGACTGGATGAGAGTGAGTCTGGGGTTTTCATGAATACGGTATCATGATTTAATCAAGGGAGATACTATGGGATTCCTCGTTTTCCACTGCTGCTTGATGCAATGAAAAAGTGCCTTCCGTTTTGGTCATAATTTATTCTCTCTCTCATATTCTAATCTAACCTCCACTTCCAACCTGTGTCCTAGAACTCCTTTAACCTAGTTTACACAGTGAGTACTTCTTTTCAAAAATAAATACATACTATAATTCTTATAATACCTTTATTTTCTGTGGTACAGGGAACCAACCCTTTAGTCTTCTGATTCCTCCACTGCAATGTATTTAAAATATTTTTCTCTCTTCTTTTTTCTTTTATTAGGGAGAGCGTGAATGCAGTGCCCCACTACCACAAATTATGCGTTTGAATTTCCTGCTTTTGGGGAAATCGCAGGGGTCAGCACATCCGGAGTGCAATGGAGGAGCCTCGCCCTGGGAAACCACCTTCATGATCATGGTGTCTGTCTCCCCTGCCAGGTAAGTATCACAGCACTGTATTTAGTACAAATTATGGGTCTTGGAATGTTGACGGGTGTGAGATTTCCATGAGCCTCAGAATTTTTGTTTAAAAAGAAAAAGGACAAAAAGAAACTCTATTTACTACTTTTTGGGCTTATTGTTATGCTACACAACTTTCCATGAAGTTCAAACCGCTAACATGAATTGTGCTGATTCTTTTCATGTTCTGAAACGAGGTTTAACCATGAACTCTTCTCTCAGAAGGAGAAAAAAAATGAGAATATGCATTTGTGATCAAAACATCTTACCCCTTAGTCTTAATATTGTCCATACTTTATGTCTGTAGGTTACACATTGAACTGTTAACCACAAAGTCGGGGTCTTCAATCCATCAATTGCTCTCTGGGAGAAAGATAGGTCTGTGTGCTCCCAGAAATATTTAAGGTCTCAGAACCCCAAAAGGGCAGTCTACTTTGTCCTATTGGCTCACTAAGGGTCAGAATCTATTCAAGGGTAGTGGGTTGGTGATCACTTAATCTGCACTGCTTACATTGTGTGTCTGTGAGTTATGAAAATCAATCTTGCAAACATACATACAGGGTCAAAAATCAAAATGGAAGGTCTTTGTACAATTTTTATAATTATGAAATTACAGGCTTAATATAATGAACAAAGTGTTTAATGTAAAATCAATGAAAGTATCATAAATATTTATTTACTTGGAACAATTAATTTGAAAAGAAATAGGCATATCACTTACATTTGATAAAATGATGACCATAATATAATTTAGGTACATAATTGATGCACAAAGAAGGTTATATATAATAAGAACTATAAATTAATCACAGGAGTTTATCTTAGAAGCATACAACATGAGCTATTGATAAAGTCCGAATTGTATTTACCTATGAAAAATAGAGACATCTGTCTAGGAAGAAGCACTTGGAGAGATTCATTTCGAGCTGAGAGTTAGCCATTATGAAAGGTATAGAGCTGCAGAACTGTGAAATGAAGATGAGATGAAGCCACGTTTATGAGTACGCGATCCTTCAATAAACAGTCCAAACAGGTTCCAAGTGACAGAATTTCAAGATCATTCTTTTTAAAAACATAAACTCCAACCAAACTCACTACCGTCCAGTCAAGTCTGACGCAAAAAGACCCTACTGGACAGAGAGACTGCCCCTCTGGGTTTCTGAGACAATAACTATTTATGGTCAAAGAAAACCCTGTCTTTCTCCCTTGGAGCAACTTGGTGGTTTTGAACTGGTGACCTTGCTGTTAGCAACCAAACATACAACCACTATGCCACCCACAAGGGCTCTTTTTAAAAGACAAAGATAGGAATTACAATGACTGTAAAGTGATAGTAAATTATTTAGGATATTAAATAACATGAAAGTGAAATAGATAACCCATCAGAAACAGTAAGAGGAATAGTGGGTCCCTGGGGATATGGGAAGAGAGAGGGGTGGAGAGGGAAATGGGGAGCTGATAGCACTGACGTCTGTATAACCTCACTCTATGGGATCGAACAACAGAATTTTATCTGAATGGATATATTGGATTGTGTAAGATATCTCATAAACATAAAACTTATTATATATATAGGAATAAGGAATAGGGTTCATTGGGGCCTATAGTGGTCAAGGGAAGGGACAAAGGGCAACTGATATCAAATAGTTCAAGAAGAAATAAAAGTTCAAAACTGACCGTGTTAGCAATTGTACAGTGCTGTACATGAAATGTTATTGAAGTATGAAATGTTATGACATCCTTGAGAGCTGCCAATACAATGATAAAAGTAAATAAATAAGACCACAGTACTTATAGAAATTATTATTAATAAAGTGATATTTATATGAATGAGATAATTTACCATTTGCTGAGATTATACAGACTGATACACATATTTCTGGATGGGAACTGAGGTATCTCTGAATCTAAGTCTGTCAGGCACATGCTGGGAAATTTCTTTAAGTTTTCCTAAGGATACATAATAAAGTCACTGAAGGATTTGTTTAAAAACACGTTCAAATTTGTTTGTTGTTTGAAAATAAAGTGACATATTAATACATTAGAAGTGGTTTCATTACATACTTTTATCCAGTCAAACACTGAGCACAAGCATATTCCTTTACAAATCTCCTACAATACAGTTTTCACAGGTTTTTGTGTTGCATTAATATGCATGCTTGTTTTGAGACGTCATCATGAAATCACGAGGGTTTGTCTATATTCTATCTCAATGTATTACATAACTGTCCTTTACAGAGATAGTCCCACTTCTGAAATATAATCTGTACCTATGACAGCTACATGAGAAATTTCAGTGTTAAATTCCACTCCATTCTTTCTCCAACTAGTCATGGATTTACTATTTTAATTGTGTCTCGATTTTATATTGTTTATGTGGATACCAGTTGTCATCTGAGTTATTTTTTGAAATGTCAGCATGTTATAAATGTGCTATGGTCTTTCCTGTTGATCATCTGAGCCACATTGGGTTATGATGGGGCACGAAGTCAGAGCCATGCTGAAGTTGACAGCAGATTTTTTAACACACAGAGTTGTTTCAACTGCGATAGACGGTTTGTGTTCTTTAACTTCAAGAGACAGTTATTTTGAAAGATATATTTCTTTTGTTGGGATAAAAAGAGCACTTTGTCTTAATTATACTTGACATTTCAAAGCTCATAGCAAGAGCTTTCTCCTGGGACAGTAACAAACCACTTGTCTCCACTAGAATCGGAGAGGGAAGTGAACAAAGAGGCTCAGCTCCTCTCCTCCCACAGTGCACGATCTCTGCTGCGTGTTTGTTCTTTTGTTTGTTGGTTTTGTTTGATCTTATTTATTTATTCTAAGAAAAGCACTGGATGGATTGTAGCTAAATATCCTCTAAGAATAATACATATTAATAATAAGAACAATAAATATAAATAAAAAATATAAAATAAAAAATATATACAAATGGGCAGCTATTGTGGAAAAATGCTGCTCTTCATAGCATAAATTAGGGGTCTTTAGTTCTATGTGTTCATTCAGGGTATCAATTTACTCTGAGAGGGGACTAAAGTGAGTAATATTGTACCAAAACCTGACTTCTCAAGTTTCTGTCATTAAAAAACATCATTGGGGATTCATCGAGAATATTATTTGAAAATGTTTGAGTTCATTGGACATCACCATATTTTTAAGGATGTATATGCAATTTTAAATGGTTATATTTTCCTTGAAAAGTTTCATCATTTATTTATACTTTATCAAACATGTCAAATTAATATCATTTTTATACGATAAAATTTTTAAAATTTTGTTTTTCATGAAATGCACATATAAATGTTGTGACCAGGGAATATGTAAGTAAATCAATTTTTAGTTAAAAATACAGCAATTTGATCAAATATATAATATATTTTCTTTAAGAATGAAATGATGTTATTATAAACTTTTTCTTCTAGAAAGTTGAAAATTGACTTATGTATTAGAAAACAAATATCAGATTAGATAACAATCTATTGTGTAAAATAAGAAATATATAAGTAGTGAACATCTTCAATTATTTTTCTAATTTTATATAACATCATAAATATTAAAGCCTTCATAACATTGAATTTGAGCCTATTAATTCAGTTTTTTAAATAGTTTGAAATATACAAATTTAAATAGTACTTTTCTTAAAGTATGATTGTTATGCATGGGAAATATTAAAGGGAAAATTGTTGAGCTATAACAATACGTAGATTTAAACAAATGCTGTCCTTTTCAATACTAAGACAGCTACTGTTACTATAGGGCAGGATAAACATATCAATACCCAGGAAAGTCACTTACAAGTTGTACCATACTACATGTGCCCAGAGTTAGCAAGTAGATATCAACTCATAGCGAACCAATAGGAAAGAATAGAATGGTCCCATATTGTGTCCAAGATTACAGATCTTCATGGGAGCAGGAAGCCTACTCGTTCTCCAACGCAGAGCCAGGAAGGGTCAACACCAAAGTGCGTTTGAGGAGGGTCAAGCTAGAGAAGCACAAACGGCGCTATGAACCAGCAGAGTCCACAGGAATGTTGCTTACCTAAATTAAAATGCTGAGTTTTCTCATATTAAAGTAGCTGGAGAATAGTTCGTGATTTTATTATCATGGATATAGACTTTATTTTAATATTAAGCTTTCCATCCATTTATAATTCTATACTTCTCAGTTTACAACAGCCTCAACTGTTTTTGCAACAATTTTGCCTATTTTTCTGTTTTTTACCAGATGACATTGTTATCTTGTTATTGTTATTGTTAGTCTTAATAAAACAAAAGGAAAAGTATTTTTCAAGTGGAAATCCATAGCTATCCTGGTAGATGAACGTAACCTAAGTGGTCAGTTTAGTTAGTTAATTATTAATAGTCAATACAACTTTTATGCACATTGTAAATTCTTTGTATCAGGTAATTAGTTGGTACAAATTTGTCTTCATCTTTAGTGTGCAATTAAGTACTTTGTGATATTTTTATAAGATATTTTTCATCCACAGTGCTTATTGTAACCGACTCAATGAATCAAAGACCACAGTGCACTTTAAAATGTTAAAGATCAAATATATTACTTTGAATATGATGGTGTGTCTCTGACCCATATCATGGTATTTTTAATTACTTCATCTGAATGGAAAAACTGAATAACAAATAAAGAAATCTGAAGATAATTGATGCCTTCAGATTATAGTCTTGCTGAAGAATATTAAATATACCTTGCCACTCCAGAAGGAAAATAGCACATCTTGTAAGAAGTATAGCGGCAATATTCCTTAGAAGCAATGTGGAAACATTTGTTATCATGTACTTTGACCATGTAACTAGGAGAGACTAGAAGAGAAAGCCATAAACCTGAGGGTAGCACAGGACTCGGGCCATTATATTCGGCTATACATAGGCACACAGAGGTCCTCACACTTTTTAAATGGGGCCAGTTCACTGTCCCTCAGACCCGTTGGAAGGCCGCACTATAGTTTTAATAATAAAAAAACTATGAACAAATTCCTATGCACACTGCACATATCTTATTTTGAAGTAAAAAAATCCAAATGGGGTAAAAACACCTGGTGGGCCAGAAAAATGTCCTTGGTGGGCCGCATGCAGCCCAAGAGCCATAGTTTGAAGATGCCAGAAGGGTTTCTATGGGCTAAAATCAAGTTAGTGACAGTTAACAATAGCAGCTCTTAACATAAAATGATGTAATTGTATTATGACATCAGAAAAATTGATATAAAAATAACCTTGCATTTCATTTTTGTTTTAAATAACCTATTGGAATGTATATACCGCAGTAGCATGACAAGCCACATTTTAAAAGATGAAAAAAATTGAATGAATGAACATTTATATAAGTAGAAATTTGGATCATGTCACTTTTATTCCATAGACTCCTATTTCAATCATAGATCACTACAAAAATATATTAGATATAACTAAAATGTCTTCTAATAATTCTATCATAATTATTTGCTGCAAAAATTACAATGCATAGTTCATATGACAAATTTCAGGACTTATTTGGTATTGATTTAGAAATTCAACTATAGGTAGAGCATAATTGTTTAAAGCAATAATTATCACAAATAGTTAAAATTCTTAAAAATTAAAATGTAAATCCTATAAAAGACTCTCTTTGTCAGCTTGCCATACTGTGTAGCTTGTATGTGCCGTGAAAAGCTGTTTCACTAGTATTTCAGATACCAGCAGGGTAACACAAAGTAAATTTGGCAGAGCATAAAGACTAAAAACAGACTACAGGGAAAAATAGGCTGTCCACTTCAGAGGAATTAGTTACTGAAAGCCTTACGAAGGGCAGCAAACCTTATCAAATACTGAAGATCTCATAATTACCAGCAAACCTTTGTCAGAAATAATGCCAGAAGATGAGCTCCTCAGGTAGAAAAATAGAAACACCAAACTCACTGCCTTGCATTAATCCTAACTCATAGTCATCCCTGGGGGTTTCTGAGATTGTAGTTGTTTTCAGGAGTAGAAAGCCCAGTCTTTCTCCTGTGGAGCAGCTGGTGGTTTTGAACTGCCAACCATGCACAAGTCTGGAGATCACATGCTAAAATACTGCAAAACTAAAGACTTCTTCAACACAAATATCTTTTTCTTTTTCAAAAACACAATTGGCATCTTAACCATGGACATCTCCAGATGGAATATACAGAGATCAAATTGACTATACATGTGGAGAACCACCACGGAGAAGCTCAATATAAGTGGCTATATCCAGGCCAGCAGCTGAGAGTGGAAGAGACCACCAATTGCCCATATATAAGGTCAGGTTGAAGCTGAAGAACTTTTATAAGTTGATAAGAGTCCAAATATAATTTTGATTAGATCACACTTGCATTTTGAAAAGATCTTAACAGATTTGACACATTGACCACTAATGAGAGAAGACCTAATGAGTTGTAGGGTAACATAGAGTACTAAAAAGATTATTGTTAAAAAGATGGTATAGAAAGCAAAGATCAGCATGGATGTCAGAAGAGATTCTTAATTGTGTATTTGCTAAGACAAATTTAACTTCTTCTTAATTGCAGAGTAGCTAAAGCAAATGAAAGAACACATAAAGTCAAAGAGCTGAACCAAAAATGTAAAGGGCAGGTCAAGAACAAAATGTATTATTATAATGAAATTCACAGAGGCCTGGAGTTAGAAAAACAAAAATGAAGAATATGCTGTGCATATTCCAAGCTGAAAGAACAGAAATAAAAGTTCAAGCAAGGTGCAATATTGAAGGATATTATTTGAAAAATACTCAACATGCGAAAACATCAAAAAAGATGGGAGGCATGATTCTAGAACTAGTCAGAGCATACACAGAGAATATCAAAATGAACTGGTCAACATCCAGAGCATATGATCAAGGATCAATGCTATTGAAGGAAGAGATCCAAGCTACACGGAAGGTATTAGCAACAAAAAAGGCTCCAGGATTCATGGTTTACCAATTGAAACAGTTTCAAGAAGCTGATGAAGCACTGGGAGTCTTCACTTGTCTCTGCGAAGTTACTTGGAAGATATCTACCAAGTCAACTAACTGGAAGAAATCCATGTCTGAATGTATAGCCAAGAGTTTATGGAAAATATAAAAAAATAGCATTAATGTCTCATTTTGTTGAATTTCATTCAACAATGGTTGCATATGATCTGAGAGCTCCCAAAACGAAACTAGATGAGATAGAAGGCATAGAAATCAGGAGATCACTGCTGATAGCAGATGGATCTTGAATGAAAACAGAAAGTAAGATATTTTTGCCTTGTAGACTACGCAGAGGATGCAAATGTGTGAATCCTAACAAACTACAGAAACCATTGAGAAGAGTGAAAATTCCAGATTCCATTCTGTGTGCAATCCTTAATGCAGAAGCTGCATTATTAAAACAACTCCACCGAGCATTTCTCACTAGCATTACAACTTAAATTAACTTCCTTAATGCAACTTTTATTCATGAACTTTGCATGTGAGTTTCTTTGTAGCTGTTGCAATGGGTATCAGAACCCCAAGAAGCAAAATAGATCACATTAATTAAGACACCTCACTCCCTGAGACTATGTAGAGCAGCGGGATCTCTCACACATAGGACTGCACACAGCAGCCAGTCTGTAAAATACCAAGAATATATTTATCATATGCATTAGTAATGGCATTCCTGTATACTTAATTTAGATAGCTGAAATGATAATCACACAGAAATTTGTTCTCAAGTTCTCCTCTGACTTTGTTTCAATTTAGTAGCCTAAAATCAGAAATATCCAGATGTCCTTTTGTAGGTGAGAGGATTATCAATGTCTGGCTCATCCATACCATAGAATGCTCCACACCAGTTTAATAGAGCAAATCACTGGTTCACATATGTTATACATGCCTCATTAATATTAAACTGAATGTGGAGAAAAAGTTAAATAAAATTGTTATACTGTCTGTGGGTTTACATATTTTGTATAAAATACACAAAATGAAAAGGAAAAAGAACAGTTTTAGTTCTGGAGAACAGGCCCACAGTTGACAGGGTTTAGGTTGTGGGATGGTATTAGATTGGTTTTGTGCTTGGAAGATTAATGTTGCGCTGGCTGTTCAATGGCCCTTGATGTAAATGGTTGATTGAACTATTGAACTGTATGATACATAAATTATGTGCCAATAACACTGTTTTTAAAAAAAAGAAGAAATATCAGTATTAAAAAAATCAATGATCTGCTCCTGTAAAGATTATACATTTGTGGTAGTTAAATAATTTCATATCAAGTTGATAAATAAGTATAGGGGTATGTGTAGCCTGTCAATCTGGTCACAGCTGGATCCCTCCTTGTGGGTGTGGCCTTCTCATGAGTATCCTGTGAACATCCTCTCTCTTGATACTGCCATAAGAAGAGGTGTCGCCCTATGCCTAGCTATATAAGATAGAGGACAAACAATCTTGAGGAGAGAACAACAGGACCGGCAATTCCAGGGTCACATGGGAGAGGATGGGGTGCGGAGGGGGAGTGGGGATTCAAAGAACTCAGCGATAAGCAAGCAACAAGAGATCTAAAATTGATGACAAGGAGGGAATATAATGCAAGGTGGGGTAAGATCAAGAGCTATGTATCCTAGAGGAAATACTGAGAGCCAAATGGAGGGTGAGCATGATAATGGGGTAGGAGGAAGGTGAAAGGAATAGGAGGCAGAAGTTGTTTATATAGGCATGTAAATATGTAAATATATTAATTTATAATGAAAGGTATAGAGGCCAATGCACATGTTAATACATTAAGTATTAAGATAGCATACTGACTTTGGGTCTCTACCCAAGGCCTCCCTTTAGCACAAGAACATTTCATTCTGATAACCTGGCACTCTTAGATACTTTCCCAACACAATCGCTGAAGAAAAAATGTGTGCATAAGCAAATGTGGTAAAGAGAGCAGATGGCACCTGGCTATCAAAAGATAAAGCGTCTGGCATCTTAAAAGCTTAAAAATTAAGCAAGCAGCCATTTAGCAAGGAAGAAAATAAGCCCGCATGGGAGCACACCAGCCTGTGTGATCATGAGGTTTCCACAGGATCAGGTATCAGGTACCAAAGATCCAAAGCAAACAACTATATTGATGTGAACAAGGGGGGTTTGGAGTGGAGACCCAAAGCAAATTTGTAGATAATTGGATATCCCCAACAAAAGGCTTATAAGGAAGGGGTGATTCAACCAAGGTGTTGTATAGCACTGACAAATCACACATCATTCCTCTAGTTCCTGAATGCTTCCTCCTCACCTCACTACCATGACCTAGTTCTATCTTACAAATATGGCTAGACTGGGGAACACATATTGGTATACATAAGAGCCCTTGACACATGGAATTCAAGACAGATAAAACCCTCAGGAACAGTAGTGGGAGTAGCAATATCATGAGGGTAGGGGGATGTTCAGGGAGGGAGAAGGGAGAGAAAGGGGGAGACCATCACAAGTTTGAATATATTGTGCCCCCCACCTCCCTAAAGGGATGAATAACAGAAATGTGGGTGAAGGGAGACCATGGCCAGTGTAAGATAATTGATGAAGGATTATCAACGGTGGGACAGGGAGGGGAAGGAGGGGGGAAAAGAGGAGCTTATATAAAGTTCTCAAATAGAAAATGCTTTGAAAATGATGATGGCAACATATGTACAAATAAGCTTGATACAATTGATGTATGAAATGTTATGAGTTCTTCGAGCCACCAATAAGATGATTTTTAAAAAGTGGGTCTCTCTCTTTCTCTTTCTCTCTCTCTCTCTGTTTGTTTCACCTTCCTGTTGAGGAACCACACCACTCAGAGAGCTGGAGGAGACCCATGCCAGCACTGAGATGCTTCCACTGCCACTGGACCCACAAGACTTTTCACCCAGTCTGTGGTCTTGCTGAATTCAGCATCATTGCATATGGTTGTGTGAGTCTGAAGAGGAATTTATGAAATAGTATCAAACATATGGGCTAATATTGAACTTAAGGACTTGATCTGAACTGGGCTGGGAAATTTCTCAATATGATAGATGAGAATTGAATTTAGCTGTTTTAAGAATTGAGTTTAGGATCTGGCTGCACTAGGTTTATACTGATTTCTTCTGCCTATTGTTACTGACATAATGTTTAATAGAAATGATGATTGGAAAATAACAATAGTATGTCCCATCCAGTGCTCGTGTGCTCAGGACACTTGCATTTGAAGATACTTGCCTAAGGTACTTTGACAGAATGAAGAAGAAGAATAGGGACCCTTTGACTTTTTGGATTTTGAACCAGTGTTTTGTACCTAAAACTGGAAAAGTTTGGAGTCATGAGAGAACACTTCTCCATAGGACTGTTAAAGGGAGCCTTCAGGCAGCTGGGAATCCTTAGTAAGTGGCTACCTGGATCCACTTATTGAGTGGATATGGGAGAAAATCAGCAACAGCGAGACAGGTTGAATCTGTCTACTGACATCTGTGGACCTGGTTCACAGAGACTAGAGGAGAAGACTAGAGTCTTCTGAATTTCATGATCTAGACCAAGGATGACAGGGTTTTTGAGAATTTGTGACAGAGCTTGTGGTTGAAAGATGAGGAGGTTGCCAATGAGCTTCATGGTGAAGCTAAGTGAGGCAGCAGCCCACAATGAGTTGACAAGAACCCAACCAGATGAAAATAAGATTTTTGAGCCTGTGAATTGGTGCAGATTTCTGCTGGCTTTTTGGATGGCCTGTCCTGATTTGACTTTGCTTATGGATACAGGCGCACAAGTTCCCAACTGGACTGAAGATTCTTCACATCAAAAAGCATGCATCATGCATGTCTTTTCAGAGCACTGAGTTGATATCAGTGGACATTATAGAAGTTGGAAACCCAAAGTGAGGGATAAAGACATGAAGTGGGTAGCTTGAAACTTTCATAGTTGGAGAAATATATTCATAGGATTATAGGATCATGGTATAGGTTTTTTCATAACTGCAATTGTTAAGTATAGAACGTTTTGTTTGCTTATAGAATAGAACATTTACATGAGACTGGCGCATTTTGAGTTGTATGCATTTTAGTTTTTTCCCGTTAGGTCCAAATATGATTTTATTAATGTTTTGTTTAAAAATTATGTATGGCTGAAGAGTTGTGTAAAGGTGTCAAGGTAACAATGATTTAACATCTTCCTGGTAAGGAGCCACACTCAGAGAGCTGGAAGAGGCATGTTGGAGACACCGGCCAGCTGAGATGCATCCACTGCCACTGGACCCACAAGACTTCTCACCTGCTGGCCTGTGGTCTTATTGAAATTGGCATTATTGCATGTGCCTGAGTGAATCTGAAAAGAAATTCATGGACTAGTATCAGACATATGAGCTAATATCGGAATTATGCACTTGATGTGGACTGGGCTGGGATGTTTTCTCAATATATAATAGCTCTTTGATATAAAACTCTCTAGTATACATATATGAGAGTCTCTGTATTTGTTTCTTTAGTCACCCGGGCTAGCACACAATTGTTGTTAAGTAGATTCTAAATCAAAGACAAAAACAATTACCAATATGATTTTAAGACTGTAATCCTGATTGAAACATACAAACATCTTCCTTTTTTGGAACAGGGTTATTGGGATCCAACTGCCAACAGTTTAGTTAGCGGCCCGGAGCTTAACTGCTGTGCCATGGAGACTATCAAAGCTACAGCCTGACAACTCTGATGGGGGAATTCAACTCTGCCCTATAGGACAATGCTAAGCCACAATTGCCTAATTGGCACATAAAAATATTATATAGGGCTCTCTCAAAACATTTTTTTGGAATGACAACCAAGTGTTGTATCCTGATTGTGGTGGTGGTTAGAAATACAAGGGGTTTTCAGAAAGTTATTTGGATAGATCCATTATCTTACTATTCCAATTTTCACAAACTTTTTGAAGCCCTCTCATATGTGTTTATATGTGTTATATGATTTCATAGAAAAATATAAAATGAGTGCATATAAAAATTTGTGAAATCGAAGTGAAAGCATAATAAATTAATAGTATTGTGTGAAGGGCAATTTTCTCATTTTACTTAGCATGGTACAGTATACAGAGTACTTCCCTGATCACTGAACTAACCAGCCACCATGAATGAAAGATGCGGCCCTTTGCCTTGGACACCCTCTAGCAAGACCCTGCTCTGTTCCATAGAGTTTCTATGAGTTGAAACGTATATGAAGGCAATGCTTTGTGTGTGTGTGTGTGTGTGTGTGTGTGTGCACGCGCACGTTCATTATCAATGTATAAAAAGAATTACTTTGGGGCAAAGATGGTGAACAGTATATTGAAAAGCCATTTTTATGGCTCCTTGTGAGCCTGCAACTGTGTTAAAATGTAAAATATTAAACATGTGCAAATACCTCTTATAAATGATAATCATTTTAAAATACCAGTACTAACTTTAGTATGACACAGCGTCATTTCTGTTATTATTTTTGTTTCTACATTCTTTTGAAAATGATTGTACTTCTTATGTATTTTTGAAGTTATTAGGTAAAACTGTTCATTTCAGTATTTTAGAAGCCTGTTTATAAGATAATTTTCTACTTTCCCTGAGTATTCTATACTATCTAGATATAGCAGGTAAGGAAAGCCTCGCCAGGGTCAAGCTCACCAGCTACTTAGCAGGAGACGAGGAGACGATCTGCTCTTGTGATAGCTCTATGGGGCAGTCTGTTCTATCGTGTCATCAGGAGTTGAAATTATTAGGTTGCATTGGGTTTTTGTAGAGGGCGTAGATTAGACTAGAAAAAACTATCTGAAAGCATTTTTACGATTGAAAATGGTCAGAAATGCATTTTTTTACCTTGTGAAAATATTAATGCAGTCTATTGTCTTTGTTTTCACTTGTGCTTATTTCCACTTCACTCAAAGAATGTTGCCTGGTGAAATCAAATCAATGGAGAGAATGTACTATTCAATGAATCCCTGTGGACAGTCCCTAGGCTTTATATCTTGTTCTTTATTCCAGAGGAAGCTGATAAATGTCCAGTCTTTGATGATAAATTCTGACTCCAGTGTTTTGCTAAGCCACTGGAATTAAATATTTATTAAAATTTAGGGAAAAAATACAATATAGAAATATATACTTATTAAACTACAGAACCTTTGAAATTATATTTTTCACACCATTATCAGGATATTTCATTTGAGATTTTACTAATGGTGAGGTTGCATTGAGTATTTTAAACAGTCTTCAGGTATTATGTTCATATTTTTGTTTTGTTTCATTTTTTACAAAATAATTTTGATATAAAGAAGACGAGCATTGACACAGAGGGTGAAATACATTATTTTTCACACACAAAGAAAAACTGAATTACTATTAACCTAAAAAAATCATCCCATGCTACATAATTTAATTACCTAAATATTAATGTATATATATTTTAGCCTTAATATTCAACAACTCATTATTTTCTATAATACTCTCACTACCACTCTTTATAGAAAAGCTAAACATATGTGTATAAAAATAACACAAAAGTATAGAAAATATATGCAGAAAGCAAACTGGAAAATAGCATTGCTTTGCATGTATTAAATATTGGAGAGCTTGGTTGAATTAGAATGAGTGTTTTTGTTGTGATAGCATCATCAAGCTGGTTCCAACTCATAGTGATGACCTGTACCAGATGGACCGCTGCTCGTTCTCTGCCACCAGCACTAGCATGGCTAGGTTTGAGCATCACAGGAGTCACTGTGTTAATCAATCTCCTTTCAATCTGCCCCTCTTGGCTGACCCTCTCTTTCTCCAGGGTGTCTTTGCTTTTGATGGCATGCTCAAAGTATATGTGATGAATTATCCCCAACCTCACTACTGGATACACTGCATTCCAAACAGATGTTTGTTCTTCTGTAAGTGGATAGTGTAATCAGTATTCTTCACCCATACCATAATTGAACAGGGTCAATCCTTCTTTGTCTTCTTTAGTCATTGTTGAAATTATGGTTGCATATGAGGTTCTTGAATGAAGATACCACAGATTGGGCCAAGTGCATCTTGGCTCTCAAAGTGACATCTTAAGTTTTAAGACTTTAAAGATACATTTCACAGTAGATTTTACAGGGTAATATTTTGGTTGATTTCCTGACTGCTGCTTTCGTGGGCTTTGAGTGTGAATGTAAGTAAAATGAAGCCCTTAAGAACTTCTACATTGTGTGTTCTTCTTATTGCCCAATTTTTCAAATTATTTGTCTACAGATAGACTAAATATGGAAAAGTATACTCCCCTGACAAACATGTTTTCTAATGATTAAATCTGCAGTATTCCCTCCCTGTTTGGAAAAACTGACTGTTTACTATGACCATAATTAAGTGTTCTGGAATTCCCACTTTTCTCAGTGTTATCCTTACTTTGTGTGATGGACATGGTCAAATGTCTTTTCATAGAAAATACAACAAAATTAACATATTTCTGATAGTCTCTGCTTTCAGCCAAGATTCATCTGATATCCATCATTCCAGGTCATCTTTAAAGTTTATATTGAATCTCTAGACAATTGCTGTCTTTATATAGCCTTTACTTATCTTCAGAAACATTTATTTGCATGTGATTAGTGATATTGTTGGACAGTTTTCACAGTCTGTTGAATTGCATTTCTTTGAATAGACAGTGATGTGTATCTCTTCTAGTCAGTTACCTGGGTAACTGTCTTTCAGGATTTGTTTGTTTATTTTTTTGCATCGTGGATAAGTTTTTACAGCTTGCAACTAATGTTAAAACATCTTGTCATTTTCTTTTTACCAGTGTTTCAGTGTAACTTGGAGTTCTTTCTTCAATACCATCAGTTCTTTATCCTATGTTACCTCCTGAAATGGTAGAATGCCAAGAATTTTAATTTTTGTACATTGACTCTGTGCTTTCTATCCATCTTCTTCTGATGTAACTCTTCCATCAGTTGCCAGACTGAGTCCAAGGATAGCCTTGCATGACAATTCTGGAAAAAATAGCCATGAATACCTTATGAAGAGCAATTGAACATTATCTGATACAGTAGAGAATGGAATATACATCTCTGTGGACAGAAACAATGTAGAAACTCAGAGACAACTGTGTAATAGATTATTCAGTAATTACATGTAAGTTCAATTTGAAAATGGAAAAAATTAAGAGTTGTCCATAAAAACAAAAGATGACCTGGGACAATTCTTTGTCACCTAAGGTTCACGCTGAATTGAAAATCTACATAGCAACCTTTCACTTAAATATCATTTATGTACATGTTCACATGTCATTAAATGATGACTTTTTAGGAATGTTTATTATTTATTAATAACCCTATATTCCTTCTATCCAATTATACATTCTCTGTTTTTAGTTTTTATCTATCTATTTATTTATATACTTGATCACACAGAAATTTTGCATTAATAATCTTATTTTGGTTTAATATTACCTTTCCTTTTAAAAATCTCATTTATATAGTCACTGACACTAATATCTGTCTTAGATGACCAATTCTGAGAAAAATTACAATTTATGTATTTTGAAATAATAATATGACTAGCAGTGATATGTGCATAAATAACCATTGATATTTATACATAGTATATTTTTTAATCAAAAGTATGATAGAAGAGTTTGATACATTCTTTGGGAGATATTGATGCAAAACTGAAAATTCTATTTAAATATACTCTTACTGTCTATGATTTGTCTTTTTAATTCGAATCAATTAATCCCAGTCGTGTCAAAAGGGTATACTTAAAAGAATCACTAGACCCAATTTTAATAAAATCATATGTATCTTGAACTTCCCTATATAAAAGTGCTGATATCATTACAATGCTATTATTATTAAGTAAGCCATATTTTATATTATGTTTTTTATGGCAATACAGAAAGGAGCTAAACAGATGTCCTCTTTCTATTGTAGTGATTAAGCTTTATCATTTTTCCATAATAAAATTCAGATAGTCTCAAATATGTAAAGATATAAAAATACCATTTGGTTATTGTTTAGTTATTTATTATTTAATAAGTTGCAACTCACCAATGAATCAAATATTCCAACTGAAAATTATATTAATAACCAATATGTATGACAGAATTCCTAAACCTTTTCAAATGCAACAAGATCAATATGTTCTATAAGAATAAGGAAACAGGTACATCAACATTTGGAGTCTTATTTTATATATATATTCTAATTATGTTTAAAATTTAATAAATTATTTGTTTAAACTAACATCAATTCATTCCTAATTAAGCATTAATACCTAAAAAATAACTTGGCACGGTGAACATTTTTTCCTGCATGCTTTCTTAGCCAAACTAGATCGTTAGCTAAAATTTTCTGCTGTTCCGTATTAGTACAGATGACAGGGTGGCCAAACTTTTGTCTCTAATTAGCAAGCAGTGCTTTGTTTACAAGCTCCTCTCTGCATTCCAGTTTTCACTGATAGTGGTCTCTTTAGCTTCCACCTGCTCTGTTCTTCCAAACCAAAGCTGCATATTTTAGTTTTTGTATAGTAGGCTCCTACTCTCAGGTAATCAAATTTCACTGTAGTTATTTATCACTGAGACAGAAATACACAGATTACCAAAAAATAACTCATCATTGTTAAACTATTCGAATAGGAAGACTATTATCAAGAACCCAGGAAATGAAAGAAAGAAGTTCAGATTGCACAAAAAGCATTTGTCAAAAAAAAAGAAACAAGATTTCAAGATTAGACAAATATCAACTGGGCTTCTTCAACAACTGCTTGCAATGCAGGAAGCACTGAGTCATTCACACCAAGAAATGTGTAAGGCAGCTGCCTGGCCAGCCAACTGAAAACATACACATCCATGTGAATTAAAAAATGCAATCCAATAAAAATTTGAAATTATTGAGCAATATCCTTAGTATCACACACAAGCAATATATTACTAATTCAGAGATCTACTGTACATGAACAAGCAAAGAAGAGGACAAATCATACTGAATATAACTGTTATTTGATGGATGTTGTCTGAAATGGAAGAATACTAGAAACAGTTTACTTGTTTGATTTACAAAGACAATTAATTGCATGGATTATAGCAAATTATGGACAACATTGTGGAGAATGGGAATTCCCAAACACATAACTGTACTTATGTGAAAACTATGCATGCATTTGCTTGAGAATGTGGGATTCAAACCAGAAAAGATGATTGCTAGGAATCAATCCTTTTGCTCTACCTATATTTCACCTATCTCAATATGTATTTTTGAAAAAATAACCTGAGAAGTAGGCTGTATGAAAAAATGTGACAGCAGAACTTGAAGAAGAGCCATTAGCAACCTACAACAGGTAGAAGTTACCATCTTGCTTAAAAAAAGATAACATGAAGCTCTCACTGATGATAGTCTAAGACCGTTTTCAGTGTGGATTTTACCACAACATAAAGACATTCCTTAAGAAATGTCATGATAAATGAAAAAACATTGAAGTGGTCAAATACTTCATTTACTTGGCTCAACAACCAATGACCATGTAAACAGTAGTCAGGAGAAGAAAACATCTGCTACAAAGGACATCTTTAAGAGCCTAGATAACAAAGATGACTTAGGTGCACCCGGCAAGACATGGTATTTTCAATGACTGAATATGCATCATGAAATTCGGACAATGAAAAATAAAGACCCTCAAAGAATGGGACAGGAAAATCTACCATGGAAGAACGACAGCTGTATTATCCATGGCAAGAATGATCGGGCAACTTCAGTTTGCTTACTTTGTACGTGTCCAGGAAAGGACAATCACTGTAGAAGGCAGTAATTAATGGCAGAGTAGCGGGTCAGTTGGAAAGATCCATTGTCGATGAGAGAAATTGACCCAGTGACTGCACCATAGCAAAATTGTGAGCATGACATAGGACAGAGGGATGTTTGCTTTGTTCTACGTGGAGATCCTCCTGGATTCCCATGGTCATTCTCAAGAAGAAACTGACCTAAACTGAACTGCTAATATAATATATTTTACTCATTATTTTGGTTATACATCTTTGATTATATGGGTCTCTTCTGGTAATTAGCCCACCAATGAGCTGATCTACATAGTTCAGGATAGAATTATCAATTTCTCTGATATCCAGTGAATATTCAAATATGTTCCTATGGCAGTCAGGGTTCTTATATGGCCGCACCAAGCTACTGTGTTTTAAGAAGTCCTTTAAGACACTATAGACTGTTTTTGTTTAATTTTTATATTCTTACATTAAGATCTAGCCTCTGCAATACACTCCAATAGGTACAAACAAAAACAAAATGAAACAAAATCTCTCAAGAAGTTGTGTTATATGTTTTGTGTGTTTCAGTATCTGAAACCTAGGATTGATGAACCTACAGAGAGAGCAAGAAGAATTTTTGGGGGGAGTGGTGTTGTACAGTGTTGAGGGATAAATGGAGACAATGTCAAGAAAAAGAATATTTGGAAACCGATTATAAAAGTAATTGTACAATTCTGCTTGATGCGATAGAATTATGGAATGATGTATTAACTCCCAATAATAAAGTAAAAATAAAATTAAGATCTAGCCTCAGAAATATCTGAACATCACTTCCATTTGTACGATACCAGTCACTTACCTTGGTTTGGTTTAAAGAAGGGACATCTTTGTCAATTTTATTACGATATTTATTATTCTAGCAGATGTTAAGGGGGCCTGTAGTGGCAGTGGGCTACACATCAAACTGCTTAAAGCAAACTTTGTCCAACATGCCATCCTCTCGACCAGAGAAAGATGAGGCTGTCTGATTCCAGAAAGATGCAGGGCCTTTTAAAACCTAGGAGGTGGGTCTATTCTGTAGCCAAGATTGCTATGAGTAACAATTGATGTGTTGGCGATGGGTTTGTTTTGGGGGTGGGGCTAGCAAATGTTATATATATTTAAAACGCTACATATGTGTACTTTTTATAAACCTTTGAACTCACTTCATCATCGATATAACAGATGCCCAAGGCAGGTGTTTTAAACATATAAAACACATGTACTTTATTGAGTACAATATTTTTTCTATGACCTTCTATGGCCTTATCCCATGGGAATACACTATGAAGACTGTACTGAGTTAAAGCAGTTTCTCATCACAATGCTTTCTTTTTCTATAAAAAGATTTTGTTTCATCATAATATATGTAATAACTTTGATTGTTAATTCAAAAATATACATGTGTGGTCAAGCAATCTATGTTATTTAGATAAGGTCATTTACAATGACAATATAGCTGAAATATAAGATTAAAGTTGTTTTAAAGACTAAAAACACCAATATCAAGAATAAGTCTCAGGAACATAATCAGACTAAAACCAGGGTAATCTAATATTTTAAAACAAAAAATCATAAATAAGCAATTCTATTTTCCTCAAATACTTGAGGTAATGTAATATTTGAAATGTTTGTTTCCTTCATAATACAAGACTTTCTGCTTTGTTGCATATAAGAAGTTTCCTTAAAATTCATAGTCACCACTCATCAGTTGAATTCTAAAAAATAAAATTACATTTGAAACTATCACTTTAACAATGTAAGTAATTTAAATTTATTTTCAAATCACTTTGTCATAGCATTGAATATTTAGAAATTATTCATGCTGACTTTCAAAGGAAATTAAATATATTCTCAGGTAACTGGCAATACCAAAGAAAGAATGACCACTCACTTTCTTACATATATTCAAAAAAGGATTATATCTTCTATTGAATGAACATAAGTCTAGTAGAATTTATTACTGTGATTAGTATATAAGAAAAATGGAAATTATGAAATCATAACAGTTCTATGATAAAATTCTCTGTTACATTTGAACGTAGTTACACAATTATGTCTGGAAAGGCCTCACCTCTAAACTTGTAAGAGAAAGGATTTTCTCTGTTCAAAGTTTTATAGGACAGAACCTATACTTTCAACAAGGTAGGAATAGAATCTTTCTGTGTCAGAAATATGCTCAGATCTGTGAGGGACCCACAATTGCACGCTCACTGCCATCAACTCAATTCTGACGCATGGTGACCATGTACGGATAGAGTAGAGCAACCCCAGCGGCTTCTGAAGGTTCACATCATTCAAGAACCGCTGACCTCCTCCGCCACCAGCGCTCTTCCACGAGGGATGGCAGTGTATTATTTATCCTATCTTCTCTCATTTAAAAATGAAACAGCTTACAGGGTTGTCTGTCACAACAAACAAACAAACAAACCTAAGCACTGTGTGACCAGACCACTCTTGTTTCTTTTCCGTTTGCTTTCTTCCTATGTCAGTGTAGTAACGTATTCGGCTCACTGTCAGGGTTAATTCCATTCATAGTAAACTTATCAGATAGGGTTTCTGAGTGTGTAACCCTTCATGGGAGTAGAAAGACTTATATTTCTCACACTATTATTCTCAGGACATTGAAATGTTAATTATTTTAAACTTTTGTCACACTGCTATGACAAAGCTGGAATAATTACCAGAATGACTTGCTTCTTTAGAGATTCTTAGAATCCGTTTTATCAAAATCCATACATATACGTACATCAATTGTATAAAACACTTTCACACATTCCCTGCGCCAATCATTCTCAAAGCATTTGCTCTCCACTTAAGGCCTTTGCATCAGGTTCTCTTTTTTTTTCCCCTCCCTGCCCACTCCCCCCTCCCTCATGTGCCCTTGGTAATTTATACATTGTTATTTTGTCATATCTTGCCCTATCCGGAGTCTCCCTCCCCCCCCTTCTCTGCCGTCCATCTCCCAGGGAGTAGGTCACATGTGGATCCCTGTAATCAGTTCCCCATTTCCAACCCACTCACCCTACACTCTCCCAGCATCGCCCCTCACACCCTTGGTCCTGAAGGTATCGTCCACCCTGGATGCCTGTGCCTCCAGCCCCCATATGCACCAGTGTACAACCTCTGCCCTATCCAGCCCTGCAAGGTAGAATTCGGATCATGGTAGTTGGGAGAGGAAGCATCCAGGATCTGGGGGAAAGCTGTGTTCTTCATCGGTACTACCTCTCACCCTGACTGACCCATCTCCTCTCCTAAACCCCTCTATGAGGGGATCTCCAGTGGCCGACACTTGAGCCTTGGGTCTCCACTCTGCTCTTCCCCCTTCATTCAATATGGTATACACACACACACACACACACATATATATATATATATATATATATATATATATATATATATATATATATATATATATATATATATATATATATATATATATATATACACATATATATCCTTTTTTTTTTTGCATGATGCCTTATACCTGGTCCCTTTGGCACCTCGTGATCGCACTGGCTGGTGTGCTTCTTCCATGTGGGCTTATTTGCTTCTGAGCTAGATGGCCGCTTGTTCACCTTCAAGCCTTTAAGACCCCAGACTCTATCTCTTTTGAAAGCCGGGCACCATCAGCTTTCTTCGCCACATTTGCTTATGCACCCATTTGTCTTCAGCGATCCTATCATGGAGGTGTGCAGCCAATGATATGATTTTTTGTTCCTCGATGCCTGATAACTGATCCCTTCGGGACCACTCGATCACACAGGCTGGTGTGTTCTTCCATGTGGACTTTGTTGCTTCTGAGCTAGATGGCTGCTTGTTTATCTTCAAGCCTTTAAGACCCCAGTCACTATCTCTTTTGATAGCCGGGCACCATCAGCTTTCTTCACCACATTTACTTGTTCACCCGCTTTGGCTTCAGCAGTTGTGTCAGGAGAGTGAGAATCATAGAGTTCCAATTTAATAAAAGAAAGTATTCATGCATTGAGGGAGTGTTTGAATAGAGGCCCAAGGTCCTTCTGCCACCTTAATACTAAACCTATAAATGTAGACACTTAGATCTATTTCCCCATCCTCATATATATGTTTGCTTGTACATGTCTTTGTCTAGACCTCCATAAATGCCCCTTGACTCCCAGCTCCTTCCTCCATCTCTCTTGACTTTCCTCCTTCCCCACTACCATGCTCCGTCCCCACCTGGGCTACAGCTATACCTCTTCTCTACGCAACCTTACCCTTGGTCATTCCCCACCAGGCCTGCCACTCCCCCCTTACTACCATTTTGGGTCCCATGTTGTTCCCTTGTCCCTGTGTTTGTTAACACTACTTCTTTACCCCCCTAATATACCCCTCCAAGTCCTCCTGGAACTGTCTGTCCCATTGTTTTTCCTCCAGATAGTTCATCCAGCCTGTCCTATTCAGACAGACCTGTGGAGACACTAACATGCAGGAAAACAAGACAGAGGAAAACAAAGCAACAAAAACAAACCACTGACAAAGAACAAAACAAAACACTTCACAAAAGAAAAGCTTGTAGTTCGTTAAAGGATCGTTTGCTGGCCCTTAGGAGCATTTTCCAGTCCAGTCTGTTGGGGTACCACGTCCTGGCCCCAATGTCCACTTTCAGCATTTCCTGGGGACCTTGCCACTCCATTCCCTTGCTGTTCTGCTGCACTCCCCCAGTTCTTTGCCTCGGTGTGGTGGGATCAGGTTAGGTGCAATTCCCACACTGTGTCTCCGGTGCTGTCCCCTGTATCGCCCCTAGTCACTGAGGGGCATCATGTGTCATAGTAGGGCCAGCCATGTTGTTCTCTCTGTGGACTGTCTGCTTCAGCCCATTGTTACCACCTCCTGACCAGAGCTACTTCCAAGAGAATTTTCTAACTACATAACCTCGTGGAGGTGGAGAGGGTACTTGTTAAGTGGTGAGTTTTTAGACTCCATTTGGGCACCTGACCTTTGGGTGACTAAGTATCAAACTAGTTGACTGGCATGCAATTTTTTGGTACAAGATAAATTAGGAAAGTCATATTCTCTTTTTCTCACCTCTAGTTGGAAATGTGAAACACGTTTAATGATCTTATGAATCATAGAAAAAGTTAGGGTAAATGAAAAAAGATAATAAATGAATGATTATAGTATATTGAGACAAACATCCTTAGCCATATAATTTGACAACATATCAAATAATTACATAGACATAAGGCTATTGACAATGAATCTACAGTCTATTATATATTTGAAAATAAACTACACACATGTATTTTAATAAATTTTATTTTCAGCGTAGTTTTTTTAAGTTAAATTCTGGGTTTACAAAAATTTTGCACACTAGAGAGAGTTCACAAGCAGACCGTTTCCTCCTGCATACTTTTCCCCATATTAGTAATTTTGTTACAATTCATCAACTAATATTCATATATTATTATTATTAACTAAAATCTGTATTTTATATTAGTTTTCCATCTTTGGATTCATAGCCATGTCATTTTGCCTAATGCATAATGCCATATCTCCCCCACGACAGCTGACAGGCACAGACAAGTCCTCTCAGTACTGAACTTATCTCAGTCCCCTTAGCGTACCTTCCATGAGATGTCCAACCAAGAGACGCCTCCAAGAGGGCCTATTAAGATGGTTTAACTTAAGGCGGACAATTCGACTCCGAAGGTTATGGAGACTCTGATTGAACAGCAAGGGGCCATTTTTAATAGATATATTTTTCTCTTAGAAGACACAGGGTCATCGTGGGTGCTTATAAAAGATGACTTAAGGAAATTGAAACTACAGCCATGAGAAAAAGAGGAGAAAAATTGTGCAGAGCAATTATTTTTCATGACAAAAAATGCACTTGTTAAATTTTGAAGAGTGGCAAAGGCTGTGCTAGATGGATTTTGTTGGAAAACCCGACTCCATCTTTCACCGCATTCTGATCTTGCCCCTTCAGAATATATCTTTGTTTCTCAAGCCCAAAGAACATTTCCAAAGAACACGATTTGATTCCTTAAAGGATATAACAACTGATGCTTTTATATGGTGCAAGTAAAAATGGCCAGACATCTTCGGGAAAAGTTTAGGAAGACGGAGACACAACCTTCAGGAGTATAGTCCCAGATGGGAAGAACTGTGAGGAATAATTTCACACTTTGATATCTTTGCTTAACAATGTTTCCATGGTATTGTAGAAAAACAGTTTGACTTCATCTTGTATTTATTGTGTGGTTTTACCATTTTTTGTTTATCCATTTACCTATTGAAAGACATGTTGGTTGTTTCCATTTGGGGGACAGTTATAAATTAATCAATTATAAACCACCATGTGAAGTGTTGATGTAAATACACCATTTCATATCATTTGCATGATTTCCATCGCTGCTCATCTGGGCTTGCATTTGGTGGTGTTAGTGTTTTAAATTTTAGCCAGTCTAACAGATGTATACTATATTTCGAGTTAACAATATGAAAATTTTCACCAAAAACAAATACAAAAATTAACATTAAATAGTTTAAGAATTTAAAAGTCTGGTCTAATATGGCTTTCTAGAAGAAATAAATCATAATAAAGTGATTGAAATTTTTTCATGATTGAAATAACAAAATGAAAATTTCAAAAGTAAAATATCACTGTGAAACATATATAAATGTCATTTTCCAATCTATGGCTAATATCCTTTCAATTATTTTTTCTTTTTTATAGCTCTGGTTGTGTTATTGATAATAATATAATTAAAGTACTAATTTAAGCATTCTATATTTTTATCTTGTTGGATGTCTTACCATTGAGATAATGCAGATAGATACAGAAATATACATGAATGTAAAATAACATGATTTGAAATAGCTTTCTGTATAAAGTAAGCAAAAAACAAACAATACATAAAATAGTGATTTCTCTTGCTATTTTTATAAAAATAGTTTTTAAAAAGTTTGCTTATTTATGACTTACCTATTTCTAAAAAATATATACACAGGTTTCACTCATGTATTTCAAGTCTTCTGGAATGCAAATGCCTAGATATCTTCACTATTATTACTTTAAAGGATAACTGATAGTGCAGTGGGTTGTGTGTCAGAATGATGAAGCCCACTCGGAATAAGTTAAATTGACAGCATCTGATATAAAGATGCTGTCTTAATCTTCCAAATAACCTATCTTTAGAATCAGAAAAACCTAGCTCTTCTGGGAGACAGATATGAAGAAACATTAGCCTGGTTCCAAGTGTAGCATAGTGAATCTACTTTCTCTTTATTAAAGACCCTTGTCCAGGGGTTGTAGTGTCTCTGTGCACATAGGGCAGGGATCCACTTGGGTTCATTTACAACATTTTTAAATTGTCACTTTAAAATATATTATATATTGCTTGTAAATGCCTATGCATGTATATCTGTGAGGAAACCTTGACAGTATGGTGGGTTTTGAATGTGCTCAGTTAAAAACCCCTAGCTGTTCCGTGGGGGAAACATGGGACTTTCTACTCCTGTGAATGTAGCCTTGGAAACATAGAGAGAGGGGCAGTTCTCCACTCTCATGCAGGGTCTCCTGACACTGATTATTGAAACCTATATTTTAAATTTTAAATTTATTATAGAGATGTGTCTTAGAGCTCCATATACATACTCATAACATCCATACTTTTAATTAATTATGTTACATCTAATAGATATAGCCTAGGTTACTAACCAATTACTTTATTTGTAAAATTATATTTTGGCTGTTATTATAGTTCTTAAATCTGTGTATTGGATTTATACTTGTAGTATTTGTATAATAAAATATGGCCTTCATATTTAATTTTTGAATAGTAATTATTGGACTCATGAAATCAAGCATTATTGGGGAATTTTTACAGATTATTCTTCATGCTCACATCAGTCTCTAAATAATCTTGTTCATAAATATATGTGGAAATTTAAACATTATTTTTTGAAAATAGACACTGTAAAATATTCATCTTGTAAATTTCTCCTTTAATGCGTTGCTTTTATTCTTTTTACATTTTGATTATTTGAGTGCTCTTTTTCAACACCTCGGCATTCCATGTACATTATAGATAAATTCTATTATATAGTTTATTTTATTCTAATACAGTCTCAAGATTCTAAAGAATCTTTGTAGGACTTTCAGGTAAACACTGGCCTGCTAACCACAGTGGTGGCAGTTTTAACTCATCTGGAGCTCTTCCGGAGAAAGATGAGTCTGTCTACTCTTATAAAGATTCCCAGACTCAGAAGCTCTGTCCAAGTTTGTAAATAATCAACTTAAAGGCAGAAGAATAGATTAGGTTATATCCTTATTTGATTGTACTGTGGTTTTCGTACTTGATTTACCATCAATTCTATTTAGTCAAATGCTATCTTTTAAGTATTACTACAAAATATGTTCTGTAGCAAAATTCTCTGCATCACAAATATGAGCACAATGCTGTTATGCACATTCATGTCTCATTTGGACATCAATGGGTAGGGTGGTGTTTCTTAACGATTATATTCACTATATTTAGTTATAACTTCCAGAAAATTCAAAGAACTTCTTCAGAGCTCTTTCATCTTAAACAAGAGATTAGATGTGGTATTTACATGGCACAAAGTAGGGGCATATGAGAATAATAAGTACCACACAAGTATATTTTCAGCTTCTTCATTCTTGTCTTTTCTAAATTATTAAGTACATAATACATATAATTTTTATTTGTTATATTCATTTGAAATTTATTTTGTTGTGTGCATCAATATATTGCTTCAATATAGTACAGTGCATCAATATAATTGCATCTCATTAAACAGATATAACGTAGTCTGTTTATCCACTCCTTATTTGAAGTAACTTAGATGCATATAAAATATTTATTATTTTATAAAATTGATTTTTCGAAGGTGCCTTCCAATCATATCTGACTTACAGCAACCCTGTGCACAGTGGAACAAAGTAGAATGGTTTGCACTACCCACACAGCCAGGCTGATTGAGTCCCTCGTGGCAGCGCTGTCAATCAGTTTATTGATGGCCTTCCCCTTCCTGGCTGACCATCTCTGTATCAAGTGTCCTTCTCCAGAGACTGTTTCCTTCAGATCCACTCCAAAGTGTGGGAGATGAGTTTTTCACACACCCTTGATGCCAAAGAGCTTTCTGTAGACACGCCTTCCATGACAGGGCTGTTCAATCTTCTGGCACACTCTGGCAGATGGTCAACAGCATACTTTAATGGCTTCCTTATTCCTTTTCAGCTTTCAGATGTGGATGGTAAATAAAATGCCATGTGTTGGGTCAGCTTCTAGTATTTATAAAACTGTGAACATATAATTTCATCTTCATAAATATTTTATAACACTTTTTAAGGCTTGGAATGTAGTGTGCTGAATAGCATAAACTGGATGTGCTACAATTTACTAACGTCATTTTTGTGGATCAAGTTATGTGAGTCAGTAAAGTATGCCAATGTTCTAATCCCTATATTTTATTTATTTTTTTCTTTGCAAAAGATAGTTATTTTTCAAATATTTTATCGAGTTAAACAATGGGGTAAGGGTAAGAGTATAATAAAATAAGGTAGTCCCTACTCCTAATCCATTCTGACTTTTACTTTTTCATAAAAGAAGACACGGTGTCTATACAGGAGAAGGGGAAAGTATGTGAGGGTCAGTCGATAAGAAAATACTGCCCAGCATTGTGCGCGGCCATGGGAAGCTAGACGTAGTTTTGCTTTAAGAATCTCCAGGAAGCGTCCACACAGGCGGGAGCCTGATGGACCTAATTACCCTTCACGGTGGTGAGACGATAGATTCCTCTTCTTTGAAGTTGCCACATTTGGGTATTTTTTTTTTTGTAGAAGAGATTAAGACACAATTTTTGAATGTTAATTGTCAATAATTTTAAGATAGAAAAAAGTCAAGAATGTGAATCAAAATATTTGTCCACCTTCATACCATGTCCTCATTTTAATTTTTCTTTTAGTTTTTGGTACATTTCACAACTTTTAATTCAATTTTGCGTAGATTTAGTCTTCTAAACACCACAAGAATCATAATGTGGAATATGTCTACCACACCAGAGTTCCCTCTTGTCTGTTTATAGGCAGTCCCTCCTCACCCCACTCATTTTTCTTTTTAAAGGTAAAATTTTAGGGTCAAAAGATATGCAAGCTTTCAGGTTACTTTGATTAAAATTATTGGAAATTTTTTTTTTCCCATAAGTCAAGTGAAGTCTTTACTTGTGGAGAGAGGAAGATACGGCTAAACACCACGAGAGAGCAACATAAGATAAAAAAGGAAGGAATATATTTTCTCAAATATCACACGGACTGTGCCTGGGATTATAGCAATGTAATATATGCATTAGGCGAATGTGAGCTATGCTAGATTATAATTCACTGCAGATGAAGTCAAACTTTTATTTCATTTTCACTGTTATCTGTTTGATCAACATATAATGCATGCACTGCACAAAATTATGACTTAAACATATTTAAAAGGGGGTGCAATCGTCACCAAAATTGACTTTAGATCTGTTTTTCACTTTTTTGTCTACAACTATTTTCCCCACAACCTTCCTGTAATAATTCAAAGATGTATCTTTTAACTGAACTTCTTATAACGTCTCTTGTATTCAGCCTACATATTCCCAATATCTACAGGTATTATCTTTCATAATATAATAATAAGGTAGAAAAAATCAGTAATCATAGAGATTCTAAAAATTCAATGAAAGCATTAACCAAATTAATAATTTTAATTAAAATATAATGATTGTTTTGTAAATTATGCTTATTTCCAAAGATTTAATGTTTTCCTACAGACACTGTAATGATGTGTATATAGTCTATATTCACAATTAGACAAGTGAAACCTACCCTTAAATTTACACGTTATCACAGAATCTTCTCACCTCTAATGCTTTCAAAAGATTGAAACCAATAGAACGTTTTATGACCACACTGAATTTTCATTTAAAGCTCCAAGTGCATGGTGAAGAAAAAGTAATTTATGGTGTTTTTTATTAGCTTGCACTTAAGTCATAAAATTTTGCATTTTAAAGAGCTGTGTAAAAAGTTAAGTACTCCATTGAGATTTTTTCATAGTTTTTAAATGTGCATGGAATTTTTTTCCGTTTGAACTAAGAAGTTGCATTTTGTTAAAAGTAAAGGAATTTTGAAATTTATGAACTTTGATTATTAAAATTTTTAGAAAATTCATCCTTGCCAAAAGCTAGTCACTCAAGCCTGTCCAAGTGATATATTTTTTATATTAGGTCCCACAAGTATTTCTTCCAACTGATATGTCAAAATTAATGACCCTCATTTCTAAAGATTCAACCTAGAACTTACTTGTTAGTTTTATGTGGTAATTTTAACAATTGTACTTCTTGGGATGTTTTAATTTCCAAAAAATAATTGAATTATATTTTTATTCTCTTAAAATCTTATATAATATAGTTTTCATTCTCTTAAAATTTAAGGAGTTATGATTTTACATCACCATTTATTGAGCAAACACTATATCAAGATATCATAATGAAAGAAAACTTCTCTTAAGGTTGTGAGTGTCTCTTTTTAAAAATTAACCCCATAAACTGAAAATAGAATAAATGCTTAATTAAAAACTAATCATTTTATTTTCAGAATGCATTATCTATTGAAAAATATCAGCCTAATAATTAATATAAGAAATGTAGCATTTTAATATATTTCCTATATCTGACATAATATGTTAGAGTGAGTCTTATTATCAACTATTGCCATTTAATGAAAAGATTATAAATATAGATCACTGTGATTTTAACAAAGCTAGGGGTAAATAAGCAATGTGTTAGGTAAATTACATTCACTCCATTGATAAGTACTTAAATTAATGGCATATGACGATTGCTATCCCACTTTACACTAAAAGTCACAGGCCATAGATGGGTGCACTGCTGTTATTAAAATTGCATTAGACAGCAAATCTCATCTCATGTGGTAGACAGAAATAATTTTTCTAACGTCACTAGACAGAACCACATTTAAGGAAGTATGAAAGATTTCAACAAGCTTGATAGGGTGAAAAAAGTATATTAAAATATTTCAATTATCATTCCTTTACTTATTTTCATTATTAGGATTCTTTACAATGGTACTGAAAAATTTGATGAAAATGAAACATAAATATTTAAATTGTATCTTATTTTGTATTAGACTTACTAGAGTATAATCTACCTTAATAATTGCATCAGGTGTTTAGAGCACACAGGTGTATGCTTGTTGTGTGTGTGTGTATTTAAGTAAGCTTTGATATTAAGCGTATACTTTGGTAGGTAGACATTTGCAATTCAACTTGCTCTGTCACATTTGTAAGAAAATTATCTATATTTATAATATAACATGAAAGTACTATATTGTATGAATAATGTCTAACTTAGCTGCCTACTTCCCTAACTCTGCAACTTGTCTACCAGTTGATCATAAACTTGTGACCTGCGTGTCACTGTGATTTTGGAAATAGTGCCACGAATATTTCAAATTCTATCCGGGTAACTCATGGCAAATAGATTGTGGGGGAGCCTTCAGACTAAGAACTGACTAGGAAGAAGGCCTAAACTGTGCACTTCTGAGCGACTAACCCCTGAAACCTAATAAATTGAAGGGGAACGTTGTCAGATATAATGCTGCAAACCAGAAAATGGGCACCTAAAATTATAGCCCACTGCAACTGAGTCTTTTCTGACTCAAAGTATTTCGGAGGTTGTCAATATTTACAGGAGTGGCTGCCTTCTGTCTCCCTCAGCAGGAGCGATCATTTAAAAGGAAGACCTGGAGATTAGCGAGTGCACCACCGAAGCCTCGCGTGGGCTCTGCAGACTGCAAATCAACCTGACTGAGAGCTGCTTCCTCCAAGTATAGCCGGCATTGCCCATGTGGGCGAAGTAAAGCTCTCACGACCTACATTTGATGACTGAGCACAATTCAAAATGACCAAGCATTGAGGTCATCTTTACACTTAAAACAAAAGTATCTCCTGAAGCAATCTTGAAAGGAGCCAGTTTTGTGGTTGTTAGCTGTCACCAAGTTGGATCCTTGGGAACCTTTTTAGGACAGACAAAGCCTGCCTGACCCTGTGGCCCTTCTCACAATTGTTCTGATGTTTGAGCCCGTCAGTGAAGTCATTGCGTCAATCCTTTTAGTTGAAGATCTCCCTCTTCTTCTTCACTGTGCTGCCGCTCCACCAGGCGGGCTGTCCTTTTCCAGGGACTGATTTATCCTGACAACATGTCCAAAGGGCATAGGACAAGTCTAGGTATCCCTAAGTCTAAGAAGTATTTTTGCTCTACTTCTTCACAGAGAAATTAGTTTGTTCTTTTGGTAGTCTGTGACACTTTCAATATTCTTGTCCAACATAGCAATGCAAACGCAATGATTCTTCTTGGGATTTCTTTATTTAGTGTCAAACTTCCATATGGATATAAGGGATTTAAAATACCATGGAAGGGGTCAGGCACACCTTAGTGCTTTAAGTAGCATGCTTTCTTTTCAACACTTTAAAAGACTATGTAATGCAATGTGTCCTGCGAACTCCTGCTTGCTGCTTCCATGAGCGCTGATGATGGATCCAAACTAGACACATTCCTTAATGACGTCAAACTTTTCTCCATTTAGCAAGATGTTACCTACTGATTTGGTTGTGAGAATTTAGGCTTTCCATGCTGAAAACTCTTATTTTGGTCTGTATAAACTTTAAATTCAAATCTATGGATTATCGTTTAGATCAGTGTATGGCATTCTATGTGGAAAAATGGTTTTTCCTCTAAAATTTCTCAGCAGCTTCATTGCACTTATTACTGAAGATAAGTCTTTCTCTTTTTTTGATAAGTCTTTCTTTACAAGTCCATTTTTAATTTTTACTCTAGTGTTATGTGATCATACTGTGTTTTGTCTAATTGGTTAGCCTTTTTTTTTCTTGCTAAGGATATATTGGGCTTACTGAGTCTAAGAATTTACTTCTTCCATTATGATGTTAGTGCTGTTCTTATTCAGTGTTTTATGTTGTTGGTTGGACCCATAGCAGCTTTGAATGGGATGGGACGGAACTGTGCCCTGTGCTATCCTCACAGGAGGTTGCATCAAAATACTTTAAAATTGTGTAACTTTTGAAGCTGGAGATTTTCAGCCACAAGTATAGGTTAATTTTGTAACCTATCTCCATGTATTAATTTAAGCTTTTAAAGACTTTTAAGTGAAATCTCATGGCTTCTTAGATTATATGTTTCTCAGAGAAGCATGTGTTTCTTCTCCCAGGACAAGGAAGATGTCCCGTTAAGGCAGGTGGTTCTGTGGTTCCTCTCAGTTCACGCCCCTGCCTTCCATTCTCATGCGCTCATTCCTTGTTTTTCTGTGACCATTGTCATCCACACATTGGTGACTAATACTTACATGACAGCACAAGCACGTATATGGCCATACTTCTCCAACTAACATTTCTCTTTTTGTTTCTGGAAATTTGAAGGAAGAATTATTTCCGGAGGATTATTATATTTCTGGTAATTTGAAGGAAGAATTGTTTTCAGAAGGTTTTCAGTTGACATATACATTTTTTGAAATCTATAATTTTGTCATAGTTATAATGCTTTATATTGTAGTCACCTAGCTTCTCTCTAACCTTAAGAAAATTTTCAGTCAAAATATATAAAAACTTAGAGATATTATTCAAATGCTCGCATAAAAATTATAATATAGAAAGGGTGTTGATTACATATTAATTTCTTTATTAAACAAATTATTTTCTACATTAATGGATAAGATTTGGGAAGACTGGCTTTGAATTGATATTCAATTCTATGAATATCATCTCTCCTGAAGTTGGGAGACTTTGGCCATTTTTCTAAATTACATTTTGCCTTTATTTCCTCAAGTGTAACATAAAGTAATGATGTACCGATTTCACGGTGGTTTCTAAGAGTTTGCATTAAATGTCTTATCCTGTTTAGACAAGGCTATGGTAACATTACATGCTAAAATCTCATGGGTTTAGCTGAAGAAAAGTTTAATTTCCATTCCCATCATGTCTGATATGTGTCTATGAAAAGATGCTCTACCTTCCCTTTCAGGAACCAAAGCTCTCTTCATTTTGTCATGCTTCCTTTAATCACAAACCAAGTGTTTACAAGACGGCTAGGGTCACCTCATCGAGGGGACAGTGTGATCGAAAAGTGCATTGTTCATAACAGACTCCGTAGACGAATAATACATATGAGATCCTTCAGCTGTCCACTGACCAAAACTTGTCACATGATCTTAATATAAATGGTGTGAAGGCTGTCTAATAAGTGAAGTTCATTGTCTTAGTCTGAGTACATTAGAGAAACAAATCCACAGAAACTCATATGTATAAGAGAGAGTTTTATATAAAGGGTAAGTATACATTAAGAAAGCATCCTAACCCAGTGCTGCCCAAGCCCACAAGTCCAAAATTAACCCATATGTCCAACACTAATCCACAAAGTCCTCCTCCATCTCACAAAACAGACGCAATGACACCGAGTGCAGGAGGAAAGCCGAATTAGTGAGTGTGTAAGCATCTCAGAGCTGGCGGGAGTCTTTACATGGGTGCTCCAACACCCAGGACTGCATTGGAGTAGGTCCATGTGGCTTTTCCTCAGGGATGTCTTGCAGAAAGTCAGCCTTGAAGGGCTGAAGCAGGGAACTGGCTAAGGCAGCTGCACCCTGGCCCGACCATCAGAAAGCAAGAGACCTGAGTACTAGAAAGGTGAGTCTCACTGTAACCCCACATGTCTTTATTGGCTAGGTTGGCACACTAAACCTTAGCTATCTCATTCATGAAACATGTTAGAACAATAACTATCTTTACCACAAATACCTGATGCTTTAATAAAACTGCCTTACCTATATTAGATACACACTTTATCTAGTTTTTATTGTTTATTAAAATAGAACTGTACCGATATATTTAACTATAAAGCTCTGCTGGAGTAAGGTCATTTCATAAAAATTTCTAGACATAAACTTAAAGTGCTCAAGAATATAGACATAGTTTGAGAATAATTGTACACATTTATTACAAATATTTACTTGAATGTGTTTATTTCATCAGTTAACTGACAATTACATTTTTTCTATTATATCTGTGGACTTTTAAATCAACTTCTAATATTCCTTCATTTTATTAGCATATCAAATTGGATTTTTCTTTTAATTTGTATTTACTTAATGACTTTTGTACAGTTGAAGAATTTGTTTGTGTTCATGCTAGTCATTATATTATAGTCTATGGAAAATTATCACTTTGCAACTTATGTTCAGGAGTCTAGAGTTATGATTTCGATAATTTTGCTTCATCATTTTTATAAGCTCCTTGTTTATTATCTAAAATGTATCTTTTTATGTGGATATTACTTGGAAAAGTTTGTTTTCATATTTAAAGATTCTGTGTAATATTGTTTTTGGTTCTAAATAAGATTTCACAAAATATTCCCAAATATTATTTTCCTTTCTCTTTATTTTTTATTGAATGTTATATATAGTATTCCATTTTTCCAATAATCTTGTGAGTTGGACTTTATATCTTTATTTTGCTTGGGAAAACAGAGACTTGTGGAGGCTAAATGAGCATTCCTGGGCTTTGTAATTTACAGTTGTCACGTGACTCCAATCATCTCTCAATTTATACCAAGGTGTTTTTCTATAATTCCTATTGAAATCCCATGCAACAAATAGAATCATGATATTACTTCTCCCCTACCTACAAACATATCTATAATTTCATCTGTGGGAAGTTCTATGAACATATTAATTATATGGCAAAATGAAATTTGCAGATGTAATTGAGGTTGCTGTTGCTGTTAGGTGCCATTAAGTTGGATCTAAACCATAACGACTGTGTGCACAACAGAAAGAAACACTTCCAATCACCATCCTCACAGTCATGCTCATGCATGAGTCCATCATTGCAGCCACAGTGTCAATCCATCTCCTTGATGGCTTATTCCTGTCCCTCTTCTTTATCAGACATGATGACCTTCTCCAGGGACTGATTTCTCCTGAAAACATTTCCATACCATGTAAGACAAAGTCTGGCCATCACTTGAAGATAAACAAGCGGCCATCTAGCTCAGAAGCAACAAAGCCCTCATGGAAGAACACACCAGCCTGTGTGATCACGTGGTCCCAAAGGGATCAGTTATCAGGCATCAAAGAACAAAAAATCATATCATTGGCTGCACACCTCCATGTTACGATCGCCGAAGACAGACGGGTGCATAAGCAAATGTGGTTAAGAAAGCTGATGGTGCCTGGCTATCAAAAGAGATAGTGTCTGGGGTCTTAAACGCTTGAAGGTGAACAAGTGGCCATCTAGCTCAGAAGCAACAAAGCCCACATGGAAGCACACCAGCCTGTGCGATCACGAGGTGCCAAAGGGACCAGGTATAAGGCATCATGCAAATATATATATATATATACACCATATATATATATATATATATATATATATATATATATATATATATATATATATACCATAGTGAATGAAGGGGGAAGTGCAGAGTGGAAACCCAAGGCCCATTTGTCGGCTACTGGAGATCCCCTCACAGAGTGATTTAGGAGAGGAGATGGGTCAGTCAGGGTGCGATGTAGTTACCGATGAAGAACACAGCTTTCCCCCAGATCCTGGATGCTTCCTCCCCCCAACTACCATGATCCGAATTCTACCTTGCAGAACTGGATAGGGAAGAGGTTGTACACTGGTGCATATGGGAGCTGGAGACACAGGGAATCCAGGGTGGATGATACCTTCAGGACAAGGGGTGTGAGGGGCGATGCTGGGAGAGTGGAGGGTGAGTGGGTTGGAAAGGGGGAACTGATTACAAGGATCCACATGTGACCTCCTCCCTGGGAGATGGACGGCAGAGAAGGGGGGGAAGGGAGACTCCGAATAGGGCAAGATATGACAAAATAACAATCTATAAATTATCAAGTGCTTATGAGGGAGGGGAAAAAAAGACCTGATGCAAAGGGCTTAAGTGGAGAGCAAATGCTTTGAACGTGATTAGGGTAGGAAATGTACGGATGTGCTTTGTACAATTGATGTATGTATGTGTATGGATTGTGATAAGAGTTGTATGAACCCCTAATTTAAAAAAAAAGTCTGGTCATCCTTGCCTCTAAGGCAGATTCTGGCCTTACTTCTTCCAAATCTGACCTTCCTCACCTCTGAGGCTGGTCCTCAGAGAATCCTCATATTCTGGCTATACTTCTTTCAAGACATATTTGTTTGTTGGTTATGTCAGCGGTCCCTGTTACTTTCAATATTCTCCTCCAGCACCACAATTCAAATGCATTAATTCTTCTTTCTTATACAATGTTGAAGTTTCAGATGCATATGAGACAACTGAAAATACATGGTTTGGATAGACACATCTTAGCGCTTAAAGTAACATCCTTGCTCTTCAATACTATAAAGAAGTATTCTGCAGCAAATTTAACCAGTGCATGTGTTCTCTTATCTCCTGATGTTTGCTTCCAGGAGCAACGATTGTGGATCTAAGAAAGACAAAATCCTTGACCATTTCATCCTTTCTCCATTTTCACAATTTTACCTACTAGTCCAGCTGGGAGCATTTTTTGTCTTCTTTGCATTGAGTTGTAATTCATACTGAAGGCTAGACTCCTTCATTTTCATCAGTGAGAGTTTCAGGTCTTCTTCAATTTCATTCACAACATTATTCCATCTACATATGGTAGGTTTTTAATAAGCCTTTCTCTAATTTTGATGCCACATTGTGCTTAATATAATGAAGATGATTTACATGATTTTCCCAGCATACAGATTGAATGAATATGGTGAGAGGATACAACCCTGTCTCACACCTTCCTTGATGATAAACCATGCAGTATTCCCATGTGCTGTTTGCACAACAGCTTCTGGATTCATGTACGGGTTTCAAGTGAGCACAACGAACTATTGTTCCATGATCCCCATTCTTCTCAAGCTATCCATAGTTTGTTATGGTGCGTGCAGAAAAATGCCCTTGCATAGTCAATAAAACACAAGCAAGCATCTCTCTAGTATTCTCTGATTTTATCCAAGATGCATCTGACATCAGCAATGCCACCCCCTCTTCCATGTCCTCTTCTGGATTGAGCCTGGACTACGACAATCGTTGTTGGATGATATTCAGCAAATGACTTGAATGTGATATTACTGATAGTGTTCTATATTTTGAGCTATCTGTTAGGGCATCATTCTTGGAAATGGGTACAGGTAGAGATCTCTACCAATCAGCTGGCCAAGTAGCTGCTTTCCACATTTCCTGCCATCGACAAGTGAGAGCTGCTAGGGCTTCATCAACCTGCTGAAACATTTCAGTAGGTATTCCATCGATTCCGACGCCTCGTTTCTGGCTTTTTCCTTCAGCACTATTGGTTCTTGGTCACATGCCAAGTCCTGAAATGGTGGATTAGTTCTTCTTGGTCACCCAGAGCTTTTTGGTCCAGTGATTTTGTGTACCATTTCCATCTTCTTCTGATGCTTCCTGAAATATTACATATTTTGCTCATAGAATATTTTAAGATTGAAGCTTGAGGTTGGAATATTTTTGTCTGTTTTTCAGTTTAAAATATGCTGAGCATGTCCTTCCTTTTTGGTCTACTAGTTCTAGAACTTTGCACATGTAATTATAATAGTTGACTTTGTATTCTGGAGATGGCATTTAAATTTTTTTGATCTCTGAGTTCATCATTTTTTCCCTGTGCAATAACTACTCTACAGTTAAAAACAAGCTTTGAGTCTCTTCTGATATTCATGCTGACATTCTGATATTCAAAGTTTCTTTCATTCCTGTCTTTTAAAGGATCTTTTGATTTCTTCATGAATGATTATCATGATGTCATCCTACAGTTCATCAGGTCTTCTGTCATTGGGTTCCAATGCAGCACATTTTTCTTGAGATGCTCTTGAAATTCAGGTGTGATAGGCTGAAGGTCTTATTTTGGCTCTGATGAATGTTTGGTTTGATGATTAATTAATGACAGATTCCATAATCAGTGCTTTGTCTCATTTCAGTTGTTAATATTGAGCTTCTCCATATCTCTATCCCCATATGTAGTCAATTTTATTTCTGTGGATTCCAGGTGTATAGTCTCATTTTGTGTTGTTAAAAAAAGTATCTGGCATGCAGAAGTTGTTGGTCTTGCAAAATTCTATCATACAACCACTGACTTAGTTTCTATCACTAAGTCCTATTTTCTTTTTTTTAATAATTTTACTGGAGACTCATACAATTCTTATCGCAATCCATTCATTCATCCATTCTCTCAAGCACATTTGTATATTTGCTGTCATCATCATTTTCAAAACATTTTCTTTCTACTTGAGCACTTGGTACCAGTTTCCTATTTTTCCCCTCCCTCTCCCACTCTCCATCACTCATGAAGCATTGTTACATTATAAATTATTATTTTTTTCATATATTACACTGACCACTATCTCCCTTCACCCACTTTTCTATTCTCCATTCCCGTGGGAGGTGGTTTTATGTAGATCATTGTGATTGGTCCCCCATTTCTTCCCCCCCAACTTACCCTTTCCCGCCTGGTATAGTTACTCTTAATATTGGTCCTGAGGAATTATCTGTCCTGGATTCCTTGTATTTCCAGCTGTTATCTGTACTCATGTACATGCACTGGTCTAGCCAGATATGTAAGGTAGAAATGGGGTTATGATAGTGGAAGCATTTAAGAACTTGAGGAAGTTGTATGGTTCATCAGTGCTATACTGCACACTGACTGGCTTGTTACCTCTCTGTGACCCTTGTGTAAGGGATGTCCAATTGTTTATAGATGGGCTTTGGGTCTCCATTCCACAGTCCCCCCATTCACAATGATATGATTTTTTGTTCTGTGTCTTTGATGACAGATACTTGAGCCTATCGACACCTCATGATCACACATTCTGGTGTGCTTCCTCCATGTGGGTTTGGTTGCTTCTTAGCTAGATGGCCGCGGGTTTATCTTCAAGCCTTGAAGACAGCAGATGCTATATCTTTTGATAGTTGGGCACCATCAGCTTTTTCACCACATTTGTTTATGCACCCACTTTATCTTCAGTGATCCTGTGAGGAAGGTGGGCATCATGGAACACCAGCTTGATAGAACAAAGTGTTGTTGCATTGAGGGAGTACTGAGTAGAGGCCCAAATATCCATCTGCTACTTTACTACTACACCTATAAATATATGTACATAGATCTATTTCGCACCATCATATCTAAATATATTACATGCTTGTGTTTAGACCTCTATAAATGCTCTTTGCTTCCTAGTTTTTTCCTCTATTTCCTTTTGCTTTCCTCTTGTCCCACTGTCATGTTTAGCCTTCCTTTGGGTTTCAGTAATTCCTCTCGATTACACTGCCTTTGATCAAGCTCTCCCAGTCCTCCTACACACTCCTCACCATTGGTTTTAGAACACATATTTTTCCCTTGTCCCTGGATTTGTTGACATCTACTTCCTTTCCCTTGCCTTCTCCTCTCCCATGTCCCCTGGAACACTCCTGCTCACTCCTAATAATATGTCTAAAATGCATAAGGCAAAATCTCTCTATCCTTGTTTCTATGGAGTATTCTAATAATTCTTCCAAGACATGTTTGTTTTTTCCGCTGGAAGATCATAATATTTTCAGTTTTCTTCACTGGGACCATAATTCAAATGCATCGATATTCTTTGCCTTTCCTTATTTAATGTTTAGCTTTCACATGCATGGCAGGCAGTTGAAAATACCCTGGCTTGGGGCAGCTGCAGCTTAGTCCTCAGTGACACCTTGGATCGTCAGCATTCTAAAGAGGTCAGTCGCAGTGGATTTCCCCAATGCATTAGACATGGGTTTTCTCCCCAACTGCTTCACTGAGCATCGAAGCAAATGAAAATCCTTGACAACCCCGGTTTCTTTCCTTTGTTCAATATATTGTCTTTTGTGTATGTTGTGAGGATTTTAGCTTCCTTTATATTGAGCTACAATCCATTCTGATGGATGCATTCCTTAATCTTTACAGTATGTGCTCCAAGTCTTCCTCACTGCCAGTAAACAATTGTGTCATCTGTGTATTGAAGGTTGTTAGTGAGCCTTCCTCCAGTCCTGATGCTGTGTTCTTCGTTTTATAATCTAATGATACTTTGCTCATCAGACAGCTTGAGTCAATCTAGTGAAAGGGGACAAAAACCCCGACACACATTAGCTAAAATAAAAAAAGAAAAGGAAAGAAATTAGGTAAAAATAATAGCTTTCCTAGTTGTAGATAAGGTGAGTTATTCATATACGAACCTTCTTTCCATAGTCTCTCTATTAAGCAGCTGAGCAGAAATATTCAAATAGGATTGCTGGGCTCTGAAAAGGCATGGGGCAGTTTTGTCATACCATCCTGTATAAAATGAGTCCTCAAAAAAGAATAAAGGAGGGTCTCTAGACCATTCAGAAAGAAGAGCCACATATTGAGCATGATGCTGTGACACTGTGACCCCTGAATAAAAATGCCACAGTGAGAAGAGCACCCCTGAGAGCAACAGACCCGGCCGTCCACCCAATAAATAAAGCTCAGTACCTTTAGCCAAGCGGTTGGATAGTAGAGCGGGGGTCCTTGGTGCATGTATCAACGCTAGATGAGCTTTAAATACTTGCACAAATAGTACAGAAATCAAGGTTCACGTAGCTGAGAAGTCGTGGACTAGAAAGAAGCTGCCTGACTAGACGTGTAAGCTTCTCCCAGCAAACCCATAATCGTTATTTACCCTTTGCAATTGATGACTGATTTCAGTAGAGTGCGATGCGGGGAATGGTTTTGTCAGGGAGGCTAGCATAGGGCTGGGAATGGCCCTTAACGCATGCCCAGAGAGCCAAGCTATGGAAAAAAAGGAGTGGCGCACTGCACATGCTCAGAGATTCTGATTTCCCGCAGGTAGGCATGGGTGGGCGCTGAACCTGGATTGGCCCACCTAGGCCAGGTGAATTCAATTCAGCCAATGGGGTCGATCAGGGGTTGTCCACCACACTTCTCCGTGGAATCCTTGAAAAGGCAGGAGCCCAGAGTCCAGCGACACACTTTTGCGTGACTCTGAGCAGTTTCCAGCCAGGCTGCATGTTCAGCGGGAGTCCTCTGGGTGCCGTGTAAACCTGAAACTTTTTCTAACTCTCATAAAACTCACTTGGATCACGAACCAGGCTTCAGCGTGAATTCTTTCTCACAGGGAGCCAAGGACCGAGGTATAGATCTAGCTCCAGAGAGATCTAACAGTGTGCCTCAGAATTAGCAAACAAATTTGGAGGTTGGAACTATATCTGAAATCCAACTTGCAGGAATAGGCTGGTGCTTCTCCTCTGTTCCCCATTGTACATTTGGAAGATGTCAGACCCTACCTGTGTAGTGTTTTTATGTGAGTATGGTTTAAATAAAATTTATAAAGTCCTAACATTTGCTACTTTAGAAATGAATACTGTTGTTATTTCTAAATTTTCCATGTTGAAAGAAGCATGTAAAATAAGAATGTATTTCTCCATAAAGATTAATATTGAAATGTGGCTTTGAAAAGCTGCAGTAAGACCTCAGAAAAAATTTGAATTGATGCTTAGTAGGCATTCTTGGCTGGATAGAAGCTCCTGCAGATGCTGAGAGCATTGCTGCATGACTCTCCTACAGAACAAAGCACAGAGAGAGAACGGTGCCTCTCAAAAATTCATCCATGTGACTGTCTACTAGACTTTATTAGCGGTTGACACAGAGACGTCACCATTGCTAATAAGGAGATTTTATTATTGGACTACAAGACAAATAGAAAGTGTTAAATGAGAAGAGGCCTTTGAACTGTTAAACCTCAGTATGAGGATGCTCTTTTATTTTTAATACAGGCCAGCCCCCAAACCAAACCCACAGCCATAACTCAATTATCAAACTTAGTGATCCCACACGGGTTTCTGAGACTATGAATCTTTATTGGATAAACTCATCTTTCTACAGGGGAGTACTGAGTGCATGTGAACCACTGAGCTTGCAGTTAGCTTTTCAAACTTAACCCACCAGGTCCCATCTTATAAATGAGAATATGCCTCAGAGAAAAAAGCAAAAGCACAGAGAACTTGACAAGAGCAAAGAGATGCAAAATTAGAGAATAACATTGGGGGATAAGAATTTGACTAAGCAAGGAACATACCTTATCCGTAGAATAGGGAGAGCTGGCAGCACATGCTAGCTGAACTGAGTGCCAGTTCTATAATTCTCTTGAAATACAATGTTATCCTGTGAGAATCTTATTTGAAATCCTAGAGAATGAGGATATAAGAGCAGACAAACTAAATTTTTCCTCCTAGGTCCACAAGTCTTAGTAGAGAAAGGACTATGGCCACGTGATTGAAATGGAACAAAACAATAACAATAAAAGCAAAATAAATAAACACATGCATACATAGAAAGGGTAAAATAAAACAAAAATAATTACGACAAAATCAGACTTGCCTAGCCTAAACAACTGGGTTGTAGAATTGTGAAGCAGTAACATGGACCCTGTTGTATACCACCAGCACAGTATGATGCTTTTCCTAACACATTTAAATTTGCTAAACTCTTTAGTCAGGTGCCAACAACTCACATGCAAATTATGACTTCCTTAAACTTTACCCTTTTTTGTTCTTGTCAATGGTCCTCTAAAACTTGTAATTGCTATGTCATATTTCAAGTAGTTCATCCAAAGAGTACTATACTTAGCATTTATTTTCCTGTCCAATTAACTAAATGATCTTTAGCTTTATTCAGAATACAGTAACCAAATAATCTACAAGTCTTTTTAGATATATAAACCACTAATTCATTGAAAAAAAGATAACACAATTTATAATCCTCTTTTTACATAATTAAAAGATATTTACATGGAAGTGACCTGTTGCTTATACTCATAGCTCTTGAATTAGTGCCAAATAAAATCTCCATACAGAATAGGGATTTTTTCTAAGCTAAACATGCTATGTATTTCATGTAGTAAATCCATGGAGTCCCTGAGTGGAGAAAATGGTTAGGAGCCCTATCTGCTTTCCAAAATGATTAAGGTAATGAATCCCACTGGAGATGCCTAGCAACTTCTTAAAAGTCAGCTACTGAAAACCTTATTGGCATAGCTCTACTCTGATACATATTGACTCATAGTAACTGGTTTTTGTCTTTAATATAAGTAAATATTCTTAAAATAAGCTTTACACATGCTGAATGAAATTTTACTATCTTCTTTTTAAGCAATTAACTCTACTTTTCATTTAACTTTGACAGTGACAAATGAGTCATATTCCTAGATTCTCCATCTTTTTTCATTCCGCATACATTGAAGATTCTTTATAAGTCACCAGTATCCTTAATTGGCTTTATGGTAATGACATTTAAGAGGTACAGAAATTGCGCGGGAAGTGCTTCTAGAGTCTCTGCTGTATAAAATGACTATCTATCACAGTTCATTGGCTTTCGTATAGAAAACCTCCTTTCATCAGAACACTAAGTAACTTGCAAGCTGGTAAAAGTCATTTTTCAACTAACTAAATCATGACAATAGAAATAAATTCTTACATGGTTGGTGAAGTATAATGTTTATAGTAAGACAGATGCTTTCTCAAGCTTATTAAAAAGAGAGAGCAGCTTTTTTTGTTCCTTTGATGAGCTTATCCAACCATAAAAGATGCGTTTCCTTGTATTTCCCATTTCAATCTGCTGATTATTACCAACACAGTGAACTGGTAAATGTAAATTCTAATTTGAATATTTTTGAGAGCAAATTAAAATCAAACTTTGATAGTCTTTAAGACATTAAAATAAAATGTAAAATACAGCTTATAAAAGTACTTCATTAAACAAAGATAAAAATATCATAGACAAATAGGCATTGAAACAGGGAGGTTAAATGATTCTATTACATAAGTGTAAATGCAATAAATGTAGAAATCCAATATCAAGATGAATAGCAGAACACACTATTTAGCCATCGGGAGATGGTAATAGTACACTGTGAAGTGTGGTTTTCAAAAGGGGCATTTTTGTAAAAGTCCAATTAAAGTCCTAATTCTGGTATCAAATATTGTGAAGATTGTTGCTTAACTTTCAAATGGAAACATCAAAAGAAACAACAACAAAAGCTAGAATATAGCAACATTAATGATCATTTCCTTTCCTAAATTCCTTGATAATAAAACATAGTGATTTTTTTTACTTGATTTCTCTTCTCCCACTAATTTTCAGGGAAAATATTATATATATCAAGTATAAATCTTCTGATAAAATCATATTTTTGTTGTTTCATACCCACAAGTTTATCCCAACTCATTTTGACCCCATACCCATAGTACACCTTAGACACTAATTTCTGTCTGAGAAGGCGCCCTGGTTATGCAGATGTTAAGTGCTATGCTGACAACATAAAAGTAGTTGGTTTGAACCCACTGTTCTCTCAGTGTGAAGAAGATGTGGCCCTCAAGTGAATTCTAATTCATACTGACACTATTGGAGAAAGTAGGATTTAGGCTAGAAATCTTTATGGAAACAGATTACCACATCCTTCTGCTGGTGGTGAGAATATTCAGCCTTTCAGAAGAATCCCAGTACTTCCCATTGTACCACCAGGCATCCTTTCATAAAATTTACAGTCTTGAACATTTTATAGGTCAAGGCTCTGGCATGTAGGTTTACTAGGATTCGGAGTAAACATCCTCAGCAATTTACTTTAAATTTCAGGAGCGCTGATGACTGTGTCTTTCCCCAGCGCACTAACTGCAGTGCCATTAGAATTTCTCAGTACAATCATTGCGTGACAAATATGACATGTTTTAACCTGTAATTAAGGATTCCAACTTAAAAATCTTATTTCAAATGAACATAAAGTAAACGTGATTGATGAAAACAGCCTTAAACACTCAATTTGTATAACCACTATGCACAAATTGTCAACTCGGCTTAGTAGATTTGCACCTACCATTGGATAGATGACATTCAAATAAGGATTTATTCTCAAGTTGAAAAATGTGAAAACATTAATTTATACTTTTATGCTAAAATTCCATAGTCAATAGACCTTTATAAGAAACCCAGTTAGTAGGTAAGTATATTGGTGAGCCTGTTTCTATAAAGTAGACTGTCATTTTATCTAGACAATATAAGATCTTAGAGAATTTATCTTTGATCCTAACTTTTATGGCTTTCTAGAAATTTGACTATTGTGGTATTCAGAAATATTCACTTTTGCAGACATTTTGAGCATTTAGTATTTGTAAAGGTAAAATAATTTTATTTATTTTTAATGCCCTAATATTTTAAATATATAGGCCCAGGAAAAGGGCCTTTGAGCAAGACAAGCAGAGTTAAGAATATATAACCAAGAAGTTGCAAATAATCAATGAATGAAAATTGCAATACATTAATTTAAAAAAACCCAGTAGTATCTTTTCCATTTTTGGCTAACAAATCATTGTAATATATTAATATTTAAATTGTGATATTTTATTTAAAATTAGTATCAAATAGCATTTCTCAAATTCCATAAAACAGAATAAAAATAAGAAAGCTCCATGATCCAGACTTTTCCTGCATTCATTGCCATTTCTTACTAGAGGATTGCTGGACAATGAAAATTCCTCAAAATAAATCAACTGAGAGCCATGAGAGAATGAATCTGCTCAGACAGAAAGAATATAGCCTAGGAAGGAAGGAAGCCAATTCCAAAGTGGTATCTGGAAATGGAATTTAGCACTTTCCCCTTCCTTTCTCCTCACTCTAGTCCCTGTACCCCGCTGCAAAGCTTCTCCCTTCTCTCCTGGTTCATCTCTTTTCTCCTTGTCCCAGATTTAGGCCTCTACCAGAAATAGCTGCAGCCAAACAACCCCTGGGTAATATACAAATGATTAATAAATATTAAAATAGGTATTCAACTTAACTTGCATCCCTGGACACATGAGTTATTGGAAAAATACTTGAAAATATTTTTAAAAGAGTAGGTCTTATTGTCTTCCAATTAATTATCCTTTTGTTTGATTCTTAATTTCAATGCAAATTGAAGCTTTCTAAGTAGGTAGGTCTGTATATGCAGATTATTCTGTCTGTAAAATGTGTTAACAGACACTATTTTGACCTAAAATTATTCTTGGATTTTGTTGCCTAAAATTAATCTGCCTCCTCTTGATCCCAAGGAGAAAATGGTGATTTTAACCAATGACCTTCGGTTGGCAGCCCAATGCTTATCTACGGTGCCCAACAGGTTACTTTAATAAAAAAATGAAAAGTAAACTCACTTTCCTGAAGTCAATTTTGACCCCTTAGTGGCTCTATGGGCGAGAGTAAACTGCTCTTTGAGGTTTCTGATGTAGGAGAAAAAAAGTCTTATGCTACTACCCAGCACACTGCTGCCTTTGCGGTTAACAACCTGATCTAGAACCAAATCCGCTGCCAGAGCTCCTGTTGCTTGAGTGAGAATAATAAAAGCCATCCTCTCAGTTGGTATTAATGTGAAGGGGCATCAAAATTTTTAATTTTTTTTTATTCTCTTTTCCTTTGAGCTTTTCAAAGTACCTTCAAACTAGTTAAAAGTAGAAAATTTAACATCTAAACAAGAAACTACTCTGCAGTTTGTTATACTGGTGGCTTGTGTGTTGCTGTGATGCTGGGAGCTACGTCACTGGTCTTTCAAACGTCAGCAGGAGCGCCCAAAGGAACAGGTTTCAGCGGAGCTTCCAGACTGAGAAGAGACAACGAAGGAGGACTGGGCTCCCCCGGCAGAGGAAGGATCTGCTGAAAGCATTTTTAAATACTTAAAGCCTAAACAAAGGACGCCAACGATCGATGAACATACTGCCATTGGATGAGCACCTCAGGTCCAAGGCCACTCAAAATGTGACTGAAGTGGAGATGATTTCTAGGCGGGGAGTCAACCATGGTGAGTGGAGTCCAGTAAAGCCTGCGGCAGTGGAGCCATTGGCTCTTCCTTTTCTGATGGGGCACGACCCTAGGTAAAGATAGTACCAGCTGCAAACATCTTCTAATGAATGTAACTTGGAATGTGCAATATGTGAATAAAAAAAAAAGGAATTTGTTAAAAAAGCTCATGGAGCCTTGAAGATTATCATAAGCATTAGAGATCTCACATGGTATTAGTTATTTGAATTGGAAAAATAGCATGATTGACTATGTTGGTGAGAACACAATCAAGAAGTAGTCATGGCATTCATTGTCCAAAAGGATCTTGTTAAACCTATCATGAAGAACAATACTCTCTGTGAGCAGATTTGATCTACCTGCCTTTAAGGAAGTCCAAGCAATACAACTATTCTTCTTCTTTATGCACTAACCACAAAAACTAGCTAAGAAATCAAAGAATTCTACCAAGGACTTAAGGAGGAAATTGATCAAACATGCAATCACGATGCATTAATCATTATTTCTGATTGTAATGCAAATTTTAGAAACAAAGTAAAGAACAGTAGTGGAATAATATGGACTTGGTGATAGAAATGGAGCTGGAGATTGATTACAGGATGAAATTTTGCAAAACTAGCAACGTGTTCATAGCAAATACCTTTTTTCCACATCACAACTATATACATGAACTTCTTCAAATGAAACCCACAGAAATCAAACAATATCTGTGGGAAGACAAGACAGAGAGGCTCAAGATCAGGAACTAAACCCAGATCAGAGACAGACTGTTTACAGACCATTGTTTGCTCAAATGTAAGTTCAGCGTAAAACTAAAGAAAATGAAATATATCCAAAAGAGTCAAAATATGACGTCAAGTCTGTCCCACCTGAATTTTGAGCACATCTGAAGAACAGATTTGGCGCATTGAACACAAGAAGACAACGAGCTGTGGGAGGCCATCATCATGATTAGCACAATGGTGGTGTCTGAGGTCTGAAAGGCTTGAAGTTAAATACGTCGCTATCTAGCTGAGAAGCAACAAGCCCACATGGAAGAAGCACATCAGATCATGAGGTGCTGATTGGACCAGATAGCAGGCATCAGAAGACCCCAAACAAACAAACAAATCATATTTGGGGGAATGATTGAGGGGAGGAGCAGAGAGCCAAACCCATCTTTAGACAGTGGGACATCCCCTCACAGAAGGGTCACAGGAAAGGGATGAGTCAAAACCAGGGCACAGTATAGCACCAATGAAACACACACTTTTCCTCTGGTTCTTTGAGGTTTCTACATCTTCCACTATCATGACCCCAGTCCTGCCTTTCACTGCAGGCTAGACGAGAGCATGTACAGTTACAGATACGAGATAAGAGCTCAAGACAAACTGAATCCAGGAACAGGAATGGGAGTAGTGATACCAGGAGGGTAGGGGAAAAGTGGAGAGGGAAGGGGAGGAAGGGGAACCAATCGCAATAATTGACACATAACCCCTCTCCCCCGGAGTCAGGCTAAAGAAATCAGAAAGGAAGGGAGGGGGCAGTTAGTGTAAGATATGAAAATAATAATAATTTATCAAGAGGTTGTGAGAGTGGGAAGCAGGGAGGAAGGGGGAAAAAAGGAGTTGATACCAAGGGTTCAAATAAAAAGTGTTTAGAAAATAATGACGTCAACATATATACAAATATGGTTGATACAATTGATGTGTGGATTGCTATAAGAGCTGTAAGAGCCCCAGTAAAATATTTTAATATTAATTTTTAAAAATCATTAAAAAGACAGGAAATAAATATAAGATCAGAGTAGATGTCAGAAGAGATTCTGAGGCTTGCGCTAACATGGAGGAGCTAAAGCAAATGGAAGAAAGGTTGAAGGCAAGTAGCAGAATAGAACATTTGAAAGGGTAGCTTGAGAAGACAAATATTGTAAGGAAACGACCAAGACATAGAATTAGAAAATCAAAAGGGAAGAACATACTCAGCATATCTGAAAATTAAAGAACATAAGGGAAAAATAAAGCCTTGAATGATTCTATAAGCAAAATACTGAATGACACAAGCAACATCAAGAGAAAATGGAAAAGATACAGACTGTCAGTACCAAGAAAACCAGTCCCCAGGCCCCCGTTTCAGGGGGTAGCATAGGAGCAAGAACCAGTGGTGCTGAAGGAAAACATTTAAACTGCAGAGAATGCATTAGCTGAAAAGAAAGCTCTCGGAATTGACGGAAGACCCTCTGAAATGTTTCCGAGAGCTGAAAAATAAATAGAAATTCGTCGAGAAATTTGGCCAACTGGAAGACATCGTAGCTGTGCCCATTACAAAGAAAGGCAATGCAGCAGAATAGTCAAATTCTAGAATGGCCTCCTTACTGTCGCCTACAAGTATGATTTTGTTGGACGACGAGGTAGCATCATGATACACGGAGAAATGGTGGAAGTGGTCAAAGCTTTTGTCTTGCTTCGATCCGCAAACCCCATTCATGAATAGTCCGAGGACCTAGACATATTGCATTAGGTGAGTTGGCTGCACAAGGCCTCTTATAGAGCAGTGAAGAGCAAGAATACTGTTTGGGGGCCTTTGGTGTGTCGGTCGCATGCCTGTAGAAGAAAGGATGCGATTGAATTGTGATGCTGGAGACGAATATTGGAAGTCCCATGACTTGCTTAAAGGACAAACTGATCTGTATAAGAACTAGTATTCTAAAATAATGCTTTACGTTTTTAACTAGGCTGCTTCTTTTTATTCCAGCATTACTCCATTCACCTCAAGTAAGCCAAAGTAACAACAAACAACACCACCTTTTTCACACCAGTTTCTTATTGAACAGAAACTGCCAAATGTAGAGTAAATAACTTAAATTTTTTTTCACAGTATTCAGTAGAAAATGAAGTAACAGGTGACCCTGGATGGTACAAATAGTTAATAAGTTCATATGAGTCTACCAAAACGTACCTCAGAAGAAAGACTTGGAAAGCCAGCCACTGAAAAACTCTACACAGGGCACTTCTGCTCTGATACACTTGGTATCATCACAAAGTAGAATTGACTGAATAGAATTTAATAGTCAGCATGGACAGAAAAAATAAATGGATAATGAAAATGCCTATATTTTAATATATTATAGCATTTATGAGATTTCATAAAATGCAGGGGACAAAATCTAAATCCTCAATTCAATCAATCAATACAACAAACCAGAATGGATGTCTATGCTCAAAGTTCTAGAATTGTTATTCTGTTTGTCAGTGGCATAATGACCCAAGAGACACTGTATTGTGACATATATTTGAGGTAAAAGAACACCAAATTAAACTACAGAATCAAAAATCTAAACAGCACAGTAGGGCTTGTGATGAAGCAAGGGGATCTTTAAGGCCATTTTTCTGTACCACGGGAAACAGCTATTTCCTAGATCTCTGGGGCATTCTGGAGCTTTCAGGCAAGAATCCCTCAGGAGAAACAAAGACTATATTTGGGAGCTTACAGCAGTGCAGTTTGTCATAGGAAATGAAATATTTCAGTACTGTAACAACACCAGAAGTGGATTGGTGTATCATCGCCTGTGCAAGGTAGAGCACCCTTGACCTTCACACACGCATTGTTTCCTTACGTCAAACATTGCCGTGCTGTTGTGGATCCAGCAATAAATAAGACAGAATTACCCCAAGTGAAGGAAATGAGAGCCCTATAAAAGACATGTTGGAAGGTAGTTTGGCAAACTCTGTAATGAAAACAAAATAAAACAAATGTGCCCCATCAATTCCTCGAGGAGTGACTCACCCCCGAGTTACAACCCAGGACATACTTGGGGGCACCCAGGGATGGACTCCAACCACCAAGCACCTGTGTTCACCATTCTCAGTGCTCTTGGACTTGAAAGACTATGTCAGAGATGAGTCATTGGTCAAGATTTATACACAAAGGAATAAGTAATATCCAGATTTGTGACCATGATCCAGAATATTAGACATTAGAGATTAATCTTTAAAAATATATAGAAATGTATAAGGCAGATTAATATTTTAACCTGGTAAAACTGATATGAAAAAACTCTTTTTTCCTTAAAAGTGTGAGCCTACGGGGCATCACTGACAGCTGGTATTGATTTATGTTATTGAGAATTTGAGTTCTGACTAAGCTGGTGACTTTTGATATCTTGATGGCATTACTCTTCTAAACAATATTGATCTACGACATCACTGCAGTGCACTGTTATTTTGTTTGTTTTGAATCTTATGTGCTAAAATGCTATGCATATATTTCCCAAAATTTACTGATGAAGAATTCACCTATCTGATATATTGGTATGGGAGAGCCCTGACACTAATAACACATTTCAGGGGGATGTTAGGGCGAGGGGGTCGAGTGGATAAAGGACAGCTGATATCAAGAAGTTCAAGAAAAAAGGACATGGATTGAAGGATATTCAAATCTTTCAGTAACGGTTTCAAAATTCGTATGAGTTAGTAAAGCAATCATTTCTGTAACACTAATTGCATGAACACAAGTGACTAGGCCTTGTGTTGAACGAGCTTTCTGGTTTAATTTGATTTGTAATCATAGGCACAAGTCAGGCAGAAACTAGAAGCATAGTTCAGATATACAAGTCATGAAATATGGAAAATTTGAGAATGAAGGACAAGGTTAAAACTTCTAAATAAGCAAGAACATGTTACATAATAAACTTATATCAGAAAACTAGAAATAACAGGGTAGTGTTCAGAACAAACAGACAGGCCAAGACAATCAAAAAGTAAGGTGTTTTTTGAGAAAAATATGTATCTACTATGTACTACCATGAAGTGATCAAAATAAGTCTCTGCAGTCTAAAACCATGTGAACAATCAAATAAGTTTTAAAGGACTAAAGGTGCTCTAAAATATTGTCTGAAAACATAATTGGAATATGCCCAGAACTACTGTCTTTTTTTTTTTTTCCGATTCTTTTTTTTTTTTTTTAACAATTTATTGGGGCTGATACAATTCTTTTCACAGTTCATACATATACATACATCAATTGTATAAAGCACATCTGTACAGTCTTTGCCCTAATCATTTTTTTCTCCTCTTCTTTTACATTTTATTAGGGACTCCAACAACTCTTACCACAATCCATACATATACATACATCAATTGTATAAAGCACACCCATACATTCCCTGTCCCAATCATTCTCAAGGCATTTGCTCTTCACTTAAGCCCCTTGCATCAGGTCCTCTTTTTTTTTTCCCCCTCCCTCCCTTTCCCCCCCCCCATATGCCCTTGGTAATTTATACCTCGTTATTTTGTCATATCTTGCAGAACTACTGTCTTATTCTAAGCTTTCACAGTCTTATCTGGGCAGATAGAGTATCTGGTCATTTTAATCTAATTTTTACACTAAAGCCAGTGTAATTTTCTACACTGCAATCAATATTGTAAAAAATATAAAGTGTTATATATTGTTATCCTCTTTAAATCTCTCCGGGGGGGGGGGGGCTTCTTTTAGAACCCTGACGGTGCAGTGGTTGCTTACTGTGCTGCAAACAGCAGAGCTCACAATTCAAAACCACCAACCATTTTGAGGGAGAAAGATGGAACTTTCTACCCCATAAATAGGTACAGCCTCAGAAACTCCCAAGGAAGACTCTACCCTGCTCTGTAGGGTAAGTATGAGTCGGCATGGACCCATGGCAGTGAACTAGAGTACTTTCCTTTACATTCTAGGATTATGATCACCACACACACACACACACACACACACACACTCAACACTTTGTCAGTTGCCATTGATTCTTGCTCAGGTAGACCATTTGCATGTTAGAGAAGAACTGTGCTCTGGAGAAAGTAGATCACAAGGGGCCTCTGGATTAGCAAACCTGCATCATTTCCATTAGGATGTTACCCTGTGACAGAACACAGGAATTTCCAACTCTACAAAGTCTGATACAATTTGCAGGATTCTTAGGAACCCAGTTTTAACCATGGTCACTGTTTAGAATGTCATGCAATATAAATCTCCCAAGCTGCGAACCATCATTGAAGATCTGTACCCTCAAATAAGCACATCAGAAAATGGGTCTGTTGTTATATTTCTCTAAGTTCACAACCATGACAATTATATGGAATATAGTTTGACTCCACATATGTGAGTTTGTATAATTTGTAGTTAATAGGAACTAACTAACAACTCTCTGCATGCCTCATATCTGCTTCTATTTTGTCTCTATGCAGACTGTGTCCTACAAGGAAAAGAACTCCAGTGGTCAGTCATCACCTGGTTAATGTCTTTAGCTCTTTGTATGTTAATTGGAAGAGCACTTTCTCAGCTATGACTTCGCTGATTACCCCAGATCCCCAAACATACAGTCCTAAAAGATTAAAATGGTTTTTCTTAATGCTATGTAGAAATACAAGCAAAGTGTTTCATTTTACAAATCTAGTTCGAATAAAAACAGCCAACCTAAAGATAATCAAGATAGAGAAAATATTAAGATGCATAAGAGTGCGAGGTCTTTGTCAATCTAAAACAAAAAATTAAAAAAAAATTCTATTAGGAGCTCTATCAATATTATTACAATCCATGGTTCCATTATATCAAGTATATTTACAATTGCTGCCCTCATCATTTTTAACACATTTTCTTTTTTTCTTGAACTTCTTGATATAAACTCTCCTTTATCCCCTCCCCCCCAATTTGCCACCCCCCACCCCCGCACCCTTACTATATTGTATATTATTATTGGCCTTAATTTATACCATCCCTTGTATGCATTCTCCTTAAATTATGATTTTTTTCTTTGAGTAGGGTAGTACAGTGATCATAGCTATCTGTCTCCCCTTCCCCCATTCCCCACCCTCTCCTCCTGTATTCTCAGTACATCAATTCCCCCTCACCATCACCTTTCTCTACCACATTCTTTTATGCACCTATTTGTCTTCAGCAATCACATCAGGAAGATGAGTATCCTACATTGCCGCATTATTAGAACAAACCATTATTGGACTGAGGTAAGATTTAATTAGTGGCCCAAAGTTGGTCTGCTTTCCTATTATACTTATTTATATATGTATACATAGATAAAGATACCTATTTTTATATATTTATATTTTACATATATACATACCTATATTTATGTCTCTATACATAATTTTTACTCCCTAGTTGTTTCCTCTATATTTTTTCTTTCCTCCTGGCTACTATCACACTTACCCCTTACTCACCTCTCAGTAATTCCTCCGGATACATTACATTGATCAAACTCAACACCTGCAGGGACACTGCACCCTCCTGACTGTTGATTTTTAGATCCCTTGCTATATCCTTGTCCCTGAAGTAATTGGCTCACTGTTCCCCTCCTCCCATCTCCTCCTCTCCCATGTCCACCCCTTGCCTCAAATCACTGGCCCCCAACACTCTGTCCCATTGATGTCTCTTAACCTGTTCATTTTATGTAGATAGACATTAAAAACTAATCATGAATAATTTTAAAAAGCAAGAACAAACTACATAAAATAATGCCAGGTTTAACTGCTACCACAGAACAATAATGAAATCAAATCAACAAAGCTCTGAGGAGCCCCAAAAGTAGACTTCTGACTGGGGGGCAGCACTGGCTACCCTGTTTGGACTGCTTGGGGAAATCTTTATCAGAAATGTAAAGCGTAGGCTATAGTGTTTTTGCTAATTAGCATAATTCAATGGCTGCAGATGTTTGAAATGCATCCAAATAAAAGTGCTGTGACTGAGGATAGACATAGTTCAAATATTGAACTCAAGTTTTTATATTCCAGATTATTAGGCCAGAACTGTAGAAATAGAGTAATGGATTAGGGCAAAGAATGATTGCAACCCAGATATTAACTGTGATTAATTTTACTGATTTCAAATTTTACTTTTGTATCTTGTTTATGTTTCTATATTTTTGTCAGCTTTTCCTTTTTTGGAAATGAAAATGTTGCTTTTGATTAAATTTCTTTCTTGCAATTATGTTTTTGGATTAAAATAATTCTGTGACCTATATTGTGTAGGATTTATCTCCTTTATTTTATTTTACTTTTCCTAACATCAGTGCTAAGGAAGACACTAGTAAAATCTAGAGTATGTCAAAACTAAAGAAACAGCTATCACTACATAGAAAACAATTCTGTTTCCTATGTACAGTCATGTGTTTGAACTGCCCATTTAAAATGGCACTCATTGAATAGCATGGGCCCTCATATGTCACCTGTGTTTTGTTCTTTGTGAAACTGAGAAAGTTTCTAAAAATGCAATAAAATTATTAGACTGCAGACCATTTTCAGGGTCTTTTTTGGTAATTTTTTATTTTTCCTCGTTCATGATAGTTACAATTTTATAGGACCCTAAAATATAATTGCTCTCGCTCACAGAAGCATGTGATTATTATGGTTTATAACACAGTATTTGATAATTAAGATTGTGACTAGCTCTACTTTTTTTCCTTGTAAAAATCCCAAGTCATGTCTTAAGGCAGGAATCCTGTTTTTATATCACTATATTCATAAAACATGTATACATAATTATATGCATAGTTAAATGCATCTACTTAAGCTTAACAGGGCTATATCAAAAGCATTTCATAACAGAAACATTCTTAGATAAAATCTCTCTTCTACATTATTACATTTATCCTATCTAAAGATGCACTAGTTTGAGATGTTGGTTTGATAACTTATACTCTAGCATTTTAAAATTAAGAATTAAAGTTAAAACTATCGATTGCTACCAGAAATATAAGGCAAAGATAACAAAGGAAAGACCATTCAGGTGATCTGCAGTTTAATTGTTTCTGTGTGGATGCCTGCCCCTGGCAGCATAAGGGAAGCAAGATGCTGGGGGACGTTAGAAAGGCAATTTTAACATTTGCAAATAAAGCAACCTACATGAGTATTTATCAAACTGTTGCACAAACAATGATTTCACCATCTTGTTAGATAATCTACTGATTAAAAGAAATCTCTCACTGCAAGCAATCATTTGTAGCCTTGAGCAAGATCTTTCCATACATTTCAAGTTCTTTACTTTTCCTGCCAAAGATGGGTACTGAGCATGAATCCTGTCGATGTCTTCTTGTTTATGATCTAACCTACCCTTGTGTCTTCCTTGAATATTTTTTGCAAGGTGTAGTTTCAAGAGACAAATGAATGGTTCACTTAACAGGAAAGGAGACATTGATCGATAAAACATTCTTCGCTCCTCATTTAAATTCATTCTAGCAACTTTATCAATAGCCTTGTTATGATAACAGTTGCAAATGGGATATATTGCTAATATGGAAAAAATCTCACTATTTGTTATTTACCACTAATGTTATACATCAGAATACTATACGCGCGGGAAAGTGTTTTTCTTTTAATCCTTAGAAAAAAGAAAGTTTTCAATTTAGATGAAACTAAATATGTTCTTGATGCTTCATTAAGGTGTAAGAAACAGCAAGTAATAGTCAAAAGGACAGTCTATCACAGATTTAAGTATATTACACTGAGTAAAATTAAACAGCGTTCCCATCTGCTAAATTATATAATAACCACGCCAATTTATGCAAAAGTACATATGTAAGCATGTATAATGCTGTCAATTTCTCTTTCTTGCATACACTAAAACACACTCATCACATTAAGAGCTATATCAAGCATGTATTATATTCAAGACATCATCATTTGTTTGTCAGTGGGTTGTACTGTAGTGGGTGGGTGTTGTGATGCTCAAAGCTATGTCACTGGTATTTCAAATGTCAGCAGGGTGACCTGCTATAAAGGGGCAGTGAACACGAGGAAGGTCTTCAATAAGATGGATGGACACAATGGCTCTGACCATTGGATCAAGTATAGGAACAATTATGAAGATGGTATAGGGTGGGGAAATGTTTCATTGTGGTGTTCATAGGGTGGCTACGGGTTGGGACCATCACAATGTCACCTAACAACAACATAGCAAGACAAGAAGCCCTGATGACTCAGTACATAAGCAATCAGCTTCTTCCTACAAGATCAGAGGTGGGGTCCCAACAGCTGCTCTGAGGTAGAAGATGGGACAGTCTTCTTCCTTAACTATTACAAGAAATTTGGGGGCATTTCTATTTTGTCCTTGAAGTTGTTGGTCTTAATGGCAATGGATTAAATTAAACACTGTGCAGGAAACTATTAATAAGAAACAACTTGTGCTTTTAAATTTATATCACAAAATGAAAGCGACACATAAACTAACATTTTTAATGAAATGATTAGACTTGAAGGGGATAAGCATTAAGGTACTGCTGGACTAAAAGGATGAGAATCGATTAAGGGTACATGTCACGTGATGCATTTTGTTTGCTTTTTTTAGTTGTTTTTGTTTTTTTTAAGTATGTGTTCCTATGTATCTCTAAACAAGAAGACCTGCAAACTAATTCAAAGGTAAACATGTTTTGGGGGCACAAAAACTAGTTTGTAAGTGCCCTGGTGGCGCAGTGGCTACAAGTAGCTCTCTGGTCAGCAGTTTGAAACCACCAGCTGCTCCATGGGAGAAAATTGAGGCTTTCTGATCTCGGGAAGAGTTACAGTCCTGGGAACCCATCCCGGAGTCTCTGTGAGTTGGCATGGATTGGATGGCACTGAGTTTGGTTGGATCTGTCAGAAAAATCTCAATGGAAATAGGCCATGTTAAACTTATTTTGTGGACACATCTATACATTGACATTCTTTTGCTAAATTAACTGACATCTATGCACTCTTTAATACAAAGGGAAAATATCTTTCACATCCTTATATGGGTTTGACATTTCTTTATAATACCCTCTTTATTAGAAATCTTTACCATGCAATTATTTCTCAACTCACTTCACTACCCAATAACCTGTCTCTATTTATATCTACATCTCCACCTATACTTACATCTCTTTATGTACATATCAATAATTCTTATCATACATGTGTAATAAGATGTCCAAATCAAAATAGCTTTTTATTTTAATATTTTATTTTGTACCGTTTAGCTCAGCAGTGCTGTGCCTAAATAATTACTGTAGTTCTGGGTGTCATTCAGTTGGTTCTGGCTCACTAGGTCTCCACATGCAACAGAATGAAACTCTTCCTGTCTTTAACAATTCCTGCAATCATTGCAGCCCTTGTGTCCATCCCTTATTTTGTGGGCCTCCTTATTTTCAATAACTCTCTAAGTTATTAAGCATGATGCCCTTTTCCAGGGATTGTTCTTTCTTGATAATATGTCCAACATACATAGGAGGAAGTCTAAGGTTCCTTAATTCTAAGCAGTGTTCCGGTCATATCTCTTCCAGGATATATGTATTCATTCTCCTGGAAATCTTTGACACTTTCAATATTCTTGGTCAGCATCATCAACCAAAAGTGGAAATTCTTCCCTGGTCTTCCCTATTCATTGTCCAGCTTCCATAGACATCGGAGATCACTAAACATACCATGATCAGCCTCATCCTTGTTCACAGGGTGATTTCTTTGCTCTTTAGCAGAGGCCTCGTGGATCAGAAATGCCCAATGCAATATGCCATTAGATTCCATGACTGCTGCTTCCAAGGGCATGGACTGTGGATCCAGGCAAAATGTCATAGGCACGTGGCACTAATTATGTTATTCTATAATGTGAACAAGTTGCTGGAACGGGCAAAAATACAGGTCTCTTCCAGATAGTTGGTCATATATTTTCCAAATATATTGAATGGGTTTAGAAATGTTTATTGAAATATTTCAGTTGGTATTCTATCAATACCAACAATCCTGCTTTTCACTAAAGCCTTCAATGCAGATCAATTTATTTTGATATTTTCTGCATCAATCAATATTTTCTCCATAAAATTCTTCAGAATTCCAGCTCAAGACTTGAGGATTTTCTTTCATTCTTCCATCTTGAAATATTCTAAGCCTGTTCTTCCATTTTGGTTTTCCAATTCCAGATATTGGCCCATTTCATTACAATGTATTGTCTTCTCTTTCCTTTGAAAATATCTGTTCAGCTAACTTATGTCATCATTTCTTTCGTTTAGTTTAGCTACTCTCTGTTCATGAGCAAGTTTCAGACTCTCTTCTGAAATTCACCTTTTTTTTTCTTTATTTCCTGTCTGTTTAATGACCTTTTGCTTTCCTAATAAATAATATTCTTGATGTCCTTCTACAATGCATTAAGTCTTCAATCCTTTGAATATATGAAATCAGTTCTGACATGCTTTCTAAATTCTGGTGGAATTTATGCAAGGTCATATTCATCTTCAATCAGATCTTGCATGCAAGCAATTGATGGTCTCTTCCACAGTCAGTACCTGGCTTTTGGGGGATGAGGATATTGAGTTTCCCATTGTCTCTTTCCTCATAGGCAGTCATTTTGATTTCTGAGCATTCCATTTGGTGAGGTACACATGTACAGTTGCCATCTATCTTGTAAAAAAAGGATATTTTTAATGAAGAATTCACTCATTTTAATAAAATCTATCATGCAAATATTAAATTTTCTTTGATTTTATGGATCAAGTTAAATATTAAATATAAATATATTATATAATAATTTTAAATGTAGGAAATAAGTTTTTCCAGAAAAATGTTTTCAAGAAAATATAGAGATAGTATATTTGTACATACATAGTCATCTAAAAAATGTGTGGGAAAAACCTATCATATAATTTTAATCTAAGTTTTCACAAATTTATTTAAGCTTCTTATAGGTATATACAGGAATATCTATATAAACATACATGTATATATATGTGGTCATTGAAGTATTGATATCAAGAGGTTTATGTAGTTAATAAAATATTGATATATGTATACCTCACTACTGAGATCTACACATATGGGTATATGGATATACATATTGAGATATATACTTGTATTCTTCTATACATATATATGCCTACCGTATTGAATATATACATATCTCAGTATCTATACATATCTCAATACCGGTCTCTTTATCTACAGGGTGTTGTTGGCAGCGATTATACAGGTGGCTGTTCAAATACTTCTCTGTGAGAAGACTACCTGCTCCTATAAAGATTTGCAATGCCTGGAAACATTCTAAAGGTGTGTAATGAGTAAGAATCTATTCAATGGTGACGGGTACTGTTTGAGTTTTATACTTGTATCTACATTATATTATGTTGTGAGGCTCCATTGAGTTGTTTATGACACTGAGAGACATTATTTTAAAGAAAAAGAATATTACTGCTAAATCGTCATCCTCCCAATGGTTATGTGTGAATCCATTGTAACATTCAATGTCAATCTATATAATGGAGGCACTTTTCATACAATAAAACTTATATTACATTAGCTGAAGTGCATTTAATTATTACAACATTTTATTAATTAGACTTAAATATAGGCTTAGAAACAAAATCAATTCATAATCCAGAGACTGTATGTAATATGGGGCATTTTTTTCACAATGTGATTTTTTTTGGCACAATGTCCATATCACATAAAATCCTACTACATAGAACACAGTATGGTCATTACAAACTGTATGTAGTTTAGAATCTAGAAAGGTGTACATTGGCATTGCTTTCTTTCACCATACTCATCCAATCTATAATATGAACTAATCAGAGACACTGGATGGAAAAATTCAGTATTAGGATTGAAGAAAGGCTTAATAATAATACCTGCAGAATGTGGATGACACAACCTTGCTTGCTGAAAGTGAGGAGGACTTGAAGCACTTGCTAAGAAGGATCCAGAATCACAGCATATTGAGGAGAAAGGGATGTTGTATGTGTGTGTAGAAAACCACACTTATGGATGGATTAAAGAGATATTGTTGATTTCATTTCCTGAAATCAACTATGTTAATGTGCACCAGTGCACTTCTGTATATATATATTTAAATTCCTCTGCATTCCTTAGCCTTCAAACCTGAATATTGGTCTGCGTGACTAAAATAAATAAACAAATAAACAAACGAAATGGACACGGAGTCTTTAGTAACAAAAAAGTTCATTTCAAACAAACAAAAAGAATTTCAGCATCCAATATGGATTAAAGCTCAATGTAAAGTAAACCAACACCCTCACAACTGGACCAATAAACATCAGGATAATGGATTAAAGGTGTGAAGCATTTCATTTTGCTTGCGTCCACAATCAATGATTATGGAAGCACCAGTGAAGAGATCCAATGACACAATGATCTGGGAAAATCTGCTGAAGACTCTTTAAAGTGTGAAATAGTTACTTTGAAAACTTAAGATGTGCTTGACCCAAGTGATGGTATTTAAAACTGCCTCACGTGTATGGGAAAGATGAGCATCGAGTAAGGAAAACCCTGAAGGAAGAATCAAGACATCTGAGTTACGGTGAGTGAAGCACCTTGAAAGTATTATGAACTGCCAAAGAGCAAACAGATCTCCCTTTGGAAAAGCACAGCCCGAGTGCTCCGTAGAAGCAAGGATGGTGAGACTTTGTCTCATACAGTTTGGACCTCTTGTCAGGTAAGGCCAGTCCCTGGAAATGGATGTCATACTTGGTAAGGGAGGGGGGAAGCAAATAAGAGGAAGGTTCTCAATAAGATGGGTGGACCCAGGGGCTGCCACAATGAACTCAAACAAGAACAATTGTGAAGATGATGCAGGGCCTGGGTGTTTTTCATTCCATTGTGCACAAGGTTGCTATGAGTTAGAACCAACTTCACAGACCAGATGACACTAGGTAGCATTGCATGATTAATAAGCAATGCATGATTAATAAGCAATGGGACATTCAAACTGCCTAAACACGTTTGAGAGAAAAGTATCACTCTCATAAAAGCTACTTGAGATGAAGTGGAATTACATGATAGGGCTCTTCTCTACCCATATCTGTGCGCCCTCCTCAAATATTGAAGAAGACCAGGCAAATATCAAATGAGACATGAGCTGTGACTGTGCAGAGAGGCATCATGACCATGAGGTAGTGGGCATCTATCAGGTTCCTCAGACCACAGAACAATGCAGACAATGCAGACCATGGGTTCGAGAGGACGAGGACCAGGGAGCGTCATGACTGCCAGCATGGTGGACAAAAGCATTACAGACATTGCCATTTTGTAACTTGTCATCTTCCTTAATCAATGCCATAATCATGAGTGTTTTCAGTGAACTGTGTGTAGCCACTGACCCAAATTATCAAGCTCACCACAGGAGAGGACTTCAGTGTGAGAGATGCCCCTTGTCCAAATAGGATGAAGAAGGCTAGAAAGTGTAGCTACGTCTGAACTCTGCCTGTGGCAATGGCCTAGGGTTAGGGTTGAGTCAGATTCTCCTAATGTTTGTGTGCAGAGGAGGAGAAATGGGGCGTCGTGTTATTGCCGCACCATTGTGAGGAGGCTGCTTCAAAGACTGCTTACATGTAGCCCTACAATGATAAAAGATTGGAGAAAATAATATACATGTTTTAGTGTTTTTCAGAAGTTGAATTTGCAAATTCAGAAATAAACTTACATTTTTATTCATAGGAGGGACAACTCCATACATGTTGAAGAGTATTTGTAGCAACACTTTTGTTGTTTCATAAAATATCAAAACAAGTTAGAATATAATATAGTCTAAAAGATGTCTACCATATTTTCTTGCTAAAACTGTTATTAATGAGAGAAAAGAAAGCTATTGTCACTAACTAACTAGATATAATATACCTATCATCCACTGAAAAAGATTTGATACTTCATTATATCATTGTCAAGATGGTGACAGGCATTTAAAATTTTATTTTTATATATCTAAGGCTATTTGCATATTTTAAGCATTATTATTTTGCCTATATCGATTGAATTGGAAAATAACACATACACTATCTTGAAAAATGAATCATTCCTGGTGTCTTGTCATTTTAAATAAATTTGGTGTGGTTATTATAAAAAGGAACTGGAGCATGTGTACTAGTACTATTTGAAGTGTAGAGTCAGAAATAACATGTTACTCACTTAATGATCTGTATTCTTTATGCTGCTAATATTAAGAACCAAATGTATTATAACATATAAACAAAAAAATGGTATCTGTAGGCAGCTTTAACTCCTAGCACAATCTGTGTGATATTTAAGTAGTGGGTTACTAATAGAACACTCCACAGCTTCAGGCCAGTGTGCATCCTCAAAGGTGGATGGCTTTGGAAACTCTATTGATCAGTTTGATTCCATCTTACAGAGGGGATGCACATTGGAATATACTCAAAAGCAGTGACTTTGGTGTTTGTTTCTGCTTTACTAGATTAAATGGTTCTAAAATCAGCTATGAAGATAGCAGCAGTGATGAATATTCACTCTAAAATTTTAATTAAACTGTTTTTAATTTTAATTAATTACTTTTTTCTCTAAAACTGGTAAAATGCTCAAACATCATCAAGAAAATAAATATTTTTAATAAATCTAATTTATTTTTAGTATGTATTATTTTATTTTACATTTATCATCTATGCAACCTAAAAGGAGCATATTTCATCTTATTTGTGTTAACCTGGACTCCCTAAGGAGCCAAACCCATATGTATTTGTGTGTGTGTGTGCATGTGTGTGCATAAACGTAAAATATATAAAGAATTTTATATCAAGAAAAGAGCTACAACAGTTTTCAAAGTGAGCAAGTCCAGTCTGGTTCAAATCCACAGATGACATGTTAACCTGGAGATTTTCCGGGCTCACATCCTTTCCTGAGCTGATGTGGAAGACAGCAGAAAGACGAATGGCCCTCAGCCCCAGCAGGTGTATATGTACAGTTAGCACAAAGGTTTTATGTCAACTTGACTGGGCCCACTTGAGACTTCCCCTGTATATGTGTACAGTTGTGATGATGTGAGTCAAGTGCAAGGTGATAAGTCAAGTCCAATTAACCAGAGGTGGATGAGTCAGATACAAGCTCCAGACCAGCTTAGCACAGCATCTACTTTTGTATGGACTAGACCACACCCCCAGGGAAATTCCTTTCAACTCTACTCCATCCCAAACTTTTATAACTGCTTATAATTCCACCATAGTGTTGATTATTTTATATCAAGGGGAAGTCTCAAGGGGCATCCTGTCAAGTTGACATAAAACCTAATAATTACACTCTACCGCTTGTCTACTCTACACATATACACATGTACACATCTCCTTAAAACGACAATAATTAAAATCCCAATGGAAACATAGTTATCATTGAACAGATTGATACCTGCATTCCAGGTACTAGAAATATGAATTTGCTCAAATAATGAAACCACACCTGGATCATCAGTTGCAATTAGATTCACTATCTGGTTAAATGTACGAAGATCCTTTGTTATTCTCCAAGATCAATCTCTTTTATCTACTGTTCAAATAGACCAGTTAAATTGGAATGTGGTGGGACCCACCATCCACGTATCCTTCAAGTCCTTGATGATGTCACAAATCTCTGGGATCCCTAAAGGGATGCAATGTTGTTTTACTCTTTCCTAAATAGAGGCAATTCTAGTAGCTTCCACTTGATTTTCCTAACACAGGAGCCCCCCCCCCCCATTCTCACGTTAGGGCTGTAATGTAGAGGCTCTGCCAGTTGCTGAAGATGTTTACTATATTATACATACAGAATCATGGAAAACACTACATAATTGGTTTGGGGACTCATTGGACACACAGTGAAATGAACCTGAACCAAGACTTCAGTAATGATGACCTCCATGTACTCAAACTCTGACTGGTGGAGTTACAAACATTTGGAGTCTCCTAGGACTAGTGTCAGCTCAAAGCCAGGGTCCAATAATCCCTGGAAAGTCTATTTTGTCTTCCCCAAAGAGCAGTCACTCTTGCAAAAGACTACCGACCCTTTTGTAGAAGGACAGAGGAGGGGGCGAGTATACATTTCTGTGTGGTGTAATGAGTTCTTCTTTAAGACAGACCAGCCTCCATTCATTCCTGGGGTTCTTAGCCTGTAAACTGGTTCAATTCAGAGAAATTATTGAGGTTCCCTGACTCTATCCTGGTGCTTTGAGTTAGACTACATTCATCTGACCTAGAATCCTTCCAGGTCTACAGACCAAACATATATTTCACTGTCCGGTACCATCTAGTTGGATCAGAGCAATAGCGATTTTATTCACAAATGAAGGAAACATTGCCTTGTCCAGCACCATACCCACATTTGTCCCTATGCTTGAGCCCATGGTGTAGCCAATGTGTTCGTGCATCTTACTAAGGGCCTTGCTCTTTCTCTCTGCTCCTCTACTTTACCCAACATGATGTCATTCTCCAGGGACTGGTATCTACTAATAACATGTCCAAAATACATGATGTCTCACCACTCTTTCCAATAAGAGCACTCTGGCTGTATTGTGTACAGGAGAGATGTGTTTATTCTTTATGCGGTCCATAATACGTTCAATGTTCTTTGCCGACACCACAATTCAAATGCATTGATTTTTCTTCGCTATCCCTTACTCAGTGTCCAAATTTCACATGCCTATGCATTCTTATGATAATAGCATGGCTTGGGTCAGGTTTACCTTAGTTCTCAAAGTAACCTCTCTGCTTTTCAACACTGCACAGAGGCCCTGCGTACCAGGTTCCCGAATGCAACAGATCATTTGATTGTCTGACTGGTGCTTCCGTGAGCAGGGACCGTGGAACCACACAAGATAAAATCCTTAAAAATGTCCACCGTTTTTACATTTATCATGCTATTTCCGATTTGTGCGGATGTGTCTTTTTACATTGAGTTGTAACCCATACTGAAGCCTTCAATTGTTTATCTTCTTCAAGTGCTTCAAGCCCTCTTTGCTTTCCACAAGCACATTTGTGTCATTTGTGCATCGTTGGTTGCTAACATGCTTTGCTCCCATTCTGATGTTGCCTTATTCGTCAGACAAGAAAGAGAAAATATCGAAATGGTGCCAGAAGAAACTCTGAAACGTGTTGGTAATGGTAGAGTAGCTAAGGAGAAGGGCAGAAAGCACTCTGCCAAAGTGCTGAATAAGAAGTTTCAAAGGGCAGCTTCAAAAGACAAAGTAAAATGCAGTTATAAGATGCTCAAAGCTGAGAATTAGGAATCCAAAAGGGAAGTACACATTAAGCATATTTGAAACTGAGAGAACTCAATAGCAAATTCAAGCTTCAAGTTGCTATATTGAAAGCTGCAGGCAGCATCCAAAGAAGATGGAAGGAATGCAGTCACTGTACTAAAAAGAACTAGCTCACATTCCACCAATTCAGGAAGTAGCATATGAACAAGAATAAATGGTGATGAAGGAAAAAGTTCAAACTGCACTGAAAATATTAACCCCCCAAAAAGGAATTGATTAAATACCAATTTAAATTTTTCAACAACCTGATGAAGCATGGAAGAACATATTCATCTATACCAGGGAATTTGGAAAACATTTACTTTGTCAACTGACTGGAAGAGAGCCATATTTGTGCCCATTCCAGAGAAATGAAACTCAATAAAAAACATCAAATTATAGAACAATATCATTAATATGACATGTTAATAAAATTTACTGAAGATTATCCAACAATCATTGTAGCAATACATTGACAGGGAGATGCCAGAAATTTAGGCTGGACTCAGAAGAGGATATGGAATAAAGGATTTCATTTCCGATGTTAGTGGACCTTGGCTGAAAGCACCAGAAAGGTGTTTGCTTGCATTTTTTAACTATGCCAAGGAATTTGACATTGAGGATCATAACAAAATATGGATAATCTTGAGAAGAATGAGAATTCCAGACCACTCCTGTGGAACTGATACATGAACCAGTATTCAGTTGTACAAACAGGACAAGGAGCTATGGCATAATTTAAAATCAGGAAAGGAATGTGTTAGAATTGTATTCTCTCACCATACTTAATTCAACCTGTATGTTTACCAAATCCTTACAGAAACTGAATTACATGAAGAGAATACAGTGTCAGGTTTGGAAGAGGCTTATATGCAGATAACACACCTTGATCCTCAAAAGGAGGAGAACTTGAAGCACTTGCTGATAAAGATCAAGGATTGTAACCTTCAGTGTGGATTAGAACTCAATGAAAAGAAAAGCCCAAAACTCAAAACTGGACCAACAAGTAACATCATGATAAATGGAGAAAAGTTTGAAGTTGTCAAAGATTATATCTTACTTGGATCCAGAATTCATGTTCATGGAAGCAACAATCAAGAGACCAAAGGCACAGCGTATTAGGTGAATCTGCAGCACATGATCTTTTAGGATATTAGAGAGGAAGAGTCTTACTTTGGGCACTAAATTGGGTCAAGCTGTGTTACCGTATATACTCGAGTATAAGTCGACCAAAATATCAGCCAAGGCACCTAATTTTACCACAAAAACTGCATAAAAATGTACTGGAAAAGTAGGCTTATACATAAATATCTATGATATTTTCAAATACCTCATATGCATGTGAAAGTTTGGCACTGAATATGGGGAACTGAAGAATAATGGACACATTTGAATCTGGGTGCTGAGGGAGTGTAGTATCATGGACACACCTATTTGTCTTGGAAGAACATGGCGTGGGTTTTCCCTAGAGCCTTAGAGACAAGGATGATGAAACTTTTCCTTATGTACTTTGGACATCTTCTCAGGAGAGACGAGTCCCTGAGGAAGATCCTCATGTTCGGTGAAGTGGAGGTACAGCAAAAGAGAAGAAATCTGCCAGCTATGGTTTGACACTGTGACTGCATCAGGGGGCATAATCACAGGAACAATTGTGAGGATGGCATAGGCCTGGGCAGAGTTTTCTCTTGCGGTGCGTCAGGTCATGATGGGTTAGAACAGACTGGATAGTACCTAAAATAACAGACTAACAGTGCTCGGTAAAGCTTGGTCCCATTCAGAGCCTAGAATGCCAAGATACTTGTTTTTGAAATGTCATGCTGTCCCACCCAGAAGGAGATTCCACAAAAAGAAAGAGAAAAACAAAGACAATAAACTGTTTGGCCTTTTAAATTTTGAAGCAAGCATTTTGTCTTTGTATTCACCAAAGCTGAAAATGTCTACCTATTAAAGAAATCCTCCTACTAAGATAGAGTTAAAGAGAGCAGTGAGCAGCCTGGTATGCTAGTTGGATGACCACCTAGAATAATTTTTTGAGTGGAAATTGAGGGAACAGCAAGGAAATGACCGTTTTAATTTGAACATATTCCATTGGCATCTGTTGATAACATAATAATTCTGTGATTATATTAATATTAACAAATTAAAAGCAGTCAAATTAGGCTTCAGAGAAAGGATTGTTAACAGAGATACAAATGTATTTTTCAAAATTACATGAAAAGTAATTCAAGCGAATTTAAAAGTTCAAAATATGCATTCAGTGGGTAGCAAACTTCAAAATCCATGAAGTAAATATTGAGAGAAATTAATGAAAAATCCATGTTTATAAATTTAGAAATAGGGACTATTTCCTCTGTGTGTGAGTGATACCGATTCAAAGAGAGGCAAGAGCATTAACAGAAACATTTTATCATTAGACACACTATCAGTCAACTGCACTTTATTTTCAAGTGGCTGTGGAACATCCTTCAAAAATTAACATGGACATTCTTATGGATTGGAATGCGTCCCCCAAAAGATATGTTACACTAGTATAACCTGTGATTATGTCCTTATTTGGAAATAATGTGAACGAAGATGTTATCAGCTTATTTATCAGAACAAGGTGGGCTCTAGTCTCCTCTGAATGATATTCTCACAAAATATTACAACAGACATAAAGAGATAGACTGAAGAAAGAGTCACGTGAAAATGCAGATAATGAAGGGACATCAATGTAAACACCTGGGGCCATGAGAAGTGAGAGCCAGAGCCTTCGGGTTGGAGGAGCCACATAGAGACCCATGCCAGCTCTGAGATACTTACACCACTGGATCCACAAGACTTTCCATGCACTAGCCTGTGATCTGCCTGCATCAGCATCATTGCATGTGTTTCATGAGTCTGAAGAGAAATTTACAGACTGGTATTGGATATATGGGCTAATATCAGACTTATGGACTTGATCTGGAACGGGCTGGAATGTTTTCTTAATGTACAATTGCTCTTTGAATAAAGTTCTCTGTTACACACATATAGGTGTCTATAAATTTGTCGACAACCTAGATTAACACACAGGCAAATGTATAACACATAGAGAACTAGACAATTTAATAATGAATATGCTAAAGCAATTAAATATTCAAGTATACATACTATAATATTTTGAATATAAATATTTATTAAAAATGAACATCCTATCTAAAGTGGCATGAAGTATCTATATATGATTGTCTGTAACCAGGCAGTCTTCTTTATAAAGAGAAAAGATGGCAAGTTTTGAGAGATGCAAAAAAAAAATCTGTCTTAATTATAGTGGTGACTTAATGATAAGATATATTTGGCAAGACAGATTAACATAAACTTAAAATAGATACAAAGAATTTCATGATAACAATACATTTAAAACATTTAAACAAATGTACAGTCAAGCAAACATTATAATGCATTGCTTCTGTTTTAGCTCTTATTGTTTAAAATCTTTTAAACAATGCTATGATTTGTTTCTTCAGTAGCATCAAGGAATCTTAAGACTTACAGATTACTGAACTTTCGCAAGAAACTAACTACTTTGGATAAAAAATTTACTCCGTTAAAATTCTAACACAGATGTCCCTGACACTGCAGACAATAGGAGGACAGGGCAAGCAAATGAAAGATCTTATTCCTTAAGAGCACTTGATTTCTGTTGCAACTCACAGACAGGTTTATAGCTAAATTTAATTTATTAGAGTAGTCAGGGTGGTGTCAAATGCCTAAAGATGAACAATATCTGAAATATCAACAGAAATAAATGCATTATTACTCATGCCAAACCCAATGTTTGTGGTTTTCATTCATGTTTAATTTTGAGATCTATTCTTTCCCTTTCTCTTTTCTACTTTTTCTTAGAGCTTCAGAATTTTGTTTTGAACTGATAGATGATAAAAGAAAAAATAATAATGAAACAGCTGCGTAAATTGCACAGGAAGTGACAAAGTGAAAAATAACACTTCAGTTCACGCTCTATTAGTGAAACCTAGTCATAGTGCCACATCAGCTTGAAAGAGGATCTCGACTTAGATCCCCCTAGGCCCCCAGGAAGAGTATCCTTGCATAGATATGACATTTCTCTAATAATCATACATAGTGAACGAGATAACATCACTCTTGCAGTGAGAGATTTCAAAAGGGTATGGGTTAAAAACGACAGTATAGAAAACTAGCTCTTAGTGTTTCATAATGAAGAAATGTTGCTACCTTAATAATGATAATGGATCCTCTGTGGGAGTCTGTAGTTTAACAAAAAAAAGTCTAGGTTGATGGAAGATCAGGAAAACAGCAACAGCAAATTCAAATTCATGAAGTTTTCTTCAGTATTCCCATTCAATGTCCAACTTTCCTATGCGTACTAAGCAATTGAAAATGCCATGGCTTGGCTCAGGCACAACTTGGCCTTGCTCTTCAACAGTCAAGGGAGGTGTTGTGCAGCAGATTTACCAGTGCAATGTGCTGCTTGATCTCCTGGGTGTTGCTTCCATGAGAAATGATTATGGATCCAAGCAAGACAAAATCCTTGATAACTTCAATAATGTCTCTACTTATCACGATATTGGTTGGTCTCATTGTGAGGATTTGGGTCTTCTTTGCATTGAGTTGTAATCCTTAGAAAAGGCTGCAATCCTTGACTTTATCAGCAAGGGTTTCACATTCTCCTCCCTTTCAAAGCAAGATTGTGTCATCTGCCTCTCAGCTTGTAAATAAATAAGCCTTCCACCAATACTAATCGCATATCCTTCTTCAGATAATCTGGATTCTCTGATTATTTGCTCAGCATACAATTTGAATGGATACGGTGTGCTAACTCAACATTGGCACATCTATTTCCTGAGTCTAAATCACGCAGTAATCCCTGGTTCTGTTTGCATAAATGCCTCTTGATCCATGTACAAGTTCTAATGAGCACAGTGAAGTGTTCTGAAATTTCTATTCATTGCTTAACTTTAATTTATGATAAACCATATCCACTAGCTATACCATTTAAAATAATAAAACTCTGATAAAATAAAATCAGGTAGTGTTAGTTCTTTTTGCTGACATTAAATTTTAAAAATAATTTTATTGGGGGTTCATCCAAATCTTATCACAATCCATCCATCCATCCATCCATCCATCCATCCATCCATCCATCCATCCATTGTGTCAAGCACTTTTGTACATTCATTTTCAAAACAAGGCAGTATTTTTTAAATAATTAAATCATTTTATTGAGGAGCATGTACAACTCGTATCACAATCCACACATACATCCATTGTGTCAAGCACTTTTGTTTATTTGTTTTCCTCATCATTCTCAAAATATTTGCTGACATTATTATGAAATGGAATCATTACTCAATTGTACGTTAAATATTATGAAATTCAAGATTTTTTGTATATGATACATTTCAATAGAAAATGTGAACTCATTTGAAGCATCAGTAAGATTTTTTGGGGGGTTAATATTATTCTTAATTACGAAATAGACCCCTTACTAAGAATCCTGTCCTATAATGTTTGTAATTTTAGAAGAATGATGGAAAAGGATTATAGTTTCTATGAAAATTTGAGGCCATTTTACTGTTAAATTTCATCAGGGTTATTAGGTCTGTATAAATGGAACATTTTTTCTTGCAGTACTTTGTCCTATTTTATTTTTTTCTATGGGCCATCTCCCTGAAAAAAATTACTAAAATAAGCTACACGTGAAGATTTATTACCTTTCATGCATCATTAATTACCCCTTATTGCAAATACTGGTTGGATTCAAAGGTTCTTTCAACTGTTTTGTGGTCAAATACTTTGTGATGGGTTCTTGTGGGGAAGGGGTGGCATTTAGCACTTCATTTAATGGATGCTCACCATTTCTAAAACATCTTACTAAATCAAACATAAGTGATTTTCAACCAACCATATAATTTACTGTCACTTCTATTTTACTAATGTTCCTTTCACTTATGTAACTTGTATTAAGGTAGATAATATTCCATTTTTATTCTAATATATCTATGCCTTAATTACAGCTTCTGAAATCATCATCTGTCCACTAGTCTATCTTTTCTTGCTTACATGCAAATTTTTAAAAAAATAATTTCATTATAGAAAGTGAAATAATTCAGTAGATAAGAAAAAAGAGCGTGGGTTTTACTTATGTACAATTTTTTAACGAAGAAGATGCCTTGATTTTGTTATTTACTTGGTGACTTTAAAGAAAGTAAATATTTCTCCACAGGTAGGTCACTAGTTTGTGTTGTCTTAATTAACACCCTCTATTTTTTCCCTCGCGTGTTCTAATATCTATTGTATGGCTTCGCAGAGACACAATTCTTGATAAGGGTTTAACTATGGCTTGCGGGCCACATGTGGCCTGGTGAGGACATTTATCCAGCCCGCCAGTGTTTTTGCCCCTTTTTTTACTTCAAAATAAGATATGTACAGTGTACATAGGTATTTATTCATAGTTTTTTTATTAAAACTATAGTCCGGCTCTCCAAAGGGTCTGAGGGACAGTGAAGTGGCCCCTGTTTAAAATGTCTGAGGACCCCTGATTAAGAAAATTTACAAATTGTAATGCTAGTGAGAAATTCTCTGGGTTGACTTATTTATCAGTTCTTTCGGGTCTGTTAATAACTGCCCAACGGGTATCCACTCCATTGCAAGCCTCAGCCCAATGGCATTCAGTTCAAGCTCTGTGGGTCAGCAAGCCCCGCTCCCAATATAAATGTCCAGAGACACTCCACTCCCTTAATGCTCAGCTCCAACTCCAAGACACCCCTCACTCGCCCTGCCAGTGGGCCTCCAGCACCAAAGTGCTCAGCGTTCCCTGCACCTGCGGTTGGGGAGTCCATTGCACTGCTCTATGTTCCAGCTCCCTTTTCTGTGGTTTCTTCTCTGGTGGTTTCTTCTCCTTGTTTTCTGTGTCAAGTAGCTTCCCTGAGCATCGATCTCCCTTCTAGAGGACTTGCTCCCCTCTTGATTCCTCCTGGTGATGAGAAACCTACTTCTGAAAATCAAGTCACTGAGAACCTCGTGGAGCACAGCTTCTAGGAGTTGCAGTCTGTGTGAAGACTGCTGAGTTTTTGTAGTTGTTTGTGCAGTTCTCAAATACTACAAACCAAACGCTGAAATCTCATTATCTCACTACGAGGGGTCACTTCTTGCTCATCCTATTTGCCCGTAGCTCTGGATCAGGCTCTGGAACTATGCCATGCTATAAGCACATTTGAGGTGTGTTCCCTGAGTCTTCTTCTTCTAGGTTGTAGGCTAAAGAAGAAGCCAGTGATGAGAAAATTGTTTTTAGCAATAAGCACAGGAAAAATACAGGTGCACAAACATTCCACTGATTAACAGGTGTCCTCAAGGAAATAAGGTGCTTCCACTCAGAGACTATTGGTTAAAGTGCGCTGTATGTTAAGTTCTATGATCAGCGGAGCAGTGGTGGATGCATGTCCCAACATAGGGGAAACATGAGTGATTATAAGCAATTCTCTAATGTATGAAAACCCAAACCAAATTCACTGCCACTGCATCCATTATGGCTCTTAATAAGTAGTATTTGAATCCATACATATGAGTGAAATAAAGCAAATTAGAAAATAATACATGTGGTAAAATATAATAACAATTATGAAAAATTCCAACATCTTCTTCATAGAAAATTCCTTTCTTAAGGACACAAAAGGTGACTCTATACATGGAGTTCTCCGGATAGAATACACAGAAATCAAATGACTATATTTGTGTGCAGAGATGAGGGTGAAGCTCAGTATCAGCAGTTAAAAGGAGGGACAAACTGTAGAAGAGACCATTAAATTTTCCTATGTAAGTTTGAGATGAAGTTAGAGAAAATCAAAATAAATCCACGAAAAGCCAAAATTAGGATCTTGAATCTAATCCATGTGAATTGTGAGAACATCTCAACAACATATTTGATACATTGAACACAAATGACAGAAGTCTGAGGATGATATCAAGATCTGTGATGACATCAAGAACATCGTATATGTAGACAACATAGGGTCATTAAAAATAATAAAGAAAGAAAAGACCAAAGTGGATGACAGAGAGATCTTGAAATATTTTCTTAATCATAAGGCACATGGGACAAATGAAATAAAAGAGCTCAACAGAAATTTTCAAAGGGCAGTTCCAGAAGACAATTTCAAATATTATAATGAAATGTGCAAAGACCTAGAACTAGAAGAGCAGAAAGAAAGAACATGCTCAGCACACCTAACGGAAAGAAATGGAGACAACTCAAGCCTAGACTTGCAATATGGAAAGATTCTATGGGCCAAATACTGAATGAGGCAGGAAACATTCAAAGAAGATGGAAAGAATACACAAAATCATTATGCCAAAAAGTAACCAATGCGACTGGTACTTTAACTCTTGGCTGCTGCCTCCATGAGCAGTGATTGTGGATCACAGCAAGGCAAAATCCTTCCCAATTCAACTTTTTCTCCATTTAGCATGTGTTGCCTGCAGTTCTAATTTTGAAGATTTAGGTCTTCCTTACATTGAGTTTCATTACATACTAAAGGCTGCAATCCTTCATCTTTAACGGCAAAGGGTTTCAAGTCTTCCTTCCAATAAGCAGGGTTATGTCACCTTCATATTGCAGGTTGTTAATATCCCTTCGATCCTGATAGCACATACTTCTTCCCATAATCCTGCTACTCTGATGATTATTTGTTCTGCATACTTATTGAATAAGTACAGGTCAGTATGCAACCCTACCACACACCTTCCTTGAATTTAAGCCATACAGTATTCCCTTATCCTGTTTGCATAGTTGTCTCTTTGTCCATGTACAAATTTCTAATACATATAAAAAGTATTCTGGAAATCTCATTTTTCTCAAGGTTATCCAGTTTGTTTCTATCTACACAGTCAAATGCATTGGTATGTTAATAACACACAAGTAAACGGCTGTGTTAGGATGGGTTAAGTGGAGAAAAAAATCCATATGCTACCTCCTATAATTGTAGAATGTTACTAGTTCTTTTCCAATATCATGTCCTCAAGTCCTAAAAAGAGTTTTATAATATTGGCTTAGCAAGGCAGAGGGCAGGTCAGGAGGAAGAGGGCCAGAGAGACAGTCCTATCTAAGGGAAGGACAAAGAAGAGACTGTCCTAACAGAACAGCTGTATCCTGAGCATTTCTCACCTTTACTGTAACCTATTTAACTCCCCTCAACACCCCATGTCATTAACACTGTCAGGGGGTTCTGTGCGGCCCTTGTTCAGAAGTACAATGTCATGGAAAGGGAGGTTGGTGCGAGAAGAGGAAGGATGAATGGTAGAGACATGTCTGACCTCTGCCTTGGGCAATCAACTTTGGGAGCCCAAAGAAGTCAAGTGTAACTTCCATGCCATTTTCTCAGTATATTTTAAGGGGAGGAGGGGCTATTAAGGAAGGCTAGTGAACATATATTTCCACACTTGAGCTATGTCTAGCAAAAGAGGAAAGAAGCATTGTATCAGATGTATTGATACATAGAAGACATCAACTATATTACTAAGAATTTTATTTTTTAAACTGAGTGATTCATTTAATAGTGTTACTTTTTATTATTTATATTGCTGGGGCATTTCATAATGTTTTGTAAAAAGGAGAATATGATTAGAAAGCTATTCTCTTTGTCTAGAGCAGAGAAGAGATGAATAATGGGACCTCCAATCTTCAAGAGAAGAGAAACCTCCGATTCGGCATAATGTACTGGAAGGGCGGCAGAATTGGGCATAGAATCTCGGTGACAGGAACAAGAAGTGACTCATAAAACTTTCCATGACACACAGCAAGCAGGTTTTAGAGATTCAGGGCCTTTGAGAACCATGTAAATGGGCTGGCAGAGATGTGACATGAGTCTTGTGTTCAAAGGCCTGCCTGTGAGCTCATAAAACGCCTTGGTACTGCATAGGTTTTGGATTCATTTGTTCCAATATATCTAGCATCTCCTCTTTGCCAGGCAACGTTCTGAGTCCTGGATTGTGGGAGATAGCAGCGTGGTGATTTAGGGAAGGAGGAATATGATGCATAACTCCAAAATGAATGAACCGGTGATACATGGTGTGGACAAACAATGGCGGAGATAGTGACATTTCAGTGCAATTTTAGATGGAAACCTGACTGGAAAAGCTACATTTTCATCAACACCCTGAAATACGTGAGGCCTCTGGACCCTGAAATTGTCGCAGAAGCATACGCAAAACAGAATCATAGCTCATTTACATATGAGTGTGAATACTCCGACATCCAGCCACTGGAGAAGGAGCTGGAGCTCGTCCCGGCCGCTCGGCTTGGCCCCGCGTGCTGCTCATTGCCGGTCACCGGAAGCAAAGCAAATGGCGTGTGTCAGCCAGAACCTCTAAGGTAGCAGGCAATTGTAAACTTCCATTCCCATATAAGCTTATTTTTGACGAAAAATTGTTAAGGATGCAGAATTGCAGCTTTATCAAACTTTGTTAGATTTTTTTTTCATTACTCTAGATGCTAAGAGAGAATGTGGGATTATATAGTCCATGAACGATTAATTTAGAGAAACTCCAAGTTAAACTAAATTAAATAACTATCATAGCTCAGAGCATTTCTTCATTTTAATATGAGAAAATTTATTTACACGGAACAGGAAGTAATTAACTTCTTTCTTTTTTTTAACCAACACATTTCTTAACATCACTTAGTCCTTGGACATGATTTCTAATAACTGTCTGTGAAATTTGTACAAGAAAGATGGCTGCAATCTACCTCACAAAGAAAAACAGTCAATATTTTATCTGTTTATTACCAGCAATTATGTATGAAAACATTTACAATTTTAATGGAAGATAAGCAACTCTAGAAAAGTGTACCTATAGTAAAGCACAATTAATTTTACCAAATGAGCAAACCTGCATAACCAAAACCCAAATCAAGAAACCAAGTATTCCTAGCTTCACTTTGGGGACTATACTCCCATTTCCTGCATTTTCAACTCAACATCATCTTGACTGTGATACTATAAATCTATTTATTCCTGCTTTTTAGTTTTATCTATATAGCATCGTAAGGTCTACTTCCTTTGTTTTTCTGATATGTGAATTAATCTATTTTAAATTGTGTTCTGTGTCTGTGCACCATTCTCGTTTCTTGTGTTTGTGAATACTGCAATGCATGTATGCATGCTGCTACTGATAGACACTTGGGGGTTCCCTAATTTTAACTCACTGTGATCAGTTCAGCCATGAGCCTTCCAGAATATGTGAAAGTATACTGATTAAATGAAGCCTTCAAGCGGATTCTTTCATTAACTATCATGCTTGTTTTCTTATAATTGAGTTGATTTATGTGGAATACTTGACATTCAGAGGAATTAAATGTATCTTTAAATTATGCTTTATTTGAATGTCTCAAGTCAATAGATAATTTAAACTTTCATTATCTGTTTATATTTAAGTTTCTACATGAATATCAGTGGATTTGGTTAATTGTTATTTATCTAGAATATCTTCTCACCAATAAATATGCCCTTTACAATGATCCAAGGCAGACCTATCTCTCTCTAGTCAGTCACATTATTACTGATTTTATTTGTGAAAGTTTGCATTTATCAAAATCTAACAGCCTGTGATTCTAGAACCATTAAGCAATTATATTCCCTGAATGATGATTTCTGTAAAATGTTACTTTAAAAAGTCACCCAATGCTTCTGAGTTGTACCAAATCAATTGCAGATTAACATAACTACTTGTGGAGATATTTATAACCATTAGTCACATATGGGCACGTGAAGTTGGTGGATCACTCTTCACACTGATTTTTCTTTCATTGTTGGTTATTGTGTTTCTGTCTGATGAGTTAAATGGAACATTGTTCTCCAAATTACCACCATTTCCCTAAAATAGGTAAATCATCATGTTCTCATCCCAACTCCTGCAGGCATGTGAAAGTTCAGTCATACATTGTTGTTTCTTTAACAGAAAGCCATCAAGAGGATATATATCAGGCATTTTTTAAATGTCTATATCTATAGTGCAATCAAACACTCAGTAATTGTTTGATTAATTTGAGCTCATGGTACCAGTCAAACTAGAATTCAAAAATTAATGTTTTTTCGTTAATTCCTTTTATGATCTTGTTCTCTAGCAAAAACAGTACATTTTAAGTGTTAGTATAACTTTGTAACTTAACAATGATGCTTTTGGATTATTACAGCAAATAAAAAGAAAAAAATCCTTTAAATTTTCAGAGTAAAACTTGAAAAATCTTACAAGATATTTTAGCACTGAGAGATGCACATTATTTTAACTTTTTTGGAATGACAGCAAAAACTCATAAAGAGTGAATAATCCACTACAAAAGACAATTAGATCAGATGTTATATGCTTATAATGATATAATGAATGGTAACATTAACATACCTATTGAAGTCAGAGGAAAGAGAGGTGTATTTTGGAGAAAGATGTATTAGTAATTTGAAAATGTAATCTTGGGAACTTCTTCCATAATGTAGATTGAAAAGGCAAATTAAACAAGTAAACAACAAGCCCATAAATAATGAGATGTGAAAATCTAAGGCATTAAATACAAATGTTAATTCTAGGAATTCCTTCCCATAGTTTCACAGTACAGAAGAATCTGCAGAAACCATTTAAGTTATTCAATAGTGATTTATTTCACAGATGTTTGATGTTTGACTATGTCTTTTAGCACCCTGGGCCAAAGCATCATCTTTAAAACAATAATTACAAACCTTGATATTACCTATATGTATTTGTCTCACATTGGTTAAGTGCCAGTAAGTCAGTTAACACGCATAGGGATCCGACAGAGGAAACACTGGCCAGCCCTCTGCCACCTTGACCATGGTAATCTGAGCCCAGTGCTGCAGCCACTGTGTCAATCCATCTTGTTGAAGGTCTTCCTCATTTCACTGTCATTTTTGCTCTTAGCAAACATGTCTTAGGCTTTTACTGCATACTTTATGTTAGACAAATGTACATGGTATAATTTGGGTTGCAAATAGATTACCTTCTGTGATGAAAAATTTTGTGAAAAAAAGCGCTAGCTGTCCTACAACAGCTGGTATAACACAAGAGAAGGGAGACAATAAAACTAAACGCAAAAGGCAAAAGGCAACCAATAAGTGGTAGCTGTATCCAAAATAAGTCTGGTTCAGGAAAAACACAGAAGAAATATTTCAGGAGAAAAATGAGAGGGATTTTAAAATAATGTAAGACATTATAGATGGTTATTGAAATTATGTACTTTATTCCTTTATCATATATATATAGATATAGCTGAAAGTATTGTAAGTCTTGGCTGCCACAGCAGACTCAAACATAAGAACTGTAAGGAGGTGCCTTGACCGGGCAGTCTTTCATTCCATGTACATGGTACATAGGGTCCGTCTCCATTTGAACTGACTTGATGACGCCTAACAGCGACAACAATAAATACAATTTATAAACAACACATAATAAGTGTGTCAACATGCTTTTCTTCATTAGTACATTATAAAACTCCATCTTTTATCTTTCATCTTTCACATCAGAGTTCTTATAATTGCTCACGATACATTTTGAATGATCTAATACATTTTAAAAAATGTATCATGTTTTTCTTCCTGATGGGTATGTGATCTGCAACAGGTTTAAAATCCAGGCATAATGCTGCCTCTTGAAATGTCACTCGCAAATCACAGGTACACCTACACAGGTGGTTAGGACAGTTCTGTTTAGGACGTGGAGAGGCCTGAGCCCTGTGGCATGGTGAGGGATAGCTTTAGCTGCTAACCACAAGGTCGCCAATTTGAAACCAGGCACCGCTCCATGCGAGGAAGATGACATGTTCTGCTCCATAAAGATTTGCTGTATTGATAATCCACAGGGGTGGTTTTGATTCAGACTTGACAGTGAATTGGGGTTGGGTTTGGTACAGATAAAGGCACATGAATGGCGCTCCGTTTATAGCTACATATTCCATGATATGGCCACAGGAAGCATTGCTTTTCAACTTCATGTTTTAAAAGACTTGCTATAAAAGCATAGAATCTATTCTGTCATCCAGAACAATTTCTAGTTTTCCAGCGACAGAGTTCAATAATGTATTGCAAAGATCACGCAGAACTCAGAGATCATAATCATGATTAAAAGTCTAATTAAGGAAGTTAACAGGTTGTAATGCAAATGAGGATACAGGACACAGTTGACCAGTAAGGACTTGTTACAATATTCTGTCAGGGCTGTTAACAGAACTCTAAGGATATGCCACTCCACTCTGGGACTAGTTCCCAACCATTCACCTCGGCGCCATGGATCAGTGCACCTCACTCCCTTAATCATACCAAGAGGCACCCCACTCCAGCAAATCCCATTCTGATGTAACTCAGTGTCTCAGAAAGCCCAGCTCCCCCGTTAACTGCCCAGGGGCATCCCACTCCAAAAGCCAGGTGCTTGATTAAAAGCACTGTTTCACGCTCGCTGTGGGCTGGCAGTCCCCCACCCTGCCTAATGCTGTGACTCTTGCTTCTGCTACAACTCCTTTGATGCCACAGCCTTCTCCTGGATCTTGGAGGCTCACTGCACCAGGATCTTGGGATCCAGAGGGTGCACTCTACAACTAGCGCTTGCTCCTAGTGTGATCCCCCTCCTGCTTCTCATTGGCTCATTTTCTTCTCAGCAGAATGACAATCACAATGAATTCTAATAATAATTACTCTCAGGTTTAATCCTACCAGAATGCCCCCACCTTCTTACCCAGACTCTTATAAGAAAAGTTTGCTTTGTGGGAGTTATAGATACTTTGGTTAGAAAAGCCATATTAAACATTTCATTGCTCCTTCAGGGTGTTAGGGATCACTGCAGAGTCGCTCATTATTTAATATGGCCCGTCTAGCCCCAGTCCTCCATTTTGTGTCAGATTCTAAACTTTATATTGTCTATGCTTATTGTTGTAAACCTATTTAGGAACTAGTTGTTATGCAAATGAGTTGCTTCCTACTAGGAAGAGCAAGTCCAAAAGCCTCACTCCACCAGCTCATTACAGCCGAGTTTGCTCAGAGGAGACAGGCCTCCCTAGTCTTATTGTGAATCTGAGGGACTGCTTTTCGGGCAATAAATTTGTCACTTCTCTGCCACTATTCATACGGAACTCAGTGGCTAACCCCACAGAAATGGACTTCCTCGTCCTTATTTTCAGTCTGTTCTTAGGCTGGATATTTCATGGAAAGCTGCTCATCTTCGGTGACACTATTGGTATTTCAGCTTCCAGCATCTCAGCAACAGGCTAGGCAGCAAAGTACTACCCACAGAGAGAGGAACGGCAGTCCATATGCATGTCTGGCTTTTATTTATTTTACTGAGAAAAAAGTTACTTGCAATGAATAAGTTGCTCGTCTGACAAAAGGCCATCACGCTGTCCCAAGTGTTGTTTCTATCAGCTGATCAGAGTCCTACTAGTGCTCCTTCACCTTTGTTTACAAGTCTGCATTCAGACCATCAGTAATCACAAATGCGTCTTGATGGCACGCTTGATCAATTTCACACTGGAGAAGTTGACAAAAAATGTTATGTTTATCATAAGTTGTTGGTGTGTAAATCCCAGTAACTGCCCTATGGGCTGCTCTTTCTTGTAGGCATGTAGATATTGTCCTATGACTAACAGACCATTCCTGAGAGGCAAGGATATGAGATTTCTCCTCATTTACTTTTGACATGTTGTCAAGAGAGTTCAGTCGCTGGAGAAAGACATTATAATGGGTACAGTAGGTGGGCAGTGAAAAAGAGGAAGATCCTCAGCAAGATGGATGGGCACATTGGCTCCATCAGTGCGCTCACACATTAAGAACAATTGGGAGGAAGGTCCAGGACTGTGTGGTGGTTCATTTTGTTGCACATAGTTTTGCTGTACGTTAGGGTAATCTCCATGACACCGACCAATAACAACAACAACAATACAACAACAACAACAACAGGTTTGTCATTTAGGATCGATCTTGAAATGTTCTTTTGGAAAATGAATGCAATTCCATTACTTTTCAATATATCCTCCTTCCACAGTACACCATTTGATTGTCTAGCCTAAAGTGGCCAATTGCTGTTCATTTTAGCCTATAATATTGATCTTTATCAATTACATGTTTTTGATGATTGCCAATATTCCTAGAGTCATACTCCCTATAATTCACAATTTTCTTTAAATGGGTATGTGAATCAGTTTCTTCTCATTTTGAGTTATGCCACAGCAGCAGCTGATGGTCCTGAAAGCTGTGCCCGTTCATGGCACCAGGGTTGTAGATTTTCGTGAGGTCACTAGCATAGTCAGACTTGGAGTGCTTCTATCACAAGGGGATGGTTTTCTGGCATGGTATCAGACACTTTACCATGACCCTTCATGAGATAAGTAAATGGATATGTTTTTTTCATAGTCTGTCTTAGTCTGCAAGATCTGCTGAAACCTGTATATAACGAATGGTCCCGGTGGTATTTGATGCTGGTACAGTTTCCAGCATCACAACCACCTTCAATTCCCTAGGGCACAACAATCTGACAGAGTGATGGAGATCCTCTCTGATGGGGTAGATACTTCAGGATGAAAAAGGTGACCTTATCCATACATTTTGCAATATTGTTATCTTTGCATCTAAGTAGTTATGGTTCCTTTACTCATTCATGAATATAGACATGAGAAACTTATTTAAGACTATCAGCAGTCTAAGTTCATCTAGAGTCAAATTGTTTATCAAGTGTATGTGAAAACAGCAAATGTGTTTTGAAATAGTTTTATTAGCATATCAGATCCCATGAAATTTAATGGTTCAATCCTATTAAAACTTGTGCACTTATCACCACGATCAATTTCAGAACCCTTTCTTCTCATACTCGTCGTTGTGAACTCCCCCTTTCCCTTCAGTTTCCCTTTCCATTCCCCCACTCAGTTACTGTTCTATAGTTATCTATCCTGGATTTCATAGACAGAAAATCATACAAAACAAAACACAATCATAGAAAATCATACAAAGCAAGAAAACAAAGACAACAACAACTCATCAAAAATATACAAAAACTTCATTCCAAAAGAAAGCAGGAAATATTAAAAATTAGAAAAGTATAAAGTGGGTCAAGAAGGAGATCCAATGAAAGAGCATTACATTTCCCCTAACTCCATCTGCCATCATGGAATATACAGCGTTCTCCGTCCGACAGTACGACTATGATTGTAAGGCTGTTCATATCCCTCAACTATGTTCAGAGGGAGTTCACAGTAGGCATAATACATATTTCATATATGGACCCTACAAATGGATTTTGGGTTTCCACATTCATTCCTAGCTTTCTGCAAGCCAGGTAGCCATATGGTTTTAGACTTTATTATTTACGGTCTTTGGATCACACAGGGTAGTACGATTCTTCCATATGGACTTAGTTGACACTTCATTCAGATGACTGCTTGCTTCGAGACAAACCTGAAGACCCAGATGGTTTTTGTTTGTTCTTTTTCCTGATAGCCCGGCACAACTTGGTCATCGCCACACTTTGCTGTGGCACCCCTATCTTCAGTGGTCTCTTCATGAGGACACACATACGCCCTTATTCTTAAGGTTGAAATGTGAAGAAAAAGCAGATTCTTGCCATTCTAAGTTGATGGAATTGGCAGTCCTTGGATTCGTGTTCAGATCACTTCTTTTAAGGGGCCCAGTGAATGGTGGTCTGGGACTCCCATTTGTTTACTATCTTAATACTCTCCTTTCTTTCTTATGACACATATTAATCTTTTTAATTATTTAGGTATGGTTTTACATTTGATAATGCGTGTTATTGAATTTTCCTATAACCATCTTCACTATTTGTGCAAATAGTGACCAGTCATTTAACAGTTTATTCTGTGTGTCAACAATTCATGTATTGTGGTCTAAAGTCCACTTGTACTTGTATAATTTTCTTTTCCTCATAGTGTTTTGAATTATATCTTATTTGCTAAATTAATGGCACGATCACTAAAACTGCCTTATGCCCAGGTAGGTGATTTATGATGTTCTCAATCATAAAATGTTAGTGATGTCACTAAACTAATTATATAAATTAAATAAATCATAGTCATATTAATAAATTTGGTGCTCAAGCTTAATTCTAGCCCCAATCTAAAAATAATTAGCTCTGAAAACAGATGTTTTTTATCATGTGAAAATATAATAGAACTAAAATGTGGGATTTATTTAATATTTGACTGTCATTACTTAAGACACATTACTTTAGCAAATATTGCTTAAATGTTACTGTTTCATAACAGAATAAACGCCACCTGATCCTGACCAACCCCACAATTGCAGCCACTGTGTCAGTCCTTTTGCTGAAATTCTTCCTCATTTTTGCTTCCCCTCTACTCTACCAAGCACAATGTTCTTCTCGGGGGACTGATCTCTGCTTAACAGATGTTCAACCTGAAGGACACAAGTTTTTCCATCCTTCCCTCTGAGAGACGCTTTGGTCGCACTCTATTCATATACAGTTAAGTCGCTGTCTAGTAAACCCCAACTCACGGTAATGGCCTGTTGACAGAGCAGAATGGCTCCTCAAGGTTTTAAGGACTGTGACCTAAGAACCTTCAAAATCCACTATAATAAAGTGGATTAAAACTCATAGCGACCCTGTGGGGTTTCTAAAACAGTACATCTTTGCAACAGATGACAACTTTACAATTCAACTAAAGAGAATCTGTGGGTTAGAACAAATGGTCTTGAGTTTTGTAGGCCAAATCCACTGAACAACCTGGGTTCCCAATGAATTAAAAGGAGTAGTAAACTATTGTTGGATGGAAAGGTTAATAAATTAGAACATAAGGACCTCTTTCTTGTAGTACTAGTTCTGACATTAGATATCTTTTTGAAGTAATAGATTACTATTTCTGACTTTTGATTTAGTTACCTAAGTTTGAGTACTAGGCTATTAAAAGTTATTCACATTTTTCCTGTGAATATTATATACCACATTCTGTACAAATCACTTGGAATTCTACGAATCAATGTATAGTTTTAAATAATATCACCAGTGCCAATGCATCCATGGTTCATAGCTAGAAAAACCTCAGGGTAGATCTAAAAACTGAGGCAAACACTTTGTTCATAAACACTATTAATGAGACCTATAGAGTACTGTAAATAGAGAACACTTTAAATTACATTCCCATTTTGCATAATTATAACTAATTATAGTTATTAGAATAATGATCTTAGTCATCAAGAACAATGTAATCATTACAAAGGTTAAGAAACACATAATAAATTGACATCGTTATATTATGGCTTTCATAACTCCCTGGATATCCATTTCAATTTACTCCACGCATTTTCCTTTTCAAATCTCTCTTTAAATGGAGAAAAGTCTTCTTCAAAACCATTTTATGCAACATCCTTGTCCTTTTACTTCTGAAAATACAGATTTTTGGTATTATCTCATGAGTACTCAATAGGTTAATTATCCTGCATGCAATGGCACTTTCTAAATCCATATCTCAAGGCTAATCCTTTTAAGATGTCCTTTTGTGCTTCCACCAAGAGCACTTTCTCCATGTCTAAAACAGTATCTGCACTCCCTGCCTCAGTTAAAGTAAATAAAATGACATGTATTTACTCTTTCATTCTAAAATTATATTATAAATGTTCACAAAAACTTGCAATACTGTTGGTAGGTGCCACCCAGTTGGCTTCAACGTAGAGCTTCTCTATGGAAATAGCAAAAAATTAACGTATGGTAGTGTGCCGTCCTTAAATTTGTTCCTTTGCTCAAACCAATTGATGCAGCCACTGTGTCGATCCTGCTCATGGAAAGCCTGTCTCTTTTGCTGCCCCTCCACCTTACTGAACATGATGTATTTCTCTAAGGATTGGTCTCTCCTGAAAAATGTCCCAATATATGCAAGGGAGAGTCTTACCATCTTTGCTTCTAAGGAGCACTCTGGCCTTACTTCTTCCAGAACAGATTGATTTGTTCTTTAAACAGTCCCTGGTGATTTCAATATTCTTCGGCAGGACTACATTTCAAATGCCTCGATATTTCGACAGTCTTCCCTACTCAATGTCCAACTTTCACAGGCAGTAGAAAATAATACCACAGCCTGGGGCAGGCGTACCTTAGTCCTAAAAGTAACATCCTAAGTATTCAATACTCTAAAGAGGTCTTGTGCAGCAAATTTACCTAATGTGATTCGTCTTTTGATGTCTTGACGGCTGTTGGCATGATCACTGATTGTGAATCCAAACTGGACAAAGATCCATGACAACTTAAACCTTTTCTCCAATTATCATGCTGTTGCACGTTGGTCCAGTTGTGAGGATATTAGTCTTGTTTATATCCTTGATCTTCATCAGCAAGTGCTTCAATTCTTCCCCACTTTCAGAAAGCAAGGTTTTGTCGTCGTCATATTGCAAGTTGTTTATATGCCTTTCTCCAATCCTGATGCCACATTCGTCTTTACATAATCCAGTTTCTTTAATTATTTGCTCAGTATATATATTAAACAAGTATAGTGACAGGATAACACATGATGCACTTTTCCTGATCTCAAGCCATATAATATCCCCCTTTTCTGTTTGCAGAACTGCCTCTTGGTCCATATACACGCTCCTCGTGAAGTATTCAGAAATTCTTATTTTTTAAGGTTTTCCATAGTTTCTTATGCTCAACACTGTCGAATGCCTTTACATGATCAATAAAACACAAGTAAATATCTTTACAGTATTCTCTATATTGAGTCAAGAGCTATCTGACATCAGCAATTATATCCCTTGTTCCAAGTTTTCTTCTGACGCTAGACTGAACTGCTGGCAGTTCCCTTCGAATCTCCTACTGAAACCATTGTTGAATGATCTTCAGCAAAATCTTACTTGTGTGTGATATCAATATAATTCTGGAGTTTTAGGATACTGTTGGGTCACTATTCTTTGAAATGGGCACAAACATAGATCTCTTTCATTCAGTTGGCCAACTGTCTTCCAAAATCTCTACATTAGTCAAGTAGATAAGTGCTTCCAGGGCTTCTTCAGCATGCTGAAATATGTCAATGGTCAGTTCATCAATTTCTGAACCCTTATTTTTTACTAATTTATTCAGTACCATTTGAACTTCTTCCTTCATTCCCATTGGTTCTTGTTCACATGCTTCCTCCAAAATGATGGAATGCCAAGTAGCTGATTTTGGAAAAAGTGACTCTGTGTATTCTTTCCAGCTTCTGGCATCATTCAATATTTTTCCTGGAGGGTCTTTTAGGATTGCAGCTCAATTATTAAATTTTTTCTTTAGTTATTGCAGTTTCAGATATGCTAAGTGTGTTTTTTCATTTTTGTTTTCTAATTTGGGGTACTTGCATATTTCATTATAATATTGGGCTTTGTCTACTCAAGCTGCCCTTTGAAATTCTCGATTCTGCTCCTTGTTGCACCCTTTCTTCTATTCACTTCAGCTACTCTAGGATTAAGAGCCAGTTTCAAAGTCTCTTCTGACATTTACTATTATATATTTTTTAATTTTCTGTCTTTTTAAAGACCTTTTAATTTCTTCATGAATGGTGTACTGATTGTCCTCCCAAAGTTCATTAGGTCTTGTATCATTAGTCTTTAATGCCTCAAATCTGTGCTTGAAATATTCTCAAAATTCAGGTGTGATAGGCTCAAGGTCGTATTTTGGTGCCTGTGGACATGTTTTAACTCTCAACAGCTTTATCCTGAACTTACATATGATCAATTGATGATATATTCCAGAGTGGACCCCTTTTAGCGTTTATCTGATGATACTGATTTTCTCAATCTTTTCTTCCCCCAGATGTTGTCAATTTGATTGCTGTGTATTATATCTGGGGAAGTTTATGTGTATAGTGGCCCTTTTGTTGAAAAGAAAATTGCTAAGAATAAGTCATGGGTTTTGCAAAATTCTCTTATGTGATCTCCAGCTTAATTTATTTTACGAGTTCATATTTTCTATCTGTTCCTTGGTCTTTGTTTCCAAAGTTTTCATTCCAATCACCAATAACTATCAATACAATTGATTGCATTTGGTCAGTTTCTGACTGGAGTCTGTAAAATTCTTCAGTTTCATCATCACTAGTGTTTTTGACTGGTGCATAATTTTAAATAATTGTATTTATTAAATTTTCTTGGAGGTTGATAGATAAATCATACCTCAAAGAGCATAGCACTTCATACTGTGCTCCTTGAAAATATATTTTATCCTCATTCTTCTCCTTTGACTCGCTTTTACACAAGACTTCTTGTCAAATCACCTGTGTTCTCATGTCTTCCCTCCAATTATCCCACTATAGAACTGATTTTGCATCTTTATAAAAAGACATTCTGATAAGGTCACTTTCCAAGTCAGTGTTACATCAATTTCTGTTGGTACTCAGATATATTTGAATGAATGAGCATGGTATCCAAACAATTCATGATTCCATTCATGTCTATTATCCTAGTTCCATAGTTAAGCTTTTCTTTATCATACCTATTTCATTAAATTTGCCATTTACCAAACCTGCCAATGTTCCACGATTCACTTCCTTTGTATACTTTTTTTTGTATACTTGGAGAACTATTTTTACTTCTCTTTATGTCAAGTTTCCACATATCTTCAAAATCTCTCTGAAGATTTACTGACTCCCCGTGGTGTACATAAGTGTGGTGCAGTCAATTCAGCCTCATGCACAAGATAGCTTGGCTCCATCACATTATCAATGTTGAGACCTTTTGGAAACACACCTCCAGTTCTAGCTTCAAAGTCACCTCAGCCAGGGCAGGGAATTACATTATTATGGCCAAATCTCAAACTCTCAACAAGCATTTTTTTGTTTTGCCTTAATAGGTCTAGTAAGAAGTTGGGGTAAGATAACTAATATGATTAACTGTGAGTAATTGTGAACCGGATTCCCTGCTGTACCACCCTGCAGTGTATAAAATGAGCCCTTTGAGCAAAAGGAGGAAGGCTGTCCTTACCAGCAAGCCGTAGAGCAAATCCTCTGAACCTGAGACCCTGTATAGTGAACTTCCTGGCTCCAGAAGACAATTGATATTACATGTTAGGTTCCCTAATAAACTCTTTAATCATAAATTTTGCCCTTGAGTGCTGGGTAGCCACTGCAATGAATATTAGAGTCCAGAGAGTTAAAATAAACAAAATGAAGCGCACTGACATTGAGTCAATACTAATGCATAGTTAGCCCAAGTACGTCTGTGAGACTGTTTATGGGAAAAGAAAGCCCAGGCTTTCTCCCCAGGAGCTGCTGGTGGTTTTGAATAGCCAACTCTGAGTCACAGCCCCAAGCATAACCGAACCCTACTAGGGCTCCTGATAATAAAAATAAGGACTGTCAATTAAGACAACAAACCCCCTAAATCAATCTGACAATTTCTGAGCTAGCAGTCAAGCAATGAGCACATAGCCATTTGAATAACCAACAGACATTTTCCTTCCCCTGTAAGTAAGATTAGACACCGGATCCTGTCTCTAGACCGTCACTGAGCTCCAATGGCAATTCTTTCTTTCTGGTGCACTATTAGAAATTTGAGAAGTTGAGAAATTTTTGTTTATCTATTAAATAGTGATAGTATAGTATCATGATAAAGGAACAAGTGGGAACCACATATAGACGGTATAAACTTTTCTGTCAGAAATAAAATATAAATAGGGGACTACTAGGGAAATCATATATTTGTAGTGGGCAAGGCCTGTTTTAGCATTCCGAAAGTATATGAGTTCCAAAGAGTAAATTTGGCATAGTGGAAATTGAAAGTTAAAGATGATCTATTTTTAAAGATATTCAGTGATCTGCTGAACATGTATTTTATTAAAAACTTGAAATTGATGGTATATTTAAGGAGATGATATATGCCATATTTTTTATTAAAAATAATTTAAGGTTTTCATAGCCATATGTCATGATTCTAAATAGAAATTCTTATTTGGGGCATTAAAATGGCAATGGGATTTATAGTTAAATAAAATGATTCTAAAAAAATGATTCTAATGACACCGAATTATTTACTTGACCATAATTCAGGTAAATTAAATAATAAATGTACTACCATGGTTTTATCCAGCATTTCCTAATTTATTTCATATTTTACTATATGAAAGATTTCTAAATCTTTATTAAAAGCATTCAGAGTGATTAAAGGAATTAAAAACTTTCAAAGGAAAGGAGAGTGCTCAGTCTTCTGGCCACAGTGAAATCAGAATCCATGTGTGACTTAGCAAGGTGACCAAACTAAATGACCATATTCAAAATTGTCTTGGCTCCAGTCAATTTAGGGGCAATGAAAGAGTTTGAAAGCACTTTAAAAGACTTCTGGGTCAGCTATTTACACATTTTTAATTAGACGCACATAAAGAAATTAATGAAAATGAAGGATGCTAACATCTTCTATGAAAAGGTCAACCATAAACTACATGTTTAACAAATGGTAATGAATAAGAATTTTCTTATCTAAATGACTCAGAATCTCTGTGAGGAGGCTGCAAACCTTAATCTTCTGGCAGTTACCTGGGTACCTCCTTTGCCAGTCATTTCCCAGGAGCTCTTAATACTCCTGCTCTGTAAGCACTTGCTTGGGGACAGTGGCCAGATTATGACCCCATGTGTTCAACGGTAAAAATTTGCATCATCACACTTCAAAGATTGATATTTCAAAGGAGATTTCCAGACTTTTCTTTGAACGTGTTTGTGGACTAAAAGCCATAAACTTCCACTGCAATATCCAGGGGCGCCTTCTGCTTTTTGATTCAGAAAATTTCCAGTATGACCTTAAAATTTAGCTTAGAGCTCCGAAAGTAACTAAAGATTCATTATGCTTTCATCCTGGGATAGTTACCAAGTTATTTAAGACTGACATTCGTTTTACCAACTCCTCTCACTTTTTACATTTTTAATCAAACTTTACTTCAAAACGTATCATTGTTGAATTTTCTCAGAATTCATGAAGCCTGGCACATGTGGAAAATTTAGTTTTGCCTCTCAATTTATTCTGAAACATCCTCAGTCACATAATATTATATTTATATCAGATTCCTTTCAGAATATGCTATTAAAAATAAATAAAAAAGCAATTGACAGATCAACTAAGAAGTTGCTATAAGTGGGTCCTAAAATATCTTTCGTGAAAAAGTTTCACTGCATAAATGAGATAACTTTTAATTAATTTCAGAAAAATTTTCTGAAGTACCACTCTGCTCTCCAGCTATATTGGGAAAAGGTAGGTCTTTCATTGATTACTCTAGGCTTCTCAGAACTTCCTAACAAGGAAGAGCAGGGGATTAAAACATCCAAATGTCAAAATATAATTTGAACTAAGAATAGCTTCAGCTGATAATTAGTAGATTTGGCAGATATAGTTAGTAGAAAATTAATATTTATTAATGCCAATTTTAAACCCCCCTCGGTTTTGGATGATCTGTCAACGTCATTGACTCTTTCTCACAAGTTTGGTGAGCTATTTTAAACTTTATAGCAGAGATGATAAACTGATGACTGAAATTCTTTGTTCATGGCCCCCAAATTATGATATATATAGACTTCTCAAGTACAAGCATGTATCATCATAAACACAAGACACTTTCACAAGGTGCAGGATACCATGTTAATTATTGTTTAACAAAAGTTTTGCCCATTAAAATGACTTTTTCCAATTTTAATATAGGCAAAACATTCAATTCACTTATTTAAATTTTTCAACACTCTCAAAGTTTTTAAGCCAATTTTTATCATCTAGTATCACTTAGTTACTATTTTCTGTCTTTAATCATTTTGTGTACTAGATTTAATTGTTGATTCCATTAAAATGATGAAAATTTCATATATAGGTATCATCTTAATGGTGATATGTAATGCCAAAGGAAAAATATTCAGCATCAAGTATAAGGGACAGAATGTAACTAAAATAAGTATGCAAATAAAATTTTTCAGTTGGGTTAGAATTAAAATCAGGTAATTATTATTTATTTATAATGGAGATAAAAACCATTATAGAAATGAAGTATTAGCGCTAATTTTAAAATATCTATCCTATGTAAAGGTAATGTTTTGATCCATAAGTGTTTTTTATAATACGCGTCATCTGAATACTGCAGGCTGTTAATCAGATCCCTCCCATCTTAATGCAATGGTTTTCTTCACATAGTCCCGCTTCTGGGGTTGTTTGTGCAGCATGCAGAATGTATACATGTAATTAATGAAAGAATAAACACCTACTACACACCTTTCATGACTTTCAATAAGAGAGCCTCTTCTCTTTGTTCTTGTTCGATGTACAGGTTATTTATGAGCACAATTGAGCTTTCAAGAATTCTTCTTAGTAACAATGTTATCATCTTTCTTTGGAATAGAAACAAACATGGATTTACTCCAGTTCTGTGTTGGCCAGGTTACTGTCTTCTGATCCCAGTGCCTTGTTCTTCGGATGATCCAGCTCCCCTGTTGATTTGCTCAGCATACAGAGTGAACACGCATGTTGAGAGGAAGCAACCTGGACACACACCTTTCCTGATTTTCAGACTCGCAGTTTGCCCTCCTTCTGTTATTACAACAGCTTCTTGACTCCGATTCGAGTTCTGCATGAACAAAATGAAGGGACCTAGAATTCCTATTTTTTTCAAAGCTACCCACAGTTTATGATCCACACAGTTGGATGCCTTGACATAGTTAAAAACAACAACAACAACAACAACAAAATGACAAGTAAGCATCTTTCTGGTATCTTCTCTCTGCTTTGACCCAAGACCATTTGACATCAGCCATGATATCCTTTGGTCCATGACCTTTTATCCTTTTCTGAAGCAAGCCTGAACACCTGGCAGCTCCCTGCTGATGTACTGTCCATGCGAGTGCTGTTGGAAGACCTTCAGTGAAAGGTTACTTACATGTGGTATCAATGACATTGTTCTATCGTTTGAGCATTATGTTGGGTCACCTTTCTGTAAATGAGCATAAAGATGCACCTCTTCCAGACAATTGGCCAAGTGGCTCTCTTTCCAATTTCATGACACAAACACACGAGTTCTTCCAATGCTCATCAGCTGGTTGAAGCATTTCAACTGATATTTCATCAATTCTAGACTCTTGTTTTGGCAAATGGTTTCAGTGCAGCTTGGGCTTCTTTCGGTAACTTTGGCTCTAACTTATATGCTGCACGGAAAATAGTGGAATGTCAATTAATTATTTTTGGTATCGTAACCTTGTGTATTCTTTCCATCTTCTGATGCTTCCTATATCACTGAGTACTTTGCCCATAATGTTTTCAAATTTGCAATTTGAAGTTGGAATTTTTCTGGAGTTCTTTCAATTTAAGATATGCTGTGTGCGTGTTCTTAAAATTTTTGGTGTTAGAACTCTGGGTCTATGCACATGTCATCATAATACTTGATTTTGTCTTCTTGATTTGACCTTTGAAATCTCTATTTAGCTGTTTAAGTTCGAATTGTATTAAATCTTGATTTAATAATTTACCCCAGTGCCTTAGCTACTTGACAATTAAGAGCAAGTTCCGGAGTACCTTCTGCTCTTCAAGCTGACCTTTTCTTTATTTCCTGTCTTTACTTTCTTCACGTATGATGTTCTGGATTTCATCCTGCGCTACTCACCACGTCTTCTGTCATTAAGGTACCATGCAGCACATCTCTTCCTGAGATGTTCTTGAAATTCAGGAAGAATAAACTAATAGTAGTATTTTGGCTTTCATGAATTTTAACATTTTTCTTCATCTTGCATATGATTCATTTATCACCGGTTCAACAGTCAGCCTCTGGCCTGATTTTAGCTGCTGATTTGGGCTTGTCTATCATCTCTTCCCTCACACAGTCTGTTTTATTTTTATGTATTCTTTTTGGAGAAGTTGATGTGTAGATTCACCATTTGTGGTGTTGAAAAGGATATTTTCTTTGAACAAGTCATAGTTCTTGCAAAATTCTACCATGTAATCTCCAGTTTCATTACTTTCAGTCAATCCATATTTTCCTACTACTGTTCCTTCCCATTTTCCCCTCTCTTGTGCATTCCAAACACCAATAATTGCCACTGGATTTTGATTGCATGTTTGATCAATTTCAGACTGAAGGCTTTGGTATTGGTATTCTTCAATATATTCCTCACTAGCTTTAGTGGTTGGTATATAAATCTGAAAATAGTTGGAGAATAATAATAGTAGATCGGATTTCTTTGAATTCTGATAGAAAATAATCCTATCATGGACAGCATCATGATTCAAGTTATATCTTGAAGTGTCCTTTTGAACAATGAATTCAATGACATTTCTTAATTGTGTCATATGCAGCACAATAGATCATATGAATTTCTGATTCAAAATTACCAATGCTAGTCCACTGCAGCTCATTCATGCCTAGGGTAGTGATTTTTACGTATTCCACTTCATTTGAGAACTTCCAATTTTCCTAGGTTCATACTTTGAACATTCCAACTTATTGGTAACTGATGTTTGCAGATGGTTCTTTCCATTTTCAGTTGTGTCCCAGGAGCATATGAAGACACCGAAGGCTATCCTCCTACAGTCTGTCCAACATGGTGAACCCCACTTGGAGAGGGCAGCTCCCTCCTCAATCATATTGGCCAGAAGGGCCCAAACTCTGGCATTATCTCTGACAGTGTCCCGCTTCCATTCATTTGGTCTTCTGGATCTGACAATGTTTCCATTCTATGCATAATGTTTTTAGCAACTACTTCTAGTCACATAGACAGTGGATTTCTTACTTGTATTATGTTCTTAGTCTGGAGGCGCCAGTGAAGGCGGTTCATGTTCCATGACCCTGTTGGCACTTGAGGTACCAGCGACATAGCTTCCAGCTTCAATCAGAGCAGCACACAAGTCACTGCCGCACACGACACTGACAGAAGAGCGGTGGTTTCTAGATAAGGACCATTTAAATATATTAGCAGGTTTAAAAAAAAAAGCCTTAGGAAAAACAAATTCTTGTGTTTTGGGACTACAGGACAGATGACTCCTTCGGGACCAGTGATGAGAGTGGCGATGCCTGGAGGGTGGAGAGAATGTGGGGTAGAAAGAGGGCACTGATTACAAGAATCTACATATAGTGTTCTCCCTAGGGGAGGGACAGCAGAGAAGAAGGTGGGGAGAGACATTTGACAGTGTATTATATGACAAAATAATAATAATTTAGAATGAGGTAGAGGGGAGTGGGGAGTGAGGGAGAAAATGAGCAGCAAATCTTAGGGCTCAAGTAGAAGGCAAATGTTTTGAGAATGATGATGGCTTCAAATGTACATATGTTCTTGACACAATGGATGTATGGATGGATTGTGATAAGAATTGTTTGAGCCCCCAATAAAATGATAAAAAGTTCTTATTACTAGAAAAGTTAGTAATAACACAATGCTTCCAGTTACAAGGATATGTTTAATCTTGGACATATTAGTTGCATATATAGAAAAATGGAAGAGCCATACTTATCTCTTCCATCATTATTTTGTAAGTCAACTTTAAAATACAGGTAACTTGCATGATCATACTATTTGTATTGTAATATAAACACTTTTATATATTATTTATTTTTAACCATAAGCAAAAGCAACCAAGCAAATACAAAATAAGTGAAACCACATCCATTGTAATTGTTCTTCTGCCATGATTATTACCAATGACTTATTTTTCTTGTTCCTAAATATACATTCAATAAATAAATATGGCAACTCTTATTGCCATCAGTGAGAGTTTATTAAAACTCATAGAAAAACTATAGGACAGGATAAGTAAGTCTTTAGCAGTGAAATCACAATACATAAGGCTTACATGTGATGGCCTATTTACTTCTTCCACTGTGAGTTTCCAAAACGGTCATTCTTTAGGGGAGGAGGCAGGCCGGTCTGTCGCCCTTGGAACCAGTGGTGGATTCTAATTGCTGACCTTGTGTTAAAAGTTGAATGCATACCCATTATTTCACCAGAGCTCTAAATAGATGATTTTTTATTAAATCCTTTAGTTCTGGATTATGTTCAACATAATAAAACTCATATCCAAACTGTTTTTGCTTAACTAAGTGTGTAAAATCTAAGAATCATTCACTCAGATTTGATCAAAAGTATTAATAAAATTCTATCATATATTGTGGAATTAAAATGCATATGAATCTTGTAAAATGTATGCTTTGTGGAGGATGAAAAGAAAAATCTTTAAATCTCAACAAAATTAATTGACAGTAATATGTAAAATAGTGATGTTTATTTTTAGAAATCCTGTTTATATTTTTAATTAAACTTTATTCCTTTGATAAGTAGTTTTGTCACTTTCCTGAAGTTTTTAAAATATTCAATTAATTAAGATGCATGTGCTATATCTACTACAGAAATGTCATATTATTTATCCATACCCATTTGAGTTGAGATCACCTTCACATTTATAAATGTTTACTTTATTGTAATTGTTAATTACTACCATGGGCATATTTATTTAATGTCTTCTATTTATCCAAAGTCCTCAATTAATTACTAGGGTTAGTAAAGAGTTAGAATCCTGTACTAGAATTTTGAATGGAAGTAAATTAAATATGCCATCACAGATATGTTTTATGTGTTGGGATTTCACTGCTAAAGACTTACTTAAAGTGTTAAAGAGTGAAGACATCACTTTAAGGATTAAGGTGCACTTGAACCAAGTTATGGTGTCTTTGGCTCATCTTCATGGTTGAGGTGAATAATGAATAATGGAGGCTGAAGAAGGTTGGACACATTTGAATTATGGTTCTATCCAGGAATGCTGAAAATAGCATTCTCTGCCAGAAACGCAAACAAGTGTGTTCTGAAGGAAGTCTAGACAGACTTCATTTTGCATCCCGTATAAAGATTGTCAGGAGAGACCAGTCTCTGGAAAAGTACAGAAGACTCATATCCAAACTATTTTTGATATGTAAAATAAGTGTATAAGATAAAAGAGCCATTGGTTCGGATTTGATGAAAAATATTAATCAAACTCCATAATATATTGTGCAATTAAATGCAATGAAATGAATTTGCATTCAATAAAATATGTTTCATATATTAGAGGGTCAATGACACAGAGGGAAACCCTCAATGAGATGAACTGACACAATGGTTGTGACAATTAGAACACGCACAATATTGTGCAGGTTTGTTTAATTCTGTTGGGTATAAGGTCACTGTGAGTTGAAACTTAGTGAACACACCTATCAACAACAGTATATTTTGTATAAAGTAATATAGTATAGAAAAAGTAACAAGCTATATCAATATTAAAGTTACAAATTTAGATTAAATAATAAGATTTTTGAATTTTGCAATAATAATTTAAATCAATTTGACTCAACTGTATCTTGAATTAAGCAAAGTATTATTATTAAATATTATATGTACTCAATTCCTCTCTTAATTTCTTTCTTAACATAGGTTTTATGTTAAGTAGGATTGCAATGTTCATTATAGACAAGTAAGCTTATACATAAAAACCTAACGTAATTTGATTTCAATAACAAAAAAAAAAAGGAAATTTGGAGACAAAGCTCAAATCTAATTTGACAGATTCTGAACACTGGCACATTAGCTTCTTTGTGAATAGGCAAGAAATGTCTCTTCTCATTGAACTTGTAATCTTCTTGAAATTTGGAGAATTCAAAAGAAATAGCAAAATAAAAGTATATATCCTATTGTTCAGAACCCAAATTATCATTATTAAAATTGTTGAATTTTTTTGGAAAAGAGATCATAGAAACACTGTGAAATTAGTCTATCCTTAATTTTTAGATAATTTTAGAAAGAAGCAAAGAAATCATTTTAATTGATAGAAGGTGTATGAAAATAAACTCGAGGACTCATCAGACAGGGGAGACATGGCTGATGAGAAGGACATTACTATGTCAAGAACTAAAGACAATAATGACCAAAATGTCCCACAGGTTTTGCTAATCAATTGGTTCCTTAAAACAACTGTGATAGAATTGGAAGGAAGCATCAACCTAAGGTGAGTTAAGAATAATTAGATGTAGAGTCAATAAATTCCTTAAGGATAAAAATTGATACCAAAACAAACAAACAAAGCATTGTTGTTGAATTGATTCCATTCAGAGTCACAGGACAGCACAGAGTAGAACTACTCCACAGGGTTTCCAAGACAATAAATCCTATAAAGCAGAACAATTGGTTTGAATCACTGACCTTTCCATTATCAACAAAGCATTTTCAACTGCTCTGTCATCAGAGTTGCTATGAAAATTGATAGAAGGGTGAATAAGGAAGCATAGTTCCAAAGGACCATGAGGCCCAAGGAAGGTAAACTCCATCCTTACTGAAATTGCTCTCTCAAGTCCAACACTGCAGCAGGCTTGTTAAAAGTACACTCAACACTTTCCATATCTAAATGAACATCCTGGACGAATCCGAGCCATGAGGTCGTTGCCTGTGTTCTGAATATTCACTTCTATTACATTAATGTCCTAGATGTCACTAAACCCCTTACTATTTGACATGAGTAATATCACACTTTATGACCCCCAACTAGCAGTCATTGATGTCCCAATAAGCTCAGAAGCCACATATGCACAGTGCGATTAGTCACTCTCTTTCCTGGTCCAGCGATGTAGATTAAACGGACATAACCGCAGGTGTGCGCGGTCAGTGTCGCGAACCCTTCCCGTAATAAGCCTCCCCTCGGAGAAGAAAATGGAAATGCGATTAATGATACATTAACAGTAAAAGTTTTTCGTTTTGTAGTTCTTTTGTTAGTCTTCACAAAAAAGGTTCAAGCATTCCTGCTGCTGATTGCTCAGTAATTATTTCTTTTATAGAACTCTAAGTAAATTATATTTTACAATAAAGCCCTGCCTCTTTCAAGTAGTCTAAGAGCATTGTTGCACTATGGATTGGGATGAATAAAGTACGGAAGAGGTTGGTGATGGACATGTTTTACAGAGGACTGCCAGATATAAAATTAAACTAGCACATCCTAATTTTGTGCAAAAGCTGAAATTTGTCAATTGCCTTAAAAACACCCATGTTTATAGGGAAAAAAAATAGGAAGATCAAAGAGAACACTCCTAGCGTTTGTAACCTCACATCCCCTCCCCCCTCTCCCTACCCCCCATGCCTTCTCCGTTTCTTTGCTATTTGCCATCGTCTCTCTTTCATTTTGCTCTTGAGCATCTGGGTCTTCATGCTCCCTTTTCGAACTTCACGTGACAACATGCTCCTCCTGGCAAGAGGAGTCTTTTTACATGACAGTGTCACTGGAAATGTGTCAATGGTCTTTAAATGCATGTAATTCTGATGTATCTTTGTGAAAATTAATTTGTCAGGAAAACTACAACAGAGGGAAACAACACAGAAAGTGAGAACAGTTAATAACGGACAGATTAAAGAAAGATTGCTGCTGCGAGTAATTGGTCTTGTCTGTCTGAAGAACTTCTGAAAGCCTAATGATCGGATATAACTACAGAGGGATAAAGACTGGGTACTTTCCAAAAAGTCTCCTTCTGCTGACGTTTGGGAGAGGATTGCCCTAGGAACACAAATTCTGCTCTCTGAGCTTCTCTGCGATTGATGGCAGATCTACAGAGACATCAGGCAGCCTCCACATGTTTGGAACTGGACACAGTCACTTTTAGAGATACTTAAATGATACACACAGGGACCTAAAAACATTCTGTGTACTGTCAGCTTTTCTCCATTTTCCTGTTTCTATCTTATTCCAGAATGGTAGAAATAGATAGCACACGGAAAACATAACTGAAATCCTAGAAATTCAAGACCCACAAAGACTCAGAAAACCCTGATGGTTTGCCGTAGATGAATCATCCACTAAAAACCGCACAGCACAGAGCACAGTTCTAGTCTGACAAACACAGTGAGCAAATGAACCTCAAATATAACTTTGATCCTAGGTGAAGCTCCTAGTTCCTATTATTGGGGCACTCAATGTTCTTGACCTGTCTCCCCAAAACTCTTATTCCTTGTCTGCAGTCTAGTTGACACAGCACCAAAAGAATCTTTCTGAAAACTCACCTGTGACTGCGTACAGAGCATTCACAGTTGTGCCTTGCTGTTAGAACAAAAACAACAAAATTTAAACTGTTAACATCTAATAAAAGAATCTGCACATTCTATTCCATAACTCTAATTCTGCAACATACTATTATTGGCCATAATTTTTGTGTTCCAGCCTCTTTGACCTTTTTCAATTTCATTTTTAGCGTATCAGGAATGCTATATACTATATCTAAAAAATTCCAAGTATGTTATACTCCAAAATTCTTTAATATAAATTAGGGTTGTCCTATTTTACTTCATCCTTTTCCTCCTATTGCTTTTCAGTCTGTCTCTGACCCTTCTCCTTTATAAAGAGACCATTTCACTTAGATCTGATTAAGATCCACCCTTGTCTCATAGCTATGACCTACCATTAACTTCATTGATGTCATCTCTCAAAGACCCTATTTCCTAATAAGGTCATGTTTCAAGTACTAGCAGTTATGGCATTAATATGTGGGGAGAGGTCAGACGCTTACAGACATCCTCCCGGAGGGCAGTTAGCCACCAGACTACAGGGTAGGCCTCTAGGGCAGTTAGTCACCAGACTATATGGCAGGCCTCACTCCCTGCTTCTGGAGACAATAAACTATTCCTCCTTGAGGCCTGTGACCAAGTGTTCTCACCCTACCAATAATGGTCTCTATCAGTTGAGCCAGGGAACAGGCCAAACTGACTCTGACATCCAAAGTTAAGTTATCCGCCCATCTTATCACATGCATACCCCCAATCCCTCCTCTTACTATTGCATGTATGTCCCTAGACCACCCCTCTTATTCCTGTATTACCTATAGCGCAACCCCACCCTTTGATGTATGTCCTCACCTGTAATTAGGGGACTTGCATGTCCCCGGAGAATATGAAAAACCTGGGCTAGCATTAAAGAGAGCTCGCACCCTCCACGTGGACCATCAGGTGAGGCTGAGGGGAGCATGCTACCATGAATTGTGTCTGACTCCATTTATTTCAATATTTCACTTCTATCCCTCATGCTCTCTACAATTTTACTATGATCTTTACTTAATATCACTGTACAATTGCGCCTACTGGACCCATAATGATGTGTCAGGAGCTGGCTTCCCCTGACATTAACATACTTTTTTAGAGGACACAATTCATTAAAAAAAAGTCTTCTTGCTAACATTTCCAGATATTTAATGGAGAGAAAAAGAAAGGATACAATGAATTCCTTCTCATGTAATAAAAATTAAAATGATAAAACAAATCATGTCTAGTGAAATAAATTTATGGAATTTTTTATTATTATGTAACAATTTCAGTAAGATGAATTTCATCCTTTCAAGATAGCACCTGATAGAAAACCATTGTTGGAAGTAAAACAAAAGCTACTCAGACAATAGATTTAATTGTACTCTGCTAAGCAGCATATTAGAGGCCAGGAATTTCTCACTTGTTTAAACAGAAATTTCACTAAAAAGTATTCATCTAATTAAGACTGGAAAGTAAACTAAAAACTGACACTATGTCAGAAAACATTTTGTTCTGGATTCAGTTTAAAAGCATTTATCCAATTAAGAAAATAATCACTGGTGCATTGCAAAGAATGGCATTTTTTCTTCATTTTTTCCTCCTTTTAGAAAAAATATGAAGTTAGTTCTAATTCTATTTATTCTCCCCCTTTGTATGTAAACTTTCCTTTAAGCCAACATTAGCCTAAATTTCATGAAGATAACAGAGGAATTTTCTTTTTTATCTCATTTAAAAATATCAACTTCATATTCTCTCTAGCATTTGTTTAGCATGACTATCTCTGTTGTTTCTGTTGTCATTGATGTTTAGTTGTTGGAGATTTTGGTCTTTGGTACAAGCTTTATGAGCTATAATAATTTGGGTGACAAGAAATTGATGTATAAAATATAGGAATAATATCTGAGTCTAGATAGATGAATATTTTCTCTCATTTCCATTATTATATTTTGATTTTAGAATGTATATTTTTATTTTGCCTTATGGTATTTAAAGTGATTATATCATAAGAGCAATTTTTGCTTTCCTTTTGTAAATTTGTTTGCAAACACTTGGTGGTTCTTTTTGTATTAACATTGAATGAACATTTACTTCAATAGCAGACTTGTTTAAAAAGAAAAGTGTTAGTATATTAAGTTATAATTGAGATATTAAAATATTTAATTCACTTAAAATATGTTCAATGAACTTATTGCAGGTAAAATGTGGTTTTCAGGTGCCAGCAAGTCAGCTGTGACCCACAGCAAACCCATGCACAAGAGAAGGAAACTCTGTCATGTTACAGCCTCCTCACAATTCTTCTTGTGCCTGAGGCCATTGAGGGAGCTCTTGGGTAAATTCAGCTCATTGAGGGCCTTCCTCTTTACCGACCATGATGTCCTTCTCCAAGGACTGGTCTCTTCTGACGAGATAGGAAATCTAAGGAACACTCTGGCCTCGCTTCTTAGCAGTGCGTGGTGCTTTCAGTATTCTTCTCCAGCACCACTCTTCAAACGCATCAACTCTTCACAGGTAAAATTCACCTTCTACATATACGATTTTTCTTAAAACTAAATAATTCAATAATACTTATCATAAATGTTTACCATTATAGCAATTGCCATCCGTAAAAATTGATTTGTGACTTTGAAATTGTTCTCTTAAAATATAATTATATTTCTGCTTTATAAATCATATTACTCTAGGAGTTTCAAAGTATATATCATTGAATAGTTAGCTTTAGATATGAAGATTTTCAAATATATTTTTCCTAAGGAAGTTCCTATTAGACATTGTCAGTTCCATCTCATAGCAACTCATGTACAGCATAAGGAAACACTGCCAGGTCTGGTTCCATCCTAGAAATCATTGCTGTGGTTGGGCTCGTTGTCACAGTGATTATATCAATGAATTTCCTTAAGGGTCTTCCTCTCTTTGGGATGACTGGCCACTTTGCCAAGCATGATTTCTTTTTCCTAGACGGCTATCTTCTGATAGCATGGCTACAATTTCCTGCACTTTCCGTCATCCAGTGATTCCAAATTCCATGAGATCCCAAACAGCATTTTGGCTCTCTCAATACAGATTTGTGCTGTTGTTGTTGTTGTTGATCTATCAGTCCAGAGTGCTGTCAATATTATTTACCAACACCATAATTCAAATGTGCCAATTCTTCTGCAGGCTTCCCTTTCATTGCCCAGCTATCACATATATGTTGGTGATTGAAAATATAATGGGTGGGGTCAGGAGCACTGTCGTCTTCACAGGACGTCCTTGCTTTTCAATATTTTGAAGAGTCTTGGGAAGCTCATCTTCACAATGTAGTAGTGATAATGTGAATGCTTTCTTCCTATTTTATATTTATCTTCATAAATTAAGCCTCAATATATATCTATACTTATAGAAATATAATTTTCATTTGCTCAAGATGTGTATGCCTTCATTACAAAGAATGATAGGAATCTTGGTGATGCACTGTTTTCTTTCCCAGCTACTAACGGAAAGGTCTGTGGTTCAAACCCACGAGCCACTCTGCCATAGCAAGAAGTCGCAGTTTGCTTCCCTAAGATTTCAGTTTTGGAAATGCGATGAGGCAGCTCTATTTTGTCCGATAAGGTCAAAGTTGAAATAGACTGCATAGGAGCTATGTTTATTCTTGTTATACAAAACATATTTCGTATTCTAATTGTCTAAGAAACTTACTCCTAGACAGATACAAACTCTAACATAATTATGATATTGCCCCCATTTATTAAATGGTCTCCCACTGTATTGTTAATAGTATTTCTGAAGTATTTAATCCTCATATGGTGCTTAGAGTTTTAGCTATGCATTTACTTCCAAGATAATTTTCATCAATATTTATATAATTGAACTTTTATCCTATTATATGGTGTACAATTGCTACCATTAGATCATTCTCCAAAGGTTTACTTTCCAGGTTCATATGGTGTTTCAATATCATATTATTTTTCAAAGCACAGTTTTTATTATGTGCTATTCAACTTTATGCTTTACGGCAGACTAACGAGTAATGATAACCTATTAACATGCTTTCTAAAAATTTCATCTTTGCATTTTAAGACAAATAATTATAGTGTTGCCAATATTCTATTTCATTATTTCTTACTTATATATTGTAACCTTTTTTATCTAGTAGTAAGACATTATATTAGTAACTTTCATTTTAACACTTCATATAATAAGAATAATACTTGTTAAAGTCACTAAATATTATTTAATGTTCCCAATATTTAAAAGTAATTATTATTATATTAGAACCAAGTATTTTGATTTTCAGCACTGTGGATAGTCATATTAAAGAGGAAAAAAGCTATAATTTTATATTAAGTTTAATTTTCTACATATCTTTTGCAGTAAATTACTAAACTAACATCTTAATAGTGTTCAGCCACCAGGAAATCATGAATAAGTATTGTATTTACTGATATTATTTAGCACTACTATTTACTTATTTTCAATGCTTTACTAATTAAAATGTGAGTTCTTAAATTAAAAAAAATCAGATCCTAGATTTCTTTCAAAACTAGCCGTAATGTATTTGCTTGTTTCTTCTAAGATCTTTTGTGTCTCTGATGAATAAAATTTTTTTCAGGATATAGGACATTAATGCATGCTGCAAAGGAGCCTATAATGTTCAAGGTACAACACAATGGAAGTTTTTCAGTGAGAAAAATTTTCATAAAGTACAATTTAAACCATCTATCACTTTTAAAAAATAAAACACAAAACTAAAACTCCTATTTTCCATGTGACAACATACTTTATTAAAGAGCTACATAAAAAGTATAAATGTGTAACATATTCCACAATATAAAAAACACAAAGGTTTAATATATGAAGAGTAATCCCCTTATCACAGGACCTCCAATCTACAAAGGTAAATTTATGATCTATGTTAAAAGTTTACATTTTGGAGTTATATAATAAATTATTTTATTGACATGTTCCTTTCTATCCAGGATTCAAAACCAATAGATAGTTGATGAGTTTAGAAATTTACTTGAAAACCATATTCTTTGCTTATAGAATTCTTTTGGGTGAATTATTTTTAATAACAAATTTATAAATAAATATAACAATAATCCCATTGCTACAAAATAGATTATGCCTCATAGGATCTCAACAATTCTAAATCTTACAGGAAGAGTCAGCCCCTTCTTCATCCCAGTGAGGAATGATGGGTTTTCATTGCCTGCTAAACTCTTAGCTTACAAAGTCCTTCTTCACAGCTCCACTAGGGCTTTTGATTTTTATTAATAATATGCTTTACTTAATTGAATTTCTATCTTTAAACATATAAATATGTATATGTAGGCCATAGATTAGATAAATACAATTATATATATAATCAATTTAATTTTCCATTTGTATTATATTTTTGAAGAGATTCAAATCTGTTATAAACTCAATTCAGATAACTCACTAACTTTGAGACCAACTCCTAGGGACCCTATGGGACAAAATAGAATTTACCCTTGTGGTTTTCTAAATGTATCATTAGATGAGATTAGAAATCCTCATATTTCTCCTTTGGAGTATCTGATTGTTTAGAACTGCTGACCTTGTGGTTCTCAGCTGAATGTGTAACCCACTATATCACCAGAGATACCTATTGTAATGGAAATGATTCTAATTGTCAGGTTGAAGACTAAAGTGTATCTTATCCAAGCTATGGTGTTTTCAATTGCTTCATATTCATGTGGAAGCTGAAGAATATGTACAATTAAAGAAGAATTGATGCAGTTGAATTATTATTTTACAGAAGAACCACTATGAACTACCAGGAAAAGAACAAATATGTCTTGTGGGAAATATAGTCAAAATACACCTTAAAAAATAAAGGCAAAGGGGGAAAAAAAGAATATGGCAAGAATTTACGGCATATTCTTTGGACATAATTTCAAGAAAGAATGGTCTGTGGAAAAAGTCATCATGCTTGCTGAAGTGTGTGTGTGTGTGTGTGTGTGTGTGTGTGTGTGTGTGTGTGTGTGTGTGTGTAGGGGAGTTATTAAAAAAGGAGCATCCTGGATGAGGCTGATTGACAGAGAGGCTACACCGAGGGCCTCAAGTACAACAGTACTTGTGAGGCTTGTCCAAGACCAAGCTAGGTTTCACCCTATTCCAAAGAGGGCTTCGATGAGTCTGAACCAACTTAATAGGCCCTAATAACCCCAATAACTAACTTGATTTGACAAAAAAGGGAGGTTATCTTGTGTGGCAGTCACCTAATCTGATGTCAATTTAAGGATTAATAGTGTAGGGGTGGAGTCTGTGCTGTCAATCTGGAGATAGCCAATGAGACTTCTGTGGGCCTGACCTTCTCTTGAGAATTCTGGGAAATCTGGAACTTCCTTCTTGGAAGCGGAAGACACCTCTCTCTCTCTCACTCTCTCTCTCTCTCTCTGCTCCTCCCTGGGAGACATTGCATAAGACAAACCACATGGATGCAACCAGACCTCGGAAGCCGAAGCCACAGATAGACCTCTGCCAGTGCTGAGATGTTTCCAATGACAATGGATCCAAAGTATTTCTACCCACTGGTCTGTGATCTTCTATATTCGGCATCATTGCATGTATATCATGCGTCTGAGGAGGACTTTATAGATTGATATAGGAAATATGGGCTAATATTGGATTTATGGACTTGATCAGGACTGGGCTGGGGTGTTTACTAATGTTCACTTGCTCTTGTATATAAACCTGTCCCTTATATACATATGCATCTTTATGAATGTGTTTCCCTATTCTACCCAGACTAACACAGGAAGAATGGACCTATAAATCAACTTGGAAAAGAAATATTTTCTCAGATGAATTTTGAGCAATTATAGACACCTGATTTCAGGTTCTAAATATCCTAAGCGGAGGATTCAGTTACCTACAGTAAGACCCCTGATCTATACATATTTTAATTCAAATATGGACTGACCCTAATCAGTGCTGAGCATGCAGTCTGCCAAAGCAGAGACTCTATCTGAATCTCCAACATGGCTCTGATCCATGGGGGTGGTTAGCCAGTTACATAGGGGCAGGATGATTATATTGAACTAGTTCCATTATGGAAGGAGGACGAGTGTGCCTTTTGGAGAATATATAAATTATCTGAATTTGGAAAACAACATATCTTTACTACGTGAAATGCTTCTGCCAATACTACCATCTGGGACTTATACAACGCCTTATTCATCATTTTGGTATTCTAAACAATATTGTTTCTGATCGGGAAACTCCCCTCCAGGATATGAAGCATGGCAATGGGCCAATGATCATGGAATCTACTGGTATTGTGATGTTCCCCACCTGAAGCAGCTGGGATAGCTAGATGAAGCTATTTCTTTTTCAGCTACAGTATCATTTACATGGCATAGTTTATTGGACAAGAACCATTCTTTAAGAAGGTTGTAAATGATGTGGACTCCAATATGTGGTCGTTTTCCCCATACCCCATATTTGAGGATCCATTAGTCAAGGAGTATATTGCCACTTAACCCTGGCAATATACTACCACATTTTTAACCTCCTATCTCTTATCCTCTGTAGTTTTATTGGTCTCAGTTGTAAAGAGTGAAATGTTTTCACCAAAAGACACAATAATGTCTCCCTTGGACTGGGAATTGAGACTACTAACCTAGATACAGCTTTCATGGCTTTGACTGAACAGGCACACACACACACACATACACACACACACACACACACACAAAGGTATTATTTTAATGGCTGTGGTATTTAATCCTGGTTACAAAATGAATGTTTGTTTCCTACTATAAAATAGAAGTAAATAAAATTTGGTGAAAATACTCCCAAAGTGTGCTTCTTAATGCTCTCACCTACTGCAACAACTCAATACTGACGGGAGTATTCCCTCTCAGAATAAAGTTGAAACATTCCATCATGCATAAAAATAAAAAACAAATAAACAAACTCACACCAACAAGTTGACACTGACTCACAGTGACCCTATCAGACAGAGTAGAACTGCCCCTACAAGTTCTCTAAGCTGTCAATCTTTATGTGAATAGAAAGTCTCTTAAGCTCTCTTCCTATGAATGGTAGTTTTGAACAGCGGACCTGGAGGTTAGCAGCACAATTCATAATCCACTATGTAGCAGGATCTTCTAGCAGACAAAGACCCTCCAAGATTGTGGCACTCAGTGAGCCAAAAATGATCGAAGAAGGACAGTGAGACAATGTGATTATAAGTACCACGTATGACCCCACACAGCCAGTAGTAGAAAGTAAAATTGATATAGTTATGAGTATTTCTTTATTATATTATTATGAATGTTTTATATACATATTAAGGAAGCGTTTGTTTATTTTCCGTTTCTTTTTCTTGTTGTTAAATAACATTATACCTGTTAGTAACACATTTACATTAGAGTCTTAAGTTATAGCATGTCAAGAAGAAGCATGTGCAGTACTCTAGGAACTTGTGCTCACTTCAGCAGTAGGAGTGAGTGGATCTTGAGTTGCACTCAGGATAGCTATTTTAGGCAGACACTGGCGTTCGTATCATTTTTATTCATACATCCTGTGGTTTAGCAATATGTGGCAAGAATTGGACTGTGGTGATCAGCTTGATGTTTCAGTTAGCTTAGACCACAGTCTCCCTTTATTCAAACAAATACTCATCTAGCTTTTACCATGAAAATATTACAAAGCTATAAATTTAAAATAAGTTAACTCAAAATGAAGAGTAAAACAATAAAAATACAGTACAGAGATTTGCAATGTATATAAAATTTCTAGTCCAGTTACTCCATAACTCATAAATCTTAAAGAGAGAAAAGGGAACATGCTATATATAATTGGGTTTTCCAGACAAAAATAACTGAAAAATTTGGTGGGAAAGTACCATTATCTCTCAATTCTGCTTTCCCATAAATGTTTATATCTGTATGTTGAATAAATAATCAGTCGACATACTAAGCTAAAGAGAAGCTGGGTTATGTGGAGAAGAATGAAGTATCAAGTTTGAAGGAAGCCTTATTAAGCACCTGCGATGGCAGATGACACCGCATTGCTTGCTAAAAGTGAGGATGATTGGACGTACTGGCTGCTAAGCATCAAGGATTGCAGCCTCAGTATGGACTGCAAATAAGTGTACAGGAAACCACGATCTTCCCAACTGGACCAATAGGTAACATAATGATAAATGGAGAAAATATTGACGCTATTAAGAATTCCATCTTGCTTGGATCCACAATCAATTCTCATGGAAGCAGCAGTCAAGAGTCAAACAAACCCTTGCATTTGACAAACCAGATGCACCAAGACCTCGTCAGACTGTTGAAAAGCAGGGAGGATGCTTTGAGGCATAGGGGATCTTGACCCAAGCCATGTACTTTTAAATGCTTCATAGGCACGTGTTGTTGTAACTGAATAGAAAGACTAAAGAAGATTCAAATTGTTTTAGTTGTTCTGGCAAAGACTGTTGAAAGTATCATATAGTGCCAAAAAGACAAACAAATCAGTCTTTGAGTCGTATGGCCTGAATGCCCCTTAGAGGAAGGGTGATGAGACTTTGTCTCATGTAATTTGCATGGGTTGTAGGCAAACCCCCTTCCTGGGGAGGGACATCGTGCTTTGTAAAGCATATGGGCAGTGAAAACGAAAGAAAAAAGAAGGCCCTTCCTGAGACGGCTGCAACAACGGGCTCAGGTGCGGGGACAACTGTGAGGGTGGCACAGGTCCAGGCAGTGGTTCGTTCTGTTGCGCCTACGGTCACTGTGGGTTACACACGTCCACAGCCCCTTCATACAGACAATTTACGTCTAAGAAAATGAAAAGTCCACGAATCCCAACATCCTACCTTTAAGTATACTCCCTTTGAATTTCAAGAACTTGTCAAGAGTAGATTTGAAACAATGAACACGAAAGAGTGGAAATATGACCAGATGTGGATAAAAGCAAGCATATCACACATGAATAAAGCAAAAGGCCATTAAAAAGATGGGAAAGAAAAGGTCAAAGTGGATGTCAGAAAAACTCTGGTTTTGCTCTTGACTTTAGAGTCAGAGCCTGTGTGGTGTGGTGGCTGCACACTGGACTGCGAACCACAAGATCAGCAGTTGGAGACCACCAGCCTCATCTTGAGAGGAGGATGAGCTTTTGTACTCCAGGAAAGAGTCACTACCTCCGAAACCCAGGAGGGACGTTCTACCCAGTCATACGGCGTTGCTGTGCATTAGAATTGACTTGATGGAAGTGATCAAGTTTTGATTTAGAGCAAATGGATAGAATAAATGATAAATATAACTGAATAGGAATTTACAAAGGCCAGGAAAATAAAATAAAATATCATAATAAAATAGGGAGAGACCTCACGGTAGGCAGTCAAAAAGGAAGAACAAGCTCAGCATATCTCAAGGTGAAAGGATTGACAAGGATAATCAGGCCTTGAATTGAAATAGTGAAGGTTTCCATGGACACACTACTGAATGATATAGGAAGCAGCAAAAGATGGTGGGAGGAACAGTGAGTCACTATGCCGGAAAGGACTGGCCGACATTCCATCACTTCAAGAGGAAGCATCTGTACAAGGACCACGGCCACTGAAGGAAGGATGTGAGCTACACTAGTCATTAGCCAAGAGCAAGGCTCCAGCAATTGACAGCAAACCAGCCGGAAGAGACTCATCTTTGTGCCCGTTCTAAAGAATGATAACCCAACAGAATGTGGAAATGATTGAGCAATATAATTTCAGTAACATATCTCCTTTTCCCCTAGTTTGTCTTAATCTCCAAACTCCTCTGAAAGTAAAATTTTGCTAAAGGTCATTCAACAACTGCTGCCTCAGTACATCTGCAGAGAACCATCGGACATAAAGGCTGGATTCAGAACTGGCTGTGGTGCGACGGGTGTCATTGCTGATGCCAGATGGATCCTTGTTGAAAGAAGAAAATAAAAGAGATATAATTACTTGTATTTTACTGACTATTCAAAGGCCTTCTGCTGTGTGGATAACAAAATATGAAAATATTGATAATAATTGGAATTATGGAAAATTTCAATGTACTCATGCAGAATCTGTTTATGAAACAAGGTTCAGTCTCATGAGTTGATACAGGAAAAACAGCTGTGGTGGAATAAAACTGATTCCCACTGGTCTGCAGAACAGATACCCAATTTTTTGTTGAGTTAGGTAAACTGGTTGTTAAAATGGCACTGATAATCACAGTTATCTCTAAGGTGGTTGGTTGACTGGGCAGCTACCCAATATGTAAATCAAAAATTTACTTTCTTTACTCTTTTTTTAATGTCCAACTGTGCAGCAGCATTTTCTAAGCACCCATAGTAATGTTTACTCCTTCCGTAGGCATAAACAGTAAGATGGAATTACAATATGTATTCATTTCATAAAACTTGTTATACTTTTGATAAAATACTGCATTTTTATTTCCTTATGTTTGTTACTTCAATAAACAAATGCAATGCAAATCAAAAAAAGTACCTAACAGACTGATGGTGACATGCTGTCATTCATTTCAGCTTTGTGTTACATGAGATAATCTCGTGGATATTGTGAATCAATTATTCAATTCTTTGAAGTGTTCAGAGGTAAAAATATTGCCAGAGCTATTGTTGTAAGTTCAGAAGAAGCAGAAGAGAATTTTTCAAAGATGAACATAATATGTTTAGAAAAGAGAAGTCCCCTTATACTTTATAATATATAAACACAATGAATAGTTTTTAATTGGCTTCTAAAGAAATGAGATCACACTCTGACAGTTAAAAGATGGTTAAGGATAAATATAAAAGCAAATAATACTTCAAGTGAGGATACAGATCAATAAACAATATAGAATTCTTTCACCATTTTCCCCAACAGTTTTATTGGCACATAATATATTAAATAACAGTTTTATTTTTTGTCAGGTATTAATATTTTTCATTAATAACTTAAAACCTTCTTATCATATGAGCTAGTTTGTGTACCTTTTTATTGTTCTTATTTATGTATTGATTGTATTAAATAAAAATAAACTGTCTTTCATTATATACTTTTTAATACTTACATAGGTCATTAGGGCAGTGAACCAGTTGTTAAATTATTTGAAGCTCACCACTTGGAAACTGCCTGGATAAAATCAGAAAAGGGTGCATTCGGGATGTATTATAATGCCATAATTATTCAGTCTCTATGCTGAGCAAGAAATTTAAAAAGCTGGACTACAAGAAGGGCATGTCATTAGAATAGAGGAAGGCTCATTAACAACATGAAATATGCAGATAACACAACCTTGCTGAAAGTAAGGAATACTTTTAAGGAATTGCTTATGAAGATCAAGAAGTGTAACCTTCAGTGTGGATTATATTTCAGTGTGAAGAAAACCAAAACGCTTACAGGGAAGTAATTGACACCGTCATAATAAAGAAGAGAGAAAATTGGAGTGTCAAGGATCTGATCTTGCTTAGATGCACAATCAATGCTTGTGAAAGCTTCCAGAACAGTGTGACAACACATTGTTACTGTCTGAAGCCATCACTTGTGATATTTCTAAGTGCATAGCAAACCACAGCAGAAATAAACTGAGGACAAGATTATTCCTTATGATTTTAGCCTAAAGTTGTAATAGTTGTGATCATTCAGCTCCGACCTTAGATAACAGACTGAAATATTGCCCAAGCCTACAGCCCCATCATGGTTGTTGATATTCTGAAGTCCATCATTGGATTTATGTTGATCTCTGGGCTTTTCAAGGGTCTTGCAATCCAGGGACCTTGCCTTCAAGCCGGTTATCAGGCAATGATGTTATGTTGTGATTCACAGGATTTTCACTAGCTTATTTTCAGTAATATCTCATGTTTCTCCTTAGTCTTTCATACTCTCCGAACTTCACCTAAACTTTTCTTCCAATATGCAAGGGACTATTGGATGAGGAATTGAAAAGTGATTAGTGTTAATGTAAGTGTAAGCTGCCAAATGGAAAGAGAAATTTCTCTCCATATAATTAAAACTATCAAGTTAAAGAAGCTTGTAACCTAATTTGCCTCAGACATTCAGAAATTGGATTACTTACAGGAAGCTCAATCAGAATTCCTGAGGCAGAGAGACATTTACATATGCATTTGCTTTTCTTAACAAGCATTTCTCCGGTGTGTAGTTAGCGATGGAGCTGATGAACTGAAGGAACAGGGTGTCCAAGGATAAAGCCATGTCTCTATCAACATTTTCTTCTGAGTGTAATGTGATAGTTTCAGAGCTGATATCCGTTTTTAAAGAATGGTTATCTCTGTATAAAAATGGTATCTTGGTGACAGCATGTTTAATCCTGATAATTCCCCACTATGTCAATTAAGATGTGTTATTTTTGTTGTTAGGTGCCATTAATTCTGTTTTATTTACAGTAAGTCTACATAGAGTGGAACGAAACATTTCAGGTCACGTGCCAATCTCACAATTGGTGTCATGTTTCAGCCCATCATTTTAGTTTGTTATCTAGATTTTATAAAATAAGTCATTCAAAAGCATATCAAATTTCATTTTTATAATATTAAATTAATCAGAAAATGAGGAAAAAGTTATCACGATGGCTCTGATAACCTCCAACTTCCAAAGAGAGATATCTCGAAGAGTCTGACTGAGCTAGAGAAGTGCTTGTTGAAGGTAGAAAGTTTAAACAGGTAGATGAGGGCAGAGTTAGGCTATGACGAATGAAGCATATTCGCCAGAAAAGTAATTTTACTTGAAACTCAATGTGTTGTGATGACCTATGGTGCTTTTCTAATGGTCTACTTACTTCTCTACAATCCTGTTCACCGAAGGGCCAGGATTCAGTCGTTTCAAGGACCATTCGCTGTCAGGGAATCATTTTCGACGCCTAGCAAGGCTATACAAAGGGCGTCACTGCCTTTGTGGATTTATGAGACTATCAATCTTTATGGGAATAGAAAGAAATGTTTCTTGCACAGAGTAGCTGGTGGTTTTGAACTGCAAATTTTGCAGTTAGCAGCCCAGCACGTAATCCACTCCACCACTAAAATCATGCTGTGAGAGACACGATATCAGTAATTCTTTTTATTTACCCTCAGACTATTTTTTCGAGGTAGGAGAGCCGTTTCAGATTCAGCAGGAAGACATTCCAGGTAATTGTGTTCGCAATTACAGATGAACCATATTAGTGTTTTCATGTATCTTTCATGTATCTTTCTTTCCTAGATCCACGCAAGAAAAAATCATTTACTGGGAATTGGAGACTTTGGCTAGAAGAATGACACAATATTCTATTGTCCTAGAAGAAGCTTTATTTTAATATTCATACAGAGCACTTGAAGCCCAGTGCTTAGTGAGATCTATTTTGTGCCACTAACCTCCCAGGAGCTTGTGAGAAGCAGATGCGGGGCTTTGGTCCTCTGACTAGTTACAGGCTCAGAAACCCATCAGGGTAGATCTGTTTTCTCCTACAGTATCACTATATGGTCACTATGAACTGAAATCGCCCAAAGTGTTTTATTTTGTGTATGTGTGTTTATACATATTACTTTTATAAATCTACTTGTTTATTCACTTTTTTTGTTCTTCTGTTGTTCTTAACTTCACTTAAATGTGAGTAAGAAAACTAAACTAAATGGAAATTTTAACTTCCATTAATGCACTAAATTTAGTATTTATTTTAATGAAAATTCCAGATTCCTTTTCATTGTTACTGAAGGATAGATTTCATTTCCCCGGAATATCTTAAATTCCTGGATAGGTAAGATCATAAGAAAATTGCTCCGCTCTGTATAATAGCTAATTTTCTGAGGTTTTCTTCTAAATCATGAGTGTTTCATATCCTTGGCGGGGCCATCTGCCATTGAATATCAACAATAGTTGAATGATAAAAAGTGAAAATGTCCTCAATGATTAAAAAATATATATCTACACTAGGTCTATGTGGACTTGCTCTCCTGATAGAATGATGTTTTATCTAATTCAGCTTCAACAATCCCCAAACTAGGTATTTCATTGCTCCAGATCTCAAAGTCTTGTGAAATAAATTGGTTCTCTATGAATCAAGAATGAACCCTGCTAATGTGAAAGTCATGTGCTAGGCTGCTAACTACAACGTTTGCGATAAGAAACCACCAGCCACTCGGTGGGAGAAAGAAGAGACTTTCTAATCCCACCAAGACTTACAGTCTTGGAAATACACAGGGATGGGATAGGGACTTGTTCATTGGTTTTCTAGGCACTTGCTGGAGAGTTTGAGCCATGAGTCACAGGACCATCAGCTGGCCATTCCTTGGACTCTGAAGGCCTACCTAACAGCATCAGACACTCGAATTGAACTAGAGTGTCTAAGGGTACATATGCACAACACATTAAAATTGGAACACTAGTATAAAATACATCAGTTCTTCCTTTCAGTTTGTGTCTGAGTTCTAATCTCTCTTTGCCCTGGTGTTCCATGAACCAGCTCTCTATACCCATCCTGTAATATTCCTCTTTATTTAACTAGGCTTTGTGGATTTCTATAATTTATAAATAAAAGATTTGATAATAAATATCACTTGTTAATATTATACTGAATTTTTATTCCTTTTAATATAATGAAACTTAAGTAATTCAGTTTATCAAGTAAAATTATGTGAGCATTGAAGCGCAAAACTCAAAGTCTAGAAACAGTTGCTGTAAAATTTCATGTTGAAAAAAATTTCATGTTGATAACATGTATTGTGATTTGGGCAAAAGTTTGGCCTACAACCATATTTAGAGCCATTTTTATTCTTTGTATTCATACACGTTCATTTTACATTAATGAACTCTATCCATACTAGATGGGTTTCATTTCCTTGAGTATACAAAATTATATTTTTGAAGATTCGCTAAAATGGCATTTAGCAAGCCAAACAGCTCTAAGAATATGCATTTCATCTTGGAAATAAATAGAAGAAAGATTACTATTTTCAGAAAGCTAAGAGAAAAGTAGCTATTAAACCTTGAAATTAAAAAAAATAATGAGCAATAAATCATTTGTGTAGCTACTTGAATAAGATTAAGAGACTTCAGTGATAATATAAAGAAAATGAAGTATCATTGAGTGCATTGAAGTTCCTTTCAATGATTCAAGCAGGAAAAAGCTAAGAAGACGCACAGCAGGTTCCACAAAATGGGCGCCAACTCTTTTTTCATAGCAAAGTTCTTAGAGCTCTTCAGGCTCTCACACCTCTGTGATGCCCAATCATTTTATATTCCTAAAACATGTTTTTAATTTTTTCTAGAATATGAAGCTACTAGGAAAGCATTTGCTCATTTTGAGTCTTAATTTTAAGTTTTATGGACCCAAACAGAGCAGTATTTTCTCTGCTAGGCAAAACTCTATGAGTACGCTACCTGATTAGCCTATGAGCTATAATGTTTTCCACTTCTTGATAGGTTCAGAATCGTTTCCTTCCATATAAGCCTTTAGTATGTTTATGATATAGGCAGATATATGAAAATATGAGGGATATTTCAAAAAGCTCCTGGGTGAATGGAATTGAAAGTGGATGGAATTTTTCCATGAGTTTTTGAATCCATCTTGCATGTATATGTTTACTGATAGGTGTGTGTCTATGTGTGTTTATATTTTTATGGAGCTTTTAATTATATAGGAGAATGAAGGCCTCTTTCAATATTAATATCCATAGCATTTTGAATTCACGATGTTCTCAATCACTTCATATGAATGTGAAGGTCTGACAGTGGCTAGTAGGAGTGAGGATTAATTGATGCTTTTGAAGTATTGCGCTGACAGAGAATACTGAAGGTGTCATGGGCTGCCAGGAGAACAAGCAAATCTGTCTTGGAAGAAATCAGACAGAATGTCCCTCAGAAGCGAGACTATCAGACTCCTTCTCTTATACTTTGTACTTGAAGCCAGTCTCTTGAAAGAGACATCGTGTTTGGTAAATTGGAGGGTTTAGAGTAGTACTTCCCAAATTGGGTGATACCACCGCTGGAAGGTGCTGGAATGATCTAGTAGGGCTGCCAAAGCAGATGCCTACATTTATCCTGGATGGGGGCTGTAGTACAAATGTTTTTAATTGCCATGCTTCTAGACACTGTAATTTTCTTTTTCCCTGAAAAGGAAATGATCGGCCAGATAAGGTAACACTGCTTTGGGTAGTAGTGTCATTTCACAACATTCAGCCTTCGTATCCATGGAAATAGACTATTGTTCCAATTAGGTAGGTCTCTTGGTTTCTTGTAGTAGTCTTCTATTTTATACTTTGTACAGTCCCTTGTTTCTGTTTAGGTTTATTTCTAAATATTTTATTTTTAAGTGGATATTGTATATGGTATTGGTGTTCTTGGATTGGATTTTTTTTTAGAATTGTTTGATTGATAGGCTGGAATCCAATTGAGTTTTATATGTTAACCTTGTATCCTGCCATGCTCCCGAATCTCTAGTTTGTTTCCAACAATTTTTTGAGTCGTTGATATTGTCTATAAAATCATATCTTGTGTAAATTTTGAGATTTAAACTTCATTAGACTCTGTATTCCTTTGATTCCTTTTGTTCCAAGACAGATATGCTTGTCCTTTGGACAATCTATAGTACTTCCAATATTCTTTGCCATCTCCACAATTCAAACCTATCCATAATCTTCTTCTGTCTTCCTTATTTTCAATGTCTAACACTGTCTTGCATATGAATCATTAAAAATACCATGTCTTGGGTCAGATGCACCTTAGTGTCAAAGTAACATCCTTGACTAAAGAGGTCTAGTGCAGATTTCTGCAATATGATGCGTCATTTAATCTTGACTTCTGATTTCATGAGCACTTATTGTGGATCCAATAAATTAAAATACTTGACAACTTCAATATTTTCTACATTTATCATAATGTTACCTATTAATCCAGTTTTAAGGATTTTGGTCTTCTTTACATTGACTTATAGTCCATATTGATAGATGCAATCCATCTTCAACAACAAGTGCATCAAGTTCTCTTTGCTTTCAGCAATTCATATTGTTATGCACATATCCCAGGTTATTAATGAGGTTTCTTTCAGATCTCATGTCTCATTGTTCTTCATATAAACAAGAATATCTGATTATTTATTGAGTATGGTAACATCATTCAACCCTAATACCCACCTTTCCTGATTTTAAATCATGTAGAAGTCCTGTGTTCTAGTCATACAATTGCCCCTATGTGTAATTTCAACATGAGCACAATGAAGTGTCCTGGAATTTCCATTCTTCTCAATGCTTTCCACAATTTGTTATGATCAAAAGAGAAAATAAGTAAACATGTTCCTGGAATCCTCTGCTATCCGTCTATAGTCATCTCATGTCAGCAATAATATCCCTTGTTCCCAGACCTCTTCTGAATCAATCCTGAACCTCTGGAACTTCCTAAACATGGACTGCTGCAATCTTTGTAGGACGATCTTATGAAAACTTAACTAGCATGTGATATCAATAATAGTGTTCTGTAGTTTGAGCATTTTGTTGTTTCACCATTCTTTGGAATAGGTACAGATATGGATCTCTTCTAGCCAGTAGGACAGGTTGCTGTCTTCCAAATTTCCTGGAATAGATAAGTAAATACATCAATATTTCCCCAGCTTGTGAAACGTTCATCTGTTCCTAGGGCCTTGTCTTTATCTAATGCTTTCAGTGCCGCTTGAATGTCCTCCTTCAATGCCTTCGGCTCTTTCTCATATGCTGCCTCCTGAAAGGATGGACTGCGGACTAATGCTTTTTGCTACAGTGACTTCCTGTTCTTTCCATCTTCTTTTCATGTTTCCAGCATCGTTCCCTATTTTGCCTATAACATCTTTCAACCTTGCAACTCAAGGCTTGAATTTTCCGTTATTTCTTTCGGTGTAAGAGATTCTGGGTATATTCTTCCTGTGAGCGTTTTCTAACTCTAGGTCTCTGTTCGTTTTGTTATAATATTTCAGTTTGCCTTCTGGAGCTATGCTTTGAAAATTTCTATTCAGCTTTTGGCGTTATCGTTTCTTTCTACTCTATGATTTTTGCAGAGTTTCTTCTCACCTGTACTTTCAGCCTTTCTGTCCTTCTTGTCTTTTGAATGACCTTTTTCTTTCTCCATGGATGATTTTCTAGATGTCCCACCTCAGCTCATTAGGTCTGTTTTGCTTAGTGTTAAGTTCAAAACTGAGGTGGGATAGATTCAAGGTCATATTTTGGCTCCCTGGGGCTTGTATTAAATTTCTTCAGTTTCAAGCTGAACATATAATTGAATAATTTATGACCCGGTGTTAGCTGCTGATTTTGAACTTCTTTATTGTCTCTTCTTTAGATATAGTCAAATAGATTTTGGTGGCTCAAAAATACAGTCATCTGTCATGTTGTTGAAAATGTGTTTGCTATGAACAAGTCATTGGTCTTGCACAATTTTATCATTAGATTTCCAGCCAATTTCTGTTACTAAGATGATATTTTTCAACTATGGTTCCTTCCTTTTGCATTCCAAACTCCAAAAATTAGGAATGCATCTTCATCGTATTTTAAAGTAATTTTAAAATGAAGATGTTTGTAGAATTCTTCAATTTATTCATCACTAGGTTTGGTGATTAGCTCATAAATTTTAATACTAGTGCTATTGATTGTTTTTCTTTGAAGGCTATATTTAATCCTCTCACAGTCAGCACTGTACTTCAACACAGATATTGAAATGATCTTTCTTCAAAGAGTGCAATGCCTTGCCTTTCCATTGTGTTGTTCAAAACATGGTAATTATGTGATTTTCTGATACACAATAGCTAAATTATTCATTTCAGCTCAGTAACTCCATGGGTATTGATATTTTCATACTCCACTTAATTTTTTTCTTATTTTTGTTTATTGAGGGCTCTTACAGCTCTTATCACATCCATAAATATACCCATTGTGTCAAACCCATCTGTACATATGTTGTCATCACCTTTTTCAAAATATTTTGTTTTTACCTTAGCCCCTGGCATCAGCAACTCATTTTTCCACTCCATCCTCTACCATCCCTCCCCATGTCCCCTTAATAAATTATAAAGTACTCTTTTTTTCCCATGTCTTACACTGGCCATTGTCTCTTTTCACTCACTTTTTAATACTTCCAATTTTCCTAGATTCATACATGTTACATTCCAAGTTCCTATTATTAGCAGATATTTGTAGTTGTATCTTTTCATCTTAACTTATGTCCTATCGGCAGACAACACTCCTGATGGCCCCACTCCCACAGGTACTAGTTAAAGCGCCTCACCATGGTTGACTCTACTTTGAGAAAGCAGCTCATCCTCAGTAACATTTCCAGTGCCTTCTAAGCCAAGGGGTCCCTCCTCCATCACTGTCTCTGACAATGTTTTGCTTTCACTCTTTAGGCCTTCAATATCTGACAATGATTCATGCTATGCCTAAGGTTTTATGTGGATACTTCCTGCGAAGTGGGCAGGTGTGTTCTTTGTAGTCTCTTCTTAGTCTGGAAGCTCTGCTAAGAAAGGGCTCAGTTTGCTGCTGGCATGTGAAAGACCAGTGACAGAGGCCTCAGCATCACAGCAACACACACACCCACACAGTACAACAAAATAACAACAAGTGTTGCTATAAAACACTTAGTAAGTGATATTTAATAGGTTATAATTGAAATCAGAATAAAAATATCATAGTGCAAAAATGGATTTACCATATCTTTAAAAAATTATGTTTTTTCTTATTTAATAAGTATCCATTTCTACCGAGTCGATTCAAACTCGTAGCAACCTTATTGGGAAGGATGAAATTGTCCCATAGGTTTTCCAGGATATAAATGTGTAAAAAAGCAGACTGCCGTATATTTTTATAATAGAGTGGTTGGTAAAATTAAACTGCCACATGTTTTAACCCCAGCACATTAAAGTTACTTACTTTATGTATAATTTATGAAAAGTGTTTGAATCTCTTTATCTACTCCAACCTCCTTGCTCAATTCATTAAAAGAATCTACTAAATATCATGCAATCATTCCACTTGCCATTTGTAAAGTGCATTGCGTATAAGACATAGAGAATTCTAAAATATACATTAAAGTATAGTCATTATAATAAAGATGTAGGTAGTACAGAGGAAATAATAAAACTAAATAATGTACTTTTCTAATAACATGAAAATTATTATAAAAATGGGCACACTGGACTTTTTGATTAGTATTTCATAGGTGATAAATTGTAATACTATTCAATAAAAATAAATGTTGTCAAATGTTTCTAAAATAGATGAAGGCTACTGTTTTCAAAATTATCCCTATAGATTATCTGCAATAAATGTTTTAAAATAAAGTAGATTAAACTTTTATATGAATACAAAGACAGATATAGCTAATAAGGAGTCTTCATTTTTAAAACTAAAAACACATGAGGTTTATAATCATTTTTTACTCCTTTAGAACTTTGTATAAGTTCTCCTCATTGCCAAGAGAGCTAATGAAAATTTAGAGAGATAGATTAAAGAAATGGCATGACCAACCAAAATTGCCCTTTTAATGATAAATTCCTTAAGTATTGGATTATATGTTATATTCCATAAATCTGATGATCCTCAGAAGGAGACATTCATTTTAAAGTTAATTATTTGAAAAGATTAGATATAAAATATTAATATGCATCTAAAGGATGTTTCTATTTTATAATACTTGTTAAAAAAAGTTCTGTTAGTTATACTTTTACTGAAATATATTTAAGTCCTTTAGAATGCAGTACTTTAAAGTTTGCTAATACAGTAAAATTTGGGTAACTTTTAGCATTTTACTTAATTTTAAAAACTTTTCCAATGTAGCAATGATTGGGTAAGGATCTCTTTTCTAGTATCACATAATTATGCTTACATAATTTTGAAAAGCTCAATTCTGATAACATCTGCCTAAACTATCTACCATCAAATCTACCATCAAATATTTACAAATCTACCATGTGTCAATTAATGAAATGGTAGAAAATATTTTAAAATTACAATTCCTGCAATGTTTAGTTATCTCACAGTATTCATTATAATGAAATTATTAGGAGCTCCAGAGTCAATTTTAACTCATAGTAGTCCTTTATAAATTTAGTAGTCCCAAACACTTCCTAGTCCAGCACCAGCCTCAAAATAATTACTATGAGTGAGCCTTTAATTCTGCTAGCTGTTGACGGTCTTCTCTTGCACTGACTTTCTACCAAATCAGTGTCTGTCTCCAGGGCCTGCTCTCTCCTGACAACATCCCAAAATGCAGGGGACAGTCTCACCCTCTTTCTTCCTGGGAAGCATTCTGGCTGTACTTCTTCCATGATACATTTGGTCATTCCTCCATATTATAGTCATATTACAATGTTACAGTCACTATTCTTTTCCAGATCCTCGTTCAAAGCCATACATTTCCTCATTCATCAGCCAAGTTTTGCCTGCAGTAAACATCTCCTGGCTTGGAGAAGGCACATTTAGTCCTCAAGGTGACATCGCTGCTTTTTAATACTTTAAAGAAATATTTTGTAACAGGATGGTTGCCCAGTGAACATGTTATTTCATTCCTTGACTTCTTACATGGATATTGATTGTGGATCTAAGTGAAATGAAACCCTTGCAAACTTTGATATTTTCTCTATTTGTATCTAAATAAAGTGGATTCCTGTTGTTTGGGGATATTTATTATTTAAGGAAAACACTCTAATGAATAAATTACTTATAATTTCTTAATATAAGCATATTTTATATTAAATCGTATTTTTAATGAGTAAGAAAAAGTGCTATTCACAAAGCTTGATTGTATGCTAATCACTTTCATTTCTTGCCATTGCTATCTTCATTACATCAAGTACAAAGGTATGACAGCACATATGCTTCTTATTTATCAAGCTGTTGATAAGACATTACTCACATTAATCTGCATGACTCGTGTTCCCTTCTCAACTCAGCAGGAATCTCAGTTGATTTTTTTAGGTGTCAGTGTGAGACATCAATTCTCTTTCCAAAAATAATTTTATAACACAGAGTCTTTAAAAAATCATTTTATTGGGGGCACATACACCTCTTATTACAATACATATATTATGTCAAGCACATTTGTACATTGGTTGCCATCATCATTTTCAAAACATTTTCTTTCTACTTGAGCCCTTGGTATCAGGTCCTCATTTTTCCCTCCCTCCCCGCCACCTCCTACCTCATGAACCCTTGATAATTTATAAATTATTTTTTGTCATGTCTTGCACTGCCCAATAGATCCCTTCACTCACTCTTCTGTTGTCCATCCCCCAGGGAGGAGGTTATGTGTAGATCCTTGTAATCGGTTCCCCCTTTCTGCCCCACCCTCCCTCCAACCTCCTGGTATCCCCACTCACTCCACTGGTCCTGAGGGGTTCATCTGTCCTGGATTCCCTGTGTTTCCAGTTCCTATCTGTACCAGTGTACATCGCCTGGTCTAGCCAGATTGGTAAGGATCATGATAGTGGCAGGGGGTGGAATCATTAATGAACTAGGGGAAAGTTGCATGTTTCATTATTGCTACATTGCACCCTGACGGGATCATATTAAAAGATAAAAATATTCATTTGAATCAGAGCAAAGAACATGCTCATATAATGTTAAGTATAATAGACACTACATCTTCCATTAGGAAAGGTCAATACATATTGAACAATATATATAATATATATATGTATATATACATGACATTATAAAATATAATCTTGCTGTTATTATGTATTATTGAGGTTTAGATTACCGAAACCCTTAGATTCGGAGTTTCATAATTATGGTGTGCCCAATCTGCAAGGTGCTCTTTGCATTCCCCCAGGGATACAGGAGCTGCTACAAATATTATATTCATTTGCATTCTGTACCTTGAAGACAGTGATACTTTATCCTGGAAATATGAGTTTCTTGGTTTGGGCCACCAGTCAAGAAGTATTTACTGGATAATTTAATACCTTACAAGTACATAATAAATAACATTGCAATTCTTCTTGTTGTTGCTAGGTGCCATCAAGTCAGTTCCCACCAACAAGGACCTTCTGTGCAATAGAACACAACACTGACTGGTCCTGCTCTCTCCTGACAACGTTGCCTGGGCTTCAGCCCTGGTTGCAGCCATGGTGACAATCCATCTTGCTGTTGGCTTCCGCTATTCCTCTGCCACTCCAACTCCCCAAGCATGGTGTCCTCCTCCCAACAGCCTGTCCAAAATGTATATGACCAAATGTGTCCATCCTTGCCCCTGAGAAGCTTTCTTCTTCAAAGACAGATTCGTTCATCATTTTGGCAGTCCATGGTGCCTTTAAAATTCTTCACCAGCGCCACTGGACAAACGATTCTTCTTCAGTCTTCCTTACTCAATGCAACTTTCACCTGCATGTGAGGGAATGGAAAACACCACAGCTTAAGGTAGGTACAACTTTGTCCTCAAAGTTACATCCTTGCTTTTCAACATTTGAGAGAGGTCTTGTGCAGCAAATTTACACCATGCAGCTTGTCTCTGATCTCTTGACTGCTGCTTCCCTGAGTGTTGGTTGTGGATCCAAACACAAGGGCATCCTTGGTAACATCAATGTCTTCTCCATTGACCATGATGTTGCATGTTGGTGCAGTTGTGAGGATTTAGATTTGCTTTACATCAGATTGTAATCCTGACTGAAGGTTGTAATCCTTGGTATTGATCAGCAAGTGATGCAAGCCCTCACTTGCAGCAAGCAAAATGACGTCATCTGCACATCTCAGCCTTCCTCTAATCTTGATGCTGATTCTTCTTCATATAATTCAACTCTTCTATTTATTTGCTCCAGTAATAAGAAAGAGTAGACTTAAAAATGATAATAAATTCAAAGCTGACACATTCCTGGAAATATTTATATATATATTTTTAAATACTTATAGATTATATCTGTTTGAGATAAAAGAAGGAGCATATAAGTAATATTTAAACAATTTTTTAAAAATGTGTTTGGTGATGCTGTTAAATATTTACCAAACATTTAATAGTAAAAATAAGTAGAGAATTAGCAATTTATGAAAATACTTGTATAAAGAAATGTCCTTACTAATTTTTAACCTCACTCATGGAACTATGTGTTAAAATTAGATAGTGGATTTGTGCATATTTTTGTGTCAAAATTGAGGAAAAAAAGTAAAAGCGTAACCTTTCCATGATTGTAAAATACAGGAAATTTCATTAAATGGTGGTGTCAAATAAAATTGGTATAATATTAGTAGAAGGAATATACATTTTATAATTTCTTTTAATTTTAGATATTTCTAGATTAAAGAAACTGTTTGGTACCATGATATCACTTTCCACATAGTGAATTCCAACTCACAACTGCTGCATGAATTTAGAGTCAAGCAGGACTTGAAAGGGTTTTTCAGTGGCTGTGATATTTCAGGAGTAGGTCCTAACATCAGCCTTCACAAGAACCCCTGACAGGAGTTGAACTTCCATGTACAAGTTTCCAAGTAGTCACCAACTTCTTAGTGCTTTGCAAAGGACTTAGGAGACATGATAAAAAATATATATAATTTAAGATTGTATGTTTTCCACTTGCTGAAAGCCTACTGAGGAGCTCTGGTGGCACTGCTAGGGGATTCTGGGCTGCTAACTACAAGGCTGGTTGCTCAAACCTACCAGAGGCTGCAGAGAAGCTTATGCTGTTTCTCCCTAAGGAGTTACAGCCTCAGAAACCCTATTTGAGTCTCTAAGAGTCAGAATAAATTGCTGACAGTGGTTTTTTTTGAGTTTATAAAGAATTTTACTAGGTTAGTTGGTAAAGTTTGAGTAAGATTAACAAATTACATTATAGTAACATATCAACATTTATTTTCCAATTTAATAATCACAATGTAACTATTGTAAATAGATTCCTTGATTTTAGAAAATATTGACTACACTATTAGGGGTTGAAAGAGCATTATGCCTATACGTTATATATAAACAGGCGAATTCATTTAAAAACTGAAATAACATAATAACATACAATGAATATGTATGAGCAATATATGGGAGATTTTTTGCATGTCTTTACAAGTTGTCTACAAATTTAAAGCATTGTCAAAATAAAATTGAAAAAGTAACCAAATTTACCTCCTTGTAAACACATTACTCAATGTGTTGTTTCCACTACTGTTTCCTACTTTCTCTCTCTCAGGTTGAAATAGCAAAACAGAACCAACAGACAAAATTCATGATTAAAGGATTTATTAAGAAAGTTAAAGGGTTGTATTATTAGTGAGAAATGCTCAGGACAGTTGTTTACCAGGATACTTTACAAAGTCCTTTTAGGGATGCTAAAAATACCCACAAGGGCCTTTCGCTGTGCTGGAAGCCTGGAGCAGATGGCATTCAATTCAAGCTTTGTGGTCAGCAAATTCAGCTCCCTGGATTAAGTTCCCGAACCTATTACCCTAAGCCTCACCTGAAGGCCCTCAACTCCCCTTGCGTGGGTAAGCAAGCCCATGTCCTCAATTAATTGGGAAGAGGTACACCAGTTTCCAAGTCTCTTGAGTAAAAGCACACAGTTTTACTTGCTTTGTGAGTTGAGAAATCCGTTCCTAATTCTGGGGTTCCTCCTCTGAGGTTATATCTGTCTTCTGGATCCATGAGGGTCCCTGCTCATGGATCTTGTGGACAAAGGATGCACTCTCCTCCTGCTTCGTGGAGGGCTTATTTTATACATGGTAGAATGGCATTCCAGGGAATTGGGTTTGCAATTACTCACAGGTGAATCCTATACAGTCTCTGCCTCACTTTCGTACCAGACCTATTCTGAGCAAGGTGATTTGGTATGAGTTAGGGACTCTGGTAGTGTAGTGGGTATATGTTGTGCTGCTATCCTCAAGATCAGAAGTTCAAACCCACTAGAGTCACTCTTCAGAGTAAAGAGGGTCTTTCTACCCCCAGATAGGGTTATAGTCTGGGAAACGTCACAGAGAAGTTCCAACCTGTCCTATAGGGTTGCTATGAGTTGGCATCCACTGAATTAAAGTGAGAGAGACTTTGGTTAGGAGAATCACGTGATGCAATTCACTGCTAGTGTTAGTCCAAGGACTAAAGAAACAACTTCATAGACACTCATATGTGTGTAATAAAGAGCTTAATGTCAAAGAGTAATTATAGCTTAAGAAAACATCCCGATCAAGTCCATAAATTCAATATTAACTCTATGTCTTTAAATTCCTCATCAGACTTATGCAACATATGCAATGACAACACATGCAATGATGTCAAATGCAGTGGGTTTAAATCTTGTGGATCCAGTGGCTCTGGAAGCATGTCAGTGCAGCCGTGGGTCTCCACGTGATTCCTTCATGTCTGGGCTCTGGCTCCTGCAGGGTAGCTTTATGTGACTTGTCAACAGAAATGTGTAGGGGAGAGAGATAGAAAGAGAGAAACAGAGAGAGAGAGAGAGAGAGAGAGAGAGAGAGAGAGAGAGAGAGAGAGAGAGAGAGAGAGAGAGAGAGAAGCAGAGAGTGCATTTGGCTCCCAGTGAGCTATTTATCTCCTTTGTGCCTCCAAATGAGATTACCAAGCTGCAACCTGATTGACAGGCTAGACGCTACCCCTCCACAAGTTGACAGGAGATTATGTAACTACCCATGAACTCAGAAAAAATTTTAACAATAATAAAACTGAGACCAGATAATACAAATACACAGTAATACAAATGAAATCCCTGATCCTCTTCAAAAATATTACCCTAAAATCTTAGGTAGCCCATCACTTTCCCTCGACCTGTAGTCGCAACTGTACAATGGAAAGAGTGAAGGCAATAGTGTGCGCCATGTAAGGGGAAAATTAAACCAAGCAATGATCCTGGCTTAATACCTTACTGAAGTGTGTGTTGGTGCCGCATGGGTGTGGTATGTGACAATGCAAGGTGGCTTCTTCCACAGTTACTGTTAGAGACTCAGATAAATACTTACTCATCCCCTATTGTTATTCTAGAGATTTTTGCACTCAAATGGATTTTCATTGTCATGCTTTGTTTTTAATTTGTTGTTTTATATTAGCTTTTCTTTCTACATTTACCTGATTGTTTTAAAACACTTTCAAATATTTATTGGTCATGTACAAAGTGGGTTGAAACCTAAGCTCTATTCCAAAATAATATTGGGGGAAAAATCCAGAAAATTCAGAGGACAATTTGCAAATAATCAAGGTGGATTATTTTGATTAGGGATGTTTGAAAAATTACTAAGTAGTGAGTAATAAAATGTTTGCTTAGTATTTTATTTTCAAATATTTAAAAAGTCAAGGTTAGCTTCATTAGGATATTTAAAATTTAAAACAACCTATTTTGTGTCAACAAGAGAGGTGACATTGTTTTCTCATTACTATTCACCACAAACGATCAGGACATGCTGACATAATTAAGTTCAGATGCAATATGAAAATATACACACAAGAATTGTTTGGTTCTAGTAGTGCACCATTAAGCAAATGTACATGACCTCGTTGCGTACTGTTATGAAAACAAGGAACATCTCTAGAAGTATTTGTACGTAGTACTTTACATAGTATACATACTAACATAAGCAAATTATCACTGCATTAATAGAGGTGTTACCAAAAATTTAATGGTGGAAAAATATAAAATCATCTCAATAGCTGTGCATGCATGTATAATTCGTGTAGATGCTGGAGTTACATTGTTAATCAGACAATAATAGAAGAGATTATAGACATTTCACAACATTGAATGCCATCAACATAAAGAACTAAGGGTTCTGGTTTTGTTTTGTTTTTTATTTCTCCAGAACTTATGAATTATTTTGCTAGTTACCTTTCTGTGACAAAATACATAAACAGTGCTTTATGTTCAATGCATCAAATTGCTTATCCAAATATGTTTAGTTTATGCTTCCATTTGGAAATCTATTTTAAAAACATAAAAGTTCATTTGACTGAATATTTTAGCTACAAACATAGTTTATTTTTGCTTGTTAGAGGATCTTGATGTAGAATTTGAATAATTCTAATAGATATAGCCAGTGCTTTCATCATAATGCTTTGCAAATATACTTGTCAATATTTTTTATGTTGTTTCTCCTGTTATACATAAAATGGGTACATTATGCCTATTCACACCACAGGAATGTTAGTTATAATACCCAAACAAAAGCATCAATTAAACTGGCCTAGACAAACTTAGGAAAAGAAGAGCCAATATGCACCATCGACATTTTTCAGTGAACTCATTACTGAAAACAAAATGTTAGTTTATTAGTGCTGAGGGAACTGGCAGAAAGGGGAAGGCAGTCTTGATTTACCTGTTCCTTAGATAATTCTATCTATATACTATCAGATTGTAAATAATATTTGATCCATTAATAAAAACCTACAATTTATCTAGTAAATCCATAAATATTCTTTTAATAATTTCATATAAACTTGAAAATATTTTCAGCAATTTTTCCCAAAAATATATGACTACTGCTATGCTGAATGTTTACCATTTGGCATTATTGAACTTAACTGTGAATTCATGACACTACAGATTATGTTCCTTTTGTTTTACTGTCTCTTCTTTGTCTCTCTCTTCTTTTAACCATTTTATTGGGGACTCATACAACTCTTACTACAATACATCACTTGAATCAGGCATGTTTGCATATATGTTGCCCTCATTCTTTTCAAGACATTTATGTTCTATTGAGCCCTTGGTGTCAGCTCTTCCCCACCCCCCACTCCCCAGTCCCACCTGTTTCTTCTTAACAGCTGTCTGAGAAGTCCACATGTAACCCAGCCAAGCAATTCTGCCATATTCGCTTTTTTGTCTTGAATAAAAGTTGTGTCTATTCAGGTAAGAAGAAAGAAAATTTGAATACATTGATCTTCTGAATTATGTGTATAAGAAAATCTATAAAACAGATTTTGGATTAGCAAGAGTCAATACGTCTTTATATATATTTGTGAAATGCATTGCATAAATCGATTAAAATAATAAAAACTGGCTGTAGTTAATCTAAGCAATAAAAAATAAACAAGCGAATGAAAATTGCATTGAAGGATTCTGATGAGCTCATGATATTGATGGATTCCCATGAGCTCATGGTATTGATGGAAAAGCAAAGCACAAGATTATGTCCAATATGAGCTATGCAATCTCCATGTATCTAACCAACAGGAATAAACCAAAGGGGAAACTTTATCTCATTAAAATTGCCATCAGATGAACTGAACTCAAAGTACTAAGTATGAGGTCAGCAGATCAAAGCCACCAGCCACTCCTTGGAAGGAAGACAGGGCTTTCTTCTGTAAAGAGTTACAGTCTTGGAAACCTACCCTGTCCTTTACAATCACTATGAGTAAGAATCTACTCAATGGCAGTGATTTTTAGGATTTTTGTTGAGAGTTTCATTAACATACTAAATGTATCACATGCTCCCTATATGGAAATTTTTGTGTAATATTTTTGAGGGACTGGTAGCCCCACAAGAACCATATCCTCTGGGATTTTATTAATTCCTCCCAGACACTTATGGACCCATTATTAGATGGACTAACACATGGTGGGCATATAAGATACAGTAATGCTATAAGCACACTGCACTCTGGAAGTACACTTTGCTCTTTATTTAACAGAATATTGATAAGCACTTTAAATAAAATTATTTTTGTTATATGCTATTGAATTTATTCCAACTCACAGGAGCCCTGTAGGACTGAAAAGATCTATGTATGGGTTTTCCTAGACTCTAAGTCTTTAAAATTAGTTGGGTCTTTTCTTCCAAGGAAGTGACTTTTGAGTTCCCATCTATGGCATTTTGGCTACCAGTGGAACATTTCAACAATGCAGCAGTAGGGCTCTTTAAAAAGTACTACATAGGTTAAATTTGAGCACCTCCACAGAGGAAAAATTATTCTGACAGTCATGGAGCAATTTCCAAAATCTGAATCAATTCTCTTATTCCAATACTTAAAATTGCCATATAAATAACACATTCCAAAGAAATTTATACCAATCACAGGACTTCTGTATAAAGCTTATGTGTAATTTATGTCCTATACAGTTTTTATAAAGTAAGTATATTTCTCTGTAAAGAAAATCACTTTTGGAAATGATTAGTGATTAAATGGGTGCTCCTATTTAGAATAAAAATATTTTGTTTTGTGGTAATTTTATTATAGTAATATAGAATAATTATTTGAATTTTGCTTTCTAATTTTAATAAATGTTTGATTTTTCACTCTAGAGATCTCAATACACACTTCTTATGATGACTCTTTAGGTATTTGAGATAGAAAAGGGACAACCAGTCTTCCACAAGATATAAACTCTTCTGAATTCAAATCAGATGTTTCTATCATATGAATGAGATTCCTGTACTTTATTTGGATAGAATTTTTTTTAATTTGATGAAATTAAATAAAAACTAAATTTATTCTCTGTTTATCTGACAGGTTTTCTGAAATATTTCTGTACCAAAAGTACTTCCTTAAGATATATTTTGGAAAATAAGCTTGGGAATATATTAAATGCCAGCTTTGGTTTATCAGTGTGTTCTGTTGTTGCTTATGTCATTGAACCAATTAACTAGTGGACCTAAGAGACTAAAATATATGAAAACTGTAAGTTATTTATTATTAAATAAACAATCAAAGTACTACTTATCCTGAGACACAATTACAATTCAGGTCACAAAGAGACAAAGTTTTCCTTGTAAGTAGTTTTATTGCGGAGGGTTTATCGAATTCAGTGTTTTTATTTTTTAACATATTCAACTACTACCAATGCACAACTTTTAAAAAAGCTTTGACTAGTATTGTTTACTAATAATACTAATTTTTACAAAGAAAATATTTACAAAGTTGATCCTTTTTACAAAAAAAATGCAGGGGGAAATTGTAAAATTCTATTAAATTTTAATTAAGGAAATATTAATCTTGGCTTTTACTTTAGCAATATTGAAAATAAATGATAAATTATATGTATCAATCTTATATTTCAAATGTTATATCCAATAATTAAACTTAAATTTCTATTTTGTAAGCTCTCAGAAAAGAATATGAGCAAGAGATTATTAGATAGGCCTATGAAATAGATTATCATATATAAATAAAATATATCGGTTAACTTTAATTTGATTAAATAAAACAAGTTCTCATTGCAGAAAACACTTGCCAATTTCATTATCAGTTGAGCAGAATCAGATTGTTTTAATTACGGTATATTCAGATATGTAAATAATAACATTTTAAAATACCATTAAGCATAATGGATTAAGCAGTTTATTTTAAAAAGAAAAGTAAACTAAAATAGAATGGTATAATTAATAAATAATTGTGCTGAGTATGATATAATACAATTATGGGTAGTCCAAAAATATTGCTACTGGGATGCCATTTCATACATCTATGAGTTTATTCTAAGCCAAATAAGTTTAAATATGTCTTTACAACTCTATACTTCTCTTAGTGGTATATGTATATTATTCTCAATTCATTTCCTTTTTAAAAAAGGGTTTTCTGGAACCATGCATAAATATGAGTGTGTCATCAGGGATAATATCAATTTTTAATATTACTATTATTATCTTCTCAAATTACAGAAGTTTTGCAATAAGTTTCTGGGCATGCTGCCTCACATAAAGCACTGTTTTGTAAATACTGCAGCTGTTTTAAGGAAACGGGTGTGCATCAGGAGCTAATGACAATGAGCACAAGAAGACTGTTCTGAAATTGATTGTGGAAATGATTGCTCAAGTCTTCGTATAAATAAATAAGCAATTAAACTGTATGATATGTGAAGGACATCCAGTTAAATTCTAATTAAAATAATAAGATGAAGACCTCAAAAATATAGTTGATTAGTTACCTGGTTCAATGACATTTCAGCAGGGAATGGTGGCTGTATTTTGGAATTAAAAATAACAAATAATGTGTATTTTGCTGAAAGACACATCATGCTCACAGAGGCTTAGTATGAGAAGGTTAAAGAAAATGAAAACTGCTTTGGTGAGAAAAGGTCTGCAAGGTGCTAATTTTTCATCACAATGTACCTATACAATCAAGGGTAGCCAAAATCTTCTTGTAACATTTCATGTATCCTCTGGTCCTTTTTGGATAGCTGCCTCTTGAATCATGCACAAGTTCTGAATGAGTACAATCAAGTGTTCTGCAATCCCTATGTTTCTCAAAGTTATCCCTAGTCTGTTATGATCGACATGCTTGAATGCCTTGGCATAGTCAGAACAAATAAACTACTCTATGGTAGTCTTGGTTGTCAGTCATGGTCCACCTTATATCAGCAATGACATATCTTGTTTCATATCTTCTGAATTCCATCTGAACTTCTGGGAGTTCCTTGCAATGTACTGCTGCAATCATTATTGGATGACCTTCAGCAAAATTTTACTTGCATGCAATATGAATGACATTCTTCAATATTTTGAGCATTGTTTTGTCACTTTTCTTTAGAAATGGAACAAATCTAGATTCCTTCCAGTTAGTTGGCCATGTAGCTATCTTCCGGCTTCCAGTGTTTCTTCGGCTTTCTGAGAAATTTCCTGGAGCCTTGGTGTTTAGCCAATGCTTTCAGTGCAGCTTGAACTTCTTCCTTCAGCAACAATGTTTTTTTTTTCTCATATGCTACCTCCTGAAATGGTGGCTTGTTGACTAGTTCTTTTTGGGTACAATGACTCTGTATACTCCTGTATGATTCAATATTTTTCCCATAGAATCTTTCAAGATTACAACTACAGGCTTACTATTTTTTAAATAATTTTATTCAGGGCTCGTACAACTCTTATCACAAATCATCCATCCAGCCATTGTGTCAACCATTTTTGTACATTTGTTTTCCTCATCATTCTCAAAACATTTGCTTTCCACTTGAGCTTTTGATGTCAGCTCCTCATTTTCCCCCTTCCTCCCTGTGACCCCTTCCCCCATAAACCCTTGATAATTTATAAATTTATTATTATTTTGTCATATCTTACACTGTCTGATGTCACCGTTCATACACTTTTAATCTTTTTTCCCTTTCAGTTTAAGATGTGATGAGCATGATCTTCCCTTTAGCTTTTCTAACTCTAGATCTTTGCACATTTCATTATAATATTTAACTTTGTCTTTCTTGGCTGTGCTTTGAAATTTCCCTTGGCTTCATTATTTCTTCCATTTGCTTTAGCAATGCTACAATTAAGAGCAAGTTTCAGAGTTTCTTTGAACATCCTCTTTGGTCTTTTCTTTCTTTCCTGTCTTTCTAGTGACCTTTTACGTTCTTCATAAATGATGCTCTTGAAGTAGCTATGGGTTAGGCTGTTAACTGCCAGGTAAGGAGTTTGGAACCACCAGTTGCTCTCCAAGAAACAGAGGAGGTTTTCTGTTCCCATAAAGAGTGACAATCTCAGGAACCCAAAGAGGCAGTTCTACTTTGTTTTAAAGGGTCAATGTGAGTCAGAATAAGCCAGTAGCACTAACGGTGGTTTGTTGGTGGAGGTGTCTTGAGTTCAAAGTATGATTCTCAACTGTAGGACTAGCAATTTAAAACTCCCAGCCTCTCTCCTGACAAAGATAGGGCCTTCTACTCAGAAAAAAGTTTGATAGTGATGCAACCAACTAGGTCACTTCTCTGATGGCATTGTCCTATGAGCTGGTCCTGACTACCTGACAGAGGGAGATTTTATATCGAAATCAAATGTCCTCAGCTTTACATCTGTACTATTAAGATGCATGGCCTTACCCATTTTACAGGATGAACCCATACTAAATTGGGATTATTATAAATCGTGGTGGTTTTTCCAATATAGACTGGCCTGGGATTTTAAAATTAGAAGCAAAAAGACAGTATCTTTCTGGAGGAATTTACAAAATCAACATATATTTCTCTCCCCTCAAGGATTATATGAAATGTCTACATTTCTAAGAATGAGAAAAAACATAAAGATCTAAAGAGAGTGCACATTCTTTGGACAAAAGTGTGGTATTTTGGGGAAATGACTGAAGCATCTGCCGGGAGGAATTTTGAAATGAGCATGTTTGCATCTAATGGAAGGAACTTTTCTTGGTTCAGAATTTTCAAAGATAAGTCACTTGCAAATTAAATTTGAGAAAAAGCAAGAATAATGAAGTAGCCTATTTTCATGGTAAATTGTTTGACCGTATTCCTTACGTACAAAAATGAGGGAAAAAAGTGAAAATCAGACATCTTCCCTGGAAATTAAAAGAAGAAATTGACTAAAGAACACATTCTTTTAATTTCTCAGATAACAATGTTGGCTGATTTTTACATGAATATGATCCTCTTTGATCATATTCCTGCAAGTAAAGAAACCCTTAAGGTTAATTCATTGTAAATAGTATAAGTACATGATTAATGTTTTCAGTAATAGTATCTGTAAAAGATGATTTTATCCTTAATATGCTGACAAATACTAATAGTTGTTATTCATTCTGACCACATGTGTGCAGCTCAGAACTGCACTCAGTGGGGATTTTAGAAGCAGGTTGTCAGGGCATGCTTTCAAGATGCATCTGCATGAGTTTAGTTACTAGCCAAATGTTTAATCATTTGCATCATTCAAGAAAATAATTTGATGAAACTCAGATGTAAAGCAAAGTGCCTAGAATGCGCAAACTGGCATTGTCCCATGATTTAATAGTTCTATAAATGCAGTTTTGGCTTAAATCCTTTAAAAATGTAGAGTTAATCTTTGCTAATATGTTGGGCCTAATTATTTTTCTGTGTACTCTTAGATATACTGCTTCAGTAATTTTCCCTCAATAGTCTGTAAAATTAAATAATAGTGACTTCTACACAATGTTAGTGTGAATTTTAGGAGAAAATATTTGCTCTGAGAAGTAGTGGGTTTCCAAAAAGTATTTTGTGGCTTTTCTGTGTCTTTCTACTAAATGTAGAAAGTAAGTATATCATAAGACTGACAATTTTTTGGAGGCTTATGAATATTTGTATCCTTCCTTTGTTATCATTTCTTTACAAAATAATTGTCAAGCAACATTTGCACAGACTTGCTAATGCGGTGGTGAACAAAATTTACAAAGGCAGTGGTGGTATGAAGGTTATACCCCTGTATCTTCTGTTCTTCACTCATTACTGGGTCTTTTCTCGATCATCCATTCTCTATGTGTATTTTCAGAATATTGTGACCAGGTTCCAAAAGACAATTCTTGCAAAATACAAATACCTTGCATGCTAACTGGAATGTGAAGGATAGAAACACAATTTGTCAGCAATGCTGCCTGTCAAGTCACCTGGGCTATAATAAAGAGATTCCCTATTTGACTATTATTCCTATAATTATTATTAGTGGTTGTGGTCCCTTTTGGCTCTGAATCTTAGAAGAAGAAGTAGGAGGAGCAAGAGGAGGAGGAGGAATCTGGGCATTCCAGCATCACTGGGAACTAAACTATGATGTTTCCATATGTCTCATTATACTTTACATTTTTCTGTGATAATCATAGTGCCAGGTTTTCATTTTCTTCCTAATTGAGGAACCAGAAATTGTAATTCCATTCAAAAAATATTCAAGTCACAATGTTAGCAATAAAAACTAATCATAGCATATTCTATTAACTCTCCTAGATTAATATTCATTTATGCCACAATGCTGTCAAAAAGATTTTCTAAGAGTTATTAATGTACAACTGAGAAAGAGAATAGATAGTTCCATTTACAATATTAAGTTTTGACATATTTGTCCACTTAAAAATAACCAGTTAAGATGTAGCTGTTAGATGCTGTGAAGTGTGTTCTACACATGGCAGCATCATGAACAACAGAAGCACACCTTTATGGCCTCGCACTGTTCTCATCATTACTAGGCCGCAGCCCCTGGGCCACTCACTCCACCTCACTCTGCTCCTTTCCTTTGCTGCTCCTGTACTGAACCAGGAACGGGGCCCTGCTCCAGGGAATAATCATACAAGATAGCATGTCCAAATTACACAAGACAAAAATCTCACCATCCTTCATCTGAGGAGCACTCCAACTGTCCTTCCAAAACAGATTTGTTCATTCTGCTGGCAATTTGTGCTAATATAAATATTCCTCACCCACATCATAATTCAAATGTATCATTTCTTCTGTCTTTCTCATAAGAGAGCTATGTGAGGTGATGCCTGACAGTCCCCTGTTTCATGTCCGCTCACTGCCATTGAGTCCATGTTGACTCATAGTGAGCCTATAAGACAGGGAAGATTGGCCTCTGGGTTTCCAAGGCTGAGTTCTTGGTGGGAGTAGAGAGCGCTGCCTTGCTCGCTCAGAGCAGCTGGTTGATATCCAAACCCTGATCCAACGAGTAGCAGCCCAGGACATCGCCACTACACCCTAGGGGTTCCCTATGGGAAGGAAGTTAAAACTCCATGTCAGGTTCGCCCATGGTCAATTTCTATGAGGCTAAGGTCATGCATGATACACTCCATGAACTTTCTACCAATTATTACAGCAACTTCTCACCCCATAGCTTTAAATTTCAGCTGTCTTCTCTAATTCATTTCTATGGCCTAAGAGGAAAATTATGGAGCTTATTAAGGAAGAAGTTACCAATCTTACAAATGTTCAGCTTTCATTTAATCAGACTGTGTAACCCCTTCTCAGCTATGCCCACAGGCAGGCCTCTCTTTTGTTTTTGGCCTGTGAGCTCCATAGCACATTGACCTCTGCCCTGTCCACACAATATAACAAAGCCCTTTTGGGTATTTTCAATAAATATTTAAAGGGCTTGCCACTCCTTCAGAAGCCTCAACCCGAAGGGGGTGAGCTCCACCTCTGCGTTCAACAAGTGAGCTTTCCAATTCACTCCATGGAGGCACTGTCCCACACCCTCCTCCTGTCTGAAGACAAGCAACCCCTCTGCTTTATGGCCGATGAATGTGCTGCTCTCTCTCACGCGCTTGCGTGTGGTTCTGCTGCTGCTACTCCTCTGCGCTCCTCCGCTGCTCATTTGGCATCACAGCTGCTCCGGGAGGCTTCCTGCGCGGGCATCTTGCGGTTCAAGGGAGCATGCTCCACTCGTGGTTCCCCACTCGTCTTGAGTTATCAAACCGTACCCCTTCTGCTGCCAGAAGACACGTTTCCTACCCAGCAGGGTCATTCACAATAACCCTGTTAACAGTCCCTCAGATACGGATCATATATTTATCAATATCTTCTATCTTCTCCTAACTAGAGTCACCAGGATAATAAGCCATTTTAGAGTTACAAAAACTATGAACAAAGGAGCCATATCAGGTCACTCGCTGCGCTGTAGTCTTCCTTATTCATTGTTCAGCTTTCACATGTACATATGATGTGGGTGTATACAATATACATATGTGAAAGCTGCAATGTGTGTATATATATATATATGATTTGTTTTTCAGACTTACTGGATCAGTGGAACTGTAGAGTAGTAGATTCTTGGGGAGCCCCTAGAACTATTGCCTTAAGACACCTCATACACTTTGATCTGAACTACACCTGGATGCCACCTTCCGCTAAATAACAGTCTTGATCATAAATATTATGATATCTGAATACTGTTTTCCTTTTATAAAGAAACAAAACAAACTAACAGTCATCTTTTCTGTGGCTAACTGCTCAGTAGTTACCATAGAGCAAGATGAAACATTGGGAGGAGGAGGTTTTCCACAGCACCTGTAGGCAAGCATGCACAATAGAACAACTGAAATGAAAATTCTCCCGCCATGTGGAAGCTATAGGGAGTGCCATGGAGTAGCACTTGTTGCTGTTGTCATGTGTCTCACGTTGGCTCTGACTCCCAGCAAGTCTGAGTAACACAGAATGAAGGACGAGCAGGACAGTTGTTCTTGTGTTTGAGCCCATTGTTGCTGTCACTGCGTCAATCCATCTTGTTGAGAGCTTACCTCTGTTTCCTCCCCTCTCTTTGACCAGTCATGATGTCCTCCTTCAGGGGCATTCCTGACATGTCCCAAGTATGTTTCACCATTCTTACCTCTCAGGAGCATTCTTACCTCTCAGAAGCATCCTTACCTCTCAGGAACTATACTTGTGCCAAGAAATTTTGTCTGTCCTTTTGACAATCAATGGCATTTAAGAACATAATTTGCAGTATAAAATTTCATCAAACAACTGATAAATATTTTAATTTTTAATGTTCATAATGTCATATGTGATAACTGACAAGACAAAACACATACCCACTGAGACTCTAACAACAGAAGTTTAAATATATTTTTGTGGATTTTAGTTGCATTTATCCTTATATTAGAAGAATAAGATAATCTCAAGTAATTATTGCATTAGTTGCAGAAAGAAATTTCAAAGGATTAGAAGAGTGCAGGAATCAAAGGATTCTGTAGATTAACGTCTGGATCTCAAATAATAGGAATGCATATATATATTAATTGCATATCAGAACCTTTGTAGGTAACTTTCAAAATAAACATCAGACAAAGACGATTCGCTTAAAGATTAGTTATATAAAATTGAACAACAACAAAGACCATGAAATGAAGAAGCAAATAAGTAAATAAGACTAACTACAATGTAAGACACTGAAATTTGCATAAAGGAAATATATTAAAAGAATATTTAATTTTAAGGAAATTTTATTGCAAGAATACCATAGTACTATGAAAATCAACAAAACCTTTATTATTGCATGAGGCCACTGATAGTCAGTTTGTTAAACTGTGATGACAAAGCTGTGAAACCAATATTCTCAGTACCATCAGGATCCTCCATGAAGGGCAGGTTTCAATGAACCTTTGAGAGTAAGATGATGAGGAAGACAAAAAAAAAGGCCGAAGTTTGTAGCATTAAAAAAAAGGGAGCTTGATGAAATGAATCAAACATGCAGTGAAGATGTATTGATAATTATTGGTGTTTGGAATGTGAAAGTTCCGGGGTGGGAGGCACTAGCATCAGTAGTTCATTGTACTGATAGAAAAAAACAAAAGAAGAGATGGCAGAGTTTTGTAGGACAGAAGACTTCTTCATTGCAAATAACTCTGGTCAACAGCATGAATGGCCATTGTACACATAGGCACCATTAGATGCAATACACAGTAATCAAATTAACTACATCTGTGAACTCAATGGAGCCCTGGTGGTGTCGTGGGTATGTGGCCCACATGGTTTGCAGTTTGAAACTACCAGCTGTCCCATGGGAGGAAGACTGGGCTTTCGACTCCCTTAAACACTTAGTCTTGGAAACCCTCCACCGAAAGTTATGAGTCAGCATTGACTGATGGCAGCCAGTGAACTCAATAACAATAAATATGGTTTTGGTTTGGTGAATGCAATGGAGAATCTCAACATCAACAACCAAAATAAGGCCAGAGTCAACCGTGAAAGCCGTTATCAATAGCTCATATGCACATTAAAGTCCAAACTGAAAGAAATAAAAAGTCAAAGGAAGTCAAAGTACAAACTTGAGGATATACAACCTAGACGTAAAAACGTTAAAAAAAACACGTAAAAATGTTTTTAAAAAAACGTAAAAATGTAAAAAAAAAAAAAAGAATAGAGCTGGCACATTGAACATTGATAACTAAAGATAGGTCAGTGGGAAAGGGCATCATGAACATTAAAGAAAAAGATTGCAAGTAGTCTGATGAAATCGGTGACAATGTCAACCTTTTCTCTGCTTCTCCTGTTGTTGTCTATTGACCCAGTTATGAAGATTTGGGTTTTCTTTACATTCAGTTGTAATCCAATTGAATGCTGTACTCCTTGATATCCATCAGCAAGCATTTCAAGTTCTTCTCACGTTCAGCAAACGAGGTTGTGTCATCTGCATATCTCAGGTTATTAATAAGCTTTCCAACAATTCTAATGCCACACATTTCTTCATAAAGTCTGGCTTCTCAGATTATTTGCTCAGCATACAGTTTGAATAAATCTAATGGAAGGAAATGAAACTGACCCGTACCATTGCTTTATTTTAAAACAAACATTATTCTCTTGTTCTGTTTGAATTACTGGCTCAAGGTCCATGTAAAGGTTCCTCATGAGCACCAGGAAAGTTTCTAGAATACACAGTCTTCTTTTATTACCCACAGATTTTATGATCCACCCAGGCAAGTGTCTTTGTATATTCAATAAAATACATGCGAACCTTATTCTGGTATTCTCTGCTTTCAGCCAATGTCCATCTGACTTCAGCAAAGTGTCTTTCCACACACTGTTCTGAAATCAACTTGTATTCATGGCAGTCCATTGTCGTACACTCCTGCAACTGTTGTTGAATTATCTTCAGGAATATTTTATTTGCCTCTGAGATTAATAATAATGTTTGATAACTTCCGATCTCTTTTGGGTCACCTTTCTTTAGAATGGGTACAGATATCGATCTCTTCAAGTCAGTTGGCCAGGTAGCTCTCTAGCAAATTTCTGGGTATAATGGAGCAAATGCTCCCAGTGCAGCATCAGCTTGTTGCAATGTTTTAATTGATACTCTGTCAATTTCTGGAGGATTCCCCTGGTACCACCCCCCTCAAATGTCTTCAATGCCCTGGGTTTTCTATTCCCTTAAACAGTTACAATCTTGGAAACCCACAGCAGATATTTATGAGTCACCATTGACTGAGGGTAGCCAGTGAACTCAAGGCTAGTGAGTTTGGTTTTGATTTAGAGAATATGATGGAGAAGTTCAACAGCAACAACCAAAACAAGGCAATGCAACTTACACTTTTTCCTTCAGCATTGCCTGTTCTTGATCACGTGCTACCCTCAAAATGGCTGTATGTTGACCAGTTCCTTTTGATACAATGAGCTTTGCATTCCTTCTACTGTCATTTGATACTTCCCATATCATTTAATATGTTGCCCATAGACCCCTTCAGTATTTTAGCATGAGACTTTTTTAACCTTCTGTTCTCTCAGCTTCAGATAGGCTTAGTATGTTCTTCCTTTTATTTTTCTAGTTTCAGATCTTGGCACATTTAAGTATAACACTGCTCTTTGAAAATTTCTGTTTAGCCTTTTCTTCATTTCTCCCATTATTAAGCTATTCTATGTTAAAGAGAAAGTTTTGGTGTTTGGGGACATTTATTTTGTTCTCTCATGTTTAAAAAGAAATTCTACTTTTTGTATGTATGGTGTTTTACTGCCATCAGGCCGCCTGTCATTAGTGTTGATGGCATCAAATACGTTTTTAAGAGATTCTCTAAATTCTTTATTGCCAGTTGACCCTTGGAGTCATTAGCAGCCTGCCATCTGATATACCAATCTTGGCTACACTGGATTTTTCAGCCAGAAGCCTGACCTGCTGACCTGAGATTCATTGTTCTCTGCATCACCCAGCCCATGATCTTTTAAAATTTATATTAATATTTCCTAGCTCATCAGCGCTTCAGCTTAATATCTGACTCATGAAATTAAACCAAACTGAACTTACCCAATTCTACAACTGTATGAGCCACTTTCTTGATATAAGTGTCTCACATATGTAATAGAGTTTTATAGAGAAGCAAAACCAGTGATAGGTACATATATGATATGCAATATACATATGCCATTGGGCCACAAAACCAGTGGTATGTGTATAATTGATTTTTCTTCTCTACAGAGTCCAGCCTAAAATAGGAGGGATATGTTCAAGTTTGTGTTTTGGCTTTCATAGACCTGTCTTAATTTTCTTCAGCTTCAACCTGAATTTATATATGAGCAATTGATGATTTGTTCCAGAATCAGATTACTGCATCCTTTTAGCTAATAACAGCTTTAGCACCACAAATGTAAATTTGATTTATGCATATCCCCTTTGATAAATTCCACACATGTAATCACTGCTTGTATTGTTGACTTTATGCCACTTAAAAATTTTAAATTCCAATAATCAATAATGATTAATGCATCTTAATTTCATGTTTGATCAATTTTGGACTAAATGATCTGATAAAATTCTTCAATATCTTCATCACTATCTTTATTCATTTGAATATAAATCTTAGTGATAGCTGTAGCAATCGAACTTCCTTGTAGGCACATAGAGATTGTTCTGTAGCAGACAGCCTTGTACCTCAGCATCTTTCTTGAAGTATTACTTTTACCTACAAAGTGAACACATCACTCTTTTTGTCACTACTATGAAAATAAACTACATTATTTTTGATACCAAATGACCGATACCAGTTCATGTTTGCCTACTTAGTCCTAAAATATTGGTATTTATGAGTTCCATTTGATTTTTTACAATATCTAATATGTCTAGATGCAGATTTAATACAGTCCACATTCCATTTATTGATGGATGTTTGTAGTTATTTCTTCTCATTTTGGATCATTCCCCACCAGTAAATGAAGGTCCAGAAAACCTTAGTCCACACAAGGCTTTATGGTGAGTCTTCTTTGAAGAGGCAGCTCTTTTCCTAAGGGGTTCATCTTTTGGCATTTCATCTGGAAATGTTCCAGTTCTATTCATAATGTTTCAGTGGCCAATGCCTGAGAAGTGAAAGCCTATTCATATTCAGAATCCATCCTTAATCTGGAAGCTCAATTGAAACATACTCACCTTGGGTGAGCCTGCTGCCATTTGAACTACTATGACTTAGTGTCCAGTACCACAGCAACATGCAAGCCTGCACAGCAATTCACATGAACAGATAAGTTAATAGGTTACATTTTGGTTTCAGAAATACTCAGGTCACAGTTCTTTCAATGAAGTCAGCCTCTTCTCAGTCATGTGCGTAAGTAAGCCTCTCTGGTTCTTGGTCTCTCAGCCAAACCCTTTTGGCCTCTGGCTTGCTTGGCCAATATTACAAAGTTGTTTTAATGTGGCCAATAACTTCTCAAAATATAGCCCCCTCCACCATAAGCATATCCCTAAGATTCTTGCCTCTAGCTCCATGAGTCTGTAAACCCAGCTCCCTATATTAGGTGATCGGGAACCCCATTCTGCAAGCAAGGCTCCTGCCTGAGAGAGCTTAGCCTTATTTGCCTCATGGACCCCCACACCCACCACACTGCCTCAGCTTCTGGCTTTTGACTGTGCTGTTGCCACCCCTCTACCACTTTTCTCATGCCACCGTTTCTGTTGCAGTTTGGGAATGGTCCTTGCACGGGGATGTCAGGGTCTAGGGATGCATGCCTGGCTCTTTATTCTTGAAGGCAGACACCATCCCCCTGATCCTGCCCCCTACCCTCCCCACATAAAGTGATCTACTTTTGCTGCTGAGATGGCTCAATGTCTAGCAAACAGGATGATAAAATATCTCAATCCCCACATTAGAGTTCAAATGTTTTACTTTCACTATTAACTGTTGAAAATCACCTACAACTAAATCCTATCAGTATCTTCCCCACCTCTTTCACCTACATTCATTTAAACAAATTATTTGCAGGAGTTAAAAAGACTATAACTACCAGAGTTGCATTACATAATTCACTGCACTGGACCTAGCAAGAAACCAAAAAAGAAATCCTTATGTTCATTCACTGGGAATTGGTGAACAACATATTTTAAAGAGACCTGGTGGTGTGATAGTCAGGCATGTGGCTGCTAGTCAATAGCTCAGGAAGGCTAAGAGGAGTTGCTATGTCAAAGAAAAGAGCTAGCCATGTGCTCCGCGAAAGACTACAGCTAAACACCTCCTCGGAGAAGTTCTACGTTGTCACATGTGGTCACACTGGGTTGGAATATGCTCTAAGACCTCTACTAATAGACATCATTTTAATTATCAAGTAACTTTCAATTACATCTTAAATTAGTATAATACTTTTATAGAACTTGATAGAAATATATAGATTCCCAAATACCATTCAGTGTCCTTTGGAAAAAGATTTCACTTTTATAATTTCCATCCTTTTTATACTTAACATGCATATCAGTTTCTAAAACTACAAATGCTACTGTCATTCCTGCTGATATGACCTGGGACCATATTTCTGCTAGCCTATCTTTCCAGCTGCGGACATCAATTATTTACCCTAGGGCAACTTTCCTATGACTGTATTTTGGGTCCAGAAGAAGAATTTCAATTTTTCTTGTTTAGAGAGTGATAACCCTGATAAACTCATTTCAGTTTCTCACGTTCATTAAGAATTGCCAAGAAGATGACAAAAAAACAAAAAACACCTCGGTGTCTAAATAAGCTGCATTACAAAAATGTCCTTTTTTTTTCAGCTAGAGATTTAACTTCATATGTGCCCAGAAAGGCAGCTGCTATTAATCCTCTCTGACTAATCATGAACAGCCGGAGTTGTTGAGGCTCAGGTCATCCAGCTGGTGTGTGGCTCACACTGGTCTCCAGATTTCTACTTCAGGGCTCTTTTAAACTCACCAAAGTGCCATCAATTTTTAATCTTCCATAACAAATCCTTGTTGCATTTAAAAAAATGTATATCTGAGGTCATGAAAAGTTTATTCCACTCTGCGCCCTTTCCATCCCCTTCACAGTTTCTGATTCATCAGGAGTCCCAATCAAACGAACAAAGGCAAGCTCCTTGCTTAATGATTTCCAGGTTTATTTCTTCTATTGATTGAGTGATTTTTCTGTGAGAACTTACTCTTAACCTTCCTGTCCATTTACAATTAACTCTTCAGTTTAGGTTTCACGTTGATGCAGACTATGCATTAATTAAAATAGTATATTTCAGTTAATTTTACATATATTCTTTATAGTAAATATATCAGTTAAAATATAATTAATTATAAGTTCCTTATATACACTGCTTATTGATTGCAATTTGTACTACATTCTTCCCTGCGTGGAGCAAAAGTTAAGTTCAGGACTACAAGAAAAAGGTTAGACCATTTGGCACTCCTCAGAGGCACACTGGAGATCAGAACTAGGGATCCGCTTCCAAAAGGTCACAGTCTTCAAAACCTTATGGAGCAGTTTGCCTCAGAACACATGAGCTCACCAGGAGGCAGACTCAAGGGCTAACAACGTACAATACCATTTGGTATTACTGAGCACTTGAAAAAATATTAACAGTGGATTAAATTTCAATATGGCTATATGTGCATATGAGTAATATTCATATGTATAAAGGATCTCTACTGGTTCCATAATTAATCAAAGGACAGTTAATAAAAACATCAGCAATTCAAGCACACTGGCCACCTGTGGGTTTAAAAAAAATAGAAGGTCTGCTCCCATAAAGACTGAAGCCTAAGGAAGCGTAAAGGGCCATTCTATAGCTTCCTTATACAGTTGCTATGAGTTGGATCAGTTCTACGGCCATAACATCACGTACATAGTATGTACCTACCGAGAACTCTTGAATAAAACTTGGAAGATCAAGGTAGGAATTTTTTTCACTGGCTGACTTAACACAGATATCTATAGCAGCAAGTTAAAACTAGCTTAGTATGATATGATGACAGACATCCTTGTTACCTGTTACTTCTGTTTCTTTATTTCTTGACTATCTGTTCTTGACCATTTATTATAAGTAGTTAAACATTTTTCTGTATACTATTTGGGCTTTTGTGTTTAGAGCAGAGAAGAAAATACTGCCAACTTCATAAGATTGGTAAATAATGAAATGTAGTTAGTACAGGTGAAAAAAATGTTTAAGTAGCATGAACTCTGTTTAATTATTTTTCATCTATATAAAGACACATCTTTCCACACAAAAGGACAGAAACAAATAACAAGTGATCGTATCATCATTATAGTATTAGATGGAAAATTAAATTCACATTCTTGAAGAATGGGTTAGTGGAGAAAGCTCATTCACTGACCCTGTGATTTATTAGATTGATCTTTTGAAAATTGATTGGCTATGTCTTAAGCTCAAGGCACATGGGCTTTATGGTGCTCTTCTTAACTGGGCGTTGGGAGATCAGTGCATTTTGAAATTTTCGTAAAACTTGGAAAACACCACGTTCTTCAAGGAGCCTAGTATGGACGCTTTCCCCTCAGCTGAACTAATTAATTCTAGGAGAAACTGGAAGCCAGGACGTGTAGCTCCAGTATGGAAAGGCATCTGAAAGACTCTCAGAAATGCACTCTGTTCTGTAGAGGTGAGATTTACAGTCTTGAGTGTAGCTTATCCAGTCCCCTCTGGCCAAGCACTATTCACTATTGATGCATATGCCAGAGAGAAGCTGAGAGAAAGCTTGCTCTTGATTTTTGTATCACCTCCCAGAGACCCTTGGAGTTTATTTCATTGAATTTCACCATCGCTATATAATTTAGACATTATTCATTTTCTTAGGAGAAGGAAATTGAGGATACAATGTAAAGTACATTTTCAACAAAAAGGTAAAATGAGTAATCAGTGGAGGTGAGTTTGAATAGCATTCTGTGTGACCACAAAGCTACATTTACCCTAATATAGTGTTTTTTCCTCAACAATATTGGACAAAATATTTTACCAAGAAGGAAACTGTAGTTTTGAGAGATTAGCTGATTTCCAAGTGATCACAGCTTATAATTTATCTTATCAGGTTAGGGACAAATTCTCTTGAGATTCTCTTTTTTTTAATGTCTGTAACAAAATTTATCCCTGAGACTCACCAGAGGAACAGGGCCCATGAGTTACAGTGTCTCTGTGGCAGCGTTTTGGGCCAGGGCCAGCCATGGGTAGGGCAGGCACTGACTTTGACACAGCTGCAGATCTCTTTAGACTCTAAATCAAATATTTTCCCACTAAATTGTTCTCTATAGTTCATGGAAATATAGAGAACTGTCTCTATTTTGCATCAGCCAAATATGAGAATTGAATTTCATACTTAAATTTAGCTTGCTACTTGATATTGTAAGCAGCAGCAAAAAAGAGGAAGTCCCCCAGGAAAAGGAATTGACACCGTGGCCACAATGGGCGCGGGCACAGGCACAAATGTGAGGATTGCGCAGGACAAGGAAGCACTTCTTTCTGTTGTACGTAGGGTTGCTATGGGTCAGAACTGACTTAATGGAGCCTAACAACTTTATATTGCAAACATTGGAAATATCGATTTAAGCCTTAGTGTATACACTCACACACACACGCAAACACATATAAACATATATATGATACTGTATAGACTACTGTGTTTATGATGCTATATAGAAAGTATTATATATACAATGCAACATATACTAAATATACGAGGGTATACACAAATTAACTGGAAAATAGCTCTGCTGGGTGGAGCATTCGTAATTCGCATTTTTCCCTGCTACGGTAGTCTGGGTGCTTTAAATAAACAAATCCACAGAAACTCATGTATAAGAGAGACTTTTATATAAAGGTTAAGTGTGCATCAAGAAAACATCCCAACCTAGTGCTGCCCAAGCCCACAAGTCCAACATTAACATATTAATCCATATGTCCGACACCAATCCATAGTCCGCCTCCATCTCACAAAACAGACGCAATGATGCTGACTGCAGGAGGAAAGCCGAGCCAGTGAATGTGTAAACATCTCAGCGCTGTCAGGGGTCTCCACATGGCTGCTCCAGCAGCTAGGGCTGCAGGGGGGTAGGTCCATGTGGCTTCTCCTCAAAGATGTCTTGCAGGAAGTGAGCCTTGCAAGCTGAAGCAGAGACCTGTTAAAGCAGCCGCACCCTGGTGCGATCATCACAAAGCAAGAGATCAAAGATCTAGAAAGGCGAGGCTCACCAAGCCATTTATCCCTCTGCCCTTCAATTAATCCCACATGTGCTTATTGGCCAGGTTGGCAAAATAAACTAACTCAACGATGCTATATAGAAAGTATTATATATATAATTTAACATATACTAAATATATGACGGGTTACTCAAAAAAACTGGAAAATAGTTCCGCTGGGTGAAGCATTTGTAATATGCATTTTCCCCTGCTATGGCAGCACCAAGCAACTCCCTCTGAGTTAGTGCACCCAGTGGCATCACCTAGGAAGGTTCTCTCAAGTCACAATTATTTTTTTCTGAAAACCAGATTCATTCAAACCTGGGTTTTTTTGATGACCAATTTAAAAAAAAAACCAGTTTGTGGCTGAGAAATTTTGTTTCTTGCTTGGGAAAAAGTGCTGCAGAAACTGTTGTGATGTTGAACACAGCTTACAAGGACAGTGCAATGGAAAAAACTCAAGTGTATGACTGGTGTTTGCATTAAATGATTGATGACAAACTTCATTCTGGACATCTGTCAACATCCTGAATGAATGAAAATGTCGACTCATAGTGCATTTGGAGTTCATTCCACCAGGTCAAACTGTTAATCAAGCTTTCTATTTAGAGTTTCTGAGAAGATAACATAACAATGAAGGTGGGTTTTTTTTGTTTTGTTTTTAAGCCTGGTTTTTGGCATATGACACATTGGTTATGCCACCATGACAATGCAACTGCTCATGCAGGCATCTCAGTGCGCCAGTTCTTGGCAAAAACAGCATGCTTCTCTTGCCCCATGCACCTTACTCAGCTGACCTAGCTCTGTGCAACAACTTTTGTTTCCAAAAATGAAGAGGCACGTGAAAGGACAGTAATTTGATGATGTAGAAGAGGTGAAGAATAAAACAAAGCAGGTGCTGTCAGCCATCCAAACAGGTACGCTTGAAAAGTGTTTCCAAGAATGAAATTGCAGATTTGACAAATGTATTAAATGGAGACTACTCTGAAGGTGATAAGGTTGATTTAAAAGAAATGTAAGCACATAGCTTTGAAAATAACACTCCTATTTTTTTGTAGGGTACCCCCTTGTATATTAAAACAATACTAAATATATATAACACAAAATATTATATACTATAAATATTTGTATGCTATAACTATATAAAATACAGAAATACCTGTAAGTTATATATAATATATATAACTAAGATATATATATATACCTTTAAAAATGTCACACATCAGTTAACAAGGTTTTGGCTTTTTAATTTAAACATATATTCATTACCATTTATTAACTTTGCTTATAAAATATAAGAAACTCCCTTAAAGGAATTACTTATTGTTTTATACATCAAATCGCCAGGTTGTGGCGTGAATGTAATAGAATGTACTGGTGATGTTTTCCCAATGTTTGCTAATGACAACAAGTCCTTTGGTCACTCTTTGTACTGTTCAGTAACACAAAAACATTGCAAACAGTGTCATGATGTCGTCCAGGCCCAAGTAGCCATATGGCCCTGGTGCTGCCATCTGCTTGCCCTGAGGTTTCTTTTCTGGCAGGCCCTGCTCCATATGGGTTCTTTGTGTCTCATTTGTGCACATCGTGAGGAGTGGCAAAATCAGTATCTACACTTTTCAAGGAAATGCCTTTTAAAAATTACACTAAACATGAAAAGCATTTTCTTTTCTATTTACCTTTTCTTCCTCTAGTCTTTACAAACTCTCCTTAATCTACTAGAAGCAGATATTATTTGCTTTCGGTAATATGTGAAAACTGTCAGGCCAACCTGTCAGGTTTGCGGAACTATAATCACCTAACAGGACTGAAGAACTGGCTTTGTGGGTTTGCACTTTATCGCTTAGGAGATAAAATGAGCCATCCTTTTACAAGCTGACAGGAAAGCAATTTGATGTCAATGGAGTCAGACACATATTCAGACAATAAGGCAACATGGAATCTATAAGCATGTCTCTTATATTTCCAATGAAAACCATTTTAATAATGTCTGAAAGATTTGATATAAACTATTTAGAATAATTTCAAGTAACTATGTCAATTGATTATGTGACTTATTCTTCCATGAACCTGAAAATATGGCAATTGTCCATTTTCCAATCTGCTGTTTAGCATTTTACCTCAAATTAAATATTCTTATATTAATGTAATACTTAAATGTTATAAAAACCAATACTTAAATACTTAATGAGGTACTTACTGATGCCTCACTGTTTTCTTCTCAATAGAGTACCATTATAGTTAGAATATTTTTAAACCATCTATTTTTTATTTTCAAACATAAAAGTACCCACTACATTAAAAAAATAATCTGTTTTGAAGTTACTATCATGCTCTGGATAACTGAATGAATGAATTATTTACAGAGAAGAAATAATTGGCCCACAGCCTAGCTATGTGCAGATTTCTGTATTGTACAGAATTAAAGTGCTACCAACAGACCTGTGACAGATGTACAGTTCACATATTTCTTTAGAATACATAGCCTTTCAGTTTGATCTCTGTAATTGATTCATCCCTTAAGTGAGTAGAGTCGAATTACTTGAGAAATTTGTACACATCCCTTGGTCAGAGTATGCTGATCTTACTTATTTTGCTTTTACCATAGAAACATCAAAACATTTGGCATCTATATTGTGGGTAACTCACTACCTAAGACATAGATTAACCTTGAAAGAACAATTTTTTGAAGCACCAGGAATTAGGGAGAATAAAGCAATACCCACCCGTTCTCAGACAGTTTGCTGCTGTGCCGTGGTAGCTTGTGTATTGTTCTAACGACTTGTGTGGTCCTGTGGTGCTGAAGGCTATGACACAAGTATTTCAAATGCCAGCAGGCTCACGCACATGAAGAAGTTGCAGTAGAGCTTCCGTACTAAAAATGGACGGCAGAAAAGGAATGGACCACCCGCTTCTGATGGTTTAGCCACTGAACATCTTATAGATAAAATCAAAACACTTTCAGATTCTGAAAACCTCATGAAAAGAAGCTTCACATTGTCAGAGAGTGTCAGAAGATGAATCCGCAGGTCAGAAGGAATTCAAAAAGAGCTGCCTTCTCAAAGTACAGTCAACCATAGTTACATGGCTGGGTCAAAGTCTGTAGGAGTAAAGCCTTTGGGATTTTAGTTTCTGTTGGGGCCTGACTCAGTATGAGACGATACAATTTCAATATCAATTAATAATTGGGACATGTAATGTAGAAAGTATGACTTTAGGAAAATGGAAGTAGTTAAAAATTAAATGGAAGACACAAAAATCAACATTTTGGGTATTATCAAGCTGAAATGGAAGGGTATTAGACATTTTGAATTAGAAAATAATGTGAGTTTACTATGTTATCTTGGAAGTTCAGCCAGAAGAATTCTTTGAGGCAAGGGTAGTGCGGCTTTGTCTCAGAATCTTTGGACATGTTGTCAGGAGTACCTAACCCTGGAGAAAAGCATCATGCTTGGTAAAGTAATGGTGCAGAGGAAAAAGATGAAGTCCTTTGACAAGAGTGATTCACACAACAGCTTCACTGATGGGCGCAAACACCAGGACAATTGTGAAAAGGCAACAGGCTAAGGTAGTGTCCCTTCTGCTACACATAGGACTTCAATGAGTCATAACTGGCTCGAGGACATCTCACGGCACCAACAAAGCCATATTCTTTCATATGTTGACAGGAGAGCAATTTGGTGTCTGCCAGTCACTTTTCTGTCAATTTGTCTTACTGCTGTGGCATCAGTGTTGCTATGGTGCTGGGAGATTTTCCCCTGGGACTTCACATATCAGCAGCATCACTCTGGGTGAGGAGTTTTCTGCCAAAGTTCTGGACCAAGAACAGACTACAAAGAAGAGATACATCTGTGTAGGCTGAACACTTCTGAAGAATTAGCAAGCAAAAACCTAATGAATAGGATGGGAATGTTTTCAGATATTGAAAACTTCCTGAATAGCAGGGGAATATTATAGAAAATTTGAGAAGATGTAAGATCACAAAAATGAAATGGAATACACAAAATTTGTCATCCTCTTCATTAGTGAGCTGAACTAATGTCCACTTCAATGAGCTGACCATATGGCTTACAGTGTCATGAATGACAACTGAGGAAGAAAGAAGAACCGATGCATTTAAATTATGCTCATATATTATTGACAAGAATATCAAAGTGCACGGGATTTCCAGTGGAACAAATAGATCTTTTTTGGAAGAAGTATCACCAGAATATTCCTTAGACTAAGGATGATGAGATTTCATCTCATGTATTTCAGACATACTAATAGGACGGACCAATACCTGGATAGGACAACCTGCTTGGTAAAGTAAAAGTCAGCTACCGAGAGGAAGAGACTCTATGACATGAATCTACACAGTGGCTGCTACTATCAGACTCAAATATAACAATGATTGTAAGGACGGCACAGAGCTGGGCAGTGTTTGTTGTCTTATTTATAGTATTATCAAAGTTACAAGAACACAATATAATCACATATTGACATCTGTAAGTACTGATTATCCTGAAGATACTTTTTTTTTAAGTTCCTAGAAGAAAGTGTGTGGGTAGAATTAAAGATAGAAAATTACAGAGGTTAGCCAAGTAGCTGCCTTCTGACTTCTTGGGCATAGGGGAATGAATGCTTTCTGGGCTGCCTAAGTGTGTTAAAACATTGCAAATGGAATTCCATCAACTCCTGAACCTTAGTTCTTTGCCAATGCCGACAGCACAGCTTTATTGTTTCCTTCTAGGATCACTCAAATGGTAGGTCCTTTGATGCTGATGATTTTTTAGAAGCAAAAAAAATTGTTCTATATACTCGTCTTTAAGTCACGTTTATACATGGGGTTCAGCTTATACATGGGTCAGTGGCATGAATGGATATCATGAATGGATATCTGGTCAAGCCAGACTAACAAAAGGAGGAAATCTCATGAAGCCTAACATAGAGATAATAGCAAAGTGGGTTCGAGATGCATGGGAAGACATTCCAGAAGACATGGTGCGATGTGCCTTCCAGAAATGTGGTATTAGTAATGCTATGGATGGCCGTGAAGACTGCGCTTTGTATGAAAATGGCAGCAGTGATGGTGATGATGGCGATCTCAGTGAGGACAGTGTCTATGATGACCTCACACCAGCTGAAGCTCTGCATTGGGATATGGATGATGATGAGGAATCCAGTTTTGAAGGATTTTAACTCTTTACATTTTAGCTTGGTTGCTGATTGAGCTCAAGGAATAGTACTCTTAAGGTGTCATTATTGATACCTTATTGTTTTTGTTGAACCTATTTTCCACTTACTGTGCTGGTTTACTAATGTTTAATGGCTTGTTGTCCTTTTATTTATGTTTTTTTTATTTAAAATAAATATTTAAATACATTACCCCACTGATGTCTCACTTTAGTAATTTTATTTTCATTTGTTTTGATTATTGAAATTCACCAATAGCTTCTGCATTTTCCACCCTAGGTTTATACTTGAGTCAATCAGTTTTTCTGGTTTCCCAGGTAATAATTAGATATTTTGGTTTAATCTTGAGTCGGCGTATATTCGAGTAGGTATGGTAATTTTACTAGATGATCCTAGTAGGATATAGCCAAATATCTTTCCTATGAAGGTATAAATATGTACTAACCCAAAGAAATAGAATGCTGAGTCAGGTGTTTTGGTCTCATCCAATACTCCCCACAAGTTTTCATTAAAAATGCTGAGACAATGAAGAAATACAACAACCCAAATTCATAGATGATTCCATCACACGGTGCTGGAGTTAGCTTGCCTTACATTATTCTGAGGTGATCTTTCCATCATGTCGCATCAGAAAGAACTGCTGTTCTTCCTCTTCAGATGGATTTCTTGCTCTATTTGTGAATTCTAATAATGAAAAGTAAAAGCACCCTAGAATCAGTTTATAGTAAAAGTATTGCTTATATTTGGACTTTGACTTGTCATCTGACCTAGCTCACTGTTTCAGTAAGATTCGAAGTATCTGCTCATGATTGCCTCTTAGAGAGAAAAATGGCTAGATAGGTTTTTGGAAATAATCAATATCATTTTACCAGCATCATAATATTTGAATGACTTATATTGCTAGCAATATGCACCGATATTTATGAAAACTAATTCCAGCACTTTTTGGAGAAGGAACACATGGCACATAGGTATTTATTTTTTAAGTCATTATCAAGTCTGTTTCCACTCATACCAATCTCACTTGGGTCAGAGTAACCTGTGCTTGAGAAGGGTTTTCCAGGGTTGATTTCCCCAAAGGGGATCACCACGCAATTTCTTAGAGGTGCCCCTCGTGGACTTGACTTTGCAACTTTAGTTAGTGGTTCAGAGCATTAACCATTTGTAATTTTTCTGGTACACTTCTTGATAAAAGGGTACTTTCCCAGAACACATTTCAGTATCAATAGCTCTATTTTCTTCCATAAAAAGTGATCCTTATGTATTTAGCCACTATCGACCATATGGTAGCATTGATGGAATTATTTAACCAATAGGCCTTCTGCAAATTAGCTATGAAATGAAAATAGATTATTTGCCTTTGGTAGGCCATCTCTTCTTCTTTGCACTAAAACAAACTTTCTTACAAATTCTTCTCCAGTTGTCTTAGTGGGTAGACTAGAGAAACAAATTCATAGACATTCATATATATATGAATGTTTTATATAAAGGGTACGTGTATATCCCAACCCAGTCTAGTCCAAGAAAAAATTAGCCCATATATTCAACACCAATCTGCAAAGTCCTCCTCAAACTCCCAAAACACTTGTAATGACACTGAATGCAGGAGGAAAGCTGAATCAGTGAATATGTAAGCATCTCAACTCTGGCAGGTGTCTCCACATAGCTTCTCTGCACCCAGGGCTGAATCGAGGTTGATCCATGTGGCTTCTCCTCAGGGATGGCTTGCATGAAATAAGCCTTGCCAACTGAAGCAGAGAACTAGCTAAGGCAGCCACACAGTTCTGACTATCAGACAGCAAGAGATGGGAAGACGAGGCTCACCAAGCCATTTATCCGTCTGTCCTTCAATTAATCCCACATGTGTTCACTGGCCAGGTTGGCACAATACACCTATCATAATCCACCCCTTGCCAACTTGGCACCTGTACACAATTCTTTAGTCAGATATATAATTTTAAAACAAACAATATTAAAATCATATTTGTACCTAATAGAATAAAATTAAAATGCATACAATTCCAAAATGTGCCACCATCATTTAAACATAACATTTTATAAGTGAACAAAACAAAAATATCCTATGCCTAACAATTGCAGTTAAGTAACACCTATAAGTTAATCCAATAATCCTATGAATATATTCCCTCACCTATGAAGGCTTGTAAAGCACCCACTTCATGCCTGCATCCCCCACAATTTTGGGTATCCAATTTCTATACTGCCCACTTACATCAACCCATGTGCTCTGAGGAGAAAATCCTATTTTTTGATATGAAAAGTCTTTTCAGTTGGAAACTTGTGAAGTCCGTATCCATAAGCAAAGTCAAATCAGGACAGGCCATCCATAAAGTCAGCAACAATATGCACCAGTTCACAGACTCAAATATCTCATCTGGTCGGTTCTGGTCAACTCAGTGTGGGCTGTCTCACTCAGCCTCACCAGGGTTTCTATTAGTCACCTTGCCTTAGACAATGGCCCCATCACAAATTCTCAATAAGCCTAGCCTCATTGTGCTAGGTCCTGAACTTCAGACCAGTCACCTGCTCTTGTCTTCCCTTATAGTTCCTGTAAACCAAATCCAAGGGTATCAATGGCCAGACTTAACCCGCCTCTTTATTACTGCACTTCTCCCTCTGCCACTCAACAAGTGGATCCAGGTGGTCACCTCACACACATTTCAGGCAGCACGGCCTCCCTTTAATGATCAATTTAGAGAGGAGTTTCCTTCATGGTTCCAGATTTTTTCCAGCTTCTGACAAAGACCACTTGTTCAAACTTCAGATGCCAATGAGTTCCTTTATTCTTCAACCTGTCTGCCATCCACTAGGCAAAAGTCTCTTGGAATGCAAATATCCTGAGTATTCCAAAGCACTGAGTGGGGCATATCTTTTCAGAGCCTTCTCTGCAGGCCTGTCCTAAACCCATCTAAAGATCAAATTAATGGCTGGAGGCAAATTGCCATACAAACTCTCTATTTTATATTTCCTAAAATCATTTCTATGAATCATAAGCAGAAGAAATCAGTAGAAACAAAGTAGAATCAGATACTAAACTCAATTCTTAAAACAGTCAAATTCAATCCTTATTTAACTTATCTACATCCTTCTCTAAAATACTCAATTTATAAACAACAGCAACATGGGACTAGACCTCTGAGAACATCAAACCAGATCCATGCTTCCTGTCACATTTTGACCTTCTGTCAATCATTTTTCTTAAGCAGCATGCTATCTGTGAGATTCAAATAATGACTTCTACCCCTGAGCTCAAAATATACATCAAAAACATTCATTTTTGCCATTTCACACAGGAATAACCAAAGACTACAACCAAACACAATAATCAAAACTTTAACTTCCCAGAACAGAATTTCTTAATCTGATAACAACCGTAATATGATTGAGGATGATTTCATTCAGTGCGTGGACAAATTTTCAGTATAAATTGACCACTTGGGGAAGCGAGCTGACTTCTACTGATGGGTTTGCATCTTGCATCTGGTTTGTCTATCTTCTGTTACATTACCTGCCACTCCCAGGAGCCACCAGTGGACTCTCACCCTTGCATTGATTGGTCAACCTCAGATGGACTCTGCTTGGCATCCAATAGCCTGTGGCCTTCCTCCTTCCTCACCCTGATTTCTTTTATTTAGCCCCTGCAGCTCAGAAATCAATAGAAGCCTTCAGCTTGTATCTGATGAAGGAATTAAACCTGACTCCACTTAGGCCCTGCTACATATGTGTGGGCCATTTCTTGATAGGAATCTATTTCTATAAACCTACACACACTGGTTACTGGCTTTACTTCTCTGAACGACCCAGGCTAGCACAAGAATCTAAGGCATTTTCAAATGAACAACTATCATTTTTCATTGTTCAGCAACCATTATCTCATTAAATTTCCTCTGTTCAATAAGGAATATGTTCACTTTGAGGCATCAGATATTCAACGTTTGCAAGTCTTTTCTTGGAGCTATTGGGTCACTAGACTAAATTCATTAGTTTTCGATGGCTCAGATCAGGACAATCAAGATCATTAAACATCTACTGGCACCATAGCATGAATCCCAGTCTTTGCATTGCAGTTGTAAAGTAGATAGAATAGAACCTGGAGTTGTTAGGAGCCTTCTTGCCAAGGATTCCGAAGAGTCAGCAAAATTGGAAATGACATAAAATTGCTTGAACATTTAAATAAAGCCATATGTTAAATTCAGGTTTACATATTGCACTAAGTATGTATGTCAACTTATTGTCCTTAATTTAAATTGGCTGAGCTTAGTTTTATGTCAGTATCATTTTATTATAATCAATTAAATAACCTGACATACAATACCAATATAATGAGAAAATTATATTTTCATTGCCCAGTAGGATTAATGATTTTTAATTGCATATGCGTTTTTCATGTTCTGGCTAGTTTAAATAAAGAGTCACTTTTAGATATAACAAGACTGTCTTATTAAGTGTTGTCTACCCTGTTCCTATACTGTGGCTTTTAGATTTTTTGTCAATTTTGGGTGGATGAAAATGTAGGGATGGAGTCCAACCTCTCAGCCTGCTGATAACTCCTCAGAGGTGTGATTATTATATAAGATAAACACTGGGAACCCCCCTCTCTTGCTTTTAACCCAAACCCACCCTACTCCACCCCACCCTGCTTGCCATGTGTCCCAGCCCTGGGATCACTACCAAGTTCCTAGCTATCTTAGATCCATACAACTCTGCATCTACGGGCCTGTGAGATCCTTACTTCCTGCTTCACCTTTCTGTTGTATCCACCTGCAAGATGCAGTTCTGAAGAGGGTTAAAGCTAGCATCTGACCCACGGGTTTAAGTTGGGCTGGGCTGGGGCACTTTCCTGATATAGAATTCTATCATATACATATGGAAGAGTTACTGGTTTTTCTATTCAACCCTGCCTAACACATATACTGTCCTCCCAATAGTTATGGTTGAACCCATTGTCCCAGCAACCTTGTCAACGCATCTTTCACTGACGTTATTCCACTCTTCTGGTTATTTGCTATTTGACTACATAGGATGTTATTCCTAGGGAATGGTCCCAGCTGATACATGCCCAATGTCTAAGACATGATATTTCATCACCTTCGCTTCTCAGGAACCTGCTGGCTTTACTTCTTTCAACAAAGATTCATTCGTTCCTCTGGCAGTCTAATGGCATATCTGATATTCCTTATCAAAGCCTAAGCACAAAATATCAGTTCTTTGCTTTTCCTTATTCATTCCCAATTGTCACATATATATGAACCCAGATCCCCAACCCAATGCCATCAAGAACATTATTTTGGGTTTCCAAGGTTATCAATCTCCACTAGAGTATAATTCCTCATCTCTCTCCTTCAAAGTGACTGGTGAGTCTAAACAGCTGACATTACAACTCAACTAACCACCCAAGGCATAACCCACTATATGAGGACCTTATGTGTCTGTAGGCAAGTGAAAACACCAAGATTTTGGCAAGGCATATTTCAGTCTTCAAAGTGATCTTCATTTTTTAACACTTTAAAGTGGTATTCAATGAATTTTTACTATGAAATATGTTGTTGGATATCTTCTTACTTTGATTGACATGGATTGTAGATCTAAATAAAATGCAGTCCCAGACAATTAAATAATGTATCCATTTAACATGATTTGCAATGGTTTTTTCAATGAATAAGTTATTGATTGTGAAAAATTATAGCAGGTGAACTCCAGGCTCAATTCCCAAGCACTAATCTTTCATTAGTAAAAGCCCTGGTGACTAAGTGGTTACACTTTGGACTGCAGTCTGCAGGGTTAGCAGTTGGAAATCACCAGCTGCTCTGAGGGAGAAAGACTCGACGCTTGTAAAGAGCTGTAGACTCTGAAGATCCCAGGAGCAGTTTCACCGGGTCCTATAGAGTCACTGTGAGTTGGCATTGACTCAATAATAGTGAGTTTTTCCATCTTTTATTGAGTCCAACTTTGTCATTCCTTCCCCCTTATTAATCAATGTATCTTAATTGCATATTTGCTGGATTTCAGATTGCAGGCATTGGTAAACATTTTTAATATCGTGTTCTCTGGCATTAGTGGTTAATGCACAGCTTTGAGTAATAATCATTAACTGTTCTTTCTTGTAGACATTTGGATATTACCCTACATTGACAAAGTTGTATTTAAGGATACATATTGTTTTTTTAAAACATGTGATGTCACTTCTCTTCAATTTATTTCAGTTATTTAATTTAATTGTCTGAATCAAAATGGACAATTCACCATAATATGATTCAAAATGACATTTGAAATACCAAAATAGAACTTCAGGTATCACAACATGCAAATCACTATAGTCATTTCTACCATCATTTATCCATCTGCTTTTTGAGGAACTTTTTTTACATAGAAATAAAATTAATATGAACACTGTGTACAATTATTATGAACCTATGCTATCTTTTCTCCAGGATAAAAACCAACATGAAATAACTGGATTATATAGCATATATATGCTTATATTTAAAAGATAAATTGCAAATTTTTTTAAAGTGGCTGATATGTAAGCTCTATCCATCAGTGTATGAATTTTTAAGTTACTTAATTTTTATCAGAATTTAGCATAACCATTTTTAAATTTAGTATTCTATTGGTGTGCAATGACGTATCAAAATGTTATTCATATTTTATTTTAATGATAGATGCTGAAAATCTCTTCGTGGATTGGGGTATTATTTATTTTTTTAATATATTGATGTCTTTCTTTGATCATTCTGCTAATTTTTTTTATGACAATTGATCCATCTTATCATTTTGATAGTTTGTTTTATATATTCTATATTTACAATTCCCTTTTTTAAAGGTGCTTGGCCTACGCCATATCCTAGCCTGTAATTTGTCATTTTTTCATTGTCTTAAACTAGTATTTTACAGAGCAGATGTTTTTAATAGAAAATAAGTACAATTTATCAATTTGCTATATTATGGATCATATTTTTAATATCAATAAAATAAATTTACTGAGTAAAAGATCATGCCTAAAGGGTATATAGTATCCTAATAATTTAAGTCCAAAAATATATAATAGAACGTAGAACAGGAATTCATTGAGGGTGCAATTCCAAGGAGAACAGCCTTGGGAGTGGCAGGTGGGAGCCATCTAGTGCTCCCGGACTCTGCAGAGGGAGAGCACTGTCTCCTGGCATGCTCGCTGCCTTCATTGCTCTGCCTCCTGAAGCACTCCTTACAGTTCAGCTGTGTCCGTAATTCACTGCAAGTGTCACAGAGAGCTCCCATATCACGATTCACAATTACATGGCTTATTAGGGCACTTAATAGGTTACAATTCAGGTGACAGCTCTTCAGTCAGGAGAGTCTCTCCTCTGCAGTGCCTACAGGCAAGCCTCTCTATGGTCCAAAGTCAATTGACCTGGAATTTGCGCTGCACAAACGGTATTATGAAGTGCTTTTAGGCCGGCCAATAAATGCCCAAAGGCATACCATGCTGGTATGAGCTTCCACCTGAAGGCACTCACCTTCAATTCCATGGACTGGCAAATCAGTTCCCTCAATGACATGCCCAGAGGCACCTCCTTCCCCAGTTTTCTACCTGGCAGTATTCAGCTTTACTTGCTCTGCCTCACGCCCTGGCTTCAGGTCCTGTTTTGCTGCTTCTGAGCCACTTCTCTGGGGTCAAAGCTGTCTCCTAGACCAAGGACGTTCAATGCACAAAGAGCTTAGAATCTAAAGCAGCATTCTCAACTTGTGGGTCACGACCCCCTTTTGGGGGTTGAAGGATCCTTGCACAGGGAGCACCCTATTCATAACAGTGACAAAATGACAGTTATGAAGTAGCAACAAAAATAATTTTATAGTTGGATTGGGGGTGTCACCACAGTATAAGGAACTGTATTAAAGGGTCACAGCATTAGGAAGGTTGAGAACCTCTGATCTAAAGGATTTCCTAGCCTTCTGGCTCTTTGTTGCTTTTGCCAATTGAGAAAACAATGTGAAGTCAAGGCTGACATCCTCTAGGCTGATGATCAGCAAAAGACAAAGGTCTGACGGGGCTCATCCCTCCACCTTTTGATGCTATTTTGACACAAGCAGTTCCTCACTAAACACTCCACCCTCCCCCACTCGATTGTTCAGCCGGGTTTAAGAATGCATCACAGTGGTCACACATAAGTCACACACAACACACTTGTGGGGTGGAGTATTCGGAAGTTTTATTAAGGAAGTTAACAGGGTATAATTCCGGTGATAAATTCTCAGGATGCTCTTGTTTAGTCAAGACAGTCTCGGCTGTGCCACAGGCCAGCCCTGCAGCCTCTACTGTCCTTGAACAACATACAACTCATCTCTAGGCTGACAGTAAATGCCCAATGGGCACATCCAAGCTAACCAACCACCTGAAAGGAACTGAGCTGCAATCCCTTGAGTCAGCCCACCCAGCTCCCCCAGTTAAATGTCCCAAAGCTCTCGACAAATCCATCTCATGCCCCAAAGCGCTCAGCTTTCCTGGCTCTTGGAGCAGAAAATCCTCTGCTCTGACTAATGCTGCAGCTGACAGCGCTGCTGCTGGTTGCGGTGGTGGCTGCTCTGGTTTCAATGTCTCCTCGAACAGAGGGTTTCATATCCGGGGACCATGGGTTCCAGTGGGCATGTGCCTGCTGACAGTGACCTTTTCACTTTTTAAACCTGAGCTGGTCCCTCGCTACAGGGTGGCAACAATAATCAACTCTGTCAATGCCCACTCACTGCTGAATCCTACATGAGTCTGACCCTGCCTTCTCTTACCCAGCGACACAAAGGAAAGGTTATTTTGTCGGAGTGTGTTAGTCCAGATTGACTAGAGGAACAAATTCATAAACACTCATATGCATACAAGAAAGAGCTTCATATAAAAGAGCAATGGAATAGTGAGAAAACATCCCAGGGCAGTCCAGAGCAAGTCCATAAGTCTGATATTAACACATATGCCTGATAACGATCTATAAAGTCCTCTCCCAACTCACGAAACACATGCAATGATGCCGACGATCACAGGGCAGAGGGTAGGAAGTCTTGTGGATCCAGTCTAGGGTAATCATCTCAGTGCTGGCAGGGTCTCTACGTGGCTCCTCAGTTCCAGGGCTGTATTGTCACTCCATCTGTCTTGTCAGCAGGAATGCCTTGCAGGGAGTGTGTGCATTTGGCCTCCAGACAGTTAATTATCTCCTTAGTGCCTCCAAATGAGATCAACCTGCTGTGGCCTCAATGACAGGCAGGACTCCACACCTTCCTCAAGTTGACAGATTATGTATCTACCATAGGAAGGTATGGACATTGTTTAGAACTGCTTTAAATAATCCATTGTACTATGCTGAGTTGGTGGTTCTTGTAGGCAATTGTATCTGAAAGCTGATTTCTTCTCTGAGTCTCTGCTGTCTTTCTCTTTTGCTCCAAATGAACAGAGACCAATACTTGTATCAGAGATTGCCATTCACAGCCTTTGAGACACCATAGAGTCTTACTAAATTAGGATGCAGAATATGAACTTGATAAACTGCCTTGTGCCAATTGAATGCAGTGTCCCACAAGATTTCAAGTTCAATAAACACACGGTATGAGACCTTTGCTTATGTCTGGGAGATAAACAAGACTCTCTGAACATTAAAAAAAAATCTAATTTAAAAAACTACCTGGTTAGGATGGGTGTGTCTGGACCTGTGGATGTGCCCCTGTCTGCCGGGGAGGTGCACACATACACAGTGGAGCAGGGCTGCATGGGAGTCAGAAATAAATGGAAAAGAAAGGAAATAAAAATAGAAAAACAAAAAGATAGACAAGATAATACATAAAAACTTAGTTGAGATGGGAATTCCTCATCTTTGGCAGTGTTGGTGTAGGTAAACATTTGTTGTACAGGGACCTGGAGGAGGTGGCACTAAAGGGGGGAGGAGTGCCAAAAATGAAGCAAGAAAGAAGAAAAAAACAGAGTACACATGGGAGAAGCATACCAGCCTTTGAGATCATGAGGTCTCAAAGAGATCAGATATCAGGCATCATCAGAACAAAAAAATATACCATTGTGAATGAGGGAGAGTGTGAGGTGGAGACCCAAAGCCCATCTGTAGGCAGCTGGACATCCCCGTACAGAAGGGTCTCAGGGAGGAGACGAGGGAATATACAACTTTCCTCTAGTTCTTAAATGCTTCCCCCTCCTCCCCCCCCCCCCCACTATCATGATCCCAATTCTACCTTACAAGTCTGGCTAGACCAGAGGATATACACTGGTACACATAGGAACTGGAAACACAGGGAATCCAGGACAGATGATCCTTTAAGGACCAATAATTAGAGTAGTGATAATAGGAGGGGAAGGGGAAATTGGGAGAGAAAGGGAAAACTGATCATAATGATCTACATGTATCCCCCCAGGGAGGATGGACAACAGAAAAGTGGGTGAAGGGAGACATCAGTCACGGTAAGACATGAAAAATAATAATTTGTAAATTAACAAGAGTTCATGAGGGAGGGAGGGTGGAAGAGTGAGGGGAAAAATGAGGAGCTAATACCAAGGGCTCAAGTAGAAGGTAAATGTTTTGAGAATGATGAGGGAACAAATGTACAAATGTGCTTGACACAATGGATGGATGTATGCATTGTGATAAGCATTTTATGGGCCCCCATTAAAATGATATAAATAAATTGAAAACAACAACAAAATCCCAAGGGGGTGACATAAGTTTTGACAGTGAGGCTGTCTGTGCCAAGCGCCCCACGTGGTCTGCTGTCCATGCAGAGTGCTCAAAGGCATGAGAGGACAGGGCCTTGTCTGAGTGGTTGGAGTAGGAGCCTGGAAGGACACGCTTGTTCAGGGGGAGGGAGGAGCACAGAGAACCCACTTGGGTTGGGCATCAGTACCAGTCAGCAGGCATTGCTCTGCTCCAAATGTTAAGCCATGTTGGTGAATTTAGCTTTTGAGCTTGGTTGCCTTGCTTCCAAGGAGTGCAGGACTTCCTTCGTGGTGGGAACTTTCGTCCCGCACTTGCCACCTGGAGCCTGTGCTTATGAGTCTCAGGATTATTTGGCCTATTGCAGAATAATGGATGGCTCCATTTTTTTTGTTGTTGTCGTTATTTTTATCAACATTTTTATTTTAAAATTTTATTTTTAAAACAACTCATATTAATTAAGTTTATTCTAACTGTTGTAACAGTAACAGCATATATTGTTCTCAAGGCGAGCAAATCCATTTCAAGAACTTTGGTTCTCTGTGCTTAAGTCAATGTATGTTTGTTCTTTCACAGTTTGTGGATTTATGAAGCATTTTGTCATCAAAATTTCTCAATGATATTTTTCCTACAATATATTCTCACTTCACATCTCTGTGTCATATTGATAACTTCATAATATTTAAAGCTTTCTGTAATGTTATTGCACACTTAATAGTCTATAGTATAGTGTAATAATAACTTTCATATGTAATAGGCAAAAGAAAATATGCGTGACTTACTTTATTACTTCATTCAGAGTGATGGCCATAAGCTCATGTGAAATTGTGATCCAGACACTTAAAAAAATAGGAAGAAGAGAAACATATGAGAAAAATCCAGTTTTCCATGTGCAGACATGTTATGCTTTACTTCTGCTCATTTAACTTTGCTTGAAATAAATCATACAACCTCGGCCAACATTTTTGATCAATAAATATATTGTAGGTATATAGTCAATAGAAAAAAGTGTTCTTTATGAATGACTATCTAGTCTCTGTCAATACGGAGACATTGCTTTTTAAATAAATTCAATGCACCCATTAATTCAAGTATTAGGTGAATTAGGAATTTAAGTAATCATTCCTTTCTATGCAACATGAGCGTATGAAATAGCACAGATGGGAGTATATCATTTATCATTTCAAATAAACAGTACTTACTGTAGAGAAAAATGAAATATGAAATATACCATTTGGCCTTATTATTCAATAAAACTTTAAATTTTTGATAGATTTATAAGGGCAGAAGGAATAAAGTAGGAAAGAGATCCTGGAGGTTATGACTTTGTGCTGAATCTTGAATGAAAGTTAGAAAGATCCCGGCCAAAAGCGCATTAATTGGTGGATGATTTAATGCACAGGACATATAATATGTAAAGACTCAAAGCAGAATATGCTGTGATTCTGGAAAAATTATAAACTATGAATTAAATATGTCTGTAGTTGAGAGTACATGAGAGGATGATGTTAGTGAGAAGTTAGGAACAGATAATAGTTAAGAACAGATAATGAACAGACACATATATAGTGACTATATATTTACATATATATGCATAATTCCATATACATACATGTGCATATAATAATGGGTCCACTAGGACTATCTATAACTATACTTATAACTATAAAACTATAACACTGTAACTATAATTATAACCTGAACTATAACTACATATAGTATTTATTTAAGGAGGGGCTAACCCACCAGCTACTCCCTGAGTGAAAGGTAAAGCAAGCTGCCTCTGTAAAGATGATCAGCCTCAGAAACACGGTAGGTAGCTACACTCGGATCTATTGAGTTACTAGACATCAGAAGCAGTGTAACAGTAGTGGGAGTAATAATTTATTTATCTATCTCTCTTTATCAAGACTCTCCTCTCTTCATTAACAAAGGTGTTCTGCCTGGGATTACTAGTCTTTCTGTAAAACAATTGGCAATCACAGGATCCCATAGAGGTCTCTGGCAGATTTCAGGTCTATAGGAGAAGAAAGAAGTCCCTCACTAGCAAAAATATAAAGTGCTCAACAGCTAGCAAAAAAACCCCAAAAACAATGGAAAACTAACTCAGAGGCACCTCGGAAGACAACCCCGTGAAAATGCTTACAGACAATTGCAGCCTAGAAAACCCCATAGAGCCGTTCTCTCTGCACACCGTGGTTCTGCTTTGCACCCTGAGTCAGAATCCACTGATGTCGTCTAACAGTAGCATGCATACTGACACAAGAGCAATTGAAATCTAAGAGAAATTGAAATCTAAGGGAAGAAATGTTCTGTGGTTTAAAGGTCATGTCAAAGACTACCATTAATGACACTTAAAATATGTATATTGAATAATTAGGCAGCTTCTTGCTGATTTAGGGTTTTCCAAAACCATTATATGATAACATTCCACAATTTTTGACAAGTGTGATTTTGTTATATAAAAATAAAATCTAATAACGTAACATTTGTCCAAAAAATGTAAGAGTTTATTTTATACTAAGAGTTTTCCCTAAAATGATTTATGTCATTCATGCCTTACCTTGCAGCTCCAGTCATTCAGCTTCTGTAAACATCAGGTAGAACACTATCAAGTAGAACACCATCAGGTAAGACACCGTCATCAGGTAGAATATCGTCAGGTAGAACACTGATAGCAGTTATACTACGTGGAGCTACAAATATATGCTTTCACGTATGGCATCAAAATGAAATAACAACACAAGCAACACTTATTTCACAGAAAAAAATTTCAGCTCACTAATGCCTAGGATCTTGATCTTTATACATTTAATTTCATTTTTTATGACGTGATTTTTTTCTATATTTATACCTCATACATAATTACTAATCTGTGCTTATAGCTATATGTTCTCACCCTGAAGTGTGCCTCATCAGCACTTTAGGGTGTGGATGTCTCCACTCTTGTGGGCTCTACTCCATGCTACTGGGGTTGACTGTATGAGAAGGCAACCCCTCCTCCGTTACATTTGATCATCCTCTGATCTCAGGGGCTCCTCCTCCATTCTAGATCCAACAATATCCTGTGTCACTAAGCCTTCAGTACCTGACAATGTTTCAAAGCTATGCATATCACTTCCTTATTAGTCTGTTGTTAGTCTAGAAGTCCTGCTTAGGTTCTGCTGCTGGGATTTGAAGTAGCAGACACAGAGTTTCCAGCATCACGGAAACAAAGCATCTCAGGAAACTGACAGGCAAGTGGTGACTCTTGGAGACATTAGTCAAGATGTCAAGTGATGCATTGCATTAGATTTTTAAAAAAAGCTTCACAAGATATTTTAGCGTACAGAAGAGTAAGCCTATCACTTTATGGACACAGGTGTGCTTGACCCATTGTAAGGGATTTTGAATGGCCTCATATGAGAATGTTGGACATTGAACAAAGAAGGCCGGAGAAGAAATGTAACATCTGAATTATGGCTCTGGCAGTGAATAATGAAAGTACAGTTGGCTGCTAAAATAAAATCCATCTTGGATAAAGTACAATGAGGATGATCCTTATAAATGAAGAAGGGAAGATTTTGCCCCACATACTTGGTTATGCTATCAGGAAAAACCAGGCCCTACAAAAGGACATCAGACTTGGTGAAGTAGATGGGCAGCAAAAAAGAGGAAGACCCACAGGGAGACGGATTGACACTGACTGCAACAGAGGGCTCAAGCCTAACCACACGTATTAGGATGGCCGAAATGAGCAGTGTTTCCCTCGGCTCTACACAGATTCACTACCCTCTGGAATCGACTTGAAGATACCTAACAAGACCAGCAACATAATCATTACTACTCCTATTACATACTACAGTAAAGTGTGTTTATGTATAAAACATATCCGATTAATAACAGACACTGAACTAATTATGATTGAAATAATGTGACGTTGAGGACTAGCTTCAAAATAATCACTAGGAACCTCAATGTGATGACTACACTTCACCTTAATTAGGTTCACAGAAAATGACACAAGTTTTTGGTGACAATGTGGCTAATCTGGAACTTCGTCAAAAGCTATATGGATTTGAAATAGCATTTCTGTTGTGAAAAACTAGTGTCTCCAAATGTTGAGCCTAAAACCAATATATGACCCAGCAATCCCAACCTGAAATATACCACCGAAGCATACACACACAAAGACAAAAATCTTTATGCCAATGTTTGTTACAATACTTTCATAATAGTAATATTTTTGCTTGGAATATTTACTTGTCCCTGGCTTCAGTGGTGACCACTTCAATTAGAAGAGTAGTTGTCTAACTAGTATCCCTTTAGCATATGGATATTAACCTGTCCCATGTAACGTGAAGACTTGACTTCTGTATGGCGAATATGATGCCATTACTATTGCAGGCGTCATTCCCAGCAGAGTAAACCCTATGCTTATCGAATTCCAAATAGTCAATGTCCATATTTTCCACTCAAAAATGCCTAGGATTGATTTATCTTTCTGTATGCCATGTAATTTTGATGGTTTTCAGTTTTTTATGAGCCATACTTTGTACCTTCCAAATCCTGACTTTTAATGGATGTTTGTAGCTGCTCTCAATGTTTGAGTCATGCTCCACAGAAAATAACATTTCTTTAAGGTGTACTCCCTCACGTCTTTCAGATCAATTCTACTTGAGGAAGCAGATTTTTGCCGGTTGTGTTTTGAGTGCTTCCAACGTGAGGGGGTCATATTCCAGGACTATAGGAAACGTTGCCAGGTTGCTATTCATAAAGCTTTCAGTGGATAATCCCTGAGAAGTTGACAATTCAGTCCTATCCCCTAGTCTGTGACCAGTCTGGAACCTCTGCTGCACCCTGTTCACTATTGATGATCTTCCTGGTATTTGAAATGTCAGTGGCGTATCTCCTAACATCACAGAAGCATGCAGGCCACCATAGTATGACAAGATGACACATGAGTTGGGGGCATACTTTAGTATTTACATAATCAAGATTGAAAGAATGATTCTCTAATAGTCATCTATAGATTATTATGCAGCATTAGATAAGATACATGAGTATCTAAAACTTCCAAGAATCACTTTTGTCCTTTTCTACAGGTGACCAAGTGTTAAATTGAATAACCATTTATCCACGTGTTAGTCAGTGATATTGTCTTAGCAGCTAGTGGGTTTGTTCTTGGTGGTGATTATGATAATATTAACAATACAGTTGGGTGACATTTTGATTTGATAACCTGTCTCTGCAAAGGGAAACCAAGTCTCACCCAGTTGACTTGCACTTTGTTCATACTTACCTGCCTTGCCAACTGAGTGCACCCTGAAAGTACTGGTGTACAGTAGAACTGAACTATCTAACAAGCTCATCACCTTTCTTTCCTTGTTTTGTTCTTTTGCTTTTGTTGTTGTCAGATGCCATTGAGTTGGTTCCGCCTCTTTGTACCCAGCACACAACAGGCTGAAACACTGCTCTGTCCTACACCACTCTCCCAAGAGTTGCTATGTTTGAGCTCTTTGTTGTAGCCACCATGCCAACCCTCCTTCTTAAGGTTCTTCTTTTTCATTCACCCTAATTTTTACCAAGCACAATAATCTTTTCCAAGGATTTGCCTTTTCTGATAACATCTCTGAAGTATGTGTAATGCTACTCCTGCCAGAAATCCATCATTTCTTCTATGAGAGTTGTTCTCTTAATATCGATCAGTGGTTCTCAACCTGTGGGTCGTGACCCATTTGGAGGGGTGTCGAATGACCCTTTCACACGAGTCACCTGATTCATAACAGTAGCAAAATTACAATTATGGATTAGCAATAAAAATAATTTTATGGTTGGAGGTCACCACAAAAACACAAACTGCATTAAAAGGTTGCGACATTAGGAAGGTTGAGAACCATTGCTATAGATAAACTGCACCACTTGACACTTCTCAGAAGTATAAATGTCCACTCATCCTTAGAACTAGCAAATGATAAATTCTAGGTTTTTTCATAGTAAATAACCAAAATCATGGCAACTACCAACAATACCCAAATTAGTTTACAAATCTAGCAGTAAAAATCCATGCTGACTGGGTCAGGTCTTATACGTAGGATCTCACAAGGCTAAAATCAAGGTGGTGGCTGAGTTCTTGTTTGCAAGCTTTTGAGAAAATCTACTTCCATGGTCATTCTTGGTATTAGAAGAATTCAAATTCTTTCAGAACTAGGGTAAGAGCCACTCACTCCCTTGCTGACTAAAAGTCAGGAACAAAACTCAGCTCCAAGAGTTTAATGTCATTTTTAGCTATGTGACCCTAGCCACACTTAAGCCAGAAAAATAAATCACAAACCCACAGCCATAGAATCAGTTTTGGCTCACAGCAACCCTAAAGGACAGAGTACAATCAATTGTCCATAGCTTTTCTGAAAGGTTGAAAATCATTATGGAAATTGATACATCTTACTCTGGAAAAATTGAGTTCAATCATCAAAGGTTGGATGTGAATATATTACTTTTGCTCATTGTTCATTAGGTGGAAAAAATATTGTGCAAACATGCCAAATTTCAAGTGGCCAGAGATGAGCCATTCCAGATGCCCAGAAAATATCATTGCCATACTGTATATTTATATCAAAGAAAGACAGAATGAGAAAGAGGTAAAGCGGAATAAGAAACAACAAAAATGTGCATATATCTGTTTCTGAGGAAGTGAGAAATAACCTCTTCTTTCTGTCAGAACAATGTTTTAGAAGGTCAATGTAAAGGAAATGTGTGAACTTCTCAAAAATTTCTAGAGAATAGATCACCACTTGTTCATCACACATAATCAGTAACCTAAGCTCAGAAGTTTGGACAAATATTATAGGACTAGATTTAGGAAATATTATTATAGCATTTTTGTCATGTTATACCTAAATGTTAGTTAGGTGCTGTTAAAATTAGCATATGTCCAATAGTTAAGTTTTAAGGTACATATATGGAGCTTCTTAAATATCATCAAAGTCAATTTTTATCTTCCTTATTGGATCTGAGTGCATGGTAAAAATGATTGACATCATTAGCTCTCAGGTCAAATATTATTCCATTCGTGATTTTTTTTGTTCTATCATTCAGAATCTATTGCAAGACCCTAAAAAGGGAAAAACTAAAAGAAAAATTGGAATTGGAGTTCATAGAAATCCCTAGGGTAGATTAATGCAACCATAATCCTTTCATTGAGAGAGAGAGAGAGATAGAGAGAGAGAGAGAGAGATCTATATTAAGGTGTTGTTCCTGATGTCTTGGTATAACATTGTGAGGGAATGAAAGAAAAAATTTCCTGGTGTAGGGGAGTGATGAAGTCTGAATATGCCTCGTCAAGTAGGCAAGAAGTCGGGAAATTCTGCGTAATAAGACTACGCAAATATTTGGGGAAGTTTTTGTGTGATTTCATAAGGATTTTAAAACCAATTAATTCCTTTAGTGAGGAAAGAAATCCCTTCTTTTTATTGAATTCCTAGAGACCATATGAGTTTTAAATAATTATATTAGTCTCAGGATTACATGTAGATAATACAGCATGTTATTTTTAATATGCCCTTTTAAACTGAAGCAATTTGCAGAATGGAAAATATTTGCCTCTCCTATCTTAAATATGATCTGATGTTTCTCATAAACAGAATTGCTAAACCAAGATTATAAAAACTGAAATGCAAGGAAAACACAAGCCCTTAAATGTGCAATTTGGTAAAAGTTTATATTTGGAATGGAGTATTTGACTGAATAAACATAGTTAAGATAATGTGAAAATAAATAAAGGTGTGTATGTTCATTACCTTTATATATATAGATATATATATATTTCAAAATGATAGACTTTTTGCAATTTTTTTTCATTTAAGGGACAAATTCTAATTTGTTATGCATATTTGAAATTTTGGTGTGTTTACTGAACAGGTAACCTGAGACTTAGAAAGCTTGACTTAGTTTGATAAAGTAGTCTGAATCCTACTTCATCCATGGAAAAAATAATAGAGATTCGTAAAACCCATGGAATCAAGACAAGGCCCAGTATTTTAAGTCAGCCTCTATATTATAAAACCACATTTGGAAACTGCATCTCATTGATGGAAGTTGTGGAACAAAGAGAAGGGAGATTCAAAAAATATATCTGGAAGTATATGAATTTTCTGTGATGGAAGTACAAACAGAAAGCAGGCTTTGCAAGAAATATCTACACAGAAAGGATATGCATAAATGACTTACACCATCCTTTTAATGTCTCCAGGGAACCTACAAAATGCAGATTAGACAGAGGAGAAATATGGGGAAGAAGTTACCATATCATCTGCGCGTTTATAGAGAAGTTAATGCAGCAGAGGCTGTGGGGATCAGTTAACATCAGGATTGTAAAGATTTGGAACTTGTTTGTTGAACCTTACTTTTCCATGACCCATGTGGAACTTGACCCATGTTGCCTATCGCCAATGTTTTCCAATATGAATCAAAGAGCTAGAGACGTTATACCAGCTCTGTGCAATGTATATAATAGTACTTTGACATGAACAACAAAAGGTTCAAACTTCTTTCCTCCTGGAACCATTTAGTTTCTTTTCTCTGTCTTCACAAACCCACAAAGCAAAACAAATTGACTACTTTTGCAATAAGTTCAACATTGTCAGAATTAAACACTGCACATGCAAGCCTCATTATGGCTTTTTCAGCATATTCTCAAACTTTCATAATTTCTTTAAAGGAAGAAAATGTACTATGAAAACGATGACCAATATTGAATCATATTCGTGGAGAATGACTACAAATGTGCTTTACAAATGTTTTGAATTTTGAAGGATGTGTAATGAGTGCCACTTCACTGTCAGTTTGCCATCCTGTGGGGCCTCGCAGGAAGCTGGAAGTTAGGTCATTACCAGAAAGTTCACCCACAGTGAATAGATTCAGAGGAAATTTGAGGCTAAAACATATTTAAAGAAGGAATGGGTTGTCCAGTTATGAGTGATTAGCTACTGTAAATTTTGTGAAGTTCAGCAGGATATCATCAGTTATGATGCCCAAAGATAAGTCTCTCAGGATGGAATTAGCCTAGAAAAGAGATGTCTCCTTAAAGTAGACTTGACCTTAAGAATATGGATGGAGTAACACTTTAGCTCTTTAAGTTGCTGATGGGGCATGTCTTAAAAAAAAGAAAGAGTTGTAGACAATTTGATGTAAGAAGTAAACAAAAACCACACTCCCTGCCATGGAGTCGGTGCCTACTCACAGCGGCCCGATAAAACAGGCTTGAATGACCCCCTGTGAGTTTCCCAGATTGGAACATGTTATAGGAATTGAAAGTGACAGATTTCTCCTAAAGTCCCTGGTGGTTTCAACTGGCTGATTTCACAGGAAACAGCCCAACCCCTAAGTATAAATTTAGGACCATAAAGGGTCAAAAATGAAATGGAAGATCACTATCATAGACATAAGTGAGTGGAAAGGGTTGACAATGGACATTTTGGGTCGGACAATCATAGTATTTACTATGGTGAGAATGATAAATACAAGAAGAATGGCACACATTCATAGTCAAAAGGAATATTTCAAAATGGATACTTAAGGATAATATTTTCTGTGATAGGATGATAGTTCCAAGGAAGTCCAATTAAAACAATGGTTTTCACGTGTACATACCCACCACCAAAGCTGTTGTCACTGCTGTCATCAGGTGCCTTCCAGTTGATTCCAACACACCAGAACCCCGTGAAAAACAGAACAAAGCACTCCCTGTGCTTTGTATTATGCTTGAACCCATTGCTGCAGTCTCGATGTCAATCGATCTCATAGAGGGTCTCCCTCTTGTAGGCTGCCCCTCTGCTTTCCCAAGCATGAGGTCCTTTTCGAGGGTTCGGGCTTTCATAATAATATGTCCAAACGCACAAGACAAAGTTTCTCCAGCCTTGACCCAAAGGGGCATTCTAGCTATACTTCTTCCGCGACAGATCTACTTGTACTTTTGGCAGACCGTGGTTCTTGCGATGATATTCATCAGCACCACAAATCACGTACATCAGTTCTTCTTCTGTCTTCCTTAGTCCATGTTCTGTTTTAGTGTGCATTGAAAATACCCTGGCTTGGGTCAGGTTCATCTAAATTTTCAAAGCTATATTATTGTTTTTCAACACCTTGAAGAGGTATTGTGCGATATATTTACGCAATGTAATGCATTGCATGATCACTTGACTGCTGTTTCTATGAGCATTGATTGTGGATTGAAGCAAGATGAAATCCTTGACACCATCTAGCCTTTCTCTATCGTGCTCTTACCTATTGGTCTAGTTCTGAAGATGTTGATCTTCTTTACATGGAGTTGTAATCCAGACTGAAGACTGCAATCCTTGACTTTCATCAGCAAGTACTTGAAATCCTCCTCACTTTTAGCAAGCAAGGTTGTATTATCTGCATATCAGAGATTGATTACGTTTCTCACTGCTCCTGAAGCCGCATTCTTCCTCATATGATTCAACTTCTCTTATGATTCGCTGAGCATCCAGATTGAATAAGTACGGAGAGAGATTAGAACCTAGACACGTACCTCTCCACCAAACATGGACCGCCTACTCCTTCTTCATCTCTTAGTGTATAGGCTCTGCTGACACCTGTTCACTTTGGATGGCCTTGCTAGGATTTGAAGATGCCAGTGACATAGCTTCCAGCATCACAGCATCACACCAGCCACCGCAGTCTGGCAAACTGATGATGAAGGAATTACAAAAATATTACAAATGTCTTCAGTCTGAAGTTGGTCAAACATACAATCCAGTAGCTTTTATAATTGGCAATTGCAATGCAAATGGTGGAAACGAAAAGGATCAGTTGTAAAATATCGCCTCGATGATAGAAACAAAGTTGGACATCAACTGACAGAATTCTGTAAGACCAATATCTTCTGAAAAGAAAATATTTTTTCTCAATAAGATATACAGTGACTATTCATGTGGACATAAACAGGTGGAAATACAGAGGAATCAAAGTGATTTCTGCTTTGGTAAGAGATAATGCAGAAGCTCAAGTTCATAAGCTAAAACAAGGTCAAGGTCCAACTGCAGAACAGATGATCATCAATCGTATGTAAATTATGGTCAAAGCTAAAGAAAATACAACAACACCATGGAGGCCAAAATATAACCTGGAGCATATCCTACCTGAATTTTAGAATGCCTCAAGAACGGATGTGCGTCACTGAACAATAATGACAGAAGATGTCGAGTCACTCAAAAGTAAAGAAAGAAACAAAATACCAAAGGGTTGTCAGAGGAGATATTCAAACTTCTTTTTGAACATAGAGCATCAAATTGAATGGCAGAAATGATGAAGAAATAGATAAAGAAAATACATGAAAGAAGTATTGTGAAATGTACAAAGAATTGTAGCTATTAAGTTAATAAGGGATGACCAGGCTCAGAATATCTCAAGCTAAAAAAACTAAAGAATAACAGTCAAACCTCGAGTTGCAATATTAAAATATACTTTGGGCAGAGTATTGAACAATGCAGGAAGCATACCAGAAAATGGAAGGAGAACCACCGTAGCAAACACGAACTGGTAAGCATTCATCTACTTCAAGAGGAAGGATATGATTACCCAATGGTGATGCAGTCCAAATTGCACTGATACACTGAGGACCTTGCCCAAAGAAGAAGGATTCGAGCATTGATGAAATAACATTTTAAATGTTTCAACAAGTGGCTGAGCCACTGTAAGCAATCAGTAGTGTATGCTAAGACATTTGGAAGACTGGCCAATTAACTGGAAGAAATCTGTATTTGTGTTTATTCTAAAAGAAGCTGAGCCAACAGAATGAGGAAATTATCAAACAGTATCATTAACATCACACGCATGTATAACGTGGTTGGAGATTATTCAAAAATTATCGTAACAGTATATCTATAAGTAGCTGCCAGAAATTGAAGCCTGTTTTAGATGAGCACTTGTAATGAGGGATATCATTGCTTATGTTAAATGGATCTTGGCTGAAAAGAGAAAATACCAGAAAGATATTTACATGTGTTTTATTGACTGTGCAAATGAGTTCAACTAGGTGGATCATAACAAATATGGAAAATACTTCAAAGAATGGGATTTACAAAATGTCATATAAAGAAGAACAAGGCATCAGGATCGGAGAGAGTCTTTTTCAGATGTGTAATATTTAGACAGCACAACCTGTTTCCTGAAAAGGAAGCGGCCTTGAAGCACGTGCTGATGAAAACAGAAGACTGCCGCCCTTACTATGGAGTTCCACATGGTCTAGAAAACAACACTCTTAACTGGGCCAAGAGAAAACAGCTTGAAAAATGGGGGGAACTTTTGAGTCTGTCAACGATTTTATTTGAATTTGATCCATAATTGGACAAATCTGCTCTTTCAAGTCTTGAGAAGCAAGAATGACACTTCATGGAGTAAAGTATGCCTGGCTGAGGCGATTCCATTCTCAATTGTCTCTTATGCATGTGACAGTTGGCAAGTAAGAAAGACGACTGACTAGTGAACATGGAAGCTTGTGAGTAAGAGAGACAGCAGCAGAATTCATGGATTTAAATGATGGTCTGCTGAGGAGCACTGCAACTATGAGGGAGTTTCAGGAGAGCAAACAAATCCTTCTGGCAAGAAGTGCATTCTGCATATTCATTAGAAAGGATACAGAGGCCTCCCACACACTTTGGGCATGTTTTCAAGCAACTAGTCCCTAGAAAAGGACATAAAGTTAGTTCGAGAACACCTGAATGAAAACGAGAAAGATCGCTGACGAGGCAGACTGCTGTGTGTCAGCAGTGCAGGGCTCAACCACCCCAACGCTTGTGACAGTGGCTCAGGATTGACCAGTGAGGCGGTCTGTTGCGCAGAAGGTCACTGCGAGACAGGGCAGCCTGGAATGCCCCTAGCAATGCGAACAACATGCATGCGTTCTTATATCACATCTCCTGGTGCAAGCTTATTCAAAGTTGAATTTTACCCCTACAGTTTTATTCCTGTAATTATTCACAACGAATTTTAATGAGAAAACTCTGTAGGTCAAATTTCTTTAACATTTTTCTATAGATTTTCACATGAAATCCTGTATGTTTATCATGTTATTAGAATATGAATGAAATACATTTGTAATAATTTATAATTTGAGTGTCTCCATGCTTGATACTTTTGAAAGAGGATGCTTTTCTCCTCCGCTGAGTAGATAATCTATGGCACTTTATAGATCTACCTAATTTAACCTTGAATATAATCGTCCTACCACTAAATAGTTTATTAATCATGATGTGTTACATAGCTTCATTTTAATAAGGTTTAGGCTTCCTCTAGCTGAGCTACATCAAATTAATTGAAAGCTTTTTCATACAGTAAATTTATAAATCATGCATGTTTAATACGATGAATTAAAGTATTGCATATTTTGTGATCCTTGTCTTAAACACATCCTTATGCTTAGAGTACATTGGTATCACTGAAAGCAGGAAAATGATATAAGCAAACATATGAAGCAAGCATTTCATATTTCACCCAATTTCCCTCCCAAATAGATGAAAATACCATGCTTCAAGCTGTTGGCCTGGTGCTCCCTCTAATAATTTCATAGCTGAGCATGTCTGTAGAAAATTGAGATATGATCAAGTGAGGTGAAGGAGTGAAAAAGTGTGTAAGTTTCCTGAGGTTTGTAAAGAAACAAGCCTAGGTTCTACATTCTGCTTTGTTTGTTTAGCTTAAACAATTATCGGTGTCCATTGTGGTCATGGCATGATTATACTGAATGAGAAATAGATACGAACATGGAAGGACAACCAACAATTCTGTTTATATTTTATAATTATGATGATTATTAAAAACAAATGATAATTGCTGCTGTTTCTAGTTTCGTGTCATTGTCTCTGTTCATTTATTTTCAATATTTTCCGCAAAAAAGGAAACATGTAAAATCTTCTTTATAAAACTCATCACATATGCTTGCATAAGGTTATGTTAAAATCCCTTATCATGTAAACAGCGCAATGTTGGTTGCATGATGTGTTATCTTTCAATTCCTTAACTAATACTTAAGAATTTCTGTTAGTTCATTCACAAAATGTCAGCACACAGAAAAGCTTGCAGGGCTCTTGTGGTAAAAGATTTTATTCTGATACTGTAAGTGTACCTGATGAATGAGTACATATGATAGCTCTGAAATGCAGGGATTATTTGAGTCAAGGAAAGACTCACGGAATTAATCTAAGGAATTAATTTTGCTGGAAAATTTTGGTTTCACTGACTGATGAGGATAGTCAAGCAGGGTAGATTGTGTAGGGAGAGAGAAGATAGCTTCTAAAATCACTTTCCGTATGCTTTGTATTTTCATCAAATGCCTAAAAAAGGGTCTAGTCAGGGGGCGGTGTAGCAGTGACAGAACGCGCAGCATTCCTCAAGATCTTTAACACTCCCCCCCCCTATCATGATCCCTCACAAATGCAGCTAGACCAGAGCATGCGCACTGGTACACATAAGAGCTCTCAACACATGGAGTCCAAGACAGATAACCCCGCAGGAAGAACAATGGGAGTAGCAATACTGTAAGGCGAAGGGGGAGAAATGGGGAGCTGACCACAATGACCGATTTGTAATTCCCCCGTCCCCAGGGGGACGATCAACAGTAACTGGGTGAATGGAGACAGTGGGCAGTGTGAGATATGAAAATAATAATAATGTATAATTTATCAGGAGGGTTTGGGAGGGAGGGAAAAAAGTGGAGTTGATACCAAGGGCTCAAACAGAAAGAAAATATTTCGAAAATGATGATGGCAACAATATGTACAAATGTGCTTGATGCAATTGATTTATGGATTGCTATGAGCTGTAAGAGCCCTCAATAAAATGCTTTATTTTTTTAAAAGGGTATTTCCTGTGTAACTTAGGACCTAGTAAGTGTGACAGCCTGTTTCATCAAATTATCTAAGAGACCATGCATTAAGTGCATTATGATGTCGGTCTCTCAGAGCAAATTAAAAACACTCTGAGAGGAAGAGATTCTTCAGCTAGCAAATTAGAATGAATTACTCTGAGCCATCTTTTTTTCAGAAATCACGTCAATGGCTGATGGCAACCAAAAGGCAGTTTATTCAAAAATAAGAGAGATCATTTTCTAAGCCAACTATAACCATGTGGTCAATTTTATAAATAGATGGTTAAGGAGGCTCCTTTCTGATGGCAATGTTTCTCCCTAGAACTTTAATGACAACAAAAGCTTGTGTTAACTAAGATGTATCAGAACTACACTATAGTTACTTTATAAATCCCCAACAGAAAATTCAATCCAAAAAGCAGGAGGGTTCAGATGAATTTCTCTGCAATGAGGCCAGTCTGAAGTCAAAAGTTAAAGTCAAGTTAAAATTATGTTGAGATTAATCATCTAAATTTGGAAAATCCAGTAAATTTGGAATATTTTATGAACAAGAAAATATCCCAGTCATTGCAGCATGTAGCGTGATAAATTAAATTATATGTATTTAATGTGTGCATATATATCATACATGTCTGTCTATATATATGCATATATACATATGTGTGTATAATTATGTTTGGGTAAGGAAGAAATTGGCAGTAAACTGTCAGTTGTTCATTTTAGTGTTTGATTCCATCATGCCAATTTCAACTCACAGACATCCCATGAGTCAGTGGGGACCACTGTTCCATAACTTTTTCCAGACTGTCATTTTCATGGGATCAGATCTCCAGATTGTTTTCCAACAGAACAGCTGGGTAGATTCTAACTGCAGCTGAGTAGATTCTAGCTGCAGCTGAGTAGATTCTAGCTGCAGCTGGGTAGATTCTAACTGCAGCTGAGTAGATTCTAACTGCAGCTGGGTAGATTCTAACTGCAGCTGAGTAGATTCTAACTGCAGCTGAGTAGATTCTAACTGCAGCTGGGTAGATTCTAACTGCAGCTGAGTAGATTCTAACTGCAGCTGGGTAGATTCTAACTGCAGCTGAGTAGATTCTAACTGCAGCTGAGTAGATTCTAACTGCAGCTGGGTAGATTCTAACTGCAGCTGAGTAGATTCTAACTGCAGCTGAGTAGATTCTAACTGCAGCTGAGTAGATTCTAACTGCAGCTGGGTAGATTCTAACTGCAGCTGAGTAGATTCTAACTGCAGCTGGGTAGATTCTAACTGCAGCTGAGTAGATTCTAACTGCAGCTGAGTAGATTCTAACTGCAGCTGAGTAGATTCTAACTGCAGCTGGGTAGATTCTAACTGCAGCTGAGTAGATTCTAACTGCAGCTGAGTAGATTCTAACTGCAGCTGAGTAGATTCTAACTGCAGCTGAGTAGATTCTAACTGCAGCTGGGTAGATTCTAACTGCAGCTGAGTAGATTCTAACTGCAGCTGAGTAGATTCTAACTGCAGCTGAGTAGATTCTAACTGCAGCTGAGTAGATTCTAACTGCAGCTGAGTAGATTCTAACTGCAGCTGAGTAGATTCTAACTGCAGCTGGGTAGATTCTAACTGCTGCTGAGTAGATTCTAATTGCAGCTGAGTAGATTCTAACTGCAGCTGAGTAGATTCTAACTGCAGCTGAGTAGATTCTAACTGCAGCTGAGTAGATTCTAACTGCAGCTGGGTAGATTCTAACTGCAGCTGGGTAGATTCTAACTGCAGCTGGGTAGATTCTAACTGCAGCTGAGTAGATTCTAACTGCAGCTGAGTAGATTCTAACTGCAGCTGGGTAGATTCTAGCTGCAGCTGAGTAGATTACTGCAGCTGAGTAGATTCTAACTGCAGCTGAGTAGATTCTAACTGCAGCTGGGTAGATTCTAACTGCAGCTGGGTAGATTCTAACTGCAGCTGAGTAGATTCTAACTGCAGCTGAGTAGATTCTAACTGCAGCTGGGTAGATTCTAACTGCAGCTGGGTAGATTCTAACTGCAGCTGGGTAGATTCTAACTGCAGCTGGGTAGATTCTAACTGCAGCTGGGTAGATTCTAACTGCAGCTGGATAGATTCTAACTGCAGCTGGGTAGATTCTAACTGCAGCTGGGTAGATTCTAACTGCAGCTGGGTAGATTCTAACTGCAGCTGAGTAGATTCTAACTGCAGCTGAGTAGATTCTAACTGCAGCTGAGTAGATTCTAACTGCAGCTGAGTAGATTCTAACTGCAGCTGAGTAGATTCTAACTGCAGCTGAGTAGATTCTAACTGCAGCTGGGTAGATTCTAACTGCAGCTGGGTAGATTCTAACTGCAGCTGAGTAGATTCTAACTGCAGCTGAGTAGATTCTAACTGCAGCTGAGTAGATTCTAACTGCAGCTGGGTAGATTCTAACTGCAGCTGAGTAGATTCTAACTGCAGCTGAGTAGATTCTAACTGCAGCTGAGTAGATTCTAACTGCAGCTGGGTAGATTCTAACTGCAGCTGGGTAGATTCTAACTGCAGCTGGGTAGATTCTAACTGCAGCTGGGTAGATTCTAACTGCAGCTGGGTAGATTCTAACTGCAGCTGGATAGATTCTAACTGCAGCTGGGTAGATTCTAACTGCAGCTGAGTAGATTCTAACTGCAGCTGAGTAGATTCTAACTGCAGCTGAGTAGATTCTAACTGCAGCTGAGTAGATTCTAACTGCAGCTGAGTAGATTCTAACTGCAGCTGAGTAGATTCTAACTGCAGCTGGGTAGATTCTAACTGCAGCTGAGTAGATTCTAACTGCAGCTGAGTAGATTCTAACTGCAGCTGAGTAGATTCTAACTGCAGCTGAGTAGATTCTAACTGCTGACCTCTTGGTCCATACTCTAATGCCTAGCTGATTGCTCTGGAAGAATCCCTCGCTATGTCACTTAACACTGTGATTGAGTATAGGCAGAACATCTTGAGACTTAAGGGAAAAAAAGATAAAAATTCTCTATGCTAAAACCAATTCCAAGCCTTAACAACCCTATGAACATAGTATATACATATTTTTTCATTATGATTTATAAGACTGTAACCAGACACCTCATTTTTCACACATGGAGCAACTACTGAGCTGTGGTTAGATAGCCCAGGGCATATCCCATCATCCTATTGGGGATCTTAATCTTTCAAAGATCAAGAACAATTTCTATTATCAGGAATCATTCTTCAAAGTATACTATAATACATATTGGTGATACTCTAATGTCACCAATGTCCTTGATTCATTTTTCCCTTCTCAACAGACAAGCACAGTTCTCTCCAACCATTTGGTAGAAACATCAGCCTTCCCTGTGAACCTAATAAAAATAATAGTAATAATAATAATTCTATTTGATTTTTACAGAGCTAACTAACTAAATATGACAAAAGTATTACATAAATATGACAAATCCCTATTCCAAATACCTTGGGATCAACAAGCCTGAGTTGTCCATTCTGATCAAAAAAGCTGTCATCAGGTAATTGGATTTGTTCTCCATAAGTTTGGACCCCTTTGTCTATTTGTTTGGGGGACATAGATAAGGGGAGATTATGTTGGAAATTATTACATAATACCCAACGACTATCATTTCAAAACAAGGAGACTGGAAATACTATTTTATATTCTTAAAAGTCATATAAACAATTTTTAATATTTCTTAAATTACATAGAAGTCATTTATAAGTAGTTGATTTTAAATGGATTAGTTCTATGCTAAAATATATTTTTATAACAAAAAACACCATTTCATTTTCATATAGACAAGTTTATGGTAAATAAATGCACTGAATGAATTTTCACTGCACAGTGACCATAGTCGCTGAGTTTCATAGTTTAAAAGTAAATGTTTCTTGTAATTCATTAGAAATGATCCAGGTCATTTTATTTCCACATCCACTGGAAGGTTTGTGCTCAGTAGTTGCATATCAGACTTTGGAAATTGGTATTCCTATCACATAGAAACACTGTTAAATCTTAAATCACATCCTTTTTCAGGTGACATCTTAGCACATTGAATGATGACATAATTTTCCTATCAGGGTTTCTTCAGTCTCAGGATTTTGACTTTCCCTCCTGGTTTAAATGACACAATTACAGCAAGGACAAATTTAGTGACTTGCTCTTTTGGTAACATCTTCTCTAAATAAGAACATCTGTTTTACAGTCACTTCCTGTTTATAGGGTAAGCTATTGTAGTTAAATTTCAAAATGTCAAACTCAATAAAAAATACTGATCTGTTTCAATGTGCATGTGAAATATCTAATATGTATAAGGAGTCAATATAATCGAGTGGCAAAAATACTCTGCTGGGAAATAGGGAGGACTGTTTTCTATTCCCAGCTCTCTCATGAATTATTGGTCTTGTCTACAAAAGGATAAAATGGTATTCAAAGGACAAACAGGGCGATGGAGGCAGGGAAAATGTGGTCTCTGAATGGGAGAATTCAATGGCTCTTGTGCGATATATATATATATATATATATATATTATATATATATATATATATATATATATATATATATATATATATATATATGTTATACATTACAGTTATACCAGTCTCATATTTAGAACTCGGTTACAAAACGGAGTGTATCTTTATGTGTTCAAAGGACATCAATCTAAACACAAACAGGACCCCAGTAAGGAGCATGGAGCGCCTGCTTTAACTCTGCATCTTGTAGGAGGTGGGGCTCAGTCGGTTGTTGAGGAATGCTAAGTGAACTGCCTTAGGGCGTCTGAGTACCAGATGAACTAATGAAAAGGAAGGCAAAAGGGCATTTGGTGAAGTGAAATTACTTAGTATGGCTCTTCTATCCTTAGTCTTCGGAAAGCTCCCCACATTCTGAGGTGGGGCCTCTGAAATAGTGCGTGTGAAACTTGAATAAAGGGGAGTGATGCGTTGTGCCATTTCACTAAGTAGGAATTGGATCATTTCAGAAACAGGAGCCGAGACGCTCAAAACCCCCACGAAAGAAGGGCTAAGAGTACAGGGGGTCTTCAGGAGGGGGCAGAGGAGCCACGCCAAGACCTGAGACAGAGCAGTGGAATCCCTATGCTATAGAACAGGTAACATTGAAGGTTTGGGGCCAGGAGGCTCACTTGCCCAAGAGTAGAGTGCCCTCTGTCCATCTGCCAGCCCTTACATATTTGTAACCTCTGCGCAGGCAAGGCAGAAACACCGGACTGAGTGCCTTGCGACCAGGAGAGACCTGCACGCTAGCATGACAGAGCAAAGGAACTGCAGACCAAACATTTTGCAATGTGTTAAATCATCTTATAAATCCCCCAAGCTTGAGAATTGCTTTTGAGTTATATGCTGCTGACTGCAATGGATGATAGAGCCCAGCAGAACAATAGAGTGCCATCGAAGGGACAATTGGTGTCAAATAGGAAACAGAAGGTTGAAGAGCCAATAAAATCATCCTGGGGTAGATAATGGGGTTTCCTTCTCCCTTCTGCAGTGAGAGGCGGTCAGAGATGTTTTCCAGGCCATTCCTTAAGGGATACTGAAGAAAGACTCTGGTATGTCCACATTTACTATGAAGCTATAAAATGCCTCTGAAAGTTTTCAGGAATAGAAGCCTCTAACCATGTAGCTTTATCTTTAGGTTTGTTCATATAATGCTTCTGGAACTTCTTTGAGATTTATAGTCTGGTAATTTAATCATGTGTGCTTTAGCTGCCTGGTAGCATAATTCTAGTGACCAGAAGTGTCAGTTGGCCCAGACTAAATAAAGTTTTACTACCAGATGTGTAGTCAGAACCTCAGAGTGCGTATTATATTTAGCAAGCAGTGTGTGTGGGCCTTGCTTGACTAATAGCTGTGAACTGCTGATGCATTTCTATTTTGAATGAAGTTTAGTTTGCTGATTCTTAGAAGTATGGCTAACACCTCTTTATTTCCTGGGTCTTGCCTGGAGAGATTTAGGATAGCAATATAAAATAGAAACAGAAATAAAGCAAAAAAAAAAAGAATATTAGAAATAACAAAACCCACCTCAGAGGAATTGTGGCATAGAAAATGAATAGATAATATTTTCAGTCCATTACATTTTCCTCATTCCTACTCACAGTCTATGGTGGAAAATAAATATATATCAAGTTCCTACTAATGAAGTCCCGAAAATTACAGGACGAATATTTCTTTGATTGTCAGGATCCTTGCCGTTGATACATTCCCAGACCTGCTACTAACACCAAAGTTTGCCAACAACACTCATACATCCCTTACTCCTGTGCATGCACCGTGGTTGAAACATTAATTCTTCAGCAGAGTTACCCAACTAGAAGTCATTGCCGCCCCCCATTCCTCATGGACCTTGCCAGAAGATTATCCTGAACTTACTTTGAAATCAGTCTTCCCCACACCTCTCTTATAGAAGACAGAGGGAAGTATTTTAGAATCATTAAAATAAATAGTATAAATAAATGACTACTTTTCCATTATTTAATGGTCAAAGAAATTCTATGTGCTACATATCAACTTGAGTCATTTTCTTTGAAGGGTAATTACAAGATGAATGGCAATTCACGACTTACTTAAAGACTTACTTTGACCACGGGTTTTTGCAATTAGACTTGTTTAGATGTGTTGATACAAGGTTACTAGCCATGCTACAGATTTTATGAGGTTTCATCCGGGGAAGAAAATAGAGATACAAATCCTGCATTTCAAAATTTTAATGAAAGAAAGTAAACATCTATTCAAGTAGGACAGAAATGTTTTGCAAGAAGGAGAAACTGTTAGTAGACATCTAACACAACATGTTGCGCCCTGGACCTGTGCGCCGTAGCAATGATCTTTTCTGAGCCAGGACTGTTGATAGAGGCGGCAGTGTCCCTTGAAAGGAAGAGTGCACCTGCCCATCTCCATCAATGCATTCTTAGGCTTGGTCTGACTACCCGCCCTGCCTCTCCAACAGTGCCTCCACTTTCTTGCTATTTCCTTCCTTTAAGAAGCAGTTAACAATAACATGAAAAAATAAATTGAAGGTAACCCATGTCACAGTCCTTCACTCATATGCAAGCAATAATGCGCTATAGGACTATGCCATGATCTGCATGATCGATACTCTGCTGGGACTTCTATTAGTTTTGAAAATTCTTAGGTACAAAATGAGTAAATGATATCAGGCTGGTTTCTGTTAATAGTTGGAATATAGCAGTAACCCACATCACTATCAGGGAAAGGTGGAGAGCAGTGTTTCTCAAATTTAAAGTGCATACCCACTACCTAAACTTATTAAAATATCAACTGTGATCTAGTGGGTCTTGGCTTATGTGTGAAATTCCAAACTTACAACAAACTCCCTTGTGCTGATGGTACTTATCCTTTGAGTTATATGGCATAGGGTGCTTTATTTCCATAGCAATGCTTATAATTGTATACAATGGTATTTGGGAACAGAATAAATCCATTAATTTGTGGATGATGTAAAATGTTATTCATATCATTTTAAATTTAAATAATAGCTTTATTACATTTTAATTTATTTGTGGAATTATCAAGTAAAAGAAGTAATCATACAAACACATTAGTAGCAAAACATTAGACAGTGGATCTCAACATATTAAACACAGTGTCCCAACTTTTATAAAGGCACATTTTCATGCCTCCTGTACAGTGCTCTGGGTTGCAGAAACAGGCACGGCAATCAGCTTCTGTAAAGATTACATCCAAGGAAGCCTGATTCCATACCAGTGAGTTTACCTTGATGTTTTTAATAATGTAAGTGAAAGGTATAGTGGATTTAAAATACTTTCAGATGCTGTTCCAAAATATGGATATAACAACCATTAGTTACATGACCCCACAATTTGTCTGGCAGTGTGTCATCCTGTGGGAGCTTGTGTGATGTGGGAAGCTATCTCACTGGTATTTCAAATACTAGCAAGGTCACCCAAGTGAACAGGTTTCAGCAGAACTTCCAGACCAAGAACAGACTACAAAAGAGGAGTAGGCTGGCCACTAGGATTTAGCTCCTAAAGACGCCTGGTTCATATGCATACATTGTCAGCTACTGAAAACCTAATGACAGAAACAGAACATTGTCAGAGACAGTGCCAGAGGATGAGCCCCTCAGGTTGGAAAGTACTCAGAATAAGACTGAGGAAGTTTCCGTTGCAAAGTAGACTCTTCCATGATGACGCAGGTGGGATAGAGCCTGAAAGATGATGGGCCTTCATTTGCTGATGGGACATGCCTCAATTCAAAATAAGGAGATATATCTGCAAGCATCAATTGGAACCTGGAACTTAGAATGCATGAACTATGAATCTAGGGAAATTGGAACTCATCTAAAGTGAAATGGAGAGCAAGAAAATAGATCTCCTAGGCATTAGTGAGCTGAAATGGACTGGCACTGGCCATTTTGAATCAGAAACTCATATCATTTACTATGCCAGGAATGACACAATCAAGAGGAATCAATTGTCCAAAAGGATATATCAGAAACTATTTTGAAGTACAATGCTGTCTGTCATAGAATAATATCTATCTAATACAAGGGAATCTAATCAATATAACCGTTATTCAAGTTTACGTAGCCACCACCAAAGCTGCTGTCATTGTTAAGTGAGATGGAGTCAGTTTGGATGCAGAGCACCCTGAGGCACGACAGAACCAAATCCTCAGCAGTCCAGTGCCACTTGTACAGTCATTTCTATGCCCAAACCCCTAGTTGCCACCGCTGTGTCAGTCCACCTTTCTGAAGGTCTTCCTCTTTTCACCAAGTATGAGGTCCTTCTCCTGACAACCTGTGCAAAGTGTGTAAGATGAAATCTTGCCATCTCGCCTGTAAAGAAAACTCTTAGGAAAACTCATAGGAGCACCTTCAGGCCATTCTGCTCTAAGGAGCGCTTCCAAGCCAGATTACTCTGTACCCTTAGCAATTCACAAGTTCAAAGGCATTGGTTCCTCTGTGGTCTTCCTTATTCAATGTCCAACTTTTCTTTTTCATAAATAATTTTATTAGGACTCTTACAGCCTTTATAACAATCCATACATCAATTGTAATCTAGCCCATTTGTACATATGTTGCCATAATCAGTTTTTAAACATTTTCTTTGTACTTGAGCCCTTGGTATTAGCTCCTCTTCCCCCACCCCTTCCCCACTCTCCCACCTCTGTGAACCATGCATAAATAATAAATTATTATTTTCATATTTTATACCATCAGCTATCTCCATTCATCTATGTTTCTGTTGTTCATCCCCTGGGCAGTGAGGGGCTTTATACACCAATCATTTTGATCAGTATCTCCTTTTCCTCCCCTTCTCACCCTACCTTCCCCCTACCCTCATGGTATTATTCTTCCTGAGGCGTTTATATGTCCTGGATTCTGTGTGTTGAGAGCTCTTATCTTTACTACTGTACATGCTCTGTTCTAGCTGGAATTGTAAGGTGGAACTGGGGTCATGATAGTGGCTGGGGGTTTGGGGAAATGGAGCATTAGTGAGCTAGAGGGATGTTGTGTGTTTCATCAGTGCTACTGCACTCTGGCTGACTTGTCCTTTCCCTGTGACCCTTCTTGGAGGGGATATTAGGTCACCATTCCAACCACCCTCATTTGCATCTATATGAGTGTTTGATTTGGGTCTTCTGATGACTGATACCTGATCCTGTTGAAACCACATGATCACATAGGCTGGTGTGCTTTTCATTGTGGACATTTTGCTTCCCTGCTAGATGGCCACTTGTTTAACCTCAAGGCTTTAAGTCCCTGGACACTATATCTTCTAATACCAGGGCACCATCAGCTTTCTTCACCATATTTGCTTATGCTATCTTATCATGAAGGTGAGCATCACAGAATGCCAAGTTATTAGAACAAAGTGTTTTTGCATTGAGAGGGCACTTGAGTAGAAGCCCAATGTCCATCTACTACCTTAATACTTAACATATAAATATATGTACATAGACCTATATCCCTATCATTGTAGATTACTATAATTATATAGATACATGCCTATATTTATAACTCTGTAAATGTTTATGGTTAGGTTTGTTTGCCTCCTAGTTATTTCCTTTTACTTTCCTCCTGACCCACTATCATGTTCAACATTCATTCAGCTTTCAGCGATTCTTTTCGGCTACATTGAACTTGATCAGACACTACCTGACATCCTATGTCCTACTCACCATTGGTTTTAGATCTCTTGTTGTTCCCTAATCCTTGGGTTTGTTGGCTCCCCTCCATCTCTCCCCCACTTCCTCCTCTCCCATGTTCCCCAAAACCATTGATCCTGTTGATTTCTTCTCAGATTATGAACAATCCTTGAATAAAAAACAAAGCCTATAAATAGTTCCAGTTCTGTCTGCTGACTTTTATGAATGTTTTCTGTCTGGCTCAGAAGATGTGCCATGTCCTGAGTCAGAAGTTTGTTTTTAGGAGTCCTGGGGTACTTTTTTTGCTTTGCTCCCCTGCTGCTCTGTTGTGCTCCCTTCATGTCTGCCCCAGTAGCGGGGGTAGGGGTGGAGGGGATGGTCAGACCAGGGCACAATTCTCACACTGTGTCTCAGTGCTGTCCCCTGTAGCACAATGTACAACTTTGAAAAGTGTAAAAGGCAATGGTAAATACCATGGCTTGGGTCAGGAACAATTTAGTCCCCCCCAAAAATTCTTGCTGGTGAAGACCTTTTTAGAATATTGAAAAGAAAGAATGTTACAACCACCAAAGGGAGAGATGAAGAAATGGAAGCATTCTACTAATGTTTTCAGTCAGAAATTCATAAAAAATTCAATCAAGATGCATAGATTGGTAACTGTAATGCAAAAATTGGAAACAGAGAAAGGAAAAGTAGCTGGGAAATATGGTTTTGGTGACAGAAATTAAGCTGAAAATTTTATGACCAAATTTTATAGGAACAAGGACTTATTCATAGAAAATGCCTTTTACAACAATACAAAAGTAGACTATGCACATGGACTTCCCCAGATGAAATACACATCAATCCAATTGACTACATCTGTACAAAGAGATGATGCAGAGAATCATTATCAGCCACTAAAACCAAGCCAGGGGTCAACAGTGTACGAGACCACCAATTGCTCATTTGTATGTTCAGGTAGAAGTTGAAGAAAATGAACACAAGTCCATGACAATCAAAACATGACCTTGAGTCTTCCCCACCCCAATGTGTAAAACATATCAAGAACAAAATGTATGCACTGAATACTAATGACAGAGGCCCAATGAGCTGTGGGGTGACATGAAGAACATTATACTTGGGAAAAGAAATAAAAAATTTTTTCATTAAAAAATAAAGGACAGAAAGGATTGATCAGAGTGGATGTCAGAAGATGAACTGTGGTAACATCAAGTTTTAGAAGAACACCGCCTGTGTGACCATGTAGTGTCGAAGGGATCAGGTATCCGGCATCAAAGAACAAAAAATCTTATCATTGTAAATGAGGAGGATGTGCAGAGTGGAGACCTAATTCCCAACTGTAGGCAACTGGACATCCCATTATAGAAGTCATGGGCAGGAGATGAGCCAGCTAGGGTACAGGGTAGCAACAATTGAACATACAACTTTCTTCTAGTTCTTAAATGCTTCCTCCTCACCACATCATGATCCCAATTCTACCTTACAAATCTGGTTAGACCAGAGGACATACACCGGTACAGATAGGAACTGGAAACACAGGGAATCCAGGACAGATGATCCTTTCAGAACCAGTGCTGAGAGTGGTGATACCTGGAGGGTAGAGGGAAGGTGGGGTAGAAATGGGAAACTGATTGCAAGTATCTACATATAAACTCCTCCCTGGGGGATGGACAACAGAATCGTGGTTGAAGCGAGGTGCCAGACAGTGTACACTATGACAAAATAATAATTTATAAATTATCAAGGGTTCATGAGGGAGAGGGAATCAGGGAGGGAGAGGGAAAATGAGGAGCTGATACCAATGACTCGAGCAGAAAACAGATGTTTTGATGATTGTGGTAACAAATGTACAAATGTGCTTGACACCCAATGGATGGATGTATGAATTATGATAACAGTTGTGCAAGCCCCCAATAAAATACCTTAAGAAAGGACAGGAAGATTATGATATAACATTGAATAAAAATTACTCTAGCCTTTACAAAGGATCTTGGAGTATTTAAAAATGAAATTGTCATTCTCTTCTATATACCAAACAACTTTTGGAAGGGAATTCCTCATAGGGAAGGGCCGTTTACTTGTTATAAATACATAGGATTGCCAAGCTGGAAGGACAAGGAATAATAACACAGTGTTCCAAGCCCTTCATTTGGTAGGAGCAGAAACTGAGTTCCTAGTGATTTTGGAAAAAAAAAAAGTAATATTTTGATGAAGAAATCCAATAATAGGAACTAGAACTTCTCAATCACAATTTTGTGCTATTTTCACTGTTTTTTTGTTGTTTTTGCTGTTTTTCCAGATCCACATATATAATAGTCAAATATCTAAGGCATCCCCATGATCTTTTAACCTAACTTCTTATATTTTCTTCATTTAAATTAGAAATACATGCATATTTCAAAATTCATATTGTTACCATCATAGTTCCTTGCTAATGATATGTTGTTAAATTGTAAAAGCCAAAACACTATTATTTCATTTACAAGCCTCTGTAATGAAAGATTATATTTTTGAGAAGTTTGCTTTAGTAAAAGGTCTTTTACTCAATTGTGTATACCATGGATTGGAGAACATTTATCTGTTGCAAATTCTAGTTATATGATATTTGCCATTTGTAAAAAGATATTATTTCAAAACAAAGATTATCAAAGACATTTAATTTCAAGTGATTTCAAACATATATTTTAAAGCTCTATTAAATGTATTAATATTAATGAAATAGCTGTTTGGAAGATTTAGTATAAACCATTTCATGCCAATGTGTTAGTCCAGGTAGACTAGAGAAACAAATTCATAAACATTCATATGTGTATAAGAAAGAGCTTTATATACAAGTGCAATTGAATATTGAGAAAATATCCCAGTCCAGATCAATTTGATATGTCCAATATTAGCCCATATGTCTGATACCAATCTATAAAGTACAATCCAGACTCATGAAACGCATGCAATGCAATGATGCAGAATACAGGAAGATCACAGACCAGTGGATGGGGATTCTTGTGGATTCAGTGTCATTATCCCTATCTCAGCGCTGGCAGGGGTCTCCACACTGCAATGTCTCCCAGGAAGTGAGCTGAGAAAGTGTCTCCCATCTCCAAGGAGGAATACAGGAGTTCCCAGAATCCTCAGGAGAACGCCATGCCCACACAGAGGCCTCATTGCCTATAACCTGATTGACAGGCTGGACTCCACCCCTTTACTCTTAATCCTCTCAAATTGACAAATGATTATATAACTACCACACCAAATGTAACACATTAAAGATACAAAATAAAAATCCAATTGTAAATGTGACAATTATCCAATATATTTTGAAAGAAAATATATATATCCTGATGAAGAGAAGCCATGGTTATAGAGAAAGAACTCTATCCACTGTAATCAAACAAGACATCCTCCAAATTTAAACTACAACACCTTATAATAATGTTAATATTAGCTTCTCAAGTACTTTAAAGACCTAAATCAATGGTTAAATCTCTATTTCCTTATATTTCAACAAGGGAGTGTTCTCAATGTGTATGAATGATAATTATTTACCGTCGCTCCCTAAGGAAACTTCCAATGACAGTATGTTATAGGGTTACTGTGAGTTGGAATCAACTCAGTGGCAACAGGTGGAAGCTTACTATCAGTAGCATGTGGTAGTTACACAGTTTCATGGAAACATGTTAAATAAGTGTAGGGGTGGAGTCTAACCTGTCAATCAGGTCACAGCCTGATGATGCCTCCTTGTGGGCATGCCTTCCAATGAGGAGCCTGAGAACTTCCTTTCTCTTTGCCTTCTCTTCCTGTTGACAAATCACACAGAAATTGCTGGGCCCTGCAATAGCCCCTCACTCTCTTCTGTCCTTTCCTGCTGTTGAGACACTCAGAGATGCGGAGAAGGCGAATGTGTGCCCACACTGAGATGCTCCCACTGCCATTGGATCCATAAGACTTTTCACCCACCAGCCTGAAATTTTCCTGTATTCAGCACCATTGCTTGTGACTGCATGGAGTTTGAAGTGAGATTTATGGACTTATGGGTTAATATCAGACTCATGGACTTGATGTGGATTGGGCTAGAATGTTTTCTTGATATAAAATTACTCTTTGATATAAAGCTTTTTCTTATATCCCTGGATTTGTTTCTCTAGTCAACCCAGCCTAACACGTAGCAGAACTGAAAACTTTCAGGTATATACCCATTAACTATTTGTAAGATCATTTATAGGCTTTAGTTAATAAAAAGCTAAAGTAACTAAAATACTGAAAAAGCCAAAGTAACAACTAATTAGCTTGCCTAATGAGACAAGTGCCATTAGTTCTTAGAGTGAGTAGCGATATCTGACTTCAGAAAAGCCATTTATACAGCTCAAGTTCAAAGGTGTAATTTATATTGCTACCTTTATTAAGTTTTAATACCATTTTTATTATTCTCACTTATGACGATGAGTCATATAAGTTTACATCTAAAGCTCACCTTATCATAAATGACAACATATATTTTATATCAAGAATATGTGTATAGCCTCAATTATAAATCATATCAATTTCAAGTGTTTTCTCTTTTCTTGTAACTAATTAAATATAGTATGTGTGTGTGCATGCTGTATTTGAAATTGGCTAATTGAGATAAAATATTTCCCATGAATGTTATTTTTAATTAATTAATATAGTCTTCATAGTACTAAGGACTAAAATATTTTAAAAATTAATTGGAGATTATTATCTATTACCTCTGTTTTCCTTTTCTTCTTCGTATTTCTCTTCTGTATCACAACGATGTCTTGGATTTAAATAGAGATTAGATTGTGCTTAATCGTTTTTTTCAACAACCCCAGGGAATAATTGAACTATCATACTTTGTCATTACAAGCAAATCACCCTTGGATGTTATTTATAGCTTTTTAAAAATATTAGACCATAGAGCTCTTGTTGCACGTATTTAAATGAGATGTATTTCTTGTGCTTTTGGATAGAAGTTGCTGTGTACACAGATGAGCAAACACAGGGTAGCTTTTCATGACTCCTGGATTGAGGGCAGCCTCCTCTTTACCACTCAGAATAATGGCCTTTCTATGAAACCTCCTTGTTAGTTCTCAGCCTCTTTTCTCTAGATGGTTCTATTACGCTCAGCTTGTAACCCCTTTCTGCAGGCTTTCCAGCTGCGGGCTTTAATGCATTTCAGTGGACTTATAGGTAAGTAGAAGTTATACAGTAAATAAGGAAAACAGAAAAATTGATGCGTTTGAATTATGGTTTGGAGGAGGACATTGGTTAGACTGTGGACTTCCAGACAACAACCAATTGGTCTTAGAAATAGTACAAACAGGATGCTCCTGGAAGCAAGTATGATGCTGTCTCAAGTAGTTTAGCCATGGTATCAGGACAGCCAGTCCCTGAAGAACCCCATGACTTTTAATGTAGAGGTTTGGTGAATGAGAGGTTGGCCTTCAGTGAGACGGCTCAATACTGACTGCAACAATGGTTTCAACATAGGAAATATCTTGAGGATAGCGCAGAACAAGAAAACACTTGGAGCTTTACATGGGTCACTGTGAGTGAGAACAGAATTAAAGGCGCTAACAACAAGCACAACTAGGAGTTATTTTTCTGTCACTTCCGAGGCTACTATTCTACATCTGGATAGGTTTTTCCTTTAGTATTTCTGAGACATTAGAAGAATTCACATGCCTTAGCATCTACTTGCTCTTAATTAATACCCTGAAGGCACCCAGGTTCATCTATTCTTCCTTCCTTCCTTCCTTCCTTCCTTCCTTCCTTCCTTCCTTCCTTCCTTCCTTCCTATCTCTCTATCATCTATCTTTATTTATTTTGGTGCTAACTTACAAATTGAAGACTTTGGGGACAGTACTCAACTTTATTAATATTTCTCAGACCTCATGCTGTTTTGACTTGAATTCTGTGTCCAACCTATGTTTTATAAATCTTAATCCTTGTATTTTTATTATAATACCACTGGGAATGTTATATGTTTATATTAGATACTAGCACAGGGCATGTCTTAAATTGATCTTCCTTGATATATAAAACAGACAATCAAAATGAATGAGAAGAAATGGAGAGTGATTCTAAATCTGCTTCCATAGCTGACAGAGAGGGAAAGACTTCTCTCCTAGTAGCCAGGTCCCCAAATTGATTTGACCTAACATATTCTTTTCAAAAAAAACAAAACAAAAACTTTCAGCACCCTCTAGCAATTGAAACTTGCACAATACAGCTCATAACCCAGAATAAAATGTAGGTATTTAGTTTTGCAGGACCCTGGATCATTCCAGCAACCTTCCAGGAAGGAGCACTGCCCAATTTGGGAAAGAGTGTACTTGAATGTGTGTCCTGAATTCAAAAGCAAGCATTTGAAACTGAAGGATTAATTTGCTGGTTAAAGTCATCCATTTCTGTTAAAGCAACATGAGAAAACATGAGCAGCTGCTGTGCGTTTTATGCACAGTGGGAGACTCTCCTCGGGGAGGGAAATACTTGATCTTGGGCTTCGAACACTCCTTTATTTGCTCTATACTACGTCCCATCTCTGCCACTGCCCTACAGCTATGTCATACCATGTCACTCACAATCTGGAATCTGTGAGCATAACTTGTTACCGTGTCTTCTGGATGATGGCCGTCTTCTCCTCATCCTGTTTGATCTCTTTATACTTTGTTGGGAAGGCCTGGGAGATTCAAAAGATATGCTTATATCTTGATATTCTTTTACCACTAGTTGTGATCTAAGGTATTGAAACTACATTTACTGTATATGTGGTAACTTACATGTATGCATATTTGCTGTACTTAGATTTTACTTTCCAGTTGCTTTTTAAAATTTAGTGAAATAGAATCTTGCTGTAATTTTTGGTATTTTAAATTATATTAAGTGAAAACAAGGAGCACTGCTGGCACAGTAGGTTTGTTTTGGGCTGAAAACCACAAGGGCAGCAGTTTGAAACCACCAGTTTTTCCCCGGGGAAAAGATTCAGGTCTCTCCTCCCATAGCTGCAGTCTGAGAAACCTTCAGGGACAGCTCGTTTGTCCTAGAGGGTCACAATGGGTCACAATGGACTCGATAGCAAGAAGATGTGACAACAGCATTAAGGCAAGTTAAAGGAAGTCAGAAGGATTTTTTCCATTTCTTTTCTACTATATTATATGACAGTCCATGTTCGAATACACCTATATATTTTTCTGTTATGTTAGAGTACTAGAATTATTCAGTCAGGATAATCAAACATCTGGACAGGTGTATAAGTTGTCACTAACTATCTGGACTACATTGAGAATACACTGTACTTTCGCACATGCAGTAGAATTCTAGAGCTCCACACTAATCCCTTCTAGAAGGAGCGTCCTTCCAAAGCAATTTTTCCCATAAACAATGGCTGAGAATGGATTAATTTGTTTTGGACTACAAAATTTTTACCCTAACTTTGCCTTTTTATGCAAAATATTACACAGAAATTTCAAGGTCAATAAATTCTGAATTAAATAATATAATTTAAATATGAAACACAACATAAAAATTTTTTAACAACTACCATATGACCCACCTTGAGATTGATGAGGACCTGGATCTGCAGACATGGATGTGGAGAGGAGATATGGAGAGAGAGTTTTGTTTGAGCTCCGATGCAAATTTTTCTTGACATTTTACATCAAAATCTGATTATGTTGAGTATGGATGCAGTTGAGAACTGGGGTTCTATTGTACCCAATAATTTATTCGCTTTTTTCTCACATTTACTTTCTGTATGTATAGAATATCAAAGGCATTTGTAAAAACTTCCAATTATGATTAATAGCTGGACCATATATATAAATGGAAAGGTGAGATAATTCATGTGATGATAATCTAGCCAGGAAATTAATTGGACCCTATGTTCCACCTGGTAAGAGAAACTTATTATACAGAAATATTTTGCCTACACATCTGGCATTTCCAGGGTAGTCCAATTCTAACGTTAAAATAAATCAGCAATAATAATACTATATTGAAAATATAAAGGATTATAAATATAGATAATTGCATCGAAGTAAAGTCAGTTGAAAATGTAGGAATGGATGATTTGATACCCATAGCTACTAATTTTTAAATCAACAGAGATCATGTAGATTTGCAGAGATGGTAGACTTATGTATGGTACAGGATATTTAATTCACTCAAGTCAAATGAGAACTATAAAGCTGTGAAAATTTATCAAAATCCTGATAATCCATGCAGCAAACACCATATTTCTTTAAAATGTATTTTATTTTTTCAATGCCATGTTCTACTAAAAGATTACTGATAAAGAGATGTCATGTATATTTGTTAGGAACTATTATCTATATCATGCAATTAATTAAATGCTATTTCTTTAATATGTTGTTCTTATTAGCGCCCATCAGACCCCTTCTGAGTCATAGCAACCCTGTGACAATAGAAGGAAGCAGTGTATGGCCCTTCACCCTACAAGTGTTCTTATGCTTGAACCCATCGCAATAGCCACTCTATCAATGTGTCCGCTTGGGGTACTCCTCTTTTCAACTGCCCATCTACAAAGCAGGATGTCTATTTCTAGGGACTATTAATATATTTCCTGATAAAATGCCCAAAGTACGAGATAAAGTTTCACCATCCTTGCTTCTAAGGAGCATTCTGGCTGTACATCTTCCTATACAGATTTTCTTTAATTTAAACTAAAATAAAAGATAACACAATAGAGAATTTAAGATCCTTAAAATAATCATGAAAATAAATAATTTCTTTGGTCAAACTTAAAAATGTATGCTCTCAGTGAATGGATGCACATGCAGATAGGTTATGCCTCAAATGTAGTTAACCACAGACTGCAACAAATGAGGGTCAGACATTTTAGATAACATTCTCTGAGTGTTCACTCATCTGTGACCCTACCATATTCGCTAGATACATACATAGTTGTTGTTAACAATAGATTTTCAAAATACAAATGCTTACGCTTCCCCCCAAATACCCTTGCCCATTCTTTTGTCTCTGGTCAGGCATGTCATGGTGCGGGTAAGATTCTGGAAGTACAACACTGCTGTATCTGATTATCACCACGCATGCTAAGGCTTCTGCTCTGCCACTACGCTTTACCAGTGAGGTGCTTTGCAGTCTGGAATCAATGTACATTATCTCAGGAGTATTAGCTTCTGAGTCTTCGCCATTCATTCTTGCTATCCTCGTTAGCCTACAAGGCTCTTTTACTACCACACCGCTTGGGCACAAGCAAGTGTCATAGCTTTTTACTATGCTCACAAGACTTCAGTCGAGCCATTTAGCGTTACAGTGCTGTAGGCCCGTCCCCCACAGTATCCTACAAGGCAATCTGCTGCACAGGGCAAACTCAGGCATCTATAATATTTAGGCAAGTGTTATAAGTCTTGGAACTCCTTTGGCAAACTTCCTGTCTGATGGCACTCCACTCTTGCTCTGTGAGCTGACAAGCCAATCAATGCACTCTTGCTGTCTTGTGTTGTATTTATAGATTTCTTTTCTGGATCTCAGAAACTTTTATGCTGCAAGCTATAACTGCAAAGAATTAGGCTCACATGTTCCTTGGTATCAGCCTTCTAAGAGACCATAGAAAGACTGTGCTTGATGGTAATAAGACCATCACCGCCATAGCTTCTAGGATATTGGCCATTACAGAAGCAATCTCCTCGTCCCTTTCAAAGTATGATTCTCCCACCAAGATCATGAACTGATTATTCTGCTTTGTGGATTGCAAGTAAACTGACAAATCCCTTTCAATATTGCAGCCAAGTCAAGCATTTAGGGAGCTTTACATGACCATGTAAAAAAGTCATAAAATCAATCAGTATACCCCAAAGGCATAACAATCCAGTGTGCAGAACAAGAAGTTTTTATACTCTTCTTACATGGGATTGGTTACAAAACAAACATCAAAGAACTTTTAAAAATTCCTAAATTCTTGTCTATGCAAATGTTATTTAACTAGTCATACTTTTTTAACATTTGATTAATAAAAGCACTAGGTTCAAAGACAATCACATGGATATGCAAGATTCAAGAGAGCCTCAAAAGAGATCTTAAATAACTGAGTTATCTCTCAATGTTTTTAGCAGCAAAGTCATAAATAACAGTAATTTTTCAATGCTTTTGTCTGCAAAGACACAGAGGCACAGGAGACTAAATGGTCATCCATTAGTAAACACCTTGATCAACCCGATGCCTCCTACACCATCTCAGAACAGAAAGGGAAGATCTCACTACCATCAAGACAGAAAGCAAGGGTGGAATAAAGCCTTATGGCCCTGATGTTTCTATGCAATGAGCCTTCTTGATCCAGGAGACACAGGGTCATGACACCAGAGAAATGGCAGCTGTCAAGGCAGCAGCAGCATGTGTAGTTTGAGACCTTTGGACAGGAGGTTCACTTGCTGAATAGGTTTCCTCCAAGCACTTAAATGCAGGAGCTAGGTTTGCTCCCAGCTGAGGCTTATTGTAGAGTTGAGTATCCTTGGTGTATTGGTTGGAAACCCTGAAAGAACTTGGTAACTTCGCCCACAGTAGTGTCCAAGAGCCTATATAACCATGAGCCTAAAGAGCAGTGAGAGCCACGTCTGTGGGCACAATTCATAAGAAACGCTCCTACCTGAATGAACTGCATCATGAACCTTTCTGATTCTGAATTGTAATTTCTTAAATTCCCTAATAAGGCGCATGATTCTGAATATTATCTGTGAATTCTATGTGAAAATGAAAATGGATTATATGACTCAAATCTCATGGGAGCTACAGTTGATGTAATAATTAGTAAAGATGATTGGCCATTTGAGGCATCTCTGATGCCACCTCATAGGATCCTGCATTAGACTGATGGAATTTATTCTTTCCCACTATGAGTTCAGAGGAGGTCAGGCCCCACCATGACACCATTCTGACAATCACCCTTGGAAAATTCCAATAATAATAATAGTCAGTGCCTGGGTTACAAACAAGATCATTTCCTGCCTCTTTAAGAATTTGTACATAAGTCAGAACAGGTGGCTCTTATTTAATTTATTTAATTCATATACATTTCTTTAATTCAAGAAAATGCTCAAAACCTTTTCAGTAATTTAAAGATGAGACATGCAGCAAGTGGAGGTGAATGTGATAAAGCTTTGTTACAAGTAAGAGTTTTGTGTGAGGTCAAATTTGCATAACATTAAAGAGCAAGTCAGAGTTGTCTCTACGTCAGCCACCAAACCCTGAACTGCCTGTATTAACCAGAATGCCCTATTTATGAAATATATATTATGCTTGCTTCCGTGTTTCAAGATATAAATGCTTTCACCAGCATTGTGTTAGTCCAGAATGACTAGAGAAACATATCCAGAGACACTCAGGTGTGTAGGAGTGAGCTTTATATCAAAGAGTAATTGTATAGTAAGAAAACATCCCAGCCCAATCCAGATCAAGTCCATAAGTCTGATATTAACCCATATGTCCAATACCAGTCTATATTTTCCTCTTCAGGCTGACATAGCACACGCAATGATGCTGAATGCAGGAAGATTGCAGGTTGGTGGGTGGGTAGTCTTGTGCTTGCAGTGGTGGAGGCATCTCAGCACTGGCTGTGGGTCTCCATTGGCTCCTCCAGCTCCAGGGCTCTGGCTCCATCAGGTGTCTCTATGTGGCTTGTCAACAGGAAGACAAAGCAGAGTGTGTGTGTGTGTCCCACCTCCAGGGAGGAAGACAGGAGTTGCCAGAATCCTCAAGAGAAGGCCATGCCCACCCAGAGACCTCATTGGCTAAGACCTGATTGATAGGCTAGACACCCTTTCTCTCAAATTGACAGATTTTGTAACTGCCACAAGCTTAATTAGACCAGAGTTTGAATAAAATGTGAAAATGTTTTCTTTTCTATTTAAGCATAAAACCTGAAAGAAGTTCTATTAAAATGTTATTGTATTTCTTACTTATGTATAATTGTGTTATATAGTCAATTATTATCTCTTATAACTGTTTATTAAAGATTCATCATTAGTTGAACTACACTTGATGAGTTTGGGTGTGTTTTTCAAACTTTATAACTCACTGAGAAATTAAATTTTTATCAATTAAAAAAATTGACTTGGACATCATGAACAGTTTGAAACTTTACCAATTAACATTTAACAAATAGAATACATTTCTTAATGTTTTATATAATTTGAAGTCACCAACTTTTAGATTAAAGTATTTAATTATTTTTAAGTTCCTAATTTAGTTCTAACGATTAGTTTATGTAGATTAATTGCAGAGGAATGGACATATGTGTAGGTTTATAAAGATGTAGATGTCCACATTTATGCATCTTGTGTGCATACAGTTATATGAAATTCAATTATGAAGTGCTTTATATAGTTTTCTGTTTCATAAGAATTTTAGAATGTAGTTTATAGCTTACATATCTATTTTAAATTCTACATATTATTTCTACATCCTCCCTCTCTTTTTCAGATTCCAGTTACACTTCTATACTCTACCTGGGTCAGGCCTCGCCTTCATTCTGCTTACATTTTTCTATATATATTTAATTGATACCATTTCTTTTGTTATGTTTTCAAGTTCACTAGTCTTTTCTTCTGCACTGCCTTGTATGTATATTTCATGGCAGACCTTAATTTTTCATATTTAGAGTAATGGCCATTCTTCACTATATCCTTTGTCTACTTAACATGCCTAATCTTTGTTCATCTTTGGAAATAGGCAAAAATTCACTCACAGCCATCTAGTCAATGCTGACTCATAGGAATTCTCCCTGCTTTCTTCTAAGACCTTACCTGTTTCTGGGAAGAGAGCGCTAAGTGTTCTTCTGAATGAATGCAGATCATAAGGATCACAGCCCAAAGAGAAAGCACGACATCACCAGCCCTCCTCGAGCATATGCAGTATTGCTATAATAACTGCCATATCTACGCGAATATAAGCCGACCCAAGTGTGAGCCAAGGTGCCTGATTATTACCTGGGAAACCAGAAAAACTGATTTACTTGAGTATAAGCCTAGGGTGAGTTTCAATAATCAAAACAAATGAAAATAAAATTGCTAAAAATTGAGACATCAGTGGTGTGATGTATTTAAATATTTATTTTAAATAAAAAACATAAATAAAAGGACAACAAGTCATTTAACGTTAGTAAACCAGCACAGTAAGTGGAAAATAGGTTCAACAAAAATAATAAGGCATCAATAGTGATACCTTAAGAGTACTATTCCCTGAGCTCAATCAGCAACCAGGCTAAAATGTCAAGTGTTTAAATCTTTCAAAACTGGATTTCTTATCATCATCCATATCCCAATGTAGAGCTTCAGCTGGTGTGAAGTCATCATAGACGCTGTCCTCACTGAGATCACCATCATCACCATCACTGCTGTCATTTTCATACAAAGCGCAGCCTTCACTGCCATCCATAGCATTACTAATACTACATGTCTGGAAGGCACGTTGTACCATGTCTTCTGGAATATCTTCCCATGCATCTTGAACCCACTTTGCTATTATCTCTGTGTCAGGCTTAATGAGATTCCCTCCGTTTGTTAGTCGGGCTTGACCAGATGATATCCATTCATGCCACATCCCTTACACGCTGTCTTTAAAAGGCTTATTCAAAGATACATCCAGAGGCTGTACTAAAGTTGTAAGCCCACCTGGAATAATGGCTAAAGTAACTTTACTAGATTTTGCCAACATTTTTTATGTCATCCTACAGGTGGGCTCTGAACATATCCCAAACAAGTAACAATGGCTTTTTCTTTAAGACTGCTCCTGGTTGTCGGTTCCAAATTTCTTCCAGCCATTTTTTTGTGTCGTCTTTATCCAACCATCCTTTAACATGTGCACACACAGTAATTCTTGGTGGGAACTTGATCTTCTTAGGCAAGGTCATTCTTTTAAAAATAATGACAGGACACAGCTTAATTCCATTACCCAAATAGAACAACTGTTAAGTGTTTTATTTTTATTTCCTGTGGTTTTGAGAAAAATGTTTTTTTCTCCTAAACTTGCCACAGTTCTGTTGCTTGGAAGATCAAAAGTCATGGCAGTTTTATCCATATTCCAAATATCTGCCACGTCATAATTATAAATCCTTCTTTGTTTTATAATAAATGACTGGAATGACATAAGGTAATTTTTTATTCAATGTCTTGTGGCAATTTCTGGGAAACCTTTGATCTTTGTCTCAAACATAGTAGTACAAACCTATTGATGAAGCAGGCACACCATCCTGCTGACACAGCAAATTTTTCAATGCCCGGTGCTTTATATTTATCATTTTTAGCCATTTGTAGAACACATATATGGATTCCCATGCGTGTGACGCAGTAACCATTTTGACGACACACCATAACCCATTTATGCAATTCACTCTCTAGAGCCCCATAAAAAGACATTGAACCACGACGAGCTTTTTAGGTTTTGGAATCTGTTCCAAGTTAGCCTTCATTTTCTGCCACTCCCTCACTTGCTTTTCATCAACACAGAATTCCCTACTTGCAATACTGTTATTGCTCTCTTCTGCTCTTGACACAACATTCATTTTGAAACCAGCCTTATATGAACAGCATTTTTATTTTTGTTCAAGAGTATCCATTTCTAATAGGATAATAATACAAGACTTTGTAAAATAACTTTCATGGTAATGCCCCCCCTCCCGCAATGTGTTAGCCAGGAGGGGGTGGGGAGTCTGTGCAGGTGGGGGGTTACAGAATGTGAATTAACACAGAGACCAGAGGGGGGAGATGGAGTGCAGCCACAGACACATCCTTACCAGTTCAGCTGCAGATGTAAGTGAATCACTGTGGGTGCTTCTGCGAATTGGAGCCCTCCAAGTGATAGGAAGGCTCTGATTGGTTAGATGTGAGTAAACAAACATTCCAAGCCCTGCAGTGTCAGGGGGCCTTTGAATGAACAGTGGAGAAATGGCAATCACCCAGGAGATAATGGTCGCTTGTCCTGTTACCCCCGGGGGAAATGTTACATCTCGCTCGGTTACCACTGACCCGTGTATAAGCCAAACCCCAGTTTTTCAGCACATGTTTGTGCTAAAAAACTGGGTTTATACACGAGTATATACAGGATATTAGTACCTTTTCTAATAGTACGTAATACTGTAGGATTTCATTTTCATTTGATTGTTTTTTCTTCTCACTATGGATTGTGATTTATTTTCCTTTTTTATTTATAGGGCTTTGGTCTGTCTGGCTGCACATTTTTGTATTTATTTTTCAGGCCTGGAAATTTTGAAATGTGAATTTTACCTGTCATGTTCCTGCATATTTTGTATTCCTATGAATACCTTTAAACACTATTATTATCCCTGTTAAGTACATTAGAAATAGCTTAATCTTTTGAATATTTTTAAGTGTATTAGTTGAGCATTTTAGCTACTAAAGAATTTCCTTCATACTGTCACATGAATCATAACTTTTTTTTACTTTGTCGGGAGGGAAACCAAATTATTTCCAACCCAATGTCAGATTTTGGGTTCATTTCAATGACTTCTCACCAGACATAGGAACTTGTTTTTGTTTGTTTTTCTCCACTCACTGGCATGCACCAGTATTCAGTTAAATACTTGTGAATGGTATTCTCTAACCCCTGGAACTGATGTTTTTAATTCTGCTCCTTGAACTTTGACTATTTGGACTGCTACAACACTTATCTGCCTCTTGTCAACTCAAGGACCGGCTTTACATGGGTTTTCTTTCCCTGACATGTGATTCAGAAAGTCTCTCCAGGCAGTAAACTGGAAAATCTTAAAGTTCGGCTTGTTGCCTTTCTGTCTCTAAGTGATGACAGCATGTCCAGCCCAAGGTCTGGGAAATGTCACCTGACAACTATCATGAGGTGTTGCTATTGTTATTGTGCTTTTGATTGTTGTTGTTGTGTTTTATATTTAGTATCATTTTGAGAAGAAAAACATGAATTCTGATTATTTTGACTTTTCAGAAAGAGAACATTATCCCCCATTGTTTTGATGACAGAGTCTGATCATCATGTGTAGCTTTTCTTCCTGCAAGTTTGAGATTCAAAAATGCATTTCTTTTCCTTTTTAGCGTTCTACATGCTCTACATAAAATGTTTCTGCCACACAGTAAAAACCCTTCTATTTGAGTTGAACAATGTTGAAAGACGTAATAGAAAATCCAATTAGCAGAGTTTGAAACATCTGGAAATTATTCTTAAGGTCATAAAATGACTTGGCCTCTTAAAATATTATTTAAGACCCTAACTTATTATATCTTTCTGCTTGACTAGTTTCTGTATATTGATCTCTTATCATTAAGCTTATTAAAATGACAAGGTGATAGCCATAGTTCTATGGGATTTGCTTTACCTCAACGAACCAAAAAAAAAAAAAAAAAGAATGTAAGAAGACAATGTAGAAATATTTAATTTTAAAGAATACTTTTAACCCCAAAAGAAATATCTTTGAAAATTACTCAACCTTTCTTCTTCCATCTCATTTGCAGACCTAGTTTACATGGCCACTCCTAATAGGTGGTTATACAATGCTCCACCATGTGTGATATTCTATTCGTAGGAGAATACAAGGCAATCACAGGGGAAAGACTGAAATAACAGTTGAATACCCATTATCAAACAGCATCCACGACACTCTTTATAATATATTCTTACATCAGGTTTTAAGTATGTTAATGAAACTATATTTTATATAAAGTTTTAAGTAAGTCAAAACCTTTCCAGCTTTAAGCTCTCTCTTTCCTTTGTAGGTAATAATGAAATTAAAAGCTGATAGAAAAATAGGTATCATTCTACATCTATATTTACATTTGCACTGAGAGTTCTTCTTTTCAGTCTATAAATAGTATACTTCCAGAATTTGAGGTAATATTTAATACACAATATTCAATAATATCTAAAAATGGTATTTTAAAGAGGTATTTAATAATGTAAACACCAGAAATACTATTAGTATTAGAAATAGTAGTTAATAAATAGTATTAATTCCAGATATTTTTATAAGTATCTTGGAAGTTCTTATATATCTATTTCATTTTTTATAACCATCACAATATATATACTTAAAATGCTTGATATTAAATTGAAATATTTATATTTTGTTATTTTCCCCATGCATTTAATTTCCTTACATTTGTTCAGATTTTGTTCCATGTTATTTTCTTCTTAAATATTTATTTATAAGCCTTTTTTCTTGGACTAGAGTTTTTAAAGTCAGTTATTTCAGATTATGTAAGAGATTCTATGTAGTTACATATAATTCAAATTACTTTATTATATCATTTGGGTTTCTTTCTAAATTGTAATCAATTCATTAAAATAATTTTTTCTCTAATGTATTTATGAGTCAATATATTATTTTAAATTGCATTTCAGAGCTTCAAAAATATTAACCAATAATATAATTGGTAACATGCAAACCTAATAAACTTTGGATAACTGATAAAATTAGTGCTTCAACATTCAAAATGTTATTTCATCTTATTTAACAGATTTATATTTGTTAAACACACTCTGAACTACACTTATTACTGATTTATTGGTCTACTTAGTTTATAACTGTTTCCTTTTTATCTTTTATGTCCAGATATATACTGAGTTTCACATATGAACTATGTGTTAGATATTACTCTTTTCTAAAAATTATTTGACAGTGTTTCATTCTGTTTTACATAGAGTTACTCTGAGTCAGAGCCAATTTGATTGCACCTAATAAAAAAAACCACCAACATGGCACATAATTGTATCAATCCATGACATCTTTGGTACTTACACAATCTGTTGTCAATGTGAGAGGCTTATGAGTGAAGGGGTGGAGTTTAGTCTGTCAATCAGGTTGGAGCTTGATGACCTCATCCAGAGGCACAAAGGAGATAAATAGCTAACTACAGGCAGAACACATGCTCTCTCCCTGAGAGACTCTCTACTGACGACACATGGAGATGGGCTAATGGTAGCCATAGCCTTGGAGCTGGAAAAGTCACATAGAGACCCCTGCCAGTGCTGATATACTTACGACTCCATGAATCCACAAGACTTTCCACCCACTGGACTGGGATTACCTGCATTCGGCAACATTGCGTGTGTTTCATGAGTTTGAAGAGGAGTTGATAGATTGGTATCAGTCATGTGGGCTATTATTTGACTTATAGACTTGATCTGGACCGGGCTGGGATATTTTCTCAATATTAAATTGTTCTTGTCTATAAAGCTCTCTCTTACACACCTATGAGTGTCTATGAATTGTTTCTGTAGTCTGCCCGGACTGACACAGCATCCCTCCAACTCTTCATCCTTCCTTTGAAGTATGATTGTTCCATGTCTTTATCATTTATAACTCTAAAATGTCCTTTATTTGGACATTTGCAAGATCTCTTATTCATGCTTGAAAGACTATTCTAAGGGAAACATTTTTTAACATATTTTTCTAACAGAAATTTTTAAATAGAATAAATTGGACCTACTTTTTGGTTGTCATTGCATTTCATTTTAAATGTATTGTGTGTACCATGAAGGGCTTAGAAAAAGTTATTTAATCCAAATAGCTAACAAATTCAAAAAGGAATTCCTTAGGTAGTACCACTAACTTATATACAATTAGTTTCTGCTTATCAACTTTAAGTAAATGAGAAATAATATCTGGCAATAGCATTGTGATAAAAAAGATAAATAGTTTTCTCTGTTTAATATATACAATCCATTTTAAAATATACTGGTATCTAAAAGAAAAGACGTATTTCTGGGATAACAGAGGAGCAGGTGCAGACTAGTACCAATAAAACCCAAGCCAAATTCATGGCCACATGGTTGATGGTGACTCATAGTGACCTGGTAGGGCAATGTAGAGCTGCCCCATGAGTTTCTAAGACTGTAACTCTTAAGAGAGTGGAACACCTCATCTTCCTCTTGCGAACAGCTGGTGGCTTCAAACTGGTGACCTGTGGGCTTGCTGCTCAACTCGTATCCACTGTGCCATCAGAACCCTTTACCAATAAGGTCATGATTAAATCCATTCTCTGTTTAAACAGAAAGTATTTCCTCACAGCAAGTAATACCTGGTTAGGTTTTGGGGCTGAGAAATGCATTAGACACGGGATGGCATTTTTCCTATAGGTATGGCTACAAACATGTAAATAAATATAAATACATGACAAATAAATAAATTCTCTTGTTTCACGAGAAACACTTAGCATTTTCATGATAGCATAAAAGACCTTCATGATACAACCCATAAATACCTCTCTCAAAGTTTTTATTGCCTCCAATTATGTATATACTTTTTGTGTGCTGGAGAAAAAGGAAAAGCTAAGAAAAAATTCGGCAACAGAATCAACCACTAAATGATTTATGAAATTTGTTGACCAGCATAAGATTGATAAATGGATCTGTGGAAAGATTTGCATTTAAAAATATATCTTTGTCTGTAATGCAAAGGCTTGGAGTGTGTACCACCAAATGTGTTCTTGTAAGGAAGTAAGGCCCTCCGAAGGAAAACGGATACAATCACTGGGACGCTGTGAGTCGAGTGACTTTGTGATTCACTTAGGAAGCAAAAATGAATGTGTTCCTTGTACTATTGACTATTTTCCTAAAAATAGAACCGAAAATAAATAAGTACATATGAGTATGTGGGAGTAATGTAATCCTGGGGTGAAGAAATGGCATGGGGACCACATTTATTCTACTGTGGTCAGAAAAGGGATCCCAGACTCCATATCTGCCCAATGAAAAGTCCTATGAGGCAGAGGCGAGATTGGCCTCTCCTCTCAAACCTACTTCAGCCTAGCCAGAAACCAGTCGTCCCTCCCATAGCGCTATACTTCCCTCCTGAGTGCAATAATCCATTGCAATGCTTACACTGAACACACAGACAATACTAAAAAGCAGGAAGATTTATTATGGAAGTTAACAGGTGGCAACAAGTCAGGATCAGAAAACGTGTTTTTTCACAGTGTCTGTTCTCAACCATGCTGACAGTCATATTTATCTCTGGTTCTCAGCCTCTGCTCTGCCCAGGCGCCTGTTACAAAGCTCCTTTAATACTGACGTATCCAAAAGGCACCTGTGTTAGGCCAGGTTGATGAGAGAAACAAATCCAGAGACACTCTTGTGTGTGCAAGGGAGAACTTTATATCAAAGAGCAATTGTACATTGAGAAAACATTCCAGTCCAGATTAGATCAAGTCCATATTCTGATATTCTCCCATAGTCTGGTACTATTCCATAAATTCCTCTTTAGATTCACACATTCAATGATGCAAATGCAGGAAGATCACAGAGCAGTGGGTGGAAAGTCCTGTGGATTCAACCAATGGTGGTGGATGCATCTCCACGGGTCTGACTGCCATCAGCTTGCTCCATGTGGCTTGTCAGCAGGAATGTGAAGCAGATAGCGAGAGTGGCCTGCCTCTTCTGATGGCAGCATCAGGAGAGAGGAAGTTCCCAGAATCCACATGAGAAGGCCTCACCCACAAGGAAGGATCATCAGGCTGTGACCTGATTGACAGGTTAGACCCCACCCCTTCTTTTATCAAGTTGGCATGAACTTGTGTAACTACCACAGAACCCCCGCTGCAGGTCAGCCTTTTCCACAAAGACACTCACCTTGACTTGCTCCATGGTCCGGCAAGCCGCTGCTCTGACTTGTGCTGCACCCGCTGCTTCTAGCTCTTCACGCAGGGCTTTCAGTCAGGCTGCATTATATTAGCTCTTCATCCCTGGTCGTCACATGATTCTCAATCTTTGCTTGTGAGGTGCCTCCTGCATACTCAATGGAGTAACAACATTGACCAGTTCCTCAGTTACAGTTTTCTACTCCTTAATTCTATGCTTTCACATGTTGTTTGGGGCCATTTATTTGGTCATTAAATTGAAAAGCCGTATAAAGTCATTTTATCTCATCACACTGGGGTGAGAAAATAATGGATAGGAGAAGAGCAATTAGGGAAGAACAAGGCGGAACAAAGGCATATTGTTAAGTTGTTTAGCCCCATGTGTAAATAATTGCTTAATCCTAACGTCTAGGGGTGAGGCAGTGTGGTAGCTAAGGTTTATGTCACTTCTTCTGGGCCAGAATTCTCAGTGGTTTGGGAATTAAGATCTTGGAATCCACCATGGTGGCATTTAACAATATAATCACCCTCACAGTGGAAGCAGCTGTGAATAGTCAATCACTTATAAGAATATTAGAGTAGGGGAGAATGCTCTTATTCAGATCACAGCCCTCATGCAATCAATAGAATGCATTTCCACAGGGATATGGTCTGCATCTAATAAAGTAGATGCTGTGAAAAAATGTGATTGCTTTTTGCTGGCTTTGGATCCTGCCTCTGACTCATTGCCTTTCAATTCTTTGAACCTGAGCTAATATTTTGCCATATTAACTGCTGATCCTAGAAATTATAGGCAGCATGTCATTGGCCCTGCTACCTTGGGCTTATTTGCCTCTGCGAGCACAGCCTACTATCTTCCTGGTGATCTTGGATTTACTAATCCAAGCAGCTACCTGACTCAGGGGACATCTCCAGCCAAAGAGCAGACATACAGTCTCAGAACTGGGGTGCTTCTCCTATTATATGAGTCATTTTTTAAATATAAATTTCTCTCTACTTATGCATATGTCAGCTTCCCTGCATGCATGCCTTTAGAGATCCTAGCCCAAGACAGATATTCATAAAGCATGGTTTTCCTTTGGGTTGGTTCTAAAACAAAACTCAATGTCACTGAGTTGACCCCCACTCGGGGCAACCTTATAGGACAGGGTAAAACTGATTCCTGTGGGTTCTGAGATTCTAATTATTTAAAGTCTCATCGTTCTCCCACAGAGCGGCTGGTAGGCTGGAATTGTTAACCTTGCAGTTAGCACTCTAATGTGTAACTACTACAAGGGTAGAAAAAAATAATCCATATATTTGTTAGATGACATTCTCAATTGTTAACTCTCTACTACATGCAGTTAACCCCTTCGCCCCATCTGCGGGTTCTGCATAAATACACAAAAGAGGCACTTAAAATCCACTGAATCAACTGCCTGGAAGGATAAATCAAAAGGTGCTGCAAGGAGGTTGGAAACCCACAGTTGCTGATGTAAGCCTGGATGAAGTTGGCCGAGAAGATCTGAAATGATACTTAAGGCAGGTCAAATTTCGTAAAGGATAACAAGACATTCCGACTTTTCAGTCTGAAAACAATAATGTGAGGAACTGATGCTTCAAGAAGCTGTTGTCGGTTCATTTTGGAATCTGTATTTAGAAAATTACCAGTATGTGGTTCTGGCCAGAGAAGGTATGGCTGCCGTTCTGAGAGCTGAGTTGGAGATGAGAGGCAGAAAACCTAAGATACTTTTTCTACTTTCCAAAGTTGGTGAGCCGTCTTTCTTTTTCTTTTCTTTCTTTCTTTTATTTAGCTAAAGTTATTCATTTATACTGCTAAACACTCTTTCCTAGAAAAAGAAAAAAAACAATAAAAAGAAAAGAAAAACAGACTTTCAAATCATAATGTGCCCATGGAGACCTATTTTCAGACACGAGTCGAGATTCTTTTTACCAAAGAGAGTCATCTTCATAGCAGAACTCCTAGCTTAAAAGTTATTTTGCTTTGAGATTCATCTCTGAATGTTGCTATGCTAAGGAACTTTTAAAAAACAAGAATAAAGCTTTGAAACTTCACACATAGCCACAGGGATACCTTCCTCATGCATAGCCACAGGGAGAACCAGGCCTTTAACACTCAGGGAAAAAAGGCAGCAAATTCTCCTACCCACCAAACCATCTGGAGGAGCTTTGCTAGATCACACACACACACACACACACACACACACACACAGCCCTGGATAACAGTTTATGAGCAGCATTGACTGCTTAACCACTCAGAGATGTTTTTTGAAATAATCAAATAATACATAAATTTCAGATAATAATTTGACTTGTCTCATGTCATTTTTTTAAACTAAATTATTGTACTCAAACATAACTCAAACCTGAATTAGACGCGTGATTCAGGTCTAGAGCCCTCGGCACGAGACGAGCAAAGTCACATATTCATCATACTCCAGAGTGATAGTACTGGCCACCTGCTGGGTGCATGCATGTGTCTAAGAGGCAAGGCGAGTAAGACTCAGAGTCAGAGTGCCCCGCAACCAAGGCACTTAGCATCTGAGCAAAGTAACTGCCCCACATCAAACTTCAGACCCACTGTAAAATTCGCTTTGCTTTATAAGCCCTGCTTTTGTGTGTCTGAGGAGACCATTCAGCTCTTTACAAGATTTTACCGGCTTGTCACCCAAATGAAGTTCAGATAAAGGTTTGAACTTGCAAAAGGAATTCTTTGTTAAGAGATGTGTATCCAAATGTTAGCCTAGTGAACTAAGAAGAATGCTGTGATCAAAATATGTTGTATTCTTCTAATTTAATTTTCTGTACGATAAATTAGAAAATACATTTCAGTCAAAATTTTCATCAATTAGTACTTTGAGGTTCTCAAAACAACATCAAATGGGCGAAATTACCTCTATTTAAAGTACTATCTCCAAAGAGACAAAAAAAGAACAAATATAGCAGAATACAATCTTAAATAAAGTAAGGGATTAGAAAGCTAGAATTATCTAGAATTCTGCTATACTTACACTTTCAGTGACAGCACCTGTGATGGTCTGAAGCAATTATATCTGCAAACCTTCTTTTGTCTTCTTATCTTTCTAGAAATACTTGTCTATGCTTGCCTTCCTCCTTATAGAATCTGCTAAAGATCCAAAACTATAGGGCCCCAATCTCATTCTTGATATTCCTTTAAAGATTCTCCTCATGGAATATGGAGTGAATACCAGAGAAAATCTAACTAATCCTATTGTTTTTTCTTTTACTTTCTGTACTCATACGGAATCATATAATATTGATATATGCTTTACAAACTTTTCTGAGGATATTTAAAAATCAACTAAATGCACTTCCTGAAACTTATCATCCTGGGTTAGTTGATTTATAAGTCAGCCTACATTTCAGTTTGTACTGAGGAAGCCAGATTATAATAAAGATTCTCAAGAGAGTCTGGCCTCCAGGCAAAAAGCTAAAAACACTTTTACAGATACTTAATATAGATGTCAAAAACACTGCCTAAGACTTCCCCGTATTAGTGATTAAATAAAAATCAATTCATGTATGCAAGATAAAGATGAAAATGTGTCTGAGTATGATGCCTTTTCATTTTCAAAGTGTCTATATCATGCTGGTTAGACCTGGCAGTGAAATCACTTAATCACTTCTGTCTATAACTTTTGTAACTCCCAACAAATGATGGGATGGGATATGGTTTTAAGGTATGGCAGGCTCTAAATTTGGGGTTTATGAGTTTTTCAATTTAGCTGGCTATAAAAGTGAGCCAGCTCAGGAGCCAGGGGAAAAAATCTTCAGTCATCGTGAAAGAAGAGCCACCGATGGAGCAGTGTGAGACCATTGAAGCGGTAGAAGCAGTTGGGAACCATTGGCCACAGCACTTAAACTCTGAGACAGAGCAAAGGATCAATACAGAAACCAAGAGAGAAAGCCGCAGTATTCTCGGCCAAGAGAACAAGGCAGAGGCCAAGGATCACAGGTTAGAAAGAACAGGAATCATAGTGAGACTTGTTTGCTGGAATTACTGAGAAGCATTGTATACACACACACACACACACACACACACACACACACACACACACACACCCTTCACATTTTGTGACCTCTTAGCTCCTTAATAAAGCCCATGATCTTGAATATTGTGTGTGAGTTCTGTGTGGCCACTGAAATGTATTTTAGGAACCAGCAGAGAAGCAGAATGCCTTGGGAGGGATGGTTGCTGTCAAAATGAGGTCAAGAAGGATGGAGGTTTGAGACATAGCTGACCACATTTAGTCTGGAGCTCTAGTGGAGCTGCCTTATCCTTCTCCCTACTGAAACTGGAAGAAAGCAGACATTTGTTCTGTGCCTCTATGCCATTTTCTCAGACCATTTTGATGAAGGATTTATGGGGCTTTTAATGACATCTTTATATATGCCTTCAAGATTCAAAATTAAATTTCAGTTAAAAGATATTGTTTAGATTAGGAGGCTCCTCTAACTGCCTAATTGATGATTACCTGGCTCACAAACTTGCCTGAACGTGAGAAACAAAGCTAACTACTAAGGCTAACAAATTAGTAACCTTCGAATGAAAGCGACAACAGGACCTACTTAAAAAAAGAAAGTTAAAGACCATTGAAGATCCTAAAATACATCTTTGCCACTATTGTGAGAAAATCATGACATTGAAGAAAATGAATGTTGTAAATTGAAAAAGCAAAACAAAACAGAATGTTTCTACCTTAATTGACCTTCTACCCACTGACTCAGAAGAAAAGGGCCTGGGAACCATACAGGGACTCTTTTAAAGGACAGCGTTAACCCTCTAGGCAAAACAACTATATACATTTATGAAGATCGCTATTTATAATTAATATGGAAGTAATTTTATCTGCAATTCATCCCAAGTGTCTACAAAACCTCCTGCCCTGGAGTAAAAAGGACTAAAAATAAACCCAATGCTTAATGCATGGTGCTACCATGGCGCCTTTCCAAAAATAATGAGATTTATTAATTACCTCATTCTCAGAATATGCAAATATTTCTTGGCCTCCTTGAGGACTTTCACCCCTTTGGCTTAGTCTTGACATCTCTGTTAATGTAATCGAAAGAGATCTTTCAAGTAAATGGAATTTCCATTTATAATATAATGTAAAGGAGAAATGATCATTTTTACCTAAAATTTAAGTCTAGATATTTCAAAATGCAGATTCTTTGCCACATACAAACTCTTTTTTTCTTTTCTTTTCAAATCATTTTATTGGGGGCTCTTAAACAGCTCTTATATGATCCACCCATCCATCCTTTGTGTCAAGCACATTTATGCATATGTTGCCATCATAATTTTCAAAGCATTCTACTTGAACATTCTTTCTACTTGAGCCCTTGGTATCAGCTCATTTCCCCCCCTCTCCCACTTTCCCTCCCTCGTGATCCCTTGATAACTTATAAATTATATTGTTCATGTCTTACACTGACCACTGCATTCCTTCACCCACTTTTCTGTTGTCTGTCTCCCTTGAGGGGGTGGTTGTTATATGTTGGTCATTGTGATTGGTTCTCCCTTTCTCTCCCCACCTTCCCCTCCCCCACCTGGTCTTTAGGGGTTTATCTGTCCTGAATTCATTATTGGTCTGGAGGGGTTTATCTGTCTGTTGCAAGCCCTTATCTGTAGCAGTTATGCTCTAGCTAAATTTTTAAGGTAGAACTTGGGTCATGACAGTAAAGGGAGTGGGTGGGGGGTTAAAGTACTAGAAGAAAGGTGTCGGTATTTTATGGGTGCATACTATACTCTGTCAGACTTGTCTCTTCCTTGTAACCCTTCTGTAAGTGGATGTCCAATTGTCTACAATGGACTCTGGGTCTCCGATCTGCCCTCCCACTCATTTACATTGATATGATTTTTTGTTTTGGGTCTTTGATGCCTGGTACCTGATCCCATCGACACCTCATGATCACACAGTTTGGTGTGCTCCTTCCATGTGGGCTTTGTTACTTCTCAACTAGATTGCTGCTTGTTTATCTTTAAGCCATTAAGACCCTAAATGCTATATCTTTTGATAGCTGGACACCATCAGCTTTCTTCACCACATTTGATCATGCATCTGCTTCGTCTCCAGTGATCTTGTCAGGGAAGGTGAGCATCACAGAGTGCCTGGTTATTAGAACAAAGTGTTCTTGCATTGAGGGAGTACTTTAATGGAGGCCCAATGTCCAACTGCTACCTTAATACTTAACAAATAGATATACATACATAGATCCATTTTCCTATTTATATATATATATATAAATATATTTACATATATACATGCCTATATCCAGGGGTCCTCAAACTATGGCCTGCGGGCCACATGTGGGCCACTGAGGACATTTATCTGGCCTACCAGATGTTTTTGCTCATTTTGTTTTTTTGCTTCAAAATAAGATATATGTAGTGTGCATAGAAATTTGTTCAGTTTTGGGGTTTGTTTTTTTTTTAAACTATAGTCTGGCCCTCCAAAAGTCTCAGGGACAGTGAACTTGTCCCCTCTTTAAAAAGTTTGAGGACCCATGATACAGACCACTATACATGTCCTTTGCCTCCTAGTTCTTTCCTCTATTTCCTTTCACTTTTTTTTAGACCCACTATCATGTTTGACCTACATTTAGGTTTTAGTATTTCCTCTCTGCTACATTGCCCATGATCAAGTCCCACCAGACATCTTATGCCATCCTTGCCATCAATTTTAGATCACTTTTTGTTTCCTTGTCCCTGAGTTTATTAACACCCCACTTCCTTTCCCCTGTCTCCCTGTCTCCCACGTCCCCTGGGAACCTTCTGTCCCATTGCCAGATTGTTTATCCCATCTATCTTATCCAGATAGACATGCAGAGATAATAATATGCCCCCAAACAAGACAAATCAAAATATAACAAAGGTAAACAAAAAACAACAGCAACAAAAGAAAAAAAACATCTAAATAGTTCCAGATCTGTCTGTTGAACCTTATGAAGTCTATTTTTAGTATACTTCTGGGACTTTGGTGCTTAACTCCACATCCTGCTCTGTTGCCTGTCCTTAGTGTTTCACCCAAGTGTGGTGGGGTCAGAATGATCACAATTCCCTCACTGTGTCTCCAGTGTTATCCCCTGTAGCGCTATGGGTCAGTAAGGGACAGCATGTCTCAGGGTGGGTCCTCTCTGTGCATTGGCTTCTCTGAGCCAGACTATCTTGCTTGGGGATTGGTGGGCCAGAAAGTATTCCATTTTCTCTCCTTCAATGTTCATTTGCTTCTGATAAGAAGTGTCTCTCTCCCTGAGCTACAGCTTCAGTGCTGTCCTCAGAAGTACATTCTGTGGTGGTGGGGGCACGAGGTTGGGACTCGGACCATCGCTGCAGACCTCTGTTGGTTCACTGCTTCCTGCCGCCACATACAAACTCTTACTGTGTTTCTTCAAACTCTGTTCAGCTTCCCTTACCCATTAAGTGACTTCTCAGCGTGAAGTGAATGGAAATTGGTCCACAAATATTGGCCACACAACTATTGGCCAAATATAGTTAAATTTATCTATTAAATTTCAATTCAACACATCTAAAACATTGCCTGTGATTCCCAATACTCAGTGAAATGAAAAGTAGGGTTAATTTAGGATTTTCTTTCTAAACTGTTAATCATCCCCTGCACTTGACATTGCAAAATTCTTACTCTTCTAGTAAGAAAGCCACAACTTAGATGTTAAAGAATCTTTAGGACTTATACAAAATTAACCACATCGTCATGTCAAGAATAGATTACCATTATGTTCTTATTACATTCTAACATTCACTTCACACTTGTCATATTCCAATGTGTACCCAGAATCGTATTCTGTACTGCACTAGATTTATGTAGTCATGTTTGCTCCATTCCAGGAGACTCTGAAAGCTGATATCCCACTCCATTTATATCAGCTAACCATACAGTCACCTGGGCTCTCATCTCCCATGATTTCACTGAGTTTCTTATTTAATTTCTCAGATTTTTTAGGAAGAATTGCAGCCTAATGAATATACGATGTATCTCATTACAGTATGTTGATAATTGAATGAGCATTCCACTTCCTGGCAAGCTTACCTAGAAAATAGCATCAGTTTTTAGAAACATTTAGAGAAAAAGAACAATTCATTCAGCCTTCTTTAACTACTTGGGAATTGTGTCCCTACTATAGGTATTTATATTGACCTCCTAAGATTAAAGCTACAGTAGTCTTCTATTGATCTAAAAGAAAGGAATGATTGCATGGGATTTTAAGCTCAGTGGCTATTATTAAGCTTGATTTTCTAGTATTTCCTTTTGTGGCTCAACCTTTATACAGATATTTGAAAACCTCAGAGCCTGATTCATTCTATGTCACTACCTTAGGTGGGATTGGAGGGCTGGACCATAGATTAAAAAAAAACAAAACTATGAACAAATTCCTATGCACACTGCACATGTCTAGAGAAAGTAGAGAACCCCAACTAAGATAGGTATGTGTGTGTATATAGATATAGATAGATAGATATAGATATAGATATAGATAGATAGATAGATAGATAGATAGATAGATAGATAGATAGATATACACAGAGAGAGAGAGGATATACATTAAGGAAATGATTAACACAATTCTGGATTTGGCAAGTCCAGTCCGAATCTAGGCAGACTCCAAACATGGGTGTCCTCCTGATTCAGGTAACTTTAGAGGCTGATGGACCGAAGACTGACAAGAAGAGGACTAGCTTGTGGTTGCAGCAATGGATGCATACAAAGTCAGCAGGTAAGACAGATCCCAGAGTAGGCAGGCAACGTGGCAGGCTGCTGACTCAGGGCCAGACAACTGGACATTGATGAGTCAGATGCAGCATCAAACTCAGAAAAATGCAAGAAAACTTCCCCCAGCATCTACTTATGTGACATCGGCCTCACCTCAGAAAAATACATTAGAGCTGTAACATTAATAAGGAGTTGGTGCTCCACCTTAATCTTACAAGTGATTGGCTGATCTCTGCAGATTCAGCTCCAGATGATTACATTATGTTAGATCACATCTTGGCAGATCAACTTCATCTCATGACCTTTGGACCCACTATCAAGAGAGTACAGTTCCTGGAAAGGGGCAGTGCACATGGTAAAATAGAGAGAAAGTCAGCAAAAAAGGGGGCTGGATCTCACATTGATTGAACAGAGCCTTTATAGTTGTTCCACTCTGTTCCCTGACTCCGCTAGCTCCTTACTTGCAAGGGCTCTAAGGACTACCAGATAGAAACCCCAGCTAAGTGGACCAGGGATCCCCAAAGAAAGTCAGGAACACAAAGTGAACTCTCTGGGTACTTTGTGAGTACCTTAGATTTCTTCCTATGGATGCAGTTGTGGGGTTTTGAGGAAAAACCCACAAAACTCTTTTCTCACCAAGAATTCAGAACTCAGTATTCCGGTGTGCCTCAGTGACAGCTATCCCCTGGGCTAAGTATTTTGCTGACACTGGGACTTAATCTGTTCTCACCAGGACCACCACCTGATGGAAAGTCTCCCTTCAACTTAGGCCTCCACTCCTATATTTTATTTACACCATGGGACCCCAGTGCAAAGAACAGACAGTACTGAATGGTACAGAACCCCAAAATTGCTCCACAATATAGCTCTGACTTTCTCTCCTTGAGAACAGGAAAACTATGTGCCACCAAAATAAGGGCCTTCTGCTATACACAGCTGCACTCTTCCTATTATTCTATATAGGGTTATATATTATAATACACACACACATATATATGCCTCCTGTATTGTATACAGGAGGGTTAATAAGGGTTAATAAGGGACTCTGGTAGATGTCTTATTATACCCTTCACTAACGAAACCACCATTACCTGAAGACTCTAATTCCCTCCCCCTCCCCAGTGAGCCACACTCTGTTTTAGTCTACCAAGGAATACCAACATACCTATTATAATTCCCATCCTCCAATTTATCAAAAAATAACATATTTTATAGGAAGACCTCCTATAATTAATACCTATCTCCTATGTGTCCTTCCCACCCAACTTTCACTCCCTCCTCATCTTCATACATCTCCTCCTCATTTCCAGCTCTTACCTGATCCTCCCCCTCTGACCCAAAGAGCCAGTCCCACTCCCATACCCAACCCAGAATCCTAAGATTCATCTACAGCTGGACCACTACACCACACAAACGATAGCCAAGAGCAGGTACCACATAAGACAAAGAGAACAAAAGTCAACAACCTGAGATTACCCAAAGCCAGATAACAGCGAATGAACGAAGCCTTTGACTTCCAGAAAAAAGAATACAGAAGGATGTTTAGGGCCGTAAACAAGATCTGGGGATCAATCCTGAAAACGAAGGAAAAAATTGAGATATCTAAATGAAACTCAGAAATTGTCATGGGGTAGCCAAAAAACAAGGTGCAAGATATGAGCCATGGAATGGAAGATGGAATCCGTGAACTGAAGGAGAACCAGCCAAGGAGAGAGACACTCAAACCAACCATCCAAACAACCTGCAGACAGCCTGAGCATGACGTGGCCCCTTGATGAGAAATAATACAAGGTTCATTGGTATCATGGAGCTGGAAATGACAGTCAAGTCTACAGATAAAACGGAATTCATGGACAAAAATTTCCCTAATGTGAAAAAGGACTGGGCAATAACTATCCAGGAAGCAGGGAAAACACCAAATGCATTCTTGCCCCCACAAAGCCCCCTCAAGACATATAGTAGTAAAATATCTTACTTCAAGGAAAATAGAAAATCTTGAGATTAGTTGGAGAGAAAAAAAGCAATCACATACAATGGTAAATGGATAAGAATAAACTCAGACCTCTCTGTAGAAGCCAAATCTGAAATAAGAAATTGGAGCAAAATATGTCATAAGTCAAAAGACAAATACAGCCAACCAAGATTCCTACATGCAACAGAGCTATCCATCAAATTTGAAGGAGTAATATAAGTATGCTCACACAAGAAAATAGTTAGAGAACTCCGACAAACAAAACCAGCATCACAAACAAACACCACGTGCTTCTTTATAGTCAGGAGCCAACACTGAAGCACCCAAACATGGGACCACGGCAGGGAGTAACACTACACAGAAATCAATACACTGAAAACAGCACCCCAGAGAATACAAATCCAGTGTAGAAAGTCCCCACACAAACTATACACAAACTAAAAAGAGAAGTAAGGAAAATATCACACTCAATAATAAAAATGACAGTTACCAATCTGCATTAGACTTAATAACATTGAATGTCAATTGACTAAATGCATCAATCAAAAGACAAAGAGTAACAGGATTAAGAAACAAGATTTATAAATCTGCTGCCTTCAGGAGACACACCTCAAACTCAGAAAAAAATAGACTGAGAGTCAAAGGACAGTGGAAATTTTAGCAAACCTAGGCAATTTAAAAAAACAGAGATGGCAATATTAATTCAAAGTACACAAAATAAGGAGAGACAAGAATGGGTATTACATAATGCTCCAGAGATCAATAAGACCAAGGACACATGCACATAATAAACATATAGGCTCCTCAAAAGAGACCCAAAAACCCATCAACCATATCCTCAAAGAGATGAAAAGAGAAATCACCAGATCACAGTAATAGTAGGGGATTTCAGTGTACCACTCCAAGGTAAGAAAGTAAAAAAACAAACACACAACTAAAGCCCTGAACAATACAATTAAAGGTCTCTCTAGCTTAGATATTTACAGAGTTCTCCAACTAACAGCAAAAAATATTCATTCTTCCCCCAAGAACATGGCTTATATTCTAAACTCGATCACAAGCTAGAACATAAAGGAAGCGTTATCAAATTCAAATACATAGAGATTCTCCAAAACGCCTTCTCGCAGCTGAAAGACAAGCACATGGAGAACAGCAACACACTATTCAAAATGGACTGGGTATTGGCACAAAGAAGAGACGTCATTAAGAACTCTTGGAGACTGATGTGATGATAACACAACACACAAAGGCGTGTGTGTCACAGTGAAAGCAATCATCAGAGGTAAATTTACCGCAATTAAGGCACACCTGAAAAAAGAGGAGAAAATTACGTTCAAAGGTAGGTTCTTAGAAAGGATCAGCAAAATTGACCAACTACTCGCAAACTTAATGAAGGAAAAGAAAGAGCAGAGGACAATAGCTAGAATTAGGGATGACACAGGTGGCATCACAACAGATCCAAATGAGTAGAATGTTCTAAGAATAGAGCCCCGTATTATGAAATACTGTATTCCAACATATTCCATATTCTTAACGACAGGGACAAATACCTGGAAAGACACCGTATTCCAAATTAATGTAGATGGACATTAAAAACTTGAACAGACTCACCGGAAAAGAAGAAATAGGCAATGTCATAAAAACTAACCACCACCACCACCACCCAAAAAACACCACCCAGGACTAGATGTCTCAACCGGAAAATACTACCAAGTATTCAGAGAAGAGCTGACATAAATTTTATACAAACTATTCCAGAATATAGAAGGGGAAAAAAACAAATTCAATTTTCAAAGCCAGCATAAACCTGATACCAAACCAAGCAAAGGTCCTGCATAAAAAATTTTAAACCAACATCCTTCATGAACGCAGATGCAAAAACTCTCAACACAATCCGGGCAAATAGAATTGAACAACCTATCAAAAGATAATAAATACATCGGCACTCAGTGGGACTCATACCAGAGATGTGACTAAGATCCGTGCTTTATTAAAAGAACAACACAGAAAGGACCATTCATTGATAGTAAGTATAGTGTAAAACCATACTTTATGGAAACTAATGCAATCGTATTTGTAATTATTGTTTCATGGACATATTTGATATCCTTGCTAACAACAGCATGATTCTTTAGGCATTCCGATGTTTAAAACTCCTGATTCAACTTTTCTTCGAGGAAGACGAGGGGCTTTTAGCATTTGGAGTTTTACCAATGAGTATGTAGTTTTGCAGCTTCTGTGAATTATTTAATAAGTAAAATTAGTTTGACTTGCCTTCAGGTTTTTCAAATCAGAGAAAAGGCTCTTGTTTTCACCCTGATAAAGTTCCATTATTAGCAGATTTCATTTGTGTGTTGTATTCAATAAAACTATAAAAAATGCTACGGAAAAATGCTAGACATATTTGCTCATTTTTTACCAATTACAAGTAGAATTGATTTAGATTCAAAGTAATTTGAAAAGTGTTATTTGTTTTTCAATGAAGTGTTATTTTTGAAGTAAGTCTGTTCTAGAGGGGAATCGTGTTCTCCCTGGTTTAATCCTTTTTTATACTGAGAAATTCACTAGGAGAGCATTCCTAACCTCGATCAAATGTTTTTCTTGTTTTTTTGCTCCTGTCTGGAATCTGGTATGACAATGATTATAGCAGCCAATTAGGAAAAAAAATGACATACCCAAAAGTGTAAAAACAATTTGAACAATTAAATAAAGATAGCCTATAACAAAATGAATGAAATAGATATCTCTATATGTATAATATCAAGAAGCCCGGCTTGTCCAGTAATTAATTGAACTGGCTAGATAATTAGCTGAATGATCAATGGCTTAAATCGACCAGTCGTTCTGTGGAAGAAAGGACTGGGCAATTTAATGATCACACTCCAGTTCTACTCTTTTATTTAGGCTTGATATGACTTGGACAAAACTGGATGGTACAAAACAATAACAGCAACAACATACTAAATTGATGTTATGATATATTTATATAACTATATATATGTAATCTCTTGCATATAATGTATATATATGTGTGTATTATGTATGTTGTTATTATTTTGTGCCATGCAGTTTATGTGTATGCATATGTTTGTGTATTACACACACATAATGAAAACTCATTGCTCTCACGTCAATACTGAATTAAAGATGCCCCAGTTTTTGAGACTGTAAATGTTCACAGGTGGAGAAAGCCCAGTCTCTCTCCTGCAGAGATGTGAACACTGCTAATCACACCTCAAGCATGACCACTCAACGATTTGTGACAACGTACGATGACTACACTGCTAGAGTTGTCAGGTACCACTGAGTCAGCCCTGACTAATAGTGACATTATGTGCAGCAGATGAGTTCTGGGATGACAGCAAGTACATCAAACATAAAGAGAAGGATCATTAAAGAAACAAAACAAAAAACAGGATAAAAGTGGATATTGAAGGGTCTCTGAAACCTGCCCTTCAACATGGACTAGCTAAAGCAAAGGGAAGAAATGATGAAGTAAAAGACGAGAGAAAATATTCAAAGGAAAGCTCCAAAAGACAAAGTATTTTAATGAAATGTGAAAACACATGGAGTAAGAAAAGTGAAGAAAGAAAATCATGTTCATAAAACTTTAAGCCAAAAGAACTGAAGCCAAATATCAAGTTTCAATTTGTAATATTGAAAGAGTCTATGGCCATAATCTTTAGTGATTAAGGAAGTGTGTTTGGGTTGACTAGAGAAACTAATTCAGAGACACTCATATGTATATAAGAGAGTTTTATATCAAAGAGTAATTGTATATTAAGAAAACATCCCAGTGCAGTCCAGTTCAAGCCCATAAGTCTGATATTAGCCCCTATGTCTGATACTGGTGTATAAATTCCTCTTTAGACTCACACAGCACATCCAATGAGCCGAATGCAGGAAAATCACAGGCCAGTGGCTGGAAACTCTTGTGGACCTAGTGGTGCTGGCATGGGTCTCCTTGTGGCTCCTTCAGTTCCAGGCCTCTGGCTCCATCAGCTTAGTTCCATGTGGCTTGTCAACAGGGATTTCTAGCAGGGAGAGTATGTGATCCACTTCCAGGGAGGAAGACAGGAGTTGCCAGAATCCTCAGGAGAAGACTGTGATCACTAGGAGGGATCAGTCTGTGACCTAATTGACAGGCTAGACTCCCCCAACTTCACTCAACTTGACAGGAGATTATGTAACTGCAAAAGGAAGTAGCAAATTGGAAGAAATAGACAGTCTCTGTACTAAAAAGCACTGATGAACATTCAAGCCTTTTAAGTGGTAGCACAGGATGGAGAACCAATCCTCCCATAGGAAGAAAGGGTGGGTGCACTGACAGAATTAGCAAAAACATAGATCTTAGAATTGAGAAAATATCAATATAAATATTTCAAAAAGCTGATGAAACACTTGAAACACTTAATTGTCTATGCCAAGAAATGTAATGTTCAATTACCAGGCCCACAGACAAGAAATTCAAATTCCAAAGAAACATGGCTCAATAAAATGTGGAAAATTATAGAACAATATCATTAATATCACATGTATATAATACCAAAGGAAATAAGCTTTGGAGTTTCCCAAAGCAGGAAGGGCACAGAGGGAAGAAGGACAATGGGCTAGAGGGTCGAAGATTGCTGACTTGGGTGAAAGGTAAGATAGAGATCTGAAAGTGGGAGAAGGGTCAGCGGAGGGAAGTAGGAGAAACTGCTGGGCAATGGTCTGAAATGTAAATCACCCCACCTAATTCAGGTAATAGCACAATTGAAACTTTATTAATTTAAATATGAGAAAACTAGAGACTTTAATTAGACATGGTTTCTAATGAATCTAGTGAAATATATCATCCTTTCCTTTTTCGACTGTTTGTCTTTGAGTGTAAGCTGTGTACCTTATACACAGCATATAGATGAGTCTTATTTTCTATTCCTGTCTGCTACTCTCTATCTCTTGATTGATATATTTAATACCTTGTCATTCAGTGTAGTTATGAATTTGTGTGAGTGTGCTTGGAGCCATCATGTTGCTGTGTGTGTGATTTTTTTTCCTATTGTTCATTAGTATCTTTGCTCCTCTTTTATTTCTGTGTTATTTTAAGTGATGCCTTAATTGTATTTGTTTCTTGGTGATATTTTCCTGTATGTTGCTATCAGGGTTGCCTGTTACTGCTGTTGATTCTCTTTCCATAATGCACACATTAATTTTTTTAGTAATGTTGGTTCTTCTTTTTATGTATTCTTGTAACATTTCCTTGTCTGGAAATACCTTTATTTCTCCCTTGAATTTTAGAGACAATTTTGTTTGATACAGGATTCTTGGTTGACAATATTGTTTATTTTGTTTTATTTTCAGAATTTCATAAGTGGGACTCCATACTCTTCTTACCTGCATGACTTCTGCTGGTAAGCCCAAGTTTATCCATATTGGTTTTCCTTGGGAAGTTATTCTTATATGCCCACAGCATGCTCTTCTTTTTATTGAAATTGGTGAGTTTGATTACAATGTTTTATTTTGGGATCTATCCTGTTTGGAGTTTATCTTTTTGAATACTTCTTTTTTCTGTTGGGGACATTTTCTCCTATAATTTCTTGTAATTAGTCTTTGTAGATTTTGTTCTTAGTTCTTGCTCTGAGAATCTCAATGAGACATAGATTGTTTCTCCTGATAATCTCCCCCATCATTCTCAGACTTCTTTGGATATTTTTGTGTTTTTTTTTTGTTTTTGTTTATTGTTTCTTTTCTCAATTGTAGTCACAGCAATTGGTTTCTGGCTCACTGACTTGGTTTTCCATGTATTTGATTCCATTTATCACATATGTCACCAGGTTGTTTAATTCTATTACCTTATGATTTCCTTCTGATATTTTTTTGGTATAAAACAGAGATGCAAAGTATTATTTCTAATTTTTAAATTCCTTCTATTTCTCTCTTGACCATTCCCCTCATCCTTTCGAAAGAAGTCAAAATAATTTTTTTTCTGAATTCTCTATGGCAGTTGCAAAACCTCTTTTTCACAGTAATCCATTGGGTTGGGGTGATTTCTGGTTGTTTGTGTTTTCTTATTTTGTGTATGTGAATTGTGTCTGGCTGCTATTTCCAGGGCAGCATGGAACAGTTATTAGGAATGTGTAGGGTGGTAGGGTGAGGTCTCATTGTCTTCGTCAAATGATGTGTGAAACCACTCATAGGAGTTTGAAAACCCATTATGGTGAAATGGAGAAAAGGGGACAGAGATGGGGAAGCGGGGAAGTGGAGAACAGAGAAGAGGGAGAATAATACAAAGGTAATAATAATATTAACAATAACAGTAAATAAGTCTGATTGGACCAAGAAGCTTGTTAAAATAAAGAGCAATGTATTTCCAGATGGCAATTACAAATCAAAAACTATCCTGGAAGTAGGTTTCATTAGAAAAAATAAAGAGGGAGCAGATGGGCAGAGGGTGGAGCAAGAGAGATATTTAAGAAAATAATCAGAGCAAAAGAAGAAAATATGTATATAATATATAGTTTTATATAATACATATTCACATATATATTTAGGAGTAGAATTAAAGAAGGAAAGAGAAAGATAAAAAAGAAAACAAAGGTACAAGACATAAAGAAAGAAAACGACTAGAAGTTAAAGAAGAAGGTAAAGGTGTCACGGGGCAGAGGAGAGAAATAAAAACAAAGCCGAAGGTTGTTTTAGGGAAAGAAAAGAAAAGTTGGATTGGGTAGATGTGCACTTCCCTGATCTGGTTTTGGGTGACACGCCTTTGTCCATATGGGAATATTGTATATCCCTGGAAAGGGGTTGGGCCACATGGGAAGAAGAAGGAAGAGGGAATAAGGAATAGACAGATAGGACAATAATTCAAACACACACACACACGTCACACACACACACGTCATGCTCCTTTGGCAGTGTCGGGGTATTCACCTGCCTGCCACATAGCGAAGGGGTGTGTGGAGCAGCACTGGCCGAGGAAGAATGAAAGAAGGAAATACAAAGGTACGAAGTGTTATTTAGAGAGGTATCGCACCCGGAGTGGTCTTGGTGTGTGCACCTGCCTGCCCACGTGGCCTGCTATGCACACAGTGCCCTGGAGACCAGAGCGGCAAGAGGTTTGCTTGGGTGAGTTGGAGCAGGGCCAGAGGAGGATCCCCTTTTGTAGGGAGGGGGAGTACACAGAAACAATTTGTGCTGCTAGGCTGTGGTGAATTCTGGGAGTCAGCCCTGTTGTCAGGCTATAACAGATTTTTTTTTCTACTTGATGGTACCTGTGCACAGGTAAACACACAGTCCAACCTTTCAATCAAGTGACAGCTTGATGACACCTACTTTGGGTGTGGACTTTTGTTTAAGGATGAGGTACACTGGGAAGTGATTTTCTTCACCTCTTTACCTGCCTTCTTGCTGATACTCCTTGCCGCCTCCTTGCGGGTCACCATGGCAGAGGGTTGTTGATGTACTGCCAGGTTTCCATGACCTTGGATCCATGAACCACTGAACTCTCTGGCCTGTGATCGCCCTGCTTCCCTCTTCCTTTTCCACATCATCTACCTACAGCTACCCGAATCTGAAGAAGAACCCGCCGAGCATCAGACCAATGGCCTTGAGTTTGACTTGGCTGGGAGCTTTCTTGATTCAGTGTTGCTTCTTGATGTAAATTTCTCTTTTTTTACAATGCAGCCTACAAACCAATTTTAAGAAATTTGTATGTACTTAGCTTTCAAATTGTGTTTCTTTTCTGGCTTTCAGTGAACACAGCTCCCCCCTTTTGTTGGCATTTCTCTGGTAGTAGGTGAGGATAATTTCTGGTGGTTGGTATCTGGTGACCATTTCCCCTTACTCCTTCATGCAAATCAGTTCAGGCAATTTCTGAACCCAGTTTTCTCATTCAGTCTCCTAGCAGGTTTTCTTCTAAAGACAAATTATCTACTATGTAATCCACAACCATAGCCTATATTTAGTAAGTTTTCTGTTGGCAGCATCAGTATAATGATCCCAGAAGCACAGAATACTGGTCGTCAACACTAATCCGTTATAGAAGGAGCCTTGAGATGTGATCAACTTCTCATTCAATTTTTCCTTTAAGAAATAGCTGACAACAGATTAATCCATTTCCAACCACCAAGTTTTTACCCTAACCTTGACTTTTTATACAAAATATTACACATAAATTTCAAAGACAATAAGTTTAGAGTTAAATAATTTAAAAAAGAAACACAACAATAAACAAAGTTTTTAGCAACTACAGTATGGCCCATACCTTGAGATGGATGAGGATCTGGATCCGTGGACATGAATGTGGGGAGGAGGAATGGAGAGAGAGGCATTGTTTGGAAGGGGAATTGCCTTCCAAAAAATCAACTGGTAGCTGCTTTTCAGGAGTTTTTTTTTCCCCCTTCTTTGCCTTTTTCACTAGGACCTTGCTGGCATTATCTAAAAAAAAAAAATCTGTTTAGTGTGGTGTGCTGTTGGCCTTGCTTTAACTGTATTCTAAAAGGGTTTACTAAATTATCACAACTTTGATAAGACAGTTAACCAGTTCCTTATCATGGTCATTCTTTAAAAAGGAAAAAAAAAAAACCTCTTTCTTGACTCCCATATTTTAATCTAAATACACTACAAAAAGCCACCAAAACTCTATTATAGTGAAGCACTAGTAACCCAGCTGCAAAGATTTAAACACTTTGTACTAACTACGCCAACTAACGCCGAGTGACCAAAACACGAAATGCTGTTGTGTACAAGAATCACGTGTGCTGGGTCAGATTACAATGTTTTGTTTGAGCTCCGATGAAAAATGTTCTGGACACTTCCGGTTGAAATCCGATTATGTTGAGTGCTGTTGCAGATGAGTACTAACTAGGCTTTTAGTGTTTTCAGTTTAAAACTTGAGATGTTACAGATGAGTAAACAGAGTAATAGTGCTGGTAACATTAATGATACGAAACAGCTGGAATAAAGCCAATGAAAATGACAATCTAATTAGACTTTTTAAAGATCCGGGTGAATATGGATGCAAAATGTATATATGGACTTTGTATAATATTACTTGGACAAGCATATGTGAGTAGTAGTGTGGTAGACGCAAAGAATATCCTTATTCTTGGAGGTTACTTGAGAAACTGTTTAGGAATTAAATGCAATAGTTTCTGAGATTTACTTTGGAATGTCAAAGCATAATAATTAACAAGTGTATGTGGAGGATATACAGATCTTCTTTGCATTTTCTCTATACGTTTAAGTTTAATTTAGAAATTTCTGGGAAATTACTTCATCTGTCTGAAGTGAAAATTATAATTTGTGATAAATCATTGAAATAAGACAACATTAATAACTGTTAAATAAAAAACCTAATGTATAATTGAAGCTTATGATAGTGTTTTCTTTACTTTTATGTATGTTAAATTTTTCCAATTAGAAATTATATTTATTGTATAAATATTTTAATACTGTAACATTAAATATTAAATAACTAAAATTTTCATTACAAAATATATTGACTGAATGCATGAAATATGTGAAATATTCAAATAACTATAAATAAGCCATAGAGACAATATCTGACTTCTTCTGCTGACATCACAAGGGAAAGGAGAATTAGACTTCCTAGTAGTCCAAGGCCAATTCCTGTGAGACTGAAGAGGTCCATCCACCCTCTCGTATTCAGTCTGACAACAGCCATGACACCCATCGACGCTGGGGTTCTTAATTCATTACATGGTTGTACAGAGCTCGTATACCACACTTATGGTTATGGGATTTATAGATTAATCAACAGGTTACGATTCAGGATCAGAAATTCTTAGGAATTCTTCTCTCAGGCCATACAACTCTTCTTCCCAGACAGGCCTGCAGTCAGTTTTCACTCTTATCCTGGTCCTTTTAGCCACCAGGTCTCGTCTGCTCAAGCAAGGTTACAAAGTTCATTAAGTGCCTCAAGGACATCCCCCCTCTGTAATAAGTCTCAGCCTGAAAGTGCTTGGCTCTCGCTCTGTGGGTTAGCACCACATCTGTCATCCAGACTCTTACCAGAAGGCACTCGTGTCTAATAGATCCCTGCACTGGGAATCCCATCTTTGTCTATGGTCTTTACTATTAGTTCTGCTTGTGCTACTACTCTGCCTCTGAGATCACAACTTTCTGACTTTGGATCTAGGAAGTTCAATACGCAGGGGTCTGCGGCCCTAAAGGTCATACTTCACTCATGTCCTTTCTTTTTAATGGCAGTGAAGTCCACAACTCCAGCTTTGGGATATGGCTCATTTTAAACCCAAAAGAATGGCAAATGTGTCAAGTCTTTTTTCAAGACCTGCAACTCTTTGCAAGCACAGTTAACCCTGTTAAAAATTACAACTGACTCATAGCTATAAGGATCTCCCCCCTACTTCCTCTTACCCAGAGGCATCAGGAAAACATCATTTGGTGGAACTCACATGAATTATCCTACCACAGAACGATGTAAGAGCCAAATCACAAATCAGGAAGTGAAGTTGCAGGATGAGGACTTTACCTCACAAATTAAGACAAACTAATTCCAAAATATATTTAAAACTCTGACGCAAATAATATAACCTTAAAACAAACAAAAAAACAAAATAAAAACATAGGTAATAGTGACTTGTTTGTATATTGAGATAGAATGCGTGAAAGCTATAGAAAGAAAAATCAAAGAAGTACATATTTGCACATAAAATGCTGTGTATCAGAAATATAAGATTAATGACTGACTTTCAAATATGATAAACTAAAACTCCATCACATTTATACAAAAGAGCAAACACTTATGCCCTTCGGTTGACTAGAACTCACAGCAGTGCCGTGAGAGTCAGAAAGACCTGCTCAATGTTTGAAAGAAGAACATCAAGTTTTCTTCTTTTGTGCATCTGTGTGGTCTCAGGCTCTAACCTAGTTTTTCCAGCTCCCTAGCTCTTTCCCTAACAAGTTGATTCTAACACAGTAACTATATATAGGGTTTTTGAGACTGCGTAGCTCCTTATAGGATTTACACATAGAAAAACTATTTAATACCATCCAAAAATCTATTTACAGATAGAAAAATTCATCTAACAGCTGTTGGGTTTGAACTACCAACCTTTGAGTTAGCAGCCCAATGTCTAACCCAAATCACTTACCAGAATTTCTATTGTTGAGGGTAGAGAGAAAATTCCTCCAAGAAACTTAATATTCATATTGAGCACGCATTCCCTAAAGGAATTAACTTCAACTTTCAAAAAAAGTTGACAATTGTGTATATTAAATTCTAGAAATGTATCTTAAGGAAATCATCAAATGCAAAGTAATCATTAATACATAAATACATTACTTATGGTGTTAAAATGTGCAATATAATTATTATTCATATATATGTACATATATAAAATGGTTGTCAGGAAAGAGGTCTAAATTATTGTATTAAAATAATGTCTTCATATTTGAAATATATTAAAAAGGAAATTAGAAAAGATGAATATCTTCTATTCAACTACTAATGGCTACTAATTCAACTCAATAAGTTCTTACGTATCTCAAAGTAAGATTTGCAATGGCTGTTTTTTTGAAGCAGAAAAATTGGGTTTTCTTCTGAGGCCTTCTGGGTGGACATATCTCCCACCTTTCAGGTGCAGCCAGGCATATTAATCAAGTGCATCATGCAGGAACTCTAACTCATATACAATATTAGTAACCTTTGATAAAATAAAAGGGAAAATAATTAAATGATAAAGACAGCAATCTTAAGAATAGCTATAGAGGGTTACAGTAAATAGATTTTCATCGTTAATGTGTCTGTTTCTATTTTAATTGAAAAAAAATTTGCATGTATCATGCAAGACCTTACCATTTGGACACAGCTCAACCAGAAGTCAGAGCATCTTCCATACCTTATCTCAACAAAATTATTTTTTAATCAGCATTAATCCTGTAGACAGGCTAGTAAACTTAAATGTAATGTGGAAATAATGTCAAATTAAGGTAAAAAATGGATAATTCTGAAACAAATAAGCTCGTGAAAGCACCATTCAGTGGGAATGTTTTCCCTACAGCATCTCAGCATTAATATTTGAAAATTACTGTCAGTTAAGATCACTTACTTTAAATGCATCCCCTTAGGAACAGGATAGGTAAACAGCAGCAGCTGACAGCAGCAAGTATGACACCAGGTGCTTGATCAAGAGACTTGACCTGCAGTATGGAATAAAATATAAAACCAAACTCACCGCCACCAAGTCCAACTCAGTGCATCGGAACCCGGAAAGACAGGGCAGAACTAACCATGTTAGTTTCTGAGACTGTAACCCTTCATGGGAGTAAAAAACACTGTGTGTCTGCCGTGCAGCGGCTAGTGGTTTCGAACTGCTGACCCTGCATTTAGCAGTCAAATGTGTAACCACTATGCCACCAGAGCCCCGCAGAATAAAGGCTATTAATGGAATTATAATTTAGTATATGTGTGCACTCAAAGAGAAATTAAAAGCTACAGTAGAATTTGTATATGAATTATCAGATTTTGTCCCCAAAGTACATTTGTCCCAGTATTTTCTGGCTCTGCTTTTACGCAGGACTTTTTTGTACTCTTTGCTGATCTTTTTCTGCATTCCCTCCTTCTTGGTAAAAGACCTCACTAATCGATTCAAACCACTTTGATGTAGGATGGGTGACTTTCCGTGTCAGAACTGATTGATACTAATTGCCGCGACGCATCTGTCTCAGTCTGTTATTTCTCCAAGTTAAGACATTAAAGAAAAGTACACCAGCGAAATCGCTCCAGTGTTAGTTGTTTCTGCTTTTTATTTACTGTTGCATGGATCACCGTGCATGTAGGAACGCCGAGATAAGACGTTCTTCTCCAATAGGCAAAATGACTGCTTTCGCAGCCGCTTCCTGCCTTCGGAATTGCTGCCCTGGGAGTTTTATCAATTTTTCTGACATTTGAAGAGAAATAAAAACTCTGGATCAGAGCTCCAGAAAGTGGTTCTTCAAATCTTCCACTCCCCTAAACTCTAATTACTTCCTTTGTGGCTCCTATAACCGCCTCCTAGTAACAGCAGACCCGGTTCAAAACTGTCCACTTTGGGCACACAGCTTTTTGTTTTTGTTTTTAAACTGCAAACGTGGTATAAAAGCAGAACACGAGAGAATGTGCATTGATCGCAGCTCTCTAAAATTGTTTAAGCATCTTGTGGCATCTGGCTAACAGATGCCTGATATAGCTTCCTTCATCTTTCCACTATAATATTTATAAAGTGGAAATGACAAAAATAGCAAAAACAATGAAGAGTCTCTAAAATGTAGAACCTTTTAACAAATGAACTACAGTGGACTTCAAGGAAATGCCTGCTAAATGCCAATCAGATAAAGAATTTTAAACGCGATCTACATGGGACTCATTAGATTTGCAGCAGTGGAGGTGCTAACCACGAGGTCAGTGCTGGAATGTTAACTACTGGCCACTTGGCAGGAGAAAGGAGGCTGTGCTATGCATGTAGAGCGACAGTCTCCGAAAACCATAGCATTCGTTACAGCGCGTTCTATAGGGCCCCCCGACTTAGTATCACATGATGGCAATGAATAACGCAATCGACGATTCATAATAGTGGACAATCTGATTAAATAAGATCGTGAATCTTTCCTTCCTCCATCACACCTCCTGAGGCCATCTGGTTTTATACCTGTTGCAAAAGGATGAATGTTTTGTATCAGAGAACTTAACTTCTCTCTCTCTTCCTTTTTTGAATTGCTAACTGACAGCTTAATGTAACATTATTTTTCATCAACATAGCATCTCTTCAGAGACAAAACTCCTCATGGTGAAATTATTCTAGAAATGATGTTCATGTCAGTAACCTAAGTGAGTTTAGGGGGAGGTGTTTGAGCACTAGGCACTCCGAAACATATGAAACATTGACAGTTAATCCGCATCGCTGTAACCAATCTCTTCTTCATAAGGAAAAGGGAGAAGTAATAGAAAAAGCTGGCACATTTTTATTTTACCTTCTGGTCTAATCCATTTAATATCATACTACGCTGTTGAGGGGTGTTAGGCCCTCCTACTTCCAAAATGGAGACCTTGGTGTCTGTAGAGGCCAGTGGGAGGCCTCTGGATTTGGCAGTGAGGGTGCAGTATCTGAGTGATTGGAGCTGCCCGCAAAGCCTTTGCCCCAAGGGATTCCAAGCCTTGATCTCCTCTCATTGGATCTTGTTTTGTTTATTAAAAAACAGGAGAGTGTTTTAAGCAATTCTAGTATCCTTGGGAATGACATCAAGGTTACCGCCTGGCAACATGATCTTTATTCCTCCTGCATCATCTGCGCCAGGAATGACTCGAGGTCCCTGGAGGCTGCTATTGGAACGGCCTTGAGTAGAAGGACCATAAACTCCAGTATTTAGCAAATATATCTTATCAACTACCTTACTAATGACTTCTTCTGAAGCAGCTACATCGAGCTTGGTGTGCCCCTTTGTGCCAGGAGATAGGTCTGTGATTGTTCCCTGGAAGCAGCAAGAAGAACTTTCTTTCTTTCATTGAGGAGTGGAGGGCTTTCCTCCCATTGTGGTTTTCTTAGTGCTGGGCCTGGCGCCTTTCCTCAAGTTTCCCTGAGGAATTTGGCCATCTTTGTCCAATTTGGATTTACATTGATTTTCCCGGTGTTTTCCTTTTCCATCATGGAAGTAATCCTCAGAGAGTAAACCGGAACCACTGTCCCTTCTCATAGTTTCACCTTTCTTTTCCCTTCTTTTATCACATCCCCTGCTCTTTGTCCTGACTTCCCACAATTATAATGGGCAGATCCTGTCTACGTGGCAGAAGAGGTTTGAGCTGTGTGTAGTACTATCTATATGCTGACGGACTTTAAAGTAGGGCCCTATATATCCTGGGTGGTGGCGGGATTCCTGTAGCAGGTGCCTGACAACACTTGTTTGCATTTTCATAAACCAGTTGTCACATGTCCTGGGTTCTTTACTAGGTACTTGTCTTTCTAATGCCATTTGAAGGCAGGTTATAAATTCAACATAGGATTCGGAAGGACCTTGCTGAAAGGATGACAAGACCCTTGGGTAGGTCCTCCAGTTGGACTTTTTCTCCAAGAGTGCCTGGTGTGGTGGGACACTGAGCAAACCATTGACAGTCCACTCCTGCTTGAGTGGCAGGTGCTGCAAGCTTACCCCTCCTTGTACCATCATTTACAGGAGCAGGAACTCCACTGTCTAAATCAATGCACCAATATTTTCCAGGCATGTGGAGTCATTTCATAACCACTGTCTAAGGCTTCGATCAACCCTACATAGTAAAGAGACTATCCATTCCATTTCACTAATACTCTTTGTTTCATTATTTGAATACAGGAAGGAGAGGGGCCTCGTGGACTTTCTGTCCCCTTGAACAACTACAGGGAGGCAGAGGCTGTAACAGCATCAGGATCTCCTAGTTTAAAGTCTCCTGGCAGACATTGTTCAATTCAAGGGGATGCGATTCCTTTGGTGGACTCAGCCTTAGAAGGGAGGTGGGCGTGGAAATCAAGCAGTGGGTTCCTAATTATTCTCTATAGGAGGGAAAGGCAAGCCCTTGCTTTCCCCTCTAGTTTGAACTTCATAAAGGGAGTTTGCTCAAGAGCTGTTTTTTTCTGATCTATAATTTCTAATGTGCTGCCTGCTGGAGGGTATTGAAGTAAACCTTTGAGTCTTTAATTCTTGCCCCTTGCTAAAAATCACTTTCTGGCCCTCCATGTGTTGATCCCCTTCTCAAAGAGGGAGAAAGGAGTCTTCCTCACTGTAATTCCCCAGGATGGACAGTCAGCCACACCTTTCATACTCTCTGGCCCCTCAGAGTCCATAAAGCCACATGGGGGTTACCATTTATAGCACTCCAGCTAGGTGGGAGCTACCTGAGACACACCGAGTAACTACGCAAGCCACAAGACTGAGTCAGGAGGCTGAGGGACAGGGGCTCATGAGCTTAGTTACAAGGTTAAACCCTACAAACACAAAGAAGACTAGTTAACAATACTATTATTCAAATTACCACTTCTGAATAATGAAACATGAATTTAATTTACAAACTACTGCAATAGGAAATTGATCAAATACGCTACCAAGATGCATTGATAATTACTGGCTATTAGAATGAAAATGTTGGATACAAGCAGAATCTGTAGCTTGAAAAATATAGCACTGGTGACAGAAATCACACAGGAGAACATATTTATAATTTTGCAAGACTATGACCTATTGATGGGAAACAATATAATAACATAAATTGTAAGTATTCATGCGAATCTCACCAGGTGTAATAGACAGACATCACGCTAGGTATGTACACCAAAAGAGTCGATATCAAAACTCAATATCTCAGCGAGATAAACAAGAGGGAAACTGCAGGACAGAATGCCAATTGCTCATTTGAATGTTCAAGTTGAATAAATTAAAAAAAAATATATATATATATATATATATATATATATATATATGACTCTAAGAATGACTTTGAGTATATCACATCTGAATTTAGAGAACATGCACTAACAGTAGTGACTGAAGACCAGGAGAAATATGGGATGATACAAAGAAGCCAAAAGGACGTTAAAAAGTCTGTTGACAAAGAAAAAACTAAAGCAGATGTTCAAGGAGAACTTGACACTTGCTCTTGAACATAGAGGAGCTAGCACATCTAAAATAAATGATTGGGTAAAAGAGCCACAGAGAGAATTTCAATGGGAATCTCAAGAAAACAAAACCAAGTATTATAATAAAATATGTAAAGACCTGAAGTTAAAACACCAAAAGGGACACATATATTTTGAATTTCTCAAGCTAAGTAAAATAAAGGGGGCGCATTAAAGCTTGTAGTGTCCAGAAGACAATGGTTTGCCTTGCTAAATTAGGGACTTTGAATCATATTCCAATGAAAATAAAAACAATACAGCCTCTGGTATAGATTACACATTAGTATAAAGACAATAGCCCTCACAACTGGACCTAAAAGTAACATTACAAAAAAAAAAAAAAACCAACAGAGAAACCATTGAAGATGTCAAGGATTTTATCTTGTGTAGATGCACAATCAACGCTTATGGAAGCAGCAATCAAGAAATCAAATGAAATATTCCTTTGGGAAAATTTTCTGTACAAGATTCCTCCAAGTGAAAATGGAGCAAATATTTCCTTTGGAGCACTAAGGTGCACCTAACTCAAACCATGGGATGTTTAGTCACCTTGTGAATGTTTGAAAGGTGGAAAATAAGTAAAGAAAACCAGAGAAGAATTCATGCATTTGAATCGTGTTGCTGTCGAGTGATAGTGAAAGTGTAGGGATGGCAGAGGAACAAACTGTTCTGTCTTACAGGGAATACAGAATTTAGGACGGTGAGTGTTTGTCTCATGTATTGGGTCGTGTATTCAGGAGAAAGCATTCCCTGGGAAAGGACATCCTGTTTAGGAAAGCAGAGGGTTGGTGAAACAGAGGAAGTCTCTCAAGGAATGATGGCTGCAACAACGGGATTAAAATGTTGCCATAATTGAGGGTAGTGTTGACTGGACACATACTTCTTTTTGCATAGGCTTGCTATGAGTCAGAACCCAACAACAGCCACAGGGTCTGAAGGCAAAATACACCCTCGCGGAACTCCTTTTGCAACTGACTTACCCTTTGATAGCATTATATTACATTACCAAATGTGATTCCGTTCCATTGCATTGCATTATAGAATGACACTTGTCTACCATTTAGCCAACTTTGTGAGCTATAACGTAGCCATGTTGATATTTAATATTAATCGTCAAAATGATATTGCTCAATAATACTATTTCCATGTAAACTATCCTAAATCTAGAGTTAGGTTTATTTTTGCCCACGAAGTCTTCAAAATTATATGTCTTGTATATTATCTTTGAAAATGTTGATTAAGAGTTGTAAATCTGGAAATCTAAATTAATATAAATTTAAGAGATTAAGAATGGAAGAACCTTTGCATAGATAAATATTAAGTATTAAAATTTTGAAATATTAATTTAAAACTTTATATTGCAAGCCAAAGTTGGAAATATAAGTGTATTACAAAATATTTCTGATACTAATACAAGGATGTGCACACAATCCTCTGTTAAACAAATCCCTACAGTTGCTAATTCAGTAATCTAGGATACATTGCATGTATGTCTTTTCTCACCGTCCATCACTATATCAAAGAATCATAGTAATTTAATTTCCTTATAAAATTATCTTTTATTCAATATCTTGTATCTTACTCACTCTATCATCTGTCATTCAAAGCAGCCACACATATATTTTTAAAGTTGTAAATGAATATTTCCCTCTCTGCATAAAACCATTAGCATTTTCTTTTGAGCATGGAGTCATGAAATATATTCTCAAATCTTTATTATAGTCTTAAACTCCACCTCTATGACTTACTTCTTGTCTAAGTAAATAAACGCTTCAGAGGGCTACTATGTCTATCTATTATATCTTTCTATGTCAATATCTTTGAATTTGTGTTTTATAATAGCCTTTAAAATTTTTACCTTTTTTCAATTCTTTTTAATTCTCAGCTCAAGTGCAACTAACTTTAGGGCACTCCCTCCCCACATATACGATCAGGCATTGAAAGCACAGAGTTTGAGACCAAGTGTTGTTGCAGACACTTTCGTAAACATTGTAAACTTGTTTGAATGTATCACAATTTCTCATTTTCATTGTTCTTTCTTGTATCATCACTGTCAATGACCTTGTAAAGATCTACCTATTCTGTTTTGTATACTAGCACTCAGGACAATGCCCAACCACATAATATACATTTGATGAAGACTCTTCACATAAATGTATTTTAGACATATTCTAGGCTTTATAGTTTTTATGTGCCATACTGTTATTGATATATAAAATCAAGCAGAGCAACAGTGCCTGTGTCCACTTAAACATATGCCTCCATTTATGCTTTCTGAAGTTACTTCTTCATTTCTTTGAATTCATGAAAAGTATTTCAAACTCAATATTTTTCAGAACACCTTTACTTATGTATTTCTTAATTAATTTGTCCAATAAATATTATCTTAATTTATTTGCCAGCCATTATACTGCGAATTGGAGAAAATGCTGTATATAAGAGAAATATGTTTCTTATCCAAGCATAACTACATTGCATACAGATAACCTTGTGTTATTGAAAAACAAGTAAACAACTTTCTATAGAGTGAATGAAAAACAAAGATACCATGTTAAGGCCAACTCGTCCTCTTGGTAGACAAGAGCAACATGTAAACTAAGATCAGAGATGTCTTGAATTTCTCAAAGAGTCCAACCTGAAGGGAGAAAGCAAGATATATCTTATTCTCTCATTTGCAAATCTCAATAGACATATTGAGCTCCTGACCACAGTCCTTGGAATTCAGGGATCCTTTTAGCTTTAGTCCTGATGGTGCTTCCCTCCGTCTTTCTTTCTGAATCCTGCAGCAGTGTCAGTCCCCACCTCCCAATAGGTCAAATACCCATTTCTAATATTTGAGATAAAAGAGAAGAAGAAACTTGGAAAATAAAATTAAATGTGAGACCCCTTTGGAGCTGTTTATTAAGTAAAGGTTCAGAAAGTTAGTAAAGGTTCAGAAAGTTACAAAAGATAACAATCTTTTCAGAACTTACCGTAACCACATGATTGTAGAATGGTGGACTAGGGTAGGAGTTTAATGTTTTAATGAGTATCTGGATTTAACTTATAATTATAGATTGTAATGTTAAGTATATGAACAGTAAGGGACTACTATCATGTAGAAAGATTTACTGGATAATCAATAAGAATTTTGAAATATTTGTATATTTTAAGAGAAGGTAGGTAGAGCATATGATGTTTTGATTAACCTTTTATAGTGATTCTCTCAGAGAAGGAAGCAGAGCCCAAAAAGCAACCAGGACTATGCCATTTTTAAATATTGCTTAAGATCTCCTGATACATACGTGTGTGTTTCTTAAATTCTTTTGACTTGTAAAACCGTGATAATATCTTGAATGAGGGTGGGTATGATGGGATACTATTATCAAAATTAAAGTTATGTAGTTATAGGGATTTTTGTATCTCCATTTAAATTTGCCATTAAGTCACTTTATTATTGTGAATGCATACATATTTATGGTCATATATGCATTCACACATCTATAGGTACCCATACATATGTATATAGATACATGGATTTTGTATATAAAACATTTGAGAATTTCGGACATAATTCTGAACATTATTTAGAAGTTATAAAAATACTAATAACGATTTTGTTGTTTTCAGATGCTTCTGAGTCCTTTCCAACTCATAGCGACCTTACAAATCACACAAGAAAACACGTCCCGGCCCTGGGTTTCCTCACAATGAGCTCGTTGTTCTAGCCACTGGGCCCACCACCTCATAGCCAGCCTCTCTTTGTCACTCCAGAATTTACCGAGGTGATTCCTGACCTGCTCCTGGACCGTGTTCCTCCTGGCATGTGCGCATTCTGTGAGAGGCGCCTCACTCTCTTCCTTCCTTCTGAGAAGCATCCTGTCTGCATTTCTCCAGACGAGACTCAGTCAATCTCAGGCACTCAATGACACGCTAAATCTTTTTGCCAACACCATCATTTGAATCCCTTAGTTCTTTGAATGTCCTTATTCATTGTATAGCTTTCACGTGCGTAGAAGGCAATTAAAAATACCCTGGTGTGCATCAGAAGCAGCTTAAAAGTGACAGCTTTGATTTTTTGGTGTGTGACCCTGGAAGATCCTTCGAAGATCTTCTCAGTGACCATTTCAGTTGGGTTCCTGGCTCTGCCTTCATGGATGTTGTTTGCAGATCCACGCAAAAGACAATGAAATCCTGACAACTTTTCTCCGTGTATCTCTATTTTACTTATTGATGCAGTTGTGTAGTATCTTTTCTTTATGTGAGCAGTAAACAATAACGAAGACTGTAGTGCTTAATCTTTATAAGTAAATGCTCAAGTTTTCTTCACTTTAAGCAAGACTATCCCTTCTTTGGATATTAATGAGCTTTCCTCCAAGCTTAATGCTATGTGGGGTTTGTTTCTGACAGGGGTAACTGATTTTATGAGAGAAAGAAGACATCAGAGAGAATACAGTAATAGTATAACAATTCAAAAGGATAATTCCAAATAAGAGTTTATCTGGATTATTAGAATACATTGAAATGACCAAAATAATTAGGAATAAAATTAAAAAGATTAAAATAAAAAGACTTTAGACAGGTATCACTAGGATTTTTTGTGGGTGGGTTTCATCAAGTCAGTTTGGACTTACAGCAAGTCTGTATGAACAACAAAACACTTGCTATGGGCTTTCCTAAAAATTGCCACTATTTCGGAATGTATTGTTGCAGCCTCCATGTCAGTCCATGTAATGGAGTTCTTCATCGTTTTATGTGACTTTCTACTTTCCTCAGCTTGTTGTCCTTGTGAGGTACTAGCGTCTTCTGACAACATGTGCTGAGCACATCAAATGAAGCATCAAATGGCATCCTGTCTTCTAAGGACCATTCCTGCTATCTTCCCAATAATAATTTGTTAGTTTTTTCTGGGAGTCCTTTGTATTTTCAATATTTTTCACCAATATCTTACTTCAAATGCACCAACTTTTCTTAGGGCTGCCTTATTAATTATGAAACTTTCACATGCATATGAGGCAATGAAACAAAATTGTGGCTTGAGTCAGGCCTACCTTAGTCCTGAAAGTCACATGCTAGCCTTAAAATATTTCAATGTGGTCTTGGGTAGCCAATTCCCCCAATGAAACTGTCATTTGATTTTTCAATGACAGCTTCAATTTTTTCTGTGTACCTTGATGCTATCTATTGTTACAGTTGTGTAGATTTTGGTTTTGTTTGCTATGAGTTGTAATCCATACTGAAAGTTAGAGTGACTGATTTTCATCTGCGAATGTTTTGATTCCTCCTAATTCTGAGCAAGCATATTTGTGTCATATGCATATCATTGGTCGTTGATAAGATTTCTTCCAAACTTAGTATTTTGCTATCCTTCATGTTTTAGCTTCTTTGATTATTCACTCAGCATATATGAGCATATTGAATTGGTAATGGAAAGAAAACCTGATCCACACTTTGCCTGATTTTAAACCAAACATTATTCCTTTGTTCAACTTGAAGAACTAACTCTTGGTTCATGTACAATTTCCTTAGGAACACAATGAAGCGCAATTAGCACTGTGAAGTTTTCTGGAATCCCCATTCTTCTCTGTGTTATCTCTGGGCTATGATCTACCCAGTGAAATGTCTTCCCTCGGTTAATACAACTCAAGTAAGCGACTTCATGGTATTCTCGACTTTCAGCCAAGTTCCCCTGATTTCAGCCACGGCATCTCCTCCTTGCTGGAGCTTTTCTGAATCGGGCTTGATTCGCTGCTTGCTAATGATCAATGTTGAATGATCTTCTACATATTTTGCTTCCATGTGATATTTATGTATATATTTAGAAGTTCTGAATTCTGTTGGCTTACCTGCTTCATTCAGTAGTGATATTCAAAACAGTGAACAACTGGCATGTTATGTCAATAATTCAGACTTCATATTTGAGTGAAAAGCTGTGGCTGGAGGCAGGTTGCAAACATTTTGAGAGTTGTGAGATAATAAAACCAGGATGCAATTAGGGAGAAAATTTGTAAACATCTTAAATAAAACTTTGAAATGTAAAAGAAGGTGAAATAGTGAATACTACCTGTGGAAAGTATGTTGAAATGTAGTTAGCTTAAGTAATCAAAGAAATTATGTGGCCAGGTAGAATAATCTAAGGGAAATAGAGATTGAAAATGGAAGAATAAGAAGAAAACTCAATGCGTCCTAGAGAAAGATATAAAAATATCTATACAAAAGTAATACAATCAGTATATATATTTTAAATCAATATACATTTTGGTAGCATATTTTAAGATAAAAACTCTGTAATGGGATCTTAATTTATAAATTAATATAATAAAATTTTGAGTAAAGTTTATAATATGTTATAAATGGACTATACTAGGAATGTAAGAATATATATGCCATATCTTTCAATGTGCCATATCTTCCAATATTAACTACAATGGTATCATCAGACTTTGAAAAATGGCAAAATTGAGCTACATGATCATGCTACCTATAATAAAATGAAAGTTAAATCAATCTGGAAAGATTTGCTTAATGAACACATTTTTAATATTATTAATCTTTCTAAATTTCATTTGCCTTTCAAACTTAATAATAATACATTTCTTTTCATAAATTATGTCCTTGAGCTCAAGATATACTTCCATTTTCCTTCTGTCTTTGTATGTATCTGTTTGAACTTTCTGAAATCTGTTTATTTAAATTATATTAATACCGCTGTGGTCAGCATCTATTTTACTATTACTATATTTAAAATATCACTTGTAAACAATGAGGAGCACAATAAGAATGTTAGCATTTGCCCTGGACAATAATGCAAATGTTCAAAACGTTGGAATGTGTAAGATAGGTGACCACATAGTGTTGGCTGTAAAACCAGCGATTGACTCTTCAAGAGAATAGTAGGCACCAGTACAGAAGAAATCACCAAGACCACATTTTACATATTCAAATAGGTGCTCCTGCGCCAATTTTGGTTGATGTCTTGAAGTTTTTCATTTTTAAAATTTCCAGGGACATTTTCCAAATCTTCACACAGTTGATGATGTGTTACATGTTATATTCTATATTGAATAAATAGTTTGTAAAGAAATATCAGAGTGCCATACATGTAGCTAAATATTCCCCTTTTATTTTATTCTTTTAAAATATGTACATCGACTTGCACCCAAACCCAAGGACTGTGGCTTCTCATAGCGGCAGTTTAAAGAGTGGTGCGCACAGCAAGTGGGCCTTGTCGCCTTTGAGGGGCTGCGCAGTGCCCCTCAGAGTGAATGTGAAGGTTCAACAAGCTTGAAGAAAAAAAGAAAAAAAAATGTACATAGATTTTCTACATACATTCCCTTTCTTCTATATATGGCAAAATAAAGGAAAAATGCATATATGTATAGATTTATGTATTTATATATACATATAAATTGAATACTTATTCATTCTACTAAACTAAGCAATTTTCATAGCCAAATACCTATTTTAATTTCTCTTAAATATGAAGAAACATCATAAAACATTACAGTGCTTTTCCTCTACCATACAGATGATTGAAATTTATATTTTTTCATGTGCAATCCAGGAGATTGTTCTGCCAGATGTCCTAAAAACTTGACCTATCAGAAAAGACCCCAAGCAGCATTTTATATCAATTATGTGTAAAACTGAGCCAGTAATATTATCGTATTATCCACATCAGTAACTGAGAAGCACAAAAGATATAAACTCAAACCATCTGCTCTCACTATAGTACACTACTGAGAGCTTAGACAATAATTTACATAGTAAAATACTCTGATACATTTTTTTCAGGGTTCATGCTGTTTAAGTGGGATTTGTGATTAAGAATATTACCACTTTGGCCTCTATACTACCAGAAAATATGTTTTCTCCTTTTAGGAAAAGCATTGTCATTTCTGTTTCATTACACTAGTAAATTAAAAGAGCTACTGCCAGCTACCTATAAAGAACAAAAACTGTGCTTCTAGTTTATGCCTCTCTATCTTTCTTTCTCTTTTTGACGCTAACAACACCCAGGCTCCTAAAATGTAAAAGGAGGACACTTCCAGAAATTCATTGTTTTGACTCCTGCAAAATTTTTGAATCATATTAAATGTCAAAACAAAATATGAAATGTTAACCCAAAGTGCCTATGTGACCCAAGAAAAGACAGTAAATGCTGCAATCACATACTGTGACTGATATTTTAAAATACTGTAATGTGATTTCATTTAGGCTGTAGAGACACAAAAGTAGCAGTTAGACAAACTGGATGTGATTTTAAATAATGTTCCAATGAAAGTATTGATGAGAGATATTCTCTCCTGTTTCCCATCAGAGTTCATATCTTACATTGTAAACTATAACTGTGAAGATATCTCTATATTTCCTGTGTTAGCAAAAATATGTAAATGATAAAATTACACCATAATTTTCCCAAAACATCCCTGTGTTTCATTTACAAATTTTCCTATCAGTTTGGGGATAAATTAACATTTACAATTATAATTTCCATGCATCTTAAAGAGACTGGATTCTACGTGTTCCTAGACTTCAATAATATAATTGTGCAATCATGGTTTTGGAAATTATGCTGCTTGACATAGTTTGCCAATTGGTGATGCATTACGTTAGAGTGGATTTTCTCTACTCTGTTACCAATGAAATTTACATTTTAATTGAAACAAAAATTATGCCCTTGAAAATAGATGGGGGTGGGGCGATGACATGCAGCAGCTCAAATATTCAGAGCAGATATCTATTGTGCCATGTCACAATAAGAAATTGACAAATACTTTAAGAGCAACCTTACATTCATATGGCTTATACATTAAGAATTACTTACTGATCAGTAGGTTTGCTTATCCATAAGATCATCTAGTGCTGCATTCTCATTTACACACAAGAACAAACAAAAAAGCAAATGGGGATTCTTGAATCTCAAACAAACTCTTAAGAAGTATAATTATGAAATGCTCTCAAATAATATTTTGAACAGTATAGAAAATTCTATCACAAAATGTTTTATACTGGAATGTTTTTCTTTGAATGCCATAATTATGATTTCTGATTAAAATTACAACTCTATTCATGAGCATACTATCTGAAAATACATTTAACAATGACAGGCATGCTGTGAGCACTACAGATTCCAATGCATAATGGCCCTCCCTGTAGGATAATGTAGAACTACATCACAGGGTTTCATAGGCGGACATTTTCAGGGCAGCAGACTCCTAGGTCCTGTTTTCCTCAAAGTGCCTGGGATGTCCTGAACTGCCAACCTTTTGATTAACTCATTCTGCCAACCATTACTCTTGAAGGGCTCCTAGATTCAGACTGGACAATATAGAAACAATAATCTCATCAATCAAGCATATATCAGGCTGTCTTTCCCTGCCATCCCCTTTTTATTGTATTCTTGTTGTTTTAGATTTCCAATTGTGATAGCCTGAATAATGAGTCACCAAAAATGTCCTCATCTTAATCCCCAGAATATGTGAATTTATGCCTTGCATAGCTAGCAGGGCCTTGCAAATGTGATTAAATTAAGACTCCTGAGCTAGGAAGATTATCCTGGATTTTTCTGGTGGGCCCAGTGTTATCACAAGGATGACTTTGAGGTGGATTAGGAGGCAGGAGACAGAATCGAAAGAGATTCTGACCCGTCCCACGGGTTATCAATAGCATGGTCCCTGAAAAAGGGACTGGGACTGAAGATGGGCAAGAGATGCAGAGAATGGAGACAAGACAGGAATCTGATCAAGTCTCATTTATTGAGCTGAGAGCAGAGGCTTAAATAGCCAGCTAAGGGTGGGCACCATTATGTCATATGGAAATAAGGTATAGCTGGAGTAGCCAATAGTCATGCACCTACCAAATAAGGAATAAATGACGGGATATTGCGCTGAAACAGGTCCGCATGCTAATGAGGCATACCGGTGCCTGGCGGAAGTGCTGCCAGGTGTGTGTTGTCCAATGAGCATTGCGGCTGCTAGCAATTGAGCACCAATCCTAGCAAAGGTCAAGTAACTAATGACCACAGGGGAAACAAGGGCAGAAAGACCACTAGGCACAATTTATATGACAGAAAACTGAGAGTAAATACATGAAGGTTGTGTATGGCTTTTGATCCAGGGCTGAGGGCCATGCAGTTCCCTACAGGTTCTGTGAGCACCGAAGTGGAGGGAGAGCAAGACATGTGAAGACAGAAGCTGAGCTATGACAGGACTCGAACAATGTATGCAGATTATATGCAGTTGACTTTGAAGATAGAAGAGGCAAATAACCAGGAAATGCTGGCAGCCTTATAAAGCTAGAAAGTCCTTGGAAAGGTCGCCCCTTTGACCCTTCATAAAGTGCTTAATTGTGCCGTCATTTTAATCTTCTGATTCCTCCAATTTCAAGATAATGAGTTTCTTTTACTTTAAACCCCTAAATCTATGCCAATTTTTATCAGCAGCATTAAAAACTAACACACCACCTATAATGAGTTTATATATAGTTGCCATTGAAGGCTATTGACACAAATATTCATAATAGTGGCATAAATATTTAATTTTATAAGAAGTTCAATGATAAGCAAGAATTATATTTTAATATATTTTGAAAGAATTTGAATATCATTTTCAAGGGAACCATATTACATCAGTCAAGTCATATTGTCATAAATAAATGCTACAAAATATTTGATTAACTTTATAGCACTTATTTTTATGTAACAGTATTTACTGAAAACCAATGGACTATAATACTATACTAGAAAGTGCTTTAAATAGATACAAAGAAACATTTTAGAATTTATGAGATACTACCTCTAAGAATCCACAGATGCTGCAGTATGTACTTTTCTTACTTTTGTTGTTTCTAAATTAATATGTTCCCAGGTTGCTTTTTGCTGATCTGTTAAAGTTGATCATTGTAAATTATACAATCCAGTTCCAAAATAAAGGGTAAGCTAAGGATTAGTTTCATTCTTTGGTGTTTCTGCCCTTATTCTAGATTATAAATAATATACACTAAAATAACAATAGTATTTAATTAGTGTTCTTGCATATTTGAGAATTTCTAGTAAATTAAGCTGAAACACAAAAGAACATCTTATTTATTTTTTCCTCAATTCAGTGGTAAGCAAGAGATCAAAAAAGTGAATATAATATAATAAATATAATATAATATAGCCTTTACCTTTATGTACCTGACTAATGTGAGAAGAAAAAATAAGTCACAGAATTGTATTATAGTTATAAAATTAATGTGGAGTTGGATAGAAAGTGAAACACTAAAATTTTCTATACTAATTTTATTGAAAAATGAAGCGTAACATTTATAATTCCTAACCTGTTTCTTTTCTTTAGGCACTTACTATATATTTAGAATCTCAAAATAAAAATGTAAAATAATTTCCAATTTAAAGAAGTCCAGAGATACATATTTACCTTCAAAACATACTTGTTTTTGCAAATATACTTTATATGCACAGATTTGTGAGATAGAGTTAGTGATTACCAACATATTATAAATGGCATTATAAATAGATTTGTAAAAATCACCTAAGTACTTACCATATCAATGTTCTACATGTGTATTTTCAGTCATTTGTGTAAAGCTGCCCGTGAAAAGGATTACTGTCAGAAATAATTGTATAACGCAGAAGGTAGATGGTCTGTTTCCCTGTGCTTTTACAGTGAAACAACCAGGTTGGAACAGTAGAATATAAAATCTGGTTCACAGCTAGACATCTGTGTCTCCTATGATGAGGAGTCCCTCTAGTATTACATATGTGGCATAATTCTTAAGAGATGGCACTATGTAAATTCCATCTCATTATTATTTAAATAAGCTTATAAATATTTTATTTAGAATTCAAGAATGGGATCTTTGCATCTGGACACTCTAATGGTATGGTTTCACATCTGATTTGTTTTTTTATCAGATGTAGAGTTATTGTATTATCATAAAATATGGTAATAGTTGAGCATTATCTTAGGAAAAAATGCTGAGCCTAATGTTGTAATACATAAAAACAATCATCTCAACACTTTTCCAATTCTTTGTGCCCAGTTTTATAGGGAATACATTCTGTGGAGGGAAAAGCCAAATATTTCAAACTTTGGGTAACTATAGCTGCTGATTAGAGCCTTCTATTACTCTTCCAGTTGAAAAAGAGTGGTTCGAAGCTAGTTGACTTAGCATTCTCATAGGTCTATTAACTTATCCTCATTTAATATATATAACATGTGGTATTTTAAATTATTAGTTAACTTTCTAAATACATATTTTATTAGGCAGGAGATATAAGCCTGATAATATAATGTTACCATGAGAACTGTAACTTTTCTGCTCTTGTACATATGTTCAGATTTATGACCTTATAGTATTGGGTTGGTTCTTCTTATTTTTCACTTATAGTAGCAAAAGAGAAAGCAAAGAACAATATTTTTAAAGGCACTCTGATTGTGCTTAATGAACCAAATGCATATCTTGTGGAAAGATACACAGATTCACTCTAACAGAAATAACTACTCAACATTCAACTAATTCAAATAGTAACATGCAAGCATGGACCTGTGGTAAGGTACTGCAGGTACAAGTCCAGGTTAGCCTGCAACATTAGCCAGAAGCAAGGTGCTGTGAATTGATGGAATATCGATAATTTTATGCTAATTCATATTATTTATTATCAATGACATTCTATTGAATGTCTGTTTTATCTAACATCATGCATTCTATGGTTTCAGACAAGCTGCTTGTTATACGTGCATGAAACATTAAAATATAAACATGAAATGGGCATCCTTTCATAGGTACATGGTATTAGCTGAATTCCCTCCCTATTCGCATTAGGTGTCTTCCTTCTACAATTTTACCCTGCTTTAATTTCGACTCTCTGTACCAGATGCATATCCTAATGAACTGTCTGCGTGCTTCACTGCCGCTGCGGCACCCCAGCAAAGCCTCTGAATATCACATGGAGAGAAGTACAAAGACATAGATGACAACAGGAAGTACAGAGCTGTTACTGAGTATTACTTCTCCTTGGTCGAGATTCTCATATATCCAATAATATGTGTGATGCTTAACTGAATTAGTAAAATAACGTATTTGGTACAGATCTAGCAGTACAGGGTGTATAACTTATTTTGACTTAGTTCCCATTAAAAATGGTAATGTATTGCTATTTCTTCCACTTTTGTCACCTTATTACCCACCTGAGGGCCCTCCCCCCAACCCCCAACAAAAAGATGGACGTTCACGGATATTTTGGTTCAGACTGCACTGGAGGAGTTCGGGACTTGGGCCTGTGAGGCCACTGGCGGCTACGAGGCCTATACCTGCAGTTGACAGGCCCTCGCGCTTTTCAGAATAAATGTCCCCACATTATATTTTCCTACTTCCAGGGATGTGCTCCTTCATTGTCGTCTCTCAGCATACGATTCAACAAGTCGCTGGAATAGTACCGGGATTTGTTTGGTCTGGTTTACAGAATATTTTGCATAGCAAATTAAAATTTTAAAAATCTGTTCATTTCTGAAAAATAAATTGGTCAATACATTCATTTGGTTTTGCTTTCAGTGTACAAAAACTTCTGATACCTTTCTAGCTGTATTTTATTCTGTGCTATTAGTGCTTGAAATTGCTGTTTGGGAGTTTTTCTCTTCTTTGCTGTTGATTTAAGCAAGTGCTGAACCCCAGCGGCTTACATCTTCTCATTTTCTGCTACTTTTGCAAGTTTGGGATGGGAAGTAGAATATTGGAAAGTGAAATGTTGGGCAGATAACAATATGGATGATGTCACATTCAAGTATATTATTATGGATATTCAGGGGTAAAGTAGGATGATGGAAAAGATCATTAAAATGAAGAGGCCAAAGAGCTGTCAGGACTTATTACTTAAGGGTTCAATCGATCGATAATAATGAATTAGAGTGGTGTTGAGAGAGATATTAACCTTTGCTCTAAAAATTTATAGATGATTGGGACTGACCCTTATATGTGCAGCTAAGAACGTTGGAGAGCAGAGGGATACATAATCTAGAAGCAACAAAAATGAGCAAGAATTACAATATATTACAACGACCTTATGCTATACAAAATACATTTGGGTGAAAATCAAATTAAAAAACTCCTCTTTTTGTAAGTGCAACAGAAGAAGTTGTTAAATTTGTGGAGAATGCAGTAGTTAAATTGAATTAAAAGCAAAGGAAATCATTCAAATAAGAGAGTGACTAGCCGATGTCAGGCCATGAGTTCAACAGAAGGTAGTAGAAAACTTTGGGAAGTTGGAAAGGGTGGAGTATTAGATGAATGATGGGAAGGAAAAATACTATGATGTATGAAGTTACAGCTGATTTTACAACCTTGGATTTCTGATATTATTTGAGAGGAAAGAAAGAGGGCTTCATGTATTGTTTGCACTAAAGCCTCCTAAAAATATGAGTATTTCATTAGAATTACAGACCTTTTCCTCCTGAGGGATAGGCAGGCTTAGACTCTAGCAATTACTTGGTAAGTGCAGTGCAGGGAAATTACTTGGCATGATCTTCCAGTCATAGAGGGATAATTGTACCACATGATTGGGCAGCACTGGGATAACGTTCTTAGTTATCACCGAGTCAGCTCTGACTCAGAGACATCCTCTGTACAATAGGCCGACACACTGCCTGATGCAGGATCATAGGGTGTGTGAAACACAAGTAAAAGGGATTTTCCAATTTTTCCATTCGATTGGGTATAACCATGAATTATGCCAGAAGTTGGAGTGATTCCTGTGACAGTCAAGAAAGGAGAGCCCCCAGCAGTGCGCATGTGCAATCCCTGTCCAAAGAGGCCACTGTCCCTATACCAGGAGACAGAGGACTAGGCCAGGAGCCAAAGCAATGGACTTATTGTCATGGAACAATCAGAGGTCAAGCTGTGGTAATAATTTTAGAAGATTTAATACCAGACTAGTACCAAGTAGTTGCAGATTAAAGATGTCTCACATGTCTAACTCTTCTAAGATGTTATTCTGCCCCAGTCTGTCTTTGAATATATCCCCTAACATACTTGGATTCTGTTATTTGCAGTAATGTGCTACACAAACTCACAACACTGAGGAACTGGCTCCCTGGTGGTGGTTTCATCCAAAATAGGAGGGTCACACAGAGCCAGCCAGATGCAGGATCCACAGACAGAAGCCAAAATGTCCAAAAGTCAAATAGGTGTTCTCATTGCTATGAAAGTCGGTTAGGCAATCAAGGTACGACTTTAGAAGTGAGGTGATAGATCCTAGAACAGCATTGTGTTATCAGCATACATACCCCATGTCAGGAAAGCAAGGATGGCATCTCACGTCTCCTCTTCCACTCAAGTAGGCTCAAAGATACCTCCAAGGAAGCAAAACGATTGGTGCACAACCTCGACTACAGTAGAGTCTTGAGGGAATAGAACTAGACTTTGAATCATTTAATCCTGGTTGTCAGAAAGCTATGGATAACAGAGGAAACCTAAATATGTTTGTGAGTTCTGCGCCGGGAGTAATCTTCTGATAATTCCCCTCTACCCATGGTGGAGAGATGGAAATAAACTGATTGTCAAACGCAATGTATTGTAGAGATGCCTATAGGAGATCAAAACGATAAACCTGCCTCAAATGGTTAAAGCCTTTTAAGTTGATACACATTGGGCCTGATCTTGTTTGTAATATTTTCTGTGCCTTTTTGATTTTGTTTGTTTATTTTTATATTGGTATTTATCTCTGAACTATGTTGTCATTGGGGTTAGCACTCTTGAATTTTTGTTACCTGTTTTCCTGTGGATCAGGAAACCCATGCTTAAAGAACCTGTAGAAGTAGCCAGTAGAGAAAAGGCTCCCGGGGAAACAGTGCAGGAGGCTGGGTAAATGGGCACTGATATCAAGGAGCTAAGGAAGGAAGAGAGGCTTTGAAACTGATTATGATAGCAATTGAAGAATACTGCTTGGTGTAATAGGACTATGGAATTATATATTAGCTTCCAGTAAAATTATTTTCAAAAATAAACATAAATATAGTGGTGAAAAAATAACCAAAAAGATAACTCAAGGAAATGAAGGCTGCGGCTTGGTTCACATCTTCTAAAGTCTTAATATAGTAGAGAATGCCCTCAAAATGGGATTAAAGCCACAGATATATAACGTCCAGAATTAATTAATTGCACTTCTTAAGGGAACAAATGGTAGAACAGCTGAATACCAGAGAGACATGTCTGCCAGGATGGCTGAGAAAAGACATTACAGATGAAAGGACTGTCTCCTCAACATTTGTACGGTGTCAGTTTCTCTATTGTCATGAGTATTGTCTGTGAACTCGGTGTAGCTTTTGTAATCAATTATTGAACCCAGTAGAGAAATGGATGGCCACTGGAGAGACAGTTTGGGTAAGAAAGACACAGGGCAGAAACAGATCAAAATTCTGCCTTGTTGGCATTTGGCTGTGGGCTAGTGCATAGTGGGATTCTCCTCCTTTCTGTGGTCAGAAGAGGTCCGATGAGGACCCCATGATATTTCATTAATTAACCTCTGTTGGCAAAATTTTACTTTTTCTGAAAAATAAAAATGCACATATGCGTACCCCTCTCTACACTTAGGCAAAAAAAATTAAGTAAATGTGTAAATAGAAAATTTTAGAAGCAGGGATATAAACATATTAATTTATGGGCTAGATGATAGAGATAGATAGATAGATAGATAGATAGATAGATAGATAGATAGATAGTTGGTAGATAGATCCCCTGTAGTACTAATGATGAAGCAGTGGACTACTAAGCAAAGTTTGGCCTTTGAATTTAACCAGCTTTGTTTCAGAAGCAGGCTTGGTGATCTGCTGCTGGGAGATCACCACCTTCAAGCCTGTAGGGAGCAAGGGCTGTAGGGAGCAAGGACTATTCTGCCCACACAGTTTTGTCTTTCGTTTGAGTCAACTGGAGAGTATCCAGCTAACTATGTACGTGTATGAGTATATAGAGAGATTATAAAAACGTATCTATATTTTAGATACAATATAACATTTGAAATAAAATTTGATTACTTATTTTTCCAATTTTGACATTCAGTTTTCTTCTTCTCATTCAGATATGTATAAAGTTTATATACAATTATCAGTCAATATATTAAATCACAGGTTTTTTTTCAAAGTTTTATACATTTTATACTATTTGTGTTTATGGGTAATTTAATTAGAAATGTATTACAATTTTTATTTTTAACATTATATCACCTCTTTATTACAGAAAATACAGACACTGTGTTTTTAATGCTTACAAACCCTCAAACTCTCTGCCATGGAGTCAATGCTGACTTGCAGCGACTCTATAAGATAGAGTCAAGCCTCCCCTGTGCATTTTTGAGACGGTCACTCTTTAAGGGTGTAGAAAACCTCATCTTTCTTCTGCTGAGCAACTGGTGGTTTCAAACTGCTGACTTTGTGGTTTGCAGCACAATAAATAACCCACTACACCACAAGTGCATGTCATTAACAATGCTTGGTTAAGTACAATCATTGATAAATAAACAAATACATACATCTAATGATGCATTAAATTGATCTATTATATGAATTGCTAAATATAATTTTCTACATTTTCAAATTATAGATACTTTTCCTAGATATAAGTAAATACGCTTCATATTTATTTCTCATTTTGAATTTTCTTTATGATTTTCTGATTAACACTCATCACTGAAGGAGACCTGAATGTATTTCATATGTTAATACTTTACTTTCAATCAGAATAAATGTAAGTGTTATTGATAAAATTCATTATTTTATTATTAGTTTGAATAAGTTGGCTGATTTGTGACAGGAGTTGAAGCTCTCTTTGATCATAATGTCTAAGTTTGCCATGATTTTATGCTTCACGTGCAATCGTTCTTAGGAGACACCTAAGAACAGTGTGATCTGAAGCCCAAAGAATTAAAAGGCAGCAGCAGCAGCAGCAAAGTAGAACCTGAGCATATCATTATGCTGAATACAAATACGTTTATTACTCTCACTAAAAGATATTATTGGTGAATAAATACTTTGAAATTCACACTGTAGACTCCTCACTGGATATTATGAATGGATTTTTAATGCATTTTTTTGGTTTTATTTCACTTTTCTAAATTTTCACTTCTTCAGTAATAACACTTCTTCAGTTATAATAATAATGTATTCTGCTTGTTTTCTTTGTGAAAAAATAAAAACTTTCACTCTATTATTTAGAACAAGGGTAATTCATTTGTACCATTTATGAACATGATATATTGTCCATAAAAGGAACCCTGGCAGTACCGTGGCTTTGTTGTAGGTAATATTCAGGGCTGCTAACCATGGAGTCAGCAATTCAGAGGAATGGTCAGGCCATTCACTCACCCACCCATTGACTAGTTACACTACCACTGCACAGTCTCTGCCTGAGATCAGAGCTGCATCCTCGTGGTTGGGCATCTGGTGCAGCGCCCTCCTTCCATCCTATGTCTGGAGATATGTGTGATTAACTTCATCAGAACAACAAAAAGTGTAGTGCCAGATAAGCATCTTATTGCCGGCCCCCCTGAACGGTCAAGAGCTCTTTTCATCTCCATTTGCTTTGCCCTGGCTGCCCACTGGGCTCAAAAGAGTGTCTTTTTAGGACTAAGTCCCAGACCTTAACTGCCACCTAAGCCTGTAGGTTGTCATTCTCAAACAGTTCCTGTAGGAGGTCTGCTGGTCCAGGTGTTTCTTGGTGTGCGACTAATTAGTCCCCTGTGCCTCTGTTTACCTTGCAGCTAAAAGCATTGTGAGATAACTCATTCTTTAAGACACTTTGAGATTCTTTTGAACCTTGCATGTCCTGTGCTTATCTTAGAATATAGTGCTGTTATTATTCAAGTGTTTAGAAAGTGTGCCTAGTTAAGTAACACATGCATAGATAAAAGGTTCAGAATGTTTTTTAAAGCAATTTCTTTGATGATTGTTTTGTAACCATTCCCTTGTAAGAAGAGTTTAAAAACCAAGCTTTGAATATACTCGGTACTTCAGTCCATCAGACTGTCGTCCTCCCAACCCCATATTTTGTCTCTTTCTTTTCCTTTCATGTGCACCCCTTATTTCATACTAAGCTTGATGCGGGATAGCTGGTCTAATCACCCACAAGTTCCCTGATCTCAGACAACAGCAGGTGAGCAGGAACTCAATTTAGAACCAGGCTCCCCACCCCTTCCTCTACTTCTTTCCTCTCCTCATTAGCACCCTGGCTGGCAGAAGATACTTACCCAGGACAGCTACCTGGCCCTGTGCAGTTGTTTCCCTCTGGGTCCTATTTCTGCATCAGTGTTCTTTCTATGTTTCTTTTCCTTCCTTTGTTTTTAATGACCCCCTGCCCCCTTATTCTTATGTTTCTTTTTCGTCTCCTCTTCTTCCTTCATTAAAATTTTTCCTGAGTTTTTTATTTTCATTCTTTTTTTAAAATCTTGATGATGTCCCTAGTTTATATATATTTTCTTTTCTCTACCCTTGTTTTTTTCTTTCCTTTTTGCTCTTAGTTCTTTTTATTAGGGGCTCATACAACTCTTTTCACAATCCACACATACATCAGTTGTGTCCAGCACATTCATACGTATGTTGCCATCATCATTCTCAAAACACCTGCTTTCTACTTGAGCCATTGGTATCAGCTCCTTATTTTCCCCCTCCCTCTTGACTACTCCCTCCAACTGAACCCTTGATTATTTATAAAGAATGATTCTTTTATCATATCTTACACCACCTGACCTCTCCTTCACCGAGTTCTCCGCTCTCCATCCTCCAGGGAGGAGGTTACATGTAGACCTTGTCATCTGTTCCCCCAAATGGCTTTCTGAATTTTTCAATATTTTATTGACTTATTGGAAAGTTGGTATTATGTTGCTACATCATAATTATAATTTATTTTACTATTAAAATGCCTTAGTTTTGAAACATCCCATGGTTGATTTAGTCCTTGTAGTTTTCTATTTCCAACTGGGCACAAAGGTACTAAAGGAAATTAGTTTATTTGTCATCAGGAGGAATTAGAAGAGTCTTTGGAACCTGGTGGTCGTAGCATTAAGTCTGTGGCTACTAACCTGTAGAATTGCAGTTTGAATCCACCATTGAAAGACATGGTGATCTAGTCCAATAGAGATTGCAGTTAGATAGGTAGATGATAGATGATAGATAGATAGATAGATAGATGATAGAGAGATAGAGATATAGATAGAGAAATGGTACATATAGTTATGTATACATATAAATATTGGAATAGGTATGGGTATAGATATATGTACATAAGTATAGGTAAAAGTATAGATAGACATCAGCAGATCTTTGCCCTGTAATCAGAATTCACAGAAAGAACAGAACAATGTCGACAGAGATGAGTTTACTGCTACTTTAAAGCCTTTCTGAATTGTAGCAAACTATAAGAAATAAATAGCATGTGGATTTGGGAAAATAAAAACAAGGTGAGGCATCCTACTACTTAAAAAGAGAACAGAAATAAGACATCATCCCAATATCAGAGAAAATTTACATTTATGGTAGATCACTGAGTCCTGATGGTGTAGTGGTAACCCATTGGGCTGCTAACTGCAAGGTCAGCAGTTTGAAACCAGTTGCTCTGTGGAAAAAGAGGGCTTCCAACCACTGTTCATTGTTACTTCCTCAGAACCCTTGGGCGCAGTTTTACCTGGTCCTATAGGGTCGCTATGAGTCGGCATTGACTCAACAGTGGCAGAATTTGGTTTTGTTTAGAGTCTCTACTATTTAAATTATTCTACATTCTCATTGCAATAATAGTTTTTTCTTCAATGACAACTTGCTCATGGTTAAGACTATTAGAATGTGATAAATATTTTATGATACTTATTATATATTCAGTATATGCCATATGCAATTCAATATTATGCATATATAGTGCATACAATCTTTAAACTACTGATACAGATGCAACTCTGCATGTTGCACATGGAGAATTATAACATAAACAAGAGGAACACATTCTGAGTCACAGGCCTGAAAAGGGCAGAACTGCCCTCCATCTGTCTTTCTGACGAGGTAGCAAACCTTACAACTCATTGCTTTGCTTGTTGAGAGTAGGTTGTCACTCATAATGAGTATGTGACAGAGTAATGTTTTCTTGGCTACAATCATCACAGAAACAGAGTAATAGACATTTCTTTCTCAAGGGAACTTTGCAGGTAACAGTCAAGTAATCAGCTGTTTGTGCCATAGAGATTCCTTTTTATCTTAGAAGCATCATTTGAAACTTCTACTAGTCTGATAACTGGACCACTCCCACAACAGATTCCAACTGAATTGTCTTATTTCAGATGCCAGAATAGTTCCTAAGCATTAACTTATCATATCAGATTTTAAAATAACATTTTGAATAACAGAAGTTTTTAATTTTGATGTAAAATCAGCGAATATCTTTATATATTTTGCCTCATATATGTAAGTGTATTTTCTTAATTCAGTCATGAAGATACCAGCCTTTATTTTGCTCTGTGGTTTCACACTTTACATTTAGGTCAAGAGTTGAGTTTTTTATGACTATTCAAATACTTCAGTCACATTGTAAAAGGATTTCCTTTTTCCATAGTGTTATCTTGGTCAATTTTTAAAATTCAATTGACTATATTTATATATTCTTGCTTTCATATTCTATAATATTTTCAGTTGATATATCATGTCAAGGTAGTATCACTTTAATTATCTTATTTTATTTTTATTGAAAGTTAATACATATATCACATCATCCCATAGTTCAGTCACATCAAGAAGAATTGTAAAATTGCTATCACAGTCAGTTTCCAAACATTTTTTTTTTCCTTCCTGGACTCCTTGACACGGTCTTCCTTTGGCCCCAGCCACCCACCCATTTCTGTACCCATCCTCCCCTCCCCAAGAAACCCTTATTCTATTTGCTGTCCCTCTAAGTTCATCAATCCTGGGTTTAGCATACTGAAAAACAGAAAACCTATAACACAATCCAAGGAAAGCATATGACCCGAATAACATAACACATCTGAGAAAAAAACCCACAATATTATTGTAACAAAATAATCATTTCCAAAATTAGATAGTATGAGTTCTCAAACATGAAATAATTGGAGATCATGGTCTCTGCTCAGAAATTAAGTAAAGTAACAAAGAGATAATACCAAGGATGTGTGCCAAGAAATATTACTAATTGTGTAATAAATGATAGATTCAACATTAATCACATCTCCATCATCTCTTCCCAAGGAGGTAGTCAACAACTGCTGCAGCATTTCGTTGACAGGCATCTGCCAGAGGTTAACAAAGGATTCAGAGGAAGAAATGGCACACAGGGCATACTTGGTGCTCGATGGATCTTGGCTGAATGCCGAGAACCCCAGAAAGATGCTGCCTTCTACCCAAAGGCATTCATTCGACTGTGTAGATCATAGCAAACTATGTACAGCCTTAAGAAGAACAGGGAGTCCAGAACATTTCACTGTGCTCATATGAAATTTATACACTGAACAAGAGGTGATTCTGCCTATAGAACAAGAAAATACCGAGGACTTTAAAATCAGGAAAGGTGTGTGTCAATGTTGCATATCCCTTCCAAAGCTGTATGCTCAGCAAATAATCAAAGAAGCTGGCGTCTATGAAGAGAATGTGTCACGTGGATTGGAGGAAGGTTTATTAACAACATATGTAGATGGCACAATGTCAATTGCTGAAAGTGATGTGAACTTGAAGTACTTGCTGCTTAGGAGGAAATATTTCAGCCTTCAGTATGTGAAACAACTCCATGTCAAGATGATAAAAATCCTCACGACTGGACCAATACGGAATATCCTGATAAAATGAGAGAACATGGAAGTTGTCAAGGGTTTGTCTTCCTTGGATCCACATTCAATTATCATGGAAGCAGCATTCAAGATTTAAAAAAAAATGCATTGCATTAGGTAAATCTGCTGCCTAAGCCCACTTTACAGTGTTGAAAAACATGGGTGTTCTTTATAGGACTATGGTGTGCTTGATCCAAATCATGGTACTGTCCATAGCATCATATATGTGTGACAATTGGACATTAAATAAAGAAGACTGAAGACGTACTGATGCATTTGGACTTTTGTCTGGCATTGAAAATAGCTGAATGACAAACAAATCTATTTTGGAAGGATTATGGTTAGTTACTGCTTATAAGCAATCGTGGGAGGCTTTTTACATGCTTAGGCTGTGCTGTTTTCAGGAGAGAAAGGGGACACGATGGGAGAGGCAAACATAGGGAGTAACAAAATGAGAAATATCAGAGAGAAACTGCTAAAAACAGACCTGGACAAATATAGTGGCAACAAATGTATGGAAAGTCATATTAGTATTTAGAAAACCAAGCAGTCATCAAACTTAGTGCCATTGAGTGACTGCTGACTCATGTTATGAGTAGAATGGCATCTCAGCTTTGCTTGGCTTCAGATCACCAGACATTTCCTCCCGTGTGCTGCGGGTTTGGTGAAAAGTACTAGACTTTTAGTTAATCATTGAGGAAAAACCATTTGCACCACCCATTTCACTCAATACATATAATTTTGTAAGAGAAGAACTCAAGATTTCTTTTGGAAGAGCCTTGTTTGGTATTATATACATTAAGATCATAGCCACAGAAAGAGGTATTGGGAGAAGAGTAAATCCAAACACAAATGAAAGCTTCTATTCACACAGATTACTGGATTCTGCTCTTATCTGTGCCAGATCTTATTTTGGTCAAAATTAAAGAAGCATGAGTAGTTCTTTATTGGGAACAGATACAAACAAAAGACCATAAATGTTACATGCCTTTGTTTCTGCTATGATGGTCTAATGAATATCTGAACTAATCTATAGTATCCATTCCAAATGAATCACAATTTAAACTCAAGTATCAGAAGATAGTAGGTGATTTGTATTCATGCCTGGACTCCAGGAATCATAATCTTTAACCTTTTTATATCCTCGGCCAGCAATATGTGGCATTTTACGTGTTAGCCTCTTGAAACCCCAGTTCCATGTTCTCCTTTCTTACAAAGTAGCATTTGGTAGCACTAACACATTAACATTCTAGTTGAGGCAACATCTGAACCATTTCTCAGACTCTCAGTTTCTCTTTGCTCTCTCAGCATGCACTGGGTAAAGTCAAGTTTGCATTTACAAAGGCTGTCATTTTATTATTTAATGAATAATGAAAACAAAAATCAGATGAAAATTGAAAAATATGTCATCACTAAAAGTAATATAAATTGGTTATGTGGAACAAGGTGACTTTAATAGCTACTGCAATATCACCCCAAACTAATTTAAACTAAAATACACACATCACCATCATACAAACAGACTATAATGACAAGTGCATAGGAAAATCATCCTATTGTATGGTATTTGCATATTATCGTATAAACCTATCACAATCAGGCCCTTTACTCACTTTCATTAGGCAGCAAAAGCATATCACATTTTTGGTATCTTAAATCAATATGTCTATATTTCAAAATAAAACCCTGTATATGTAGAATCATATGCTCTGTTTATTTAATTCACAGAAAACTTCAAATTGCTTGGCTATTAGGTAAATGCCAGAGCGTATGCAGGGATGCTTTGGAATGTTCAAGGAGAAATCCCATTACTATTTGATTCCATTTTTACCCAAAGTTATTGTGGAACCCTTGTAATTATATCCTTCATTTGCTAGAGAAATGAGATTGCCACATGTTCATAAAAACTCCTCTGGTTTCTTGCTTGTTTCATCTATCTGTCTACACAGCCATGTCTTTCCTAGTCTAGCCTTTTACCTTGCTAGGCATCCTTAGCTTTACAGACGCCTAGCAAGAAAATGTTTTAGGATTGACTCCTTCTTCCTGCTGCAAAAGGAGTTTGAAAGATATTGATTCTAAGGATATGAAATCTGAGTATTTTTCAAATCTCCATAAGAAAAGTATATAAAGCAAGTTATTGTTGTTACCTTCTGTCAGGTCTATCACAGGTTGATGGACATTTCACGCATAATGGAATGGAATTTTGCCCGATCATATGCATTTTTGTCATGGAGTTTTCATTCACTCATTTTTGTCATAGAGTTTCATTCATTTCTTGGAAACATAACATCAGTTCTTTCTTCCTAGTTTATCTTAGCCCGGCATCCCCGTGGAACAAGATCGAACATCTGAACAGCACAAAAGCCTTCACTGGCAGACAGGTGCAGCCAAAGCCGTAGAAGGTACTCCTACAATTGACACAGTCAGCGCATCTATGAGTGAGGAGGTCCGAGGAACTGTTGGCGTTTTTGCTGTCAGGTGCCATTCAGTGAGTGCAGACTCATGGAGACCCTCCAGATACAACACGAGGACCCACTGTCCTTCCAGGGAGCTCTCCGCACACAACCCAGTGCCCACTTTTGCTGTCACTGTCACAATCTCCTCCTTTCAGCAAACTGGCTGTTTTCGTGGGTTCCTGTGTTCCAGAAATACTAACTAAAACATAAACTTGTTTTATTAGGATTACTATTTAGCAACACCAGGGGGAAAGACAATGGGCGTCTTATGGAATCCCGGAGGGAAATTTCACATAGAAACGCACCCGGAAACATGCACGAAGAGACTGTCAAGACGGGAAGTGAGTGAGCAGGAAAGGAGACAGGGTAGGAAAAGCAGCTGCGCGCGCCCAGTGGGATTCTGCTATCAGGGTAGGAAAAGCAGCTGCGCGTGCCCAGTGGGATTCTGCTATCAGGGTAGGAAAAGCAGCGGCGAGTGCCCAGTGGGATTCTGCTATCAGGGTAGGAAAAGCAGCTGCGCGTGCCCAGTGGGATTCTGCTATCGAATATCAGCCCATGTACATGCACGTGTTTCAGCTGAACAGGTTATCAACATTAATAATTATCACATGGAAATGTGGTCTTCAAACAAAATTACACTTATACTTTCATATTTTGTGAGAAATATAAACACCTTTTCAAAACATAATACTCAAGTAGAACTGCTTTTGATGAAAGTTTTCCTATAGTTTTCTGTAATGCATCATGTTTGTTTGTTTTAACACAATTAACATATTTCAAAAATATTTTAAAATTCCTTTGACTCTACAGACACATAACATGTCAGTGAGGCTCTTAGGATAATGAATGGCTACCATAGTGATATTGTTTTCAACCTTGGATAACAAAGTTCCTGGATTAAAAAAATCCATCCGAAGCTTTTCTAGGTGCCCCTGTCGTTCTTTGGAAAGGAAATGGATAGTGATTTTATAATAGAGTATACATTATTTCCCAAATACTTGTCTTTCTTTATTCCTATCGTGGCTGGTGAGTTTCTGTGATGCCGGCAGTTACTCCACTGATGTTGAAAGTAGCAGAAGTGTCTCCCATGGTGGAGACATGGTAGGCATGACTGAGTTAGAGCTGTCTCCTCAAAGTAGAGTCGAATGTAAGGACATTAATTTGCTGTTGACAAGGTGTGACTAAAAAGGAAAAGAAACATCTGTAAGCATGTATTATTGATAACCAGAACACAGACGGCATGAAGTAAGAATCTATAACAATTTGAACTTTTCAAAAATGAAATAGAATGCATAAAGATAGATAGTCTAGGTCTTAATGGGTTGAAATAGATAGGCATTGGTCATTTTGAGTTAGATAATTGCATTGTCTATGATATCAACAGTTACAAATTGAAAAAAAAAGGCTTAACTATCATCATTGAGTAGATTTCAAGATCTAGTATAAAGTAGAATATTTGCAGTGATAGGAGTATACCTATGCTATTAATTTGAATGCCAGTTAAAATATATATTAGTTTAAATTAAACACTAACTACTAACGGCAACGGTGAATAAAGAGAAAATATCCACCAGCTTCTGCAGCCTGAAATTAATCAAATACACAACTAATTTCTATTGATAATTATTGGTGATTAAATGTAAAAGTTGAAAGCACAGAAAGATAAGCAGTTGGAAAATATGATCTTGGTAATAGAAAGGACGATGGAGAGGGAATAGTAGAATTTTTCCTTTTCAACAGTTATTCCTTGAAAATGCCTTGTTTTCAAAAATAGAATAAGTGATTATGCACATGGTCTTCTCTAAATAAAATACTCAGGAATGACATTGACCACACAGATAGAAGGAGACTATGAAGAAGTTGAAAATGACCAGTCCATGGGCCAACTGTGGAGCATGAACCAAATATTCATATGCAAGGTGACTCTGAAGAAAATCAAAAAGGCCCTGGTAGCAAAATTATGACCTTGAGTGTATACCACCTGAATATGGAAACCATCTAAAGAACAGATTTGATTCATAGACTATCAATGACAAAGGATCAGATGCGTTGTGGAATGACATCAAGGTTATCATACGTGATGAAACCAGACAGTCACTATAAAACGATAAAGAACTAAAAGACCAAAGTGAATGACAGAAGATAGTTTAAGATTGATTTGTAAATATAGGATAACTAAAGAGGGTGGAAAAAGATGAAGTAAAAGAGCTGAAAAAGATTTCAAATTATTGCTGGAATAAATAAAAGTAAACTATTATAAACAAATACACAAGGATGAAGAGGTAGTTATGAAACCAAAAGGAGAGAACACAGTTAAGAATTTTTCTAGCTAAAATAAGGAAGAAAAAGGTTTTGCCTTCATAAACAGTATTTCAGACAAAAACAGCCCTGATGTCATGGATTGACAAACTAGTTGCTCAACTGTAGGAAGCATCTGGCTGATCAAGGTGTTTACTGATGGGTGACTATTTAGTGCCAGGTGCCTCTGTGTCTCTGCAGACAAAAGTGTTGCAAAATGACTGCTGTTTGTGACTTTGCTGCTAAAAGCATTGAGGGATAACTCAGTTATTTAAGATCTCTTTGAGGCGCTCTTGAATCCTGCATATCCCTGTGATTGTCTTTGAACCTAATGCTTTTATTATTCTAAAGTTAAGAAACTGTGACTAGTTAAGTAACATTTGCATAGATAAGAGTTTAGGAATGTTTAAGTTCTTTGATGTTTGTTTTGTAACAAATTCCCTTGTGTAAGAAGAGTATATATACCAAGCTTCAAATATACTAGAGACTTCAGTCCATGAGATTGGAGTCCTCCCCATCCCAAGCTTTGTCCATAGCTCTTTCTTTTCCTTTCACCCGCACGCCTCAGTTCGAACCCAGCTTGATGCGGGATAGCTGGTCTAATCCCCCCCCCCTTCCCCCCCCCCCCCCCCCCCCCGCACTCAACAAAACAACAACTAAGAGAATGTATGTACAAGACCAGGCAGTGCATCATTGTGTTGTGCACCAACTTGATGGCACCTAACAAAAACCATAGTGAAAATCTCTAGTGGATCTCTAGTGGATCAATCATTGGAATGCTGATGGCAAGGTCAGTTGTTCAAGTCCACCAGCTGCTCCAGGAAGAAGGATGAAGCTCTGTGTTTGTTCTTTATGTGACAGGATAGTGCATTTGCACTTCATTCCTCCAGGTCAAGTCAAATTTAATCAAGCTTTCTATTTAGTGATTCTGAAAAAATTACATGACAGTGTGCGACAAAAGGGACCTGATTTGTGGCAGATGGGGGACTGGTGTTGCACTTGCTTACTCAGCCAGCTCAGTGCACCAGTTTTCCGGGAGAAACCACCATGCCTCTCTTGTACCCCACACCTTTATCACCTGACCTCGCTTCAGGCAACTGCTTTTTCTTTTTGTGAATGTAGAGGGAGATGATAGGACAGTTATTTCACATCTTGGAAGAGGTAATGAGTAAAATGAGGGAGGTGCTGTCAGCCGTTCAAGCAGATGAATTTGAAAAATGTTTCCAAAAAATAGAATTGTGGATGTGACAAATGTATTAAGGGTAATGGAGAGTACTTTGAATGTGACAAGGTTCTTTTGAAAAAATTTAAATACAGAGCTTTGAAAAAAATTCCATTGGCGTGTGTACTTCCTTGCATGATCAATAACTGATGATATTGAAGAAAGAATTCTAAGCTACAATGAAAGAATTAGCACAAAAGCAATACTCTAAATTGATAGAACAACTATCAGAAAGTTTCAACAAATAAATGAAAAGATAGATGTCCTTACTCATCTATGCCAAGATATTTAGAAGATAGTTACCCACTCAAATATCTCAAAGACATTCATAATTGTGTCCAGTCCAAAGAAAAATTGCTCTACTGAATGGGAAAACTATTGAACATCACTATAGAGACAAGACACAAATAAAATGTTGCTGAAAATAATTTCAAATGATAACAGTAAAGCATCCCCAAGGAATGCTAGAAATTCGAGACATATTTAGAGGGGGGGATATAATTGCTTATAGCAGATGGTCCTTGACTGAAAGTAGAATAGCAGAGATTTATTTACTTGTGTGTCTTTGACTATGCAAAGGTATTTGAGTGTGGATCACAGCAAACTATTGATAATATTATATACAATGGCAATTTCAGAACATGCAATTATGGTCTGGCAGAGCGTGGATGTAGACCAAGAAACAGTAATTAGAATAGACATGCATATTTTACCTGGTTGAAAAATGAGTGAAAGAAACTGTATGTCATCATTGCCTCCTTTCTTCATTTTAGTTTATTCAGTATTCTGAGAAATTCATCCAAGAAATTAGTCTGTATGAAGAAGAACGGTGCATCAGATTTGGTGGAAGACTCATTAACACCCCGTGAGATGCAAATGACAATACAACTTGCCCAAAACAGGAGCATTTAAAGTTGTTATGCATGAAATCAGAGACTACTGTCTTCATTGTAGATTACATCTCAAAATGAAACAAAAATATTCACAAATAGATAAAAATACCATGCTGCTAAACAAAGAATATACTGAAACTGTCAAAGATTTCATTTCGCTTGAATCTTCAACCAGAGCCCCAGCAAGCCACAAGCAGGGAATCCCATGACGTATGGAAAGGAGGCAACATGTTCCAGAACACCTCTCGAAAGTGCTCCTACAAAGCTGTCATTTAGAAGACTAAGGTGCACCTGATTGAAACCATGATCGGTGAAGTGATGTTATATGGCTTTTATGTCCTTAGTCTTTGTTATTACCTCCCAGTATGCAAATAAAATATAGAGGACACTAATTCAGCTTTGTGATTCCTTTGGGCATAAGGAAGCACAAAGAATTGATGCCTTTTAAATTATGGTTGTGGCAAAGAGTGCTGTATATGCCATGGACTTCAAGAAAAATGAGTTAATATGTGGTAAAAGAAGTACAGCCAGTTCTGTTCCTCAGAAGTGAAAACGCCAAGACTGTTCTCACATTATATATTTTATCAGGAGGGGCTTTTCCTGGCCGAGTGCGTGCTAAAGTATAGGTTCAGCAAAAAGAGGAGGAAATAAGATATAGAGACTGTGACTGCAGGTGTGACCTCAAATACGGAACATAGAAAGGATTGTCAGAATGACACAGAACTGAGCAATATTTTGTTTTGCTGTATATAAAGTTGTTATATACAGAGCCCGATCAATAGCGCCTAAAAACATTCTTTTTTATGAATTTCTCCTTCTTAAAGCCAGAGTGGCGTCTTACCACTGCAAGTTTTTTATTACTTTTTAATCTATAAAATATTCAACTGTATTTTTTGTCATGAGGTCTAAATCTTGACCTCCTTATCCTAAAAAATAGAAATCATCCCACCTCATAAAATCAATCAATGAAAAGAAAATTGGTAGTGGGTAAAGTTATTGACTCATTGTAGCCATAATATACCTTATTTAAGACTAAAAACAGCAAACTATTAAAATCAGGAGGAAACTGCTTCAATTAGAACTGAAGCCATTTATCCCATGTAATGGGCAGTTTGTAATTGTAATCTAAGTGCCATTGGTTCTCTTATTTGAATATGCAAATAGAGTTGTCTGAAAGCCATGCCAGTTATTCTACATACAGAAACGAGGCTCCAGATTCATCGTGGGAAGAGCTATGATGGATGAAGTCATGTGCATTGCTATTTTAGATATAATATATTTATCTCAATTAACTAGATAATTCTATTTGATTCTGAATCAATTTTCACTTCCTGTCAACTTTATTTGCTAGCATTTTTGCATGGTATAGGGAATATTTTCTTTAATCTAACATAATAACTTTATATTAGTCTTTTCCTAAGTTTGATTCCTGGGAAATAAATGGACACTAGGCTGATTATGTTTAGTTAAGATCCTTAAGAATCTCTACAATAAATTTTAAACTCATTAGACTAGATATCAAATTGATTTTAACTGAATGTTATAGTTAATTTATTTTTAGTTATGAGATACTTAGGGATTTAGGATGAAAAACAGCAAACTTGTCTAGACCATTTATTTCATGTTTTAAAATCTTCCTGTAAAGAACATTTCTTTGCCTTGACAAAGTGAATCCCTACATAAATTATGTTTCAATTTTAAATAATAACTACATGTTATGCTTAAAGCACATCTTGAATCATACTAAATTTGTAAAAGATAATTCATTTGCCAATAAAATTTTTTAAATTACTGCCATTTAGTTGATGTCAACACACCCCATGGTGAGCCCATTTCCCAGGAGGTAAAGCTTTAAAAGAAGTAAAATGCCCTGTCTTTCTCATACAGAGGTGGTCCGTAGTTTTGAATTAATGACCTTGCAGTTAGCACTGACTTCTTATCAAATAGATTCTCTGAAAGATAAATTGCTATTCAGTTGACAGATATCAGTCTCCTTGTTTTTGTTTTGTATTTTCAGAAATCTCTTTGGTCCCTGAAAACAGAGTGAGAAACTGATAACCTTTGACATCTAAGAGTGAAATTTTGCATCTATTATGTGTTATGAATGACCCTATAGAGGATGTGAATCTTACACACAGAATGGAGCAATAGTAACCACTGGGATCAAATGGAATTCCAATGATGAGACACCACGTAGGACAGAGTAGATGCCCCACAAGGTTTGAAGGGCTATAAATATTTAAAGAAAGAGATTTCTTTTACTCTGAGAGACTGGCCAGTTCCAATCCAAATGGTTTATTTGCCCACCAAGTGCTCCAAGATTTAGATAGATAGTGATATAAAACATGTTTAAATTATGAAATATATGGTAGGATTTAAATATATCACTCAGTTTATAAATGTCCATGCTATAAATTCCTTTCACTGTGCATTTATTTCTTTAAATACTGAAGCTTGATCATTTAAATATTACTTCATTTCCTCAGGAAATTTTTATTTATAACCTTATTTAAAAACAACATTTTGCTTAAATCCTAACACAGAAATCATGTTTCTAAGTTGCAGCTTTGCACCTACAATGTCCTCTATGTTCCCTGCTTGAAATTCTCTTCCTGGAGCTCTTCAGACTTTTTTTTTCCCTATTTGAATCTCAGCCCAAATATGCCCACTTCAGATAGAAATTTGTTAAGGACTTCTCACAGATAGCTCCTGTATAATATTACCCTTTTTTTCCTCCTTCGTGGCTTTTAACATTAGTTAAACTTATCTTGTGTATATTTACTTAATGTTAGATTTATCTCTTCAACCACTGCAGCATAAATCCTGTGGATAGCATGGAGTTTATTCTTGCTGGTTAATGTTGGTACTTTCAATATGTAGACTAGATATTGGGATTTGCTAGGACCTCCACAAATATTTATTGACTAAACAAAGGCAATATTTGTTTTGTAGAAATTTAACTCAGAAGAATTTGAAGGACTAGAGGCAGATCCCTGTGTAGTCAGAGCCTTATGTATTTGCTATAACCTCTAAAGGAGTGTCGGCAAAGCAGAGAACCAAAAGAAAAAGAAAAAAGAAACAGCATCTTAAAAGCCTAATCTGTGTATTTTATGTAAGAATAAATATGAGAGAGATTCGAGAGAAAGCTCAACACATATATATCCAGCCAAGCTCTATAAATTACATGGAAAGACAGGTAACGATATGTGTAACAGACCTTTGATAACCAGTCTCCTCATTTTTTATGTGTGACTGTCTGATTGATAGAAAATATGGCAATAATCTCAATATGTGAACCATGCAACTTTTTCTCAGTACAGCAGTGCTTGGATTATACATTGATTCTTTTTTTTTCTTTCTTCGTGAAGTAGTGCAGTTAATCCTTAATGTATGACATTTCAAGGTTCTCCATTGGCATGGAATTGCTTGGACTGGCTCTTCCATCATAATCTCCACGGGAGCAAGCAGATAAGGTGTACAAGACTCTGACTCAGAAATGGGTCATTTTTGCGGTTCCTCTGGGCATAAGACACCCAAGTCAAAAGCAAGAGCAACAGCAGCAAAAATATGTGGACCATCAAAAAAGAAGGACCGCCAGTGTGTGAGACCCTTGTCTGAAGGGACAGATGCAGCAACCAAGAATGTGAGACTGAGCACAGGAATAGTACCAGGACCTCTGGGATTCGAAGGCGCACCAGGGGCCTTGAGTTACAGTGTTGGGCATGGCTACAATCCCTCCACAGCTCTCAGGACACCATGGTGGTTTTCCTGGTTTGTCTACAAGCGAGTGCATCTTCAGGAAGTCAGGAGAGAATACTTCCATATCCATTGTGAAGGTACTGCCCAAATGAACTGAACAGCTTTCTTGTGCATGTACCTTTGGTATTTCAGTAGGTTGTGAAGTGACAAGGCATTTTGGCACAAATTCAGATGGCCTGTGGTGACTAAGGAGTCCCTGTAGTGTGTAGAATGTGTGATGTGGCATCCAGGTATATGGAATGTTGCCTGGGAGCACTAGAATCGTCTGCTCATTGTTTGGCAGACACATAGATGGCACCAGCCAGTGTCTGTCTCTCTGTCTGATCACGGGGTACAGGTGCATGGCACATTATCACTAGTTGGTGAATTGAGTGGTAGTGAATGTGCCTGTATCCATGGGCAGGTGGCACAAGAGCTCGCAGCTAGGATAGCCAGGTTGGTGGGAAGGTGGTAATGACAGGGGAAAGGTGTTGCACCTCTGATCATTGGTCAGGTCAGGGGAGTCCTTACCATAAGCGGCAGGGCAGGAGGGATGGCTAAAGGTTGAGCAGTGAAGAAGCTAGTCTAAGGGTATTAGTTCAACAATGTGAGAGTGTATGCCACAAATTGCCATAAGAATGGGGCATTGTGAGACGGACATATCTAAATTTAACTTCCCTTCATTCTTACATTGCTGGACTCTTCTTTGAACCCCAATATCATCATAAAACTTTTTTATTATAATAGTATGAAAGTCATCCAAATTCCATATCTTGCTTAATCTTCACATATTTAAGTTAATGAATCCTTTATATCTTCCAACCAATATAGTATTAGTACAAACTCTAATTCTCAGTTCCCAAGACTCTTTCTTTGGAACCAATGCCGTCTCAAATTATACAATTCTTCCCTACATGTAGCATTCTCATTGAAATTGGCACAAACCTTCCAAATTAAGGATTAGCAAACCAAAGTCCATGGGTCAAATGCAGCCCTTAATCTTTTTTTTTTGAATTTTTTTGCCCTTAATCTTTTTTTTTTTTCTATGCTGATGGTTTTATTCTTTTTTTTTTTTAATTTTAACAATTTATTGGGGCTCATACAATTCTTTTCACAGTTCATATATATACATACATCAATTGTATAAAGCACATCTGTACAGTCTTTGCCCTAATCATTTTTTTCTCTTTTCTTCTTTTACATTTTATTGGGGACTCATACAACTCTTACCACAATCCATACATATACATACATCAATTGTATAAAGCACATCCATACATTCCCTGCCCCAATCATTCTCAAGGCATTTGCTCTCCACTTAAGCCCCTTGCATCAGGTCCTCTTTTTTTTTCCCCTCCTTCCTCCCCATTCCCCCCTCCCTCATATGCCCTTGGTAATTTTTACCTCGTTGTTTTTTCATATCTTGCCCTATCCGGAGTCTCCCTTCCCCCCTTCTCTGCTGTCCCTCTCCCAGGGAAGAGGTCACATGTGGATCCTTGTAATCAGTTCCCCCTTTCCAACCCACTCACCCTCCACTCTCCCAGCATCGTCCCTCACACCCTTGGTCCTGAAGGTATCATCCACCCTGGATTCCCTGTACCTCCCTTAATCTTTTATAAAGAAAATTGTATTAAAACTCAGTCACACACTTACAGATTGTCTATGCCTAAATTGAGCTATAGTGATAAAGATGAGTAACTTTAACAGAAACAATATGGCAAGCAAACTCTAAAATATTTTCTTTCTGACCTTTTATGGGAAACCTTGAGAAATCACTGTTCTACACTCAAAAATACTTTAAACCTTCCATTCTATTTAAAACTGGTCAATGGAACACATCAGTAATAATTTCACATCCTCTTCACTGTCTGCAAGGAAGGCCCTACCTTCTACATATCAAATTTTAATGTGTCTTCCTTCAATCCTGACACCACATTCTTTTTAATGTAATCCAGTTTGTCGGATTAGTTTCACAGCACAATAGATTAAATAAATATGGCATGAAGATACATCTCTGGCATACATCTTTTTCTGGTTTTAAGCCACACAATTACCATTTCTCTGTTGTACAAACTTCTTCTTTTCTATGTGTATGTTCTTCATGAACATTAAGTGCTCCTGAATTCCCATTTTTCAGAATGCCATCCCTAACGTACTATGATCCATATAGTTGAAGTTTTAGCAGATCAAGGCACAGGCATATATATTTCTCATACTATCTGCCTTCAGCCATGATCTTTATGACATTAACAATAATACTGCTTATTACATGTGCACTTGTTAATCCATCTTGAATTCTTGGCAGTCCCTTGGTTATGCACTACTACATTAGTATTGAATTATGTTAAGCAAAAATGCATTTGTATGGGCTGTCAGTGATATCACTAACATATCCAAATTAAAATATTTTATTATGAGTTGGATGAATAATTACAGATAAGATCGTTTTCCATTCGGTAATTCAATTTACCATGCACACATTTTATTTTGTCATTGATTGCAATCCCTACAATGTAACATCACTTATCACACCACACCATTACTTCCTATTTCTGTTCTTTCTAACAGTGTCCTTGGGTAAATGTTGCCCTTTGATCTCATATAACAAATGATTCTAATTTAGATGTACTTCTGGAGTGTTATTGTTCCATTGTAGTCCTCTCTCTTTGCTGGAAATTGAGCCATGAGGGTGAGTGTATTTCCAGCGTAGAGAGTTGACTACAGTTTCTCATCTCCAGGGCGCTCTACAAGTTTCGGGTTCCTAACCTCATCATTTCTGGATTTCACATTTTCATCCAAGTTCTGCTCCAAGTGTATCTAGGATCTTCTAATATGACCTGTTTAAGAGTACATGATAATTGCCATTGCACAACATGTAATTCTTCTTACCTTACGGTCATGGAGACTGGTGTCTGAGGGGTCCGCTTGTATCCTCTGGTCCACTTGTTTATCATCTTTCTTTGCAAAGGGCACTTACATGGAAATCTTTTGGTCACCTAGCAGGTCTCTGACTTCCAAACATCTTGGCATAGCTTGTGAGCAATTTCAAGATTTCATGTATTTGTTGTAACACTTCCATTGTTGCTCTGCCAGTGACTTGGTTTTGGTGAGTGCTTTCAGTGGAGGTTGGCCATCTCCTTTCAGTAACATCAATTATGGATCAGCTATTATTACCTCATTAAATGATTGAATATTAATCCATTCTAAATACAATATTTTGCCCAAGGAATCTCTCACTATTAAAACTCAAGCCTTAATTTTTCCCCAATTTTTCCAGTTTTCAAAATGCTTAGTGTGATACTGCCTTTTGGTTTTGTAAACTAGATCCTTGCATATTTCATTATAATACTTTTTTTGTCTAGCTACCTTTCTGGTTTGCTGCTCAGTTTTTTATCATTTCTTTCATTCACTTTAGATGCTCTTTATTCAAGAACAAATTTCAGAATCTTTCTAACATCCTTCCCCCTTTCATTCATATGTTTTTAATCACCTTTTATTTTCTACATTCATGATGTCCTTGATGTCATTCCACAACTTATATGATTTTTAGTCTTTAGTGTTCAAAGCACGGCATCTGCATTTTTGATGATCTCTATTCAGTTGTGATAAACTCAATGTCATACTGCTGTTGTGCTCAGGAATTGGTTTTAATATTCCTTAACTTCTACTTGAATGTGCATGTGAACAACTGGCAATTTTTTACACAGTCAGCACCTGCCTTACAATATTGACATCCCCTTTTTCCCTTAACACAAATGCAATTGATTGGATTCTTTTGCATTCTATCCAAAACGATCTACTTGAGTAGTTACCATTTATGTTTTTGAGAAAATCTTATTTGCAAGGAATAAGTTATTGGGTTTGCAAAAGTGTATCACATGGTCTCCAGCATCATTTCTATAGGCAAGGTCATAATTTTCCGTTAAGAATTCTGCTTCTAAAATAATAGTGTCAAGATATAAAGCATAGGAAACTGTTATTCAGCAATCACTTTATAGTTTTCAATGCAACTCATGCTTATTCTTATTTAGACATAAATGACAAACGCACATGTGAAAACAAGTGTTTTTTTCACTTACATGGGACTCTGCTCTCTAATGAATTACATATATGAATAAATTCATCTTCTTTTAACAAATACATAAAATAAAAGGAAAAGTACACAGTTCATAATATACTGCTTAATTTCATTAAAGTTTTGTTTTTAACTTTTCAGTTTTATTATTTTAATCATCATTTTATAATAATTAAATTATTTCATTTCATTTTATATATATAAAATGCCTTATGTACATTTTCTGCATTTTTGATTAATGTATACTTTTAGGCTTAGCTTGTATAGAATTTTATTTTATAGTATTTTTCTGTTCTAATAAATATTAATGAAATAACGTTCACATAATAGAAACTAAATCTAAAAAATTATGCATCTATTATGGATTCTTCTCTATGGAAGTGGTTGTCATGTGGTATAAAAACGTATAGCTGTAATCAGATTGCAACATTTCTAATTTTCCATTAAAAACAACAGTATGTCTTCAAAAATAATTTGAGTAACTAATTACATCTTTTATATTGGTAATAATATTAATAAATACTAATGATGAAAACTTAATTTTCTCTTTTGTTTAGGAATGTGACAAACTGACTTATGCATACCCACTGTAAGGCAGCATAAGTGTTTGCATGCAAGCATGCATATTTTATATTAATTTAAATTATATTTCTTTGTGCTTGATTTCCTTTGGTTTCTTAAGGTATAAATTTTATGATACATTCATTTAGAGGTGAGTTTATAATCTCTATTATACATGAAAAGTAAGAAGCAATGACATGTAAAAGACCAAAAGTTAGAGTAAAAAATCATACGGATCTAGTTAAGATATTAATTTAGATACACAGCTGGAAAAACTAATACATCATCTAGGTTCATCTAAAATGTCTTTGTATGAGGATTCTAAGTTGGTTATTCAATGATAAGCTATCTTAAAAGGGAAATATATGATAATATTATAGGAATCTCATTACCATATTACCCCCTGAGAAATGGACACTGTTCTAGTTGATTTTAAACTTTTTTCAATTAACCTATTTTAGGCCTTATATTCTTTTTTTATCTTAAATAACAGCGTTAATATTTGTTAAAGAATATTTAATATTTTTCATTAAAATTTAAAAATTCTTATAACAATCTAGTTTTGTTTATACCTTTTATTGTTCTAATTTAAGTATTCACTGTATAAGATAATAAACTACCTTTTAATATATATTTTTTAATCTTTTTTCCCTTTTTTTGAAATCTTTTTATTGGGGCTCATAACGATCTTATCACAATCTGTACATACATCAATTGAGCAAAGCACCCTTATACATTCATTGCAGTCATCATTCTCATAATTCACCTTCCACTTGGGTTCCTGGAATCAGCTCGGTTTCCCTTTTTTTCCCCCTCCCCACCCCTCCCCGCTCCCCCCCTGGTCCCTTAATAGTTTATAAATAATTATTATATCTTATCTTACACTCCCCGGCATCTCCCCTCACTCACATCCCCATTGCCCATCTCCCAGAGAGGAGGTTACACATAGATCTCCAAGATGGGTTCTCCCTTTCTACACACCCTTCCCTCCTGGTGTCACCACTCCCACCGATGGTGTTGAGGGGTTTGTCTGTCCTAGATTCCCTGTGTTTCCAGATCCCTACTGCACCGCTGTACATCCTCTGGAATAACCAGGTCCGCAAGGTCGAATTGGGGTCATGATAATTGGGAGGGGAGGAAGCGTTCACGAACTAGAGGAAGGTTTTGAGTTTCATTGTTGCTACACTGAACCCTGAGTGACTCATCTCCACCCCACTACCCCTCTGGAAGGGATGTCCAGCTGTCTACAGATGGGCATTTGGTCCCCATCACGTACTCCCCCTCATTCATGGTGATTCTCACCACCACCCCGCCTTTGTTGTTTGAGACCTGGTCTCCTCTGCCCTTCACGATCAGTTATGTTGGTGTGCTGCTTCCGTGTGGGTTTTGTTGTTTCTGAGCTAGATGGCCGCTTGTTTGCTTTCAAGCCTTTAAGTCCCCAAACGCTATATCTCTCAGTAGCCAGGCACCATCATTCTGCACATTTTCCCAAAAAAAAAAAACAGTGCCCAAGTATTTTTTTTCAAAATCCCTAAATGTAATATTAAATGAATATAAACATACATACAAATAACTCTCTCAAACAATTTTTTTAATAAGCACTTATTGGGAGAGAATTTTGTGTTTCTAAAGAATAATTATAGGTTATGAGAATAATTTTAAATATTCAATCCAGAAAGAAGAATGAAAATCTCTAAATATATCATTTATCATTTTGGTTGTATGTTTTAATTTTATCTTTAGAAATTATATATTGTAATCAAAAGTGAAATATATTAAAATACAATAGAGAAGTAAAATAACTCCTAAGTTTAGAGCTGAAACGCCTAGCTCGTTAGGCAGAAAATTTATTCAAGGGAGCTTCAAAAAGTTTTGGGAAAAGTTCCATTATCTTTTAATTTCATGTTCCATATTTTTTAAAAAAATACTAATTCATAGATCATGTTTTGTTGCCCAAAATATCAGGATGATATTCTTTTTAATAAATACAATTCCTTAAGATTACTTCATATCAATATGCAAGCTTTTCACTGTCCAAAGTACAGTAGTATATTTGCTTCCCTTGGTCACTCAAATAAAATGGAGAAACATGACGTAGAACTGATGCACAATTTGGCTTATCTCTCAGTTTGTTTTGTATATTTATTTTTATATATGCATATATACCCCAGGAAATAAAATAGCAAATGCTCAATGAATGAATGAATGGAGATATACATCAATCAAAATGTATATCTTGATATCTATCAAATATTTGACATCTATCTACGATATGTCAAAAACTGCTACTTGTTCTTTATTTGCTAAGTTGATGAGGAAACTACTTTAAAAACTTGCTCAGACTTTCAAACTTAGGATAAAAACCTGATGATCCTTATCTCATTTTGGCTGTTAAGAATAACATTTTCTGACAGAGTGTAAAATTAAATACAACATTGCTAAACATCCAGGATTGTGAAAAATTCCTTTATCTAGTCTTTGTAGCACTCACTTGGTTTTAACTAAGGGTATTCTTCTAAGGCATAAATTGTCTTTAGAATTAAATTGACTTGTCATTAGTTAGCGTATTCTATAATCTTAATAATAACTTATACATTAATAACACCAAGCTTTTAATTCTGACACTTAATAATGATTTGGCATATTTAAAAGTTTATATTCTATTTGATAATTTATTTTAATTTGGTGCTTTTGTTGAGAATATCCACAGCAGTACACCAGTTCAACTATCTTTTTATGTAAAGTTTAGTGACATTGCCTATGTTAAGTTGTACAACTTTTCTCATCCTTAATTCTGAGTTGCTCCTACATTAATATAAATACACTGTCCCCTACATTGTGCAGCAGATTTAGCTTATGCGATGCATTATTTTTGTAATCGATTGACTGCTGCTGGCAGGAGCACTGATTGTGCATCCAAGCAAGACAATATCCTTGACAAGCTAAACCTCTTCTTCAGTCATCATATTACATAGTGACCCAGTGTGAGGCTGTGTTCTCACGTTGAGTCGTCATCCATACTGAAGACAACAATCCTGGATCTTCAGCTGCAAATTCTACCAGTTTGCTTCAATTTCAGCAAGCCAGGTTGTGTCTTCTGCATATCAAAGGCTTGTAATAAGCCTTGCTCCCATCATGATGCCACATTCTTCTCCCTATAACCCAGCTGTATGGACTATTTGCTCAATAGCAGATTGAATAAGCATGAAAGGATACAACCTTATCGTACAACCTTCCTGATTTAAACCATGTAGTATCCTCTGTCCTGTTCACCCAAGTGCCTCTTAATGCGTGTACAAATTCTACCTGAGCACAAGGAAGTGTTCTGGAATTTGCACTCCTCCAAGGGTATTCACAGTTTATGATCCACACAGCCGAATGCCTGGTTTAGTGACTAAAACACTAGTAAAGACCCTTTCTGTATTATCTGCGTTGAGCAAGATCCATCCGACGCTTGATGATTTCCCTTGTTCCACATCCTCTTCTGCATTGGCCTTGAACTTCTGGCCCTTCCCAGTCGATGTGCTGCTGCAACCATTGTGACCTGCTCTTCAGCGGATTTTTACTTACCTTAAAGATATTGTTCAAAGGAAACAGATATTACAAAATAGGCTATAATTAATGGAAGTAATTTTCCATACATTTAAATCCCTCCCACTTCAGATTCTTTCTTCTTCTTCTATTGCTCCAGAAAACAGAAGTCAATTGTTTTCTGTTCATCATCATTTACTGCCTTTAAGGACAACAGACAGTATTTAGTGAACTAGGAGACAGAACAAAAGCATTTGCTACATTATTTATCCAATTATTTTTGTCATCCTATGAAATAATGCAGAAAGATTCTGTAGGCAAAATAGTAAATGATACAGGAAACATTGAAAAAAGATGGAAAGGATACAGCATCATGGCACCTAAAGAACTAGTTGGCATTTCACCATTTCAGAAGGTGGCATATAAGCAAGAACCAATGATACTGAACAAGGAAGACGTTTGAATTGAACTGGATGCATTAGGAAAAAATAGGCATCTAGGATTTAATGGAATGTCCATTGAAATATTTCACTACTCAGGAGAAGCGATGGAAGCACTCATTCTTCTATGAGAGGAAATTTGGAAGACAGTTGCTTGGCCAACTGACTAGAGAGATCCATTTGTGCCCTTTCCAAAGAAAGATGACCCAACAAAATATTGGGTCTCAAACTATTGAACAATACCACTGATATCTCACACATGTAAATTTTTGCTTAAGATCATCCAACAAATGTCACAGCTGTACATTGACAGGGGCTGGCCAGATGTTCAGGCCAAATGCAGGAGAGGATATGTGTGATAGGTCACTTTATTGTGCCAACCCGGTCATTAGGGACATGTGGCGGTCATCGGGTTGCTGTCTCATTGGAGGGCAAATGATGGATGGCTCTGTAAGGCCTGCCCCGGTCTCTCTTACTCTCTGCTGATCGACTAGTACTCTGATGCTTTAGCTCCTGCTCTCCTTCAAATTGTGTGCTACCCTATCTGGGGCCAGACCAACCTCAGGATCATGTCACTAAACCTTAAGACTCCTTCGGGACCTGCTTTACCACACAGCTGATGTGTATATCGCTTAGGCTTGAGGCTGGTGTATCCTGGTGTCTTGCATTGTTTTACTTTGATGTCCCATCTGGGCCTGCTTCATTAAACTCCCAAGCTACTGGCTGTTGCTGACCCACCATGCTGTTTGATGCCTGCGGGCAGAATTCCTGCCGTGCCCAAAAACTTCACTGTGATTATTTGACTTTGGACCTGGAAGTCAGTGAGTGGACTAATGGTCATATGATAGTGAGTTGAACTGAGCCCTCTGAACTGCTGTGTGTTCTAGTTAGCTGTTGTATTCCTTCTTACTGTAGATATATATATATTCCTAAGTGTCTTGGTTTTGTTTCCCCAGAGAACCCTGCCTTACTCAATGTGGAACAAGGAATATGATTAGCAGAGAACAGCAGAAGGTTTTTGGGGGGTTTCATTGACTCTGAAAAGATATTTTCCTGTATGGTCCATAATACACTCTGGATAACCTTGACAAGGATGGGAATTCCAGAACACTTCATTGTGCTTATGAGGAACTTGTACATGGATTAAGAGGGAGTTGCGAGAACAGAACAAGGGAATGCAGAATGGTTTAATTAGGAAAGGTGTACATCCAGGTTATGACCTAATACCACATTTATATAATGTGCATGGTGAGCAAATCATCAAAGAAACTAGAAAAAGTGTGCAGCATCAGGACTGAAAGGAAGCTTAATAGCAACCTTTGATACATAGATGACATACTCTTGCCTGCTGAAAGTGAGGAGAAATTGAAGCCTTTGCTGATGAAAATCAAGGATTGTAGCCTTCTGTATGGATTACAACTCAATTTAGGGAAGACCAAAACCCTCATAGCTTGACCAGCATGTAATATTGTGATAATCAGAGAAAAGATTGAAGTTGTCAAGACTTTTGTCTTGTTTTGATCCACAAAGTTCACAAAAGCAGAGGTCAAGCGATCAAAATACTCACCACCGCAAGTAAGCCTGCGGCCTAAGACCTGTATAGATGACTGAAAATCACAGATGTTACTTTGAAGACTAAGGTGCGGCTGACCAAGCCCTGGTGTGCCCCAATGCATGCCTGGGACAGTTCCCCCTGACAAAGGAAGACAAAGGAGAACGGGTGCATTTGAATTGTGCTGTGGGAGAAGAATATTAAAAAGCATTACTAAAAAGGCAAACAGGTCTATTGTGGAAGAAACATGGCCAAAAAAAATGGAAAAAACTCTGCTGGGCAGAGTTTCATAATACGTATTTTTCCTGCTAGGCAAGCATAGAGAAACTTTCTCCACAGTGCATCCAATGGTGTTGCCTGGAAAGTTGATCTCTAGTCACAGTGAATATTTTTGTAAAATCCGTTTGTTTGAAACATTTTTTTTTGTGGTCGCCAGTTTAAGAGGCCAGCATGCAGGTGTGAAATGTTTTCTGCTTGGGAAAAATGCTGAAGCAACTGTTGTCATGTTGAATACAATTACAAGGACAGTGCTATAGGAAAAACACAAGTGTGTGAGTGGGTTTCTCATATTATAAAAGGTGAAATGTCAATAACAACCCTCATTCTGATGTCTGTCAACTTCCTCATTGGCTGAAAATATTGACTCGGGTGAATTTGGAGTTCATTCCACCAGGTCAAACTGTTATTCAAGCTTTCTATTAGAGGTCTGGAAAGATTGGGTACCAGTGTGAGACCAAAAAGCCTTGATTTGTGGCAGACAGGGGACTGGTTTGACTGCCATGACAATGTACCTGCTCATGTAGACATCTCAGTGTGTTATTTGGGGGAGTAGGGGAGAGCATGCCTCTCTTGCCCCACACACCTGACTCACCTGACCCTATTCCATGTGACTTCTTTTCGTTTCTGTGAATGAAGAGGAACATGAAAGGACAGGGATTTGATGACATAGAAGATGTGAAGAGAAAACTAGGAAGGTGCTGTCAGCCATCCAAACAGATGAGTTTGAAAAATGTCGCCAAGAATGGAATCACAGATTTGACAAATATTTTAAGTGTAATGGAGAGTACTTTGAAGATGATAAGGTAGTTTTGTAAAACAATTTAAATACATAGTTTTGGAAAAAAATTCTTTTTGGGTGGTAGCCCCTCATATTCATGAGTGTGGCTAGATTTATTTCTAACACAATGACTTTGTAGGACAGAGTAGAGCTGGCCCAGTGGCTTTCCAAAACTGTTACTCTTCATGGAAGTAGAAGGCCTCACCTTCCAAATAATGGCTAGTGGCCTGGCAGTTAGCAGGCTGCTGCGTAACCACAGCATCACCAGGACTCTCAGGTAATTTAGGACATATAATATTTTTCCATTCATGTGTGCCTGATTTCATTCAACAAAATACCTTAAAGTTTCATCCCTAATGTTTAGTTTGACATGTCATGTCAAAAGTAAAACAACTCAATTTTTGTTAGTATTATTTATTTGCTTTTACTTATTATGTAAAAAATTTATTGAAATGCATTGAAGACTTGCACAATAGTTTGTGATAGCAGCAAATTTTAAAACTCTACTGTGCTTTTATAATATATAAATACATATATGTATTTGAAGATTCATTGAGCGAACTTCTAAATGGATGGATAATTTTGGTGTAATAAAGTTTTGATATCTTAAAAATAATTTTCTATGACTATTTTATTTAGCCTTATAACTCATTATAAACATATCCTATGGAATTGATGATACTGTAATCCTATTCATTTCAATAATTATTTTAGTATATTTCATAAACTGCTATACCATTTAAAATAAGCTGTTATCCAAATTAAAACTCCAAATTCACTTTTAAGGAGTTAGTTCCAATTAATAACAACACTATAGGATGGATTAGGACTTCTGTGTGTTTTTCTGAAATGGCAAATCTTTTAAGTAGTAAAAAGCCTCATGTTTCTCCCACAGAGCTGCTGCTGGTTTTGAATTGCTAATATTGCTATTAGCGGCCACTATGCCAAGAGGGATCCTTATTAAGCTGTTGCACTAATTTAAATTTCTCTTTGTTAGACCCTTAAATAACTTCTAAATTCACATTACAGACTCCTGTGTCAATAATCATTAATATTTCAAGATAGAGAAAGTATTTTCTATTAAAACATTTTCATGTTTTCATTCTTTTAAAATTCATCATTTCTGGAAGAAATTCCATTCATTGACCATTCAACATCATTACCTATTTTGCATAGAGGTTGAAACAATCAAAGTGTGTGAAACAGCAAAAGTGCACGTGTGTTTGTATGAAATTATTTGAAGTTTCATAGATCTATGAAATATACATCTACATTGTATCTATCAATTTTAATCTCAAATACATCTAAAGTGTGATTAGGTGTGAAAAAATACAAATTTACTCGTGAGAAATAATAATGCCAAATGCCAGTACTTTGGGCTCAGTTTTCCCTAAAAAATATTCCAACAAAGTAAAAGACCAAAAAGTGAGTATATATAATAAATATATTATACCTTTAGAGAACAGGATGTTAGCCTTACGAAAGAGAAAAGTCACGTTGTTTGTCTGCTCTGTCTGGCTGAATTCAGATGATTCAATAGGAAGTAAAGTTTCTTTCTAAGAGATAAACTATAAAATCAACCTGAAAGATGACAGGTAAGTTAAATGACTATCACTAAAAGCATACATTCTTGTAACCTGATTGAATATATTAACATACAGAAATGACACATCACTCAAATAATATGTTGATTAAACAAAGTAACTATACAGAGAAATTAATAATGACAGTCATTGGCAATAACTTTATAAGATATTGCCTAGGTACAATCATGTCTTAATTTATCTTTAGGTCTTCAGTTTCAAACTACATAAAAAACAAATAAACATACCTGATGTCATTCCGTGAATATCTTTGGGAATGTTAATTTACACCATTGTTGTCCAAATTTGAATTTATTGTTAGAGCTATGTTTTAATTTCTTCCTGATTCTATTTATGTTTTCTTTATTTTGGTTTTAATCTTCATCAGTGATGTCAACATACTTCTATTCACATAAGCTAGAAGCTTATAATTATCTTAGAAGCATTACTTCTTTTTAGCTCCTGCACCAGCCCACGCATGGTTGAAAATTATTTTTAATCAAGTTTGATATAGTATTTCTAAAATGATACTTTCCACAGATAGTGATACGAATAATAACCAATGATCACTAATAGTATTTTCTTTCCAGTTTAATCCTGTGTCCGAGTTGGTTCTGACCCACGACTACTGCATAACAGACGAGGTAGAAGGCCTCGATAGGCTTTCCAGGCCATGGCTTACGGAAAGGCCATCGGACATGTGTCTTCTGAGGGACTTCCGTGCAACTTCAAGCTGTCGACCTTCTCACTGACCGTTGAGCACTCCCTGCTTCAACAAGCCAGGGCAAACCTAAACAGAAAAAAAAAAAAAAAGAACAAAACGACAATTTAAACCCACAGACACCCAGTAGGTTCGCGTTTGCGTTGTTGTTTGGGACCCTGGAGTCTGTGGGACACGCAGTCACCCTGTGAGTTGGAGCCGAAAGACGCCCTGCGTGCTCCAAGGCCCTCCGCACAATTGTTATGTTCGTGTCCACTGTTACCAGCACTATAGCAGCCCTCCTCGTGGAAACGCCCCTCTTGTTGCTGCCTTTCCACTTCACCAAATGTGAGAGCTTTTCCAGAGATTGGTCTCTTATAAAATGTTGGAACTATGTGAGACAAGTCTCACCATCTTATTTTCCAAGGAGCATTCTGGCTCTAGTACTTCTGAGAGATTGATTTGTTCTTCTTGCAGTCTGTGATGCTTTCAGGATTCTTTGCCAATACCATAATTCAAATACATTAATTTGATTCTTTATCAATCTTCCTTGTCCGATATTCATGTAAATATTAGGTGATTGAACATATCATGACTGAGTCAAGAGCACCTTAGTCTAAAGTGGCATTCCTGCCCATCAGCACTTGAAAGAGGTCTTGTGCTGCATATTTGCCAAATGCAATGCCGTCTTTAATCTCCTAACGTCTGTGACCATGAGCACTGGCTGTGGGTCCAGGCAAAGTGAAATCCATAACCACTTCAGTCTTTTATCTGTTTCCCATGACATTACCTATTGGCCCAGTTGTGAAGGTTTTGTCTTTCTTTACATTGAATTGTAATCCATATTGGAGCCTGCGGCTTTGATCATCAACAGCAAGTGCTTCAGGTCCTCATTTGCATATCGTGAGTTTTGAATTAGCTTTCCTTCACTTCTGATGCTGCATTCTTTTTCATTTAGTCCACTTCTTGGATTATTTGGTCAGTATGCATCTTTTTAAAATATGGTGACAGGATATAACCATGATCCACACCTTTCCTGATTTTAAACAATGCAATTTCCCTCATTCTGTTGGATGAATGCTTCTTGACCAATGTGTTAGGCTGACCTCGGTAGAGAAGGAAAACCAGTTGGTGCATGCATGTGTGCGCGCACATATTTATATTAAAAATAGGTCACACAAGTGTAAAATCAAGTCAAGTCCAGTTCAAGACTGTGGGTCTGATGTAAGCTGATGGGTTTTCCTGACCCCTGAAGCTACAGGGGTAACTGAACAGGAGACAGGAAGATGACAAGCTGGTGCATGTCTGGTTGATTGAATCTTATCTGCCAAAGGAATCCAAGTTTGGCAGTTTGCTGATGGTTCCACAAGAGGTGTACAGGAGGTTGATGAACCAGAAGCGGATTCAAATTCAGCAGTAGATTGAGCTAGTTCTACATACTGTCAGTCTATACTGAGTGGGCCACAACCTGGTGAAACTTCTTCCCGCTGTATCAAGAATGTGACCAGATTAACAACTGGGTAGCTTCAAAGACGAACCCATCACTGAGATGACCACACTAAGTTCTATCATACCGTGGAAAAAACCTTGCCTTCCCAAGTTAACACAAAACCTATCACTACCTGTGTACGGTTACATATTAAGTGTTCTGTAATTCCCATGTTCTCAATGCTATCCATGGCTTATTACCTTCCTTTGAACTGGGTACACATAGTCACACAGCTATGTAAGAGTGCTTGGTTGCTTTATCCATTCTAATTGATATGCCATCAACTCCTGGAAGCTTGTTTTTACTAATGCAATCAGTGCAGCTTGAACTTATTCTTTCAGTACCATTGGTTCATGTTCTCTCTCTGAAAATGTATGACAGTTACTAGCTGCCAGCAGTGACTGTCTATTCTTTGGTACCATGACTGTGTATTCTTTCTATATTTCTAGGTGGCCTCTTGCATTGTTCAACATTTTGGTCATAAAATCTTTTAGTATTGCAACTAGAGGAAATAGAGATTGTGGATTCTCTGCTATTCTCTGCTTTCAGGCAAGATCTAGCTGGCATTAGCGAAATATTCCTTGTTTCAAATCCTCTTTTTATCCCATTTGAGGAGCTAGCAGTCTCCTGTCTAAATACTGGTGGAAGTGTTTCTGAGTTAGTTTCACCAAAGTTTGGTTTTGGGTGATATTCACAATATGGATTCATAATCTCCACCTTCCGTGGTATCACTATGGTACTTTTCTTTGGGATGGTCACAGCTAAAGATCACATCCAGCAGGATGGCCAGGTAGCTGTCTTCCAAATTTCTTGCCAGGGTACGAGTGCTTGCAGAACCCCATCAATTTGTTGAAACATTCAGATGTGTAGCCTGTCCATTTTAGGAGCATTGTTGTTAGCTAAGGCCTTCAGTGAAGCTTGGATCTCTTTCTTCAATGTCATCCATTGTGAACCAAGTGCTACCTCTTATATTGGTTGAATGTTAATAAATTGTTTTGGTCCAGTGACTCCATGTATTCTTGAAATTTTTAATGATTCTGCGCTCACACACACATATGCAGACACAGGAATATATAAGTTGACTTCAAAAAGTCTCTTGAAAAATTCTAGTTTTTCAATTCCATTTTTCCATGTAATTTATGAAATCCCTAAGAGTATGCTCACACACAGAGGCACATTTCTTTGCGCATTAGCTTGTGTGCTTTTATGTTCATTCACTCATTTCTATATAACCTAGAAAACTGACTTCATGAGGTTTAGCATAGTTAAATATAACTTTTCAGTAATGATTTTTCAGTGTAAATATTTTTGTGCTTTACATAATAATAAATTCCATGTTTACTAGACTTATTATACACTTATATGTATTCAAGGTATATTTACTTAAAACTGCGATATTAAAGAAGGTGTTATTATTGAATAATTGCATTAAAATTATTATTTTTCTCTTTTAGTATTTTACTCTAATTTGGATTATCCAAATAATGTTTATTTAGTATTTAAATTATCATTCGATTTAACTCTCCTGCAGAAATTGAATAGATAATTTTGGATAAGTAGAGCCATACTAAAGGACAATTCTTGTGTCTACATGGGAAAAGCGCTTTCACAAGGCTCTGTAATTGTTCAGTACAGACGGGAGAAATCTGACATGGACCAGTTACCACAAGCACAGTGGACCTAATCAAAATTAACACTCACTTAGATAATTTTATTACCCATTCATAAATTTCCATGGCATAACATAAATGTCATGCCATCTTTGGTCCTGCATCAATAATTTATTTGTTTTTCAGACAAACTAATTCTCAATGTACTGCCTCTTTCCCTGTGATAAGAAGTAGAAGAATGAACCGGAAAGGTCATTATTTACTAGCCACAGCTCAATGCACCCTGTAATCAAATCCTTTGTCAGAGCATCCTGCCACTTAATCAGATCTTGTGAATTGCCAAAGGCAGTTTTATAAATATATATTCATTTAAAGCATCAGTAAATTTGTTATGGTGTGGGACAAGTACATTTTTCTCTTTTTTTCCTGTTGCTTTTGTTGCATTCTGAATTCTTATTTATGGAGTAATTGCATTTCTGGAATATATGCTTTTATAATGGAAAAGCTTAATGAATTCACTACTCGTCTCTAGTCGGAATTACTGGTATAAGCCCATTATATTAAATTATTATTATTATTTCATTTGTTTATAATTTACTTCCATGATAACATTTTCGCAAGACACTTTAAAAGTATTTTCTGAAATTTTAAAATTTAGTAAAATAATTATTTTTGCTGAGCTACTTTATAATTTAATAATCTTTCAACCCGTAGTCCAAAGCATTGGAAATTTTACTTGGGTCTGAACCCATATACACTTAAACTACATATAACATAACTCTCCTGATGTCGAAAGGGCTTGTTTCTGTGTAATTTGTTACTTTGGCTTGATTTTAACAATTTCTGACTGGTTATTGCGTCATTTTTTTTTTAACTCTTGGTATCAATGAATAACGCTCAGAATTCATAAAGTTCCAGGTATTGATTAAAAAGACTAGCCCTGAATTGATCTGCACTTCCTCATAGAGGAAAGTTACTCATAACTAATAATAAAAATATATTGCATGGTTATTCTTACAGAACAATAATTAAATAATCTCTGAAGAATAAAAGTGAAATGATGGGCTCACACTCCATAAACATAACATGTTTTTCCAAGAAAATTACCTATCATTTATGTGTTCATTCAACATTCACTGAAAATTTGTTGAATGTCTACTCTTCCTCAATGTAATTAGGAAGAAAAAACCAGAGAGAATTAGTCTATATCCTTAAGGAGTAGAGGTGGATGAAATCTGGATAAAGAAAACAGCAAGAGGGCAATGATTAGGTACAAAAATGAAACTAAGTAGAAAATGAATAGGGCAGAAGGTTATGCGATAAACAATGTGCATTTTGAAGCAAATGACTCAGAGAAGGAATTGATTAACAAAGTATCCAAGGATAAAAAATGAAGTTGGACTTTGTAGAATGAATCCGGTGGACATGTGCTTTGGGGGGTGGGATTATAGAGAAGGGAGTGTATGTTATTTCACGTGTAGAAGCATTCTTTCACCTGGTCTGCTGTTCCTCTGGGAAGGAGCTTCCCTAGTCAATAGCCTTGGTGTCTGGTGAGGGCAGAGACAGATGTGACTGGTGACTTTGGTAGAATATATTTAGCATACTAAGTACAATTCATTTTCTCTTTTTATAAAATTAGTCTGTGGTGTTAAGCTGAGTTAACTAGAGAAACATCTCCACTGAAACATGATTTACAGTGTGGAGTCCAACCAGTACAGGATGTGCATGGGTATGCACAGATGTATATGCACGTGTATGCGTGCATGAGTGTGTGTGTGAGAGAGTAAGTGTATAGATGTCTATAGGAGCCTTTGTGGTACAGTGGTTATGCTTTGGGTTGTAATCCATGTGGTCCACGGTTCAAAACCACCAGCAGCCACAGCAGGAGAAAGACTGGGCTTTCTACTTTCCTGAATAAGTAGGATAGCCTCAGAGGGTTGCTGTGAGCCCACATTGACTGGATGTCAGGGAGACGTGTGTGTGTGTGTGTGTGTGTGTGTGTGTGTGTGTGTGTGTGTGTGTGTGACAGAGACATGGTATGTGTGTGTGTGTGTGTGTGTGTGTGTAAGGGAGAGTGATTGTATAAGTACACAAATGGAAGCTCCTATAGTAAAAAACACTCATATTTTTTCTGTAAACTGAAAGTTGGAGGTTTGAGCCCAAGAAAATGCCCTCAGAAGAAATGTCTGGTGATCTGTTTCCCAAAAGCAATCTTTGAACACCTGATGGAAAGAACAGGGTAAGACGTCAAAGTTGTTCCTCCAGCAACTAGCCCACTGAACAACATATGAAAACAGGCACAGCCTGGCGTGTTTGAGAAGTACTGGAGAGAAGCAGGAGAAAACACTGGCGATTGTGCAGAGACAGGGAGAGTCCACCTGCGAATACCACTCACTCATTGCTGCCACTTTGTGATTGGGCTGAGTCACACCCTGAGGCATGCCCTGAGTAACATTAAAAGAAAGCTATGGTAGTTAGGTTTTGTGTCAGCTAGTCTTAGGTAGGATTTTTGGTAGTATTAGGGCCTGGTGGTAGTCCCTCAGGATGTGACCTAACAGGGCCATCAACTCCCTGTAGCAGCAAAACTGTTGTAAGATTAGGGAGGAATACAACTTCCTCATTCAAATCTTCCCCTTGTTGCAAATGGAAGGAAATATCTGAGGGTGGGGCTACTCCCCCTTAATGCTCAATCAGACTCTGTGGGAAGCCTTAAAGCATCCCTGGATTCAGAGTGGTTATAAGTTGGGCTTCATATGATATGCAAGGGCATCAGTTTGAAATGAGCAGCTGCTCCTTGGGAGTGAGGCTTTTTACTCCCAGAAACTCACCAGGGCAGTTTTACCCTGTCCTGTAGGGTCACTGTGAATTAACATCTACTCAGGGATAGTGAGTTGTGTTTCATTTTGTTTTGTTTTTAGTGGAAAGACTTGCCTCTTCTCTAGGCTGGGATCCTGCATCTGTCTAAACGACATCCAGTCATTGGAACTTAAGTCAATGACCTTGTGATGTTCCTTGCTGACCCTGGCGCTGACAGTTACTGATATATTTATCACTGAACTCAGGCTCTCCTCTGTGGTTCCTGCTATCTGCTTCACCTTCCTGCTTCCTGACAAACGAGGAGAACTGGAATAGAAGGAATTGTAAGGACAAAGGTATGAGGAGATTTTCAGAGGAAAGGGATGCACTGAGAGAAATGGGCTGCTTCTTGATTAGCGTGCGTCATTCTGACCTGAGTGTAAAGGCATAACCATGAACAGAAATCACGCACAGCCATCCTTACCACAGGTAAGTGGCACCCCATGACTCAGAATAGTGTTTTGCTCTGTCAACGGAATTTCAAAGATCGAGTATCAAGAGCTCCTCAATCAGCACCTAAGGATACAGAAGGATGTGATTGCCTCTCAGTTGTTCTCAGTAGAAAACACCAGGCACATACTGAGCTAATTATGACTCCTAGGCCATAACAATCCAAATAATTGAAAAATTCCGAGGATTGTGTTAATGGCACTAAAAGAACAAGCAAAAGCATGCAGAAAACAAAGAAATGGAAAAACAAAATGAGTTACAACAAGGAAAATTAAAATACCACTAACAAAGGAATGAATGGAATTGAAAAAAGTAACTTATATGAAGAATTAAATGAAACTTTCAACAATGCAGTCGATAAAAAAGAATAAATAAAGAAGATAAAGTTCCTGAATTTAAAAATATTCAAGATAAATAACATAACAAAGTGAAGTGAAAAAACATAGGAAATGTGGGAGTCAATGAATAAATTGAACAATAGAATTATGAAATAGCAGAATATCATGAAAACAATAAAGTCATCATATTTTCCAAGATATACTGCCTTGAAAACACAGAAAGCTGTAATAGCCCTCAAAATGAAGACACACAAAGCATTTCATTCCATACACCAATACAATTATTAAGGGGCTACAAAAAGTTTATGGAAACATGGAATTAAAACCTAATAAAATTTCATACGTGACTTTTTTGAAACTTTCATATATGAAATGCTTATTGAACCCAATCGTCAATGAAGAAGTCTTATTTGCTATTAAAAATGTGGGCAGAAGCAACACATTACCCAACAAAGTGAAACTGGGGATTCTCCAATGTTAAATCAATTTTTCAAGTATTACTCAAGGTAATATTTCCAATGGAAAGTTAAGAGTGTCAAATGCACATATTATACATGGGAAAAAATGAATAAAAATTAAGAGTGAGAGAGAAACCTCTGGAAAAAATGCAGCCTGGGACAATATCAGGACAAAATATATGATATTTTAGTAAATAAACTCAATAATAAAAGTACACAAACAACACAGTATATAATAAATAAACACAAAGCTATATATTGAGTATGGTTGTATATTGATGCTAATAGAGACTAACTAATAGAAATACAGGGGGAAGAAACATATTGGGAATAGATTTCTTCTATTTGGAATAATTTTTACTGTGCTCATATTTCTTGTTGCAACTACGTTGTGTAACATAATATGCGTTGCTCTCTTCCACTGAGTCAATGTGAAATCATAGCGTCCCCTTTATGTGAGTAGAAAGCCCGGTCTTTCTCCCACAGAGTGACTGGTGGTTTTGAACTGTTGGTCACGTGGCTCGTAGTCCAATGCATAAACACTACACTGCCAGGACTTCATAAAATCTCCAAGAAAAATATTCAGAAGAAAATAATAAACAGTAAAAAAAGCTAATTGATGTAAAGGAACGAAATGCAAATTAAAGCTGAAAATTAAAAAGTAAAATATTAAAGAAGGCAAACAACAAAAAGAGTGAGTTTGACTTTTGTTTTAATTGACAAACTTAAAAATAGAAATGTCCTAAATTCCATGAAAATGCAGTGTGGCAGAATTAGGACAAGTGAGTGCACACACACAAAAAAAAACAAGATTTATTTACCTGTTTTGTTTAAATTGAAGTCCTTTGTCACTGAATACTGCACATCCACACCCAAGTCCAAGTTTTACTTTCCTGTCTTTAAGCCATTATGCTCAATATTTACCTCTAAGACATAATGAAGAGGAAGGAGTTTGAATTTTTTCTCATGATGTATTTTTTATTTTTATATAGTTCTTATGAAATCCTCCAATTTTTGGTCCCTCTCCATCCCTCTCCCCACTGTTCCCACAAAATAAAGAACTGAGGCTTATTCAAAATGAGACTTTTATGCACAACAAAAGATTTCCTCAAAAGAGTTAACAGTGAACCTACAGACTAGGGAAAATGTTCAATAATAATGTATCAGATAAAGGGCTGATCTCTAAATATATCGAAAACCACAGTATCATAACAAGAATATCATAAATAATCCAATAAAAAATAGCACAAGACATAAATATTTGCCAGTGGTAATATATTGGTGACCAGCTTCCATATAACAAAATGTCAAGATAATTAGCAAATTAAAACTTTAACACAATGTTAAACAATAATGAGATACCAATTGATATTGACACTTGTGGCAAAATTCAATAAACAGAAAAAAATAACACAAATGCTGGAGTGCATGTGGGCATATCAGAACGCTTTGCATTGCTGTGGGTCTGCAGAATGACAAGATTTAGTAGTGGTGAAGGCTGCAAGGTCAACACACAAAAATCAGTATGATCCTATGCACTAGAAGACTGCTTCAAAGAAAATAAACCAAGAAAACAACACCATCTGTTTAGCTCCCAAATTGGAAAAATTACTTAGAATTAAACTATCTGGAAAACAGAAATATTTGTACCAAAAATTATTTTAAAAACACTGCTGCATCACTTCTCAGCCTTTTGGCTAAGATCAAGTGTAAAAAACACTGCTGCAACATATAAAAATATCTACAAAAATGCAGCAACATTCCGTGTATAATTGAATGTATTGGAATACTTACCAGAATGAAAATAACTTTACCTAAAGCAAGCATAAGTCATCATCTATTGGTCTTACTGTTGTGACTTGTATGTTTCTGGATGCTATAGCCCTTGTATTTCAGAGGTCAGCAGGATCACCCACTGTGACTAGGTTTCATCTGAGCTTACCTACTAAGAACAGACTATGAAAAAAGGAATCCGTTGTCCATTTGTGAGGAATTTCCATAGAAACACGTATGAATAGCATGGAACATTGGTAGGTATAGATTGAGGTGAGCCTGACAGGTCAGAAGGCACACACTAGAACTGGGAAGAGTGGTCTTCTCAAGAGACAATGAACCTCAATAGCATAGACAGACTAAAGCTTTCAGGGGAATAATTTGTTGAAGCATGACCCAAAATATGAACAATAAGCTGCAAATATCCATTAACAATCAAAGCATGGAATGGTCAAGGCATGAATCTATGGAAAATGGAAGTCATCAAAAATGAAGTGGAAGATTAAACTATTGCTATCCCAGCCTCGTATTGGTGGTTTTGAGTACAATTATATGATTCATGATGCCAGGATGACATATTCAAGAGGTATGAAAACACATTCAGAAAGAATATTTCAAAAATCAGTCTTGAAGTACCATACTGCCTGTGAGAGTATACCTGGGTATCCACAAATGAATCTAGCTAAAAGGCTATTATTCAAAGTTACACACCAACCACTTAAGCTAGTGATAAAGAAATTGAATAATTCTATCAATTTTGTCAGCCTGAAACAAATCATACGTGCAAAAATGCTCTGATTATTATTGGTAATTGGATGAAAAACAAAGGGGAAGCTTTGGAGAATGTAGCTTGAGTGAAATATTCAAAGCTGGAGGATATGTAGTGGATTTCTCAAAACCAAGTACTCATTTCTTGTGAATATAATGCTGACTAGACACTTGGATTTTTCAGATGGGATACCCAAAAATCAAATGGTCTACATCTGTATAAAGGAATGGTGGTGAAGTGCATTATTCGCCAAGACAAGGCTAAGCTAAGGTTGACCTTAGCATATCGTTCATATGCAAATTCAGGTTGAAATTGAAGAATATTTTTAAAAACCCATGAGAAATAAAATATGCCCTTGAGTATAACTCATCTCAATTTTGGGAATTTATACCTGAGTAAGGATTTTCATTCCACCCTAATATTTCCACAATTGCTTGCTACATATCTACAATTTTTTACATCAACGTTTAGGTCAAAATATGGCAGAGGCCTTACTGCCAAATGAATGAGGATTCAGGCTTAGGCAAATTGACAAAAAAATCTAAGTACCACAGCACCAAACACCACCGACAGTAACATAAATAGTCTAAAGATATGATGTAACCTCATACAAATGGTAACAGCATTTGTTACTAACGTGATAAAAACAAATTAGGATCACTCCAAATGAAAACATGCCCTGGATAGCTACAGTAATCTTGAAGAAAAAGAAAACCTGAAACTGGCTCACACCCACAGCTAGAAATTCACACTACATAAATACTCTACACAGTCTGATGCTGAGTAAATTATCAATACATAGACCAGGAGAATAGAATTGCAAAATCATTATTAAACTGGGTCATCTACAAACCACAGACTTCAACAAGGACTCAAAGTCCATTCAGTGGGGGCATCGACAGTCTCTTTAGTAGCTGATGCTGCTAGTACTGCAGAGAATTCTGCTCAAAAATGAAACGCATCCAAATCTCAAAAACACACCAAAATGAACTCAAATGGATAAAAGCCTAGGAATAAGACCTAGTGCCAACTAATTCCTTGAAAGGAACATAAAGAGAAATCTATAAAATTAATTTTTGTCTATAAAAATAGGAAAATAAACAACAATAAGTGCAAGAAAAGAAGAAAAACTAATAGGTGGGAACTCATAACATTCAGAAATCTATTATCACAAAGATTTAATTTAAGGTAGCTATCAATTTTGTCAGTCTGAAATGGATCATGCATGCAATAAAAATGCACTGATTATTACTGGTAAATGGAATGAAAACCAAAGGGGGGAGGAATACCATTGGAGAACAGAGCTTTGATGAAATAATCAAAGCTGGAGGATATATAGTGAATTTCTCAAGATCAGGGACTTGTTTCTTGTGAATTTCGGTTCTCCACAATATAATGCTGACTATACACATGGACTTTTCATTTGGGATACACAAAAATCAAGTGAAAAAAAAAACACTGAGGCAGCATTGGAGTGTGAAAAAAAATTAAGGATTGGCTTATTTGATAAAGGTCTAATCTGTAAAATCTATAGAAAATGGCAACAAATACAACAAGACAATTCAGTAGCAAAATGAGCAATGGACATGAAAAGACTCGTCTTTAAATATGTCTGTTAGTCCAGGTAGATAGACTAGAGACACAAATCCATAAAAAGTCAAATGTGAATAAGAGAGAGTTTTATATAAAGGGTAATTGTACATTAAGACAGCATCCCAACCAAGTTCATTCCAAGCCCAGAAGTCCAATACTAGCGCATCCGTCTGATACTGATCTGTAAAGTCCTCTTCAGACTCATGAAGCGCATGCAATGATACAAAATGCAGGATGATCACAGGCCAGCGGGTAGAAAGTCTTTGCATCCAGTGGCGTTATAAGCATCTCAGCTCTGGCAGGGGTCTCTATGTGGCTTCTCCAGGTCCATGGTCTGGCTGCCTCAGGGTAGGTCCATGTGGCTTCTTCCCAGGGATGCTTGGCAGGGAGTCAGCCTTGTGTCTTGTCAGTAGAGTGTCTCCCAAGGGAGTGAGTAGAGTGTGTCTTTTACCTCCAAGAAGAAATACCAGAATTCCCAGGAGAAGACCATGCCCACACAGAGGCCTCATTGGTTATATCTTGATCAACAGGCCAGACACCACGCCGTCACTCATAATCCTCTCAAATTGACAACAGATTATGTAACTACCACAATGTCCAAGCAACCAGCAAGTACATGAAACCAAGAAACATGAAATGATATTCATGTTGTTAGGAACTATTGTTTTTGTGATTAGGTGTCATCCGGTCCACTCCCACTAGCAATGGCACTATGTGTACAACAGAGGGAAACAGCCTCCCTGTGTGCCGTCCAACCATTGTTGCTATTGTTGATGCCATGATTGTATCCGTTTTGTACATTCAAAGCCTTAAGGATCATCCTCATTTCCACAGACCCTCTACCTTACTAAGTATGATGTCCACCTTATAAATTGTCCAAATCAAATGAGATTAAGTCTTCCTATCCCTCTTCCTAAGGGTCATTCTGGCTGTACTTCTTCCAAGATAGATTTGCACATTCTTTTCACAGTTCCTGGTATGTCTAAAATTCTTCTCCAGCACCATGATTCAAAAGGATCACATTGATTTTGCATTTTTTTTGTACTTTTTATTCACTAGCAAGCTTTGGGATTCAAATTGACAACTGAAAATATCATGGCTTGATCAAGTTCCCTCTCTTCCTCAAAACAACACATTTTCAATTTTGCAACAGAGTTTTCAAAGTGCAATATACCATTTGATCTATTAACTGATGAATGCATGGGCATAAATTGTGAATACAAGTAAAACAAAATATTGGACAACTTCAAATTTTGTTTCTGTTTATCATGATGGTGCTAATTTTGTCTAGATGTGCAGATTTTTGTTTGGTTTATTCCACACAGGAATATGTATCTTTAATATCCAGATGTCCTATTAGCTTTCAATAAGCAAGATTGTGATATCTTTATATCACAGATCACTGATTAATTTTCTTCTATCTTGATATCACATTCCTTTTATATAGCTCAGATTTTTGGATTATTTGATTAATATATAATTAGCTCAAGCAGAGGGACAATTGTGAGAGTGACAGAGGACTGTGCAGTATTACATTCTCAGGTACATAAGATTGCTATAGGTCATAAGCAAAGCCATGGCACTCTAAAAAAGCCCTACAGAGTGAATAAGTGTGTGAAAGGATACAAACCAGGCACAAACCTCTTCTGATTAGAAGCTTGTTCATTAAGTGTTCATGGAAGATAACCCAAGGACAAAACTATGGAAGCATTTTGAGGCAAAGTTTGTGAAATAAATTTTAAAGTTGATAAATATCCAATGATATATTAGATAACTTGGATCTCCTAAAAAGTAAGTAATTATACTCATCAAAATATTTAACCAAGGGAGTTAAAAGAGAATCTATAGCCTACATGAAAATTTTTGGCAAGGATATATCTGATTATATATCTTTAGCCATTCAACAACAGAAAATGCCAGTAATATATTTAAAATGGGCAAGGGACATGATAAAAAAACTTCAGGACAAAGAACATTCAGGCAACTACAAGTACATAAAAGATGCTTGGGATCATAAGCCATTAGAGATAAGTAAAACCAAGCTACAATGAGATACTACCCAGTCTCTTCAAAAATAATAATCTTATATGTCAGGAACCAAACTGTAGGAAGGTAATCAAAAGCTCAGATAATAAGTAAATGTACACACACCACAAATTCATCATACTTGAAGCCAAACGACAAGATGGTGCCTGGCTATCACCATTAACCTTCTGATCTATGTCACAATAGTTGGTAGCTAGAGTGAAAGAAAGAAAATCTAAAGCAAAACTCAACTTATTACTTAATTTAAAAAAATAACCAAAGACAAACAGGTGTAATAGAGAACAGATGACTCTCTGAGACAATATTTAAACCTAGAATCAAGAATATCCCCTCCACCCCAACCCTGAACCACGTTTTAAGGAAATAGTAGAGTAACACAAAGTAAAGGGTATCATCTGAAATTTGTGTTAAGAGAAAATCCATATTTCATAGGACAAATCTGCCGCACAGACATGTTAAAGCATTAAAGGGAAAGGATGGTACTTTGAGAAGCTGGTGCCCTGAGCCATGGTCTTTTCAATCACCTCCAAAGCTTGTGAAATTTGGACAATGAAAAAGGAAAATTGAAAAAAAAAGATGCCTTGACTCATACTTCTGATGAATAATGTTGAAAGTAAAATTATCTGTAAGAAAAACAAATAAATATGTCTTGGAAAGAGAACAGACAGAATGCATCCTAAAAGGGAGCATGGTGAGATTTCATACCACACACTTGGGGCATCTTATCCGGAAAGATTAGTCTCTGGAAAAGGGCATTGTGCTCAGAGAAACTACGAATAATAATACTAAAATGTAAATCGTCTTCATGATATTATTCCATTAGGGCAATATTAAAAAGGGAATGTTAGTATGTTTTTAAATAGCTGGAGATTTTATCCATATTTTCCTGATGCTAATTAGATTTTTTCTCAACTCGGTTTCGTACTGATCTTTTCACGGAGAAAGGTTTGTAGGGCCCTCATCCTCGCCCTTGATGCCGAGGCAAAGGAGAGAGCGGGGCTGGAAAAATAGTTACTATTGTAAAATAATATTGGAGCAGATATTTAAAAAAGAATAAAACAATTGTCAAAATGTATATTTGAAAGTTCTTGAGTCTAATGAAGTTAAACATCAATCCTCATTAACATATACACAGTCATATGCACATGCATACACATGCATATACCTGTGTCCACATGCATGCATGTGTACATATATGTGTGTGTACATGTGCATATGTGTATAAGAACACACACACACAACCCTAGTGACATTGTGGAATAAACATTGCGCTTTAAAGCAATAGGTGATTCAAATCCACTATGGGCTCCAATGGAAATAGATGAGATTGTCAGCTTCCATAAAGATATACAGTCTCAGAAACCTAAAGGACAAATTTACTCTGTTCTATACAGGGTCCTAAGAGTAAGAACCAACTCAATGGTAGTTGGGTGGAGATCTATCTATCTATCTATGTCTATCCATCCGCCCACTCATGCACCCACCTATCTTCCTCTCTGTTGTCATTAGGTGCCATCTAGTCCATCCTGACTCAGAGCACTCCTACATACAATATAACACAACACCGAGTGCTCCTGTGCCATTCCCACCATCACTCCATTTGACTCCATTGTTGTACCCACTGGCAACCTATTTCCTTGAAGGTCTTCCTCTTAGTCTCTGACCTTCTACTTCAGAAAGCATGCTGTCCCATCCAGGGACTGGTCTTTCTAATAACATGTACCAACCACATGAGAAACATTTTTTCCATCCTTCCTTCTAAGGCGCATTCTGGTTGTACTTCTTCCAAAACATATTTGGATGTTCTGTTCATTAAGGTATTTCCAAAAATTTTTTTCCATATCATAATTGAAACCAATAGATTATTTTATGGTCATCTTTATTTCTTATTTATGGTCTTCCTTATTTCTAATTTTCACATTTATAGGAGGTGCTGAAAATGCATGGTTTTAGTGTGATGAAATTACCATGGTTTGAGCATTTGATTATATTTTATAGGTACATCTTTGACCTTAAAGTGACATCCTTGCTCTCCGCCACTTTAAAGAGGCAATGTACAGCTGGTGTGTCCAATGCCCTTTGATTTTCTGATGGCTGTTTGCAGGACTATAGATTGTAGACTCCAGTAAAATGAAATACTTGACAACTTCTATTTGTTCTCCAGTTATCATGCCTTTGCCTACTGGTCCAGTTGTGAAGATTTGCTTTTCTTCACACTGAGTTGTAATCAATACTGATGGCATCAGTGTATGTTCTTTATCTTAAGTGCTTCAAGTCCTCACTTTAACCTTGCAAGGTTGATAATAAACCTTCTTCTTCTTCCTAATACCAAATTCTTCTTCATATTGTGCAGTTTCTCAGATTACTTGCTCAGCATATAGGTTGGATATAGTGAAAGATATAACCGTGTCACATGCTTTTCCTGGTTGTAAACCATGCAGCATTTCCTTAGTCTGTTGGAACAACTGCCTTGATCTGTGTACAAGTTCCAATGGGCACAATTAAGTGTTCTGGTATTCTTATGCTCCTCATTGTTATCCACACTTTGCTATGATTCAGAGCTGAATGCTTTACATAGTCAATAATGGACAATGAAACATATTTCTTGTATTCTTGCAGTCAAGATCCATCAGACACATACAATGATATCCCATGTACCACATCTTTTTAAAATCTGACTTAAATTTATGGCAGATACACTATTATCACTATTTTTGAATTATCTTCAGAAAAACTTTACTTGCATGTGCTGTAAATTATCTTTTTATATAGTTAATGATTTTTATTTAATCACCTTTCTTTTTACTGTGTACAAATATGGATTTCTTCTAGTCAGTTGGCCAGCTAGCTGTGTTCTAAATTTTTGGTCCAGACGAATGGGTATTTCTAGTGCTTCATCAGCTTGTTGAATCATTTCAACTGGTATCCTACCATTCTTGGAGCCTCATTTTTCAATCATGTCTGCAGTTCAGCAAGGGCTATTTCCTTCAGTACCACCAGCAAGTAATCATATACTACTCTTGAAATAGTTGAATGCTGATCATTCTTTTGGATGCAGTCTTTCAGTGTATTCCTCTCACCTTTGATTCCTAGTTCCTGAATCATTCATTATTTCCCCCGCAAAATCCTTCAATATTTCATTTTGAAGCTTGAATTTTTCATCATTTCTTTCAACTTGAGATATACTAAATTTGCTTTTCCATTTCAGATTTCCAACTCTTATGTCTGAAATTTATATTATAATATTTTGCATGGTTTCTGAAGCTGCTTTTAATTTTTCTATTCATCTATTTAACGTCATTGTTTCATCATGAACTTTAGCTACTCTGTGTTCAAGAGCAAGGTTCAGAGTTTCTTCTGAACTCCACATTGATCTTTTATTTTTTTCCAGCTTTAGTGACCTTTTATTCTTCTTCATGTATGATATTCTGGATGTCATTCCATAGGTCATTTTTCATCTATCATTCATGTTCAATGCATTATCCTTATTCTTGAGATTTGATACATTGAGACATATATATGCATATATATGTGCTTCATATATATATTGTTCAATGTATCAAATATATATGTCTAGCATCTATTTTTGAGGCATCTCTACTAAATTTCTTTGATTTCTACTCCTTATAGGTAATAAGACATGGAGGTCAGATTTTCATCAAGTTTAAGGGAAGAGAATAAAGAAAGACCAGAACTAGGAACTTAAGTTTGAGAATTGAAAAACTCCAACTCATAGATAGAATTTAACTTTCAATTTTCATTTGCAGTTCACTATTTGATTTCTGTAAAGTGACTCATATTGCATACAACATTTAATGTGAGTGTCTTATCCTTCTCACTATATGATGCAGTATGTCTTATCTTAATCTCACAAAACTTCTTGAAGATAAACTGCTTTATAGAAAACAAAGCGATAAAAACAAAATTTTAAATGAACAAGCTGAAAATGTCAATAAAGGAAGCTGAAGTAAGTTTTTAATATTTCAAGTATTCAGTTGTAAAATCAGCAACTTGTGTACATGTTAGTAATTTAGTTTCTGAAATTTAAGGCAATCAGGAAAATAATGGTATAATTCTTATTTGGTAAATAGTAGATTACTGTGCCTTCCTAAATCTCCTATTTTCAATTACATAATATTACTTTTTACTATAAACTTCCTCTCTGAAACATCTTCACATATATTTTCTAACAAAGCCAGTGTACATGAGTGGAAACACAAGTTTGCTATTGTATTAAAGCTTTAAATCAAGAGAAAATGTTGTCTCATATTTAATAAGTAAATAGATCACCTCCAAACAGGTCACATTTGATTTTCAAAGTAGCAATTGCTGTGTCTCTCAAGACCAGCACTGATATCCAATATCAATTAATAAACTAAAAAAACAAATTATTACACTTTATAATTCCTTATAATATGCTTTACTTTAAATAGATTGCTTCTTTAATAATCAAGACACCACATATTTTTACTCTTACAGGAAATATTGGCTCAGTATAATCTTATTACTACAACATAAAATTAATTTTCAAATGTTTACATTTATGCACATAAATTACAAAACAAACATGTCCTCAAATAAAGAGAATAACTTTATGTATCACATATTCTTGTTCTCAACAACTCTGTGAAGTAGGTACACATACCAATATTTTAACCATGGCAAAAGAGGCTCAGATTGGTTAAATAAACTACTTAACTAAGGTTCTCTGTTGATTTTACTGAATCTCCCCTTCCATTTGTCAGAATAATCCTAAAGTCTTTTTCACATACGTATTATTCATTGTATTCAATTTGAACTTGAATATTGCATATCTAAAAAGAGAAATGTCTAAGGTTCTCTTCTGTCTCTGAATAAACTATTCATGTATCTCAATTTACTTGTGTAACCCTCTACTACTTAGAAAGCTAGCACACTTTCTCTATATAAGATAGAAAAAATTTAGGATAAATAATTGGATATTAAATTGAAATTTTTATTGTATGGTCTATAGTTTTACCTAAGAATTTACTAAAATATAGACTGTTGGCCTCTATATCAATACATTTTCATTTAGATTCTATTAGGATGAAGAAATCTGAAATTATAAAAATTCTCTATAGAAGTTTGATGCAAATGATCCCAGTATTATACTCTGAGAAATATTATCTCAAGGAAAGTTTGCATGTAAACTGTGCATTGATTTCTGCAGTACTCACTACACTCTTCTTAGGGATTTTTGTGGATGAGAGAGTAGGCTAAAGGAAGGAGGAGGGAAAGAAAAAAGAAATAGATACATATGTTGATTAAATATACCTCGGTAGATCAAGTCATCTTTTAACATGAAGGATTAAAGTTAAAAGCTCCTAATAACAAAATTGAGTACATTAAACAATTAAACTTAATTTTAATAGTTATACCTGCAGTGTCTGCAAGTATAATTTAATTTAAAAAGGAAAATGTGTCACTTGGGTTATACATTTTTGAACTTTTTATCTAATTACCAACTCTAAGTGCACTGAACACATGCTGCTACTAAACAACTAAAAATACTACAAGATATATCTCTTTAATGTTCCTGAAAAATAAGTGCAGCTAGCTGATTATAATTGAGTTTTCCCTTCATACTTTCATTTGAATATATGTTGGAATATACATGAAAATATACTGGAATAATGAGATATATATGTATATCTTGCACACATATAAATATATGTATGCCTATATGTATGTTGAAACACAAATAAAAATATATATTCCAGTACTCATGCTTATTTAATCAACAAAAATAATAAATAAACTCATTATCAATTCCAGCTCTTCACTCGCTCACTTACTGCCATTGAGTTGATGCTGACTCATGGTGACTCTATAGTACAAAGTAAAATTGTATCTGTGGGTCCTCGAGACTGTAAATCTTCACGGGAACACAAAGAATCCTCTATCTCCTGAGGAGAGGCTGGTGGGTTTGAGCCATTGGAAGTTCAAATTGCTGGCAGTTTCAGTGATCAGGACAATATGTAACCTATTGTGCTGGTAGTACTTCTTATCTGGCTCATAATAGCTCCATATAGGCTAATAGTCCAATGCATATCCCACAGTAATATCAGGTCTCCTCAGAGAGCTGTGATTGTTAAAAGTCAACATAAATAACAAAAGGGTATCAAATTTTGCTTCAGAGTTCTTGATTGTAAATAAACTTTGCAAGCAGCTATGTACTTCAAAATAAAAATAAACCATAAATCTGGCTCTCCAGTCAGTTCCAGCTAACCCTGATAATCTGTCCAACCGAAGGACAAATGGCCTAGCCCTGGGCTAGCTTCACAATCGTTGCTGTGGTTGAGCCCACTGTTGCAGCTATTGCATCATGCCATCCCCTTGAACATGCTCCTCTGTCCCGCTGACCTCTTTTTCCAAGCTTGAAGTCCATCCCCAGCAGCCAGCCCTCCAGACAACCTGTCCAAAGTACATGAGATTAAGTCTTGCCATCGTTACGCATAAGGAGCATTCTGGTTGTACTTCTTACAAGACAAAAGTACATTCTGTACATTATTCTGAGGTCATAATGCCCAAAGCTTACATTCCAGAAGGTAATTCAAATGTGGCAATTTTTCTTCAATCTTCCTTATTCAATATCCATATCTCACATACTTCTCAGGCAATTAAAAATGCTATAGGATGGGGTATGTGCACTTTCATCCTCAAATCGAGGATTATAAACACTTTAACAAAGTGTTTAGGGGGGAAGTTCATATATAATACAAAATACTATTTTTTTCGTACTAATCCGACACACAGAACATAGAATAGAGCCTCAGAGATTCCATAAGATGTTTGAAGACACATTTTCTTTCCTTTGTTTCCAGTTTCTAAATGTGCTGTGGAGACGGGCATTGGTGAACACATCTTGCTGTTGATGTTGTTAGTTGCCATCTAATCGGTTGTGACCCATAGTGATTTTTATGCATAAAAAACAAACCGCTGCCCTGGCCTACCCCGTTCTCACGGGTTTTTCTATATTCAAGCCTGTTGTTGCAGCCCAAGTTTCAATCCATCTGGTGGAGGGCCTGCCTCCTTTACCGCTCCTTTATTTTATCAAGTATGCCGTCTTTCTCCAGGGATTGGACTCTCCCGACAACATATCCCAAACATGTAACACAAGGTCTCCTCATCCTTGTGTCTCAGGAGTGCTCTGATAATACTTTTTCCAAGACTGCTATATTTTTTCTCTAGGCAGCCCATGGTATTTTCAAAATTTTCCTTACCACCGCAATTCAGATGTAGCAGTTCTTATTTAGCCTGCCTTAGTCAATGTTCAATTTGTACATGCGTGGGATGAAATAGGAATACCATAGCTTGGGTAAGAGTAAAACACACCTTAATCCTCAATAACCCCCGCCCCCTTTTTCAGTTCTCTGAAGCAGTCTCTTGCAGCAGTTTTCCTAAATTCAGCACGTCTTTTCATCTCTTCATTGGGATTTGTAAATGTAAGCAAGACAAATTCCTTGACAAATTCAATCTTTTCTTTCACCATGATGTTACCTATTGCTCCAGTTGTGAGGATTTTGTTTTTTTACATTGAGTTGTAATCCATAGGGAAGGCTGCAATCCTTGATCCTCAAAAGCAAGTACTTCATGACCTCTTCATTTTCACGAGCAAGGTTGTATCATCTGCATAGTCCAGGTTGTTAATTAGCCTTCCTCCAGTCCTGATGGCACATTCTTCTTCAGAGAATCTGGCTTCTATGACTATTTGCTCAGAATACGATTTTAATTAGTACAGTGAGAAGACACAACCCTGTTGCACACATTATTTATTTTAAACCATATTTAACCCTTTGTTTGGTTTGTGTAAATGCCTCTTGAGCTATGTACATGAAAAAAAATAAAATGCTACAGAATTCCCAATGGTCTCAAGGCTATCCAAAATTTGTTATAATTCACACAGTCAAGTGCCTTGGCATAGTCAGGAAACACAAGTAATCTTCTTTCTGGTATTCTCTACTTTCTGCCACAATCAATGAGACACCAACAATGATATCCCTTGTTCCACACACACATCTGATTCTGGCCTGACCTTCTGGCAGCTCTCTGTCAATGTAGTGCTGAAATCTTTAGCAAAATTTAAGTCACATTTTATATTAATGATATTGTTCTGTAATTTAAGGATTCTGTTAAATGGGCTTTCTATACATGACACAAATATGGACCTCTTCCAATCAGTTGGCTAGGTATCTATCTTCCTAATTTCCTGACATAGACAAGTAAGTGTTTCCAGTGTTTCACCAGATTGTTTAAACATTTCAATAGATATTCCATCAATTCCTGTAGTCTAGTTTTTGACTAATGCTCTCAGTGTAGCTTGAATTTCTTCCTTCAATGCCTTTGGTATTTTCTCATATGCTACCTCCTAGTGCTTGGATGTTGACTACCTCTTTTCAGGACAGTGAGTCCAAGTATTCTTTCCAACTTCTTGTGACACTTCTTGGTTCACTCAGTATTTTGCCCATAGACCATTTCAGAACTACAACTCAATGCTTGAGCTTTTTCTTGAGTTCTTTTAGGTCTGAATTGTTTCTTCAGTTCTTTTAGACTTCCTTTTTGTTCGCTTATGCTTAGGTCTTTGTATATTAGATGATAATATTTTAATTTAACTTCTTGAGATGCCATTTAAAATTTTCTGTATAGCTCTTTGGTTTCATGTGTTCTTCTATTTGCTTTTCATATTGTGGGATTTAGTTCAAGAGTCTATTCTTGCATGCACCACCTTGATTTTGTCTTTCTTTCCTATATGTTTCAGGACCCTTTGCTTTCTTTGTGAATGATATTCTTGAAGTCACCCCACAGGTCAGCAGGTCTTCTGGCATTAGTGTTCAATGAATCAAATTTATTCTAGTGATATTCTCAAAATTTAGGCGGGATAGACTCAGGCCATATATTGACTCTCATGGACTTTAAGAAATTTCCTGAATTTACCTCTGAGAAAATACTTGTCTGTTACACAGTCAGCCCTTGGATTTGGCTACTATATTGAGTTTTTCTATGGTACCTTCCCACAAATGTAGTCAATTTGATTTCTGTGTATCCCGTCTGGAGAAGTATGGATGTATAGTTGCTGTTTGCATTGCTGAAACATGTATTTACTATGAAAAAATTGTTGGTCCTGCAAAATTCTATCATGTGATTTCTAGCTTTATTTTTATAACCAAGGATATAGTTTTCCAACTACTGTTCCTTCTACTTTGTTTCCAACTTTATTTTCATTTTAATCATCATTTATGATGGATGTATCTCAATTTCATACTTGATCAATTTGAGCATGAAGATAGTAGATTACTTCAATTTGTTCATCATTAACTTTTGTAGTTAGGGCATTAATCTGAATAATAGTAGTATTGACTGGATGTCCTTGAAGGCACATAGATATAATCTTGTCACAGACAGCATTGTACTTAAAGCTAGATCTTGAAATGTCCCTTTTGATAATGAATTCAACCTTATTCCTCTTGATTGTGTTATTCCTCTCTTAGCAAGCCATATGCTTTTCTAATGCAAATTAGGCAATGCTAGCACATTTCTTCTCACCAAAGTTAGGATGATATTTATGTGCTTCCTTTCATTGCTGGTACCTTCCAATTTTTCTAGGTCCATACTTTGTATATACCATTTTCTGATTATTAGTATAATTTTTTTTGCAGCTGTTTTTGTTCCCTCTCAGTTTTTGTTGTGCCCCATCAGAAAACAAAAGATGTCGAAACCTTTATTCCAACCACATAACCATGATCATCTCTACCTTGGGAAGGTAGTCCTTCCTCAGGCATATTTTGAGTGTCTTAGGACCCCAGGGGTCCATTCTCTGGCACTATTTCTGATAATATTCTGCTCCCATTCATTAGACCTTCAGTAGCTTGCAATGTTTCCATGCTACACTTAACATTTTCAGTGTCTCCTTCCTCAGAAGTGGGCAGTCAGTTCCTTCTTAGTGGTCTGTTTTCAGTCTGGAAGCGCCAATGAAACTTCATTCTGAGTGGTTCTGCTCACCGTTGAAATGCCTGTGAGATGGGTCTAGCATCACAGCAAGACACCCCTACCACATGATAACCATCTGACAGAGCAGTGGTGTCGTCAACACATATATACTTACCATGAGTCATAGTATTCTACTAGTAAGAACCCCCAGTGTCATGGTGAGGTGGCACTGAGGTGGTCCTGACTCATAGCGACCGTGTGTACAACTGTAGGACACACTGTCCAGTCTTCTACATCCTCACAATCATTCTCATGTTTGACCCCAAGGTTGCAGCCACTTTGTCGGTCCATCTTGTTAAGGGCCTTCCCTCTTTAAACTATGTCTCTATTTCACCAAAGAACCCTTGTCCTGAGATCACATAACTTGGACTCACCAGCAATCCCAAAGCTTTGACAATGCACAGAAAGTGCCCCTTCTAAGCCCTATCTCCACACAGTATTGCTTTGTTATTTTGAGTGTCCATACCTCTTGAAAAAAAGAAGAGTCAAAATTCCAAGCAATTAAACATTTAAGTGTTTTTGGTAGTGTTTTCTATTTTAAAGGAAATAGCTTCCTCAAGTTCTGCTGGAAAAACTTTCAGAACTACTTAATTGACAAAAACCAATGAGGCATATTCAAAATCCTGGGTGCCTTGGGGAGCCAATGGTTGCTCTTTAAGACTGCAGGTAAGACAAGACCCATTATGGTGAACTGAACGATTTAAATATTTCATAGTATACATGGAACATATTTTAAAAGGCTATTTTGAAGAGCTAAGCATCTGTATAAACTTATAACAACTACAAAAACACTTGAAACAAATGCCCACGCACTATGATAGGGAATGGAGAAGATGTATTTAATTTTATCTTACTGTACTTTCAATCAAGAGTCTAGTATCACTTTCCTCTCACTATGTTACTCCCTTTCTATAAGGGTATTCCTAGCAGCCAGCCAGTTAATTGCTTGCATTTTCAAGCAGTTTAAATAGCAAATAACTTTTTGCTTCTCTCTTAATGTGACAATAGCTGTGTCCAAAAATACATGTAATTCTTTAAAAAGTTATAAAGGTACAATTTCTGATTTTTTAAATAATCTGTAGCCTTTGAAAATGAATCATATGAAACTGAAAAATTAACAAATGTCTTGAAAGTGTTATATAAAATATAAATTACCTCTAATTTCAAACTCACATTTATTATCACTCAATATTTAATTTAAAAAATAGGCAAAACTAAAACAAACAAACAAACAAAAAGTGGCTCCAAAGATAGTCTTATGTGACTTACTAAATGACAGAAATGATGAGCTGAGGAAAAGCTGAAGACATCACAACAAATCCTTCCAAGATCTCCTAAAGTAGATGACCTTGAAAGCTTCAACTATACCTATCAAAATTGGATTTAGGAAGCCTAAAGGAACAGCTAAATTCCCTATCCATAGCAGCAGCTTTTAGTGAAGATGAAGATAGTGAACCAAAGGAAACAGCCCCAGATGCAAAGGCAAGGATGAAGAACATTGGAAGGAACATGGAAATCTATTTGAGGAATACTGGTGCCAAAGTGGTTAAGCATTGTGCTGCTCACTGCAAGGTCTGCAATTCACAACCAAGACCAATAAGAGGGGAAAAGATGATGCCATCTATGATGTGTCATTAATATATGCTAGGAGAATAAGTTATACACATGACATATGAGAAACCAGCATCATCTTACATAAATACAAAATACATATGGACTCTATGTAAGGTATTCACTACTAATTTTTGCAGCCTATCAATATGGCTGGCACATAGCACAAGTTTAGTAAATTACTTGAGCAATTAAATGAGACAATATTAAACGAGTTGTCAGCTTATGTTGTAAAATAGGGTTTGTTTTATTTTTCGTCTTCACACCAAATGTAAGCAATTAGCTTGACATTAGGATACAGACTTATGAAAAATACTTATTTTTACAGACACAAATATTCAATGTTGAAAGATTTATATAGCAAGGGACATATTGAAGCTAAGATGAGAGAAAAAATAGGCCACAAATTCCATTTTAATGTCATGGAGAACAGAAAATGGGATGCCTGAGTGAAGTGGGAGGAAAAAATGTAATGTCTCCCCTTTATTTCTCTCCTTCCTTTCCATTTTATCTCTCCACTTTTCACATAAAAAGTTTAATGCAGATAAATTTAATATTTATCTAATATGAATCAATTGTTTTTATAACTTTATAATAATAACCATAATTTTGCTGGGAGCTTAGCTGCAATTATAGAAATAAAGGAAACAGGGTATCTCTGGAAAATATTTTAGAAACTGGGCTCACAAGACAGTGCAGTAATTGATATGTTTGAATGATAAGAGATTGAGATTAATCAGGGATGACCCCAATGTAGACAGTCAGTAAAATTCAGTAGCAAAGGTATGATTCATATATATGTATACAAAAATCACACAACTGATAAGATGCTATAATATTACTGAGCAAAAATAATGTTATCACACAGCATGAATTCTACTTCAGAATCATTGGCTTTGATTAATTCTTTTATTTACCAACACTAAATTATGTTCTTTCTGTCAACTTCAAAACTTTTAGGGAAAATGGAATTAAAGTATAAGATGAAATATATAAACTTTATCTTTATACGTAAGCTCCAAGTTTCACATACTTTTATAAGTTATGATAACTGTCATTGAATACATCTTTCAAGAATGAGGATCCTGAGAATTTATCAATTATCTTACCTGCCCCTCCCCCCAGAATTTATTTCAAGGGACAACACTGAATCTGCAGCTTCAGGAGAGGGACATAGACATCTGAGCACACAGGAGCAAATTAGGGGGAGGAAGAGAGAGTGGACCACATCCTGGCCCAAGAAGCCTTGATGACAAGGTACCCACTCAGAAAGGTAAATCCACAGAGAAGACCATATGGCTGGCCCCACTATGAGACACAACATCCTTCAATGACCCATAGCCCTACAAGGGACAACACTGGAGACACGGTTGGGAATTCTGCCTGATCTGTTACCACCACATGGAGGCAAAACACTAAGGGCGTGCAACATAACAGCAAGGGGAACAGAGCAAAGAAGTCCCCAGGGAATTCCAAAAAAAGACTTTGGGACCAGGGCTTGACTTCCCATCAGACTCAACCGGAAAACTCTCCAAAGGGCCAACCAACAGTCCTTGAACTAAGTACAAGCTATTCTTTCTTGTTGCTGTGTTTTGTTTTAGTGTTTGTCATTGACTTGTTGTTGTTGTTGTTTTGTTTTCTTTTGTTGCTTGGTTTTGCTCTATCTTGCATTTGTGCATGTTATTATCTCTGCAAGTCCATCTAAATAAGATAGGCTGGATGCAGAATCTGGGGGAGAAAGCAATGGGACCAACTGTTCTGGAGGGACATGGGAGAGGGGGAGGCGCAGGAAAGGAAGTGGTATTAATAAACCCAAGGACAAGGGAACAACAAGTGATCCAAATTGGTGGTGAGGAGGGTGTAGGAAGTCTGGTACTGTGTGACCCAGAGTAATGTAACCGAGACGAATTACTGAAACACAAATGAAGGCTGAAAATGATGGTGAGACTAGAGGAAAGTAAAATGAAATAGATGCAAGAGCTAGGAGGCAAAGGACATTTATAGAGGTCTAAATAAAGACATGTATATATGTATATAGATTTATATATGAGGTTGTGGAAATAGACCTATGTGCATATATGTATAGGTTTACTATTAAGATAGCAGATGGACATTGGGCCTCCACTCAAGTATTCCCTCAATGCAATAATTATTTGTTCTATTTAATTGGCATTCCATGAAGCTCACTTTCCCGACACAACCAATGAAGACAAGTAGGTGCGTAAGCAAATGTGTTGAAGAAAGCTGATGATGCCTGGTTATCAAAAGATATAGCATCTGAGGTCTTATAGGCTTGAAGGTAAACAAGCAGCCATCTAGCTCAGAAGCAACAAAGCCCACATGGAAGAAACACACCAGCCTGTGTGATCAAGAATTGTTGAAGGGATCAAGTATCAGGTATCATCAGAACAAAAAATCATATTATTGTGTATGAGAGGGAGTGCAGAGTGGAGACCTACAATCAATCTAAAGGCAGCTGTACAACCTCTAACAGAAGGGTCATGGGGAGGAGATGAGTCAGTCAGTGTGCTTTGTAGCAATGATGAAGCATAAAACTTCCCTCTAGTTTCTAAATATTTCTTTGCCCCCCCCCCCCGCCCCTGACTATCATGATCCCAATACTACTTTACAAATCTGGCTAGACTAGAGGATGTACACTGGTACAGGTAGGAACTGGAAACACAGGGAATCCAGGGTGGATGATCCCTTCAGGACCAGTGTTGAGAGTGGTGATACCAGGAGGGTGAAGGGAGGGTGTGGTGGAAAGGGGGAACCAATTACAAGGATCTACATATAACCTCCCCCTGGGGGATGCACAACAGAAAAATGGGTGAAAGGAGACATCGGACAGTGTATGATATGACAAAATAATAATATATAAGTTATCAAAAGTTCATGAGGGAGTGGGGAGTGGGAGGGAAGGGGAAAATGAGGAGCTGATGCCAGGGCCTTAAGTTGAGCGCAAATGTTTTGAGAATGATGAGTGCAATGAATGTACAACTGTGCTTTACATAATTGATGTATGTATGGATTGTGATAAGAGTTGTATGACCCTAATAAAATGGTTTAAAAATTGTTATGTGAAGAAGATGACCTAAGGAAACTTATTAATAGTTCTACTGTTATAAGAAAAATTTCAATATATTATTGTTGTCTTGATCAGATCTCATATTTGCATGTATCATTAGCAATGATTTATTATATTTAGGTTTATAAAAGGGTTTGTAAATAATTGGAATTTTGTTATCAATTTTGGATTTTGAAACATTATATTATACTTATTCCAACAAAAATTACTGGAATGCTAAAATAAATAATCTGTTCATAAACACCATAAGAATTGTTTTTTTAAAAAGCAATACAAATAAAATTCATTAATGATAATTTCGCTAAAGATATCTCTAAGTACACATGGACTCTACAGCAGTGAATTTAGTTAGTAAGGTTTTTAAGTTAGTCTGTGTAATTGTTTACATTGTTGATAGAGTTTGATTTTTATTGAAGGTAAATTTTTAATCAATAAAATTTTTCAAAGAGCCATTAGGCCAACTGACTGGAAGAAATCTATATTTTCACCTATTACAAAACAAAGTGATCCAACAGAATGCAGACAACATAGAACAATGGCATTCAAATTATAGAGCAATAGCATTGATATTACATGTAAGTAATATTTTGCTGAGGATCATCCAGCAACAGTTATAGAAGTACATTGACCGGGAGTTGCCACAAGTTTTGGCTGCATTCAGAAGATGTGGAACAAGGGATATCATTGCTGATGTCACATAGATCTTGGTTCAAAACAGAGAATATCATAAAGATAATTACTTGTATTTTATTGACTATACAAAGGCATTTGATTGGGTAGATCATAGCAAATGATGAATCAACTTGGGAATCCCAGAACTCTTGATTGTGCTCATGTGGAACATGTATGTGAATCCATTGTGCAAACAGAACAAGGTCATTGTGCAAACAGAACAAGGTCCTACTGCAGGGTTCAAAACCACCAAAAGACATGTCAGAGTTGTATCCTTTCACCATATTGATTCAATTCATATGGCAGCAACTCATCAGGAAAGATGGATTATGTGAAGAAAAGAGTAGCATCAGGATCAGATGAACGCTTATACAGATACAAAATTGCTTGCTGAAAATTAGGAGGCACTGAAGCACTTGCTGATGAAGATCGAGGATTGGAGCCTTTGGTGTGGATTACAAGTCAATATAAAAAAGCAAAATCTCCACAACTGGACTAATAAGTAACAGATAATTGGAGTAAAGTGTGAAGTTGTCTAGAATTTTGTCTTGCTTGCAGTCACAATCAAAGTTCATGGAAGCAGTAATCAAGAGATCAAAAAATGTAAAACATTAGCTAAATCTGCTGCATAAGACCCCTTTAGAGTGTTAAAAGTAAGAATATTACTTAGGGGAGTAAAGTGTGCCTGATCCAAGTCATGATATTTTCCCTTGCCTCATGTGCCCAAGTTAAACTTTAAATAAGAAAGACCAAAAAAGAAGTGATACATTTGAATTGTGGAGTTGGAGAGGAATATTGAAGGTCCCACTGACTGCCAAATGGACAAATCAATCTGTTTTGGAAAAGTAAGGCCAAAGTGCTCCTTTGAGGCCAGGATGGTAAGACTTCACCTTATAAACTTTGGACATGTTGATCCCAGAGAAGAACATCATGCTTATTAAAGCAGAGGGCAGCAAAAAAGAGGAAAGTCCTAAATGAGATTAATTGACACAGTGACTGCAACAATGGTTCAAATATAGGAACAACTGTAGGATTGTGCAGGACCCAGAAGTACTTTTGCCAGTTATGCATAAGGTTGCTATGAGTCAGAACTGACTCATTGGCACCTAACAACACCAACAACAATCAATACAGTGAGTGAAGCAAATTGTAGACAAAATATTTTATTGTTCTTATAAAAATATGATATGAACACATACACATACTTCAACACATTTGGAGAATATGCTAAAAGATAAACACCAAAGCTTCAGCAGTGATTTTAGAAGCTAATTATGGCATTTGGTTATAGTTCAAGGTTTATCTAAAATACGTTTTAATCAATATTTATCACTTTGATTCATAAATGTTGTAACATAAAAATAATGGCAACATTATTATTAGTTTTATTATTATTCCTACCTGGAAAACACACAAGATGAAGCATTATAAAGTTCTAAATAGAAATTAAGGTAAGCATTGAATCAAGTTGAGGAATTATAGAACTTAATTTTTCTCTAGACACTGTGATGTTTTAATTATATTTATAGTGTAACTCTTACGGTTTTAGTTATAGATTGAACCATGTCTGAAGCAACTTGCTTTTCATATCAAATAACATAACCTATAATACATCAGTGTTTCTTTAAGGAGCAATAAAGAACATTTTTTCCTTTGAGTAAACATGTTATTACTTGGAAAGCATTTATTTTATAAAGCATTTACTAAATATGACTCAAAATATGAATTTGTTCATAAAAATATTAAATATTATTTTACAAACATATTAGGTAGCAATTAATTAATTTTTAGAATTAATAGGACATAATTCCAAATATTAGTACAATTTAAAATATTTATTTTAGTTTGAAGAAAAATGTAAATATGCATAACCTATTTATTAAATCTTAATACAATTAAAAATTCAGTAAGAAATGTATGAGTATTTTAGAAATGATCATATCTAACATATGTTTACTTGTATATTTGATGGATTCAAACATGAGTTGATTGCAAATTATCCAGTTTCTAGTAAATATTTTGGTTATTTTAGATTTTGTCTTCAGGAGAGAGGAGGGGAGGAAGGGGGAACCTATCATGATGATCAACATAAACCACACGTACCCACTCCCAGGGGGACGAATATGACAAACTATGGGGGAAGAGAGATAGCAGTCTATGCGAGATATGAAAAAAATGATAATTTACAATTTATCAAGGGTCCATGAGGAGGAGGGTGGTAAAGAGGAAAGAGGAGCAGACACCAAGGGCTCAATGGAAAATAAATGTCTAGAAAATAATGATGGTAACTTATGTACAAATGTGCTTGATAAATTGATGTAACATGAGCTGTAAGAGCCCTCAATAAAATACTTTTAAAGAAATACTACTGCTAGACCAGAGGATGTACACTGGTACAGATAGGTACTGGATACATGGGGAATCTAGGACAGATGATCCCCTCAGGTCCAGTAGTTAGAGTGGCGATACTGGGAGGGTGCTGGGAAGGTAGGATGGAAAGGGGGAACCGACCATAATGATATAAATATAAGTCCCTCCCTGGGGGATGGACAACAGAAAAGTGGATGAGAGGAGACATTGGACAGTGTAAGATATGACAAAATAATAATAATTTATAAATTATCAGCGGTTTATGAGGGAGGGGAGAAGGGGGAGGGAGGTGAAAAAAATGAGGAGCTAATACCAGGGGCTCAAGTGGAAAGAAACTCTTTTGAGAATGATGATGGCAACAAATGTACAAATGTGCTTGACAGAATGGATGTATGTGAGGATTGTGATAGGAGTTGTGCAAGCCCCCAGTAAAATGTATTTTAGTAAAAGAAAAAATACTCAGCTAGTAACTGTTGAAAGAGGTAAATTTTATGCTTGTGCTATAAAGATTGAAGTTTTGAAATATCCTCCAAATTCATGGTATACTTAAATTATAATCATTGAGCTAAAATTTGGAAATGTAGGCAGTTCTTTAGAAAAACTTTTGAAAAATGTATGTCTTTTCAAAAATTTCAAGATATTTTTTAAAGGAAAGACAAACCTTCAAATGTTCCTGATGGAGTTTCAATTCCTACAATGAAATCTAAACTAAGATGGCATAGTGAATTTATGAGTAATTTCTCCTTAAAGCCTAAATACACAACCATCTAGTTTTTCCATCTCATAGACACATTATGGGATTGTGAACCACTCCATAAGGTTTTTGAGAATTAATATCTTCGTGGGAGATTTAATTAATATCTTCTTAGCCTCATTTTGCACCTGAAGTGCAGCTAGTGTGTTTGAACTAACAACATTGAGGTTAGCAGCCCAACACTTAACACATTCTGTCACCAAGATTCTTTAAAAATTCTCCATTGTGAGTAGTTTTCAAGGTCTCTTGTGCTAAATCTCTATTTGTTGTACTACATGCACTGTATATATAAGTAAAAAAGAAAAAAAAAAGAAGAATGCTACCTTTCTTGCTACATCTACTAATTTTAGTTAAAAGGATCTTGAAATATTCTGCGAAGTGTAGATTACTAATCAATCTAAGGAAGGCAGGTGTCCAAAAGGTTGGCAGTTGAAAACTATCTGGTGATTCTGTGGGAGTAAAAGCCTGAGAGTCAGCTATGGTGAAGATTGCAATCGAGCAAAGCCTATCACTCAGATCCACTCTGTTCTGTAGGGTCATTATGAGAATCACAGTGTCCCCGAACATTAGTCTATACAGTATTATGTATATGTACTATGTATTAGATATATGTACTATGTCATGATATATGTACTATGTATTAGAGCTTTCTCAATAATTGTTATGGGAACATTGCAAAATCTGTCTAAATACCCAGAGAGTTAACATTTTCTTGATTTAAGTTATTTACAATGATGGGTATTTCTAAGATATCATTTTTTAAAAACTGTCCATATTAAAGAAGCCATATGGTCCTTAATATCAACATTTTTCCCAAAGGTTTTCTGCTTTATGTTTTGATTAAAATGTCTCACCTACAGAGTGAGATAACCATCACTCTAGATAACAAATATTTCACACACACATTCTCCAATCTGACAGTTCTTTGAAAGGCAGGATCAAGCAATGTTGACACATTTGGCTGGTAAAAAAAAAATCAACAAACGTCTTTAAAATTCAGACCATTAATTGCCTTCACTGCCTGTGAAGGTACAAGACTAGCAAAGGTTCCAAATTCTACTGTTCTAAAGTTGAAGATGACACTGAAACCACAGCTTCTGGGTGCTTACAACAGGAAGGATGAGACACATTTTTGGTGACAGCTATTTTATTATTTATCATTATTAAAAAATCATTTGGGGGCTCATAGCTCTTATCACAATCCATACATGCATTCATGTGTAATGCACACTTGTACATTTGTTGCCATCATCATTTTCAAAACAAATTCTTTCCACTTGAGCCCTTGACATTAGCTCCTAATTTTTCATCTCCCTCTTCCACCCTCCCTCCTTCATGAACCCTTGATAATTTATGAATTATTATTATAATTTTTCTATGTCTTTCACGGACTTATGTCTCACTTCAACCACTTTTCAGTTGTCCATCCTCCTGGGAGGGGGTTATAGGTAAATCATTGTGATCAGTTTCCCCCTATCTCCTTCCACCTTCCCCTTACCTTCTTGGAATGGCTACTATCAATATTGGTCCTGAGGGGTTATCTGTCCTGGATTCCCCGTGTTTCCAGCTCTTGTCTGCACCCATGTACATGCTCTGGTCTAGCCAGATTTGGAAGGTAGAATTGGGGTCAAGATAGTGAGGGGGAAGAAGCATTAAAGAACTAGGGGAAAGTTGTTTGTTTCATTGGTGCTATACTGCACCCTGACTAGCTCATCTCCTCCCTGTGACCCTTCTGTAAGGGGATGTCCAGTTGCCTACAGATGGATTTGGGGTCTTCACTCGCTTTGTTCACAATGACATGTATTTTTTTGGTTGTTCTGGGTCTTTGATGCCTGATACCTGATACTATCAACACCTTGTCATCACACAGGCTGGTGTGCTTCCTCCATGTGCGCTTTGTTTCTTCTCAGCTACATGGATGCTTGTTTATCTTCAGGCCTTTAAGACCCCAGACACTATATCTTTCGATAGCTGTGCACCATTAGGTTTCTTCACTATATTTGCTTATGCACCCTTTTTGTCTTCAATGATCATGTTGGGAAGGTGAGCATCATGAAATGCCAGGTTAATAGAACAAAATGTTCTTTCATTGAGGGAGTAGATGAGTAGAGTCCCAATATATGCTACCTTAATACTCCTTTTCCATTTTTGTCAGTTATTTTTTTATTATTGCTATTTTATGTTTGTTTTTGCTGTTATTGTTTTGTTGGTTTTGACTTCCTTTGTTGTTTTATTTGGCTTTTCCTGGTTTTTTTTTTCTACTTTTTAATGTATCTGCATGTCTATCTTGATAAGATAGGCAGAATAAATAATTTGGAAATGAATAGAACCAGACCAATGTTTCTGGGGCAATACAGGAGAATGGGAGGTGGGAGAAAGGAAGGGAAAGGGGTACAAACCCAGGGACAAGGGAACAACTAGTGAACTAAAATCAATGAAAGGAAGGTCGTAGGATGCCTAGTGGGGCTCAATCAAGGGCAATGTAGCAGCAAGGAATTACTAAACCCGAATGAAGGCTGAACATGATGGTTGGACAAGAGGGAAGGAAAAAGAGGAAAGAACCAGGAGACAAAGGACGTTTATAGAGGCCTAAATACACACACACACACACACACACACACACACACACACACACATATATATAATGTATGTATATGTGTGTATACTGTATGCAAATGTATATGTAATGTGTGTGTGTCTGTGTATAATGAGTGGGGAATAGAACTATGTACTCATATCTATATGTTAAGAATTAAGGTTGCAGATGGAAATTGAGTCTCAAATAAAGTGCTTCCTTAACACAAGAACACTTTGCTCTAACAATCCAGCATTCTGTGATGTTCACCTTTCCTGACATGATTGCTGAAGACAAAAGAGTAGCATAACCAAATGTGGTGAAGAAAGCTGATGGTGCCCAGCTATCAAAAGATGTAGTGTCTGTGGTCTTAAAGGCTTGAAGATAAATAAGTGGCCATCTAGCTCAGAAGCAACAAAGTCCACATGGAAGAAGCAAGAAGCACACCAGACTGTGTGATCATGTGCTGTCTATGGGATAAGGAATTGGCATCTAAGACCCAGAATAAAACTATACCCAAGGTGAATGGAAGAGGCATCATGGAGTGGAGACTCAGTGCCCATCAGTAGACAATTTGACAATCACTCACAGAGGGATCCCAGGAAGGAGATGAGCCAGTCAGTTTTCAGTACCGCACCAATAAAACACACAACTTTACTCTAGTTCTTTGGTGCTTCCTTCACCCCACTATCATGATCTCTATTCTACCTTACAAATTGGATTAGATCAGAGCATGCACATTGCGACAGATAAGAGCTGACAACACATGGAATCCAGGATAGATAAGCACCTGAGGGCCAACAAAGACAGTAGAGATACCAGGAGTATTAGGGGAGGGTGGGACGAGAAAGGGGGAATCGATTATCAGGATCAACCTCGAACCAACTCCCAGGAGGACAAATAATAGAAAAGTGGGTGAGGGACAACAGAGGACAATGTAAAATATGGGAAAAATAATCTATACTTTATCAAGGGTTGGTGAGGGAGGGTGGGTGGAGTGGGGGAGAAGGAAGAAATGGGAAGCTAATATCAGGGGCTCACATCTGAAGAGAGTGCTTTCAAAATGATGATGGCGGCATATGTGCAAATGTGCTTGACACACTTGAGAAATGTATGGATTGTGATAATAGATGTAAGAGCCCCCAATAAAAGTAATTTTAAAATACTAAACCTGTAAATATATGTACATAGATCTATTTCCCCTTTGTCATCTATAAATATATGTACATATGAATATGCCTGTATTTAGATCTATAAATGCCCTTTGCCTCATAGTTCTTTCCTCTATTTCCTTTTACTTTCCTGTTGTCCCACTATAATGTTCAGCCTTCATTTGGGTTTCAGTCATTCCTCTTTGTTACATTGCCATTGATCACACTTTACCAGGTCTCCTACACTCTCCTCACCATCGATTTTAGATCACTTATTGCTCTTTTGTATTGGGGTTTGTTTACACTCACTTCCTTTCCCCCACCCCACCCCCTCTCTCATTTCCCACCCAGATCCATAGGTCCTGTTATTTTCTCCCACCTATCTTATCAGGATAGACAAGCAGAGATAATAATATGCACAAAAACAAGACAGAGCAAAACAAAGCAACAAAAGAAAACAAAACAACAACAAAAACAATGACCAAAAAAGCCTATAAATAGCTCAAGGTCTTTTTGCTGACCTTTAAGTAGTGATTTCCTGTTGAGTTGGATGTGGTGTCATGCACTGGCCTGACAGTCTATTTTTGGTACTCCCTTGGGAATTCCTTTCTCTGCTCCCTTTGCTGTTCTGTTGCATGCCCTTAGTGTTTTGCCTCTGAGTGGAGGGGTCAGATTAGGCACCATTCCCACACTGTGTTTCCAGTGTTGTCCCCTGTAGCACTATGGGTCAGTGAGAGATGTGTCTCATAGTGGCCCCAGCCCTATTGTCCTCCCTGTGCATTGGCTGCTCTGAGCAGGGATATCTTCCTCAGGGCTTAATGGACCAGGTTGTGCTCTACTCTCTCTCCTCCCCCCACTGTTTGTTCCTGTGTGCTCTGATCGGACATGTCCCTCTCCCTGACCTCCAGCTTCAGTGCTGTCTTCTGAAGTGAATTCTTCTGGGTGGAGGGGAGTTGTCTGTGTAGTTGGGACCAGCCTCTCAGAACTCTGTGTTGTTTTGTTTGTTGGTTTGCTTGTTTTAATTGCAGTCAAGCAGTTCAGAATATTATGGGTGAAAAGGCAGAAAATCTCCAATCACATCAGAAACCAGAGGAAGGTGAGAGTGTCTCCAGAGAGGGTCTGTGACTAGAGAGGTTACTGAAAACAGGCTAGTTACCACTCCTCACAAACCTCTGGGCTTTCCTGTCTCACTATGCTCAACAGTGGCTTTTCCAAGATTTAGCTCAGCAGTGATTACAAGGCCTTTTGAAATGTTGTTTACATGGACACACTCAAAGTTACAGAGTCACATAGCAAACCTATCATGTCAATAAACTGATTAATATACATATGAGGATGTTATTATATTTTAACCTAATAACCTATATTTGTACATGCATGCATGCATTCACACAGACACTAACACAGAGAACAAATTACTCAATGTCATTTGCTTAGGTAAATATTGAAGTGGAATATTAAGTAGTTTAGTGACTCTCTTTTTTCTTGAACAATAAAATAACCCAAAATTCATAGTTGCTAAAATGGTACTTTAATTAAAAGTTGAAGGATCATATGCCATTTCTTAACACCCAGTATGACTATAAGCTTTGAAATACCACATAGAAAAAGGTAGGTACCACTTAGGCAATGTACTTTTTAGTCCGATATTGTCTGGTACTAAAAATCTGGAAGCATATTTTAGCGAGACATAAAAGGAGGATTAAATTGTGTATACATTAAAACCAGATAAAATTTTGTAGCTAAAATAAAATCAAGGCTCATCTGAAAAAAAAAATTCAGTTTGAAGATTATGTAACTTCTGGAAATTCATTGAAAAATCGACCCATGAATTCAAGCTTTATCAAGGTTTCTTTTAAATAAGTTAATGTTTTTTAAATGACTATATAGATACATAATGTTTACGAACATTATTTCTAATTTACCATCCCACTATTTACTAGCTTTTATATAAATGGTGACACTCTAAATTCCTTAAATCATGTTTTATAATCTTCAACACTATTTTTATCAGATTATCTATGTGTTGTGTATTATAGTTAGCCGATTTATACATTTTGTCCTGTAAATTAAAAAATGACTGCTATCATGCCATCATTTACCTTGCAAAATCTGTTCAAACTTACATTACTAGAAACTTTTGCCAGTGTGTGTGTGTTTACAATCAATAACTCTCTTAACATTCAATGCTCTTTCTTGTTTTTCTCTATATATAATCTAATCAGATTTTTTCCTAGCTTTGATGAGATCTATTTCATTTTCTTCTTTATGGTAGTTTTCAATCTAGCAAGGTGATAACTTCCAATGTCTTAGGAAAATATAAAATTGAAAGATTTCTTTGCATTGCATTTCAACTATTGATAACCTCACATCATCAGTTCTACTATAAATTGAACTTGAAACTTAGAATTTTTACAATAAATAGTACAATTTTCCAGTCAAAAACCTCAGTCTGTAACATTTGGGGTGTTATTGGTATTGAATGTATTTAATGGTTGGTTGATATATGGTTGGACACTAATAGGAATTTTCCCTTGTGCAAGGCATTTCATTGGAGCGTCAATATTTTTCTTTCATGCCTCCTGTGTTGCACCCAATGCAGGCACTGAATTCCATTGTAAAGTACATTAGACAAAGAATAGAGAGAACTGTGCTATCAATTTCTGAAATGGCTGGCTCTATTTGCTTTTACTGACAACTTGGTATATTAGATGAGAGATTTCCTACTTGAAAATTTAAAAATAAATCATGAGATAGTTTAATAACTTATAATGGAGGCATCTAAAGTTTTGAGGTGATTGGGGTAAAGAAAAAAAATAAATAAAAATGGGTTACTCATATATGAGTACATAGCTATGAAAAACATGTTCATGTCCATAGTATTACATTGTATACTTTTAATCTTAAAATTTTTATAACTTTAATATGATCTTAGATGTTATATTAAATAAACTGTACAGACACATGTGTAAATATATGTATTTAAATATTGCCATCGAGTTCAATATGACTCATAGCCATGCTGTAGGCCAGGGTACAACTGGCCCATATACCACGTGAGGCTGTATTCATGGTGCAAGCAGACTGCCACATTAGTCTGCAAAGGAGCTGCCAGTGGGTTCCAACTGCCCACATTTTTGTTAGCCACCAAGGCCTCCACCACTGAGCCACTGGCACTCCTTTATATAGGTCGAGTTAAAGCTAGGCTGCTGCTAGGTGCCCTTGAGTTGGTTTTGATCACATGCACAACAAAAACAAAGAACACCTCGTTCTTCACTGTCCTCAGAGCTGTTCGTGTTGAAGCCGTTATTTTGTAGTGACTGTGTCACTCCATCTCTTTAAGTGTCTTCCACTTTTCTGCAGACTCTCTCTTCACTTTACCCAGAATGATGTCCCTCCCTAGGAATGGTTCTTCCTGATTATGTGTCCAAAATGAGAGCTGAAGTCTCACTCTCCTCAAAGCCAAGGAGAAAAATCGATGGTGCTTCTTCTAGGACAGGATCGATCTTCATTCTGGTAGTTCATTCAGTATTATTTTTACAAACTACATATTCTAAATTCATATATTGCTCTCCAGTTTCCCTTACACATTGTTCCACTCCCACATGCTGCAACACTGAAATATTAAATATGGCGCTCAGAGAGGTAGCCTTTGTTTCTCCTGAGCACTTCATTCTTCTTACGCCCAAACTGCGCATGGACCAAGAGTCAGCTGGATAAACAGAACAAGAGGATAGAGCATTTTTTTTAATCAGGAAAGGTATGTGTCTAGATTGTATCTTTTTAGCATATTTATTCAACATGTATGCTTTGCAAATAATCCAAGTTACACTATATGACAAGATAAAGGCATAAGGATTAGAGGGATTATTTTAATATACAGATATCACAAATTTGTTTGCTGAATGCAAGGAAGATTTCAAGCTCTTGATGAAGACTGCAGTCTTCAGTATTAAAATTCAATGTAAAAAAACCCTCAAATCCTCACAACTGGTCTAATAGCATCATGACAAATTGAGAACAGATTGAAATTGTCAAAATTTCATGTAGCTTGGATCCGCAATTAAGCTCATGGAAACAGCAGTCAAAATTAAATGCATTGAGTTGAGAAACCTGCTTCATAAGATCTCTGAAAATATTAAAGGCCAAGGATGTCTCTTAAAAAAATCATTTTACTGGGGCTCATACAATTCTTATCACAATCCATACATACATCAATTGGGTAAAGCACACTTACACATTCGTTGCCCTCCTCATTATCAAAATTCCCCTTAGGCTTGGGTTCCTGGAATCAGCTCCTCATTTTCCTTTTTCCCTCCCCCCTCCCTCATGAACCCATAATAATTTATAAATTATTATTTTATCTTATCTTACACTTCCTGGCGCAAGGATGTCACTTTTTAAGGTTTGTCTGACCAAAGCCATTACATTTTTGATCGCACATTTATCAATAATGAGAATCCCAAAACTTGCTCACGAGATATTAAGGGATATGGTATTCTAGGGAGAATCTAGTTACAATTGGACTTTCATGAATAAGTCCCAGCCTTGGACAGTTAGAGTTTCACATTATGCTCTCCACATTCATCCTCTGACATATACTGCTTGGCACCAAAATCAAATCACTTGCGATCAAGTACATTCTGCCTCATAGAGACCCCTGTACAGGGTTTCCAAGATGTTCAATCATTAAATAATCCAATAGCCTCATCTGTCTCCTGTTAATTGGCTGGTTGAAACTACCATTGCAAAATGATGCCCCCACTCAATTGTCAATTTGCAATACTGAGTGGCTTGGGTGTTACTGTGAGGCTTGAAGCTGTGTCTCTGGCACGTCATATGCCAGCAAGCTTACCCAAAGTGACTAGGTTTCAGAGGAGCTTCTAAACTAAGAACAAACTAGGAAGAAGGAAGAGGCTGTGTACTTCAGAGGGATTAGCCACTGAAAACATGGATAGCAGTGGAACATTGTATGTCATACTGAAAGCCTTATGACTATCCAGAGAACATTGTCACATACAGGCCACCCAATGAGCCCCTCGGTTACAAGGCAGACAGACATGACCGAGGAAGCACTGCAAAACAGAGTCTACCATAATGATGTGCATAGAGTAAAGACTTCAGGGCCTTCCTTTGCTGACAGCACAATTCAAAATGAGGGAAACAATCGCAAACACCTATTAATATTTGAAACTAGAATGCACTCTGGATGACCTAGTGATAGGTGAAATGTACAAGTGATTGTTTCACTGGCCTGTCCATTTATGTTTTCATTTATTCGGTTATGAAAGCCAAAACAATAAGTCTCTTTTAAAAAATTATTTCCTTTGTTCTTTTTAAAATGATTTCTAATAGATTTTTCTTCTATTAAATGTTGCCATGAAAATAAGTTATAAACAATATAAAGAATACATTTCTTTTTTCCTAGTGCATATTAATAGGTTGTTCTCAATGAATCAATTGTACAGAATACAACTTAAAGTGTATAATGTTGAAATGTGTTACGAGATGAGCAGGGCTAGCGTGAAATTCTGACCTGACTTTAGCACAGGGTGTGTTCCTTGGGGGCAACTTTAAGACTTTACTTAAGACACCATCCTTTGTTTTACTTGGATGGGGTTTATCTGCTGCCACCACTGTGCAATTTTTACACATATCACGTTTTCCACAAAATTCTTATTTTTATTCCCTGATTGAACTTTGGTAAAACAAGAACTGTGGTAACTTTTGGACATTTTTGGTTTCCGCCTCTGAACCCTGAATTTGGTTCTCTGCCTAACTGTCCGATTTTGGGACATCAGAGCGCCTGTCATTGCACGGAAGCTTTCCTTAAAGTTCCATGAGTTTCTGTGGGACATTGCAGCAGATTTCAAAAGTCAGAGAGGTAAGGAATCTCCTCAGTGGAAGGGCCAGGGTTAGGGGCGTAGAGCAGAATAGCATCTTGGAAGAGTCGGGCATGTCGGATATCTTTATTCTCCAACTCTTTAGGCCTCACTCTCTGTCATCCACTCAATGCTGACTGCATGTCTTCTGTGAGTTTCTGAGACTGTGGCCCCCACTACAGTAGAAAGCCCCATCCTTCCCCACTGAGTGCCTGATGTTGGTGACAAGCCGGCCACGCAGCTAACAGCCCGACGTGCATCCACTAGTGTCACGCCTCCTCCTTCCTCTCAAATACATTACTACCAGAACGAATTTTTCATATAACAGAGGTCATGTCACTTTGTGAAGGATTTATTTCACTCAGCAGAGTATTTTTAAAGCTCATTCATGGTCTAGCATGCATGAGGACATCAGTTCTATTTTAAGAGAACCCTGGTCAAAATTTATGTATAAATGCAACTCAAAATGATCAAATATTACCCTAAGTGAGAATCTTAAAACTTCAGACTGGACAACCCCTCCTCATCCTCAGCCATTACCCTCAAAGTCCATGTACATGCTCTTGGCTAAAGAGATCACAAAATTCCCTAACTTCAGATCAGCCACTCCTACTTACCTACCCTTTCTTCTTTAAATGTGGCATTTGTGAAGTAGGTCTTTCTTCTTTAAACGCGGCATTTGTGAAGTAGTATGACTGCCAATGAAACATGTCCAGTTCAGTTTGCCTCTTCATTACTCCACCTCTCCCACGTCCATTCAACAAGTAGACTCAAGTTGTTACCACCATGACTACATCAGACGTTCTTCATCCCTTCCAACGTTTAATCCCACATGGAGATGCCTTCAGGCATGCATAGACTTTTCCTGCAACGGCTTGCTCAGAAATAAAAATACAAAGAACATAATCGGTCTTTTTGCCTCCCTCTCTATCCACAGCTCTTTCTATAAAATGGAAACTTCCTGTTCTCTCAACAGTTTTGAATGGGACATAGGTTTCCACTTGAGCCCCAAATCTATATACATTTCTGGTTTAAAATAATGTCTATTCCCTCTTGGCAATTCCTAACCATTTCTACAAATTTCATTAGTGTAGGCTTCAGGAGGGCTTACAAGCTCTCTGTAATCATAATTGACTTCTATCTCACAGGTAGGCCTATTTTACAGCACCAGGGAGGAGAAGCATTCAATATCCATAGTACCACAAATAAACATATAACCCTTCACCTTTGTAAAAAGTAAATTGTCACTATCAGACGCCATCCAGCTGATAGCATCTTGTAGGAATCCTTTGTATAGCAGAAAGAACACTGCCCGGTCCTGCTGCCTCCTCACACTTGTTCTGACCTTGGTGCTCATTGCTGCAGCCACCGTTGTCACTCTATCTAATCCAAGGTCTTCTTCTCTTTTACTGCCCTTCTGGTTTAGCACACAATGACTTCTTCCAGACCCTAGTCTCTACTGGTAATATATCCAAAGTCTTGCCATCCTCACTTCCAAACAGAATTCTGGCTATAGGTCTTCCAATACAGATCTGTTTGCTTTTTGGCTATCCATGGTACATTAATATGTTTTACCAGCACCATAATTACTTGCATTGACTCTTCTTATATAATGTCCAAATTTCACATGTATATGAAGCAATTGAAATACAATGACTTAGGTCAGGGACATCTAACATCCTTGCTCTCCACATTTAGAAAGATCTGTGAAACAGATTTATCCAATACAATGTGTCATTTGATTTCTTGACCACTACTCCCATGAGCATTGATAGTGGATCTAAGCGAGATAAAATTCTTGATAATTGAATCCTTTTCTGTGATTATCATGATGTTATCTACTAGTACACCTGTGAGGATCTTTGTTGTCTCCAACAACGTTTTCAAGTCTTTACATTCAGCAAGCAAGATTATGTCACCTGCAGACCAGCAACACCAGGCACCTCTGAGTCTGGCTGCAGCCGCACAAGACTTTTTATTTTTTTGATGGCTCCCTGGATTTATATACAACTCTCAGACAGACAGATCGCGCCCTCCATGCACTGGCATGGACACTCGGGGACGCGCAGGGATCCAAGGGCAGGCGTTCAGCCCCCGCTGCTGTCATATAGTCCCGCATCTTGGATTATTTGCTTACCATACAGATGGAATATATTTGGTGACATGATATAACCCTGAAGCTCTCCTTTCAAGGCTTTAAGCTCTTCTACTATTAGAATGACTATTGTACATACAGATTCTGCATGTGCGCAATGAAGGGTTATGGCATTCCCATGCTTTTCAATGCTATCCATAGTTTGTATGATCCACAGTCAGATACTGTTGCTTAATCAGTTTTAAAAAAAGCATGTCATGTTCTAGGATTGTTTCTTTGAATTGAGATCCATCTGGCTTCAGCAATGACACCCCCCGGGTGACATCTGGAGCCTTGAGGCATAGTGGCTTATCGTTGTCAACAAGAAGGCAACAGTTCCAAACCACTGGCCACTTCATGAAGGAGTCTATTCCCTTAAAGATTTACAGCTTTGAAAACCTGAAGGGATTTAGGGTCATATGGGTTCGCTGTAAGTTGGAATTGACACACTAGCAGTGAGCTTTTAATAATGCCAACATCTTTCCCACCTTGAACTCCATTTATGTACCTTGCCTTGAACCTCTGTCAGGAAGAATTAGCAACGGCTCCTCTTGCACTGCCAAATCAGGCTGCCTGGGGCACAGGCCACTTGAGAAGCAGGGTTTCCCTTCAATCACTTACTGCCCTTTAAACTATTATTAGCCTATAAACTATTATTCAAAACCAAAGTCATTTCCATTGAGTCAACCAGGACCCACAACGACCATATAGGACAAAGTAGAATTGTTCCTGTGGGTTTCCAATAGTGTAACTCTTTATAGGAGCAAAAAGCCATATCATCTTCCCCATTTAACACCTGGTGGTTTTGAAGTGCCAACCATGTAGTTATCAAAATAAGTATATAAAAATATAAAACTTTCACTTCGTATATCCATATAGATCTTTTCCACAATATAGTTCCATTTTTCTTGAGGCCATTTCACCTGAGAAATGCTCGGTAAGGAGGGTTTATTCTCTGCCATGGCCACAGGAAGCCTTCTCTTGACCCGCAGTCTCTTGACCTGGACTCTCCCCAGCACTGTCAATGTTAGAAAGATCTTTAAGGGCTGCTGACAAATGATCCACACAAATGATCCACACGCATGCCACTCTGCCATAGGCTTCAGTCTGAAGGCACTCAGTTCCAACTCTGTTGACTGCAAATCCAGCCCTGCCAAATGAGTGCCTACATGCACCCCTCTCAAGGAGCCAGTCGCTTGCCCTCAAAACTGTATTACTTTCCCTGTGTGCTGGAAGATCCACTCCTCGGTCTCATTCTCTGATGCCTAGTTCCATTGCTACTGATTGGTGCTGCTCCTCTGCCCCCCGTTGTCAAAGCAGTATTCTGGGACAAGGAGGTTTAATGTGCGGAGATCTGGGGCCAAAGGGGAAGCTTTTTCCGCAGTTTTCCATCTTTCTGGTAGTAAAATACACCCACCTCCCAGTCCATCTTCGAGCTGGCTGACTTCACACAAAGCAGGAGAGCAAGCAAGCACAATTAATGCTCTTAACAATCACTCCCAGTTGAATGACATATTCCAATGAGGATCTTACTCCGCCTTTATACTCAGACCATTAGGATTTTGAAGATGGTTTCTTGGAAATAACAAAGTCTCTGGCTAGAAGAGTCATATTAAATGATTCACTGCATTGCCATATGGCGACTTACCGTGTGAGGTGACAAAGTCACTCAGTTGCAACTGTAGAAATGGAAGAGAAGTTCAAAGTTGTGCATTTGAATTTTATTCCTTCATGTTATATGACTTTTTTTATGGATTCAGGGTAAGATTTAAAAATATTTGCTCCGTGTTAAATTGTCATTCATTTATTTGTGTTTCAAAGACATTTTAACTATCAATATTTTATATTTTTATGTACTTCATGCTACAAAACTATTTCACACTAATTTCAGGTAAGATTAGCCAGTAGTATTCTGTCTGCATTAAGATAATGCTCACAATTATGAATTTCTAAAATTAAATTATTAGGTAACCCAAAGTTTCTCAACAAATTAACAAGATTAATCAGATTCTCTTGAGGGTTATTTATTTGTTTTTTTAATACAAATGCAATTACTGTAAATATTTAATTTAAAAACAAGGGGGGATATTAAGAAATAATGTTGCAATTATTTTCTCCTCCTGAGAAAATCATAAAAGAACTGCTGAAATTCCAGAAAATATTCACAATCAGTTTAGATTGTATTCTTTAGAAGACTATTTTAAAATACAGAGTTATTAACAATTTCTGAGAAGAACATCTTCATGGTCAAATAATTTGTAAATGTTCATATTTACCTGAAAAGAACTTTCCCCAAACATTTCTTTTGTCTATTTAATATTACATATCCCAAATTGATTAACAATACCGCTTGCTTCATTTTACTACATATTTTATGGATAAAATAAGCACAAGTAATAACTTCAACAATATCAGTATGATTTATTTAGACAAATAACAAACTAGGTAAGCAGAATGGGCTTGATAGCTCTAAAGGAAATTAAAGTTTTCATTAAATTCTCACATTAAATGTCTTTTATCATCTGAAGGAATTACTAACAAGCTTCAATATGTAGGTTTATATATTATTTTAATTAGTTAATTGTTAATAGTGTCAAGGTTGGGATTGTAAGTTGATAAGGCAAGAACTTATGTGTGCTGGTAGTTATTGTTGTCACTCCCAGGAGAATGAAAATAAAGGCAGTCAAAAGGCAAGCATAGATTCCCAGGGTCCAGCGAAAGAGACCACGCTTCCAGAGCGCTGAAGACCAGGGGGAAATAGGGATTCATTTTCCACTCCACCTTCATGGGCCTCGGAAATGCCAGGAAGAAAGGCTGCGTATTCAGATACGTGGCGAGCACAAAGTATTGCCGCATGAGTCGATTGTTTCATGAGGCGCCACAAGCGATTTTGGGGGAAACGCTTCGAGAGCAATTCAAGGAGCTGGCTATCTTTCTATGACACGGGGGAGCTCCTCGGGGGAATCTGGATGGAATGAAGGAGGCAATGATTCAGGCGGAGGAGGCTGCTGAGGAGATGCCTGGGAAGCTGGAAAAGCGGGACAGGATCGCTTGTAAAAGGAAGATAAAGGACTTGCTGCACTGCGCTCATGACTTGGGAAAACAGTAGCAGCAAGTTGGTGCTCTCTGAGGGCTCACAGCGTTCTGGAAACTGCCAAGTCCACAGCAGCGGTTCAGGTGGAAAATGAGAGGCTTCTGCAAGTCTATGTCTCAAAGCCAGGGGTCAGCATGGGAGAAGAGTGTAGGATTTAGAAAGAGAAACTTTGCCAGGTCATCTATTTGTATGTCTACTGTAGACATCTATTTATATGTCTACTGTAGCTCAGGTCGCTTTAGTGCTTACAGGTTGGGCTGTGATCCACAAGATTAACAGTTCTAAACCATCAACAAATGCACTAAAGAAAGACTGGGCTTTCTACTCCAGTAAAGAGTTGCAGTCTTAGAAATTTCACAGGGGCAGTTCTGTCCTGTATTTGGGTGACCGCGAGTTAACGTGACTTGATGGCAGTGAGCTTGGTTTTGGAGTCTGGAAGCAGAGTACTCATCCAAGGAAACTTTCCTGTCAATGGATGGGCTGACCTCATAGGGTCATAATGTGGAAGATGTTCACGTTGGGTGTGCCAACTCACTGGGAATTATGTATAATGGTAGCTCAGCGGTTATGTGTTGGGTAACCACTGCCCCAAGACTCCTTGAGGAAATGCGAGGGCCTGCTACTCCCTGAAGGACTTACAGTCTCAGAAACTCCCTGGCGAAGTTCTACCCTGTCCAACAGGGCCACAACGAGTTTCCATTGATGTGACGCTGAGTGGGTTTGTTTTTATGGTGACACATTACATTAACCACCACATTTACATTTGATACACATTTTAGTTACATCTTTCAATACTTTCCCTCAATTTTTTGTTCTATTTTTGTTTTAAACCTAGCTGGAGTTAAGATTATGTCACTAAGTAATTAATAGAGTTTTGAAAAATCTAATAGGGAAATATTGTTAAGTTATGCCCATGCTAAACACAGTGCTTTAAACTTTTAACTGCCCAAAGCTAAATTTCTTAATTTTGAAAGCATCTTTCAATGTATACATACACAGTCATGCATTTGTATGTTTATCTAAGCACATTAATAGTTTTCCTGGAATCTCTTTGTGTTAGGATGACATAAAGCAGTGGTTCTCAACCTACCTAATACCACGACCCTGTAAATACAGTTCCTCATGTTGTGGTGACCCCCCCCAGCCATAACATTATTTTAGTTGCTACTTCATAACTGTAATTTTTCTACTGTTATGGATCAGGCGACACCTGTGAAAGGGTCATTCAACCCTCAAAGGGTGCATATCCCACAGGTTGAAACCCTTTGCTATGAATGATTGCATATTGTAAATGTCAAAATTGGATGAAAACTGATGGGTTTTAATATTTTTGTTTCATAGTATCCTCTCTTCAGTATTCAACAGAGAGCAATTCATTATCTGTTCATATTTCATTTTGCAGTGAAATATGAAGCCTGACAGATTTATCTACCTTGTAGGTAACATTGTATTTCTAGTTCAGAAGGCTGTATTGATACTCTTTATCTCTTCAAATTGAAACTTTTGGTTTATTTATTGCTATATAGATATATTAATAAATGTATTGTCTTAGCTCCTTAGCTCCTGAATTTATCTTTTTGGTTGTATAAATGGTAAATCACAAGGAAATATTATTGGTGGCTGAGAACAATAAAGAAATAATAAACTCAATGATGAATGATGACTCAATGAATCAACTGATTCAATGAGTCAATGATGACTCATGTGGATTTCAGAGACTGTAAGTTTTTACCAGTCTAGAAATCCTATTCTTTCTCCCTCCGAACTGCTGGTGGTTACCACCTGATGACCACGCGGATCACAGCCTGACTCCTAACCACTGCTCCACCAGGTGCTGAGATGGATTGCATTAAAATATTGCTTAAGATTTTGATGAAGAAACAATGTCTACACTGTTTTGATTTGTGTTTGGATGCTATAAAACAATGGTTTTCAACCTACCTAATGCTGCAACCCAAATAATACAGTTCCTCATTTTGTGGCGACCCCCCAGCCATAAAATTATTTTAGTTGCTACTTCATAACTGTAATTATGTAAAGCATGGGTCCGATTAAAGATATCCCATAAATGACATTATTCTCTTTGTCATAGTACATATTTGACCACGGTTGATTCTTCCTTTTCACCCTATCTCTTTCACTTCCCTCCTTACTTATTTTATTCAAATATTTACCACTGAGTAGATGAGTTTTAAGAAAGCAATTTTCCCACTCAGTATTTCCAATCATGAAGAATTTGAGAATAAGCCAAAACATTTGTGTCTCCTAAAACACTAAAAAGTTAGTGAATTCATAGTCATTTGATTAGTATTTCCATGATATGCCTTGGGACATTGGCTACATTGGGTCTTCTTTAGTTATATTGAAATTCAAAATTCGAATGAAAAGAACTTAGCTATTAAATTGCAAACATGTCTTTATTAAATCTAATGTTTTCCAAAATCGGAGCCATTCTCTGATTATATAATGGGGAACAATAAAATATGATTCTTTTTCTCAAGTATGTTAATGTTCCTTGAAGAGTATAAACAATTTTAAAAACCAGCAATAAAAATTCAAAATATGTAAACAAGAAAAACAAGGATGCCATTAAAGGAAATAAAGGAATGATGGATTATTTTTCTGATCGTGTGTCAAAGTTACTTTGTAAGACTGACCTTTAAGCCCAGTGAAAGACTATAAATAATGTGAAGGGAAGGGAGATCAGTGTAAAATAAAGACCTGCTTTGCAATGGCCGTGAAACAAGGAAAAACAGTGCAGATCAGCGCACACAGTGACAGAGAATGGAAGGTGGGCAGCTCCATTCTCAAAGTGTAGAGGATCCAACACAAACCATATCTTTCTCAAGTTTATGGAATATAAAATTTAATGCACATCCACAAATTATGGAATCTGAGGTCTGGATGAGAAAAATGCCGATGCTTATTTGTGAAATTCACGCCAGGATTGTGAGGCTGAGGAATAAAGCAAAATTAACAAAAAAGAAAAAGCAGAGAAATTAACTATCATATTTCACATGTATGGTCAATGTTTCACAATGATGTGAGAAGAAGCACAAATGTCCTTGTGACAGGTTTTATGTCAACTTGGCTGGGCTGGGATCCTTAGTGGTTTGACAGTTATTGTTTTTAGGTTCCTTCAAGTGGATTCCAACACCTAGCGACCCAATGTACAACAGAATTAAACACCAAAACACTACTTGGTCATGCACTATCCGTACGATTTTCTTATGTTTAGCACATTGTTGCAGTCACTGTATCTATCCATCGCCATGATGTGACCTAACCCTATGCTATCAGCTCCATAATGGGATCTGCTCTGATCAGACAACAATCGGTTGTAAGATTAGAGTGGGAGTAAGAGTGACACATTTACTCAGGTCACAGTCTTGTTGAAGTCTATTGATAGGAATCTTCCTCTGGGATGTAATTTGCTTCCTATATACAAGTGCATGCTGTAGAAAAACTAGCTTGCTTTTTTGCTTGGTCTTGGTGCTACTTCTTCATGATTGACCTCTGGGTCTTTGGATGTGAGCCAATGGCCTGCCATAGTTTCTGCTGGTCTTGGGAAGTACCGATTTTGAGTGCATTCAGCTCTGACCACAAGCCACCAGCCTGATCTACTGACTTTGGATTCATCTATTTTTAGACATCAGTCTGCGGTCTTCCTGTGTATCTTAAGTTCATCAAGCCTCAAAGCTAAGGTAGTCATGAGAAGTCTTCAGCTTAACATCTGAACCATAGAGTTGGAATCTGCCTTAACTTGGACTTGATCGCTTCTACAATGGTTTGATCCATTTTCTTTATGTAACTTTATGCCTACACATGTACATACATAAATATTGTTAATATTGCTTCTTTAGAGAAGTCAATCTAAGATAGTGGGAATCTTAGAATACGTACTTTTGTTAGAAAATATGACTTCAAGAGGGTTTTCTAGGAAGAAATAAACCTTAAAATAGGCACTTACTACTACTTTAATAAACTTTAAAACCATTCAAAATTAGTTAAGTTTTGCATGTGTATATTTATTATGTTAGAAAAATAGTCTACTTATTTTATTATTTTCTTTTAAAGACAAAGTGCGATCCATTTGAATCCCTTTCATCTTCTGTTTCCCATTGGTCAGAGTTTTTGCCTTGGAAATCTGCCATCCTTTCCCTTTGATGTCTTACCATGATTCTCAGAAATTCATGAACTTGCTGTGTCATCCAACTCCAAACAGGATTGGATAATCTGAAAATAGTAAGGCAATAACAAACCACCGACAGAGAGAGAAGGTAATTTAGGGAAACTGATAATGCACTAGATGATTTTGTGAAAGCTGGAGTTGTTTCTCACTGTAATCTGAATAATATTTCAAATGTGTGTGAAATTATTACATTTACATTTCTGAATTGTATTCTAGATGCTGCACATTAGTAAATATGAACATGGAAGCAGGTAATCAGGAAGAAAATTAGAATCCTTTTTCCACTGTCCAGTTGAACATCGATAACTTAGATTTAGGTAATTATGGGGGAAATGAGAAAAGATGGATATCATCATAAAATTTTCTAAAGTAGAATCAGCAAAATGGTCTAAGAGATTGAATGTAAGAATTCAGCATAAATGAAATTCAATAAGCATATTCAGGTTTTTAGTGCATATATTTGACTCTTTTGTTATTGTATATTAATTATATAAATGTTAGTAAATGAAAACATACAGGTTGAGATTATTAGTATGATTTCCAAAAAATATTTTCTCAAATTTTCTTGAAAATCATAATGTTATAAAATATCATGAAAACTCAGTTAATTTCTGATTTCCAAGTGTATTAAACATTCTGAAAATGCTGAATGTCAAAATGACAGTGTTTCTTTCTTTGTGTGCCAACCCTCAGAAGGGGTAATAAATTCAAAAAGCACACTGTGCGTCTGTGTGATTCCTTTGAATATGAGTTTAAAAATGAACTTGATGAAATGGAGATAGGATGTGTGCTAAGCACAGTGCAATGTGATCTCATTTAGTTTGTGCAGTCATTTAGGGAAGAGCATTGTTATTATTCACACTTTGTACCTACAAAAGTACAAATGTCTAAAATATTTTCCAATTTACACTATATTATACAGTAAATTTATGGTATAAATCAATATATCTGATCCCAGAATTGAAATATATTTCTACTGCTATATTGCCTCATGTGCCATGCCATTGCTATTTTTACTTCGGTATCTAATATATTATATAATAATAATAATAACAATAATAATTTGTTATATGTAGTATTATATATATCAAGAAGTTATATCTATTCTATATCTCTTTAAAGAGATCTACCTTCTCTAGATTGTAGTGCAGAACTTTTCATTATGATGAAATAATTTATGAGAATAAAATACCTGTGACAGAGGGTTCAGTAAAATTCATATAGGTACCAAATCATACTGGGGAGTTTCAAGAATAATATTGGGACGTTAGCATAAACAATTCCGGAAAAAATTAGATGGAAGACTAACAGATACACGAAGAAAGTACTTTCAGACCGGGCTATGATTAAATGTATCAAACTTAGTTTTAGAGATGATGAATGCTTCTGAGAGTTGACTAGCCACATTGATTTACAAAAATGATATAGAATAAATTAAAATAAAGGGATGAAACTATACTTGATTTGCTTTATTTATTTTGAAATATCTCTGTAGTCACAGAAATGTTTTACTCAATCTTAGAAACATAGACAGGAGGCTAAATGATATTCTTACTAATTATTTCCGATTGTTAAAAATAGGAAGATGTGTGGGGATTTTGGAGCTTGGGATAGTCAGGGAGAGTGACGTGTGTGTAAGGCATAGCCTTACCATTGTGAATAGTACTGGCGTGTGTCAACATGTAAACTGGACTCTGATTGTCTGGCCTGAAACCTTTGTTGGAAAGAAGTCTGGATTGCAACACAAATTGCTAGTTTCAATAAGTGGAAATAATGACTGTCAAAATTGTCAGATGATTATGTCATAACAAAATATATATTATCCATTTTAATGCACAAAAGCGGGTAGTAGACAATTCCTTTCCTTAAGTATTACAACATGTGAATTATATATGTGTTTAGAAAAGGAGCCTTTGTGACTTAGTGGTTACACGTTGGGCTGCTAACCCCCAAGTCAGCAGTTTGAAATCACCAGCCACTATGCAGGACAACGGTTATGCTTTCTACTCCCATGAAGAGTTACAGTTTCAGAAACCCAGGGGGACAATTCTACCCAGTCCTCTAGGTCCTAAGGTCACTATAAGTCAGAATTAATTCGACAACTGTCTGGTTGGTTTTAGAATCCTTTAAAAGAAAGGAAAAAACTATAAATGAATAGAAATTTTATCCAGCATCATAAACATAAAAATAATATTAATTAAATAAATGTTAAAAACTACCAAGGCAGTAATAAATGTCCTCCTAGTACCCAAGCCTAGACCAGATAAAGAGTACAGACTTCATATTCTCACAGATTTGGGGTAGAATTTTTATTTCACCACTGAACTGAAATAAATCTCAAATGAGAAATTTAATAATCATGTCAATAAATCTTCTCTGCTGTGGAAAAGATATGCTGACACCCTTTGAGATTTAAAGGAAGCTGTGTCTGATCAAGTACATGTCCATTGGATGAAAGTCATTCCCACATCACTAATGTCCCACCGGAATTTCTAAGTACTGATTTCTGGTGGAAGTTGGACAAAGGATAAGTAAGACTGAAGAAGAGTTGACACGTTTGAGCTATGATGTTGTGAGATAATAGTGCAAGGATCAAGGACTGTCAGAAGCACAAGGACAGCCAGGGTGCTCCGTAGAAGCAAGGATGATGGAACTTCATTGCATGGACTCTGGGCATGTTGTCAGGAGGGACCAGTTCCTGGGAAAAGATGTTAAGTTTGGTAAAGAGGAGAGTCACGGAAAAAGAGAAAGACCCTCGGTGGCTGCAACGAAGGACTGAAACATAAAAACAATTATGAAGATGGTGCTGGACAAGGCAATGTTTTCTGAAGTTGTAGACTTGGTTGTGGTGAGTTGGCATAGACCACAGCATCTAACAACAACTGCTCTGGGTTATTTTATCTGTGTCTCTGTGTGTGGAATTCATCCAACTGGCATACAGAAATAGTTTAAAAGATGCTATATATATTACCTTAAGCTTTACCTTTTGAAAATATTTTTTAATTTGATATGCTTGTTATTTAGGTAAGTATTTGTTTCAGTGTAAAAAACATGTAGCCAATATTGTTGTACACAGATAATCACAACTTAGTGAAAAGAATGCTTGATTTATTATACTTGTTTTTCTAAGTAAGAAAAAAATGTGGGCAAAAAGTAGTTTTTATCCCCAATGTTAGGACTGGGTCAAAATGCAAACCCATTATCATTAAAGTCTCTTGTGATGTAAAAAGATCATTTTCAGAACTGGCCTTACTCTGTTACAGAAATGCTAGAGGATTTCCAAATAAGAGGGCAGGTGGGGAATTATAAAAGATATTCATTTTTACCATGGAATGTGTTGAAATTAGAATTTCCTATTTATTCTAAGATCAAATTTACTTCCTTGAATTTTCTTGGTATAAAAAAGTTTTGGGGGAAAGTTATGTATTCTTATAGACAAATATCACTGTAGCATCTTCAGAATAACCCTAAAAGATAGTATATAAAACATATCACTCTAAACCAGTGTTGAAAGAAAAATAGAGTAGTTAGTTGATGGCCTTGACCTCTTTGTTCAATGTGAGGCATATATTTTATTTCCCCATTTTAAAAATTCCTGCTCTAAAGACTTATTTTAACATTTCATAGGAGAAGAGAGACTGATGAGAATGTTGTTAAATAATTGAAACTAGTTCAGGAAGCTAGGCAGAGAGATGTTTTTTTTTAAATGAATAGATCAAATTCCAATCTGTATTATTTACACAGCATTCATATTAAGAGGATTTACTATTATCTATCAGGTAATAATTGACTTGTTTACTTTTTATATTTTTAACACTAAGTTATTTGACTGTGCAAATTATGACAAACTATAGATAACACTCTGAATATTGTGAATTTGAGAACAAGTTATTGTGTTCATTTGGGACTTGAGTATAGCCGAAGAGCCAGTCATTCAAACAGATCATGGGAAAGCATATGGTTTAAGATCATGAAAAGTGTGTGTCAAGGTGTGTCCTTCCATTGTACTTAATCAGAATACTAAGTGCTCTGAGAATCTTGGCTATATGAAGAAGAATATGACATCAGCAGGGATAGAAGGCTTATTAACAACTTTTGATGGACTGACGATACCACCTTGCTTGGTGAAGGATAAACTGACTTGAGGCACTTATTGATAAAGACCGAGGACTGCAGCCTTGTGTAGATTAGCACAACTTCAAGAAAATAAGAATCCCACCAAGTGGGCCAATAAACCCAGCATCTTGATAAGCAAGGAGAAAACTTTGAATGTGCCAAGTATTTCATTTTACTTGTATTCAGAACCCATGTCCATGAAAGCAGAATTTCCTATCAATACTTAAACCTATATTTTGATTTTGTACTTTATGATAGAAGTATTCATTTTGCTGTTGTTATGTTTACATGCCACTGAATTGACTTCAACTCATATCAACTATCGTTAGAGATAATATTAACTAGCCTGGCCAGTGGTCTATTCCAATCTATCAATCATGTCACAGCCTGATGATGCTCCCTGGGCGGTGTGGGATTTTCCTAGAGATACACTGGGGACCCTTCCTCTCTCTGCTACCTCACTCCGCTCCCCTTCCTCCTCCCTGGTGCTTCATTGGAATTCTGTGTCTGCTGCCAGGAATGCGCTGCCCAACCCTGAGAGCTGTGGGCACCACAGCATGTTTCTACTAAACTTGGATCCCTGAGACTCCCCACCCACCAGCAAGGGATCTTCTTGATTCCCCTTTCACCTTTCTTAGTCATTGTCTTGCAGTTACACAAACTTGGAAAAGGCTCTGACGAACTCTGGACCCATTGACTTAGGTTGGACTAGGCTGAGATGTGTTCCTGATATAAAGCTCTTCCCACATATATTATGAGTATCGCTGGCTTTGTTCTGCTAGACCACCCACCCAGGCACTGCAACTGTGTCCAGCAGAAGGAAACGCTACCCAGTCTGGTTCCATCCTCAAACCCCTTTCCTCAGTGGGCCCATTCCCAAAGCTGATGGCCTCTCTTCCACCAAACATGATGTCTTCTAGAGCGACTGGTCTCTCCTGACAACACATCCAATGCACATCCAATCCAACTCTGACCTTGTTTCTAAGGAGCATTCCAGCTGCGCTTCTTCCACGAGGATCCGTTCATTCTTCTGATCAACAAGACCGAATATATTGCTACTGAGTTGATTCTGACTTGTGGTGAACATGATAGGATTTTCAAAGTTGTGAATCATTGTAGGAACAGATTCCATATTTCTCCTGCAGAGTGGCTGGTAGCTTTGAATCCTCACACCTGTGGTTAGCAGACCCAAACTTACCCTATTGTGCCAGCACCAATCCATGGGATAATCAGTATTCATTATCAAAATCACACTTCAGTGGCATTGATTTTTTTATTCATTTTCCTTTTCCTTTTTTATTCTCCAGTTGTCACATACATAGCAAGGACCGAAATACCTAACTTTGCTTTGAACAATGTAAAGCATTCTTTGTACTGGATCTGTACCGTGCAATAAGTTGTGTGATTTCTTGGCTGGGCTGCTAGGAGCACTGCTCGTGGGCCAGTCATTTGGAAGAAAAGCTAGAACACTCCTCACAAACATGGATGGCTGGAATACCTCTTGTTTATTTGGGACAGACAACCACAAGAAAGAAAGGGGTACATGTGCATTTTTATAAAAACAGACTTTCTCTGACCTAAATCCCAAACAACTAAATCTGCAAGTCTTGTTTAAGTTGAGGAAAACAAACGAATTAGGAAATTAATATAAGATGAAGTTTTACACTTGAATGAGAAGCCATGGAAAACACATGATATTCTTGTAATTACCAGTGAATAAGAAACTGTACAACTCAACTGAGGCATTCAGTAGTAAGAAATAACTCAATCATTAGAGATAAATATTTAAAACTATGTTTTATTATTTATATATCCATTTTAAGACTCATTAATCAAAATCAATACATACTTAAGGGATAATTTAATAGGGTAAATTAAGCTGGGGAGAAGATATGGAGACAAACAGCAAGTTTAAGCAATAGAATTAGGAAATTACAACCACACATAAGGAAATAAAAAGATAAGAAGGAAGGGAAGTAGCTGAAAGAGAGAAGAGGGGAGAGAGATAAATAGAAAGTGGAGGCAAAAATGGAAGAAGGGGAGGAAAGGAAATGGAAGAAAGAAAAAGAAGCAAGAGAAAACAAGGAGAGGGGAAGTACAGAGGGAAAACTGGAAGGAGGGGAAATGGATATGAATTAAGGAGATTAATGTAAGAGGCTGAAACAACGCAGCAAAGTGGTGAAGAAAGTGGTGAAGGTTGAAAATATGATCCTGAAAACCATGTTAATGATCTTAGAATTTATACTTAGAAAGTTGAAAGTCACTGAAAGATTTTAATTAGGAATTGCATCATGATCCTATTTGTGTTTTACAAACACCTCTCTGATTATCCTCTTATGTACAGATAGGAGCTAATTTCAATCAGAAGCAAGATTTAATCATTGCCTGAATTATTACAGTAGCAAAGAGAATAGAACAAATTACCTAAGTTGAGAAATAATTAAGAGGCTGTATTTCTGGTCTTATTTTGAAATCAGAAGCGATGAATGAGAAAAAGAAAATATTTAAAGGTAAATTCCAGATTTCTATACCAAAAAAAAGTGTTTGATCATTTTTGTGATTTGCTTTTCTTTTCATCTATTGCTATTTATCAAACCACTGCAAGCTCTGTGGAAGTGAACATGAACAACAATTTATTATACTCACCTCTCTTTTAATAGAGCAATCTAGATACTTTTCACCTGGGACCAGTTTTGTGGCTGCGTAGAGTTATTAGTTAGATGTGATTTCATCATGAACTTTCCCTAGCTGGTGTAGCTAGTCGATGCTGGCAGGAAGTAGGATCTCAGCTAGGGATCTTGACCGCTCCAGGTTGTCTGCGCTAACCCATTTCATAGTGGATGGATTCTAAGAACAAACATTTCTATAAAGAGAGTGTCAAATAGAAGGATTCAATGTTATAGACTATCACTTCTGTTGCTTTATATTGACAAGAACTGTGTGACTAAGGTTAATCTACATTTAAAGAGCAGAGAATTAAATGCTATTTTCACTTGGAGAAGTATGAAAAGATATGCAAATATGCAAACTTTTCTTAAATTACTGCAATCAGTCCCCTGGTTTAAAAGTATCTGCATTCCTTCCATAAAACTAACTCAGACACCTTCCAAGAACCACAATAATCCAATCTATTCTTGGCATCTGTCTGAGGCTTGATATCCAAGATTTTATCAAATACACGAGAGTTTTCAACCACTGAGATAGTTAAAGTATATTGTGCCAACCTGACCGATAAACACATGTGGGATTAACTGAAAGGCAGAGAGATAAAAAGCTCGGTGAGCCACCTTTCTAGTCCTCAGGTCTCTTGTTTTCTGATGTTCGGACCAGGATGCGGCTGCCTTAGCCAGTTCCCTGCTTTAGCTGGCAAGGCTCACTTCCTGCAAGACATCCCCCAGGAGAAGCCACATGGACCTACTCTGATGCATCCCTGGGTCCTGGAGAAGCCCTGTGGAGACCCCTACCAGCACTGAGACACACGTTCACTGATTTGGCTTCCTCCTGCTGTCGGCATCATTGTGTGTGTTTTGTGAGATTGAGGAGGTTTGTAGATTGGTGTCAGGCATGTGGGCTACTGTTGGACTTGTGGACTTGGACAGCATTGGGAGGTTTTCTTGATGTGCACTTAGTCTTTAAATAAAGTTCTCTCGTATACATATGAGTTTCTGTGGATTTGTTTCTCTAATGTACCCAGACTATCACAACTACATAATAACTGTAGAACTATTTAAGAACTATAAACATTTTTACTATTGCATTGGCAAAGAATATTAAAAGTACCATGGACTACCAAATGGAAAAACAAACTTGACCTGAAAGAAGTACACCAACAATGCTGCTTCTTAGAGGCAGGGACTTGTCTTAAGGCATGTTTCAGGAGAGACCTGTCCTGGAGAAGGACTCCTGCACAGTATATACCGTAGTAGAGGGACAGTGAAAGAGGGGGAGCCCTGGATGTGATGTATTGACCGTGGCTGTAACAATGGGCTCAAACATGAAAGCAATTGTGAGGATGGCACAGCACTGGGAGGTGTTGCCTTCTGATTTGCATAAGGTCGCTCTGCATCAGATGCAGCTGGACCGCAGTATCACCAACAATATAAGATCTATATTTCTTGTTAGACTTAAGCAGGAAGACTCAGCAGACATGAAAATAATGAGGCATGAGCCCAAGTAATTTAGACGTATTATCAGCAGAGACTAGTCCCTGAAAAAGTCATCATGCTTGCAGTAGAAAACAATGGGGAAAAGAAGATACTTATGGCTATTAGATTTTATGGCAATTTGAAGTCATGTGAAGTTTAAGTGTAGGGGTTGAGTCCAACCTATCATTGAGTTCACAGCTTAATGATCCCTCCTTGAGTGTGTGGCCTTTTCTATAAGAACGACAGTGAAAAACGTAACTCCCTTCCTCTGGCCTTTGGCCCTCCTCCTTGCTGGGACTATGTGTATGTCTCCAGGGGCAGCACCATGTGGGCTGCCAACCTAGAAAGCTGTTGGTACCCTATCATGTCCCTGCCAAACTTGGATTCACTCAACACTGCATCCACCAACCATTGATCTCCCTGCACCCTGCTTAACCCTTCCATGTCATCAGCCTTCAGCTTCATGAGTCTGAAGAGGGTTCTAACCAGCTTCTGAGCAATGGATTTGAGCTGGCCTGGGCTAGGATGTTTTCTTGATATAAAATAACTTCTTGATATAACATTATTTCTTAAACATATATGACTGCACTTAATTTTGTTTCTTTAGACAGCCCAAGTTAATGCAAACTTTAAAAAGAAAGATTGACACAGAGGCTACAACAATGGGCTCAAGCATAGCAACAATTTTATCAAACAGCGATGGTATAACAGGTTGCAATAAATCAGGATCCAAGAACATGAAAGATGCAGGCCCTTTGTACACAGCAGTGTTCCTTCTCAGACATGCTTGCACGCGAGTCTATCCCTGGTTTTCAGTCTGTCAGCCATGTGGCCCCATGTTCTCCTCCCGGCTTGAACAAGTGTTACAAAGTAGTTTAACAATGCTAAAGGCCTAGTGGGCTCCCACACGTCACCTCATACCTAAAGGTACTCAACATTCCTTCTGATTTACTTTGGGAAATCCATTGGTTTTGTTTATTTTCTCACGGCATGAGTTTGGTTCCTCTGGACTCAGCGCACTGGTGCTGGGACTTCTGGTGCCTCTGATATTTCAGGCGGGATCTCACATGTGATCCTTTAGTGACGCTTCTTTCTTGATGGTTGAAGTTCTCTCCACCCGTGCTTCTGATATTACTCACTTTAAAATCCAGAAGAAATGCAAAACTGACTGATTTCCTAATCAGAACCCTATACCCCTTATTTTCATGATGACACCCAATTACTGGGTGAGAGTTACAAAGACATTGGCTTGAAAAGCCATAGTAATTGTGTCGGTGTGCCTTGAAGGAAAGGAGTCATGCATATTTAACAGAACTGTATGTGGCTGACACCAGCCATAAAGCACGGCCAGGTTACTTAGTGATGTTGCATTTAGACTCCAAAATCTGTACATTTTCAGGTCTTGAGCTTCTCATGACAATCTGTGAGTCTATATCTACTTCACACCAAATATTAGCCTCATCAGGAATCAGCTTAGTTCTTAAAATCAACAATTTTAATGACAGAATTCAAATATCATACAATTCAATTGTTTAATATATAGTTAAAGGAATTATGCCAGCATAACCACAAACAATTTTAGAACATTTACTTCATTCTGACTCTTGAAATTATACACAGAGGTACTAAAAAGAACTAGTTTACACTCAACCATTACACTCAACCATATGAGCAAGAATCAATGATACTTAAGGAAGAAGTTCAAGTTGCACTGAAAGCATTAACTAAAATCAAGGCTCTGGAATATGGAAGACAATAAATGATGACAGTGCTGAGGAAGCACTGAAGCTACTTGGCCAACGGACTGGACAAGGTCCAAATTTGTAGCCATTCCAAAGAAAGGTGACCCAACAGAATGCTCAAAGTATAGAAAAATATCATGGATATCATGTACAAGTAAAATTTTGCTGAAGATCATTCTAAATTGGTTGCAACAGTATATCTGTAGATGTTGGACCTTGGCTGAAAGCAGAGAATACCAAAAAGATGTGTACTTGTGTATAATTGACTATGTCAAAGCATTCCACTATGTGGATTACAACAAACTATGCATAGCCTTGAGAAGAAGGGGAATTTCAGAACACTCCATGGTGCTCATGTAGCACTTGTACAATGCATCAAGAGGCAGTTGTGCAAACAGAACAGGGAATATTGCATGGCTTAAATGGGCAATGCTGTGCATTGGGGTTGCATCCTCTCACCATACTTATTCAGTCTGCATGTGGAGAAAATAATCAAAGAAGCTGGATGATATGACAAATGTGACATCAGGATTGGAGGAAGGCTTATTAACAAGCAGCTATATGCAGAAAACACAACATTTATTGATGAAAGGGAGGAAGACATGAAGCACTTGCTGATTCAGATCAAACATCTCAGCCTTTAGTATGGATTACAACTAACTGTAAAAACTAAAATCCTGCCTGGGGGACAGACAACAGAAAAGTGGGTGAATGGGAGACATCTGACAGTGTAAGATATGACAAAGTAATAATAATTTATAAATTATACAGGGTACTTGAGGGAAAGGGGAGTGGGGAGGCAGGGGAAAATGAGGACCTTATACCAAGGGCTCAAGTAGAAAGCAAATGATTTGAGAATGATGAGGGCAACAAGTGTACAAATGTGCTTGACATACACTGGAAGTATGTAAGGGTTGTGATGAGTTGAATGAGCCCCCAATAAAATGATTTAAAAAACAAACAAACAAAACCAAAATCCTTACAATGGGACCAATAGGTAATATCATGATAAATGTATAAAATATATAATTTGTCAAGGATTTCTTCCTGTTTGGATCCATAATCAAGGCAGTCGTCAAGAAATCACAGTATCTATTTCATATGGTAAATCTACTGCACAAAACCTCTTTGGAGTATTGAAAAGCAAAGATGACTCTTGGAGAACTAAGGTACAACTAGTCAAAACCCTGGTATTTTCAATTACCTCACATGAGTGTGAAAGTTGAATATTAAATAAGGACGACCGAAGATGGACCGATGCATTTGAATTATGGTGCTGATGATGGACAGTGAAATCACCATGGACTGCTGAGTGAACAAACCAACTAGTCTTTGATAAAGTACCATTAGGAGGCTTCTTAAATTTAATGAGAGTGAGACTTCATCTTATAGACTTTGGACATGTCGTCAGAAGAGACCAATATCTGATCTTTTGTATGCTTGGTAAAGCGGAGGGCCAGTGGAAAGGAGATGATTGACAGTCACTCAACACTGGGATCAAGCTCAGGAACAATTGCGAGGAGGACTCAGGATCAGACATTGCTTTGTTCTGTTGTGTGCAGGGTTGCTCTGGGGGCACCACCTTAATGGCACCTATCAACAACACCTGCACACGGTGTGATATTTTCTAAGTCCATCCATGTCATGAGGTTCTTCATGGTTTCTTTTTACAAATGTATAATATTCCATTATATATATATATATATATATATATATATATATATATATATATATATATATATATATCTCAGAGTATCTTTATCCAGTCTTGAATTCACAATGTTTAGGCTCTTCTAACTTCTTGCTGTCATGAACTGTGCTGCAATGAATATGAGGGAGTATCTGTATCTTCATGTTGTCTTTGCAACTTCTTTGGATATATATATATATATATATATATATATATATATATATATATATATCCGACAAATATATTATAGGATCATATGGGATTTATATTCCCACTTTGAGTAATGCCATATTACTTTCCATGATGGTTGTACAGATTTACAAACTCATCAGCACTGTATAAGAACTTCAAAATTTCTAACATCATCAATTACCTGAACATATCAAACTCTAATATTTGCTGAACTATATTCCTAGCTATAATATTCCAAACATCAGTAATATCATTTCAAGAAAATAACACAAATCACACCGCCAATAGAGAAAAAGGAAGAGAAAAGAAATTCAATAGGGTAATTTGCTTAAAAGATCTTGCAAGTAAAAGAATTGGTAATTAACTCTTCTTGAGTATTTTAACTTATGCAGATGTAGGTTATATAATCACTGCTTTATTAGCGTGCATAGATTGGATGCCTTCTTAAGGCATCTGTACATTTTGTGCTTCACTGGCAGTATAGGACTCATCACTACGGTCTGCATAAGAAAACTCTGTTTTGTGTTTCACTGATAGAAGAAAATTGCACACTAAATGTTTAACAGAAGAACTATTTTTGAGTTTAACATCAAGACTAAAAGTGTTCAGTGGAGTGTGAGTTTGAAGTTCTCGTTCTCTAGATTCGTCTTCATGCCAGAGAAAGGAAGCATGCCAAGATAACAAGCCTGCGTGGATTTTCCAGTGATGTGAATCAATTAAAATTCAGGAGGAGAGGAAGCAAAAGTCCAGAGCAATTTATTAATTTGTTTACAGCTGTTTGAATATGTAATATGAAAAAGTAGTTTGGGGAATAGCTCTAGATTGGGGAATATATTGATTTTAATGATTTTGCTCACAGAAATAGACAAGTGCTTTTGATGTATGAACTGCTACACTGTAACTTGTTTAAGCTATTGATTCATGTGCTTTGATGGAGTTGTCTGTACCTGCTGTTGAGGGACTGACTGAAAAATGAGATGCCATGTCAATGGAATAAAGGGTATATTTAAATGTGGAAAGTGCTGGCTTTTTCTTTTAGTTTAGTTTATTGTTTACTTGGCTAAAGAATTTTCAGCAGGAAGAACTGTATCTACTTTTCAAAGGGAGTGAAAACAATACAGCACAAATAATAATAGAATCTGCTCAAAAATACTTGCGGAAGTTATAAATTAGACCTTTTGTTGCTATATGTAATATCTTGTGATAAATATATGACTTAGTTATCACAAAGACAAATAAATGAGATATTTTAAAAAGCATATTCGATGTTAAAATATTTACACTTCATTTTTAACAACATAACAGGATACGTGCCATGTTTCTTACATTACAAACATAGAAATTATTTTTCATTTTACTTACTTTTCAAATTACTTACCACTTTAACAAAGTGGTATTTGGTTGAAGGTTGGGTAGAATTCAGAAAAAAAATAAAATAATAGTTTTGGAATATACATATTAAAATTATTTATTTGAATTTATTTTTTGAAGTTTAATAAATATACCATAGCAATCGAAAATTCCTTATAGAGAGTAAAATGATTTTCAAAATAGTTTAACTGTGACTTAGAAGAGTTAAAAATTGCCTGGGCCAAAGGTTTCAGTCCAAGATTTCCATCCAGACAATGATGACACAAAGGAACTCTCTTGTGGGTTTCCTAGACTTGAGCTGTTTACTGGAGTAGAACACTCAGATGTTCTCCTTCAGAGCTGCTGTTGGTTTTGAACTACTGACTCTGTGGATCACAGTGAAAGGCATAATCACTACAACACTGAAGCTCCCTATGAGGCCACATATATTCTTGGCACATTAGAATACTTTGAGTCTTAGTTGAAGTTCTCACTAACTTGTGTCGTTCTAGTATGTAGTCCATTCTTAATGTTTGTTACATGGTATTTTGCTAGAGAGAGTTTCTTTCATAATGTACAATTGTTGGTAGGTACTATCAAAACTATTCCAATTCTCAAGCGCCTTTCACAATAGCAGAAATTTTTCAAAATCTAAATTTTCATCACTGGGAGAATGGATTAATAAGCTTGGTGCATAGACTAAATTAAATACTATGCAATATTAAAGAATAATAGTTAATCTGTGATATATCTCATGACTGGAAGAACTTGGATGACACGATACTGAATGAAATTAGCTAATCACAAAAGAACAGATAGTATGTGATATCACTATTATAACAGGTCAAGAAAAGATTGTCATGCTCAAAAAAACATGATTAAAAGGGAAGTCTATATAAGATAAGAATGAATGGATGCAGAAGAAGACGCAGAGATGTTGGGAAAAGTTAAGTACAGTTGGAGTAAATATTGTCATGGAACCAATTTTGAAAGAGTGGTGAACTCTGAGTAGATAACGCGTCTGAAGTACGGTGATGAAGAAGAATATTCCAAGTGTCATGGACTCCTAAACGGACAAACGGATCTGTTTTGGGAGTAGTATGGCCAGAAATCCTTAAAGACAGGTATGTAATGAACAAAAAGCAAGACTTTCTCTTACTTATTTTGGACATATTGTAAGGACAGACCAGTTGCCCCTCCACCAAAGTGGAGAGGCAGCAAAAGAGATGAACTCCCTCCATGAAATTTAACAGAATTCAAATCACTAACGGGACCATGCTTACTAGCTGGATTGATACTGGTGGAACCCTTAAATCCATGGCACTTTGCTACCCTTCAGGCCTGGAAATGAACTCAACATTGGTTTAGAATAATCAATTAGTTAACCTAAAAATTAAAAAAAATATTCAAAACCAAATTTTAGAATACTATGAAAGAAGTGGGAACAGGAAACAGAGGGGGTATGTGACATAAGTGATAAGGTGATTGCAGTTGATGGATTGGAACAAATGTTCATGGATTGTTGAAAATAAAATTAGTGATCTGTTCTGCAAACCATCATCCATATCACAATACAAATTTAAAAAAAACGAGACATATGTATACCTAGATGGAGTGTATGTTATGACCTAATATTTTCACACTATGATTTTTTGTTTAATGAAGTTTTCTATGATTTTAGCAATATTTTATAATTTATTCTTATATCTAATGAATACATGTGTTTTCATAATTCTAAACATTATAATACCTTTATACATGTAATCCATAGTTATTTTGAAGTAAGATATTAGGAGACAAAGGGAAAAGATTTTCCCAGCTCACAGTGGCCCTAGGTGCCACACAAAGTGCTGCCTGCCTAGCCCCTGCCAACCTCGCCACGCTTACTGCGCTTGAGCCCACTGTTGCAGTCACAGGGCCATTTCGACTCTTTCCAACTCTTCTCATCTTAACTGACCATCAAAGGTACCATCGGATGTCAGATTTACCAACTCCAGCGGTTGATCTCTTCTTGATGACGTGTGCAAGGTACATGAGAAAAATCCCCATCTTCACTTCTAATAAACAGCCTGGCTATACTGCTTCCAGGACAGATTTGTTTTTTTCCTGGCCTTCTATAAGAGATTTAATGTTCTTCTCGAACACCATATTTCAAATGCATCAATTATGCTTCAGTTCTCTTTATTCGCTGCCCTGCTTCTTCCTTTTTAGTTTTCCAACATTATGTATTTGAATATTTTTGTACAATGCTTTTTATATACTTGCACATTTGGGTACAATGCATTAAGCATATTTAATAGTTTGCTTATATAACTGCCCTTTGGAAGCTTCTGTTCCTCTCTTTTTCATGGCTGTTTCTTCTCTTTGCTTTAGTTATTATATATTCTGATCAAGTTACAGGGTCCCTATTGACATCTTCCTCCCCACTCTTATTCTTTGTGGTTTAAATTCCACCCCCCTTCATATATGGTGTTTTTGAAATCTGTTCACAACTCTGCTGGGCTTCAGGCATTAGTTCAGTGCTTGCAATCTAATCTTGTGATTGCCTATAAGATCAGGTGAACTGTACTCAAAGTTGCATTCTCGCTCTCGCCCTGGTTTAAATATTGCTTAGCTTCAGCTGAAATCTCTATAAGAGCAATCAATAGAGTCTTCTGTAGCTGGCACTGGCCTTATTTTGACAGGTGTTGTCTATTGGATTTCTACATATTCCAAAAATCAAGGTCTTTTTTTATAGTCTTTGTGCAAGTTTCTGGAAAAAGATATTTGCAATAAATAATGTTTTCTGTTTCAAAATTCTATAATGTGATCTCTTGCATCATTTCCATGACCAAAGGCATATATTCAAACTGCTGTTCCATTTCTTTCCAACTTTAACATTCCAACACTAGTAATTATTTACACACCTTGGTTGAATGTTTTATGACTTCAGATGGGAGAAATTGGTAAAAACTGAGATTTTTTTCATCCTTGTTTTAATGACTGGTTGTTCTGTTAGTTTGTCACACTATGTTGGTTTATGAGTTGCTGTGACAATGGAAGTTATGTCCCCTACACGTCACCCCATAGGTGAAAGGTTTCAATCCTGCAGACTAAAACAAAGAAGAAGAAAGAAGCGGTCCACTTCTAATAACTAGTCAATTACAACGTGGTGAACAACAATGGAACAGTGTAAGAAGATTGTTCCATTAAGTTGGTAAGCACCGAAAATACAACTGACAAAAAACTGCCTTCTCAAAGTAGAGTTGACCTTAATGATATAGATGGAGCAAAGCATTCAAAACTTCTTTTACAGATATGGCATGCTCAAAATGAGAAGAAACGGCTGGAAAATCCATTAATAATCAGGTCATGGAATAAGGAAATATGGACATATAAATATTGGAAGTTGCCAACAATGAAAATTAATGAATACAAATCAATATCCTAGCATTAGTAAACTGAAATGAACTAGAATTGGCTATTTTTTAATTATACAAGCATGTGGTATACTATTATAGGAATTAGAAATATATATATGTGTGTTTGTATATGTACAGTATATATTGTATACATATTCTGTATATTGTATATGTTGTTATATGTGTGTGTGTGTACAATCACATATATGGAGACATGAAAGTGCTTGTAGGAAAATGAAATTAAAAGATAATGAAAAATTTTAAATCTTTATTTTTGAACTTTCACAAGGAAAAGGAGAGTATCCTGAGGGCAGCTAGAGAACCTAACCAACATTACAAAAAAATATTAACCAGATCACTATAAATAGAGAATCCACAAAAGCAGACAAAATTGAGAGCATCAGACAGGAAAACACCACTGAGAAGCCAATACAATGAAAGCAGCACTCAAAACTACACAGAAATAGACAAGAAAACAGACACCGATACACAGACATACATGCGCACAAACTAAAAGGTGTGTGTGCAAGAAGGCAAACACAAACACAGTAAAATCACTGAATGTCAATGGATTAAATGCACTGAATGCACTAATAAAAACAAAGAGTAATGGACCAATAAAAACAAAAGGTAACAGACTGGATTAGGAAACAAGATCTATCTACATGTTGCCTTCAAGAGACATACCTGAAACTCATAGACAAAGAATTGGCTAAAAATCAACAGATGGAAAGAAATCTAACAAGCCAATGGAAACCATAACAAGGCAAGAGTGGCTATATTGATCGCTGATAAATTTGATTTTAATTCAAATAACATAATGGGAGACAAGAGTGGACACTACATAATGATTAAAGGAACAATACAAGAGGAACATATAAATTCAAAAAATATACAAAGAGGTACTCCCCCAAAAGACCAGAATTTTTTTTCAAAAAGTATGTATTTTAAATATTTTTACAAAGCAACCTTATGAGCATCAACATACTCTCTATTACAATTAATACATTTGTCAAATCTGCAATTCCATTCTTGGAAACATTTTTCAAGCATATTTGGATGAGTGACCGAACCTCCCTCATTTTTTTCTTTACCTTTTCTACATCATCAAATCGCTGTCCTGTTATGTCCCTCTTCATTCGCAGAAACAAAAAAGAAGTTGCATGGAGCTAGGTCAGGTGAGTCAGGTGTGTGGGCAAGAGAAGCAAAAACTGGTTCACTAGATGGCTGCCTGAGCAGGTGCATTTTTCTGTTGGCAAACCTGTCTCCTGCCCGCCATGGAAATCCAATAAAAGGGCCTTGAAATACAAAAAAAAAAAAAAAAAATCAGGCCTTTTTTTGTTTGTCACATAGCGATGCAATCTTTTCAGAACTTCTAAATAGCTTAATTAATAATCTGACCCGGTGGAATGAACTCCAAATGCATTATCCCGCTCCCAGCAAGAAAATCAAATGAACATTGTCTAGATCTTTTATTTCACTTGAGGATTTTTTGGGGGTGGAGTGATGATTGTGTCTTCCACTGGCTTGACTGATGTTTGCTTTGGGGGTCTAAGAATTGCACCATGTTTCGTCAACAGTAACAACCATGGGAAAAAAGTCCCAGAGCTGTTCTTTCAAAGCAGGACATGTTTCCACTTGACACTCCTTTTCCTAGTCAGTTGGAACCTGAGGCACAACATTAGCAGTGACCGTTCTTATTCCCAAATCTTCCATTAAATTTCACTGGACTGAGATCCAAGATATTCCAAATAACTTCCCCTTCTCTGCTCTGGTCCGTCCTTGGTCTTTGAACGCAGTGCACGGATTCTGTCAACACTGTCATCCATTCAGGAAGTTAACAGGTGTCCAGAATGAAGTTCGTCGTCAAACAACATTTTACTTTTTTTTGAATGAGAAAAACACTCTTATACTTGAGGTATTTTTTGTTTTTTTTCCATAGTGCTGTCCTTTAAGCTGTGTTCAACATCACCACAGCTTCTGTGGCATTTTTCCTGAGCAGGAAACAAAATTTCAACAGCTGCACACTGTTCTCTTAAATTGGCCATCACAAAGAGCAAGGTGTAAGTAAAACTGCTTTTACAAAAAAATTCCTTGTGACCAGAGAAATCTTTGAAGATGATGCCTTGGTGTATTTAAGAGAGAGTTGCTCAATCCTCACTTATCTGGAAAAAAAACATGTACTATGAAAGCTTTGCGCCATGGAGGTTTTTTGTTTATTTTTTTTTCATTTTCTTCTTCTTTTTTTCTTTCCCTTTTTCCTTTATTTTGGGCAGGCGTATCCCTCATATAAAAGCCCAATGAAAGGTCCTTAAAATATATCAATCAAATACAGAGTTTAAAACAGAAATAAACCTCTAAGCAGTAATAGTAGACTTCATCAAAGCACTCTAATACAGATCATTCAGAACAAAATTCAATAAATAAATAGAAGAGCAAAATCAACCAGCTTAAACTCCTAGACAGAACACTGCACCCAACCAAAACACAGTATACACTCTTCCCAAGTGCACTCGTTACATCCTCTAGCATAGATCAAATGTTGGGTAACAAGGCAAACTTCAACAAATTAAAAAACATAGCTATTCTACAATCCATTTTCAGATCAGAATGCTATAAAACGGAAATCAACAATAGAAATAACAAGAATATAAAAAGAAAATGGAACTTTTAAAACAATCTGCTGGACATATTTTATATATTGCTGACCTTCATATAATTTTACTTAAAGATTTAAACAATTTTGTGTCTAATGAAGAATTAGTAATTGACACTATTAGATATTGGGGAGAAATCTCTAGAAAAATCTGCTGTTTTGCATTATTTGTGCCTCAATGAAAAGAACATGCATTAATAGCAAACGGCCTTGGAAATTAGAAGTACTCTATTTCTCTACGGAGATTTAAAACTGGAATTTCCTAGCGATGCCTTTCCTATTCCTTTATCTAAAGACATTTCCCTATATTCCATAGAGATAAAAACCTAAAACTCTTCCCTGTAAGGAAGTAATCTTTCTTTCGTATGGTAAAATGACCAGCTGAGTACCATGAACTTCAGCATCTCCTAATTTTAGGAATCATTTCCTATGTTACACTCCAATGCACACACAGGTAATAGCCATCCATGATCACAGAAAATGTTGCTCAGCTGCTTTTTTCTTGTATCCTGTATCCCTCTGTTGAGAGATAGAGAAAAAAAGAGATTATGATATTCTAACTTATTAGCCTACAAATAATGTAAAATCTTCAGATTTTTCCAATTGAGCAACAAAACTAATATTTATTTAACAAAACAATATTGGATAATAAGTCCTAGAATTTTATCTTTGTTATTTTTAATGTGTGGTATGCCAAATAATCCAACACTTGTCCATCGGTTTATCATACTGTGATGACTAGTGTGTTGTGATGCTGGAAGTTATTTCACTGGTATTACAAATGTGAACAGAGTCATGGACGCAGTAGTCATGATATCAAAAGACATATTCCACAAGGGATTTCTGCAGCATCAGACTCTTTACAGTATTGAGAAACACAGGAGTTATGTTAATGTCTCCGTGCTCCTGACACAATGGATACTATTTTCAGTCAACTCATATGTGCTTGAAAGGTGGCCATTGAATAAGGAAGACCAAATAAGAATCAGTACATTCCAGTTGCAGGGTTGGCTAAGAATATTTTAAGTGCCATGGTCTGCCAAAGAATAAACCAGTCTCTCTTGGAAGAAGTCCATCTGAGTGCGCCTTGAGTCAGGGACAGCAGGACTTATCTTACAAACTTTGGGCAAGTTGTCAGGTGAGATCAGTTGCTGGAGAAGGACTTTGTAAAGTAGAGGGGCAGTGAAAAATAGAAAGGCATCAAAAAGATTGATTGATACAATAGCTGCAACAATCGTCAGAGCATAGGAACACTTAAGAGAATGAAGAAGGATCCAGCAGTGATTCCTTTATGTACAGAGTCTCCATGAGTCAGAACTAACTCGGGGTTGCCTTAGCAACAATGACAATGCTGAACAATGACCATCCTTCCCAAATATCCACACGCTTATTTCCAGAGTCTATGAATGTGTTTTATTTCATGCACCCCTTCCCCATGGTCCTCAGAAGATTAGGCAGATGCTTCTGAGATTGTGAGGTGGAGAGAGCAAAATGTATGTCATCATAAAATATAAGAACCACTGATGAAACTGAGGGCCAGCTGTTGAAACGCTGACCATAGTGTTGGTGGCTTGTTACCAGCAAAGGGAGGAAGATGAGGCTGTCTTTTCCTGTCAAAATTTACAGTCTTGAAAGCCCTATATAAGTTCATTATGAATCTGAATCAACTTGTTGTCAGTAGTTTTATTTTGATTAAGTTACAAGAGAATGTCTGTTCATTAAAGTCTCTCATTTTTGATATTTCTGTTATTGTAGTTACATGATCTGGTGTCAATTTGGGACTTGAGAGGATTAAGAGTGAAGGGGTGGGGTCTAGTCTGTCAATTGAGTCACAGCCAATGAGGCCTCTGTGGGCCTGGCCTTCCACTGAGAATTCTGGGAAAATACCAGATTTCCTCCTTGAAGGCCGAAGACACACTATCTCTCTGCCCACTTCTTTGGAGACTCTCTAGTGACAAGGCTGACTCCCTGTGAGACTTCCCTGAGGAGAAGTCACATGGTCCTACCCTGATGCAATCAGACTCTGAAGCCAGAAAAGTCAAGTAGAGACCCCTGACAATGCTGAGATGCTTACAGCACCACTGGATCCAAAGACTTTCTACTCACTCACCTGTGATAACTGCATGCATTTCATGAGTCTGAAGAGGACTTTATAGATCGGTATCAGACATGTGGGTAATATTGGACTTATGGGCTTGGACTGAATTGAGTTGGGATGCTTTCTTAATGTACAATTACCTTTTATATAAAACTCTCTGTTATACACATATGCGTTTCTATGGATTTGTTTCTCTATTCTACCTTCTCTTAGGGATTCAATCCCTAAGAGAATAAAGAAAGGTATAATTAAAATAGATTTACATGCAGACTAAAATGAGAAAAAGTATAATATTTTCTGCTTTTTATATTTGTCTGTGTATAGCATTATATTAATCTAATTCTAAATAATAAATATTTAATGTTTATTGCAAACTTGATAAAAACTGTAACTTTATTTTTCTCAAATATTTTTTCATAGTAGCAACACTTCTTCTTGATTAATAAATATCTTGATATTCTTCTGAATAAAGCATGATCTAAATTTCAACTCTTCATATTGAGGTAAATATCTTGGCTATAGGAATAGCTTTGATTTCTCTTAAGAGAACCAATATACGGCAACTTCCTGAAACTATTGAAAGTGTCTATTACTTAAACAGAGAAAATAAGTATGAACAGATATTTTATAACAAGCATGAAACTAAAACTATTCTATTTCCTTGTGTTCTATGTTGTGAGATTTAGAGACTTCTGACTTTCACCACATTGTGAGTCATCGGAGAACTGTCTGAACCTGCCAGCCTTTGTTGGTCATGGGAAGGCGGTTATCATAACCCGAAGATGAGGCTGCAAGTTGAAGTACAACAGCAAGAACCATGACCGTGGTGACATTATTTTAGGCATTGAATTAAGTTTTGGGAAACCAGAGCTATGCTTGGACTTTTTCATTACTTGAATCAATGAAATCATTGTTTTTGTTCAGGCTAGTCTGAGAAGGCTTTTATATTACTTAGAGCACCTTGATCTAGCTTTCAATATTTCACAAATGCTGTAAGATCCTCTACAACATTGCTTTTATTGCTATGTGTTCTTCATAAATTATTTTTATGTGTTTTATAACAACCATAATGCTTATAATGCTGAACTAAATATATGAAAGGAAACATTTATACTATATTTGTATAAATTATGAATTGCAAGGATGGCTTAAAGAAAAAAATGTTTGACTTCAGACCATCATCTCATCAACACCTCATAGAAACCTGTGTTTGAATATCCCTAATTTAAGGTAATAGAAGAATAACTATTACCTATTCTCTCACAATATAAAATAAATTTAATATTATGAGGAACTAGCATTGGTGAGCTGTTAGGAAAAATACAGATTTATTGCTCATAATAATGTAATTCAATAAGAAAGAAATGGACATTTATTTTTTTTAAGATGTGCTACTAAGAAACTAGTGAGGTGGTTATCTCAATACTTCTACTATTTTCTTAATCTCAGTAGTGTGACTTCTTCAAGTTTGGACTCTACATATAAAATTTCCTATATCCTTTGTGGTACTTACTTATACTGTAGTTTAACTCCATGTGGTGATACTCATTTTCTTGGTAAGGAATGGAGCAATGAACAAGTAATTGTAATAAAAGAATTATGACTACTGTATTAAAACTGAGGAAAACAACATTTTTCTTTCTCCTGATATTGATAAACTGAATTTTAACTCTTTAAGAGAAAACATATTGACAGAATAAGCTTAGAAGAATAGCAAAAATAAGAGATACAGAAAGGTATGCGTGAGATCACTAGCTGATCTATTTCATTGATCCTCTAAGCTTTGTAACTAATCATTATTTATGCAGTTAGTTTTTTCTACCCTAACCCTAAATATGCAGTTATTTTTAATACAGCTATTATTGGAGTTCATTTTTGTCACTTGCCAGATAATATAATATTTAGTGTTACATACAATGTCATTTCTACTAAATGTGCTGATATTCATTGAGTGAGTGCAAGGGCAGTACATTTATTTATTGTGGCTCTTCTCGCGTGAGTTCCTGAAACTCCCACTAAAGGACCTTTGACTGCATAGATCTGGATGAGCCCCTGGTAGGAAGACACAGATAGGCTTCACCTGTGAATAATTAACAGAATTTATTCTGATTGCCATTCCGCTGGGTATTGAGTCCTCTGAGCAGCAGGAAGATGGAAATCTCAACACCAGCAAGAGCCAAGATTTGAGCAGTCAACCTTCTTGCCCCAGAAGACAGTTTTGACATCTGAGGAGTGGCTGACAGAGGAGCAGCAGCAGCAGAACCAGGAGGCAGCGCATGGGACAGGTTAGTGGATTTCCCAGCAGCCCACAGGGCAAATAAAGCTTAGTGTTTGGGGGAAGAAGGCTGGCTTGTGGAATGGCGAGGCACTTAAATAAGGAGCTGGGCTTGCTGACTCATGGTTATTGAGCTGAGTGCTTTCAGCTGTGGCTTCCTAAGGCACTTCCTTTGGGCAATGGGATTCGCTGGCCCATGGAAATGAATGCCTTAGGGTTTAGGCTTACAGTAGAGTGGCATGCCCTTTGGGCCTTTTCAGCAGCCTTAAAACACTTCGTGAAATATCCTTTTTGAACATATGTATCCTAAGCATATCTCACTTACCTTTTACCCTGTTGACTTTCTTAATAAACCTCATTTTGGTAAGCATCATCTGTGAGTGCCGTGTGGCCACTGAAATGTCTTATAGATCCAGGTAGCTGAAAAGCACAGAGCGCTGTGGGAGAGAGAAATAAAAAGAGTGTTGGCTTTCTCCTAAGATATACCTAATTTCATTAGTACCTTGCTCTTTCCATAAATTGTAAGTAATTTCTTTGATTTTCCATTTTTGACTTGAATTTCAGTTTCAAATAGATAAGTAAATTATCAAAGATAAAACATTTTCTCTAGTCAACAATGAACAAACTATGATATATAAGTTAATCTTAGTTTTTAAGATTATTAATTACTTCAAAATAAAGCCAGACAAAAATTCATTTACTTAGCCTCATTGCAATTGTTAAATATTATTTTAATAGTTGAAATATTATTTTAATTATACTATGAAGATTTAATAATGAAATATTACAACTTTTATTTTTTTAACCATTCTATTAGGGGCTCATACAACTCTTATCACAGTCCATGCATCCATCAATTGTGTCAAGCACATTTGTACGTATGTTGTCATCATCATTCTCAAAACATTTGCTTTCTACTTGAGCCCTTGGTGTCAGCTCCTCATTTTTCCCCTCCCTCCCCACCGTCTCCTCCCCCATGAACCCTTGATAATTTATAAATTATTTTTATTTTGTCATATCTTACACCATCTGACATCTCCCCTCACCTACTCCTCTGCTGTCCATTCCACAGAGAGGAGGTTAGATGTAGACCTGTAATCTGTTCCGCCTTTCTCCCTGTCCTTCCCTCCACCCTCCAGGTATCGCCACTCTCACCACTGGTCCTGAGGGGTTCTTCTGTCCTGGGTTCCCTGTATTTCCAGGTCCTATCTGTGTCAATGTACATCCTCCAGTCTAGCCAGATATGTTAGGTAGAATTGGAATGATGATAGTGGGGAAGGGGGGGCAGGGAAAGCATTCAAGAACTAGAGGAAAATTGTATATTTCATTGTTACAACTTTTATTTTTATCATTGTTGGTTAGTTGCCTTTTTTGGTAATACATCCCATTTTTCTCATAACATAGAGTCCTTAAACCAAAGATTCTCAAGCTTGATTTATATAAGAATCATTTGCAATCTTAGAACTAGAATGTCTATTGCATACAGATGGTGGTGATATGAATAAGTATTTGGCTGCTAACTGAATGGCCGGTAGTCCAAACCGACCTGGACAAATGTTTTTGTAAAGATTACAGCCTTGAAAACTTTGTGGTACATTTCCACTCTGCTATGTGGGACTTTATGAATCAAAACTCAATTTGAAAGCCCCCTAAAAACCAAGACCATATTAACATACATCATAGTCAAAATTTTGTATAGTCATTTAGCTTAGTCATTTGTCTGTGAAAGTGCCATAAGTATTTTTTTATCTAGCCAGTATTGTAAAGCCCTGGTTTCGTCCATCATCTGACATTTCAGGATCTTCTAAATGTTTTTCTAGTTAACTCTTTTAAAATAAAAACATAAGTATAAATAAAAAACTAACTGCCAGTAGAGTCAATTCCAACCATAGATGCCACATAGTGCAAAGTTGAACTGCCCCTCTGCATTTCCATGGCTCTGAATCTTTACCAAAGCAGATAGCCTTGTCTTTGACCTGCTGAGTGACCTGTGGGTTCAAACTGCTGACCTTGCAGGTATTAGCCCAGAGGATGGCCTACCACATATATATGTAGTGGATATACATGCTGTTGATGTTAGGTGCCTTTGAGTTTGGTCCTACTCAGAGAGACCTTATATACAACACGGGAAACATTGCCCGGTCCCAAGACATCCCACAATTCTGGATTTTTGAGCCCATTGTTTGAGCCCCTTGTGGCAGACACTCTTATTTAAAGGAATTATATCATTTTATAGTTATTTTAGCAAAGGGTGAATATTTTAAAAACAGTATTCAAAATAGTCTTTTCAATGTGATACTTAGTCATCTGAGTCCTGTCTCTAGAACATCAGATGTGTTGTACCAGGGGAGAAAAATCAACCCTTTCAAAATTTACATAAAATACTTTTTCAATCTGTTCCTACATCTATGTTTGAAATCTTAATTTTAAGAATAAATATCACCATGGTCAACTGGAAAAATTTAGGATTTGAAAAAAATCTCCCCCTTAGATTTTTGCTCCTGTTTCATTTTTGCCCTCAAGTTATGTTCTCTACAGAGCAGCCAGAGGCCCGTTTTGAACATATAAATCATTTCATGTTGTTATGCTTTTCAAAACCTTCCATATCTCCTCATCAGTCAAAGAGTTCACAATCTCCTTGAGGTTTCACATGATGCAGCCACTGAAGCTGTGGGCAAATTAGCATAGACTATGTGACGGAAATGTGATCTTGATGTCAGTAGTTGACTTTCACAGAAACTGAGGTTTGTTATGCTCAGAACTCTATTCTGGAAAACGATTCACAGGTGAATTTTCCTTTGTAATGCTGATGTAATGCAATCTTGCTACAAAGACTATGATTCTTTGTATGATGAATTGATGTGTGAGACATTATCAGCTATGATTCGGCAAAGCATTGATAAGGACCTACACACACATTTGTGAAGGATCCTTGGTGCTGTAAAGCTTCGCAAGTTGGACATCTCACTACATGGTCATGGGTTTGAGCCCGTTAGCTGCTCTGTGGGAGAAAGATGCATCTTTCAATCTGTGTCTCAGCGGTCTGTCCGCTCAAAGGTGCAGTTCTCCTCTGCCATAGAGGGTTTCCATCACTCTGCGTAGAATTAATGGCAATGAATGCATTTTGTCTTTTTTTTAAATGTACATTGGTGTTTTAAATTATCTTGGCATGCTTCCTTTAACTATGATAGAAAAATAAAATAAAATACCAATTGCCATCAAGTTTAATTTAATATCTAATGAAGTAGTGCCTTATCTACTAGAATACTATACATGAGGATTATCAGAATATTTTCTTACAGTTCCTCTGAGCAGGTTCTCACTACTGATCTTTCTGTTAACAATTGAGCGCTTCTCCATTTATGAGCGACTTCCTTAGATGCCTCCTTCTTTTGAAGTGAGACAGCAATGCACAAGCATGTGATAAAATTAGAGAATTTGAACAGATATGGGTGGAAGAAAGGAGCATAAGTAAATTGGCTACAATATCTTCTTTTGTTGAAAGAAGAATGCTACCGTTTGCTTCCAGAATGCTTTATGTTCTCAGAAACCTTAAAGAGCATTTCTGCTTTGTCTTTAGGATCACAATTAGTGGGAATCAGCTCAGTTGCAATGGACGTTCTTGTCTTGTGTCTTAGAAATTGATAAACAGTTGAGTAGAGTCAGCCTCAGCAGGAGCGCCCATGAGTGTTTCTAGTGCTGTAAGTAGACACAGAAGCAAGGCTACTCTTTTTCCCAAAGAAAGATTGGCAGGTTCCAGGCACAGCCCTTTCAGTTAGCAGCTCAGTGCTTAAATACTGTGTTACTAGAGATCTTTGAGATGGACCCATTCAAGCATCTTTCTCTTCATTGTTTGGGTTCTGGTCATCTCAGCCCTAGCTGTCCACACTATCACAATTGTTATCAGCAGCAAGCTTGTGAGTCCACACACGCCTCCCTATACTTTAGCCAGCCAGCCCTGGAGCTAATTCAAGGAGCTAGCTCTTCTTCTTCTCTTTCATCCTTAGTGTCTGCATGTCACATGAATGAGTACCAATAGAATGTGTCCAATCAATTCATCTCGTCATTGCTGCATTGTCCACTGCTTCCAGTCAATATGTGAAGCCAGGTGGTTGCTGCAATGACGGGCTCTAATCAGGGAGCTCCCTGAGTTCCTTTAACACGCATGCCTACAATGGGACTCTTTCTGCAGGGGACAGAACTCCCCTGCCTCCATCAAAGCAGCCCATGGTGAACTGCTTGCTCAATCGTTTTCAAAAACCAAGCAGTCTTTTCTTTCCGCATGACTTCCCTTCAAATGTGTAGCTCCTGTTTCCCCAGAAGTTCTGAATGGGGCTAGGTTTGTTGTTTTGTTGTATTTTTTATTTTTTTTGTCAAAACCCTTTGGCTTCAAGCAAAAACCCTTTTCTTTTCAATGATTTTTTCAGGTCTGTTTTAGCGCGTCTGATCTAATGCATGCTGAAGGTGGATTTACAAGCTCCGATAATGATGGCTAATATCTTGTAATTATGACAGATTTCCTATATGATAGTGTCAGATTGGAGGAATACAAACCTTAACCTTTTAAATAATACCTACATTCAGTAATCGTTTTAAACCCCTGGGTTGAGTTTCTATACATCTGACGTGGGGACTCTGGCACAATGGTTTCAGAAGGCACAGGGCCACTATAAATCATAATTAGTCAGGCTTTATCCCGCCAGGCCACGTCAGAAGCAACTTTCCCCTTCTTAGCTGCAGCATATCATTCCTTGCATCCATTACAATTAAAAGTAACCAAAATAGCCATTTTAGGAATCAAATATGTTACTTCCCAAACCATTTTAGTTCTGTGTCTTAAACAATAAATTAAAAAAACCTATATTTCTATGTGTCTGGAGCCAATGCAATGATTCCCACTCCTGACACCTATCCTATTGCTTTAATTCATTTTCTCTTATATACCCCTCCAAGCTATAAATTGCAATGGCTACACAGAAACTCATAGAAAAATTCATTATTAAATGATTTATTAAGGAAGTTAACAAATTGATATTCCATTGGGAAATGCTCAGGGTAGTTGTTTTCCAGGACATGTTACAAAGTTTAAGATCAGATAATACAAATGAGCATATCACCCTAATGTAATCCTAATTTGAAGGCATTCCACTCAAGCTCTGTGGGTCCGCAAACCCAGCTCAAAGGCACTTAATAAACTTTGGCCGTAAGAGCTACATTAAATTATTCACTTCCCTTGTACCTTCTGCTATACACATATTTTCTATGAGTCAAGACTGACCTTGAATCATTGAATTTACATGGGAATTTATGACCGGAGATGGAAGGGATATACCTGTCTCTGAGAAGATGATTTCATTGTGTTGGTGGGTAAGCCAGAGAAGGGCAATTGGCCCTTCAGAACATGGCGGACATCACGCCCAGAAACAGACACCCAATGGGAGAAACTTCCCAGTACACTGCTAATCATGCATTTTCCTTTCGAGGGCTTTTCAGTCCTTAGTGGCCCTGGCTGCATGCAACAGGCCACCTGGATTTTAAATGTTATCTTTCGGGGATGAACAGGGTTATTTATAGACCATGTCAGAGCTGTGTAGATCAAGTCATCGTCACCATTGAGTTACCTCAGGCCATCGATCAGAGTATATTACTACAGTTATAATCAGACTAAAATATAACAAATTATTACTTGTTTTCCTTTTGATCCATTCTTAATTTGTTCTTTGTATTATCCTCTGCTTGCTCTAGGATGGAGATTTCTGTTTTATTTCACAGCCATTGTTGTGGTTTTTAACAAGATTTCCTTTGTATAAAATTCTCGATCATTAAATCAATAGAGACAGTAGCAAGATTAATTTCTCCTTAGGATGATAGCAGAGGTAGTAAGGGGTGGAGGAGAGTTAATAACAATGGGTACCAGAATGAAGAAAATGTTCCAAAATTAATTGTGTTGACTGATTGCATAACTGACCAGTAAATTATATACCTGTATTATTTGTCAGTCAATGTGTTGAAACTGTTGGTAGGTGGCATACTTTTCTCCATCACAACAATATACAAGCCATCATCGTAGAACAAATTCACAGATGAGTGAGGCCATGAGGATTATAGCCAGCAAATGCTATGGACATTTATTGTCTGTCCTTCATATGAGTATTGGTTAGAATGTGCTCCACAACAATCAGTACTGTTAACTAATGTCTGTTCTTCATTATGCATTTTATTCATTTACTTTAACGCGCCTCCTTATTTTCTGGTTCTACTAAAAACTCCTAGCTTAACCAACATATTTTATATTCCTGTCCTAGAATTAGCAATTTACGCAGGTGGCCTTAGTTTCTTTGTTTCTTTCTTTTTTATGAATGCTTTAATATTTTAAATCATTTTATTGGGGGCGCATACAACTCTTATTACAATCCATACAACCATCCATTGCGTCAAGCACATTTGTACATTTGTTACCATAATTATTCTCAAAACATTTGCTTTCTACTTGAGTCCTTGGTATCAGCTCCTCAATTTGCCCCTCCATCCCCGCCCCCTCCCTCATGAACTCTTGATAATTTATAAATTATTATTTTCTTATCATATCTTACACTGTCCGATGTCTGACTCACCTACTTTTCTGCTGCCCACCCCCGAGGGAGAAGGTTATATGTAAATCCTTGTAATCGGATCCCCCTTTCCACTCCACCCTCCCTCCATGCTCCTGGTATCACCACTCTCTGCACTGGTCCTGAAGGGATCATCTGCTGTGGAATCCCTGTGTTTCCATTTCCTATCTGTACCTGTGTACATCCTCTGGTCTAGCCAGATTAGTAAGGTAGAATTGGATCATGATAGTGGGTGGGGAGGGAAAGTTATATGTTTCATCATTGCTACACTGCACCCTGTCTGGCTGTCTCCTCCCTATGAACCTTCTGTAAGGGGATGTCCAGTGGCCTTAGTTCCTTCCATTGAAATAACTATTATCAACCAAGAGATGGATCACACACACACACACACACACACACACACGCACGCACACACACTCATGCTCACACTCACACACACCTGGTGCACCTTCACTATCAGTCCTTTCAGATGCTTCCACCCCACAGAATAAGGTGATGTAAGTGTTGGCCTATTAAACCATTTAGAGACTACATTCTGCTAAGATTTTATAGAATACCACCTGCTCCTATATAAAGCTAGGCATGATTTCATACTGATTCTTATAATCTTTTGTCACAGTGGCAACTAAACTTTCCCTTCATTTTTGCTTGTGAAGACCAGTCCCAAGAGTGAAAAACTGGACTTTACCCTACTCCTCCACTGTTTAATTCGTTTAAGTATGTAATCCCAGTACACAGATTTCATGTTCATTGTGATAGTGTTAGATAATAAAATGAAGGCCATGTAGTATTTTAAAGACAAGTTGTAAACTCCACATTTAAAATTTTCCAGACCAGCTAAATTAAAAGGATGTCTGATGAATTTCTTATACATTACAATGAAGAGGTTAAGATAACTGACAACCAATTTCAAACTTGAAATCCACCTCAGGTAAATGTTACCATCACTTATATCCACCTGCTTGCATATTTCTCATATGAGCATTTGAGGATGAACCAAAAAAGTTTAACTTGAAGATCTGGATTCAAACAATCTATAAAAACAATCTATAAAAGTTTACTGGATGCTTGACACATATTTATACCCTGTTCTGAATTCTGAAGGAAATAAGGTCATTCCTGTCAGGAAGATTGTATTATAGAGAACACTCTTCCTTGTTAACAGTCATTTCTTTTTTTGTGAAGACTCTCTAACAAAATTGTTTAAGTAAACCTGCAAGAGTAAAACCATATTACGTACTCAATTCTTACCCTCATTGTCCCCTATTTCTCCTGAATGAACCAGATTTAAACATGCTGTGTTGACCTATTGTGAAAAAAACCTGACAGCAGGAGATATATGTGGTTGCAATTGTTTTCTAGATAGCTGTGGGAAAAGGTAACAAGTATTTCAGTGAGTTTTCCTGAATTATATAGAAATCTATGGGTTAAAAATAATTTTAGTTTAGCTTGAATTTATCACTATGAGTGTACTTCCCAGAGATTTTCATGCTAGGTCAAGCAGATGGGAGTGTTTATAATCACTCTCTTGATTAGTGGACACATTTGGATTCAATAATGGGATGTGAAAAATAATTTAGAGATTTTAAAATTCTTGATTATAAGGAAATCAAATATAGTCAAGTGTTGAGAGAATTAAGAGTTTTGTCTAGCTCGCAGATGTGAGTCGCTTACACCAAACTGTCCTGTAAATATACCCAGGAGTGAATACCTAAATCAGCTCATTAAGAAGACCACTGAACAGGGTCTTTAAGAAGGGAGTAGATCTTACATTTGATTAACCCTAACTTCAAGGTATAAATAGCACCAAATCCATACTTCTATACCCACTGTCATAACAGAGTTTATTTTTTGTCAAGTCGATGAAAAATAGTAGTCCTCCTGGTGGGCTGGGTTATGTAGTGTGCTGCTAATCAGGGTCAGCAGTTTGGAGCCAAGAGGTGTTCTTCTGGGGAAGATGAGGCTCTCCACACACTAACGAATCACCGCCTCAGAAATCCAGAAAAGTAATCAATCTTATTCAATTCTATAGGGGTGCTACGCATCCCATTTCACTCGAGAATGAGTTTGGTTTCAGAGATGAAAAATATTTTTCCAAGTGAGCGTATTACTGCCATTTTGAATATTTGGATGGTGTTTTCCTTCATATTTTTATAGGACCGAGCAAAATTCTCAGAGTGGTGCTATCCTTATATGAAGTTGAGAGGATGAGAGAGGCAGTTCTAATCCACATGGACAACCAGACTTATTAGTATCATCAAAATTATATAATATGACTCTCGGCTTGTACTCTGCATAAATTAAATGCTTTAGGAGGAAGTAGTTGAATGGCATAAGCTTTATTAATTGTTATCCCAAATTATTCCATGATTTCCCTTTAGTGTTCTCTCTTTTTTTGAACGAAGCAATAAAACTGAAGGATTCAGTAAATAATCATTAAGCTGGCAAATATATGCCTTTATGTGTGTCTTATTTTCAATTCTCAAAAAGGCAAAGTGTGTCACATGCTTAATTTTCTAGGGAAAAAGCCTCACATTTGCACTCTTATCATATTAAATGTCATCCTCTGCTTGGCTCAATGATTCAAGCTAGATTAAAAGTACCTGGATTGTTGAACAATTCCAAAAGATATCGTGCCATAAGCAAATGATAGCATCCTGATAATGTGACCTTTAGAACATAATCAGGTACAAAATGCATTGTTAAGATTTATAAGGTGGGAAACTAATTCCATGACAATCGGGATCACTCACTTCAGTAAAATATATTAGTTTAATTTTCTAGCGAATGATCGAGTACAATTTTTAAAATGAGCAGAGGTATTACTCATGTTTGTAAAGGATTATTTGAAATTAAAAAGCTCACATTTCGTGTGTTTCACTGGTAATTTCCTTGTGTGACTTCAACGGAATCAGAACACGGAAGATACTCTGTCTACGTGACCCACAGGCAACTGCTCCTATGGCTGTCATCTGCCGGCAGGCTATCACTCAGTGGCATCATCTGCTCTGTGAAGATACTCATAGGAAGCAGTGCCGGGCCCTGGCAGGGGCGTCTTTTTCTTTTTCCTTTCCCCTCTTGCTCCCTTTCCAGCCCCACCGCCTCTGCCTTCCTTCCTCGCTCCCTCCCTCCCTTTCTTCCTTCATTTCTTCCCTTTTCTCCGTTGTTTTACACCATTACCTTGGAGAGTGCATAATAGTACATGATAGTCAACTGCATGTCCATTAAGTTAGTCAATTAAAACATGTGCCATGATTGTTCTCAGTCATCAACGGGAAATGGAAATTGTGATATTGGTATCAAACAGTCCTCAAAAACAAACTTTGTTTCTTATGCAGATTACTAACCCTTTTAAGATCCTAACGTTTGCTCTACAATTACTCTATGCTAAATTTATGCACATCCTTTAAGAAACCCTTACGCTAATTTTCTGGAACGTCTTTTTCTGAGATAAAGTGCAGTTGGTTCTACAAAATATAATATGGCACTAAGCCAAAGTAATCAAAATTAGAATCATAATTTATTCTTGAATGATCCAGATGAAGAGTGAAGAGGAAGGCATCATCAATTAATAATAAAATTTGACAATATTTTAAAATAAATTTTATGTAACAAAGTAAATGTTGGCAGTTTATTTTTATTAAGAATTTATGCTCCTGCTAATGCTGGTGATGAGGAAGGTGATAGTACCTTTAGAAGCTGTATCTCTCTATGTGTCAAACAGCCATGACCATCTCATGTAGAACCAATTCAATCCTACAATAACCTTCTAAAGTAGGTGTCATTATTAGGTTATGGAAATTCTAAAGTTGATTTTCTAAATAACTTTCTTAAGATATGGATCTTTTTCCCTTTTTGTTTGTCAATATAATAAGCACCAGTAAAGAAAGGGAAATTTGAATACCACAGGTTATTGAAACAAATTTAGGAGAGGCTGAATTCTACGCTGTCATGTCTGACTATTCATGCTTACTGTTTCCCACTGAAGCCCATTCACCTTTTCATGTCTCAGGGTTAGAGAAAGGCGTCCAGAATATGGATGCGGGGAAATGTAGATATTATTATTTCATAAGATCCATATATATATATATATATATATATATATATATATATATATATATATATATATATATATACTTCCACTCCCATGGTGTTTGTTCTATTGATAGTGACAGTACAGGGCAGGTAAGAACTAACTGGCCCTGTGTATTGCCAAGGCTGCCCATCTTCCACCCAACATTCAGCCTCATCTTTCTCCCCTGGGGCAGTTGGTGGGTTCAAACTACGGACCTTTCAGTTAGCAGCACAATATGAAATGCATTAGCCACCAACATTCCTAGACATATGTATAGTATATAGAATGTTAAATATACATCAAGGATGTCAGTGAGGTCAAGAAGATTTTCCTCCATGGACTTGTTTTCATCAATAATTTGAGGTGTCAAAGTATGGGAGATGATGCCTTTCCAGTTTTACTTTCCAGGAATATTCTTCCAAGACAGAATCTAAAGTTTTATAAAATCTAAAGTCGACAAACTCTAAAGTTTTAATTTTTATGAAATGAGACTTCCAAATTGCTCTCCTGTGGTGTAATGTAAGGCTTAAACCACCAAAGTTTTGGTTAACAGTTGCTTGTTTATGGCTGAGCCTCAATAGCTCCTCTATACAACGGGGTATCCCCCAAAATGGATTTTTTCAAAGCTATGTATTTACATTATTTTTACAAAGCAACCTTATCACCTTCTAAATATTCTCCAGCACACTTAATACATTTGTCAAATCTGTGACTCCATCTGTGAAAAACGTTTTTGAAATTCATCTGCTTAGATGGGTGACAGCTCTTCTCTCATGTTTTTCTTCACCTAGTCTATGTCATCGAATTGCTGTTCTTTCTTGTCCCTCTTCATTCATGGAAACAAAAAGAAGTTGCATGGAGTGAGGTCAGGTGAGTAAGGTACAGGGACAAGAGAGACATGCTACTTTTTGCCCAAAAATAGTGCACTGAGATGACTGCATGAGCAGGTGCCATGTCGTGGTGGCAAAACCAGTCCCCTCTCTGCCACATCTCAGGCCTTTTTTGTAGCACACTTACACAAGTTTTTCAGAATCTCTAAAAGGATAGCTTGATTTATTGTCTTGTCTGGTGGAATGAACTCCAAATGCACTATGAGACAACATGCTATGCCATTTGGGAAGTTGACAGACATCCAGAACAAGGGTTGTAATCAATCAACATTTCACCTTTTTTGAAATGAGAAATCCACTTGTACACTTGAGTTTTCCCCCATAGAACTGTCCTTGTGAACTGTGGTCAAAATCACAACAGTTTCTGCAGCATTTTTCCTGAGTAGGAAACAAAAATTCACAGCCATATGCTGTTTTCTTAAATAAGCCATCACAAAAAACAAGGTTTGAGCAAAAACGTTTTTGTGAAAAAATTCACTGTGACCAGAGAGAACCTTCCCAGGTGACGCCAATGGATGCCTTACTCTAAGTTGCTGGATGCTCACCTAGGGAGCTAAATGCATACTAAGCATGAAAAGTCTGCTCTGCCCACTGCACTTTGGCGGGGAGTTGGGGGGTGGGGGTTTAGCCCCATATATAGGAAGAAGCGTCAAAAGTTCTTAGAAGCATTCAAGTATCTTTTAATCTCATTGTTCAATAATTTTTTCTCTTTGGGTCTATACATTTTGTTTTTTTATCCTTTTAATCCGAAGCTTTTACAGATATCATAACAATCTATACGTCCATCCCCTCAACGGCGTTGCACACTTGCTGCCATAATCATTTTCACAGCCTTTCTTTCTTCTTGAACTCCTTGATATACGCTCTCCTTAATTCCTGCCACACCCACTGTACCCCACAGGAAATCTTTTTGGAGGCCAATATCTTACACACAAATCTTGAAACCTCAGTATATGTATGTGGAGTACAATGGATTGCCAGAAACCACAAAAATCTCTCTTGGGAGAAGTTCAGCCAGAATGCTTATGACAAGTGCTGATGACAAGGAGTTGTTTCTTGTCCTTTGGATGTGCCATCAGGGGAGACAAGTCCCTGGGAAAGAACATCCTGCTTGATAAAGTAGAGGGTCAATGTAAAAGGGGGAGTTTCTCACTGAGTAGATTGATACAGTGGGTGCAAGCAGCAGGTTGAAAAAAATTGATTATAAAAATGACCCAGGACGCTGCAATATTTCGTTCAGTTATGCACAGGGTTGCTATGAGTTGGAACTGACTTTAGAGTTTATAATAACAAAAAAGACATGGGGCCTGAGGGATTAGGTCTGATAACCTCCAAGTTGGTAGTTCAAACCCTGTGGTAGTTACATAATCTGTTATCAATTTGAGACTTAAGAGTGAAGGGGTGCAGTGTAGCCTCTCAATCAGTTTGCAGCTTGATGCCTTCACTCGGAGGCACTAAAGAGATAAATAGCTTGCTGGAGGCAGGACACATGCTCACACCCTGAGAGGCATGCTTGTTGATAAAACACAGGGAGCTACACTAGAACCCTGAAGCTGAAGGAGCCACTGAGATGCCGCTACTGCCACTGGATCCACAAGATTTTCCACCCACTGGCCTGTGCTCTTCCTGAATTTGGCATTATTGCATGAGTTGCATGAGTCTGAAGAGGATTTCATAGATTAGCATCAGACATATGGACTTGCTCTGGACTGGGCTCGGTGTTTTCTCAATATTCACTGCTCTTGTACATAAAGCCCTTATACACATATGAGTGTCTATGAATTTGTTTCTCTAGTCCATCCAGACTAACACAAACCCCTTTATCACTCTGCAAGAGAAAGATCATAGTATTTGCTTCCATAAAGACTTACAGTATCAGAAATTCTATATGTGGTCGCTATGTGTCAGCATCGACTTGATGACAGTGGTTTGGTTTGATTCTATTTGTATATGAACATATGTGTTTTTGTATATGCATATATACTAGCAGGGGCTTAAAAATCATGGAATAATTCCATTATCTGCCGTTCTTCTGTGAACTATTTGAACCCCTATCATGAATGAATAGATAATTTATATAGATAAAAATAAATATATAGGTATATAGTTATATGGCAAGATATATAAATAAGTATACAAATATAGTTGAATATAGATGTAGGCAAGGAACTCTGGTGGTGTTGTGGTTACAAGTTAGGTTGTGATCCACATGGTTGGCTCTTCGAAACTCCCAGCTGCACACAGCAGTCAGTCACTATGTGTCAGCATTGACTCGACTATAGTGAGTGAGTTTATAAAGGTGGATGTGTGTTTATGTATATATGCACAAGTGTGTGTGTGTATACATATATATATTGTGTGTGTATTCATTCCTAAAATTCATGAAAAATGGAAATGAAAGGTAATATATACAATTTTCCACTAATTTAGCTTGATGAAAATTTTATGCAACTATTTTAATTTCTTAGAATAATTTAAGCAATATCTTTAAACCTAGATATAAATATGAAGTAATCCACTCTTGTTTAGGAGAGACAGAGTGGAGGAGTCAGATGTTTAAAATTATAACACCTTCTTTTGGTATTTTCTGTTCGGCTATGAACAATGATTTTTATCCTAGTCAGGAATTCTCAGAGTGATGACTGGGGGTAGAAGACTGGCTGCAGACCAGCAACACTTAACAACTTCCAGCAGATGCTGTGAGAGGCCTCACTGATTTGTCCCACAATCAGCTGGACAATTGTTTCATTTAGTTTCTTTTGAAATCCAATGTATCTGTTTTGGTCTGATTGACAGGTGTGGACATTTTTCTCTCCAGATTTTTTTCTGTACCATTTTAAATGGATATAATGCTTCCATAAAAGACTGGATATATTTTCTGTTTTTCTCACTCAAAATTTAAAGCGGCAATGTCTAGTAAACATTTAGCAAAGACATAAGGGATTTGCCTCTTAGCTAAATTTTGATGCACAAAAAACTAAATATTCTATACTTATAAATGAAATTAATTTACATAATATTGCCTATTTAACTATAATATTTAGCAGATTGCAAGTGGACACATATTAAAAATTTATTTGAAAATGCCTATGTACCTAAATATAAGTAATATTATATTACAATTTTTTATAAATATAGTTAAATAGGAAATACACAGTTTAAGTAATATAATAAGTGCTCTTAACATTTTATATTCTTTAGAAACTATCTCTAGTTTTCTTCTCGTCCTTAATATTTAAAATACACTTTTGTCTACATTAAGTTTCATTAATAGATATAAAATCAATGTATCTTTAAAATAATATCATAGGATATATATTGATGATATTTTAAAAGCTGGTAGAAAAACTTTCTTAAAAGGTATGTGGCTAAATAAGTAGTGTAATATACTTACCCCAAAGAAATTTTTATAAATTTATCCAGTTTTGATATAGTTATTTTGTATTAGCATTAAGGTTTCCTGATTTTGATTCTTTTTCAGGATCTTATGTGATGGAACACCTATATTAGCTCTGGAAGATAGTATGGCTTAATTTTGAAATAGGTGTCTATTTGAATGAGTAATATAAATTTTGACAAAAGAATGATTCGATAGAAACCAATTTGATTGTCCTGTTTGTGTCTTGAAATTGTGATGCTACTATGGATGACTTTTGTATGGAGATATTGTTTGCTCTTTCATGATGCATATATATAAATTTTGGTAGGAAAATATTTTAATAGAAACATTATTATTATTTCAAATTTTGGATGGAAAAGCTTAGAGTGTAGACAGGGAAGAACAATTCCATCTAGCCCAATCTATCCCTTTACTTCTTTCCATTAGTTTGGATTTAAAAACAAACCAAAACAAGTACCCTGACACAGGGAAATTACTACTTTACAGCTAACACTGTCTCCTTTCAGGGTAGTTTCAATTCAGTTATATGATCCTTAGAATACAAAAAGCGAAACAGAAAGAACATGCTTGGTATTTTTCAAAATGAAAGATCTACAGGAAAAGTCAATCTCCAAGAGGTAATGATAAAGGATTCTATGGGTAAAATATGAGAATTAAACAATGCAGAAATTCAAGAATAAATGGAAAAAATACAAATAATCACTGTACTGAAAATAAGTGGTAATATTTAACCATATCAAGAGAGAGTTTATTATTAAAAAGGGTATTGAGTGGCAAAGTCCAAATTTTAATGGAGGCATTTGCAGGAAACAAGGGTTCAGGAATTGATGAGTTACCAATTTGAATTTTTAAAATATGTGGAGCAGGCACCATAAGGTCTCATTGACTATGCCAAGAAATTTGGAAGACAATTATTTGGTCAACCAACTTAGAGATACATACATACACCCATCCCAAAGAAAAGTGACCTAGCATGATAGATTAATTATTTAACAATGCCATTCAAATCGCATGTAAGACAAATTGTGCTTAGGGTATTTTAAAAACTGGGTGCAGCAATACATTACAGAGAACTGAGAAATTCAAGCCAATTCAGAAGAGGTTAGAACAAGGGATATCATAATTGATGTCACTTGGAATTTGGATTACACCAGAGAATATTAGAAAGAATTCAAGGATATTTGAATATAATGATCTTTACAAACTCTGGTTAACATTGCAGGGAATAGGATGACCGAACATTCAATTGTGCTCACATAGAAATGAACAGGAGGCAGTCATTCCAAAACAAGAGGATAGTTAGTACTTCTCAATCAGAAAGATTTGGGCAGGTTATTAAATTTCATCATATTTATTCAATATGTGGGCTGGTCACGTGATTTGAAAAACTGGATTATAAAGAGAACAGAGCATCACAGTTGGAGAAATAATACAACCTTTGATTGGCAGATGACACCACCTTGTTCACTGAAGGCTAAGAGGACATGAAGCATGTATTAATGAAGATCAAAGAATTAACCAACAATATGGATTGTAACTCAAACCAAATGCTAATATATGCATATGTATGTATATATATCCTCACAGCTGTCCCAATAAGTAACCTCATGGTAAATGAATGAAGCATTAATGTTGGCAAGCATTTCATTTTGAATCACTTGATCCGCAGGCAATATGCATGGAAGCAGAGGCTGATTTCTCATTTCCGATCTCAGTTCTAGAGTTAGCCATTTCTCAAAAAAAGCTCTAGTTATTTTTGATGAAGAATGGTTTATAACTACCAAATCCTGGGCTTTGTGTTTGTTCATTTATTAAAAGGCAACAATTCATATTGTGCATTAAGATAAATTAAAATTTAAGATTGTTGTGGATTTTACCAAGTTTACTCCTCATGCAGTTATTGCTTCTAGGCTTCTTTGAGTGCATGTATATAAACATGTTTATAATATATATACGTTAATGTGGCTGTGCATATAAACATAAAATCAGACTGTTGTTTCTAACTTTAATTCATGGCTGCAAAATGCATTTTAATCTTTCCTCTAGCATATCTTTAACTTCTGTCTCTGAGAATGAAGAAGTTGATGCCCATTTCTGTCAAGTATTTATTTTTCTCAATCATACTATACAGTTTCTTATTGATGAAGTGGTGTCACCTAAATATGTGATGAGGTTCTAATGTTATACATATGACCCTACTCTGAAATAAGGGTTTCTTTGGTTGTGTGAATGAAGTCATAGCAGAGTGGTGAGTTGCTAAGCTTAGTCCCTTCTGTGCGCTGTGAGAAAGAGTGGAATGCCTGCAGAGAAGCATGGTGGGCAGATAGCGATCAAGGAAAACCTACTAACTCCCAGGGCTGCCTACATGGAAGGCCCCTATCCCAGACCTAATGTCTCGCTTGTGCTTCTGGCCTCCAAAACTGAGACAGTAAATAACTTTTCCTTAAATATTTCCACTGGGGGAATTTTTGCCATTGTTGTTTGTATGGTACAGTGGATAACCAAGCCATAGGTAAATTTATTTTAGATTTGCTACTCCATACCATTGAAAGAAACAAAATAGCAAATAAGCAAAATGTTTGTATTTAGGTGTATTTTTGTTTGTTTTATTCTGTTTTTAACCTTAACTTTTCCATTTCTATTAAAAAACTGATTTTTAAAAAATTTTTGTTGCAGCTTGCTATTTTGACTATCACATCAGAGAGAATATGTCATTTATTTGTAATGATGTTAATTTGTCAGATCCTGCAGTCCAGTTTGGATCTTCTAATGATCTAAATTCTAAGATTTAAAAAAAGTGACATGCCAGAAGTCTTATTATCTATTAACAAAAATGGTCTGAATAATGGTTGTCCCAAAGACATCAACGTTTTTGACGATTCAGGAGCACAAAATAATAAATTATTTGGGAAAAAACTATTCTCAATAATTTGTTGAATTGATCAAATTAAGGACCATCCATGAGATCATCCTACATTAGTGTGAATCATAAGTCCAAGATCAAAGCTTTATAAGAATACAGAAAGGTCATCCAGAACAGATATAGAATAGAGATCACATGAGCAGTAAGATAGATATTGCCAATATCCAATCACAAGCTAAGAAATCCAGGAATCTCTAGAAGTTGAGAGAACTTTTTGAATTTTTAGAGTGTGGTACTGTTGACACATTGATTTAGATTTCTGGTGACCAGAACTATTTTTGGTTATTTCCATTTCCAAATGTGGTAACAGGTTATGACAGCTCTAGGAAATGTAAAGTCTTGTAGTTGTTAACAAATATATGTAATCAAGAACTTAATATCTCAATACAGAAGTTTTATATTTCTAAAACTTTTTCTGTGCCCACATTTTAGTATATTACTCCATGATGCTCAACACCTGGCCATAACAGATCTATTTTTTCTTTCTTTAGCTTTTCTATTTTAGAATGGATTAGACAATATTCAAGTTTTGAATCTAGCTTCCTTCATTTCTGAAAATCCACTTATGAATTATTTACTTTTCTGATTAAATCAATAATGCATTTCTTGTATCATTGAATCTTACTCTCTGATACATCTGTGGTTTCTTCATCTGTTCATCAATTGAAAGACTCAAGATTTCAAACTATATAAAATTTTAACATTACATGGGTATCAATTTAGATACTACATGGGTATCAATTTAGATACTACATGGGTATCAATTTAGAGGTGGATGTAATCCTAACAGAATTTGCCAAGGCTTAGAATTCAGATAGTCTGCACAGAATTCACAAGGTTTAGATATTAGTCGCAAAGACAACAAAAACTTGTCTGAAAGTGCTGGCTCATGTGTCGCTATAATGCAATTTCACCAAGGTCATATTTTTCAAGCACCATTTCCTTTCTTTGTTTCCAAATGTTGTATTTCAATTCCAAAAATTACCAATGAATCTTGATTGCATGTTTGATCAATTTCAGACTAAAGACAACGTTGGTCAAATTCTTCAATTTCTTCAACACTAGCATTTGTTGGTGCATAAATATGAATAATGTTGTATTCACTGGATTTCCTTGTATGTTGATAGATATTACAGACTTCATTACATTGTAGTTTAAAATTGATATTGAATTTTCCTTTTTGGTCATTAATGTTATGCTATTTCTCTTGAATGTGTCATTCCCAAAATAATAAATCATATGATTTCCTGATTCAAAATGGCCAACACCAGTCCATTTCAACTCACTAGATCATATTGATCATTGTGTGTTCAATTTAATTTTGACAATTTCCAGTTTCCCTAGATTCATACCTTGTACACACCAAGTTCCAATTATTAAATGATGTTTGCAGTTATTTCTTCTCATTTTCCTTGTCCTCCCTCAGCAAATGCAAATCCCAATAGCTTTATATCCTACCTACTTTACTTAATCTATTATGGTCAGCTCTACTTTGACAAGGTAGCTCTTCCTCAGTGAATTTTGAGTGCCTTTAGACCTGAAGGGCTCATTTTTTGGCTCTGTACCTGAAAGAGTTCTATTTCTGTTCATCAGGTTTTCAGTAAGTGACAATATTTCTTTGCTATCTGAAAAGTTTGCAAAAATGGAAGGATCTTAGTGAAAAAAAATGAAGCTGGGGTCACATCTTAGAATTCCACAAAATCAAAAACTTCTTCACTGATGATACCTTTCTTCAGTAAGGGTAAATATACATGTGGATTTCTCCAGATGGTTCACACAGAAATCCAATGGACTACAGCTGCAGGAAGAGATTATGGAGAAGTTTAATTCAGCAGCTAAAACCAAGTCAAGGTCTGCTGTGGAATAGGCCATCAATTGCTTATATGTAAATTCAAGCGGACACTGTTAAAAATCATAACATGTTCACAAGAACCAAACTATGACCTTAAGTGTATCCCACCTGAGTTTTCAGACCATCCAAGAACACATTCCGTGCATTGAACACTAATGACTGAAGAGCCGATGAGCTGGACAAGGATGTCATACATTTAAAAAGGAAACAGTCTTTAAAAAGAAAGGAAAGAAAGGATCTAAGTAGGTGTCATAAGAGAGTCTGAAACTTTCTTTTAATCATAGAGCAGCTGAGGCTCTTGGAAGAAATGATAAACCCAAAAATCAGAACAGAAAATTTAAAAGGGGCAGCTTGAGAAGAAAGACAAAGTCAAGTATTACAGTGTGATGTGCACTGGACAAGAATTAGAAAGTCTAAGGGGCATAATATGCTCAGCATATCTTAAAGTCAAAGACGTGGGTGGTATCAAAAGATGGAAAGAGTACACAGAGTTCCTGAACCAAAGGGGACCAATTGACTATGCAAAGCCATTTGACTGTGTGGATCATTGAAAATCAAACAAAACTCTTGATAGCCTTTAAAAGAATGGGAATTCTACAACACTTCTTTGTGCTCATGTGGAACTTGTATATTGATCAAGGATGAATTGTACAAAGAGAACAAGGGGATATTGCATGATTTAAAATCATAAAAGTTGTGCTTCAGGGTCATATCTTCTCACCCTAATTATTGAATCTGCATGCTGAACAAATTGTCAGGGAATATGAATTATATGAAGAAGAATGAAGCATCAGGATCGGAGGCAGGTTTATTAACAACCAGTGATGTGCGTATCACACAACCTTGCTTGCTGGAAATGAGTAGGATTTGCATAGCCTGATGAAGATTAAGGGTTGCCACCTTCAGTGTGGAGTACAATTCATTGTAAAGAAAAACAAAATTCTGGCAACCAGATGTATAGGTACCATTTTGATAACTAGAGAAAAGATTGGAGCAGCAAGGATTTCATATTGTCTGGATACCAAATTCATGATAATGTAAGTAGCTGTCAAGAGATCAAAAGATGTATGTATATGTGTTAGTCTGGGTAGACGAGAGAAACTAATTCATAGACACTCACACATGGATAAGAAAGAGCTATATATAAAAGAGCAATTGAAAAGTGAGAAAACATCCCAGCCCAGTACAGATCAAGTCCATAAGTCTGATATTAGACCATATGTCGGATACCAATCTATAAAGTCCTTTTCAGACTCATAAAGCACATGCAATGACGCTAAATGCAGGAAGACCACAGGCCAGTGAGTGGGAAGTCTTGTGGATCCAGTGGTGGGCAGAGGCATCTCAGCCCTGGCGTGGGTCTCCACGAGGTTCCTTCAGTTCTGAGGTTCTGACTGCCACCAGCCTCTCTCGATGGTTTCTCCACGTGGTTGCTCCAGCTCAGAGCACTAGTATAGTTCCATGTGTCTTGTCAGCTGAAACGTCTCCCTAGGAGTAAGCCTAGAAAGAGAAAGAGAGAGAGAGACAGAGAGAAAAGGAAGAGCAGAAGAGAAGAGAAGAGGGGTATCCCCTGCCTCCGAGGAAATACAGGAGTTCTCAGAATCCTCAGGAGAAGTCCATGCCCACACAGAGGGCTCATTGGCTATATCCCGATTGACAGGCAAGACTCCACCCCTACACTCTGAATCCTCAGTTTGAACCAGGTTATGTAACTACCACATTACGGTATTGGGTAAAGTTGCTACACAAGCACTCTTTAGAATATTGAAGTGCAAAGATATTACTTTGAGGACTAAGGTGCCCCTAACCATATACATGATATTTTCAATCACTTCATATGCATGAGAACATTGGATACTGCATAAAGAAGACTGAAGAATAATCTATGCATTTGAATTGTGGTGCTGGAAAAGAATATTGGAAAGAACCATGGACTTCCAAAAAAAAAAACCAATTCAGTCTGGAAAAAGTACACCCAGAATGCTTCTGGGAAGCAAGGGCATTGAAACATTGTCTCCCATACTTTGTACATGTTATTGGGAGAGACCAGTCCCTGGAGAAGGAGCTCGCGCTTCATATCGTTGAGAGGCAGAGACAAAGAGGAAGGGCTTCAGTAAGATTGACTGACACAAGGGCTGCCACAATGGGCTGCCACGTAGGAACGGTGTGAGGATGGCCGGGACCATGCGATGACTCATTTGTTTTACGTGGACATGGACCCCAGGAGTCAGGGCTGACTTGATGGCACCTAATGACAAGTCCTGGCTAATTTAATTTTTTACATGTGTAGCATCTTTGCAAATCAGTGGTTCTCAACCTATGGGTTGTGACCCCTTTGGGTGTTAACGACCCTTTTCCAGGGCTCGCCCGATTCATAACAGTAGCAAAATGACAATGATGAAGTAGCTGCAAACCTAAGGTTATGGTTGGGGGTCACCACAACATGAGGAGCTGTATGAAAGGGTCACGGCACTAGGAAGATCGAGCACCACTGTTGCAAATGATAAGAAATATATGCAATGATTACTTGCGTTTTCATCTGTTAGCAATGTTGAATAAGAAATTACAATAAAATGCTATTTATATAGTATAAAATTGCTTAAATATTTTAATCTGGCAAAAATGTGTACAAAAACTGCCTAGATAAAACTAAAAAACATCTGAAGAAAATTTAAAAAGATCTAAATGGAAAAATAATTGCTAGTGAGCTTTCAAAAACAAATGAAAACTCTCATTATTAGGATGTCAATTATTCCAGAGAGCTATATATATTCAATGAAATCCCCAAAAAATTAAATCCCAGAAGGTAATAAAAATATAGTGAATAAGGAAACTCCAGAGTTTGGAATGTCCACTGGCATAACAACTCCCCTGGGAAGAGCCTTTGGAAGCAATTGTTTTTAAACTGGACCTGATCAAACCCTTAAATAAGTTTCCTTGATGAATGGAAAAACAACAAATCCTTCATAAATATTAGTTTGCACAATGAACATACTCACTTATGAATTTTTTCACCAACATGTTAAGGTTGCCCTGCATGTAAAGATTGTGCTGATTTCTGACATCAGCTCTTAATGAACACATTGCAATCTAGTCCATTCTGAGCCACAAGGGCTTTTGAGATGACTTAAAACTGTCCCAGAGCTGTAAACCCTTATGGGCACCAACTGACACCCCTTCCCCCTGCAGAGCCTGGTGAGGTCCAAAAGTCTAAGCCCTCTGTTAGACACTGAATGCTTGTCTATTGCATCTGAAGCAGCTGGAGCCTACCAGAAGCTTTGTCAGAGAGAAGCCCAGCTATTCTGATCCAGTATGAAACCCCACTGGGACTTCTCCACACCGTCCCATAATGTCACTCTGAGTATGAAAATACTCAATGGCATTCAATAATGAGAGAACTTATCAAGACATAGATTTGTGTGGGGCCTGCCACAAGGACACCACTCTAACAGTGATTGTGAGGCGGTCACAAGACTGGGCAGTGTTCTGTTGTGCATACGGTCCCTCTGGGTCGGAATCAGCTTGCAGGCACTTCGCAACAACAGCAAGAATAATGAATGTGGCGGCCATTGTAATAAAGTTCCTTTAGAATTAAAAATCCCTGTAACCAATCCAATGGCAGCTCAGTACTACAGCGGTATCAGTAAATTAGATGATTCTCAGCCTATGTAGCACTTGTTTAAATGAAAACTTTAGTATTTCAATAATTCATATTACCGTATTAACAGCAAAACAAATAAACGTTTTAGTGTTGTTTTTTGTTATTCCAGAAGAACTAGTATCAATGGCTTCAGAGATAATAACTCTTTAAAATGTTTAAATTTTCATCATACCTTTGTAAACAAGAAAGCCTCTATGAGTCATGCTTGGTATCACAGGTCACATGTTTTTCCATACTAAGATTTTATCTTTAGGTCCATCTTTAATTTGTGTATAAATAAATAAGTAAGATAAAGTATACACATTTAAAACATTAAATATTAAATACATAAATATTCATTTAGTTAATTTAAATAAAAATGAGTTACTAACATCGTTTTCTTTTGAAATAACCTATGTATCCATATGTACAATCTTAGAGCCTTGGATGATGCTTTTGTTATTTCAGTGAATTATCCTAATTTCCATTTTGAAATGAGATGGCTTAACTATATTATCCTAAAGTCTTCATCAGCTATCAATTTTAATGTGATGTTTGGCTATATTTTTAAGAAATATGCAATGTTTGCATTATCCCACAATTATATTATGACTGAATATTGGGAATAAAATTATATACACACTCAAACTCTTGATGACATATAGGATGCTGACTCAAGTAGATAATGGTCTATTTAATCATTTCATACGCATTGAAAAGCTAAAAATATGGATGAAAACAAAAAAAAGTATGCATTCAAATTGTGGTGCCTACTAATAATACAAATACATAATGGATTTACAGAAGAACCAAGAAAAGTGTTCTTAAAACCAATTAATTCAGAATGTTCCGTAAACATGAAGATACTGAGATTAATCTTGCTTGCATTGAACAAATCATCAGAAAACTGTGATAACTAGTGTGAAGGACATCAGATTTGGTAAATAAAAGTCAGGGAAAAGAGGGAGATGAACAGTGAGCTAAATTGACACAATAGCCAATACAAATTATTCAATTGTAAGAATATGAATATGACAGTAGATCATGCAACATTTCATTGTATGCTACTGTTTTTCTTCTGGTTCAGTGAACTCAATAGAAATTAACCACAAAACTACATACATAGAATTTCTAACCATAGACATTAAAGTAGCTAGCATTTAGACTAGAACAATGGCATATCCATTACACTGTAGCTCAATTACAACCTGCATTTTAATATTTAATTATCGCTAACTAAATTATTACAATATTAAAACATTGCATGTATGAAGTAGCACAGAGTTAAGAAAGGTCTATCACAGTTTTAAAAAGTCTATCTTCCCATTTTAGAACAACATAATGTGAAAATTACATCTTATGGTCAATATACTAATCTATGTGCTGAATAACAAATTAAAACTCCTATCAGTGATATTGATTAAACCAAATTTTCTATATTTTATTCAGATTATGCCAAGTATTTGTAAATAATTGTATACTTTTATCTGTCTGGCTCCACTAAAGTTTTATCTTGGAATATTTGTGTGCAGTTAAAAATAATAAACTTTAAAGTACTAAATTACACATTAATCTTTGAAATTGTAAGTTTTTCATGAAAATATACAAGTATAAATTATTTTATAAAAAACAAAATTAAATTCTATTTTATAACTTTTTTAGATAGAAAGACTGGATATAAAATATGCATGAGTTTTAATTTTTTGTTATAATTTCCTTCTTCATGCTAAATCAAGCACTGTATTCTTCTGACATCAATTATTTTATAAAGGGAAATACATTTGCACATTATAAATCAATACATTTTTTAGGGTAAACAATAATACCAAAAGCATACGCCATGAAATTTCTCCACTCACACAGGGTCTACATTTGGGAAGTTTATAATAAGCTGACACCCAAGTAAATATCTCTCCATCTTATTTGTTCTTGTTACAATTTTACATGCTCAACATCAGAGATGATTTATGAACAGAGGCCAAATTAAATTACTTTTATAGGAAGTGTATGCAGTGTAATGTTTCTATAAAATTCTAAAGAAATGGTGTTGTAAATATCATACATCACAATCTTTAAAAATTGTTCATAAAACTATGCACATATACATAATATAAAATCTGGGACATAGGATTTGCAATTGTATCATCAGACACTGTGTAGCTTAAGGGTATATTACAAATAAAGATCAGCTCAAGGCTGATACTTCTGAGGTAGAAGTCAGACATAGATCCACTCTCCCAACTACTTACTAACATTACTAACATTGACTGTCTCTCCCACAGCTTTCTCTACTCCTTTTTGGGTTTGGTAATCCATTGGTGGGTACACAGGACTCCCCGAGCATACTTAATATTTCACTGTGTTTTTAATAAATAGGACACAATTGGAGAACAGAATCAACAGATTACAACTCAGGATCAGGATCAAGAGTCCTGTAGGCAAAATCTCTTATTTGTCACAGCACAATATTCTCAGCTCCTCTCAGTCATTCAGGACTGCGCTCAGCCTCCTTGAAAGCACGTCTTTGCCCTGCCATCTCTCTTTTATTATGGAATCATACAACTCTTATCACAATCCATACACACAATTGTGTAAAGCACATCTGTACATTCACTGCCCTCATCATTCTTTAAACATTTGCTCTCCACTTAAGCCCCTGGCATCAGCTCCTCATTCCCTCCCCCCCTCCATGCTCCCCTCTCCCTAATGAGCCCTTGATATTTTATAGATTATTTTTTGTCATATCTTGCCCTGTCCGACATCTCCCTTCACCCACTTCTCTGCTGTCCATCCCCTACGGAGGAGGTCACATGTAGATCATTGTAATCGGTTCCCTCTTTCCAACCCACTCTCCCTCTATCCTCCCAGTATCACCCTACCATCTCTTGTCACCATTTCTGCCACTGAGCCTCTTCCTGGCTCCTCAACCTATTCAATGTGACAGCTTTTCACCAGTGTCACTGCTCTCTCTCTCTCTCTCTCTCTCTCTCTCTCTCTCTCTCTCTCTCTCTCTCTCCCCTTTTACTTTCTATTTACATCCTCTTTCTAGGTGACAAACTTCTTTGAAAGGGGCTGCTTGTATCTACAATCATCAATTTTGAATCATAACCCTCAAAGCAAGGCCATGAATTGAACAATACCCATTGTTAAAACACAGACATTTAATTTATATATTAATGAAGCTGGCCAATAAGCCATCTCATTTGTATATCTATTGATGCATCTTTGCAAGGTGCATACAAATCACAAGAGAGGCTGCAGCCCAGCACCAGAAAAGATGCATCAAATCAAGTTATCTACAACGTGATAGCTACAGGTTGACATGTCAATCTACAGAGAAAAAGAAACAGTACTTTGGGAGAGAAAACCAGGGCAAAGGATATTCACAATGTTTAGGGACAAACAAGTCACAACTATTTTCCCAAAGAATATGGGCAAAAAGGCACCTAAACTAATTTCATCATAAGCACACATGTAGCCTGATAGTTACATGTCATAGTAAAGACCATTTCTTTTCTTTTTTTCATTTTTTTTCTGGGAGCTCATACAGATCTTATCACAATATGCACAAACATTCATTGTGTCAAGCATATTTGTCCATTTCTTTCCATCTTCATTTTCAAATATAAAGCTCTTATTTTGGGTGGGGGGGCTCTTTCATTGGTCTGTTCTTTTTTTAAAATCATTTTATTAGGGGCTCATACAACTCTTATCACAATCCATACATACATCAATTGTGTAAAGCACATTTGTACATTCATTGCCCTTGTCATTATCAAAACACCCGCTCTCCCCCTGAGACCCTGGCAGAAGTTTTCTGAGTACTATGTAAGGGGGTACCTTACATGAATGGGATTTTTTTCAGAGCTATATACTTCCTTTTTTTAACGAAAGAAATGTATCACCTTCAGAATTCCCTCCACTGTACTTAATACATTTGTCAAATCTGCTATTCCATTCTTGGAAACATTTTTTAAACTCATCTGTTTGGATGGCGGACAATACCTCTTTCGTTTTTTTTTTTTCTTCACATCTTCTATGTCACCAAATCACTGTCCTTTCATGTCCCTCTTCATTCACAGAAACAAAAAGAAGTCCCAGGGCGTGAGCTCACATGAGTGAGGTGCGTGGGCAAGAGAGGCATACTTATTTATTTCCCCGCCAAAAGCTGTGCACTGAGCTGGCTGGGGAGCAGTTGCGCGTGCATTGTGGTGTTGGCACAGCCATCCCTTATCTGTCAAAAGTCCGTCCTTTTTGGTTGCACAATGTTACGATATCTTTTCAGAATCTATGATAACTGAAAGCATAATTAACAATCTGATCGGCTGGAAAGAACTCCAAATACACTCTGGGTTGACATTTTGGTCCATTACAGAAATTGATGGAGGTCCAGAACAGGGTTTATCATAGATTGATTTTTCACGTTTCTTGAAGTGAGAAAACCACGCGTATATACTTGAGTTTTTTCCCATAGTGGTGTCTTTGTTAGCTGTGTTCAAGATCACAACAGTTTCTGTGGCACTGTTCCTGAGCAGGAAACGCAATTTCACAGCCACACACTCATCTCTTATATCGAGAATCATACACACAAAAATAATACGAGTATGAGCAAAACTGCTTTTACAAAAAAATTCACTGTGACCAGAGGGAGACTTCTGAGGCAAAACCAATGGATGCACTGCCTCAGAGTGAGTTGCTGGGTGCTCCCCTAGCAGAAAAATAATGCCTATTATGAAAGTTCCACTTAGTGGCGCTTTTTTCCATTTTTTGGGGGGGTGGCGAGGCAGGTACCCCCTCATATATTTTACTAAATGCAACTAAATCTAAGCTCATTTCTCTTGAGGGGACTCTAATAGTAAATCTATGTTGTTAAATACTGTCTAGCTTGCTCCTATACATAGCAACCCTATATGCACGACAGAATGTAATGCCCTGTAGTCGAGTGCCCCTCCCCAAATGGTTACTATCCCCAAGCACATTATTGCAGTGACAGTACCAGTCCCTCTCATTGAGTACTTCCATTGTTCACTGCCCCTCTGCTTTACCAAGTACGGTGTCCTTCTCCAGGGCCTGGTTGCTCCTGATAACATGTCCAACATATGTAAGAAAAGTCTCACCATCCTTGTCTCTAAAAGTCACTCTGACCATGCTTCTTCCAACACACCTATGTGTCCCTTTGTCAATCCATGGTTATTTTCAGTACTCTTTGACAGCACAATTCAAATGCACAATCCAGTTTTCTTTATTTGATATCCAATTTTCACATGCATATGATGTGATTGAAAATACTATCACTTCGGACAGATGCACCTTAGTCCTCAAAGTAATATTCTTGTTCTTCAATACTCTAAAGAGGTCTGTGCAGCAGATTTACCTACTGCAACTTCTCTTTTGATCTCTTGATTGCTGCTTCCATGGGTATTGATAGTGGATCCAAGCCAGGCAAAATCCTTCACAGTATCAACTGTTTCTCCATTCGTCATCAAGTTACTTATAGGTCAAGTTGTCAAGATTGTGGTCTTCTTTATGTTGAGCCCTACAGCATAATGAAGGCTGGAATTCTTGGTCTTCACCAGGACGTGTTTCAGGTCCCCCAAACAAGCAACATTGTGATTGCTAATGAGTCTAATCCTGAAGCCACATTCTTCTTCATATAAGTCAGCTTCTTGAATAATTTCCTCAGCCTATAGTTTGAATAACTATATGCTGAAAGGATACAACCCTGACTCGCCCCTTTGCAGATTTTAAAGCATGCACTGTTCCCTGGTTCTGTTTGCACAACTGCCTCTTGATCTATGTACACATTCTGAATAAGCAAAATTAAGTTTCTGGAACTCACATTCTTCTCAAGGTTATCCATAGTTTGTGATGATCCAAAAAGCCTTTGCATAGTCAATAAAACACAATTAAACATCTTTCTGGTATTCTCTTTCTTTAGTCAAGATCCATCTGACATCAACAACGATGTTCCTTTTCCAAATCTTATTCGGCTTCAGGTCTGAACCTCTGGCAGCTGCCTGTCAATGTGCTGCTGACTTTACTGTTGTTTGATCACCAGGAGAATTTTACTTGCCGGTAATATCAGTGATGTTCTTCTATAGTGTGAGCATTCTAGTGAGTCACCTTTGTTTGGAAGGGGCACAAATATGGATCTCTTTCAATCAGTTGACCCAGAAGCTCTCTTCCAAATTTCCTGGCACAGACAAGTAAGGCTTCCGGTACTTCATCAACTGTTTAAACAATTCAATTGTTGGACCACGAATTCCTGACGATTGATTTGTGGTTAATGCTTTCAGTTTACGTTCCTTCAGCATGGTCAGTTCTGGTCCATATGCTACCTCCCAAATGGTGCAGGCTGCTCGTTTCTCCCCTGAAAGCACCTGGTACATCCCAATCCTGGCTTCATGTTAACAGACTAATTCTTCATTCGCTGCAAGAGAAATTTTTATACTACATAATAAGGGGGGAAAGTGTAAGTTCTCCAGAGGTTATACTTAATGACATTTAGTTCTGGATGAAAATCCAAGTTTCCAGAACCAAATTCATTTCATAACACTGGGGAAATAGGCTTTGTCAGATTTCATGGGCTTTTTTTGTGGAGGAATTATAAATTAAAGAAGCACTATGCAATACTTAAATCTATATTTTATTTAATTGAGTCTAGCTTCACTATTATTCATTGCCACCAATTCGATTCAGACTTATAGTGACCCCATAGTGCAAGGTAGACCAGCCATGTGGGTTCCCAAGATTTTAACTCTTTGAGAAGCAGATAGCCTCCTCTTTCTCCTGCCGAGCAGCAGGTGGTTTTGTCTGATGACCTCACCTTGAGCAACCCAGCGAGGAACCATGATGCCACTAGAGCTATGATGAAGACCAAAATGAATCAACCCATTTGAATTATGCTGCTGGCAAAGAATGCTGAAAGTACTACGAAACGACCGAAAGAACAAACACAACTCTGTTGGAAGAAGTGAAACCAGAATGCTCCTTAGAGGCAAGACTGTGAGACTGCGTGTCAAATACTTTGGACATGTTGTCAGAAGAGACCAGTCCTTGGAGAAGGACATCCTGCTTGGTGCAGTGAGGTGTGGGTGGATGGGGGAGGGAGAGGAAAGCTCATGACAAGATGGAGTGACAAAGGGGCTGCAACTATGGGATTAAACTTCACAATTGTGAGGAAGTCTCAGAACCAGACAGTGTTTTTCCGTTATGCATAAGGTCACTGTGAGAATGGTCTTGACTGCACATTAAAACAGGAATAGTCTCACCATTCTTAGACCCCTAAAAAAGTGTACACAAAACCTTACCAGCTAATTATCTAATAATTGTATGAAGTTTTTATTATTTGCAACAATTGTGTTCTCACTATATCTTTATTAAATTTATTAATTTATTTTGTATATCCTATTTAAAGTTAATCAAAAATAGACTTTATAAGCTATATGGTAATTTATTAATATATATGCAAATTTTGTTAAAGAAATATTAAATATTCTTAGGAAATAATGTTTTGTCCATTCAACTTTTTTGTATAAAATAAGCAATAGCTTACTTATATTCCAATGTAATGGCATACTTTCATGTTTAAACATATCAACAAATATATTTTTCTGAATAAATATCTTAAAAAACAAAATTACAATTACTAACAATAATATAGTGAAATTTAATGTTTTCTAATGGCAAATTTTGCTTATAATTTCAAAATATATAATTGTCACGTAACTGTCAAAAGAGTAACAGGATCAATTTATTTATTTTTGGGGGGAAATATCAAACTCATAGGCTTGAAAATGCAATTTAACTATTGGTGTATTTTAAAGTTAAAGTAGAGTTTCAATAAAAATGTTCAAGTTCAAATTGCAATGCAAATTATATGAAATTCCTATTTCTATACACAGAATTGTACTTTCAAAAGAAGTGTTTTATCACCAATTCCATTAAAAGCATAATAATAAAAACATTGATATCAGGTATCAATACATCAATATTTATATTCAGCATTCCTTTATCAAGAACATGCTTTTTTTTTTCATTATGAAATTTTTTATTGTAAATTCAGTTATTGGTTTATATCACAATCCCTTTCCTGTTCAATATTTTAAAGTTTTTGAAATATTGTACTGGCAAGAATTTCTGTCCGTTTGCAGCTATGTGTGCAAAACTTTCTGTCATGTATTGGAACATATTTTTCTCATGAAACATGCAACAAAATACTATTTGCAACATTCTTCTCAGGTGTAGTTCAGTGGCATTAGAGTATTGTTTTCAACAATTAAAAACATCTGCAAAATTTCCCATCAAACATAACAGAAAACCACCCCCAAAATAATGCTGACTAGAAACTTTCCCCTTAACATCAAATAATTAACTAAAACATTCCAGTTTCAATTATTTTGAATAGAAGCCTGATTTAAATACTTCCCCGTTCCTCTGTAAAGAAGGCAGCCTAAATCCTGTAGAATATCTTTGTCTTTGAGCCAGATTTTCTTTACCAGTATTTTTTGTGGCGTACATCTCAATATCAAAATCTGTATAAAGAGCTATGTCTGTAGATCATACTTCCTTTCACTGTATCCAGCTCACAGTGTTTGCAACTTGTAGCACTCTCTACCTCTAAAGCTTTTCCCACTGAGGGACCAGAGGTAAAAATAACCTCAGGGAGAAAGTTGACTTGCAGGGGTGCTTAGGCCCCACAGGAGCCTGGATACAGACTGCAGTTAGAGTTGCTGTGCTGACCACTATGGTAGTTCCAGTGCCCGTGTTTGGAAATCTGCAGAGACAACTCCAGGTAACACTCCTGACCAACAATCTGAATGCTTATGACCAGAGAAAATGTTACTGTGTGCCCCACAGAAGTTGGAAGACTGTGTAAGCCCAGGAAACACCTCTTCTGTATGTGATGGGTTGCTGTCAGCAGGGGGCTCAGAATACCCATCACCCACAGAGGGTACTAATCCATGGGAAGAAATATGACCTTCTTAAGACTTCTGTGGGTTCCTGTTTCCCCACAAATAACCTTGTTGGTAGGAAACACTTTTTTTCCAATATTAAACATGGACTATAACGCAGTATATTTTATCCTTTCCCAAATATTCTGAAATGTTATAGGGGAAAGGAGTTTTAGTGAGACATATACTTATTTCCCTACGTGGTCAAAGGAATGAAAAGATTCAGGTAGGCCTAGTCTTGATTCCATTGCATGGTAAGCATAGAGATTGTCTTTAATTTCACCCGATCATCTGTGTACTTCTGATGGTAATAGATGTAAAGCTACATTAAACTTAAAATCTGCACAGATGTCCGCATGATTGGTAGAGTGAAGACCTCAAAGAGAGGGCTGTGTTCTCTCAAGGACTCCACCAGCATCACTTTTCTAGTGTGAGTCCCAGAGGCAGGGGCCCCATTCAGCCCTTTCCACCTTTACATACCATGCACCTCCCACACGCAAATGCCTGACAAGAACCCAAATAAAACCACAACATGCAAGGACTTAAATTCATAATCCTTCTCACCTGGAGAGCATTTTCTGGGTGTCACGAATCTTATCCACATGAACATGAAGCATGTGTGGGTTTTCCTCTTTCTGGCAACTCAGGGTGGTGAGTGGTTCAGGGAGTCAGACATGAAGTCTGGGAGCGAAGCATCGGGGCACATGACTCACTGGGTTTCTCTCTATCCCCAGCTGTACAGGCCCAGGTGCAGGTACAAGAGTCAGGCCCTGGACTAGTGAGGCCCTCACAGACCCTATCTCTCACTTGTGCGGTCTCTAGATTGTCTTTAACCAGCTATAATGTGACCTGGGTCCACCGGGCTCCAGGAAAGGATCTGGAGTGGATTGGGATAATATGGGAGAATGGGGGGCACAAAGTATAATCTAGCTCTCCAGTACTGAGTCAGCATCACCAGGGATACATCCCAGAACCAGGTTAATTTAAAACTGAGCTCTGTGAATCCTGACGTCACGGCCATGTATTACTGTGCAAGTTACACAGTGATGGGAACTCAGTGTGAGCCCAGACACAAACTCAGTTTCAGCAGAGACAAGGGAATGAAGGCAGTGAGGCTTTCCTCTCAGAAGCTGTGGTTTCCCCACCTTGTCAGCACTTCTCCAGGGACTACCGTGTATAGTCTAGGGAACCTTCATGCATCTGAGGAAGAACATGCACTCTGTGGAAGTCTGGAAGGTCATCTGTCGCCAAGATGGTGGGCCATGTCAGTAGAGGGACAGCAACACAGAACACGGGTACCCATATGGTAAGTCACAACTGTCCGTTCACACACTTGGCCCAGGCCAAACTCCAGCACCTCTTCCTTTGTTTTGAAAGCTTTGTTACACTAACTCCAATGAAAGTTTTTCTTGTTGAAAATTTCTCATGATTAACGAGATCTGATGTCCACATATAAGATGTTCCACATTTAATTCATGCAAAGGGCTTTTTTCCTTTTGTCAAATCTCTGATGTGCTGTAAGGCATTGTGTCTGGCTGAAAGCTTTTCCACATTCATCACATATATGGGGTTTCTCTCCAGTATGAGTTCACTGATGAACAGTAAGAGAAGCCATCCAGATAAAGGCTTTTCCACATTCATGACATACATGGGGTTTCTCCCGAGTGTGAATTAGCTGATGAACAGTGAGAGAAATCTTCTGGATAAAGCCTTTGCCACATATATAGGGTTTTACTCCTGTGAATTTTTATATGGGTTTTGAGATTTCCTTTACGAATGAAGCTTTTGCCACATTCACTACATTTATGTGGTTTCTCTCCACTATGAGTTTGCTGATTAATAGTGAGAGCAGTCTTCTGGATAAAGCCTTTTCCACATTCACCACATACATGGGGGTTTTCTCCAGTATGAGTTCGCTGATGAACAGTAACTTTACTCTTTCTGATAAAAGCTTTTCCACATTGACTACACACATGGGGTTTCTCTCCAGTATGAGTTCGCTGATGAACAGTGAGAGCATGCTTCCGAATAAAGGCTTTTCCACAATCACCACATACATGAGGTTTCTCTCCAGTATGAGTTCGCTGATGAACAGTGAGAGCATGCTTCCGAATAAAGGCTTTTCCACATTCACCACATACATGGGGTTTCTCTCCAGTATGGGTTCACTGATGAACGGTGAGAACATTCTTCGTGAGAAAGGTTTTTCCACATTGACCACATACATAGGATTTCTCACCAGTATGAGTTCGCTGATAAACAGTAAATTTACTCTTCTGGCTAAAGCCTTTGCCATATTCACCACATACATGGGGTTTCTCTCCAGTATGAGTTCGCTGATGAACAGTGAGAAGAGTCTTCCTGATAAAGGCTTTTCCATATTCACCACATATGTGGGGTTTCTCTCCAGTATGAGTTTGCTGATGAGCAGTGAGATCACTCTTCCTAGTGAAGCCTTTCCCACATTCACTGAATACATAGGACATTCCTGCCACATGAGGTTCCTGATGTCCCTTGAGGTATGATACACTGTGAAAATTTTTCCCACATTGCAAGCATTTTCCTAGCTTTTGTCCTTCATGACTTTTTTGATAATGTTCATTGAGTTTGAACATTTTCTTGAATATTTGCCCACACTGACTGCATTCGTAGGTCTTATCTAGTATACCAATAATCTGGTGTTCATAGAACACAGAGTCTTCAATGAAGGTTGTTCCACATTTATCGCCTGTGTGTAGTTTCTCAATTTCATCAGACTCCTGATGCTGAATGCACTGTGACTTCATGAACCTGGGTGGTTCACACTCAGGGAATTTCATTTCAGTATTAAATTGCTCTTGTTCACTGTGGAGAAAAGTTTTCTCATCTTCTGTATTTTGTTGCTTCTGTTCTGATTTAATTCCAGAATGATTAAATCTGATTTTACATTTTTTTCATGTAATCCAAACATCTCATAAGTTTCCTTTGGAGGAAAATTATTTTTATGCTGAGAATATGTATTACATTTGTAGCACCATTCCATTCTGTCAATGCATCTTTCACATTGCAAGTGCTCAAGCAAATGATCATCATCTTTCTGGATTTCAATGGAAACCAGGTTGTGATAGTTCTCCAACATCACATCCTGATATAGGGTTTTCTGAGCAGAGTTCAGGAGCTGCAATTCCTTCCGGGTGAACTTTACAGCCACATCGTTGAATGTCAGTGGTTCCTCAACTCTCCAACACTTTTTGTCAACTCTAAAACAAGTCAATCCTTCCACACCACTCTGTCTCACTTCTGGGTTTGATAATCTGTTGCTGTGGTCACACAACACTCAATAGATCAAAGTGGTCTGTTAATGAACAAGGTACAACTCGGGATCAGGAACAAGAAGCCTGCTTGGAGTCAGGTGAATGGATTTGGTTCACAACCCAGTCAGAAGTTGAAGTCCTTCCTTGTCATGCTTCAATGTGCAAGACACTAGTACCAGATTTCTAGCTCCCTAGACTGGACTCTATTTCTCTGTGGCAAATCTTTGTTCTACTGAGGCCAGGTTTCTAAAAGTTTCCATCATCCCGTGTCTCTATAGTTTCCTCTCAGAAAGGTCCAGCAATGCCCATTCTTCCTCGGAGAAATTCAGAGCCACCTCCTCAACAGCCACAGTGTCCTAAAACATCCCGTATATTCTGGCTTGGCAAGGTACCATGCATTCCACTTTGAGCTGAGGAGGCGCAAGGAGTCTCGGGAGGAGGCATCGCTGGGAGCGCCGGCAACAGGGTGCTCAGGCTGTGGGCCCTTCTCTGGCACCGCAAGCAGAGCACCGACAGTGGAATCCTTGCAGTGAGTTGCAGTTCAGAATGAACATTCTTAAATACAGTTGGAATTCTGATTTTCTGTTTGACAGTGAGTGTGAAGCATAAATTATTACTAATATAGTTTGAGGAAGTCCTGGTAAGATAATGGCTAAGTGATAGGCTACTAAACTATAAGTTGGTGGTTAAAAATCATTAGCTGACGTCCCCACCCCTAGCCAGTCCTGGGGCTTTGGGGCTTGGCTCAAGGGGAGTCCCACAGGGACGTGGGGGCACAGTGAGTGGGGGTACCCTTTGCTGGGCATGCCTCCACAGTAGGGGATTCTGGGCCCCTCTAGGGTTTCTCTATATGGGCTCCAATACACTTCCTCCCTTTGGCTTAAAAAAAAACAACTCATTAGGTACTTTGTAAGATGAAAAAGTTGATGATCTACATTAATAAGTATGACAGTTTATAAAACCTGGTGGTGCAGTTCTCAATTCTGAATCACAATGAATCAGGTACTATTACAATCATTTGGGTTTTTTTTTTTTTACAAATTTGTTTATTACAGTGCAATTTGTTGCCTATGATTTGATTTATATTAAGGTAGCGGCAATAATCTTCACCTCCATGTTCAATTTCCCAGTGTGATCTTTGGAATTTTCAATATATTGAATCATTGTAATTTTGATCTCACAAATTATCTAGGGTTTAGGATTCCCCTCAGAAGTTCATAGGTCATGCCTTGAGAAAGTCAGTGTTAAATTGTTTCACATGTTTTATCTATTTCCAAGGCTCAACTTTGACCTGCCACAAAGCCCAGGGAATATTACATGTGTTTCCAAATATAAATTTACAACATATCTTCTAAGAGAAATCTGGCACTTCTTTTAATATTTGGGGAGCGAAATGCATGTTTCCTTTGAGATTTTCCACAGAGTTGGAATTCTTATTAATATATTATCATACTGAATTTTATTTTCTAAGCAACCAGCTCTCATAAAATCAAGTACCTAAAAGAAAGGATGCTCATGCATAAAATCAGTAAATTGATTTTTGCAATGTGAGAGGTAGTAGGAGAAACTAAAGCGAAGAGTACGTGACGGTCTTTCAAAAGATATTCAAATATTTTGTCTTGGTTTTAGGAAAACAAAATATATCTTGAAGAAGAAATACTCACATTCTAGAACTCCAGATTGTCATTTTCCATTGACCATACATATCTATATATATCTTATTCCATGTACATATTACAAACTTCATATATGTCATATATCTGATGCATGTCAAATATATCACATACATGTACTATATATGCCTTGTGTATGTCCTTTGTGTGATGTGCATATGATGGAGAGTTTCAAAAATGTATGAAAACTGCCATTATCTTTAAATAAAACCTTGAAAGAATGGAATATAAAAATAATAGAATTTTTCATTTGTTTTTAAGCATAATTATGCTTCATATCTATGCTTCCCTGACCACCACTAAATAAATAATTAGGATTATGTTTGTTCCTCTTCATTTAAGTTGAACATTATAACACATTACCTCAACAGTTGACTGTGAAAACCTTATCAATATCTTCCTTTAGAGACATTGCTGTTATTTGAAGTTACTGTATATTCTGAGGAATAAGAATCAGTAACTGGATTAATGGTTCCTGGGGAACAGCCGCAGCAGGTGGAAGAATATGGGGAGCTAAGAACAAGGATCACAAGAAATAAGAAAATGTTGTAAAATTGATTGTGGCAATGGTTGTACAACTCTGTTTGATATGATTGAACTATTGATTTGTATTATATTTGGATATGTGCCAATGCAGCTGTTTATAAAATATTACCACATAACTGAATGCAACATGTCATTGCATATTGCAATGGAAAATGATGCTTATAAAAACAGGTTAAACACAATATTTTACACTTGTTTACGTTTTCATTTTTCTTTAAACAAAAGACTCTAAAATGAAAGATATACAGTGAGGATCTTTAAACCGGGGGTAGGAAGCAAATTTTCTTCATTGTCAAATTAAGCAAACTTTGTCAAATAGGACTTCTGAGAAATGGATACTTTGAGCTTGTACCTTTATTTCTCACAAGGGAATGAAGGAGGAAACATGTTTTCCAAGCACTCCTTGATGATAAAATACATTATTATTGTAATTATTGTGTAACTAGTTTATTAAAGATAAAAGATGCCTTTATAAAGAGAAAATATGATAGGTTTAAGTTACAGTGAAGTAGGAAGCACCAGAGGGAAGAAATATTTGAGTTAATTAAAGCTAATTATAGACATGTGGTTCTACCTTTGAACCTCTCATGAAAGTTAAATAATTTCTCAATGCTTTTCCTTCTACATGAGCCACTGAATTTGTAAATCAATAAAAAGTTAAGGAAATACCAAAGTACAGAGTTTTGTGCTGCTATCTTGAAGACATCACAGATATCTTTAAAATCCTATGGGTAATATATTTAAATCTTTCTAGCTTAAAAAAATGTGTGACTGCAAGGAACAGTTATGTCAACCAGTCCATTATTTAACATTTATTTAGGGTAAGAGTTAAAGCACTGTTTAAATTTCATTAACACTAAACAAACAGTATAGTAAAGCTCTGAGTATATATAAGATTTGAATTATTATTCTCAAAGAGTTTACATTCTCTTCTATATTCACAGTCTTCTTTTTAAAATCTTAGTCTAATGGTTTCTATTATCTAGGTAGATATTTAAAACATCCTTTTTTGTTATAATCAATAGAAGACAGTGACAAAACTAAAAAACACAAAGAATAAATTTTGCATTGTTGGTTATACTTTGCCTTGCTAACTGCAAGGTTGGCAGTTCAAACCCACCAACTGCTGAGTAGGAATATGATCAGGCTATCTATTCCCTTAAATATTTGCAGTTTGTGAAACCCTATGTAGGATCGCTCTGAATTATAACTAATTCAATAACATTGGGTGGATGGAAAAGACATTTGGTGAATATAAGACATTTGGTGAATATAAAAGAAACTACATATATCAAGCTTTAGTCTAATTTTTAGAACTGATGTAATCAAATTATTTTATTAAATTAAAAATCTGTTGAGTATATTATTACTCATCTTGATTTGTAAGTAATATTAAGTTTTATGGTAACCCAACTACATTAATGTTCACTATGTCAGTTTTTAGCCTTATAATTTTTATATAAAGTAAATAAGTAGATAATCCCTAAGAGCTCTGAACTGGTATAATTAAATAGCATTAAGTCCATATTGGAGATAATTCCAGCTGCAATATTGAGAATTCTATGGAAAAATGTAATAGGGCATGGGAAGCATCAAAAGAAGGTGATGTAAATATAGGGTGGTTGTACCCCAAAGAAGTGGTTGATGAACAACCATTTCAGGAGGCCAGTGATGATGACAAACCAATGGGACTGAAGGAAGATACTCAATCTCTAATGAAGGCACGGTGAAAAGGAGAGCTCCAGGAATCTGCAAATGCCAGGTGAACTGCTTCAACAAATAGAGCAAGTGTCAAACCCTCCTTCCTATTTGCCTCAAAGTCAGAAAGGACCTATATGTGTAGCAATTGTAAAGAAATATGACCCAACAAAAATGCGAAGATTATCTAACAATCTCATGAGTACAGCATGCAAGCAAAGTTTTACTGCAGACATTGCAAAATGATTGCAATAGTTTGTCAACAGAAAATTGCCAAGAATTCAAGCTGAATTCAGAGAAGATGTAGAATAAGGGATATCATTGCTCATGTCTGGGGAATCTTGGCTAAAAGCTGATTTTATAAGAAAGATCTTTATCTGTGTTTTATAGCCCATTCAAAGCCATTTGACAGTGCGAATCATAGTAAACTATAGATAATATTGTGAACAATGTGAATTCCAGAATACTTGTGTATTTTCAGAATAATTGTATTCATTTGGAAACTGTACATATGCCAGGAGATAATCATTTGAACAAAACAAGATTATACTGCATGGTTCAAAATAGGAAAATATGTGCTAACAGGTTGTACACTTTCACCATACTTATTCAAACTTTATACAAAACAATTCAAGAAGCTAGATGATATAAAAATAATATAAAGTGTTAGGCTATGGTTTCTAGAGAAACAAATCCAGTGAAATTCATATATTGTATATATTTGAGTATAAACGGACCCAAGTATCAGCCAAGGCACCTAGTTTTACTACAAAAGCTGCACTAAAAATGTGCTTATACAAGAGTATATATGGGATGTACAATAAAGAAATTTATATCAAAGAAGAGAGTCACTCAGATGTGGAGTGGCAAAGTCAATCCAACTCAGGAATATGGGTCTGATGCTAAGAAGGAGTTCCTTCCTGACTCATGCATCCACAGGCTCTGGGGAGTCAGGAAACTGGAAGATGAACCAGGTGGCAGGAGAATGGAGGAGCAGGAGGCAGGAAGACCCAGGCCACTGGAGCCAGAGGACAGCAGATCCAAGGCAGGTGACATGGCAAGTCACTGAAATTTCCCAAGGCTGGCAGTCCACATGGTGGGTCCAAGAAGTAAAATGTGAGATCCAGGCCAGTAGTAGGAAGAAGAGTGAAGGACATTTCTCCATAGTCTATTTATACAATTGATGTAGACCCCACCTCCAAGGAGATATTATTAAACTGTGACCTGTATTTTATAGGGAAGTTTTAATGCCACACTGTTTAGGACTCTAATCCAGGCAATATGACATATGTGGCGACAAGATTGGAAGAAGGCTCATTAGCAACTTGCAATGTGCAAAAGACACAACATTGCTGAAAGTGAAGAAGATTTTGAGCACTTGCTGATGAGAATGAAAGACTATTACCTTCAGTATACCATACCCTCAGCTTAAAGGTAAGAAAACAATGGAACCAATAAGGAATATACGGAAAAATGCAGAAAACACTGTATCTGTCAAGGATTTCATATTACTTGGGTCCACATGCAATTCCCATGAAAACATCAGTCAATAAATCATGTTACACATTAATTTGGGCAAATCTGCTGCACAAAGCCTGTTCAAGGCATTGAAGAACCAGGACACCACCTTGAGGAACGGGGGCTTCCGGATTTAAACCACAGTGCTTTCAATAATCAGTTAAATATGTGGCAATCTGACAGTGGGTAAGAAATATGTAATTGATTCAGATGTATTGTGATGTTACAAGTAACATTGAAATCACAGTGAATTACCAGAACAATAAACAAATCTGTCATCACAAAGTACAAGCAATGGTCCTTAGAAGTGGGATGTAAAAACGTAGTCCCATCTACTTTGGATATGTTATAGGAGAAGACCAGTACCTGGATAACCCATCATGCTTAGTACTATGGAAGGTTCAAGAAAAAGAAGACCCAGGAGAAAACAAATTGACACAGCGACCCTAGCAATGAGGTACAACAGAACAACGAGTTTGAGAAAAGTGTAGCTCTGGGTGGTGTTTCCTTCTGTTGGGCATAGGAAACAAAATTCCGAAAAGCAATTAACATCAATGAAGCACCTAGTGTGAAAGGGTCCCTGGTTTGAAGATTTAGGACTAGAGTCTTGGGAGGAAATTTAGGTCAATTAGCATAACCTAATCCACAAAGACAATATTTTATGTACTGACCTTGGTGAGTAGTAACAGAAATCTTAAATAGTTTGGCTGGCCATCTAAGATACAATTGTTTGCCTTTCCCTGTGAGAACTCAGAAGAGTGCAGACAATGAAAGGCTAAACAACAATCAGTGTAAGGGACTAAAGGATTATCTTGTTCACAGTCTCTGCTAACCTGAGGCAAGAAGATGGCTTTCTACTCTCATTGCTGCTGCTCAGATCAGGGTCATGCTAAAAGTTCCTGAACAGGAGAGAGGGAGAGACAGTGAACACCAAAATACAAAATCTTTACAAATATTAGGTTGAATGACATATAGGAATTGGTGGAATCTCCAAGATGGATGTTACACACCCTTCAAGCCTGGAAGTGAACCCACATTCAGGGACCAACTTTAGTAAACCATAGACAAGCCATTAAAGTCAATAATAACGCCAGGAAAGAACTCCATGCACAAGATAATAAAAAAATTTTAAGACCAACATGGAAAACAATTTAAGGAAAATAGTTGGAAAAGCAGTCTTGGTGATAGAAATATAGCTGAGAATTTCAGGATAGATTTTTACATAACAAATGATTTATTCATAGCAAATGTTATTTTTTTTAAACAACACAAACTGTGACTATGTTAGGTAGCCAGAATAGGGACTAAGGCGGTTTGTTTCCGCAGTGCATGCAATAGAGCCACAACAGAGGGGGTGGAAAGAAATCAGGCACACTAATCAGACACCTTTGGCAAGATCCAAACCACTCATGTGCAGAGTAGGACCCCTAAGTGCAGGTGAAGCTGAGGCTGGCAGCAGGAGAGGCACATGACATCACACAGGTGGGCCTAAACTCAGCCAATAGGGTAGACCAGTGCCCTCAACCGCATCTCCCCCAACCAGTGGGGCGGGAGGGAATAAAAGCCAGGTGGCAGCCAGCATGCTCTCTTGACCGCTGGGATTTCCTGGTTCCACAGAGTGGTATTGTTCTCCTGTTACTGTATTCTTTCCGTGTGTTTTTGCATAGGTGCAGGTTCTACAAAGCCATGTAGGCTTTTCTGAAACAGCGTGTACTTTTTGAGACAGTAATACCTGAAACTTCCCTTTTCTTCATAAAAGTCACTTGGATTACAAACGTGCTTCTGCTGTATGAATTCTTTCAATGCTTCAAAGCAAGAACTGAGGTAACCCCGGTCTAGAAACCTACAACTCTACATAGGGACTTCAGCTGGAATACACCAATATCACATAGACTATATATGTTGTGTGAAAATAACATGATGAAACTCAATATTAGCAGCTAAAACCAGGCCAGGAGCTGTGTAAGGAACAGACTACATAAGTAAGGTCAGATTGAATGAAGAACGATTACAAGAGGGAGGAAGTTGTCCTGGGTTGTCCCATTAAGGGGATTGCAATCAATGCCATGCAAATGCTTAGAAATAATTGAATGAAAAAAATGACCTTGCTCTGCAAACATTTACCCAAAATACAATAATAATTCAAATAAAATGATGGATGCTCAATGGAACACTATACAGCAAAAACACAAAAAAATACAACTACATTACATATAAACAACTGTATTATATATAAATTATATTGGATGAGAGGGTTTAGACAACAAATATTTACCATATTACTATATGGTAGACTAGTTTGTGGTAAGTCATAGTGGTTACTCTTGTGGACGAGTGATATGACGCGCAACTGATGGTGCCTACAGGTAGGTTGATGAGCTCTGGGCTGCCCACAATGAAGTCAGCAATGTAAAATGCCTGGTGCCCCATGGAAGAATGACAGGTGAGTCTTTATTTCATGTAAAGATTGATTGTCTTGGAAACCCAAAGAGGCAGCTCTGTGGGTTCAGTACGAGTCCAAATTGACTAGTAGCAGTGAGTGAGTGACTTTAGTATGTTCTAGATGGTTCTACACAAGCTTAATTTACATGCAAAATTGACTAAGAGTTTTATACACTTGCTCATATATGTTATATGTACCCACTGCTAGCAATGTGATTCCAATTCATAGGGATCCTAAGTAGGGTTTCCAAGACTGTAAAGCCTTATGGGAGCAAACAACCTTGACTTTCTACCATCTAGTAGTTTGTTGTTGTTGTTGTTGCGGAGTAGTTTGGTTGGTTTGAACCACTTAACTTATGGTTAGCCATCGAATTATTACCAGAGAGAACCACTGAAGGGTACACCTTGGAAAAGAGCAGGGATTGCAACCTTCACTATGGGTTACAACTCAATGTAAACTCACTTAGTGCCATGGAGTTGATGCCAACTCATAGCGACCCTGTACGCCAGAGTAGAAATGCCCTTGTGAGTTTCCTAGACGCTAAGTATTTCTGGGAGTAGAAAACCATGCCTTTATCCCACAGAGTGGCCACTGGTTTCCATCTGAAAATTTGGCAGACTGCAGCCCAATACATAACTACTGTGACATCAAGCTTCCTTGTAAAGAAAATCAAAATCCTCACAACTACACTAATAGACAACATCCTGAAAAGTGAGCCAAAGATCAAAAGTCAATGTTTCATTTGGCTTATCTCCATAATCAATCAATGTCCAAGGAAGCAGCAGACCAGAAATCAAATAACCCATTGCATTTGAGAAATTGACACAAGAGCAGGGATGGAACTTTGAAGACTGTGATGCACCTAATATTAATATGGTATTTCAACAATAATTAAGGAAGACCATAGTACAATTGATGCCTATCTACTTATTCAAGTCTACTTCATTTTATATAATTAATGTTTCCCTTGGTTTCTATAGTTGGTAATTGAGAAGGCAAGACGTATTGTAATAGCTGAAGGAAAACATCATAGAAAAATTTTGTCTACTAATAAAAGCTTGAGATATCCATGATGGATAGTCTTTCTATTTTTATTTTATATTATTTACACATTTTGCTTAAAGGCGTCCTTGGATAAAAGCACAATCAGGAAAGCATATAATTAAAATTTATATTTGCTTTATTTGGTATTCCATTTACCCTTCTGTAATATTGAGCAAAATAAAATTGTTGAACTTGTCCTCATTAAATAGACCTTTGGAAGAAAGATCTCTGTTATGTTTGCTTTTTTGGGGGGGGAGGGGTTGCTGTTAAGATATTTTTTTGGTAAACTTAGCTCAACTAGGATTCTGAATGATATAGTAGTTAAGATGCCATGATATTTTTTTTAATATGCTCTGCCATGAGTAAGAAATCAATTGAAAGGAAGTTTACTTGGGTTGGGGCTGGCCTACCGCCAATGTAAATGGACACTGAAAGAGCTTGCTTGTTTGTTTTTGGGTCTAGAGCCTGCATCGGACTTGTCATCTTACTTCTGGCTCTTTATATTTGGCCTGCTGATTCTAATACTGAGTAGATTGTCATCTTACTTGCTTTCCTTGGATTTTTTCAATGCTGCCGCCAATAGCTTTGCATCAGATTTGCCAATGCTGAGTTCATCAGCAGCGATGTCAGTCAGTAGAAGCCTCCAGTATGACATGTGATCCAAAGATTTAGAAAGTTCTTGCCTCAAAATGTGAGCCATTTCCTGGAATAAACATCTGTGTGTAGAAATAGATAAGGCCCACTGGTTTTGCTTCTCAACAAGCCTACCCTGAGACACATGCCATGGGTATTTTCGATGTTGATAACTTATCATTGAAAGTCTAAAATAAATATCATAATTTCATATCTATTGTTTTGATGTCCTTTACTATTTTTATATCTCTGAGAGGTAAATTCCAAAATAAAATACTTTGTCTGATTCCTTATATGATAATCATGGATTACAGTCCTTGCAATTGAGTGATGTTCAAGATATATGTGTTGGCTACACTGATGTTTCTGTTTTCAAATGTAAAATATTGCTGTATTATGGCAAACTCTTAATAAACCATCTGGATCCATATTATTGAAGAAGTCTGATAGGACAACATGACCTGAAGTATGATATGGCAGTATAGTAGAATCACACAATGGTATCAAGTATTTCATAAAGGAGAAAGCAGATGGATGGTTTTCCTGGAAAGACCTTGTTAGTTACAGTTCTGTGACTTTGAATACCCCTGTCCTTTCTTTCCATTTCCTTTATACTATATTATAAGTAGCGTTTGTAATTTCACTAATTGTCTTCTGGAAATCTTTCAACCTATTCAGTGCAGTATAATGGCATATTTCAAAATAATGAAAGAGGACCCTAAGTAATTATTCAAATTTCAAATATATCATTCTCTCCACAAGAAAAAGGAGTTAAGTGATCAGGTGGCATTGTTTATTTCACTCTCCCATTAGCAAAATAGTCAGAAAGTCAGATGCTCTCTTGTTCTCAGTGCCTGACAAGGATTATCAATTGCTTCTAAAACACAGTATGTGGGCACGAACAGAATTAGGAAATGTAACCATTTGTCAAAATATGTAGAGAAACCAACATGTTGTATTATAAATTTCAGTGCTGTGAAAAACAAGGGTGGATGTTATCTTTTGACATTTCTAGAAAATGTGCAACATGCTGTGGCAGATATACACTGCACTACATCACTAAATTGTTGCATGTTTTTGTCTCTTACACTTAGAGTGAAAAGTTTTAATTTGTATCTTCCTCGTTGTTCTAAAAGCACAGCCGCTGTTTGTTGGCAAAAATGTAATATTCAAGTAAAAGAATGACAACATTTTAATACTGAGCTTTGTTGTGTTCTTTTTGCTTAATATGATTCAAAAATTATTTGGAGTTTATTATAAATATCATTTGTGATATGATAAGGAATCATAGCTAATAATATATTTTACCCAGAAAAATATATTCTATTTTGGTAAAGTATATTTGAAAAATATCCAAGCTATGGATAATATGAAATAATCTGATTATGTAAACAATTATTACTCATAAAATAATTTAAATAATGAATCCCAAGGTTCTAGTTCAGGATGTCTGCTTAGATAGCAGAAGACACTGGCTAAAACACTGGTATTATTTTAGAACTTTGTAATCAATTAAAATATTTATACAGATAAATATCATAAATTATTGTATAAATAAAAATAGATTTGATAAAAATAGATCTACCCTCTCCGTTATTTGGCACTGTTTTAACAGAATAAGTATTTGATTTTAACAAACAGCCATTTATGTTCTGATAGTTTAGGAAGTTAGACGTCCAAGATGAGGGTGAGAGCTCTAAGGAAAGGGATTCTCTCCGTGTTGATTCTCAGGAGAGTCACTCTCTCTGTAAAAGACAGGTCATTGCTGCCTCTTTGCTCCCCTCGCTAATTTTTATGTGATGTGTGTCTATCATTCCCCATTTCTGTTTGATCTCCTGTTTGTTTACTTTCTCTTATAAACCAGAAGACATTTAATGCACACCCTACAATAATACTGTCATCAACATAGCACTGTAAATCTATTAAATCTATTCCCACATATAATTATAAGTAAAGTTACAGGAGTCATAATTAACAATCTATAATGTATATATGTTATACATGATCCAATCTATAATGTATCCCTACTATACAAAGTAGGTGTGCTACAGAGTTAAATACTGATGAAAATAGATACTTTAGAACACTTACTAAAATTAACTTGTCAATAATTTTTTTAAAATGGAAACACATTCACTCACAAATACACACAGAAAATATCCCTTTGCTTTAAACTTCATTCGATCTAAAATCCCAAATAAGTATTTATCTGAAGTGATTTTTTTGACAATTAATGAGTTGTTTGTAAAAATGCTGATTCTTCAGTTCACAAATAGTAAAGCCAAATGAATAGTGGTTATTATAATTAACTCAGAAAACTATGTTCTATTCTAGGGAATTATATTTGCATTGCATACAAATCACAGATAATGAAAATGGATGCTATTACATTAATAATTACTGTTCATGAAATAAATAAAAAAATTAATAAGGTGATTCATCCTATTTTCATAGATAACATAGCAAGTCAGAATAATGCAGCAATTAAAACTAATGATGGGGAAAAACTTTTACTAAAAAGAGGTCAATGAATCATTTAATTGAGTGGAATAAATTCCAAACAGTATGACATCTTTTGTATATACACATACACGTTGAATATTAAGTAATTTTAATTAGACATCTAAATTTTCTAAGTATTTTAAAATGATTTTTATTGATTTATATACATAAAGTATTCTCCATCCTTAGAAAACGTAAATGTGTCTTTTAACCAAAATGTCCCCAGGAATAACAGAATATTTAAATATTTAAACAAAATATTATAATAAAATATCCACTTTTTAAAAAGATCATTGTATTGGGGGCTCTTATAACTCTTACAACAATCCGTAAATCAATTGTATAAAGCACATTTGTAGGTATGCTACCAGTATTCTTTTCTCAACATTTGCTTTCTATTGAGCCCTTTGTCCCAGTGCCTCTTTTCCCCTACCCACCCCCAAACCCCTGATAGATTAAAAATTACTATTTTTTTCGTATCTTACACCAACCACTGCCTCCCTTCCCCCATGGCTTCTGTTGTTCTGATGGTGTGGTTATGTGAGATCATTGAGATAGGTTCCTTCTTCCTCCCTTTCTCTCACCACTGCCCCTACCCTTCTGGTATCGCTAGTCCTATTCCTGTTCCTGGATTCCAAGTGTCCTGAGGTCTACTCTTATCTGTACCTGTGTACATGCTCCGGTTTTCCAAAGTGAGAGGCAACCCTGGGGTCAGGATAGTGAGGGCTGGGGAAGCCTCAAGGAACCAAAGGAATATTGGGTGTCTCATTAGTGCTTTAACGCACCCTGCTTGGCTCATCCCTTCCCTGTGAGCCCTCTGTGGGAGGATGTCCCCTGGTCTACAGATGGGCTTTGTATCTCTGCTCCAACCCCCTTATTTTTGATTGTTTGTTTGTTTATTTGTTTGTTATAGGTCTTCTGAAACCTGTTACCCAGTCCCGATGACACCTCATGGTCGCATCAGTTGCTGTGCTTCTATGTGGGCTTGTAGCGTCTATGCTAGATGGCCACTTGTTTGTCTTCAAGCCTTTAAGTCCCCATAGGCTATATCTTTTTATAGCCTGGCACAATCTGCTTTCTTTACCACATTTGTTTATACAACCATTTTGTTGTCAGTGATAGTGCTGGGAGGATGAGCATCACATAGACCCATACCTCTATTGTTCTAATTAATGTATTTACTTATGTACACATCTATGCTTTAACCTGTATCCATAGCTTTACTTCCTGTTTCCTGTTACCTTCTTCCTGTCCCACCATCCTACTCGCCCTGCTTCCACCTCTTAGTACTTCCTCTTACCCACACTGCAGACTGAGTTTAGCCTTGGCAATTGGAGCCACAGGTGGGTGGTGGGAGGTGGGAGCAGCCTGAGATGGAGAGTGCCGCAGGTAGACTGTCTCTGTGTGGGGGTCCAGCCTTGGTTGTGGGGGCTTCAATTTGGCTGAAGGATAGCTCCTGGTGTGGCAACAAGGCTGAGGAGGACTGATCTGCGGGTGGTGGCTATGGTGAGGTCCGAATTAGTGTGGCTGGTGTGGGCCAGGGCATCCCCAGGTTCCTGAGCGAAGCTAGATGTGGGGGAAGGTTGCCTTCCAGGCACACCAGTACCCCGATCCCTGTGGAGCTCCCAATGTGGGCTGCTTACCTGGCCGCAATCTTGCTGGACCCCACCCTCCAAAAAATTCCCTCTTATACATTGAATCAGTTAATTATGAAGCAAGAAACACCTCCCCATACCCAATAACTCAAATTTAATGTATACAAAATAAATGAATTTAACTTTAAATTCATAAGCATCTCCCAAATTTTATTGATTTTTTTTAATTTGAAAGGCACAGTTAGCTAAGGGTAGTAAAGAAAATTAAAAAATTGAATTGTTATCAAATTAATTTTCTCTATAAAGTCACAACACCTATATACAGAGCAATTCTATATTCAAATAAATAAGTGTTATGGGAAAACGGGAAGAGCGATTGTGACTGAGTGAGTTAGGAACAGTTTCTCAGTGAGCTAACAAGTGATTGGTGCCAAGAAAGCTTCAGAGAGCTCAGCAGTAACTAGATAGAAAAAGCACAACATAAATTTAAAAGAAAAGAGAGTGAAGAGATTCAGAGGTATAGAAAAGATATAAATGCAGATGTATGTTGCTTATTTACATCTTCTTCCACCTTCCTCTGGCTGCTCTGTTTCTTTGCTGCCTTTCACTTCTGTCCTTCCCTCCCATCTCCCTTCCTCCTGTCTTCTTTCTTTCCTCTCTTCCTTTACCTTCTGTCCTTCTCCCTGCTGTCACAACTTTCATTATAATTGTAACATTCCTGTCAGATCCTGTCCAGAGTTTAAGAAGCACATGTCAGAACAAATGCAATTCCGGCCAAGATGCACATAATAACAATGCAAAAGTATAATGTCGATTTACTCTTCCATCTATAATAGCTGTATGTTTTCACTGTTGTTATTGTTAAGTGCTGCCCAGAAGTTGATAATGGCCCTACGCACACTACACTGCCCAGTTTTGTAGCTCTCACGTTCATCCACCGTGCTTACTGTCTTTCTTTGTACGTTGACTCAATACATAACCAAGCATGGTGTTCTTCTCGAGTACCTGGTGCCTTCTGTTAACCTAAACAAAATAAGTGAGACAAAGCCTTTCCAACCTCCTATCTAAGAAATATTCTGACTATGCCTCTTTGGGGACATATCGATTTATTATTCTGATCATCCATGCTATATTGAACATGCTTCTCCAAGGCCTAATTCAAAGACATAATTGCTTTTTTGGTCTTCTCTGGTAGCTATATAATTTCATGCCACTTTGATATATAAAAGTGTAAGGATGGAGTCTAGCCTGTCTAGAAGGTCACACCCTAATGGTGACCCCTTGTGGGTGGGGCCTTATCATAAGGAGGGTCCCAGGAACCACTCCCTTTCTCTGCCTTCACCTTCCTGCTGCCCAGTCATTTGGAGAGCTGCCAGAGCCACTGTCCTTGGATCCACAGCACTTTGCACCCACTGACCTGTGCTCATCCTGCGTCTTATGTGGCTGCACGAGTCTGAAGAAGGACTTATAACTAGTATCTGACTTATGGACTTGAGTTGGACTAGGCTAGGATGTTTTATTGATATATAATTACTTCTTGAGAAGTTCTTTCTTGCTCACGTATATATGAGTGTCTCTGTATTTACATATCTCATCAAACTGGCCTAAAACATCTTCCCGTTTCATTGTTGAGCTTCCTTGTGCATATGACATAATTAAAATGAACAGATAGATTTTTTGCCTAGATTGTCTAGGTGCCCTGGATTCAGATGGATTTTACTCTGGATGGTCTGGATATATAGATTTACCAGGGAATTCAAATTTTTCATTAGGTTAAAATAAATTTGGAAACTATGCTTGTTATTTTTTATCAAACTAGGTTGACTATAGTGATCAAATTTTTGAAGAAAATGCATACATAAAACTCCAGATTTTAATGAAGCCTTAGAAATACCAATATTTGTTAATTTTTTAATGGAAAAATCACCTATTATCTTCTTTAAGAGTCTGATAGGTTTTATGTCAACTTGGTTGGGCCAGAAATCTCACCCAAGGTGCAATTTAGCAATATCATCAACTCCTTGGTGGGGTCTGCTGCTGGTAGTCCAGCAATTGTGGGAGATTAGGGTGGAGAGCAACCCCTTCCTGAGATCACATCCCTCGTGCTATTTTCTCAGGGATAAGAACAACTTCATATGTAAATCAATGCTGTGGAAAGCTTCTTTGTTTCTTGCTTGTCTGGATCTTGTATCTGGATTATCTGTTTCTGGTTTTTTGGATGTGAGCCAATGGATCTCCATATTGCCTGCTGACTCTAGGATGCATCAGAGGCTGCCATTTGATCTGCCATCTGACCTGCCAGCCTTGTATTCACCTGCTACTGCATCCACCGTCCCTGGCCTTCATGCTTCATTTCCCTGGTCTGCCTCTCTGCTAACTGGATTCATCTTCCTGCTTACAACTTGGGCTTAACTTCTGATCAATGGACTTGAATAAGCCTGCACTTACCTGATTCTACAACTACAGGAGCCACTTTCTTGATACAAATCTTCATTATATTTGTATACATACATGTATATAAATGGCTTTGCTTGTAGAGAATCCAGCCTAACACTTAGATGATTTACTTTTATTGATAATATGGAAATTCATTTTCAAAATAATATCCATTTCAGAATTAAGTGTATATTTTAAATAGAAATATTTGAATCGCAAAGATTAGATTTCTTTTGAACTCACCAAGAGAGTAATTATCTGTTGGAAATAAAAATTCTTATCAGTGTTTGTATTATTCATTAACATCAAATTCATGTAGTGCAAAAGTCAGGAAGATTGTAGTTTGTTGTTGTAGATTCCATTCCAGCTCAGAATAACCCTATGAGTGCAGAACAAACTTCTCCATAAGTTGTTCAAGACAATGATCTTCAAGAATCAGAATGAGATTTGTCTTTCAAGGTCCCTTGATGTGGGTTCAAACTAGACATTAAAACTTCTAGTTCAGTGCTTGATGCTTTGCATCACATAGGAACTACATGCACATATGTTTATGCTATTATTATAGAAATTGTTGGTTTAACACATTGTCATCAATGAAATCAAGGAGAAGATTTTTGGTGTAAATAATTTCCTGTGGCCCTTTATAGAAATTGATTTCTACAATTGATTAGTGTAGGCAAGGCAAACTTTGTTAAAATCTTCATCACTGAAAATAGTAAATAATAAATCTTACTAGATGAAATATAAAAACTCATATTCACAGATAATATTGTTTCCCTTTTAATTCTAGGATTCTAGGTGGAATAATCTTAAGACTCAATCATACAAAGATTCTACTAGGCTCTAATTGGATTTTCTTTGTTGTTAGTTGCTGTCTGTTTCCACTCACCCCGACCTACAGCTCAATGAAATGCCTCTCAGTTCTGCACCATCCTCACAATTGTTCCTGTGCTTGATCCCAAGGTTTCGGTCAGTCACTGTGCCTGTCAGCCTTGTTGAAGGACTTCCTCTTTTTAGCTGCACATTTACATTAAGAAACATAATGTCCTCCTTCCGGGATTGGTCTCTCTTGACAACATGTTCAAAGTTTGTGAGATGAAATCTCATCATCCTTGCCTCTGAAGAACATCCTGGCTGTATTTCTTCCATGACAGATTTTCTTCTTCTTTTGACAGTTCATGAAACTAAGTTCTTCACAGCACCACCATTGAAAGGTACCAATATATTTCTTTAGTCTTTATTTTTCAATGTCCAACTTTCAACTACATATGAGGTGACTGGGTCAGGAGCACCTTAGTCCTCAATAGTAACATCCTTGTTTTTCAATCTTCTAAAGAGGTCTTGTACAACAGAGTTACCTAATGAAATTTGTCTTTTGATCTCTTGACTAATACTTCCATGAGCATTGATTGTGGATCTAAGCAAGATAAAATCCTTCACAACAATTTTTTCTACTTTAACATGATGCTGCCTACTAGCTCAGTTGTGAGGACTTTGAATTTTGTGCAGGGAGCTGTAATCCACAATGAAGGTTGCAGTCCACACTCTTCATCAGCAAGTGCTCCTTCCTTCCAGACACTGTGATGGTGCCATCTGCATATCACAGGTGGTCAGTGAGCTTTATTCCAATCCTGATGTCCTGTCCGTCATATAATCCATCTTCTCTGATTATTTACTGAGGTGAAAGGATACAAACTTGGACCAATCCATTCCTGATTTTAAATTATGCAGCATGCCCTTGTTGTTTTTCCTACGCACACTCACAACTGCTTACCAATCCATAAACACATTTCAGAGCAACACAATGAGGTATTGTGGTATTCCCATTCTTCTCAATCTAGGCATAGCTTGTTACGATCCACCGAGTCTAGTACCTTGGCATAGTAAATAAAACACAAGTGAAAATTTTTCTTATACTTTCTACTTTCAACCAAGATCCATTTGGCATCAGCCATGATATCCCTTGTTCCACATCCTCTTCTGTATCAGGCCTGATCCTCTGGCCACTCCCGGGCAATGTACTGCTGCAACCAGGGATAACTGATCTTCGGCAAAATTTTCTACAGGTCATATTAAAGATATTGTCCTAAAATTTGACTATTTTTCATTTCATCTTTATTTGGAGTGTAAAACTTGGATTTCTTCCAGTCAGTTGAACACGCAGTTGTCTTTCAAATGTTTCAGAATAGCCAAATGAGTGCTTCCAGTACTTCATCAGCTTGTTGCAACATTTCAATTTGTATTCCATCAATTCCTGGAGTCCTCTTCTAGGCTGATGTTTTCAATGAACTTTAGTACAGTCTTTTAATGCTAGTATAAAATATATATCACACACACATGTATATGAATGATGAGGATACTTACTAGGATAAGAAGAGGTTTTTTGCTGCATGTTTGTCCAACCAGTTCAATGTATCCTTGGTAATGTTATCAACCGTATTTCAAGTAGATCAATTATTTCTGAGTCATCCTTGTTTATTATAAAGATTCCACATGCACATGAAGCAAATTAAAGTATTTGATCTTAAATCAGGAGCACCACAGTCCTCCAACTGACACCTTTGCTATCCAATACTTTAAATAGGTCTTCCACAACATACTTGTCCAGTGTGTTCAGTTGTTTGATTATAGTTTCCAAAGATGTTGATTGTGGATTCAAATGAAATTGAATTTGAATCCTTGACGAGCTCAGTTTTGTTGCATATTTGTCCTGTTGTTAGGACTTTTATGTTCTTTATATTGAGTAGCTATCTACAGTGCAGTTTACATTAGTTAATCTTCGTTTGCAGGTTCTTCAAGGTTCTTTCTGCTTTCAGCCGGCAAGGTTGTGCTATCCACGTATCAGATATCTTTTCATGAGTCTCCCTCCAATTAGAGCAGCCCTGGTTGTGTGTTGGGCTGCTAACCGCAGGGCTTGCAGTTTGAAACCACCAGTTGTTCTGCCCAAGAACCATTAGGCTTTCTGTCCCCCAGGAAGATTTACAGTCTCCGAAACCCAATGGGACAGCACTACTCTGACCTATGAGTAAATATTGACTTGATATCTGCGGAGTTTAAGTTTTGAGTATCCATCCATCCTGTTAATGAGTTCTTCTTCAAATTGTTCAGCTTCTCTTACTATTTGCTTAGGATTCATACTGAATAAGTCTGATGAAAGCTATATCCCTGAACTACACATACACTAACATTATATCATCCATTTAGGCCTTTGTTCTGTTCAAAGGACTAGCCCTTAGTCTTGTACACATTTCACATGAGCACAATTAAGTGTTCGGGAATCTCTCTACTTTGTGATGCTTTTCATGCTTGCTCCAATCTACACAGATGAATGCCTTTGCAGAGTCAAAAAGCACAAGTAGACATCTTTTTGGTCTTCTTTGCTTCCAGCAAAGCTCTTTCTGACATCAGCAATGATATCCCTAGTCGCAAGCCGTTTTCTGAATGCAGGTTGAACTTCTGTCCACTCTGTCAATGAGCAGAAGGAAACACTCTCTAGTCCGTCACCAGCCTCCCATCATCTAGATGAGCCCATTGTCACTGCCATTTCCTTTGAATGCCTTTCTCATTTCCATTGACCCGTCAACATCTCCAAATTTCTTGAAGTGAAGTTTTACTCTTGAATCGTCAACCTTTTCTTCAGTCCGTTCAGCTTGAGATTGAAGATATTTTCTACTATGGTACTCTAACTCCAAGACTTTATACATTTCATTCTATTGCCTACTTTGCCTTTTGAACTCTATATTCAAATTTTATGTCCACCTTTTGCATTTCTTCATTAAAAAATTAACTTAGTAAATAGTTTAGGTCTCTTCTGGCATACAATTTGAACTTTATTTTTTGTCTGTTTAGTAATTGGCTTGATAGCAGTGGGTTTTTTTGTCTGTTTAGTAATTGGCTTGTTAGCAGTGGAAAGTATGGTATTATTGATGTTATCCGGAATTTGTCTGGTCTTCTATCATTATGCCCAACCTATCTCTTGTTGAGAAAGTATCTAAATGCAGATAATATATACTTTGAAGCCATATTTTGGATTTTGTGGATTTTCAAAAATTTCCTCAACCTCAACCCGACTTACATAAGAAGAATTGATGCCATGTTTCCCAATTGGCCCTAGGACTCTTTTGGCTGATGTTACTGAACTTCTCCATTGTCTATTCATACAGAAGTAGTCAGTTTGATTCCTTTTTATGTCATCTAGCAGGTTGTCTGTTTATAGTCACCATTTTGTGCTTTTGAGAAAAATATTTTCAATGAAGTTCTTGGTCTTGTAATTTACTAAAATGTGGTCTCCAGCTTTGTTTCTGTCATCACGTCTACATTTTTTCATCTACTGAAAACTACTGTGTCTCAATCCTTCATATTCTAATGATCAGTAATAATGCACATGGACATAATGTATGTATTTTGGACCTAAGGAAATGAGATTCATTTTAATACTCTCAGAGATAAAAATTAATTTTTCTAGGAATCATAATACAAAATAAATGAATTGAGGATATCAAGGGCTTCATTCCACTTAGATCAACAGTCAATGCTAATGGAAGCCACTGGTAAAAAGTCAAATGACACTGCGGTAGGAAAATCTGTTTTAAAAGTGTTAAAAAGCAAAGATATCCCTGGTGAATCAGAATTTCGAGTCACAACCCATGGTAATTTTAGTTATTTCATATATGTGCAAAAACATGGAAATGGACAAGAATTAACAAACTTGGAATGTGATGTTAGTAAATAATTTGGCATATACTCAGAATTGTCAGGCAGAATGTTCCTTAAGAGGAAGATAATGAGTCTTTACTTTGTTTACTTTGCTCTCTTCTTTAGGAAATACCAAATGCTTTAAAAGGCATCACATTTAATATTATAAATTCTATATGAGGTGAATTGGCATAGCAGTTGCACAATACAAAGGAGTACTCCCCCCACCCCACTCCCAAAAAAAGGAATTGCACTGGGCAGAGCAGAGTTTTCATAGTACACAGTTTTCCCATTAGAAAGCAGCAAACAGAGTTGGTGCACACAGTGGCGTCACCTGGGAAGGTTCTCTCTAGCCACAGTGAATTCATAAAAGAAGTTTTGAACCTCAGTTGGTGTGTGTGTGTGTATGTGTGTGTGTGTGCGTGTGTACCAATTTAAGAGAACAGCGTGCAACTGTGAAAGTTTGTTTCCTGCTCAGGAAAAATGCTGCAAAAACTGTTGTGAAGTTGAACACAGATGATAAGGACAGTACTATGGGAAAAACTCAAGTGTATGAGTGGTTTTCTCGTTTCGAAAAAGGTGAAATGTCAATTGATGACAAACTTCATTCTGGATGTTGATCAGTTTCCCAAACAGATGAAAATGCCAACTCATACAACTTTTGGAGTTTGTTCCACCAGGTCAGACCGTTATTCAAGCTTTCTATTTAGAGGTTCTGAAGAGATTGCATAACAGTGTGTGACAAATATGGCCTGACTGGTTTTACCACCACAGCAATGCGCCTGTTCATGCAGCCATCTCAGTGTGCTAGTTTTTGTAAAAACCAACATGCTTCTTTTGTCCCCCTCCCCCACAACTAACTTACCTGACCTCACTGCGTGGGACATTTTTCCCCTCCAAATGTAGAGGGACATGAAGAGGCAGAAATCTGATGATGTACAAGATGTGACAAAAAATGAGAGAGATACTATCAGCCATCCGTACAGATGAGTTTGAAATATCATTCTAAGAATGGAATTGCAGATTTGACAAATGTATTAAGTGTAATGGAGAGTACCTTGAAGGAGATAAGGTTGTTTTGTAAAATAGTTAAAAACATGACTTTGAAACAAAAATCTCCATTTTCTGGGGTGTGTGTGTATTTCCCTCTATCTTCCAATATTTTAATCACTATCTATAGCACTGAGCAATGCTTTATTCTGGTAAAAATGACTGAAAGCTGATTTTTAGGCAAGAAGCAACAACCAAGCCATAATAATGCTATTTCAAAAATATTTTTCTAGTGCACAGCAGTGGTTGACAGAGGACATATTTCATTTATATTCAGTGCTTAATTCTCTGTTTGCTACGAATCTCTTTGGATTCATTTAACCTTCTACAAACCTACGTTTATGTTTCTTTGAACTATTTTGTGTCAATAATTATATGTGCAGGTAGAATGAAAATACACCCTACAAATAATACACTTGTGACTTTGGTGTGCTCAATTTAAATTGCAAATAAGTTCATAGCTAAAGTGAGTTTTAAATGGGCCTTGTAGTTGTTGTTTAAAGATAGATTCTTAAACAACTGCACACAGTGCAATAACGATACTAGTACCTTCAATGCACAGCAAGACTTCCTTTCATGGAGCATAAAATGGCTCATACATGCTATCCAATCCAGAAATGCGAACATGTAAACAACTTTCCACTCAGTGAGGATGCCACTGTACTGTGTAGATATAGTCTTTTCCATAATAAAATTCTCAGAGGATGATTGTAAATGAAACAGAGGGAAAAAAAGAAGTTTCTGTGTAATAATTTTTTACCTGTTGCCCCTTCCATCTAAGAATGATGATGTGGATCACTTTTTAGTGGAGAGAAATAACTAACTGGATCCAAAATAGACAGATGTAAATATAAAGTTTTTTCCCTAAAACCAAATAAAAATGTTTACTTTCCCCCTTTTTTTAAGAAGTGAGGGACCATAGATGGCAGGATATTTACATATTATAACATGATTTTTAAATGACTGTGTTAGTTATAAACACAAAATAAAGAATTCATACTTTATTTTTATCTCTGATATTAGACTAAGAAAATACTCCTTTTCACATCCTTTCTATGAAGATTAAATGAGACACAAGCATTCTTGGACACAATTATATATTAGTATTAACCTCAGCTAGTATTAATATTTACATTTTATTTAAATGTATTATTATTACAGTAGGATATTTTGCATGCCCAAGTCAAAACTATTTAACAGTTTTAAAAAATAATTTTATACTTAATTTAGAAACAAGGGTGTAAAATACTTACAATTATTGTTATTTTTTAAAAATATGTTTGTGTTTATTGATCTAGTGTATATCATGTCACAGACTTGAGATAATATCCCTCAAAATACTCTGTATTTTCAATGTAGGTTTGATGTGTAAACATAGGAAATTAAACCATATTTTTTATTTGAGTAGATGTTAACATAACTTCAATCATGACGATATCTCACATATTTCCATCAGAATGAATAATTAATGTACTTACCCAATGTATACAAATAACACATTCATGCTATGATTTTTTTGCTTTTGTTTTTTACCGTGCAACACCTCTTACATTGTGCCACAAGTGAAATGGACATAATTTTTGTGAAAATAGTGATATTACCTGAAAGTTCATTAACTGCAATGATTTTTTTTGGAAAAAAATAATTTAAATGGGTTTTTCCATTCATAACTATCTATGAATACTTTTAGTGAGAGAAATCTAACATTCTCTTTTTTTTTTGCTGCAGAAAACAGCATCTTCCAAATCTCAACCAAATGATGCACAAAACTCCCTAGGTGTTTTAAAAAGGGGGAAAATTATGTAGGCAAACATATAAATCTTTTGAACATTTGTCTTTATGGGAACAACTCCTGTGTTGGTCTCTAACCTGGAGGGCATTAGTCTTCTCTAAATTGCCGGTGATGTCCCAAAGCTCAATGATAAATAGAAATCACTGGAAGAAATAACACATTCTTTCTCACAAAATTTCCGGAAGACACAAGTCTTTAAGAAAACTATATACATAAAATAGATCCTTTTCTATCTTAGCATATTTTCCCCTGGAGCATTATACAAAGTCATTTTCTTGGCTTTGAAACAACAACAATAATAATGGCTTTAATTAAGTCATTAGTTAAAAATGTAAACCACGTGACTTTTTAATACTGAAAGTATACCAGGAGGTGGTTCCACAAAAGAAAACATTCATTTTGTTTAATGAACAGTTTATCATAAAATTGTTTATCCTTTTCAAATCCACATTAATAAAGTGGAAATGTTTGATGTGATACCTTTTTTCATTATACAATTAAAAGACTTTAAAAGAACTATTAATAGTAACATGCATTTAAATAATATATTTAGGCTGAAATCTTAATTACTGTTGCTTATATTGGGATTTCTGGATTTATTAAGTGTTCCTATAATCATCAAATCTTTGATAAGTCTCTGAATTGTCTGTCACTCTCAACTTTTGCTATACTTAATAATAATAGTTAATATTTCACATGAAGCAAATACAAAAAAAGTAAAACAAAGGAGTGTAAGGAAAAGCAGAGAGTTAGGGGAACAGTCAGTGAGAAAGCTAAAAACTATCTTAAATATTGACCCTTTTTACCCTTAGTTTTCTTATAAATCAGCATCGAGTCTCCTATGCACCTTCACTGACCATCAGCTAGGAAGGCAAATCGCCTCAATAGCAGACGAACAGCATCTACAGTGGACTTTAGCACCCATAAGGCAAGAATGCGACACCCTGTCATTAGACCTCCCTTTTGACTCAGTTTGAATTTACTCTTTTGTAAAAATATTTTTTATTTCTTGTTTCCTCGGGTATTTGTTTTATTTTGTTATTATTGCTCAGTGTCTTTGTTTTTAATCTTTGTTTTGTATGTTTTCTGTATAGGGAAGTCAGGATAGGATCTATGAAGAGAGTAACAAGGTTAATAATTTCCAGGGGACTTGTGGAGGAACTAGTGGAATCATTAGCAATGGGTACAAGAAGGAAGGAAATGTTCCAAAATTATTGTGTTGATGAACACACAATCCTTCTTCATATGATTGAACTATTGAATTGTATGTTATATTAATTGTGTCTCAGAATAATTGATATTAAGGCAGAATTTTTGGTAAAAAATGCTATCTGATCCATCCTCTTTTTATTTTTTCCCAGGATAATGTACAGGGTTTTTGTTGTTGTTTTATTTGTAATCATTTTATTGGGGGCTCATAAAACTCTATCACAATCAATACATTAATCTATTGTATGTCAAGCATAATTGTACATTTGTTGCCCTCATCATTCTCAAAACATTTGCTGTAGGGAAGTGCATGTCCCTCAGCCCTGGATCAAAAGCCATGTACAACCTTCATGTATTTACTCTGTTTTCTGTCATATAAATTGTGCCTAGTGGTCTTCCTGCCCCTGTTTCCCTTGTAGTCATTAGTTACTTCACCTTTGCTAGGATTGGTGCTCAATTGCTAGCAGCCGCTATGCTCATTGGACAACATACACCTGGCGGCACTTCCACCAGGTGCCCGGTATGCCTCATTAGCATGCAGACCTGTTTGAGCACAATCACCCGCCATTTGGTAGGTGCGTGACTATTGGCTACCCCAGCTATACTTTATTTCCATATGACGTAATGGTGCCCACCCTTAGCTGGCTATTTAAGCCTCTGCTCTCAGCTCAATAAACGAGACTTGATCAGACTCCTCTCTTGTCTCCATTCTCCGCGTCTCTTGCCCATCTTCATTCGCAGTCCCTCTTTCAGGTACCCACGTTGTTAATGACCTTTGGGACGGGTCAATTTGCTTTCTACTTAAGCCCTTGGTATCAGCTCCTCATTTTCCCCCTTCCTCCCCACATCCCCCTCCATCATGAACCCTTGATAATTTATAAATTATTATTATTTTGTCATACCTTACACTGTCCAATGTCTCCCTTCACCCTCTTTTCTGTTTTCTGTTCCCAGAGAGTAGGTTATATGTAGATGCTTATAATCTATTCCTCCTTTCTACCCCATCTTCCTTCAATTCTCTCCGTATTGCCACTCTCACCACTGGTCCTGAAGGGATCATCTGTCCTGGATTCCCTGTGTTTCCAGTTCCTATCTGTACCAGTATACATAATATTGTCTAAAAAGATTTGTAGAATAGAATTGGGATCATGATAGTTGGGGTGGGGAGAAAACATTTAAGAACTAGAGGAACGTTGTATGTTTCATCATTACTACACTGCACCCTGACTGGCTGGTCTCCTACTCACGACCCTTCTATAAGGGGATGTCCAGTTGCCTACAGATGGGCTTTGGATCACCAATCTGCATTTTTGTTATTTGATGCCTGATACCTTATCCCTTCAACACCTTGTGGTCACATTGGCTGGTATGCTTCTTCCATGTGTGCTTTGTTGCTTCTCAGCTAGATGGCCACTTGTTTACCCTCAAGCCTTGAAGACCCCAGATGCTATATTATTTGATAGCCGGGCACCATCAGCTTTCTTCATCACCTTTGCTTATGCACACATTTGTCTTGTGGATTATATTTTGCCTTTTACCATAGTTTGTAAACAGAGGACTTCATGTTTATTCCATACTAGAAGAACTGTTCCTTGATGGAGATCATGGATTGAAATTTTTCCATGAGTAATTTATGTGACTGATATTTGAAAAAAATTAATACACAAATACTCATTTACTTATTTTGAAAGTGAATGGCAATTGGCACTAGTCAAACTGTAGACAATTTTGGTTAAAATACTTATCTTTGCTATCAAGTTCCGCACACACACAACTCATAGCTCTATAGTAGGCAGAGTTTTTGACATTTCAACATTCTAGTTTAATAGACTAAGATGCCTTTGACTCAAGCCATGTTATTTGGAATTGCTTCACATGCATGTGAAAGTTGGACAATGAATAAGACACAATGAAGATGAATCAATACTTTTGAATTATTGTGTTGGGGAAAATTTTGAAATTAACATGGGCTGCCAAACACATAAGCAAATCTGTCTTGGAAAAAGTACAGGCAGAATAATGCTCATCAGAGGTAAGGATAGTGAGTCTTTGTCTCATATATTTATCACGAGAGATAAATCCCTGGAAGAAAACATCATGCTCGGTAAAGTAGAGGCAACACCAAAAAAAGGAAGGTCCTCAACAGGTAGATAGACACAATGGCTACAACAATGGGCTCAAACACAAGAACAAGTAGGAGGATGGTGCCGAACAAACCAGTATGTCCTTTTCTTGTCCATAGGGTCGCTCTGAATCAGAACCACCTGCCTGGCACATAACAACAAGGGTTATGGCACTTTCACGGTATTTGTATTGTTGGTTTAGATGAGTTTGTATGTGAGATGGACTAACTGGAAGTACAATTTTGCTGAAGGTAGATTAAAATGATTCTACAAATACAAAGATAAGGAGCTGTTAAATATTAAAGCTTAATTCAAAGCAGGACATGGAAGGAAAAAAATGTTGCTGAAGTCAATGGATCTGGTTGAAGGCAAAGAGAGCTAGAAAGATCTTTAAACTCAATGCCACAGAGTCATCCTTGTCTCATGGAGACTATAAGACAGCTTCATACTGCTGCTCTGCTGTCCTGAGGTGGATCTTCTTTGTTGTTGCAATTGTTAGGTCCCACAGGACACTGTGCACAAGAGAACGAAACACTGCAGGGCCCTGTGGCATTCTCACATTCTTTTTTTCTATTTCTGAAACCACTGGTGCAGCCACTGTGTCAATCCATCACATCTACGGTCTTCTTTCAAGCTCCCCCTCCACTTTACCAACCATGATGACTTTCTGCAGGGACTGAATTCTCTCCAGACAGTAAGTCCAAATTTTGTAAGATGAAGTTTTGTCATCCATGCCTCAGGGAAGCACTCTGGCCATACTTCTTCCAACATAGATCCGCGTGTCCTTTTAGCAGTCCATTGTACTTTCAATATTCTTCTCCAGCTCCACCATTCAAATGCATTGATTCCTCTCTGGTCTTCCTCATATGGTATCCAACTTTCCGATGGATATGATTAAATGGAGCATATTGTGGTTTGGGTCAGGCACACCGTAGTCCTTAAAGTAACATCTTTGCTCTTCAATACTCTAAATGTTTTGTGCAGCAGATTTACCTATGCAACTCTTCTTTTTCTCTTTATTCTCTTGACTGCTGTTTCCATGAGCATTGATTGTGGATCCAACCAAGACAAAATCCACGACAAGTGCAATCAGGTTTTTTTTTTCCATTATCATGATATTACCTATCAGTAAAGTTGTGAGGATTTTGATCTTCCTTCCATTGAGTTGTAATCCACACTGAAGGCTAAAATCCTTGTTTTGCTTTGGGATTTTTTTTAATCAGAAAGTGTGTTAGGTCCTCCTCACTTTCAGCAAGTAAAACTGTGACATCTGCATACCAGAGGTTGTTAATTAGACCCCCTCAAATCCTGATGCCCCCCTCTTCTTCATATAACAAACTTCTCTGATGATTTGCTCAGCATATAGATTGAACAAATATAGTGATAGTATACAACCCTGATGCACACCTTTCTTGATTTCTCTTCCTCTGTTCAACTGCCTAAATCTATGTACAAGTTCCACCTGAGCACAATGAAGTATTCTGGAATTCTCATTCTCCTCAATACTAGTCACAGCTTATTATGGTCTGCACAGTAGAATTCCTTTGAATAGTCAATAAACAACAAATGAGTATATTTCTTTTATTTGCTACTTTGAATCAAGATCTATCTAATGTCAGCAATAGTAATCCTTTTCCCATGTCCTCTTCTGAATCCCACCTGGCAGCTCCTTGTCAATGTGCTGCTGCAACCATTATTGAATGATCATAAGAAAAATTTTTACTTGTGTGTTATCAATAATACTATTTTATAATTTGAACATTCTGTTTGGTTACCTTTCTTAGGAATGAGTACAACTATGGAGCTCTTTGTCATTTGGCCAGGTACCTGTCTTTCAAATATTCTATATGAGTGAGTGGCAAATATGAGTGGGTGCTTCCAATGTTTCTTGAGCTTTCTAAAACTTTACAATGGGTATTCTGTGATTTCTTGAACCCTTGATTTTGGCGAATGCATTCAATGCAGTTTGAAATTCTTTCTTCATCACCATAGGTTCTTGCTCATATATTGCCTCTGAAATGCTGACGGCTGGCTAATTTTGAGATACATTGACTCTCTGTATTCTTTCCATCTTCCATTGATGCTTCCTGCATCAGTCAATATTTTGCCCATACAATTTTTCACATTTTTGTTTATGACTTCAGGTTTTTTTCTTGAGTTCTTTCCGTGTAAAATATTCTGAATGTGTTCTTCACCTGCAGTTTTCTAACTCGAGCTCCTTGCCCATTTGTTATAATATTGGCTTTTTCTTCACAAGTTGCACTATGAAAATTTCTATTTGCTCCTTGACTTCATCATTTCTTCCACTTGCTTTGGCTATTCTACAATTAATAGCAAGTTTCTGAGTCTTTCCTGACACTTACTGTAATCTCTTCTTCTTTCCTATTCTTTTAATGATCTCTTGCTTGGCCTTTATGCTCTCCCACAGCCCATCGACTCTTCTGTCATTATTGATCAGTGTGTCAAATCTGTGATTTTCTCAAAACTCAGGTGGAATAGACTCAAGGTCATATTTTGGCTCCCATGGACCTGTTTTAATTTTCTGTCTTCCCACAGGTTTAGTCAGTTTGAATTTTCTGTATTCCATCTGGGGAAGCCAATGTACAATGTTGGTGAAAAAAAGGGTATATGCTATGAACAAGTCGTTCATTTTGCAAAATTTCATCGTATGATCTTCAGCTTTATTTCTAATACCAAGTCCATATTTCTCAATTACCTTATTATTCCTTCCTCTTTGTTTCCAACTTTTGCATTCCAATCACCAATAGCAATTAATGCATCTTGATTGAATGTTTGAGCAACTTCCAACAGACTTGTTGGTAGAATTTTTCATTTTCTTCATCAGTAGCTTTTATGCTTAGTGTATATAACATTAAATAATAGTTGTATTGATAGAATTTCTTTGAAAGCAGAATGATATAATCTGATCTCAGATAGTATTGTACTCTCTGATGGATTTAACAAGATTCTTTGTGGCAATGAATGACCTGCCATTCCTCTGACCTTTTTATTCCTGACATAATAAATCATGTAATTTCTGAATCAAAATCGCTAATACTAGTCCATTTAAGAAACTAATGTTTGGTATATAAATCTTTATACATTCTATTTCGTTTTTGAACACTTCCAATTCTCCTAAACTCCTACTGTTTTATAGGAGCAAGAAGCTTCGCTTTTCTCCCACAACACAGTGTGTGGGTTCAAACTGCTGACCTTGGGCTTAGAAGCAAAAATAGAACCCACTAAGCCACTTGGGCTCCCCACAGAAAGAATACTTTTAGAGAGTAAGTAAAACACGTGGAGAGCTCTTTAATTGCCTTTATTAGACCCTAAAAAGGCGTATTATTATATGAGTATAACAAATACAATGTGAAGAATAGGAATTCCAGAGGCCTTATCCGTGCTCATGTAAACCTGAACACTGAGCACGTGGCAGCATTAAACAGAGCGCGGGGGTAGCCAGTCGTTTAAACTCATGAACGCTGTGTGTCACGGGTGTGTCCTTTCACAATTGTTAGTCTATGTGCTGAGAAAATGATCAGAGATCCTGAATTTTATTAGGAAGAATGTTGCATTAGGATAGGATAAAGGCGTATTAACAACCTACAATATACAAATGACACATCTGCAGAGATGACTTGAACATTTAGTAATGAAGACCAAAGAACACAGCTTTTAGGATATATTACAACAGTTTAAAGAAAGCAAAAATCCTCAACAATGTACAAATAGTGATAATCAAGGCAAATGAACAATTAAAATATTAATGAGCAAATATGTTGCCTTGAGGCAACTAATATATATTAGTCTTCAGTGGTTTTGTTACCCTATACTTGGACTCCAACTCATTACACCTTCCAAGGCATGTATTTGTGTGCTTCTGGCAGACTGTAACTACCCAGATCACTGCCATCAAGTCATTTCCACTCCAAGACCAACATCTTTGGCAACTTAATCCCTCCTCCACTGATCAGGATGCGAACAATTAAAGCAGTTGTAAGCATTTTTTCATTTCTTTATATTAAGTTGCAATCCATAATGTTAGGCTTCAACCTCTGGTCTTCATCATCAAGTGCTTCAAGTGCTCCTTCTTTCTAGGAAGCAAGGTTGTCATCTGCACATCAAAGACTGTTGCTAGACCTTGCTCAAAACCTGATGCCGCATTCTTCAGATAATGTGTCTTCTCGGATTTTGTGCTCTGCATACAGATTGTATAAGTATGAGGAAAGGCTACAAACCTGACCTACACCATTCTTGATTTTAAAGAAGATATATATGTTCTGTTCTCACAACTATCTCTTGATCCATGTACCCCTTCCATCTGAGCATAAGTAAGCGTTCTGGAATTTCCATATTCCCAAGTTTGTCTATGGTTTGCTGTAATACACACAGTCAAATGACTTTGCAAAAGTTTTAGGATGAGGTTATTCAATTGTAAAAGAAGGAAGACAGCATATCTAAAAATCAGAAATATTAAAAATTAAACAGTACTTTATGAAAATAAAGCATATCATTATTGATCATATTCTAAGATTTTTAAAAATAAGAACTTGATATATCCTCAATGAATTTTCCAGAAGATACTTGTTTTTTGGCTGACACAATAGATAGAATCTTTTCAATGATTATCTACTGCTTCCATTAAAATGAAGTGATCAGTATTTCTCCTTGTGTATTGTGAATAATATTCATAGAGTATTACAAAGAGAATGAGTGAATTTATCAGAATGACATACAATATTGACTTAGAATGCCAATTGTCTTTATTGTATTGGCTTTAGCCTGCAGTCTTAATACAAATATAAATTAAATGTGTAGTGTGATAACCAAGTGTCCACATAAAATGTACATTCATTATTACTCTCCACCAGTGCCCCAGTCTTTCCTTGATTCAGCATTTCCTCCTGATAGATCTTCCTATATCATTGTTTAGTATCTCTCTTATTTTTTTTCTATTTATCAGATATCTCCCATTCAAGGTCCCCAGCTGTTTTCTGCCCTTTACAGGGACCATGAGGTGTTTCACTGAATTTTGCTCATTCTGAGTTTGGAATCATGGGAGAAACAGGGAAGATCCTATAGGCAGGCTTTCAACTAGGAGTCAAGGATTTATGCATTTATGTTCTTGATGACTTGATTTCTAACATCAACAACAAGGAATAAATAGATGACCATGAACAGTTTTTCTGATTATTTCCTTCAAAAGTTGCTGTTCAATTTTTAAATTACCAGGAAATTATGAGAATTTCAACTACTCTATATACTTATCTTCAACAAGGATTTACCTGCTCTGGTAATAGTCACTTGGGGTAGAGGTGGAGGGTGATTTCTTATTGTACTTTGTACTATTTTATTTCATTTTTAATACTATTGAAGAAGTGTCCCTTGCTGTTAGTGCTTATTATTAATAAGATGTGGCTACTCTATGGTAGTGGAGTTTTGTTCATTTGTTTTGTTTGTATCTATCTATTCATTGTTTTAAAATGATATTTCTCATGTAAGACTAGGCTGCTATTTGTGGGGTAAGACAGTGAACGTGTATGCCTATTAACTAAGAAGGATGAGTGGAAAATAATAGCAGATAAATAAATAAACCAGGCACTCTAAACTGGTCAATCCATCTATCTGACCTTGAGAGTAATAAAATTAATAAAAAGGAAGACCCTTAATTTCAAAAACTATGGCTGATACATCAGGACTGCATCTGTGACAAATATGTATGATGTGAGGAAATGGATAGGATATTCCTGACAGCCAAAATAAATGGTATCAATATCCTTGCTGAGTCAGAAATATTAAAATTAATTTTGAGTGCTATTTGAATTAGATTAGATAAATAAAAATATATTTACAAAATGTATATACCATTTATTCTTTTTTTTAATTTTCTTATACTCTAGGCTCTCTTATTTATATAATTTGGATTTTACCACCATTTTTGGCATGAAGTAATATTGGTTTATTTTCAAGAATACTAATTTATTACTTACTTTAGTTTAAGCTCCAGAACTTAGGGGCCCTGCGGGAATATTCTTTAATTTAAAGAACCTTTTCACAAGTAAGAGTATAAACTACTATTATCATTGCTAAATCTTTTTTATAGATGAATAGAAAAGTCTGCGATCCTTTAGCTAGCCAATGCTATTTATTTATTTAATGGAGCAGTCTACTTCAGCACAATATATTTAAGAGAACCTAGCTACATAAACAAGGAAACATTTCATTCATACTTACCATTCTGGAATAAGGTTAAACATTTACTTTTAAAACAGTAATTATAAATTAATGGTCACTTATATTGTCTACACATAAGTATATGTCTAGTTCATTTATATTCATATTTTTTTCTGAAAAAGAAACAATCTCTCCCTACGTTAATATTCAGTTAGTTGAAGTATAATCTATAGAGAATAACGACAGATGCAGATACTTGTTCATACTTAAATAATTAGAGAAATCAAACTTAAGTAAAAAATCAACTAACTTTGTCTGTTAAAAAAGAATAATTTTAGTTTTTGGTGGTTTTTAAATAATTTTTGGGGAGCTCGTACAACTCATCACAATCCATCCATCCATCCACTGTGTCAAGCACATTTGTTACCATCATCATTCTCAAAACATTTTCTTTCTACATGAGCTCTCAGTATCAGCTCCTCAGTTTTCCCCCTTCCTCCCTGTTCCCCCCTCATGAATATTTGATCATTTATAAATTATTATTATTTTGTTATATCTACCCACTCCCTTCACCCACTTTTCTGTTGTCCATTCCCCAGCGAGGAGGTTATATGTAGATCCTTGTAATCAGTTCCCATTCTCAACTAACATGTTATATGAGTAGAGTATGTAACACTTAGTTTTAATCTTATACTAATATGTATGTAGATGAAGGTTATGTTCCTTCTATAATGACACATTGAAAATGAAAATTTTAATGGAATTGATTTAAATTGTTCCTTACTTGCTTCCTACTTCCATTCTTCTGTCCTAAAGCTGCGGAACTCCTTTTTGGGTAACTTCCTGCCGAAATGTTAGCCCTTTGATTAAATATTTGAATATTCTAAGATATGTTTACCTCATTAATGTCATTGTTGTTCTAACGGACTTGCCTATTCTTTGGCTTAAAATTGAGATGCTTGCAGGGGCAATGGCTTATTTAATGATACTCTACTACCCCAAATCTCTAACTCATGAAAAACAACATTTTGCTGCATGGCTCTGGGTAAGAAAGTGAGAGAAGACGCTGAGAGGCTTCACCTGTGAGTAATTGTCAACAAGGTTCATTTGACTATCAACCTGGTATTGTTGTTAAGTGCTATGGTTCTAAGCCATATAACCCTGTGCACAAACGAAGAAAGCACGGCCTGGTCCTGCCCCATCCTCACAAGAGTTCTCATGCTTGAGCGCAGTGCTGCAGCCAAGGGGTCCATCCATCTCATTGAGGGTCTTCCTATTTTGAAATGCCTCACTACTTTACCAGGAACAACATCCATCTTCACAAAATGAGCCATCTGAAATGCAGGATAGGAACTCTCACTACCAGCAAGAACCAGAAGCAGAGAGACTCATTTGGTGCATGAAATCCTTCTGCAGCGAACCAACTGGATCCAGAAGACAGGTATGACATTAAAGAATCAGGGAATCCAGGACAGTTAAATCCCTCAGGACCAATTATGAGAGAAGCCATACCAAGAGAGTAAGGGAATGGTGGGGGGGATAAGTGGGATTGATCACAATGATCTAGCTATAACCACCTCCTGGGGGATTGGACAACAGAAACGCAGGTAAAGGAAGACATTGGTTAGCATAAGACATGAAAAAATAATAATTTATAAATTATCAAAGGTTCATGAGGGAAGGAGGGACAAAATGAGAGGCTGATGCCAACTGTTCAAGTAGAAAGGAAATGTTTTGAAAATGATGACGGCAACAAATGTACAAATGGGCTTGGCACGATAGATGGATGTATGGATTGTGACGAGTTGTAGGAGCCCCCAATAAAATGATTAACGAAAAAAAATAAAGGAGAGGCAACAGAACTAGGAGCCAGTACATGAAAGCAATGGACTTCCTAGCCCAGGGAGCAAGTACAGCTGAGTGATTTGCTAGGAGATCGAGTAGTGATTGGAGGGAACTGGGCTGGCTTGCTGACCCTCAGAGGAGTTGAGTACCTTTAGACTGAAGCTTACAGTGGAGTGACATGCCCTAGGGCCTACAGTAACTTAAAAATACCTCACTGCAATCTAGTTGATGCCAACTCATAGTGACCCTAAAAGACAGTATAGAATTGCCTATGTGAGTTTCCACGACTATCGCATATTATGGGAGTAGAAGGCCCTACATTTCTTCCACAAAGAGCTCTGTGGTTTTGAACTGCTGACCTTTCAATTAGCAGTTCAATGTGTAACCACTGTGCCAGCAGGGTTCCTATTTGGGCAATCATTTGCAACTCTGAAATAATTTTGTAATGTGCTCTGATGAACAGTTGTACCCTGGGCATTTCCCATTTGCCCTGAACCCTGTTCACGCCCTTCATAAACTCTTGCTTGAGAGATGCCTGAGCTCGGTGTAGTTATTGCACTAGTATAACCTAGATGAAAAGATGAGAGCATGCAGTTTGAGTGACAGAACACATCACAACTTCAACTCCACACCTGGCCACAATGGATTCCTACTACCTTCTGTTCAACCAGTAAGCCTGGTCACCCCCCCTCCACCCCACCCCCCGCCCGCCCCTTTCCCTCTCTTCTATTTAATACCTTCAAATGGAGCCCTTTCAGAGCACCTTCTAGTTCCTCTGGTTTCAGGGTCTGGGCACTGATGTCTACATAGTCCATTAGTCAATTGGGCTAATTGTTCCCATGTGTCCTCATCTTTCACATTTATTTCCTCGGGGCTAGAAGAAACTAGTAGTTGTACCTTAGATGGCCACTCATGAGAATGTAAGACCCCATGCATTGCTCATTCAACTACTAACTAATGAGGGAGATTGAATTTATCCACTGGTCACTAGGAAGACAAGCAGGAGATCGGTTGCCTTCTTTTGGAAGGAACCAGCCTGGGAGCTTTGGATTCTGAGGACATGGCGTCGTCATGATGCAAAATCGTCTCAATAGCAACTTGACAAGAGCAAGTATGGAAGCACTTTTGATAGGAAGAATAGGCAAACCACTTATCAAGTGAACGAAATAGATTGGAAATTACAGATAGAAGAGAGAATAAGGAAGCCCAAATTGGATAATTGTGACTCATTTAAAGATACATTGCAGTAAAATGCAACATTTGAAAACTAATTCCAAGCAAAGAAACTCATGATAATTATATGTTCATGGAAAATTAATGTAGAATATCACTGTGCATTTTTGACAAATTAAAAATATATTTTATTTGCTGATTCGGTACTTGGAAAATAAAGATAAAGGATAGTCCTACTGGCAGTCAGCCTTTTGCATTCAATTTTGCATTGATTTCACTGTAGCTGTCTATGCATCAAAATGGATTAAGAACTTTCAAAATTTCAAGCAGAAATACCTAAGATTCCTGCTTCTGTATGATGAAAACTTCTTGAGTAGTTTCTCTGTACTTTTGCTTAGCAAAAAGTAAGTCATTATCTAAATATATTCCATTGCATTGTTTACAAGACAGATTTATCCTCAACTTGCATAATGCTTTCCAATTTCCATTACAAAATATATTACACTGCTTCTTCTTGTTAAAATGGGACCACTCTTATCATCAATTGTCTTAGATACCCAGTGTGACCATTCCAAACATACTCTCAGTTTGAAGTTTGAAGAATAGAAATGTATTTGTAATATTTCAGAAGTCCAAACTAAGAGAGTGCCTACAAGCACAATGGCATTTGTGTTGCTGATATTGTTGCTGTTTGCTTGCTTGTTTTTATTTAATTGAGCTTCTAGTAGCTGAAAATCCTTGGATTGTAGAATATACCTTTTATGGATATTTATCCTCATAAAGAATTTTCCCCTATGGGTATTCTCCTTTATCTTCTTTCAAAACTCAGAATGATATAGATCTGTCCTACACCATTATTGCCTTATTAACATAAAAAGGAAATCCTCTCTTTGGAAATAGTATCATTTCCTTAAATATATTGAGCAGGATTTCAATAAAAATATATCTTGAGGGACAAAATTCAGTCCTTAAAATGGCTATTTTGAACTACAAATGAAGATTCATTTATATTGATTTGTTATCTCAAACAGTAGTATACATTTTGCTGTCTACTTTAATTTAAATGCAATTTAGCAATTTGAAGTACATAGCAATATTTTCTATGTAATTGCATTAGAAGATTCTATCTATAATTTTCATTGCAAAATGACATCTGAAAACAACCATGACATATGAGATTGGACTTATTTCCTTATACCCAGTTGGCATATGTGCTTTTTTACTGGGTTATTTTCTCCTATCATTTTATTGTTTTTTTGTTTGTGTCCTTATTGTTGAATCTTAATTTAAAAAAAATTGGCTCCAAGTCTTTAATCAGTTATATGTTGTAGACATATTATCCCAGTTTCTGGCTTCCAATTTCATCATCTTTCACAGAGAAAATTTTAAATTTAATGTGATTAACAGTGATTTTTTTCAAATAAATTATGCTTTAGGCATATGAAATTTCATTCCCAAAACCCAGGGTTACCTAAAATATTTTCTATGTAATAGAATTTGTGTAGTTTTATATTTTACATTTAGGGCACTATGTATTTTGGGTTAATTTGTGTAAAAGATACAGGCTTTGTGTTTGGTTTTCCTTTTAAAACATGAATGGTGACTTATCCTAGCATAATTTATTGAAAAAACTATCCTGTCTCCATTCAACCACCTCTGATACTTTATCAAAGATCAGTTGACTATACAAAAGGATTTCAAAAGATCTGTAGAAAATTAAAGTAACTTTCAAATCCATTTTCCCCTGCACTTTTTGAAGCCCCCTTTTTTTGTGTGGGTAGGACAATTGGAGCCACAATGGGTAAGTGTTGGCTGCTAAACAATGAGTTTGCTTTTTTGAAGATGAAGCTGCTCTGCAGGGATAGGATAGACTGTTTCCTTCAGGAATGATGTGCACCTTGGGAAACCCTCTGGGGCTCCTGCGTTGTTCTGTAGAATGATTGTGGTTGAAATCAAAGATACCATAACGAGTTTGTTTCTGTTTTGTTTTTATTCTCTTGGGTTTTTATTCTGTTCACTGGCCTATTTGTCTATAACTTTGTCAGTATTATGCTGCCATAAACACTGCTGCTTGTAATAGGTTGGGAAGTTTGTTGCAGTCCACCGGTTCTGTTTCCTTCAGTAGTTTGTTGGCTACTGTTTAGATTGTACCTTTCCATAAAAATATTATAATTGGTTTGACAATAGTTAAAAAGTAACTTACTGCCATTTTGGGGGGGATTCTTTTTAATCTATAGATAAAATGTTTAAGATTTGGCAGATTAATAATAGTATTAATTCTTGTATATGATCATGGAGTATCCCTTAATTAATTTATATTTGATTTCATTAAAGAGAGGGTTTGTTTTTCATATAAGTCCTTTCAAAATTTCATGTGCTAATATAAATGTTATGTTGTAAATTTCAAGTGCTTGTTGCTGGCATACAGAAAATCATTGGACCTATTATCATGCTATAACGGCTTACTAGCTTCATGAATTTTTGTTGTTGTTGTTAGTTCTTTGAGATTTTCTACACACTCATATTATTTGTGAACTACGTCATAGTTGTTATTGCTATTTTTAATCCCTAGTGTACATGCCCTTTAGTTTCTTTTCTAGTTGTATGAGATCAAAGTTTCAGTAAGATGTAGAATAGAGGTACTGAGAGGGACAACCTTGTCTTAGGGGAGAGGATGTGTGTGTTTAAACAGTCAGACATGTGTGTTTAATCAAGTCTGCAATCAGACTTGAATGCAGCGTGCATGAGTGCACACAGTGCGCTCACTCTACACCTGCTCTTCTACAGTGCCGAACAGTCCAACAATCAAAACAATGATTTTGAGATGATCCAGAATTTCAGGAAGTAGCATACTGAGGAAGTTGAGTGTGTGTGTGGGGTGGGGGGGGGGAATTTCAGGAAGTAGTATACTGAGGAAGTTGAGTGTGTGTGTGGGGTGGGGGGGGAATTTCAGGAAGTAGCATACTGAGGAAGTTGAGTGTGTGTGGGGGGTGGGGGGGGGGAATTTCAGGAAGTAGCATGCTGAGGAAGTTGAGTGTGTGTGTGGGGTGGGGGGGGAATTTCAGGAAGTAGCATACTGAGGAAGTTGAGTGTGTGTGTGGGGTGGGGGGGGAATTTCAGGAAGTAGCATACTGAGGAAGTTGAGTGTGTGTGTGGGGTGGGGTGGGGGGGACATCTGACCTCCACTGGCTGCACAAGGGAAATGCAGAATCCAACTAAACACCAGCCCAATGCTGATCACCACATAGCAGAATCCATGCCTCAACACTCCAGCTTCCTTTATCCCAAGATGAAAAATATGACAAAATTTATGAATTATGAAGGGTTCCTGAGGGTGGGGGTATGGGGATAGAGGGGGAAAATGAGGAGTTGGTATTAAGGGTTCAAGTAGAGTAGAAAGCAAATGTTTTGAGAGTGATGATGGATGGATTGTGATAAGAATTTTACAAGCCCCCCATAAAATGATTTTTAAAAGCCCATATATTTCTTGCATAGCACTCTACTTCTCTGCTGGGATTGATATTGTTCTCACACAACCACAAATAACTCACAAAAATACTCATGATTAAAGGTTTATTAGAGAAGTTGCCTGCTTGCCACAAATCTGGGTTAGAAAAGGATACAGTCTCCTGTCCCCAAAGGCATGTCTTTCCAGACATGTCAGCAATTACACATCTCTCGTTCTCAGCGCCTTAGACACATGGTCTCTTCATAAGTGTCTTGCCCTGTAGGCAGGATGCCCAACACTCTGCCTCAGGGTCTGGATGATGCTCCTCCTTGGGTTTCTCAAGACCTCAGCCTTGCCCCTCTGCTTCATCTGTGATCTCTATGAGGTTCCTTTTCTTTTTTTTTAACATTTAAATTCTATTTTGCTCATTTATTTTGTTACAACTGATAGTCATATGATTATAGGGGATATTAACTATTCTGGAGGACTTGTCTTATGCCCATGATTATATGAGGTGATCAATAATAATCTGAGTCTGTCTTCATTCTTTCTCTGTTTTTTTTTCTTTTGATTCTAGTTGTCTGTAATTCTTCCCCATCAAGCAAACCAGTAGAATCGATTCAAACAACTCCAGCTTCTTTCTGAATTTTGGTATGTGTACCATTTTCCAGTTTAAAAATCTACATTATTCTTTTATAGTATAACAAAATTTTAAATATGATTTAAGGTTGCATGTGTAGGTTCTTATGTATATATTCTTCCCCACTCAATTTGACCTCAGCTACTTCATAATGTCTCACATAGGTCTGAATTCCCAGAACAGTGGGAAAGAGGCTATCTAATCAAATTATTAAGGAGATCTTTTACAGCATATTTGCCCAACTCAACACCTTGATTGATTTCTTGATTGCGTCTTTCATGGGCATTGTCTGTTGAACCTGTAAATCCATTGTCATTGAGGCTATTCTGACAACACAAACCTACAGGACAGAGTAGAAACCCTTGTGGGTTTCCACCACTGTAATCTTTACAGAGGCTGGCTGCCCCATGTTTCTCTGAAGAAGTGGCTGGTGGGCTTGAACCATCAACCTTTTTGTTATCAGCCAAGCTTTCTGATATGACTGCTGCCTCCAGTCCTCTAGACAGGTATCACCATTTTCCAGACACTCCAATTCTCAGTCTTATTTCTTGGTGATCACAGAGTGTCTGTCTGTCTCTCTCTCTCTCTCTCTCTCTCTCTCTCTCTCCCCTCCCCCCTCCCCGTCCCCCTTCCCTCCTCCCTCTCCCTCTCCCTCTCCATCCCTCCTTCTCTCCCTCCCTCCCTCCCTCCATATGAGATTACTCTCTCTTACCTAGAGAAATGGTATAATTAATGAATTCCCTCTGTAAGTGCTTCATACATGCTATTTGCATGATTCCACTCAATCATACGATAGAAGTTAAAATGGCAGGGATAGAAGAACCCTATTTGGGTAAGTAATTTCATTTCACCACACATATGATTGGGATCTGGTGACAGTGGAGGAAGAAGTCCTAGCTATATTGACAGCATTGGTGATAAACCAGTCTTCAGGAATTGACAGATAATGAACTGAAAGTTTCCAACAAACTGAGGTAGCATTGGCAGGACTCACAACTCTATGACAAAAAATTAGAAACCTTGCTAACCTATTAGAAAAAATGCATATTTGTGCCCACTCCAAAGAAAGGCAACCCCCCAAAATGTGAAATTTATTGAAAAATGTTATTAGCATCAAAGGCAAGTAAAGTTTAGCTTAAATGATTCAAAATGGTTTGCAGTACACCAACACGGAGCTGCTAGAAACTGAAGTCAGATTGGAGCAAAAATCATTACTACTGCCTCCCGAATGAACCTGACTGGAAGCAAAGAATACCAGAAAGATGTTTACACCTTTGATTGAAAATACAAATGCATCCGGGGTCTTCGGCTCCTATAAAGAGTTCTAGTCTTGGAAACTCACAGGATCAGTTCTATCCTCTGATACTAAGAGTTGGTGTCAACTCAATGGCAGTGATTGTGGCTTGGGGTTTATTCAGTGGGTGATGGTGCCCTGTTGGTGCAATGGGTTACACATTGGCCGTTAACTGCAAGGTCAGCGATGCAAATCGACAAGCCAGTCCACCAGAGAAAGGTGAGGCTTTCTGCTCACTTCGTGATTGACAGCCGCAGAAACCCACAATGGCAGTTCTACTTGTGCTGTCGGTTGCCTATGCATCAATTGACTTGACGACAGTGAGAGTCAGTGCACATCCTGAGCACAACAGCAGAGAAACTGGCCTATATCCAGAAAAGCACCTCATCAGGTTTGAAGGAGAATTCATTAATAATTTAGGGCATGGAAATTTTTTTTGCTAAATGCTAAGAATGGAGCACTAATTGATGAAGATTAAGACTATAATATTCAATATGAATTACACAAAATAAAGAAAAAAATCCCTCATACCTAGGCCAAAAAATTATGTCATGATAACTGGAAAAAGATTGAAAATTGTAATTAATCTATTTGACTTAGATCCACAATCAATGCTCATGGAAATAGCACTCAAGCCCTAAGATGGTCTGCATTAGAAAAACATGCGACACAAGATCCTGGTAAAGTGCTAAAAGCATACAAGGTTTAAGGTTCTCCTGACTGAAACATTTTATATCCATAAGAAAACCAGGCAATAAAAACATAGAGATAAGTTTTTGTTTTGAAATTATGGTGTTAGAAAAGGGTATCAAAATAACCATGAGCTGAAAGAACATAGAAATCTGTATGTCTCAGAAAAAGTACACTTAGAATGTTTCTAAGGAACTAGAGTGAGAAGATTGTTTTATGTACATTGTGTGTGGTATGAAGGTAGAACAGTCTTGATAGAAGGTCACTTGAAAGAGAAATAAAGTCTCAAGGAGATATGTTGTCACAAAAGCTGTAACAATTGTCTTTATTGTTAGATTTTATCGTTTCACCATAGTGATCCTGTGTACAAAGAACTAACAATGCTCTGTTGCGCTTCCCCCATAATTATTAGGAAATGAAAATCTACTGATCACTCTGTAGTATACTCCGTTTTCTAGAGAAACAAAACTAGGAATATATATATGAAATAATTTTATAACAAGAAAAATTTTGTATCAAGAAAGAAGCCTAGCACAATCTAACTCAACTTCGTCGGTCTGAGGCTAGCTGGAGATCCCTCCCCAACCCAGTCTCACCCCTCCTCAAATATCAACCCCCACCCCCTCCCAACCCCAGACTCAATCATCTGCCTGCCAATGGACAGGAAGACAAGGCATGAAGCTGGGGGACCACAGGTCTGTGGGAACAGTTAAGCAGATGCAAGGTCAGCAGAAATATGGAAGGGCATCGACAACTCCCAGACTTGGGAGTCCTTATTGGTTGTTGACCTCAGAAGTCAAAGGAAGGATCCTGGCACGTAGGGTGAAGTGGAGCAAGAGAAAGATGCCAGTCTTCTGGGGATTTTTCTACATAGGGAACCAGCCCCAAGGTGACGTCATTTGGCTGGATCGTAATTCAGAGGTTGGACTACACCCATATGTTCACTATGCAAGTGTATGGAGCTGACATAGAATCTAAACTATCTCACCATCCCATACTCCAACAACTGTATTTAAAATATAGACCAGCTCTTTTTAGCCAGCTGATCTTTTTTTAACTTACCATCTTTTCAAAGTTATAACTTCCTAATAGAAATAGACTAATTAAAGAGGCACTTAGTCATGAAATGTTATTCATGTTGTTGGATGATTATTCTGTTTCAAGGAACACACCAACACAAAGCTACAAACTTGATAGAACTGACAACATTCAAATTAGTGCCAGCATTAATCAGCAAAATCAAGAATTTAAATGTTTCTTGCCCCCCCATGCCATCATCCCTTATATAAATTCAAATTTCAGAAGAAATTAGTTGTCGTTAGGTTCCATTGAGTCAGTTCTGACTGATGACGACCCCTAGCGCAACAGAATGAAACTCCATTTCATTCTGTACCATCATCGCAATTTTGCTTCTGTAAGAGCTTGTTGTTGTAATTGTTGTGTCAACCCATTTTGTACAAGGCCTTCCTCGTTTTCACGGCCCTTCCACGTTACCACGCATGATGTCCTTCTCCACAGGCTGGTCTCTTTCGGTGACATATCCAAAGTTTGGGAGGTGATGTGTCTTGCCATTCTTTCCTCCGAGGAGCGTTTTGGGCTGTACTTCTTTAGAGACAGATTTGCTTGTTCTTTTGGCAGTCCATTGCGTTTCAATATTCTTCATCAGCACCGTAATTCAAATGCATCCTTTCTTCAGTATTCCTTAGTCAATGTTCAACTTTCACGTGCATATGCGGTTATTGAAAATACGGTTTGCGTCGGGCACATCTCCGTGTTCAAGGTGATATCCTTGCTTTGCAATACAAGAAAGGGGCGTTGCGCAGTAGATTTGAGCACGGCAATGTGCCGTGTGTTCTCTGGACTGCTGCTGCTTTGAGCACTGAGTGCAGACTCAAGTAAGTCACAATCCTTGACAACTTCAGTCTTTCAAAAGGGTAGTGAGTAAATGCATTCTGATAATATACAACTATAAACACAAGAAAGGATTACCGCTGGGAATATGTTTCTTAACACATGCTTTCAAGTTCCCACACTCTGACCTTGGGACATACAGAATCTGAATATTCTGGGTTGTGTGTATTCAGGCCATACCCTCCCCAGACTCTTCTAAGTATCTCTTTTTGTAAGAAATATCTAGAGCACAGTGACCTTCATGGTATATGGGTAAGAAAACATGTTACAGAAGGAGTGAATTACCCCAGAGTAAACCCTTGGCTGGCAGCACTTCCTTCCAACACTATTTTGCTTATAATAGTAACTTCTTATGTCAAATATACATCCTAGAATTATGTCCAGTATTTTAAAATCAAAATTGCACTTCATCCGTGTCAGAATGTTCTAAAAAGCTCATTAAGTACATAACTGGTATTCAATTACCTCATCAAAAAATAAAAGGTAAATTGCCTTCCCATTTTATCAGGACTATTAGATATTGAAAATGACTGATGAATGTACTGGTAAATATTTGTTCATTTCTACTGTACAAAATCATATTATCTATAATTTAGTGTAAATATATTTATAACTGTGTTCATGATCACTTATATGTTTATAATTTTGGCATACTACTATTGGTAATTTTAAACATTCCAAAACATAGTATTTTTAAATTTAAATATATGTTAGTAATAGTAATAGTAAAATGACTTTGAAGACTAGAGATACTACTGGCATTTATATCTATTTTTAAGAGGGATATTGATTTTATCTCTTTATTTTACCAAGTACAAGAGTAGAACAGTCAAGGAATGTTTTATTCATTGTAATACACACACAAATACACACAATTAAGTATGTCTTACAGGTATAATTTCTCATATATAAGTTCAGGATGAAGTTGAAGAAAATTAGAACAAGTCTGTGAGAGTGAAAATACAGCCTTGAATGTATCCCACTTGAATTTGAGAACATCTCAAGCATAGATTTGATTCATTAAACACTAATGACAGAAAACTTGGTGAGCTGTGATTGACACCAAGACCATTTTACACGAAGGACGCAAGAAATCTTCAAAAAGATAGGAGAGAAAGCAAAGATCAAAATGATTATCAGAGGAGACCCAGCAATTTGAGATAAATGTAAAAATAATGGAGTAAAAGTACTGAGCATAAAATTTCATATGGGAGGACTTTGGTATGGGATACCTAAAAGAAAGAATACAAAGCAGATCTTAAGATGATAGGGTTAGGGTTAGGGTTTAAAAAAAAAGATGAAAAAGCTGGGGGTGGGGAGGGGAGCGGAATCAAGCCTTGAATTATAATAGCAAAGATTTCATTGGCAAAATATTGAATGATCTAGGATTTATAGGAAAATAGAAGGCTATCAAAAAGACCAGTGTCCGGATTCTCTGTGTGAGGCATCAGCCAATGCAACATAGAGGAAGCACATTGCCGGTATTATCCAGGAATTGTAAATAATAAAATCCAAACCTTTAGGAAAGAACCGTATTAGAGCTTAACTTCTGAATACCCGGTTTGTAGGAGGCTGTGGATAGCAAGCAGTGAAAGTCCAACATCCATTAGCAGTATCCCTCATGCACGTTGCGTTTCTGTACACCCTTTGTAATAAGGACCAGAGATGGCAGAGGCCTTGTTATCAGACAGAGAACATTGTAGGCTAGATTCCTCCAGTTGTAGATAAGTCAAATGTTGGTAAGTCAAAATGTGACACCTTGCCATCGGTCTTCCTCTTGACCCAGTGTTTTTAATATTCTCTACTTTGCTTTCAACAGAGGCTTTTCTCGTTTTCATTCTGGAGTGGTTGGGCCATTTGTCTTGATTTTGTATATTTCTCTGACTCTGAAACCCAGATTAGGTAAATCTATGCAGACAGCAACTGGATTAAGAGATTCAAAGGGACAAACAAGTGGAGGCTGACAGGAAAGGGGGAACTACCAATGAGAGCAAAGAAGAAGGGATATCCTGGAGCTGATTGTGGAGAGGGTTGTACAATTATTATGAATGCAATTTAACTATTGAAATGGATGACATTGAATTGTAGGTTAGTGAAAAGGATAAAAAAATTTAAAAGCCAATTTTAAAGAAAGAGGGGACTATGTAGATCCATTGCACACAAAAGCACTGATCCGCACTGATCCAGAACTGATGCTACTGAAGGAAGGACTCCAAGCTTCATTGACCACATCAGTGACAAACAGGCTCCAGGAAGTTATGAAATGCCAACCGCCAAGTGTCAACATGCTGATGAAGCGTTTGAAACCCTCATTCATGTTTCGAGATACTTGTAAGAACAGCTACCTGGCCAATGGACTGGAAGATACGTATATTTTATCCATTCTTAAGAAAGATGACCCAACCATATAAGAAACTATTGAAAAGTATTAATTTCACAAAGATGTAAAATTTTGCAGATCATTCAACAATGGTTGCAGCCGTACAACAACAATAGATCAACACATGAACAGAGAGCTGGCAGAAAACTGGATAAGGGAGAAGACATGGACAAAGGGTTATCATTGGTCACTTCAGAACACTCTTGGTTGAAAGCAGAGAATACTGGAAAGGTGTTTACTTGTATTATGTTGATTGTGCAAAGACACGTGACTATGTAGATCATAACAGTTTATGGATAGCATAGATAAGAATAACAATCTCCAAACCCTTAATTGTGCTCATTAAATATCTGTGCACAGACCAAGAAGCAGCCATTCAAATAGAATAAGGGCTCTCCTGATAACATGCCCCAAAGGCAGGAGATCAAGCCTTGCCATCCTCCTTCCTAAAGACCATCCAGGCAAGGGGCAAAATAGTGTTTCCTTCTATTGTATAGAGTTGTCACGAGTAGAACCAGCTCCCTGGCAACTAACAAACTAAAAGAGGAATTCCATTTATCTTTTGTGACAATATGGGGCCACTGCTGGTTCAGGCGATGTCTCCAGAGTGTCAACATGGGGATATTAATTCAGAATATTAGAATAATGGGAATATTAATTGAGAATATTTACTCAACAGATATGATCCTAATATTAGGTGAAAGTCAATTTTTGTAAGAATAATTTGTTATTTTCACACATGGCTATTTAAAGGAATCTATAGATCAAAAGCAGCTCTACAAAATGACAACCAACAAACAAAATAAAGAACAAGGTAATAGTACACGGTTTAAATCAGGAAAGTTGTGTTTCAGAGTTTTATCCTTTTCCATACTTATTCACTCCATATGGTGAGCAGATAATCTGAAAAGGTAGACCAAATGGAGAAAATGACTGCATTAGGATTGGAAGAAGGCATGTGAATAACCTGCAATATGCAGATTATATAACATGCCTTGCTGAACGTGAGCAGGAATTGAAGCACTTGGTGATGAAGCTTAAGGGCATCTTTAAGTATCACTTGGAACTCATTTTAAATAAATCCAAAATCTGGAACAATGTTAAAAGGAGAAAAGACTGACATTTTGAACAATTTTATCTTGCTTGGGTCCATCAATGCTTAAGGGAGCAGTAGCCAAGATTTTAAAGGATCCATTGAGTTGGGAAATTCTGCTGCACAATAATTCTTTAAAGTATGGAAGAGAGGGCATCTCACTTGGAGGATTAGAGTGTCTCACCCAAGCCCAGTGGGTTCTTAATTTCTTCTTGTGCATGTGAAAGTTGGAGGATAAATAAGAAAGAAAAATTGATATATTTCAAACAGGGAAGAATATTAAAGGAGTTCAAGAAGGCAAAAGAATATTTTGAAACTGTAGTAGCAATTGTATAATACTACTTGAGGTGATTGAATTTTGGAGTTATATGATATCTGCATTAATGCTTAATAAAATCGCTTTGGACAAAAATAAAGGACCATACACTATCAGAACGACAACAACAAAATATGTCTCTAGGAAGAAGTGCAACCAGAATCATTTTTAAAAGCAAACATCATGAGACTTCCTGCCACACTTTGGACATATTATCAAGAAATATCATTCCCAAGCAAAGCACATCCTGCTTGTTAAAGTGGAAGGAGATTAACAAGGAGGGAGGCACTCAGGAAGGGATTAAAACAGTGTCTACAGCACTGGGCATAAATGTCATGATTCTGAATCTGGCGCAGAACTGGACAATGTATTCTGTTGGACATAGAGTGACCATGAGTTGGAACTGACTGGCCAGCAGCAAACAAGAACATTACTTTTCTATATAAATGGGTTTTCACATGCATTATAGATAGATGTTGTTAAATAACATTTCCACAGTAAAAATTGAAATGTGCTATCTCAAAGAATGGGGGAAGTTTAATTTGTCATAACTAATATTGAAACCAATCTCTGTTGTAATTTTTCATTTACAGAGGTCAATTTTACTATTAGAATATGAGAAAGTTCCCTTTGCCCAAGTTCTCTTAAGAAGACCATTATAAAAATCGCAGTGCTCTCAATTTAGTAATGAAAAATTTTAGAAGCTATTAAAATAAAATATCTTAAAAGTAAAATATGCTAATAAATCATTTCCTTTATTTTTTCCTGCCAAATCACTCTTTCCTGTAATAATATAGGTTTATGTGTGTGTGTGTGTGTGTGTGTGTGTGTGTGTGTGTGAATGTGAGTGTGGGCATGGAAACAGAACTTTACATACAAAAATAGGGTTTTTCGGTATTTTCTGTATCACTGTTCTGTAAAACATATTTCTAACTTATTTAAATCTTACAGCTGGCCTAATTATCAAATGTTATATGACATTGTATGTAATAGGATGTAAAGAAAATATGCTTTATTGAATGAGTACCGAGGAAAGAGCTATTCCTAACAATAGCAAATGGTATAGGAACATGTTGAAATTTTTTGTCCTGGTCTCTAAGCCTGTCTACAGAAAGGCAGGATAGAGAAAGCAGGGCTTGGCAAGAAGGTCAGGAAAAAATAGTGATACCATAGACTTAGTAAGACAGACAGGGAGATCTCATGGTGCCATTAATATCTATTGTAATATATGATCAATACATTGATATAAAGTTACAAACTATAATTTTTAATTTAAAGCATACTAATAAGAACAAAGAGCCCTTCAGAAGACTGTGGTCTGGATATTGGGCAGCTAACCTGTTAATCACCCCTTGGCAAAGAATTGAGGCTGTCTGTGCCCATCAAGATTTCCAGTCTTAAAACCCTATCTAGAGTCTCCATGACTAGGAGTCAATTCTATGACATTTATTTTAGAATATTAATAAATTCAAACCAGGAATGCATTCATAGTCCTCAGTGTCATAATAAAAAAAACATCTCCACTAATTCCAGACTTAGGATGTTATTTGGGATAATACCTGGCTTAAGTTTATTATGAAACAATACACTACTTGCAGCCAGTGTGATGTGAGCAAACTCTTCATAATTCTATGTGCTCTTAAAAGCCTCTTCCCAAGCAAGTATCAATAGATACCAACTCATATCCCCTTGTACAAATTTTCTCAGAATTTATTCTTATGGTTTTCCATCTTGTTATCTTTATGATTAGGCTTGAATCAATATCAAATAAATGCTATATTCCTTCTCCCACTTCTAAAATTAAATCAAATCTCCCAAAAATGTGACTTTTCCATAATTAAAAAAATAAATAAACTAAAATCACAGCCATTGAGTCAGCTCTGACTCAAAGTGATCTTACATAGGGTTTCTGAGGTCATAAATCTTCATGAAAGTGAACAGTCTCATTTTTCTCCTTAGGATCAGCTTGTAGATGTGAACCACAGATCTTGTGGTTAGTAGTTCAAAGCCTGACCTACATGCCAATATATCCAAGATTAAACAATGCATCCAATGTGTAATATACTTCAATGGAATGCTTATCACCCTAATAGAGGCAACAGATAAACTGAGAAAAAAATAAACTTATAATAGATCGTCAATGGATTATTTCTTTTATTAAATCATTTTATCAAGAGATCTGAATTCTTTAAATGTCTACTGATAAAATTTGGCCATGGTTATTGTATTAGACAGGGTTCTCTAGAGAGATAAAGCCAGACTGCTGATAAATATATATATATATATATATATATAGATAGGTATATAACACAAGGAATGAACTGTTAAATTATATACAGATATATATTACAAGAAATGAACAGTTAAATGATAAAGCAGTACAAATGGCTCAGTGAAACTCACTCCTGTGAGAGGGTTGTGACACACTAGCAGTCCTTCAAGTCTTGAGGGCTGCCAGGTAGTCCTCTGTAGAGAGAGCTAGGCTATCCCAGCACAGGCAGCACACAGCAAGGCAGATTACCAACTGTCAGCCAGGTCACCAACTGTCAGTCCCCAGCTCCAGAAATGTAAATTCCTTTTGTGTGGTCTTAAAGGGACCTCAACTTACAGAGACACAAGCTAGGCATCCCACAGGTAGTGTAGCTTTCAAATTGAGGCATAGAACAAACAAGGCAGCCACACACTTGTCAGATGATCAAAGAGGGAGAGACAAAGGCAAGGCTCACTGAGCCATTTATCTCTCCACCCTTCAATTAATCCCACTTGTGTTATCAGCCAGGCTGGCACAATACACTATCTCAGTTATATTCATGACTCAATACCAAATTTTGAGAGATTGACATGTAGGCTTCTAGGTTGAAACCACAATTTGAATCATGAAATCTATTTTGATATGTCTTTATGTACAGATTTGTGTTTCTAATTGTCTATTGCCTTGCATCTACAATATGACCATTCTATGTATGTCTCTTTCTTCTACACCCCTGTTTTAATATGACTCTACTGAGGATCCCTGGATATACATTGGCCTGATAAATGCAAAGTCAGAAATTAGAAACCACCAACCATTTCTTGCAAGAAAGGGAACAGTTTCTATTCCCCAAAATAAAGTTATGATCTTAGAAAGCACCAGGAAAATTACATCCTGTCTTGTAGGATTGTTATGAGTCAAAATCTCCTCCAGGGCAGTGAGTTTAAGATTTGTTTGAGATGTGTGTAGAGATGGAACAGAGAGGCATCACTGTCTTTTTGTTAACCCTAGCCCCCCCACCCCCCATTTTCCATACACAGACTTACCTGCACTAGGTGTGGGCCCATCATTACCTTGGCTGCTGAAGTCCTCTGAACCTTAGTGCGCTGAGCTGTGCCGCCCCACACGCTGTGTCGCACAGTCATGCACTGCATCTGCAGTCCTCTTATTTATGCAGTCGTGGAGTCAGGAAAAGCCTACATCTCACGATGCTTCATGAAACATCAATTGCACGGCAGTGATAAAAGCAACTAGTCTACTAACAAAGTGCACACATGTTCTTACGCCTCATGTTCTTCCAGGCTTCTCAGGATCTATGTTGAGGGCTGCCGAGAAATCCATCTGAGGCTGTGTGGCTCTGAAGAAAGAGTCATGTTGGGTCAGCAAAGGTACCCTGTATGGCCAAAGTCTAAGTCCACAACTCTGGATATGGAACAGACCTCTCCCCTCTAGATCAGTTTTGTTTTTTTCTTATTTTCCTGAAAGGATCTATCTTAGTTTCCTTTCCTGCTTTTCCTCAGAAGGAAGTAGCCAGTCCAAGAAACCTACATCCTGCATGATTGGAAGAAGTAAAATTATAGAGTGAAATCATCGCTGGTGGCTATGCAGAGGCAGAGGTGAACGGGTGAAGAACAGGGTATTTTAAATTTACTAACAACCTTGAATATGCAGATGACAAACCTTGCTCGTGGAGCATGAGGAGTGCATGTGGCACTTACAGGTGAAAATCAAAGTTGTAGCCTTTAATATAAGTTACAATGTAAAGAATCAAGTATCCTGATACCTGGCTGTAACAGTGGCTCCAACATAACCATTGCAAGGACAGCCTGGCACCGGGCAGGGCTTTAGTCCACTCTGCATGGGTTGCTATGATTTGGAATCAGCTCACGGCCCTAACAATAATGACAGGTCATGTTTAGGACGCTGATACTACTTTGTGTGATATTGTGGTGGACACACATGGAATTAAGAATCTGTCACAAGTTGGAGACGCTCCGGTGGAATAATGGGTCAAGCTTGGGACGCAGTGTCAGCAGTGTGAACTACCAGAGCCTTCACAGGGCAAATCAAGGCTTCTTGCACTTGTAAATGTTCACAGCGTTGGAAATCCAGAGGGGATTTCGAACTGTCCTAAGAATTATTTTAATTATACTTTCCTGATGCAGTGGTATAGGCCTGACCGTCTAATACAATGAATGAGTGCACTCGGATGTAAATTGGGAACCTTAGTAAATAAGGTGTCAAACATAACAATGTGTCAAATAATATTCTGTATATCAGTTGTATCCAGCACAACATAGGAATTCACATGCTAAGAGGAAAATTATATTAAACTTAGAAGTATAGATGAAAACTATGCTTTTTCAGCATGTTTTATGAAGTTAAAACTGTCCCTAAAATAACCAAACCAAAAATCAAACACACAGTCATTGAGTTCATTCTAACTCCCAGTGACACTCTGGGACAGGATAGCATTGTAACTCTGAGTTTCCCAGATGGCAACTCTTTATGGGAGTAGAAAACCCGATCTTCTTCCCAAGGAGTGGCTGCTGGTTTCAAACTGCTGACCATCCCATTACTGGACCAACACATACCCACTAAGTCAAGCATATTACAGTACTTAATTAACTTTATGGGCATCAATGAAGCTAGCCTGAGCAATATGTACATTTTGCAGAATGATCATTAACTAAACAACTGTAAATTTTAAATTTCATTTATACAGATATACACCCAAATCAATATAAAATGAAAAGTGTTCAAATGTAAAAAAATTAAATGGGCAAACATATAAGCAAACATTGAAAAATCTAGATTGCGATTTTTAAAATTTAAGTTTTGTGAATTTTTCCTTATTATTTTTAATTTTATTAATTATGGTGAACATTTATGCAGTAAGTTAAGTGTCCATGGACAATTTCCATACAAATCTTTGAGTGAACATTAGTCATATTTATCATAAAGTATCAAAATTCTGTATGATATCATTCTGTTCCATTTCTAGTACTCTTGTTTCTTCTGCCACCTTATTGTTCATCTTTTCAATTTGAGTAATTGTTGACCATTGATCTCATAGAAATGGTTTTTAATGGAGCACCAATCTTACAGATAGTATTTCCATTACTCTCTATTATGTGCTAATTCATTGTAAAGTATTTTCAAGGGATGGTCTTTGTACTAGGTTTAAAGAGTATCTCAAGTTGATAGAGAGTCCTCTGTTTCTACTATTCCAATATTTAATGCTTTTATAAAACAGGAATTTCCATTCTACTCCCTATTTTTCCCTTATTTTACCTGTGATCACAATATCAAGACCCTGGTCAGAAGGGTCAGTGCTAGTAGCTGGATACAATTTTTATTTCTGTTCCAGGGAGATGAGGTCACGGCATGTATACCCTTGTTTCTTCTCTAAGTTTCTTGTTAACTTCTACTACTTTTGCTCCTGCTGAGTAAAGACTAGCAGTTGCTTCTTATATGGCCTCCCCAGATGTTACACACTAGACTGAAATAAAGTCAAGAGTTTAACGAATTGTGCTATGTCAATTGACTATGTTATCCCGGGAACCCAGGGTCCTAGGTTTTCTAAACCACCCCTCCAATACACACCAAAAAAAAACACCTAAGATGTTTATGTCTCACAAGTATCCATATTTCTGTTTTCAATGTTTTTTATGCCTGTATCCATTTTATTTATAGTTAAATATAGCTACAGAAACTGCCTTCAGTCATTCATATATATACCTGTACCTGCATATATTCCTTATGCATATAACTATCCAGATATACTGAAACACTAATTTTAAGCTACTGTAATAGAAATTGAAAAATATTCCCAACTTCAGTTTTACAATGATCAAATATTCTATCAAGATGTGCTGATAATTCTTAGAAATTGGAAGGCAAAAGTTGGAAAGAAAAGGAACAGCAAAATGGTGATAGCATTGAAAATGCTTTTTCGCAACCACATCAACAGTAAATATGCACACTGCCCATACTTGATAGCACACATAGAAATCAAATCAATTATATCTGTGTAAAGAGACTTCTGAGACTCTTATTATTGTCAGAAAGTCCAAGGCCAGGAGGCAGAAGTGGGAGATCGTAATTGTTCCTGTGCAAGTTCAAGTTGAAGCTGAAGGAAATTACAGGGAGTGTTAGAAGAACTGCAGCCAGAATGCTCCTGAGCAGTGAGGTGAAGAGTCTTCATCACATGTGTTTGGGTGGGATTTTTAGGGGGAAGGGTCACTGGAGAAGGACATGATGCTTGCTGAAGATGAGTCAGCAAAACCAAACCAAACGTTCAAACGCTCAAAAACGGAGTGAAACAATGACGGCCAAAGTGGGTTCGAACACGGCAACCATTGAGAAGAGGCCCGGAACCAGGCAATGCTTGGCTGGTTTACATGGAGTGGTCATGAGTTGCAATTGACTAGAGAGCACTTATCGACACAAGACCAACAACATACATTCATATTTGCTTCCTCTGCATCACTGAAAACTGTTACCTGGGTGTACGAGGCTCAATGGAGTATATATAAAACATATTTTATTTTAAAAGAAATGAAATTTACTGAAAAACATGCATGTTTACATTCACAGAAGTAATGTTTTGTCAAATGTTAAAAATACTGATGGCACTTAAAAACAAAAATTTAGACCCTTTTAGTTTATATATATGTATACACATATATATAGGAAAACTGCAAAATGAAGGAAATAATAATTCATAAATTTCAGGATCACATTTATACTGGGGTGGAGAGAAGGAAATATTATGAGAATTTTGAGCTTAATTTATGAAGTTTTTAATATAATTTATTCTTCTATTAAGGAGCCCTAGTGGCGTAGGTTCCACAAGGTCAGAAACTAGCAGGCACTACAAGGGAGAAAGATGGGCTTTCTACTCCCGTAAATGATACTGCCTGAGAAACCGACAGGCCAGTTCTACCTGATTGATAGGGCCACTCTGAGTCTGCATTGACTCAAAGGCACTGCATTTAGTTTTGGTTCTTTTTTTAAAAATTATTTGTCCAAGTTTGTGATGCATAGTAGTTAGTATGTTCATTTCACTCAATTCTTAATTTACATTTTATTCTTTAAATTGTGTATGTATTTTGTCTATTTATTGTTAATTATGTTTCAGAATTATACAATTTAAAGAAATACAAATGGAATTTAAAATCAATTACATAGATCAAAACTGAAAGTAAACTAACCAAACCTCAGAAAAAAATGAGTTGCTTTATTTCTCTCATATAAAAATATTCTAAATTGAATAAAGGATGGTATTATTCTGAGCAATCAAAATGTAGTTTTCAAATAAACAAACCAGCAGAGATTTTGGATTGTGCTTTTTGTTTTTATTCTTCTTAGATTTAGTAGCAGATTTCAGCTGTCTTCTATGTATGCTTCCTTCAGTTCTAAGAAATACATAGGTTCTTGATGTGTTTGATTTACCCAGGGGTTTTGCTTATAAGATCCTTTGCCAACTTTTAAATGATATCAGTGTCTATGCCAATAATGTTTTATACCAGCTGCTCTGGGCTAATTATCTGGGTTTCTCAAATGTCTATTTTTGAAATAATTATGGCCTTTGAGCACATAATAGACACTATGTTTGGGACAGACAAAAGTTCTTCCTAAATTGCTGAAGAACTTGGCAGATCATTCGTATGTGCTCATTTCACTAGTCCATTGTCACCCAGAGCTTAACATTTGCTCTTAACATAATTAGTGAAAATTCTACTACTGGATTTGCATAAACCTTGTTTTATTTAACGGATTATTTGGCTTAGATTCTATAATATGTTTTACCCAGCCATGCAGTAATTAAAATATGACACACTACTTCAGTTCTTTTGAAAACAAAATAAAAACTTATCTGAGAGGAAATTTGAGCTGTCCATATGTGATCACACTATGTGAAGGATAAGCTTATTCTATCATTGTATTTTTTTCTTTCAAGTATATGTAAAGTAAATCAGGTAAGTAAGACACAATGAAATGCTGATGGTGTGTGTAGCTAGGATCTAATGTTGACCAAACACACATTAACAAACATACCCACACATGTCCACAAACTATAGTGATCATAATGCTAGACAATTAAATCATTATGTAAATATAATAGATTATTTGAGAATTAACAAGCAAATCAAAAAATTAACTGCATTGAGTCAATTCCAATTCATGGCAGAGTGAGCTGTGACTTGGGCTGCTGACAACAAGGGCAGCATTGAACCCACCAGCAGTTCTGCAGGAGAAAGCTTTCCACTCCTGTGGAAGTACACCGCCCTGTGCTCAGATGGGACTTGTACAGGGATCAAGATGCAGTTGGGCAAGGAGAACAAGGGCAATTTTCTTGGTTTAAAATCAGAAAAGGAGGGCACGGGGGTTGTATTTTCTCACCAAGCTTATTCAACCTGTAGGCTGCCTATGTAAATAAGAATGCTGCATCTGGATTGGAGGAAGGCTTATTAACAACCTGAAATACGTAGATGTTTACAACTTTGCTTTCTAAAAGTAAGAACTTAAAGTACTTGCTTATGAAGATTAAGGATTGCAGCCTTATGAAGGGATTAAATCTCAGTGTAAAAAAGACCAAACTTCTCACAGTTGGACCAATAAGTAGTAATGTCATGAGAAATGGAGGAAAGATTGAAATGATCGAGAATCTTTCCTTGCTTGGTTCCACAAACAATGTTCACGGAAGCAGCAGTCGAGTGATACAAAGACACGTTGTATTGGGTAATTCTGCTGCACAAGACATCTTTAAAGCGATGAAAAGCAAGGATTTTACTTTGCGGGCCTGGCCCAAGCCCTGGTATGTCTCATTGCCTTGTATGTGTGTGAATTGAAGAGGGAAGAGCTAAGAAGCATCAATGCATTTGACTTGCTGGGCTTCCTCCGTTTGATAAGTTGTTGTTCTTCATAGCTAGTCACTCATAGATTGTGTTACAGCCACACTGGACAACTAAGTCATTATAACAAATGTTCATAGTGTTTATTTATTTATTGCTAGAAATATACATTTTGAAATATACAATTATTCAACAATTTTACATGTACAACTTAATAACACTGATTAAATACTTCAAATTATGCTACCATTCACAGTCTCACTTTACTGTTTTTCTATGTCATTTCTCCCACATTAGCATGTATTTACCCATGGGAAATTTTAATATTTATCAGAAAAAATAATATAAAAATATATTTGAAGTCTTACATATTATAAAATTTATTCAATAACCCTCTGTACAAAGAAGAAGCCCTAGGAATGTGCTGGATTCAGCATTCGGCTACTAACAGATGGCTTGGCGGGTAGCACTCCTACCAGTCACCGGATGGGGACAGAGATGACACAGTCAGCTTCTGTGAAGATGTGCAGCTTTGAAAGCCACATGGGATGTCCCACTGCATTCTGTAGTCACTTTAACGTGTTAAAAAAAAAAGCTTGTCAAGTGAAAGCAAAGGCAAGGTAATGCTCAGTTTGGGTTTTGCTTTTTTTGGTGTTGGGGGGTTACGGCATTTGGAGTTATTCCACCAAGTTAGATTGTTAATAAAGTTTTCTTTTTTGAGGTTCTGAAAAGATTGCATAACAGTGATGTGACATAAAAGGCCTGATTTGTGGCAGACAGGAGACTGGTTTTGTCACCACACGATGTACCTGCTCATGCAGCCATGGCAGTGCACCAGTTTGGGGCATAAAACATCATGCCTCTTGCCCAATGTACCTTGCTCACCTGACCTTACTCCGCATGACTTCTCTGTTTCTGTACATGGAAAAAGACATGAAAACACAATGATTTGAAGATGTAGAGGAAGTGAAATAAAAAACGAGTAAGGTTCTGTCAGCCATCCAAACAGATGAGTTTGAAAACTGTATTCAAGAATGGAATCATAGATTTCACAAATATATTAAGTGTAATGGGGAGTACTTTTGTTGGTAATAAGTTTGTTTTGTAAAAAAATTTAAATACACAGCTTTGAAAAAATGCGGTGTTTTTTGGGTGTACCCCTTGTATACTTCTCTTCTTCTCATTAGATTTTAAGCTATTTAAAATGAGAGATTGTTTTTATTTATCTTTGATTCCCTAACCATTGCTTAGGGGTTGCCATATCCCTCCTGACTATTTACAGAAAGAATGAGTCTCTGACTGAGTCCAAGACCAGAAGAAAGACCATGTGACCATAATGTACCAGAACAGTGTTAAGGACACCTTCATGAGTTAACATTTTACTTTCAGTTAATTATATTTAGGAACAGGGAGGGGAACAAAAGCAAGTTTTTGAAAGACTGGCAAAAGTGACCGCATATTAATTTTTGATGAGAAGAAAGAAATACAAATTTAAGACATTGACGGAAATTTTGCACATTGAAATGTTGCATCACTGTGTGCAGATTGAAATATTGCTGTCTGGTACAATCAAGCCTCTCTTACTTTTGCACTCTACTGCTAAAAATTTAGAAATAATAAAGAGGTAGTACCAGAAATGTAAAAATAAATGTTCCTTGTAGTGCAACAAGTTTGGTATGTGAGTCATGTGTATATGTTGAAGCACAACGCAAAAATGCATTGAAGATATAGGGGAATGATATTTTGATTTTTAAAGTAGTGTTTTTAAACTCATTAATATTACTTTTAAATAAAAACTAATTAAACCTTCTTCAAGAAACCTTGGTGGCATAAGGTTACAAGGTGGACGGTGAATCATAAGGTTATCTGTTTGAAACCACCATTCGCTCCAAGGGAGAAAAATGAGACTTTCTTCTCTAGCAAGGCTTTACAGCAGTCTGGGAAACCCACACGGGTCGTTCTACACCATACTGCCAAGTCGGCAGCGTCCTTCTCAACTTGACTGCAGTGAGTTTGGTGTTTGGTTTACATATAATCTAAGATATAGTTAATTTTTAAATAAATGTATTCTTTGTCAAAAGGGTATTTTAGGTCCTCATTTGGAAGCTTAGCCTAAATGTGTGCCTGTATGTGTAGTCTCATGTACACAAACACATGATTTTATATAGTTTTCAACTCTTTTGTAAACTGAATAAGTGTGTATTAATGTCCATTTTTAATGACAAAGTCTAAGATTTTCCATTTTTTACTAGGACAATATGTGAAATCTGTCATTCTTTATGATTCCTGCACCTCCTAATCATTAATCATTTTGATTAATGACCAGCTCAATTAAATATACTTTATGAACAATTTTTTTCTATGTGCTTTTAAAGTCATTTTTTGCTAAAATGACAGAAGACTCCCTTCTAAGTTGACATAAAAGTGAAAAAAGAAATCATGTGGAATAGAAAAATCTGGGAGAATAAAATCCTAAAGGTAGGAATCTTAAATGCCAAGTGCCCTTTCTTGGCCTTGACCATTCATTTTGAAAATGGCCTATCAAAAAAGCTTAGAGGGAGCAGTTTAATTACTGTACCTTTGACATATGTAATACATTTTCAGGAGCAGGCCCATACATTTATTTAAGGCCAAGTGATATACAACAAAGCTGTCCTCTAAGGTATTTATTCTTACTATTTTTCCCACTGTGGCCTAGACAGCTATTTTTTCAATGACAATGCTTTTTAAGATATATATTTAAATGATTCTTAAATAATCTTCCTCTTTATTTTTTGTTTATTAATTTTTAATCATGCCAAATTTAGAAGACTATTTTAAGTCTTTTAAGGTAATTTCTATAACTTTTAAACATTGACAAACATACATTTTAACTTTATTTATGTATTATGACTATTCTATAAAACAAAATGACAATCATAGTATATCTATTGCATTATGGATCTTTACACACACCCCTTAGACTATAGTATCTTTAGACATGTCCAACTCCTTACTTATATATGATAAATAATAATCAATAGCTTATCATATAACAGTGACTAAGTGCTCAACTGTTAACCTAAATGATCACAGTTTGAGCCCACAACCTGTTATTTGGTTAAAAGATGCAGCAGTATGTTTTCATAATGATATAAAACTTCAAAATAACTCCAAAAATGCTATACTTTCTTCTAATATCACTATGAGTTGAAATAAATTGATTACAGTGAGTACTCTTAATTGATTTTCCAAGGGATGGGTCAAACATGCATTTATCATATATAGCACTATTTCTAAACAGTCGATTGGTATTCACACATAATAATTGAATAAATATGCTATAACTTTTCACTCTTACTCCTCAAAATTAAGTTAACTTTTTTTACATGGATGGAGGAAAGCTTTCAGGATTTTCATTTGCTGATGTGGTGAAACTCATTATGAAAAGAGTCAATTACCAATATCTATTATTAATAAGAACATGGAAAGTATGAAGTATTGATCTAGGGAAATTTGACTTACACATAATAAGACCTATGCTTGGTATTACAAATCAAAATTAATAACATCATGTCTATTGTCATAAAGAATGTTTCATAAAAATATCCTAAACTACATTACTGTCAATGATATTATAAAATCCATGCCTATAAAGATGACCAGGTAATATGCCTATTATTCAAATTTATGCACCAGTCACTATTGCCAATGGTAATGATATTGAAGTTTCATAGCAACTTTTGTAGTTTGAAATTGTTCAAACGTGAAATAAAAAATGCATTGGAAACTACTGGTGAATGGAATGCAAGAGTTAGAAATGAAAAGGCTTCAGTAGAGGAGAAATATGCCTTTTGTAATAGAGATGATGCTAGAAATCATGTGATAAAATTTACAAGTCTAGCAAGCTATTCTTTGTGACAATGCATTCATATGCATCTGCTGTTAAGAGGAAATATGCTTCATGCTGTTGTACTTGAGACCATGCTGCTCTTCCAAATAGGCAGATCCGAGAAAATTCTCTTCTGATTTTTTTAATGTGGGTCATAATATTTTCTGTTTTTACTACAAAATGGCTCTTTTTATACTCAGTGAAATATAACTGACAAGTCCCTTTATTTGAGTTTCACATGCCCTACTTTTATGCTGATTCCCAGTCACAAAGTGGAAGTCACAAAGACTATGATACAAAACCATATCAAGTAATATAACTTCACTCTAAATCCTTATGAGTTAAAACCAACTGAGCAACCCCTAAGAAAAAGTCGATACTTTGGTCCTCTACTCAAAGCCTCCCTAAACACAAGAAAACTTTATTCTAATAACCTGGCACCATTTGATGCTCACCTTCCTTACATGATCACTGAAGACACAATGGGTGCATAAGCAAATGTGGTGAATAGAGTGGACGGTGCCTAGCAATCAAAACATATATCGTCTTGGATCTGAAAGGCTTCAAGTTGAACAAGCAGCCACTTAGCAGGGAAACAAGTAAGCCCATATGGAAGAAGCACATCTGTCTGTGTGATCATGTGATGTCAATGGGAGAAGATATAAAAAGATTACAAACAAACAATTATTTCTATGTGAAAAAGGGAATTGGAATGAAGACCCAAAGCCCATCTGTAGACAATTGGACATTCTCCCCACACACAGAAGGTTTACACGGAAGGGACGATTCAACCAGGGTGCAGTATAGAACTGATGAAACACACATCATTCCTCTCGTTCCTAAATGCTTCCTCCCCCAACTACCAAGACCCAGTTCTACCTTACAAATCGAGCCAGAGCATATTATATCCAATGGTACAGATAAGAACTCTTGACCCATGGAATTCAGGACAGGTACAGTACTGGGAGTAATGATAGCATGAACGTAAGGGGTGGGGGAAAAGGGGCAAAAGGAGGAACCCATAACCCTCCAGGGGGGGATGAATAAAATAAATGTGGATAAAGGGAGACAACAGACAGTGTAAGACACAAAACAACACCAATAATATATAATTGATCAAAAATTCACAAGTGTGAGGGAGGGGGGAAAAGAGGAGCTGGTACCAAGAGCTAAAGTAGAAAGAAATGTTTTGGAAATGTTGATGGCAACATATATACAAGCCTGCTGAATAAAATTGAATGATGGATTGTTATAAGACTTGTAAGAGCCCCCAATGAAATGACTACATTATACATATCCCAAAGAAAGATTTGTAAGAGCCCCCCCCAATGAAATGACTAATAGAAAGAAAAAGTCAACATCCTATATTATACATACCCAAGAGGAGGAGCATAACATTGTTTATTTTGCTTTTACAAATCTTATGTGAATGAATTGTTTAGATACATATACAATTATAAAAAGTATACATAGGGTCAAAGATAAAATAAGCCTATCAAACCCATTGCCATTGAATTGATCTTAACTCATAGTGACTCCATATAGGATTGTTGAGACTGTCAATCTCATGAGGGGATAGGCAGGTTCATCTTTCTCCCACGAAGCAGACTGTGGTTTCGAATCCCCGATGTTACGGTTAACACCACACTGCTCATGCCGCAGCCCCACTGGAGCCCTTTAGAGACCATCAAAATCTGCATGTGCTAGTGGTTACTGCGTTACGACGGACAGTATAATGCATTTGACGATTTGTTACTTTTAATATGTGAAAAGTAATTTTTTATATATCGCATTTATTAGGAAAGAAATGATTCAAGTACTAGTATCTTTTTAATTTAAACATAGCAGGAAAAGTAGAACTTTAAAAAACTGATAAATTTTTCTATCATCTGTGCACCTACTTTGATTGATCTAGCCTGTGTAGCTGTTTCAGTAGATTTAATTTTTAATCTTAATATCCTCTTTTATCATACACAGCTAAAAGCAAAATATTTTAATGGCCTCAGTCCTGTTAAAAATTTTCACTGAAAAATATATTATCTATCATCCTGTTTTCTATTTACATAAATCTCATCCAGATTGTTACGCGTTATATGAATAGTACAATGTAGAAAGGATCTGAAATTGAATATTCAAGAAATTAAGTATGGTGCAAAGAATATAATGTTGAAACAAACAAACAAAATATGAACTCCTCCCTTTTATTAATCTACATAAGCCCTCTTTGCTTTAATAGGATTTCAACTGGTTCTAAATATATTAGTTTCTCTGAGTTTTGAGAGGCTTAAACCTTTCTTCCAAGCAAGCAAAGTGGATTAAAACCAACCTTTGTGTCTTACAATTTGCATTTATCTGACCTATCCTGTGAGTCTTCCTAAAGCCCTCTGTGCTTTCTCTCCCAGTGGCATTTCTCTAGAATAAGATCAAGAGAGTTTATTTCCTTTGATATATTTCAGCTTGTGAACACAATAACATGGGGTAAGTTTCTTGCCAGATATTTTTCTTCTCCCAACCCACACATCTCTCTTAAAGTATCCCACTGCTTTTAAACATTTAATATCTGATTCTCTATTTTTGTGGCAAATATTTAAGGAGCAAAAATAGATTTTCGGAGAAAATCCTAAAGGGTGAAAGTTATAGATATTCTTAATGAGAAGTCAATAGATGCTGACAGGTGTTAAAATAGGTCAAGGACAAGATTTTTCTCCACATGTCTTTTCCAATACTCTCTCTACGTGTCCACTAGCCAACATTGACAAATTGAGGCAAAATTTTTCTTTTCTAGTCAGAGTACTGAGTAATCTCTTTAGTGTCTTAGAACTGTTAAATTGTGGCTGTTGTGAAAATAATCAGGGTGTCTATTTATTTGAATCAATAAAACAAGTCATACACTAATTATATTTGTGTTGTTAAATTTCTAATGTTAAAATAAAATATTAATATATACCAATATGTGAATAAATATAAAAAACAGGAATATGTAATATATACTTTCAATTTCACCTTAAAATAATAATCAACCATGAACTATATTTCAAGAGATTAATATGGTTGATAAAGAAAAATTGAACTTTATTTTTTAATAGAAAACTAATACCAGCCATCTTAAATGATTTTTATTTTTCTTATTTTCTGTCTCAAATTTTAAAGACTTTCTAGAACATGTTCTTCATTGATGTAAGCATGTCTTGTTCTATTAAAAATAAGAATAGTCATGAAATCATTACTTTAATATTTAAATCTCAAAAAACTTCAGTGAGTTGAGTAGATGGTCTGATCGTTAGCTGTCAGGTAAGAAGTAACTTTATGTTGGTTGATCTCCAAAAAGCAGTAAAGGGAGGGAAAGAGGTCAGTCAATCATGTTAAAATCAGCCAGTGATTGATCTTCTATATTTCTCTGTGTATCTAGTTTCTTGTTGTATCTAGTTTCTTTGTGTTTTGTTTTTTTTATCCTTTGAACCAAAATGGCACCCTTACGGCATTCTTCCTTTTCTTCCCTCATGGCATTCTTATATGAATGCAAGGAGCGGTGACTGGGCTTTGGGATGAGCTGCCAACTACAATGTCAGTGGTTCAAATCCACCAATTGCTCTGAGGGAGAAAGGGGAAGCTTTTTGCTCCCAGAACGGCACAGTCTCAGAAACCCTGTAGAGATCACTATTAGACAGAAATGTCTGGAGGATAATGGATTTGATTTGGCTTGGTTAGATTTATAGACATATAGACTAGCTGTTGAGAATAAAGTTTTCCTTAAATTTCTCATGAGTTGGTGTTCATTTTAGCAAATTAGCTTTAGAAGGTGGACCGAAATGAAATCGATGAATACACCATTTTGTGATGAGGGATTAAACTCTAAATGATACAAATCATAGACTTTGGGCATTGTTGCCCAAACCTGCAGATACTTGTCCTGCTTAATTCTTGGTGGTAGGTGCCATCCAACCTGTTCAACCACTGTGCACAATGGAGCAAAAACACTGCTCTGTCCTCTGCAATCGTCGCAAGTGTCCCCAAGCTTGAGCCCTTTGTTGTCACAGGGCCATCTCCTTTTGCTGTTTCCTTCCCCGCCCCCTATTTAACCAAACGCGATGTTCTTCACCATCCTTGCCCCACGTATGCAAGGCTGAGCCTCGCCATCCTTACCTTGAAGGAGCACTCTAGCGTTACTTTTCGATTCGTCTGATCGATTTGTCCTTTTAGTAGTCCACGGCACTTCCAGTATTCTTCTCCGGCACCACAATGCAAATGCAGCGATCCTCTTCAGTTTTCTTTATTCATTGTTTCATTTTCACATGCATATGTGGCAATTAAAAGTACTGTGGCTTGGTTCCTGTGCATTAGTCCTCAAAGAAATACCTTTATTTTCAATACTAGAAAGTGATCTTTGACAGCAAACTTACCTAATGCAACTCATCTTTTGATCTTTTGAGTGCTTCTTCCCTGATCAGTAATATGGATTTAAGCAAGATGAATTCCTTAACAACTTCATTTTTTTTCTCTGTTGTGAAAACTTTGTTCTCATTGACATTGACTTGTAACCCATTCTGAAGGTTGGAATCCTTGTTCTCCATCATCAAGTGCGTCAAGCCCTCCTCACTTTGGGTGAGCAAGTCTGTGGGTCCCCTGCATCACACACATGGTTAGTAATCCTTCCTCCGAACTTGATGCCGTGCTCTTCTTCAGGGAAGCTGGCTTCTCTGACCACGGGCTCAGCACAAGACTGAAGAACGCTCAGAGGATACAACCCTGTCTCACACTTTTCCCAATTGGAAACCAGGCAGCACTCCCTTATCCCATTACCACAATTGCTCCTTGGTCCCTGTATACATTCCCCATGAACACAATGAAGTTGGTTGATATTCTCTCTTTTCGAGATTATCCATAGCTTGTCATGGTCCATACAGTGGAATGTCTTAACATAATCAATAAAACAGAAGTAAACATATTTCTTGGTGTTCTCTACTTTGACACCAGCAATGAATGCTATTGCTTGTTCCACGTCCTCTTCTGAATCTGGTCTAACCTGCTGGCAGCTTCCGGTCAATGTTCTGCTGCAACTTTTGTAGAATGCTCTTCAGAAAAAAAATTATTTGCATGCGCTATCAATCACCATGTTTTATACTTTGAACGTCCTGTTGGGTCACCTTTGTGAGGTGCAAACATGGAACTCTTCCGAACAGCCAAGTAGCTGTCTTCCAGATGTCCTGGCAAACCATGGGCTGTTGTCAGGAAAAACATATTCCCCCTTGAAGAAGGGACAGCCAACTTAGAAGTGGACATGTTGAGATCTGGTTTGTGTCCTTTGGTCAAGTTACCGGAGGAGACTTGTCCCTGGAAAAGCTTGTGATGTTAAGTACAAGGGTGAAATGACACTTACTAGAAGCTCAGGGAAGGAAGAAGAAAATGACGGAAGCAGATTTCCAGTCGTCCCAGACACCCGTCAAACAAGAAGATGCCACAAGGAATTGAGGGCATTTTGTTCTTTTTTTATGTAGGTGTAAATGAATGGAAACTTATTGGCATCTCCTAACAACAGTGTACTTGAATATGTTATCATTGATTTCAATAGTAATCAACACTTTTAGCTCATTATGATTTATTAATATCCCTTCAGTCCTCATGAAGACTATGAGGGCTATGTGAATAAATGAAAAAACAGGCCAAAAAAAGTGAAAGATTATCTTCTGAAGATAATCCAGGACTTTAGCACATCTAATTTATTACATTTTAAAATCATGAAATATTTATCAATTTGGTTTATGTGTAAAACTAAATAAATCTAATCCCTCTTTATATCTAATAATATATAATCTCACTATGAGTTATAATTAGTAATTATTCTATATTTTAAATATATAAAATAGCATTTCTATTGTCTTTTAATATTACTAATCTAGTTCAGAATATGTCACAAATCAAATCATTATTTAGTATGAATATAGTATATCATATTTTAATTAATTTTGCATAGACTGAATTCCAGTGATAAACACAGGTATTGAATATTGTATCATTTTAGGCAATCCATGTTAATTGGAGCAGTTTATCCAAATATTATTTTATTCAGACAAGGTAGAATAGCCTTACATTAATCTGTGAACTATTTGCTAATCACAAAATTCGCATTTGGAGCTGAGCCACAGGCTGTCTAGTTTTCCTCTGGCATAAAAAGGAGTTCCACCTTTCATCTGTGTGATTTTCTATTTTCTTGGTTTATATATTTGTTTTCTCAACAGACTATTTAAAACATATCTATTTCATTAGGTTCACATATTCAATTTAAATATAAACTTCAATTGTTGGACTTTTTACCATAAATTTGACATTTAAAAATTTTATCTAACATAGCTTTTTTAAGCACGTTAGTTTAACAAGCTAAAATGATAATTGCACTATATTTTTCCAAGTGTCTTAATATGTATTCAATAAAAAACATAATTTGAAATTTTTTCCTGGAATCCCCAAATTTCTTTATTTGCCTCACTAAAAACCCAACAGCTTCTCACAGGGGAAAATAAATAATGGCGCTAAGAAGGAATAGTTTTCTCAAGGTAATTCTTGTATTGATTTAGAATACTTTTAATGAAAGCAAGAATGATTAGTTTCTATTGTTTATATTAAACCTTTGGAACTTTACATTACTTTGTTCCCTTTTTAAGTATATAAATGTTTACACAAGTTTCCTACTCAAATTGGTGAAGGTCCTTTTAACTCTTTGAGGGATATGTTTTGACACAAAGTCTCAGAGGGTTTCATGTAAAGGCAGGTCTATGATCAATAGTGGTTCAAATGATGATGTGTGAAGATTTACCAATTTCCTTCTGGATTGTCACCAAGGATCTTGTCAGTGGTTTCCTGCTTCGATCACACCTGACTAGTTAGCACGTATGTTAACCCTTCTCTCCCCATGGTTAGCTCTCTGAATAGTCTGAACACAAAATGAAAGGGGTGACTTGTTTCATTTTTATTCACTGAGCTATGGTGCCTCCAGTTTTCAAGGTTTTCCAGAGGGACTGTAGGTAGATCAGACAAATATTTCTGTTATATACACGCAAACATATTTGAATGATTACAGCAGCATTTCAGACTATTCATAAATTTTCTCGGGGATGATAATGGAGCCTGATATTCAGCTTTAGTGAAATGAAAACTATAGTAAAGAAGAAATGTCTCAGAAAGGAGGAAAAATACAATGAATGATATTCCTATATCTCCTCAACCATCCATTCTGAATGACTGAAACCATAAGTTCTTTCAAGAGAACATGATCCCTGTGATCACAATAACCTCCTTTTGAAACTGGAGATGCTTCCAAACACAGACTTCTCTAAGCAAAAGTTAACATATCTGAAAAAAAAATGTTCAGCTTGCATCTAAGTCATTCTTCTATTTAACATTTGAAACCATGAAAACATGACTGTCTACAGCGTCCTAGAATATTACTTGAAGAGGGGTGCTTTAAAAGGAGAATGATTTTAAAAAACTCAAAAAATTATTGAAATGTACTTAGGCGTTTGCATACAATACCAATTTCTACGTAAACTTTAGCCAAATTATTCAAGAAACTAAATATACATCTCCACAAAGATAAATGATTTTTATAGGAGGTGCATGCCAATATGTTACATATAAGGTACATACATACAAATTTAGTAGTAGAGAAGTATTTTCACAGATACTTAACTAATTGATGAACATAACAGGGAAAATTATTTTTATCTTTTAATATAAGATGACTCCTCCATGCATTCTGGACATTGGTGTTTGGTGCCATAAAGGCTGGCATGTAGCTAACAACTCAATGCTTAACCCACAGAATTGAGTCAATGGCAAGGAGCCCTTTTTTTATGCAGGTAAAGTTCTTATAACTTTAAAAGGCATAGTTCTTAAAATAAGACAAATTATTTCATTAATATTATGGAAAATACAGGAATTATATTAGTTTCTATTGCATTTGACAACTGCTTTTGTATATATATATAAAATATGGCCATATTATATTTCTATTACGTAGCACTGTGCTACAGGATCATTAGTTCATATTAAACCATATTGTTAATGAAAAGAGCCAAATGGAATTTCATAGTGGAACCATCTTTCCCCCAACAAAATAACAAATAAACCTTTTTTCAGGTCAGCATTTTATATATAATTTTTAACGATAAGCTCTCTTTTTAAAATTTTTTATGATAAGCTCTCTTGAAGTCTGCTTCATCCTCCCAGGGACCCGTGGCTGCCAGCCTCTCTGGGCCCATCATGTGCAGTGACAGGTCTAATTGCAACTATAAAAGAATCTTTTTTTCTACCTGTATTTCCATGTTATCAGAAAAAATATTTCACATTTAGTCTAAAAATATCCCTTCATTAGGCCTCAAGCTAAAAACTTTCAACTTTTTAAAAAGTATCATTGATGACAAAGGTATACTTTTTTCCTCCATCAATTACTTTGAATAATAGTATTGCCCTACGTAATTTTGAAATTGTGAAAACATAAGATGTTCAATATGAACAGTGAAAACATTATAGGTTTTCACAATGATGAGTACAATGTTCATATCTCAAATATTTGTTGATTATTAATTTAGTGTTATCTTGATTATTTAAAATCATTAAAGAAAAGTGTACTGTGGATTTGAATTCATTAGACATTTAAAATTAATCAGCCACTCATGTTTATTCAAAATTATAGTGAAAAAAACCCACACATCTGTCAATTCATTGTTTTAAAATCCTGTCCATAATTTACTGAGTATCACAAGTTAGGGCAGATAATTTTCCTTCAGAAAGAGCGGTGGCAGATATTATTCTGAGCCCCTTCCTGCACCGTGAGGATGAGGAATCCTCCTGGTTTCTAGCATAACGGGAGGCTCTTCACAGAAAAAATACTGGCTTCAGAAATTGATGAAAATCTTCCTTTATTGCCTTGTGGTGATATTTATGAGGCCTGTTTAGCATTCTACCTTTTTAAGTCACCATGTAAACGATTTGGAAAAAGAAATTTAGAAACCTAATAAGGTATGTGTGTCATATATAAACATTCTGTGTATCTATAATTTGGAAACAGACAAATCCGGCATTTTAGAAATGCCACAAACATTGAAAAGCTAAAAATTACTTCTTATGGATTTGTTAGCACCTATTCGTTCATGTGCCTTATTCTTCATGCTATATTTTTCAAGTTCTAGTCTTTTAGAAATATAATCAGTTGTTCAGTTTAGTTACTACAGACATAAAGAAGCAAACAAGACAGTGAGGTGCATACAAAACTGCCAATTTGGGAAAGAAAGCTAAGTGTTATTGTAAAATGGCATTGTAAAAATCATAACATACATCCTAGGATTACAGAAACTTAAAGAAGTTGGCAAGGGTTCCAAAATTTAAGTATTTATTATAAGGAAAATACAATGCATCAAGTTTCATCAGAGAACATAAAAATTAATAAGGATTATATAATTTGCTAAGTGCACATTCCTACACATGCATTAATATTGTATCTCATGTGCCTTTTCTTGTAAATACTGAGGGAAATAAATATGAAATACAAACAGCCATGCTTTCTGTGTTTAGAAACATGGAAGTTAACATATCTTGAAAGGGTTTCCAAGTTTGAATTATTAAATAAATAGAATTCATAAAAAAGAAAAAACTTTATATACATATATATGAGCTAGCAGAATATTATGTTGATATATGTATATATGTGTGTATGTATATCTCCTGAGCTTAAATACATAATCCAGGGAAGTAATTTTCTTTATTTCATTAAAGATGCAGTCTATATTCCTACTCCATGTTTTACCTCCTCTTTTATCTTAACACCTATGGAGTATATTTGAAAGACAGTTTTATAATAGCATTTATCATTGGAAACCTATTAGTATCAAGCAATGTCTATTCATATAATTATAAGTAGCATTCACATAAATATTCCATTTTAGATTTTATGCAAAATGAAACTACCTAGAGCACTAATAGCACCTAGATTCTGATTCCAAGAGAATCACACCTCCAAAGATTCAGACACAAACATTGAGATGGATTGTGTCTCAGATGATAGATTCCCATCAAGCCTAACAATACTAGAAAATTAATACTAAGTAATATGTGCACATCAGGTATCCAAACCCCTGAACTCAGAGGTGAGAGCAGGGTTAAAGAGTAGAGAAAGTTTATGGTATGTGGGAACTAAAAATACCAAGAAGCTACCACCATGTGAAGAGCTTAATTGATAAGTAAGAAATAAGGTGATTTATGCATACAGAGAAGCTATCAATCAGTGTAGCTGATCATTGTTAGGTGCTGTTCTCAGCCCCTAAATCATAACTACTCCATGCACAAAGGGGTAACCATTTCCCAGCCCTGAACATGCACCATCGAGGATAAAGCCAACCTTTGGGATCTGTTTGCTGATTTTCAGAATATGGAGACAATCTGCCCTTTCTCTCTGGTCTGGAAACTTCATTGAAAACTGTTCAGCATCATAGCGACGCACAAACCGATGGGTGATGGCTGAGTAGTAGGGTCAGTGGTGCGTAATCCAAACTCGATGATGAGAATGCTTCATTTAATGTCACTTTAATGCAGCTACCAGCAGAGACAGGGTCTTCGGAAAGTACAGGAGTAGAAAAGCTGCGGCATGCCTGGAATCTTCTTCCTTCAGTGTTTTACAGTGGACTTACCTACTCAGAAGACAGTCAGTTAAGTCTCAGCAATGATGTTACATTGTTTATTAGGGAGCTCTGGTTGCATAGTAGTTAGCTTTGCACTGAGATCTAGAAGTCTGAAGTTTGTGACCACCAGACGGCGCTTTCTACTCCCTAAACAGTTACAGTCGCAGAAACTCCAAAAGGGGCTGTTCGACCCTGTCCTGTAGGGTCACGACAACAGCATCAGCTCTATGGCAGTGAGCCTTTATTAGTGGAAGAATGATTGAATTATGGGGTCTTTGGGTATATTTGAATCTCTAATGATGCAAATAACAGTATGTGAATAGATTATGTATTTCTAAACAGATAAAAAAATTAGAAAGCTAGAGATTATCCCTTTTCTTTAATTAGTCTCAGGCCTTGGATCCTGGCATACTCTGATCAAACTGAATACACTGAATAAAGTACTATCTTTCTGTATTATGTAGAAATCTAATAAGGAAATGTAAATGCCAGGAACACAAAATGCACTATTCCAAAAATAATATATTTCTTACTGTCATGACTATATGTTAGACAAGGAATTTGTGACGTTTGATCAGTAAAAATGTGTATTACATGTGTATATCATCAAGTTACAAGAAATAGGACATTTTAAAAGTTTATGAATATGAGTAATATGTGATCACTTTTATAGGAAAATGTATTAGAGGAGTATGACACACATTCATGACCCAAAATATAAGTGGTGCAAGAGATATCACCAAATTAGTGGAAGCAAATAGATTGGTGATTTTTTTCCCTAAATAGAACTATACCAATAGACTTCAATCATAAAACATAGTTTCTTGAACAAAGAATGGAAAACTGAGTCAGAAAAATAGATTAATACATGAAGAGGGAATATTAGCTAAAATAAGAGTGAGCCAGTACTGTTGATTTGATGACACTCACAAAACGCAGTTGGGCAGATTAGAAGTGTCCCGTAGCGTTTCCAAGGCTGTCCTCACCAGGGAAACCTACTGGCGCATCTTTCTCCCACAGCACCCTTGGTGTGTTCAAACTACTGATCTGTGGGTAGGGAGCACCATGAGGGCTATGCAACTGTACAACAAGGAATAGCAGAAAACAACCCAAAACGAAACAAACCACTGCCGATGAGTCAATGTGCCTCACGAGAATTCTATGGAACAGAATAAAACTGCTTCTTAGGACTTCTAAGACTGTGCATTTTTATAGGCACAGATAGCTTCTTCTTCATACAGAGCACATGAAGAATTTGAACCACAATCTTGTGGTTAGCAGACCAATACTAAGTGCAATTTACCACTAGGACTTCTTCTTAATAAGACAATGTGATCAGAAAAGAAGCTAGATCCCTTATTTAGAAGTGGTGAATTTAATGCCAACTTTTTGGTAAGCAGTTCACCATTTAACTACTGTGCCAGCAATGGTCCGTTGATAATTCAAAATGTCTCCATATGGAGAGTTGAAATGCCCTGTAGAGTTTCCTCGTCCATAACATTGATGGGGGCAGATCACCAGGTATTTTCTTTGATGGAACAGCTGGTCGGTTTGAGCCATTGACCTTTTGCTTCATAGCCCAGTCCCTAATTATTATGTCACTTTAGCTCCTTAATCCAAAAATAAAAGCAGGCAATTTAAGACATATACAGAATTGTTAACATTTTTATTAAAACATGGAGTATATTTCCCCAAATATTGGATATATAGTTGGAAATGTATGTGACAATCATATTTTAATGGATTTGAAGACTCTATGTAGAAGTAAATAAAATTCTTTAAGGGTTATCTATATAAAAGAGGCACAAGCAATTGTACATAATTTATAAAAGCTTTTCAACCTAAGGTAATTTTAAATTACTTTAATATATGTGTTAAATTGTAATGAACAGCAGGAAAAGTCTAAGATAAGTTAGGACAATTTTGAAGCATTTAAATAGGAAAATTCTAGGTTCATAAATATGATTTAATTATTTTTTTAAAATACTGCTGATACTGAAAATAAATGTTCCAATAAAATTATCTTTGAGAATTGGAAATAACCTAATTTCCACTGATTAGTGAGTGGGTGAGTAAACTCTGGTGCATACACACAGTGGAGTACTAACCATCACTAGAAAGTACTGATGATTACATGAAGCACATCATTTCATGGGAAGAGTTGGAGGAAATTATGCTAAACAAACTCAGCCAATCACAAGAAGTCAAGTACAACATGAGTCCCCTGAGGTCAGTATACTCAGCATAGTAGATATAGAAGGAAAGCCACTTATCTCATACTGTCTGCGTTGAGGTACAGGCAGTAAGGAGGTGGTCAGTCCAAACCCAAAGAGGTACATGTTATTCCAACACAAAGAGGGAAAAGAGGGGAAGAGAGAGGGGAAAAGGTGGTGTGGGGCAGGGAGGGAAATGATGACATGTGGGGAGCAGGGCACTTACCCACCCAGCGGGAGAGTATTGGTTGTGTCTCCACAGAAATGGGAGTGGGCAGACAGACCCTCCACAGCACACCAAACCTGAGACCAACTTAACTATGTGTGGAAATGCATGAAGGGAGTGGGCAATGGGGCCGTCCCCTGTCAGGGCCAAACTGAATGTCGAAGAGGCAGAGGTAGGTGAGTGAAATGGTGGGGCAGGGAAAGGTAAAAGAAAACAGAAGGAGGATCTAGGAAGCAAAGCTATGGATAGAGGTATAAGCATAGGTGTTTACATATTTAAATAGATTCTCTCATAAATTTAGACATATTGGACTATGTATATATATAGTTATATGGCAATACACTGAGTTAGTGGATGGACCCAGGGCCTCTTCTCATGCCCTCCCTCAATGCAAGAATAGTTTGTTCTAACAACCAAGCATTCTGTAATCCTCACCCTTCCAGCATAATCGCTAAAGACAAAATAGGTGCATAAGCAAATGTGGTGAAGGAAGTGAATGGTACAAGGCTATCAAAAGAGATAGCATCTGGGGGTCTTAAAGGCTTGAACCTAAACAAGTAGGCATCTAGCAGGGAACAACAAGCTTATAAGGAAGAAGCACATCAGCCTGTGCAAACATGAGGTGTCACCGGGACCGGATAACAGACATCAGAAGACCCAAAACAAAGAGGGGTGTTGGAGAAAAGACTCAAAGCAAATCTGTTGACAATGGGACATCCCACATAGAAGTAGATCTATGTGTCTATATTTATAGGTTAAGTATTAAGGTGGCGGAAGGACCTTGGGCCTCTACTCAAACACTCCTTCAATGCATGAATACTTTCTTTTATTAAATTGGAACTCTATGATGCTCACTCTCCTGACAACTGCTGAAGCAAAAGGGGGTGAACAAGTAAATGTGGTGAAAAAAGCTGATGGTGCCTGGCTATCAAAAGAGATAGTGACTGGGGTCTTAAAGGCTTGAAGATAAACAAGCGGCCATCTAGCTCAGAAGCAACAAAGTCCACATGGAAGAACACACTAGCCTGTGTGATCGAGTGGTCCCGAAGGGATCAGTTAGTTACCAGGCATCAAAGAACAAAAATCATATCATTGACTGCACACCTCCATGATAGGATCGCTGAAGACAAATGGGTGCATAAGCAAATGTGGTGAAGAAAGCTGATGGTGCCCAGCTATCAAAAGAGATAGTGTCTGGGGTCTTAAAGGCTTGAAGGTGAACAAGCGGCCATCTAGCTAAGAAGCAAAAAAGCCCACATGGAAGAAGCACACCGGCCAGTGCGATCACGAGGTGCCAAGGGACCAGGTATAAGGCATCATGCAAAAAAAAAAAAAGATATGTGTGTGTATGTATGTGTATATGTGTGTGTGTGTATATATATATATATATATATATATATATATATATATATATATATATATATATATATATATATATATATATATATACACACCATATTAAATGAAGGGGGAAGTGTAGAGTGGAGACCCAAGGCCCAAGTGTCGGCCAATGGAGATCCCTTCATAGAGGGGTTTAGGAGAGGAGATGGGTTAATTAGGGTGCGAGGTAGTACCAATGAAGAACACAGCTTTCCCCCAGATCCTGGATGCTTCCTCCCCCCAACTACCATGATCCAAATTCTACCTTGCAGAGCTGGATAAGGCAGAGGCTGTACACTGGTACATATGAGGGCTGGAGACACAGGGAATCCAGGGTGGATGATACCTTCAGGACCAAGGGTGTGAGGGGCGATGCTGGGAGAGTGGAGGGTGAGTGGGTTGGAAAGGGGGAACTGATTACAAGGATCCACATGTGACCTCTTCCCTGGGAGAGGGACAGCAGAGAAGGGAGGGAGGGGAGACCCCGGATAGGGCAAGATGTGACAAAATAACGATGTATAAATTACCAAGGGCACATGAGGGAGTGGGGAGAGGGGAGGGAAGGGAAAAAAAAAAGAGGACCTGATGCAAAGGGCTTAAGTGGAGAGCAAATGCTTTAAGAATGATTGGGGCAGGGAATGTATGGATGTGCTTTATACAATTGATGTATGTATATGTATGAATTGTGATAAGAGTTGTATGAGCCCCTAATAAATTGTTAAAAAAAAAAAAAGAAGTGTCACAGGGAAGGATGTGTCTATCAGGGTACAGTAAAGCAATGATGAAACACACAACAATCCTCTGGTTCCTTGAGGCTTCTCACAGCACACTATCATGACCCCAGGATTGCCTTTCACTGTGTGCTAGCCCAGAGCATGTGCACAGGTATGGATATGACAAAAGAGCTCACAACATAAGGAATCCAGGAGCAGGAATGGGAGTAGCAATACCATAAGGAGCAGAGCAAGGGGGAACGGATTATGATGCTCGATACATAACTGTACCACTCCCACCTCCAGGTGAATGAACAGCAGAAACCATGGGGGAAGGGAGACAGCCACTGGTGTAAGATATGAAAATAATAATTCATAAGTTATCAAGGAATCATAAGATGGGGAGGGGAGGGAAGAAAAAATAAAGAAGAGCTGATGCAAAGGTCGCAGTAAAAAGTACATGTCCAAAAAATAATGATGGCAAAGTGTACATATATGATTGATACAATTGATGTGTGGATTGTTATAAGAGCTGTAAGGGCACCCAATAAAGTGATCTTTTAATTAAAAAATTATCCTTGAATAATATTTCGTTAATATAAATGAAAATGATCTTTGAAACAATGATGTTTCTAGAATGTGGCAACATGTTCGTGGTAGAAAAATATAAGTCCAATGTCATGTCCACTCAGCTGAGATTGGGAATTTATAAACATGGATATCATATACAAATTAAAATCATATGTACAATTTTGAATTAATTCAATAACCATCATATATAAATCCTAGGTTAAAAAAAGAATTGAAATAATACTTGAAGCCATTATTTCTTAATTTTAATATACCCAGAAAGGTTTTTTAATCATATCCATTTAGATTCTACAGTCTGAGACATAGCATGTTTTCCCCCCGATGATTCTATCACTGATGCTGATGATGCTAGTGGAAGAAAAGCGATGCATGACAATTCTTTAGATAACTGTCCTTAACAGGCTCTATTTAGTAAAAGCTGTTTCCCACTAGAATTTAGTGTAATGATGAAATTTTGTTAATAGGACCTTTATTTTTTATATTTTAACATGTAAATATCTTCCAAATTACTGAATATGTATTAATTTAGATCTAATAATTTTGAAATTTACATAAATAGTATGTTTTCATCACTCAGTATTATATCTTAAGGATATAACTGCTTTTTTCTTGATCCTAAATTATATTTAGTCAATTTTCTAATAATTTCATTTATCAGTAAAGATAACTATACCTTTTTATACCATAATAATGAGTAGCTTTTTTTATTACTCTCCATTTCCTGGTTTATAAAAATAGAAAAGATTTTTTCATAGAAGTCTTAAAAGCTTTGTCTAGATAAAATATTTCAAGTATATTTTTGATTCAATGTTTGTATATATAAAATCACATTAGCAGTTCTAAATAACAGAATATTTTAGAATATTCTCAATTATCATACACTCAATTAGTGAACATTTTATTATTTTACTTTTCATTTTGTTTCCTTTCTAATTAGACATTATTCCTTTTTAAATCCCAATTTCCAGTGAAGTTTACCTCCAAATTCAGAATGGTCTTTGCTCTCTTTTCTACTGACATTTTAAATGCACCAGTTGGGTGATTGTTCTTAGAATTGTCTTTGGGGAATTTTTATTCATAAACTCTCTTTGGTTTAATTGAAAATGACTGCATTTTACATTTTTGACATTTTAAGTGATTATAGAAATCTGATGTGGAAGCTATTTCCATGCTGTGCCTTTTCACTCTCTCTGGATGTTATTGTTGCTCTCTTAAAATTAGCTGTCAGTTTTGTTGCCAGTATTTGCAGGTGAATTGTCCTTTTCTCTGCTTGCTTTGAACACCCTGGACTGGTTTTTGACATCCTCTAGCTGCATTATGATATCTGTAGCTCTAAATTTAGTTGTACTTTGCTGTTTGTTATACTCTCGATTCCCAGAGTCTAAGGATTAGCATTTTCCACTTATTGCAGTGTACTCGAGGCTTTTCCTGTCAAGTAATGGTTCTACAAAATTACTTATCTTTCCAGGGATTCTAAAAATCTCTACACACATGCATGCATACATACATACACACATGGATACACACACATGCATGCATGCATACACACATGCACATACATACACACACGCACACGTACACACATACATGTGCATACACATACATTCACACACATACATACACACATACATGCATATACACACATGAATACACACATACACATACATATATATATACCATTTTAAGGTTATTATCTCTATTAGAATGTTTCTTCATATTATTCATCTCTTTAATCTTTCTCAGTAATATGCTTGCCCAGATAGTTTGACATTGATTTGATTCTGGTGACACCCCAGAGCTAAACAACTGCAGTCTGTTTATGTAGGTGTTTGAGTTAAAATCCATATATACATGGACATTGACTAAGGAAAACCAAAAAAGAATCAATGCCTTTGAATTATAGTGCTGGCCAAGGTTATTGAAATAACAAGGATAGAGAGACTTTGCCTCACATACTTTGAATATGCTGTCAAGTGGCCAGTCCCTGGGGAAAGAAATACTTGGTAAAAGAGCAGGGCAGTGAAAAAGAGGCAGTCCTCCACAAGATGGATTGACACAGTGGCTGGCTGCAACAATGGGCTCTGACATGAGAACAAGTTAGAGGATGGCACTGGAACACGTCGTGTTTTGCTCTGTTGTACATAGGCTCACTGTGCGTAGGCGCTCATGTACATAGGCTCACTGTGAATAGGTGTTCATGTACATAGGGTCACTGTGAGTAGGCACTCATGTACATAGGGTCACTGTGAGTAGGTGCTCGTACATAGGGTCACTGTGAGTAGGTGCTCATGTACATAGGCTCACTGTGAGTAGGCGCTCACTCATTAGCACCTAAAACAAAAAATCATAGCAGATCGCCTGGTCTCACGACATCCTCACAATTGTTCCTATGCTTAGCTCACTGTTGCAGTCACTGTGTCAATCCCTCTTGAATGTTTTGTTGTTTTACTTGCCCTTCACCCATCACAATGTCTTCCTCCAGGTGCCTCCTGATGTGTGCAAAATACTAGAAACAATGCCTTGTCATCCTTGCCTCTAAAGAGCATTCCAGCTGTATTTTTTCAAAGGCAGATATGTTTGTCCTTTTGCCAGCTCATGCTATTTTAATATTCTTTGTCCACACTTTAATTCAAAGCACCATTTTTCTCCCCATATTCCTTACTCCTTCTCCAATTTTAACATGCATATGAGTACGGATGTCAATGTTAGTCCCGTGCACTCCATTTATTGGGGTGCAGAGTGGCTGTTTATGCCACTCATAAATGGTATATTCAAAGAATAAACAAGTTTTTATTGTGCAGTCTCCGTCATCATTTCTATCAACAAGCCCATACTTCGCAACTGCTGATTTTTCTTTGGCTATAACGGCCCCGTTCCAATCAATCACCAGTAATTACCAGTGCATTATTATTTGATTTCAAGTTTGATCAATATCAAACTGCCTAAGTGGATACACATCTTTTCTTTCTTTATCTTTGACATTAGTCGTTTGTGTTCATCTTAGAATAATAGCCATATCAAAAGGTTTTCCTTGATGGCATTTAGGTGTTACCCCATGACTGACAGAGCAGCAGTCCACGATCAACCTCTAAATGCTTGCTTTTGATTTTTTTTTTGTGTTTGACGATGAATGTGATGGCATTAACTTTCAAATTGTCATATTGGGCTACGTAATTTTCTTATTCAGAATTTTTTAAAATTCTGATTTATAGGGACTCTAAAGGACAGGAAAGCACTGTCTCAGTGGGTTTCTCTTTTTAAAATTATTTTATTGGGAGCTTGTACAACTCTTATCACAATCCATACATCCATCCTTTGTGTCAAGCACATTTGTACAATTGTTTCCATCTTCATTTTCAAAAGATTTTTTTTTCTACCTGAGCCCCTGGTATCAGCTCTTCATTGTTTTACTTCCCTCCCTCACCTTTCCTCATGAATCCTTGATAATTTAAAAATTATTATTTTATCATGTCTTACACTGGCCAATGTTTCCCTTTACCTACTTTTCTGCTGTCCATCCCTCTGGGATAGGGTTATAGAAAACTGTGAGTGGTTCCCCCTTTTTACCCCCGCCTTACCTTTACCCTCTTGGTATGGCTACTCTCAATATTGGTCCCAAGGGCTTTATCTGTCCTGGATTCCCTGTGTTTCAAGCTCTTATCTGTATCCATGTACATGCTCTGGTCTAGCCATATTTGTAAGGTAGAATTAGGGTCATGATATCGGCGGGGGGGTAGTATTAAAGAACTAAAGGAAATCTATGTTTCATCAGTGCTAAACTGCCCCCTGACTGGTACATCTCCTCCCCGTGTCCCTTCTGTAAGGGGATGTCCAGTTGCCTACAGATGGGCTTTGGGTCACCACTCAATACTACCCTTCATTCACAATGATATGATTTTTGGTTCTGTGTCTTTGATGCCTGATACCTGATCCTATTACCTGATCCTATTGATACCTCGTGATCACACAGTCTGAATTTGCTTCTTCTATGTGGGCTTTTTTGCTTCTGAGCTAGATGGCCGCTTGTTTATCTTCAAATCTTTAAGATCTCACACAATATATCTTTTGATAGCTGGTCATCATCAGCATTCTTCACCGCCTTTGCTTATGCACAAGCTTTGTCTTCAGCAATCATGTTGGGAAGGTGGGCATCATGGAATGCCAGGTTAATAGAACAAAGTGTTCTTGCATTGAGGGATTACTTGAGTAGAGGCCCAATGTCCATTTGCTATATCAATACTAGACCTATAAATATATGTATATAGATCTATTTCCCCATCATCCTATATAAATATATTCACATATGTGCATGTCTGTATTTAGACCTCAATAAATGCCCTTTGCCTCCTAGTTCTTTCCTGTTTCCTTTTACTTTCCTCTTGTATCAAAATTGTTAATAGCAGTCCAATCAGCTCACTGATGCATAAAATATTAATCCTGTGGATTTATTTTCATTTGTATAATTCCTGATGATCTAAGATTTATATATTGTACGTGCTATGTACCAATTATTAGTGGATATTTTCTACTGTTTCTTCTCATTTTGATTCATGACCCATTAGCAAATGAAGTTTTTGAAAGCTATATGACATTGTCATTTAGTCTGTTCTTTTAGGAGGAAGTTTTACCATAATCTTATTTTGAGCTCCTTGCCACCAAAAAGGTACATTGTGGGCCTGTGTTAGGTAACATTCTCCTACCATCCAAAAGGTTCTGACAAACCGTTGTTTTTAGAAGTAGATCACCAGTTGTCTTTCTGAGTTTGTCTTAGTCTGGATAGTCTACTAAAATCGGCCCACTGTCAGTTATCCTGATTTAATTTGAAATTACAGTGGCATAGATATCAGGAGCACAAAAATTATCACAGTAAGAAAACTGGCAGATAAGTGGTTGAGGAAACATTTAGAAAGCTTAAAATATGAAAATGCAATATTCTGAAATGTCCTTTTTGCCTTATTTTAAAATGTACTTTTTATAACAAAATTTTCAAACATAGAAAAATAGTGAAATTGTATAATTTCAACACAATGTATGGTGGTATATATACTGAAAACAATTTTAAAATATTTTATCTGTATGAAACTTTTGTAATAATCATAATTATACCAAAATGCTGCTCTGTATTTTTCTATGGAAATTTTTCAAGAGTATATATTTAATCTTTCTTTTTAAAACATATGTTCAGCAATGCATTGATTTGGTGTGGCACAATTTCTTATCTAACCTTTTAAAACATAACCACATTAATTGTTTCAAAAATGTTATTTTCATAGGAAAAAATGCTGTAAACACTTTTGCACAATTAATGCAATTGTTTATCTTGTGGAGAAATGCTGTTTGAGCAAATTTTGTAGTTTTGATTGATATTCCTAAAGGGATCCTAAAAATACATTGATGAATAATCCTCTATTACTAATAAATGAGAATAGCTATATTTGGAATTTTTGACACTTTTGAATAATATATATCATTTTCTTCTTTCTAAATTATAAAATTTGATTTTAATTTAAATATACATACATATTAGCTCCATAGCAAAATTAATTGGGAGCATTCAAATTTTGATCAATATATCTGGATATGTTGTTGAGGTAGTGGACATTCTTGTGCAAATTTACATTCTATCACAGGACCCCAAGAATATATTCAAAGAGTGCATATGCAGTTTGGGAAGCTAGGGATACACTTTCTTTGTCTTTGCAGTTGTTACAAGTAGAAATCAATATGACAGAAAAATTATTCTGGGTAATACATTCTGTATTAAGTTTTCAAAAAGTTCCCTCTCAACATCAATGCTTGTACCTAGAGAATTAATAAAGTCAAGATTAAGAATGCCTTCATGTGAACACGTGAAGTACAGAATTTTTTAATCATATTTATTTTCATATTAGTAGTTTGGGGCAGAAGAAAATGTAAAATGGCTATTTTTGAAAAAAGAATCTTCAATTTACCCTTTAAAGCGTTCAGCTTTTGCATCCCCCAGCCAAGATCATGTGTTTCTGACCATGGAAGATGAATGTCATTCCCTAGAAACCCACCAGTGCCAGTCCTACAAGGGCCAGAGGAGTGGCTGCTGCAGGGCAAGGCAAGGCTTCGCATCGATCTCATGTTCTCTGTCCTCTGTAGGCCAGGACTTTGACAAGCATGTGTGCGTGGGGCCATGACACTCTGCAGTGTGAGTGCTTGAAACTTCCTGCAAGTCACCAGAGAGTGACATAATCTTGTTTGTTACTCCAGAATTGTAATATTCATAAGCCCATGCTTATTAATTCAGTAAAATGCAATGTTTATGAAAAACATTCATATGAGCTGTTAAATGGTGTTAATGAATAAGTCAGTCAAATAGTGGTTAAAGGACCTAACTGACTGGTTGCCCAGGTTGCGAATAGCTTAAACATAGGTCATTTCAAAACATGAACCCATCAGGGGAAGTCGTGCACTGAGCCTGATGTCAAACTGCTCTTTGTGGTTTTCAAAAGGCAAGGTGCAGCTTGTGAATGGGATGAAGCAGTCATATTGAGATGCTAGAATCATTTCAAAAGAAAAGCAACTGAACAAATTAGGAGATCGAAAACTTTTTGCACTTCCATTTTTAAAGGACATATTTCAACAATAATTTTCTGGAAAGAAAGCCTTGATGTAATTAAGCAGATGGGCTGCCGTTGTTGCTGTAATGCCATCGAGAGCGAGCTCTGTCTCATCATAACCAGAGGGACTCTTGAACAACAGCAAAACCTTGCCCCTCGCGTGTGGCACCCTAACCATTGTGACATTGAACTCATTGCTGTCACCACTGTGTCGATCCATTTTGTCAAGAGTCTCCCTGTTTCTCGCTGGCCCTCGAGGCACAATAATGTCCCTTTTGAGGGCCTGGTCTCTTCTGATAACGTTGACAAAACACATGAGAAATAATTCCACCATCCTGACTTCTATGGAGCTTTCTAGCTGTGTTTCACCGAAAACAGATTCAATCATTCTTCTGGCAGTGCCCTGTGCTATCGGGACTCCATGCCAACCGCTCCATTCGCATGTACCCCTGCTCCGGCAGTCTTCCTTGGCCACTGCCAAGCTGTGATTTTCACATTACATGATTGAAAAGAGCCCTCGAAGTCACATCCTTGCTCCTCCACATTGTGAGGAGGGCAGGGCAGCAGGTTTGTCGGGTGCAGTATGTGGCTGGATGCTTCCAAGCGCGTTGGTTTAAATGGAAGGAAACACTCGACACATTCCAGCTCGTCCCTGGGTATTACTGATGTTGTTCTGGTTGTTGGTTTTTTTCCTTCACATTGAGTTGTAATCCATACTGAAGGCTGCATGTTTTTCTTGACATTTTATTAGGGGCTCATACAACTCTTATCACGATCCATACATATACATACTTCAATTGTATAAAGCACATCTGTACATTCTTTGCCCTAATCATTTTCAAAGCATTTGCTCTCCACTTATGTTTTTCTTTCATCAATAAATGCACCAAGTCCCCTTGCAAGCCAGCGTGTGCCACGTGCACAGCACGGGTGGGTAACAAGCAGTCCTTTACCCCTGATGCAGTGTACTTCCTCATATAAACCAGATTTCCAGATGAATTGCTCAGCATACATGCGGAACACATATACGGTGAAATAAAACGAAATTGATGTACACTTTAACCTAATTTTGTATTAATATATCATTTTATTGGGCCTCTTGCAGCTTTTATAATAATTCATACATCAATTATATCAAATTCATTTGTATATAAGTTACCATCATCATCTCTAAAACATTTTCATTTTCCTTAAACCCTTGGTATTAGCTCCTCTTTTTTCCCTCCTCCCCTGTTTTCCCAGACTCATAAGCCCTGGATAAATGATATATTATTATTATTTTCTTGTCTTATACCATCCACTGTCTCTTTTCACCAAAGTGTCTGTACCTTATTTTAAACCATGGAATATTTATTTTAATGACTGCCCTTTGGTTCATGACAGGTTCTGCTGAACACAATGAAGGGCTCCATAATTCCAAGTCTTCTCAATTGATAAATAGTGTGCTATGATCTATATGGTCAAATGTCATTGCATACTTACTAAAGCACACGCAACTAGCTTTCTGGCATTCTATACGTTCCACCAAGATGCATCTGACTCAGCAATAACAGCCCTCATGTCAGGGCCTCTTCTAAAACTGGCTTGAATTCCTGGAACTCTCCCTGGAATCAACCTGCAACCATTTAAAAACTACCCTTGGCAAAGCCTTACTTGTGTGTGGTGGTAATAACATATATTTCCATGATGCCTGCATTCTTTTGGGTCACTTCTCTCTGGGATTTGCATGAATATGGATCTCTTTCAGTTGCACAGGTAGCTGCCTTCCAAATTCCCTGACGCCGACTAGTGACAGCTTCCAGCACTTCAGCAATGTGTTCAAATGTTGCAATTGGTCTGCCATCGATTCCTGTTGCCTTCATTTGTACTAATTCCCGAATTTGGTTCTTAATCATTTGCTAGTTCTTGAAATGATTGATCGCTGAATAATTCCTATATATGTATTTCATCGATTTTCTCTGCATTCTATAATTTACTAATAGAATCCTTTAAAACTGTAACCTGAAGCTTGAATGTTTACTTCAGTTTGTTAAGCATGTGACATGCTATGATAAGGAAGCCAAGTAATTTGCCACAAAATAATGCCCGTGTCTCTTGGTTCTTTTTTTACATTTTATTAGGGGCTCATACAACTCTTATCACAATCCATACATATACATATACATACTTCAATTGTATAAAGCACATCCGTACATTCTTTGCCTTAATCATTTTCTTTTTTTTTAATCATTTTATTGGGGCTCATAAGGCTCTTATCACAATCTGTACATACATCAAATGAGCAAAGCACCCTTATACATTCGTTGCACTTGTCACTCTCATAATTCACCTTCCATTTGGGTTCCTGGAATCAGCTCGGTTTCCCTTTTTTTCCCCCCATCCCTCTCCCTCCCCGATCCCACCCCTGGTCCCTTGATAGTTTATAAATAATTATTATATATTATCTTACACTCCCCGGCGTCTCCCCTCACCCACCTCGCCCTTGCCAATCTCCCAGAGAGGAGGTTACACATAGATCTCCGAGATCGGTTCTCCCTTTCTACATGCCCTTCCCTCCTGGTGTCGCCACTCCCACCGCTGGTGTTGAAGGGTTCATCTGTCCTAGATTCCCTGTGCCTCCAGATCCCCACTGCACCGCTGTACATCCTCTGGTACAACCAGGTCTGCAAGGCAAGGTAGGATTGATAGTTAGTTAGCCTTACCATATATTTTTACGGTCTAATTCAATGTCAGAGAGGACCATTCACTTAGAGTGACCTTTGAGGAGAAAAAGAATAGAAAAATGATCAAATAAATTAATTTGAAATTCATACATATTTATATTGTTTGATGTAGCATTCAGTAAGTTGCTACACAGGTATTGATGTCAAATTTATAGTAACTCTTTGTGATAGTTTCTGTGTCAGATTGTGACATAATTCTCCCAAGATGTGATCTAATATAATATCATCAATTCCATGATGGGACCTCTGTGAGCAACCAAGGTTGTGGGATAACTAGGGTGGAGCACCACCTACTTTATACAACCGAAAGGACGATTCACAGGAATGTGGCTCTCTCTTACATAAACTGACACCGGTGGGAAAGACAGCTCACTTGTTTGTCTGGATCCTGCATCTAGCTCATCAAAGTGCCCAATCTTGGAACTGTCAGCAGTCTGCCATATGGCCTGCCAACCTTGAATTCATTCAACTCTGCAGACAGGAGCCTGACTTCCTGAAATTCAATTTATCTGCTTCTGTCTCCAACAGCCTGTGTTCTTCCTGTCTTTGGCTTATTGGCACCAGCACCTACAGGAATGAGGAAAAAATCACCAGCTTAGCAATTGGCACAGAGACTTGAATCAGACTGGACTGAAACTCAATTTGTGATGTATTGTAAAGTCTATTCTCTGTACTTGTTAGAGTCTTACCTGTTATAGTCTTATTCTGTTGTGCTAATTAGGCAGGACAGGATATGTAGGATATGTTTTGATTTCCACCTTCTTACAGTGTATGACACAAGTCATCACCTTCTGTTCCCCTAAGGAGTATGGTCTGCAGATTAGCTGTCATCCTTGTTATCTCTGTTTAAACAAGAACTAATACTGGTTTTAACTTGTTCCCTAATAGGCAAACATTGAGCTGTCTGATTAATTAAGAAAACATGAGGCTAGTGTCACAGAGCAGGCTGAGACTAGACTTGGCCTAAGATGTAAAACAAGTGATCAACAGTTCATCCACCTAACATTTGGGGAACAGAAGGTAAAAATCACATTTCCATAAAAGCTCCATACATAGGTAAGAGACCATTTTTGACTCCCCCTCCATCCCCTATTTCAGCATCCCAAATGAGCATGTGAGGAAGACTCGTTAGCTGGCCTACCCAATGATGAATACTTGCATGGCTCCAGTTACAGACCTAATTTAAAAACAGGTGCTGTGCTGAGGTGTCCATATTGTCTGGTTCTTGTTCTGGATCTTGTATCTGGCGTAACCCTACCTGAATTCACCAGCTTTTTCAAACTTGTGAATTAACAGTCTGATTGGTGTGAATGGAGAGATTCTTCCAGAAGGATTTCCTGATTTTTGATTTGTAACTTGCCAGCCTCCATAACCATGTGGACCATTTTTTTGATGGTCCTTGAGTTCCATTAGGCATTGCAGCAAATTTTGTAACTCTAGAACGTGAAAGAGGAAACTAAGAAGAAAAGTGGTGGTTAAATAAAAGGATAATGAAGTGATATAATATTTTGGAAGATCTTTTATCTTCATCTTCTTTCATAATATAAGGACTGAAAGACACCTCGTGGCCGCACAGGCTGGTGTGCTTCTTCTCTGTGGGCTTTGTTGCTTCTGAACTAGTGCCAAAGGGACCAGGTATAAGGGTAGATACACACACACACACACACACACACACCACAGTGAATGAAGGGGGAAGTGCAGAGTGGAGACCCAAAGCCCATTTGTTGGCCACTGGAGATCCCCTCACAGAGGGGTTTAGGAGAGGAGATGGGTCAGTCAGGGTGCGATGTAGTACTGGTGAAGAATACAGTTTTCCCCCAGATCCAGATTCTGGATGCTTCCTCCACCCAGCTACCATGATCCGAATTCTACCTTGTAGAACTGGATAGGGCAGAGGTTGTACACTGGTGCATATGGGAGCTGGAGGCACAGGGAATCCAGGGTGGATGATAACTTCAGGACCAGAGTGAGAGGGGCTATACTGGGAGAGTAGAGGGTGAGTGGGTTGGAAAGGGGGAACCGATTACAAGGATCCACATGTGACCTCCTCCCTGGGAGACAGACGACAGAGAAGGGGGTGAAGGGAGACTGCAGATAGGACAAATATGTCAAAATAACAATCTACACATTATCAAGGGCTCATGAGAGACGGGGGAACTGGAAGGGAAGGGAAAAGAAAAGAGGACCTGATGCAAAGGGCTTAAGTGGAGAGCAAGTGCTTTGAAAATGATTAGGGCAAAGAATGTATGGATGTGCTTTATACAATTGATGTATGTATATGGATGGATTGTGATAAGAGTTGTATGAGCCCCTAATAAAATGTAAAAAAATATATAAGGACTAAAAGAAAAAGTCAAGCCTAGAGTTACAATATTGAAGAATTCCAGGGAAACAATATTAAACAATGCAAGATGAATAAAAAAGATGAAAGAATACATAGTCTTTGTACCAAAATGTTTGGTGAATGTATCATAATGATTGATCAATGTGTAATCATTTCAAGGGGTAGCATGTAATCAAGAACCAATAGAGCTAAAGCAAGAAGTTCAAGCTGTGCTGAGTGGATTAGTGTAAAAAAAGCTCCAGGAATAAAAATAAGGCCCATCAAAATGTGTGAACAGGTTGAAGGAAGTGGGGGAGACACACAGCAGTGCATACTAAGAAGGTTTCTGCATATCTTCCAGACCAACTCTCTAGAAGAGATCACATGTTTGAACATTCCAAAGAGAAGTGCCTCAACAGAATACGGATATTGTCAAGCAACATAAATAATATCACATGCAAATATTTTATTTTAATAAATAATATTGGGGGCTCTTATAGCTCTTATAACAATCCTTACATCAATTGTATTAAATGTATTTGTACATATGTTGCCATCATCATTTTCAAAGCATTCTCTCTCTTTCTGTTTGAGCCCTTGGTACCAGCTCTTCTTTTTTCCCTCCCTCCCCTCCTCTCCTACCCTCATGGACCCGTTATAAATAATAATATTCAATTATTAAATATTATTAAATGATTAAATATTATTATTTTCATATATTTCACTGCCTGCTGTCTCCCTTTGCCAATGTTAAGACCATCAAACAATTTTCAGTAATACAAGGCAGCTGCCAAAAGTTCTAGAGAGACTCAGAAGATTAGGCACAATTGATACAATTACTGGTGTCAAATTACTGAAATAAGAGAATACTAAAAATATATTTATTTGTCTTGCATTGATTAAGCAAGGCATTCAACATTATAGATCATAATAAAGTAAGGTAAAATTGAGAAGACTGTAAATTCCATAACTCTTCATTGTACTCATATGTGCTCATGGACTGAGAGGTAATTCTTTGAACAGAACAAATGAGTCCTTCCTGGTTTAAAATATGGAACATTATGCCTCAATTTTGTATCTTTTCATTATATTTTCTCAGTCTGTATGCTGAGGGAATAATCTAAGGGATTGGGCTGTGAGGCTAAGAGTCTGGTATCAGGATAGGAGGATATCTAAAGAACACCCTGAGTTATGCAGATGACATATAAGGGAAAGGGAAAAGACCTTGAAGCACTTGCTGAGGAAAATTAAAGACCGCAGTTTTTATATGGATTACAACTTAATATCAAGAAAACAGCTATCAAAGCTGGCACAGGACATCATCATAAATGGAGAAAAGATTGAAGTTGTCAAACATTTCAATTTGTTTGGATCCATAATCAATTCTCATTGAAAAAAACAGTGAAGAAGTCAATGTGTTATGTTGGGCAAATCTGCTGCAGAAACCTCTTTAAAGTGTTAGAGAACAAAAAAGTCACTTTGAGGACAAGGTGAGCCTGAACTAAACCACTGTGTTTTCAATAGCCTTCTGTGCATGTGAAATTTGACAATGAATGTGGACAACCACAAGGTTAGTGAATTTGAATTTTGAAAGTAATTTGGGCAACTATCACTACAGATGAATTTGTCTTTAAAGAAGAAAGTATAGCCGGATACACATTAGACATTAGGATGAATATAATTTGTCCCATGTTCTCTGGATATTTTCTTCGACTTGGTTGTCTAGAGAAGCAAATATATATCATTGGTAGGATGAAGACAGGCTGATGGCTGCAGAGGTGAATGTATCCAAAGTCAACAGCTCAGGCTTGTGAATGGAAACGGGAATTAATTGAAGGCTGATAGCTCAGATGAAAATCTGATAATGACTCCCAATATTGCAAACTCTTTGTCTCAAATTCAAAGGCACGGTAAGCTGAATGCAAGCTCCAAACCCAGTGAGGAAGCAAAGCAAAATTTTCCTACCACATTCACTTATATTGAAATCAAGTCGCACTCTCAAAAAAATTGCTTCCAATTGATTATATGAGAGTTGTGACCCAACTAAGGGTGCTGTATAACACCCTAATCTTCTTACAGTGCATTAGCTGCCCATAGATGATCCCATGATTGTACGGATTACTTTGTGTCCGATCACATTATGGGGTATTATTAGGTTTTTACTGCCAAGCCACTGAGAGCCCTGCTCCACCCAAGTTGACAATGAACCTAACTGGGTCAGACATTATCAGGAGAGACTAATTCTTAGGAAAGTCACCATACTTGTTAAAGTAGAGGGTCTGTGAGAAAATAAGAAACATTTTGGCAATATGGATCGGCACAGTGCTGGCAACAATGTCCTCCAACATCGTAATTGTGAGGATAAGACAAGGCTGGAAAGGGTTTTCTTTTGTTGTACATAGGGTCACTTTGAGTTGAGAGTGACTTTATGGCACTTAGCAACAAAGGAATGGGAAATATTAACTAATGCAAGATGCATCAAAAGAAGATAGGATTGCCAGGCTTGCTTATTAAAAGCAGGCGACCATTTTTGGAGTTAGTTGATAATAATGAACTGTCAAATTTATGGTTAGTAACCCAATACTTACCCAATCATGTCTCCTTCTACTCACACATGCATGCACACAAGCGTGCACACACACACACACACACACACACAAACACACTTTCAATGGGTAAAGTCAAATAACCTATCTAACACACACAAATTTGAGAATTACTCATTTTTCTTTTAAATATTTTTGTTTGATGTGTATCGGGCTGAGTTTTCTAGAGAAATAAAAGCAGTGACACTCATATGTGTATAAGAAAGACCTGTATCAAGAAAAAAATTAATATCAAAAAAGCAGCCCTACCAAGTCCAACTCAAGGACATGGGTCCAATGCTGCCAGATTCAATTCATATTCAGACAGCTGCCTGTGGATAGAGCATGGGGAAGGGGAAAACTGGGAGATCACAAGAGAGTAGGTGCTGCCCACCCAGAGCCAGATGCAAAACTCAAGAAAGAAGTAAAAATGAGACAAGAGAGAGATGTCTCTCTTATAAAGTACCACACCCCAAAGGAGAGATCATCAGACTAAGATTCCACCATATCTCCTTACATGTGCCACATTGTCCAGGAAAACCCCTAACGGGCACAACCTGCTACCCAAAGTATTAAAAATAATTATTACAAGTCATATTTTCTGAAAATACTGGGAATATTGATTTTAGTTCCTTTTTGCTACTAATTTTTAAAACTTGAAAAATCATTTTATTAGGGGCATATGCAGCTCTTATCACAATCCATACATATTTCCATTGTATCAAGCACATTTGAATACATATTGTCATCATCATTTTCAAAACATTTTCTTTCTACTTGGGAAACTCTTAAATGAAACTTTGAATATAGAACACATAATTTAATATAGAGTATATTTGTATTTGCATTTGAGTGTTCAACATACAAGAGAGAGCTTCACGAGTTTATTGAAAGTGGACATAGTCTATGATGAAAATTTTCCATTACTATCTGTTGCCCTCTCATATAACACTGAAAATATTCCCACCCCATCACTGTGTAAATGCAGAGGGGATATAATGATTCTAATAAAAACCCATATATTTAAAAAGTATCTGGCATGCAATATCTCCCATATAATGTAAGCATTGAGAATTATTTTGTGAATTTTTAAGTGACATACAAAACCTGGAGATTAGAAAAACACACCTAATATTGTGCCTATTTTTTTCTCTTACTCTACACTTAGCATTTAAAGCAATTGAGAACGCATACATCTATAAAATCCCAGAGATGATGGTTTCTTAGTAAACCTTATAATGTTTTAACTCTCAATTTTAGGAAAATATCCTTACTGCCCACTTTATTTCTTCTAGTGAAGCTTGTTTCTCTTCCTCTCCCACCCTGCAGGTGGAGAACAGCTGGGCCAGATCTTCTGTGTAAAGACATTTCAAATGGGAGGATGAAGTAATTAAAACACATTTTTGCTTTTGACTAACATTTTCAAGGATTTATTTGAGAATTTAATTTTTTCACTGTTCCTACTTCCTTACTAAATTCTTGAATACTGTGTTTTAAATGAGTATCGCAGTTTTCCTGTAAGATGTTTTCAGAACATCTTGGAGACACAATGGATTGGCTCTGCATAAACCTTCCACAGTATTATTTCATTTGTTTTAGACATTATTAATGAGGTAACATAAAGATAGAAAAAAATGTCATACTTAGACAAGTAATAAACATCATAGTCAATAAATAAATGTTAAGAATTTTATTTTAAGACTTGTTTGATAGGTTAGACTCCACTCCATCTTCTTCCAGGTTTGACATGGGCCAAAAAACCTGACCATCACAACATGTTACCTAAAGTATTAAGGTTTTTTGTTTTGGTCCACACCAACATTAATGAAAGCCGAAATCAATAAACAAGAGCACAAAACACTATGTGGCCAAACCATTGCAAAAAACATTTAAAATGTTAAGATCCAAAACTGTTATTTTAAGTACTAAGGTATGCAAGCACATTAAATTAAGAATTAATAACCTATAAAATGAGTAATGATGAAAAGTTGGTTATCCACATGCAAAAAGGTGATCCTGATTCATGCTTTAAAACTTAACTCTAAATTGATAAAAAATATCTGGAAAGTGTTTTAGTTGTGGCAGAACTAATAAACAATGTCTATATATTGATAAAGGAATCAAAAAGTATTCTGAGAAGAGTAATTGAAAATAAATCAAAATACAGGCATTCTGAAATAGAACTAAAAACCTCATAATAAAGGAGATCACCTGAGAGCAAACTAATATTCTCTCCAATTGCTCAGAGAAAATGTCTGTCAGCCAAGAATTGTGTTCCCAATAAAATTTTCCATAGAGAGAAGAGAATAAGGACACAAGAAAACATTTTCAGACTGATAAAAACATTTAGTGTTTTTCAGCCCAAACATCCTATAAAAATTCTAAAGGATATACATCAAGAACAACAAGAGATCCTATACAAATGTGAGATACAAGATGGAAGCTGAACATGAGAATAAGTACATTTGTAATCCTTAGTAACACATATTGTCTCTATATTAAAATGATGTTTAATTTGCATGCATCTTGAGTATATACAGTATATAAATCAAATGAATGAGATGTCTTATAGCTTCTAAAATATTTGTAATTTGGGGAAATTTTTTAAAGACAGGTGATATTGCTTATCACTGAATATTTTTAATATGGATATCATGTTCATTTTATAATAATATACTTAGAATGGGAATAAGAAGTAAAATTTCTGAAATACTGAATTATCAAAATAATAAAAATGATATTTGAAAGAAAAATGAGTTAAAACTAAAAATTGAATAAGACAGAGCAAAATTAAATATATATATGAAGAAATACCTGTAAATATATTAACAATTTGAGTAAATACGTTGGAGAAAATTTCACTCTTAAAAATAGAATTTTTCAGATATTATTTTTAATCCAACTATTTCTTGTTTTTAAAAGGGTAGGTTTTAACTCATGGCAATGCCATATATTCTGATGCCTATCCAAACCAAAAACCAAACTCACTGCCATGGAGTTGACTCCAATTCACAGCACTCCTATTGGGCATGGTAGGAGTGCCTCTGAGAGTTTGAGACTGACTGCTACACTTTACAGGAGTAGAAAGTCTGGCCTTTCTCCCTAGGAGTGGTTCCTGGTTTCAAATTGCTCATTTATTCCACCAGGGGCCCTTGAATGTATATAGATTTCTAAAAAGTATAGTAATTGAAATATACATCAATTATAAGAATAGTGTGACAAACAAGATTTCATAAAATTTTATACATGTATAGATTTCAAAATATTTTTTAAAAACTAAAAATTACAGAGTGAAATAACTTAAATGTCATGTCTTAGGAATGGAAAAAGGAGAATTATTTAAAATGTTTTTGTATAAAAAACCAATAGTGAAAATTTTTGAAATCAATAGATTTGGGCAAAAATAAATAATTAACAACTTTAATATATAAATAATGACTGACCCTGTATTGGTAAACAGGGCTGGAGAAGTTTTTTGTTAACTGGAGCAAACAATAAAAATGTGTCCAACTCTTTTATCATTAAAGTTTCCAATGTTACCATTTCTCCTCCCTTTCAGGGGCACTCAACATAGTCTTCAGCAAGTATGCAAGGCAGCAGAATCCCAAAGGTGGGAGCACTCTGGTTACTTTGTGGGGAATAGACTACAGGAGTCAGGAACAGCTATAAAAAAGTAAATTCTGAAGTCCAACGGAAGTAAATTACTTGAAAAAGAGAGTAGCAGTAAAATGGATGAGACATTATCTGATTTCAGATATTTTTTTAAGGTAGAGCTGACAGAGCTGACTAATGAATAAGAGGAGGAATTAAGAATGACACCTAGGTTTCTGGGAGGAGTAATTAGTGGGATAATTGTCCTCATTTGCAGTCATGAGGAAGACTTGGGGAGGAACGGATTTGTGGAAGAAAATCAATAATCGTGTTTTTGCCATGTTATGTTAATGATGCCTATTAGACATCTAATTAGAGATGTCAAACAGATAGTTGGAGTTAAAATTTATTTAGAGGACAAGTTGAACTGAAGAAATAGAATTGTGAATTAGTGGGTAGGCAGCCTTTCAAACAAGGAAGGGAGGCAGCAGTAACTTTTTGTGTATAATAAATGGACAGACTACCCAAGCTTTAAATGTATGACTAAGGGCCAAAACGGAGCCCTGGTCGTGTAGTAGGTATGCATTGGGCTGTAATCTGCATGGTCAACAGTTCAAAACCACCCCAGCTCTGCGGAAGAGAGACGGGGATTTCTATGCCCATAAACAGTTAATCTTAGAAATCCACAGGAGTCACTGTAAGTCAGCATCGTCTCAATGGCAGTGAGTGAGTATATGCCCCCCCCCAAAAGTCTTTGCATATAACTATTTTTGTAAATTAAAAATATGCCATGCGGTCAAAAATATTTTAAGTCAGCATTATAAAACCAAAAAAACAAATCTGTTGCTATCAAGTCCATTCTGATATATTGCAATTTTTTAGTACAAAGGAGAACTGACCCACTGAGTTTCCATTTCTAGAATCTCCATGGAAATGAACTGTCACATCATTTTTTTCCCTATGGCATGGCAGGTGTTTTCAAACTGCTTATCTTCCAGGTAGGAGTTCAGTGCTTTATCATTGCTCTTGGACTCTTCATCTGTTTTCATTGTCATTAATCAATAATGATCATGACTACACTAAATTTAGATGCTTTCATGGATAGCCATTGTTAGAAACGGTAATAATTATTTCCTAAATAAGCCAAAAAGTACTTAATAAGTAAAGTGTGACATATTTTCCAATAAAAACAAGAAAAGGTATATAGTATTATAGGTCTCAAGGAAATTATTAAATAAAACCATTATGTGATACAACTTGATGAAAATGAGGAGAATTATAACTCTACCAAAGCTTAGATATATTGTGAAGAGAATCACAATAATCTTGTGTACTGAAGGTGATGTGTTCAACTTGAAAAACCAAAAATCACCTATACCCAATGGACAACTCTGATGAAGAGGCCCTGAAGCTATGAGAAACAGAATTCAGAAAAATAATGTTTAGGTCTTTCAAGAGACAGGGGAAAGCTTATGAGAACAAATGAAGAAATTGAAAAACTAAAATCCTTGAAACAAAATGATTCAATCCTATTTGGGGTTCCCTCAGCTTCTTGAATTGTTATATTCCTCCGCCTCCTGAAATTTTTTTCTATAGATTTATTTTTTGTTTCTTCTTTTTCTGGAATCATGAAAAATTAAAATCCTTACATAAAACCAAAAAATATTCCAAGAATAACAATGAAGTAACAGGATTAGCCAACATAGTAAAAGGTTGAGTTATAGGTGGATAAAAAGGAAAACAAAATCAGTCAGTTCGAAGACAATCACCCACTCAATTGACTAAAAGCAATGGGAGAAAAAATGAACAAACAAAAACATTTCACTGAGATTCTCCATTTTCAAGGAAAAAACATACTGAGGGTAGTTAGAGAAAAACAGAGTAGTCACCTATAAAGGAAAACCAGTAAGAATAAGGTCATCTTTCTTAGCAGAAAATATTTAAGCAAGAAGACAACATAGTGATATGTATAAAACTGAAAGAAAGGAAAAATAAAACTGCACAAGAGAATAAAACTTGAAAATGATGTGGAACACTATGAAGTTAACAACCTATTTCCATTCAGATCCTAGACAAACCTGAGTGCGCACACCCCCGAATCAGTCCACGACTAAGAAGATAAACACCTAGAAGGCAGGCTTCTACTTCAGGTATGTGATCTTTTAAGCTGCTCTTCTAAGCTGCTCTCCCAAGCTGCTCTTCCAAGCTGCTCTCCCAGGACCAGCAAATAGAACAAGCAACAAGGTAGAAAGCTAGTCTAGCATCCATGAACCACGTAACACCCCTTTTATATGTACGTCTTAAAAACCAATTCAACAGAGGCGACCTCATCTCAGGAGGGTTCACTTTTTCAGGATGTTGTACTACATTGTTCTAAGGTCACCCAAATTTAAAAAACTCTCCTACCAGAGGAAGAAACTAAACTTACTGGAAATTCTGCCAAGTTGAGGGGAAGGCTATTGCATTACTGTTACAGATAAACTGGGAGTAGCAACCTCCCTTTGAGGAGGCAAGGGGTTTGGGGGCACTTACTGATACTTCTATAGAACTCAAGAATATAATAGGTCTGATACTATGTTCCTAATTGTATTTTTTGTTACCTAGTTCTATCTAACCTTTGGTGACCAAGAGTGTGTGCTATAGACTACTAGGGCTTTAGACCTGCCTTTTGAGTTACATACTACTCTTGATAGGTCAAAACAGAAAGATTTGGTGTGGAATCTCTAAGTGAACTGGGCTTTACCTCAAACTCAACTATAGCATATTATGAAATTGACACATTTCATTGGACTTAAAGCTGAAAGACTGATGTGAGAAGAAGCAGAGGCCAACTAGCTCAAGTTTATGGAATTGGAAGTTACTATACTTTGGTTTAGATCCTGTGCTTTGAGAGAGCTCAATGAATATGGCCTGAGATTATCATATATTCACCCTTTTAATTCCCTCCTTGCTTTCTTATGTCATATATTAATCTTGTAAGCATGGTTCTACATTTGTGAGTGTTATTGAATGTTTGAGCTATCACCAACCCCCATTCTTTGTGTAAATAATGTCATCACTTAAGAATTTAATCTATATAAGTCAATTATTCATCTCTTGCTATAATTGTATAATTTCTGTTCTGCAACCGTGTTTTAAAGCCTATATCATTAACTAAATGAATGACACTATTACAAGAATTAATAGTGGGGGAATGGTTTACAATATTTATTATAAAGTGATAATGTTATCCTAAAGTGAGCCATAAATAAATAAATAAATATATTAATTGGGTGCTCAAACTTAATTCTAGCACCAATATAAGAATAATTAGGTCTTATGCTATGGTCCTGCTCTATGTTAGCCTTTAGGAAGACATCCCTGAAGATATGGGAGCTATAGCAAAAATATAGTGAAGAAATCATAAAGGTTTTTCTTCCAACAAGAAACTGAGGCAACAACTTTGTATGTGTGGCAGAAGAACACTAGCCTGCTTATTCTGAGAATTGTAATTAGTAAAATACAAATCCCAAAGAGGGACTAGTATCAGTGCTTAAAGTGTGAATATCCAGTTTTCAGAACACTTCAGGGAACAGCGGAAACCCAAGATGCATTTGCAGTGTCCTATGTGGATTAAATCTCCCGTGACTCCCCTGGGACATGAATGGGTGATGTGACAAACCTTGCTATCTTACAGAGAGTATTGTAAAGATGATTATGGCAGACGCATTTAGGTTAAAATGCAATAGCATCCGATTACCCTTTTGACCCATTTCAAAGTTGTTTCCGTTTTTAATATTTTCTACTTTCTCTTTGAAGTTTGTCTATGTTTTGTATAGTCATTGTTTTTGTATGTTTTATAGGATTTTTGTGATTGTGCTTGTTTTGTATGATTTTCTGTCAAGATAAGTATGTCTACACAGATAGTAACTGGCCTATTGTAAAGCTATTAATATGTGGTTTAATATTGATTTAAAGAAACTGTTAATGGACATACAATTTTAAATTGTTAGATAATAGTTAACATAACTTTAAACAACTAAATTATGAACTATACCTTCTATTGATTGATATACATGCAAGAACTTAAGGTAGCTCATCAACTCACTAAGATATTGAAATAACTAAGACTATTCTACTGTTTTAATTATAGGTTTCCAGAGTACAGAATGATGCAGGCTTATTTAAGATTTAAGTAATTACAATTAGTATTTTAAATCAATGTCTATTTAATTCTTGATATTGTGACCCATTAGTAAAACCAACTGTTTCAAAGCTCACTTATATTCAAAGTATTTTAACCCAATTCTAGGAAAAAAGAAACATTATTTGTATTTATAAAATAAATGAATATCTGACAATAAAATTAAATGAAACCTAAATCACCAGGAAAATATTCTCTGTTACTTAGTATAAATAATATAACAATGCCAAGGACCACCGAATAAACACCAGTGAGGCAAAACTAATCACTAGAGTAAAACAAACATTTGAACTTGAAATAAAGGAAGCTTTGCATATATGCTTGGCTAGAAAGCCATTGATTAAAGCAAATTACATCTCCATTTTCTCGGCTGAATTTCTGTCCAAAATAAATAGAGAATAATCCATAGCAAAAGGGAAATCTCACAGAATGTTATAGTTGGAGAAGCATCAATACAAATATCACTGCCTCAAAATTAACTTTGAACATCAACCATTACAAAACCAGCATACAAATAATGTAGTAATGGGTCTCAGTACGGGAGAGTTGGATTTCAAAAAAAAAGGAGACTGATAAACAAGAATACATAAAACCGGAAATATAAAAAGGAGAAACTTATGTTTAAATGGAATAAACCAGCATACATATATATTACATATAAATATATACCATTGTTTGTGGTTAGGTGTCCACCAGTTGGTTCTGACTCATAGTGAGCCTATGTACAAAAAATAAATCACAACACACCAAGCCCTGTGCCATCACCATATTTTTTCTTATGTTCGAGCCCATTGTCACACCCAATATGTCCACCCATCTTATCAAGTGCTTTCCTATGTTTCACTACCCCTCAACTTCACACAGCGTATGTCCTTCTCCAGGGCATATCCAAACAACGTGTGCAAAGTACGTGGGACAAAGTCTCATCCGTTCTTGCCTCTAAAGAACTTTTTGATTCTTCCACGACAGATTTGTGTGTTCTATTTGCTGGTCCTGGTATTTTCAGTAGTATTCACCAGCACCACAATTCACATACGTCAGTTCTTCCCTATTCAGTGTTCAATGCCAATGAGTCTGTTGAAAATGCCATGGCTCACACCAGGTGAACCTTAGATCTCCAAGTAACGTCCTTGCTTTTCAACAATTGCGTAGTTGATTTACTCAATGCAATTCTTCGTTTGATCGCTTGGCTGCTGCTTCCATGAGCATTGAGTGTGGATCCAAGCAAGACAAAACACTTAATAACTCCATTTTTTCTCTATTTATCATGATAGGTCCTAATGGTCTAGTTGTAAGGATTTCAGTTTTCTTTACACTGAATTGTAATCCATACTGAAAGATGCAATCCTTGGTCTTTATCAGTGAGTGTTTTAAGTCCTCCTCACTCTTGGCAAGCAAGGTTGTGCTGTCTCCATACCGCAGGTTCTTAATAAGCCTTCCACCAAGACTGATGCCTCTTCCTATAACCCATCTTCTCTGACTAGTTGTACAGATGGTGCTGTGTGAGACCATACAACTAGGAAGCACATCTTTAAAGGTTTTAAATAGATGGTAAAATATATAAGAATTTTCATTGCATTCTCTTTTCTTCAATTCTATACCATTGAAATATTAATTTTTAAGCTATTATCTTGAGTTGTAAGATCAGAGTTGCTTCATTGATAAATGAAATTTTCATTCCATGTGCTGTTTCAAATGAAGAGCTATAAAGTAGAAACTCCATTATATCAATGTTAAATATAATTATTGATGACAGATAAAATTCAGTAATATCTGCACAAAATGTTTTCACATCCTGTGAGTTATAAACATAAGCATCTTCCACATATTTACCTACCATACCTCTATCTACCTCTATACATAAAAAAGAGAGAATATTAATATTGGATTATATACAAGCACTATATATACTTAATATTAACTTATGACTCTTAAGAAATATTATATGTATTTAATATAATTTAGAGAAATATATAGACAGCTGTGGAATAGGTTATATTCCTCCAAAATATAAGTCAATTACGCAAAGACGGGACTCCCAATTCATATAATTATCTCTCATTTTGTTAATTGATGTCATTACTTTATGTATTGCAAGCCTTCACCTCTATGGTGTTAATGAGGCCAAATGAGAGACAGATATTTTAATACAAAGGATCCAGTAACATTTTCTCTTCAGGTAATCTATTCTGAAATAGAGCAGAGATTAAATAAACTAGCAGTGATTAGAGGGACTTCCTACCACAGAGAAAGGAAGACTGAGAACAGAAAGCATGCTTTATAGCAGGCTCCTTGCGTTGCATAATTTCAAGACTCAGGGGAAAACCCAATTCAAATCTTTTGTCTGAAAGCTGACAAAGAATTCTACTAGATCTTGTTCCCTGAATTTGGACTTACAGGATCCTACTAGTGAGATAATAAACTTGCTTTTAAAAACAATACAGTTGAATTACTTCTGTTATCGTTCCACAGAATAGCACACACACGTTTCTGATAGCCAATGGTAAGTATTTCAGCAAGTTTTGTCAAGTAGGTTTTCTCGATGTTGTTAGTTGCCAATTGCCATCAATTGGATTCCAATTCCTTGAGAGCTTATGTGTGCAGAGTAGAATGGGTCTTGGAGGCTTTTCAAGACTGTCTTTTTAGAAGCAGATTGTAGGCCTCTCATCAAGTGCATTTCTCGGTGTATTTGAAATACTAAATTTCAGTTAGTAGTCTAATACATAACCATTTAGAACATGCAAGGACACCTCAATTTTGCTTAGAGGAACCAAAATGAACCCTTCTGAGATATGAATCTAGGTTCACATCAGTAGGGCTTATATCAAAATTTAATCAGTTACATTAATCATTTTGTATTATTATGTTATGCTATTTTATTTCTGATATACTATAATGTGAAATAAAGTATTAAATGCCTACTCTTTTTTATTCACTGCCTTGAAAAACACTTCCTGAATTAATGATTTCATTATTAGCTATCCTTTATATTATTTTGGGTTATCTGTGCTAATGTTATGAAGTACAACATATTGTATAGGATATAATGATTATACTGTTCACTTCATGTGAAGGCTTCAAGAACTTGAAGATAATAATTTTGTATTTATAATCTAATAAGGGAATTTTACACAGGTCATAGTATTTCAGAACTTTTATAAAACCTATACTGAATAAATGTATGATTGGGGACATATCAGATATCTGGAAGGGATGAATTGGATCTTGATGTTCAACAGTATGCAAAAATATGTTATTCCAACTGTTGGAGACGATAAAAACAGGACTTCTACTTTGAATTAAAAATACTTAGGAAAACATATTTTCTAGATTGTATTTTATTCTCCTATAGCCCTAAAATGTATTGGGCCTAGAAATTTTTTTTTAAATCAATGGACTGAAATCTTGCCCTGTTTGCAGTCCTTCTCAGTACATACAAAGCTAGTACATCAGTATACATTTGTTCCCCTTTCTTTATAATTTAATTTCCTATTGATATTAGTAGATACAATGCATATATTTGTCAATAATGAAACATTCAAATGATCATTTCAATGATAAGAATTATGAATCAATGAATGCTTGTCATGTAAAAAGTACTTGCTAACAAATTGCATTCATTATAATGTCCTTATCAGATTATTGCTCAGCCCAAGGGGCTCACCGTGACTGCTACATGAAAGGTGGGTAGTGAGAGAAAAGCTGTTCAGGAAGAGACAGAAGAGACCGTCTCTATCTCCCAAGATCTGCAGCCTCATCAGTCCGTTGGGCCAGTTCTATTCTGACCAATAGAGTTGCTTTGAGTCAGAATCAACTCAGCTTTGGGTCTAAGTATATATGACACCATTTTTGAAAATTAAAAATAAGCATGGCATCAGAGACAATTATCTGCCCTACAAAGATATAGTCAAAAAGAACATTATTTATTCAATGTTAACATTAATTTTAATATCCATTATTAGAAAATAACTATAAAACAAAGATTTGTGTATGTAGGTATTTGTTTTTGTGACTAAACCTCTGAAATTTTACAACTATATGATTTATGAGTGAAGGAAGATAGAGACTTTGAAATGTTTATGAACAGTGACAAAAACAGAAGATATTTCAAAAATAATAATTAATGTTTCTGGAAAGTATACCCCCAAAGTCAGCAGATTGATAAGCATTTATCCAAAAAGAAAATCCAAAAATCAGGAATCTGCAACAATTTAGAGGGAAAGGAGGAAAGTGGTTTCCCAGTCCCGACTCCACTGGATGGAACAGGGTGAGCTTTCTTAATTTGAAGAGAATAGGACTCTGAAGTGGGAGTAGGAAATCCTGTGTTTGGGTTTCTTTGAAAGCAATAGCAATATGAATGACAAAGGAAGTGCTAGAGAGAGAACAGAGAAACCAAACCCTGAGACATTACAAACAAGTATAACTATATAAACAGCATTAAATATAAATGGATTCCACATTCTAGTCCAAGGCCATGATTTTTAGATTGAGTTTAAAGAAAAATAAGATTCTATATATTCTGTCGATAATAGACACATTTAGATTAAAATAGAGAGAGGAAATGTAAGTAAAATAATTGAAAATATATTCCATTGAGAGCGTATCTGCAGATGCTGGGAATTTGAACATGCCGGTGTAATAATGTTTACCTCATTGACTGGTGGGGGAGAGGCTGCCTTGTAAGCATGTCTTTTAAGAGTGGGGCTGGGAGGAGGACTCAGAAGGAACCCAGTCAGCACTGTTAGGTGGCTGTCAATTATTTTCCAGCAAAATTCTAGACAAATAGTTTGTGTTTACTAATGGGATGAGTAGAGGCATTGTGGTGGTAGCGGAATAATCTCTATTAATGTTTTCCCATTTTTTATTTTTCTATTAAAGCATTGGTAAACCTGCTCATGATAATCAGAAGTTTGGTAGTTACATAATTTCATATTAACTTGATAAATACAGTGAAGGAGTGGAGTTTAGTCTGTCAATCAGGTCACAGTCTAATGCACTTCCTTGTGGGTGTGGCCCTCTCATGAAGATTCTGGAACTTCTTCTCTTTCTCCTGAGAGGCGGGCCACACTCTCTGCTTAAGTTTCCTGATGGAAAGCCCACTCAGAGAGCTGTACGTGCATCACTCCAGCATTTGCGGTTCTCAACCTGTGGGTCGCTGCCCCTTTGGGGTTGAACAACCCTTTCACATGCATCGCCCTATTCATAACCGTAGCAAAATGACAGTATGAAGTAGCAACAGAAATAATTCTATGGTTGGGGTCACCACAACATGAAGAACTGTACTAAAGGGTCAAAGCATTAGGAAGGTTGAGAAGTGCTAGTCTAGATGCTTCTACTGTCACAGGATCCGCAAGACTCTTCACTGCCTGGCCTGTGATATTCTGCATCTCTGCATGTGCTGCATGAGTCTGAAGAGGAATTTATAGATTAGTGTCAGACATATGGACTTGACCTTGCCTGGCTGGGATGTTTTCTCAATTTTGCAATTGCTCTATGATATAAAGCTTTCTCTTATACACATATGCCTGTCTATGACTTTGTTTCTCCAGTCGGACTAACACATCATTTTTGGCAATCACAAAATTAGCAAGCTTTGAACATATCAAAGGACTGTTTCCATGATCATTGCTACTGGCAGGTCTATGTTTGTCTTGACTCTGCCAGTTTTCCTTCTTGGTAGCCATTGCTCTGATTTTGCTTTTCATTTAGAAGCATACTAGTAAATCCACGTTTCATTTTATGTTATAATTCTCCAAGAAGTGCTTGTTGCTAATTGTTTAAAATGTTCTTGAAAATTCTCTTCTCTGTAGCTAATCTAGGCACAATAATTTTGGCACTAATGGAACAGAGGGTTTGTTCATTTTTAATTTTTCATTCAGAACTGGGTAAGCTGACACAAATGAGAAGTCTATGATGTTGGGGTCAAGAGCATTGGTGGCTTAATGGTTACATGTTGACTGCTAACCCAAGGTCAGCAGTTCAAAACCACCATTTGCTTCATGGGAGGAAGACAGGCTTTTTATTCCCTTAAAGAATTACAAAAATAAACTGAAAAATAGAATTACACAAATAATTTTAAATACTCCCTTAAAGAATTAGAACTCATAACAGATTTCCACAGGAGCACTTTTGCCCTGGACTGTAAGGTTGCTATGAGATAGACTAGATTCTATGATGGTGAGAGATGGTGCTGTTAATCATCAATCTTCCTCAATAAGTTACAAACTATTTCCATTAGGATACAAACTAGTTCTAAAAAAATGATGTGCCTGGCCTGTTGCTACAGACATACCCTTTAACATCATCTTATCTCTTCTTAAATAAGTTTTCCATTCATAAGTTGCTGATTTCTTTGGAGATCAGGCCCATGAATTTTTCAAAAAATATTTTCTATTCTTCTACCCAAGTTTCCCCATAAATGTAATGTTTACTCTTGCTTCAATTTGAGAAGAACACCATTTTATCTTAGAAGGGTTCTTTTCAAACCGATGTCTTAGCCTTCTTGGTGCCTCAGCCTACATAGTGTTTAGACATATTATAACAAGGTAACATGGGCTTATTTTGTTTTAATTTTTAAAATTATGTATAGTTTTATTTTTATGACATTCATTTTACATTAACTTTTTGAAGGCCCATCAAACATTACATTACAATACAATTTAAAATATATTACAAAAGGCATTTCTGAATTATAAAACTTTGGTTTCTATAAAATGGTCTGAGGGATATAATACATAAATCATGGTATTAAAATAAAGCATAATTATGAGTTATTTTTTCTACAAAGAAGATAAAGAAACAAATAGTGGAATAAAGAAGAAAGAGAAACAACATTTTTAAAAATGGGAATCTACTTGTGTTAATTGGTGGATTCGAGGACTGGAAATTAGGCCAAAAAATTCCTTATTTTTTCAAGGGTGATTGAAAGTCTAATAATAATTGAAAAAAATGAAGAAATTGTAAAATTAGTGTCAGCATTTGGTTTTTTAAAAAAATGAGAAAAAAATAAAAACAAAAAAATGAGAAAAAAGAGAATGATTGAAAAAAATAAAGTTAGATAAAGAAAGCTCCTAAATACAAGTTTAAATATTAAGATTTAGGACAGAAAAGAACAAGTTATAAAAATATAAAAAGAAAATACTCAAGTAAGAATTCAAAAGAGTGATGATGTATGTTGGTTTAGATGCTAAGCTTTGCCCGAGAGCTTTGAGTGTGATTTGTGAAAGGGAGATCTGTGCTTCTGAAGACTGGGTGGGGCTTACGTTGCACACTGGGCCTGTGTTGGAGCACAATGGAGGAAGACCCGTTATGTTCTGTGTTTGCTGGTGGGTGATTCCTCCTGGCCGGGCACTTGCTGTAATTCAATATGTTTATGATCTTTGGTGTCTTGGAGAATATGGGTTGAGGGGAATGTTAGGACAGGAAGATGCTTCTCCAGGTTGTCTTGAAATAAGTGGATGTGAATGGACTGGGGGGAATGATACCTTCCACGAGGCAAGAGTTTCAGAGAAGGACTGGAGGATGGGGCTAACCTATCAAACTGAGACTGTGGGGAGTGGGGAGGGGAGAGCAGCTCCAAGGGGTCAGTTGGAGCTCTGAACCATCTGAGAGGATCTAAAGGAGATGTCAGCTGAGATATAAAGGTGTTGCTAACAATTTACGGATTAAGCATGTATCATGGATCCAAAAAAAATTAGGATTGTTGTTGCTTTTTACATAGACCAACAAGTGGGAAAGTACTAATTAAGGGTGAATCTTAATAATAGTCCCTGGCTTTTTGTAAACAGGGAGTGGATATAGGAAGGAAGAATCACACAGCAATGACACCAGCAGAAGAAACACTAGGCTCTAGATCTTGTCTTAAGGGAGATCAAGACAGTGTTAGGCAGAGATCTTTTGACCACTGCACGACAGTGTCTCATAGTAAGTTGTTTTACCCTTGTGGTCCTTTGGGATGGTATAGCAGGTGGATTTTTAGGCTAGGGTATCAATTAGTTTTGGTGTCTATGGCAGTTACATAATTCCCTGTCAACTTGCAAAGGGGTGGAGTCTAGCTTGTCCATCAGATCATAGCCAATGAGACCTCTGTGTTGGCCTGGCCTTCTCCTGAGGATTCTGGGAACTTCTGTCTTCTTCCATGGAGGCAGGACACACACTTACTCTGCCTGGTCTTCCTGTTGACAATACACATGGAGATAAACTGATAGAACCAGAGTCCTAGAATTAGAAGAACCACGTGGAGACCCCTGCCAATGCTGAGATGCTTCCACCACCGCTGTATCTCCAAGATTTCCCACTCACTGGCTTGTCATCTTCCTTCATTCGGCGTCATTGCATGTGTTGAGTGAGTCTGAAAACTGGTATCAGACACATGGGCTAATATCAGACTTATGACTTGATCTGGACTGGGCTGTTTTTTCTTAATATACAATTACTCTTTGATATAAAGTTCTCTTTACACATATGAGTGTCAGTAAATTTGTTTCCCTGGTCAACCCAGACTAACACACTTCCCCAAGATGATGGCCCTTAGTCTTTAGTATGGATAGCAACTCAATGTAAAGAAACCCAACATTATAACTACTGGACTAGTAAGTAAAAATATTATAAAGAAAAGATTGACATTAGTCAAGAATTTCTTCTGTGTTGGAGCCACAATGATTCATCATGGAAGCACCAGCCAAGAGATGAAATGACATATCGCATTGGTACATTGCTGCACAAGACTACTTTATTTGTTGAAAAGCTAGGCTGTTGCTTTGAGGACGAAGATTTGTCTAAACAAGCCATGGCATATTCAGTCACCTCCTATACATTTGAAAGATGAACATGGAGCAGGGAATACTGGAAAAGAGTGTATGTGTTTGAATTGTTGTACTGGTGAAGAATATTGAAAGTAAAATATTCTGCCAAAGAACAAATAAATCTGTCTTAGAAGACGTACAGCCAGAACGTTCTTTAGTGGCAATAGCTCATTCCATGGACTTTAGAGAGAGCATCAAGGAGACCAACTCTTGACAAAATGACAGCTTGCTTTGTAAAATGGCAGCAAAAAGTCAGGAGGCCCTGCAAGCATGGGCCCAAATATAAGAACCATGTTGAGGATGGCTCAGGCCCAGACAGTGTTTGGTTCTGCTCTACACAGGATCCGGAGGATCCCAAACCAAATCAGGGCACCTAATAACAGAGTATTTTGGAAAAGTTGGATATTGGCACATCTTTATTTTTCATCTTTTTTAGGAGTAGTCTTGTATTACTTTCCTCACAGAAATTATATTTACATCTACCCATTCCTGGAGTTCACTCGAGAGCCCAATAATTACACTTGTATGTATTTATCAAAATGGGTTGAAAACATATGTTCACATAAAAACCTGTACATAAATTCATATAGGATCTTCATTTATATAGCTTAAAATTGCAAATGTCAAATATATTCCACAATTCTGAACAAATTAACATATTTTTCCATGTGGAAAATGTCATATCATATAACAGAATAGTAAAGATGAGTCTTCAAGCTATAAAAAGAGTTGAATATTTGATAAATATATATTAAGTGAAATAATCTGCTTTGAAAATGCTACATGCTAGAGGATTTATACTACCTGCTCTTGACTTTTCTACATTTACGTTCCAAAGCCTGAAAAATGCAAAACCAACATTATGACTAATGTAAAAACTGAATTATGATAACATTGGGGATGATCAGTACAGATTACAAAGTGAAAAGCATTGAAAAGGTGTCAAATCACACAGTTGACAAACATTGATAAGCCTGACTCAGTGAAATTGACACATATCCTTAACTCTTAGAACCATTGTTACCTTGATGCTTATTATTACCAGAAATATATCATTCGTTCACAGAAGAGGAAGTTTTTACTATATTCCAATGTGGAATTTCAGATAATAATATCACTGACATGTGAGGGAATAATGTACATTATATTTATGCTGGAGTCTAAGAGGAAGAATGAACTAAATCATGGGACCTTTAAGAGGAGGGTGGGGATTACTTGCTTTTGTAGTGGTGTTTCATGAATATGCAGTTCTCAAAACTACAGATTATACAACACAAACTTTGCCTTCTATACATCTATATTTTTGTTATAACAGAAACATCACAAGTGGATGCCCTTAACAAAGAAATTTATGTCCTCATAGTTTGGGAAACAAGAAGTTCAAATTCAGAGTGATGGCGCATAAAAAGGAAAAAAGACTAAAATCTTAGATTAAAAAATCATAATGTGGATATACATCTCACCTCCAACTCACATACATACAACTAATGACATCCTTCAAACCCAATGCAAGAGAAAATAAATATTGACTTTAGCTGGGGAGAAACCGAAGCGTCATATCCCTGAGACCATTGCTATTGAGCAGATTCTGACTCACAGAGACCCTATACATGAGTTTCAAAGCTGTACATCTTTCCATGAACAAGATAGTTTTACAGGAAGAAAAGCAAACATTTATATTCTGTCAGCTCTAGGAAAAGGTTTTAGTTTATTTATTTTAACATCTCTGGAATTAGTCTGCCTAGGAGAGTCCCTTGTGTCTCATCATGGTTATCAGTCTATGAGTGTCACAGTGTAGGGAACCTTCGTCCAAAGACTTACATGTCACTCCAGGTTCTCTCGATACCTGCTCACCTGTTTCATGCCTTGTAGATCTAAAAAGAGATGACTCAAAGTCTAGTCCAATTATTATGAGTTGCACGTGGCTCCATTAACATGACTACCTTTTCTCCTTCCTCACTCATATCAGGAAAATGAAAAACAAGAATAAACCACCTCAAACTCACGGCCATCCAGTTGATTCTGACTTATAACAAGAGTATACTAGAACTGACCCCTGTGGGTTTCACAGACTTTAACTTCGGAGGAATAATACGCCTCATCTCTCTCCCTAGGAATGGCTGGGGAAGTCCAACTGCTGACTTTGCGATTAGCAGTCCACTGAGTAACCCCTGTGTCATAGAATATTTCGTCACAGAGTAATGATATCACATCTCTAAATGAAGAATAATTACAGAATACTAAAAATAATGGCTCAGACAAATTGATATGTATTTTCAGGGGGAAAATTTCATTCTAAAACAAATACCAAGATTACATTGTAAAGATCTTCCAATGAAACAAAGTATTGTTAATGGAAGAAATGGTGTATGGGACACTGCAGCAGTAGTATATACAAATTTATGTAAAATCTCCCTATAAAACTAAAGACTATGTAGTGCCTAGTCTCCTTTATATAACATGTATGGACGATAGAATAGGAAACTCCATTGAGACAGGAAAGAGCTAAGCGGTTACCAGGTGCTTTGGGAATGGGGATTGAAATGACTGGAAAATCACCCCCTGGCAGGAGAACTCTATGGTGGTGTAAGTTTTCTCACATTAGACTTGGGTTGCACATTTTTGTAAATCCATTTAAATGTACTTTTTAAAAAATGTACTCTTTAAGAAGCTGAAAATGTATGATTTTCCCTATATTTCTCAGCATTTTTAAGAAATCAGAAGGGAGAAAATAGTAAAGTATGAGGATTGAATTGGAGACCTAGCCTTTTTGATTAGTCGAGGTGATTGTAGGTGGTTCGCAGTATAGCATGGTCTTTAAAGTTACAACCTTTATATACAGTCTGTTTGAAATGGGTGGGTCACCTCAAATAACTATGTCTATATATTAATGAGCTAAGGACAAGAGAGTAGGATGATATCTTAATTATGGATACCTCGAGTTTTACGGTATTTGTGTGTACCATGAGTGGAATGTGTAGCAGTAGGTGTGTTGACATAAAACTGCAGTATTGGAAGCAAGACAGAATTTGGAATTAGCCTGGGATGGTGACACAAGGTATTGTAGGGTATGAAGCAATTGAGAGATAATTACGAGGTAGAACGAACAGAACATTATGATTGATTTATGTGGCTGGCTGTAATGTTTTAATGAATATAACCATAAACCAGGCCAAACAATTTAATTTCCATCTGTGCTCAAGTTACAAACTAAACTGAAAAGGTTAAATAGCATACACAAGCTTTTAAAAATGTATTCAATATTACTTTTCTATTCCATATTCCTTTCATAAAGACTATCTAGTATCTTGATGATAGGTATATAATGACTAACATTTAATATTTTGAAAACCCTGTTTTAAAAAATGTGTGACCTTTACAAACATATTGGAAATAAGACTAATTGTCAGAAATTAAAAAGTATTATAGGAGCTTATTCAAAATAAGGCATTGGAAACACTAAACAAAGTTCATTGTAAAAGATAACATTTTAAATAACATTAGACAGACCAAATAGTGATGTGATATACAAGATGAAAGTGGGAATGAGTAAGCACGATAATATCATCAGAGTAGGTACCAAGTGGAATAGCTATGATTAGCATGTTGTTGTAAGACACGGAGTCACTCCCAACACTGTCTGAGAGAGCAGAATGGCCCTACAGGGATCTCGAGACTGTAATGATGACGTAAGTAAACGTAAGTAAGATCTTTCCCCACAGAACAGCTGGTAAGTTCAAACAATAGACTTTGTAGTTAGCAACCAAGAATTGAACCATGGTTCCAAGATGACTGCTTAGTGTTCACCAGAAATACAGCAGTAACAGTCATGTAGATAAACAGATCTTCTTAAATAAAATCATAAAATAGATTATTATAAAGAATCAAAATATTATAACATTAAGAAAGCAATCATAACTTCTTAAGTTCAATAAGTAATGTCAGTATTTGAGTTTACATGCTGGTTCTGTATATTATAAAACCATTTGAGAAGACAAAATAATCAAATTTATGCACTCATTACATAAATATCTTTATATCAGCTTCTATAATTCTCTTTGACAATAGATAGAATTTAATCAGAATTTATTAAAATCACACCAAAAAAGAAAATGATTCATTGTCGGGAGAATAATCAACAGTTTAACACTTACATATAATGCAGGTGTTATGTTGTGATTATCACATAAGAATTATAACTATTATAAATACACCAGAGTGTCTAGTGGAAAAAGTGGAAAACAAGTATGAACACAAGGACATATTTAACACTGAGACCAAACTGTGACGTCTTAAATGGAAATGGTACAAATTACAAATCTAGTGGTATGTCAGAGGCAAATAAATGTTTCAATATGCTTAAGAACACACTGTGACAAACTGACAAATGATTCCATGGACTTAAAATAGGATATATATATCTCAAACAAATCCATCCAGTGCAGAAAAGAAAATGATAAGTGTAGAGAAAAGAGCAAGATCTGTCCATAGTATTTTGCTTTCTAATATTCATGGCAATTAAATGCCAGTAAAATAAATGGTAGAGAAAAGCACAGAGAAACAAAGAAATAATTCTGAAATGTTCATTAGAGTAAGAAAAGACAAGATCAGAGATTAAAGAACCATAACATGGATACATACGTCAAGCTCCATATACACATTCTCAAGTCCTGAGAAATAGAACCTTCAAACCAAAGGCAAGAGGAAATCAAGGTAGAAGTCAGCAGGGGGGGAAATAGAAGCATTGTTGTATCCCCAACCCCATGGCCATTGACTATATGCTGACTCAAAGTGACCCTATACAGGATTTCCAAAGCTATGAAATATTACATGAACAAGATAGCTTAATTGTTCTTCCATGGTGAGTCTGAACCGCCTACCTTGCGGTTAGTAGTCCACATTCCCTAAAAGTGTCGCCATGGCTCCTTATATTAGGGAATGATTAATACAAAGTGCTGAGAATTTAAATAGCTTCAGTCTCCAAAAATCAACTACACTGTCATTTAGTGCATTCCAACTCATAGTGAGGGTAGAACTGCCCCTATGAATGTATGAGATTATAACTTTTTATGGGCTGGGAAGTTTTGCATCAGATGTCTTGATTTCACCATACTTACTCAATTTGTTTATGGAGGAAAAGATCTGAGAAGCTTGACTATATGAAGAAGAGCAGGCAGCAGGACTGGAGACATGGCTCGTTAAGTATTTGAAATAAGCAGACGACTCTCTCTGGCCACCTGACTGTGAGGAGGGCTTGAAGGACTTGCAGATAAAACTCAAAGATCAAAGCCTTTGATATAGCTTACAACTCAATATTAAGAAAACAAAATTCTCACAACTGGTCCAATAGACAACATTATTAAACACAGAAACGATAGAATTTGTCAAGGCCTACATTTTACTTAAGTCACAATCAATGTTCATGGAAGTACCACTCAAGAAATCAAATTATGCTTAGCATTGGGTAAATCTGCTGCACAAGATCTCTTTAAAGCATGTAAGAGCAAAGAAGTCACTCTGAAGACTACTGTGCGCCTGAATTTTCAAGCCCCTCCGATGCATCTGGGGCTCTGGTGCCATATTGAATTACAGTTGGAGTTACAAAGGAATGTAAAAGTTGTCAACGAACAGGAAGAAACAGTAATCTGTTACAATAAAAATAATATTCAAATACCTATGATTGTGCATATGTGTTTGTGTATGAGTATCCATGAAATTATACACAAAGTTTTCATCTTCAAAAATGGAGTGGCAATAATGAGTATATTAAGAAAATACCAGGAGCACTGGTAGTATAGTGGGTTATGCATTGGGTTGATAACCAACCACAACACCAACATTTCAAAACCACTAGCTGCTTTGTCGGAGCAAGAGGAGGCTTATGACTCTTTTTTTAAAGATTGACAGGCTCACAAACCCACAGGGGCAGTTCTAAAGTGGCCTTTAGGGTTGGGAGAAGTCGAATATTACTTGATGGCACTGAGCAGAAAATATGACCAGCTCTTGACTCTCCTTTATTTGAGATGGTCTAATATTTTCCCAACAAAGAAAAAAAAAGAATAAAAGTGGATCTCAGGAGACAATTGTGTTTATGCAAAAATAAAATAAAATAAAGCTAGAGAAAACTTTCAGAAATAAAGCAAATGTTAAAGGGAATTCCACTGCTCTTGAGCTGGAGTTAGAGAAACTATGGGTTGGTTTGGAAGAAGGTGAAAAGAAACAAAATAAAAATTGACTTACAAATTTTATAACTAATGGTGTGGAGTTTGGTAGAAGTAGAGAGAAAATGACATTTCAGGCAAGGAGAAAATTTTTTTAAGTGTTCATAGTTGAACTTCAGACATTACTGAAAATGATGCTCAGTATATTTGATTTTTTAAAATGTTTCTCATAGATAGAAATGAAACTGAGATAAAGTCATTCATTCATAATAAAAATATTCCTGGATGTGATTAGAGTCACTATAACTGTCCCATCGAATCATCCTATGATGTCCCATCATAAACGCTTGCACACAAACACATGCACACATATAAACTTCAATGGGACTATAATAACCAATCAAGTAAAAAACAATAAAAAAACTTAGAATAATACTTTGGTTTACTTGAGTTGTCAATTTGAACTACTTGGTTTTCCTAGTTAATGTACATTATCATATGTTGCTCATATTGTATTCCCACGGGGGATTGCTTATTTACTGGAAAATCCCCTTTATCAAACCTGTCATATATTTATGATGTACTTATTCTAAACACTTTCCTTATGTTCTCCAGCACATGAAGACATATGCTTCCCACAGTATTGCCATATGCTAGGGTTGCGATGCTTTAGATCAGCACAAACACACTTTTAGGTTAAGAAGTCACTAAATTTAAATTGTGGTTTTCATTTTGTCAGACTAATTTTAAATATTTTAATGACACTTAGACATATTTTTTTGATAATAGTTTTGCATTGAGCACTGCATCAAAAGGGAAAAAAATAAACTACTGAGGTGCCAGAAGGAAAATTATGGAGGCAATTCATTGTATTATTGGTACAGTTAAGAATAAGTTTATATCCAAAATATGCAGGTGCTAAGATTTAAAACTTGAATACCAAAAAGAAACATGATAATAAAAATAAAATATTTCAATTTAAAGACAAAAAACAATAATACTGCTCTTCAGTATATTACAAAAAGTAGATCTGAGCTAAAACTTGGACATAAGATAAATTTATTTCTGCTTTTCTTCCTTTTTGCATTTTATTGTTATAGACAAATAATAATGTTCAAAGGAGAGGAATTGCCTAGCTCACCTTTCATTTTGTAAACTTTATAGTACAAATATCATACTGGTGTTCCAAAATAGAAAATGAGTCTTTTAATCTTTTATTTTCTGTAGCACCTTTCATTTATTCCAATAAGTTGCGTTTGGGATTTTTTGTGGGGGGAGGGGTTGGGTTTTATTTCTTTGGAGAAATACTTAGGTAATGAAGAAAGCATGACTCATTAAGGGTCAGTTAGTTTGTGTTAATGATGATAGAACAACTCAGAAAAGTAGGGTAAGCATAGTTTTATGACTCAAAATACGTAGCCATTGTCACTGAATTGTATGTGTGAAAATTGTCTAATTGGTGTATGCTTGGCTCTGTATAGTCTCAATAACAACAACCAAAATGAAGTTAGGGGGAAATTATTCATTCTGGTTTATAATACCAAATAAGTTATAGAACAGTTTATTAGGTGCAGATAAGGTTTGACCCCCACTTAAGATATAAATAAAGAAAAGCACTTAGCTTCATATTATCGATCTCTCATTATTAGATGCCATAAAGCCATCTGTGATTCATAGTGATTCTTGTATAGCAGGGAAAACATTGTCCCGCCCTGCATGATCCTTACCATCTTATAGTTACCATCTTATAGTTAAGTTCATTGTTGCTTTTTTATGTCAGCCCATGTAATTGAGGCTTTTCCTTTCCTCTGACACTGTTGCTTTACCGAGCACATCATTCCCCAGTAATTGGTCCCTTACTGGTGACACATGTCCAAAGTACCCATGACAGTCTTGCTATCCTTGTTAAGGAGCATTCTGGTTAAACTTTTCCCAATACAAATTGAATAGTTATTTTGGAAGTCCAAGAAAACATTCTTGGCCAATACACAGTTCAAATGCATTAAATTATCTTTGGTCCTCCTTTTTCAAACTAATTTTGCATGCAAATGAAGCAATTGAAAATAGCGTGGCTTGGGTCAATTGCATCCTAGTCATAAAAGTAACACCTTCACCTTGTAACACTTTTAAGAGGGTATTTACAATAGATTTGCCCAAAATAAGATACCATTTTATTTCTTTTTTACTTCTTCCATTGGCATTATAGAACTATGCAGGGAATACTTAAAATCAAGTAGTAAACATTATGTGAAAACATACTCAAAATGTAATTATAAAATTAGCATTGCATGGCTTGACCAAATCATGATTTCAGGGGAGTTTACATGAGTGTAAGTTTTCAAAAGAAAAATGTCCATATAGTTTAATTTTCTTCACCTGGACAGAGTGTATCTATATAATGTTAAAACAAGAATGTAGAATAGAAAAAAATCTAAATCCTGTAAGCAAAATCCAGCTCTTAAAAATATTCAGCCTGTGACTATAAGAGATGTTCCATGTGAAATCTGATATGAACAGTGGCAGATTTTATAAAGCCTATAGCACATACATGTTCATATTTAGTATTGAATCCTTGTGTCAGTGAGACATACACTGTGCTTTGTTGTTGCTTTCGATGACTTTTGCAGTTATTTTATTTGACTTATAATGAAAACCCTTGTGGGATAGTAAACTATGAGTTAGGCTGGAAATTCTGAGGTCAGCACTTCTAATTCACAAGTGGTTCTAAGGAAAAGACAAGACTTTCAGTTATTATTAAAACCTACAACGGGAATCCCAATGGGGCAGTTCTACTCAGTACAAATGTAAGACTGACATCAGTAGGATCCAACTGGAGGGCAGTGAGTTTGTTTTTTTCTTTTAGTTAATAATATTAAGTTTATATTCCATCATTAGCAGTTGGAAAATGGAGTATAATTTGATGCAAATAATATTTTTCTTTGTTAATTTTTTTAGGTAGCTGAGTATAAGAAGTTTTGTACATGGCCATCTGGAATATTTAATTAATTGCTATTGATATTAATAAAGTAAATGAATTCACAACCCTGGTTGACTATACAATAATATACTCACCTAGGTTCGGTGAATTATTTAATGAAGCTCTACTAGCGAAACTCTCTATAATCCCATCAATCTACCTTGTTCAACATGAGTCTGTAGAAGGAGGTGGGGGATGATACGGATAGTATCCACATGTCAGTGATTGCTAACAGGCAACATTGTGGTTTCCAGCCTGCTGCGTGTAGCAATGAACCCTTTAGAATCAGGAGGGAGGACCTCTCTACCAGCAAGAGCCTAGGTGGACCACATCCTTCTGATTCTACACATGGTACGTGGACCTGATTTCACCAGTTTCCATACCCTTGGGGAGAAGACTGATCCTTGAGACAGACAACTGAATCTTGATTTGGGACATACCAGCACTCACAGGACATTCACTGTTTTTCTTTACATTGTGCGCTCACGGTGGTCCTTGCACTGATCTGCAGAATCCTATGCCATAAGGGAGGATAAGGGCATACAGTCATGGCTGATGTCAGTAGGAATGGAGTGGGACAGCAATTTGAAAAAGGTGAGACATTTGGGGTACACTTTATCCCCTCCTGTTTGAAACCAGTCTCGAGTTAATTTTAATTAAGAAAATTGTTACTTCATCTCATTTAAATAATATGCATGCCTTGGGAAATTGAAAACAATAATTATTAATATTATAGCATTATAAGTTGCAATGTGATTCTAGTTTGTTGGTTTTTTCGAGGATTATATCATGACTTTTAAAAACTTATCAGGCAGGCATATTTGCTTATAAGTATTAAAATTTTAACAAACTTAGGCTGATTTCTGTTATCTTGAATGTTCAGGCTACTGGATTTTCTTTTACAAAGAATTCGACTTGACAGGAACATATTGTGCCACTGGAAGAAGTGATTAATCCTTATATTCATGGATTAGTGAAATGACAATGTGAAACTTGTCACAAATACTAAATTTAGCCAGGTTAATTTTCTCTCCATGCGAAGATATGAGGTAGGGGGTGTGGGTTGCCTTCAAAATTGTCACCATGCTTTTGTGTGTGTGTGTGTTTTCCAATTTTTCACACCATCAGAAATATGAGGGGGGAAAATCTGCTTTCAAAATGTCACTATGGTTGTGTATGTGTGTGTGTGTGTGTGTTCTCATTTTTCTTGTTTTTTCTATTTCTAATCTTGACAAAAGATAACATTTCTCTCAAACAAGTGAATGAATTTTTTTTCTATTCCATTTAACATGTCTTGACAATAGAGTACCTTTGGAGACTATACATGTATTGGCATGACGTAACATATGGCATTTTGTTACAACCATTGTATTCTAACATAATTAATCAGTTTAAATAAATAATAATGATAAATAATAAGGGTATTTACTCACTTGTTGCTGGAAATAAATAACAGTGATTCCTACATACAAGGAAGATCATTGCAACTAACAGAGTCTCATTAGCATTAGACAGATTGGCCATTTAATTAATTTTCACTAGGTTGTTGTCCTTAGGTGCCCTCCAGTTGGCTTCAACCTTTAGCGAGTTAGGCACAACAGAAAGAAACCTGCCTTGGTCACGTTCCATCCTCACAATTGTTCCTATTCCTGAGCCCATCTCATGGAGAGTCTTACTGTTTTCCACTGCTGCTCCACTTTACCAAACATGATGTCCTTTTCCAGGGACTAGTCTCTCCTGACAGTATGTCCAAAGTCTGTAAGATAAATTCTTCCCATCCGTGCCTCTAAGGAGCACTCTGGGCTTCCTTCCTCCAGTACAGATCAGTGTGTCCTTTTAGCAGCTCTTGTTACTTTCAACAGTCGTCTTCATTACCACAATTCAAATGCATCTATTCTATGGTCTTCCGTGTTAAATGTCCAACTATCACATGCGGATGTGGCAATGGAAAATACCATGACTAGGGTCAGGCACACCTTAGTCCACCAAAAGAAATCCTTGATTTTCAAGACTGTAAAGAAGTCTTGTGCATCTTTTGATCTTGTGACTGCTGCTTCTGTGAGCATTGATTGTGGTTCCATTTAAGACAAAATCCTCTCATTTACTATGGTATAGTGAAAATTGTAAGCAGTTAGCACAAAGTCATGTGGATCCGACATTGGTGAAAAAGTTCACAGCATTCCAGCAGGGCTCCAATAGGTCTCAAGATGGCCAGCAAGCAAGTAGGTGAAGGCAGAGAGAGAGAGAGCTCCACAGATCTATGTATCTCGGTCATACCTCAAAATGAGGTCACCAGGCTGCGACCTGATTGACAGGTTAAACTCTACCCCCACACTTTAAAATATCTTCAAGTTGACATGAAAATATGTAAATAGCTCACTCTGACACTCCGTATGGGTGAACACATGTACAATAGATATTATTACAAAAATTTGAGTAGCTATTTCTAAAATAGTTTTTTAATAGAAGAGAGTACAGTTAATTCAGTTTTTGTTCAAATACAAAATATTATATTTAGAAAAGTTAACTTCTCTGATCTATTCTAGGTCACCATTCTAGTACAATGGGGGTAGAATCTATGTCTGATAGCTTCTGGGCTTAATATAGCTTTTCAAGAGGCTCTTAACATAATCTTTTATGTGACTTTTAAATTGAAAGCTATCTAGATGGAGGAACACATGAAATAACCCAAAAGCTAATTTAAGAAATAGTAAAACAGGTGAAAATTCCAGGTCATAAGCTTGGGCCTAACAGAAAAATCAACAAACACATGCTTCAAGCATGACAATTGAAAGGACAGTTATGGAAAAATTGAGATACAAGAGAATCCTATCTGAGATTTAGGGGGAAAGTATGTGATGGTATCAAAGACCAACTATCATAATGATTGAGATCAATTTCCCAAACTTTAACTATACACCAACATCACTAAGTGAAATGCAAAATTTTAGTTTCTGAGCAAAGAATTCAGATAGGAGTTTTATAATGATAGAGTTAAATAGTCTTATCTCCATAATTATCATCTGAAATTCATTTGAAATATAACTGCCTAGTGTTTAATGGAATAGAAATAACATATTTTAAGCTGAAATATATTATATATAAAATATATTATATATATACAAACATATAAATATAGATATCTGCATAGATCTTCCTTGAGATAGCCTTAAGCATATGATGCTTAATCCATTGCATTTTCAAGATTCTTCTAAAACTTCAATCGACAATTATTTAACACTGGCTAGTAAGGAAATGAATCTACTATCTTTGGAAACCCACAAATGGCATAGCTACAACAATGTTTAAATGAACGAACAGAGGAAGACACAAGGAGTTAGTTAATTCTTATATTTCTGTTACTATAGGCATTGATTTCTTGTATGATAATTAGTTGGGTGACAATGACAACTAGTTGTGTGTGGAGTAGAACTCTGCTCCATTGGGTTTTCAGTGACAGATTTCTATGGAAGCTGATCACAAAGACTTTCTTTAAGTTTGTCTCTCGGTAAATTCACATTCCCAATCTTTTCTTAAGCAGCCAAGCATGTTAACACTTTGTTCCATCCAGGGATTTATTTTATGTTTCCAAAGATAAGAACATAAATAGGAGCATTCTAATGCATTCACAGTGAAACTGACAACATGCATTTTTTTATTTTAGTCCTTTTACATTAAAATATACATGATTGCCATTAAGATCATTAAAAAATATATAAATACCACATACTACTGTGTTTCCGTGTCTTCATTTTTAGCCATGTATCTATGCCTTGCTTTTTATTGGTGTACTGAATCTTCCAGTAAGTAGAATTTTCAAGAATGATCCTTATTGTAGCACATTTCTGAACATATCCCCATACTTGAACATCCTGCCCTTAAAATATGAATTTTAAAAGTAGGACCAATACAGATTATTTTATTTAGTGGTGGGATTATAAATTTCACTATCATTTTAGTAATTTAAAAATTATACAAATTTAAAAGATAAAAAATAAATATAAACTTAATTTCATGTGTGTAGTTCAAAATTAATACCCAAGCAGGTATGCTTGATATTAAAGAATAATCATATATGTGAATATTATAAGTATTATGAATAATTTATCAAATTGAAAATAAATCATACATATTAATCTATGACTTGTATTAAATTTTACAACAGATCTGTTTATAATTGCAAGTTTTTGTTGTTACTAAATAAAGATATATTAACATGAATCTTGCTAAGTAGCCATATGTATGTACTTTAGTCTTTTGTTAGCTATGCTTCTGTTATTCCCCAGTAAATCATAATAACAATTGTTAATTTTGAAAATTGAAATTTCACATATACAAAGATAGTTGGTGCAGAGGAATGATCTCGGAAGGAAAGCTATGGATAGAGGTATAAGCATAGGTGTGTCCATATATACATACATTAGTCCATAAAAATAGAGGTATTGGCTGATGTACATATATGTATATGGCAATACCCTGAGGTAGTGGACAAACTCTGAGCCTCTGCTCAAAACCTCCCTCAATATAAGAATGCTTTGTTCTAACAAACTGTCATTCTCCCAGTACATTACCTGAAGACAAATGGGTGCATGAACAAATGTGGTGAAGAAAGCAGATGGTGCCCTGCTATTAAAAGATACAGTGCCTGGGGTCTTAAAGGCTTGAAGTGAAACAAGCGGCCATCCAGCAGAGAAACAACAAGCCCATGTGGAAGAAAGATACCAGCCTGTGCAATCATGATGTGTCATTGGGACCAGGAAACAGACATCAGAAGACCCATAACAAGCAACAATCCATGACAAGACTTATTATTGAGAATGAGAGGGGTTGGAGCAAAGACCCAAAGCCCATCACATAGATAATGGAACTTCCCCCACAATAGGGGTCACAGGGAAAGGATGAGTCCACCAGGTCACAGTAAAGCACCTTTGAAACACACAATATTCTCCTGGTTCCTTGAGGCTTCCTCACACCCAACAATGATGATCTCAGTGCTGCTTCCCACTTCTTACTAGATTGGAGCAAGTACACTGTTATGGATAAGAGAAAAGAACTCGTGACACACCGAATCCAGGAGCAGGAATGGGAATAGCGATACCAGAAAAGTAGGGGAAAGGGGGGGACTGTTATAATGATCAATACATAACCACACACCCCTCAGGAGAAAAACAACAGAAATCATGAGGAAAGGGAGACAGCAGTTGGTGGGAGATATGAAAATATTAATTTACAATCTATAAAGGGGTCACAGAGTGAGGTAGCAAAGAAGGGGAAAACAGGGGAGCTGATATCAAGGGCTCAATAGAAAATAATTGTCTAGAAAATAGTGAGGTCACATATGTACAAATATGCCTGATAAAATTGATGTATATATTGTAATAAGAGCTGCAAGAGCCCCCAATAAAATGATCTTAAAATAATAATAATAATAATAGATAGGTTATGCAACTTTATTCAAAGTAAAATTTTAACCTTTTATCATCACTGGTATATTGGATAAGGCTGTGCGTAAATTGTTCTGCATCGTGATTCTCTAGTTATGATGGAGCCATGCCCTCATATGAGATTTCCAGTGAGCAAACAATCAGGTAAAAATGAATTTTCTCAGAGGTATTAATTGGATAGAAAATATATGAGTTCTCTGGAAAAATATCATTAGTTTTTGCATGCACTAGAAAATACATTAATCTATCATCACCTGATATTAAAGACTCCGAAAAATATTGAATGGGGTATGAATTATCCAAAGTAGATGGAAAGAATACACAGAGTCATAGTACGAAAATTATAATTTGTCCGCATCCTACCATTTCCCAATATACCGAATGATCAGGAACCAAGGGACCTGGAAGAAGAAGTTCACGCTGCACTGAGGTCATTAAACAAAATAAGGCTCAGGAATTGATGGAATATCACTTGGAATATTTAAATAAACTGATGAAGCACCCAGAGCACTCACTGGTTTATGCCAGGAACTTTGGAAAACAGCTGCTTGGTCAAAACTCTGAAAAAGATCTATGCTTGAACTCATTCTAAGGAAAGGTGCCCATCAGAATGCTCAAATTATGAAACAATATCATTAATATCACATGCAATTAAAATTTTGTGAAGATGATCAAAAACAGTTTCAACAGTACATTTAACAAGGAGCTACAAGAGGTTCAGGCCAGATTTTGAAGAGAACTTGGAACAAAGGATATCATTGCTGAAAGATGTTTACTTGTGCTTTATTGACTGTACCAAGGCATTCAACTGTGTGGATTATAACAAACTATACATAGGCTTGAGAAGAATGAGCATTCCAGAAGACTTCCTTGTGCTCACATTGATATTGTACATTCTCCAAGAGGCAATATGTGAACAGAACAAGGCAACATTGCATGGTTGAAAAATCGGGAAAAATGTACTTCAGGTTTGAGTCTTCTCATCACACTTATTCAATATGCATGCTGAACAAACCACCAGATAAATTGGAATATATGAAGAAGAATGTGGTATCAGGATAGATGAAAATCTTATTAACACTCTGTTTGATATGCAGATGTCAGAATCTTGCTTGTTGAAAGTGAGGTGGACTTGAAATACTTCCTAATAAAGATCCAGGACTGCAGCTTTCAGTATGGATTACATCTCCATGTAATGAAGACTTAAATCTTTACAACTAGACAAATAGGTAATATGATGATAAATGGAAAAACAATTAAACTTGTCAAATGTTTCATTTTTCTTGAATCCACCATTAATACAGATGGAAACAGCAGTCAAGAGATCAAACAATATTTTGCACTGGGTAAATCTGCTGCACAAGACCTCTTTAGACTCTTAAAAAACAGGTAGTAGCCTTCTTCTCTCCTCTGGTGCCTGTGAACCAGTTCCACAAGTGTCAGTGGCCAGACTCCACACTTCTTTCTATTGTGTAATTCTCCCACTTCTACTCAACTAGCGGATCCAGGGGGTCACCTAATGAGCATTTAAGGCTGCCCAAAGGCTCCCTTTAACATTCAGTCCTAGAGATGAGAGTTTCTTCATGATTCCAGAGTTTTTCAGCTTCAGGAGAAAACCGGTATTTCAAAATTTTAAAAGCCAAAATGGCTCCTTTATATTTTTCTTCAGTCTTTCAACAGCTCTAGTAGCAAGTGTTTTCAAAGGTAAATGTCCTAAGTAATCAAGGCACCACGGGTGGATTTTATCTTTTCTGAATTTTCTTTACAGACATTTCCTACTAACCCATTGTGATAGGTAGGTTTACTGTGCCGATCTGGCCAATTGGAACATGTGGGATTAATAAGGTCACAGTTTGATTGGAGGGCAAATAGATAGATGGCTTGGCAAGGCCATCCCCTCTTTCTCTTGTTCAGACCAGCATGCTGTTGCTTTAGCTAGTTCTCTGCCTCAACTTGTGAACTGCACTACCTGTGTGACAGACAACCCGTGGATCCTGTTGCTAGAACTTGAGATTCCTTTGAGTACTGCTTTGCCATGTTGCTGATGGGTACATTGTTTGAGCTTGAGGCTGTAGGATCCTGTCATTTTGCATTGCTTAAATTCTATACCCCGTCTGGGCCTGCTTCACAAAGCTCCTAAACTGCTGATTTTTGGTGACCTGCCCTGCTGCTTGCTGCCTGTGGTCAGACTGCCTGCATTGCCCTGGGGAAGACTCAGCTGTCTGCTTCCTTAACCTAGGACCAAGCAGCCGGAATGAGCTGAACAACTTCCAGTATATTAACTGTTCCACAGAAGTTAGTTGAACTGAGTCCTCTCTACTACTGCGTGGACTAATTGGCTGTTATTTTCCTTCCCGCTGTATATATCTATCCATACATCTGTCTCTATCTCTATCTATAAAATCATAAGTATCTGGTTTTGTTTCTCTAAAGAACCCTGTCTAACACACCCATTTAAGAGATCTAATTTACTGTCTGAAAGCAGTGAGTTTACAAACTCTCTCTAATTTTACTTCCCAATAATCATCATTCTCACAGATTATTATATCAATAGCAACAGGTATAAGAATTCCATATAATCATAGTATAGCCAGGTCCTAAATTATTAAACCATTCAAATTAAATTCTGTCTGATCTAAACACTTAAGGACGGGACTTCTGTCAGCCATTGTGACTAGGCAGTAAAGCGTGCTTCAGAGTAGTTCCAGAGGAATTTTGTAACCCCACCCAACATGCAGTTTAATACTGATTACCTCCATATGCACCATTTCAATTAGGAATGAACAAAGATAGCTTCTAAGAATTAGAATATTTGCTTTCTATGCCCTTTCCAGAAAACAACCGAGGAAACTCCATGGCCATAACTGACCTCTGGTTAGCCAAAGAAGAAAAACGACCATAGGACAGACATCAGAGAAGTCATCTTGCTCCATCTTCACAATTTGTTTCTTTAGTAGTCTACAACTCCCCAAGGGACTTATAGACTAATATCAGACTTATGGACTTGAGTTGGACTCGGCTGTAATGTCTTGATTTATAATTACTTCTTGCTATAAAGCTCTTACTAATGCCTATATGTGTTTATCTGGATTTGTTTCTCCAATCAATCATTTCTAACTGAAAAGTTAGCCTTTCAGTCTCATCAATGATTCTGTGGGATAAAAAGATAGTGTTCTACTACAGCAAAAATTTCAGTGAAGGAAATTCCATGGTCGTGTAGAGTTTCTATGAATAGGAATAACTTCAACACCATGCTGCAACATGTGCACTATAACAGTTTTAAGGCAGTTTGCCATTTCATAATTTTGTTTTAGAAATAATTATTACATTATTTCTGTAACACAATTATGTAAAAGTTGATTTTTTTCTATTTGGTGCAAATTTTAAAATAGTGTACTGTGAATTTATTTAAATGAATTGACATTAATCACTTGTACATTAAACATGCATCTTTGTATGCAAACACTTTAAATGGCTAAGTGCCAAGATATTTTAAAAATAAAAACCAATTTTATTCAGAAATGTTTCATTCATATTTGAAAATTATAAATTTTGTGTGCTTTACTATCATACATTATTCTCTCCTTGATAATTATTTGGAGCATATATCCATGTGTGGGTACATTTTTAGTTTCAGTACAATGTATTTTTCTAAACTAGGTTTTTCTTTCTTCATCAGTTCTTCCAGAACTATTAAGCACTTGTCTAATTACCAATTGGTTTAATTTAAATGCTAATAATTAGTTTTCCTTTTTTCAAATAATTTCTCTATTAAATTAATTTAGCTTTCCATAAACTTTTCAGAAATATCATGACAGAATTTGTCCTTCCATTTAGTGTTTAGTAATTTATGATTTCCATGGTTGCTTGTTCCCTTTTTGATACATCTAGGTGAATATTCTTTTTAGTTCTAAGAAAACAGGAAAATGTTTTTGCTGTATTTCTATTATTCTAAGGATAAGTTTCATCAATATATCATGTGACTATTTGTCTCGACCTGGAGAAGTAAAAGCATGTGTGTTTGTGTGTGTGGAATATTTATTGTTTCAACTAAAATTGACTACAAACAAAAAACAAATCTATTGGCATAGAGTTTGTAATTAATATTTTACTATTTTTAAATTATTTTAAATTATATACATTTTCTAATCCAATGCTAACTTGTCTCTTAATGCATATATTCTTTACTCTTTGAACTTTCTAATTATATAGCCCTATTAAATGAACTGAAAATATTTAAACCCTTCCTTTGGAATGAGAAAACATTTTCTCAAAAAAAAACCTTCAGCATAAGAAATGCATTTTGTCATACAATGAAAATAATTCAAGCAATATTTTTTCAACATCTAGTCCAATGTTTATTTGACAACATGTGATAAGTTAGACACATTAAAGAAAGTAGTAAATGTCTTAATTTAACTACAATATAGCTATGCTATCATGAGTCCTCAACCTTACTGATATACCATCCATCTATCAGGAAACTTGAAGCACCATGGGTAAAGTTCAATACATTTCAGATACGAAAGGAAATATGAAGTAGTGAGAGGACAAGTACAAGTTACAAAACAGAATGAATATTGTTTTCTGTCACTAAGAAATAAGCCATAAGTACAATATGAGTTTTATGACATAAGCTAAAAACAAAAAAGATTTTCAAATTAGTCATCAATGTTTCTTCAGGTATATGGGGCAATGAAATATAATCCTGAAGAAAGATTTATACAAAAGTCTCTTAAAATATTAGAGGGTTGCTGGCAATAGTAATGTTTTTAATAATATCATAAAAATCCCATTCAAGTGAAAGACAGGACAAAGGAATATGCCACACATTCTGCTCTGTCACCAAGTGATTTCTTTTTCTGCCACAACATACTTATAAGCCATCATAAATACTCATCACTTAGCTAAAGAAGGGATGGTTACCCGGGGGTGGAAATTATAACTAGGTCTTGATTGAAAAAAGATTGTCTGATAAAGGAAGTAAGAGAAGCTTTAAAAATACAAAAATGATGCCGGTTATCACCTTGTTAGCTTTCCATTATTGTTTCCATTTTGATAGATATATAACTATTCTGAGCCATCAAGCATACATTCCGTGTCTAAATAATGTGTTAAAAATAGCCTAACCATATTTCAAAACTTGTTGTGACACCATGGACACTGACAGGCACACTTATCGTAGCTTATTTAAACTAAATCAAGGCAAAGCAGGATGGGTATAACAAGTAGGCTTTTCAAACTAATAGAGCCCATCATTTCATGTAACTTCCCTCATTTCAGAGAATCCGTGAATACATTTGAATATATTTGCCAACCAAGCAAGCAAATTCTGAATTTCCCATGTCCTACTGGGTAGGAGGTGGTAAAAGAGATTTGTGTTATTGTTTTGCTTTGTTTTCAGCTGTGAAATAAAGCACATAGATGAAGAGAAGAACTTCCATATACATAGTATACTTCTTGATTTTAGCTTGATTTCAACAACATGCACTCTCAATAAAATAAGCCACAGACTTCAGATATAGATATGATGACCTAGAGAGGTTTTTCATAATAACATGGTAAACTGGGGAGCCAGTTGTTTCTAATAATAATAATAATAATGAAAAAAATAATAAGATAGAATTATTCTATATGGTTATAATTCATATTTATAAAGACAATTCGATTTAGCAAAGAGTTCCAATATTTGTGAGCCTGTTGCAGGTTTGGGTAAAAGAAGAACACACCAACGTCCAATTAGAATTATGTGAAGTCTTTATTGTATATCCAACTGGCTCCAGACTGAGGGATGGGAACATTCAAAGAAATGATCCACCAGACTGCAGTGACTAGCTTTCAGGCAGATAGAATGCAGAAAGCAGGAGACAAACCAAATATATATATAATCTCGCAGGAAAAAAAACATATATATATATACACACACACACATATATATATATATACCCTTGATCTATACTCTCATTCTGAATTACTGCTCCAGCTTGCCCTCCTAGCAGGGATGCAAAACATTCCTATCCCTGGGAGAAAGACTCTTAGCTCCTCTTGATAAGGAGAGATGGGTAGTTTATAAAAGAATTGGCCTAAGGGTACTTAGGAACCTGCATTCCATTGTGATGTTAAGACAGATTATTGCAGGCCTAGCAGAAGCTGCTCAGAGGGGGCAGGGAAGATGCCTTCAAGGAAAAGTATTCTCCTGAGAATTCTGCTTAAATGTGGTGCTATGAGCTTATCTATTTAAAGCCAAATACAATTATCTATAAAAAATTATTATATATCTACTCAGTTGGCTCCAAGGAATGTGAAAGTTGGATATTGAATAAAGAAGAAACTGGAAGAATCGATGCACTTGGATTCTGATGCAGTTGAAAAAACTTGAAAGTACCATGGGCTTCCAAAAGAACAAGTAAGTCTCTTTTTGAAGAAATACACTCAGATTGCTTCTGAGAAGCAACAATGGTGAGCTTTATATATGTAAGCATCGGGAGACATTATTATCACAAAATGGATTACCCAGTTGTAGAAATGTGCAAGTGCAAGCATGGGCAGATTCCAAGACCTTGGGTCAGATGTTGGGCTGGAGACATCTTCTGACTTTGGTAGCTGTGGGAGTTGATGAACTCAAGAATGGTAGGAAGAACACAGGCTGGTGAATTCAAGGGTGAAAAGCCCAAGGCCAGCATATTAGGCTTGTGTGTGCAGGGTCTACTGAATACAAGGTCAGCAGGTTAGGTATCAGGCCTGTCAAGACTCCCGGGAACCATAGGCAATTTGGTAGTCCTTGATCAAGTCCAGAGAACCAAAGGTTGAGGAGCCAGATCTAGACCCAGCAAAACAAAACAAACAAACAAGTTGCCCACAGCTTACAATTATATTTGGAAAATGCCACATCCCTGAAGCCATTAATTCCATCAGAACTATGACCTGAATTAAGGTATTTGTTGCATTCCATGCTAATCTCACCCCTTTATGAAGGCTGTGATTACATTGTCTTGGACCATACCTTAAAGGTTAGTTAGTACATGTCAAATGCCAAACCATTGAGAATCCTGGCCAAGCCAATATGATACAAAACCTTGAATATGCATATGCCATGATTTAGGATTATAATTTTATCTTCTATGCAGTATAAATTGGAACAATAGTAAATGGAATAAAGCTGCATATTCATTCATTCAATAGATTCTTACTGACTGTCTTCAATATACCAGGCACATTATAAATTATGGGCATTCTACAGCATATACAATCAATAATATTTCTGTTTCTGATGTTCATTTAGGAAAAAGTCATTGTAAAGATGACTAAAATTCTCAAACTAGACCAATAGTTAACATCATGATAAATGGAGAAAAGGTTTTGTCTTGCTTGGATCTGTTGTATGTTGAAGAGACAAGAACGACTAAACTCAAAAAAAATCAATGCAACAGAAATTTATTGTGTGCCTGTGCGGGGTCTAGCCCTTCCTCAGAAGAGTGCCCTTGAGCAGCATGACTGATGTTCTTTTATACCTTCATGAAAGGAAGCAGTTTTAGCTGTGAAAGCAAGCAGCTACAGAAGCAGATCTTACAGTTAGCTCTTATCTGAAAGCCTCTGGTCACAATGCCCTCTGGCCCCATTGTGGTTAAGCAAATGTTACTAAGTTTAGATTTCCCAAGCATCTGAGTCATTTATGAGAACTACCCCACCCCCCTTCTTGTATGACTTTTAAATACAAAATGGCTTTGCATAGGCTATGTCCCACAGATCAACAACCAATACTCATGGAAGCAGCAATTAAGAGCTCAAAAGATGTACTGCTTCAGATAATCTGCTTCACAAGACCTCTTTACAGTATTGAAGAGCAATGATGTTACTTTGAGGACTAAAGTCCTTGACCTAAGCCATGGTATTTCCTATTGCCTCAGATGCAGGTAGCAAATTTGGACATTTGTCCGTGGGGGGTGGGGGGTGGTGGAGGAGGGAGGTCAGATGCTCACAGGCATCTTCCTGAAAGCAGTCCCTGCCAGACTGCTGTCTCCCCACACCACAGGGGTGGGGGCCTGCGACCATTAGCTTGGTTCCTGTAGGTGGAATTCACACCCCACTGATAATGGTCTCTAGCAGTTGAGCCAGGGAACATGCCAAACCGATCTGTGGCATCGAAGGTTAGGCTGCCATCCTGTATCTAGGATCCGCCCATCTTGTCACATGTATACCCCCAATCCCTCCTCTTCCTATTGCGTGTATTTCCCTAGACCACCCCCTCTCATTACTGTACCTAGAACACAACCCCTTCCTGTGATGTATGTCCTCACCTGTAATTGGGGGTCTTGCATGTCCCCAGAGAAGATAAAAGCCTGGGCTAGCATTAAATCTCTCTCTCTCCCTCCACGTGGACCACCAAGCGGGGCTGAGGTGAGCACGCTACCATGAATTGTGTCTGACTCCATTTATTTCAATACTTCTATCTCTCATGCGCTCTATAACTTTACTATAATCTTGACTTATTATCGCTGTACAGTTGTGCCTACCGGACCCGTAATGATGTGTTAGGGGCTGGCTTCCCCTGACAGACATTGAATAAGAAAAATCAAAAGGAGGATCAATGCATTTGAATGGTGCTGCTGGAGAACAATACTGAAAGTTCCATGGACTTCTAAAAGGCAAACCTGTCAATCAGTACTAGAAAAAAATCAGACTATAGTGCTGCTCCTTCAGGAGCCCTGGTGGTGTAGGTTATGAGTTAGGCTACATTCTACATGGTCGGCAGTTTGAAACCACTAGGGAGAAAGACTTGACTTTCTGCTCGTGCAAACAGTTAGTCCTGGAAATCCACAGCAGGTTACTGTGAGTCAGTGTTGACTCCATGGCAGTGGGAGTGCTCCCTGGAAGCTCCCTGGATGTGGAACTTCATCTTACATATTTGGGACACGTTGTCATTAGAGACCAGGCCCTGGAGAAGGATATCTTGCTCGGTTGAGTGCAGGACAATGAAGGAGGAGGCATCCCTCTAGGAGACGGATTAACACAATAGCTGCATCAGTGGGCTCAGACAAGACAACTGTGAGATGGGCCAGGACCTTGCAGTGAGTGCTTCCTTTTATTGTGATAAGATAACTATAGGTCAGTGGAGACTCTGTGGTACCTAACAACAACAACTGTAGTAGATTGTTCTAGAAAATCTAAATTCAGAGCTTTTCCTATCCAAGGTTTTGAAATTAAGCTTAATATGAGCCATAAACACAACTTTTTAATATTTAACTGGTTTTATGTTAAAACAAATTAAAAGGGAAAACTATAAGTGCCATCTATTTTCTTTTAGGATAATTTTAAGACTTTTTATTCTGATATAAGTGAAAAAGAAAAATATGTTTTAATTTATTAAAAAGCTACAATAATTAATATAAAGAAAACAACATCAAAATGTTAAATATATCTCTCAGTATGTCATTGGAAAACCTTGCATACTGCATAAGAATCAGAGCAGAGGTGCATTTAACATTTAGCTGGATGATTTAGGAAATAGGACTGAGGTCATTTTGTTATGTGCTCTTGCTTCTTCATTTCTCAGGAGGTTATATTCGGGAGTCTTGACCACAGCTGGAGCATGCATTTAAGCTATGTCGTGATTCATGCTAACCGTCAGTGACCCTTGTATAAACTTGAAAGCCGGTGTTCAGGCACTTTTTTCGCTTTGAGCTAAAGCAATGGCTCTCAACCTTCCTAATGTCGTGACCCTTTCATACAGTTCCTCATGTGGTGGTGACCCCCCAACCATAAAATCATTTTCGTTGTTACTCCATAACTGTAATTTTGCTACTGTTATGGATCCGGCGACCCCTGTGAAAAGGCGACCCACAGGTTGAAAACTACTGAGCTAAAGGAAAGACTTGATGTTAGCAGACTTCCCCTGTAACCATCAAACCCTTGGACATAAGTAGATAACAGCTAGCGAATAGAATGTTTGAAATATTTCAATGGAAGTCTTGATACAAGACCTTGCATAAAGTCTGCTCAGCAGCCTTCAGGAAATGTTTATGATAATTACCTTGTAATTACACTGTAAAATCTCTTTTGCATTCTTCCTAAGCACTTCCAATAACCCACATTCATGCTTTCACCAATTACTATAAAGTTCTTGACTACAGCCATCCTGTCTCCTGATCATGTCATTCAGAATTGGAAAACTGGAATCTAGTTTTTGTTACCACCTTGTGTCTGTTCTCAAGAAGCAGCCCCCTAACGCCCCCTGAGATTTATAATTTTCACTCTGCGTGGACTAACATCTCCCCATTCAAATGATTCTTGTGTTTTGAAGAAAAGCCTTTGTCTCCCTCTCACAGGGTTGAAGAGGTTTAGTAGAGGGCAATATGAATATTAATTTGTCACTCTAGTGAAAACAACTGCCTTTCCTTATATTTCCTTGCTTGCCCATTTGTTGCTCTACGTTCCTAGAAAGAGCTATTCCACTTAAGGTAATTAAGCTTAAAAAAAATTTCTGTTCAAATTTCTGAGGGATTTTATAATTTTAGGAACATTAAACCTGTGTACATTGTTTATTTGAATAAGCTAAAGCTTTAAATAATAATTGAATTTATTGAAGAAAGCATGTAAAGATTGAAGTATATAAAAACTGAAGAAATAATTGAAGAAAGTATATAAAGAATTACAGGTGTGTTGGAGAAGAAGATTTCTCAAACCCAAATAATTATTATTGGCATTTAATTTTCACCCTAACACTTGCAAGGGAAACTTTTTGAAAACAATGTTGGCACCTACAAATTTGTGCTTCTCTCTTGTATTTCATTTAAGAATAATTTAATGCAATTATTTGCTTAGAATGTACTGTAAATTCTTTTGGCATAAAAAACCCCCCAGAATATTTAGAAGTTCCTTTAACATCTGTTTTTAAAATCTACTGTTGATGAGTCAATTCTGCCCTTAGTGACCCCACAGCACAAGATATAACTGTTCCATAAGGGTTCTGAGACTATACATCTTTATAGAAACAGACTGCTTCATCTTTCTCCCTCAGAGTGACTCATGGAATCAAACCAGATGGTGGGCTCACATTGTATACCGTTCAGTGAGAAATGATGTCAGAAGGAATTCAGTAAAAAGCAATGCTCTGATCGCAGACTCAAGATGAACAGAAGTATATATCAATTCCCTCCAACAATTATAGAAAAGTCTAGAAAAATAGAATTAACAAAGAAAAAGAGGTGCAAATATAGAACTCTGGGAAGCAGCCCAACAGTTAAAACAGTAGACCATGTCATGGATTTAACTGTGTTTCCCCAAAATATTTGTGAACTAGAATGGTTCATGATTCTCACTCCGTGGCTTGGCTATTATGTAGTGATACAATTTTTAAGATATAGAATACTGCCCAATAATATGATCTGAATTGACAAGCCATTTAACAGAAAAATCATGAGGTTAGGGTGTTGTCAGGTGGCTTCCAATTAGCCTTCACAGTGGCCCTCTGTGCACTGTAATCAAACACTGGTTAGTCCTGCTCCATCCTCACAACTGTTGCTATCTTTGAGCAACCCCCGTGACACCAGTTTCCATCAAGTACCTTCCTACTTTTTACCGAATCTCTACTTTAGAAAGCATGATATGATATTCCAGGGATTGGTCTCTTCTGAAAATAATTCCAAATCAATGAGAATCTGGCTTACTTACCATCCCTAATGTTAAGGAACATTTGTGCTGAATATCATCCAAGATAGATTTGTTTGTTTTTCTGGTAGTACATGGTATTTTTAATATTCGTCATCAACACCTTAATCCCAAACTATCAATTCTTCTGTGATTTTAAGTATTATTGTCCAGCTTAAAAAAACAAACAAACTCATTACCATTAATTAAGGCCCACTGATATTGACTCTAGAACAGGGAAGAACTGTCCCTGTGACTTTCTAAGATGATAAGTGTTTATGAGAGTAGAAACACTAATTAGTAGAAACTCTAATCTTCTGTTAATGTATCATGATTTTCTCTATTGATTTTGTTATGAATATGCTCTTTACATTGAGTTGTAATCAATACTCAAGACTATGGTTTTTGATCTTCATCACTAAATATTCCAAGTCTTCTTTGTTGTATCATCTTCATATGACAAACTGTAATCAAGTCTTCCTCCAATTGTGACACTGAGTTGCTCTTTATATAGTCCAGATTTTACATCGTTTTCTCAGCATACAGAATAAATAGGTGTGATGAAAGAATGTAAGCTTGAAGAAGAACTTTCCTGATTTAACCCATGCAGTATTCCCTTGTTTTATATATGTGCAGGGCCCAGGTAAGAATAGTTAAATATTCTGCAATTGCCATACTCAGTATTATTCAGAGTTATGGTACCTGGAGTCCAATGCCTTTTCTTACTTGATAAAATGAAACTCGCCATTCCTGTTATTGTCTGCTTTCGGTTAAGCTCCATTCGACATTTGCAGGCTTGGCCATCCTTCCATAACCTCTCCTGACTCTAATTTGGGACTCGGGGAACTGCCTGGAAAAGCACTGCTGCAACTCCTTTTGAATTATCTTCAACAAAATCCTTCTTGTATGTATTATTAATGATATTGTCCAATAATTCTTGCATAAGATTGAGTCACCATTCTTTGGACTATACACATACGGGGATCTCCTGCAGTTGGTTGTCCAGGTAGCTGTTGGGTAAATTTCTTGATGTTGACTAATGAATGATTTTAGCACTACATCAGTTTATTGAAACATTCTAATTGGTACCCATCAACGCTTGGGACCTTGTTTTTAACTAATACCTTCTGTACAGCTTGGATTTCTTCCTTCAGTTCTACTGTTGACCATATGATGCCTCTTGCAATGGATGAAGAACAGCTGTTCTTTTGGGTACCGTGACTCTGGGGACTTCTTCCTTCTTTTTTTGATGCTTCTTATGTGATTCACTAATTTACCTGTATACACCTTCAAAATTATAATACAAGGCTTGATTTTTTTTTCTTTCACTTCATTCAGCTTGAGAAATGCTGAGCTAGTTCTCTTTTGGCTTTTTAATATGCAGGCTCTGTACATTTCATCATATTTTACATTTTATTCAAAAGCTGCTCTTTGAAATTTTCCATTAAATGATTTTAATTCATTTTTTTCTTGAATTTGCTTTAAGAATACTATTATCAAGATCAAATTTCAGAATATCTTCTGGCATCCATTTTGTTTATTTCTTTCCTGTCTTTTTATTGCTTTTTTGCTTTCTTCACATATGATATTCTTAATATCATCTGTGATAGACAAAGGACCTTTGTAACTATTACCCAAGCAGGCTTGGCTTTATTATGGGTCCACTGACCTGTGAAGCAAAAGTAAATACAAGGATATTATGAAGCAGAACTGCCTCTACTTAATGCATCCGGCTAGAACTCCCTGGGGCCGCAATAGATAAGGTCATGATCCCCTAGGTTGCAAAGAGTAAGCCTACACACAATTGATATTACAAGGAGTTAGATTTTCACCCATCAATCTGGAGTGTGGGGCTGCCATTCATGAATACTGTGTGGTAAATCAGGATCTTCCATCCAAAGCAGAGGATATGAGTAAGTCTTAACGTTAGGACTTAGAGACTGGCACACAATAGCAATAGTAGTCTTGGGCTCCCTAAAGATGAGAGAAAGAGATTGCCTTCCCTTTGGGCCTCGAAGTTATAGCTGAGGCTCAGTGCCCTCATGACTTCACCCAGATTCCACAAAGCATGACAAATACCTATCAAAGACCAGAAGTATATTTCAAGCCCTGAAAGTGAATCCAAGCTCATTTTCTAGGTTTTTTTTTTTTTTTACGTTTCAGGCCCATTATGCCTACTTTCCTTCTAAATTATTCCATTTTGTGGTAATGTATATGTTGTGAATATTCTACCAGTGTCCTATTGAAGAAGATAACTTATATTCTAGATCTATAATCTAAGAGAGATTTTTTCAAATTACAGAATTTGGACTTGAAGGCCTTTATGATTTGATGATACACTAAAATGGAAGAGTTTGATATATGTGGGAAAAGATTAAAAAGACAGAGTGAAATAATGTGAATTGAATTGTATTCCCCAAATATCTGTATTCACTTGGCTGTCCTGTATTATCAGTGGTTTGTCAGTTATGTATTATAATTTGGCATTTATGTAATAATACTTCAGAATATGATACCCTGTGATAAATGATTCCAAACTCATAGAAAAGAGTATTGAAAGCTCAGAATAACATGAGGATTTTATCTGAATACTCAGTTCAGAATACACGTTCATCCAATAAACAAACATGTATTTGTATTACAGAGATCATTAAAGAATGCAAGAAAAGTTGACATAATTAAATGAAGAATATTGTTAAATGGAAGTTACCATTGAGTAAATAATAATGGGAAAAAGGAAAGCGCTTTTAAGCAACAGCGTTAGTCATGTTCAATGCAATCCCCTCAGTATGAGAATATGACCACAGAGGTGGTGAAGACTCCTTTCATTAAAGTAGTTATTAACATATACAAATAAGGGGTAATCTATGGAATATGAACATTAGCAGGCACACCCCCTTGTTAATTACTCTTCTAGGAAAGTGTTGATTTAGGGTGATCTTAGAGCAATGTAGCATTACAACAAATGATTGATCTTCTCCATCTCCCTAGCTGCTATATTGACCCTAGCTGAGGTTAGGCACCCTCTGTCCAAGTGGTCTTTGAGAGATTTAACCAAAGGGGTGATATATGGTTTATAGGCACTATACAGGCCCAGAGCCTCAATGCTTGGGAGACTAGATTAGAAGATGACAAGATCTGAGAGGAGAAGCTTGTCTGTGTCTTGATGTTCAGCCTTATTATAGTGGACTCATAAAGAATCTATCCTTTAGTGATTCATGAACATCATTCAGCATAATAGTTTACAGGTACATGCATGTAATGGGATTTTTAATGGTTTCATCATTGTTTTTGGAATGTGTAGTGTTCTATTGAGTGCATGTGCCATAATTTCTTTTTCCAATCTTCTTCTAATGGTTTTGTGGACTGTTTCCAGCTTCTTGTTAGTTATAGCGCCTGAAATGTTCTTCTTGAGAAGGAATGTGATACTATTGCTGTTGACTTTGTCATGTTGGCTTCCTAAACATATGATAATTCAACTCAAATGACACATATCAGACTCTTACAGCTCACTAATGCCTAGGACATTATCTTTATGCATTCAGTTTCATTTTTGACAAATGTAAATTTTCTAGATCCATACTTTCATATACTATGTATTTTATCAATGGTTGTTTGAAAGTCTTCTACTGGAAATGGGTAGCTATATAGACAAATTTGTATAGACCTATATGAAAAATATATCAACAAACAATAGTTTCATGATTTGATATTTTCAGTCTATAATTTATAGCGTTAGCTTTTGACATATCTTCACATATTAGTCCAGTATTATAAATAGAAGAAGCAGAAATAATTTAAGATTTAATGAGATAGAAATGAGATGAAATAAAGGTGTGGAATTCATTAAGGAGCCATAAAGTGGTGAAATTAACTGAAAGGTTGATGATTGTAAACCAGCAGTTTCTCTGCAGGAGAAAAAAAATCTACCAATTTGTTCTGTAAGAATTGCAACTGAAGGAGGAGGCAAGATGCCATCCAGGTAGAATAACTGCCAGTACTCCTGTTGTTAGATCAAAAAATTAAGAGGTAAGGAGGTGACTAGTGGGAGGCTGGGTACTAAAAATAGATTCATTGTACTAGGGTCTGGTTCATACCTACCTCCCCCTGTGATTTTCAAACATGGAACAATTCTAAAACTCACTGAAATGCTTTAGGTCCACCTCATCTCCCTGTGGCCTCCACTAATCCATCACCAGATCCAGCAGGATGGTATCTGCCACCCCTTCCTAAGCCCAAATTTGGAGACTCGCAGCCTGGAGTAATTTTTCCAGGCTGCCGTATAAAGGTGGTCATTATACCAGGCTTTCTCCTTACCCACCCGGGAACATAGTGACTACATCAGCAATCCCCTTTCCCCTCTCCCAGCTTTGTGCCTGCCAGCATGGCTAATGATAGCTAATTAGTCACTAATTTGCAGCAATTGAGGAGCCCCTGGGATATTTACCCAACATATAGCTGTGCAGGAGAACTAGGAGTGACACAGTAGTGCAGCCAGGGGAGAATTCAGATCCAGTCGGCCCCCAAAGCACTCAGCCACTCTTTCCTCCCTTCCCTGGAGACAGCGCAGCACAGCCCGGATGCCAGGGCACACAACAAGCACATTATAAAATAACAGAAAACCATTTTTTAAAAAATAAAATGCTTATAATTCCAAACTATGTTCCTTTTCTTAACTTTCAATGTAAGCAGCCAGAAAACTGGTCCTGGTCTGTGACCATTTTAGCATAACAAGAGAGGCAGACCCCTGATCCCCAGAGGACCACTTGGGATTTTAAATAACAAAACAGGAAGAGGCTAGGGCTGAAGTCACAGCCCAGGCACCAAACTGGCCCTCACAGTTTGGGTGCCAAAAAGAGTCTAAAAAACGGAAAATAGAGGCCAGACAGCCCTGAACAGACACGTGCTCACACTGGAGGCCTGCCCCAACCTGGCCCAGTGACATATGTTCAGTTGCCAGCCTCAGCACAACCTCAGAGGCCACACACCACCTCCAGGCACTAAGTTGTCATGGTACTTCACCTACACTGCAGTCTGACCCACCACTCCAGCAGGCCACAGGTGGTCCCCAAGTCCACACTCACCAGTCACACAGGGAAAGTGCTCAGGGCCCCTGAGTCTCCTAGGAACATAGTGCCCAGATTTTTCCAAGACAGCATGCAGACAGCAGCGTACTTCAACACCCTCGATGAGAAAACAAGAAAAACAAAATGCAACTGTGGAAAAAAATCCTAAACCCAATGACACTCATAGAAGAAATAGAGGTTGATCTGCAATGAAACAAAACCTTTAGACTGCTGCTTTGAGTAACACAGGATATGAGGGAAGCAATGCAGAATAAGGATAAAATGATATAGGAGAGGAAGTTCACTATAAAGGGCATAAAGTCCCCAAATTAAAGGAAAAAACAAGAACCAAGAAATGAGGTAACAGAAGCAAAACGCAAGATAACAGACTTCACAGATTAGAAAAGGCAGAGGATAATACCAGTGATTTCAAGAACAATCAGGCAAACTTTAATAAATAGGAAAGACAGTAAAACAAATTAATCAAAGAGGTGGTAGAAAACCTGACATCAATTACAGATGCTATGAAGGGAACAATATTCAAATAATTGGTCTTCCAGAACAAGACTCAAAGAAGCCCACAGCTATATTAGCAAGAGAATTCCTTGAAGTAAAATTCCCCACTTTAATGAAAGAGGATTGGACACTGATACAGAAAGCAGAGAGGACACAAATTAGGCTAAACTCCAGGAAGAACTCACCAAGGCACATCAAAGTTAAATTATCCAAATCTGAGGGAAAAAAAGAGAAGATTTTAAGAGCATCAAGAGAAAAAAAGGCAGTCACATACAATGGTGCTAAGATAAAAAAGTGCTCAGACCTCTGAGCAGATACCAGGAAGAGAAAGAGAGAGTGGAATAACATTTTCCAAAAGCTAAAAAAAAAAAATCTTAAACAAAATATATAACAGCCCCAAATCCTCTATCCTGCCAAACTACTAAGTTATAGGGTGAGGTAGGAATCTTCCCAGACAAATAAGACATCCAACCCTGTGGAAAACTCTTGCTTACTCACTGTGATCAGAAGACCAACATCCACCAAGCACAAGCAGGAGACCATCATATAGCTCAACTCCACCTAGAAGTCAATGTGCTGAAATAACACTGGTAAAATGTTGGGAAAAGAAGGCAAGAATGAACCCCCCCCTCACACACACACAGATAAACACACAATGATATGACGGGAGTAAGGAAAACACCCAACAAAAAAGGTATGAAATGACAGCAATGAAGCCACAGACAGGATATTAATGGTGAATGTCATTGGCCTGAATTAACCCAATAAAAAATAAAGACTAGCAGACTGGCTCAGGAAACATAGCCCATCAATATGTTGCCTGTAAGAAACACATCTTTAGTTTGCATACAAAAATGGAGTAAGAATAAAAGGCTGGTGGAAAATAAAACAGACAAATGCAAATGGCAACTTATGCACGGCAATGCATAATGCAAATGGCAAACAGGGTTTGCAATCCTTATCTCCTAACAATATTGATCTCAAGGTAAAAACCATAATGAGACAAAGATAAGTACTATATAATGCTCAAAAGATCAGTAGACCAGAAATCAGGAAGCATAATAAATGTATACATGCATATATTAGTCTGGGTACAGTAGAGAAACAAATCTACAGAAACTCATATGTATAGGAGAGAGTTTTATATAAAGGTTAAGTGCGCATCAAGGAAACATCCCAACCCAGTGCTGCCCAAGCCCACAAGACCAACATTAACCTATGTATCCAACACCATTCCACAAAGTCCTCCATCATCTCACAATACAAACACAATGATGCTGACTGCAGGAGGAAAGCCAAGTTAGTTAATGTGTAAGCATCTCAGCACTGGCAGGGGTCTCTATATGGCTGCTCCAGTACCCAGGGCTGCATCAGAGTAGTTCCATGTGTCTTCTCTTCAGGGATGTCTTGCGGGAAGTGAGCCTTGCAAGCTAAAGGTGGGAACTGGCTAAGGGAGCTGCATCCTGGTCCAATCATCAGATGGTCCAACCATCAGGAAGCAAGAGACCCGAGAACTAGAAAGACGAGACTCACTGAGCCATTTATCCCTCTACCCTTCAACTAACTGCACATGTGTTTGTCGGTCAGGTTGGCACAATGAACTAACTACCTAGGTGCATAACAAGAGACCCTTTAAATTAATTTTAAAAACTATGCAAAAGTAGAAAAATGAAACTATCATCTCAACAATCATAGTAGGTGACTTTAATACACTGCTATCAGAGAATGATAGATCATGTGAAAGAAGCTCAGCAAAGAGACTACAGAGCTAAACAATTAGGCAACTGAATGTGATAGACATTTATAGTGTTCGGCATCCAAATACAAAAAAAAAGAAACACGTTATTTTCAAACACGCATGGCCCATTTTTGAAAATAGACCACATCTTGGGACATGGACAAATACCTGGAAAAACAATCCTCCCTAGATTATTATAAATAGAGGTAAAGAACCACACCCATATCAAAAGAAGAAATAGATATAGTTATCAAGAAACTACCAATGGAAAAAAAAACTCCCAGACAAGACAGCTTCACAGGAGAATTCTACCAAACCTTTGGGGGATAGCTGACAATCAATCCTCCACAAATTATTATAGAGCATAGAAAAAGATAGTAAATTCCCAAACCCATTCAACAAAGTCAGTATAACTTTGGTACCCAAAAAGAGGAAGGATCACAGAGGAATAGAGAACTACAGACCGATATCTATAATGAAAATAGATGCAAAAATCCTTAACAAAATAATGACAAATAGACTAAAAAGGTAAACAAAACTTAGAAGCCATCATGATCAGGTGGGAATAATTCAAGGGATGCAAGAATGATTTAATATCCGAAAGTCCATCAATATTATTCACCACATTGATAAGAAAAAGGATAAGAATCCCATGATATCTGTGTTAGGGTTTCTAGCGAAACAAACAAGGATATGATGATGATGATAGATAGATAGATAGATAGATAGATAGATAGATAGATAGATAGATAGATAGATACAGTATGAAGGGATATAACAGCTATTTAGTCCACACAGCAGTACAGAGGACTCAGTTCCACTCACTTCTGTGGAACATTTAATATACTGGAAATCCTTCAATTCGCAAGGGCTGCTGGGTCCAAGGACATGGAAGCAGACAGCTGAGTCTTCTCTAATGCAATGCAGGCTGTCCAGTCACAGGCAGCAAACAGCAGGGCAGGTCACCAATGCCAGCAGCTCAGGAGCTTAGCGAGGCAGGCCTGGGTAGGATATTGAACTCAAGCAATGCAAGAGAACAGGATCCTGCAGCCTCAGGCTCAAGTGATGTATACCAGCAGTGTATACCAGATGCAGTTCTTGAAGGAACTTCAATCTCTAGTGACAGGATTCACGGGTTTGTTGTCACACAGGTAGTGTAGCTCACAAGTTGAGGCAGAGAATTAGCTAAAGCAGAAGCATGGTCCGATCAGGGAGTAAGACAGAGATGGGTGGGACTTGCTGGGCCATTTATCTCTTTGCCATTTAATCAAACTGCAACCTTATTAATTCCACATGTTCCTATTGGTCAGGTTGGCACAATAAACCTACCTATCACAATATTGATAGACACAGAAAAGCATTTGACAAAATCCAAAATGCATTTCTAATTAAGAGACTCAAACATAGGAATAGAAGGGTTATTTCTCAAGTTAACACAAGCTATTTATTAAAAGCCTATAGCCAACAACATAGTCAATGGAGAAAAGATCAAATAATCGCACTGAAAATGGAACCAAAGAATGATACCTCTTGTCCTCAATTCTTTTCAACATTGTACTGGTGGTCCTAGCTAACAACATAAGACAGTGGAAGGACATTAAATTAAGATATCTGAGAGATATATGAAACTATGACTATTTTTAGGTGACATGATTCTATACATTGAAAATCCAAAAGCTCCACAACAAGAGAACTGTGTGCTAAAGGAATACAGAAGAGTGGCAGGATACAAGAGCAACAAACAGAAGTCCATTGGTTTGCTACATACATCAGATGAGACCAATAAAGAGGTGATCAAGAAGGCAGTACCCTTCACCAATGCCAAGAACAAACAAATATCTAGGGATATATCTAACAAAAAACAAAAAGAAAAAATGCATATACTCGAAAAGCTTCAGAACCCTACTACAGGAAACGAAGAGACCTCCACAAAGGTAAGAATATCCCGTGCTCATGGATAGGAAGATTCAATATAGTAAAAATGTCAATTTTACCCAAGGCACTATATTAGTTTAAGCTATTCTGATTCAAATACCAACAACTTCATCAATGATTTGGGAAACCTGAACACCAATTTCATATGGAGAGGAAAGAATCCCCAAATTAGCAGAGAACTCCTCAAGAAGAAGGACAAAATTGGAGGTCTTGCTTTTATCTTACTTTACCACCTACTATTCAGCTACACTGTTCACAACAACATTGTACTGATATAATGACTAATTCCCAGACCAATGGAAAAGAACAGAAAACCCAGAAATAAAACCATCAGCTTATAGACAACTGATCTTCAACAAGGGCCCCAAAAGCATGAACTGGAAAGTGGATGCCCTCTTTAACAAATGGTGCTGGAAACAATGGATATCCACCTGTAGTAAAATGAAAGAAAACCCTTACTTCAGCCCATGTACAAGAACAAAATCAGGGTTGATCACAGACCAAGAGTAAAACCCCAAACTATCAGGGCCATCAATGAAGGAATCAGGACAAACCTAAGAAACTTGGTGCAGGGAATATGTAGGCTAACTGAAACAGAGAAAGACACACACACAGATGAAGCTGAATTTGACAAGTGGGGTAGACTAAGGATAAAACATCTGTGTGTTGTGACAGACTTCACCAAGAGAGTAGCAAGACAATTCACAGAGTGGAGGAGGATTTTCAGCAATGACACAACAGGCAAAGGGCTTATTACTAATATAAACAAGACCTACCTAGCCTGCAAAAAAGAGGAAAACAGTTAAGCCCTGGAGGAAGTGGAAAAATGCCCCCAAAAGAAGGTTCACTAGGGAGGGGACTTTAACAACCAATAAACATATGAGAAAATGCTCTGAATCATTAGTCATCAGAGAAATGAAAATTAAAACAAGTATGGTATACCATCTAACACCCTTGAGGATAGCCCAAATCAGAAAATCAGAGATTTGGAAAAGATGTGGCAAGATAGGAACTCTCCTCCACTGCTGGTGATCGTATAGATATGTGTAGCCCTGCAGAAAGCCATCTAGCAATATTTTAAGCAAATGGAATTTGAGGTACCTTATGGCTCAGCAATCCCTCTACTGGGCATATGCCGAAAGAGGTAAGAAATAGACTAAAATGTTTATTGAGGCACAATTCACAATCACAAAGAATTGGAAACGGCCTAAATTTCCATCTATAGATTAGGAAATTCTGACACACACACACACACACGCAAGTGAGTACTACACATCACTAAAGAGCACTGATGATTGTGTGAAGAGATGGAGGAAATTATGCTAAGAGAAGCTAGCCAATCACAAAAGGACAAGTACAATATGAGTCCACTGAGGTAAGTAATAGCACAGTATGTACAGAAGAAAAGTCTCTTATCTCATGCTCTACAGGCTGAGGTAACTCTTATCTCATGCTCTACAGGCTGAGGTAAAGGCGATTGGGAGGGGGACAGACAAAACCCAAGGTTGTACATGTCATTCCAACAAAAAGAAAGACAAAGGGAGAATTAAGAAAGAAGAGGGAGATGATGGCAGGGAGGAGTAGGCCACTAATCCACCTAGGGGAGGGTGTTGTTTATATCTCCACAGAAATGTGAGTGTGAACGCAGACCTCACCAAGGTGTGCCAAACCATAAATCTGCAGGTTGAGTAGAGGGACCAGCCTGCCACATCCATAGAGAAGCAAATAAAGAATGAAAAAGAGATGGAAAGGTATTAGACCCTATACTGACACTGTAAACGCCTTTTACGGAGCTCCTAAGGCATAGAGAGGCCTGTAAGACCTGGGAGACATGACGTCCCCTCGCTGGAGCATACTGTGATAGAGGATAATACTGGGGTGGAGGGGCGGGGAGTGTTTCCAGTCTACGACCCCCACAGTTGAGCAAACCAAGAAAGGAAGATTACAAACCAGCAATGGGAGCAAAGCCAAGCCACAAATCTCTGAGCAGCCCCCAAATAGAATTTAGGCTAGGAGGGGCAGTTCCTGGAATCCCCAGGACCAGTGGGGAGATATTAAAAAAGGTCAGGAGACAGACCTGGAATTATATATGCTTTTTCCTTTTTCATGTTTTTTCCCCCTCTTTTTATTCTGTCTTTTGTTTTCTTTTAGTTTAGGCTCTGTTATTGTTGTTTTGCCTACCAATATAACCTAGGCATGGGAAACAAGCCCAAAGTTTCCCGAAGGACCTGGTGGGAGGAAGAGATGGGAGAAAGGAGCTCTGAGCAAAAATTGCCACAGACACACAGACAGGGGAACAACTAGGGAATTTGAAACAACAACAAGGAAGATGTAGAGATGCAGGTGGTGTTGGAGCAACAGTAATCTAGCTGAAAGGAATTACTAAGAGGCAGAAGAAGGGTGCTTATGATGCTGGGCAGGAGGAAGGTAAAATAAAACAGATGAAAGATATAGGAAGCAAAGATATGGAAACAGGTATAAACATAGGTGTGCACTTATGTAAATATATTAATTCATAAAAATAAATATTGGCCTAAGTACATATATTTATATGGCAATACACTGAGGAAATGGATGGACTTTGGACCTCTGCTCAAGCCCTCCCTGAATGCAAAAACACTTTGTTCTAACAACCTGGCATTCTGTGATGCTCACCCTTCTGATATGATTGCTGAGGACAAAATGGGTACATAGACAAATGTGGTGAAGAAAGCTGATGTGGCCTGGCTATCAAAATATATAGCATCTAGGGCCTTAAAGGCTTGATGTTAAACAAGCAGCCATCTAGCAGAGAAGTGACAAGCCCATATGGAAAAAGCCTGTGTGATTATGAGGTATGAATAGAATCAGATAACAGACATCAGAAGACCCAAAATAAAACAAAAAACAGATTGTTCAGAATGCGGGGGGGTTGAAACACAGTAGGGACCCCAAACCCATCTCTAAATAGGACATCCCTGAAGAGAAGGGTCACAAGGAAGGGATGAGTCAACCAAGGTACAGGATAGCACTGCTGACATACATAATGTCCCTCTGGTTCTTTAAGGCTTCCTTACCCCCCCCCACTATCATGACCCCCATCCTGCCTTTCAGTTCCGGCTAGACTGGAACATGTACACTGGTACAGATCTCATGTCATACAGAATCCAGATCAGATAAACCCCTCAGGAACAGAATTGAGAGTAGCAATACCAGAAGGGCAAGGCAAAGGTGGGGCATGAGAAGGAAGGGGGAACCGATCACAATGTTTGATGCATAATTTCTGTTCCCCAGTGGTTTGAACAACAGAATTGTGGGGGAAGGTAGACAGAGGTCAGGGTAGGGTATGAATACAATAATAACTTATAACTTACCAAGGGGTCATAAGGATTGGAGGGGGAAGAAGAGGAGCTGATTCTAAGGACTCTAATAAAAAGTTAATGTTTAGAAAATGATGATGGCAACATATGTGCAAATATGCTCAATGCAATTGATGTATGCAATTGTTATAAGCTGCAAGAGCCCCCAGTAAAATGATTTTAAAAAAAGAAGAATTATAACTTAAGAAATTCCATGAATAATTCTACTTTTATTATGGACAGCTCTTCATCAGATTTGAATCAATAGTTCACACCAAGAACAGTCATACAATAAATATAAATAAGTGCAGATAGGGAATGACAATAAAATCATATATCCTAGAACTTTAAAAGTAAGAAAGAATAATGAGTCCCAGAATAATTGCACTATCATTTTTCCTTGTTTCACAATTGTTCTCGGGGCTGTCTTTATAATAGGACTTCAAAAAAGTTGACAGAAAAATTTTGCAATCATTCAATTCCATTTGATTCCAGGAACTTTTTCAAGCTTTATAGTGCTTTCATATCAATTGGAAAAGGAAAGGAGTAGAAATGAGACTTTTTCTAAAACAAGGAACATTATATTTCAATATGAAAGAGGCGGAAAGAGTTAAAATAAACTAGGGCAGAGAAAATGCAAACTCTAAGAGACTGATGCGTGACTGCCAGAGGGAAGTAGCGTCCTAGGAGACTGAAAGGTAGAATATAAGGCTTGGAGAGGAAAAGAGAAGCCTGAGGGCAAAGGAAAGTACTTGCCTACCTTTGTACAATAGAGGGACTAGGAAAGAAAGATAAATTAGTACCTGAGATGAAGTAAAAGAGAAGGAGAAGTTTAAAAAAATGATGTTCCAGAAGTTCCAAAAGATTACCAATAGAGATGAAAATGTATTTGAAGATTAAAGATTAAGTCATATTTAAATATTACAAATAAAATTGTATTTTGCTTTGCAAATTGGAATTGATTCTCCCAGGTAATTTAACTTCCTTTGGATTGGCCTATATAAAGTCAAAAAACACATACTAGATGTTAAACAAAGACATAAGCCGTAGGCAGGTAACTTTAAGATGGCATGTAGATGACACTATTTAGTAAGAGACTAATTTCCAAATATTAAGCTTTATGACTCAATAAATTTGACTAAATATATGCAATAGTCACACCTCTGTCATTTGAGGAATTCATTTATAATCTACAACATTTCATAAATTGGACCTAAAAATATCTACTTATATATATTTTCCTTCTATTTTCCCATGTTAAAAAAAAGTTCATTGCTAGTATTATTTTAACCCATAGCAACCTGATAGGCCAGAGAAGAACTTCCCCACAGTTTACAAGGCTGCTCTTTATGGATGCTACTGTCACATCTTGCTTCAGATATTGAATTTCACCTCAACCCTTTTGTTAGAAGCCAAACACTTTTAACCAATTTGTGGCCAAGGCTCCTTGTAAACAATAATTTAATGCTGTCAAGTCAATTACAACTCATTGTTGGTAGGTGCTGTCTAGTTGCCCTCAACTCATAATCGCTCTATTTCTAAAAAATAAAACATTAAAGAAATGATGCGTTTGAATTAACGTGTTGACAAAGAATGTTGAAGTTACCATGGACTACAAGAAAAACAGACAAATTTGCCTTGAAATAAGTATAGCCAGAGTGTTCTTTAAATGTACAACGTTGTGATTTCACCTTACAGAGTTTGGACATGTTTTCGGGAGAGATCAGTCACTTAAGTAGCACATCATTTACTTTAGCTAGTCTATGTTCAAGAACTTTGCAGTCTCTTCTGACAACCATTTGGTTTTTTTTCTCTTTCTTGTCTTCTTAATGACTTTTCGCTGTCTTCAGGTATGATATTCTTGATGTTTTTCCACAAATTATGAAGTTTTCTGTCATTAGTGTTCAATCATCTAATATGTTTCTGATATAAACTTTAAATTCAAATGGGATATTTAGTCTAATTTAGCTCTCCTGAATTTCTTTCAAGTTTCATCAGCTTTAACCTGCACTTACATATGCGAAATTAATGGTTGATTCCACAATTACATCTTGTTATTTTCCCTGATGACACTGAGCTTCTTTATCATCTCTTACCAAAGATATAATCTTTTAGATTATTTTTTTATTCCATCCGGGAGGTCTACATGTACACTCTACTTTTTTTATACACTCTACTTTTATGTTGTTGTAAAGAAATATTTGCAATGAAGACTTTATTGATGTTGAAAAATTCTATCATACAAATTCCAACATCATTTCTTTCACTTTGTCAAGCTGGGTTTCTAAATAATTATGGCCATGGATATATAGATTTTATGTCAAGGAAATGACCCCATCCACTCCAACTAAAGCCTATAAGTTAGGTGTTAGGTGGAGGGCCCCTCCAGACTCATGCAACTGTAGAATGATGAAGCAGGTTAGCAAAGGTGGAACCTAGAATGTCACAATCCAGGGAGTGAAGAGTACCCTGGATCCAAATTCAGCAGGAACTTGGGAGAGCAACAATGGATCCCAGGTTCAGTAGGCTCCTGAGCTAGAGGTCTCAGGCTCCAGAAAGAGGATCCAAGCAATCATGAAGAAGTGGGACAAGAAATACCAGTTCTCCAATGGATCATGTATAAATAGGGTGCACTCTGAAAAAGATGTAATTAGGCTGTGACTTAATTGATAGGTTGGACTCGCTATATCTTCTTACAGGTATGCCTGGTTGACACAGATAACCACCAAGACCATAATCTTCATCTATTAATACTTACTTTTTCCCTAATTTTTTCCATTCCAATTGACAACAGTGTTCAATTTTTTTGTTTACAAACTTAAAATTAAGTATTTGGTATTTTAGTTTAATCTCTCCATTGTTAGCATTTGGTTCATAAATTTCAATAATAGTAATATTGACTTTTTCCTTACACATGTATAGAGATTATCCTATAACACACAGTATTTTAAGATAGATCTTGAAATATTTTCGATGAGGATTGTGATCCCATTTTCCATGAATTAGTCATCTCTGACATAGTGAATCATATGATTGCCAAACTTAAAATAGCCAATACCAGCCAATTCCAGCTCACTAATGTCAATATTTATGCATTCAAATTTGCCCAGATTCATCTTTTTACATTTTATATTTTAATTTTAATAGTTGTTTATAACCAATTATTCTCATTTTGAGTCATGCCCCATCATGAAATTAAGGTCTCCAAACCTTTGTTTCGGCCATGTCAGTAAGGTGGATGTCAATAAATTGAAGTCTTCATTGAGGAGGCAGATATTTCTTTTGTGAGTGTCTTCCAAGATGAAGGGCTCATTTTCTAACACTATACTTGAAAATGTTTGCCTGTATCCCAATGATTTTCAGTGGCTAGTCATTCAAAAGTATACAGCCTACTCTGTCTTTCTAGTCTTTTCTTATTAGAAAAAGCTCAGTTGAATCCTATTTATTATGGATGATCCTGCTGGAAGATCCTCAAGGAGATAGATTGACACTGTGACTGCAACAATAGCCCCAAGAATAGGAAACATTGTGATGGTGGCTCAGGAAAGGGCAGCGTTTCCTTTGCTGTGCATAGAGTCACTCTGGCTTGGAACTGACTCATAACAAGACAATCCTGGTATTTGAAATGAGTGTACAGCATCACAGCAATGTGCAAGCCATCACAGTATGATAAAGGAGTGGGGTGTGTTATTCTGGTAGACTAGAGGAATAAATCCATAGAAACTCATGTGTATATAAGAGAGAACTTTATATAGAGAGTAATTATACATTGAGAAAACATCCTGAGCCCAGTCCAATCAAGTCCATAAGTCCAATATTAGCCCATATGACTGACATCAATCTAAAAAGTCCTCTTCAGACTCACGAAACACATGCAATGATGCCTCATGCAAGAGCACAGGCCAGTGGGTGGGAAGTCTTGTAGATCCAGTTGCCTTGTAAGCATCTCAGTGCTAGCAGGGATCTCCACATGGCTTCTCCAGGTCTAGGGTTCTGGCTTCATGAGGTTAGGTCCATGTGGCTTCTCCTCAAGGATGTCTCACAGGGAATGAGCCATGTCAGTAGTCTCCAAGGAAGTCAGCAAATAGAGAAAGAGAAATGTCTCCCGCCTCCAAGGAGTTAAAATACAGGAGTTCCCAGAATTCTCAGGAGAAGACCTTAACCACACAGAGGCCTCATTGGCTATACACTGATTGACAGACTAGACTCCACCCCTATACTCTTAATCCTCAAAGGGACACCATATTATGTGACTACCACAGGGGAGCTTAATGAGAATTCATAATACTGGCTGTTAATTTTCCTCAGATGCTTTTGGTTTGTTTTGTGACAAGAAATTTCTGTACGAGAAAATTAAAATGAAAGTGAGGAGTTACTCAGGTTTTTAGCCAATCTATTTTTAAAATTGAAATGAAATATATGGAAGAATGGAGAAATATTAATGAACAACTAATCTATTTTTAGATTTGAAATTAAATTTAGTACATGTTAGAATGGAGAAGTGTGGCAACAAATTGCTTCTGGGCCGTGCCAATTAATCTTAGATAACATACCTACATATCTCCGAAAATGTGGCTTTGGTGTTAAAAAATCATCAACGATGTTGCTGAAATATCAGCCACCAGGCAGCATAGGTGCCCGTGATCACTCTGAGCTCAAACAGTTGATCAGATAGCAAAGACTAAATCAAATGATAACTGTGGTGTGTTTATTTTCTTGCTACATGGGAATAATAGTTCTTTTCGAATACTTGTACCATACTGAAAAACCAACCTCTTAGCCATTGAGTGGCTCTGTGAGTTGAACTCCCCTTGTGGATTTCTGAAACTGAAACATTACTGAAGCAGAAAACCTCCTCTCTTTCTTGATAACTTCAGAGTGGCTTGAACTACCGACCTTGTAATTAGCAACACAATATTTACCCAACTATGACCTCAATACAAAGTAAAGCTTGGTTTGAACCAGGATTGTATATAAATATATATATTTGCCACAGTCTGGAAGATATTTGCCTAATTTTACCCTTTAATGCCATTAGCCTGCTTGAATGGAATTTTGTTGAAATGTTTATCTAGATAAGAAAAAACATTTTGACTTGTTTTTTGGTACAAATTATATAAGACCATTTACAATATTATATATTAACAATAAAAATAAAGTGCTTGCCATCTGTGTATAAACAGAGCTCACTATAAACCTTACTATTCTGTAGTCTTCCACTGCAGAAAACAATAGATATAGCAATTATTTTATATCTCACTTCTGAGCATTAGAATCTTTGCTTTATTCCTGAATTTATAAGGAAATGAACAGCCTCCAGCTAATACTTATTGAGACTACTTTATGAAAAAAATGTACGATACTTTGAGATTGTAAGTAATTATCATTGGGGGTGGTGGGGAAAAATAAGAAAAGAAATTACCATTATCTTAATAATATATATATATAACACAATAATTTTAATAATTTATACTTTGTAGTATATGTAATCTGTTCATAATAAGATTTGCACATTATATAAAAATGAAAAGATTTCGCCACCATTTTACCAGCTTATGAGATCAGAAAACATGGTTAACATTAGATACTATAGAAACCTATGCTCTATTTCTCTGCAGTTTGCATAACAGGGCTAACTTATATAATAAATGAACTCTATAATAAATAACAGGTCGAGAATTGTAGTAGTAAATAATCACTACATTGAATTATGAAAAATGTCAGGTTTTACCTTTGTGATTCATTCATAAATATTCTCTTGACATATATGTGAGAGCTTACATAAAAATGGTATGGGAATATTAGGAGTTTCTATGATACTAATCACTAGTGGTATGAGATACTGGTTTAAACATTTAACAGTTCTGTAAATATATATATATAGACAATTATGTGAGTTGAATACTATAACCCTAAATAATTAAAATCTTAAAATACTTTCAGTCTTTATATTTTAGTGTTCTTATTGACATATACATTCAGAGTGATGCTGCATGCATGAACATATAATTGAATATCTAGGCCTTCCCAATAAAAATTTTCCATGAATGCTTAACATTGGTGATGTTAAGGGAAAGGACACGGGAGCCAGCAAACCCAGAGAGAAGGGAACAAGTGATCAAGTGAAAAGTAGCCAAGGGGAATTAGTGAGAACCAAATGGAAGTCAAACATGATAGTGGGACAGGAGGTAAGTAAAGGAAAATCAAGGCAAGAATTAGGAGACAACAGGTATTTATAGAGATATAAATATAGGCACATATTTATGTAAATATATTTATATAATGATAGGGATATAGGTCTATGTACACATATTTATATATTAAGTATCAAGGAAGCAACACTTTGTTCTAATACTCTGGTATTCTGTGATGCTCACCTTCTCAACATGATCACTGAAGATAAAATGGGTGCCTCAGCAAATGTGAAGAAAACTGATGGTGCCCAGCTATGAAAATATATAGCGTCTGGTGTCTTAAAGGCTTGAAGATAAACAACCGGCCATCTAGCTGAGAAGCAACAAAGCTACATGGAAGAAGCACACAAGGCTGTGTTATCATGAGGTGTCCATAGGATCAAGTATCAATCATCAGAAGACCCAAGACAATCAATCATATCAATACAAACGAGGGGGCAGAATGGAGACACAAAGCCCATATGTAGATAATTGGACATCCCTTCGCAGAATGGTCACAAGGAAGGAACAAGCCAGCCAGGGTGGATTATCACACTGGAAAACATACAACAATCCTCTAGTTCTTTAATCCTCCCTCTCCTCCCACCCCCACTATCATGACCCCAGTTCTACCTTAAAAATCTGGCTAGACCAGAGCATGAGCTCTTGACACATGGAACCCAGGAGAGATAGACCCTTCATAAGAGTAATGGGGGAAATAATACCAGGAGAGTAGGAAAGGTAGGCAGGAAAAGTGGAACTGTTTGCAACGATCAATGTAACACACCTGTTCCCTCTCCCACCCACGATGATTTTTTTAAAACCAAAAAAAAATTTAAGTGCTGATTTTAATTATCACACTATTTAGAAGGTATCAACTCTTTATATAGGGTTCACTGGCACACTCAATTTTAAAGCAGTATATCTATCTTTTCCTTTAAATACCAATCTAAAGGAAGGATTCATGTAGCAAATAAAATATTCTTAAAAAGTTATATTTTTATTTTTAAAATATATTTTATAAATTCAACAGACTATATATTGTATTTAAAATGTAGTGTTTCAGATTTCAAGTGAATAAATATTGTAATTACGATTTAATTTTTTATGCTAATGTCAATTAATTAAGATTATTAACCCTTTAAGTTTTGCTTCTATAGTTCAACTACTGTTAAATCAACTTCAAATACAAGTTAATTTTCCATCATTTGAAAGAATATACTTTATTAACTTCATTTTACTTATACTAATACACAAAATATATTATGTCAATACAATGTAATAAAATTAAAATTGTTACCTATTAAGTATAAGGAATTTATAAAAATGCCCATAGAACTTTCTAATAAAATCTTATGTTTCATTCTTCATATAATAAAGGATCCAATTTTTCTAAATACTCATTTTGATAACTCACTAACAGTAAATAGTTTGAAAATAAAACATGTAATAAACTGTCTATAGAAAATTAAAAACACAATATTTGTTTTATTTCTTCCTTAAATATTGTCACACCTTATTTTTTTAGTCTTTTATTAAATTGGAAGTTACCATTACTTGAATATATCACATATTATAATTTATAAGGCATAGATAGCCTCATTAACAACATGGAATGACAATGATAAAATATTTTTTATTTATTGAGCATACAGTATATTGGGCATTGTACTGTATATATAAATCAAGGCTATTTTTTAATTGAGCAACTAAAGTCTACTAGGCATTATACTGTATGATTTACACACATATATCACATAATATTTAAAATAATCCAAAAAGTAATTTGATTACCATAGTAGGAAACTGAGATTGATAAATTCACTCACTGCCATTGTGTCAGTTCTGACTCATAGATAGAGAGCCTATGAGAATCGTAATGATTAGGTCATTTTCCCCAGGTCTCTAATGATCCACCCACGGCATCCTTCTATTGAATTGTGCTGTCCAATCATCAGGAGTAATAGTCAGACCTACTTTGAAGATATTCTAAGTGCAATTTTAGTAGGTTTCTTACTGACATAGAGAGAAAAAGAAGCACCCTCAACACAATAATAATGACACATTTACAGAAAGTAAAACAAACTCGTGACATTCTTTTTTTATTTGGACTGTGATTCCTAAAAGTGTAGAGTGTTACAAAAGTGACTAAAGAAATAATTAGTAAAAACAATGGAGTTTAAAAAAACTTTTGGAAAACGAGAACTTATGGAAGAGAAGATAGAAGATGGATCACTTTTGAAATGGATTGTCATGTTTTCATAAAACTTTAAATATAAGAAAACAAACTATAAATGTAGATTATTAGAAAAATGCACTCTTTTATATCAGTTATCCCTTCAGATGGTGTCATTTCCTGTAATCTGCAATATAAGTTACTGAAAAGGAATTTGGTGGTCATGTTTGTGTTGAACCAGTAAAAATATTATTTGCTTTGCTTATTAGGAAAATGAAATGGACTCACTTATAGTATATCTATGATAATATGTAATATCAGAATGATATAAATATATACTCAAACTAATAGCCAAACCCTTGAGTCCTAAATAACTGATAGAGACCCCAGTATATATATCCTAGGAAGATAAAGTACATACCAAATGGATATAATTTGTAAATACATGTAATTTATTTTTGGTGTTATAACTTCAAGTTAACTTTTAACTCATAGTCACCCCACTTTACAAAGTAGCACTGTTTCATTGGGTTTTCTAGTCTTTAATCTTATTTTTAAACCGTTTTGTTGGCACTTCATCCACATATCCTATGATCCAATAGCTCAATGGTATCAAGAAGGGCTGTACAAAAATCACCACACTCAACTTTAGAACGTATTTTTCCTTGTGTTCATTGTAATTTCTACTAATTATTAGTTTTTAATTGTCACAAAAATATACCCAATAAAATATTCTTCTATTCAACCATTTCTACATGTATAATTCAGTGCCATTGATTATGCTCTTTGTGTTGTCAACCATTATTGATATCTTTTTACAAATGAGTCCACCACTATTAACATAAACACAATGCCTCCTAAGGAAATCTCTTCCTCCCTCACCCATGGTAACTATTGGTCAAATTTGGTTTCTTTATTTCTTCTTATTTTTTTAAAGATCATTTTATTGGGGTTCTGCAATCCATATATCAATTGTATCTATCATATTTATACAAATGTTGGCATCATCATTTTCTAAACATTTGCTTTCTATTTGAGTCCTTGGTATCAGCTGTTCTTTTTTCCCTACTTCCCCCACCCTCCCACCCTGGTGAACCCTTGATAAATTATAAATTATTATTATTGTCATATCTTCCACCCACCACTGCCTCCCTTCACCTACGTTTTTGTTGTTTGTCTCCCTCGGGGGGTGTGGGGGGAAGGTGGCATAATGCATTTTGGGTTTTTTTTGTTAGTGGTTTTCTTGTTATAGAAAGAATTGTACATGCATCATCACAATCAGTTTCTGTGCTCACTCGTCAGCATTCATTGTTTGCTCCCCAATTTCCTTCCCTCTCTTGTCATAAACCATTATATGAAATATTTTGTCTCTACATATCCTCTCCTGTGTTTCATAAACTGAGAAACCTAATGTAAACAATCAAAAACAAAACTGAAAGAATGAAATAATAATATATAGATAAAAATAAAGAATAAGAAACAACAGACCACTAACAACAGATTAATAACAACAACAACAAAAATGCCCAAGAAGAAATTTTGTTCATGGAACAAGTGAGAAATATTTGTCTAGAGCAAATTCAATTTGGTTGAGGGAGTTTCATTGCCTAAATACCATATTACAACATGGTACAAACCACCATAAACAAGTTTACAATAATATCTGTCTCATAGTAAAGCTATTTGAGTTCCTGTCCTGTGGCTAGAGGGGATCTATCAGAGACTTAATCTGACTTGATTGTCAGTAGATGGATTTTGGGGTCCTATTATCTGACATAACCTTCTACGAATTGGGTGTTAACAATTTAAGCTCTGATAATTTTCACTTCCTCATATTTGGATTTTGTTGTCTTTGGATCACACAGGCGGATGTGCTTCTTCAATGTTTAGTATTTAATCTTAATGAAGAAAATGAAAACAAGTCCACTGGAGCCAAAAATGACCTTGAGAATTTCCTACTGGAATTTTGAGGACATCTCAAGAACAGAGTTGACGCCTTGGACAAGAATGAAAGAAGACCTGAGTAGAGAGGGTTGATGTAAGAATGTCACAAACAAAGAAAGCAAAAGGTTGTTAAAAAGACATAAAAGAAAGGAAAAATCAACTTGGATGTCAGAGCAGATTCTGAAACTTGTTTTGAAAAGTACAGACAGTAGCTAAGGCAAATGGGAAAAAATGAGAAACTAAAGGAGCAAACAAAAAAGAAAGGGCATGGGGGGGTGGGTAGGGGGGGACATTCAAGAAGACAAAGTAAAATGTCATAATAAAATGTGCAAAGGCCTAGAATTAGAAAACCAAAAAGGAAGAATGGCATATCTTAAACAGATAGGACTAAAGGGGAAAAAATGGGTAGAGACATTTTTTAATGGAAAGAATACACAAAATACCAAAAAATAACAAGTCAATAGTCAAGCATTTCAAGAAGACATGTGAGCAAGACACAACTGTCCTGAAGGAAGAATTCAACATGGCACTGAAGACATTAGCCTAGAAGCAAGGGTGCACGAATGGGTGGAATACTAATGGACATGTGTCAACAAGCGAATGAATCACTAAAAGCACTTACTCATCTATGCCAAGAAATTTAGAACACAACTACTTGGCCAACAAACTCAGGAAGATTATATATGTGTATACATATATATGTATATATCTATTTGTACCCTTTCCACATAAAGAGCACTGAACAGAATGCGCAAATTATAGAAAAAATATCGTAAATATCACATTCAAGTAAAGCCTTGCTGATCTTAAGCAACAGTTGTGCAGTACAGTGACAGGAAGCTTCTAGAAATTCAGGCTAGATTCAGAAGAAATCATGGTATCATATAGATTACAGCTGAAAGTAGATAATGTCAAGGGAAGGTAACTTTAGTTTTATTGACTATGCAAAGACATTTATTGACTATGCAAAGACGGCTAAGAAGAATGGGAATTCTAGAACACTATTGTATTCATGTGGAAACTGTATGGATCAAGAGGCAGTTGTGAACAGAACAAGGAATAACGCATGGTCTAAACTCATCAGTCTTGTATCTTCTCACCATTCTTATTCAATGTGTATGCTGAACAAATAATCAGAGAAGTTGACTTATGGGAAAATGTTGCATCAGGATTAGGAAAGGCACATTAACAAGCTGCAGATGACACAACCTTGCTTTCTGAAACTAAGGAGGAATTGAAGCACTTGCTGCAGAAGATCAAAAAGGGCAGCCTTTAGTGTAGAGTATAACTCAATGTTCAGAAGACCCAAATTCACACATTGGAACAATTGGCAACATCACAATAAACAGAGAAAAAATTCAAGTTTTGAGAATTTTATTTTGCTTTTATCCACAATCAATGCACATGGAAGTAGCAGTCAAGACATCAAATGACATGTTGCAATGGATAAATCTGCTTCGCAAGACCTCTTTACAATTTTGAAAAGGAAAGATATTACTTTGTGAATTTAGGTGCACCATGGTATTTCCAATGCACGTCACATGCATGTGAAAGTTGAGCATTGAATAACGAAGGCCAAACAAGAATGGATGCATTTGAATGATGGTGTTGGCGAAGAATATTGAAACTTCCATGGACTCCCAAAAGAATAAACAACACTGTCTTAAAATAAGTACCGCCAGAAAGCTAAGTAGAAGTAAATTGGTTAGACTTGGCACATACTTAGGATATGTTATCAGGAGAGACCGGTCCCTGGAAAAGGAAATCTTGCTTCATAAAGCAGAGAGATAGTGAAAAAGAGGCAGACCCTCGACAAGATAGATGGGCACAGTGCCTGCAACCCTGGGCTCGAATATAGGAGCAACGGTGAGGATGGTTCAGGAGGGCACAGTTCATCCTTCTGTGGTACATCATGTCACTGTAAGCAGGACCTGACTCCACAGCATTTAACAACAGCAATCTTCATTGAAGCAGCCCTGGTGGTTCACTGGACTATTTGCTGTATTCTTAACTGCAGGTCATCAGTTCAAACTCACCAGCTTGTCTACAGGTCAAAGATGAGGCTGCCTGCTCCTTCCAAAAGTTAGGAGGCCATATCTGAACTCCTAAGGCCAGAGAAGCCAATTCCTCACCAGCCCAAGGACTGTGCCCCCACCATCTAGCCATTTTTACTCTCTTGTTTTTTATACTCTTATTTTCTGATTGGTTCAATAATCCATTGCACTAGCCACACATCACACCCAATCAATACTCATAATTGAAGGGGGTTATTAAGTTAACATGTTAGTACAGGCTGGATCAGTAAAAAAAAAAGGGGGGGGCTTTGTCCTATGGTCTTGGTGTTGTAGCCTCTGATGCCACTGATCTTGACCTTGACCTCTTCAATGATCTTGAATGTGCTTCACTCTTCTTTCTTCTTTCAAAGGTCGTGTTATTTCTTTCTATCTCTGGTTTTAAAATGGCTGATGCTTAAAGTCAGCAGAGTAACAACTAAAATTTACAATTCTTTCTATTAGTATTACACATATCCTGTTTGCTGAATCCTACACAATCATTTGGTGGTGGCTAGAGATGCCTGGAGGAAGAGCCACATTAAGAAATGTCCCTTGACCGTGGCCGCCATTGAGACTCCCAGTCTAGTAAACACGACGGCACAGGTGCATCTTTAACCAAGCAGATCTTCAGGTCTTCTTCATGGAAAGGCCGGGGTGTTCCAACTGCCGATGTCTCAATTAACATCTGAGGACCTCACCACTGCAACAATATATATAATTATGTTATCTAATATTTTACAATGCAAATTTCTTTCCAGAGGCCATTAGGAAAGTTTAAGCATTCTAATGAAATAATATTCTTAGAAAAATAAAATATAACCCCTAAAACCAGCTTTTAGTTAAGACATATGAAAAAATAGTCGAACTAAAATATGTTAACCACTTTTGTGAGACATTAAGATGTTTGCTCTCTTGTTCTTACCAGTAGTGTGTTGTATATAAAAGAATACAACACTCTCTATAGATTTGTGGTAGAAAAACTTAAAAATAGTATTTACCTTCTCCATGCTGATTTAGACAAGTCAACACAGATGCCTCTGCATCATTTTTAAATCCAGAGGAAAAGAATATGGAGTTTTGATCCCTTCCTTGCCCATCAATCACTCATTTCTCTCTATAAATAAATTCAACTCTGTTAAGAAATAAATGTGCTTCCCCATTCACTTGCCCTTTGGAGCTTAAATTAATTTTCTAGGTTCAATAATCTCTAATTCTCTTCAGAATCTTCATTGGTTATTACACAGTTTAACAATTAATTATTTACAATCAATTCTTTAGAAAAATATATTACATACAAAATATTTTATATTTTATTGTGAACATACCTCTGAAAATATTGATTTCAATATAGTATGGAGAGCTCATTTTACTTGTCAGCCAACTCTACCATCGAAAGATTCACTAGTTTTTGTTATTGTCTGCTGAACACGGTGTGTCTTTGCAAACATCAGGAATCTGATTACTATGGGCAGTCATCCTGAAAGGAGGTTTAGTTATAAAATTTACCTTTTTTGCTACGCTCAGCTCCAAATCCTAGTTTAAAAAATTGGTATGAAATTATTTCTTAAACTATAAAAGAATATGGCATTATTCTAAATTATAAATGTTCTTTATATCCTGAACTATTGTGATATTAATAATGCTATATCGAGTCATTTTCAATGTATTATAAATAGATAAACAGATTTTCAGCTTTCAATATTATTTAATTGTTTTATCTAAGAGATGTATTATTTTTATAAATGACACTCACTTATTCCTTCTTTCATTAAACAAATATTTATAGACCTCATTTAATGTACTGGTTATTGTTTTTGATTTTGAGAGTATAACTTAGCAGGAAAAATTTGCTGTACTTATATTTCTCCAAATTAAGTTTCTATAATATAATTATTTGATGCATGACTATATTGTTTGATGTTACATGGCTAACATTTTCCTCTATATAAATTTAATATCTTAAAATATAAACTTCCTTATTTCAATTTATAGTTCTGCTTCCCTTTAAATACATCACCTTTGATAGCACACTTTAAAAAATGTATAACAAATAAACATTTTATAAAACTAAGCAAAGAACAATCTCATTGCACATACCTATAAAAATTAATAGTGGTGCAGAAATTATGCACAGCCAGCAGAACTAGCAAAATTAATGTGCTGATCCTAACCAGATTTGAAAAAATGCAAATGCTGCAGTTTTTATCCCTCATAGTTTAAATAGATAAATTTCAAGAAAAAGCCATACATTATTTTCCTTTATAGAGAAATAGGAAGTTTCATATGTATCATTTGATATAAAAATAATTATAACAGCAAATCGTGAAGAACTTATCTGAGTATTTGTAGTTTCTCCAAGGAGAGGCTAATTTTGAAAATCAGTTTTAAAAAGTGTGTGTTTCCATTTATATTTGGAAATTTATTTATTAAATAAATTTAATTTATTCTGATAATTACATATTTATGGATACCCATTTAAATTATAGCTAGAGATTGTTTCCTCTTGACTTATTACATAACTTTGTGCAAGAGCAATCTCCTACACCCAAGTAAACTGATAGAGGCTGAAACAAGGTTAATCTTTAACCAAGGCTTATTTAAAACAGGGAATTTAGCAACATGCAGCTCATGTACATTATTAAACATCAAGAGTTAATAGCCTAGTTTCTTAAAATGAAAAATTTATGATATTAAGTCGTGCAAAAGAGGTTGCATGAGAAGCTCCTGAGCAAGAACAAAAGAAAAATCACATAATGGCCTATGGACATCTCAGGCTGTAGGCCTGCAAGCTGAGCCCCAAGAAAATAGAAAGTGCTGAGAAGAAAACAGAAAGAGGAGCCTGGGAAAGCAAGGCTCCACCCAGTCGGTCAGGGGTTTATTTGACTTCCAAAACATTTTTAAAAATGAGATAGTTAGTAGATTTCTCATCGCTGTAAGGATGGCAGTTGGGGGACACAGGTCATAGATGAAGGACACATAGGTCATAGGTGAAGGACACATAAGTCATAGATGCTTGAGAATGGCACAGACATGGGGACTACGGCCCACAGAACACAGGGGAAGGAGGCTGGCAGACTGCAACTACCAAGGTACCGTGCCTTATAAAAATGGCAACATTCTTTAAAGTTGGTTGTTGTTTGTTTTTTTTTGGTAAATTCAGTCTTTTTAGGTATATTCAGAATGTTCAGATAACAAAATTTTTTCGCATACAAGTAAATGTGGAAATCTCAATTCGGATTGAGCTCTGATTCATAGCAACCCTGTATATAAATGAAGTAAGGACCTAGTCCAACTTGGCTACCCACAGAATAGATTTCAATGAATTCCAGCAATCAGTCCAAGGAAAAACTTAATACAGTGCACTAGAAATTGGTTAAGAAAAACCTTATTACCATTTAAAGAGTTACTGAAACAATGACAAAATATCAACATGGTACAAATGTAGCCATGCTTTCAGCTTTAATGAAAACAAAAATTAAAAATATCCAGTGATTTTTAGTAATAAAATCTTACTTCAATGTTTGGTGGATAAACATTCATTTTCAATGTTTTATTGTTCAACCAATGGAATAAACAATTATATGAAAGAATATCCAACATTGAAATCCAAGACTAGTGAATAAGAAGGTATGCATTGTTGATTAGCAATTATTGTCTTTTTTACAAGAGACTGTGGGCTATTTTTGTAGAAGTGCAATGCTCAATTCACATAATTTGAGATTTATGCTAGGCAAATAAAACTGTAAAGTAATTTGAAGTGGATTAATAATTTATAAAAAATGATTTTAGACAGAATATTTTGAGAAATATATAAATTTGAATATAAAATGTAAAAATTTAATGTTATACTTTAAACTTGTAAGGTAATTTAATATAATTTGTAAAATAATTTAATATAATTTGTTTACCAATTTTGTGGTAAAATATCATATTCCTTTTATTATCTTTGGGAATTATCATTCCAAATTATTCTAGATCTTAGATGATTTAGCACCATCTCACTTCTAAAATATATAACTGTGTTTTCTATAATTTTAAGAGATTATTATTTGTCCCTATAGCTGTTTCCTACTTTTATTGCTCCTTGGATTTCCTTCATTCACAGAAAATGGGTTTTTCCTTGCATATATTAAAAGGAAAAATTGTCAGTTCTACTTCTGTGTCATATATGGGACTTCAAAAAAAGCTTCAAATATAACACATGAGAAAAATTTTCTTTTGTCGTTATAAAAATCCCTTAAGGGCTTTAAGAAAATATATGTCTTTATTAATTCAAGGGTTAAAATAGCACGAATAAGAATCACAACAATTAAGACTTATTTGGTATTTTGTTGCAAAGAGATTTTTATTTTAGCCTATTTTGACACGCGACTCTCTTGTGACAATTTTTTTTGTCCTGAATTTCCAAACTATCAAATAAACTTAACACTATATTTATTATTTTGATGCCATAAATTGCCAGGCTTTTGACTGTTTTATAACACTTTCAATTTATCAAAAACACTTGAAACAAGATCTACATCTAGTAGTTATTTGGTAAAAAGTGCATACTGGTTTTTCAAAAAATATTTACTCCCTTTTATGACATTTGTCTTTTTCCTATTAACTGTATCTAAATACTTCTAAAAGTAAAAACTCTGTGCTTCTTTCCTTGCTGCATGAAAACATTGATTTCTGTGTCTTGTAAATAATATATATTCCTTTGAAAATAAGGTTGTAGAATGACAAATGATATCGCTAGAAAATTATCTTGCTTCTAATGAAAAAAAAATCACTTCCCACATTCAGAGACAGATATCCAAGGTTTACTTGTTTTTTATGCAATCCTGACAGTTAAAAATCTTGGTATTACTATACTTTGTCATGCTAATTTCTCTACACAAGATACATTGTCTCACTTTACATGGAAGTAATAATCAGTAAGTAAGCTAATGATGTGTTTTTAAGGCAGCATATTAAATTAAAATATAATGTCATCAGGTCAATTCTGACACACAACGACCTTATTGGACGGGGTGCAACCATTCCCTGAGGTTTCTGAGGCTACAAAGCTTTAGGGGTGGAGATAACCCTACCTGATTCCTGCAGTGTGACTGGTGGGCTGAAACTGCTGACCTCTTAGTTAAAAGCTTAACCTAATACAGCACCAGAGATCCATATGCAACACCTTAGGTATACAAATTCCAAAGTTTTAAAAAATTTAATAGACATTGTTGCAATATTTTCCCAGCATACATCCAAAAGTATTAGTACATGCTTGAAAAATAAGTTGTTTTAATAAAATGTATGAATTTTATTAATGTATGTCAAAAATTTTCTCAGCCAATGATAGTTTTTAATATTAAAATATACTGTCAAAATAAAATGATAAAAACAAACATATTTGCCTATCTTTAGCTTTACTTTTCAGACAAAGAAATTGATACATATTTTAGTTCACTATAATTAGATTTGGGTCTAAGGCTCTGGTAAGGATAAAACTCTGAATATTTAAGTGCTGTTGTTAGGTGCTCCTGAGTTCGTTCAGTCCCTATCAAGCCAAGTACAACCAACATGACATAATGATTGGCCCAGGACCATTCTCACAGTTGCTCTTACGTTGCTCTTAGGTCAGCAAAGCAGTCACTGTGTCAAGTCATCTCATCGAGGGGTTTCCTCTTCACCCCTCCCCTGCTGCTTTACCAACATATGTTGTATTTTTCTAGGGACCTGTATTTCCTGACAACATGTCCAAAATATGGAAGCTGAAACCTTGCCGTCCTTGCCTCTAAGGAGCACGCTGAGTGTACTCTTGAAGACACTGCAGCTTGCATCAGGTGCACCTCCATGTAAAGTTGCTTTTCAAAGCATAGGTCCATTCTTAACTCACAGCAAACCTACAGACCAGATTAGGACTACTATATAGGCTTCTGAGGGTTGTAAATATTTAAGAAAGCTGATAGTCCCATTTTCTCCTCTTATCTTCATGTATGAAGCTATCTGTGAACACTCCTTTTTTCCTGCTTTCCATGAAAACCATCTAATCAATGGAAAGCTGACACTAAAAAACACACAAGAATAGGGCAATTAAATCAGGAAATGCTATTACATACAATTTGATAACACAAGTGGTGGTAACCAAAAGTATTTTGGGAAGATGAGTTCTGAGATTGTGTAAGTGATTAAGTTGGCACTAATATTTTGCCAAGTATATGGAATTCTTAAAATCAAGATTGATTATGTGAAGCAAATCTGATAGAAAGATTCAGCGATTTTGTCAACTGGGCTTGGAAATGCCTTAAATAGGTTAGTGCTTTAAATTATGGACAATTAACTTTGAAATAAGGTTCCTGAAGAAGTAAGAGCACTTTGTTGATGAAAATCAAGGAGGGCAGGCTTCAACATGGATTCCATCCCAGTGCAAAGAAAACTAAACTCCTTACAACTGGGCCAGTAGGTAACATCAAGAAAAAGAGTGAAAAGATTCAAGTTGTCGAGGATTTCTTCTTCCTTGGATCCACAATCAATATTCATGAGATCAGCAGTCAAGAGATCAAATGACACATTACAATGGATTAATCATCCTGGATGTCACCTTTCTACTAAATTGGTTTATATCATAAACATATTACCAATTATTCCTGTTCTCTCTATCTGTGTATGTGTCTGCTTGTATGTAAACAACCAAAATGACCCTTAAATGTGTGGGTAGAGCGGTTTCATCTCACTTTTTTGGGCAAATAATTAGGCTGGACTGATCCCTGGGGAAGGACATCTTACTTGGTAGAGGGTTGGCAAGAAGAAAAAAAAAAGAGTTTTACTTAACAAAAGAGAAACAGATATATATTAATAACACCCCTAAAGTGGAAGAATACTAAAAATTAACCCATATGTAAATTCTCCCATATTAAAATATTGTGATAGGTAGGTTTATTGTGCCAACATGGCCAATGAACACATGTGGGATTAATTGAAGGGCACAGAAATAAATGGTTCAGCGAGCCTCACCTGTCTGATCTCTTGCTCTTTGATGACTGGACCAGTGTGCAGATGGCTGGCTTAGCTTGTTCTCTGCCTCAATTTGCAAGCTACACTACCTGTGGGTCACCTAACCCACGGACTGTGTCACTGTAGTTTGAGGTTCCTTCAAGACCTGCTTTGCCATTATACTGGAGTATACATCGCTTGAGCTGGGGACTATTGGATCCTGTCATCTGACTGATTGTTAGTGACCTGTCTTGCTGTTTGCTGCCTGTGGGCAGATAGCCAGAATTGCTATCTGGTGGCCAGATGGCCCTCAAGACTTGAAGGACTTAAGACTCCTGTAATTTTTCTTTTATGTGCACCAGGGTTAAGAGTGGGCACTGCCCTAACTGAGTCCACGGACACAGGGTGGTGGTGGTTATAATGGATAGCAAGGTTTCTATAGTAATCAAAGAAACCTGTCTCATGTGGACTTATGGCATTGGCTACTTCACCACGGTATCCCTATGAATGAAATAGATGGCAAACTTACTAAATATTTACGTGGTCTATACAGGCAGAATACTAGATCAGGTGAACAGCAGAACAGATAGTCATGATCATTCAATCAATTCCCAGACCGGAGTCAGTTTACAGACCCACAACCCCTTAAATGAGGAAAAGACCAGGTCCCTTTGAAGAAGGACCCTGCTACATCACCAAAGGTCTATACTGTTAGCCTTTCTTCTAGTCTTCCCCAAAGGGACTTGCGGCCTTTCACAACAGTGGCTGTTTGTTGAGGGAAAGGAAATATTCAAAAATTTCAGGGATTGCTGGACACTGTCTGTGAACTGACACTAATTCCAGGAGGCCCAAAATGTTTTGTAGGCCCACCAGTCAGAGTGGGGCCTTATGGAAGTCAGGTTATCAATGAAGTTTTAGCTCAGGTGTGCCTCACTGTGAAGCCAGTAGCCCTCTGAACCCATCCTGTCATTATTTCCCCAGTTCCATAATGCATCATTGGAATAGACATGCTTAGGAACTGTTGGAAACCCCATTTTGGATTCCTGAAATGTGGATTAAGGGCTCTCATGGTAGGAAAGGCCAAGTGGACACCATTAGAACTGCCATCACCTAGGAAAATAGCATTCCTGGAGAGGTTGCAGAGATCAGTGCCTCCATCAAAGACTTGAAAGATGCAGGGGGGTGGTTCCTACCACTTCCCTGTTTAACTCACCTATTTGGCCTGTAACGAAAACAGATGGATCCTGGAGACTGACAGTGGATTATTGTAATTTAACCAGGTGGTGACTCCAATTGTAGCTGCTTCCAGATATGATTTCATTGTTTGAGCAAATTAATGCTTTTCCTGGTACTTGGTATGCAGCCCAATTCCTTCTTCTCAATACCAGTCTCGAAGGACCACCAGAAACAATTTGTCTTCAGCTGGCAGGGACAGCAATGCACTTTTAGAACTCTTCCCCAAGGGTACATCAATTATTCCACCCTGTACCATAATTTAGTCCCAAGGGACCTTGATAATCTGTCTCTTCCTCAAAATGTCACACGACTCCATTATATTGATGGCACTATATTGATTGAACCCACTAAGGATGATGTATCAAAGACACTAGATTCATTGGTACGTCTGCATACAAGGTTGGGAAATTAACCCAATGAAGATTCAGGCACCTTCCATCTCAATAAAATTTCCAGAGGTCCAGTGGTGAGGGGCAAGTCGAGACATTCCTACTAAAATGAAGAATAAGCTCTTGCACACACACCTAACAACTAAAGAGGAGACACAACACCTAGTGGGCCTCTTCGGTTTTGGTATGAACATATCCCTCACTTGGGTGTTCTGCTTCGACCTACTTATCAAGTGACATGAAAGGCCTCCAATTTTGAGTGTGGCCCAGAACACGAAAAAGGTCTGCAACAGGTTCAGAGTGCCATGCAAGCTGCTTTGCCACTTGCCCATAGGATACAACTGACCCAATAGTGCTAGAGGTGTCAGTTGTAGATAAAAATGCATTGTGGAGCATTTGGCAGACCCTATTGGTGAATCATAGTGTAGTCTGTTGGTATTTTGGAATAAAATCCTGCCATCTTCTGCAGACAACTACTCCCCCTTTGAAAAACTGCTGTTGGCCTATTATTGGGCCTTGGTGGCGACTGAAGTCACCAAGTCACCATGAGGCTAGAGCTGCCCATCATTAACTGGGTATTGGCTGACCCACAGAGTCATAAAAGTGGACATGCGCAGCAACATTCCATTGTTAAATGGAAGTGGTATATTCAAGATCGGGCCAAAGCAGGACCTGAAGGGACAAGTAAGTTGTGTGAAGAAGTGGCCCAAATGCCACAGTCGCCACTCCTGTCACATTTCCTTCCGTCTCCCAGTCTGCACCTATGGCCTCCTGGGGAGTTCCTTACCATACTTTAAGTGAAGACCAAAAAAGTCATGCTTGGTTTCTGGAAGGCTCTGCACAATATGCAGATGCCACTTGTAAGTAGACAGCAGCAGCACTCCAGCCCCTTTCTGGGATCTCCCTAAGGGACAGTGGTGAAGGGAAATCTTTCCAATGACCAGAACGTTGAGCAGTGCAATTGGCCGTTGAGTTTTCCTTCAAGGAAAAATGGAAGGATGTGATATACTGATTCATACGCTGTGGCTAACGGCTAGCCTGGATGGTCAGGGAATTGCAAGGAGCCTGATTGGAAAATTTTTAACAAGGAGGTGTGAGGAAGAGGTATGTGGATAGACCTTTCTGAATGGGCCAAGAAAGTAAAGCTATTCCTGTCTCCTGTGAATGCTCACCAAAGGGTGACCTCTGAAGAGGAGGACTTTAACAGTCAAGTGGATAAGGTGACACGCACTGTTGAGACTTGTCCTCCTCTTTCCTCTGCTACTCCTGTTATCACCCAATTGGCACACAAACAACATGGACATGGCAGCAGGGATGGAGGTTATACATGGACACAGCAACGTGGACTTCCACTCACCAAGACTGACTTGGCCACTGTCACTGCTGAGTGTCCCATTTTTCCAGCAGCAGAAACCAACATTAAGTCCAAGATATGGGACCATTCCTCTGGGAGATCAGCCAGCGACGTGGTGGCATGTTGATTACATAGGACCACTTCCATCATGGAGGGGACAGCGTTTTGTTCTTATTGGAATAGATACCTACTCTGGATATGGATTTGCCTTCCCAGCAAGCATTACTTTTGCCAAAACTACCATTGGTGGACTTACAGAATGCCTAATCCACCTGCATGGCATCTCACATGGCATTGCTTCAGATCAAGGAACTCACTTCACAGCAAATGCAGAGCAGCAGTAGGCCCATGCCCATGGAATCCATTGGTTGCATCATGTTCCTCATCATCCTGAAGCAACTGGCTTGATAGAATGATGGAATGGCCTCCTAAGGACAAAATCACCAATCACAGTGCCAACTAGGCTTGGGCTGAGGCAATGTTTTCCATGAAGCTGTATATCCTCTAAACCAATGGCCAATATATATGTCTCCAATATCCAGAATCCATGGGTCCAGGAACCAAGGGCTGGAAGCTGACATGGAACCACTCACTACTACTTCTAATGATCTACTTGCAGCATTTTTCTTCCTGTCTCCACAACCTATGTGCTTCAGGCCTGGAGGTCCTGGTCCCAAAGGAACAATCTCTCCCACCTGGAAACACAGCACCAATTCCACTGAACTGGGGGCTGAGAATGCCCTCTGGCCACTTTGGACTTCTCATGCCTTTGGATCAACAAGTCAAGAAGGGTGTCACTGTACTAAGTTGTGTGATTGATCCTGATTACCAAGGAGAAATTGTACTGGTGTTACATAATGGAAGTAAAGAAGAATATGTCTGGTATCCAGGAGATCCCATAGGCTGACTCTTAGTGCTACCATGCCCTCTGATTAAAGTAAATGGTAAATTACAGCAACCCAATCCTGACAGGACCTCTAATGACTCAGACCCCTCGGGAACGAAGATCTGGGTTACCCCACCAGGCAAAAGCCCACAGCCAGCTGAGGTGCTTGCTGAGGGCAAAGGTAATACAGAATGGTTAGTAGTAGAAGGTAGTTCTACCTATCAATTACGACCATGTGATCAGTTGCAAAGTGAGGCTTGTGATTGTCAGTTTATTTTCTTTATATGTGCTTTTTGGATATCTTTCCTTTGTTCATGTATGATGTATGAGATACAATTGAACTCAGTGTGTTTTCATTTATATGTATGCTATATATTTGATGTTAAGTCTAAGCGTGATTTCATTAAAGCCTGGAAATTATATATGGCTAAAGAATTGTGTACAGGTGGCAAGTTGGCAGGGAGTTGATTGTGATAGGTAGGCTTATTGTGCCAAGATGGAAAATGAACACATGTGGATTAATCGAAGGATGGAAGGATAAATGGCTCAGCGAGCCTTGCCTGTCTTGTCTCTTGCTCTTTGATGATTGGTCCAGTTTGCGGCTGCCTTAGCTTGTTCTCTGCCTCAATTTGAAAGCTACACGACCTGTGGGACACCTAACCCATGTACTGTGTCACTGTAGTTGGAGGTTCCTCAAGTCCTGCTTCGTTACACTACTGAAGTATACATCTCTTGAGCTGGGGACTGTCGGATCCTGTCATCTGGCTTACTGTTGGTGACCTGCCTTACTGTTTGCTGCCTATGGCCGGCTAGCCTGAACTGCTGTACAGAGGACTACCTGGTGGCCCTCAAGACTTGAAGGACTTCCAATGTATTAGCTGTCTCACGGAAGTGAGTTGCACTGAACAATTTATACTGCTTTATAGATGAATAACTTTATTTCTGATGTTTTATATATATATATATATATATATATATATATAATCATTAGTGCCCTTGTTTTGTTGCTCTAGAGGACCCTGTCTAACATAAATATCAACTGCTGTGACCTCAGCTATATTTCGAGACTTTTGCTGACTTGACAGGGACCTAACATCATATTGAAAGCAAACTATTTTACCCACATGACTGTAAATTTAGAATATAATAAATAAAAAATAATACAGGCATGAAACATTCTTAATAATATGAGTTATAGTATTTCTACCCGCCCATCCATTGTATTAGACAAGCTAATAATATAACACTGATAGTGGTAAAAATGGTTGGTTTCAGCAATGTTCACCCCATTTTGTTAAGGTTTTAGTGTTTTCCTTTGAACATTTCATTTACTTTTCCCCCAATCCTAAGGTAGCCAATAACCTCTGTGTTGTCTAGTACATTAAGTCTCTACATCAGTCATTCTTTTACTTAGTCTATGGTAATATTCATCACATTTGGAACTTTCTAAATTTTGATTTTTGTATTTTGATGGGTTTTGTGAATATTAATCTCTGCACCTTACTTAAAAATGCATTTATTTTTTTTTCATATTCCCCAGGAATAATAACCTTGTAAGCCCTGGGGGCCCTTTAAGTAAGCTTTGAACTACTAACAGCAAGATGTAAAATATAAGCCCATCCACCCCTAGGCTGGACAGAGATGACACTATCTAGCCCCAAAGCATGACAGCCTCCACACCCCAATATAGAGTGGAACTAAGTCAGAATTGATTCATTGCAGGAGGTGGGTCTTACTTCTGTCACGTGGTCGCCAGGCGCTGCCACGTTACTTCCAACTCACAGTGACCCTGTGTACAACAGAGGGAAACACTGCCTTGTCCTGTGCCATCTTCACAATTGTTGCCATATTTGAGCCCGTTGTGGCGGGTTTGGGGGAGTTATCTCTTTGCCACAAAATCATTGGCCCTCTTTAGAAGTGTGATCCTTTTTCAGTGCCGTAATCACGTTCCCTTCAAAAACCAAGAGACATTCTCAACTCATTCATTTTCTTTCATTGGTTTTCTCCAGCCTTTCACTAATGTTGCCTTTAGAAGTTCCTAAATGTTAGTGTTTGCTCACTTCTTTCTGTTTCCATCAGCACATGAGGTCCCCAGTCCTAAGCACCATTTCTGAGTCACAAGGAGTGCAATGACTCTACTTGAACTGTCTGCATCCCCCTCCCAACCCCCCCCCCCCCAACCCAGGTCTCCTTTGCTTTACACTGTAGTACCCAGGGTAATGGGTCCATCAAGGAAAGAGGTGTTTCTTTTTAACTCTCCTCAAAATTTAATCACATACCATTATTGTTCAATGTTTCATTCAAGTTTAAAGGATGAGTTAGTCTGGGTACTTTAGAGAAACAAATCCACAGAAACTCATGTATAAGAGAGAGTTGTATATAAAAGGTAAGTCCATATCAAGAAAACATCCCAACCCAGTGCTGCCCAAGCCTACAAGTCCAACATTAATGCATTAACCCATATGTCCAACATCAGTCCACAATGTCCTCCTCCATCTCACAAAACAGATGCAATGATGCCAACTGCAGGAAGAAAGCCAAGTCAGCGAAAGTGTAAGCATCTCAGTGCTGGTAGGGGTCTCCACACAGCTGCTCCAGAAACCAGGGTGGCATCAGGGTAGGTCCATGTGGCTTCTCCTCAGGGATGTCTTGCAGGAAGTGAGCCTTACTAGCTAAAGCAGGGAACTGGCTAAGGCAGCTGAACCCTGGTCTGACCACCAGAAAGCAAGAGACCCAAGAACTCGAAAGGCGAGGCTCACTGAGCCATTTATCCCTCCACACTTCAATTAACCCCACAAATGTTTATGAGCCTGGTTAGCACAATAAATTAACTACCCCAATCCACCCCTTGTCAACCTAGCACCTGTACATAATTCTTTAGCTTCACAATTGCAATTAAGTCATACCTACAACTTAATCCTATAATCCTGTGAATATGTTACCCCATTTATGAAAGTTTGTAAGCCAGTCACTTCATTCCTTTATCCCCCCAATTTTGAGTATCCAATTTATATACTGTCCACTTACATCAACCAAGTTCTCTGAGAAGACCATCATATTTTTCAACATGAAGTGTCTTCATTCCAGTTGGAACCTTGTGAAGTCTGCATCCATAAGCATAGTCAAATCCAGACAGGCTATCCATAAAGTCAGCAACAATACACACCAGTTCACAGACTCTAAAATTTTCTCCAACTGGTCGGGTTCTGGTCAACTCAATGTGGGCTGCCTCACTCAGCCTCCACAGGGTGTCCATTGGTCGCCTTGTCTTTAGACCATGGGCTCTCACTAATACTCAACAAGGCTAGCCCTTTTGTGCTAGGTCATGAACCTTAGACCAATCAATCCACCTTCATCTTCTCCTTTTTTTCCCCTGTAAACCAAGTCCACAGGTGTCAGCAGCCAAACTCAACCTATCTCTCTATTGCTGCATTTCTCCCACTTCCACTCAACAAGTAGATCTAGGTGGCCACCTAGCAAGCATGTCAGCTTGCTCACAGGCTCCATTTAACATTCAGTCCTAGGGGGCACTTTTCTTCATGGTTCCAAATTTTTTCCAGTTTCTAACAAAGACTACTAGTTCCTGAGTACTCAAAAGCACTAGGTGGGGCATATAGTTTCAAAGTTTTCTTTGTAGGAATGGCCTGAACCCATCTAAAGATAAAAATTTAATGGATGAAAGCAAGTGGGCTTCCAAACTTTCTATTTTTCTATTTCCCATATTTTTCCCATAAAATTACTGAATAAAGTATGGCTTTATCTGACCTCTGGCTGGACAAAGAAAAACTACCATGAGGGAGAGGTCAAACAAACATTTAGTCTCCATCTTGTGATTTGTTTCTCTAGTATTCCACTCCTGGTACCACAGTGTGTTAGTCTGGGTACTTTAGAAAACAAACCCACAGAAACTCATGTATAAGAGAGAGTTTTATATAAATGTTAAGTATACATCAAGGAAACATCCCAACCCAGTGCTGCCAAAGCCCACAAGTTCAACTTAACCCATTAACCCAATCCACAGCAATCCACAAATTCCTCCTCTGTCTCAAAAACAGACCCAATGATGCCAACTTCAGAAGGAAAACCGAGTCAGTGAGTGTAAAAGCATCCGAGCACTGGCAGTGGTCTCCACAGGGGTGCTCCAGCACCCAGGGCTGCATTGGGGTAGGTCCATGTGGCTTCTCCTCTGGGATGTCTTGCAGGAAGTGAGCCTTGCCAACTGAAGCAGGAAACTGGCTAAGGCAGCTGCACCCTAGTCCAACCAACAGAAAGCAAAAGACCTGATATCTAGAAAGGTGAGGTTCACTGAGCCATTTATCCCTCCACCCTTCAATTAACCCCACATGTGTTTATTGGTCAGATTGGCACAATAAATTAACTTCCTCCAAGGACAATGGTTTGTTTGTTTTTAACCTTTCTCCCAATCTCTCTCCTATTACCATACAATGTATTGTTTGTTTTGCATATATGCCTAGTCTTTTTGTTGTTGATGTTGTTTTGTTTTTCTTTGACCAAAGTGCATAGAAAGGGCCTCTAGGATGTTCTTGTTCCTAATATGTTTGTTAAAAAAAAGAATCCATTAATAAATGGCATAGCACAAACTGTGAGAGGCAGAAATCCCTAAATGACTTGCTAGGAAAATCAGCACAGAAAGACGTAAAGATGAATGACAACTCTCTATGTCTGACTTTTTCTTGCACCAGGAAAGCCTATAAACTCACTCAACAAAAGTCACAAAGACTATTCCTGGGGCACATTATATATGAAGAACATTGAGAAACTTTACAGTATTGTCCACATGGAGGAAATATCAACTTTAAAAATGTTTAGTCAGCAAAAATATCGGATCAAGATGAAGCTCTCAGAAGGACAGTATACATAATCTGAGGTTAATAGTTTAGTAAGTTTCTAGAAACACGGTTTTTCCCCTAAATATCTTTGTGAGGAAAAAAGAGGAGACAATTATTGATTTGACTTTAGAGATGAAAGAAGCTTAATGAAAACAGAGAACTCTATGTAAATCCAAAATTTTAGGACAGTTATGATATGTGCTATATTTAAGGGTAAACTCTCCAAGAGCAGTAATTGCCTCCTTTCATCCTACAACATAGTACTGACAGACATGTTCAATTGTGAAATGATTTTAAAAATCTGTGCTGGGAAACTAAATGATCATGAACTCAATTCTGTTAATTTCTTATCATTTACCCTTTTGAAAGTTCCATTATATTCTATATTGTCATTGATATGGTAGACACTGCAGTTTTTCCATCCATGGTTAGCACTAGGTTTACGATTAAAGAATTTAAATTATTTAATGTGTCCTGTGCAATGAAAATGTATTGATGGTGTCACAGGCTCAAAACTGGAAACTAAATCAAACTCAACTCTCACGGGAAAGATTCCAACCCAGATCGAGGGTTATATAGAGTTTACAAGATTGTGAATCTTTGTGAAGAAAATAACCTCATCTTCCTTTCAAGCAGCAATAGATGGATCTGAATTGTCAAACTAGGAGGTAGCTGCCTGATGCTTACCTAATAGTGAGAGCAATGCTCTAGGTTCAAAAAGAAAACCAAAGCAAGATATATATGAAGGTGGTTAGGGAAAACATCCCTGATTAAAACTATGGATGCTTAATTTGCCATAAAAGTTGCTTCTGAACATAAACCAATCTAGACTTCATTCAAAAGCTTCCCATTCTTGACCTAGTCTAGCAACTTTAATAGATATTTTCAACAAAAAGTAAGTTACAAAATAAATTGCAACTACATATGCCCAATGTTCTATAAAAGTTGCTTCTAAACTCAAACTAACCTGGAGTTCATTCTAAAGCTTCCCATTCTTGACTTCTTTCAGTAGCGTTAATAGATATGTTTCAACAAAAATAGGTAGTAAAATAAATTGCAAACTATACATGTTGAAAGTAAAAATAGAGAATTTAAGAGAAAATTATATCTATTTACTGGAAAAGCAGTCATGCCTCATTAAGTAAATCTAAATTGCATTCTCTCATTTATCTACTATGAAGTAAAGAGTACTATTTCCTTGCAAAATCAAATACTTCTATTTAATTGCTTGTTGAAGAAAGAGGTTGATTATGGCATTAAAAACAGAATAGTTCCTTCTCTGAGCACTGCTATCCTATTTATCTGTCATGATAGAATTAGTTGTAAATGGTCTTACTGTTTTTTTAATTGAATACATATGAATTTTCTTATAAAACTTTCCTCCTATCAAAGTTAATCTCACATTTTTACTTCACTAAATAATTATTTTAAAATTTAATTACCTTAAGATGCCTTTTTAGAGGAGTTTTTAAAATCATATTACCATATTATTTTCAGAATTTATAAAGGATTTTAATTGTTTTTATTCGATTGAAAACTAAATGAATTTTCATAGTTTCTTAATGATGTATATATATGTTTGAATTCTCAATTTAATGTTTCAAATATATTTGGCATTTAATTGTACAATGCTCTCCCTCCCTCTCTCTCTCTCTTTCTATCTAAAATCTGAAAATAAAATTTTTTTCTCACAACTGGACCAATATGCAACATCAAGTTAAATGAATAAAATATTGAACATTTAATTTTACTCAGCTCCACAATCAACCATCATGGAAACAGCAATCAAGACATTAGAGGAAAATCTGTAGTAAATGACTTATTTTAAAGCAAATATGTAACTTTGAGGTATAAAATATGCTTTATTCAACTCAAGGTATTTTCTTTTTATTTTTTTAAAAATCATTTTATTGGGGGCTCATACAACTCTTAAACAATCCATACATACATCAGTTGTATAATGTGCATTTGTACATTCATTACCCCAATCATGTTCACAACATTTGATCTCCAAGTAAGCCCCTGGCATCAGCTCCTCATTTTCCCCTCTCTCTTGCTACCCCTCCATCATGAACTCTTGATAATTTAGAAATTATTATTTTGTCATATCTCACACCGCCCGACGTCTCCCTTCATCCACTTTTCAGGTGTCTGTCCCCCAGGGAGGAGGTTATATAAAAATCCTTGTAATCAGTTCCTTTTCTCCCCCACCCTCCCTTAACCCTCCCAGCATCTCCATTTTCACCACTGCTCCTGAAAGGATCATCCATCCTAGATTCCCTGTGTTTCCAGTTCCCATCTGTACCAGTGTACATCTTCTGGTCTAGCCAGATTTGTAAGTTAGAATTGGGATCATTATGGTGGGAGAGCATTTAGGAACTAGAGGAAAGTTGTATGTTTCATCGGTGCTATACTGAACCCTGACTGGCTGTCTCCTCGCTGCAACCCTTCTGAAAGAGGATGTCCAGTTGCCTATAGATGGGCTTTGGGTCCCCACTCTGCACTCCCCCTCATTCACGATATAATATTTAGTTCTTTGATGCCTGATACCTTGTCCCTTCCACACCTCATGATCACACAGGCTGGTGTGCTTCTTCCATGTGGGCTTTGTTGCTTCTGAGCTAGATGGCCACTTGTTTACCTTCAAGGCTTTAAGACCCCAGACACTATATCTTTTGATAGTCAGGAACCATCAGCTTTCTTCACCACATTTTCTTATGCCTCACGGTATTTTCAATTACCTTTTATGCATGTGAAACTAGACAATGAAAAAGGGAAATGAAAGAAGAATTGATGCCTTTGAATTATGGTATTGAATATTTTGGTGAAGAATATTAAATATGCAACTTACTTCCAGCAGAAATTTAACAAATTTGTCTTTAAGGGAAAAATGCCAGTATGCTCCTTAAAAAATATGGTGAAAAGTACTGTAAACAAGTTAGCAGGATATTCTGTTCCTTAGAGAAATACATAATGCTTGGTAAAGTGGAAGATCAACGAAAAAGAGGAAAACCCTCAAAAAGAAGAATTAACATGGTGACTGCATCCTAAGCTCAAATATGAGGAAAAATACACATTTTTTTCCTGCTAGACAAGAGTCTAGCAACCTACTCTGAGTTAGTGCACTCAGTTGGCATCATCTGGGAACTGGTTTTCTCTGATCACAGTGAAAGTTTTTGTAAAAGCATTTTCATTTGAACCTCGATTTTTGCAATGGCAATGGAAGAGAACAGCATGCAACTTTGAAATTTTGTTTCTTGCTTGGGAAAAATGCTTCAGAAACTCTTGTGATGTTGAACACAGTTTACAAAGACAGCGATATGGGAAAAATGCAAGTGTATGAGTGGTTTACTCATTTCTAAAAAGGTGAAATGTCAATTGATGACAAACCTCCTTGTGCATGTCCGTCAACTTCCCAAACAGATGGCACTGACCAGACTCCGCACTCATGCTCCATGACTGACGACGGACCATGGACGAGATGGGGAAGTTATCGGAACTCTATTGGAGCTCAGTTCAGCACATTTTGATGAAAGATTTGGGAACGAGAAGGGCTGCTGTGAAATGTGTGCCTCGGGTTCTGACCGATCAGCAAAGAGTGCCCAGTGGAAGCATGCCATGCTTTGAAAGACAAGTTTCTAAGCAACTCATATATTTTTTCCAAAGCCATTATGGGTGATGAGACAAAGTGCTATTCCTATGATTCTAAAATCAAACATCAATCGTCATCTCACCCCCCACCAAAAGCTTGCTTGCCATGTGAAATCAAAGATCAAGATGATGATGATTGGGTTTGTTTTGTTTTTTATGTGGGGGTGATAGTGCATTTAGAGTTTGTTACACCAGGTCAGACAGTTAATCAAATTTTTATTTAAAGGTTCTGAAAACATTGTGTATTAAAACAGTTGGACTGTCATCCTCTACTCAAAGTCTCTCTTATTACAAGAATACTTTGTTCTAATAACCTGACACTCTTTGATACTCACCTTCCTGACATGATCACTGATGAAAAAGTGAGTGCATAAGCAAATGTGGTAGAGACAGCAGATGGTGCCTGGATATCAAAAGATGTAGTGTCTTGGGTCTTAAAGGCTTGATGTTAAGCAAGCAGTCATCTAGCAGGGAAGCAAATAAGCTCACATGGAAGAAGCACACCAGCCTGTGTGACCATGAGGTGTCAAAAGGATCAGGTATCAGCTATCAAAAGACCCAAATCAAACAATTGTATCAATTTGAAAGAGGGGTATTATAATGTAGACCCAAAGTCTGTCTGTAGATAATTGGACATCCCCTACAAAAGGATTACAAGGAAGGAACGGTTCAATCAGGCTGCAGTATACCACCGATGAAACACACAACATTCCTCTGTTTCCTGAAAGCTTGCCCTTTTCCTCACTATCATGACTCAGTTTTACCTTACAATTTCAGCTAGAATGGAGGACACACATTGGTACACATAAGAGCTCTAGACACATGGAATTCAGGACAGATAAAGCCCTTGGGAACAATAGTGGGAGTAATGTTATCATGGTGGGGAAAAGAGGGCAGGGGGAGAAAGGGGGAACCCATCATAAGGTTGGACATATAGCCCACTCACCAAGGGGACAACAAACAGAATGGTGGGTGAAGGAAAACAATGGACAATGTAAGACATGAAATAGCAATAATAATATATAATTGATCAAGGGTTCATGACAGTGGGAGGGTGGGAGAGGACGGTGAAAAAAATAGGAGCTGATACTAAGGGTTTGAGAAGAAAGAAATTGTTTTAATTATGTTGATGGCAATATATTACAAATGTGCTTAATACTATTGAATGATGGATTTGTATAAGAATTGTAAGAGCCCCAATAAAATGATTAATTAAAACAAAACCCCAAAAACTAGTAGTATTTATCTAGATAATGTACCTTCTTACCTTGGGAGGAGGAGCCATGTTGCTCCCAAAGTGAAGTGTGTCTTATCTAGGCTTAAGGTTCCTTTCTCTCCTCTCCAGGGGATCTGTTTCGTTCCTTTTGAAGTGGCTCTATGCTTTGATAAAACTATGGCTTAACTCTTAAAATATAAAAAGATTGCATAACAGTGTGCAACAACAAATCCTGATTTGTAGCAGACGTAGAACTAGTTTTGCCACCACACCAATGCACCTCTGCACCTCACACAGCCATCTCAGTGCACCACCTTTTTGTGTGAAAAATAGCATCCCTCTCCTGCCCAATGTACCGGACTCTCCTCACCTCTCTCTGTGCTGCTTCTTTTTGTTTCCGAAATGAAGAGGGACATGAAAGACAGAGACTTAGTGAGGTAGAAGAGGTGAAGAACAAGGGAGGGAGGTGCTGTCAAGCCATTCCAACAGATGAGTTTGAAAAATGTTTCCCAGAATGGACCTGCAGATTTGACAAATGTATTAAGAGTAATGGAGAGTACTAAAAGGGGATAAGGTTGTTAAAAAAATTTGAATACATAATTTTGAAAAACATTCAATTTTTGGGGGGTGGGGGATACTCACTCAGATATAAGTGATTTCAAGGACAGTATAGGTAGGATCTAGCAATGTTTTGTTCTACTGTACCTAAAGTCACTGTGAATCAGAAACAACTCAGTATACCTAACAACAACAAATACACACAAGCATATACATGACAATATGTAAAAAAAAAAAACTATTGGTACTAAGGTTCCAGTTCATAGGTCCACGGGTTTAGAAAGAAAAGATGTTTAAAAATGTGTCCCAGGGAATCCGGGGTGGATGATACCTTCAGGACCAGGGGTGTGAGGGGCAATACTGGGAGGGCAAAAGGTGAGTGGGTTGGAAAGAGGTAACCGATTACAAGGATCTACATGTGACCTCCTCCCTGGGGGATGGACAGTAGAAAAGAGGGTGAAGGAAGACGTCGGATGGGGCAAGATATGACAGAATAGTGATTTGTAAATTATCAAGGGCTCATGAGGGAGAGGGGAGCGGGAAGGGAGGGGAAAAAAAGAGGACCTGATGCAGAGGGCTTAAGTGGAGAGCAAATGCTTTGAAAATGATGAGGGTAAAGAATGTACAGATGTGCTTTACACCATTGATGTATGTATGGATTGTGATAAGAGTTGTATGAGTCCCTAATAAAATGTTTTTAAAAAAAAGAAAGAGAAAAAAAATTACTACAATAAAAAAATCCGTACAAAAAAATGTGTCCCAGGTTAGTAGAGGGCTACGGAGGTTTTCCAGCTGTTTCTCCTGACTTTTAACAGTACTTTAATAGAACATTTGTGATGTAATAGTTGAAATAAAACTCAAGAAGTCACCTTCCTAAATTTTCAAAGCTTTGCAATCAAGTTACAGGCATGCAGGTCCACATAGAGCACCTGTTGAGACAGATCAAGCCTTATGAAAAAGTGAGGTGAGGCCTTACAGGTGAGCGAAGAGGAGGAACATAGTTAACCGACACACTGAACACCTACAGGCAAAATTCAGAAAGTGATGTAAGACGATGCATAAATTGGGTACCTACTAAACACCAATCAATGGGGTACCTACTAAATTTGGGATCACTGTCAATTTTAAGTGAGCATCTGGGTCTTCACAAGCTTTTGGTCTGAGGGATACCTGAAGTGTTGCCTGAGGATCAGCAAGTTCAGTCATGTAAGCGAGATTAAGAGTGATGAAGATAATGTGTGGGACCGATGGTAACTGGGAGGAGTTTTGAAGTTACCGAGGTAATGAAGACAGCAGGGCTCATTCAAAACAGTGGCTTTCATAAATAACTCCTGGACCAACCATATTCAAGGCACTGAGGTCTGCTCACAGTTTTCCGTGACTATGTTTTGTTTTTTAATTCCAAAGAAGTAATCTTGAAAAATGTTCAGGGAAGATGAAAAAGCAGCAGTTTTTCATCCTCAAGAAATTCAAATCATGTCCTTTTGAAATGTTCTTTGATATTTGTGTAACAGAGGGAACCAGAGGGGGAAATACGAGTGAAGGAGCTAAGGGTCTTCAATGAAATTCTCAGCGAAGAGTCCTTGCTACCCTCAAGGAATAAGCAGGTTTATTGTCAGGATGTGGAAAAATCCAGCGGTATCATATTTTTCAATCCTTTTCTTGTCAATAGAGTTTTGCATTTTCTTAAAAGTTCTTTAAAATTAGTCCTCAGAGTTTCCTTGTGTCCTTCAATTAAATGTGTCCAGATTATCCCCTTTGGAATACAAAATCAATCAGCAACAACACAATCAATAAAAGAATGCCAAAAGATCTGAGTCTCTTTTGGTAAAGATCATACCCAATAAAACTGTAGGGAGCAATCCTACCTTGTAACTCATGTGGCGACCACGAGTCAGGAACCGACTTGAGGGCAGCTAACAGCTACACATCTTCGCACTGTTCATTATTATACTTTGTCTTCTTGAGCTACCATTTGGAATTTTCCGTTGAATTCCTTTACACTTCCCTCTCCCCATTTTCTTAACTACATTATGATCAAGAACAAGTTTAGGAGTGACTTTACATCTATTTTAGATTTTCTTCCTTTTTCTAAAATGATATTTTACTTTTCTTCATTCATTATATTCTTGATATCATTCCACCAATCATCATGTCTTCTGTCGGTGTTCAACGAATCAGATCTATACCAAGATATTCTTGAAAATTTGGTAGGATATTCTCAATGTAGTATCTTTAGCTTGTGTGGACTTTTTCCTGGTTTTTCTGAATTTTGAAATTAATTTACACATGAGCAATTGATGTTTTGTCCCATAGTTAGCTCCCGGCATTTTTGTGGCTGTTGATATTGAGCTTCTCCATTCTCTTTCTATCAAACAACAACACTCAAAAACAAAAACCACCCAAAGTTGCTGCTATGGAGTCAATGCTGACACACCATGAACCTCTGCGGGTTTCTGGGACTATGCTTAAAGAGTAGAAAGCTCAGTCTTTCTTCAGTAGAGCTGCTCGTGGTTTGAACTAATGACCACACAGATTGTAGTCCACTGCATCGTCATTTATGTTGTCCAAAAAGGTAGTTGAAGAACCTGTTGGTCTTGTAAAATTCGTTCATGCAATTTCCACTTCAATTTTTATTGCTGTGGTTGTTCTTGTCAGGTGCCATGCAGGCGTTTCTCATTCATAGGGTCCCTGTGTACAACAGAAAGGCACACTGCTCAGTCCTGCACCATCCTTACACTTGTTCATTTTTAAAAAATCATTTTATTAGGGGCTCATGCAATTCTTATCACAATCCATACATACGTCAATTGTGTAAAGCACATTTGTACATTCATTGCCATCATCATTCTCAAAACATTGCTCTCCACTTAAACCCCTGGGATCAGCTCATCTTTCCCCTCCCTCCCCACTCCTCTCTCCCTCAAGGGATCATCCACCCTGAATTCCCTTTTTCTGTTCCTATCTGTACGAGTGTACATCCTCTGGTCTAGCCAGGTTTCTAAGGTAGAATTGGGATCATTATAGTGGGAGAGCATTTAGGAACTAGAGGAAAGTTGTGTGTTTCATTGGTTCTATAATGAACCCTGACTGGATCGTCTCCTCCCTGCAACCCTTTCGAAAGGGCATGTCCAGTTGCCTATAGATGGGCTTTGGGTTTCAGTCTGCACTCCCCCTCATTCACAATGATATGATTTTTTGTTCTTTGATGCCTGGTACCTCATACCTTCGACACCTCATGATCACACAGGCTGGTGCACTTCTTCCGTGTGGCCTTTGTTGCTTATGACCTAGATGTCCGCTTGTTTACCTTCTAGCCTTTAAGACCCCAGATGCTATATCTTTTGATGGTTGGGAACCATCAGCTTTCTTCACCACATTTGCTTATGCACCTGCTTTGTCTTCAGCCATTGTGTCGGGAAGGTGAGCATTATGGAATGTCAGTTTAATAGAACAAAGAATTCTTGCATTGAGGGAGTACTTGAGTGGAGGCCCAATGTCCATCTGCTACCTTAATACTAAACCTATATATGTACATAGATTTATTTGCACATCCTCATATATAAATATATTTACGTATGCACATGCCTTTATTTAGAACTCTATAAATGCCCTTTGCCTCCTAGATCTTTCCTCTATATCCTTTGACTTTTCTCTTGTCCCACTATCATGTTCAGCCTTCATTAGGGTTTCAATAATTCCTCTTGGTTACATTACCCTTGGTCACATCCTACCAGGCCTCCTGTACCCTCCTCACCACCGATTTGGATCACGTGTTGTTCCCTTCTCCCTCGGTTTGTTAACACCAAGTACTATCTCCCACCTCCCCCTCTCCCATGTCCCCCTTGAACTGTCAACCCCGTTGTTTTCTCCTCCAGATAGTTCATCCAGCCTATTTTATTTAGACAGACCTGCGGTGTTAATAACATGCACAAAAACAAGACATATTAAAACCAAACAACAATATACAACAAAACAACAATAACAGACCAATGACAAAAAAGCAAACCAAAGCACAAGAAAGAAAAGCTTGTAGTTAGTTCAAGGACCGTTTGTTGGTCTTTAGGAGGCTTACACTTGTTCCTATGTTTGAGCCCATCTTGGCACCCACTATGTCAATCAAACATGTCAAGATCCTTACTCTTTTTCTCTGCCCTTCTAGTTTACTATGCATGATGTTGTTTGAGATTCTGTGGAATTTTCCATTTCACTGATTTAGAAAATCAGATTTAATAATTATTTTGATAAAGAGATAATGGATAGGAAGAGTAAATATAAATATTGCTAGCATAAGCTCTTTTATGAATCAATTAGCCATGTATAATTTTTCTTTATTTATAATTTCATATATTCAATATATTTGAGTTTGTGATATGGCAATGTTATACCTAATTAAACATTTCAAAATGTCTGAACTCACTGTCACTATTAAAATATGAAAGGAAAGTACTAGGATGAATAATCAAAGATGATATAATGCTTTGTGCTTTTAACTATTTCAGAACAACAGAACGTTGCCATGTATATAAAAATATATTATTATAAATTTGTGGTTTTTGTTTGGTGTCACTGATTTTGTTCTGATCCATATTGCCCCTATGTATAACATAATGAAACACTCCCAGGTCCTGCATCATCCTCAAAATTATTCCCATATTTGAATCATATATTGTAGCCACTGGGTCAATCAGTCTCATAGAGGGCCTTCCTAATTTTCATTGTTCTCTACTTTATAAATGGAGGTGGTATGAACTAGGGATAAAGTTGGAAGTTCCTACCAAAGAAAGCAATGATTACATAATTGATCAATTTACACAAAATAGTTACAAGTGTAGTAAACAAACTAGAAGTACTTGCAATAAATGTATTGATGATAATTTGATCTGTGATCTTTTCTCAAATCTTTGTTTCATATTCCCTTAATGAAAGACTGTGTCAACAGTGAGCTCAACATTGTTAATTTTATATGACAAGGATCATATTGACCAGAAGGTTGAGAAAAGTAGCATCACATTTGTATTTATAAGGCTGAGTACATAAATGGTTGTCTGATTTTATCGATAAGTGGAACATTTATGTTTTCCTTTCTTTAATGTACCCAACAGTATCTCCAATGCAAGTGAGATAATGCATCATCAACCTCACCTCTAAGGAACATTCTAGTTTTTGTTCTTCCAAGAGAGAATTGTTTGGTTGTGACAGTCCATAATTCTTTCCATGCTCTTGTGCACATCATGCACCAATTCTTCTGCCATCTTTATCATTCATTATGCCCCTCACATGCATTTGAAAAGATTAGAAACATCTTAACTTGCATCAGGTACACAGTAGATGTCAAAGTGAAATCCTCTCTTTCAACATTTTAAAGAGATCCAAGGAAACATATTTGTTCAATGTAAAACTTTTGTTTGATTGACAGCACCTTCCATGAGCATTGATGGTGGATTCAAGGATGTGAAATTATTTTCCACTTCAAAATGTCTCAGCTCACTATTATGTTATAAGTTGAAGTAGTTGTGATAATTCTTGTTTATGTTGAGTTGCAACCCATACTGAAGGATGTGGTCATTCACTTTAATCAGCAAGTGATTCAAGTCCTCCTTTCTTTCATCAACATATCACAGGTAGCTAATAATCCTTCCTTTAATCTTGATGTTGACTCATTCTTCATTCAGACCATCTTCTTGGATTATTTGCTAAGCCTGCAGATATAGGGAACATTTCAGCATTGTCATACGATTACTTTAGATATCTTGTTCAGCCTTGTGGTCAATATACAGGTGCCACAAGAGCACAGTATTGTTAGGTGCTATCCAGTAGTTCCAACCCAAAGTGACCTCATGTAAAACAGAATGAAACAAAGCCCGGATCTTGCACCATTCACACAATTGTTCCTATGTGGGAGTCCATTGTTGAAGTCACTTTGTCAAGGCATCACATTGAGGACTTCCTCTCTTTCACTGTCCCTTTACTTTACCAAGCATGAAGTCTTTCTCAAAGGGCTGGTCTCTCCTGATATGTCCAAAATATGTACAACAATGTCTCACTACCCTTGCTTCTAAGGAGCATTCATGTCATACTTTTTCAAAAACAGATTTGCTTGTTCTTTTAGCAAACCATGGTACTTCCAATTTTCTATGCCAGCACCACGATTCAAACGCATCAATTCTTCTTCTAACTTCCACATGCATCTAACTTCCACATGCATCTAACTTCCACATGCATCTTAGGCAATTGTCTAACTTCCACATGCATCTTAGGCAATTGAAAATACCATGGCATATGTCAGGTACAACTCTGTCCTAAAAGTAACATCCTTGCTTTTCAATGTCTATTTATCATGATGTTACCTATAGGTTCATTTGTGAGGAATTTGGTTTTCTTTAAATTGAGTTGTAACCCATATTGAAGGCTTGTTATTCATCACCAAGTGCCTCAAGTCCTCACTTTCAGCAAGCAAGGTGGTGACATCTACCTATCACAGATTGTTCACAGGCCTTCCTCCAATCCTGATGACAAGAAACAGCTTTGACATCTGAGAGGTGACAGAGGAGGAGCAGCCACAGAACCAGGAGCTAGACCCTGGATAGGACATTGGACTTACCAGCTCACTGAGCATGTAAAGATACGTGCTTTCAGGGAGGAAACTGACTTGTGACATCGGGTGGCAATGGGCACCACTAAATTTGAGAAATTTGGCAGGTTGACCCATCAAACTGAAGATGAGGGTCTTCACCTAGAGACTTAGATTCGAGTGACATGTTTTCTGACCATTTTTTAGCAGCCCTAAAGAATTTTGTAACAAGTGAGACTGAAAATTAAACTGAATATTTTTATCTGCATTTTAACCTGTGAATTTCCTTAATTAATACCTTATTCATGAATATTTTCTGTTGTGTGATGATTGTAATGAATTGTAGAAGCCATGTGAAAATTATGGAGTTTTTGAGTGAGACCAAATCCTTCTTTTAGGAGTTCTGGGTAGGTCTACATTTTTGTTTTAAAGGCAAATGTTCTGACATCTACATTAGCTTAAAAGCAAGGTATGTTTTTCATGCACATTTTCAAATTCCCTTTTTAGCAAATCCAATCAAATATGGACTATAAGAGGACTTATACTTTCTCTATAATTATAATTCACAACACTTATTTTATCACACATGTATGTCAGGAACACTAAGTAGAAGAACATTATATAATCCTAGTACAGTCAGGTAAATAAAGAATCCTAAATACAATTCTTAAAATAAATTCTCTTTTCTGGACTCTTCCATTTACATGTGTATGGTCCTGGAGGACTGGCAAGGTGAATCCGGGAATCTGGCCTCACCTTAGCCATGTGATGGAAATAGTCTGGATTTACTCCAGTTCACTTAGAAAGTAGCTTTCCTCCTTCAACGGATGTTTAAATCACCCACGAATCAAAATGTTTCACTTCTCATGCCCTTTCTTTTCTCTCATCCTGTACCATGCTAACTTGACGTTGGAGCTCTGCAACCAATCCAGCTCCAGACACAAACTGAGTCAACCACATGGAGGCGCCATCGCAGAATCAAACCCACCTGACTGCCTTAGGTAGCGCTCAGAGAAGCTTCCACGCTCTGTCCATCCGATTTGCTTCTCTAGAACCACATTCTCTTGGTACCAAATATGCAAGGGGGTGTTTTCTAAGAAACAAAACTCCAAGCACTCAAATATATATAAGAATGGAATGTATGACGAGAAAGAAGCCCACACAGGCACAGAGTGGGCATGCCCCATCCAACTTCCGTGGTCAGATGCTAGCGGTCATAAACCCGAATCACGCAGGAGGTGGGGGACCGATGGCCAGCAGAAACAGAGGTAAGTGGTTTCCAGGGAGGAGCTATAACAGGCTGCTGACATTTCCCAAGGGTCAAGTCCCAGGATTCTTGCCAACTGAAAGAAGAGAGCGATGCAATTCAAGTAGCCAGTGTCAAAGAAGCCACTTTCCCAAGGAGATGTTTTCAGGGTCTGACTTAATTGAGAATCTGGATTCCAGCCATGTCATCCCACATGTACAGCCAAGTCGACTCTAAGCCTAACCATAAAACTCTGCTTTCAGTCACAATACATCAGCAGTGATATCCTTCGCATATCATGTTCTCTCCTGAAACTGGTTTGAATTTCTCGTGGTTCTTTATTTTACTGCTTCAACCATGTTAAGTGGTCTTCAGTAATATTTTACTTCCTCTTGACATTAATGATATTGTTGGATGATGCATGTCTTCCATCGGGTCATCTTTCTTTGGGATGACACATGCATGGATGTTTTCTAGTCAGTTTGCAAAAGAGATATTTTCCAGATTTTTTAACATAGAAGAATGGGTGTTTCCAGTGCTTCCACAGGTTCTTGAAACATTTCAATTAGTAGGCCATCAATTCCTAAAGCCTTGTTTTAAGCTAATACCTTCAGTGCTATCTCTTACAATGGTTGAATATGGATGGATTCTTTTGATATACATTACAGTGTATTATTTCCATTTTACTTTGATTATTTCTGCATAATTCAATATTTTGCTCATCTAATCCTCCAATATTGACTCTTGAGACTTGAATTTTTCTTCTACTCTTTCAGCTTGAAATATTCTGAGTGTGTTCTTCTTTTTGGATTTTCCATTCTAAATCTTACACATTTCATGATAATATTTTGTATTCTCATATATTGCTTTTGAAACTTTCTTCTTAGGTGGTTAGCTTTATAATTTCTCCCATTTGCTTTAGCTCAGTGGCTGTGTTATTCTGGGTACTTTAGAGAAACAAATCCACAGAAACTCATGTATAAGAGAGATTTTTATATAAAGGTTAAGTGCACATCAAGAAAACATCCCAACCCAGTGGTGTCCAAGCCCACAAGTCCAACATTAACCCATATGTCCAACACCAATCCACAAAATCCTCCTCCATCTCACAAAACAGACACAATGGTGCCGACTGCAGGAGGAAAGCCGAGTCAGTGAACGCAACCGTAAAAGCATCTCAGCGCTGTCAATGGTCTCCACACAGTTATTCCAGCACGCAGGGCTGCATCGGTGTAGAACCATGCAGCTTCTCTTCTGGGGTGTCTTGCAGAAACTGAGCCTTGCCAACTGAAGCAGGAAACTGGCCCAACAATCACAAAGCTGCACCCTGGCCCAACCATCACAAAGCAAGAGATCAGAGAACTAGAAAGGCGATGCTCGTCGACCCATTTATCTCTCTACTCTTCAATTAACCCCACATGTCTTTATCAGCCAAGTTGGCACAATAAACTAACTACCTCAGTGGTTCTCAACCTTCCAAATGCCATGACCCTTTAATACAGTTCCTCATATTGTGGTGACCACCGAACCGTAAAATTGTTTTTGTTGCTACTTCATAACTGTAATTTTGCTACTGTTATGAATTGGGCAACCCCTTTGAAATGGTCATTTGACCCCCAAAGGGACTGCAAACCCATAAGTTGAGAACCCCTGCTTTAGCTAATCAATGTTCAAAATCAAGTTTCAGACTCCCTTCTGAAATAGACTTTTTCTTTTTGTCTTTTAAATGAACCTTTGTTTTTCTTCATATGTGATAATTTTATGTCATTCCATAATTTGTAATTAATGTTCAAATATTTTTGGAATGTATTCTAAATTCAGGTGGTATATACTCAAAGTTATGCTTTGGATCCTGTGCATTTTTTAAAATTTTCTTCATCTTCTACCTCTAATTACATGTGAACAATTGGTTCTCTGTTTCACAGCTCCTGCTCCCTTGTTGGATGCTTATATGGATTGTTATATTCAGTAAGACTCCAGTGAAGTCATTTTAGTTTCTGTTTATTTCTTTTGGTGAAGTCCATGTGTACAACCAACATTTATGTTTTTGAACAAAGTTATAGGCACTTAGTAGTCTTAGGTCTGACAAAAGCCTATCAGGTGATCTCTAGATTCATTTTAATCATTAAGTCCACATTTTCCAACAATGGGCATAATTTTCAATCATTAGCTCTCCTAATTTTTAAGTAGATATATCATAATGACTTTAAAACAATACATCATTGAATTAAAGTTACATGTTAGGTACAATCATTCCCCACCCCCAAATTTATGGTTAATATAATAATTATATGCATTTGCTAATGTATTTTAAAATTAGCCTTATTAGAAAATGGGAAGTAAAGATTTATAAAATTCAATGGAATTTTATACTTAGATGAGATTAGCATAACAAGTTCTTAATTTTAATGAATTCTTTTTAAATGTCAAAATATTTAAAAAGCAATTGGAATCAAGATGTTAACTGATAACAGCTGTTGAAAATAGTGCTGAATATTTGCCTTGGTAAGCATTTTTAAAAGTATTTAAATTTGTGAAGAAATGCCTTATTAACAATTAGGTTTCCATACTCCTAGATAAGAAACAAACAAACAAAAAACCTGAACAAAATTAAAATAATTAATTATTATAAAATTATCTGCAACAATCAAAGTATCTATATATCTATCTGTATTAGAATTGGAGGGACTGCAACCATTCCAAGGGAAACATACATGATATTTTAATTACATTTTTCCATCATGTTTTGGAAACTTACACATATTTATGCATCTGTGTACGTCTATGTGTGTTTGTTAAATAATCTCAGTGAAAGGTCGACTACTATCTACTTTTGTGAGTCCAGAACGATCACAGTCACCAATAGAAGAGTTACAACAGCTCATCTCAGGTTACTGAAGAAGTGTGTAATTAATGTACTTGAGAAAAATTAGATGGATGTAAGCAGGAATATATGAGAGATGGGCTTAATTCAGATCTGTTATTTTTGTCAAGTCAATTAATGAAATGTATAAAGGGAGCATCACAGATATATAAAAACTAAATTAGCTTGATATATGATAGAAGTAACTTGCTAACTACAAGGAATACGATAATAACTGTGTGAGATATCATAAGAATGCAGTAAATTCTGGAACCGCTATAGCATGTGTCAATGTCCATAAATTTCGGAAGGTATATTATGAACAAAAATTGATGGTACCTAGGGGAAAAGTATAGGCTTCTTTAAAAAAACATTGACAAAAATTTAGATGGCAGAACCCTAGGAAACTGGAAGTGTTCACCAATCTACATCAATACATTTAGAGGACACTTTTCTGGTCAATAAACTTGATATTTTTTTCTTTTCTATTACAAAGTAAAAGGTTCCTATGGAATGCAGATATTATTTAGCAATGTCATCAGTATCTCATGCAAGTTAATTTTTTTTCTCTTTTAATTGTCTTTTATTAATAATTACCAGATAGAATGGAGGTTTTATTTATTTTATTTTTTTTAACAATTTATTGGGGCTGATACAATTCTTTTCACAGTTCATACATATACATACATCAATTGTATAAAGCACATCTGTACAGTCTTTGCCCTAATCATTTTTTTTCTCTTTTCTTCTTTACATTTTATTAGGGACTCAAACAACTCTTTTAAGAAAAAGATTCAAAAACAGCTAAAGATATGCATCTACAAAGAACTGGCAGAAATTCAAAAATATTCAAAAGGGGATGAGATATAAGTATCATTGCTGATTTTAGCTGGAATCTTGGCTGGTGGGAGAGAATGCTAGAACGATTTTTATTTTATTTTATTTTTGTGTAGGCAATGATATTTGACTATGTGGAACCTATGACATAGTAGATACCATTGCAAAGGCTGGGGTTCCAGAATACTTGTATTCCAGAGAATCCTGTCCATAGGCCAAGAAGCAATCATTCAAACAGAAAAAGGGAAAATGCGTGTTCAAATGGAGAATAGGTGTGTGTGAGGGCTTAATCTTTTAACCATAATAATACACTGAGCAAATACTTTGAGGAACTGGACTATGTGACAAAGAACTAGGCATCAGGATTGGAAGAAAACCCATTAACAAGTCATATGCAGATAGCACAAACTTATTTATTTATTTGAAAATAGGCAACATCATACAATGGCCAAAGGGGAAGGTTGGAATAGTCAAATATTTAATTTTATTTGGAACCCTTGGAAGCAGCAGTCAAAATATTAAACAATGTATTGTGCTGAGAAAATCTGCTATAAATGACCTTTTTAATAAAATATTTTATTGGGAGCTCTTACATCTCTTATCAAAAGCCACACAATCATCCATTGTGTCAAGGACATTTATACACATACTGCTATCATCATTTTCCAAGCATGTTCTTTCTACTTGAGCCCTTGATATCAGCTCCTCATATTCGCCCTCCCTTCCCCACACTCCCTCCCTCATGAAGCCTTGATAAGTTATAAGTTATTATTTTCATATCTTACATAATTGTCTGTTACCCTTCACTCACTTTTCTATTGTTTGGGCCTCTGGGAAGGGGTTATATATTGATCTTTGAGATCGATTCCCCCTTTCTCCACCCACCTTCCCCTTATCCTCCTGGTATCTTTATCCTCATTGTTGAACCTGAGGGGCTTATCTATCCTGGATTCCCTGTGTTGTGGGCTCTTGTCTGTATCAGTGTGCATGCTCTGGTCTAATCTGATTTGTAAGGTCGAATTGAGGTCATGATAGTGGGGAATGAAGCATAAGGAACTAGAGAAGAGTTGTGTGTTTCATCAGTGCTGTACTGCACCCTGATTCAGTCATCTCTTCCTTGTGACCCTTCTGTGAGGGGATGTCCAATTATTTACCAATGGGCTTTGGGTCTCCACTCCACGTTCCCATATCCAACCCCAATTCACATTGGGTATCATTTTGTTCTCAGTCTTAGATACTTGATACCTGGTCCCATTGAAAATGCATGATTACACAGGCTGGTGTGCTTCTTCCATGTGGGCTTTGTTGCTTCTCAGCTAGATGGCTGTTTGTTTATCTTCAAGCCTTTAAGACCCCAGACACTATATCTTTGATAGCCGGTCACCATCCACTATCTTCACCACATTTGCGTATGGACCCATTTTGTCTTAATTGATCATGTCAAGAAGGTGAGCATCACGGAATGTAAGATTATTAGAACAAAGTGTTCTTATGTTGAAGGAGTACATGGGTTGGGCCCAGTGTCCATCTGCAGCCCTAATTCTTAACATATAGATATAAGTACATAGATCTGTTCCACTCTCATTATTTATAAATATAGTTACATCTGCACATGCCTGTATTTAGACCTCCGTAAATGTCCTTTTCCTCCTGGTTCTTTCCTCTATTTATTTTTACATTCCTCTTGTCCCACTATCATATTCGGCCTTCATTCAGGTTTAGTAATTCCTTGCTGCTACATTGCCCTTGATTAATTTCTAATAGGCATCGTATGCCCTTCTCACCATTGATTTTAATTTACTTGCTGTTTCCTTGTCCCTGGGTTGGTGCCCCCTCTCCCTTTCTTTCTTTTACCACCCCCTTCTCCCATATCCCCCAGAAACCATCAGTTCTGTTGTTTTCATCTCTGAACTGTTTATCCTGCCTATCTTATCTAGATAGACATGAAGACATTAATAAGTGCAAAAACCAGGCAAAGCCAACAAAACAACAAAGGAATGCAAAACCAACAATACAACAACAACAACAACGACAACAAAAACAAAATAACAACAAAAAGAAAGCCAATGACATAAAAGGAAAACCTATAAATAGTTCCAGGTCTGTTTTTTGACCTTTAAGAGTGTTTTCTAGTTGAGTCTGATGGGCTGCCCCATTCTGTCTCCAAAGTCTATTTTTGGTATTCCCTAGGGATTTCATCGCTTTGCTCCCTTTGCTGCTCTGTTGCTTGTCCTTGGTGTTTTGCGCCAATGTGATGGGTTCAGATTGGGCACAATTCCTGCACTCTGTCTCCATTGTTGTTCCCTGTAGTGCTATGGTTCATCGAGGGACTTTGTGTCTTATGATTGGCTTGGTCCTGTAGTCCTTATTGTCCTCAAGGCTTGATGGGCCAGGATGTGTTCCCCTCACTCTCCATCCCTCGTCATTTCTCCTGTGTGCGCTAATCAGACATGCTCCTCTCTCCAAGCTACAGCTTCAGTGTTCTTCTCTGAAGTGCATTCTTCAGGGGGGCTTGGAGGAGTTCCACACAGTTGGGATTGGGGCTGGCCCCACAGACCTCTCTATTGGTTCCCTGATGCATGCCGGTATGTTGTATTTGTGTCTTGGTGCACCAGTTGAAGCCTGGTCTCTCTCTTCCTTTCTTCAGTGCAAAGTGTTAAAAGGTGTCAGTTTGAAGGATAAGATGAGCCTGCATTGAGACATGGTAGTTTCAGTCACCTCATATGCACATATAAACTGGGTAACGACTATATAAATAGGATAAAAATTGATACCATGGCATGATGCTATTTTAGAAGAATATTGAGTATATCATGGAAATCCAGAATAATTAACAAATTTGTCTTGAAAAAGTATAGTCCGAATGCTTCCAAGGAATAGAGATGGCATGACTTTGCCTCTAGCATGGGAGACATTTTCTTGATGAAGAATGGTATCATGCATGCTAATGTAGACAATTGTATGTGGCAATAAAGAATCAAAACGGGGAAGACCCTCATTGTGATAAATCAACAGAATGGCTGCTTTAACACAGGAATGAGTATACTCAAATTGTTTTCTCAGCAACTATGATCTCAAACACAGCGATAATTATGAGAATGGGACAGGACTAGGTGTTATTCCTTACTGTTCTATACAGGGTGATATTGAGTCAGAACTGACTCCAGGGCACCTCAGCACACCAGTAGAATAACGGTGTGCTTCTTTCCTTCATACACCTGGCATGCACCTACCTGGTCTGGAAGCAAGGATTTTGACAGTGTAAATGGAGTAGTGACTCTGACATGAAGAAAATCAGTGAATCTGTATTCAACAAAAGCACCTGCTCATCTCAGCTGTCCAATGCTAGGCTATCACTTACCCTCACTGAAACACAGTGGCTACTCCATTAACTCTTTAACAGTGCTGCTTGTAGATAACAATACAAGAAAGATAACAAACATCAGTATTGCATTGAGGTCCCCAAAAGAAAACAGATCAAGCTGTTCTGGAAGCCAGTGTTTATGTAGAATCAGTTAAGGATGATTCACTCAGTACATAAAACACTATTTGCTATCGCTGTGTTATTGTACTGAGAAAATTTATACATATATTGTTCCCTTTATATTTATCAGCTGATAACTCTTGCAGTTAATATATAGGCTGAGTTTAGCTTTCAATAAAGCTATATAATATTTAAATAAATTTTACAAAAAATATTAAAGAAAACAACACTAAGAAGAAAAGACATGGGAGTACATCCAGTGTTAAATTAGAACATATATATCAATTTTTATCTCATTTTGACCCAGCATTTCTTCCTAAAAAGAATATTTATATACTCAATAATAAAAGATGGTACACAAAAAAAGTATCTCAAACTACTTCCATATCTTTGTTTGAAAACTTTCCTTATCACAGCTTTGGAGGATATATCATCAGAATTTATAAATGATGTTGTCTTCATCCAGGGGTGCTACAGAGGGAAGGGACTGAAATAATAGAACAAATTGTAGATGTTAGGACACTTTTCAAAAATTTCAAATAAATTTTCAACCTAAAAATTCATTTCTTTCTAAAAGCGCTGATAAAAAATGGTAAATACAATTGTAAGTATATAATAAAAGTAAATAAAATTAATATATGCATTGTAATATCAATAGCTTAAAATAGAAGCTTAACAACTGAAAGACATATAGTGCCTTGTATAATGTATGTGATACTACACAAACTCTCCCAAATATCTACAAATTAAATTTGATAATAATTTGAAAAAATCATGAAATTTCTTTGGGTGATTTATTAAATGTTATAATACCTAAATGGAATATTAGATGTCATCAATATACAACCATCTTTTTAAAAATATGTTAAAAAAGGAATGCATTTCTCTACTAATTAATAAGACTTATTCAGAAAAATCCATTTTCATAAAGTAAATTCTGACTTATTGTGGCCTTATTGACCATGGTAAAAATACTCCACAGAGTTTCCAAAATTATAAATTTTCAAAGAAGCCGTTTTTCACATCTTTAGCTTATGGAATGACTGGTGAATTAGAACAGCTGACTTTATAGTTAGCTGAAAAGTAGCTGAACTAAACTGCTGTAAAAATATCCTGATAAGACATCTTATTAGAAGATTATTTTACTATTTAACATTTGTGCAAAAATGGAAAAAATTGACCTCTTTGAAATGGAATATTTAAAGATAAACACAATGCTCGTTTAATTAATCACCAATAAACATAGACTTTTTAGTACAAGAAGAAAACACTCTCAAGTCAGATCATTATGTAAGGCCTGCTTCTCCCCCTGACTGTTTCAAGTGTAAATTAAATGTATTTCAGATCAAAATAGATTAAAAAGGTAGTAGAATGAAATATAGAGTATATAATTAAAATTGAGACACTGGGGAACAAGATGCCTTTTATAAATTATAGAAAAATAGCCACTTGAAAGAGGATGAGAATCCCTATGTGCATTGCAGCTGGTTTTCCATGTACACTCATTATGCCTGACTTATGTTTCATTTTCATATTCTGTACATACAAAACATCCTATTGCATTATTCTCGAGGGAAAACAAAAGAAACTAAATGCAAATGCATTTTATACAGACCATTTTGTTAATTCTTAACTAGACAAAGACAAGACAAAGACAAATCATCGAGATGAGGGAGACCATTAACATGATACCATACCAGTACCCAAAGACTCAGAATCAAGTGAGGTGGCTAATTATAGAACATAGCAAACAAAAGAAATTTTTAAAAATTATGATTGATGGCAGATCGAGTCATTGATATTTAATGTGGCATTACAGAATGGACAGAAACCATAATTAAGATATATATATACTGCAGATTAGGAATTTTTTCGGGGTTGATTGTGAGGCCCTCCACTCCCTTGACTGGATATTTACTTTTAACTGCACAACCTCGGTATCTCATTTTCTATTAAGGACGTACTTAGATAGGTTCTTCAGGGTGAGATTACCCCTTCCTGGGCTGGGTCCAAAAGCAAACTAAGTTCACTGCCATCAGTCAATTCTGACTGACAGTAATGTTATAGATTGCTTCGACTGTAAATCTTTACAGAAAGAGAAGATTCGTCTTTCTCTTGCTCGCCTAACATCTAACCCACGACACCACCAGGATTCCTCTGGTATAGATAGGGAAGTCTTACTATTGTTAGGAGGACACTGGTCCTGAAGGCAAATCTTTTAATAATATATCAATGACGTTTAGAAAAAAAGTCAATGGAGGTTAAATTTATGTCGACTTGTTCCCGCTGTAAACTGTAGCCATAAACCAAAAACTTAGACTTGGAGCTCTAACGTCATTTTCAATATTTAATGTAGTAATTTTAAACTTAAATCCAATTTTAAAAGTAAGGTGTAGAAGATATAAAGATCATTGGGCTGGTTAATTATAGGACTTTGGGTCTTAGGTAGAAAATATATTTTTAATTGAAAAATGTTAAAAGATAACTTTATTATTCAAGGTACCCCAGACATCAGAGAGGAAATTATGACATAGGGATGAGTCCAGCAGCCCAAGATATTTCAAGTGGCTTCCATGGCATGAGGAAGAAGGAGCACAGATGGCATAGTGGCTACAAATTGGGCTGACATCCTCAAGGGCTGCAGTTGGAAGCACGCATTTAGGGCAGGAAGATGGGGATTCTTCTCCAGGACGGAGCTACAGTCTTGGAATCACAGGGGTCATTCTACCATGTCCTATAGTAGTGGTTTGCAACCTTTCTAATGCCGCAAGCCTTTAATACAGTTCCTCATATTTGGTGACTCCCAGCCATAAAATGTTTTTCGTTGCTACTTCATAACTGTAATTTTGTTACTGTTATGACTCAGGCAACCCCTGTGACAGGGTCATTCAACCACCAAAGGGGTCATGCCCCACAGGTTGAGAACCACTGTATAGGATCATTATATGTTGGAATCAACTTTATGGAAGAGCTACTAATTGCATTACCTAAGATAAAGGAAGAAATGATTGAAAGAGCTGAACACAACATTAAAAAGTGAAACTCTTCAAGACAAAATAAAATATTATAATGAAATGTACAAACTCATATAATTAGATCAGCAAAAAACCACACACTCAGCATTTTTTAAAATGATAAATTTCAAGAGGAAATTCAAGACTTGAATTGTAAAAATGAAAGGTTCTATGCACAAAATATTGAACTATACAGGAAGTGTCAAAAGAAGATGGATAGACTAGAGTCACTGTAATAAAAATAACTAGTCTATATTCAGCATTTCAGGTGGTAGCATGTTAGCAAGAACCAATGGTGCTGAAGTAATTATTCCAAGCTAAATGGAAGATAGCCGAAAACAAGTTTCCAAAATTGGTAGCATACCAATTGAAAAGTTTCAACATGTGAATAAACACTTGAAGCAACTCTCATTTATGGGAAGAAAGTGCCTGTCCAACTGACTGGGAGATCTGTATTTGTCCTTGTCCTGAAGACAGGTGACACAATAAAATGCACAAATTATAGAATAGTATCATTAATATCACATGCAAGTAAAATTTTGCTGAAGATTATCCAACAATGGTCGCAGAAATATATTGACGGGGTGCAGGGGCTCAGGCTGTAACAGAAGACATGATTCAAGGATTATTTTTGCAGGAATCAGGTGGCTTTTGTTTGAAAGCAGAGAATACAAGAAAGATGTTTACTTGTATTTTATTAGCTATGTCAAGGTATTTGACTGTTTGAATCATGGAAAACTATGGATAGACTTGGGAAGAATGGGAATTCCATAATACTTCATTGTCTTCATGTGGAATCTGCTTATGGATTAAGAGGTAGTTGTGAGAAAGGAACAGGGGAATAGTGTTCGATTTAAAATCAGGAAAGGTATTCATCAGGGCTAAAACACTTCACCATATTTATTTAATGTATATTCTGAAAAAATAATCAGAAAAACAGGATTAAAAGAAAAAGAACTGGAGAGCAAATGCCTTGAGAATGATTGGGGCAGGGAATGTATGGATGTGCTTTATACAATTGATGTATGTATATGTATGGATTGTGGTAAGAGTTGTTTGAGTCCCTAATAAAATGTAAAAGAAGAAAAGAGAAAAAAAGGATTAGGGCAAAGACTGTACAGATGTGCTTTATACAATTGATGTATGTATATGTATGAACTGTGAAAAGAATTGTATCAGCCCCAATAAGTTGTTAAAAAAAGAAAGAAAACAAAAAAAAAAACAAAAACAAACAAAAAAAAGAAAAAGAACATGGTGTTAGAATTGAAGAAAAGTTTATTAACAACCAGCAGATGACACAAGACAGATGACACAACTTTGCTTGTGAAAATGAGGAGAATTTGAAGCACTGCAGATAAAAAATCATGGAATGCAGCCTTCAGTACGAATTACAGTGCAATGTAAAGACAGCCAACATCCCCACAACGGTATCAGTAGGTAACATCCTGATAAACCAAGAAAAGATTGAAGTTGTTGAAGATTTTTGCTTGAGTCCACAATCAGTGCTCATGAAAGCAGTAGGCAGGAGATCACAGGACACATTGCATTGGGTAAATCTGCTGCACAATACTTCTTAAATATACTTTAAGGACTAAAGTGTGTCTAACACAATCCAGGATATTTATACTTACCTCATATGCATGTAAAAGTTGGGCTTTGAACAAGGAAGTCCAAAGAAGAATTCATGCATTTAATTTATAGTTCTGGTGAAGAACGTTGAATGTGTCATGGACTTCCAAAAGGACAAAGAGGTCTATCTAGAAGGACAGCTGGAATGCTTCTTAGAGGCTAGGAGTGCATGACTTTGTCTCATGTACTTTGGATATGTCAGGAGAGACCATCCCTGCAGAAGGGCATTGTGCTTGGTAAAGCAGAGGGGCAGGGCAAACAGGAAGGCCCCAAATAAGATGGATTGGCACAATGGCTACAAGAATGGGCTCTATCATGGGAACAATAAGGATGGATTTCCAGGTCCAGAAACTGTTCTTGTGCATAGGGTGGATATGGATCATAAAGACCTTATTGGTATCTAACAACAACACAGTCATTGACTTTTAAATATTTTCTTCAACTTCAACCCTAACTTTCACATGAGCAATGCTATCATGCCTCATTGTCTCTTCCTACAGATGGAGTCAATTTAACTTTTATATGTTCTATCTTGAGAAGTCCTCATATATAATTGTCACTCATGCTGTTGAAAAGAAAAGTCTTATAAGAAGATACCTTTGGTCTTGCAAAATTCTGTCATCCAATCTCCAGCTTTATTTCGATCGAAGATCATCTTTTCTAGATTTTGTACCTCCTTTTTTGTTTCAAGCTTTTCATTCAAATAGCTAATAATGAATGATGTTTTTTGATTGCATGTTGATCAGTTTCAAACTGAAGACTGGTAAGATTATTCAATTTCTGCATCACTAGTGTTAGGGGTTAATGTGTGAATTTGAATAATAGTTATATTGACTTAATTTCTTAGTGAAGATAAGCAAGTTTAAATAATGAGAGATACGGAAAGAAAAAAATGACCAGAAAAAAGATTGATTACTGAAGTTGGAGACAATTTGAATACTTATGGAAAGTAGAATGTGGCTGCTTGGGGATAATACAATTACATGAATATGGTGGGTAGATGAACCTGATGAATACAAGTACCTCTGAAACAAATGTAAGAAAAATGAATAGTTAGCATATGGTAAATGTATTAGACAGGGTTCTCTAGAGAGATAAAACCTGATTGCTGATAATTATATATGTATATATATATATATATATATATATATATATATATATATATATATATATATATATATATATATAAATATAGATATATAGCCCAAGAAATGAATAGTTAAATTATAAAGCAGTACAAATGGCTCAGTGCAACTCACTCCGGTGAAAGAGTTGTGAGACACTGGCAGTCCTTCCAGTCTTGAGGGCTGCCAGGTAGTCCTCTGTAGAGAGAGCTAGGCTATCCCAGTCCAGGCAACAAACAGCAAGTTAGTTCACCAATCATCAGTCAGATCACCAACCATCAGTCCCCAGCTCAAGAGATGTACATTCCAATTCTCTGGTGAGGCAAGTTTTAAGGGACCTCAAATTACAGCAACACAGTTTACAGGTTAGGTGTCCCACAGGTAGTGTAGCTTGCAAATTGAGGCACAGAACAAGCAAGGCAGCCACAAACTGGTCTGATGATCAAAGAGTGAGAGACAAGAAAGGCAAGGCTCACTGACCCATTTATCTCTCCACTTTCAATTAATCCCACATGTGTTTATTGGCCAGGCTGGCACAATAAACTAACTACCTCTATAAGAATTTTTAAATATGGGGGATATTGGTAAAGGCAGTGAGTCAACTGTTCCTAAGAACAGTGATGATTGAAGTACATACTGTTAATGTCTTCTTCGTGTACTAGTGAAGACTATGGTACCATCCAGTGAAAACCAGCCTTTTACTGATTCAAGGAAGGAAACGTATTTTCAACCACAAAGTTTATGTGGGAGTTTAGCATGCCACAACAAATAAGAAATTTGGATAAAAAACCAATGAAATATGATTGTGGACAACTAGATTTTAAAGTTGTGAGCGGTCTCAGACAGTCACAGGACCAGCTCTGCCCTGCCCTATAGGGTCACTATAAATCAGGATTGACTCAATGACAGTAATTTTGAGCTTTGAATTTGAGTCCCTTCCTAGGGCAAGGACTAACCGTAATGTACCTATCCGATTTTAGGGCAGAGAACGTCTACTTGTCCCTGAAAAGCTTTAAGTTAACTACATTAAAAACTAAAATTTTCATGGAATCACTCCAGCTAAGGAATAATTCACTCCTTTATACTACCTACCAATTAGTCAATTCTATTTAAGACAGGGTAGACAGCTCCTGTGAGTTTCCAAAACTGGAACTCTTTTCAGTGGTAGTTAGCCTCATCTTTCTCCTGAGAAACATCTGATGGCCCTGAACTGCTGTCTTCAAGGTTAGCGGCCCATTGAGTAACCATTATACCACCAGGGCTCCTTGGCCCCATTATAGAAGCTGAAAAACAGCACAGAATGGTCAGATTCCAGCTAGAAAGACACGAAATAATGGAAATGACCACATCACAGAAAAATACTGTACTAAATTCCTAAAGGGTGATCATTAGATCTTGGTTGAGCCAAACACACACACACACACACACAATCAAATTCATCAGCTATACTACAATGGACATTAATGACATTATGTCATTTCTGTGCTGCAGTGAATTTATTTGAGATGGTAATTCTATGCAAAGTCTTTATAACTCCCTTACATGATAAATTGGGAGCATACAAATAGGGGATATGGTACTAATATGAGGGGGAATTGATTAGTTTTATCATTCTAGAGTGACCCATCTCAAAAGCAGAAGAGAGAATCTAACAACCACCACCCCCCAAAAAAATCAGGAGTGGGGCACACCCTAGATACTAGCATTGAGAAGCAGTACAGGGGGAGACAGAGATACCAGCATTGAGAGGCAGTGCAGGCAGGGAGACAGAGAGGTAGACGTCCAGGTTGAAGTTGAGTGTCTTCTGGCAAGAGAGGGCATATAGAGGGGTGTCCTTCGGGGAGTTATCAGCTCTGGTGATAAATGAAGGAGCTTGGTGATACTTGCCTAAGGAAGACAGGGGCCAAGGTCCCATATATCTAAAAGATTGAGGACCAGAGAGAAACATGCCTGCTGGGATGGTTGAGAAAAGCACTACTGACAAAACATCTATCCTTAACATTATTTATCCTAACTTGTAACATGTTAATGTCCCAAATAAACCACCATAATTGTGGACTAATGAGCCCAGCATGGAAGTATAGTGGCCTGGGTTGGTTACTTCCTTTCAGAAGAGGGTAAAGCAGTTGGGGCTTTGAAGCTTGTCTTTCTCCCTCTGCCTCTGAGGCATCATCCTTGGGTATATGTGTTAAGTTCTCCTTCCTCTTTCCATATCTGGAAGTGGTCAGGTGTGGACCTATTTCAATTTTCACAGTTCCATTTATAAATATAAAAAATGAATCAACTCCAGGGTTGCAGAAGAACATCTATGGATTCAGATCAACCCTTCCATGGGCTTCCATGTCTAAAACCTTATTATCTCCCATATATACAAAACTCTTCTTAGAGTTGGAAAGCAGAGAAGGAATTTCAAAAATTGTATATTTCCAAAGTGGAATGGCTTAATTTAAAATGGTGTGTGGTCCAATTGCACTATAGATATAAAGACCTATACCACACACACCATGTTTATCATGGGACTACAACATTTCTTATTATGGTTTATATTTATTTATTCTATATTTAACAGTGTTTTACCATGTGTGCTGAAGTATTGTGTAAAGCAGTTATCTGTCTCAGCCAAATGAGTTGCATTGTTCAACATGTTTGGTCAGACATGCCATGTGACATGTTTAATAAACATTTTTAAAAGTGATAGGTTTTCTCTAGGGAACTCTTACTTCTTCCCCACCATGAGCTATTATCTAAAATAATAGCTATTCATTAATTATGCATTTTGGAAGACTAGATATCAGGGCAAACAAAACTATTGCTAGTAGGGATCAACTTCATACATATACAGGTTTATTACAAATGAAATCTGTTTAAATATGTCTGTGATTCATGGATAACTGCAGACAAGGACTTGTCTCAGTGACATTAGTGTGCTTTTTAAAAAAGATTAAAAGTACAGTAAAGCCAGTGAATGTACTGGGCCAGTTAAATTCAGGCCAAAAAGGTCAGCTCCAAAGCTTATGGCAGCTGCTTTTGGTATTTAAAGGGGTGTTTTGTAAATTTTTCTCTTTAAGCATACTTGACGATCATGCGACTTATGTATTTGTCTTGGTAGACTAGAGAAACAAATTCATAGACACTCATGCATATAAGAAAGAGCTTTATATACAAGAGCAAATTATTAGAGAGAAAAATATCCCAGCCCAGAAAAGATCGAGTCCATAAGTCTGATATTATCCCACATGTCTGATAACAATCTATAAAGTCCTCTTTATACTCACAAAACACATGCAATGACGCCAAGTTCAGGAAGATCACAGGCCAATGGGTGGGAAGTCTTGTGGATCCAGTGGCATTGTAAGCATATCAATGCTGTCAGGGGTCTCCACTTGGTTTCTCCAGCTCCAGAGGTCTGGCTCCAATGTCTCACAGGGAGTGAATATGTGTCCACCTCTAGCGAGCTACTTATCTCCTTAGTGCCTCCAAATGAGGTCATCAATCTACTACCTGATTGACAGGCTAGACTCTACCCCTTCACCCTTAATCCTCAAAATGACACCAGACTATGTAACTGTCACATTTATTATGAAGTTTCAAGAAACTTGAAAGATTCATTGTGATTAAAAAAAAAAACAAGGCCAGGAAATGTGCATGAGTGATTTTGTTTTTCTACCACAATTCATCGTTCAATCTTTGAAGGTAGCAAGGGCTAACCTATGTATAATAATTTTATTGAGAAATCTTTCCTATACCAACCCTACAGCCCTGATAATGCCCCTTCCAAGTTCTTTTTGTTCCTCCAATTCAGAGACCATTTATAAGGAATATGATTGGATGCCCTTGAAAACTGCAAAATAACTTGGGGAAGGGTTAGAAAGATTGAACATAGCATTAGGCAGTATGTAAACCAAGATTGCTAATTGCCTCCTAGGACACCAAATAAGGAAGACTGAAGAAACATTGATGCCTTTGGCCCATGGTACTGGCAAAGAAGAGTGAATGTGCCACGACCTGCCAAATGAGCAAACACATCTATCTTGGGAGAAGTACAGCCAGAATGTCCCTTAGAGCCTAGGAAGTGCCACTTTGTCTCATGTCCTTTGGACATATTGCCAGCGCAGACACATCTCTGAAGAAGGAAGTCATGTTTGGTAAAGTAGAAGTCGTGTTTGGTAAAGTAGAGAGGCAGCAAAAAAGAGGAAGGTCCTTAACAAAATGGATTGACACCGTGATCACAGCTGTGGGCTTAAACACTGGACCAACTGGGAGGATGAGAGGGGCAGGATAATGTTCAGTTCTGTTGAGCAGAAGGTTGCTATAAGTCAGAACTGACTCACTGGAACCTAACAGTAACAATAGACCTGGATAGAGAATATGTTGAGAAATAATAACTTCATAATTTGATATTTTATTTCAAACAAAATTTTATGATTATGACTTAATTCTTGCATGTGAAGCCAAGTCTATTTGAGGCAGACATGCCATCTCTTAAGTATAACTGCTGTGAAATGTTATCAAGGAATAGGTGCTTATTATTCTATGCAATGATGTACTAGATGCTGTGAGTTTCAGATGCATTTGTTAACACCATAACCAATGACCAATTTATGCTACTAAGTTATCCGTTGAATTTACAAAATCCAGGAGACCAATTCTAGATCTTTCTACTTTCCATCATATTTTTATATTATGTTGTTGCTGTAGAAATTATCTACATTGAACCCAAATTTCAGATCAACTTACTATTTGAATCTATGTATGTAGCTCCCTATCTTTATTCTTGATTGATTTGTGCTTAACATATTTTGATTTCATAAATTCGATCATTCTCACATTTCTAATTAAAGTGAACTCAATAAGTAAACAAATATAACAGTAATATCCATGCTGGCTATCTTAAGCCGAACCTTTTAGTGCTGTTGGAAATCTGAGTCTTCAGATAATGTGATTTAGACCTCTGAATCCTGAAAAGCAGAAAATTCTGATTAGGAAAGTAAGATGTCTGGGTAAGAAATAAGTATCAAGATAATGAAAGAAAAGAGGTGAAGCCTTTATTTCCTCTGTTATTGCACTGCTCCACGTTTGTTTAGATGTGGGAAAAAAAGAAAATGCTTTCTAATTTTTTTTCCTTTTCAAAAATGTTTATGTAGACACACATACATATAAACTGAGTAGGATATTTTTTTTAATGCTGGCATTTAAATGTGACATTTCACACCTCTTCCATATAGCACAGTGCTCATTAAAGTCTGCAAGCTGCTCCTCCTAAGGTCTTCTGTCAAGGTTCCTGTGCATTTCCCCCTTGGTTTCAGATTTTTAATTGGTTTAACCAAAAGAACATAATCTCTACCTGGTAACAGGAAGATATCCAAGTTTCATATTAGATTTTTTTTATCTCCAGTGGCTACCTCTCGCAACACAGAATACTAACGAGCAGAATCTAAGGACCTCTGTGACTAGGAACAGAGAAAGACAATCTTCATTTTTGGAAAGTTTTAGCATTAGACCACATGGCTCCATGCAATTTTCTCCAGTGTGGTCTCAAGCATATTGTAAGAAGACTTCCAATGAGTTGAATTCTTTTTATTATATTGCCAAGCTGTTAGAGTAATGCAGCTGGGTCGAAAATTTTGGCTTTTTCGTCAAAGCTGAACAGTGTCCATAGATTTTTCTGAGCCACTTCCAGCATGCAGTAGCAGCTGCTGTGTTTATGTACAATACCACTGTGCAAGTGGCAATTAAACTACAACATTCTAGATACGGAGTTGGGAAGCAGCAGGCAGTCAGCACACAACTGGCATTGAGGTAAAACAGAAAAGATTCCTACTTTTGAAATGTAAGTCAAACTAACTAAGTCCATGTCACTGTGTACATAAAAGGGAGAATAGAAAGCAACACTATTTGATATAATAGGATTGACTAGGAACTTTAAAATTAACTAGAAACCTTTTTTCCTCTTGTTTTCTCCATAGAGATTTCCAAAGTAGTTGTAAGTATTTTAACTCATTTGATAATAGTAAAGTAAGGAGTATTTGAGCTTTATGTCTTATAATAAAGTACTACTTTAATGTAATCCATCTTTGAGGATTCTTCCGTGGTTACAGTTTGGCTCACTGCTGGTTGCAAGGTCAGCAGTTGGAAATCAGCAGCTGCTCTCTAGGAGACAGAGTAGGCTTTCTCTTCTGTAAGACGTTTATCTGGGACACCCACAGGGCAGTTCTACCCTGTCCTATGGGGTCATTGGGAGTAGGAAGAGACTCAATGGCCATGAGTTTGGTTTTGATTTGGAATATGTTTCTCGCAAAGACAAATGATTTTGGATGTACTTTCAGATCTTGCTTTTGACCTTGGCTTATTTACAGAAAAAATCTCCAAAAGCCAGAACCTGCCTAAGGGAGAAAGCTCTCCGAGAAGAAATACTAAAGTATATTTCATTCAATTGAGAATGATAGAAGGCGGTGGACTGCCCTTTGTCAAAGGTGGAAAGCTTGTATGAGCTGGAAAATCAGGACAGATGTATAGAGTTCCAGCTCTCAGTTTTTACTGTATAAAAATGCCAACGTCTCTGATGAAATAGGCCAATTACTATCACAAGTATGGCACTTACTGGGCATATGCTGCCCTTGCAATTTTAAATGCAGTGTATATTTTACCTGAATTAAATTTTAGAACAACTCTTTTTAACTTCTGCTATTAACATTTTTGAACATTGATTACATTTTACTCTAGAAGAGATTGCTGACTTTATAGAATAATAAATGGGCAAATAGAGCATGTGAGCGTGTTGTTGTTGTGTGCCTTCAAGGCAATGCCCACTCAAAGGGACTCTATAGAACAGGCAGAAACCCATTGGCCATAATCTTTAGGGGAGCAGATTGACTGGTAATGTCTCTTTTATAAGAGGCAGTTGGTTCTAATTAGTGACATATTTGTCTGCAGCTGAACTCCTAACCATTGTGCCATCAAAACTCCTTCCAATGAGTCTATCCAAAGTGTCAAACGTTACAATTTCCTGTATGTTTTTAACTCTATCTTTTCATTCAGAAACTCAGTCCAGACTCAGAAGAGGATTTGGAACCAGGGACAGCATTGCTGATGTCACATAGATCAGGGATGAGTCTAAAGAACAGCAGAAATATATTTACTTGTTACATACTTGTTACAGTGATTATGCAAAGGCATGATCATAGCCATATAACAAAATGTTGATAGCATAGCAAAGAATGGGAATTGCTAATCACTTAATTTTGCTCTTACCGAATCTGCACATAGACCAAGAGACAGCCTATTAAACAGAATGAGGGGATATTGTATAATTTAAAATCAAGAAAAGTTTAAAATTAGGAAAGCAGTGTGTCAAGTTTGCGTTCTTTGACCATGCTTATTTACTCTGTTTACTGAGAAGATGATCAGAGAAGCCTGATTATACTACGAAGGAAGATGGAGGCATCCAGATGGAAAGAAAGTCCCTCTACCAGCTAAGATACACAAATGACACCACTTCGCATGCTGCAAGCAAACAGGACTTGGAGCAGTGACTGCTGAAGATCCCAGATGGCGGCTTCCAGTATGCATTCAACTTAATGTAAAGAAAATCTAAATCTGCATAAGCAGTCTAATAGATAGCATCACGGTAAATGAAGACAAGATAGACATTGTCGAAGATTGTATTTTATTTTACCCACACTCCATGTTCATGAAAACAGCAGTCAAGAAGTCTAATGCCATATGACATTGGACACAGGTATTGCAAAAATGCTCTTTAGAGGGGTGAAGAATAAGGTTGCCATTTTGAAGATTAAGATGTACCTGGCAGAAATTTCCAATCACATCATATGCATGTGCAAATTGGACACCAAGTGAGAAAGACTGGAGAGGAATTAGTGCATTTGAATTATGGTGCTAGTGAAAAACATGGAAAGTACCATGGATTTCTAGAGGCAAAAACAAGTGTATCTCGGGGAAGTGCAACTAGAATGTTCCTTACAAGTTTGTTTCACATGCTTTGGTCTTGGTGGGATAGCATAGTTCCTGCCCAAAGGTATCATGCTTGGTAGGGGGCCAGCATAAAGCCAAAACGACACTTGAGGAAATGAAGTAGCACAGTGGTTACAAGAGGTTCCTATGCGAGGACCGCTGTGAGGATGGAGGAGGATGAGGCCGTGATTTGCTCTATTGCACACAGAGTTCCTGGAAGGAGGAACAGACATGAAGGGACCTGACAACATCAACAACTCGTGTTTGCATGTTTTAAACACTTAATACTATCATAGCTAAAACACTTGGAGATTATCTTTTATTTATTATAAAAGCATGTAAATTGGAATTTTAATTTATTATGGCTATTTCAACATACAATAGAAGGATCCTTAAATAAAAAGGTCAAAATGTTTCATTTGAATATTAGCATGACAAAAACAAACCATAAAAAATTGATATAATTTTCTCTTCCATTGCTTGATTTGTAATATATTAAGATTCTCTCTAAATCTTAACTCATTTCTGTTACTCCTTAATATCTTACAGTTCACTATTTTTTATATCTTTTTAAAAATCATTTTATTAGGGGTTCATAAAACTCTTATCACAATCCATACATACATCAATTGTGTAAAGCACATTTGTACATTCATTTCCCTCATCATTCTCAAAACTTGCTCTCCACTTAAGCCCCTGGCATCAGGTCCTCATTTTTTCCCCTCCCTCCCTGCTTCCCCCTCTCTCATGAGCCCTTGATAATTTATACATTATTATTTTGTCATATCTTGTCCCATTGATGTCTCCCTTCATCCACTTTTCTGTTATCTGACCTCCAGGGAGGAGGTCACAAGTAGCTCCTTATAATCAGTTCCCTGTTTCCAACCTACTCTCCCTCTACCCTTCCAGTATCGCCACTTGCATCACTGATCCTGAAGGGATCATCCGCCCTGGATTCCCTGTGTTTCTGGTTCCTATCTGTACCAGTGTACATCCTCTAGTCTAGCCAGACTTGCAAGGTAGAATTGGGATCATGAGAGTGGAAGGGGGGAGGGGAAGCATTTAGGAACTAGAGGAAAGTTGCATTTTTCATCATTGCTACATCACTCCCTGACTGGCTTGTCTCCTCCCTGAGAACCCTCTATAAGGGGATCTCCAGTGGCCGACAAATGGGCTTTGTGTCTCCACTCTGAACTCCCCCTTCATTCACTATGGTAAGATTTTTTTTGTTTCGATGATGCCTGATACCTGATCCCTTCGACACCTTGTGATCGCACAGGCTGGTGTGCTTCTTCCATGTGGGCTCTATTTTATAACCTGATATGTCAAGATTGATGGTGAGGCAAAATTTGGGATACATGGCAGGGAAAACATTCAGGAGAACTAAGATTTTATTGTCTGAATTACTTATTAGTTGTAAAATTTAGAATGCCAGCTAAAATCTCTGATACCTTTAAATAATTAAGCTTATGTCTCTCCTAGGAGTGTATAAAGCAAAATATCTCAAACTGGGGTACATTTTCTCTAAAGGACAATTTTGGATATGACTGGAACAATACCAGACCAATTAAACTTTAAATTTCCTGTCGTTGGAAGCCATCTGATTAGCAGTATCTCTCAGTGCTCTACGTTATGCTTGTCATTGAGCAGGTACTCCATATATATTTGATGAACGGATATGTTAGCAGTTCATATATCTAGAGTACTTTTGTTACAAAAACATATGTACTTGCAAAACACTATTATATTAAAATAATAGGTATAATATACAACAAATTGAAATACACTAACTTTGAGATAAAACAAGGCTTTGAAACATTTAAAAACATTTTTAATATAGTGATGTTCATTGAACTATGCCTATGAATTAAAGAGAATTAAGTCCACACCAGAGTAGGAGATTGCCATCAAAACTCATCTTTCCATTTGCCATTATCAATCGAATATTAAGTGTGTTGACAACCAGAAACCCAATTTCTCTAACCTCAGCTTTAATAAAATGTGTTTGCATTTGCCAAAATAACCCATTCTTATATTCTGTCCTGGCCCCTGGTAAACTACCTTCCCCTGGGCCCATAATACCAAGCGATAGGGTTACTTGACCGGCTCAGTGCCCTGGGCTTTATGTGTGCCGCGTTCTGCCCTAGAGAGGGGCTTTCTCCACCCAAATGCCCACACGCTGCAGCTCAGTGCCTAAAGAGATGCAGAGAAGGAAGCCTGGGAACCCAAGACTCAGAAAGAGTGGAAGAAGCTAATGAGGAGAGGCGCTGTCTTTGAGTCCCACTTGGAGCAGAGCCTCTCACAGGACAAACGCATCTGCGTTCTTTTGTGAGAAAGGAAGGCTTTATCAGGCTAAGCCCTAGAGCCTTTAAGGTGTTGTTGTTGTACAGAAAGGCTCAGTTTACTGTAAATAAGCTTTGTTTTAAGACTTTGTCATCATGTAACAAGCAATTGGGAATTTTACATCGAAGCTGGGTAAAGCTAAACATTTGATACAATTGACAACTGTGATAGCATGGGGACATGACCATATGCCACTCTGCTGCTGGACACTCTGGTTGAACTACATGTAATATACTATCTGTTTGTGACTTCCATTTATGATTAAAGCTAGTTATTGTTAGAATGATTTGTTTTTACACATTTTGAATAACTGAAGAAATGCTTGATTTCTTACTGGATTTATAAAATAGTGATTTAGAAAAAGGCCACTCTACTGGGGACATTGTCATTGGTCTTGAATTTAATAAAACTTCAGTGTGATCTAACATGAAATTGTGAAGTTTCATTTACTACTTTAACATATTTCTCTCTGCTTTTACTAATACATCCCTATTTGTACCTGGCGTGAATATGCCCTACTGGGGAAGAGCTATGCATTGGGCTGGTAGCTGAGGTTGGCAGGAGAAGGATGAGCTTCTTAGTTCTGTAAAGAGTTACACTGTTACAGTCTTGGGGACCCACTAAAGCAGTTCTGCCTTGTCCTGTAGTCACTATGCATCAGAATCAACTCTATGGCAGTGAGTTCTGTTTTTTTCTTCCCATTTTTTGCTTGGTCGATATGCCACTAAGATTTTATCCATAATCAACCAACACACAACATTTGAGTCAATTCTGACTCATGGCAACCTCTTAACACCTGGCAGAGCTAGCCCTTTGAGTTCCCAAGGCTGTTACTCTTTACCAGAGTAAAAAATCCCGCTTTCACTGGAGGGGCAGCTGGTGGAACTTTAGTCCTTATTGCACCCCAACGAGGAATCACTAAGGAAAACAGAACACAGATTATGAATTCTATAGAGCAGCAGATCTCAACCTGTGGGTCACGACCCCTTTGGGGGGTCAAATGACCATCGGAAACACAATTATTTCACAATCTATAATTATATATTGTTTTGTGATTAATCACTAGGCTTTAATTATGTTCAATTTGTAACAATGAAAGTACATCCTGTATATCAAATATTTACATTATGATTCATAACAGTAGCAAAATTATAATTATGAAGTAGCAATGAAAACAATTTTATGGCTGGGGGTCACAACATGAAGAACTGTATTAAAGGGTCGTGGCATTAAAAAGGTTGAGAACCACTGCTATAGAGAGTCACTGAGTTTTTCTGGTGACTCTCTGGGGTGCTTGGGGACACTGTGTAACCCGGAACGCTGAGACGATGGTCATACATTCTGAAATGCCCGGAGTTCACTGAGAGCACAGCTGCATTTGGTCAGATTGGTCTCAAGGAAGTGTTTGGGCTTGGAGCAATTTTATCACGATGTTATTGTCCAACTAGGTGTGCTATATACACCTTGCCTCATTAATACATAAAGCTGTACTTCAGAAATAAAATTTGTCTGTGGATCATCAGTCCACTGGCCACTCTCGTTCTTCGGGTGGTCACCCACTGCAAGTCCATACCGCTGGACCATTACCTTTGGCTCCTAAATTGGGAGCCTGACATGGCTTTCAGCTGCCTGGAATTTAACTGAGTGCCAACTTCGCTAACAAGAGGATAAAATTATTCAGATTGCTCTGGAAGACTGTGGAAAGCAGCTAAAGAGATTCTGATGTGCCTGTGCTGTCTTTGTCCACTTTTTGCTCTGTGTTTTAGTGTCTATCTGTCTTGTGGCCATCACTTTTCTTCCTACAGGTTCGGGATTGACCCAAGGAAAACATCAGTCCACCCGCTAGGTCTCATGCTGGCCCACTGGCCTCTATGGGAAAAAGGGCCGCCTTGTGGAGAAAAAGTTCGTCCCAGCACCCTGTTAGATTGGCCACTCTTTGACCTGGGAAGGCCCTCTGAAGCAACCTTTAATCTCTCTTACCCAGTTTGAGCTTTCATTTTAGGTCAACTACGTGGAAAAGCCTGACATCCAGACCGATTCATCTATCTCCTCCTGTGCGTTGACATTGTGGAGTCAAAACTTCATAGGCCATCGGGGGATGATTGTCAACAACTGTTTGAGTCTCTTTACAGCTGAGAAGCAAGGCCACATTCACAGGGAGAGCCACAAACGGGTTGGGAGCAGATAGGAGGACCTGAGTAGGATCCCCAGGAGCTGGAATCTGCCTTCCCCTTGCACTGCCCTGTTTGGGACCCAAACCGCCCTGAAGGTAGGGAATGCCTCCTGCTTACCGCAGGACGCTGATGAGTGGGCTCCGTGAGGCAGCACGCCGACCCATTAATTTGTCCAAAATAACTAGTATGATTCAGGGCAAGGACGAGAGCCCAGCAGCTTATTTGGAGTGGTTGTTTGGTGCCTACCGACTATACCCCTTTGGAAATAAATCAAACAACCAATCAAATAATTAAAAACCCAGATATTTTAAAAAAAGTTACAGAAACTAGAAGGGTTTTCAGGAAAACATATTAGTGAATTATTAGAAATAGAAAAGATCTATAACAATAGAGACCCACCAAAAGAAGCAAGCCAAAGCAATGGACATATCCGTTGGGAGACCAGAACCCCATCTAGGGCCAGGCAGGCAGAACAGACAAAATACATACAAACCACTTGGTAAGAACCAATGTGCCCATTGCAAGGAAGAGGGCACATTGGAAGTCCAACTGTTGAAATGACCTCAGGGGGAAATCAGCCCCACGGGCAGAGACTCCGCCCATTGCAGTCTTAACACTGGAATGAGGAGGTCGGAGCACTGATGTCCTCCTGAAGCCCATGATCACCCTGACAGTGGGGATAGGCCTGTCACATTCCTTGTAGACACAGGGGCAACCCACCTGGTCCTCAAGGAAGCAGCAGGCCCACCAACAAAAAGAAGATTACCATTCAAGGAGCAACAGGCAAATTAGAAACTGCCTCTTGGACTAAGCTCAAGGGGGTGATTAGCTTTCAACCAGACCATCCCCAAATAGCATTGGGTGGGCCTGAGGAAGAATCCTCCTGGCAGGTCTCTGTGACTCTTCCCTTGAAGGACAGTTATCTCTTGATAGTCACCGAGCCTTCCTCTGGAGTGTATGACAGAAGATTATAGACTGAAGTCCCGGGGGTTTGGTCAGAAGCTAACTCTCTTGGGCTTGCACCCATATGCTTCCAATTGTGGTTCAGCTAAAACCTGGTGTAAACCCAGCGGCAATCCCTCAGTCTCCTGTCTCCTTCAAAGATAAAGGAGTTTGCTGACCTTGGAAGGGACTAAAATTAAAAATAAAGAAGAAATTTGCAGCTGTTAGAAGCCATATGGATGCCCAGTAAAGTATCTGTTAGGCATTGTCCTGGCCATCAAAAAGGAACAGACCCAGTGGCCCTGGACAACCGACAGGCAGAGGAAGCAGCTCCAGCCCAGCTTTAAGAATGGACCTGCTACTGGCTGCCAGACTGCCCACACCGCTTACCCAAAAGGGAAAGTAAAAGGCTGGTGAAGTAGCTGCAGGCTCTAGCACCCTGGCAGTACTAGTCCAATGAGATGATTGGGCCCCCAGCTTGACAAGAGAGTGGAAGGAGTGGTGACTGCCTGCCAGAGTTGCCCGCCAGTGAATGGTCGACCTGCCCTGCGCTCCACACCCTGTCGGGACCAGAGAACGAGAATTCCAGGTAGGAAAACACTGGGAAGTAGATTTTATAGAGATTAAACCAGGACAATGGAACTATAGGTAATTGTTAATTTTTGTAGACACTTTTGCAAGTTAAGTAGAAGCATTCCCACCGAGAAAGTAACTGCTCAGATAGTAGAAAAAAATGTATTCAATGAAATAGTTCCAGGTGAGAGGTGCCTGACATCATTGGGTCAGACAACGGACCCAGATTTGTTGCTAAAACTATGCAAACAATAAGGAAATGTTTAGGCACAAATTGGACACTATGCAGTGCCTATCACCCTCAGCGCTCAGGGCAAGCTGATAGGATGAACCGGACCCTGAATGAGCCTCTAACTAAACTCTAGAGACCGGCCCTGGGAGGTGGCTCACCTGCCCTTAGCATTGTTTACACGTCTGTTGCACCCCATTAGCACCTGGTTTGCTTGTACCTCTGCACTCACCCCTTGTCTCTGTGTCCCTATTTTCAACCAAAACAAGTGCCCTGAGCGGTGCCGATTAGTTCATGTGATCCCCAGGTGTGCCCATTTAGCGGGACAGAAAAGCTGGGCACAGTCACTGGAAGCTCCTAATCTCACAGAGCCACTCCTACATTAGTGCCCCTTTTAGTATAGCTGCTTTTTTGTTTTGTTTTGTTTTTTCGCTCTTTAGCGTTAGCTATAAAATAAAAAGGAGGACTTAGAGAGAGTCACTGAGTTTTTCTGGTGACTCTCAGGGGTGCTTGGGGACATTGTATAACTCGGAACACTGGGACGATGGTCATACACTGCAAACACAACTGCATTTGTTCAGATTAGTCCCCAGGAATTGGTTGTGCTTACAGCAGTTTTATCACGATGTTATTGTTACGCTATGCATGCTATGCACCCTTGCCTCATTATATATAAAGCTGTACTTTGGAAGTAAAATTTGCCTGTGGATCCTTTTTTTTCGGGTTGTCACTCACTGCAGGTTCATACCACTGGATGGTAATATTGAAAAAGAGAACACAAATTATGAATTCCACTTTAATATCTGACACATAAACCTTGCATGTTCAAGTTGTCTGTTTTCATAGGCCTAGAATCACCAAGGCATGGAAGTAGTCTAAAGAAAGAGGAAAATTGTTGTTGCTCTGTCTGAAGCAGATTATAGAACTGATCCTTAGTTTCTAGCTTACCTAAAATATTGTCCTAAATTAGTTCTTTGAGTAATAGATGCACATCCAAATCCTTTTCATTCTGTTAAAATATCATTAATGTGTGTCTTCTGTTTGACTTTGTAAGCCATGCTAGATTTCACCAGTGTTATTTATCCTTTCATTGTTTCAGCCTGGTATTTTCTTTATTTTGTAAATTTCACTGCACTATCTACTTCATTTTCTCAATTGTTTAACTGTTTCAAATATAATTGATTTCTGCTCTTAGCTCATAAACTTTCTTCCTTGTTGTTTAGGCTCATTGTCCTTCATCTTTTCTAGATTCTGGAAGTGAGGGGTTAAACTAAACTTTTTTAATGGCGGCCATGTTATAAATGCACCACACCACTGCCATTTTTCCCCAGGAGACTATCTGGATTTTTAAAAGTGTATATATTTTGGCTTCTGGGTTATCCCTATTATTGACTGTTGATGACCTCTTTTTTTGGTTAGAGAACACATTAGTTATTATTTCAATCCATTTAAATTGACTGAATTGGGTTTTATATCTCAGAACATGTTCTTTCTTTATATATGTTACAAGTATAATTGAAAGATAAGTGTGTTTTACTGCTGCCTCTGTACTGTTATATAATTATTAATTTGACTCTTTACCTTGATGGGTTAATTTTATATCTAAATATTTTAATTATTATTAAGAGAATTTTGAAGCATCAAAGTATTGTGCATTTGTCTATGTATCTTTTCAGTTAACATACTTTTCATAATCATTATTTTATAAACATATATTTAAAATCATTTAATCCCTTGTTTTAGTTTGCCATTTATGAACATATAGTGCCCATTTTTTTCTCTGAAAAATTTTTTTTGCTCTGATCTATATATAATCCTTGCAGATTTCTTTGGATTAGTTGCATTATATGTACCTTTTCTTATTCTTTTACTTTTAAACTACAAATATCGTGTGTGAAGTGAGCTTTTCTTTAAGGACAACATATAGTAAATAATGATTTTTCAACCACTTCAACAATGCCTGATTTTACACGAATTAATTTATATAATTTTATTTTAGTATAAGTATTGATATGCTAGTATTTAGGTCTATCATTTCACTTTTTTGTTTCTCATTTAAATTTGTTTTCTTTAGCCTCATTTCTTTTTCTTCCTGTAGATTATTGAAACTTTTTTAAAGTTTCATTTTTAATCAGGTATAGCACTTTGAGGAGCCCTGGTGGCTTATCTTTTGCCAATGTCTTCAGGAAAGCTTAGCTTTTTCAATACTATCAATTCTTGATAATATGCTATCTTTTCAAATGGTTGAACATCAATTGGTTCTTTTGGGTACTGCCTCTCAGTATTACTTACATCATCTTTAAGTGCTTCCAGAATCATTGAACAGTTTTCCTTGAAAGCACTTGCTTATGAAGATCAAGGCTTGCAGCCCTCAGTGTGGTTTGCTACTGGATGTAAGGAAGACCCAACTCCTCGTAACTCGAGCACAGATAATGTCATGATAAATGAAGAACTGATAGAAGTTGTCAAGGATTTTGTCTTCCTGGGATCCACAATCAATGCTCATAGGAGCAGCAGTCAAGAGATCAAAGGACACATTGCATTAGGCAAATCTTCTACTGCACAAGCCCTCTTAAGAGTACTGGAGAGCAAGGATGTTACTTTGAGGACTATGATGCACATGACCTAAGCCGTGATTATGACAAACTGATCTGTATCGCAAGAAGTAAGGCCAGCGTGCTCCATAGAGGGAAGGTTGGCAAGGTTATCCTCATACTTTGGACATACTTTTAAGAGAGAGCAGTCCTTATAGAAGGATATCGTGCTTGGTTAATTGGAGGGGCAGCAACAAAGAGGAAGGCTCTCAATGAAATGGAATTACACTGTGGCTGCATTGATGGGCTCAGCCTCAGGAACAATTGTGAGTTTATGCAGGTCTCTGTACTGTTTCATTCTCTTGTGCATAGGGTCAATTTGGGTGGCTTTGTGGCACTTAGCAGCAACAACAACAAATATTTTTCATTTAAAATTTGAATTTGTATCAGTTTTTTTTTTTTTTTTTTTTTAGTTTGAGAGATGCTGAAATATTCTTCGATTTTGCTTTGGGTCACTCCAAGTCTTTGCATAGTTCATTATAATAGTTTATTTTGTTTCTTGAGCTTCTCTTTGAAATTTTCTGTTCAGTGTCTTTATATTATCATATTTCATAACTTTGGCTCCTGTGCATTTAGAGTAAGTTTCTGAATCTCTAAAGGCATCTGATTCTGTTACCTTTCATTATTTATTTCCATTTTAATAACCTTTAATTTTCTTCAAGTATGATGTTCTTGCTATAGACCCACATCAACTATGGTCTTAGGCAATTGATGTCAATACATATCATCTGTTATTTGGCGATCTCTAAATTCAGATGGGATATATTCAAGTTCATGTGTTTGCTCTTACAGATGTGCTTTAATTTTTTTCAGTTTTTACTTGAACCTGCCTATGAGCAATTGATGGTCTGTTTCACAATTGGCTCTGGCCTTGTTTGGGTTGTTGATACATAAGCTTTAAAGCTCTATGTGTTTAGAAAATCTCAACTTTATCCAAGGTAACTTGTGGTCTTGAATGATTACTTTACAGTTAACTTTTTAGCAAGTAACTCACTACACCACTAGGACTATTCTTGAGAGGGTATTTCCCTATAGAATGTGTCTATAAATGCTCCACAGTATTGAACACCATGTAATGGTACTCTTGAAAGAATAATAGAAATCAAATAATGTAACATTTAAATTAGCTTCAGACCTTTAATACACTTACTTTACTCTGCGGTCATTGGTCACTCTTTCCCTCAAGTTCTTTTTTTTCCTTTTTTAATTGTTTTATCGGGGCTCGTACAACTCATCACAATCCACCCACCCATCCACTGTGTCGAGCACATTTCTACATCTGTTGCCCTCGTCATTCTCAAAACATTTGCCTTCTACTTGAGCTCTTGATATCAGCTCCTCATTTCCCCTCCCTTCCTGCTCCCTCTCCCTCATGAGCCCTTGATAATTTATAAATTATTAATTTGTCATATCTTACACTGTCCAATGTCTCTCTTCTCCCACTTTTCTGTTCTCCATTCCCAGGAAAGAGGTTTTATGTATATCCTTGTAATTGATTCCTTCATTCTACCCCACCTTCCCTCCACCCTCCAGGTATCGCCACTCTCACAACTCATCCTGAAGGGAATCTGTCCTTGATTCCCCATGTTTCCAGTTCCTATCTGTACCAGTGTACATCCTCTGGTCTAGACGGATTTGTAAGGTAGAATTGGGATCATGATAGTGGAGGGAAGTAGCATTTAGGAACTAGAGGAAAGTTGTATGTTTCATTGTTGCTGCATTGCACCCTGACTGGCTTGTCTCCTCCCCGCAACCCTTCAGTAAGGGGGTATACAGTTGCCTACAGATGGGTCTTGGATCTCACTCTGCACTCCCCCTCATTTACAATGATATGATTTTTTTTGTTGTTCTTTGATGCCTGAATTTTGGAGGCTTCTTCTGTGCTTCTTTTTGCTTTGGCTTCTATCTCATCTTGTTTAAACTGCAGTGTCTACAATTTTCCTGTGAATATATTGTGAGATATTCATGTTTATTTTTCTTTAAAAATATAAAGGTTTTAAATATACAAAGCTATTTCTGAGGAAGTGAAATGGTATTTTGCTTCCTGCTCCATGGTCAACTCAAGATAAAGTGCTCCATTAAATCTCTTTTTAATCGTGTAAGTGCCCTGATGAAATTGTCTCACTATACAAAACCATTATGTTAGACACAAATTAAGGCATACACAAGACATTACAATGGTATTTAAAGTGAAATATTTATGAAGTGATTTAAATACTAATGACACAGCGTTCCTAAAGGAGTCACAAAAGTAAAGGATAAGAACATTCCACGGCAGCATTTCAGTTTGTGAGTCTGTTGCATGTTGCATATATTGTTTCCCATTACTCAATTCTCACAAATGTAGTAGGAGGTGAAAGACAAAATGGGCTTGTGGGAAATGAAGAATTTTGCTTGGAGGACATGTCCTCTCTTTTTACCCTTGACTATGAGTAGCAAAGAGAACAAGACAAAGCTTAAAAACAACAGCAAAAATATTACTTATTAAGACAGTTTTAGAAGACATAATCTTGGTATTTGCACTTGAGAGATTAATTTCTGTTATAGTAAATGCACACCAATCAACTGACCTTCAGCACGTCCATGTCACAATGGACCCAGTTCTGATTTCTTGTCTTCTATAGTTGCCAGTCTCATAAATTTGGTAATATTTTATCCTTGATTGCAAGATAGCTAGTGTAAGTCTAGCTGTAACAATAAGAAATGACAATTTCCACCAAAATGAATGCATTTGTACCTCTGTTATAGGAATGAGGACATGTTTCCTAAGTATTTCCCCCAGAAGAATTCCACTGATTCCTACTGGTTAGTTTTGGGGCCTTCATCTATAATGGTTCACAAGGATCTGCAGGAGACAAGTAATGAAATCAAACCAGGACTGGGCCAGCAACTAGGCAGCTCTTAACCAGGAAGAAGATTGTATTTCCCTGTTGCATGAATTACTTATTTTATTAATCATTTTATTGGAAGTTCTTACAGATATCATGACATTCCATAATTTCATTTAATCAAGTATAATTGTTACCACAATCAGTTTCAAAACATTTTCTTCCCTCATGAGCTCTTTGGTATCAGCTCTCCTTCATTCCTCTGTTTCCCACAACCTACCTGCCAGGAACCTTTATTATTATTATGAATATATTATTATCATTTTCTGCAGTATCTATCTTACCCCATTCTGCAGTATCTTACCCCCTCCAGATATCCATTCACGTACAGTTCTGTTACTTTCTCCCCTGGAATGGGGTTGTAGAGTCATTCTTACTATCAACTCCCCCACCCACACACACACTTCCCATACATACCCTCAGGGAACCATTACTCTTGTTACTGTTTCTGAAGGGTTACCTATCTTGGCTTTCATGCATCAAATGATCTTAATTATACAAATTTACATACACAGGTCTGTATGATGTGACACTGTACCATACTTACTCACCTTCCAGACACAATCCTGAAGACAAAAATGGGTACATAAGCAACTGTGGTGAAGAATGCTAGTGGTGCGTGGCTATTAAAAGACATAGTGTCTGGGCTCCTCAAGGCTTGTAGTTAAACAAGTGACCATCTAGCAGGAAAGCAACAAAGTCCACATGGAAGAAGCACATTAGCCTGTGTGATTATGAAGTATCAATGGGTATAGGTATCAGAAGTTCAAAGACAAGCTGTCAAATTAATGTGAAGGAGTGTGGGCAAAGTGGAGCCTCCAAACTCACCTGTAAGTTAGTTTGAAGCCCTCAAAAAAGGCCACATGGAAGGGATTATAAATCCAGGGTGCAGTGTAGCACTGATGAAACACTGATGAAACACATGTACTAGTTCTTTAATATTTCCTCCCTTACTATTATAAATTTTTTAAATGAACAGTAATTCTGAAGAGCATAACAGAAATTTATAAATTTGAAGTAGTAACTTTTTTTATCCTAAATTATACTGGCTGAAATTGACTGACAGGTTAAAATTTAAACTTAGAGACAGCACAGCCAGTACTCATTTTTCAGAAACTTGGAAAAAATAGCTCTAGGATAATCTGTATTTTAAAAGAGACCATGCTTGATATTCTGAAAAATAATTCTAAATCATATCTATAATTTTAAAATTATATATAAAGATATATAAGCTAATTTATATATGAATTACTTATAACTCTGCATGATTAATGTAGTAAGATATTGTTACATATAAAATAGTGTGCAATAAATATAATTAATATATAATTAGACCATAGCTAAATTATATTGCATATTAAAACAATTTACAACACAATATATTATTAATAATATATTATTTTATTATATGTCATGTATAATAATATATAACAATATAAAATACCTATAATTCTCAAATATTAAATATAGTTTCTTCAATGTTTAAAACACTGTGGTAATGAGAGGTGAAAATGTCTTAACTCAAAGTTTTATAAGCATAAATAATTTAATGCTTACATTTTAAAAATGAAAAATCAGAAAGAAAATTCTATAATTCACTGAGTAACAATACATTCCTTTATTCCTTAAGCAAATTAGATATAGTATGGCACCAAATAAAGCAAATAATCCATGATTTGTGATTTTTTAAAAAGTTAAGTAGTAAGCATACCTCTCATTAAGGTGTGCTATAGCCCTATGTTGTAGTGATTATGCTTTGAGCTGCTAATGTGAAGTTCAATAGTTCAAAACCACCAGTCTCTCTGCTCTAGAAAGATGAGGCTCTCTATGAAGAGTTACTGTTTGGAAATGCAGAAGAAGGTCTGCGTTTTCCTACAGGGTCACTAGGGATCAGAGTTGACTTGATAACAGTGAATATTTTTATTGTATTTAGTTATTTAAGAAAAAATTACATTTTTAGAATTAACTTCCCTGTGAAGAGTTTTTTTAACTGTCTTAAAAATGAAATATTTTCTCTTAAAAAGAGTTCTTACCTAAGCAATGTAGTTAAATTCAGAAAATAGTTTCATAATTATATCTTAAAACATCGCATTTACATTTCTTAGTTACCATATTTTAGAGATTGCATATATAAATATATATGCAAATTGACTTAGGTGCTGCTTTAGTATTAAATATAGTATTTAAAAGTATAATGTTGTTGTTCTTAGGAGTTATTGACTCAGTTACAACGCAGAGTGCTCCATCTTTGTACAAACGAATGGAATCCTGCTGGATCTTGGGTCGACAGGGAGACAGCACAACTCTTTGAAATGACTGAGTATTCAACTAGCTTAATATTTGCATTATATAAACAGAAAACATTAGTAAATAATTTTCAAAATATTATTTACATTAAGTCACTCATACTCAAGTTATTCACCAAACTCATCAAATCCATTCCTACTCTGATATGTGTGTATATATATGTGTAATAATGTTCTTTTCAAATATTTCATGAATATGCACCAACCAAAGTCTGTATGAGGAAAGTGGTGAGTCCCTCCCATGTACTTATCAGTTTTATCAATATGCTCTACTCTATTGAACTTCAGTGATCACAGAACCATAATAATTTTAATTAATTTTTAAAATGAAAGAATATTAGTATGTAGTATTATTATAATGCACTCTTCTAACTGATGTGGCTACTTAAACTCCAGTCCAGTTCTGTCATGATGCCTCAATGTCCTTGGCCAGAGTACTGAAAGATTTTAAGTCTCAATATTTCATTTTCCTTGAAGATAAATTGAAATTGCCAAACTAATTTATCTGTAAGATATATATCAAATAATCAATGGTACAGTGACTTAATGGCAAATGATAATGTAATCATAATTATCAACTGTAAATACAAATATGAATTATTCATAAGCATTATGAAGTATAAGAAAACGTGGTGGCTTGTTTCACAACGTGTTTGCCATTCTCTGGTGTCTTGTGTGTTGCTGTGATGCTGGAAGCTGTGTTACCATGTTTCATCCGAGCTGCACAGATCTCAGCAGAGATTCCACTTTAAGAACAGATAATGGCAGAGGAATAGGCTATCTACTTCAGAGCAATTATAGCCTCATCTTGCTCTTGCAGAGCAAGTCAGGGGCTTTGAGCTGCTAACCTTGGGATGATGTCACATTATGGATGACATAACTGAAAGCCTCATGAAAAGAAGTAGAACATTGTGAGGAATACTGCCAGAAGATGAGTCTTTCAGGTCTGATGGCACTCGGGATATAGCTCAGGAAGAGCTACTGCCCTTTCAAAGTAGAGTAGACCTTAATGACATGGATGGGATGAAGCCTGCTGGAGCAAAGCCTTCATGCGCTGATGGGGCAGAACTCAAGATGAGAACAAACAGCTACAAACACGAATTAATAAATAGAACTTTGAGTGCATGAGTACGAAATGAGGAAAATATGAAGTTGCAAAGAAAAAAGTAAACACAGAAACTCAATATTCTCTAGGAGTGAGTGCGCTGAAATGCACTGAAGTTTATTTGCATATGGGTTAGTATTTAGGAGTGCAACAATCACGAAGAATTCATACTCTAAAAGAAAATTTAAAGATCCTTCTTGATTGAATTACTATGTGTCATGCTCTAAAAGTTGTTATGTTCATCTCATTGATAAAATCACTGTGTCCATCTTCTCTGGGCTAGTTCTCTCTTTCTCTGCCCTTCCACCCTATTAAGCATAATGTTATGTCCTCCTCCAAGGACTAATACCTCCTGGTAACATGCTCAAAGCTCATTAAAAGTGTCCCCATCCCTAGCTTCTATGGAGCATTCTGGTTGTACTTCTTCCAAGACATATTTGTTTTTCTCTTCTGGAAGTCTATTCTACTTTTAATATTCCTCACCTGCACCATAATTCAAATGCAGCAATTCTTCACTCTTCCTTATTCATGTCCAATTTTCATATGAATTTGAAGCAATTGAAAATACCATGGCTTCTCTCAGGTGCATCAAAGTCCTTATAGTAACATCATGGCTATTCAGCAATTTAAAGAAGTCTTGTGTGGAAGAATTACTCAGGGCAATGAATCACTTGATTTTTTGATTGATGCTTCCATGAGCATTAATTGTGGATCCAAGCTGATGTAATCCTTGACAATAACAATCTCTTCTCCATTTATCATAATTTTACCTATTGGTCTAGTTGTGAGTAATATTATCCGTTTACCTTAACCTCTAATCCATAATGAAGATTGCACTCTTTGATGTTGATCAGCGAGTGCTTCAAGTGTTCCTTTCTTTTGATAGTAAGTTTGCATCATCTGTATTTCACAGATTGTTAGGAAGCCTTCCTTCAAACCTGACACCATGTTTCTCTTTATATTCTCCAGCTCCTCAGAAATGTTGCTCAGTAAACAGAGTGAATAAGAGTGGTGAGCGGGAACAATGAAGTATTCTGGAATCTTCATTCCTCTTACGGTTTTTTTTTTGTGTGCTGCAGTCAAATACCTTGGCATAGTCAGTGAAGCACAAGTAAATATCTTTCTTGTATTCTCTGCTTTGAGCTAAGGTCCATCTGACATCAGCAATGGTGTCACTTGTTCCGAGTCCTCTTTGAATCTGCCTGATTTATTGACAGTTCCTTATTAGTGTACCACTACTCTTATTGAAGAATAATCTTCAGTAAAATTCACTTGAACATAATTTTGACATTGTTAGATAATTTTCACATCCTGTTGTGCCACTTTTCTTTGGAATAGGTATAAACCTGTACCCTTCCAATTGGAAGGCCTGATTTCTTGATATGGGTGGGTTAGTTCCAGTGCCTCTTTAGTTGGGTGGTGTGTTTCAACTGATATTCCATTCATTCTTAGAGCCTTGCTTTCCAGTAATGCCTTCAGTATTATTTGGAATTCTTCCTTCAGTTATATTGGTTTTTGATCATATGCAATCTCTTGAAAGGTTTGCATGCCCACCAGTTATTTTAGTTACAGTGATTCTGTACACTCTTTCATCCTCTCTGATGCTTTCTGATCATTCAAGGTTTGGACTATAGAATCCATCAATAATTCCAGTTGTAGCTGAATGTTTGGTTAAGTTTTTTAGCCTGGTTAAAGCTGACTCTGTACTTCTTTTTTGGTTTTCTAACTGCAGGTCATGGTATAATTCATTGTAATATTTGATTTAATCTTCTTAGACTGCCCTCAAAATTTTCTTGCCAGTTTTTTTTTTTGCTTCATCATCATTTTTTCCATTGTATTAGCAACTGTGTATTTTAGGATTATTCTGAGTCTCTTTTGACATTCACCTTGATCATTTCTTTCTTTCTTTCCTGGATGTTGCTCTTCATGTAATCCCACAGCCCACTGTGTTTCTGTTACAGGTGGTCAATGAGTTCAGTATCTTTTTGAGACATTGTAGACATTTCATGTGAGCTATAATCATGGTTGTATTTTGACCTTTGTGAACTTGTTTCCATAATTTTCAACTTCAACCTGAACTTACATCTAAGCATTGCTTATCTGCCCCACACTGAAGAGCTGATCTTTTCACTGCTGGTATTAAGCTGCTCTATCATATATTTTCACATATATACCCAATTTGATGTCCATGTATTCCATGTGGAGTAGTGCAAGAGTATGCTTCCTCCTTATGCTGTGGAAAATTGGTCCCTGCAATAAAGTAGTTGGTCTTGAAAAATTCTGTTTACTTTCCAGTTTCATTTTTATCACCAAGGTCTTATTTTCAAAGTACTGCCCTTTCTCTTTTCTTCCAACTTCTGTATTCCTTTTGCCAATATTTTTCACTGCTCCTTGATTGTGTTTTTGATCAACTTCAGATTGAGCACATTTGTAGAATTCTTGAGATTTTTAACACTAATTTTAGTAATTGGTGCTTACATTTATATAATTGCTATATTAACTGGATTTCCTTATAGGTCAATAGATATCTTATCACAACTAGCATCATACTTCAATATATTTTTAAATGTCCTTTTTGACAATGAATGAGATACCATATCTCGAGGTTGTCACTCAGTATACTGAGCTCTTTTTCTGATTCAAAATTTCCAAGACCAGTTCATTTTAGCTCACTAATGGCTATGATAATTGTCACTGTTTTCCATTTCATTTTTCATGACACCCAAATTTCCAAGATTCAGGCTTCACGTATTCCACATTTTTATTATTAACAGATGTGTTCCACTGTTTAAATCGTTTACAGTCTTCCCCAGCAGCAATGGAAAGTTCTAAAAGCTTTCCTTCATATGAGTTACTATGTCAGCTATATTTTGAAAAGGCAGCTCTTCCTTATTTGTACTTTGAGTGCTTTTCAATAGGAAGTGCTTGTCTTCTGGCACCATATTTAACCACGTTCCCCTGTGATTCATAAGGGCTTAAGGATATCCTTTGATGTTCCGTGTCCTTTCCTAAAGTTGTATTTCCTTAATTCATCAGAATTGGAAAACCTATTCCTTTTTGTAATGTCTTAGTCTGGAAGCTCTGCTGAAACTTCTTCATCTTAGGTGACCATGCTGGTACCAGTGACCTAGTTTCCAGAATCACAGCAGCACACAAGGGACAACAGCAGGACAAACTGAGACACAAATGGTGATATTAGATTTCTCTATTTTTGCTAATAGCTACTACATAAACATTAAGCTCTAGAATAGCTTGCGCATAAAAAATTCACAGTTTAGAGAATTTCATAGTCCCTGCAAGGTATACATGGATAAATACTAAGTTATTAACCAAATGTTGGTGGTTCAAATCCAAATAGAGAGTCCCCAGAAGAAAAGCCTAGTGATTTATTTCCAAAAGATCACAGCCATTGAAAATCCCATGGAACAATTATAGTCTTTCACACAAGGTCAATGTCTTACAATTATTGAATTCAAATGTGTGGGGATCGAGTTGAGTGCCTTCCAGTGTGGTTTATTCAAGTGGGGTGGATTTGAACACTTAATTGGGGAGCTGGGATTGCTGACCCAAAGAGATTGAGTTGAATGATTTCAGTTTGAGTGATTTCAGTTGGAGTGTCACACCCTTTGGGCATTTAAAAGCAACCCTGAAGGAATGTTGTGACTTATTCTAATAACAACTCTATCTTGTTCATTTCTCACTTTCATTGCAACCAGTTAACTTTCCTAATAAATCATCTCATTATGAATATTCTCTGTGAGTTCATTGTGGCAATGAGCTATTACATTCAGTTGCTAGGAACAGTAGAGAGTGTTTTGAGTAACAGAATATTCCAAAAGTCTGTGGAAATGGAGTTAAGATAATATTTTTTTCAGCAAATATGTTTAACCTTCTTATAGACTTTATATAATAGTTGCAGCCTGATCTTGTATTTCTAATTAGGAAGAGATGGCATCTCTTCAATACATGATTAAAATTTTTCATTGAATTATAGTGTTTGCAAAAAATAGTGAAAGTACCCTGGACTTCTAAAAGAACAAAGAAATATCTTTTTTATGATTTTTTCTTGTGATTAGGTGTGGGGTATACATTTCAGACCATGAACTGTATTCATCAATTGAAACCACTTATCTATGCTCTTCCCTATAGAAACACAATATTCTACTCCACTGACCTCCCCTAATTTCTCTTTTTCCTTTTTCCCTCTATAGACCAGCCTCCTTCCATTTCACCAAAAAGTTGACACCAGTCAACTCTTTAGTCTACTGCTTCCTCTTCCTTATTTTGCCCTGCTTCCCTTGGTAGGCAGAGAAGTCTGTTCCTGTTGGTATGTGTCTTCCTCTTGACTTCTGTCCTTATAGTTGTGGTCTCATAAATGTGCTTTTGTAATGAACTAATTTCATTCAACATAATGTTCTCCAGGTCCATTCATTCATGAAGTGCTTCATAGTTCCATCATTCTTTTACCAATGTATAATATTTCATCGTGCATATGTACTGCATTTTCTTTATCCATTCTTATACTCATGAGTATTTTGGCTGTTTCCAACCTCTTGATATTATGAACCATGCTCTAATGAGCAAGGGAGTACGTTCATCTGTTTGGCTATGGCTCATACTTATTTAGGGAAAATTCTGCATCTAAATTTAGAATTCCTATTACCAGTTGCTCAGGGGTAGCATCATATTGCTTTCCACAAGGATATATGTTTACAAACATACCAGCAGTGTATGAATATTCCAATTTTTCCACATCCTCTCCAGAATTTGTTGTTTCTGCTTTTTAAACCTTGGCTATTGTCATCAGTCAGGAGTGATATCCTTTTGTTGCATTGATTTACAGCTATTTGGAGGTCAAGTTTGGTCTATTCATGTCCTTTGCCACCTTTTAATTAAGTTATTAATCTTTTTCTTGTTTTGCGATTGAATGAAGTTTTATAGATGTCAGAGATTAGTGCCTTGTCAATTGTGCCACTTGCCCCCTCACTCCATGGATTTTGTTTTCAACAATATTGATAAAGTCTTCTGCTGCACAGACATGTCTTCTTATGGGAATACTATGAGGACGGTCGGTCGCGGGAGAAAAAGACTTTGTGCTTCATGCAGAGGGTCGGCAAACACGAAACAGAGGAAGACCCTTGATAAGAAGGATCGACACCGAGGCTTCAATAATGGACTCGAGCGTAAGAATTGTGAGTATAGCGCAGGACGAGGCAGACTTTCTTTCTCTTGTACAGGTTGCGGCCAGTAGAAGTCAGGCTTGACTGGACATAAACTACAAATAGCACAGTCACAGAGCTCCGTATGGGAGCCCTGTTGATACCGTGGGCTCTGAACTGAGCTACTCCATGTGAGAAAGGGCGAGACAGGCAGCTTTCCTAAAAACTTAAAGCTGCAGAAATCATGTGACCAGTCCTGGTGTTTCCTAAACAGTCACTACGAATGGAAATTATCTCGATGGCTGTGGCCGTAGGGCTCTATATTTAGTAGTTGCTCAGACAGAGATGATACTTAAAGCAAATGACTTCAATATACTTGGAGAATCATGAGAGACATGTAAAGTCAAGTCGAGGGAGGGAAGGTGAGGCACAGAGAATGAAACATGAACCTGTAGTTTATTGGCACATCATCGTCAAAAACGAAGAGAGAAAATCCACACTGAAGAAAAATAGAACTGGAAAAGTTCAGTGTCACAGAAACCAAGAGAATAGAGTCCTTCTGAAAAGAGATATTTAGACCTTTGAGGTGCTGATTTTTTAAAAATATTTTGATCCTTGAGTATTTCCTGTTGACTGATTAATCCTTTTGTGCATTTTATCTTTGTGTCCGTGGCCCTTTCCTTCCCTTTAAAAACTTTCTAAAGATGAAAACCTGCCTTCAGGACCTTCACACAGTGAGACAAAATTTTTTTTTTAATTTTTGAGACCGCTAAACCCCATCATTATGATTTACTAAATTAACGTTTTTGGTATATTTCTAAAATTGACGCACTTCTGATAACCATTTTAAAAATTCCTATTTTCAAAACAATATTCTTATATCAAAAATATATTCTTAGCTTAAATATTATTTTCATTTTATAAAACATACTGTTTAATAAATAAATCATATCTAAGGAATTTAACATGGGTCATATTTATTGAAGATTCCATTAATACAGATGGGGTAAAAGTGCATATATTCTATATCATTCTTTAGTACATACACTATCATTTTCATTTTGTTGCAAAAACTCAACTTTTATAGTGTGCTCAATAAATCATGATTTTTTTCTCCTCTCATTATTAATAGTTCTAAAAGTGCTTCCTGTATAAACACCCCTGGTTGAATAGTGGAATGCAATTTGAGCTACTAACTAACCACAAGGCCAGCAGTTCAAACCCACTAGCCACTCCATGGGAGAAAGAAAGAGCAGTTCACATCCACTAGCCTCTCCATAGGAGAAAGATGATGCTTTCTACCCTTGTGAAAACTTGAAAATCAACAGGAGCAAATTTATCCTGTCCTGTAGCGTTACTATATGTTGGAATTGACTCAATGGCCTTGAATTTTAAGTTTGGGGAAAACAATTTTACAGTCCTATTTTCTGGTCACTTCATTTATACATGATCTTATTTGACCATAATTGTTGGCAAAACAGTACACATGCACAATTATGTGGCAGAATACCAGTACCAGTCAGTTGCAATACGGTAAATTCAGGCAGCCAGCATTAACTCCCCTGCTTAAAAAGCATAATAATTCTGCATAATGAAACAGAAATTAGAGATGCTCTGCCTAGAACCTGAGGGAAGGTGTATTCTCTTTCTGTGGATAGAGAGGAACTAGAAAAGTCAAACAACTGTAGGACAACAATTCTGGTTGCTGCTGAATCTCCCTCAAACCAAAAACTGTCATTTTAAGAGAGTTCTTCATGAATTGGCATATGTGTGTATGCATAAAGGTTTCTAATGGTCTATATTATTCCCCAGTGAAAACTACTTATGATCAAGTGGTATAAAGAAAATATTCCTTTGAAATTCTGTGGACAGTTAATAACATGCATACTATACACTTTATAAACGTGCTTCCTGCATATAAAAAGCACATTTAAATCAAATATTGTCGTCTGAATGTCTGCTATTTAAAGTAGCTCACATCTATGCTAAAAGTAAGCTAATAAAATATCAGAACAGAAATTATATTTTCCTGAGCATTTTTATATATACGCCACTGAAAGGAACCAGGTGTTCTTTGGCTTTAGAATGCACAGAAGCGATTCTCCTAGGACAACTATGCGCTGATGACGGGTTATGGAAGGAATGAAGATGAGGAGTGAGGTGAGGATGAGAACATAACTCCTCTCGATTGCTTAATAATTAAAGATAGATCACATCATTTGGCAAACCCTCTTAGCAAATGTTATGCTTCATGTTTAGTGCAATATCCTTCCTTGGAGGTGGGATTAAAGGACAGAAAACATAGATTTTGGTCCTTATGGGCTTGCCGTCTTGATAAAGAAGACCTTGGCAATCGGGGGAGGAGAAAAACAGAAGTTACTGAGTTGAGTTAGCAGGGAACATCAGGACGCGTTCTTGGGAGAGACTGCGCCATTGTAAAGGATCCCCTGCTTGGTGAAGTAGAAGGTTAGTGGCAAAAGAGGAACCCCTTCAAAGTGACTACAATAACGGGTTCAAACATAACCCGAGTTGGGAGGATGGTGCAGGATCGGTCAGCGTTTCATTCTGTGCCACAGAATGTGGGTACAAGTCAAGGCCGACTACTTGGCAGCTCATGACATTAACAGCGTAGAACAGGAACTATCCATTATAATTACATGTGTAATTAATAAAAGATGATGCAATACCAAAGCAAATTTCTAAAAGGAGATGAACTTGAACATAGTTATGAACATGGATTTATGGAGAGTGAGAGAGACATCCACAGCAATCCCGAGAATGAAAGACATGAACAGATAGATCTTTAACGTTGGTTTGAATTGAGCTGAAGGAACCCACCTTCTCCAACCATCTCTACCCTTCCTTTCCTCTTGCTCCCTGGGTTACCACCACACCTTCCCCTTGCTTCTTGTTCGAGTTACAAGGTCTTCGAGGAGGGAGTACTGCTCAGCTGTGGCTTCCTCTCTAAGAGTTAAGAAAGCTCACGCTAAGAGTCGGAAATAACTGGTTCCAAATTATGGTGCTGGATGCTCCTGTCAAACTTGCAAGTGGTATATTGTAATTATTGCCATTTAAAACCTGTGAATAGAAGCTTGGATCCACATGCTAGGCTAACAATCCTAGCAGTCAAGTCTCTATACCCACAGGGCCATGCTAAGCCACATGGTCACTGCAAACCTTTGAAACAAGGTTGCTTTAATTGCCGCATCGCAAATTGTATATAACATTGTAGGGCATCAAATGGTAGCTTGGTTAATATGTGGTGGTATTATAATTGCATCCAGTGCACCAGAATTTGTCACAAAAATGCGTGATCGTTGGATTGTGCCTAAAATGCTTCCTGAATTTAGGTTTTATGCAACACTAAAAGCTTCTCAGATCATTAAGGTTTGATTTGTTAAAGTATTTCAATAGCATTTGAAAGTCTTTAAAGCCTTCTAATTTGATTGAGAAGCTTAATTCACATTTGAAAAGTTATTGTTGATTTTTTAACCCTTTAGTAAGTCTTTTCATTATAAGCATAAGTAGGGAGGTACTGCCAAATATGTGTCACAGATGGAAGAAAAGTTACCATGCTGCCTATAATCCCAGATATGAAAATAATGCTAGAAAGCAATTTAAGTGCTTTTTATTTAAATAAAGTAAATAATAGCCACGAGGACTGCTCTTAGCATCCAATAATGCCTTTATGTAATATGTGCTTATGTTATTTATCAATGAACTTATTGCATGTTGGTTTTGCACATTTGCATATCCGGTCTTTGTGTTGTTATAGTTTTCATAATTATGCTTCATTACTTTTGTTTAATATTTTATTGTATTCTGGATGAACATTCACAAAGAAAATTGGTTTGCCACTTAGATGGTATCGTTGGCCTTCATTTTTGTTGCATTAGAAATTAGAATGATTATTAAAAACAGTCTTCAGGTAAACTAATAATTAATAAATGAATTTAATGAAACGTTTGGATATAGTCAATATATAAAATGTAATTTTAAAATTATAACAATTATTTCTATATAATGGTAACAATAAGGAAATGTAGTTTATAATATTATTCATAATAAAATTTCACAAGATCACCAAATACTGGAGAATAAATCTAACAAAAATAAACTGCAAGTAATCTATGCAAGAGGTTATAATAGCAATAAGAAATAGTAAAATTAAATAAATATATACATATTAGATACATGACTATTAATTATAAAGCTCAATATTTTGAATATTGTATTTCTCCACCAAATACATTTATATAATCAGTAGCATCACAATCAAAATCTAGAAATACAATATGGGATTTATTGATCACACTTTATTTTAGATTTATGGCCATCTTCCTCAAAGGTAAAAATGACTTACTCAAATTTTATTTCTACCTGTCTTATCTCGATCTTTATTTATTTTGCACAGTAATATGCTTTCACAGTTGAGGAACTTGAACACTTAATAATAGCATTTAGAATTGTCATTGTGAATTTGTACCATATACTTTGTAAAACACCTAAGGATTAAACCAATGAGGCATGTTTCATTTTTCATAAATAATGAAAAATGTGATACTTAAAATTAGTGGTGAATTATTCAGGTGATTTATAAATAGTAGTTTTCTGGATTTAGACATGAATGAAATCATTATTCGACTCTATAACTAATACTTCCAATGTTAATTTCCCCCCAACCTACTACTAAAAATATAAATAATGTAGAAAAAAGCATATATATATATACATACTTGTATATAGAAGTTTGTAAATATACAGACTTATACATAATTTTAAATTTAGTGTTTTTATAAATCAAAGTAATGCATATTATAAAAGACTGCTGGTCGCTCAACGGGTTAAGTATTAGATGCCTCTCTGATACTTAAACCTACCAGCCACAAGGTGGTAGAAAGATGAAGTTGTCTGCTGCAGTAAACATTGATAGCTTAAGAAATCCTACATAGCATCTCTGTTAACAGGAATCCACTATATAGGTATAGATACTTACACACATGCACATATATATACATGTGCATATCTATTGCCTAATATATATATGGTATATATATATATTTTAAATTTATATATATATAAATTTAAATTGTTATACATGGCATTTATCAACCATGATCCTTTTTTTAACCAGAGAAACTGTATTTTTTATATAAGAAGAGTTTTATATACGAGAGCAATTGAACATTGAGAAAACATCCGAACCCAGTCCAGTCCAAGGCTATAAAGCTATAAGTCTGATATTAGCCCATATGTCCAAGACCAATCTATAAAGTCCTCTTCAGACTCACTAAACACATGCAATGATGCCAAATGCAGGATGATCACAAGCCAGTGGGTACAAAATCTTTGGGTCCAGTGGCGTTATAAGCATCTCAGCACTGGCAGGGGTCTCTCTGTGGCTTCTCCCGCTTCAGAAGTCTGGTTGCATCCATGTGGCTTGTCTTCTTTTTAAATTGTTTTATTAGGGGGGTCATACAACTCTTATCACAATCCATACATACATCAATTGTGTAGAGCACATTTGGATCCTTCTTTTTTTCAATGTTATGCAAAATATGAATTCAATAAGTTTGGGTAGACCCTACAATAATAAGAACATTTGTGTTTATATAGTTTTTTTATAAGAAGCTCTTGTGCTTTTCGGATATATTTTGTGCTTTTAGTATATTATCTCTTCTATCCTTACAGAATTTTATTTAAAAATTCTCAGAGTAACATCTCATTTGTCCTTACAGTATTGTCATAAAAATTTTAAATTAGCTTCAAACAGCAATTTACCTTAGAAATTATTATTTTTCTACATTTATATACAGATTGATCCATTTTCAATCACTATACTTCCATTGAAAACATAGGCTAGATCATAAAATCTTAATTGAAATAAAATTGTCCGTATATTCTCTTTAGAAGTAACTTTTCTTTCTTTTTCACTCATCATTTTTTCTCAAATCCTTACTATTTAACTTTAAAAAGTATGTTTCTCTTTTGCAACAGTACTTCATTTTTCTCCCTTCTTCCACTCATTGTTCTTCCTCCAGAATATTCCAGTGTAATTATCATGTTATTTTTAAAATACATTTTATTGGGGGATTTTACAACTCTTCTCACAATCCAGACATACAGCCATTGTGTGAAGCACATTTGTACATTTGTTGCCCTCATCATTCTTAAAACAGTTGCTTTCTACTTACACCCTTGATTTCAGCTCATTTCCCCCCTCCTTCCCCGCTTCCCTCTCCCTTATGAACCCTTGACAATTTATAAATTATTATTATTTTATCATATTTTACACTGCCCCAAATCTCCCTTCACCCACTTTTCTGCTGTCTGTCCCCCAGGGAGGAGGTTATATGTAGGTCCTTGTAATCGATTCTCCCTTTCCACCCCTTCTTCCCTCCATCCTCCCGATATCGCCACTCCTACCACTGGTCCTGAAGGGATCATCTGTCCTGGATTCTCTGTGTTCCCAGTTCCTATATGTACCAGTGCACATTGCCTGTTCTAGCCTCATTTGTAAGGTAGAAATGGGATTATGATAGTGGGGGGAGGAAGTATTTAAGAATTAGAGGAAAGTTGTATGTTTCATCGTTGCTACACTGCACCCTGACTGGCTCATATTCTCCCCACAACCCTTCTGTAAGGGGATGTCAATTTGCCTACAAATGGATTTTGGGTCCTGACTCCACACTCTCCCTCATTTACAGTGAACGATATGATTTTTTGTTCTTTGATGCCTGATAACTGATCTCAATGACACCTCATGATCGCACAGGCTGATGTGCTTCTTCCATGTGGGCTTTGATACTTCTGAACTAGATGGCCACTTGTTTACCTGAACGCCTTTAAGACCCCAGACTCTCATTTTGATAGCTGGCCACCATCAGCTTTCTTCACCACATTTGCTTATGGACCTATTTGTCTTCAGCAGTCATGTCTGGAAGGTGAGCATCATGGAATGCCAGTTTAATAGAACAAAATATTTTTACATTGAAGGAATACTTGAGTGGAGGCCCAATGTCCATATGCTACCTTAATACTAAATCTATAGGTATATGTACATAGATCTATTTCCCCATCATCATATACAAATATATTTACATATATATACATGCCTGTATTAAGGCCTCTATAAATGCCTTTTGCCTCCTAGATCTCTCCTCTATTTCCTTTTATTTTTCTCTTGTCCCACTATCATGCTCAGCCTTCATTTGGGTTTCAGTAATTCTTCTTGAATACGATGAGCTTGATCAGTCCCTACCAGACCTCTTACTCCCTCCTCGCCACTGGTTTTGAATCACTTGTTGTTCCTTGTATCTAGGTTGGCTTAAACCACTTCCTTTCTCCACCTCCCCTTCTCCCATGTCCCTGGGAACCATCAGTCCTGTTGTACCTCTCCCTATTATAATATTCATCTCAACCCTGTATCAAGACATATGCATCTTTTATTTCTTTCTGTCACTTTCTTTCAATTTCCAATTTTTTTCTTGATCATTAACCAGAACTTTGTCATAAATTTCAGATATAGGCAAGAAACTTGAAAATTAATTATTTCTTTACAATTTTTTAATCAATATATAAAGAATTTCATTTTCCAAACAGATGTTCATGTATTCTCATTTCCAAATTTCTATAGGAAATCATTGTCCTCCTATCTTTACTGCTAGTTCTAGTTAAGTTTATTTACTACACAATTAAATTCTACTGTATAGATGAGGATGTCTTGACCCAAGACGTTTTTTAATGCGATATACCCATCAAAACATATCATTTTTTCTTGTACGTGTTCTCAGTATACTGTCCTTCAGGAAAACCTCTGGGTTCCCTTCTTATGATGTCAGAGTTTTACAAAGGGGTTCAGTTGTTCCCAACCTCTAGGCCTTCACTTCTACAAAGGTTTATTGTTTTATGTAACCATCTAGCTCTCTACAACAGTTTTACATTTTTATTTTCTCATACCTTTTTATACTCTTTGACCCACATTTTCACATTTATTTCCTTTAGAAGACAGTAAGTTTTTGAACATATCCATCCTAGCCCTTAGAATACAGATGCTGCCTAGCATGGAGAATAAATTCAGCCTGTAACACACACACTGCCTCTCTGCGTTGCCCATTGCTCTTTCCCTTCCTTTAGGAGGCGCCCTAGCGACAGAGAGGGCTCTGTATGAGACTACTAACCACAGTCTCTGTAGTCCCACCACACCAGCTGCTGTGAGACAAAGATGTGGCTGTCTGCACCCTTACAGATTTATAGCTTCAGAAACCCCTAGCTTCAGGTACACTCTGTAGAGAACTTTAGGGTTACTATGATCCAGAATGGATTCTGTGGCATTGAGTGTTCTTCGTTGGTCTTCATTTAGGTTCCATTTCTTCTAACAAACCTACTCTGATATTATCAATGGATGCTGCTTACTCTGGATAACAGCCTTCTCATGTTGAACTCAAATAGTAGTGGCAGACTTGATTTTAGCATCTAAAATTATGCTTGACTCATAGTAAATATAAGGAATACTGAGTCAATAAATATAGGCAATAGATTGCTTTCATATGACACTTGAGAAATATACTTCTCAAGAAGGTTACCATTTTAGTTCTACATTAAGCATACACTTATTGAGATCTAAGGAGACATAGATGTTTACTCTATGCATACTTTTGTGAGAAATCCTGGTGATGCAATGTTGGGTTGTTAACTCCACAGTTGGCAGTTCTATTCCAATAGTCACTCTTGGAGGTAAAGATGAGGCTATCTTTTCCTGTAAAAGTTTACCGACTTGGGAACACTCAGAAGTATTTCAAATCTGCCTTCTATAGTAGGAATCATCCCACTGGCAGTGGGTAGATGTACTTTTATATTTCTTATTATAATAGCTTAGAAAGAGTTCACTAGATTTTAAAATACTATTATAAATTAGAAAAATAGTGATGTAATTTAGAAATTTTCAAAATTAGCTAAGAGATGTAAAACATTTGTAGTTGTATTTCTATATTACTTATTATATTTGGACATCACATTTCTATTTTTCTCAGACCGATTTTTTATATTTTGTACTTAATTTTCAGTAACAACTTCAAATTTAGACGAATGCTCAGTTATTTCCCTTGTATTACTGAGAAGAAATTTTTTTTATTTTATAGTAAAAATACAAACAAAATGTAGTACAGAAAATTCTACCTAGTTATTTAGCATTTTTGGCAATAGTATATACAGCCACATTATAATAAAAACATATCATAGTACCAATGTATAAAGATATTAGCAGAAAAATATTAATCATGCATGGAGTTAGTGGCCATGATTCATTGATAGATTCTAAATCAAAATTAAAAAAATATTTTAAAATACCAATGTGATATAGGTGTTATTTATAAACAGACTGAAAATATTCTAAGTCACGATACAAAGAAAAGCACATCCATTTGTGTTCCTGAATTTTCTGTCTCCTTTTGGAGTTTGTATATGTAAAAATATTAAAGAGTATGAAAGAACATCCCTCATGCTTCATTCAAAAGATCTGTTTAAGGAGGGTCACATAAGAAGCACGACTATGAAGTGGAGAATCACTTTTAAATTGAAATAAAATTGGCAGTAGCTTTTGATCAAAAAGAATGGAGATTGATGTTAACTTCAATTCTGTAGAATAGGAATATCTTAGCATACACGGAAAATAGGATGAAACAAAACTGAAGAATAAGAAGTAATTGAAATCAGAGGGAAAGAATAGAGAAATACTTTAAAACAGTAAGACACCAGTGCTTTGTAAAACTTCACTGTTGACAAACATTTCTCTTGACAACCAAGTAGATGATAAGGAATTTCAACTTCAAATATGGTGTTTGAGGATTCACATACAAAATATGTTACAAGCAATAACAGCACTGATAGAACAAACTTATAGCTCAAAATAATAAGAGGAAGACTCCCAGTTTCTACATAGGATGGAGAACACTGGAGCAAAAAAAATTCTGGTACTTACAACATTAAAAATAACAGCAAATTGAAAACTTTGGGAAAACTACAATTCTTCAGCACTCCGAGTCTGAAGAGTAACCAACTGGTCTGAAATTTAAGGAAAGAGGAAAGCCTGCATAGAATAGCAATATGTCGCCAATTACTTGTAGATACTGCTGAATACTGATAGGAATTCACCTAAATTTACTAAGGAAATGGCTGAGGGCCACTCTATCTTAGCAAAGACTGAAAATCAACCATGGAAGACCAAGGACAAGAGAGCAGTTGTCAAATGTTGCTGCTTGGGAGCACGTAAAGGTTAAGTGTTTGACCAGTTAAGTAGTTGAAAGGTTTTCTGGGAAGTCAGGCCAAGTGACCTGCTTTTGAAAAGTCACAACCTTGGAAACTTTATGAACCAATCCTTTCTGCAGCATGGAGTTGCTATGGGTCACAGTTGACTCAGCAGCAACAAGGGCAACAGCTTTCAAGGACCCCTGTTGAGAACGTACAAACAATATTATATAATCAGCATCCACAGAGGAAAATGTAATCTTTGCCCAAGACTTAAAAGAAATGATTTATTATAAGATACAAAAGACTTAAAATGACAATAATTTTTTAAAAGGGTAGCAATCACTGTCACACTAAGAATGAAGAATGCTGACAAAAATCCAGTTAAGGGGGGGAAACCGGAAGAAAATATCAGTCCTCAGGATAGATATATGAGTATGTATTGGACCAAGATAAAAATGAAGGAGTTGCGGAACTGAGGACATGTACCATGGAGACAGAGCTTACCTGAGTCTAAAGCGTCCTAAGGACAAAATACTAACCTCCTCTCCGGGGGATGGGCAACAGGAAAATGGGTGAAGGGAGATGCTGGGCAGTGTAAGATAAGATAAAATAATAATTTATAAATGATTAAGGGTTTATGAGGGAGGGGGGAACGGGGAGGGAGCGGGAGGGAAAAAAGGAAAATGAGCTGATTCCAGGAACCCAAGTGGAAGGCGAATTTGAGAATGATGAGTGCAACGAATATATAAGGGCGCTTTACTCAATTGGTGTATGCATGGATTGTGAGAAGAGTTGTATGAGCCCCAATAAAATGATTTAAATCAAACAAACAAAAAAGAATAAGATACTCTCATAGACTAACGAGCAGTTACCATTGCCTGGAAATGGAGTACTACCAGGATAGTCCCAAAGCCTGGAAAACAGCCGTGTTTGAGATGCGACCAGAAAAAGATCCGATCTCCAAAACATCAGATCAGGCCCCGAAAATACCGCTGGCAGGCCAGGCTCCCCACTAAAAGGAAGGTGATATGAACCATTCTGTAGCACACACCAGATTGATGGCAAACATTCTATATTAGAGATCAAATTACTGTGGAGTGCTGAGTTTCTTACACTTTGGGATCTGTGACCAACTCTATTTCAAGTGTTGATATAAAGTGACCCTCTGTTAGGTTTCTTCTTTATCATGAAACACTGCAGTGGCAGTTGTGTGACTGTGGCAAAATGTGCTTGAAAAGAGATTACAACTCGCATGACCAGGCCTATTAGGAGCATTCTTTCCTCAGGGAAATTTCCTGGGTTCTTTCTAAATGGAAAATCAGGTACCCACGTCAACTGATCCTTGGCAGAACCAAGAACAATATACAAGGACCTCATTGAGAAGGTACACATCATATACCTAACACGTGCTTATCATGAATGATCAGCAAGTAGTCAGGTGACTGGAGGAACCCAGAACAGATTTGTCAACTTTTCTAGTCTGCAGTAGGTATTTATCCCAAACACATATTCCTTCTGCTCTGTGTTCCCACTTGGAAGAGTAAAATATTGACATTTTCCCCATCATGAGCTTGTAAGGATTCCTTTTGTTTTCTTGGGTCTATAATTGGAGACACATGATCATGCATCCATTATAATCTCATACTTATAGGTGCCCTCAACCAGATGATTTATCTTTGATTGTTTGCCTTGTTTAAGGCTTAATAAAAGTATTTCTACAAAATATGTTTGAACTTGGGGTCTTTTCCCCTAAAGTAATTATAACATCAAAGTCCAAGGCCAGGTCTACTGTATTATTCTAATGAAATTAAACAAAGTTCTGAATTATAAACTCAGAAAAGTAATGGTTAGACAATTTCCAACATTCACATACTGTACTGTTTAGTTATTGGCCAGAAAATGTCTGGTTTTCCACCAACAATTTAGGATGCATGTATAAAAATGTACTTGGGAGAAAGATGGAGCTTCCTTCTCATGTAAAGAGTTAGAGTGTAGAAACCCACATGGGCAGTCCTAGAGTGAGACTATGCATGAGCATCAACTGAACGGCAGTGAGTTTGGCTTTGATTATAAAATTGCAAACAAAAGCAATACTCTCAAGAGAAAGAGGAACCATTGATCAGACTCATGTCCTATGTGGTGAGTGGGAATAAAGCCGAAAGATAATTATGGCTAGCATGTTGAAAAATTCTCATGAAAAATGGAAACATTCAACATCTGAAAGTAAATTTTAGCAGAAAAAATGACATGAGAAAAAAATCATAGGAGAATCCTAGAAAGAAACAAAAATATCAAGAACAAAACCCAAAGCATTGTAATAGAGCTAAAGTGTGATTTTAGCAGGTTCATTCGCAGACTCAATGCAAGCAAGGGGAAGAATAGCAATATAAAATTTTAAAAGTTAATTGATTATAGGTCAATAGATTTAACCCAAATTAAAATATGAAGAGAAAAAATGGAATTAAAAACTTGGCATACACACATGAACTCTGAAGCAATAGTAAATGATGTAAGGCATCTATAATTAGAATTCAAGAAAGAAATTAGAGAATAAGCAAAAAATGTTTGAAGAAACACAGTTAAGAACTTAAAAAATAAATAATAATGACTGAAAAAGTAACAGATTCATTGAGTTTATCCAATACTAAGGGGGATAAATAGACACAAAATACACATGAACACACACACAGATACACACACTGAACATTAGAAATATCACATTTAATTTATTGAACAGCAGAGACAAAAAGAAAATCTTTAAGGTCACTGTGTTAGGCTGGTTTCTCTAAAGAAGAAAAGCAGTGACGTTAATATATGTGGCCACAGAAAGAAATTTACAAACAGGAAATGACTCACATATCTGTGGATGCTGTCAGGTCCAAGTTGCGACAGGTACCAAGTGGTTGGTGGGTCAGATATTAGAGACTTCTCCTGATTCATGTTGCTGTTGGGGGCTGATGAGCCTAAGAGTTAGCAAGAAGGTGACAGGCTAGTGACTGCAGAGTAAAATGAATCCAAGATTTGCAGGTCAGATGGCAGGCTCCTGATGACTCCTATTATAGACAAGCAATATGATAAGCCAATGACTCAGGTCCAAAAAACTGAACGTCAGCGTTCTAGATGCAGCATCCAGTACCAGAAAGAAGCAAGTACTTTTACCACTGCATCTATTTATGTATGCAGCATGAAAACTACATGCCATCCAAGAAAACTTCCTTTCTTTTGCACTGAGACTAGGATGTGAATAAAGGAATTGAACTCCCTTTAGCGTCCCTACAACTACTTGATTGGTCGCAATCATTCCCATCATGAAGCTGATTACATTATGTTACCTCACTGCCATGTGGTCAATTCTCAGTCACAGTGACTCTAGCACAGGGTCTGACTCCCCCCTGTGAGTTCTCAAGACTGTAACTGTTTACTGAAGACCCTATCTTTCTCCCACAGAACAGCTGGTGGTCTCAAAGCACGGACCTTGCAGATGACAGCGCAACTCAATACCCCTGTCCCACCCAGGCGCCGTAGCTGGCCCATGCAGCCCATGGAACATGGTTAGGTCATATGCAGGGGGTTACTAGACCTCAGCTACTAATCCACTGATAAAGTCAAAGTGATATACAAAATCTCTCTCTCTCACACACAACACATTGACTATAACTTTCAAAAAATGTATAATAAGCAAAAGAAGAAACATAATTCTTGTCAGAAATTATGTAAATCAGAATACAATGCAATGAAATTTCTATACTGAAAAATAAATGCCCAGACCTTTACCTCGCCAAGTGCACATTTTCTTGCTTAAAACACTTCTTCCTACTGGGCTCAAGGTTTTCCTGGGTCCTTCAAGGAAATCGATCAAGATCAACCCTTAGTTACTCAGGAGCAGTCACCCTGACTTTGGAGTTAAATGTAACTGGCCCAGTATTTGGAAGCCATGTTTTAATTGGGCATTTTTTCCTCCTAAAATACTCTATTGTAATTTTTTTGTTCTTAGGTGTCTTCAAGTCGCCTCTGATTCATTCTGACCGTATGTACAAGAAATGAAACAGTATCTTGTCCTGTACAATCTTCAAAATTGTTGTTATGCTTGAGTTTATTGTTGCAACCACTGTGGATATCTTGGTCAAGGTCTCCTTTTACACTCACTCTCTACTTCCCCAGAACGATATCCTTTTCTAAGGTCTCATTTTCCTGATACGGTGTCCAAAGTAAGTGGCACGAATTCTTGCCTGACTGGCTCTTAAGAGCATCCTGAGTGTACTTTCTCTGTGACATTTATTTCTTCTTCTGGCAGTCCCAGTTCAAATGCATGAATTCTTCTTTGTCCTTTCTTATTCATTCACCAGCTCTCACATGCACATTAGGTGACTGAAAGGCTTTCATTGGGTCAGGTGCTCCTTAGTCATCAAAATGACATCCTGAGAGAAAATTTTGTGGCAGATTTACGCAATAGAATACATGGGTTTTTTTTTCTTAGCTATTGCTTCCATGAGTGTTGATTGTGCATCTAAGTAAAATAGAATCCTTTCAACTTTAATATTTATTGTGATGTTGTCTATTAGACCAGTTGTTAAATGACAGTTTTCTTTACTGAAGGTTGAAGTATTTGATTTTCATTAAGAAGTGCTTCAAATCCTCTTTGCTTTCAGCAAGCAAGGTTTTATCATCTGTGCATAGCAGGTTGTTAATGAACTTTCTTCTGGTCCCAACACCGCATTCTTCTTCATATAGCTCAGCTTCTCGGAGCACTTGCTCAACATCCACCTTTCATACATACCACCCTCAGGTAGGTCTCGCCCTACTATAAAACTTACAGTGCCCCTTGTTCAGGTAAAAACATAAAAACAAACGAAAACAGAAACACAGCTTCTTATTTTGTGGTCACATTTCACAGGAGCATAATGGAAGGTTTTAGCGTTTCTGTTAGTCTTAATGTTATCCATAGTTTATTATGACCATGACCACACAGAATATCTTTGGCAATATGTGGCTAACTCGACCGTTAAAAAACAGGAACAGGGATGAAAAGCAAAACTTAGTTGAATTTCAGGATAATAAATCTCAAAAGATGTACCTTAGATTTGTGGCATGTTAGGCAGAGCTCTATTAAAAGTTCTCCTTTACTTCTTTGTTTTGCTAAAATATGTATATTATTTTTCACTATTTCTACCTACCTCCTCCAAATAGCGAACAAATGTTAATCTACTAGATGTGAACAATGAGCATAAGCTAAACTATTAACCTTAGCATGTAAGACCTGTGTATATAGTGGACCTATCCAGTAAAACATATTGAAAGCAATATCTTGTCGATATTTTATCTGGCTACCTTACAGTTAAATGTGCTCATATTAAACATGAAAGCAAGAAAAAGAGAATAGTACATTGCTATGCTATTTATTAGTCTACATTTTATCTTAAAATATAAAATTTCTAGTTTTATCATTCTAATATATGAAATTAGCTTTAACATTAGCAATAACATTATTAGATATGAAGGGCAATGATACATTTTCCATAATACTTCTTGTTGGCATACCATCTAAAATTTAGAATGAAAACCATTATGGGAAGATGAATTACTTCCTCTAATAGTCTAATGAATATAAATCAAATGTTAATAAGGATGATGTTGATATAATTATGTAGCAGGGTTTTTATTATATAATTTTCCTTTGAAAAGGATGTCAACTTTAGTTTGATGTCATGTAAAAGACAATTCACCCATGAAAATCAGTGCTGGCATGATGTGCTGCAACAAATTGCTGTGTTAGGTACCAGCAATTGGGTTTTGACCATAATGACCTTACTGCATCAGAATGAAAAGCTGTCCAGCCTTATGCCATCCTCACAGTTGCTACTATGCTCGAGACCATTGTTAAAAACATTGTATCAGCCCATCTCCCTGAAAGCCTTTCTCTTGTTGATACGCCTAGACTGTGCCTAACATGGTGTCCTTCTCTAGGGACTGGTCTCTCTTGACAACATGTATAAAGAATGTATGACAAAGTCTTGCCATCCTTGCCTCTAAGGAACATTCTGAAGGTTCTCCCAAGACAGATTAGTTTGTCCTTATAGCAGTCAATAGACTTGTCCAGCTTCTTCACCAGCAACCTAATTCAAATGCATTATTCTTCTGTGAGCCTTCTTATTCAAGTCTAGCTGTTACTTAAATATGAGGCAATTGAAAATGCCTTGGCTTGATCAGGTGCACCTTAGTCCGCAAAATAACATCCTTGCTTTTCCACACCCTAAAGCAGCAGATTTACGCAATGTGCTGTGTCTTTTGAGATCTTGATTGCTGCTTTGGGAGCATTCATTGTGGATCAAACTAAATGAGGTCTTTGACAACTTCAATATTTTCTCCATTTATCATGATGTTATCCATTGGCCCAGTTGTGAGGATGTGAGTCTTCTTTACTATGAGGCATAATCCATTCTGAAGACTGCAATCTATGATCTGCAACAACAAGTCCTTTGAATCCTCCTCATTTTTAGCAAAGAAGATTGGGTCACTTGCATATATAAGTCTGATAATAAGTGTTCTTCTGATCCAGAAGTTTATTCTTTTTTATATAATCTGGCTTCTACTAATTAGGCAGTGGCTAATGGAAATGAGTTAACATTGTTAAGAAAGTCTTCAGATGAAAATGTTATTGGGCTTTGCTCCTTCTTTCTGCTATTTTCCAGATTACTTTTCATGGTAATCACTAAAAACATAAGGAAGCAAAAAATATTTCAAATCGACATACATCTTTTTAATCACGCACACCAACAAATGTTAACATATTAACACACCCAATCATGATTTATACATTATTTCATACTTTAAGTGACTTTTTTCATTACATGCCTACTCTGACCTTCACTATAGTCAGTGATATCTGCCAACCACATTCTATTTTCCTTTACTTGCTTAATGCAGTGCATCATTTCCATTCCTCTTCTCTAATTTATGCCTTGATTCAAAATTTCATTGTGATTTTGTTTGTTTTCTGTAGAATACCTTAGCAGCTCTGCAGAAAGGCTAGTTCTATGTCTCCATATAATGACCTGACCAGAGATCACAAAACAGGGAACCAGTAAGAGAAAGAAGACAAAAGAGGACAATATAAAGCTAGATTGCTTTGAATTGTTCATGAGGGAAGATAAACTATAGGCATGGGACAGATAAGAAAGGAATAATTTAACATGAATAAAGGGGTCTGAAATGCATCCCATGGGACAAAAGATAGGAAGTTTAAAATTTATCCAAAAGAAAGAATTGAGAAAATAGAAGAGGAGAGTTGCATGCACAAACACTTCACTGAAAATGTGTAGAGTCGTTCTTTCAACTATAAAGTAAGCAATAAGGTCAAGCCAGTGTCAGAGCCAAACAGCCTGATGTGTCTGATCCACTTTGAAATGGTAAAGTCAAGGTTGAGGTCTGAAAGAGAAGGGAGACAATCATGCAGAGATGAGTATTTCAATAAGAAGTGCAGGAAAAAGGAAAAGCTAAACCTGAAATAGCCGGAAGCTTAGAGGAAGTTAGTGCAAGGGAGGGGAAAAAAGTGAGGAATGAAGTGAGAGAGAAAAACAAAGAGAGATATCTACATATGCATCATATATTTGAATGTGTATTTAAAAATATATAATTATATGTCCATATAAACACACACACACAAAATGTCCATCCAATTTGATGGACCTTAACCTAAGTGAATAAAAAAAACAAAACACATACGATAATTTTAAAAATGTGTGAGATTAATGAATATTAAAACAGAATGTTTATTCCTGGAAGGTAAAAAGCTACTGTTATTGCACCAATTGTCCTGCAGACATAGTGGGTAAACACGCAGCCGCTGACCCAGAGCCAGCTGTTCAGCTCCTTCCGCGAAGGATTTGTCTTTATGCCTCTACAGAGATTAACAACATGGGAAACCTTATAGAAAATTTATAATCACTTCCATAGCATTGTCATGCCTTATCATTTACTCGAAGGCAAAGGATATTGTTATGCATAAAATCTTTTAAATTCACAACGATATTTGGTTATGTTGATAAAATTAAGTTTAGAGATGCTTCTTCCCTATAAAAACATAATACGCATTGCTCCAAAGAAAGGGGAAAACTCCCAGACATCCTATGAGTAATTGGGGGTTGGCTGTAAGATAGCTGCAAGTAAGAGAAGAAAGCGACATTTAAATGCTGTCCTAGGCCCCTAAGAGAAAAATCTAATCAAGGCAATGTATATTAAATACAATGTAGCAACCGGTAGCTTTACAATAATATTGATTTCTTCATATATAAGTGTATTTACCCTAGGAACTCATCCAAGAGAAAGTTTGCTTGATGATATTGTAAGTGTTCCTTACCAAATACACTTCCTAATACAGATGGCTGTCAAACGAATTCAAAGCGCAAGGATTACTAAGAAGCAGAGATCGTCCAGATGAAGCAAACATAGACTGTCAAGAGCAAAGGTCATGACCACAGTTTTGGGGACTTTTCTCCTTGAATTTACGAAGGGCCAAAGAACGATAAGATCTGCTTGTCGTGAGGGTGTCGCCAGAAAGCTAAGCAAGTCTTCAGCGGAGACTAGAGTGCCCACATGACCGTGCTTCAGCTCGATCGCCTCATCCAAACATGGGCAATTCGGGGACACTGTCACTGGGCACCCACCTACACACCTCATATGGCTTCTTCTGATTTCCTTTTGTTCTGAGTCTTAAAATATATCTTTTAAAGGCACTCATTTTCCTTTGTTTTGTACTGTAAAATTTACTGCACTGCTGCATTCACATAAATTCCCCTAATCCTTAATTTTTTAGGGATGATTTAAAAGGTAAAAGGTAGAATTATCATTTTAAAAGGTATCTTGACCTTGATTGAGCTCATGTCAAGAAATAAGAGGTTATTCTTGGTGTGTGTGCGTGTGTGTGTGAAGTCAGGAATTAAGAGCTGGCTTTACTTTGACTCCATGAAATGAAGTAAAGGGAATTGAATGAAAATGGTTATCATGAAAAAAATACTTTTCCTGATCACTTTTACCATCTCTAGAACTTACATATTTAAAGATATAAAATTCATATAGAAGATAAAAATATTTATATTATGTGCACATTTTTCAAAAACTGACACTAAAATACTATATATCCATTCTTATTCCAAAATGCTTAGTGCAGAAGTGAGGGTACCAAGAGTATTGTCAAAACTAAGCAGAGGGAAATAACAGTATCAATGATATTTATAAGAAGCATTTTGGTTAAGAGATTACTACAAGGTAAGATGAATGGGATATACCATATAAGATAATTATTCATTACCTCATTGAGAACAATGGTAATGTGATATTAAATAATGTCGTCTGTTTTATTCACCTGCATTAATTTCAGGCATTTGCTAGGAAAGCATACTAACTAACACTGTTTTACTCACTGTGGTATCTTGCCAAACTTTCCCGTGTCTCTCCTTAACTGGTTTTCTTATTTCATTGTATGGCTTATCAAATATACATGTTGTCATCCTTAATAGCTTATCCTTCCATTGTATAAAATCTGTAAAATCGTCTCAAAATCTGTCATGATATTTGCAACTGAAAATTGTAAAAGTATGTTATTTTTGTGTGACTTTTCAGTCATCTCTGAACCCAGACACTCTGTAGGACAGAATGGAGCTGACTCACAAGCTTCCCGGATGCATAATATTTTCAGAATCAGCTCCCCCTTTCTTTGCTCATGCAGAGCACCCAGTCATTTCAAACCACATTCTTTTTGGTTAATGGAAACGTGTTTAACAATTGCACAATGAGATAAAAGTATCTTAAAGATGCTAATTTTAAAGTTTGCCTATTCTGACTTAATACTGAGTTTTGTTAGAAACTATGATAAATTAACGTATAAAAGATCACGACGTCCAGACTTGTGAACTTTCACAAACAGAACTTTAAGATTGTAATGCCATCTGGTTAATCTAGAATTAAAGATAAAACACCTAGGAAATCATATAAATGTACTTCGACTTCCTTTTGATCTGGGAGACATGAAATATAATTAAAGTGTTCAAATAAACCTTAAATTATACTTCATTGAAATTTCAATGTTTACTGGTTTATTACCTTTTAGGAATAAAATTAAATAATAGCAATAACATGTGCATGCATATTATAGATCTATCAATATAAAAACCTCCAAAATATCATTGGCTGGCTAGATAATCTCAATATTTTAATGTAGTAATTAATTCCACTAATTATTTGATAAAATAAAATTTGGCGATGATTGTAATATATTCAAAGCTTTAATACAACTCTTAATAGGGAATTTGGGGCAAATAAACAAAAATCCTTTAAGGAGTTTCAAAATCAAATACTTAAAAATATTAGGCTTGATTTTTGACTGATAAAATAACAGTTAAGTGTTATACCCATATTCAATAAACTAGAGCTGTAAGTTACCTTGCTTTCTTAAGAAAATAGGTGATTTGAAATTCTACCTTGGTACATTTATTGAGAATTGTAATGTTCATTGATTATGTGCCTTCTACCAATGTCTTTTAAAATAAATAAAGAATGAAAGAGTAACAAGAACATAAAATAAAACTGAGCCAAGAGGAGGCTTCACAGTAGCAAAACCAGTTACTGCATTGCTTAACAATGTGTCAGTAGTACAATTCATTTGAGTGTAATTTATAAAACAGACTCTTATAGAGAAGGTGAAAGTAGAGACTACATTTCAGTATCTTAATTAAGCAGTTTTCCAAAGAACAAAACCCTTCATATGCATATATTGCCTTATCTGCTCTTGCAGGTTAATAACTTTTGTATTTACAAGTGTTTTAAAATATGCATGCAAATTTATCATTGAAATTATACTATTTTCCTATTCTTTCCAATACAGATCACAGTAATTATTATATGTGACATCTGGAGGCAAAACAACTTACTAGCTGTCACATTTAATGGGCATATCATCCATTGTTGATTTTATATTGCATCCAGTTGGTAACAATAGTTGATTTAAAATATAGAAAGTATGATGAAATGTATTACTATGAACAAAGTATAACATGCAATAGGAAATGACTTAGTCAAATAAATAATCTGTTGTCTACCAAATGAAAATCCCTATGATGATACCACTGTATGAGCCCTTGCAACATTGGCTACTAAAAACATAAAGTTTGACCACTTTTGGTCCTCTTGACATTTATAAATTCAAAGTTGAAGCTGTTGTTAGTCCCCCTCAAGTCAGTTCTGCCACAGCACGGGAGGATGAAACATGACCTGGTCCTGCGCCATGTTCAAAATCGTTTCTATGCCTAAGCCCATAATGCTGCAGCGACTGTGTCAATCCATCTCATGGGGGGCCCTCCTCATTTTAGTGGCTCCAAGCATTGTATCAAGCCAAATATCCTTCTTCACGGACTAGTTTTTTCTGACTATATTTTCAAAGTAATTAAGAAGCTTTACCATCCTTGTCTCTAAATAGCATCCCGGGTCTACTTCTTCCAAGAAACATAGTTTTATTCTCTTAGCATTCCATAGTATTTTCAATATTCTTCTCCAATACCAAAAGTCAAATTCATCAACTCTTCTTCAATATCCCTCATCAATGTCCAATTTTCACATGCATATGAGAGAACTGAAAGTAGTATGCTTTTAGTCTGGTGCACTTTAATCATCAAAGTAACACCCTTGCTTTTCAATGCTTTGAAAGGGCTTGTGCAGCAGATTTACCATCTGATGCATCTTTTGATCTCTTGTCTGCAGCTTCTATCCACATTAATTGTGGATCCAAGCAATACAGAATCCTTGACAATTTCAATCCTTGCTATTTGAAATATGTATTAAAACCAAAAAATCCATGGCCTTTAAATATATGCTGACTTATAGTGACCTTATGTAGAAAGGATATAACTGCTTCCTAGAATTTCTGAAACTGGTCATCTTTATATGAGCAGGTAGCCTCATTTATCTCCCATGGAATTAAGATTGAATGTAAAGTACTAACCCAATATCAATGAATGCAACCACAGTGACTTGATATGTGTTAAAATACCTCTAAATTATGGGAATAGGTGTAAATTTGCCTATTACCTTTCTTATCTGATGATAGATAGAAATAAAAATATAAACAGATTTGTTTAAATTATCCCAAATAATTGTTCATAAAGTTATTTATCATGAATAACTAAAATATAATTTATGTCCAAAATAAATTTGATTAAATAAAGTTAAACTAATAAAAAGATTATTATCTGATAATAAAATCTACTGTGAAGCTCATATTTTTTAAAACCAAGTTTAAAATATGATTATTAAAATAATACAATTTTAACATTATAAGAAAAATTCTGAAGTTATCCATTTGAGTGCCATTAGGTTTAGTATATTTATTTATTTTTGACCAATAAGATGACTCATTCAGGATAGAAAGAAAACCAAAAATGTTACCTTTAAAAGAATATTATCTTTGAAAATAATTATCTAATGACTATTGCAGTCTTATAAAATAGAACATTTTACAAGTTCAAATATTCATATAATCTATCTGTATTCATATTCATATATTTCAAGTTACTTAGCCAGGTTCCTCTTTCAGAAGGAAAAACAACCAATTACTTAGTGCCCCACAGCAAATAAAAACTTCTTTATGATAGCCCATAATCCCAGTTAAAGTATATTTACTTTTGCAACTTTCCTGAATTATTCTTGTGGCCCACAGTGGGCGGTATCATCCACTTTGGGAAATGATGATACAGCTGAATAAATAATCTATTTTCCCAAGGGATCACAAGTGTATGTGATGATTTTTATATCTCTACAGAGTTGAGTGAAAAATATGTGAAGAATACCCTGAACCTCCTGAAAATGTTATAAAAATTCTGTCCTATAGGGTTACTATGAATTGAAATCAATTTGCTGACAGTGGCTTTTGACACCACTCATGATTCTGGGAGGAAAGCATCAGTGTGCGTTAGCAACTGCTTTGTCTGACCTCCTCTGACTAAACAAGGAGGAAGAAGACCCCAAATCCACATCCGCCCAAGGTCAAATTCTGAGGCAGAGGCCAGGCATGCCTCCATCCCCCAGCCCTTTTTCCAAGGTCAATAGTCTCTTCTGTGGCACTTGACGTTTCTGTGTGACTATAATACTTTGCAGTAGCCACACTCACAGACAACATAATACTAATAATTACTGGTTGATTAGGCAAATTAACAGGTTACAAGCTAGGATGAGAAATGGTAAGGATCCTTTGGGGGTTTTGTTTTTGCTTTTTTAAAATTAGTGCTTCTCAGCCAAGTCAGCAGGCATGCCTCTTACTGATCCTGTCTCTTAGCCCCATGGCCCCTTGGGCGACCATCACTTACCTGGTTTTGCACTAGTAAGTGTCCTAAAGGGCATCCCACCCTGCAAGCCAACCTCCTGCGTGAAGACACAGGACTCCTCACTCCATGGGCTGGTAGCTCAGCACTCTGTCTTACAGTCTCAGGGTTGTCTCCCCAACTCCACAGATGCCTCTGCACACGAAGACCTCAGGTGCACCCTACTCAAAATTGTTTTTTGATTGCCATGATATACTGCCATTTTAACTTCTGAGATAGTTTATATTATACCTAATAGGATCATAAAATGGAAGAATCCCCACATTTGAGTTTCACATAAGCTATTTACATGCCAACATCCAGTCATTTGGTAGTAGCTAAAATGGGAAACAAATGACACCAAGTAATTCAACCACTCCACAACATGTAAAGAAGAAAATACAGCCAATATGGAACACAAATTTGAAAAGTGTTAGTAATGAACATACTGTCAGCAAAGTGATAGATCTTTCCATATTTTCCAGTCACTGTGAGACTGCTAGGATTAGTGGGAATGTTGCATGCGTCTTGGGGTCAGAAAGACCTAAATTAAAAATCCCCATCTGCCATTCTACAGCTTTCATGTTTAGAGCCAATCATATATCTAAAATTTCATTTTCATCTCATGAAAAGTAGGATAATTATGGTTTTAAATAATGATGGTTCAGATGATTATATGTAATCCCACTTAATAATTGCTTACAATGATGCTGGCTACAAAGTACAATGCCTATTGTACTTTCCTCCACATTTATTGTCATTATTCGATCATTCACCATCATATTAAAGCAGGTCTCCAAGAGCTACCTAATAAATGTTAATGAGATCCCCCTAGGCATTGCTTAAAGTATATTACTGTCTTAATTTTAAAAATATACCTATAGTCTCTAATGATAGTTTCATTTGTAACTACAGATAATAGATACTGTTTTGCTAGGCGTCAGCAAAGTCATTTCCAACTCATATAACCTTCTGTATGTACAGCGTAATGAAATACTGTCTAGTCTTGTACCATATCCACAATCATTTATATGTTTAAGCACATTGTTGCAGCTACTGTTCATTCTATCTTGTGGGTTTTCCTCTCTTTGACCCTCTCTCTACTTTACCAAGCATGATATTCTTCTCCAAAAATTAGTCCTTCTGATAATGTAAACACACCATGTGAAGCACAACATCACCACACTCACATCTAAGAAATGTTCTGGCTGTACTTCTTTCAAGACAGTTCTGTTTAGTCTCATGACGAGTCCATCGAGTATTTAATATTCTAAACCAAACTAAGGAAATCTGAGGATGTTTTGGCTCATGTATTGAACTACTAACCAAAAAGTCAACAGTTTGAACCCATCAGCTGATCCATGGGAGGAAGATGAGGCTATTCTGTAAAGATTTAAAGTCTTGGACATCCCAAGGGACAGTTCCATTCTGTCCTGTACGGTCACAATGAGTCAGAAACAACTTGATGGCAATGAGTTTGGCTCGCTTGTTTAACACTGTAATTCAGAGTCATTTAATCTTGTTTTCCTAGTCAGTGTATACTTTTCACTTACATTAAAGACCATGTCTGGGACAGGAAACTGAAAACATCACGACTGGGATTAGTCATGCTTTAAATCTCAAAGCAGCATTTTGGCTTTTGAACATTTTTAAGAAGTCTTTTACAGCAGATTAACGGAATGCAGCCGTACATCATTTGTTTGCTTGGCTGCTGCTTCCATACACCTTGATTGTGGATAAAGTAAAACCAAATGGCAACAAGGTCAATATAGTCTTTGTTTATCATGATATTGCTTATTTATTTGGCTGTGAAAATAACTGTTTCTTTACATTATAATACACAGTTTCCTTCCATACCACATATTTTCAATTGGTTTGCAAACAAACAATCCAAAAGCTGGATGACATGAAGAAGACTGTGGCTTCAGGAAGTAATGGTTTAATAACAACCTATGCTTTGTAGATGATGGCATAACTTTTCATGTTGAAATCAAGGAAGAGTTGAAGCGAGTGTTGATGAGAAGCAAATTTCAGCCTTCAGTGTGAATGGTATCTCAATGTAAATAGCAAAAAATTCTCACAACTGGAGCAATAAATCATATCATATAAAAACAGAGAAAGGACTGATGTTGTAAAGAATTTCGTTTTCCTTGGATCCACAACCAATACTTGTAGAGACAGCAATCAAGACATTGAATGACATGTTTCACACAGGAAATCGAATTCACCATCCTCTTGAAAGTGCCAAAGGGCAATGGTGTCACAGTGAGGATTTCATTCTCTAGTAATAAAATAAAATGTGACTCAACACGTATTTTCAATTGCTTCAAGTACAAATGAAAGTGAAGAGGACATGAGAATGACCACCGAAGAATCAGTGCATTTGAATTAGTGTTGCCCAGGAGTATTGAAAGTCCCACGCGAGGCCAGAATACCAACTAACCTGTCTTGAAAGAACTGCCTGGCATGCACGTAAAAACCAAACAGCTTGCAATCCGTACCAAGTCCCTACTCTTCATCCTTCACCATGAAGTCCTTCATTTTTATGTAGCAATTGTGTAGCATCTGTGTGGTGCGTGTTCTTAAAGAGTCTTCCTCCAACTTTTAAGGCATGTTCTTCAGATAATATATTTTCTCTCATCTGTTCAACAGACAGATTAAATGAGTATGGTGAAAGATTGCAACCATGGAGCACATTTTTCCTTATTTTAAATCTTGTCATATCTTCTCATTCTCTTGTAATTACTACTGATTGGTCTATGTACTGGTTCTCTATGAACACAAAGATATTCTGTAATTCCTGTTAATTGCAATATTTATCATGGTTTGTTATGATCCACAAGTTGAATACCTTTTCACATTCAACAAAAGTAGACATCTTCCTGAAGTCGGCAATAGTACCCCATCCAAAGATCTTGTCTTAATATAGCCTGATAATCTAGAAATTCCATGTCAATAATAGAAAATATATAATGTGACCATAATGCTATAACAAAATTCAGCTAATTTTCAACACTTAGGATGACAGCTGATGAATATAGTTAGCTGTCATATGTTTTAGGCAATTCTGTCTCCTATTTATACTATTCTTTAAAATGTGCCACTTTGTTCACGTGATTACAATCTAACTGCCTTCCTTCCTGGAAGCAAATATGTACTAGCTTCCTCTCATACAGTTAAAATGGAAAAGGCCAAGGAGACAAGGAACTAACTTTCAAGATCTAACTAAACCCATTCCTGTACTCAACTTGACTGAGAACTTCACCAGGTAACTCTGCTTACGTCACATTAATAACCAGATCACAGAATGGATCTTAGAGAAAAGAAAGTCTGAGAAGTTTCTAATTATACTATCATTCTTTATTAATAAAATAAGGTCAATAAATGCCTTTTGAGTAGTAACCCACACTCTGTGTAGCTACAGGAATGCAAGAGAATAAGCAAAATATCATTTAATTTTCAATAATTATCCATAGGTGTTCTTGTTATTTGTATAAGATTGATGCAGCTTATATGAATATTCTTAATAAGCCCACAGATGTTCTTAATATCTGTACTAGATTCCTGCTGCCTCCATAAGGATTTTTCTAAATTGAAGCAGAAAAACCTTGTTTAGAGGGTTTGGCAATAAAGGCAGGCTAGGGGAGAGATAGAGATATTTACCCTGCACAATATTTAAAAGGACATAATGGCTAGCATTGTCAAAATCATAAATGCTGAGACTGAAACTAAAAATGGTCAACAAGTCAGCATGTTTTCTTGGATTCAGTGTTTGAATTACCTACATTTTGATGAGAGAGTTCACACATCACATGTAATTCTGAAATAAAAGTTTTTTGTTTTGTTTTTTTCCCATGTGTACAATAAAGGTTTTTTGGACATATTTATGAGAAAAACTATCTCACAGAGTCTGTATCTAGTTCTACCAAATGACACTAGAATTCATTGAAAATATGAAATTCTGAACTTAAATGCTGAATCAGGTATCTCTATGTATATAAATGAAATAATTCAGTTAAAATTTTTCACAAAGAGAATTATAGTGAAACTATAACTTTAATGTCAATACTACCCAAAGAAATTAACAAATTAAATGCTATGTAATAAAAAATTTAATAGTCTTCTTTGTAGAAAGAGAAAGACAGTCTTCCGGGTTATAGGGAATGAAAAGATACCCTATGTAGCCAAAGCAATGTTGAAAAATAGGATCCACATATTCAGATTTCAAAATATGCAATAAAATATGGTAATCAAAACAGCCTAGCATTTGTACAATTATAGACATACAAATATTGGAATAAAATAGAGAATCCAGAAACTAACCCATATATCTGTAGTCAATTCATTTTGACAAGGTTGTTAAGTCCATTCAATTGAAAAATTGTTTCTTTAATGGACATGAGGAATACTGGATTTATATATGTAAAATAATGAAGCAAATTCCACACCTCATTCTAAGAAAATAAATTCAAATCTAAAATGATACAGCTGTTAGAATGAAGCAAAACTAATTATATAGTTAACTGATTTTCTAAAATGAATTTTCATATATGACACATAAAGCATACGGAGAAAGACAGGATATGTTAGTCTAGGTGGACTAGAGAAACAAATTGAGAGAGACTCATGTGTATAAGAAAGAGCTTTATATAAAAGATCAATTGAATATTGAGAAAACCTCCCAGCCCAGTCCAGATCAAGTCCATAAGTCCAATGTTAGCCCATATGTCCAATACCAATTATAAATTCCATTTAAAACTCAGGCATCACATGCAATGATGCCAAATGCAGGAAGATCACAAGCCAGTGAATGGAAAATCTTGTGAATCCAGTTGCAATGGAATCATTGGGTTCTGGCAGGGGTCTCCATGTGGCTCCTTCAGCTCCAGGGCTTTAGAGTAGCTCCATGTGTCTTCTCAACAGGAATGTCTCACAGGGTGTGTGTATGTCCTGCCTGCCATGAGCTATTTATTTCCTCGAAATGAGGTCATCAAACTGTGATGTGATAGACAGGTTAAACTCCACCCTTTCACACTTAAGTCTCAAATTGACAACAGATTATGTAACTACTGCAGAGGATTTCATTGAGATGTTCTTGAACTTCAACTGGGATATATATACTCAATGTCACATTTTGATTCTGGTGAACTTTAATTTTCTTCAACTTTAACTTGAATTTATGTATAAGAATTTACACATACTGTCTGTCCATCCCTTTTCTATCAGTTTGCCCTGCTGTGGTGGCTTGTGATGTTGTAAGCTAAAGCAGTGAGTAATACTGTATGGAGATATATTATATGATCCCACCTATGTGAATTAGACAAATATATAAAGATCAAAGATGAAAAGTGTATACCAAAAGATGGTGGAAGGAGGAAATGAAGGCACATTCCATATAGGGCATTGAGTATCTGTTGATGATCACTGAAAAATGTTGGGGAAAGCAGTGGTAATGATTGTACACATGATAAAGGTGAGCAATGTGCAGCCGCAGTGTCAGGCCATCTTTGGAGGGCCTTCCTCTCCAGTGACGTCCCTGCACCTGGCCTAGCATTGTGCACTTCTCCAGAAGCAGGTCTCTTCTGGAGAGAAGTCCAAAGTATATGAGGCAAAGGCTCTTCATCCTTTCCTCTCAGGAGCACTTTGGCCATATTTTTCCAAGACAGATCACTTTGTCCTTCTACTAGATAGACATAAATCTCTAACTTCCATCACCAAAACTGGTTTGAAGCATTGGAAGTTTGAAAATGAATAATGAAAAATTAAGACAAGTCAGCTGAGAAGATTGTCTGCCAGGGTTAAGAATGGGAGGATTTCAAGGTTGTGGGGGGGAGACACTTCTACTCAAATAGTTACGGTTGTCAGGTGCCATCAAATCAGTTGCAACCCATAGCGACCTTATTCCCAACAAAATTCCTCACAATTTTCCTCACAATTGTTCCTATGTTTAAGACCATTATTCCAGCCGTTATCTCAATCCAAGTCCTTGGTGGATTTCCTCTCCTTTACCAAACATGATGTCCTTCTCCAGGTTCTATTTTTTTGCATTTAATTTCAAATTTGTTGTCTTCTAATTTTCCTAGATTAGTATATGTATATTCCTCATTCTGATTATTAGTAATGGAAGTTTTCCTTTTTTTTTTTTTTGCTACTCTTCTACATTCTCAAGCATGATGTCTTTCCCAGAAACTGGTCTTTCCTTTTAAAATATCCAAAGTACATAAGTTGAAGTCTCACCATTCTAACTTCAAAAGAACATTCTAGCTCTCCCTCCAAAACAGATTTGTTTACTCTCTGCCCACTCAACGGCATCTCACAGCAACAACAAATCCCAGAAGAAAAGAATTTCAAGAGACGGAGTCCTCATGACAAACTATCTAAGGAGTATAACATAGGATATATTTCTTTAATATTAAAGATATTTTCAGTTTTGTGATCCAAGTCATAGTATTTTCAATGGTTTCATATGCACCTGAAAGTTGAACACTGAATAAAGAAGACTGAAGAAAAATCAATGCACTTGAATGGTGGTACTTGAGAAGGATATTGAAAGCACCTTGAACTACTAAAAGGATAAATTGATATATCTTGCAAGAACTATAGTCAGAGTACTCCTTAGAGGGAAGTATGGTGAGACTTTGTCTTACATCTTTTGGATAAGTATTCAGGAGAGACTAATACTGGAGAAGGAGATCATGCTTGGTAAAGTAGAGTGACATCAAAAAGAGGAAGGATTTCAGGGACGTGGACTGATACAATGCCCGAACAATGGACTCCAGCATAGTAACAATTGTGAGGATGGCAGAGGACTGGGCAGTAATTTATTCTCATGTGCAAAGGGTCATTATGGTCCAGAACCCACTAGATGGCACCCAACAACATTAATTAGTTGCTGCTCACAATGCTAGCTCATTTTTTCATGGTTGAATTTTCTTTTACATGAAATAAAAGTCAATTTAACATCCTTTTCAAATTAAAATTTTATAATAAAATCCCTACTACATTATTTAATCAGTTTCATGCTAATTAACATTTGAATTCTATTCAGTAGAGCAGTTCTCAACCTGTGGGTCGTGTCCCTTTTGGGGGTCGAAGGACCCTTTCACGGGGTTTCCCAATTCATCACAGTAGCAAAATGACAGTGATAAAGTCTATGGTTGGAGGGGCAGGTCACAAAAACATGAGGAATTGTATTAAAGGGTCGCAGCCTTAGGAAGGTTGAGAACCACTACATTAGACTATTTGTGGAAGTAGTTCATCTTCCCATGTGATTTTAATTCTACATTTAAAATACCCACAAGAAATATTATGAAAAGTGGACAGGAGATGAAACAGAGGACGGTCCTCAGCAAAAATGAATTGATCCTGTGGGTACAATGGGTGCACCCACAGAAACTATTGTGAAGGTGGCACAGGACCAGGCAGTTCCGCTCTATTGTACAGAGGTCATTATGGGGAGGAACTGACAGGATGGCACCTACCCACAGCAACAACAAAGTTTGTGTGTGGGTACGTGTTTGCCCTTGTAATTTTCTCCAAAGACAGCCAGATTATTTCAACTGCATGTGATAACGTATAAAGAAAAATATGATCGACAAAGTCCACTGTGGCTGCTTCAAAAAACACATTCACAGCCATTGAGTCAATGCTGACTCAGAGTGACCCCATATGGCAGCGTAGAACTGCCTTGAAAGTTTCTGAGGCTGTGACTCTTTGCGGGAGTAGAAAGGCCTCTTTTACTTGAATGGAGCAATTGGTGGTTTCGAATTGGTGAGCAGACTGACGCTGAACCACTATGGCACCCGGCCACCTTTTGAGTTAATACTATGGCTCAGACAACTGAATTTCCAAAAAAATTTTCCTATGAATCTTAGAGAGGATAGCCCTAAATCTGAGGGTTTATTTAAAATAATTCCTAGTGAGATACTAGCTGTATATGAGGATTAAAAGTGTTACAATAAGCAATTATGAAATAGGCACATTTCCAAGATTTTTAGTTAAATTACTGTCCAATGCCATCAAAGCCCCGGGTCCAATCTTCTCTCATAGTTATGAAATAGCATCTGCAATTTTAAGCATTCATAGAGGCACAATGATATCCAGCAAAGAAAAGAGCTATTTTTCCTCCACCCAAATTTTGTACGAGCTATGAAAATTTATCCCAGATCCTGCCCACCCGCATTGTCGCAAGCTCCAACTGGACCATGTAAGCCCTCCTAGACTAATCACTAGCAAGAATAATATGGCTTTAACATTTTATTGAACTCATATTACTCATGTTGATATAAAGTGGTTGATATGCTTTCCTTAAGAAAATAAAAGGAGGTCATCTCTATACCTTGAAACTCAAGGATAAACTAAATTATTATAATAAAAAGTGAGATATGGAAATCTATTTTTAAAACTTCACACTAGCAATGTGAAAGTCAGTAATGAACATTTCCATTTTTGTGTGAATGTGTGTCAAGTGATTGGAGCTTGCAAAATTTTGAAAAATTGGTAGTAATGGCCGGGTAAAACCCTACTTTTCTATAAATTTACATTTTTCAAGATTGACTTTGCAGGACTCCAACTCCTTATTTTGTTAGAAAAGAAGTTGTAATTGTTTTACATATAATATTCTAAATTACAATTTTCCACATGTTTACCTCAAATAGATGTCTCAGTATGAGCTACTTCATAAGCTGCTCGAGTTGGTGTCAGTAAATAACAGAAAAATCATCTTTGAGATAAAGCTGAAAATAATGGTGGTTGTGCTTTGGATAGAAGTGTAATTCATTTGATGTTCTGTAGGATGAATTCATGTTTCTTCTCTATGTAAAAAGACATATTATTCTTCTGAAAGAAAACAAATGAATTCCCTTGAGGTTATTCAAAACTTCTGTTTAGTGATACAGGAAGACAACTATAAGACCTAATGCAAAGAAGGGGATAGGCGATAGCCAGGGAAAACATAGTGTTGAACATTGTCTTAGGAAAAAAGATAAAGAAATTCTGTGAATATTCATAATGTTATATTCGTAGATACAATAATTGTCAGCTCCATAACTAAGCATGTTATTATTTTTCTTTCCAGCATAGTTAATATTTCCTAAAATATTATGAATGTTCGGATACACTGCACGGTTACTAACACTATCTTTAACGTAACCTTTTTCCTTGAAGGAATGAAACTAAGTGGTCTCCCTGGGGCATCATGAATCTTAGTTTTCATTTAGGATACAGAAACCATAAAGGGCAAGATATGACAAAATAATAATTTATAAATTATCAAGGGCTCATGAGGGAGGGGGGAAGCGGGGAGAGAGGAGAAAAAAAAGGACTTGATGCAAAGGGCTCAGGTGGAGAACAAATGCTTTGAAAATGATGAGGGCAAAGAAGGTATGGATGTGCTTTATACAATTGATGCATGTATGGATTGTGATAAGAGTTGTATGAGTCCCTAATAAAATGTTTTTTTTAAAAAGAAAGAAACCCTAAATAACATCAAACAATATTTAAGCCTCAAAGAAGACCAATTTTCAATACAGAATGGGTTTGTTATGACAGGGAAGGCATGAGCCAATGAAGTGGGAACAGTCCAGTTGACACAGGCTGCCAGGAACGACGTAAGGGAGGCATAAGAGCATGAGGGATTGTCCAAGATAGACCTGGGGCCAGAAAACAGAAATGGCCCATATGGACTAAATGTGCTAGAAGCTATCCTCGGTACCAAAGCATATCAAAGATCAAAAAGTAAATGTTTTTAGGACACATGCCACAATATTTTGAATTGATAGAGTTAAGCAGAGTGAATCACATTAAGAAATCATCATTTTAGGTTAAGATAAGGGTATACTTTAATTTGACAATGGTTTGAAGTAAAATAATTGCATGGAATTAAGCCATAATACATTAGTTTCTTAATTACAAACAGCATCTATAAACTTTGAAGACATAAAAGCATAGCAAGAATTTAATGGGACATCTAATTTTTATATATCTATTCCATGATTCATTTCCCAAAGGTTCTTGTGAGTCAAAATATGGGTAAGGAACTTTCATATTATTTATGTCCCAATTTTGTAGTATTATCCTATTTAGGGATATATACTGGTATTTCAAAAATAGTTGAAATAAAATTTTTTAAAATACCAAAAAGTATATCTATTAATATGTTTAAAATAATTATTCCCATAAACTTTTATTACTTATAACATCAAATATTTTTCAATATATTCCATTGTTTTCCTGATTAAGAATTGTTAAATTATTAAATAATTGCTCGATACAATAAACAAATACATCAATGAACATGTTAAAGACATGATCTTTGTCATTCTTGTAAATATCTGAGATGTCTTAATTCATTTGCACTTCCCAATGACTTAATGAAGCACTATTTTTAAGGGACTTTTATAGATTTGATAACATAACAGTTAAATCATTGGGAACATTAAAAAACTGAAACTTGTCCCTGCTAGTCAGGCTCTAAACCCCATGCTTATAAAATGGATAATCTTTTGCATTCCCCATTGACATTTGTTTTGATTTAGAGATAGTAAAGTCACAATTTTATCTAAAATAATTTGTCAATAGTGCTAGTATATTTTAATAAAAATAGCACATAGATATTTGTTATATGTTTCAAGAATTTTCCAGAAAATAGGTTCCCTTTACACCTCATCATCTATCTTCTTCTTAGTCCTTTAATGAATGACTAATTAGAATAATGTTCTTAAAAATAAGACTTGCGATGCATGGAAGTAGATTTTCCTCTTAAGTTGATTGAGCTATAAGCTGTAAGATATAAGATACTAGCGGTAGAAGACAGTGCATACAGCAGATGAGAATAAATAGTCATAGATTATTTCATACTTTACAGTGATGTTTGAGATGTCCTTGACTTAATAATAATTATTTCAAAGTAATTTGTGTCAAAATTATATAGCAATGTTATGAAATATCAGATTGTAAAGTATTCTAATATGAATATTTAATTTTATAATGACTATTATTGACAAAATATGTAGTTCTTAAAATATATTAAAATGATTTTGAAAACAATTTTAATGTGATAAATATGTGAGAAGCCACTAACATACATTTTAATGAATGAATTTTGTTGTTTCACAAATTCCTTATTTATATCATTTTAAATATCTATATAATTTTTCTTTGCTATGTTAAAATAATGATTATAAGTATTTATTGAAAACAGAATTACTTTTTAAGCAGAAATCAAGGGAAAACATTTTAAGTAACCATCTAACATTTAAAAAATAAAATAATGAGTTTACATATGCATAAAGATGTGTGGGAAGGGGGAAAAATCAAGGGAAAAGGCTATAGGGTTGTTTTTTGGGGGAATATAGGTTTTGAAATTCCTTTCTTACTTAAATGATCCAATTGAGCTGGAATACTACCCCTGCAATCTTCAGGGTGTCAGCAAGAAACAGAGCAGCAGATGATCGGAATTGACATCTGTGGCTTGGGGAAAAAATTTGGCAAGGAGAGCAAAATATAAGTAGCTAAAGAGCCCTAAAATTGAACCATAAAATGTTGCCTTCTATTAACCACAGGGTAATTTAAATTCTTAGTTTTATTTTCTCTTTATTAAAAATTGTCTATTTGGGAGGTTACCTCTAGAATCAAGAAAACTGTACATTTTGAAAATAATACATGTATTTTGTAGAGGCTAGAAAAGGAAAAATATTACCTTTATATTGAATAGAGATAGAGACTTGAATTTATTTAAGGTAAAAAACAATACCTCAGAAAATGTATCTTGAGTTTCATCAATGATATTGTGGTAAAGTTCATATAATTTGAAGGTCTAAGAACCTTCTGAAGTTCATATGAGACCCTGAGAAAACAAAATTATGAGAACAGTAAGATACATTGTTTTTATACTAATTTTCAAAATTGCGACAATTGATAAATTATCAAAGCAAACTGTCCTTTAGAGACATTAAGTCACTACAAGACCCTACTTTACTGATATAATTTTAAAACTTAATTTAAAATGAAATAGACAATATTCAAAAAGAATTACCATATATGAAAACTTTTAAGTAAAAAATAAGTTTGTGAATACCTGCTTATGATGGTTAAAATATAAACACATATGCCAAAGCAAAATGCTTTCCAGATTTAGCATTAAATCAGACTTTTATGTTTTACATATAAATCATTTTATCAGGGGGCATTTATAGCTCTTATAACAATCCATACATCAATTGTATCAAGCTCATCTGTCCATATGTTGCCATCATCATTTCCAAAGCATTTTCTCTCTACTTGAGCCCCTGATATCAGCTCCTCTTTTCTCCCTCCCTCTCCCACCCTCCCACCCTCATGAGCCCTTGATAAATTATTAATTGTTATTATTTTCCTATCGTATACTATCTGCTGTCTCCCTTTACCCATGTTTCTGTTGTTCGTCCCCCTCAGGGAGGGTTATATGTTGCTTCTTGCAATTGGTTTCCCCTTTCCTCATCTTCTCCCCCCTCGCCTGCCCCTTAACCTCTTGGTATCTCTACTCGCATTACTGTTCCTGAATGTTTTGTCTGTCCTGCATTCCGTATGTTGAGAGCTCTTATCTCTACCAGTGTACATGGTTTGGTCTAACTGGATTTGTAAGGTAGAACTGGAGTCATGATAGTGGGGAACTAGAGGAATGTCGTGTTTTGTTAGTGTTATACTGTACCCTTCCTTGTGACCCTTCAACAAGGGGATGTCCAATTGCCTACAAATGGGCATTCAGTCTCTATTCTGACACCCAGCAGTCCACTCCACCCCTTCACATCGATATGATTGTTTGCTTTGGGTCTTCTGATGCCTGATACCTGATCCCATTGACACCTCTTGATCACACTGGCTGGTGTGCTTCTTAGATTAACACTTCAAAGGGCAGAAAATGCATGATAGAAATACTCCTTAATAACAAAAATTTCCGTGTGATGGGTATTTGTAATTGGATCACAGTATTCAAGAAAAGTTATTTTCTGCTTGACTATGGCTGGACATGGAAGGATGGTTCGAATTGATAGTGTCATACTGGTTTGGATTTCTCACTATAGGCTTCGGTCAAATGTGTACATTATACTTTTCTCTATCTTGATATTTTGATATTGAAAAATGTTGCTCTTCATATCCTTGCTATAAAATATTTGCACATTTTACTTGACTGATATTTTGGGTGTGGTATTATAATATTATATATGAAGTAACAAGAAAATGAAAATATCATGCAAGCATCTTAATACTTCATGTATCTACAATTAGAACATCCTTAGGATAAAATGTGACTCCAGCATATCAGATTTCAAATAGTAATATTAATGAAATATTGTGCATACAAAATATTTAATATTGAAAATATGCTAAACATCAGCAACAAATCCAACAGTTGTGGCAGTATGCTGACACCGTGGTTAGGTGTCCTCCAGTTACTTTGACACAGACTGCAATGAAATACCGCCTGGTCCCACATGAGCTTCACAATTGTTGCTGTTTGCACCCATTGTTGCAGCTACTATGCCAATCCATCCAAGGGCCTTCCTCTTTTTCGCTGACCCTCTAATTTACTAAGCATGATGTCCTATTTCAGGGACTGCTCTCTCTTGATAACATGCCCAAAGTACATGAGACTAATTTTGCCATCTTAACTTCTAAGGAACGTGTCAGACTATTAATTCTTCTGCAAAATTCCTTATTCATTGTCCAGCCTCCCCATGCCTATGAAGGGATTAAAAATACCACAGCTTGCATCAGGTGCTCTTGAGTCCTCAAAGTGACGTCTTTCTCTTTAACACTGTCTTCCACATCAGACACGCCCAATACGATACATAGTCAGAGCATTTGAATGCTTTAATCCTAGAACAAAATCATTAATATAACATAAAATGAAATTTATCTGGAAATCATTCAACAATAGTTGCAACAGTATATTGACAGAGAACTCCCAGAGGTTCAAGTTGGATTCAGAAGAGGGTGTGCAACAAGCCCTATCATTGCTTATGTTAGATGGATCTTAGTTGTTGAAAGTAGAGAAGACCAGAAATATGTTTGCTTATGTATTCCAAGGCATGCGATTGTGTGGATCATAACCAACCATTGTTAGCCTTGAGAAGAATAGATATTTGAGAAACTGGCTTAAGTGAGGAACAAGTGTGAAGAAAAATCAGGATTGAAGTAAGGCTTTTATTTGTAGCCAAAGCCATATTTATATTTATATAACACGCTTGCTGAAAGTGGGGAGAACTTAAGGCACGTGTTGAAGAAGATCAAAGACCCAACCTTCAGCGTTAAACTGTAGTTTACAACTCAATGCAAAGAAACCAAAATCTTCACGACTTGACTAATAGGGACCATCACGATCAACTGAGAGCAGCTGGAAGTTGCTAAGGCCTTGTCTTGCTTGGATCCATAATCAATGCTCATGGAATCAGCAGTCAAGAGATCAAACTATGCTTTGCACTCAGTAAATCTACGACAAACAACATTTCCAAAATGTTGAAAAGCAAGGAGCTTATTTTGAGGTCTCAGGTGAGCCTGACTTAAGTCATGGTATTTTCAATTGTCTCATATGCACATGAAAGTTGCACATCAATTAAGGAAAACTGAAGAAGAATCAAAGGATTTGAATTACAGTGCTGGCATAGAATATTGAAAGTACCATGGGCTACCAAACGAACAAACACATTTGTCCTGGATAAAGTATGGGCAGAATGCTCCTTGGGGACCAGTGTCGAGAGAAGGACATCACTCTTGATAAAGTGGAGGAGAAACTGCAAAGAGTAAGGCCTTCAAGAAATGTAATACAGTTGCAGCAGCAATGGGCTCAAACATGAGAAGATATGTGTGGGTGACTCAGAACAAAGACGTTTCCATCTGTGAGTCATAGGAACCTAATATGCCGAAGTATAACGATTTTAAACTTTGTAGAGAAATTAGAAATGAGAAAAAAAAAACTAATTCTATAAAAGTCTTGGGTCATTTTCACCATAAACATCAGAGATACCTTTACTTCTCTCTCTCTCTCTCTTTTTATACCTTTACTTTTCTCTCTCTCTCTCTCTCTCTCTCTCTCTCTCTCTCTCTCTCTCTCTCTCTCTCTCTCTCTCTCTCTCTCTCAATGTGTAGCAGTCCTCAGTGCCCAGCAGAAGCCGCTCTGTCTGCTGAGCAATATCTCAACTGCAAAGCTGCTCGGACTGTTGGTGGATAGAAAATGACACAGCACAGCCATTACCACCGTGGCAACAGTACCCAGGCGCTATCCGAGGAACATTGCACAGGGCACTGCAGGCTCTCCAGCAGGCATGCCTCAGCTTGTACCCGGGTATGCTTTTCCTGCGAGTCTGGTGTGCCGAGGGTACTGCCAACCCTGGATGTGGCTGAGACCGCAGACTTTTAGCTCTTTAAATAGATATTGTGCAGCAGATATACTCAAAACTGTAAGCCATTTGTTTTATTTTATATTCATTATTTTATTGGGAGCTCTTAGAGATATACAGTTTCTAGCACAATCACTTTCAAAACATGTTCTTTCTTTGAACTCACTGATATCTGCTCCCCTTTTCCCCCTTTTCCCCCCACCATATCACCCAGGAACCCTTATTCCTTTTTTTTCCCTATAAGAATTTTTGGCCATATCTTACACAATCCAATATATCCATTCACATACAATTCCATAGTTCGATCCCATTGACTGGAGCTATACAACCATTAATGATATCAGCTCCCCATCTCACCCCAAACCGTTTCCCCTCATCTCTTTTCCCATCCTCCTAGGGACACATTACCCCTGTTATTTTTCCTGAAGGGTTATCTATCTTGAATTTCATGTACCAAATGATATTAAATATACAAATGAACATAGGCAAATCTAACATGATTAATGAGGTAAAACTAAAAATCATAGTAGTAAGGGGAAGATATATTAAAGAAATTGAGGATAGTTATGTGGTTCATCAGTGTTATACCACACCCTGGATTTCTCATCCCTTCCATATAGCCCTTCTGACAGGGCCTGTCCAATTATCTTACAAGTGAGTTTTGGGTTTCCACTGCATACATGCCCCATCACATCAATTTGGTTGCTTTTTTTTGAACTTCTGATACCTCTTCGAATTCACACCTCACGATCACACAGGCTGGTGTGCTTCTTCCATGTGGGGTTTGTAGCATCCCTGCTAGATGGCTGCTTGTTTAGCTACAGGTCTTTAAGAACCCAGACTCTATATGTCTAATAGTACAGGCACCACCAGCTTTCTCCACCGCATTTGCTTATGCACACATTTTGTCTTCAGCAAATGGATTTTTGTCAGGAAGATGAGCATAATACAATGCCACATTATTAGAATGAGCTGTTGTTGTACTGAGGTGAGATGTAAATAGATGCCCAAAGTCCATCTGCTTTCTTGTTGCATTTGCATATGTATATAAACAAATACACACACATATTGCTCTTTCCTCTTCCCCTCCTCCTACTCCACTATTATGTTTACCCATTGCTCACCTCTCAGTAATTCCTCTCAGATATACTCCTATTTTTAAACATGACTAGGAATGCTATAGCCTCCTCACCCCATCATTTTAGAATATTTTCTATCCCCCCCTTACCCTGCATTGTGGCCCCTTGCTCACCTCACCCCCTTTTTCTCTATTGCCCCCCAGGAATCATCAATCCAATGACTGTCTCCTTAAAATGGCCTTCCTTGCCAATCTCATGTAGAAAAAAACCAAAACACAAAAACAAAACAAAAATTTACAGTCACAAGTCTAATAGGGATCCATACACAGAGCAGATGAATCTCTCTCTTGGTACATAGAGAGAAGGACATGTTATAAACCATCAGCCTAGTCCCCATTTCTTTCAGTGTTATAAAATCTGGGTCCCATTTACCTAACAACTCATACATCCTTGTAGTCTCAAGCATTCTTGGCTGACAGGTGAGTGCCCTAAATGCCCCCATTGCTAATCCCATGGTAAGGAATGGGGCGGATTGGGCCACATGCCCTTCACCCCCAAGTTACGTCTTTAGACATTCAGAGTGTCCCCTGTGAGTCATCTCCAGCCAGTGCAGATGCTGTGCCACGTGCTGCTCCCTGAGTTAGAAATCTATAATCAGGATTCTTTGGCGGGTTTGTGGCTCCCCTAGCATCCCTGGCCTGTTGCGCTCCCCGCTTGATTTGCAAGAGAGAAGCCATTTGTTTTCTTGATGGATAGTTCTGGGAGTAAGGAGAATGAGGGGACCTTTTACTCCTGCAAATAAAGTCCGGGAAACCGGACCCTGCCCCTAGGGTCCCTATGAGTTGTCATCAAGTCCATGAGAGTGAGTGAGTAAATGATTTCCAGAGACATACATAGCAGATCCAAGAAGAATGATATCCTCAACTTCAATTCCTTTGCCATTTTTAAAATAATTATTTTGGCCCAGTTGATTGGGATTACACTTTCTATGTTCAGTAATTCAGACTCTTAGTTGTGTAGCTTTTATTGTCACCATTAATGATTTAGTTGTCTCAATGTATTGCAAGTTTAAATCATCTGCATATCTCAGGGTTTAATGACTGTTCCTTCAACACTGATGCTGAATTCTTCATATGGCCCAGAATTCTGGGATGTTTATTCAGCAAACAAATTAAATAAAAATGTGAAATAAATTATCTTTGCCACACACTTTTTGAATTTTAAACCATGCAAAATCCCATTATTTTGTTCTAAGCACCACTTCTTAGTCTACTTTTCACATGTGCAAAGTTAAGAATTTTCTGCTTCCTTCTTTTCACAATAAAATACATAATTGTTATTATTCACAGTCAGATACCTTTATGTAGTCAGTAAAACATTGTTCTGTTATTCTCTGTTGTGTGACAAAATTGATCAAATACCAGAGATGGTATCTTTAATATCATGTCTTCTGATGAATCTATCATTATCATCTGTTGATGCTCGTTTGCAACTTTAAAATAATGTGTTTCTAGCAAAAATTCACTAGGATGTATTATGATGAAAATTATTGGATACTTTTCACATGTCTGATTGATCACATGTCCTTTATAGAAACAAAAATATGGATCTTTCAAGGCAGGTAGCTGTCTTACAATTTTCTTTAGGCATAGGAGTGTGCACATCCAACTTTTCTTTATTATTTTGAAGTGCCCTGATTGCATTCCATAAATCCCTAGAGCTTTTCTTTCCAACAGATAACTTTAACAGGGATTTCACTTATATCTTCATACCAGTAGTTCTTTATTATTATTATTATTAGTGCCAATAATTTTTAAACATATGCTTCCTCCAGAATGAAAACCAGTTATTTAGGGTACACATTTGTTGCCTATGTTGCCTTAAAGTGTGCTCCAAACCCTGCTGATCTTATGCACAAATGAATGAACCATTGCTCCATTCTGCAGCTCACAAATAGTGCTTCAACTATATTAAACCATCCCATAGAGGATCTTCTTTATTTTTGCTAATCATCTTCCTTGCCAAGTATGATCTCCTTCTCCAAGTTCTGGTCTAACCTGGGACTATTTACTGAGGAGATAACAGAATTTTACCATCTCAGGAGGATTCTGACTCTTCTTTCTCCAAGACAGATTTGTGAGTTCTCCTGGCAATCCAAGTAACTTGTAATATTATTCACCAGCAACATAATTCAAATGTATCAATTCCTCTCTCATCTTCCTTATTCATTACCGATATAATCTTTCAAGCTGGCTACACAAAGCTTGATTCTCAATTTTTTTTGTTTCAGCCTGAGGAATGCCTGTTGTGTTCTTCTCTTTGTGTCTTATAATTTTAAGTCATCGCCTATCATTATCATAATGTACCTGTTCTTTTCTTTATTCTTTTATAGATCATTTTGGAGGCTCTTATAGATGTTATAAAAATCCATACATCAATTGTATCAAGCATATTTGTATGTACATTGCCATCCTTATTTTTTAGACATTTACTTTCTATTGAGCCCTTGATATCAGCTCCTCTTTCCTGCCCTTCTCTTTCCCACACTTGTGTTCCCTTGATAAATTATAAATTATTATTATTTTCATTTATTACACCTACTGCTGTCACCCTTCTCCCACGGTATCTTATGTTCATATGAGAATGCTTTGTTAGTTCTATTACTTCATAATTACTTGAACTTGTCTTAGCTACTATGCACCAAAAGCGTGTTTCAGAGTCTTTTTTTGACATTAATTTCAGTCATTTCTTTCTTTTCAGTGTTTTAAATAACCTTTTATATTTTTCCTGCTTGGTGCCCTTGAAGTCGTCTGCACTGTTTCTGATTTTCAGTCATGAGTGTGAATTACATCAAATAAATTTTTGAAAGTTACTCTAAATCCAAGTGCATTATTTTTTAAGACCATGCTTTACCTGTTTTTGTCTGGCTTTAATTTTCTTCAATTTCATCTTGAATTGGCCAAGCAACACTTGTTCCACAGTTCTCTGACTTTGCTTCAACTGAAAACAACCACTTCTTCTCTGTCTCCTTCCTTATATGCAGTGTTGTTGAAAAGGAAAATAATTCTAATGAGTAAACCATTGACCTTGCAGTGATTGTTAAAGGAATCTATCACAAAAGCTTCATTTCCAAACCATCGACCCTTCTTTGTTATTTCTTACATTCACATCCAATACCAGTAATTAATATCACATCTTGACTGAACATTTGATCAATTAAAAAACATCAGTAGTTTGTAAATATTTTTAATTTTTTCACCTTCAACATTCATAGTTGATGCTTAAATGTGAATAACAGTTACGCGAATTGGTGTTACTTTTATTATGATATTACATATATATATCTTCCTTTTATTATATTAACTAATTACTAACACAGGCCTATATTTTACAGTAGATGTGACATTTTATTTTGAACAATAAAAAATCTGTTCATTTTAATCTGACATTTATAGCATAGTAGACCATAAGATGATGATATTATTTGATCATTTCACTCCAAGAAATAATTGAAAAGTAAACTATAGATTATGATGACTTTTCTTTTACCTTTGCATTTATGGATGCCCCCAAAATCCTCAACTGCATCCAACTTCCAGAAGAAAGAATCCCCTCTTTCATTCGATAAATGGAAGCAAATAGAATGTCAGGCTGCAAAGAACTGTCGAGTTTGGGGGAGAATCAATTGTCCCCAACATGGTCCTAGTCATTATGAATAGATGTTCCAGTGATGGCTAGCTGCCCATGCATAATACAATATCACATTATTTAAGTGCTACTGGAAAAAATCTTATCAGCCAAGGGAAACATTTTTCAGACTTCATACACATGAAGAGTCATGTACTGAATTTTGGCAAGTAAATTTTCATAGAGACTCTATGAATTATGTGCAGACATATACTATTAAAATAACTTTATCTGGGTTTTTTTCTCTATCTCATCTGCTAATTGTTGTTGTTTGTAGAGGTTAAGGGCAGTCTAGTCAGTTCAGAATAATAGTGACACTACGTACAAGACACTAAACCCTGCCAGGTCCTATAGCACCCTCCCAACTGTTGCTTGAAATCAATGTTGCAGTCACTGTGTGAATCCATCTTCTAGAACATCTTCTTTTTGCTGACCCTCTACTTTACCAAGTCAGATATCCCTCTTGAGGGACTGGCCTCTTTTCCAAAGCATTAGAAAGGCTTCACCATACTCCTTTCTAAGGAACAATCTGTCTTTATTTCTTCTAAAACAAATTTGTTTTTTTCTTTTTCTGGGGGTCCACAACTTTGAATATTCCTCACCAACACCATAAATTAAAATACCAATTATTATTTGGTCTTCCTTGCTTATTGTCCAACGGTCACATGCACAGAAAGAGACTGAAAATCTCATGACTTATATTGGACACATGTTAATCCTCAAAGTGGATTTGCTCTCAACACTTCAAAGGGGAATTTTGCAGGAGATTTGCAATATATCCTCTGACTTATTGACAGTTGCTTTTGTGAGCATTGATCATAGAGCCAAGCAAAATGAAATCCTCAACCACTTCAATCATTTCTATATTTCTAATGATATCGTCTATTGATCTACTTTTCAGGATGTTTGTTTCCTTACATTGAGTTGTAATCCATACTGAGGCTACAATCCTTGATCTTTCTTAGCAAATGCTTTAGGTCCATTGCGCTTTCAGCAAATATATAAATATATATAAAAATATATAAATATATATGCTTTAGGTCCATTGCACTTTCAGCAAATATATAAATATATTATATATATTTGCTGAAAGTGCAATGGACCTAAAGCATATATATATAGTCATCTGCACAGGGCAGGATCATCTTCCTTCAGTCTTTCTACCACATCCTTCTTCTTATGTTCCAGCGTCTTGGATCATTTCTCAACAAATAGATTGCCTAAGTGTGGTGAAGAGATGCAATATGATACCCACATTTTCCATTCTCAAACCATGAACTCTTCCCTGTTCTCTTCTGTCATGGTTGCTTTGAGGTGTCCATTCAGATCCATAATAAGTGAGAAAGCCACTTGATAGAAATTTGGGGACACAGAAATGTGTAATAATCAAGTTATTTTGGATGATAGTGAATGTTAGCATTTAAAATCTTAGAATTAGGACATAGTTAAATATTACATGATCTAAGACTTGACAGCGACTGAAGGACCATAATGACTGAAGATTTAAAAAGTAAGAAGAAAGATGTGATCAATAAGAAACAGAAGTTCCAAGTTTGATTGTTTGATTAGTAAACACAACCTCATACAAAAGAAAAATAAACTGAGTGAGGCTGAGTAGGTCATGTAGATGCCTTAGGTATAAATGTATAAAATCACTGAGAATAAAGTTCATGCTAAAGAAAGGGGCCCGAACTTCTGAAGTAATTTGCATAGTGGCAGGACATCATCAATGTGCAAATGAAAGTTGGAATACTGTATTTTTATGAATCAGTTGGGGAGTGGAGTGCACATTGTCCCTGATTGAAAAAGTAGTTCATCTGAATTGATTATAAGTATATATTAAAATAGATGTTTATTCAAATTAAAACATCTATATTTGGAGGGCAAAGGGTTATGCATTAATTTGTGATAAAATAGAAGCACACAAAAAAAGGAAGAGGCAATGGATGTTTTCTTCTAGGGAAAAATAAGGAACCTAATTTTATATTTTTAATCTCATGCAGCAGATTGAGTAACACTTAATGACAAATAAAAATAAAAATTCAATCCTTAATCATGGAGATAGTGTGACATGTACTTTGTGTGGATGATGGTAGGTGACACTGAGTTGGTTCCAACCACAGAAAGTCCATGTATACTAGGAAGCAATGCTTAGGCCAGGGCCATCTTCAGAGCTGTTGTCATGTTTGAGCCCAGTGTGATGGTCATTGTGTCAACCCAACTCTTTCAAAGTCTTCTTCTTCTTGCTGATCCACTACAGTATGATATACTTTTTTTCCTTTCAGAAAGTTGCTCATGAAAAGATATTCAAAGGATATGAGACAACATCTCACTGTCCTCATTTGTATGGGGCTTTCTGGTTGTACTTCTTTCAAGACACACGTATTTGTTCTTCTGGGAGTTGTTTCATTAGCCTTGGTCAACATTATAAGAGCACTTCCATTAGCCTTAGCCAACATTATGCATAATTGAAAATGCATAATTCTTCTTTAGTCTTTTTTATTAGTTGCCTGGTTTTCACATGCCTAGGAAGATGTTAAAAATATCCTGACTTGTGTCAGCAAGGGTCAACCACATCTCAGGGCTCAAAGTGATATATTTGCTCTTTCACACTTTAAAGTTGTCTTGTGCAGCAGATTGATCCAGTGAAACAAGTCATTCTGATATCTACACTGTTGCTTCCATGAACATTGATTCGGGCCTAACTAAAAGGAATTTATTGCCACTGAAATTTTTCTCCATTTATCATAATGTTGTCTGTTTTTCCAGTTGTGTGTATTTGCTTTCTTTTTACTATGACATGTTAAATATGCTAAACTGAGGGGGAAATCAATTTTTATTCAGATATGTGTGTTTCACCAATATCAATTCATGCTTCTTCATACCATTTTTACTGAACAGTATCTTGCAGTGTACAAGATACGAGATGAACAGAGATGAGTATCATAAAGATGCGTTTGCAGTTTGATGACTACATAAAACCAGAATTAAAAGAATGCTTCTGAATCATATTATGAGTGCTACAAAAATAAGGCCATTAATAATTTTTGGAAAGTAATTCATAAGTAAGACACATTTAATAGAAATTTAAATCAGATTTTTAATAAAAATAATTTAATTATTCCAGTTTTGAGAAGTTACTGGTTTCCTTTAAAATAATATAAAACATATGGTTTGTAAGTTATTTGGCTTGTGATATAATGAAGCAAGTAGCTTGTTGAAAATTTGGATGAATTCCAGCTCAACAGCCACATTTCAAATTGATAGTGACAGCTCATTCTGAGGAAAAAATGTTATTTTCAAATGATTGATATGAACTCAAAGGGTATGAAGAACTATAGTGTATCTTGTGCACAGGGATTGTGACAGGTTGGCACATCTCTAATTCTGATTTAAAACAAGCCAAAGCAGTTTCCAGTGTCATTAAGATTACACCACACTAAGTTGTTTGATTCAATAGAATATTCTGCAAAGCAAAATATGCCAAAATTTCAAAATTGAAAGCTTGATTTTCATAATTAGTTTGGCATGTTATCTCTTAAAGCTAATTAAATGTTACTGTTCTTTAGTAAGAAGAAAACACACATAGTAATTCAACTTAATTTTCAGTGAGGAAGTATTGTTCTCTAATTGTAAAATTTAGGAGTGTCACTCTAGAAATTTTGACAGGTGACTAAATATAAGTCCAGTGCCATGAAAGTGTGTTGTGGAAACTTGCCATTAAGATAATGCTCTCATAAATCTATTAGATGACAAAAATGGGATTAAACTCTACCTATTCAAATTTAGCTGATTTGGCAGGTAAACATGTTAATTTCTTAATTGTGTTTCCATTAAGGTGATATTATCATTTTTTCTAATTAGAAGAACACTCAATGGAGAATTTTTTTAAAACAAGGTGGTACTTTTCTAGCTTTCCTTTTGTTAAAATACATGTGGTTTTTCAAAGATTTCATTTCAACAAAAGAGTGTCATCTCACTGAGTTTTATCCTCAATTATGGCTTCTTAAAAAAAATCTTACAGTAGTTTTATACTTAGAAAAATGCTGTATATTTTCACCTTTCTCAAACCGTGGCAGCCCTTTTCTTACTTTAGGATTTTTCAGCTGTAAAGACTTCTAGATAAATAAAAAGAATAATATGTAAAAAGAGTAAATATATTTGTGTTTTTTAAATCATTATAGTGGGGGCTCATACAACTCTCCATCCATCGTGTCAAGCACATTTGTACATTTGTTGCCATCGTCATTCTCAAAATATTTGCTTTCTACTTGAGGCCTTGGTATCAGCTCTTCATTTTCCCCCTCCCTCCTCACTCCCCCATCTCTCATGAACCCTTCATAATTCATAAATTATTATTTTGTCATATCTTACACTGTCCGACATCTCCCTTCACCCATTTTTCTGTTGTCCATCCCCCCCAGGGAGGAGGTTATATGTAGATTCTTGTGATCGGTTTGCCCTTTCTTTCCCAGTTACCCCACCAATGTTCATCCTCTGGTCTAGCCATATTTGTAGATAGAATTGGTATCATGATATTGGGGGAGGAAGCATTTAAGAACTAGAGGAAAGTTGTATGTTTCATCGTTGCTGCTCTGCACCTTAACTAGCTCATCTCTGCCCCACAACCCTTCAGTATGGGGGTGTCAGTTGCCTATAAAAGGGCTTTGAGTCTCCACTCTGCACTCACCCTCATTTACAATGATATGATTTTTTGTTCTTTGATGCCTGTTAATCGATCCCTTCAACATGTCATAGTAACACAGGCTGGTGTGCTTCTTCCATGTGAGCTTTGTTGCTTCTGAGCTAGATGGCCACTTATTTATCTTCAAGCCTTTAAGACCCCAGACGCTATATCTTTTGATAGGTGAGAACCATCAACTTTCTTAACCACTTTTGCTTGTGTACATATTTGTCTTCAGTGATCATATCGGGAAGGTGAGCACCCACTGATATGATTTTCTGTTCTTTGATATCTGATACCTGGTCCCTTCAACAGCTCATGGTCACACAGGCTGGTGAGCTTCTTCCATGTGGCCTTTGATACTTCTGAGCTAGATGGTTGCTTATTTATCTGCAAGCCTTTATGACCGCAGATGTTATATCTTTTGATAACCTGGCACCATTAACTTTCTTCACCACATTTCCTTATGCACACATTTGTCTTCAGCGATCAATGTTGGGAAGGTGTGCATCGTGGAATGCCAATTTAATAGAACAACGTGTTCTTGCATTGAGTAAAAACTTCAGTGAAGGTCCAATGTTCATCAGCTGCCTTAATAATTAGTAATTATTCTCGGTTACGTTGCCCTTGCTGAATCCCTACCAGGTCTCTCACACCCTCCTTTCCACTAATTTTGGATCACTTGTTGAACCCCTATCCCTAGGTTGGTCAACACCACCTCTTTACCCCCGCCTCCCTGTCTCCCATGTCCCCCCAACCATTGGTCCCATTGTTTTCTCCTCCAGACTGTACATACCTACAGGTCCACCAGCAGTGGATGAGAGTTCCTATCTCACCACAGCCCCTCTAACACTTGTTGCTTTCTGATTTTTTGAAATGGGCTAACGTTGAGCGTGTTAGGTATCACATGGTTGTTTTGATTTGCATTTCTCTTATGTCTAATTATTGGGAACATTTTCTGATATGTTTATTGGCCATTCAGATTTCAGACTGTGAAACTTCTGTTCAGGTCCTTTGCCTACCCCCTCATTGGACAGTTAGTTTTCTCTTAATGTAAGCTTGCAAAGTATTGTAGATTCTAGTAATAAGGCCTTTGTCTGATGTGTCATTGCTAAAGATATTTTCCCAGTCAATGGGCTCTTTTACTTTCTTGGTGAATTCTTTCGATGTACACAGGTGTCTTATCTTCAGTATATCCCACTTGTCTATTTGTGACTCCTCTATATTTGTATCCTTCCCTAATTCTGAGAGCATATGTATTCCCTGTACCAAGGTTCTTAGGTTTGTCCCAATTCCCTCATTAATGGATCTAGTTATTTGGAGTTTTATCTCAAAGTCTGTGATCCACCTTGTGCATGGAGGGAGGTAAGGGTCTTGCTTCATGTCTCTTTGAAGAAGGGTGGTAGTATTCATATCGGAATTGCATTGAACTTATAGAGTGCCTTGAACAGAATTGACATCTTTACTATATTGAACCTGCCAATCCACGAGCATGGGATATTCTTCCATTTGTTGAAGTCGCTCTTGATTTCTTATAGTAGTGTTTTATAATTTTCCTCATACAAATCTTTTTTAGTCAGGTATATCTCTAGGTATTTCAATTTGTAGCTTGGCTATTGTAAAGGGTAATACCTTCTAACTGTCCCTTCTGTGATCTTGTCTGATATGTAGAGCAGTCCAATATACAACTCTGCCACATTCCTCTATTGCTTTCAACACTCCATTTGTGGAGTTTAGGGGAATCACATCGTCTGCGAATAATGATAATTTACCTCTTCCTTCCCCAAATGAATACCTTTAATACCTTCTCTTTGCCATATCATATTAGCTAGGACATCCAGTACAAGGTTAAATAGGAGTGGAGACAAGGGGCAGCCTTGCTGGTCCCCTTTTTCAGTGGTATTGTTTTTTGTTTTTTTCTGCTAACTACTACATTGGCTGTTGGTTTTTCATGTATATAGCTTATATAACACTGAGGAAGTTTCCTTCTATTCCTATCTTCTTGAGTGTCTTAAGCAGGAATGCGTGTTGGATGTTGTCCAATGTTTTTGTTCTGCATATATTGATATTATCATGTGGTTCTTATTTTACTTGCTAATGTACAAATAATGCTGATGGTCTTTCATATGTTGAACCATCCCTGAATCCCTAGTATGAATCCCACTTGGTCATGGTGAATTATTTTTTAATATACTTTTGTATTCTATTGGATAGTATTTTGTTAAGGATTTTTGTATCAATGTTCATTAGTTATATTGTTTACATGTTGTTTTAGAGGAGCCTGGAACCATCTTCCATAGTCGAAGAGCACTGGGCTCTCTCTTGGGTGACTCGTATGGGTGCTTCTACAAACTACCAGGCACAGCTGTACTGAGGGGTCAGGCTATTGCTATATCTTCCTGTGGTTTCACTCTTACTCTAGCTGTCCAGTATTCTGTTATTTGGGATGTGAGTTGGGTCATCCTCTCATGTGATGCTGGTTAGTTTGTTGTTGGGCTATGAGGGTGTCGCTTCACTGGCTGTTCTCTAAGTAGGCCTCATGGTGCTTGGAGCACCTCAGGTTGTCTGTGGTGTTTCCCTCTTCTATTGGATTGCCAAAAAGGGTGTGTTGATATACCCTCCTTGGTGTAGAGCTCTAGAGCTGGCAGGGGATTTACTGTATTCAAAGAGATTGCCCTGGAGGTTGGGTGGATGTTCTCACAGGCGTTTCCCCAAGTCATTTGTAGGGCCTTGGGCTTTAGGCTGGAGATCTCCCCACTGTTTTCAGGGGAAAAACCCCTGCTGCTTGGTGTATGAAAGAGGACCAGGTGATTTCCCCAGCTGCATGCAAAGCCAACAGATGTGAATGGGAGCTCCCCCAGTTTGACCTTCAGAGTTTCCCTAGGTGGAAGGGAGTGGCCTGGAGGCCACTAGTAGTTTGTGACGGGAAAGAGAGTAAAAAGGAAACAAAAACTGCAGCAACAATGTCAAGCTAACTAACACCCACTCATGCACACACAAATAAAATGTACAGAATAAAAGTGAAAACAGTAAATAGAAAAAAGAAAAGAAAACAACAAAAAAAGGAGAACTGAATCTGCTGAGACTGTGACAGCAAAGAGAGAAGAGGTAGAAGAGGAGAAAACAAGAAACAGTGAAAGGATAACAAAAAGAAAGAAAGAAAGGAAAAGAAAGAAAGAAGAAAATAGAAAGTCAAGGAGAGAAAATTTTAAAAAATAGATAGAGAGTTGGACCCGTGCTGTGCTGTGTGCGGTACTGTCGTAGGGGGCAGGCTGTCCACTGGGTGGACAGAGTTGGCCTAGGCAGAGGGTAGAGGTCTGGGAACCAGCAGTGGCAAGTGAAAGGATAGAGAGGGAGAAGAGAGAATCATACAAGCAGAGAAGAGAACAAAGAAAGAGAAAATAAAGAAAGAAAGAGAGATGAAAGAGACATAAGGGAGAAAAACTTAATTGTGTTCACTAAGATTGTCTGTGGTGGTAAAGTAGGAAGAGACAGAGAGGGAGGAAAGAAAGAATAAAGAGACAGCTGATCCCTGATTGCTTGAATGTGGGACCAGAGTGGTTTAGACCTTGCCCCACAATGGCAGGTTGGTGTGCCCTTTTAATGCAGGGACCCAGCAATCCTGGGGGGAATTGCCCTCATTGGAGAGATCACCTTAGAGGTCTGACAGAGGTTTCCTCAGCAGTGCAGCATGCTAAGGATGCTGTAGATGACTGTCACAGCTGCCTCGTGGGGTGTACAGTACTCCCACAGATGGCAGGCTGGAGTTCTGTTGCTATTTGAGTTGATTTGCCCTAGGTGGAGGGTATTGACCTGGAAACCAGTAGTGACATATGATAGGAAAGAGAGGGAGATAAGAGTAGAAACAGGGACAAAGAAGAAAGAGAGAGAAAAAGCAACACAAACCTGAGCTCATTGAGACTGACTGTCGAAGAAAATATAGGACGAGCAAATAAAGAAGAAGAAATAGAGTGGAAAGTAAGGAGATAGCTGAGACTTGATCACCTGCCTGTGGGGCTGCAGGAGTTCCAACTCTTCCTCAAGGTAGCAGGGTGGTGTCCCCGTTTGCTATAGAGTTCCACAGATGCAGGGTGGGATTACTCTTGAAGGCAAGATCGCACCAACAGCCAAGTGTCAGTTCCAACCGTGGTACTGAGCACTGGAACTCACTGGTTTACCTACCTTGTGCTGCATGTAGCACTACAGCAGGGGTGGGGGACAGGGTGTTCCCTCAGCCCCGTGTAGGGTCCCAGCACAGGCAGGACCTCCCCAGCTGTGTATAGAATCACTGAGAGGGAAGGTCGGCTTACTGCCCTATCTACACTACTAGTGCCCTACTAGAGCTATTTATTATTCATGCATTTTATTTTTGTGTCTCTTAGGTAAGGAAGTTAAGAAATCCAAGTTCATAGTGTTCTAAACCTAAAAGTAGCATGAGGCAAGACAATGTATAATCATTAAAAACACAATGTCTTCAGTTGACATTCATAGTGACCTTATAGGCAGAGTAGAACTGACATATATATCAAACTCTTTGTTTTAGGTGGAAGTATATGGCTTTATTGATTTTTCATTCAACAATTTATTTTGGGGAATTGTGTCCAATCCCCACAATGAAACAATCTTTATCCTACTGCTCACTTGTTTCCTGTTTTCATTTTTCCCTATTGTCTTCCTTTCTTGCCTTCTAGTTTTGTTTTGTTTTTCTCCTGGGAAAATGATGGTTTTTTATCTTAAATGATCAATTATTCTAAGGAATACATAAATCCCTGGTATTATTGTTCACGGTACATCTGTTTGTTGCTTGGTTGGAAGTTTAGCCAGCAAGGTGAGTGTAAATATAGGTTTGGATGGTGATTAAGGGCCATAATCTCTGGAGTTCTACCTGCCTTTATTCAGCCAGTTAGCATAGTACTTTTTATAATTTAAATTTTATGTTCACATGTATCTACCACTTTGTCCAGGACCTTCTAATGTCACTCTTTGGGGAGTGATTAGCAGTGGTTTCGGGATTGTGGTGACTGAGGTTGGTGTCCACTGTTCCTTCAAAATAATTGGTTTCACATGTCTTTGGTTTTCATCACCCTGCCTTCCTCCAAGCAAGAATTGAATAAGAGTTATACCATACATAGCCACTCAAAAATGTATTTTGTTTGAGGACTACGTTCTTTCCATTGACCAATTAATCATTCTCTTCATGACTACGAAGGTTTCATTACTTTGTCTATTGTAGGAGAGGCTTCAAAAAGTTTTCCACAAAGTGAAAATAAAAGATATTGAGGAATTTTGAAGTCCCCTCATATGGTCCACTACAATCATGAAAATATGTAATAATATCTTCTAGCAGACCTAGGTATATTAATGAGTGCAGTCCTATTTGCCTTCCCATTCCTGTGCAGCTTGCAAATCTATGTATTCAATGTAGATTCTTTTATAGAATTTTATAGACTACAAATATTTACAAAAGTGGACTGCAATGTGAACTGTCATATAATCACTGCCTTTTGGTTGCCCCCATGCCATGCCATCGGGATTCTTTTAAGGCTTGATCAAGGCATTACAAAATGTCTTCAGAAAGTGTTCTTCTGTATTTTGACTCCGTGTTTCTATGTGTAGATTCCATCACCTTTTATTGCTAGAGAAATAATGTAGTAGCACAAATGAACAAGAAAATGTCTAGGATTAAATACATCTAACTGCCAACGATCTTTAAAAGAGAATTTCATTTTATCTTATATTTCCTTTCAATTTATTTTTTAAATTTGATTGTCTCTGCATTGTGTGTCCATTTTGAATAAAAATGCATATCAAAAACAATAGTACTCAGTGGCTGGCCTGGACCAGAATGCTTCTATTGTGTTTTTTATACTGAAAATCTCATTTGTAGACCTCATACAGTTAGAGAGAATCAACACCTAAAATAAAAGAAGAATCTATTTTAAAAGTAAAGGAGAAATGATCCAAATTATCTCCCAAGTCACTCTCTATATAATCCTATTCTTTCCTATATATGATATTCTCATTTTTAAATTACAACATTTATTATGTTGATACATATTATCTACAGACTATATTAATGTACTATTTTACATTTATTTAAAAGTCCATTTTCTGAAGAAAATATTTTCATAACAAATGCAATGAGATTCATTGATTATATAACTGCACTGCTTGATTTGATTTTAAACTTGAAAATTATGTAGGATGACTTTTGTTTATCAAAGAGCAGGATTTATTGTGAACATTAAAATGGAGAACCGCGATGTGGCTTGATCTCTTTGCGGTAGGAAAGCCAGAGGCGATTAGATAGAGCCACCCCACCTCAATTACAGCAATTGGTATAAGATAGGGGTGCTCAATACGTTGATCATGATCTACTAGTTGATCGCAAATGTAGTGGGGTGGATAGCATGGCATTAAAAATCAGACGTAAACTTATCAATGCCGTCACTTGATTGATCCACAGCGCAGCCAATCAGATGCCATTTTAGGTGTCAAACGCATGTGCAAACAACTGCGCTAAGTGCAGCAAAACTGACAAGCTAAGTTATTGCCAATTTTTAGACCTTGGTTTTTCTCTAAGAAAGGGTTTTAAGCTGAGTGGGGGAGTTGGCCCAAGTAAGAAGACAAACACGTATCACTTTCATACAGAATGGGAGGTTTTGACACTATAAGCCGACATTCAGCTGAAGTCCAGAACACAGGAACAGTTCTAGAATTTACTCGCACAGGGAAAGTGCCTAAACATGAGAAAATGTGCTACCTCCTTGACTGCACTATTCGGCTCTACTTATTTATGAGTCAGCCTGTTCCCACATAAAGATCATTAAGTCCAAGTACTATTGCACCACAAGTGATGATCACTTGGAAGTGTGTTTGAGGCTGGCTGTCAGCAGCTACTGTCCTGACTATGCATCCTTGGCTCAGTTCATACAGTGCAAGTCATCAGAGCAAACTCAGATAATGACAAAAGATGAACATAGTTAATTGTGTTGTGTTGTGCATTACGGACTCATGAGGTGATGCAAGGTACATAAACATACATTGTACATATACAGAATTCTCAATGCATTTATTAATAAATGGAATAAATAAATATATGTCTTGCATTTTTGTAGTTGGTAGATCATTTTGAATTGATCATTTTATTAATTACCTTGCATGCTGATAATGTGTGCGCACCCGTGGAATAAGCGGTGTGAAATTCCTTGCAGTGACTCCAGACTTCGGGGAACATGTGACTTTTTCAGGGAAAGAACCAAAGGTTCATAGCAAGTGACAATTTTGCTTAGTGTATGGATTCTTTGGTTACTTAGTCAGAAATTTTATGTGCTATAAGAAATCTCAGAGAGGTTAATATTTAATATTAAAGCATATAGGGAGAATAAAGCCAATTTTGGCCAGCGTATGCTAGCTATACCCCACCAGTGGCCTCAGGCAATATGTATCCGAATGGGAAGTCTATTGTAGAGAAGAGAACTTTAAACTTGGAGTGTTGCTCTTCTCAGTTGTTCTCCCTTTTGGCACATTGAAACTTTGTTCTAGCATTCCTTGTTTCCTGTGATCTTTTCAATTGAGAATTTTCTCTGTTTTATCTTGTTACTATTGTTGTTTTGTATGTTTTTCTTAAAGTAAAATCTAGGATAGGTAAATCTATAATGACATTAAGAGGATTAATAGTTTTTCGGGGTTCCCGCAGGGCAAGGTGAGGGAAAATGGGAAGCTAATAATAACAAGTCCCAGAAAGAAGAAAATGTTCTAAAATGGATTGTGGAGCTGATTATACAACTCTTTTTAAAATGTTTAAACTATTGTTTGATGGGTGAACTATATTTTATAAGGCTTCCTGGAGTCTGCTAAGAACCAGAGTCCTCCACGTTTTCCCTAGAGTAAACAATATAACAATATCAACAATATCAACAATATCAACTCGAGGGTGATCCAGTAACAAGTTCTGCACAAACAGGAATGGATGTGCCTTTGTCAGAAGCCAGTGAATCCACAGTGACCACCAGAAAGAATCATGAACCATAAAGGATGATGTCTGAAAATGACCACCTGGAGCTTTGATGAAGCCAATGATCAAGAGAACTTCAGCCTGTATTTTTCACCCTAGAGGGGCCAAATCCATTGCTCATTTCTGTACAGTATCTATGGTACCAGTTCCTGAGCTCAAGGCTAATGCATGGTATAGTCGCAGCCTGAGGTGTATGCACTAGTCTCCCTCAATTCTGCACAAGGGTGAGTAATAAACTTTGCTGTTTGCAACCCAAGCCTCGTAACTGAATTAACTCTCTTCTCTCCACCTTGCACATGTCAATCATACAGTTTTTGCTTTTAAGAATCCACTTTAGGATTATTTGGTTATCTTATTGCACTGGAATTATATTGATTTCTCCTACCTTGTGCTATAGACATACATATTTAATAGAAAGACACATTAGGTGTTATGATTAAAGAGCTTTTAAGTCTGAATTTTATCCTATAATGGTTGAATTTTGATAAAAGTGTCATTAGAAATTACCTAAAAGTAAGAGGCCTTTGTTTTAAGCCAATGTAGATTATGAGGGTTTAGAAAAGCTGAGCCTCACCCAGATCAATGAGTGTCCAGTGCTGGGACATTTATTTGAAAAAATGTGCAGACCCACCCAGAACTGCTGAAGGAAAAACCTGCAAGTGACTGTGGCATTTTGAATTTTGAGCGAGTGGTTTGATTTTGGATGCAACTAGGCTGGAAAAGTCTGTTCCCATCAAAGAACACCCACTTCAAAGCCTGAAAGTTACAGAGAGCCTGTGGACAGCCTATGATGCTCATTGGTGGTCATCTGGATTCATTTACTGAGTGGACGGATTTCGTTTTTTGAGTGGAATCAGGGGAAATGCAGCAATGAAGAGACAAGTTGAGTTTGGATATCTGCCATTGGTCCATATTGACCTGCTCTAAAGAGACTTTATGTGAGAAAGAAGAGGAAGACCTGATTGGTCTGAGATTTAACGATTTGTGCAGTACTGAACCTATCAGCATGACCCCTGGGGGCTAGGACTGGTGAGTTTGTGAAGAAACCAGATGATCTGAAGTGCAGGGAGATGTGTTTGAACTCTGGAACTTGCTACTGGTACCATTGACCTAGCTTGTATTAAATTAAGGCTAAATTTACCCTAAATGCACCAGAGCTTGGTCCTGTGAACTCGTGGAAATTTCATTCAGATACCTTTACCTGTACTTTATTGCTGGAAACAAATGCTCAAAGTTCCAACCGGATGAAACATTTTCCCATTAAAGGATATTTATGTGTCCTCAGAGAACTGGATTGTTCACGACAGGAGATTTAGAAATGAGATATGCAACATGAGGAGATGAAGATATGAAGTGGCTGGCTCAAGGTTTCATAGGTGTGTTTAGTCTCAAAATAAGCAGAACAAAGGAAGATCCCCACTGAAATGTCTTCTCTTTTCCTGGTAGGTCTGGGAAAGAGAGAGTTGAAGAAGATGTTGATCAGTTTATGCGACTGAGGTATAATTTATTTATATAATTTATCCTCAGGATAAATAGTGATTATAAACCTGGAATTGTAGCTGTAGCTGAGAGCTGGATGAAACTAATTTTTCATATATGAAAGATAAAATGGTCAGATCAGCCAGAGAGTTGTCTGTGATGGAGTATAATTTCTTTATATGACTTTCCTATCCATGTCTCAGTTACTCCTATCAAATGATTAGGTCATTACCATTGATTTGATAGCGATTCATAAAGATGATCCTATAATTCAAGTGGGGTATTTTTAACACTAATACAAGAACCTAGTAAGTTTTAGTTGCCATTCCCCTGACTATAAAAATGAGCCCTCTCAGCAGGAAGAGAGAACACATAGGCCCATCAGAAATGGTGTGCACTCGGGATTTGTTTCTGACGTGATAGAGGCCAAGGCTGGAGGCACCAGAGGCTGAAGCAAGAAGACGGAATAGAGAAGCAGAGGCAGGACCATGAAACTATGAGGCAGAGCAGCGGGCTGGCTTGCTGGCTCATGAAGGCAGAGGCCAAGGGTCCACATGGCTGAGAGGCTGAGGGCCCGAGAGAGACTTGGCTACTTGCAGAGAAGAAGGACTGAAGTGTATTAATGAGAGTATCCTTATGGTTTAATGGTTCTGGTTTACAGTAATGCTTTAACTTCCCTAAGAAACCCCCTTAGTGTGAATATTGTCTGAGTCCTGGGTGGTCATGTCAATGAACTGCCAAACCCAGCATAGAAATAGACTGCCATGGGAGAAAGTATATGTGCCAGATTAGGTAAAGAAAGATGGAGGGTGGAGACATGGCGTGTTTGACCTCGGCCTCACCACAGTAGGAGAGCCGGGGCAGCCAGGTGTGGCCACCCAACTCTGCTGCAGAGGCACGGGAGGGATAGCTGCAATGGATCCCTTAATTGGGAGAGATGATAAGTCATACATTTTTCAAAGAAATGTTCAAATGGATTCAGTATTTGGGAATGAATACCTATAATTTCCCAATTTACTTTAAAGTCTAATTTTAACTACATGAATACAATATTTTTATTTTTATTCATATAAATTATGAAATTTCTTATTATAATTTTCATTTTATGTGAAGTCATCCTTTGTAAAACTTATGTAGAAAAGTTGCATTGTTCTCTTAAAAAGTTCCTTTTAAGATGGCTATAAAATTATAGATCCTCTCACATGGTAACACACTATAATCAATTTCCTAATTGGAATGGAATTTTAAATAATATAACCTTTACCTCTAACGTTTGCTGGGGTGTTTAAGGCATATCTGTAGTTACCACCTAATCCATTGGCTTTTGCTACTCTCTTTTTCTGGTGCTTACTAGATAATCTTAATCAAGAGACTCTGGAAATCTGAGGTTTTAGATACATAGAAAGAAGCCAAGGATTGTAGCAAGGAGAGAAAACCATCAAAGCTCATAAAGTCTGAGAAGTAGAAATATGCCACCTGAACTTTAAACAGCAACCCTGATAGCTGGTGCTAGGAAGACATAGACTGCGGAGCCTGTTGCACCAGGCAAGTCAAAATTGCCATTGTCCTTGACAGTATCTGAAGGGAAATATTGTCAAGGGGATCAGCTTTGCAAATTAATCTCAGGCTGAGGAAAAAATATATAAACCAATATCTTCAAAAAATAAAAAAGACATTTTAGCATCTGTTACCTTCCGGATTCCTGGGGCAGAAATACTAGTCACTGTGGCATTGTGGTGTTTATTAAAAATCTCATTTACTATTTGTCACAGTAAGTCAATCATGGAGTATCAGTGCAGTCAGGCAGCTTAGCAATCTTTGTTTCTTTTAATCTCTCTTTCAGAGCTTACAAAAGACATCTGAGTATTCAGTGACCTTTAACTGTGCATTGGGGGAGAAAAAGAATGTTATTCTTTTAAGGCTATATATCTATATCTATATATGTATGTCTATATATAAACTATATAATATATATATTAAGACTATATAAACTGTATGTATAGTAAACCTACTTAAAAAGTAAATACTTATGTAGATTTTACATTCCCTGCTATGAACAATAAACTTATTAGCAGAATATTTTAAGGTTTAATAAGATTTCAAATAAAGAATAACAGAAAAATGAGATAAATTAAAAGGAACTCCATATCTATTAAAAAGATATACTACAGTAGCTTTTGATTGGCATACAAATTTAAAACAAATGGTAGATAGAATTTAGATATGCCTCACATTCTGATTTATGTACTTTTAATACCTGATAGTATATTTATTTCAGTAATGACCCAAAATTGATGTATTGTTATTCATCAAAATTAGCACTTTATTAAAAATTCTGTAGTTTTTACTTAATATCATTTTTTTCTATCTCAGACAGCCATCTGGAATGTTACATTTACAGTTGTCATTGCCCTTTAATCTTCACTTGGCTATGAGAATTTGTCTGACTTTCCTCTACTTTATGACCTTAACATTTTTGAGAAATACTTATGAAGCATTTTGTAGACTGTCCCTCAACTTTTTCTAATTTATCTTATGCTTTTTCATAATTTTACTGTGATTATGTATTTTAGGTAGAAAAAGCACAGATGCAAACAGCCATATGCAGCATTCATATCAAGGTTATCAACAAGGCATTTCTCTTTTGATGTTGACCTTGATTACTTGGCTAGGGTAGGATTTGTGAGGCTACACCATTATAAAAAGACTTCATTTTGTTTTGTTTTATCCCTTTGAAGTTATTATGCACAGACTTCAGTGTAACTTTTGAATATACCTCAATGCCATCGGTTCTTGATGATATACTACTTCCTGAAGTGGATGAATATTGACCAATTAATTTTAGGGCAGTAACCTTATGTTTAATTTCCATTTCCTATTGAGGTTTTCTTTGTGATTGAACATTTTTTTCATGGATTCTTTTGATTGTCATTCAAATGACAACCATGTTCTTCACTGGTTCTTTTCATAATCCATAGTAATTTCAAAATTCTTCACCAGCACCAGAATTCAAATGCACCAATTATTTTTTTGTATTTTTCATTATCCGGTTTTCACGTGTATATTACTTGATTGAAAATAGCATGATGTGAGTCATGTAACCTTTAGTCTTCAATCTTATATCCTTGCTATTCAACATTTTAAAATAGTTATTGTATAGCAGATTTTTAAATGTAATATATTATTTGAGTCAAAGTGTAAATATTTAGCTCCAAAGCCATCGAAAATTTTATTAAACAAAAATATCATCAAACTGCCACGCTGTTGTTTCTGAAGACATTCTCCATCGAAGTACATACATTACTGAAATGGTGTTTCCATCTCTAGACCGTCCCTGAAGGATTCTGTGCTCTTCCATTTTCACCGTCTGAATAGCAGCTTGGTATCCTTAATGAATTGTAGGGTAGAATCTAGGTTTTGCACATGAATTATTTTAAGATAGCTTTGATAACCTGGAAGAATGACCTGAGAGCACTTTCATGATGGGAAACATTTTTTTTTTCAAAATAACTTTTCAGGTCTTGTTCTACCAAAACACATTTGAATTTCCTTTAGATTTTATCCAAAAATGCCCATGGGATCGTCCCTATGTTCTTTTGGACCTCTAAATCGCAGGCACCATAACTTCCTGAATTAACCTTTCTGCTTTGAATTTTACTGGTCCAACGGAGTTCCTGGGAAGCCACCTGTTTTGAATCCATCTTTTAAACTTTTTGGTAAGGCATTGTAACTAGAGTAAGATAGAATATTACTGAGAGAATTGTCAGCAGCCGTCACAGAAATATGTTTTTTAAATATTCTGTTTGGAATGAATCCATATGTGTATAAAATGGACCACTAAAAGTAGTACATTTTTTTATTTAAGCAAGTTTTCTCACCCCAGACCCAGACAAATCCATTTCTCTAGGGAGCATCTTCCTGAAAAAAAGGAGTTGTACACGACAATGAGGACATAATATGTGTTCATAGCTACTGAGAAGTTGTTTCTACTAGACCTGATCAGCTTCACAGAACAAGAAAATATGTGTGTAACCTAGACTGTATGTATACACATATCAATAGATATTTTTATATGTATATTTGTACTTAGCAAAGCATGAACTTAAGGAGGCTAGTAACCATAAGGTCAGCAGTTCATACCTACCAGCCAGGAGGCTTTCTGTTTCCTAAAACGTATGACCTTGGCAATCCCCTGGGGCAGTACTTGGTCCATAAGGTTACTTTGAATCAGAAGTGAGAAGCATGCCATTTTATACTGACATTTCCAATTTGAGTGCATGATCATATGAATCACTCCCTCTTCCCCATAATTGTAATATCATATTCCAGCAGGGAGATCTATGAATGCACTATGAAAAGGAGAGGAAGACTGATACCATGACATATAGAGTAGGATGTCATTGGACTTAGGTTTATACCTTTTGTGGTTGAGGTAGCCCAATAATTAACAAATTATATTTGAAAGGTTCATATTTTCCTAGCTTTCTAAGACATGCCTTTGCTCTGCAGAAAGAGTTCTGCTGTAGTGTTATTAAATTTTTTGCCTTGTATCTAACCTTCATTGTTTTCTTAAACAGGATTCAGTCATGTAAGTTTTTAAGATGTATAATGGAATATCCTATGTAATTTAGTCTAAATTGCTGCCCCTTGTACCCATACTCCCCCATCTAAATAATATTCTAAAATCTATAACAGTGGCTAGTTTAACAATACTATAATTAAAATTACTAAATAGCTTATGGAAGTCTCTTATACTATCCCTAAAAATAAGAAAATAAAAAAAACTAGTACTGTTGTCACTGCAGTACAACAGGGCCATATGAGTAGATTTTGAGCTTATGCTGCACTGTAACCACTAGCCTAAGAACAGGCAGTTATGGCATGGCTCCACATGATCATGGCCACGGAGGTTCACTGGAGGTATGGCTGCAAGGTAAATGGAGTGAAAACCAATCACTTGGTGTTGGGCAGTCAGAAAAACTCGTGTCTGGAGTCTTAAAAGCTGCCGTATAAGTGAAGTGACAACTAAACCCACAGGGAAGAAGCACATCTGCCTATCTGCCTGTGTGATCCAAGGATCGCAGAAAACAACCACCACCAAGATCAGAGGAGGAAAATGCATTAGAGCTTAAATTATTAGCACCCAGTTTGCATAAGACTATTTATGATAGACACCCCATGGGAGAGTAAGTCTGTATTTAATACCTTTGTACCATAGATCAGGAATGTAAAATTCTATGCCCATAGATAGAGTTCATCAGAAAGAAAATTATTGAAGATATAGTTAATATTTTAAATATTGTCATTTTCCCTTTTAACCCATTTTTAATTTGCTCTATTTTAAAATATTTTCTGCTTTTTTGGATTAAAAAAAATAACCAATGTCATTGAACAAGTTGTATAGGAATAGGTAGATGAAAATCTAATGCGCTGTGGAAACTTTCACTGAAAACACAATGTTTTTATTTTAAAACATTAAAGCATAAACGTATGAACAAATAATGGCAACAACAAAGCCTATGGTCTACATAATCATCAATACACATCTCTAAATAGACTGCCTATTTTACTTCTTATTAAGTTAACTTGCTCCATGCCTTCTATATCACATCAGTACCACACCCCACAGAGCTGCTTTCATAAGTTATTCCCTAATAAAATCTTCAAATGTAGTATCACATATTAATAAAATTTCATTATTCTTTTTATTCAAAGTTGATTCAGACTATTTAGTCATAACAAACTATTAGTAAAGTATTAAGAACTTGCAAGACCTCTTTAATAAAAGCTACAAATACTGATGTTAATTATACATGAGGGGGTACCCCCCGCCGAAACCAGAATTTTTTTTCAAAGCTATATGTTTAATATTTTTTAACAAAACAAACTTATCACCTTCAAAGTACTCTCTGTGACAGTTAATACATCTGTAAGATCTGTGATTCCATTCTTGGAAACATTTTTCAAACTCATCTGTTTGGATGTCTGGTAGCACCTCCCTTGTTTTTTCCTTCACCTCTTCTATCTTGTGTTAGTCCAGGTAGACTAGATAAACAAATCCATAGTCACTCATATGTGAATAAGAAAGAGCTTTATATAAAGCATACTTGTGCATTAAGAAAACATCCCAACCCAGGCCAGATCAAGTGTATAGGTCTGATATTAGTCCATATGTCTGATACCAATCTATAAAGTCCTCTTCAGACTCACTAAACACACACAATGATGCCAAATGCAGGAAGATTACAGGCCAGTAGGTGGGAAGTCTTGCGGATCCAGTGGTGTTGTAACCATCTCAGCGCTGGCAGGGGTCTCCACATGGTTTCTCCAGATCTAGGATTCGTGCTGTCATCAGCATAGCTCCATGTATCTTGTCAGCAGAGAGTCTCTCAGGGAGTGAGGTTGAGAGAGAGTGTGTCTCCCGCCTCCAAAAGAGGAAAACAGGAGTTCCCAGAATCCTCAGGACATGGCCATGCCCACAAAGGGGCCTCATTGGCTATGACCTGTTTGACAGTCTAGACTCCACCCCTTTACTCCTAATCCTCTCAAATTGACAAACTATTATATAATTACCACATATGCTTTCAAGTTGCTATCATTTTATGTCTTTCTTCATTTACAAAAACAATAAGAAGTTGCACAGAGCGAGATTAGGTGGAGCAAGAGAGACTTGCTGATTTTTGCCAAACCTGGCACACTAAAATGGCTGTAAAACCAGTCCCCCAACCCCCATCTGCCATAAATCAGGCCTTTTTTGTTGTTGTTGTCACACACTGTTACACAATCTTTTCAGAACCTCTAAATAGAAATCTTGATTAACAGTCTCACCCAGTGGAACAAACTTCAAATGCACTACAAGTTGACATTTTCTTCTGTTCGGGAAGTTAACAGATGTCCAGAATGAGGTCTGAAATCAATCGACATTTCACCGTTTTTGAAATGATAAAACCACTCGTACACTTGAGTTTTTTCCATAGAGCTGTCCTTGTACGGTGTGTTTCACATCACAACAGTTTCTACAGCATTTTTCCAGAACAGGAAACACAATTTCACAGCTGCATGCTGTTCTTTTACATAGGCCATCACAAAAAACGAGGTTCGAGCAAAACTGCTTTTATTAAAAAGTTCACTGTGGCCAGAGAGACCCTTCCCAGGTGATGCTGCTGGGTGCACTAACTCAGAAAGAGTTTCTCAATGCTCACCTAGTGGGAAAAATACATACTATGAAAGCTCCACCCAGCTGAACTCTTTTACATTTTTGGGGACTCATACATCCTCATAGGTGTTCCAGTAAAGAAATTTCATTGATCTTTGACCATAAATTTTCATATTAAGACTCATAGAAATTATTTTATAAATGTTACTGAATATATCACCATCAATGGGCGTTTGACGTGCCAATTTTTAATATATCATCTCTGTGCCTTAACTATGAAATTCAGTTTTTTGTTTTTTTTAACAATTTATTAGGGGCTCATACAACTCTTATCACAGTTCATTCATATACATACATCAATTGTATAAAGGACATCTGTACATTCTTTGCCCTAATCATTTTCTTTTTTTACATTTTATTAGGGGCTCATACAACTCTTATCACAATCTATACATATACATACATCAATTGTATAAAGCACATCCATACATTCCCCGCCCCAATCATCCTCAAAGCATTTGCTCTCCACTTAAGCCCTTTGCATCAGGTCCTCTTTTTTTTTCCCCCTCCCTCCCCTCTCCCCCCTCCCTCATGTGCCCTTGGTAATTTATACATCGTTATTTTGTCATATCTTGCCCTATCCGGAGAGAAATTCAGTTTTTAAATATCCTTAAAAGTATCTGTATTGTGCTTTGTTTATTTGTGACATGCATACTTATGGCATACATACATATAGAGGGAGATTGGTATATGCATATTCTCAATGCTATTCCTTTTTCTAAGCAAACTGTAGAATTTACTCATTGCAGTGATTTAAATATAAGTAATATTTAAAAGATAGAGAAAACTGACTGCAAATAAGATTAATCCAGAGGTGAGACGAATTTATAAGACATTTTATTAAAAGGATATAATATATTTTGCTAATCATTTATATCAACTAATATGAGAATGAAACCCAAGCAAGATTAAAAATATCCATCCCATTCTCATTGCCATAGAGTTTATGCTGACTCATAATGACAGGGTAGAACTGCCCTGTGACTTTCCGAGTCTGTAACTGTTTACAGGAGTAGAAAGTCGCAGCTGTAACCTGAGGAATGACTGGTGATTTCAAACGGTTGACCTTTGTGGCAGTTACATAATCACGTCAACTTGCAAAGCAGTGGAGTCTAGCTTATCAATCGGGTTTCCACTTGATTTCCTCATTTGGAGGCGCTAAAGAGATAAGTAGTTTGCTGGAGGTGGGACACACACTCTCCCTGAAAGACATTCCTGTTGACAAGCCATGTGGAGTTATACTCTATAAGAGCCCTGGAGCTAGAAGAGCCATGTGGAGACCCACACCGGTGCTGAGAAGCTTCTAACTCCACTGGATCCACAAGACTTTCCACCCAGTGACCTGTGATCTTCCTGCATTTGTTGTCATTGCATATGCTGCATGAGTCTGAAGAGGAATTTATAGACTGGTAACGGACATGTGGGCTAATATCAGACTTATGGGTTTAACCTGGACTGGGCTGAGATGTTTTCTTAATGTACAATTGCTCTTTGATAGAAAGCTCCCTCTTACACATATATATGTGTCTATGAATTTGTTTCTCTAGTCAACCTGGATTAACACATTACGGTACCAGGTACCATAAGGCCAATGGTCCTGAATGCAGGAAGATCATAGGCCAGAGTCTCCACGTGGTTCCTCCAGCTCCAGGAATCTGGCTCTATCAGTGTAGCTCCATGGGGTTTGTCACAGGAATGTCTTTCTTGGAGAGTGTGTGTGTCCTGCCTCCAGTGAGCTATTTATCTCCTTAGTGTCTCCAAAGGATGCCATCAAGATGTGACCTGATTGACAGGCTAACCTCCACCCCTTCACTCTTTATAGTCTCAAGTTGACAAAATATTATATAACTACCACAACCTTTCAGACCACAGCTCAGTGCATAACCACTTCACCACAACGGCTCCTTAAAATGCCCATAGGGAATGAAAATAAACAAACAATAAAAATTATGGACTTATATTTATGAGCCAACATAGAAAACTCAATCTGGATAAGCCTTTCATTGGTCAGTTGGCCTAAGAAATGGGTTTTTGTCCTACCTTAATGCTTTATCCAATATAATCCTACTTTCTTTTATTATTTTATTTTTAATCATTTTATTGGGTGCTCATGCAACTCCTATCACAATCCATACATACATCCATACTTCATACATTTGTTTCCCTCATCATTCTCAAAACATTTGTTTTCTACTTGAGCCCTTGGTATCATCTCCTCATTTTCCCCATCTTTCCCCACCCCCCCTCCCCCGTGAATCCTTGATAATTTATAAATTATTATTATTTTGTCATATCTTACACCATCTGACATCTCCCTTCACCTACTTCTCCACTATCTCTATAATCCTACTTTCATACATTCTTCTTTACATATTCAGATTATATAAAATGGTGATTTACAATCAAGGATCATGATATTTGAAAATAGTAAGCATATGTGTGAGTTTGGGTATATGGCTATAAGTACCACACAAATGCAATGAATTTAGAACTGCTCTGTGTTTGTGCCAATGAAGCTCTGGTTTTTTAAAAACCAAAAATATATTTACTTTTTTTCTTTTGCTTCTAAAAATAGCATTGCTAGTTGTAAACAAGGAATAAAAATGGCAATGATCATGTTGGACTTTTTGATATTTTATAGTACCTGGTGTATAACTAAGTGTGTATTCAAAATTGTAACATAGCCCCAAAACAACAACAACAATTTTATTTCTTGGAGAGTTGTATTTTTTGCCCTGTTCCTGGGTTACTTGAGACACTGATTCAAAAAGTATAATTGAATAGTACACATCAACTCTAGTTTCTTAGATATGGTTGACTTTATAAAAATTTAACCTGCTCTTTAAATGATCTATGCAGAATTGGGATGTCATACAAAATAGTTTTCCTTTTGAATGGAATAATTACGCTTTAAATTACCCACTTTTATGTACAATGACCTTCTTTCACAACTATATGTCTACTTCCTTTTAATGCACACTGCCTGGCACTAATTCCGCATTTCCAAGGACGACTACAATTCTTAGAGGATAAGTCTTGCATGTCTGATATTGCACAAGGTAAAGAACGTGGAGATAGTGACAGTGATGATGACACATATTCACATGTTTACCAGAAAGTTTTGAACATTTTTATCATAATGAATTGATTAATCATAGCCCGTAAGTTATCTGGACTTGCTATGACAAAACGAACGGCAGGCATTTCCAGTGGCCTACTGATTGGACAACTTATAAAAGACCCACATGTCATAGAACAAATGCATGAAATTGAATCATGTGTCTGCTCTTCATTTGTTCTTATTACAAAAAACTCCCTTGACAAGAAGAAGACAGACAACTATGCACAATTAGTCATGGGTGCGCTCTTTGATTTCAACAGGCTCCACTGTTATTTGAGTGTAAAGTCTATTACCTGCAGTCACTTAAATAGGTTTCCAGAGAACCTCGATGACTTAAGTGAAAAGCAAGGGGAAAAGCTTTACCAAGACAAAAAACAGTGGACCTCAGATACCAAGAAAAATGGGATGCTCACCTGATGAACGCTGATGCAGGATTTTCCAGGCCGATCACGCTCCTAGAAGTTTTATAATGAGAGCTTCTTATCTGTTGAGTGACTGGAGACTTTGTATCAGAGACCTGTGCTTTTGATATGAAATAATAAATTTCCTTGCAGTACACTTTTCATTTTCAATATGCTTCCTTCAAGCAGAAGAGAGATTATGTTAAACAGTATGTTAAACTATCTTGATTTTTTGATGGGTAAATGAGTGAAGAGTATTTATAGTATACATTCTGTATCTGAAATACTTGAGCATCAGCAGACCAATATGCCCAGAAACAAGTCTAACATGTGAGGTGCCAAAAGGCGTGTTAGCCAGTATAACAGAGTCCAAATCTTATCTTTGTGCTTCCTTTCAGGAAAGGAAGTGGTAATTGCAGTTTCTCAATCTAGTTATATATTTGAAAGAGCACAACATCATACTCTCCTTTTAGTGAGTCCTATGGATATGTTAGTCTGTTTTTCTCTCCTACAGGGAAACATTTAGAATGTCACATATAGACTGCATCAAATTGGACATGTGGCCCCAGCACTAAATGTGCCAGTAACATGGGGACAAAAATAATTATCTGTAACATGGGGACAAAAATAATTGTCTTTTTAGGTTTTCTATTTCACACAAAGAAATAAAGATTCCCAATTAACAGAGTTAATACATATATAATATATTAAAAACAAAATCAGAAAAACTAAATAATAACAATAATAAAACAATAATTTGCCTTGAGTAAACTCAGACTATTGACATTCCTGTGTATGTTGGGTAAGAGTGTGTTCCACAGGATTTTCAGTGATTGACTATTCATATGTAGATGGCAAAGCCTTTCTTTTGACACACTAACAACTAATGTCCAACTTTTAGCTTAACAGCTACGTCTGTTACCTGTATCACTCAATGACTCTTACGTAATGTATAGATTCCAACTTTTTCATAGTTAGCATGAAATGAACAACTAACACTACAACTGCACTCAGTAATAATGGATCGAATCCAGGTAGTTAGGCCTCAGAACCTGAATGCATAACAAATAAGCTATCTTATTTTGAGAGTTCAATCAATAATCAGTTTTATATGTATATTTTCTTCAATACAGATCCACAGTTTGATTGTAGAAAGTAGGATTATGAAAATAAGATCGGTCTAACCATAGTCTCTAAGTTGCTTTTATGTGTATAGGCCTGGTATCATCTTATTTATTAGCACTTATTTCTCATAAAATTATAGAGCATGAAATAAATTCCAGTTGTTGGGATTCTCAATAAAAGTGATTTCTCAGTAGATGCTATTAAAAAACAGAAGAATAAACACCATGTCCTAAATTATACTTCAGAACAAGCACTGTAGGTAAAGTAATTTCCTGTTGCTTGCCAAATGTAAATTTAGAATACATGCCGTGAGTTGATGGCAGAAGTAGAGCGAGTGTCTGGGATGCTGAACTGTCAGTGGACCAGTTTTAAAAAATTGCCCTCTATAAAAATTCACAGGCCTATTAACAAATTGAAAGCAATTATTTCAGTCAGAATTCTCACCAGTTAAATCAATCACTTTCTAAGTCAATTTAATAACGCCTTTCAATTCAGTGCTTTTGTCACCCCCTTAGTAGATATTTCAGTTCCTGGCCAAAAGTGATAATATTGAATATTGTGACCTACTTGTATTAAGAACACTATAGAAGATTTGAGGATATTGATGCTTTAGCTGCGGCATTACATTTCTTATAAGATTGTTAATCAAAATGAATGAGAAAGGAAACGAATCTTTTCTAAGCATGAAATCCATTCAGAGAAGATGGACACTACACACTTTCCTTACACGAGCTTGAAGTTCTGTCCCCACTAAATTTGAATCAGAAGCTTGAAAGTTGGGATTCTAATATACCAAATAAATAGATAAATTAGATTTTATTTATTATGTTATTTTTCCCCCAAATAAGTGATCATTGATCAAATGTCTTTTGAGAACTAAAAATAAAAGTATTAACTCATCCCAACTTAGAGTGGGTTATGGGAGTCTTGCTAGCATTGCGCACTAACCGAAAGATCGAGCATGCCAAACCCCCAGCTGTTTCATGTGAGAAAAAAATGAGGCAGAGTGCTTTTACAAGGATTATCGCCTTAGAAACCCTGCTGGGAAGTTTATCCTGTTCTGAGGTCAATGTGAATCAGAATAGACGATGACAATTTATTAAGGCAGCAATAAATTGTTTAACCGTAGCTGTGAGGATAGCACAGAGCAAAGCAATGAATTGTTTGTGTGTGTGTGTGTGTGTGTGTGTGTGTGTGTGTGTGTAAGTCAGAATGGACTCAATGGCACCTAGCAATAACAATATATAACTAAAGAATCCTAAAGAAGCCCTAGTCGCATAACAGTTAAGCATCAGGCTAACTAAAAGGTCTGAAGTTCTAATCCACCAAGTAGCTCTAAGACAGTGGTTCTCAACATCCCTAATGCCGCAGCCCTTTAATACAATTCATCATGTGGTGGCTGCCAAACCATAAAATTATTTTTGTTGCTAACTCATAACTGTAATTTTGCTACAGTTATGAATTGGGTGACCCCTCTGAAAGTGCCGTTCGACCCTCCCAAATGGGTCATGACCCGCAGGTTGAGAAATGCTGCTATAAGAGATAACGACCAGGCCATCTGCTTCTTGACATACCACGAAACCCTTACAGCAGGTTTACTTTGCCACATGGAGTCCAGCTGAGTCAAAAATGATGAAACCACAGGCCTTTAGCAACATGTCCATTTGAAATTATAAGCTCCCCAATTCCTAAATGTGCAAACTATTGGAATATTATAAAAGTTCAGAATACTAGAGCTCTTTGTAAATTATTTCTTTGAGAAAATCATGAGAGCTTACTATGTATGAGGTATTTCTGTCACTTGAATTTCAGATTAGTTTGCATTTCTTTCCTTCAGAGAACGTAGGAACACATGGCATTTTGAATGTACAAATAAATAAATAGCCATCTCATTTAGATTTCTACTTTTGATATTTGTGAGAATAATCCTTTAAGATGTTGAGACATATTCTTTATAACAAACACTGAAACCCACTGCTTCGTATCCTTTGATCTTGATCTTACTCCTTAATACAAATCTACTTTATGTCTACTTTTGTTAACATCATATAATGACAACTGTTTCTTACCATTCATTAGAAAAATTTCCTTCTCAACTATTTAAATTTATAGGCAATCGTATTGTAATAGGCAAAGAAGGTCTTTATCTTCAATCTACAAGAATATATTACAGATATCTCAGAAATAATCTCTCTGCCAGCTGAAACTCTTTGTACACATTCATTTTCATACTATTGAGAATAATCAAGTTAAAATAAAAATCTAATTTCTTTTAAAATGTTTGAATAACCTACTCAGGTTTTAATTCTTTCCAGTAGTATCTTTTATTATTGCTATATTTGTACATCCAATAGTCAATGTTTAAAAACTTCTTGAAGTTTCCAAATGAACCCCAAAATATAATAATAGAACTGATATAATCGTTAAGGCTTTCATTTGTTAACTTGGCTGCATCAGGATTCTCTGCGGCTTGGCGGTGAAGTAGCCCTGGCAGCGAAGTAGGCCTGGCGGCTCTGTTTGGTGAGCCTCAGACTGTTAACTGAAAGATCAACCATTCAAACCCACCAACCTTTCTTAGGAAGGAACATGACACGACCTGCTCTCATAAAGATTTATATATTGTTGTTGTTAAGTGCACCATCCTTGTAATTGCTCTTACGTTTCACAGCATTGTTCCAGCCATTGTCAATCCATCTCCTCAACGGCCTTTCTCTTCTTCATGGTCCTCTACTTTCCCAAGCATGATGTCCTTCTCCAAAGACTGGTTTCGCCTGACAACATATCTAGCATATGTAAGACGAAGTCTCACCATCCTGGCTTTAGGGAGCACTCTGCCAGTACTTCTTCCAAGACAGTTGGGCTTGTCCTTTCTGTAGTCCATGGTGCTGTCAATATTCTCTAGCACTAATTCAAACGCACCAACTCTTGTTGAGTATTCTTAATTCAATTTACAACGTTCACATGCATTTAAGGTGATTGAAAATGTCATGGTTGGATCAAGTCCACCTTAGTCCTGAAAATAACATCCTTGCTTTTCAATACTCTAAAGAGATGTTGTATAGCAGATTTAACAAATGTTATCATGTCTTTTAATTTCTTTCCTGCTGTTTCCATGAACTTGGATTGGGGATCCAAGTAAAACAACATCCTTGATAACTTCAACTTTTTATCCATTAATCATGATGTTACCTATTGGTTCAATTGTGAGGCATTTGGTCTTCTTTACATTGAGCTGTAGTCCATACAGAAGGCTACAATCCTTGATCTTCATCAGCAAGTGTTTCAAGTCCTTTCCATTTGCAGCAAGCAAGGTTATGTCATCTTCATATAGAAGGTTGCTAATAAGCAATCCTGATGCCACATTCCTCTTTATATAAGTTAGATTCTCTGATTATTTGCTCAACATACAGCTTGAATAGGAATATTCGGGAGAGGATGTAACAAGACACAGCCATTTCCTGATTTTAAACCACGCGTAATTCACTTGTTCTGTCCTCACACCTGCTTTTTGATCCACATGCAAGTTCTGTATAAGCATAATGAAGATTTCTGGAATTCACATTCTTCTCAGGATTATCCATAGTTCATTGTGGTCCACCCAGTGGAATGCCTTGGCATAGTCAATAAAACCCAAGGAAACAGCTCTCAGGTATTTATTGTTTTCAGCCAAGATCTATCTGACATCAGGAATATTATCCCTCCTCTTCTAAATCTCTGGCAGCTCCTTGTCAATATACTGCTGCAAACATTGTTGGATGATCTTCAGCAACATTTTACTGGCATGTGATATCGGTAACCCTGTTCTGTAATTTGAACTTTCTATTAGATCCCCTTTCTTTGGAATGACTACAGGCATGGATGTTTCCAGTCGGTTGCCAAGTCGCTTCTTTCCAAATTTGCTATCATAGATAGCAAATAAGTGGTCTGGGGTTCACCAGCTCTTTAATAACTTTAATTGGTGTTCCATCAATTCCTGGACCCTTGTTTTTGGCTAATGCTTCCAGTGCAGTTTTCAGTGCAGTTTCTTCCTTCAGCACCATTGGTTCTTGCTCATGTGCTACCTTCTGAAATGGGGAAATGGTGACTAGTTCTTTTTGGTACAGTGACTGTATATTCGCTCCTTCTTCTTTGGTGTTTACTGCATCATTCAAAATTTTTCCCATAAACTCTTTTAATATTGCACTTGAATCTTCAATTTTTCTTGAGTTCTTTTGGTTTAAATTATGCTGGGTGTATTCTTCCCTTTCTAATTCTAGTTCTTTGTACATTTCATTGTAATATTTGGCTCTCCACTCCCACTCCCAGCTGCCCTGTAAGATTTTCTATTCAGATCTTTGACTCTTGCATTTCTCACATTCAACTTAGCTATTATATGTTTAGAGCATGTTCCAGAGTCTCTTCTGACATTCCCGTTGATCCTTTCTTTTTGCCCTCTATTTTGGATGACCTTCTGCATTCTTCCCTAATGTTCTTCTTGATGTCCTCCCACAGCTCATCGGGTCTTTTGTCATTAGTATTCAGTGCTTCAAGTCTGTTCTGGAAATTCAAGTAGGACACACTCAACATCTTATTTTGATTCTTAAGTATTTATTTAAATTTTTTTCATCTTTATCCTGTATTTACATGTGAACAGTGAACAATTGATGGTCTGTTTCACAGTCAGCCCTGCCTTGCATAGCCTGAGAAACCCTATAAATTTTCAATATGCTCCATTATGGAAAGATCTAATAATGTAATCTCTTACATAGGAGTTGTGCTGTGACCAAATGAAAAATCAAATGAAAAGAAATCTCCTTTAAGGTGTTTTCAGATTCTGATATATGTGGACACTGTGATAAAGCTTGTATGCTTTTTATGAGTCTGGGCATGCTTTTGTCTCATTGTCTGACCTCCAGTTCTTTGGACTTGAGCCTTTATTTGTTGCTGGTCCTGGGAGAGTCTTCAGCAACCTACCATCTCACCTGACTACTTGAATTTATTCTGCTATACAGGCAGAAGATTGCATTGGAATGACTTATCTTTGGTTCATCAGTTCCTGAATATAAATGTGTTAGGAAAAGTCTGATATTGAGCTCACAAACTTGGAATTTGTACACCTCTAAATTGTGAGTTATTTCTTTGATATAAACCTCATTCATAGCCTCTCTCTCTCTTCTATCTTTCTTTTGCATGTTTCATTTCTCTTGAAAACTCAACCTAAGAAAAATATCTATATACATATATTCTGTTCAGCCATATATCCGTTAATGAGGCATATTGTTTATTTTTATTTTATACATATTTTATAAATAGTGTTGCTATGTACAAAGATGTACATAGTTTTAGGTGAGCCTATGTTTTTAATACTCTTGGGTAAATATAGGCTGTAAATTCTAAACCCATGCATGTGGATAAAATCCTACTTGGGAATTGAGTTTGCTTTGTTATGATAATCAGGTGAAATTTCTGAACCACGTGTGAATATCATTCTTTACTTTTGAAGAGCTCCCAAATATAGTTGACCCAAGGTATCTTGGGGGATTGGTTCCAGAGTTACAGTGGAGACCAAAGTCGACTGATGATAAAGTCCTCTTTTTATAAAATAGTATAGCATTTGCATATAACCTACGCATACCTTCCAAAATCCAAAGCCAAAATCACCACCACTGAATTGATTATGGTTCCGTGGGACCCTGTGGGACAAGGTCAAAGTGGCCCTGTGGGTTTCTGGGACTAGAGGAGGAGAGGCGGGTCACTTCCAAATGCTCACCATGTCCTTAGCAGCCTAACACACAATCTTTATGCCACCAGGACTCTTATCCACACCTTACAAACCAACCAAATCACACTCACTGCCACAGAGGTGATGCCTGCTCACAGCCTTATGATGTTAATGCAATGTAAATACATTGTTCAAGAACTTTAGGCCCCTCTCAGCCCTGAAAGGAGGGTTTTAACCACTGGATTGCTTTTGGGAATCATTTCAAATTGTCGAAATGTGTTTGGTTCTGGTTGATTGGATCTGCTAATACAGAAACTATAGCTATGGAAGGATGACTGTATATTCATATTTCCACAATGGGTGGATACTAATTCTTATACCAACAACAAAGATTACTAATGTGTTATGGTAGTTTCTGTCCTATTGGGGATTAAGTACTATTTTATTGTGCTTTGAATTGAATTTTACTAAAGAAACTCAAAACTTTCCTCTAGTTCCTGAACGCTTCCTTCCCTCCCAATTATCATGACCCCAATTCTACCTTGCGGACCTGGTTATACCAGAGGATGTGCAGCGGTGCAGTAGGGATCTGGAAACACAGGGAATCTAGGACAGACAAACCCCTCAACACCAGCGGTGGGAGTGGCAACACCAGGAGGGAAGGGGGTGTAGAAAGGGAGAACCAATCTTGGAGATCTATGTGTAACCTCCTCTCTGGGAGATGGGCAATGGGAAGGTGGGTGAGGGAAGATGCCGGGCAGTGTAAGATAAGATAAAATGATTATTTATAATCTATTAAGGGACCAGGGGGAAAGGGGAAGCGGGGAGGGAGGGGGAGGGAAAAAAAAAGGAAACCAAGCTGATTTCAGGAACCCAAGTGGATGGCGAATTTTGAGAATGACGAGTGCAACGAAGGTATAAGGGTGCTTTGCTCAATTGATGTATGTATGGATTGTGATAAGAATTGTTTGAATACCAATAAAAGATTTATTAATAATAACAATAAAAGGTTAATGATACCATGCAACTTGTCATGAGTTTGCTGGCAATTTTGCATATCTTTTTTTGAAATTTTCCATTTAAACCTTTTGTCTATTTTTAATCAGGTTTGTTACTTTTTTGTAAGGGTTCTTTAAATAATCTCATTAATAGACTAAATCTATGATTTGCACAGTTTTTCTTCTTCTGAGTTATCTTTTGATTCACATATTTTAACTTTTATGCATAAGTGTGAAAGCTAAATATTCTTATATTTTGATTGACTTATCATTAACCCGTGCCACTAATTGTTTTTATAAGGATACTGATCTCGGAATTTGTTAAATCTTATATTAACATGCCACCAGCTCTCTTTTTGTTGATTTTAACTCCGATACCTTTATTTGTAACACTATTGAAATATATTGTTTCTTTCAAACAATCAAGAACTAGAATAATGGTTTTGAATTTTAATTAACTTTCACTGCTAAAATCACTGTGGAGTTGAATTCATGGGTTCAGTTGAGATTGTACAGGGTGGAGTGGAACTGCCTCGTGCGGTGTCTGAGGCACTGAGCTACATGGAGGCGAATTGTTTGGTCTTTTTCCACAGAGGTGGTGGGGTTTTCTACTTCCAAACATGTAGGTTGCTCTCCACTTCTCAACAAAAGATAGCACGTACTGCGCTTTAGTCATCTAATATGTGAAGTAATTAATATGTATTTTGTTATTAGTAGAATATTTTAAAATATTTCCAAATAGCAATTGTAACATCTATTTTTAAGTACTATTTCTTTGTTTCTTCCTTGAGTCTCTGGCTGTCTGTCTTTGATTTATTATTATTATTAATTATTTTCTGTAGGTTTAGACCCTGTATCTACACATCTCAATATTTGTCATTTTATTCAAATGATCATATATAAAATATAAATATTAAATGTATTTGTTATATATACCCTTTCCAATAGGCAAGAACCTTGGTTAATTTAAAATATATACCACATTTGATCCACTGATTGAATTCATGGTGAATAAAATGTATTATATGTTAATTTAAAAAATTACACATAAGTTAACTTATTGTAAGTTATATTGTATTAGTGGTTTGGCTTGCTGTGACACCTCCAGCCTTTGTCCCCTAATTTTCACATTTCCCTCGTTGAAATTATTCCTTTACTACTCCTGATTCCCCCACTGAGAGAAGTCAGCAGATGGTAAAAATTTCTTATCCTTCGGAACTATATTTATTTCATCCTCACCCTTGACAAATATGCATCTTTACTTGATCATAGAATTTAAGGTTCAGAGTTGACTCCCCATCCCCCACCCAAACAGGATTCTGTATGTATCAATTTACTTTCCATTGGCCTATAGTTTTGCTAATAAAACATGGATTATCAAGATTATTGCTATACCTTGATAGGTAGTCTATGTTTTCCAGAAGCATCTAAAGTATTCTTGCTATCAGGGATACATTTTATTTTTATTGCAGTGTTTTAAGATATCACCGTTTAATTTTTTTACTATGACATATACTACATTGAAATAGAAGCGATATATAACATAAAATGTTTAATTAACGACTTAAGTGCTGATAAATTTCTTTGCAAAACACTTGGCACAATGAGATCTAGAACATCAGGAGGGTCCTCTTTTGATCAGTAACATTTTTACACCCTCTTCAATGCTCCTTCTCAATTGTTATCTTGTGTTGCGCACACTTCAGTTTTCCCTGGTGTGGAAAGATGAAGCATGAATTCCTTTATGATACAAGAGTCTCCCATTTTTCCCAGCTTTGTGGATATCTTCAAGAAGAGGGGTTATTTAAATGAATCTGCTGTTATCAAAAGGTTGCGGAAAATTGAGAGTTGCTATCTTCCCTTCTTCTTTTCCTGCTTTTCTTTTTAACACCTGTCAACCTCCAAGCAGCACAGCCCGCAGAAGTAACTGTATGTCTGTTCAGTGCTGGGAATGCGGGTGCCATTATTTGAGGACAGCTTTTCAAAGATGGTGTTTCTTCCGTTCTGGCCTCCGAGAGCTCTAGCTTTTCATGTTTCCTTTTTTTAATTGCATCATGCACATGCAGAAGAAAGACAAGGTAGACCAAAGCAGAATTGATATTTTAGAATTATGGTGTTGGTTAACATTATTAAATACCAGAGGATCAAGCAAGTCTGTATTAGAATAAATATATTCAAAATGATTCTTAAGAGACTGGATGGCAAAACTTGACCTCGTGTACTTCAGAAATGCTATCATAAGACACCAGTCCTTGGAGAGGATATAGTACTTCACGAAGTAGTGGGTCAACAGGAAAAAAAAAATCTCTAAATGAGATGGATTAACAGACTGGCTGCCTCCAATGAGCAAAAATATACCTGGGCTTGTGAGGAGGATTCAGGACCAGCTTTGTTTCCTTAGGTTGTATTTCACTCGGAACCAACTCAAAGACGCCCAATAACAATAGCTATATTGTTGTTCGGTGCCATCGAGTCAGCTCTACGCACAGCAACCCAGGGCACAACAGAACAAACCACCACCCAGTCCTGTGCCAGCCTCACAATTGTTCCCCAGTCAATGGAAGGAGCCATCATGTCAATCCATCGCATTGAGGGCCTTTCTCTTTCCCACCCTTCCAGCTACTTTCTAACCATGATGTCTTCCTTCAGGGGCCGTTCTTTCCTGACAACATATCCAAAGTATGTAAGACGAAGTCCTCCCATCCTTGCCTCTAAGGGGCACCCTGGCCTTACTGATTCTAATACAGATCTGTTTGTCTTTTAACAATAACTCTCACATCACTTAACTCCTCAAGATTATTTTAACCCTGTCTATACCTCTCTCTTTCTTCTTATTCAATATTATATCATTTTAAAATTAATCTTATAATTTTTAAAACCAATATATTGAGCTGCTAAATGAAAGGTTGGAGGTTCAAGTTCATTCAGAGTCAACCTGAATGAGAGACATGGTGACCTATGTCTGACAAACCAATCATTGACACCCTTGTGGAGCAGTAAGTAGATGACTCTGACATGAAAGACGTCTCTGTGAGTCTGAATCGACTAGAGATTAACTGGTTATCATTTTCATCCTTTCAACTTGTTGTCATTTTCATGTTAAAATAAGTAATCTTAGATGGACCTTTACATATAACAAATGTGATGATAAGTTTAAGCAACTTGCTTCTAGGACCCCAGTTCATTTATTCACAGGTGTATTCCAAACAAAGCTTACTTAAATATGTATTGCTGATTAGTGAATGGATACTACACTTAGCTTAGTTTCCTTAGGGCGCCTTCAAAATGAGTGCATCCATGAGTAGCTTCCTAGGAGACGTGTTAGACCAGTTAAACGAAAAGACAACGTGTCACTTCAGCAGCTTATGAAGACATTTTTTTTAAAAAAGGGGATTCCAAAGTGGTAATCTTAATAGATTTTTTCTCAAAAATACACAAAATGATCATGGAGCTTATCAGAAGAAGTTTTAAGACAAATCAATATTATTATTATATATATACATATATATTATGTGTGTGTATATGTATATATATGTGGATTGGTTTAACAGTGTGAGAAGGAATATAATGACTAATTAGTCCACACAGCAGTACAGAGGGCTCAGTTCAACTCACTTTGTTGGAACAGTTAATGTACCGGAGGTCCTTCAACTCAAAGCAGACTGCAGTTCCAAGGTCATGGAAGCAAAGGGCAGAGTCTTCCATCAGGCAAGGCAGGCAGCTCACAGGAGGGTGGGGCAGCAACAAACAGCTCAAGAGCTTAATGAAGCATGGCCCAGTGGGATCTGAAATTCAGCCAATGCACAGTGACAGGGTCCACCAGCCTCGAGCAAGTCTGTAAGGAGACTCAAATCCTTGCCACATGATTCATGTGTTGGGTTGGCCCACGGGTACTGTAGCACACAGTTGAGGCAAAGAACTAGCTCAAGTATGATGTACTCCTGGAGAAAAAGTGTTGTGAAAATGTATTGTTTCCCTTGCCAGCTGAAGGCAACCTGCTTCTGGTGGTCCCTAGACACATATTAAGAAGGCATTGGCCAGATTAATAGCTGCATACCAAGTACCAGAAGTACTTGCTCAAGCAACGAAACCAAGCCTACAACCGCAGCTGCAATTGGAGTCACCAATTGAAAAAATTTACAATGATCTACTGTCATTCTAGATGCATCTTTTTGTTTGTTTATTTTTCAGGCCAAATAAGTGATTTAAAAGGGGATGTGGTAGAAATCACTACTCCTGAATCCTTCAAGTCTTTAATGGTGGTATTAATCTCTGTAATCACTCCGGGAATGTGGCATTGTCTTTGGTTCATTTTTTCTTAGAGAATGGTTCTAATAGTGTCCACTTGACCTTTCCTACCAGAATAGCCCTTATTCCACATTTCAGAGATCCAATATGGGGCATCTGACAGTTACTAATTATGACTATTATGGGGAAATAATGACAGGATGGGTTTTTCAAGTCCACCAGACCCATGTGCCTGATCTAAAAATACATTAATAACTTGACCTGCAATTCGCTGACACTGTAATTCAACTACTCATATGATAAGACTCTAGATTTGGTTTTTGACAATAACACTGATTAAAAGAGAGAAGGCTCTCCTTTGTACTACATGCAGAAGCTTTAAGGTCTTCAATTTGACACTGGAGATGTTCTTCTGAGGTTCTGAGATCATCCCTTTCCTGGATCACATTTTCTACTCCTTATCCCAACAAAGCTGCTGAAAAATGTGAAACACACGGTCACCAAGAGCCTCTCCTCTCACCAGTACTTCATCTCTTGGTGGTGATATTGTGGATATTAATTTTGCCACTTGACACCATGGATTATCCTCACGCTTTCAGTAACAGTGCCAGATTTATCCATGCTTCTAGTGGCAGAAGTAGCATTCTCAGTACTGTTTGGCCTAATCAGGAGAACCAATTCAGGAAACCCATGTTTATTATCTTGTTTCTCTAGGACCACTCCTGGTAACAATTATGTTAGGCAGACTTCTCTAGAGAAACAAAAAAGGGACACTTATAAAATATAAATTACATATATGCAGAGAAAAGGAATACAATGGCTAATTAGTCCACACAGCAGTACAAATGGCTCAGTTCAAGTCACTTTCATGGAACAGTCAATAAACTGAAGGTCCGTCAACTCAAGTGGGTTGTAGCATGGAACAGACAGCAACATCTTCCCTCAGTCAGGACAGGCAGTCAGCCTGCAGGCAGCAGAGAGCAGGCTGGGGCAGCAATGGTCCAGAGCCTAGCAAACCAGGCTCTGATAGGATCTGGAACTCAACTGTGATCCACCAGCCTCAAGCTTGGTGAAGCAGGTCTCAAGGAGCCTCAAACACTTGCTACACAAGCCATGGGTTGGCTCGGCCTACAGAGAGCACAGCACATGGTTGAGGTGAAGAGTTAACTCAAGCAGCAGCATGCTGGTCTGACCACAGGGGAGGGACAGAGAAAGGATTCAGGCCACAGGAAGTATTTGTCTTGGTGGCTCCCCAATCAAGCTGCAACCTGATTAAAATCTGCTCACATTTTCCTATAAAGGCCTAGATGGCACATTAACTCTAACTATCACAATTCATAGTGAAAAGGTCAAGAAGTTGTGTGGGTATGTACTTTTTTTGTTCATTACAATTTCTTTTTCCAATGGTAGTGAGTATTACCTATAAGAACTTATTTGGAAAACCTCACCCCAATCACCCAAGACTGCCAATCTCTGAGCTTGTTCCTTGAAAGTTCTTGTTAACTATCTCCAACCTAACCCCCACCCCAAATTAAAAGGAATGGAATTCAATCCCGCTTCAATATTAGAATTTCCACCATCAAAATGTGGTGAAAGTTAGAGAGTAGAATTATTGGGAGAAGGATTACAGACAATAGTATGTATCATCTCTAGAAGTATATAGACCTCGATGAAATGTAGGTTGAGAAAGAATAGCTTCACCATTTGATATTTTGTGTAATATCTTAATTTATGTCACTTCTGGGAAACATCACTAATATTTTCAAAGCAAATGGATTTTTTCCTTAGAGTGCCATGCGTTCCTGATTAAATACTATCACCTGCAATTGTTGAAAGTTGACCAGTTCTGTTTGTTCCTTTCATCTTCTTTTGATGCGTCCTGCATCATTCAAATATTTTAGTATAAAATCCTTCACGACTTTCAAAATGCCATCTGAGACGCCTTTCTTTCTTCCGCTTGCTCATTCGTTCATTCTTTTTTAACTGTCAGCTCATTCGTCTTGGGAAGAACTGTGAGTGTTTTCCCTCTTGGTTTCCAACTCAATATCTTTGCACATTTTGTTATATACCTTGTCTTCTCAAGTTGTCATTCAAAATATTCTGTTCAGTTCTTTTGATAGGTAAGAAGATTAGAGATAAAGGGGATTGTCTCCACCTAATATCTACCATAAACTCAAATAAACTGGCCGTACCATAATAAAGGGGTTTTAAAGGAACCAGGCACAGATTACACACCTATAGGAGCAATTGAAAGCAGGGCATACACAGACTAAGGTCACCCAGGTGCAAGTGAAGGTCAGCTTGGGCACTGCACACTAGTCACCGGAAATGTTATGTCAAACATGTACCTAAGCTTCGGCCACTAAGATTGGCCAAAATCCTCAGCCATGCCCCCACCCCAGGTGGGGATTGGAGGTGATAAATAGCAGAGACTGAGGGCAGGCCTCTCTCTTTCAGGTCCTGTACGTGTGACGTGCATGTGTGCGCCCTTCTCACCCTCTCTGATTCCAGAGCTGGCCTCTGTCCGCAAGTGTCTTTTCAGTCTGGGACTCCTCTTTTTTTCCTCAGCCTCCACTTAGTGGTCATTTTTCCACGTCATTTCTGCTCCCCTGAAGTGGCCATTTTCAGACATGAACTCCTACCTACAGAGTAGGAGATGCTTTTTAGGAATAGTTGTGTCCTATCTGAGACTGTATTACCTGAAACGTCCCTTTCCCGCATGAAAGTTACTTGGAACTACAAAAGTGCTTCAGCTGAAGCGAATTCTTCCAGCACCGAAAAGCAAGAACCAGGAAAACCTTTCCAGAGACCTAACACTTTTACTGAACTGTTTTTGTCACTCATCTTAGTTGCTCAGTGCTAAAAATATGTTTCAGAATCTCTTCTGACATCATTGCATTTTACTTATTTATATATTTATTATATTTTATTGAACTATAACATAACATGCGATTTAGTAGTTCAATCATATTGAGAAACGTTGTAGGATCTGCCCAGTAATCAACTTTAGCCCTTTCCTTCCTTCTGGGACCCACTGATCTTAACTCCCCACTTCCCTTCCCCCCGCCTTCCAGGCCCTCAGGTCATCATTAATCCAGCTACTGTATTCATAACTCCAGTCATCCTGTCTCCCTATCTCATTCATTGCCGTCAAGCCTGTGCCAACTCATAGTGACCCTAAAGGGCAGGGTAGAACTGCCCCTGTGGGTTTTCTTTCTTTCCTTTTTTTTTGCCCCTGTGGGTTTTCAAGAATTACTCTCCATGGGAATAAAAGAATTCTATCACTTTCCCCCTGGAATGGCTCGTGGTTCCATACTGCCAACCTTGCAGACCATAGCCCAACTCGTAACCGCTGTGCCACCCGGGTTACCCAGTTTCCCTATACAGATAAACATACACAATAATGGCAAACAACGACAACCACAAAAAGTTTGACTCTCAGCAAAGTCTTCTCTGAGATCATCAGTGTAGGGAGAGCTTGGAGGTAGTTCGTTATTGCCAGTCTGTTTGGTATTCCAAACTCTTCACTACAGTCACCAATTTTACTCTGAATTAGGAGTGGTGTGTAGCATTATCATTTGCTGAAAATATAATTCACATATCATTACTTATCTTCTTTGATATTAAACTCTTGAGAAGGCGAGGGTGCCAAGTTTCAGCTGGATAGCATGACACTGTTGGCATCCCGCTGTATATTTGCTGTGATGTGTGGGAATGGAACTATAGTATTTTCTAAGTTTGCCAAGCTTAAGTAATTTGTCTGCCACTTGCCTGTCAGTTTCTTGTACTATGGTGGCCTCTGCATTGCTATGATGCTGGAACAAATGTCACCGGTATTTCAAATGTAACTAGGGTCACCCAATGTCAGCAGAGCCTCCAGAATAAAAATAGACTAAGTAGGTGGTGCAGGTTGTCCATTTCTGAGAAATTAGCCACTGAAAATCCTACACATGGTGTCCAAACATTGTCAGACACGGACACTCATGAATTAAAGTAGAACCTTGTGTGAGACAGTGGCAGAAGAAGAAGGAACTTAATAGGTGACTGTGGAAGAGCTGCCTTCTCGAACTCGAGTCTGCCATCCTAACACATGGGGTAAAGCTTGTGTGAGTCAAGCTTTGAGCCCTTCATTTGCTGATGGGGCACGAATGAAAATAAGAGACAGCTTAATAACTGTTCATCTGAACTTGGAATGTACAAAGTATAAATCTAGAAAAATTGGAAGTTGTCAAAAATAAAACAGAATTCATAAGAATTGAGGTAAAGTGGACTTGTTTGGGCTGTTTTGAGTCAGAAAACTATAAGGTGAGCCATGCCAAGAATGACAGAATCAAGAAGAATGGTACTGCATTCATCATGAAAAGGACATGTCAAGATCTACTGTGAAGTACAATGTTGCCTGGGATAGGATCCTATTTGCCTTTATATAAGGAAATCCAGTCAGTATAACTATTATTCAAATGTATAAACCAACCACAGAAGCTTATGATATAGAAATTGAAGAATACAACTATAATTTGTTGTTCACTCAATCAAGATATATTGAAAATTATTGCCAATTGGAATAAAAAGTTGGAAATAAACAGGAAGAAACAGTAGTTATAAAATGTGAACTTGGTGACAGAAATGAAGCTGAGAAAACCTGATAGAATTTTGCAAAACCAATGATGTCTTCATCAAAAAAAATTTTCAACATAAGATATGACAAAAAGGTAACAATTTATAAGTTATCAAGGGTAATATAATTGTGTGAGCCCCCAATAAAATGATTTAAAAAATAAATGAATAGCAACTATCCATGTGGCCTTCTCCATATGAAATACACAGAAAATAAATTGACAGCATCTGTGGGAAGAAACAGTGGTGAAGCTCAATATCAGCAGTTAAAAACAGATGGGGGGAAGGAACAGCCCATCAATTGTAAAATTTCAAACAAATCCGTGAAAGCCAAACTATGACCTTGAGCATATTTTGCCACCTGAATTTTGAGAATACCTTAGGAACAGACTTGATTCATTAAACATTTATGATAAAAGACGTGATGAGCTTTGAGATTACATCTTAAACATCACACATGAAGAAAGTAAACTTTCATTTAACAGTCAGAAAAAAATAATTAAAATTGATATAAGAATAGACTCTGGAATGTGCTTTCTATCTTAGAGTAGCTAAAATAAATGTAAGAAATGACAAAGACAAAGAGCTAAACAGAAAATTTCTTTTTTAAAAATCATTTTATTGGGGGCTCATACAATTCTTATCACAATCCATACATGCATCCATTGGGTTAAGCACATATGCACATTTGTTGCCATCATCATTCTCAAAACATTTGCCTTCTACTTGAGCCCTTAATATTGGCTGCTTATGTTCCCCCTCCCTCCCCACTCCCACCTACTTCATGAACCCTTCAAAATTCATAAATTATTATTTTGTCATATATTACACTGTCTGACATCTCCCCCAGCCCTCTTCTCTGCTGTCCATCCCCCAGGGAGGAAGCTATACGTACATTCTTGTAATCAGTTTCCCCTTTCTACCCCACATTCCCTCCACCCTCCAGGCATCACCAGTTTCACCACTGGTCCTGAAGGAGTTATCTGTCCTGGCTTCCCTGTGTTTCAAGTTGCTATCTGTACCCATGTACATCCTCTGGTCTAGCCAGATTTGTAAGGTAGAATCAGGATAAAGATAGTGGGGAGAGGAAGCATTTAAGAACTAGAGGAAAGTTATATGTTTCATCGTTGCTACCCTGTACCCTGACTAGCTCATCTCCTCCCCACAACCCTTTAGTAAGGGAGTGTCCAGTTAGCTATGGGTGGGCTTTGAGTTTCCACTCTGCACTCACCCACATTTACAATGATATGATTTTTTGTTCATTGATGTTTGATACCTGATCCCTTCAACAGCTCGTGGTCACACAGGCTGGTGTGTTTCTTCCATATGGGCTTTGTTGCTTCTTAATTAGATGGCCACTTGTTTATCTTAGAGACTTTAAGACACCAGATTATATATCTTTTGATAGCCGGGCACCATCAGCTTTCTTCACCACATTTGCTTATGCACACATTTGTCTTCATTGATCATATCAGGAAGGGTGTGCACCCACTGATAAAATTTTTAGCTTTTATGTCTGATACCTGTTCCCTTCTACACCTCATGGTAAGACAGGCTGGTGTGCTTCTTCCATGTGGGCTTTGATGTTTCTCAGCTAGATGGCCGTTCGTTTGTCTTCAAGCCTTTAAGACCCCAGATGTTATATCTTTTGATAGTTGAGCACAGTTAGCTTTCTTCACCACATTTGCTTATGCACACATTTGTCTTCATTGGTCGTGTCAGGAAGGTGGGCATCCACTGATATGATTTTTAGTTCTATGATGTCTGATAACTGGTCCATTCTACACCGCATGGTCAGACAGGCTGTTGTGCTTCTTCCATGTGGGCTTTGATGCTTCTCAGCTAGATGGCCATTTGTTTATCTTCAAGCCTTTAAGACCCCGGTTGCTTCATCTTTTGAAAGCCTAGCACCGTCAGCTTTCTTCACCCCATATGTTTATGGACATATTTTTCTTCAGCAATCGTGTCAGGAAGGTGTGTATCCTGGAATGCCAATTTAATAGAACAATGTGTTCTTGCATTGAGTAAGGGCTTGAGTGGAGGCCCAATGTCCATCTCTGCCTTAATACTAAATCTAAAAATATATGCACATGGATCTGTTTCCCACACTCTTATATAAAAAATATATTTATATATGTATATTCCAGTCTTTAGACTTCTATAAATACCCTTTGTCATCTAGTTCTTTCCTCTATTTCCTTTTACTTTCCTATTGTCCCACTATCATGCTCAGCCTTCATTTGGGTTTCAATATTTTCTCTTGGTTACCTTCCCTTGCTGAATACCTACCAGACCTCTCACACCCTCCTTGCTACTGATTTTGAATCACTTATTGCTCCCTTTCTCTGGGTTGGTCAGCACCACCTCCTGACCCCCTCCTCCCCCTTTCCTATGACTGCCCCTCCCCCCGGGAACCATTGGTCCCATTGTTTTCTCCTCCAAACTATTCATCCAGTATATCTTATCTAGATAGATCTGTAGAGATAATAATATGCCCCAAAAATCAAGCCATATCAAGATAGGCAATGAGTGAGAACACAATGATTACACCATTAAAGGAAACTAATTACTCATAGAAGAATAAATTAATTAAAAGAATAATTTTAAAAGGAAAGAAAACCTACAAATAAATTAAGGTCTGATTTTTGATCTCTAGGCAAGTCCTTCAGTCAGGTCCAATGGGGTACCATGCTCTGGCCCCAGAGTCTATCCTTTATACTCCCTTGGGGGCTCCATGCTCTGCTCCCTCGTTTGCTGTGTCTCACACACTTTTAGTGGTTTGCCTCAGTGTCACAGGGTCAGTCTGGGCCAGTCCCGAAACTGAGTCTCCAGTGTTGTCCCCCTTAGGGTCCTGGGCCATCAAGGGATGGTGTGTCTCGTAGTGGGATCAGCCATATTGTCCACTCTGTCCATTGGCTGTTTAGAGCAGGTATATTGTCCTCCAGGCCTGATGGGCCAAGGTGTGCTCTGCTTTCTCTTCCTCCCCCTTCATTTGCTCCTATTTGCTCTGATCAGTCATGCCCCTCTCTTCTTGCTGAAAATTCACTGCTGTCCTCTCAAGTAAATTCTTCTGGGAGGAGGGGCAGTTGTCCACATAACTGGTATGGGGGCTGAACCCTCAGGCCCCTCCACTGACTCCCCACTCCTTGCCGGCACACTGCATTCGTCTGGCACTGGCCTTATATCTGGTCCCTCTTTCCCTGTGGAGACACAAACAATACACTCCCTTTGGGTGGGTCAGTGCCCTCTTCCCCCATCACACATCTTTTTTTTTTCTTTCCTCTTTCCTCCCTCCACCCCCATTTTAGTTGGTTACCACAGATACCCCTGGATTTGGTCTGGCCCCTGCCATACTACCTGGACCTCACCCCTGGAATGTTTGTATACAGTAGCTTTTCCCCTGTGTACCTTTTGCACTTACCTTTCTGTTCTCTCTTTTATAGAGATATATACAAACTTACCTCTTTAGACTCATGTTATACTTGTCCTTTTGTGCTTGACTTACATAACTTAGCATAATTTCCTCCAGTTCTTCCCATGCAGTAATATGCTTCATGCATTCATCACTGCTTTTTAGCAATGCATAGCATTCCATTGTATGTATATACGACAGTTTTTTAATCCACTCGTCTGTTGATGGGAATTTGGGTTGTTTCCAACTTCTTGCGATTGTGAACTGTGCCACAGTGAACATTGGAGCACAGATGTCTGGATGTGATTTGCTTCTTGCCTCTTCTGGGTGTATGCCCAGTAGGGGGATTGCTGGGTTGTATGGTAACTCAATTTCCATTTGTTTGAGAAATCGCCAAATTGATTTCCGTAGTGGCTGTACATACCTACAGGTCCACCAGCAGTGGATGAGAGTTCCTATCTCACCACAGCTTCTCCAACACTTGTTGCTTTCTAATTTTTTGAATTGGGCTATCTTTGAGGGTGTTAGGTAGTATCTCAGTTGTTCTGATTTGCATTTCTCTATGGCTAATGATCGGGAACATTTTCTTATATGTTTATTGACCATTCGGATTTCAGACTGTGTGAAACTTCTGTTCAGGTCCTTTGCCCACCTCCTCAGTGGACAATTAGTTTATCTCTTATTGTAAGCTTACAAAGTATTGCAGATTTCAGTAATAAGGCCCTTGTCTGATGTGTCTTTGCTAAAGATGGTTTCCCAGTCAGTGGACTCTCTTATTACTCTCTTGGTGAATTCTTTCAATGTCCACAGGTGCCTTATCTTCAGAATTTCCCACTTGTATATTTGTGACTCCTGTGTATTTGTATCCTTCCCTATTTCTGATAGCCTACGTATTCCCTGTGCCAAGGTTCTCAGGTTTGTCCCAATTCCCTCATTAATGGCCCTAATTGTTTGGGGTTTATCTCAAGGTCTGTGATCTACCTTTAGTTTATTCTTGTGCATGGAGTGAGGTAAGGGTCCTGCTTCATTTTTTTGCAGGTAGATATCCATTTTTTCAAGCACCATTTATTGAAGATGGCATCTGTTTCCCATTTGATATTTTTGGGCCCTTATCAAAGATCAGTTGCCTGTATGCTGATGTTTTTATTTCTGGGTCATCAGTTCTTTTTTCATTGGTCTGAATATCTGTCATTATGCCAGTCCCACACTGTTTTGACTACTGTAGCCATATAGTACGTACTACTATCAGGTAGAGCAAGTCCTCCTACTTTGTCCTTCTTCTTGAGGAGTTCTCTGCTAATTCTGGGCTACTTCCCCTTCCATATGAAGTTGATAATCAGCTTTTCCAATTCTTTAAAGAAGGATGGTGGTATTCCTATCAAGATAGCACTGAACTGATATAGTGCCTTGAGCAAAACTGATATCTTTACTATATTCAATCTCCCAATCCACGAGCATGGGATATTCTTCTATTTCTTGAGATCACCCTTGATTTCTTGAAGTAGTGCTTTATAATTTTCCTCATACAAATCTTTCGGTTTTTTAGTCATGTATATCCCTTGGCTATTGTAAAGGATAGTACCTTTTTAATCGTCTCTTCTGTGGTCTTGTCTGATGTGTAGAGCAGTCCAATAGACTTCTGTTTGTTGATTTTGTATTCTGCCACTCTTCCATATTCCTCTGTTGCTTCCAACACCCTGCTTGTGAAATTTAAGGGATCTTCAATATATAGAATCATATTGTCTGCAAATAATTATAATTTCACCTCTTCCTTCCCCAACTGGATACCTTTAATATCTTTCCTTTGTCTTAAGTTGTTAGCTAGGACCTCCAGTATGAGGTTAAGTAGGAGTGGGGACAAGGGGCATCCTTGTCTGGTCCCCTTTTTCAGTGAATTATTTTTGCCTTTTGTCCGTAAACTACCACATTATTTGTTGGTTTTTCATATGTGTTTTGTATAATATTGAGGAATTTTCCTTCTATTCCTATCTTCTTAAGTGTCTTAAACAGGAATGCGTGTTGGATGTTGTCGAATGCTTTTTCTGTGTCTATCGATATTATCATGTGGTTCTTATCATTTTTCCTGCCAATATGGTGAATAATGCTGATGGTGTTTCATATGTTGAACCATCCCTGAATCTATGGTATATATCCCACTTGGTCATGGTGATTTATTTTTTAAATATGCTTTTGTATTCTATTGGCCAGTATTTTGTTAAGGTTTTTTTTGCATTGATATTCATTAAGGATATTGGTCTATAGTTTTCTATTCTTGTGGCATCTTTTCCCGCTTTAGGTATCAAAGTTATACTAGCTTCATGGAAAGAGGTTGGGTGTTTTCTGTCTTTTCCTGTGTCCTGGAAAAGTTTGTATAGTATTGGTGTCAGTTCTTCCCTGAATGCTTGGTAGAATTCTCCTGTGAAGTCATCTGGCACAGGGGATTTTTGTTGGTAATCCCTTGATTATGTTGTCTATTTCTTCCATAGCTATGGGTTTGTTGAGGTTATTGACATTCGTCTGGGATATTCCAGGGAGGGATTGTGTTTCCAAATATTTGTCCATCTCTTCCAAATTGTTGAATTTGTTAGAATTTAGACCTTCATAGTACTTTCATTGGGGTTCGTTTTAATGTCCCCTGTTTCATCCCTCATCTTTGCAAATATCATTTGTTACTTCTTTTTTGGTTAGGTTTGCCAGAGGTCTATCAATTCTGTTAATTCTTTCAAAGAACCAACTTTTAGTGGCATTGATTTTTTCCCATAGTTTTCTTGTTTTCCCTCTCCTGTACCTCGGCTTTGATATTTATTATATCTATTCTCTTGCTATTAGTAGGGTTGTACTGTTTATTCTGCTCTAATTGGTGTACGTTTTGTGTCAGCATATCATCCATGAATCACTCTTCTTTTTACTGTGTGCATTTATTGCTATTAGCCTTCCACTGATAAATGCATTTGCTGTATCCCATAGGTTGTTGTCCGTCATATTTTTGTTCTCATTGTTTTCTAGAAAATTCCTGATATCCTCTCTGATCTGGGTCAATACCCACTCCTTTTGCAATAGGAATTAATTCATCCTTCAATTGTTTACCCTTGTTTTCTTCACTTTCCTCCCATTAATTTCCAGCTTTATGGTACAACAATCAGAGAGAGATGTCTGTATAACCTCTATGTGCTTGAATAACTCAAGTTTGACTTGTGTCCCAGCATGTGGTCTATTTCCAAATATGTGCCATGTGGGCTTGAAAAGAATGTGAATTTTTTTGCATGTGAGTGGAAAGCTCTGAAAATATCTATCAAGTCATTTTGAACAATTGTGCTAGTTAGATCAGTAGCCTCCTTGTTGAATTTCTTTCCCAATGAGCTGTCTTTTTCAGAGAATGGTGTATTCAAGTCACCAACTATAATTGTTGAGCCTGGTATCTCTTTTTTTCATCTTTTGGAGTGTTTGATTTATTAATTTCACAGGCCGCTGTTAGGTGCATATATGTTTATTATGCTCACTGGTTCTTTGTCTATTGTTCCCTTGAGCATTATCTAATGCCCCTCTTTGTCTCTTGTTATGGCCTGTATCTTGAGGTCAATTTGGTCACATATTAAGATCACTACCCCTGCTTTTTTTTTGCATTACCATATGCTTGGTATATTTTTCTCCAGCCTTTAATTCTCAACCTCTTTTTGTTTTGAAATGAGTATTCTGGAGGTCCAGATCGATGGGTTATATTTCCTGAGCCAGTTGTTAGCCTCTGCCTTTTAATGCCTGAGTTTAGGCCATTGATATTCAGTGTTATTTATATCCATCTGTGGACTCTCTGATGTCATCTTGTACCTTTTGTGTTGGATATTTTCCTATCTACCTATATTATCCAGTTGTTTTGTGTGTGGTTTATGTTTTCCTTTTTTCCACTATTGAGCTGATGCTATCCTGGGGGCTTAAACAGAAAATTTCAAACAAACTTTCTGAAATTTAAAGAACCAAGAAAAATTGAAAACCCTGAGCTGATATATGAAAATAGTCATTGAGAAAAATATTGAATAATTCATGAAACAATAAATCAGATAGAAAGAATGCACACAGTTCCTCACTGTCATAAAAAAGAAGTAGTCAAAATTAATCCATTTTAAGACATAGAAGATGATATATTGCCAAAGGAACTGAAGAAAGAAGTTCAAGCTACACTGAAAACATCAATGAAAAATAAGATTTTCAGAACTGATAGACTATCATTTGAAGTCATTCAACAAGCAAATAAAACACTGGAAGCACTCACTGGTCTATACAAGGAATTTTGGAAACCAGCTAGTTGACCAACTTACTAGAAGAGATCTTAATTTGTACTCATTCCAAAGAAATGTCACTGAACAGAATGCTCAAATTATAGAACAATACCATTAATATCACATGTAAATCAAATTTTGCTGAAGGCATCCAACAACAGTACATTGACAAGAAGTTCTCAGCAGTTCAGACCAGATTAAGAAGAGGACATGGAACAAGGATCTCATTTCTCATGTCACACGGGTCTGGCTAAAATCAGTAAGTACCAAAATGTTCAGTTGTGTTTTAATTGACTATACAAAGGCATTTGACTGTGTAGACCATAACAAATTCTGGTAAGATCTTTTGTCCTTGTGTGGAACCTGTACATGGATCAATAAGCCATTGTGCAAATACAACTAAGGAATATTGCATGGTTTAAAATCAGGAAAAAAGTGTGTAAACACTCATCATACTTAGTCAGCTTACTGAACAAATAATCAGAGAAGCTGGTTTGTGTAAAGAATAACTAGACATCAGTGTTGAAAAAAGGCTTAATACGGGTTATTATCTGTCACACCTTGCTTGCTGCAAGTGAAGAGGACTTGAAGCACTTACTGATGAAGATGAAGCAGTGCGCCTTCAGTATGGATTATAACTCAATTGTTAAAATATCAGTGTGTTAGCCCAGGTAGACTAGAGGAACAAATCTAGGGAGACTCAACTGTTTATAAGAAAGAACTTTATATATAAGAGCAATTGAATATTGAGAAAACATCCCAGTCCACCCTAGATCAAGGACAGAAATATATTAGCCCATATATCTGATACCAATTTATAAATTCCTCTTCATGTTCATGAAACATATGCAATGATGCTGAATGCAGGAAGATCACAGGCCAGTTGGTGGAAAGTCTTTTGGACCCATTGGTGGTATAAGTATCTCAGTGCTAGTGTGTGTCTCCACATGACACTCCTAGCTCCAGGGCTCTAGCATAGTTCCATGTGTCTTACCATTAGGAATACCAAGCAGAGAGTCTATGTGTCCCACCTTCATTGAACTATTTATCGCAAATGTGCTTCCAAATGAGGTCATCCAGCTGTGACCTGATGGATAGACCAGACCCCACCCCTTCCTCAAGGTGACAGATTATGTAACTGCCACAATCATAATCCTCACAACTTGACCAATAGGTAACATCATGATACATAGAGAAAATATTGACGTTGTCAAGGATTTTGTCTTATTTGGATACATAATTAATGTTCATGGGTCCAAGAAACCAAAGAAAACTTTGCATTGGGTAAATCCGCTGTGGAATATTTTCTTGAAGTGTTGAAAAGCAAGGATATTATATTGAGGCCTGAGGTGTGTTGGAACTAATCATGGCATTTTCAATTGTCTCACATGAATGTGAAATTTTATCATTGAATAAGGAAGACTGAAGAAGATTTTATTTACTTGAATAATGGTGCCAGGGAAGAATGTTGAAGGTACCATTGATTGCCAAAATTACTAACACACTTTGGAACGTGTACAGTCAGAAGGCTCCTCGGAGGTAAAATTGGCAGCTTTGTCTCATGTACTTTGAACTTGTTGTCAGGAGAGATTAGTCCTTGAAGAGAGATCATGCTTTGCAAAGTAGAGGAGCAGCAAAATAAAGGATGACCCTGTATAAGATACATTGACACAGTGGGTGCAACAATGGGCTCAACAAATAAGAATGATTTTGAGGATGGCCCTGAACCAGGCAGTCTTTTGTTCTATTAAACAAACAGCAGCTGTCAGTTGGAAGTGACCTGAAGCAACTAATTACCACAGAGTGATTAGTTTGTGAAAGATTTGTTCTGAGTTAACTTGGCAAGGTGTCCTCTTTTTCTATCTTTTGATTAGAGAGAACAGATCTTTGTGAGCGTTTATATTATGTCTGCTTTGGGGCATTTTTCATTGCAAGCTTTTTAAACTTTATGTATATAGTATTTCAGGCAAAACTGCAACCCAAGAAACTCACCACTCATAATTCTTTGAGGCACAGGTTTCCTTATATTTCATAAACATTTTATGTTTGCTCTACATTCAGTGTCTAGGAATTTTATTTGGCTTTATAAGAGTAATAGGAAAACTATGTCTATGCTATATTTATGGAGGCAATAATCTAAAATACTTAGAGGAATAACATAATTAAAATAATTTTCATTTATCTTACTATTAATGAATTCATCTGAAAATCTGGTTTATGTCCAAATGTGTTATGGATTACATTTGAGACAATCACCTATATCCTTGTTAAAATTGCACTTTTAAAAATCTGCTTATCAATTTAACTAGTTAAATATGTAATATATATTTATCAGATAATCTTGTTATGTTCCTCCAAATGTTAGATGCAAATTAAATAAATATATTTTATTAGATAAGTATATTTATTGGATAAGTATGTTTATTAAAATTATTGTTAAAATTGTTATAAGGACAAACAGCTTAAGATCATTTTAAATTTACAAACATACTCAATAATCATCACAGTGACTATTGATTGTCATTTATTGAATTTAGCAGTCCAGAAGTGCTGGCATAAAATAGAAAACAAAAAATATCTTCAAACAAGATCAATAGATTTATATCTTGAATCAGCTAGGAAGACAATTGCACACATTTTATAAAATATAGAATGAACATTATTTTCATTTATTAAAATGTATAAAATGTACATTGTATAATATTTGAATAGGTGCTAAATAGTATTGATATAAAACATATTATACTTAGGTTGCATATTGTTAAGTAACAATAAAGTTTTTGAGTTTCACAATAAATCTTCATATTTGAGTTATGAATCATGAAAGATATATGAGGAGGTACCCCCATAAAACAGATAAAAGCTCCTCTGTAGTAAACATTTTCCACACTAGGTGAGCATTGAACAACTCGATCTGAGTTAGTTCATCCAGTGACATCACCTGGGAAGGTTATCTCTGGTCATAGGGAATTTTTTTGTAAAAGCAGTTTCAATTAACATCATTTTATGTGTGTGTGTGTGTGTGTGTGATGGCCAATTTAAGAGAACAGAATCTGGCTGTGAAATTTTGTTTCCTACTCAGGAAAAATACTACAGATGGTGTTTTGATGTTGAACACCACTTACAAGGACAACTCTCTTGAAAATACTGAAGTGTACAATTGGTTTTCTCATTTCAAAAAAGGTGAAATGTTGATTAATGACAAACCTCATTCTGGATGTCTGTCAACTTCCTGAATGGACAAAAATGTTGACAAAATTTGTACACTTTTGCTCAAAGACGCACACTCCAGAAAATTGAAGAGTTGGGCACATTATCTGGACTATCTTTGAGCTTGTTTCAGCAGATTTTAATGGAAGATTTGGGAATGAATGCTTGCTGCAAAGTGTGTTCCACCAGTTCTGAATAACCAGGAAAAAGTGTGTTGAGTGGAATCATGCTTTGGTTTGAGAGAACAGCTTTGAATTGACCCAACCTTTTTTTCAGGGTGAAGAGACATGGTACTATCCTTATGACCCCCAAAGAAAACATCAGTCAAGCCAGTGGAAGGCACCATCAACATGATGCTCATTTGTTTATTTGATGTGAGGGGGATAGTGCATTTGAAGTTCATTCCACCAGGTCAAACAAGTTTTTCATTTAGAAAACAAGTTTTCCAAACAAGTTTTCTCTTTAGAAGTTCTGAAAGTATTGTGTAATGGAGAGTATTTTGAAGGTGATAAGGTTGTTATGTAAGAAAAAATTTAAATACTTAGCTTTGAAAAAATTCCAGTTTTTTAGGTAGTCCTTCCTATGTTACTTTTGTGAGATTTCCAATAACATTAAGAATAGCACAATCAACAAGATGACAGTAATGCACATTGTAACATACATTATTAGAATGGTGGTTTTTAGAAACTTAAAAGTAACGGCTGAATATTCCAATCATTCATTTTAGGATTAGTGAGATAAATAACTTATTACTTGATCACCTGATTAGAATTTGTTGAACTGAATTCAAACTCAGAGCTGTTTCACTATAAATATGGATTTGTGGTCACTAAATTATATATATACATATATATACATATATATATAATAAGTGGCAAGTTTCTATGGGATCAGAATGAATGCAATACATATACACCAAGGTCTTCTACCTTAGTAATAGATAATAGGTGGTTACCTTAGCATTGAAGTAAAGGGATATTTTGGATATATTGGTAATACGTGCTCAACATCATTATTTCAAACTGAGATTTTTCATACAGAGAGGGAAATAATATTTTCCCAGAAGCTAAACAAGATAAAAATAAAAGCATCTGAATTGAACTAGCCTCTTGCATATATTCAAAGCCTTGAGAGTGTCCTCATCCTGGGATGGCAAAATTAATAAGTTTGAAAAAAATTAATAACAGTTTGAATTTTCTTTACTATACTGTTGACTTGAGAATGGATTGAACAAATTTTCAGTGTAATAAATAATATAGCAATAGTTGGTGTTACCTCAAACATTTTCAAATTCAAGTATAAACCACTGTCTGAAAAACAAACAAAGAAATCTTAGTAAATCCCAGAGAGAATGTCAAGGAAGAGAGCAGTCAAGGAAGTCAAATGTCACAGAAGAGTTTAAGCCCGGTAAAGGCTAAAGAGTGTGCAATGGTCATGCTAATAAACTCACCTGTGATCTTATTTAGAAGTTTCAATAGAGTTAGGTCCCGGAGCCAAACTGAAATGTGTTAAGCAGTGACAACAAGGTTAAAAACGTCTGCAAGTAACGTTTGAAAGCTTTATTGTAAAAAGAAAATGATGCATTAGGCCATAGGATTTTCTTAAGGTATTAAAACTTAAACACATGCATGTGCTCAGGAAAAGAAACCAATAGAAAGGGAGAAGATGAACAGTAGAGAGCTTCGAAGATTCATGTACTTGCTGTAAGTCACAGGAAGCATAGCGTTCGGCAGCAAAGAACTAAGAATTTGCTTTGTATTCATGTAGAAGAGTAGCTGTCTGTCTAAGACAAAATAAATATGTCATTATGAAGAGACATTCAGATAAATTTATTCTCAAGTCTGTAAATCAGTGAGCCACATGGCTAAAAACTTCTCTGTGATAGCAATCAAAGATAGCATTTGATCTTGAAAAGATAGTATTAAATGTATGTGGGAACATATTTATTAAAGCTAAGGAGGAGAGTGGGGGCACAATTATAATAAATTTCATGTGTCCTATTGTTTTTTGTATGTCATATCCTTTGGTCCATTTCTTCATCCTTCCAAATGGGAATTTTTAAATCAAAAATATATACTATATCATATAGTTTGCCTTATAATAACTGGTGAGACATTATTGTTAAAGGCAAATATCTATGATTTAGTTATTCTACCTCAAAGTTTTATGGGTCAGCTGGGTCCTCTGGATCTTCTTATGACTCCAAAGCAGATTTTCAGACAGCTCTTCCCATAGTTTTATATGAGTGCATTGAATAATAATCACACAAGTAATATTAAAGAAGCATTTTTCTCCCATTTGCACACATTTTCTGTAATAAAATCTGAATCTCCATTAAGAAAAAAATATGTGATTTAAGACAGGTTTTTTGACTCTTGAACATAACTTGCCAGTAATAATGAGTACATTCAATGGGAATTTTGAAAGTTAGCTAATGAAAGGAAAAATAATGGAGGGGCAAAAGAAGTTGATAAAACCTAGAAAGTGAAAGTACTAGAATTTAGTTATCAATGTTGAATCACCATGAATCAACTGGTGACAGGCAACTACAAATATAATATGGATGAAAAATTAATAGCGGAGAAGAGTGTGTTAGGTAATTAAATTTCAGAAAATTATAAAATAGTCTCAAATATGGCCTGCTTCATAATTTTTGTGGTAGACAATTTGTTAATTGGTCCCAGATATTTCCCATCCCCCTGGATGATCAGTTCTGATATAATCATTCGACTTGCATGTGAGGTGTCTCTAATGACAGGCTGTTAATACACAAAATACAGCAACAGAGATGGGATATCTCATCTCAGAATTGATTACAATAATAATGATTTCCACCTTGGATTGTACTTTTTTGTTCTTTCCCTTTATCTCATCTGATAAAATCAGGCTTTCAGGTTATGACCTAAACCAGGCAGAACTCCAAATGGCAATCAACAGAGATGTCAGTCAAAAGACAGCGAAGAAATGGGGGTGGGAAATATCCATATAAACTTGGAAGCAGACCTTACCAGAGTCAAACCTTGAGGTCATGGCTTCCCCAGAGAGTGATTCAGATGTACCATTATGAGAGACCCTCAGTAAGGTACAGTCAGTTCAATTTTACAGGTTTGTGATTCACAGAAACTTTGTATTCATAAGTACTATTATTTTAGGACACAGTGTTTAGTGCTAATTGTCTATACAGTTATAGAAAACTGAAATAATTGTGGAGAGGTGAATTGGAGTAAAAGAAAAGAAAAAAAACTGATAAGGTAACTGATCAGGATTATATCACTAGAGGTTTGAATAATAGATAAATGGCCATAAAAGTAAAACAAGAACTATTTGTATCCATCTCATAAATGTATTATGGAAACCAATTTAAATATTGAATTTCATGTTCTGTAAATTGATACATAAATCAAGAAATACTGCTGTTGTTGTTGTTGTTGTTGTTGATGTTAGGGGCCAGCAAATTATTTCCAACTGGTAGTGATTCTTGGTATAACAGAATAAAACACCATCAGTTCTTCGCCATCTTTCACAGTTGTTGTTGGGTTTGAGCTGACTCATTTTTGCAGTCACTGTGTTACCCATCAAATTATGTGAGATGAAGTCTTGTCATGCTTGCTTTTAAGGAGCTCTCTGGCTTTCCTTCTACCAGGACAGGGTTGTTCTTTTGGCCTTCCATGGTACTTTCAACATTCTTCGCCAGCACCATTATTTTAAAACATGGATTTTTATTCTTCAGTCTTCATTATTCTATATTTAACCTTCATATGCATATGAGGAAGAAAGATTAATTATAATATATTGTTACCTTTGACAATGTGATATTTAGGGTGCTTTTACTCTACTTCTGAAGTTAAACTCTGAGACAAACAAGAAGTTATTAGGAATATAAAGTTCAAAATATAATCCTCATTATTGTACAGGTTTTGTGACATATTATGAGCTAGATGTGTGGAAACAATATATTTTCAAATACTAGTAATAAGCACCATGTGCAATTAGTCATGGGTAATTCTGGGTCATTTAAATAATAGTAGTCCAACTTTCACATGTACCGGAAGCAAATGGAAATGCCCTGGCTTAGATCAGCCACACATGGACTTCAAAATAACATCCTTGCTTTTCAATTACCTAAAGAGGACTTGTGAGCAGATTTATACAATGTGAGGTGTCTTTTGATCTCTTTACTCTTGCTTCCAAGAGTAGTGGTTGTGGTTCGAAGCAAGACAAAATCCTCGATGGTGATGCAATGTTTTCTCCATTTGTCATAATGTTATCATAATGTTGTTTCAGATGTCAGGATTTTGGTCTTCCGTATATTGAGTTTTAACCTATACTGAAGGCTACAATCCTTGACCTTCACCAGCTAGTTCTTCAAGTCCTCCTCACTCTCAGCAAGCAAGGTTGTGTCACCTGCATAGCTCAAGTTGTTAACATGCTTTTCTCACATGTTGATGTTACACTCATTCTTTTTTATATAATTCAACTTTAGCCAGAGCATAGCTCCACAATCAAGACCAAAAAGAGAAAACACAAACATCTGAAAATCAACCCAAGCCAGTGAAATACTCTGTAGAAAGCATCCTGGAATTCCTGGAAATAGAATTCAGAAGAATGGTGTTTAAATGCCTTCAAAAGATAGAAAGTTTGTGTGAAAAATGGAATGAATTGACAAACTAGAAACCCTATATCAAAGTAATACCAGAAGAAAATAGTATTAGAATGGAAGAAAAGGGAGACCAAATCGATGAACTTAAAGACAACTACTCTGACTACACCCTCGGGCAGTGTGGTGTAGTCTACCTGTGGGTCATGACCCCTGTGGGGGTCGAATGACCCCTTCACAGGGGTTGCCCAATTAATAACTGTAGCAAAATTGGAGTTATGAAGTAGAAGTGAAAATAATTTTATGGTGGGGGGTCACCACAACATGAACTCTATTAATGGGTCACGGTATTAGGAAGGTTGAGAAACAAATGCAATACAGGAATAACAATCAATTTAAAAATCAAAAGAATAGGAAGAAGCCATGCATACTATGTGGGATATTATCAAGAGAAAGGACCTATGTGTCACTAGTATCCTGGTGTAAGAATAACCCCCAAAAAATATCTACAGAGAAAATAGTCTGAGGAATCATGGAAGAAAATTTCCCCAACATCACAAAGGAGGGGAAATAACTATTCAAGATGCTAAGAAACTCCAAACAGGACAGACCCCAGAGGAAACTATCATGGCATATGACAGTCAAATTCTCAAATTTCAAGGAAAAGGAGGAGAGTATCCTAAGCACAGATAGAAAAAGAACAGGCAGCCTCAAAGGAAAACTGATAAAGAAAGGCTCAGCCTTCTACATAGGCAAGAATGCAATGTAATGATTTATAAAATTATGAAATAAAAATACAGTCAACCAAGAATTCTACATCCATCAAAATTATCCATCAAATACCATGGAGAAATAAAAATACTTTCAAAGAAGGAAAAAGGAAAGGAATTTGTAAAAAAATAACAGCATTACCAAAAAGAAAACAAAACAAATGAGATCAGTTTGAACAGAGATTAAACAATAGCAGACAGATCTGAGAGCAATATACAGGATAATACTACTCAGAAGCCAATACAATGAAAGCAATACTCAAAACAACACAGATATAGAGAAAAAATCGGACATACCAATAAACCCATAAAACTATATAAAAATAAAAGCCCACAAACCCCTGATAAACACAGCAAAATAAGAGAAACAAAGCTTCATATACCAATAATGGCATTAAATGTTGACTGGATGACAATGGATTAAATGCAGTGAGCAAGAGACAGAGTTTACAAGGCTGTAACTCTTTATGGGAGTAGTAAGTCTCAACTTTCTCTGATGTAATAGCTGGTGGTTTTGAATTGCTGGCCTTGTAAGTAACAGCCCAAGTCCATGATGCCACTATAATGACATAGTTTATTGCCACTTCTTTCATAGTTTCGAGGCTAGAAGTCCAAATTCACGAGCCTCAGAGGAAATCTTTGTTTCTTGGTTCCTAGTGATCTCCTGGTGTCACGACATCGATCTTTCTCTGCCCCTGCTTACTTTCCTACAACTTATCCATTTTACTGCCATAGGCGAATGACTTACAACTCACCCTACCGTTATATGGCCTTTCAACCTAACAGAGAAAAAAAACTATTCAAATTTCTGAAATACAAAAATATCCAAAAATTACATCAGTAATCTTCAAATCATAGTATGAATAAATCAGTACATATTGATTATTTCTAAGACAATGCATTTTTAACATAACACCTTGAGTCTCATTTGATTATCTTTGGATCTTACTTTATGAAGCCATGCACCAATTCTGCCCCTCCGTTTTTTATGTCTGATATATAGCTTCATCAAATACTAAAGGATTAAAGGTTCCAGCACAAATACATTAATGGGGAAGTCACCTACTCACTGGCATCAATTGAGAAAAAAATGAAGTCCAGGAAATATAGCTTATTTGTGGCAGTTACCTGTAAATATTAAAAAATTCCACATGCAAATATAGAAAGATTTATAACAGCTTACAACAGTGAAGTATATAAACAACATGCAGAGAGATTTGTTATGATAGATAGTCTTTTCCATTTCAATGCCAGGGATGCCATTTAAAATGCACAATTCAGATGGATTCACAAAATATTCATTATTAAATTTACAATGGATGTTGTAGCTTACTACCATGGTGCTAACCACAGTGCTCCTTATGTAGGCCAGGATGCACGATTACTTCTTAAAGTGTTGCCAGTAACTAGTAAATTGCTCAGTTAAAAACTAATTCGGTTGATTATTCTGTTAAAAGGCTTTTTACAGAAAACTTTAATGCATTGCTACCATAAAATAAAAGCTAACATGAGATTATAGGAATAAAATACTTAACTTCAGGATTACCTTTTAAAATAGAGGAAAGAACCAGGAGGCAAAGGATATTTATAGAGAGCTAAATACAGGCTTGTACATATATAAATATCTATCTATCTATATCTATCTATATATGTGTATATCTATATATATAAAGAGGGGAATAGAACTATATGCTCATATTCTATATGTTAAGAATTGAGGTTGCAGATAGACATTCGGCCTCGACTCAAGTGTTTCCTTAACATAAGAACACTTTGCTCCAACAATCCGACATTCCATGATTCTCACCTTCCCGACACGATTGCTGAAGACAAAATGGGTGCATAAGCAAATGTGGTGAAGAAAGCTGATGGTACCCGGCTATCAATGGATATAACATCTGGGGGTCTTAAAGGCATGAAGATAAACAAGCGGCCATCTAGCTCAGGAGCAACAAAGCCCACATGGAAGAAGCATACCAGCCTGTGTGATCATGAGGTATCGAAGGGATCAGGTATCAGGCATCTAAGACCCAGAATAAAACCAAACCCAAGGTGATTGGGGGTGGGGGTGGGGCATGGAGTGGAGACCCAATACCCATCTGTACACAATTAGACATGTATATATCATGAGAGGTGGGGGAAGAGCCTGTCAGGGTGCAGTATAGCACCAATGAAACACACAACTTTCCTCTAGTTTTTTGGTGCTTCCTTCACCCCACTATCATGACCTCACTTCTACTTTACAAATTGGATTAGACCAGAGCATGCACACTGCTACAGATAAGAGCCTGTAATATAGGGAATCCAGAACAGATAAACCCCTCAGGGCCAACAATGAGAATAGAGATACCAGGAGGATTAGAGGAGGGTGTGGGGAGAAGGGGGAACCTATCACAAGGATCAAACTAGAACCCCCTCCCAGGGGTCAAACAATGAAAAATTGGATGAGGGGCAATGGAGGACAATGTAATATATGAAAAAAATAATCTATAATTTATCAAGGGTTCGTGAGGGAGGGCAGACATGGGAGGGAAGGGGAAGATGTGAGTAGCTGATATCAGGGGCTCAAGTGGGAAGAGAATGCTTTGAAAATGATGATGGCGGCATATGTGCAAATGTGCTTCACACTGGAGGAATGTATGGACTATGATGAGATGTAAGAGCCCCCAATAAAAGTATTTTTCTAATTAGCTTTTAAAGTTAAGTAAATCATTGTATTATTACATAAGAATTTGTATTAAACATGAATATTGTCTCCAGAGAATATTGTGTAATAGTAAAAAAACAAAAGAAAAGTGAAATGCAAAACTAAAAATATCAACCATAACCTTGTAAAAATTCATGATATACACAGTATTGTATGTATGAAGTTGAGTATAGTTTGCAAGGAATATTGCATTGTGTGTGTGCTATCAATACAAAAGAACTTCTGTTGTCTGAGGAAGCCCCAGTGAAGTAAACTCCTGTAACAAAAAGCTTGGTTATTAGGACCCACAAGAAGCTCCACGGGAGAAAGCTGTGGCAGTCCGTTTCCATAAAGATTGCAAGCTTGGGCCCTATGAGGCAATTATCTTTTTCTCTGTTGGGTCACTGTGAGCCAGAATCGACTCATAGAAAATGGAGTACCTATGCTATCAATAAATATTTAATAAAGTCGGATCAAATGTCAAAAAGGCACTGATCTAAGATGAACTAAGATAGAGCGAGGAGGCATAGGTTGGAAATTAAAGTATAGCTACTTATGGATAGAAAAACAAACAAACAGACAAATAAATTAGTGTGACACTAAATGTTTTCCTTAAACCTATGCTCCAGGGACGATCAGTACAGATACATCACTTCATCAGTAATGCCCATCAAATTCTAGCACATACCATTTATATCTCTGCCAAATAACAGGGAAGAGATCCTAGTGCCTCCGTCCACTGTTCACCTGATTACCGCACGCATCCTACATGGAAACCATTTTTGCAAGCAGTCTGAACTTGCACTGAAACCCGTTTGGTGCCATAGCACATACTGAGATACCAGTGTAAGTACACACAGCTGGTTTATCTTGTTCATTTGAATGTTACTTCACAGCAGATAGGAAGATATCTTAGCCTGGCCTCCAGGGAATGCACTACGTACCAGCACCAGACTCCACTGTCCCACAAGTACTATGAAGGAATCCTGACCAACAATTTTCATCTAATCTTGAGAAAAATTAATGCCCTTCCACTCCCACTCCCGCATTCCAGTAAGTGTAGGAATACAAATCTAACCACAGCAGCATTCACGATGGGTGAGACCCACAATACCCACCAGTGAGAGTAAGCCACTAAGTTGCTCACTAAGCAACACTAATTACTATAATACAAAAGAAGACAAAAATTCTAACGAGAAAGAAAAGAAATAAAACAGAGAGATAGAGAGAGAGATAGAGATAAACTGGCTGCCCTCAAGTCAATGCTGCCTTCCTGTTACCCCCTGTGAGTGTCCAAGATGGTCACTGTTTCTGGGAGTAGAGAGCTCTTAGTCTTTCTCCTGCGGAGCCTCTGGGGGTTTTAAACTGCAGAACATAAGTATTACAAGCTAGTTCATAACTACTACTGCACCAGGGCTGGAGATAGATATAGATACAGAGATGTAAAGATACATAGAAAGATATATTTTAATCACAGAAATACATATAATCAATTAGGAAATAAATAAATATGTACTGCCTTAGGAACACTGGACCCTTAACAGATTGTTTGCAGGTGATGGCTCAAACAAATGAGAAGAATACAGATGTCAAAGGCTTCCAAAAAACGGTAATAAAAATATCTGCTTTGAAAATGATTAGGGCAAAGAATGTACAGATGTGCTTTATACAATTGATGTATGTATATGTATGGATTGTGATAAGAGTTATATGAGTCCCTAATAAAATGTTTTTAAAATATTTTAAAGAAATTAAAAAAAGAAAATGATAGCAACATATATACAAATGTTTTTGATACAATTGCTGTATGGATTGTTATAAGAGCTGCAAGAGTCCCCAATAAAATGATTGATTAATAAAAAATATCTGATAAAGAAGTCAATGACACATATAGGAGCCTTCCTCCAACAGATCAGGGAAAACACCAAAGACAAAACTCTATAAGAACTCTGGAAAATCATATAAGAATAAACTGGCAAAATAAATATACAAGTAAAAAAACAAACAACAACTAGAAACTATAATACTACCAATAATGTATAGAAAATATACAATTCAATGGAAAAATATTGTGGTAGAATTGAATTAGTGAAAGATAGATCAATATAATAAAGGCTAAATATCTTGATACTATTTTTTATGGAACAATAAATAAAAAGAGCAAAGAAAAATTAACTTTAAGTCAGAATCCATTGTAAGAGAAAAAAAGGCAGTATATAATAATTAAAAGACATAACAATAATAAATATGTACATATTAAATGACAGATCTCCAAAATGTTGTCCGTGTTGGTCTTAGGTATTATAGCATAAATTCTGACTAATAGTAACCCTATGTACAAAAAAAAACGAATACTACTGGATTCAACACCATCCTCACAATTGTTCCTATCCTGAGCCCATTGATACAGCCACCGTGTTCATCCATCTCCTTGAGGGTTGTGTTGGGCCAGAATGGCTAGTTAAACAAATCCAGACACACTCATATATGTATAAAGAAGAGCTTTATATCAAGAAATAATTCTATATATCAAGAAAGCATCCCAGCCTAGTCCAACTCATGTACATAAGCCCAATACCAGTACATAAATCCCTCTTCAGACTCACATAGGCACATGCAATGATGCCAAATGCAGGAAGATCATAGGTTGGTGAGTACAAAATAATGTAAATCCGATGGAAATGGCTCTGGCTGCAATCAGTGTCTGCCAGCAGGAAAGTGAAGGCAGAGATGGCAGTTCCCAGAGTCTTCCTTATGAGAAGGCCACAGTCACAAGAAGTCACCATCAGGCTGTGACCTGATTGACAGGCTGAATACCACTGCTTCACTTTTATTTAACCACCCTATACTTTGATAAATCTTCAAGTTGAGACGAAATCATGTAACTACCACAAGAGTCTTCTCTTTTCTCTGCTGTTGCACTTCACCAAACATGCTGTTCTCCTCTGGGGACTTGTCTCTCCTGACAACATGTTCAAAATATGTAAGAGGAAATCTTGTCATCCTCATCTCTGAGGACCACTGTGGCTCTCCTTCTTCCAAGACATTATATTTTTGTCCTTTTAGCAGTCCAAATACATTAAAAAAATAAAAGGATAAGCAGACAGGCCTAAAATAATAGTATAAAACATTAGTACATAATGCTATATGATGTACAGATGAATTAACAATGAAGATATAGAAGATTTTAAACATGCAATCAACAAAATATACAGAACATACTACTTGTGTTAGACTGGGAAAACTAAGGAAATAAATCCACAGAAAATCATATGATTAAGAGAGAGTTTTATATAAAGGTTAAGTGTACATTAAAAAAGCATCCCAACTCAGTGCTGTCCAAACCTGTAAGTCCATCATTAGCCCATATGTCCAACACAAATCTACAAAGTCCTCTTCAGTCTCACAGAACACACACAATGATACCAACTACAAGAGGAAAGCTCAATTAGTGAGTGTGTAAGCATCTCAGCACTGGTAGGGGTCTCCACAGAGCTACTCTAGTACCCAGGGCTGCATCAGGGTAGGTCCATGTGGTTTCTCCTCAGGGATGTCTCACAGGAAGTGAGCCTTGCCAGTTGAAGCAGGGAACTGCCTAAGGCAGCTGCACCCTGGTCCGACTATCAGAAAGTAAGAGACCCATGAACTAGAAAGGTGAGATTCACTGAGCCATTTATCTCTGCGTCCTTCAGTTAATCCGACATGTGTTTATCAGCCAGGTTGGCACAAAGCAAAGGTGCAGTGCAGCACTAATGAAACATACATCATTCTTCTAGTTCTTTAATGCTCCCCGTCCCAACTATAATGACGCCAGCTCTACCTTACAAATCTGGTTAGCCCAGAGAATGTACACTGCTACAGATGAGCGCTACGGATACAACAAATTCAGGACAGAGAAACTCATCAGGGACAATAATTGGAGTAGTGATCTTGAGGGTAGGGGGAAGGTGTGGGGAGAAGGAGGAGAAAGGGAGACCCAAGCTCAATGATTGACATATAACTGCAGGGAGAGTAACAACAGAAATATGGTTGAAGCTAGACGGGTAATGGTGGAAAATATGAAAATAATAATGATTTGTAATTTCTTAAATGTTCATGAGGGTGGGAGGGAAAACAGAAGAGATGATACCAATGGCTCAAGTAGAAAGAAAATGTTTTGAAAATGATGGCAGCATATGTACAAATGTGCTTGATACAATTGATGTATAGATTGTTCTAAGAGCAATAAGATCTCCCAATGGAAGTATTAATAAAAAATAAATAAATGAACAAATTTAAAGCAAATTATTTTATTAGAATTCATTTTTAAAATATCTTATACATTGTATACCATCTATTTAAAGTGAGCATAACAAATTTCACATTTTATTTTATGATTTACTTAATAATAATTATATCAGAAATATATTTTAAACTACACAGCAAATTGTAAATATCTAGCTGAGAACATTATGAGTATCTTTTGAAATACCATGTATACTTTTTAAGCAATATTAAATACAGGTAAAAATGAATATAGATATTATTAGTCTTCTTAATGATTAACCATTTTATAATATGTAAAAAAGAGACAGACCAATATAATTTACCATTTGATGGAAGAAAATCATACCACTTATGAAGTTATTTGCCTAAACAATTAAACAAGTTTCTTATAAAATACCAATATCTGTCTAATCATTTCTATAAATAATAATGTCAGTTACGTATGACAACCAATTCAAACAACATACTAAAACAACAAAATTATATAAATTTCAATAAGACAATAAAAAGATTAGAAAAAAATGAGTTATAAGAAACGAAGAAGGTAAATGAGAAACTTTCAGATAGGTAAAATTGTTATATGTTTTTCTTCCCATGTTTCCCATAGGTCTAATTAATTGAGTTTTGTGTCAAACAAAGGAACACAATAGACTCTTCCGGAGTGAATTGAGATGGTACAAAAATGTCTGAATATTTAATAATCTAATTATTTTGAAATGTGGATATAATTATGGTGGTGTGGATTTTTAAACAGTAGCCCCCTTTAAGATTTTCTGAATAAAATAAAAGCAAGTGAAGTATATGATTTCTGTATATAGGCATGGTAATGATAATATAATTTTAAATATTTTCTGATAAGTATTGAAGTTCTGTGATCAGTGAAAAAATTAATATTCAGTATTTGCATATGTTGGGGAATTTTCATATTAAGAAATTGAAACTTGTTTCTCAGCACCTCTTTATGTACAAACCTTTGAAAGAGGAGTTTATAAATGTTATCTATATTCTTATTAAGGAGTCCTGGTGGTGCCCTGGTTAAGTGTTGTTCTGAGATCCTCAAGGTCTGCAGTTCGAAACCACCAGTGTCTCAGCAGAAAGACTGGGCCCCTCGTCCTGTAAACACCTGGTCTCAGAAGCCCTCAGGGCCGGTTCCACCCCATTGAATAGGCTTGCTGTGGGTAGGCATGGACTCAATGGCAGTGAGTTTGAGTTTTTATATTCTTTTTCAGTAGTTGATTATCTTAAAATTGATTTGTGTTATATTTCATAAGTAAAGTGTAAAAATTTACATTATCTTTAAAATGTGTGATTAAGAATTTTCACTTGCTATTTTCACTGAGGTTGCTGTAAATAATTGACTTCATTATCTACTAACTACTTTTACTGTTAGTATTGTCCTTTTATTAAAATAGTTATGAATATTAACATGATGAAGTGAGGTGATAAATGGGGAATCAAGCATGATTATTTCTTTAGCCTTATTATCTCCAATTACTGTATCTACAAGAAAAGGGATGTGCTATATATTCAAAATGAGATTAGTCTGAATTTATTATTTCCAATTATGTTAGTATGAAGAGATTGTCAAAACATTCATATGAAGCATAAAGGAAAGCACATTCAAGTTTAAACAAGAGCACCAGTCTATAAAGACTGTGCAGGGCAGATTCTAAAATGAAAGAAGTCCAGTTATTCCAAACTGAACAGATGATTCAAACAAGAATGTTGAGGCAAGTTTTGTAAATAGAAAACATGTAATTAAAGTCAGGGCTTTATCAAAGGCAAGGTTACTTGTGGAAAAAATAATGGCCTGTTTTTTTTCTGGTGAGAAATAAACTTCAGGAAGAAAATTGAAGGTAGGGAAACCAATATAAATCAATGTAAAAGTTTTATAAATGATCTAGTAAAGCCTACATTTATGTAGGAAATGAAAAGTGGTGAGCTATAGGATATGTTTTAGGCATAGCATTTATTTTTTAAAATTGACGATAGAACAGAATAAGAAAATGATGATCTTTGTTGCACCTACTCCTGCTCCGGTAGCTGCAGAAATATTTTTGCCATCCATCAAAATGAAGAAGCTAAAACTAGAACAGACGTTGGAAAAGAAAGTGCGCGATCTACGTGTTTGTTTGTTTGTTTCTTTTTAAAAACAATCATTTTATTGGGGGCTCATACAACTCATCACATTCCGTACATCAATCGAATCAGGCATGTTTGTACACATGCTTCCCTCATTCTTTTCTGGACGCCCTTGGTATTGAGCCCTTGGTATCAGCTTCCCGCCTGCTCCCCTACCCACCCTCATAACTGCCTGGTAGATTGTGCATTGTGATTATTTTCATCTCCCTTCGCCATGTTTTCTGTTGTTCTTCCCCCTGCAGAGGGGTGTGTGGTTATGTGTCCATCATTACAATTAGTTCCACCTTTCTCTGTCCCTCTGGCCTTCTTGCCCCTACCATTCTGGTATCACTGTTTCCCACTTGTTCCTGTATTCTGTGTGTCATGAGCTCCCCTCTCTTCTCTATACCTGTGCACATATTCCAGTCTCGTCTGAATTGAGAAACTGCACTGGGGTCATGGTAGTGGGCGGTGAGGAAGCTTCAAGGAACCAGAGGAACATACTGTGTTTCATTGATGCTTTACTACACCCTGGTGACTCATCCCTTTCCTGTGGCTCCTCTATGGGGAGATTGTTCCACTGTCTACAGATGTGCATTGGTAGCAGCCTGACATGTAGCCCATGATGCCACTGCAAACTTCGAACTCACTGCCCTTGAGTCACGCCTGCTCAGAGTGGCAATACAGGGCAGGGTAGAACCGGCCCTGTGAACTTCTGAGACTCTTTACAGGATTGGAAGTCCTGTCTTTTTTTCTAAGGAGCTGTTGGAAGTTTATAACACCTATAGTAGGAGTGTTTTAATATTTGCTCCAGTCACCTATCTCTATAGTCTCTAATGGATGGATTTTCTTTCATGTTCTGAAGTCTACAAATAAACCACAAACTCTCTCTCTACTAAGAAGGAAGTTTGGTTTCCTTGGAAAGAATTAGTAAAGATCACAAATTAGAGAGTGATCTCAATGTCTAAATTAAAGGGGAAAAAAGATTATTGAAACTAAATAGTTCCTAGTAAAATGCTTAATTAAATATTTTTTCTTTTTACCATATGCATGCAAAGAAGGGATAATACTTTCAGTATATTAAACAGAAAAATCATTATCTTCAGAAGTACCACCTTAGTCTCATGATTTTAATGAAAATAATTTTATATGTACCTTTACCAGTGCTTTCTCATCACACAAAACCTCACATGAATCCCTTTATGTTCTCCCTGAGTCACCCTCAATGGTAAATCAAAACAATAAAGAAATATAAATAAATTAGAGATTGAAAAATGCTTCAGAAGTCATGTTCAGTCCTTAGATCATATCATTAGTGTTTCCCCATTGATTTAGAAAATAATTTACTAAAATAAACACATAGCTTGTTTGTGATGTTATACTCCTACATCCCACAGTGTTAATTGGCTGCCTGTTGAGTCAAAGAAATCGCCACAGAAAGACCTAATATGTCAATTACTATTCAATGAGTAGCATTAAAAAGCCAGTATTTATTTATATACTTGCACCACTTAGCAGTGAAATGTAGTTATTTAATAGAATATCAGTGAGATAAAGATTGGCAAAGCAGGGGCCAATATAATGATCCAATTTTCACAAGGTCTTAGTTAACTCTCTGGTCACCAGCCAGGCACCTTCAGCAAGTAAGACTTTTATACCTCCAGGGTACTGTTTAGTCCACTTAGGAGCAAGTTAATTACTACATGGTGTACGCTGCAGGAATGGAACTGTGATTAATATCAAAGAGTCATCAGAAGTTCAGACTGTATGCTATTCCTTAGGTCTCACACATGAAAGCACTAATTTTCATGGAACCCCAGTAAGCTTAAAGAGTTAATGAAGCACCGTGCTGCCCTGAAAGTCTGATGCCGTTTCAATATTGAGAAAGATTTGGGGTTGACATTGAAATACCTATTGTTGATGGGATAAACAGAAGAGCTGAAAAAAAGGTCTATTCTGATCTAAGCTTAGCATGTCCATCCCATCTTATTTTATATCTGGCTGATCAAGCTCCCGTACAGATTTCAAGATTTCATAATGACATAAGAACTAGAACTGTTATAGCAACTATCAGAAAAAGTATGTGTAATTAATATATCTGCAACCACATGGCTGAGCAACAAACAAGAGACTCTCAAAATTAATGGAGGAGAAATCGGTCAATACTTATTTCTAGTTGGACTCCATGCAGAGAACAGAAATTATTTCGATAAGAAGGATAATGGACCAACCTAACAAGCTACAGGACAATGAAAACTTTGCTGTTAGTTGTGGAATTACTGATGCAGAGAAGCCAAGCTTCACCTTTTCTCTTTTTCTCTTCGTGATAGATGGCACGCAGTGTAGACAGGGCTGTTTTCAGAAGAGCAGTGAAGGAAGTGTCGTCTCCTAACAATCTGGCTGGTGACTGAGGAAGGAAGACAAGAAGATGAATGTGCAAAGTGGCTCTACTGTAGAATGGGTCTCCACAGACCAAAAACCAGCTATTGAAAAACCTGACAGGAAACTCTAAAGGCTGCCATGTAAAACAGTTATAAACTAGGTGGCTTTTAAGAACAGAAACTCATTGTATCGCAGTTTTAAGAGTCTGAATCTGTGTCCACTGTTTTCATTTCTTTTGAGGATCCTCAGAAAGAAGCTGTTCCTAGCCGCTCTCAGAAGTTCCCGTAACTTCAGGCATTTCTTGACTCACAGCTGTGATGTGATTTCACCGTTTCTCTGTCCATGTGCCGCCGATTTTATAGCCTCTCAGATGGAATCAAAGAGATTCCATCAGGTGTTATCCTAATGACACCTTCATTGTCAGCAATTTGAAACCATCAGCTGTGGCATGGGAACAAGGCAAGGTTGTCTGCTCCCTTTAAGAGTTGCAGTCTCTATCCATCATGCTCGAAGGAGAATGAGCAGGTTATTAAACAGAATGCATGGAAGAGAGGATTAGAGGAGATCAAAATGATAAACCTGACCCTACTCATTAAAACCTTGTCAGGGATTCCCACCTCTGATACATGTTGGACGTAATCTAGTTTCAAAATTTTGCTTTTTGTTTTTGTTTTGCATATTGTGGTTTATCTATGACAGATTTTTTCTTTGGGACAGCTCTTCTGAATTTTTGTTAGGTTTATATGAAAGCTAGGATTGATGAACCCATAGAGACAGCAATAGAAAAAGGTTACTGGTGGGGGGGTACAATGGGGGGAGAGGCGGTTAAAGGGAGATGATATCAAGGAGTTAAGAAGAAAGTGAATGTTTTGAAACTGATTGTGGTAGCTGTTGTACAATACTGCTTGATGTGATCGAACTATGAATTATATGATATGTATATTAGCTCCCCAAAAATGGTTTTGAAAAAATTTTTTTAAAAAAGGAGTTACCAACTCACAAACCCATAAGGGCAGTTCTACCCTGTCCTATAGGGTCTCTATGAGTCAGAATTGACCCGATGGCTGTGAGGTTTTTTTGTTTTTTGGTTGTTTGCTTGAATGAACCCTGGTGGCACAATTGTCCAGTGCTCAGCTGCCAGCCAAAATGCCAGTGATGGAATCCAAAAGTCACTGTACGGGAGGCGCTCTGTGAGGCCGTTCTGCTTAGTCTGGGTAGCAACTGTGAATTGGAACTGATGCAATGCAGTAATGGTCGTGAGTCAGAGCCAAATTCAGAGCAATTAACAATATCACTTTTTATTGATAAAGAAGAAAAATATTATTAAAAAAATAAAAGGTCATTCAAACATGAAGAATACTTCATATCAATGTGCTCAATGATTTGTCATCACATACTCATTATCACTAAATTATCACAATATGTCAATTAACCAAACTACTTTATTTTCTATTGCACAAGAAAGCTGGGCTTATGTCTCCATGAGAAATAAAATTTAATATAAACCCAAAGGCCTTCATACCTAATATCTGTGGGTTTTATTTTAGGAGAGTCCTATTCTTTAATTTTAGTTCAGTGCAGGCTTATGTAGGAGATATTTTGTATTTAGTTCCAGAGTGCTACAATTAATTAAATATCACATAAAAATGAGTCACTAATTTCCCTCCTAGTGCATCTAAAGGTTATGCCTATGCTATACTGTAATCTATTAAATGCTCAATAGAATTGTGAAAAGCTTGTAATATTGTGAGAATTATCAAAATAATGACACCAACGCATAAAATGAGCACACACTTTGGAAAGAACACACCAATAAATTTGCTAAATCCAGGTTGGCTACAAACCTTCAACGAGTAAAAAGTGATACATCTGTGAAGTCCAAGGATGGAAACCACCTTGAAAGCAGGTATGCCTATATTTTTTTTATCATAACACTTCTTTCAGTCCCTAAATTCTTCCACTTTTGTTTATCACTGTTAATATTATACATAGATTTTTAAGTAATCGTTTCCTCCGAATTTTATGACCCAGGTATTTTTAAAATCTTTTATTCTGCTGAATATAGATAATCATTTTAGCCACAGTCTTCCTTAATTATAAGTTTTATTTTCCCCAAGATACTGTGATAGATAGTTTTATTGTGACAATGTGGCCAATAGGAACATGTGGGATTAATAAGGTCACAGTTTGACTGGAGGGCAGAGAGAAATGACTCAGCAATACTCCCGTCTCTTTCTCTTCCACTCTGGTGATCGGACCAGTGTGCAGTTGCTAGCTCTCTGCCTCAACTTCTGAGCTACGCTACCTGTGGGACTGCTAACCCCTGGATCATGTCACTTAGAGACTGAGGTTCCTTCAAGACCTGCTTTACCACACTGCTGGGGTATACATGGCTTGAACTTGGGACTGTCGGATCCTGTCATCTTGCTTTGCTTGAGTTCAGTATCCCATCTGGACCTGCCTTGCTAAGCTGCTGAGCTGCTGATTATTGATGAGCCGCCCTGCTGTTTGCTGCCTGAAGTTGGACTGCCTGCATTGCTCTAGGGAAGACTCAGCTCTCTGCTTCCATGACCTTGGACCCAGCAGTCCTAGTGAGTTGAAGGACTTCCAGTACACAAGCTGTTCCACAGAAGTGAGTTGAACTGAGCCCTCTGTACTGCTGTGTGGACTAATCAGCGCTTACATTCCTTCATGCTCTATCATTCTATCTACAATCATAAGTGTCCTGGTTTTGTTTCTCTGGAGAACCCTGTCTAATACAGATACAATGTCCCTCATACCTGAATTTGGTGTTACTACTACAATAGTTAAGTTCTCTTTTACCTACATTGCTGAATCTGTACTGGCAATCTCATAACTGATCATTGTCATTAAAGATTCAGAGACTCTTTCATCAGTAATCCTTCTGCAGTTTTCCCATGTTTTTGGCTGCCCTGTAAAACGTTTATTGGGAGCTTTTGTTTTCTGTCTCTCACACTCCCTTCAGTCATCAGGGAAATTCAACAGCCCATAAACCTTATCTGCCTCTGAAAACACCTCTGCTTCTTTCTTTCTGTGCGACCCCCGGGAAAGATGCATTCTGTGTCCTCTTCTTCTTTTTGCATTGTTTGCTTTGACTTTTTAACTCGAAGGCTAATCACATCTTTTCCAGCTTGGGGTCACAGTGAAGTCTGATTCATTTTAAAGATGGCATGCACACATTATTTCAACCTCAATTATACGGTCTATATGAATATTTGCAATTCTACAAGAAAAGAGGCATGATGTTGCATAATTCATCTCAATGAAGATTTGTAATATGTGTCTAGACATAATAAAACATTTTGTAGGTTTGTTTAATGAATGCATAAATAGAAAGGTTAATTTTAAGGCAGTTATTGCACAAAGAAAAAGAGCACCAACCTGAATCTATGCCTTAATAAAAATACAGATTTTCTTTATGTAGATTAAATAAAATTAATGAGAAATAATAGCTTTCATTAAAAACACTAAACTTTACAATAATCAGCATTTGATGAATTGTTCATGCCCCCTGCTTCCTATTGCTTTCCTTGTCTTTGTCTTCAAAGAGGGACACTTACATTATTTAGTTTGCCATGGCATTTCAATGTAGATCATTACATGATCAGAGTGATTGTTAAGTTTTTAAATATTTTATTTAAAAAGAGAGAAAAAGAATTGAAACTTCATATATAATAGTTTTGTCTTTTTTTTAACCTTGTAAATTTTGTATGTTAGTGGCTGTTCTGATTATCAATGTGTTGGTGTTGCTGCTGTCAAAGCCATGTTCATATGTGCCACTTGGGGGCTGTCAAAGTCATTTGCATTGTATGCACATGTTACTATATCAGCAGGTCCACCTAGACAAGATAGGCTGGACAAACAATGAGAGAAGAAAATAACGGAGGTAGGGGAAGGGAGGAGGTGTCGGCAACACAGGGACAAGGGAACAGCGAGTGGTTGAAAACCAGAGGAGGGAAGGGAGGGGAGGACTGGTAGGGAGTGACCAAGGGCAAGGTAACTGAGAGGAATTACTGAAACTAGAATGAAGGTTGAACATGGTAGTGGGACGGGAGGAAAGCGAAAGGAAATAGAGGAAAGGAGTAGGAGGCAAAGTGCATACAGAGAATCCTAAATACAGACATGTACATATGTAAATATATTTATGATTATGGGGGCAATAGACTTATGTGCATATATTTATAGATTCAGTAGTAGGGTAGCAGATGGACATTGGGCCTCCTCATGCATACTCCCCCAAAACAATAGCACCTCACCCTGCTAAACGGTCATTGCATGATACCCACCTACCCGACATGATCACTGAAAACAGACATGTGTGTAAGCAAATGTGGTGAAGAAAGCTGATGGTGCCCCGCTATCAAAAAGATATAGCATCTGGGGTCTTAAAGGCTTGAAGGCAAACAAGCGGCCATCTAGCTCAGAAGCAATAAAGCCCACAGAGAAGCACACAGCCTAAACGAATAGAAGGTGTTGAATGGACCATGTAGCAGACACCAAGGAACAAAAACAATCATTGGGTGATCACCTTCATCACATAAACGCTGAAGATGAAGGTGTGCATAAGCAAGGGTGGTAAAGAAGGCTGTTGGTGGCCAGCTACTGAGAGATATAGCGTCTGGGGACTTAAAGGCTTGGAAGCAAACAAGCGGCCATCTAGCCCAGAAGCAACCAAGCCCACACGGAAGCAGCACACCAACATAGGTGATCGTGAAGGGCAGAGGAGACCAGGTGTCAAACAACCAAGGCCAGGGGGTGGTGGGAATCACATCACCGTGAATGGGGGGAGTGCGTGATGGGGACCCAATGCCCATCTGTAGACAACTGGACATCCCTTGCAGAGGGATAGTGGGGAGGAGATGAGTCAGGGTTCAGTGTAGCAACAATGAAACTCAAAACCTTCCTCTAGTTCCTGAATGCTCCCTTCCCTCCCAATTATTATGAACCCAATTCTACCTTGCGGACCTGGTTATACCAGAAGATGTACAGTGGTGCACTAGGGATCTGGAAACACAAGGAATCTAGGATGGACGAACCCCTCAACACCAGCGGTGGGAGTGGTGACACCAGGAGGGAAGGGGGTGTAGAAAGAGAGAACCGATCTTGGAGATCTATGTGTAACCTCCTCTCTGGGAGATGGGCAATGGGAAGGTGGGTGAGGGGAGACACCGGGCAGTGTAAGATAAGATAAAATAATTACTTATGAACTATTAAGGGACCGGGGGGAGCGGGGAGAGAGGGGGACGGGGAAAAAAAGGAAACCGAGCGGATTTCAGGAACCCAAGTGGAAGGTGAATTATGAGAATGACGAGTGCAACGAATGTATAAGGGTGCTTTGCTCAATTGATGTATGTATGGATTGTGATAAGAGTTGTATGAGCCCCAATAAAAAGATTTATTAATTTAAAAAAGAACTAAAATAAGTAAATAATAAAGAGATATGCCTTATCATTACAAAATTGAGTCAGCTTTTCATGTCCTCCAATGATAGTAGAGAAAGTTAAATTGTATTATTTAAATTTTACTAAAACACAACAGATTTTTTGAAGTACTGATTTACTGTCCTATATAAGAAATTATAGTTAATTTTTGAATTTGCATGTGATTTAAATATAACTATGAACAAACCTCAATATATTCCATAAAAAGATTTATATCTGGCATTGTACTAAAGCTTTCTTCACTATGCACATATAAACCTGTCGTTTTAAATATGAAATAGTATTAATGTGCTCAACATGTACATCATTGAAGTTCTGAAATAATATAGCTGGTAAGTAAAAGTGATAAAGATTTTAGTAGTTTCCAAGAGAAGAGTTCACTGAAAACATTTAGATCCCATGGTATATTTCATTAATATCTTATCAAATATTAAATGTAAATTCATATGTTTGGTTTTGAACTATAAAGATGAAAAATGGCATAACAATTCAGTTAAATTTCCAATGAATGGTTAGAACATAAGTTATTAAAATGGCATTAATGGAGTGAATTATGTCTCTCAAAGATAATATGTTGTAAATGATAAGCTTTTTCCCATTATTATCATCCCATTTGGAAATGGGATGTTTTTATTATGTTAATTAAGCAATATTAGTGTACTGTATGCCCTAAGTTGCTTTTATTTAAGATATTAAGGAGAATATACAAGCAAGCAAACAAACAGAGAAGGGGAAGAGAGATGCCAAGCCACACTCTGATTGCTCAGGAGAAGCTCAGAGAGACTAGGATCTTGCTCCAGAGCCAAAAGAAAGAGAAATTCTACCTCGGAGACTGTATTATGAATTCAGACTCAAAACAGAAGGAATGCAGAGTCACTCTACCTGAAAGAACTGGATGTTAGTCCAACATTTCAGGAGGTAACAGATGGCCAAGGATCAATGGTATTAAAGGAAGACATCCACATTAAGTTGTGCAGAAGGCCTTGGTGAAAACCAAGGTTACAGGAACTGACAGAATCTTGCCTGTGATGCTATAGAAAATGGATGCAATGCTGAAAGTGTTCACAGTTTATTTAAGAAATTTGAAGGATGGCTAACCCATAGGAGATCTAAAGACATGTAATCCAAAAACCTGTGGGAAATCTATAATGTTGTACTTCATATCACACTTTATAAAATATCACTGAAGATAACCCCAAAAGAGTTGCGGCAGCACATTGAGAAGGAATTGCCAAAGTTTCCACGTGCATGCAGGAGAGGACACGAATGAAGGGTAACCTTGGTGCTTTCAGCTGTTGGCAGAGATGATGAGGAAGCTATTTACCCGTGACTATGCAAAAATATTCAACTGCATTCATAAGTTCATAAACTTAGTTAAACTACTACCTCCTTTACATAAACAAAAATTCTCTACAATTAAAATGTTTGGTACTGTAGTTCATAATTCAGGACAAAGTATAGGTATCTTCTCCACTCCCACCCTAACCATTCCAGTGCCACCTCAGGGAACCGTAAACTCTGGGGATGTTATAACAAACCATGGGTAGCATTGAGGATCAGGAGAAATCCAGAGCTCTAAATTGCACCTGTGCTGTACCTGTGCACAGACTAAGAAGCAGTGTTTCCAACCAAGCAATTGGAAGCTCCATAATTTAGACTCAGAAAAGAAGCGAAGTAGAGTTGTTTCTTTTCACCATACTTATTCATTCTGAACATGTGTAACTAATCTTAGAGAAGCAGAAGATAATTAAGAAGAATGCAACATCAGATTTGGAGTAGGACTCATTAACAATTTGCAATATGAAGAAGGCACAATTTTATTTGCTGAAAGTAGAGGGCATTTGAAACACTTCTGCTGAAGAGCAGAGACTGCAACCTTTAGTGTGGATTACTTAGCCCTTGGGGAAGGACACCAGGTTTGGTAAAGCAGAGATTGAGCAAAACAGTCGAGTACCCCTAACCTGATGTTTGGACACTGTGACTACAATAGATTACAATGGGAGGACAGCTGTGAGGTGGGCCAAGGACTGGGCAGCATCTTGTTTTGTTGTGTATAAGGTTGGTATGAGTTGAAACTGACCGGATGACACCCCACAAGAACTATAAGACTTTGAAAACATAAATTCCAATTTATTAAAGCCGCTCACTAGTGACAGTTCTGCTACAACCCTACTACATAATTAAGGAAGATGGGAGGAGATGAAAGAATGGAAAAAGTTATGAAAAAGAAGAAACTGCAGAACTTTGATCTTATGGCACTAATTATGTACTAAAACTATGTATATTTAGACCATTGATCCTTTTTTAAAAATTAAAAATATAACATAGAGAAGTTAGATGAGGATTATGTCACAACTAAAAATAACTTATTTTAATTTATAAAGCCACCCAAAACTGACACTGTGATTGTTTACTTTCATTGCTTAATTTAATATAGATTTTATTTTAACGTGAATTTGCATATATTTTGGTTTCTTGAAAACTTCATCTTCTAGCAGCATTGCTATTTAAACATATTTGAAACTGACTTCTACACAAATATAACCAGGTAACCTTTGATAGTTTAAGCAAATTAATTTTTAATGTCATTTATATTTGAAAGGCATTCAAAATATTATACTATTAAATATTTAACAGCATTATTACCCCCCAAAATTAAGTAACTCAAGTCCAGACCCTAGAGGCTCAGAGATTGCTACTTACAGACTCTTGTAACACCTAACAGGTCCATTGAGATTTATAATTTTTCATAATTTAATAATGTGGTTTAAGTTGTTGCTAACACTGCAAAAATATAGTGTAATAGCACAGATGTGACTGTTAATTAAAAAGTCTCCTGTGAGAGCAAGTGAGTTTCTGGGTGATGTTTTGAGTAAGATTATGCCATTTAGAAAATTCTGAATACACAATATTCTGAATTTATAAACACAATATGCCTAAGAGACCACTTTTAAAAAAATCTCTAACTAACGTATCAGGGTTAGAGAACTGAAGGTAATTTACGCATTAGGTTGAGTGTTTTTATATTTCCTTTAAGTGAGCCATATTGTTGCCAATGTCAAGATTTATCTTCAGTTATTGACAATAAAGCATAATAATAATAGTAAAATAGGAAAAATGTGTTGTCATCAGATTGTCTTTATATTAATTATAAATAGTGATATTCAAAATTATTGAAACTTATCCAAACAAGAGTTATTAAATAACTTACTACAGTTTATGCACCTAGAATAGAAGAGATAGATCAAAAGATAATTGCACTGGGTACATCTGCTGCGCGAGACACCTTTCCAGTATCGAAAAGCAATGATGTGACCTGGAGGATTAAGGTGTACCTGACTCAACAGCATTGCATTCATGAGAAAGTTGGACATTGGACAAGGAAGACTAAATAAGAATCAAATTTTTGATTTGTGGTCCTAGAAAAGAATGTTGAAAGTACCAATGACTGCAAAAAAACAAAACAATTTTGACTTGGAAGAAGTACAGCCAGAGAGCGCCTTAGAAACAAGGGTGACAAGAATAGTCTTACATACTTTGGACATGTTGTCAGGAGAGACAGACCCTGGATAAGGACATAATGCTTGGTTAAGAAGGACATAGAAAAAGAAGACCTCAACGAGATGGATTGACACCGTGATTGCGAGAATGGTTTTAAGAATAGGAGCAATTGTGAGGGTCACTCAGGACAGCACACTGTTTCATTGTGTTGTGCATGAGTCTGAACCGACTAGATGACACCTAACATCAATAATGACAAATATAAGAAATATCACTATACAATTAAAATAATTAGAAAACTATGATGAAAATATAACCAATTCAATTATGAACTGGTATTCAGACATTTCATTCTTTTTTCTTTAAATCATCTTATTGGGGGCTCATACAACTCTTACAACAATCCATATAGACATCAATTGTGTGTCAAACACATTTGTACATTTGTTGCCCTCATCATTCTCAAAACATTTGCTTTCTACTTAAGCCCTTGGTATTAGCTCCTCATTTTTCCCCTCTCTCCCCGCTCCACTCTCACTCATGAACCCTTGATGATTTATAAATTATTATTATTTTGGATATTTAATTCTTGATTTATCACAAAATTATACTACTAAAATATCTGAATATCTGATTTAAATCACAGTGACTCTTATGCAACCTACATGAACTAAGAAATACATAAATCAGTTTGTATGTAAGAGAAAAAGATGATTGCTGATGGTAAATGAGGATAGGAAAATTTTACATTAACTTGGTTATAGTTAAGGTGAGGCTTCAACTTGGGTTGAGTCAGAATTCTCTGTATTTTGGCAATAAGCAACTAGAAACCTCCTCCATCCTGACCTAGCCCAATGCAACTACAGCTAATCAATTTTACGTTCTCATAATTGGATAAGGCTAGGCTGGAAAATCACTTCCTTACTCAGGTTACAACCTGATGCATTTAATTCCCTTAGAATGTAGACTGCTTCCAATATCAGTGGAAGTTGTGGCACAAGTTGAGAGACTTAGCTTTGGATCAGAACGCAAAGGAAAGGAAATCTCCACAGCTGCAGCAGTGGATACCATCATGATAAATGGAGAACAGGTTGAAATTATCCAGGATTTTTTTTCTAGATTGAGTTCCAAAATCAATTCCCATGGAAGCAGCAGTAAGAGATTAAAAGCCATGTTACCTGAGTAAATCTACTGCAAAAGACCTCTGTAGACTACTGAAAAGCAAGGATGTTACTTTGAAGACTATGGTACATCTGACCTAAGCCATGAAACTTTCAATTTTCTTAAATGCATGTGAAAATTGGACATTTGGAGAGGGGCGGGTCTACCCAGAAAACACAGGAGCAAACTAAGAGGGAGAGAGAGAGAGAGAAAGAGAGAGAGAGAGAGAGAGAGAGAGAGAGAGAGAGAGAGAGAACAGCATCCTAGCCCACCAATCCCTGAGGACGATATTCCTGCTCCAGGCAGCCAGATCACACAGAGGACGATAAGGCCAGCCACACTATGAGACATGATCTCCCCTCACTGACTCATAGCGCTGCAGAGGACAGCACTGGAGACAAGTATGGGAATTGTACCCGGTTTCACACACACCACTGGGCAAAATACATGGGGGCTGTAACAGAGCAACAAGGGGAGGAAAACAAAGTCAGAGGGATCCAGAAAATAGACTTTAGACTCTCCAGGCAGGGCTTGGCACCTCATCAGACTTGATAAAAAAAACATTCATAAGCATCAACAGACAGACCTAGAACTATTTATAGGCTTTTCTCCCCTCATGTTTATCTATATAAGATAGGCACAATAAACAACCCCAAGAAGAAAACAATGGGACCGACAGTTTCTGGGTGACCTAGAGCAGGAGGAGGTAGGAGAAAGGAAGGGTGTGGGGTGGGCAACAAATCCAAGGACAAGGGAGCAACAAGTGATCTAAAATCTATGGCAAGGAGGGTATAGATTGCCTGGTGGGATTTGATCAAGTGCAATGTAGCTGAGGGGAAATACTGAGAGCTGAATTAGGTCAAAAATGTAGTGGGACAAGAGGAAAGTAAAAAGAAATAGAGGAAAGAACTAGGAGCCAAAAGATCTATAGAGGTATAAATATAGGCATGTATATATGTAAATATATTAATATATAATGATAGGGATATAGGTCTATGTACATATAATTATATGTTAAGTATTAAGGTAGTAGACAGATATTGGGTCTCTACTCAAGTCTTCCCTCAATGCAAGATCACTTTGTTCTAATAACCTGTCATTCTTTGATGCTCACCTGACTGACACATTGCGGAAGACAAAATGGAATTTAAGCTAATGTGGTGGAGAAAGCAGAAAGTGCCTGGCTATTAAAAGATACAGCATCTGAGGTCTTAAAGGCTTGAAGCTAAACAAATGGCCATCCAGCAGTGCAGCAACAAGCCCACATGGAAGAAGCACACCAGCCAGTGCGATCATGAGGTGTCATTGGAACCAGGTAACAGGTATCAGAGGATTTATAACTAACAACAAAAAGATAAAAATGTGTTGGTGAGAATGACTGGGATTGGAGTGGAGACCCAAAGCACATTTATAAACAATGGAACATTTCCCCCACATAGGGATCATAGGGAAGGGATGAGTCAATCAGGGTGCAGTAGAGCACCAAAGGATCAGACAATATACCCCTGATTCTTTGAGGATACCTTATCTCCCCACTATTATGACGCCAGTGCTGATTTCTACTCTGGACTGGACCAGAGCATGTACATAGGTCTAGGCAAAAGATAAAAGCCACGGCAGATGGAACCCAGGAACAGACATGGGGATAGAAATACTAAAGGGGTAGGGAGAAGGGGGAACAAAGGTGGGGAAGAAGGGGTGACAGATCACAATGAATGGCACATAATCACACACCCCTCAAGGGGGAAGGACAACAGAAACCAGAGGGGGAAGGGAGACAGCTATCAGTGTGAGATATAAAAGCAATAACAATCTATAATCTATCAAGAGGACACAAGGGTCAGGGGGCAAAGGAGGGGGAAAAAGGGAGGTGATCCCAAGGACTTAATAGAAAGTAAATGTGTAGAAAAGAACGATGCCAAGGTATGTTCTATTATGTCTGATGCAATTGATGTATGGATTGTAAGAAGAGTTGTAAGAGCCCCGGATAAAATGACCTTCATAAAAAGAAAAGAAAGTGAAAATCCTTATAAATGGATCAATACATAGTACATCATGATACTGGGAGAAAAGATTGAAGTTATCAAAGATATTGTCTCTCTTGTAGCCACAATTCACTTTTTTGAGGATTTTCATTTGTTGGAAAAATGAACAGAATGAAGACTCAGTCGGAAATAGTCATTAACATTTGGATGTATAATGTATGGAATGCAAATTCAAGAAAATTATAAGTCAAAATATGAAAGAAATACTCGAAGACTGACATTAAAGGCATCTTGTGATTTCTGTTAGGTGCCATCATAACTATGCCAACTCCTAGAGATCCCGTGCACATCACAATGAAGCATTGCCTGCTTCTATCTTATTCTCACAGTGCACGTGTTTGATTGAGCTCATTGCTGCAGCCACTGTGTCAATGCCTGCCATAAACATCCTCAACATTTTTGGTATGCCTTTACTCTCAAAAGTAAATTTTTAAATAATAAATCATTTCATTGGGGGCTTGTACAACAATCACAATCCACACATACATCCATTGTGCCAAGCACTTTTGTACATGTATTTCCCTCATCATTCTCAAAACATTTGTTTTTTACTGAGCCCTTGGTATCAGTTCTTCATTTTTTTCTACTCCCTACCTGCTCGCCCCTCCCTATAAACCCTTGATAGTTTATAAATTATTATTATTTTGCCATCTCTTATACTGTCCAATATCCCCCATCACCCACTTCTCTGCTGTACATCCCCCAGGGAAGAGCTTATATATACGTCCTTCTAATCTGTTCTCTCTTTCTCCCTCACCTTCCCTCTACCCTCCTGATATCACCACTCTCACCACTGATCCTGAGGGGTTCATATGTCCTGGATTCCCTGAGTTTCCAGTTCCTATCCATACCCATGTACATCCTCTGGTCCAGCCAGATTTGAAAGGTAGAATTGGGATCACGATAGTGAGGGGAAGGAAGCATTCAAGAACTAGAAGAAAATTGTGTGTTCCATCATTGCTACACTGCCCCTGACTGACTCGTCTCCTCTCCACAACCCTTCTGTAAGGGCATGTTCAATTGCCCACAGATGGGCTCTGGGTCCCCACTCTGCACTCCCCCTCATTCACAATGCTATGGTTTTTTTGGGGGGGGGTTGGTCCTTGATGCCTGATACCTTGTTCTTCCGACACCTCATGATTTCACAGGCTGGTGTGCTTCTTCCATGTGGGCTTTGTTGTTTCTTAGAAGCCGCTTGTTTACTTCAAGCCCATAGGACCCTGGACTCTACATCTTTTGATAGCCAGGCACCATCAGCTTTCTTCAGCACATTTGCTTATGCACCCATTTTGTCTTCAGCGATGGTGTCAGGATAAGCTGGTGTGCTTCTTCTATGTCTGCTTTGTTGTTTTTCAGAAAGTAAATATCTCAAAAGTAAATTTTGAACATAATATCTCTCCTCTGTATTATTGAGTAGAAATAAACATGTTGGGCCCTTTTGAATTGGACAATGATATGATATACTATCCCTTGAATAAAAAATATTAAAGGGAAACTTCATTAAATTAATTGTCAAAGGCACATTTCAAAATGAACCTGGGCCTACAATACTGTCCATGATAGTATGATATTCATATGCCTATATGAAATATAATTTGGTATGATTATTATTCAAATTTATGAACCAAACATAAAGAGAAGATGAAGAATTTGAACATCCACTGGAAGGTCTGCAATTGTTGAGAGATGAAGTCAAGATACATTGCTAATTATTGGTGATTGGAATGTGAAAGTTACAGAGAAGAAGAGTTAGCAGTTGGAAAAAAAGGCCTTGGTAGACAGAAGTGATGTCCAAGATTACTTAAAAGATTTTAGCAAGGCCAATGATGATTTCTTTGGAAATATCTTTTCAACAACGTAAATGCAACTCTACATGTGAATCTTGGTGGATGGAACATACAGGAATCAAATTGATTAGACCTTTGGAAAAAGGCCATGGAGACACTCCATATCACCACACAGAACAAGGCCAGGGCCTGCCTACAGAAGATCCAACAACTCTGTCTCTGTAAGTTCAACATGAAAGTGTAGAAAAATTAAACCACGCCATGAGAGTTAGAGAACAACTTTGGATGTATTTTACTTCAGTTTAGAGAGCATTTCAAGAATATATTCCATGCATTGAATAATAATGATAATCAGACATATTCTTTGTTAATGTCAACATCATAATACATTGTACATGAAGAAAATAAAAGGCCGTTAAAATACAGGAAACAAATGAAATATTCAGAGTGGTGTAGGAAGGGTCCCTGAAACTTTTTCTTGAACAGAGAATGGGTAAAGTGATTTTTTAAAATGAAGTAGATGGGCTTCTGGCAAAATTTTAGAGTGTGATTCATGAAGACAAAGTCGGATAATTGAACTCAATGTGTGTAGACTTGGAGTTAGAAAAACTATAGGGAATAAAATCCTTCATATGTTTTATCCTAAAAGAACTGCATTTGCTCGATTCCAGTCTCCAGACTCTGGATGCAATCTTGAAAGTTTCTATTAACATAATATTGAACAATAGAGGAAATGTCCATGAAAGGTGATCCCAAATAATGTGGATATTAGCAAACAATATTACTACTATCACAGATAAGCGACATTTTGCCATTGATGGTTCAAAAATAATAGGAACTGCCAGAAATCCAAGTCAGATATCAGAAAGGATGTGGAACAAGGACTGTCATTGCTGATGTAATGGGTCTTGCTGATGTAATATGGATCTTGACTCAAAACAGAAAATATCAGAAAAATGTGTTTCTGTGTGTGGCCATGGAAAGACAGTTAGCTCTGTTATAACCAGTGATGCCCTACAGATCTTTGAATGTATATTTAGCTTCATTCAGAGCAGCTCTGGCTCCTATTATTTTCTGCTGGAGTCAAAGTCTGCCCCAACAAGGAATCTGGTTGCGATGTCATGCATGCCCTCTTGTTATTTCTGTGGACCATGACAGAACTATTCTGAACCAGTTCAATGATCTGTTTATTAGAGGAAGCAAGGTTAGAGACAGAGAATGAGATGTGACAACTGAAGCATTGTTCAGCGAGCTGCAAGAAAAGGATGATGAGAGAAGGAATTCAGGTAACGTGAAGAGAACAAAATCTATTCTAGAATTTCTACAGGAAGCACCACTCTGCTAACCTATTTTTGATTTCTGATATCCAAAATATTGAAATAATAGATTTGTGTTGTTTTGAAGCATCAATTTTATAATAATTTATTACAGAAGTAACAGGAATCTACTATACCGATTACATTCAGATGGAACCAGTCACACCTAGGATATAATTTTTAGTTTAATGCTCATATCACTTAAAAATATTCAGCATATAATTTAAATTAAATAAATACATTAAACTATCAAGTAGATTAAGCAGTTTAGAAAGATTCAGGAATCCTTTAAGTTTTACTATAAGTGAACTGAACAATTAATCCTTTCAGATTAATTCTGCTGTTGATGAGTAATCGTGCACCCAAAAGTGAAGTCCTCTTAGGAAACATTTCATAACTAAAAATGGAAGAAAGTATTTTTCAGTACTGTCACAACACGTTGTCAGATATATACTTGGACACATTTATAGTTGAGACTAAATTAAAGACTAAACCCACTGCCATCAAGTTGATCCCAATTCCTAGAGACCCCTACTGGACAGAGTCGAAGTGTTCCTTTGGGTCTCTGAGGCTGGAATCTTTAAAACAGAAACCAGAAAACCTCATCTTTCTTCCTCGGAACAGATGTGGGTTTGAACTTCAAATCATGGGATTACCAGCCCAACATTGAATGTACAACATCATCAAAACTCCTTACAATAGAGGCTACTCCATTAAGGACTTGTTTCTCTGTAGTCCTAGTTTAATTACTCCAATAAAGGCATAGAATATGATCATGTTTCATGAGGATGTTCCTTAAAATTACAGAATTGTCTCTTTATTTGGCCACTAGAATAAGTGCCAATGTGCTCATTGTTGAAGTATTTTTCTCTCATTAATTGGTTTTCTCTTTGACGGATTTTTGCTGAGGCTGGGAGTTCAGGAGATGCATCTCAAGATATTTCACTAATATCTCATCTAAAAAATTTTCCCAGATAACTGAAGGCAGAAAAGGAACAGGATGGGAGTCCTCGGTGGAAAGCTCAGCTATGTATCCCTTTTTTTCTTGCTACTTACAGGGGAAGCGCTCCTTTTGTTCTTTTAGACGCTCTCTCCAAGGAAAGGGAGGGAACCGCCACTCACGTTTGCAGCATTGATGATGTACTTCTATCTCTCTTCTCTCACCAAACCCAACTAATGTAACAGTAAAGGAAATAAAAGTTTAAAGTATATACCAACAAGGACAGAAAGAATAGAGAAGGTGACAAATACAGATAAGAAGTGTCAACACATTTTGAGAGACGGAAAATGGATGGATGACTGGCAACTGACTGATCAAAGCTGGAAAAGATAATCCTCAAGGGCATAAAGCAAATAATAAAGTAACCAATTCAGCCCAACAGAAAACCAGAAAGCTCGAAGCCTGAAGCTAGTAAATTCTTCTGAAAGGTGGATAAGAAGGATGCAATTATCAAGAGTGTGATTGTCTTCAGATTTCACCCCCAAGCTTACCCGTCAAATGCACCTCTCCCTTTCTAGCAGAATATAAATATAGGACAAGGGTAAAATTAAAAATTAATGTACTCTGAATAAGTCATGATGACACTTTTGCGCCCTGGGGGCATAGTGGTTATGCTGTTGGGCTGCTAACCGCAAGTTCAGTGGTTTGAAACCACCAGCTGCTCTGAGGGAGAAAGATGAGGCTGTCTATTCCTGTAAAGCGTTACAGTCTCGGACAGCCACAGGAGCAGTTCTCCCCTGCACTATATAGGGTTGACATGAGTCAGAATTGACACGGTGGTAGTGGGTTTGGTTTTTTTATTTTCGCATCTTTTTTACTCTCTTCCTTGATATATTTTCTGGTATTCTTTCTGTGCACAGACCAAGACAGACTCACAGATAATCGCATTTCAGGATTTTCCCAATGGAAATGACATGGTTTCTCACTGGTCATTTTTTGACGAGTCCTTCTTCTAGGAAATGCATGTGTACAAAGTCCTCAAATTTATCTTTGGTCCCTTATTGTTAATTAAAGATGGCTAACCAGAGATCACAGTATCCCTGCCAGAACTGATGACAAAACACAAAAGCAAAAAGAAGAAACAGAACAACGAAGGGGAAAAAAATAAAGCAGTCCTGTAGAATGGAGTGGAGGAAAATCAAAATTTATTCTAAAAAGTACAATAAGACATTATTACAAAATGGCAATCAAAGTGAAATGAGTTATGCGAATGACTATATTCTTGACCACGAGCTATGAAGGAATTAATATGTGCCACTTCCTGGGACTCTGGGAAATAGAGGTACAATCTCCCTCCACTTTCTTCTCTCCAATTTTTTTCTCTTCAGTTTCTGCTCTTTGGCATGTACGTATTCGGCTGGATCAGCCACTGTCATGTAGAGGATTTTGTGTCAACCAACTATGATAAAGGTATATCTATGCATCTTTCCAGTAAGCATCATGCCATCCTTTAAAAAAAAAACCAAAGGGAGATTATGCAAATGATTATTGGAAGCAAATAGCAATCATTGTCACAGAGGTAAAACGAGTTTTCAGAAGAACATACATCCCGATCTAGACTGACATGCTCGACCAAACTATTCATCAGTTTTGAAGACATATAGAAGACCATTTAAAATAGCAACATTTCAAATCATTTACCTATTATTCAATATTCAAGAAGATATTCTAGGAGAATATGTACTTGATAAAAGTTAAGCACTAAAGGAGTAAAAAGAGCAGCAGGAAGCAAATATTTGACAACAACAAAAAGGCACCGCGATTTCTCTGGAGCTCAAAGGAAAATGCTGCATGGCAGGAGCGGGTGAGCAGGTACAGAATGCAGGCCAATAAAACGGAAAGACAAATGCAGCGTTTGTTTGGGTTTTCTGTTTTATCTCAAGCAACTGATTATTTTAAGGTGTGCATTCCTCATTAGTGTTATTGTGCCATTTTTAGATGTTTCTGTGGTTTGTCTTAAAATCGAGTCACTAAGGTGAGGTCGGTTCTACCCCAGGAGTTCACAAGGACCATAGACTTAAGTGCTCCACCAGTCCCTATTCACCCAGGAAACATAATCTTTTAAAATGAATTTGAGTTTTCTTCTACATTTTTGTTTTACTCTGTCCTGGACATTTCAATGTGATCACATGCAGAACAGTTAGTAGTAGTAGTCAATGACCAGCTAGTCCTTCTGACCTCAGAGAGTTGGAGACTGGTGTTCATGTGATTAATTAGTCTATTGGATTGTTACCATGTACCTTTAATTTTCATTATCTTCTTTCCTCTGAACAAGTGGAGACCAATGACTTAACCTTAGATGGCTGCTCATGAACTTTTAAGCCCCAGTCACTAGAAATTAGGATTGAGAAGATTGTCTTTATAAATCATGTTATGCCAGTTGCCCTTGGTGCCCTCTGAGACTATGGTCTTGAAGCAAGGCCCACTGACTCCTTTCCTCAAGATGGTTGGTTATGCCTAAAGTTTGTCCGACAACCTGTTTTACTATAGACCACTCCCCCAATATCTGCCAATTTAATTCCAAGATTTTAATTTAAAGAAGAGAGAAAAGCAAGTCAGAACATCATGGTACACATCCCTGGTGGTTACTTGTTGGGCTGCTAACTATAAGGTTAGTTGTTTGAAACCATCAACCCCTCTGTAAAGAAAGATGGGGCTTTCTATTCTCATGAAGGATTACAGTCTCAGAAACTCAGGGAGGCAGTTCTACCTTGTCCTACAGGGTCACTGTGAGTTCACATCGCCTAGAAGACAGTGAAAGTAGACAGTGTGTTCAGCTGAATTACTGCATAGATAGCTTCTCACCTAAACTGCAAAAACGGGATGTCAGTGTGATTTTCCTTGAAGGTACATGAATAGCCTTTATACAAATAATAATAATAATAAAATACATGGGTATTACATGGTTTTAGAACAATAATAATCAATAAGAAACATAATTGCTAAGAATTAAATTATAAATGAAATGTATTTTTTAAAGTTACATAGATAATAACACACATAGATTGAAACATAGATATTGCCTAGGTAGATAAATAGATATATAGATAATAATGTACAAATATTATAGCATAGATAAATATAATAGCATAACTAGTTTGACTCAAGAACTATAAAAGGACATTATAAAAATAAAAGAAAGAACACGGGCCATAGAAAATTGAAGTCATGCAAAACAAATATTGAAAAAATCAATAGACCTGTAGGTTTAAACAGAGAACAACAAAAGATTCTATAAAATCCATTATATATTATTTAAATTGTAGCATATGATTAATGAATAAATTTAAGCTTTTTGGTTTTTCTTTCATTGATTCTTTCTCTTCCTTTCTTCTTACCTTTTCCCCCTCATTTTTCTTTATTTTCTCTTACATTTTTGATTTAAAAAACCTTTTGTTTATCCATAATATGTAGGTTTTCTTTATACATGATTCTTTCAAACATAGCTAGAGAAAACCTCATCAATATAAGAAATTAGAGTACATCACATAATGAGTTTATGTCTGTATCTCTGTTGCCAAATGGATCTAAAGTGATATCTCAGGACCCTGTTAATGAGATTGTCCTATGTAATGGAATCTAGTAATAGAATCATACCCAATCTGATTATTTAGAGATAATGTGCACACAAATTCAATTCATTAGTAATTAAGTTGTCTTTCACTAACACAAATATAAAAGGTCACCTAGCAATACCTAGAGATACTAGTGATGAAATATATTTTGGTTTGCAAATTGGAAATTAATAAAACAATGGTAGCTCCGCTTTGGAAAAGGCATTTGAAAGAAAAAATATTTCAAATCCATAAACAACTAATTCCCCTCGATCACTGGAGACTGCATTAAGCATAGCATTACTAAGCCTCAGAACAACATGCATTAAATTAGTAGATGAAGTAGTCTTATTCATAACATCTGTCTGTGTTTTAAATCTGTGAAAAAATCACAAGTAACATTCTTAGTCTGTAATTCTCACTCCCACTGTAATTCCTATATATAACTATGCATGCTGTATTTGCACGTCTCTGTCACCTTGGCTATGCTATTGGTAACGGCAGTGTGCATCTCACCAGACTCACTGGAAGGTTTCTATTCAGTAGAAGTCCTTTAGATCATTAATCACAATAGACAGCCAGGAGTGAAAATACAAAGTTTAGATAATGAATTTTATGAATCATGTCTTTTAAAGAGACTTTTACAAATGTAAATCCAACTGAAAATGTCTTTAAAATAATGCACTTAATTATTTTCTATTCTAAGTGTTTCATCATTGTATTATGATATACAGTTATCTACCATGATATAGATCTCTCTAATGATATGTTGGAAAAAAGAGACAAATATAGTACCCTATTTTCTTCATATATTGTAGAGTTGTGCCTGTCATAGTGGGGTTTTTTGTTCATTCTGTCACATTTTAGGGGGGGAAATACTATGTGCTCTTAAGAGCCCTGGTGAGGTAGTGGGTGATAGTTGAATTGCTAAATGCAAGGTCAGCAGTTTTTCCTCAGGATCACCTCAGTGGCATGGCGTTTAGGTGTTGAGTTCAGCATGCATGCAGGTTGCATGGCATCGGCAAGCTAACAGTAGCTTGGTAAGGACTACTCTCCAGGGTTGTGCTTGCATTCATTCTGAGGAGGGAGCAGACAGAAAGTAGGGCATTGGAGCACAGAATAGAAAATGGGAGAAACATTAATTGGGCAATGTATTCTGGTGTAGATATTAATGGTATTAAATGTAATGAATCAATGTGGGAGAGAATCGATGGTGCTGTAAGCACTAAATTGTCAGTTAAATATATCTGAAGGCATGAGATTTGAATTGGAATGAAAATGGCAGCTAGGAACCATGTCTTCTGACATGTCGCGCGTAAGCTTTTCAAACAAAGGAAAGAACAAATGTAAAACCCTGGAGGAGAGTAAGTACGTCCACCTGGAATCGCGCTCTCTTTCTCACAGTGGTTCTCAACCTTCCTAATGCTATGACCCTTTCAGACAGTTCCACGTTTTGTGGTGACCCCAACCTAAAATTATTTTTGTTGCTACTTCATCACTGTCGTTTTGCTACTGTTATGAATTGCGTGACCCCTGTGAGAGGGTCGTTTGACTCCCAAATCAGTTGCAACCCACAGGTTGAAAACAACTGCAAAGAATTAAAATATATATATATATAAGTTCCAAATGACTACATATCAACCATGGTATTGGCTACATTTTCCAGACTATTAGATGTGTTCAAATTAAATGAGAAAGTAAAGGAATATGGAGATAGTTAAAGTTTATTGTGTCAACCTGGCCAATAAAACATGGGGTTAATTGAAGGGTGGAGAGATAAATGGCTTGGTAAGCCTTGCCTTTCGTGTTTGTGGGTCTCTTGCTTTGTGATGGTTGGACCAGGGTGCAGCTGCCTTAGCTAGTTACCTGCTTCAGCTGGCAAAGCTGACTTCCTGCCAGACATCCCTGAGGAGAAGCCGCATGGACTTACCCCAAGGCAGCCCTGGTGCTGGAGCAGCCATGTGGAGACTCCTGCCAGCGTTGAGATGCTTACACATTCACTGATTCGGCTTTCCTCCTGCAGTCGGTGTCATTGTGTGTGTTTTGTGAGACGCAGGAGGACTTTGTGGGTTGATGTCAGACATGTGGGCTAATCTTGGACTTGTGGGCTTTGGCAGTACTGGGTTGTGAAGTTTTCTTGATGTGCACTTACCCTTTATATAAACCTCTCTCATGCATAGGAGTTTCTGTGGATTTGTTTCTCTAATATTCCCAGACTATCACAGATATGAATGGAAAGTGTACAGCTTGAGGTCCAGTTTCTTAAACAGAGAATTGCCTCTATCAAGAACACTCCTTTCTTTCAAGGGTTGTTATTGTCTGTTGGCATCAAGTACGTTCTGACCCATAGAAACACTTAAGAACCCACATATGGTATATTTTAGGGATTAGATTGTATCATCTTCAAAACAGTGTTAGATTTCTGGCCCCTGTCTTATAATAAACAAGAACGTATTTGAAAGAGCAATTCCTTCTGTTATTTTAATGAGGGCATACTAATATAGTATGGGTCCTAAACCTGTTTGATTCTGTGTAATAAAGCTCCAAACTCCTAAGTCACTGCCGCTGAATTGATGTCAACTCATAGCGACCTAAGTGTAGGACAGGGTGGAACTGCCCCTGTGAGTGCTTCAGGCTGTCACTCTTTGTTGTGGTAGGAAGCCTGGTCTTTGTCCGGCAGAACTCCTGATGGTTTACAAGCGCTGACCTTGTGGTTGCAGCAGAGCTATGTCACCACGGTATCACCAGAGTTCCATGTAATAAAGCTACTTCAGTGAAATCAGGAAGCATGTACAGGAAGGCAACTTCATGGGACGAGCTGCCTGTAAGCAAGGACAAGTGAGCAGATAGCTGAAAGTAAGAGTGAGGTCTGCCATACCAGTCAACATGCGTAAGAACCTTATCTGAACTTACAAATTTGAATTGCGAGAAAATCAATGTCTGCGCTTTAATACCACCCACTTGTGGTATTTCTTTTATAGCAATAGGTAACGAAAATAGTGCTGATGACGAGTTCACATTTTACAAAAATGACAAAATCCAAAGGCTGTTAGAGCAGCGGTACGCTCGAATCCCTGGACTATAATTTCAGACACAATGGGACATTGAATTTCTCTCTGCTTTAAGTCACTTCCCCATTTTGTCCTTGCAAGTTTAGCCTGCATTATTACAGAAGCTAGCCATGTGGTAGAAATAACCTATGTATGCTGAAGAATAGCAAACCAACATAGCCAATGGGTAAGGATAGGGTAAGCACATGGGACAATGAAAAGCAGGGTTTCTTACGCAGGCATGAGTACTTATGGATGATCAGGTACATTTGCAAACTCTTTCATTCCAATTATATTCAATGGACCACTCTAAGAGAAACAAGGCTTATTTTGACCTTTTTAAAAAAAGAACTTAGATTGGTGTAAATGAAATTGATTCTCATGAGTCAAGGGAACACCAAAAGGCTAGTACTACGCTACTGAAATAATCCATTTGAACGATTGAGTAGGCTTCAAAACGCAGTGGCTGTAGTTTAATCTTTGATATCATAGGTAATAATACCCAAGTGCTCTTTTATAATTTCGCCTGGATTATTCACATTTCTGATTACATCTCTAAATGAGATTAAAATGGCGAGTGATTTTCTCCTTAATTAGCTCATGCTTTGCAAGAAATATAATTGTGTATAGTCATTAAAGACCACTGTATTAAAAACTAGATAAAATTTTTGAATGAGACATAATCCTCAGTCGTTTTAAAGACTCTAAGTAATGAAATAGATAAAAAATTTATTGTTGCAATAAATGTTCAGAGATATACGCTAGAGGGACTTGAGAGAAAATAAAGTTTACTTAAATTTGATTATCCCTCTGAAGAAACCACCAATCATCTGCAAACATGCCATGTTGTGGTAGTTTCGGTTTTGCTGTGATACTGGCAACTATATTACTAGTTTTTCAACCCCCAGAAGGGTCATCAGTAGTGGAAACAGTTCAGTGGAGTTTACAGACTAAGTACTGGTGGTATACCTCTAAAACAATCCAGTGCGTGGTGAACACTTTATGAATTACCGAACACCACCTGTCTGGCAGGGGGCAGGAAGATGAGCAGCACATAAGGGAAAGGACTCAGAATAGGAGGACCACGTGTTTAGTGGAATTCCATGCTCTTTTGAATATCATAGCCAATAAGGTATGGAGAACTCTAGCTCCAGGTTCCATTAGCTTTGCTATTCTGCTGCATAGAAAGGTGAACCTTAGCAAAGGCCGGAATAGAAAATCCCATATCCAATCAAGAGAATAGCCACCCGGGGAGGAAGGGGCCGTGGCTACAAAGGCACTTAGAGCTTCATGAGGAGTGCCAGACTGTCCGGCCCACAGAATGACATGATTCTTGGCCCACAGAACTAAAGCAGATTTTCTTCAGGCAGGAGCCTTGTTTACAGCGTGGGGTGCCCCTTGGCCACTTACCTGCCTCAAAGGCACGTTGCAGTGCTTGCCCAAAGAGAGCAGAGTTCAAGGGGCCCTTAGCAGAGAGGTTGAAGATAAGGAAAGATGTGCCGTCCAGAATGTTTTTGTTTTAATTCTGATTTACCTAAGAAACCCCACTATGTCCAAGAGTTTGAGTTCTCCAAGAACACTGCAACAGATTATCAAACCCCAAAATGAAATAGAGGGCCTTAGGAGGGACAGTGGCTTTCAGAATAGAGTGAAGAAGAATTATTCAAAACCTAGGATCCTCTGTCTGGCACTGAGCTGACAGTAAAAAGATTTTGAGTCATGCTTTTTGAAATGGAAAGGTAGTTGGATTCGTTTAAGCAAAGGAGACCGGATTTGGTGGTTCTTGCCACACCCTGACCCAAGATGAGCGGTAGTTTGGGTACATGACAGAAAGGGAGAAGGATCGAGAAAGGAAGGTCAACAACTCTGCCTATTTGTCACGGGGCATGAGTTCCAAACAACACATTCTCTTTCCCATGATTCCCCTGTCCTGTGTCTCATGTATTTTGGTCATGTTTTCATGAGAGACCAGTCCCAGGAAAGGGACATATTTTGGGGGAGAGTAGCAGGCTCAAACAGAAGCACAATGAGGAGGGGGCTGCAGGACGGGCCAGGGTTTGTTTGCTTGTGCCTAGAGGCTGGAAGTTAGCACCGACTTGATGGCGCCTACGGACAAGCAACATGCACATTAAAAGTGATGTTTTAAAAGCAAATGTCATTTTTCTTGCTGCTTTCTGGTTGCTAAAACTTGGAGTGAAATATGTTATTTTTCCTGCTGTTATTAATTTTATTCCAAATATTAAAAACACAAAACCTCACTGTCATCAAGTCAAGGCCGACTCCTAGCAACCCCCCTGTGGGATTCTGAAACTGGAAGTGTGTACTGGAGTAAAAAGCCCAGTCTTTCTCCCGAGGAACTGCTGGTGGTTTTGAACTTTCGACCATGAGGACTGCAGCCCAGTTCACAGCCACAATACCACCAGGGCTCCTGTAGTATTCCAAAGATACAAATGACATTTTAACAAACTTCTATTTAGATCAAAATTCCACTTAAAGGTAGTCAACATGCTCTATGTGCCTCATATTTTTGTAAATGTTTTTGTTTCCCATGAGTAATTAATTCAATATTATGTACGATATTAGGAAAACACACATATAGACTTATCAAGTGGCGTGTGTTAGCACCCCAAGTAAACAAAGGAACAAACAAACATGATATATACTGATCCATTGCTTCTTAAATCAATCTATATTGAACAGCCATTATCTGGTGGGCAGGTTATTTGTAATGTGCGTGGTCCATATATCTTATGTATGCATGAATACAATTTTGTTGTTCATGGGATTGCTGTGATTCAAAGCTGACTCAATGGCACCTAATGACAACAACATACAAACGAAAACATCAAGACCCTCATTATTTGAGCATCTACAATTTATTTTCTGAGTGGCATAATAAACCCGCCATGTGACATTAGCTATTGTTCCAACTTACAGTGACCATGTGTACAAAAAAATGAAACATCACCTGGTCCTGTGCTACCCTTATGATTATTATTATGGTTGAGCCCATTGTTGCAATAATTGTGTCTGTCTTTTCATGGGTCTTTCATTATTAGTGTCTAAATCTGCTCAAATATACAAGTATAACCAATTATAGTTGATGTGATCTTTCTTAATACTTATAGTGGCTCCTCTGTCTTCTGGTGGACATTATTTACAGTATATTTCTCAAAACAGAAAACATTGCAATGAGTTGACTTAGCGCTCTGTATATTCTACCTACGTAGAATTTAGGAGAGAAAAAAATCATATAAAATGTACAAAGAAGACAGAATTATGCCCCTCAGGCCTTTGAGAAATAAGATTATTTAAAATTTAATAAAATATTTTGCAATGTTGTAAGTTCCAACTAGGTTAAATTATTCATTCCATAACCTACTACTTTTCACTGACATTTGCTATTTTATTCTTTGAAACTAGTTGATTTATAAAAGTGCCATCAACATAGTGCAAATTAATGATTCTAGCAAAATACATTTGCTATACCTTGGGTTTGTGACAGGCAATTAAAAAAAGTATTGATTTGTCTAAAATGTTAAATGACATAATAGCTATACAGTAAAGTATTGAATAATTTAAGTAAATCAATGTTTTCTGAATTTTGTAGGAGTAGAAACTGTCTTGGGTGCTAAGGCAAATCAATATAATAAAATAAAAATGAAGTGGTTTATAATGATAAATGTATGGGTTGATAATAACCAGAGGTAGAATCTCATTTAGCCTTTGTAACAAACAACTTCCAGCCATTTTTGTGCACTATTCCCATCAGAAAACATGGTATTACATAGTCAATTGATTTTAGCACTTAAATAGCTTTTCATTTTCAAGACACCTAGCCTCAGTATAAACTAAACCTTTCCCAGAATGTCATTAGTTATAGCTTGATTTAGAATGATAATACGTATTTACTACCATTACGACTATTTTGTGTGTTTTATGTGGTTTGTAAATAACAGTATATTTTCGGTGGAAATTTGAAATGTTCTTTTTTCATGCTCCTACATATTTACAGGATTTATGATTTAACATTCTTGTGTTTTCACTGATCTCTTTTACTCCCATTTCCAATAGTAAGTTTGTTAAGTGAATAATTCAATTGAAAAAAATATTTTTCATTTCTTGTTACTAGGCCTATGAACATTTATGTTCTTCTCATTTTATTTTAACAGTATAAATACCTCAATTGATATATATGTAGTGGGATATTTTTTCCTACATAATTCCTTTTGTGGTTTGCAACAATTTTAAGAATCTAATAGAAATCTATGGACCCTTTCTCAAATGGAAAATACAAATGTCGATATAAAAAATATTACATATAATTTGAGGGAAATTAGGTCTTTCTAATTTTTGTAGTAGTCAAACAAGAGTACATAATAAAAATCATCTCAGTAACAATTAAAAGTTCCAACATTTCAGTGTTGGAGCAAGATTTAAAATGATGAATACCTACATGTTATTAGCTAGAAATGTATTCATAATCTTTCACAGTCTCCAAAAAAAGTCCAAAATAATTCCACCGAAGACATCACAGGACCTAAAACACAGCTTAGATAGGAGAGTGAAGGAAACAGAAGAGAGGCTCCGTCCAGAAGACACAGTGGCAAAGGGTAAACACGCAGTTAAAACAGAAAGAGGTAAAGCGGTCTTTAAGTGAGCATTGATTATAAACATGGTGCCGTAAGACATGGGCCCTGAAGCCCAATGATTGGTGAAGCATCTGATCTTTGGTAAAAATGAATTAAGCTTTGTTTAATAGTAGTCTTATTTATGGACTTTTGAATTGAGGCTTACTGGAGTGGTATGCCTACGGTCATAATTCAGAGAACTGGGTTTGCTAATCCACGCAGCTTGAGCTGAAAGCTTCAGATTGAGGCTCACAGCAAAACAATATACTCTTTGGGGCATTTATTAGCAGACCAGAAAGAGCTTTGTAGCCTGTCATGATAAACAACTCAACCCTGAGCATTTCTCACTGGCATCACAACTTGTTAACTTCCTTAATAAACCCCTTAATCATGACTTTTGCCTGTGACTTCAGTGTAGTCATTGTAGTGGATATTAGAACCTAGAGATAAAACAGAACATTAATGAAGACTACACATTTATAATACTGATGAAATTAAAACAGAAAATGTACATTATCTGCTACCCATTTATATAAATAACCACATTTTGTTGGAATACCATATGATATAGTATTATGTAATATTACAAAGAATATGAAGAATGTCTCAAATGAGTTATCTAAAATGTAAATTATAAAGATAAGACAAGTTTTGATAAATTCTTAACTGATGATTATCTGTTAGATTTTAGTTCAAATTCTAAAGAAGTAACATACACTAGGAAGAAGTTCAGGTACTAGAATAATCTACCCCATGTATCATATATGCCTAGTAGTATGGGAAAATCCATGATTTGGATTAAACTACATGATAAATATTAAGAGCTAAGTGTTCACTTATTATGCTTACTTTGCTATATGTTTATTGTACACCGTTCGTCAGAACTTTTGAGAAAACCTGTGGGCACATTATCAAAATAAATGAAGAAAAAATGTGAATTGCTCATGTAACTAAAATGTCCACCTCTGGCTGAATGTACTTATATATGTAGGGTCCTAAATAGTTGCTAGACATGGCATTATTAAATATTAACAAATACAGTTTTATATTAGGCCAACTCATTAAAAATGGTTCTTTAACACTCTTCAAGACTTGAAATTACTCACAGTTGCGGCTCAACTTTCAGATACATAATCAAGAATATAAGGTAGACAAAATCACCAGTGAGGTGTGCATTCACTAGGACAATCAATGATTTGGGATCAGAAGAGAAGCCCTTGCCTGAGGGTAAAGTTCAGATGGCAAGAAGAAATCAGAGGTAAGAATAAAGGGAAACAAAAACATAGAGAAAAAGTGAGAAGAATCCCTTTCCATTGTGGAGATAACAATCAATTTCACCAAAAAAGGCAATTGTGTAGTTCTGTTTGACACGATGGAACTACAGAAAGATGTTATATATATTAATAAAGAGTAATTTCAAAGGCTTTATAAGTTGTAGAGTTGTCAGTGAAGTTACTCTATAAACTTTCACCCACATCACAATTTTATAAATGACATAAAATATTTTTACTCTAAATAACCACATATCATTGCAACATAGAGTCTCCACTGAGCAGTTACTTTGTGGTTTTTAACAGGTCAAGCAGTTTCCCCAAATCCAGAAAGTACTAGTATAAAGTCATCAATCAGAAGATTCATTTGAGAATAAAACCCACAGTCCAAATAACATTCATTTATAAGGAAATCTTGTTTGTTTCAGAATTGAGTCCATGGACCAACACAAAAATAGATAAATAGACCAACCCCCGGCCACCATAGTGGTTATTTCAACTCTAGTGATTCAAGGGTCCCCAGGACTTTAAACGTTTACCACAGCTTTGTCCTTCTCTACCTACCTGCCTGCTACTCGTAGGAGGTCATGTCAAATATGTAGTCTACAATTTTAGCTTTGTCCTGAGTATTTCCAGAATGCTCAGATTCAACGTGGTCTAATTATGGGCTAGGAACATGTTAATTGTTTCAAATATTTCAGGTTAATATTTAAAATGTTCAGCTTTCAAAGGATAGCACAATGCTAGGAATAAAAAGAAGTCAATTTAATTTTAAACCCCAATTATTTTTGTTATTTTTCAAAAGAGTCCCATTGGTACAGTGGATACGTGTTAAGTTGCTTAGAATAGTTCAGTGGGTCAAATCTACCAGCCACTCTGTGGGAGGACTATGGGGCAGGCTGCTTTCATGGAGACTTCATCCTTGGAAAGCATCAGGGTAATTTTAGTCTGTCCTATAGGGTTACCATAAATCAAATCTACAAAATGGCAATGATATTTTTGCTTTTCTTTTTTGTTAGTATTTTTATGCCTATGACCTGGACATGAGCTGACAAGTGACTATGCAAAATGGGTGTCATAGAGGAAGAGAATGACTTACACGTGGCCCAGACTCCAGATCCTTGGGACTGCTGTACTTTGGATACCAAAGCCCTCCCATAAAGTCAGGTGCTCAAGTGGGCCTGGGTGTGGTTGGGTGGATTAGAGTTTACTATTGAGTGCTGAGCTCAGAGAGTTCTCTGGCGGAGGGAAGTGAAGACGTCTCTGGGGGCTGCTTCCCATGCGCATGCCAATGCCCCTGTATCACTCAAGACCACTTCCATCTTGAAGGCCAACGGGGACCCCTTGGAAACATGAACATGAGCCCCAGAGCCGAGAGACTCACAAATGCAGAGCAGAGGAGCTCAGAGTTGCACGCTGTGGAAGAGGAGGGGGCAGCAGGCTTCTGCTGCAGCCTCCAAGGTCCAAAAGGTCTGTCCTCCTACAGGATCTAGTCCCTGTAACTTGCTTGAACAATGCACATTAGCAGCCACCACTTCTATTCGAACCTCCCATCTGGGCACTTCTTGGAAGAGCTCTCTATGAAATGTCCTCAGTTGTCTGTGTCACTGGAAGAGCTGCAGAGGAAACCCAGTGAGGCCTCAGCTATGAGCCTGGCAACGAAGGGTGGCTCTGTTGGACAGAACTGGATGCAGGGAAAATCCAGGGTACTATCCAAAATAGTGGAAAAGTTTATTTTTCCTATTGTTCTAAATAGGAAATTAGAGGAATAGTTCAGTATGGAGTAATTGCAGTGGAAATATAGCTATGTTAAAATGAAAATGTCCATATTTGCCTTAGTAGTTTCTAAGTTGCAAATAATTATATTAAATATTTTCATTAATCTTTCTCTCTCATGGGCCTGTGTTGAGGTTTACAATGGAGCAAATCAAAACACAATGTAATCTTATTTTCTCTTTAAAAATCTCAATAAAGGTAATATAAATATGTTTAAAATTATCCATCTATCTGTAGCCATCTATGTGTATCATATAATTATATGAGCCCTGGTAGTGAAGTGGTTTACTCATGGACTTTGAACCACAAAGGCAGCAGTTTAAACCCAGAAATGGGTCCATGGGAGAAAGAGGAGGCTTGCTGCTCCGGTAGATAGAAGGATAGCCCTGAGTCCTGCAGGGCTGCTTTGAGTGTCCATTGGCACACTAGCAATGAGATTGCTTTATGGTTAGATATGTATATGAATTCACTGTATATATTCATGTCCAATATCATTGATTACAAAAATATAATTATTTTTGGAAAGACCAGGAGGCCATAAAACTAGGTCTATTTAATATAATTAAAAGTTTGTGAACAAAATCCTTCAGCCCTTACCTATTGCCCAATTAGAAGACATTCTGTAGCTTCAGAAAGGATGTGATGTTTTAATTGAAAGACACACTGCGTTTCTCAACCTAGGCATGTAGGCATGGATATTCAAAACCTGCTATGGGAAACAGGGAACTCCAAAAAATCTGTGCGGTGCAACAAATGCATTACCTACAAAGCAATAGAGTAAACAACAGCCAAATTTGTCATCTACAATACACAAAAAGGAAGTAATATAAAAGTAAAGATCACTCCAAAATAAACCAAACTCACTGCCACCATCGAGTTAATGCCGACTCACAGGCACCCTTGAGGACACTGCCCCTGTGTGTGTCTGAGACTCTGAGACACACAAGGCGTGGAAAGCTTCATCTATCTCCTAAAATGAAGAGTGCTAATTTAACGTCACAGACAAGCTGAAGCAGGTTGACAAATAACTGACCAGGAAATTTCCTCCATTGCCTGGGCCAGACGTATCCGTGAGTGTGACTATGCATGATCGGTTGACTTGTTGATCAGTTGCGGTGTTCCTTTGTATGCTTCATTTTTCCCTTCTCCAAAGGACATGTGGCACTGCATGATTATATTTATGCTATTCAAAAAATTGAAATCTGGGTGTATTATACAAATGATCTTCTTTCTCTTTTCCTTCCTTCTGTTTTACATGCAGCCAAACAACAGGGAATGCGTCCTGAAAGAAAGGATATCAGTTAGAAATCCTGTATCTTTGATGGAGTTGTATTAAGTGTTAGATGATCACATAATCATCTGTACACTTGATATAATTTTTAAATATTTAAAAATGTGCATATATGGTACTTTGTGTATATATTGTACTTTGTGCATATATTGTACTTTGTGTATATATTGTACTTTGGTAGCAAATCTATTGCCTTTTCGTTGCGAACGCTCTTATTTTTTCCCATAGGCCTTAAGTTTTATTTATTGATTTAAATGTTATTTAAATATTTAAATAACCTCCAGTGAGCACACAGTGAACCACACACTACCCGTCCTTGTAACAGCGATGAACCAAGACAAGAAGGGTGGAGGGCACACAGCACCTACCCATCAGTCAGCCACCTGGTGGTGAGTGGGCCATCTCTCAATGGGGGTGGCCCTGACCTCGACCCTGGCCTCTGAGTGGGGGCCAGATACAGTGGAGCGAGGGTCCTTGACAGTTTCATCTACCGACACAAGGAGGCACGTGGCCTGTGAGGCTTCTGTCAGGCATCGACCCACACCATCGCTGGCTCCCACATGGAAGCCTGGAAGTTGTCAGCAATGTCCTGGTTGTTGATATCCACCCCATACCACGTGATCCCGAAGGCCAAGACTTGCATGATCATCCTCCACGGTGGTGACAAGCAGTTTATGGAGGAGACAGAGTGATCCCTGCATGATGCCATTATGATTGTCAGGTGCAACATTAAGAACCATTCGGTGGAGGCTGGGGGTGGGGCCTTCGATCTTGCTCACTGTGCCTTGGGTGGCGGTTGGGAAAGCTCAGATGATGATCTGGGGTTGCAAACTTTCCTTCATCTTCTGGAGAAGCTCTGCGGCCAGGAGGACGCTGAGAAGGTGCCACTGCTGGTGTTGAGCGTTTGGGGACGGACAGCCAGGAGTTTCAGAATTGTGGTTCCATCATTAGAAATTGCTGCTTTGCCTCATCCATCCATGATGAGCTTGTCTCTGCCCGGAGGGCCCAGGATGGCCTCCACAATCACCTGGCAGGAGCTGATGTTACTTAAAAGCCAGGAGATGCCCTGGGAGCTATCCAACCCCCTTCAACAGGCTGGCCCGGGTGGGTACCATTTTGATACTTGATCTAGTGCACAGCTCCGCCTCCTCTCTTCTCTAGGTCCCAGTAGTCCAGCAAGTACAATCACAAATGCTTTACATTAATTAATGAAAATGTCTATTTTTACCAAAGAGAGATGAAAATTAATTAGTCAGAAATGGTTCCCTGTAGGCTTGCTTTCCATAAAAGGAATTGGTGTCCTCTAGAACTCACTGAAAACTGGCCTAAGTCCATCTGTGAGAAAGATCACATCAGGGGCAAGACTATAATTCCTTTTTCGACAAATGTATTACAGCCATCTGTACATCCAGCTCCTTGACCATACAGAAATAATTGTTGAGACTTGAACCTCAGGCTGTGCGACCTGCCATAGAGCGGGACTGACATTCCTTTCCCATGGATCTTGTGTTGTTAAATTAGTGTTGAATCCAGGCTCTGTCATGCCACGTGATGAAGACTCAAGCTCCTGATTACACCCCAGGCATGGAGGTGGGAGAAGGTTCATCATAATCCTGCTTTTAAGTCTGCACTAACCATCTTTTCTAGACTCCAAATGAAAACTTGGCAGCTGAGAAACAAGGGAACCACCCATACATAGATTTCTTTCTCGCCATAGATTTTCCAATGAGTGTTGCTCCACCAGGCATAATGTCTGTATCATCTCATCATTTAACTTTGAATATGATATGTTCACACACATCTACCTCTCTGTCATCTATCATCTATCTATCTAATTTACACTATAAAAGTATATTACAGAGAGAAATGAAGGCATGTAACTATTTAGTTATAACTATTTATTAAGCCCAAGTAAGCCTACTGTGTCCATTTCACTTTGTAAAAGTATTATTCCAAAGGCTTCTATAAGAATCAAGGAGTGTATAATATTAAATTCTAATGAACTCTGACATTAAATACATAGTTGAAAAGTGATATAGTTATTCATCATATTATAGACTAAATTAATCCGGGAGATAAAGACATATAAACATGTACATTAATAACAAGGATAGCAATGATGATAGACTCAAATTAGATAAAATACTGATTTGCTAATGATATCCCTCACTGGGAGGTTTGATGTTTTTGAACATGCATATATTTTGCTACAGTTTACCTTTCTATGCTTTGGCTTAAAAGAAATCTTTTTCACTTGAAATAGGCATGCAATATCAGTTGAATTTCCCTAAACAACATTCTGATACCGCTGGTCATAAGTAATGTTAATTTTTAAGAAGAAATCATTTATCCTTCTTCAGTTCGCTTTGTTTTTGTTCTGTATATATGACAACATATCAATCAATTCCATTACCTTTTTGTAGAAATTTTAATAAAGTTTAGAAAAATGAGCAGCTTCAAAATGTTTTAATCCCCCATTTATTCCCTTTAAGGCTGCATCTAATTTTGAAACAGGCTCTTGACAAGGCAATGAGTCTTCCTTCCAGCCTCCTGTTAAAATATTACTTTTGCATGAAGTTCCATTTGGAATGATATACCAAGCAATATGTTCCTACATCCCTTTATCTATGATGGAAAAATTACACAGCTTCAAAATATTTATCTACATTGGAGATTAAATTTAAAATTTTGAAGAATTCACATTATATTGAAAATATGAACGTTTTGAATGTTCATAAATTACTAATGCATTATATATATAAATACATTTATTGATAATTTAAATGTTTACATCAATATTTTTCTTTTTGCTATGATTAAGCAATACTATTGATTAATTTTAATACAATACTAGTAATATAATAATATACGAGAAATTTTGTTTAGGAGTGGATGCTATAAGTTAATTGTACACCAAAAACTTTTGTAAAATAAGCACTTTTAAATCGTGTTTCTAAGAGGTTTGCAAAATTCTCTCTTTCCATAGTTTTAGGATGACGAAACCTGAGTCATTCCACTGATTCTAACTTCTAGGGATCGTATGTGACTGAGAATAACTACCCTGCCGGATTTCCCAAGCTGAAATCTTTGCAGTCATGTCTTTCGCACATTGCACAGAGAGTGGGCTTGAATCACTGGTCTCTACTTTAGCCAATAAGTGCCACCAGAGCTCATTAGTATTTGCTCAACTTTGGTAATTCAAAATTCATGTAATAATCACTGCAGGTTTCTGATGTCTAGTGAAAAATTAGGTTATAAATGATAAATACCAGTATCTTCATTTTCATTTTTTTTTCGATTTCATTTTATCCTCTTTTTCACACACACTCTCCCTCCCTCCCTCCTTTTTTCTACCTTGTTTCCCTTCATCTGTTTTTCTTTCCTCTCTCTCCTAACTTTAATAATTATTTTTAAATTTTGTCTTCTTTTTCTGTATCATCAGCTACTTCCCTACAGAGAGAGTTGAAAAATAAAAATGTTGCCATGCTTATCTTTAGATGCCCTAGTCATCTGTCAGAGGCTTTGTAGCTAAGGAATTGCTATGACCCTGGAATGAACAGGAACTGTTAGGACCGTAAATTATAGCAGATGGGACTGTTAATAAGAAATATTCACAATTACAACATAGGCCAAGCTGGATTCTGCTGTGAAACTGAGAAGTATCTCCTTTGATAGGGAGGTGGCAACACTCATCAAATCCTATTCGGATAAAAAAAAATCCTGAAGAACTACCCAGAGCCCATTTGCTGAGCGCGACCAGTCCCTGGGAAGAACTGCGGGCTTGCTAGAGAAGCGTGGCACCCAAAACAAATGCAAAAGCACAGAGCAATGCATGTGAGGAGAGCCCTCACAAGCTTGTTTCCTTCTGCGGGTAGAGTGTCACTAGGAGTTTGAAGTGATTTGTTGGCACATGACAACAATATAGGGTCACTAAGATATGGGATAAATTGGATTGATGAAATGGTTGGGAGTAACTGAACAAATGCACGAACAACAATAACAACCAAGAAATATTTGGGTTTTGGACATCCGTGCTGAAGCAAATGGAGTGCATTTCTCAAAGGAGACCTTCTCTCTGTTTACCCTGGGATAGACAAATATTTGTACCTTAGATGGCTACTGTGCTAGTTAAATTTCATGTGAACTTGATTTTGAATGAAAGTGTAGGGTTGGAGTCCAACCATCATTCAGGTCACCTCTGCATTATGGCTGCTGGGAATGTGGCCGTCTTCTAAGAGAGACACTGGGGCCTCCTCTCCTCTTTCTCTGGCACTTAGCCATCCTCCTCACCCAAGCTCCACTGAGATGTGCATTTCCAACCTGGAGAGCTGTCAGTGAGCGTCCTACTAGGTTTGCACCAAACTGGGATCCGTGCAGCTTTGTGTCCACAGGCCTGTGATCTCTCTGCTTCTGGATTCGCTGTTCTGAGGTAATAGCCTGCAGCTAAACAAGTCTCAAATGGGCCCTAGCTATCTCAAATGGGATTGGGCCGGGACACGGCATTGTTATAAAATCACTTCTTGGCATGAGGTTCCTTCTCATACATATATGAGAATCACTGACCTACTTTCTCTAGACAACCCAGCCGAGCACAGCCACTCTTAAGCTTTTAAGGCTTCAATCTCTAATCAGTGAAGTTGTTTTTTGTTGTTGTTGTTAGGTACTGTTGACCTCACAGTGACTTTGTGTACAACACAAGAAACATTGCCGTCCTGTGCATCCCCACAATTGTTCTCATGTTGGAGCCTATCAATGCAGCCACTGTGTCAAATCAGTTCACTGAAGTAGGATGTAGAATATTGTCTTTGTGGACTATCTTACACTAATTGAACTTGATTTCTCCTGAGATTTTTGTCCTGAGACCCAGAGTGACTCATTCCCACAAGGGTTTGGGTTATGGATAAGAAGTTTACATAAAGTGATCTTATGTCCACTGCTATGCTCATGAATATATGTCCAGCTCACATAGATGGTTGTTGTTAGGATCATTGAGTTGGTTCTGACTCATAGTGGCCTGTATACACAGAAGGGAAAACTGCCTGGTATTGAAGCGTCTCACAACTGTTATGTTTTCTTTTAATCATTTTACTGGGGCTTGTACAACTCTTATCACAATCCATACATCCATCCATTGTGTCAAGCACCACTGTTGTTATTGTTAAGCCCATTGTTACAATCACTGTGTCAAACTCTCCTTGGAGGACTTCCTCTTTTTCAATGTCCTTCCATTTCACCAAGCATGATATCCCTTTCCAGGGATTAGTCTCTCCTGATAACTTGATCCAAGTTTATGAGATGAAAATGTGCTGTCTGTACTCCCCAGGTGCACTGTGAGTGTTCATCATCCAAGGTAGGATTGTGTGGTTTTTTTGGCAGTCCATGGTACTCCCAACATAATTCAAATGAATCCATTTTTCTTTGATCTTCACATGCATAGAAAGATGCAAAATACAATGGCGTGGCTTAGGTGCACTTAGTCCACAAAAAGACTTTCATGCTTTTCAAGACTTTGAAGAGGTCTTGTGCTTCAGATTTACCCTATGCAATGTGTCCTTGAATCTCTTACTTCTGCTTCCATGAGCATTGGTTGTGGATCCAAGCAAGACAAACTCCTTGACAAATTCAGTCTTTCTCCATTTATAGGTATGCTACCAATCCGGTTTGCTGCTGTTGTTATTTGCCATCAAGTATGTTCTGAACCATAGTGACCTTATGCACAACAGGATGAAACACTGCCCCATCCTGTTCCATCCTCACAATTGTTCCTGTACTCGAGCCCAGTGCTGCAGCCACTGTGTCAATCTTTTTAAGTGCCTCCCACTTTTTCAATACTCCTATACATAAGCGGAGATGTTATCCTTCTCCAGGGAATGATTTTTCTTGACATGGCCAAAGTATGTAAGACTAAGTCTTACCATTTTTACCTCCAAGGAGCACTTCGGCCATGCTTCTTACAAAACAGGTCCTTAAGTAGTCCATGGTACTTGGAATATTCTTCTTCAGCACCCCAAATCAAATACAGTGATTCTTCAGTTTTCTGTGTTCAGTGTCAACTTCCAAACACACAGGAGGCAATGTAAAACGCCGTGTCTCAGGTCAGGCATATATTATTCCTCAAAGTGACATCCTTGAATTTCACTACTCTAAAGAGTTCTTGTGCACCACACTGACCCAGTGCAGCTTGTCTTTGGACTCATCTACTTGTGAGGACTTTTGTTTTCCATGAGTTGCAATCCATATTACAGAGGGAACCTCTTGATCTTTCTCAGCAATTGCTTCACTTCCTCTTCACTTTCAACAGGCAACACTGTCATCTGTATATCTTAACAGGCTTTCGTCCAGTTATGACGCCATGTTCTTATTCATATAGTCCAGTGTTTCTGATGATATGATCAGCTTACAGATTGAATTATCCTAATGAGAGGTACCAACCAGTGTTAGGCACACTGGTGACTGTTTTGGGTACAAGAACTATGCATTCTTGCCATCTTCTTTTGATGCTTATGGCATTACTCAATATTTTGTATATAGCAACTCAAGGCTTGAATATTTTCAATTCTTTCGGCTTAAGACATGCTGAGAATTATGCTTGTGGCATTACTCAATATTTTGTATATAGCAACTCAAGGCTTGAATTTTTTCAATTCTTTCTGTTTAAGATATGCTGAGAATTGTGTTCATTTTTTATTTTCTATCTCTAGGTATTGGCATGTTTCACTATAATATTTGGCTTTGTCTTCTTAGCTGCTATTTGAAATTTCCTGTTCAGCTTTGACTTCATCATTTCTTCCATTTGTTTTAGCTATTCCACAATGAAGAGTAAATTTCAGCTTCTCTTTGGACATCTACTCTGATATTTCCTTTCTTTCCAATGCCCTTTGCTTTCTTCCTGATGGATGGTCTTCATGTCCCACCACGGTTCATCAGGCCTTCTGTCATTACTGTTCAGTGTTAAGTCTGCCCTTGACATATTCTTGAAATTCTAGTGGGATAGACGCAAAGATACATTTGGCTCTAATTAACTTGTTTTAATTTTCTTCAGATCCTATGTACATCAGGTTAAATCAAAAGAAAACTAAAACAGGTCTATTAGTTGATCTTGAAAAATGTTATCATATGATCTCTGGCTTAGTTTATATCACTAAACCCACATTTCCCCACCACTGCTCCTTCCTATTTGTTTCCATTTTTTGCATGTTAATCTACAATAATTATCAATGCATCTAGATTTCATGCTTGATCGATTTTCAGACTGAAGCTGTTGGTAGAATTCTTCAATTTTTTTCAACCCCTAGCTTTAGGGGTTGGTGAGCACTTTGAATCACAGTTGTATTAATATGATAGTTTGGATAGATACAATCCTATCACAGACAGCATTGTCCTTCAAGGTGGATCTTGAACCGTGCCACTCCGCTTGATTATTTCCGTCACGGTATAGTAAGCCGTAGGATTTTCTGATTTAAAATGGTCAATACAAGTCTATTTCAGCTCATTAATGCCTAGAATGTCAATTTCACGTATTCTATACCATTCTTGAAAACTTCCTATTTTCCTGGATTGATACTTTGTGCATTCCAAGTTCTGATAATTAACTTATGTTTGCAGCTGTTCATTTTCATTTTGAATCATGACCCATCATCAAATGAAACTCCTGAAACTCGACTCCTTCTAGATCATTCTGACCAGAAACAGTTCTTCCTCAGTCATATTCTGAGTGCCTTTGAACCTGAAGTGCCTACCTTCTGACAGTATCTGGACCGTGTTCTGCATTTTTTTCATGATGGTTTCAGTATCTGACAATGTTTTGTGTCTGTGCAAAAGGTTTTCCCTGGCTAAAATCTCACAAGTGGCCAAAATATTCCTTCTTCATAGTCTGTTGTTGGTATTGAAGCCCTGTGTAACGAGTCTACTTTGGCTGACACACTGGCAAAATGCCAGTGACATAGTTGCCAGCCTCTCAGCAACACACAAGCCACCACAGAATGACAAACCGACAGACAAGTGGCTGAACAATAACAGACAGAGACTGAATAAAAGTGGTGAAAGGAAACTGCATAAAATTACACCTATCCTGGTATTAAAACAAATGTAACATGGGTAAGGGTGATTGAAAATATCATGTTTAGGTTAGATGCTCCTTAGTCCTCAAAGGGTCCACCTTGCTAATCAATACTCTAAAGAGTTCTAGGACGGCAGGCTAATTCAAGGTAAGGTGTCCTCTGGTTTCTTTACTGCCCCTTTCATGAGCATTAACTGTCAATCCAAGCAAGATGGACTCCAGAACAACTTCCGTCTTATCTTTGTCTACTGTGAAGCTTTCTATGGGTTCTGTTATGAGGATTTTCATTTTATTTACAACGAGTTGGAATCCATAATAAAGGCTACCTGCTTTCATCTTCCTCAATAAGGGTTTCAAGGCCTCCTCAGTTTAGCAATCAAGGTTGTGTCATCTGCATATTGCAGGCTGTTAATAAGCTTTCCTCCAACCTTGATGCCTCGTTGTTCTTCATATATTGCGGCTTCTCTGATTATGTGCTTGACATACAGTTTGAATAAGGGCAGAGGATACTATACCGACTGACAATTTTTCTGATTTTTAACAGATGCAGTATTTCCTTGTCTTCTTTATACAACCACCACTTAATCCCTACCCTAGTTCCTCTTGTGCCCAATGAAGTATTCTGGAGTCCCAATCCTATCAAAGCTATCCATAATTTGATACATGCAGTTGACTGCCTTTTCATGGTCAATAAAACACAAGCAGAAAAAAAAAAACCTTTTTAGTATTCTCTGCTTTCTGCCAAGGTCTATCTGAAATCAACAATGCTAGCCCTTGTTCCAAGTCCTGTTCTGAATCTGGCTGTGACTTCTGGCAACTCTCTGCAATGAACTACTGCAACAAATTTTGGATGATCTTCAGCAAAATTTTCATTTCACACGATATTGATGATATTGTTCTATAATTCACACATCCTCTTGGATCACCTTTCTTTGGAATGGAAACAAATATGCCTTTTATTTTTGGCTGACTAAGTAACTGTTTTCCAAAAAATTTTGGCAAAGGTGAATTAGTGTGCCCAGTGCTTCATCAAAATATTGAATTACTTCCATCTACATTATTGCAACCTCTAGCAACTTGTTTTGATAATGCCTTTTCCCTTCATCTTATGGTTCTTTTTTTCTAAATTGTATCCAGCTTTATTAAAGATACTTTTCATAAACAATCATGGTATTCAGGCAGGACATGGGCAGACGATCGTTAACAGCATATAACAACTTTTAAACTCCCTTCTTCAATGGACTACCAAAATGAGAAAGCCACTGTAAAACCCACTGAAGTCTTCAGCTGGTGCTCTGACCCTGGGAGGTTTAGAGTGGGGGTGACATTTCACATTGAGCATGTTGTTTTAACAACTTTTCACGAGCCGACCCTGACGTTCAGAAAAGGAAATGGACACGCAGAACTGCCCCTCTGAACAAAGGTGGCACTGCTCTTTTGAGGGATGCCATTGAGGATGGCATCACTGGAAAGTCCAGATCACCGATAAACTAACAGCCAATGTTTTGAGGTCAGGTCCCAACAGGTGCCTGGGTTTGTGGAGTCAAGTCTATGCTGAAGGCAGAGGGGAAATGAAAGAAGGGGTGGAGGATGTCAAAACACAGCTGTACTTTCCCCCTCACAAGGTGTGTGTGCCAAGGTGGCGAATGTGAGTTATGTCAGGGAATCCCCCTCCTCCTGGAACCCCAGAGGGAGTCTCTCAAAACTAGCTGGGCAAAGTGTTGTTTTTAACTTGATCCAGTTTTGGAGACAGCATACTGACATTTGTCTCTCCCCCCAAAAGACAACAATGAAGTGTTCTGTGTGCTAACAACATAGCTTAAAAAAAAAGTAAAACAAAACTCTGCATTTTTATAAAACTTGATAAAAATAGTATTTCAAACTGTACAGTCACCAGAAGTACACAGTTATCAAAAAATGCACACACTTCACTTAGCATCTGCAGCACCTTCAGTTCTCTGTGCCTTGATCATGTGCTACCTCTTTAAATATCTGAATACCGACTAGTAGATTTAAGTGTCGTAACCGTGCATTTGCTCCATCTTCTCTTGGTGCCTCCTGCATTGTTAAACATCAGTCAACCTCTGTGCTGCACAGATCCTCTGGGAAGTGTGCCATATGGGGAAGATCAAGGCATTAAGATTGGGCGAAAGCGCATTAACCACCCCAGATGTGCAGGTCTCACAACTGTTCTGGTGGAAATGAGGATCAGAGGCCACAGCCCACAGCATGGATGGCAACTCAGTGAAAAGGAAGCACAAATCCTCACCACTGAACCAATAGACAACAACATCATGATACCAAACACAGAAAAATAGTTTGACAATATCATGGATTTTATTTTATTTGCATTCACAATCAATGTTCAAGGAAACAGTAGTTCAGAAATGGGTTTCACTAGGTACATCTGCTTCACACGACCTCTATAAAATCTTAAAGAGTAAAGTCATTACTTTCAGGACCAAGGTGGGGCTGACCTACATCATGGCTTTCTGGATCATCTCATCTACATAAGACAGCTGGACAATGAATGAGGGAACCAGAGAAGAATTGAATTTGAATGATGGTGTGGTGAAGAATCTTGGAAGTTCTGTGGACTCCCCACAGTGAGCTCAACCACCACAGCAATGGGCTCAAATATAACAACAATTCATGGAAAGGGTGGGACCAGGCCGTGTGTCATTCCATTGCACAGAGGGTCATTATTGGTCAGAACTGAATTTAGGGCACCTACTAACAACACGGACTCCCAGATGAACAAGCGTTAGAGGTATTACAGCCAGACTCCTCATTTAAAGTAATCAAGGAAAAACTCACCTGTTGTCCTTGAACATAACCTCCAAAGAGAGCAGTCCCTTGAAACTGCCCCAGGCCCGGTAAGGAGAGGGACAACAAAATGAGAAACGCCCTCAATGAGCCTGAGTGACACAGTGACTGCCGCCATGATATCAATGTTGAGGGTAGAGAGAGTGAGCGTGTCTCCTTCTGTCGTACATGCGGTTGTTCGGAATCAAAACAGACAGAAAGGCACCTAACCACAGCCGCTCTTTGGACCCAGTGTAATCCTGACTCCCAGTCAGAATGAGCTAGTCTTTAGGAGGGATCAGTGTGAGACTCATATTTGGACTTTCTAAGTTTTTATGTATTATGAAAGCTTCATATGCTGTGCTAGTTTGGAAATATTTGGTCCTGACTATTTAAGAAATGCAACCCACCTACTAGGGGGCTTCATAGAAAGCTCCATTTGTTCTAGCTATAGTAAAAATAAGGTATTTCTTAACATTTGTTGAAGCACCTCCCTTATAGACATGAGTAAATGATATGATTAATGAGAATTGAATCCTGGAAGTCTTTATTTTCTGATTATGCATTCAGCAGCTCAAATGGCCATAATGATATGTTCTGCCCCTTATGTCAATTAACGCCATTCCAATATCAAAGTATATGCAAGGATTTGCATGTCTTCTGATTATTCAATATGTGTTTCCAGATAATAATTTGCATTGAATTCCAAGCATTCTTCTCTCTTTTGTCTCCTTCCATCCAAAAATATTACCTTCTTTCCAGAAGAAATCTAAAAATCATAAAGTATACACTCTTTAAAAATATGAAATTTTAAAATCTTGCATTATGCTCATTTTAATTTTGTTTGATATTCTATTTATTAATTATGCTGGGAATGAGTAGATGTTAATAATATGAATATAGAATAACTTTAATACACTATATAATTTTTCTTAAATATTTTACACATACCAATAAAAAGGGTTTTTTTAAATTGCAAATAAATTACAACATATTATCTATTCAGAGAATCATCAATTTCACACATATTGGAAATGCAAAAAATGTGGGCAAGAATAAATTGGTAAGATTTATTGTATAAGAATGATTGAATAATAGTCATTCTGAGATAATCTTTATGAGTTTTCTTTTTTAAAATCTTATTCCATCCAAATCAATAATATACATATATTTTGAAACCTCTGAAAGTAAGCACACTTACATTTTCAAGTCTATTTTTTTAGATGGAGGTTTTCAGTCAAATAAGTACTCAAAGATAAGGTATGATATTGTACACCATTTTGAGTTTGAAAAAACGTTTCAAACTAAATGTTATAGAATGTCACTATCATCAATTACATTAAACAGTAATTGAGTTTCTATCAAACATGTTCTCGTGAGACTTGTAAACCAATAACATTTGGAGTGAATATAGGAAGAACTACTAAAAGTCTTCACTAGTTCTGTAATTCAGGTACACATGTCTGGCCTTATAACTTTATGCTGCCTTTTCTTTTTTCAACTGGGAGTTAAAAGTTTAAGAATATTTAGAGCAAGGAATCATAATTTATGTTAAATAATTTCTCTCTCTTGTCATAAGAATTTGTTCTATTACTTTTATATAGTTGTATCTGGAAGCAATTTAGAATTATACAAAAGATCTAGATCATACTAAATACCATTAATGAGGACTTCTCAGGTAAATGATTGAACACTTTTCCCTAAATAGAAAAGTGATGGAAATTGTGAAAGAAATAGCCCTTTCTAGAACATTTTTGGGTGTCAAATCCATGCCATACTTCTATACATCCTTTTTAAAAATATATTAAATGCCCCACTATAATTCTTGGTGGTAAATGGACAAGAGTGCTATACTGCCATTCATGAATTTTTCTTCCTCTTAGTGCATATCACCCCAGCTACAGCACAGAAGACCGCAAGAGAAGGTCTCTTTGGTGAGCCTATGATCTGCAAAAGCGCTCTTCTTCACGCTCTGCATTTAGTTTTTCTTCATAGTACTCACCACTTAAAAGTCCAGTTTGATTTCTTTGGTTTTATTATCTGTCTCTCCTTGATGTGAAGAGTTCTTTTTTTAAAAAATGCTTTATTAGGGGCTCACACAACTCCTATCACAATCCATACATCCATCAATTGTGCTAAGTACATCTGGACATTCTTTGCCCTCATCATTCTCAAAACATATGCTCTTCACTTAAGCCCTTTGCATCAGGTCCTCTTTTTATCCCCTTCCTCCCCACTCCCCCTCCCTCATGCACCCTTGATAATTTATAAATTATTATTTTGTCATATCCTTCCCTGTCCGGCGTCTCCCTTCACCCCCTTTTCTGTTGTCCGTCCCCCAGGGAGAAGGTCACATGTAGATCCTTGTAATCGGTTCCCCCTTTCCAACCCACTCACTCTCTACTCTCCTAGTATCGGCACTGACATCCCTGGTCCTGAAGGGATCATCCCCCCTGGATTCCCTGTGTTTCCAGTTCCTATCTGCACCAGTGTACAGTACATCCTCTGGTCTAGCCAGACTTGCAAGGTAGAATCTGGATCATGATAATGGGTGGGGAGGGGGAAGGGGGGCGGGGGAGGAAGCATTTAGGAACTAGAGGAAAGTTGTATGTTTCATCGGTACTACGCTGCAAGGGGATCTCCAGTGGCCGACAAATGGACTTTGGGTCTCCACTCTGCACTCCCTACCTCATTCACTATGGTAAGATTTTTTTGTTCTGAGGATGCCTGATACCTGGGAAACCTCACCGGCCTGGACACGGACAGGATTGACAGATTGATATGAAGAGTTCTATCACACCCAGTACTTTCTACTGTATTTTTCTCCTATAATAGTGAGTTCAGCAAATACATGATGAATGAAAAAAATATAAATATATAAAAATATTTTATCAATATACCTGATTTAATGTTTAATATCTTCATTTAAAGAATAGGCTAATTCTTAAATTTTATTTCCTATAAATTAAGAATTCATAATTGATAATCATAGTCAATCAACTCATTGACAGTGAACATTTTGTTTGGTTTCGTAGCAGTTGCTAAATGGCAATATGATGATTTCAAAATTCAGTGTGGGAAAGAATGAGATATTTATTCTTTAGAAGCGGTTGCGCACTCGGGCTTATTGTTTCCTTGTAGTGCCTGATGTCTGTTAATAGTCACTAGTTTGCATTTCCCTATCTCTGGGAATTTATTACCTGGAATTTCTTTTCACAAAAATGTAAATTTCATTACTGGCTATTGTCAATTTGCTTATCTGTAACAATATCTGATTTTCAGGGGATACAATACTATTAGTAGGCCCATATTCCATGCACACGTCCATGTGGAATTAGAACATGAGTTAGAGTCGGTTCACAAATCAAGATTTGGTTGTTACAACAAAGAAAATACTGACAGTCAACTAGGAGGGAGACAGGAAGTAAAAGAACTTTCTACAGCATTCAAGAACTCCCTCAGCATCAATCTCTTGTCAAGCCGTGTCTTTCCATTCTCATTCAGTCTCATATGGAACCTGGATTTTTATCCTCATTATTAAATGTTATGATATACTGAATCCAAAGTGGTAAGTCTAAGCAAATGCCAAAACTTAATATATTTTTATGGTAAGAAACATGAACAAGATAATTTCAAATAAAATGGTGGTCATTTCTGTTGTAAGCATCAACATAAACATGCTTTATTTTATCTCAACTCTTATTACAAAAACGCATTTTATCATCTTAATTTCTTGTTAGAGCCTGTGAATTTCAATATGAAAAGCTTCTTTTGTATTGCTACTTATGAGACCATATAGGACTCTAAAAGATGACTACTCAGTTGTAATTTTTGTGTATTTCTTAACACTGAAATGGTATTTGTAGGTATTATTCTTTCCTGAGAAATAAAATGTGTGTCACTAGTTATTCAGAGTAAAAGATAATTTATTTTCAAAAATAGCCTAGTTCTATTAAATTTGTTCTTAGAAGGGCACTTTGGAATAAAATTTTAAAATAATCTATACTGGAACGGTAGAAAGTGTCTGTGTGGCATTTAGGATTGGTTAGTAACCTCCAGCAGTGCTGCGGGAGAAAGGACCCCTCACTTGCCTTCATAGCACCACAGACAAGAACATGCTGTGGAGCGCTCCTACGGTGAACTGCGGGAATCACACTGAGTACGGGTCTCGGAGAATAGCTGGCTTTTGAAATGATTCATTTTTTTTAATATTGGAAAGGCTGAAACATGCCAACTCCATTCACAGATGATAGGATCATGTAACTTGGTCACGGAATGTTATACAGAATGCACACAAAATTGCTATCTGATTGAGTATAAAGTTCACCAATGTTGCAATCATTGAGATGGTTTCCAAGGTCATTGGGCAATTCCACCATCTTTTAAATCTACTATCAATGAAAATGGAAGCTCCCTTGTATAAGATTTATACACAAAAATCACTTGCACTTCTAAAAAATAGCAATGGATTACCCCAAAATGACATCAATAATTGAATACACAACAGAATCAACCCTAACAAAATACTTAGAAATAATTGTAAACAAACAAGTTCAAGATTTGTGTTTTGAAAATTACGTATAAAACATCATATCTTAGGAGAGTCATAACAAAATACAAAAAATGATCATAAAAACTCAAGCTTGTTGCCATCGTGTCAGTTTTGACTCAACATGATCCCACAGGGTAGCGTAGAACGGCCCCACATAGGTTTCTGAAACTGTAACTCGGAGGGAGAAGCCCCCGGTTTCAAACTGCTCAACTTGTGATTCACAACCCAAAGTGTGAGCCACTATGCCACCAAGGCTCCTTATAAAGATCATTAAAAGACAAAACAAACCAAAAACTCACTGCCACGCAGTCCACGCTGACTCATCACTACCCTGCAGGACAGGACAGGACAGAAGAGAATAGAAGGGGCCCTGTGAGTTGAAGAGGGAGCAGAAAGCCCTGTCTTTCTCCTGCAGAGCTGCTGATGGTTTCCAAGTGCTGACCTTGAGGATCGCAGCCAAAAGCTTATCTCTATGCCACCAGGGCTCCGATAAAGATTACAAGTCCCTTATATTATATTCTGAAGGCTAGAAGTTAGAATGCAGGGTATCAATAAAGCCATATTCTCTCTGATCACTCTCGAGGAAACTTCTTCCTTCGGTACCTTTCCAGTTTCTAGTAGCTTCGGCTTCGCTTTGAATCTTGGCAAACCTGTCTTCATATGACACGTTCCCCCTAGGACATTAGCACCAGATCTCTCCTCAAAATGCTGATACCACTCAAAAGGGCTTAGAATCCACCTCCCTCTTGAATAGCCACTTGAATGTAACTGATAACATTTTCAAAGAATAACTCTGTTTCTAAACAAAGTCACATCCTCAGGTACACTCTATCCTCTGGATCTTCAGATGCATGCCCTTCTGACATGCAAAATACAGTTTGTATGTATTATGACTTAGTTGGTGGTTCAGATTTCAGCAATTTAAGTTTCTTACTAAACATACCCATGAGCCCTCCAGTCTATTGCTCCACCTTCTTTATTTTGGCCCCTCACCCCTTTGGTAAATTCCAAAGCCCTTTGGTAATGAAGTCTCTGTTGGATGTTGGTGGGTTTCCCACTTCCCCCTGACTTTTAACATATAATATAGGTCTGGTTTCCCTCAGTATACTTTTCTCCAATTCCATCCATACTATCTATGAGATTCTTTATAGTTTTATCAGTTTTTTAGTGATGCATAGTGTTCCATTGTTTATATATATCATAGTTTCTTTATCCATTCTTCTTTTGATGTGAAGTCAGGTTGTTTCCATCTGCTTTTATTGTGAACGGCAATGATGCACACATGGCCCTAGCTTCTTTAGTATAAGCGCCATTGCGAGGTCATTTGGGATTACTATTCCCAGCCGTGGACCTTCACGATACCCACTAAATTCTTAACCCATTTATACACTGACTCTAAATAGAAAATCTTATCTTCCAAATACTCTAAAATTGGTATAACTGAAACTTTAGGCATATTTCCTAGGAAAAATCCTCTTTGCGCGTCAACCTGTGAGGTGGCAAATGCAAGTTTCATGCGTTCAAAATACCATGGTGGGGCAGCAGAGGGAAGATGTTTTCATTCCTAAGAGAATACATGAGAGTGAGAGGGGTGGCCCCAACCACTAACTTAATCTGAGTGAAGGTTTAAGGTATAGAGGACAACACACTCTGCGGATTAAATTTGTTCCTCAAAAATTACTTTCTAAGGCTCCAGTAATATAGATACAAGTGGTTGGCTTTAAAGAACATAAATTTATTTTCTTTCGGTTTAGGTACCAGAAATCTAAACTCAAATAGCTCAATTTCTTGACTCATTTTATGTATCAAATATATTCATCCTGTTTGTGCTTCCTTCTGTATCTAATCTGATTTTTAGGAACAGAAAACTACAATGAAGTGGGACCTAGCCTACGTTGATATTGCTTCAGTAACTGAACAAGGAAAACCTGGTTGCTAAATGAGATTGCAGTCACCAGTGTAGGGATTAGAACACCAGCATGTCTGTTGCAGTGAGGGGGCAGAGGGAATTCAATTAATAAAAAGCCCTAAACATTATACTTGTAAATCTGACCTCTTTTGAGATAAGATTATGAAGCATATTATCATTGAAATACAGAAGTAGAAAGGACCCGCATCCAAGTATTGTACTATAAAAGACTTTATATACTTTCTCTATATACATATAGTTAGTGGTGACTTTAATTAACAATTTGTTATCATATCACATCACAGAGAATCATTAAGAGAAAATATTTATTTGAGCAGCAATTTTCAAGTTTTAATATTCAATCTTCCCAATCAAAAATGAGACATTTGAAGAAAATGATTGTGTGCATATGGGTTATATAATACGATTTTATTTTATTACAGTCATAGGTTGAAAAGATAGTATCGATATATTTCTATGCCCCACACTGGTTTTCAAAGTTCTTTTCTAGCAATTACTAAATTTCTATAAGTTACAGCTCCTGGTCTAAGATTATGCGAGCTTCCTTACAGTGCTCTCTTTCTGTTTCAGGGTGGCAGCAGTTCTCAACCTGGGGATCGTGGCCCCTTTGCGGGTCAAACGACCCTTTCACAGGCTTCACCCAATTCCTAACAATAGTAAAATTACAGTGACGAAGTAGCAATGAAAATAATTTTATTGTTGGGGTCACCACAACATGAGGAACTGTATTAAAGAGTCACAGCATAAGGAAGGTTGAGAACCACTAACCTACAGGACATAGCATTATATTTAGTAACTAGGTTTTCTTTTTTTTAAAATCATTTTACTGGGACTCATACAACTCTTATCACAATCCATGCATACATCAAATGAGTAAAGCACCCTTATCCATTCGTTGCCCTCATCATTCTCAAAGTTCGCCTTCCACTTGGGTTCCTGGAATCAGCTCATTTTCCTTTTTTTCCTTCCCCCTCCCTCCCCGCTCCCACCTCCCTCATGAACCCTTAATACTTTTTTAAACCCTTAGTAATTTATAAATTATTATTTTATCTTATCTTACACTGTCTGGCGTCTCCCCTCACCCACCTTCCTGTTGCCCATTCCCCAAAGAGGAGGTTACATGTAGATCCTGGAGATCGATTCTCCCTTTCCACACCCCCTTCCCTCCCAGTGTCGCCACTCCCACTGTTGGTCCTGAGGGGTTCATCCGTCCTAGAATCTCTGTGTTTCCAGATCCCTACTCCATTGGTGTGCATCCTCTGGTCTAACCAGGTCTGCAAGGTAGAATTGGGATCATGATAATTGGGAGGTGGGGGGAGGAAGCGTTCAAGAACTGGAGGAAGGATTTGAGTTTCATTGTTGCCACAATGATCCCTGAGTGACTTATCTCCTCCCCACTATCCCTCTGCAAGGGATGTCCAGCTGTCTACAGATGGGCATTGAGTCACCATCACACACTCTCCTCATTCACGGCGATGTGATTCTTCCCCCACCTCCCACCTGCCTTTGTTGTTTGAAACCTGGGCCCCTCGGTCCTTCATGCTCACCATGTTGGTGTGCTGCTTCCATGTGGGTTCTCAACCAGGTTTTCCTAATATGATAGGTAGGTTTATTGTGCCAACCTGGCCAATAGGAACATATGGAATTAATAAGATTGCAGTTTGATTGGAGGGCAAAGAATAAATGGCTCAGCAAGCCCCACCTCGCTCTCTCTTTTTGCTCTCTGGTGATCAGGTCAGCATGCTGCTGCTTTAGCTAGTTCTCTTCCTCAACTTTTGAGCCACACTACCTATGGGACTGCCAACCAGTGGATCATGTCGCTAGAGCTTGAGGTCCCTTCAAGGCCTGCTTCGCCATGCTGCTGTATATACATCACCTGAGTTTTGGACTGTCAGATCCTGTGGTCTTGCTGAATGTTGATGACTTGCCCTGCTGCTTGCTGCCTGTGACCAGAATGCCTGAATTGCCCTACAGAAAACTCAGCTGTCAGCTTCCTTGTCTGCTTCCCTGACAATGGACGTGGTGAGTTGAAGGACTTCCAGTATATTAACTGTTCCACTGAAGTGAGTTGAACTGAGCCCTCTGTACTGCTGTGTGGACTAATATTCCTTTCTGCTGTATATATTTATATCTATATAATCTATATATAAACATATATCATTATTGTCCTGGTTTTGTTTCTCCTGAGAACCCTGTCTAACACAAGTGGTACCAGGACTGGTTCTAGATCAACAAGATCATAAATATGCGCTTCTCATATAGGCTCTCCAGCCTAAATAGGCTTAACAGCACTGATAATGCTCGCTCTACCCCTAAAGGTGTGGATAAGTCTGCCACTCCTACTAGAGTGGGCGGTGCTAATCCTTGGTGTGAGGTCGCAAAGCTGATACCCTCAGTATCACCACCCATAGGTGATGAAAAGATGCGGTGGGTGAACATGCTTTTGATACTTTCCAGCAGGTTTGTCAGGAGGAGAAGTACTGGGAAGCTGCGTGGCTGGTCTTCTTTACAATAGAAAATGTGATTAAGAAAAGGAACAATCTCAGAACCATGTATCAAGTGCCGGATAACAAACCTAGGAGCTCCTGCATGCACTACAAAGGAGAATCTTCTCTCCTCTAGTAACAGCTGACATTGCCGAAAACCAACTCCAGAGTCTAATCATAGGAGTGGCTTAATTACACCATCAGCTGAATTGCAGGTCTAAAACAGGGACTGATATTAAAGTAAGGGCATTAATTAGAAAGCATTGGCACCTGAAACATGGGGTGGGAAGATACCGGCTTATGATGCAGAAGAGGAGGAGCTTCTAGAGCCCATAGAGCTAGCCCAGTCAATAGACCCACCCCTCCTACCTGAGGGAATTAACCAACGGTCAGTAAAACAACCCACACCTGAGCAAATTAACCAAACTGGTCGAGCTGAAATGACAGGTGGGGCTGCAACTGTAGCATTGCCTAGGGGAGATGCCTTACAAGATATTGCTGAGGAACCCAGGGAACCCCGCCACCCATTATCTCCTCTAGAATTGTAACTAGAATTAAGTCCTAGAAAATTCCTAAAGGTGAGGTTTAGATGATGACTCAGGATGAAGAATGCTAAACTCATAAAGATCTCCACTTTTCTAATATGCAGAAGCAGAAACCTGGAGAATATCCCTGGGGATGGTTACTAAGGGTGTGAAATATGGCACAAGGAATGTAACATTAGACCAGTCTGAGTTTCATGATATGGGGCCCCTAAGCATAGATTTTTCCTTGAGTGTCTTAGCAAGAGAGATTAAGAGAGGATCTAATTGCTTATTTGGTAGGATCACTGAAGCATGGGCTGCCAGGTGGCCTAAATTAGACCAACTTAAGGTACTGACCTACCTTGGCACACTGTAGAAGAAGGCATCCAAAAGCTTAAGGAAATTGGCATGTTGGAATGGATCTATCAGGATATTCCCATAGAGCCAAAAAGCGAGTGACCAAGGACATACCCTTCACCACAACCACAAGGAACAAGTCTGTAAGTGGGCCCCAGCATCTCTGAAGACTCCAATGATTACTATATTATGTACACCAGTATTAACAGTGGGAACTGCCGTAAGTGAACTCCGACATCTGTCTACAATGGGGCCGATTGGTCTCTGAGCGTAGAGGGCAGGTGTCAGCAATGAATCAACAGAGACAGGATGGGCATGGTTATAACAGACAGCAAGGTTTCTGCAGTAATCAAAGCAACCTGTCTCATGTGGACTTGTGGCATTGGCTACTTAGCCATGGTGTCTCTAGGAGTGAAATATATGTGAAACCTACTAAATATTTATGTGATCTATACAGGGGGAAGAATGGTAGATCAGGTGTACAGCAGAATAGACAGTCACTATCACTCAGTCAATTCCCAGATCTGAGACAGTTTACAGACTCACAGCCCCTTGAATGAGGGGAGGGACTGTGCTACCTCACTGATGGTCTGTACTGCTAGTATTTCTTCTAGCCTTCCCCAAAGGGACCTGGGCCTTTCAGGAGAATGGCTGTTCATTGGGGAAAAGGAAATAAGCAAACTTTTTGGGGGGTTACTGGATGCTGCCTCAGAACTGATACTAATTCCAGGATACTCAAAATGTTTCAAAGCCCTGCCAGTCAGAGTGGGGACATATGGAGGTCAAGTTATCAATGGAGTTTTAGCTAAGGTATAAGTCACCATGTGTCCAATAGGTCCTTGAACCCATCCTGGTATTATTTCCCCTGTTCCAGAATACATCATTGGAATAGATGTACTTAGTAACTGGAAGAACATTGAAATGTGGAATAAGGGCTATTATGTTAGGAAAAGTCAGTGGACACTATTAGAACTGCCATTGCCAAGGAAAATAGTAAACCATACACAGTACTGCATTCCTGGAGGGATTGCAGAGACTCGTGTCACCATCGAAGACTTGAAGGGTGCTGGGGTGATGATTCCTACCACATCCCTGTTTAACTCACCCATTTGGCCCGTAAAAAAACAGATGGATCCTGGAGACTGACAGTGGATTATCATAAACTTAACCAGTGGTGACTCCAATTGCACCTGTCATTCCTGATGTGGTTTCATTGTTTAAGAAAAGTAATACTTCTCCAGGTACTTGATTTGCAGCTATTGATCTGGTCAATGCCTTCTTCATAATACCAATCTCAAAGGACCACCAGAAGCAATTTGCTTTCAGCTGGCAGGGGCAAAATACACTGTCATCACTCTCCCTTAGAAGTACATCAACTCTTCTGCCCTGTGCCAAAATTTAGTCCAAATGAACCTGATTGCCTGTCTTTTCACAAAATGTGACACTGGTCCACTATATGATGGCAACATGATAATTGTACCCACTGAGGAGGATGTAGCAAAGACTCTAGATTCATTGGTACAGCATCTGTGTGCAAGAGTTTGGGAAGTGAACTCAATGACGTTTCTGGTACTCTCCAACTCAGTAAACTTTCTAGAGGTCCAGTGGTGTGGACAATGTTGAGACATTCCTACTAAAGTAAAGAATAAGTTCTTGCATCTGAATACCACCCACCTCACCCCTCCCCAACAACAACAAAACAGGAGGCACAATGCCTAGTAGGCCTCTTTGGATTTGGAAGGCAACGTATCCCTCATTTGGGTGTTCTACTTTGACCTATTTATCAAGTGCCACAAAAGGCCTCCAATTTTGAATGGGGCCCAGAAAAAAGAAAAGGGTCGACAACAGGTCCAGGCTGCCGTGCAAGCTGCTTTGCAACTGGGACCATAGGATCCAGCTGACCTGATGGTGCTCGAGGTGTCAGTGGTAGATAGAGATGCAGTGTGGAGTCTTTGGCAGGCCCCTAATGGTGAATCACAGTGTAGACCATTGGGATTTTGGAGTAAAGTCCTGCCATTATCTGCAGACAACTACCCCTTTTGAAAAACAGCTGTTCACCTGTTACTGAGTCTTAGTGGAGACTGAACACCTCCCCATGGGCCACCAAGGCACTATGCAGCCTGAACTGCCCATAATGAACTGCATATTGTCTGACCCATAGAGTCATAAAGGTGGACATGCCCAGCAACACACCTATTGTTAAGTGGAAGTGCTACATATGAGATCATGCTAGAGCAGGACCTGAAGGGACAAGTAAGCTGCATGAAGAAGTGGCCCAAATGCCCATAGTCTCCACTCCTGACCCAGTACTGTCCTTTTCCCAGTCTGGACCTATGGCCTCCAAGGGAGTTCCTTAAGTTAATTTAACTAAAGAACCAAAAACACATGTTTCGTTTATGGATGGCTCTGCACAATATGAAGGTGCCGTTCATAAGTGGACAGCAGCAGCACTATAGCCCCTTTCTGGGACCTCCCTAAAGGACAGTGGTGAAGGGAGTTCCTCCCAAAGGGCAGAACTTCGAGCTGCACACCTGGCGGTTCAGTTTTCCTGGAAGGAGAAATGGTAAAACGTGCGATTGCATGTTGATTCATGGGTTGTGGCTAATGGGTTGGCTGGATGGTCAGGGAATTGGTTTTCTAATTCTAGATCTTTGTACATATTTTACTTAATAATATTTTCCCCTATCTTCTTTGAAATTTTATGTTATGCTCTTTAATTTCAGCATTTATTCCATATTTATTAGCTACTCCACAATTTGAACAAGTTTTAGAACCTCTTTTGACATCCAATTGGATCTTTTCTTTCTGTTCTGCCTTTTTAATGACCTTTTGTTTTCTTCATTAATAATATTCTTAATGTGATGTCATAGATTATCCAGTCTTCCCAGATTAATGTTTAATGTATTAGAAGTTCTCAACATTCAAGTGGGACAAATTCAAGGTCATATTTTTGCTCTTGGAAGTATTACATTTTCTTCAGTTTCAATTTGAACTTATATATGAGCAATTACTGGTTTATTCCATATTCAGTCGCCAGCCTGGTTCTTCTCCATGATATTTCTTTGTACTCTATCTGGAGAAATCCATTTGTATAGTTGCCTTTTGTGTTGTTGAAAAATGATATATGCTATAAGCAAGTAATTGGTCTTGCAAAATTTAATCACACAATCTCCAACTTTGATTCTATCACTAAAGTTGTTAAGATGGTTAGATGATTTTATGTAAAACTGAATGTTTGTGAAAGGACAGGGTTGAAATACAACCTATCCATCAGATCACAGCCTGATGATGGCTTCTTAGGGATGTGGTCTTCTTATTAGAAGTTGGGAATATCATTCTTTGTGACATTGCCATTTGTGTGCTGGGACTCTGCTGCCAATCCTGAGATCTGTCTGCACCGTGCCAAGTTCCATCCACTTTGGATGCCTTTGACTCTGCACCGACCACCTGCATCCTGAGTTCTGCATCATAGCAAGGTAGCTATGTGAGTCTGAAGAGGAATTTATAGACTAGCAAAGGTCGTAGAGACTGGTGTTGGACTGGGCAGAGATGCTGTATTGATAGATCATTACTTTTTGTTATAAATGTCTTAAGTATAGATGAATGTTTTATAAATTGATGGATATGTTTCTTTAGACAACCCAGCCAACAGAGATATATTTTCCAACTATTATTCCTTCTTTTTTGTTCCCAACTTTTGAATTCTAATTGACAAGAATTATCAATGAATCTTGATGACATGTTTGATCAGTTTCCAACTGAAGACATTCTTAGAATTCTTCAATTTGTTCATCACTAGTTTTGTTAATGCATAAATTTGAATGCTGGTTGTATTGATTGGATTTCCCTGGGGTCTATCCTATTGTAGACAGAATTTTATTTCAGTTTAAATCTTGAATACAAATGGGATGCAATTGTCCCGATTGTTTCATTCCCAGTGTAGTAAGCCATATGATTTTCTTATTCAAAGTGGCATGTCAGTCCATTTCAGGTCACTGTCATAAATGTATATTCCATTTCTTTTCTGACAAACTTCCAATTTTCCTAGATTCAAACCTCACGCATTCCAAGTTGCAGCTTACAACTATTTCTCTCACCTTCTAAACTAATATTGGCTTATATTTTGCCAATGTATCGAGCAATGTTTATCTGTTCTTCATAAAGTTTTACATGGATACTTATAATTCTGCAGGATTATAATTCTGCAGAAGTACATTGTTCTTAGTTGGGAAAGTCTGCTGAAATCTATCCGACATGTCTGAACCTTCTGGTTCTTGCAATCCTTGAATTATAGCTTCTGTAACCACAGCAACATACAATCTACCATAATACAAAAAAATGGACAGAATGGTGAAAAATATTTTCAAATAATAATAATTAGCACTAATAAAAATTAAGGCTTTGGGCATATTTTTAGTCACCAGCTAGCATGTGTTGCCACACACAGTCTATACATGTATCACAAGGTAAACAAGTTATTTGATGAGAACTTGTCCAAATACTATAAGCAGAAGCATCTGTATGCCAGTGTATGATTCTTTAATTCTCTTCCCTTCTCAGTAGCTGACCCAGAGGTTTTAAAGTGAGCTAAGAAAAAATACGAAGAATGACCCTGAAGATCCATAGTGAAGATTGAGTGCATTCAGCTAAAGGTTTCAAATAGCATATACTACACACCATGGTGTTGCCAAATAGTAGAATGATTAGTATTTCCAACTCATAGTGATTTTATTAAGTTATATTTTGTTATTTGAGTTAAGTATAATCTGTATCTTTTCCTCACGTAAAAAAATTAAGTATATTGGATCCCAGTAGAGAGTGAGAGTATACCCAAACTCCTCTGCTACCAGCTGGGTTTTATTGACTGGTGTCGTGTTCCCAGGTCAAGTGTCTGTAGAGGAGAGCCTCCAGGTAGGCTCTATGTAGTCTAGTAGTTTCCAGAATTCCTACTGTAAGACCGTGTTATCTAAATCTAATTTCAGTTTCAGTCATTGAGTTCCCAAAGCATTTGTGAAACATGAAAGAAGAAGAAAAAAGAAGCCATGTAAAAGCAGAATAAATTTTGCAATAGGTTATCTGAGTTAAGTGATCTTCAACTAATCTGTTTTTGAGAAATCTAACAGTTATGGAATTATTATGCAATAATAATTAACAATAAGAAATGTTTTAGATTTAGACTTAATTTTTCCATTATCTATATTAATGTCAACTAATAACAGCATGCTCAGTTCTTTTCTATCTTGAAAGATCGTATATCATTGCCATCTTGATAAAAGCTAACTCAATCAGGTCTTACTATATATGTTACATGAAATACATCATCAATTATAGTATGTATTCAGTGAATGAATGTTTACTTTCCCAAAGTGGCACTAACTCTTCAAACTTTTTCCAAATAACTGCGAGTATATGAATGTATGAAAATTACATTCATTGGTATAGAAAAAAATAGAAGTAAGACTGTATTATTAACTGGCGATATTAAAAAGAGTGATTCGAAGTTTGATAAAATAGAACCTTCAAAGACCATTTGATATTACTTTAGATATAAAGTGCTTATTTGTTCCTTTTCCTTCCATACCTGCTCCCTCTCATTTTGTGTCCTTGTCCAATTAGACCTTCATGATTGTAGCCCATATAAAAGACATTCAATGGAGTTTTTTCAGCATTATGAAAATTCACTATTTAAACATAAAAATTCTAAATTCAGAGACTTTCACTGGCAGAATGTTCATCACTATTGTAAAAGTGTACTATGTTGTGCAATATTCTCTAAAATAAATCTATCATACATTAATAGTTCCTTGAATTTTCACGGTAAAACATGAATATATACACATTAATGAAAGCCCATGACTCTTTAGTTTGTGCCTCTTTGGATAGATAAATGCATCAATATGCGTGACAACTCAAAGCAAAGTCAGGGAATGACTTTAGAATAGATTATCATTTGCTTATATGCAAGTTCAATTTTGAACCTTAAGAGAATTAAAATAAATTCAAAAGAGCTAAAGAATATTTTGTGTACATAGCATCTGAATTTAGAAATCATTTCAAAAATAGATTTGATGCACTAAACACTAATGACAAAAAGTCAGATGACTTGTAAGACAGCATCAAGAGTATCACACATGAAGCATGGAAAAGATGATTATGACAGAAAAGGAGGAAAAGAAAAAGGTAGTACCAGAAAAAAGACTATGAAACTTGCTTGTGAATGTAGAATAGTTTGAACAAAACAAAAAATTAAAAATTTAGAGAACTGAACAGAATATATCAGTGAGTGGCTTCAAAATAAAGTATTAAAATTAAACTTTTAAAGAAATTGAGTCAGAAAACATAAAAAGGGGAGAAAAAGCTAAAAGAACTAAAATAAAAAATCAAGTAGAAAGCAAATGTTTTGAGACTGATGAGGGAAACATGTACAACAGTGCTCGATACAATGGATGTATATATGGATTGTGATAAGAGTTTGTATGAGTCCCCAATAAATTATTTTTTAAGTTTCAATAATGAATTCTATATGTAAGATACTGAATTTTGTCAGATACATAGAAAGAAGATGGAGGGAATACAGAGATTCAGTGTAACAAAAATAATTGATCAATGTCCAAGCATGTCAAGATTAGCATATGACCAAGAACAGAAGTTATAAAAAGGAGAAGTCCAAATTGAAATGAAGGCATTGGAGAAAAGCCAGGCTCTGGGACTCAATGAAGTTCCCATTGAAATGTATCAACAAATGAATACAGTGGTGGAGGCAGTCACTCAACCAGAACAGAAATTTGAAAGACAGCTACCAGACCATCTGACTTACAGAAATCTAGATTAGAGCCATTTCAAAGACAGACGACTCAACAAAATGTGGAGACTATTAAATAATATCATTAATATATCATGCAAGGAAAATTCAGCAATAAATGATTAATAAATTGTGGCCATGGTACAATGAAAGAAAACTAACAGAAATTCAAGTCAGATGTAGAAGAAGAAATTGAATGACAAATTGATTTGGACAAATCTGCTGCAAAAGATTAAAGTGTTCAAAAAAACAAATATATCACTTTGAGGATTAAAGTCTGTGTGCCTGACTGAATCCATGGTATGCTCAATTGCTTCATATGCATGAGCAAGCTTGACAAGGAATAAGAGAATATATGATTTTGAAATGCATATTAAATATACCATGGGCAGCCAGAAGATTGAACAAATCCATCTTGGAAAACACACTGCCACAACATTCCTTAGACGGGAAGGTAGCACAACTTCATCTCATATATTTGACAATATTATAAGCAGAGACTAATCTCTGGGGAAAGAAATCAGGCTTGGTAAAGTAGAATTTCCACACCAAAAACAGAGAAAATTCTCAAGGAAATGAAATGGAACAGTAACTGCAGCAGTGGTCTGAAAGATAGCAATGGTTATGACAACGGCCCACTCGTGGGCTGGGCTTTGCTCTGTGGCCCTATGGGCACTGTGAGTTGGACCAGATTGGTGGCACCCAAGGACAACAAAACAATAGCTGTATGCGATTAAATATGGGGGAGGGGATAGAGAGCACATAAAATAGAGTGGCATTTATGGTGTGCTTATGCATATTTTAAAATGTTCTAATATTTAAGCTATCATAAGGCAAAAAGAAGCTATATTAATGCTCAGAAGTAATCAGAATTGAATTTGGTTTATTTCAAGGGTCTGCTACTGTTTTCATGAACTTCTTTACCAAGTCTGATACTCTTTTCATAGGGACTAGCTTCTCTGGATAACATAAGTTCAAGATATAAAGTTTCACTGTCCTTGTTTCTACGCATCATTGCAGTAGTACATCCTCCAAGACAGATTTGTCTATAGACCCTGCATCCGGCTCATTGGCCACTGGTTCTTTGTACTTGATCCAGTGACATGTCGTCATATTGGCTGCTGCTCCTGGGAGTCTCCAGTGGCTGGCCTTCTGCCCTTCCAAATGTGGACTCCTCCAACACCACAGTCACCAGTCAGAAACCTTTCTGCCAATTTTGGTTTCATCCACCCCCAACAGATATGCAAGTCAGAAGATGCCTAACATCACACCCATGGGGTATTCTGATTGTAATTCCTTCAAGACAGGTTTGTTTATTCTTTTAGCAGCCGTGGTACTCTCAATATTCTTAGTCAAATAATAATTCAAAGTCATGATTTCTTTACCAGTCTTCTTAATTCCCTGTAAAGTTTACATTTTATATCTCAGGCTGGGATCTCTAAAGTAATAAAACCAGTGAGACTGATATTTATATACACAGAGAACACTTTAGATAAAGAAAATGGATCACACAGTATTAGAAGTAGATAAGTCTCAGTTCAGGCAAGTTCCAGGACTGTAGATCAGATATTAAACTAGAGCAGTAGTTCTCAGCCTTCCTAATGCAGTGACTCTTTCACACCGTTCTCATGTTGTAGTGACCCCCAACCATAAAATTATTTTTGTTGCTACTTCATAACTAATTTTGCTACTGTTATGAATCATAATGTAAATATCTGATATGCATGACATATTTTCATCATTAAAAATTGAACATAATTAATCATAGTGATTAATCACAAAAACAATATGTAATTATATATTTTGAAATATTTATTTCTAATTACAAATAAATGTCTTGAAGCATGGTGTAGCATAGGTAACAAGTGTGTTTACACTGGGCACTTGTATGTGGGTGTATCTGCCTGTGGGCAACCCAGAGACGGAGCTGTGTCTCAGTTCCTAAGACCATCGGAAACACATGTCTTCTAATGGTCTTAGGTGACCCCTGTGAAAGGGTCATAAGACCCATAAAGAGGTCGGGACCCACAGGTTGAGAACAGCTAACCTAGAGGCTTCTCCTGATTTAACAATAGCTGCAGGAGCTAACAAGCCCAAGATAAGCAGGAAGACCACAGGCTGATACCTGCAGAGATAAATAAATCCAAGGTCAACAGCTCAGATCACTGTGGATGCATATTCAGATCAATCCCAGGTTAGCAGCTCAGACAGCAGACTTATGACTCCTCTCAGAATTGCCAGGCAATATGGCAGGCCATGCTCTCACACTCATAGAACTAGAGATCAATGAGCCAGATACAGGATCCAGACCCAACAAAAAGCGAACAAGCTTTTGCACAGCCAGAGGAAATTTCCTTTTAAGTGCTTCAGAGCCATGATTCCAGTAAGGATGTTACAGCCCCTCCCCTCCTATTATTCTTAAAATAGATTGGTTGCTCATAGGAGATTGTTGTCAGGGATGTGATTACTATATATTGTTTTAGATCAACTGTTAACTGCCAAAGCACTGAGAATTCTTCCACAGTAAAGTGGACACAAAACCTAACCCTAACACACACATCTGTGATAATTAAAACTACGATGACTAGGATCAGGTGAACCTTAGTCCTCATAGTTTCAAGGGGAAGTGAGTAATAGATTTGCACAACACAATTTGATATTTTATTTCTTTTTTTAACAAAACTTTTAAACTAGTTTTACTGTGATATACTTCAAATGTCCTACAATTTAAGCATTCAATCATATTCAGAAGAGTTGTGAAATTATCATCATCAATTTCAGAACATTTTCTTCTTGTATTCATTGCTGTTGGTTTCTTTGTTGTTAAATCATTTTTTTGGGGGGGGGACTCATACAATTCTTATCACAATCCATACATATATTCTGTCGTGTCAAACACATTTGTACATTTGTTACCATCATTTTTCATAACATTTTCTTACTGCTTGAACCCTTGGTATCAGCCCCTCATTTTCCCCCCTCCCTCTCCTTCCCTCCCTCATGAGCCCATGGTAATGTATAAATTATTTTTCCATGTCTTACACTCTCCGATGTCTCCCTTTATCCCCTTAACTGTTGTCCATACCCCTGGGAGGGGGTTATAGGTAGGTCATTGTGATTGATTCCTCCTTTCTGCCTCCACCTTCCTCTTCCCCTCCTGGTATGGCTCCTCTCAATATTGGTCCCGAGGAGATTATCTGTCCTGTATTCCCTATGTTTCCAGCTCTTATCTGTACACATGTAAATGCTCTGGTCAATCCATCTTTGTAAGGTAGAATTAGGGTCATTATAGTGGGGATGAGGAAGCAGTAAAGAACTAGAGGAAAGTACATTGATGCTGTACTGCACCCTGACTGACCTGTCTTCTCCCCCAACCCTTTCGTAAAGGGATGTCCAATTTCCTGAAGGTTGGCTTTGGGCCTCCACTCCACAGCTTCCTCCCCCACTCCCCCACCATTCCCAATTACATGAATTTTAATTCTGGGTCTTTGATGCCTGATACCTGATCTCATGGATACCTCATGATCACACAGGCTGGTGTGCTTCTTCCATGTGGGCTTTGTTGCTTCTCAGTTAGATAGTCACTTGCTCATCTTCAAGCTTTTAAGACCCCAGGCACTATAGGTAGGCACCATCAGCTTTCTTCACCACATTTGTTTATGCATCCATCTGTCTTCAGTGATCATGTCGGGAAGGTGAGCATTTCAGAATGCTGGCTTATTAGAACAAAGTGTTCTTGTGTTGAGGGGGTACTTGAGTAGAGTCCCAATGTCCATCTGCTTCCTTAATACTAAACCTATAAATATATATGTATATATATACATAGATTTATTTCTCCATCATCATATGTAACTATATTTACATATGTACATGCCTGCATTTAGACCTCCATAAATGCCCTTTGCCTCCTTCTTCTTTGCTCTATTTCTCTTAACTGTCCTTTTATCTCACTATCATGTTCAGCCTTCATTTGGGTTTCAGTAATTCTTCTTGGTTCCATTGCCCTTGATCAAGATTTACCAGACCTCCTATACCCTCCTCACCATTGATTTTCTGTCACTTGTTCCCCTGTCCCTGGGTTTGTTAACACCTACTTTCTTTCCCCTGCCTTCCCCTCTCCTGTGTCCCCTGAGAATTGTTGCCCCATTGTTTTCTCCCCCAGCTTGTTTATCCTGCCTATCTTGTTTATCCTGCCTATCAGGATGTGTTTCACTCTTCCCTTCCCCTTCGTTTGCTGCTGTATCCTCTGATCAGACACCTCTCTCCCTGAGCTGTAGCTTCAGTGCTGTCCTCTAATATGAATTCTTCTGGGGGGAGGTGAGACTGTCTACATTTTTGGTAATGGGGCCGGCCCCTCAAGACTCTATTGATTCCCTGCTTCATGTCAGTGTGTTACATTCTTGTCTTGGAGCAACGGGTTGAAACCTGGTCCCTATTTCCCTATGGAGCTATAAATAGTACCCTCCCTTTGGGAGAGTTAGTACCCTGTTCCAACGCTACCCATGTCTTTTTTCCCCTCCTTTTTAGTTGGTTGCCATATGTTTCCCTGGGTTTAACCTGGCCCCTACCATATTACCTGGACCTCACCCCAAGAATGTTTATATACAGTAGCTTCTTCCCTGTGCCCCTTTTGCATTTTTGAGCTTAGCTCAGCGGACTCATGCTGTACTTGTACTTTTGTGCTTGGCTTATTATAATTTCCTCCAGGTCTTCCCATGCAGTCATATGCTTCATGCATTCATCACTGCTTTTAGGGATATGTAGTACTCCATTATATGTATGGACCACAGTTTTTTGATCCATTCATCTGTTGACAGAAATTCTGGTTGTTTTCAATTCCTTGCAATTGTGAACTATTCCGCGATGAGCACTGGAGCACAGATGTCTGGCCGTAATTTGTTTCTTGCCCTTTCTGGGTGTATGCCCAGTAGGGGGATTGCTGGGTCATAAGGTCGCTTGATTTCCATCTTTTTTAGATATTGCCAAATTGATTTCCATAATCGCTACACATACCTACAGGTCCACCAGAGTTCCTATCTCTCTATAGCCCCTCCAACACTTGTTGCTCTCTGAGTTTTTGAGTTGGGTATCTTTGAGGGTGTTTTAATTTGCATTTCTCTTATGGCTAGGGATCTGGAACATTTTCTCATATATTTATTGGCCATTTGGATTTCTGACCTTGAGAAAATTCTGTTCAGCTTCTTGGCCCACCTCCTCAGTGGACAATTGTTGTTTATTTTCTTATTGTAAGTTAGCAGACTATTGTAGATTTTAGTAATAAGGCCTTTGATGTGTCAATGCTAAAGATGTTTTCCCATTCTGTGGTCTCTCTTATTACTCTCTTGGTGAATTCTTTCTATGTGCTCAAGTGTTTTATCTTTAGTATATCCCACTTGTCAATTTGTGCCTCCTCTGTGTTTATATCCTTCCCTATTTCCAATCGTCTATGTATTCCCTGAGCCAAAGTTCTCATTTGTCCCCTAATAGTTTGGGGTTTTACCTCTAGGTCTGTGATTCACCTTGAGTTTATTCTTGTAAATGGAGTGAGGTAAGGGGCTTGCTTCATTTTTCTGCAGATATATATATTTTTTTTTCCAGCACCACATACTGAAGAGTGTATCTGCTTCCCATTTGATATTTTTGGGACCCTTATTGAAGATCAGTTGTCTGTATGATGATAATTTTATTCTGGGTTTTCAATCCTTTTCCATTGGTGTGAATATCTATCATTATACCAAAACCACACTGTTTTGACACCTGTGGCTGTATAATAGATGCTTGAGTAGGGTAAAGCAAGCCCTCCAACTTTGTCCTACTTCTTGAGATGTTCTCGGCTAATTCTTGATTTCTTCCCTCTCCAATGTAGTTGGTAATCCGTTTTTCCAATTCGTTGAAGGAAGATGATGGTATTTGAATCAGGATAGCATTGAACTTATATAGTGCCTTGGGCAGAACTGACATCTTTACTACATTGAATCTTCTGATCCATGAACACGGGATGTCCTTCCATTTGTTGAAGACACCCTTGGTATTTTTTAATAGTGTTTTGTAGTTTTCCTTGTACAGATCTTTTGTTTTTTTAGTCAGGTATATCCTTTTGATCCTCTTTTGTGGTCTTATCCGATGTTTACAGTACTGTTTATTGATCTTGTAACCTGCCACTCTACCATATTCCTCTATTGTTTCCAGTACTCTTCTGTGAAACTTTTGGGATTCTCCATATATAAAATCATATCATCTGTGAATAACGATACTTTCACTCTTCCTTTCCAGGACGAATACCTTTGATGTCTTTGCTTTGCCTTAAACTGAGAGCTTGTACCTCCCGTAGGATGTTACGTAGGAGTGGGGAAAAGGAGCATCCTTATCTAGTTCCCCTTTTCAGAAGGATCGATCTCATCTTTTCTCCCTTGCCTACCACATTGGCTGTTGGTTTTTCATATATAGCTTGTATTGCATTGAGGAGTTTTCCTTCTATCCTATCTTCTTCAATGTCTTAAGCAGGAGTTGGTGTTGGATGTTGTCAACTGCTTTTTCTGAATTTATTGATATTATCATGTGGTTCTTAAATGTTTCATTTCAATGTGGCAAAAAATATTAATGGTCTTTCAAATTTTGAACCATCCCTGTATCCCTGGTATGAACCCCACTTAGTTATGGTGAATTATTTGTTTTAGATACTTTTGTACTCTGTTGACCAATATTTTGTTAAGGATTTTTGCATCAATGTTCACTAAGGAAATTGGTCGGTAGGTAGTTCTCAATTCTTGTGGGATCCCTGCCCAGTTTGGGTATCAGAGTTATACTAACTTCATAGAAGGAGTTTGAGAGTTTGCCCTCTTTTTCTATGTTCTAGAAGAGTTTGTGTAGGATTGGTGTCAGTTATTTCTTGAATACTTGCTAGAATTCTCCTGTGAAGCCATCTGGTCCAGGGAATTTTTTTGTTGGTAATCCCTCAATAACCTTGTCTATTTCTTCTATTGATATGGGTCTGTTGAGATTCTTGACATCAATTGGGGATAGTATAGGGAGAGATTTTTTTCCCCCAAGAATTTGCTCATGTCTTCCAAATGTTGAATTCTTAGGAATACAGTCCTTTTAGTGTTGTGTAATTATCCTTCTGATTTCCTTAGGGTTCATTGTAATGTCCCCTCTCTCATCCCTCATCTTTGTTATTTAAATATATTCCTTCCTTTCTTTGGTTAGGTTTGCCATGGTCTGTTGATTCTGTTTATCCTTTTGAAGAACCAACTTTTAGCAGAATTTTTCCATTGTTTTCTTATTTTCCCTCTCTTGAATTTCCACCCTAATTTTTATTATTTATTTCTTTTGCTATTAGCTGTATTGTCCTGTTGACTCTGCTCTAGTTGCTGCAAATTTTGTTGTAAAATATCAATCATAAGTCTATATTCCTTTTTAATGTGTGCGTGTAATAGTATAAAACTTCCTGTGATGACTGCCTTTGCTGTATCCCATGAGCTTTGGTACATCATGTTCTCATTCTCGTTACTTTATAGAAATTTCCTAATTTCCTCTGTGATCTGGGCCAGTATACACTCCTTTTGTAATAGAAAGTTATTCATCTTCCAATTGCCTGCCCTTGTTTTCTTCATCTTTCTTTTGTTGATTTCCAGCCTTATTGCATATCCGTGATGTCATTTTATGCCTCTTGTGTTGGGTGTTTTCCTACCTCCATTTCTTCTTCATGGGTTATGCATGTTTGTGTTTGTGGGTCATTCTTGCCTTCTTCCCATCATTGAGCCAATGTTATATTGGAGGCTGCTCTCCCTTTGATTGTCTCTGGGTGGAGTTGTTCTGTGTGACGGTCTCTTATTTGTGCTTGCCGAGTGTAGTTCTTCTCCTTATACTGGGTCAGCAAGGATCTTTTGTAGTTCCGGGGTCCTTTTAGCATATTTTTTTGAGTTTTTCCTTGTCCGAGAAGATTCTCACTTCTATATCAATCTTGATAGATAATGGTGAGATAGATATTCTTGGGTTTTTGTTCTTTTCCTGATATTTTCAGAATATGTTGCTCCACTCTCTCCTGTTCTTCATAGTGCCTGTTAATAAGTCTGAGCATATTCTTATCCGCTTACCTTTATATGTGACTGCCTATTTTTCCCTAGATGCACTCATAATTTTCTCATTTTCCTCAAAATTGGATAGTTTAACAACTATGTCCTGGTGACTTCTTCTTGGGATTCAGTCTAGCTGGTTTTCTTTAGGCCTCCTAGATGATTGTGTGGTTTTCATTTATTAAGCTAGGGAAGTTTTCCTCCAAGAATTCAATCAAAATTTTTGACTCTGAATTCGTTGATGTGTATTCCTCCGATAATCCAATTATTTTGATGTTGTTCCTTCTCATAACATCAGACATAGCTCTGAGGTTTTCTTCAGCTTCTCTGATGGATGTGTTAGATTTTTTTCTAACATTTATTAATTTCTGCTTGCTAATTAATTTTTGCCAGTGACATCTAGGTCACTGGTGTGATTCTCTGCCTCCTCCATTCACTGGGCAAAATCTGTGAGTTTGCTATTCGTTTTTGTTATTTTTCCCCATAGCTCTCATATTTCCTTTTGGTGCATGGCCTTTGTATCCTCTGTCGTTTCATCCTTTTTATGTAATGCTTTCCTCATGTTCTGTATGGCAACAAGCAGCATTCTTAAGAGTTATTTTTGTGGAAGCTCAATATCTGCCTCTTCTATGACTGCCATTAAGTCCAGGTGGTCCTCTGGCATTGGATTCTGTTTGTTTTCTTGTTGAAGCTGTGGAAGCAGCTTGCTGGGTTTTTTGTTTATTTATTGGAACTAGGTGTCAAGTTCCTGGGTGTCTCAGAGCCCTGGGCTCTCTCTTCGAGTGGTTGTTGGTGGTGTTTCTGTAGGTTTCCTATAGCCAACTGCCTTGATGGGTTTTGCTTCACCTTTGTTCTGCTGAAGTTTCCCTCACACCTTGTCCTATGCTTTTTGCTCCAGCCACCCTCAGGTCTCCATAGGGACTCTGTGCAGCTATGCACTTCCTTCTGATGGAGTGTTGTTCCCAGGGCAGGGGAGCATAGTTTGGGGATGGGTTTGGGATTGGGTGATCTGTTCCTGGCTAGGGGCAGTTCCCACAAGTAGGAGGGTAGGAATTAGGGCTCCCTACTTCTGTTAGCATGCAGACTCACTACTCAGAGCACAGAGAGGGGTAGGGTGTAACACAGAGAGAAGGCAAAATGGAGTAGAAAAGTCCCAAAGGCTTGGGTCCCTACACCACCGCTGTACAAGCTTCTGCCCATTTTGTGTTGGATACCTGGTAGGCCCAGAGCCTCAAGGTAGGATGGGAACCTCTATGTGTGGGTGAGTGCGGGATGGGGAGGGCTGGCTGTTGGGTCTTTGGGGAGTGCCAAGATGGTTGGGGGACCTCTGGGTAGGGGGGCAGTTTGGCTGGGGGATCTGCATTGAACGTTGAGGTAGGACAGATTCCCTGTGGTGCCAGGTGTTAGCCTCTGGGTGGAGAGGGAGTGGGACTGGCTGGTGGGTCTGTGAGGAGCACCCAGGCAGGGTGGGCACCTCTTGGGGGTTGTTGGCTGGTGGGTCTGCACAGAGCACTTAGGCAGTTGGGGATACCTGACTGGCCTGTGGCACCAGTCAAGGCAGAATGGGTACCCTGAGTACTGCAAAAGAGGCTGCTGATCGGCCTGAGAACTTGGGAGTCTGCAGGAAGTACAGGCAATGGGGTTATAATCAGCTTCTGGTTTAGAGAAGTGCTCTGAGCTCTCTTGGGGATCAACTGACAGCCTTGATAACCTTACTTGTCCCCAAGTTCTCCTGACACACTGATCTCCATGGTGCTCCAGGAACGAGTATCTATCTGGTCATCATCTTCACAATTTGATATTTTCAATGAACTTTGTGGATCCATATAAAATGAAATTCTTGAAAACATAATTTTTCTCTTGTTTTATCATATTTTTTTATTTGTCCAGTTGTGAGGATATTTGCTTTATCCACAAGACACACTAATTTGTAATATACACTAAAGACTGTAGATTTTATCATCATCAATAAATGTTTCAAGATCTCTTTCTTAGATTTTAACAAAGTTGTGCCTCTGCAAACCACAGGTTTCCAATGAGTCTTCACTCAAACCTAATGTTGCATTCTGTAAACAGTTTACTTTCTCAGATTATTTTCTTGCAACCATAGTTTCAATAATTACAGGTAAACTATGCAACCCTGAACACACCTTTCTTGATTGTAAAACAGCCAGAAGACTCTTGTTCTAGTCAAATGGGTGCTTCTTGATTGGTGTACGGATTCAACATGAATTCAATGAAATGTTCTTGAATCTCAGTTGTTTAAAATGCCATCTATAGTTTCAGTATTTACAGAGTTGAATCCATCTTATTCAATATAAAATAAACAACTTTATGATATACTTCCCCTTCAGTAATAATCTGTTTGAAATCATTGATATCTCTCATTCCTTGTTCTCTTCTCATTTCACCTTCAAATTTTGGCAGCTCACTTTCAATGTGCTGTAGCAGTGTTTGGATTATTTTCAGCAAACTTTAACTTTCATGTTATATTTAAAATACTTTTTAATAATTTATTTTGAGTTACCTCTATTTGGAATAGGTATAAAAATTGATCTATTCCAGTTGTCTGGCCACGTAACTCCCTTCCAATTTTCATGGCATAGACCAGAATTTGTAGCACTGCATCAATTTGTAAGTACATTTCCATTGGTATTCTGCCAGCTCCTGGGCCTTGTTTATCATTAATGCTTTCAGGTTAGCTTGGATTTCTACCTTCAATAACATAAATTCTTGAATATGTGTACCTCTTTAAATGGTTGAATATACACTAATTTTGATACAATGATTCTATGTGCTTCTTCCATATTATTTTTGATGCTTCCAGAATCTTTTAATACTTTGACTATAGAATCATTTAGTACTGAAACTTGAGGTTTGGATGTTTTACTTCACTTCTTTCAGCTTGATATGTATTTATACCTTTTGGTTTTCTAATTCCTGTTCTTTGCATATTACATTTTAATACCCTATTTTGTGTCTTCAAGATGCCTTTTGAAATTTTCTATTCAATATTTCTTACATCTGCTTAAAAAACAAGTTCTAGAATTCCTCTGAAATTCACTGTGGTCCTTTCTTTGTTTTTAATGACCGTTTGCTTTCTTCAAGTATGATATTCTTATCATTCCATAACTATGTAACTAGTGTTCAATACATCAAGTCTGTTTTTCAGATAGTATTTAAATTCACATGAGATGTTCTTAGATTGTATATTTTCTCTTATGGACTTTAAGCATTTCTTTTTTAAGATCAAGTTAACCTTACATATGTGCAATTTGTGGCCTGCTCCAAAGTCAGCATGTAGCATTGATTTGGCTGATGATGTTGTGTTTCTCCTTAGTCTCTTTACAAAGCTGTCAATTTGATTCCTGGGTATTCCATCAGATGAGATGCAAGGGTTTAGTTTCCATTTATGTTGTTAAAAAGGTATTAATACAAAAACAGTCACTATCTTGCAAAATTCTATCATGTAATATCAGCTTCTTTTTAAAAATTTCTCACCTTGAATACTATCTTAATTTCTATTTTGACTAAACATTAGGGAGTAAAAAGGTATCCTTATTTCTTGGAGTTTACAATGTAGTAATCCCAAAAGTGAGATAAAAAGATTACATTTTCCTTTGCACCCCTTATGCTTTCTCAAGTTGATTGCTTCTATAGGATCATTTCAGGTACGACATCAACTTCCATCTTCCATATAAAAAAAGCATCATCTTCATGGATGAACGGGAAAAAAGTCTAATTTGTCATCTGTCTATCCAGGATTTATAGCATGCTCAAGAATTTCAGACTGAAAAAAGGAGATTCCAATCTAGTTTCAATCTCTTGGAATTTCATGTCTCAACCATCCAATTGTTGCAGTATCTAGGAATCACGCTGAACAACACAATCTCTCATCAACTATCTATCATCATCTATTCTGAGAATGTCCAAATCTGAATCTACTTTCTTTAGGGATGGTGTGAAGTTCTATAGCAGATATTGCATAGGTTCTCACAGTGACACTTCTGTCCTGGCATTCAGGCTACTGAAGAATTAATCTTCTTTCCTCAGTGGGTTCCATTGCCAACCAGCCCACAGATAGTGAGAGAGATCTCAGCTTCTTTTCCATTTAAAAGCCTTATTTTCCAGCTACTAATTTTTCCTTTGTTTCTTACATTTGTATTTCAGTCATCTGTAAATACTAATACATTTTTATTGCATTTTTCCCAATTTTAGACTAAAGATTGTGGTAGAGTTTTCAGTTTCTTCACATTAGCTTTAGTGATTGTTGTGTAAATTTGAACAGTAGTTGTATTATTTGGACTCACTACTATAAATTCGATGCGTTGGGGCAGGGAATGTATGGATGTGCTTTATACAATTGATGTATGTATATGTATGGATTGTGGTAAGAGTTGTATGAGTCCCTAATAAAATGTAAAAGAAGAAAAGAGAAAAAAATGATTAGGGCAAAGACTGTACAGATGTGCTTTATACAATTGATGTATGTATATATATGAACTGTGAAAAGAATTGTATGAGCCCCAATAAATTGTTAAAAAAAAAATTCGATGCGGATTCAGGGACTATATGGGATAAGGCAGAACTACCTTATCTGTCTGAGATTGTAACTCTTTATGAGAGTAGAAAGCCTCATCTTTCTCCCTCAGAGCAGCTGGTGATTTTGTACTGTTGACCTTGCAGTTAGCAGCACAACTGCTAACTACTGTGCCACCAGGGATACCGAACTTCCTTAGAAGAATATAGATATTATCCTGTGGGGTACCAGCCACCACAATCAAACCCAAACCGGTCCAAGAGGCGGTTGTATATTTGAGGGGTAAAATTAAAGAGATATCAGACAAGATAAGGTATACAATTGCTCACCTCCCAGATGGCCATGATCCCAACAGCCAGGTCAGTGCAGAGAGAGTGAATATATTTCCAATCATGGCTTATATGCATGTAGGGGGCATGCAAGCCTCGCTAACTACAGGTAACCACACACATAACAGAAAGAAGTCAAGTTAGGAGTGTACATAGAGTAGGAAGGGGAGACACTAAGGGCATACATGTGATAAGATGGGTGGACCCTAGATTGAAGATTACAGCATAACCTTGGTCCTCTCTGACTTGGCTTGACCTTGTCTTTGGTCTCTGTGTCCCACCTAGGGTGGGACAAACTATAGGGTCTGATTGCTCTTCATGACTGATAACTCTCAGGGAGATAACCTCTAAACAGTTGACCTCCAGACCACCTGGGAAATAACCTTTTTGTATCCCACATTATCCTTTAACAGAGAGCATTGAACTTCAACATAGATTGTGAAATGTTCTTTTTACAAAAACTATTTTGCCATTCATCTTGGATTTGTTTTTCTATGCAGAATGGCTAATACCAGTCCATTTCAGCTCACGAATGTCTAGGATCTAAAGCTTTATACATTTCCTTTTGGACACCTTTGAATTTTCCTAAGTTACAGTACATTACCCATTCGGATTATTAGTGAATATTTGCAGTGATTTCTTCTCGTTTTTGAATCATGTGTCTTCAGCAGGTGAACGTCTCAGAAAGCTTTGCTTCATCCACCTCAGTATGGCGGACGCTACTCTGAGGCAGCAGCTATTCCTCAGTTGTATTTTGAGTGACTCTCAACATAAAGATGTCATCGTCTGGTTTCATATCAGACAATATTTTGTTGCTATTTATAAAGTTTTCAGTGGCCAAACCCTCAAAATAGACCCCATATTCCTCCTTGCAGTCTGTGCTTAGTCCAAAAGCTTAATTGAAACCTGCCAACCATGGGTGACCTTGCTCATAATTGAAATACTAGTGAGATTGCTTCCAGCAACATAACAACATACAAGTCATCACAGTAAGACAGACTTTACTGACAGGCAAGTAGTGACGGTATTCTGAAGCTGTGATAATTATCATAATTCAGAATTTCCCAGCCTATTTCTTATGCATTAGCAAAGCTAAAACATCATTATATTTGCATTCTTGATATATTTCTTAGGCACTTTTTATTTCTTCCTTTTTATAAGAGAGGGTATTAGTTAAATTTTTAATTTACTAAATCATGTTTCCTAGCAGTGTCAGTGATATGTGAGCCAGTATGATTCTCAATGGGGGGCTAAATCAAATAGGTTATTGCATGGAAGATTATTATGGCCACTCAAGGCAGTTTGGATTTCAAGTACATTTTTTCAGGTCATTGGTTTTTACCTGAAGCAATCTCTCTGAAGTTCAATTCTGGGCAGCAAGAAGAGAAAGCATATCCCTTTTCCCATTTGTAATCAGACGTTAATTGATCTCAGCAGATTTCCTAATTGCAGAGGTTACCGCAGGTAGGACATCTATTTCCTTGTCTGTAGAATCTCGTGGTCATAACAAGTCCTTTAGGAGTTACAACTGGGGCTGTGGAAAACCCCCTCATTATGTACAATAAAGAAAAGAATTATTATATATGGTTTCCAGAATAATATATTTTCTTTTATGTATGAGACTACAAAAGGAGAATAAGAATGCTAAGAATTGGATACTATGGTTTTTAATTTTTTTATAACTCATTTTACTGGGGGATTTTACAGCTCCTTATAACAATCCGTACATCAATTGTATCAGGCACATTTGTCCACATGTTGACATTATCATTTTCAAAACATTTTCTTTCTACTTGAGTCCTTGGTATGAGCTCCTCTTTTATTCCCTCCCTTCCCTACCCTTCAACTCATGTGACCCCTTGATAAACTATTATTTTCATATCTTTCATCATCTCCTGTCTCCCATCACCCATGTTTCTGTTGCTCATCCCCCTGGGGGGTTAGGTTGAGGATTATATGCTGATCATTGTGATAAATTTCCCCTTTCTTCCCCCTTTCCCCCACCTAGCATTGCTATGTGAATACAAAAGCACCTCATTTAATAATTACTATTTATGTTTTCTTGTACATTAAATTTGCATAGCATCTTATTTTAGAGAAAGTGCTTTATATAATTCCGTAGATCAGATTTATAATTAATCTACATAGTATCTTAATTAGGACAGTGAGAACTTGTGTAAAAATTATTTTGAATGATCAAATCATATATATTTCTATTTTTAGTCATCAAATAGCTAGATAATTAAATAACAAAAAATAGAAGAATAGGAATTCATTTATACTGGTTAGCTACACTGTTAACTAATAATTATTACTATCATTTTTTTAAGTAATAAAGTGAAATAAATGAAGCCATTGCTCATAAGTTAAAACTAACCTATTGCCATCAGTGAATTTCAACTAATAAAGACCCATTAGAGTACAGAGCATAACTGCCGGTAGGGTTTCTAAGGCTATAAATCTTTACTAATCAGCCCTCCTCATCTTTCTTCCTTCGAGAAAGTGTGGGTCAGAAGCATCAACCTTTCAGTTAGCATCTAAGCCCTTATCCACTAACCCAGCAGGGCTCCTATTATTGTTATTAATCAGTGTCTAAACGTTTTAGGATTATCAAGTTAATGGAAAAATCTACAATTTTATACTTTAATTCACATCTAACTCTGTGTTGGGGTTCTAGGGCTGCAGTCACAAAACACCACAGGGTGGATACACAACTTACAGCTAGAAGACTAGGAGTCTGCAATTGGCATGTTGACCAAGTTGATGACATTTAGGCTTTGAGGAACCACCTATTTTAAGTCTCTTTCTCAGCTTCTGGTGGCTCTACACTTGTAGTCCCTTACAGCTTCAATGTCATATGATGAACTTTCTCTCATTTCCTATTTTATGTATCTTTTTTTTAAGGATTGTAGTTATGTAGGATTAGGTTCCATCTGACTCCCAAATGAACTCCTATTACTGTAATTGATGCCATGTTCAAAGAGCCTATTTTCAGATAAATCTAGTTTTACAGATATTGGGAATTTAAGACATCAGCTTAAAACAAAACAAAACAAATTTTTATGGTGCTTTGGGTGGAGGGTTATCTTTCCCATAATGAATTTTGTGTTTAACAATTTCAACATTTTATTAAACATCCTAATAGCTTGTGATGCCCTCTTCCTATTGATGCCTCTTCTCCCTAGTAAAGAGCATTTACTTCTTTTACCCCGTCACCCAAACTAACACCTGTCCATTCTCTACTCTATTTATTCACCTGCCCCCAACCTTCATAATCTTCAAAGTCTGTTTCTTTTGGTATGAACTTTTTGTCTTGGGTTTTCTTTTAAAAGATTAGTCTCATACAATATCTGTTCATCTGTAAAAGTGAACGCTACCATTTCTTCATACATTTGTTGGCCACTGGGATTCTTCTATGACATACTGTCTATTCAAGTCCTCTGCCTATTTGTAAAATTGAATTGAGCTTTTCTCTGAAGACTGTTATCCAAGTCCACTCATGTTTTGAGGTGCTTCAGAGTTTCATCATTATTCTTTAGGGAGACGTAGTACTGTAGTGTGAGGATATACCATGGTCTTACTGCTGGTCTCTTCTTCCTCTGATGAGTGTTTAGGAAGATGTTATGCTCTTACTATTGTGGACCATGCTGCAATTAACATGAGTGTGCTGGTATCTGCTTATACTTGGACTCTTACTTCTTCAGGGTCTGTATGCCTGAAGAATTGCTGAACCATATGGTTTTTCCATCCCCAGGTGCTTGAGGAAGCACTTTCTACAGTGGTGGTCCATTTTCACAGTCCTACCAGTAGTGTACGAGTGTTCTAATCACAACACTCCCTTTCCAGTATTTGTTGCTTTCAATTGTTCTTGTTTTGAACTTAGATCTCAGCTCTGGTTTCAGGTGGTATGTTTCAATTTGCACCTTTGAGATAGCTAGTGCACATGACCATTTCTTCATATTTTCGCTGTCCCCAAGATGTCTTCTTTGGGCAACTGTCCATGTCCTCTATGCATTTTTAAGTGAATTATTTATAATTTTCTTGTTGAGGTACTCACAGTTTTCTATAGATTTTTAGGTGACTCCCTTGTCCAGTATGTCACTGATAAAATATTTCCCAGTCTGTCTGAAACCATGATTCAATTCATATCAGTTATATAGTTAATTATTTCTAAGTAACTCATATATTTTATTTGATTTTGGTTTTTTATCCTTATATTTATGTGTAAGTGGTTCTACATGATTCTAGCAGAAAAAAAGTAGGCTTTAGGCCATAACACAATTGTATTTGGTTTCTTACAGGCGTTCTGGTGGCATAACAGGCTCTGTTTGGGGCTGAGAACCGCAAGGTCACAGTGTTAAGTCACCAGCCACCTCAGGGAGAGAGAGAATGCTTTCCACTCCCACAAAGAATGATGGTTTCAAGAACCCACAGGGGGCGCTCTGTCCTCTCCTATCGGTTCACTGTGTCAGAATCAACTGGAAGGAGGTGAGTTTAGGGTCTCTGTTCTTGATTTTTTATATTGGACTCTCCTGTAATTATTAAATGCGGGAAGGTAAAATCATTAATTTTTAAGATAATCCATAAAGCCCTACTAACCATCGGGTCAAAATGTGTTATTGATCATTGATCATATAAATATGTTACTTCTTAAATTAGTAGTAGTATATGAAATTGTCTTTAAAATTATGGGTAAGGCATAGGAAACAATTAACCACCACGGTAATTTTGATGATTCCTCAAATTTCTAAATATTTAAAATATAAATATTACATTATAAATATTACACATGATAATATATTATATGTATAAAAGATACTGCTTTCTAACCATAATGACTGCCACTAGGTGCACATTTCTCTATCAGATTTCTGTGAAAAAATGTTGAAACCTCCATGGAAAAAAATCCATTATTTTTCAGTTCTATTTTACCATGAACATTCTGAAGCCCCCTTGTACATGGAAAAATTTCTGTATAGCCTATATTTATTAGAGATATCATTCACACTTGTGTTTGAATGTATATATATATTCACTTATATATATATTTATAGAGAGGGATTGATATATATACATATCTGCAAGTTATAGAGAAAAATTTGTTAAAAAATTGAAATGTTAAATTGATATTTTGTGCTCTTTATAATATATATTGTTTATAGTTAATTGATTTATCAGGACCATTTCACACAGATGCATATATTCATGTATTATAATATACATGCATAATTATATGTATATATATTCAAATTAAAAGTTCTTTAAGTAATGTTAACTTCAGCCGTGGTTAATTCTAGAATGTCACAAATGTGATCTATCTCATCATTATTTGACTCCATTGGTTGCTTTGCCTAGGAATAGACATAAAGTCAATGTTTTGCTTCATTTAATTTATTTTTCCTTATCATTCTATTGATTTTTCAAGCATATTGGTCTCATGGAAGCATAAACAGTGGCCTCTCACATTTCTATGAATTCACTGTATCACTGCTATAACTTGTACGAAATACATTTTCTACTTTGGGAATAATTTTATCTGCATTCCATAACTGACTCTTAAACCTATTCTCAAGCAAATCACTCCAGCCATGTTTAACTAAATATCTTTGGGACATGTACCTATCCCTGGAACTAAAACATAAGGACAAATTCACTAAACATACTTGATATAAGAAAAGTCAAATGTGTTTCCGAAAGTGAAAAATGAGAGCAATTAAGACTGTCTATGTTGTTCAGTAGTCACTGTCGTCTAGCTTTAGTTGTTGAACATGTACACATACACTTTATCCTGCACTTCAAATTTAAAAATGTCAATGCCAAAAATAATGAATCTATTTTTAAATAACTGAGTAAATCAATCCACAGTTCAATGTGTTCTGCATTGATTACTACAGCCTGGCCCAAATTAGAATATCTCTATTGCACTAACTGATTTCTGTCAGAGTCAAGGACACTTCTCAGACTGAGATACTCGTGGCTAAATAATGCATTTATCCTCTACCCAAAACATTTGCTTCAGGATAGCTGCCTGACTAAAATGCATTTGCAAAAACAGAGGAAGTCCAGGAAACATGAGGTGATCATTTTTCTCTGGCCTCAGCAACATCCTATGGGTAAAGAAGATCAAACACTTTGAGCCCTCTAGGTGGAGTCCTTACCAACAACAGCCAAGGTAGCTTGACTAAGGAGATGATAGATAGATAGATAGATAGATAGATAGATAGATAGATAGATAGATAGATAGATACATACATACATACATACATACATACATACATACATACATAGATACATAGATACATAGATACATAGATACATAGATACATAGATGATAGATAGAGTTACTCTGTACATTGTTTTGTGTCTTGATATAATAAATATGACCATGTTCTAGAGATTATATTAGCTGCATTGATAGCTATTTTAGATTGTGTGTGTTTGGAGACTTAGAAAGTTTTACTTTTGATTGAGAAATTAATTCTTATTTTCTGGGCTTAAGGTTTTTGCAGAAAGAAAACTTTAAAAAAACTCTGTGTTTTTAAATGTGTTTAAAATTTGCAGTTAGTGATTCCATGGGTTATGGCCAATATAGGAGACAGCCTGGAGAGGAAATGGAATAATTATGCCATCTAGCAAGCTATGTGTCATCTGATCATTTCCCTAGCACTCAGTGGAATCTGACTCAGGGTCACCTTTCAATTAGCTTGAGAGGTGAAGGCATATTTAATCTGTCATTCATTTTAGTGTGCATGCAAATTGGTGTTCCTTAATTCAGGACCAGGCTCTGTTTCCTTATGTTTTACACAGGGTCATTATGAATTTGAACTGACTCAAAGACATCTAAGAAAAACAAAAAGCAATATGTTGGAAACACTTTCAAGATCCTCATCTTGCCCATAATTTTCTCCTTGCTGCTCTATCCTTTATAACCTCTAAGATACACAATTATCTGAAATTCAGCATTCTTTTACACTTGACTTTAAGTACAAAGAATGCATTTCTTCCTACACTTTCAGGTGTGTTAGATTTCAGAACATTTTTCTTAGAGAATATCACTGTAGGTTGCCAGACATAACCAATATACTCGAATATCACGATTTCAGTTTAGCAAATACCTTTTAGATTCAGAACATTTCAACACTTGAGTTCAATATAAAGCAAATAAATGCTAAGCTATTATTTTGCTATTGTATTAAAACTATTGCAAGCTTTTTAGTCAAGAATAAGAGCACACATGCTACCTTATAATTAAACTTTACTTAGTCACATATTTTAAGGTCTATTATTTGCAGCACGGTTCTTAATTGCTCAATTAATTGAGTTCATGAAATTATAATTGTGAGTTCATTTTAATTGTAAATTTATGAAGTTGTAATTTGACTGACCTCAGCCAAAAAGAGAAAGAAGTAGTTTACCTATTTTTAAAAAAAATCAAGAGAAAGACAAAACAAGAACCAAAATTTCAATAAGGTTATATCTCTATTTTGTCACTTTGATTTTGACTTCTGAGTTAGCTGCATGCTCAAATAAAACCCAAAACAAACAAACTCAACTCTATGCAGAAAATGCGCATTTGTAGCAACTCTATAGGTTAGAGGAGAACTGGCCCTGTGAGTTTCCCAGCCTTGAACTTCATCTTTCTCTCTCAGAGCAGCTGGTGGTTTGGGACTGTTGACCTTTTGCTTAGCAGCTTAATGTGTAATATTTCACCACCAAGATTCATTCTGCCATTTATGAGATCATTATTTTCTTTATAGAATAACTTAATTAAGTCAATTTTGGATCCATAACTCTGGGAAGGAGGGCAATAAACCCCACAAAAGCCATATCCCTTAAGTTCTGTGACTTAAAGGAAGGTATGTCAGATTTGATTGTTACCCTGTATTACATTTCTCTCTTCTAAATGCATTCCTCTTCTACAGTTGCTGGAAAGCTAAATTCTACAGTTTAACAACTGTCGTGTTAAATTTCCGGAAGTGAACTATGTGTTGCCAAATAAGTGCCTTTGAGGGAAGCTTCAAAGGAAGAAGTCAGGCAAAGGTGATATCCTTGTGAGCTTCCCGCCCCTCCTTGCTAAGAATAAAGAGCAGTGACATGGCAAGGACCGCAGTGATGAGTAAGCCCTGTTTCAGTGTCGGCTCATTGGTTCTCAGAAGCAGCTAGGATACTAGCTATTGTCAAGGTTTTCTCATGCCTGAAGTACTGTGACTAACACTTCTCCTTGGACTTCAGTATGTCTGAGGTTCTAAAACAAAGCATTTATACTTATGACATTTTCTTCATAAGTCTTTTGAAATTTACATACAGAGCATCCACAGAAACAACAGAGAGTGCAGTACTCATGTTTCTTGCTCAAATTGTTCTGTCTTTGACCGGTGAGTTCTCTTCCTTTGGGCTGCAGTACCGTCTCCATAGCAATGTGCCTTCGCGTTGGCCTGACATAAGGACCACACTCCCCTCGAGGGGCTGGTTATGCATGTTGTTCCTCATCCTACAAGCAGGGGTTTCTCAATCAGTACTTGTTCTTTTCCAAGAATATGAAAAATTCATGTGTGTGTACTAGGTGTGCTTATGGTTATGGGTGCCTTTGTCTAGGCCATCTAAGCTGGCAGAACAAGGTAATAAGGCATACAGTATTCCTGGAATATAGACATATGTAACCCTATTTATCTATATTAAACTAAGCATGACTTCATACTTAGCATCTATCATTTTAATTACTTAGCACATGGATTATTATTGTCTTTCCTCTTGCTAACGTGAACACCTTCACTCCATCAGTGAGGAACTTGACTCCCACCATCCCCTATCCAACTGCATAATTGTTCAGTTCTAGTAAACATGTATAGTACTATCAGAATTACTAGCTTATAACCCTATGGGAAGCATCTTATCCACTAAGCATTGAGCTCATAAAGAGTTTTGTTTACCTTTTTTCTTACAAACTCTGCTCATTTCCCAACTTCAACAACATCTTTTCCCCTCATCTCTTTTAGTGAAGTTCTTTCATATATTTTAAGCAATGATTTTTCTGGATTCTTCAGAACTTCCATATTCTCTTTATATTTGTGAAAATTAATATTGACTCCTTGTGACATCTATGTATTTTGACAAATTAGTATCTTGTGAGGAGCTCTAGTAGTAAGGTAGTTACATAACCAAGTGTCCATTTGGGACTTGAGAGGATTAAGAGTGAAGAGTTGGAGTCTAGTCTGTCAATCAGGTCATAGCCAACGAGGCCTCTGTGTGGACATGGCCTTCTCCTAAGAATTCTTGGAAATCCTAGTTTTTCCTACTTGAAGACAGGAGATTCTCTCTCTGTGTGCTCACTCCCTTAGAAACACTCTACTGAAAAGACACATGGTGCACCCTAAGAATTAGAGAAGGCACATGGACCTACCCTGAGGCATCCAGACCTCTGGGGCAGGAGATGCCTTGTAGAATCCCCTGCTAGTGCTGAGATGCTTACCACACCACTGAATCCACAAGACTTCCAACCCCCTGGCCTGTGATCCTCCTGCATTTGGCATCGTTGCATGTATTTTGTGAGTCTGAAGAGGACTTTATAGATTGGTATTGGATGTACGGACTAATGTTGGACTTACAGAATTGATCTGGACTGGGCTGGGATGTTTCTCAATATTCAATATCTCTTGTATACAAACCTCTTTCTTATATACAGTTGAGTGTCTATGAATTTGTTTCTCTCATCTACCCAGACTAACACAAGTAGCAAAGTGGCTAATGCCTTGAACTGCTCACTACAAGGCCAGCAGTGCAAACCCACGGGTTCTTCCATGAAAGAGATGACTGCCTGCTCTGATAAAAATGTTAAATCTCTGACACATGAAAAGGCAGTTCTACTCTCTCCTAGTACAGCCAGTTCCTTAGAAAGACTCAAAATCAATTCTTTCTTATGTAGACGTACCCATTCGTATGCATATGGAGCTTTACTTTTGGCTAAGGGGATGGATGGCCTGCTGGTAGTCATTTCTTTTGCCTTAGAAAAGTCCATGAGGCATTTTTCTCCCCTAAGCAGCAATTTATCATCCATTACATTGACTTTTGTTATTTTAGAAAGGCATAACCATAGACAGTTTCTGAGGTTCCAGAACCCAGCCTAGTACAGTCACATGGCTGTATCTGAGCCCGTCTGGCTCTCCAAAGGATACGGAGAATCAACCTCCACCAGACTGCCATGAGGTGGAAGTCAGACAAGCCAACTCCTCACAGAGCTGCAGGCTGATGACACAGAGGTGAAGCATGGAGCGAGAAGACCACATGGAGTTAAAGTCTGTGGAGCAACATGGCAGGGCATCCGCAGCTCACAGTGTTGGTACCCCCAAAGGCTGCCCCTGGAAGCAGGCAGCTATCCAGTAAGCTGGAAGGCAAAAAAGATGTGTTGTGTTTTTGGAGTGGGTGATTTGGTTCACCATGCTGACAGAATTCACGTCCAATCAGGTTTTGTAATCCAAGGGAGTTTTGATGAAGGACTGACTGGAAAAGTTCCAGGGTTTACTGTCTCAAAAGGGCACATGCTATTTCTGGAAAGCATGACAAGCCACTCTGGGGGTTCACAAGTGGGCATGAAAAACACGTGGAAAGAACACCCACACATGTGGAATGGGGGAGCCCCCAGGGTCCTAGAGAGCCAGTGCTCGAGTGGGCCCAGAGCAGGGCCTGAGGGGACATGCAAGCTGAGGCCCTCCTTACATCATGCCACTGAGAAGGGCAGAAAAAAAGGGCCTGGCAGCAGGCCAAGAGAGGTGCCAAAAGAGTGTGCAGGGCCGTTTTTCCTGTCTTTGATGCACCAACTATGGAACAACATTATGTAGAGAGCATGCAAATAAACGTTTAGTGAACGTCCTCCAACAATGACTGTACCAGTGCATCAGCAAGGAGCACCAGAATTCAGGCCGGACTCAGGAGAGGACGTGGAACAAGGGCTATCGTTGCTGAAGTCTGAGGGACCTTGGCTGAAACCAGCGGCTACCACAAAGATCTGGACTTGTGTTTTGTTGACTATGCAAAGGTGTTCGACTGTGTGGACCACAACAATGTGTGGACAGTTTTGATAAGAATTATAATTCCAGAACACAGCATTATTCTCCTGAGGGAATTTTTACATTGATCAAGAGGTAGTTGTTGAAGTAGAACAAGGAAATATTGCACTGTTTAAAAACAGGAGAGGTGGGTGTTAGTATTATATCCTCTCACCATACTTATTCAATCTGTACGCTGCTAAGTAAATAGAGAAGCTGGCCTACGTGAGGCAGTAAGAGAAGAGGGACGCATGCTAACAGTCTGTAGTGTGAAATGACACAAGCTTGATTGATGAACGGAAGTAGAACTTGAATTACTTGGTGATGAAGGTCACAGCTTATGGCCTTCGCTATGGGTACCAACTTAATGTAAAGAGAACCAAAATCCTCACAGCTGGACCAGTGAGTACATCATGATAAATGGAGAAAAGCTGGAAGGTATCAAGGATTTTAGCTGTATCGGATCCACAATCAACACACGTGGGCACAGCAGTCAAGAAATCAAAGTGCATTGCACTGGGTAAGTCTACTGTAAAGCACCTCTTTCAAGTGTTAAAAGGCAGGGATGGTAAGGTGTGCCTGGCTCAAGCCATGGTATTTTCAATCAACTCATATATGTGGAAATTGTATGTTGAAGAAGAAAAATGGAAGAAGAATAGAGATTCGGGTGTTGATAGCAAAGACTATTGAAAGTACCATCAACTACCCAGAGAACAAGCACATGTGTCTTAGGAGAAATCTAGCCAGAAGTAAGGGTGTTGAGACTTCATCTTCTGTATATTGGGCTTGTTTTCAGGAGACACCAGTCCCTGGAGATTGACATTGTGCTTTGTACAGAGTGAACAGTAAAAAAAGAGTAAGACCCTCAACAAGACAGACTGACACAGTGGCTTCAATACCAGGCTCAACCATAGCAATTGCTAGGACGGCATAAGCCTGGACATGCGTTCTGTTGTCCAAAGAGCGGCTATGTGTGACAACCAACCCCAAGGCGTCTGACAACAGAAAAGTTACACAACTTGCCATCAAATGCCATGTTTGCTCATGCCTCATACTGGCCTCTCCATTAATTTAAAATTTTTATGTAAAGTAAGACCCATGATAATAACCCAAGGTACTTGGACTGCCGTTCAACAAATACACTTGACCCGAAGAGAGCTTTGAAACAATTAGTTAATGAGCATCTTACAAGTCTTATTTCATTTTAAAAATGGGATTGTAGCTTCTATGTAGAATAATATGTACACTGCCTGATTCCAGAAGACAAGCAGCAACATTAAAATCAGGATATATATATATATATATATATATATATATATATAAATTGGAGTGTTATGTACATTAATGAACCCTAGGGTGATATATCACAGAAAATATGTCTTTAGAGAGTATATAATTTCTAAATAAAAAGCTATAGTCTCAAAACCCACTAGGGGCAGTTATACTTTGTTCCAGAGCATTGCTATCAGTCATTGTTCTCTGATGGCCGTGAGTTCTTTTTGGTTCTGTTTTTTTTTTTTTACTGGAAACAAGAAGGGAGGGTTATCAATGTTCATTCCACCTTTTGATATAAATTATGGCAAATGTTCCATTATTTACATATCATAACACAGTAGACAGAGATGATTATTGGCGTGGACCAAGTATTGTTCCGGGGAGTGGTGCCACAAAAGCCCGGCAAAGGGCAATAGTTGCTCTCTCCTTTGCTGATGAAAGAAGGAAGCTGGATGAGGATGTGGAAAGATCCTCCTTAATTTAAAAGGAAAAGATGATACTTCCAAGTGGCAAAAGTCAAATAGTAGTTCATAAGAGTCTGTGGTAATTTGGGCCAGAGTTCAACCAATATATTTGATCCAAAGAGAGCTTGGGGAGGAGTGATTACCTAATGGACATTCTACAAAGTCTATTGCACTTGCAAATTGGAAGTTAAAGAGGAAAAAAAAAGCTTCAAAGAATGAAAAGGTGAAGCCAGGCATTAAACACCATAATGAAAAGATGAGGCATTACTTTTACTTAATTCCTGGTTGTAAAGATTAACAAAGCCAGAATACTTCCACCAAGTAGGGACTCTAAATAAATCAGTGAGACCTTTAGATACTGCCATAGCAAAAGGTAATATAAATGTCCCTTTATCTTTCAATAAATGGTACTACGCAAATTTAACTGAATAATCATATAACAGAGAAAAAATAAAAAATAGTATTTTATAGGAACTATTGGACATAGTCTATTCAATATATAACTAATTATGGAGATATAGTATATAACTGGCTGGCAGCAAGAATATAAATTACAGAGGATATCATATAAATTGTGTATTGAACTAAGTGTGTCTCTCAATGGCTGTAGGAAAAATTCCTATCTTCTGGGAATTTTACCACTTTTGAAAATATATTGACATTGGACATTCTTGGAGCATTAGTTTCCTAGAGTTGCCATAACATAACAAAACACTGCCAAGTGAGGCCTGAAGACAGCAGAATTTAATTATCTCATAGTTTTTGAGTGGTGAGATATCAAAATCAAATGTTGAAAATATTATTTCTTTCTTATGAGCAATCTGGTTATTCTCACTCTCTGAATTTCTGATACCAGTAGCATCATGCCAATCCCCCTCAACTTTAACATGGTTGTCTGCTCTTGAGTTTCTCCTTAATTGTAGCTTCCCTTTTTTTCCAACAAGGACACCCTTCTCTACTCCAGTACGACCTCATGTAAACTTAACTACTTACATAGGCAAAGTGCTCTTTCAAAATAGGGTCACTTGCACAGGAACTGAAGGTTAGGGTTTATAATGTCTATTTTAAACAAATCATTCTAAAATATTTAGCAGATGGAGGAATGACATGTTGGCTATATTGACTGTGGATTGATGTCCTTTATGATATCAAAGATCAAGTATAAATTTCTATAAGTAAAACTATAGTCAATATAAATCAGATTGAATTTGGATCAATGTAGAAAATATAATGGGAATGCTACATAAGCTATTGAAAGACTTATGTGTGGGAATTCCTACCACAATCCCATGTACACAACAGATTGACCTATGTAAACTTTATAAAATAATTTAAAAGATAGTGATTCCAAATGCAATGTAATTTCCTGATGTTTGGACAAATGAACATTGATCTTAGCACTTGTTATGCAGCTATTATTTTGCAGAGAAAGCATAAGGTTGCTTTTAGGAGGGGAATTCTCTCTTAAAAACATTAGAAATACTAGAAACTATGATGATTAAAAAAACTGATGATAACAGAAAGACTGATCAACTGCCCCATATTTTATTTTTACTCTGATACATAAACTCTGATTCTTGTGGTGGGTGGGGGAAACTTTTTTTAAAAAAATTCCAAAATGGGCCTTGAATTCATGTTGGGCCACATCATAGATAATAACATGATAATGCATATTTCAATCAAAAATAGAATTTAGTTGGCTGGTAAGAAAACAAAGAATATTATCAGCTTATTAACTGTATTGAACAGTATGGGAGATACAGCCTATAAGATGTTAAGATCCTGAAATGTTGGTAAAATACTTAAGCTTTAGGAGGATGGTGTCTCTTCCAAATTGAAAAGCAAAATGGTAAACATTTTACACCTTCCTGCCTAAGAAAAAGATAAGTTTCCTTCATTCCTCTATCAGAGTGAAGACTATTAAGGTGGCAGAAGCAACATAGTCTGCACATGACAGCTCCCCACAATTGCATTGTCAAATAAAAAAGAATCTTCCAGTATTTGGTGGATCCAGAAAAGCAAAGCAAGAGATGAATCTCCAGTATTTTCAAATAACTCATGAAGTCAGAATAGACAGTGGACATGTTAATCCTTATGGTAATCAGAACATAGACCCCGGGATATTTAGAGAAAAACTCCTGCTCTTTTTGAAAACTACTGTCCTCACAAGAAAAAGATTCTACTGCCTAGAAAAAGCAAAATATCAGAGAATAGGACATCACATGATTAATTCATTGTTTCTACTTGATATTTGTTTTATCTTTTTAAGGTAACTCTCTTTTACAAAGAATAAATTGTAAGGGGTAATGCCAGGAAATAAGACACTTGGGCCAGAAAGCACTTGATAATATATGACTGAGGAAGAGCTGCTTTCTCAAAGTAGAGTCAACACTATTGACATCGCCAGAGTGAAGTCTGAGCTTCATTTGCCAATGAGACACAACTCAGAATGAAAGCAAATGGCTGCAATTATCCATTCATAACAGAAACTTGGAATGTAGGAAGTATGAATATAGGAAAATTATAAGTTGTCAAAAATGAAATGGAATGCACAAAGATCACACAGAAATAGTGGGTCCAACAATGGACTCAGATATGAGATCAATTGTGACAATGGGGCAGGACCAGGCGGTGTTTCCCTCTTGTACATAAGGTAGTGATGAGTCAGAGCAGATTCAATGGCTTCTAACAACCAATGTTGTTACTACTGCTATTATTACTGCTACTTTAGCAACCAGAATGTCCTTCTTCAGGGACTGATACCTCCTGACCACATACCCAGATTATGGGAGCGTACATCTTGCCATCTTCACATTTATGGAGTATGCTACGTATACTTGCTCAAAAAAAGAATCTGTTCTTCTACCTGCCATCTATTTTTCTCTATTCACCACCAAACTTTAAATTCATTGCCACTGAGCTGATTCCAATTAATATGAAGTCAGCAGTTGGTATAACAGGGATGACGATTAAATATTGTATACAATTTAAGTCTATCCTAATTTATTTTTCTCCTGTATCCAGTCTGGTAGAAATAAAACTGAAATCCAAAACAATAGCACCTCCTCTGTATAGATTCCCATTCATTGAAATCCTACCCTAACCACTTCCAGGAAATGAATTCCAACACACAGGATCTCTCTGTAGGATTTCTGAGGCTGTAATTTTTGTGGGACCAGTTATCTTCATCTGCCCCATAGAGTTTCAAATGTTGTATTCTTGACTGAATCAGAATGTCCTATCTTCCTCGTGTAGAGAATCTGTGTGTTCCAGTTGGGGGACTTCTGATTAACAGCGGAGGGTTTTAAACACTGTTTATACTTAACAGGAATAGAAAAACCGTCACTGTCACTGAGTTCTTCTAACTTACAGAGTGCCTATAGGACCGAGTAGAGCTGCTTCTGTGGGCTTAAGGGATTAAATCTTTATAGTACTCAAAAGTTTCATCTTTCTATTGGATTCAAACGACTGATCTTGTGGTAGCAGCCCAATGACAAATGCACTATGCCCTTAGGGCTTTTCCATAGGAATGAAGATAATCATTTCTCAGTTATGCTTGACAGTAATCTAATGGATGATTGGTTACATACAAACATTTTCATTATGTGGAGGACAGCATACTCTCCTCATTAAGATTGTCCTTTGTTCTACATTCAGATTTTTCTTCCCTATTTACATGTTTTTGTCTGAAATATCATCTTAGACTTAAAATAATTTCAAACTCACTACCATAATATTCCATGCATGGTATATTGTTCCCGAGCAAGAATTTCATGTTATAATACAAGAGCTGAGGTGATTGCATGATGCATCTAAGATAGTAACTATTGTTTCTATATAAGCTATGAACCTGATATAATTATTCTTGTTGAATAATTATGGAGCATGTTGGTAAATTCCATCTTGCAATCTTTGGATTCTTTTCCAAAGTAGGCAGCGTGTATGCACTGTGGTTAATTTACTCTTGTTCCTTCTGTAGTTGCATTTGACTGGTAACCAATAGTGTATATATGAAAGACATCACTATTATTACACATTACATTATCAAAAATTATTTTCTTTTATTCAATTCAGTTTTGTATTTTGCTCACACAGAGCTCTTCTTATTATACAATGAGTAAATGGAGATATAATAGTATTGCAATTAAGCTGGAAGCTAAAAATACTCTGTATTTTAATTCTTCTACTGAAGCTATGCTCAAAATTATACTTACTGGGGAGTCCCTGACATTCATATCAAAGGAAGTAAGGTACTATTACAATTAGAGACAGGGACTAATAAAATCTTTCAATGTGCATAGAAAAATTTAGCAATTCCCTGGAACCCAGAGGCATGAAAGTTTGAGTAACTCGATCAAGTTTCACAAACAAATCAGATTCTCAGTTCAGGTTTGGTCTAAGAGAAATAGGGAAAATAGAACCAATAATGAAGAAGGAAATCTCATGGATTTGTGCCTCATTAAGAGAAAAAGGAGCAGCTACCTATAACTTTTTTCTAACTTTCTATCCTCTGTGCTTATTTTCCCTTATTCTTTGCTAAATTTTATATACGTGATACTGGTAGTGACTATCCTTATAATTTATATCTTAGATTATAGTGAATTGAAATAAAATTGTGACTACACACATATACACACATACACATATATATATTCAAAGATCCAGTGGTACATGTTACTGAGTCTCCTCTTAGAGAAGACAGAACTGTATGAGAGAGACCATATTTTTCCTACTGTTTTTCGTTTCTTTAACTGTAGGTAATTGGATGTGTACGTTTATCTCATATAATGGGATAGATATATTTGATTAGGACTTAACATCGATTATATTTTCTTAATTAAACCAGTATGTTTAGATAAAACCAAACCCACTACCTACTAGTCAATTGCAACTTATAGCTATCCTTTAAATGATTCTGAAGCTGTAAATCTTTACCGGAGTAGATAACCTCATCATTTCCAAAGACCATCCAGAGGATTTGAACCCACTCTCACTGGTGCCATAGTTGCAGTCCTTACAATGTTTAGCCAGCTGGGTCACCTGAGCAAGAATGCTAAACCTTGCATTCTTAGGCTCCCTTGCAACTAAATTCAAATTGTTATCTGACATTAACATGTATTCCAGTGAGAATTTCTGTGTAATAAATATCTGTCTGCTTTTGTTCTTGGGTAAAAGATTGGTCATTGATATTATGAAGCTCAAGAGGATATATTAGTAGTTTAAGTGGGCATTTTTTGTTTAGTTACCACATTAGTGTTTACAAGTAGTGGTTGTTGATGTATATTTTGATCTCTGGGCCACATCTGTAACAATATGTGCTTGGATTTAATTATATTGTTAGGATCCTCTTTGACTTCAAATCCTCTAGTCTTAGAAGAATGCTTTTTATAAACACTATCTTTCTACACCAACTCTGCACGAAATACCTTCATCATGTTATTTTTTTCTCAAAACACTAAATTGTACATTATTTTTTTTCTGTAAGAAAATTGAGGTACTAAAACTGAAAATGTAGGGGAAAATGGTATTGTATAAATATTTATTTAAAGGTGAATATAAATCAGAAATAGAAGATTTGATTATTCCATTAATTAAATATTTGATTAGCAACAGAAGCTCACATATAACATTATTAACTTTTCTCTGACTAGGTGAAATAGACATCTGGGGTTGCTTCCATTTTTATTTTTAATAAAACAAACAAACTGACTAATAGACTATGATTTGCCCAGGTAAAGTCTGTGACAGTAGAGTTCGAGCTCTATGAATTTATGTAATTTCTTATGCTTCGTGCATTGATTATATGGATTTTTTTCTGGAGAATCGATTAATTCAGATACAGAACTGTGGATATTATGGAAATAAAAGAAATATATTCTAACCCATTTATTTGAAAATTTTGCTCTATTATACTCTCTGAAATGGATTTAAATAGATTAATTTCCAAAAAACCTGTAGATTTGATCCAAAAAATGAATCCTAAATAAGGGTAAGGAGGTACACATGGGGACCCAAGATCAAAACAAGTACTTTCATGGTCAGTTACAGGGACAGGTCTCCTTCTGGAGAGAAGTAAACATATATCTGAACAATTAATTAAAATATTAGTTTAAATATGTTTCTAAGTGTTAGTTGCTTTTTTTATTTATAGTTGGAATATATATGGATTACAACTCAATGTAAAGAAAGCAAAAATCTACACAATTGTACCAATATGTAAAACCATGATAAATGGAGAAAAGCCTGATATTGGCAAGGATTTCATCTTGCTAGGATTCAAATCCATCTCCATTAAGAGATCAAAGGATGCATTGCATTGGGTAAATCTGCTGCACAAGATCTTTTTAAAGAATTACAAAGTAAGGATGTTACTTTAAAAACTAAGGTGTGCCTGCCCAAGCCTTGGTATTTTCAGTCACCTTATATGAATGTGAAAAATGGACATTATATAAAGAAAACCAACAAAGAACCCATGCATTTAAATTATGGTGCCAAGATAGTACTTAAAGTACATTTGTTGAAATTGATAGGGTTGCTATGAGTCAGTGCCAACTAGACAGCACCAAACAGCAACAATATGGACTGCCAAAATCACAAACAAGTCTGTCTTTGAAGAAGTAAAGCCAGAATGTTGCTTGGAAGCAAGGATGGTGACACTTCATTCCATGTTTTTTGGACATGTTTTCAAGGGACTTCAGTCCCTGAAAAAGATGAGCATGCCTGGTAGAGGTAAGCAAAAAAAGACGTCAATCAGATGGACTGATACAGTGGTTGTAATGATGGGCCTCACACTAGTGGGTCTCAGATATGCATGCCCCTCAATTAAAAATTCTGTAAGTGACTACCAAGCTGCTGGTTTGATCTTGAGTCGCCTGTCCTATCTTCTCCATCCTTATTGAGAATTCATTTTTGGATCAAATCAGTATCTTTTTTTTGGAAAATGGTCTACCTAAATGCATCATGAGCATGATGAGAGATGGGGTGGTGGCATTTTATCCTGTTGTACATAAGGTTGCTATGAGCCAGAATTAACTTGACAGCACCTAACAAGAAGAGCTGCAGTCAAGTTGGTTTAAGAGTCACATTATACTCAGGTACTCAAGAATCCAATAGATCAGTGTTTCCTGAAACAGGTAATACTGTCCCCTGGTTGGTCCTAGAACAATCCTAGGGTGCAGGAAAGACTGCAAAAAGAAGATATCTACACTTTTTTCTGGATTATGATTTGTAGTACAAAAGTTTTTGATTGCCAGGAGGGAAATCAATAACTCAGTTCCCTGCCACGGTGTCAATTCCATTTCATAGCCACCGTGTAGGACAAGGTAGAACTGCTCTGTGAGTTTCTGAGACTATAACTCTTTAGAGGAGGTGAGAGGGATAAGCTAAATAGATTTGGGATGGGACCCTCTACACTGGACGACTCAGATTTACAGACATTGGCCATGTTGTTAGGAGACAGCAGTCACTGGAGAAGCTCATCACGCTTGGTGAGATCGAAAGGCAGTGAAAAAAAAGTGGAAGCCCCCCAAGGAGATGGATTAGCACATGGCTGTAATGATTCATAGTAACATAGGGGCAATTGTGAGTATGGTGTAGGATTGGCCAGTGCGTCCTTCTTCTATGGATTATGTGAATTGTCTGTTGGGTAGCTATGGATTGGAAGCGTGTTGATGGTACCTAGCAGCAACATGCAGTAGATTGCACCAGGGAGTGATGTTGGCACTGAGATGAACTCATATCACCGATATAAATATTATCAATAGAATACAAGGACTATTTATTTTTTAACTCTGGGCTTCATGCAATCCAGTGGTGGTTAGGCAGTGATTTTTAAAATTCCACATGAGAGATGAAGAAATAAGTCAAGAGGTAATGACTAACTTGCCTGAGGCCATAATTAGTGAGAAAATCCAGGTCCTCAGAATATCATCTCTGTGAACTCGCTACAAACCTATTTACTTTGTCTGAGAGCTCAGCCTTCCTTATTTTGCCATTTACTCACTTTGTGACCCTAGGCAAAATGTTTAATTTCTCTAATTGTTAATTGTCCATTTTTCCTTTAATAGAATCCATTAGCTCCCTGTCAAGATGGTCTCTATATCATCTCAATGTATGTCTTATGCATTCCACTTTCAAGGATTTCTTCCTATTGCAAGTCTTGCTTACCTACATGTTATTACTAACGGGTGCAACTTTCTGTTTGTCATTCTACTCAGAAATACTTATTATACATCTATTATGTGTCTTCTGCACTGAATGACGCTAGAAATCCATTAGGAAGCATAACCATATGCTTATCTTGATTTCATAGAATATAAAAGCCCTTTTCTTACCCCCTCCAAACCCAAATCAACTGCTACTGAGTCTGTGCTGCTCCATAACAATTTTATAGCTGGGTTCGAAGCTTTGAAGATCATCATTGAAACCGATAGCCTTGTCTTGTTCCTTGGGGGGCTGAGGGATTTGAACCACAATCTCACAGACAAAGCCGCCAACACTCCTATGAAGTGTAATAACTTTTAGAAGAGAGGGTAGGCATTTCACAATCCTTGTGTTTTTGTCTATTCTCAACACTGTAGCTCACAGTACTGTATAATATTCAAGCCGGTTTCAGGGGCTTTGCAATAGAAAGGGATTTTTATTTACCTTTAAAATTTTTTTATGATGAAATTAGAAGTAATGAGCATATTTTTAAACATTAAGGAATAATAACAAAATATAATAAAAAGCAAATCCTAAACGTTAATTGAGCTTATATTTTCATAATCAATTTAAATATTTCTAATACTTAAAATACGTATTTCCTTTTAAAAGTAATATACTTCCATTTGGTCTGTTATGAAGTATTATTCAACACATAACTCATGGCTTTCTGTCACTTCAAATTTAAGTTTTATAAAGAGAGGAAAAATTAATTTTTATTGCACAGAATTAAAAATATTAAAAATGATTATAATACACTATTCATTTTTCCAGTTATTTATTTAAATTATTTTAGTGGTAACTATATTTAATCAGTGAATTATGATAATGATCAGTGAATTAATCTATACTTACTGATTGGTTAATCATGCTTTTTCCAATATAATTTGATTCTATCTCTCCTTATGGAAAAAATCTATGTTAAAGTGTGTTTCTCTTACTAAGATAGATTATACATATTTTACTTGAAAAAAAAAGTTGTACCTGAATAGGAAGACTTTTTATGGTTTAAGAAGTAATCAGAAGTTGTTTAAGCTGATTAATTCACTACTATTCATAAATCTGGAAGTGGCCATAAAGTAAAAGAATACAGAAAATCAGCTACACATTTAACCAAGTAAATACTCAACTACTGTCTAATGTAAAATATAATTTTTATAGCATATGCTATAATTAATAGTTTAACATTTAATCATACATGTAAAAGATAAGCAGAGGAGTTTAGCTTTTGCCCAATATATAAGATAAGTTTAAATATAAATACTCCACATATTGAAAACATTTTGTAAGTATTTATTGATATCCCTTTGAATATTCAAATAACCCCATTCAGGGACACATGAGTAAAATCAGGAGACCAGTGTTCCTTGATTACTAGTACTGGATTCATTTTACCATTCAAATGATATAAACCAGATTCATTTATTATATTCATTTTAAGTAATATAATCCAGATCCATTTATAAAATAATGAATATTATCACACCTTAGATCATTTGTGATTTTGTTAACTACTCATTTAATACATTTAAATTACAATAGTTAAGTAATTATTGAATATTGACTTGCATTTGATAAATGTACTGCACAAGACATATCCATGTGCCCCATATACATGTGAAAGTTAGACATTGGAAAATGAATACAAAAGAGGAATTGATGAATTTGATTTGTGGTACTGGAGGAGAAAATAGTACTACAGACTGCCAAAAGCACAATCAAATCTGCCTTGAAAGAAGTACTGCCAGTGTGCTCCTTCGAGGTAAGGATGGAGAGATTTTATCTTACATATTTTGGACATGTTGTCAAGAGAGACCAGTCCTTGACAAAGGAGGTCATGTGTGGTACAGTGGAGGGACAGCGGAAGAGAAGTCTCTCAATGAGATAGACTGACACAATGGCTGTGACGGTAGGGTCAAATGTAGGAACAATGGTGAGGCTGGCACATGACAAGTTGATATTTATTTCTGTTCACGGGTTCACTGTGGGCCCTAAGAACAACAGTCCATGTTTTGTCCAGAAGTTCCGTTGAAATCTGTTCACCACTGCTAACCCTGATAGTATTTGAAACCAGAGTGGCATTCCCACAGCGTAACACTTGACAGTCACCACAGGATAACAACCAGAAAGATGATTGGTTGTGCAGACGATAGAGGAAGCAATTTAGAGATGGCAAAGTGGACATAGCGGAAGGAATGTATGTAGTGTGGTTGAGATTCCCTCAATTATTTATTCCCAGAGGCTGGTTTGAGGGAAGTCATGTTGAGTACGTCAATAAGGGAGGCACTGATAAATGAGACATGAGCATCATAATGATTGGTAATGTAGCTCAGCTCTCTAAGACGTATCAATTCGTTATAGCACTTTTTCATATGAATAATGTAGTAAGATTTTGAGATTTTAGGAAACTAAGTGGTATCTTGTAACTGTCAGAATTCAGGTGAATTAAATTATTGTAGTGAACCTTATGTTTACATGGCAGCCAAAAGTGCCTAACTGAGTTATGATGATGGATATTTAAACACAGCTTACTGAAGGTAAAATCTAGATCTTGGAAGCAGTTCTTCCCAATTTAGTCATGGTCAGCAGAATGAAGCTGGAGTTGTTAAATGTGTATACACTTGAACAGATACTGAAAAACTAAAAAAAAAAAATTGATGCCCTGAAAGAAATCCAAACTTACGCTTCGAAAACAAGAGCAACATGAATGTTACGTAGTTGCATAGCATCACATCTCTTTGCTGACTGCCCAATTTAATGCGCATGTCTCTCCACGGTCCTGCCAGTCATCTGAACTCCTATTGGTGAGCTACTAATAGTGCTCACTATGCCTCTTCCAATCCTACCCTTTCAGAGCTTCAACTGATACTCTTTCTGATTCTGGTTGTCATTTCATCATTTCAGTATACCTGTATTTTAAAAGTTCCTGTCTGCTCCAATTTCTCTGTTTTGCTAGTGACTGAGCTGAATCAAACTGGTTTGAACCTCTGGTAAAATGTTTTCCTCAGCAAACAAAGGGACCGTTCAATTTGTACCTTAAGAAGGATTTAAAAATAAATAAATTCAGGTGGTTGAAAGCAGTCACCAGCTCCTTGGTTTCCTTTCTGTCATGATATTCAAAAAGTAGGTGGCATCCGTGTTTTTCCTCCTTTTGTGTGCTCTTGTAAAGACATCAGTCATTGATGTTGGCTCGCCCTACTGGTGGGAGTGGCTCAGTGGAAGGCTGCTAAGACAAAGGTGGATGGTTCAGATCAACTCAGAAATACTTGGTTGCAATCAGGTTGCTGACAAAAGGTTAGTTTTTTACATAGGTGACCTTAAGTAGCAGAAATTTATTCTCTAATAGGTTTAGAGTGAAGAAGTGTGAAAATCAAGGGATTGGGCACATTAATTCTTTCTACGGGTTTTATGACAGACATTTGTCCCAGGTTTTCCTCATAGATTCTGGTGATTTCCAGCAACATCTAGCATTCCTTAGATTGTAGATGTATCATTTTAATCTCTGCCATCTTCAACTGATCTTATCTGTATAGATGCACATACCATTTTTTCTATTATAAGAAAGGCAACAGCAATTGATTTAGGGTCCACCCTAGATTCAGTATGTTCTTTTTGTAATATATATTTACTTATACATAAAATTTAACACATAATGTGTACTTGCAACAAATAATATAGAACATAGAACACACACACACCTTGCAACAAATAATATAGAACATAGAACACACACACACGCACACACACGCACACACAAAGACCTTACTTACCAAAACGAGTCTTCTTGTTAGGTTACTTGTGGACATGGATTGTGGGATACATTATTCAATCATTTCCAGCAATGAAATATTGAGATACTTGCTCAGTTTTTAGTGTGGACAAAGTTGGATCCAGCTTTTATTGTGTGAAGAAGGCTAATGATTCTCTATCCCCTTCCCAAATAGACTTCACTATTTATTCAGGTAACTATATACCATGTTAAGAATTCCTCAGAATTTTAGGGACCTCAGGCTCAAGGTATGAGAATCAATTAATATTTGAAGACCCACAAAATGTCATGATCCCACTGTGAATGATGTAGGAACTAGTAACAAATGTAGACACTGCCAATATACAAATCTCAATAAGGTTAATATCTGATACTCATTCCTTGGTCCTCATAGTTATATTTAAAATAGACATATGATGTATTTTGTACAAAGCCCACATTGTGGCTAATGACTTCTTTGTTGTTACTGTTCTTGGCAATAAGTTATTGTTATTAGTGGTGATTTTCCAGTACTAAATTGGGAAAAAAATATTTTGTTGTGATTCCTAAACTTTTCCTTGGCTGAAATTAGAAGTAGCTTATCAGTTCTCACTTCTGGACTTATTCTGAAAATTCTGTTGAATCTAGCCCCCCTCCAGGTGAACCTAGCAGCATGGCTTCCAGTATCTTAGCAACCTGAATGCCACCACAGTGCAACAAACTCAGAGACGTGTGGGGGAAAATCACTTTAATGAGGGTTAGTATCCTGACAAATGGGCCCTGGTGGCCCTGTCAGGTAAACAGTGGTATGCTGACTGCAACATCCATGATTCAAACTCACCAGGCACATCCTGGAAAAAAGACGAGGCTCACTTAAAGCTTGGAAACCAGACAGGCTTGCTATGAATCCGAACTGACTCACTAGATAGCAATGAGTTTGGGTTTATTATAGTGACACAGCCCCTGTGGAAACCTCTTCATGGGAACAGAAAGGCTCAGCTTTCTCTCCACATTGGCTGATGGTTTTGAACTGTTGACCCTCTGGTTTCCAGTTCAGGGCATGGCAATAGTGTCCTCGGCCCTCTCTGGTACAGAGCAAACTATGAATAGTTATTGATTTAATAAATTAGTAGCTTTTGCATGAATAATTCCTTTCCCATTTGACATTTGGCACTCCCCCTTTTAATAATAATACCCCTAACATCTCTAGATCATGCATTCAAAATTGGGGTCACCTTCATGAAGTTGCAGTATATATATTTTTTGTTGTTTTTTGGTGTATAAAAAACAGGACTGATGAACTGGTAGAATTGGCAAGCGGATAAGGGTTTTGGAGGGAGAAACAGAGGTGGGGGCAGAGATAGGGGGCAACATCACGGGGTCCAGATAGAAAAAGAATTTTTGGAAACTGATTGTAGTAGCAAATATACAATTCTGTTGGATGTGATCGAACTATAGAATGATTTATATATATATATGATATATTATCTGTATATATAAATTCCAATCAATAGTAAAGTAAAACAATGGGTACAGGGAAGAAGTAACTGTTTAAATTGATTGTAGTAGATGATCACACAAGTCTTTTTGATATGTTTAAGCTATTGAATTATATGTCAATAAAACTGTAATTTTTTTAATTGCAGAAAGGACAGCCCAAATAGTTAAGGAGTTATTCTCTATGGCATGATTTCAAATATCAGTTTGTAATCCTAAAAGCACATGTATGTTAATATGGGAAAGCCAAGAAGCATTTACAATGAACTTACTGCTTTCTTTTCCACAGACCTTATTTCGGATACTCAGATCCAACTTATTATTTCATCAGTCACAGACTATTTTAGTAATTTCTCTAGGCACATATGGTGCCTCAGACTTCAGAAGTAGTATAAATGATAGGGGAATAAGGATTTTTCTCCTTATAAAATAAGACATAACCCTAGAGATAAAGTGATTTCTAATTTTGTTTTCTAAAAAAAAAAAAATTGCATTGCCTCTCCGAGTGCCTTCAGAAAGAGCCACAGCTGTAACTGCCTGAGAGTAAATCCAGCTCAGTGGGGCCTTAACCAGTCTGTAAGTTACCCCTCCCGCCTGACCTAGTTTATCACACCTTCTGAGAAGGCAAGCTATTCTTAGGGCATCCAGGTGCACTGATTGTGCAGGTTTTGCAGACATTTTGTCACAAGTTAATTTGTGATTAATATAAAATATTGAGTTATTTCATCAAATTTACTTCATAAAATTTTCCTAAATAATCTGTTTCTTTTTGTATATTTATATCTGGTCCATGCTTCATTATGAATGCAAAGTTTTATAAAATCAGCTTGACTTTTATTTAAAGCTCTATGTTAACTTTCAGCATGTGTATTGAAAAGAAAACAATGCATGAATTGACTGATTGGAACTAGTAGCATTCATGATTCAGGATTCATAAAAAGAATATTCAACAATGTTCTCTAAGAAGATGCATGAGAGATGTCAGTGGGTCAGAAAAAGTGTTGCCGAGGTCTTGAGTATATTCTCCGAAATAATGACGCCCTCCCTCACGGATGATGTGCCACACATTGGAAGGAGCCCTGGTGGTATCATGAGTGACTCATTGAACTGGACATTGCTTCAAACTCACCACTTGCGGAGTGTTGAAATTAACTCGATGGTGGCATTATTTATTTAGTTAGTTGTATCAGACATTATATGTATATAGATATCACTGACTTGTAAGGATTTTAAAGGGGTTTCTGTTGGATGCACCATGGTGTACAATTGTGTCTGCGCACAACCTAGAACTCAAGGAATAATTTAAAAATTCAAAAAGGGCATTTTATATAAACTTAGATACTCTTTTTTTCATATACTTCATTTTGGATAAAATTTGGAAGAAACCAGAGAGATTAAAAAAAATTTCCCTCATCTCTGCCTTCTCTGAAGTTTTCAGGTAAAATTGGCATTTCTTAAAGTGACATGTAAGACTGGTGTTTTCTTATAAGAGAAAAAATTAGGGAATTAAAAATGAAGAATTCTTCATGGCACCTTCACTGATTTTGCTCAGTTTCCTTCAGCAACACCTTTCTTTATTGTTTGCAAATTCAAATGTCAATGTAGTAATGAAAATAATTGATGTACATTAATTCTTGTATTATTTAGATGTAATTAAGGACTAAAAACTGAAATTTATGAAATATTTTCAATAAGGCTATATATTTTCTGCCTGATATAAAAATATTTTAGGAAATTTTCTAAATCACCATGTCAAAAGTAATGTGGTGTTTTCCTGTTGCAAATGAGATAATTGAAATACTAAGACCTTTAAAGATTTGGTCAACATACCTATTTGATTATTTTGCATGTGTCCTTTACTTATTTTTCACAACTTATTGTTACACTCTTCCGTCGTCTCTCCCCCAAAACATAGCAATGGGAGCGCAGGAAGTAACCTGCTATTTTGCATTTGCACATTATCTAAAAACAACTTTCACCAATAATAGTTCACAGTAAAAATTCCCTAGTGTCCATCTTCTAGATAAGGTGTCCCTTAGTCTTTCCGTCCACTGGGGTCAGCTGACTGTGACCCTTTTGCTCTGCATTTCAAGCCCAGACATTTCTCCTCTTATTCCATGCAACAAAAAATACATTATTCAAATCCGCTCTTTCTAATTATGAAACACTCAGCTTTGCCTTGGCACCAAATATTATCATATGCATGTTAAATTCTTTCCAGATTGGAATATGAACATGTTGGGTAGAAAAAGAATGTGGAAGAGGGCATATTTATTTATACACCAACAAGTTGTAAAATATGTAGTCATTTACGGGCACTGCATATTTTTGTTACATCTAGAATATAATCTTGTTTTACTTACATTTTTAACTTTTCTGAAACGTGCATTTGCAAATGTTGGATATTGCCAGACAATTCAAATTAGTTATGGTGACAATGACTTCAAAGGGGAAATTATAGTTTAAATCATATACTTAAAAAAATAGACCTTTTAAAAATCATTAGATTTTATGGCCTGTTTTAATTATTTTAATCTCACATTTCAGAAGGGAAATCCTTTCCATGGCCAAGTTAAATCTTCAGAAGAAAATGAAATATAATTATCTTTTTATATTACATTAAAATTAATGATATCATCACTTATTATGTAAGTGCTTTCAAGAAGTTAACGCATTGCTGAACTTTATTTTGAATACATTAAAAAATATTCGCCTGAGAATATATATTCACAATTAAAATGGGAGTCTTATTCATGTGCAATATGCTAATATATAGCACAGAGACATTCAAAATGAAACAAAAACATTGAATTCATAAAATAAACAGATGTTGTACTCACTCACTTCAAGTTTCCTATGTCATAGAAAAATACCAATTTCACTTTTATATTCATATACACTAGACATATGTAAATATATAAAGAATATATTTCCCTAACTCCAAATTAAGGATAAAGTAAAATATACCCTGAAAATTCTGGGAGATCAATATTTCCACTGCTAATACTACTGCAAGCTGACTGAATTCCAACTACACAACAGGTACTGCCCTGTAGACTGTAATTGATTTTATCTAATTCTCTCATCACTATTTCAAAATTGGTAACAATATATGTGTTTATGTATGAGACCAGAGACTAAAATTTATCATGTCTTAGCTAAAATCACACAGAGCTCCCATGTCATTAGAAAATGATTTACGGTTTTGCTCAGTTTTAAATGTGATCCTATATTCTTCCAGATCATACTTCCAGAAAAATCCTGTAATGGTCGCATTAGAACTTCATTCCCTCCATTGAAGGATCGGGTTACTATGGCTTGAAACCAAGTTGACGGCACCTAACAATGAACATAAATCCTGGTTTTACTGGTACATCTTAAGCCCATAGTTAACTGAGTTTTCCTCATGTTTGGAAGGGCAGGCAGAATCCTCTTTAGAAGCAACAATGGTGAGACTTCTCATGGAATTTGGAATAAATCACTTATCCGAATAAATCAGGGAATCTTGGTAAAGTGTAAATTTAGAAAAAAAATAGTAGGACCCTCAATGAAATGGATTGAAACAGTGGTTGCAACAATGGACACAACCATGATAACTCTGAGGATGGGGCAGGCCAGGCAGTGTTTTGTGTAGTCTTCATTTATGTCTGTATCATACCTCTCTGGGTTCTAATATCCATTGCAATGGCTTCACAGAACTCACAAGTATAATTCATGATTGAAGGGTTTATTAAGGAAGTGTACACATGGTAATGGCATTAGGAAATGCTCAGAGTTAAGTTGTTTATGAAGATACATGACAAGGATGGATCGACACAGTGGCTGTAACAATGGGTTAAAGCATAACAATTGTGAAGAAGTCTGAGGACTGAGCAGTAATACTTCAGATGTATGTAGAGTCACTGTGAGTCAGAAAATACTTGGTAGTACCTGACAACAACAACATGGTTGGAATAGATAGGTAATTTATTACTATGGCAACTGTAAAATGGAAAAAGATTATAGACATTTGACATGATTACTTATGATATCTCCTTCTTTTGAAGTCACACTTCTGAAACCTCATCTTAAAGCAAATTGTGGTATGAAGAATAATTCCAGACATGATCACTGAAGACAAATGGGTGCATAAGCAAAAATGGTGAAGAAAGCTGATGGTGCCCAGCTATCAAAAGATATAGCATCTGGTGTCTTAAAGGTTTGAAGGTAAGCAAGTGGCCATCTAGCTCAGAAGCAGCAAAACCCACATGGAAGAAGCACAACAGCCTGTGTGATCATAAGGTGTCGAAGGGATCAGGTATCAGGAATCAAAAAACAAAAAAGTCATATCATTGTGAATGAGAGGGAGAACAGATTGGGGACCCAAAGCCCATCTGTAGGCAATTGGACATCCTCTTACAGAAGGATTGTGGGGAGGAGATGAGCCAGTCAGGGTGCAGTGTAGCAACGATGAAACATGCAACTTTCCTCTATTTCTTAAATGCTTCCTTTTCCCCCACTATCATGAGCCCAATCCTAGCTTACAAATCTGGCTAGACCAGAGTCTGTACACTGGTATAGATAGGAACTGGAAACACAGAGAATCCAGGACAGATGATCCCTTCAGGACCAGTAATGGAGATACCCAGAGGGTAGAGGTAAGATGGGGTGGAAATGGGTACTCAATTACAAGGATATACATATAACCCTCTCACCGGAGAATGGGAAACATAAATATGGGTGAAGGGAAATATCAGACAGTGTAAGGTATTACAAGATAATAAAAATGATAAATTATCAAGGGTTCATGAGGGAGGGGGAGAGGAGAGGGAAGGGAAAAATGAGCTGATGCCAAAGGCTCAAGTAGAAAGCAAATGTTTTGAGAATGAGGAGGGTAACAAATGTACAGATTTGCTTGATATCCAATGGATGGATGGATGGATGGATTGTTAAAAAGAGTTGTATGAGTCCCAAATAAAATGATTTTTAAAAATAAAGAATAATGGCATCCAAAAGAAATCCTAGCGATCATAACCTGACAATATGCTAGTTTACATAGCATAAAGAAATATATGTAATTGTAATCATTAGGTGGCCAAGTAATTGCTATCCTACATAGAACAGAATGTGACACCCAGTCCTACACCATCCTCACCATTGTTCTTATGTTTGAACCCATTCGTACAACCACTCTGTCAATCTGTCTTGTCATGGGCCTTCCACTTTTTCACTGTCCCTCCACTTTACCAAGCAAGACATCCTTCTCCAGGGACTAATCTCTGCTGATACATGTCCAAAGTATATGAGACAAAGTTTCCCATCCTTGCTTCTAAGAATAATTCTGGCTATACTTCTTCCAAGACAGATCTGTTTGTCCTTTTGGCAGCCCAGAGTATACTCTATATTTTTCACCAAGATGATAGCTCAAATGCATCCATTCTTTTAGGTTTTTCTAATTCACTATCGTACTTTCTCATACATTTGAAGTGATGGAACATACCATGGATTGGATCAGGCATGATTTAGTCCTCAAAGTAGCAACCATGCTTTTCAACACTTTTGAAAGGTCTTGGGCAGCAAAGTCATCCAACACAATGCGTCCTTCGATCTCTTAGGTGCCATTCCATGCTCATTGATTGAGTCCAAGCAAGACGGAATCCTTGACACTTTCAGTACTTTGGTCATTCAAGTTGACATTGCCTATTGGTCCAGTCATGAGGATTTTTGTTCTATTTCTATTAAGTGCTAATCCACATTGAAGGCTGCAATCCGTGATCCCTGTCAGCAGTGCATCAAGTCCTCCTCACTTCCAGAAAGCAAGCTCGTGTCTTCTTGTTAATAAGCCTTCTTCCAACCATGACTGCCACAATCTTAGATAATCCAACATCTCTGCTTATTTACTCAGCATAGAGATTAAGTGTGGGGAAAGGATACAACTCTGATGCGCACTTTTTCTGATTCTAAACCATTCAGTATCCCTCTGCTTTGTTGGCACGACTGCCTTTTGATCCATGTACAGGTTGCTCACGAACACAGTGAAGCGCTCGGGAATCCACTTTCCTCTCAGGGCTATCCGTAGTTTATTATAATCTACAGAACAATGTCTTGGCATAGTTAATAAAACACAGGTCAATGTCTTTCTTGTATTCTCTGCTATAAGCCAAGATCCATTTGATATACACAAAAATGTCCCTTATCCCATGTTCTCTTCTAAATCTTCCTGAACCTCTGGCAGTTTCTTGTCAATGGAAATATTAGACAATCTTGAGCAAAATTTTACTTGCATGTGGTATCAGTGATATTGTTATTTAATTGAAGCATTATGTTGGGTTACCTTTCTTTGAAAATGGGTACAAATATGGATCTCTTTCAGTCAATTTGCCAAGTTTTATAAATTTTCTGGCATAGACAAATTATTCCAGTACACCCAGTCAGCTTGCTGCAACATACTAATTGGTGTTCCAGCAATTCCTAGAACTTTGATTTGGGCTAATACTTTTAGTGTAGCACAGGCTTCTTCCTTCAGTGTCATTGGTTCTTGCCTATATATTGACTCCTGAAATAGTAAAAAGTTAACTATTTGGGTACAGTAACTATGTATTCTTTCCATCTTTTTTAAATCAACAGTTTTATTGGCATATAATCCACATAGCATTCAATCACATCAAAAGGAGTTACACAATTATAGTTAGTTTAAGATATTTTCTTAATTCTTGTACTCATCAATATTAGCTCACTTTCCCCCTCAATATCTCTTGCTATATCCCCATATAGAGCTGCACACATTGTGCTGGAATATTTCAGGGAGCACGGCCTACTCACCTGTGTCTTACAGAACCTTTTCAGGTTATGGTCAAGGGGAAATGACTGGAAACATGGTCAGGAATGTACCGTATGCATTACCAGCTTTGGAATTTGAGTATGGAATACCCCAACTGGCCTCTGGAACTTGGAAAAAGCTAGAAATAGATTCCCCACAGCCTTCCAGTAAAAAATACAGTCCTCTTTATAACTCGGTTTAATCCACAGGGACTCATTCCAGACTTCTGATCTCCAGAAATGTAAGTTAATGAATTTTTGTTGTTATATACTGTATATACTCGAGTATAAGATGACCCGAATATCAGCTGAGGCACCTAATTTCACCCCCAAAAACTACATTAAAATATGCTGAAAAACTCGGATTATACACGAGTATATACAGTAAATCACAGAGTTTATGATAATTTATTATAGCGGCAATAGAGCTCGAATACAACAATTCTTTCCTTTTTACCATCACATGAACTTCTCCTGCTTGCATTGTGACTACTTCAAGCATTATTTTCCTTCTATATCACAGGCTTCCTTATCTCTTCTTATTTATTGATTTTTATATGAGAATTACTCTAATACTTGTTTTATTTTATTCATTTTGTATATGAGGCACTTATTTCAGTGCTGTGAAAGCAATTGGCTAAAAATTTAGATGTCTATACTTAATCATGAAATCACCCCAAGCTTCAGACGATCGACTCCACTTGAAAGTCTTACATGTACTTTGAATTATGTTTGTCTAAAATTGAACTCATTAGCTCTTACAAGTGTTAAGTTTCTGGAATGGTTTTCCCTGGTTCCTCTGGTCTCAGCACTGCACAAATACAAGTGGGAGAGACACTTTTATAATCCAAGTAACTTTCATTAGGGAACGGGACGTTTCGGGTAGTACCGTCTCAGATAGCACGTGCTATCTTTGGAATGCATGCAAGGCAAGAGTTCACAACAGAAGACACCACTTCAGGGAAGCCCGAAAACCATGAGGAAAAGTACTGGAACAAGAGAGCAACTGCCCTTGGACCCTGCTTTTTATCCCCTCCTACCCACACTTGAAGCGCTTGGTGGGTATTGGCTGTTCTTAGTGTCTGAGTTCAGATGCATGGGTGATGTGATGCTGCTGGTGCCTAGCGTGCATGCTTAGCTAGACCTCCACCTGCACTGAGAGGACCTTGGTCTGCGCATGCCCACCTTTAGATTTTCCCTTAGGTGTCTCATTAGAGCCTGATTTTTTCAAACCCCCTTTATGGTGCACTGAGCAGCGCAGTTTTGTTTAGCGGAGGCATTCTGTGGAGACAAACCCCTTTATCCCTCATCTTTCTACCTTCCACAAGGATCAGCCATCTGCATCTAAATGAGTTCTTACTTAAATTCCCTAAACTGTTCAATTGTATTGTAATCTGCCAGGTACAATGAGATAGAAATCACGATGCCACTCAATGCGGCTCTGTCTTACAAAATCAGTCTTGATCAATCATTTTGAGAACACAAATAAAAATTCTCTTCACCATACTTAGTATTATTGAGCTAAATAAACCACTAATCTTTGCTAAATCACTGAATATAATTATGCTCTTAAAGTGAAGGAAAATAGTGCACTTTTTTAATGGAAAGGCCATCAACTATTTTATCTAAATTGGTGTGTGTGTGTGTGTGTTTAGCAAGTTGAATGCTGTCTTGTCAGACAGCTCTGTATTTCAAAAGAAATAAAATTTGTCCAGTGAGGATAAGCCTCACAAGCAATAGTCTTCAAGATAGGCGGTTGATTATGATTGACAAGTTTGACTTATTAGACACATGTTTACCTTTGTAGAATCATTTATCATTTTTCTTATTTTTTTAAACCTCTACAACCCTATTTAGAGTTTTGCCTTCATTCACCCAAACACAGTGCTGAACTATGGAGCAAAGACTCTAATTGCAGTGTACCGTGCTATATTTAAGCAAAGCTGTGCAAAATGTCACATTGAGCTCTGAAAAATTAAAATGTTAATAATTTTTATGAATAATTGCCTAATTTGCACATTCCGGGGCTTAATTTGAATGCTGTACTGATTATACAAGCCTTTGAATAATTCATATATAGACCTTCTCCATTACCCTGACAATCAGAGAGCTCTAAGCTGGTTCCAAAAAGCTGCCTTGTGACAATTTTACCCACTATGATTGGGGATGCAATCGTATATTAACTTTTCTTTTCTGGAATGAGATGAAAAGAAGAGGGGTACTTGCAAAAATTTAATTGACAAATTTCTTTTTCAGGTGACCTTTAAAGAAACATGCATAAAGATATCTTTGTTATTCCTTCTTCCACCAATCTTTTTACTGGTGGTATTATGGATGCACTCAATATAGGTGTAAATTCCTTTATCGCACAGAGAATCAAGATAAGACAACATAATTGACTATGAAATACAATCATAGTTTTTATCCTCTAGCAGAAGAATCTAACATTGGAAAGCATTGTCAGAAGATGCTCAAAGTCAGGCCAATAAGTGCATTAAGGCTGTAAGACACTCACCTAATTGTTTCCAAAAACAGATCTTCCAAGGTGTGTCTTTAAGGTTTATTTTCTTTGCCGGTGATTTTTGCATCACCTACATACATTCTGGTCTAAAGTTTTCTAAGGTGTCCTTTCTCCAATCAAGATATTCCTTCCTGCGAAATATAATCTACGGCAATTTCATTTTCTCCTGCATATTACTGAACATGTTATTGATAATTGTCAACACAGTGGCTCCACTGAAGACTTGGAGTCCGACTGTGTGAGATTCAATCACACTCTGCCTCTTACTTAGTATAAGATCCTGGGCACATTATTGAACTTCAGTAGACTTTAGTTTCCTCTGGGTAACAATAGATGTGGTATTGGTGAGAATAATATCTGCCAGATAATGTGTGTTTGAGAAATGAATCAATAGCTTATATTAAGAATTAGCATACTGCGACATATTAAAGCACACACACAAAATCAAACGCATTGCCATAGGATCTTCTCTAATTCATAAAGACCCTATGTGGGATTTCACAAGGTTTATCTTTCCAGGAGTAGACAACCGCCTCAGTCCCCGGAGGAGCTGCTGGCGGGTTTGGTCACTCTCAGCAGCCTATCACTTACCTGAGAGTGTCACTGGTCACCTGTGGAATACAGTAAGAGGGCGATAAAATGGACATTTGGTATTCTTTCCTCATATTTCACAAATTTTGCTCTTTGTCTTCTAGCATTTATATCATATTTTAGAATGTGATAATCTAAAATGAATTGTATTGTTTTGAACATTACCCGATGAATGGCAGCTCTTAAGGAATGCCCACTTCAGACTCACTGTGATATTCCACTGCGCACTTCCTAAAAAATGCAGATCACAACCTTAGTGCACAGTTTGATTCAGTTTATCTCAGATGACAGATGAAGGATCTGTATTTTTTTAAATGCTCCCATTTCAGTTTCATAAGAAACTCATCAGAAATCACTCCTCTTGCTAATATATATTCAAGGTGTGCTTCCGGAGAACCATAAAGTTCCTAACTATATTTTTAAAATTGTGTGTAGTGGGTATTTGTGCATTTTCTATAATAAAAAGGCAATCAAAATGTGTCAGTAAAAATGTAATGAATATTCTAAAATCGCTCATTGCACACCTAAATGAAGTCACATCGAGTAAAACAAACTTAAAAATATAGGAATTTAATCTCCTGTATGGATTGTGTTTACTGATTTGTGGGGTATTGCAGTTTATATTGAGAGAAGTTATAATAAATGCCTGATAAACTTTATGTCTATTATAAATTTCGTCTCTGTTAAAGGTGTTTATGGAAAATAACTGACTAATATTTTTTGGTCTGAGTAACAGGAATAAACAAAGTAGCTAATCTTAGCTTTTTAAAGACTATTGAAACCATTGTCTAATGGTTTTGTTTGTCACATACAACTCCACAAACATGTAGGAAATAATTTACTTATTCTTACCCTTAATTTGATTTTCTGACTTCATCAACCATATGCTGTCTATTTTATTATAAAATATGTAAAGCACTTTGAAACTTATATTGAATAAAATATGGGACATATGTTTTAAATATGATATAAACTTCATATTTTAGTGTTATATATCTGATAGGCATGAGAATTTAAAAACAATTAGTATGAGTCATTATAAACATGAGTATCACTGCTAAAACAAATTTTTAAATGCTGAGCAGTGAATTATTTATCTTTTATAAAGTAGAAATGTAAATTTAGTGTACAATTGGTCTAAATTAAAGGTTAACAGGTTATTTTTAATTTTTAAAATTTATAAGCCAATAAAATATACCTTTTAATATTCAATACTGTGCACTTAATATATTACATATAAACAATAATTAAGTGTACCATAATTTTATATATATAATATAAAATTGAGGAGTCCTGATGGCATAGTGAGTTAAGCATTTCCCTGTTTTCTGCAAGGTCAGCAGTTTGAAACCTCCAGCCACTCCTGGGAGAAAAATGAGGCTTTCTACTTGGTTAAAGACTTACAGCCTTGGAAACTTGCAGGGGCAGTTCTACCTTGTCCAATAGGGTTGTGTGAATAAGAGCCGACATGAAGACAGTTTGAATTTTAAATATAATTGATGAAAATATAACATATTACATATAAGTAATTAAAGTGTGATATATATTATGAATAGCATATTTTCACATCAATTAATTATAAATCATATATTATGTTGCATTTATTTAATATAAAATATATTCTATCTTAATAAAGTAATGCATAAAAATGTGACATAACCGAGTAAAGAGTTACAAATTCAGAAACTCGTAGGACAGTTCTACTCTGTCCTATCAGGTTGGTATAAGTCAGAATAAACTAGAGGACCATGAGCTATATAAACAGACATGGCTTATAATTTAAAGGTCAAGATGTTTACATGACATCATCTTAGAAAAAAAAAGATATAATAAATTCTATATTTCTTTTTAGTATTTGGCCATGGTTTGGACTTTTGCCTTGTCCATATCCATTGTGAGGCACATGCAGGGTAAGTCAAGAAGTATTGTGAGTGGTATTCCAGTTCCTGTCTGGCCTGGTTCAGTCAAAACAGAGCAGGTTTAAGCAGGCCTGTGCCATCGGTGGGTGACTGCAGACCAGGTCTTGCTGTGATCTGATACAATTGTCTACGCGTTCTGAGGGTGACTTTAGAATGAAAAAGGTCCAACCAAACAGTGGTTTCCAAGGAGTTTTCCAGGGAGAGTTAAAGTCAAGGCAGGTACATTAGTTCAGAAGTTTATTGCAATTGATTTGGGATATATGAAAGATTTTCTCAAATGACATCAGACAATCATGTCTTTTTTAAAGTTTTAAGAAATGGAAAACTATGTGGGTGAGAAAAAGGCCAAGAAAGATACAAAGAACTGCATATCATGACATTGAGAGGAGCCTTGGTGGTGGTCGTGGTAACACACTGGGCTGCTAACTCTGGAAAAAGGCTGCACTTTAAACTCCTGTTAAGAGTTATGGTTTCGGAGACTTACAAGGGGGCCAGTTCTATACCACCCTTTGGGGTCACTGTGTCTCAGCCAAGACCAGACTGCCATGAGTGGAGTGAATGCGTACAGTACTCTTCCAGGGGAGAGATATGCCTGTCCTGCAAGGATTTTATTGGCAAACGTGACATGTCCACCCTACAATCCTAATTTTGAGCATTCAGAAATTTATGCCTCATACTCACACTAATACTATTTTAAGGAAACTTGATTTGAGTTTCTCCAGAATGCCCTGAGTGTGCCTCTACTGTAATGAGCAGCAAAGAGAACAGACTGTTTCTTGGACGGGTTAGAGAGGGGCAAAGACCACTGACAGAAGGGTATAAATCTATGTGCATCTGTGTTGTGAACCGGTATCTTCATAGATGGATATTTTTGTAAGTCACTTTTTATCTTATCCTCAGTTTTGATGTTTAGAACCTAAATACTGGTTAAACTAAGAATCAGTAGATTTTGTAGAAACCTAGAAGGAACATTCACCTTCTGAGTCTCTTATGTTACAAAGTGACCAGCAGGGGTTATTGCACCTGTCCAGAGACTATTGTTTCCAAAAAGTTGTTGAGGTTGGGAGGAAATAGAGAGGTGAAAAGATTAAGGATTGGTACCTTCAACCGGAGGCAGTAACAGGTCACAATTCACTTGGGAATTAATTGGTTAACTGCAATCAATTGATCCAGGCCTAAAGTCTTATGGATTTTGAAATATTTAACCTGAAATCTCACTGTATCCCTAGCCCATGTAGGCTTTAGTATGACTAATTACAAAATTCCATCTTTCTTGGGCTACATTCTATGAAAATTGACTCAATGAGTGTATACTCTGTATGTTATAATACATCCTTACAGTTATGTTATAAATACATACTTAGATACAATATTTATAAATGTAAAATATTGTATCAGACTTTTATTTACTTTGGTATAATATAAGCTAGAGTAATAGAGATCTAAAAAATACACAAGGAGAAAAGTACATGAACACAAAGATGAAAGAGCATAAGAGAGACAAAGAAATGCATCAGAATGAAGGTGAAAAAAGAAACTTAAAAAGATAGTCAGAAACATGAAGAAGGAGAAAATATTTGGGTAACATCATTTCCAATTAAAAATAAAAAAACTAAAGTAATTTAGCTGGTATTCTATCTTTGATTATAAAACAACTTTAATGTATAAATGTCATGGTTATAATCATGCAAATGCCAGTGTTTCAAATGCATGTATTGCTGGCAGTGAGTCTCTTCTTTACTTTATTTGAAAATTTGGCTTCTAATATGAAGTGATCCATCATCTGTAAGAGAAATGTGCAGAAAGATAAATTGTACAGTAGTCTGACAAATCTTATTAGAGCAACACATAGAAGAGGAAAAATTAACAGCTAATCCATTATAAATGTCAAAACCACAGTGCCACTTTCTTCATAACTATTGTATTTCCATTTCTTTCTCATTAATTCTTAGTCCTTATGAAATAGTTTTCATCGGTTGGTCAGCCATGTATGTCCATGAACTTCTAGTCAAGTGTGTCACTATTGCCTTTAATTTAAAAGCATCATTGCAAAAAGTCAATGAGAATTTTGCTTTTTTCATGGAAAATAATGTAAACTATATACTAAAAGTAATCATGTTTTTAAGCTAAAAAACCTCATTGCTTTTTTCAATTTTAGACTACATAATTAAATGGATTTTCAGAAGAAGAAAAAGAAAAAAAGTTATTATATTAGTACTTTCAAAGAGCTCACACATAAGTAATGCATCCACCACACTCTATAGGGAAAAATACACTTTTAGGTAATAATTTAGACCAGTTTATTTATGAACAATACTTGTTAGTTTTGTTTGGTTGGTTTTTCCTTGCTTTTATTTTCCCCCCCTCTTCCTTTTGGATCCATTTTTTAAAACATATGAATCCATATTGTAAGGATGTAATAGATGCAAAAATAGAATCTACCAGGATTTTTTGTATGTATCACAAAGATCTCATTAGGAATTCACATTTCAGTTTCATTTCTTTGAATGTAGGCTGGCCTTAGTGACTGGCCAGTACAATGCCTTAGTTATAAGGGTATGCACGGCGTCCACAGTGTCCTTCTAGAGGCATACACTAGCTTGTAAGAAGACCAACAACCCCATGGCCAACTTCTGTAAGGATAGCCAACTAACTGTATGGGAATGTCACGTATAAATACTCTACTTGACAGACCTGTCTGAACTGAGTTTTGTGTGTGAGTGTGTTTTATTTTAATTTTATTTTTGTTCATCATTTTATTGGGGGCTTGTATAACACTTATTACAATCCACACATCCATCCATTGTGTCAAATACATTTATACATCTGTTGCCACCATCTTTCTCAAAACATTTGCTTTCTAATTGAGCCCTTGATATGAACTCTTCATTTTCCCCTCCCTCCCCACTTCTCCCTTCCTTATGAACCTTTGGTAATTTATAAATTACTATTATTTTATCATATCTTATACTGTCCGACATTTCCCTTCACCCACTTTTCTGTTGTCCATCTCCCAGGTAGGAGGTTATATGTAGATCCCTGTAATCTGTTCCTACTTTCTACGTCACTTTATACCCTCCCTGTATCACCACTCACCACTGGTCCTGAAGGAATCATCTGTCCTGGATTCCTTGTGTTTCCAGTTCCTATCTGTACCAGGATACATCCCCTGGTCTAGTAGCAATTGTAAGGTAGAATTGGGATCATGATTCCGGGTGGGGGGGTGGGGTGGAGGGAAGAAGCATTAAGGAGCTAGAGGAAAGTTGTTTGTTTCATCATTGCTACCCTGCACCCTGACTTTCTCTCATCTTCTCCCCGCAACCCTTCTGTAAGAGATGTCCAGTTGCCTACAGATGAGTCTTGGGTCCCCATTCTGCACTCCCCCTCATTCACAATGATTTAATTTTTTTCTTTGATGCCTGATACCTGATCCCTTTAACACCTTGTGATCACACAGGCTGGTGTACTTCTTCCATTTGAGCTTTGTTGCTTCTCAGCTAGATGGTCACTTGTTTACCTTCAAGCCTTTAAGACCCCAGCTGCTGTATCTTTTGATAGACGGGCTTCATCAACTTTCTTCACCACATTTGCTTATGCACCCACTTTGTCTTCAGCAATCATGTCGGGAAGGCGAGCATCATAGAATGCCAGTTTAATAGAACAAAGTATTCTTGCATTGAATACTTTAGTGGAGGCCCAAAGTCCATTTGCTACCTTAATACTAAACCATTGTTGCTGTTGTTTTGTTTTCTTTTATTGTTTTGTTTTGCTCTGTCTTATTTTTGTGCATATTATTATCTCTGCACATCTGTCCAGAAAAGATAGGCTGGATAAACAATCTGGAGGAGAAAACAATGGGACCAATGGTTCTGGGGGGACATGGGAGAAGGGAAGGTTGGGAGAAAGGAAATAGTGAACAAAGCCAGGACAAAGGAACAACAAGTGATCCAAAATCAGTGGTTAGGAGGGTATAGGAGACCTGGTAGGGCTTGGTCAAGGGTAATGTAACCGAGAGAAATTGCTTTAACCCAAATGAAGGCTGAGCATGATAGTGGGACAAGAGGAAAGTCAAAAGAAATTGAGGAAAGAACTAGGAGGCAAAGGGTATTGATAGAGGTCTGAACTGAGCTTTCTAGCTACCCTCAAAAAGATAGGAGATCCTCTTCTAAGCATGTAGCCAGGAAGGACAATGCAGACAAGATTAACTAGCAACGCTCTTCCTGCTCACTGCCCTGCAGTTCATTTCAATTCACACGGACGCTGCAGGACAGAGTAGGACTTCCCCATTGGGTTTCTGAGTATAGAAATCCTTTCAGGAGCAGAAAGCCTTACCTTTCTTTGGTGGAGCTGCTGGTGGGTTTGGAATGCTAACCTCTGGTCATAACCTGATTCATAACCCACTGTGCCACCAAGTGCCATCAGTAACATATTTGTAAGAAGAAATTTGCTTTGTCCATCCCTACTCAAGTTATTATCTCCAAAATTGTAAGATTTATTTTTTTTAGAATGTTGCTTTGAGCTATCATTTCTTGTGAAGTAGTTGTTATATTATCCAAGTCAACCAAGCATATTGCCATTGGATCAATACTGTCTCGTGGTGATCCTTTAGGACAGAGTACAACTATCCATGTGGGTTCCAAGACTGCAAATCTTTATGGTACCAGATAGCCAGCCACATCTTTCTGTGAGCAATCAACTGGTGGGCTTGAACTCTGGCCTTGCATTTACCAGTCCAATTATTAACTTACTGCACCACCTAGTTGTTACATTAGATTTGACATAATGATACTGGATGTAATAATGATTTTTTAATGCTCAAGGTGTTAAATTGGAATAGCAGAAGACTAGCTGACCTGAATGAGGCTGCAGGCAGTGTTTTTGGTGTACAGACTATGATCCAACCAATTTATTTTTGTTCTAGTACTTGCATCACAGGGTAGTTTGACTTTTGCTTTTACTGTTTGCAACTTTTTTAGTACCACTTGCATATAATACTGATAAGCAATTAAAACTCTGAATCTGTTAATAGTTCTCTAGTAACTTCAGCAGTTTGAGTCTCATACAAACACTAATCTAGCTACCAAACTCCCAGTTTCTACAGTTAATAGACAGATCAAAATTATACATTTAGATATATTTTGATGCCAAAACTAATGTGGAAAATTCTACGAAATATAGAAATCCTTTAACGCGATGTAAAGTGATTCACTTCCATATGATTATACTCCCTGAAACTTGCCTTCATCTTTCTGATTAATTTATTATGCATACAGTTAGTACATTTTATTTTTTTATTTTTACCTTACAGTTTAGTATTCACTTTCATTCCTGGAACCGTGGAAGTGATGAAAAAGGGTATTTTTGAAGATATGAATGTTATGCAGTTGACTGAATTTAGAGACCAAATGATGATGGATAGTGGTGTGGGTATTGACTGATAAAAGAGGCATCAAGGAAGGTGTCTTAGTTTGGGTTTGGGAACTGGTGGAAGGTGATATTACGTTACAAAATTGGGAAAAGGAGATTTGAATCAGGCATGAAAAGAAAAACCAAAAATATAAGGAGGTTTGTTAAACCAGTATTTAAATCAAAAAGCAGAAAATTATCTTGTGGATGGTTAAATAGAGAATGAAAGAAAAGGGTCAAGAATAACTTTAATTTCACATGGGCATATGTCAAAAATGCTGTAGTCTTTCATGAATTTTGTAGCCTTTTTCATCACTTCCAATTTTATGCATAAATAACCTCAAAATGTGTAGCCTAAATTATACATGTACAAGGCGAAATCCCAAGAGTCAAACCCAGTTCATTTGGCAATCACAAATTATTTTTTTCAATAAATCCAGAGGTAGAAAATATCTAAACTAGGCCCAGAGATATAGTATGTAAATTTAGTACCTTGGTTATTGTTGAACCATGCAGAAATGATCTTGACATAAAACCGTAGTTTCTCTCAGGAAGTCTTAATTCTAATTAGTCTTATTCGGCCCAGTTACTGTTTAGCAATTATACAAATAAAATCATCAAAAACATTTTTCACTAACAAATAGGGGTCTCGGGTGGTATTCATTTAGTTAGAAAATATGTATGCCTTATAACTATACTATCTTCATGTACATCAGAATTAAAAGAAAAATAAAGATACATATCCTGTCAGTTAAGAATGAGTTAGTAAAAGGCTAGAAAACTCACCTGAAATCATTCATTTTTGAACTATAGTCTTATATTCAAATGATAATTAGTATTTAGCTCATGCAATATATTTTATATCTGAAAATATACATGTTTAGCTGTACGTTTGAGTCAAATAATTTTATTAGACTGGAGAAGAAATGCCCTAAGCATGTTGTTTCTTTTGGTCATACACAAATGTATGTAGATTAGCTAAGCTTTTTCATGAATCCCTTTCAGAGGTTTTATAATGGACTATTAAGAATGATTTGTTGGTTCCAATTTGTCTAGGCTTAAACAGAATACAGAAAGATAAACATTAAATTATAGCTAGAGATTTCCTTTTCGAAGAAGTTTTATTTTTATTTCAATTTATATGTAAATTCACATCTAAAGTAACATACATTTAAAAACAACAGAGAATGTTTAATATGAACTTCAAGCATAAGTTTATTCAGGAAAATATCCATATCCAAAACAAAAACAAAGTACTTGAAATAGGACTTTAGATTTTTGTAATAATGTATTACAGATAATAGAACAGTGTGGAAATGGCTAATCATAAATGCTTTGTGAGCTTATTTATAATTTATTAATTCAAATTCGCATTATAATATTCAAACATAATACGACACAGCCATGATTAAAGTCTGAATGCTTAAAACCTAATAAATAACAGTTCTTGACATCTTATTATAGTAATTCCCCAGGTTAAGAACATCAGATTTATGCATAACACCTACTTGCTTTTACTAAAAATAAAATTAAAACTTTTGAGAAGATCAGTTTTCCATTCAACAACTCATGCCAACTTGCCCTTTAATATTACATAAATTTCCTCTTACTGAAAGGATTGAAAGAACCCCTTTGGAAACACACATCGTATTCACTTGCTGCACTGGCAACTTTTAAATCATTGAAAAATGTTGAACTTCTTCTTGCACTAAGACAACACTAAATAATCAGCAACCTGTCACAACTTACCTACACATTCAACTTGAGGCACAGGTAAGAATGGATTTTATTCCTAACCCAGAACTGCACGTATATGGTAGTTACAATGCTTGTATTTTTTAGACAGCATTTCACGTCCTCCTTTTCTAAAATTGTGCTGTAGTATGAGTCCTAACATACATATCATGACCAATAGGATAAGCCTAATCTGTCATTCAATCAACCTGATTGATGCAGTTATCTCTGTATTTTACTATAATGATCTGGAGTTTTTACATTTAGAAAATCTTCTTTATTTGAAATAGGAGATTGATCCAAATTAATCATTAATAAAGCATTTGAGAAGTTACGTGGACGCATGTTAAGCATACACAGTGAAACACTTTTGATGTAGGTTTTTAATTCCCCCCCCTCTCATTTATATAAAAGGGGAGGGGAACTAGATGCTTTAGAAATTAATAACGATTAAAGAGTAAAATTTAATGAAATCCTAGATCTGAAGTAAATTATACTCAGATTATGAATAAGCTCATTGAGTCATAAAGAAATTATTACATTGTGCTATATAGACAATATTATCTTTTAGTAAATTAATTAGGTCATAATTCATACTGATAAGTCTATTTAACCCCTTATGTTAGATTTAATGGATTATCCTACTAAACGTAAGCCACCTTACATCTGTCAGGAGTTTTTGATTGCCCAACTTTCCCAAGAAAATGTAGCAGATAAACCAATCTGACATGAATCTTCCTAAAGGACTGATTCTCATTAGCAATTGTTTCAAGTAGTCCTCACTTTCAACAAGCAAGGTTGTGTCATTTATACATTGCAGATTGTTAAATAAGCTTTCTTTATATCATAATGCTGCAGCCTTTTTTCAAAGCTCCAGTTTCTCTGATTATCTGTCCAGGGTACAGATTGAATAAATGCGGTGAGAGGATGCAGCCCCGATTCACTTTTCCTGATATTCAACCATGCATTATTCCCTGGATCTGTTTGAACAACTTCTCTCAGTTCTGCCCACAGTTCTGCTTTGACTCACATAGCTGAATGACTTTCATAATCAATAAAACACAAGGAATTATTTTTCTGGTATTCTCTACTTCAAGTCAAATTTTCTCTTGTGTCAGTCAGTGATAAATCCTTTTTTAATATTCTTCTCTGAAGCCATCTTGAATTTTGGGGAGCTCCTTGTTAATGTACTGCTGAAACCATTGTTTAATTATCCTCAGTCACTTTTTACTTGTATTTGTTATTATTTTGTTTGATATTTTCCTCATCCTGTGAGGAGATGGTACAAACATGAATCTCTTGCAGGGAGTTGTCCTGGTCTTCTCAGTGTCTTGGCATGAATAAGTGTGACAGTTAAATTTTAGGTCAATTGATGTACCTGTTTCTAGGGAGGAATGGAATCCAATCTCTTAATCAGATTGATAGCTTGCTGATGCCTTCTTGAGAGTGTGAGTTTCGAATAAGAGAGACACTGAGAATGATTGAGTTTTATCTTGCTCTTCACTTATAATTGAATAATTACATACATACATTTTCCCTCCTGCCCCACTATAATATTTACCCATCATTCCCCACTCAGTAATTCTTCTCAGATACAATTTGATTGATCAAAAATGCCCAGGAAAGTTACACCCTCCTTGTCATTAATTTTAGAACCCTTATTATTCTATTGTACTCGTCATTATTGGCTCACCATTCACCACCACCCCCAATCCCGCCTCCCCCACCAAAGCTTTCCCTGCCTATCTTGGATAGATAAGCGAAGAAAGAAAAAAAAAAAAGGAATATACAGATAGCCATCAGTCTAACAGGGATCCTGGCAGAGTGTAGATGAACAATCTCTGTGATATATAGAGAAGGACACATTGTCAACAATCAGCCCAGACCCTGTTTTATCAGGGTCACATATCCTGGGTCCTGCCTAACAATACATACTCCCTTTCGTTCTTCAGCCTTCATGTCTGAAAGGCGAATCAGGGATGGGGTGACCCCCACCTCCACCCCTGCCATTAAGCCTGTAGGCTTTCATGGTGACCCCCTTGTGAGAAACCCCCAACCAGTTCAGATGGGGTGCCAAGTGTTGTCTCCTGAGACAGAAGTCTACAATTGGTATCCCTCAGGAACTTCATGGCTTGCTTTCATCACTGGTCTGTTGTACTTCCCTATTGGTTTGTCCCTACGTGGGCATGTCAGCGGGCCACTCTCTCCACACTGCATCTTCAGACCAGTCCTCTGCAGCACTGTCATCTAAGGATGTCACATCTTGAGCTGAGCATGGCCTTTCAGGCATCTCTGCGAACAAGCTGCTCTGAGGCAGAACACGGCCCTCAAGGATTGGCGTACCAGAATGAGGGTTACCCTTGCTCTCCCTTTGCTCTGGAGATATAGACAAAGCCTCCCCTTGGGTTGGTTAGTTCCCAGACCCTTCCCACTGCCATCATTATTTTGCCCCCATCCCACTGTGAGCCTGCAATGATGTGAGGTGATGGTAGGGAGGATGCTGTGGTAGTTACATAGTCTCTTGTCAACTTGAGTGAAGGGCTGGAATCTAGCCTGTCAATCAGGTCATAGCCAATGAGTCCTCTGTGTGGGCATGGCCTTCTCCTGAGCATTCTGGGAATTCCTGTCTTCCTCCCCGAAGGCAGGACACGCTCTCTACTCCACATTCCGGATAACAAGCCAGACGGAGCTAAGCAGATGGGTCCAGAGCCCTTGAGTTGAAGGAGCTCCATGGAGACTTACCAGCACTGGGATGCTTCTGCCACCACTGAATCCACGGGACTTTCCACGCACTGGCCTGCGATCTTCCTGCATTCACCATCATTGTATGATCTGGCTCGTGCTAGATTATCTAGTCCTCAGCCTTGGAATTGTGTGTTTTGTGCCTTTTCCCTTATGCCCATTCTGCTGCTTGAACTTACCTCAGTGGACTCATGTTGTATTTGATCTTTTGTTCTTGGCTAACTTCACTCAGCATAATATCCTTCAATTCTTTCCATGAGATGAGGGGTTTCCTTACTATTTTTAGGTATGGAAAGCATTCCATTGTGTATATGTACCAGAGTTTTTAAATACATTCATCTATTAATGGGAATTTAGGCTGTTTTCAATTATTTTGCAATTCTGAACTGTGCAACAATGAACATTGGACAGCAGATGTCTGCTCGTGGTCTGTTTTTTATTTCTTCTGGGTATAAACCCAGTGATGGAATAACTGGGTCATGTAGTAACTCGATTTCCATCTGATTTAGGTATCACCCATCTACCTATTTTTGAAGCTTTAAATATTTTTGCTATAGACTCTTTCAGTTTTTTTCAATTCAAGGTTGAATTTCTCTTGAATTCTTTCAGTTTCAGATATGCTGAACATTATTCCATTTTGTTATTCTGAGACCAATTATTTGCCTATCTTATTGTAATGATTTGTCTTAAGATACCCTTTGAAATTTTCCGTTCAGCTCCTTTTCTTTATCATTTTCCCCAATGTGCTGTAGCTATTCTCTGATCAAGAACAAGCTTTATATATGTACAAGTATGTGATATTTGGATATGGGCATTTACTTTTAATACAAATATCCACCTGTCTGTGGTGGTATATGTAGCTCCTGAAGCTGTCATTGCTTCTTAGACATAACTGAGCTCCTTGAGGAAAGCATCCTGGGCTTGGGGTCTCAGAGTTTCTCTGAGGTTCTCAAAGTCTATTGGCAAAGATTACTTCACAAAGACATGGTCTGCTCCCTTTCTGAGCGAGTAATTCGTGTGGTTGTAAAAGCTCACAAGCAGCCAGTTAATGTGCAACCACTAGTCTTACCTCATCCACTGGGAAAAAATGAGTTATGAAAATCAAAGGCATCTGAACAAACAGTTGCATGCACGAATGGCCCACATAAATGTCAGTCTTCCCAAAACTTAATCTAGAAGAATGAGATGATTAAGTGGGTTCTGGTTGAAAAACATCATAAAATACACCAGGTTTACTGGTCGAATAGAGTCAGGTGGGAGCCCTGAGAGTGGTCTCTTAGATTCCTATTATATCTGTAATGGAATTTATCCCTGTGGTAGAATTATTAACTGCTTAAGAACAAAATATAAGTATTTACCAAATGACAAAATTTAGAGGATTGTGAAAGAAAGAAGAATAAAACAGGAAACCCAGAGAGAAGGTGACATAAGTGAAGGTACATTACAGGGATTGCAAAGGATATTACAGGTATTTGAAATAAAATGTGTTGAATTGCTGAGTATAAGACAGATGATCTGCTTTGCAAACATTCACCTAATTTACAATACAGACTATATATACATATATAGTCTGTATTGTGTATATATATGTACATATAGTCATATAGTCTGTATTATATATACATATAGTCTGTATTGTAAATATATATATTTATACACACACACATATATGCACATGTATATATAATCTTCAAACAAATATAAACCTTTATGGAAGATAAATCAAGAAACAGTAGCTTCACATATAGATTTTTTTTATCTAATAAAGTCTTCTCTGATTTTGTAGCATAAATTTTTACTTATTTTCTCAACCGTCTTTCATCCAAGTTGAGTTTAGTACAAGTTGTTATTTCTCAATCAGTGGTTTAATGAATTTCTTTAGTAAAGAGAAAGAGAATGGGAAAAAAGGAGAATGGATAGCATTTCAACAAACTTGAAATAATGCATTTCAATTTTATATAAGTATTTAACATTTCAAAGGAAAAATAAAATTAATCCCATTTAGCTACACGCAACCCTTATAAGACATCTACAAATAAACAGAACAGAAGGGGAAATATGACAAGATGTGGTTAAATATCTGTTCACTAAATCCTGGAGTTAATGTAGCTCTTATCTATCTATCTATCTATCTATCTATCTATCTATCTATCTATCTATCTATCGATTTTTGAAGTATCCCCTTTTTGGTGTTCCCAGCATACTATAATTATTCAGAGTCAAGATTGAAATCTTGTGTGTTCCATTTTAATTGCATCATGATAATACTGTGCTGGGAATCACCACTTAATTGCATTGTTGTATTCACCAACAGCTGAACAGCTGAAGGAATCCAACTCAGAAACAGCTTTCCAAAAATAAAATGATCATTTCCAACAAGTTGTACATGCAGACCTTATTTCCACTCTTGATTGCTAGTGAGGAACTAGTGGGGGGTTGAGACGAGAAACCACGATTCACAAAGTTTGAGAGATAATTAACTGAGCTAGAAAAGATTGTTAAACATAATTTCTTCAAGAATAAATCACTAAAATTAAAATATAAGATTTACATACATACTTTCCCCATGGGCATGGCAAATTTCAATAGACAACTAAACAAGAGCCATTGAAAGATCAAGAAAATACTAGTAATCAGGAATTATACTTTAGGTCTTAAGAGTTTGTTTCTTCAGACTTTATGTTCTGCACTTACTCTGTGTTACATATTTGCACAGGCCATTTCATAGATGTGATTCTGTGGTCTAATGAACATTGTTTCTTCAGAAAGGGACTACTGTTTATAAGTCTTTGTATCACAGTGAGGGTTTTAAAAAAATTTTGGGGAAAAAATCCAGTATTTTTTAGTTCCATTTTCTGACTAATTTTTTAAACCTTCATACAGTACCTGATAATATTATATTGCTTAAAACAAATTTTTAATTTACCATATATTGTTATTAATAGTAATTATACCACTTACTAGAATATCTAGGCAGAAAGGGGGCAGAAAGATCAAAAGCACCTGCCTAGTCATACAGTTAATCAAGATTCTGCTAATTGCTAAAAATTGCTCTAGGCACAGAAGACATACGAGTAAACAAGCAATTCAAAATCCCCTGCCCTTGTGTACCATTCATTCTAGTTTAAAAAGTACATAAGAAATAAAATAAATAAGATATTGGATTATGATAGATGTACAGGAGCATGAGAAAGCAGATCCAATGTTTGGCTGCGTTTGTATGGTCATTGTACTGCGTGATATATTTTTTATTTGTGTACTTATTTGTTTGCTTGTTCCCTTATGTAAATTATATTTTATTATCATCCAAAAGAACTCAGCAAGTTTCTGAAATTGCTAAAAGAGGTTAATGAAGCCAACCAACCCTATGAATTATTGATAGATCCAAGGTAAAAATAAATGTTTTCCAAGAATATTTTAATGTGTGTCTGTGTGGGTATTGGTACATGAGGAAATGCCACCTAAACCACAAGTATATATATTTGATAGGTGAAAAAATCCACATGTGACCTCTTCCCTGGGAGAGGGACAGCAGAGAAGGGGGGAAGGGAGACCCCGAATAGGGCAAGATATGACAAAATAACGAGGTATAAATTACCAAGGGCATATGAGGGAGGGGGGAAAAGGGAGGGAGGGGGGGAAAAAAAGGAGGACCTGATGCAAGGGGCTTAGGTGAAGAGCAAATGCCTTGAGAGTGATTGGGACAGGGAGTGTATGGGTGTGCTTTGTACAATTGATGTATGTATATGTATGGATTGTGGTAAGAGTTGTTGGAGTCCCTAATAAAATGTAAAAGAAGAAAAAAAAAAAAAGAAAATGATTAGGGCAAAATATGTACAGATGTGCTTTATACAATTGATGTATGTCTATGTATGGATTGTGATAAGTGTTGTATGAGCCCCTAATAAAATGTTTAAAAAAATAATTTAATTAATTATTCCAAGCTTATTAAATGTCAGTCATGCGTGATGTCAGTGCTAATATATAACATATTAAGGTTAATCTTGAGTGTATTTTCTCTCTTCTGTCCCAAAATAGGATTGCCAGCTCTAGCTCAGCAACAGGGGAGAGTTTATGTCTTGCAAAATCTGCTAAACTATAGCATAGAAAAGAACCTTAGTATATTGTAGGATAATTAAACATGTTTCACTAATAGTCTCAGGTACAAGGACTTCAAATCTTATATGCTTTGAACCATCTCTTTCCCTCTAAATCTTTAATCTTTCTCTCTCCTAATCACACAAGCAATAAAGTAGCTGCATTGAAAAAGTGTTAGTGCTTATAATTGTGAATTAATTATGGTAAGCATCAATAAAAATATAAAATTTCAGAAGCATTGAGCCTTAACAGTTGGGTATGAATAAAGCAGTAGGTGTAGATTCCAAGGAAATGAATCTTAATCCTTACAACATGCAAGAGGGAGAAAGCATAAAGAAAGCTAGAACAGTAATTACCAAATCAACAAAAAATTGCTATTAATTTCACCTTCTTATTTGGACCAGCCCTGTGATTTTGAATTATTACTTTACTGTTTTAATTTCAATTTTTTGATCCACAGTTTGAAACTGTTTTATGATCTACGTTCTACTCAAATTAGGAAGTTTCATTTGGGTATTTGTCAAAGAATTAATTTGTGTTTCCTTGCTCACTCATTCTGAGTCCTTTGTGAAGCTAGTATTCAAAGAAAATGCTCATAATACATTCATTATTTTCCTCTTTGAATTAGCTAATTTTTCTTCTTTCAGGAAAAAATTATTATGTACAATACAACTCTAAATGTCTTCAATAAACTGTACTTACCTCCCTATACCTTTTGAAAATAGGCTGTGCAAATATAAAAACTATTGAATTTTTTATTTCTGGGAAGGGCACATCACAGGGAAACTCAGCTTACATTGTTTCAGGACTTTGACCTCATTAAGGCATTGCATTCCACTTAAGGTACTTACAACTAATGGATTGATCACATGGTATCACACCTTGGGGGATGATTACATCATTGCATAACTACCTAACCAAAGAGAATCATGGCCCAGTCAAGTGTACAAATATTTTCAGGGAACATAATTTAAATCCATAACAGAAGATAAATAAGTAAATCAGAATTTACAAATAGAAAAAATGCTAAATTAATTACACTGTAGTATATTTTATAGAGTTATTTAAGTAATTGGTATGGTATATTCACAATAATTAATATGATTTCAAAATTCCATAATGAAAAAATGAAGGTATGTAATCTTTATTACAAATACTATGCAATAATTCTTTACAGATTGATAGACTTTTCCAATGGTTATAGGTACGTAGAAATATCTATGACTTTCAGTTTCCAGAAATCCAACTCTCTGGTATAATAGCCAGTCAGTATTTTTCTGTTTGACATAGCAATGATTTGGGAATGCTCCTGAAGCAATTATGCTCCACATATCAGGAAGGGGTGCTGTGTAGGACTGAGCAGCGCATTGGGGTTATTTTTGTCAAACAATTAAAAAGCCCAGCACCGAAGGTGGATGACCATAACCAGCACCATTTCTGGATGAAAAATTAACAAAAAATACATAGAAGGGTTTAGAATCTAGATCTCTTAAAGAGAAAGAAGTGGAGTACAGTTTTAAAAGTTACTGTTTATTACAACCTAGAAATCTGTCACCAACTTAAGCTTCATGAATCTAAATCTTGGTGAAATGTACAGTGTCAGACTGTGACGTCCTAACAGTGCTTTACACTGCAAGGCGCCTTGACAACAAAACAGGAAACAGTGTTAGGGACGTCAGTTAGGATAATTGTGCTATTGCTGGAAAGTGTATTCCTCTCATTAGCAATGGCCTACAGCTAGTCCAGATTCCACACTCATCACACTCTCAGGAAGGGATGACGAATGTTTCCAAGCCAGGATAATAGCGTTGGCCAGCTGCAGAGGATGTGGTGGCATTCTGATAACGTGCTGCCAGACCAGCACTAAAAGACTGCTTGGAGGACACTCCCTCAGATCAGACAACCTACTCAATACAATTATGAGAAAAAACAGGTCCCTGCTCTCTTAGAAAATCAATCCTGGAACTGGAATGTGCACAAAGCATTCTATTATGAAGACTACCTCTTCTCACACAAGTCAGAGGCTTCGAAATGTTAAAAGAAAGTAGGTTAACAAAATGTGCATAAAGGCTCCATTCCTTTAGGGATTTGCGTAGCCCAATGAAAGTCCAAGAATGGGCATTTAAATGTACATAGTGGATATAGACAGATATGTTGTTAGATGCCATTGAGTCAGTTCCATCTCAGAACAAATCTAAGTACAAAAGAACAAAGCACTATGCCACCTTCACAGCCGTTGTCGTGTGAGCTGACTGTTGCTCCCACCGTGTCACTCCTTCTCCTTAGGGTTTTCTTGTCTTTCCCTGGCCTTGCCCTTTGCCATGCCAGATGTCCTTTTCTAGGAACTTGTCTGTCCTGAGTATGTGACATGAAGTCTCATCATCCTCCCAGCATTCTGGCTTCACGTCTCCTAGGGCCTATGTGTCTGTTCTTCATGAAGTCCCTCGCACTCTCAATACCATAATTCAAATGCACGCATTCTTCATTAGTCTTCCTCATTCATTGTGAACGTTCACACAGAGATGATTAAAAATAATATGACTTGGTTCAGGCACACTTTAGTCTTTAAGGTAATGTCCTTGCTCTTCCACCCTTTAAAGGGGTCTTTTGCGGCAGACTTGCTCAAAGCAACACATCCTTTGATTTCTTGAGTGTTGCTGCTATGAGCTTTGATGTAAATCCAAACAAGTTGAAGTACTTGACACCTTGACTCTTTTCCCTGTTTCTCATGCTATTGTCTATTCGTCTGGCTTTGAGGATTTTGTTTGTCTTTGCATTAGGTTGGAAAACTTTCGAAAGGTTGCAGTCCTGGGGTATTCAGTGAGAACATCTCACTTTCAGCAAGCAAGGTTGTGCTACCTGCACAACACAGGTTGTTCAATGTGTTAAATCTGTTCCTCAGATGTCCTTAAAACTCAGGTGGGATACGGTTCAGTGGGATTTCATCTCGCATGCACTTATTTTCACTTGCTTCAACTTCACCCTGAACGTTCATCGGAGCAATTGATGCTCTGTTCCATAGTCGTCCCCTGGCCTCCTTTTGCTTGCTGATATTAAGCTGCTTCATCATTTCGTCCACATATGTAGTCAGTTTGGTTCTTACGCATCTCATCTGGAAAGGTCTACAATTGCCATTTATGTTGTTTTTTAGAAGGTTATTCGTAATGAAGAAATCTTTGGTCTTGAAATATTTATCATGTGATCGCCAGATTTTTTTTTCTCTCACCAAGGCCCTATTTCCCTAATATTGATCCTTCCTTTCCCCAACTTGTGCATTCTAATTGCCAATGATTACCAATGAATCTTGATTGAATATTTGATCAATTTCAGAATGAAGATGCTGATAGTACTCTTCAATATCTGTGTCACTAGCTTTCGTTGTGGCCATTAAATTTTCATATTTGTATTAAATATTTGTATTTCCTTGTTGATAGAGATATATTATCCGATCAAAAACAGTGTTGTAATTCAAGATACATCTTGATGTTTGTTTTTTGATGAATATGATACTACCCCTCTTCAATTTGTCATCCCTAGAGTATTAAACAATATGATTTATTAAAAACCTCAATTCCAGTCTGTTTCAGCCCACAAGGATAATGATCTTTATGTATTCCATTTCATTTTTGATAACTTCCAGTTCTCCCAGATTTAAAATCTTAGAAAGTCTAAGAGAGAGCTGTGCTACTCCTTCCAGCAGGGTCACTCTGAATTGGCATTGACTTGATAGCAGTGACTAATCTCTATGGACACACACTGCCGCATTTATTTTCTCCCCTGCAATGCCATGTATGTTCGAAAGTCAATCTTTGTTGAACAGCGGAGTGTTTAATCATTGCACCAGCAAGCATCCTTATAAACTTACCAATCCAGTGTCAGTAAGTTGATATGGACTCATGGCAACCTTATAAAACAGAGTAGAACTTTCCAATAGGGCTCCCAGAGCTATATTTATCTAAGAAGATGGTCATGTCTTTTTCTGTTGGACTGCTAATGCTTTTAACCATTAACCTTGTGGTTAGCAGCTGAGCATTTCAACCACTGTTTCCCTGGAGTTTCCTACCTCATGAAAATCCAATAATCAACCCACCCATTGCAATTGACCCATAGAGACCCCATAAAGAATTTACAAGACAGTAAATTTTTATGGGAACACACTTACCATTTTTCTCCTGAAGTGAGCTTGACCCATCTATTGTCTACCCTGCAAGTTCACCAGAACTTCTTTTAAAGCTGGTGCTAATGAATTCAAAGCTGTTGGTGACTGGACTTTGAGTCCTTTTAAATTCTAAAATGAGAAGGTCTATAGTATTTTCTTAACTGGTATAGAATAACGGCACAGAAATTACTAGTAAAATTAGGATTACTTTAAAATGAAAATAGCTGCATGTTTTAATACCTTCAGTATCTATAAATGTATTAAATAAAATGTAATGTGATTAAAATTTTTTAAATGTATTGAATCCTAACATATTACTATTTCATTACAAAGCAAGGAGAGTTTACCATTAAACTCAGTTTTATGTTAAGTCTATTAACAGAATACATTTATATATGTTATAAATAGCTCAGATGATATTGAGCAGAAAATTCTGTGCTTAGTCTTAAATTCATATAGATTTTTATTGTAAAATAGGAACAATTGTGCCATTTATGACAGATTTAAAACAGTTATTTAAAAGATAATTTATATATAACTATCAATAAAATTGGGCAAATATACTACACATATATACATGAAGATTATTATTAAAATAATTTTATCTTTATATAGATAGTCTTTTCTTTAAAAGCATTCAAAATAAGACAAAGTTATTTTTAAAAAGGTTAATTTAAAAGAATGTAGTAATAAACATAAATGAATTTTACTCACTAATTAGGGTTCTGTCAGTTGGTGAGAAAATGCTCAATATGCATTTTTATTTAGCACATTATAAACATGATTACATTTTGTTAGGAAGACATAAAAATTATACTTAACCTTTTTATCTACTTCAAGTTAGTGTAAAAAGAAATGTGAAGCTCCAAACTGCAACAAAAATAGAACATCATTAAGCCAACATTAAAGAAAACAAGCTTTGTTTTATTAGTGCAAATTAATTAATCTATTCAAGAAGATTCTGAAAGGATGTATAATGCTTGTTGCCCCTGTGATGCTATACAACTTATTCTAAATAGATTTTTACACAGCAAGGAAGTTTTATGTTAGAGCAAATAAATCAATAAATAAAATTTTCATAAGTATTTTAAAAGTCTTTAGTAGCATTTGGCTTGTTGGTCATTTGGGAAGTAACATAGTCTAGTGCAGAGAACAATGAGTGAAAAGTCTGAATTTATTCCCAATTTTCATCCATAGTGAAATGTCCTTAGATAAGCCTCTTTAACCTCTGCTTCTACATTGGAAGAAAATGAGGATAATAATGTTTGCTCCTTATCAGACAAAATTGTTCCAAGGATTGATGAGGTACTTAGAAAAAAGTTTCTGGAAATCCTTAGTTAAAAGGGACTTTGTCGTTTATAAGCACAGTATTTGAAACAGGACTCTGTACCTTCACTTGTTTTTAATTCCAAAATGTAACAGTTGCGTAGAGAGAATTTTTCCTTGCTTGAAATGTAATTGACTTGACAAAGGATTGTTTTGATAAAAGCTTTATATTTGAAATACAGCTTTAGAATAGAAACTTTGTACATTATCTTTAGATAGTTTAAATAATGTAAAATATTTGTTGATTTCTGGTTCATCATAGAGATAGATCACGCTATCTAGATGACTTGATTACTGAGGAGAAAAAAATATCATTCCTTGTGATCTTTTGAGTTTCTTCTTTCTGCTTCATTCTATTTTATTTAGCTTTTTCAAAAGAATTAGCACATGTTTTCAGCAGGGTCCTCAGTCAAATATAAAAGCATGGATCTGACACAGGCATTATATGGTCAGGTACAAATTAGAAGACATGAAGGGAGAGGTAATATGTTGTAAATTTGAATGTTTCACTTATATTTAAATTCATCTCAACACAAGCCTTTTGGTGGGAATTATAAACACTTTTGGCATTTTGAAATTATTATTAATTGGAAATTATTACATATATCATATCATTGAATAGTTGACTCAGGTCCAGCATACTTGTACATTTGCTACCACAATCAGTTTCCAAACATTTCTACATAGACTCCTTGATATCGTCTCCCTTGCCCTGCCACCACCACTGTTTCCCCGGCCCCCTTGTTCTAATTGCTATCTCTAGAGTTTCATCAGTCCTGAGCTTCATATACAGATAAATGAAAAACATATAACACAACTTCAAGGGGGTGGCCATCAATAACCTAACTCCTCTGAGATACCCCCTACTATGTCCAAAGGAAAAAACAAAACAATACCAACAAAAAATTGTGGAAGTAGATCAGGTCCAGTATGCACTATAGGGACGATCTGCTGAAAAGCTTTACTGTTCAAGTGAAATGTATGCTTTTGTTCTTCTATACTGAACACTGTTTAGTAACCACTTTCCTCCTATCCCTCACTTGTGGGTAGAGGGAATTCACCATAGACTTATTCCCCATGGAGTTCAACAAATGAATCTTGACCTTCCACTCTCATCCTTACCCTTCTTCCTACCAGATTCTCACACTTGAGGCTCTGATACTAATCTCTCCTTCAACTTTGAATGACATGGTTCACAATCCTTCCGTGACTGATGATGGTGTCCTTCTTCCATGGACTTACTTGATATATCACTTAGATGGTTGCTTGTTTGGAGACAAGCCTTTAAGACCCCAGACAGTATTTTATTTAATAGCCTCGCACCAACTAATTTCTTCACCTCATTTTGCTCTAGCACCCAGCTCCTCTTGTTCCCTTCCAGAGCACAAGAATTGAGCATGGCCATGATGGAAGAACTAATTTTTCATAAAGTCGGGCTAGGGTTTAGTCAGAGTCCACAATCCATTCCTGGATCTATGTTTTTGTTATTGTGGTTCTTTTCGTTTATTATTACTTGGGTGGTACCACAAATGGCATGTCCTTGCGTCATTCAATCATGTCAAGCAGAATTGCACTATAGCTCCCATACTCAATTTCCAAACATACCATTTCTTCCTGGATTCCTTGACATTCTGTCCCTCTCCCCCTCTCTCCTGCAACTTCCCCCACTCCTTGAAATCTTTGTTCTACTTGCTATCTCTATAAGTTCATCAATCTTGGGTTTCATTTACCAAAAAACAGAAAAAACCTTTATCACAATTTCAAGAGGGTAGTCCCCCAGTGACATAGCACCTCTGAGATACACCATAATATGAACAAACAGAAAACATATAAAACAGAAAGACCATTACTAGTTTGTAGAATAAGACCTACCTTATAGGGCATTGATGTAGCAAGACCTTATTTGTCCACCTTCGAACAGCTTACCAATCATGCAGCAGCTTTCTTCTGCTTCCTCAGACACATGTATTTTCCAGCTTAAGCCTTCAAATTCTAAGTTTGTCTGAGGGAGGGTCCAATTTATCCAGTGGGGTTCCCACATGGGATCTCAATGGTGCAGCCTCTGGAACATGCTGTGTACCTTGAAGAGCCAGGATTCAGTGTCTCCGCACCCAGCTTGGGTCTCGAGGATGCATTCAGAATCCCCGTGGTCCCTCTGATGCAGATCGTCAAAGGCATTCCCCCAAACATGTCCCCTGCTCCCCCGCTAGGGTCCTGAAAAATATTTCTAGTCATTCTCCCTACACCTGGAAGTCAGTCCACCCTCTTTTCCTACCAGCAAATACACCTATGTGTTCCCCCAAACGCATTTACTCTTTCCCCCTTTATTATTTGAGTGATGGACTGAAAAAAATTATTGAAGATCCCAGAGCTAGTGTGAACTTGACACAGGTCATTTACCCTTAAATCATTTTCCCTTCTAGATTAATTCTAGAAAATAGATGATGTCTCCAAGATCAGAATGCTTCATTTTTAAGTTGTTGGGTGACATTGCGTCCGTTCCACCTGCTAAGTGACCCCTTGTATAACAGAATCAACATTGCCTTATCCTGTACCATCCTCAAAATTGTTCTGATGCTTGAACCCAATGCTGTAGGTATTGGATTAGTCCAACTTGTGGATGCCCTTCCTCTTTTTCACTGCCCTTCTTATACCTGGTGTCCTTCCCCAAGGACTGGTCTTCTCTGATGCCCAAAGCACGGGAGGTGAAGTCTCACTATTCTTGCCTTTAAGACGGATCCTGGCTGTACTTCTACCAAGGGAGATTTGTTTGTGCATTTTGCAGTTCGTCGTACTTTCAATATCTTTACCAATACCTTAGCTCAAATCCATAACTTTTTTCTTCTGTCTTCCTTTACTGTGTCCAACTTTCATGTGCATATGACAGAATTGGAAATATCATGGTGTGTCGGGGACACTGTAGGCCTCAAAAGGAACATCTTTGCCTTTCAACACTTTAAAGACGTCTTATGTAGCATATTGACCTAATGCAATTTGTCTTTTTTTCACTTGACTGCTGTTTCCAGTAGCATTGTTTGTGGATGCAAGAAAGATGAAATATTTGAAAACTTCTATCTTTTCTCCATTTAGCAATGTACATATTGGTCCAGGTGTGAGGATTTATAATTAAGAATTGGACCCACTGTGGAATTCCTAGATTGTAATTGTTTCTGAGAATAAAAAGGCCGGTTTTTCTCACGCAGACCTGCTCATAGTTTCAAACTTTAGACCATATAGATAGCAGGCCAATGCATGACAACTACACCACCAGGGCTCCTTCACATACATAGATAGATGTGGAAATACGTATTTTGCTCAGCGTAGTAAAGTCAGTATTACAGTGTAGTGCAGTTCAGTATTGAATTGAGTCAATGTTGTTTGCTGCTATACATCTGGTAACATTGGGAACGTCTCATATGGCTCTACTTTAAATGCCTCTTCCATTTGGTTTCCATAGATAACAGTTGCTAACCAGCCAACCAATCTTTCTGACCAGAACGAGGCCCTCAGTGCTCACTAATACATGAATAGTGGTCTTCAGTTCTCTACATGCCCAGAATTTTTCAAACAAATGAGCTGTATTCTAGTCACCAACCAGGGGTCCCTCACCTTCTTGTTACTATGAACCTTGCCTTACACAGCCTCCGCTTACATGATCTTGTTAAGTACAACCCTATGTAGTTCTGAATAGTACACTGCCTCTTTATAACATGAACCATATGTATATGTTGCAATAAACAACTGTTGTTTCATCAATTCAGAGTTGAATGTCCTGTGTTTGGCCATCACCACTAGGAAGTCAACATTTCTATCTCGCCATTACGGTGACAGGAAGTGAACACATAAAATATCCTCCTCCTTCTGCTCCCTGGATTCTTTTTTTCATTTTTTCTAAAACATTTTATTAGGAGCTCTTACAGATATTATTACAATCCATAGTTCTATTAGATCAAGGATAATTGCACAATTGCTGCCATCATCATTTTCAACACATTTTCTTTTCTTCTTGAACACCTTATCAGCTCCCCTTTATCCCACCCCCACCGTACCATCCCCCTGAACCCCCAGTATATTATATATCATTATTATTTGCCTTACCTTACCCTATTCCGTGTATTCGTTCTCCTTAAATTATGATGTTCATTCCCTTCAAGGAGGGCTATACAGTCATCATTACTGTCTCTTCCTCTTTCTCTCCTCCCTCCCCCTTCCTGTAGCCTCAGAAAGGCAATACTCCCATACTGTTTCTTAAGTGATAATCTATCTTGAACTCTGGCATCAAAAGATTTCGGTTCACAAGGCCAGAAAGATTAGTAAGGTAAAACTAGGGCCAGAATAGCGGGAGGGAGGAGGGGATTTGAAAGAGCTAGCATATAGTTGTTTGTTTCATCTGAGCTCTACTGCTCCCTGGATATGTCATCATCTCTTACATTTATCCCTTCTGGAACGGACTGTCTGTCCAATTGTTTTAGAGAGGGGCTTTGGGTCTCCATCTTGCCTATGTTCCTTCAGTCAGACTGACTGCTTGTTTTTGAACTTCTGATACTTTTCTCATAAACCCCTCATGATCACACAGGCTGGCATGCTTCTTCCATGTGGCCTTTGTTACTTCCTTGCTAGATGGCCGCTTGTTTAAGTTCAGTCCTCTAAAACCCCAGATGCTATATATTTTAATAGCCAGGTACTATCAGCTTTTTTCACCACATTTGATTATGCATCTGTTTTGTCTTCAGCACTCTTACTGGAAAGATGAATATCCTATATTGCCACATTATTGCAGCAAACTCTTCTTGTGCTGAGGTAAGATTTAAGTAGAGGCCCAAAGTCCATCTGCTTCCGTATTATACTTACTTTTATATACATACCTAGATAAATACACCTATCTTTATATATTTCTATCTTTATATCTATACGTATCTGTATTTATTCCTATATATAATGTTTCCTCCCTAGTTGTTTCCTCTATTTCATTTTTCCCCTCCTTCCCCACTATCATGTTACCCCTTGTAGCCTCTAAGTAATTCCTCTCGGATACATTGCAATTGATCGGACACCCCCAGAGACACTATACCCTCCTTGCCATTGATTTTAGATCCCTTGTTATCTCCCTGTCCCTGATGTATTTGGCTCACCACTCCCTCCCCAGACCTCTTCTTCTCCCAAGCCCCACCCGCCCAACATTGGTCCCATTGCTGTCTCCTTGGGACTCGTTAACCTGTCTATCTTTTTAGCTAGACAGAAAAAAATAATAATGAAAAAAACATATAAAAAGTTCCCATTCTAACTGCTGACCTTTGTGAATATTCCCTAACCAATCCAGAAGACGTAACAAGCACTGCCTCTGAGTCCAGAGTCTGCTTTCGGACGTTCCTCGGGGGTTTTTGTCGATATGATCCCATGTTGTCCTGTTGTACTCCCCTCTTGGTTACTCTCTGTAGGGAGGTCGGGCCATCCCACTTCAGCACACTGTGTCTTTAGTGCCGTCCTCCATGTGCCCGTGACCTGGGGAGGAAACATCATGTCCTAAACGTGGGCCAGCTCTGCCGTCCTCTGCTAGCAAGCTGCTCCACGCAGGAACATCGTCCTCGGGGCTTGTTGCACCTGGGTCAAGTGCACTCTCTCTCCCTTTTTCCTTCCTTACTTTGATCCCATGTGGATTGGGAAGACCGGTCACCCTCCCTGGATTTTATCTTTAGTATCGTTGCCATTTGGGGAGGGGGACAAGTCGGGCCGGCCTTGCAGTCCTCGCTGCTAATGGGTTATTCCATGCAGGGCCCTCGGCCGCGAGGGTTGGCGGACTGGAATGAAGTCTGATCTTTATCTCCCTTTCCTATAGAGACATAAATGATACCCTCCCATGGATGGATTCGTACCCTGCTTCCCCAGGCCAACGTTTTTATTCCCTCCTCCCTCTGTGGATCTTAAAGGCATAAGAGAGGAAGATGAGAAGTCTTGAAGGCACAGTATTATCTGTACCGTTTTTGTTTCTTTTTATTATTGATACCCTTTGCATCCTTGGATTTGGTCTGGCTCCTGTCAGAGTACCTGGTCTTTTGACCAGAAGCCATGCAGTATGTTCATTTCTCTCTACACCCGCTGTACTGTTTGACTCACCTCAGTGGACTCAAGTTGTACTAGTTCTTTTGTACTGAGCTACCTTTACTCAGTATAGTTTCCTCTGATTCTTTCCATGAAACGATGTTTCCTTTTTTAAATCACTGCTTTTTTAGGAATGTATAATACTCCATCGTGTGTATATACCAGAGTTTTTAAATCCATTCATCTATTGATGGATATTAAGGTTGTTTCCAATTCTTTGCGATTGTGAACTCTGCCATGATGAACATTGGACCTCTGATTGTTGTCAGTTTCTTACTTGTGCTAGGTATATGCCCACTAGAGCAATTGCTAGGTCATAAGGTAACTAGATTTCCAATTGTTTTAGGTATCATCAAATTACTTCACAGTGGCTGTGGCTGTATGTATCAAGGTACCCACTCATTTTGGAGAAGCAAGTTGTTCATCCTCCAAGTGTCTGTCCTTATTGTTTTTATCTTCCATATATTGATTTCCAGCTTTATAGAGTAGTGATCTGAGAAGGAAGTCTGAGTGATTTTGATCTATCTTTCTTGGAGAGTGGTGTACTGAAATCACCTACTATAAATATTGAACTTGTGATCTCTTTTTACATCATTTGAAAACTTGGACAAATTTCATAGGTCACTCATTGGGCACGTATATGTTTATTATACTCACTGGCTCTTGATCTACTGATCCCTTGAGCATTACATAGTGAGCATCTTTATCTCTTCTTATGACTTGTACCTTGAGATCTATTTTGTTAGAGATTAGTATTGTGACCTCTGCTTTCTTTAACGTTTCAATTTTTTGCTATACTTTTCACCAGCCTTTGATTCTCAATCTGTTTTTGTCTGAAGCATACGATGTATATCTTTCAGAAAAAAGATTGATGGGTTATGTTTGCTAATCCAGTCTGCTAGCCTTTGTGTTTTAATGGTTGTGTTCAGATAATTGACATTAACAGTTATATCTATCTGTGGGTTCTCTGATCTCATCTCAGACATTTAGTGTTAGATATGTTCCTATCTCCCTCCCTATCAGTGTGTTGTGTACGTGTGGAGTGGGGTGGGGTTTCTTTTGACTTCTATTCACTGTTAGGCCAGTGTTGTCTTGGGGATCATTTTAGGTGTTTTGACTTCTGCATGGAGTTGTGCTATGTGATGGTCTCCTATTTGTGCTTGGTGAATGTTGGTCTTTGGTTCAAAGTGAATTGGCAATTTTTAAAACACATTCTCCGAGAATATGTCTGGGAAAATGATTGCCACTCTGTCTATTTTAAAGAACAGTTTATTGGAATACAGGATTCTGATGATAGTGAAAATAATATATTGACATTTTTTAGAATTATTAAAATTTGCATTTTCTAAGTTTATCTATAAACATATTCTTGGCTGCATTATTTCTTAGGATAGTTGTGAAATGGGATACTCAGCTATACATTAGGTCTTTGTAGGTGAGTAAGGAAGATAGTTGTTTTTGACCTATGTTCTTTTCAGCATTCCAGGTTTTCTGAGCTTCAGTTATTATCAGAGTGGAAATTTTCCAGATAAAGACATTATAAATATTTATCAAAATTATATGTTCATTTATGGTATATTTTCTTGGCTTACAAATTGACTGGAAAATTACTGATATTCCACCAAAGATCCAATTATAAGCTCTGAAGTAGGTCATCACACCTACTTTTTTTACCTGAAGAAAAATATGTTCAATGGAAGTTTTTCTGTTGAGTCATGATTACACAATTAATTCAATTTTCCTTCCCATTTCTTATGTTTCTGAACTTTTGAGACAAACAACCAGTTGGTGATTTAAATAAACATGCTTTAAGTCAAACAACCAGTTAGAAAGCTAAAATGAATTAAATTCTTAAAATTATTGGTTCCATGTCAATTTTTATCCACTTAAAGAATGAAAAATACTCTTTTACAGACCCATGTTCTTCTAAATATAATGGACTTTATGCAAGTGTTATTTTTTAAAAATTTAAAGTATAAATGAGTATATTAAAGGATGGAATATGTGAGTAATTTTTTCAGATGAATGTGAACATATGCATACAAGACTCATAGTAAAACATCTGTTAAAATAAGAGATTTGAGAAAGTACTATACAGAATAAAAGCATGTATAGAGTGTAGTTTTCAATTATGATCTTGCATTTAAATCATTTATGTTTATTTATACAAGCTGTATTCAATTTTACATGCAGATTATTATCTATTTAATTGTCTTTTTTAATGTGTAAACTGTCCAGAATTGGTAGGAAAATATATTTTGTTCAGTACTTTCTACTTTCTGCTGCCTCCACATTTCTTTATCATAACTCATTTCAGTGTTGCAGTGACTTCCCAGCCCTTCAGCCATAAAAGGCCTAATGCCATGTCTCAACCTCATACAAGGCAAAAATGTCTCATACAATCCTTTACTATGCCTGCAGTGGGTGCAAGTAATATTTGTTCTTAATTTCACTATGCCTCCAAAGTTTGCTTGTGGAAAAAGAAATAAGAGGCTCTTATAGAAGCAGGGAAAAATTCTGTTGTGTCTGTTCAGCGAAGTAATTCCAATACATAAACAGTTATGTGTTTCAGAACAAAGAATTAATAAAAGAAACAGTGAAAAGAGCTTACCATATATACTCAATTATTAGCTGACTTGAATATCAGCTGAAGCACCTAATTTTACCACAAAAACTACATTAATGTGTGCTGAAAAAACCCGGCTTATACATGAATATATATTTCATATTGATAAGCTTGCCAATTAGTGAAGAGGATAGAGCTATGCTATATTTATGCACCTTATAATAGAACTTCAAAGTACTTGAAACAAAATTTGCTAGAAGGGCTAAGGGCAGTATACAAATTATCAATTTTTGGGGGGAGTTTATACAACACTTCCTTCTGTACTATAAATTTAAATGCGTTTAAACAACTATACCTACTATACTATAAATTTGATGAAACAAGTTGACAGAAATCAAGTTTATAATAAAATTGATCAGGTCTACCTAATATGACTTAATTGATATTGATAAAATATTGAATGATAACATATATGATCTTTGGAATTTCACATTGAAAAATTGCCAAAAATAAATAACATTTTTGAGCTACAACATTTTTTAAGATTTTAAATGATCCACATCATAGTCAGCATGTTCTTTGAAAACAATAGTAAATTAGAAATCAATAATATACCTGGAAAAATTAAAATGTATGGAAACTAAGACTTTAATATAAAATATTACATAGGTAAAGGAAGAAAAAGAGACATTACAAAATATTTTGAGTTTAATAAAAATTAAATGTACCACATCAGAAGATGTGGGGTATGTCTAAAGCAATATCTAAGAGAAAAATATCCTCATTAATTATGTGCGATAAAAATGTGTGAAAGATTCAAAATATTCTCTGAAGAAAAGAAATTCATATTTAAGTAGAAATCAATGAAAGAGTAAAACAAAATAAATTAATTGATATAATCTAAGAAGGTTACATCTAATTATTTAAGAATATTGTTTATAAAACTCTACCTACAATAGGCAAAAGTTGAATAGGCATGCATTATCATTATTATCAGGAATGGAATGGGTACTATCATCATAGATGCTATATATGTTAAAAGAATAATAAGAAAATATCATAAGCAACTTTAGGTCTATAAATTTGCTAACATAGATAACATACAGAAATTCCTTATAAGACAAATGCTACCAAATGTAACTCAAAACAAATAGAAACTTAAATGGAACCATAACTACTGAAATTTTCAATATATAATTAAAAAACATTCTTACAAATAAAATTACATATTTAGATGGTTTCCAAGTTAAATTATACTGAATATTTAAATTATAAAATAATACCTTCTGTATTGCTTCTAATAAATTGGAGAGATATAAATATTTATGCACTCATTCTTGAGACCAAAATTCCCTTGATAGTAAAGCCAAATATATTGCTAGAAGAAAAAGTATACAAACCAGTAGCAGTAACAAAATTGCCTCTTGTGAGAATATATCCAAATGTAATCTTTCAATTTAGGCACACAAAATCAATGTATTACTGATGAAAACACCAAAAGTCTCCTTATAATAATTAGTAAACTGGTTCTAAAATTCACATGGAACTACAAATTTACTAGTACAAAATAATTTTGGAAAAATAGCTAAGCAAAAATAAATATAGAGAGTAAAAATTATTTAATTTCAAGATTTTTTTTAGCCTACAGGAGTCAAAATACTATAATATCGGCCAAAAGATATATACATTCATGGAGTAGAATATGGAGTACAGGCATTTTCCCTCACATATATTGACAACCATTTTTTTTAAGTAGTGTGAAGGTACTTCTGAGGAGAAAGAGTAATATTTTAAGAAAATATTGTTGAAAACTTAAATATCTAAAGGCAAAAATTAAATATCCTTTAATTGATATATCTCTTCATATATAAAGTTAACTAAAATAAATTAAAATTGCATAATTATATCTGTTATATATAAAATTAGCTAAAATGCATCATAATACATTTCAAAAATTCATGCATGGTATACTTTCAGATGAAAATTGAATTATGTACATGTCAATACCAAAAGAGTACATAGATAGGCCTAAAATTTTAGGAGATAAACCAATATATTTCTAAATAACACATAGGGAAAAGAAAACATTTCAAATAAATGAAATTAAAATAAAAATGAAATTTTCAAACTTTCTGGTCTGAAATAAAAGTAGTAAAAGGAAGATTTTTAGCTCAAATACGTTCATTAGAAAAAGTGATATAAAATCAATGTTCTTAGCTTCTAAGAAAATGAGGGGCTAGATGAGCAAATTAAAACCAAAGAAAGCAGAACAAAATAAACAATAAAATTAAGGTTAAAATCAATTAAATAGAAAACCGGTAAAATAGAGGAAATTTATTAAACACAATTGTTTCTTGAAACCAACTTGATAAATATCTAGACAATCTAATGGAAAAAAAATATGACAGAAATTACTAACTTGATCTATAAAAGAGAGCACTCCACTATTGAAACCATGGAGAATAAAAGTAATAAAGGAAATTTGTGTAAAGAAAAAAAATTGGCTTTTGGTTGTAGTGCCACAGCTCCAGCTCACTGGTTCTCAACTTGTGGGTTGCAACACCTTTGGGAGTCGAATGACCCTCTTACAGGGGTCGCCCAATGCATAACAGTAGCAAAATTAGTTATGAAGTAGCAGCAAAAATAATGTTGTTGGGGGTCACCACATGAGGAACTATATTAAAGGGTCATGACATTAGGAAGGTGAGCACCACCGCTCTGGCTGTATAGGACGGTTTCAGGACTGACTGGTGGGTCCCACATACTGTGAAGTTAAAATTGACTGAGGATGTCCCAATTAGTAGATGACTTGTACCAGAATTGGCTTGACTCCCACCTAGTCTGACATGTACCAAGAGTGGGCGAGGGCCTCACTCTGTAGTTAATCTATTCATAAGTTGGCTGGGAGTTCAGCCTGACCCACTAGTTGACCTATATATGGATTGACATGGGGTGAGGGGTTGGGAGAGAGGTGCTGCCTGGAAACTGATAAAAAACCAAGCCTAGAATACCGAAACACATATGGGCGTTCTGTTCTAGGAGTTCTAGAAGAAAGGCTGGACATCAGGGTCTGTGCTGTGATGCTCTTAGAGTGCCCACGAAACAACAGAGGCAGGGGTTGTAAGGAAACCGCCAAGCAGGGAGACATCCACTGGCAATAGACTGTGGTAGCGGAGTACAAACACTCAAACCCCAATGAAAGCAGCGGCAACTAGCTGACAAAGAGTGACAACGTGAGAATTTTGCCTGCTGGATAGTTTCCTCATGGATAAGGACGCCTGCTAGTTTTGTTGGGTTTCCTTGTGTTTGTTTTGGTTGGTGGGCTATCAGACAGTCCTCCGCGTTTAAAAGGAAAGGTCCTGCGTGGCAGTGCATTATTTAATATGGCTCTTTTAGCCATAGCTTTTGTTACACTCACAAAACAAGATATAGGAAGTGCTCTGTCTTCAACAGCCCTCTCTATGTTTGAGCTGGTTTCAACAGTTCACTAGATAGGGCCACTCAGAACTCATATAGGATGTTTATGAATAGAGCATTTATTTGGATAGTAACACATTACAACTAAAGAGAAATATTGGTGGGTTATAGTTGGTCAGTAGAATAGATGTCTAGAGCCAGGCATCTAGCTGGCCCTGTTTCTTGACCTGGTTTAGCAATATTAGAAACTCTTCTAGGACTGCTAATAAATGCCTCAAAGGCATACCACTCAACTAGAAGCCTCAGCCTAGATGCACTCAGCCCCAGCTTCACAGGCCAGCAAACCCAGATACCCTTGTTACATACCCAGGGGCCCCTGCTCCATAACCCAGCCTCCTTCTCCAAAGCACTGAGCTTTATGTTTGATGGTCTAAGAGATTCTCTGCTCTCGAGCTGTATCTTGCACCTGGTTCTCCTACTACTGCTTGCCTGCTACTCCTCTGATGTCGAAGTGGTCTCCTGGCTAAAGGAGGTTCCCCCTGAAAGGATCTCAGGGTAGTAAAATTACCTCTTCTTGCTTCTGAGATGGCACATTTTCTGACAACATGACAATCACAATGACCTCTGTTAACAATCACCTAGAGCAGAATAATATAATCTAATTCAGTATATTCCCTAAACTTCTTACCCAGACTCATCCGGAAAATGAACATTGTTTGGGAGTAGCAAAGGTTTGGGCTAGAAGAGCCATATTAAATAGCTCACTACATTGCCAGCGACTCTCTTATACACAACGAGGCCCCTTGTTGGGTCTACTCCTGAACTTCACCCTTTGCATATCTTTATTACTATTTTTCCCTTATTGCAGTTGTTTTTGGAGTTTTGTTATTTTAATGAGTTCTGTATGATTTTTCAATAAATTACTAAACCCAATAGAGCACGGGTGCTGTGGGGTGGCCGGATACCTGGTGTCAGATTGTTCTTTCAGCGGGTGTCAGGGAAGTGCTCCCATTTACAAAATGTAGGACTGTAAATGTAATAACTTCCATGACGTGAACAAAGATTTTGAAAAACACGGTCTATCAAAACTTACACAGGTCTTTATCTAACGGGAAATGGAATACACAACCAAACATTTTAAATCAGAAGGCACCAAGCCCAGAGGCTTTACTAGGTAAATGTTTGCCACATTTGAAGAAAAAAAATGAAAACATGATTACTGATATGTTTAAGCCCAATTGTCAATATAACTTATTGATGATTTTTTTGTTGTCAGTAACCCTCCTATACTTTACTAAGCATGGTGTCTTTTTCTAATGATTGGTCTTTTTTGATAATACATTAAAAAAGCAAGTGTAAATCTCAATATTCATACTTCTAAGTGGTATTGTGATTATATTTCTTCAAAGAATGATTTGATAATTATTTTGATAGTATTATATTCAATATTCCTTGTCAACAGTAAAATATGCATAGATCCATTCTTTGCCAGACTTCCAGTTTCATTGCTAAGTTTTCATAAACGTAGAGGGACATTTGGAAAACCATGGCTTGGTTCTGACATACCTTTGTCATAAAAAATTATGTGACACTGCTTATTAAATTTTTGGAGATTTTTTAACAATAGATTTTCAAATGCAATATGTCATTAGGTCTATTTACTATTGTTTTCATGAATATGGATTATACAACAAAACCCTTGACAACTTACTTCATTTTCCTGTTTATCAGGATTGTGCCTGTTGGAAGAGTTGTGAGTACTTTTGTTTTCTTTATATTAACATGTAGTCCATACTGAAGTATGTAGTCCATACTGAGGGCTGTAGCTTTTGACCTCTCTCAGTAAAGTGTTTCCAATCCTTTTCACTTTTGATAAGCAAGACTGTGTCATCTGCATATTGCAGATGGTTAATGAGTTCCCCAATAATCCTGGTACAACCTTCTTCTTCATATAGCTCGTTTTTAAGATGATTTGGCCAGTATCCAAGTGGAATAATTATTATTAGGCATTAGAATAAAACCTAAATCATTGATCAGATAAAATACTGGGAAGGATATGTAGCAAAAATAATTCTCATTTGCAAAAAAAAGGTAGTTATTTTGGGAGATATTTTGGCACATCTTGCAAAGCTAAACATAAGCTTATATACAATCTATTAATTATAGTTGTAGATATTTTGTCAAGTGAGTTGAAAGTGTATGTACACATAAAACATGTAGTTTTATTTATACAGAATACCCTACAAAAAACAAGACTCGTATAAGGTAGAAACCTATCAGAAGAGGATAATGCAAACAATTTCAACTAAAAGAGGAAACAGGAAGTAGTGTGGCTGCACCTTTACAAAGTTAGAAAAATTTCATGGCGTGAATATGAGGAGTCTCTTCCAGTCCCAGGTCTCATAAATTTTACTCTAATTTCCAAAATAGGATGCAACTAAGGTATCCTTTAATAGAGAAATGCATAAAAATAAATTACTGAGCTAATAAAAATACTTGAAAAAAATCTTAATTGTAACTTGCTGTGTCAAAGTTAATCTGAAAAGGATACATGCTGTATATGCTTCTAATTATATAACTCTCTGGGAAAAATCAAAACTATGGAAATAGTAAAAGGGTCAGTTTTTACCAGAGGCTTAAAGTATTTAGGCTGAATAGGTAGAGAGAAAAAGCACTTTAAAAACAGAAACATTATTTTATATGATACTATAATATATAAACTTTTGTGATGTGTGAAAATTTCATTATCTTTTAAATCTGTCCCATGAATTCTGAAATTCATTTGAACATATACATTTCCTTAAATATATAGAGCAGCTTTGTGATCCTTAAAATTTGGAAACAACACACTAATTCATTATATGAGTAGAGAACCACAACAATGATAAACCTATGAAAGGGCATGTTACTCAGCAATAAAATTTAGGTACATAAGCAATAGGAGTATACCTAATAATTAATCAACTAAATAAAGAGACTCAACCAAAAGAGCTTATTTTTCAAAAGTCTATAAAGTACAAACACATTTGTAGTCTCAGAAAGCATATTCATTAATGTTTGTCTGAGATAAGAAGAGGAAGGCATTAGAGTGAATATATTTATTATCTTGCTTGTGGTAATAGTTCCATGGGTCAAGATTTTAAAATTCTACACTCTTAATTATGTATAGCTTATTCCATTTTTATCATTTCACAATAAATTATTCTAATAAAACAAGAACAAGAATAGAATAAGAGTATCGAAGCCAGAAGGCTAGACAGACACACTACTCTCTGCAACACAAGCGGAGGGACTAACAAATGGCTAGATAACAATTATGGAACCCAGACATTAAATAAAATATTAAAGAGAGGAAGAGATTGACTTAAAATAAATCACAAGGAAACATATGGAGTAGTTAATTGCCAATTTACACAATGTAGTCATTTTGAATTATTTCAAGCATCATTTCAATCAGGGCTCCTCCAGGACTGCATTAGCATCCACAAGAATGGTGGTGATCAGAGAGCAATCAGGAGTGAGTGAGCCTATCCAGCTATACCTACCATACCTGCCATCTCACCCTCTCACAACCACGTCCAGCACCCATGAACACTTGACAGGTCTCAGCCACAGCCTGCTTAATCTTCCCTCATTTGCGCTGTGTTACTAGAGAGCAGACACTCAAGCCCAACCTCACACCTGCTGCTAAGTTTACCCAGGGAGACAGATTGTGAACAGCACAGTGCTATCAGACTGGTGACCAGGATAGCTTTGCTACTCTGCTGCCCAATTTGATCAAACAAAGCACAACACAAACCTGGGAAACGTAAGGTAGCATATAATCAACAAATTAATATTCAGAAGCAAAATGCCTCTAACACAAGATGTAGATTTGTATTTCACGAAATTAAAAACAGGATAGATCAAACATGGGGAAAAAATTCAGACCGGAAGAAGAAACACCATTGGAACCATCAGATAAAAGGGATCAAAACATCATATTTAGGTGCCTTCATCAAATTGAAAGGAAAATAAGTAGGATGCAGAGAAAAGGAAGAAAATTAAAACACAACCAAAACCCTAGAATATTTCAGGGTAATAATATGAGGAGAAACTGTCAAGATAAGCATAAAATTTGAACTCATCCCAGAAGAATAAGTAGAAATTCAGAAGATTAATAATAAAATATGGAATAGATAATTCTTTTTAAGAGGAAAGTAGAACTGATTTGCTGAAAGACAAAATACCTGAAATTCAGAAAAATATTAATATTAATTTGTCAGTGGAACAATCACAAAAAGAAGAAAGTCTAAGATTTATCTGGGACATCTTAAAAGGAAGAATTTACACTTAGATGTGATTTGAATTCCCTAGCAGGAAGAGGCGAAAATAAATAAATAGATAGATATAGATAGATAGAGAAATAAATAATCAAGGAAATTCTTTTGAAGATGGCATCAAGGTAGAATCACCTGCCTGATGCTCCTGTTGTTAGTTCAGATAAATTAAGAGGTAAGGAGACAAATATTGGAAGGCTGGGTGCTAAAAAGTGATCCAGTGTTGTAGGGTCTGCTTCAGACCTCCCCCTGAGACTTTTGCCCACAGGGCAATCTGCCTGCGGATTCCACTTATCCCTCACCAGGTCCAGTGGGAGATCATCTGCCACCCCTTCCTACACCCTACCCGAGGCCCACCGCCTGTAATAATTCCCCCAAACTGCTCTATAAGGCATCCAAAATTGCACATTAGTTGAGAGGCTTCAAGAGCGAGCCAAAATATATCGCACTAGAGTTCCCTTCTCTGCTATTGACCCTGCTTCTGCATTCTCAGGTATTGCATCCTCCCTCCCCATTGGCCATCTCCTTTCATCCTCTCCCCAGCTCCATACCCGTAAGCATAGGTAGACATAGATAATTAGACACACATTTGCAGCAAGTGAAGAGCCCATGGGGTATTTACCTATGACAGAATGTGGCTGTTGGCAGCACAGTCCACAGAGCAGTGCAAGACAGAGACAGAAGTGACACAGGAGTACAGCTAGGGGAGAATTCAGATCCCATCAGCCCCAAACCCACTTGGTTAATCTGGTCGACCTTCCCAAGGGGACAGTGTGGCAGAGACCTGATACCAGTGCACACCAGAAGGCCATTATGGACATAAAAAAATAAATGATGTTTCTTTGTGTAACTTTGAATGTAAGCTGTCAGAAACCTGGTCCTGGCCCATTGACGTAATATTAACATAACAAGACAGGCAGCACCTTAATGCCCAGAGTTTAGCTTAGAATTTTAACATGAAATATAAAAAACAAAACAAGAAATATGAAAAGCCAGGGGCTGAAAGCCATAGCCAACCAGAACTCTACCAGCTTTGGACTCCAAAGAGAGTCTTTAAAAGACTGTAATTTGTGGCCAGATAGTTCAGAGCAGGCTTAAGCCCATGCTGCAGGCCCACGGGCATACCTACAGTCACCAGCTTCAGCCCACATTCAGGCCCCAACTGCCACCAGACAGTGAGTCTCTGTGGCACCTCACCTACATAGCAGACTGACCCAACACCATAGGCCACACGTAGTCCCCCAACCAGTTTAACCAGAAACACAGCAAAAGAGCTCAGGGTCCCTCAGTCTTCTGGGAACATGGTGCCCAGTTCTTCCAAAACAACATGCAGACAGCAACATACCTGAATACCCTCAACAAGAAAACAAGAAAAAGAAAATTCAACAGCAGAAAAAATCCTAACCCCAACGACACTCATAGAATAAACAGATGCAGCTCAGAAGCAACAAAACCCACATGGAAGAAGCACACCAGCCTGTGCGATCACGAGGTGTCAAAGGGATCAGGTATCAGGCATCATCATCATCATCAAAAAAAATCTTACAATAGTGAATGAAGGGGGAAGTGCAGAGTGGAGACCCAAAGCCCATTTGTCGGCCACTGGAGAACCCCTCACAGAGGGGTCTAGAGGAGATGAATCAGTCAGGGTGCGATGTAGCACCAATGAAGAATACAGTTTCCCTCCAGTTCCTAAATGCTTCCTCGTCTCCACCCCCCCCCCCCAAATGTTCTGAATTCTACCATGCAAGCCTAGATAGCAGAGGTTGTACACTGGTGCAGATAGGAGCTGGAGGCACAGGGAATCAGGGTGGATAATACCTTCAGGACCAGGGATGTGAGGGGCGATACTGGGAGGCTAGAGGGTGAGCGGATTGGAAAGAGGGAACCGATTACAAGGATCTACATTGTGACCTCCTCCCTGGGAGACGGACAAAGAAAAGGGGGTGAAGGGAGAAGCCGGATAGGGCAAGATATGATAAAACAATGATTTATAAATTATCAAGGGCTCATTAGGGAGCGGGGAGTAAGGAGGGAGGGGGAAAAAGAGGACTTGATGCAAAGGGCTCAAGTGGAGAGCAAATGCTTTGAAAATGATTAGGGCAAAGAATGTACAGATCTCTTCTATTTATTGGCCAAGTAGCTGTCTTCCCAATTTTTTTGGCATTGACTAATGAGTGCTGTCCATGCTTCATCAACTTAAAGTATCTCCCTCGGGATTGCATCAAGTCCTGATGCCTTTCCTGGGCCGAGCGCCTTCAGGGCACTTTGGGGAGATTCTTTCATGTAAAAGCTGCCATGAACTGTGTTCACCTACCATGGCCTTGCTCATATTTGAAGGTCAGTGGTAAAACTCCCAGCATCACAGCAATACACAAGTCACAAAAGAAGGACAAACTGACACATGAATGGTTAGGGTCAGGTTAACGTTAGTGCATGTCAATTCATTATCTTGAGCAACTATCTACTGACATTTGTTAGGAGCCTTCATGTGACTGTTGGATGCGCATTGGATTGCTGACTGAAATGGTGGCAGTTCAAATTCCCCAGTGACTGCACAGAACAAAATAAGGCTATATGCTCCTGGAAATCTTTGCAGCTATGGAAGCTGTAAGGTTACTAGTTAGAAGCAACTTGATAGCAAGGAATTTGGTTTAGTTTGGTTTTGTACTGATATTTGTTAATTACTTTGGCACTAAGATATAATACTCAATATCATAACTCATCTATTAATCTATTTGTCTAGATTTCTAGAATATACATTTATGCTTTTCTGGATAGCAATATATCTTTATTTGGTACTCAAATTTCATTTATATATAATCAAATTTCAGTAAATGAAGATCAAGAACTCTCAGTAGCATTTTCACTGGCAAAAAGTTAAATTTGGATTTTTCTATTATCTATATCTTGGATGTTTGCACCAAATTTTTTTTACATTTGATTTTTAGCAAGACTTATGTATAATGTTTACACTGGCTATAGCTGTGGGATGTGATAAAATATAGTCTATGGAGTTGATATTATGTAAGATATTATAAATCACTGTGTAATGTATATTTGAATAAATGTCAATTAAGAAAATGAAAGGTAGTGGTAAACATCTCTAATTCTATTCTGATTTAGATAAGTTAAATACATACATACATAAATTCTATGAAACACTCCACAACTATCACACAATTGCCTGTAAGCATTTTAGAACACTTTTTTTATTAAAACATTTTTCTTAACTTTTAAAAAATAATAGTCTCAGATGATAGTGATTGTTTTGAAATTACTAATTTGACTCAGCACAATGTCCCCCAGGTTAATCCATTTATGAAGACTCTCACAGATTCACATTTTTTTCTTTAATGTGTCATGTCATATTATTCCATTCTGTGTTTGTACTACAGATTGTTTATCCACTGATGCGCATGGTGTAAGATTGTGTTCTCTAGAGAAGTGAACTCAGTGACATTCATGCTGTATAACAAATAAATTTAGATAATGAAATAAGCCTACACAATTACAGGTAACAGGTAAGTCCAGCCTGGCTCAAGTCTATGGGTCAAATGCTAAACTGGACCCTTTCCAACTCATGCAGATGCTGGGGCCAAGAACCAGTGAGTAGAAAGACAAACTAGGAAGCTGACTGGAGAGGGTCAAGCCAAAAGAACCCATGGTCAACAGGCTGTATGATGGGCTACCTGCCCAAGTGCCAAGAAACAAGATGCACGCATGCAGCAGGAATAATGGGAGGGAAAGGATGAGGCTCTTCACAGAATCTATTTATACAGATGATGTAGGCCACACTGCCATAGAGACATGATCAAGTTGTTCTACCCTAATCTTTCCACAATTGCTTGCTGTGTTACATTAGTTCATATTAGTGGGCAGCCTTACTGCCAGATCCTGGTCCAGCTTTGTTGACAAAAATTATCACAGATATTAGTTTTCATATGTTTACTCTTGTGAACACATCTATATTAAGTATAATGATTATTGTCAGATAGAGATCTAACAATGTGGTTTGTTAGACCATCATCAATAACTGATGTTTGCTGTGTGTTTTTTGTGTTAGTGTTGGTTTCTTTGTTCCACATAATTTTCTGCAGTGAGTTAATATTGTTTGAGGGTTTTCTTGAAAACTTCTTCCTTGCTATTGCTTTAATATTTACTAAATCTTTATGATTTTTCAGTTTTTAATTTTTATAAGTGTGGTAGTTTCATATTCTCTAGTCAACTTGTGATTATTAAATATGAAAGGGGTAGAGTTTAGCCTGTCAATCAGGTCACAGCTTGATGACCTTATTTGGAGGCATTTAGGAGATAAATAGCTCTCTGGAGGCAGGAATCACACTCATTCCCTGAGAGACATCCCTGCTGAAAAGCCACATGGAGCTTTGCTGAAGGAGCCAGAGTCCTAGGGCTGGAGGAGTCACGTGGAGACCCACATCAGTACTAAGATGCTTCCACTGCCACTGTATCCACAAGACTTTCCACCCACTGACCTGTGATCTTTTTGGTCTCAGTGTCATTACATATATTGCGCATGTCTAAAGAGGAATTTAGAGACTGGTACTGGACATTTGGGGTACTTTTGGACTTACGAAATTGATCTGGACTGGGCTGGGATATTTTATTAATGTTCAATTACTCTTTATATAAAGCTCTTTCCTGTACATGTATGGGTGTCTCTGGATTTGTTTCTCTAGTCCACCGAGACTAACGCAAGAAGGTTTAAGCTTTTTTATAAACAATATTACATAAGCATTCATTAGCAAAAGTATTTTGAACTGGAATCTCAGTATGGTATGCTGGACTGCTGCCATGAATTCAGGGACACGGAGATAGTTCTAATTTTTTAGGGAAGCCCTACACAATTTATGGGGCAGCCTGGATACTACCACTGTTTACTTTTTGTATGTAACTACACATTCAAGTGACTGCAGACCAGTCATTTTGACACATATATTTGAAAATTAAAATATTTGATGTACCACAGGGAATAAGAAACTTTTTAGAAATCTGAAATACTGAATTTTACTATAAAATGTAGTGAGTCTTATGTTAGTCCAGGTAGACTAGAGGAACAAACTCATAGACACACTCATGTGTAAAATAAATAGGCTTATATACAAGAGCAATTGAATATTGAAAATACATCCTAGCCCAGTCCAGACCAAGTCCATAAATCCAATGTTAGCCAATATGTCTGATACCAATCTATAAAGTCCTCTTCAGACTCACAAAATACATGCAATAATGCTGAATGCAGGAGAATCACAGGCCAGTGAGAGGGAAGTCTTGTGGATCCAGTGGTGGTTTAAGCATCTCAGTGCTGACAGGGGTTTCTATGTGGCTTCTCTGGCTCCATAGGTCTGGTTGCATCAGGGTAGGTCCCTGGGCATAGCACCATGTGTCTTGTCAGTGCAGCTTCTCTCAGCGAGTGAGCAGAGAGCAAGTCTCTCCCACCTACAAGAAGGAAAACCATGATTTCCCAGAATTCTCAGGTGAAGGCCATGCCCACACAGAGGCCTCATTGGCTATGACCTGATTGACAGACTAGTCTCCATCCCTTCACTCTTAATCCTCTCAAGTCCAAAATTGACACCAGATTATTTAACTACCACAGTGCTTAATGAGAATATAGAAGTAACAAGAAATATAACATGTTTTCACGGTGATCATACTGTATTTTTCAAGTAGGTCTATGTCATTAGAGAATATATAAAAGTAATTTTTTTAGTTCTCTCAATGTGATGCATGTTTATTTTCTGTCAAGAAAGGGTAGGATATCATAAATTCCTTTTTGAAATTGTCCTTGTGCATAAGATGCATTAAAATCTCTCCATTAATGGTTTCTGTCTGATATTCTCATAAACAAAGTTTGCTTCTTCACACCTTTTTCTCTAAAATTTTCTGCCTTACATTTACCCAGATGTTTTGATTTCAGTTAATAGCTACTCTCTCAAAAAGAAAATATTTATCACTGGATTCATTTTCATATTCACTATTAATTTCTAGAGTAATAAACCTAACCACACTGTAGCAGAACATATGACTAGAATAATATACCCTGTCAATGAACTGAAATATCACTCTATTAATAGATCCAGCTCTCATTACAAAGATTTCTCCTGAGAATCTAATGTTTCTTAAGGAACTGTCATCTTCTATAAATCGCAGATGTATCTTTAGCGGCATATACTTATGTGACTTCTTAAAGAGTTTGAAACAGAATCCAGATGAATGAAGACTCGTAAAAACTAATGAATCAACAGCAAAGTGCTAAGGGGGGCCCCATATTGTAACTACCATGACAGCCCCCATCTTTTAGTGCTGAAATGCAGCGTGTCTGGAGTGGCTCCTTCTCAGTTCCGTGGGGTGAGACTCAATTTATACGACGGACTGCTGTGCAGTGAAGGAGAATTGCAGTACCCTATCGAACACTGTCCTTTTGATCGTTTGTTTGTGGAATAATCTTTGTAATGAAATTATGACACATTCCATAAGATTTTCTAAATTGAGCTTTCTGCTTCCCACTGGAAATGATGAGAATGGAAGGAAAAGAGAACAAAATGCACCACACATACACACACACAACAACAACAACAACAAAAACATGCTGGTAGTGTAAAATAAAAGAAATATAGAATTATTTAAAATAATTCATCAATATTTTATCTTCTCATGAAAGTCTATTTTACATTTCAGTGAGGCTAATTATAGGAACTTCAGAGTCTTTTTCCTACAAACTATATGGCATGTTTTGCCATTACATTTTAGCCCCTATGTGGGAACACTAATTTAAAGCTATATTTTATAGGCAACCAGTTCCTGAGCATTGTTTACTGATTACATTAAATAAATGGTCAAAATGAAATGTTCATAAATGGGAAGCTCACATAATCTTAAGAAGACAAATATTTCTTTACTAATTTGTACACCTAATGGAACTTCAATCAAATCCTGAGAAGACACTTTATTGTAATATAGAAAAATTCTCCAACTCATTTGAAGGGTGTATAAACTAGCCTCACCAAAAAGTGAAACATATTTTAAGGTTCCATTTTTAAAATAATTTGGTGTGAGAAAATAGAAAACTCAATAAAATTGAAAACTCAATAAACAAACAACAACAAAGGATACACAGGGCTTGTTGTTGTGTTGTTTAAATGATTGTTTTCTTGGATTCACTGGCCAATTGTTTTTAAGTAGAGAATGGTGGAGTATTGGAGTGCTTTTTCTACTGTACATAGTATTGCGATGACTTTTAACTGGCTCAAGGTACCAAAAAACAACATCATCTTAGAGTGTAAGTACTGCAAAAGAGAATCTCAAGTGAACTTTCCTAGTAGAATGAAATTTCTGAGCAATAAACTAAAGTTAAAACAACAAACAAACTTGTTGCCTTTGAGTTAATACAACCTATGGAGATCCTAAATATTACATTGGAGAATAACTTCATAGTGTTGTGTTGATTGCCATTTTTAAAGAAAAAGAGATCATCAGACATTTTTTCCACAGTTCTTCTGAATGTGTTTTGAACCACAAGACTTCAGGTTTATATGCAGGACAAACCAGATGTGTCACCAAAGGGCCTTATCTCATTTACTAAAATAATGTTAATCTATCTGAAATAAGGGCCTTATCTCATTTACTAAAATAATGTTAATCTATCTGAAATAATTTTTAAAATGTAAAGGAAAATATTTCAAACAAATCCTACTATAACAGGTACATTAAAAAAAAAGAGATCACAATAAGGAATAAATACATGTACACAAAATCTTAAGATCATATATAACACACACATATGGGTAAATAAAAATAAATACACCTATTTTTTTAGTTCATATGTACACATTTATTCCAAACAAGACCTTCGTACATATGCATCTGTGATCAGAGGAGGGATAAGAATAACTTTCCTGGTAAGATGTTTGCTATAGTTTTCTAAAGGTTCCTTAAAAAGGGGGTGCTCTCAGAATTGGGATTTTCAAGAGCATATACTGGATTAGTTCATTTCAAGTTCAGAGAAGTCAAGTTCAGAGTTTATGAAGACTTTTTTGTGGGAAGATTACAAAGAGGTAATATAAATGTATTTTCTGCAAAAAAATCAAGACATTCATAGTGTTATTAGGAAGCAGTTATAATTTTAAGTGCATGAGCTTAAAATAATCAGGAAATTTGAGAATTGAGAAAAGAAATACAAGGTACATGCTTATCTATCTGGAATAACAAGGTCTGTCCTGAGAGAAATTGGTTGGGAAACCTTACCCAGTTCTCCCTATCGTCCTTATGGGCCCTTCAACTGCCTTTTGTTCCTCAAACTCAAAGATTATTGAAAAAGAGCATGATTTGAATCCCTCAAGGATTTTCATATTGTTGTGTTGCTGTGTGGTATATTGAATAATGCAGAAACCTCTGGAGAAGTGCTCTTCTTGTTAGGTGTCATGAGGTTGCTTCCAACTCACAGCTACCTTATGCATCACGGTACTAAGCACTGCCTTGTCCTGCGCAGTTCTCACAGTGTGCCCATGAGCCGTTGCTGCAGTCACTTTGTCAATCTATCTTGTCTAAGGTTTCCTCTCTTTTGCTGCCTCTATACCAAATGTGAGGTCCTTCTCCCATCTCTCCTGACCACATTTCCAAAGTCTGTAAGATGCAAAGCTTTGCCCTTCTGGCCTCTATGGAACACTCTGGCCTCCTTTCAAGACAGATCTTTGAATGGTTCATGGGACTTTCAATGTTCTTCTTCACTGCAACTCACATGCATTGATTCTCTTCTGGTCTTTTTATCCAATGTCAAAGGTTCACATGCATATAACGCAATTGGATCAGACATCTTCATCCTTAAAGTAACCTCCTTATGTTTCAGCCCTCTTAAGGGGACTTGTGAGCATATCTACATAACGCAATGTATCTTTTGATGCTTTGACTGATGCTTTCATGAGCTTTGATTGCGGATCCAAGCAACACACATTCCTTGAAAACTTCCCCTTTTCCATTTACATGATGTTACCTCTTGGTCCATTTGTCAGGATTGCTGTCTTCTTTACATCCAGTGGCAATTGAGTGGTACTCCATAAGGAAGGCTTCAGCCCTTGAGCGTCATCAGCCAGTACTTCAAATCCTCCTCTCTTTCAGCAAACAAGGTTAGGCTATCTGCATATCAAAGATTGTTTATAAGCCTTCCTCCCATCAGATGCCACATTCATCTTTATATAGACCAGCTTCTCTGATAATTTGTTCAGGACACAGATTGAATAAGTATGGTAAGAAGATGCAACCTTTCCAGATTTTAAACCAAGCATTTTTCCTTTGTTCTGTTCACACAATTGCCTCTTGATCCATGTACAAGTTCTGCTGGAGCACAATGAATTATTTTTCAATTCTCATTTTTCTCAACATTATCCAGAGTTTGTTATGATCTACACAGTCTAAGGTCTTGACATAGCCAATAAAGTACAAGCAAACCTCTTTCTGGTATTTTATGCTTTGAGCCAAGATCCATCAGACATCAGCAAAGATATGCTTTGTTCTAAGGTCACTTCTGAAACTTGCCTGAACCTCTGGCAGTTCCCTGTCAATGTATTGTGGCAATTACTGTTTTGTGATCTTGAGGAAAATTTTACTGGCATATGACACCAGTGATATTGTTCTATAATATGAGCATTGTTTTTGGTCATCTTTCTTTGGGATCCATACAAATATGGGTCTCTTCCAGTCAGTCTGCCAAGTCACTGTCTTCCAAATGTCCTGGTTTGAACAAGTGAGTGCTTCCAGTGCTTCATCAGCTTGTTGGAATATTTCAATAGATATTCTGTCAATGTGGAGAATTATTTTTGGCTAATACTTTCAGTACAGCTTGATCCAGGACCATTGGTTCTGGATCAAATGCTACCTTTCAAAAGGATTGAATATATTTTTAAATAGATCATTTTATTGGGGGGTTCTTACATGCACTATAGAATATATTAAACATCTGTTATTTCAGGAGGACATGTACAATTATTGGTATCAACAATTTCTAAAACTTATGTTGAGTGGTTGTTTTTCTTTTGCTGTACAGTGGCCTTGTACTTTTCCACTTTCTTTTAATACTTTCTGCATCATTCGATATTTTTGTCCTAGAGCCTTTCAATGCTATTTCTAGAGACTTGAATATTTTTCTTGAGTTATTTTTGTTTAAGGTATATTGAGTATATTCTTCACTTTTGGTTTTCTAATTCAAATCATTGCACATTTAATAATATTGTTTGATTTTAACTTTTCTAGCTTCCTTTTGGAATTTTCCATTCAGGTCTTTGAGTTCCTCATATCTTCTATTTGCTTTAACTACTACTGTACACAATTAAGGACAAATTTCAGAACCTCTAGTGAAACTAACTCTGATCTTTTCTGTCTTTTTAATGACCTTTTGCATTCTTTATGAAGGATGTTCTTGATGTCCTCCCACAGTTCACAAGGTCTTCTCTCATTAGTGTCCAATACATCAAATCTGATCTTGAGATGTTCTCAAAATATAGGTGGCATTGATTCAAGGTCATATTTTGGCTCTAGTGGATTTGTTTCACTTTTCATCAGCTCAATCTTGAACTTATATATAAACAATTGGAATTCTGTTTGACAGTCCGCCCCTGGACTGATTTTAGTTATTGATCACTGAGCTTCTCCATCTTCTCTTCCAAGATAAGTAATCAATTTGATTTCTTTGTATACCATCTGGAAAAGTCCATGTACAAAATCACCTTTGTGTTCTCGACAACAATTATTTACTATGAAACAAGTCACTGGTTTTGCAAAAGTCTATCATGCAAGCTCCAACTTCATTTCTATCACCAATTCCAGATTTTTCCAACTGCTGTTTCTTCCTGTTGGTTTCCAACTTTTGCATTTCAATAACCAATAATTATCAATGCATTTTGATTGCATGATTCATCAACCTCCAACTAAAGTCATTGTAGAATTCTTCAATTTCTTCCTCACTAGCTTTTGTAGTTTTTGCATACATTTCCTAATAGTTGTATTGATTGGATTTCTTTAAAGTCTGATAGATATAATCCTATGATGGACAGGATTGAACTTCATTATTGATTTTGCAATGTCCATTTTTATAATGGTTGTCATATGATTCCTACTGATTGTGGCATTCTTGGAATAGTAAATCATATTTCCTATGAGTCATGTTTTTCTGATTCATAAGGGCCAATGTCAGTCCATTTCAGCTGACTAAAACCTAGGATGTAGATCGTTAAGTGTTCCATTTCATTTGGATCATTTCCAATTTTTCTAGGTTCATAATTCCCACCTTGCAAGTTCTGATGGTTAGCAGATTTTTGAAGCAGTTTCTGCATCCCTCGAGCTGTGCCCCAAGACTAAATGAGTGTGAAGACTCCACTCTGACAGGTTCTATCTGATTCAAGTCACCCTGGTGGGCCCCACTCCAAGAAATCCGCTTCTCCTTTGGGTCATATTGTGTGCCCTTGGATTCAAGGGACCCATTCAAAAGCACTATCTCTGACAAGCTCCTCCTCCATTCATTGAGCCTTCAATATCTGACAATACTTCAGAACTAGTTATAAGGAGGCGCTAGAGAGATGGAAACATCACCTTAAAAAAGTAGATAGACCTTGATGGAGGATATGTTAAGAAACAATAGCTTCGCATTTTGATATTTTTGTTTGATAATGTTTTTTGGAATTTTAAAGTTACACTTTTCAACTTCCCTGCTCTTGAGGGCAATGTGTGAAGCATTCCAAAATTAACTAGACATCTTGCAGTTTGAACATATTGAGATACATTTTATAAAAGGGTCTGATGACATAATTTTTTAAGGTCTCAGCCTTGAAATTCCTGCAGAGAGTCGTTCTATTCTGCACACATGTGATAACCATGAATCACAACTGACTGAACAGCAACATGTTTTATATGTGGTTAGAGGTGGTAAATTGAAGAAATAAGTTTTTTGTGAAGTGATTTAAAGTGTAATGCACACCAAATTTCCTGAATATGACTACTTTTTAACATTATACAGAATTTGAAGGAAGTTTGATTTTGAATTATTTATATACTTTGCATCGTTTCTACGTTAAAAATAATAAAGCTTACATTAATTTGATGAATTATTTTAATTGTTGCATTTTTATGCATGTTTTTCTTTTTTTATTTTCTTCTTAGCTTTCCTTCAATGCATTCATGCCTCTCAGTTTTATCTACATATTTCCTTCACAGTTTGAAATTCTAAGTTTTTCTATAGAGCAAAAATGTTGGTTCTTTTTTTACTCTTTGAATAATGTCATTTATTTCCAATAAGGTTATACTTATTATTTGTATTTGCTTCAATTTCTTTCTTCATCAGATATTTCTATGTGCATTTTTGTCTCCATGTAATAGATTTCTGTTTTTTAGTCTCTGCTATTTTCTATTCTTATTTTGTGTAGTGGTTAAATTTTCACTAGTTGCCTTAGGCTAGATTATCTAGGGAAACAAAATCTGTGAAATTTATATATGATTTTTAGAGATAGTCTTATATTAAAAAAATGGCTCACACATGTGGAGACGTCACTAAGTTCCAAGTCTGGGCAAGCTCTAAGTCTGCAGGTCAGATGTTTCTCTGGGGGCCTCCCCTGAGTTTTGTGCTGCTAGTGGTTATGAACCCCAGACCTTTAGAACGAAAACGGGCTTGTGTCTGCAGAGGCTTGTGAATCCAAAGTTGGTAGGTCAGATGGCAGGCCCCTGATATTCCCCTGGATAGGCAGGTCTTTGGCTCAAACCCAATACACCAGAGGTCAATGAGTCAGTGCATGATACAGACCCAGCAAACCGCCGAGAATCTCGGCCCTGCCAAGCTTACATAAATCTTAACAATTGTAATCGTGAATTACACAATTAACAAGAATTGTTATACAATAAAAATATAAAGTTCATAAAATAGAAAACGATGTTTCTTATTTCAATTTTAATATTGTAAATTGTATGTGCATATTCTTTGTGGGTAGTAAATGCAGCTGCTGTGTGCAGTGGATCACAGTCAAGAAAGAGCACATGGGAGGAGGGTTACATACTTAGTTGTCTAAAAGAAATCTCTAAGCATAGTGACTGTTTTGTAGAGAGATAGAGATGCTACCGCTCCAAATCCAGGTCAACAAGCTCCCAGACTTGTGGGCGCTTTTAATGTGAGTGGAAGGATATGAACGCGTGGCTTTTTTTAATTGTAAATGTTTTCATTGCTATTTGGATAAATCATAAATAATTTTTAAAGACTTCTCTTTCTCTTTCTTTCCAGAATTGACATAAGATTGGATTGTAACAAAGTTAGCTTATTGGAAAAATGTATAATACTTAGCTTTACATCTGAAATTAAGTTACTGTCACCAATTATGTACAGAACCTCAGAGTATTGTTGGAAAAGTCATGTGTTCACAAATAAGGGTAAATGAAAATTAAGTTCACTCAATACATTTGATTTTTTAAAATTTATAATTAACTCCTTTTTAAAATTCTCTAAATTTGCATAACCACACGTGTTTGTGGCTGTGTTTGCATAGCAACAAACTTAACTCACTGCGATAGGGTAAATTTTGACTCATAATGACTCCATATGGGTTTTCCAAGGTGGCAAGTCTCTATGGGGAAGACAACCTCATCATTCTCTGCAAAGCAGCTCCTCAATTTGAATATTGTTTTTCAGTTTAATACGTAATCCACAACACCACCAGAGTTCCATAACAACATATATAAAAATTTTATTCATATACATAGAAATATGTATTATTTCCTATTGAAATATCAATAGTGTATTGACAGAGTATGGTGCAGTATGATTCCATTTTTCCATTCCAGTTATTAGCATACAGAGTATTTACTAATTTTTCTAATAATTTTTCAAATTATCTGTGATATTGCAATGAATGCTTCAGTGATAAGTTTCTAATAAATATATTTACAAAAATGTTATTTTTTTAAATTAACTAGATGGTACAAAATATGACAAATGCATATTTATTTCATTGTAATTTACAAATTCAAGGTTTTTAAGAACGTCCCGGGGGTAGGAAAAAAAAAAAGAACGTCCCTGTTTTGCTAAAAATACTGATATAAACGTGATAGTGAATAATTTAAGTCTATTTGACTGTCTACAACATTAATGACACAATTTCTATAAAAAGGTCACAAGAAACATGATAGTGATAAATTACAGAAGATAGTTCAAGGTCATAGGAATAAAGATTTCTCATGATTTGAGAGAAAGACTAAAGAAGGTATAAAACCACAGGCAAATGAGTCTCGTATAGTCAGTAAATGAGTCAGACTTTTATAGTGCTTAAAGATTTTCTCCATGTGGATTATTGATGACAATAATTATCTGTTAGGTATTGGTTTCTGGCATACCAATTTCTAGAGTCTTATTGCCAGGAAAAGCATTATTTTATATTATAATTGTGATAATAAAACATAGAAATAATGATTCTTAATAGCTCTTAGGGGAAAATTCTATTTTATAAAGTTTCCTTTTAAACTCAGTGATCACTCATAGTAGTAGGAAGGATATAAACTCAATATTCATTTTGTGAGAAAAGTTATCAATGAACCTGGCTCACAACTGGCAATTTTGTCAATGACTTACTTAAGAAAAATCCATTTGTTTTCAGAATGCTAATTTCACTGACCAGTTATTGGCAAGAAATCAAACACAAATGGTCAAAGGAAATGATTTCCAAAGAAAATCCTTAAATAATATTTTTATTACTAACCATGCCTAAGCATCGTTCTGTAATTTAGTAGACATAGTTTGTCCAAAATATGCATTTTCTAGGATGTACTATAACCAGTCATTAAAAGAATTAAGTTACCAACCCCCAAATATACAGAGTGGCTGAATCAATGGATGCAAACAGTTGTGGGAAATACACGGAACCTGGAAGTGTTCTCTTCTGATGTGCATGAGGTCATTATGAGTCAGAACAGGCTCCCTGGCACCTCACAACAGCAGCCTCCACATTAGCATTGGTGCCAATGAATGAAGACAATGTTTAAATAAATAAGGTTGTGCTGTACTCACATTGTTGGAAGCCCACCCTCTTAGTTTTATGCAATATTTTTTAATCAAAAACATTCTTAGTGTTTTCTTCCAGTTTCTTTTCACCCTACATGCCAACTCCTAAATTATATCAATCAGATGATTCTTATAACATAAGAAATTAATTATAAAGTATTAGGGGAAAAGAAGGATTCTGTTATGGATAGAATTGCATCCCATGAAAATGTGTCAACATAGTAATCCCTGTACCTGTAAATACGGATCCCTGGTGGTACTTCCCTATTGGGATTGCACTGCTAATTCAGCAAGATCAGCGCTGCAAACCCCCCTTCTGCTCTGCTGGCGAAGGTGGGCCAGTCTGCTCCCATAAAGATATCCAGTGCTGTTGAGTTAGGACACAGTTCTGTTTGAAAAGAGGGTTTTTCTTTTGCTGTGTTAGTAAAGGCAAACAGTGCAGACTATGTTTAAACAGAATTACTTCTAACTTTAAGAATAATGGAATTAGCACATAAACACTTAGGGTGGACAACAGCGGACACATGAAGACCTGTCTGGCAACTCACCAACAAATCATTTTTGGTGCATTAAGACTATGCATTCCTTTCATATATTTTTATGCTTCATACATCAACCACATTTTTCCAGTGGAATTCTTCAACATCACAACTCAGGGCTTGGGATTTTTCTTCAACTTCTCGAGCTTGAGTTACACTGAGCTTGTTCTTATCTTTTGGCTTTCTAACTCCAGTTCTTTGTACATTTCATTCAAATACTCCATTTTTCCATCTGATATTTCAAATTTTCTGATCAGCTCTTTTGCCCCATCATTCTTCCATTTGTTCAGGAGAAAGTTTGAGTCTTTTCTGACAGCTACTTTGGTCATTTGTGTCAGGGTGGTTGACAAAAGAAACAGCACCAGATAAGGCTATCTGCTCCCAGAAATATTTGCAGTCTTACAAACTCTGTATAGTTTTGCTAAGAGTTAGAATTGACTAGGTGGCAATAGACTTTTTAGTTTTTTTGTGCTTAATTTAAAGATGTCTTATAGGTAATATTTGTACATTCATAAAAATAGTGTGCAAATCTATCTAGTTTCTACATAGTATTTTATAGTGTCTATAAATATTCAAAAGTGTTTGCATCACTTGCTGATGAAAGTCAAAGGCAACAGCCTCTGAGCTGTATTGCAATGAAAGGCCAGGAAAGCAAAAACCCTCCCAACTGACTTCACCAATCATGATGCCAGGGGACTCATAAGATTATCAAGAATTTTATTTTGCTTGGGTCTTAAATTAATGCTCATGGAAGTAGCAGTCAAAAAAATCAAGATGTATTGTGTTAGAACATTTTCTGCCCCAGACCACTTTAAAGTATGGAAGAGAAAACATATATCACTCTACCAAGATACACCTGACTCAAAGCATGGCATTTTTAATCACCTCATATGCATATAAAAGTTGTGCAAGAATAAAGAATATCAGAAAATAATTGATGCAATTGATATATAGTGTTGGAGGAATGTTGGAAGTACCATTTATTTCCAGGAAACACAAATAGCTCCTAGAAGCCATGATGCCAAAATGCTCCTTAGGTTTCATGTTACATACTTTGCACATGTCGTCATGAGAGTTCAGTCCTGGAAAATGGCAGCATACGTGGTAAAGCAGAGGGTCAGTCAAAAGAGCAAGCTACTGGAAGAGATATATTGGTACAATGGCTACAACCAACAACTCAAACATAACAACATTTGTGAGCCTGGTGTAGGATCGGACAGTGTTTCGTTCCATTGTGCTTGGAGTCACTATGCATCGGAACTGATTAAACAGTAGCAGCAGCAGCACCACCACCAATAGAAATGAAAGTAATGATATTATTTAATGCAATCCAATGTAATGTGATCAATAACTCACTAGGAAAGGGACTTATATACTATAATATTCACCTTCAGTTATTAAAAAACATCGGCAGAATTCATTCTCCCTCCACACTCTTTCTGTCACCTATCACAAAGACCTTGTGGAGAAAAACTGCAAATTTACTTGGATTATTGTTACCTCCACTAGGTGCTTCTGGATAGGTTGGAACCACAAACCATTTTGGTGCCAACTGATAATGTTAATGGCACACATATATTCATTGTGTACATATTTATTGTATAATAAAATATCATGTATAGATGGACTCAGGTATGCCTATGAGTTTCATAACAGTCCTGGAAAAATCCCACTATCTTTTCATTCCATTTTTGCTTTACTTTTGATAGCGGCCAAGTATCCAAAACAAAAGCCAAATCCACTGCTGAGTCAATTTCAACACAGTGTCACTATGGGAGACTAGAACTACCCTTTGTCATTTTGAGGTTGTAAATCTTGATGGGAAAAGACAGCATTGTCTTTCACCAACAGATCAACTGGCAGGTTCTAACTGCTGCCCTTACACATAGCAACCAAAGCACAACCCACTGTGCCAAGAGGGCTCTTCCCATTACATATACTTTATTACAGATCACTGGTTCAGCTATTGTAGCGAGCAATGACTAAAGCAGTGGCACACTAAATTTACATTCTGGCACCAGCATGATTGCTCATTGATCTAAAACTGAGAACAGCACACAGTACATTCAGGCATCTCTTTATATCCTTAAAATATTATAGTCTCTTAACTCTACATTTGAGTTATATACTACTATAGAGAAATATCCCAGAGTAGTCTGCAAATAAATAGTATTTCATTTCTGAAAGATATTTTCTCGATGTGTTGTTTATATTTGTGCTGTGTGGATATGTGAAAACCATTTTATTCTGCTTAACATTGTAGACGTGACTTTCAAATGCTTGACCTTATACTTAGCAGATGATAAAAATTCTGACTGAAATATACTCTTTTTCTCTGCAAAGGAGATGTCTTTAATCTAGCTATAATTATCAAAGCTATAGGTCATGATATTTCAAATAGTTTCAAGGCTCACAATCTTTTATAAACTACATCTCAGGAAGAAGAAAATGTTCATTCATTATAACCTGAAAAATACATTTGTTTCTTAAATTAAGGAATTAGATATATTCTGTATTTCCATGAGACATGGGAGTTTTCTATGACTCTGTGGATTGATGTAAAATCTTGTTTAAGAATATTGATCAATAAAATGTCTAAAATAAAAGTTTTAAATTTACATAGTTTTAATTGTAGTTTAAGCAAGAGGAGGGAGTTCCTTAAATAAAATAATATCATAGAAAAATTATTGAATTTTACTTAAATGTGGTCAATAAACATTATTTAAAACTTTTAAATGTTCTGATTGGCTAGTGTTAAATAATTGAGGTGAAGATGTAGACTGATTATAAGATCTAGATTAAAATACATTTTCTGAAAAATAAAATCTACCTGCAATTTTTTCTGAATGATGTCTACAATTATGTATTCAGAGGATATCTCCACAGAATTATTTTCATTGAAGGTGGTTATGAGCCAGACCAGTCTCTAGAAAAGGACATCATGCTTGCTAGAGGGTCTGGATGCAGAAGAAGACGTTCAATGAGATGGACAAACAAGGCTTCAATTGCAGCTAGTTAACACTAAGGAGGAGGCATATGTAATACATACTTTTAATGATCCGGGGGGGGGGGGGGAGGGGCGGGACTGGTGATTCTATAAGCTTGTGGGAAAATTGTATTCACTTTCAACTAAATTTTTCCATAAACTTTTTGAAGCACTTTTTATTCTCAGAAGGAGCACTGCAGGCATGGTTGGTTGAGAGCTATTTTGCTGCTAATCACAAAGTCAGTGGTTGAAACCCACTAGCCTCTCCATGGGAGGAGGAGCCTTTGTTCCCGTCAACTTTTACAGTCTCAAACCCTAAGGAGCAATTCTATTCTGCCTCATTGGGTGTTGATGAGTTAGGATCAACTGGATAGCAATGAGCTTGGTTGGGTTTGGTATTCTCAGATATTTTCCTTTGAAGATTCTTAGGTCTACAATTACATAAAGGGGTCCCCTTCCTGCCTTTGATCACTTTAATTGCAAATTTTGCAGGAGGTTTACATTTTGTATCATCAATTTTTTAATTCAATGATTTGAACTGCATATCACCCCACCACCACTACTCCCCACTTTAGTTTACCCAATGTCCCCTTTGATTTCTCCTCTCTAGCTTGTGAAATAGTAATTTCACTTTCACCTGTTAACACCTGTCTTGTCTACCCTTTAGCCTACCACTTTGCCTACCTTCACCTTATCCCCTTGGTAACCAAATATCAAAGCCTGTTTTCTTTGGTATGACAATTTGCTCTCGTTTCTTTTCTTTGTAACAGTGGTCTCAAACAATATTTTTCCTGTTGTCAACTAGTTTCTCTCAGCATTGTGTTTTCCAGTTCCTTCCATGTATGCCAGGAGGTGCTTTGTGGTTTCATCAGTTTTTGTATTCCATTTTGTGTATGTACCAATGTTTCCTTCCTCATTCTTGTATTGATGAATACTTGTTCACGCTTCTTCTTGCAATTGTGAGCAGTGGTATGATGAACTTGGGGTTGCATATGTCTGTGTTAATGGAGCTCTGATAGCATTGAGGTTATGCTTTGGGCTGCCAATCACAAGGTTAGCAATTCAAAATCAGCAAGCATTCCATAGGGGAAAGTTGAGATGGTCTATTCCCATGAAGAATTACAGTTTCAGAAACTCACAGGGACAGTTCTACCCTATACTATAGGATGATTCCCACAAATCAGAATTGACTCCATTCACTGAGTTTGACTTTTTTATTTACTGTGTTAGGCTGTTTTCTAAAGAAATAAAACCAGTTGTGTTAGCCTGGGCTGACTAGAGAAACAAATCCAGAGACACTGCTATATGTGCAAGAGGGAACTTTAGATAAAGAGCAATTGGACATAAAGAATACATCCCAACCCAGTTCAGATCAAGTCCAAAAGTCTGATATTAACTCATATGTTTGACGCTAGTCTGTAAATTGCTCTTCAGACTGACCTAACACATGAAATGATGGTGAGTGCAGGGATTTCACAGGCTAGTTGGTATAAAGTCTTGGGGATCCAGTGGGAGTGGGAGCGGGAGCATCCCCAGAATTGGCGTGGGTCTCCACGTGGTACCTCCAATTCCAGGGTTCTGGCTACATCAGTGTGACTCCATGTGCCTTGCCAACACGAATGTCTCCAGGGAGAATCTGTGTGTCACACCTCCAGTGTACTATTTATCTCCGTACCACCTCCAGAATGTATATGTCTCTCTCTCTGTATATATGTATGCATGTATGTGTTATTTTCCAGTCATGAGCCAAGTCTATCTCTGGTATCAGCCTCTCAGCCATGCAGTCCCTTGGCTTTTCCCTCCAAGGCCAGGGAACCAGACTGCCTGTCGCTGTGTTCCTCACTTGTGTAATCTTGAGGCAGATGAAGAGAAGACACCCCATAGACTTGGAATTGTTCCTCTGAGTCATTGCTCCACAGTCTTGATCTATCTGGTTTCAGGAGCTGCTACCATTTCAGACAAAGTTCTTGAATGTTATCTTCTAAGGTCTTTTGATTTCTTTCTCTTCTCTTCCAAGATATCCCACTACCTAGCCAGGGAGCTGTAACAAAAACTGACTCATCTAATCTCCTCTCCCAGCGTTACACGTGCATTGCTTGCACATTCCCACCCAATCATTTGTTGGTAGTTACGGAAACTTGAGCAGAAGAGTTATATGATGACATTTGACTCCACCGCAGCCATGGCTAACATGAATCAGATGGGAGACCATTAAGGCGGTGGCCCTCTCTCCGTGAGAAAGGCTTCAGGAGCAATGAGTAAGAAAATGTGTGGCCGGGCCGTGAGGCCACAGTTGCTGTCTCTTCTTGGTAGAAGAAATATCTAAACAAAACAATACCAATATGCAAACCAAAATAAGAGAAAAATATCTAAACAAAGAAATAACAAATAGGAAATAATGTAGAAAACAGGAGAGGAGAGCAGTCAGAGAACTTAAGGGGACAATTAATAGCATAAATGCAGAAAAATGGAAAAAATTAAAAGGAAGTTAGAAAGCTAATAAATAAAAGTCAAGAAAGCCAATAAATTAAACTAATGTAGTGGGGAAAGAAAATAGAGAAGAGTAAAATCAACTGAAGAAAAATAGCAACAAAAAAAGGGGGAAGAAGGACTAGGAAAAGAAAAATGAAATAGAAGTAAAAAGAGAAATAAAGGATAAAAACAAGGGAGAGAATAAAAGGGAATAAATGGGATAGGAATTAAGGAGCAAAAGGGTGGGGATCAGGACTCAGAGAAGAGAAAACATGTAGGAGCAGAGCACCCAGTATGGGTTCACCCCCTCTATCAACAAAGAAGTTCCAAGAATGAGGGCCAGAATAAAGAGGAGGCAGGGCACCCTATCCAAGGCAGAAGTTCTGACAGCCAGATTATGTCTTTAGTCAGTGGTCCAGACCAGAAATAGTATGGACCAATTCAGAGGGTGGTTGAGGTCAGGGTCCTTGGTCCTGGAAGGAGCTATTTCAGACATAGACAGCACCTGGAGACAGGGATACAGATTATGCAAGAAGTTCTTTCTCCTTAAATGGTACCCAGGAACATGTGACTTACCTCACTCTCTACGCTTTGCTGGTCTGATGAGGAGAATTTTATGTGTAAATTTTTTCTTGTCAACCCTATATCAGGTCACTATGAATTGGAATGAGTCCCTGGCAGTGTTTTTTTTTTGTTGTGTTTGTTTTCATTTGTCATATTGTTCAAATATGCCTGCAGATTATTGAGCCTCATTTAAAAGTTGGCTCCTGTCATAATGAGCATTGCAATTCTCCTCAGTGTGATTGCTGCTCTTTCTGTGGGTATCGTGATTTCCATAGAGGTGCAAACAAAAGAACAAGAAGGTGTGGTTCGTGGCACTCTTTCAAAGAAATGGAGCAATAGTTAGCAAATTAAAAATAAGCTTAATTAAAAACAATTTTAAACGGCTTGCCCATGGAATTCCAATAATATAGCATACTAGAAAAAAATAAAGAGTGTGTTAGAAAGTTTCAAAGGTATTTATTATTGAACTATAGTAGGATAAGATTTGCGTTGATGGTGGTAATTTGTATAGGAGAATGTATAATGGAAAGAAACGATAAGTAAGTATCACTAGCATTGAAATTCTTTGAAGTGAAACTCCAAGTGTTAATGTTCCTCAGGGAATGGATATAAATTCTGTTTTAAGATAATACAAAGCATTGTTTGCTAATGTTTCTTGTTTTCATTTTTAAAAGCATTGCTGGTTTAGAGCACAAAGTGAATGTTTGATGGTGGGAAATGAAAAAACAATGAAACAAATTTGTGTGCCAGTTGGGCCAAATCTAAAACAGAGTCTTATGGATATTACAGATAGCACATGGGCAAGACTACATGCCAAACAGCAAACAAACAAACAAACAAACAAACAAACAAACAAGGAAAACACTGTCATTGAGCAAATTCTGACCACAAACAACCCTGTTTATGGATTTGAAGACTGACTCTTTATAGGGGCAGACAGCCTCATCGTTTCCCGGTGAGCAGCTAAGGAGTTTGAATCACCAATCTTATGGTTAGCAGCCTGGGGTACAGCCCTCAGTGTCATCACCATGAGAATTAAACAAATGAACTTACATCTACTCCTGCTAATATTCCAATGACCTAATATTGGAAATCTGTGAACATGTTACGTGATATGGTGAAGGGAAGAGAAATTACTTGGTATCGCTCTTCTATCCATAGACTTGGTAACTGTCTATCACCCAGTGAATGGATGGAAACATGTAATAAAGTATATTACTGTTTTTGTTATTAAGTGCCATCCGGTTGGTGCTGGCTCATAACTTCTAGATGTACAACAGAATGAAACACTGCACAATCCTGTGCCATCCTCACAAGTGTTGTCATGTGAGTGCCCAGTATTGAGAGCACTGTGCTAATCCTTCCCCTTCCCCTTCTACTTCTCTCATGTGGAAATTGGGCAGTTTTGCTATTACATTGGGTATAAAGTGAACCATTGCATAACCAGAAATGGATAATCCCATAATCACCAATAAATGGATAATCCCATAATCACCAAGCATATCTGAAATCCCTCTCTAGAGTGGCAAAATTGGGGCAGCAAATGACCTTGATATAGAGTGCTGAATGAAGTAAAGCTGGGTGTGGGGGAGGTCAGATGCTTGCAGGCATCCTCCTGAGGGTGATCAGTTGCCATACTGCAGTGGGCCCTGTGTCCTGCTGTTAAGGACAATGGACAGGCCTACAGTCATTGATTTGGTTCCTGTAGTTAGAGTTTACACACTACTGCTAATGGTTCCTATGGGAATCCAGAGAACAGATCAAACCTGCTCTGGGACATCCAAAGTTAAGCTGCCATCCTGTATCTAGGATCCACCCATCTTGTCACATGTATACCGCCAATCCCTCCTTTTCCTAGTAAGTGTATGTCCCTAGACCACCCCCTCTCATTGCTGTATAAACTATAGTGCAACCCCTTCCTGTGACATATGTCTTTACCTGAAATCAGTGGGCTTGCACGCCCCCAAAGGTATATAGGTGTGGGTTAACAATAGAGATTTCTCACTCGCCTGGTTCCTTCCCTGATCTCTGGTGGGCTTCCCGCTCTCCTCTCCCATCCTCTCTCCCCTGTTCCCTTTACCTTTGTCCTCCCTCCCTTCCCCCTCTCTCCACGTGGACCACCAAGCGGGGTTGAGTGTGCATGCTACATGAAATGTGTCTGACTCCATTATTTGACTCTCTCTTCTATCGCTCATGCTGTTGATAATATATATATACACACACACATACACAATGTGCCTGTCGAACCCGCGATTAGTGGTGGGGGGCCGACCCCCAATTAATAATACAGCTTGGCACACTCAGGCAGGAGTCTAGCTTGCAGAGTGGGGCGCCTTGTGGGCATTTATCAACACCAACAATCTTTGCTGGAGTAGGCTAGAGGCCAAATGGTCCTGTGACTGAGAGGCAAAGGTTCAGAGAGAGATGGACCTCAGGGTACGGCTAAGGAAAGACACTGTGGGCCAAATAACTGTATCCTTAATGCTGTCTGATGCTGAATTTGTAACCGGTTTACTTTCCTAATAAATCCCCATAATCATTACATTTTGTTTCTTTGAGATCCATATGGCTATTAGCACACATCATCACATTCAACCGCAGAGAAGTCGAGCAATATGAGAGAGATTGTTGGTGTGTGAATGGGGTAAAGACGATTTGAGTATCGAAACATGCCTGACTTCTGCCTCAGAGAATTCAGCCCTGGGCTGGTGTGGTGCTGGATTTCCCTTCCTCCTTCTTTAGCCCCAGGTCGTTACCCCTGGTCTCTATACTATTCTGCGTATGGCAAGATGAAGGAAAGATGCTGTGGGAGGATTACCAGGAGGATTACCGGCTGGTGTAGGGGTTACACGTTGGGCTGCAATCCGAGTGGCTGTCAGTTGGAAATCACCAGTCACCACAAGAGAGAAAGACAGGGCTTTCTGCTTCTCACACAGGCCCCAGGGCCGGACCCCACAGAGGCCGGGGGAAAAGGGTATGCTTGTCATGGTCATGATGAGTCAGTCTGGAGTTGATGGTAGTGAGAGTGGAATGATTTATGGGTGTCAATCACAAAAAGTTCAAAAATAGAGATTAATCTGGCCTGTTCTCAGCGAAGCAGTAACTTTTGCTATGTGGACGATGGAAGGAAAAGGCTGAGAAGACAGCACCATAAGGTGAGAGAGCTGTGGAGTCAGTCTGCCGTTGGGGAGGAGACTGGGGCCTGTAAGAAATGAGGGTAGCTTCTAGGGCTTGGAAAAAGCAGGGAAACAAGGTTTCTTCTAGGGGCTATAGAGAAGACTCAGCACTGACAAGAATTTGATATTACTCAGGGAAATCCGTTTCTGACACCTGACCTCTAGAGTACACTATACCATACTGTGGTATTAAACCATTAACATTATCGTTTTCTACAGAGGCATCAGAAAGAAACATGCTTGGAGTGCATCCTGTGTATTCATGGAAGCCCATAAATTACCTTACAAAATTGACAGAAGACTTTTTTTTTTGACATGCATTGACCCAGTGGCTGCAATGTGGGCTACACTGTAACAATCCTGGTGACGATGATGCAAGCCTGTGGAAAACACAAGGGCACACTGCTGGTCCCGTGCCCTCCGCAAAGCCATCGCTGCAGTGGCAACAACGGTCTCAGTCCCTCTTGCTGAGGACCTTCTTAGGTTTTGTTGGACTGCTAGTTTTGCTCTCCTCAAACGAAAACAAACTCAGTCCCATTGAGTCAATGCCTTCACAGAGTGAACCTATCCTATGAGGCAGGGCAAGTTTGCCCTTGAGTTCCCAAGACTAACACATGGTGAGTGCCAGCTGTTGACCTTGCAGAGCGCAGCCCAGCCCCTAACCACTAGGTCAACAGGCCTCCTGATGCCGTATTGATGATATCTGAACATTTAGTGCCAGGTACAAAGAAAAGGAAGGAACAGATGGAAAGATATTTGGGAGATTACCAAAAGAAAGTAGGTGCTTGGCATCTCTAAAAGATGCAGGCCAGACACCACCTTGTTTCCCTGTGTATTGCCTATTCTGAGCGGACTTTCAAAAGTCAGCTAACCAGCCTTCCCCAGGAACACTGCACGCCCCCTCTTCCATTCTTCTCTCCACTGCTCCAGCTTCCTCCTCTCACAGCCTACTCGCCCAAAGAGCTCATGCTGGCTAGTCATTCCGTCAAATCATAGAAATATCCACAGACTCAGCTGTTCGGTGGCTCTGACATTATGATTAGGAGCAATAATATTTAAATGGTCTTTCCATTATCTTTCATCTGTTAATTAGGTAACATAATTGACAACCAATCAGAATTTTCCTTTAGTATGTTCTTATGTATTAAAGAGCTGAACTTTTTTTTTTTTTGTTGCAGTAATTTGGTGAATAATTACCAGGTACAGGCTGATGCTGGATTGTTTTCAATAAACAGCAGCTTCGGCTTGCTCTTCTCCACATAGGTATGAAACACAGATTACAGTAATGAGTCCACTAATAGAGTTCTTTTAATTGCTGCAAGAGGGAAAACAAAACAAAAATGACAGAAGCCTCCTTTTTTTCATCGCTGCCTCCAGAAAATGAGGTGGTTCAGAAAACTGAAGAACTATGTATAACTCAATTTTTTCTTCTGACTTGGGATAATGCACAGAAACTCAATGCAGACACCCCTATACCCACTGGTCTAAAATATCCTGTTGCCTCTGAGGGTCCTGCAGGTTCACTCCTGCTGAGGTGGGAACAGGCCGAGTTATCCTGACATGCAATGCTTTGTCGGGGAAAATACTTCCTGTAGAGAAGTGCCTCTAGGTTGTTTCTGTTTTGAACAAAACATTATACTGTACAACCATGCTTATATCTTATTTATTTTCAGACATATTTGGTTTATATAAGAAGTATTCCCCACTCCTAGCATTACACGTTTTGTTAAACCTCAAAAATAAATTATCCACCCTACCAAACCTAGAGACAGAAAAACAATAAGTGTGGTGTCTCATTTTTAAAAGGAAATGGAATACATGATGAATCACAATAAAACACTGGAACAATATTCTCATTAAATTCAAAAAGCCAAATCTAGGCCCCGTCAAATGAGATATTTGATGACAATAACTATAATTAATCTTGCATAAAATTTCACCTAATCCTATAATACCAAAAAAAATTACTTTTCTGTCATCTAATAGTTCATTCTGAAGTAAAAAGAAACCATTTGCCAACTAGGTCAAGGAGACTAAGAAAATTGCAAAAGGGAAAAAAAAAGATTAAGAATGTATACAGAGTAAACTCAATAGGATTTTACTATGTTGCTATGCATTTGCAAACACCTATCAAAGGACATTTATATTATTTCCATTTTAAACAGTTACTCTGAAAATATTTTAATATTGCAGTGATAGGTAGGTTACTGTTTTCACAGATGAAGGAATTTCAAAAATTTGTGAAAAGTGGAATTAAAAGATAATTTTTCCATGCAATTTTTGAAGACCTATTTGGCATTTTAATATTTAGTCCTTTATCAGAACTCTTAATCCAATTTTTATTTTAAATGGAATATTGTAGTAATAGATGTGGTAATTTAAACATCATTATCTAAGGCTAAATTATCTATAATAAGCACATTAATGTTGTTGTGCTTTGGTGCCAGGGAGTCAGTACCGTATGCACAACACAATGAAATACTTCCCAGACGGGCCCATGGTAGCAGCCACGCATCTCCTTGAGTGCCATAATAGTGCATCTCATTTCAGAGAATCATATAACAGAAGCATTATGGTACAATTTAAGCCTGCCCAACCATTTAAGATTTGAAACTTTATCGAATTAGTTTGTTGTTAGGTGCCATGTTGTCGGCACTGACCCATCGCGGCACTAGGCACAACAAGAGGAAAGCCTACAAGGTCCTGCACCATTTTCACAACTGTTGGCTCACTGGGTCAGCCACGGGGTCCATCCATCTCCTGGAGGGCCTTCCTCTTTTTATTGAACCCTCTACTTTATCATTGATAATGGCCTTCACCAGGGACTGACCTTCACTGACAATATGTCCAATGTATGTAAGAAGACATTTTGCCATCCTTGCCTCTAAAGAGCACTCTGGCCTTAGTTGGTCCACTACAGATATATTGGTCCTTTAACAATCCATGGTCCTTTTGAATATTCTTCTCTAGCAGCACAATTCAAACACATCTATTCTTTACAATCTTCCTTATTGAATGGCTAACTTTCACATGTACATGATACATGTACGTTATCATGGTCTGCGCCAGGCACACCTAAGTACCATCCTTGCTCTTCCAGATTTATGTAATGCACTATGTCTTTTGATCTCTTTCTTGCTGCTTCCATGAGCATTGATAGTGAATCCAAGTAAGTAAAATCCTTGACAACTTCAGCCCCCTTTTTATTTTCATTTATCATGATGTCACCTATTAGTCCAGTTGGTTACATTGATTTTGGTCTGTCTTACATTGATTTATAATCCATTCTGAATCCATCTTTGATCTAAATCAGCTAGTACTTCATGTCCTGTTCACTTTCATCAGGCAAGTTTGTGTCACCTGCATACTTCAAATTGTTAATATGCCTTCTGGTCCACACAGTCACATACCTTTGCATAGCCAACGAAACACACGTAAGCATTTTTCTGGTTGACTTGTGTTTGAGCCAAGGTCCATCTGATGTCAGCAATGGTATCCCTTGTTCCACAACCTCTTCTGGATTCAAGCAAACCTTTTGGCAGTTCCCTGTCAAAGTGATGCTGCAACTTTTGTTGGGTGATCTTAAGTAGAACTTTACATATGTGCCATAGTAATGATATTGTTATATAACCTGAGCATTCTATTGGGTCACTTTTCTTTGGAATGGGCACAAGTATGGGTTTTTTTTCTAGTCAATTGACCAGGTAGCTTTCTTCCAAATGTCCTGGCATAGATAAGTGACTGCTTCTAGTGCTTCTTCAGCTTTCTGAAACATTTCAATGGGTATTTGAGATAGTTAAAGTTTATTGTGCCAACCTTGCCTATAAACACATGTGGGGGTAATTGAAGTGTGGAGAGATAAATGGCTCGGTCAGCCTCGCCTTTTGGGTTCTCAGTGCTCTTGCTTTGTGATGGTTGGACCAGGGTGCAGCTGCCTTAGCCAGTTCCCTGCTTCAGCTGGCAAGGCTCACTTCTTTCAAGCCATGCCTGAGGAGAAGCAGCAAGGACCTATGCCGATGTAGCCCTGGGTCCTGGAGCAGCTTCATGGAAATCCCATACTTACATGCTCACTGATTCGGTTTTCCTCCTGCAGTTGGCATCATTGTGTATGTTCTGTGAGATGGAGGAGGATTTTGTGGATTATTGTTGGACATATGGGTTAATATTGGGCTTGTGGGCTTGGGCAGCACTGGGTTGGGATGTTTTTCTTGATGCGCACTTAACCTTTATATAAAACTCTCTCTTATACAAATGACTTTCTGTGGATTTGTTTCTCTAATATGCCCAGACTAACACAGTATTCCAACTCTTCCTGGAGCCCTACTTTTGACTAATGCTTTCAGTTCAACTTGAACTACTTCCTTCACCACCACTTTTTTCTCATACACTGCCTCGTGAACTGATGGACTATCTACTAGTTTTCTGTCTACAGTGATTGTGCATTATTTCCATCTTTCTCTCATGCTTCCTGCACCATTCCATAGTTTTCAGATAGAATCATTCAAAATTTCAATTCAATGCTTGAATTTTTTCTTGAGTTCTTTGAGTTTCATCTATGTTAAACAACTTTAAGTAGCACCATATAAATTAGTGAATTATAACTCATTTATCATTTGATACATCTATCATTGATGAGGTATTCTATTTTAAAAAGCACTCAGATTTTTAATGTATCATATATACAAAATGGTATACAAATCAGAATTATTCAATTTGATAACTGTTAAAACTTAAAGAAAATATGTTATTGTGACTTGAGTAATGGTTTACAGAACAAATCACTTTAACCTTGGCTATTTCTACACATTTCGCAGTTCCCACAATGCACATCACTTATCCCATTTCCTCTTTGTGCTCCTTATTTTTGTCTCTCCTTCTCTCCTATCTCTTCCTGCCTCCTGAACTTTGTTCTTGGACTAAGATTGCCCTTTTGATCTCAATTATTTTATTATTCTAAGGGATATGCATCACTCTAGTGCTATTATATACCTGATACACCTCTCTACTATAACAAAAGTGAGCACCTTACTGGCCTGAACTATGGACTGAGGACCATTGTCTTGGGAAGGTGAGTTGGTCCGGGTTATTAGCTACACAAATTCCTTGACACTCACATATGTGTAAGAGAGAATTTTATATCAAAGAGTAACTGTATATTAAGAAAACTCAGCCCAGTCCTGATCAAGTCCATAAGTCTGATATTAGTGTATATATCTGATACCAATCTATAAATTCCTCTTCAGGTTTTGGCAATAAAAGCAAAAATGATGAATGCAGAAAGATCACAGACCAGTAGGTGGAAAGTCTTATGGATCCAGTGGCAGTGGAATCATCTCAGCGCTGGTGTGGGTCTCTACATGGCTCCTGCAATTCCAGGGCTCTCGCTGCCATCAGTATAGCTCCATGTGGCTTGTCACCAGAAAGACCAAACAAAGGGAGCACATGTTCCGCATCTGGGGAGAATGACAGGAGTTCCCACAATCCTCAGGGAAGGCCATGCCCACACAGAGGCATGATTGACAGGCTAGACTCCACCCCTTCACTCAAGTTGACAGGAGATTATGTAACTGATACAGGAGGTCTACCAGTCTGTACACACCTAGTAAGTCTGATCTTTTTCGCTACTGAACTTTGTTTTAAAATTTACTCTTTGTCTATACAATACTTCTTAATGTGAATATCTATCTATTTTTTTCTCATTGTAGGGTGAGGAGGCTGAGGTTCTTATGATCCTTTAATCTTTTATACCAATTGTTTCCTGATGCCTTTGATTTTCTTCACTTGTTTGTTTGTTTGTTTTGCTCCAGATAATGAAGGTACAATGATTCCCCCTTAGATGGTTGTTTACAAACTTTAAAGACCTCTGTCTCTACTCACTAACATAGGCTATCAAACACTCTCAGTAGACCATGTGACCTTGGTGTTGTCAGGGACCAGTGCTTCTTTGCTCAAAGTGTTTGGTTATGGCACAAGCATTTTCATAACCTGGTCACCAATGGGTCAATGAGCAACATCACAATAAGTGAAGAAAATCTTTAAGTTTTCAAGAATTTCATTTTACTGGAATCCATAGTCACCATCCATGTTGATAAGCAACAAGTGAAAAATCGAACATGCCTTGGTAAATCTCACCCAGATCATCCTCTCTTTAGGGTAAAAAGAAAATATACCACATTGAAGACTAAGGTGAACCTAACCCAACAGAGAACTCAATGCCAAATCAATTCTCACTCATATCAACCTTAAAGAATTGCTCCTTTGAGTTTCTGAGACTTTAAATTGCATGAGAGCATACAGCCAGGTGTTCCTCCTATGGAATGACTGGAGGATTTGAGCTGCTGACAGTGGTTGGCTGCCTAATAGGTAGCTGTGGTAGGAAAGTCTTTTTAGAATAATCAACTCCAAGGAGCAGGTGATTAAAGTTGCCCCAAGTGTCCAATGTTTCCAAAATGTTACACAGTTCCACTACCCAATGGATCCCAATGCTCCCACCTTTAGCACGTGTGCTGACATCCCTGGATTCTGTAATTTGCTGCGACATCTCACAAAAACTCACAAAATCTAAGGAGGTTTCTCCACTAATTGTGGGTGCTCTTAAGTTCCAATGATAAGGATGGGCAGATGCAAGGTAGGTACAGGGTTCAAAGTCAAATATGTCTTAGTGAAAGCACATCATCATGTTCCTAACAATTGCAGGTAAAAAAACCAAACTCAAAAAATTCAAACTTACCACCATCAAATAAATTTCTCCTTATAGTGACCCTATAGGAAAAGATAGGACTGCCCCTGTGGGTTTTTAAGAATATAGATGTTAGAGGAATAATATCTCATTTTTTTCTCAAGCTATCCATTATCACTCTAACTAGTAATCCACTATACCACCAAAGTCAGAGGTCACCAAACAGGGAAGGCTTTCATAGAGGTGTGGTTTTTACCTTACAGCAACCATAGCCTCAGGTAGAACAAAGTCTCATGACTTTAGTCACACTTTCTAGAAAAATAGAATCTAAAGGTACACCTAACCGTAATCCTGTAATATGGGATCAGAACCGCAAGCATGGTACGTAGAATCTACAACACATCACAAATGGATTATAACAAATGGACCCTGGCTTTTGTGGTGGTTAGGTGCCATCTGGCTGGTTCTGATCCATAGTGACTCTATGTACTACAGAATTAAACACTGCCCAGTTCTGTATAATCCTCAAAATTGTCTCTATGCTTCAACCCTTTGTTGCAGCCACTGTGTGAACCCATCTAAAAGAATCTGAGGTAGTTATGTAATTGTCAATTTAAGGACTAAATATGTAGGGGTGGAGTCTAGCCTGTCAAGCAGGTCATAGCCCATGAGGCTTCTGTGTGGGCATAGCCTTCCCCTAAGGATTCTGGGAATTCCAGAATTTCTTCCTTGGAGGTGTGAGATCTCTGCTCACACCCTGGGAGACAAAGCAGCTGACAAGACACATGGACCCATCCCTGAGTGCTCGCGAAGCTATGCGTAGACCCCTGCCAACGCTGAGATGTTTCTAATGCCACTGGGTTCTAAGATTTGCCACCCACAGGCCTGTGATCATCTATATTTAGTGTCATTGCATGCGTTTTGTGAGTCTGAAGAGGACTTTATAGATTGCTATCAGACATATGGGTTAATATCAGATTATGGACTTGATTTGGAGTGGCCTGCAATATTTTCTCAATGTTCACTTTCTCTTGTATATAAATCACTTTTTATACACATATATTTGTCCATGGATTCGTTTCTCTAGTCTCCCCAGACTAACACAAAGGCCTTCCTATCTTACATCACCTCTCTACCAAGCATAATGTCCTTTTCCAAAGACTGTTTTCCTTCTGATAACATATACCAAGTCTGTAAGATTAAATCTCACCATTATTGCCTCTAAGGAGCATGCTGTTCATACTTATTCCAAGAATAGGACCAGAAGGGGCATCTTAAATAATCAGTTATCTCTCAGTAGCTCGCTGTGCTGCCATGACTCCTTGAACATCAATATGACTGAACTATGGGGTTGGCAAAGACTGTTACATTGATCATGACGGCCAGAGGAAAAGCCAGTCTGTGTTGGAAGCAGTGAAATCATAATGTGTTTTAAAGGAAGGGTTCTAAAACTTCAACTCGTATCATACGGACATTCTCAACATGACCTATTTTGAAGAAGAATATCATACTTTGTCAAGTAGAAGTGACAGAAAGGAATCTTAGGGGATGGAAGTTGCCCTAAGATTACAGACCCAGCGATCTGTAAGGAATAGCTAGCCACACCCATAAAGTAAAGGATTCTGCTTCAAAAATCAGGCACACACTGGAAAGCTATGAGGAAAGACATGCATAGTAAAGGTAAGTTATGTCACATGTACTAAAGTGAGTGCCCACTCAAAGCCCAGGCCTGAGTGGTATGGACCAGTGACATTAGACACCACAAGCCCAGTTGAGCACACACAACCATGCCCAGGCAAGGTGGATGAGTAAAAGGGGAAAAGCATGGGGGCCTCTTTCCATGGCTCCATTCTCTGGCTCATTTTTATCTTTGAGGATCTACTTTTAAAAAAACTTTGCTTTAAATCCCAAAAGTTTATTTTCACTTACTATTGTATTTTTGCCATGCAAATTCTTTGTGTGCCAAGAAGCAAGAACCAAGGAAACACATCCCAGAACCTTTCATCCTCCTGACTTAGGTCTTCCTCAGGACAAAGACAGATTTCTGAGGACAAAGCTCTGTCCCGACAGCTGGGTGGGAATCTCTGCTTCGTCTTACATTGTCCACTTTTCTTCTTTCAGACCTCCCTTTTCACCCCTTACATAGAGCAGGAGTATCCCCAGCAGTGTCGTGGGCTGCATGTTGGGCCGCTCACTGCAAGGCCAACAGTTTGAAACCACTAGCATGTCTGCGGGAGAAAAATGAGGCTCTCTATTCCCATAAAGAGCTTCAGTCTTGGAGGCCGGCAGGGGGCGTTCTACCCTGTCCTGTGGAGTCACTATTAGAATCCATCCCAAAGCAGTGTGTTTGACGCCTGCTCTTCCAGAAGGCACTCAGAAAGACTGGCAGCCCACTGCTCTGAGAAAATGGCTTCTCCGTACTACATCCAGCCACCTACCGCACAGACCTGCCCTCTACTCCCCTCTGATATTCCTTTTACATGTTTTGCTGCCTGCACCTCCTTCATCCCTGGATCTCACATGCCAACAGAAAGCATTGCCTGGACAGCTACCATGGCCCCACTCCTCTGCTCCTGGTCTTTCTCCCACCTTCTTTTTCTTTTCTAGTGTTATTCAGCCCCAGTTTTGGCTTCCTTCTTTTTCACGTATGTAACTCCCATTTGCCTGTGCAGTTTAATCACTATCTATTAGTCTCTCTACATGAGTCTGCTCCTGAGTCTACTCGTCCTTTGCAGCCCCTTTGACCCCTGCCTTTTCTAAAATTCTCTAAGAAAGGGAGGCATATGGTCCTTTGCTGCTTCATTATGAAAAAGGACTCCCTTGCCCCATCTACTGTCACCCACTGGTTCAGCCATGCATTAGTGGGAGTTACTCTCAAACATCCTTTCCCCAATTATAGAATAACCTGGGGGGGCGGGGGAGGTGGAATCCCTGGTCTTTTTGTCAAACATTTGTACAGAAGCATTTAGAAAGGTCTAACTATATTTGTTAGATTTCAGGACAATCATTGACCCCATTATTCCAAAGAGCACTCAAGAAGCTTTATATGCACAGTTAGTGTTTCCTTCAACCCTACATGGCACATCCTTCAAAGAAATATTATTAGGTTCACAGGTACCTAACCAAGGATCCCAGTTTCCCCAATACGATGCCTTATTCCGATCTAGCCTGAGACAAGTCCTGTAGCCCTGAGATAGGCCCATGATGCACAAATTGGTATATCAGCACTCATGAGACAGTGAGTCCAAAATATCTGAATTTCTTTCTAGAAAACAGCCAGGGTTGGCCAAAAGCCTAAAGCTGAGTGAGTCCCAACTGCCAAAGACAGAGACTTTTGCCTGAGGACTTCAGGGTCCAAGGCACTAGAACTTCCAGTTAAGACTCCAGGATGCTGTTTTTTCTAATTTATTGCTGTTTGTTTTATAGCTGGGGAACCAGAAGTTGATTCTGAGGAGAACAACTTTGCATTGCACTTTGTCTAACTGGTCCAGATTTGACCCACAAACACTAATGAAGTGACCCCAGTGTAGACAAGGTGATGGGGAGTTCTGTCCACAGAGTGGAGCACTCTGCTTCTCTCCCTTAATACAGTTAGTTCTTTTCCTGCCAGAAGCTAGGAGTGTGGGCGGAAGTCCCTTATATACAGGCATGCTTACTCTGAGGTACAGTAAAGACCACACACCTGTAAAGGGCCCAAAGCCTGAAGCTGAATGCCCCTCGGCTTTTGGACAAACTGTACTGGCGCCATTGACCCCAGGCTCATACAGTGCAAGCCAAACAAAATCAAACCCCAAAGAAACCTGAACAAAAAATAGCCCCTCCAGATTTCTTACCTTTAGTAGAGACACCTGGAGAATTTGGTTTCTGAATCATTCATACACCCTTCACTCTATTTGAATTTAAGCAGATTAAAAGAAACCTAGGCAAGTAACAGATAATCCAAAATGACACATGGAAGCCTTTCAAAACTTAACTCTTTCTATGACTGGGTCTGAAAACACTAAAAGAGACCAGGAAATTTACAGATAGCATAGTTCCCCTCCACTAGGTCATAAATCCCAACCATCTGCCCTAAGGGATTTCAGTCCAACTAGATGAACTCATAGCATTGACCTGAAGACTTGATCTAGACAAGAGGACAAAAAAAAAGAGTAACCTTGTGCACAAACCCTAAGTGGGAGTTCCTAATCCTTCATGTTCATTCCTCAATCTGGCAAGGGATAGGGTATTTAACCATTCAGGGAAATCCCATTAAGTATGGATGTCAAATCAAGGTGCTCCTAGAAGCTGTCCAAAGCCTCTTGAAGGAGCAGTAGTGCATTGCCGTGGATACCAAAAGGGAGACTCAGATGTTGCCCTAGGCAAGTGAGCAGCTGACAGGATAACCCGACAGATGGCACTCAGCAGAACCCCCTGGCCTAGTTCTCTAGAACCGGGAGACTCTCCCAGATTACTCCCTCAAAGAAGCAGAATGGCTAAAATGGAAGAATTCTGCCTTTGTCAAGATGGTTATAATTTTCCTCGATTCATTCCAACTTTGATTGATGTTCATAGTGGTTTCTTCTACTTTTGAGTCATTCCCTGGCACCAAATGAGTCATTCCCTGGCATCCTACAAGTTGTACTCCTTTTGGGTCCTTGGGGCCAAAGCAGCTCTTCCTCAATCATAGTTTGAGAGCCTGCTGACCTAAGGGGCCCATCTTCTGGCACTACCTCTGACAATGTCATGCTCTGTTTAGTAGGTTTTCAGTCCATGACAATGTTTCAAAGATATCCATAGGGGTTTCAGTGGCTAATTCTTCAGAAGTAGACAACTAGTTCCTTGGAGCCTATTCTTTGTCTGGAAGCACTCCTGAAACCTGTTCACTTTGGGTGACCCTGCTGCCATTTGAAATACCAGTTGCACAGCTTCCAGCATCACAAGACACAACCCACCACAGCACAACCAACTGAAAGACAAGTGGTGGGGAGGTAAGTGTATAGAGGGTAAAAATATAGTCACATGGTCCTCCTTCCACCCCATCCCTTCTTTGGAGAAGCTCCTTTTTTAGTCTGTGACCACACACTATCAAAACCCTTTATTTAAAGTCATAAAAAATGTATTCTAACGAATTTGAATGCTTCTGCCATGTGAATTCATTCTTCACCAAGCTGGGATTGGGGAGGTGGTGAGAGGCAAGATGAAAACTCAAATGGGTCAGTGAAAAGTTGGAAGCCCCTCAAAAAGATAAACTGACACCGTGACTACACAATGGTGTCATGATAGAAACAATTTTTAGGATGGTATAGCACCAATGAATATTTCTTTCCATTGTACATAGAGTTGCTATGAATTTGAATTGACTAGACACTACCTAATAACAACATATCTAACATATTTAATACATATGAGGGGGTACCTCCCCACCCGAAGACTGGATTTTTAAAAAAAGCTATGTATTACATTTTTTTTAAATAAAATGACCTTATCACCTTCACAGTACTCTCCACTACACTTAATATAATTATCAAATCTGTGATTCCATTCTTGGAGACATTTTTAAAACTCATCTCTTCGTGGGACAGATAGTACCTCCCTTGTTTTTGTATTTATCTCTTGTGATGAGTCAAATTCTCTCCTTTGTGTCCCTTTGTACTCAGGGAAACAAAAGACAATCTCATAGAGTGAAGTCAGTCAGTTGATTAAGGTACGTTGGGCAAGAGAGGCATGCTGGCTTTGGTCAAAAATCGGTGCAGTGCGATGGCTGCATGAGCAGATACATTGTGGTGGTGGCAGAACCAGTCCCCTGTCGGCCACAAATCAGGCCTTTTTTGCTCTCACACTGTTATGCAATCTTTTCAGGGCCTTTAAATAGAAAGTCTGATTAGCAGTCTGACCTGGTGGAATGAACCCCGAATGCACTACGAGGTGACATTTTCTTCCATTTGGGAAGTTGACGGTTGTACAGAACAAGGCTTGTCATCAATTGACATCTCACCTTTTTTGAAATGAGAGAACCACTCCTACACTTCAGTTTTTCCTATGATGCTTTCTTCATAAGCTGTGTTCAACATCACAACAGTTTCTGTGTCATTTTTCCCCAGTAGGTAACAAAATTGTGCAGCCACATGTTGTTCTTTTAACATTACAAAAATGAGGTTCAAGTGAAACTGCTTTACTGAAAAAATTCACTGTGGCCAGAGAGAACCTTCCCAGGAGATGCCACTGGATACACTAACTCAGAACGAGTTGCCCAATGCTCACCTAGTGGGAAAATGCATGGCAGTGAAGGAAGGGATCAAGTCTCTGCTGATTTTTTTATATATACTATAAGTCTTGTATTGTTTTCAGTCTATGGCAGAGTTAATTTTGATAGTTTATCCCTCAATTTCCCACCTCACATTTCTTTTATTACATGTGTTAGACTATCATTTGTTCTCCTCATTATTATAAATTGAGTAATTTTTCCTAGGTCAAAATAAACCAAGTAGTAGCAATGATCCAGAAACCCATACATTTCTATTTATAAAACTATTTTGATCACTAGTATATTTCACAGCTCTTGATAATTTAGCCTGAGTTTTGACATTACTGCCCATCATCATCCCATGACATATTTAAATACACAAAGCTTATTTGAAATGGCCTTTTTTCAATTAATTGCTTAACTATGCCTATCTGGAGATAGCCGCTAAAGATTTAAATGTGGAAATAACTTGCAATTACCAAATACTGATGAAAACTATTGTCATCTGAAATGCAGGCATTCCACCCTGAAGTGGTGCGGCCAATCTACTCACTTTAAGGTAGAAGAAGAAGGAGAAGTTTATCAGAATCAGTGGGGAGACTGACAGTTTTGTAGGCTGTGGTGTCCAGTTAGAAATCGGAATGCACTGAGAATGAGACAAGGCGAGTAACCTCAGGTGGAGATTTGCACAGGCCTCAAATGCTGCAAAATTGCCAGGCATAAAAAGCCTATGTACACCTTTCTAAGGTAAAGAAAGGTCAAGTTCTGGCTTCAGTTACAAAGCCAACTTTATTGTCACTATATGATGGACTTATGGATACATGAATTTTGAATGATTTTAATAGATTTCTTTTTTGAAAGTATTAGACTTTTGATAGTTTTTCATGTCAATAACCTTCACTTATGAAAGTTTCTCCTCCCCTTACTAAAAAGGGGCTTTCTATGGAATATAATTTAGCACAAATCTGGCAGCTCAAACCCACCAGCTACTCAGCAGGAGACAAATGAAGTTATATATTCTGGTAAATATTTGCAGGCTAAGAAACCCAATATAGTATCACTGTGTCGGGATCAACTCAAATGGTAGTGGGTTTATAATTCACCCCTGTCACTGCCGATGGAACCAAACTCTTAAAAAATATATGTTTGTATGACTGAAATAGGTCACAAAGTCGCATACCATTCAGACTATTTCTTTTTCAATAAATGCTTATTGAGTAACTGTTTAATGAGAGGAACTTGTCTAGGACCCTCGTGTAGACATATCAACATACAGAAACAGACATTTCTTCTTTTAATGTCTCCTGGGGGTTACATTCTTGTCCAGGGATAGAGAGACAATCAATAAAGACAATAAGTAGGTAGAGCACATTGCATGTCAGCTAGTGATCAGTGGAATGGAATAAAATAAAATTTAGTGGAAGGTTTTCAATATGAGTCCCTGGAGGAAAGGTACAGGAGCCGCGTTCTTATACAAAACAGAAAGATTAAAGCAGACCTTTCTAAAGCAAGCGATCTAGGAAAATACTTTAAAAGAGGGAAAAGAGTCAATTGTGTGTCTGGGAAAAGAACATTTAACCCAGAGGGGAAAACAGCTGGAAGAAAGAAACAAATGTCAAACGTAACAGGGGCAATGAAGGGACATTAGGGAGGCTAAGGTGAGAGCGGGCCAGGGGTGAATGGAGGTGTAAGTAATTACCACCTTGAAGACCATCAACGTCATTTTGCTCTGACACTGAGTGAAGGGTAAGCCTTTCCCGTGTTGGAGCACAGAAGCAACACAATCGAGCTACCTTTAAAAATGATCTCTCTGACTCTGTGAAAAATAAACTGCAATAAAGTCATGTACAAAAGTAGAGGGACTGGTCAGGAACCTCCTTCGCTGACTTTTGCTGATGCCTTTTTCTTTTCTCTAAATTGAGATGCTTGAAAGGCCGGGGTCAGTCACTGCTCTTCCCTTTGACGTCACTGCAGCTCTTGGGATTTCATCCATGGCATTTTGTTGTGGTTGGTAAGTGTGGTTGAGTTGCTTTCTAACACAGTCACTCCTTGTGCCAGGCTTCGTACTGTTGCTGGTAGGTGGTGTCCAGTCGGTTCTGATGCACGCAGACCCTCTGCATGACAGAATGAAACACTGCTGTGCCAACCCCACAACTGCTGTGATTGAGACCATAGCTGCAGTCACTGTGTCAATCCACGTCATTGAGTGTGTTCTTTTTCCTTGACCCTCAACTTTACCCTGCACGATGCCCTTTTCCCAGAATTGCTCTCTTTTAATAACAGGTCTGAAGTAAGTGAGAAGTAACATTATTCTTATATCTAAGGAGATTTCTGGCTGTACTTCTTTGGATTCAGATTTATTAAGTTTATAGTACTTTTATTATTTTTCATCAACACCATGATTTTTAATGTGTCCAAATTAATTTCTATCAATAAGGTCTTATTTTACAACTATTAATCCTTTCAATTGGTTTCCAAAGTTTACCTTCCAATTACCAGTAATTGTCTGTATTGTATGATTGATCAATTTTATACTGGAGAAGTTGGAAAAATTCTTCAATTGTTTTATAAATAACCTTACCGGTTGGATCATAAATTTAAATAATAATTCAACTAACTGGATTTCTTTGTAGTAATGTAGACATCATCAATCTTAAAGATATAAGTTGAACTGTTCTTTCTGACAATTAATGCAATGCCATTGCTCCTGAATTTCTCGTTAATGGTATAAAAAACACACATTTGAGTGTCTGAATCAATGTAGTCAATAATACCTGTTCATTTCAACTAATTATTGCCTAGGATATAATTTTCATGTGTTTCATTTCATTTTTGACTATACAGAATTTTCTATATTTACCAGTATACTACATGCGTCTCATTTTTCAATTATGAATGGATGTTTCCAGCAGTCTCTCTTCATTTTCAATTATGCTGCATCAGCAAATGAAGGTGGTGGAAGCTTTCCTCCATCCACTTCACTGCTTTGAGGAGGCAGCTCTTTGCTAGTTGCATTTTGAATGCTTTTCAGCTGGACAAGCTCATCTCAAGTTGTATATGGTAAAATGCGCTGCTCCTATAAGAGTTTTAAGTGATCAATCTCTCAGAAGTAAAGAGTCTATTTCTCCCTCCTAGTTTGGTCTTGGTTGGAAAGGTCCACTGACACCATTGTCTGTGGGTGGCTGCTGTCACTGGAGGGACTAGTGGCAACGTTCCCATTATCGTAGCAGTGCTCAAACCACCAGTGGAACAAGCTAGCGGACTAGTGTGACAGAGGAGACCATCCCTATAGCGGTTTGCAGGCTGTAATCTTTTTGAGAGCAAGTCGGCGAGTCTATTTTTTGGTCTGTTTGGGACAGTTAGGCGGGTCCAAACTTTGGGTTTGTAGTTAGGTGCTTACAAACTGTGCCAATTCTCATAAATGTCATCAATTGTCCATCAGTTCCCAAATTCATCATTTAACTTGAGATCTCACTCTCACACTAGAATGACACATACACTACTACATTCTGGGAATCCACACTTGCTCTTTAATAACAATTAAAAACTCAGACCCTATTTTTCCTCCTCTTTTAATTGATCATAATTCTTCTTTTCAATGAACAGGAAATGAATGGTGATCCAGGGGGCTGCGGCTCTTGTGACTGACATAAACCGAGCACTTGTATGTAGTGGGTTCAAGAAAGACACGTGTGGGTCTTGATTGCTGAGAGATTGAATCAGTGTAGAGTCTGGTAGGGGTCTCCCAGCTCAGTGCCTGCTCTCCATAAGACTCTTCCTTCTCAAACTCCGGCTTGAGTGGACACGGAATAGAGCGGGTTTCGGTGGCATCGTCTTTATGGCACTCAGCTCAAGGATTCTAACATCTTTTTTTCTTGGGAAATAAAACCACTGAAAAATTTCAAAAACCTTTTAAAAGGAAGATGCTTAACCAAGGAAAAGCAAACACCAAAGCAGCATCATGATCAAGACAGCTTTCCTGTCTACCATGTTAATCTTGCTGTTATAACAAGATACAAACCAAACGGGCAGAAGGTGGAGTAAAATACCAGAGTGTGTCTCACTGTCTGGATTCAATGACTCTGTTTGACATCTTATTTATCTCTTTTATTTCCACCGGCAATGTTATTTTCATAACTGCTAATGGATCTTATTAATCAGAGGCCATGATTTAAAGAGTTAAGGTCAATTCCTTCTTTGTGTGAATCTATGTGATGAATTCAATCTTGAAAGTCAGAGATATGCCTGTAGACATAGTCCAAATATGAAAGATTTGTGGTATTTTACATGTATGTAAATATGAAATGCTAATCTATATATATATATCTGTATATCTATCTCTATCTATATATCTATATAATGAAACTCACTGCCATTGCACTAATTCTGAGTCAAATCAACCCTATAAAGCATTTCCAAAACTGTAAGTCCTTTTATTCTTGAAGAAAAATGAAATCACAGTTTTATTGACATGGAATGCACATATCAAACAATTCAATGATTTCAGCTCATTAAAAAGGGTGTGCAATCATTGTCGCAATCAATTTGAGAATTTTTAATTCAATCTTATATTTGTTGATATTATTTACCAATTCCCCTTGCTATATCCCTAAGAAACTATCAATCCAGTTTTGTCTCTATAGGCTTACCTATTCTGTATTACATATAAATAAGAAACTGCAAAAATGTTTTAACCCCAGCAACATCAAAATTAAGCGGAGAAGTTCTCAATCAAAATGAAGAAAAAGAAACACAAAATAATAAAAATCAGAACAAATTTAAAATGAAACAAAAGGGAGAACAGATGCTAAGGTGTTATATATTAAACTAGCTGTATTTGTGTTGATCCGTTTCCCCATGCAGTCCACTGGAGAGCACAGACATTCCTAACCCTGCTCAAGGTCAAGGTCTGAGGAGGTCCTGGAGGCCTAATCCACTAGAAGTCTCTAGAGAGCAACTGGCTTTACAGTTTTTTCCTGGAGCTGGTGGGTTTGAATTGTTGACCTTGCAGTGAGAGAACCACCAGGACTCACTCACTCACCTTCCTTCCTTTCTATCTATCATCTATCTATCAAAAAATATACAGAATATCTCATAACATATCAATGAAAGAATAATAGAATCTTTTAGAATAAAACGTGTGGTTTTAAGAAAATGATTAAATCAATATTTAAATATTTCTGGAATTTTGACATGTGTTTCAGAGAATGAAGCTGTCAGGTACAAGTCATGCTACCATGTGATATGCTTCTCTCAATCACTGAAGGGAGTGGCATAATGCTCTGGGTGGTTAAGCTTGATTTATAACATACCTACAGGACACAATACAACTGCCCCATTGGGATTCCAATGCTGTCATCTTTATGGACGCAGACTACCCTCTAATGCTCCTTTGGGGAGGCTGGTGGGTTTTAATTACCCATCATCTGGTCAGTAGACACTGTCTTTAACTACTGTGCCACGAGGGGTTCTTAACCTGACCCTTTACTCACAAAGACAGATTCCTAGCTCTCAAATGAATTCTGACTCACAGTGACAGACCTAGCTCTTAGGAAAGCCTAGAATGGCCTCTGGGAGTTTCTGAGATATTTAAATCTCAGGGATCAGAGACCTTCTTCTCCTATGGAGGAATTGGTGGGTTTGAACTGCTGACCTTGTGGTTAGCAGCTCAATGTGTAGCCCATGTTTTCCTGAAGTTTATGTCATCATCTTAAAATCACAAGCCCCAGCATCATTCTAATATAACAAACAAGCAGCAAGATCAATTTTACTACAATCCCCAAATGCCAAGAATGTTTACTTTTCCTTTGACAGCTTAAAAATTGCAATGTAAAACTGAAATCCTATCCCTGCAATGAAGGTTGGATAGTGAAGTTTTAGAAAGAAATGAGAAATTTCGCAGCTGGCTGCATTTGAATCTTGTAGAAAAGACGCTCTCACCACAAAAGGTGGTGCCCTCGATGTGTTAAGCAGGCTGTCCGTTTAACCCGGAGGTCTATTCAAACAGTTCCATTGAATTGTAAGTTGTCACATGCCATCTAAAAACATTAGAGCAGTCCTGGTAGCAGCAAAAAATCCTGTGCAAGAATCAAGTGTGTTTGTTCAGCCCAAAACATAAGCCCCAACTAAGAAGTTGAAGATGGACTTCAGGTTTAAAAAGGGTAAATTCTTAAATTAGTTTCTCCCTGTACTGGTTCCATCGACAAGACCTTAGGTCCATAGACAGTGAGTGGTCTTCAATGTGCGGTTCCTAGACTAGCAAGACAATCTCCACCTGAAACCTTAGTAGAAAAACAAATTCTTGAATCTTTTCCCAGACCTACTGAATCAGAAGCTCCAGACGACATGCTTAGCAATTCTGAATTTTGGCAAAGCTGCCCAGTGTTTATGATTCAACTAAAGCTTAAGAACTATTTCTGAGAGTCATTGTTTTTGAAGAGGCATTATGAATGCCACATCCATTTTCATAACAGTAATAAAATTTGCAAATTGCTGTAATCACTATTATTGAGTGGTTGCCAATTTTCTAGAAAGGACTTTTTTTTTGGTATAATTGCTAAAATAATGACCCAGCTACAAAGTTAATACTAGTGAATCTGATATTAATTTGATCATGGAGGTCATTAATATCCTTAAGGAGGAGAAGGACAGATAAAGTAGAGATAATTGCAATGTTGTTGAAAATAAGAAGACAAAAAACAGAAGATGAATATCACCTTCAGAAATGTCATCTTTGCTTCATCACAAGAGACAAGGTAGATTATTAATCTATTTATTCAGTAATGACATTATTTTAAACTGGGGCTTATATTTAAAACTAGCACTCTAAATAGTTGGGGAAATCTACAACATGTACTGTTGTGTCAGCATAAAAATTAAACATCGTATACTCCTAAACCTCTCTGTGTAGGACTACCACAAATTCCTTCCTTAATCACCATGGGAAGCAACTCAGTTGTGGAGCTAGGCAGAACATGATGGGGCTCAGTCCTCTGTGTGACTTTGAAATATGAATGCACCTTGTTGAGCTCCCGTTTGTTTTTCTGTAAATCAAGGTGGTGAAGCACAGTTGCATGGTGATGTGATTCCATGGTGAGAACTAAAGTACTCCCGTAGAAGTCTCCTTATGGATATTCTGGATGTCCCATTATAATTAGCACTAATTGTGTCAGTCTGGGTACATTAGAGAAATCCACAGAAACTCATATGTGTAAGAGAGAGTTTTATGTAAGCGTAAATGCACATCAAGAAAACATCCCAACCCAGTGCTGCCCAAGCCCACAAGTCCGTCCGACATTAACCCATATATCCGACACCAATCCACAAAGTCCTCCTCCATCTCACAAAACAGATGCAATGATGCCGACAGCAGAAGGAAAGCTGAGTCAGTGAACGTGTAAGCATCTCAGCACTGGCAGGGGTCTCTTCATGGCTGCTCCAGCACCCAGGGCTGCATCGGGGTAGGTCCATGTGGCTTCTCCTCAGGGATGTCTTGCAGGAAGTGAGCCTTGCCAGCTGAAGCAGGAACTGGCTAAGGCAGCTGCACCCTGGTCCGACCATCAGAAAGCAAGAGACCCAAGAATTAGAAAGGCAAGGCTCACCGAACAATTTATCTCTCTGTACTTCAATTAACCCCACGTGTTTATCGGTCAGGTTGGCATAATAAACTAACTACGTCACTAATTTTCAATTCACCTACTTTATGCATCCCTATTAACCACTCAGAATGCTGGAGGTAGAGTTGGTACACATTGGACTTTAACCAGAAGTTTGGAGTCACCAGCTGCTCTGTAGAAGAAAGACATGAATTTCTAGTCCTGTAAAAGCTACCGTCTCAGAAACTCGCAGAACCAGTTCTCCTTGATCCAATAAGGTCATTAAGACTTCTAATAGACTTATTTTATTGGCATATGGTTCACATAACGTATAATTCAATAGTTAAATCATATTAAGAATGGTTGCATAATCATTGCCACAATCAATTTTAGAACGTTTTCTTTTTTTTTGTTCTCATTGTTGTATACCTTTCATTTGCCCCCAACTTTTCCTGCATTGCCCCTAGGTAATTTTCAATCCAGGTACATACTCTCTAGGTTTACATATCCTGGATTTCATATTCTGAAGGAACATAGAAAACCTAACAAGGACCAAATTAAAGAGGAAAATGTCAACTGAAAAAAAAAAAGCATAACATATTAAAAAGTGGAACAAATACAAAATACAAAAGGGGTCAAATGGGAGATCAAAGGACAAATTGTTACATTCTAGCCTATGTCTCCCTAATTTATATTACAATGTTTCCCATCTGACATCACTGCGATTCATATCTCTGGATTCTAGCCAGAGGCTTAATCCTCCAGGATACCCGGCAAGTGGATTTGGGGCTTCCACTGCCATCTATAGTCTTCTGAAAATTGAATGCTCAGAATTTCAGCTCTGATACCATTCCCTCCTTTGGATTTGGATTTTAATATTTATAATCCTTGTATTTTCACCTTCCTTTGATGCTTCTTGGATCTTTCAGTGATTTGCCCATAGAATTTTTCAGCTTTGAAACTGAACCTTGACTTTTTCTTTAGCTCTTTCACATTAACTTCATGTTGAGTGTGTACTTCTTCTTTAGTCTACGTTTTTACATGTCTCATTATCATATTTGCTCTGTCATCTGAAGCTGCCCTTAGAAACATTCTGATCAGCTCTTTGACTACATCATGTTGTTTCCTCTTACCTTAGTGATTCTATGAATAAGAACAAGTGTCTGAGTCTCTTCTGACATTCAATTGGGTTTTTTTTCCTCTTGTTTCCTTTTTAGATTTAAATTATTTATTTATTTTTTTTGCTGCCTTCATGTCTGATGTTCTTGATGTCATTCCAGAACTCATAAGTTCTTTTGGCAGTGTGCAATACATCCAGTCTGTTCTTGAAGTTCAGGTGAGAGAGACTGAAGGAACGATTTGGGTTCTCATGGACATGTTCGAATTTCCTCTGCTTCAACTTGAAGTATTTGCATGTGAACAATTGATGGTCTGTTTCGCCCTAAGCTCCTGGCATGGCTTTAACTACTGATATTGAGCTTCTCTATCACTTCTTCTTATGAATGTCAGTTTTATTTCTGTGAATTCCATCTAGAGAAGTCCATATTGTATAATGGGTATTTGTGTTGTTGAACAAAGGTATTTGTGACGAAGACATCCTTGGCCTTGCAAAATTCTATCAGAGAATTCCCAGCTTTGTTTCTATAACTGAGTCCATATTTTCCAACTACAGATTTTTCCTCTTTGTTTCCATCTTTTAGAGTCAATTTTACAGTTGCCAATAATAATCAATGCCTTTTGATTGCTTGTTTGATGAATTTTCAACCAGAGACATTCATAAAATTCTTCAATTTCTTCATCACTAGCTTGAGTAGCTGGCATACAACTTGACATAATAGTTGTGTTGACTGGGTTTTCTTGTTTAAAGACAAATAATTTCCTACCACAGACAGAATTGTACTTCCAGAGAGATGTGAATGTGACATGTATGTGACAACATTCCTCTTGATCTGTCATTCCTAGGATAGTAAATCATACGATTTTTGGATTCAAAATTCCCGATACCATTCATTTCAGCTCTCTCATGTCTAGGATCTTATTACCAATTTTTCACTTCATTTTTGATGACTTCCAATTTTCCTAGATTCATACATACTGCATTCCAAATTTCAATTATTATTTCATGTTTACCCATATTCCCATTTTATCAGTGCTACTATTATAAAATTAAATTAAGGAGATGGCTTTAAGGAACAGAAATACTTTGTAATACTTTGAAAAGCTACTATCCAAATCAGGATTTCCCTTTAAGGTTTCTTTTGTCATTGCACGTATTCCTAGAAGATCACTGGTTTGTAGAACATTTCTCATACTATGTGTCACACTCTTTTATAACCACTTGGATGGGATTAGATTTAGGAACCACCTAACTCCCTAGGTAAAAAATATATTTAACAAATAAACATGTCGTATTAAGTTCATAATGATCTTACATCTTACTAATGACAATAATCTTTTCCCCTAAATATTATTTCTCAAGTAAATAGTAAATGCTCACTATAGCACTGCATTAGGGAAATCTGCGTATGACATCTTTCCCATGTTGAAAAGCAGAGGTTACTTTGAGGAGTTAGGTGCACCTGTTGTAGGCCATGGTATTTTTAATTGCCTGATACCCATGTGGAAGTTGAACAGTGAATAAGGAAGACCAAGGAATACTAATGAGTATTTGAATTAGTCTACTGCTGAAGAATTTTTAAGGTACCATGAACTACCAAAAGAACAAATAAATATGTCTTGATAAAAAGCAGAAAAGGAAATAGCCAGAATGCTCTTAGCAGCAAGATTAATGCCTCTCAAGAACTTTGCACAGGCTTCCAAAATAAATCAGTTTCTGATGCAGGACACACACTTGCTAAAGGAGAGGGTCCGTGAAAAAGCAGACCTTCAGCAAAATGGATGGACATAGGGGCTGCCACAATGCACTCCGACACACGCATTCTGATGTGGTGCAGGGCTGGGTGGTGGCTGCATATTTGGGGAGGATAGACTAGAAACATAAAAGATATTTGTTGTTGTTGCTACGAACAGTCGACCCACTTCTGACTCATAGGAACCCTATGCATACAAGAAAGGAATACTTCTCAGTCCTGCACCATACACACAAACACACACACACACACACACACACAAACCCAAACAGAAACTCCAATAAGCGTCATCATGATAAATGGAGAAAATATTGAAGTCGTCATAGATTTAATTTTACATGGATCCATAATCAACGTTCATGAGAGTAGCAGTTACAGAATCAAACAATGTATTGCCTTGGACACGTCTGCCTCTGTAAAGCATTAACTGTGTCATCAAAAGCATGGAAGACCTGCAGCAAGATCGATTGACACAGTGTTTGCAGCAACCGATGAATGCACAAGGATGACTACGAGGAGAGCACAAGAGTGAGCAGGGTTTCCTTCTGTAGACTCTGTTGGACACCGGGCTGCTGAGTCAAGAATCAATTGGGTGGCACTTGTGTTAGTCTGAGGTCTTTAGAGAAGAAAACCATGTAACACGTCTGTGCGCAAGTACATTTGTTGTTGTTGGATACTATGGAGTTGGCTTTGAACCTTAGTGACCCTATGCACAACTGTGCCAGCATAATGAAACACTGCATGGTCCTGTGCCATCTCTTTTTTTTCTTATAACGAGAAAAGGAATATTTTATTATCTGGACTTATTAAAGTTACATAAATGCATAAATCATGATCCTCTTTAAAAGCTCAAAAAGACCAAAAATAAGTGAGCACAGAGAAACTCAATTGAAAAAAGTACTGAGTGAGAGAGTGTAAATGTTATGTGAAATCAAAGACTGAATCACTGCAGCCTATCGATGCTAACATGAGGGTAGCTAAGATGTTTGGTCTTGAATGTCAGTCTAAGGCACAGTGTCAGCCATAACAGGTCATAGAAAGTATAATCATAATTCCTAACAGCAAAAATAAGTTATTTTGTGAATATTGTATTCTCCAATGAAAGAAGAAAGCAAATCAAGGAAAATATGTTGGATAATCTTATCAATTAGACTACTTTTAGGGATGTTTTTCAAGGAAGCCAAAGTAAACACTGATAAAACTTACACAGCACAAGCTAAATGTTCCTTATTCAACTGGCGCCCTCTTACCACAACCGAACAAGATACTTAGATATCAAGACTAATATGAGTAACAATTACTATTTCACAATAGCCATGATGTGCTTCATTTTCTGACACAATTGGCAACTTGACCAATAAGAACACGTGGGATTATTAAGGTCACAGTTTGATTGGAGGGCAAGGAGATAAATGGCTCAGAAAGTTCTCCCTATCTCTCTTGTTCTCTGGTGATTGGACCAGTGTGCTGCTGCCTTAGAAAGTTCTCTGCCTCAACTTATGACATACAGTACCTGTGGGACACCCAACCCATAGATTGTGTTGCTAGAGCTTGAGGTTCCTTTGAGACCTGCTTCACCATGGTGCTGGTGTATACATTGCTTGAGCTTGGGACTATTGGATCCTACCATCTGGCTGACTGTTGGTGACCCACCCTGCTATTTGCTGCCTCTAGCCGGACTGCCTGCATTGTCCTACAGAAGACTCAGCTGTCTGCTTCCTTGATCTTGAACTGAGCAGCCCTCATGAATTGTGAGTTGAAGGACTTCCAGTATATTAACTATTTCATGGAAGTGAGTTGAAGTGAGCCCTCTACACCACTGTGTGGACTAATTAATTGTTATATTCCTTATTTCTTCAATATATATATCACCAGGACACTTATGATTTTATATACATGTATAAAATCATAAATGTACTGTTTTTTTTTCTCTAGAGAACCTGGTCTAACACACTATGTTTATATCTATTCACTTCTCTTTGTGGAGGCCCTTCTTTCATGACCTGCTGATCTAGCGTCTGACTGCAGATGGATTGGGGAGATGCTGGTGGGGTGCTGTCCATTTTTTCTGGGGGTGATGTTGAAGCTTCGCCTTCAATTTCTGATTCTAACCCTTGACTGCTTTTTCTTGTGGTGAAAGCACACTCAGTTTTTCAGAAGCATTAGCTTGCCACAAGTGAATGTTCACTTCACCAGACCTACACATAATAACCTTGTTGTCAGAAGGCCATTCACACAGTGGACATGCTGCATCCCCTTTGTGTGATACGCTGTCCTACTTCAACTTTTGTCCACAGGAAAGATTCAGATAGACTTGCCAAAGCTCATAAACACAAACTTCTTCCCAGTGAGAGAGCTATCCACATCAAGCACTGCACACACATGACCCATATGCACCATCACAGGAATGTCCATTGTCCACATATCAAAAATATCATCTTCATCGCTGCAGTAAAAACAAAAGCTTTTATAGAGTTCCAACAGATTGTATTTGTATGCATATCTAAGATAATCTTTTTCAGAGGAATAGATTGCCTCATATTATGTATTACTATATGTCTGTCAGAAGCACAACTTCCCAAAAGAAATATCTCAATTGTGCTCAATTTAACACTACTTACGCTTTCAAGTCCTCAGGTAATTTAACATATAAGGCTGGTTCTTTGCTCATCCCAAATATCCATTTGCTCTCCACATGTGGCCCAAAACGCTCCTTTCCATTGGTAGTCAATACCAGCATCTACTGTCTTTTCTTAATATTTTATAAAGTGGCTTTTCCTCTTCTCCATAGCCCTGGTCCATTCATTTTCCACTATTTCACAGTTTTGTCACCACCAACAGTAAAATAAGAAGACCCATAAAAGTGAGTGCATATGCCTCATATGAAACCTTCATATGTTTGTGTTTTAATGATACTTTTTCATTCAGTCAAAATCCAGAGTCTAAACGTGTTATCACATACCCAAGAAAGGACAATATCCAGTTCCTTTAAATGCTACCCCAAACAATTGACTCGGTGATAAAATTTAAATCTCTTATGTATTCTCAAGGGACCTCAAAAGGATGTAAGGCAGGCTCACAGGTTCTTGGCACTCTCTCTATGTCCAACTTAGCCTCACGGACTCAGTTGTCCAGATTTAGGCTCAGCATCTTCACCTTCATCATGGTGACTCCTTCTCTTTAATTTCCAAAAGCCTTTCCTCGCCAGTCCCTTGCCCTATGCCATCTCACAACTCTTCCTATGCCTGAGCCTATTAATGCAGGCATAGTGGCAACTCATCTCCTTGAGGGCCACTGATCTCTCCTGACAATATGTCTAAAGTATGCAAGAAGATTACTATTGCCGTCCCTGACTGTAAGGAGCACACTGCTCTTATTTTTTCCAAGTGAGATGACATTTGTCCTTTTAGCAGTCCATGGGATTTTCCATATTTTTTTACAGGATCACAATTCAGATTCATCAATTTTTCTATGGTCTTTCTTATTAAATGTCCGATGTTGACATGTATAAGATGCAAGGGGAATATCATGACTTGGCTCAGACACAACTTAGACCTCAAAATAACATGCTTGCTCTCCCATACTCTGTAAAGAGGTCCTATGAAGAGTTTTGCTACTTTTTTTGTTCTCTTGACTGCTGCTTCCATGCGTATGGATTGTGGATCCAAGCAAGACAAAATATTTGCCAACTTCACACTTTTCTCCATGTATCAAAATTTCACCTTGGTCCAGTTGTGAGGATTTTGTTCTGGTGTACATTGAGTTGCAATCCATACTAAAGGCAACAATCCTTGCTTTTCATCAACAAGTGCTTCAAGTCTTTAGCACCCCCAGCAAGCAAAGTTGTGTCATCTATATAGCACAGGTTGTCAGTAAGCTTTCCTCCAATCCTGAAGCCACATTCTTCTTCATGTAAGCCTGTTTCTCTGAGGATTTTCTCAGCGTATAGATTGAACAAGTATGGTGAGAGTGCACCTTCCCCAACTTAGAAGCATGCAACAATCCCTTGTTTCTTTCCCACAAGTGCCCCTTGATCCATGCACAAGTTCTGCTTGAGCATCATAGAGTTTCTGGAATCCTTATTCTTCCCAAGGTTATCCAAGGTTTTCCATGGCCCTCACAACTGAATACCATTGCATAGTCAATGAACCACATGTAAACATCTTTCTGGTACTCTCTGCTCTAGTCAAGACCAATCAACAGATGTAAATGATCCAAATACATCATCAGTGATGTCCTTTGGTGAAGCCCTATTCTGATGTAGCTGGAACTTCTGGCATTCCTTGTCAATGTAATGCTGTAACCGCTGTTGGATGATGTAAGTAAAAAGTTGCTTGCATGTGATATCAATGATATCCTTCTACAGTTTGAACCTTCTGTAGGGCCACCTTTCTTTGGAACGGGCACACATATGGATCTCTTCCAGTCAGTTAGCCAAGTAGCTCTCTTCTGAATTTACTGGTAATGTAGAATATCACGCGTCCATACTATTCTTCCTCGCAAAGTGCTTGAGGGGATGCATCACCTCCTTGCTTCTAAGAAGCAGGCTGGTTGTACATTTTTCACAACCACTATCTGTCATTTTGTAGTACTGTGGTGGCTTTTGTGCTCCTCTGATGAGATACTCAGTGCCTCTGGTATTTGAACTGCCAGCAGGGTTAGCCAAAGTGAATCGGTTTCAGCAAAGCTTCCAGCATACAGACTGCCCATGAAGATGAACTCAGGCCCCCATTTCGGAGGAAAATCCATGGAAATCTTATGCATTGTTCTAATCAGATTTAGATACTGAAAGCCTAAACAAAGGCAGCAAAACAATTTCAGGGAATCTGCTGGAAAGGGCAGGGGGTGGCCCTCAGGCCCTGGGGACTTGAAATATGACTGAAGTGCTGATTTCTAGGAGATGAGTCAACCATGGATTCATGGCTATTTTGAATCAGGAAATTATATAATTTACTAACACTGGAATAACATGACCAAGAAATATCATACCATTCATTGTCAAAAAGAACATTGCAGAATCAATCATGAAGTATGATCCTTTCTGTGACATAATTTAATCTATGAAAATTCAAGAAAATAATATCAATAAAATATTATTAAAATTTATGCAACAACCACAAAAGCTAGTAATGAAGAAATTGAAGAATTCTCCCAAAGTCTTCTATCAGAAATGGATGTAACATGCATTCACGATGCATTGATAATTCTCAGCAATTGAAATATAAAATTAGGAATTGAGGATGAACGAGTAGTTGGAAAACATGGACATGGTGATAGAAATGATGCTGGAGACTTCATGATAGGACTTTGCAACACCAAACACTCGCTCATAGCAAAGACCTGTTTTCTACAGTCCACACTAACTTCCCCAGGTGAAGTGCACAGAAGTTAAATTGACATTATCCATGGGAAACCACCATGGAGAAGCTCAATATCAGCTTCTAATACAAGACAGGGGCTTACAGTGGAAGAGATAATTAATTGCTCATCTATAAATTCAGGATGAAGCTGAAGAAAACTAAAGCAAGTGCACAGGAGCCAACATGCCACACTGAGCTTATTCCATCTGGATTCGGAGATTGGCTCAAGAACAAATTTGGTGCATCGAGCACCAGTGACAGAGACGTGATGAGCCGTGGGAGGACATCAAGACCATCATTCCTGAAGAAAGCCAAAGGTTAGAAAAGAGAGAGGAAAGAGAGGAAAGTTCGGAGTGAATGTCCACAGACTCTGATACCTACTCCTCAGGGCGGAGAAGCTGAAGGATGAAGTCCAGGGCGAGGAGAAAATGTCCAAGGCTGCAGAAGACAAAGCCGCACAGTTATCCTGAAATGTGTGAGAGCTGTGGGTCAGAAAGCTAAGAGGGAAGAACTTGGTCAGCATATCTGAAATGAAATGAACCCAAAATACATGCAAGCCTTGCATTGCAATTTTGAAAGTTTCTAGGGCAAAACTCCACGAATGGTGTCCTTGATGTCCCACAATTCATTTGGCTTTTTGTCATTAGCGTTCAAGGCATGAAATCTATTTTTACATTATTATATCTAAATTCAGATGGTATATGCTAAAGCTGAACTTTGGCTTTAGTGAATTTATTTCAATTTCTTTATGTTCAACTTGAACTTGCATATAAACAACTGATAGCCTATTCTATAATCAGTCTCTGGCTTTTTTCTGAGTGATCATATTAGGCTTCTTAATCTTATTTCCACTGTTATAAATATTTGCCTCACAGACTAAATTCTTAAGTAAACCTTAGTTGTAAAGTACATTGTTTTCTAGTTCTCACATTTACATTGTTTGGGTAAAGCTATATATCAACTAGTGCTTTATGAAGGAAAGAAAAGGTGACAATATTATTGGTTATCTTTATCTTATAATTCTTTTCTGAAGGTAGCTTTAGAAATAAAGCGCATTGGCAAATCTCATTTTGTGATAAATTTCCTTTAGTATATATAAGCAATATTAATCAATTTATTTAACCATACTGAAATTAAAAATTAAATACTATACTCAAAAAACTTCATATAGTAAGTAATTTTGCCAATTACATTTCTTACCATTTTTTCAATCTTGATCTGTAATTTATCTACATAGTGATATTACTACACACCCATACACATACCTCTAAATTACATGAGAGTTTCCAAAGTTCAAAATAGCTTAGACCTGACCTAAAAATATTATTATCTTACTAAATTTAAAACTCAAATAAATTAAACAGTCTTTTAATATAATTTACATTTGAGTATCATAAAACATTTACCTATATGAAAGCACAATTGAAGTCAAATTAAAAATGTTTATCATTACAAATTAGAATATGAATATGTATACTGACATCTACATTGTTATTTCAATAAAAACAAACAAAATATAGACAAGAACTACAAAAGGATAGTGATAATTTTATTTGATATTTTGTTCTCATATATAATATTAGTGAAGAATTGTATGTTGAACATTGAATTTTTACTTATATTTCTTATGAACAACAATACACATGAATTTTTATGTTATTTTAAATTTTCACCATGATCAATCTACATGATAAACAGACATCAATAATTAATTAGAATTCCACTGGAAAAATATATCCTTTCGCCAAATGAAAATGATAGAAAAAATAATCCAAAAATATAATTCTCCACACAGTAGTGTTTGGGTGACAAAGCAAAAGAGTGATGACTAAAACAGTATTTTGCACTGAATCAGCAACAAATTACACAGGTGTGATTATATTTGACATGCAATTAACTATTGGTGCATCTATTCATCAAGTGATGTACATATTACAAAATCACTGGCAGCTCTTAACATGTATGCATTCAAGTTTATTAAATGAAAATTCTAAGTACTCATTAATATATGAGATATATATTTTAGAGAATATTATACAACATAGTAAGCTTTTACAATAGTGATAAACATTCTACCAGTGAACATATTTTTATGTATAATAATGAAATTACAAAAGGCTGAAAATATTCCCCTGAGTGTGTTTATGTGATCTATCATCACGAAGGTCACAATGGACAAGGAAACACAGTGAGAAAGAGTAGGTATGGAAGGCAACAGACCAATCATGAACTTTATAGTTAAAGCAACATCAAGTGATCTTTAAAAGATCTGCTTTGTCAGAATTAGAATCAATATGTTTTTAATGTCTCCAGTTATCCAGTCTCATGTATTCTTACATTTATATCAATAAGTGTCTTTGCCACCCAAGAATATATTTGCAATTGATTGTTCGGAAAAAGGTTGAAGAATTACTTTTGTAAAGGAAATATTCATTTATAGAGTATATAAAATGCTTGATGATGTCTTTCAGAAAGATATTTTATATAACCTGAATAAGTTAGCTATTTATCAAGATGGCAACGATATACCATGTACTGTTATTTATTGAAATTCATATAGATGATGAAAATTTAAGTGTGATTCTAAAACATTTTCTTTTATTGTAGATGATTATTGCACAGTAATTCCATAGCTGTTAGTATTTCTTAAATTCAGAATTATTGAAGAAGGCTGAACTCATAGATGACCTTTGTTTTATTCTTGCAAAATGAATTGAATAAACATTTATTGAGTGCTTATGATGCTCTAGGCTGTGTTCTGCTTTTACATGGATTCTTTGTTTAAATTCTTCTTTGAATCTTCACAAATACATTAGGAACTAATAACTGAAACTGGATTTAGATTTAGATAACATGCTTAAAGACGGGTTTCTGAAAAGTGCAGTGCTATATAGTGCCTTCCTCGAGGACTTGCTCCACCGACTCCTGAGCTGGGAACGCAGAGGGCTACACCAGCCATAAAGTACAGCTGGTTGAGGAGATGTTTGGAGCATATCCTCACCCTCTATTTTGTTTCCATAGAATTTGTTCTTTCTTTATGTGATTAAAAGATAGATAAATAACTTTTTAACTCAAATAACAAAATATAACAATACAATCACTATGAGTGAGAAATACTAATCATTCTAGTATGTTTACTATTTGGCAGTCCCATGTTGTGTAGTATCTGCTTTTTGAACTCTCAGGCTGAAGATATTCAGAGTTCACTGTGGGTCCCAGCGCAGATCTTCATCTCATTTCTCATCTCACTTCAGAGCCTCTGGGTCAGCTGCACAGAAGGAAGGAGATCATACACCATCAGAGGGGGTAACGGAAAAAAAAAACAAGCTTTTTTTTTCAAACCTATGTGTTTAATTTTTTTGGTTATTTTTACAAAACAACCTATCACCTTCAAAGTACTCTCCATTGCACCTAAAACAATTGTCAAATCTGTGATTCCATTCTTAGAAACATTTTTTAAACTCATCTGTTTGGATGGCTGACAGCATCTCCCTCTTTTTTGTGTGTGCCCCTCTTCTATGGCAGCAAATTGCTGTTCTTTCATGTCCCTCTTTATTCATGGAAACAAACAATAATGTCAAGGAAACAGGTCAGATAAATAAGGTATGTGGGACTAGAGAGGCATGCTGGTTTCTTTGCCAAAAACTGACACACTGAGATGGCTGCAGGAGTAGGTGTATTGTTGTGGCAGCAAACCCAGTCCTTCCTCTGCCACAAATCAGGCTTTTGTTGTTGTTGTTACACCATGTTACACAATCTTTTCATAATCTCTAAATAGAAAGTTTGATTAACCATTTGACCTGGTGGAACACACTCCAAGCACACTATAAGTCACCATTTTCATCTGTTTGGGAAGTTGACAGACATCCAGAATGAGGTTTGTCATCAATTGATATTTCACCCCTTTTGAAATGAGAAAATCACTTGTACACTTTAGTTTTTCTCGCAGCGTCGTCTTTGTAAGCCGTGTTCAACATCATAACAGTTTCTGTGGCATTTTCCCTGAGTAGGAAACAACATTTCACAGCCACACATTGTTCTCTTAAATTGGCCATAAAAAAAATGAGGTTCAAAGAAAACTGCTTTTATGAAAAAATTCACTGTGACCAGAGAACTTTCTTAGGTGATGTCACTGGGTGCACTAACTCGGAGTGAGGTGCTTGATGCTTGCCCAGGGAGAAAAATGCATCCTATCAAAGCTCCACTCTGCCCAGCACAATTCTGAGGTTTTTCAGTGCAATCTCCTCATACAGCTGTTTCTGGTAATGCTTGAATAAAATTTGAATAACCTGTTTGCCTCATAATAAATGTATGGAAATATATGGTATGACATGGCTATCTGATGACTAGAAATACATCAACAGTCATATTTTTGTTAGTTTCCTATTATTATTATTTGATATCATTTTCACCATTCTGTCCATTTGATGGACTAAGTAGATTGTGTGTTACTGTGATGCTAGAACCTATACAGCAGACATGTCAACTGTCACCAGGTTCAGACATGGTGGACAGAATTCAGTATAGCTTACAGGCTAAGAACATACAAGAACACCAATGAGGCAATGTACTTCTGCAGAATTATCCACTCTAGCCTTATGAATAACAGAACACTGCCTAATACAATGGCAAAAGATAAGCCTATCAGTTGAAAGATGGGACAAAATAGCTAAAAGGTGTAATTACTAATAGGAACTTTGATTTATGAAATTTGAATCTAGCATTATTGAAAGTTGTCAGATATTAAATGGAATATATAAAAATCAACATTCTTGGCATTAGTGATCTTAACTAGACTGATATTGGCCATTTTGAATAAGAAAATCATGTGGTTTACTATGCTGTAAATGAAATAATCAAGAGAAATAGCATTGCATACATATTTAAAAAGACATTTCAAGATCTATAGTTCAATAACGTGCTGTCTATGATAGGAGTGACTCCAGGGAAATCCAATCAATACAACTACCATTCTGTTTAATGGACCAACCACCAAAGCTAGTGATGAAGGAATTGAGGAATTCTATGAATGGCTTCAGTTGGAAATTTATAAACGTGTAATCAAAATGCATTGATAATTACTGACCGTTGGAATAAAAAAAATGAGAGCAAGGAAGTAGGAACAATGGTTGGAAAATAGCTGTGTTAGACTAGGTTGTCTAGAGAAACACACCCATCTATGTATAAGACCCTCATATAAGTATGAGAAAGAGCTTTTCATCATTAAGTAATTGAATATCAGGAAGGCATTCCTGCTCATACTAACTGAAGTCATTGAGTCCATTACTAGTCCCCAAATCCTTCTTCACACTCACATAGCTGCATGGAGGTGATGCAGAATGGTGGGCTCAGAAGAGGAAGTGTACAGCTGGTGGACACGGTGAGGTACATCCAAAGTGAATGCAAACATTGCAGGGTGCTTGCAGTCTCAGGATTGGTATAAGAGTCCGAGCAAACAAATGTCAAAGTTAAAGAAAAAAAGCTTCCCAGTTTCCCTTTTTATAAAAAAGCTACACCCTCAAGGAGGCATCATCAGACTGTGACCTGATTGGCAGGTTGGTCTCCACCCTTACACTTTTATACAAATGCAACTTTACATAAAATCATCTGACCACCATAATAGTCTTGGTGATAGAAACAAAGTTGGAGATTACATGATAGAATTTTGCAAAAACAATGACTTGTTCATAGCAATGACCTTTTTTTTTTCAACAACACAAAAGTCAACTGTGCACATGGATTTTGTCACACTGAACACACAGAAATCAAATTGAATGCATCTGTGGGCAGAGGGAGTGGAGAAGCTCAGTATCAGTAGCTAAAATGAGGTCAGGAGCTGACTGTCAGACAGACCATAAATTGTTCATATATAAGTTCAGGTTGAAGCTGAAGAAAATCAAACAAGTCCGCGAGATCCAAAATAAGACCTTGAATTTATCCCGCTTAAACTTCAAGAACATCTGATGCATTAAATACTAATGACAAAAAACCTTACAAGCTGTGGGATGACATCAAGAATATCATTCATGAAGAACACAAAGACAATTAAAAGACAGGAAAGAAGGAAAAGATAAAAGTGGATGTCAAAAGACACTCTGAAACTGGGTCAACATGTGGAGTTCTTAAGAGACATGGAGTAAATGATGAAGGTAAGGAGCTGAACAGAACGTTTCAAAGGGCAGTTCCAGAAGACAGAGGAAAATTTAATAATGACATGTGCAGAGACCTAGAATAAAAAAAAAGTAGAAGAAAGAACTTATTCAACGTATCTTTGACTGAAATAAGTGAAAACTACTAATCTTGAGTTTCAGTATTAAAAGCTTCTATGGGAAAAATATGGAATAATGCAGTAACCATCAGAGGAGATGGAAAAATACACAAAATCACTGTTCCAAAAAGAACTATATTGTATTCAACCTTTTTAGCAGGTAGCATATTAGCAGGAACCAAATTACTTAGAGTCTGAAGGAAGAACTTCAAACTACACTGAAAGCATTAGCCAAAATCACGATGCCGAGAATTGATGGCATACGAATTGAAATGTTTCAAAAGCTGACAAATAATTGAAAGCACTTTTTAACCTATGCTAGGATATTTGGAAGAGAGATTCTTGGCCAACTGATTGGAAGACATCCATATTTGCATCCATTTCAAAGACAGGTTGTTCCTCAGAAGGCTCAAATTATTAACAAAATCATGAATACCATATGCAAGTAAAATTTTGCTAAAGATCATCCAACAATGTTTGCATGAATATATCGACAGGGAGCTTCATGGACCAAGGGATAACACTTGCTGATATCAGATAGATCTTGGCTGAAAGTAGTGAATACCAACCAGAAAGGTGTTTGCTTGCATTTTAGTAAGTATGCCAAGTCATTCTACTGTGTGAACCATAATAAACTATGATCAGGCTTGAGATGAATGAGAATCACAGAACACTACATTGTGTCCTACAGAATCTGTACATGCGTCAAGAGTCAGTGTGTGAACAGAACAAGTGCATAGATCCTGCTTGGTTTGAAATCAGGATGAGGTTGCCACCGGGTTGCATCCTCTCACTCTATTTCTTCAATATGCGTACTGAGCATATAATCAGAGAAGCTGCTTTATTTGAAGAAGAATGTGGCATTAGGATTGGAGTAAGGCTTATGAACAACCTGAGTTATTCAGGTGACACAACCTTGTTGGTGCAAGTTAGGAGGACTTGACACATATCCTGATGAAGATCAAGGATTGCAGCCCCAGGTTAGAACTCAATTTAATGAACACCAAAATTCTCACAATGAAACCAGTAGGTAACATCAGGCGAAAAAAATGAAGTTGTCAAGGATTTGGGGTCACTTGGATCCACAGTCAGTGCTCATGGAAGCAGCTGTCAAGAGATTACATGATACCTTGCATTGGGTAAATCTGCTACACAGGACCTCTTTAAAGGGTTAAAAAGCACGGATGTTACTTTGAATTCTAAGGTGTGCCTGACCCAAGTCATGGTGTTTTCAATAGCTCATATGCATATGAAAGCAGGAACTTGAATTAGAAAAGACACAGAAGAATAGATTCATTTGAATTATGGTACTGGCCAAGAATATTGAATGTAGCATGGACAGTAAATTGAAGGACAAACAAATATGTCTTGACAGAAGTACAGCTAGTCACTCCTTAGAGGCATGGATAGCAAGACTCGGTCTTATATTTTGCACACCGCATCAGGAGAGACCAGTCCCTTGAGAAGGGCCTCTTGTTTGATAAACGCGAGAGGCAGTGAAAAAGAGGGACACCTTCAACAAGATAGATTGACAGAGTGGCTGCATCGATGGGATCAAATATTTGTGAGGATGGCACAGGGCAGTGTTTCCTTTTGTTGTCCATAGGGTTGATATGATTCAGACCTCACTGGAAAGCACCTAACTACAACATAAACAGCCAGAAGAATGAACATATTTATATTTGAAAAAATAGAATTAGAATACTTTTTAGAAGTTAAGGTCTTGAGACTTCATTTTATGTATCTTGAACATGTTATTATATGGGACCAGCTTCAGATGCTGGGGACAACAGTGGGCGCACATATTATAGCTATTTTGAGGGTTACTCCAGACAAACTAGTGTTTGTTCTAGCATATATAGAACAATACTATGATTCTGAACCAATTTATTAATACCTACCATGTATACTCGAGTATGAGCCGACCCAAATATCAGCCGAGACACCTAATGTTACCACAAAAACTGCATTAAAATGTACTGATAAAACTTGGCTTATTCACCGGTCTATACAGTATTAACAAGGAAAAATATATGTCTAATAATTCTTTTGTTATTGTGTACACATGTTAAACATATCTATTATATTGTATAATGAAATGTGTGAAGATCTAGCCTTAAAAAACCAAAAGGAAAGAACACACTCAGCATAACTTAAGCTGAAAGAACACAACAAAACTTCTTCAAACCTCCAAATGCAATTTTAAGGGGTTCTATGAGCAAAATATTGATGTATGCAAAATAGTTTTTTTAACATTTTATTAGGGGCTCACACAACTCTTATCACAATCCATACATATACATACATCAATTGTATAAAGCACATCTGTACATATAGTTTTAAAATGGAATAATTCACAGGTGGTTGTACGAAAAAGCACTAAAGGACAGTCCACCATCTCAGGAGGTAGCATGTGGGCAACAACCAATGGTGCTGAAGAAAGGGATTCAAGCTGCGCTGAAATAATTAGCTAAAATCAAAGTGCCAGAAATGGATGGAATACCAGTTCAAATATTTCAACAAGTAAATGAAACACTGGAAGTACACATTTGTCTATGCCAAGAAATTTAAAAGACCGTTACCTGGCCAATTGACTGAAACACATCCGTATATGTGCCCATTCCAAAGAAAGGCACCCCAACAGAATGCTCCAACTGTAGCAATATTATTGACATCACTAGCAAGTACAATTTTGCTAAAGCTCATACATTAAGGATTTATGAACTGCCAGAAGTTCAGACAGGAATCAGAAGAGGATGTGGGTCAAGTCACATCAATGCTGATGTCAGATGGATTTTGACTGAAAGCTGAAAGTACCAGAAAGATGTTTACTTGTGTTTTACTGACAATCCCAAGGAACTTAACTGTTTGGATGGATAACTTCCCAAGCGATGCTTAACCTTGAGAAGACTCAGAATTCCAGGACATTTCATTGTGCTCATGCAGAACTTGTATGTGGATCAAGGGACAGTTATGGGAAAGAACAAGGATTAAAATGGATTAAAATCAAGAAAGATGGCTATAAATTGTATCTTCTCACCATACTTATTGAATCTGTATGCTGAGCAAATCATGAGACAAACTGGATTATATGAAAGAAATGTGGCATCGGAAATGGAGGAAGGCTTATTAACCATCTGGCTTACATAGATGACGCAGCCGGCTTGCTGAAAGTGAGGAGGACTTGACGCACTTGCTGGTGAGGATAAAAGATTATAGCCTTTTGATTAGATTACAACTCAATATTAAAGAGACCCAAATATTTCACTGAACCAATTGATAACATCATGATAAATTAAGAAAAAGTTGAAGTTGTTAAGGATTTTGTTTTTCTTGGATCTACAATCACTGCTAAAGGGAAGCAGCTGTCAAGACATCACAAGAGGAGTTGTATTCAGTAAATCAACTGTAGAAGGCCTCTCAAAGAGTATTGAAAAGCAAGGATGTTCATTTGAAGGCTCAGATGTGCCTGATGTTAGCCATGTGCTAACAGCGGTCTCATGTGCTTGTGAAAACTGGACATTGAATAAAGACTCTCACAATTTAAACTTTCATACTATTCCCTCCTTGGGTTTTGGATTATATAATTTATACTATTTGGATCACAGATGCTGTTTCCATGTGGACTTAGTTGACATCTCATTTAGATGGCTGCTTATTTGGACATAAGCCATTAAGACCTCAGGTGCTATTCTGTCAGATAGCCGGGCACCATCTAATTTCTTCATCACCTTTTGCTTTAGCACCCATACCTTATGAATTTCCTTCATGAGGGAGACTATCATGCAGGGCCCTGTCTGTGCAACTTTTCTTAATGTGCCAGTCAAATTGTTAACAAATAAACAAGTGCATCAGGACTTTAAAATACTCTGTAGAATTATATGAGTTAATATTTCTATATAAAGCATTAAGAGACATTAATTGAAACACACAAGAATCACAGAATAATTAAGGTTATGCCAAACTATTTGCTCATTACCTCAATATTATTTTCAAAGCTGATTATTTTTTTATCAATCACTCTCTAAAAAGATTTCATTGAAAGACTGAAAATCCCTGAATGAATCCCTTCACATTTATTTTCCTGCTTTGACTCTGATTCATGGTACACGGCAGGTTAATGATACATGCCAAATATCTTGTTTTCAGCTCTTTAAAGAATCCTCTCATTTTTTCTAGGTTAGATGCTTAATCTTTTTCTATATTTACTGTGCTGAACCAATGTCTTTACAGCAGTCATATCTGTAATTCAGCTAGTGGCCTTTGATCTTGCATTCCTTACAGATCGCTAGTCAATGAGGCAATGAAAAGCTAAAGTTTAATTTAAGTAGAATTAATACAATACAAATGGCAACAATTACCAGAGGAAAATATAATGTAAAATATAGAAACTTACAATAATATCTCAAAAGTATAATAATATATAATTTACCAAGTTTGTAGATAGTTTAAATTTTAATTAACATCACCTTAAGGTGGCATTAGGTTTCTTCTTCCCACTTTTCAAGATATGCCTCCCTCCAGTTATTTTTCAAACACCTTCAGCCCCACAAATATTCAATCTTTTAGCAATTGGCTACACTGGATCATAGAAGTCACTAGTACAACATTTCAGATTTACACTCACAAGCCAACAGATGATTGAGACCTAACAGCTTCCATTATGTTACAGTTGGAAGAACATGCCAGTTGTCACGTCGTATCTGCAGATCTAAACTTTATCTTCCTCTGCAGGATATGTCACATACTATACAAAGAATGGTGCTAACTGAATCAGTAGAAGAAATTAGAGAATTAATAAATGTTAGTTATCAAAACTTTCCCATGAACTTGTTTGATTTTTTTAGAATATCTTTATTTTTAATGGAAACTGGAATTCTTCTTTTCCAAGTATTACTTCAAAATTTATTAGATAAGTTTTATAATTATTTTTTAATATGTAATTGTTTCTCTGTTTGGTACTTCTGATATTTTCTTTCTTTTTCATACTATTTTCATTATTATTGATTATATTTTCCCTTTTTGGTTTTATCCTTGAATTATTTCTTGGAACAATTTAAATAAATTAAATAAAAATAAATTATAATAAAAATAAATTAAATAAAAAACCATTAGTCATATAGAAATATTCCTGGAGTTCTATTACCTCAAGGTTTTCCAGAGAGATCAGCTTATATTTCAAGCATATTTAATTGGTAGCTGCCTAACACAAAAGAAAAACAGCACTTGCCCTGTAGGTCCCTGAAATGGTTATTTTTCTGCTGGTAATTCCATAAATTAAACTAAGTCCTTTGTTGCTCTTTCTGGAATCTCTTTTTGCTCTGCCAAGGGACACTAACAACCTGTTGTGCCTGAATGATGGGAACGCATATCAGTCTACTGACCTTCCTACTGTTGGCCGTCATCATCTCCTAAGGTAGGTCTTGCATGTGAATGGTGGTGCTGGAGAAGAACATTGAAAGTGCCAGGAACTGCTAAAAGGAAAAAAAAAATCTTTATTGGAAAAACTAAGGCCAGGATGGCAAGACTTTGTCTTACATTCTTTGGACCTACTGTCAGGGGAGACAGGTCCCTGGAGAAGGGCACCATGTGGATAGGAAGAGAAAATGAGGAAGGCCCTCAGTGAGAGGGAGTGACGCGGTGGCTACCTCAATGGACTCAGGCATAAGAATAATCATGAGGATGACATAGGACAGTTCAGTGTTTTGTTGTGTTGTGCACAGGGTCGCTCAGGTCAGAGCCAACTCAATGAGCCCTAACAACAACAATGTAAGTTTCTGATACCATGGCCTCTCCTATGAATGGCAATAATTCGTGCCCACCATGCAGTAAATCTAAACTCTTTCAACCATTGCAAAATGTGACTGCAGGATATTTTATTTTCCAGCTGTCATCTCTTTCCCGATGTGTACTTACACGAAGCTTACAGTGACTTCTGCATGTGTGTATTGAACTTGGTTGCCATGCCATTTAGCATCTTGAAACATACATGTCCATCAAAATAAGAAGAGATTTAAAGAAACTTGCTATGTGTTTGAAGAAAGGAAAATTGGAAAGAACTATATTTCTACTAAAAGTGATCCTTTGTGCAACAGGAAAGAGATATTTCTGAGAGTTCATTAACCTCATGCTTTTCCAGAGGGAATTTTTAGTTTATAGCGTATTTAGTTTGTAACTACCTAACGTAAAGTCCGGCACCTAGCCATCCTTACAATAATTACTCTGTATTAGTCCATTGGTGAGCGCCTGTGTCAATCCATTTTGTTGAAGCTCTTTCTCTTTTTCATGGCTTTGTTATTTGTCTAAGAATGTCCTTTTTGAGGGAAGGAACCCTCCTGATAAAATGTCCAAAGTGAGCAAACTGAAGTCTTGCTCTCCTTGCTGCGGAGGAACATTCTGCTGTACTTCTTCCAAGACAGATTTGTTAAGTCTTCTGCTTGTCCATAGTATATTCAATATTCTTCCCCAACACCGTAATTTAAGTGCATCAGTTCTTCTACCTTCTTTACTAAGTTTCCTGCTTTTGTAGGCCTATGAGGATATTGGATCTACCATGTTTCTATATGTAAGACCATAATACCTTGGTAAGATACTAGATATATATATATAATCTCACTTATATATATTTTTTAAATTAGTGTCCAACAAGTTATTAGATAGAGAATATAAACAGATATGAAAATTAATATGAAATCTTGTACTTATAACCCCAAAAAGAGAAAATAAATGTTAAAAATTTGATTATGATAATTTTGCATAATACTGATTATGAAAATTTAGCATAACACTTAAACTTTATAGTGATTCATTGTACACTCACATATGCTGCATGCATGCATACCTAAGTTGATTGTTAGTTATTTTTAGAGGAGAGGTGACTAACATTCTATTATTGTGGGCCACTTGAAAAATGATAATTATATATTATTTTTATTACAAAACTGGATTATAATTTGAAGAATCACTGACCATGTCATCTCAGGAATATGAAGAAGTAAAACAAAGTATAGCGCTTTGCAGGGAAGATGTCAGCACAACCTCTGTGTCTTCACCGTTCTATGCCTCATATCAGGGGGCAAAGCACATTCAGAAAGGATGAAACATGCCTTTAAAGTTTCTATCTCAAATGCATGAGGAAGAAAATCATTTCTCTACCATAAAATTTTTGCTTAGTTATTCACAGTATAGTACCTTCAAAGACCATCCTGGAAAAAATAGTGAATAATTTATGTCAAAAGTAAAACCGAGGGTGTAATTCTATATATATACAGGGAGAGTGAAACAGAGCACATAGAACCCAGACAACAGATCAAAGTGTTGAGAAAAAGAACCATAATAAACTGAAGTTTACATGCACATGATAGCTAGGTCATAAAATACCCAAAAGATGATTCTATGTATAAGCATATGCTAGCTTCAAAGTTTTGAAATACACACACACATGCATGGATAATAGTCCTTTTATGACATAGTGGCCCGATGATGAATAAGAGCTACCTTACTTCTCAAATATTTAATTTTTACTGTTTTCATGCTTACCACATTATGCTTCTGAAAAATAAAAGAGAAGCAACAGTTTCTTTCTTAAAATGACAAAACACTATTTTTTTAAAATTCCTAATGCAGTGTTTTCTAGCGACGCTACAGTTCGTTTCTTGCCTACTTTCTACCGTAAGTCTTTACTTATTTTTATGTTTTTTCCTTTTTTCCCCCACAATGTTTTTATACAGAAAATAAATCAATATAAAGATCTACTTTCATCAGGCTAAGCGTCGATGGGAGCTGCTCTGCAGGTAAGAACCCTGGCTCTTCAAGGCAAAATATCAGGTTGATTTCTCTATGATAATTTTCACAAATAAAATGTGGAAACATACAATCAAATAAAGTTGTTACTGTATTAATAATATATGTCAACATAAAAGCATTATAGCATATCCAGGGAAGGATTACAGTGTTTAAATTAGAAAGTTATTTCATTTGTACTTCTACAATTAAAAATCATATGGCATAAAAACTCAAAAGTTATGTGACTGCTTTGAATCTCTGTATTCTTACATACTAAAGCAATATAAGAATTTCTCTTAACTACCTTCAAAGTCAGGTTTTAAGATCAAATTAGATTTTGTATATAGGGTTATACTAAATTAGTACCATACCTAGTTTATTGAGATTTCCGCAACTGCTATTAATCACTACCACACCATTATAAGAAATGACATTGCTCATACTATTTCTACTGCTATTAATGGTACTAATAAATGAAGGCATATTTTCATGCATCCCTGTGTATGCCCTAATCTCTGTTGGCTGTAATTGTTAAATTTGATTGAATTGGTTCTGACTAATATGACCCTAAGCACAACAGAAAGAAACACTGCCCAATCTTACACCATCTGCATATGTATTGGAATATTTCAGCTACAGTCACAGGTACTGGGTCAATCCATTTGACTGTAGGTCTTTCCCTTACCAGGCATGTTGGCCATTTCCAAAGACTGGTATTTCCTGATAATGTGTCCGAATCATGTGAGTGGAGACTTCATTGTACCTGCCTAAAGGAAGTGCTCTGACTGCACTTCTTCCAAAATTATTTTCGTGTTCTTCTGGTAGTCCCTGTTCACTAAAATATTCTTCATCAAGACTGCAATTCAAATCATCAGTTCTTTTCAGTGGCCCTTATTTATTGTGGGCTTATCACATGCATATGAGGCAATTAAGAATACCACGACTGGGGTTCGGTGACTTTATTCTTCAAAGAGACCTCTGTGTTCTACAACATCCTATGAAACATTGTGCAGCAAATTTGGCCACTGCAATAGATTTTAAAAAAATCATTTTATTAGGGGCTCATACAACTCTTATCACAATCCATACATACATCAATTGTGTAAAGTACATTTGTAAATTCATTGCCCTCATCATCCTCAAAACATTTGCTCTCCACCCAAGCCTTTGGCATCAGGTCTTCATTTTTTCCCCTTCCTCCCTAACCCCCCCATGAATCCGTGATAATTTATACATTATTATTTTGTCATATTTTGCTCTGTCCCATGTCTCCCTTCACCCACTTTTCTGTTGTCTGTCCCTCAGGGAGGAGGTCACATGTAGATCCTTGAAATTGGTTCCCCTTTTCCAACCCATCCTCCTTATGCTCTCCCAGTATCACCATTCACTCCACTGGTCCTAAGGGGATCATCCACCCTGGATTCCCTGTGCTTCCAGTTCCCATCTGTACCGGTGTATACCTGCTGGTCTAGCCAGACTTGCAAGATAGGATTCAGATCATGACACTGCAATAGATTTCATTTATTTTTTTCCTTTAAATAACTTCTATATTCTTGGACATAATGAATTTTCAACTTACCAACCTTAACCCTCAAAATAACGTGCACATAGTTCTCTGATATGAAGTTAATAGAGCCTTAAAAGTCCCAGGCACGCAGGCAGACATTCTGCACATGATGAGAATTGCCCTCGCACTCAGAGCTAAACATGGCTATTGAATAGATTCCTTGTGTTTTATATACACATATGTATATTTTTATTAATTAGGAGTTAATACATATATAATTCCATAGTTCAATCATGTCAAGCAATATTGCACAAGTGCTATGCAATCAGTTTCCAAACATTCTGTTTTCTTCCAGGACTCCTTGACATCATCTCCTCTTTTCTGCCCCCACCCCAACATCACCACCACCCTTGTACCCCATGTTGGACCTGATCTGATTTTCAACATTTTCTGTATGTATTGTTTTGAGTTTTCTTAGTTCATATTAGAGTGTATCTCAGAGGTGTTTTGTCATCAAAGGTCACCATATTGAAGTTGTGTTATATGTTTTTCAGCCTATGAAATCCAAGATTAATGGAGCTTTAGAGACAGCGAGTAGAATATGGTACAGTGATTTTATTTTGTGATTGCTGCTTCTGCAAACATTAATTATGAATCAAAGAAAATAATCAAAATGCTTGATAGCTTACATGTTTTCTCCATTTAGGACCTTGTTCTCTATTTGTCCAATTATGAAGACTTTTGTAGTTTTCTATTGATTTTTAATTCATAGTAATCCAAAATTGTGGTCTTGATTTGCATAAGCAAGGGCTTCAATCTCGTGTAGCTTTGAGCAAGCCAGCCAGTGTCATGGGCATCTAGCAGATTATTAATAAGCCTCCCTGGAAGCCTATCACTGTGCTCCTCGGCACATATTTCTGTTTCTTAGAGTATTTGTTCTGCACGCAGAGTGACTAGGTCTGATGAGCGGACACAGCCCTGAAGCAGCACAACATGCCTAATGTTAAATCATGCCGTAGTTCATTCTTTCATTTGACAAACTTCATCTTGGTTCTTGTACAAGTTGCAAGTAAACATAATGAAAAGTGCTCTGGAATTACAATACTTTGAGATACTATCCATAGTTTGTTATGCACCTAACATGTCAATATCTTTATGTAGTCAGGAAACATAAATAGCCAACCATTTTTCTGGTGTTCATTGATTTAAACCAAGAACAGTGTAGTGTCTGCAATGTTATTATATCATGACATGTCCTTTTCTGAATAAAGTTTGAGTTCTTGGAAATGCTCTATTGGTGGATTGTGTTAACCAATTTTGAATTATCTTCAGCAAGAATTTACTAGCATGTGGCAGTAATGACATTGTTTGATGGTGTGTGCACTGTTGGGTCAATGTCTTTGGAAAGAGCACTAGCATGGATCTCTTCAATTAGATTGGATAGAGAGTTGTCTTTCAATTTCCTGAAATATATGAATGAGTGTTTCCATTGCTTTATAAGTTTGTTGAAAGATGTCTGAGAGCCCTGTCCTTCCTTGGTCTTCCTGCTTCAACCCCATCGTTGCTTGATCATTTGCTACCTCTTTTCATGGTTACATGTTGACTTTTGGGACAGTGACTGTGTGCATTCCTTCCCTCTTCTTTTGAGCCTTCCTCTATCTTTGCATCTTTTATCCATGGGATCCTTCAATATTTCTACACTAGGCTTGGATATCTCTCCCATTCATTTGTCTTGATTTATACTACATGTGCTATATTTTGGTTTTCTACCTCCAAGTGTTTGCTCATTTCATATATACTTTATTTCTTCAAGCTGCCTTTTGACATTTTCTGTTCAACTCTTTTATCTCACTATTTTCTCCATTTGATTTAACTACTCTACATTTCGGAGCAGGTTAAAGAGTCTGTTCTGACATCCACTTTAATCTTTTCTTTCTTTTTAATGACCTTTTGCTTTCTTCTTACATGATGGTCTTGATGTCATGTTATAATTCATCTGGGATACTGTCATTAGTGTTTAATTCATCAGATCTGTTTTAGAGATACTATCTAAACATAGTCAAAGTTGCATTTTGTCTTTCATGGAATGTATTTTCATTTTATTCTGCTTCAGTCTGAACTTGCAAAGGAACAATTGATGGTCTATCCCACAATCAGCTAGTGGCCTTGTTTTGACGGTTGATATTGAACTTCTCCACCATTCCTTCCTACTGATATACTCATTTTGATTCCTGTGTATTCCATCTAATGGAGTCCACTTGAATAATAGTTAGGTATGTTGTTGAAAAATATATTTCCAATGAAATTATTTTTTCTTGCAAAATACATTGTTTTTCTTGCAAAATTCTATTGTGTCATCTCCAATTTAATTTCTGTTCCCAGGTAATTTCCACCTCCCCCCACTATTATTAACAACGTCCTGATTTTTCTCAACTGAATCAATTCAATCACCATAATGATGAATGTATTTTGATTAAATATTAAATAAATTTCAAACTGAAGTAGTAGAAATTTCCATTTCTATATCTTTGATTTAGTGGTTATGCATACATTTGAATAATATTTATATTAACTGGACTTCTTTGTAGGTATATAAATAGTAGCTTAACCTGTATAGCTGTATACTTCAAGATGTATCTTGAAATGTTAGTTTATTTTTTTTACAACAAATGCAATGCCATTCTTTTTGGATTTTTCATTTCATGCATAGTGAACTAGATCACTTCACACTCAGAATGGTCAACACTCACCCACACCAGCTCACTAATGACAACTGCATTGATCTTTTTGCATTCCGTTTCATTTCTGATGACTTCCAGTTTTATTAGAATCATTCTTCATTCATTCCACTTTCTGATTATTAATGTGTTTTTTTTCTCATTTTGAGTTATTCCCCATCGGCAGCAAACAGTCTCACTCCGTTCATATTATTACAGTCAATTCTACTTCGAGGAGGCTGCTCTTCCCCAATTATATTTTGATGACCTTTCACCGTGAGTGACTCCCATTCTGGAGCTACATCTGATAATGTTCTGCTGCTATTCAGAAGCTTTCCGTGGAAAAATCTTTCCAGAATGAATAACGTATTCCTCCTCCATGGTCTTTTCTCAGTTCAAATGCTCGGCTTCAATCTGGTCAGTACGGTCAACGTGTTGGTCCTTGAAATAATACCAGTAGCATGCTTTCCAGCATCACAAAAATATGCAAGCCACCAGAATATAAGAAACTGACGGATTACCCAGTAGGTTTCAAACTGACACCACAGTATGACAAACACCACCAAAGTGTGACAAACTGACACTCAGCAGGTGTCACACCAACGCATTTGAACCGATTCAATTCTATTTAGTTCAAATATGCATCCTCAATCACTTTAAAGAATCTCCTTCCTACTCCATCTTATGATAATGGCATCAATGGTTTTTCTAAAGCACTGGCTACACTTCTCTATATTGTATCAAGACATACATTCTAAAGACAAAGAAGCACAGGACCATTGATAGGTCTGTACTTTGAGTTTAAATTCTAAAGCTATCTTTATAAATGATGAGAGAAAAATTTAAATTTCATGGTCTCTATTTCCTATCTATTAACTAAAGATGATATGCTCTATTTCATTTTTTTTCATGTACACGTTTACTCATTAACTCATTAATATTAGCTTGGAGAGACCAAGCTATGTATTTATATATAATTATTTTATTTATATATTTAATATTAGAAGAAAAGCACATAAGGATAGAAACTATATTCTATATATGTTTCAGTTTTCTTATTCTCCCTTCTTGTAGTCTTATACAGTATAAGTAGGCAATAAACAATAATTGTTCAAGAGATTATACAAGAACCCGTTAGGTTACAAAATCCCTTACTATGAAACGCCCCCATAAAACCTTTTTATGTTCAAAATTCAAAATTCATCATGGTTCATGATAACAAATGGGTTCAATTTGTGATATTCATCAAGGCATTACCATTATTACTATTATATTCAAGATGTTTTAGTGTATCTGGATGTGCTTCTTCAATGTTTTCATATAGAGAAATAAATGTACATGATAAACCATAATAAGACAAACTTTGGATTAAATGGAACTAGGTCTGAACAGTACCTAACTCTTCTGACTCAGGGACAAACACGAGTGAAAGACAGACAGAAGAATGGATCTCCTCTCATTTATTACCTGGAGACTCCCAGCATATTCTAAATGAATCCATTTGGGACTTTTCTTCTTTTAGATTCACATTAAAGCACATTGTGGATGAAAAAGTAACTGGCTGAGAGAATAAATAGTAGAATGCAAATGGATCATAGTCCAAGGAAATGAGCGACATTTTAGGGAACAAATCTCCAAGACAGAGAGATAGCAAAGAGATTGATGCAATGGAGAATAGTGGTTCAGAGAAGTTTTATGTTTCATTAAATAAGCCATTTACAGAAAAACTGATTTTCTTAGAATCTGTCATTTGAGATGTTCTTTGAAGATGGGAAGAAATGTCCATGATGCAATAATATTTTCCAGAAAGGGAACACAGAGGGCAAAGGCACTACAGATAGAACGATATTACCACTGAAAGAATGTCAGCCTGATTTAAGGAGAGTGAATTTAAGTAGAGATTACAATGAAGAAGCCACGGTGGCAGAGATTTCATAGGGACATAAGCAATGGTGGTTATAGATGAATTCTATAGCCTGCTACTGACTTGCAAGAGCCAATTGTGCATATTATCTTCTAACTTCACATTCAGTAAAGTAACATTGATTGCTTGAAATTAAGCATGGTAAGCCAATTTGCATCATTAAATCTGTACAGGTTCACTCACTAACCACCATTAATTCTGATGCCTAGCAATTCTATAGGGCAAGTTATAACTGGCCCTGCAGGTTGCCAAGACTGTCAATATTTCTGGGAGTGGAAAGCCTTGATTTTTTCCTGAAGCAGCTGGTGGTTTCAAATTGCTGACCCTGAAGTTAGCAACCCAATATGTAACCACTACACCAGCAGCCTCTTATGGCAAAGACTCTCCGTCACTAATTGCCCTCTCCTCCCCACAATGGCTTTGCCAGAAACTATTGGAAAAATCCCAGAAGGAATAAAAAACTTTTTAAGTAAGTTACCAGTTTCTAGATCTTCTTGATCTTCATCAACATTTTAAGTAAATTATTAATATTTTTACGAAGGCAAAATAGTATAGGTCTCTATGCTAAATTAAGGCAGAATATTTTGGAAATAGGTCATTTGTGTGCTTCTTCTTACAATCCTTCCTGTTTGAGAATATTCATCCCAACAATAATAGATGCAGGAAAATTTGGGGCTGAGTGTAAGACAGGGAAATACGTTTCTGTCACCACATCCTCCCTGTTGGTGAGACAGGACCACTTTCAGTAAATGTCTTGGGGATAGCATATCTGACCTCCTAAGTCTTCCCTGTAAACTCGAGACAAGAGTCAGACAAGCCCCATAGCCCACCCACCTTTCCATTTATCCGTTGTCTCCACCAATCATTCTTCCGGTGCCACTCTGTCTCTATACTGGATGTGCTAATTCATGGTGATGGTCACAAAAGGCTTCATTTGGGACAGTAAGGACAGAGCCATTTCCTTCTCTGCCAGCAGCAAAGTCTCTTTCCAGTTGTTAGTTTTACAACCACAGAGTCCCTTGACCTTTACTTCCATGGGCCAGAAAGGCAGCCTTCATGCACTCTGCCCCACAGCTCCATCATCTTGGACAGATAAGGAGAAGGTGCCCATTGTTTGGGAGGAGCACCCCATGCCACACGGACTGTGAAGGAGGTACAGGTCCCAAAGGACCAAAACCCTTCAGAGAGGTCTTACACATGCTTTTCCAGGATCCTTTGTAATTCTTCCTTCTCTGCTGCTGCTTCAAAGATGCCTCATCCTCACAGTGAATGGTCTCATAACAGAAACAGAGGAATCCCCTCTGTGAGTGTGATTCCTATCCTATTTGCTCAGTTTCACTCAATAACTTTGTAGGAGTTACAGAGAATAGGGTAGAAGAGGTGCCTTAACAAATTTCACTCCACCACAGTATTATATTGATGTTGCATAGATAAGACATTTCTAGACACAGTATACAAGTAAAACAGTGATAATATAATGTAGGTAGAGGAATGCACATCCACTCTCTCTTCAGAAACATTTACAAACAGGTCACCAGAGACTTAGAAGGGGGAAAGAAAAAGTCATAATGCCTTTTTGTTCCACTCAAATTTATCACAGGTGAAAACTTTCCAGTATTATCTATATTGGTATCAGTTTATTTACTTAACCAAATTTGGAAAAGATACATAGCACTTTAAACTGAATGCAAGTTTGACAATGTCTGTCATTTGCTCACTCACTGTCAATCAGTCAATATGTACTCATAGTGCCCTCGGCAGGTCTTCGAGACTGTCCGTGTTTATTGGAGTACGACGCCCAGACTTTCTTCCATTGAGCTGATGGTGGTTTTGAACTGCCGACCATTCGATTGCAGTCCAGCATCTAAGGACTGTACCACTTAGATGTGTATTCTTTGATACTTTATAAACTCTATTTCACTTGAATTTTATCATATGAAATATATATATAAATATATGTAATATATATCCATTTAACTGATGTATAATTATATATTATTATACATAGATATATACATTAATAAATCTACATCCAGATATATATATACATGTGAATATACACATCTTTGTATACATACACATTACCATATTATTACCCCCAGTATGCATATAAATTACCATACTATGCAGGAGGTTATATTTTTCAAACTTTCATAGCATTAAAAAAAAAAAAGACTCTCAGATGTTTTGAAATGCACTTCAGTTAAATTGCTGGGTAAGAAAAAATTTGAAGCAAAGATTGGCCAATATTTAAGGGTAGATATTTTAGACTATAATATCCTCTCCATTTTTTTGTTTTTATATATATATATATCCTCAAAAATGAAACTCACTGCCACCAAATTGATTCCAACGCATAACAACCATACAGGGCAGCATAGAACTAGCCTTGTGGGTTTCCAAAACTTTAACTGTTTACGGGGACAGAGAGAGATCTTTGCCTTTTTCCCATGGCGTGGCCTGTAGTTTCAAACTGCCGACCTTGAGTTTAATGCCCAAGGTATAACCACTCGACCACCAAGGCCCTAGTGTGTGTATAATAGGCAAACAATAAAGAGTGGATTTTATTATTATTAGAGCCATCAGTCAAAATTCATATACAAATGAATTTTTGAGGCAACCCAAATATCAAATATAAAAGTTCAATATTTAATGTAAAAATGGCACCTAACAACACCAAACAATATTCAACCAACCAACCAAACACATTCACAAAAAGCCAGGCAGAGAAGCTGTTGACACTAGAGTTGTTTTGGTGCACTTCTTTTCTTTACTGCGTCTCAGAACTTGTGAAGGAACTTAAGCGTCGAGGAAGAGACAGTGCAGGTACAGATGAGAATCTGCCAAAGACAGGCCACCATTTTCTCCGTGGTATCAGCCTCCAGCCTATTCTGCTTCCATGTCCATTTTTATTAGGATATTTAATACTGTACATGGTCTGGGACTGGGTGCCTGACGGAGTTTACCTCCTGAAAGTGCGCTGTGCAAGATTTGATAGACTCTCCTTTAGGCTATTTAATGAATATCTAACATCTTATTTGGGGATTTACTTCCTTTGACAGTAAATCCCATCTGGAGGTTTGCCAAATATATTTGGCTAGATTAATCAAGTCCATTTAAAAAATTGATAACCCTAAGGACTGTTTTATATTTCCATTATTAAATAAGAATCTAAACATTTCTGTGTATGTGCTTGTTTGCATGTATTCTTTCTGCATACTACAAAATTTTCAAGATTTTGTTCACATGGAGTTAATTGATGACCTTCAATGTTATAGCTTCTGTGCACCAGGCAACGGGTCCACCTAGAAATGTAAAGTTTTCCTGGCGCTTTTTAGTTCAGGTATAGAAGTTCTGCACCTTCTCCTAGTACCCGTTAAACTAATTAAGTGGACAGAATATAATGATAATGAACAACCTTCTTTTTTGGATAGGTCTCAGTTGATAACTTACCGGCTTCGTGTCACCTTTGCACATTCCACAGACCTACTTATTGGTGAGCCACTAGCTTCAGACTAGTCTAATAAAGACCCTAATATAGGTGCTTGGAAAGGTCACAGCTCTTTCCTGCACAGGGAAGAAATCTGATCCCACTGTGCAAACTGCTCTTCTATAACTCACAAATAAAGCTGTGTTCCTAGCCCGTTTCAAGAATAAATCTTTCCATCCAAGCTGTATATGAAAACAAGAGACTTGGAACAAAGAAAGTAAACAGTATTCCCACCCTTGTCTCCCTCAGAATGTATCTGATATTCATTTTAGGACATTTCTCCCTCCGTGGCCATGCCATGCATTTCTAGAATTTCTACCTAATTGACACTCTGTAAATTGTGCTTTCAAATTCCTAACTTGTGCAAATTATTAATATGCTTGGTAGCTAACCAAAAGAATCCACCCAGAAGCACGTAGGTACAAAAAAATCTGGTAAAAAAAAAAACCCATAAGGCGTACAATTCCATCATGACAGGTATGAGATCAATGTGATTTGGAATCTGTTCTATGTCTACTGGCATTGGAATTGTGTTACTTTGTGATTTGCCAAATTATTCATAATTGTGAGTTGTCAACAATTGTATGTGATATCCTTATGAGGATTTGTTTGCTGTTTTCATGAGGGGGACTTAATAACTTCATCAAAAAGTTAAAAAAAACAGCTATAGTTTCTTGGATTGCCAAAGCATAGTCATATCAGTAGTACATTGCATCACAACCTATCATTTGTTTTCATTTCATGCTAAACATTGTTTCTCAAGAGAGGTATGATGTCTCTTTTGACTTCATATTCTGGCTGCCTGGCACAGTTTCTGCTGCATGCTAAATGCTAAAAACATGCTTATTAAGTAAATGAATGAATAATAAGTAACACTACGATAGCCCATGCCTTTGGAAGAATAGAGCTTCAGCAGAATAATTTATTGACTTTCATGGGTAGCTAACAGAGTGAAGAAGTGGGAAAGATATAAAGGTTCCTACTGACATTATAGGGACACAGACACCCAAGGCCTTTAACATAAAAACTGTGCTCTGTAAAAACACTGCAAACATGTAAATGCCACTTCCTTGAGAATGTAAAAAGGAAACCAACCTACAGGGAAACTATAATTTCTTCTTCAAATAACACAAATATTGCATGGAGGTGAGGTAGCAGCAGCTTATGTCACCCTGTCCTGAAGCTATATATCAAGAATAATAGCAATTTCAGAATTCTGTCTGTTGATACATGCAACTTATAAAGAAAGAGTCCATGCTTCCATTGACTTATGGATAATTTGATGAATTAATAGTTCCCCTTTTAAAAGCAACATAATATTGTATTTGAATCAGTTTCTAAATGATATTTTAAGGGTATTTTAAATACTACAATGAACACTTTATCTTACATGTATTTCATATAAGAACATTTGTAATTAAGACATTATTTTTTAAATGACTGAAAGTCATATGAAAAATAAATACTGTTACCAGCACAATAAAATTAAACTATATTAGCATTTTCAGATACTAATTTTATTTCCTGCTGAAAATGTATCCTATTTAACATTATGTCAGTGTGTGGGTGGAGTGATTGTGCAACACTCTGTATTATCAAAGTGAACTACTACATCAGGGGCTACTTCATAGTGTCCCCAATAACAAATTATTTTAAAAATGAAATATAGTTTATCATCCCCTCTCTAAAAGATATGTTTTGGGATATTTTATAGTTGAGAATCTATAAAGTAGTGTACTGAAAAAGTTAATTTTCTTTTCAACTTTTGGCAAGAAAAAAAGACTGTGAAGAGAAAGACTGTCTTTACAGTACTAGACTATCTTGAACTAATAGAAAAAGCAGATTAAAAGTGAAACACATAAAATAAGCATTTAACTGCTATTCACTGCCAGAGAACTACTATGTAGTATGCATCAACGAGGTGAAGGTAATTATTGTATAGAATTTTGAAATATGTGCTGAGAGTTAGTTACTCACTACGTTAGAACTTATTTTTGGATTTGTAAAAGATCTCTATGTTGAATAATAACATGGTGTCAGCCTGCATGAGAAGATTAAATGAATGATGAAGTCTAAATTGTTCTGAATGTCTGAAAATTGGTCCAAATGTCATTCAAAATAATAACTCAATTTTATTAGAAATGTGACTATTCTTATAACCTTTCAGATATACATTCTTTAAAGTAAAAATATGCTATATAAAATTAGTAAAATATGTTGCCATAGGGAAGAAACAAATTATATACAATACAAATGATGGAATAACTTGTTTAAAGGCAGAACAACAAAAAAGACAATATAATGTGTATGCAAACATTTCTCAGTAAATGGAACCCAAATAAGTAACTCTTTTACTTATTTATACTTATAAGCCTCAATAGACCAGTGGTAGATTTTATCATTGTGTGTTCCAAAGATAAAACATTTTGTTTTTATTTCCCTTTTGATGGTTCTGACCCTAAAAATAAACTAGTTTATTATAAAAGAGACAGAATGAACATATTGCAGAGTAAATGAAATAAAATAAGGCTATAGGAAGATACAATTTATTTTAGACTTTAGTTCTTTGTTTTTTGTACATCAATATATTTCCCATGAAATTATTACACCATCACCCCACAGCCATTTTTCCCCTGCTATATCTACAAATAGAAAACTCAGAAATTCTCTGACCAATGTATTGATCATGATGAAGCTTGGTGGCAGGTTTTCATGTTTCAATACCATCGTGTAATCTTCATTTCATTAAATTAATCAGAATACATGGTGAGGAAGGAAGGTGATTAAAAAGGAGGATGAATCAAGGGAAACAAAAAGAAGTTATTTGGTTTAGTTCACCTTATTTTTCTACTAATTCTGTTTTGAGCTCTCACTTTTGAGCAGTATTGTTTCCTGTCTTCACAAAGGACTTTAACACAACTTAATCAATCTGATCTGCAAAACAAACAAACAAGCAAAAACCAGTGTCCCTCTGGTAGGAGCATGGGTGGTGCATATTTCTATTATTAGCCAGTTTCCACACTAAGTCTTTGATACACTCTAAGATTTTTTGTGGTTGTAAATGACCTTTACTTTTCAATTTCATGTTGTTTCATAGCTACACACCAACTTGTTAAAAGTACAGACTAATATTTAACTTCCAAGGTACCCTGATCCAAATCTCTTGTAGCATGAGAGGTTATGCAGTATTAGTATCGCCCAAATTCTTGATTATCTCACAAATGTGATATCATTTTAGAGACCGTGATTGAAATGAGTATGATGCTACCCAAATTATTATTTGTTAATAACCAAAGAAACAATAAGTTATATAAATATTGCGACTAAAATCTATCAGCTGGCCCAAAGAAATCTCAGTATACTTGGTTAAACATTTTTGTGTGTTTTCAACTAACATGCAATAGAGAAAAGATTTCTATTGTTTTTTTCTTAAGAAATAAATAATCTGTCCAGATATGTATCAGGTCAAAATTAGAGTGGATAGACTGACATTTCAGAAGCCAATCTCTCATGCAATACCTTGCGGTTCAAAGCCTTTGTTCAATTATACAATACCAGCCTGGAAGACCTAAGAATACTGACTTGATGGCAGTGGGGCTTTTTTTCCGTGTGTCTCTTTTTTTTTTTCATTGACAAATATGGAGAAGCAGGATGACCGTAGTGTGAAGTCATTCATAACAGTGCAATAGAAAAAAAGAGAAGAATGGTATTATGGTACATTTAAATTCCTTTTTTTCATGAAGTTAAAATAGTGATGATGGGAAATTATATAATAATGCCAAAGTGTTTCTCATACATATTTTAAAGTGAAGACAATTTCATTTATATTGCAGATGCTTCAAAATAATTTAGAGAAAAAAATCAATATGCTGTATTGTCATTACTTTTTTGCACAAAATTCTGTTTCATTAATTCGCTTCCATCCAGGGCAAGTTAACATTGATCTGAAATATAAAATCTGTAGAAGAGGTTTCGTCAGCTGCTGTTGAGGAGTCTATTGACAGTGACCCCATGCACAATGTGATTCTCTCACTGTGATCCAGCAACTCAAACAGGCATCTGGTTGATGCTTATTCAACGTAGAACTTTCCCCATGCAATCCCCGGATAAATCTCTCTGAGGATAAAAGGCCTCATTTTCCTCCCTCGTGATCTATAGGATTTCTTTTTTTGTTGTTGTTCATTTTTTGAAGCATTTGCCAGGCGTTTTCTCCTCACAGTAACAGTTGATCATCAAAGAAACATCCCAGCTGTCACTGACACGTGTGGTGGGTGTTCATCAAGTGCTCTTGTCAGGGATCAAACCCAGGTCTTTCCCCAAGAAGATGAGAATTCTATCAAGGGATCACCATCATTCACCATACCTTCATAGTGACACCGTTAATAGCAAGACAATATTTAGAAAAAATGTTAATTCAGTAAACAAAATGTTTAAATATTTAAGTAGGTGCACTGTGACATATGCTAGTTTAACATGAAATATATTTTGCAAGTATTTTAGTATGTGCCATTTGCAGGGGCCAGAGTAAAATGTTATCAGTAATATTTTAAAGATGAATTTTATGAGTAAAGTTTTTTTGTGAAACACATGAGTAATGGGTTTTATGTGTGACTTTACAGCTAATTTTCTTCAGCCATCCAGACATTTTAAACAGCTTAAAGTATTTCCTGCTTATTAAACATTCTCTTTATATATTTCAATTTTAGGAGAATGAAATTATAATGAATCAACTCTTGGAAGCATTTGTCAAACATAGGTAATTTAAAAACAATCTGATAACTTATTTTTAATGCTATTTATAGGACTAATCCTCTTTTTAAAAATTGTTACAATATTTAAATGAAGAGAAAAAAAATACTTGACTAGCAGGATTGGAGTAACTTTATGGCCTATTCTGCCTTTTAGTTTTCTCAGTCAAATTTCTTTTATCCCCAATGCACTGAAAATGTGTGCAAGCTCGTGCACTTCACGTCGCATTCCATCTATTCTATTTAAATGGCTTAATGCTCCTCGTGCCATCAAGTAGGAAACGGTGTTTTTTGAGTGTGTGTATTTTGTATGCAATATCTGTACTTCAGAGGAGACGCTAAATCCTTTGTAAAAATGAAAGCTGGTTGTTTACTCAGAAACATACTATAACTTCAAAGAAACTTTGCAAGGTACAACAAACAAAGCAAAAACCCTGTGAAATGATCCGCTGCTGTAGATTTATTGTGTCTATCTTTAAATCAGTGGGAAGTAATATAAATTAATTGATTATGTATGAATCCACACAGATTCTACTTGGGCTGTTGTGTTATAGAAATGAAATTATATAACTGAAGACATTAGACTTTATTCTCTTAACCTAGAGACATCTATTTAGAACTTTTGTCCAGAGACTTGTTTGGCCAAAGTTAGAGTGGATCAACTGACATATCAAATTCTATCTCTTATTCCCTACCTTGAGGGACTTCTGTGTTTGACTAAAATTACTAGGCACTTAATCAAATCTTTGCTATCCTGAGCTCCTATGGTCCCCAAACTAGGTCATGTCCACTCAAGGGGATTGAAGAAGTAAAAGAAAGTCACTAAGAGACTAAGATACAATTTATATTTTCTAAATTTCATACTCACAATGTTGGCACTACTACTAAGCTTATTTCATCAGTAAGGATATATAGAATTATGATAATTAAACAGCTTTCTTAAGATCAAATATGCATATATTTTAACATTAATCACTGGCCCCACAATATAAATAAGTAATAAGACATTTATAAGGTAAGAAAATAAGAATATGAAGTCAATATTAATGTACTAGCTCTCTTCCAATAAGTCTGAGACTATAGTGGTAGACATGTAAAATAAATAAGAAATATGAAAAAGCACCTGTCTTTTCATGAAATTTCTACAAATTGTAAATAGTTATTAATTCACCCATTAAGTAATTATGTATTATGCATACATATGCCAAGTTTTGTTCTAAATATTTGATGTGTCATATTAAAAAGAAATATCAACTAGTTTTATGTGAAGGGACTAAAAAATTAGTGTAGGAAACTGAGAAGACTCTGAAGTTAATAAGCAAAACGAGTTAGAAGCTGAGCCTCTGCTACAACAGGCACAAGTAGGTGGCTGCTTTCGTTAGGATGATTTGCAGAGCTCTGCACAAGTTCATAGGGGTGGTGAGAAGAGCCCGTCAAAGCAATATTATGGGGGAAAGAAGCAGAAAATTGCTTTTTTTTTTTTTTTGGTTGGAGCAGAGTAGCAGAACTTGAGAATGGTTAATGGTGAGATCAGCATAAAAAAGATTATGCACTCCAATAAATTTTGTAAGGCAGGTGAGGTGTGCTTGTGTTAAGCCTCAGGTTGATGCGGTCTCCTTACTATGTTGTGGTTGGTGTGTCTGAGTCAGTGCCCACTGAAAGCCACACTGCGTACAACAGGACAAAACCGAGTTCTGTTGTCATCTTCACAACTGTCCTTAGTTTGAGGTCATCGTCCCAACCACTGGGTCACTCCATCTGTTTAGCTGCCCCTCTACTGTCCCAGGCATGATGTCCTTCTCCAGGGACTGGTCTCTCCTGACAACATGGCTGAACTATGAGATGAGTTCTCATCATCCTTGCCTCTAAGGAGCATAAATCTAGAAAACAACGGAAATTATCAAAGGTGAAAGAAGTCATAAAGATTTGATATTAGTAAGCAGAAATGGATTGGAATTGGCCATTCTGAGTCAGAATCACGTGGTTTTCTATACCAAAATAACAAGACTAGACCAATGGCATCACATTAATGATCAAAAAGACTATTTTTAGATTTATCTTGAAGCACAATGTTATCTGTAATAGGCTAATAGCTATAATCCTACAAGTAAAACTAGTTAACACAAATATTATTCAAACATATGTACCAATCACTAAACCTAGTGATGAAGAAATTGAGGATACTGCCTACTTCCTTGGTTTGAAATTGATCAAATGTTCAATCAAGATGCATTGCTAATTATTGTTGATTATTTAAATTAAATAGTTGGACACAAAGAGGAAGGAACATTTTCTGGAAAATATGGCCTTGTGTACAGAAGCAAGACTGGCGTTCACACAATAGGATTTTGGCAGTGCAATTTAGGTTGAATTGGAGAAAATTAAAACAAGTTAACAAGAGCTTAAATACACCCTTGAACATATATCATTTGGATTTCTAAATTTCAACTGCAGGCCTAGAGCAGTGGACATTAATAATAGAGGACTTGATGAGCTGTGGGAAGATGTCAAAATGGTTGTCAGAAGAGACACTTGCTCTTAAATGTCGAGTAGCTAAAGCAAATAACAGACACCATGAAGAGTTGGGTAGGAATTTTCAAAGGACAGCTTAAGTAGATAAGGTTTTTTTTTTACCAAAACATACAAAGACCAGGAGTTAGAAAGTATAAAAGGAAGAACATGACAGTATATCTCAAACTGGAAAAAAACCCTGAAGAAATATTCAAGTCTCGATTTGAAATATTGAAGAATGTAGGAAGTATCAAAAGGTGAAAAAAAAATATGTTAACTATATTAACTATACCAAAAAATAACTGCTAGAGAATCAACCATTACAAAAGGGAGCATATGATAAAAAAAAAAACGATGGTATAGAGGAAAGAAATCTAACTACACTTAAGATGTTAGAGAAACATGGTGACCAGGAATTGGCAGAATACTGATGCAATCTCTTCCAAGAAACTGATGAAACATTGAAAGCACTCACTTGTTCATAATAAGAAATTTGGAAGAGAGCTACTTAATCACCTGGAAGTTACCTGGCCAGGAACGCATATTTTCTCTATTACAATGAGAGGTGACACAGCAAGATCTGTATATTGTAGAGTAATTAATATCACATGGAAGGAAATTGTTGCTGAAGATAGTTCTGCAATAGAACAGCAGTACATTGACAAGGAGCTGCCAGAAATTCAAGCACGTTGAAGAAGAGGATAGTGCTCTAGGGATGTCATTGCAGGCATCTGATGGACCTTGGCTGGAGAGAGAGAACACAGAAATATGTTTACTTGCGTCTCCTTCTGCATGTAAAGGCATTCAATTGTGCAGATCACAACAAACTATAGATAATATAGGGAAGAGTGGAAATCGAGAACACTTCATTGTGCTAATATGGAACCTGTAAAGTTGTGTGATCAGATAAAGGCAATACTATTTTAAATCAATTAACATGTGAAAAATCCTCAAAAGTGACTCCAAAGACAACATCATAATAAAAGAAGGAAATAATGAAATTGTCAACTGTTACATTTTTGTTAGATCCATAATTAATCATTGAAGTCAAGAAATTAAATGATGCTTTACATTGAGTAAATCTTCTACACAAAGAACTCTTTAAACTGTTGAACAGCAAGGGTATCACCCTGCGGATTAAGGCGTTTCAGACCCAAGCCACACTATATTCAGTAAACCGTATTGTATGCCTATGCAGATAAAGGTTGGATAGTAAATAAGGAGGCCAACAGAAGAATTGATGCACTTAAATTACGGTGTTGGTGAGGAATACTGAAAATACCATAGAATGGCAAAAGAACAAGCACAGCTGTCTTGAAATAAGGACAAACAGAATACTCCATAGAAGTGAGGATGATCAGACTTTTTATTGTGTACTTTGGACATGTAATCAGGAGAGACAATCATTGGCAATTGGCAAAGGACATCACACTTGGTAAAATATAAGTTCAGTGGCAAAAGGGTTTACCCTCAATAAAATGGGTTGATACATTGCCTGTGCCACTGGGCTTTAACATAACAGCCATTGTGAGAATAACTCAGGATGAGACAGTGGTTTGTTATGTTGTACAAGGGTCACTAATTGTAGGAAAAGGCCTGAGTGCACCTAATAACAATACACAAACAATAAAACAAAACTTACAGTGTCTATAAATATTTCTTTTATTATAACCCTATCAAGGCACACCCCATATTTCCTCCCAACGTAGGTCACTGTAATCTTAAGGTAAAGCTACAATAAATAGTCCAATCACAATGCATATATCTTATATTTTGAAGCAAACAATTTTGAAATAGTCTAATTAAATTTACATAAAAATGTAAACCAGCACAAATATTTAAAAAACTTTTTGAGAATATTGTCATTTGTCTGTATTTTCAGAGGGGAGGTGGTTTCTCTAATTGTTTTCAGGACCTGTGTATATTTCTACATCAACAAATGCCTAGTTCCTTATAGATAATGGCATATGATATTAATATAACCTATTAATATCTTCTTATGTACTTGACATCATCTCTAGATTGCAAATAATACCAAATGCAATATAAATGCTATGCAAATAGCACTTTATTCTTTCCCTTAGCCTTAAGAATTTGTTCTGATCACTTAATTGCTTTCTTTTTAATATCCCCCTTCTGAATATTTTCAATCTGTGGTTGACTGAATTCTTGGGATGCAGAACTAATGGATGCAGAGAGCTGACTGTACTCACAACTTAGCAAGTGATGGAGCCACTGATTGTATAATGAGTAGGTGATGCATTCACAGGGGGAAAATTCAAAATAACTTTAAGAAATGTAAAAGAGCATGAAAACAAAGCTTTATTTTTACTCAGAGCTTGAAAACCTAGAAGAAAACAAACTATTTTCATACAATATAATACAATCAAAATTTATTCATCAGAGATTCCTGAAACCATCAAAGATTCCTGAAAACTTGACATTATTTATACATGAAACAGAATGGAATCCAAGGGGCTTAATGATATATAGTTGTCCAGAGCAGCTTATCAAGACCTGCTGAACACTCTCAGTTTCATCACCCAATCACAGACAAATGTACCCTTGTGATAGGCTTGTGATAAGCAAACTATATTCTGTATAACTGATTCTAATGGCTCCCAGTTAATAAGCTAGGATATGGCAGGTCAAATCAAAGAGTTCATGAAACACAGGTTGCATGACGACACCTGGAAACATCTTCAGTGACAATGCCAATGAAAACACCTATCATTTTAATGATAATATATGCACATCAGCATCTACATGGAGAAGCACTGCCAACAAAGGAAATATTTTTGCAATGTGATCATTTTTCTAGAACTTAAACCTCACTTCCATTGATACAAATTTATTGCACACTGTACATGTGACAGCATGTTGGTGAAATTTGACTAGAGGTTGGCCCAGAGACAAGAGCACAATTGAGTCAGGGTGTGGCTTCGGTGTAGGCAGTGGCTAATGGCAATGTTGCTACTGCTGTGCTATTGATGCATCTGCCACTAGTGTCACCACCCAAAGGCCCAGAGGGTGTAAAAGGATGGAGACTGGTGCAGGGAAGTTGTGGAAACAAGAGTCAGGGTGAAAGACGCACACTAGGAGGGATGACAATGAGATAAGAAAGAAAGATGGTCTGTTTTAATATTTTAAAATGTACTCTACGATGACTTTAATTGAATGTCATTCATCAAGTTGAGCAGCCCTCACCAGTCTCTGCTTCAAATTTCCCTATCATACTTAATAGTAGTTGAGTGATTCCTAATTAATTATAATTACTACTCTATCCCGTTCTTTATAGTATGCTGATATTTAATTGTATATATGATACTGTTGTTGCTGTTACATGCTGCTCGGTCACCTCTTACTCATGTGTACATGGAGTAAAATATTGCTCATTCTTGCCCATTCTCATGAGTGTTCCTATGTTTGAGCCCATTGGTCCAGTCACTGGATAAATCATCAGCTTGAGACTCTTCTTTTTGCTGACCCTCGACTTTCTCAAACATGATATCCTTCTCCAGGTGTTGGTCCATCTTCATCACATGTCCAAACTAGATGAGATACAGTCTCACCATCCTCATTTTTAAGTAGCATTCTGGCTGTACCTTGGTTCAAGATAAATTGTTTTGTTCTTCTGGGAGTCCATGTTACATTTTTTTTTAATTCACTAGAACTGTGATTCAAATGCAGGATTCATGCTTCAGTATCCCTTATTCATTGTCCAACTTTTATATCCATATGATGGAGTTGAAAACATCATATCTGTGACCCTGTCTTTGTCTCATCAAGTAACAACTTTTTAAAACTTTTTCACATACTAAAGAGGTAGTTAATTGTAGATTAGCCCAATGTGGTATGCTTGTTGACTTCTTTACTATTACTCCCATATGCGTTGACTGTGGATCCAAGAAAAATAAAATTCTTGACAACTTCAACATTTTCTTTATTATGATAGTCTATGTATGAACCACATAAAATAAAATAGAAGGAAAAGTTAAATAATATACTCTGAAATCATTGAAATATTTAAGAAAAATATGTAATTTTGAGTTCTCTTATCTCCTTCATCTAGGTTCATACATTTATGAAGGCTATTTTCCCCTCTCTAATGCTTCCTGGCTAAATCAATCTTGAAGTACAATGCTATCTATGATAAGATTAAATCTATCCACCTTCAAGGGAATCTGATCAATAAACTATTATTAAATTTAGCACCAACCTCAAAAGCTACTGAGGAGGAAATTGAAGAATTCTACCAATGAGTTCATTGGGGAAATTGATTAAACATGCAATAAGGAGATATTGATAATTGTTGGCAATTTGAATTCAAAAGTTGATGGGGGGGAAGATGAGGAAAGAACAGTAGTAGGAAACTATGAACTTGGTGACAGAAAAAACAACAGAAAAGGGGACTATACTCCTGGACTTCTTCAGATGGAATGCACAAAAAATCAAATTAAATACATCTTTGGAAAGAGATATTGGAAAAGCTCACTATTAGCAGCTAAAATCAGGCCAGGGACTGGCTGTGGAAGAAACCACCAATTGCTCCTTTGTAAGTTCAGGTTAAAATTGAAGAAAATAAAAATCAGCCATGAGGAACAGAATATAACCTTGAGATGATCACACCTGAATTTTGAGAACATCTCAAGAACATATTTGAAGAAGTATACACTAAGACTTTATGAAAACACAATTCTTGAAGAAAGTAAATGGTCATTAAAAAGACTGAAAAGAAAGAAAGAGAGTGGATGTTAGAAGAGGGTCTGAAACTTGCTATGATTAGCTAAAGGGTGAAGCAAAGAAGCTAAACAGAAACTGTAAAAGAGCAGCCTGGTAAGACAAAGCCAGATATTATAATGGAATGTGTAAAGGCCTAGATTTATAAAGTCAAAAATGAGGAACACCCTCAGCATACCTTAAACTGAAATAACTCAAGAATAAACTCAAATCTCAAGTTGTACTATTGAATGATTCTATGGGGAAATATTGAATGATGCAGAAAGCATCAATAGGAGGTGGAAAGAGTACACAAAGTAACTGCTGCAAACAGAATTGGTCGACATGCCACCACTTCATGTAGCATAGGAGCAAGAGCCAGTGATGCTGAAAGAAGAAAAAGAATCAAGCTTCACTGAAAGCATTAGTCAAAAATAAGGTTCCAAGAAATTATGGAAAATCAATTAAAATGTTTCAACAAGCTGATGAAGCACTGGAGGCACTCATTCTTCTATGCCAAGATATTTGAAAGACAGCTGCTTGGTCAATTGGCAGTGGTACATATTTGTACACATTCCAAAGAAAGCTGACCCAAAAGAATGTTCAAACTATAGAACAATATCGTTGATATTGCATGCTAGTAAATTTAACTGAAGATCATCCAACAAAGCTTGCAGCTGCACACTGACGGAGGGCTGCAGGAGATTCTGGCATGACTAAGAAGACATGGGACAAAGGTCAACGCTACTGATGTCACATGGAGCTTACCTGAAAGAAGATAATACAATTAAGATGTTTACTTGGGTTTTACTGTTGGTAAAAATGCATTGGAGTGTGTGGATCTTAATTAACAATGAAGAAGCTTGTGAGGAGTGACAATTTCAGAACAGTTCATTGTACTCATGTGAAATTTGAGTGAATAGAACAGAATACTACATAGTTTAATATCAGGAAAGATATTGATATATGGAAGGGTTGTATCCTCTGTCCATAATTATTCAATCTCCATTCTGAACAAATGATCAGGGGAGGCTTATATGAATAAGACATATATATATATATATATATATATATATATATGTCTTATATGGAGAAAATGCTGTATCAGGATCGAAGGAAGGCTCAGTAGCCACTTGAGATATACTGATGACACAACCTTGCTTGCTGAAAGTACGGAGGACTTGAAGCAATTGCTGATGGAGAACAATGACTACAGCCTTCAATATGGATTACAATTTAGTGAATAAGAAGACCAAAATCCTCACAATTGGATCAATAAGTAATATCATTACAAATGGAGAAAAAGTTGAAGTTGTCAAGGATTTTGTCAGCTTGGATCCACAATCAATGTTCATGGAAGCAGCAGTCAAGAGATCAAATGATTTTTCCATTAAATAAATCTGCTACACAAAACCTCGTCAGAGTATTGAAAAGCAAAGATATTACTTTGAGGACCAAGGCATGTTTGACATAAGCAATAGTATTTTCCAATGCCTCATATACTTGTGAATTATTTTATAGGACTCTTTTAGCCAAAATTCCTAACTCCTATCAAATTATCTTTCCCTGAATGGGTCTGGTAAGATGGTGAGGGAAGATATTTACAATATCACCTATGTCAAGGTGAGTGCTTTTGTGCAGGAGAATTACTCTGTCCTGCAGAATAAGTTTCCTGTGGGCACCTTATTGAAGAAGTTGGACTTGCTGACCCAAGGAAGAGGGAGCTGAGTGCCATTGGGCAGCGATGTATTGAAGTGAGGTGTCTCAGGGCACCTGTTTCAGGGATCTGGATTTGCTGACACACAAGGTCCTTCTCAGGGACTGGGCTAAGAATATATAAAATGAAATACTGGCACGGTTGCCTTTAACAAGTATTCTGAATGACTTCTTCCAATATACATCCTTTTGGTATTCCGTGGTAACCTCAATATTCTTCAGCACTACATTTCAAATGCATGATTCTTCTTTGGTATTCCTTATTCAATGTGCAACATTCACATTGATTGTTGTTTCTTTATTTTGAATGACCTCTTTCCTTATGTATGGTGTTCTTTTTAAAAAATAATCATTTTATTGGTAACTCTTACAGATATCATAGCATTCCATAGCTCAATCACATCAAGCAGTATTGTGAAATTGCTACCACAATCAGTTTCTAAACATTTTCGTCTGAACTCCTTGATATCAGCTCCCCTTTATCCCCTCTTCTTTCCCCTTCCCCTTGAACCCTTATTTCCCCCCTATAATTTTTTGCCATATTTCATACAATCCAACATATACATTCACCTGCAATTCTGTTGTTCAAGCCCATCAAGTGGAGTCATACCGTCATCAGTGCTATCAGTCCCTATTCCCTCCCCCCGCCTCCATCACCTCTCATGGTACCCTCAGGAAACCATCACTCATGGTTCTGTTTCTGAAGGGTTAACTATCTTGGCTATCATGTAACAAAAGATCTTAAATATACAAATGAACATATACACATCTAACATGTTTAATAAAGTAAAACTAAATTTAAAATCCAAAATAGTAAGGGGAGGACATTCTAGAGGATAATTATGTGGTTCATCAGTGCCGTATCACACCCTCAATGTATCATCCCTCCCATGTGGCCCTTCTGAGAGCAACTGTCTAATTATCAATCAGGGGGGTTTGGGGTGTCCGTTATAGCCACACCCCTTCACATCTATTTGGATGCTGTTTTTGAACTAATACCTCTTGCCACTGACACCTCATGATCACATGGAATGCGCTGGTGTGCTTCTTCCATGTGGGTGTTGTTGCTTCCCTGCCTGCTAGATGACCACGTGTTAGACTACAAGCCTTTAAGACCCCAGATGCTATATCTTTTAATAACTTGGAGCCATCAGCTTTCTTCAGTACATTTACTTATGCAACTATTTTATCTTCAGCAATCCAGGTCAGGGTAGTATCATACAATGCCACATTATTAGAGCAAATTGTTTTTATACTCTGGTAAAATTTAAGTAGAGGCCCAAAGTCCTATTGCTTCTGTGTTGCATTTGCATATATACATATATAAACAGGTATGCATTTATATATTTATATATATACATATATATTTTCATCTTTCCTCTTTTTTTTTCCCATCCTGCCTTACTATCATGTTTACCCCTTCTTTTCCTCTCAGATATCACTCTATTGATCACACACAACCAGAAAAGCTACACCATTTCACCATCAATTTTAAAACACTTGGTATTCCCCTGAACTCCTTATTGTTGACTCCCCGCTCACCCCAAACCCCTCCCATCACCCCAGAAACTGTCCCTGTAAGATTGCCTATCCTGCCTATCTTGTGTAGGTAAACACACACAGACACCAAAAACAAAAAAAATACAGAGTCACAACACTAACAGGGATCCTGACAGAGCAGACGAATATCTCTCTGCTAAGTAGTGAGAACAACATGTTATAAGCAATCAGTCCAGTCCCCATTGCTTTCAGCGATACACATCCTGGGTACCACTTGCCTAACAACTGCTTAACATCCTTTTAATCTTCAGCATTCGTGTCCAAAGGAAAGCATCCTAAATGTCCCCACTGCTATTCCTGCTGGCAGGGATGGCCTGGTCTAGTCCCGCCTCTGCCCTCCAATTATGCCTTTAGAATTCAGTTTGGCCTCCTTGTGAGTAATCCCCAACCAGTTCAGATGTGGTGCCAAGTGCTGCCCCTGAGTCAGAAGTCTGTGATCGGGATACTTCAGGTGACTTTGTGGCTTTGCTCCCATCACTGTCCTGTTTGCATGCCCCTCTTGATTTGCCCCCATGTGTGGGTCAGACTGGCCGCTGTGTCTGAGCTGTAGCTTCAGAGCTGTCCACTGCAGTGCTGCCATCTAGGGATAGGACATTGTGCCTCAACCTGGGACTGGCACTGCAGCTATCTCTGGGAACAAGCTGCTCTGAGCAACAATAGGGTTGGTACCCAGAATGAGGTCTACTATTGATCCCCTCTCCTGTGGAGATATAAACAGTATCCTTCCCCTCTGTGGGCCTTAAAGGTATATGAGATTGGAGTGGGGGGAAGGAAGATGACTTCGGCACAGGTTCTATCTGCACAATCTGCATCTGTTTTTGATGACCTATGAATGATTGGGTTTGGTCTCAGCCCGGGAAGTGTTGTGTGCCTTTTCCCGTGTGTCCTTTCTGCTGTTTTAATTTACCTCATGGACTCATGTTGTACTTGACCTTTTATGTTTGGCTAATTTCACTCAGTATAATATCCTCCAACTCTGCAGGAATGGAGGTGTTTCATATTTTCATCACTATTGGTTAGGAATGTATAGTATTCCATTGTATGTATATACCAGAATATTTTTCATCCATTTATCTCTTGATGGAAATTTAGGCTGTCTTCAACTTTTTGTGTGATTGTAAACTGCACAGTGACAGACACTGGACAGCATATGTCTGGTCATGGTCCATTTCTTAGTTCTTCTGGGTGCACGCCCAGTACTGGATTTGCTGGTTCCTAGGGTCACTCAATTTCCATCTCTTTTATGTTTTATCAAGCCGCTTTCTACAAGGGCTGTAGGTATCTACAACTAACAGTGAATGTGCTTTCTTAAGTCACCACACACCCTCCAATATGTGTTGCTTTCTGTTTGTTTTTTTTTTTAATTGGGCTATTTTTGTGTGTGTTAGATGGGCTCATATAGTTGTTTTCATTTGCATTTCCCAGATGGCTAATGATCAGGAAGGTTTTCTCATGTTTATTGGTTATTCGGATATCCTCCTTTGTGACACTTCTGTTCGAGTCTTTCGCCTACCTCCTCAGTGGGCTGTTCATGTTTTTCTTGTGGTAAGCTTTCAGGAGTCTACAGATTTTCATAATAAGCACTTTGTCTGATATGTCATTTCCGAATATCTTTTCCCTGTCTTTCAGATCTACTATTACTCTTGATACAATTGTTTGATGTACACAAATGTTTTATCTTTAGTAGGTCCCACTTTCAATTTCATCTTCCTCTAGGTGTGGATCATCCATATGTCTGATAGATCATTTATGTCCTGCGCTAAGGTTCTTAGCTTTGTCCCAGTGTTCTCATTGATGTACTGATCGTTTGGGGGTTTACCTCAAGGTCTATGGCCCACCTTGAGTTTGTTGTTGTGTATGGAGTGAGTTAATGGTCTTCTTTCATTAGTCAGCAGGCTGATATGCAGGTTTTCCAGCTCCATTTGTTGAAAAGAGCATCTGCTTCCCATTTGATATTTTGGAGGCTTTGTCAAAGATCAGTTGTCTGTATGCCACTGTTTTTATTTCTGGGTTTTCTGTTCTTAGCCATTGGGCCAGGAATCTATCATTATACCAGTACTGTGCTGTTTGACATTGACTCTATAATAAATTTTAAAGTCCAGTAGCACAAGCCCAACCACTTTGTTCTACCTTTGGAGGAGCTCCTTGCCAAGTTGGGGCATTTTTCTTTTCCATATGAATTTGGTAGTCAGTTTTTCCTTTTCTTTGAAAAATGATGCTGGGATTTTGACCAAGATTGTATTAAATTTATAAACTGCCTTAGGTAAGATTGTCATCTTTATAGTATTGAAACTTCCTATCCATGAGCATGGGATAGTCTTCCATTTGTGAAAGTCACTTATGATTTCTTTTAATAATGTTCTATAGTTTTCCTCATATATATCTGTTGGTTAGGTATGGGTATATCCCTAAATATTTCAGTTTATACTTGGCTATTGTGAAAGGTACAACCTTCTTGATCTCTTTTTTCTGTAACCCTCTCAGTGATGCACAGCAATCCATTTGACTTCTGCCTGTTGATTTACATCCTGCACTCTATCTTTCCCTTTGTCATTTCCAGCAATCCTACTGTGGAGTCATTGGGCTTCTCTATGTATAAATCATTTCATCTGCAAATCATGATAATTTCACTTCTTCTTTCCCCAGATATATAACTTAGATATCCTTTGGTTGCCTTATATTATTAGCTAGGGTCCCCAGGATGATGTTAAATAGAAGTAGGGACAAGGAAGATCCTTGTTGGGTCTCCTTTTTCAAAGGGAATTTTTCCATCTTTCCTCTGTTGATTTTCATTCTGGCTATTGGTTTTTCATGTATACCTTTTATTATGTGAGGTAATTTCCTTCTAATCTTAACTTCCTGAATGTCTACATTAGGAATGGGTGTTGAATATTGTCAAATGCTTTTTCTGCATCTATTGATATTATCATGTGGTTCTTGTCCTTTTTCTTGTCAATGTGATGGATAATGTTGACAGCTTTTCAGATGGTCAATCATCCTTGCATCACTGGTATGAGTCCCACTTGGTAATGATGGATTATTTTTTTAATATATTTTTGTATTTTGTAGGCCAAGATTTTGTAAAGGCTTTTGAATCTATGTTCATTAGAGATACTGGCCTATAGTTCTCTATTCTTGTGGGATCCTTGCCCGGCATTGGTATCAGGGTTATATTAGCATCATAGAATATGTTTGGGATTCACCATCCTTTCTATGTTCTGGAAGAGCTTGTGTAGGATTGGTGTGAGTTCTTTCCTCAATCCTTGGTAGACTTCTCATGTAAAACCACCTGGGCTGGGGCTTTTTAGTTGGTAGTTCCTTGATAACCTTATCTATTTTATTTGTTTGTTTGTTTATTTATTTATTGACTATGGGTCTGCTCAAGTTCTCGACATCCATATGAGATGCTTTGGGGAGCATTTGTTTTTCCAGGTATTTGGCTTTTCTTCCAAGTTGTTGAATTCATTGGAGTAGAGTCCTTCGTTATACTGTATAATTAGTCTTTTAATTCAATTGGTGTCCATTGTAATTTCCCATTTCAACCCTCATCCTGGATAATGCCTGCTCCTTCTTATCTTTTGTTAGGTTTTCTTGCAGTGTTTTGATTCTGTTGATTCTTTAGAAAAACCAGTTATTTACTAAGTTGATTATTTTTTCAATTGAATTTCTTTTGCTGTTAGAAGAATTGCTCTGTTGATTCTTTTCCAGCTGCTGAAGCTTTTCTGGTAGGGTGTTGACCATAAATCTTTCTTCCTTCTTCATATGTATGCTTATAGCTATCAAGTATCCTCTGATAACTTCCTTTGCTGTAGCTCATCGTTTTTGGTATGTTGTATCTTCATTCTCATTTGTTTCTAGAAACATCATAATTTCATCTCTAATTTGGGCCACTACACAGTCCTTTCTAAAAAGTAAGCCATTTAGCCTCCATTTATTTTCCTTTGTTGTATTGTTCTTTCCTTTGATGATTTCCAGCTTTATGATGTAGGGATCAGAGAAGGAAGTCTGTGTGACCTCTATATGTTTGAGTTTAGTCAAGCTTGACTTGTGTCCCAATACGTGGTCTATCTTCAAATATGTGCCATTTGCACTTGAAAAATATATGTAATTTTTTTGTATTTTGGTAAAGAGCTCTGAATATATCTATCAGATTGAGTTGTCTTTTTTGAATGTCTCATTCTGTGCCCTCGTTGTTGAACTTGTTTCCCACTGCTCTGTCTCAGAAAGCAGCGTTGGAATCTCCCACTATTGTTGTCAAAGCTATTATTTCTTTTTTCATCATTTGAAGGATTTGCTTTTTGAATATCATGAGGGTCTCATTGTGTCCATATATGTTTATTATGCTCACTGGTTTTTGGTCTACTGATCCCTTAAGCATTATATAATCCCCATATTTATTTCTTGTTATGTGCTGTACCTTGAGATCCATTTTGTCAGATATGAGAATCACAACTACTGCTTTTTTTTTAGATTGCTGTTGGCATGATATTCTTTTCTCCAATCCCATAATCCTCGGCCTGTTTTTATCTATGAGCTTGAGATGCGGCTCTTGTAAAAAACACAAACATGAATCCACAAAAGTTGATACAATTCTTCAATTTCTTCATCACTACCTTCATTGTTTGTTGTCTTAAGTGGAGTAATAATTATATTAACTGGTTCTTCTGTCACAGATCGCATTTATTTCAAGATCAATATAAAAGCTTCTCTCTGTGGACTATGAATGTGATGCCAGCCCTGTTCAATGTACCTTGGTTGGCACAGCAAACCCTGTTATTTTGTGGTCCAAAATGGCCAATACCTGTCCGTTTACACTCGCCAATGCTAGGATTTGCTCTGTATGCATTCCATTTCATTTTTGATGATGTCTATTTTATCTAGATTTATGCTTCATACGTTCCAATTATTGGTCTATGTTTGCAGCTCTGTCTTCTCATTTTGATTTCTGCTGCATCAACAAGGGAAGGTTTGGAGGCTTTTCTCCATCCATGTTATTGTGAGCCACATCCCTGTGGGCAGTTCATCCTCATTGCGATTCCAGTGCCTTGAAACCTTAGAGGTGAGTGTCCAGCACTGTGTGGGAAAAGGTCTCCTTGCTGTTCATGAATTTGTTAGCACATCTGAAAATGTCCCCATATCATTCATAAGCTCTTCAGCGACTAACCCCTCAGAACTGGATACTTTGGCTTCATTGTATTTCGTTCTTAATCTGGAAGCTCTAAGGAAACTAGTTCATCCCAAGTGGCTCTGCTGGGAATGGAAATCCCAGTGACATAGCTTTCAGCATCACAGTATCATGCACGTCACCACCAGGAAACAAACGGACAAACATGGTGTGCCAAATATATGAATATAAGTGCATGACTATGACAACTTTGCAGTGATTTTCACAATCACCCACTTATTGCAGAATTGTCACCATGAGTCAGCACTGACTTCCTGGCAGTGCGGGGTTCATTCTGTTTGTTTTTTTGATTTGGGTTTTCTTTGGAATAAACCTTTGGATGCATGAGCTAAATCCTACCAGATATATATATTGCTCCATATGTATTCTATTTTGTGTGTCCATTTATCTATGAATGGACATTTAGGTTCTTTCTACTTTCTGAAATGTATTAAGAATACTACGATGAATTTTACTATTTATATGTTTAGGTTAACACTTTTTAAGTTTTCATGGTACGTAAGGCAGAGTGGAATGGCTTGATCATATATTAACTTCATTTTTAACTTTTTGAAGAAGTTCTAATATGTTTTGTGCACTGGCTTCCTATTTAAATATTTCACCAGCAATATATGAAGATTTTGATTTCTCCATATTCTTATTATAGAATGTTATATTGTTTTCATTTGATCATATTCTTCTAACTTTTGTAAAGTGCTTTCTTATTTTGATTTTGATTTGTGTTTCCTTAATGACTAATGGTGATGAGTATCTTTTCATGGGCTTACTCTCCCTTTGTAAAATATCTAGTCGTCTTTTGCCCATATTTTAGGGTTTTTTTGTGGTTGTTCTTTATAAGTCCTGTATACAAGAGTGTATCAGATATACAGCTCTCAATGTTTTCACGAAATTATAGGCTGTATCTTTTATGCATATATATTCCTATGATAAGCAAAATTTTGATACTGATTAAAATAAATTAAGATTACCTTCAGTTGCTCTTTATTTGCATATCCCAAGTAATAAAATGCCTAAAAATGCATTTTAACCAAGAATAAAAATAGTGTACACTGAAAACTAGAAGACATTACTTAAATAAATTAAAGATGGCCTAAATCATGAAAGAGTATTTGTTTTTTCATGGATTGAAATAGTAGTTGTTCAGATGTCAATATTACTCTAAAACACTATAGATTCAATCTAATAACTATAATAACCCAAACATCTTTTTTAGTAATGGAAGAAGCAATTCCTAAAATACATACACAGAACTGAAGGGGACTCTAGATGGCCAAAGCAATGCTGAAGAAGAATAACAACATAAAACACTTCACATTTCTCAATTTCAAAGCACATTGTAAAATCACATACCTCCATGGCTCTTTATACCTTGCTTACTCCTCTCCGTAAAAGAAAGTAGAAGAGATGGAATAACATGGTTAACAGATAACAAGGGAAGAGTTCTTCAGCAACTACCAGAGAGACTCCAATAGGAGGACTAGTCCACATTTCCTGGCAGCAAGGAATTCAGTTTAAAAACTAAGTCGACCCATGATTCTTAAAATGGGAGAACAGCAAAATGTACTGAGAGATCCATTTACAATTGACCAAAGGCAAAAAGCCAGTTCTGTGAGCTATGATCCTTGCCATAGCTGTCTTTTCCTTGGTGCCTAAGGCAACCCCGCCAGCCAACCCTCTTGCATCGTTGGCCTGTATGCACTCTTGTGAATAGTCAATCATGTGGGCAGCACAGTGCAGATATACTCACCATCCAAGCGATACTAATTGTCATTCCACCCCCATTTTTTCTTCTTTCCAGCTCTCCTCTCCAGGGTCTCCCTCATTATGTGCCTCAGCAGTCCACGCAGCATCTGTGCACACACTTACATTACCAAAAGTGCAGGAATCCCCACCAGATGAGTCAGTTTCATTTTTTACACCATTTGATTTTCTTTAATTTTTATATTTTTAATTATTTTTGTACATGATTTTCTGGCAATACGTTGATGTGTATATATATTTTTCCTAGTTCTCTTGCACTTCTGCATTCAGTGTCCTCTTTTGGTAAGACCCTCCCCTCGCTAGACTATACATCCCTACTGCAGGCAAAACCAGGCAGGCCTGTAGTTTGGGCACGCCCATCCAAACAAGGCCTCCTCACCCTTTTCCTTGAGCACACAGACATGTCCAAGTTCACACTCCCCAGTAACAACACCTCACCACCGACCATAAGCCCCACCTGAGTCTTTTGTTTCTTTTCTAACTCCTTTGCCCTGCACATCTTCCCATTTTCTCTTTCTGCTCTGTCTTTTTCCTCATGGGATAATTTCCATGAAACTTATTCATTCTCATTTCCCATGTTAAAGTATATTTTCCAGTTATTTTTGCAAATCTGTTAGATTAAGCTGCTTATTATTACTGTTATTAGTTTAGTTTAGTTTAGTCTCTCTCTTCTTCCCACACCCTTTCCCACCCTTGTCTCATCTTTTCTCCATTTCACCTCCATATATTTTCCAGCTCCTGCTTCTTTCACACCACTAGACAGAACCAACTAGCTCTATGGAGGTCTGTAGTCCACACACCACTATTACTTGTACCACGATGCTGAGGAAACCACACTCAATCACAATAAATCCATAATCAATAGAAATAATCACACACTACGAAAAATCACCCAAACACAAGATAAACTATGATATAACAGGTGCATAAGCTCTATGCCAACAGCATTCCTTGGGAACATCAAAGATGTGAATGAGAGAGAGAGAGAGAGAGAGAGAGAGAGAGAGAGAGAGAGAGAGAGAGAGAGAGAAAAGAAGAAGAAAAAGGAGGAAGAATAGAAGGAAGAGGCAGAGGAGGAAGAGGAGGAGAGGGATAGAATGAAGAAGGGAGAGAAAGCTGGATGAAAAGAAGAGAGAAAAGAAAAGGGAAAGGGAGGGAAGGAGGAGGGTAGGGGAGGGCAGAGAAAGGAAGGGGAGGGGAAGGGAAAAGTGTTTGAAGGGACTTGGAGGGGAGAGGAGGGGTGGGAAGAGGACAGGCAGGGCAGGAAAGGGAACGCACCTATGGTTTGCTCCTCAAATAACTTGGTTCATCTGTTGGCTGGGTTTTCAAAAGATGTTCCTTGGGATCAAGTCGCATTACAGGTAATACTGGATCTGGTCCCAAGGTTTTAATACACGTTTATTACCCACTGGTTGCATAGGATGCGGACTCCTTATGTTCAACCACTTGATGTATATTCCTGTTCATACTCTACAGTCTTTTTGTCACTGACTCGAAGCTAGTCTGCCTGTTAATTTCTAGCTGATCTTTTGTAATCTTTGAGACTTTTATGCATCCCAAGATTAGAATTAGTTAATATTTATGTCCATGTACAAGGGGAAAAAGTCTATATAAGTAGTAAGCCTATGTTTACTACTTGTGGTAGTTACATTATCTGCTGTCATTTTGAGGATGAAGAATGTAGGGGTGGAGTCTAGCCTGTCAATCAGGATATAGACAACAAAGCCTCTGTGTAGCCATGGGGTTCGCTGAGAATTCTGGGAACTCTGGTATTTCCTTCTTGGAGGCAGGAGACACTTCTCTCTGTGTGCTCACTCCCTTGGAGATGCTCTTCTGACAAGACACATGGCACTATGCCCTGGGAGCTGGAGAAGCTGCATGGGCCTACCCTTATGCGACCAGACCTCTGCAGCCGGAGAAGCTATGTAGAGACCCCTGCCAGCAATGAGATGCTTACAACACCACTGGATCCAGAAGACTTCCAACCCACCGGCCTGTGATCTGCTTGCATTTGGTGTCAGTGCATGCATTTATGAGTCTGAAGAGGACTTTATAAATTGGCATGGGACATATGGGCTAATATCAGACTTATGGACTTGATTTGGACTGGGCTGGGATATTTTCTCAATATTCAATTATTCTTGCATATAAACCCCTTTCTTACATACATATGAGTCTCTATGAATTTGTTTCTGTAGTCAACCCAGTCTAACACACTACTCAGCAATATGATTTGAGATGATATGAGTATGGCCACACAATAGGATTTTTAATACTTATAAAAGTCTTTCCTCAATATCAATGTGCAGGGGCTTTCAGCTTTACCTGCTCAGTGTAGAGCAAATTTTAACACTTAGGAATTCCCTGGAGCATGAGGTGCACTCCTATCAATTTTAACCCAGACAAGAACAGTTCTTATTATCCACCATAGCATTTATTCATGTATACAAGAATGATTTAGCATCTGAGTGGAATGCTACATAGTCGCGAAACTTCAAATGATGGAAAGTAGTTGCTTAAGACTGTCCGGCCTAACACTGTGATCTGAGACATGCTCTGTCAATTGCATTTTATATTCACCTCACCTCCTGCTAGTTATAGGCAAATGTGGACATCAATTAGTCCAACAGATAGAAGATATATAGAAAAAAGAAATGGTTAAGGGTGATTTAAAAATAATTCTGTAACATTGGTTCATGAATAAAGTGTAAATCAAATGAAGTGGGTGAGTATATACAGATTTAGAGCAAGGGATCAGAAAGTTCAAGAATGCAACTCTCTCCCAACACCTGAGACAACAAATGTAATGTAGTTTGCGTCACTGTTAGAAATACGTTTCTTATCATTTCTCACATAGGAAATTAACCAGAGGAAAAATGATGTTTGTTTCATTATACCTTTATTAATCAGCAAAACCATTAACCATGTTGGAGGAAGGTAGAGACACAAAAATATACGACACCTAGTCACAAGTCTCAACAAAAACTAGAGTCGGGTGAGAATTCCCAGTTTCCAGCAAACAGTTACAGTCTGGATACATCACAAGGGCAGTTCTACCCCCACCACTGGAGTTCCTATGAGTCAGTACTGACCTGATCACTGTGAGTTCACTCAATATGGAGTAGCTAGATGGTACAAAAGGTTAAGGACTTTGCTGCTAACCAAAATCTTGGAGGTTCAAGTCTACACACTATTGATCAAGAGAATAGCCTGGCAAAAAGTCTCTTTCTTTCCCTCTCTTAGTCGTTAAAAGAAACTACTATAACCTACAACCTTGAATTCTATGGACATGGGAAGAATTTCAAATATAAGGCAGTTTACCAAAGAAAAATCACATCAGAAAATTACAAGATAAAATTGAATCTATAAGGAAAAAGAAGTGGGCTCTGTTTTGATAAGTAGATTATTGAAAAATGATTGAGGTACTAAAGTATTAAATACATATTGATAGAACACTCAAAAAGGCAAAATAAATTTTGTAAACTTTAAAAATGTTCTGCTAACAGGACATTAAAAAAGATGCTAGAACTGTTGATCATGAAAAATATGGGTAGCCCATGTACAACAATGTCATTACACTATGCCAATACCCCTGGGATGTCAGCCAAAACCAGAGGTAATTTTCTGAAACAGCTCAGTCCTGCAGTTAATCCAAAATGCATCCACTCATAACCTTTCAGTAAGGGAAAGGGCTTTGCCAGATAAATGAGTCTGTTGATACCTTTCATTATAAAAATAAACAGCACACACCACTAAAAAAACCTGTTCCATTTGAACAAATTTGAACATGCCTAAATAAAGTTATTCAAATACTAGTAATTATAAAAAGCGTTTTTTTAATTTAGTAATTTTGTTTGTTTGTTATGTTCACCCTCTGATATAATTTTTTTAAATGTATAGGTGAGCCTATTTGCAATTCAATCCAGCTTCACTGCTTTTTCAATTCGATAATCATGTTAAACTCTGAGACTAATAAGGACATAAGATTGATTATTCATATCCAGTTTAAATCTGCCTTGTCCTGAGAGAACTTATTTCTGAAATAAAAGTCACAGAGCATGAAAAAGAAATATCCAGGATCATGAAGTTCTACTTGTATTTGGCATTAAAGTTCAATATGAGTTAATGTTAGTTATCAGTTTTAAGGAATTAAAGAAGAAATAATTTGTATCTACTAGAATGTTATAATGTTTAAGAATTCATTGATGCATCTTTATTATTAATCCATTTATAGAAGACATTTACTGAATACCCTTCATTGTGCAGAGACTATGATAAGTAATAAGGATACAGGAAATAGGGGAAAACTCCTAGTAGTTTATGTAGGTCAGTTTGATAAGATATACATATGTGTAGACAAATATTGTAGATTTAAGGATTGCATGTATCTATATATGTCCATGTTATTCTTGTTGTTAGGTGCCTTTGAGTAGATTGCAACTAATAGCGAAAATACCTATGTCGAATGGAACGAAACACTGCCCAGACCTGTTAGACTCATAATTGTTTGGGGCAATTGTCGAAGCCATATCATCAATGCCTATTATTGAGTGTCTTGAGTTTTTAACTGATCCTCTACGTTGCCAAGTGTGGTAGTTATATAATCACTTGTCAGTTTGAGGATTAAGAGTGAAGGGGTGGAGTCTAGTCTGTCAATTGGGTCATAGCCAATGAGGCTTCTGTTTGGGAATGGCCTTCTCCTGAGAATTCTGGGAAAACCAGTATCCCTTCTTAAAGGTGGGAGATATTTCCTCTCTGTGCTCACTTCCTGCAAGACATTTCCTGAGAAGTCGGATGGCCCCACTCTGATACAGCCCTGGAAGCTGGAGAAGCCACGTGGAGACCCCTGCTACCACTGAAATGCATACAGCACCACTGGATCCAAATTCAAAGACTTTCTACCCACTGGCCAGTGATTGTCCTTCCCTCAGCATCATTGCATGTTTTTTGTGAGTCTGAAGAGGACTTTATGGATTGGTATTGTTCATATGAGCTAATATCAGATTTATGGACTTGATCTGGACAGGGCTGGGATGTTTACTCAATATTCAACTGCTCTTGTATAGAAAATTCTTTCTTATACACATATGAGTTTCTATGGATTTCTTTTTCTAGTCTACCCAGACTAACACACCAAGCACAATGTCTTTCTCCAGGGACCGCTCTTTATTGGTAACAGGTACAAAGTACGTGAGACGAAGCACTTGAACCAGAGACACATCTCACTGAACTTGTAAGGCAGATGTGTTTGCTGTTCTGACAGTGCCTGACATTTTCTGTGTTCCTCACCAACATTATAATTCAAATTTCTTCCATCTCCCATTGTCCAAATTTGACATGAATATGAAGTGGTGTTTAAAAATGTCATACCTTAGTCCTCAAAATTATATTCTCCCTCTTCAACACTCTAAGGAGGGCTGGTGCAACTGATCTTTCCAGTGCAACACATAATTTAACTTTTGACTGTAGCTTACTTGAACACTGTAGATTCAAGCAAAAGGAAATCTTTGTCAACCTCTGTTGTTAGGATCAAATAGTCAAATGCTTTTGCATAAACAATAAAACACAAACAAATCCCTTTCTGCATTCAGCCAAGACCCATTGGCATCAGCAATGCTAGCCTTCATGTACATCTGCTTCGGAATCTAATGTGACCTCTGTTAGCTAACTGTCAGGGGACTGCTGTAATGTTTAGTATAAATTTATTTGCATGTGATAGTAGTGGTATTATTTGGTAATGTTTGCCTTCTGTTGACTCATCTGTCTTTGAAATGAGTGAAATATGGATCACTTCACATCTTTTGGTCATATATCTATTTTCCAGATTTCTTGGCAATGATAAATGAGCACCTCCAGTACTTTTTCAGCTTATCGGAAATTTTTATTGGTGTTTCACCAAACTTTTCAGTCTTGTTTTTTGGCTATTGCCTTCGGTGTAGCTTGGACTTCTTGCATTGCCATAGGTTTTTGATCATGCGCTCCCTTGCAGTGGTTGAATCTTGACCAGTTCTTTTTGGTGAAGAGACTATATATTACACCATCATCTTTTCCTCCTCCTCCTCCTCCACAACCAGCACCACCACCACCTCTACCATCACCACTCCCTCCCTGCTCTACTTAGAGTTAATGTTTTCCCTTGTCTGTACACTCCCCCCACACCACCCCCACCAACCCTCCACATCCCTGGTCAGGCCCTCTCCAGGGTGGGGGGCAGAGAGAGGCACTTTTTTCCCTACCTTGAGTTACATTTCACATGAGCAGCACCCCAGTCCCTTCCTACTCTCAGGTCACAAGGCTGCCCTGCTCACTGCATAGAGTGGTATCTGCTCTGAGTCAGGCCCTGCCACTGGATCAATGGAAACCTTTTCTTTCCCTTTCAAGGCACTACAAACCCGATTACTTCTTCCCCTCATCATGGAGGAGCTCACAATCATTTTGCTGCTTTCTTCATTGTGCAACCTTTATTCATAAATCCTTCGATATTTCTTCTTGAGGCTTGATTTGTTTTCTTCAGCTCATTCAACTTAAGATATGCTGAGTAGCTCCTTCCTTTCTGAGTTCTACTCCATTTGTGGAATTAGCTTGTTATTAATGTTGAATAATGCAGGAAGCATCCAACGAATATGAAAAGAATAAGCAGTCATGTGTCAAAACAAACAAACAAACAAGAAAACAAGAAAACTGCCTCTGTAGAAAGGTCTGTGATAAGGCCACAACTCTTGTTCTCCTAGGAAGACAAACTTCAAGTAGCTGCTATATGAATTGTTGACATTTCAATTTTAGTGGAATTTTATTGGCAAAATATATTTTAAATCACTGAAAAATAATACATTGTTTCAGAGACAATTGAAGGAAAAATTTTTTGCAGTTTTTATTTTATCTTAATTTTTATGGTAGGAGATGAGAAGAAAAAATAGATGTAATAAATAACTCTTAAAAGAGATTATCATCATATTGAGTGATGAGATATTTGGATTATTTCCCAAAAACCAGTTTGTTGTTTTTATTAAAAAAGAGTGGTTGGGTATTTTGTAGAATACCACACTGTGAAAAACTTGTGTAGATATTGTTGAATTAAAACCTGAACTTCTGTGGAAATCTTTCTAGAACATTTAATTATGTTAAATGAACACATATATATAATTAATATATTTCAACTATAACAAATAGCTCATTGTATATTTATTATACTTATTTTATTATAGCTGACAAATAAAAATTCCACTATTAAAAATAACAAAGTAGTAGTTATTTGATAAATTCAGATTATTTGAAATACCTATAAATATAACTCTACTGAAAATGTATCTACTTTTCTTACATGTATTTTTATGTGGATCATAAACAGACTTACTTATCTTCCTCCAAATTTAATTAATAAAATGTAATCTTCCTTAATATTATGAATAGCCCTCATTGTATTTGCAGTGCATATTCTAGTCCAGTGTGATAGTTCATTGAGTCCTATAGAGTTGCTCTGTGTCAGAACTGACTTGATAGCAGTGAGTTTGTTTTATCAGGTTTTTATATAGAAATGTCATAATATCTTCTGATGATTATATAAATTTACCAGAAATTATTTTGCTTGCTTGTTTGTTATTTTCATTGTTTAATTTTTATGAAAATCTCAACATAAAATACTCTCACTTTTAGAATTTTAAAACTTTTAAAACATTATTGGCAAAATCAACAAAAAATGTACTTCAAGCCAAATATAGATACTAAAAATCAAATTATGCTCCGCCCAACCCATGAGCTTATGACTTTCACATCATGAGATGTACTTGTGTGTGTGTTTATTCATGTCTCTGACCACTCTGTCTCCAACTTTTAACTGGAATATGACTGGCTTTCATGAAATGATTCATGTAAATATTTACTCTTGGGTAGCAAGCGTGAAAATATTCATAGAAGCTTATCTTGGGCACTTATTAATAAGCCTGTTTGTAGAATAGTGTTTTATAGAGTTTTAGGCAACAAAGGACTGGTGGCTACATTTCATTCTATACTGAAAGCAGCAAAACATGATGAGAAGAAAAAAAGGGCTCAATTGCACTCAGTGGGAACCATAAATGAAAGAATACATTATAATGTAATTCTAAAAGAATTATTAAATAATGGAAATATTTTTTCTCATATTGCATTGTGTGTCAGCAATAAACAGTTCTGTTGAGTTCCATAAATCAACATTATAATACACATAAACACTATCATCTTCCATATTTACTTATCTTTATTTATTGTAAGGCAAGGTATACTATTTTAATATATATCAATAATTCTTTCAGATAAGATAATAATAGAAAGAGACCAAAACTTCTAATTCACTTTCCTTGTCTCTATTCCTGTGTGTCACAATGCTGTGGACTGAGTATACTTGCTTCCCAGCATTGCTGAGACTTTTGAATAGTTTTAAGAGTAGAAAGCCTCATCTTTTCCATTGACAGTAACTGGTTGGCCCAAACTATTGACCTTTGGGTTAGCGGCCAGTGCGCTGCCTGCTATGAGAGGTGTTGCCTCAGAAAAAGACGAGATGACATTCATTAAAATAAATAAATGCCTGCTTCCAATATCAACTTGTCAAGAAAATATAAACTTTCAAACTGTTGTATTTTCCACTAGTGACAATTTTAGAAGACATGGGGCAGACTTCAGTCAATTTTCTCATGACCTTTTAGGGTATAAGTGTCATAAAACTTCCTAATGACACATTTGGACACAGCTACTTTCAGAGCGAAAGTAGAATCCGATGAAGCAATCGTGGGTGCCTGGGTGTCTTTGACAATACGTTCTCTAGAACAACCCCAGCCTCGGATACAAGGGAATCCACTCAGATTTCTAGTAGCAGGCTTCGTCTGTGTGGCTTTCTGGTTACTATAGGTAACCGCTTGTCCGCTACTGAAAAATGGTTAGACTTCTGAGGCCTAAAGTTACACTCTGTAACAATATTCCTCTGGTTCCTCGAGGCTTCCTCACCCCGCTCCACCATGACCCCAGCGATGACTCTCACTTCGGACTACACCGGAGCATGTACACAGGTGTAGATAAGAGGTAAGAGCTCAGGACACTCAGAACCCAGGAGCAGGATTGGGAATTGAGATACTAGAGGGGAAGGGAGAAGGAAGGGTAGGAGGGGAAAAAGGGGGAAATGATCACAATGATCTACACATAACTGCACATACCCCTACAGTGGAAAAAAACAGAAACCATGGGGGAAGGGAGATTGTATTCAGTATGAGATATGAAAATAATAATGATTTATAATCTATCAAGGGTCATGAGGGTGGGGGATGGAGGTCCAGCAAGAAAAGGAGCTGATGCCAAGGACTCAATAGAAAGTACCTGTCTAGAAAAGAATGATGGCAACATATGAACCAATATGCCCGATACAATTGATGTATGGATTGTAATAAGCATTGAAAGAGCCCTCAATAAAATTTTTAAAAATTCTAAAGTTACACTGTATAATACCGTTGATACTAGCTACATGTTTAATTGAAATTAATATAAATTAAAATAACCATACAATAAATTTAGTTCCTCCTCTGTACTAGCCATACTTCAAGTGCCCTGTGACCAAGTGCCGTGTTGACGATGGGGTCACAGGGGAGGCCCTGAAGGTGAAAACTACATAGTATTTTAAATAAAAGTTTTTCATGTTATCCCTTTGAAATATCCTTTTCTTCTAGAAAATATTAAAGTCCACTCTCAAAAAGTGGTCCTAAATATTTGTATTTCATTAGCTTTACTTTTCAAACATTGGTAAATTAAACTTATCATCTGTTTGGAATGCATTCTAATGTGCAGGTCTTATTTGACACCTCTCTTTTCTGCTATCAGTTTCATTAGGGGGAGGAAAAAGTGCCATTGAATAGAACACACTATTTATAACCTTGAGAAGTAGGGAAATTCCTTAACACTTCGTTGTGCCCACGTGGCACTTGTACGTGGATCAAAAGGCAGTTTTGAGGACAGAACAAGTGAATATTGCATGGTTTTAAGTCAGCAGAGATCTGTGTCAAGGTTGTATCCTCTCCCCATACTTAGTGTATCACTATGCTGAGAAAATAATCAGAGAAACTGATTTACATAAAGAAGAATGTGGCATCAGGTTTGCTGAAAGCGAGGAGGACTTAAAGCACTTGCTGATGAAGAGCAAGGATTTCAGCCTTCGGTAAGTAGTACAGCTCAATTTTAAAAATACCAACATCCTCACAACTGATCAATGTGTAGCAAACATCATACGAAATGGAGACAAGGTTGAAGTTGTCAAGAATTTTGTCTTTTTTGGATCCACAATCAATGCTCATGGATGCAGCAGTGAAGAGATCAAAAGACATGTTACATTAGGTAACTCTGCGGCACAAGATCTCTTTTCGAAAAGCAAGGATGTTACTTTAAGGACTAAGGAGCCCCTGACCTAAGCCATGGTATTTTTAATGACCTCATATGCATGTGAATTGCTGGATAGTGAACAGTAGAAGAATTGATGGCTTTGAATTGTGGTGCTGGAGGAGAATAGTGGACGCACCATGGACTGCGAAAAATACAAACCGATCTGTGTTGGGAGAAATAAGGCCAGAGTGCTCCTTAAAGCATGGATGGGGAGAAATCCTCTTCCATATGCTGGGCAGTTTGTAAGAGAGACCGGTCCCTGAGAAGGACGTCATGTAAGGGAAAGGGGAGGGCCCTCAAGGAGATGAGCTGAGACCATGTCTGCAATAGCAGGCTCCATCAGAGGAACAGTTTTGAGGATGGAGCAGGATCAGGTAGCTTTTTTCTGTTGTGGAGAAGGTCGCTATAAGTCAGAACCAACTCGATGAACTTAACAACAACACCGCTTTGGAATTAGATCACCAGGACTTTCTTCTGAGGTTTCTGGGGGTGGTTTTCCATCTCTATCTTCCAGAGTGTGAACCACATTTGCACCATTCACATACTCCTCAGCATCCCTAATCTTTTTGTTCTGAATAATCAAATAATACCCTGAGCTCTTACTAATGTCCCTGCCAGAAGTGCTTTCCCCACACTCACATGACTGTACTTGAAACAATCAGACCTCTGCCCAAATCTGATCTGCTTAGACAAGCAAGAATATAATATGCTAACTCATTATTATATTATGTTGTTATGCTATGCTATGTTATGTAATGTTATGTTGTGATGTGATGTTGTGATGCTGTATTACATTATGATATAATATGGATGCCTTTTGCATTCTTTGCTTTTTGCTCTTTGCTTTTCACTTTCCTATAATGCACAGAACAGCATGAAGAGAAAAAAAGTGATTTTAAAAACATGCATGGAGTCTCCATTGCCTGGAGAATAAAGTTAGTTTGCTGACGATAGATAGGTATAGATATTATCTACTTAGAATTTACTTAATTTATCTATAAAATACTCCATAATTGCTTTAGAAACCCTGGTGGTTTACTGGGCTACATATGGGATTGCTAACCACAAGGTCAGCAGTTCAAATCCACAGGTCACATTACAGTGAAACATGAGTTTGTTTGTGTTTGCAAAGTTTATCAGTCTTGGAAACCCTAGGAGCTATTTTGCTCTGTTAGTGGCTCAGGGTGGGGTCATTATGAAGTGGAAACAACTCAATGACAGGCGATTTAAGTGATTTAATTGAATTCCTCTTAACTAAAGTCATGTTTTATATATCATTATATAATTAAAATCATAATCCACACCATCACCACTAACAGTTATTATGCATTTCTAGTGTCCCAGGTAAATTTTGAAAGATGCTTATATATCAAATATCCTTATATAGACCCTATATAAGAATGTTTACAGATTGCTAAATTCTCATTTTACAGTTGATTACAATGTGCCACAGGAGAGATAGATATCTGCCCATGACTTGGAGATAAGGGAGGCAGGGTTTGAAGACAGACAGTTTGTTAAGTCTTTTATCTTAGTTATTATTATCTGCATTAATTGGCTGTCTCTACTTTCATGGGACTAGAAATAGTATCTGTTTTATCCAATGATGTATCTCTTGCACCCAGATGTGTTAGACACATATAATTCACTTAATAGCGATTTGTTAATTGCTGAATAAAGAATGATCAATAAATTGATTAAAAGGGTAATATAATAATTTTAATATGATACTAAAATTTATTAAAGTGTGATACTCCTGGTTTAAAAATAATAATTTGCAATGAATTCCATTACTATTAAATGGAGGACTACGGTCAGATGCTGTCAGTATTATTGAAATGTCCAGTTTCTTAGTCTGAATAAGTATATTTCCTCAGAAAAGTTATAGATGAGCTATCTCACTTGTGCTCTGGAAGGTGATCATGTTCATGCAGAAACTGTTAGGCAACAGTGCAAAGTCATTTCTAAAGGAGGAAAGCACATGCCAAAGACAGTGGAGTGTGTAAGAAGCTTCTGCGAGAGTAATGTAACTTAATGAGGACTATCACTTGCCACTTGAGATAAAAGAAGTCTCCATGGCTTCACATAACATAGGTTTATAGCTTGCTCACACTATATGTCTTTCAAGGGCTAGGGCGCCCTGCTATTTTAGCCACTAAGAGATTGCACCATCTTTTAGAGCAATTTCTATTAATGTGTTGCCAGTTGCCAATAAATAAATAGATAGATAGATAGATAGATAGATAGATAGATAAATAATTAAATAAACTCACTGCCATCGAGTTGATTCCAACTTTGAAACTGTAAATCTTTACAGGAGAAGAAAGTCTCATCTTCCTCTGATGGAACAGCTGGTGGTCTCGAACTGCTGAACTTAAACGACCACAGTGCTTGATCCCTCACTCATGTGAACACAATTCATCCCACCTTCCAACCAAGTAAAAATCCAATAGGGTCTCCTCCCCTGTTTCCCAAGCCATGTTTAGCCATCTTTGAAACCTGCCTCGTTATTTAAAGGAAGCCTCAACTGTAAGTAAAACATACCTTTCAGATCCTGTTGGTGGATGTGTTTCACGTCACGGTTGACATCTGAACCAAAATTTCTGTGGGGTCCATCTTGCTTTATCAGCATTACTACAACAGATGGTGTTAGTATTCAAAATAAAAAATGATTAATCTAGGAAGATATGAAATCTTAATTTATACCCTCTAAATATGGAAATTTTAAAAGAGACATTGCAGATTTAGTTCACTCAGAAATCTCTATGCCGACACCGGGAAGGGTAGCCCACTGTCTAGGACATAATTCAATAGGTATATTTAATAGGATGTTGAGTTATTTTTAATTATTTGAATTAGATTTTCTTTCCAGGGATATAAAACAGTCACAATATATTATGAGTATGAAATATAAATAAGAGGAGTAATGATGCTAAAGATTTTTAGTGTTAAAGAACCATTAAAAATGACTTGAAATTTCCTTTATACAATCTCTTATTATGAAATGTTGTTATAATTAAATAATTATAGATGATTCCCTCCAGCCTGTCCTTTCTAATGATGGAATTGTTCTCACTACCTAACTGTGTCTCCATTTTTCCTAATATCTTTTATAAATCCATGGATTTTTTTCCCATTTCCTCATATAATATAGTTAAAAGAAAAAAAGCACTATCCCATCACAGTAATTCTTCATGTGCTTTATGAAAAATGCTAATAAATAACCCTATGTAATTACTCTCACCTCTAGACACCATCTATTTATACTGCACATCTAAATCTTGTTTGCCATATTGTTAGCTATTTTATTATATTGTCTCTGGATGTTCTTCCAGATCCTTTTTAATCCTTCATAAAATATAGATTCTAACAACGAGGCATTGTGTCTCAATAATTTAATGATAGTGAGGATTAAATAACAGTTTACACTTTATAACTAAGAGCAAGTTTCAGAGGCTCTCCTGACATTTTCCTTCTTGGCTCTTTAATGACGTTTTGCTCTCTTCATGCACTGTGTCCTTGATGCCATCCCACAGCGCTCTAAAGAGCAGTCATCATCCTGTTTTTGGTTTGTTTATCTGTACAAGTCATAGAAAAACCAACATTTTCGTTGCCATATTGGTGGGTAGTTCTACCTTTCTTTTTTATGCTATTATATTCTAAAACTAAAGTCAGACATTTTCTTGTTTCAGGACACTCGTTTTATTTAGTTTTGCCTCCACAACTTTATTCCCTTCCCATTCTTCATGGAGCAGAATGATCTTTCCTACAGTTCATCCTGTGCTGATGGCTCAGGAAGAGTCGAGAGATGAGCTTATGAGAAGCCATGGGGGGGGGGGGGCGAGGGTGTATACACATAGAAGTGGGCTACAAGGCAAACAAGTGTCCATCTAGCTCAGAAGCAACAAAGCCCACATGGAAGGAGCACACCAGCCTGTGTGATCACAAGGGGTCGAGGGATCAGGTATCAGGCATCAAAAAAGCAAAAATCATATCATTGTGAATAAGGACAGTGCAGAGTGGAGACCCAAAGTCCATCTGTAGGCAACTGGACGTCCCCTTACACAAGGGTTGCGGGGAGGAGACAAGTCAGTCAGGGTGCAGGGTAGCAACGATGAAGCATACAACTCTCTTATAGTTCTTAAATGCTTCCTCCTTCCACTACAATGACCCCAATTCCACCTTACAAATCAGCTAGACCAGAGGATGTACACTGGTGCATATAGGAACTGGAAACACAGGGAATCCAGGGTGCATGATCCGTTCAGCACCAGTGATGTGAGTGGCAATATTGGGATGGTGGAGGGAAGAGGCGGTAGAAAGGGGGGACTGATTACAAGGATCTAGATATAACATCCTAGATATAACCTGGGGGACAGACAACAGAAAAGTGGGTGAAGGCAGAGATGTTGAACAGTGTAAGATATGACAAAATAATTTATAAATGATCAAGGGTTCATGAGTGAGGGAGAGGAGAGGGAGGGGGAAATATGAGGAGCTGATATTAAGGGCTCAAGTAGAAAGCAAATGTTTTGAGAATGATGATGGCAACAAATGTACAAGTGTGTTAGACACAATGGATGTATGTATGAATTGTGATAAGGATTGTATGAGACCCCAATAAAATGATTTTTTTTAAAAACCCAAAACAACTAGACAGGGAGCAGTTTGTGAAAACAAGCACTGTTTTTTCTACCCCAAAAAGTTTGTTTTTAAGTATGATAAATATGTTTGTAATAAAGTTTTACCATTCCATTAATGACATTGATGTATTAACCGTGTCATGAATCCATTAATATTTTTGTTTCCAACTTTTAAAATCACTCTTAAAAGATGTCCATTTTCACTGAAGAGGTCAGGCTTCGTAATTTCTCTTGCTTTTATCAGACTACGTATGCTCTGAGTACTTTCAAAGAATTATATTTTTTAAAATCCCCAAATATACCAGCATTAGTATTACTAAATTCTCTAATAAATAGTCTATACTCATTATGATCCAAACTATTTTGGATTCTAGGAAAATAATGCCAATAAAATCAATGAAATTTAAAGTAAATCATGAGGCATAGGTTTTATGGTAATATATGTAAAATTTTAAATTAATTATGTGCAAAAATAAGAGAAGCAGTTTTAGGAAAGCCACATTGTCCCGGTTACATTGTTTTTTTCACTCTTCATTCTGCTCTCCCTGTGAATAATGCTCCTCCATTCCACACTTTCTATGAAGTTGCACATATTATTCAATATATATATAACATTTTACACATCTCCCCAAATGGCCAGTCAGCCTAAAATTTTAACTTCTATCCCTAGCCCATATTTTGACAACAATCTATTTTTTTCATCTTATTTAAGATTCTGACTCCCCAGATATTGTTAGGAAAGCTACACACCATATCTTTTTTACCCACTTTGCTGTAAGGGGTTCACATCTGATATAACCGTCTATAATATTAGAGTGGAGATAAGTGTCTGTGATTAGGGAAAAAAAACAGGGCCTGAAATTGTTTGCGGAGTTTAATGCAAACATTATTGGGTCCCTGCAAGTTGGTGCAGAGTCCTAGGATACTATGCCCAATAGAGCAAAATCCTGCTCACCGGCACCACCTCACACTCGTCATTTTCTTTGAGCCCGTATGGTAGACATCTCCTTGATGGGACACCTCTTTGTTCCCTCACCTTACATTTTACCAAGAGTGATGGTTTTTCAGGGACGAATCTCTCCTGATAACAGATCCAAAGTATGTGAAACTAAGTCACATACTAAGTCTCCTCATCTCCCTTTTAAAAAGTATTCTGGCTGCCCCTCTTTCAATATAGAGTTCTTTGTTTCTCTGGCAATTCAAAATACTTTCATATTTACATTAATACCATATTTCAAATGTATTAGTTCCTTTCAGGTCTCTCATACTTATTGTCCAAATGTCAAATGCATATGATGAGACTGAAACTAACATGGCTTGGGTCAGGCACACCTTAGTCTTCAAAGTCACACCCTTGTTTTTCAGCACTTTAAAGAGATCTTGTTCAGCAGATTTGTCAATTGAAAAACATCCTTTGATGTATCATCAGTTACTTTTTTGAGCAATGGTTGTAACATCATTGTCCACTTCAATATTGTATCCATTTATCACAATGTTGTTTCTTGTCTAGTTATGAAGATTTTTGTTTTCTGTACATTGAGTTACAATAAATTCATTCAGAATATTGCAGTCCTTGATATTCTTCAGCAAATGTCTGAAGTCATCTTGGCTTTCACTGAACAAAGTTGTGTCACCTGCATATTGGAAAGCGTTGATTGTGTTAATCTGGGTTTACCTGAGAAACAAATGCAGAGACATTCATATGTGCGTAACACACGTGTAGAGAAACTCATATGTGTATAGATAAGAGAATTGTATATTGAGAACACATACCAGCCAAGTCCAGATCAAGCCCTTAAGTCTGATATTAGCACATATGTCTGATACCAGTCTATACATTGCTGTTCAGACTCACACAACACATGCAATGACACCAAATACAGCAATATTACAAGTCAGTTAGTGGAAAGTCTGATGGATCCAGAAGCGGTGGAAGCATCTCTGTGCTGGCATGGTTATCCACATGGCTCCTCCAGCTCCATGTCTTTGGCTCCAATAGCTCCATGTGGCTTGTTAATGGGAATGTCTCTCAGGGAGTGTGTGTGTGTCCCAATTCGAGGGAGGAAAAGGGGAGTTCCCAGAATTCTCAGGAGAAGGGCATACCCACACAGGGGCCTTACTGGCTATCACCTGAGTGACAGGCTAGTCTCCACCCCTTCACAAGTTGGCAGGAGATTATGTAACTCCCACATACAACCTTTTGCCAACCTGACACTCTTACACAACTCTTTAGTGATATATACTTTTTAAACAAAATAATAATAAAATCAAATTGGTACCTAATAGGATAAACTAAAATGCACACAATTCATAATGACGACAACGTATATAAGATGTGTTATAAGATGTATGGATTGTTATAAGAGATGTAAGAGCCCCGTGATAGTTAGGTATATTGTGCTAACCTGGCCAATAGGAACATGTGGGATTAATCATGTTGAAGTTTAAATGGAGGGCAAAGAGATAAATGGCTCTTCGAGGCCCGCCTCTCTCTCTCTTGCTCTCTGGTGATGGGAGCATGCTTCTGCTTTAGCTAGTTCTCTGCCTTCATGTGTGAGCCACTCTACCAGGCCAACCTGTGGATCATGTTGCTAGAGCTTGAAGCTCCTTCGCGATCTGCTTCACCACACTGCTGGTGCATACATCCCTTGAGCTTGAGACTGGTGCATCTTGTCGCCTTGCATTGCTTGCGTTGGGTATCCCATCTGGGCCTGTTTCCACTAAGCTCCTGAGCTACTGACTGTTGGTGACAACCCTGCTGTTTGATACCTGTGGGTGGACTCTGCCTGCCTTTCCCCAGGGAGGAATCTGCTGTGTTGACCTTGGACCCAGCAGTACGTGTGAGTTGCATGACTTCCAGTTTACTAACTGTTCCACAGAAATGAGTTAAACGGAATCCTCTGTACTGTTGTGTGGACTAATTAGCTGTTCTATCTTTCTTGCTATACACACACATACACACACATACACACATAAAGGGTGCTGGCTTTGTTTCTCTAGAGAACTCTGCCTAACACATGGATAAAGTCTTACTTCAATTCAGTGAGTTAAACTGAATCCTCTGTATTGCTGTGTGGACTAATTAGCTGTTCAATCCTTTCTGCTGTACACACACACACACACACACACACACACACACACACACACGCAAGGGTCCTGTTTTTGTTTCTCTAGAGAACCCTCCTAACACATTGATAAAATCTTACTTCAATTCTGATGGCATATTCTTCCTACAGTTCAGTTTCTCTGTGTGCTCAGCACATCAATTAAATAAATATGGCAAGGGAAGTAAGTTATTTAATATGGTTTATTTAGCCTGTCTCTAACTCTTACCTAAAGACCATGTATTTCACGGGCCTTGGAAGAAGATGGGAAGGTATGCATTCGTGAACAGGATTCACCTGAAGGCCATCCAGCAGTGTATAAAATGAGTCCTCTGAGAAGCAGGAGGAGGGAGCTCATTGCCTGTAAGACCCAAGAGAGGAGCACGTCCTCTGAATTTGCGTGCCCTGTGACTATCCCAGATTCAAAAATCAGTGATAATATGAGACAAGTAACAAGAATGTCAGGAGCCAAAACATGGACTAGAGTGATCGTCTTCCCAACCCGAGGAACAAGCAAAACTGAGTTTTTTACACGGAAGGCTGGTTGTAGAGTAGCATGGCTCTGGGGCCCTTATTGGGGAAGTTGGCTTGGTGACCCCAGGAAGTGGAACTGAGTGCCTTTGGACTGAGGCTTATATTGGAGTGGTATGTCCCCTTTGGTCACTTATTAGCAGATTTTAAAGAACTTTGTGACATTTCCTGAAAAGCAACTCAACACCAAGCATTTCTCACTAGTATTATAACTTGTTATCTTCCTTAGTGAACCTTTAATCATAAAGTTAATCTGTGAGCTTTGTGTAACCATTGCAATAGATATTAATAACTAGAGATTATCTAGGGAAGACTAAGGAACACTGTACACCATATCCCAATCAAGAGAATGCATTCTTCATATACTCCAGTTTCTCTATTTGATCAGTACAGCACTTAAATCAATATGGTGAAATGATGCAGCCCTGATGCCCACCTTTACTGATATTAAACTATGCCATATACGCTTGTGTTCATATAACCATCTGTTGTTAAATATTAAGATTCCTCAAGAGTACAAGGACGTGTTCCAGAAATTCTATTCTTCTTAACTTGATTCACACAAATGCCTTTGCTCAATCAATAAAACCCAGACACAGTATTTGTCGCCTTTTTTTTGTTTTCAGCCATGTTGTAGCTGACATCAGCATAACCTCTTCTGTCTCCTCCTGAATACTGCCAGCTCCCTGATGTTGTACTGCTCTAACTATTGTCAAAATATCATCAGCAATATTTTACTTGCATATAACAGTGTAGGATAATTTCCACATTGTGCTGGATTAACTGGGTCCCTGTTCTTTGGAATATGTGCAAATATGGATCTCTTACAGGTGGTTGGCCAGGTCACTGTCTACTAAATTTCTTAGCATAGGCAAGCAAGTGCTTTCAGGACTTCACCAGCTTGATGAAATATTTCAACTGATATTCCATAAATTTCCGGAGCTTTATTATTCCCTAATGCCTTCAGTGCATCTTGAGCTTCTTCATTCAGTACCATAGGTTCTTGCTCATATTCTATCTCTTGAAATGTTTCAATTTGTACTAATTTATTTAGATACCATGACTGTATTTCATCCATTGTCTTTTGAAGGTTTCTGGTTCATTTAATACTTTGCTTATAGATTTTTTCGATGCTGTAACTCTGGGCTTGACGTTTTTTCTTCAGCTCTTTCTACTTGAGATATGTTGAGCTTCTTTGTTTCTGGCTTTCAAACTCCGAGTCTTTGTAGGTTCATTACACTATTCAACTTTGCCTTCCCAAGCTGTCATTTGAAACGCTATATTCAGCTCTTTCAGTTCATCATTTCTTCCATTTACTTTAGATGCTCTACAATCAAGAGCAAGTTTCAGAGGCTCTTCTGGCATCCACTTCGGTATTTTCTTTCTTTCTTTCCTTTATCTTTTTAAAAATGACTGTGTTTCTTCATGTATCATATTCTTGCTATCATCCCACAGTTCATCTAGGCGTTGTAATAATTTTCAATATTTCAAATCTGTCCTTGAGATGTTCTCAAAAACCGGGTGGGGTATAGTCAAGGATTCACTTTTGTTCTTTTGGATTTGTTTTGATATTCTTCTTCAACTTTATCTTACACAAAAGCAATTAAGAGTCTACCCCACGATGTTCATGTCCTTGTTTTAGCAGCAGATATTGAGCTTCCATATCTTCACGTCTCCTAATCGCAGTCAAGGTGATTCCTATGCACTCTATTGGGGGAGATCCAGGGATACAGGGACCATTTCTATTGTTGACAACGGCACTTGCAGTGAAGCTGCAGATCACTCAAGGTGAAGAGGAGAAGCCTACGAAGAAGAATAAACTAACCACCTCTGAGGGCTTCGCACATGAAAATTTATCAATAGCCGAATGCTCCTCCTATTCACATTGAATGACTTTGCTTGTCTGTGAAATACCAGTGGCAGCTTCAGGATCACAGCAACAGGTGAACGACAGCGTCTGGCAAACTGACAGAGAGGTGGCGGTGACTGTAAATAGTCCAGGAGATATAAATGATAGCATCATTCAGAGGCATTTTTGAAAGCCTTACTGCCATCCATTTAATCTTGGCTCATACCTTCAGCAATGAGAGCTTAGAGTACCTCACCAGTTAAGTAACCGACACCCGGAGAGGCAGTATTGGAAGGCATAAGAACTTAAAAGTGAGTGGGGAAATTTTAAGTGCTAGCTATTTTCCTGGGAGCAATTGAAATGGCTAGGATTTTATTTCCTCCCACTGACGCATTTCTCCATCAGAAAGGCCATCAAAACCTTGGAGGAACTTCTCTCTACACAGGTGAACTCAGGCTACTTAAAGGTTAGATTGTGGGATGCAATAGGTCACTCATATAACATTTTAAGAAAACACTTGGTATCATCTGTGAGGAGTATAATGAGATAATACACTCCATTGCTATTGAGTTCATTCTGATTCCCAGCAACCCTGTATATGGCTTCCAGATTGAAAACCATAGCAGATCGTTGCAATCGGTTCCCCCTTCTGCCCCTCCTCCTTCCACCTTCCCACTACCCCCTGGTATTGCTGCCCCATTGCTGTTCCTGAGGGTTTATCTGACCTGGATTCCGTGTGTCATGAGCTCTTATCTCTACCAGTGTACATGCTCCAGTTTAGCCAGAATTGAAAGGCAGAACTAGAAAAACATAAACGTTGGGGAAGGGAGACCGCAGTAGGTGTAAGATATGAAAACTATAATGTTTTATAATTTATTAAGGAGTCATGAAGGTGTGAGGGCTAGAAGGAGGGGGAAAAGAGGAGCTGGTACCAATGACTCAAATAGAAAGTGTTTACAAAATGATGATGGTAACATATGTACTAATATGCTTGATACAATTGATGTATTGAATGTTATAAGTGCGGTAAGAACCCTCAATAAAACGACTTAGAAAGAAAACCTTCCTAGAGCAAGAAGCCTCATTTTTCTCCCACGGAGTGACTTGTGAGTTTGACCTTTCACAGACCTTGTGGTTAGGAGTTTAATGCTTGTCCGACATCAGCACCAGGGCTCTGTAATGCAGCTCAGTTATCATAGGACTTTCTAATTAAGATCACGTACTGTTTTGAAGTGGCATCCAAGAAAAACTGTACAAACCATGTGATCAGAAGTGTGGCAGATGATTTTGTCCACTAGACACTCCTTGCTAGGGGTACCATTAAACCTGTCCATCAAGTGGTGGCTTCCTGACACTTCTTGGGTGGTGTGACTTCTTGTCGGAGAGCAAGGGACTCTGGGAATTGCCTCTCTCTCTTCCACTTCACCATCTTCCTGAGTGCTATTGACACACTGCCTTGTTTTCACCGACTTTTGATCCATGTAACTAGGCACCTGCCTGCCTGTTGTATTCCTGCTTCCCAGTTCAACAGGCTGTCTCACTGGCATGGGGCTACATGAGTCTGAAGAGGGACTGACAGACTAGCATCAGACTTATGAACTTGAATTGGAATAGGCTGGGATGCCTCTTACATGACTTCCTGATACAAAGATATTTCTTATACATAGATAAGTGACACTGGGTTTGTTTCTCTACACAACCCAGCCTAACACATGTGATAACCCTTTTCTTAGAAAGGTCCCCAGGAAGTGGATCGATTCAGGACCTACCCATCATCACCTCAGGGAACATCATCAATAGGAAGGAAGTTTTGGCAGATGCATGTCACATGTGTTGGAGAATTGTTCTTATGTCTGCTTTTTGTCCTCTCCCATGGATTGTTAATTTTGTTGCTAGTTGTTTTCAAACCTGTTTTAATTTATGATTGCCTGATATGTCACAGAACAGAATGTTGCCCATTGTGTGCCATCTTCTTGATCACATATTGAATTCAGTCCATGGTTGCTGTGCTTGTGGCAATCCATCTCATTGACGTTTTCCTCTATTTTTCTGATTCTATTTTTGTTTACTCTTTCAAAACTCTCTGCTATTGAGTCAATTCTGACTCATAGTGATTCTATAGGGCAGGATAGACTTGTCCCTGTGTTTCTGAGACTATAATTAAATCTTGTTCTTCTGCATGGCGGCACGTGGTTTTGAACTGTGACCTTGCAGTTAGCAGAACGATATGTAACTCTTAGACCATTTGACAAAAATAAGTAAACATCTACTCTATTTAACAATGATATTTCCTGATTCCTTGCCCAAAGTAAGTGAGCCAGTCATGCTTTACTAAGAATGGTATTTCTTGTAATACTGCTTTTTACATTCTTCCTACAGATCATAATTTATGTATTATTCTTTGCCAACACTACCAATCGAATGCATCAATTTCTTTTGTCTCCCTTATCCACTGTCTAGCTTATACATATAGATGAGGAGGATTGAAAAGGCCATCGCTTGTGTCATGAACTCCTTAAACTTTAAAGTGACATCTTGGCTTTCTAATGTTTTAAAGAGGTTTTTGTTCTACTTTTTCTTCCCAGTATATTTGCCCAATGTAATGTATAAGAAATTCTCCCCAATGAATTTTTTTTTATTCCTTACTCTGTCTCAGTGCATGTTTTTAACCTATCTATATTCTGTATGTCTTTAAATCAGTTTTCTATATGAGGGGGCTTTGAAAAATTTGTGGAAAAATTGATTCTAAAGAACAAAATCTTCTCGAAAAATTTTTGAAGCTCGGTCATGTCTAGGAATCCTCTAAGTCGTGAAACACAACAAAAGCCACTGCCATCAAATTAATTCTGGTTCATGGAGGCCGTAAACCAGGTTTCTGAGAATGTGAATCTTTAGTAAAGGAAGTCCTGAAGAGAGGAGTGAACTGTCCGACGTGTGGTTAGCAGCCCAAATCTAGCCCACAGCACCACAGTAAGACTTTAATTTGCTTTAATTATATATATATATATATATATATATATATATATATATATATATATATATATATATATATATATATATTACATATATCATTCCATATTTCAATTGTGTCAAGTAGAATGTGCAATTGTTACCAAACATTCTTTTGCTACATAGACTCCTTGGCATCATTTTACTTCCATTACCAGTGTACCTCATCCCCCCAAACCCCTTATATTACTAGCTGTACCTATAGGTTCATCAATTTTGGGGTTCATATACTGAAAAATGAAAATGCATATAACACAGCTTTAGAGGGTGACCTCAACTGACATAGCATGTCTGAGATACACTCTAATATGAAGAAACTAAAACCAAGCAAAACAATTTAATCCAAAAATACACAAAATTTTGGAAACCCGATCAGATTCAGCCCGCATCATAGGAAGGATCTACTGACAAAGTTTTAACTGTTCAGGTGAAATTTATGCCTTTGACCTTCTATACCGCTCTCTTCAAAGCACTCTGTTTAGGGAGCACTTTCCTCCCACCCCTCACCTTTAGATAGAGGGTGTTATTTGGAGGCTTATTTCCTAGGCAGTTTCCCAAGTGAATCTTGGGATCCTAGAGTTATCCATCGCCTTCTGCGCACCAGATTCTCACAATTTAGGCTCTGATACTGATCCTTCCTTTCACTTCAGATTACATGGATTCAAATAACTCAGTGCCTGATGTGGACTTAGTTGGCATCTCACTTAGATGGCTGTTTGTAGACAGACCTTTAAGACCCCAGATGCTATTTTATCCCACAGCCAGGCACCATCTAAATTCTTCACCGCATTTTACTACAGTGTCCATATTTCCTGTGTTACCTTCCTGGGGGCAAGTATGGAACCATGATGTAATAACTAATTGTTCTTCAGTGGGATTTAGAGTGAGCAAGTATGGAACCGTGATGTAATAACTAATTGCTCTTCAGCTAGGATTTACAGTGAGCCCAAACACATTCCTGGGTCTAACCCCACCCCACCCACTTTTTAAAAAAGAATTTGCTGTAACTCAGGAGTTGATACATATAACATATCATTCCATATTTCAATCACATCAAACAGAATTGTAGAATTGCTTCCGTAATCAGTTTTCAATCATGCTTTTCCTTCCTGGACTTCTTGAACTCATCTCCTTCTTATTTCACCTCTCCCCATGTTTCATATCCCCCCTCTCCCCGAAATCCTTTTTGTATTTGCTTACCCTACAGGTTCAACATCCCTGGGTTTTATTTACCAAAAACAGAAACAAATCACACAGCTTTAAGGCATCCAATGGCCAGGCACCTTTAAGATACTCCCTAATATGAACAAGCATAAACAAAATATAACAGAATCATCATCATGGGATTGCCTAAATAATATGTATCTTAATACAAAATACAGGGCTTTTATGTAGCAAGACCTTGTTTGTCTACCAATCAATAGTATACTGGTCTTTGTACAGCTATGTTCTGTTTCCTCAGACACCATGTCTTTTCTGGCTTAAATCCTCAGGTTACACGTGTGCCTGAGGTAGAGTCCTTGTCACCCATTGGTGTTCCCATATGGTGTCTTCCTGATGCAGCCTCTGGAACATGCCATGCACCCTGAAGTACAGGATTCACTGTCCCAGCAGTCCAAGGCACCTGGCCTGGGTTTCTGGAAAAACCCCAGATACCCTAGGTCAATTCTGCCCCCACACTGCATCTCACTAACGACTCTCCCCAAGAGCATCCTCAGATGGTCCTCCTGCCAACTGGAGGTCAACCCTCCCTCCCTTCCTCTCAACACACATCCACCGATGGTCCCCCAAACATGACCATTCCATGTCCCCTCTCCTGTGCTACCCCTCCCATCAGTAAGCCTCATCCTTCTAACAGGGCCACCTCCTTTCCAAGGGACCTCACCCCAGACTACATTTGTTGGTATTGTCTTACAGTGCTGTGACTTCCAGCACAATATTGAATTAAAGTGGGATAAGGGACATTCTTGTGGAGATGTTTTCAGCTTTTCTCCATTGAGTGTAATATTGGCTTTTTTTTCTTTTAGTATATGGCTTTCATATTATTGAGGATTTTCCCTTCAAATCCTATCTTCTTGGGAATATTTATTAGGAATGATGTTGAATGTTAGTAAATGCTTTTTCTACATTAATTGATATGATAATATGAAACTTTCCCTTTTTATGTTGATGTGGTGGATTACCTTATTTGCTTTTTGAATGTTGAACCCTCCATGCATACCTCGTACAAGTCCAGCTTGGTCATGATTTTTTGTACTTTTGATATGTTGCTGGATTCTATTGGCCAAGATTTAATTGAGGATTTTGCATCTTTGTTCATGAGAGATATCGGTCTGTAATTCTCTCTCCTTGTGGGGCTTTGCCTGTTTTTGTTATCAGGGTTATGCTGTCTCTTTCTATGTTCTGGAAGAGTTAGTGTAGGATTAGTGTGAGCTCTTCTCTGAATGCTTGGTATCTTTCTCCTGTGAAGCCATCGGGACCAGGGCATTTTTTGTTGGGAGTTGCTGGATGACCTGGTCTGTTTCTTCTTTTCTATGATCTGTTCAAGTTCTTAATGTCCACATGCATTAATTTGGAGAGAGTGTGATTTTCCAGGTATTTTCCATGTCCTCCAAATTATTGAATATGCTGAAATACAATCTTTCATATTACTGCATGATTAATCTTTTTATTATTAGGATCTGTTGTGACTTTCCCAGTTCCAGCTCTTATTCTACAGATTGATGTCTGCTCTGTGTTTTCCTTTGCTGTTTGCTAGCAGTTTTTTGATTTTGTTCATTATTTCAAGGAACCAAATTTATACTCAGTTAATTGTTTCCATTGTTCTTCGGTTTCCAGTTCATTTGTCTCCTTTCTAACTTTTATGATTTCTTTTATTTTGCTGTTGAAACGATTATGCTGTTGACTCTGTTCTAACTGCTGGAGATGCTGTGTTAAGGTGCTTACCATAATTCTCACCCCTTTTTGCATGTGTGCATTTATTGCAATAAAGTGACCTCGGTGTGTTAGTCTGGGATGACTAGAGAAACAAATCCAGAGACACTCATATGTGTAAGAGGGAGTTTTATATTAAAGAGTAATTGTATATTAAGAAAACATCCCGACTCTCTCACTCACATACTCCCTCTCTCATTCACTGACTCACTCACTCTAAAAAGAAAGAAAGAAAGAAAACATCCCAGTCCAGTGCAGATTAAGTCCATAAGTCCAAAATTAGCCCATATGTCAGATCCTAGTCTATAAATTAATCCAGACTCAAGCAATGCATGCAATGATGCCAAATGCAGGAAGTAGAGGCCAGTGGGTGAGACTCTTCTGGGATCCAGTGGAGGTGAAAGCGTCTCCAGGGCTCTGGCTGCCATCAACGTGGCTCTGTGTGGCTTGTCACCAGAAAGACAAAGCACAGAGAGTGTGTACCCTGCCTCCAGAGAGGAAGAAGTTCCCAGAATCCTCATGAGAAGGCCACACCCACAAGGAGGGAGCAATCAATCCGATTGACAGGCTAGATTCCACTCCTTCATTCTTCTATTGTTTGCATAAAATTGTGTAACTATCATACTTAGATAACCTTTGCTGTGTTACATAGTTTTGGTATGTTATATTGTTGTTCTTATTGGTTTCTAGGAACTTCCTAGTTTCCTATCTAATTTGGGCTAATTACCCATTCTTTTGGGGGATGTGTTTTATTGAGTCTCCAAGTGTTTTTTCTTTTTTGTTGTTGTTGTTGATTTCCCACTTTATGGCACTGTGGTAAGAGAAGGGGGTCTGCATGACCTCTATATATTTGAAACTTCTCTTGTTACCTTGTGTTCCAGAATGTGGTCTATTTTTGATTAAGAGTCATGTGCATTGGAGAAGAATATGTGTGTTTTTTTATGTTGGTTGGTGAGCTCTGAACATGTCAGAGATATTTGATTCTGTTGTTCAGCTCTTCAGTTTCTTTATTGCGTTTCTTGTCTCTTGATGTATCTTTCTTAGAGAGCAGTGTATTGAAATCACCTACTAAAGTTGTTGATTCAGTGCTTTCTCATTTTATCTCTGAGGATTTGATTGATGGATTTCAAGGGTCTTTTATTGGGTATATATATATATTTATGGGTTCTTGGTCCACTGATCCTTCGAGCATTATGCAATGCCCATTATTATCTACTGTGTCATGTACCTTGAGTCCTTTTTGTCTAAGACAAGTAGAACCATCCTCCCTTAAAAAAAATATATTGCCATTAGCTTGGTAAATTTTTGCCACTCTTTGACTCTCAGTCTATTGGTCGTCTGTAAGTTTGAACTGTGTTTCTTGCAGGTAGCAGATTGATGGATTTCCTTGTCTGATCCAATCTGTTTCCCTTTGCCTTTTAAGAGGTGTGTTCAAACCAATAGCATTCAACGTAATTAAATTTAAATGTAGATTAGTTTTTGCCATATCGTACTATATTTGTTTGATATTTCCTTTCTTCACCTTTTATAGGGTGGTGTGTGTGAGAAGATTATGCTTGTCTTCGTTTCTCTGTGTGCAATGGTAATGTTTTGGGTACTCTTTTCAGTATATTGGTTTCTGGGTGGTGTTACATCTGTGGTATTCTCTTGTTTGTGTACTGCAGTTGTTGGTTTTCTGCACCTAAAAAACTGGAAAGTATTTTTTGTAATGCAGGTTTTGTTTTTTTACAGATTCTCTAAGTGTTTCCTTGTTTAAAGAAACTTGCATTTCCCCCACAATTCTGATGGAGACCTTTGCTGCTACAAAGATTCTTGGATGACATGTGCTGTTTTTCAACTTTTGGAATATGTTGCTCCAATTTCCTCTTTCTTGCATAGTCTGTGCAGACAAATCTGAGTTTATTCTTTTCTGTTTCCCTTTATATGTCACTGCCTTTTTTCTATAGCTGCTCTCATGTTCTCTGCTTGTCCTTGAAATTGGATAATTACACTACCATGTCTTGATGTGTATTTCGGGTGTACGTGTGTTAATCTAATTGGTGTTCTCTGTTTCCTGAATAATTATCACCTCCTCCTTTGTGATATTGGGGAAAATTTCTTCCATGAAATCCCCTTACTATTTTGAATGTAGGTTTATTTATAGCCTTCTGTTTAGGTCCTCCGATGATTCAGATATTGTTTCGCTTCATGGAATCCCACATCATCGTCAGTCTTTCTTCAGACTCTTTTCCTTTTTCCTTTGAACTCATTTGCTGAGTTCTGCTTGCTTATCTTCAAGATCACTCATGCCGGCATTCACTGGCTCCATTGTATGAATGAGATGAGTGACCTTTTTATTTATTTCTGCTACATTATCCCTTAAGTCCCAGATTTCCCTTCAGTGTTAGGATTCTAGTATGTCTGATTATTTTTATCAGTTTTCATGATTGATCCCCTAATTTCTTCTATATCTCTAAACAGCATTTTTATGAATTCTTTCTCTGGGAGATCAAGGGCTGCTTCTTCCAGGTAAACTGTTCGGTGTGGCTCATCTTCAGTAATTGAGTTTTGTTTCTCTAGACTTTTGCAGTGGCAGCTGGCATTGGCTGCTGCTTCCATCACATCTTGTTTGAGCTGAAGGAGATACATAGTCTTCTGGGTTGTGTGTGGGGAGGGGTTGTCTCTTTAAGTTAGGGGAATCAGATAGGTGCTGGCGAATGCCTTGTGTGTAGATGAGAAGAGAGTGTTAGTTGGGAGAGTAAGAGAATGAGGGTATAAGTCCTTGGGCATAGGTTTTAAGTAGTGGTAGTAATCTTAGGAAACTTTCCCATTAAATATAGTAATTTTTTAATGAGTTGGAGAAGAGAGTTATGGAGGATGAGATTTTACTTGGTAAGTCAAAGGAGAGTGTGGGTTATGGAGGTGCAGGGGAAAATTCTCAGCAGTTAAGGTGGTTGGGATAATTGAGGGGTATTTTGAATCTACTAAAGTCCCTTGTCAATCCTGAACACTATGTAGGGAGAGTACAGTCCGTCCATTATTGTGCTTATAATAGTGGATTCCAGCACAACTCAGAACTATCTGGTCCTTGCATATGACCACAGCGGGGAAATGGGCTATTGTAGTGAATGCCCCAAGTCAGCGGGCTCTTCTGAGAAAGGGGCGGTTTGACTTTACCCCAGTTCTGCAGGCTACCTAGCTCTTAGGAGGAAACCCACCACAGAACCCAGAATGGCTGGCATCTGTTTTCTCTGGTTGAATTGGGAGTGTTGGGGTTTCCTTTCTCAAAAGAAAATAGGAACAAATCTAACACCCCCCTGGAGTCTGCTGTGCTGTGGTTCCAGTCTCACCTCTTTCTCCCCAGTTTTGGGTCCTTCTGCAAATAGTTTGGGCTCACTATCTGCAGATTCCAATTTTGCTTCTGCCACCAGGGATAGGGAGCTGGACCCCAGCTAGAAATTATCCCCAATGGGATCTCTACTCCCCAGACGGGGCATGTTCGAGTGTCAAACTACCAGAGTCTGGTGACTCATTTCAGTTTTGTGTTATACGCCAAATCCCCATGAGATACTACAAGTGAAGCATGCAAGTGCTGAAAGTGTTCAAAGAGCTAAAAATATGGTCAGAGTAATTGCTACCAGTTCAGCAGGAACAGAATGGAATTTTTCAAAGATGAACAAAATATGTTTAGAGAAGAGGACTCATCTGTTTCCGATATATTTAATGCAATGTCTATTGTGTAATTGGTCTGCCTCTAAAGGAATGGGATCCTAGTCCTACAGTGAAGATAGTTAAGAATAAATTACACAACAGATGGTGCTCAGATAAAAGTGAAGAATATCGCAATTTAGGACACCAATCAAGATGCAATATGGAAATGTCATAAATATTAGTTTTATTGTTTTTGTCAGGTATTTAATATTTGTCATTAAGATTTTAAAATCTGTATAACAAAATCTACTTTTATATACCTCTTTTATTGTTCTTATGTACGTTTTAACTGTATGAAACAGTAAACTATCTTTCAGTAGATCTTTTTTTAGTGTAAAATGGTTATTAGGTCAGGAAACCAATTTCTAAATTACTGTATCATTATTTTGATAAAATGAAAAGAAATAGTCATATGTAGTGTGTGTATGTGTTTATGTGTTTCTTTAAAGTCCCAAAGAAATTCTTTGAAAACTTGCACACAAATGAATGATTTCATTGTTTTGTTTGTACACTGAAAGCCTGACTTCTTTTGACAATCCACATGACAGCCTTTTGTTACTTTCTTGGATAGAAAACTTTTTAAAACTGTCTGCTGGAAGTCAAAGTTTTAGTACTCTTAGTTTACTCTCATTTAAAAATTATTATGTGACCCTTGTTTGTCAAAATACTATTTCAGTATGTGACAGTTATTATAGTATTAATATTTCCTAAATATATAGGTAGTTTTGATTTAAGATACTATGTTGTTGTTTGGCTAGTTTTTATATTCAAGTACATAGAAGCCCTGCAGTGCTAAATAATCCTCTGGAGACTTTCTCTCATTTTAGGTACTTGATATTAGATAAAGATGATTTTTCTATCATTCAAGTACCTCAAACTAAAAATACCTATAAAAGTGAAATAATGGACCACTTCTTCATTTTTAAGTTTAATATAGCAATTCATTTAGATGCCTTTATCCTCTTCAAATTACAGTGCAGCTAAATATAAAATTCTGACATACATCTGAAACACATAGGATCAGGAATGCTATTAATTTTAGATATTATATATTCGAGAAAAGAGCTTTATGGGCATTCAGAGTCTCTGAGATATCATAGGTTTATACATATGCTATTGCTTATCAAAATGTATTGTCAAATATCTACCAAACTAATATTCCTTAGGGAGAAAACAGTGCTTCAGGTTAGGCCAATAGCGTAATTAGTCCATGTATCAACTGAGAGGCTGGCAAATACACACGATCAAGTAAACGGTTTCTCTTTTGTTATTGAAATTCTCATTAATTTCAGTAGTCCTGTATTTAAATATTGTCTTAAGCATAAGTCCTTTGATAATTTTTCAAAATAAGACCACACGAAACTTCAATGATCTAGTCTAACACAATAGAGAATTTTTGTCAGTTTTATTCCTTAAGACAGGAAATATAAATCACCTGAAAAAGATTCATTTTTACCCTTGACTAAAGAATGTCATTTTCTTTGTCTACTAATAGGTTAGAAATCAATGACACCATGTTGCACATCAATGAAAATGTTTAAACCTGTCTTTAATGTACCGATTGTCTGTGAAATGCATGTCACAAGCCTGTGACCTGTTGAGATATCATAACAGGTCAGTATCTCTTGCTTGGGTAAGAGTGTCACATTACTTCAGTGCACATCAACTTCAGCACTTTTACTCCTGGCATATTTCGCTGTGGCCCCATGAAAATGATTTACTTATGTTTAATGCATGACATCTGAGAGCATTTTCCCACCAAAGAAGAGTATAATATTTTACCAAACATTAAGTTTGAAGTATGTCAATAATCCCTTGACTGTGACTTTGTTCCCATAACTGTCAATATCTTGATCTTTGAAAATATCATCTAGGATACTCCTATAATACCATAATATTTTAAGCTTTATTTTAAAGAAAACTATGGCTTTTGACTACAGCTCTGCCTATCCATGACATGATAGTTCTTAAATGTTTTAATATTCTTTAATATAAAATATTTATTTCAAGACATGCAATCTGTTGGGTAAATAAATGGGATTTAATTCTTTTTTGTATCATTTTCTGGGGCTCATATAACTCATCACAATCCACACATACATCAATTGTGTAAAGCACACTTATTCATTCGTTGTCCTCATCATTCTCAGAACCCTTGCTTTCTGCAAGGCCTCCTGGAGTCAGCTCCTCATTTTACTTTCCCCTACCTCCCTTCATGCTCCTCCTTCCCTCATAAACCCTTGATAATTTATAAATTATTATTTTAACATATCTTACACTGCCAGACGTCTCCCTTCACCCACTTTTCTGTTGCCCATCCCCCTGAGAGGAGGTGATATGTAGAACCTTGTAATCAGCTCCCCCTGTCTAACCCCTTTCCCTCTTCCCTCTCAGTATCGCCACTCTCACCACTGGTCCGGAGCGATTCATCTGTCCTGGATTCCTCTGTTTCCAGTTCCCATCTGCACCACGGTGCATCCTCTGGTCTAACCAGGTTTTCAAGGTAGAATTTGGATCATGATAGTAGGGTAGAGGAAGCATTTAAGAACTGGAGGAAGGTTGTGAGTTTCATCAATGTTACCCTGCACCCTGAGTGACTCATGTTCTCCCCTCAACCCCTCTGCAAGCAATGTACAGTTGTCTACAGATGGGTATTGGGTCCCTATCATGGGTTCTCCTCATTCACGATGTTATGATATTTCCCCCACCTTTTGGTGCTTGATATCTGGTCCCCTTTTCCCTTCGTGATTATCCATGCTGGTGTGCTTCTTCCATGTGGGCTTTGTTGCTTCTGAACTAGATGGCCGCTTGTTTACTTTCAATCCTTTAAGATCCCAGATGCTGTATCACCATCAGCCTTCTTCACCACACTTACCTATGCACACATTCATCTTCAGCATTTGTATGGAGAAGGTGATCCCACAATGATGGTTCTTGTTCTTTGGTGTCTGCTACCTGATCCCTTCAACACCTCGTGATCGCACAGGCTTGTGTGTGTCTTCCCTGTGTGCTTTGTTGCTTCTGAGCTAGATGGCCACTTGTTTACCTTCAAGTCTTTAAGACCTCAGATGCTATTTCTTTTGATAGCCGGGCACCATCAGCTTTCTTCACCACGTTTGCTTATGCACATGTTTGTCTTCAGCGACCATGTCAGGATGGTGGGTATCATGGAATGACAGTTAGTTGATCAAAGTGCTCTTGTATTAAGGGATTGTGCAAGAGGAGGCCCAATGTCCACCTGCTACCCTGCTACTATACCTAAAATATATGCACATAGATCTATTTCCCCCATAATCATAAATATATTTACATATGTACATGTCTGTATTTAGGCCTCTATGTATGCCCTTTGCCTCCTACTCCTTTCCTCTATTTCCTTATGCTTTCCTCCTGTCCCACTACCATATTCAGCCTTCATTCTGGTTTCAGTAATTCCTCTCAGTTACATTGCCGTTGGTCACGCCCTACCAGTCCTCCCAGCCCCTCCCTGCCACTGGTTTTGAACCACTCATTGTTTCCTTGTCCCTGGGTTGGCCAACACCTCCTCCCTTCCCCCACCTCCCCTTCTCCCATGTCCCCTTGGGATTGATGGTCCCCTTGTTTTCTTCTCCACATTGTTTATCCAACCTAGCTTATCTAGATAGACCTTCAGAGATAGTAATATGTGCATAAAATTGCGGATGGTCTCAACAGCACCAAACAAAGTGGCACATAGGAACATGGAGAAGATGGTAGCATCACCAACAAACTAATAAACAAAAAAGCTATTGACATACAAAATCTAAAAGAAGATAAAAAAGAAGAAGGAAAAAAAATTTTTTTAAAAAGAAAGAAAGAAAAGCCTGTTAATAGTTCAAGGTCTATTTTTTGACCTTTGGGAGTGTTTTCCAGACGAGTCTGATGGAGTGCCATGCCCTGGCCCCAAAGTCTGGGATTAATTCTTAACATTTAAGGAAGAGCTTCTTGGATATTTGGTTTAGCAAGCTGTAAGAACAATGTTTTTCCTGGAGTCTGTCAATTTTTAAATTAAGCAAAGTTTGAAATTTAGTTTGATTGCATTGAATATTTTTATCATTACTTTTTGATTCAAAATAAAGATGGGGGTAGAACAAAAGGAGACAGATTTTCTTTGTTATTTTCGTTATGTGCTATTATTTAATTGGTTAAATAGAACTTAGAAACAAAGTGATAAAACCAGAAATGCAGGTCAGCAGTAAAATAAACTGGGCTTAATATCAGATAAACATAGTAAAATTGTGAATGTCTAAACTTAGACCTGGCTGACATTTAGCAGAAAAGGAAACCTTAATTATCTCCCACTAATGGAGGTGGAGAAATGGCCCCTCTCAGTGGTGGGAAACCTGTGAGACCCAGAAAAGTGACTCAGTTATGCACATTTACAGCTCTCACGGGGGCCACCGTCATTCTATCACCCAAACATAAACTGAGTGAGACAATAATGTGTTGCTCAACTTTCCAGTATTAGTGGGAAAAAGGTTCATTAATTACCTGTTATAAGCAGATGATACAACTATGTTTCCTGAAAGCCAAGAGGGTTTGGTGAGGAACAAGGACAGCAGCCTTCAGGATGGATGACCACTCTTTGTAAAGAAATCCAAATCCTCACAACTCAATTTACACATGGCATCATAACAAACAGAAAAAATTTTTTTCAAGGATTTAATTTTTTTTAGATCCATAAACTATGCTCATGGAAGCAGCAGTCAGGAAATCAACTTACTGTATTGAGCAAAATGCTTTTGAAAATACAGAAGAGAAAGGATGTCCCCTTGAGAACAAATGTGAGCCGGAACCAAGGCATGGCACTTCATTTGTGTAAGATGCACGTGAAAATTGGACATTGAATAAAGAAGTCCCTCAAAGAATCAAAGAATTTGAATTATGGTGAAGACTATAGAAACTACCATGGGCTGCCAGAGAACAAACAAATCGATCTTTGAAGAAACAGAACCAGAATGCAATTAGAATTGAGGATGACAAAGACTTTGTCTTGTATAGTTTGGACATGTTTTCAGGATACCATGTTTAATAAAGTAGAAGATGAAAATAAAAGAGGAAAACCTCAAAGAGAAGGTTGACGTAGCATCTGCAATAATGGGTACAAAGAACAACAGTTGTGAAGATAGTGCAAGGCTGGGCAGTATTTCTTGTGTTAATAACGAATTACTACGCGTTAGGACTGACTCAATTGTACCTAACAATGACAGCATGATATAAGAGAATGTTTCTGAGCTGATCTTCTGAAGGACACACCCTTCTATCTGGTATTGGTATCAGTATGTAGCCCAAATAGTATTTAATATCAGTATATAGCCAACACGGTATTATGATTTAAGTTTCATAAACCTTAACACTCATGTACTTTAAATTATTCAAATTATTACTACTTTCTCTGCTCAATACATATCTAAATACCTCATTAACTTAATTTCCTGAGTATCACACATAAATTGTCAAAGTAAGGACACCTTTAGTATTCATCCTTACTAAAATGAAGAAAACTGTGTTAGTTTGTGTTGATTAGAGAAACAAATTAATAGACACTCATATGCGTATAAAAGTAAGAGCTGTATAAAAGAGCAATTCTATCTTGCGAAACATCCCAGCCCAATCCAGATCAAGTCCATAAGTCCGATATTAGCCTATATGTCTGAAACCAATCTATAAATCCTCTTCAGACTCACGCAACGTACTAAATGACACCAAATGCTGGAAAACCACAGGCCAGTGTGTGGAAAGTCTTGTGGATCCAGTGGCCGTGGAGGCACCGCAGCGCTGGCAGGGGTCACCACTTGCCTCCAGCTCCAGGGCTCTATCTAGCATAGCTCCATGTGTCTTGTCAACAAGAATATCTCACAGGGAGTAAGTGTACCCTGCCTCCAGTGAGCTAATTATCTCCTTTGCACCTCCAAATCAGGTCATCAAGCTATGACTTGATTGACAGGCCAGACTCGACTCCTTCCTCAAGTTGACAGATTATGTAACTGCAATAACAGGTAATCCATTCTGACACTATAATACTGAGTCAGGGTTTTCCCTAGAGTTTTTAAGACTGTAAATCTTAATGGGAGCAGATTGCCTTCTAGGTTTCCTTGGCGTGACTACGGGATTTGAACAGTGGACCTTTCGACAATAAGCTCAAACATGACTGGACCACTGTTTCGTTCTGCTGTATTTGGGTCACTCTGGGTCCAGATGGGTATGAGAGCACCTAACTACAACTAACTACATGGCATCCTATGGGTTAACCTTGGGCTGCTAAGCCCAAAGTGTGTTAGTCTGGGTAGACTAGAGAAACAAATCCATGGACGCACATATATGTATAAGAAAGTGATTTTATATATGAGAGCAATTGAACATTAAGAAAATATCCCAGTCCAGCCCAGATCAAGTCTGTAAATCCAATATTAGTCCATATTATAATTAGTCCATTTGTACAATACCAATCTATAAAGTCCTCTTCAGACTTACGAAATACATACAATGACGCTGAATGTAGAAGATCACAGGCCAGGGGGTAGACAGTCTTTGGATCCAGTGGCATTGGAAACATCTCAGTGCTGGCAGGGGTTTCTGCATGGCCCCCTGCCTACAGGACTGCGTCATGGTGGGTCCATGTGTCTTATCAGCTGCTATATCTCCCAGGGTGGGAGCAGAGAGTCTCTCAACTCCAAGGAGGAAATACCAGATGTCCCAGAATTCTCAGGAGAAGGTCATGCTCACATAGAAGCCTCATTGTCTATGATCCGATTGACAGACTAGACTCTCCCTCTTCACTCGTCATCTTCTCAAATTGACAATTATATAACTACTTCACAAAGTAAGCCAATCTAGGGCACCTGCCTCTCCAGGTGTTTGCCAGGAATGGTAATTGACTTGATGTCAGGGAGGTTTCATTTTTTTAGCTATAACTAAAACACTGCCTCCCTCAGGTCTCTTTCCTTTGAATACCTGGTCTCTTTAGGATTTAATTTTTGTTCTTTTTCCCTTTTATATGCTCTTCCTTACTATTACTTGTCTTCTCTCCCTCAAAAATGTCTGTGTTTTAATTTTTTATGAAAAGTTTCATTGAAAGCATTTATCTGTGTCCTACCCCATATTTGTTTTTAAAGCTTGAGAGCTATTTGGGACCCAGCAGTTGCCCTTGCTCTTAAAAGTTAGTGACTCGAATGTTTATGTTGAAATAATCACCCGAATATCACCTGCATCTATCTTCTCGTAGCACAATAATGCTGCCATAGTCCAGTCACTTCTCATTTATTCTGTCTTCTAAAGGTTATGGCCTTTCAAAATGTTGCTGCTCTCACTTTCAAGTGACTCTTCACATGACTATATCCACAAGACAACATTAATAATGACTATATCCACAATCCACAATTAATAGTAGTATGTTGTATTAACAGGTTTTTTAGCTAAGGTTTTTTTTAATCTAGCATCTTTCCAAAGTGTGCTCAAATATTCTTTTGCATTAGAATTACCTATACCCAAACTCACTCCTCTCATGTCAGTTCCTACATTCCAAGCTGCCCTATAAGATCCAGTGGCACTGATCCTGTGGGTTTCCCAGGTTGTAAATCTGTACAGGATTGAAAGCCTCGTTTTTCTCCCATGTAAGGCTGGTGGCTTTGAACTCCTGATGCTGTGGGTGGCAGTTCAACAGGTAACGATCAAAACTTTTCATAATTATTTATAGTATATATTAATAACAAGGCCAAAGGACCTCCACTAAGAATATCTGAAAGGATATCATAGAAATTATATGCGAAACCATATACTTCTTCAGTACACAATTTTTATTCCACTTTGGGTAAGTAGTCTCACAAACTTTCCTCTTCAAAAACTATGCATGGTTTTAGAAGACTAAGTGATGTGTGTGTGGGTGTGTTTCTTTTACCTAATAAGTAGGTATAAGGGAATATTAATATTTCAACAATAGATTTAATATTAAGAATATTACATTGTAAGCCATATTAATGTATTTCAATATATTGATATTTACATGGACATATTTCATTTCATTATCAAGTTTATTTAAACTACTCATCATTAAATAGAGAATACTATGGCTTAGTACAGGTTGACCTTGGTCCTCAAAGAAACCTCACTATTTTTCAACACTCCCAAGATGTCTTATGCACCAAGTTTACCTAATTCAACATGTCTGCTGCTTCCATAAGCATTGACTGTGGATCTAAGCACGATGAAATTCTTCACAATTTGAATCTGTTCACCATTTATAATGATATTAACTATTGGTCCAATTATGAGGATTTTGGTCATCTTTACATTGAGTTGTAATTAATACAGAGGGTTGCACTCCATCAGCAAGAGGTTCAAGCAACTATTGTTGGATGATCTTTAGCAAATTAATCCATGCATGTGATATTAATGCTATTGTTTTACAGTTTGAGCATTCTGTGGTCTGCTCACCTTGTATACATCAAGAGAGGTAACACCAACTGTCTTCCTTCCTCCTAGTTCCTCTTCCTGCTTCCTGGTTCATCAGCCTGGGCAGCTATATGAGTGAGGAAAGCCTCATGTTAACATCTGACTCATAAATTTGGGTTTATTCCTTTCTACAACTCTGTGAGTCACTTTCTTGATGCTCTAGAGAACCCAACCTAACAGAGGCAAGAACATTTATCATGCCTTGAGATATGTGCTGAGAATTATCTGAAAGCATTACAATGGGTACATTTAAGTACCAACAATCTAGAACAGAGAAACAAATAAAAATCTTTTTATGTGGATTTTAAATAAATATATGAGTTTACAACATTTAGTTATTTATGTCTTATTTTATCTTTTTCTTATTCTTTCAAGATACTTTTCTTTGTGAAAAAATATGTACACCATCTTTACATTATATTAGCACTGTAAGTTATCTTTAAATAATAAAAAAGAAGTTACATTGGGACTGCATGTCCAAAATTTAAAAATTATTATTAATTCATAGTCACAAGTATTTTTAGACTACTCTTTTAATTTTCATGATTTTATGGTGACCCCTTTATTCTAATATTTAGACTAATTTACCTGAAAATGCTTGGTGAAAGCAACCTTGACTTTGATTATAAATAATGTAGTTTTTAATGTATTTTATTAGAGATAGAATCAAAAGTAAATATTTTTATATTTTCATTTAAATACCAATTCATACATATAAATTTATGCATATCATTAATGTATAAATATCAATGTTCTATGTATAATTAGCAAAATGAAAATTTTAAATTAAAAGCAAATTTCAATGCTTTCCAGAAGTTCAGATGAGAGGAGCAGTAGCGTAAATGTTTTTTAAGGATTTATAGATATTCTGTTAGCTCAATGAGATATAGTATGTAGTTTATCACATAATAGACTATATAAAATGTAATTAGAAGACATAATTCTTGTCATAGCACATTTTGAATATGCCATTCACTAAAATGAATATTCTGCAATTAAGTTTTATAGACAGTTTTCTCTCTACTTTCAATACGAAGAATTGTGATACTTGCTTTGAAAAATTGATAGTAGTACCCTTAAAAAGTGTCTAGGAGGCCTGGTGTTCTAGTGGTTATGATTGGCCTGCCACTCACAGGTGAGCAGGTCCAAACTCCTGGGAAAAGGAGGAGGATTTCTGTTCCCTTCAAATGGTGCAGTTTTGGAAGCTTTCCTGTAAGGTCGCTGTGAGTCAGCATCAGCTGGTAGCTAGTGAGTGATTGGTTTATTGAATTATACAGTTCTTTCTTCCAAATTGGTCACAACTATCTAAAAGGCCACTTCTGCAAATTAGCAAATGAAATCCCAATCAACTATATTAAAGAACTATGATATAATGCTGGCAATTGCGCCCTCTAGATAGAAAGGCCTCTCTAATAATGGAATCAAATTTATCATGGAGATGGTTCGGGAGTCACAACAATCTGTTCGTTGGTACAAAAGTTTGCCATGAATTGGAGTCAAACAACATCACCGTTAAGAATAAAACAGGGTCCTTGGTTACACTGTACTGTGGAAATAGACAAGTAAACCAGATTTTATACGTCACACAGAGGAAATGGACAGGCTACAAGAGAGGTTTATTTATTTATTTCATTATTGAAGTCTTTCTAGTTCCAAAGGGAGACATAGCAAAGTGTTTCAAAAGCTGACAATTTGCAAAATAAGAATCAGAAGGCTAATAAATAACCTCATTTAAAAAGTGTTAAAAATATATTCCTGAATAAGGAAAAAAAAGCATGTGTGAAGGTCCTTAATTGGAAAAGAATTGATTTTTACAAAATAATTCAATGGAAATGACTTGTTGCATTTGAAGCATTAAAAGAAAGAAAGAAAGAAAAAGTAATTAAGTATTTCAATGAGTAGAAATATTAACTTATATATCATCTTAAAATAAAGCAAAGAGATTTATTGAAGGTTGAAAATAATTCAAACCAGTGCCATGGTGGAGCTCACAAAGCAAACGCCAACATTCCAAATATGGAGGAAAAGTGGATACTTTACAAGGTAAATCAAACAGGAAAGGTACAGTATTCTGATTAAAATTTGCAAGATCAGTGGAGCTAGAGTTAGTGCAAGTGAAAAGGAGAGTTCCCTACTGTTACTTGGGCTAGTAGATTAAATATGGAGCAAAATTGGGATTTACAGGCTGATTTTAAGTCAATCATCTTATGCTATCACCGGAGGGAATGACTCATAGGTTTTTACGTAAAGAATCTCTTTTAGAACATTTTCATATCTTTAGCCTGATCACAGCAGGAAATGTTTTCTTGATTACATATTTAAGTCTGCCTAAGAGTTTAACACGTGCAAAGCTAATTTTTTGTCATGTACTTATGTCTGCCTAATGGTTTGCCAGTTACAAAAGAAAAAAACAAAAACCAAGATAGAGTCTGAGTTTACATCTGGGATGATTATTCAGATAAAGTACCTGTTTTGCGACTCTATTATGTATAAAATAGTGTGCATTTTGTATAGATCAACAGAAATAAAATAACTGGTCTTTTTGAGTTTTCTCATGGGTGGGGTTTATTTATGGTCTATAAATGGCCATGAAGGATTTCAAACAAGTGGGACCTAAATTGTTATTTTACTTCCAGCATATTAGCATATTGCTTTAAAAGAATACAGCAGAAGAGAACAGCTCATCATCATAATAGAACATCAAACAATGGGAGAGAGAAACTCTGATATCTAGACCTTCTTAAGGGAGCAAAAGGTGAGGTATAACCGATCATGATCCTACAGATTAACTGAAAGCCAACTTTGTTGCTAGGAGATGCCATTGAGTTGGTTCTCACCCATCGCGGCACTACGGGCAACAGAAGGAAACAGTGCCAGGGCCTGTGCCATCCTAACACGTGTCCTTACATTGGAGCGCACTGTGGCAGCCACTGCATCAATCCATCTTGTCAAGCTCGTGTCTTCTTTTTTGCTTCCCCTCTACTTAACCAAGCACGATGGCCTGACAACATGTCCAAAGTACTTGAGACAAAGCTTTGACATCCTTGCTTTCAAGGAGCATTCTGGGTGTACGTTTTCTAAGATAGATATATTACTTCTTTTGGCAGCCCAGGCAGGGCATTTTCAATATTCTTTGCCACAATTCAAACATAGAGATTCTTCTTCATTCTGTCTTCAATGTCCAACTTTGAGATGTGTATGAGGCAATTGAGAATACCGTGGTTGGGTCAGGAGCACCCTAGTCCTCAAAGGAACATCCTCAATTTTCAAACCTTTAGATATATTTAGTCCAGCAAATTTACCCGAAAAAATTTGTTATATGATCCCTTGTCTGCTACCTCCATCAGCATTGATTGTGGATCTAAGCCAGATAAATTCCTTCAAACTTTTCCTTTTTAGCACTAAGGAACTCTTTGAGAAACAGAAAAATTATTCCCCAGATTGTCCCGCCATAATATATGCCAAACCTAAGGTGCTGCTGGCAAACACATGGTCACTGACTATACACTTGAAGATCAACTGATTCCATGTAGGGTTTGCGGTTATCTTCCAAGCTTCCCAGTTCGTTGGAGAGTTCAGTTGTCTGGGTTAATTGTACTGAGAACCTCTGATTCCAGCAGTAGTCCAGAAGTCACTGCTGCATAGCAGTTTTGCTTATTCAATGATTTTTCTCTTACTCGCTCCCTCCCTACCCCCATAGCCTGAGGAGACACTTTTGTAAAAAAAACAACTTTTAATTGGTAAACTAGGTTGGGGCCTGGGTTACATTTCAGAAAATCAAATAGGTGTTTTACAGTTAAAGCTGTTAATCAACCCTCCTGATACTTCACCCTGCAGCCACTCTTTGATGCTCTAGTCTCCTTTATGAATTTCTGTTTTCAATGTCACCCAATGGGAGATCTGTCAGTTGTCTAGTCAAGTGGTTGGCAAACTTTTGAGATAGAAGAGCCATTCAAGAGCCATAAATATATTTTTTACAAATAAATGAAATGTAATTATCTGAATAAGATCCTTTAAATGAAATTATGATAATTTTATTTTCATTTTAAATTTCATTGCCTAACCACATTCGGATACTTAAAGGGTGCCATGCAGCTTGAAGCCCCAGTTTTCCTATTCCTGATCCAAGGCTTTGTTTTATCTTCCCTGGCTTTCTCCTCATGACCAGCTTCAAAGTCTTCTGCCTTTGGTAGGAAATTCTTTATCTTGTGTGAGTGTGCGTGTGTGTATTTTATCCTGTGTAACAGTGGGCTCATATAATATTTTGTTGGTGGTGTTTATTTTTCCTTTTGTGATTGGAAAATTTCAGTCGGCATAATGTTCTCTGGGTCCATCTGTGCCCTGAGGTGATTTTGTCCTTATTTTTAGTGAAGCATAATTTCTCATGATACATATATGTGTAACCATTGGATAAAGATATGTATATATACATATATATGTATGTATATGTATTGGATAAAGATGTTTGTGTATATATATTTACATATATACACATCTTTATCCAATTGTTTTTTAGATAAGATCAGTTCCACCCAGAATATACTTTCCTCTTCATTAAGCCAGTCAATTAAGAAATTAGTTACCTCTTCAAATGTTCTTTTTTATTTTGTTAGCTGATGTCAAGTCAGCCTGACTTGTAGAAATCGCATATACAACAGAAACTCTAAATAGTTTTATCTTGACAGTCTTTGTCACCTATGAGTCTATTGTGTCAATGCATCTCAGTAAGGGTCCACTTTACCAAATTTTATTCCTTGTAACTTTGTTCCTAATTAGTGTAGTGATAAACCATCATATTTACATGCACAAACTTAAAGTAAGGATTATAAGCTATAAAACATCAAATGCTTTTCTCTTTCAATGATGCTATTACATGGACATCAAATTAGAGGATTTTGGTGGAAGAGATCTGGATAGCTTCTTGAAACACATGGTATAGAATTTGTAATATAAACTAAAATAACAGCAGTGAATATGGAGAAAAGCTGACTTTTCTGTTATGATTTAGATGCATATATAACATAAATTGTTGGATGATGATATGTAAGGTAAAAGAGAGAAATAAGAATTAAAAATAATGTCAGGACATCACATTAGATGGATGACAACGCCTGGATTGTGATAAGAAACTGTTTCCATTACAATGCAAAAATGCTAATAAGTCTTATGTGTGTTTTTGGTTTTGTACTGATATCTATAAAACTTGGAACAAACTTCTTAGTCACCATCTGGCAAGATGGTTTCTACTCCTAACATTTATTTTTGTTATTCAAATACCACTTCTCCTTTGACTGTCTTTTCACACCCTAATTTTCCTGTCCTAGTTTTCTCAAACATTGAATACTATTTTCGTTGTATCTTTTACTATTAACATGATCTCTCTGTGAAAGAGTTTTTGGTAGGATTTTTAAATGTATGTTTAAAATAAGGTAGGATATAAATGAATGAATTATCAAATCCACACATTTGGTATATCTTTCAAAGTTTTTTGTGATGTACATATTACTTTCCTTAATACCTTCATTTTCTAAATTTAACTACCATAATTCTGAGCTCTTGTCACATTAAAGAAAATGAACGTCACACATTGGCGATGAGCTATCTCAGCCTTATTTTTTTTTATCACATAGAATTCTTCTGTGTGTGACATGCTTATTCCTTTTGTCTGTCTTCGATTTTTTTTTAATCTTTAGGACATACTTCACATTTTTCTTGTTTTAGAAGTTTGGTTTATCCTTTCCTAACAAAACATAATTATGTTATTTATTCTATCAAAACTTTTAATTAAAATATTTGGAAAGGCCTCAAACTTATTACACTTTATTTGTACTATTTCAAATCTATTTTATCTACTAGAAAATACTCTCATCAATTGAAACGATTTATTTTCCATTTTCACATGTCCAGCATCTGACTAGGTCTAAATAGTATTGTCTTTTCAATAGGAAACAAACAATATGACAGTACTGTTTTTCCGATCTGTATGGATGACCAATGCTTACAAAAACTATGACCAGTAAGAAGTCGATAATGATTGCTCAAGATCACTAATTTACAATCCATTATTTATTAGTAACAATGTTGTGATTTGCTATGTGGGGATATGATTGCATCATAAAGACCTTGTGTACAACAGAGGAAACACTGGCTGGTCCTGCACCATCCTCACAAGTGAGCTCGTCATTACGACCTCCGTGTTAATGAATCTCATGGAAGGTCTTCTTCTTTTTCATGGACTCTCTGCCTTTTGAAGCATGATTCTAGGAGCACAGTCTCACTACTTTGCTAAGGAGCATTCTGGCTGTACTTCTGAGGTAGACGTGCTCCTGGCAGACCATGATACTTTGAACATTCTTCACCAACTGTATTTTAGAACACTGATTCTTCCCTGGTCTTCCTTATTGATCATCCAGGTTTTGTATGAATAAGAGGCTATTAGAAAATACCATGGTTTGATCCAGGCAGAGCATGGTCCTCAACGGACATATCTACTCCTTAACACTTTAAAAGGTTTTCGGCAACAGATTTTCTAAGTACAATATGTACATTATTCCTTTTTTAAAAACTTTTAATGGTATTGTGGACATGAAATTCAAATATCATACATCTCCATGGTTAAAATAGGATTTTAAAAGGGTTGTACAATTGCTACCACAATAAAAAACCATGTTCTGTCTTGTGTTCATTATTATTAACTACTCGTTTTGCCCACCTCCTTTCCCAGAACCCCAGGAAACTCTTACTTTAGTGACTGTAGATAGAGATTTACCTATCCTGGATTTCATATAGAGAAAAACACACAAAACGAAAAACAAAAAACAAACAAAAAATAACAAAATCCCCACCAGTAGCAAAATAAAACCGAAAAACCTTAATCAACAAGAAAGCATAAAATAATTTAAAAATGGAAGAAATTTAAAATGCACCCACAGAGGGAACCATTTATATTGTTAACATGTGACATTGTTGTTAACATGTGACCCGTGTTGTTAACATGTGACCCGTGTTGTTAACATGTGACACGTGTTGTTAACATTATGAACAATAGTGTTAAATGCTGACCTAACTACACCTGCATTAATGCACTTTCCAATGTGCACAGTTTGATGACGTGGCTGCTCACATCCCTTCTCAATCGTAAGAGGGAATTCACTGGAGGCTTAATCCACATGGGTAGCTGCAAATGTCTTTCAGGCTGATACTGTCATCGTAGCCTTCTGCAAACCACATCTCCTGAATTTAAGCTCCAATACGTTTCCTTTCTTGAGTGTTGAATTTTATTTTTACACTCCTTGAATCACACAAGCTGTACGATTTTTGTTTTGGTTTTCCTGTAGAGCTAGCTAGTACCTCTCTTAGAGGTGAGGTGCTAAGGTGCTACTTGTTTTAAGAATAGCTTTCAGAAGCCACAGACACTGTTCTTCCTGCTACCTGGGCACCATCTGACCCCTACCACCCTTTGTTATAGTACCCTATCCTCAGTGATCTCTTCAAAAAGGCCAGTATGGAGTACAGCCACATGAAAAAACCAGTTGTTTTTGAATTAGGGCTAAAATTCCGTGTGATTTCAAAACATATTCATTCATCAACAGTTTATATGTATTCTTGGTCCATCATTATCATTTTATTGAGGAACACATGCTTATATTTCTTGATTGGTGCTTCCATGAGAACTCATTGTAAATCCAATTCAAATGAAATCCTTCACAGTTGCAACCTCTTGCATCATGCTGATGTCTCTTGCTCTGGCGAGGGTTTTCACTCTTTTACATTGAGTTTTAATCTATATTGAAGGATCTATTTGGATATTTATTAGTAATTACTTAGTGTTTTGGCAGTTCAGACCTAGCAATCTTCCATGAGGTGATTTAACACAATGTAGTCAACTTCAGAATCGATCTGAGATGAGCAGACAAAAAGTTCTAAGAAGCTATTGGAATGAAATGCTAGTCCCTTACTCAAGTCAAACCCTCATACAAGTTAAAGGGCATTTCCTCAGAGTTTTGGTCTACTTATTGAACAACTGGATGCTGTGGGAAAGCTTAGGTGCAGGGCCTAGATGCTACATCCAATAGAAATACATTTTTTTAAAACTTGAGCCAATATCCTACCATATGGCCTACCAGATCGCCTGCCAGTATGACTTGGAAAGCTATTTATTTTCCTATCCATGCACACACCTTACCTACTGATGTTGGGTTAATCTGTTTCTGCAGTCACCAACCTGTTGTGTTCCTGCCCATCTTGTTCATCATCCCTTGAAGATACTTTAGTCTTTAGAAAGCTCCAGCTCAATGTCTGACCCACTAATTTGGAACCAGCCGGCACTCATACCAGCCCATTTCTAGAGCTTCTTGAGTCATATTCTTGATGTAAATATATATATATATATATATATATATATATATATATATATATATATATATATATATATCACTGGCTCTGTTTTTCTAGAGAATCCAACCTAACCATATTTATTCATCCTGTGGGCTGAGCAAGCCATCCGCAAAGCTGGAGGATATAAATTGAATGTGGCATCAGGTTTGGAGGGAAGGTTATTAATACGTGATCTGTAGATGACACAGTGTTGTTTTCTGAAAGTGAGGACAACTTGTAATACTTCCCAATAAAGGTCAATAACTATCTTTCATTATGGATGGAACTCAATGTAAAGAAAGCTAGTGCCCACAATCAATGCGCAGGGCAGTATCAGTCAAGAAATCAAGTGACATATTACCTTGGCAAGTTTCTGCACAAGGTTATCACTTTGAAGACATTGGTGTGCTTGACCCAAACCATGGCATTTTCAATTGACTCATATTCATGTGAAATTGAACAACAAATAAGAAAGGACACAAAATAATCAATGTATTTGAGTTATGATGTTGGTGAAGAATATTTAAAATACACTGTACTGGCAGAACAACAAATAGGTTTGTCTCTGCAGAAATACACCCAGAAAGTTCCTTTGATGTGAAACTTCTCCCACACTCTATATGTGTTATCAGGAGTCACCATTCCTTGCGACTGATCATATTTTGTAAGTTGAAGTCAGCTAAAAAGAGAAAGATCTTTGATCAGAATTATTAACACACAGGCTGCAACAATGGGCTCAAACTTAAGAATTTTTGTAAGGATGGTGCAGGACCTGGCAGTGTTTCTACTGTTACACACAGGCTTTTATGTGTCAGAACTGATTAGACAGCACCCAACAACATTTTCTCTTCAGTGCCTAATCACACTTTCATTGTCAAAAATATCACATAACATTGGACAAATTCATGCAAAAACAAACAAATAACTATACAGAGTGTTAAAAAGTAAAACTGTTACTGTAAGAGTTCAGGTGAACTTGACTCAAGAGCAGTATCTTCAATTGCCACATCTGCATGTGGGAGCTGTAAAGGTATTAAGAAGCCTGGAGCAGGATTGGTCCATTTGAATTATGATATTGTGGAAGAACTTTGAAATTCACTCAGCCTTTGAGGACCTACAGTCAGACTTTACCCCAGTAACCAGTGATTGGCGAGCTCCTCCCACTTACGCTGACAATACTATCAGGAGGGACCATTCCCTAGTGGGACACAATGCTCTCTATATTCGACATTCTGTAATAAAGAGGAAGCTCCTGGACAATGCTTAAAGGTTCTATGAAAAATTTTTACTGATACAGGAAGTATCAAAATTGAATGCTGAGAATACTCAGAGTACAAAAAGGACCTAGGTCAACATTTAATCATTTCAAGAAGTAGTCTAAGATCGAGAACACATGATATCAAAGAAAGAAGCCTGACTGCCCTTTGACACTAGCAAAAAATAAACCATTGCTTCCAGAATTGACAGAATGGTAATTGAAATATCACTAGTCAATATAAAGAAATTTGGAAATAGCTTCTTAATACTACCTGGAAGAGAAGCATACTTGTGTCAATTCCAAAGACAGGTGATGTAACAGAATAAGGGAATTATTGATTGATAGCATTAATATCATAAGAAGTAAATTATCTCTGATGATAATTCAGAAACTGTTACAGCAGACCATCAACAGAGAACTACTGTACATTTAAGCAAGTTTCAGAAGAGAATGTGGAAAGGGGGATATTATTGCTGAAATCACATAACAGAGAATAGTAAAAAAATGAGTATGTAAAACCACTTGATTATGTGTGGATAAAAATAAACTAAATAATTTTGTGAAAAAATAAGAATTCCAGAACACTTCATAGGGTGTACCTGAAAACTGTATGGAAATTAATATTTAGTTGTTGGATAAGAAAATGGAATGTTGCATGTGTTAAAATCAGAAAAGGTTTTTGTCAATATATTGTCCATTCATCATAATTTTTCCATCTGTAAATTGAGCAAATATTCCAAGACACTACAATAAATAAAGAAGAAAGTGACATCAAGTTTGGAGGAATACTCATTATCAACAATGTGATATGCTCATGGAAAGTCTGCTGAAAGCAAAGGTTTGAGGCAATTGCTGATGAAAACCAAAGACTGCAATCACAGTATGGTTGCAGCTCAATGTACAGAAAACAAAACACTCACAACTGAATCAGTAGATATATTGTGATTAAAGGAGAAAAGATTGAAGTTGTCAAGTACTTCATTTTACAGGATCCATAATCAATGTTCCTAGAAGCAGCAGCCAAAAAATTAAATAATATCATATTACCTTGGACCAATCTGTACACAAGAAGTCTTTATTGTAGGTGTTAAGGAGCAAAGACGTTACTCTGAGGAATAAGATGCCCCTGACCCGAGTGCTGTTGTTTTCATTGTTTCATCTGCATGTGAGAGCTGGACAGAGAATAAGGAAGACTGTCAGAGAACTCTGAAACGCGGTGTTTTTTGAAGAATATTAACAGTGCCAGGACTGCCAAACGAACAACCAGAGGAATTTTGGGAGAAGTACAGCCAGAACTCTCCTTAAGATTTAAAATATGGGAGGGATTAGATGTAGGAAATTAAACATGTGCAGATTAAAATGTGGGAAAGATTAGACTGTGATAGACAGTTACCAAACCTTACTAAACCAACATAGGGTCTTTAAAAATGTCATTGTTTCATGTGACTGGATAATGGGCAACAGGAAGATGTTTGAAGATACAAAAGTCAATGGACTTGGAAGATTGCTAAATGTAGGCAAAAAAACACACACAAAAAAAACCCCAAACTCACTGCCATTGACTCATAGATAGAGACCCTAGACGACAGGGGTAGAATTGCTTCTGTGAATTTGCAAGACTGTAAAGTTTTCTGAGAGTAGAAAGCCCCGTGTTTCCCCTGTAGAGGGGGCTAGTGGTTTCTAACTGCTGACTTGGCTGACTGCAGTCTAACGCGTAACCACTGAGTCACCATGGATCCTCAAGTGTAGGCAAGGTTGTTGTAATCAGGTGTCATCCTTTCTAAATAACTTTAACACACTAGTATGTAAGGTGTGTTTTGCCTCTATTGTCTGTCTTCTATGAAATTATGACATTTATTGTGTGGAAACAATGCTTTCTGGCATTTGCTGTCAAGGGTTTCCTATGCTTATTTAATTTGGGCCTGCCACATTACAAGCAAGTGATCCAAACAACTCTGTGTGTGGGAGTGATTCTATTGTCTAAGGCAGGCTAGGATTTAAAGAGATTGGCAGAACAATTCACAGAGAAAAAAGTTTACACAATGTGGTCCCTATTTATTCTTACAGCTGAAAAAATATACATTAAGAGACCAACTTGCTTAAATCCCAAATCAAGTTGTTTCTTTAGAATTCCCTAAATTTAAATATTTCAGTTTAACATTCCTCATATTAATTCTAAATATAGATTTAAAATATAACAGCTCTCTTAGACAAAATTTGCATTTCATGCCCCAGTTGTTCCTGTGTCCTAAAAGACTTAACTGTTTTAGCTTGGTGAATACGAATTCTTTTAGTGGAAAAGCATTAAACTATTATGTCTTTACATGTTTTCCAAAATACCTGTAAATTAGGTCTTAAATTAACAAAATTAACTTGAAAAAATGAAGATTTTAATACACATATAACGCAAAAGTATTGTGATATACAGAAATTTCAGATTATGAGATATTTAATACTCAGGGGAGGAGACGAGCCAGTCAAGGTGCAATGTAGCAACGATGAAAAATACAACTTTCTTCGAGTTCCTAAATGCTTCCTTCCCCACCCAATCCCACTATCATGATCCGATTTCTATCTTGCAAGTCTGGATAGACCAGAGGATGTACACTGGTGCAGATAGGAACTGGAAACAGGGAATCCAGGGCAGATGATACCTTCAGGACCAGGGATGTGAGTGGCGATACTGGGAGGGTAGAGGGAGAGTGGGTTGGAAAGAGGGAACCGATTACAAGGATCTGCATGTGACCTCCTCCCTGGGGGATGGACAGGAGAAAAGTGGGTGAAGGGAGACATTGGACAGGGCAAGATATGAAAAAATAATAATTTATAAATTATCAAGGGCTCATGAGGGAGGGAGGAGCAGGGAGGGAGGGGAATAATGAGGACCTGATTTCGGGGGCTTAAGTGGAGAGCAAATGTTTTGAGAACGATGAGGGCAGGGAATATACAGATGTGCTTTACACTATTGATGTATGTATGGATTGTAATAAGAGTTGTATGAGCCCCTAATAAAATGATTTTAAAAGAGAGATATTTAATACTCAATTAGAAAATAATTAATAGATGAACAGATTTCATATTATTTTCATGTTCAAGAACAGTCATTTCAACCAAATGATGAAGAATTTTGTGGAATAATTGTTTAGCACAAGGAACAGAGTCACTACATGCTGGGTAAACACAATAGCTCAATGTTTCCATAACTTCATCGTGTCCTGTTCAGAATATAATATTCCACCAACTCCAGTACTAAATGGATAACAGGCAGAGAAAGTTCCTTTGATTTGAGTTTATAAAGGCACTTCCTCAATACATGTTTAATGAGAATCCTTTGTCTACAAGGCACTGCTGCTGGTGCTGAGGTTATACCTTGAACAAAAAGAAAGCCTTTTTTAAAAAAAAGAAACATTTTATTAGGGACTCATACAACTCTTCTCACAATCCATACATACATCAATTGTGTAAAGCACATCTGTACATTCTTTGCCCTCATCATTTTCAATGCATTTGCTCTCCACTTAAGCCCTTTGCATCAGGTCCTCTTTTTCCCTCCCTCCCTGCCCCCCCTCATGCGCCCTTGATAATTTATAAATTAGTATTTTGTCATATCTTGCCCTGTCCGGCATCTCCCTTCACCCCCTAAGAAAGCCTCTTAAAATAATTTATTGGGAATGGCAAAATTAAACAAGGCAACAAGTATGATTTTGGTCTAAAAGCATAGCAAACACTATGGAATTTCAGCTAACAGGATAATGTCGTTTGTTTTCATAATTTAATTTATAACATGTCATTATATGGTTCAGTTTATAATAGTAACAAATGCTTTCTTTTCCAAATAATATTAAATATATATATTTAGAAATTAATACATGAACAACAATAGCAACAAATAGGGTTCAAGGTATGTGAATGTAATGAAATAATGTAATGGTATATAAATTGTTACATTTGGGAAACCCTTTTTTTGGAAGACCCCTTTTTTCTAATATGATATCATTTCGGTACTGCACATGTTAATAGGATTTCCTCTGGAAATATAAGGTATTTATGGACAAAATAAGCTAATATTAATTGAACATAAGGGGATGAAAATCTTATATTTTAATAATTAAAAGATTAAACTCTATAATATACTATGGCATTAAGGAAAGGTGATGGGGCAATGACAAAAATTCCTAAACTTTTTCTTGGTCCTTACCTAAGATGTTTGGGATGTTGACTGGTTTCCCCTTTGTGGCAAAAGACAATGAATGCGATGAAAGAAATCAGGAACAAGAGATGTCCAGAAGAAAAATATTATTTGATGAACATGACAGTAACATATTTCAATTGTTACAATGTCATCATTGTAGAGCAGGGTGTCAAACTGGTGGCCGGCGGGCTGCATGCGGCCCCCAAGGTGATTTTTTGTGGCCCCCGTGATGGTCTGAAATAAAATGAAAATTTTAAAAATTCTTTTTTTTTTTAATGACTGTAACAAAATCTATCCCTGAGGCTCACCAGAGGAACAGGGCCCATGAGTTACAGTGTCTCTATGGCAGCCTTTTGGGCCAGGGCCAGCCATGTGTGGGGCAGGCACTGAACTTGACACAGCTGCAGAAAAAATTGTTATGAAGGAAATAGCATTTAGGGGAAATCAAGGCAATACCATACATACAATACCTTCGTTAACCCTTTAACTACTGAAGAGGAGTCTACACATGTCCCAGTCCCTGGGGCCTGTGGACCTGTCAAAAGGTGCTGACTCAGTTCCGGTGACATTTAGAAGTGATGTGTCCGCCATTCTGAGTGACATGTAATGTAAACAGATCTCAATAGCAAAAAGGTTAAAAAGAGCACTCCGAGTTGTGCTATTATGAATCATACCTACTAGCAGTTCTAGGTAATATTTTTAGAAGGAAGCTATTGTGTGAGCAACTATTTTCATCCACGAAAGTAAATAAAACAGCATACAGGTCAAGATTGACTGATAAACATCTATGTGCCTTAATGAGGATGGTCTGTTCTCAGTCTTTGAATCCAGATACTGGAAAACCAGTAGGAGGAAAGCACTGGTAAGTTTCTGGTAAAAAATAATAATTTTAGTTTGCTAAATATATTAAATAAAATAAATGGTTAGAGAAAAACAATTTATAGGTATTATAATTATCCTATCCATATTCCTGAATCCTCACTTCAAAATATGAATTTAACAAATTTGTGAATGTGACGTGGCCCACGTGAATCTTGCTTGTCACACCAAACGGCCTGCATTTTGTTTTATTTTTTTAATTCTTTTAATTAGGGGCTCGCTCATACAACTCTTATCATAATCCATACATACATCAATTGTGTGAAGTACGTTTGTACATTCGTTGCCCTCATCATTCTCAAAGCATTTGCTTTCCACCCAAGCCTTTGGCATCAGGTCTTCATTTTTTCCCCTTCCTACCTATCCCCGCCCCCATGAATCCGCGATAATTTATACATTATTATTTTGTCATATTTTGCTCTGTCCCATGTCTCCCTTCACCCACTTTTCTATTGTCTGTCCCCAGTGAGGAGGCCACATGTAGATCCTTGAAATCGGTTCCCCCTTTCCAACCCACCCTCCCTATGCCACTGCTCCTGAGGGGATCATCCACCCTGGAGTCCCTGTGCTTCCAGTTCCTGTCTGTACCAGTGTCCATCCTCTGGTCTAGCCATAGCCAGACTTGCAAGGTAGAATTGGAATCATGATAGTTGGGGGGGGGGGAGAGGGGCAGGAAGCATTTATGAACTAGAGGAAAGTTGTATTTTTCATCGTTGCTACATCGCCTCCTGACTGGTTCATCTCCTCCCCAAGACTCTTTTTGTTAGGGGCTGTCCAGTGGCCGACAAATGGGCTTTGGCTCTCCACTCCGCACTCCCACCTCATTCACTGTGGTAAGATGTTTTGTTCTGAGGAAGCCTCCCAGAACCAACTGGTAGTACAAGCTCCTGGAGTTAAAGGGCCCGTCCTTTGTTTTGACCTGTACACCCAGGAGACTGTTCATTTGACTGCAGCCTATGGCACAGACGGGAAGCACGCTGGCATGGCAGCGATCATGTTCAACAATGACACTCCGGCGGAGCATCAGTGAACGTTATTGTACGGAGCTGGCAGTAGCTGGGTGGATGTAAGAGGTGTCTGAAATAGCTGTGAAAATGAGAAAATCAGTGTTGCCCTCACCAAAGTTTTCCGGCAAGGACATTTACTTATACAGACATGGTAAGCATAATTAAGAATATTTCAATCCATTTTTAAACAACAGCTTGACCTGTCAGTGAGATAAGTATTTCTATAAAGATTTTATATTCAATCAAAAATGTTAAAAATGCATTTTGCATCTCTTTAGGGACCTACCAGGAAAAGTTGTCTAACATTAAGATGGAGTGCAGCGACTTTTATTTCCCATTTCTGTGTGACAATTTTAATATGGATAGCACGTATTAGTGTTTTTGTAGCGAGTCCGTGTCAGCACGCAATGCAGTGCTCAGTCCCTGCCTCTGTTCACATGAATCTGTATTTGGAACAATTTATTCTATTCTAAGCACAGCGACGATGGGACATGCACCTGCTAGGCTTCTCCGGAAAGGTTCTCTCAGTCTGAAACTCACAGCTCCCTCCTCTGACGCTGGGCTGGCCAGTCAGTGAGAATTGTGTCCACATGTAGGCATGTTGAACTTCCAGGTCTCAGGTGGAGTTGCTAACAGTGTCTGCTCAGGTACCAGGGCCACAAAACGATGACTTCCATCCTTTTACACAGTGTGTCTCTCAAAAGCCTGTATGTTCCAGGCCCACGGCACTTCATTTCCAGATGTACAAAATGGAATAGGACAACACCCTTCTCTTTGGGGTCTGTTCAGTCTGACAGGGGAGACCCCAACCCTGGAAATCAGCATCAGGTGGACACAGGATGGAGGGCATGGCGGCCTTGCGGTGTGCTTTATCTCAGCATAAACCCTGGCATGTGAAGGGCGCGGGTGAGGTGTCCCTCCTGTTTTGTTTTGGCTTTTGGGGGGCCCAGACAGAGTTCTATTCTATCCCTACAAGCTTGAACAGACACCTGCATTTTTATGTAAGACAAAAAATAATGACCAATATTTAGTTCTAAATAAAAAATATCTAGCTCAGAATTACCTGTTTCCCACTGACAGCTAGGCATGTAAAACAGCACATCATACTATAAAAGATCTGCTCATGGCCTTCCAGGAAGAAACTGGAACAATAGGTTTCCCACAGAGATCACAGGGGTTTAACTCAGGTCCCTTTGAAAGGGGTGAGACCAGAAAAGAAAAAGGGCCAGACAAGAATAACCTTAGTATAAATTGCATGTGTTATTTAGGGGAATAAATATCTGATTTCCTATGCTCATTTCACAGTCTCTATTTCAGCAAGCATAGAGGATTTTTGGGAAATCAGCTACACCCATGAGATGTAAAGTAGGGAATCAGAGAAAAAACAAACAAAAACAGAGGCAATTCACCCTGAGAGGCAGTGAGGCTTGATTCAGCACTACCCAGGGCAACTTCTTGCCCAGGGCCAGGGTTGGAGATGGTCAAGTGGTTGTTTTCATTTATGTCTCAATGAACAGATTCCAGACATGAGTTTAGATGTTGTTCTAGCTTTGTTTACTTCAAGTGTGGAAAAAACCCCACCTATTTAACAACATTTTAATAAGTTATTTCATGCTTAAACAAATCACAGCAATTTCTGTTTTTTGCAAGAACATGAACTATTATAAACAAATGATAGGAAGGCCTATAAAACTATTATTCCCTTACCTACTTCAGTTCTGGCCACTGAGCAAAAAGTTAACGAAGATAAATATTAAATGAATGAATAAAATAAGAAAAGCAAATAACTGGTTAATCTTTCAAAACTAGGTGAAATATTTCCACATTAATCTTTTGGATATTCACTCTATTTTCTCCATTTTCTTTAACTTAGTTTCAAAGAGTGTAAGAATGTTCTAATAATAGTGTGCACCACACTCTATTCAACTAAGCTAACTGGCCAGCTAGTGTGCTATATTGATAATTTTTTTTCAGAGCTAATAATGTGATCTAACACCAAAATCTTCAGTCCTACTGTTGATTGAAGAAATAATTTTGACATGAATCACAGCTGCTGAAGTTATGAAACTGGCAGGCAATTTGCATGGCAAATAAAATAGATCTGGTAATATTTTTAGATGAAGTTGGAAACTTCCAACATAAAGTTGGAAAATATTAAATAAAATTATATTGTAAGATTGTTTTCATTGATCATGCCTAAAGTAGAGATACAGTAAATTCAATAAACTGTATTTTGGCATATTTCACCTTTCACACATTAACTATCTGCACTATTGCTATGAAGAAGACCCTGTATCTCTGACAATTATTCTGTGCTTAAATTAAAGATAATAGACACCACGTGAGAAATTGATATAATTATTATATCCTATTACCTTGTAACTAACCGTCTGCTAACACCACAGTATTTTCACCTCTGTATATTGTCCTAATTAGATGATTAGATCATAAACTTTTCTATCCCATGAAACTATCATTCTCACTCTTAAGAATAACTTTGTGTTTCATATGACTGAGAAAAATATTGTGTTTTTTGAGGAATACACCTACAAATCCCCAAGCTTTTGTACTCATATATCCTTTATTTCATTCTGATATAAAGGAAAAGCTGCTTTTTAATCCTCTGTCAATACAAACTTTATGCACTGTATCACTCTCCGTATCACCCTTTGAAGGATCAGGTCCCTGAGTCCCTGGCCTTTTATATCTTGCTACATAATTTTAAACCAAGCGTCCATTAAATAGAATAAAATAGATTAACATCTTGAAAACAACTTAGTTTTTTCTTCATATCAGTTCCTATTCAAGTTGTCATTCTTTTTAATCCTTCCTAGGGAGTTGCTTATATTTAGATGTTCACTTGTTTGCTTGATATTCTCTCATAGAATCTTCTAAGCCGTTCAGGTTTTGCTTCCCAGACTCTTCAAAAATACTCGTCTTTCCTAATTCACTTGCACACAATCAGTCAATGTATCATTCTCATCTTCTTTGAAATACTTGGGAATATGTGTTTCATTAGAATAACAGGATGTTACACTAAAGGCATTAGCTGCGGTGAAGCCATTAGCCAAGAAACATTGGAATTGATGGGATGCCAATTGAAATGGTCCCACAAGCTAATAAAGTACTTCCTGGAAGCTCTCAGTTTAATGTGCCATGAAAATTGGAAGAGAGCTACCTGACCAAGGGACAGGATAAGTTCTGTGTTTCTACTCATTCCAAAGAAGAGACCCAAAAGAATGCAGAAATGATAGAATAATATCATTAATCGCATATGAAAGGTTTTTTTTGTGTGTGGTAGGACTGCAGTTTATGGCTGGATTCAGAAGAGGGCACGGTCAAGGGATGTCATTGCTAACGTCAGACACTTGGCAGATGTTGGCAGAAAGGAAAGAGGATCAGAAGAAGGTAATTTGCGCTGTATTGACTATGCAAACACCTTCAATGGTGCGCATCACGGTGAACTCTGTGGCTCCTTGAGAAGAACCGGAATCCCAGAACACTTCATGTTGCTCTCGAGAAATGCTGAATTGTGCTCCCAAGGGACACGGTTCACAGGTCAGCTGTGCTAACAGAGTGTGTGCTACATGATTTAAAGCCAAGAAAAGTGTGTATCGGGTTTTATCATCTCATCAACCTTATTCGATCTTCATGATGAACAAATAATCGGAGAAGCTGTAGTATATGAAGAATAACCTGGGCTCCAGAATGGGGAAGATTTATGAACCTGTGATACATAGATGCCACTACCGTGCTTGTTGACAACGAGAGTGTGAAGCACTTGCTGTTGAAGATCAAGGATTGCAACCTTCTGTCTGAATTACAACTCACTGACAACAAAAATCTGCACTACACCAATGCACAGCATCATGATACAAGGAGAAAAGATTGAGGTTATCAGGGACTCCGTCTTTGCTTCCATTATCAGTGCTTGTGCGGCAGCAGTCAAGATAACAAAGGACACATTGCATTGAGTCCGTGTGCTGCATAAAACCTCTTTAAGTGTTGACAAGCAATATGTCACTTTGAGGACTAAGGTGTGCCTGACCCAAAGCATGGTATTTTCAACCTGATATGCATGTGCAAGTTGGGCATTGAGTAAGGAGTTTCTATGAGTCTGAATTGACTACATGACAGTAGTTTTTTTTGGATTTATAACAAAAATATAAAGCAAAGGATACATATGGCATAGATAACTGGGGGCAGGAGAATTGACAATTGACATACAGATTTACTATTCAATTATATTTTATTCCAAATATTACAGTATCAAACCCAATAGACTTAAAATGAGAAAATGTGTCTTAGTTATACAGTAACTGATGGTTCCTACTTAATAGAAGCTAAAACAAGTACACATATACCAAAACAAAGAATTAAAAAATAAACCAAATAAGAAAGTAATTTGGAATCATAAAATCAGTTAGCCCCAAAAGAACAAAAGCCAGAAAAGGAAACCAAAAAAAAAAAAAAAAAAAAAACAAGCACAAACAACACATTGTCATTTTCGTCTATCAAAGTTACAATTTAATAAATATGTGGTATGAGTTGGGGGATACCAGTGGGCCCCAACCACTAATCATGGGTTCAGTAAGCAAAACTGTACAGTTAAGGTATATATTATATTAAAGTCATCAAGAGCATGAGACATACAAGATATATTACAAAATGTGGTCAGATGCATTTCATGGTAGCATTGCTTACCTCAGCTCCACATTGTGGTTCACATGGAGAGAGGGGGAAGGCAAGGAGGACAAGGGGAAAGGGAAACGGGAGGAGAGGTTGCTGAAGGTGGGGGGGGGGTGGGAAGACCAGTGAGAGAGGACCTCTATCATTAACCCAGGCCTATATGTATTTTGGGGACGTGTAAGCCCACTAATTACAGGTAGACATGCGTCATAGGAAGGGGCTGCACTATAGGTTGTACAGCAATGAGAGGGGGTGGTCTAGGGACATACACGCAATAGGAAGAGGAGGGATTGGGGATGTACATGTGACACGATGGGCAGATCCTAGATTTAGGATAGCAGCTTAACTTTGACCTATTCTCTGGATCTCCATAGGAAACATTATCAGTAGGGTGTAAACCCCACCTACAGGAACCAAGCTAATGGTTGCAAGCTTCAGGAGAAATAATCTATTGTCTCCAGCAGTAGGGAGCAGGCCCATCCCTGTGGTGTGGGGAGATAGCAGTCTGCCTCCAGGGAGGATCTCATCTCCCCCCCATACATATATTTTATAAATTAACTTTATTATTTTTATCATTTTATTGGGGGCTCATACAACTCTTACCATAACCCATACATACATCAATTGTGTAAAGCATATTTGTACATTCGCTGCCCTCATCATTTTCAAGACATTTGCTTTCCACTTGGGGTCTTGGAATCAGCTCCTTATTTTTCACTTTTTCCCTCCCTCCCTGCTCGCCCTTCCCTCATGTACCCTTGATAATTTATAAATTATCACTATTTTTTATCATATCTTATGCTGCCCTATGTCTCTCTTCACCTACTTTTCTGTTGTCAATACCCCAGTGAGGGGGTTATATGTACATCATTGTGATTGCCTTCCCCTTTTTACCCCACCTTCCCACCACCCTCCCGTATCAACATTTTCACCACTGGTCCTGAGGGGATCATCTGTCCTGGATTCCCTGTGGTTCCATTTCCTATCTGTACCAGTGTACATCCTCTGTTCTAACCAGAATTGTAAGGTAGAATTGGGATCATGATAGTTGGGGGGGGGGGAGAATTTAAGAACTAGAGGAAAGTTATGTGTTTCATTGATACTACACTGCACCCTGAGTGACTCTTCCCCTCCCCGCTACCCCTCTGAAAAAGGATGTCCAGTTGCCTACAGATGGGCATTGGTTCCCTACCCTGCACTCCCCCTCATTCATAATGATATGATTTTTTGTTCTTTGGTGCTTGATACTTGGTCTCTTCAACACCTCGTGATCACACAGGCTGGTGTGCTTCTCCATGTGGGCTGTGTTGTTTCTGGGCTAGATGACTGCTTGTTTATGTTCAAGCCTTTAATACCCCAGACACTATAACTCTTGATAGCTGGACACCATCAGCCTTTTTCACCAGACTTACTTATGCACACATTTGTCTTCAGGGTTTGTATGGGTAAGGTGAACACACAATGATGATTCTTGCTCTTTGGTGTCTGCTACCTGATCCCCTCAGCACCTTGTGATCACACAGGCTGATATGCTTCTTCCATGTGGGCTTTGTTGTTTCTCAGCTAGATGACCTCTTGTTTATCTTCAAGCCTTTAAGACCCCAGACGCTATATCTTTTGATAGCCGGGCACCATCAGCTTTCTTCACCACATTTTCTTATGCACACATTTGTTTTCAGCGATTGTGTTGGGAAGGTGGGTATCATGGAATGTCGTTTGGTCGGGCAAAGTGTTCTCCCATTGAGAAAGTATGTGTGCTTTGAAAATGATGAGGGCAAATAATGTACAGATGTGTTTTACACAATTGATGTATGTATGGATTGTGATTAGAGTTGTATGAGTCCCTAATAAAATGTTTTTTTAAAAAGAAAATATACTTAACAATGAATATGCTGGGGAAAAAAAGAAAGTATGTGAGTGGAGGCCCAATGTCCATATGCTATCTTACTACTAAACTTATAAATATATGCACATAGATCTATTTCCCCATTGTAAGGTTTATTGGGGCGTGAAACAGAACCAAAGATCCAATTGACAAAGTTTTAGAAGTAGGCTTTATTGAGAAGCTAGAGGGCTGCTTCAGCAACTCAGGGTATTGAGCTATTGAAACCACGCTCCACAGGTGCCGAGGCGCAATTTTTTTATGCCGGAGAGAAGGCAAGGTGTGGGGCATTTCTATTGTTAGCAGGTGCAGTTGGCGGGCTGCCTGGGATACCTGGTGTTCTGAGCACATTCCGTGCTGACCACGGTCATCCTGCCCTTTCTTTGTGGTTATCCCGAGAGGGGTGTTCACCAAGGGAGTGGAAGGGCAGCAAGGGGTGAGTTTGAGAGCTAAGATGGAGGTGTTGGATTCAAAATGGAGTTCCTCTTGCCAAGACCAGGCACCCATCATCATATATAAATATATTTACATATGTACATGCCTGTGTTTAGGCCTCTATGTATGCCCTTTGCCTCTTAGTTCTGTCCTCTATTTCCTTTTACCTTCAACTTGTCCCATCATCATGATCAGTCTTCATCTGGTTTTCAGTAATTCATCTGGGTCACATTGCCCTTGATCACTCCCTACCAGTCCTCCCACCCCTTCCTTGCCACTGGTTTTTAATCACTCCTTGTTCCCTTGTCCCTGGGTTGGTTAACACCACTTCCCTTCTCCCACCTCCCCCTCTTCCATGTCCCCCCGGGAACCATCGATCCCGTTGTTTTCTTCTCCACGTTGTTTATCCAACCTATCTTATCTAGATAGACCTGCAGAGATAATAGTATGCACATAAAAACTTGACAGCACCAAACAATGTGACACGGAAAAACAAAGCAAAGACAACAGCAACAACAAAAATGCCAATGACATTCAAAATCTAAAAGAAGAAAAGAAAGAAAAAAATAAAAGTTTGTAAGTAGTGCAAGGTCTGTTTGTTGACCTTTAGGCATGTTTTCTGGTCGAGTCTGATGGGGTGCCATGCCATGGCCCCAAAGTCTATTTTTGATACTCCCTTGGGACTTCCTTGTTCTGCTCTCCTTGCTGTTCTATTGCATGCCTTTAGTGTTTTGCCTCTGTGTGGTGGGGTCATCTCAGTCACACATCCCACACTGTGTCTCCAGTGTTGCTCCACATAGGCTATGGGTCAGTGCAGTATGTCGTATCTCTTAGTGGGGCTGCCCATATGGTCCTCTCTGTGCATTGGCAGCTCTGAGTGGGGCTACTGTCCTTAGGGTTTGGTGGGCCAGTGTGTGCTCCACTCCCTTCCGCCGCCTTCATTTGCTTCGGCTTCCATCAGGGTATGGTAGGTCGGTTCCTTACCATTACCAGAGGGTCTATTGTCATTCTCTTTGGCACACCCTTCCATGGTGCGGGTCAGGCTGATTCTGGCTGGGGCCAGGCATATAGTCCAGTCTATTAATGGATTCCTCCTCATGTTACATTGTCCTCCTGGTTTGGCCCATCATGGTGGGGTCTGTATGCACATTCAAATTCTGTGGGGACACAACCAATACTCTCCCCCTGAGTGGATTAGTGCCCTATTCCCCGCATATCATCATCTCAGTTACTCCTCACCCCGATTTTCCTTCCTCCTTCCCCCTTTCCTCTTCTTTATGTTGGACTCACATGTACCTCCCAAGGTATGGTTTGCTCTCCCCCGCCGCCACCAACTACTTATGCTTCTACCAATTTATTGTGAGATAAGTGTCTATTCTATTCCTGCTTGGTGATTGATTGTACTTACCTCATGTTACATCTGTCTTTTGAGATTGGCTTACCCCACTTAACATGTTTCCTTCCAACTCTTCCCATGAAATGATGTGTTTCATGTGATCATCTTCGCTTTTCGGTACTGCATAGTACTCCATTGTGTGTATGTGCCAGAGTTTACTAATTCACTCATCCATCAATGGAAAATTAGGCTGTTTCCAAGTCTTTGTGATTGTGAATTGCACCACAATAAATATTGAATCACAGATGACTGGTTGTGTTTTATTTGTTACCTACTTTGGGTTTATGCCACTACTCTCTGATTTACTGATTTGGGCTAGCCTCAGGGATGTTAGGTGGTATCTCATGGTTGTTTTAATTTACATTTCTGTTATGGCTAATGACCTTGAACACTTTCTCATATGCTTTTTTGCCATATGGGTCTCCTCCCTATGGAAAGTTCTTTTCAGTTCTTTTGCCCATTTCCTTAGGGGATTAAGTGATTTCCTTTTTCTGCAAGTCATGAGGGTGTTGTAGATTTTAGTAATTAGCCCTTTGTCTGATGTGTCCTTATTAAAATCCTCTCCCAGTCTGTGGGTTGTCATGTCACCCTCTTGGTGAAGTCTTTTGAGGTGCACAGGTGTGTTATTCTTATTAAATCCCATTTGTTAATTTCCAGTTCACCTGTGTGTGTACTCTTCCCTATTTCAGCGAGTCTATGAATTCTCAGGGCCAATACTCTTATATTTGTCTCAATTCCTTCCTTGATGGTTTGGAGTTTAAAATCTAGGTCTGTGATTCACCTTGAGTTTTTTCTTGTGCATGGGGTGAGATAAACGTCTTGTTTCATCTTTCTACATGTGGATATCCATTGTTTCCAGCATCACTAGTTTAAAAGGGCATCCACTTCCCACTTGATGGTTTGGGGACCCTTGTCGAAGATCAATTGTCTAGATGATGATAGTTTTATTCCTAGGCTTTCAGTTCTTTTCCACTTGTCTGAGTGTCTGTCATTGTGCCAGTACCATGCTGTTTTGACCACTGTAGCTGTGTAGTAGGCATTAAAATGGGTAAGGCCAGTCCTCCAAACTGTGTCCTTCTTCTTGAGGAGTTCTCTGATAATTCTGGGCTTCTTCCTTCTCCATATGAAATTAGTGATCTGTTTTTCCAATTCTTTGAAGAAGGTTGTTGGTATTTGAATCAGAAGAACATTGAACTTGTAAAAGTGCTTTGGGAAAGATTGTCATCTTTACTATGTTAAGCCTTCCATAGGATGTTCTTCCATTTGTGGAAGTGGCTTTTTGTTTCCTTTAGTAGGGCCTTGTAGTTTTCCTTATGTAGGTCTTTAGGTTTTTTTGTTAAATACACTCTTAGGTATTTTCATTTGTTCTTAGTCTCTGTGAAGTCTACATCCTTCTTGATCTCCTCTTCCAAGGTCCTGTCTGATGTGTATAGAAAACCTACTGACTTCTGTTTGTTGATCTTGTATCCTGCCACTCTTCCCTATTCCTCTATCGCTGTAAGTACTCCAGCTGTGGAGCTTTTGGAGTTTTCAATGTATAGGATCATGTCACCTGTAGATAGCAATAGTTTCACCTCCTCCTCTGCCACTTGGATCCCTTTGATGTTCTTCTTCTGCTGCCTTATGTTATTAGCCAGAACCTCCAGAACAATATTGAATAGAAGTGAGGACAAGGGGCATCCTTGTCTTGTACCCTTTTCAATGGGATACCTTCTGTCTTTTCTCCATTAACTATGATGTTGGCCATTGAACTTTCATAGATAGTTGTATCAGCTTGAGGAATTTACCTTCCATTCCTGTCTTCTTGAGTGTCTTAATTAGGAATGGGGATTGGATGTTGTCAAATGCTTTTTTCTGCATCTATGGAAATTATCATGGTTTTTTTCTTTTTCCTTCTCAATGTGTTGTACAATAATGATGGCTTTTCGGATGCTAAACCACCCTGTGATGAATCCTACCTGTGCATGGTGGATGATATGTTTTATATACTTTTGTATTCTATTGGCCAACATTTTGTTAAGGATTTTGCATCTATATTCATTAGGGATATCAGTCTGTAATTCTCTATGCCTGTAGGGTCTTTTCCCTGTTTGGGTATCAAAGTTATTCTGGCCTCATAGAATGAGTTTGGGAGCTTGCACTTATTTTCTATGCTATGGAATACTTTGTGGAGGATCGGGGAAAACTCTTCCTTGAATACTTGGTAGAATTCTCCTGTGAAGCCATATGTCCCGGGGGCTTTTTTGGTTGGTAGCTTCTTGATGACCCTCTCTATTTCTTCTTGCACTATGGGTTTGTTGAGGTTCTTGACCTCTGTCTGAGATAATCTAGGGAGGGACTGTTTTTCCAACTATTCATCCATGTCTTCCACATTTATGAATTCATTAGAATATGGGCCTTCATAGTACTTTGTGATTATTCTTTTATTCTCATTGGGGTCTATTGTAATTGCCCCTGTTTCATCCCTCATCCTGGCTATTTGTTTGCTCCTTCCTATTCTTGGTCAGATTTTCCAGCGGTCTATCTATTTTGTTGATCCTTTCATAGAACCAGCTTTTAGCTGCTTTTATCTTTTGCAACGTTCTCTTGTATTCCCACAAGTTTAACTCTGCCCTGCTTTTTATTATTTCTTTTCTCTTGCTATTGGAGGTGTTGTTCTGCTGACTCTGTTCTCTTTATTGGAGTTTTTTTGATAATGCATCTGTCAGCCTCTCTTCTTTTTTCATATATGCATTTAATTATATCAAGTTACCTCTGATAACTGCCTTTGCAGTATCCCATAATTTTGATATGTTGTAATTTCGTTCTCATAAATTTATAGAAACTTGCTAATATCCTCTCTAATCTGTACATGTACCCATTCATGTCATAGGAGATCAGTGTTCAAGCTCTAATTGGTTGCCCTTGCTTTTCTGGAAATTCTCTTATGAATCTCCATAATCTCCATCAATCACCCCTTGATGGCAGGGGGGAGACCTGTGTTTGTGCCATTGAAGTTGAGGTCATCCTAGGATGGGGGCCTGGATTCCAGCAGCAACTGGAAGCTAGACCCCACAGAGCTGGCCAGCAGGTTAACAACTCGCATCAAAGCCTTGGTCTTCAACATCCCCAAATAACCCTTAGGAAAGGTTTTCTCCAGGGAGGAGTTCAAGCTGATGGCCAGCCTGTGCCAGCAGTGTGATGTGGTGTGCATCAGTGACAAGTCTACCAGTGGCTGGTCTTTGACGGGAACCCGCACCTCAGCATCGCCAGCCTCCCTGGCATGTAGTACCACACCCTGACCATCGGCAACCCTGACAAGAACTTTAGTGCCACCGGCTAGAAGGTGGGCTGGGTCCTTAGGCCAGAGCATCTTGTGAAGCACCTCCACACATTGCACCAGAACTGTCTTATCACTGCCCCACACAGGCCCAGGCTGCAGTGGCCTTGAGTTTTGAACTGGACCAGCAGCACTTCAGCCAATCCAGCAGCTACTTTGTGCAGCTTCTGGAGGCCACACAGCACAAATGGGATCACATGATCCACAGCCTTGAATCCATGGGCCTGAGGCTCATTATCCCCCAAGGCAGCTACTTCCTTATCGCAGGCATCTCTGACTTCAAGAGCCAAATGTCCAACTTGCCTGGTGTCACCCATGAGGCCTATGTCAGCCGCTTCGTGAAGTGGATGTACAGGAACAAGGACTTGGCAGACATTCCTATCTCTATCTTCTACAGCAGGCCACATCAGAAGCTCTTTGACCACTATATCTGCTTCTGCTTTATAAAGGATGAGTCATCGCTCCAGGCCATGGATGAGAAGCTCCAGAAATGGAAGGCTGAGCTCACACCCTGAACTTGGACGCTCATCCCAGTCCCATCCTGTTCCTACTTCTTGTGTGGAGATCAATCTGTACCCAGGTTTTAGCCATCCCAGGTTGCAAGTAATGGTACTGGAGCACCCCTTCTCTGTGCCCTAGAATGTATCAGATAAGAGTCTCCCCCTTCTAGGTCTCAGGGAGTCCTTGGAGGACCTGGGCCTCTCCCCACTCCTCCCTTGGTCAGGTAGTAGATATGGCCTCCCTTGACTCGGCTGTGACTCAGAGGGCAGGGGCCTGCAACATATTTGGCCTCAAGTCTCAACTCTGAACTAGCTCCAGTGAAAACTCAGGCCAACCTTGCCTCCTTTGTTGAACCTGGTCTTGAGAAACTGCCTTCAGACGTGAATCCTCCCGCCAGTACCTTTTATGCACAACTTTCAAGTTACTTTATGGCATGGTGATCTAAGGAACACATCTGAGTAATCTCTATGTGTTTGTATTTATTCAGGCTTGGCCTGTGTCCCAGCATGTGGTCCATTCTTGAAAATGATCCATATAGACTTGAGAAGAATGTGAATTAATTTTGCATTTGGATGAAAAGCTCTATAAATATCTATCAAGCCCAGTTACCTAATTACATTGTTTAGCTCTATAGCCTCTTTATGAGCTTATTTCCCAATGATTTGCCTTTCTCTGATAGCAGAGTATTAAAGTTACCTACTATAATTGTTGACTCCGTTATTTCTCTTTTCATGTTTTTAATTGTTTGACAAAATTCGCCGCACCATTATTGGGTGCAGAAATATTCAATATGCTGTTTTTAGGTTTACTGTGCTTTTGAGCATTACATAGTGTCCCTCCTTGTATTTTTTCATGGTTTGAACGTTGAGGCCCATTTTGTAGGAGATTAAGATTGCCACCCCTGCTTTTTTGTAAGTTGCCATTTGCTTGGTATACTTGCCACCAGCCTTTTCTCTTAGCTATTTAAAGGTGTGTCTCTTGCAGGTAACAGATCATTGGATTATGTTTTCTTAGCCAGTCCTCCAGCCTTTTTCTTTTAATGTCTGAATTGAATTGATTGGAATTCAGAGTTATTATCACAAACTGTGGATTCATAATTGTCATACCTAGTCCTGGGTTTGGGGTGTTTTCTATCTCCCTTCATATCAGTGTGCTGTGTTTGAGTGGAGAGATTCGATCTTGTCTTCTTTTCCCTCTGAGACCTGGTTGTCCTGGTAATTGTTGCTGGAACATTGGCTTCTAGCTGGAGATGAGCTATATGGTGGTCTCCTGTTTGTTCTTGGTGGAGGTTGATTTTCTGGCCATAATAAGTCAGCCAGTATCTTCTGCAGGGCTGGGTGTCTTGCTGCATATTATTTGATCCTTTCCTTGTCCTGGAAAACCCTTAGCTCACCATCTGTCATAATGGATAACTTGGCAAAGTAAAGGATTCTGGTGGAGGCAATTTTTTCTTTCAGCTTTGGAAGAAGTTGCTCTACCCTCTCCTTTTCTTCATGGTATCTGCTGATGGGTGAACATATTCTTACCTGAACTCCTTTGTATGTGACTGTCTTCCTTTCTCTTGCTGCTCTTAAAATTTTATCCTTCTCCTCAGAGTTAGATATTTTTACTATCATATGTCTTGGCATGTTCTTCTTGGGGTCTACTCTAGCTGGTGTTCTTTCTGCTTCCTGTATGAGTGCCTGGTTCTCACTCATTAGGGTGGGAATGTTTTCTTCCAGAAATTCCTCCACTGTCTTGGCTGTCAACTTGTGTGTTGTGTTGTGCCCCGGTTGACTGATTATTCTAACAGGAGTCCTCTTCATAGCATCTGTCGTTGATCACAGGTTATCTTCTGCTTCTTTCATTTTCCTGTCTCACTGTCTTTCCTGCTTGCTTGGGTCTGCTTGAATGTCTTCGAGATCACTGATATGGTTCTCTGCCTCCTCAAGCCTAATCATAAATTATGTGACTGTGTGTGTGTCTTCTGCTACCTCCTCTGTTAGCTCCTGTATCTCCCTTTGGTGTGTGAACTTCATCAGTTAACTTTAAATATTCAATGTATTTGGAATAAAATGGCAATATTCTTGTTGTGTCAGTCTGGGTACAATAGAGAAACAAATCATGGACACACATATGTGTAAAAGACATAGATTTATATACAAGAGAATTGAACATTGAGAAAATATTCCAACCCAGTCCAGTCCAAGGCCAGAAGTCTAATAATTGCCCATATGTCCAAAACCAATCTATAAAGTCCTCTTCGGACTTATGAAACACATGAAATGAAGCCAAATGCAGGAGATTCACAAGCCAGTTGGTAAAAAGTCTTTGTGTCCAGTGATGTGGTAAGCATCTCAGCACCGACAGAAGTCTCTCTGTGGCTTTTCTGGTTTCTGAGGTCTGGTTGCATTCATGTGGCTTGTTTGCTGCAATGTCTCCCAGATAGTAGCAGAGAGAGAGAGAGGTGTCTTCCAACACCAAGGAGGAAGTATCAGATTTCCCAGAATTCTCAGAGAAGGCCATCCCCACAGAAGTCTCATTGGTTATCTCCAGACTGACAGCCTAGACTCCATCCCTACCCTCTTAATCATTAAATTGACACTAGATTAGGTGATTACCACACTTTTATAGTCCTTTAAACACTTGTTATTTAGTGGGTATGTGTTGGGCTGCAACCCACAAGGTTGGCAGTTTGAAAGGACCAGGCCCTCCTCAGGAGAAAGGGCTTCCTGCAGCAGTAAACAGTTGCAGTCTCAGTAATGCAAAAGGACAGTGGCAGCCTACCCTATAGGATCATAAGATTGCTGTGAGTTGGCATGTGCTAGTTGTCTGTGGGTTTGTTTTGTTTTTCCATCGATGGATGGATGAATCTCCTTATTATGGGTAATATCTTTTTCTCTGAATACTTGTTAATTTTTCCTGGATGCGAAACTTTATGAAATTTGGGGGGGGGCTGGCTATTTTTCTATTCTCATGAATATCCTTGAGTTTATTCTGAACACAATTTTTTTTAATACTTTGGTCCTTTTAGTGATGGCCCTTCCAAAATGTCAGCGTAATCCTACGCGGTACACTATTTGGGTTTACTTTTTCTCCTCCACTGAATGAAGACTCCTCTGCTCCCTAACCGCTGATCTATAAAATATAGAGGTTTTCCAGGCAGTACTCCAATACTCAGAGAGTACTGCTCAGACTAACTCTAACACTTCGAAAAGTTCTTTCATTTCTTTAGTTTCTTGACATGCAAACAATGATCTAGTTGAAAGTGTGAGAGTAGCCTCTGGAGATCTCCCAAGATCTTATTCTATGCATCTGTCTCTCTCTGATTGACTGTCCCGCACACCCTATTTCTAGCCATTTTATTCTTTCCAAAGTTTCAGCTCAATCTGTTCAATTCAGGGAGTCTCCAGGGCTTCATTCCTATTTAGTTTCTGGTAAATTCAGCAAAATAACGCAAGAACATGTAAGACTCACCTTTTTTATCTTGCATTTCTTCGTGTTTATGTTCGTTACTTTTTCATATGGCGTCTTGTTGTTTAAGCTTCTTTTGGCTAGTCATAGGAGGTAAATAGGGAAGATAAATGCCATCAAGAGGGAGAAAAGCCTGTTGATCAGCTTCCTTAGGATTGCAACCAGGAAACCCCTGTGAAACACCTTCCCCTAAAACACAAAAGGCAGTCCTAAGTGGAATGGACTGGGGGCAACAATTCTGATACTTCAACTTAATTGGAAGTGAAGACATCCTTAACTTATTTTACCCAGAGGATGTGTAGGCTTCCACATAAGGTAATATTTGCTAACATATATTAATGCTAACATATATTAGTCATGTGGGGGGAAAAGTTTCTGGTTCATAGATACATTTACTACAAACAAGAAGTATTTAAATAGATCTCTGAAATCAGTGAAGAGGCTACAGACAAGTTCTTTCTGTAATACACCTGTCTTGGTCGCATTAGGGGACCATAACAACAGAACCCATCCAACAGTGTTTCAGAAGGGATACATGAGGCTAATCAAACAAGGATCATCAAGGCAGATGGGTCTGGGTAGGAGCTTATGGTGATTGTTATTTTTGGATTTCATGGTTGTACCTTTACTCTATATCTTTCAAGGGGCAGATGGCAATCATGGCTTATTAGGTAGAAGTTTTAAGAAAATAAAAAACTGCACTAGTGAGAAAAGAGGACAGGAATATTGCACCAGGGATTTATTTTTTCTCATCATGACAATGGACTTGCTCATTCTTAATGGAACGGTATTGGGAAACACTTTGATCAACCACCCACAGCACTTATGTTGTTCATTCAAATTTCTTTTTTGTTCCCAAATTCAAAGGGCATTTCAAAGGGCATTTATGATTTGATGCCCTGAAGAATGCCCAGACTGCCATTTTAAAGTGTTGGCATAAATCAAAGAGTGCAGAGTTCTTCATGGAAGTTTAAAGAGATGTAAACATTTTTCTCAGAAGTGTATAAGCTGAGACAGACAATGTGCTGCAAAAGTTTCACATTTTCAAATTTTTGTTTAATAAACATTTCTATGATTTTTAGCAATAATTTTTACCAATCCTAATATATTATTTAAAATACACTTTCTTTTATACACTGTAAAATCTCTTTCTTGATTTGTTATTTGCCTTGGAGTCAGATCCACTCATATGGCCTACTGTCTCCTATGCTGTGGCTATTTTGCCAATTCACATTATAATGGGTTTTTCTTATTCTTTACCTATTTCACCAAAGAGGCTGTCTTTTTCAAGCAGTTGTATTTTCCTGCTCAAATACACAGAGTAAATTTGGGGACGTCTCACTGTAGACTAGAGGGTAGATATTTTTCTCTCTTTCTTTAAAATAAGCATATAGTAATGAGAATAGAACCTAACATCCCAGAAAGAAAAAAGGAAGATACTTGTAGTTTTTCCACGTCTTTTTCACTAACTGCAATGTCTCCGACAATGTGATCCTCATCACCACGCTCTTTAACACGCCTTTTTTCTAATGTTTTCTTTCTTTTTTTGCTGCAATGTTCTTATTCAGCATTTTGGTTCTACTTTGTAAAATTCTTTAGTCAATATATTTATACTTTTATTTCCATTATCCCACTAGATCCTTTTTCATTAAATTCCCCAATAACCTACATATTTCCAAGCCAAAATTCATCTAGTACCCTCATTTTATTTGACCATGAATAAACAGTTAGCCATTTTCCCACCTTCTCTAATGTGTTTATTTTCTTCTTCAAGAATTACAGCTTCTGTCTCAACTCTTCTTCTTACTTTTGTATTCTCAGTCTCCAGTCTGAATTTCTTCTTGTTTTAACCTATAATGAATACAATAAGTGCATCTGTGCTGGGTCTTACCCATCACAGCTTATACTTAAGGAGATTTTATATAGCACCTTAGGTTAATAGCTGCCATTTGCTAATAAGTAACTCACATAAGGTCACTCATGAGGTTGAGTTTGTCATGAATGACAGAATAGATTGTAACAGCAGTTTTTAAGTACCTCTTATACATGAATGCTCACAGCAAAATTTTGAGGAAAATACTGCTCTTTAATTGCTTTTCAGAAAATGACATACTAGAAGTCTGATAAACTAACTTAAATATTATTTTCTTGTGTAAAAAAACTTTTCCAGAAGAAAGCTTTGGCTTCTAGTCCTGAATAGAGTGACAGTCTCAGAAAATCACAGGGGAGTTCTACCCTGCCCTACAGGGACATTATCAGTCCGAATTGATTCAGTGGTGGTGAGAAAGATTTTTCAATGATAAGATTAATATATATTCATCTTAGAATTTAAGAAAACAATATGTATATTATGATCACTCATAATCCTACTATTTTAAAGTAAAACATTATAACTATGTACTGTTGTTTATATATATTATTTGCCTCCTTTACTTAAAAATATTTCCAATGTGAAAAAAAATGCTTCTTAAACATGTTCATAATGGCCTTTAATAGTTCCTTCACAACATGTATCATACATTATTTCAGCATATCCATATGACTAGATTGTATCATTATGATTTTATTTTTTATGGTCTAATAAAAATTCTGAATTAAACAACTTCTATCACAAATACTTATAAATTGATTTTGTGATATAGTTTCATAAGGAGACCAACTAGATTAAAAGCATAAGATTATTAAAATATTTTTATATCAGAATAATTTCATTAGACATCAATTTCATTTCTAGAATAATCCATGAGAACATATATTTTATTGTTATTAATTTAACCAATTTACTCATGAGGGTATTAACAGAGAATGATGTCATTTTTGTTGTTGTTGTTAGGGACCACACAGCCCGTTCCTACTCATCGTCAGCCAGTTACAACACTGTTGGGCATGTGCCACCCTCAAAAATGTCCTCGTGTTTGAGCTCATTGTTACAGGCACCGTACAATCCATCCTGTCCAGGGCCTTCCTCTTCTCACCCCCTCCACTTTGCCAAGCACCATGCCCTTCTCGGGGGACTGATCTCTCCTGACAACATGGCCAAAGTACATGAGAATGAGCATTCTGACTGTACTCCTTCCAAGACAAATGTATTTGTTCTTTAGCAAGTGCATGGTGCTTTCAATATTCTCCACTAGCGGCATAATTCAAATATATCAATTCTTCAATGGTCTTCTTTAATCAATGTCAAACGTTCATAGGTATATGGGGAGATTGAAAATACTGTGGCTTTGATCAAGCACACCTAAGTCCTTAAAATAACCTCTTTGCTTTTCAAAAATGTAAGAGTCTTACGTAGCAGATGTACCGATGGAATGGGTCATTTCATCTATTTACTGCTAATTCCATAAGCTTTGGTTTTGGATCCATGCAAGCTGAAATCCTTGACAACTTCAATCTTTGCTCCCTTTATTGTGATGTTACTCATTGGGCCAGTTGTGAGGAATTTTTTCCTTTCAGAGAGTTTTAATCCATACTGGAGGCTGCAATCCTTCATCTTCATCAAGTTCTTCAACTCTTCATTATCATCAAGCAAGGTTATATTTTCTTATTGCAAGTTGTAAATAAGTCTTCTTCCTATCCTGATACTGCATTTATATTTGTATAATGAAGTTTCTCTGATTAATTGCTCAGCATTCATGTTGAATAAGTATGATAAAAGGATACAACCCTGACACAGACATTTCCTACTTTTAGAGCAAGCAATATTTCCTGGTTCTGTTTCCACAACTGCTGCTTGATCCATGTGCAAGTTTCACAGGAGCACAATGAAGTGTTCTGGAATTCCCATTCTTCTCAAGGCAATCCAAAGTTTGTTATGATTCACGCAGTCCAGTGCCTTTACATATTCAGTTAAAACACAATAAACATCTTTCTTGTATTCTCTGCTTCAAGCCAAGACATCTGATATCAGCAATGATATCACTTGTTCCATGACTTCTTCTAAATCTGTCATGAATCTTTGGCAGCTCTTTGTCAATGTACTGCCACAACCATTGTTGGATTATCTCAGCAAATTTTTATTGATATGTGAGCTCAATGATACTGTTATATTAATGTGAACAATGGGTTGGACCATCTTTCTTTGGGAATGAGTATCAATATGGATCTCTTCTAGTCAGTTGACCAAAAATATCTTCCAAATTATTGACATATATGAGTGAATGCTTCAAGTGCATGATAGTGTTGAAACATTTCAATTATTTTCCATTGGAGTCTTGTTTTATACTAATACTTTCAATATAGCTTGATCTTCTTCCTTATATAAAATTGGATCTTGCTTATATGCTACCTCCTGACATAGTGGAAGATTTACTAGTTATTTTTGGTACACCAACTCTGTGTTCTTTCCATCTTCATTTTATGCTTCCTTCATTATCCAGTATTTTTCCCATAGACTCATTCAACATTCAACTTGAGGCTTACACTTTTTCTTGAGTTCTTTCCATTTAAAATGTGCTGAGTGTGTTCTTCATTTTTGCTTTTCTAACTCCAGTTCTTTGTACATTTAATTAAAATATTTGACTGTGTCTCCTCAAGCTGCTCCTTGAAACTTTCCATTCGGCGTTTTGTCTTCCTAGTTTCTTCAGTTGGCCTTAGCTACTTCATTATGAAGAGCAAGTTTCAGATTCTCTTCTGATATACATTTTGATCTTTTCTTTCTTTCCTATATTTTGAAAGGCTTCTTGTTTTTTTCTTGATTTGTTCTTGATATCCTCCCAGTTCATCACGTGTTCTGTCATTTAGTGTTCAGTGGAGAGAATATGTTTTGAGATGCCCTCAAAATTTAGGTAGGATCAATTTAAGGTACTATTTTTACTCTCCTGGACTTGTTTAGATTTTTTTTTAAGCTTCATCTTGAACTTGTATATGAGCACTTGGTGCTCTGTTGCACAATCAAGAGCTGGCCTCATTTTACCTGTTGATGAGCTTCTCCATGGTTTCTTCCCCCAAATATAGTGAATTTAATTATTGTGTATGCCTTCTGGAGAAGTTCATGTGTAGAGTCACCATTTGAATTGTGGAGGGAAAAAAAGTTATTTCATATCAATAAATTGTTGATGTTGCAAAATTCTATCATTCTTTGGTTTCTATCTATCTCCAGCTTAATGTCTATAAGCTAGACCATAGTTTTCAACCAATGAGCCCTGTTGGCATAGTATTTAAATGTTGGGCTATTCATTGCAATTTCAGTATTTCGAAACCACCAGTTTCTCCACAGGAGAAAGATGGGGACTTCCAGTCCTGTAAAGAGTTATACTTTCAGACATTCACTGTTCTACCTTGTCCTACATAGTCAGTGTCAACTTGATGGCAGCGATTTTTTATTGTTTTGTTGTTGTTGCTGTCTTAATTTCTATTTTTTTCCAACTTTTGTTTTCCAACCACCAGTAATTATCAAGGCATTTTATTTGCAGGGAATTGTAACAATATATTTCAAGAGCTTTAAATATAATCAATATAAGTTGAAAATTCTAGGAATATTTCCTAAAATCTTTTTAAATATGACATTCATGTTAGTGTAAGGAGCGCCACCTCTTCAGTGCTGAGAGCAGGCATCATATGCTTTGAGACATTTCTCCCTAGGGTCTAGATTAGTCTTTGTGATATTAGAACACTTATCATACAGCTACATCAAATAGCATGTTGTAGCTTTCATTATAATCAATTAAATCATTCAGCGTAATTGGTGCTTATAGCAGAAATCTTCATACCTGGACCATTCGGCAAATTCATGCCACATGGAACACAACCTTAAGCTGTCCAGGAGTTCAGCTTGTTTGAATCCCCATCAATGCCATGGAACCAGCAGTCAAGAGCACAAATGATCATTTCGTTCATACATTGATTACACGGGACTTCTTTAAAATGCTTAAAAGCTTAGCATCCCAGCGGTGCCTCCAAAAAAAAAAAATGTTTAAAAGTAAGGATGCTACTTTGAGGGTTAAGGTGTGCCTGACCCAGGCATTGGCATTTTCTGTCTCTTCATATGCATGTGAAGGTTGGAAATTGAATAAGGAAGACCCAAGGTGAAATGAAGTACTTGAATTATGGTTCTGACAATAATATTGAAAGTACATTGGGCTGCCAAAAGGACAAACAAATCTGAATTGGAAGAAGTAAGAATGCTCCTTAGAGGCAAGTATGGGGAGACATGGTCTCATGTTCTTTGGACATGCTATCTGGAAAGACCAGCCCCTGGAGAAGGGCATCATGTTTGGTCCTGGGAAGGGGCCATGAAACAGATGTAGGCTTTAGCAAGATGGATTGACCCAGTGGCTGCTAAAATGGACTCAGGCCTTAAAGCAGTTGTGAGTATGATTCAATACCAGATTGTGTTTCATTCAATTGTGCAGAGTCATTATGAGTCGGCATTGACTTGAAGGCACCTCACAACAACAGAGTAGGCTAATCAATACGCTAAACACTTTTTATTTTACTCATTACACTATTTATTTGTAAAAAGAAAGGTATGCCATAGGAGTGATTGTTCACTTCTTAAATGACTTTAGTCATAACTTAGGAAGAACAAGTAAATATCTGAAGTTCATGTGGATAATAAGTAGGTGAAGATGATTTAAATCCTATCATATTCTCAGTAATTAATATGAAATTATGCTTGTTTATTTTCTTCTCAGATCCAAGCATTAAATAATTAGTGATAAAGGGGATTATAAAAATCTCCAAAAAACTGAAGCTCAAGATTAAAGACAGCGGCTCATTCTTTTTGATGGCTTTTCAATCAGCAATGCTTAACCATTTTAAATATCAAATAAATATTACTTGAGATTATAAATACCCAGCTACAGTGCTATTTATACTTTCAATTGGGAGAAGCGAAGGCTTATTGAAATGAAAGTAGAGAAATTGCATTAAAGTAACTGACTTCAAATGTCATCGTTAGATAATGAATGCTCTCCAGAACAAGCAGGTCAACAGTGAATATAAGTGATTGCATTTGAGAAGTTCTTTGCAAATAAGTGCACGTGAAGATGACATATGAGTCTTAATGAAAAAAGGCTCAGGTATGTATATTTTTTATCTATCGCTGACCTAAGCAATTAAATCAGGAAAGTTTGCATGCACCAATTTTTCAATAAATGATATATTTTCAGCTATACAACTGGTAATAGGGAAACGTGTATGCTATGCTTTGATAAAACACCAGAAGCACTTTTGACAGGAAACAGGATTATCTGAACAACTGAATATTTATGGGGTGATTATCTACTTGGTATAGAGAGATTTAAGCTATTAATCAATAAATCATTCAGATACGCAACACTTTAAGGAAGGTGAAAATGTAAATCAAAATACATATGTATTTAAATCATTACTTTTAAGGAGACTATTCAGCAAAACCACAAATAGAAATGATTTTTTTTTTAATTTGGTGTGCAAATTCCAATAGGGCCAGGATTTAGTGAAGTAAAGTATGTGATGATTTTGTCTTTGTTTAACTTTAAAAATCTGAATAGAAGGTGTCTTACGCTGTGGGTATTAAGACAGGGGAAAAGGAGCTTTCTTCTCTGTGTGTGCACTAATGTCCTGAACAAACCAGCCTTTCAAACTCAGAATTAACAATGATAGTCCTTACCTTTATGCTTCATGAAACCTTGCAATACCCCCAGATTAATGTTCTTTGTAGACTTTTCTTCTTATACATCCATTGAGTTCTATGCAAAATATCCATTCTTTGGCCACTCTATAATAGTTTAAACTGTACATTTTTGATAAAAGAAGATAGAAAACAAATGCGATCTTCATTTTGATGTCAGCCAAGTAAATGTACCTCTAGAAAAGAATATTGTTCCTTTACTGCCTCTTGAAACAATGTAGTATGATTGTATACAATCATTAGCAATGTGTCCATTCTTATATCATAATTGTTTAACTATAGAATGAATAAGGAATTAAGAGGTTATATTATGCAAATGAAGCTAACAGTAGATTATTGACCAATCTCTGTGAGACACATGGAACTAGAGTTCAAAGGAGTGTCACTGAAATAAAGTCCCTAACTTTTAACTAAAACAATATAAAATATATGAAGATTCTGACTCCTACCTTATAACTATCTACTCAAGTCCAACTATTAGTGCCCTGCTCCCCAAAAAAACTGATTGTCGACCAGTGGATTTCGACTCATAGCAACCCAATGGGTCAGATTAAAATTAGCCCTTTGGGTTTCTAAGACCAAATCATTACAGGGGTAGACAGCCTCATCTTTCTCACATAGAGAAACCAGTGGGTTCCAACCATTGACCATGGGTTAGAAGCTCAATGTGTAGCCCACAACTCACCAGAGCTCCAGTGACTTACCACCACTGAGTTGATTGGGACTCATAATGACTCTCTAGGACAAGGTATATATATCTGTCCCTGTGGTTTTCTGAGACTCTAACCCTCTACAGGAGCAGAATGCCTCCTGTCACAGAGTAAATAGTGGTTTTGAACTGGTGACCTTGTGATTAGCAGCCCCAAGCATAACTGCTATAACACCATAGCTCTGGATAGGATAAAACTATTCTTTAGAGATTTGACTGTGCTTGCTTCCATAGAATCAAAGTGGATCTGTAAAGCCTATTTCATCTGCCAGGGTACATTTCAGCATCTTACTAGCTATTATACTGGGAGTCAGACTTTTTGTTTTGTTTGTATTTGAAATATCAGTTATCAACCCAAATATATCCCTAGACCACCAAATTATTCCTGATCACAAATCTGCAGTGGAGATATTCAATATTGGAGTTCAGGATGGAGTGATAAAAAATAAAGAAAAAGGAAGAGAAGAAGGAGGGAGCAGGAAAACAAAAACAGATTAAAATGAATGATCAGGTTTTGAGTTGGGATAAACATTAGAAATGGCAGCTCGACAGCTACTTCACATCTGTGTGCTTTGTAAGCTTTAGGAGGTTTGTAGCATAGGCAAACCAGCTCCACTGAAGTGGTCTAGGGTGAGATTTGGATAGATGACTGCCATCTCAAACACAGACATGTATGATTACCACTAACATAGCTACTATGATACTGAAATTCATCCTGTGGATTAAATAAACTTTATCGACCAACTTCCGTTCCAAAGAAGCAAACACAGTCAAATTCCTAAAAGCAGTGCAATCAAAAAGCCATTAGGACACACACACACACACACACATCCCTAAAAAGAACCAATTTTAAGTAAGTGTTGCTCTATAGAAGGAAATTATTTCAATTTTATTTTTGAAGTGCAATGATATCTACATTTTTCAATTGTCAGCATATGATCCTTGTCCAAAGGTAAAATGAAATTGAATTTTTCAGAGAAACTTAAGCTCTTTTAATACTCAAATATCAAGATCACAAAGCTATATTCTGATTTTAAAAATTAAAGATATATTCTAATTTGCATGATACTATAAGCCATCTAATTAGTTTTTAAAATGGAGTGCACTCAACTCCTAGAAAATAATAATCTTTGTAGTAATCCAGTTGCATTTTTGCTCAGCAATAGCAAATGCCCTCAGCAGGGAAAACCACTTAAAGGTTAATGAATTAGATTTCTCAAATTTATCTGTGGCGATTATGTGAGGAAATGTATTAGTTACAATTCTTTGTGTCACAAACTATAGAAACAGGTTTAAGACAAGAGGAAATATGTTGGCTTAAATAACTGGAAAGTCCAGAGGGTACCATTAATTTCAGGCATGGTTGGATCTAGAAGTTCAAATAACATCAAAAGCAAATTACCCTGTCTTGATCTTTCAGTTCTGCTTTATTCTACATGTACCTCACTTTCAGTCAGTTTCTCTCTTTTTAGGGGTCCTCCACACTTCCCAGCTTACACCTCCTCCTCTAAATTTTCACAAAATCTGGCGACAAATTTTGAATGGATTATACCACTATTTCCTATAGTTGCAGCAAGTGAAATTGATTGGACCAGCCTGAGTCACAGACCCATGACTAAAATCGCAGGCACAGTCAGTGTATTTAGTGACTCAAGGACAACATGGTGTATTGTTAACAGATGGTCATAGAAAATAAAGCTGAAGTAGACAGCAAACTAACCCTTCCCAACACCTTGCATTGGTATGTGCATGTCTTATTTTATTGGGTATGCATAATCTTTTTATATTAATCAAAACAATTTCTAATAATTATCAAGAGATTATAAAAGTTATCTGATGTTTAAATGCAAAGCTTCTGCATTAAAGATCTTGCTATTTCAAATAGCATTTCCATATGCTGACTCTGGATATCACAATAGGATTATCCTTTCTTGATCTTTTACTTTTGATTTCTATATCTTTTTCTTCTCACCTCTTTTAGAAATTTTTTTCCAATTTATTTATTTATTTATTTATTTACATTTTATTAGGGGCTCATACAACTCTTATCACAATCCATACATATACATATACATACATCAATTGTATAAAGCACATCCGTACATTCTTTGCCCTAATCATTTTCTTTCTTTCTTTCTTTTTAATCTTTTTATTGGGGCTCATAAGGCTCTTATCACAATCTGTGCATACATCAAATGAGCAAAGCACCCTTATACATTCGTTGCACTCGTCACTCTCATAATTCACCTTCCACTTGGGTTCCTGGAATCAGCTCGGTTTCCCTTTTTTTTCCCCTATTCCCCTCCCTCCCCGATCCCACCCCAGGTCCCTTGATAGTTTATAAATAATTATTATATCTTATTTTATTATTCATAAAATTTATTTAAAAAAACAGAATTGTAGACAATTTATTCTTTCAGAATTGGTTTTCCAACTGTTTTTTTTTCTATTACAATGATAGTATAGGGTTACTTATTGTTTTGAGGTTATAGACTTGTAAAATTATATGATAGCTAGGACCAGTTGAATAGTACTAAATAAAATTCATTTGTCTAAAGTAATAATTATCCAACTCTAACAATTATCTTGAATCTTTTGAAAAACAGTATTTATCCTTGAAACTATGAGGACTATTTCTCCTGGGCATATTTCTATTAAAATGAGCCCGTTGTTAATGAGGAAAAACTATAAACTGGTGAAACTTTTTGCTACCTATTGACATAACTGCCTTGTGAAATGGTTACATTATCACTGAAGGGTACCAGTGACAGCCAAGCCACAGGAGCATAATTCTCTTTTACGTCACGTTTAGCTCCATTATGTACCCGGTCTTACTCTACTATGCATTGCCACCCCAGTTCTTTTTAATGGGGTCAGGATCCTTGAGTGTATTTGATAAATCAATAGAAGTACTTTACAGGGAAAACACTTGACACAAGATTCTGAAAGATGACACATTATTCCTTAAGCAGTGCATTTACCTTATCTGTTACATTTGACTAAAAACTAAAATAACACTTTAACAAAGAAAGTTGTCTGTCTAAAATATGTCAGTTTTGCCATTCTGTTTCAAAGCTCAGTAAATCAAAGGTGATGTGATTTGTGTGTGTGTGAAATACCAAAATAACAATAAATCTTCCCGAACATTCCATTTCCCAGTGTGAAATCCCTAAGCTTACTTTCTGCAAAAAGAAAAAAAGGCAGTGAATGAAAAGGAAGAGAAACAGAAACCTGGACTTTTATGATATCTTATTGGAAATCACCAAATCACATTTCAATATTTTCAACACAGAATTGTTTTCCTTGATGGCGGTGTATGTTGCTGTGATTCAGAAAAGACAGTCTGTCCCACAAAAAGGCATCATAGGGTGAGTTTCGCTCTCCCTGCTATCAGAAATTCAGAACTGCATCATTTAAAGAAGATACTTTATTTACTGGTATCCAGGAAAAGGACAGCAGGAAAAACATATATTCCCTTTTGTAAATGCAAAAATGCTCTTTGACAGAAATATGGTGTTCTCTTCAACATGCAATTGAAAACTTAAGTCTAAGATTTTCAATGACAACAAAAATGAAGGCTTAATGGAATACCTATAGACAAGCAATTAAACTGCATAAGCATAATGTTCCATCAATGCCAAGGTCACACATGCATCATTCTTCTTTTCTTTTTAACTTTGAAGCAATGTTTCAGGCCGATTTTAAAAATAAAATCAGAAGATGAATGTATTCAAAATCACAAGTGTATCTAAAACTGAGGTCTATTTGAAGATAATGGACTTTAGGTTCCAAATCATGAAATGAGACTTCATATTCATCATTTGAATCAGAGTTTGCCGGAGGAAAGGGGTCATGACAAAGTTAATTTAGGGAGCCAATGGCCCAGTATCTTAACCTTCAATATATATTCTTATTGGCATAATCTAATTAGATATGTGCTTAACAATGAAAGCTACACAAAGAGAAACAACAGCAAACAACATGGGGTATTTACTGCAAGCAGTTGATAACCCAACACCAGCCCAAATCATTTAAATTAACCCAAACAAAACTCTTTTCTTGCCACTGAGTCAGTTTCCACTCAGAATGACCTTAGAGGACAGAATAGAACTGAATCATAGGGTTCCCACGGCCCTCGGTCACATCACACTTCCCCTGCAGGGGTATCTTGCTGACCTTTGATTGGCAGGCATGTGTTTAAGGATGGAACCACCAGGGGGCTATCTTTCAGGTAAATAGGGTAAGGTGGGTGGGAGTGGTGGGAATGAAACAAACAAACAAACACCAAAGAATGACTGTAGTAAAAGTAGGTAAAATCATTTATAGTGTAGAAAATTATATAATTTATTTAATGAGAAAATACCATTTTCCTAGCCTAGTATAACAACAAAAAACCCAACAATTATAGTTTAGCATATCCAATGAAATATCCTCTTCTTTCTTTAAAGTACATTTTCTTTTAATTGATGAGAAAGGGACCGAGTACCTCATACTATTTTCTCAGAAGCAGTACAGATGGTAAAAGTCAGTATTTTCTGCTCACTTAACAAATAAAAAAACGGCGTGGTGTGTGTCCATTCACACACGAAACAACCCAGCTCGGTGAGTCCTTCCATCTTGCTTTGGTCTTCCCCCTACTTCCTCATGAATCAAAGACAACCGGGAAGCTGCCCACACTGTGACTAAGACTTCCTTCCCTCCCATTCTGAGAGTCTCCGCTCCTCAGACTCCTGCATTTCTGTCCCATGTGACCCCGAGACTGTTTCCTGGGCTTGCTTGTTCACTTTTTATTGTCTGACCTTCCTAGCAGAAGCTGTGCATACCTAGGTGGTGACCAAGGAGGATGTACACTAACGTAGACTTGCTGACCTCTCATGTGAATCTAAGAGCAGCTGGTAGGGAATCTCTCAGATTTCTGGGAATGCCAAATGAATAAAAAACTTTGTACGAAGCCTAAAATAGTACCATATACATAAATAAGAAAAGAGAATAAACAGAGAAGCATGCAAAGAAGCCTGGATTCTTCCACAGTAGCTACACCTACAGAGAAGAATCAGAACAGGTGGACCTGCTGGCGTTAGTCACAGCTCTGCCTTCCTCCACCCTTCTCTCTGGATATGGTGCACTTCCTGTCACCATGACTTACATTGCCTATGAGGGGGAAGAATTCAGTCCATAAGGGTAGACTATATGAATATACATGAAGAAATACCTACTCTACTGCTAAAAGAAAATAAAACTTTTAAAAACACACCCTGAACAATGATAAATAGAAAAATAAAATCTGTTAAAATATTTTTACCTAAAATTGATCATTATACAGAATGTGCCATCTGTTAAGCCACAGAACAAGGCTAAGTAAATTAAAATAATGTTAAAGCTACAAAGTATCTTCTCCAAACATCGTAAAAAGGATCTATTTTTTAGCATTGCATGAATCTCTAGTTTTCCCACTCTGATGGCCACTCAAAATGTTTCAGACGTGTGATGAGCAATCTGGTATTCCTTTCTGGAGAATTATTTTAACTAAAGGTGAAAAAATTTTGAATGTGGGCACTTTTAAAACGTTTTTCACTTGTATGTGCATATGAAAACAGCAGAATCATTCATTTTCATGTTTTATATAAAATAGGAGATTTCAAAGGAACTTTGTGTTTCCGGGGATGCTTCAGGCTCTCTGCCCAGACTTTCAGGGATATGCACATGCATTGTCCTCTGCTTTAAGGAGCACTTCAGAGGAAAAGTTTGAGAAGCAGTAGTTTAGTTCAAAGAACAGTAAACTTATTGCTGCAAGAACTGAGAACATAGTTTAACTTTGTATTTACAAGCTATGTCACCCCACACTCTAAAAGCTCCAGTTTCTTCTTCTGTAAAATGGGGTGTATACTGCAAGCTTTGTAGGTAGATGAGAGAATTTAAGATGTTAGTACTCTGTAAAGAGCTGAAAAGCGGCTAAACACTATTTATACAATAAAGTATTGTTTGGACTAAGATTTATTTTTTTCCTTAGGACTAAGATTTAAAAGACGAAAAGGACCAACGCATATTGTGATACATTTTTTTTGATAATTAACTTTTACAAGCCCTTGACAGTTTCTGAACTTTTTAATGTTTTCTCTCAGCTCCCGTCTTGGCCCTTGTCTATTTTGACATTAAATTTTACTGTATCAACTGGCATTTGTGGATGTTAAACTTTTATTTAAATGACTAATACTCCTGAGCTATGAAAAAGGAACTTTTCCCCTAATCTAATACTTTCCACCAATCTATATTTAGTAAAAAATTCTGAAATGAAAAGATTAATGGATTAACAATATGAAATTCCAAGTACTTGTTTAAGTTCATGGATCACTGAATCAGACTGTCTGGATATGAACTTTGCCTCTACTTGATACTAGCATGCGCTCTTAAATTAATTTCCCCAGACCCAAATTGCTGATCTGGAGCAAGAGAATCCTAGCCCTGTCCTCGTGTCACTGTGAATATTAAACATGAGCATGCATGTAAAGTGATAGCACACCTTCTAACACATATTCATCAGGAAATAAATGATTATTTTTATCAAAAATCTTTTTAATCTAAGTGAGAAAGTGTAGAGAGCATGGCATTTGGTATATGTCATGTCTATAAATTCTCGAATTTCCTTTCAAACTCTTGGAATGAACAGGTGAATTATTCTAGGTCAGAATACTTACACACACTCTGAACACCTCTCTCCCTTCTATAGCTCGTGATTCTCCATATTTTAACAGTTCTAATTCCTAGTTCTCTCATCAGCTTTCTTAATGTTCTCTTCCGTTCCCACATGATGTAGCACAATGCATCTTTTTGAAAAACTGCCTGTTTATGTCATTATTCTTCAAAGGCATGGTTACAAATTGTTTTTATGTTTTATTTGATTTCATTTGAAATTAACTGTTAGCCAAGGAAGTGTTTTTAAAATTTCTGTCCAGTTAAACACCTTCTTTGTGTAAAGTAGGTATTGAGTGGGATGTTATTGCTTTACAATGCTTCCCCTCACCTGTACACAGCGACAAAGAAGGGTACTTATTCAAGCATAAAAACTGTGTTCATTAGATTCATCAAGTGTTGATCCACTAAAGCCGATTATCTTCAACCCTTGATTTTTTTTAATGAGGAATAAAGATGACTTCAATTAGGTAAAGGCTATTCTGTTACACTGACAATAGACAAGCATATTTTGAGCCCTAGGAGTTAGCTCAATTATTTTATTTTTTATGGCATATTAGCCATGAAGAGAGAATCTAAAGTTTTTGTAACCGGAAAAGAATGTTTTTATATTACTTTAGAACTCAACATTTAACTCAATTCAAAATAATAAAGGATAAAATATTTGAATCCTACTTTCCTCCAGGTATCATGTTATGTTCAGAAACAGACAACAGATGAGGCCCGAGTCTCTGTTTCCAGACACAAGAGGACAGATGTTAAGCCAAAATTCATTTCAATAATAAACGTGCACCAGAGGAAATCGGTGTTCATAAATGATTAGCATATTACCTCTGAGATTATTTCAGAAGATAACCTAAGGATAGCACTAATATTAGTTCTGAGTTTTGAAGGATTAATAAAAGTATGTCAGGGCCAGAAGGAATTTGCCAAACAAATGGCACATATGAACTGATGGTGTGTCTATCACAGAAGTGAGAAGGTCTAAAGTTAGGAAAGGGTCAGATCATGAGAAATGGCATGGTCCAATTGCAGAGCCAGGAGTGAAACACAGGAGTACGCCGACATAAAAGATCTGGAAATGGATTCTATATAACTCTCATTCTAAAAGGTCGCGACTAAATAATGGGCCATCAACTACAAAAGATGTCATCCCTTATTCAGGAAAGCCTGCTGTGATAGCCTAACAGCCTGATACACTGTTGATGCCATTTTCCACCCCTGGTTTTATATATATTATTCAAAATTAAAGTGTTGTGCCATTGCCCCTTATACATGAAGAATCAGACACAAGCGTCCCCTTAGTTCCTACAGATGTGTTCATTTCTGGGTTAACTTTAACAATCTGCCATCTGGAACTGCAGTCCAGAATTTGCAGTTCAAAGTGTCAGGTAATAAGCGGTTCTCTTAAAGACATGCTAATCAAAAGAAAGCCGCCTGTAGTGAATCATGTGATAGGGTGGACCGAAGCTAGTTAAGGCTGATTGGCTTCACTCAAAAGGTTTTCAGAACAATTACAGGCTGTGCTGCAACCAAAGCTAGGACTTCTTTTATGATTTGTCCTGCTGGTTTCTTAGTTTTTTCAACTTCCAGCATCTTTATTTTTCCTACTACTGCTCTACAACTTTTAAGTGGACTCAATTATCTTGGTTTAGATTCTAACCACCGCACAGAACTAACCACTCTAACCTCACTGACCACCTTAAAGTCACCTTATAAGCATTACCCATTTTATGATGCTAAGTGTTGAAACCTGTCGCACACTTCCCTACGCGGCTCAAGTCCTTTTAAGATCCTTAACCTCTGCTACGTACCACTCAGGTGAAAAACCTGTGTCAGTTAATCATGACATTTTCAGGAAATGGCAGAATTAGAATTCGGATTGACCAAAAGACAATGAGGATTTCTCACTAAACCGTGTTTTAATGGGCCTCAAAATTCTGTGACAAGTTGTTTCCCATTTAAAAAAGTATTGCTTTTAAAAATGAATAAATTGAAATGTCCAGACACCAAGGAAACATATGGTCCACAAGCATCCCTTTCCTTCTGAAAGTTTTATGATGCGTTGCTGTCATCGACCAGCCTTTTACTATTAAACTTAAATGGCCAATTGAAACAAAAACAGCTGAGACTGTTCTTCTACCACTGATTAAAACTGGGGCAACAGGTGTGATGGGTAACATTCATTTAGCCCCTGGCACTTCTTGGCAAACTGGGTGACCTTGCCAGCTCCTGTACTCATTTGCCCAAGACCTGGATGACATCTGTGTTATTAGTCTGGGTTAACTAGAAAAACAAATTCAGAGACAATCATTTGTGTGTAAAAGGGAATTTTAGATCAAAGAGCAATAATATATTAAGAAAACACCCCAGTCAAGATCAAGTCCATGAGTTCAATATTAGCCCTTAAGTTCAATATTAGCCCATTAATTCCTCCTGAGACTCAAATGCCAGAAGATCACCAGCCAGTGGTGGGTTCAATGGTGCTGGAAGCATCTCAGGCCTGGTGCAGGTCTCCGCCTGGCTCCTCCAGCTCCGGGGCTCTGCCTGTCATCAGTGGGGCTCCATGTCATGTGGCTTGTCAACAGGAATGTCAAGCATAGGGCCTTGTCAGTGTCCTGCCTCCAGTGAGCTATGTATCTCCATAGCACCTCCAAATAAGGTCATCAAGCTTTGACCTGATGGACAGGCTAAACTCCACCCCTTCACTCTTAATAATCTCAAATTGGCACAAGATTAACTTCCACAACACCCATAGCAACTGTTTGTCTCGTGTCTAGGATAGCAAATCGACCCAGAGGAGGACAGTCAGAGAAGGTCTCCACGCATGTGGGCTTTCCAGGTACCATGTCAGTGATGGGAGCATCATCAGACTTCAAGAGTTTGAAAGCAACTTCTACGTGCCTATCCAGCACTGAGTTAGCCTGGATGGTTCAGTATCCTCACCTGAGCAGTGAAGGCAGCTGCTTCCATTGGCGGGTCATTTTTGTTGCCACCAGCCACATTGGCAGGGTGAACATCTTTGACAGAGACCTTCTTGACATTGAGGCCCACCTTGTGCTCAGGAAGAGGTTCAGAGCTTCCCTCAAAGCTTCATGCTGCATTTCCACTTCTGTGGACAGCACTCTCTGGACCAAAGGGGACCCCGTGCCAGGTTTCAGAACACTAGTTTCCATTCCGCCCCGAGGGACAGCGCCAGTACTGCCACCTGTGGAAACATCCTGGAAATGCAGGCACTGGGGCTTGTCACTTGCGGGAGCTGGTGGCAGGACACAATCCAGAACATCAAGCCCATGGCACATGCATTGAGAATGTCAAGCAGACTTTACATCTAAGCTCGAACCAAACATCAGAATCTAACCCATGTGAATTTTATAAACAAACGAGGGTCATGTTTCGGTCACTCGCTGTTAGTTGGTGTTGTTAGGATGCATTGTTTAAACCTGTGGTGGCAATGCCAACAGCTGACCACATCAGAGAGATTTTTTTAAGAGAAAGCCAGCCAGGTCCTAGTGAAAATAGGCAAAGGAGGGGGAAAAAAACCTCCTGAAAAGCAGCTACCAGTTGATTTTATGGGAGGAGATTCTTCTTCCCAACCACGACTCTCTCTCCATCCCTCCTCCTCTCCACATCGTGTCCACAGATCCAGATCCTCATCCTCCTCAAGGTATGAGCCTTACTGTAGTTGTTAAAAACTTTTCTAATGTTGTTTCTTATTTAAATTATATTATTTAACTCTGAACTTATTTACTTTGAACTTTCTGTGTAATGTTTTGTATAAAAAGACACGTTAGGGTAAAAACTTGGTGGTCAAGAATGGATTAATCCGTTTTCAGTTATTTCTTATGGGAAAAATGGATTTAGAGCTTGACTGCATCTCATCTCGACATTCCTGCTAGAAGAGATTACCATAGAGGTCCGGGGCTCTACTGTATCTCCTCTGGCTTTACAGTGGCTCAGGAGAATCCATTTTGTTCACAGCAACAATTAACTGTTTCACACCCAGTGTGTAAGCCAGTAGGGCATGCTCACAGGTCTGCCCATTCTTGCAAATACCAGCTTCAAATTAAACACCAGCAGCAACCACAAGGACAGCACAGTCAGCCTGTGATGTGCCTGTATTAATGTTCTTAATGAAGTCTCTCTGTCCAGCGCATGAATGATGGTTATGTAGTACTTGCTGGTCTCACATTCCCATAGGATGATATCAGTGGTGTTGGCACGCTCTCACTCAGCTGTCAGCTTATCAAATACCCAGTAGACTTGGAGGAACCTCCCTCCCACCCCCATCTCAGCAGCTTCCTTCTCGAATTGTTCGATGGTTCTTTTGTAGATCTGGTGACCAGTTGTGCTAGACTTGCCAGAATCGATATGTCCAAAGATGGTGATGATGGTGGCATGGTTCTTTTCCTTTCCCATTTTGGCTTAGGTTATTGCGATGACTTTTATTGGCACTTGTATTCTGGTGGCAGGCAAACCTGTTGGTGAAAAAAGTGACTTGTCATTTTTTTTCAATTTTATAAAATATTCATCTTTGACTACAAAATTACCAGTGAATGCCCCTTCTAACGATCCAGTCCTCTGTCCAGGATGGCAGGATGGCCCAGGACTGGCTAGCACTTCATTCCGTGGTGAATAGGTTCCAGGAATTGGGACAGGACCCTGCAGAAAAACCACCAACTTCTCTCCATTTCGTCTCCTCTGATTTTATTGCTGCTCTAAAACTTCGATATCTAGCACATTCCTGGGTTCATATTTAGAAGATTTTTCTCTCCTCTTTTGTTTACTTTTATTTCTGTTGGCTTAAGTAAAAGTACAACCCTAAGTAGCAATGGAGTCCCGTGTAGCTCCTGGGTGTCAGGTTGGAACTGCTCCATTGGGTTTCCCGTGGCCAGTTTCTGGAAGCAGATCACTAGGCTCATCTTCCAGGGTACCTCTGAGGGGATTAGAACGTGCAGACAAGATCTTGTTACATCAGTGCCTGTGTGCTGTGAGAAGAGAAGCATTACACCGGCCATCCTATGATGCCCATCCCGTTATATTTTGCTTATATTTGTGTATATTAGGGTGTACTTCAGAGGCCCGCTGTCATTGAGACTCACTCTTTCAAAGAAATTGAGCACTTTAAGCATTTTCACCACCCTCAGACTGCCCTCTCTTTTTCATAACCACATGTCATATATTGTTAGCAGACCTGAAGGCATCAAAGCTAATTATACCTATTACTCAAAATCAATATATTCAAAAGGTATTGGGGGGTTACCTTGTCTGTTAATGGGATTTTTTCTGCACGTTTGACATCTCAGCATCTATTTTTTCCTCATAGCCCACTTTCTCCAAATTCTAGAATTAAAAAAAATTCTTCAAAAGCAGTAAATCTTTCAGATTGCCTTTCTCCCGATTCTCTGTAACTCCATTGCTACTTTATATGACCTAAAATAAAACAAAAACCTCACTTGTTTATCTCTCCTCAATATTCCCTTCTTTAAATCAAAGTACATAGTGTGGCTATATTGATAAATATCTATGTAGTATGTCTTATCTATTCAGTGCCAATTCATGATGACTTTATATATAACTTAACAAAATAATTTTGTGTCATTGTTTGTAATCACTGGGATGTTTGAGTCCATTGTTGTGGCTTTCTTGTAAGTTCATGAAGATTGCCTTTACCCTGACTGATGCTGCACTTTAGTAAACATGATACTCTCAGGCATCAAAGAATAAAAAAATTGTATCATTCTGAATGATGTGGAGTGCAGAATAAGGACCCAAAGCCCATCTGTATGCAACTGGACATCCCCTTACAGAAGGGTCGCGAGGAGGAGACGAGCCAGTCTGGGTGCAGGGTAGCAACGATGAAACATACAACTTTCCTCTAGTTCCTAAATGCTTCCGCCACCCATATCACAATCTCAATCCTACCTTACAAATCTGGCTAGACCAGAGGATGTACACTGCTACAGATAGGAACTGTGAATCCTAGAGAGATGAACCCCTCAGGACCAGTGGTGAGAGTGGTGGAGGGAAGGTGGGGAGAAAGGGGGGATTGATCACAAGGATCTACATATAACCTCCTCCCTGGGGGACAAACAACAGAAAAGTGGGTAAAGGGAGACATCGGACAGTGTAAGACATGACAAAATAATAATTTATAAATTATCAAGGGTTCATGGGGGCGGTGTAGGAAGGGAGGGGAAAATGAGGAACTAATACCAAGGGCTCAAGTAGAAAGAAAATGTTTTGAGAATGATGATGGCAACAAATGTACAAATGTGCTTGACCCAATGGATGGATGTATGGATTGAGATGAGTTGTATGAGCCTCCAATAAAATGATTTTAAAAAACAACCAAATAAATAACATTTAAGGGGGAACCCCCCCAAATCTATAGAGATATTATTAGTTTTAATAAAAGAATTTATCCCAAAGCAAACAAACTTGATGTCCTAGTCCAGCAGGCATTCCATACTAATGACAGACAGGTCCAAGTAAAGAAAATCCCTAATATAAGGTTCCTCATTGGCTATCTTTGAGGATATGCTCTCACTTCTTATTCCAGCCTGTTTTAGTCTAGACTTCCAATGAAACTGATCTACCCTGATGACCCAGATGGCAGTGGAAACTGTTAGCAAAACTTCCAGTGCTGAAGTGACATGGAAACCCCTGTGGTAAAAGCCCACTGACAGACAGGCATTGAGTTTTAAAGATGGACATGGCTCATATAATGAAAATCTTCTAGAATCACCACTTTTTACAACCTCATAGATTGGCATGAAATATCTTTTTCTCATTGAGCCACTCAGCCTTTCTATTGTAGATTCAATGCATCTCACTATGGGCTATACTTCATTGTTAGTTCTGCTGGATATTTCAAATTTAACATAAATTTCCTGCCTATATTTAAACTTTTTTCTTCTAAATTTCTATATTTGAAAATGTGCAATTATAGAATCATAAAAAATTTCATGTCATAAAATATCCATAATACCTCTACTTAGACTGATGAATCAGGATCAAAGTGTAGCAGGAAGACCAGAGGGTGGTGGATACAAAGTTGTATGAATCCCAAGTCATTAGTCTGCTGAAGGCCCTATGATTAGTAGTAAGATAAGAGACCAGTAACTTTCATATCTTAATGTGAATTTTGAAGTATATATTAAGAAGAATAATGGTGACATTGGGACATTAATATTGGTTTCCAGGCTACTATTCATTTTATTATTATTAGTTGTTTTGAAATGAGATGTCTAACTTAAGACTCAGAGACTGGACATTGACTCAGACTTAAAAACTTAACTGCAATAGCAATGAATGTAAAAAAAAAACATTTATTTTTAAAATATTTAAACTCAGTTCATGAAATTTCTAAGTTAAAATAAAGTTTGAAGATATTAAAAGCAGTTTTGTGTAGAACATAGAGATCATGGGTCACTTGGCCAGAAGGCACTTCAGGATAGCTGGGTTCAAATGGAGGGGAGAGGGAGGGGGTGCTGTCAGCTGAGTGGTAGATCTGGATCCACGTGGATCTGGATTGAGGTCCTCCAGAGAGGGTGGCAGCCCTGTCAGAGGGATGAGGTTTACTGACAGGAGGGGCAGTGTGCTAGTGGGAGAGGGAATGATCAAGTTTGGAACATCGGTGCATATCTGTTGAGATGGGAGGAAGCTGACCTCCAGGTAGGGGGGATGAGAGGCTGAGGATGCCCTTGGGAACAGAAGGTGGGGAGGGTCTTCAGTGGCGTGCTGAAGGTGGACAGAAATTAGCTAGGGCATCTGGGGGTCTTCCAGGAACCTAGGCAGGGTGCCATAGAGCACTGGGCACTGGATTCTGCCTCTTCAGGGTGCATACCATGATCCATTTTTGAAGCAGTGAGACTCCTGTTTGGGAACCCCACTGGGTGAAATGGCTGCTGCCTCCTATGACTTGAGCCAGAACACGTGGTGTCTGAGGAAGCAGAAGGCAGCTGCACCAAGGGTGATCTGATTCATCGGCCTCTGCACCTCTGTAAGTGGGGAGAAGCATCTCGCCTAAGATCTGATCCATGGACTTGAACTAGACTGTATTTACCCACTTCTAAAACTGTGTGAGCCATTTCTTGATGCAAATTTATTTCTATATACATATGCTTATCCCTGTAACTGGTTTTGCCTCTTTAGAGAACTCAAGCACATGGATCAAACACATGTTTTATTAATATACTTCTTAATACAGACATCTTATTTTAAAACCTTGATGTTTGGTGTTAGGGACACTTAGTTCTTATCAGAAATCATCTGCAGAGAAATCATCTGTAGAGAATGACCAATCACAAAATTTGAGAATGGATAACATTTGCCAATGTTACATACATGAAGGTAATTCTATATGATGTGAAATAAAACACTCATCCCCACAATCAGCTAACAAAAATAAAATATGCATTATAGAAATAAGCTTGAAGTTTTAGAGACCTATCACTCAGAAGAAAAAGAAAATGTTCATTTTTCCAATGGTTACCATTCACAGCAAACTCAAGTTTTATTTACACCAATTCTTTACTATTTCTTTCTAGTTTTCACTATGTGTATCTTTATTTTCTTTCAACATTAAGGAAAGTGAGGTTGGACAGGAATAAAATCTGACATTGACATAAAAATTCTTCCATTAGTAAAGCAAAACTTCTACACTATTATTTCTTCAAAATTACTAAACCTAACATCACGTGCCTTCCAGCACTCTTTGGTAGATAAGAAAATCTTTGTGAAAAAGTCCTATTTAGTGTATTGTTATATAAGTGGAATTTTAAAAGTTTGAATATTGTCTTATTTGATATTTTCTTTTATCTGTCCACTCTCAAAATTCTTCCAGTGTGGTTTGTTTAAGTTTTTAAAGAAAATAGTTTAAATAATATGTCTAAAATATTCTAGTAATGCTATATATGACAATGTTTTATAATTAAAATATCATTTTAGAAGTTTATCACAATAATGTCTACTTTTAAAAATACTGAACTCTGAAGTATCGTTATCAAATATATATATATATATATATATATATATATATATATATATATATATATATATACCTTTTTTTTTTTACTGCATTAGGTCCACACATCAAGTAAAAAGTGAGGGGTGGGTGTGTTCACACACACACTCGCACACTCATACAACATGGCTTTATTGCTTTATTTTATTCAGTGGCGCAATGTTAAGAAATCTCTTTTGTTTTTGTGAACACTGTTAAAAATGCTATCGAATGAGTGGACAGCATTTCCACAGTCCTTTCGCACTAACTGTCAGCGATGACATCTCAACAGAATGGAGAATGGCCGCCGTTACTTTGAAGACGATGCTTGTAGTTTTATAATCTACGACGCCCTAAAAGTCTGCCCTGATATGGGCAGCCGCATCATAGATAATTCAGTTTCGAATACCTTTTTCTTATTTCAGTGAATCAGTGGTGTCTTATATATGGTGTATAAAACATATTTTGGAAACATCTACTGACGTATAAAACTAAATTTCTCGACTCTTCTAAAACCCCTAGAGAAAACAGAAATTGCCAAACAAATCCTGGTTGCTTTCAAAAGTGTCAAATATACATCTGTCAGGCTATTTACATACCTTTGTTTTACGCTGTTCCTCAATCGTGACAGAAAACACAGAGTGAGTGGAGCTACACGCATAACTCTTAAAGCTGCAAGACAATTTGGTAAGGGGCTCTGTTTTATTTTGTACTTTAGGGAAAAGAAAGGACTAAATTTACTACGGTTTAAAGTAAAATTATACAAGTCTGGAATGATTGCGCATCTGTTAGCTCTAAGGGAAACGATAAATGTGATGTTATTCCAGCCCTTAAACTGTTGCTGTAAACTTCCAAACACATCAAGCAAGTTTACTTATCCCAGCTAGTTTGATTATATGAGCTAATTAAATCAGAAACGACAGAGAATCAATGTCACTAGATATATCAAGTTCTATCTATCATCTACAGAGAAGTATATTATCTGATTTATTTCTATGTGGATAGTAGCCACACGTTATAAATACACTTTGGACTAATTAGTTACTAGCATATATTAATGAAATATAATGGCATTCTCTCATAATTGCTATGGTGTATTATTACTTTTACTTTATTTTTCTTAATTATTTACTTTCAGTCTGTTAGTCTAAACAAAATATATGCACATATATTATAATAGTCACTAAATGACACAAAATTCACTTCCTGCATGGGTGGGAACAGATAGAACAATGAAGGAAATTGTTCCAGGGAAATAAAAAATATGAGAGCTAATCTCCAATGTATCTTTTAGCTAAATGAGAGCGAATGTTCAGAACGCCATTCATAAACGATATTTTTAACGATTTATAGTTTTCAACTTCAAAATCTTCTCATTTCAACATAAACTTGAAGGCTTGTGCTTACTCGTTTGTGTTTGCAAGGTTCCTTGGTCGTTCCACGGTGGCACCTTGCATTGGATGAATCAAATGGCCAATCGTTGGAACCCAGCAGCCACCGTTCAACTCAGCCCTACAGCGCCACGAGGAATCCACATCTGTTGGCTAGCATTGGGTAGTATTTCTGTTTATCAAAATTCCCTTGGCAACTCAAGACGCCTCTTTGTAATATTCTGTGATTATAGAAACACATTCACCATTTTCAGCTCTCTCTCCCTTCCTTCTTCGCACTCCTTCTTCCATTTCATTGTTTGTGCTCTAACAAAAATCGACATAGATTTATTACCAAATGTTTAGGTTGAGGAACTTGGTAGAACTGTTGTGTAAGTCTTTAGGTGCTAACAACAGGATTGATGAGTCAAGCTCACCAGCTACTTCTTGGGAGGGAGATCAGGCCTTCTGGCGCCATAAAGACACACAGCCTCTGAACCATGAAGGACAGTTTCCACTCTGCCCTCTATGGTTGCTCTGGGGCAGAATCGGCTTAATAGCAGTGAGTCATATTTTCACTTGCACAATGGACCTTGGGGTCGGCAGGTGGACTGTTAATGGCAGAGGGAGCGGTTCGAGCCCACAGTTATGCTGGAGGACAGTTCAAGTGTCTGCCATTCTATAAAGGATTCCCAAGAGTAGGAACAGCCATGGGCACCGGGGTTCCGATTTTATTCCCAGAGTAGAAGCTTTGGTGGCATAATGGTTAAAAGCACTTGATTGCCACCTTGAAATCTTTCTTTTTGCTTTGTAAGGATTTACACATACCCCCCCCGCCCATGTTCCAGAAGTTCTACTTCATTCTATATGTGTTTATGAGTCACAAACAAGTATATGGAAATCAAATCAGTGTTTTCATTACATTTTAAGTTATTTCTTCAACAAATTATTATCTATTACTCGCCAGTCACTTGAATATGAACATTATCCTCAAGAAACCAGCTCATTGTGAACCAGTTTGGTTTGCTTGTTTATTTAGGTAGTTCAGTTTGAGTTATGTTTCTTTCATTCTTTCTCTTGGCTAGAGTGACATAATTAAATAGATACGAACTATGCTTTAAATTATTACAGGGAAACAGTCTATCACTGCCTTATTATATAAGGATAAAAATACTACTACTTATTATCCTATTCAACTACTAGGAAGTACTTTTAAAAATTCAATAAATCACCTGTGAGATACAACTGGTTAATGTGTTTATTATTCTGTCTATATGTTGCTCCCATTTCTACATATTGTTCTACATCTGTGCTGATGTGCATACTAGTGTCATTGTTAGGTGTCACTGAGTCACTACCAACTCATAGTGACCCTGTGCGCAACAGAACAAAGTCTGCCAGTCCTGCACCATCTTCAAAAGTGTTCTGATGTTTGAGCCCATTGGTACAGCCACTGTTATTTCATCTCCATGAGGAGTGCTCCCTACTTCGCTTCCCCTCTACTTTGCCAAACATGCTATCTTTCTCAAGGAACTTCTCTTGCCTGACAACAGGTCCAAAGCATGTGAGACAAAGTCTTACCCTCCTTACCTTTAAGGAGCTCTCTGGTCTTACTTCTTCCTATACAGATCACTTTCAATATGATTCTCCAGCACCTCAATTGAAAAGCATCAATTGTTCTTTGTTCTCTCTTATTCAATGTCTTTCTTTCACATGCATATGAGGAAATTGAAAATATCATGGCTTGAGTTAGGCCCACCTTTGTCCACAAAGTAACATCCTTGCTTTTCAATCCTCTAAAGAGGTCTCATGCAGCAAACTTATCTCATGCAACACGTCTTTTGATCCTTTGCTGCTTCCATAAGCATTCACTGTGGATCCAAGATGCGATCATTGACAACTTCAGCCTCTTCTCCATTTATCATGATGTTACCTGTTAGTCTGTTTGTGAGTAATTTGGTCTTCCTTTCATTGGATTGTAATCCACACTGAAGGCTGCAGTCCTTAATCTTCATTAGCAAGTGCTTCAATTCGTCTTCACTTTCTGCAAACAATCTGCATATTGCAGGTTGTTAATAGACCTTCATGCCAATCCTAGTGCCTCATTCTCTGTACATAGCCAGTTTCTCTGATGGTTTGCTCAGCATGCGGACGAATCAGTCTGCTGAGAGGCTACAACCTGGTTGGCACACCTTTTCTAATTTTAAACTGTACCTTATTCCATTCTCATAATTGCCTCAACCCATGGACACATTCTAGGAGGTCACAATGAAGTGTTCCGGAAATCCCATTCTTCTCAAGGTTACCCAGAGTTTGTAATAATAGACACTGTCAAATGCCTTGGCATACTAAAAACAAAAACAAAAAAACCAACAACAAAAAAACAGGAGAAATATATTTTTTTTCTCCTTCCTGGCATTCTAGCTTTGTGCTAAGTTCTGGCTGACATCAGTAATGACATCACTTTTCCCAAACCCTCTTCTGTATCCCACCTGAAACTCAGCAGTTACCAGCCAATGAAATGCTGCAGCCATTGTTGGATTATCTTCAGCAGAATCTTACTAGCATGTGATAGCAGTATTATTGTTCTATAGTTTGAACATGCTGTTCAGTCACCTTTCTTCATATTATGTGTAAATATGATCAATTCAACTCCTTTTCAAGTTTTTGTACCAAGCAAGAAAGGTGTTGAAGAAACTGAATACTATCAAAATCTTCTGTCAGAAATTTATCAAATATCCAGTCAAGATGCATTGATAATGCTTGACAATTGGAATGCAAAAGTTAGAGGCAAAAAGGAATAGTGGTTGAAAAATATGGTCTAGGAAATAGAAATGAAGCTGGGGATTGAACTTTTCAAGGCCAGCAACTGGTTCAGAGCAAATACCCTTTTTCAATATCCCAAAAGGTAATTATACACATGAATTTCTCCACATGGAATACCCAGAAATCAAATGAACTACATCTGTGGAAAGAGATGCCGGAGAAGTTCTATATCTGCAGCTAAAACCTGGCCAAGGGCTGACTGTGAAACAGAGTACTAATTGCTACTATTTAAGTTCAGTTTGAAACTGAAGAAAATAATAGTAAGTCCACAAGAATCAACATATGACCTTGAGTATATTCCACCTGGATTTCCAGAACATGTCAAGAAAGATTAGACACATTGAGCCTGAATGGCAGAAACCTAGCGATCCATATGAGGACACCACGAGCATCAATGCAAGAGGAAACAAAAGATCCTTTAAAAGGGTCTTTAAGAAGGAGAGTTCTGCTAATGCCAATATTTGCCGACAGTTTTCCTGAGTATAGGACTCCCACACGGCGAATAGCTGTGTTGTTGGGTTTCCTTGGCCACAAAAGCTGACCATGAGGTGCAGTGCCTATGAGTGCAGTCAACTGTGCAGTGCGCAAGGTGTTTGGCTTTAAGAGTCCAAAGTGTGTGGTGCCCCTGAACTCTACCAACAGCCAGCCATGAGGCTACCCAGGTTTGATGCTTGTAGATCCTAAACCTGTCACTACGGACCCCAGGTACCAGATCCAAGAGCAAGATCTCGGAGAGATCATCAAAGCTGCCTGGTCGGGAAGAGGGGGGGCGGCTCAACACCTTCTTGTGCTTCAGAGAAATGACTTGGATGGGAGAGACAGACAAAATAAGAACCCCCTACATCTGACATATGCCAACGGAAAAGTAGGAGTCGTAAAATGGTTGGTAATGAGAAAATATTACCTTCACCTCTGTGATCATGAAAACAGAACACCTCTGATGAAAGGCCTACGGGGCCACGGAGAAGAACGGTTAGCATGTACTCTGTGAGAAATGACGCTGCTCGAATATGACGGGCCTGCGTGGCAACACGTGAGCTGCCTGTAGTGACATTTGAATTGCAGAAAAAACTGCTTTTTCATGGTTCAGATACTAAAGCAAGAAACAAGCTTTTGTGAAATAATGGATATAATGGAATACTATAAAGAGGAATTGAAACAAGAAATATTCTGATTAAAGTGGGAAACGAGGACCGAAGCCATTTTCCCAATCCATTTCTTACCGAAGACACAGGGCCCAGAAATGGGAGGGAGATCTGAAGAAAACACTTCAAGTAGACTTTCAAAGCAGTCTGGCCCTGGTGAGTCTTGACCTTCCTAGATGATGGCCGTCTGTGGTTTGGCGTCCACGGCCTCCACAAAGCCTGGTCCAATTGCTCTAGACAACCCTGCAAGGGAGGCCCGGGAAAGGAGGAACTGAACCCATCTAATGGGAGCGGGGTGAAGACAATATTTCTAACAGTGACACTGAAGGTGTGTCTACAACTCCTCCTAAAAGAAAAATGAAAGCCAATAAGCACTCTCGTCCAATCTCATGCCAATCAGCATTTAAAGACTATCAAAACAGCTTCACCTCGTGACGTTAGCAAGCCAGGACTTGAAAACAACCACGTCAGAAATAGACGACGAGCCCACAGGAAAGTACTGCTGGAAGGAAGGTCAGAGTCACCAGTCGCGGGCTGAAGAAGAGAGGCAGGACAAAAGCAGTCGGGGCGTTGGAAGGAGCAGCAAAGACACGTCAGCTGCTGACTTTGATGATGATGATGGATTGATTCAAAAAAGGAAAGAGTGCCGACACCGGGAATAAGTGGTTTCCTATTCAGGAAAATGAGGATCCGATGGATGGTAATAGACTTGTCACCGTCTCCCGAGAGCGTCATCAGTAAAACACAACACAAGTCAAAGTAGCGCAGCGCGGTTTGCTCCTTGGCTGGAGGAGGCTCTTCTGCCCGCTGGGTGCCTGCCGCTCTCCCTCCTGCAAGCAGGTGATGCCTGTGTCCCGGGGTGGCTGGACGTTGGTCCTTTGCTCCTTCTTGGATGCGGCCAGAACCAAGCCACCACCCTCCCTGGGAGCAGCTGGCTGTTAGGGTGCCTGTTAAGGGGCGGGGGAAGCAGCCTCCCAGTTACTGGTCAGGGCGCCCTTGGCCCTGCGCGAGAGCCGCTGTTAACAGACTTTAACAGACGTTAATGCTACTGCAGGGTCTCCCTCCCTCGCGACTGCCAGACTGAAGACGGAGTTCGGGTTCAGAGCATCCGCAAGAGGTCAGTGAAGCGTCCGCACCTGTTGGGCTTATTCACAGAGACCAAGAGTGTCACGATCATGCCCACAGACACCCTGTTGGCCTCCGGGTCACTGGAGGAACGTGCTTAAGCCAAAGGCCGCCTTGATGGTGTTTTGTAATAAATCTGTTAAATATTTTTGTTTTACTTTGTGGCTTTTTTGGTGGTGTGTGTGTGTAAGAAATTGTTAATGTTATGTTGCATCTGTACTTAAGTCATTCAGGATGAGTGTGAAAAATGACTCCTAGCCTTCAGTGGCTTGGGCCCTGTGGCTCAGGAGTGACACATGACTGAGGGATATTTTACATGCATGGCTCTGCGTGTTCATGACATAGTACTGAATCTATCAGAATGTGCACAGGGTCCTTTTGCAATAAAACATTATGGCTTGAAAATAATTAAAGGAAAGATCAAAGTAAATATCAGAAGGGACTCAAACTTGTTCTTAATCATAGAGTAGCTAAAGCAAATGGAAGAGCAATGAAGTCAAGAAGTCAAGAAGATTTCAAAGGACAGCTGCAGAAGACAAAAGCAAAAATATAATGAAATATGCAAATACCTAGACTGAGAAAACCCAAATGGAAGAATGGGATCAGCAAAGCTTTTTAAAATCATTTTATTAAGGGCTCCTACAATTCTTATCACAATCCATAGATACATCCATTGTGTCCAGCACATTTATACATTTGTTGCCATCATCATTCTCAAAACATTTGCTTTCTACTTGAGCCTTTGATATCAGCTCCTCATTTTCTCCTCCCTCCCCGCTCCCCTCTCCCTCATGAACCCTTCATAATTCACACATTATTATTTTCTCATATCTTACACTGTCTGACCCACTTTTCTGTTGTCCATGCCCCAGGGAGGAGGTTATATGTAGATTCTTGTAATCAGTTCCCACTTTCTACCCTACTTTCCCTCCATCCTCCAGGCATGACCATTCTCACCATTGGTCCTAAAGGGGTCATCTGCCTTGGATTCCCTTTGTTTCCAGTTCCTTTCTGTACCAATGTACATCCTCTGGTCTGGACAGATCTTTAAAGTAGAATTGGGATAAGTCAAAGAGCTAAGAAAATCCAAGTTGAGTTGCAATATCTAACGATTCTATGGGGGAAAATATGGAATGAGGCAGGAAGAATCAAAAGAAGATGGAAAGAATACACAGCGCCCGTCCCCAAAAGAACATTCACTAGTTCAGGAAGTAACGTTTGAGCAAGAAGCAATAGTCCTGAAGAAAGAATTCAACCAGCACTGAAAATATTAACTAAAAACAAATTCTATGAATTGATTGATTAGCAATAGAAATGTTTCAGCATGTTGATGAAGCAATGGGATCTATGCCAGGAATTTTGGAAGACAGCTTTTTTTTTTTTTTTGCCAACTGACAGGAAGAGGTCCATTTGGAGAATATATGTATTTTTTAATTCAAATATCACAGCCCTTTTCTGTTTAGAAAGTTATCTCTTTAACAAATATCTTCCTAGCCAAAGATCAAATTACCGTAAGAAAAATAGAAAGCAAAATTGTGTGCAAATACTGTTTTGATATGTTCAAATAAATAAACACATTTTCATTAAATGTTAATTTATTCATTCAATGAATTATTGAATACAAATTATACACCAGTCACTGGAAATGTCAATTACCCATGAGAAAAATCCTCTCCAATGTGAAAGTTCCACCTTGGTTCCCATTTGTCACTTTGTCATATTGCGGTGGCTCGCATACTGCTGTGGTGCTGGAAGCTATGTCACTAGTGTTCCAAATACCAGCAGGGTCATCCAACGTGAACAGGCTTCCACAGAGCTTCCAGGCTAAGAATATGCTGCAAAGAAGGACTGGGCCATCAACATCAGGATTAGAGAAAACTTTATTAACAACTGGGATATGCGCATGGGACAACATTGCTGACTGGGAGCAAAGATCTCATGGAACACTGCATGAAAATGAAAGACTGAAGACGTAGGTGTGGATTGCTACTCATTGCAACGAAAAACAAAGTTCTTTCAAATAATAGGCATGATAACTGGAAATTTATTGACATTATCAAGGATTGCACTTTTTTTGACTCCACATTAATGCTCACAGAGGGAGCATTCAAGAAAATATTGCAAAAGCTATTGTTTTAATTGTTGAAGAATAAAGCTGCAACTTGAGGACTGAAGTGTGCCAGAAACTAGCCATGGTATTTTCAATCATCTAATGTACACATGAAAGCTGCCCAGTCCATAAAGAAGACTGCAGGGAAAGCACCTGGATTATAGTGCGAATGACGAATATTTAAATTACCATGGTCTATCATAAGAACAAACAAACAAAGCTGTCTTGGAAGAAGTGCTAGAATATTCCTTAGATATGAAAATGGAAGACCTTCTCTCAGGTCCTTCAGACATAAAATCAGGAGAGACAAGTTCCAGAAGAAGGCCAAACAATTTGGCAGAGAAAGGAAAAAATGAGTAATTCTTCATTAGATGAATTGACATAATGGCGACAACAATATACTCCCACGTAATATAGTAAGGGCAGTGCAGAACTGAGCAGGGTTTGCTATTAGTGGGAATTGACTTGTTGCCCCGTACCAACAGTAGGAAACTTTCATTCCATTAGGTAGGGTTGCAGCTCAGTGCGAGCGTGCGCGTGCGCACACGCACACACACACACACACACTGCTATATAAAACATTGCTATGTTAGAAATGTATCCAAGAGAAGATGAAATGCAACAGGATAATTCAAGGTGAGAGAGTTTATATAGAGTAAGACACAGACTACTAGAAAATGTGATACAGAAATGTAGGCATAACATGAGGGAGAATTTGTGGTCATTCAATGACAGCACATTCCCCGCAAGTTAAAAGTCGCTGTAACACGTGTGTTGTATGTTCAAAGAATTTCATGGAAGTCATTGTGGTTGGAGAGTTAGATTAAGAGCAGCCAGAAAAAAAGGTCAGAAACTACCAGAGGGCATCGATATATTTGAATTCTAATATCATTAAAGTGAGAATTCACTTGAAGGTTTTGAGCTGATAGCTGTCATCATCAGATATCTGCAGAATGCGCAGTGCGGTACAGTATAGTCATTAAGAGAATGGAGTCTGGTGCCAGATAAACTTGACATTTTCTGGTTTTCCACCAGGGACACTAATCAACGACGGGAATTTGATCAAGTTACTTAGCCTTGCATGACATCAACTTTCTGATATGTAAAACAAGGATAATAGTTGAATCTACTTCAGGATGCCCGCTGTCATTGAATCAATTTCAATGCCCAGTTTTCCTGCGTAGGATTTCTGAGACTTTGTGGGAAACAGACATGTGTGGATTTTAAATATTCATTGAAGTAATATTTTAAAGCACATGATAAAAAAAGAGTCACTTGTATCAAGTTAATTCTGACTCATTGTACCTCTAAAGGACAGGTAGAATGGCCTCTGGGGGTTTCCATGTGTGGCAATCTCTACAGGAGCAGACAACATCCTCTCTCTTGCCCGCTGTGTCACCACCCTCATTCAATGAACCGGTACACTCCTACTGATTATCTTGCACTTGGCAGCTCACCTCAGACCCAGTCACGTGCCTGGAGTTCCTAAGCTCATGGTAAGAGTTATATACCGTAAGGGTATTCACAGATAGTTGGGGATTTTTTGATTTTTTTAAAGCATCAATTTGTGTTCTGTGTTAAAGATGGGATATGGAACCAACGCATAAAGCGATAAGACTAATTAGGAGTTTTATAAAATAATATAGGTGAGAACTAATGAATGTGCACTTGATTTAGAATGGCAGAGAACAGGTGGAAAGTAGTACACAGTTTATGTAAATACTTGTATTTTGATAGTGTAGCCAACAGAATTTGTTTAATATGGATGTGACACGTCAAAACTAAATAGAAATGGAGGTTGAATTTAAGGATTGAAACAAACCAATTAGTTATAATTAATTAAAAGGAGGGAGGCAACAAAGGGACGAGTCAGTCTTGGAGTCAGAGGGAAAAAAAAGTATTGCTTCTTCAAGATTATTTTTTTACAATATTGTAAGGTTGCATTACCTATTAGGCGTTCAAAGATTGGTGAGATATATGAATCTGGAATTCGGGGAAAGGTTCTGAGCGGAAGAAATAGACTCAGAACTTGTCAGTCTCCTTCAAGCTGTGGTAGTTGATAGGACTCCGGTTTGAGTGTTATTACAAAAGTAGTCTAAAGAGGAAACCCTTTTATGTTCCAGCAATTGTATCTCAGGGAGATGAAGTAGGAAAATGAAGGAATCAGAAAAGTAGGAGAGTTTCCTGGTGTATGATCCGTGCAAAAATATTTCAGTGAGAGGTAGTAGGTATCACTTTCAGAATTGAGTTAACAATGGTATTAGCAACAAGGATGAAGCCTATTAGGTTTTATTAACTCTGATATAAATAATTGTCCAAAGAAACGCCTACTCCTAATCCTTGACGGTAGTGAAAAGGTAGGATTAATAGAGCACAGGCACGCTGAGAACTTCCTACATTTGAAGGGATTCCTGTGCTTCTGCTCCTCCGGCAAGGACAAGGGGACCGGTACGTGGCGTCAGGAGCGTAAGGAAACATGCTGCTGGAGTGTCACAACCACACAAGGAGCAGAGCTGTGCCTGTCATCTGCTGCCGGAGTAAAACTGACAAAAATGGGAAATAAGAACCTTCTCTGTTTTATTTTCTTTCATACTCCCTCTAGATTCAGAGGAAAACAAAACAAAATGAATGTGTACCTATCAAGTAATTCTTATGATTATAATTTACAAGTCCCTAAGTCAGTCACATGAAGGAAAATAGGTAACAAACTCCAACAGAAAAAGAGTAGGCTTGGCACTAATGGATAATAGGCAAAAAGCCAGCAAAGTGTGCAACCGCCACGTGGGTCTCAACGTCCACCAGAAGCCAGGCTTCCCCAGAAAGAAGGAGCAGGAGAAATGCTTTCCAAGTGAGGAAACGGATATGAGAAAATGACAGTTTACTTCCTATTGGTTTTACATTTCCAACTTTCAATCAATGATATCTAGCTGAATGCCCCTGGTTGGGTTTTAGAAAATGCTTAATTTCCTCTAACATTAAGTTCTTCCCTCTTAGCTGATCTGCTGTAGCACTCTACAAACGACCTTATTTATTAGCTACCCAAATCATACTAACTGAAAGATAAATTGGTGCACGTTCTTAATATTTATAAATACTTGTATTTTTATAATACTCTATACCTGTGTTGTCCAATATTTGAGACAGTAATGTTATATGGCAATAAGCATTTGAAATAATGGCATTTAGAAAAAAAACACCATCTCATTTAGTTTGTATTTCATTTCAACAACTAATGTCAGATTCATTTGTTAAAAGCTTTATGTTTTAGCAAACTTAAAAATTTAATCTACTTTTTCAATTGTAAATTTATGAGATCTAAATAGATCTAATTTCTGATAACATCTTAACAGTAAAATAGATAGGGGAAAATATTAAAAATAGTTCATTAAAATTTTATATTTAGATAGGCTAAAACAGTAATATAGTGGATATATTTATTTAAATAATTATAGTACTAAAATGAAAATTTGTCTATTTTCATTTTCATGTGATTACAAAAATTATAAATTCTCAATATTACATTATGTTTTAATTTGGGCATCTGTTCTACTTTCTTGTTAATCAAAGTATCATTTGTGGATCAATAGCATGTATACCACCTTGGAACTCATTAAAAATGAAATTTTGACTATTCCCAGAGACACTGATTTTGAATCTAAATGTGCTTTCTAACAAGATCTCCAGGTGATTTTATGAATACTACAGTGTGAGAATTACTGATTCAACTGTCTTTCATATTTATCAGTTCCTCTAGAGCAAAAATTAAACATGCTCTCGTTTGTCTTCACAGCTACTTTGGTAATAAATATTAGAATGTGAGACTTAGGTAATCAGGGGAATGATGTCTGTACAAATGGCACAGAAGAGACAGCTCAGAAATAAATGTATCAACCTAAAGGCAATTGATTTTCTACAACCAAAAAAACATCAAACAATTGTGCTAGGAAATTGGATCTCTATCTGCATCAGCATAAAATAAGACTCATATCTCACTCAAATGCACAAAAATGAACTCAAGGTGTAAGAGAGACCTAAATGTAAATTCTTGAGCTCTATCGTTCATCAGTGAGACAGTTGAGACAACTGGAAGGGCTCGATTGCAGGGTATACAGGGGCTACTAAGTATAGTGAAGGAAGCACATGTAGTGAAAGTCCATTTCCTAAAAATAAACCATCTCTACACATCAAAAGGCTTCATTGAAAGCATAAAATGAGAGCCCACATTTTGGGAAAAAAATCTGTAAGAATGACCCAATGGACAAGGGACTAATTACTCAAATCTATAGAATTCTACAACTCAATGAGAAGAAAACTCTAAATGATCCAAATTAAAAGTGGGCAAAATACAAGAACAGATGGTCACCCAAAATGACACTCAACGGTTAACAAAACATGAAAACATGCTCGAGATCACTAGCCATCTGGGAGATGCAAATCAAAACAAAAATAAGCCATCACCTTCCATCTATAACATTATCCCAATTAAAAACAGAAACAACAAGAAACCCAGAGAACAATAAATACTGGCAAGGGCACAGAGAGAATTTATGTGAACCACAAGGGGAAAATATACCCAGTATTATGTTCCCAATTGTACATTTTTGACCTAGTTTCTGTACAGCCCTTTGTGATTGAGGCCATGGGCTGTCAACAACTGGCACTTTGGACTCTGTCCCATGAAAGTGCACAACATCCTTCATGGGCCTCAATAAAAGGATCCAATTTGGAAACCCCACTAAAGGCACTGGACTTTGTTACACTGAGTTGTATGAGAGTTAAGGAACAAAATATCCCCTTGGACTTAAGGCTACAACACTCTAATGTGACAAAAACAAGCAGACAACCAGTGTTCCAAGGTTCTGGAATTCATGATCTTCGGCCTTTGTTTAGGATTTCTTGCTTTGAGACTACCCAGTGATGATGACCTGGGATTACCATATATTCACTATTTTCATGGTCTCTTTGCTTGTTTCCAGCATGTGTTAGTTTACAGACATGATTCGGGCTTTGTGAATGAGTGTTATTTAAAGTTTTGCCTAATCCCAATCCTCATTGTGTAAATAATATCCAGTCATTTAAACTTTTAATCTGTACAAATAAATTTTTCACAGACTAAAAAGCTTTTCTACACACGTATAATTTAATTTTCTTAACAGTTTCAGATTCTACACCATTGACTAAAGTTATGACTCTATTTATAGACTTACGTTCCATGGGATGATTTTTAAATTCGCCACTATAATGATAATGGTGTCTTTAAAGTAAACCAAGGATGTATAAAATCATAGGTATATGAATAAACTTTGAGCTCACATTTCATTGTAGCCCTAATCTAAGAGCAATTAGTTCTTATGACATTGCCTTACTGGATACTTACCCACATGAAGAAATCTCTGAAGATATGGATGCCAGAGCAAAGTGTGTTGAAGAAATCTGAAGGTACCAAGCTATCAGAAAGAATAGCTCTGGAACCTGAATGATTTATCTTAAAACAGGCAGCCATCTAAGTTAGGCATCAACTAAGTCCACAGGGAAGAAGCAAACTAGCCTGTGTTATTCAAGGTTTGTAAATAATAAAATCCAACATCGGACGAGGGAACAGCATCAGAGCTAAATTCTGAAACCCAGCTTCCACACGGTTATGGATGACAGCTGAAGCCCCAAATCCATTTGCAGGGTCTGCTTGTGCATTAAATATCCAGATAAGCCCATCCGAACATCGTCCAGGGAGGTGAAGAGCCCTGCTCTCAGATAACCAGCAAAGGGACAGTTCTATGATGTCCCACAGAGTCCCAGGACATGGGACCTACTGGATGGCAGTGAGTTTGGTGAAATGATAAGGGATGATTGGCATGAATACAAGAAAGAAGAAAATGTTCTAAAACTGTTACGAGGATTGTACCACTCATTTTAATATAACTGAACTACTGATTTGTGTGATATATGAATTATTTGTATTTTTAAATACAAGTATTTTTAAAATATGAAATAGCCAGAAGAGAGCCCTGTAGCAAGAATTAAAGGCCAGACTCTAATTTGTCCTTTCTTACCACTAGAATTTTGAGAAAATAAAAATATGTTCTTCAAAGTTTAAAAATAAAACAAAAGTGCAGGAATTAACAAATATTGGAGAGGGTGTGGTAAGTTTGGAACCTTTGTGCCCTACTAATGGGATTGTAAAAAAAATTGCAAAGAAAGCAATATGGCATTGCCTCAACCGAGAGAACAGAACTTCCATAAGGCTCAGAAGTCCCGCCAATGGGTATGTACCTAAAAGAAGTAAAAGTCATAACAGGAAGAGTCAGATGCACACCTATGTTTATCTCACCACTGTTCCCAAGAGCAAGGAAACTGAAACACCTTAAGCACCCCTCGGTAAGAGGACGTCTAAAGAATCTTTGGTACATACACACAGTAGAATAACAGGCAACGACGCACCTAGGAATCACCTCATGGCATCAAGGATACAGCCATTCATTATACTTTTTCAGTCTCTTTGCTGAACAAATAATCTGAGAAGCTAGTGAGGACGAAGAAGAATCGGCCATCAGAACTGAAGGACACGGCCTGGCTTGCTGAAAACAAAAAGGATTGAAGCAATTACTGGTGAACATGGAAGACAGTGGTCTTCAGAATGAAGTCCAACTCAATGTCAAGAAAACCAAACTCCTTGTAAATAAACCTACAAAGAGCACCATGATAGAGAGGGAGAGGAAGAAGTTGTCAAGGATTTCATTTTACTTGGATCCATACTCAAAACACATGGAAGGAGTATTTAAGAAATCACATGATTACCTGCACTGGCTCATGTGCTATTACATGATTCCTATTTCAAATGCTAAAGAGCAAAGATGTCACTGTGAGTACAGTGTGCTTCTGACCACAATGATGGCATTTGCCATCACTTCATACGCATATGAGAGCTATAAAATGAACAAGAAGAGGAGAAGAATGGACCCCTTTGAAGTATGTTACGGGTGAAGAACAGTGAAAATGCCCTTGCAGGAAAGATAGCCAGACTTCTCATTCACAGCAGGAATTATTATCTTAGATATTATCTGAGATATGTTTGACCTGTTATGAGGAGGGACTAGTCCATCCTAGAAAAGGACCCCACTTCAGTCCAGTGGAGGGTCAGGAAAGTCCATGTGAGCATGGCACAGGTCCAGGCAGTGTTTGGCTCTATTGGGCAAAGCAGCTGACTCAGTGGCACCTAACAATAACAACATCATATTTTAAGTCTTTAACCATCTTTACATACAGTACAAAATTAGTCTTTCAAAGTTACAAAATGTATTCTTCATGAGGTTATTCTTTATTAAGGTTTATCAAAAATATCTGTGCTTGTTAAATCATGGCCCAGGATACAATTTTAAGAAAAATTGATTAGAGTTCTTTATTAACAATACATCCTCATATACTTACTATATGCCCTGTATTGGACTACACAGAGAATGTGCTAATTGATGAACCATGTGTGGTTCTGGTGCTCATTGAAGAGTTAGCAATGAAGACAGGCAGCAAACAAGCCCCTAGAAATTATGTTTCAGATTTCCAGGATGCTGCAAGAGCACATATATCAAGCAATTTTATCCTAGACTGAAGGTCAGAGAAACTTGCTGGAGGAAATGGTATTTAAGCTAAGACTTGAAAAATAAGTTAGAGTTCCCCAGACTAAGAACAATTTGTGTAAAGACTCTAAAGTGAGAAATAAGTCCAAAATGGCTTGAGGGTTAAGAGTGAGGTGGATTGTTGCTGGAAAGGTTAAAGTAGACTAAATGAAAAAAGGCACATTGGGCCAAGTAAGATTTTACTCTTAATCATGAGGATAATAGGTGTGAATTAAAGCATTTTTTAAAACAGAATGGTTAGACATTTTACAAGATACTTTGGCTAGAGTGGAAACTAGGTTAAATGAAAGCACTAGCTTAGATAATACATAGGATATTAAAATGGTTAAAATTAGAAATAATGGTGATTACTTGCAGAAAAAGGCAACAGAACAGAGATGAGAAATAGATATGCAAAGGCAGATAAGACAGGATGGATGTTGAAGAACTGAATCAGTAATTATTCCCAGACCTTTTGGCTAAGAAAAATGACTTAGATTTATCCATTTTGAGAGTTAATCGCGGCACTAGATCTAAGCCTGAGTTCTCAAATGTGCTTGAAAGTTGCTTTGGGCCCTATTGATGCATCTATATCTATATATCTATACAGTTATGCACAGTTGCAACTCGGGAAATGCGTGTGCCAAGGTTGTAACCACTCACCATACTTAGTCCATCTGTGTGATGAGCACATAGTCAGAGAAACCGGATTATATAAAGAAGAATGCAGCATCAGAATTGTAGGCAGCCTTGCTCACAACCTGCAATATGCAGATGACACACTCTCGCCTGCTGCAAGTGAGGAAAACTTAAAGCCCTTGCTGATGAAGATCAGATTGCAGCCTTCAGTAATCCATTACAACTCAATATAAAGAAAATACAAATCCTCGTGATTGGATTAATCAATAGGTAACATCATGATAAATGGAGAAAAGGTTGAAGTTTTCAGGGATTTTTTTTTGCTTGGATTTGCAATCAATTATGATGGAAACCACAGTCAAGTGATCAAAATATTCATCGCATTGAGTAAATGTGTACACAAGACCTCTTTTTCGCTGCTATTGTTAGGTGCCATGGAATATACGCCGACCCACCGAGACCCTATGTACAACAGAACAAACAGGACATTTCCTGGCTGCACCAGCCTCACAATTGCCCTTTTCCTTGGCCCATTGTTTCAGCCACTGTGTCAATTCATGTCACTGAGCGCCTTCCTGTTTTCCACTGCCTCTCCACTCTGCCGAGCAAGCTGCCTTTCTCCATGGACTGGCTTTTTCCTAACAATCTGTCCAAAATATGTATGATGAAGTGTTTTCATCTTTGCCTCTAAAGAGCACTCTTTCATGCTTCTAAATGTTTCAAAGTTACGCACAAGGTTTTCAGGGGCTGCTTCCCCTGAAGTGGACAGCCAATACCTTCTTCATTGCTGGTTCTTAGTCTGGAAACGCCACTGCAATCGGCTCGCTCGGGGTGATCCTGCTGACGTTTGAAATAACAGTGGCGTAGCTGTCAGCACCACAGCAAAATACAAGCACCTCAAGGATGGTCCTTTGAGGACTAAGTTGCACCTAACCTAAGCCACGGTATTTTCAATGACCTCATAGGCATGTAGTTGGACGCTAAATAAGAAAGGCCAAAGAATTTCTATGCATTTGAATTCTGGTGCTGGAGAAGAATACTGAATGCGCCATAGACTGCCCAAAGGAGAAACTGATGTGTCTTGGAAGATGTGGGGCCACAGTGTTCCTCAGAGGCAAGGAGGGAAAGACTTTACCTTACATACTTTGAACTAATTGTCAGGCGAGCCCAGGCCCTGGAGAAGGACAGCTTGGTTGGTAAAGTTGAGGGTTATCGGAAAAGGGGAAAGCTCACAAGGTGATGGACTGACACAGTGGCTGCAATAGGTTCAAGTATAGGAACAGCTGTGAGGATGTCTGGGACACTTCATTTTCTTTCATTTTGCTGTGAATAGAGTCATTATGGCTCAGAACCAACTAGACCGCTGACAACAACAATGCAGTCATGTATTTAAGCCAGCTGTTTTACCAGCTGATTGACTTCCCCTATTGCATGTTATAGCCAATTTCTAATCGTAGGACCTCCTGCCAACCATGCCCAAACAACTAGTCACCTAGCTACCAAACAGCAAACCAATGCATAAATCAATCAACAGGTAGAAACACTGAAAATAATCATCATAATAATTTTTCTTTGATCGAAGAAAAGTACCTATATGAAACTAAGATTTAACAGAGCCACGAATAAAATTCCATAATTCAATGTGATCATGATTGAGTCGTAATCGGCACGTAGCATTATCACATGATTCTTTGGAAGGAACCTTCCTTTAATCTTTGATATCTTTCAGTCCCAATGCAATTAGAGACCCTCAAGATCTGCTCTTCTTACACATGAAACATGGACATTAATAAATCATGTGAGCCTTTTTAGTGTATGTGAAACTCCAGCTTTCCAAATTACGATTTTCTCTGAGGAGTAAGACTTCTAATTGAGACAAGTACCCAGTTGTAGTTTATGCCCTTGTAATTGTTTTAAAACATATGGCAATAAAGTAGTTATGTCTCTTCAGTGTATTTTTATGTATTCTTTACCTCTCTCAGGTTCAAATGGCAACTGCCATGTGAAACCATTTGTTTCTTTGCTTCCTAATGCATTTATTATTCAATAAAGCAAATATAAGTCAATTACAAAGTATGCACACATTTAATTCCCTAAACAAGTTCAGTTCATTAAATACTTTAATCATTTACATACTATTTTATTTATAAATATGATTTGATAAGTATACTCATTTATTTACCACAAGCTGCCTAATCAAGTGCCTACTTCGCAAAAAGAAAATTAGCCAATGAACTTAACTCAGTTCTTCAAACATAAATTACATGAGACATCAACCTGCGCTTCTATGAAAACTTTAGGTTTCTTTGTTTGGTATTCTTCTAAGAAGGATTGCTCTGTTAAAAATGGGGGGTGGGGATAGCAAGAAACTGAGACCAAGGAGAAACATGATTAATGGATCCCATAGTCAAGGAGAGAACCCGAGCCTTCCGAATCAGAGGCAGACATGTTTCCCCTTTCAGATTCTTCAAGCAGGCTGTCACTCTACTCTTGCCCCATCCCGGATAATTATACCATAATTACATATTTGAAATTAAGTCTCAATGTATCCTTCTAATATTTCTCTTGCCCACTTTGTGGACAATTAGCCTTAAATAATTATGTAAATATCATGTTTAAGTTCCCTCAATTGTAAATTGCTTTTTAATTCACTTAATTATAAAGGGCATTTGTCTCCTCTAATATGTGATAATTAAGTTTTAGTATTCAGACAAAGTTATTGTTCTTGGGCAATCCTTCTATAGCACATATAATTTTGTATTTTTATTTTAATTTATTTGGTTTTACATTTAATATTTAATGTGAATATATATACATATACACAGACATCAAATCCTTGCATGTGTGTTTATAACTTTTCAATCCATATGGAATGAAATATAGAATATAAACATTTTTGAACAACCAAAACATCAACTCTGAAATCGTTTCCTTCAACAAGTAAACTTAGATAAAAAATTCGATTGTGAAAAAATAGAACTTTGCTCCATAGGGTATCCACAAGGGTGGTCTATCAGAAGTACTAAAGTCCTTGAGAAAGTATTGCGGCAAAATTATAGAAACTTTCATTAAATAAAATGTGAAACTATTACTTTATGACATGATGTCTAAGTCCATATATGTCTGAACGCTGTATTTCTATCTCCCTAACCCTTCCCCAAAGATTCTATGACTTCTGATCTACACCATAGCCAAAGGGCAGTTTTGACATCCTCTAGGGACTCAACTTGTGTCCCTTTGCAATATTTTCTGAGTTTGGGGAAATGAAAGTCTGAAAGATCAGGAGGGTAGATTGGATGGGGAAGAGTTTTCTAATGAAATTCTTGGAAAGATAGGGGGGGGGAGGCGGTCCATACAGCATTCCTAGGCTTCTTCTTACTTGCCCCTGCAGGAAAATATATCAAGACGATTGTGTATAATCACATAAGCAATTGTAATCATAGCCCTATGAGATGATCTCTCTGCTTTGGACTTAACCAATCTAGTCGATCAACTCAGGTTCCCTTTCTTGATAAGACCTTTTTTTGGATGGAACTTTATGGTCACTAAGAAAGAAAATTTGCTTTCAGCCATCCATGATCATAGAGAGACATGCAAACATGTCTGTGTGGAATAAATCAGAGTTTGTATGAAACTCTGAGTTTGTATACCTTAGTCGCAATACTTCTAAGTTAAGCATATATATTAGCAAGCTTTTCATTCAACTTGCCAGGTGTTGTTGTTAGGTGTCATTAAGTCTGTTGCCACCCCTAGAAACCCTATGCTCAACAGAACTAGACACTGCCTGGATCGTTACCATCTTCACCATTGTTCCTGTGCGTGCGTGAGGCCATTGTGGCAGCCACTGTGTTAATCAATCTTATGGCGGGCATTCTTTTTCTTTCATTTCCCCTTGACTTTGCCAAGCATGGTGTCCTTCGGTCTCTTCTGGTAGCATGTCCAAAGTACTTGAGACAAAGTCTTGCCATCCTTGCCTCTGAGGAGCTCTCTGGATGAACTTCTTACAAAGCTGATTTATTTGTCTTGTTGGCATTCCATGGTACTTTCAATATTCTATGCCAGGACCATAATCCAAAGGCATCAATTCTTATTGTTCTACCTTATTAAATGTACAAATATCATTTGAATATGAGGCACATGACAATGCCATGGCTTGGGTCAGGCATCCCTTAGTCCTCAAGGTAACATCCTTGCTTTGAAATACTCTAAAGAGATCTTGTGCAGCACATTTATGCAATGCAGTGAGTCTTTTGATCTTTTGACTGCTGTTTTCATGAACATTGCTTGTGGGTCCAAGCAAGCCAAAAATCCTTAACAACTTCCATATTTTCTTCATTATCCTAATGTTACCTATTGGTTGAATTGTAAGAGTTCTAGTCTTATTTACATTGTATTGTGATCCATATTGAATGCTGTAGTCCTTGATCTTCACCAGCAAGTACGTTCAATGCTCCTCATCTTCAGCAAGCAAGGTTGTGTCATCAGATTATCCAAAGTTGTTTATAATCCTTCTTTCAAACCTGATGCCACAGTCTTCTGGGATTATTTGCCCAGCATACAGATCGAATAATTATGATGAGAGGATACAACTTGGATGCACGCTTTCCCTGATTTTATAAACCATGCAGTATTCTATTGCCTGTTCACACAACTGCCTATTGATTCATGTACAAATTTTGCAATAGCACACTGGAATGTTCTGGAATTCACATTCTTCTCAAGGATATCAATAATTTTTTATGTCTCAAACAGTCAAATGTCTTGGCATAGTCAATAAAAGACAAGTAGACATCTTTCGGGTATTTTATTCTTTGAGTCAAGATCCACTTGACATGAGCAATGATATCCTTTGTTCCATGTCCTCTTCTGATATTGACCCCATTCTCTGACAACAATATGACAATGTACTGCTACACTTATTTTGGGGTGATTTTTTGCATGTGATATCAATGGCATTGTCTATAATCTGAGAATTCTGTTGGATCACCTTTCTTTGGAATTGATTTAAATCTGACTCTCTTCTAGTCAGCGAGCCAAGTAGATGTCTTCCAAATATCCTACCATAGATGATTGAGAGATGTCTTCCAGATATCCACCATAGATGAGTGAAGTCCTCCAATGCTTCATTAGCCAGTTGAAATTTTTCAGTCAGTGATCCATCAATTCCTGGGGCCTTGTTTTTGGCTAATGCAGTCTATGCAACCAGAAATTTTTCCTTGAACGCCATTGGCTCTTGCATATAATATGGTTGGATGTTGACCAGTTCTTTTTGGTACAGTGACTCTGCATTCTTTCCATATTCTTTTGATGCTTCCTGAATGACTTATTTTGCTCATAGAATATTACGATATTGCAACTTGAGACCTGGATCTGTTTTTGAGTTCCTTCAGTTAAGATATGCTGAGGGAGTTTTTTTTTATTTGTTCACTTTTTAACTCCTAGTCTTTACACATTCATTATCATATTTTATTATATTTTAAATTGATATTCATCATATTCAACTTATTTTACTTTTTCTTCATGAGCTGCCTTTGAAATTTTATCTTCAGCTCTTTGACTTAGGATCTCTACAATAGTATCCATTTCTTCTGACATCCAAATATATCTATTTCCCCTGTACTTTTAATGACATTTTGCTTTCTTCATTAATGTTTCTTCATTTCTCTCTTCGTTAATGGTCCGGATGTCCTCCCACAGTGCGTCACGTCTTCTGTCATTAGGGTTCAATGCATGATGTCTTTTCATGAGATGTTCTCCAAATTCCTGTGGGATACACTCAATGTCCTATTTTAGCTTAGGTGGATTTGTTTCAACTTTCTTCATCTTCATCCTGAAATTACTATAAGCAATTGATTGTCAACTCCACAACCAGTCCCCAATATTGTTGTAGCATTATCTCTTCCCACAGTTGTAGTCAATTTGATGTCTGTGTATTGTACCTGGGGAAGTCCATGTGTATAGTCACCACTTGTGTTCTTGAAAAAATGTATTTCCTATGCGTAATCCTTATTCTTATGACATTCTATCATGTGATCTCCACCTTTGTTTCTATCACCAAGCCCATGCTTTCCAACTACTGCTCCTTCTCCTTTGTTTCCAAGTTTTAGGTTCCAATTGTCAATAATTATCACATTTTGATGGAATGACATCAGTTGCGGGAATTCTTCAAATCCCCCATAACTGTCTTTAGTAGTAGACACATAAATTTGAATCAGAGTTGTATTGACTGGGCTTCCTTGAAAATGGGCAGATATAATTCCGTCACAGACAGTATTATACTTCAAGAATGACTTGCAATGTCCTTTTAGACAATGAATGGAACGCCATTCCTCTCAACTGTGTCATTCCTGTCAAAGTAAACCATATAATTTTCTGATTAGAAATTGCCAATTCACTTCATCCAAGTGATTCCTAGAATCTCGATCTTTAAGTGCTTCTTTCATTTTTGATGACATCAGTTTTTCTAGATTTATAATTCTGGTATTCCAAATTCCTATTATCAGTAGATTTTTCACAGCAGCTTCTTCTTACCTTGAGTTGTGCCCCATCAGCAAATGAAGACCCAGAAGGCTGCACTCTCTTAGGCTTTACTCCATTTATATCATCGTGTAACTTTGAGAAAGACTTTCCTCATCACACAGGTTTCAAGTGGCTTGTGACCCAAGGAGAATTCCTGGTGGCATAGTGGTTATGTATTGGGCCACTAACCTCAAAGTGTGCAGTTCCAAACTACTGGCCACTCCATAGGCGAAAGATGCTGCTTTCTATTTCAATAAATATAGTCTTGGAAACTCACAAGGGAGTTCTACCCTATTCTATAGAGTCATTATGAGTTGGCATGACTCAATGGCAGTGAATTTCTGACCCAAGATCCTCTGGCATGATTTCTTACAATGTTCTGCTTCCATTTATTTGGCCTTCAGTATCTGACAATGTTTCTATGCAATGCATAGGGTGTCTGGGATCTACTTCCTCTGAAATGTACACCCAAATCCCTCTTCATAGCCTATTCTTAGTCTGGAAGTGCTGCTGAAATATGTTCACTCTAATTAACCTTGCTGGCGTTTGATACAACAGTGACATAACTTCAAGGATCACGGCACTACAGAAGCCACAATGGGACCTCATAAAACAGACACTTGTTAAACCAAGCTGCCAGGGGGGAGATGAAACTACCAATTCTGTGCTGAGTGGTTCAGAGCTTAACATTTGGCTGCCTAGGTATTTCTCAGGAAGAACAAATGGAAGGGAAAGAGGAAGGGAGGAAGGGACAAAACTAGATGAACATATTGACTTTTCTCTATTAAGGAGCAGAAGGTCTGTTGTACGACCTCGGTCTTCACTGATGGTCCCTGTACTTTACTGTGATTTAGGCAATAGCTTTGCCACCAGACTTGGCACTTATGTTCTCTGAATTAGGTTACCACTGAATTTATATGCACCAATATCTGAATATGAGCCGTGTATACAATCAACAACTTGTGGATTGATTACTGAGTGGAGACCAAGGCCTGAAAACTTAAACTCACTAGGAGATTAAAGGTGTAGTTTTCTCTGATCACCTCCCATCATCCATAGTAACTAATCTCCCTTTTGCACTGATTAATTCTTTTAAAAAGCATTAACTAAAATTGCTATGTGCCACTCATTATAAAGCAAAACAGTAACGATATTCTTAAGCCTAATTTAAAATTAAACCTACTGTATATACTCGTGTATTAGCCGAACTGGGGTTTGGCTTATACACGGGTCAGTGGTACCCCAGCAAGGTGTAACATATCCTGGGCCCCCCCTAGGTAACGGGACCAGTTCCCGTTCTCTCGTGGGTGATTGGCATTTCTCCACTTTTCATTCAAAACTTGCTGACACTGCAAGGGTTGGAATGTTTGTTTACTCACATCTAACCAATCAGAGCCATCCTATGATGTGGCCAGTTTCAATTCGCAGAAGCACCCATAATGATTCACTTACACAGGCAGCTGAACTTGTAAGGATGTGTCTGTGGCTGTGCTCCATCTCTCCCCTCTAGTCTCTTAATTCACATCCTATATCCCCCCCATTCTTCAGATTAACACATCATAGGTGGGAGGAATTAGCATGAAAGTTCTTTTTCAAAGTCTTGTATTTTTATCCTATTAGAAATGGATACTCTTGAACGAAAACAAAAACACCAGTCAATTGAGGCTGGTTTCAAAATGAAGGTGTGTCAAGAGCAGAAGAGAGCAATAACAGTATTGCAAGTAGGGAATTCTGTGTTGATGAAAAGCAAGTGAGGGAGTGGAAGAAAATGAAGGTTGACTTGGAACAGATTCCCAAAGCTAAAAAAGCTCATCGTGCTTTAACGTCATTTTATGGGGTTCTCGATCGTGATTTGCAAAAATGGGTTATGGAGTGTCGTCAAAATAGTTACTGCATAGCATGCATGGGAATATGCATACTTGCTCTACAAATGGCTAAGGATGACAAATATAAAGCACCAGGCATTGAAAAATTTGCTGCATCAGCAGGATGGTGTACCCGCTTCATGAATAGGTTTGGCCTATGTTTGAGACAAAGAACAAAGATTTCCCATAAATTGCCACAAGACCTTGAAAAAATTATGCCACTCCAGTCATTTATTATAAAACAAAGAAGGATTGGGAATATGGATGAAACTTCCATGACTTTTGATCTTCTAAGCAACAGCACTGTGGCAAGTTTAGGAGAAAAAAACGTTTTTCTCAAAACCACAGGAAATTAAAAAGAATACTTTACAATTGTTCTATCATGTTTGGTTAATGGAACTAAGCAGCATTCTGTCATTATTTTTAAAAGAAAGACCCTGCCTAAAAAGATCAATTTCTCACCAAGAATTACTGTGCGTGCACATGTTAAAGGATGAATGGATGAAGACGTAACAAAAAAATGGCTGGAAGAAATTTGGAACCGAGGACCAGGAGCAGCTTTAAAGAAAAAGCCATCATTACTTGCTTGGGATATGTTCAGAGCCCACCTATCGGATGACATAAAAAAATGGCAAAATCTAGTAAAGTTACTTTAGGCATTATTTCAGGTGGACTTGCATCTGTACTGCAGCCTCCGGATGTATCTTTGAATAAGCCTTTGAAAGACTGTTTGTGAAGGATGTGGCATGAATGGATGTCATTTGGTCGAGCCCGACTAACAAAAGGAGGAAATCGCATGAAGCCTGACACAGAGTTAATAGCAAAGTGGGTTTGAGATGCATGGGAAGACATGCCAGAAGACATAGTGCGACGTGCCTTCCAGAAATGTAGTATTAGTAATGCTATGGATGGCAGTGAAGACTGTGCTTTGTATGAAAATGACAGCAGTGATGGTGATAATGGCGATCTCAGTGAGGACAGCGTCTATGATGACCTCACACCAGCTGAAGCTCTGCATTGGGATATGGATTATGATGAGGAATCTAGTTTTGAAGGATTTTAACTCTTTACATTTTAGCTTGGTTGCTGATTCAGCTCAGGGAATAGTACTCTTTAGGTATCATTGTTGATACCTTATTGTTTTTGTTGAATGTATTTTCCACTTACTGTGCTGGTCTACTAATGTTAAAATATTTGTCGTCCTTTTATTTATGTTTTTAATTTCAAATAAATATTTAAATACATTACCCAAATGCTGTCTCAATTTTTAGTAATTTTATTTTCATTTGTTTTGATTATTGAAACTCACCAGTAGCTTCTGTATTTTCCAACCTAGGCTTATACTCAAATCAATCAGTTTTTCTGGTTTCCCAGGTAATAATTAGCTACCTTGGCTTATACTCAGGTCAGCTTATATTCAAGTATATATGGTAATCATTTCTGTTCTTTAATCTAACCCTCCAAAACAAAACAAAACACCCCAAGCAAAACAAAAAACAAAAACAAACCAAAGATACTGTGATTGAGTCTATGCTCACTCACAGTGACCCCATAGGAAGGGCTGGAACTGCTCCTGTTAGTTTCCAAGACTGTAACTCTTTTTTAAAATTTTTAATTAATAAATCTTTTTATTGGGGCTCATACAACTCTTATCACAATCCATATATCAATTGAGCAAAGCACCCTTATACATTCGTTTCACTCATCATTCTCATAATTCACCTTCCACTTGGGTTCCTGGAATCAGCTCGGTTTCCCTTTTTCCCCCCTCCCCCTCCCTCTTTGCTCCCCCCTTCCCCCTTGCTCCCTTAGTAGTTTACAAATAATTATTATATCTTATCTTACACTGTCCGGCGTCTCCCCTCACCCACCCTCCCATTGCCCATCTCCCAAAGAGGAGGTTACACATAGATCTCCAAGATCGGTTCTCCCTTTCTACACCCCCTTCCCTCCTGGTGTCGCCACTCCTACCGCTGGTGTTGAGGGGTTCGTCTGTCCTAGATTCCCTGTGTTTCCAGATCCCTACTGCACCGCTGTACATCCTCTGGTATAACCAGGTCTGCAAGGTAGAATTGGGGTCATGATAATTGGGAGGGGAGGAAGCGTTCAGGAATTAGAGGAAGCTTTTGAGTTTCATTGTTGCTACACTGAACACTGAGTGACTCATCTCCTCCCCACTACCCCTCTGGAAGGGATGTCCAGCTGTCTACAGATGGGCATTGGATCCCCATCACGCACTCCCCCTCATTCACAGTGATGTGATTCCCCCTCTAACCCCCTCCTTTGTTGTTTGAGACCTGGTGTTGTTTGAGACCTGGTCTCCTCTGCCCTTCACGGTCACCCATATTGGTGTGCTGCTTCCGTGTGGGCTTTGTTGCTTCTGGGCTAGATGGCTGCTTATTTGCTTTCAAGCCTTTAAGTCCCCAGACGCTATATCTCTCAGTAGCCGGGCACCATCAGCCTTCTTCACCACACTTGCTTATGCACACCTTCGTCTTCAGCGATTATGTGAGGAAGATGATCACACAATGATTGTTTTTGTTCCTTTGTGTCTGCTACATGGTCCATTCAACACCTTGTATTCGCTAAGGCCGTGTGCTTTCTCTCTGTGGGCTTTGTTGCTTCTGAGCTAGATGGCCGCTTGTTTAAGACTCTAACTCTTTATAAGAGTAGAAACAGAGTGTCTGCTGGCTTTGAACTGTTGAACTTGTACCTAACCACTACACCATCAAGGGTCCTTTCTTTATTCTAAATGCATAATAAAACTCAAATGCTCTTTCATTTATTCTAACTCCTGTTGATTCTTAGCAATTTTCACACTATGAGAATGCATATTTGATTTGTTTACTCAGTCTACATTTAATCTTGAGCATCTATTAAATACCATGCACCATACTATTGCTGTGAATACATTAGTGAACAAGGAGTTAAAAGCACTGATCTCATAGAATATACATTCCAACTGGTTAAGATAAACAATAAAGGAATAAAAGCTATACTTTATAGTATGTGAAAGTTAGCGTGGGATATGGAAGAAAAATAAATGGGGAAAAGATAGGTACAGTGGTAAAGCACATGGCAGATAATCCAAAGGTCACCAGCTGCACCTACCAGCTGCTCTGTAGAAAAACTAAGTGACACTCTGCTTCTATAATGATTGCAGTCTTATAAATGCTATGGTCTAGTCCTACTCTGTTTATACCTTTAATACAAATCAAAATTAATTCCATGAAGACATGCTAAATGTAATATAAAATGGTAAGAATTTAATTAAAATGTGCTACTTTAATAGAAACTGAAGGAAAAAGAGTAAATGAGCATATTGCATATTGCGTGAGGGGAATATTTTAAGGGAGGGAGAAGCCAGAACCACCTTCTGAGGGGGCAGGACTCTTGTATGCCCTGGTACAGCCATCAGAAAGTGTAAAAGATGAACAAATTACCAGGACAAGAATCTAGGGAAATACAGGAGATGGGTAAGGATGAGCCATATGTTGATGGACAGATGGGAAACCGTGATAAGAACAGGGCCAAAGCGGTAATGACAGGAAATTGATCCTGAAATGAGAGCTTTGCCTTCCTAATTCTGCGTAGTTCAGAAAAGTATAACCCGCCTTGCTTTGTGAAGATGGCTGCATGGGAAGGGCCACTGGAAGCACATGTTTCAGAGTAAGTCCTCAACAGATAGTGATTGACTACCTGATTCTCCCTTGATTTATTTTTGAGCAAAAATTAATTTTAATAAGCAGAATCATTTTCAATAGGGAAAATACATAGTGGATATACTGAAAACCTGCCAAGAGTTAACTTGTCAGGACCAGTATTTACAGTCACCTGTTAAAAATTGTGTTTATTGTTAAAATATCTCTTATCATTATCTTCCATTACCTAAAATTCTCCACATTCCAAGACATTTTAAATCACAAATGACCCAACTCCTCACTAGTTTCAGGTTCACAGATATGAATTATTTGAATAAGGATAACTATTAATATTCTTCAATCAAATAATTTAGCTAATTAATAGAATTATTCACTGAACCCTAGTATCATGGCAATAGAAAATTCAATCAATATATTTTAAACAAAAATTGTACTTAAAATTGTTTATTATGGTCAATGAATAAATTAGTAGAATTACACTAAACCGCTTCACAAATGAGTATTTAGCAGAGAAAGATCAATTAAAATTTGAAGTAAAAAGTTAAAATGTATGTTGTTGCTGTCTTCTAATCAGTTCCCACTCACAGTGACTTTCGTTACCTGCAATGGAATTAAACCTGCGTCCTCTTCACCATTGTTGGTCTGGTTAAGCCCACTGTGGCAGTCACTGTGGCAGTTCTTCTCTGGGTCTTCCTTCCTCACTGCCCTTCAATTTACAAGGGATGGTGTCCTTTCCAGGGCTAGTGTCTCCAGAAAACACATCCAAAGTTAAGTTCATGAGACAAAGTCTCCCCATCTTTGTGTCTGTGGAGCATTCTTGGGTACTGCTGGTTTGTTTGTTTCTTTGGCAGTCCACGGAAGTTTTCATCAGCTTCAGAGATCCCATAATATAATATATCCATTTTTCTAGTCTTCCTTGTTAATTCTGTAATTTTCACATATGAAGCAATAGAAAATAATATGGCTTCAGGCAGGCACATTTTTGGTGGCAGTGACAGAGAAACAACACCTTTCTAGACCCAGAGACCACATGGGGCGCCCTTGGAAGCAGGTACAGAGTCCCCAAGACAGACTTTGGAGGGGTCCTAGTGTCTCTCTTAAAAAGGCCAATTCTTCCCGGAGGCACCGTTAGGCTGTGATCTGATAGGCAAGTTAGATGGCACCGCTACACTTTTATACAAGTTCAAGTTGACTTCACATCTAACGATCACGATTACTATTCAAATTGAGGTACCAACCACTAAGCTTTGTTGGTGGTGGATGCCATTACGTTGAGAACTCTCATACCAACCTTCAGCACAGCAGAAGGAAACACTATGTAGTCGACACAATCCTCACACTGGTTCTTATGTTTGAGCCCTTTGTTGCAGCCACTGTGTCAGTCCAGCTCCTTGTGGGATTCTGTTTTTGATAGCTTCACTACTTCACCAAAGCACTAAAACGAGTGATACAGAAATTGAAGAATACTACCAACATCTTCAGTTAGAATTTGATCAGCCTCCAACCAAGATGCATCGATAGTTATTGACAATCAGAACATAAAAGTTGGGGGGTGGGGATGGAAGGAAGAGGAGCTGGAAAATATAGTCTTGGTGATAGAAATAAAGCTGGATATTGTATTACAGAATTTTGCAAGATCCATGACTTGTTCGAAGGAAACACCTTTTTACAACACAAATGGCAACTATACACGTGGACTCCTCCAGATGGAAAATATAGAGATCAAATTGTCCACATCTGTGGGAAGAGATGATGGAGAAGCTCAATATCAGCAGCTAAAACCAGGTGAGAGTCTGTGGAGTAGATCACCAATTTCTTATATGCAAGTTCTGGATGAAGCAGAAGAAAATAAGAGCAAGTCTATAAAACCCAAGTCTATAAAACCCAAGTCTATAAAACCCAAGTCTATAAAACCCAAGTCTATAAAACCCAAGTCTATAAAACCCAAGTCTATCCCTCCTGAACTTTTAGAACATCCTCACAACAGATTCCATGCATTGAACATGAAGGAAAGATGTCCTGATGAGCTGTGGGAAGACATAAGGAATATCATATATGAAGAAATCAAAAGGACAATAGCAGAAATAGGAAAGAAAGGAAATATTAAAGTGGGTATCCAAAGAGACTTTGATACTCGCTCTTAATTTTAGAGTTGCTAGGGCCAATGGAAGAAATGATGACATTGAAGAGCTGCATAGGAAATATCAAAGGTGGCTTGAGAAGACAAAGTAGAGTATTGTAATAAAGCGTGCATAGGCTTAGAGTTAGAAAACAAACAAGTAAGCAAACTATGGATAGGATTGAGAAGATTGGGATTCCAGACTGTTCATTGGAAGGATAACCTGTACAGGGGTCAAGAGGAAGTTTTGGGAAAAGAACAAGCGGCTAGTACATAGCTTAAAATCAAGAAGCTGTGTATTAGGGTAACTATTCTTATTCAATGTATTAAGCAAATGATCAGAGAACCTGGGCTATATGAAGGAGAACGCAGCTTTGGGTTTGGAGGAAGGCTTATTAACAACCTGTGATGAACAGATGACAGAGCCATTCTTGCGGAAAGTGAGGAGGGCCTCAAGTACTTGCTGAGGAAGATCAAGCATTACAGTCTTCAATATGGGTTACAAGTCAGTTTAAATAAAACAAATATCCCCACAACTGGACCTAAAATGGCATCATGCTAAATGGAGAAAAGTTTGATTTTGTCTACGTTCCTGGAACATCAGTCAAGAGATCAAATCACAAATTGCACCAGGTCATTTTTTTAAAATGCAAGGATATCATCTGACGACGCAGGTGCACATGACTCAGGCTATGGTATTTACAGTGATCTCGTATGTGTGTGAAAGTTGCACATTGAATAAGGAAGACTGAGGATGATGGATTCATGTGCATCATTCTGCTGGGGAAGAATATTAGAGGTACCATGAACTATGAAAAGAAATAGAAATCTTTCCCGGAAGAAGCACAGGCAGATTTCTGTTTGAAAGGAAGGGTGAGGATACTTTGTGCCATGTGCTCAGCACATATTGTCAGGAGAATTCTGTTCCTGGAAGAGGACAACCTGCTGGGTAAGTGAAAGGGACAGGGGAAAGAGGAAGGCCCTCACCAGCACAGATGGTCACAGAGACTGCAACAACTGGCTGCAACATAGCGATTGAGAAGGTGGTGCAGAGGCCAGACTGTTTTCTCTGTAGCACACAGGATCATGATGGGTTTGATTCATTGCCAATGAGTTTGATCAATGTGCATATCCCACAATAATTTTAAATAATGTTAATTAATAAATGATAAATTACTGTTTGCAATAAACACTATTTTTATAGATTACTTTATTTAATAATTGGAATACTGAGGTTTTAAAACCATTTCTCTCAGACCATTGATTTTTTAAAGAAGGAAACAAAGTTTAGTCAATTGTTATATGACTCATTTAACCATATGCTCTCAAATATATGAAGGAGCATGGATGACACTTGGATGTTCAGTAACTTACACCAAACTATCATGGGAATTTTAAATTAAAACCTTTCTGGTCCCAATATAATTTTAAAGGCCATGTCTGCATGATTTTCAAGGTACACAGATGGAGTAATTTAAGGCTTTCCCCTCTTTTTTTAGCTGTTTATTCCAATTTCATCAGCTACAAAATACTTACAGTTCTGCAATGTGTAGTGCATTTTCATCTTTGTAATAAAGACATATATTTTATGCCCTGAACGAATGGCTAATAGCTAAAATAAACTAATCAGTAATTGTGTGTTAAGCAATATTTGGTCACTTTGTTTTATTATATTTTTCATAAAAATTCTAGTTCTCAATCAACTTATAAAAAAATCGAGGTTACATATATTAATAAAAATTTAAAATGTTTAAGATACTATGTTAAAGTCTGAACCATTGTTAAATTAACTGATCTTTTTCTCTAAATGTACTGGACAGCTAATAAAAGTTTTATTGCAATTTTTAAAATGATGCCAATCTATCCCTGACTCCTATCCTCCTGTAAACATTGTTTCCTCTGAAAGAATAGTAACTGCAGAGTGGAAGGGTCCCTTTAATGCTTGAATCTGGTGAACGATTATCTCTCACAGCAAGTTGCACCCCAAGGACAAATACTGATCCTGAAATAAAAGACAGCAGCTAGGAGTTCTTTGTTGTATTAAAATAAATATGGGTAGCCATGAGAGAAAAGGCGATTGTATCCTACAGACCTATCCATATGTCCCTCTGGCATCTACAAGCTTAGAGGAATGAGTGAGCCACTGGCCTGTGATCTTGATGTATTCTGCATCATTGCTTGTGGCTGTGTGAATCTGAAGGGTGACTTATGGACTAGTGTCGGATTTAATAGACAGGAGTTGGAATGGGCTGTGGTGTTATCTCAATATATAATTGGTTCTTGACATAAAGCACTTTCTTACTCATATATGAGTGTCATTGGATTTGTTTCTCTAGTCAACCCGGCCTCACACAAAATGGTTTTGCTGTTTTCTTTTTGTCTTTCTCCTGTGTCCACCTTTGTTGAATCTATTTTTTCTGGGGTGGGGGGATTAATTATTACTAGTGATAACAAAGGAAAATAAAACAGTTATTAAAATCAGTTGCTTCACTTGTGTGAACTAGAACCACATACTTTTCAAGTCTTTTTGAGGATGCTTCAAAATTTATTCACATCACAGACATCCTCATATTTGTGGACAGGTATAAGCCCTTTAGAGTACTGTAATATTCTTTTTCTCAGACAAATACAGATATAGCACACCAAGTTCTTTTGTAATTTCAAAGTATTCAGACGTTATCTCTTCACCCACAATCCCAATACACTTTTCAGATATAGAATATGAAATATATAGTATTTATGAGCATATGTAATAATTAAGATCATAGAAAACTTTATTAAACAACATGATTATAAGGAGAAGCTATTGTTTCTTCCCATATTCTCCATGTAGGTCAGTAAACTCTGCACCTCTCTAAATGTTCCCCAATAGTGTTGTCCTCATTGATTTTCACCTGGAACCCTGCCGGTGTATCGGTTACATACTGTGCCACAGGAGAAAGGGGAGCTTGCCTGCCCCTGTAAAGATGATCCGTCTTGGACACCCAGAGGGACACTTCTCTGTTCTATGGAGTTCCTTTGAGTTGGAATCGACTCAATAGCAGTCAATTTGGTTTGATTTTGGTTTAGTTTGCACCAGATCAAAATAATGGTTTGATCCCTTTGAAGGACATAGTTGGTATCTTTGAAATATTATTCCAGTAAAAAATAAATCTAAATATAAAGATTATGGTCATAGGGTGGAGGTGCAAGAACTTCCAATAAAATTCTTATTACAGTGTTATTTTACCCTTTTTTTTACAATCTTTATTACCCTTGAATAATACACATGTTCATTGCCATGACAGAAAAAAAATTATTCCACACAACTTTCCTGAATTTTTCCTTCAATTCAGCTTTCTATTTTAAGATTTCTTCCAAATTAGGCCCTGATATCTTCCTGTGTCATTTGAGAAACTAAGACCATTCTAACTCATAGCAATTCGTGTGAATTACTTCTCAGCTTTAATTACAACTTGTCCAGTAGAAATATTTGGAAGGCATGGTTCTGATGAACCCTTCTTTGTTGTAGTTGCTTTAAAGGCAACCTAAAGAGACTAAGACGCATGTATTACTGAGAAAATCCACTTTAAGGTATTCACTGATTGCGTCCACATTTTTAACCATAGTACATTGGAAATAAACTTGTGCTTGTATTAAAACATAAATAATGCGTGTAGGCTCTATTGAACAATAATGTTAATATCACAGGCAAGTACAATTCTGCAGCAGATTTTTCAAAAATCAAGGTAGCAGCACATTTACAAGAAGCTTCCAGAAAGTCAAGGCCGAATCAGAGGAGGGCATGGTACGAGGGGCGTCATTGCAACATCTGAAGGATTTTAACAGCAAGCAGACGATCAGAAAGATATTTACTGTGTATTGCCGGTTATGTAAAATCAATCCATTATGTGGATGATAAGAAGTGTGGATAACATTGCAAAGACTGTGCCCGAGATGAAGAGGCAATTGTTGGAGTGAAGGACACAGTGCTTGGTGTAGTCAGGAAATGTGTGTTTCAGGGGAATATCCTTTCACCATAATTATTCAACCTCTCCACTGGCAAATAATCAGAGAACCTGACTACGCGGAGGAGAACATGCCATCAGGAGGGAGGGAGGCTCATTAACAACTTGCTGTGACATAACCTTGCTTGCTGACAGCCAAAGAAACTTGAAGCACTTACTGATGAAGATCAAAGACGATAGCCTTCAGTAAGGATTACAGGTCAATATGAAGAAAGTTGATTCTTCACAAGGGAGCGAATCAATAGAAAGCATTATGATAAATGAAAAACAGATTGAAGCTGTCAAAGAGATCATTTTACTTGGGTCAACGATCTGTGTTCCTAGAAGCAGCGGTGAAGCAATCACATGAAGAATTGCACTGAGCAAACCGATGCAAGATCTCTTTAAAGTGTTGAAGAAACACATCACTTTTGGCACTAAGGAGCCCCTCACCCAGGTCATGATCTTTTGAATGGTCTTGTATGCATGTGCAAGCTCAGAATGAATAAGGAAAACTGGGGTGAGGGGGGTGAGTATTTGCGTTGTGGGTACTGAGTAGGAATATTGGACATACTGTGGGCTGCCAGAAGGACAAAAAGCTTCTTCCTGGAGAAAGTATAGGCAGAATGGTCCGGTGGTAGTTAGATCTTATGTCACTGTGATGTAACCTGTGTAGGGATGGAATCCAATCTGTCCATCAGGCCTGGTGCTGCCTCTTTGGGGGCCTTTTTAAAGAGAACAATACAAACATCTCTGGCTTTTCACTTCCACCTCCTTGCTTATTGGGATTCTGTGTCCAACCACAGGGGCAGCTCCACGTGAGCTGTTGAGTCTGGGCGTCAACCTGGAAGCAGTGGCACACTTCCACGTTCCCATGGATCTCCAATCCAGGAGACGCAGCACCCACCAGCCTGTCATCTTCCTGCTTCTCACCTTACCTTTCTGAGTCATCAGCCTCCAACTCCATGAGTCTGAGGAGGGCTCCAGCTAGCATCGCCATGGACTTGAGTTGAATGGGACTGGGCTACTTTCCTAATCTAAAACGTAGTACTTATACCTAGATGAATGCCAGTAGATTTATTTCTCCAGACAACCCAGCCTAATAAAGCTCCTTGCAATGGTGGCAAGACTTTATCTTACATCTTTTGGATTTGCTATTAGAAGAGACCAATCACTGGGAAAAGGGCATCATGCTTAGCACAATCGACAACTTGTGAAAAAAAGGACAATCCTTCAATGGAAGGATAGACACATTTGCTGCAACAGGTGGACTCAAGCATAGTTGCACTTAGTAGGAGTGTTGCAGCCTCGCGTTCTATAATCCATAGAGTTGGTATGATTTGGAGTTGACCCAAAGGTACCTAAACATCAGTGACTAAAAGCAAGTGGATTAAAACCTACTTGCAGTATTTACTGACCTACTTTGGGTAATTAGATCTCTGTAGCGAACACTATGAAATATACTTGATCAATGATTTAGATTTCCCCTTTGTAATAATATCCTATTGGCTCTCCAATACCTGGACAAAACTTTATCACCTGGACAGGCAACATTGAAATTTCCATTTAGACACACAATGAAACAAAACTTTCACTAGTATATGTCTTCTCAACAGAGAGCTGCAACATTTCCCAACAGTTCCACAGACTTTTATGAATTGAAAAGAAACTCACTTGTTTTCAAAGCAATGTCATGAATATTCATCAGAGTATTTTTCATTGTAGAGTATCATGATATATATCTGATTTAAACCAAATTTCATAGGTTATTTTACAGTTCAGTTTTTATTTCCTCTTTATTCAGAAAGTTAACAGTGACAATTAAAAATATTGATATATAGTTTATTAAATCACAAGGACTGCCTGCTTGTGGAGATTAGTATTCAAATTGCAGAAGAGATGAATGGTTATCAAATGCCTTTCTCCAACAGCACAAAGTGTAGTGTATGTGAATCACGACAAAGAATCTAATAATTGTGATATATCAGATATTAAAAACAGTGGATTCACTATGTATGACAGATATACCAATGTGTTATTTTATTTAACTTCTGATTCATTTCAATAATTTGCTTGTTGGACATCACCATTTTAAAATAGTCACAAAAATAAACTATGTTTATTTAATGTGGCTCTATATTATTGTACCTTATAGAATTTCATAATAAATAATATTATGTAATTAAATTATATAAAGTGTAATAGACTTTATATATGCTATATGCATGTTTTTTCACTATTGTGCTTTTTGAAAGTACATAGATTCATGAACTTATGTCTTGCAAGTGTGAGCATATAACTTTTAATAATGTAAACCAAAGTATTCTAACCTCTGAAATATATGAATTAGTCCAGATTCACATACTGTAATCTTTGGGACCATATCCTGGTTCCAAAAAAATTCTTTTCTTCCGTGGTAATACGCCTCCTTTTGCCTCTTTATATGCTCTGTTTTCGACCCTCTTCTCCGCTTTCTTGGTTCCCTTCGTCTTACAACTTAAGCTTTGCAATTGAGAAAATCACACAAGTATGACATTTTCAGAATGTGGCTTTACGAAGGGTTCATGTCTTACTTATTTTTATCTCCTAAGTCCATTAGTTTGAATCAAATGACTGGTGATCCACTGTACTGTATGTCTTTTTGTTTTGTTTTTGCCATCACCCATTCCTTAAAAAAAAGGGACATAAAGCAAAGCACCCAGTGCTAAAGCACACTAATCATATCCTTAAAATTAAGATTCTTCTGGGATGTTTACTATATCACGTGGTATGAGTAGATTGAGTCTTATTTTTGTTTTTACCAGATTTTAACATTTTATTTAGAGTAGAATCTATTTTCTGGGATCAAATAACATTAGAAAGATTCACAAGTTAGGCTTTAAACAAATATAGACACCCTTAAAAATGTTTTTTTTAACATAAACAACTCAAACTTGCTGACATGGAATTGACTCTGACTCCTAGCAATCTGTAACAGGTTGTACAAGCCTATCAATCTCTGTGGAAACCTCTATTGTCAATCTGTCTCTGGTGGAGGGGCAGGTAGGCTTGTTAGCTGCCCAGCCCCTCGTTCACACTCTGACAAGGTCTCATTGTAGATAGCTCTTCACGATACACAGAAAACCCATGTTGCTGTCAATTTTGAGAGACACTAAACAAATAAAAATACCTCACTACCATTGATTTGATTCCCAAAGGTTGTGACCCTATGGGATATGGTAGAAATGTCCCTGTGGGTGTTTGAGTCTGTAACTTTTTATGGAAGTTGATAGTAGCCTCATCTGTCTCCCACAGAACTGAAGAAACATAGATAATATATTATTGTTTCCAATAGTTTCTTTGGTACAAAATACACAAGTTGTTTCCATATGAGGATAGTCGACAAACCTCTTTGTAAGGTCTACAATTAAAACTTTGATGAGTCACCAGAATCTAGGAAAGGTACCCACTGGGAAAAAGATTGACATTATCAAGACTCTGGTTTATACTTTTTGTCTTCTGAACAATGAGAAATTACATTTATATTCCTTAAAGTTACCCACCTTTGATACCTTTTACTACAGTAGTCCTAGGAAAATGACCTGCATTAAATTACTTACATTCTTATCAGTATTCCTTTTCTAAGAATATGACAAGATGTATCTGACTAATCTTTTATCTTCTACTTTATACTTCTTGTACCCACAACTGGAACCTTTTAGGGTAAAGTTCCCTGGGCAAAAAATGAAAATTAAAAAAATGATTTCTTGGTAGTTTAAAATATTATAATTGTCTATAGATTACACGATCAGGGTATATGAAACTTTGATTTTTTTACAAATGTCTATTATTTTTCTACAATTTGCTAATATGTACCCCCAAATGGCCTTGGAGCCATGTCTGACCCCCTCAGCTTCACTCCAAAAAGCTCCAAACTCACTGTCATTGAGTAGATTCAAAATGAAAGCTTGTAAGACAGGGTCGAATGGTGACAGTGGGTTTCCAAGACTATAACTCTTTACAGGAGTAGAAAGCCTTGTCTTTCTCCCAAAGAGACTCTGGTGGTTTCAAACGATTGACCTTGTGATTAATAGCCTAATACGTAACCACCACGCCTCTAGTTCTCCGCAGCTGCCCTCTAAGGATGGAATAATTCCAGATCTGCTCCGGACTGATTGCTATGAATCCGAGGGTAGACATGGCTCTACCCTCTAGCACCTCTAGCACACTTACCCTATTCTGCACCATCTGCGCCTCCCAGGACCCCTTGCTGCTCTGCTGGGCTCAGTAACATATTGTCGTGACCACACAGAACTCACAGGTAATATTCGTGGTTATGGGCTTTCTTAGGAAGTTAATAGGTTACAAATAATAGTAATAATAAATTTTAAAAACACATCGTCCTTTTGCCAGCAACATCTCTAATCAGCCATGCCCACAGGAATATCTCTCCCAGCCTCTCAATTTTGCAGCCCCTTTACCTCTTACCTGCTTTGTCTAGTGTTATAAAGCTCTGTTAGTGCTCTGCAATGCCCAATGGGCACACCAGGTGGCAAATCAGACTCATGCTCATTGTCACTCAGCTTTTTTCTTTTGTATGTCGGCTGAGATGTCCACTTCGTCTCACAGCCTGGCTGCCGGGATCTCTCTGGTGCCTCTGCAGTAGCCATCATTTTTAACCCATGGAGCATGAACGTCCTTCACTGGTAATTCTTCTTTCTTGATGATCACGGGACTTTTTGTCCCTGACTCTGAGATGACTCACTCTATATCCATGGAATAGCAAAGCATCCAATCCATTTGAGATGAAGTTCATTAATATGGCCCTTCCAGCCATAACTCCTTATGTGATGTATTATGATTTAGGACTCTATGCTTTTTATTATTATCCCATTTTAGATAGAGTTCTCTGTTATAGGATAATGTTGGGTTGTATCTTTAGACTCTATTAAAGGGTCTGAGTTCTGTCACCAGTCTTTCTTTTCCTGGGGGTATATTCTGCCTAAAGACAAAAAAAACAAAAACATAAACAGACAAACAAAAGAAAACACCTCCATTAAAGCCATTATCTGTGTATCAGAGCCATCTTGGACAGGGACAGAAAGTCCAAGACCACCAGAAATGCACATTCCAGATCTCTGTTTGAAGCGGCAGAGGCCAAGACCAGAGGCACCAGGACTGGTGCAGAGACTACGGAAGGAGCAGCATCAAGATGATGTGACTATGGGACGATAAGACAGAGCAACAGGCCAGCTTCCTGCTTTGTTGAGGCAAAGGACAATGGATCAGATCATGCGACTGAGAAGCTTAAGACCAGACACTGTTTTGACTGCTGGCTGAGGAGAGGCGTTTCTGTGGACCAGTAACTGTAGCTTTAGTGCTTTTTGACCTTGACTACGGTAACCTGTGGGATCGAGCCCACACCCGGCTGGGTCTTAGGGGACAGTGTGTAATTGAAGGGAATAATTAAACAGACAACAGGCAAAGCATGCAAGGGCTCACCTCTTCCAGGGCATCAGAAACTGGCGAGAGAGCGCAAAAGTATTATTTTACAGGCGTATCTATTCTCAGGACATGCCGACCTCATTCAATTACATATGTAACAAGGTTGGCACTTTCTTAACCCTAGACATCCCTGAGTTCATTGGGGAAAATTTAATGCTAGCACTGTGAGCAAAAAGAGGGAGTCCACTGCCCCTTAAGCAGAGAAAACAAAAGAAACATGTCTGTTCCTAGAGATGAAGGCCTTGATTTTATAGTGATCTGGCATGAGTTTTTAAGAGGAGATATTAAGGTAATACTATTATGAGAGGATTTGTGGGGATGATTTTTAATTAGAAGAATGTGACTGGGACTCATCTCCAACTCAAAAATGTGGAAGCCTCTCTTCATCCATAATCCTAACCTCCCAGGCTTCTTTAATCATGAGCATAGAGAATTTGTCCACATGAATTCTCTTCCTGGTCCTCTGTTTCCCACAGCAATCGATTAGTTTCCCAAATAAAGCCCTATAATTGTGCATATTATTGGTAAGTACTGTTCTCCCCTTGGAATGACATATCAAAGTCAGCATTGAAGTAGTGTGCCATGGGAGGAATTTTGGGTGACAGAGTAGATAAAGAAGGAAGGAGCAGGCAGGCATGTCTGACCCGTCCCTCTTGGCAATAGAGAAGCTAGAGGAATTTCCCATTAAGGCCAGCCCATGTTGTTAATTGCACCTCATATGTTAGTATGATATATCTATTAGCATGATCCTACCCAGTCTTTTAGTTAGTATGACATGCCCTAGTATATATCCTACCAGTCTTTAGTGAAAATTGGCAAGAGTCTATAGAAGAGCCATGCTGAATAATGTCACTTCCCCACAGTACCAGTGTAATATGCTGTTAATTCTGTTTATTCATTTTCCATAAATATCTGTTAATTTGAACTCTTACTGAGTTCTCCTATATCTTCTACTCTCTTCCTTCTCCCATGAATTGTCTATTCAAGATTCAAGCCTGCAAGCAGATTCCACATAGAACCACCTTCCTACCAATTAACGTCCTCATCTAAATGACAACAGAAATGCACAGTCTGCCTAATTTACATGCCACCAGCAATACAATATAGGACCGTATCTTCTTACATTTTTAACAGAATCTAATTGCAAAGTATATATACATCAATTACCTTGAGGACAACTTATCTTAACCATAGGTTTTCTTATAGATAAGTCATGGCTAACATAAGTTAGCTTTTGCTGCATAACTTGTTACCCCCAAATGTAGTGGATTAAAATAACAAACATTTGTTTAGCCCATTATTCTGTGAGTCAGCAGACAGTGTCCAGGTGTACAGTACTTACAGCCTCAGCTAAGCTGACTCATCTGCTGTCAGCACTTCCACAGCTAGACGGCTCTATTTCTGGGCTTGGCTGGCTGTCAGCTGGCGAAATCAGGAGAACTTGGCCCTGGATTTTTCATCAGCCAGGCGACTGCCCCAGAACTTTTCACATGGTGACTGGGCAAGTTTCCAAAATGGAAAGTGAAATGTTGAGTCCTAATATTTGAGTTGATACACTGTCACTTCCTCCACTCTGATGGCCAAAGCAAGCCGCAGTTCAGTTGCTATTCATACAGAGAAACCAGATCCCATCGATTGTAGGAGGAACTGCAAAGTCACATAGTAAGGTCTTAAAAAGGAGAAACTTCAGCCATTTTCACAAATATTCCATTACATAGTATAAGATCTTGCATATATATATATATGCGTATATATATATGGAAGCTTCACAAATTCATGGAAAAATTCTATTACTTTTTAATTACATTCATCCAATAATTTTTTGAAGTTAATTTCTACATATTTATTGATAAAGTAATATAAATTTACTCTTGGGTCTTTTCCTCTTTTAATTCAAAGTTAACATGTGAAATCATTATAGATATTATCTCTGAGACATCTGAATTTTAAATACAGTCTGCATAATATGTAATACTTTATATTTTTTGCACAGAAAAAGAACTGAGATTAAAAATAGCATAAGCATATAGAACATATCAGGATAGTAGAGGAGAAAAGCATGCTGCTACAATAAGCATATTAGGCAGAATTTCTGATATTGGATCCGGTAGGGGGACATCATTGTTTGATATTAAAATAGATGCCTCCTCCTCCACACCCAAAGGAAACTGTGTATAAAGAAGGAAGTTTTTGTAAAACGTAGGAAGCAGAACCATTTTCCAAAACCTACTTGTGTTTCTGTAGCACTATGTGGGAGTGATGAACACGGGGGTGTAATCCTTAGCTTTTGGCCAAGCAGGTGTCCCATATGAGACAGACATGGTATTCCATTACTGGACCAGAGTTAAGAGTATTGGAGACTCTCAAGGGAGACTCACAGTTCTACCCTGTGCTGTAGGTCACTGTGTGTGCATCGGCATCCACTCGATAGGAGCTAGTGTGTAATGTGGAAGAGAGAGGAGAGCTCTGAGGAACAGAAAGGGATTCAATCCTTAGCTTAAACAATGCTTGATTAGGCTTCCCCACAGCCACAAAGCTGGTTTATCAATTTTAATGTGAGGAAATATTAAACACAATGACCGCAATTGTCTTGGTTAGGTTTAAAAAAAGGTGTGATATTTCCAGGCGAGTCCTTTTTCTTTACCTACGCGTGTATCGATACATGCACAGGGAGGTCTAAAATCCTGACATTGACAAAACCATGGAACAAACCAGGGAGATAATTATCCCCAACCCCAGCCAGTCGTTGGAATTTGGGGCTCGGTTCACGGGGAGTCCCTCTGGGACATGGGGGTTCAGTGAGTAGTGTGGGCATGCCTGCAAAATAGGATATATTGGGCCCCTCTAGGGTTTCCCGTATGGGATCCAATAAATTTCTTCCCCTTTGCTTAAAAACAAAACAAAACATAAAAACAAAGATGCCTTTGGGTTATTGTGTTGATAAGATTTTTGAATCTACCACGGGCTGCCAGCAGAAGTGCGTGCTGACTGCTCCTGAGAAAGGAGGGTTATGGAACTTCATTGCATGAACTTTGAAGATGTTATCAGGAGAGACTAGCCCTTGCAGAGAGATAGCTCGCCAGGTAAAGCAGGGAGAGAACAAGAGAAAGACAGACTGACCTGGTGGCTACAACCAGGGCCTTCACCATGGCAGTGTTTCTGAAGAGGAGGTGGGAGCGGGCCCTGTCTTAGTCGGTTGTAGATAGACAGTTTCTAAGAGTAGGAGCTGATTCAATGGTACCGAATAATGACAAAGTGTAAGCAAAATTCATGTAAACAAACAAACAAACAAACAAAAAGAATGTAAGCAAAGCATGACAAATGGTTGAAAATATTCCTCCCCCAACAGTCATCATAATGCATAATCCTGGCCTAGCTCAATAAATTGCTGTTTAGTTGTATTTTCTAATGTTTTTCAGTAACTTAGCATATGATTTTGTTTGTTTCACATTGCTTTTATCTAAGTCTAGTCATTGCTTATGTGTCTTTACCCATCATTACCTATGATTTTCCTATTTTCCAGATAAGTTAAACTACCTGACACTCTACAGGAATAACCCTTTCTCTATTGTTAGAAGTACTTTCTGCATCCTCTTCCGCTGAGTCAGTGCCACTCCTGGTGACACTGGGAGGCTTTCTTGGGCTGCAAATATTTACAAGAGTAGATGGCCAACTGAGAGCGATCAGTCAAAGGGCTAATTGCTAGCACCCCGTAAGGCTCAACTGGTTCTAATTTATGTAAATTAAATAAATTCGCTTTTATCTTCATCATGCAAAAAAGAATAACTTAAAAAAAGAGCTCATCAGATTTTCCCTACACTTAGCGGAGTTACTTAGAATGAGTTAATTTAAACATGAGCTATAGCACATGCAAAAGTTCACTTTTGGAGATCCCAAGCGTTACCTCCTTTTGAGTAATTGCAGGTGTTGATTTGCAATTTTGTGAAATTATACTGCACAATTTTAGATAGTGTGTCCCAGGATGAAAAACAGCAGAGATTTATTTTTCACAATAGTTATTGTTTTTCCAAAACAATATAGGAGAACCCACCTGGTCCATAATACAAAATAGCCTTAGGGAATTCAGTCATTATCTCCCACACCTTTCACCTGTGACAGAAAATGTAAACAGTAACTAGACCAATACTGGACGAGCATTTCTATAATGTGGGATTAACATGGTGAGAAACAAATACGCATCTTTTCACTGGTGATGGTGATACAGGGGACCAAACACTAAAAATATCCTCATGATGAAACATGATTCGACTGGACAAGCCTTACTTAGACTGCAGGCTTCAGACTGACAGGGCCCAATAGACACCAGTAGCTTCAAAATTAACAGCTGACATAAGGGAACAATCACTTTTGGAACCTCAGATCCACTATTTTTTTCAAACGTTTTGTTAAATTTATGAATACCGCATGGGGATACTTTGTAAAAGCTTGCTTTAGATTCCAAAATAGATAAGTAGGAAACACCCTCCCCCTCAAAAAAAAAACACAGAATTTTTCCCATAGCTATGCACCTATATCTTTTACAGAACAACCTTATCACCTTCAAAAATACTGTCCATTATACTTCTTTTACATTATATCTTTTTTACATCTGATTCCATTCTTGGAAACAATTTTCAAACTCGTCTGTTTGGATGGCTGACAGCACTGCCCTCGCTTTTTCATCACCTCTTCTACCTCATCAAGTCTCTGTCCTTTCTTGTCCCTCTACAGTCTCAGAAAGAAAAGGGAAAAAAAAAAGAAGTCACACAGAGCAAGGTGTTTGTTTTTGTTTTTTGCCCAAAACTGGTGCGCTGAGATGGCTGCGTGGGCAGGTGCATTGATGTGGTGGCAAAACCAGTGTCCTGTCTGCCATAAATCACTCTGTTCTCTTAAATTGGCCATCCCACACACAAAAAAGAGGTTTCAGCAAAACTGCTCATATGAAAAAATTCACTGTGACCACAGAGAGTCTTCCCAGGCAATGTTACTGGGTGGGCCAAATCAGAGCGACTTACTTGTCTCTTAAGAAAGCTTCGCCTGGGTACCCCCTTGTAGTGCTGAAACCTTACTAAGAATATGTCAAGGGTAAAAATCCCAGTTGGAAATATATGAAAATGTCAGTGATAGTGCTGGTCAGACATTTTAATTTATTTCTAATATAATAATATTTTATTACATGTATTTATCCATGCATTCATCAATTTAGCACACAGTTTTAGATGTTCAGTATTTGAAGTGCTAGATATATTCTTCCCATAAAACATTTCAACCAAGTAAAAACATAACTTGCATAGACAACATTATGTGCATATCAAACACTTCATATAGGACAAACGAGAGCAAAATTATGTAGTATAAATTGTATTCTCATTGTAGCTTACTTACATTAGCATTATTTAACATAAGTTTCTTCATTTAAGAAATAGTATAATCCATATTATTTAAATTCTCAAATCCTATTTTGGCATATTAGTAATTTTAACCCATTCTCATGACAAAATATGCTTAGGAAAGTTATCTTTGTAAATTTTGGATTATAATCCTTTGGCTTAAAGACCTACTGAAAATTTAAAACAACTCTTTTTAATTGTGCCTATGCATATAAAAATATTATCTGTGATTTTTACTGAACATATGCTAGGTAATATAATAGGTATTAGAGAGAGAGTTGAATAATTGATGGGCATATGTGTAGACTCTTTAAAAGACAGAGATATACATAAATTGATTATACGATGGTTCTTTTTTCTGTGCTGTATAATATTCATGATTTAGCAATATTAAAACCTGATACTGATGTGGTTAGGTGCCACGGGGTCTTCTACTCACCGCACCGAATCCATAGCAGGACAAAGCACTGCTTGCTCTAGCGCCCTCCTGCCAATTGGTCTGGTTTGAGCCTATTGCTGCAGCCACCACGTCATTTATCCCCTTGAGGGTCTCCTTTGGCTGCCCCTCTCCTTTACCAAACATGATGGTCTTCTCACGGGACTGGTCTCTCTTGCCATGTCCAAAGCACGTAAGATGAAGTCTCACCATCCATGCCTGCAAGGAACACTCTGGGCTCACTTCTTCCAAAACAGATCGGCTTATCCTTTTAGCAGTCCATGGTATGTTCAATAATCTTCTCCAGCACCTTAACTCAAGTGCAGCGATTCTTCTTTGGTCTTTGTTATCCAAAATCCAGCTTTTATATGCATATGTAGTATTTGAAAATACCATGGTTTGGGTTTAGGTGCACCTTAGTCCTCAAAGTAGCATTCTGACTCTTCAGGACTCTGAAGGGGTCTTATGCAGAGGTGTCTAGTGAAACTTGTCTTTTGATCTGTTGACTACTGCTGCCATGAGCGTTTATTGTGGATCCAAACAAGACAACATCCTTGATAAATTCAACCTTTTCTCCACCTATCAGGATGTTACCTACTCTTCCAGTTTTGAACATTTTAGATTTCTTCACATTGACTGAAAGATTCTATGGGAAATATAATAGAACAACACACTATATTCCTCTGGTTCTTTGAGGATCCCCCACCCCCACCCCACTACCATGACCCCAATGCTGCTTCCCAGTGCAGACTAGACCAGAACATGTGCACAGGTACAGAAAGGAATGGGAGTTCATGACACACAGAATCCAGGAGTGGGAATAGTGACGCCGGAAGGGTCGGGGGAAAGGGAGGGAGACAGGTGGACTCAATCACAATGATGGACACATAACCATACACTCCTCTACAGGGGGAAGAACAGCAGAAAGCATGGTGGGAGACAGCGGTCGGTCGGTGTGAGGGATGAAAATAATAACAATGTACATCTATTGGGGGGTTAGGGTAAGGGAGGGAGGGGGAAAAGAGCTGGTACCGAGGGCTCAATAGAAAGTAAATGTCTAGAAGAGAATGAGGACAACATATGCACAAACATGCCTGATTCAATTGATCTATGGATTGTGATAAGAGTTATGTGAGCCCCCAATAAAATGATTTTTTAAAATATTTATATTTAGTATTTTTCTTAAAATCTCCTTCTTACCAAACACATGAAATCTACATTCTGTACATCTAAATCTCTAAACCTGTCCTTTCATAAACATACCTTTTTCCACTTAGTCTTACATTTGTTACTATAAATGAAAGCATTAATGAGTTTTCAATTGTCTTTGAAGAAAGAATTCAAATCTGACTGGTCTCTACTATTCTTCAAAGGGAAAGAAAATTCATGAGGACATATTACATAATAATTTAAAAGAAACTGTTAAGTATATCTGTAGTGTAAGTTAGATCTAATAGATCAAAGAATACAAATCATTTGCTATCAATTATCTATACTATTTTTCAATGTCATGACATTTTAATAAAGTGTTAACATACAGGTAATGCATGCTAGCTATTATTACATGTAAAAGATTATTTTGAAACAATCAGTAGATAAAAGGAAAATTGAAAGTCAAACTTGTTATCATAGTGTGCACTCTGACTCACAATATGTTACGAAGTAAAGAGCCTACTTGACTGTGACCTTTATGGGAGTAGGTGGGCAGACCTGTCTCTCACTGTGCTCCTAGGTAGATTCAAACTATGAACTAATGTTTTGGTTTGAAAAATGCAATCGTCTTGTATCACTCAAGAAACTTCATATTAGATAGTAGAATACAAAAACCACATAAAATTCTCAAACATTTTCCTAAAGTATAAAATTGCCTCAGAATTCACTAGAATGCAGTGTTTCATTGTTAGCACACATCTACTGTGTAAAGCTGGGTTCTCTAGAGAAGCAAAACTAGTGATTCTTTTTTAATATAAATTGTTTTATTGGTGGCTCATACAATTCTTATCACAATCCATAGATACATCCATTGTGTCAAGCATATTTGTACATTTGTTGTCATCATCATTCTCAAAATATTTGCCATCTACTTGAGCCCTTAATGTCAGCTCCTCATTTTCTCCCTCCTTCTCCACTCCCCCTCCCTCGTGAGCCCTTCTTAATTCATAAAATATTATTATTTTGTCCTATCTTACACTGTTCGACGTCTTCCTTCACCCATGTTTCTGCTGTCCATCCTTTGGGGAGGAGGTTATATGTCGATCCTTGTAATCAATTCCCCCTTTCTACCTCACCTTCCCTCCACCCTCCAGGTATCGCCACTCTCACCACTGATCCTGAAGGGGTCGTCTGTCCTGAATTCCCTGTGTTTCCACTTGCTATCTCTACCAATATACATCCTCTGGTCTAGCCGGATTTGTAAGGTAGAATTGGGATCATGATAGTGCACGGTGGGAGGAAGCATTTAAGAACTAGAGGAAAGTTATATGTTTCATCGTTGCTACTCTGTCCCCAATGGGCTCATATCCTCCCCACAACCCTTCAGTAAAGGGGTGTCCAGTTGCCTACAGATGGGCTTTTGGTCTACACTCTGCACTCACCCTCATTTACAATGATATGATTTTTTGTTTTTTGATACCTGATACCTTTGATACCTTGTGGTCACACAGGCTGGTGGGCTTCTTCTATGTGGACTTTGTTGCTTCTGAACTAGATGGCTGCTTGTTTATCTTTAAGCCTGTAAGACCCCAGATATTATATCTTTTGATAGCCAGGCATCATCAGCTTTCTTCACCACATTCGCTTATGCACACATTTATCTTCAGTGATCCTGTCGAGAAGGTGTGCATCATGGAATGCCCATTTAATAGAACTAGCTGTTCTTGCATTGAGCAAGTATTTGAGTGGACCTCCACTCGAACTAGTGATTCTTTGTGTGTGTGTGTATATATATATAGATAGATAGATATAGATATAGATATAGATATAGATATAGATATAGATATAGATATAGATATAGATATAGATATAGATATAGATATAGATATAGATATAGATATAGATATAGATATAGATATAGATATAGATATAGATATAGATATAGATATAGATATAGATATAGATATAGATATAGATATAGATATAGATATAGATACAGATATAGATATAGATACAGATATAGATAGTGTGTATATAGTGTGTGTGTATATAGTGTATGTGTGTGTGTATATAGTGATTCTTTGTGTGTGTATATGTATATATATGTGTGTATATATATGTGTATATATATATAATGAGGTTTATATCAAGAAATGGCTCACACCATTGTAGAAGTGGCCCAGTCAAGTCTGGTTCAAGTTCATGAGTCAGATATAAACTGGATGCTTCTTCTGTCTGGTTTAAGGTCAGGGGTTGACCAAAAGGACACCTAAAATTGAAGTACTGATGGTCTGCCAACCTTTGTTTCTTTCAGTTCTGCATATACCAATCTGTTGTCTTCCTGATTTAATTTTTATATATTAACTATTAAAAGATGCATAAAGTGAAAATTTCACTTCCACTTCTGTATGCTTAGTTCAAGTATCAATACTAAAATACTAGATATGCCTCTAAAGAATAAATAATCACATCACATTTTTCAAAACCACTTGATAATTGGTCACAATATTGCTATTCTCTTGATACACAAAAAGCCCAAAATGTATTTGTGTTGCCTTCTGTTTTTAGTGATAACCCCATCTTATATTATTAAATGGATGTTTGAAAGAGGGAAATAACTAAGAATAATATTGTAGCAAAGAAGAAGCAAGGCAAGGCTGAAAGCAAAATCTAATAAAAGGTAAATGGACTGCTGACATTTGAGAAGGATGAAATATGTAGTTAGGAACCTGGATAGCAAATTAGCCTGAATGTTAATTTGCTATCCAAAGAGGGAATCTGATATCCACTCGATAAGAGAAAGACGTGCAGTCTACTCCTATAAAGATTTAGAACCTATGAAATCTGGGGCAGTCCTCCCTTGTGTTGTAGGATTGCAATGAATGAGACTAGACCAAATTGTAATGGTTTTGGTTTGAGCTTTAGTAAATATATGGTCAGATATATTTAATTTAGACATTATATATTAAATCAGGTAACACATTCATTTTCTCAGCCTTGTATCACTGAAAGCAGATTTGCTGTATGTTTGAAAGGTTATATGTTTCTCCTGTTCACGTGCATGTAGCATGGCAGCCTGCTTTGATTGTCCTAGCTGGGTGCAAAGACAGTTCCTTTATGTTGCCTTGATCGTTTATTTCATATACTGACCTAATTAAAACCTAACTCAATGTTATACAATATCTCAGCACCAGTGTAACAATAGAATGTGTGGAGTGGCCTGAGAATGTTAGCATAGCTTTTGCTTCTGTTATAAATTAGATATATTTTATATAGTTTGTAGACTATAAAATCTGCAAATGTTCAGAATATCTTTGTATCTCAAATAGGAAAAGTGTGTATAGTAAATGTTTGATGTTTTCCATAAGCAGAGCTTCCAGGAATGGCAAAAGTAAGTTCTGGTATTCCTGGTAAAGTACTTTAGTTCAACATTCTTTCACAATCAATAATCCATGATAAAAATTTTTAACTTTAAGTAGCTGCTCTTTTATATTATCATTTATATTTCGCATTTCTAATATTTATAGGATGTGTTAGGTGTGAGAAAGATATTCATTCACTTCCATTTATAAGTATTTCTGGGACACCAATGCATTTTCAGACACACAAAAAGCCCCGGTTTCTCAGTAGCAATCACGTAACTACTGAAGGACACTGGGTTCTGAAGCCACCAGCTGCATCGCTGGAGAAGCGTGCATCTATGTGCTTCTGTAGCAAGTACAGCCTCGGGAATCCTATCAGGAAGTTCTACACTCTTCTATGAATTGGAATAGAATTAAAGGCAATGGTTACATATTTTTCCTCACTGGAGATTAAAAACGAATAAAACCAAATCCTTGCCTGCACTTGACTTTTTATCTATTGGCTAAGATAGAAAAATAAGTAATATTGTGCAGTGAATATGCTGAAATTGAAGGCTGAATGACTTATTGATGACAACTAAAAGTTAATTGGTAACAAAACACATTCTAATTTACATTATTGCGCTTTACCTGAAAGGTTCCCTGCAAAGCCTATATGCCTAAAAAGATAACTTTGATATATTATAGATTATGTTTAAAATTCATATTATTGTTCTTATGCCATCAATAATAGTTAATAAATAATAATGTATTGAAAATAATTAAGTTAAAATAAATGACAAGATTTACTATATCATTAAATTTTACCTGCCTAGAATTCACTCTAAACAGGTAATGGTCAGCTTCTTGCCCAAACAAGAAAGTTGTGAATATAATTTATAAATAAAATATTGGGTTTTAGACTGTATTCAATAACTGGACTTATTAATATTAAAAGAAATTTTACTTGTCCTTTAGAAAGCAATAATATATGTACTATGAAGCATTATTTTACCTTAGGGAAGCTTTCCTTCTTTCCTATTCAAAGTTTGTGATTTTAATAGATTAATGAATCTAATGTCATATTTTTGTATCTTTTCTTCTACAACTTTTATACATTGGGATTAAAATGATACATGTATAAAATATGTGACTTTGTAAAATAAGAAATGAAAAGATTTGATTGATAAAATACTTGAGATTCAGAGTCAAAAAGAGTGAGTTCAAATTTTACCTTTCAAAATTTATTTTTATCACTATTACAGATGACTCATTCTCTATATAACATTGTTTTATAATTAGAATATTAAAAATTCATAATTCTACCATGAATTTGAGGTAAGATAAGATTAATAATTTCTTTTAAAACTGGGTATAAAAATAGTAAATTAAGTATACTCTATATTGTTTATGTTGTTGCAGTTTTAATAACAATACTACTGCTCTCATAAATTGAAAGTCTGTAAGTTAATTAGATGTTCAGGACTCTTATATCATACTTTCCGGTGCTTTTCCCTGGCCACCAAAGTCCCAAAATTAAACACTAGTTTGCAACTGAGATTTAACACTGCATCTAGTTAGGCAACTATTCATTTATTTACTCCCCTAGCATGTTTCTAACATTTTAATAATAACTATCTCAAGTTTGGGTAAATTCATTAGAAATCTGTTAATAGTGTGCCTTTACTTAGCTAAGTTTAAAAATAATACCAATAGCCATTAACTTGATATAAATGACCGAAGCAGAGGGATGTACTTATTTTTCATGTAGCAAATGACTAATTTCATTCAATAAATATGAATTCCAGTAACAAGAATGCAAATAATGCTATTTCTTCTTGGTCAACTTCTTTAGTTAAACAATCTTTAAATACCAATTGTTCATTATTAAAGAAATATTCATTTACTACATAATGGCCAGAAACTATCTCAGACACCGAATTTCAGCAAAAGTTAACATTCTATTATCTCAGTGCCTTTTTTTCCTTATCCCTGCTCATATTACAGATACTAAAAATCAGAAGTATCTAATATTAATAAAATGATTATGTGAAAATGTTAAAAGTTTGACAAGTTTTAATTTCAATTTTAAATATTTATTTTAATAAACAATTTACTACAGTAAACTTTTAAATAAGTTTATTATAAAATCACATAAAACAGCAAATAAGGTACACAAACATAATGAGCCATACAAAATTTTAATTATCATTTTAATGTCCTCAAGTAGTGCCAAGGATTAAAGTGTGTGAGTGATAACTAAAAGTCAGCAGCTCAAACTCACTAGACACTCTGCAGAAAAAAGGAACAATCATTGGCTTCTAAAGAGATTCTATTTGGAAATCCTACTGGGAATTTCTACTGTTCCCCAATTTTTATATGAGTCAGAAAAGAATCGTTAACAGTAGGTTAGCTTGGTATGTAACCAAGCAGAGTTTGTCTTATCTATTAAGTGAATTAAAAAGTGAGAACTAACAATGAATTCACATGAAGACACTTTATACAGTGTCATTGGCTATAGCAAAATTAAATATTTGCTTTTTTTAATTAGTTTTCAGTTGTGTAGTTTATCTTGTAGTATTTTTGGTCAAAATGACAGTAATGTTATGCTATGTGAAAATATTTTTTAAAAAGCTAAGCTTACTGTCATTGAGTCATTTCTGATTCATAGCAAATCAACAGGATATGGTTGAACTGCCCCTTGGGGAGTTCTGAGATTGTTACTCTTTACGGGAGTAGAAAGCCTTTCTTCTGTGGAGTGCTGGTGGTTTAGAACTGCTGACTTTGCAGTTGAATCCCAGTGAACAACCACTACATCACCAGGACTCCTAATACAACAAATAGGTTTAAAAATGTAAGTATGACCCTTATCCCATGTCCAAGCTTCACATGCACAGGAAGGGTGGCAAATGCCATTACTTAAATCAGGCCCACCAAGTCCTCGAGGGGGTGTCCTGGGTTTTCTTGTGGTGCAGGTTGGCCCAGCACCATGTCTTTTGATATCCTGACTGATGCTTCCTTGAGAAATGAGTATGTATCAAAGCAAGATGAAATCCTTGACAACTTGAACTATTTTTCTTTTCTTTATCTACTGGTCTAGTTGTGAGGATTTTGGGTTCCTTTACATTGATTTGCAATTCACACTGAGGACTTCATTAATCAGTCCTTTCCATCCTTCTCCTTTTGAGCAAACAAGCTTGAATTAGAAAGACTCAGGTCAAATAGATTAATTTGCATTAGGATACTGGTGATGAAGATTAAAAGTACAGTGGACTCCCAGAAGAAGAAATAAATTGTTTCAGAAGAAGTACAATCTGTACTTCTCAGAAACAAAGGTTTTATTTATTTACTTTTTGACATCTTATTAAAAGAGACCAGTACCTTGAAAAGGACATTATGCTTGGTAAAGTGGTGGGTCAGTGAAAAGCAAGGGCAACCGTCAAGGTGATGAATTGGCACCATTGTTGCCACAGTGGTTTCAAAGACAGCAAGCACAGTGGGAGAGGTGCCGGCTCAGGCAGGATTTGCTCTCTCACACCCAGAGTTGCTATGAGGTGAAACTGACTTGACAGCACCTACAAACAGGCACAAGTTTGACCCTATTTTTGAAGGAGTATGAACCTTATAATTTCTTAGGTCTTTCTTCCAGATTGAGTTAGATTTTTTTCATGGGATCTGACATATTTACTCTGTTTCATTTTTTCTGAAAACGGATGTCCAATTTTCCAGTGCCATTTGTTAGAGACAAGTGCTTCCTCATTTAGTCGGATTCAGCACTTTGTTAAAGATAAACTGTCCATAGAAAGATTAATTTATTTATGCATCCTCAATTCTATTCCCTTGGTCTATGAGTATACTGTTGTATTATTACCAAACTGTTTTAACAGTTATGGCAATGTGGGAGAGTTTGAGAGGGGGCAGGGGGAGTGAGCTTGCCTACCTCCTTCTCCTCCTCCTCCTTCTCCTCCTCCTCCTCCTCCTCCTCCTCCTCCTCCTCCTCCTCCTCCTCCTCCTCCTCCTCCTCCTTCTTCTTCTTCTTCTTCTTCTTCTTCTTCTTCTTCTTCTTCTTCTTCAGTAGTGCTTTTCTTATCTTGGTTCTCTTCCCTTTACATCTAAGGTTGGTTGTTAATTTTTTCAGGATTGCAGTCTCTGCAGGTAGCTTTTGAATTGTGTTGACATTTTAACAATGTTAAGTCTTCTGATCTAATCTTTAATTTATATAGGCCTCTTTTGATTTCTTAGAGTCATGTTTTTGTTTCCTTTTTATTGGACTCTTGTGTCTCTCTTGAGATTAATTCCTAAATTGAGGAGTTAGCAAGGATGCCATGTCTGCTTTTGTCTGCTCTGGGTACAGAAAGGAGAAAACTTCAACACCATAACTTCCCAGAGATGATTCGTGAGACTCAGATGTCAGACATACCTTCACCATGTAAAGGTTTTTTACCTTATTCTGAGTCCAAATATCCCTCTCACAACACTCTCCTCTGCTGGGTTCAGTAGCTCAGTGCAATAGAAATACAAAACTCACAGACAAAGCACCCAGTTATGGAGTTTATAAATGGAATTGACAAATTACAAACAGTAAGGTTGCAGTATTTCTGATACAGTGCCACTCCTCAACCACAGTGACTGGCATGGCCCTTTGGTCCTTGGTCTCTCAAGCACATAGTCTTTTGACCTTCCCTGTTCAGCCAAGTTTTATGAAACCACTGCCGTGCTGATAAATGCCCCCAGTGTACCCACTCTGCAAGCCAGTCTCCTGTATGAAGGCACTTAGCTTTATTCTCACTGTGAGTCAGACAATCTACCAATTTGCTTCAAGTTCAAAGTGCTCTGCCCTGACATGTTTTATAGTTTTGACTCTGCTCTTCTGCTGCCTTTCTGTTTAGGGTTCTTGGATGTGCTTTGCTTCCATTTGTCCTTTCTTGATACTCATGGGATTCCCAAGTTCTGCTTCTGAAATGACTCATTTTAAATTCAGTGGAGTGGAAAAATGAACAACATTTACTATATGAGTTTCGCACACTATGTTCACATTCCCTCCTAATCATTTGAAGGGGATTACAAAGGTTATACATACAAGAGCCATACCATGTAATCTCACTTTATGTCTGCAGTGACTATTGTAATAGTAGACACACTTATTCATCATGCCAGGAGATTTGTATGATAGCGATTTGGCCAACTGACCATGCCAAAGAAAGGTGACACGACAGATTACTCGTACTATAGAGCAATATCGTTGATTTTACATGCAAGTAAACTTCTGCTGAAGATCATCCAACAAAGGTTGCAGCAGTACATTGGCAGGGAGCTGCTAGAGGTTCAGGCTGGATTTAGAAGAGGATATAGAAAAGGGATATCTGTGCTGATGTTAGATGAATCTTGACTGCCGGCAGAGAATACCAGAAAGAGGTTTACTTGTGTTTTCTTGACAATGTCAAGGTATTTCACAGTGTGGATCATATCGCACTATGGACAGCCTTGAGAATATTGGGAATTTCAAAATAATTCATTGTGATCATGCAGAACTTGTACATGGATCAAGAGACAGTTGTCAAAACAGAACAAGGGTTTGAAATCAGGAAAGGTTTTTGTCAGGGTTTTATCCTCTCACCATACTGATTCAAAATGTACGTTGAGTAAATAGTCAGAGAAGTTGAATTATATGAAGATGAATGTGACATAAGGATTGGAGAAAGGCTTATTAACCCCCTGAGATATACAGATGATATGATAATGAAAGTAAAGTGAACTTGAGGTACTTGCTGATGAATATCCGGCATTGCAGCCTAATGTATGAATTCCAAGAAGACTAAAATCCTCACAACAAGGCCAATAGGGAGCATCGTGATAAATGGAAACATTATTGAAGTTGTCAAGGATTTTTGTCTTGCTTGGATCCACAACCAGTGCTCATAGAAGCAACAGTCAAGAGACCAAAAATTTCATTACATCGAGTAAATTTCTGCATCAAATCTCTTTACAGTACAGAAAAGCAAAGATGTTACTTTGAGTACTAAGGTGTGGCTCATCCAAATCCATGATATTTTCAGTTACCTCATATACATGCAACAATTGGACCTTGAATAAAGAAGACCAGAGAAGAACCAATGAGCTTCAACTGTGGGCTGATGAAGAATATTGGAAGGACCATGGGCCGATAAAAGGACTAACACATCTATTTTGGAAGAAGCATAGTCAGAGTGCTCCTACAGGTGAGGATAATAAGACTTGGTCTCATGTGCTTTGGACATGTTTTGATGAGAGATCAGTTTCTGGACAAGGATATCATGATAGTTAAAGAAGATGACCAGCAAGAAGAGGAGGACTCTCAAGGAGATGGACTGATACCATGACTACAATGCATTCAAACACATAGGAACATTCATTCTGCTGTGCATGAAGTTGCTATGGGTCCAAACTGACTCAATGGCACCTGCAAAAAAGCAACACCATGAACTGTGAAAAGAATCACTGTGTCTTTCTTGTAAAATGTATAGATAGAATGTTCCTTAATTTCACAGATGGTATAGTTGATATATAATTGTTTGCCAATTTGAGGATTAGGAGTGTAGGGGTGGAGTCTAGCTTGTCAATCAGAGCATAGCCAATGAGATCTCTGTGTGGGCATGGTGTTCTGAGAATTCTTGGAAATCTGGTACTTCCTCCTTGGAGGTGGAAGACTCTCTCTCTCTCTCTCTCTCTCTGTCTGTCTCTCTGATACTCCCTGGGAGACATTGCAGAAGACAAGCCACATGTTGCAATCAGACCTCAGAAGCTTGAGAAGCCACAGAGAGAACCCTGCCAGCACTGAGATGCTTCTACCACCACTGACTTTACACCACTGGCCTGTGATGCTCCAGCATTTGGTGTCATTGTGTGTGTTGTGTGAGTTTGAGGAGGACTTTGTAGATTGGTGTTGGACCTATGAGCTAATGTCAGATGTTTGGCCCTGGACTGGACCAGGTTGGGATGTTTCCTCAATGTTCTATTGCTCTTGCATAAAAACCGCTCCCTTATGTGCATCTACATGTCCATGATTGGTTTCTCTAGTCTACCCAGACTCACGCAGATGGCAAGACTTCCTCTTGTGTGCTTTGAAGATGTTTTCTTGAGATACCAGGATATCTGCTGCATAAAGTAGAGGGAGAGTGCAAAAGAGGAATGCCCTCATCGAGATGACTGGACACAGTGGCTGAAACAATGGCTGAAACAGAACGATTGGGAGGCTGGTGCAGGACCTAGTAGTGGGCAGTTCTCACTTACATAGGGTCACTATATCGTCAGTTAATTTCTATAGCAGTCTGTATTCATTGAGATGCACAATGTTGAATTATACTTTTGTCAAAGATACTGAAAGTATTGTGGTCTACCAAAAGAATAAACAATCTGTTTTTGAAAAAGTATGTCTAGAGGTCGCTTTGTAGGCAAGGACAATGAGACTTCACCTTGCATACTTTGGACATATAATCAAGAGATGCCCCTCTTCTGGAAAGGGACATCATGCTTGGTAACAGAGGCACAGAGAAAAAGAGGAAGGCCCTCAACAAGATGAATTGACATTGTGGCAGCAACAATGGGCTCAAACACAGGAACAATTTTGAATGTGGAGCAGGAGCAGTCGATATCTCCTTTTGTTGTGCATAGGGTCTCTAATGGTCAAAACTGACTCAGTGACACGGAAGAGGCAACATGTGCAAGCACAGTGAATTCTTTAATATGAGTCTTTAATAATAGCCAAAGTGCCGAACTCAAATCAAACGACCTTTCTCTGCAAGAGTCTAGTTAGGTAGGAAAACATAGGATTTTTATGTGAGTCATTGTGAACCAGATCCCCTGGAGTGCCATGCTGAGCCCTTTGGAAAGCACAAGTAGGGAAATCAATACTAGCAAGAGCCAGGAATTGAGTTTGTCCTCTAGGCTTGAGATCCCTGCACAGTGAATATCCTGGACCCAGAAGCCAGCTCAGCCATCGAAGGGGTAGCAGCAGAGCCAGAAACCAGGGCATGGAAAAGAGTGATGGATTTTCCAATCTATGGGACAAGTAAAGATGATTGTTTTGGTTCAGGAGTCTGACATGTAGATTTGGGTTCCTGGACACTTAATTGGGGAGACTATCTGACCATGGAGGCGGAGTTGAACACCTTTGGGCTCATGCTTACTGGAGTGGTGTAAGCACTTAATTCCAGGTATTGGGCTTGCTGACCTGTTCTGTTTCAGCTGAATTCCTTGGGCTTGAGGCTTATAGCAGAGTGGTGTGTCCTTTGGATATATAGTAACAGATTTAACACAACATTGTGACATGCTATGATAACCAACTCAACCTTGAGTATTTCTCACCTATGTTACAATTTTTAACATCCTTAAAACCTCTAGTCATGGATTTTGTCATTGAGGTGTTCTTTAGCCACTGCAATTGATTTCGAACCAAGAGAGATAAAGTAGAGAATTTTAAGACATTTATAGTGTGCTTCAAAGAATTTGCCTAATTCTTTTCTCTTTTGGAATTTATCACAGTGTACTTCTGCATAGTGTTCTTTTATTATAATTCATTTTATTTCAGTTATTTCTGTTCTGAAGCTCACCATTGTATTTCTCAATGATGTTCGTATCTTCTCAAATAATTGTCTCTATATTCATAGTACTTCAAACTGCCAACTTCTAGTCTTGCTAATATATTCTATTTCATTTATCTTTACTCTAATTTTTATTATTTTTCCATGTGGTAAATATGTGATTTATTATGCTCTATTAATGCTAAATTGTTGGATTAAAATGTTGATTTTGACTTTCTTCTTTCAGGGTATCTGTTTTCATTGTGATCAATTGACATCTGTGTACTGTATTTGCTGCATGGCAATGGTTTTGGTACATTGTTTGTAATTCTGTTTTGATTAAATTAATTTTAATTATCATTTATTATCTCTTCTATTTATAGTATTTTAAAGCAGGGTGATGTTCAGACTCCATATATTTGAAATCTACCTTTCATTCTTTCTGTTGTTCATTTTTTTCTCTTTATTTTAAATCATTTTATCGGGGGCTCTTAGAACTCTTATCACAATCCATACATACATACATTGTGTAAAAGCACATTGTACATTAGTTGCCATCATCATTCTCAAACCATTTGCTCTCCAGTTCAACCCAGTGCTCCAAGATGTGAATGCAACATGCGGTGTGGAGTAGGGAACCAGTGGAGAGGTCTGAGGGGCCGGCCCCAATCCCAACTTCTATGTGGAAGCCTGCTCCTCACCCCACAAGAATTTATTTCAAAAGACAGCATTGAATCTGCAGCTCCAGGAGAGGGGCATATCTGATCAGAGCACAAGGGAGCAGATGAAGAGGGAGGAGGAGAGAGTGGAGCACAGCCTGGTCCACCAGGCCTTGAGGACGATGTTCCTGATTAGAGTAGCCAGCCCACAGAGAGGACCACATGGCTGACCCCACTATGAGACATGATGCCCCTCACTGACGCATAGCCTTACAGGGGACAATACCAGAGACACTATGTGGGAATTGTGCTCTATCTGATCCCGCCACACCGAAGCACAACACTAAGGGAGTGCAACAGACAGCAAGAGGGAATGGAGCAGTGGGGTCCCCTTTCTGTTGTTCATTGAACAATTTTAAAAACTTGTCATCTGAGAAAATACTTTGTTGAATATCAACATAGGAAATATATTGAAGTGCGCATTGTACCTTAACATATGGTCGATCTTAATGATGTAGCTGAATTTTATCAGAAACAATTCAAAATAATAATAAATGGCTGCAAATATATATTTATAATTACAACTTTGAAGGTGTAAACTATGAAGTTTAGTAAACTGGAATTCTTCAAAAATGCAATGGACCACTTAAAAATCAATATCCTAGGCAATGGTGTACTGTGGTGGACTGATCTTGGTTGCACTGAATCAGATATGCTGGAATTAACAAGTTCAGAAGGAATGCGATCACATTCATCACCACAAAAGGAGATATAAAAACCTATCTCAAAGTACAGTATAGCTTGTGATAGGATATTTGTACTTATAGAAGGAAATCTAGGCACTACAATTATTATTTGATTTTACTCACCAACAACTAATTCTAGTGATGAAGAAATTGAAGAATTCTATCAGTGTCTTTAATCTGAAATTGATCAAGCATGAAATCAAGATACATAGGTAATTATTATAAATTGAAATGCAAAAGTTAGAAACAATGACAAAGGAACAATAGTTGAGAAATATGGTTGTGGTGATAGAAATGAGACTAGAAATCACATGATAGAATGTTTCAAGACTAATGATTTGTTCATATCAAATATCATTTTTCAACAATACAAATAGTGACTACATACATGGACTTCTTTAGATGAAATACACATAAATCAAATATACAAAAACAGATTGTGGAGACGCTTAATATCATCAGCCAAACTGATACAGAGGGAGGCTGTGGAAGAGATTACCAATTGGTCATGTATTTTTAAGGCCAAGTTGCAGTTGAAGAAAATTTTTTAAAGTCCATGGTAGTCAAATTCAACTCTGAGTATATTAAACTGAATTTTGATAAAAGTCAAGGACAGATTTGAAACACTAAATAGTAATGACAGAAAGTTCAGCAAGTTGTGCAATGACATCAACATATCATGCATGAAGAAAGTAAAAGATCACTAAAAAGAGAAGAAATAAAAGAAAAAGGTTGAAGTTGATGTCAGAAGAGAGTCTGGAATTTGCTCTTAATAATAGAGTCAATAAAGCGAATAGAAGAAATTATGAAGCCAAAAATAACTGAACAGAAAATTGCAAAGGGGAGCTTTAAAAGACAGCATAGCATTTTATATTGAAATGTACATAGATCTAGATATAGAAAACCAAAAGGAAGGACACAATCACTATATATTTAGTTGAAAAAATGAACCAAAATTAAATTCTCAAATTTCAATATCAAGAGGTTCTCTGTGGAAAATATACAACTAAGGGGGCATCAAAAGAAGAAGAAAGAAAAGCACAGTCATCAGATCCAAAGAACTGGCTACATTCAATAATGACAAGAGGGAGCAAAGGATCCAGAACCACGGACACTGAAGGAAGAAGTACCCATTGCACTGAAGATATTAGCGAGGCTCCGAGAATTACCTTATTCCAAGTGCAACGTTTGCACAAGCCAAAGGAGCACTGGAGGTGCTCACTCTTCACCGCCAGACACTTTGAAAGGAAGTTCCTGGTTAAACGGTTGGGAGAGACCATATTTGTTCTCATTCCAAAGAATGGTGACCCCCCCCCCGAATTAATAAACTATGAAGATTTCAATTAATGTCACACTCAAGTAAAATTGTGCTGCACATCATCCAACAATGGATGTGGCAGTGCATTGATGAGGAGCTCCCAGATAGCCCAATGTTTTTCAGAAGAGGAAATGGACCAACACATATCATGACCAAATTCACAAGGATCTTGGCTCAAAGCAGGAAATACAGAAAAGTGTTGTCTAGAGTTTGATTGTTTATGCAAAGTTATTTGACAGAATGGGTCAAAACAAACTATGTATACTATTTAGAATAATGGGAACTTCAGAACACTAGATTGTGCTCATGGGGAACTTGTATCTGGATCAATTACAGCCATTTGGATAGAACAAGGGACCAATGCATGGTTTAAAACCAGGAAAAGTGTTCATCCAGGTTTCATTCTATCATCATAATTATTCAATCTGTATGTTGAACAAACAATCTGAAAATTTGTACTCTATGCATAATACACAGTGTCAGACTGGAAGAAGGCTTATTAACAATGTTCAATATCCAGGCAACACAGCTTACTGCTGAGAGTTAGAAGAACTTGAAGCACTTGCTAATGAGTATCAAGGGTTACGGCCTTCAATATGGACTAAAACTCAATGTAAAGAAAATAAAAATCCCCACAATGTGACCAAAGGAGAATAGCATGAAAAATGTAGAAAGATTAAAGTTGTCATGAATTTCACCATACTTTAATCCACCCTGAGGGCTTGAGGAACCAGCAGTCAAGAGATACACAGAGTATTGTATTCTGTAAACTTCCTATACAAGATATTACTGGCATGTTGAAGAACAAATGTCCCTTTGAAAACCATGGCATGCCTGACCCATGCCTGGGCATTTTGAAAAGCCTTATATGCAACTGAAAGATGGACAATAAATGAGGAAGACCAAAAGTGAGTCCATGAATTTAAATTTGGTGCTAGCCAAGCATACAGAAGGTTTTATGAGCTACCGGAAGAACAAACAAACCCTGTGTTTGCAGCAGTATGGGAAGAATGCTCCTGAGAAATAAGGATTGTGAGACTTTGTCTCACGTAGAACACACATGCTACCAGGAGAGACCAGTCCCTGCAAAAGGAGATCATGCTTAGCAAGGTCGAGGGGCAGAAAGGAAAAGAAAGGCTATTAATGATATGGTTTCACCCAGTGGCGTTTTATTTACATACATTAATTTGATGAATGTAGGTTCTTGTTGTATCCCCAGGCATTTTAAAAATTTTGTTTTGATATATCTGTGCAAGCATGGCTGACAGGTCATTTTGTGTGTTACTTGAAAAGACTTAAATGTGCATGGCCTGTTTTTGGACAGGACTGGGAGAGGGAGCATGAGAGCAAGAGTGAGAGTATGTACTCTCAGTTCTCTTGGCGTTGGTCAACTAGCACAATGGAGGAGAGGCGGGACTGTGGTTGGCCACTTGCTGTCACTGATCAGGTGGTAATAAATCTAGCAGTGTCACTAGAACAGTGACCGAAGCTGCAGAAAGAGTTGGTGTGTCTGGTAATATGAGAGTGACGGTGACTTCTTCCAAGTGGAACACACATGAAATGATTTTAGAAAACGGAAAAAGAAAGTAGGAGATAAAAGGGACCAACATAGTGAGAGAGAAACTAAACTGTAGGTGAGAGTACAAAGAAAGAAGCAAAGGAGAAGTAGGAATGAACTAAGAAACAAAGATCAAGAAGGGGTGGAATAAAAGAAGACATAAAGGGAAAATATATAAAGCAAAAAAGAGAACAGAAACAATAGACGGGGAACAAATGAAAAGAAAACTAGAAGGTCAGGGCGCTCCGTGGACATGCTCTGCCCACTGCAGAGGCAAGGCTTAGTAGGGCACCTGCACTGGGGTGGTCTGCTTTGCTGGCAGAAGACACCGAGAACGCACACCTTCAAAGGCGTGCAATGAATGATTCATGGGGCATGTCTCCCAGCCGTCTGTGGCGCTGCATAGATATACCTCTTCCCTGAATACAGGATGGATTGGAATGGGCTGGTCACAATTCTGGCAACTGGGAAAATGTGGGAAATGAGGGGAGTATCTCAACATCCCCAAGGGTTCTGGTCATGAAGTCCCAAGTGAGTAAAACTGGTTATCTATTTTCTCCCACAAATGGGACTTTGCTTGCAAAAGTGCACAGTGGCCATGCTGTGTCAGGACAGCTCACACATCAGAGCTGCTGATGTGTCCTAGTTTGTTGTGATCTTTCTGTTTTGTTGCATAGTTAGTTTTTGTTCATCTTCTTCATCATTTTCCTGGAGATCAGACTTCACCCTTCTCTTTCTCAATTGGTTTCTTGGGTCTTTGTTGCAGAGGGCCTGCGTAGTCTATTTGCTTAATCTGCCACATAATAGAAGTCTACTAATTATTTTTAAAATATTCATTGTGCATTGAATGCATTTTCAAAGTGATAGGGTTAATCAGTGGGATTCAAGTAAACCATCAGCCAAACAGCACATATGGAGTATTTAATTTCATAATTTATATACCTTATAAATAAAATATTTTAATTCCTTATTCAAAAACAAAATGGCATCCTGATGGAAGTTTGATTAGGAACATTGAATTAGGATTCCTATAATCCTACTCTCTCTCCAGAATAGTGAACAACAAAATCCCAAATGCTTTCAAAAATCAGGAGATTAAAAGTGCAATGATGAAGCATAGACTGTAACATCTACATCAGAAATAATACCAATTTATGATTATTTAATATTTTCTATTTTCAGGTATTAATATCTCATATGAACCCTAATGGCATTCATATGATTACTCAGGTACTATCTATTCCCCATTGTTTAAGGACAATCAGGGGTACTGGGAGGTTAAATAACTTGATCAAGGTCCTACAACTAGAAGTAACAGAATCATAGTGAAATGGAGCAAACATGTAGTGTGGGGAGGAAAGTACCCACTTCTACAACTGTGTGAGCCTTTTCTTGATATAAATCTCTTTCTATATATAACACATAAAAGAATCACTGGTTTTGCTTTTTTAGAGAACCTTGCCTAACTCACCTATACAAATCATCCTTAAAATGCTATTGTGATAAATACGCTGCAGTCATTGTAGGAAGACTTTCCTCCTCATTTCCTTATATCTGTTAAGTTGTCACTTCTCTAACTTCAACTATGTTAACAGTTTTAACAAAGATAGGATTTTTTAAGTATGTGAGAGAAAACCCCACATATTACATTTATTTATAAATTAGAATTTCTGCATTTGAGTAGAAGATAAAAAGTTCAAACCAATCCAAAGATGCTTCAGAAGACTGACCTGGTGATCTAATTTTGAAAAGTCACAACCATGAAAATCTTGTGAAGCAATTTTACTCTGGACACTCGTTGTGAACATGAGTTGGAATCAACTATATAACTATTATATATATTATATATGCTGCAGTGGATGAATTAGAAATGACTGCCACCTGTATATACTTTGACAGTTTTATTTCAAATACAAGTTTCTCACTGAATACACATGTTTTTGATACTTTGCATCAGAGGTGAGCTATTGTTCCCATATTCCAGTTTTCTGCACATGTACATATTTTATTCTCAGAAGGGATTCAATTGTGTTTGGATGAGCCTAGTGATTTCAGATGTCAACAGTAAATCTGGAGGTGCCATAGTGTTATAAAGATCTTACCGTGAAATTGTATTAGTATGATAATCACTGTGTACAAAGTACCTGGGTCATCAAGTTCTTGGAAAATAATTAATGAACAAATATATGGAAGGAAAGAAGAGAAAGAGGGAGAGAGACCAGAGGAAAAGATGGAACAAAAGAAAAATGCCAGAGAAAGAGGGATGGGGCTGAGAAAGAAGAACATTAACACTGACTTCTATGTTCTGACTACACAATTTGCAAAGCATAATAACTATAAATAACATGGTTGGGGTTGTTTATTTTTTGTCCCAGAGAAATTAGAAGAACAAGTTTGTAAACAAGTAAAATCCAATGACCAAGAGCAGAAAAAGATATAAATGCTATTGAAATTCAGAATAAGGAGTTTAGAAGGTTATTTTTTATGTTTATTTTATCCTTATGGAGTCCAGTAGCTGAAAGTACTATCACATTTTTACTAAAATGTAATTTTTGAAAGTTACTTGATTACCCGAATCTTCACTATTTGGTAAACAATATCAATATTGCCTTTAAAATATTTGATTTGTGTTTGATTCAGTCAGTCCAGGAGGTATATACCAAAACTACAGATATACCAAGGTGAAGTTCTTTTCATGATGGGAAATACAAAATTTATTGGAAAGAAGCTGCTGTGTTCCTTAGGTTAGAACACTTTGTTGCCATAGGAATAACGATGGAGTGTTTAAGGCAATATCAAGGTAATATCACAACCCAGAGAACAATGAAAGACTCACACACACAAACAAAACATGTATAATAAACATGTCAGATGACTTTGGTTATGGCAGATTGCTACAAAGAAACTACTAGAAAAAAGTCTCATGCTCATACATTTTTCATTAAATGCCCCGTACTATGCATCACAACTGCAAATCTGCCATCTGAAGCTTGCGGCTTCTTAATGACATAAGAGATTTAGGACACAGGGTGGAGTTAGGCTGACGTGTGACTGATGAGGTGGAAGTACAAGTCTGAGGGCCATTGAACACAGAGAATTTTCCCAATGTATCATAATTACAGAAACACCTGTGCCGAAGAGTTTGTGCTGATTCAGAGGAAAGATACAGAACTTAATGGTCTGAGAGATTCTTCATCTCACACCCAAGACTGTGGGGAGTATGGCTATGGTCGCATTAGGAAAAAAAAATGTTAAGGCATTCGTTTTTATCTTTCCACTAGATAATACTTCCATCACTTGAGTATGTTAGTTTCCTTTGAGAATGGGAAATTACATATAAAAATTGTTTAAAATTCATTTGGAATATTTGCATAAAAATATACTGAAATAAAATGTCATAAAATTTTGAGCTTAATTAAAGGATCAAAACTGTGTCACTCTGAAATTATTTCATATCACAGAGCTCATTATTTATTGAAAAAAACATAAAAACTCAGTATTGATAAGCACATTGGCATATCATTTTATAAAAGAACTACTTAGAATAGAAAACTAATGTTTATAATGCAAATAATAGTTCTGACTATTGTAAGCGTGCTTGTTTTTCTGGTTTCTGATCTATAATGTTCTTTAAATGAATACTATGACTGAAATATTATATTGCAATACTTGGATCAAAGAGAAAGTATTTGGGGCAATATATTCCCTTATATGAATTGTGTTTAGTTTTAGTTTTTGAATATTCTAGTGTTAGCATAATTAGTAATTGTGTGTATTATTCCCTTATTATAGAAATTATATAACATTATTCTTAAAAATAAAAGTATAGAAAATAAAAAGTGAAAAACTATTGTCCATAATACCATCAGTAAAATTAATGATTATAATATAAATTCTCTCCCAAATACATGCAATAATATCAAAATATGCAAGGAAATAAATATAATTGTGCTTTAAAATGTAAATCTATGTTAAAAAATCTGTGAATCTATCAGAACTTTATGTGATTCTTGACTATAGTTGACTGCAGGTAGAGAATCTTTTCATTAATAACTAATATAAACATATTCTTATATTTAAAGATTGGTAGTGCTATACATCGACATGTAAACAATTAAATAGGAGGGTTGTATGTGACTAACCTTTTTGATCACTAGGGAAAAAAGAAAAGAGACGCACACAAGATTCAGCTGCCTAAAAACTATTTGTAGGTGGATCAAAGAAGGATTTTTTTTTAAAGAAAACAAATACATAGTCACAGCATGCACTGGTTAAAGCCTTGTTGTGAAGAGCTGTAAAATTGATATTGATTGTGTCATGGCAACAATATGCCCAGCAGAATGAAAGCGTGCACTGCCCACTGGACAGTCACTGCCCGTGATTGTCTGATGTCATCCTCAAAATTATTGCTACACTTTAGCCAATTGCAGCATTCACTTTGTCCATCGATCTTAAGAGTTTACCTCATTTTTGTCTGAGCTGCTTCATCATGCATGCTATCCTCTCCAGGGGTTGGGCCTTCCTGCTAATATGTCATATACAAAGTACATGAGATAAGTTTCACCATCCTTGCCTCTCGGGAGCATTTTGGCCACGCTTCTTCCATGAAGGATGTGTTCTTTGTCTGTCAGTTCATGGTACACGAGGGTGTGCCAAGAATTTGTGTAAAAGTGCAATTAAAAGATATAAAGGAGTTTTCCCATGAACTCTCTGAAGTCCCTGTCATCAATATTCTTTTCAAACACCGTCATTCTAAGGCATCAATTATTCTATGATGTTCCCGATTCATTGCCCAGCCTTCACCTGTGTAGGAGGCAATCGAGAAGCCTTGATCCGCTCAGGCACACCTCATCCTTAAGGACACGCCTTTGCTCTTTGAAAGCTACAGGAAACTTTGGTAGCATATTTTTTCGATGTTCTTAATTCTTATCTGTCATGTCCGTGGGCATTTATTATGGAGCCCCGTAATATGGAGTCTTTGACAATCTCAAGAGCTTGTCACTTGATCGTAATGTTCATTTTGTGGCTAACATCCTGCCTCTCATTAGCTAGTTGCACCCTTACAATTGCAAGCATATTCATATCTTAACAAATGTTAACACATTGAGACTGAAGGAAAGGGAAACCTCAATTTTTGTCATAAAATGGAGTTATTGAGTATTAAACAAGTTATTGTTTGTAATGCATTAAGATCATTGGCAGAACACAGTGAAGCAAACACAGATCATTTTAAATAGATTGTCTTACAGCTTATTCCACATGAGAATTTAACTCTCCAGAAGGTTCATTTTTTGTGGTTATTTCTCTGTTCCCTATGGAAGCCTATGGCATAGTAGCCATTTTCTCTCTCTCCATTTTCTCATGAGAATTTTCCCTTAATATTTCCTGATTAAGTAGCTAAACTTTTAGTTACATTATTATATATGGCATCACAATTACAAAATCCTGCACATAAATGAAAGGTTATTAATTTCCTATGCTTTAGTCAGAGCAGGGAGAGGGAGCCTTTGTTCTGCCAGAGCTTTCGGATATCCATAACATCATTCACTGGCCTTACAGAATTATCATCTTAAAATTAGTCTGTTATATATGATCACATATTTAACCACCTCACAGCTAATGTCATGACTGGAGCTGCTTCTCTTTGGAAGAACATGTAGTGTTAGCTCATATTGATCATTTCTTGGCTTCTATAGCCTACAGGCCAGACATCTTAATTTAAAGTTTTTGTTTTTCTCATTTCACCTACCCAGTTTACATTCATGTTTGATTCTTTGTATATATATGATGTAAAGTTTGTTTACTAGTTAGGCCTTTTGCATTGTGAACTTTATTTATTTGATTACTAAGTTTTCTCTTGTGATCACTTAAATCTGTACCTGAAAAACAAAACAAAACAAAATAACAACAACAACAAAAACCCACAGCCTCCTGTTTTCACCTTTTTTCCTTTTATCGGTGATGGTATATATAAAACTGTAAAGAAAAATAGAGATTAAATCATAATGATTTTATTGGTCATTCTAAAAAGACTGTGCTTTGTATTAATGGTGAGATGACTAAGAGATCAGTTAATAGGACATAGTGTTTCAATGGACCAGTAGTATATTGTGGTGTAAGAGAGGAGGTAGTGGAAAGTTGTGCCATTGTTTCTGCTCTAGGCAGCTGGATAAAGAATATAATTCTCATGCTCTGAGAAGCAAAGCAAAAAAGAATATATTTAAGGGAAGTGGTCTTATAAGTTGAAATTTTAGAATTTATGCCAACTTTAGGGAATCAAATGGAGAGGTAGCTTATCTGTTTGAGATTTTTCTCTGTTTTGTCTTGTCATTTTAGTTTTTATTGTTTTGTTTGTTGTTACTTTGTATGATGTCTATATATGAAACATTGTATGCAAACCTATAATAACAGTAACCGGAGTATTAATTCCGTGAAATCATGGAAGAGGAGCTTGGGTGAAAAGAAGTAGCTAGCAATAAGGAGTATCAGAGAATATTTTTCATGTGATTTGTGATAGTCATTTGTGTATATAGCTCTTTTTAATACAATTGTGCCATTCGTTAGCTGATATTTGAATTATATGCCAATAAATATAAACAGATGCAGTGAATACACAGAAGCATTATGGTAGAAATATCATATTCCTCCATTAAAGAGGTAGCATATGAGTAAGACCCACTAATGCTGAAGGAGTAAGCTCCAGCCACACTGTTAACACGATCCAAAATACGATCAAGTTGTTAACTGTTGTTTTACTGCCTGTGCCAAGGTCGTTCACTGTGTGGATCATCATAAACTATGGCTAGCCTTGATGGAATGGAAATTTGAGAGTTCTAAATGGTGCTCATGGAGAACAAAGGAAAACTACGTGGTTTAAACCAGGAAACGGGTGTATTGGGATTGTATCCTCTCACCATAATTATTCAAATTCTATGATCAACAAATCATTAGAGAAATTGGTTCATATGAAGATTAATGAAGCTTTAGGATTGGTAGAAGGTTTTTTTAATACCTTCAATATGCAATAACACAATTTCCTGAAAGTAAGGAAGACTTGAAGCATTTGCCAATGAAGATCAAGGCTAGCAGTTTGGATTGCAACTCCATGTAAAGAACTAAAATCCTCACCACTGGATTAATAAGCAACACCAAGATAAATTGATGAAATTCTGAAATTGTCAAAGATATTGTCTTATAACCACAAACAATGCTCATGAAAGCAGACCATAAGGGAATCAAACAATGCCCTGGGTTGGTAAAATCTGCTGTACAAGATCTCCTTAACGTGTTAAAAAGTCAAGGAGTTATTTTAAAGAGTAAGCTGTATCTGACCCAAGCCATGGTCTTTTCAGTTGCCTAATATACATAGAGCAGAGTGACATTGAATAAGGACAGAAGGAGAATTGATGCATATGAGCTATTGTGTTGTTGAAGAATAGTCAATGTACCATGGACTGCCAAATGACTGTCCGATCTATCTTGGGAGAAGTATAGCTCCTTAAAGCATGCTCCTTGGAGACAAGGGTGTTGAGATTTAATACCGAGTACTTCGGACATGTTGTCATGAGAGACACGACGAGAGGACATCATGTTTGATAATGTGCAGAAAATGAGGAAGACGCTTGACAGGATGAATCAGCACATTGGCTGCCACAACGACCACAAACTAAGCACTTGTGAGGATGGGGTAGGATTAGACAGTGTGTCTTTCTGTTGTACATAGGACAGCTATGTGTCAAAATTGACTCATGTCTTCTAACAACGTACACTATCAATTTGTCGCTAAAATTTTATTTGAAAAGCCCATATACATATACACACACCAAGTGAAGACCACAGAAAAAAGTGTGAGACATTGTTAGATCATTTTAGTTTCATATTTATATTTTGTTAATAACTAAGAGGCATGCTGGTATCATAAATGAATTATTCTATGCACTTAGAAGGATTAATTATCTAGATTTGATGGATATAGTAAAAACTTCAAATTAAAAAATATATATGGGGGTTGTGTTAGTCTGGGTAGACTAGAGAAACAAATCCAGAGACATTCATATGTGTATAAGAAAGAGATTATATAAAATAACAATTGTATATTGAGAAATATCCCATTCACAAGCAGTCCAGCCCATTCCAGATCAAGTCCATAAGGCCAATAGTAGCCCATATGTATGATACCAGTATGATACTTGAAAAATTCCTCTTCAGATTCATGCTGCCATGCAATAATGCCAAATTTAGGAAGATCACATACCAGTGCTTAGAAAGTCTTATGGATCCAGTGGCGGTGGAAGCATCTTCATGCTGGCATGGGTCTCCACATTACTCTGCCATCTCCAGGGCTCTAGTTCCAACCATTATAGCCTCATATGCCTTGTCAGCAGGAAGACAAAGCAGAGAGTGTGTCTCTGACCTCCAGTAAGCTATTTATCTCCATTGTGACTGCAAAAGAGGTCATCAAGCTGTGACCTGATTGACAGGCTGGACCCCACTCGTTTACTCAAGTTGAGGAGATTATGTAACGGCAACACTATCAAAAATTATGGAAATCTTGTTATAGAGATATCCAACAAACAGTCCTCAGAAATCATCTTTAATATAGGATATCAAACAGATTTTATTTGTATGTCTCACATGCATATTTTATTTGTATGTCAGATTTACACAAAGAGGCAACAACATACTCCCAAATATAGTATTACAAATTTTAATTTTGGTGATGTTTCACTCAATATATATAATATCTATTATAATCATATTGTTAAATCCTTTGGATAACAAACTTGTCTAAAATAATAAAGGATTTTATCCATTATACATACAATAATTCCCAACTAATTCTATATCACATTCAAGAAGTTAAAACTAACACTCTGTGAAAACAAAATAAAGACATTAGGTCATTTAATCTATATATCTTGAATCTTCTTAATGTAATCTAGTTCCATGTCTAAAGTTATCCAGTGTATAAATATTATAACAATGGACATAAATATAAACATTATAACAGTGGAAATAAATCATCTTGAGCTTCTTTTTTCCTTACTTCATAACATTATATTTACATATACCTACTCCGTAAAGTTGATTCTGACACATAAAGACTCTAGAGAAAATAACAGAACTGCCCCCTTTAGATTTCTGTGGATTTGCATCTTTAACAGTAAGGAAAGTGTCTTTTTCCCACAGAGTAGCTGGCGAATTTGAACTGCTAACTGAAGATTATATGCTAACAGAGTTGAGGCAAACAGAGCATCACCCAGTGCTCTCCTTAGAGTGGCTGAACCAGGCTATCCAGTATATCCAGAAGTCAGTACCTACAGTAACTTGAGCCACAAGAACAAAGCCTACTGTAAGTTTAAATTACAAATATGTATTAAAAAGTAGTTAATTAGCTACTCCTAATTTAAATTTGAATCAAGGGTAATTTTATTTTTAACCATTGAACTCATGAAATACCCACATTTCTATTTTATTGCTAAAAGCAGGCTAATTTATGACTCACTGATTGCAATTTTTATAATTTAAACATTTCTTGTACTATGGGCTTCAGTAAAATAATTCACTTCTAAAAATAAAAAAATAAAAACTGTGATAAATTTCCTTGATATTTTTAGTGGATTTATAATCAAAATAGCACATAAATCACCCTCATGCAACATTTCACAGACTTTACCAACTCATTAGCAGAGAAGAACCCTGATGTTAAAGCAATTCCTATTTTTGTTTAAAAATGATTTTTGAGTTTGTATAACATGGGACAAGGATAAAATTCAATAGAAAATAAACATAACTTCCTCATTTTCTGTAGGAAAGTTTTCCTTTTGTTGCAGTATATATTTTAATTCTAGTGGGTTAAAGATTATTCCCAAGATTTTGCAGAAGAATGCACCAAATATCAAAAATTTTGTTTATTTACAAACCACAACATATTTATAAAGTTAAATAAAAATATAACTAAAGTTACAGTTGAATTCTGATCACCTGAAGTGATAAATGACTATGCATGCATAGTAATTGGTTCTGGAAAGATATACCTAAGTAATTGTGTTCAATTTACAAGTCACAAATGCTTTCATATCTGTGCCACAGAAGAAATTATGAAATTTTTTAATGTTGAAATTCCTCCAAGTTAGTCTAATGGGTAAATCAAAGATTTTTTTCCCTGTAGAAACCTATTTCTGGGTATTTACTCTATATCAGAATTTCCGTCAGATGTGGAGGAGAAGGCAACTACACGCCTGGGCCTTTAAGATGTGTTTGAGGCCGTCAACCCTGCAGACTTAGCGAGCAGCACGTCTGGAATGGGTGCCAGCAGTTGGAAGTTGAAATGCTAATGTGGATCAAATTGAAATCTTCAGAATATAGTTCTAAAGACACATTGTTTGTTTGTCATTTTGTCATTTTTGTGCTTATTATTGTCTCTGCATGTCTATCTAGACAAAATAGGTGGGATAACCAAGCTGGAGGAGAAAACAATGGGAACAACCTTTCTGGGGGACGTGGGAGAGGGGGAGGCTGGGGAAAGGAAGTGGGTGTTAAAAAACCTAGGAACAAGGGAACAAGTGATGTAAAATTGATGGCAAGGAAGGCGTAGGATGCCTGGTAGCGCTTGATCAAGGGCAATGCAAGCGAGAGGAATTACTGAAACTTGAATAAAGGTCAAACATGATGGTGGGACAAGAATAAAGTAAAAGGAAATAGAGGAAAGAACTAGGAGACAAAGGACATTTATAGGCATCTAAATATAGACATATACTTACCATTTATACTCGAGTATAAGCCAAGGTTTTTCAGCCCATTTTTAATGTAGCTTTTGTGGTAAAATTAGGTGCCTTGGCAGATATTTGGGTCGACTTAAACTCAAGTATATATGGTATGTGTATATATAATGATAGGGAAATAGATCTATGTACATATATTTATATGTTAAATATTAAGGTAGTGGATGGATATAGGAACTCAAGTATTCCCTCAATGCAAGAACATTTTGTTCTAATAACCCAGCATTCTGATCCCTGAAGAGAAAATGGGTGTGTAACAAATGTGATGAAGAAAGCTGATGGTGCCCGGCTATATGAGGTCTTAAAGGTTTGAAGATAAATAAGTGGCAATCTACCTGAGAAGCAACAAAGCCCACATGGAAGAAGCACATTAGCCTGCGTGATCATGTGATGAGGTATCAGGCATCAAAGAGCCAGAACAAAAAAAAATCACATCAATGTGAATGAGGGGGAGTGTGGAGGGAAGACCCATAGCATATCTGTAGAAAATTGGACATTTGTCTTCAGTTATTGTGTCAGGAAGGTGACAGAAGGTCACAAGAAAGAGACGAGCCAGTCAGGGTGCAGTATAGCACTAATGAAACTACAATTTTCCTCTAGTTCTTTAATGCTCCCCCCCCACCCCTGCCCCACTATCATGATCCCAATTCTACATTACCAATTGGCTAGACCAGAGCATGTATACTGGGACAGATAAGAGTTTGGAACACAGGGAATCCAGGACAGATAAACCCCTCAGGACCAATGAGAGTAGCAAAACCAGAAGGGGAAGGGGATGGTGGGGAAAGAAAAAGGGAACTGATCACAGTGATATACATATAACTCCTTCCTAGGGGGATGGACAACAGCAAAATCAAAGAAGGAAGACAACGGTCAGTGTAAGACATGAAAAAAAATTATAAATTATTGAAGGTTCACGAGGGAGGGAGAAAAATGAGCTGATACCAAGAGCTCAAGTAGGAAGAAAATGTTTATGGCAACATATGCACAAATGTGCTTGACACAATGGGTGTATGTATGCATGGATTGTGATAAGAACTGTAATAGCCCCCAATAAAATGATTTAAAGAAAATAATAAGATGTTTTAAAAAATGATACCCCCCCAAAAAAACCCCAACAACACACAATTCAAACTTTTGGCAGGTCAAAACTTAGCTGTTCTAAACTAAACGAGGGAAAAAAATATATCTTTGCAATTAAAAATACATTGTAACATCTTGTCTGGTTACCAGTGTCTTTGTGTTTCATGAAATTTTCACTGTACCATAATTGTTAGTTTTTATTTTTAACAGATAATAAGTCTGGTGTTTCACTACGATAAATGTAAAAATATCATGAAGACTTCTGAATAAATAGCATCTTAAGTTAAATGATAAATTGCATGACACACAATGACATAAAAATTCAAACTACATGGGAAAAAAGCATAGTTCTTGTTAAGGTGATTTCTTGAAATGAGCAAAATTTAAGATAAACAGTAACAGTTAAGTGTTAATTGGGTCATCTAAAGGAGATGAGATCAAAGATAAAGTATATACTTGTACCATTAACTATTTTAAGGCTTCAATAATCATAGTTATCATAGGCAATTTTACAAATAGTCAGCTGTTTCCAGTGTTTACTTTGCAAGTTTAAAGGAATTCAGTTGTTGTTACAGGTCATCATTGGCCAGTGTACACCAGGAGGAAACATTGCTCCGTTCTATACTTTTTCTCGTTATATCTGAACCCATTCATGCAGTCAATGTGTCAACCTAACTCTTCGAAGGTCTTCCGTTTTTACTTTTCTGTTTTATAAAGCATGTACTCCTTCTGTAGGCACTTGTTCCACTGGTGAGGAAGGCACATGCCTTGGTGGCAATTCATTCTGTTTTGTTTTTTTTAGCCACCTAAAGTTTTTTTATTTATTAAACATTTTATTGGAAGCCCTGACAGATGTCATAGCATTCCATAGTTCAAGTAGAACAAGCATAATTGTACAGTCACTACTACAGTTTCAAAACATTTTCTTTCTTCTTGAATTCTTTGATATCAGCTCCCCTTTATCCCCTCTTTGCCTCACCCTTCCTCCCAGGAACCCTTATTGTGTTGCTATATCTTATTATTATTTTCTAATATATATGTATTCTTCACCACATTTGCTTATGCACCTATTTTGTCTTCAGCAATGGTGTTGGAAAGGTGAGTACCATACAGTGCCACATTCTTAGAAAAAAGAACATCCTTTTTTTTTTTTAAATCAGTGTTTCTTTTTTAAAAAATATTTTATTAGGGGCTCATACAACTCTTATCACAATCCATACATATGCATACATCAATTTTATAAAGCACATCTGTGCATTCTTTGCCCTAATCATTTTCAAAGCATTTGCTCTCCACTTAAGCCCTTTGTGTACCATGATCTGAATTCTACCTTGTAAGTCTGGATAGAGCAGAGGTTGTACACTGGTGCATATAGGAGCTGGAGGCACAGGGAATCCAGGGTGGACGATACCTTCAGAACCAAGGGGTGTGAGGGGCGATACTGGGAGAGTGGAGGGTGAGTGGTTTGGAAAGGGGGAACTGATTACAAGGATCTACATGTGACCTCCTCCCTGGGGTATGGACAACAGAGAAAGTGGTGAAGGGAGACGCCAGATAGGGTAAGATATGACAAAATAATAATGTATAAATTATCAAGGGCTCATGAGGGAGGGGGTAGTGGAGAGGGAGGGGAAAAAACAGGTCCTTCTGTTTTAAAAGGATCACTATGAGTCAGAATCAACTCAGTGGAACTTAACAACAGTAAAAGCAGCTTCTCCTGACAGCATACCCAGAAAATTTGAACAAAGCTTTGCCATCCTTGCTTCTTTCTGTACTTCTTCCAAGATAGATTTGTTTATTTTTCTGGCAACCTTTGGTCCTTTGGATATTCTTAACTAATACCATATTTCAAATGCATCTGTTTTTCTCAATCTTTCATTATTTATTGTCTAAATTTCACTTGGATGTTAGCCTCAAATAAGACACTTTGAAAGAACATTGTACAGCAGATTCACCTAATGCAATATATTCTCTGGTTTCTTAACTAATGCTTCCATGAGTGTTAATTTTGGATCCAAATGAAATCTTTGACTTTTTTTTCTGTTTATTTTGCTATTGTATAATGGACCAATCAGGAGGATATTTGCTTTTTCTTTACATTGAGTTAGACTCCCTACTGAATGTTTTAGTCCTTAATATTCATCAACTTGGAAGAAGAATATGTTCTAAAAGTGATTGTGGTAATGAGTTAAAAATCTTTTTATTAATTTAAAATGATTAAACAGTATTATATGTGAATTACATGTAAATAAAATTGTTATTTAAAAAATTAAACAAAAAATCTTTGAAGAACAACTGCAGTAACAACCAAGTGCTTCTAGTCCTCTTGCTTCCAACAAACAAAGCTTGGTCACCATCATATCACAGGTTGTTAGTGAGTGTGACACCAATCTTCATGTTATTCTTCATCAAAAACTCTGATGCTGCATGCTTCTGCACATAGTCCAAATTCTGAGATTGTATGCTAAGCAGGTAAGCAGAATAACGTTGGTGAAAGGATGTAACCCTGACAGGCACCTTATCAGTTCAGTAGTTCACTAATTTGCTCAAATGACTGCCTCTCGTTCAATGAAATTAACCCTCTTAGAAATGCCATTCATAATTTGTTATGATTAGTGCAACTGAATGTATTTGATTACTCAGAAATCCACAAGTAAATACCGATCAGGTATTCTCTGCTTTTCTCCAAGGTCCATCTGAAATCAGTAATATTGACTATTTTCCCACTTTCTTCTCTGAATTTTCGTTTGAATTTCTGATAGATTCCTGACAACATATATAGCAACCATTTTTCAATCTCACCAAATTTTACCTGTATGTTATATTAATAACATATTTTGATGATTTTCTTGTTCTTTTAGATCACTTTTAAAATTTTAACAAGTCATTATATTGGGGCTCTTACAACTCTTATAATGATCCATACATCAATTGCATCAAGCACATTTTTACATAGGTTGACACAATCATTTCCAGAACATTTCATTTCTACTGGCGCCCTGGGTATCAGCTCTTCTTTTGCAATTGGCACAAGTATGGATTACTCCAGTCAGGTAGCTGCTTTTAACTTTCATGGCCTACAAGAGTGAACATTTTAAGTACTACATCAGTTCAATGAAACAATTCAGTTGGTATCCCTTCAATTTCTTGAGCCTTGCTTTTTGCTAATGATTTCAATGTAGTCTGGAGTTCTTTCTTCAAAATGGTTCAATGCTGACTACTTACGATCCACAGTTGATCCCTGGCCTTTTCTTGGCTAGTGGCATTTCTCTTCTCTATCATCTATTTCCACTCATGTAGTCCATTTGTTTTCTGTGAATTCCATCTGGTGAGGTACACATGTCTAGTTGCTATTGTTGTTGAAAAATGTATTTGCAGTGACTACGTTGTTGGTCTTGCAAAATTCTCTCATGGGATCTCAAGCATTGTTTCCATCACCAAGGCAATATTTCACAATTAGTAATACTTCCTCTTTATTTCCATTTTCATTCTACTCAACAGTAATGTGCAATGCATCCTGCTTGTGTACTTGATCAATTTCAGACTGAAGAAATTGTTAGAATTCTTTCATTTCAGTATCATTAACTTTAGTGGTTTGTGCATAAATTTGAAAACCAGTTGTGTTACCTGGTCCTCCCGGTAGATAGTATACAATCACAGGTAGTATTGTACTTCAAGACAAAATATTCTGTTTGATGATGAATGTGAATCTTTACTTCCTGGGATTGTTTGTGGCATAGTAAATCCACAAAAAATCATATATTTTTGTTTCATAATGGCCAATTCTAGTCCATTACAGTTCTCTAATGAATAAGCTATTGACGTTTATGAATAGCATTTCATTTTTGATTACGTCAAATTTTCCTAGACTCATACTCTGTGTGTTCTTTGTTCAAATGATTAATGGATGTTTACATCTCTTTGTCCTCATTTCTTGTCATGTGCCATAAGACAATTAAGATCCAGAAATCTCTGCCCCAGCCAGTCCTCGACACTGACACGATGTTACAGTGGCAGCCATTCACAGCCATATATTAAGTGCGTTGTGAGGAGCTCATCTTTCTGCACTGTCTCAGAAAATTCTCAGCTCCTATGCATGCGGTGTTAGTGGTTATTTTTTCAGAAGTGAACCACTTCTTTCTTCTTTTTGGTTGGCTCTTAATGTGGGAGCTCCCCTGAAACCTGTCAACCATGGGAGACCATACTGATACTTGAAATACTTGAGAAATATGTTTCTGCATACTGGCAATGGGCTAGCTATCATAGTACAACAGGCTGACAGATGTGGTGAACAGTAATTGGATTAGTTTCCCTTATATAAACCAAATATGTATCAATAATGAATGCTAAATAATCTGAATTTCCTATTTGAATTAAAAGCTACATTCAAATACATACTGTAAAGAACTAGGTCCTGGTGTGCAATTCAATTCTATTCACAGCTTCTGGAGTAGCTGCTCTTTACCACGTATTACATTGAAAGTACTAATTTTGTGACTTTTATCTGGGAATTGAATGAATGCTTGGACAAAATAGTAAATATTTTATTTTATTTTGCAAAAATATAATTTCATTCATGAAACTATCCACCAAGTCTATTCTTTTAAATATTGTGTGACTTTAGTTATATAGGGATAATAGACTTCCATTTGTGGCTACTAACTACCATAAAAGCCTTCTGACTAAATTAGTACTTTGAATGAGTTTTCAAATATGAGTAAATATAGTTAAATATAAATTACTATAAATAATTGTGTATATGTATATACAAAGAACTTAAAAACTACAAAAAAAACTCTCTTTTGATTTCATTTTTCCACAAACTTCTGAAGCCCATTTGTGTATGCACATATGAATGTGTATCTATAAATATGTAAAGCCTCTATAACCCCTGTCACTTAGGAAGGCTAGGAATACATATAACTCTGATTCAAGCAATAACATGGCATAAAGGCGGTGCAGTAAACATACCCAGCGCTGACACCGGAAGCATCCGCTGGGATATTGACCAACACTTCTCATTGCCCAGAACCTCGTTCATAGCATGCCGTTTCAGATGACAACACCTGAGTGAATGAGGGACCTAGGAGAGCTCCAGAAATCCCACTGATCCACTATTATGCCGTCTTTTGTAGATCTGTCTAGAGCAGTTACACATCGAACTTTTTCCGGGTGTTCTTGTTATTCCTCAGTAAAACAGGAAAGCACTTCTGAATATTATGTTATATATTTAGAATAAGATAACAATATGAAAATTTCAAACAGCAATATAGGCTTCCCTTATCACCACCCCATCCACAAATAAGCACCAGCTGGTTCAAATGCTTTTCTGAATCTAGAGCCTCTGGAAGGTTAGTTAACCAGAAGTCTCTGGGATGTAGTGTTTACTGGCCCTTGGATTGACTGTAAGGCATAAACTGTGATGTCAAAACAAGTTAAATATCACTTGGGGAAGCGGCAGTACATTATTGGAGCAGCATCAGTTAAACAAATAAATACTTTTTTACCTAGCTTCTTTATAGATACAATCTCAAAATTAAGACTACTTTTAAGAACTGTGATATAATTCTAAATTAGGATGTTAGGATGAATGATGTATGCCTCTCTTATAGTAAAATATTTCTGAAAATTATTTTTTTTAATTAAGCATAAAATATGAGTACATAAGAAATACACAGGAATAACACTTGTTCGTATCATTCAGCATCAGCTTCTGAGGACATGAAAATCACTACTTTCCTCATGTGTGTTTTTCATGTTTGTTCATATTAATGATCAATGTGTTGTTGTTTTTTGTTGTTGTTATTGTTGTTGTTAGGTGTCATCAAGTCTGTCCCCCCACATAGCAACTCTACAAATAACTCTCCAATTTATATACCTAAAGCTACACTTTTGGTATTAGTTGATTCAATATGATATTATTCGTTTATTATGCATGTATCTACAAGTAACAGCACTCAATCAAGAAAGCATTTTTTAAATATATCTTGCATAGCAAGACATTTGTATGTAGATTTGTATGTAGTGCAGCATAAGCAATAGAAATGTAGTCAGAGGTTCAATCTTGGATCTAGATTCTTCCATTTGCATATCCTGCATCTATGAGGGTCTTTTTTTTTTTGAGATGTCTGTTGTAGCTCTAGGCATTATTTCCTCATAAAAAGAAGGAAACATTTCCCCTACACACATATGCCACTCCTTTTTTGTCATTTTAGAGCTAGAAAAAGTCACCACAATATTCTCAAATTAACACCCCACAGTTATCATTGTTCAAAAATAAATAAGTCAATCTGTGCCAAACCTACTTGAATTAGCATAATGTCCAACCTATGCCAATAAAAATTAATCCCCCTTGTGGTTGGAGGAGAGCAAATCACTTAAGAAAAATGCTGAAATTTAAGTTCTGTGAGTCTAAGAGAAGAAGAAATGATGACCATTAGACTACCAAAATATCTTCCAGAAAGTACTAGGACTACACAGTATTTCCTTGGGAAATGTGTTTGTGATAACACTCTAACAACTCCGAGAACAAACTCTGAGGGTATCGACTATTTTATACTGCGGAAGGTGAGGATCCAGCTACATAGCAGAGTAGCTATATAACCAGGAGCATGTTGTTGAGTTTAGTTCTTCACATCTGGAATCTGATCGTCAGGTCTGCCTTTCAAGTCACCTAGCTCTGGTTAGGATCTCCTTTCCATTAGTAGTCCAGCACGAGACTATTTGGACCATAAAGGGTCCTGAAACAGGAGTGTGTGCTGCTATGAATATAATGGAAGGTTTTAGTGTGGGGTTAAAAGGATTACAATAAAGCAGCTAAATGAATTCGGTCATATTAATATTAAGGACTCAGTTAAAGCAAGTGCTTAGGGATTTCTGAATTTCTAGGTTAATTTGGGATGTTTTGTAAAAGATTTTTGTCTCTCTGTTCATAAGGGATACCTGATCCATTATCCTTTATTGATTGTTGAGTTTGGTTCTTACTCATAAAGACACTTAGCCTGGAATAGAACTGCCCCAGAGGGGATCAAGGCGATTATCTTTATGAAAACAGACTATCATGTCTCTTTTCTCATAATGACTCATGGATGCCAGCCATTGACTCTGGGGTTAGTACTCTAGCACATTGACCACTGTGCTGCTAAAGTTTTGTACTGATTTTCTGCAGATACTGCTCTAGCGTTATTTTCTTCATTATCTTTCTCAAATTTTAGTACCAGAATAATAAATATCTCATAAACTGTGTTGTCCCATGAATAGTTTTCTTAAAGTTCCATGAAGAGCTTATATACAATTGTGTATGTGTTACTTAATTGTTTAGAAGAAAAATACAATTTTAATCTGAAAGTACAAGTGAACGTGTTAACTTTGTGTGTGTTTATAAATTTGTATGTTTTGTTAGCTCTCATGTAGTCAAACTTTGGACTCAGACAACTCTCTGTGTGCTAGAGAATCGGTTTCCTCCATATGGTTTTATTAGCTGCAATCTCTGTATAAAATTTCTTCAGGATTTTTTTTAATGAACATGCTTGATGGATTCTGAATTTCAACCTTTGTGTGAACAATTACTCATAAACAACTGTGTCATCCAGATGCCTACATATATGTGTATGAGTTTATTTCACTTCTTAATGGACACAATGCTATTCAATGTTCATATTCTTAATTGTGTTAATACCTGTATTTCAAGTAATTTCTCATAGTCATCTAATTTCGGGTTTCTTGTTAATGTATTTCCACTCTTTTGATTTTGAACAATGAAGTTAGATATTTCTTACTTTTATAAATCATCATTATTATTGATTTTATATTTATTGAGCTTGATTCTTATCTTGTGTTGCTTTACCAAGCTTGAGGTCCTTTTTAAAGAACATTTCTTCTTGGAAACATGTCCAAAGCATTGGAATCAAAGTCTCACAATCCTTGTTTATAAGAAGCATTCTCTCTCCATTCCAAGAAAGATTTCTTCTTTTCATTTGTTTGACAGCACTTGGTATATTTAGTGTTTGCTAACATTATCATTCTAAGTTTCAAATTCTTCTTTGGTCTTCTTTATTCATTGCCCAACTTTTACAAGCATCAGAGGCTTCTTAAAATTCCATGATTTGGTTCAGGCTCACCTTAGTCCTCAAAATTATATTGTTGCTTAGTCATATTTTTAAAACAAGCAAACATCTAAATAAGTTGTCAGCTAAGTTCACATGAAAGAGGCATAACTGCCTGTGTGATCCAATAACTATATATAATAAAATCCAAAACTACAGGATGGAATTGTATTAGAGCTTAAAATCTGAGAACCTAGTTTGCAGTAGGCCCTGGATGATAGTGAAAACATAAAATCTATTTGCAGGCTCTCCAAGTGAATCAAATATACAGTGAATCCTCTTTGACCATTGAACAAGAATGCGAATGGCCTCGCTATCAGAGAGACTGCATTACGAAGTGGACGAAGGCAGATGTAGTCAGATTAAAGCAACATGTTATCATTTTTCTCCCTTTTGACACATTTAAATTGTTCTAGTGGTTTATTATGTTGTGTTCTATTTTCAGTTGATTTTTCTCTGTTTTATCTTGTTTTACTTGTTGGGCATGTTGTTTGTTAATTTGTTTGTTTTGGCAAGTTCTTCTTTATGTCAAATCCAGACTACATAAATCTACAGAGATTATAATTGGACCAATAGTTTCCTGGAATCATGGCACAGAAGGTTAGGGGAAAAGGGACCTAATAATAACAAGTACAAGGAAGAGAAAGATGCTCTAAAATTAATTGAGGTGATTATTACAAAACTTTTAAAATACAGAATTATATGCCAATAAAATTATTAAAATTTAAAACACACACATAAACCCACAAGCTTCCAAAAAACATTCAGGGCCAGCTGGCCTCAACAGGGAATTCTAGAAAGCCTTCAGAGACCAGCTTACCCACATCTACCCAAATTTCTCCTGAATAAAGAAAAGGAGAGCATATTCTCATATTCATTTTCTGAATAAAAAATAACCCTAATATCAAATTCAGAGACATCCTTACTAAGATATAAAACTAAAAAACAATATCCCATACAAAGATAGATGCATACATTCTCAGCAGAATTCGGGCCAAAAGAATCAAACAATCATTGCAAAAATACACTGTGATCAAAGTGGGAAACATATGGGTACACAATGAGAAAAACAATGTCATCCACCATAGAAAGAACAGAAACAAGAAACCCGTAATGATATCAATTGATGGAGAAAGACATTACACAATATCCAGTGCGTGTTCCTGATAAAAACAATAAGAGTAATAAGAGTAGAAGGGACATTTCTCAGCACAATGCAGACCGTAAATGAAGAATTACCAGTCAACATCTTGCTCAATGGGTGGGGGAACTGAAGGAATTCCCCTTGTGTATAGGACCCTGATAAGGATCCCTCTATCACAACTCATATTCAACATCATGCTTGACAGCTTAGGCTGAATTGTTCCACAACGAGAAAGAAGTAGCAGCAACCCACACAGGAAAGACCAAGTGAAACTCTTTATAGGTAATATTCAATGTATGATTTTGTACACATTAAAAAACAAAAACTGGACAAAAATTGTTGGAAACAATGGAAAGTTTAGGTAATGTGGTAGGATAAAAAATAAAATAAACCTTCAACCAGAATCTGTCTATTAATGATGATAGCGCTGAAAAAATCAAGGGAACAATACTGTTTTCAATAGGCACTCAAATTATGAACTACTTAGGAATAAACATAACCAGAGAATAAAAGTTTCATACAAAGAAACTATGGAACAATACTGCAAGAAAGCAAAATAGGCCATGGTCATAGATAGGGAGGCTTAACATGGTAAAAAATATTACTACTCCATAAAGCAATATATAAATCCAATGTACTTCTGATTCAGATTCCAACTTCATTCCTGAAAGAAATTGAAAATAAGTTACTAACTTTATAGAGTGAGTGAAGGGACCCAGGACAAACACATAACTTCTCAAGAATAAAAATGGGAAGCTTCTCACTTCCCAACCTGAAAACTGGTTATATCAACAGCAGTTACAACATCCTGGTTCTGATACAATGATGGGTACATGGACCAATGGAACAGAATAGAGAACCCAGAAATAAAGTCTTTTACGTACAAACAATTGATCTTCAACAGTATCTTTAAAAATATAAATGGGGAAGAAATGATCTCTTCAACAACTCCCATCTACTGAAGAATGGAACCAGAACCATACTTCTTTACTCCATGTACAAAAAAAATGAACTCAAAATTGAACAATGATCTGAATGTAAATTTGAGAGCTATAAAGATCATCAATGAAGAAATAATGACAAACTTATTAGGGCACAACTATCAAATATAGCAAGGGAAACACACAGTAGGAGAGAAAATAGATGGCAGGGACCTCATAAAACTAAGAAGCTCATGTACCTCAAAAGACTTCATGATAAGAATAAAAAGTGAACCCATCCACTATTTGACTAGGATACAGTGGACAAGGGAATAAGCTCTAAAATGTTCAGAAAACTTCAATACCTTACTAAGAAAAAAGAAGAATAACCCATTTTAAAAATAAGCAAAAACATGAACAGAGATCTCAACAAAAATGACACCCCTGTGTCTAAAAATCATGAAAACATGCTCAATATTATTAACCAACAGGAGATGAAAATCAATGCAAAAAGATAATCATTACACACTGAATATGACAACCACATTAAAAACAAAAAGAAAACAATGCTGGAGAGTGTAGGATAAATTGGAACCCTCCTACACTGCTGATGGACTATACATATTCACAGCTTCTGTCAGAAGCAATATTTAGCAAATGGGAGAGAAATACCTTATGATCTAGAAATACCTTTGCTGGATATATAGCTTCAGGGAGTGAGAGTCATAGCATGAACAGACATGTGGGCATCCGTGTTGATAGCAGTACTGATTATAGAAGCAAAGAGACTGAAATCACCCAATCAGAAGAATAGATAAGCTGTGGTTCATGTGCACAATGGGATATTATGCATCACTAAAATCAATAATAGCGGCATGCAAAACCCTGGAGAACATTATGCTGAGTAAAATTTGTCAACAAAGGAAAGATATTTTATAATTCCATTGTTATAAAGTAGAAAAATAAACAAGATTAAAGACTTTCCTTCCAGAACTCACAGATTTTGGAGCCTCCCAATTGCCAGTGCAAGAGGAAGAAGCCATGCGTGAGGGGCTGACAAACATTAAATTGGGTGGAGCAGACAATAATAATGCATAAAGAAAGTAGAGAGAAATCAAAGGAAAGTGGTAGAGTAAGTAATTTCAGGCTTGATAAGTCATTTAAACTTTGAGTAAAAATAATTATCTGAAATATAAAATATCAACCTAATTGAAAAGTTGGTTTTTTTTAAGCGAACTTATCCCCAACGACCATGAATGAAGATAGACAGTTTACCAAAGCAGTAAGAGACAGATCTGTAAAGGGGGCACCAGGATCTCCACAGACTCCCCAGATTGCTATTTTGTTGGCCTGCTTTGGTTGCATAGTGGTTAGTCACTGGGCTGCTAACTACAGAATCAGTGGTTCAAAATCACTAGCAGCTCCACAGGAGCAAGAAGGGTCCCTCTGGGCCAGAACCAACAGCAATCTGCCTTTATGCATCATCGGACAAAGAAGGATGTTACTATATTGAAAGTTATGCATGATCCTGATTAACGAGACAATTTAGCTTGGTATTTTGTAATGAAGGTACAGAGAAATATGTCTAGAATTCAGGATTTTCCTTAAGTAGTTCCTATTATTACCATGTCCTGTAATTAAAGTCAATAGTAAATTACAACCACCCAATTCTCGCATGTCTACTAATGGATCAGACCCTACAGGAATGATGATCCGAGTCACACTGCCAGGTAATGAACAATAACCAGATGAAGTGCTTACTGAGGAACGGGGGTATGTGGAATAGATGGGAGAAGAAGGCAATGCTAAATAACAGCTATGTCCATATTATCAGTTGCAGAGATAAGAAATATAATTGCTGTTAGTTTGCTCTTTTTATATATGTATCAAATAGTTTGTCTTATTTAAAAATATAACATACAAATTGGGTTATGTGTTTTCCTTTGTATATCTCTAGTTGTACCATGTTAGGCACAAATATAATTTTATCATTGCTTTATTTGTAGATTAAATATGGTTAAATAGATGTGTACAGGTACAAAGTTGACAAGGGTGGACGGTGATAGCTATTTTTTTGTATCAACCATGTCTGGCCGGGATTCTACATAAGCACAGGTTGCAGAGGGTGGATGTGACCTATTGATATCTGTATAAGAAGTATGCGGAGAAATTTCTCTCGGTCTCTCTCTCTCTCTCTCTCTCTCTCTCTCTCTCTCTCTCTCTCTCTCTCTCTCGCGCGCGCGCGCTCTCTCTTTCTCTCCTTCCTGCTGACCTGGTTCCTGAATGAGCTCTCTTGGGATGGCATGTGTGCTGGTGGCCCACAATTCTGCCTGTTGATCCTGGGAACTATCTACAGTGTGCCATAACATACTATCTGCTGATCTGTCTCTGCCTTGATTGGCTTCCTGGCTTACCAGAGTCCCCACACTAGTTAGCCATGTGAGTCAGTGTATGCATGCCCTTCAATATCTGACCATCAAACTGCACTTAACTGCTTCTCAAAAATGTGAACCATTCTTCCTTGATAGAAATGTCTTTCTTTATATACGTATATAATGGTCACTAGTTTACATTTCTAGAGAGCCCAGCCAAAAAAGCTGGTAAAATGTCAAGTGTGAATGTAGCTGTCTATGATAGACACATTATACAAAATGTGGTCCATGTATATTTGTACTCTAATGGAAGCAACTATATATGAATCATATATATATAATAATGATAGGCATGAACATTATTAGCAGAGACTTTAGGAACATCTACCAAGAAAACACTGTCTTTATTAAAAGTCAAATTAGAAAAATATATAAATAGGAATAAAAGCATATATCACAAGCTCATTTTTATTTGATTATAATTAGTACATGAAAAAGCAAAAATAATATAAAGAATACTGACACATTAAGATATTTTTATAGGATAAAGTATATATAAGTGATATACATTCTCTAAGTACTCCCTTCCATTACAGTTTATTAAATGGGAGAAGTCAGTAATTATTGTCAAATCATAAGATATCAAACTAGTAATTGCTATCCTTATTATTGCATTGATAGTTCTTTATTACAATGATTAAATAAATCATTGAACTTGTTTGGTATCCGATATAAACAGACTGAAACTGTTTTTAAATTTAATAAAAGGACAATTTGTACTACAATCTGCAAGTAGAAGTTATTAAATTATATTAAAGATGACATTATGATAAAAGAATATAGAAAATTTATCCAAGGTCATGATATAGAATAAGAAATACTTATACATGACCATAGGAACATTGGTAATTTTTATCTGTTGTTATTAAACTATTTATTTTTCAAAATGTAGTCAGATCATTTATCTCTATGGCTTATGCTTTAATATTAGAAGTAAAATAAGTAGTTTTAATATTCTTCTATCTCTTTTTATTGTCATACTTCTCTTAGGAGGAGCGATATCTCTTAAGTGATTACAAATGACCTTCCCCATTTTAGTCTTCTTAATATTCTTTCATTTCAAAGTTCTATCAAAAGTGAAATATTTTAATTAAAGTGATAAAATAGATTTCAATGATAAAATAAAAGCAAACAAGATGTTTCACAAAATGCTGAAGTATACACTTAGTATTTTGCATTATGTTACCCTCTCGTTGGGTGCTAGAGTCCCTTTGGACCCTACAGGACAGAGCAGCACTGCTCCATTGGGTTTCATAGTTTTTAATGTTTACCAGAGAAAATCACCAGGTTTTTGGCTTCCAAGAAGCCCCAAGGTGGGTTTGAACCAGGGAACCCTTGGTAAGCAATTGAGAGCCATTTTACCACTTGTGCTCCTTCCAAACTTTTAAAATTATAAAGCAGATTGTATAAGAATATGTGTTTCTTGAGTTTTAGATGAATTGTTTATATTGTATTTCTAAAAATATTCAAATATTCTTCAGTCAATTGAGCATTGGATGGATTAACAGAAGATCTATTCAGTTCTCATTAATGTTAATAATAACATTAAACTGAGTGAAACTGAGTTTCTACTTCACTTGAGGTGTCCATGGATGATGCTGACTTTTTTCATATGGCCTGAGGGAACATATGAACACATGCACAGAAACATGTATGGAAGACATGTAAATTGAGATTAAGCCAATGGTTTGCTAAGTCTAGCATACAGACATATATGAAGATAGATGTAAAGGCACTAACGCAGCTGGTCTCATCATAGGTTTCTTTTATCTTAAGGAGTTGTAGTGGGAACATATACAGAATGAATGTATTTCAACATATGCAGCTCCCCAAATACTTCCACTCTCTAAAATTCACCCATTTAAATGGTTTATTAAGTCCAATGTTTGTGTCATAATTGTTTCAATTAATTTTAGCCAATTTTCATCACTCTAAAATGCATCCCATAGACATTAATAATCACTCCTTCATTTCACTAATTTATCTGAAACCCAGACTCTGAATAACCTACATTCTTGCTCTGTATGTTTACTATTCTTGACATTCTGTATAAGTGGAATAACACAATATGTAGTTTTAAGTGGCTAATTTTTTCTCCTAGCTTGTTTTCTGGCTCATCCATATTGTAGAATTATAACATCTTTATTCCTTTTTTATTAATAAAATCTCAATGTATAGATATGTCATATTTAATCTACCTATTAATCCGGTGATGGCTATTTGGATTGGAGAGTTTTCCCTTTAGGGTTTTATAAATAAAGACGCAAATAACATTTATGTATAGGTTTCATATGTTGCTGTGTTCATCAAAAGGTACTACTACAAAATTTGCAATTAATACATAATAGTTTTTTAAATTGTATAAACACATTTTTGTGATCACTGGATGGCTACAGATAACTTCTCTCAGTACTATTGCTGCCTTAGTTTTTTAATGTGCATTCAAAGAAGAGGTCCAATCCAAGCAGCGGCTTCTGAGGGGATCTGCTTGCTCAGTTAAATTCAAAGCAATAAGATCAACTCGGTGATGCTGACTGCTTTTGATCGTTCTACGGGACATGCTTGATAGGTTTTTCTGGAATGACACAGGAGGATCATCCCTCACTCCCACTGAATCAGTTCTGATTCAGTGTGACCCTTTAGGACAGGGTAGAACTGCCCCTATGGGTTTTCGAGGCTGTAATGATTTATGAGCATTGAAAATGTCATCTCTCTCCCATGGAACTGATTGTGTGTAAAGTCAAAGAACACTGAATTCTTTGGCGGAAGCCTTTGATGGTGTTTTAGAGAGGTGGACAAACTCCCTTCAGAAGAGTATAGACCTGCTGTTGATAACAATGCTACGTGAACCCGTGCACCACGGTGCGGTTCTGCACTGTCCTCCCCATTGTGGTTGGGGTCTCTGTTGTAGTCAGGTCAGTCCCCAGAGGAAGAAATGTTCATCAAGTCTCAGGTTTTGATAGTTCAACAAAATTGCGATGCCTTTGTAGCAATGTTGTCTGATTCAACACCATATATGTTTTTCTTTCCCTGGAATGGAATCACTAGATTATATGCTAATTCTATGGCTATTACTTTTCAGGAGCTGCTGTGTGCATCCTTTTACATTGTCACCAGCAACACATGAAGCTTTGCAGTTTTCCACATGCACCTAAGTCTTAATATTGTCATTTTAAAGTGTTTTTTAATGGTACATTAGTTTCGCTTAATTTGCATTTTCTTAAAGATTATGTTGAGAATTTGTTCTTGTGTTCATTGGCCATTAAAATATTTTTGGAGAAATATGAATTTAGATTTGCTCCTGTTTTAAATTTGTGTTATTCAATTGCTTAGATTTAAGAGTTCTTTATTTTAGATCCAGAGGACATAAAATAATTTGAAAATATTTTTTCTTTTCACTTTTTTTGATATTGTCTTTGAAAACAAACTTTTTCCTTTGGCAAAGAGCAATTTAGAAGTGTTATCATTTATTGCATATGCCTTTTTTATCAATCAGTAAAGAACTTGTCAAAGTTAAGGTCACAAAGATGTATTCCTTCTTCTATTAGATTTTTATCTAAGAGTTTTAGAGTTTTAGTTTTTCCAGGATGCATTATAAATAAATCATGGTATATGATAGTATAATGGGTCCCATATTATTTCTTGGCATGTGGACATACAGTGGAATCTCCACTATTTATTGGAAATAATTTTTCCCCATTAATGTTCTTGGCACAGTTCACAAAAATTAATTGATTGTAATGTGTTAGTTTATTTATGAATATTCAGTTCTACACCACTGGTGTGTGTACAAGCAAAGTCTATATTCTGTACAATGTGAATCAGTAGATGTCTCTTTAGAGGGCTCAGCCTTGGCAATGTGCAGTTACCCTGAGATTTAAATTGTTCTAGCAATGGTCTCTTAATAGTCTCTTTCTCAAATGTATCTTTGAAACTACTTCTCTTGCAATCAGACCCAGTTAGTTAAGCTAATCTGCATGTCTGCTGATTGTTCTATTGTTTTCAATAATATCATGGGGCAAAGATTGCTTCATAGTTTGCTTTAACTTAGATTCCTTTGCAGGTATAGTATTTCAGAGCCATTTGTTGAGGTTAATTCTAACCCAAGGTAGCATCTTTTTAACTCTCTTTCCCTGGATCTCTCTGGTGAACTAGCTGGTCTGCAGTTGAGCTTATTGTTCTCTGGACACTACCAGCCTCCTATTAATAATTTAGCACCAACATTTCTTTCACTGTCAAGATTGCCCTTTGGATTGAACGCACACACCGATCCCAACCAAAATCAGTTCTTCAAAGGAATTCGCATGGGTCTCTTTCCTTATACCATACCTTCCCTCTGCAAACCATATGAGAGGCCCTGCTAAGAAAAGCTAGTCTGATCTTAAAAGATCTCTCCTCTGGATAGGGAATGACGGTGCTCTCTGGTTTCAATTGACCACATCTGGTATGAAACCAGCGCCCTACGAGCAGGGTGCAGTGGTAACGAAGGGATTCTAGTGTTTTAGTCCTGGCACATAGTAGAGAGAGCACACCACACAACTGGCACTCAGGAGGTCAATGGGGACCTCTGTCTATGTCTCATTTGTCTTCTATTTAGTCTCCATAGCACAAGGTTTGGGTGTAGGAATATAAAGACTGTTAGCCTGCCCCACTGAACAGAAACTTCATAACCTTTAACTGGAAGGAGGGGGTGGGGGAACGGACTTATTTTCTGGATTACATCAGCCTGGAGTGAAGGGGTTTTCACACTGAACTAGTTTGCAGAATTGAGCAAATGGATGGTGGCTCAAGTACCATAAGTTATTTAAAAGAGAGCTCAAATTACATTATCAAAATGTATACAATGGTATAGTAAGTTTTCACAAATGAGTATAGATAATCTAGTATAGGATTGTAAATTCTATTATAACTTGTTTTTTAAATGTCTGATATGCTAACATTCTGAACAAAGTACTATACCGATATAACTTTCACAATAAGATGGCACATGTAATAAAATATATTCATCGCATTACCATTCTTTCTTGAACCTAATTTCAAGATTCAATATGCAAAAATGAAAGTATGTAGACATGTGCTAGAGAAGAACCAATTTTTATCGACTTCAAACTCCTTACGATCATTACATTGATCCAACTCCTTCTGACACCTCAAACAAACAAGTGACTATAGTGCCATTTGGTTTATTATGATGCTAACTGTAATTATTTCTTGAATTTTTTTAGAATTATTGAAAACCCTGTAACTGTTAATTTCATAGGGATTGATTAGAGTATGGAAAAAAATCTATGATTAGCCTTTTCGAAATTTCACACTGGAAATTATAGCCTTGGTAGATAAAAGCACATAAATCATCTTTTTAAAAAAGAAAATGTTGATTTTAAGATAATGTCATTTTAATCAAATATAGGACATTAATATTCTCTTCAAAGAAAAGAATATTGCCTATCACCTATCTTAGTATCTATCATCTATTTTTATCTAGCACTGAGTGGTATTTGTTGGACTGAAATATAAAGGACAATGAGGTTCGATGAAAATTCCATTATCATTATTTTGTTCATTAGTTTAGAACAATAAGGAAATTTTGGTCAAGAATTATCAGCCTTAGTTTTTTTAAAAAACTCCACTCCACTCTCCATTATGTAATGTTTCTGCTTGCCCATGCTCTTTCGTGGTTTGTCCCACTTACCTAATTCTCATTTGACTCCGTGCAATCCTGTCCTGGCTAATTTAGTGAATAAAATTAATACCAATGAGGAGAAGATAAACAAAATGCGTGTCTTCTAAAGCACACAGAGTGATATGTTTGCATTACTTTAGTTAACTGGTTTATTATTTGATTAAATAATACGATAATGTTGCTCATAATAAGACCTGTATAATAAAAATATAATTACAAATTATGAAGTCTTCTTATATTATTTACAGTTACTAGAGTTTTATTAGAAAGAATATCAAATTTGTCCTTGCAACAATGTGTACATTCTTCTAAAAATAATTAGAATTTAATATGTAAGAATTATTTTACAGAACATCAATAACATGAAGCACAAGAAAGCAGTAAAAAAATCACAAGTACATTATTGGTTACAGCAAATTCAACACAAATTGTCAACCCTAAAAATATGGTTATTACTAATTTGTGATTCTGGGTCATCTCAATGAGTTTTATTTTCCATAACTCTATAGAGGCTTTAGAGGATATTTTAAAATTTAAAAACAGAATCCAACAGCTTTCCATTTTATTTTTCAATAGATTTTCAATGTATTTGTGCTACGTAACTAATGGCTGCTCCCTCCTAGTTTAAAAAAGAGTATTCATACATTAACACGCAGGGCACCCAAAAGGAAGACAAGCAGAAAGACAGCATTGCTCTATTTCATTTCATTTATGTGAAAATGCATCGGCTTTATCTACACTAGAAAATAAATGTTTTATTCTAGAGCACTGAATTTTTAGGGAGTCAAATTTCTTATGAGGATGTTACTATGATGAATAAGAAAATAATTAATAATGATTTCTGAATCCAAAGCTTCTTATGTCAGTAATTTTCTTAAGTGGTTTCTCAAAGGCAATGCTTTTGAGATTAGGAGCAGCATCAGTTTCCGCTCCCTGCAATCTGCCTTGGCATTCCCCCCACAGACTGTGAATGAAACGCAGTGAGTGTCTGCTGGAATGATCTTGTTAAGTAAAGTCCACTTTCATTGTAGTAAATCAAAGCTCAAACAAATTGCCGTGGAATATCTGTGCTCCTTCTGCTGAATAGATGTATCATTTAAGCAGGAAAGCAATACGTTTGCATCATTCGATTGATCCAAGCTATGCTGGCTATTGTAACAACGCATAGTACAGGTATAATTTAATTCTACATGAAAAGTCCTTTGCTTTGTTGTACATAACTCGCAACAAGAAATTATAGTGTGGATACATGAAGGGAAATTTCCAACAAAAGTTCAAGATAACATCTTGTGTTGATCGCTGGCTTAAAACTGAAGTTCAGAAGAGTTCTGACTATCAAAACCAGTGAAAGGTTCAGGATAAGTAAAAATGAAGGAAAAAAAGAAACACATAAATGATAGCACGAACGAAATCATGAAGCATTTGTTCGTTTGCGGCTTGCTGGGCTGGGCAATAGAGCGAGTCCCCTGCTCTGGTAAGCTGAATGTGTGGCACAGGGTTAGCCTTTGGCTTTGCCTCAGGAAAAATACTTTCACAGCTAAACCTATATAAAATTCATGCTTTCAATTATCACCGCCTAAGAATGGCTTTGCAGCTATGTGCCAAGATCAGAACAAGGTTAATGCATTTAACATTTTGCTAAAAAAATGGTTTTTAATGATAGCTACAGGGAGGGGTCATGGGTTACTCTTCTTTTTCTTTCTTTTTTTTTTTTTTTGACGGGCAAAACTCCACGCAGTCTTCTTATCTGAAATCCCCACAACAAAGAGCGGTGGAATAGCTGAGGCAGGACATGCCAGTACAGACTCACAGAGCAGACAGTGCGCCCTCGCGCTCCCCTTGAAACGTAATTAAAACGTAATTGAAACGTATTTAAGAAACTCTCAAGAGCGTTGGCGGTAAATTGGGGTTTCTACTTTGTTTTCATATATGTATACATAAAGGTATATGTATCTGTATATATATAATCATTTCTAAAATTGATTATGATGAATAATATGTCTTGCACTATTATAATGGCCACACTATCTCCCTGGAAGCTTGCAGCTTAAGCAAATTTGAAACAGGATAGATAGCAGTAATATACAAAATATTCATATTTTTGGAACAGTTTATATACGTATTTTTTATTTCACAGCCTTTGGCAACATACATAAAACATAGATTGCTTACAGCATAGATTCTTTAAGTATAAATACTATGATACATGTTTGTGTTACATAGGCTTTGGGGGAAGAGGACGTTGAAGAGACAAAAAGATTCCTGAGCACAATTTTAAACTTGCTCTTGAAGACAGAAGTCATTGAACATCTAGTATAAGACACCGAAATGATTGCATATAACTTAAAGGCATACTTCGTAGTTGTTTGATATAGAAGAGACATGCTAAAGGAAAAACAATATAAATCTTTGAAACTATGTTTCAACAGAAGCATATTATCTTTGTACTAGGCATAAACTTTACTCTGAATTCACTAAAATTCCAAAATAATGTATATTTAGTGGGCAGTTTTGTGTTAATGAAAATGTAGTATGAAATAATAAAAGAAAAAAAATAATAACAATGATATTAATCCAAACCTACAACCTTAGAGACCTACGGTAAAGATCACACATAGAATCCAACCTTGAGTAAATTAAAATTTTTAATTAAAAGTTTAATAAAACTTAAAATTTCTTCTCATCCACATTATTTCAATAAACAAGTATATAAACCAGGCCAAAAATATACAACTGAAGAGTGAATTAAATGTCTAAATTTTGTATTTAAAAATTTATAGGAAGAAAAGTGTGTTATAAAATTAAAATCAGATATATTTTATTATTAATGTATATAATATATATAACTTATCAAGTTTTTATTTAATTTATTGATTTTTCTTCATCCTTTTTAAACACAGTCTCAAAAGTTATTACAGCTATAAACAATTTAACCTTAATAATGACTAGATATAAAGATTTGTGTCTTGACCATTTAAAAATACCATTTATATATATAAATAATTAAATCTAAGAAATGAAAATTTACTTTATATAAATATTTAAAGAGAAACCTTCATTTTTACACATTAAGTAAAAAACTCCCGATAAATTAGACATTTAATATTTTATAAACTGCTGAATTCAATTTAAATATCTAACAAGTATTTTTAAATAATATTCATAAATTGGTTTATTTTATTGGAAATTACACTAAAGAAGAATAGTTTTATGCATAGTCAAAAAGAACATTTCAATATGTATCCAGAAGCACAATATTGTCAGTTTAGTTTAATATCCCAACATCAACGAGGAAGAAACACTATTATTCAAATTTATGCATGAGCCACTTATGACAAAGATGAATGAATTAATGATTTTTACTAGATTTTATAAACTTTGCAGTATGAAATTTATCAAACATGCAATCAAGATGTGTTGATAATTACCTTTGTGTGGCATGCGAAATTTAGAAATACATGAAGGTTTGGTAGTTGAAAATGGCTTGGGTAATAGAGAGACCACAGGAGATTGCATGATAGAATTATGAAAGTCCAACAATTTATTTATTGTGTATGTATTTCTCAGCAGCATATGTGAAATATACATGGAACAGTCAGAAATCAAGTCAACTACATATGTGGAAAAAGATGATTGGCAAGAATACTATCATCATTGAGAATAAGGCCAGTGTTTAACTGTGGAACAGGTTAGCAATTGCTCACATGCAAGTAAAGTGGTGGCTGCAGAAAATTAAGATTATAATGAAATAAGGAAAATACCAGATTGAGAAAATCAAAACGGAAAGCACACTTACTATTTCCCAAGACCTGAACAAAAATATTCCACTATCCAGTATTAATATTTGATTCTCTGGGCAAGATATTGATATGTAGGGAAATCAGAAGAAGATAAAAGGAATTACAGAGCAGACAGATTATCAATTGAAATGCTTAAAAATAATGGATGCAGCATTGTAAGCACGCGACTATGCCAAGACATTTGGAAAACAGCTATCTGTCCAATTGACTGTAAGAGTTACACATTGGCACCTTTCAAAGAAAAGTGATCCAGCAGAATGTGGAGATTATCAAAAATATTTAACATTACATTCAAAGTTTTGTAGAAAATAGTAAAATATGGTTGCAATAGTACATAATAGGGAACTGATGTAATATCAAGCAAGAGTCAGTAAAGGACACAGAGAATGGGTTATTATTTTTTATGTCAAATACATCTTATCTTAACACAAATAATACCAGAACAATGTTTACCATTCTTTTGTTCACTATGCAAAAAGATATATGTATGTGGATAATGACAAATTATAGATAACTTTGCAAAGAACAGGGATTCCAGAACATTTCCTTTTGATCCCATGGAACCGAGTCCTAGACTCGGAGGCAGTTGTTCACATAGAACAAAGGAATGCTGTATATTTAGAATCAGGACACGTGCGCGCCAGAGTTTCAACCATTTCGCCACACTTATTCAATCTGTATGTTGAGCAAATAAACCAAGACATTGGGCGGAATAAAGAATGTAGCACTGCAATCAGAGGGTGATTCCTTGAGAACGTTTGCTGTGAGCAGAGGACACGCGTGGTTACTGGAAACAGGACTTACTCACGCAGATCAAAGTCGACAACTTTCAGGATGGACAGCGAATCAACATGGAGAAAACAGAGATCCTCACAATTGGACCTGATCTACTTGTGTTGTCCTGAATGATAAACTGGTAAGAGGTTATAAAGTTTGTCAATTGGTTGCCACTTGACAGCAAATGAATTATTTGGCTGATTTCCCACCTAAATTAACTGAAAGGATAAAGTTGTTTGGGCAACATGTAAACACAACCAGAGAAAAATTTGACCTTTTCTCACCTCCATTATCTATCTGAGTTTGAAACCAAATGCAGATGGAGTGCTGATTATTAAAGTGACAACCCTTGTTGTGATTAAAAAACATGGGCTCTCTTTTGAAAGTAGGGCTATGGCAAAGAGCAAGGAAAGACCGCACCTTTGTGTGGATTTCCCAAGGCTTCTTGACATGAAAACATTTCAGCTGTTTCAAGCAGATACACTGATCTATGACTGACTAGTTAATACTACTGTGACAGGGAATGTTGTTCTGTTAATTAGCCACCAGAGTAGAATTGTCAAAAGGTGAAAATTATAATAAATTACTGCATATCTATGTATGCTTCCACACAACAGCATAAACTTCAGTGTTCTTTTAAAAGTTAATACATGTGCATCAGTATAATAGTTTTAAATTAAATTCATAATACATATTTATTGTTTTGTATATTTTGGCCAACTTGAATATATCTATGACATTCAAAGTTAAATAAGGAAATTTTTGTACCTTATTTTTTAACCAAATTTCAAAACAGACTTAGGTTACCTTGAATCTAAATGCGATATCTAATTAGGTATTAGTGTCTTTATTACCTTCTAGAAAAGAGAATCTGGTGGTTTATATATATAAGCAAATAAACTAAAAGCCAAAACCCACGTTAATTCAGACCAAAATATACAGAGAGAATAAGGTTAATTTTTCCTGTCTTTCACTGACTCTGACTCACTGTCAGTGAGTTGGGACCAACTCGTAGCAACCCTTTCCATAGGGTTGAACTGCCCCAAGAGGGTTTCTGAGACTCAGTCTTGACTGGAGGAGGTACCTAGTCTTTCCCCCTCCAAGCAGCTGGTGGTTTTAAACTGCTTGCCTTACGGTGTACAGCCTAATACGAAGGATATCAGTAAAGCCACCTGAAACAAAATCCTTTTTGTGGGGAGTCTCTTTGGTCTATAAGAATGCAATTTTTTTAATTGCACTAGTCGTGTTTAATAACATCAATTCCTCCAGGGCAGCCCTATGTGTTCATAACATGAATTCTTTGCTCACACTTGAACCATGCAGGAGATGATAAAGCCCACTGCCATTGCTTGGATCCCACGTCACAGCAGAGTGCAATGGCCCCATCAGAATCCCAAAGCTGGAAATCGTATTGGTAGCAGACTGCCTCCTCTTTCTTCCATGCAGTGACTAGTGGCTTGGAACTACTGACCTTTTGGTGATAGTCCATATTTTGGTCATCAGTTCGATGATCTTTGTAAACCCTAGTCAACAACATGTAATACTTTTCTATCCCTAGAACATTGCATTTTAATTTCGGCTTTAAACAACTTAGAATTTGGTGCAGTGTGGACACAGTCTTATTCCTCATCTTTTATGCCTCTTATTTTCCCTACTGAACGGCAATTCCAGTAGCCAGATGCCAAACTGCGAAAAAATTATTCCAGCAGCAGCATATGGTTCTTTGGCAAGCTTATCCAGCATCTGTACAAAAAGCTGATGGTCTCCTCTGGGTATGCAATACTTCTGGCTGCTAAGAGGCTATTTGTGCTCTGTTTTCCTCACAGACACCATTTCTCTTGACAAACCTTTGGTTGTAAGCAAATTCTGCACATTTTTTGTCCATTTGAGAATCAATGATATACATACGTTTGCTTTACAACCAGGCAGTTATCCAAGGAGTCTCACTATATGACCAGAGGCTGAATCTGGCACGGATACAAATTAGTTTTAATATAATAAGCATTTATTTAGCTTCCTTGATAGACAACATGTTGCTACTACCAAAAATATAAAGATGATCCAAATTGTAATAGCTCTTTGTAATGGTTATAAGGGTCAAGAAAAATGTCATTTGAAAGGAAACTGCATACGGCAACAATAACTGAACGCACATACTTGCTCAGCATTCATGCTGTTGCGAATGGTGTGTGTGTGATGTATGGTTACTCAAAAGCAACTTTTTCCTCACTGAAAATGTAGCTTCGGAACAGCTGTTTAGACAGAGCCCCCCAGTTGGTATGTAGTACTGGTATCTCCAGTGTTACTGTAGGGAACAGTTTCGTCAGTCACCATTTTCTCCAAACACAACTGCTCTGCCAGGTTCAAAGATGGTTTGAAAAAATGTACCAACAAACGTATTCCAGAGTGAAAACAGAAGGTTGTGGAACTTCCCACAGCCTCCCTATCATAATGCTCCAAGTCTTGAGGGTTTTCTCCTAAAAAAAAAAAAAGCTAATTTTTTTTAATCTTGCTAAAAAGCGAGGTCACCAAAAAGGTAACAAAAGTAGAAAAAAACATGTTCTCCTCATATGTATTTAATATTCTACATTCTTGTGGCACTTTGCTTTTGAGAACATTTCTAAATGACCACTTAGCAATATAAGTAAAGCAAATTCCATTATAAATATGCATATAATTTCCTCATGAATGGTTTCATGATGCAAGATTACAGAATAAATAATATTATAAAGAATTTAAACTTGATATGAAAAGAGAGTAATTGATAAAGGCTTAAGCATGCCAGGCTCTTAAATGTTGACTATTTAAAAATAGATCACTATTTCTTAAATTATAATCCTTAGGCCTTATTTAAGATAAATATGTTTTTAAATGGAAAATTCATTGGTCAAATAAGCAACTGACTTTTAATAAAAAGTTAACAGATTTCTATACTAAAAGATATAACATAGCTTTCATTATAAGTACATGCATTATTAATTACAAAAAGATAAATACTTACTTGATTTTAGCGACTCTTTCTTTATAAAGCAAATGTCTAACATTTCCAAAGTAAATTGCACTTCCTTCGTTGTCAAGAAACACTCTAAAAGCATGAGACTATGGTGAAATGTCATACTTCATGCAAGCAATACTCACTCTCGCTCACTGCCATCAGGTGATTCTAACTCATAGCAACCCTATCGAATAGAGTCAGTCTGGCCTCTCTTTGGGTATCTAATACTTTTAAGATTTTTCAGGAGCAGGCAGACACATCTTTGCCCCATGCAGGAAATGGAGGGCTCAAACTGCTGATGGGGAAGTTCATACCTGAATGCATAACCCAATATACCACTGGGCCTGCAGCAAGTAAAGTATCGCAATAGGGCTTCAGTATATTAAAGACTTTGTGAATCTCAGAGTAAAACACTTATCTAATTATTTGAAGACAATATACTAATTTGGAAGCAATATATTACTTAAACTTTTGTGTTAGTCTAAATAGACTAGATAAACAAATTTATAGACACTCATGCATGTAGGAAAGATCTTTATATAAAGAGTAATTGTACAATAAGAAAACATCCCAGCTCAGTCCAGATCAAGGCCAGAAGTCAAATATTAGGCCATAGATTCCTCTTTAGACTCACACAACCATGCAATAATGCAGGAAGATCACAGGCCAGTGGGTAGGAAGTCTTGTGGGTCCAGTGGTGGTAGGAGCATCTCAGCACTGGCAGGAGTCTCCACTTGACTCCTACAGCTCCAAGGGCTCTGGTTGTATCAGCCTAGCTCCTTGTGGCTTGTCATCAGGAATGTCTCTCAGGGAGTGAGCATGCATCCCACTTCCAAGGAGCTGTTTATCAACTTAGCACCTCCAAATGAGGTCATCAAGTTGTGACCTGATTGACAGGCTAAACTCCACCCCTTTACTCTTAAGTCTCAAATTGACCACAGATTATGTAACTACCACAGCTCTCTATAGGTAACTACTAAAATAGAGACAAGACCTGATAAACTGTCCCCATTCAAATTACAGCTTAGGAAGCCTATAGGGCTGTACACTGCCCTATACTGTGCACTGTAGTTAGCATAGGACTGCTGTGAGTTGAAATCGGCTCCACTGTGGACAGCTATCCCCAGTATGATGGACTGGACTCATGTGAATAAATTATATGGCCTAGTTTCAAATATACTTCTTTTTTTTCACTTTCTTCAAGTCAATTCAAGTGTGGTGATCTTATACAACAGAGTACACCTGCCCAATAGGTTTCTGAGAGTTAATAGTTACGAGAGTAGAATGCTTCATCTTTCTCCCAAGGAACTGCTGGTGTCAGTACAAAAAATAGTTACAAAAGAAGAGTGGAGATTCCCAACATGCTGAATGTAAACATTGATCACTTAAAGAATTCCAGAGGTGGTAGGGGGGAGGAAGCATCCAGGATCTGGGGGAAAGCTGTATTATTCATTGGTGCTACATCGCACCCTGACTGACTCATCTCCTCCCCTATACCCCTCTGTGAGGGGATCTCCAGTGGCCGACAGATGGGCTTTGGGTCTCCACTCTGTACTTCCCCCTTCATTCACTATGGTATTTTTTTTTTTTTGGATGACGCCTTATACCTGGTCCCTTTGGCACCGCGTGATCGTACAAGCTGGTGTGCTTCTTCTATGTGAGCTTTGTTGCTTCTGAGCTAGGTGGCCGCTTGTTCACCTTCAAGCCTTTAAGACCCCAGACACTATATCTTTTGATAGCCGGGTACCATCAGCTTTCTTCACCACATTTGCTTATGCACCCGTTTGTCCTCGGCGATCTTTCATGGAAGTATGCAGCCAATGATATGATTTTTTGTTCCTTGATGCCTGATAACTGATCCCTTCGGGACCATGTGATCACACAGGCTGGTGTGTTCTTCCATGTGGGCTTTGTTGCTTCTGAGCTAGATGGCTGCTTGTTTATCTTCAAGCCTTTAAGACCCCAGACACTGTCTCTTTTGATAGCTGGGCACCATCAGCTTTCTTCACCACATTTACTTGTTCACCTGCTTGGCTTCAGCAGTTGTGTTGGGAGGGTGAGCATCGTAGAGTGCCAATTTAATAGAAGATAATATTCATGCATTGAGGGAGTGCTTGAGTAGAGGCCCAAGGTCCTTCCGCCACCTTAATACTAAACCTATAAATATAGACACATAGATCTATTTCCCCATCCTCACATATATATATTTGCATGTACATGTCTTTGTCTAGACCTCTATAAATGCCCTTTGACTCCTGGCTCTTTCCTCCATCTCCCTTGACTTTCCTCCTGCCCAAAATAATGATCTATAAATTATCAAGGGCTCATGAGGGAGGGGGGGGCAGGGAGGGAGGGGGAAAAATAGGACCTGATGCAAAGGGCTTAAGTGGAGAGCAAATGCTTTGAAAATGATTAGGGCAAAGAATGTAAAGATGTGCTTTATACAATTGATGTATGTATATGTATGGATTGTGATAAGAGTGTATGAGCTCCTAATGAAATGCTAAAAAAAAAAAAATTCCAAAGGTGAAATCATTCACAACTTTCCCAAAAGCAAAAGCAGGTGTGAAGAGGAGGGTTGACTTACAGTTTTCACTAAATCTTCCAGATTTTAAATTATTTTTGAGTAAAGAGTAATGTTTTTTAAATTTAGTATCTTCTTTCAACCATGTGACTTCTGTCTATAATTGTAAATTCATTGGTACAAGCATAATTCTGTTTTCTGCGTTGTTTTGTTTTTGATTATCCTTTGGGATTAATATATTGGGGTAAAATCATCTTTTCATGGTTTCTGATGCTGCCATAGCAGAAATGCAAACAGGGAATGCCGTTCAAAAACAGGCATTTATTTTCTTGCCATTCTGAAGGCTAGATGTCCAAATTCAAGGTGTCGACTCCAGGGAAATATTTGGTCTCTGCTCCCTTTGCTCTCTGCCATTGACTCATGTCTGACTCACAGTGACCTGCCCCTGTGAGTTTCCAAGATTCTGTTTACTGAGTAAAATTCCTCATTCTTCTGTGGAGCAACTGGTGGTTTCCAACTGCCTACCTTTCAGTTTGCAGTCTTCTGCTTAACCACTAGGGCAACAAACCTGAATGAACATATACAAATTCAGCTTCATTCACATGATAAAAATAACCATTCCTAAATGGGTTTCTATGAGCTAACAGATGTGCTACACGTTGCTTGGAGGAATACAATTCAATCTATACTCATCAACTAAATTAAAACTGGACTATGGAAAATTTGTCTAAAATTTAACTCTTCGAAAAGATATAGACACTGGAAAAACAGTCTTCAAACTCTCACAACAGTTTGAGATAACATTTCAGAGCAGTTGAACTTGAAAGAAGTAACCAACACGTTGTACTTTATTTAGGCATAACAGAGAACACTGAAACTCTCCTTGGGTCCCAGCTTAGAGCAAAGAAGGAAATATTCAAGGATTCTCTGTCTCTTTTACCAGGCTTTAGGGACCAGCAATTCAAGCCCACTGGCTATCCCACTTTGCCCATTTCCTCATTCCTCAGCCCTTTTAATAGCCAATACATAACACATATCCAGCCTGATAATAAGTTTGAAGGGAAGAAATGAGGTCTGCAGATAAATATACACTGTCAGTTTCAATATTGTGTTAATGATCTTGTGAAATGGATAAAATCTTTTGGTTTCAATACTCAACCGCCTTGCTCAAACTATCTGGGTGAACTTAAGCAAGTGTGTTTAACTCACTGAACTTGGGTTCTCTTTTTTTGAGAATGTTTGAGTGTTTTCTAAATGGAAATAAAAATTATTACTAGTAGACTATTTGTAGGCTTAAAATTACCTACCATCAACCCTCAACTGATGAGAACAAATTAGAGAAACACAAACAAAGGTTTTTATAAATACGTCTTCTATTGAAAATGTTAGATTTCTAAAACAGGTACAAAATTTCAAAAAACATGAGAGATCCAAATAGAAAAAAATTTTAAAGGAAATGTGATCATGTAAACTACTGTCCCATGGGGCCCCAACAGTCTAACTAACGTCTGCTAGTAACAATACCAAAAAGACAGAAATAAAACAGACAAAAATATATCAAGATTTCTTTTAAAAAACCCTCAAAAGTAGAAATAAAAACAAAATATCAAAAGGATAATAAAACATTTGGCTGAAAATACCAAAGTCAGTGTTATTAGAATAATGATTATTGTTCTTCTTAATTAACTTGAGTTAATGCTCAATCGTGAGGAGCTCATGGAGGCACAGTATAAACACTCCATACCATTGTCAAGGTTTCAGCCCCTTAACCAGCATAGCAAGCATGTCTTCCCAGGTGTCTCTGAGTTGGGTCTAACTGACAATCTTTCTGCATCTAGACTAATTCTTACCACACAGTACCAGCAAAAATATAAGGTATTATATTTTATTTGTCCTGTATTTTAATATTTTTATCGAAATATCTAAAAAGAAAAAAGTATAATAGGTCAGGAAAACTATCAAGCAATCTTAGCCCATGTTCTTAGTCTTTCAGTGATATCCAATTTGAATTTTACAAACAAATAATAATAATAATTTCAGTTTATCAGGAAAACAATAATTTGGAAAAGCAGACTATATGTGTGCATACCTTTCTGAAATTGATCCTTAAGATAAGCATTATATCTTTTGGTTCTATAGCTTGTCCAAGTTACCCATAGTGAATTGTAACACAGATCCTTGCTTGTAAACCATATAGCCACTGTGTTCTTAAATTTCCTAATAAAAATAATAGTTGATTTCTCTTCAGTTATCTATTTTCATTGTGTCCATATAGTGTAGAGGGGCTTTTCATATTTTCAGTTCAAGGTTGTACATTCTGAATATTCTATTAGACCTAATAATTTCAAAACAAGGATTTATCTACTTATCTACTATTTGGTAGGTAAATTATAAATTCTAATATTAGAGGAGACAGCTGCAAATACCATTAAGACTTGGAAAGTGGAATGTATGAAGCATGAATCTAGGATAAATGGGGTTCATGGAAAAATTAAAGAGAATGCATATTTATATCCTGTGGGCTGAAATTTAGTCTAATTTGTCATTCTGAATCAGAAAAATGAATTGTGTACTCTGCCAGATGATAAAGAGAAATGGTGTTGCATTCATTCTCAAAAAAGAAAAATTTCAAATACAACAGAAGTAATAACATTGTCAGGATTAGGATAATATCTATGTCTAGAAGGTACACCTTTCCCAATTTACCCGTAAAATCCTTAATTTTTTCTATATTGTCATGTTGAAGGATCTTCCCGGTAAACTGTTGAAGGACGCAGGAAACATCAAAAGAAGATGAAAGGAAGGTGCATGAGCATTGTGCCAAAAAGAATTAGTCACTTAACCACTTCAGTAGGCAGCACACGATCAAGAATCAATGATGTTGAAGGAAGAAGTTCAAGTTGCATTGAAGGCATGATGCAAACAGCACTTCAGGAATCAAGCAAATAGCAAAGTAAGTGATTCAACAAACTGACACAGCATTGGAAGCCTGCAGTGATCTATGACTATGACCCACCAACAGCAAGAGATCTGTGTTTGTGCCCATTCCAAAGAAAGACAACCTAACAGAATGCACAACTGTCCGACGATATCATCAATATCAAATAAAATCAAAACTTTGCTGAATTTAATTAAACAACAATTGCTGCAGTCATGCTGCCAGAAATTCCAGCCAGATTTGGAAGAGGAAGGACATGAAATAGGGAAGATTATTGTTGATGTCAAACGGATTTGGGTTGAAAGCTGAGAATACGAGAACGATGTTGACTTGTCTTTTACTGACTATGCAAAATCATACTGTATGTGGCTCGTACCAAATTATGGACAATGTTGCAAAGTGTGGGACCCCCAGCACATATAATTGTTGTCATGTGTATCCTGTACATAGATCAAGATGTAGTTGTTCAAACAGAAAAAGGGAATAATGCGTAGTTTTAAATTAGAAAAACAGCAGGTTAACAAAAACCAGAATGTATCAAGTTGATGCTGACTCATAGTGATCCTACAGGGTACTGTAGAACTGCCCCTGTGAGTTTCCAAGACTATAACGACTTAGATTAAAATTAGAAATCATTTGAGATCAAGGGGACAGCATTTCCCCAAAGATAATGTTCTGACACATGAGGGGAGATAATGGACTACAGGTGGTGGTGTTGCATTCAGGGGGTTGCAGTGAATGAGATGAAGTTAAATATATATGAATTGTGAATGCAGGGAAGGATGCTCTGTCAACCTTCCCTCCATTCCCAATAGAAAGTCTTAAAAATAGTGTGTGTGTGTGTGTGTGTGTGTGTGTGTGTGTGTGTGTGTTTTGAAAGAATAAATGAACTCAGTAAAGGTAAGGGTCAAGCTTGTGTATTTCACCATGCTTAAACTGTGTGCAGAGGAAATAATCTGAGAATGTGAACTATAGGAAGCAGAATGCGACAGAAGTTTCTGAGTAAGATTCCTGAACAGCCGTCCGGATGCAGATAGCACAACTGCTGAAAGCATAGTACTTGATGTACCTGCTGATGACGAGCACGCCTACAGCGTTCAAACAGGCCGAGCTTACTGTTATCCAGTCAATTATGGCTAGTCCTTCAGCACAGGTGGGACTGCTCCTGCGGGGCTCTGAGACTGACTCTGCAGGAGTAACAAGCCTCCTCTTCCTCCGTGGAGGGGCTGATGATTTCAAAGAGCTGACCTTGTGGGAAGCAGCCCAACTCATAACCCCCTTGCTACCCGCGCCCCTCGTTATCGTTTAAATCTCAACATAAGGCCCCCAAAATTCTCACAAGTGGGTGAATGGGCAACTTCGTGATAACAGAAAGAAATCCGAAGTTCTCAAGGTTTCATTTCTCTGGAACGCACAATCAACTCGATGCAAGCAGAGGTGGAGAAATCATGCGGCACTTTGCATTGGACACCTCTGCTCTCAGAGCGCACTACACAGTGGCCACACGCAATGATTTCACTGTAAGCAACAGGATAGTCTGACCCAAGACATGGTGGCATCATATGCATGCAAAATAGTGGCCGTTAAATAAAGGAGACTGAAGAGCAATTGATGCCTTGGGTTTGTGGTGTTGTCTCAGAGTACTTAATACACCCAGAACTGCCAGCAGAATGAACAGATCTGCCGTGAAATGAGGAAAGTTCGGATCTTTTTAAAGGGGTAATGGGAAAACGTAGTCTCGTGCACTTTGGATATGTATCAAGGACGAGTTCCTGGCAGGTCAGTGCGTGGTGAAAGCGAGGAGAAGTAGGAAAGGGGAAGCTTCAGGGGGGTGGATTACCATAGCAGTGGCCACAATGGCATCGCTGGTAGCAGGGCAGTTAGGAAGGCGCAAGACTTGACAGGGTTCTGTTCTCTTGTACAAAGGGTCACTCTATGCTGGAAGCATCTTTTTGGCACCCCCCAAGCCACAAATTTAGGGTCATTCTACTGCAACCTTTAAAGTTATTAAAGCATATTGATGACATTTTTCATTCTTCCTATGCCAAAGACATGAGACTTATTTCATATATATTTTTAATTTGATATGCTTGATTTTGTTTGCTCTGTGTGTTTTAGCTTTGTAAGAAACCCGGTGAGTATTGCACGGAGGACTGATGTCCCCACATGGCAATTTTGCTACAGACAACACTAGTATATCCCTGCCGGAGATGCCTGGCATTCCTTTGCCTTTTAGGCAACAAGAAAACAAGTTGACTGATAGCATTTTTCAATGGTTTTCAGATTTATAAATTTAATTTCATAGTTGTATCTTCTAGTTCAGTATCTGGAACCTCAGGGATGTGTTCGTATGCTTCTGTTGCCTGGCACACTTAATGAGAATTGCCAGAGGAATTGGCAAGACATGCAAATTCTGGGTTCCACTGGCAATTAACTGTACTAGAATCAATCTCACTCTACCCCACCACCCACAGTCCTGACTAGTGAGACCCAGGGATCTGGAGGTTCTTTGGGAAAGTAAAATGTGGTCACTTGTTACCGTATAATTCAGTACTTCATACTCTGCTATGGGCCACACAATGGATCCAAAGGTAATTATTGCTAATATTGCTTTATTAGAAAATTGAGAGTGGGAATAGAAGTCTATGTATAAAGACCCCTAGTGGTAAGGGAGCGATATGAGGATTGCAGAGAACTCCTGGCTTTTAAGGGGTTACATGTGAAACTAGGAGTGACGTCCAAGATCGTGAGCTTTATGTATTCCTCTTCTTTGTCACAATTCCATTTTATAGTTGCACCAATTCTATAGTAAATATATGTACCTGAACTCTTATACTCGAATTGTAATTTTAGGGAGACTAATAGGACTGGGTAACAAAGGGAGGAGGCAGGTCTCATCCCATAGTATTCAGGACTTACTTGAAAGAGGCATCAATCGTTCTAGCGGGCAAGGCTCAATTCCTGATGGCGACTTTAGCTTAAAAGGGAGCTCCACATAGAAGTTATAGCAGGAATATACTTAAGGAAGATGTGTACCAAATTCACTTTTTACTGCTATCTCTACGGAAGAGAAAAGGAGACAGCAAAATGTATATATTGCAGTTACATATTAAACGAAATATAGCTGGAGTATAGAAATCTTCAGAATAACTATTTTGTTAGATTGCTTCATTCGTAAGTATTATATAGTTATCAAAGGAGTATAATTATTACTATTGAATTGAAATATATGACAGAAAACCAATGCGTGTGTTAGGACAGGAATGATCATTTCATTGGATAATCTTATTCACCCTTAAAGTTCCAATGATTTTGTCTTTTAAACCAGATTTTTAGACTTAGAAAAATTTACATGATTTTGTTTATCAGTTATTTGTGTTGCAAGTGCCCTAGGGGTTTTTATTGATCCTGAAGAGAATGTTCAAATAGAAAAAATAATGTTGACACTCTATCTCTACAGAAACCTATCACATGCCTGAGGCAGTTGGGCTATAAAATTACATTCTAAAGTGGCCCAGGATCAAGTTTTCCTCCTTCTAAAAGCCATTTGTAAACTTAATTTAGTTTCTCAGATACTGATTATTTGCAGAAATTTAGAAAATGCTCTTAATCCCAGGCCTATCAAACTTTATTATTTCATAGAACACTTTAAACTTGTAATTTCATGTAGATTTATTTTATAAATGTACATAATGAAAATATTTAAATTACACTACATACTTATACTTTAAATGTGTGTCCGTATACAGGCGTATTATTAAATTGCTACTTCTGTATCATTGGGTTTATGTAGCAATCCTAGGGAGCACTAAAGAACAAGAACACATTGAGATGATATTTATTTAAATAGATATTTATTTAAATAGACTATGAATAAACAAAAACGTAAACTCCATGACATAGAGATGGTTATGAATATTAGCAAACCTCCAGCACAGGTTAGAAGGGCCTGTGGGTGTGTGGACCAAAGCTTTACCAGAGAGAAGACACATCTTCCTTGTGCAGCGGGGCTGAGGGGTTCCCCAACCAGGGCTCCTTCAACCAGGGCTCCTTCATTTATGAACAATTAGTTTTAAATCTTGGGGTAGTGCGTGTTTCTGAAGGAAACAACATGTTATCAGGAAGTCATTATGTGCCCAGAGGTATCCAGCTCATTCCAATTCAAATCCGTAACTCCAATACTAATGACTACATTCTTCAGGCTCCCATCAACTGCATGTCAGTGACGTAGAATGGTGACGCGTGAAGCCGAAAATCACAGGCAAGTGGAGTCAGAGTAGTGGGATCCCGTGAATAGAAACACGGCAGCGTGCTGTCAGATCTCAGGTTCCTGTGAGCCCCCTGTAAGGTGGACGTGGTTCCGGCGGATAAGTGTTGGAGAGCAGAGAGAGCGAGATCACCTCTGTTCATCTTGCTCTTATACAAAAGGCTTATGATATCAAAGAGGTGTCCTCCGACTGCAGCTTAATTGACAGGAGTGTCAGGTTCACATGATCCCTAACTAGCACAAAGATGTTTAAGGAAATTTAGACATGATTCATTGTATGGGAAAGAGAACTTTATTCATCTGAGATTTCTTGATACCAGATTTTATAAAACTATGTAAACAAGAGGTTTCAGATTTATGGTAGGCTGATCGCATAATTTCTATGTCATTTTATTTAAGTACTATTTTATCCAGGCACGTGGAAAACCCAACATATTGTAGACAACCAAAAATTGTCAAATGATGCCACTGCATTTTTGACACACCCATATTTGCATTTTCAATCAAAGCTCTTCAGTGATTTCCCAGCCATCTATTCTACCTGAGTCAGGGAAAAGTACAGTGGAATGTAAATAATATATACTGTATTTAGAAAAACAATGTAAATACTTTATAGACTGTTCAGTAAATAATGTATATACTTAGAAAAACAATATAAATATTTCACGGGCTGTTGGACCATTGTTAGGTTGGATTAAACCTCTGGGTTTACAGAACACTGTGTTTATCAAAACTCAATTTCTTCTGCCCAATAGAATTCTGCAAGGTCTTGGATAAATTGCCATATATAAACTATGTATTCATGAGAAAGTTCCACTGCAGTCACTGAATTAGCTGTAGATTATATTTTGTAGCTGGTGTGCCTTGAAATAGTGTGAGCTTCAAAGTTTGAACTATGTTTTTTTTGGTTACAAAATGTACGGAAAGACTTCCTGTCAAGCCCTTACCAACCTTACCAATCACATTATAAATTCATGTTATATTCTCAATCCATTAGGATTACAGAGTCACATACTTCTAATAATAATGTTTACCATTCTCAACCTTTGATTCCATTATAGAAATTAATTTCCTCCCTTGCTCTGTTCAAAATCGCGCCACTCTTTCTTTATGCCTGTTGCCTAATAATGCTTTTTTTTAAAGAATCTATTTTCTTTCTCCTTTAAACCACAGCTGGTATGTTTTCCGCATGTCTGTCCTTTTAGTACTTCGGCACGGTAGCATATCGTCACAGTCCCGCATTTAACATTCCACATCCATTGTTAGATTCCTCATAAAGTGCCAGTAACTGCTCATATGTTCAAATTAATAGGCATAGTGTGAAGGCCGTACTCAGCTTCACAGAGGAGAACAATGGACTCACGGATCACAGCTGCAACCCCCCAGAGGTCGGATGTGAACATTCCCTCCTCAACTGCTGAGCAGTTCAAGCAGGAGGAGCAGCTGGCGAGCGAACAGACCCACGATGCAGTAGCAGTTTGTTGGATCCACAAAAAAATTGTTGTAGCTGTCAAATGCATATCAAATATGCTCCTACAGCAAATGGTTAGCATTGATCAATCCAAAAGAAACAATATAAAAATGGAGATTTCCTAGTGTATTAAACTGGTATTAATTCATCTTCTAGAAAGCTTCGAGTCCAAAACAGATGTATGCTATTTAAGGTAGAAGGGGAAGGGGGACGGTTTAAAGAATATAATAGCTAATGTGTCTTAGACCATTAAACTATATGGACACAAAATTATAATATGAGACTATACTTTTGGATAAATACCATGTTCTACATTCATGTTAAGTCATAAAGCAAGATTCAAATCAAATATACATGACATTAGTTTATCATAAAGGTGAACCAGGTACTCCCAGTCTAATGTATAAGTATTATAGGATTAAACTCTCTTAGCGAATAAGCTCCTAGTGTTATTGCCAGATAAATAGATTTACAGTAAAATCATAGTGCATTTGTGGTCTTGCAAGTAGCACAGCTACACTTGAACTGGGAGCATTGGATCCGATTTAAGGAATGCCTAAGTATTAGCCCTGAGGAAAATAAAATAAGTGAGAGTTATAAAGTGATCTGAGTAAGGATGGTATCATAAGAAATTTAAAACAATTCATAAAAAAATATCTGTAGAAGACAAATATAAAATTATTATTTTGAATATGCAAAGTTAACATGCATTTTAATAAGTTTCTTGATCACTGAATAGAAATATATCAAATGTGTTTTAGTCCATTCCCTTCATTTAAAAGGTTATATATTTGAGAGAAATGCTAGAGTCTTGTCAACGGTTCCCCAGCCACCAGAGTTAAACGATCCAAGTCAAAGTAATAAGTAACGCTTTCGTGGTAAGGCAACAGAACAGTTAAAACAGGGGACTCCTCTCAACTAAGCAATCTGTGACTTGTGGGCCCACATACGGCAGGGATAGTTTTCCAATTTCTCTAAATGAAAGAGTTGGGTCTGGCATTATTTAAAACTTGCACATCGCTCTGCAATGATGTGATATTTATATGTGTATTAACTCACCTTATTATCAAAATAACCCTCAGAAATAGACAGGCACTAACTCAAATTTCGGTTGAGGGAATGGAGATCAAGATGATAAAGTCAATTCCTGAAACTTTGTTTTTCATGGCAATCGAGTTGGCAGAAGGTACAACAGAATGAATCACCAATTTGGTGATTGCTGTTTGTCTCCACTTTTGTGGGGTTTTGTAGTGTGTTTCAACCTAAGGGACTCCTCTTCCAGTGATATATTGGATGATGTTGGGTTTTGCTCCATACTGTTTCCAATGGCTAATTTCTAAAGTGGGTAGCTAAGCCTTTTTCCTAGTCTATGTTAGTCTGGAATCTCTGCAGTAGTCTGTCTGGTAAGAGTGACCCTGCTGGTGCTTGAAAAGCTCATGGCATAGCTTCTGGCCTCATGGCAACACAGAATTCATGACAGCAACAGAAACTGACAGATGGTGGTATTTCAAATCCATGTCTAGCAAAAGACACATGCTACCTGAGCCTACGGGTGTTTATTTTAACTTTTCAACTGAAGAGACATTCTTAAATTTAATGTTTTTTTTAATTTTGATTTCATTTTATTTATTTTACTTTACAGCTCTTATCACAATCCATACATATATCCATTTTGTCAGACACATCTGTACATATGTTATCATCACCTTTTTCAAAACATTTTCTTTCTACTGGAGCCCTTGGTATCCATTCCTCTTTTTCCCCTCTCCCTCCCCCAAATGTTTAAAAAATAAGCAGGTAGAAGGAGGTAAGGGGAGGAGAAAGAGAAGCAGGAGGACAAAGGTGGAAGAAGAGCAAACTGAACTCGCAAGAGGCACAGTGAAATTTGACTCTGGTATCTTAAGACTACATGATCATAAAAGCTAGAGCTGATCGTTTATAAAATAACTTGCTAGGCTCAGAATAAAATAGAAAAGAAATACAGGAATGTCATTAAACTTTAAAATATGTATTTAAAATCTAGGTATGTTTGCACATTAATTTCCAATAAACTCAATACAATGAAAGCTAGCTTTTATGTAGGTATATTATTAATTATGTAAGGTAACTGAAATTGAAAAAAATAACATTTTTTCACATTTTGTGGAGACGGTCAACTGTTCCAACCAGCCCACAGATATTTCCTTTCATTTCACTTTTTCTCTTTATATTTCCACTCAGATTTATTTTCTTACCACAAACAAGGCAGAGAATAAATAAGATTAGGCAATTGAAGTTAAGGAATACTCTTTTCATAAACAATACTGTCCTGTAAACATGTTCTTTATACTTAAATTCTGACAATGACCGCAGAAATGATCAACACCCTGTTGAGTAGAAAATATAACTGCTAGTACTCTCTATTGAACATATCGTTTTGTCTAACTCCATGTGTGTACAACCCTGGGAAGGTGTGTAGTTATGAAGATATATTACAGGATATCAAACCTGCCCAGCTATATCGTGATCATTTACTCTGTTTGAACAGCATCAATTAAGAGCTGTCTCCAACTCAACCACTGAATTTTGATAATTATCGTCATTCACACTTGAGTGCTATTATTGATTCAGGTATGGCCATATATTTGTCTGTGTCCCTGTGAACCACTCAGTCAATCAGCTGTTGGTCAGCCTCGTTGTTGTTGCGGCTGTTGTTAGGAGCCATGGGGTCAGTTCCGATCCATAGTGACCTGCACAGCAGAGGGAAGCACTGCATGGCCCTACGCTCTCCTTACCACTCATCATTCCCATGCTGGTGCCCATGGCTGGAATCGTGGTGTCAACCCATCTTATAGAAGGCCTTGCTCTTTTTCACTGGCCCTCTTTTCTATCAATCACGACATCCTTCTCTAGCTTAGAGTAAAATGTATTCAGGACCAGACAATATTTCATTCTGCTATACCTGAGGAGCTGACTCTATCACATTTAACAAGATTTATGCATGACATTGGGGGTATTTTTGGTGGTCTCTGCAATGCAACTTGCAACTCAAGTTTTCAAAAAAAATCAAACATAGCACTTTGATGGCTTTTTGTGCTGGTGAGGGAGATTCTCAGAGAGACCATGTCCAGAAGCAGGAAGTGTGGGTCCCTCGTGTCCCACCTCACCATCACTGGTTTATCTGAGTCCATCACTACAGTAGTCAAGCTGTCTCATGGAAGAACTCCTTTTGAGTGTGAACCCTCTACTTTACCTACCTTTGATCCTTCTCCAGGGACTGGTCTCTCCTGATAACATGTTGAAAGTGAGACAAAGTCTTACTTCTAAGAAGCATTCTGGCTGCACGTTTCTCAAAACAGGTTGGTTTGTCCTCATGACAAGCCCTGGCATACCCAAGATTCGTCTCCAAAGTGTAATTTGAACACATTTAGTCTTCTCGGGTCTTTCTACCTCCTTGTCCATCTCTCACAGGCAGAGGAAGTAAATGATAGTGAAGTAGTTTCTTTTAAACACACGCTAACCCTCAGCCCTGTACTCATTAACACTTCTCAACTGTCTTTTGCCAAAGATTTGCACAGTACAGGACTCGTCATTGAATTTCTGTTCTGAGATTTGTATGTTATTTGGATATGTGATTAGAAAGAATGAGTCCCTGAAAAAGAAAGCATGCTTACTAAAATAGAGGGACAGAACAGCAAAGAAAGACTGTTAATAAAATATATTTCTATAATATACACTTGAGAATTTGTTGAAAGGTTGTTTTTAATTTAAGAAATTCAATGATTGGAAAATTATATTCTTTAGGAACTTTTAAATTATTTTATTCATAAATTAATACCTATGGGAAACCAAACAAAAAAGCAAATGATAATTAGAAATGATTGCATCCCTAAATGCACTCTTGTACCATTTGCCAAACTATGTCTTTAAAAAAAATTACTTTGTGTACCAGTGTGTACTTTGTGTGCAGTTGTAAGGTGTTCTGTGTCCTAGGAAGAAATCAAGCATTTTGATTCCCAAAAGACCTTGCTAAAAACTACCATGCTCAGTGATATTTCATAAATGTGCATTTTTAGATATTGAATTAAAAATAGCCCCAGAGCAGCCCACACGATTGATTTATCAAGAGATGGAAGAGCAGCTAGGCCATCAAGGGTGTTATTTGGTACATCCTATTCATGTAATGAAATGTACAGGGAGAAAGCCAAGAATCCAAAAAGTGATGCTAGGGTGTTGTGGCCAAGAGGGAAAAGACTCAGTTCAAACTGCATGTTAATTCCTGCAGAGCAGGCTATTGAAGTGGTAATAAGGTAGAGGCATTGCCTCTGGCCTTCACATTTGTAGCTCTCAGCCTAGATGTTCACAACCCATCAAGGACATTATTCAGCAAGGCAAGCTGCAGCCTCAGTGCCAGGAGCTTCATCTCTAGCTAAACTTTGACAGTTAAAGGGGAGGAACACTAGTTGAGGAAAACTAAATGATCTTCTTTAAGCCCCAATACTTTTGTCTTTTTCAATGTTAGTTTTTAAAAAATCTTTTTAATATGTTTTTCTTCCCAATGTTTGTTGTTCTTACAGGTCTCCAAATCATTTCTGCTATGACTGAAAGGTCTATAGAATATATTTCTATAAATTTGTGGAAGTATCATTTCATCAGTAAATGTTTTGGGAGCAAAAGTAATTGCAACGGAGATTTTTTGGCAATGTTCTATGTCCTAAAATCTAAACAAATTACACGTAAGACTATTTGTGAAGATTATTATAAAGGAGGCTCCAGCGAGCCTTTAATTTCTGAATCGATGTCTTTGTTATGCAAAACTGGACCATGTCGTAATGTCCAGAACTAGGCTTAAATCTTGGTCAAAATATGCTAAGCAAATTTTAATGCATAAAAGTCATTAGATAAAAATTCTCTTAAATTAAACTACCCCAATGTGATTATTCTGTGTGATTAATTGCAAACTAATAGGCTTTAAGAGAAAGGCAAATTCTGACTTGACTGTTGTAAGTGAGTATTCATATGCTCAAGGGAGGAAAACAGAGAGAGAGAGAGAGAGAGAGAGCACAGTACTTCATGTCTTATTTTTCATATGCAGCTTGATGGCAAAATGAATTTTGGAATCCACTTCCGATGGTATGAAAGCATCACATGAAGGTCAACCTTGTATTGCCTCTGAGTTCCCGTTTTGTTAGTAAGAGTCTTAATTGAATTCAGAAGTAACTTTTGTTTAGATTTCTTTTATTGCCTACAGATTCATACTCTAATTTCCTTGAAAAATCATGAGTCAAAAATTGTGTAAGGGTACTTTACAAAAAACCTTGATTAAAGTGGCCTCTCAGGCTTTAGGACCATAAACTCAGGGTACCAAAGACAAGTGGTTTAACATAATGCACAGAGAAAGTGTTCTACAGTCTAAAATGTTGAGTAACAACTAGGAACTTCAAAGTGCTTGAATAGCCATCTAAGGTGAAATTATTGGTCTCTCTACTCTGGAGAAAAGAAGAGTGAAAAAATGGGATAGACGTGGATATAATTAGTCCAATAGAATAATGACCTGATTGGATAATAGTGCATACATTATTCAGACACCAGAAAAGAAGAAGAAAAGAAAGAAGAAGATAGTGCCCAGATATCACTATTAAGTACACTGAAAGCGAACACCTTAGAAAGAGATATAGATGGATAGATAGAAGATAGGTAGATAGATAGATGATAGATAGATAGATAGATGATAGATAGAAAATAATAAATAGATTAGATAGATAGATGATTAGATAGATAGATAGATAGATAAATAGATAGATAGATAGATAGATAGATAGATAGATAGATAGATAGATAGATAGATAGGAAAAGGAGAAGGGAGACCTCCAGAACCTAAAGAGAGTGCCTCAGTGCCCTCTGTTCCTGCTCTTTATCCTCTCTGGCCCCCACTTGAATGGGGTTTCTGCTCTTTATCCTTTCTGGCCCCCACTTGAAGGGGGTTTCTGCTCTTTATCCCTTCCGACCCCCACTTGAAGGGGTCTTTATGAAAGGTATTTGCTCTGCCTAGTGGTCCCATTTAGGTACATGTGTGACTAAGTGTTGCTGGTTTCTATTGTGCGTGCCCAGGTGACCTTAAGCTCCATGCCTAGGTGACATCCATCTGTGCATACCCACCAGTCTAGGTTTCATATGTTTCTGATGTGTGCCTGGTTTCTTTTACCCCCTTTATTTTGGTACAGCCAGTTAATTTTCCCTCAGTGTAGGCATCCCGGGAGACCACCCTATGACCCCTCATCTTCCTGCCTCTCAACAACTCTAGTGAGGTCCACCTAAGTTGGGGTAATCAACCATGGACGATTAAACAGACAGCATTTACCCCCAAAAAATTGTTGAGGGGAATTAGGAAAATAGGAAAAAGGGAAACATAAAGAAAAAGTGGGATCTGTGATATGACAGTAAGGAAATTACAATGAATGAGATTAAAACAAAATATGTATCAATTATTGAATGTAAAGCTGGTCATATGTTCTGTGAAGCTCTATCCAATTCACAATGAGAAATTTTTATTAAAAAAAAAGGAAGAAGCAAAGATTCTCATAACTAGACCAATAAACAGCATCAGGAGCAACAGAGAAAAAACTGAAAATAGCAGGAATTTATTTTCACTGGATCCACTATCAAGTCCAATGATTAATCTTTTGTGCCAACGAGGCACATAAAATAAATGCATAGGGAAGTTAATTGCTGGGTATTAGCAGAAGTATTCATACATCAAACTTTTATTTGCTTGTAAGCAATATCATTGACGTTTCAACTATGTTACCAATTTACTATGTGTGTAATAGAACATTGGAATTCATTAGAAATACCTGGCAAGAAACACCACAGAATGGCTTCCTTCATGAGGTCATAAGGCCAGACTGGAGCTTGCTGCACACAAACGGTCCTCCAAATGTGCAAGGCTGGCAATCCACTGAGCGTGACAAAATGAAGCGAAAACAGATGAGTGACTTCTCCAAGTTCCCTCCAGAGCGAAAGTCCCAAGTTTCATTCTATAGTCTACAAAATATGCAAACTGTAGAAATGAAAAGATTTGTGTATTAAAAAATAAATCAGAGGGAGTGGGAGACCATGGGGAATGGATAAAAGAAAGAAAGATGAAAGAATTGGTAAGAACGAGGAAGTAGAAATAAAGTCAACTATGGCACATTGAATCAAAAGGGAAAATGCTAACTTTCAAATGACAAAGGCCGGTAAGCTTAAAAACAGAACACAAACATATTAACATGCTTGTCAACATACCCAGCATTGCAGAGGCGTTGTGAAAGAGTATATTCCAACAAAGCAGCTAGATCTTTCATAGGTTATCACTTTTAAAAGAGTAATAACAGTATATATAAGAGGACAGTTTTTAAATAAAAAATCCATGATTTGTCCATTCTGTTTTTCCACACATTGCGTAACTCATCCTCCAACATGAACATGAGGGTGAGTAACAAGAATGGTTAATAGGGCTCCATTGGATACATTCGCAAGTTTATTTAAATTCATGTCTTATTTAAAACATATTTCAATCTATCCATGTAATCAATGGGTGACTTTCAGCAAGTTCTCTAGGCCTCCCTGATGTGCTTTCGACGAAATGATCCAATCAAAGCAGTGACTTCAGAGGAGATCTGCTGGGCCAGTTAAATTTTAGATAGGGGTCAACTCAGAAGAATTTGACAACTGTTTTCCGGATACAAAATGGGTAATCTTATTTGATTGTCTTGAAGGACACAAGGCGATCACAGGGACATATTATGATGAAGTCATAATAAGATGGAAAACTGCTTTGGTGAGAAAAAGGCCATGAAGTTTCTGCTGGGGAAATTTGTTTATTATTGTTATTCTTTTTCCATCATGAAAGAGCCACTGATAATTTTATTAAAGGATGGGAAGGATGGTCCTGTGAGGATTTCATTGGGAAACCTTACCCCATCCACTCTCCAGCACTGATCTTGCCCTTTTAAACTTCTCTTTGTTCCCAAAGTGAAAAAGAAAAGATAAAACACCATTTAAAAGCAGCACAAGTTGTGTCTTTGGAGGATGCTAAACCTGTTTTGACTTGGTGTGATTAAAGAGCCCAGAATTCTTCAGGGAAGGGTTAGAGATGGAATTACTGTCTTCAGAAGTCTGCTGACCTAGATGGGGAACATGTAAGAAACAATAACTGCATTTTGATATCTTTGTTTAATAAGGTTTCAATAATTTTTTACTGAATCTCATGGATGTATGTGTGTGTGCATGTATATGTATGCACATGTCTGTGTGTGTGTGTGTGTGTGTGTGTGTGTGATTTTAAAAATCTCCACAGCAGTCACCTCTTATTTATCGCCTCTGTTCAAGTACAAACAAAGCAGACTCACTGCTCTGGAGTTGCTGGTACTCAGAGAGGAACGCTAGGGCAGGATGTACCTGTCCCCATGAGTTTCCGGCACTGTCACTCCATACTGGAGTATACCTTGTCACCTTCTTTGCCTTTAAAGGAATATTTTTTGTTTCAATCCTTACATTTCACAAATGGGCACACCAGGCACAGAAGCACAGGAGGTTGCCCAAGACATCAGAGCTGAGTTGTGGAAGAAATGTGACAAGAATGTTTAGTGGTTAAACCTGCTTCCTCTTTCTATTGCTTGCGTACTCTTTGTGAGCTCAAGCTTTATATTTTCCTAATAAGAAATTTTCTTAATATATGCAAATGTTGACAGACAAATAAGTACCCAACAGAGCCCAGAGTAAAGGGAAATTAAAACCAAAAAGGCAAGTAACATCAAAATTAAATTCTCTCTCTCTCTCTCTCTCTCTCTCTCTCTCTCTCTCTCTCTCTCTCTATCTCTATCTCTATCTCTATCTCTATCTCTATCTCTCCACATATGTGTATGTGTGTATATATACATACATATATATCATTCAAGAAAATAAGAAAAAATGTAGAGCAAATGATAGAAAACCTAAATAGAACAATTATCCTATTTAAAGATTGTGTGAAGATTTAGGCTTTCTTGAATTCTATCAAATTTCATTTTGGCAATCACTCTAGATGAGGCATAAAATAAAACTCTCACTTAACAGCGGTGAAATGATGATAATAATAACCAGCAGGAACATATCATTCAATTTATCTTGAAATAAACTGCATAGAATCCAAAGAAAGGGTCTGCAGTACGTTGACTTTAGGCACAGCATCATTGTTTATGGTGCTTAATAAATACTCCTTCCTGTAATTGATGTCTTAGAGAGTTAAGCTCAACAGGTATTCTCGGGTTTTGAAATCCATATATTTATTATGATAAGGTAAGGAATGCATTTATTTTGTAAAATACGGTCTGTTTCCTTAGTACAATGCAAAACTGATCTTAAAAACCAAGCATCTTGGAATGGAATATTAAATAGTAGCTTGTGATTGTTGTGAGATGTCACAGAGTAGGTGCGGACCAGTAATGACCCTGTGACCCCCTAAGAGTACAACACTGAGGGGCCTGCACCATCTTCAAAATCATCACACTTGAGCCCATTATTGAAACCACTCTCTTGGTCCATCTCCCTGACAGGTTTCTGTGTTTGCTGCTTTCTTTCTTGACAAGAATGATGGCCCTTTCCAGGGAATGTATCTTTTCTGACACTATGGCCAAGTATATGAGAGGAAGTCTTAGCTATTCCCTTCGACGAGCATCCTGCTTGTACTTCCATCGGAAAAGGTTTGTTGTTTTTCTGGCTCTCTAATGCACTTTTAATACTTTTTCCAGGACCACAATTCAAGCATCAATTCTTCCGTGATTTTCTCTTATTTGTTGTCCAATTTTTACATGTAAATGAGGCAATTGTCTATACCATGACTTGGGTTCAGGTGAACCTTGGTATTCAAAATGATTTCGTTGCTTTTCCATACTCATAAGAGGCTTGGTGTATATATCTGCTCAAATAAAATATGCCCTTTCATATGTTGACTGCTGCTTCCATGAATATTGACAACAAGTTCCAAGATAAGTTGAATCCTTAAAAATTCTCATCTATTCTGTTAGGATATTGTCCATTGTCCCAATTATGACGACTTTTTTTGTTTTTGATGTTTTTTGAATTGTACTCCATGCTGAAGTCTGCAGTCCTTCATTTCATCAGCAAGGCCCTTACATAATCTTCACTTTTAGTAAACCAGGTTGTATTGTCTGCATATCGCAGGTCGCTAATTGGTCTTTTTCCAATTCTGATGTCATGTTCTTCTTCATATAGTCTAGTTATCAAATATTTGTTCATCATACAGCTGGAAATGTGTGCCAAAGGTATACAACTTTGACACATATTTGCTTACTTTGAACCACACAACATCCCTTGTTCTCTGAACAATTGCCTCTTGTTCCAAGTATAGGTTCTGCATGATCATGATCCTGCACAAGTTTTCTGGAATTCCACTTCTTTTAAATGATATCTATAGTAGTCTATGTTCCTCATGGTCGAATGCCTTTGTGCTCATGTCGCCCATTAAGAGAAATGTGTAAAGTAGAATTTAATGTACAGTGGTCATTGAAATTTATTTACAGACATTCGTGCTGGCACTGATAGTATTACTTTAAAATTACCAAATATATCTAAGTTTGAACCGTAAAATTTCAAGTTATACGCAGGCTCCCACAAGGTTTGGTTTTGTATTTCCGTTGATGAGCACACTTTTATGTTTTCTCAATGAACTCAATGCTCCATTAAATACCTGCTAATTGGCGGTTTTTATGCTTACCTCATCTAAAAGAAACACACGTATCCTTTCCCTTTTCTGAAAAAGATGTACTGAAGTATAATTTTCATACATAAAATTTATTCTTTCTTGTATTTATTGTGAGGAGGTTTGCTAAATGCATACAGTTTCAAAACCAACAAACATTCAAGATTTGGATCAGGCCCACCAATGCGCAAAAGTTTAATTTGCATTGAATCTTCTGGATTAAGTTCAAATGCTATGTATGTATTAATTTGTTTGATCACTCTATACTTTTTACTCTTGCTTGTACAATAAATAGAACCAGACAATATGCAGTATTTTTATCTATTCTCTTTTATTTAGCATAATGCCTTTTAGATTCATCCATTCTGTTTCATGAGTAACAGTAATATATTTACTTACATTATGAAGTATTATTCCATTTTAGGAATTTATCATATTAATTGACTCATTCACCAATTCACAGCTGACAAACATTAGGTTCTTTTGTATGTTGGCATTGTGATAAATAAATCCATTAAGAATATGTAGGTCTCTGATTTCTGAGCATTGGTGAGCACATATGGTCTTTAATGGGTCAGGATGAATGCGCCATTGGCTCTGCCATGGCAGGAAGGACAAATTTCAGCGGAATGCAGTCACATTCATTGTAAAATAAAATAAAACCAAGGACCTATTTGTCCCATGATGAACCTGCATGTAGACTAAGGAGTGCTTGTTGAAACAAAACAGAGGGACACTGAATGGTTTAGATTCAGGAAAGACATATATCAAGATTGTATCCTTTTACCATTTTTATGCTAAGCAAATAATTGGAGAAATTAGAGCATCAGTATTGAATAGGGGCTTATTAACAACTTGTGATAAACCGATGACAAGCTCTCATTTGCTGAAACAGAGGAGAATTTGAATCACTTGCTGATGAAAATCAGACTATGGTCTTCAGGATAGCTTGTAACTTGATGTAAAGAAAAACAAAATCCTCACAACTGAACCTATACACATGATAAACAGAGAAAGTTCGAAGTTGTCAAGGAATTCTTGTTATTTGTATCCACAAAGAATGTTCATGAGTTGAGGCTAGAAATCAAATCCTGTATTACACTGGGAAAATCTGCTGCTCAAGACCTCTTTAAAAATATAAAGAGCAAGTCTGTTGGGGTTCCTGATACCAAGTAGATGGAAATCCCTCTGTTAACTGGAGAGAAGGGCGTGTTACACTCTATCAGTCCAGGACCCTTTTCTTTCAAGGCCCTGCTCACCCAACAACACATACACCATTTTGGTCTTCGGCATTTGTGTCAGAAAGGCACACACCCTAAAAGTCTACATTCCTATATCTGCAGTCATGGATGAAGCTGTCTAGTGCCCACCCCCTACCCCCATGTCCCCCGCTGCTCTCCCCACTATATCTTCAGGCTGTCCTCTTTAGGGCTGCCAGTTAGGGAGAGCACTTCATGTGTCAAGCTGCGGCCAGCCCTGCTGTCACCTCTAGGAATGAGCTGCACTGAGCAGGAACACATCGCCCTCAAAGATTTGGCACACCCAAATGAAGTCTACTCTTGTTTCCCTTTCTGTGGAAAGCCCTCCTCTTGGATGGGCTCGTGCCCTTATGACACATTGTCATCTTTTTCTACCCCCGACTCTCTGTGGGGTTTAAAGGCATATGAGAGGGGGGCAGGGGCCTGTCTTTCATCACAGGTGCTTTCTTCTCCGATAGCTATTTATTTTTCCTTTTTTTGGTTTTGTTTCTTTTCTGTGATTATCTATACAAGATAGACTATCCTATGGAGACAGTGACAGGACTAATGGCTCCTGGGGAAGGGACCAAAAAGGGGAGGGAAGTAGGGAAGCCACAGTGACAGGCACAGGGGAATAGTAAGGTTTCCAAAATGGATTGCAAGGAGGATATAGTTTTCCTGATCATGTCTGATCAATAAAGTTGTAGCTTAGAGGAATGACTGAAAGGTGAATGATGGGTAAACATGATAGAGTGGCAGAAAGACAGAAAAAAGAAAGAGGAAAGAAAGAAATATATTTATAAATTTATATGTATAATTATAAATATATAATTATTTAAATATAGGTATATTTGTTTTTATATAAATGCAAATGCAAGAAGGAAGCAGATGGATTTTCCACTTCTACTTAAATCTTACCTCAGTATAAGAATGATTTCTTCCAAAAATGTGGCATTGTATGATATTTCACAAACACGATCACTGAAGACAAGATGGGTGCATGAACAAATGTTGTGAAGAAAGCTGATACTTCACAGCAATTAAAAGATATAGTTTCTGGAATCATAAAGGCTTATAGTCAAACAAGCAGCCATCTAATAGGGAAGCAACAAAGCCCACATGGAAAAAGCATACCAGGTAGTATCGATGGGAAAGGTTATCAGAAGTTCAAAATGAAATACCGTATATATTCGAATATAAACTGACCTGAATATAAGTTGAGGTGCCTAATTATTACCTGTGAAACCAGAAAAACTGATTGACTCGAGTATAAGCCTAGGGTGGAAAATGCAGAAGCTATTGGTGAGTTTCAATAATCAAAATAAAAGAAAAGAAAATTACTAAAATTAAGATATCAGTGTGGTAATGTATTTAAATATCTATTTTAAATAAAAAGCATAAATGAAAGGACAAGTCATTTAACATTAGTAAATCAGCACAGTAAATGGAAAAATAGGTTCAACAAAAAACAATAAGGTTTCAACAATGATACCCTAAGTGTACTATTCCCTGAGTTCAATCAGCAAGCAAGCTGAAATGCAGAGTTAAAATCCTTCAAAAACTGGATTCCTCAGCATCATCCATATCCCAGTGCAGAGATCCAGCTGGTGTGAGGTCATCATAGATGCTGCCCTCACTGAGATTGCCATCATCACCATCACTGCTGTAATTTTCATACAAAGCACAGTCTTCACTACCGTCCATAGCATTACTAATACTATGTTTCTGGAAGGCACATCACACCATGTCTTCTGGAATGTCTTCCCATGCATCTAGAACCCACTTTGCTATTAACTCTATGTCAGGCTTCATGAGATTTCCTCCTTTTGTTAGTCTGGCTTGATCAGATGACATCCATTCATGCCACATCATTCGCACGAGGTATTTAAAAGGATTATTCAAAGATACATCCAGAGGCTGCAGTATAGAAGTAAGCCCACCTGGATTAACAGCTAAAGTAACTTTGCTAGATTTTGCCAAATTTTTGTATGTCATCTGATAGGTGGTCTCTGAACATATCTCAAACAAGTAATGACTTTTTCTTTAAGGCTGCTCCTGGTCTTGGGTTCCAAATTTCTACCAGCCATTTTTTGGTTCTGTCTTCATCCATCTAGCCTTTAACATATGCATGCACAGTAATTCATGGTGGGATATTTATCTTTTTAGGCAGGGTTTTTCTTTTAAAAATAATGACAGGACGCAGCTTAATTCCATTAGCCAAACATGATAGAACTAATGTAAAGTGTTTGTTTTTCATTTCCTGAGGTTTTGAGAAAAATGTTTTTTTCTCCTAAACTTGCCACAGTTCTGTTGCTTGGAAGATCAAAAGTCATGGCAGTTTCATCCATATTCCCAATATCTGCCAGGTCATAATAATAAATCCTTCTTTCTTTTATAATAAATGACTGGAAAAGTGACATAATTTTTTCCTCAAGGTCTTGTGGCGATTTCTGGGAAATCTTTGTTCTTTGTCTCAAACATAGTAGGCCAAACCTATTCATGAAGTGATACACCATCCTGCTGACTCAGCAACTTTTTCTATGCCTGGTGCTTTATATTTGTCATCATTAGCCATTTGTAGAGCACCTATGTGGATTCCCATGCGTGTTATGCAGTAACCATTTTGAAAACACTCCATAACCACTTTTTTGCAATTCACTCTCTAGAGCCCCATAAAAAGACATTAAACCACGACGAGCTTTTTTAGCTTTTGGAGTCTGTTCCCAGTCAGCCTTCATTTTCCGCCACTCCCTCACTTGTTTTTTGTCAACACAGAATTCCCTACTTGCAATACTGCTATTGTTCTCTTCTGCTCTTGACACAACCTTCATTTTGAAACCAGCCTCATATGACTGGCGTTTTTGTTTTGGTCCAAGAGTATTCATTTCTAATAGGGTAAAAAAACAAGACTTTGAAAAATAACTTTCATGATAATTCCCCCCCCCACCCCCTGTGACATGCAGCCCAGAGGAGGGGAGGGAGTCTGTGAGGGTGGGGGATGCAGGATGTGAATTAACACAGGGAAAGAGTGGAGAGACGGAGTGCAGCCACAGACACATCCTACCAGTTCAGCTGCCCCGTAAGTGAATCACTAAGGGTGCTTCTGTGAATTGGAAGGCTCTGATTGGTTAGATGTGAGTAAACAAACATTCAAAGCCCTGCAGTGTCAGTGGAGTTTGAATGAAGAGCAGAGAAACAGCAATCACCCGTGAGATAAAGGGCGCTCATCCCGTTACCTCGGGGGTCCCAGTGAGATGTTACACCTTGCTGGGGTACCACTGACCCCTGTATAAGCTGAACCCAGGTTTTTAGCACATTTTTTGTGCTGAAAAACTTGGCTTATACACGAGTATATACGGTAACGAAGGGGTGGAGATGTAGTGGAGACCCAAAACACACCTGCAAATTAATTGGACAGTACTTTTCAGAAGGGCTACAAAGAGGGATGATAAATCCAGGGTGTGGTATAGCACTGATGAAGCACATAACTATATCCTCTTGTTCTTTAATATTTCCCCTTTACTATTTGGGCTTTATTTGTTTTACCTCATTAATCACGTTAGACTTGCATATTTTCATTTGTATAATTAAGGTAATTTAATGAAAGTCATGTATCAAAGCCTTCAGATAACCCTTCAGAAACAGTAACAGGAGTAATGGTTCCCTGACGGGGTAAGAGGGAGCCGCTGATAGCACTGGTGACTGCATAATCCACCTTGACGGGAACAAACAACAGAATTGTATGTGAATGGGTGTACTGTATGGTGGAATATGTGGCAAAAAAATAAATATAAATAAGGGTTTCTGGCGGGGGTAAGGGGATAAAGAGGAGATGATATCAAGTTCAGGGAGAAATAAAAGGCTTTGATACTAACTGTGGTGCGATTGTATAATACTGCTCGATGTGATTGAACTATGCAATGTTATGATATCTGTAAGAACTCTCAGTAAAATTATTTTTTTAAATGTACTCCAAATAAAATTATTTTTAAAAATGTAAGGAGCAACAATGTTACTTAGCGTCTGAGGCGTCATTTCTGAGGTCAAGGTATTTTCACTAGCTTTCTGTCCATGTGAAGGCTGGACAAGATATCAGGAAGCCCCCTGGAGAATGGATGCTTCAGAAGAACTCTGAACGTCCTGTGGACTGCCCCAAGAATAAGCATGTCTCTGTCTTGGAAGACGTAGAGCCAGAATGTACCTTAGAAGTGCTAGAGTAAAACTTCTTCTCAAGTGCTTTGGACACGTTATCCAGAGAGATTAGTCTCGGGAAAAGGATATCATGCTTAGTAAAGCGGAGGGGCAGTGAAAGAGAGCAATATTCTCTGCAAGATGGATTGACACCATGCCTGCAAGAATGGGCTTAAACATAAAAAGAATTGTGGGGATGACACAGGAGCAAGCAATGTTTTGTTCGGTTGGGTGGCTATGAGGTGGAGCCGACTTGATGCTACCTCACAGCAATGACAAAGATTTTCACAGAGATTGCTTTGTGCCAAGAATCATTCTAAGTACTGTACTCATTTTTAACTTTTCTTCTTTTCCATTTTTAACAATAAATTCATATAACATTTTAGGGAACTAATGACCAGATAGGATGATAAAATAGGATCATGTTTACATAGGTTGTTACTCCTGGAGTTGACATATAAAAGGAAGTACTCATAGAATTATGCTGATAAATATTATTGTCAGATTAAATAAATGAGTGGAATGGTTAACAATCGATATAATACATACATACATACATGCTGTAAGTGTGACTCATACTCGTGGCAATTTAGAATACAATGGAATGAAATATCATCCTAATAACTGTGGCGTGTTTGAGTACATGGGTGAGCTGATTGAACCAATTCATGTTATTACACGACTCTCCTTCCTCGTGGTCCTTCACTCCACCAAATGTGATGTCTTCCTCCAGGGATTCATCAATCTCGATGACTTATACGAAACAAGTGAGTCAGATAACATTCCGCTTTATCTGTAAGTTACCTAAAGTCTGTGTTTTTGGAAATAAATTGCCAGATCTTCCTCTTAGTTCATTTGAACATGAGTGGTCCTACCAGTATTTGCAATCCCGGAGGAGTCACTCTCAACATCAGTTTCATGTAAGGCCTTACAGTCGGAAGATGACAGGAATCAGAGCACCAGTGAGATCAGATAATAGACACTTTATCATATTGCCTTTGATATCTTCAAGCTAGCTCTATTATATTTCTCAGGCAATTCAACTTGCACTTATCAAAGTTATTATTTTTTAGGAATATTGAGAAAAAGCTTTTACTTTTTTTGGTTTTTTTAAAACATACTCCTATATTATACTGATGATGTATCCTTTTAGACATGTGCACTAAAAAGTGAACTCTGTATAATATAAAGTTGACAAAGCATTACCACTATAAAAACGATTACATTGTCTAATTTTCAAATTTTCTACTTTTTATTTTACCTGAAAAATAGAGTTTGGATAATAGTTTTGGGCTCGGGTTATGCTAGTAAATGGATTGTTAACATTAAAATTTGAAATAAGATTATTAAATTTTAATTAGGCATAAAAAGTTAGTTAGCAATTAGAAGAAAAACTGTTTTTTAGATAACTGAGAGTTTTTCATATGATGTGATTGATATTAACAAATATCTTATGCATAATATATATTATCACACCATCAAAAATTCCAAAACAGAATGGTAGATGCTTTTAGTTCATGGATAAAACTATTTTTAAAATTTCCTTATAATATTATAATCCATATTTTTTCTACTATTCAGACACATAAACTTTGGATGGAGAAAAACAAGTAAAAAGATTGGCATATCAAAGATTTTAAGGAAATCTGAGGATTCTGGGTACTTCATCTTCTGGTTGTATTACTGAGTAGTAATATAAGACAGTTTGTTGAAGTTCAACAATATTGCTACGAACACATATAAGCACCAGGCCATCTAATAGAAATCATGTCCTTTTGAAGGACAGGCAAGTCTCTTTCATTCCTGGACCTCTAGATTCACATTATAGCCCTTTGATTTTTTTTTAAATAGGAGCATTTTCCAATTTTCTATAACATGAATTCTCCTGTTTGTCTGCTAGATGCTGACATTTTTGTTCATTCCAAGGTTATATACACCTCAGTGGTGTCAAACGAAGGTGAAATTGGCATGTTATGCTAAAAGAAGAGATTGTACTAATGAACAATGAAGTTGGAGAGGTGGTAAGATGAGAAACACTCTATCAGAATTTTGAGTTTCTTTCTTTATAAAGGATTTGAGGAACATAAGGCTGTCCTGAGATTTGTCCAAAACCTGAATTAACCAAAGAAGGTGAATATTAAAATAATACAGCTAGGTCTCTGTGCCTGTACTCAGAGCGGTGTTAGAAGAATCAGTGAATATTTCAAACATTCATTTAGCAATCACAGTACATGGCAAGTCCAACCATATATATGTTAAACATGCATATGTTAAATATGCCTGTGGCTTATTAACTTTGTTTAATATATCCTTACCTTTCTCCACCAAAACTTAGAATCCCAATAGAAATATCACCTTCTGTTTCTAGCAATCAATAACAGGTTTTGAGTATACTATAGTAATAAACTTGGAAAGAACATCGTCAGACTGGCTAATTCAGTGAGGCAATTTTACTTGCAGATGAGCTAGATTCGATTTGTTACCTGCCAACTGTGGCAGCTCAATACCGGGCTCGTTATTTGAGGATCAAGGGAAAATGGGGCTCAATGAGTCTATCTGTCAACATGTCTTCCGAATGCAACATCATCAGCCTCTCCTGGCTTCCACCTTCTCATCCCAAGTCCATGCACACATCGCTTTTCCATCTGCTAGCTCGGCGGGTTGATGTTACAAAAAACAATTCCACCCCCTGTATTGATTTGCACGCTGTTTCTCTAGACATCAATCTCATTAAAATTTCTCCTTCTGACTTTTTATCTTCAGTTGGGGCATTACTTTTTTAAATTTGTTATTTTTAATTTGTTATTTTAGCACGTAGCTAAATCACTCGATGATGTGTATGACTACGCTAAAGACAGCCAGTTTTTGAGTGACAGATATTTATCTATATATAAAACAATTGTGGGATTTTGTTTTTATTCCATAACTCCAGGTAACTTTTCATACATAAATTCCAACTCTACAGAGAGAATAGAGAACAGAATAGATCTATAGTAGAGATTAAATTCTGGCCTGAGAAAAATGGGAGGTACTAGCATAATTAGGTCTGTCATTTTTTTCACTATACACAATGCTTTACAATGATATTATTGCATAAGCACCCACTGACATGAGAATTCTCTAGCACCTGGACTCAAAGCTGTCAGAGAGGGGTAGTAATGACAGTTCCATGATTATTCCCTTTGTGGTCAATTTCAATCCGTTTCTTGATGTGACTTTAATGATGTTTCTCGTGCTCCTTTCTTCTTATTTTTTTAACACTATACCAATAGCAGTTCCCTTCAGCCACCATGAGGTTTTCATTAGGATGGTTACAATGGAAGATGACTCTCGGTGGAAATGTATGAGACACTCTTGTTATCCATGCACCATTGTGGGTATACTCTAATTGCTCCACGCTGTCAAGTGAATGAGTATTTAAGGAGATTTTATTCCCTCAACCTCCACATTCATTGCAATTCTGTATGCTAAAGATCCTTATGGCATGATAGTGATATAAGTGGTGGCAATGCATACGTGCCAAGATCTCACAGAATTTAAGCACTGTTCAAGTGTTTAGATGCATTTTAATTTGTAAATACTTTGTTTCTAAGGTAAACTGATGGGTGTTAAGTTATAGTTTGGGGCAGACTTTCCAGTGAAACTTTCCTGAACACATCTTAAAAGGGAACTGGATTCTTTCTTTCATTTGCAAACCATGCTTTCCTGTTAAGGGTAGATGCCTATGAATGATGCTCAGCTATCACAGCTTCATGCTTTTATGAGAAAGGTGTCAAGTTCACTGAACCCATCAAGACAAGGATTTAGGTCATTAGCTCAGCCATGGATTCAAAAGCATTTCTAAAAGTGGGTCAATTTATCAAAGGGACAAACATGGCGTGACAGACCTGTTCCTAAAACTGCTGCACAATTACAACTCACATCAAAATGAATCAATGCAGTTCATTATGCAATCTGTTGTTTAGGGCCACGAAGCAAGGTTGAAAGTGAAAGGTGTGCTTGTCTCTATCTGGGAATGATGAAAAGGTTAGGATGATAAGATGCTGACATTATCAAAGAGGTGCAAATATGTGGCGTACTCTGTTGGCATTTTAAAAGTTTCTTTTTCAGCAGAGAACGTCTATCACTATAGCAATGCATTTTCCAAAGACTGTATTAATTGAATGCAAATGGCTGCAAGGGAAACAGAACCTTTTAGTTTTGGAGAACTAGAGCTTAAACCTGATGCATTATAGACTATGATATGGAAGCCATATTGTCAGTGGAAGATACGGAATATGATATACAATCTCTCAAGGAAAGGTCATTTGAGTTGGCATCATTGCAACTGTTTTGAAGCTAGTATAAAACTGTCTGTACTAAATAAAGTTAAGCAGTGATCTAAAATACAAGCTTTAGAACATACAGATGCAACAAAATAAGAAATCCAAAAAACTGGGGCAAAGTGCTTACCTCCATTTAATAAATGAACAATTTTGAAGAGAATCGGTGGTTCATATATATAGTTCTATGCCTAGCTGCTACTAACTTAATAACAACATTTTTTAATTCACCTACCAACTTTAGATAAGTTTACACCCTTCGGATTGGTACAGTCTATTGCTCTGTGAACAGTTGAGGTGAGAACAACATTAGTAAACCCTGAGTTTTGTGGATACTTGAGGAGATACTGATCAGGATATTTCTGGAGTGATATTTTACCCATTTCAGTACCTCAGCAGAGAGAGAAAGCAGAACTACTGTAAAGAAGCACAGTGGAGTAATAGGTTTGGGTTCTAGATGTTTCAGGAAACAAGACCTAATATTATTATATAAGGAAATTTTTTGATACATGCTCACGTAGAAAGTCTGCCCAGTTCCATACCGAAAGCTGTGGAGCACATCCTGCACCATTAACTAGTGGCCACCAGGTGTGCAGTCATTAAGTAGGGATCAGTATATCCCTGTGGAAAATAAGAGTCCTGTCCAGTTTGCTATGTATATGCCAGTATACTGTTTGTGTGGCTAAGTATTCTATGTCGATGTCCTGTTTGGAAGACAAGGGCAGTTGACCATTTGTTGACCTTTGGGATCGTAGAATGCTGCCCATTCAGCAAGTCAGTACTTGATATAAAAGTTGGTGACTCATTTAAATGAACTCTTTATAAGCCATGGATTGACCTCGATGTTTAAAACTGGAACTAAAAATGGCAAGTGTGGTGAAATCCCACACAAGGCCATTGTGAATTTGTTTTAAAACATTTTTTCTATTTTCTGTGCCCACACTTCCAACTTGAAAGATATTGTCTCTGTGCGGTTTCTAGTAAAAATCCTAACTGCAATAGTAGAGGATGAAGAGATAGAGACGAGAAAACGTTTTGATGATATGAAAATTCAGTAATGATATGCCTCCCTTGCCTTTTCTTCATTTTTATGTAATCCATATTAATTTCTATGAAAATGCGGGCATTCAAGTGTGCTTGAGGCGGTATCTAGAAGTTTAGGGCAAGCTCAGGCAGTTTAGGGCATGTCTATGCTCTGTCTGGAGAGGCTGAAAATGGAGGGGGTGAGAGGTAAACTGGAATGCTCCAGAGAAGGTAGACAAGTATCACTGAAATGAAGGGGAGCATAGACTTATAATTTAATGAAAGTTAAACTTCAGGAGATTAAATACATAGGGAAGAGGTAATGTGAGTGAAAAAGTGTTAGCTATGTGTCAACCACTGCATGTAGTATTCTTAAAAACCATTTTATTGGGGCTCATAAAACTCTTATCACAATCCCTACATCAATCCATTGTGTAAAGGTCATTTATTTGTACATTCGTTGCCCTCATCATTCTCAAAACATTTGCTCTCCACGTAAGCCCCTGGCATCAGCTCCTCATTTACCCCCTCCCCTCACTCCCTGCCTACTCCCTCATGAACCCTGGATAATTTATAAAGTATTAGTTTGTCATATCTTACACTGTCCTACGTCTTCCCTTACCCACTCGCTTGTAGTATTTTAAGTGTGTTATACTGATGTTGTTATTGTGAGGTGCTGCCAAGTCACTTCCCACTCAAAGTGACAGTTTGCACACGGAATGAAATATCGCCGAGTCCTGCACTCACCACTCTCACGTTCGTCCTTTCCTTTGGAGCGTCCAGGAGCCGTAGTGCCAATCGCCCTTCCTGATGGTCTTCCTCGTTCTTACTGACCTTCCACTTGACTGAGCATGAGACCCTTTCTCTCCAGATAACATGTCCAGAGGAAGTGAGACTTTGGTTCTCTCTAAGCCTCACAACAACTCTAAGAGACATGGAAGCACATGTGACTGCTATAAAGTGGGAGAGGAGCTTCAGCTGTTGGCTGCCTAGACTCTCAATCCCTGCACTACAGTCCCTTCCAATGAGCTGAGCCTGGACAGGGCATGAGAGAATAAATCAGAAAGTTACTGCCTCTTCCATAAGAATCTGTGGTGAGATATAAAAAGATGTCTTAAAGCTAAGGTGCAATAATAAAATATTGATCGCTAAATTATTAAATTAAATAAAATAATTATGGACTCAGTAATGAGAAGAAATTGAAATTAGTCAATGCAAGGAACCCAGCTAGAAAATAATTTAACTAATCACATGAAAATTAATGAGTGGTTTATTCTACACAGTGGCAGTGGGAATATTTAGAGGGGATATTTTCAATAACTAAATGTATGTATAATCAAAGTTATTTTACTATCCAGGTCAGTCCTATTTTTGTTAGCTGTCATTCATTGTTTATATAAAATGTCAAAGGTTTCAAGATGTTATACTTTTAGCAAAAAAATAGAAAAGGGTATTTCTACTTGAACTTGAAGCAGAGTTTGAGAGAGAGAGAGAAAGAGAGAGAGAGAGAGAGTCCAGACAGTCTAGATCTTGACCATCTCATTCCCAGCATGATTTTCTTGCTCGAGCATAAGTCAATCCTCTCACTCAACCCCTCTCTGGTGAACATCTCTTCAGTCATCACAGTGGGATGCTCTACCTTATAGTCAGTTCTCCTGACCCCTAGGACCCCCTTTCTAACCTTGAGAGGGAAATTAAAAAGGAAAAAAAAAGCTCATAGAAAACAAAACTCAATTCCAGTCTCCACAAAGTATTATTGAAGATAGAAAAAATGAGGAAAAGAGGCTTTTGGCACTCCCATCGCATTTCCAAATATTACTTTTCAGTATTCTTAATAATATTCTTGGATGATAAAAACACTAAGCTCCCATAAAAGGGGAGTAAAAAAAAAGCCTCCTGAGTTTCATTATAAAATTTTATCAATTGTACCCAAACCCACAATAAACAGAATCTAAAATGCTATCTACCTTAGATATATACCAGTGTGGACTTCCTCACACAAAGTTTCTAATAATTTCACTTCCCTATGTTTAATATGCAAATAATCATGGAATGCTGTAGGCCATATCTTATGGATTTCTAGGAGAAATCTGCTAAGCAAAATTCAATTTGAAAAGTTACAAAACTCTTCATTTTTTCCAGTTCACATTCATATCAATTCACACTTCTCTTAAGGTATCTGACTGATTATACTGGTTGTCAATGTTGGTGGGTGGTTGGGTGGGTAGGTGGGGGGGCTTGAGTGGGGAATCTTGACAATGTGCACAATTTTTTAAAAGAAAAATATAAGTAAAATAACAAGAAAAAGAAAATTATTGGTAGAATAGCAAGATGGAAAAGAAATAATGTTAGAATGCATTAGGCTTTTAAAATGATATATATTTTAGTTACCTTTTATACTAATAACCCCTGCATTATAGTACCCAATTTTTAGGTGCTATATTTATTAGCAACCAGAACATATACAGAAGTATTTATTATAACACTCACAGGGTACAGGTGTAATAATCATTCAGTAAAAATATATTGAGATGTGGATAAACATTGTACTGCATTAGCAGATAGTTCCATACAGTGGGGACACTTTCACAATGTTAGATTTCTTTTGTCAATGTGGACTAGTATTCCACTTATATAGACCCAGTTTGGGTTCTTGTAGTACCTTTCCGTTGTGTTCTCTGTATGAGACCTTTGATTCTCCAGGTAAGTTTATTCCTCGGTATTTCATTCTTTGTGTAATGAATGAAAATGGTATCATAACAAATGAACATGGAGCTCGTTTCTTTGTCAGAGCTCTTTCCATTAGTACACAGGAACCTGACTGATTTTTGTATGTTGATTTTATATCCTGCCAGCTTTGGATTATTTCTAAACTCTTTGGAGTTTCTAAATATATCATCCTATCATCTGCAAACAGAGTTTCACTTCTTCTATCCACAATTTGGATTCCTTTGATTTAGTGACTTTATATGAAGGTATAAGAGACCCAGGACAGGAAAAGAACTTCTTAAGAAGAAACTCAAAATAGGAGACTTCTCACTTCTTGGGCTCAGTGACACAGCAGCCACCGCACTCAAACCAGCCTGAGGATTGCTACAGTGGTCGGTGCATAGAATCAATGGCACAGAATACTCAATGTCAAGAAAGCACACACACGTGCACACAAACACACACAGCTGGACCAGTAAATAACCACATGGTAGAAGGAGAGATGGTCAAAGTTTTCAAGCATTTCATCTTGCTAGGATCCATGATCAGGGTTCATGGAAGCAGCAAGCAAGAGTTCAAATGCCAATTAATTACAAACTGCTTCTTCAAATGTTGAAAAGCATGAGTGTAAATTTGAGGACTAACTATGTCCAACCCAAGCTTTGATGTTTTCCATTGTATCATATGCATGTGTCATGGGATTTGAATAAGGAAGACAGAAGGATAATCGATATGCTTAAACTGTGATGCTGGCAATCATCTTAAAGTACAATGGACTGCCCAAAGGCAAAATAAATCTATCTCTGGAGAAGTGAGACCAGAGTGCTCCTCAACGGCAAGGATAAGGTGACTCGGTTTCACATACTTTGGACATTTAAAAGAGTGACTAGTCTCTGGAGAAGGACATTGGGCTTGGTAAAGTGGAATAGCACTGGGGAAAAAAAGGAGGGCCCCCAAGTAGAAGGGTTGACCCAGTGACTGCAACAATGGGTGCAAACTTCAGAACAATGATGAGGATGGTGCAGGATCAGGCAGTGCCTCGATATGTCATACATGGCATAGCCATAAATCAGAACCCAACTCAGTGGCAGCTAACAGCAATCTGATCTTTGGCAAAAATAACCCACAAAAAAAAAGAAGAAAGAAAGAAAAGAAAACACTAATTAGCAATGAGAAGCTCTTCAATAAATGGTGCAGGAAAAATTGGATTTCCATCTCCAGGAGAATGAAACAGGACTCAGGATGTATTCCATATTTTTTTAAAAAATATATATATTGCAAGGGAAGGAAGGTTCTCAAAAGTTTAACCTGTAGGGGAAGGGACTGTGCATTTATTGAGCAAAACAAAACTATTCAACAGTTAGCAGCAAATTCCACGGGTTGTTTGAATTAATATCTGTCAATATAGGCTGGAATTCTTGCTGTTGTCAATTGCCATCCATTTGATTCCTACTCATGGGGAATTCATGTATACAGGAATATATGGTGTCTTATGTCATTGTTCTACTACCATGTCCCAGGATGTTGTCGTAGCTCTTGTGGCAATCCATTATCAGAAGGATTTTTTTTTTTCATTTTCATTGACCCTCTGCTTCCCCAACTAATGTCCTGTTTTTGTTTTTTTTTGTGACTGACACATTCCTGATGATATATTCCAAGCAAGCAATTAAATTTATCCATTTAGTGAATATTCTGATTGCATCTCTTCTAGGATTTGCTTTATTTATTCTTATGACAGTAGATATTCAATCATCTTTATCGACACTACAATTTGAATGCATCAATGTTCCTTGTGTTCTCCCCTTTCATTGTGTAGTTTTGAATTATATGGAGAAATGGAAAAGGCCATAGCGTGGGTTGGGTGCATATTAGTCATCAAAGTGATATCTTTGCTTTTGATTTTTTTTTCAAGGAGTCTTTAGCAGTATATTTGCCTAATTCAATGTCGTTTGATTTCTTGACAGCAGTTTCCTTGCCATTTATGGTGATTGCAAACAGAAGGAAATCATCAAAGACTTCAATATTTTTTATCTTCAGTTGTTATATGTACATAGTGTTTTTCCTGGCTAATTTTGGGAGATAGATCACCAGGTCCTTCTACCTAGACTGAAGGGAACAGAAGGCATATTAGAAAGATGAAGGGTTCTAAAAGTGCTAAAACATTCAAGCTCAGCCAAGGAAAGATGTGTATCTGACTTTTAATAAGTTTATCTTTTTTGAACACTTAAATTATTTCAATAGATATAATTTAACTTCTTTGATAATATAGCCTACGGGAGTTATGTTTATTTAAAAATAAACAATTAGCTCTCATAAAGTGAAAGATGTCCACCTGATGAAATCCTTCCCTGGGTCGATACAATGTGTCCCATTGCATTCTATTTGAAAAGAAAAAGTGAAACTTTCAATTAACAAGGATTACTTTCAAATTAAAAAAACATTTTATTCTAGATTAAAATTTCAAATAGTTTATTTGCTTATGGGACACATGTATGTGACATATCTATATGTTTGTAACAATTAGTATTCAGGAATAGTTCAATCCAAGTTAAAATGAGTTAACATTAAAAAAAAGTTTAGTTGAAGTAATTCATTTAATGAAGTTTATTTTTTTAAGGCCCGTTAGGATGAATTATACTTTAGGGGATAAGTAAAGCTTCCTAGTATGACTAATATTCATTCTATAGGTGTTGTGAAACTTATCAAATATTCAACATACCAAGACACACATCTTTGCTCTATCAATATTTATGGCTCGAAAACACATTATTGCTACAAATATGTCAGAACTATGAAAATACCCATTTATAATGGGAATACATAGAAGGGGAAGTTGAGCAATATAATATATTTTAACACATATTGAATGACTCATAAGTAATAAGAAATTAATCTACAAGTAAGTAATGAAAGTCATCCCTCATATATAAACTGTTTATCTTATCATCTGGTATAAGGCATCCTATCCAGTGAGATTATTCAAAATTATGAGCCAGATGTCTGAAGCCTATTCTGAGAAAGTGACATAAATTTTCTCTCAATTGGTGATGACAGTGTACACATTCCTCTGTGATTCACAGAGAATAGAGACATGGGTGGAGTAAGTCTCTGCTCGTTTATTAATTTCATTTTATTTGAACCAGCTACACACAGAGCTAAATTCAATCTTATAGGAAATAAACTCAGATTTAGCTGTTGTCCTTAATGATGACAGTGACAGCTAACATATGTTAATATTTAAAGTCAATTAGCATATTTTTGTAAAATATTCTCACATAAGCATTAATATCACTATTTTTACAAAACCTTTTTATTGTGAATTACATGAAAATTTTCAGGATAAATCAGTTTTCCATTCAATAATTCATAATACCTTATTTCATGGCATTGATTATAATGATCACAACACAACATGTCACCCACATCTATGCTGTGCCCATATCAATTTCTGCTACACTCCAGCACTTCCTGTCTTATGATTGTAGGGAAAATGATGCCCTCTGTGTTTGAAATGGTTGTGCATCCCTTATAGTGTTGTTGCTCACCTTTCAGACCTGTCTAGTTGGCTGAGAAATGAGCCACAGGATGAGTTCAAACACAGGCCTGATGGGTGGCTAAGGGTCATGTCTGAAATTTCACCAGTTTCCACTCAACCAGTAAGCTTGGTCTTTTTTTATGATCTTGAGTTTGGGTCCAGAGTTTTACCCTACTCTATCCAAGACTTTCCAGTGCGGTGCCTTTCAGAGTTGTTGGTAGACATAGCCTAGCACCATAATGTCGTCTTCTGTCAGAGGAATGGAATCTGATAATTTAATGGTTCATTATTCCTTTAGACTATTTGCAGGTGTCCTGGATTTTTCTTCACTTTTCTTTGTTCCAAATGAAAAATGTCAATAGTTGAATATTATATGACTATTGACAATCTTTGAATTCCCCTGTTACCACTCACCAAAGTAAACTGTAGAACCATTTTTGTGACCTGTTTTGTGCCAATTGACCTTGAGAGTCCCTGTGTCTGTGGTTCTGAGCTTTCCAAAAGCTCTCAATGTGTCTGGCTGAAATAAGATATTTTCATAAATTTACCCCCTGAATTCTCTATGACATTTATATTGTTTTGTTAGATGACATTGAGATGGTTCTGACCCATACATGCCCTACGCACAACAGGACAAAACACAGACTAGTCCTGACTCTCTTCCCAATTGTTCCTATTCCAGAGTCCATTGTGGCAGCCATTGTCTCGCTCTAGTTTGCTGAGGGCCTTCCTCATTTTCTCTCCCCTCCACTTTACCAAGCATTATGACCTTCTCCAAGGGCAGGTCTCCCCTGACAACATGTCCAAAGTATGTAATGCAAAGTTTCGCCGTCATTGCTTCTAACGAACAATCTTGCTGTACTTCTAAGATTTGTCTTCCCTTTTGACAGTCCCTGGTACTTTCAATATTCTAACAGTATAATCCAAATACATCAATTCTTCTTCCATCTTCTTTATTCAATATACAACTTTCACATTTATTTAAGGCAATTTAAAATACCATGATTTGGGTCAGACCCTCTTATGGCTTCAAAGCAGCCTCCCTGCATTTCAATACTCTAAAGAGGTATTGTCCAGAAGATTTAATCAAATAAATATATCATTTGATCTCTTTGCATCTTCTTCCATGAACATTGATGGTGCATCCAAGCATGACACAACTCTTGGCAAATTCAATCTTTTTTTTTTCATTTATCATGATGTTGTCTATTGGTCCAGTGATGAGGGTTACTGGTCTTATTTATATTGAGTTGCAATTCAATAATGAAGATACCAATCCTTGAATTCTTTAGAAAATTACATGTCTTCTGAACTTTAGCAAGCAAGATTGTGTCATCTGCATATATCAGGTTGTTAAGCAGCCTTCCTCTGATCCTTATACTGCATTTTTCATGTGATCTGAACATTTGCTCCTTTTACAAGCTGAGTATGGTGAGAGGATACTACCCTGACACATAGTTTCCCTGATTTTAAACCAAGCAGTGTTCCTGTGTTCTGTTCATACAACATATCTATTTATAGATAGGCGATAATTTACCATGTCAAATCTATATCTGTGTATAGTCCCTGGAGGCTTCTTTGGGTACCTTTTTAAAAAAAAATGTTGGTGATGTAGTGTTAACATACAGATTTTGGTTGTTTCCTCATTTTGTTGTGTCACTGTATTACTGTAATATGTTCTGTGGGCACTGCCTTTCTTGTACCCCCCAAATTTTTTATGTTGAGTTTTCATTCCATTTAATGCAACACAAGATTAGATTTGTTCAGTTTGCATGTATCCACTTATAAATAATTATGATTTGTGTATGAAATGCTACTTACCTCCATGAGTTTTAACTTGTGTATTCTTCCTAGTGTCCTTCTTTGACCTCAATCTATTTCACTCCTCTCAGACTTACTGTGTTTTGTTTTCCATTCTACCCAAATATCTACTCTCTAATTTGAAATTTAAGTGCTCTTTGTCTTCCATCCCTGGCAGCTGTCAAAGAATATTTATTTTCATGTGAAAATATTTTCATGGTTTTATATTAGCGATTACTGATTGTATTCATTTACTTCATTGTTGCTCTAATGACTAACTTCAGTCAGTATAATATATGTTGGGTTCATCAGGTTAGAAAGGACTCGACCTATTCAAGATCACTCTTTATTGTTGTACAGCTGTCCATCCCATTGCGTGCATGTACCATGGACTGTCGACCTATTCAGGAACCATTAAGGTTGCTTCTCTTTTTTACAGCTGGCGTAAATGCTGCCATGCTCACCAGAGATGTACTTACATCTATTCATGTCGCACTTCTGACTTCTCTAAGATATATGTATTGTAATGGGATCCTTGAGCATGTGATACTTCTGTGTTAAGTTTGTTAAAGAAAGGTCATCTTATTTTCCATGACATAAGTGCCATTTTAAAATTTCACCCACAATAAATGAAGCTTAAAATTTCTCCACACCCTCGCTAGAATTTATGCTTATTTCCGCTCCTTTTAAAAACTTTGCTATTAATGCTGGAAAAGTCCCTAGAGGCATAGAGAGTTATGAGTCAGGAGTTCAAAACCACCAGCCATGTGGAAGGAGCAAGAATAAGTTTTCTACTAACATAAATATAGTGCTGGAAATTATATTTAAAGTACCTAGAATTTCCAAAAGAATAAATAAACCTGTTTTGAAGGAGAGACAGCCAGAATGCACCTTTAAAGCAAGGATGATACCTTGCCTCTTGTACTTCATGCATGTTATCAGGGAAAAAAAAATGTTGCTGGAAAAAGCCATCATGTTTAGTGTGTTAGGCTGAGTTCATACAAGAAGCAAAACCCATGATACTTGGAAGGGGTTCTATGTTAAAATTGACTCCATGACATTGAGTGAGTGTGTATGCTCAGGTGAGATGCTATGTCATTATCGTTTTGACTTGCATATCTCCAATAACTGATTCTGAGAATGCCTTCATGTGCTATTGACTGCTTGGCTATCTTGTGTCTTTACATGTCTTTTGCCCATTTTAAAATTAGATTATTTATTTTCTTTTTATGTTTTTGCTGTTCCTGTGGCTGTTATTAACGTCTACTGTACATGTTAGAGATTAGTCCTTTGTCTATTTTTTTTCAATACCAAGTTCCAGTCTGTGGGTTCTCCTTTTGCTCTGTGGCTAAAGTATTCCGAAGCAGATAAATTTCTAATTTTAAGGGAGTCTCAGTCATCTATTTTTCCATTGTTTGCTTATTTTTAGGTACGTTTGATAGTACCTATGCATTGGGATGCTACCCCCAAGGTCAACAGTTTGAAAACACAAGCTGTTCTGTGAGAGAAAGATGAGGCTTTCTGTGTCCATCGTGAGTTCAGTCTTGGAAACCTACATGGGCCAAATCTGCCCTGTCAGACTCAATGGCAGTCAGTTTGGGTTTAGTTTTATATAGCACCAGGGACAATAAAAACAATAACTAACCATGTAAAATTCCCATTATTCTTTCATTCCATTTTTTACCCATGAATTTTTAAAGCCTCTTGTATATTTATAGGGACCCTGGATACCGTAGTGGTAACTCACTGGAGTTACCAAGAGTCTGCTGTTCAAAACCACTGGACTTTACAAGGCATGAAAATGAGGCACGTAAGATCACTCACTATAAGTCAGAATCACCCAACAAAAACATGGAGACTTGTAGTGCTGTCTAGTAAGTTCTGGACTGTCAACCTTCAGCTCAGCAGATCAAATCCACTAGCCAATGTATGGCAGAACATTGAGACTATCTACTTCAGTGAAGATTTATAGCCTCAAAAACTTTATAGGCCTACTGAAAGTTGGAATACATTCTATGACAATGGATTTTTAACAACAATATCTTTCTAGACATGTGTCCGTATCACCAAACTTTTTTAATTTGTTGGTGTGATGGGTAGGTTTTATGTTATCTTGGATGAGCCAGGATTCTCGCGTGATACAAGCTAACATAGAGTGTGGTCAACTGCAGGACGGGATCATCTGTGAAGCAACCAAGGAATTGTGGGAAGAACAGCAGAGAGTATCTCCTCCTGAACCTGGTCACAACCTCGATACAATTGGGGGGAAGCTTCATTTGGGGTGCTTACTAGTCTTATTATAAATTATCATTATGAAGAAACTAGCTGACTTCTACTGAATCTGGATCCTGCTTCTAGTTTTTAGCTCTCCTCAGATTGCCTGTCCGTCTCAGACGTCATCAGTAGCTTGCAGACCTTGGATTGATTCAACACGGCATCCACCTGCCTGTTTTCTCCTGCTGCTTCCCGTTCATCCATCACTGCAGTCACAAGAGTCGGAAGAAAAATCTAATCTTGTGTTGCATTTAATGGAATGAAAACACAACATAAAAAAATTGGGGGGTGCAAGGAAGTCAGTGCCCACAGAACATATTACAGTAATACAGTGACGCAACAAAATGAGGAAACAACCAAAATCTGTATGTTAACACTACATCACCAACATTTTTTTTTAAAAATGTACCCAAAGAAGCCTCCAGTTACATGAAGAAAAGAAATAGTAAGAATTAGAGCTGAAATAAATGAAACAGAAAGGCAATGGAAGGATTCATCTAGGCTAGAAGTTGGTTCTTTGAAAAGATAAAATGAATAAACCGCTGGCAATCTAACAAAGCAGAAGTGCAAATAAAAGATGAAATGGGCACTGTCATAACAGAACCAACTGAAATAAAAAATGATAGTAATAAAATAGTATGAATCTGTTCTCCAACTGTTATACCGGGTTATTTAGAGAAGCAATATCAGGGATGCTTTTATATGTATATACATGGAAAGAGATGTATATTGTGAAATGGCTCACACAGTTTTGGAAGAGGTTAAGTGGGTCGTTGTGATTTTAAACTACATATTTACAGGGATAGACAGTCTTTCTCGTGCCCGGTGACTGATGTATTTTAACTGCCACTATTGCGATTGGCAGCTCAATGTTTGGTTTTTAATTGTCTTTATTCTCTCCCCACGTTTAAAATAGTCCGTTCTGTCTTGAAATCACATTGACTTCCTCTACCTTTGAAAGCTCTGTGACTACACCATTTTATCATGCTTTTACTAATTGCCTTCACTTGTAAATTGGTATCTCTGATTTTCTAGTTTCAAACTTGTAGTGACTACGCCTATATCTGATGTGGATTAGTGGTAATATTGTCATATGTCCTTATTTCAGCTTGTTGTCGACCATCATTATTTTTCTCTCTGTAGAATTCTATGTGGTCCATGTCATGATTGTCTTTTTGCCACAAGTTTTCTTAATTTCTATTTGGAAAGGTCCTAATTTTACCATGATACTTACCGGCAGTTTTCCTATTGGGCATAGAGTTCTTGGTTGGCTTTGGCTTTGTTGTAGTTTTTCTTCCCCCCCTAGATTTCAGAGTATGCCATTGTCTTTTTGTCCACATGGTTTCTGCTGAGAAATTAGAGATTAACCTTATTGGTTCATATTTACAGGTAATTTTCATTTTTCCCAAATTTCTTTCAGGATTAATAGTTTTTTATTTCAAAAAGTTTGATTATGATATGTCTTGGTAGTATTCTTTTGTGATATATCTTGTTTACAAAGAACTTTGTTTATATTTCAATTTTGCTAGTTAAAAACAAAGGGCAGCCTCTACTTATTTTGTTATCTAATTAACACTTTGATTTAATATAAGAAGATTCAGTTCCTTTGTTTAAGCTATAAACCTAACAGGAACACTTACTATATTGTTACATTTGTGTTTAGGACCCATTAACTATTTTCAAAAATATATAATCTTGTACTTCATCTTTACACATCAATATTAAATAAAAAACTCACTGTTATTGTGAATGAAAGTGGATAGCCTCATTTTCCTCTCCCCTGTGGGTTTGAACTATTGATGTATGGGTAGTAGTCCTATGTCATATCCACAGCACCACCAGATGGATTTTGACTTTTTCTTCAACACAACATTGTTACCCAACTCTACTGACTCATTCTCATTCCCTACTTTTCGTTCAATCATTATCTTCTAATAAAGAGTTCTGGATGATACATTTTCCTTATGTAAACAAAGATTTTTACTGATTAATATAAATAGGACTTGATACGTTATATTTTTTAAATCATGATTTTTAAAGTCCAATTTATATTTTCCACTGCATTTTGTCACATGCAAAAGTTTTAACAGCTAATCTGCTAACTAAAAGTTTGGAGATATAAGCCCACCCAGAAGCAAGTTCAAAGGAAAATATCGTGATCTGTTTGTGAACAATAAACCACCGATGACCCTATGACATAGATGGGATCATGACATACTCTAACATAGATGGGGTCACCACGACTTACAATATTATTACCGCCATCTGACTTGGTTTACTAGACAGTGTGCATCTATACACTGTACCTTGAAAAGCCATTGTTTTAGGCTGGATTCTCTAGAGAAGAGAAGTCAGTGAAGCTTCAGTATGTGTAAATTAAAATATCAGAAAAATGGTTCATATGTTGTAGAAGAGGGCAATGTCCAAGTCTGTGGTCTGGACGTTAAGCTGTAGACTTCTCAGGATTCATAGATCTGAAAACACTAATGAACTCAAGATAGGTAGGGATGCTAGATTGAGGATGCAGAGGTGAATGAATTCAAGATCAGAACATAATTTGGCAGGTGGCTGACTACTTCCAGAATAAGCAGGAAATATAGCAGGCCACTGGTTCAAATCCACAGAACTGAAGATCCGAGAATAAGCCAGATATAGACCCCAGACATAGGATAAATCAATCAAGCTTTCTCACAGAATTTACAAAAATTAGAAGCAGGTCATGCACATTAGCTCTTTACTTTCAATTGAATGTCTCAGGTTGTAGTCTGAGTAAGGGTTTGACATCTCAATCTAATCTTCTTACAAGTACAGTATGAAAATTATGCACATCTTATAGTCATAATCATCTACAATGTTTTTACATGTATATATTGTTATAATCAGTCCCATGCAAGTAGCTATCTTAGCACTGCTATGTGGTGTAAAGAATCTTCTAAAAGACAGAAGAGTTGACAGAAGTTTCAACTGCTATATTTTCCTGACGTTTATCTAAGTATATATAATCTCCATTCAGTTAATCATTTTTCCTTTGTTCTAATCACAAGATCCTTCATGTTTTATCCCTAAATCTGGGTTAAATTTCTTGCATGAAATTAACTATTCAGTTAGGTTTTAGAATTTGTTCACGTTGACAATCTGCATAAACATGCCAGGTACAATGTCTACAAGTTCATGACACTTTACAAGTTACCCACAGCCATTTCTCACTGGGTCTTAAACCCTAAAAGAGTTCATGCAATTGGATTATGAACGAAGTACGTGAAGGCCGAGTAAAGGGCAGGGAAGGATGATGTTCAGTGTTAGGTACTGTCCTAACCTACACTACTGTAAGTCTAAGAGAAAAGGAGACAGGAAGGAGAATGGCGCCAATGATGTAACAATGAAACTTAGTTTCACCTTTCAGCAGAGTTAATGAAGTTAATGAAGGAGAAATAACAGAAAAGTAAGGGGACAAAAAGAACAAAGGGATTCATTTATGAAGTTAAAACATTATCATTTGTATGTATGGGCCACTTACACACTCATTGTAGGTTGAAAACAAATGAGACATAACTATTTCATTGCATTCATAATTGGTACTATATACCTTGAACAATATGGTAGCAAATCTGAAGCAAAATAATAAAAGATTCCATAAGTTAAAGTGTTAATAGCAATAGATAAATCGGCAGTATCTAAGGCTGTCTAGATCAGGGATATAGCATACAGGTGAAAAGGAAGAGACAAGCTTTTTATCTCAAATTTCATTTAATTTTTCTCAAGGATGTTTCATCACAGTAAAATTCCTCGCTGGAAAATTAATGCTTATTACATTGTTTGATAGTCCTAATACTTATAATGAAAACATTTCAAATTTTAACAGTTACCTTTGTAATTAGAATTGTGAAACAAGTATTACAGAACAGCTAAGCTACTTCTCATAATTTACTTGAATTGATATGTCACTGAGATAAAAATAGTATAGAGATATATCCAACATAAATCACTTACATATCCCTCTGCCTCATAACAGTTCATGAAACGTAGATAGGAAAACTTGTGTGAGAAATGCTGAATTTAATTTTATTTTAATCTACTAAATCAGAACCCTCTCTAAGATCATATTATCTCTTCCATATCCAAGTCAGCAGAGGAAGTGCTCTGTCCTTTGGTGTGGTCCTTGCAAGCCTTTTGCTGTACTCTCTTGGAACATTGACCTATTGGATGAAGCTAGTCATTCTTTATTCAGTGAAATCGGGTATAACTTATCTAAATTTCCATCTAAAGTATTGTTTCCTCTGACCAATCAGCAGGAGGTAGGGACAGCACTTGGAGGAGTTATTCCTTCTTAACCTCTTAAAATCAAATTCTTTTATTTCTTTGTCCTCAATGACTTCCTCCTTCTTAGATCCAACTATCTTCATTGCACCAATATAATACTGGTTTTGAAGATATAAGGAAAACTTTGATATTGAACAACGTATTCCAGCTGCCCTGGTGAACAATTCTAGAAGCAATGAATCCTAAAAATGACTCTAATTTTTAAAATACTGGAGAGGAGTAGGAAGATAAATATAAAAGTTTATGTTTTAATAAATTACTCTAAAACTATGTTTGTATAATTTTTAATTAAAAATTGTTTTTACTTATAAGCATTCAGAATGTCTGCAAAACAGTTACAATATTTTGTTTTTACATTTTACAATATTTTGTTTTTACATTTACATTTACATTTACAATATTTTGTTTTTACATTTACATTAACAGAGCAATAATTATTTTGTATAAGCTGCATCAGAGACAACCAACGAGGAAAACAAATCAAAACTAAACACAGGACAGACCTACGATTCCATAGATAGCTAATTTGTAATGTGCACCAACAAGGACCTGCTTTAAATTTTCATGCAGTTTGCAGCCCCCATACTGCACCAGGCAAGGTTAGTGATTTATGAAAAGTCCACCAGGACAGGGCAGTCTAAAGACACATTTGGTAATGAGTTATCCAATACATTAAAATAAAAAAGATACCATGGAGTTTAAATACAATTTTAAAAATCATTTTATTGGGGGCTCACACAACTCTTATCACAGCCCATACTAATCTTACAGAACCTTACATTTCAATATTTTTCTTTAAAAATAGCAGAGTACAGGAAAACTGCGCCAAAGCCATCTTATTCACCATCACCTCTGTCTTCGTCTTCTTCGTCCTCCTCCTCCTCTGTTGGCTTGCTTTGCTCAGCTGTCTGGCAACGTCAGGTTTCTCTTTACCCCACTGCAAAACAATATCCTTTAGGTATCCCTCCTTCGGCTTGAAGGCCTTCTTCTCCTAAGGGTGCTTCTCATAGGCTGCGGTGTTGTTACTCCCCATCTCTGCCAGTTCTGTGGAGAGCCCCACTGAATAGGCCACACTCGCCTTTGACTGAGGGGTGATATGCAGAACAACACAACAAAATGGCTAAAGAAGATTTGGGGTACACTGGGATCTTTGAACTTCTTTTCTGCTCTCCATTTTCAGGGAATATAAATTTTCATTTCTCTTTCATAATGGTCTTATCCACCCGTAGCCACATCTTCCATTTCCTCTTCTGGTTAGCAGACCTGGTTTCCCCCTCTCTTGGCACTTCCTAGAAAACTGACAAACGACAGAAGCAGCCACGTGGTTCGAGTTGTGCTCCTCCGGGCAAATTCACAAAAAAGTGCACACGTCGTCTTAGGCTCGCCTTTGTCTTGTTGAGTTATGTTTTATGTAGTCAGCCAAGCTCTGCCTCCTTCTGTGTTATCTCTATGGAGTTCAGTGTACTTAGTATAAATATTTTGAACCAGATTTTTTCCATAAATTTAATGCATAAATGACATGATTAATACTAAATTTTAGAACTTTAAAAGACATATGAGTCAGTAGTAACTCCTTCACAAAAATAAGTATGTAACAATTGTATTTCTTCATATGTGTGTTTTCTACCTGAATGTCTCCTTTAGTGACGTATCTCTTCAACATGTTCTCTGCCCCCTTTTATGTTAGATTGTCTTCATTTTTTTCAATTGAAGTATTGATGGTTTTAGACATATATTAGAGATATTTACCTTTATCCAATATGGCATAGTTAATTTTTTGCCATTCTTAAGTTCTCTTTTCCCCTCTTTCGGTGAAATATAAATGTCTCAATTTTTAGGAGGTCAAGTTCATTTGGCATGTATTCTGCTTTTGGTATGTTTCTTATTCCATGGATTAGAGCTGTGTGTTAGGCTGAGTTATCTAGAGAAATAAAACCAGAGACACGCATATGTTAGGGGCTAACTGACCAAAATCAATTTATTTTAAAGCTATATATATATATATATTTTTTTAACAAAACAACCTTATCACCTTAAAAGTTCTCTCCATTACACTTAATACATTTGTCAAATCTGCAGGCCCATTCTTGGAAACATTTTTCAAACTCATCTGTTTGGATGGCTGACAGCACATCCCTCTTTTTCTTCACCTCTTCTATGTCATCAAGTCTCTGTCCTCTCATGGTCCTCTTTATTCACAGAAACAAAAACAAGTCTCACAGAGTGAAATCAGGTGAGCATGGTGAATAGGGCAAGAAAGGCATTCCGTGTTTGCCAAAAACTGGTACACTGAGATGGTTCTGTGAGCAGGAGCACTGTCATGCTGGCAAAACCAGTCCCCTGTTGGCCACAAATTAGGCCTTTTTTTGGTCTCACATTGTTAAGCAATCTTTTCAGAACTTGTAAATAGAAAGTTGATTAACAGTCTGACCCGGCTGAATGAACTTCAAATGCAATATCCCCCTCAAAGCAAAAAAAAAAAGAGCACCTTTTAATCTTTTATTTCACTTGACAAGCCTTTTTGGGGTGAAGTAATGATGGCATCTTTCACTGGCTTGATTGATGTTTGCTTTGGGGGTTGTAAGAAAAGCACATGTCTTGTCACCAGTAATGACTTTGGGAAAAATGCCTCGGTTGCTTTGGAGCTGTTCTTTCAAAGCATGGCATGTGTGTTAGTCCAAGTTAACTAGAGAAACAAATACAGAGACGCTCCTGTATGTTTAAGAAAGAGCTTAAGATCAAAGTTCAATCCAGATCAAGTCTATAAGTCTTATATTAGCCCATATGTCCAATAGTAATCAATCATGACCTCTTCAGACTCATAAATTACATGCAATGATGTTGAATACAGGAAGATCATAGGCCTGTTGGTCAAAAATCTTGTGGCTCCATTGGCAGTGGGAGCATCTCCAGGGCTCTGGCTGCCATCAGCATGGCTCCATGTGGCTTGTCATCAAGAAGGAGAAGCAGAAAGAGAGTGTGTCCCACCTCCAGGGAGGAAGAAATGAAGTTCCAGAATCTTCATGAGAAATCCAAACCCACAAGACGGGATCACCAGGCGGTAACCTGATTGACAGGCCAGATTCCACCCCTTCATTCCTATTTCTCAAGTTGGCATGACATTGTGTAACTACCACAGTTTGTGTCCAGTTTCTGCTCTTTTTCATGGTCATTCAAAACCCGAGGCACACATTTTGCAGCAACTTTTCTCATTCTCAAATCTTCCATTAAAATTCATGGATCTGAGCTCCAAGATAGTCCAGATGGTCAGTTGTCAGTCTTTGAGCACAAGTTCACAACTTTTATCGACATTTTCATCCATGTGGAAAGTTGACGGGCATCCAGAATGAGGTTTGTCATCAATCAGCATTTCATATTTTTTGAAATGTGAAAATTACTTGTACACTTGAATTTTTCCCCATTGTGCTGTACTTTGAAGCAGTGGTCAACATCACATCAGTTTCTGAAGCATTTTTCCTGAGCATGAAACAAAATTTCAGAGCTGCATACTATTCTCTTTAATTGGCTATCACAAAAAATGAGGTTCGTGCAAAACTATTTTTACAAAAAAATTCAGTGTGACCAGAGAGAACCTTCCCAAGTAACACCACTGGATGCGCTAAGTCAGAGTAAGTTGCTCAGTGTTTGCCTAGCAAGAAAAATGTATATTATAATAGCTCAGCCCTGCACAGTGCAATTCCATTTGGGGGGCGTACCTCTTCACATGTGTAAGAAATAACTTTTTATCAATAAGTTATTTTATGCCAAGAAGACATACCAGCTTAGTCCAAGTTAAGTCCATGGGTTTCATGTTAGCCAGATCCCTCTTCAGACTCACATAGCTTCAGACTGATGATGCAGAAGGATGAAATAGGATGTAGGATGATCGCAGGCCAGTAGGTGCAGAGCCAAGTGAATCTGGGTCAGTGAGAACATGGCAGGATGCCAACCACTCTGAGAGTGAGCTGGCAGGTACAGAAAGAGTCCCAGTAAGCAGGATAGTGAAGGAGCAGAGAGAGAGAGAGAGAGAGAGAGAGAGAAGTGTCCAGTTTATCACTTTCAAAAGGCCACACCCCCATGAGGTATCAATCAGGCTGTGACTTGACTGACAGCTTCCACTATACGTTAACCCAAGTGTAAGTTAACCTAAAATCTAATTTCCTCAGGCCCCTAAGATTGCTCCTACTTTTACATAGATGATCACTAGCATTCTAGATGATGCATTTAAGGGGTGAATATGGGTATTGTGATTCAAAACAAAATGGAGATTATCATCTCATGTCAGCATTAATAGTAAAGTTAAAACAAACCAGAACCAGCAAATAAGCAACACTGGCAATGGTGTGGAGATATGAGAACCCTCCCACACTGGTGGTGAAACTTTAAAATGCTGCAAACACTGTCAAGCAATAATAATGACGATGCTCCCTCAAACAACTGGGAACTGAAAATCTGCATGACCCAGAAATTCCTCAATTCAGGACATATCCTAAGGCACAAAAGCCAGGGAATGAATAGGTATATGCAACCCATGTTCAATGCAGCATTATTTATAAAAGCAAAAAAAAGCATCAACAACCTAGATTTCCATCAAAAGAAGAATATATAAACAAATATCGGTACATTCACACAATGACGTACCGTGTAACTTTAAAGAACAATGATGACTGTGAAACGCAGATCATATAACATGGATAAAACAAGGATCAAGCTGGAAGAAATTTTGCTCAGTAAAATCAGTCAATCGCTGAAGGACAGGTATTTTATAAAACCACTATAAAACTTTAAAACAAGCATTTTTATCATTATCAAGAGTGGAAGGGGAAAATAAGGGGGTATTGGCTAGAAGATAGACATGGGTTTACTTGGTTTAAGAAGCCAGCAATATACAAAAAGAAGCCAAATTGCAAAAACTATGGAAGTATTACATAACATAGAGAGGAGTGCAGACATTTAAGACAACAGAGTTAAATGCTACTCTATACATAATTATGTACAACATCTCATAGGCAGAATTATGAAGGGCTGTATACTCATACCATACTTGTTCAATGTGTAATCTGAACAAATGATCGGAGAAGCTGGATTATATGAAGAAGAATTCTGCATCAGGACTAGAAGAATGTTCATAAAAAACGTGGTATGTAGATGACACAAGCTTGTTTCCTGAAAGTAAGGGGGTCTTGAGATACTGCTGGTGAACATCAAGGATTGGACTCTTTAATATGGATTACAACTCAAGATAAAGAAAACCAAAATCCTCACAACTGGACCAGTAGGTAATATCATGATAAATAGAGAAAAGGTTGAAGTGGTCAAGGATTTTGTCTTCCTTGAAGTCACGATCAATGCTCATGGAAGAAGATGTCAGGAAGTAAGAGGACATGTTGCGCTGGGTAAATATACTGTACAAGGCTTCTTTAGAATGTTGAACAGCCAGGATGTTACTTTGAGGATTGAGGTGGACCCGACTCAAGGCAGGATATTTTCTCTTGCCTCATAGGCATGGGAAAGTAGGCTCTTGAATAAGGAAGACCACAGAAGGACTGATGCATTTGAATAGTGGTGCTGGAGAAGAATATCAAAAGTACCATGGACTGCTAAAAAGACAGACAAATCTGTCTGGGAAGAAGTAAAGTCAGAGCGCTCCTTACAGACCAGCATTGCAAGACTTCATCTTACATACTTTGGACATGTGATCAAAAGAGCAGAATACCGTGTTTGCTAAAAGAGAGGGCAGGGAAAGAGATGGAGGCCCTCAGTGAGATGGAGGCCCTCAGTGAGATGGACTGACACGGTGACTGCACTGATGGGCTGAAGCACAGAAGCAATTGTGAGACTGGTGCAAGGCCCAGTAGGATCTTATTCTATTGTGCACAGGGTCACTATGGATTGGCTGAGGACCTATGATACCTAATAACAACTACAATCCACAATCCTGCAGTAAAGTTGGTCTAAGAATAGACATCTGTATAGACATGTAGGCTGAATAGATGTTGGTGGGAGAGTGGTGTACATAGACATTGACAGAAAATATTTTAACATGGAGTACTTAAGTTTGCTACAAACATATATATAAATGTGATCATGTAGATAGGAAGCATATTTAGGAAAAGTTCTTAGACATAACCAAACACCTCAGGAAACAAATCACTGGCCCTCTGGGTTTGGATCTTAGTCTTGGGAAGTACCAAGATCAATCATCATAACATAGACCACAAAGACAATTTTTACATTCTCAATCGGTCCTTAGCAAATAGGATCTTAAAAGCTTGTGAGCAACCTATTAACATGCTGTCATTGACCTGCCCTTGTCCAGAAGGAAGCAGTGTAAACAAAAATAAAGAAGTGTGGAATTCATTAGTTTAGTGGACAAATCAACCACATGAACAGGGTTTCCAGGACCCGGAGACAAGAAAAGCTAGATGGTCGCTGGTTATCATTCCCAACTGCTCTGAAATGAACCCTGCTCCAAGGTCTTGGACAGATTTGGAGGAAAAGGTGGAAAAAACTAGAAATCAAACAAAAGATAAGTCTTATTTGCAGATAAAGATTAGAGGAATCCCAGGGGCTATGGCCCTTAATCACCCTTAAGGTCTGGAATTGAGCTTACCCCCACCACTTAATTTTCAGTTAAGCAATAGACACATCTATACGGGGAACATTATAATGACATAACATTAGTAAGATGTGTACCATGTAGAATAATCAACCATTAGGCTCCAGGTGGCAGCATTTGCACCAGAACAAAGTTCAAAATGGTTAGGAAAGAAGGCAGAGCAGAGGTGGAGACCCAGGGAAGCAATGGGATGTGTGGCTGTTGCATTGAGGAGCTGCAATGAACTGTTACATGTACAGCATTATGTGCTCCATAAACTTTCACTGGATCCCCCCCCAAAAATGTTGTTGTTTTATTTTAGGAACGCATGTTCTTAGAATCTTATCTAATGTATGGCAGATATGGTGTACGCCCTTGTTGTCCTTTAATGGGGTGCTATTGATGTTTACATCATCAGCTGCAAGAGATCATTCAGCAATTAAAACTAATATTTGATAGCCTCCATGACTCCAAACATAACGTATGATCTTGTGCTTAGTGTAGAAACAGAAGTCATGGAATAAGTGACATTGAACACACCATACACAGACTTGTATCATCGAAAACAAGGATGCTGCTGTTGTCATTTTCATGCAATGCCATAATGTCCTAAGTAACAGATTAATAAACTTTCTTTATATTTTGGAGTTGATATTAAGGTAAATATATGTGACAGTTGGGTGTAAGTTACCTGGAGAGGGCCAAATTTTCAGTTCTTGTCATAGATACTTATTCTCAGAGATATGATTCTGATATACACCTTTTTGTAGTGTCAACAATCATCTTAATATCATGTCCTTATTTCATGCAAAACATGGTAACACAATCTTAAGCTAAGTCAAGTAGAAACAATATAAAACATGTAAAATAATATTCTACACTACAAAGGAAAACAAGGTTATCAAAGAAGTTGTTTTCCATAAAATAAAAAGCACATTTTCTTTAGCCCAACTCCCGTGTACTATATATTATGTTGTTGAGGTTTGAAACTCTCATCCAGCTATGATCAACACTCTTGAATATAATGAGCAATGTCTTAAAATGAGAACCTATTTTCCCTTTTCCCTTCTGATTTCACTACTTTGCTTTCCCTCAACTACCACTTAAAATTCTGGTAGAGTTTTATTTTATGACTAAGGTCACATTATAAAATAGCATAAGATGAAAGTAATAGAGTGTAGCCAAAGAGGGGCGTGAAAATGAACCCATCAGAAGGCAGTGTTGCTTGAGCGCAGTTTTAGAGGCGTTCATTTTCACTAGATCTATACGGGAGGCTGACAGGAGCAATCAGCTGCCTCATAGATCACTGACAGAACTTTAGGAAGACAGATGACATGCAGAAGAGCAAACGCCACAGAAATTAAACAACGCGCTGGAACCTGGAACAACAATTAACGTCTTTGGGGACAGAAATGTCAAGGAGGAACACTGCTAATTTTAGGGCACAAAATCAAACCCAGATGATAACTTCATCTCCATGACAGTCAAGCCTACAAAATAAATGCAGGCAGGCTCTAGGTTATGAATATCCAACTTACGGAAAGCCCCGACTTGCCTTGTTATGTTATATAAATTTCCCCTTACTTTGAAACGAATGAATCACCTCTACTGGCAACAAATTCTTTATCGCAAATTCTTCACATGCTGTATGAGTAGCTGTTAAATCATTGAAAAGGTATTCAGCCTTTTATTTCACTAAAGTAAGGCTAAATAAGAACCATATGCACCTGTTCTGAGTCACCTAGAAGTTCTATTTAAATATTTAAAGACAAAGTTAGGAATACATGGCACTTATAAATTTGGGATTGTCTGTACAGAAATTCAGCCCATAAATCTAACAGTGTGTTTTCACAGAACTTTGCTCTGTGTAGGCAATTCCTGATCAGTTGCAGACAGATGGCTGTGTATGTCTCAAGGACTCACAAGGGCCTTATGTGGCACAGGTCATTTTGGAGCCCACTTAGCATCATGGCAATGATCTAGTGTATGGATTAGCAGCAGGACCAAATTGTCCTTTGGTTTTACATCCAAAAGAATACCATTCCTTCCGTGGAAATGACACAGCAACTGTAGTGTGGAAATGAGGCGTTCTAGAAAGTCCTCAGAGAACAGGGCATTCCTCAGCTTCCGAAGCAAAGCTTTTGGAGATAAGCAACATGAACAAATGGACTTTTCCATGAAGAACGCACCCAGACCCAGCATAGAACACCCATCACAAATAAACTGGTATCAAATTCTAAGGAAATATTTAGCTTTGGGTATTCTCAAAAATGGCCATCAGAAATGCTATTCTCTGAAATTTGAGTTCATATTATATTCTTTCTGTTTTAGAATAAAATCCCCAAATGTACAAACTATAAAAATATTTTTAAACTATATTGAATTTTAGGATTATGCACTTTGCAGTATTTACTTATGTAGTATTTTTCTTTATTCTAATGGTACTCTATTTTTCTAATTCAACACCATGCTTAGGTAGGTAGGAGCAAAGATGCTCGTGCAGGATCAACTTTAACGAGGAAAAGCTAGATGAACAACGACAGCAATAAGACCATTGCCATGATGTCAGCACGACTCCTGGCCATCATGAGCTGCCTCTTGATGGACCGATACTTCCAGCTGTTTATGAGTGGCCCAGGCTGATGACTCCTCTTTCACCCTCAGGAATCCCAGGGGAAAAGGGAAGTGCGCTCATGGTCTCAAATTCAGCAGTCTTAAAGATGATATGAGGCATCACTGACTACAAATAAAGGAATAAAAGTGCCATGACCTAGCCCTGTTCCTTGTAAAATAAATGCATCATTAAAGGTTTTAGTTGATAGATATTATTTATAAGAAAAATATATTTAATCTCATAGATTTGTGTGTACATTACTCTAAAATGCAAAATGAATGTCTTCACTAATGAAATGCCACCATGCAATGAGAAGTATGCACTTTTTCCGACAACACTGAAAGCATACCATGTTACAGTATTTTATCTGGATTTTTTGATAAATTAAAATATTCAAACCTTAATGTCTTACTTAGAAATACACAATTAACTACCCACTGAAGTGAAGACATTCTGCTTGTCTGAAAAGAAAAAAACAATAAGAAGCTGTGCTTTCCTGAAAGAAATAATCTGTTTAAATATTTCAATCACTGGAAATCTATAGCATTTTATTGTTTCATTCTATCCAGAAAGCTAACTGTGAGCTTCTTCAACGTCAGATATTTATCTTTTGTTCATCTTACCAATAATATTAACCCAGCTAGCAAAGCAGATATATTTAGAGATAGTCATATGCACTTTTTTTTTAATTTAACAAAAATGTATCCCCAGCCTTCAGTGACCTTTCTTTATGAGCTAACCCACAATTCATATGTAAGTAAATTGAAACGCCCATTCAGAGGAGGCTCTAGCAGTAGAAGTTAGATGTCTGCAAATGGAGCTTGAGGACCAAGATGTCAGAAACTTTACTCAGAATGCCAGAGACCTTCGTTCATCTGGGCCGGTTGCTTAGCGATAAAGCATCTTTCCAACCTCGACACTTACATAAGCTAAGCAACTCGTGGGTCTCTAGTTATAACTCTTCGAATTAATGGTTTGAAGTTGATAGGTTACTTATAGTGTTAAAGAGCTTATATTTATCCAAGTGCATAATTAGATGACCACAAAAAATATTTCCCAACAAACATTACCAACTGGGGTGATAAGGATTTTGCCAATTGGGACAAAACAATCTTCAATTGCGACCAGTCTCTCTGTGGAGACAGAATCTGCTGAGGACCGAGAAACTAGAGGAGACTTTGATGTCCAAGAGACTCTTGAATGCACAGCTAGTCCTGCCTGCTGTTCTGTATGATATGGAAACTGAGGTGGGGGGTGGATTAGAAAGCAAAATATTCTTGTAGGGCAGTGGTTCTCAACCGCCCTAATGCCGTGACCCTTGCATACAGTTCCTCGTGTGGTGGTGACCCCCCACAATAAAATTTTGTTATTGTTATGAATTGAGCGATACCTGTGAAAGGGTCGTTCGACCTCCAAAGGAGTCATGGTTGAGAACTATTGCTTTAGAGAGAGAAGTTTCCAACAGCAGATTTATAACATCTGCCAAATTTTCAATGTGCAGATGCAAAAGGCTAAGATATTCAGCTAAACCTCTTCAGAGCTTGGAGTGTGTCCAATAGGTTAGAAAGATAGAGCAAAGCGGCTCTGATTTAGGAGAGATCTTCCACCAGATAGAGAGGCCTACGTCAACTACGCAACTGTCTCCCTCTGGAGACATTTGTAGAATTTTGAATTATTGTGACTGAATAACTTGGCTCATGTGTCTGTGGACAAAATTAAATCTCCCACAGGGACCAATGAAATTCCAATAAAAACTCCATCGTTCCATATGCAAATACTCAATAAACACAAACAAACCACCATGGGGTCAAGTCTAAAATATAACTAGAGCTACTTCCTCAAGTCTAACACTAGATTGGATTGAGTCCCCATCACCCCGTCTGCTTAAAAGACCAAAGAAAAGTTAGAACACTTTCCAACACAGGCCACATTTCTGTGATTCTGGAAATGTTCTTTGGTGTTTTCCTGTGTACATGATGCAAAAACATGTGAGTTTAAAATATGTTTATGTATGTGCTTCATTTCATACACTTTTTCATTAGGTTAAGGTAAAATAATAGTAGTGTATTGCTCTTGTGTGTTGTATAATATATTCAGACTCATATATTGATATTATTGGACAAAATTCAGATTGTTCCTTCCGGTGTCCTGGGCCATAATTGCTATGGGAAGAGGTTTCCAGGTATTTTTCCCACAGAGCCACTGAGGTTTTTGAATGACCTAGCTTGGGACCAGCAGCTGATCACTTTAACTACTGCACTATAAGCACAAATCCATTATCGAAACAGAACTAGGTCTCGACAATGGCCAATATCTAATCCTGCGACATATTCACTAGTCTGGCTCCTGATGGCTTCGAGTTTACCTTTTGTACTGCCATCTACAAGGTCAGCTCCGTGAGAGAAAGACAAATGCTTATGCTCCAGTAGAGTTCCAGTCGAGGAAACACATAGCAGAAGTTGTGCTTGGCTCTCCAGGGTAGCTATGAGCCAGCACTGGAGCGATGGCAGTGCGTGAGTCACCTGCTGAAGTGTGAGTCACAGTTGATTGTTCTTAACATTTGTCTAACAGTTATTAATTAGGTCCTGTTATCGTGTTAGACTGCGTCCATTTGTAGTCCCAGATTCACTCATGTTCTCTATCTCTCCTACACAAACACAGATATGCAGTTACATCTTCTGTCTTTAGCAGCCATTCAAAAGGCCATTAAATTTTTAATTATAGTTAATTCAATTTTTCCATGAATGTTTTAGAATCCCTCATCTATAATATGTGCAAAGATAAATAGAATATTGTTTCTATGATTAAAATTTATACATGCATACATATGTATAATTTCAAGCAATTTCGAACAATGCATATTGAAACATGTCTCTGTTATAAATGGATGGCTACAGACAAGTTCTTTTGTTAATACACGTGTCTTGATCTCCTTCCCCCCAAAATCAAATCTAGTAGATTCTGACCTCAAAGATGATTCATGAGAAGACTTCTGTGACTATTATCATTAATATGATAGCTAGTGAAGCTAAGATTTCACATGGTTCAGCATTTTCAATTTTGAGTGAACATTTTGGCCTCAGCAAGATTTGGGCTCAATCAACCAAGTCAATGAGCTGAGCTCTCCATCAGTCTGTTAAGCAAGATCAAAGTAAATAAAGTTGGTTTTATTCAACAAAAATAACTTTAAAGAGATTTGTGTTTATCCATATTACCCACAAAGCAGAGTCTAATTTCAACAGTGATCTACTGGACTAAGTAAATCAGAGAGAATTTTCATGAAAAATATTTTTAAGAAAATTGAAATTTTCACTGATGGGAAAAAGACCAGGATAGTGTCCAGAGGAATATCTTGTGGTCACAGCAATGCACCTGCTCATGCTTCAAGGGTTACAAGAGATCTCCTATAAGGATTCCATTTAGAAACCATACCTCTCCCATCATATAATGCTGGTGATTCTGCCCCCTCAGAATCGCTCCCCCCCACACAAAAAAAGCAAACAAAACCCAATATTGTTTCCTTTTGTTTCCTAGATTTTTGGTCTTTGGAGCATTTAATGTTAACACATCTGGAATCCCTCAAGACTGGGTTGTCTAGAGAAGATCTTTATATCCAGCAGTGATCTTATATCAAGAAATACAATCTCTGTCCAGTCTAACTTATCTCCATGGATCTGATGCTAGCCAAGGCCCTCATCAGACTCCCAGCGCTACAGACCCATGTTGCAGAAAAGTGCACTGAGAGGCAGGAAGATCACTGGAAGGCAACTTGCATGCATCCAAGGTCAGAGGAAACATGCCAGGGTGGGGTCAGGTAGTCCACATGAGGCCTCCCCTGGAGACATTCACAGAGTTCCAGCAGGTGGGAAAGTGAAGGGTCAGAGAGAGAAGAGGGGTCTCAGTCTCTCTCTCAGATAAAGATCCCATCTCCTAGGCCACATCTTCAGGCTGGGCATGATTGGCAGTTTGAACTCAAACCCTATACAAGAACAAGTTGGAATAAAATCTAACTACTGCAGATGCCAAACTCCCACTTTGATGCAGTGCCAATGGTAAAGTGTGGAACTCATGAGGGAAACGATAAAGAGATGAGTATGCTGCTGTCAGAAGTGTGTAAATCTAGAAGAAGGATATGTTAAAAAATAAAAGTTCATATTTTGATATTTTTCATCAATAAATTTTTCTATAATTTTATAGCAATGCTATTCAACTTACCCTTATATATACTGTTGAATATTTGAAGTTAACTTTTTCTTATTCAAAACCATACCTTAAATTTTTTATCTTCTTTTCTCTTTTGCCTCTAAAACAAGTGAATGTAATATTATGGAATCAGATAGGTAAAGTCATACCAGATGATTGAAGATTATATGAAATATCAAATTAAAAGCTTATAAAGCATAAGAGTATCTATTTAAAAATTAGCTTAAAGACATCAAGAAAAAAACTAAGAGTTGTGATAATTACACAATTTCATGGCCATGAGGATTCTGGGATGCCTCTCTCTCCCTCTCTGGCACATTCCTGTTGATAAGTCATCTGGCGTTATGCTGATGGCAGCCAGAGCCCTAGAGATGCATCCATTGCCATTGGATCCACAAGACTGCACCCACTAGCCTATGATCTTCCTATATTTTCAATATTGCTTGTGCTGCATGAGTCTGAAGAGGACTTTATGGGCTAATATTAGATGTATGGACTTGATCTGGACTTGGCTGGCTTGTTTTCTTAGTATACAATTACTCTTTGCTATAAAGCTCTCTCTTACACACATGTGAGTGTCTCTGGATTTGTTTCTTTAGTAAACCCAATCTAACACAAGAGTCAAGTTGACATATTGTTTTGAAAACCACCTTATCACGGTTACAGTACTCTCCATTACACTTAATACCTTTATCAAATCTGTGACTCCGTTCTTGGAAACATTTTTCAATTTCATCCGCTTGGATGGCTTACAGCCCTCTCTTGTTATTTTGTTCATCTCTTCCATGTTGTCAAATTGCTGTCCTTACATGTCCCTCTTCATTTGGGAAAACAAAAAGAAGTTGCACAGACTAAGGTACAGGTGAGTAAGGTGGATGGGGCAAGAGAGGCATGCTGTTTTTTGCCAAAAACTGGCATACTGAGATGGCTGCATGGGCAGATAAATTGTCATGGTGGCAAAACCAGTCCCCTTTCTGCCACAAATCAGGCCGTTTTTTATTTGTTTGTTTCCCACTGTTATGCTATCTTTTCAGAACCCCTAAATAGAAAGTTTGATGAACAGTCTGACCTGGTGGAATGAATGCCAAATGCACTATGAATCGACATTTTTGTCTGTTTGGGAAGTTGACAAATGAGGTTTGTCATCAATTGCCATTCACCTCTTTTTGAAATAAGAAAACCATGCATACACTTGAGATTTTCCCAAAGTGCTGTCCTTGTAAGCTGTGTTCAACATCACAACAGTTTCTGTGGCAGTTTTCCCAGAGTAGGAAACAAAATTTCACAGCTGCAAGGTTTAAGTGAAACTGCTTTTATGAAAAAAATCACTGTGACCAGAGAGAACGAGAGAACCTTTCCAAGCAATTCCACTGGATGCACTAACTCTGACTGAGTTGCTTGATGCTCGCTTCATGGGGAAAAGGCATACCACGAAACCCCACTCTACCTAGCTCAATTTCCTGGTTTTGTGGGGTGGGTACCCCCTTGTATATTTAATCACTTCATATACATGTGAAAGCTGGCCACTGAAGAGAGCCAATGAAGAAAAAATACATTTGAATTATGTTGTCGGCAAATAATTTACCATGGATTAATCTAAGAAGGAACAACTCCGTCTTTGAAAAAATACAGCAAGCATACTCCTTAGAAGAGAAGATGGTGAGACGTTGTATCACTTACTTTGCATTTGTTACAATGAAGAATCCATATCCAAAGCAGGACATCATGCCTGCTAAAGCCCAGGACCTCCAAAACAGAAAGACGTGTCACAAAAGAATTTGTGCCAATGGCTGCAACAATGAGTTGAACTTTGCCAACAGTTGTGAGGATGCTACAGACCCATGCGACATTTTGTTCACTTGTGCATGGGCTATCTGTAGTTAGAGCTGAGTGGATGGTACCTGACAGCAGTGTTTTAGTAGTAACTCATACTATACTCCATGTAAAATGATGTTTATACTCACAAAAGAAACACCCCAAAGCTATAATACAGAAAAGCAAAAACAAACATCTTTGAAATCATAGAGATTTTTATTACATATAAGATAAAATCTTAAATCATGTCCTGTGGCCTTTTAATGAAATGGTTCCTATTTTTTCATTGTTTCGTTTTAGTTTTTACTGTTTTGAGTGAGTGTTCACACAACAAACTTGTCTGCCATTCAACAATTTCACACATATTTTGTTTTGTGGCATCGATCACATTGCATGTGACCCTCACAATGCCGCAGCACTCTTCCTACGTTCCCCTTAAATTTACCACTTCAATTAATTTTTCATTCCTAGCCCAGCCTTCTGAGCTTTATCCTTGGGTAATCTTAGCCTTTGATCTCACAAGGTTAATTATTCTTGAGCGTGTGTGCGTCTCTAGTGCTGCTGTTCCTCTGACAGGCCTATTCATCACTTGGCTGAGCCACGAGGGCAAGTTCATTTCCATCCTGATGAGTGTCTAAAGGCCATAGTCTTGGTTATTCCGTTAGCCTTTCCTGGTCAGTAAGACTGCTCCTTAGAAACGATTCTGCGTTTGGGTCCTCGTTTTTCTCTCACTGCAACTAGGACTTCGTTTCAAGGCAGTCAATAGCCGGCATCACCTGGTTCACGTGGTCCATTAATCCTTTGAACTGTTTACTTTTGTGGTTGAGTTTCATCACTCTCCATTGCTCTTAATGAGGACAGAGCTGTCTAGCCAGCATTTTGGACCAGCGTTGCTACTCACCAAAGCAAGAAGAACATTGCTGTTTATGCACTATAGTATGGCAGTTGAAATGGTTTCCACTGTAAGGATAGCCTTGAGCTTCCAACCCCAATAACTCATTTCCTAAAGGTGTTTTGGTTATGGCTAAGAACTTTCCATTCTATTGCCTACAATATGTCAAATTATATGCGTGTGCAAACATATATTTTATAGCCCAGAAAAATATACTCTGTCAAACCTGCGTACGTTCATGGGTGAAATTCCATCGACCTCTTTCTCCTTGTTTGCTTTCTCACGTGGTAATTGTATTGCAAAACTGATCTAAAAGCCTAATCTCTGATTGAAATAGGTATTGCAACCCCTCCAAATAATAGAAAGGGTTTATTTTTTTTCTTCATAACAGAATTACCTTATGATTTGCTTTCCTGAACATAGAGCAAAAAAAAAGAGGGTACGGCAGACCTATTTCCAGTTTATAACAAGCTTTGAGTGTTTTACATTCTCTTTGGACACATTTCTCTATACTCAGAGCAATACTTGTGTATGATGATGAATCATATAAAGTATATCTGACTGTGCGCGATGCCCAGCCCCCAAGCAGTCATCCTAAACCAACTAACGATCAACCAATTTACCACATGAGTGACAGCAGCTGCATAGGCAACGCAGAGGTCTGTTTGTTTATGCTCATATCAAAATTTATATGCAAGATATTGTTGTAAGCTACCCTCTTAGGTTTGTTGAGAAGCAAAATCAGTGACACTTAAGTATGTATGTCTCCAGAGAGCTATGTATCAGGGAAGTGGCTCACACAGTTATCAGGTAAGTCCCAGTTCCATAGGTCAGATGTCAGGGAGGAAGCTTCTCTTGACTCATTCATATGCCTGCAGGGGTGATGGTTCCCAGATCCTTATAGTTATATGGTAGGTTTCTTGCTGCAGAGGTAAATGCATCTACGACATCAGGTAACATGACATGCTTCTGACTACTGCCAACTTCAGTAGTTAACATAGCAGACTACTGACTCAGCCTGAGGCATTGGATGTCAGAGGGGGATCCAGAATTAGAATCCACACCCAGGAAAAGCAAGCAAGCTTTTCCACAGTGTCAATAAAGTGTAAATAAAGTTACATCCCTCATGAGATGTCATCAAATTGAATCGCTTATTTCTTAATGCTCAGAGTTCCCATCCAGCCAAATTTACACAAAACCTTAACCATCACAGCCATTAAAATTCTATCTGCTATGCAGCGATGGCAATCCTTGTACATATCTTCGCAAATTTAAGTCCTTTCATTCCACTTTCACTAGCATAAGTGGCCTTAAAGGCATACAGTCTCCTACATGGAATACTCTTAGATAATATTTTTATCAGGGATCTCTCTATCATTTTCTTCCATCCTGTTCATATATAATCCTTCATGGGGGCTTCATGGTGACCCTACTCCTTGCTCACTATACTAGTTAACCTCTGTAACAAGTATTTATAACTATTGGTGTCTAGGTGAAAAAAATGGTTTTCAGTAGTTTGTCAACCTAAGGTTGGCAGTTCAACCCCGCCCCCTAGTGGTACAGGCTGTGCTGGGGTGAGGAAGAACTCTGTTGGCCACACAGTCGTCATGATTACTCAAATCTGTCCATGGGACACAAAAGTATATATTGTATGATCGCCAAAATAGACCACAGTTGTTCATAACTTGTGGTCTATGTTTGGGAGCCCAAAATCCAACTGCAGATTATTTAGGAAAATTAAGCCTCTGGCAGATCCCCTCTGGCGAGGGACTCAGGCAAGGGACTCAGACAGCTCTACTATCAGAGATTATTGTAAACTGGATTATGGTGGATCCAACCACAGTATAAAATGATACTTGATCATTTGACCTCTCTTTTGACCCAACCTGAATTTTCTCTAGTCTCTGTTTCCCTCTTGTTTCAAGAAATAATTATTTTCTCCACCTTTAAAAAATATTGTTGATGGCCTTTTCTTTCATATTCTTTATTCTTATCTTTATATTAGTAGTTTTAGGAGTATTTTCTTTATGTCTAATATTGTTTTTTATTGCTTCTCTTTGGTTTCCCAGTCTATGAAGCACCAAAGTAGTGGGTACATAGAAACAATAACTGATGTAGTGGTTTATCAGGGACTGGAGGGTGGAGGGTGGGGGCAATTGGGGAGGAAGTAATGAACATTTTGAGTGGGGAGGGAGCACTAGAACTGACTGTAATGATATATACAACTCAGCTTAACTATGAAAGTTAATAATACATGAATATTGTATCAAGGAAACTTCTAAAAGAGAAAATATACCAAATCCCCCAATGATTAACATGAGTTCGGTAGGAAGAGATTTTGTCCAGGGAGCACTGAGTTTATGTTACTGTTGGTGGAACAATGTGGAAAAGGTTGTACAACACCAAAAGTATAATAATGGCACTGAGTTATGCATAGAGAAGTTGTTGAGATTGTTTTGTTGTGCACTGGTGGGCCACACTTGACAAATAATAATTTCATTAATAGCAATGAGTACAAGGAAAAAGAAAATGTTCTAAAATTGATTGTGGTAATGATTGTACAACTCTTTTGGATTGGATTGAACTGTTGAATTGTATGATATGTAGATAAAGTACAATAAAACTGTTTACAAAGAGTATATATTGTAATATGCAAATAAGTGAAAATGATTTTGTTTCAATAAAATTTAATTTACAGAGATAGACCATGACTAAGATTTGACTCTAGGATTACAGTTTACTGACCCCTGGGGTAAACAATATTATTGTCAGCATCTAACCATATACGTCCATTTAAAGGGAGCATTTTAGATACCAGTGTATTCCAATTCTCAGGAAATGAAAAAGGATAGGCATGTTGCCAAGGAAAATAGTACATTTATATACAGCTATATGTATAATTGTGATCATTTTGCTCTTCTGAAAAATGTTTACTCTTCCTACGTATTAAAATGTGAATGGCATTATGGTGAGGTATAAAAGTTCAATGATTTAATTGTTCTAACCTGGTTTACAGAGCAGAAGCACCATGCATATGCTAATTTATATTTTTAATATGTTTACAGCAAAAGGCAAAGATCATTTATACAAGGAGATTTAGAGTTACAAGATCCAGGCCAAATTCTTGTCTGTTACATTACTAAATATTTAATATATTCACTTTGACTTTCATTAACTTGCAATTCCTTTGCTGAATCTGAAGCTCCATATTTTCTTACAATTCAGAAAGCATATGATTGACACTTACACTAAACCTCATTGTCCTGTTTTCTTGTTTTTTTATATTTTCTTCTGATGGTATCAGCCAGGTGGTGCTAGCCAAAGGTTGGGATTCTGGGTCCACCCAGAGTCACCTTCGAACAGTGGTTCTCACCCATCTTAAAGCTGCGACCCTTTCATACAGTTCATGTTGTGGTGACCCCACAACCATCACATTATTTCCATTGCTACCTCATGACTGTCATTTCGCTACTATTATGAATCGGGCGGCCCCTGTGAGAGTTCGTTCAACCCCCACAGGGGTCGCGACCCACAGGTTGAGAACCCCTGCCTTAGAAGCAAGCTCTGGTTGTCTGCTTCCGCAAAGGCAGCCATCCGGCACTGGGAGCTCCGGTGCTCCGCAAGTGCTCCTACATGGGGCTGCCGGAGTTGAGCTCAGTGGGGCAGCCACTGTTTCTGCGTCTTTCTTTTCAACTGTCACAAGGCAAGCAGTCCTAAGTTTATTTTATTTTTTTAATCATTTTATTGGGGGCTCGTACAATTCTTATCACAATCCATGGATACATCCATTGTGTCAATAACATATGTACATGTGTTGCCATCATCATTCTCAGAACATTTGCCTTCTACTTGAGCCCTTGATATCTGCTGCTCATTTCCCCCCTCCCTCCCCACCCCCCACCTCGTGAACCCTTCATATATTAATATTATTTTGTCATATGATACACTGTCTGACGTCTCCACCTGCCCTCTTCTCCGCTGTCCCACCCCTGGGAGGAGGCTATATGTAGATTCCTATACTCAGTTTCCCCTTTCTACCCTACATTCTCTCTACCCATTAGGCATCACCACTCTCACCACTGGTTCTGGAGGAGTCATCTGTCCTGGATTCCCTGTGTTTCCAGTTGCTATCTGCGCCAATGTACATCCTCTGGTCTAGCCAGATTTACAAGGAGAATTGGGATCATGATAGTGGGGGGGAGGGGGGAGTAAGTCTTTAAGAACTAGAGGAAAGTTATGTTTCATTGTTGCTACCCGGCACCCTACCTGGTTCATCTCCTCCCCCCAGCCGCTGAGCAAGAGGTGTCTGGTTGGCTACAATTGGGCTTTGAGTCTCCACTCTGCACTCACCCACATTTTCAACGATATGATTTTATGTTCCTTGATGCTTGATACCTGATCCCTTCAACAGCATATTGGTCACACAGGCTGGTGTGTTTCTTCCATGAGGGCTGTTACTCCTGAGCTAGATGGCCACTTGTTTATCTTCAAGCATTTAAGACCCCAGATGCTATATCTTTTAATAGCTGGGCACCATCTGCTTTCTTCCCCACATTTGCTCATGTACAAGTTTGGCTTAATTGATCATATTAGGGAGGTGGGCACCCACTGATATGGTTTTTAGCTCTTCGATGTCTGATAACTGGTCTCTTCTGCACCTTGTGGTCAGACATGCTCGTTTGCTTCTTCCTTGTGGGCTTTGATGCCTATCAGCTAGATGACCACTTGTTTATCTTCAAGCTTTTAAGACCCTAGAAGCTATGTCTTTTGATAGCCAGGCACCATTATCTTTCTTCACCACATTTGCTTCTGCACACATTTGTCTTCAGTGGTTGTGTCAAGAAGGAGAGCACCCACTGATATGTCTTTTAGCTCTTTGATGTTTGAAAACTGGTCTCTTCTACACCGCGTGGTCCGCCAAGCTGGTGTGCTTTTTCCATGTGGGCTTTGATGCTTCTCAGCTAGATGGCCTCTTGTTTACCTTCAAGCCATTAAGACCCCAGATGCTATATCTTTTGGTAGCCGGGAACTGTCAACATTCTTCACCAAATTATTTACGCACATATTTTTCTTCAGCAAGCGTGTCGGGAAGGTGTGCATCATGGAATGCCAATTTATTAGAACGTCCTAACTTTATAGTGAAACTCTGACAAATAGGGAGAAAAAGAATGAAAAAAAATGCATAGTCTGCAGATACTCGGTGGAATTCTCTTCCACTATAATTATGTTTTACTGAAGTATAATTTCTGTTTTGCTAGTGTACTCATTTGGTTTCTCATAAAGAAGTGCGGACACTCGCAACTGGTATAATTAACTTGACTATCTCACCTCAGTTCTCACAGCTTTATTTTTCAAACATAGTATGGATTTACTGTATGGATTTACTATATTTCTTATTTGTTGAAATTCAACATTCTCCTGTTGAAGACCATATGTGTTGTTCCTTGTTTCTTTTTTTACTAATAAATAAAATGACTTTGAACATTTATGTACATTTTATATGATTTTATTTACCAAGAAGGCAATTTCTGAGGCATATGTTTAGTTTCATAAGAATATGTGTATATTTACAGACATCCATCATGCCAGTCATTCAAAACCATCACCAGATCTGAGGGAGAAAGAGCTTTCTAGTCCCATAGTGTTAGCCTCAAAACTCCCAAGAGCAGTTCTACCCTGTCCTATAAGTTGATATTGACTCTGTGGAATTGAGTTTGGTTTGGGTTTTTATGTCCTCACTTGGTTATGTGACACCATTTCCAGGCTATGGTATTTCACTTATTATGTAATATATTCTGTTATGAGGGAATATCTCATTGCTGTTTTGGAAAGTATGTTCCAAACAGCTAATGATGTGTATCTTTCCATATACTAATTTGTATTTTTCCTGCCTTTTTCTCATATTCTAATTAGAATATTAGATGTCTTTTAAAAATATTGAGAGCATGAATGTTCATAGTACACTCTAAATATTGATCCTTTGATTCATATGTTGAGTGTATACATATATTTATTGTGTAATTTAATTTTCATGCTTTTAACAGTCTCCCAAACAACATCATTGTTTTATTTTAATACAGTCCAGTTGGTCAGTTTTCCCTTTAATGGAATCTTTTTTGGTATCCAATTCTTGACTACAGCCAGTTCTGTACTGGTTCCCCACATTTTTTACCGTAAAAGTTGCCATTTTAAATTTTATGTTAGTATTTAGGCTTTGATACTTTTTTTCTATAAGATATGAAACATATCTATGTTCTTAGGGTTTTTATATATAGTTTTAACATATATGGCATTGATTCCACTATTTCCTCTATTGAATTGTTCTTGTAATCTTGCCATAAGTAAGATGGAATATTTTATCTCTTTCTGAATGCTCCCATCTCTTATATCAATATCTTATATCTGTCCTTCAAGCACTACCACACAAGCCTTGATATGTGTTTCATCCATTTGATTCTGAGTAATAAAATCCTATTGGACAGAATAGAGCTGTCGCTTAGGCTTTCTAGACTGAAATCTTTACAGGAGATCACCATATGTGTTCTTCCATAGTAGCTGGTGGGTAGACTAGTTCCTTCAGGCTTATTTTTCTTTTTAGAAATTTCAATGTTTTTCAGAATTAATTTGAGAGGTTAGTATGCAACCTGGCTGGTGTCCATTGAGTTCAGTTCTTAATGTTACTCTGTACCCATGGTGTTTCCATTTGTTGGTATTCACTCACAATTAACAAGGACGACCATACGAAGAGACATGGCATAGTGTGCACTTCATCTTGACTGACACCACTGTCCCTTAATCCATTTACATTCAAAAAAATTATTGATATTGCTAGATTTAGATCTACCATGGTATTATTTGTTTTCCCTTTGTTCTTTGTAGCTTAATTTTTCTTTTCCCATTTTCTGCCCTTTTTAAGTATTTAATGTATACTGGATTAGATTTTTTCCTACTGATTTTAGCACCATCTATTTGTATTATTTTGGGTTGGTAATCGATTCCTATATACACATCAACTTTCACTGATGATTGAGATTTACAACTGTACTACTTCAAGCAAAATTTACACACCTTCAAACTACTGAAATGTTTTCTTGCACATAATGCATTCTGGTCATAGCTATTGTACATTATATGTGATGTTGCTTTTGTTGCTAGTTGTCCTCACAGCTTCCAAATTGTAGCAACCGATGTACAACAGGAAACTCATGGTCCCTCTGTGCCATGCTCACAATTGTTATGCTTGTGTTTATTACATGTGCAGAATGAAAAACTTGAAAGTAGTTTATTATAGTAATATATTTTTGATTTAACTAGTTAATTTTGAAATCTATAAAAAATAAGTATTTAACCAAGGTAGTTACCATTTGTCTACCTTCATTCCTGAATAATTAGATGTCTCTTTTGCTTTAGCTTGAATATATTTGTTCAGCATTCTTTTAGAGCAAGTTTTCTGGAAACAAAATTTCCTAGTTTTTTAATGGGGCCTTTATTCTTGAGTGATCATTTATAATATATAGATATATGATTTGATACTTCCCTTTTATCACTTTAAATCTCTTCCACTGTCTATTGTCCTCCAGGGGATTTTGTGGGATATTTGTATTAATTTGTTTAACTTTCCCCATATGTTTGCAATGTTAAATTTCTTTGTTTGCTTTACAGTTTCCTCTTATCTTTGGATTTTTACAGTATGGTTAAAATAAACCTTCACTTTAAATATATATATCTACTTTAGTAGATGGATGAGATTCTTAAATTCATAGATTTATGCTTTTCTCTACAAATGTGTAGGTTTGGGTTATTGTTAAGCGTTTTCTCTCCTTGTCTCTATTACATCTTCAGATATTACCCTGATGACATAAGTATAAGCTTTCTTGATATTTTCCGCAGGTTTCTGAGTCTCGGTTTACTTTTGTTTAAAATATTTTGTTGTCCTTATGAACTTTAGGTTGCATAATTTTTATTGATATTTCTGCACATTCACTCTAATGTTCTCTGACATCCACATTTAGCTATTGAGGCAACTCAATTATTTCCCACTATTTTTTCTGTTCTAATATTTTTATTATCGTTTTCTTTTTTTTTACACTTTATTAGGGGCTCATACAACTCTTATGACAATCCATACATATACATACATCAATTGTATAAAGCACATCTGTACATTCTTTGCCCTAATCATTTTCAAAGCATTTGCTCTCCACTTAAGCCCTTTGCATCAGGTCCTCTTTTTTCCCCTCCTTCCCTGCTCCCCCCTCCCTCATGAGCCCTTGATAATTTATAAATTATTATTTTGTCATATTTGCCCTGTCAGACATCTCCCTTCACCCCCTTTTCTGTTGTCCATCCCCCAGGGAGGAGGTCACATGTAGATCCTTGTAATCGTTTCCCTCTTTCCAACCCACTCAACCTCTACTCTCCCAGTATCGCTTCTCACACCCCTGGTCCTGAAGGTATCATCCACCCTGGATTCCCTGTGCCTCCAGCTCCTATCTGTACCAGTGTATATCCTCTGCCCCATCCAGTCTCTCAAGGTAGAATTTGGATCATGTTAGTTGGGGGGAGGAAGCATCCAGGATCTGGGGGAAAGCTGTGTTCTTCATTGGTGCTAGATCATACCCTGACTGACCCATCTCCTCCCATAAACCCCTCTGTGAGGAGATCTCCAGTGGCCGTGTTTTCTTCTTATGCAAAAAACTCCTACTTTTCAACTTATTACATATAAGATTAATCTGTATGCAACAGATTTCTAATAGGGGTTACAATTTGTTTGATAATTTCAACACATCCCTGTAATGTTATGGTTGATAACTTTTTATTTTTGTATCCCTGGAGAATTAACCACTTTTTCTAATATATTTGAGTCACATAACTTTGCATTTCATGTTATCATCCCCCGAATGATGTTTATTTTTGTTGTTTTCATGGACAATTAGATGAATGTTGTCTTAGTTTCTTTAAATACTGGTATAAATTTTGTTTTCTTTTAAAGCCTGCTGCTTTTAATCTGTTGAATAGAAGTAAGCCTGAAATTAGTGTAGATTTATGCATATAATTGTAGAATCTCCCCTATTAGTTTTTTCCCTTTCTATGATATTTGGCTACAATGTTCATACCATGTGATTACCATTTATCAGATCCACTGACCTCACAGATAGTGTTTATCATAGATTTAACCTCATACTCTTCTCTGTTGTGCACTAGTATGAATGGAATCTCTCTTTGGCACAAACCCGTAAGTGAAAAACAAAGAAGACTCAAACACTTTAAAGTTTGCCAATTCTTATTTAGACTTTCTTCAATAATCTGCCTGCTTTTAAAATATTTCTCCTATAGCATTTTAATTTTAATTGTATCCAGATGAAATATATGATAGATAGGAAAGATAGACCCTGTGGACACATCCTGTCAGGTTGGAAGCAGAAAACCCTGGCTAGAGATTTTAATTTTAGATTAATCAGATAATTCTAAAGATTTTACTTGTTACCTTGAAGATACTTTTGCAAAGTAAAAACAATTTTAGGGGGAAATTTATGAAATACTATTAAATTGAATTGATAAATGTGATGATAATTCATTTTCAAGAAAAAAACCTTATATATTGTAATGAAAATTTAGTTTTTGACTACTAATCATTCACTTACTAAGGGTTCTCTTAATATAGACCTCAAACAAAAATCCAAGAAAATTGCAATAGAGTCAACCCCAATTCATAACAACCCTATAGAGAGTTTCTAAGATTGTAGATCTTTGTGAAAGTAAACTGCCTCATCTTTCTCCCATGGGGCTACTGAGGGGCTCAAACCACTAATCTTGTGGTTAACATGTCAAAAGATGATGTTATGTATAAGAAATATTGCTTATTCTATAAAGTAATTGTTATGATAAAAATCACTTATTTGATTAAAATGCCTAAATGACTGAGCCAGTAAAGTATAAGAAGTATAAACCAACCACAAATAGTACTGCCTCTATCCTTCTCTATCTCTCATTCATTTGCTAACTTTTCAGATACGTGGAAACATAACAATCTGGAGAATTTTGTTATCATGGATTAGTATTTCCTTCTCTGTTTTCTGTATGCACACAAAAATTACATTAATATGTTCATCCACAATTTGGTTTAAATCCAAAAGAAAGATTATCTTAAGGGATGCTGTAGGCTAGTTCTCTAAAGAATCATGTATGTATGTGTGTGTGTATGTTTATGTTGGTATATATGGTTTTGCTTGACTCACACCACTGCAGAAGCAAGTACACCTAGTCCAATTCACATCCATGGGGTCAATTGTTATGCTAGACATTTTTCCTGATTCTCATAATTGCAGGAACCGATGAACCAGGAAGCAGGGAGATTCATCAGAAGAACACGGCTGGGTGCAGAACTGGATGAATCCAAGGTTGGCAGATGGAAAAATTGTCAGCAGATTTTGATGATGGTTCACAAAGAGATTGATACTAGCAGCGTCGCTAAATTGCCAAACACACACACACACACACATATGGCAAAAGTGCATATTGCTTCTGATTCCCATGAAAAGAACGTAAAGGTAAAGCTCTGACTAGCATTTTCCTTGAGGACAAAGGGGACAAGAAACACTTTGGAAGTGGCAAACACCTCTGCAGTTTCAAAGCAGAAAGTAGTAGATATTGAAAAAAAAAAAGAAAAAAGAAAGAAAAATTTTACCCCAAACTCAAACCCACTGTCATCCAGTCCAATTCTGAATCATATGATTTCTAATGATAAATATTTCTGGGAGCAGACAGCCTCATTTTTCTCCAGTGGGGTTGCTGTTGGGCTTGAAATGTTCACCTTGCCACATACGAAGCTTACTTAAATGGTAGTCCAAAATTTGCCCTGGAAGCAAATATATGCAAAAACCAAATATAGTGATGCTAAAAGTAAAGGAGAAAACTATTGGGATATCTGAGAGTCACGTCAAGTGTTCTAGGGCCATATCACTTATATCAGGATGATAACACTAAGAATTGCCAATAAATTATCAAGAGATGATTCTGTAATGAAGAACTAGTATGTGGATTATGCATATCAAAGGATTTCAGTGTGCCCTTAACAGCACTACCCTGACCCTAGGTGGAACGCGGGAGAAAGCTTTGACTTCTTTTGTCACAGCAGGTTTCTGAGCATCTACCCTCAGGGGAGGATTTGTAAGTCTAGAGGTGGTTCATGTTTGCTTTCATTGGGCTACGGGGTTAAACTCTGAAAATGAAATTGAGAGTCACTCAGAAGCTTTCTCATCTGTCCCCTGTTTTCTCCGGGGCCAGAGACAGTAAATCTGATGGGTTTCAGGCTTAAAAGAGAGTAGCTTGAGGAAAAATAAAATGATTTTGTGATTTTGGTCTCTTTGGTCTAGCTAGTTCAATTTGTGAACACATTTCAATCACTTATGAAATTGTAAATTAACTTTCACCATCTGTGCTCAACATGCTGAGCACACATTTGGTGGGGATTATTGTAAAACAATATAAGATTGGCTGTATTGCTATTACAGAAATCTAACCCTGCACTTGTTATTTCCCATAGTATTGTCAGCTGGGATGTGGTGGGATTCAAACTTGAAGTAGCACCAAGGACAGTGCTTTTGGCCATTCCTTAATTGTGAAGCTTCAAGCTAACATTCTTTTTCTTTGTTTGAAATGAACTTGTCACTGACACTCCAAGATCATTTCAATTTTACTTTTCTTTCTATTCTTTTTTAATTCACTTAAGTTATTATTTAGGTTTCAGGGATAAGGAATCTGAAAGGAATTAATTATTTTGGTTTTAAAAGAAATAGTATATATCACAAGCAATCTAAAGAAATTAAATAAAGTATCCAGAGTAAGAACAGAGAAGAATGGAAGAAGAATGGTTTCAGTGACAGCACCTACTTTGGTCTGAGGACACTCAAAATTTGATTCTGGATGGGATGTTTCTGATACTGGAGTCTATTATGTGGAATTGGATCTGGTAAATCCTGTGAGGATAGAGGCTTCTGTTGAGGAGAAACACCTTCAAAAATGTGGTAGTACTCAGAACTTGTAATGTGCAAAGTATGAAGCTAGGAAATTTAGAAGTGGTCAAAATGACTTGAATGCATAAAGATCGCTATTCAAGGCATTAGTGAGCTGAAATGGACTGATATCAGGCATTTCATATCAGAATCATCTTTTAGCCATTTGAATCAGAAAATAATATGATTTACTATGATAAGAAAGGCACAAACAAGAAAAGTAGTATTTCAATTATTGTCAAAAAGGACATTGTGAAATCAAACTTGTCTTGAAGTGCAATGCTGTCAGTTATAGGATCATATCTATCCACCATCAAGGAAATCCAATCAATGCAACTATTATTCTAATTTAGACATCAACCACAAAATCTAATGATGGAGAAATTGAAGAATTTTACTAATTTCTTCAGTAGCAATTTGATCAAACATATAATAAAGACACATTGCTTATTGTTAGCAATTGGAATGCAAAAATTGGAAGTAAAGAGGAAGGAACAGTAATTGGAAAATGCGACCTTAGTGATAGAAACAAAGTTGGAGATCACCTGATAGAATTTTTCAAGACCAACGACTTGTTCATAACAGATATCTTTTTTTTTCAAGAACTCAAAAAAACACACAAAAGAATACACAGAATGCACAGAAATCGAATTGACTACATCTGTGGGAAGAGATGATGGAGAAGATCAATATCAGAAGTTAAAACTGGGACAGGGGCTGACTGTGGAACAGAGCATCCATTGCCAATATTTAAAGTCAGGTTAAAGTCTGAAGAAAATTAAGATAAGTTCATGAGAACCAAAATCTGACATTGAAATGATTCCACTTAAATTTCAAGAACAGATCTGTCACCTGGGACACTAATTACAGAAGCCTTGTTTAGCTGTGGGAGGACAGGAAGGACATCATTCATGAAGAAAGATAAAGGTCACTAAAATGGCAGGAAAGAAAGAGAAGATCAAAGTAGATGGAGGACCGAAAAGACTCTGAAATTTTCTCTTAGTCATAGAGTAGTTAAAGCAAATGAAGGAATAATAAAGAATAACAATAAAGTCAAAGGACTGAATAGATATTTCAAAGGGTAGCTCAAGGACACAAAAGTAGATATATATTATGAAGAAATATGTAAAGACCTAGAATTAGAAAACCAAGAAGGAAGAACACACTCAGCATATCTTAAACTGAAAGAAGTTAAGAAAAATCCAAGCCTGTTTAATATTGAAAAAGTATATGAGCAAATATTGAATGATACAGGAAGGATCCAAAGAAGGTGAAAGGAATAAACAGAGACCCTGTACCAAAAAGAACCAGTGGACAGTCCATAATTTCAAGAAGCATCATATGAGGACGAACCAATGGTGCTGAAGGAAGAAATTCAACCTGCACTGAAAACACTGGCCAAAAACAAGACGTGGGGGATTGATGGGATCCCAACTGAAATGTTTCAACAAGCAGGTGAAAACTGGAAGAATGCACTTGTCTATGCCAGGAAATGAGCACACAGCTAGCTGGACAAGAAGTGATCCCTATTTGTACCCTCTCCAAAGAAAAGTGACTCAAGAAAATTCTCAAATTATAGAACAATATAATTGATAACACATGCTGACGATCCTACAACATGGTTGCAGCAGTACATTTACAGGGAGCTGCCAGAGGTTCGGGACGGATTCACAAGAGGACATTTGAACCACAAGATGGGCAATTCAAAGATAACCACACCGGGAAAGATGAGACTTCCTGCTCTAGTAAAGAGTTCCAGTCTCAGAAGCCCAGAGCAAAGTCCTTGGCTAACCTGTAAGACTAGCGTGGCTATGAATTGGAATCCCGGAGGAGACAGTCAGTTCTTTGGCAGGTGAGGGTGGGTGGAGGTCAGGCTGGGAAGTTGGAGTGGGTTTGTTGGGTCTGTGTCAAATGCAATATGTGGAATCTCCTGTATAGAGTCTATATATGTTACTCCTATATATACATATATATGTAACTGCTCTAGATGCTTCTTCCCACGCAGTCCCTGTTTGGCTTGGTCTCGCTATGCTGTTTTGTGTTACCCTTTCATTTAGTATCCATGACACTCCATCCCTCCATTTCTGAGGCTGTCTCATGAGGGTTTTCTGCTTTGCTTTCCTTTGTTCTGAATGGAGGTGATACGCTTCCTCAGCTCACATGTTAAAAGAACTTTGGGGGCAGGCTTTACATAATAACATTACATGGATGAAAATGTTAGTAAAGTCTTTGTCAACCACAAACTTGTTAAAAAAAGACTACAATGATATGTAGCATCTTTACAACGATTATTAAACTAATAGTGAATTACCTTAGATAATGGAAGATACAAAACGGGATTTATTTTAGGCAATTAATTATCTTACTGTAATGAAAACTCGAGGAGAGGTTACAAGTTAGAAAGCACACACTCTACTTATTAAGTCATGCATATTTTCACTTTCTCAGTTATTATTAAACTGCAGTTATACTTCATTACCAGGAGGACTTTAAAAATCATATTATAGATTTTTACAAATGAAATAAAGAATTTCTGACCTTAATTACTACCATTACTAGGAAAACTAGAAAAATTCAAGAATAAACACTTCATAGAAATTGGTTCCCTGGGTTACAAGTTTAGGGGCATAGTTTCCTGGACATCAGAGTAAACTGGCCTAATTACTGCTCTGTTACAGCTGACTGGATGGCAGTGAGTTTGTGATCGTTTTAATGTTTTCTCTTTGGTTTGGTTCTACCCCTTAGTTAGTTGCATACTGATTGGGACCTTACAAATGTACAAGCAGTCATCCAAGATGATATGATTGGTATCCAGTTGCTACGTCACCGTGCCCCAAATAAGGAGCGGTGGTGGTGCAATGCAGGAGTCCTCGGCATCCTTCTGAGTAAGCATTGGAGTGTTGATTGAAGGTCACAGGTTCAGACTCATCTGCAACTTGAAGCTATCTGTTCCCACAACAATGGAGAGCTTTAGGGTGTCACTGTGAGTCAGAATTGATTAAGGGACAGTGGTGGGTTTTTCGTTTTTATGCCCCCAATTTTTCTTGCTAAAGGAAACAGTTAGGCGCTAGGTTTTTCACTTAGTTGATAGCTTGAACTAACCCAGATAAATCACCTCAATAGAAAGGCCTGGTGATCTCTTTTCAAAAGATCACAGCCATGAGCATACTATATAGGAAAGTTCTACTAGACACACAGTGAGGAGAGTGGGGTGTGGGGAGGATCCCTCTGAGTTGAAATTGACTTCACAGACTTCAAGTGTTGTATTTTTTTGTTTTTGTTTTTTCACTAATAATCTGTTATGATTAGGTTTCTTAAAACCAATATAAAAAGCTCCAGGATATATTGTTCTTTAATGACTAAATAAACTTACTAGTTACCATGGCATTGAAATGTGGGCACATGACGTGAGAGGACTTCCACTTAAGGCTTCAATTAGAGTTACGATTAATGAAATAGGCATGCTCAATAAATAAACAACTATAAAATTAGATTAAGTATACTTACACATCTTGAAAGTAGTTATAGAGTCTGCATATAAAAATATTGGAGACCCTAACTAGTATGAAAGATTGATATTCTCTGTTATTACCTCAAAACTGTGGGTTAAGTCCACCAAGAGTCACCTTGGAAGAAATATCTGTAGATCTATCTTTTAAAATTCAGACTTTGTAAACCTAAGGGAGTTGTACTTCTATTCTGACAAACAAAGGATTGTCAGGGCTTGAAATTGACTCCATAGTAACTGGTAATATAGAAATATTAAAATATTGTCACTGGACACTCTATATATGGTATATACATGGTAAAACAATGCTTTGGGGAATTCTTACCAAACATCTGAATGGTGAACAAAATATCTTACTATAATCACATCATATTCTCTTAATGACATTATGGCTGTCAATAGTTTTAAACGTTAAAAGTTGCATGCGTGCATATACAAAAAATTAATCACAGGTATATGCTTGCAATTTCCATTAGGCAGAATGCTTTATAGTTATAAAAAAGCTTCATTGTGTAATAACATTGCAGAAAATAACATATTTAATTTATTATTTCTCAGAAATCCAACTCAAGTTGATTCGCAGTCAAAGTGACATTGAAGGACAAAGTAGAAATTCCTTTGTCAGTTTCCAAGACTGCAAGTCTTGATGGGAACAGACATCTTCACCTGTTTTTCCAAGGAAAGAGATGATTTGGGACTGATCATGAGATCAGTAGTTTAATGTATAACCCACTACAGCACCAGGGCTCCAAGAAAAATAAGTGGTTCTATTTAAATCACATACAGAAACAAATAGCTTGCATATTCATTGAAGTACAACCAATTTTTTAAAAACAGATATTCTTCTTTGCATTTTCTCAGTAATGGTAGTACAAGATATGTTAGTGTGGGTAGACTAGAGAAACAAATTCATAGACACTCATGTGTGTAAGAGAGAACTTTATATACAAGAGCAATTAAATATTGAGAAAACATCCCAGTCCAGATCAGTCCATAATTTTGATATAACTACATATGTTGATACTAGTGCATAAATTTTTCTTTATACAAACACAGGCATACAATGGTGCCAAATGCAGGAAAACCACAGGCCAGTGGGTGGAAAGCCTTGTGGATCCAGTGACAGTAAAACATCTCAGCGCTGGCAGGGGTCTCCATGTGCCTCTTTCAGATCATGGGCTCTAGCATGACTCCATATGTCTCATCCACAGGAATGTCTCACAGGGAGTGAGTGTGTGTCCCAGCAAGCTATTTATTTCCTTAGCGCTTCCAATTCAGGTCATCAAGCTGTGACATGATTGACAGGCTAAACCCTACCCCTTCACTCTTAAGTCTCAAACTGATAACAGATTATGTAACTATTACACAAAAATATATCATAAATGAAACAAGAATATATCTTAAATGTGGCAAAATATATATTTTGACACTGTATCTATATGTACTGTGTAAAGTACTCTGATCTTATCTGTCAGTATGAAGTTTTTATTTCAATTTATAAAGATGATATTAACATTTTTGAAGTGAGTTATTGTATATCTTCATCTAAGGTCAAGCAAAATTTTGAACATGGAAATCAAAGAGAATACTTATTGTCGTATCTCACTTCTGACATTTAAGAAAAACTCTTCATGCAAATTAGTTATGTGACTAAACTGCCCGAAGAGCATATCAAATGCTTAACACAGAAATACAATGAACTGCTCTATATTGACGGAAGCCCTTCATGTGCCTCCTCTTAAGTGCAAATTAGACTTAGGTTTTCCCTCTTTGAAGTACTTCCCCTTGTACATATGCTGCTTAAAGCATACTGATGTCTAACACCACTCAAACTTAAAGTATCATTTAACAAATTTCCAGGCAAAGGATTTTCTTTCTTTCTCTCTTTTTTTAATGGATTTTATTTCTTGTAAAAATATACTCAACCCAGAAGAAATGATAAATTTATCAAGCTATTTTGTGTAGTTTATAATTGGCTTTTAAAACTTGGAATATTGGTTCATTTTACCCTAAGATCATTTCTTTCAAATGCATGACTTTATTATTGCCTTAGTTTTTAAATAATTAACTACCTATTTTCTCTACTTTACAGTGCCTCTCTGGTATATAAATTGTGCTTCATCAAATAGGAAACTTAATTTCATATAATTGGGATGGAGGTGTTTTCAATTAAATTTTATGAATTTTAAAGGTAGACGATAATGGCAAATAAACAAACAAGTCCTTTTTTCGAGGACACTCAGTTATTATAGCTGCTCTCTCTCCCTGGAGATTTAATTTCTCAAGCAGCTACTCTAACGCTGAGAGTCTTTTATTTATTTCAATGTCCGTTTTTGCTGTTAGGCACGAGGGAGAATATTCTGATGGAATAAAATACCATCCAGTGCTGCGACATTCAAAGTAGTTCCTGTGTTTCTAACCACTGTTGGGTCCACTGCCTACATCAAGTTCATTGGGGGCTGTAATGCAGTAACTTCTTTAATATGTTTCTGACAGTCGTAGCCTAGCCTTTCTTTTTTCCTGATGGCTGTGCATGAGGAGGTGGGAGAAGATACTGGTTGGATATCTGATGATGGAGCTGTGAGCGATTGTTAACAGGGTTCATTTAGATCGCCTTCCGTGGGGTAGAAAACCAGTCATCTCAGAAGCCGACATGGGGATCTTAATGGGCAGCACATAAGTAGAGCTAGGCGTGGAGGAATGTGAACACCCTAGAGCCAGGAGACAGATGTGAGAGCAGAGGACCTGTAGAAGACCAGTAGTAGTAGCAGGACCGCACGAGACACAGCCGTGGACTTTCCAGACCATAAAAAAGCAAGTAAAACCGAATGATTTGGGGCAGGAGACTGGCTTGTGTAGTGGGGTACGTCTGGGTTATGCAATTGGGAGAGCTGGGCTTTCCTGGGCCACCACAACACTAGAGCTCTGGGTCTTCAGACTGAGGCTAACAGTGGAGTGGCCTGCCCTTGGAGCATTTATGTATTTAGGTATCAGAGGGTTAGCGCCAATGCATAGGGATGCTATGTGCACCATAGCAAGTTGGGCTTCTGCTGACAAGTGGAAGCAGATGAACTGGAAGCAGAATGAGCAAGCAGAGACAGCAGGGGTCATAGGCTGGTGAACGCAGAGGTAAGCCAGCCCAGTGAATCCTCTGTTGGTAGTCTGCTGGCGACTCCTGGGGTCAGCAGGCAGTGCAACAGATCACTGAACTAGTTGCAAGACGCAGCTCAGCAGAAGGCAAGAGCTCAAGAGGAGCCGGCTGTTCAAGGTCTCTCTCCTAAACAGAAAGGCTTATGATGCCAAGGAGGTGTCATTGAACTGCAATACATTGCTGGATTCTGCTCCGCACTATCCTTATCTAGGAATGTCAGATGACATAATCTCTAACCATCACACTGACTTTAAAGGGATGTGTCCTATTACCCAAGCTGGCCAGAGGCCAGGCCAAGAGACTGAGAGCCAGAAAGAGACCTTTCTGCAGACCTGGCAAATCAGAGACTGCTTCCTGGGCAACTTCCTTCTGAGCATTTCTCACATAGATTTTAACTTGCTAACCCCCTTCATAAATGACTTTAATTACAAATATTTGTGAGTTCTGTGCACCAATGCAGTGAATGACAGAAGTCAACTGAAAAGTAGAATATTGAACAAGAGAGAGACAGGGTCTTTCTTACTGTACCTGACTCTCTGCCAAACACATCCTTTTCCAGAGACGGTTCTCTCCTGATTACACATTCAAAGTACATGAGATTAAGTCTCTTTGTCCATGTACTTCGCTTCTAAGGATTGTGGTTACATTTCGTCCTAGAGAGCTTTATTCAATCTTATGGCACTCTATGGTGTATTTATAATGATATGATTCAAAGGTAGCAGTTATTATCTGGTGTTCCTTATCTGTTGTCCACCTTTTGTGTGCATATGTGACCATTGAAAATATCATGGTTTGAGTCAGGGCAGCTTAGTCATTCAAGTGGCATGTTTGTTTGTATCCCTTTGAACATGTCTGTGTAAGCAGCATTTCCAAATGTGATATGTGATTTGATTTATCAGCTGCTGATTCCATGGGTATTGATTGTAGATCCAAATAAAATGAAATATTTTACACTTCGATATATTGTTGCCTTTCGTGATGTTCTTTACTGGTGCTGTTTTGTTTACTCGTGTTGAAGTGTAAACCACATTGAGGATGTTAGTCTTGGATTTCCATCAGTAAGGAGTTCAATTTTTTGTTTTGTTATCCTTTAGCTAGCAAGGTCCATGCTTCCCAAGTCCTGATACTTTATTCTTCTTTATATATTTGTTATTTCTGCAGCATGCAGTATGCATGACGAGCGGCTATAACCCAGCCACTCACTTATCTTGATTTTAGACCACGTAGTGTCTATCGCCTTATTCTGTGGGAATACTTGCTTCTTGGTCGATGTAAGTGTGCGATATTTTATATGTGTTCAATATTTTATTAATTAAGTGTTTTGGAGTTTCCATTTTTTTAATATATTAACCGGGATTCGTTAAGATTTGCACAGCCAAATGCCTTTTCAGAGTCAGTAAAACAAAAATAAGTATCTTTATTGGACTTTCTGCTTTTAGACAAGATCCGCCTGATATTAACCGTGTTCTCTGTTCCACCTCCTCTTTGAATCTTGCTTGAATTTATCACATATCTGCCACTGCACTGTTGGGAATATTTTCCAAATTATCTTTTACAACATTTTAATTGCACATATTGAATAATCTTTTTTTATAATTTGCACATTTTCTTGGATCACCTTTATTTGGAATGGTCAAAAATGTGGATCTCCTATAGTCGTGGATCAAGTAGCTATCTTCCAAATATTTTAGAATAGACCATTCAGACCTTCTAGCACTGCTTCCGTTTTTTGAAACTCCTCAATTGGTGTTCTGTCAATTCCTGGCACCTAGTTTTCCCCAATACTATCAGTTTAGTTTGTATTTCATTCTTAAGTACCATCAATTGTCAATCACATGCCACCTATTTCAATGGTTATGTGTAAATTAGTTTTTTTTCTATTCACTGACTCTGTGTACCCCTTATATCTTATTATGTTGTTTACTCTATCATTTACAATTTTCCCCCCACAGAAACATTCAAAATTGCTAATTCAAAGCTTGAATTCTTTTTCAGTTTTTCATCTTGAAAAATGCTGAGTATGTTTTCTAACTCCAAGTCTGCATACATTATAATATGTCAATTTTTCTTCTTGGTCTGCCATTTAAAATCCTCTGTTCATCTCTTTTAGTTCATATTTTAATGTATTTTTAACTAGTCCGTGTTTCTACTATCTGTCTGTCAGTTTGTTGACCTGTGATGGCCTGTGTGTTTCTGTGATGCTGGAAGCTATGTCAATGGTATTTTAAATACAAGCAGAGTCAACCAAAGTGAACAGGTTTCAGCAGAGGTTACGGACGAAGCACAGACTATGAAGAAAGAAGAAGTGACCTACTTCAGAGGAAATGGCAACTGAAAACCCTACGGAATGCACAAGATCATGATCAAATACTGAAAAGCTCATAAAGAGCAGCATAGTATTGTCAGAAGCAGTGCCAGAAGATGAACTCCTCCAGTAAGAAGACATTCAACATATGAAGGAGACCATAATGTCTTTGACAGAGAAAACCCTTCAGAGTAAAGCCTTCAGGGATGCATTTGCTGATGACACATGAGGAAGAATGAGAAGAAAAAGCTAAAGGCATGTATTTTAGCTCACAACTTGGATATATGGGGTATGAATCTAAGAAATTCCTCTGTGTCCTATCGTAGTTTTGCTGAGTCAGCAAGGACGATTGAAAGTGAGTGAGTGAATGAGATATCTCCAGCATTTGCTGTGTCTGTATTATATATTTCTTTCTTTCTCTTTACCTTAAATTTAGCTGTCATCTACTTAACTAGAGAAATCATAGGATTTCCAATAATATATTACGATGACATAATTAATATCTTTCCCACTGTTGACATAATATTTTGAGTTGGGATCAAAGCAATGCAATCCCACTCAAATTTCTAACAGGTAATTTATTTAATCACAATTATGTTGTCCCTGGTGGCATAGTGATTTGAGTTTTACTGTTTAAACAATGAGATCAGTAGTTCAAAACCACCAGCTTCTACTCATGATAGAGATAGGCTTTCTGTTCCCTAAAAGAGTTACAATTTTGAAAAAGCACAGGGCCAGTTCTAGCTTGTCATAGAGGGACACCATATATCAGAATCAACTTATCGGCAGTGAGATTGTTGTTTATACAATATAAGCCTATGAGATAACTGAAAACCTCCATATGATAAACCGATGCAGGAAATTATATTGTATTTCTGTGAAAAGTCACAGACATGCTATTACAGGTTAGATTACCTGAGCAACAAAATATGAAATGAAAGTTATTTGCTGGAATAAATTAAGAGTGGCTTTCACACAACATGCTGTGATCCACAAGGTCTGAAGTTTCAAATCTCCAGCTTCTCTGCACAAGAAAGAAGGCCTTACTATTCCCATAAGGACATTTATTAATTTCCATAATTATTTGGAATGAACATGCTGAAATTATTTTACTGGCTTTAATAAAGCTACCTAACAAAAGAAAAATGACTCAATTTGAGAAGTTTTGAAGAGAAGACTTTTACAGCAAGTATACAAGGGCGTACCCTTCTCCCCCCAAAACAGAAAAATCATTCACATTTTCTCCACTAGGCAAGAATCCAGCAACACGCTCTGAGTTAGTGCACCCAGTAGCATTGCCTGGGAAGGTTCTCTTTGGTCACAGTGAATTATTTCAATCATTAAAAAAAATAATTTTATTGAGGGCTCGTACAATTCTTATCACAATCCATACATAAATCCATTGTGTCAAGCACATATGTACATTGATGTCATCATCATTCTGAAAAAAAATTGCCTTCTACTTGAGCCCTTAATATCGGCTGCTTATTTTCTGCTGCATCCCCACTCACCCCTACCTCATGAAACCATAATAATTTATAAATTAGTATTATTTTGTCATATGTTACACTGTCTGACGTCTCCCTCCACCCTCTTCCCTGCTGTTTATCCCCCAGGGAGGTGGCTATAATGTAGATCCTTGTAGTCGGTTCCCCCTTTCTACCCCACATTCCCTCCACCCTCTAGGCATCGTCACTCTCACCACTGGTCCTGAAGGAGACATTGGTCCTGGATTCCCTGTGTTTCCAGTTGCTATCTGTACCAAAGTACATCCTCTGGTTTAGCCAGGTAGAATTGGGATCATGATAGTTGGGAGGAGGAAGCATTTAAGAATTAGAGGAAAGTTATATATTTCATCATTGCTTCCCTGCACACTGACTGGCTCATCTCCTCCCTACAACCCTTCAGTAAAGGGATGTCCAGTAGCCTACCAATGGGTTTTGAGTCTCCACTCTGCACTCACCCACATTTTCAATGGTATGATTTTTTTGTTCTTTGATGTTTGATACCTGATCCCTTCGACAGCTTGTGGTCACACAGGCTGGTGTGCCTCTTCCATGTGGGCTTTGTCACTTCTGAACTAGAGGGCCACTTGTTTATCTTCAAACCTTTAAGACCTCAGATGCTATATCTTTTGATAGCCGGGCACCATCAGCCTTCTTCACCACATTTGCTTATGCACACATTTGTCTTCACTGATCATATCAGGAAGGTGGACACCCAATTTGCTTATGCACACATTTTCCTTCAGCAATCGTGTTGGGAGAGTGTGCATCCTGGAATGCCAATTTAATAGAACAACATGTTCTTGCATTGAGTAAGTTCTTGAGTGGAGGCCCAATGTCCATCTGCTGCCTTAATTCTAAACCTATAAATATATGCACATAGATCTGTTTCCCCACACTGATATAAATATATATACATACATACATTCCAGTCTTTAGACCTCTATAAATACCTTTTGTCACTTACTTCTTTCCTCTATTTCCTTTTACTTTGCTCTTGTCCCACTATCATACTCAGCCTTGCCTTCATTTGGGTTTCAGTAATTTCTCTTGGTTACATTGCCCTGCTGAATCTCTACTAGTCCTTTCACACTCTTCTTGCCACTGATTTTGGATCACTTAATGCTCCCCTGTCCCTGGTTTGGTCAGCACCACCTCCTTACCCTGCCTCCCCCTCTCCCGTGTCCCCCTGGAATCATTGGCCCCATTGTTTTCTCCTCCAGACTATTCATCCAGTCAAACTTATCCAAATAAAGCTGTAGAGATAATAATATGCACCAAAAATCAAGTCATAGCAAGATAGGTAATGAGTGAGAATATAGTGGTGACAACAAAAAAAGGAAACCAGTTCCCCATAGAAGAATAAATTAATTAAAAGAAAAAAATTAAAAAGAAATGAAAACCTACAAATAAATTAAGGTCTGATTTTTTATCTCTAGGCGTGTCCTTCAGTCAGGTCCAATGGGGTACTGGGCTCTGGCCCCAGAGTCCGTCCTTTGTACTCCCTCCGGGGCTCATTTCATCTTTTTTCTGCATTGCTTCCCTCATATTATTTATGACTTCTTTATGTGGCGGGTCAATATCTGCTTCTTCTATGACCATCGTTAGGTTCATGACTTCTTCCGCCATTGTCTTCTGTTTCTCCTGCTTTTTCATTGAAGCTATTAGAACTAGTTGCTGTTTACATGTAGTTTTAGAGGAGCCCGGAGCCATCTTTGTGAGCAGAAGAGCCCTGGGATCTCTCTTGGGGGATTCATATGAGTACTTCTATGAACGACCTGCTGGTAGCTGTACTGTGGTTTCACTCTTATGATAGCCGTTCAGTATTCCGTTACTTGGAATGTGTTGGATATTCCTCTCTTGTGACACTGGTCTGGGTGTTGTGGATCCACCAGGGTGTCGCTTCCCTGGCTGATAGAACTCTAAGTTGGCTTCACAGTTCTCAGAGCACATTGGCTGGCCTGTGTTATTTTCTTCTGCAACTGGAGTGCTAAGGAGGGCATGTGGGTATAACCTATTTGGTGTAAAGCTCTGTAGCTGCCAGAGGAATTGCCTTAGACAGGGAGATTGCCTTGGAGGTTGGGTGAATGCTCCCACAGTAGCATGGAGCCCCAACAATGATGGTCAGGTGTTTCCCAGTAACTTGTAGGGCCTCATGATTTAGACTGGGGATGGCCCCACCAGCCAATAAATGTGGGTAGGAAATTCTCCAGTTGGGCCTTCGGCAGAGGGGAGTGGCATGGAGATTGCTAGTGGCTTGTGGCAGAAAAGAGAGTGAATGGAGAGGAAAAAGAGAGAAAGAGGAAGAAACAGACTGGAGCAACAATGCCAAGCAAATTGACCACCACTCACACACACACACTAAAAATACACAGAGTAAACAAAAGGAAAACAGTAAAAAGAAAAGGAAAGGAAACGACATAAAAGGAGAGCTGAATCTGCTGAGCCATTGGTAGGAAATAGAGAATAGCTAGAAAAAAAACAGGAGAAAAGAAGTAAACATGAAAGAAGAACACACATAAAGAAAATCAGAAGAGAAAAAGAAAGCGAAGGAGAGAATTTTTAAGATAGATAAATAGCTGACCCCGTGCTGGCTGTGTGTAGCACTGACTCGTCCTGTGTGCAGCACTGTCTTAGGGGTCAGGGTGCCCCACAGTGAATTTTTTTCATGAAATCAAAATGCAGTATCACTTGAACCTCATTTTTTTGTGATCGTGGATATAAGAGAATAGTGTGTGACTGTGAAGTTTTGTTTCCTGCCCAGGAAAAATACTGCAGAAACTGTTGTGATGTTGAATGCAGCTTACAAGAAATATCCATTCTGGCTGTCTCCTTCTGGATGTCTGTCCACTTCCCAAAGAGACAAAAATATTGACAAAATGCATGCACTAATGCTAAAAGATTGATGATGTGCCATTGAAGAGATGAGGAAGTTCTCTGAACTATATTGGAGCATGGGTTAGCAAATTTTACTGAAAAATTTGAGAATGAGAAGGGCCGCTGAGAAGTGTGTGCCCAGTTCTGACTAAGAAAAGGAGTGTGGAATGAAAATAAGCCGTGATATGAAAGAACAGCTCCAAAGTGACTCATACTTTTTTCCCAACCTCCTTACTGTTAATAAGACATATTGCTATTCTTACAACCCTAAAAGCAAACATCAGTCAAACCAATGGAAGGCAACACCATGCCATGTCCCACAAAAAATTCACTAAGTTAAATCAAAGGTCAAGATGATGCTCATTTGGCTTTAGATGTGGGAGCATGGTGCATTTGAAGTCCATTCTACCAGTCAGACTGTTAATCAAGCTTTCTGTTTAGAGGGTCTGAAAAGATAGTGTAACAGTGTGTGACAAAAAAGGCCTGATTTGTGGCAGATGGGGGAATGGTTTTGCTACATCAACCCACCTGCTCATGCATCCATCTCAGTGTGCCAATTTTGGGGCAAAAACAGCATGCCTCTGTTGCCCTATGTGCCTTACACCCCTGACCTTGCTCTGAGCGACCTCTTTTTGTTTTTGTGAATGAAGAGGGATGTGGAAGGACAGCAATTTGAAGACTTAGAAGAGTTGAAATAAAAAAACAAGGGAAGTGCTGTCAGTCATCTAAACAGAGGAGTTTGAAATATGTTTCCAAGAATGGAATCCAGATATGCCAAATGTATTAAATGTTATGGAGAGTTCTTTGAGGGAGATATGGTTGTTTTATAAAAAAAAAACATTTAAATACATTTTTTTGAAAAAAAACTTCCATTTTGGGGGGGTGGATACCTCCTCATAATCTTCTGAGACTTTGGTTCAATGGAAAAATCAAGAGAAGTCACTTGAAATTGGAGAGAGGTTGATGTATTCAAATATCCTAGAAATGACTGGTATGTTACATACATTTCAGTAAAAAAGGAAATAGAAGCATTCTTTATGGCAAATGATGTCATAACTTCTGAATCACCAGTCTTGCTTTAACATTTTCAAGTAGTCATGGGAGAAATCCCACCTCAGCCATTTCCTTTCCACAGACACCTGCATAAATAGGCTGGTACTTCTCAGTAACCCTGGTTTTAAACCACTGTTTCAAGCCTTTCTGAGCATTAAAGAAGATTTTCTTTTTTGTTATGATCTTTTGGAAAGTAAAAAGTATATTGATAAATACCAAGCCATGAATCATTTCATTTCTAAATAAAATCTTGACTTGGAAAATAATGCTATCACTCTGAGCACAGAAGAAAAATGTGGTGTTATGTGTCACATTTCATTTTGCTACATGAATGAAGGATAGAAATCCAGATGTCCTTGTGACTCATAACATTTTTCATGAATATCTCCTGGCATCAAAGTATCTACTAATCATCCAGAAATAACTTTCTGCATTTATACGTGAAGATTTTCTTTTCATAATCAGGTTCATTTGAAAATATTGATAAAAAGTCTATCAAGAAATTACATTAAATACATAATATGTGTGTTTTGTATATATATAAATGAACAGTGGCCATTTAAAAATAAAACAAGTCTTAAAACAGCTTTGAGTAAAAATGTTACTCATATTGCAAAGTAAGAACACTCAATGTCAGGATTTATCAAGAGCGGGGATTTCTTTCAGGGCAGCCCTGAAAGAATCATTAATCATATTCACTATATTTATGACATTCACTGGTCTCCTTCAAGAGCCCCAGTCATTATTATGCACACTGTTTAACGAACCGTCTATCCTTCTCCTTGCTGCCAGTCTGGAAGAGAAGACCCTCAAAACTCCAAATCCACTGTCATCCTGTTGCGTGTGACCCACTGTGTCCCTGTGGGACACTGCCTCTGTTCAGAGCCTCTAGCTATTTATGGGAGTAGAAAGCCCCATCTTTCTCATGCAGAGTAAGTAGTTCATGGTATTGAACTCTTGCCCTTTACAGATCTCATTCCGATGAGTAGCCATGGTGCCACCAGTGCTCCTGGAGGGTGAGATAGAAAGCCAGTTATAGAAACTTTGTAACATTAGGAAAACCACTGTCAAGATGAAGTTGGTAAATTACAAAGTCTTGTCAATTTTCTCTGTAGAAAGAAATCTTTGTTTACCTGAAAACAGAGAGCACCTTAAAACATTTCTTTCAGGTGACTTTAAAATAGAAATGTAGATCCATAATTACCTTCCTTTTTTACAGAGACAGCATTCATAATGAAATCCCAGTAAAGTTAACTTTCCTACCAAGGATAAAGGATAAAGGACACAATATGACATTAATTCAAAATAATCAAGAAGAATTGACATTATTTTATACATTTCTTCTTTAATCTCTATAAAAGTTACATGTGAGAATTATATTTGAAATATTGTTAATGTGAAAGTCAGGTTTTGCATTGCCAAAGTCATAAAAATGTTTCGCCTTTGTTTATAATCTTTGTTATCAGGAGTGAGCAGTTTGCTATCTGAGTATTTTTGGTATAGTGGCAAGCATAACTGCCCTCCATATATATATATTTTAATATTTTATTGAGTGCTCTTACATCTCTTATCACAATCCATACATTCCTCTAATGTGTCAAACACATTTACACATATGTTGCCATCATGATTTTCAAAGCATTCTCTTCCCACTTGAGGCCCTGATATCAGCTCCCCATTTCCTTCCCCTCCACTTCCTGCCCACCCTCCCTCATGAACCTATGATAAGTTATAGAATATTTTTTCCATATCTTTTTTTTTTAACAATTTATTGGGGCTGATACAATTCTTTTCACAGTTCATACATATACATACATCAATTGTATAAAGCACATCTGTACAGTCTTTGCCCTAATAATTTTTTTCTCTTTTCTTCTTTTACATTTTATTAGGGACTCAAACAACTCTTACCACAATCCATACATATACATACATCAATTGTATAAAGCACATCCATACATTCCCTGCCCCAATCATTCTCAAGGCATTTGCTCTCCACTTAAGCCCCTTGCATCAGGTCCTCTTTTTTTTTTCTCCCCCTCCCTCCCCTTTCCCCCCTCCCTCATATGCCCTTGGTAATTTATACCTCGTTATTTTGTCATATCTTGCCCTATCCGGGGTCTCCCTTCCCCCCTTCTCTGCTGTCCCTCTCCCAGGGAAGAGGTCACATGTGGCTCCTTGTAATCAGTTCCCCCTTTCCAACCCACTCACCCTCCACTCTCCCAGCATCGTCCCTCACGCCCTTGGTCCTGAAGATATCATCCACCCTGGATTCCCTGTACCTCCAACCCTCATATGTACCAGTGTACAGCCTCTGTCCTATCCAGCCCTGCAAGGTAGAATTCGGATCATGGTAGTTGGGGGGAGGAAGCATCCAGGATCTGGGGGAAAGCTGTGTTCTTCATCGATACTGCCTCTTACATCATCTTACATTGCCCCTCACCCTCTTTTCCATTATTCGTCCCCCTGGGAGGGGGTTCTAAATTGGTCATTGTAATCAGTTCCTCCTTTCTTCCCCTCCCCTCCCCTAATCCTCTGGTATCTCTAATCTCCTTGTTGGCCCTGAGGGGTTTATGCATCCCAGATTCCCTTTGTTGAGGGCTCTTATCTGTAGCAGCATGAAAGCTCTGGGCTAATCCATTTTGTAAGGTAGAATTGAGGTCATGATTGTGGGGTGAAGGAGGCACAAAAGAGCAAAGGAAATTTGTGTGTGTTATCGGTGCTATTCTGCACCCTGACTGGTTTATTTCTTCCCTGTGACCCTTCTGTTGGGGATTCCCAATTGTCTACAGATGGACATTGGGTCTCCACTCCATGTCCCCCTCATTCACATTGGGTATGGTTTTATTCCAGGTCTTAGATGCCTGGTACCTGATTCCATTGATACCTCATGATGGCACAGAAAATTTTGTCCAAAAATGTTTATCTGCTCCATATTATGATTACTCTATAAAAATAATAATGGTACAGAAAATCATAAAACACCAATTATATATACTTTAATATTCACCATCATCTTATGAACTCTGTTTTCCATCTTACAAATCAGAAATATATACCATATATACTCGAATACAAGCTGACCTGAGTATAAGCCGAGGTACATAATTATTACCTGGGTAACCAGAAAGAACTGATTGACCCGAGTATAAGCCTAGGGTGGGAAATGCAGGCTCTGAATTAACACAGAGACCAGAGGTGAGAGATGAGCGCAGCCACAGACACATCCTTACTGGTTCAGCTGTGGGCTTTAAGTGAATCACCAGGGGTGCTTCTGCGAATTGGAGCTGTCCAAGTCATATAACGGCTCTGATTGGTTAGATGTGAGTAAACAAACATTCAAAACCCTGCAGAGTCAGTGGGGCTTTGAATGAACAGCAGAGGAACGGCAATCACCTGCGAGATGTCCAGCCTCGCTCGGGTAGCACTGGCCCATGTATAAGCCGGACTCCAGATTTTCAGCACATTTTTTTTGCTGAAAAACTCAGCTTATACACGAGTATGTATGGTAATTCATAAAATGTATTCGGCTTAAGGTAATGCAACTGATCAGTGGCAGAACGACTATGTGAACTGGTATTTGTCACTCTAAAACTGACCCCAAAAGAGAGGTAAATCACAGGAAACAGAGACTTGAAACAGAAGGTTAATTTCTATTGTTTTCTTAGAATAGGTTTTAACCACCATGTATGAAATGGAGCTGGAAACAGGAGTTGAATATTAATTGGACCGGAAAAGGCACCTGATTCATTACAAAAATGATCAGGGGCTAATATATTCCTTCATAAAGACAAGCTAAGTCTTCTGATGCAGCTCTTTAAATAAGATTTGGAAAAGGTGTTATTGTAGTCATCCTATTTTGGAAAATAAGGGAAGGGAGAGAAATAAGGTAGTCTTAGGTTGTGGATTCCCCACAATTGGTTGTCATAATTACCTCCATGTCGATGAAAAGAAAGAAGAGATGGCACACCTGCGGTCCCGCTTTAGACATGTTTGGTTCACAAAATTCTGTAAAAAAGAGACACTTTTGACCACTGAAGATCCCTCACAGAGGGGTTTAGGAGAGGAGACGTCTCAGTCAGGGTGCGAGGTAGTACCAATGAAGAACACAGCTTTCCCCCAGATCCTGGATACTTCCTCCCCCCAACTACCATGATCCAAATTCTACCTTGCAGGACTGGATAGGGCAGAGATTGTACACTGGTGCATATGGGAGCTGGAGGCACAGGGAATCCAGGGTAGACGATACCTTCAGGACCAGGGGTGTGAGGGGCGAGGCTGGGAGAGTGGAGGGTGAGTGGGTTGGAAAGGGGGAACTGATTACAAGCATCCACATGTGACCTCCTCCCTGGCAGATGGATGGCAGAGAAGGGGAGGAAGGGAGACTCCGGATAGGGCAAGATATGACAAAATAATAATCTGTGGATTATCAAGGGCTCATGAGGGAGAGGGTAGTGGGGAGGGAGGGGAAAAAAAGAGAACCTGATGTAGAGGGCTTAAGTGGAGAGCAAATGCTTTGAGAGTGATTAGGGCAAAGAATGTACGGATGTGCTTTATGCAATTGATGTATGTATATGTGTGGATTGTGGTAAGAGTTGTATGAACCCCCAATAAAATGTAAACAAAGAAACGAAAAAAAAGAAAATGATTAGGGCAAAGAATGTACAGATGTGCTTTATACAATTGATGTATGTATATGCATGGATTGTGATAAGAGTTGTATGAGCCCCTAATAAAAAGGTTTTTAAAAAAAAGAGACACTTTTCAAAAGTTAAAACAATATAATTAAAGCTCATTAGACTAACCATGTTAATTTTTAGCTGCTAATGATTATACACTCATTTCTCTCAGTTGCTGCAGGGCTGCTGCTGGTCATCTGTCCTTTCATGCCAGCAGACATTTGAGTCTTTCATTTATTTTGTCTTCTTTGAGACTCAGAGGCGAATCTTGATTTGTGTAATTTAGTTACTTGAGTCTTATTTTCTTAAGTGTGGTAAGCCAGTTTGACTAGAGAAACAAATCCAATGACACTAATAAATATCTAAGAAACAACTTTATATCAAGCTATAATTATATATTGAGAAAACACCCCATCCCAGTCTAATACAAGTCCATAATTCTGGTACTGGTCCACATGTTCCTCTCCAGATTCATGAAGTGATATGCAATGATGCACATGGCAGGAGTCGCACAAGCCATGGATGCCAAACTCTCGAGACTCCAAGGTTGGTGGAAACATGACAGGGTTCCTTTCAGTCTCAGAGTCCCTGTGAAGGACGAGTGACCACAGAGAGCGAGGCTCCCCAGCCCTCCTCATGAGAAGGCCATGTGCATAGTCTGTAACCTGATTGACAGAACGGAAACCACCCCACCCTTTTATATAACTTAAAGTTGTATACAATTATTTAACTATCACACCAAGAATATATATGAAAAAATACACATTTATTCATAAGTCCATGTACTTACATACATATACATTTTACTGTGCACATATACACATTACATAAAATATGCTAATAAAATCTAACATTCCCAAATGATAGAACTTTAATTAATTTCTATAAAATGACATCATATAAATCACCTCAGAATAATCTGAGAAACATCCTTGTGCTGTTTTCCCTACCACAAAATGTCAAAATATTCATAACTGGTCCATTAAGTAGCACATGATAAATAAAGAGAAAATTAAGTGCTCGAGGACTTGAACTAGTGGTAAACACAACCTGTGCTCATGAAACAGTAATGAATAAATAAAACACAATGTTAAATGTAGTGAATCATAGTAAATAACGCAATTTATAGGGAAAATGTCATACTTTAAAATTCACATGTGAAATGATGTCATTTGATCAGTAAGGTGCCTCTGACTCAGGCTAAGATCCTTTTATTACCTCATATCCATGAAAAAGTTAGCATCATTTACGTTCACTGCCATTACATGTGTTGCTAGGTGAAAGAGAACAGAAAGGTAACTATAGAAGTACTTCTAAAATTTCAAGGAAATTTTTATTAGGCTGAGTGATCTACAGAAGTAAAACTAGTTAATATATATATATAATATTTTATATATATATATACTTTTATATATATATACTTGAGAGAGAAAGGATGGAGCCCTGGAACTGTAGTGGTTATAGGATGGACTGGTTAGTTGGGGTCCACGTGGTTGGCAGTTCAAAACCACCAGCAGCTCCTTATGAGAAAGACTGGGTCTTCTACTCCTGTAAACAGTTAGTATCCAAAATCCACAGTGATTCACTATGAGTCAGCATTGTCTCAATAGCTGTATGATTGAATAGTAGACAAACTAAGAGATGGATCACCAAAGTATTATACATAAATTGGGAAAGAAATTCCAGGGCTTAAAAATGGGTCAGTCAGAGAATGTGTCTGTAATTGGCTGATATAGTCAGCCCCAAACTCAGGGTTTTAGAGATATATGTGTTGTCTTCCTTGGTTGCCATGAACTGCCAGAAGAACAAATTAATCTGTCTTTGAAAAACAGCCAGAAGGCTTCTAGGAAGAGGATGGCGAGACTATAGCATGTAGTCAGGAGAAACCATTCCGTACTTAGGACATCATGCTCACTAAAGTCGATCAGCAGAAGCGAGGAAGACCTGAGATGGATGGCTCGGCACAGGGGGTGCCACGATGAGCTCTAGCATCACAAGTCTAGTGATGGTGCAGAACATGGAGATGTTTGTTCTGGTGTACTACTATTTGTGCCGTTGTGTGAAGAGGTTAGAAGACTGCGAGCAACAATAATAGCAGTCTATGAATTATCAGGCGAAACCCTGCAAGAGTATCAAGCCTACTTGATGACCAAACACCACCTGGTCTATGACATTTGAACCCCTGATCTCCAATCAGCAAAGGCAATTGCTTTAAATAAATTTCTCTCTTTCTCTTACCATCTGTAAACACACACACACACACACACAGACATACACACACAGAGAGTCAAGAAGTCTTGCTTCTAGGGTTCCAATTGATACATGCATGAATTTATTCCAAATAAAATATGTTTAAACATGTTTCTGCAATCAGTGGATCGTTGCAGATTTTGACTCAGTAATACATTTGACTTCATTTCATTTGAATTCCTTTACAACCATGCGATCAATGTGGCTTCTATGGGAATCTGCTTGTCTAGTTCTATTCAAAACAGAGAGGTCAACTCAGAGGTTCATGGTAACAATTTTCTTAGGGGAATCCAAAGTATGTTTTTTTAAATTTTTCAAAAGATACAGGGTAGATACCGGATGATCATAGGGTGTCATTAGGGGGAAAATAAGGAAATTGAAAATGGCATTGTTGATTAAAATGATAGAAAAGTTATTTTCCCCCTTTCACAAAAAAATATATCTGATCATTCTTCAGGGGAAGCAAGGGAAATCCTTCTAGAATCACATTTGAAAAACTACACCATTCAGCCTGCAGTAGGTGTGTTATGGGGGTGAATATCTTTTTCTTACTAAAAGTCAAAGAACACTTCAAAGGAGCTTGATTTAAGTCCTTGAGAATGATAAAACTGCCACTGGAATGTAACATAGGTTGAAGAGTGAGTAATTCTTTTAGGAAGGGTAGAGATGAGGAAATGCCACTTTCAGAAGTTAACCTATGTGAAGGCTATGTCGAGGACCAATAGCTTCACACACATACACATACACACAGATATACATATATATGCTTAATAAAGGTGTTTGTGATGTAAGCACACACTTACACTTTTATAATTCTAATAGTTTTTTAGACTGTTATGTGTCTATTGAGAGAGATAGAACATCTCTGTTGCTGTTTCTCTGTACCTACTTCCATAGGGTCCACTTCAACCCTAGGCTTCCTAAAGCTGTAAATCTTTTTATTTTCCTTCAAAGCCTTTTATTAGGACCGACACCAGATAGCTTACTATTCCATCGTTCAGTCATATCAGGCAGTGTTGTACAATGGCTACCTCATCAATTTCAACAATATTGTAACTCTTTAGAGGAACCTATAAACTTATCTGGCTTCCTTGGCTGGTGGGTTTGAACCGCTGACCTTGGGGTTAATTGTGCAAAGTTTACCTGGTAATGATGCAGAACTTTGTTTCACCAGAGGGACAAACCAAAATCCCGAATTAAAAAGTAACCGAAATAGGGAATCATGAATTAATTGAAGTTTTTGATCTGACATCCTACTTTTATTTGCCAGTTTATTGATCTTAGTAACCTAGAGGTGTCTGAGTATATCTATAGAACATTCTGAAATGAAGGCAGGACAAGGAAGAAATATATACCAGGAAGGTATATATACTACTTTTATTCCTATAGTTCTACATATTTTAAATAGATATAAATATATAGCTATCTGATAATTGTTAAATGCTATGCTTATTTATTACTTTCAAAATTCTGATATTTTATTACTCATAGTCCATTAAACTATAAAGAGCATAATTTAAATGGAATCACATTAAGAGCTTCACAAAGTATTTTATAAAAGCAAGAATGTGAGCACTTCTCTCTGGAAGAGTTATTCTTAAAACTAAGTCTGCCCGAATTTTCCTAAATGCTACTTCATGGAATTAAAACATACTCATCCAAGTTATAAAACACAAGAGGACATCAGCTACTATTAACCACATTAAGAATAATACAACCAGGAGACTTCAAAATATTTTTATCTTAGGACAATCTTTCATTAGTGTTTTTAAGTATTTAAAGAACTAATCCTTTGATATACTATCATAAATCTTAGTTAGATATGAAAAGTAGAATACCATATTTAAGCATAATATGTTAAAATTTAAATGTCACAAGATGATTTAAAGTTATCATTAAAACCTCTTAAAATGAATTTTAGTGAAGTAGGTATTTCACAGAATCCATCCAACTGAGATTAAGGAATGCTTAATTAATGGAAAACTCGAAGAAACACACTAGAATGAATATACATGTAGATAATTAAATATAGAATAGATAAAATAATTATATATATAATTAAAAATATATGTATGATTGAACTCATGAGAACCAGAGAGAAAGAATAGAGAGTATTTAATAAAATAATCACTGATATCTATGGCTATTTTTTCCAAAACAATATCTTAAATTGCTTTTCAAATTTCAGAAGAGCTATAAAAACGAATTTTTAATTAAAAACAAATATACAGTGCATTAAGTTTACCCTTCAAATAAGGAGAGTATCATAAAAGGAATCATAGAGAAAGGTAAGTTTTTTACCAACTGATATACAAATAGTCGCCTCAAGAGTTAGGATGTATACTAGAGCAAAGTAAAATTGTATCTATGGAATGCTGAGACAATAGCTATCTTCCTGGAATATTAAAAACTTTAAATAATACTATAAAATAAGAGTTGATTAAAAATAAAATACATTAGCTCTATGCTTAGAAAATGAACTTCTAAATTTTGGCACACAAGATGATTATAACACCTGAGTACTCCTACATCTGTTGCTATAAAGGTAAATCCTGAAAACCAGTGAAGGTGGGACATTTAACTTGATACAAAACCTGCCAAAGGTAGAATAAAGATGAAATACTATTCAATTCATTTTGGATTGTCAATTAAAATTTTAGAACAAAATCCTAAGGACAGAATGAGAAGTGAACTAGCCAGGGTCGGTTAGATGACAGCTGAGAAAATAAAGGAAACTGAAACAAAATGGTAGTGACTGAATATGGAAAACAGGAGTAGTTCATTTTCTCATCCAAGGCCTGACCACCTTTCCTTCACATAGTTAGGCAGCAATCCTGTTCACTTCCAGAATGCGGCTCCCCAAATTCAACTTGAATAGGCAAAGTGAGCACGCGGCGTACGCCCCTAGTACTGCACATTTCAGCCTAGAAATGACACTCATCATTCTGACTACAGTTAGTTTTCCATAATTCACGAGCTCTCCCTACCAAAATACGAGCATCCAAGGCAAGTCCAAGATGTTTTGGTGAAGTGATTAACTTGGAATATTTAGGAAGCATTACCATCTCACCAATACACAAGAAAGATCGAACTTCCTCATTCATTGCATGATTGAAACTCTTAGTCCTAGACATCTTACAGGACTCTATGCTGGGAATTTTACAATTGTCAGGAATATGGTAAGTTTTTACATATATTATTTGACTTAATCTTAATAGCAATCCTATATAGTACAATTATTTACTACTACAGATAAGTAAACAATGTCAGAGATTTTAAGTTACTTGAACCACATCACACAAAGAAGAAAGAAAACTTAAACACAGAAAATCTTACTAAAAGACACTATTTACTAAAGGAAGAAAGAAACTCTTGTGTATGTACTTCCTTACCATATACATCTGGGAAAAATTTAACCTTCCTGTAAACCTTAAGTTCGTTTGGGAAATGGAAATGAAAATAATAATGAACGGGATTTTCCCGAGTACTGAGATTCAGTCAATTGATATGGCCCTTCTAGAACTCAGTGCCTGTGACTATCGTCCCGTTTGCAGAGGAGTTTCTGTTGCAGAACTGAAGTGGTATGTATTTTAAACTCTTCTAGAGGGTGTGACATAAGCCACCATCCTTTGTTTCAAAGGACAAAAGCTACTCCTCAATCCAAGCCATGCCTTTGTGTATATGAGCCACGTTGGACACAGGGAGAAAGCCCAGGACTATTGGAAAGGCATGTTCAAATCTCTGTCTGCAGTGGTGGAGGCCCAGAGCAGAGACACCAGAGACTATGGCTTGGTAACTGTGGCACAGAGCAAGTGGAACAGTGCTGAGACTACAGGACTGTGAGACAGAGCAACAGGTGGGCTTCCTGGTCCAGGAAAGCAGAGGCCAAAGGACTCTGGCTGAGAGAGAGGTTGAGGGACAGAGAGAAACTTGGTTACTGGCTGAGGAGAGGTTTTGCCAATGATTGCATCTTGAATATTTTCTGATCCTAGCTTGTGGCGACTTGTTAGCTCCCCTAATAAACCCTGTCAATCATAAGTATTGCCTGTGAGTTCTCAGTGATCAAAGTAGATGTAGAATGCTGTGTGACGAACAGTTTGTGTGGAACATTGGAAATAAAGATGGAAAGTGAAGGTATGCCTTAAAGTGAAGCCAGAGAATATCAAACCCATACCATGCCCTGCAGGTATTACATTTAGGTATTTTTGAAGATTAAATGCAATAGAACATATAAACGTATAATAGAGTAGAGCAATCTTATGAATTATTATGTACTCTATCAATACATTATTGGTGCATAGTATAAATAATGTGTGAGCATTATGCTTTGATGTATGAAATACCTGATGCTATAAATGTGGATTATTTAAAAAGTTATATGTAATCAGGAGATGATATTTTCCTTTATTAAATAACTGTTTCACGGCTGCTGTTAGGTACCTCAGTTGACTCTGGCCCCTTGCAGTACTACGTGCTGTGGAACAAAGCGCTGCCTGGTCCTGAGCCATCCTCAGGATTGTTTGTTTTGCTTGAGCCCATTCATGTAGCCACTGTGTCTATCAATGTCCTTGAATGCATTCCTATTTTTCTTTTTTTGGCCAACCCTCTAATAAGCCAGGCATGAAGTCCTTTTCCAAGAATGGTCTCTCCTGACTAACTGTCCAACGTACTTGTGGCACAGTGTATACTTCTTCCAAATCAAATATGCTTTTGTTCTGTCAAGCCATGGTACTTTCAATATCCTTCATCAAAGTCATAATTTCAGTGCATCAATTCTTCTGTGGTCTTCTTATTCATTGTCCAGATTTTACAAGCATATGATTCAATTGAAGAACGATTGTTTGGGTCAGGCTCTCCTTAGTCCTTAAAGTGACTCTTCGATGATTTAAAGAACTCTTATGAAGCAGAGTTGCCCAGTGGAATAATTTGATTTCCAGAACATTTAATAATGATAACGTTCTAGGGTTTCATGGAGCTAGAAACTTAGCTTAGAGAGTCTACCACTCAGCAAGTTCTGAGTTCTTTGTGACTGAGAAATCATATTAGAATGTCTTCTATATGTATAGAATTAAAATTATTTTCCTTGGCAAAACAGTCTAACTGAAAACAATTCAAAAGGATAATTTGAAAGATATGGGCTGTGAAATTATCATATCCTGGGCTTATCCATAAATTCATTATACTTCCAATTAGATACATTTCACACATGACAACAATTATAGTTATGTGAAGACATTTTCTATTCAAAGAATCCAGAGTGTTTGTGAAGAAATTATAAAATAAACTTGCAACTATAGCATAGTATCACCAAATCCTAAGTTCCATTTTTTAAATCACATGCATGATTTGCTTTCGTGAAGAATAAGCCTAAAGTTATAGAACATAATGGGTAGAAAGTAAATTTAGTGTTTTAGAGTTGAGTTTTTGTAAATTATCTCCATATACATCCATGATGATGTGTGCAGAATGGATACAGTCAAGTAATTTAGAGCAACATAAGCATTCTGTGGTTAATTTGAATATTGAATGCATTTGATTCGATGTTTATAATTCTGATGACATTTTCCAGATAACACTCATTCAATTCACCTATTCACAGGACCTGCTGCTCTAGGCAAATATCCTGATCATCATCTTTTAAATAAAGAAGATTTCTTAGATAATAAAATTTAAATCATGGAACTATGAAGAATTGGAGGTTTTAAAGAAATAAATTAACATGAGTATGTTCTTGCCTCATCTGATTCATGTTTCGCTTGCTGTTCATTAACCACGGTAATTATTTATGCTATGAATTATTGTACTGTAAACTGCAGTTTTGATAATGACAAGACCATTTTTTAATTTATTAACAACCAATCATTCTGCCCAAAATCAACAAAAGTAAATTATATGTCTTGATCATTTATTGAAAACAGTGCATATTATCATTCTACTTTCCTAACTTGGAAAGTAAATAAAATAAACATCACTTAATTCATATGAAATGGCCTGAAACTAATATTTCTCACAACAAGAAATTCTTTCTGATCTTCATTTTTACCTTGTCTCCCACACATATTTCCATTGTAGAATAGTAATTTCTCTTTAACTCCCTACTTGGTAGTTCTTCATCCAAATAATTCCAATATTACTGTTTTGGTTTTTTCTTTACTTTCTCCACTACTACTACCGTGGCACAAATCATGATTTTCTCTACTGAGATTTTTACAGCAGGGCCTAACTCACCATCAACCTTTTCTGGTTTTGCAGTTCTTGATCTATTCTAAGACCAGAGGCTATGTGACATCATTAAGACAAATCGCTGGGAAATTTTCTGTTTAGCTTGTTTACTCAATAATTTCTTCTTTTTACCTTAGCTGGTGTATAATTAGCAAGGTTCAGAGTCACTTCGCATATCCACTTTGATATCTTTCCTTCTCTTATCTTTAATGACCTCATTTAATGACATTTTGCCTTCTTCATGCATGATGCTCTTGATGTTATCTCACAGCCAATCATGTCTCCTGCTACTATTGTTCAATGCATCAAATCTGTCCTTGCAATGTTCCAGAAATTCAGGTGAGATGAACTGCAGGTCATATTTTTTCCTCTCCTGGAGTTATTTTAATTTTCTGCAGCTTCAACCTGGATTCATCTTGCTTGTTGCTGTGATGCTGAACTGGTTGTGTTATAGTATCCATACTAGGGTGGAGCAGGAATAGTGTCTTAGTGCTCAACAGCTAAAATTCAGCCAAAGTAAATGTTATCCATCCAAATACCCTCCAGTTTGCATGATGACATCTTGTGTGAAAGTTCCACTTGATAACAGATAGTAACAAATATAGTTTTACTTCCTGAGCATCTAGATAGCTCATAATAACATACTCAGAGAGTATTCTTAACTTAGGTATGTATCATGATCTAATAATAAATATATAAGGTTAGGTAAAAAATATTACTAGCATCCACATTAATACACAGAGACATCTTTCAAATCAATCAACATATGGCACCATATTACTTCTCTCGGTGGAATATTTTGTCTTAATCTCATTAGGATAGTTTTTTTCAAAAAATATAAAATGGAAACATTAGCTTCTAAGAGAATATGTTGAACCAAGTAAATAATACAGGTTAAAAAAAGGTCAATTTAGAATATATGGGGTCTAATTTTTTTTTGTGATCTCAAAGAGGTAATCTTAACAGATTTTCTTGAAGGACACAGGGTGAAAATGGAGGATTATTATAAAGAAGTATTAAGAAAATGAAAATCTGCGTGGATTAGAAAATGGTGAAGAAAATTGCACAGAGCGATTCTGTGCTCCATCACAATGCATTTGTTCATCCTTTGAATATATCAATGGTTCTACTAGAAATTGAAGGGGGAGCGCTTATCCCATTAACCCTACAGACATGATCTTATTCCCTTCAGACTTCTTTTTGTTCCCAAACCTTCAATAATATTGGAAAATATATGATTTGTTTCACTCAAGGATGCCCAAACTGTCCTTTATGCATGGTCTAAATCAATGAGGGTATAATTCTTCAGTGAAAGTTTAGTGAGATGAAAAAAAAGCCCTTCATAAATGTATAGAATATATTTCAAGAAACAGTTTCTTGACATTTTGATATTTTTGTTTAATAAATTTCCTATGATTTTATATTAATACTTGTTAACTTGTATTTATAAATTAAAAAATAAAATAAGGGAAGACTAGTGTATTAGTCTGCGTAGACTAGAGAAACAAATCTATGGACACACATATGTGTATAAGAAAGAAATATATATACAGGAGCAACTAACTAAACATTGAGAAAACATCCCACCCGGTCCAGATCAAGTCCATAAGTCTGATATTAACCCATATTTCTGATATCAATCTATAAAGTCTTCCTCGACTCACGAAACACATGCAATGACACCGAATACAGAATATCATAGGTCAGTGGGTAGAAAGTCTTTGGATCCAGTGACACTGTAAGCAGCTCAGTGCTGGCAGGGGTCTCTCAATGGCTTCTCCGGCTTCCGGGGTCTGATTGCATCCATGTGGCTTGTCTTCTGCAGTGTCTCCCAGGTAGTAGCAGAGAGGGAGAGAGAGAGAGAGGCGTCTTCTGCCTCCAAGGAGGAAGTACCAGATTTCCCAGAATTCTCAGAAGCAAGCCATGCCCACAGAAGTCTCATTGGCTCTCTCCAGACTGACAGCCTAGACTCCACCCCTATACTCTTAATCCTGAAATTGATCCCAGATTAGGTGACTATCACAACTAGTGAAAACCCAAAGTGAAGATTGATTCTAAAGAGTTGTTCCTATTTACTGATATTCCAATTTTCTGAAATATTATTTAATAACAACGGCTAATGAGAAGTCAAGTAGTCGACGTCAATATTAGGTGTGTTTAATCCAATTGACACGAAGGCGCAGGGGCAAGTGGAGACCCAAAGTCTATGTGTAAGAAAACTGGACAGTCCCTCACAGAAGGGCCTCATGGAAGGGTGGATGTATCCAGGATCTAGTAGAGCACTGATGAAACACACAACTATCTTAAATAGTTGTCTAAAAACTTCCTCCTCTTCCTATTATAGCCTTTGTTTTGCCTCAATAATCTTGCTAGACCTGCATATGTGCATTGGTGCCTAAAGTCCTTTGATGCATGAAATCCAAGATAGATAAACCCCTCAGAAACAGTAATGGGAGGGTGGGGGGATGAGGGCAGGGGAACTGATAGTAACAATGACTGTAACATCCCTTTGAGGGGAACAAACATCAGAATTTTAGTGAATGGATATATTGGAAGGTATAAGTAATGGCAAAAACTATAATAATAATAATAACAACATAAATATATTAAGATTCAGATGGGTCATGGGGGATAAAGGAGGTTAAGAAGCAAGAAAATGTATTGAAAATGAAGATGGCAGCAATTGTACAACTATGCTTGATTTAATGAACCTACAGTTCATAATTATATATTTAAGAGCTCTTAATAAAATGTTTAAATTATATGTGTGATTTATTATATAATATATATATATATTAGGTGTGCTTTAATATGTGCTATCATAAGTTACTACCTCATTAGTGCTTGCTAGTACTTTAAAGTCTTGGATTAGGCTGTATTATAGGACAGCAAATATATCTTTTTACTTTTTTCCCTCTTGTAATAAACTATTTGCCTGATTGGACTTGCAGGTATGTGTGATGCTTACAAAAATTCAAAAGTGTAAATGCCCCACATGTCTTATCTAATCAAGAATTCTGAATTATCTAGAATTCTCTTTGGTATTTTTTCCACCTACTTGCCTCTGGGGGCTGGATTTTCTGATTTCCTTAGATCCGGTGGCCTCAGGTCTACAGCACTTGCCCTGTTTGTCCTTTGGTTTCCTTCATTACCATCACTCTGGAGGTTTCTTGGGGCACACTGACCCATTTTCTATGATATCGTTGATCTTGTCCCTAATGTTATTCTCCAATAGACCTACAATGGCTGGTGCAGCTAGTGGCTTTTATAACAATAACCATATCCATATTTCTATATCCCTACATTAAGGCTTCCCAAGCAGTAGCTGTGCAAAAGCCATCCTGACTGGTTTTATTTTGCTTCAGAAGGTTTAGACTTCTTGTATTGCCCTATTCTTGCTTCCATTCTATTTCGCACATTATCTGCTCCTTCTCTACCTTAAAATGTTGACACATATTTTGCAACATTAAAATATCAATATATTAAGCTGACGATATTTTTAATAATGCTGAAAGGGCCCGTCTATGTATATAACTACAAAAGTAAATTATGTTTTAGATTACTAAGTAGTTTAAAGTTCAAAGTAGTAGTATATATTACTTAAAATACTAACATATAAGCATTTTTGGAGGATTCTCAACACAGAGAAAGAAATGTACTGTTCATATGTTTTCCTAAACCTTCTGACAAATCTCACAACATTTTTATTCCTTTTGAATTATCCTAGTTTAGAAAACTTCAATAAAAGCTTTCTATTTCATATTGAAATCAAAGCACTCTACCACCATCATGTAAGGCATGTAGAATTGTAATCATGCCTGGATGGATTTCAAGAGGCATTATTTGTATGATCACATATGTATTATCTAACTATGACTATATTATGTATGACGTCTCAAGAATTGAATTATAAGAGATTGGAGAAGTATAAAAAGCAAAAAAAAATTGCCAAAAGTATATGGTATATTCATAGACCTGAATGCAAGCCAATTTCCTTTAGTTTCGGCACCTTTGCTGAGGTAACGGATTCTGGGTAGATTACATATGCACGATTCTTAGGGAAATGTACACCCAGTCTATATTTTCTTTGGCTAATGTCGCCTATAAAATCAGGAAGCTACATCTCCTCTTAACTCCTTCAATGGTCTTAACTTTAGCCTCTGCTGAGGCCCCCATGCTATACAGAAGTGTAAGCATCAGGAATTGATGATATTCCACCCTGCTTCATCTCCTTTGAATTACTATAAGTTGTGAGCTCCATTTTAGGACTTTCATAAAAGACCAAAAAGTAGCTTATAGAACTTCAAATTCAGGGTAACTCCTCTTGATATTTTTGAGAAAGAAAGATTTTTTTCTGAGAGAATGAAGTTGGAGGTAGGGTTGAAGAAGCAGCAGAGGACAATGAGAAACCAGAGATAAAGCCAGAGAGGGCACCACTGTAGTAGAGCCACCATTGTGTAAGGATGGAATCTAGTAACTTTTCTTGTCATTTGGGGGTTTAGGTGAGTTAGGCATTAGTCAACTTTCACCCTGCGCTCTGGGTCTCTCCCTTGGTGGTTTATTAAAACTTCAAAATAGGGTGGTGGGGTAGAAAAAAAAACTTCAAAATAAGAGAACTGAAAGACAGTAAAAGAAAACCAAAAACAAGCTGTCCTTTTTCTCCAGAACTGCATCCCACGCGGTCTTCTGTGGGTGCCAGATGATATGGGTAGTAGGGTTGGTTACCTCCCTTTGGGGCCTGGCTATTTATCAGTAAAAAAAAAACAAAACAGGGGGAAACAGGAGAGAATAACTACACTGTTGCTTTTTCCCTAAGGACAGTCCCAAAGATTAAATCTTCCACTGGAGTGCACTACTGGAGTCTTCTGGGTTGTCTCAGCCTCAGCCTTCTGCAGAGCACGACTACTCAGCTGCAGGAAATCACTAGGGGTCAGTACACAGGGTCCAGCCCCTCTGGTTCGTTTTTCCTGGCTTCCATGCCATGGCATTCTTGCCTGGTCCGCCCCATTTGCAGATTGTACTCCTCTCTTTTGTGGAAGTACAGTTGTTATGTCAAAAGAAGCCCTAGTGGTGTTGTGTGTTACAAGGTCAGTGGTTCAAAACCATCAGCCACTCTGTGGAAGAAAGATGAGGCTTTCTGCTCATGTACAGATTTGCATCCTTGGAAACACTGGGGGCTGTTCTACTCTGTATTGGAGGGTTGCTCTGCGTCAGGTTTCAGTCAATGGCAGTGAAGTTTTCAGCTATTTCACCTTTGACAAAAATGATTAAAATTATACTCTTAAATCCTTGGAAATATGGTGCGTATATCCAATGTTAAATAAAGGATTGTATTATTGTATTCATTTCATATTGCCTTGCTTTCATTTTCTTTCTTTATATTTCATATGCATAATTAATATGGGTCAGGAAGATGATATACAAAATAAATAATAGGTGTACATAAAGAAAAACATTGTACATTCATTCCTGAAGATGAGGAATTAAATTAAAAGCATACTTCACAAAAACTAAAACTATTCACTTAAGAATTTTCTCCTATCTCTAAGTACTCTATAAGCTTTAATCAGTAGCCATACTACCCTTAAATGTAGAATGACAATACAATTACTGTTCAAAAGATAAAGAGGTTGTCATTTACATATTTTCACTCAAATTTAGAGCTCTCAAGTCCTTGCCAGTTCATCAGCCAGCCTGCAAGACAGGGGAGAGCCGCCTCTGCAGGTCTCAAGGAGCAGACAGATTCAGGAGCAGACAGATTTCTTTTCTGCTCCAGGAGTGACCCATGGGTTGTACCCCTGATCTTCACCCCACTAAGACATCGGGTGCCTCATAGTCTGCCATAGGCAAATTAATTCTAGTAAGATATGCAGATAATAGTGGGGTTTTTTTCAGTGTATGCATTAAGAGCCATATATCTAGAATGGAATATTGTGTTTTTGTACTTTATATAATCACATAGAGGGGTTTTGGTGGCAGGGTGGGTTAAGAGTTGGGCTGCTAACTATACAGTCCATGACCATAGTTCACCTCCCCTTTCCTCTGCACGAGGAAAATGAAGCTGTCCGCTCCCATAAAGATTTAGCTCGGGAAGCCTAAGTTATAGCTCCTCTCTTTCTGAGAGAAAAACTTGCCATGAGATTTCAAAGTTTGAGAAATCCTTCTGGAGACTTCCCATGTAAGAAAGGACAGAAACACTCAAACTCCAAAGTGAACGAAAGAAGTAAGGAGCCTGGCCCAATAGCACATAACACATGAACTTTGGACACTGGTGAGTAGCATTATTGTATTGCTAGAGAGCAAAACATTCATGGAAGCCTTAAATAACAAAAATCAGTCTCTGAAGAACAATTGGATTGTATGGAAAAGCATCTGAAACAAACAGTACCTGTGTTGGGATTAAAGTCTCTCTTTCACTTCCCCTGTCATCATGGAGCGGCATGACCTAAATGCTTTTGAACAAATAACAAGACGCTGTTAGGAATGATGTTGTTAAAAGTCAGTGAAGCTTAAATATTGACTTTGAAAAGTAAATGTGATGTTAGAATGTTTCTGTTCTGAATTAATGGAATGCAGAATAACTTTAGGGGGTCCCTGATATACAATGTATTCAAGCTATAGCACACAATATGATGATTAAGTGAAATTACAGGCTGTGGTTCGTCTATCCAGAGACTTTGTGTCCCCACTAAGTGATTGGGTGGAAGGAACATACGAATAAGATGCTGAACGTAGACAGTAAGACCTGTCTAGTGTGACCAAATAGACTTTGGCATTTTTAAAACTTGAATTTGAAGTAATAAAAATTTAAATATAACACAAAACTTTTCATTATCTAAAACAAATGCACACAAATTTATAATAAATGAGAAGGGATTATTTCAGAAGCTCAGAAGCAAAAGAATTATTCTATAATGACACTATAAAAGAAAACAAGTATATTGACTTAAACAGTTGGCTTTTAAAATGCCTTTTCATTTACTTGGCCAATGGCCTTGTCCATCTGCCCAGCGTCTCAGTGTTAAAAATTGTTCAATGTTCAAATTACAAAAGATCATTCCGTTGGAATGATCAACACTCAAAAAATTCCAAATTTAAAATATGTCTGTGTTATATATCTGTCATGAAAGAACACAAATATTTAAAGAGTACAGTTTAAATATAGTTTATATGTAATATTTGCAATGAATTATAAAAATAGCATGTTTGTCTTCTTAGTTTAAACAACTAAAACATATCAGAAAGTCATTAAATATCTATCACACATTTTATAATCAATTAACCTAGACCAGAGTTTTAAAAATCTGGTATGAAACAAAGTCAACATTATTTAATTATTCCAGAATGTACTTAGCACAATTTCTTACACAGTCCTTTTTATTCCACTGTTACACAAATCATACTTGTCACAAATGCAGTAGTCCATTGACTAGCATCTGTTCTGGACTCCTTTTATCTGAATTCATACATATCTGTCCATGTTCTGCCCTTGCCATTGTACCGTGTTTCTTACAGAGCTCTTTAATAAATCTAGAGGCAGAATAAGAGGTGAAGCTAGTGAGACTGAGGTAATTAGACCATAGAAATATTTAATCATTTATATTTGTTAGTGTTGCTAGTACTTTGTGATAATAAAAATCAACAGCCTTTGGTCACGTTTAAAATGGTTTTCAACATCTGTAAAACTAATCCACCTTCTTATCTATTGAACTCATCGTGACCTAATATCTTTTTCCAATCATTTAGAAGTCTTTCTGTAACAGTTTTGCCTACTAGGAATTGTTCTCCAGAATTTTTTTTCCAGAGATCTTATCTAAAGTTGGTAATTTTAAATTCCACATAAAATTGTAACCACACCCACTCCTCACTTACTGAATGTATTATGTACCAAACATACAAAATAGACATTTTGTGAGAGTTGTGGACTGTCCCTCTTTGATCTTTCCCCCATTAACCACTCACCACCCTAGGGTGCCCTTCTGCCTTGAGGGGTGGGGAGGTGGAGTCTGTGGGTGATGCCTGATGCCTGCTGTCTCCTGGTACCTACTCTATACATCCTCTACCCCACTTGGCCCTGGAGCTAGTAAAGACAATTTTCCCTCTCCTAACCTTCCTGCCGACCCCACACCTTTACCTAGTCTGTCTCTCTGCCTTTCAATCGTCTCATTTAGTGAGTCATTGATCCCTCTGTCCATGACCAGACATGTCAAAGATAAAGGAAAGGGCTTCCTGAAACGATGTGAATGTTATTAGGCTGTTCTCGCCATTGTACATGCCCCCTCCTTTGTTTACTTTGTTCTTTTTTATTTAAATAATGATATTCTGCACATAGAATTTACATACATAGGTTATATTTATTCTTAAAGTATTTACTTTTGATACTATTTTAATTGACATCCCTAGAAAATTCACTAAATTAACTTATAACTACAAAATGAGTATTATTTCTGGTTTACTGCGTAAACCGTTCCCCCACAACCTGGCTGCAAGTTTGTTGTCCTGTAGTGGTCTTCACATGGCGATGAAAGTTATGCTCTCAAGTATTTGAGTGGTCTGACACTCATAAGATAGCTTTCCCAGCAACAGACAAACTACTGCAGTGTGACAAGCTGGTGGGCAGGTTGCAGTGGCAGGGTCTCTAAGTAAATCACGGATAACATTTTTTTTTTTTATAATGGATGCTTTAAGAATCCCAGAAAATCATGTCATCATATATTTCACACTACTTAGAATATTCACTAACAGTTTTTGTGCCATTAGTTCCAAGTTCAGCAGTCGTTTTAGAATTTTGATTACACACTTGAATGGAGTAAAATTTCCCTCTCTATTCTAGATTTTTTTTATTGTTAGTTTATCTTTTTCTACACAAGGCTTCCCATGGTTCTTAATATTAAACCATTTTTGCAGGCCTTCTGTTGTTAAACTAATCATTTCTAGTGTGGATACCATCATGAGTCAGCTCCTTCTATGTTCTCAGGCTGCTAGGTACCATTGAGTCCATTTTGACTTAAAGGGACTCCATGCAATGTGACAGAAATGCCCCATGAGTCTGTTTGATTAGAAGTTTATGGAAACAGATTTCTCACTTTTTTCTAGTGCATAGTTGATGCATGGGTCCAAACCACAAAGTTTTCAGTTAATAACCCAATAATTAACCATGACACCCCCAGAGCATCTTAAGTTTCAAAGTAATTAGTTTTGTGTAAACTCCCATTACAGATATTGTTCAGTTATAGAATGTTCAGCTTCCTCTCAGGAGTTGAGGTTCTTGCACAACAAACCCTTTATAAAACAGCATGTCTCACTCTGGTTCCATATATCCCACTAGTTAAATTAAGTAATCATTGCCCTTCAGAAAATAAAGCCAGGCTACCTTGATGTGCTCTTATTTGAGAGCAAGAGCAAACCCACACATTCAGATTTATTTTACAATTGTTTGATTTCTATTTTCTTTCATTTTTTTCTGCTATTACTTGTTCATGTATATTTTTTATTTTGTAAAACATGTTTTTAATCTCTATTTGACATTGCTATATATATAGAACAATGTGTGAACTTATAATGACTTTTAAATAAGCATTTTACTTACCATTGAATTTTTATATGTAAAAAAATAACAGTACTCTTCTTTGTCTTTGCTCCTTAAATACAATCCACAGTAATCACTTAAATAGCTCTTCACAGTGGTTTAGAATCTGTCACTGTAAAGGGCTTGCTCTTTAGTGGGTGCCACATAGTAGGTTACTTTCCCACTCCTCATAACATTGCCTCATACAAAATTTATTCTAATATCCTTTTTAATGCAATAAGAATATATGGTAAAGACTAGCAACTAGAGAATGGCATTTGGAAAATATCCAGTATATAACAATCTGCATTATTTTGTTCTATTTCTTAGAAAATAATTTTAGAAAAAAATTGAATATTGCTGACAAAGACTCCTAGATTCCATATCATTGTTGTTGTTAGGTGCCATTAAGTTGGCTCTGACACACAGTGACCCAATGCACCATGGAACAGAACACTGCACAGTCCTGTGCCACCTTCATAAGCGCTCCTGTGCCTCAGCCAACTGTGCCATTCCATCTCTCAGGGGAATTCCTCTTTATTGTCACCCCTCCACTTTATCAAACATGATGTCCTTCTCCTGGGACTGGCCTCTCCTGACAAAATGCCCCAAGTATGTAAAATATGGAGACTGAAATCTTCCCACGCTTGCCTCTAAGGAGCACCCTGGTCTTACTTTTTGCAATACAGGTCTGTCTGTCCTTTCTGCAGTCCGTGGGACATTCAATAGCCTTCTCCAGCACCATAATTTAAAGGCATCTATTTTCTACAGCCCTCCATTTTCAATGCACAACTTTTATAAATGTAAACTTCATTCTATAAGTTTGTGAGAAAATTTTGAATGGGACCATGGCAGTGTAGTGGTTACGCATTGGTCTACAATTCACATGGCAGTAGTTCAAAACCACCATCAACTCCTTAGGAGAAAGGCTGGGATTTCTATGACTGTAAACAATTACAGTCTCAGAAACTTACCAGGTGTCAGTTTGTGTCAGCCTTGACTCAATACCAGTGAGAGATTCCATATTAGGTATTTTAAATTATTTTAACATCCATTATCCTTTACCTCAAAATATTAAAAATGACCTTAAATTGACATCTATACTGCCTGACTTGTTTTCTGTGATTAGCCTGAGGACTCATGCATGTTAAAGGTTTTGACAGCTTTACTAATTCTACATATTTCAACTAGTGAGAATTTAATTCTTGTAGTGTCCCCAGAGGGCTAATGACATTCATGAGATCTTAAATAAATAAACAATTTTACAATTTGTGATTCTCTAACTTGTAGCTATGGCACATTTAGGAACCCATGGAATATGTTACTTTAATTTCCATTTAACAAGTGTTTAATTTCAGTGATTTTAAGATGAGTAGGTAAAGGTACTATCACTTATCTGTGGTGGCTAGTGTGTTGCTGTGGTGCTGGAAGCTATGTTACTGATATTTCAAATACCAGCAGTGTTACCCATAGTGAATGAGACTCAGCAGTTTCCGAACTAAGAGCAGACTACACAGTAAGAAAAATCTGTCCAATTCTGAGGAATTCACCTCTGAAAATCTTATGGGCAACTTCAAAACATTGTTACATACCAAAGTCCCAATGAATAGAAGCAGAACTTTGTCAGAAATAGTGCCACAAGAAGAGACCCTTAGATCAAAAGACATTCATAATATGATTGAGGAAGAGCCGTCATCTTGAAGCACAGGTAGCCATAATGAAAGAAATGGAGCTGAGCCTGTAGGAGCAAAGCCACCAGAACCTTCGTTTGCCAATTACACACAATGGAAAATGGAAAGAACTGAACAACATTTACTAATAAGCAGAACATGCGGATCAAAGAAAATTGGAAGATGTCAAAAATGAAATGGAACTCATAACAATCAGTATCCTAGGCAACAGTGATCTCCAATAGACTACTATGGATAATTCTGAGACAGAATTCCATATGGTTTACTTTTCAAGAATAGATATAATCAATGAGAATAGGTTCATCCTCAAAAGGAATATTTCAAGATATATCTTGAACTGCAATGCTATCTGTGATAAGATTATATTCTTTTCAAAGAATTCCAATCAATATAACTATTATTCAAGTTAAACACCAAACATAAAAGTTAGTGATGAAGAGTTCAACTAAAATCTCCAATCAAACATGCACTCTAGATGGATTGATGATTATTGGTTACTGGGATGCAAAATTTGGAAACACAGAAGTTGGAAAATAGATCTTGGTGATACAAATGAAGTGAGAGGTTATGTGATAGAATTGTTTAAGACCAAAGATGTTTATAGCAAATAATTCTTAGCCACAATAGAAATAGCAACTACACACATACATTTCTCCTGATAGTACACACAGAAATGAAATTGACTACATCTGTAGGAAGACACTAGAAAAAATGTAATATCAACAGATAGAACCAGGCCAGGAGCTAGCTGGGAAGCAGATCATCAATTGCTCACATGTAAGTTCAATTGAAGTTAAAGGAAATTAAACCTGTCCATGGAAGCAAAAATACAATCTTGATTATATCCTTCCTGGGTTTCAAAACCATGTTAAAAACAGACTTGACACACGGACCACAGTAACAGAAGACCTGAGGAGCTCCAGGATTACATCAAGAACATCATTCAGAAAAAAGTAAAGAGTCATTAAAAAGTAGGAAAGAAAGAAAAGATTAAAGTGAACATCAGTAGAGACTTGAAATTCACTCATAATCATAGAGTAATTAAAACAAATGGAAACATGATAAAGTGAGAGAGCAGAACAGAAATTTTCAAAGATCACTTCAAGACGGTAATGCAATGTATTGTTATGAATTTTGACAAGATCTAGAGTTAGTAGAAAAAGAAAAATTTTTCTTAGACAGAATGACTCAAGAAAACTTCAGGTTTCGAGTTGTAATATTGAAAATGTCTATGGACAAAACATTAAATGATATAGAAAGTATCAAAAGAAGATCAAAAGTACACACAAACTCACCATATGAGTTGACATTCCACTATTCCAAAAGGTAGCATGTAGATAAGAACCATTGGAAAATATCAAAGCTGCATGGAAATAATTAGCCAAAAACAAGACTTCAGGAATTGGTGGAGCAAAACTGAAATGTTTCAACAAGCTGATGAAGAACCGGAAGCTCGTACTCATTTTTGCCAGAAAATTTGCAAGACAGATAGCTTGGCCAATTGGCTTGGCTGGGCTTATTATGCCCATTCCACAAAGAGGTGACCCAACAGAATGCTCAAATTATGAAATCATATCTTTACTATCACTGGCAAGTAAGATCGGGTTGAAGATCCTGCAACAACGGATGCAGCCGTACTTGACAAGGAGCCCCAGAGTTTCAGGTTGGAGTTAGAAGAGGATATGGAGCAAGTTGATGTCATCGTTGATGTTGGATGGATTTTTTCTAAAAGGACAGAATACCAGAAAGCTGAGCCTTGAGAAGAATAGGAATTCCAGAGCATTCCATCTTGCTCCGGGGAAACTTTTCCATAGACCAAGAGGGAGTTCTGCAAGCAAGCCGAGGGATTGGTGCATGATTTAAATCAGGAAAGCCGTGGCTGAGGTTCTCTTAGCCCACCATCTTTATTCAATCTGTACGCTAACCATATAACTAACAAGCCTGGATTCTGTGAATAAGAAATCGGCATCAGGATTGGAGAAAAGTTTATTAACAACTTGTTATATGCAGATGGTACAATTTTGCTTGTTGAAAGTGAGGAGGATTTCAAGCATTTGCTAATGAAGATTTAGGATTGCAATCTTCAGGATTACTATTTAATGTTAAAAGAAGACCCAGATTCGTATAACTGGACCAATAGGTAACATGGTGGTAAATGGAGGAAAAAAAATGGGAATTGTGAAGAATTTTATCTTCTTTGAATCTACAATCAATTTTCATGGAAGTTGCTGTGAAGAGATCAAAGGATGGATAGGACTGGATAAATCTGCACAAGACCTCTTTAAAGTATTGACAAGCAAAGGTATTGCTTTGAGGACTTGATCTCACCTACTTTGGACATGGTGGCAAGATAGACTAGTAGCAGGAGAAAGACATGTTTAAGTGGAGAAGTAGCGAATGTGAGAAAGGCCCAGTGGCTACACCAGTGTGTGCAGACAAGAGAATAATGACCAGGGTGATGGGGAACTGGGCAATGTTTGGTTATATTGTACAAAAGGTGGCTGCTATAAACCAAGGATGACTTGATGGCATCCATCATCAATAACAAGAGGTAAAAGTAAGTGAACATAACTTATAAGTATATATGCTACATGACATATAATGTAATATCTATATCGATGTATATGAACACATAGTTACCATTAATTTTTAAGAAACTTCAGATTCACAAATATTTCCTGGAAGAGGAAGGAGATTTTTCTGATCTACTTTTTTTGGATTCCTCTAATGCTCACCTCTCTGTTCTGTGTGTCCCTGTCTCTTTCTTCCCAATACATTTCAAAGTAAATTACTGAAGCAATACTTCTATATTTTTAAATGCTTCATTTAGTGTTTCCTAAATGCACATGTCTTAATTGATCCTATACAGTGCTCCTATAAATGAATCATCCTATAAGTGAATCAGGAAACAAACATGAGTGAAAATATTATTTTCTATTATATATACCTCAGTCTATTTGGATCAATTATTATAGCCATGTGCATGATGACAAGTATAGCCATACATATGGCTATCATACATATGTCTATACTTGTCATCATGTATCCATAGAGAGATAGATAGATAGATAGATAGTATATAGATAGATAGATAGATAGTAGATAGATAGATAAAGAGAGGTATGTAGATACAGATATTCCTATTGCAATATCTAATCTAGTATCACATGTAGCATAGGTCTTTTAATGTCCTTTAGTATGGAAGATATTAGAGGTTGTTAATTTTATTAAGAAAATGCCCTTATTCTAGGTGTCCTTTTTTGTGAGTGAATGTGTTTGATAACATTACACACTTTTTGACAAGAATATCCACATTTAATTTGCATATTTTAATACATTATACAACAAGACTTGACAGCTTTTTTTTAAACTTTCGTTCTTTCTTTTACTGGTAAGATTAACCTTGATTATTTGGCTAAAAGGGCTTCAATACCTTAAAAAATCATCTTTCCTTTTGTAATTAATAAAGATGCACTTTGAAGTTATTCTAATACCCCATTGCTCATCAAATTTCCCCCCACATTTTTAACAAGTAGACAATTCTTTCCTGGAGCAATTACTGTGGCAGTGATCTTCCTATTGCATCATGTTGCTGCTTTTAAGTGATGTCAGATTGTTCCCAATCTTGTGGACACTAGATGAAGTGGAATAAAACATGGCTCGGTTTTGTGCCATCCTCATAACGATTATGTTTAAGTCCATTGTTGCACCCACTGGGCTAACCCATTTCCTTAAAGGTCTTCCTCTTGTTCACTGAACATCTACAAAACCAAATATGATGCTCTTCTGCAGGGACCAGTCCCTCCATATAATACGTCCAATGTACATGAAACAAAGTCTAAAAATGCTTCAGTTCTAAGGAGAATTCTTGTACCTTTTCCAAAGTAGATTTCATTGTTCTTCTGGGAATATGGAAAATTCAATATTCTTCAATAACATCATAATTCAAGTGCATCTATTCATCTCCTATATTCCTTATGAATTTTCCAAATTTCCAATGCTTTTGGGGTAATAGAAAAGTCCATGGCTTGGTCAGATGCACCTTGCTATTGTTTTCAGGTGCCATCAAGTCTGTTGTGACTATAGCAACCTTATGCGTAACAGAAGTAAACATTGTCTGGTGCTGTGTCATCTTTACAATTGTTCTTATGCCTGAGTCCAATTTTGCAGACCCAGTGTCGATCCATTTCCTGAGATCCTTCCTCTCCATCAATGCCTTCCTCTCCTACTTAACACGATGTCCTCCAGAGACTGGTCTCTCCTGACAACAGCCCAAAATATGGAAGACGAAGTCTTGCATCCTTACCCTAAGGGACACTCTGGTTGTATTACTTGCAAGACAGATTGGTGTGTCCTTTTAGCATCCCATAGTAATTTTAACATATTTCTCCTGAACCATAGTTCAAGTTCACCTTAGTCCTCGAAATAATATCCTTGTTTTTAACCAACCTGAAGTAGTCTGTGCAACATATTTACCCAATTCAATGCATCCTTGGATTTCTTGAGTGCTGTTTACATGAACATTGTGGATCAAGTGAAGAAATTCCAGCCATTTATCATGATGTTATCTATTTTTCCATTTATGAGGATTTCGGTTTTCTTTACATTGAGCTGTAATGTACACTAACTACCGTAGTCTTTAACCTTTATCTGTAATCACACTAAGTACCTTTGGTTTTCAGCAAGCATCTTCTTGTCATCTACATATTACAGGTTGTCAATAACACTTTATCCAGTCCTGAATATCATGTTCTCCTTCATGTAGTCCAGCTCTTCAGAGTCTTTTCTCAGCATACAAATTGAATGTGGTCAAAGGATACATTCGATACTGTAATACACTTTTCCTGATTTTAGAACAAACTGTATTCCCTTGTTCAGTTTTAAGAATTGTCTCTTGGTCTGTTTACAAGATTCACATGTGTACAATATTTAAAATATAATAACACTTTAATGGAGTCAAATATGACTTATAATGTCCCTATAGGACAGATTAAATCTATTCCTGAGGGTTTCCAAGTGTGGTAGTGTGATAGGTAGGTTTATTGTGCCAACCTGGCCAATCAGAACATATGGGATTTATTAGGTTGCAGTTTGATTGGAGGGCAAAGAGATAAATGGCTTAACAAGTCCCGCCCCTCTCTCTCTTGCTCTCTGGTGATTGGACCAGCTAGTTCTCTGCCTCAACTTTTGAGCTACACTACCTGTTGGACAGCCAACCCTTGGATCCTGTCACTAGAATTTGAGGTTCTTTGAGACCGGCTTTGCCATGCTGCTTTTATATATATTGCTTGAGCTTGAGGCTGGTGGATCGTGTTTTATTGCATTGTTTGAGTTTGCTATCCCATCTGGGCCTGCTTTGCTAAGCTCCTGAGCTGCTGAATGTCGGTGACCTACCCTGTTGATTGCTGCCTGTGGCTGGACTGCCTGCATTGTTCTAGGGAAGACTAAGCTGTCTGCTTCCTTAACCTTGGACCCAACAGCCCTGGTGAGTTGAAGGACTCCCAGTATATTAACTGTTCCATAGAAGTGAGTTGAACTGAGCCTTCTGTACTACTCTGTGGACTAATATGTTTTATATTTCTTCATGCTGTATAGCTCTCTCTATCTCTATTTATATTATCATAAGTGTCCTGCTTTTGTTTTTCTAGAGAACCTGGTTTAACACAATCAGTGCAGGGAGTGGTTCTAGAGACACAATATCATAGATATGGGGTTGTTGAATCAGCTCTACAGCCTGATTAGGCATAACAGCACTGATAATGGTATCTCCACCCCTAAAGACATGGGTGAGTCTGTCACTCTTACTCAGTGGGTGGTGTCAATCCATGGAGTGAAGTCACAAAGCTAATATCCACAGTGTCACCAACAATACCTGAAGTGCTGGTGAGAGGAATGGCTCTGAGTGATGATGTGTTTGACATTTTCCAGCAGTTTTGTCAGCACGAGAAGTATAGCGAAGCTGGTTGGCTGTTCCTCCTTACAATAGAAAATGTGATCCAGGAAAGGAATAATTGCAGAGCCTCAGAAGCATGCCTCAAGTCCTGAAAAACAGCCCTAAAAGTCCTCTCTCCTCTAGTAATAGAGTTGACACTGCTGAAACCCAAATCCAGAGTCTCATCATAGGAGTAGCTGAATTATAGCATTAAACTGAATTTCAGGTCTAGGACAGTGTCTGATATTAAAGTAAGGGCATTAATCAGGAAGAAATGGGACCCTGAAACATGGGATGGGAACATATGGGCTGATGATCCAGAAGAGGAGGATATTGAGCTCCTAGAGTCAATTGAGCCACCCCAGTCAATAGATCCAGCCCTCCCACCTGAGGGGATTAATCCACTATCAGTAAAATAACTCCACTTGAGCAGAGTAGCCAAACTGTTCAAGCTGAAATGCCAGGTGGGGCTGAATCTGTAGCATTTCCTGGGGGAGATATTTTACAAGATATTGCCGAGAGCCACTAGGAAACACCCCCAGCACCCATTATTTCCTCTACACCTGTAACTAAAATTAAGTTTCAGAAAGTTCCTAAAGGTGAGGTTCAGATGATAACTCAGGAAGAAGTGTGCTATACTCATGAAGATCTGCTCGAGTGCTCTAATACGTACAAGCAGAAGCCTGAGGAATGTCCCTGGGAATGGTCACTAAGGGTGTGGGATACTGGTGCAAGGAATGCAACATTAGACCAGGCTGACTTTCGTGATAAGGAGCCCCTAAGCACAGATTCTTCCTTCAATGTCTCAGCAAGACAGGTTAAGAGAATTGCTTATTAGGTTGGTTCACTGAAGCATGGGCTTCCAGGTGGCCTAGATTAGACCAAAAACAGGGAAATTGGTATGTTGGAATGGATCTATCTATTTATCTATCCTGTGATTGCTATTTATGTACCCCAGGATTAACAGTAGTAACTGCCCTATATGAACTCTGATATTTGCCTATAATGGGGTGTGTTGGGCCCCATGTTGGTAGGGGGTAGGTTTCAGCACTGAATGAACAGAGATGGGGTGGACATCGTAATCATAATGGACAGCAAGTTTTCCAAGTAATCAAAGCAACATATGTCTTTTGTGAACTTAGAGCATTGGCTACTTAGTCATGGTGTCCCTAGGAGTGAAATACATGGGAAACCTACTAAATATTTACATGATCTATACAGGCAGAAGAATGCTAGACCAGGAGAACAGCAGAATAGAGGGTCATTACCACTCAATCAATTCCCAGGCCTGAGCCAGTTTACAGACCCACAATCCCTTGCATGAGGGGAAAGCCAAAGTCCCTTTGAAAAGGGGCCCTGCTACATCACCAAAGGTTTATCCTGTTAGTCTTTCTTTTAGCCTTCCCCAAAGGGACTGTGACCTTCCACGGCAGTGACTGTTCATTGGTGAAAGGAAATCATCAAACTTATCTTGGATTACTGGACACTGGCTCAGAACTGACACTAATTTCAGGAAACCCAAAATGTTGTGAAGGCCACCAGGCAGAGTGGGGATGTATAGAGGTCAAGTTATTGCTGGAGTTTTAGTTCCTGTACGCCTCACTGTGTGTCCAGTGGGCCCCCGAACCCATCCTGACATTCTTTCCCTAGATCCAGAATGCATCCTTGGAATAGATGTACTTAGTAACCGACAGAACCCACACACTGGATTCTTGAAATGTGGATAAGGAAAGGCTAAGTGAACACCATTAAAACTGCCATTGCCTAGAAAAATAGTAAACCAATAACAATACTGCATTCCTGGAGGGATTTCAGAGATTGACATCTCTTCCCACAGGTGTAGTCAATTTGACTTATGTGTATAACGGCTGAAGAAATCCATGTGCAGATTCACCTTTTGTGCTGTTGGATAAAGGTAGCTTTCTATGAACAAGTCTTTTAAATCTCAATCATGTGATCTCCAGCTTTGTTTCTATCGCCGGATACACGTTTTCCAATTACTGTTCCTTTCTCTTGGATTCGAACCTTTGTATTACAATTAAAAACAATTAATACATCTTGATTGCATATTTGATCAATTTGATACTGAAGAAGTTGACAGACTTCTTCAATGTCCTCATCACTAGCGCACGTGGTTGATGCATAAGTTTGAATCATCATTATACTGACTGGAGTTACTTGAACGCAGAGAGATACAATTCAATCAGAGACAGCGCTGTACTTCATGATTGAATTTTAAATGTCCTTTTTGATAATGAATACAATGCCGTTCCTCTTGATTGTATCATTCTTAAAATAGTAAATATGACTTTCGAATTCAAAATGCCCGACACCAGTCTATTTCAGTTAATTAATGCTCAGGATGTCAGTCTTTATGCATTCTATTTCATTTTTGATAACTTCCATATTTCCTGGATTCATACTCCACACACGCCAAGTTATGATGATTAGCACATTTTTTTCAACTGTCTCTTCTGACTTTTAGGCAAGTCTTGTTAACAAATGAAGATCCTGAAGGATTCACTCTCACAGGCTTGATTGCATTCACATCAGCCTGGTTGACTCCACTCTCACAGGCCTGACTCCATTCGCTTCAACCTGGTTGACTCCACTCTCACAGGCCTGACTTCAATCGCTTCAGCCTGGTTGACTCCACTCTCACAGGCCTGACTCCATTCACAACAGCCTGGTTGACTCCACTCTCTTAGGCTTGATTCCATTCCCTTCAACCTGGTTGACTCCACTCTCACAGGCCGGACTCCATTTACGTCAGCCTTGTTGACTCCACTCCAACAAAGAATCTCCTCCTTAGTCACATTTTAAGTGCCCACTCTTGGGCACTCTGTCAGAAAGTGTTCGGATTCCGTTCATTAGGCCTTCGGTATTTGACAGTGTTTCAAAGCTATGCCTAAGGTGTGCCATTGCTCTTTTCTCTGACGTCTAAAGCCAGTTCCTTCTTTGTTGCTTGTTAGTCTGCAAACTCAGCTAAAATCTTTTCACTTTGGCTGATGCTTTTGGCACTTGAAATATCAGTGACATATCACAGCAACACACAAGCTACCACAGTATGACAAACCGACAGATAAGTGGTAGTAGTGGGTATTAATCAGGCATTTTTCTGAGATGAGAAAATTATCTTTTGGAGTAGATATTTATTATATGTAAATGCTGGTTTTAATCTTATATATTTTATAATTAGAGCAATTTTCCACAGTCTAATTTTATACTTTACATATTCCTATTCTTGCTTTACTTTGACATGCAAACTTGAACTCTTTAAGGCACAGTATATGATTTTGCAGTAACATACCCAGTGGTGTTTCATCTTTATATGATAATGCTAGGTTCACTAAGTAATTTCCTAAAATCATTTATATCCTTTATTATAACAGCTAGGAGTCAGAGGGTGGTACAAATAATTCAGTATTTGAATTGCGCATTAATTTTCAACAACAGGTATTTCAAAAGATAGGTTTAATATTTTTATGGAGAAGTCACAAGTTTAAAAACCCTATGGCAGTGTTTATGCAGTTTCCCTGTTTTTGGAATCAATTAGAGCAGCAGTAGCAGCAGCAAAGACTAAGTTATTCTCTATGAACAGAAATATTAAGCCCCATATATTTTCCAATAAACAAAACTAATTGTGTCCTCAACACAACTTCTTTAACCCAAATTCTTCAAATTTCCTACATGGCACTCCAATGTTATTTTAGAGAACAGGAAATAAGAATAAAAATAAATTAGTCTTGTACTATCATGCTATCATGTGGTTAAAATTACATTATTTTGGAAATCATATGTACATTGGACATTATGAGGACCTCTCCTTTAACTTTGGAAGAACTCAAGCAAGTGTACATTCACACAAGTTGTAGCAATATTAGTTTCATGATGCATTTCTCTTTCATCTTCATGATGCATTTTGATAGACTTTTATATAATCTTACTCATATAGTAATGTTTTGTTACATAGACTTCCATTTGAATCAACACATGTCATTCATTTGGCTGAATGTATATTATATATATTATTTAATATAATAGCAAATATATATACATTTGCTAAATGAAGAGGTCTTATAATTTACTTTAAAAGTGTAACATTTTTTGCTATTATATTTATAATTTTACATCGGTCCCTGTGCAAAGTGTTGTTTCAAGTTATGCAAGAATTAGAATGTCTGTCTAAATTCAGCAGGAACTTCCTATCATCAGTTTCACAGTGATTTCTTCTTTCTGTTTTTCTTTCTAGATCTCTCTCTCCCTCCTTCCCTCATATCATTCCATCCTTCCGGTTATTTATGTTTGGGAATTTTTAGGAATTTTCTATTTACGTTCATAAGAAGCATTAGCCTGTGTTTCCTACAAGTCTTTGCTATGGTTTGTATCAGGAAACTTTCTGATTTAATTAAGCAAATTATATAAGGTTCTCTCCATTCATTTTGTGAAATATGAAGGTGAACTATTTACACACAGAAATCCATATGTCTTAGACAATCTATAATAGGTGATAAATAAATGATGTATTTAATGTCTTGCCGATAACTTGAGTTGCTGTCATTACTTGATCTCTCCCACTGCGTGTGTCTGCAAGACTGTCATTCCTGTATGTCCCTTCACACAGCTAGACCAACAGATGTTCGGGAATCAAATTCTCACAATGTTGTCTAAGGAGAAGACATGTTATACATGCTTTCTTTTCTATACCATTTGACATTTTATTAGAGAAATAGGAACATTGTTATATTATACAATTTGGGGGATTATGTATAATCTCTAGGGAAATTTTTATGTGTATGTAAGAGGGTCTTTGATAACATTCTAATATTCCAATACCCACAGCAGGTGAAATGAACACCATTGTATGAGTGCAGATTCATATATTGTCCCAAGTATAAACCATAGACCCGAGCCCAAACCAGAGTCAAAAATGCAATGAATATCTAATGGAGTTGGCATGAAAAGAGTTTCCCACTCTCAAGGTTCTGATGGTTCTTTCTACCTAATCTGTCCTGGGCTTCCCCAGTGAAGAGGACTCTACTTATTGAGATTCTCAGTGGGGCTTGCACACTATGTCTCTCAGTTCCCTACATGAAACTCACTGCCATCCAGTCACCTTGGACTCACAGCAACCCAATAGGACCAGCTGTGTTTCTGAGATGGAAACTCTTCACGGGAGCAGAGACCCTCCTTGTTCTCCTGAGGAACAGCTAGCTTGTGGTTTCAAATGCTGGCCTTGTCATAATCAGCGTGACACGTCAACGCTGTGCCAAGGAGCAACCTCCCGATTGCCTACGAACTTCAGTAGCAAGACAAAATGTGTACAAAGTTAACAATAGAAAATTTGAGAGAAAATACGAATATGTAGACTGGGAGTAAATGAGGACAGTTTTATTTGTTTTATTGCGTGTTTAAATAAGAAAAAAACTCAAATTAATGCCAATAGTAGTAAAATGAGTTCTATTATTTAAGCTTCACATAGAACATATAATCATAAGGAGCGTGTAAATAAGCAAGCACAGGCAAATATTTGATACTACAAGTACAAACAATTATTTGGCAAACCAACTATTTTCTGAAAAGGATTTTATTACTTTCCCCTGGAAATGTTATAGCTGAGCACTTTACATGAATATGCTGACATTTATTTACAGCCTTCCTTAAAATTCAGTCACATAAAACTTGATCATCTAATATTTCTGGAATTTTGATCTTTATTAATGGTGGATCACACGTACCTACCTAGATAGTTTCCTTAAGTCACCATAAGTATTTTATCCATTATGATGCTATCTAAGTGATAATACTAAATAAGATATGAACAATAGATGGAAATCAAATTAGGCAGATTGTTCCTAAGTGAACTGTCAACTCTATTATTATTTTGGTCATGAGCTTTTATGTACTAAAAATATTCAACACTTATAAATACAGAGGAAACAACACCAGCCGAATGTTTAAATCTAGTACAAAATATGTGATTTGTCTTTCATCACTTGTCAGTCAGTGTGTTGTACTCTGGTGACTTGTGTGTTCTGTGCTGCTAGAAACTATGTCAATGGTATTTCAAATGGCAGTAGGGTCATGCCTAGTAAACAGGTTTCCGCTGAGCCTCCAGACTTAGAGCAGACTGCACTAAGGGATAGGATGTCCATTTCTGGAGAATTAGCCAATGGCAATCTTAGGGGCAGAACTGAAACATTATCAGATACCAAACATCTAATGAAAAGCAGCCTCACGTTGTCAGGAATAGGGCCACAATAGAAGACCCTCAGGTGGAAAGGCACTCAAAATGGACTGAAGAAGAGCTGGCCTCTAAAAGGGAAAATTTCCACAATCAAGTGGATCGAGTGAAGCCTCTGGGAGCAAGCCTTTGAGACAGTGGGGGTGGGGGGTGGCAGCCTGTTAGCACAGAATCAGCAGAGTTGTTGTCTAATTTTTGGTTGAGATTGGCAAACCATTTGCTAAAATGACTCTTTTAATCAGGGTTCTCTCTTAGGAGGGGGGTTGGGCAGCAGTCAGTATGGAAATCATATACTTACGTTCCTTACTCTTATTTCCCCTTTATGTAACAATGTATTTATTCTAAGCACACATAGTAAGCCTCAATACATCCTTAGATATTAAAAAAGTAGCCAAAACTGTGCTTGTAATATTGATTCCCTACTTTCATAAAAATTGCTGTACTTTGATGCAATGCTACGCTTCCATTACTTTGCCTTTGTCCCTCCAGTCAACATACATAGAAGGTAAAGAGGAACAGTGGCAAACAACCAGAGGGTGACACGCTGTTATTCTTTCAGCTTTGCGTTACGTCTCAAATTCCCATGTTTTGGGTGAATAATGCAATTCCTCCAAGTGTTCAAAGAGCTAAAAATATTGCCATTGCCATTGCTCTAAGCGCAGCACAAGAGGGGAGGTGTTTTCCTTTCCTTTCCGGAGATGAACGTAATGCTGTCTAATTGGTCTGCCTCGAGGGAATGTGATCCCACTCCCATCGTGGAAGGAGAAGCTCAATGTCAGTTGCTGAAGCCAGGACGGGCTCACTGTGAACCAGACCATCATTCGCTCATCAGTAAGTTCAGCTTGAAGCTGAGCTGAATTAAATGAAAACAAGCCCTCAGAGTAAATTCGACCTGAATGTCAAGAACAGATGTGACAAATTGAACACTAATACAGAAGACCTTCTGAGTTGTGGGATAGCATTCAGAACATCCTTCTTGAGTAAAGAGAACGGCCGTTAAAAATATAAGAAATAAAAAAAGGTAAAATTGGATGGATGTTAGACCAGCCTGTAACTTTTGTTCTTAATTGCAGAGTAATTAAGGCATATAGAAAAATAATGAAGTAAAGAGCTGAACAGAAAAATTCAAGGACAGTTCAAGAAGACAAAGCCAACGATTATAGTAAAATATGCAAGGACCTACATTTAGAAAACCAAAAAGATCATGCTTACCATAAATGAACTGAGAGAACTCAAGAAAATTCAAGTCTTGAATTGCAATATGGAAGATTCTATTGGCGAAATATTGAATGATAGAGGACACAGCCAAAGAAGATAGAAAAAATACAGAGTGCCACTATACCCAAAAGAAGTAGTGGACATTTAAACATTTCGAGGGCTTACATGTGAACAAAAAACAATTGATTTTAAAAAAGAAGTTCCAACTGCACTGACAGCATTGGCCATAAGCTCCAGGAATTATCTGAACTTCAATTGAAAAGTTTCAACAGACTAATGAAACACTAGAAGTACTTAATGATCTATGCTAGAACATTTTAAAGAGAGCTATTTGGTCACGTTATTGAGAGATTCATATTTGTATTCATTCCAAAGAAAGGTGACCCAACAGGATTATCAGATTATAGAATGATATCATTGATATCACAAGCAAATACAATTTAGCAGACGATCCTCCCATAGCGGTTGCAGCAGCAGTACATTGACAGGGAGCCGCCAGAGGTCCACACCAGCTTCAGAAGAGGATACGGAAGAAGGAATATAATTGCTGATGGCGGATGGATCTTGACTGAAAGTACAAAATTCCAGAAAGACTTTATCTGTGTTTCATTGACTATCCTAAGGCATTTGACTGTATAGTTTATGACAAACTAGGATAGCCTTGAGAAGAATGGGAATACCGGGCTACTTCATTGTGCTTACAGGAAACTGCTCATGGATCAAGAGACAGTTGTTCATTTCAGTTAGCCACATAATTAATTTTGATTGTGTCTACTGTGCTGTATCTCTCTCAGTGAACTCCCATTCCCTGGACCCACAGCCACAGGGTACTACTTCTTAATAAAGCTCCATTACAGAAACACCACATATAATGAAAAAGACAAAACAAGGAGAAACACACACAACATTTCAGTGACTGTCAATAATTCCTAGTCATACAGATAAAGGCTATTGGTCAATCTTCAAAAAGGCAAGATTATTACTTGCAAGGTATTTGATGTCACCATTATTCATGACAAAGCTAATCTGAATGTCATTTTTAAAAGACTTCTTTTGTTAAACATCTCAGTGTTTTTAATGTAAGGTCATTCTTAAGGATCTATGATGAGATTTTCTGTCATTTACATGCATAATGATTTTATATCGATTCTATAATAATACAGGAATGGCTCTGAATGTTGAATCGTTGGAATGGCTATGCCCTGGGCATTAATGCACTGTGAACTCCAAGTTCCTGTAGTTGAGGTTAGTAATAAAGCCAGGGTTCTGACAACCAGCAGGTTTGATGGTAAAGACAGTGAAGATTGCTGCCAATGTTCATTCAGTGCTCCCTGCTCTGGTATCATCAGCACTGTAATCTCAGCGACTCATCCCTACCTCAAAGAGAAAGAGTGAGGCGGAATCTCACAGAAAAAGAGATCTTGCTGATCTTTGAGGATATAAAATCTGAGATGCAGCTGCTCAGAAGAGGAGTTCATAGTCCATGAAGTGGAGGAGATGGGGAAGGTTGTGTTCTCAGAAAGTGCATTCCACTCGGTGGGTGTCCTTCTGTGGGGTTTGGTCCTTCCAGGGATCTTGAATAGAGGGTAGTTGCAGCAAGAACCTTTCGCACCACAACCCCCTCTGCACCACCTGAAGCCTCTCTCTAAATGCTCTTCAAGATAACTCCTCAGTCACAACTTTTCCAAGGACGGAAGTGATTCTTCTATGAGCAAAATATTGAGCAATGCAGGAAGCATCAAGAGAAGATGGAAAGAATACGGAGAATCACTGTAACAAAAAGAACTAGTTCACATCCCCCATTTCAGGAGGTATATGAGCAAGAACAAAAGGTGCTAAAAAAAAAAGTGCAAACTGCACTAAATGCATGAGCCTAAGACAAGGTTCCTGGAATTGATGGAGTATCAATTGGCATGTTCCAGATGCTGAAGAAGCACTGGAAGCACTCACTGGTTTATGAGAGTAAATTTTGAAAACAGCTAGTTGGCCAATTGACTAGAAGACATCATTTATAGAACAGTATCATTGATACCACACACAAATAAAATTTTGCTTAAGATCATCCAACAATGGTTGCAGTAGCACATTGTCAAGGAAATGCTAGAAGTTGAGACCAGATTCATAAGAGGACAGGGAACAAGGGATATCATTGCTGATGCCAAATGGGTGTTGACTCAGAGCAGATGTTTCTTCTGTTTTATTGATTTTGCAAAGGCATTAGAGTCAGACCAGGGTGAGATAATTAACATTTATTGTGCCAACATGGCCAATAGACAAAGATGTGTGGGATTCATTAGAGGGCGGAGAGATGACTGGTTGGGCGAGTCTCGCCTTTCTTGTCTTTCACTCTTTGATCATTGGACCAGTTTGTGGCTGACTTGCTTGCTCTGTGCCTCAATGTGCAAGCTACACTACCTGTGGGACACCTAACCTGTGGGCTGTGTCGCTGTAAATTGAGGTTCCTTCAAGACCTGCTTTGCCACACTATTGAAACTTACATCTCTTGAGCTGGGGATAGTCATACTCTGTCATCTGGATGACTGCTGGTGACCTGCCTTGCTGTTTGCATCCTGTGAGCAGAGAGCCTGAATTGCTCTACAGAGGACTACCCGGCGGCTCTCAAGCCTTGAATGACTGCCAGTGTCTCACAACTGTCTCAGGGGAGTGAGTTGCACTGAGCTATTTGTACTGCTTTATATTTTAATTAACTGTTTATTTATGTTATTCATCTATCTATATAAATATATATAAAATTATTGGTGTCCTGGTTTTGTTTCTCTAGAGAACCCTGTCTAACATAATACACAATGGATAACCATAATACACAACGGAGAGAATTGTACATTGTAACACACATGGGGACCATAAAACACAATGGATAACCATAACACACAAAGGAGAGAATTGTAAAACACTTCGTTGTGAGTATATGGAACTTTTACTTGGAGCAAGAGGCATTTGTGGGAAAGGAACAAGGGCATACTGCATGGCTTAAAATCCGGATAGGTGTGTGTCAGGGTTAAATGCTCTCACAATACTTGTTCAAACTGCATACTGACTGAATTGTCAGAGAAAGTGGATTATGTGAAGAAAAATGTGGCATCAGGATTGGAGGGAGCCTTATTAACAACCTGTGATGTGCAGGCGACACAGCTTTATTTACTGAAAGTGAGAAGGACTCGAAGCACGTGCTGATGAAAGGAAGGCTTACAGCCTTCAGTGTGGATTCCAACTCCATGTAAAGACTCGAATCCTCACCACTGGGGCAATAGGTAGCAGCCTGATACATGGAGAGAAAGGCCGACGTTGTCAAAGATTGTGTCTTGTTTAGAGGCATACTCAATGCCCACGGGGGCATTCGTCAGAAGATCAAAAGACTTATTGCATTAGGCAAATATGCTGCAAGCAAGACCTCTTTAGAGTACTGAGAGAAGCCACGTGACTTTGAGGACTTAGGTGCATCTGAATCAAGCCATGATATCGCCCATGGCCTCACGCTCATGTGAAAGTTGGACATTGACTAAGGAAGACCAAAGAAAAATCGGTGCATTTGCATTGTAGAGAAGTACAGTGAAAGTTCCATGGACGTAGTGATCTGTGTTGGTAGAAGTAAAGCCAGGGTGTCCTCAGAGGCAAGATGTTAAGACTTTATTCTACATATGTTGGACATACTGTCGGTGAGACTGGTCACATGAGGAGGATATCATGCTTGGTCAAGTGGAGAGGAAGCAAAGGAGGGGAATGCTCTCAGTGACTGGACTGGCACAGTGGCTGCAGCAGTGGACTCAGGTGTAGCAATGATTGTGAGGACAGAGCAGGATTGTTCTGTTGTGCATTGGTTCTCTATGGGTCCGAACCAACTTGATGCCCCAACAGCACCAGAAAGCTGTTCTGGTGGTGTCCGAAGGCTTTCGGGAAAATTAGCTTCTTTACCTGTGAGACTGACAGACATGTTTGTCTCTGAACATAAACGAAGAAAATCCACCATAGTGCACAAAATTTATAGATTAATTATTGTTATCTAAATGGAAAATGTTGAATATCTAAGGTATTAATAAGCGAGTAAGTATATACAGTAATATAACAATGCCATCATTCAAGTAGAGGACAGTGAGTTGGTTGTTTTATATTTTGGTGGGGGGGTTGTTTGGTAAAAATTTGGTCAGGCATCTTTATTAAGCATTGGGTTTGAGAAATACCCTTATGCTTGAAGCATATTGCTTTGAAAATATTAAATATGTTTTAAATGAAACAACTCCAACTACTTATACCATAGAGATATTATGTCCAATGTTCTAAGAGTTCAACAAACTATACATCCAAATATAATTACAGAGACACATTTATCATCTTACACAAGACAAAGACCAGACACTAAACAAATCATCTGGATGAGAGAGACCATCAGCTTCAGACCAAATCTTATGAGATTTGATCATGGCCCTCTGGTCAAGGCAATCAGCATGTGACTCCTGACTCTGTGAGTCTAGTACCCTGATTTCCAGGAAGGGCACATAAGGGCAAGTGCCTGAGAGCTAGGCTGCCCAGCTTGGGCTGACTGAGATTGTTACAAATGCACTTCAAATCTGAGGGCAAAACTTCACATTGCAAGTAAGAATGAATTAAATGGAGACTACATCTATGTGGCGACTCAATAAATGTATTAAGTCTCTCACTCTAAACAGTAACTTTCTGCAAACCTAGTGCCCAGAATTTAAGCACCAATACATCACTGCCAACTAATGTCATTGAGTTGATTTTAATTCTTCATGATCTTATAGAACAGAGTAGAACTGCCGCTGAGGCTTTCTAAGGTTGTAAATATTTTAAAGTCTTGTCTGTTTCTTTCGGGGCTGCTGGTTGAATTGAACTACGGATGTTATGGTCTGCAGTCTCACATGACCTCAGAGCTCCTTCAGGGTGGGCAAATGTGTATGTTGGAGCCTTGGTGGCATAGTGTTAAGTGGTGGACTGCTAACGGCAAGGTCAATCATTCAAGAAAACCAGTCACTTCAGCCACAAAAGATGGGACTTTCCACTCCAGTAAATATAGTTTTAGAAACTCACTGGGGCAGTTCTACCTTGTCCTATCTGGTAGCTGTGAATTACTAATGAGTTTGGTTTGGAGTATTTTAGTTGGATGCTAATTAGGAAATTAATTTTCAAATAAGAAAAGGTTAAAATAATACTGATTTAAACTTAGTAATCTTGTAAGATAAATAAATTGTTGGGTTTTGTTTATATAAACTATGTATTAATAGCTTTCCTCAAAACTTATATTAAAGCCAATTAAATCAATCAATAAAATTAATTACATTAGACAGATAAAGTTTGATTAAGAACACACCATTTCAGCCGAGGAACAGTGGATGGAACCGAAGATGCGTAACAAATACAAAGTAATCAAACAGCACAGTTGGGTGGTCAATGAATCAAACTCACGCACTGCTTCCCAGAGCAGGAGGAAGCTCTCTGCTCCTGGAAGGATTTAGTGAGGAAGTGACAGAGTGGGTTACAGTTGCGTTTCTACCTACAAGTTTCGCAGCGTGACATAACCAGCTGCTCTGTGAGAGAAGAGTTACAGGCTCTGAAACACACAAGTGCAGTTAACCCTGCCCGGTCCCGCAGGGTAGCTGTGAGGGAGTCAAATCCAGGCCTGTGATCTTGGGTTTGGGGAAAATCCGGCGCTAGGGCCAGATACCCAAACCAGACTCACGGCCATCAAGTCAGTGTCGACTCAGAACCCCCCTGTGCGTTTCCAAGGCTGTAACTGCTTAAGGGGGTAGAAAGCCCGTCTTTATCTGAGAGCTGCTGGTGGTTGCAAGGTGCCTAACCACAACACTATCGGGGGGCTCTTTGGTAGGGCCATGTAAGGCCCTCGAAATCTTCAATACCAGCTAATATCGCACCTGACCAAGGAGAAACAGTTCTAGGCCTCACATTCCCAAGTTAGGACAGGGTGGAGCTGGCCCAGTGAGTTTCCGAAAGGAGGACAGCTTAGGGGACTAGATGGATGCTCTCACATTTCTCCTGTTGAATGGCTGGTGGTTTCAAACCGACATTGAAGATAGCAGCCCAAGGCATAGCCACTATGCAACCAGGGTCCTGCCACCGCATTAGGAGGGAGTTAAATTAATGTTTCACCAGCATGACCTGTGAATGATGTCAGAAATATCAAAATGGCCCTTGACATAAAACAGGCTCCCCTCTTCAGAAGCCTCCAATATTATATAATGGGGCACAATGAGTCCAAAGCAGCCTAATGGTAGTGGGATTGGTGTAGTTTGGTTTAGAAATACAGAGCAGGGCATTGGATCTTCTGATTTGTTTTAATTTTGGAGTTGCCATAATGAGAGAATTAATTGGTGCATATCTAATTACCTATCTTTGCAAAAGGTAAGCAATTTAGCCATTTTCATCAATTTTAAGGGATACTGAATTGCAAAGCTGGAAACATCAGATTACATACTTTAAATATAGACAAATTTTAATTGTAACACCTAAGACCTCCTAGTATAGTTAAATATGATTGCATTTGTACACATTTCAAGTTAAATAAAACAGAAAGTCTGAGTACTGAATCTAGAATTTTCTTTCCTTTAATTTGTCTTCCAAAATCTTATATTAATTGAGAATTTATCTCCATGGAAATATTACCTAGTATTTGTATCATGTTATGTGATTTTGCCTCCATTAAGTTTCAATTATTGTATAAATTCTCCAAGCTGCTGATGTAATGTAAAAACTGCAGCATCTCATTTAATCTTAAGTGAATATGTCTAAACAAGTCACAGATGAGCTAAATGAATTTAGTCTGTTATAGTAATAGCCAATTTCCACAGAATTAGTTTTATTAGTCTTATGAATATCCAAATATAGCAATAAAAAGTTATAAAACATGTATTTCATATCTGTAGTATTAAAAATAACTACATGAGTTTAGACGAATAAAATAATCCCCCTCCTTCAAAATGTATACTTTAAAATGAGGAATTATGTGCAACTTTTCCCTAAGCCTACACTTCAATACAAATTTGAATCCAACATTGACCATAATTATTTTAAAAAATAAGCATTAAAATATATCTTCTTTTAAGAGTATGGCTAAAAAAAGGAGAATGGTTTAATTAAATTCATTCTTTAAAGATAAAAAGATTGATTTAGTTTTAAAAATTGCTAGCATATGAGACCTATAAAGGAAGTGAGGAGCTCTTGTGTCCCAATGGTTGTGCTTGCTGCTAAAGGACAGTGGTTCAAACTCAGCCAGGCCTTCCGTGGAAGAAACATCAGGCATCCACTGCTCCCAGGTTTACAAGCCAAGAAAACCTCAAGGAGCCCCTTGCACTCAGATACCAACCCCTTTCAAAGGGCTTCAGAACGAGATCACCGGATTTGATTTATTTCATTCTAAGACTCTCATTTATCTATATAATGATGTATGCTTTTTAAAGTTACCTTTGAATATCATTTGCCATAATCTAGAATAAAGCAAAAATTCACTGCCCTCAAGTCAATTCTGACTCCCAGGCAGAGTAGCTATGCCTCTGCTGGTTTCGGAAATGTCGATTTCTGGGGAACAGAAATCCGCATCTTCCACCCCACCCCACCCCCTAGGCCTGGGCTGTCCAACTGCTGCCTGGCAGTTAGCAGGCAGCACCGAATTTACTACCCCACCAAGTCTCCTTGTGATGCATGATGGTCTTTGCGCATCTCTTCTTTTGTGCTATTGTTTCCTTTTATCCTTTTTATTTTACTTCATGTAGTTTTGGTGAAAATTTACAGAGAAAATTAGCTTACTATTCAGCAATATATATGTATGTATATCTTCTTTTGTATTATTCTTGACTTCTTATTACTTCTTGTAGTTTTAGTGAAAGTTTACAGACAAAATTAGTTTATTATTCAGAATATATATATTCTAGGGCCTTGGCGGCAATCTGGTTCAAATAGAACAGCACTCTTTTCAGTTCCTCCCTGAATTCCATTTCTGTGGGTGCTCCTTTCCTCCTCCTTGCTGTCTTCTAAATTTTATTTTGAAAACTAGTGCCCTTTTGATCTCATATGTTGATTGTACTGAGGAATATCTTCCACCCTGGTGTTATTGTTTTAAACCCTGAAACAGTAATAGGATACAATCAAAAATTAAAACAAATTTTGTAAATCTTACTCCCCAATATTGTCAAAGGCCCTAATTTAGCTAAAAGGTTGGGAGTGCAGAATATATCAGGGCCTTCAAACTCTTTATGGAAAAAATGGGAATGAAAAGATAATGGAAAATTTCCCCTAACTTTTAGAATCCCCCTGATACATGTAAGCGAGGATGAATTCCTAAATTATGTTATTAGTCACATTTTTATGAATGCGTTCAATTTAAGATATAAACATCATAGTACATTTCAATTCCATATTTCTGGTATATAATTTAATGATATCAACTATATTAATAATTTTGTTCAATCATAAACCATAATTGTTTCCAATATTGCTATCAGCATAAATACCAGAAATACATGGACAACTTACATTTTAGGCTTTAGTTCAGAAAACTCTTCTAAAATTCATATGTTCAATTATAATTGCTTTCTTGACATCTGCGTTCAATTTCTAATAGTTTTTGAAAGTTTAGTATATTCAAATATAAGTTTATGACCTTTCCTTCAAACCTCCTAAATCCAGTCTTTCCCATTTCATTTCATAGAACCCCATCTTTCCTTTTTGAAGGCCACGTACTTGGATTTACCTTTGAATTATCTTTCTCTCATATCTTATATGACATGTGTCAGCCAACTCTGTGGAATTTGCTTTTAGGATACAGTGAGAATCTGATCACTTTTCATCACATTCAGTAATAATTCCTTACTATAGCTGCTACTTTTTGCCCTCTATAGACAATTCACAAAAGATTCATTTGATTGATCTTTTCAAAATATGTTCCATTCAATTGATTTGCCTTTTAACTCAAAGTAAAAGCAAATTTGAAAATACATTTCACTCCTGTAGGGAACTCCATGTCCCTCAGCCCTGGATCAAAAGCCATACACAACCTTCATGTATTTACTCTCGGTTTTCTGTCATATAAATTTTGCCTAGTGGTCTTTCTGCCCTTGTTTCCCCTGCAGTCATTAGTTACTTGACCTTTGCTAGGATTGGTGCTCAATTGCTAGCATCTGCTATGCTCATTGGACAACAAACACCTGGTGGCACTTCCTCCAGGTGCCCGGTATGCCTCATTAGCAAGCGGACCTTTTTGAGCACAATCGCCCGCCATTTGGTAGGTGCGTTACTATTGTCTACCCCAGCTATAGCTTATTCCCATATGACGTAATGGTGCGCTCCCTTTGCTGGCTATTTAAGCCTCTGCTCTCAGATCAATAAATGAGACTTGATCAGACTCCTGTCTTGTCTCTATTCTCCGTGTCTCTTCCCCATCTTTATTCCCAGTCCCTCTTTCAGTTATCCACGCTGTTGATGACCCGCGGGACGGGTCACACTGCCATATTTTTGAGTATCGCTCTTTTCCCCACTACTTTATCTATGAGCTATAGACAAGTAAAAGAGGGTTTCAAAGTTTGGGAACAAATCACTTATGTTTAAATCCATGTTATAGAAATATTTTAAATAGTTTCAGTAGCATATACTTCACACATCATACACTTTAATAGTTTCATGTTGAGTCAGAATTGACTGGATAGCAGTGAGTTTGGTTTTGTTTGATTTATAAAATAACTGTACATGTAGAGCCTTACACACAAATACAAAACAACCTACATTCTTTTCAGTGCACAATTGACTCTAAAATAAATCAATCATGTGGGATCACATAGCAATTTTCCATAAAACGAAAAAACATGAAGTCACGGCCAATGTCTTCTTCCATTACAATGGAGTGGAAGTAGAAATTAATAACAGGAGGAATATTTTTAAAATACACTAATATTTGGAAATTAAAAGAATAAACAACCAATTGGTCACGGAAGAAATCAAGTGCAAAATGAAAAATACTATGAGGACAATGAAAATGAATGCACAATGTACCACAACTATGGGCCTCAGAAATGAAAATAATTTAAGAAATGTGTATATTAGCACATATCTGTCTGCTTGTTTGTTTCCTGTCCATATTAGGCATTCGTTTCTGCATCTGAACCACAGATTGGGTGGCTCCATGTAAACAGCAACTAGATTGATGACTGCCTGGGACCATGATGGATGGGTAGCTAATGATGCTGAATACGAGAAAAAAATGTTCTGAAACCAATTGTGGTGATCGTTTCACAAATCTTCTTAATCTAATTGAGTCATTAAATTGTATGCAATGTGGCGTACATTCTGATAAAAACATAGTAAGTAAAAAAAAAAAAGAAAAAAATACTCAACTGACTTTTCAACTATAGAAACTAAAAGAGAAAGAAAAAGAAGAGCTAGCAAAGAACACTGCAACTAAATGACTGAAATCACAAACAGATTTATGTAAGAGCAGATATAAATAAAGTGGGAAATTACAACAAAAATATATACAATCCACAAAACCATAACTTATCTTTTGGCTAATATTAATAAAATCCATTATTACTTACCTAAATATAAAAAGACAGAGATAAAAGATTCAAATACCTAAAATTAGGAATGAATTTAGGGACATTATAATCTGTACAGAAAAAATATTATAATATTGAGAATAATTATATAATAACATGAAATATATACTACTTTAAAATTATTATAATACAACTAATAATTATAATAACATGAAACACATGCTACTTCTTCTCTAAAACAAACAAGCATCTCATCGGATTCATCATATGTGAAGAGAATGAATTAGTATTCAAAAGTCAAAATTTTGAAGAATGGCTGAGTGAAATTTTCTTTTTTAATGATGAGGTATGTTAAAAAGGAGCAAGAAACAGCTGAAATAGTGCCAATGACTACAGCTAGAACAATTGGATCAAGATAAATAATTTTCTATTGCATTATTACATAAAGTATAAAATTAATACCCCTGTGTCTATACTGCTAAAAATATGAGGGTGATCAAAAAGCATTGTTTCTAAGGTCCCAGTCCATACATATGCTGTTGTAACAAATGAAGCATGTTTTTGCATGTCTGTGTTGTCAGAGGATGGCTGCAGACAAGTTCCTTCATTGCTATCCCTGTCTTACTCTCATTAGGGCGCCATTCAAAGGGTGGCTTGCTAGGGGATCTGCAGGGCATGTTAAGTTCCAAGCAGAGCTCGCTGCAGAGGATTATGATGACGACTTTCAATGGTTTCCTAGTGGGCATCTGGAAAGTCTCAGAGGACGCAGAACAATCCCAAGGGTTATGAAGTTTTAAGGAAATGGAAAACTCATTGGTTTTTAAAATATCCAGATAAGGTGCACCATGGATATATTCCATCCTAACAATGTACTTTTAAAAATTAAAACCAATGTACTTGATCATTCTGCAAAGGTACTATGAGAATTTTACTTGGAAAAATTGTCGTATCCACCCTACAGTCCTAATCTTGCTCCTTTATGCTTCTTTTTGCTCATAAATATCAAAGAGCACTTAAGAGGGACACATTTGAATCCTTCATAGATGCCCAAACTGCCACTTTGACGTGATGCTGACAGAGAGGGCAAATTTATTCAGGGAAGAGTGTATGCCTAAATGCAGGGTATATTGAGCATCAGTGGATTCTCGTTTTGATGTTTTAAATAGAGGTTTCTATGACTATGAAGCAATACCTTTTTGATTTATGCTCAGAAAAATTGAGTGAATAAGTGGTGGGGAAAAAATTCTATGTACATAACTCCAAAGAATTAATGTACATTCTATGTTTTCAGAGAAATAAAGTGTAACTTCCCACTCCTTAGATGTGGGTGTCAGACGGATTTCCTCCAATGGAAAGAGGTTCAAAGAAGAGGTAACTTTACGGTAGTGAAAGCTCTAGCTTACCCAGTTGATTAGGGTTAATGAGCAGAAGTCATGTTGTTAGTATGTTATGTGATTATCATGTTAATTCTTGTTCTTCTTCCCTAAATCTTGTCTCTGTTTAATCATGGGGAAAACATCAAACAAATCCCAATTGAAGGATAGCATTTAAAACACATGATCTTCTCAAAATTTGTGAAATTCATAAAAAAACAACAACCAAGGCACGTCTGAAAACCTGTCATAGTTAAAAGGAGCCTAAAGAGACATGCAGCTAAATGCAGTCCAGTGCTCTGAATGGGATCCCATTTCCTTTTAGAGACATTAATGGGGAACCAGGAACAATGAATGAAGCATGGATCTTATCCTATAATAATATATTGTTATTAATTTATTATTTCTGGCATATGTACCCTATTAATGGAACATATTTCTAATAGGATCAATAGTGTATGAAACACAACAGGAACTTTGTAACTTCATAGTGGTTTTTCAATGAATCTGTAACTATTCCGAAATAAAAACACATGAAAAGAAATATTTTAATGTACAAATACCCTTTAAAAACACAGAAAATAAAGTACAAGGTACACCTACATTGAAATCAGTATCATAAATAATGAAGGAAAATATAAATTATGGAAAATATTTAAAAATCAAAAGTGATTTTTTAAAGACAAAGTAAGAAGTTATACGTATATATAATTTTATAAGTGAAAATGACAATAAATGGTAGACTATAGTAAAGTAATATGTTAAATACCCTAAGAAAGGCTGATTTTAAACAGAATGCAATGTCAATTAAGTGCATAATAAAATTGTTTGCACTCTCCATTCTCTTTTTGAGATACTTTAAAAAGGCATAACTAAAATGAGTGTGATACCAGGAATGAGGAAGATAGTCTTTTCAATAAACATAATAATTGACCCAGGACTGACCCAGAAGAGTTATTTCAGAATGAGAACTCTGCCAGTGTTTTATGCATTATTTGGATTAAACAAGAAAAGAATCCCATTTAGGCTACAAAGACTATCATTAAGAAGTAAAATGGAATGATTTCTATTTAAAAGATCTGGTCTGCAAGTCCCTGAAGAGTCTTAGTGATTTGGTAAAGAAGGCAAAACAAAGAAAAAATTAAGAAACTGCTTGATGAAGGTCATGTTCCAGAATATAAATAAGCCAATTAAAATGTAGTGTGATTTAAGCAATGTGCTTGGTAATAAATAGGAAGTCAAAAAAATTTAACCCTGACAACAGGCACAGATATCGGGTTACTGTAACAATAGTCTCCATCCAATTAAGGAACAGATCTTAAGCCACTGTATGGAGGAAATTCAGAAGTAAATCATTATTTGCCGTATAATTGAGATACCAAATTCAAAGTCTGTCACCGAAATGCTGTCAATCTTGGACTTTCTTATTTGGGTTTCATGACTTTGGGCTGCCAACTGCAAGGTTAGTAGTTTGAAACCACGAGCTGCTCCCCCAAGAAAGATGCAGCTGTCTGCTCCAGTAAGGAGTTATAATCTTGAAACCCACGTGTGCAGTTCTGCCTGTCCTTTAGGGTCACTCAGAGGTGGAATCTATTCTATGGCTGTGAGACTGAAATACAAAGCCCTTAATCTTGACCAAATAAAAATTACAGTATCAAATGTTAGATTGCAGAACTTGAAAAGTGATTGGAGAGATGAAGCAAAGTAAAGAAAACATGTTATCTTTATCTTACACGCAAAACCCCCAAGCTCGCTTTCAAATTGATTCCTTCCCATAGCAGCCCTAGAGGGGGCTCCCTAGGCTGTCAATCGCTGCAAGCGCCTTACTGTTCTCCCAAGGTGGGTTTGAACCGGGCACCTTGTGGTTATGAGGCTAAAACCCAACATACATACAGAATATTTTTAAAAGCTAAGAAATGAAAGCACATGTATTATTTATATAGGTAACAGATAATTTTATAGCTAATAAGTAAATTATAAATCTAAATATTATACCGTCCTCCAGATAATCTCCAAACCAAAGTTAATGTCAAAATGAAGTCATAATATTTCATTCAAATTAACCATGAGTAGAAATGAAAAACATACCCTGGAGAAGCATTCAAGGGAAAATTGTCACCAGGGAAGGGGGAAATTTGTTCACTCTAAGTCAGTATCGTTTCATTTTAAACAGTTGCCTGCTTGAAATGGTTTGGGATCAAAAGAAAGAAAACATGCAGAATACAGCACAATGTGAGGGACTGTGTGAGAGAGGAATTTTGCATAAACATGGGCTGTAGATTCCTGAAAGAATACCAAGTGCATTTGCTAATTCCTTTGCATCTCATCATAATATCTCGCCGATTGGTTTGCACATGTAGGGGCTTTAACAAATAGTGTTGACTTTCACCGTGGATGCTCACAGGGAGATGGATGCCGCACCCCTGCCTCGCAGGACTTCTTATCTTTGTGGTTTAGTCGGTTCCCGTGCCTCGGGAAGGACACAAAATTGATCAATTCAGAGCATTGCTCATTGAATTAGTAATGAAGGCCTGGGACACAGGGACCATAGATTCTGTCATTTGCCTTTATAAATGAGGAAAACAATGAGGGTGTTTATGAATTTAGAAGGAATAAAACATAGTAAAACTTAGATTGGACTTGAGAATGTTAACTCATCATGCACAGAAGTCTAGTCAAATTTTTAATTCTATTTCTTCTTAATTGACTGTAATTGCTAATTCTTGTCAACAAGGACAACTAGACCTTGCATTTTAAATGAAATGATGCAAACCATATTAAGTGCTTCCTTGACGTTTTAAAACTCTTTCTTATGCATACAGCAATAGCTGATCGTGGCCTCTGCTCCTCGTGGAGCACAGAAGCCACGCTGCGCTTCTTTCTCGGGAAAACTGTGTCCTCAAACAGTTGCGCTGCTTTCCCTTTAGAAAAACTCATCATAACTTTATATGCAAAAAGACACGTGGTTATCTTTGCATCTCAACATGATTTTTGCTTTATTTACTTTTGCAGGACAAAGAGAAGAGGTCCTTTGTCTTACATTTTAAGAGAAACCATCATGCAGATTTAAACCCCATGACACAAACTTGAGGTTATTACCACAATATAAACCATTAGACTTCTCATACTTAGTATAGTAATATGAGACTTATAATCCCCATAAATCACAGAAGCATCTGACAAGAATAATATACTCCTAATCCTGATTATATGTATTTTTTTCTAATTCTAATCTTAATCTTATTGAATGCTTAGCCATCACACTGTTCAAAAGTGGTCCACAAAGAGAAATAGAATGCTATGGATACTAGTAATTTATAGATTCAAAAGAAAGCAATTAGTGATTTAAAGTTTCATGAGTCACAAAGACTGTTCTCTACATCCTGCTTGGGTGTGTAGCAAATAATTTTAGAAGCTAGTGCATGACCATCTAGAGAGCAGCTTTTGGTCTCACTAAAGTCAGAAAAATAAGAGTGATGAAAAATCACAAATTTTATGGAAGGAATCAGCCAAATGACCGTGGACCATGTGAGCATCAGTTTCCCAATCCTGACCCAAAGAATGAGATGATATACAGTGCACTAACCACTGATGTGAGAGGGCCCAGAGAACCTGGATACAACTTGAAAAAAAAGTGAAACAAAACTTGACACCATAAAAATGACCAAGGTTACTGGACAAATAAAGACAGATGGGACCCGTGAGACAATGGCCCTTCCTCATTCTTCAGATCAGAAGCTGAACTCACCCCTGAGGCAGAATAAGATCAATCAAACTCACTACCATCAAGTCAGGTATAACTCATAGCAACCTTATAGGACAGAGTAGAAATCACCCCTGTGAGTGGCTAAGACTATAACTCTTTGGTGGAGTAGAAAGCCTCATATTTTTCCAGTAGAGCAGTTGGTGGTTTTGAACTGCTGTTCTTGTGGTTAAGAATTCATCATGTAAACCACTATACTAATATCAAAAGGGTAGCATTTTCTCAATAAGTTCACAGAATTCAGAAGGAAGGAGAAACGGAAACAGAAAACACAGAAAGTGGTAGTACAGGGAGTATATTGCAGTGAATGAATTGAAACAAAACATGTCTGTATTGTTAAATATATGACTAAAATTTACCTAATTCACAATGAAAGTATTTTTTTAAATTGTGAATAAAAATCAAACAGCAATAGTGAAGCTAATATTAGCTTATATCTAGAATGTTTCGGTTCCTGAGCTAGAAAATCATGACAGATGATTCATTAAACGAAATACTGTGGTTGGGAGTATCATTTTAGAATCATTGCCAACTTAATGTTACATGACATCAAAAAATGAAGAGTACTACTTTAAATTTTTGCTCTCCATTGGATGTGTTAAGTTTTATTTAAAATACCACATTTCATAATATTTGAACAAAGTAAACATAGTTTTGAAATTTTAGTTCATGAAGAGGATAGTATATATACTGTATATACGTGAATATAAGCTGACCTGATTATAAGTTGAGGTATCTAATTATTACCTGGGAAAACAGAAAAACTGATTGACTCGAGTATAAGCCTAGGGTGGAAAACGCAGAAGCTATTGGTGAGTTTCAATAATTAAAAAATGAAAATAAAATTTGAGACATCAGTGGGGTAATATATTTAAATATTCATTTTAAATAAAAATCAATGATACCTTAAGAGTACTATTCCCTGAACTCAATCAGCAACAAAGCTAAAATGTAGAGAGTTAAAATCCTTCAAAACTGGATTCCTCATTATCCGTATCCCAATGCAGAGCTTCAGCTGGTGTGAGGTCATCATAGACGCTGTCCTCACTGAGATCGCCATCATCACCATCACTGCTGTCCTTTTCATACAAAGCACAGTCTTCACTGCCATCCATAGCATTACTAATACTACATTTCTGGAAGGCACGTCGCACCATGTCTTCTGGCATGTCTTCCCATGCATCTCGAACCCACTTTGCTATTAACTCTGTGTCAGGCTTCATGAGATTTCCTCCTTTTGTTAGTCGGGCTTGACCAGGTGACATCCATTCATGCCACATCCTTCGCACATGGTCTTTAAAAGGCTTATTCAAAGATACACGTCATAGGACGGCTCTGATTGGTTAGATGTGAGTAAACAAACATTCAAAGTCCTGCAGTGTCAGCGGGCCTTTGAATGAACAGCGGAGAAAAGGTGATAAAGGGCGCTTATCCATTACCGCGGGAGGGAGGGAGCAGTGAGATGTTATACCTCCCTGGGGTACCAGGGTACCACTGACCCGTGTATAAACTGAACCCCAGTTTTTCAGCACATTTTTTGTGCTGAAAAACTCGGCTTATACACAAGTATATATGGTAGTAATGTAAACTGAAATAAATATTTTCTTGGTCAGAAAGCTCCTGATGTAGTTTTACCCTTTGCATCTGATTCAATGTTCATAAATTGGCAGTGATATAGTATGTCTTTGAATAAAAGTCTTGTTTCTTTGGTAAAAAGATACTTTTCAGATTTTATTTTGGAATTATATATCTTAAATTAGAAATTCTAGGTCCTTTAATTTAGATGCCATTATTTTTCCCTTTATAGAAAATCTTCCTTTGGTTTGACTATAGTTGGCCATACAAAGAGTCCAATGGGAAATTGAGATATAGCAATTCTATGAAACGCAAGTTCTACACACAAAGCAGCATGTATATACACTTTTACTCGGGTAACTGGTCAATTTTATGACTTTGTTACTGCCATTTTCATTTCTGAAGATAAAATTCATTATGAACTTATAAAATAGCAAGTAGCATAAAAGTTTTGGGGGGAAACACAATTAAAAGACAGTGGAATTTCCCATAAGGTTTTTTGAAGCCCTCCTCATATATTCTTATAGTGATAACAAATGAAACAAGGTACAGGGTTTTGATGAATTTTTAAAGTTTTTAATTAAAACTAAGAAAATGTGTTCACGAAGAAGGTAAGATAACAGTGCATCCATTAGTAACAACAATACACATCTTTGTGGCCTCCTAGTCATAAAAAAGGTGATGGTTTTTTCCATCACTAAATACTGCGTTGGACCTTTGGCCATACGATCAGCACTTGGACAGCACCTGCTGGGGCAGGAGAAAAATGACGCGTTAAGCTCCACTAAAGATGTACAGCCCTTGAAACAAAGAGGATCCATTTTACTCTGTCCTTCACGGTCACCATCCAGTCTGAATTGACTCAGTGGCAATGAGTTTCATTTTGAGAGTTTTCTGGGCTTAATAAAGACAAATATATTAAATTTTAATTTTCAAGGAAATAGAGTCATGCCATGGCTGCAATGATGTTCTCAAGCATACGAACAATCGTGGATGGGGCAAGACGGTATGGGTCTGAACTATGGGTCAATCGCACCTAACAAAACAACACGAGATCTCAACTTCATATATCTATTTACTAAGGCTCACAGAAATATTAAGACAGCTCGTGAAAGGGATGGTCTCCCACCAAAGGAAGTATCTCAAAAAAAAGAACACAGGGTGCCCACCAGAATGGAAAGAGACATTTTTTTTTTAAATCCTGTGAAGAGGCTACAGGGAAGCTTAAATCTTCAAAAAGCCCGCCTGCAGCAAGGGTCAGGATCAGAACACTGCAAGTGTAGTACAGCAATTTTATATGATCAGAAGATAGCCAATATTGAGCGCAATTGTGTGTGTGTGTGTGTGTGTGTGTGTGTGTGTGTGTGTGTGTGTGTGTGTGTGTGAACTACAGCAGGCTGGCTCTAAGTGGCTAAAAATTCCATGATGGAGGCAGTTTAAGCGCATTTGGGTAGGCTTGGAATTAGGTTTGAAGCCTGTCATGGATTCAATTGTACCCAAGCCCCTCACCACCACCCCACCTAAATAAGACAATATGGCTCAACTACAATTCTCAGTGGAGAGCAGTTACAAAACAGCACAACATTCCCTGTGATTTGATTTGCTGTGATCAGCCAATGTATTTCAAAGGGATCCAGGTGGGAAGCAATGCTATTACTCCAAGTCACCCCCCTGAATCAAAGTAATATGACTTTCCCTAGGGTCTGACCTAGATCGCCTTTCACCTTGCAAGAAATAAATGGAGAGAGAAGCAGAGAAGTGAATGGAAAAGGAGTAACTTTATTATCTCTAAGAGAGAAGAGCTGGGAGTGGAACCAAGATTTGAACCCTGGATTCCTGTGCTGAGAAGCATCAATACCTAGGAGAAGATCTTGTCACCTAAGGATCTCAAGGGAAAGCTGAGTCCACAGATGTTAAAAGAAGACAAAAACATTTCCCCAGAGATGACCGGGTGGGAATGAACTCCCCTAGGTTTGAAAGCATATGTTTTGACTTCTAACCTCCTACCCTGCGAGATCATTAATTTCTGTTTGTTAAAGCAATTCCCCGATGGATGTCTGTTAGAGTAGTATTCAATCATTAACACAGGGCCATCAGGGTTTTAAAGGCTAAAGGCGTCAGCTTGCAATGCTGAGTAAACAACAGGGGTCAATATACAAAGTTCATCTTTGATTCATTTATATACTGATCTGTGACATATGTAACAGTTGCATCAACTAAAGTACATTGAAAAAAGCGATTTCTTGTTGTTTATTATTAAATTAAAAAGAAAACAGACTTCCAAATAATTTCTACAATATAATACTGCTATGAATAAATACAAAATGCAACTGTTATGTAAGAATAACGGAATTTTCAGACAATTATTCTGTTTGTCGTTGAAATGCGGCTGTTTGAAGAATACTCCTTTATTTACTTATTCCTCATTTTGTAAGTTGACTACAGTAAAATTCTATTATTGCTACAGGTAAGCAATTATGTTAAAACAAAATATTCCCCTTGACCTCTTTTAGGAGAGTCAGAACTCCAAATTTTAAGATGACATTTGGATGATCAAAACGAAAAATGGCATTTAGAATATCCAAATGTGTATTATAGAATAATGTATTTTGGAATACAGTTATTTTATCTTCATAAATGACAACTAAAATAATAATATTATGTGCTCATATTTGCTCTTGCTTCACTTCCAAAGGCCGGTATATCCCACTCTTTTCCTGCTGTAGCTGACAGCAACCTGCAACAATGGCTCTGAGGGAAATGATACCGTGCAATTCTGCTGCCGCTGTTAAAGATGAGATTTTTTTGCAAGGTCAAGATGAGTAATAAGTAATTATACCGCTCAGAGTAAGTTAAAGCATACTTGGTATTTACATGACCTTCTATGAGTAGTTTAGTGTATTTATAAATATTTGCCATTCTTTTGCCTTTGTCATTGACTAAGGATTGACCTGTGTCACTTGTCACTGACACCTAACACTGAAATGAATTGAAATTTTGTCTTTATAAATAGGTTTCCCTGATACTGTGACATTTATAAATGATCCTTTAAAGACCACACTTTTTCTATACACTTTGTTTCAATTTCCTGTCACTCTCAAGTGGAGATTTTTATAATACTAAATTTATCACATCTTTCCAAGATCATTTTTCTGGCTCCAAATTTCTGGTATGCACTACATCTCCAAGGAATCTATATTTACTTCATTTTTCTTCAACACATGAATATATGGACAGAAAATGACATTCCTATTTTGGGGGGGATTTTTTTAAAGAATAGCTGAAATGATAATGAATCATGGGTATTAACATTCAAGTTAATTACAAGGCTTATCCTGCTTTTAAAAAATATACCATTTCTAAAAATTTTAACCTGCTTGTCTTCTCTTTCTTTTGAGTTATAGAAGTTTAGATATAGGAAAGTATTTAATTGGTTTTGAAATTGTTTAAGTTACAACTTACCTACTGTTCTTTTACACCTCCTTGTCTTAAGTGGTTTTTATACATCTTATATTTTTTCTTTTCATTATGTGAAGGTATTGATGGCAATTTCAACTTTCTTCTGCAGTGTGAATTATGTCACCTACTGCCATCATTTTTGCATTTTCTTCCTTTTCTTAACATCTTTATAATTTTTATAGTCTATTATTTTTCAGGAAGACCGGCAATTTAGGACTTGTAAAGCATAGTTACACAAGTCTAAGAATTTTGTCCCAGGTCACATAGAAGCCTGTGATGACAGCATCCATACCAACTCAAAATAAGGAATTAAAACATCAAAAGAAGAGGAAATCTTAAATTTAAAGATTAATACTTTATTTTCAAAATATTAATGCAAAATAAACCTGAATTTGCCTCTTTCAATGTATTGGAATTGTTGATGAACAAAAATGCTAGCTTCATAAATAACTGAACCAATTTAACAGCATACTTCATTCAGAGCTTTAATTATACATTTTAGTCCATTCCTCAGTTTATTGGGTTCCTTTTAATATGTATGGTCCATCACTATTGCCACAGGAAGATAATGTCTGAGACTTAAATGTCCATTGGGCACAACTATTGGCATTTTTCCTCTGTTGAGGTCATGAACCCAATTAATCTTCATTGCAGAAAGGATAAGGAAAATACCAGTGATCATACACACTAAATGTTATCTGACTCTAATGTGACAGTCATTGCTGATTGAACTTAGTATACCCTGAAGCCTAAACGGGAGTCTTAGCAGGCATATAGATTTCTCTGTATTTCAGGATTAGCTATTCCAAAGGCTTTGAAAATAAGCAAAAAGAAACTACACAGTTACATATGGGATTATTTGTTTTGTTTGGTGGCTTTTATTCATAGACTATATTCAGTGTGAATATCTGAAAATGTATCATAAAATAATATACATCATTATAAAACATTTTCCTATTTTTCTTCTAATACCTACTATATGAAATGAAAGGTAAATAATTTTATCCTTTCTTATATCCAGTGCCATTGAATAGATATTGATGCACATTGACCCATATAGAGTGTTTGAAAGTATAAATATTTACAGAGGAAAATAGTCTCATATTTCTTCCCTGGAGCCGCTGGTAAGTTTGAACCACCAACCCTGTGGTTAGCACTTCAACGCTTACTTGATGGAGCCACCATGGTTCCTTAATTTAATGCTGGTAGATAGTTAGAATGTTTCCATCCCATAGTTCTAGTAATGAGGTCTCACTAGGATATTGCATTCTTGAACACCTTACAATCAGATGATTTCCTATACAACAGATACAAATTCAATCCCTTCCTCTCTAGAATTAGTATTCCTGTTAGGTGTCCATTTGTACGACAGAACAGAACGCTCCAATCTTGCACTTGGCATCCTCACTATGATTACGCTCTTTGTTGCAGAAAGTGTCAGTCTTTCTCATTGGGGGCTTCCTCCTCTTCATGACTACTGTCCTTCAGACTACCAATGATGCGCTTCTCCAGAGACTGTTCCCTTCTGGTAACGTTTCCAAAGTGGAGAGACAAAGTCTTTCCCTATATTTAATTTAATTGGAATGCTGAGGAAATAATCTGAGAAGCTAACCTATACAAAGGAATCAAAATAAGGATTGGAGGAAGATTTATTAACAACTTATAATATGCAAATAACAAAGCCTTACTTTCTTAAAATTCAGAGATCTTAAAGCACAAACTGATGAAGATTAAAAAAATCAGACTTCTATAAGGATTGCATTGAAATAACAAAAACAACCAACTGGATCTATAAGCAACAGTCTAATAAGGAAGATTAAAGTTGTCAAGTTCATCTGCAGTCAAGTCCAGTGGGAATAACACTCAGGAAAAAAAGCAAACAAATAAAAAAAAAACGCATTGTGTTGGACAAATCTGTTATAGACTTCTTTAAAGTGTTAAAAGTGAAGGTATCCCTTTAAAGACGAAGGTTCATGTAACCATATACATGCAAAATTTAGAAAATGAATCAGAAAGAATAAAAACTGATGTTTTTGAACAATGATGTTGGTAAATAAAATTAAATATACCATTGACTACTGGAAGAATTGGATCATGGCTGCACTGTGTGCTCCTTCTTCCAGTAGTCAATGGATATTTAATTTTATTAATAACCTACCTAGTTAAATACCTTTGTGTAGTCAATAGAACACAGGGAAATATCTTTCTGATAATTTCTACTTATTGTCCAGGTTCATCTGACATTAGTAATGATACTCATTTCCTCTATCCTCTTTTGAGTCTAGCAGACCCCACTTTCTTGTCAACCTTATCTGCCAAAACAAACAAACATCCTTGGTGCTAGGTTTTGTGTTCACTTGGCTGGGCCAAAATCCTCAATAGTTTGTAAGTACAGCCTTCTTCATAATATGACCTAACATAACCTAGCGAGCAGTTTTGGGAAGATTTGGTGGAGTGCAACACCTTATTTAGAGTTGATATCTCCTGGTTACGTGTCTTGCTTCATAAACATAATTTGATGCACTGAAGAACTCCATCTCATTCTTCCTACTGACTTAGATCCTGCATCTGGCTTCTTGTGACTTGAACCAGTGGACAGTCATTTTGCCTTACATAGTTCTATTCCACTCATTTTATATATATATATATATATATATATATATATATATATATATATATATATATATATATTCACATATGTACATGCCTGTATTTCCTTTTTACTTTCACTTGTCCCACCATCATGTTCGGCCTTCATTTGAGTTCAGTAAAGAAAGCGGGGTGGGGGTGGGGGGAAGACATGGGTAGTGGGTAGCAGGGCACTAACCCACCCAAGATGAGGTATCGTTTATACTGCCATAGGAGAGGGAGAGAGAGAGACCAGGCTTCAATCTGATGTGCCAAGATGTGAATACAGCATAACGCCACGTACCAGAGAACCAATAGATGGATCTGTAGGGCCGGCCCCAATCCCAACTCTGTAAACACCTCCACCCTACTCCTTCAGAAGATTGAACTTCATAGGGCAGCATTAGAGCACACAGGAGAAACAAAAAGGGATGGAGAGGGAGGAGAGGACATCCTGGCCCACCAAGCCCCAAGGACCATGTTCCTGCTCAGAGCAGATAACACACAGGGAGGACTGTAGGGCTGGCCCCACCACAGGCCAAGGCCTTCCTTCCACATTGATGCTTGGGGGACAGCACTAGAGACACAGTGCAGGAATAGCGCCTGGTCAGGGCCCATCACGCTGGGGAGAGATGCTGAGGCCATCCAGCAGGGCAGCAGGGGGGCAGACTAATGAAACCCCTGGGGAATACCAAAAATAGACGTTGGAGACAGAGTTTGGCACCTCATCAGATTCGACTGGAAAACACCCATTAAATCCAACAAACAGACCGTGAACTTTTTAGAGGCTTCTCCATTTTTGTCAGTGGCTTTTTTTACTTATTGTTATTTTGTTTGTGCAATTTGCTCTCGTTATAATTTTGTTGGTTCTGAATTCCTTTGTTGTTTTATTTGACTTTACCTGGTTTTTGCACTTATTGACGTATCTGCATGTCTATCTAGATAAGATAGGAGGGATAAACAATTTGTAGATGAAAGGAATGAGACCAATGGTTCCGGGGGGGGGGGGCATATGGGGCAAGGAGAGATGGGAGAAAGGAAGGGGGAAGGGACCGATCCAGGGACAAGAGAAAGCAAGTGAATTAAAATCAATGGGAGGAAAGTCATACAATGCCTAGTGGGGCTTAATCAAGGGTTTGCCTGCTTCTAAAACTCTGTGTGCTACTCTCTCTTGATATATATTTCTTTATTATATATATATGTGTGTATACATACATAAAGTATAACATATAGTATACTATGTAATATATACATTATGATTACATAATATCACTGGTTTTGCTTTTCTAGATAATAAGAGTCAAAACATCTTTTAAGGACCTTTAAGAAAAGTAATATTTATTATCTCATAGTTCTGGAGGTCAGAAATCCAAAGGAAAGATACTGATGCGACCATACTCTCTAAGAAGGCAGAGTCATCCTTTCTTATGACTTCCAGCTTTTGGTGTCCCCTAGTTGTTTGTTTTGTTTGGTTTTAACAATTTCATTAACACATAATCCACATATTATAGAATTCAATAGTTCAATCATATCAGGAAGAGTTGTGCAATCATTACCACAATCAACTGTAAAATGTTTTCTTCTTCCTTGTACTTAATTTTCTTACTTACGGTTTCTTATGTGTATGACGGGAAAGGTTGAGGGGATACAGGGAGTTAAAGGCCCAATTTTCCATCTCTACTCTCCTGATTTATTTATCAAACTTCTCTTTAATCTTCCAGATAGCCCAAACCCCAAAACTGTCTAGTCCTGAGTAAGCCTTCACAGTACGGTAATTTTCACCAGCTCAGGGTCAAACATTTTTCTTTCTAATTCATCAGGTTCTGGTCAGTTCAGCCTTACCCATCCAAGCTAGGTCAGAGGTACCAGTATGAAGCTTGTGAGTTCACATAGAGATTTCTTCACTTTACTCTGGCTAATCCTGCATACATGCATATAAGCCCTAACCCCCATGAGCTACCTTATGACCATGGTCTAATGTGCAAAAATCTTTACACTTTAGACCAGGCAACCCTTCCCTTTTCTATTTTGTGCTTCTGTGAATTAGGTCAATAGATGCCGAGGGAACATGTCCCAATTCTCTCCATCTCTTCATTGTTCTGTGTCCCCCACTCCTGCTCCACAAATGGACCTGGGTAGTCAGAAGAGGATGTGCACCAGTTCTCTTGCACATTCAGTCTTTGAAGGAGGTGTACTCTCATGGACACAGAGAATATACCAGTTCGGGAGCTTACAAAGGCAAGCTGTTAGTCCAAATTCAAAATGCCAAACAGACTTTTGCTTGTTGTTATTTTAGATTTTTTTCTTCAAAACTAAAGCCTTACTAAGCAATTTCACTTCACCTTAAATGGACTTTGGGAAGAAGGAAAGAAGCTGTCTTAGAAGAACTCTAGCTCGAAGAAGCACAGTCAGAATACATGCTCCGAAATGAGTATGGTGAAACATGTTATCAAAAGGGACCCATCCCGATAAAGGACAACATCAGGCTTGGTAAAGCAGAAGGTCAGTGAAAATGAGGAAGAATCTTATTGAGGCAGCTGCCAAAATGGGCTCAAATATTTCCATTGGGAGGATGGCTCAATTTCTGGTAGAATTTAGTTCTGTTGGACAGAGAGTTGCTAAGAATCCTAACTGACTCAAGAGTACTTATCAACTATAACAGAGAGTTAGCCTGCAGTCAGTGGACTCATAGGAAGTGGTGGGATTCAAATAGTGCAACTCTTGGTTTGCTGCTCTAATGACTGTTTTAAGTATAAAAACACAATATATTAAAGGTAGTTTATTACCTTATAAAATTAATACTTAAATAAAAATAATTAAAAAGACACAAAACTAAATTATGGTTTAATAAAGCATTTTAAAATACTAATTAAAATATGAAATAGCATAATACCCAACAGAAACAATAAAATTATTATTAAAAGATATTTCCATATTGCTTCTTGATTGACATCCTCATTTGCAATATTCTTTGCTATTGTCCGAGCATCCCTGGCTGTGTGATTTTACCCGTAACAATCTTTTCTCTGGAGGTGCAGGATTCCATTCGTTAGCAGTAGGCCAATTAGACAACAGCCATTGTGTTTGATATACTACAAACAGGCATTTCTCCTCTCTGAACATTCTATGTATATCTTTGAAAAACCCCTTTCCACTGCTGCCGAACTTCCAGGAATCATGCTGACAATATTTTAACCTCTTTGAACACTTTGAGGAATTGCATCATTCACTCATAATATCCAAAGCCAAAACAATTACTAGTTATTGTTCTTTGTAGGGTATCACGCAGATGAACGTTAAAAAAGAGTAAGGAATATAAATTCATGGATTCCACATTGGGTGCCTGAACAGCCATCCACCTTAAAGGGAATCTGGACTACGGGTGCAATCTTAACAACAGGTTCATTGGGCTCAACAAAAAGTAGGTATGGGTCTGCCAACTGGTCTGCACCATCTCTGAATCCACCAGTGGCTAAGTGTATGAAATAGTAGATGACTCTGTTGGCGTAGAGGCTATTTTTTGTGTATCCCTTCAAAGCTAACAGTTCTGTACATCAGCTGGTCTACATTAAAGATTTTAATTAACTATTTGCTTCGGGATGTAAAGAACACATACTGTAACTTACCAGATATCTGCTAAAAGGAGTAGGTGAAATATGGAGACTTAAAATTAATAGCTAAATATGATTTAATATAGCCTGGGTGGTCTAGTGATCTATATCTTGGACTGCTAACCATAAGATTAGCAGTTTGAAGCCAAGAACCACTGTGCAGAAGAAAGATGAAGCCTTCTATACCTGTAACGATTCACGAGCTTGGAAACCCACAGGGGCAGTGCTACGCTTCCCTAAAGTTTGCTATGAGTCAGACTTGGTTTAAAATACCTTGAGTGCATGCACAATCAAAGAAAGACAAAAATTCTTTTTTCTAAAATGCATTGAGTTGACAGAATGAAACTAAATATATGGGTGATACCCTGGAATATAAACAGGTAAAATATTCTACTAAAATAATATAATACTAGCAAGATGGAAAAATGAAATAGCTAATCACTCATTCTCACAAACAATTTTAATTACACACACTTATTTTTAGATATTGTGCCTCATGGGTATCCTTCACCAGATTTGTGTAAGCAAAATGAACATGTTTAGGGGACAGGAAAATGGAGGGTGTAGCATCACAGACAATGAGCTCCTACTATGTCTTAGGATACCTCCTGACTTATGGATAACTGCTAAATTAAGCTGTGTATAGGGTGAGATTTGGGGATGTCTAGCTGCTGAAAGACTAAGAGCTAGACCAACTTTATTTTAATGTTGACAATTTTTATACGGCATTAGGATTTGGATCCAGTTGAAGTAGAGTATATGTAAGAGTAGTATAGAAATTCATTTGAAAGGCGACAATTTTTGGAGAGAAAATCATACCATAAGAGTAAGTGTGATTCTCTAGGAGTGAGATCAAGATAGACATGCACTAACAAGTTCCATGTCCAAAGCTGAATAGGATCAAGGAGATCCATTAGTAATTTGCTACCTTCCAAATCAGCAGCTAGCATTATTTAGCTGATGTAAATAAATGTCAGAGTCTACACAGCATTACCCATACAACATAGCTTCAATAACATTTTATTGAATTTGTGATGCAGCAGGTAAAATGGAATAATTCAGAATGAAAAATAAAAATACATAGACTGAGATGATTCCGATATTAACAAGAAAAGAGGGTACAAAAGGGCTATAACTAACAAATTAAAGAGAGCAGAGGAAAACATGAACAACATAGAAGAAAGGAAATCTTAGAAGCAGAAAATTAGACTGCATTAAAATCAATTAAACAAGCATTTTATAAGTGCAAAAATTCACCTAAAACATTAGAAACACATAAGCTGTATTTGACAGCAAATGGGCCCATGTAAAGATAGGTGTAGAAATTGAAGACAATTTAATTTTAAAAAAACTAACAAGCACATGGACAGAAAAAAGGACAGAAAGAATCAAATTGCCTAATACATATGTAAGTAAGGTTCCAGGAAGAGAGTAATAATTAAACAAAAATAATATTTTAGCATTTCCTAAATCAGCTAAAATTTACTATGGTCATATTTCCCTAGTTCTGCTGTAACAAAATTACCAAATGTCAAGCTTTAAAAACAATCATGTAGTTTCTCAGATTTTGTTCATTTAAAAATGGAGTTATCCACGGCTGGTCTGATTTAAAATCTCAGAAATCCACAGGGCCATTCTGCTCTGTTCTGCTCTGTTCTGTACTGGAGTGTCACTATGAGCCAGAAGTGATTAAATGGCAATGAATTTAAAGGCCCAAATGAGAGTTTAGGCCATGTGGTGAAGCAAACATTTCTTTATTTATTGATAATCCTGGGAATTCATTGGATCTTGGTGCTCCTCATATCACATTTGTATTTTCTAAAAACAAAGAGCTAAACATTGCTACAATGGTGAAATTGTGTTGGATCAGGCCATGTTTCCTTAGCTGGCACTTGGAAGTGACTCCAGGGCTCCCAACCACAACCATAGGAGGTGGCCCAATGGGGCCCTCACCTTCCTTCACAACTCAGAGATGATCAGGGTTAGAACAAGTTCCTTACACTGGCATTGACACGACCTCATTACCAAAGCAAAGCAAAGACCACATCGGATTTACATTCCCTGGAAGAAGATTTAGGCTTCCAAAAACTTTTTATAGGGACATAAGTTAATCCATAACATCTGGATATAGTGTAGTAAATTTTTTAACAAAATTAAAGGCTAAATTCTGTGCAGTGTAGCTTACACTAAATCTAAATAGAATTTATACAAACAAAAGTAATAAAATCACAAAAGTGTTGCGGGTAAAAATCTGTCAACATAGAATTTTATACTAAGTTAATAGATCCTTTAAAAGGAAAAAAATATATAAAAATTATCAGAAAGAAAATCTTAGCTACTTTGACACCAATATGTCCAAAGTGTATAATTACTAAAATAGTTACGTATTTTGATTGTAGTAAAATAGTCCCAAATAAGAGAATTAAATTCTAAGAAGAAATTGACCTCATTAGAACATTATAAGATTATTAGTTATATTGTCTACAGAGTAATTATAATTCAGAAGCAACTCGATGATACTGAACAACAATAACAATATTGATTATTTAAATTGATTATCATCATTATCATTAACATGTCTTGAATCTATAAATTATGTGTTTTTCAATTTTACTGTAACTGCAGAGCAATGGAGGAGCCCTCGTGGTGTGATGTTTATGCAATGATCTGTGATCCTCAAGATCCGTCGTTCGAAACCACCAGCTAAATTGCTGCAGAAAGCGGCTCTCTATTCCGGTAAATAGTTACAGTCTCAGAAACAAGAGGGGCTGCCTATGAGTCCACATCGACGTGCAAGCAGTGAGTACATAGAAATTATAAAAGGTATAATAGAGAGCTACAGGAGACAAAAGGAACAATAAAGTGCACAATTAATGCATAATACAAAGATTATAAGGACAAAACAGAATACAGTAAGATGTTATGTTCTATTTGAGAAAGTCCCTATAGTTCCATCTGTGGACCTGGTGATAGATTTCTTAATATGAAAGTTTGCTTTATTGGTTATCACTATAGAGCTTTGCTTGATGTGTCTTGTGGTTTGCAGTTAAAAAGAAAAGGCACATTATATAAATGAGACTATTTAATGTCTCTGGCTCTATATTCACACAAGCCACACATGGCTTGTGCTGCATAGAGAAGATCCATATTTAAAAGAGAATGGATAGCGAACAAGGATGTCCTGTTTCCCAACACATCTGCTCATAGTAAATTATTAACTGCTTTTTGTAATTTTTTTGGATCTCTTCCCTAAATCCTCACCTCAAAATCTTTTCTTTTCTGCCATGTTTTCCCATGGAACCACTTACCAGTGAAATGCAACAACCAGTCTGGATATGCAGTGGATTTCAATGGCTTTTAATAGCACAGAAAAAATAACTGTTTTACTTACTAGTATTAAATAATGGTGATGTAAACAATGACTCTTTTCCGAGTAGGGATATTTTAATCAGGTTTATTGGCATATAATTTATATATCATACAATTCAAAATTCAATTACATCAAGAATTGGACAAGAATCCTCACAATTAGTTTTAGAGCATTTTCTTCATTTTGTACTCATCAGGCTTGATCTGAATTTCTCCCATCTTTCCCTGCCATATCATCAGGGCACCATTAATCCAGTTATCATCTCTTTATAGATTTGTCTATCCTAGATTTTATATACAGAAAAATGTTTTTAAACCAAATAACACAAGTAAGATAGTTAAAACCTTCATCAGAAAGAAATAAGAAAATATTAGAAACTATACAAATTTAAATGGATCATAAGGGAAATCAAATGACAAGGTGCTAAATTTTAACTTGGCTTTATCTGCAATAACCCATTTTGCAAAGCATAACGTGTGATAGAAAGGCTATTCACATCCTTGCTTCATGGTCAGAAGGCATTCAACAGAGGCTTAATCCAAAGCCAAGTGTAACCCCATTCACCTTGTACTTTTTTAACTGAAACAACTTTAAAATGAGTCAAAATGGAGACCAAATGATAATACATTTAACTTAACTGCATCTGCCATAATTAACTGTACAATGTTCTCTGTCTAATAACAAGACTATTCACATCCTTCAACTATAATCACAGGGGATTTACCTGAGGCTTATCCCATGTGTGTACCCTGAAAAGACATCTTGGTGTTCTATTGTCATCCATATCCTTCTGTAAACCAGGTGTACAGAAATTAAGCTCTAATACCATTCCCTCCTTTGGATTTGGATTATATTATTTACCATCCTTGGATCACATAGGCTGGTGTTCTTCTTCCATGTGTATTAAATTGATGCTTTGCTTAGATGGCTGCTTATTTTAAGACATGTATTTAAGACCCCAGACACTATTCTTTCTGATAGACTGGAAGGAATCATTTAGTTTATCCGCCACACCATCAGTGATTTCATCATGAGGGCAAGCCTCAAGTAGAGTCATGTCATAAGAATGAATTTCTCTTATATTGGAACTAGAGTAAAGTGTAAGTATCAAATCCACTCACTTGTCTCTGGTTTGCATATTTTTGGGGTCGCTTTAGACACATCATTGCCATTTCATGTTAGAGAACAGGGTCAGCGATCTGCAGGACAGGGTGGAACTGATGCTGGGAGTCTCCTAGATGGCAATTCTTCAGAGGAGTAGAGTAGGTTCCTTCTGTTTTTCAGAACCTGTAACTACTCATGCAATGGTAAGGGCATTGCATAATAATGGACATACATTCCTTTTTTAGCATCTTATTGGGGGCTCTTAAAACTCTTATCACAATCCATTCATCCATCCATTGTGTCAAGCAGTTTTGTGTCAAGTACATTTGTTGCCCTCATCATTCTCAAAGCATTTGCTTTCTACTTGAGCCCTTGGGATCATTTTCCCCCTGCCTCTCCACCCCCCCCCTTCCTCATGAACACTTTATAATGTATTAATTAATAATATATTATCAAGGGCTCATGGAGGAGGGAGGAGCGGGGAAGGAAAGGGGAAAAAAAGAGGACCTGATGCAAAGGGCTTAAGTGGAGAGCAAATGCTTTGAAAATAATGAGGGCAAAGAATGTACAGATGTGCTTTACACAATTGATGTATGTATGGATTGTGATGAGTTGTATGAGTCCCTAATAAAATGTTTTAAAAATTATTATTATTTGTTGTATCTTACAACATCCGACTTCTCCCTTTACCCGCTTCTCCACTGTCCATCCCCCCAGGAGGAGGTTATATGTAAATCCTTGTAATCTGCTCACCCTTTCTACCCCACCTTCCCTCCACCCTCCCGGTATTGCCACTCTCACCACTGGTCCTGAGGGGTTCATCTCTCCTGGATTCCCTGTGTTTCCAGTTCCTATCTGTACCAGTGTACAACCTCTGGTTTAGCTCTGGATTTGTAAGGTAGAATTGGTATCATGATAGTTGTGGGGAGGAAGCATTCAAGAACTAGCGGAAAATTGTATCTACACTGCACCCTGACTGGCTTGTCTCCTACCCATGTCCCTTCTGCAAGGTGATGTCCAATTTCCCACAGATGGGCCCTGGGTGTCCACTCCACACTCCCCCTTATCCACAATGCTATGATTTTTTTAATCTTTGATGCCTGATACCTGATCCCTTCCCCACCTTGTGATCTCACAGGCTGGTGTGCTTCTTCCATGTGGGCTTTGTTGCTTTTCAGTTAGATGGCTACTTTCTTATCTTCTAGTCCAGGATCCCAGTCTCTCTGTCTTTTGATAGCTGAGCACCATCAACTTTCTTCACCACATTTTCTTATGCACCTGCTTTGTCTTCAGCAATTGAGTCGGGAGAAGCTGGTGTGATTCTTTCATGTGGTTTTGTTGTTTCTCAGCTAGATGGCCACTTGTTTATCTTCAGCCTTTAAGACACCAGACACTATATCTTTTGATAGCCCGGCACTATCAGCTTTCTCCACCATATTTGCTTGTTAACCAGTGTCTTCAGAGATTGTGCCAGGAAAGTAAGCATCTCAGACCAGCATACAGTTTTTACTTAAGGTAGTTAATTTTTGCATCAACATCTTTCAAGATCTATTTTCTCTGATGATTCTAAAGTGTCATAAACAGACAAACTCACAGATGCAGAGTCATTTCCGACTCATAGTGAGCCTGCAGGACAGGGTTTGGACAGTGACTCTTGACATAAATAGAAAGCCCAATCTTTATCTCATGCTCCAGAGCAGCTGGTGATTTGCAACTGCCGGTCTTGGAGATTGCAGGCCAGTGGTAACCACGATGCTATGGCCCTGGTGATATAGAGGTCATGTGTTGGCCTGTGATCCACAAGGCCAGCAATTCCAAACCACCAGCTGCTTCATGGGAGAAACACTGAGCTGTCTGCTCCTGTAAACAGTTACTGGCTCAGAAACTCTAAGGGGGAAGCCTCCTCTGTCCTAAGGGTTGCTATTAGTTGACATTGACTGATGGCAGGGAATTTGGTTTTATAATTTTATCCTATAGTATAAAGCTCTATTATTGAGTTCATGGTACTCTTTTGAAGTCACTAGCTGAAAATATTCTTTTTTTAAAATGGGAGGACATTTTTGTGTGTATGAAATGTAAATCATATTTCAGTCATTGGTAATGTAGATGATTATTATTCCTGTTTGGTCAATAAAATAGTGAAAAAAATCACCAGCTTTTCAGGTATTATTTAATGACATTATCTCTGGGACTTAATATTATGACAACATATCAATTTTTGATGAATTATTGTCAAATAAAGAATATGCCATGAAATGAAAATAAAATTTGCAAAGGTCAAAAAGAGTTTAAGAAATATATAGTATTTGGAGTTGCTACATCAGGAAAAACCTTTGTTTATAAACATAATAAAGTGAATGGTGAATTTCACGAAGTAGATGTACATAATGGCCCAAACAAGAACATCAATTTGGAGTCTAATTGTGAGATCAAAAACACTAAGCACTAAATAGTTGTTCTCAAAAGGGTTTCTGAGACAATATGATAGAGAATAGTGAAAAACTGTTTACTATTTATGTATAAAAGGAAAAAAGACAAAGAGAATAAAAGCAACTGGATTTAATGCAACTTGACTTCATCTTTAATTCTGATAATACAGAATGAATTCAGAGTGAATCGTGGTCATCTGTGTTGTATAGGGCATCAGCCAATGAATCATCAATGAAATCTTCGCATTATTTTACATAGTTCTTGGCAAATCATAGATAACATAATAAGAATTAGCATTTTAGTAGCTATGCCTGATGCTTACTTAAAATACCCTTCTATTAAATTTTGTCTTATTTATTACTCTAATTGATTAAAAGAACCATTGTTTCCATAACAAAAGGACGGATAGACAGATTTTCAATATGTGTCTTGTTCAAGACCTCTTTTTGTCTTCTGATCATTCAAATATGCTCTGGACAAAGGGTTTCATGTTCCATACAGAGGCTGAGCATCAAAAATTGTGAAAATATATATTCTACAGATATTATTTATATCCTTTATTCACTATATGTGTATTCACAGGGATGGAACCTAACCTCAAACAAAGAAACTTTAGAAATTGACAGAAAATCCTAACGTTTGATGGGAAACAAATGTATTATATAAACTGGTGACCTGTGAAGGCTATTGGAATAATGGCACATCATGTTTTAGAGGTGATTACCATTTACTTTGAATATGTCGACTTTATAATTTGGAAATATTACAAGCACTTTAGCTTTTTAAATGTTTCTTCCCATAAATGTACTATAAAATCTGAAATTAAGCACAAAGCATATTTTATTAGGATGAAATATGGCCTAAATTTTAAATATGGTATCCACTCAAAGAACTCCTTTAAGCAAGATTAAGTTGCCCATTTGAAATAGACCATTGGAAAATATTCAGAGGAGTTGGCAAAGAGAAAGTGTTCAAGAAAGAAAAATGGGCCCAAACTCTGTAATCATGAGGAAAAGGCACACTGGGACACAGCTACAATTAATTTTCTGAACTTATATCTAACTAAAGAAACTTCAGTCCCCAGACACTTCTACAGATTTTTGACTTCGATCACAGGCACACCCGCGTTATCAATGACTCAGCTCATTAGCAGTGACAGTATTCCCATGCTCACTGGGCACCTAATTTGAAAATATGACAATATTCGAGGCATAGATAATGCTAAGCCAGCATCAAGAGATAACTGGAAAATCTAATCAGATACAATTACAGATAGAGCCCATATTACCATAGAATCTATATAGCGAATTATTTTGTCATATTCTGAATAGGTAATAGATCTAGGAATTCCTTATATTTTATTGGAAAGAATGACTATATTGTAATTTCTGGTTCTGGGGAGGATCAATCCTTATTTTCAGTTTTTATCATCATTATTTTTTTTGTCAGTGTCTTTATAAACCTGAACTTTGTCGTTGGGGTTGACAACATCCACGTATTTGGTGCTCACTATTATGTGTAACACATAGCACTGACCATCAGGTAGAAAAATAGACCTAAACAAAAATGGTGATTTATCTTAAGGATATGCCATGAACTATCTGTATGTCTATTATAAGCATGTGTTCTCTCAAAAACTTTTTGTGGGATCACTTTGATAACATGTTAAATAACATCTTAAAAGTTTAGATGGGAAGTTCAGGGGGCAGTAACTGTGTTAATGGTTGTGGAATAATTTATAAAAATTTAGAGAGAATAGTTCAACTCAACAATTGTAGAAAATATAACTAAATTATATAGATACATATACACACATACATATATATAATGTGTTGAAATAATTTAATATTGCAGCATATATGTAAGATAGAATTGAGGTCATAGTGTTGGAATTTCTGTGGGAGAAAGCATTAAATAACTAGATGAAAATTGTATGATATACTACACTCTGACTGACTCATCTCTTCTTTGTGACCCTTCTGTAAGGAATGTACAATTGTCTACACATGGGCTTTGGATCTCCACTCCATGCCCCACCCCTCTTTAAGTCACATCGATATGACTTTTTATTCTGGGTATTTGATGTCTGATACCTGATCCCATCGGTACTTCACAATCACGCAGATTGGTGTAGTCCTTCCATGTGGGCTTTGTTGCTTCTCAGTTAGATGGTTGCTTGTTTGTCCTCAAGTTTGTCCTCAAGTCTTTAACACCCCAGAGGCTACATCTTTTGATAGCCAGGCACCATCACCTTTCTTCACCACATTTGCTTATGCATCCATTTTGTCTTGAGTAATTGTGTCAGGAAGGTGAGCGTCACAGAATGCCAGATGGTTAGAACAAAGTGTTCTTGCATGGAGGGAGTACTTGAGATGAGACCCAATGCTCATCTGCTACTATTTATCCTTGTGTGATTGGTTAGTTTCACTCAACATCATGTTCTCCAGATCCATCCATGTCATGATGTGCTTCATGGTTTCAGAATCATTTTTTAGGTATTCATAGTCTCCATTGTATGTATTTATTAAACTTTCTTGATCATTTTTCTTCCTGATGGATATTTAAGTTATTTTTAATCGTCTTGCTTTTGTGAACAGTGCTGTGATAAACATGAGTGTGCATCTGTCTGTTCCTATTGTGATTCTTAATACTATACCCAGGAGAGGGATTGCCTGAGTGGAGGGAATTGAGGTCGCACATACCATTGTCTACAGTGATTGTACATTGTTATAGTCCTACTAAGAGTGTATGAGGGCTCTTGTCTTTCAATAGCCTTTAAAATATTTGTTATTTTTTGTTTTTCATAGTTATTTTTTTAATTGGATGTCAGCATCTATGTAAGATATTATCTCACAGCTGTTTTGCTTCTCTTTGATTGTGAGTGTGAGCCTGAGTGTGAACATGTAACTGAGTGTGAGCATTTCTTCATGCTTATGAGCTATTTGAGTGTCATTTTTGGTGAACCCAGTTCATTTCCTTTGTCCAGTTTTATTTGGATTATTCATCTTTTTCTTATTGAAGTGTTTTAGTTTTCTACAGATTTAAGAGTTTATTTCCTTGTACATAGTGTCATCGTCATTTTCCCCCACTTACTGAATTCTCTTTTTACTCTTTGGATGAAGTCTTGATGCACATAGTGTCTTATTTTTAGGAGATCATAGTCATTTATTTTGTCCTCTATTATGTATTTCCTTCATTATATTTGGTAATGTGTGCATGCTCTTGAATAGGACCTTTAAAGATGTCCCTATGGTCTAATTGATGATCTTTTTGTCTTTGGGAGCTAAAGGACCAAATGAGAGACTTTGTTTCTGGCTGAGGAGTGGTGTTGCTGTTAACCAATGATTATATATATTTATTATTTACTTATCCTGACAGGTGGTAACCTATAAAATTCCCAAATACACTTTCATGATTGTGAATTTTGTCTGTGAATTCTGTGAGGTCGCTATCTCAAACCCAGTACTGAAGTAGAGTGCCATGGGATGAAAAATTGAGTGTCGGCATAACTAAAGATGGAAAGGGAGTAGAGGCATGCCTCATCTCTGTCTCCTGGCAATAGAGAAACCAGAAGAGGTTAGATATGGCACCCCCTCCCTCCCACCACCACACACGCAATACTTCATCGTACATACTTGGGATATATTGCCAGGAGAGACCAGTCCCTGAAGAAGGACATCCTGCGTGGTAAAGAGAAGGGCAGCATAAAAGAGAATGGCCCTTAATGAGATGGATTGAAAAAGTGGCTGCCCCAGTGGGCTTCAGCCTAAGAATAATTGTGAGAACCACACAGGACTCGGCAAGGCTTTATCCTGCTGTGCATAAGGTCACTAGGAGACAGAGCAGACTCAATGACCCCTAAAAAACAACAACATGCTGTTTACTGCAGTTGGTCAATTGATTCCGTCTTTTCTATTCTGCTCCTTTGGTCTATGGATCTATCATTCTACCAGTATTTGGTTGTTTGATTGAACGTGGCTATGTAATAGGTTTTAAGTTTGGTAACAGGAAGGTCTCCTACTTTATGTTTTTATTAGAAAGTTCTTTGCTTATTCTAGGTCTCTTCCTTTGCCATATAAAGTTAGTAACTAGTTTTAGCATCTTGTTAAAGAATGAAATTCGGATTTGGATAAGAATTGCAGTGTATGAAGGTATACCGAAAAAGAAAACCACAGAAAAAAGCTCCATTGAGTGGAGCTTTCTTAGTATGCTTTTTTGGCAAGCATCCAGAAACTCGCTCTCAATGAGTGCACCCAGTAGTGTCACCAGGGGAGCTTCTCTCTGGTCACAGTGAGTTTTATTATAAAAGCAGTTTCACTCAAACCTTGTTTTCTGTGATGGAAGACTTAGAAGAACAGAGTGAGGCTGTGAAGTTTGCTGCTCAAGAAAAATGCTGCAGAAACTGTTTGATGGTGAACACAGCTTACAAGGACAGCACGAAGGGAAAAACTCAAGTGTATGAATGGTTTTCTCCTTTCAATAAAGGTGAAATGTTGATTGATGTCATACCTCATTCTGGATGTCCACCAACTTCCCAAATTGACAAAAATGTAGACTTCTTGTCTACTGTAGTTTATTCCATTAGATCAGAATGTTAATTTTACTTTCTATCAAGAGGTTCTGAAAAAACTGGTAACAGTGTGATAATAAAAGAACTGATTTGTGGCAAAAAGGGACTGGTTTTGGTACCTTGACAAAGCACCTGCTTATGCAGCTATCTCAGTGCTCCAGTTTTTGGCAAAAAACATCATGCCTTCCTTTTCCCACACTCTTGACTCACCTGATCTTGCTCCTTGCGACTTCATTTCATTTCTGTGAATGAAGAGGGACATGAAAGGACAGCAATTTGAAGACATAAAAGAGGTGAAGAAAGAAACAGATGAGTTTGAAAAATGTTTCCAAGAATAGAGTTAGAGATTTGACAAATGTATTAAGTATAATGGAGAATAATTTGAAGGTGATGGGTTATTTTGTAAAACAACTTAAATACATAGATTTGAACAACAAAAAAATCTACTTTGGAGGGGTACCCTCTCATACTTATAGATTGCTTTTGATAGTATAAACATTTTCTCAATGTTAAGCTTTCTTATCCATGAACATCAATTTCTTCCATTTATATAGATTGTGTTAGACTGAGTTGAGTAGAGAAACAATTCAGACACTATGTATATGATAACATTAGATCAAGAAGTAATTATATATCAAGAAAACACCCCAGCCTAGTCCAACTCAAATCTCTGTCTGATACAAGGCCATATGTCCTTCACACTTGGGTTGTCATGCACAATGATGTAGAATGCAGGAATATCACAGACTGGGGAGTGGTAAGTAATATGGATCCAATGGCAGTGGTAAAAGCACAGAAACCTGGCAGCAATCAGTGTCAGCCAGCAAGACAGGTGAAGACAGAGAGGAATGAGGAGTTTCCCAGCGCCTTCTCATAGGGGGACTCTGGGAACCTCCCATTCTCTCTCCGCCTTCACATTTCTGCTATTTAACCCTGGGTGCACCCCAGACCAGTAACATCCCTACACTCTACATCATGGCTTATGACTGCGTGAATCTCAAGACTGAGGGACTTATGGACTAGTGTCAGACATACAGACTTCAGTTGGGCTGGGCACATTCTTCCTATATAATTACTTCTTATTATAAAGGTCTTTCTTAAAAAAAAAATAAAGGTCTTTCTTACACATATATGAGTGTCACTGAATTTGTTTCTCTAGTCAACATGGCCTAACAAAGTCTGCTAACCACAAGGTCAGCTATTCGAGCATATCAGCTGCTTTGGAAGAGAAAGATGAGACTTTCTGCTCCCTTGAACATTTACAGCCCTGAAAACTCACAGAATTTCTACTCTGTCGCACAGTGTCAGGATGAGTCATAATCGACCAACTTGTAGTTAGTTTGATACAATTGAGAGACAAAAGTTTTGAAACCACAAATGTGTCTGTCAGAGTTCAAACACCTTTATTAAAATCGAAATGTTTGGAGCGCAGCGCTGCCCGCAGTCTCCCTCCTCTTCCGCCTCAGCTCTGATGCGAACGCAAACAAGTTATTCCTGCTAAAGATCTGGTGTCTCCATCAAGGAAGGAACAGACTGTGCCAGCTCTCCAGGGAGAAGAGGTCTTGCAGGAGACACCAGGCAATGAACCAGAGGCTCCAACACAGAGTAGTCTGAAGCTGCTTGGGCAAGCAGTGGGCGTCCGGGGAGGGAGGATGTTGGGGGAGGTGGGGGAGATGGCCATGCCCCCAAGCTCTTCCCTGGCTCAGGTGTACACCAGCCCCGTGGCACTGGCCGTGTGGGAATGGCAGGATGAGCTGGGCACTTGGCACCCCTACAGCGCCCTGGTTTGCAGCTACATTGAACAGCAATTTGTCCAGCAGAAGGGTCAGCGCTTTGGACTGGAGAGCTTGGGCCACAGCATCCCATTGGGCCAAGCTGACCCTTCGCTGGCCCCTTACATCATCGACCTGCCCAGCTGGACCCAGTTCCGCCAGGACACTGGCACCAATGCGGGCTGTGCGGAGGCACCTGTTCCCCCAGCAGTCAGCAGCAGGCCGGGGCATCGTCTGGGAATGGCTGAGTGACGATGGCTCCTGGACAGCCTATGAAGCCAGCGTCTGTGTTTACCTGGAACAGCAGGTGGCCCAGGACAACCAGCTGGTAGACTTGGCCCCCATGGGCTACAACTACACAGTCAACTACGCCACCCACACGCAGACCAACAAGACTTCGAACTTCTGCCGTGGCGTACGGCGCAGGGCAGGGGCCCCTTACCCAGTGACCAGCGTCATCGCCCCACTGGGCCACACAGGCATCGCCTGCTCTTGCCACCAGTGCCTCAACGCCAGTGGAACTGGCCCCGTCTCAGGCCGCTACCGCCACTCCACGACCAAACTCCCCGTGTACCAGGCCCCCCACAGGACCGCTATTGTTTTGGGGGCCCACCAGACCTTTGACCCATACAAGAAGCCCTCACTCTCTGGGGCCCGATCAGCACCCAGGCTGAACACTACCAACCCCTGGGCCGGGACACCTCCCTGGATGGGGAACCAGCTCCTCTATCGCTCCAGCCTCTCTCACCTGGCCCTGCAGCACCTGCCCCCAGCCCCCACCACCTCCAGTGGAGCCAGTCCCTCCTCAGCGGTCCTGCCAGCAACCCTGGTAGCATCCCCACCAGTGTGCCCGTGCCTGTGCAAATGCCAAAGCCCAGCAGGGTCCAGCAGGCCCTCGCAGGAGGGCCCCCAAGCCCGAGCCGGAGCAGGTGATAAAGCACTACACCGAGGAGCTGAAGCCTCCCCCAGATGAGGACTGCACCATCTGCATGGAGAAGCTAGCTCTCGGCGGCGTCCGGCTATGGCGATGTGACTGACAGCAAGATCATCCGACCTGTGGCTGTGGGCCGCCTCACCAAGTGCAGCAGTGCCTTCCACCGGCTCTGCCCGCTGGCCATGTACTGCAATGGAAACCAGGATGGGAGTTTGCTGTGTCCTTCCTGCAAAACAATCTACGGAGAGAAAACAGAGACCCAGCCCCGCGGGAAGATGGAGGTGTTCCGCTTCAAGGTGTCTCTTCCCGGCCACGAGGACTGTGGGACAATATTGATAGTTTACAACATTCCTCATGGTACCCAGGGCCCTGAGCACCCCAGCCCTGGAAAGCCATTCACTGCCAGGGGTTTCCCTCGCCGGCGCTACCTTCCTGACTGCGCCCAGGGCCGCAAGGTCCTGGAGCTCCTGAAGGTGGCCTGGAAGAGGGGGACTGTGGGGACGTCTAGCACCACGGGCGAGACGGACACTGTGGTCTGAACGAGATCCACCACAAGATGGAGATGGACCGCAACATGACAGGCCACGGCTACCCTGACCCCAACTACTTACAGAACGTGCTGGCCGAGCTGGCTGCCAGGGTGTGACGGAGGACTGTCTGGAGCAGCAGTGACCACCAGCCCCGCCCCGCCAGGCCTCCTCCAACGGCCACCCATTCCCCCACCACTGTCTGGTATAGCGGGCAGGAAGGTGCCTTCCCGAGAGGCTGGGGTGTGAGTTCTGGTACTGGGCATGCCCCTAGATGCCCGGCTGCACCTGTCTGTCAGTCTCCTCTCCTCGTCCCCCCTCACTTCCCCAGAGCAGGAGTCTGTGAGGGAATCGGGCAACCCTGAGGAGTTCTACTTGAAGCCAGGCCATAAGATGGAGCTACCTCACTGCATGTGGCCCCTCTGCCCTCCAGAGGGCTGCTTTGGGCCCCCAGTGCCTGGGACCTGGCACAGGGTAAATGGAGATTGTCCCATCTCCCCCAGTGTGGACAGGGCGTCTGGGTCAGCTTCTCATACCTCATATTATCTGTTTGCAATAAATGCCCAATAGCCAAAGCCAAAAGAAATTGAAATGTTCTTGTTTGTTATTGGATGGCACAACTTCTTCATCTGTGCATGGAAACCCTTAAACTTTGAACTTGTCTTATAGAAAGGCTTAGAGTCAGCCTCACGTCTGTAATATTTAACATGGATTATGAATTGAATTCTACATATTCAAATGTGTTCTGAAATATTTACTGCATAATTTGAAGAAAAAAATAGATATCTTAAAAATACTGAAGAACATTGCAATGAAATTTTATATTTCCAACACTCTAAATTGCCCTCACACATGGTCATATATGCTATTTTTCATTTGTTTTTTAATTTCCACTCTTCTCAAACTGTATTCTGACTTTGCAGTACTAACTTGTATATATTGCATAACCTCCTGTACAGAGAAAACCCTACTGCCATCTATTTAAACTTGTAGCGACCCTATAGCTCAAATAATTGCCCATTGGCATTTACAAACCTTTAAGTCTTTTTAAGGGCCACAGAGAGAGTGGTGGGTTCAAACCATTGACATTATGATTGGTTGCTCAATGCATAAACTACTAGTCAACATGGATTCATATACTTGCACGGAAAGTCCTTGAATGCAGATTTATTTTTCAAATATTTCTTACCAATTTTGGTTATATTCTGTAAATTATGGGTCTGAATTTTTCTCGTATTTAAAACTAAGAATGATAAGTCAATATATTAGTAAACTTAATAGCTGAAAATATAGTAGAACACCATATCTAATAAACTAGAGCTGGTACAGTCTATCCAAAGTTATTTTCTGAATCTGAGCTCCAAGTACCCTGAGGAATAGGCTTAAACCTCAAGAATAAAAATTCTGTTGTCTGTGTTATCAGACAATTCCTGTTGCTCTCTATTAGGCTTTAATTGACTTATTTTCAAAAGCAAGTTCCCTAGTTCATAAACTCCACTGTAATATGTCAGCCATGGGTGACCCCAGAAGTATTTGAAGTATAAGACACAGAGAACAAAAGTAGTCAAACACTGCAATGATCGACGTGTCTCTATCTCAGAGCACTGAGCTATGACATCAACTGTGGGGGAAACAGGGAGCAACAGGTACCCAAACATATTTCCAATGGAACCCAAATGGCCTAATTATTTTGCAAGTCATTCTGATTGTTGTACATAATAGCAACCATAGGTTTACCTCATGACCCAGTAATCATGCTCACAGACGCAGTTCAACAAATGAGCTAAACACGTTTCTGTAAGTGAATACCTGCACATGAATATTTATAGAGATTTATTCATGATTGCAAAAATTTGGCCACAACCAATCTGCCCTTAATGGTAAATGTTTAAACAAACAATGGCATATCATACAGTGTAATAATATCCAGTGATGACAATAAAGGAGCTGGCAAGACTTTCAAAGGGCATGGGAAATCCATACATGCATATTGCCAAATGAAAGAAGCCTGGTTGAAAAGTATGCATACTTTATTATCTTAATTAAATGACATTCTAAAAAAGGCAACATCTATAAAAATAGCAAAGAGTTTAGTGATTGTCAGGCACTGGGTGTGAGGGAGGGAGAAGGAATGGAGAGCATGGAAGTTTTAAATCAGTAAAAGGACACCACAGAGATGGATATAATGTGCCACAGAGATGGATATAATGTGCCACAGAAGTGTACTATGTTGTATACATATAAATTTACAAAAGAAAGAGTAAAATGGACATAATTACAGACTTTACAAGTAAATTTATCAATAATTTATCAATATTTTCATCAATTTACCACGCTAATGCAAAATGTTAATAATAGTAAAAACTCTGTATGTAAGGGAAGAAGGGTCCAAGATAGCGCTACTGTCGTCTTAGTTTTTCTTTAACCTTAATGACTCTTTAAACTCTTTAAAGACACAAATCTACTTAATCAAAAATTTCCCCCCAAATTGTAGTTCACAGATGTACCACAATGAGTGGAGCCTGCTGAGTTAAGAAGATAAAAACAAAGCACACACTAAAGAGATCAGTATTGTGAGAATGCGGTTCCCAAACGGAGCAAGTATTTGGGGTGAGCAAGCATCATGTACAGTAGTACTGATTCTGCAGCTGGCTGCATTCACGTTCTTAGTGAACCTGATGGCTGGCTGCTGTGATTTGGTGGTGCAAAGAATGACTGAGCTGTGAAATTTTACCTCAGAGTTACAGAAACTACGACTATAAAGAGGCATGTTTCCGATTTAAGAATTGTGAAAGACTAATTTGTATTACCAAAACATGTGTTGAAGGAGAACAAACAATTCTAATGTCAGCGAGACCATCTGGTGTGAATCTGCGATGAAGAGACTTGACGTCCTTGTACTTGTCACCTCTGGAGCGTGGCCTTTCCAAAGCAGCTAGCTCCTCTGCCGATTTTAATTCTCAATTAGAGCAAATGATTGAAAATTGACTTAATTTACAGTAACCAGTGTAGTCCCAATATTACATTTTTATGCTGAAATATGTAGAAGTAAATTAAATAAAACCTAAACATTAGTTCAAAGTTCCACTAACAGGAGTAAATAGCACACTATACTGAGTAAAAAATTATCTGTATTAAAAAAACTTGAACTCATAAAAGAGAAGATACATTTATAAAGATTTAAAATTAAGATAGGATTTAATAACATGGAGATTTGATTAAATGGGAGAAAATAAGTAGCTTCTTACTTTCCTCAAATTAAATGAAAGTCAGATCTGTTTTGTCAATCATATTACAATATTATCACAGCCGCTACTCTTCCTCTAAGTCTGGCTTGTTTTCAAAGACTGAAATTTACCTGTCTTTTTAAAGAGCTACATGGACACAAAGCAAAGATGATTGTTTATGGAAGGGCTTTATACCATTGGAAGACTATTTCAGCATTCAAAATTGAAAAGAAACTGAAAGAAATATACCGGTCTATAAGATACAAATTTATTTAGACACAGTCAATGAGAAAGTATGAGTGACTTCAAACAAAGTAATATCCCATACCACTTTAAAGATACAGTAAAGATCACACAGTAAATATAAGAATTTCATTCGCATCGTGAATATATTTAAATATAAATATTTTAAATAATTTGTATAAATTCCTCTATAGCCAACTACAGTAAATATATAATTATTCCCATTTTGTTAAAGTGCTGAAGGGAGAAGAAGGCTTACTTATAAAACAAAAGACACAAGTGAACACTAAAGTTCAGATAAGAATTATAATTAGTAGTCTCCTTAACATTAAACATAAGTATGCACACCTTTCAAATCTAGTCCACTCACACAGCACAGGAAGAAGGGCAGTCACAGTGAATAACTGCTAACAGCATTGGAAGTGCCAGTGGTAAAGAGGTTTTGCCTCATCCTGTGCCACAATGGGTTCAAGATAACAGCAATTATGAGGCTAGTGCCGGACCTTAAAGTGTTTAATTCTGTTGTCAGTGGGGTTGTGATTCCGAACCAGCCGCGCAGCAGTGACGGACAACAACAGCAACGCCATATTTCAGCCTGGAGAAAATGACCAATGCCTAGTTTGCAAACATTTTTATCACGGTCGGAGAAAAGAAACTTCAAAAATCAATGGGATTGTGTCAAAAGCATCAGAATACAAATCTAACTGGGCTACAAGCACTACTGTCCAAATGAATGATATATTGAGCAGGAGAGTGACGATAATATATTAAAATACACCGCCTTGATTCAGACCCATTGTGTGAGTTGGAAATATTTTCTATGATATTGTTACACAATAAAAATGAATACATAAATATATACGTATGTATTATCCTAATTTGCTCTGACTCGTGGAGGCTTTATGCACAGCAGAGATGGGAGAGGAAATATTGCCTAGGTGTGTGCCAGCTTCCTGACCCTGATGATTTTTAGTCTATTTTTGGAGATATTACACACACACACTTGCTCATACTCACAGAGTAGCTAAGGCAAAGGAAGAAATGATGGAGTCAAAGAGATAAGCAGATTATTTCAAAGAGCAGCTAAAGAAGTCAAAGTAAAATATTATAATGGATATTATAATTTAAAATACTATAATGAATGTATGAAGACCTCGAGTTAGGACGCCAAAAGGAAAGAACACACAGCAATCTTAAATAGAAAGAAAATTAAAGAAATAATTCAAACCTGGAGTTGGAACACTGAACGATTCTAGGGCCAAAGTATTGAATGATGAAGAAAGTAGCAAAGAGTGATGGAAATAATACACAAAGTCACTATATGAAAACAAATACCTGACATAACATCATTTCAAAAGTAACATATGAACGAGAACCAAGGACCCAAGAAAATGCACAAATAATAGAAACATGTCATTAATATTACTTGTAAATAAAATTTTGCTGAAAATCATTCAGCCACCATTATAGCAGTACTTTGACAAGGAAATGCCAGAGGTTCAGGCCAGATGCAAAGAGGAAATGGAAGAGGGGATATCATTGCTGAGGGGTTTATCTGTCCTGGACTCTGTGTGTCCAGAGATCTTATCTGTACCAGTGTACATGCTCCAATCTAACCAAATTGAAAAGTAGAACTGGGGTCATAATAGAGGAGGGGGAAGGGACCATCAAAAAACTTAACTGATAACAAGGGCTCAAGTAGAAAGCAAATGTTTTGAGAATGGTGAAGGCAACAAATGTACAAATGTGCTTGACACAATGGATGAATGGATGGATTGTGATAAGAGTTGTACTAGCCCCCAATAAAATTATTTTTAAAAATTTGCAGTGGGTCTCAACCTTCCTAATGCCATGACCCTTTCATACAGTTCCTCATGTTGTGGTGATCCCCCCAACCATAAAATTATTTTCATTGCTAATTCATAACTGTAATTTTCCTACTGTTATGAATCAGGAAACCCCCCCTCTGAAAGGGTCGTTCGGCCCCCAAAGGGGTCTCAACCCACAGGTTGAGAACTGCTGAACTAGAAGAATATTGTGTGTTATGTTGGTGCTATACGGCACCCTGGCTGATTCATCTCTTCCTTGGGTCCCATCTGTGAGGGGATGTCCAATTGTCTACAGATGAGCTTTGGGTCTCCATTCCATCCCTCCTCATTCAAATTGATGTGTGTTTGTTTTGAATCTTTTTATGCCTGATCCTGTCAACACCTCGTGATCACACAGGTAGGTGTTCTTCCAGGTGGGCTTTGTTTCTTCCCTGCTAGATTGCTGCTGTTCAACTTTAAGACCCCAGATGCTAAATCTTGTAATAGGTGGGCACCATCAGCTTTCTTCACCACATTTTCTTATACATCCATTTTATCTTCAGTGATCATTTTGGGAAGGTGAGCTTCACAGGATCCCAGGTTATTAGAAAAGTGTTCTTGAGCATTGAGAAGGATCTGAGTAAAAGCCCAATGTCCATCTTCTACCTTAATACTTAACGTATAAATATATGTACATAGGCCTATACCCCTATCGTTATATATTGATATACATACGTATATACATCCCTATATTTATACTTGTATAAATAGTCCTTGACTTCTAGTTCTTTTCTCTATTTCCTTTAACTTTCTTCCTGTACCACTATCATCTTCGACCTTCTATTGGATCTCAGTAATTCCACTCAACTACATTGCACCTAATCAAACACCACCAGGCATTCTATACCCTCTTCACCATCAATTTTAGATCTTTTTGTTCCCTTGTGCCTAGGTTTGTGCCCCCTCCCCTACCTTTCCCCACCTCCCTCTCTCCCATTTCGACCTGGAACCATCTGTCTTGTGTTCTCCTCAGAACTATAAACAACCCTGCCTATCTTATATAGACATGAAGACAAAACAAAACAAAATAAAGTCTATAAGTAGTTCCAGGTCTGTCTTCTGACTTTTATATATGTTTTCTGATCACATCTGATGAAGTGCCAAGCTCTGTCCCCCATGTCAGAAGTCTAATTTGAGAATTTCTTAGGGACTTCATTGATTTACTCCCTTTGCTGCTCTGCTGTACTCCCTCATGTTTTGCTCTCGTGTCAGTATGTCAGACCAAGCACATTCCTGCACTGTGTCTCCAGTGCCTTTCCCCATAGCACTGTGCTGTGGTTCAGTGGTGGAGCCAACCCTGTGCTCCTCTCTGAGCATTGGCTGCTCTGAGCAAAACTGTCATCCTGGAGGCTTGGTGGGCCAGGAGGCAGTTCTCTCTCTCTTTCTTTCTATAACAATTATAGTACTCTCTCTATACATATATGCATATATAGAGTGTATATATAGTAATAAATATATATACAAACACACATTGAGTGCTATGTATATGTACACATATATTCATATATATTTTGTAAGTAATTGTTTACTTTTATATCCCTTTGGTGTAAATGTGAGATACAAAACTATAGGTGATTTGAGGCATAGAAGGGACCGGGTACCAGACAGCAAAGTATTAAAAATCATATCAGTGGGTGCCCACCTTCCTGAAATGATCACTGAAGACAAATGTGTGCATAAGCAAATGTGGTGAAGAAAGCTGATGGTGGCCAGCTATCAAAAGATATACCCTCTGAGGTCTTAAACGCTTGAAGATAAACAAGCAACCATCTAGCTGAGAAGCAACAAAGCCCACATGGAAGAAGCACACCAGCCTGTGTGACCATGAGGTGTCGAAGGGATCAGGTATCAGGCATCAAAGAACAAAACATTATATAATTGTAGATGAGGGGGTGTGCAGAGTGGAGACCCAAAGCTCATCTGTAGGCTCATCCTCTTACAGAAGGGTCTCAGGGAGGAGATGAGCTAGTCTGGGTACAGGGTAGCAACAATGAAACTTACAACTTTCCTCTAGTTCTTAAAGGTTTTCTCCCCCCAACTATCATGGTCCCAATTCTACCTTGAAAGTCCACTGAACCAGAGGATGTACACTGGTACAGATAGAAACCGAAAATGCAGGGAGACCAGAACACATGATCTCTTCAGGACCAGTGGTGAGAATGGTGATGCCTGGAGATTGGAGGGAAGTTGGGGTAGAAAAGAGTAACCAATTACAAGGATCTACATATAATCCCCTCCCTGGGGGATGGACAACAGTAAAGGGAGTGAAGGGAGACGTCAGACAGTGTAATATATGACAAAATAATAATTTATAAGTGGAGGGAGGGGGAAAATGAGGAGCTGATATCAAGGGCTCAAGTAAAAAGCAAATGTTTTGAGAATGATGATGGCAACAAATGTAAAAATTTGCTTGACACAATGGATGTATGTATGGATTGTGACAAGAGTCATATGAGCCCCCAATAAAATGATTTTAAAAAATCAAAAATAAAATTTGAAAAACCAACTGTAGGTAATTGTTTATATGCTCATGAGCTTGGCTTTTCTCTAAAATGTTCCAGTATTAGACAATGATATATTACCAGTATCTTAATAAAATGAGTTTTACACAGTTCTCAAGTAAAGCAAGATTTAGTTACTTTGTTTAAAAGTTAAATGAATCATTCTCAATGATAGGATTTTTCTTAGTTGATGCCTGTTACCTGATCCCATCAACACCACATGATCACACAGGCTAGTTTACGTCTTCCATGTACACTTTGTTGCTTCTCAGCTAGATGGCTGCTTGCTTATCTTCAAACCCTTAAGACCTCAGAGACTATATCTTTTGATAGCTGGACACTATCAGTTTTCTTCACCACGTTTGCTTATGCACCCATTTTGTCTTCAGCTATTGTGCTGGGAAAGCTAGCATCACATAATGCCAGGTTATTAGAACAAAGTGTTCCAGCATTGAGAGAGTACTTAAGTAGAGGGCCAATGTTCATCTGCTACCTTAATACTTAACATGTAAATGTATGTACATAGACCTATGTCCTTATCATTATATATAAATATGTGTACATATGTACATGCCTGTATTTAGACCTCTATAAGTATCCTTTGCAACCTACTTCTTTCCTCTATTTACTTTTACTTTCCTCTTGTCCCAGGATCATGTTCAGCCTTCATTTGGATTTCAGTAAATCCTCTTAGCTTCATTGCCCTTGATCAAGCCCTATCAGGCATCCTATGCCTCTTTACCATTGATTTTAGATCACCTGTTATCCCCTAGTCCCTGGGTTTGCTGACACCCCACTTCCTTTCTCTGCCTCCCTCTCTCCAGGATCCCCACTGAGTCATTGGTTCCATTATTTTATCCTTTGGATGATTTATCCCACTTATCTTATATCTAGATAGATATATGGAGACAATAATAAGCACAAAAACAAACTAAAACAAAACAACAAGAGAAAACAAAAAACAATGACAAAAATATGATATTTATTGCTATATAATTTCATATATTTTAAAGCATTCTTTTATATAATCACCTGACCAAATAGGTTATTTTTTTGGTCAATTTATAAAGACAATTGATGACAGAGTGCAACTTTAACTCAGAGTTTTCTCAGTTGTTCTCTTCATTGGAGAAGGTCAATCCCTAGGTCCTATCTTCCTCTTGTTCCTCAAACTCTTCCTGTGACCAGAATCATGATCTGACACCCCCATTGACAAGTGCTTCTGGAGCTGACATCAGACCCAGGAGCCTGTCCCTGGGACACATACATTCTCCCTCATCAGACCAGTAAAAATCAGTGCCAAACGGGCATCCTGTCTTCTGCCATGCTTGGGCAAAAAAAAAAACCTTTTCATAATCTGCTGTCCTGCACCCAGCTGCCCTCTGGAATAAAAAGAATTCTTTCCAGAACAAAAATAATTCCTTCCTGAACTTAATCACCCACTTAACGGAAATAATTCTAGATCAGGTGCCATTACCTTAGACACCAGCATGGCCGTAAGGAATCTGTCTAGAACCCGATGTACTACCCATCAGTCCTACCTTCCTCCCATCACCCCAGTGAGCTCTTGGCTGGAACATAATGTCAATCATCTTGACCCTCATAGTTTCCTCTCTTGTTAATGCCCCATGGCCTATATACTCATTCCTTTTTAATTTTTTCTTCTTTTATTTTATGTTCTTGATATGTTTACCATTTTTCTTTCTTTTCTTATTTCTGTCTTTTAAATGTAGTGCTCTTTTTTCTATTATCCTTTTCTTACTGTTCTCTTACCATACCTCTTTTCCCTATCTCTATTTCATTTGTTGTGTTTATCTTTTTTATTGATACAATTCTTTACTTGGCTTTTTCTATACTTTAATATTTTTTTTAGTTATTAACTTCTATGTTCCTACTATTGTCTGCTTTCCTAATATATTTTTGCTTCATTGTTTTTTTCTATTTTTTATTTCTTGTTGTTGCTTGACCTCAGTTTTATCTGTTGCCCACTCCCACCCTCTCCCCTCACCCCTGCCCCTGCATACACATACCTAATTCTACCTGGTAGGAGAGAGAAATCAAGCTCCATCAGCAAGTGCTTCAGGTTCCCCTAACTTTCATCTAGCAAGCTGGTATCATCTGCATAAACCAAGTAGTTAATCAATCTTCCTCTGATCATGGTGTCATATTATTTTCCATATAAACCAGCTTATCTGATGATTAGCTCAGCATACACATTGACCAAGTAGGGTGAGAGAATATAATCCAGACACATGCTTTTCCTGGAATTAAACCAGGCAGTATCCCCTTGTTCCATTCTCACAACTGCCTCTTCCTCCACATACAATTCCATAGGGACACAATGACATTTTCTGGAATTCTCAAGACTATCAGTAGTTTGTTTTAATCCACACAGTGGAATGCCTTTGCCTAGCCAATAAGACACAAGTAAGCATCCTTCTGCTTTCAGCCAAGGTCCATCTGGCATCAGCAATGCTGTCTTTTGTGCCACATCCTTCTGTAGATCCTTTCTGAAGTTCTGGCAAGTCCCTATCAAAATTGGTGCAAATGTTGTTGGATGATCTTCAGCAAAATTTTAATCACATGTGCTATAAATGATATTGTTCTATGAATTTAACATTCAGTTGAATCATCTTTCTTTGGAATGCGTGTCAATATGGACCTCTTCCAGTCCATTGGCCAGGGAGCTGTCTACCAAATTTCCTGGCATAGACAAGTAAGTGCTTCCAGTACCTCTTTCATGAGCCTGTTGAAACATTTGAATTGGTATTTTCATCAATTCCGGGAACCTTGTTTTTAGCTAATGTTTCAGTTCAGCTTGGACCTTTTTCTTCGGTATCATTGGTTCTTGCTCATATCCAGTCTTTTGAAATGATGGAATGCATCGTTTTTAGCATAGTTATTGTGTGTGTTCTTTCCATGTTATTGTGATGCTTGCTACCTCGATCAATATTTTGCCCATAGATTCAAAATTGCAACTTAAGGCTTGAAATTACTTAAACTCTTTCAGTTTAAGATATTCTGGTCATGTTCTTCCTTTCTGGTTTTCTAACTCTAAGTCTTCATACATATCATTATAATATTTTACTTTGTCTTCTTGAGTTGCTTATGAATTTTATGTTTAATTCTTTGAATTCATTTTTTTAACTTTTGCTTTAGCTACTCTACAATTAAGAGAAGTTTACAGGGTCTCTTTAATTTGTTCTTTTTTCCTTTCTCTATAAGGACAATTTTCTTTCTTCATTTATGACGGTATTGATTTCTTCCCACAGCTCACTATATATTCTTTCATTATTGTTTAATTGTCAAATCTGTTCTTGAGATATTCTTAAAATTCAAGTGGGATAGATTCAAAGTTGTAATTTGGTTGCCAAGGTTGAATTTGGGTGGTAATTTGGCTTGTTTCATTTTCTTCTGCTTTGATTTGAATGTACATAGTAGCAACTGAGGGTCTGTTCCACACATAAGCTACTATTTTCATTTTCGCTCCTGATATTGAACTTCATTGTCTCTGCCCACAGTTGTTGTCAACTTCATTTCTGCTTATCCCCTCTGGGGAAGTCCCCATATACAATCTTTTGTGTCACTGAAAAAGGTTTTTATTTGAACAAGTTGTTACTCTTGAAAAAATTCTATTATGCAATCGCCAGCTTCATTTCTATCACCAAGAGCATGTTTTCCAACTACAGTTCCTTCCTCTTTGTTTCCAACTTATGCATTCCAATGTCAATAATTATCAATGTACCTTGATTGCCTCTTTGATTAATTTCAAAGTGAAGATATTGGTAGAATTCTTCAATTTCTTCTTCAGTAGTCTTCATGGTGGTGCAGCAACTTGAATTATAGTTGTATTGATTTGATTTTTTAAAGGTTGTTAGATATAATCTTATCACAGACAGCTCTAATTCATTGATTACCTTTGAAACGAATGCAGCATCACATCATTGACTGCTATTTCCAGCATAGTAACTAATGATTTTCCTATTCAACATGGCTGATATCAGTCCATTTCATTTCACTAATGCCCAGAATATTGATTTTCATGTGTTTTATTTCATTTTTGACCATTTTTCTAGATTAACACTTCACACGTACATAGTTCTGATCCTTCGTAGATATTTGCAACTGTTTCTCCCTAATGTGAGTTGTGCCGCATCAGGAAATGAAGATCCTCAAGGCTCCTTCCCACAGCCTTTATCTTATTCAAGTAAGCAATAGTCAGCTCCACTCCCAGAATGCACTTCTTCCTCAATCACGTTTCAAGTGCCTCTGAGCTGAGGGACCCAACATCCAGCAGTATCTCTGACAATGTTCTGTTTTCATTCATTAGGTTATGGCTTCAGTATCGGACAATGATTTGAAAGTATGCATAAAGTATTCAGTGGTTATGTCCTCCCAGCTAGGCAGCTATTTCCTTCTTCATTATCTATTCTTAGTCTGGAAGCTCCACTGAAACCTGTTCTCTTTGGGTGACCCTGCTGGCATTTGAGATACTAGTGACACAGCTTCCAGCACACCGTAACACAGAAGCCACCACATTGTACAAACTGACAGACAAGTGGTAGAAAAGGTGGAGGAAGACACTAATTTAATTGTGAAATTCAGTTCTGAGCGATTGCTGTCCTACCCTCTGGGTATAAAGTGAGTCCTTTCAGAATTAGGCAGAGTATATTACTACCAGGGAAAGACATGAGTAGATGACATACTCTGGACCCGGAGGTCCCTGGACAGTGAGCCTGATAGATGCAGAAAGACAGCTTTGATACAAGAGGAGGGACAAAGGAGCAGGTGTAGTAGGAAGCAGAGCATGAGACATCATGGTGGACTTCCCAAACCACAGAGCAAGTAGAGTGCTTTGGCCCTGGAGACTGGCTGCGGAGGGACTTGTCTCTTGGGACTTCCTTCAGTGAAGTGGGTTTGCTGACCCATGGATATGGGGGTGGTTGCCCTTAGATTGAGACACCGCACAGCGGTACCCATGGACGTGGAGGTGGTTGTCCTTAGATTGAGACTTACCGCACAGCGGTACCCATGGACGTGGAGGTGGTTGTCCTTAGATTGAGACTTACTGCACAGCAGTACCCATGGACGTGGAGGTGGTGGTCCTTAGATTGAGACTCACCGCACAGCGGTACCCCCTTTAAGCATTCAGTAGCATTGCTAAAAGAACTTTTTTTCCCTACATGTTCCAACTGAAACAACTTTCCTGAGCTTTTCTCAACTGAATTGTAACCTGTCTGCATGTTTGACAGTTTGGGACCACCAGCAGCGCTGTGGGAGAAAGACTGGGCTTTCTACTCCCATAAACATCCACATGCTCAGAAACCCACCATGGGTCACTGCATGGCAGCACTGATTCAATGGCAGTGACCTTGGTTTTGGGAGAAAAAGGTCATCTGGGGCCAGAATCAACTTGATGCAGTGAGAAACTGCCAAATGAAGCCCCACGAATGCGAACATTGTCTGAGAATTGTGTGGCTGGGTAATGAGCTGTAACACTTAGCTGAGAAGCAGAGGGCGCTGTGTGAGAAAGAACAGCGCCTAAACACACGCCGATCTCCAGTGATCAGTGAAACCCAGCTACAAGAGCACAGCGACTCCAAGACAACACACCATTTAAACTGACAAGGAAAAAGGGAGCGAGAGAGAGGCTCACATGAGTGTATACAGAAAGATACAGAGCCAGAAATACTTCCTGAGCAAGAAATTATTCTTAAACTACCTACTTGGGAGAAAGATGATGCTTTCTACTATTGTAAATAATTACAATCTCAGCAAATCACAGGGTCAATTCCACCATGCCCTTTAGGGTTGCTATGAGTCAGAATTTACTTGACGGCAGTGAGCTTTTTGAATTGAGGAATTCAAAACCATGCTATTGTGTTGGGCTGAGATTTCTAGAGAAGCAAAATCAGTGACATTCATGCATGTATAAGAAACCTTTATATCAAAAAAGAATATGTTATCAAGAAAACAGCCCAACTCAGTCCAACAAAAGTCCATGGGCCTGATGCTAGCTGGAGACTCCCATGCACACAGTTATTGGCAGAGGAAGCAGGAAGACCGAGGAGAAAGCTGGGGGATCCCGGGCTGGCAGATGCGTAGTGTTGAGATCCAAGTTCTTTAAGAATACGACATGTCCATGGAAGCACAAAGGCTAAAAGGGGCAAGCCAGGCTCAACCACCTTCAGGCCTCTCTTAAGGAAAAGGTCACACCTGCAAGGAGGCATCGCTGGGTTGCCACCTGATTGACTGGTTGAACTCCATCCATACGTTCTTACAGGTCCCAGATTGACGCAAAACCCCAATCATCACAGATATTTAGTTAAGCTTAGCATACTGGGAGCAAGATCAAGGAAGCTGCAAACTAACATCAAGAAATCACAGAACATTTTAGAACAATTCAAGAAAATATTACAGGATTACATTGAAAATGTAAATGAACAATTACAAAAACCATGTAGAAGCAGTAAATAGAAGCAAGAGATCAAAACTATGCTTTCAGAAATAGATAATAAATTAAAAGGGCAAAGGCATGAAGTGAATTATGGAAGGCCAAATTAGTCAGTTTCCAGTGGTTTCCATCTCTACATAATGGAGGCATGGGAATAAACTAGTTCCCAAACAGAACATTGGGGAGTGACTATAGCAGGTCAAGATGATCAACCTGACTTGAATGGGTCAAACCTTGTCAGGTGACCCCTTGCGTACACATTGGACCTGATATGGTTTGCAACATTTCATGTGTTTGTTTTCCTTTCTCTCCATCTTGGGGTTTAGGTCTGATGTATTTTGTTGTTAGGGATAGCCCTCTTAAACTTTTGCTATATGTTTCTTCTGTTTTACACTATATGAAACCCGGGATTGATGAACCTATAGGGCAAGTAAGTCGAGTATGGATCCTTGGGGGTGCAGTTGGGGGGATGGGGGAAGTAAAGGGAGATGGTATCAAGGAATTTAGGAAGAAAGAGAATGTTTTGAGACTGATTGTGGTAATTATACAATACTGCTTAATGTGATTTAACTATGGAATGATATATCTGTATCAACTCCAAATACAAAGGTTTTGGAAAGAAAAACTAAAAACAAAATATATGAATAAACATTATCAAATACAAATAAAATAAATATTGAATAAACACTAAAATTATAGCATTCAAAAAATGCTAACAAAGTCCATTAAAAGTGAACTCAATACAGAAAATGTCATGAAATAAAGAAACACATATATAAAATCATATAGCAAAATGACAGTAATAAATTTATATTTATCAATAGTTAGATAGAATATAAATGGATTAAACATACTAGCCATGAGACAGTATAAGAAAGAATAAGAAAGTAGGATCTATTGATAGGGTGTATACAAGAGACTTGTTCTTGGCACAAAAACAAAATTAGAGTAAAAGTAAAAGTATGGGGAAAATGTAACAGCCACACATAAAAATGCAGCAATATATTTATTTTAATGCCTCCAAATAGAATTTACAAATGGAAGTTCACTTTTTGCTATTAGTAGTCATTCAACATTGTAAGACATTTGCTAATAATACAATAAAGTGTCTCAACTAACCGTCTCTGCTACAAACTTTTAACTAAATCAAGTACCAATACAAAAACAGCATGCATTTCAATAATTTAAAATGACATTTGAAGTTTGTTATCAATCACGAAGATAGGTAGACTTTTAAGGGAACAAAGAAAAATTGGGAAGATAGAATGACTAACACACCACTTTGTATTACTGTTTCTCAAGTTGACCCAAGTATTCAGCTCATTTTCCATAACATGCATCTTTGTTACTGATTATGATATTTTATAACTTTATAAGGATAGAGTTTAACTTCTAGAAAATAGGTAGCAATGAAAGCTAATCTTTTCTGAGAGAAATGTGAGTGGATTTTTTGGGGGTGGGGCAAACATGCCTTCAAATATCACTGGCCAATAGGAAACACCCAAACACAGAGAGGGCGTTGTATTCACCGCGTTGTTCATTGACGTTAGGCGCGTCTCCGTCAGTTTGGCTCACAGCAACCTTGTCGATAACAGAACGCAACACGGCTGTCCTTTGCCGTCTCGTGATTGCTAAGGTCGAGCCTTTGGGCGCGGGCAGCCACCATGTATCTCCATCTTGTTTGGAGTCTTCCTCTTCTTCAGGTACCTTTGACCTTGGCAGCACGATGTCCTTCTGCAGGGATTAAGCCATCCCTATACAATGTGCAAAGTACAGAGGAGACAGTGTGAAAGTCTCACTTTCAAGACAGGTGTGTTTGTTATGCTGGCCAGTTTCTACGGTACTCATCAGTTTTATGAGTAATTTTGCAATCTTAGTCCAACTCTTTATCTTTGAGTCACTTTTCCATACTGTCTTGAATCTACGTAATCATCCTGCTCGTTTCATCTTCAATGAGTTAAATGTATACATAGGATATTTTATTACTTAAAAACAAATATCAGTGCCCAAAGAGGTTTGGTTTCTTGTTTTAGTGCAGAAAATTCTGTTATAACAGTCTAAATTGTTACTGCAGTTGAAGAATTTATAATGTTAAGTAAAAATGTATTGCTAAATTAGTTCTGGTGCATGCATGCCTAAGTTTATTATAAGCAAAATGCATTTTAATGTGTTTCTGTGATCAGTGGATGATTGTAGACAAGTTTTTTCAATAATTGATAAACAAAACACTCAGAAAAATAATCACTTCTGAGTCGCTTAACCAAAGCAGAGAGGTCAACTCAAAAAGTTATTGCGAATGTTTTTTGGGTGGATACCAAAGGGGATATCTTGATATATTTTCTTGAAGGACAAAGGTTGACCATGTGGGTTCAATATAAAGATCATTTCATAAAACTTGTTTGAGAAAATCACACTGGAGAGAAAGAGTTCATGCTGTGGAGGACCTTTTTTGTGTTTTGCTGGACATTGATTCTGCATCTGGCTCAACTTTCAGTTCTTTGGATTTGAACCAGTGGCCTGCCATAAGGCCTGGCTTTCCTGGGAGCCCTTGGGCTGCATCTTTCCTGCCACCCTGGATTAATTCATGTCCCCATGCAGAAGCCTGACCTATAGACCATAGATTCATCTATACCTGTAGCCCGTATTATCTTTGTTGATAGAGGGTACTTCAGCCCCCAAAGCTATGTCCACTCGGAGATGTCTCCAGTATAAAATCTGATGCACAGAATTGAAATGGACTAGACTTAACCATCTCTACAACTCTGTAAACTATTTTCTTGATCTCTCTCTCTCTCTCTCTCTCTCTCTCTCTCTCTCTCTCTCTCTCTCTCTCTCTCTCTCTCTCTCTCTCTCTCTCCACACACACACACACAGTTTTGCTTTTCCAGGGAAACAAGAAGCACATGTAGCATTTTCTCAAGATTTTTTGCTTGATATGTAATGCTTGTTTCACATTTTTAAAATGTGGAAGAACATCTATACCTTTAATAGATGAAGGATTCTGAATTCTGGATTGAGGTAATTGGGTATGGGTTGTGTATGCGTATGGGTTGATGTCTTCTTTTACATTGATTATAATGAATTAAAATCTAATAGCAAAGTGCTTTATTTTTGCTTGCACTTTTACCACCAAATGTTTCATTGATGTGTATTGTAACCTTGTCTGTTTGCTTATTTTGGCCCTGGATCCTTCTTCTCTATATACTTACAAACTGTCTTTCACTAGTCTCCAGGCCACTTCAGCAAATAGAAGACCCTTAAAACAGACCAGCATATAGTCAATAACAACAATTCCAGACAACACATCTGTTCAGTGTATGTTCCGTCTAGTAGTGAAATTTTGAGGTCAGAGATCATGTATTCCATTATTTTTATATCTCCCAGGCTGCCTAAGTTAAAGATTGACAAGCACTAAGCAAATACAAAGCATATAGTCCATGAATAATTGATTATTGTGATACTCTAATATACATCCATATTTGCTTCCGGGAAGTAGTTTACTTGCTCAAAGCTCAAGTTCTAGAATGAATAATTAATCATTTATCAAATGCCTCCAACAGACAAGGTCAAATGTGATAGAAAGGATGAAACCCATTAGGAGATTGTTGATATGCACACTAATCCATTTCAGAAGTGTCAGTTTACATTTGCTGGTGGTTAGTCTATGGAGTACTGCAGATTGTAGCCTTATCAGAAGGTGCGCTTTTCAACACTTCAAGCTAGAGATATACATTATCCTATGTGACATCCTCCTTCTCTAACTTCCTAGAGCATCCTTCCTTGTCGCTTACTTTTTTAGGGTGGTTCCACGTTTATCATCTCTCGGTAAAGCTACCATAGTCTCCCATTATCTACTCTATAATTCTTCCACATTTAGAATTTTCACTGATAAAAGGACTGGCTAGAATAATGTATCATCAATCTACTTTTGCAGCCAGGCATATTCCTAGGATTAAGTCACTGCATTTTCTAAATATAAAAGGCTTTCTTCTTCCCTTCCTCTCTTCCTTCCTTCTGAGTGAGATACGGATCTAGTGGGAAGGCCATCTTGAATAAGAGCATACAGGTAGCACCATGGGAATAATTGAATGGTAATTATGCAATTTTTAAAGCAAATAATGCACATCAGTCCTTTACATAATAGTTGTATGTGTTTTTATGGAAAACCAACAAATAATCAAAGTTCCCAGAAAAATAACAAAGTCAAGCCAATACTGATTTGAATGTCTCTTATAAGCAGCCAGACATAAATGCTCACCAATTAATGGACAGATTAGACTACTACTAAGCTACTAAGGATACGGTTTGAATGCAAGGATTATTTATAACAACTCAGAAGTTACTCAAAAAGCTCACCCTGTCCATACTCAAATTTCTGGGGATTGAATTCTGGGAATCATTAATTTGGCGGAAGGGGGGGCAATCTTTATTATTTCAGATTTAGTTAAATCTAGCTCCTTTGATATAAAATGTCCTTAAACCCTTTACAAATGGTATCATAAAAATTCAAATGCAGCATTTCTTTCAGCATAATGAAACAAAAATTTATTCATGTAGCATTTGCTGCTGTCAATTTAAATACAGTTCTTTACATATACCTGATTAGGTCTTTGTTTCCATTTTGGTAAAGGATCTGATGATGGATGATGTTTTGTGGGGAGCTTGATAAATCAAGCAGGGATATCCGAAACAATATCTGTAGTTTTAGAAATTGCACAACCTAATCGGCTAAAAAGCATCCACGAGATGCATGTTACTTTCAGAAGGAAATCCATCCTCTCCTGTGTGCTTCTGGGTGTGGAGTAATCTTATGAGGGGGCTGAACGCAGCAAGAAGATAGTGCCAAAGGGGTCACCTGACTGAAAATGAATTCAGCTTATTTCTTTCTCTGTTCCAGCTGGTTGGCTTGTACAGTTCACTGATTCCTAAGTCTGCTTAGGAAAAGAAAGGCGAAAGCATTTTCTGAATGTAATTAAGGCCATATTATGGTGTCTTTGGATTTTTTTAATCATTCATTTTAGATAATTTTTAACTTTTTAATTAATTTAGCCACCCTGATTTAAAAACAACTCTACAAGTCATTTCGCTAACAGGCAAGATCATAAATTGTTTCTAATGTCTTATGACCCCAGAGAGCGCAGAGGAATTGAGCTAGCTTAATTGGCTGAAGCACCACCGGAATGTAATGCAGGTGATTTAATCAGCCTCTGGCACTAATGGAGTTAAGCGCTTTGTCCATGAGCAAACACCATGATCTTTCCCTGAGTTTGTAAGTGCCTGCTTGCTGCTCTATGAAGTGCATTTTCTTCTGTAGTTTGTGTGTGGCCTCAGAGGGTAAATTAAAGGGAAATAAAGGAATTTTAGGGAGCACATATTAAAACAGTGAAACAGTAGCAGCTTTAAAGTCGTACTGTAACACTGAAGGAAGATTTGAATTGCACTTGATCCTTGGTTTTAGAATACTATCTGGGCTAGCCTGCTTCAGAGAGACTTTTTTTTTCTAGCCCATCTATTGCTTAGACACAACGGACCCACTTTGAATCAGCTCCTTTAAATACTGGATGCATGTCAATCATGGGACTGTGTAGAGACAGGAGAAAATATACACACATAAGGAAGTGCCACTGCTTGCTTATCTTAACTAAAAGCAGGGAAAGCTGTTCTCACGATCAAGAGGTGGTTCTGCAGAGGCTGTAATTGCTACATCCAGACTGTCTCTGGTCACTCCCTGCTAGTTACTGCCTGTGTCATGCTGGGAAAATTATATAACCTTAGAATATTATTATAGCCAAAATGGTTTCAGAGCATCCTGTACTCCAAAAGGCATGCACTGTGACAGTCGCCCTACTCCCATGAGCCCCCACTCTTGCACTATCCCCCTTAAGCCCACTCCCACTCAGCATTTTAGGACTGCCTCCAAGGATTACACAGCCTCAGTCAACTTCACAAAGGTGTTCCCTTCCTAAAATTAATTCGGGTATGTTCATTCAAATGTTTTATTTTCTATGATAATTTAAGGGGGCCACTAATATACACCAACACATTTCTCCGAGCCCCACTGTGAAAATGTACACATATATCTCTCAAATCAAGATATTCATTAGTGGTTCTATGCTTCACGTATGATGAGAAATAGCCTTTACTGTGTATTATGTTAAATTCTCACCTGTAAAGGGTCTTATTATTATTAAATTCTCACCTGTAAAGGGTCTTATTATTAGTTTCCTCCATATTTTACAACTATAAGCAAAATTGTAATAAATATATTAATTGCACATGATAAATTGATTTTAAATCATATTTTAAATTCATTATATCTAACAAAAAATGTGCCTAATTTAACTGTCAAAACATCAAACAATTTATTCATTCTGTGTTAAAAAAGAAAAGCTAATTTGAGTAAGAGTCATACAGAAGTTTATAATGCACAGAAATAACATATTCAACCAACATGTTGCTGTTATTGTAGATAGGTGCAGTTGAGTCAGCTCAGTTAGGGTATCAGGTCCATTTTGAACTTGTAAGTAGCTTCTTGCAAATAATTTTACCTCAATTCCTTAGTCTCATCTATAAAATACAGATTTATATTTAATGACCTTGAAGGTCAATTTTAGATTAAAACAGTAATTTCCTGAAATAATTGGTGAGAAGGATTTTTGAAATGAATTTATTAAGATTTTTGCTAGCCAATTATGTTTACAAATATTATAACTAAAGAGTTAGGGTTCTGTACTATGCTTTGCTAAAGTAATAAAGGACATGAAAACTTCACAAGCAATTACCACAAATAATTACTGCGTTGGTTTAACTTTTTGTTTTCTTATAAAGAAAGTATTTCCTTTTGTTAGTTCAGATCAAATTTGGGATAGCTAGATAATCATTGTGTCTTTACTAACTAATTGTAATTGATTTTCATATAAAAACTATTGATGAAAACAATGATCTTAACACTCATTTTATTAACCTTCTTATTGAATTTATTTTAATTTTGATGCAATATAAATTATAACAGTAATCAGCACAAAATATTAACTCTCCTATGTTCATTGGATTATATACCAAGTTATTAAAATCGAATAGAGCAGAATTAAGTTAATATTTAGGGAAAACCATATCTTGCCTTACCATTTGAAATGAGGTGTAAATAGAATTAAAATTGAAGTGTTCAGAACATTTAAATTAGATTTGTAAACACTATTAAGGAAATGCATTTATTTTTCTGAGAGGACATTAAACTTTATACAACAAACTAGCCAAGGTTTGGAAATATCATTCAAAAGTTTTCAGGAAAGGGATGTATTATATAAATATGGATACCCTTCACAATTTTTAATATTTCATAGCTTTTTTTAAAATATAAATATTACAATATTCTCTTAATTCTCTCACTTCCTATTAGTTACTTAAAATTAACATATAATTATTATTACTCATAATTTAGTAGTAAAAAGTTATATTTTTCGGTTTTCCATCAGTCAATAATGTCCTATTTTTAAAGAAATATTGAATTTCTCCTTTTTATTCTCTAATAATTAGGAAATAAATCAGGCATATGGATAATATTTTTCATAATACTCTAAATGCTAAAATAAATTCAACTTATCCATAATTATTCTTCTCAGAGTAAAATAGTTAATAATCTCAATGTTGTGATTAATGATCTATCTCAATATTACATAAGCATTTTAGCATTGGAAAACTATTAAGTATAATTTTAAGAAATATATAATTATTAGAAAAGATAGAAAGTATTTTAAAATTTTTAATGAGTGAAATGACTCACTTGACATCTTGGTTGTCTCAATTACTTATAATTTTATATAAAACACATATTAATATATTGGCACAATTTCTACGTATTTATTTTTATATACATATCTAGCAATGTATTTATAAGAAATCCCAATGAAATCCCTAAAAATTACCTGGTTTGTTAAGAGCCTTTGTTACATTGCTCATCCAGAGCCCTCATAGTTCTTGGTGAAGCAGCCTGGTAATAATTTTACTGTTTCAGAGGTTTTATCTATCTCAATAGGGGGGAAATGGAACTTCATTTATTTAATTTGGATGTATGTGCTTGATAGTTAAGCCAAAAATCTTCAGTATTTCATTTAAATTTTGTCTCTCTGAATTTTTATTTTTTGTTCATCTCAGGTTCACATGCATCTGTCAGTGTTTATCTCTTCTTCCCATTTCTTTTCACAATTTGGAGTTTTGTAATTTATGTGTTGAAAAAATAAGACTTTCTATGTCATTGATATATTGTACGCTTAGTTAATTGTTACTATCGCTGGTGATTTGAAATGTTAGCATGTGACTATTAGCCAAAAGGTTCATGTGTAGCCCGAAGGGTCTTTTAAAAAGCCTGGCCGTCCACAAAACGTCAGCCACTGACAAAAGACCAGGTCTACTCTGGCATGCTTGGCGTCACCAAGAGTCGGAGTAAAGTCTGCTCCCTGGCACTCGGTTTATGACTGTTCGAGCAGGCAAGTACTCACCAATCTTGGTTTTTGTCTCAATATTCTATCTGACAAATAATTTAATTTGTCGAATACATTGACAATCTAAAACAAGTATTTTTTCTTCCTCAAAGCCAAAGCCTAGTTTATTTTAAAGCCATTCTAATTGAATCAGAAGATTCCACAGGTCACAACAGCTGGTAAAATACTCTTCATAAACACATATGAGAACTTTAAAGTACTTTCACATGAAATCAACAATGTAAATATGTCACTAATGGCTGTCTGGTTTACACTGAACCAATTAAGAACTGCCAATTGTTGATGATGTAAACCACAAGGTGTAGTTTTAATGCACAAGACATGTGTATACATGATTTGCTGATTTATACGTTTTGAATTACCTACCCCACCAAGGAAACCTTCAAGACTTTACCCCTGTGAATATAACCTTTATTTGGAAACTAGGCTTTATTTGGCATTGTCTGTTAAAATATTTGGTTACTGTCTGCTAGTGTAGTGTTTAAGCATTTGACTGTTTTCCAAAAAGTTGGTGATTTGGATCCAATAGTTGTTTTGTAAAGAAAAATGTGACAATCGTTTTCCATAAAGATTGTAGCTCTGGCAATGGAATGGGGAAGATCTTCTCTATCTAATAAGATCATTCTGAGTGGAAGGCAGTACTTCCTGAGTTACATTTTGAGTGCCTTTTTACCTGAGGGCCTCATCTTCTGGCACTATCACAGACAAGGTTCAGTTTCTTTTCATTAGGCTTTCTAACGAAGAGAGCAGGGGTCATTTGAAAGATTGCCAATAAGGAATCCTTCAGCTGTGAATGTGAGACGAGACTCTAAACTTGCTCTTAATCATAGAGCAGCTACAGAAACAAGAAAATGTGATGAAGTCAGGGAGCTCAAATGAAAATCTTCTATTTTGTAATTTTTTTCATATTGGGTTTGATCTCTGAAGTAGTTTGTCAATGTGGGTAACCTTCTTGAATTTTTGTTATATATATTTATAAAACAAATACCAAATATATATATATATATAACAAATACCATATATATATATACATTCAATATATAAAACCCAGGATTGAGGAGCCTATAGCGACAACCAGTAGAATGAGTATTTCTGTTGTATACAGTGGAAGAGGGGATTTTAAAGATGACCTGAAATCCAGGGGCTCAATAAGGAAGAGAATATTTTGGAACCTTGTGGTAGCAAGTTTACAATACTGTTTGATGTGATTGAACTATGGAATGATATGATATCCTTTTTAGCTCCCAATAAAATAATTTTGAAAAATAACAAAAAAGAAAAAGGACATGTTGAGAAGACAAAATAAAATATGATCATAAAATAGGCGAAGACCTAGAGTTAGAAAACCAGAAAGGAAGTGCTCACTCAGCACATCTTAAAAAGAGAAAACTAAAGAAAAAAACTAGAATGTTCAAGTTGAAAAAGTGCAAGATTCTATTGGCAGGAAGCATCAAAGGAAAAGACTGCATAGAGTCATGGTACCGAACAGAATTAGTTGACATTCAACACTCTCAAGAAATACCATGCCATCAAGAACCAATGGTACTGAAGGAGGAAGCTGCACTGAAAGTATTAGCTAAAAGCAAGGTTCCAGGTATTGATGGGATACCAACTGAGATGCATCAAGAAGCCAATAAACACTGGAGCACTCATCTACGCCAGGAAGCTTGCAAGACAGCTGTTTGACCAAGCGACTGTAAGAGATCCATATGTGTACCCATTCAAAAGAAAGGTGATTAAACGGAATTCACAAATGATAGAACAAGATCATGGATACTACATGCAAGTAAAATTGTACTGAAGATCGTCCAACAATGATGGCGGCAGTACATTAAGACTAAGGCGCGCCTGCCCTAAGCCTCTGTGTAGATTGCCTCATGCGCTTGTGCAAGTTGGACATTGGAGAGCAAAGACAGAGGAAGAATCTGCATTTGAATTGTGATGCTGGAGAAGAACATTGAAGAGCTCTTATGCAGTACATTTACCCAATTCGTTGCTTGCTATCTTGACTTCTGCTTCCATGAGTATTGGCTGTGGATACACACAAGAGGAAATTCTTGACTATCTCAACCTTTCTCCATTTATCATGATGGTACTTCCTGATTTACTTGTGAATATTTGGGTTTTCTTTACATTGAGTTGTACTACATACTGAAGGCTACAGTCCTTGATCTTCATTACAAAGTGCTTCCATGTGCCCTTACTTCGAGCAAACAAGGTGTGTCATCCTCATAATGTATGTTCTTAATAAGACTTCCTTAAATCCTGACTTGGAATTAGTCTTCACTTAATCCAGCTTCTCTGATCATTTACTCGACATACAGATTGAATAACTACATTGAGAGACTACAACTCTGATACACATCTTTCCTGATTTTAAAACATGCAGTTTTCCCTTGTTTCATGTGCACAAATGCCTCTTGATCTATGCACAGGTTCTGCGTGAGCACAATGAAGTTTTCTGAAATTCTTATTCTTCTCAAAGTTATCCATAGTTTGCCATGATCTACAATGCCTTAATTTGGGGATGGACAATATTTCTTAATCAGCATTTCTGTTTCTGAAAAGAGACTGCTCAAGTCTCCATAGAACTTGATTCTGTATTCCTGGGAAATATCATATCCCCCATTACTATTTCTGTCCATGTGTAAAGTACTTTAGAAATAATTTTCAATTTGTTTGTTAACCAGTTTCTAAGTGGGCTTCCTGAATTGAAGGTTGGAGTTTGTAGTGTCTTTTCAATTCTCAACCAGTTAACATTCCTAGCTATGACTTGTGGCTTATTTATTTGCTCATTTGCCTGGTATATTTTGCAGTGAAATTATATATTTAAAAAACACATAAATCCTTGGGTTTTACTTTTATTTATCTCCATGCGTTAAGAGCCACATCAATAATTACCTCTAGACATGAATTTTGGCGACCTTCTGGAACAAGGACTGGGATGATAAACGTAAAGACAGAGTTCAAACCAAATGACTCTTCCTTTAAGAATAAAATGAGGCGGTTTTCTCCTGAAAATATAACAATCTTTGAAATTCTATGGCGCAGTCCTACTATGCCCTGTAGGGTTGTTATGGTTAGGAAGCAACCATATGTTGTTGGGGGTTTTTTGTTTTTGTTTTAGGTATTTTTATTGATTTCTTTCCACACCTGCCTCATGTTTATTAGACTTAGATTTGAGAGCTCTCTGTTGAGAACTTTTCTCAAGCACTTCCTTAAATTCACAGAATCAACTGCAAACGTAACTATAATTGTGTTACTTCTTTGAGGGGTTTAGTTAATTTAGATATTTTTATAATAGATCTGAGGACTACAGCACTGATTTGATATTTACCACAAGGCAGAATTTTAATTGGCCTGAGCCTCAAGGGCCTTTTCAGTTCTATCATTTATCATTTAATTTGAGAGAATATGTTCCTCTTTTAGTCCTCCACATCCCCAAGTTTCTGAGCTTAATTTGCTTTTACTACTGCTATTAAATAAGAATATTTTCTGTTGCCTTTTTTAGGGTACAATATCTAGATGCAACACTATCAGAAAACACGCAGCAATTTCGCATTCTACTTTGCAGTGAATTTGCCTAGAGTTTTGGCGGGACCGTCCCGATTTTTAACAATTTTTCCCATGTCCCGCGGTGTTTTAAAAAGTCCCGATTTTTTTTTTAAAGAATTCACGACAAGCTAGGGTATACGGTTTTCGGCTGCCATGTGGCTATTTCGCCAGGATATGAGTTTTATCAATGGTGTCCCGCTGATGTCCTGCTTTACCGATGTTAAAATCTGGTCACATTACTAAAGCTACAAATTAATTTGGTCTCTTCCCCAAATTAACGGAGGTCGTGGTTTACCATATCCTTACACCCAGTAAAATAGCGATCAACAACATTCCATCCAATCACATCTTTGTCTTCTCTGCTTTCCAGTTGACCAGCAAGAGAGTGGTATATTCTGAATATTGTTATGGCAGGACCCATTACTGGTCTCACTCGAAAAAGTGTAGGTTTAAGATGTAGCAGTAAGTGACACACATGGAAGTTTTAGTTCTTGGGTATTTTGTGTTGCCTGGGGCCCTGATTCTATCCAAGCTCTGGAGGAGCAGCTCTGAAGTGCAGCATTGCCCTGTGGCCAGAAGGAGGAGCCACGCTGGCAAATTCCTCTCTGGGTCTTAAAGTCCACCTGTAAGAGGTATCTATGTCTTCTCCTCCAGAGTCACTGATCTGAATAAGTCTATCATCACTTCAGTGTATTAGAAATGAAAGTACCCACCATGTTCTTGAAAGAAAATATCAATTACTGCCAGAATAACTACTTCATTTATTCATTCATTTATTCATTGATTAATGAAGTACTTTAGATTACAAAGCACCACATCTATAGTCAGTATTGAATAAAACGATATTGTAATTTTTGCATATTATCCTGTTTGGGGCATCACCTATTAATATTTAAGGTTAAAAAACAACCTAATATAGGTGAAGAATTGAAGTAAATAAGTGGTATTTATCTATTTTTTACATCATACACTGTATTGAGATAGACAATTTAGAGTACATTTGAAAGAGCCTTTCTGGCCATCAAAGCCATTAAATATTGACGTGTGGAGGGACTCTGTTATGCAGACCACATGCTTCATTGTAAAACTCTCATCTATTTTGTAACATGAACATTAAAGCAATGCTACAAAGAATTAGAAACAATGCGGTGTTTAACTCAATTTTATGTATTTTAAGTTAACCAACTGATTTAAAACGGTATCGCGATCCTCTCTAGTCTATAGCGGTAGTCTACTGGAAAGTTCTCACGCTACAAACCAAATAATTATGCCATTCCAGTTTGTAACAGTCATCCTATATTTGCAGTTATGTTTTGCACCCAGCTGTGCCTCTCCTTTGGAGAAAGATGTAAGGACACAATTAGGTTCTTGAAAAATCTTAAACTCAAATGATTTTCTCTGGGTGACAGATAACTAAGAGGAAAGATCGTTTACGTATAATTCTTGTTTTGTTAGCTTACATGGTAACAGCAGCCAATGGAACCATTTGACATATTTTCTTAAACAGGGCACCGGGGACCTTTAGTAACCCTGTCTTCAAGTACCACATCTATAGTCAGTAAAACATTTTATTACACTTCCTGATGCATGGGTGCACTGAGGCTCTGTGCCCAGTATTATTTAGTATTATTTCCATACATTCATAGGCGCATAGCTTAATGGGCATTATGATATACGGGTAAGTGGTGTAGGTGACATCTGATAGTAATCTTTGAGTCAATAAAGGGAACGGTGCTTTAAGAAAAGAATGAGCAAACGCGATCTGTAAGAACAAGAAAGGGAACATTATAAAAGATTTAAAAGGAAGGTACACGTTTTCTGATCCAGAAGCCATTCACTACAGCAATAAAATCTGTCCTCTACCCTATTGTAAAGATTTGTCTATGGATTATAGTAGAGCAATTTGTTTAGGCAAATGGCATAATATTACCATTTAAAATTATTTTATAAGGTTATGTTTCTTGAATATTACAAAGAAATAAATTGAAATATGGCTATTAGTAATGCAGAATAAATATAGCTCTACCATACATTGTTTTTGTTATTTGCACAGAGAACTTTCTACAGATGAATCCCAGGATAAATTAAAGATAAAATATTCATCAAATCATACTATTAACATGACCACTCAAGTTGTTTTTTATTGTGAATGGTATTCTTTCCAACTTTTAAATTTTCAGTTCCTCAGAATTGGTCCATGAGTATTTAAGAGAATAAAAAGAAAACTCTAATTTTGTTTCTTTACAGAAAAGTATTTTATTGCTATATTAATATTTATTTTCTGATAATGTTATTTATACATGACATAGTTTACATTACACACTTTATATATTTTTTAAAGTTGTATCTTCTCTTTCTTGTACAAAACATGTTAAATAGCTATATTGGAACCAGAATTAATAAAGCATAATTTTAAAATAGAATGATTGTGATATAGCTATTTAATGCATAAGAACTCTTTTATTTAAGTGTTAAAATATGTAAAAGGGTTTAGTGTTTCAGGAAAAACTGCTGAACACATAAAGGAACAGGAATCTAAAATATAAAATTAAATTAAATAAATGCAATTGTTGAAATTCTGTTACCAGAATGCTTTTAAAGTTGCAAAACTATTACTATGAGGTATAAATGAGTATACGTGGCAACCAAAACTGTCATACACTCTCGATGACTATTTAGAACCATTTATGAACAAATTCTGAGTGTATAGTGGTCTCTTGATGGGCTGTGAATGGAAGGCCAACAATTGGAAACTAATGGTCTTTCAGCAGGAGATATCAATGCTCTCTGCTCCAGTCAAAACTTTTCATCTCAGAAACACACGAGGACAGTTTCACCCCATCCTGTAGCATCACTAAGAGCCAGAATACACTCAATAGCAGTGGATTTTGCATTTTAGAGGAAAAAATCCTGGATTTTCTATTAAGCGATATTTGGACCTATGACACAGAAATATCTGTCTTGGGTATTTATTAAAAGAAAATTGAAAATAAAACATGCCCACTGATGTACAACAGTGTTGACAATAACATTGTTCATCATAACTTAAAGCTGTAAACTACCCTGATGCTGAATCTCAACACTACTCAGTGAAAAAGTCTTCAACTCGAACATTTAATTAGGGAAGATGGCGACGGAGTGACACACACCAGAGGGACTCCGCAGAATCCAGCCCAGGAGAGTTGCTCAGAGTGAAATTCAATGCCACTGGATCGCAGGAGGTGCATCATAAAGATAAGTAGGCACAGATCCACGGGGTTTTGAGGGGCTGGGGGCTTTTGGCTTACCTCAGTGGAAGCCGGCTGGGGCTCGACCCTAGTCCAGTTGCCGGATCTGCCCAAGCCGGGACCATTTGGAGCCTGTAGCAGGGCTTGGTCTCAGCACAGCCACAGTTTTTCCCTATCTGCCTCAGGGCAGGAACAGGACTCTTGTGGCTCCACCGGCAGGGATCGGGGTTCATCTACTTTGTTGCTTCTGTTTGCGTCTCTGCTTTATATTCCCACACAGCCTTGGAGGGCTGCGCAGGGGCTTTTTCAAGGCACAGCCGCAGCCGCAGCCGCGCCGCGTGGTCTGAGCAGGGAATAAACCCAAACCCCCACAGCTTCATAGGCAGGGATCAAGCTTCAGCTACACGGCGGCGTCTGTTAACATCTCTGCTCTCTGTCCCCCCTCTCTGCTCTCTGGGGGCGGCTCAGCAGTTTTCTTGCGACCCTTCTTGGGGCTCAGCTGCGAACTACCGCTGGGGCTTGGGGCAGGGAGTAAGCCCTTGTAGATCCACAGGCCGGGAGTGGGACTCAGCTACATAGTTTCTTTTGCTTCCCTCGCTTCCCTGTACCCCTGCACAGTCTAGTCTCACTTTTTGATTTTTCTCACCCCCCTTGTTCCTGCCCTGCTCTCTCACACTCCATTGCGGACTTACGGGGCACTCCCATTGCCCTAGGGCATTTGCGCCTGGGTCACACCCAGCTAGGTGAGCTCCACCCTGCATAGATAGCCCAAGGCTAGGGTAAGGCCTGCTTGCTCTCCAGGGGAAACTCCTCAGACTTCTCACCAGGGAGTTCCTGCCTGTGTACCTGGGGACATAAGGCAGCTCAGCCAACACTTATCAATATTCATACCAATAGCGGGAACTTCAGCCCAGCCTCTGCAACACTGGTGCAGGCAGTTGATCTGCCATCTGGGGCACTCCCCTAATAGGGAAGCCACAGGAAGATAAAGTGGTAGGTTAATCCCATAGCAAAATCAGCTGTAGGCAGATCGAAGAAGAATTCCTATAAGTCTTCCAGAGAGAGACTAGAAAATGGCACCTGGTCCCTCAAAAACAACTCAACGCAAACAGCCATCACCCCCAATGACCTCAACGAAAAAACAGGAGAAACAAAAGGCAAAGGAAGAAGATGTCCTGAACATAACAACATACATAGAAGAAGCAGACATTGAGATGCCATACAAAGAAGCTCTCAGAATGGTGCTTGGAGCGATGCAGAATATGAGGGAAACACTACAGAAAAAGGATGAAATGATAGAGGATATAAAAGACACATACCAAAGGAAAATACAGGAGCTTGAGGAGCAGGTAACGAAACACAATAGCAGAATCATGTTCCTTGAGAATCGATTGGAGGAATCAGAGAACCGCATCAGTGGCGTGGAGGACAGCCAAGCAGACTTTAATAAACGTGAACAAAAATCTAATAAGAGCATCAGAGAAGCCGAAGAAAACCTAAGAGCTATGTCTGATGCTATGAAGCGGAACAACATTAGAATTATTGGCCTACCGGAGGAAGACACAACAAAGAAGTCATCTGCAACAATAGCGAGAGAATTCTTGGAGGAAAACTTCCCCAGCCTAATGAATGAAAACCAAGCAACCATCCAGGAGGCTGAAAGAACACCAGCACGACGGGACCCCAAGAAGAAATCACCAAGGCACATAATAGTTAAACTTTCAAACTTTGAGGAAAAGGAGAAAATCATGAGAGCAGCTAGGGAAAAGCAAGCAATCACATATAAAGGTTCCCACATAAGGATATGCTCAGACCTATCAGCAGAAACTATGAAAAAAAGGAGAGAGTGGAGTAACATATTCCAAAAATTGAAAGAAAACAACGCAAACCCAAGAATACTCTACCCAGCCAAATTATCGATCAAGATCGATGGAGAAGTAAAAGTCTTCCCAGACAAGGAAAAACTCAAAAAATACGTTACAACAAACCCAGCATTACAAAAGATCCTCGCCGACTCAGTATGGGCAGAAGAACAACACTCACCAAGCACAAATAAGACACCAGCACATAGAACAACTTCACCCAGAGCACAACAAAGAGAAAACAGACCCCAAGATAGCAATGACTTAAGGATGGAAAGAAGTCAAGAATGATACACACACAAAACACACACTAATGAGAAAGGAAAGTAGGAAAACTCCCAACACAAAAAGTATAAAATGGCATCACAGAGTCCGCACATGGAGATAATAACCCTGAATATCAATGGCCTGAACTCAGGCATTAAAAGACTGAGACTTGCAGAATGGCTTAGAAAACACAACCCATCAATTTGCTGCCTACAGGAGACACACCTCAAGTCTACAGACAAAAATAGGCTGAGAATCAAAGGCTGGAGAAGGACCTACCAAGCAAACAGCAACACAAAAAAAGCAGGGGTTGCAATCCTTATCTCGGATAAAATTGACCTCAAAGTGCAAACCATAAAAAGAGATAAGGAGGGACACTATATAATGCTCAAGGGAATGATAGACAATGAACCACTAAGCATTGTAAACATATATTCCCCGAATGAGAGACCAGCTCAATACGTGAACCAAACACTCCAAAAGATTAAGAAAGAAATCACAGACTCGACAATTATAGTGGGTGACTTCAACACACCACTCACTGAGAAAGATAGATCACAGGGAAAGAAACTCAACAAGGAGACTAGAGAGCTAAACTCCACAATTAGACAATTTGACCTAATAGATATTTACAGAGCTTTTCATCCAAATAACAAAAATTTCACATTCTTTTCAAGTCCCCATGGCACATATTCGAAGATAGACCACATGCTGGGGCATAAGGCAAATCTACATAAATTTAAGCATATTGAAATAATACAGACCTCTCTCTCTGACCACTGTGCCATAAGACTGGAAATCAACAAAAGGAAGACAAAGAAAATAAGAGCAAATAATTGGAGGATGAATAACTCTCTACTGCAAAAGGAGTGCATACTGGTGCAGATCCGAGACGAAATCAGGAAATTTCTCGAAACCAACGAAAATGAGCACACGACGTACCAAAACTTATGGGACACAGCAAAGGCAGTCATCAGAGGAAGGTTCATAGCAATACAAGCACACCTGAGAAAGGAAGAGAGACTCATGACGGATACGCTGACACAAAATTTACAAAAACTAGAGCTGAGTCAGCAGGACAACCCTACTAATAGCAAAAGAAAAGAAATTATAAAAATCAGGGCTGAGATTCAGGAGAGGGAAAATAAAAAAACTATGGAAAAAATTAATATCGCTAAAAGTTGGTTCTTTGAAAAGATAAACAGGATCGATAGACCATTGGCAAACCTAACCAAAGAAAGGAGGGAACAAATCTCAATAGCAAGAATAAGGGATGAAAGAGGGGTCATTACAACAGACCCTAATGAAATCAAAAGGATAGTTACACAATACTATGAAGGATTGTACTCCAATGAATTCAACAATTTGGAAGACATGGACAAATTCCTGGAAAAACAATCCCTCCCTAGACTATCCTCGGTGGACATCAAAAATCTCAACAGACCCATCGCAATAGAAGAAATAGAAAAGGTTATCAAGGGATTACCAACAAAAAAATCCCCTGGACCAGATGGATACACTGGAGAATTCTACCAAGCATTCAGGGAAGAACTAATACCAATCCTACACAAACTTTTCCAGAACATAGAAAAAGATGGCAAACTCCCAAACTCCTTCTATGAAGCTAGTATAACTCTGATACCCAAACCGGGCAAGGATCCCACAAGAATCGAGAACTACAGACCGATATCCCTAATGAACATTGATGCAAAAATCCTTAACAAAATACTAGCCAACAGAATACAAAAGTATATAAAACAAATAATTCACCATGACCAAGTGGGATTCATACCAGGGATGCAGGGATGGTTCAACATACGAAAGACCATTAGTATTATTCGTCACATTGACATGAAAAAGTATAAGAATCACATGATAATATCAATAGACGCAGAAAAAGCATTCGACAACATCCAACACCAATTCCTGTTTAAGACACTAGCGAAGATAGGAATGGAAGGAAAGTTCCTCAAGACAATACAAGCTATATATGAAAAACCAACAGCCAAAGTGGTAGTCAATGGAGAAAAGACTAACACAATCCCACTGAAAAAGGGAACCAGACAAGGATGCCCCTTGTCTCCACTCCTATTTAATATCGTGCTGGAGGTTTTAGCTAACAGCATAAGGCAAAGAAGTGACATCAAAGGTATTCGTCTGGGGAAGGAAGAGGTGAAACTATCGTTATTTGCAGATGATATGATTTTATATATGGAAAATCCCAAAAGTTCCACAAGGGGAGTACTGGAAGCAATAGAGGAGTTTGGCAGAGTGGCAGGATACAAGATCAACAAACAGAAGTCCATCGGACTGTTATACACATCAGATAAGACCACAGAAGAAGAGATCAAAAAGGTGGTACCCTTCACAATAGCCAAACACAAACTGAAATATCTAGGGATACACTTGACTGAAAAAACAAAAGATCTATATAGGGAAAACTATAGAACACTATTACAAGAAACCAAGAGCGACCTCAACAAATGGAAGAATATTCCGTGCTCTTGGATTGGGAGACTTAATATAGTTAAGATGTCAGTTCTGCCAAAGGCACTATATAAGTTTAATGCTATCCCGATACAATTACCATCATCTTTCTTCAAAGAAATGGAAAAACTGATTACCAACTTCATATGGAGAGGGAAGAAGCCCAGAATTAGCAGAGAACTCCTCAAGAAGAAGGACACCGTGGGAGGGCTTGCTTTACCTGACTTTGGCACATACTATACAGCCACAGTTCTCAAAACTGCATGGTATTGGTACAATGACAGATACTCAGACCAATGGAAAAGAACTGAAAACCCAGAAATAAAAGCATCAGCATACACACAGCTGATCTTTGACAAGGGCCCCAAAAAGATCAAATGGGAAGCAGATGCCCTCTTTAACAAGTGGTGCTGGAAAAAATGGATATCAACATGCAGAAAAATGAAGCAAGACCCTTATCTCACTCCATGCACAAGAATAAACTCAAGGTGGATCACAGACCTTGAAGTTAAACCCCAAACTATTAGGGCCATCAATGAGGGAATTGGGACCAACTTGAGAACTTTGGCGCAGGGAATACACAGGCTATCAGAAATAGGGAAGGACACAAACACAGAGGAGGCACAAATCGACAAATGGGATATACTGAAGATAAAACACTTGTGTACATCTAAAGAATTCACCAAGAGAGTAATAAGAGAGTCCACAGACTGGGAAAACATCTTTAGCAATGACACATCAGACAAAGGCCTTATTACTAAAATCTACAGTACTCTGCTAGCTTCCAAAAAGAAAAAAACCAATAGCCCACTTGAAAGGTGGGCAAAGGACTTAAACAGAAGTTTCACAGGGGCAGAAATCCGAATGGCCAACAAACATATGAGAAAATGTTCCCGATCTTTAGCCATAAGAGAAATGCAAATTAAAACAACAATGAGGTACCACCTGACACCCTCAAAGGTAGCCCAATTCAAAAAATCAGAAAGCAACAAGTGTTGGAGGGGCTGTGGGGAGACAGGAACTCTCATCCACTGCTGGTGGGACTGTAAGTACGTACAGCCACTATGGAAATCAATCTGGCGATACCTAAAACAGATGGAAATAGAGTTACCATATGACCCAGCAATCCCCCTACTGGGCATATACCCAGAAGAGGCAAGAAACAAACCAAGACCAGACATCTGTGCTCCAATGTTCATTGCGGCACAGTTCACAATTGCAAGGAGTTGGAAGCAACCCAAATTTCCATCAACTGACGATTGGATTAAAAAACTGTGGTATATACATACAATGGAATACTACGCATCACTAAAGAGCAGTGATGAACGTATGAGGCACATAGCGGCATGGGAAGAACTGGAGGAAATCATGCTAAGCGAAGTAAGTCAGGCACAAAAGGACAAGTACAACATGAGTCCGCTGAGGTAAGAATTTAAAAAAAAATTTTTTTTTAAAAAGCAAAAGTGGCACAGGGAAAAAAGCTACTGTATACAAACATTTTAGGGGTGAAGACGGGGTAGTATGGAAGAGACCACACCAAAACCAGGGATGTACATGGTAGACAATGGTGGAGGAGGTGGGGAAAGGAAAACAAAAGGATGAATACAAGGAAGAAAAGGGTAGTGGGGTCATAGGGCATTAATCCACCCAAGGGGAGGGTATTGTTTATATCTCCACAGGGAAAGTGGGACCAGACTTCAACCCAGTGTCGCAAGGTGTGAACGCAATATCCCGGTGTGGAGGAGGGAACCGGTGGAGAGGTCTGGGAGGCTGGCCCCAGCACCATAAATTAAGTGGATTCCTGCCCCTCCCCCGAAAAGAATTTTTTCCAAAGGACGACATTGACTCTGCAGCTCTGGGAGATGGACATATTTGATCAGAGCACACGGGAGCAGATGAAGGGGCAGGAGGAGAGAGTGGAGCACAGCCTGGCCCACCAGGCCGTGATGATGATGTTCCTGAGTAGAGCAGCCAGTCCACAGAGAGAACAACATGGCTGGCCCCACTATGAGACATGATGCCCCTCAGTGACTAAGGGCGATACAGGGGACAGCACCGGAGACACAGTGTGGGAATTGCACCTGACCTGATCCCACCACACCGAGGCAAATCACTGGGGGAGTGCAGCGGAACAGCAAGGGAATGGAGTGGCAAGGTCCCCAGGGAATGCTGAAAGTGGACTTCAGAGCCAGGGCGTGGTGCCCCAACAGACTGGACTGGAAAACGCTCCTAAGGGCCAGCAAACGATCCCTGAACTAACTACAAGCTTTTCTCTTGTGAACTGTTTTATTCTGTTCTTTGTCAGTGGTTTGTTTTTGTTGTTTTGTTGTCTGGTTGTATACTGTTGCTTTGTTTTCCTCTGTCTAGTTTTCGTGCATGTTAGTGACTCCACAGGTCTGTCTGAATAGGACAGGCTGGATGAACTATCTGGAGGAAAAACAACGGGACCGACAGTTTTGGGGGGACTTGGGGTGGGGGGGTAGGGGGGGTAAGGAAGTGGTGTTAACAAACCCAGGGACAAGGGAAAAACATGGGACCCCAAATGGTAGAGAAGTGGGAGTGGCAGGCCTGGTGGGAAATGATCAAGGGTAAGGTTGCTTAGAGAAGAGGTATACTCTAGCCCAGGTGGCGATGAAGCATGGTAGTAGGGCAGGAGGAAAGTCAAGGGAGATGGAGGAAAGAGCTAGGAGTCAAAGGGCATTCATGGAGGTCTAGACAAAGACATGTACATGCAAATATATATAGGAGGATGGGGAAATAGATCTATGTGTCTATATTTATAGGTCAAGTATTAAGGTGGCGGAAGGACCTTGGGCCTCTACTCAAACACTCCCTCAATGCATGAATACCTTCTTTTATTAAATTGGAACTCTATGATGCTCACTCTCCCGACACAACGGCTGGAGCCAAAGTGTGTGAACAAGTAAATGTGGTGAAGAAAGCTGATGGTGCCCGGCTATCAAAAGAGATAGTGACTGGGGTCTTAAAGGCTTGAAGATAAACAAGCGGCCATCTAGCTCAGAAGCAACAAAGTCCACATGGAAGAACACACCAGCCTGAGTGAGCGAGTGGTCCCAAAGGGATCAGTTACCAGGCATCAAAGAACAAAAAATCTTATCATTGACTGCACACCTCCATGATAGGATCGCTGAAGACAAATGGGTGCATAAGCAAATGTGGTGAAGAAAGCTGATGGTGCCCGGCTATCAAAAGAGATAGTGTCTGGGGTCTTAAAGGCTTGAAGGTGAACAAGCGGCCATCTAGCTCAGAAGCAAATAAGCCCACATGGAAGAAGCACACCGGCCAGTGCGATCACGAGGTGCCCAAGGGACCAGGTATAAGGCATCATGCAAAAAAAAAAAAAGATGTAAGTGTGTGTATGTATGTGTATATATGTGTATATGTATATATGTATGTATATATATGTATATATATATCATATTAAATGAAGGGGGAAGTGCAGAGTGGAGACCCAAGGCCCAAGTGTCGACCAATGGAGATCCCCTCATAGAGGGGTTTAGGAGAGGAGATGGGTTAATTAGGGTGTGAGGTAGTATCGATGAAGAACACAGCTTTCCCCCGGATCCTGGATGCTTCCTCCCCCCAACTACCATGATCCGAATTCTACCTTGCAGGGCTGGATAGGACAGAGGCTGTACACTGGTGCATATGAGGGTTGGAGGTACAGGGAATCCAGGGTGGATGATACCTTCAGGACCAAGGGTGTGAGGGACGATGCTGGGAGAGTGGAGGGTGAGTGGGTTGGAAAGGGGGAACTGATTACAAGGATCCACATGTGACCTCTTCCCTGGGAGAGGGACAGCAGAGAAGGGGGGAAGGGAGACTCCGGATAGGGCAAGATATGACAAAACAACGATGTATAAATTACCAAGGGCACATGAGGGAGGGGGGAATGGGGAGGGAGGAGGGGAAAAAAAAGAGGACCTGATGCAAGGGGCTTAAGTGGAGAGCAAATGCCTTGAGAATGATTGGGGCAGGGAATGTATGGATGTGCTTTATACAATTGATGTATGTATATGTATGGATTGTGGTAAGAGTTGTATGAGTCCCTAATAAAATGTAAAAGAAGAAAAGAGAAAAAAATGATTAGGGCAAAGAATGTACAGATGTGCTTTATACAATTGATGTATATATATGAACTGTGAAAAGAATTGTATGAGCCCCAATAAATTGTTAAAATTTAAAAAATAAAAAAATAATAATAATAATAAAAAAAAAAAAAAAAAAAAAAAAGAAAAAGTCTTCAACTCAATAATAACAAACAAACAAACAAACAAATCCATAACCATTGGATTGATTCTGACTCCTGTGAGACTGATGTGGATAAAGGAAAAGAAGATGTCTGAGGGCAAGATAATTCTTTATAATTTGATGACTGTGATGAAAACATTTTTTAAAACTCAAAAGATGTTAACTTAAGATCTGTACATTAAATTTTACATTCATTTTAAAACTAAATAAAAGGTATTAATAATATTGAATTCCAGTTAATTTGAGTGCTGGATCATTTGGTGGAAGTGTATATATTTTCAAAATTTACTTTTTATTTTTAACACATTAAAAATTGAATGAATGGCTGAGATATTTGCTAAATCATGTAACAAATCTAATGCATATTAATAGTAGAATGCAGGCTAGTGCAAATATGGATGTCCACCATAAACTTTCTCCAACATGTCTGTGCAATTAAAATTATCCATTACATTTTAAAAAATCATAAAAACTATAACTTACCCAGAAAAGAGATTGTTGCTATCTTGCCAATATTCTAGAAAAATATGTGTAACTTTAAAGAAATTACTCAACACAATGTATTTATTGTTGATAGAACAAAGCACAATCTCCTGGACTAAAAGAAATGAAAAATACATATAATTTCCATCCTCAGAGAATAAAAACAACTGAATTAAGAAGAGGTTTTAATATAAAATTTCATAAGTTGAAACAGTCTATAGAACAGTCAAACCAACTAAAAACTTGGGTGTTTCTTAATTAGGTTCTCTATTGGATGTGTCCATACATGAAACATAAAATTTATACTGACATGGACCACTGACATTTTTCCCCAAAACCATTTTCTTGTCAGCTAATACACATATCAGATCATTCTGTAGCTCAATCACATCTAGCAGTATTTTGCAATTGCTACCATCATCAGTTTCACAAGAGTCTCTTCCATTTTGAACACCTCGAGTTTCAAAGATGAAAACTAGTAGCATGCAAATCCTAATGATCTATTAATATATTTTTATAGGATCATTTCCACAATGTGTTTGTCAGTTTGTCTTACTATGGTGACTTTGTGTTGCTATGATGCTAGAAGGTATTCAAGCATCGGTCACTCAAGCATCAAGGTCACTGGTCATTCAAGTGCCAGCAGGGTCAAGCAAAGTGAACAAGGTTCAGCAGAGCCTACAGTCTAAAAAGAGACCATGAAAAAGGAATAGGCTATTCACTTTGGAAGAATTAATCTTAAAAACCTTATAAATAGCATCAAAACATGGCCGGTTACTGAAGACCTACTGAATACAGGAAGGACACCGTCAGACATAGCACCACAAGGAGAGCACCTCAGGTGGGAAGGCGCTCAGAATATGAATGAGGACGAGTGGCCTTGTCAAAGTAGAGTCACCAACAGTGATGTGAGTGGAGGAAAACTTATAGAAGTAAAAACTTCAGGACCTTCATTTGCTGATCGATAGAGCGTAAGACAAAATGTGGGGAAATGGCTGTAGGAAGTCTATTATGAATTAGTAAATGAAATGCACAAATATGAATCTAGAAAAATTCAAAGTCATCAAAAATGAAGTGGAATACATAAAGATAGATATTCTAGGTGCTAGTGAGCTGAAATGAACGGGTACTGGTCAATTTGAATCAGAAAGCCATATGGTTTGCTATGCTGGGAATGGCATCATCAGAAAAGGTAATCGAGCTCATCTTCATAAATTACATTTCAAAATACATCATGAAGTGCACGATAGGATTATGTCCATCTGCAGTCAAGGAAATTCAAACAGTACAACTTGTGATCAAATGTTTGTACCAAATACTAAACCTAGTGAAGAAGATATTGAAGTTTCTACCAACATTGTCAGTCTTAAATTGATCAAACATGCAATCAATATGTATTGAGGATTATGGCTGATGGGAATTGAAAAGTTGAAAACAAAGAGGAAGGAAGAGTAGAAGAAATCATCTCCAGCCTTAGTGATTGACACTAAAATGGAGATCAGATGATAGAATTTAGCAAGACCAAGTGGCTTCTTAACAGAGATCTTTCTCAACAACACAAATTGTGGTAATACACACGAACTTGTTCAGATGAAATGCAAATAAATCAAACTGATGATGCCTGTGCTAAGAGATGATAGAGAAACTCAATGTCAGCAGCTAAAAGCAGGCCAGGGGATGTTTGTGGAACAAATTACCGATTGCTCATCTGTAAATTCAAGTTGAAGCTGAAAAACTGAAAGCAAGTCCACAAGAACCAAAATACAACCTTGAGTAAATTCCACCTGAACTTCAATAATTTTCAAGACCAGATTTGATGTCTTATTGACAGAAGACCTGATGAGCAGTGAAATGAAATCAAGAACATTGTGAGCAAAGCAAAGGTCATTAAAAAGGCATAAAAGAAGAAGAGATCAAAGTGGGTGATAGAAGAGACACTGAACCATGCCCTTGGTCTCAGAGTAGTTAAGGCAAATGAAAGAATGATGACATTGAAGAACTGAAATTTAGATTGTGATAAGAGCTGTATGAGCCCCCAATTAAATTATTTAAAAACATGAAGAACTGAACAGAAATTTTCAAAGGGCAGTTCGAGAAGACAAACTCAAATATGATCATGAAATGTGCAAAGACCTAAAGTGAGGAAACCCAAAAGGAAGGACGCGTCCAGCATCTTTTTTTAAAAAACGAAAGGAAAAAATGTCTAGCCTCTACTTCCAGCAGTAAAAGGTTCTAGGAGTCCCAGTCCAGGCCGTGGCAGTGAGTTGGGTCTGTGGGCGAGCTGTTGACAATGTAGGAAGACTTAAGAGAAGACAGAATGAATGCACAGTCACTGTGCTGACGAGTAGGAGTTAGCACGTGAGCAGGAGCCAAAGTAATAAACGAAGAACTTCCCCTGCATTGAGAGCATTAGCCCAAAACAAGGCTTCAGGTTTTTTTGAATACCAAGCTGGTGAAATACGGAAGCACTCACTTGTCTATATTAGGAAATTGGGAAGACAGGTACTTGGCCAAGCGATTGGAAGAGGTCCATATTGGTACGCATGCCAAGAAAGCTGACTCAGGGGAAGGATCAACTGCCATTTACATCACCTGCAAGTAAAACTGCTGAAGATCATCCAACCGTTGCAGCAGTTCATTGACAGGAGCTGCCAGAGGTTCGGGCCAGAGTCAAAAGAGGTCATGGAATAAGGGATTTAATTGCTGGTGTCAGATGGAACTTGGCTGAAAGCAGAGAATACCAGAAATATGTTTATTTGGGTTTCATTGGTTCTGAAAGGTATTCAACTGTGTGGATCATAACAAACTACTGATAGTCTTTAGAAGAATGAAAATTGGGGAACACATAATTATGTTCACATGGTACCTATACATGGATCAAGAGGCAGTTGTATGAGGAGAACAAGGAAATAATGTACGGCTTGAAATTAGGAAAGGTGTCAGGGCTGTGCTCTCTCACCATACTGTATTCAATCTGTGTGCCTCGGGAATCATTAGCGGAAATGGGTTGTATGAGGACAATGTAGTGCCAGGCCTGGAGGAGGGGTTAATACCCTTTGATAAGCGTGACACAGCTTTGCTTGCACTTTTTGATGAAGATCAAAGTTTGGAGCTTTCAGCATGAATTACAACTCAGCATAAAGAAAACAATAATCCTCAGAACTGGAACAATAGACAGCTTCATGATAAATGAAGAAAAGATTGAGGTTTTCAAGATTCCATTGATGGATCCACCATCAATACTCACGGAAGCAGGAGTAAAGAAATCAAACAACTCGTTGCCATGATATTTATTTTTTCCACCTATGCATGTGAAAGTTGGGCACAGAACTAGGAAGACAGAAGAAGAATCCATGCATTTGTATTACGATGGTGGAAAAGGATGTTGAAAGTGTCATGAAGTGCCAAAAGGAGAAACCGATCTGTCTTGGAAGAAGTGCAGCCTGCACGCTCCTTAGAGGCAAGGATGATGAGACGTCCTCTCACGTAGGTTGTACGTGTTTTCAGGATGTCAGTCCCTGGGGAAGGACATCATGCTTTGTCGAGAAGAGGAACACAAGAACGGTGCATGACAAGATAGGTTGACCCAGTGGCTGAAACAATGTGCACAGAGAGAGCAATGGTGACTATGGTCCAGGCCGGGCGGTGCTTAGTTCTGTTGTACATCGTGTAGCTATGAGTCAGAGCGGACTCTATGCCACCTTAACAACAAAGAAATTTAGCTTCAGCTAATAGTGACGTGTTTCATCTCATGATGTACTAATACAATACCTTTTCATGTCATTTATCCAAGTCTTTATCAGATGCCCTGGTGTAACAATGCTAAAGTGCTGGGCTTCGAATCAAAATGTCTGTGCTTCAAAGACCAAGCTTCCTAGGGGGAGAAACGTGTGGTGATCCTCTTGCCTAAAGTGTGTTCTTGGTAAGTGTTGTAACTCACTTGTGACTTGCACCGATCCTGTGTAAAGCAGAAAGAAACACTGAAAGGTCCAGCACAAGCATGACTATGTAGGCCATCCTTGAGTCAATGGTCAATGCCACTTTGTTCAGTCAATCGCTTAGGAGACTCCTCTTCTTTCGCTGACCATTATCATGCATGATGTCCTCGTCCAGGGACTTGGTGATGTACTAAGAAATCTCCCCATCATCACGTCCAAGGAACATCCGGGTTGTACTCTTCCAGAGAAAATGTGTTCATTTTTCAAGCATTCTTTGGATACTTGATATCCCTTGCCAAGGCCTAATTCAGATTCATTTACTATACCTCATTCATTCTGAATTGTCCACTGTTTTATGCATATTAGGAGCTTGAATGAATGCCTTTATTCAAGTGAACTTTAGTCATCCATGTGATGTTCACTTTTCAACATTTTAAAGAATTTTTCAGCAGATTTTGTCCCATAAACCTGTTGCTTGATTTCGTGACTGTTGCTTCCATGGGCTTTGTCTGTCGAGTCAAGTAAAAACCAATTAAAGCCAAACAAGGTAATCCATACTGAAGGATAAACTCTTTTATTTGGTTCAGCAGATGCGTCACATGCCTTTAACTTTCAGGAAGCCAAGTTAAGTTGTTGGCCTAGGGCCGGTTGTCAGTGAGCCTTCCTCCAATTCTGATCCACTGTCCTTTTCATTTGGAGCCTTACTGGTGTGGTGGTCATGCATTGGGCTGCCATCTGCATGGTTGACAGTTCAAAACCACCAGCAGCTCCATGGAAAAAAGACCCGGCTTTCTTTCTGTAAACAATGTCTCAGAAACCCACAGTGAGTTGCTGCGAATTGCTCAATGGCAGTGAGTTGAGTAAGTCTTTTTTATAAAGTTCACCTTCTCAGATTATTTGCTCAGAATACAGATGAAATTTGTATCGTAAAACGACACAACCCTGATGTTTTGCCAATGTCTTCTAGTCAGCTTAGTCCTCCTCTGATAGCATCAGTTCTTGCTCGGATCCTACTTTCTGAAAGAGCAGAAAATCAGTCATTTCCTTTGGTACAGTGATTCTGTATATTGTTCCAGCTTCATGCTTTCTGTAATATTCATTACTTTCTCATGGAATCCTTCAATAACCTAACTTGAGGTTTGAAAATTTTTTCAGTTATTTCAGCTTAAGGAATGTGTAGGGTGTTTTTACCCTTTTAGGCCTTTCAGATTTCATTAAAATACTTTATTTTGGACTGCTCTAGCCTCCATTAGAAATATGTACAGATCTTTCCCTTCATAATTTCTTTCATTCGCTTCATCTGCTTTATTTCAAGAATAAGATTCAGAATCTCTTTTGACGTTCATTTTTACTACATTGTGACAAAAAGTAAGGCCATCTACATCACAGCCTTGGGAAACCTGTGAGGCAGGGCTGCTTTGTCCTCTAGAGTAGCTATGAGTCAGAATCAACTGGACTACCATGAGCTCTGTGGGTAAGATATCAGAATTTTTAATTGCTGCCATATTAACCATTAGCATATCACTTAATATCAATGTCAGTGTTTGCTCTTAATATGTGGTTTTAAGTGCTTTTAAAAATCTAAGGCATTACAAAAGTAGTATAGAAAAAAACAATGAGAGAAGTTAGAGGACATACACTTTGGGATGAATTATGATAAAAATTCAGTAGTTATTATCAAAAAGGTATTCAGTAGTGAAGGAATAATTGATATTGCTTTTTTAATTCTTAAGTATTAAGATTCATTATGAATCTCAAATATTTGTTTAAATAGCTCTGGTGATAAAGTTGTAAAGCAGTGGACTGCTAGCCGAATGGTTAGTGGTTCTATCCCACTCACTGTCGCACTTTATGACTTGCTTCTGTAAAGATTCACTCACTCACTTATTGTCATCAGTAATTTTCTTTCTGAAAACAAATGCAAGTACTTTTATTTGTGGAACATCATTTTAAATCAATTCCATTAAAGCCTAAAACCAGTTGCTGTAATTGTTAGGTGCAGCTGCAAGCCACAGGACTTGCACAGCTTTTTTTTAATGTAATGCTAATACTGACGACAGGGAGCTTTCACAGTCACAGGTTAGTTGCTGCTCATTAAAGGGGACCCCTCCTCCTCCACAATGGAAATCATTTTATGGGGGAAAAATCCAACATTTTGGTCTCATTTACAGACACCCAGATTTTAGTTGGTCGATAAAGTCTACACATTTATTGTGCAACATGACAAGATACCAAACAAGGCTACAGAGGTATCTCAGCAATTGTGAGAATTAAAACCAAGGGAACAAAGGAACTTTAAAAGCTTTCTGTATACACTTCAAAAGCACTGTGAAAGTGGAGATTAAGAGGCTATAGAAATCTGTCCATTGAACTTAAATCTAGAGGTCTAGTCTAATTTATTAATACTCATTCAGAGTTCAAGCTTTCAAAATGAATTGCAGGATCGTTACGGTGGGGGCTTGTGGCAAATCAAATAAGAAGTTTCTGACCTAAATTTTTGACCCCTAGTGTCCCTAAAGGACAGAGTAGAAATGTTCTAGAGGGATTTGGAGACTGTGATTGTTCACAGGAGGAGAAAGCCTCTCTTTGTCCTTTGGAATAGCTGTTAACTTTGAACTGTTGACCTCATGGCTAGCAGTCCAACACATAACCACTCTGCCCTCAGGGTTCTAGGGAAGACTATGGAGAAGTTCTACTTTGTCACACAGGGTGTCTATGACTTACAATTGAAATCATGATAAAAGCCAACACCAATCTTATGTTAAAACCACTAATTTTTTAAACATTTTAAAATGGTTAAATAAACATATTTAAGTAGCAGGCACCAAGTTTTAAAGTAGTGTTTTTCCAAGTGTGCTATACTATATCCTGAGGGTGCTGGAATGATCCAGGGGCAATTAAAAATGTTTACACCACAGCCCATAATCCAAGACAAAGTATAGTTATCTGCTTTTGAAGTTCTCCAAGATCATTCTGTCATTCTACAGGCCACTGTATTATAAGATGACAACTAATATTATTTATTTTGTTTTCTATCTACTGTACTTTTTACTCTCATAAATACTTATAGTCTTACAAACGCACAGGGTTCTCTTTAAGTCAGCATTGACTCAATGGCAGCGAGTTTGGTTTTGGGCTTATTCTTCAAAGCCCATGTGGGTAGCTCTACCTTGACCATCCTATGGGGTCACTACAAATCCAAATAGACTCCATGGCAGTGAGGATTTTGTTGCGGTTGTTGTTATTGTGGCTTTTGGCAGTTAGAGCATATGTCAAATTGCACTTGTGTAGGGTTGGTGTCTAACAGTCTAATGATGCCGCCTGGGATCAGCCATTTTATAAGAGAGACACTGGGGACCCCTCTACCCTCTCTCTGCCTTTTCACCTTCCTGACTGCTAGGACTTGGTGTCTACCTACAGGGGCAGCCACATTGGGCTACCTAACTCAGAGAGTCATCAGATCCTGCCATGTTTTCACGGATCATGGATCTAGCAGACTCTGCAGCCACCAGCCTCTGATGTTCCTGCATTTTGTTTCACTTTTCTTTATCATGGCTTGCACCTATGAATCTAATATGTGAGCTTGAGATGCTTTCTTGATGTAAGGTTACTTCTTAATATAAAGGTATTTTTACATATATAAGTATAATTGTTTTCTCTTCACAACCAAGCCTAACACACTGCTTATGCAGTAGGAGAAATAACAATAGTTTATGTACCAGAGTTACTTTCTTTCAAAAGAATTACTAGTGTTCAGTGATTTCTAGTGGCCTCTGTGAAGGTGCTTTTCTACTCAAGTCAAATTACAGTTGTCTTCAGCATGCAGTAGGTGGTTTTTTTCCCCCAAATGATATATTTGTGGATCTTAAAAGTCTGATTAGGCATGTTTTCAGTTGCCAAGCAACACTTAGGAATATTTAAATCATATTTAGCATTTGGTCTCAAAAGAAAGCATACTATACCCTTCAATATTAACAATCATTTTGGAAAAAATATGGGTTTATTGCTCTACCATTTCATTGGGTAAATAGCTTTCCCACTGGGCAAAGAATAATAGATAAAGATCCTCTTATGACAAGGCAAATATAAGATTGACAAAAATATTCACATATTGATTATATATATATTATATGCATATGAAGCATTATCAGATAGTAATATAGCCTTTGGTCTTCAGGTAGTATTCATGGATTACTTTTCCTATTTAAAAAGCAGCTCTTTAAGTATAGGAACTAATGATTTTTTTCCTGGACATTAATCCAATGACCAAATGACGTTCAAATTCCACATAATTATGTTTGCTAGACTGTCACTAATTATATTTGACTGTCACTAATCAGGATGCTGCCATTAGAAGACAATGTCATGGAATAAATTGTGTCTCCTACAAATATGTGTTGTAAATTATTCGTTCACGCATGTGGCTATAAATCCAATTTTGATTGGGTCCTTTTCTTATTTCATGTGATACAGTTGAGATCAGATTAAAGTATAATGTTAGAGTCAATCTTTTACAAAATATAAAGTCAGGAGAATAAAGAAGCTGAGATGGGAGAAGAAAAATGATCAGCCGCTCCACAAGCTTCCAGAAGCAGAAACTGAAAGAGGCAGTCTTTCCTCAGAGCAGAGGTTCTCAACCTTCCTCATGCCGCCACCCTCTCATACAGGTCCTCATGTTGTGGGGACCCCCAACCATAAAATTACTTTCATTGCTACTCCATCACTGTAAGTTTGCTACTGTTATGAATCATAGTGTAAATTTCTGATATGCAGGATGTATTTTCATTGTTACAAATTGAACATAATTAAGCATAGTGATTCATCACAAAAACAATATATCATTCTATATTGTGAAGTATTTATTTCTTATGACAAAGAAATGGAATTTTCTCTTGAAGCATGGTGTAGCCTGGGTAGCAGTCTTCACTCCGGGTACTCGTGGGTGGGCAGACCCGCCTGGAGATGGATAAAGGAGCCCTGTCTCAGTTCCTAAGACCACCGGAAATTGTTTGACCCCCAACAGGGTCGCGATCCACAAGTTGAGAACCACTGCTGTGGATACTATATGGATCAAAAGCCTCTGCTTGAGCTGATGACCTCTATTTGGACTCAGCTTCTTAAGCTAAGAGAAAATAAATTACTGTTTATTAGGTTCACCCTCATGTTTTCTATCACAGCAGCACTAGATAAAGAGGTAAGGCATGGAAAAGTACATATCTAATAACAAAAAGTATACTTTACTTCTAATTAATTCAATTTTATCAAGTCAACAAATATTTACTGAATCTAATAGGTCTAATTTCCATATTCATCTAATGAGTCTAATTTCCTATTCATCTATTTTTATACTGGTTTCTATTTACTTATATAATTTTATTTTTTTATCTTTCTGTTTTTGGATATAATAGCTACCAAAAACCACAGTCCTTGGAGAAGTTGAGCAGACCACCTCCTTCCATCAAATCAGGGAGTGTCCTATCAAACCCCCAGGTGGGGGGTTTTCCCATTCTCTATACTTACATCGCTCTATGCTTTTCTGGCCCTCCCCAGTTATCTTTAATAACTTTTGAAGACAAGATTCCCATTTCACACGAGAGAAAATTGAGTCATAAATGTTTAGATATCAAGTGTGTAGTCATATAAATGGGCTTTAAAAAGTTTGTGGAAAAATGGAATGACTCGAAAGTAATGAAGATGATTTTGTGGAACAAACTGGGAATGAGTCTTGGATTTACCAAAATTGTGCTTTCCAAGTAGATGTGATAAAGCACTTAAATGGAAGGCAGAAAGGTCAGTTTGGAAGGTTATGGGGCCTGCCTTTAGGTAACCTTGAGAGGTGTCATTGAAAGACACAGAGTAATCTTGAGGGGGCGATAACGACGCTTTAAGAAAATTGGTAGGAAAAGGGCCAGGAAAGTTGTGCGGAGAAATGGCTTGTCCTGTGAAGATTTCTTTGACTTTGCATTGAGCAGCCCAGTCCATACCCCACTGAGCCACCTGAGGAAGCGCTGGTGCTGGTGCTTGGTTGTTAGATGAGATTGAGTCCATGGCAATTCATGGGGACCCTAAGTGAAGCACAACCCCAAACCCTCTCTGTCCTGCACCACGCTGGAAATTGTTCTTATGTGCGAGTCTTATTGCTGAAGTTACTCTTGTCAGTCCATCTGTGGAGGGTCTCCCTCTTTTTGGCTGTCACTCTGCTCTACCAATCACGATGTCTTTTCCTGAAACTTGCCTCTCCTGACAACATGCCCAAAACACATGGGACAAAGTCTCTCCTTACTTAATTCTAAGGACTATTCTGACTGTACTTCTTCCAAGATAGATTTGTTTGTTCTTCTGTCAGTACTCTCAATGTTCTTCACCAGCATCACAATTCACAGACATCAGTTCTTCCTCAGTATTCTTTATTCGATGTTCAACTTTCACATGCATAGAAAACAATGGAAAATACCATGATTGGGATCAGGTACTCTTAATCCTCAGAGTACTCCTAATCCTCGGAGCACTCATAATACTTATTGCTTTTCAGCATTGTAAACTGTTCTGGTGCAGAGTATTTATCCAATGTAGTGAGTCCTTTGATCTAATGATCGCTGCTGGGAGGATTGACTGTAGATCCAAGCAAGAAGAAATCCCTGACAACTTCTGTCTTTTCTCCACTCAGCGTGGTGTTATCTATTGCTCCAGTTATGAAGATGTTGGTTTTCATTACAACTCTTTTGGTTTTGTCTATACCTCTTTATATTGAATTACACTTCATACTACTGGCTGAAATCCTTAATCTTCATCAGCAAATGGTTCAGGTTCTCCTCACTTTCAGCAATGAGGATGTGTCATTTGCATAGAGTAGATTGTTAACAAGCATCTCTATTCCTTATGCTGCTTTATTCTTCATATAAGCCATCTGTTCTATTTGCTCATTGTGAAGATTGAATGCATAGATAAGAATACTCAACTTGGGGCATTCTTTTCCCGATCTTAAACCACGTTGTAGCATTGTAGTCCCCCCACCTTTTTTTTTTTTAGCACAACTGATTCTTGATTCATATACAGGTTCCACATAAGTATAATGAAATGTTCTGAAATTTCCCATTTTTCTCAAAGCTCTCCATATAGTTTTTTATGATCCACACAGCCAAATGCCTTTGAATAGTGAATAAAACACAAATAAGCACAATATTCTTTGTTTTTAGCCAAGATCTATCTGATATCAGGAAAAAGGGTCCTCTTCTAAATCTGTCCTTCAACTCCTCGAGAAGCTGTGTGCCAATGTACTGACGCAACCAGTGTTGGATGCTCTTCAGTCAAATTCTGCCGCCTGTGATAATAGTGAGACTGTTCTGTAATTTTCACACTCTATTGAGTCACCCTTCTTTTGAAATGAGTATAAATATGACTTATTTCATTCCGCTGGCCAAGTAGTTTTCTTCCAAATCTCTGGGCATAAATGACTGACTGCATCCACTGCTTCATCAACTGTAATGATGTAATGATGTCATCAGGCAGTTAAGGAATGGTGTAATGGTCATTCTTTATTTTGTGATCTGATACAGTTATGCTGCCTTTTCTCCTGGTGCTGATTTTGGCATAAGGACCTGGGTCTTGGAACCTAGCCATGTGAGTAAGTGAGGAGTGAGAGTGTTGATTCTGTATGGGTTTTTTGGAGTTCTTTATGGATTTTCTATATCAGTACTTTGCTTATTATAGACTATCCAAATGCAACAATAAACAAACAAAAGCCTTTTGACACAATTCCATTGTTATTTTATACATTCCAGGAGACTTGTTTTTTGGCTAATGTTTTCAGCTCAACTTGGCCTTCTTCCTTCAGTACCATTGGTTCTTGCTTATATGCTACCTCTTGAAATGGTGGAATGTAGCCCTTTCCTTTTTGTTAAAGCAACTCTGTACATTCTTTCCATCTTCTTTTAATGGTTCAATATTTCCCCCCTGGAATCTTTCAATATTAAAAATCCTAGGCTGAATTTTTTCTCGAGTTCTTTCAGTAATATTCTTCATTTTTGTTTTTCTAATTCCAGGCCTGTGCATATAATATTTCCCTTTGATTTCTCGAGGTTCCCTTTGAAGTTTTCAGCTCATTGGCAATAATTTCGTACATTTCCCTTACCTACTCCACAGTCAAGAATGCATTTCAGAGTCTCTTGTACATTCATTTTTATGTTTTCTTTCTTTCCTGTCTTTTTATGACATTTTACTTTCATCATCACTGATGCCTTTCATGTTGTTCCACAGCTTATCAGGTCTTCTATGATTAGTACTCAATGCAGCAAATCTTTTCTTGAGATATTTTTGAAATTTCAAGGGGAGTAGACTGAAATATGTATTTTGGTTCTTGTGTACTTTTAAATATTTTTTAACTTTAGCCTAAACTTGTATATGAGTAATTAAAAGATCTGTTCCACAGTTTAAATCCTGGCCTGGATTTAGCTGTTGGTGTGAGATTCCCATCAGTCTTCCCACTGATGAGGTCAGTGTGGATTCTGCGTGTCCCAACTGGAGAAGCCCGCACATGTAGTCAGCCTTTGTGTTGTCTGAAAAGGTGTTGGCTAATGAAGAAGTTTTTGGCCATGCGAAATGGAATCATGAAATCTCCATTTTGGTTTCTATCACAAAGTCCATATTTTCCACCTATTGTTCCTTCTTCATTGTATCCAACTTTTGCATTCCGATCACCCATAATTATCAATGCATCTTGATAGCATGTTTGGTCAATTTCAGTCTCAGGTTATTGAGAGAATTCTTCGATTTCTGCATTACTAGCCTTAGGTTTTGGTGCATAATCTCAAGTAATAGTTTTATGTACTCTATCTCTTTTTGTGTAGATAGATATTATCCTATCAGACATCATTCTACTATAAGATCTTGAGAAATCTTTTTTGAAAATGAAAATTATGCCATTCTTCTTTATTGTTTCATTGCTAGAATAGTAAACAATATGATTCAAATAGATGAATATAATTTCAGCTTATTAATGCCTGATATTGACTTTAGGTGTTTCATATAATTTTGAGAAATTTCAATTTATCTAGATTCAGTCCTCATCCATTTCAGGTTCAATTTTTAATAGGTGTTCACAGTTGTCTCTCTTCCTTTTGAATTTTTCCTGATCAATAAATAAAGGTTAAAAATGTTTTTCTCCCATAGGTTTCACTGCAGTCATGTCATTATAAGAAGGCAGATTTCCTTAGTCAGAGTTTGAGAGCCTTCTGACATCAGGGGCTTGTCTATGGCACTGTCCCTGACCATGTTCTGCACCTTTTCTAGAGGATCTCAGTATCTGACAATGTTTTAGGTCTAGCCTTAAAGTTTCCCGTGGCTAATTCCTCAGAATTGGCCTTCTTCCTTCAGTACCATCCTGTCTTCATAGTCTTTCTTTGTCAGGAAGCTCTGCTGAAACCTGCTCACTTTGAAAGACCTTGCTGACATTTGAAATCCTGGTGACATAACATTCATCATCCCTGAAACACACAGTCCACACAGTAATATAAACTGCCATACAAATTTGGGGTGGAAGGATTAGCAGTTGGAAAATACGACCTTAGAGATACTAAAAAGGCTGGAGATCACATGAAAGGTTTTGCCATACCAGTGATTTCTTCATTGCCAGTAACCTTTTTAAAAGACACAGATGTCAACTATGCCTGTGGACTTTGTATATGGGAAGAGACCGAAGAGAACCTATACATTGTCTGTCAGAGGGCAATGAACCTATACATTGTCTGTCAGAGGGCAATGAACCTATACATTGCCTGTCAGAGGGCAATGAACCTATACATTGCCAGAGGGCAATGAACCTATACATTGTCTGTCAGAGGGCAATGAACCTATACATTGTCTGTCAGAGGGCAATGAGAAGGCAACTCTGGAACAGAAAATATCAAAGGGCAATTCCAGAAGAAGAGATCAGTCATTATAAGGAGATATTCAAAGACCTGAAGGGCAATATATGAAATTATAAAGGAAGAAGATGGAAGATGGAACAAATCCATGATCATTTTACCAAAAAGGCATCGTTGACACTACAATTAATGAAGTTGGTCTGTGATCAAGAACCAATGATACTGAAGAAAGAAGCCCAAGTTGCACTGATGCCATTAGCTAAAGCAGGGGTTCTCAACCTTCCCAATGCTATGACCCTTTAATACAGTTCCTCGTGTTGTGGTGAACCCCAACCATAAAATTATTTTTGGTGCTACTTCATAACTGTAATTTTTCCACTGTTATGAATTGGACAACCTCTGTGAGAGGGTCATTTTACCCCCCAAAGGGCTCACAACCCACAACTTGAGAACCCCTGAGTTAAAATAACACCCCAGGAATTGGTGAATTACAAATTGGAACATTTCCCAAAAAAGGATATCATGCTAGTCACCTTCACTAGTCTATGCCAAGAAATATGAAGACAAGTATCTAAATATCAAACCTGTAAGAGAGCTACATTTGTATCCCTGCCAAAGAAAAATGATCCAACAGAATGCAGAAATGATTAAATATCACTAATATAACATGAAATTAAAATTTTGTTGAAGACAATGTTAAAATGGTGGTGGAATTAGACTAGCAGGGAACTAGCAGAATATTCATCTGGATTCCATGAATGGTATGGAACAAGGGATGTCAATGTCAATGTCAGATGAATCGTGGTTGACACCGTGAATATCAGAAAGCTGTCACATGGGTTTTAGTCACTCTGCCAAGGCATTCAAATGCCTGCATCCTAATAAATCATCGATTCCATTGGTGAGAATCAGAAAGCAAACTTTGGATTTCGCTCATGTGGAACCTGTACAAAGACCAGGAGAGCAAAGGGATATTTCATGGTTTTAATCAGGAAAGGTGCATGTCATGATTGTATACTTTCACCATATTTAAAGAAACAGTATGCTAAGCAAATAATCTAAAAATATGAGCTTCATAAACATGTGACATTAGGATGTGGTGGAAAAAAATCATTAACAACTTGTAATATGCTGATCATTCAACCTTGACTTTTATACTTACTTATAAAGATCAGACTACAGTCTTAGGATGGAGTTCAACTCAATGTAAAGAAAATAAAAATTCTTACTAGACCAAAAAACGTGTTCAATGAATAAAAGATTGAAGTTGTCAAAGATTTCCTGATACTTGGGTCCATAATCAACAGTTATCGAAGAAGCTGCCATTAAATCAAAGAACATGTTTTATTGGGCCAACCTGCTACAAAAGATCTCTTTTAGGCTCAGAGGAACAATGACATCATTTGAGTACTGATGTGTTCCTGACCCATGCCATGAATTTTCAATAAGCCTCATATGCATGTAAAAGATTGAACAAAGGCGACTACAGAATAATGTATACATTTAAATTATTGTGTGGGTAAAGATTACTGAAACTACTATGGAATGCCAGAACAAACCAATCTACCTCGTATCACTATAGCAAGAGTACTTCTTAGAAACAAGGAGTTAGTCTCGTGTACTTTGGACATGTTATCAGCAGAGATAAGTCCCTGAAGTGGCATCTCGCTTCATAAATTAGCCAAAAACCAAACCAAACTCACGGTCATCATGCGTATTCCAATCCATAGTAACCCTTGCAGGGCAGACTCGATCCACATTTGGGGGTTCCAGAGATTAAATCTTTGCAAGGGCAGATAGCCTCATCTTTCTCTAATGGATTCCCTGGTTGTTTTCTGACTGTTGATCTTGCAGTTTGCAGTCCAAAGCATGACCCATGAAGCCCCCCAGAGAGCCCTGGCTAAACAGAGGATCAGCATAAAAGAGGATATCCTTCATGTTTTGGAGAAAAATTATCACAAAATTTCGAGCAGCAGCTCAAATGTAGCAATGATTTTGAGGAGAGTGCGGCACTGGGCCAGTGTTCCCATTGCTGTTGATAATGTTGGTGTGACTTGAGATCACTCCATTGCATTGAATAAATTTGGAAATTTTTTTTAACCGATAGACCTATGCTATTTTACCAGATAGATAAAAGATATGAATTCCTCCTGGGAAAAAAACTGCCATTAAAACTTTAAAATGATGAAGAACACCCACCCTTTAGGAGACAAATTACAGGGCTGAGACCCTCTAACTACATATCTATGTGTGTCCAAAACGTCATTAAAAAGTAAAAGAGAACCCAAAGTTTGGGAAAAAATATTTTGCCATGATTTATATAAAATAAAGAACCAATTTCAAAAAGCTTTAGAAAAAGGCAATTCCTTAGTAGGGAAAATACAGACAATCCAAGCAGAAAGTGAGCACAAATATAAATAGACAATTTACTACAGACAATATCCAATCAGCCACAAAAGTATGAGGAAATACTTGTGATCATTAGCCATAAGAGAAAGACAAATTAAAAGAAAACTGAGACAGCGTCTAACACTGAGCTTTTAGAATATTTTTTAAAAGAACAGAAAATAGCAAATGCTGGAGAGGATATGGGAAGACTGGATGGTTCATGCATTGTTGTTGGTATTACAAATTATAAAATGACTATAGAAATTAGTATGGGCTTCCTTACACAAAATGAAACTGCAAATACCTAAAGATCCTGCAATCTCTCAACTTAGCATATATTCGAAAAATACAGAACAATACAAACTTATATTTATGAGCACCCATATTTGTCACAGGAATTTTTATAATAGCAAAAACATGGAAATAAAAATTCTTGTCTGTGGAAGAATGGATAAACTGTGAATTATTACACATTGCGTTAGGTCAGGTTGAATAGAGAAACTAATTCAGGGACACTCATGTGGGTAAGAGATAGCTATATATCAAAGAGCAATTTGTATTGAGAAAACATCCCAGCCTAGTCCAGATCAAGTTCGTAATTCTGATATTAGGCCCTATGTCACATACTAGTCCATAAATTCCTCCTTAGACCATGCAGCACATGAAATGATGATGAATGCAGGAAGATCACAAATGAGTGGGTGGGAAGTTTTGTGGATCCAATGACTTCCCTAGCAATAGACTGAGGGGTTTACATGGGGACACTCCCAAAATAGATTTTTTTCAATTGTATTTAAATTGTTTTACAAAACTGCATTATCACCTTCAAAACACTCTCCTCATTTTTTCTTCACCTCTTCTGAATGTTAACATTGCTATCCTTTCATGTCCCACTTCATTCTCAGAAACAAAAAGAAGTCGCACAGAGTGAGGGCAGGTGAGGAAGGTGCATGGGGCGAGAGAGGAAGGCTGTTTTAGCCAAAAACTGTCACACTGAGATAGCTGTGTAAACAGGTGCATTGTTGTGGTGGCAAAACAATACCCCTGTCTGCCACAAATCAGGCCTTTTTTGTTACACACTGTTATGCAATCTTTTCAGAACCTCTAAATAGAAAGCTCAATTAACAGTCTGACCTGGTAGAATGAACTCCAAATGCGTATGAGCTGACATTTTAAGCATTCAGGAAGTTGACAGATGTCCAGAACAAGGTTTGTCATCAATCGACATTTCACCTTTCAGCAAATGTGGAAACCACTCATGCACTTGTGTTTTTCCCATAGCACTGTCCTTGTAAGCTGTGTTCAACAGCATAACAGTTTCTGCGTCACTTTTCTCTAGCGGGAAACCAAATATCACAGCCGCACACTGTTCTCTTAAATAGGCCACCACAAAAGCAAAATCAAAAACAAACAAACCAAAAAAAAAGTTTGAGCAAAACTCCTTTTTATGAAAAATTCTCTGTGACCAGGTGGTGCCACTGGGTACACTAACTCAGAACAAATTTCTTGATGTTGACCTAGTGGAAAAACTGCTTACTATGAAAGCTCTGCTTTGCCCAGGCCAACTCCAGGTTTAGGGGGTACTCATTCATACATGGATAGAGGAGGGGTCTTAAATGGAGAGGAGGCCTTTAAAGCTTATTGGATGAAGCAGGTTGAGTGGTTTTAGACCAAATCGGGCTCATACCTGCTTACCTAAAATGTTTTGAGATCAAATGTTTACTAGGAGGACAAGATGGTGTAATCCCCACCCTCACACAGTGATAGATCAACAAAAGAAGATGTTGAGCTGCTTTAGGTAAGTATAAGCCCAACACTATGATTGAAACTTGTTTCTAGACACTGTTGTTGTTGTAAGGTGCCATGTAGTCGCCTCTGACCCATAGTCGTCTGGTGCCCAACAGAAGGAAACACTGCTAAGTCCTGTCCCATCCTCACGCTTCCTACACTTGAGCCTGTTGTGCAACCACTGTGCCAATTCATCTTCTTGAGGGTCTTCCTTGTTTACCACTGCTCCCTACTTCACCAAGCTCGATGTCCTTCTCCAGGGACTGATATGTCCTAACAATATGTCCAAAGCATGTAAGACAGAGTCTAGACATGCTTCCTCTAGCCTCTTGCAATTTCTCGATAACTGCTAAGAAGTGATTCCTGAAAAGAAGGAAATATGCTCTCAAAGAAGGGAAGTATTGAATTGTGACATTTAATATTAATATGAATTACTTTCCTCATTTTCAATTTATCTTAAGAAAAATTCTAAAATTAATTATTGCATCACTCTTCAGAATTTACAATTTTTTGCATTACATTAGTATGTTTGTTGGAATTGTTAGTGTTGTTACTATTACCCATGTTTGAAAGTTTGATGTTTAGTATGTTCAGCTCTCACCCTATTTTGCTTGTGATCCCTGCTATTTATTTTTTAATTTTTAATCATTTTATTGGGAGATCTTACAGATATCAAAGAATCAATAGTTAAATCATATCGAGTGTTGTGTAATTGTTACCATAGTCAGTTTCAATAGATTGTCCTTCTTCTTGAACCTTTTAATGCCAACTCCCCTTTATCTCCTATCCTCCCACCCTATTACCCAGGAACCCTTACTATTTTTTATAGTTTGATTTCATTCCCTATAATAGTTTGTTGCTGACTTTTTTTTGCCTTATATGATCCAATATAGCCATACACATATGGTTCTGTTTTCCGAATCCATCAGGCGGGTTATACAGTGATTCACGCTGCCAGTTCCTTATCCTGTTCCCCTTCCTCCTGGACCCCCAGGGAATCATTACTCCTGTTATTATTTCTGAAAGCTTATCTATCTTGGCTTTCATGTACTGAAGGATCTTAAATATACAAATTAACATACTCAAATCTAGCATGTTTAATGAGGTAAAACCATTAAAAACAATCTTAGTAAGGGGAGGAAATATTAAAGAAGTAGAGGATAGTTATGTGCCTCATTATTGCTATACCACACCCTGGATTTTTCATCCCTCTGTGTGGCCCTTTTTGAGATGGACTGCCCAATTATCTTACAGGTGGCTCCATGCCCCTTCACATTGATTTGGTTGCTTGGTTTTGAACTTCTGATCCCTCTTCCAGTCGACAGCTCATGATGACACAGCCTTGTGTGCTTCCTCCATTTGGGCTTTGTTGCTTCTCTGCAAGATGGTTGCTTATTTAATGACAAGTCTTTAAGTCCCCCATATACTGCATCATTTAATAGCTGAGCAACATCAACTTTCTTCACATTTGTTTATGCACTCATTTTGTCTTCAACGATCATGTGAGGAAGGTGAGAATCATACAATGTCACATTATAAGGACAAACCATTCTGGAACTGATGTGAAATTTAAGTGGAGGTCCAAAGTCCACCTGCTTTGTTGTTGCATTAACATATATATAAATATATAAAACAAATGCATATATACATTTATATGTAATAAGTGATATAAAAACCATTTTAGGGGTGAGATAGTACCAATAACACCTATATAATTAACCATAGAAATGACTTTATTTGAACAAATTAGTATTACTAAGATACGTACATTTTTACATAAACCTATTATTTATGTAAAGAGGTACTTAATGTTGTAGTCTTTCTTCTTTCCATTGACCTCTTAGATTCAATGACCAAACTGAAAGATTCTCATTATATTATGCTATGAGTTTAACTTATTATTACACCTAGAATACTGTTTCTACTCTTAAAATAATTTTTTGCTTCATATGGTCAAAATACTTAGAAAAAGGTAGGATTTTATATTACACATGCAGGATAAGTGCAATATCATTTAGCCTGTTTAATTAACTACAAAAGCTATATAAATGCTTTAGTGGGTAAAAAATGGTGTGATATTTCTTTTCAAGAAAACATGCATTAAAAGACAAATCTGGCTGACAAAATTGGTAGTGATCAGTTTGAATTAAATAATGTACCATATATACTTGAGTATAAGCTGACCCAAATATCAGTCAAGGCACCTACATAATTTTTTCACAAAACTGCCTAAAAATTCTCTGAAAAACTCAGCTTATACACGAGTATATATGGTATAGGTATCATTAAGGTGGCCTTTAATGAATGCCTCATGTGGTTTCTAAGAATATTGAATCCTAAGCTATTTGGTGATGCTTTTTAGCAGCAGTTTCTGGTTTCTGTCTTTCAACCAAGATTGGGCATCATGGCCTCTTAGTAGTTTTGTTGTTCACGTGTCTAATTTTGGCCAATGAACTGTAAGCAAAATGATGTGTATCATTTTTGAGATTGAGCTGTAAATTGATGATATGAGACCCGCTTACAGAGTTCACTTTAACCTCTGGCATGGTGGTTGAAAGCCTTCAAGATGCTCACTGCTCTGCTTACTGTGCCCCTGAGTTATGAGTGCTATGGATTTGGGGGTTACTGACATGAGTCATGAGCATAAAGAAGATATAAGATGGCACTAGGTACTGTCCTCTGGGACTTTCTTTGGTTCTTTATTAACTTCAGAATAAACTAGCTAATTTTAATAGACACACAAAGAACATATATTGAAATTTTTCAGAGATTCTTTATTCAGGAGGTTTTATTCATCTGTTACTGTGAAAACATGGGTTTTTAGAATTTTTATTTTTAGATTAAACCCAGGCTTGAATGCAGAACTATACAAATCTAAATTCATACTTTCAAAAGTGTTTTATGTTAAAGAGTAACAATTAGGTATCTGCATATAGTGAAATTAACTTAAAAACCCATGGAAACAAACGTGTTGTATATATTTGTAATTTAGTGTATTGAAGCATTACCTTCATGAGAGATTTGTTATTAGATTCAGAAAATCTGTAGTCACCTGAATTTTACTAAAGCTCCATTCAATAATGACATTATTTTTACAAGTACAGTACAATTGAATTTTAATATATTTCATTTAAAATAATCCTATTTGCCTTATTTTATTACACTTATTTTAAAGAAATAGAGACCAATATTCTTGAATTTCAAATAAGTACATTTTAAGAATATTATTTTTTAACTTGTGTAGTAACTACACTGCTAACTACAAATGTATAAAAATAATTATGTGGCCTGGAGCAAAGATCTTGGAGCTTAATTTGCTGAAGGTGTAGAACTCACATGAGAAGGAACAGATGCAAACGTCCACTCAGGACTGTTGTTCTGACGTACAGTGACCATGCGTACTAAACCACACAACACTAATCTCACAATTGTTGTCATGTTCCAGCACAGCATTACAGCCAGCATGTCATTCATCTTCTCTAGGGCTTCCTGCTGTTCGCTGGGTTTTCACTTTATTAAATGTGATTTCCTTTTCCAGGGATTGATCTCTCCCCATAATATGTCAAAAAGACAGTATACAACCTTAGGTATACCCCACCTGAATTTAGAGAACCTCTCAATAACATCACAAGAACATATTTGACCCTTGAAACACTAGTGAAAACAAACAAAACAACGCAAAATGATGAGTTTTAGGATGACATCACATGTAGAAAAACAAAACAAAAAAAATACTCAAAAGAAAGGGGAACAAAGATGAAAATGGATATAAACAGTGACTCTGAAATTTCCCCTAATACTATGTTGCTAAAGAACATGCATAAAGTAAATACCTAAAGTAAATGTAAGAAATGAAGGTGTGAACGAGCTGAACAGAAAATTTCAAGAGCTGCTCAAAAGACAGAGAATTATTAAAAAATACCCAAATACCTGATATAGAAAGCCAAAAAGGAAGAATATCATCAGCATATCATACAAGAGCTGTATGAAAGAATTGAAAATATATCAAGTAACAACATTGAAGAACAGCATTGGCAAAATAGTGAGTGCTGCAGAAAGCTTCAAAAGAAGATGAAGGGGACACGCAGACTCACGGCGCCAAAAGGATTGTTTGATGTTCAGCTGCTTCAAGAGTTAGCATGCGGCTGTTCACAATCACACTAGGTTATTTGAACAACCACTGTGGAAAGTTGTATTATAAAATTAAAACAGGTGGCAATAGAAATACCAGATGATCTACCAATATCATTATTAGGCATATACCCCAAAGAAACAAGAATCAGATCATGAAGAGACGTATGCCCCCATGTTCATTGCAAAAATGTTCACAATAACAAGAAGTTGGAACATGCCTAAATCTCATCAGTAGAAGTTTGGATAAAAATACTCAGGTATATTCACACAATGGACTACTTTGAAACCCCCAAAACAGAGATGAAACCATGAAACGCCTCAGGACATGGAGGGATCTGGAAGACAGTATGCTGGGTAAAGTTAGTCAATCACAAAATACTGTATGAGCCCCCACTGTTGTAGGGGAAAACAATAGGATGGACAAAAAGTCAGGTTTACAGGGCATCCAGTGTGCTGGCCATGGTGGCCAGACTGCCTGGCAGAGAGCCTGATTGGTGCCAGTGAACCAAACACGACCCTCTTAGGTATGTTTCTTAAAGCTTACTTTGGCAGAGGGCTCCTCGAGTCTGCTGGGATCAAACTGTCAAGGGAGGGGATAGCATGTTGACCACTTAGTTGCTGCCATGCAAAATTATGATGAGGCACCCCCCAGACAGGTAGATATCTGTGTTAGTCTGGGTGAACTAGAGAAACAAATTCAAATAAACTGATATGTGTCTAAGAGAGAGTTTTATATAAAAGGTATTTGTACATTAAGAAAGCATCCCAACCCAGTCCAGTCCAAGGCCATAAGTCTGATATTACCCATATGTCCAATACCAATCAATAAAATCTTTTTTAGACTCACAAAACACATGCAATGATGCCAACTGCAGGAAGATCACAGGCCAGTGGGTAGAAAGTGTTTGGATCCAGTGGCAGTGTAAGCATCTCAGAGCTAGCAGGTGTCTCGACGTGGCTTCTCCAGTACCCAGGGCTGCATAAGGGTAGGTCCATGTGACTCTCCAACTCAGAGCACTAACGTATTTCCATGTGTCTTATAACTGCAATGTCTTCCAGGGAGTGAACAGAGAGAGAGAAGTGTCTCCTAGCTCCAAGGAGTAAAATCCATCAGTTTCCAGAATTCCTCAGAAGAAGGCCATGCCCACACAGAGGTCTCATTAGCAATCTCCAGATTGACTGGCTAGACTCCACCCATACACCCTCTTTGAAAAAAATGATTTTATTGGAGGCTTATACAACTCTTATCACAATCCATACATACATCAATTGTGTAAAGCACATTTGTTCATTCGCTGCCCTCAAAACTCCCAAAACATTTGCTCTTCACATAAGCCCTTGGCATCAGCTCCTCATTTTCCCCTACACTCTTAATCCTTAAATGGACACCAGTTTCTGTAGCTACCGCAATACCCCTATCAGAGGAAAGAGTGTTGCTGATGGAAAAATCAAGTCAGGAGAGGGGCAAGGGAGCAGACCTGTAGGGGAGAACACAAGTTGTATGTCTGTTGGTAGAAAAAGTGGACCAACCTCCAAGTTGGAGTGAGAATGATTAAAAATTCATTTTAGGACCCGAGATCCTAAAATGAATTTCCTAGGGGAGGAAAGTCCTGGTAATATGCACCAAATAAGCCACTTTAGCCCAAGCTTTTGGACACATTCTGGGGACCAAGGCCAAGTGCCATAGAACACTGGGGCATTGAATTCTGGCTGGCTCTGTGGGGGTCCACAACATCCTCCAAACACCTCAACGCAGAGATCTGATGCTGAAACTGCACCAGGTGAACGAGACTCCACCTCAAACACTACTGGAATCTAAGCACCTAAGACTGAAACGTGTGGTGTTTGATGCAGCAGAAGCTGGTTATACCATGAGTAGTGAACTGTCAGTATTGCAGAAGGCAGCCAATCATTGACTTACTACACCAATGCCCTAGATGCTGTAATCACAGATAAATTGTTTTTATAAATAGCGCCAACCACAAAAGGATTGATTCTGTGCAGTGTTTGGTGGTATGCAGTTTCCTACTTTGGCTCATTCCTATTACAACCGTGTTTTATAAATTAGTACCAGGGTCTAATCAATGAAAACATTAATGGAAGATCATTTTGCTCCAGGGAGGTGATCAATAAGACTCTCTACCACAAATTAACAAGGCTGTCTCAAAAAGGAACAAAAGATAGATTAAAAAAACAAAAGACATTGATTGGGGAATGAATGTGGGGCCTGCACTGAATCCTAGCTCCAATTTAAGAGCAATTAGTTCTTACATCATGGCCCTGCTCTATGCTTCCCCTCAGGAAGGAAACACAGAAGATATGGGCGCTAGAGCAAAGTGTGGTGAAGAAAGTAGATGATGCCAGCTATCACATAAAAATAGATTCTGGAATCTGAAAGCCTTTGTCCAATAAGCTGTCATCTAAATGAGATGTCAAGTAAGTCCACATGGAAGAAGCACTCCAACTTCTGTGACCAAAGAATTTCAAATCATAGAATCCAAAGTGAAAGGAAGAAACAATATCAGAGCCCAATTGTGATATTCTAGTTTGAAGAAGGCTCTGGATGACAGTGCTACCCCAAATACAGTTGTGAGATCGACACAGGAAATAAAGCACTGGTGATTTACCTCTCTACATAATGGAGTGAGGAACTAAAGTGATTATAAAACAGAGTACTTTGGAGATCAAAAGATCAACCTGACTTGAACAGTTAAAACTTTGTCAGTGAAATGCTCATGGAACCAGTAGTGAAGAGATCAAACAACACAATACATTTGGTAAATTTTCTTCACAAGGACTTTTTAATGTGTTAAGATGCAAGAGAGTAACTTTGATGCCCAAAGTATGCCTGACCTGAGCGCTTATATTTTCAGTTGCCTCATATATGCATGAAAGTTGGGCAATAAGTAAGGGGGCAGAAGAAATGGGGCATTTGAATCATGGTGTTGGTGAAGAATATTGAAAGTACCATGAACTTTGGGTAAGAACTTCTTTCTTGGAAGAAGTACAGCCAGAATGTTTCTTAGAAGCAAGGATGAGAGTTCATCTCACATATCTTGGACAAGTTACTTTGGGAGACCAGTCCGTGGAGTAGGGTATCATGCTTGGTTAAGTAGCCGAGTAGGAAAACGAGGAAGATCAATGACCAGATGGATTGACATAGTGGCTGCCTCAATAGACTCACACATGAGGACAATTGTGAGGATGGCACAGAGCCAGGTGGTGTTTCATTTTGTTCCCCATAGAATACCGTATATACTGAGGTATAAGCCGAGTTCTTTGCAGCACACTTTTTATGCAGTTTTTGTGGTAAAATTAGGTGCCTTGGCTGATATTCATGTTGGCTTATACTCAAGTATATACGGTAGCTGTAAATCAGAATCAACTTGATGGCACCTTTCCACAGCAACAGGGTTGTGGCAGAGAAGTTTGGGAGTAGTGGGGAGCTATTCATAATGGTTACAAGTATCAATAAAATGTTCAAAAAGTAACAGTGATGATGTTAGCACAACTGCCTTAACATATTTAAACCATTGAATTGTATGTTATATGAATTATGTCAATAAAACTGTTGAAAGTTGTCATATAAATACAGTAAATGGTATCATGGGTGGGACAGAGAAAGTTAGCATATGATCAGAAATCAATAGTATGTCCTGAAGAAGTCCCGCTGCTCTGAATGCATGAGCAAAAAACAAGCTTCCAGGAATTTATGGACTGCTAATTGATAATACTAATACTAATTACTAATACTAATGTTGATGGAATATTAATCAACAATCAGATGAAGAACTGGGAGGAGTCTCAGTTGTATATCAACAAATTTTTAAGAAAACTGTCTGACTATTTCACTGCAAGAGTTATCATATTCATGCATATTCCAAAGACTATATATATTTTCAATTAGTGTCAGTAACATCTGCAAGCAATATCTTGCTGAAGATAATGCAAAAACAGTTCCAGGTGTAAACTCACAGGGAGATACCAGAATTTCCAGCTAGACTCAGAAAATGTCATGGCGCAAGGTATGTAATTGCTGATGTCAGATGGATCTTGACTTAAAACACCACAATGGAAAGAAGTTTACTTGTGATTTATTGACTGTTCAAAGACATTAAACTGTGTGGCTCATCACAAGATATTTTTAACATTGAGAAGAATGGGAATTGAAAAGTATTTTATTGTGGTCATACAGAACCTGTACATGGTCATGGAACAGAGCAAAGGAACACTATTTGGTTTAAAATCAGGAAAAGTATATGTCATGCTGGATCCATATGCCATACTCTTCAACCTCTGTGCTGACCCACTAATTTGAGAGTTGAGACTATATTCAGAAGAAGGTGGCGGCAGTGCAGAGGAAGGTTTAAAAACAACCTGTGATGTGCAGCAAAACAGGAGGACTTGAAGCACTGGCTGATGAAAACCAAATACTAAAGTCTTTAATATGCTGTGTAAGAAAACAAAAATTCTCACAACGGGAGCATAAGAGAATATCATGATTAACAGAATAAAGAAGACACAGGAAAATGACGCATGTGAATTATGGTGTGGGGAAGAATATTGAAGGTTATGGACTACCCACGCACAAGCATCTTTCTTTGAAGAAGTGCAGTCAGAATGCTTCCCAGGCATAAAGGTGACACACGTTTTTCTTATGCAATTTGGACCTGTTATCAGGATAGACTATCCCTTGAAAAAGGCATCTTGTTTAGTAGTTTCAGGAGCAAAAACGTAAGACCATCCAGGTGATGGATTGGTGCAGTGCCTGCATGAATGGGCTCATTACAATAATGGGGAGGTTGGTACAGGACCAGCCAGTGTTTTGTTGCATTGTACACAGATTCACTATGAGTAGGAAGTGACTCAAGGGCACTTAGCAACAAGTATTACATCCACGTCTTCTATAAAAAGTTTGTAATTTACTCTAATGTGCTGGCAGGTTAAAAAGGGGAAGAAGGATTAAAACATGCATTGGCCTAAATATGAATGCTTTCATTATCCGGGATATTTTCCAGACACCAATATCAATTCCATCAAGTCAATTCCAAATACCCTTTCATATCATTATAAGAAACACATATTGAATGCATTGTAACTCATTGAAAATGTATCAATCACCCATGTTCTATTCTAAGAACTCTCCCTGCATTTTAAAATACAAAGGTACTGTACACACAGTCTCTTGTGATCCAAGAAAATATCATCATTCGGAGTGGCTGAAATAATACTCAACTAAAAAGACAAACTAGGTGTAATTAGTCTGTGTGCTCATATTGGGTTTAATCAGACAATTTTTGAAACCAGTTAGAGTCATTGTCTACTTTCTAATTGTCTTTCTTCTAATGTCACTTTTCATCACATTTGTTTATACAGCATAGAGGAGTCTTCAGAGCATGATTTCAATAAAGTCCCAAACCACAAATAATCTTCTTAAGACAATACAAAGTCATGGCACAGTGGATCTGATCTCTTGTACAATCTGCATTTGCCATCATTCATCTTCTTCAGAAGAGGTGCTATTTATTAAACAATGATTATATATCACATATTATTGAATACTTTTATAATATGTAAACTAATTTAATGCTCACTGGTAGCTAATGATGTAGGTACTAGAATCATCCTTATTTCATGGATGAGAAAGTAAGCTAACTATATCCTATCTATTTAAGCAGATAATAAATGGTACGACAGGCCTCCAGCTTAGTCAGTTGGACTAGAAAACTCATGCTCTCATAATCCACTGTACTATAATTCAGCTTTTAAAGCTAGGTATAAAGTTTATTGTGCCTTGTTCTTCTGAAGTGGGGAGCTGCCCCCTTCTTTGTACATTCTTGCAGCAGTACGATGACAGGGAACTGATCGGATTTCAGGACAGTTTCTGAAGAGGGTATGAAACAAGGGTTATTACTGCTGATGTCAAATGGATCTTGGCTTAAAGCAGAGACTAACAGAAAGATGTTAACTTGTGTTTCATGTACTAAACCAATGCATTCGGCTGTGTGGATGATAACAAACCATGGATAACCTTGAGATGAATGGGAATTCCAGAACCCTTTATTGTGCTCATGCAGAATTTGTACATGGATCAAGAGACAGTTGTATAAACAGAGCAATATTATACAGTTCAAAATCAGGCAAGTTATGTATCAAGATTTTTCTTCCCAAAATACTTGTTCAATGTATATCCTGGGAAAATCATCAGAAAATCTGGATTGAATAAAGAAGAGGGCACCAAGATAATAGGAAGGCTAATTAACTTTGTATAATCTACTGCAGAAGAGCGAGACACAGTAAACCTAATACATAGCTTTGAAAGATATAGTACGGTGGGTTATTAGAACATAAGTTTTATTCTCAAACTGACTAAGCTGGACTCGTGTCTGACCATTTACTATCTGCATAAAGAGACGGGTTATGTAGCTTACTTTCTCGTCCATGAGATCAGGATGGTTCCAGTACTTCTGTCACAACCCGTGTGGTGCTGATGACACAAGCTTGCGTGCTGAAACTGCGGACCACTTGAAGCACTTGCTGATGGAGACCAAGGATCTTCACTGCGGATTAAAACTCAATGTGCTATCATTCTTAAATCTTGATAATGGAGAAAAGTTTGAAGTTGTCCAGGACTTTGTCTTACATGGATCCACAACCAATACTCATGGAAGCAGCTGTCAAGGTATCAAAAGATGCATTGCAGCATGAATGTTACATTAAGGACTAAGGTGCGCCTGACCCAAGCCAAGGCATCCTCCATTGCATCATATGCATGTGAAAGTTGTACCCTGAATTAGGAAGACCACAGAAGTGTGGATGCATTTGAGTTCTGCTGGAGAAGAATATTGAAAGTACCATGGACTGCTAAAAAGAAGAAGCAATCTGTATTGGAAGAAGTAAGGCCAGAGTGCTTCTTAGAGCAAAAATGGCAAGGCTTTGTCTTCCATACTTTGGATGTGGTTTCAGGAGACACCAGCCCCTGGAGAAGAGGACCATATTTGGTAAAGTGTAGAGGCGGCAACAGAGAGGAAGGCCCTCAATGAAATGGATTGGCACAGTGGCTGCATCAATGGGCTCGGGCAAAAGAGCATTTGTGAGGGTGGCACAGGGCCTTGCAGTATTGAGTTCTGGTGTGCAAAAGATAGCTCTGGGTCGGAGCCAACTGTATGGCACCTAACACCATAATTTATCTTTATATTGTTCACAGAATTATACTTAGTATTATGCCCAAAATAGGAATTCAACAACTGTTTTCTGAATACTAATTCCTGAGGTCAGATGTATTATGAATGAATATATATCATGTATTAAAATGTAGAATTAATATTCATGCCATTATTCATTAGTTTCTATAATTTTGGATATTTTTGTTTACTCATAAATAAAAGGATTATAATAATTTTATTAAAGATAAAATATGTTATATCAATACCATCAGATATGAATTAGATCAAGCTAAATATAATTTAAATATAATTAGTAATTCATTAGAGATTCTAGAACTCTACTCATAATTCCCCTCATGCATTGCACTTACAGTTGTGGTTGAATCATTTAATCTTATTTCAGTTGTCATCCCAGAAAAAAAGACAATAAATAATTCTTTAAAATATCCAGGAAGCAATTCACAGAGAAGTGAATCGACTACATACATCCAAAAAATTCTAGGCTTATATTTGACTTCAAAAGCCCCGCATTTCCTCTTGTGAATCTATTTTCTTGTATATTTACATATTTTTAATATTTATATAGATTAATGTTTTCTGAGTCCCAAAGGTACTTTAAAAAACTGATACAAGGAATTAGGTAAAATGAAAATATCAGCTTTAAACAACTTGTAGATCTTTACTTTAAAACAACCATTCTGATTCATACTTCAGACTTACATAGGCTTATTCTTAAATATTACAATATAATATAAAATGTTTATTTTATCCTATAATTTAGTATTAAAATTTGTTTTCATAGGATTTTTCTGCCAAGAGCTTGCATAATATTAACTATATATAGGTCTTTTTCCAAATTATAGCAACAGCAGAATAATTACAAAGTTGCTGTTGTTAATAGGGGTGATCCCATGTGAGCAGAGAACGTCAGAGGGCTTACAAAGCTCTGTAAGCTGTTAAAGTCGATGGCTTTGAACTGCTAACTTTTTGGCAGTTGTCAGGCTTTAACTCTTTGTGTTATCCAAGGGACTTTTGAAGTTCCTTTATGATTTTATGGTATTTTTCTTGTTTCTTCCAACTTTACTTTTGTATCCTCTATTTACCCTGTCTCAGATTTAATGTCATGGATTTATCAATATCAGATTACAAAAAATTTAACCCTGTTAATTCTTACCCCGTGAAGTCAAACAACTAGCCATTTTTCCCAGTCACATTTCTCACTTTTCTTTGTACCTTTCCAGTTGTAATATCTATCGTGGGAAAGAAAAACAAGATAAACAGTGCAGGCAGGGAATCTATGAATCTTGAAAATGTAATAGGCATGATGTAGGGAATGGTAGCTGAGGAAGATTAAATTCTGACCATGAAGTTCTGGAAAATGTTGAGCTTGGGTGAGTAGACAATTGATTATACCATTAATAAGAATTCTGAATTCTTGATAGAAACATATATAGTGGAAAAGATTGTGGTTCTATCAAATCTGAGTTGCTGGCAAGGCAATAAGACAGGACTGTTTTACAGAGTTGGGAATTTATGACTCTAGAATCTTGAGAATGACATTATGGTTGGAAATACAGATAAATGTATCATTCAGATAGATGAAAATTGCTGTTATAGAAATAGATTAAATTCTAAAGAAAAAGAATAAAAATTTAAAAGTCAAAGTCAAATTTGAGCAATACTGACATTTTAGTATTGGTATGAAAATGTTAGAAAATAAATTGCCAAAGACAGAAAGAAAATTAGGACTATCCATTACCATAACAGTAAATAAAATCATCCATATGAGGTAGAAGCTCGAAAAAACTAAGCTACATGAAACAGGGAGTGAACATGGAGCTCCTGAGGGAGTGCAAAGGATAGACTCAGGGGCTAGAACATGCCACCCCATCGGACTTGACTGGAGGACATGCCTGGAGGTCAAAAATCAGACCTTGTTCTATTTATACGTTTTTCTTTCTTTTAAAATTTTTTCTTTTTTAAATTTATTTATTCTTTTATAGGTCATTGGTTTTCTTTTTTGTTGTCATCATTGTGTTCCCTTTTGTCACTTTGTCTTGTTATGCTGTGTTTTTAGGGTGCATATTATTATCTCTGAGATAGGCTGTCTAGAGGAGAAAGCAACAGGACCAATGATTCCGGGGGAACATGGGAGAGTGGGAGGTAGTGTAAGGAGGTAGTGTTGACCAACCCAGGGACAAGAAAGCAACAAGTGATCCAGAATTAGTGGCAAGGAATAAGTGTGAGAGGCCTGGTAAGGACAATGTAACTGAGAGAAATTACTGAAACCCAAATGAAAGCTGAGCATAATAGTAGGAAAAAAGGAAAGTAAAAGGAAATAGAGGAAAGAACTAGGAGACAAATGGTATTTATAGCGGTATAAATACAGGCATGTACATATGTATGTGTGTGTGTGTATATATATATATATAAAATGGTGGAGGAATAGATCTACCCACATATTTTTTATAAGTTCAGTAAAAAAGGCAGCAGATGGACATTGATCTCCACTCAAGTACTTACTCAATGCAAGGACACTTTGTTCTATTAAATTGATATTCCATGATACACATCTTCCTGACATGATCGCTGAAGACAAATGCGTGCATAAACAAATGTGGTGAAGTAGGTTGATGGTGCCTAGCTATCAAAAGATATAGCATCTGAGGTCTTAAAGGCTTGAAGATAAGTGGCCATCTAGCTCAGAAGCAACAAAGTCTACATGGAAGAAGTACAGCAGCCTGTGAGACCACGGATGTCGAAGGGATCATGTATCAAGAATCAAAGAACAAAATATAACATTGTAAATGAGGGTGAGTGCAGGGTGGAGACTCAAAACCCCATTAGTAGGCAACTGGACACCCCCTGACTGAAGGGTCATGGGGAGGAGATGAGCCAGTAAGGGTGCAGGGTAGCAACGAAGAAACACAACTTTCCTCTACTTCTTAAATGCTTCCTCCCCACACTATCATGATCACAATTCTACAAATCTGGCTAAACCAGAAGATATACATTGGTATAGATAAGAACTGGAAACACAGGGAATCCAGGACAGATGATCCCTTCAGGACCAGAGGTGAGAGTGGCGATACCAGGAGGGAGGGAGGAAGGTGGGGTAGAAAGGGGAACAGATTACAAGGATCTATATATCACCTCCTCCCTGGGGGATGGACAACAGAAAAGTGGGTTAAGGGAGACATCAGACAGTGTAAGATATGACAAATAATAATAATTTATAAATTATCAAGGGTTCATGAGGGATGGAGGAGGGATCGGGGAAAATGAGGAGCTGATATTAAGGGCTCAAGTAGAAAGCAAATATTTTGAGATTGATGATGGTTACAAGTGTACAAATGTACTTGACACAATGGATGGATGGATAAATTGTGATAAGAATTGTACAAACTCCCAATAAAATGATTTTGAAAAAAATTAAGCTTCATGACCCTATAAGTAGAGGGAATTAAAGCCATTTATGGGAGTAATACTTACCAAATTGTATATTTTCTTTAACTATTATTTTAAGTCTTGCTAATATTAAGAAAAGATATGATGCTAAGGTTTCTTGAGAGAAACCTTAGAAAAGCAATGTTTTGTAAATTCAAATTTTAATAAGTAGTATCCACCTCCTCGATTATAAAGGATCTATGTTTTATAGGATGCTTATTATGATGATAGAGTCCTTTCCCAAGGATTGCTTCTTCCAGAATCTTACATCAGAGGTTTACATTAGTACCATATCTCCCCCACTGCCACGAGGCACACCGATGGTAGGAATACCCTGTTGCTGCTGTCCTCCTTCTAGTTGACTCCCATTCCCAAAGCCCATGTTGAATGGAATGAAATCCTGCTCAGCCCGTGCTGCCGTGAAGTGATGTCGTGCTTGAGCCCATCACTTCAGCTCCTGTCTTCATTCATCTCATTGAGGATTTTCATCTTTGCTTTTGGCTGACCTGAACCTAGGCAAGCATGATGTCCTTCTCTATAGACTGGTCTCTTCTAATAATATTTCCAAAGTCAGTGAGTAATTGTTTATGGTTCTGAGTTTTCTTCCACATTTTCCTTCCACCCTATGCAGGGCATTTTGTGTGTTCCCTTTCAGGGTGGTAAGTAGTAGCCGGTAGGCTCATGGAGATTTTCTGTCATCAAGGCTGTTGGCGCTGATGTCTGTGTGGTCTATTATTCCTTTGGATTTTTCCCATCTCTTTGATTTTCTTCAAGCTTGTGAATGGGGATAGACCAAAAGTTGTACCTTAAGATGCCTTACAATCATTTTAAAAAGACCCCAGGCTATTCACCAAAGTAGGATGTGGACATGACTGTCACAGACTGTATTATCCCAACCACAATTAACCTGGATATTCCTTAGCCATCAGGCTGTTACTCAAGCCCTGCAGTTATCTGATTATAGCTGAATAGTTCCTTCATTTTGCCTCCTATTTGCTCTACTACATACATGGATATATTTATAAAATATAAAAGTGCTTATGTAGAAGCTTTGTTTGCCTAACCTATGAATGACCTTGGGTGTAGTCACTTTCACCTACTCATACCTACTCATCTTTATGTCTACGTATCCATTTGTAAGTTAATATTTGCCATTATGTGTAATGCAGGATTGTGTATAATAATATTAGTATTTGTGTTACCAGTGGGTCTCCAGAGCATCAAAACTAGTGATGCATATGCACACACAAATATGTGTACATATGCAATATATATAATTTTATAATATAATTCATATGTTATATGTGTATTTAAATTGAGAGGGAGGGGGGGAAAGGAGGATACGGGAAAATGAGGGTATGGGAAAATGAGGGTATGGGAGGGGGTAAAGGGAGGGTACGGGAAAAGATAAGAAAGAAAATTGGCTCACACAGTGTGTAAGCCAGCAAGTCTAGTCCAGTTATAAGTCCTTGGGTCAGACATTCTGCTGGAGGTATCTTTTGAATAAAGTAGCTTTGAAGGCTGGCAAATACAAGATCAGCAGGAATACAACTGCATTGTGCCTGCAGAGGCAGAAGAATAGCAAGTGAGCAGAAGTATATAAATGAGAGGAGAGGAAGAGGAAGAAGAGAAAGAAAAAGGGCTCAGCCAATTGCAGAAGTAAAGAAAGCTCTCCAGTACCAGGTACTTGGGTCAAATGCGATGCTGGAGGCTTCCACTGAGTCATGTCACTTCAAGGGCTGATGAACATAAAATCGACAGGAACACTACAGGCTTGTAGATGCAGCGGCAGATGAATACAAGGTAAGCATATCAGGCTTTTGACTGATGAAGCAAATGAATTCAAAGTCAACAGGCCAGATGGAAGGCCACTGAAGGATCCTGGGATTAGCAGGTAACAAGGCAGATTGTTGGCTCAAATTCAAAGAACCAAAGGACTAGGATGCAGGTCCAAAATCAAAACCTTGTAAAAGACAAACAAACTTTTCCAAAGTATTTTCATACAGAATGTAAACTATGCCTCCAAGGGAACTTCCTTTCAATTCCATCAGGGTCATAATTTGAAAGCAAGGGGTTTGCATTCCACTCGAATTTGTTTACAATTGATTGCTGCTAACAGCAGGTCCCATTGTAGAGTTGTTTACTTTGCGTTAGACCAGGTCTGGTGGGGTTGGTTACTGCAAAACCACTAAGAATTCTGACCAAACCAAGTTGAAAAAAACTGAACTCTCCCAGTCTATGCCTTGTCTATTCTTTACCTAGGCACACCTTCTTAAACCACAAATAATCTCTAACTAAAGATAATAATATTTGCTCTGGTTATAAGTAAAATTGCACCGATTCTGTTCATTTATAAAACTCTATAAATGAAACAAAAAGCAAAATATTTGATGCATACATACAATAAGAAAATACTCGTGACAATTTCAGTGATCTACCACCCATTCCTTATTCCCTTTGCTCTCAGCAAATAACACAGCTGGCTGACCCAAACCTTCCTGAAAGTTCTGGGTTGCTGTAGTCTGCTGCTGACTGATTACAGGGTACAGTAGCACTAAAACCCTTGCCTCCATTATCCAATTTCCATCTGGTAATAAGTATCAATCAAATCACTCAATACAGTAACTCCTTTCTTTCCTTATTGATCCAAAGTCATGAAGAGCCAATGTGGACAGGAGGGATTCTTAATTGCCAGTTCAATGTAATCAGTGCTGTGTCTCTATGTGGAGGCATTCTTCTCTTTGGAATTTCGACCTCTAAACCTGAGGAGCAGAGTCCTCTGGTGTTTGTATGCTGGTTGGGAGCATATGTAACCTCAAGGAGAACATTGTCCCAAACCGAACATAACCATGTCATTAGGAAGCCATTGCGTTATTCTTTCAAGGCAGCTTCTTCAGGATGATGCAGAAGATGCTAGTACCAGTACATTCTATGAGCACGAGTCCTTTGCTGTATTTCATTTGCCGTTAAATGAGAGCTTTGTTGTGAGGTAATGCTTTGAAAGATACCATGATAAGGCGTCCTGTAAGTCCAAGAACAGTGGTTTGGGCAGAGGCATTGAATGCACCTCTCAAGGATTATCATCTATATGTGTTTTACTCAATTTTCAGGTCTCTGTTGTAAAGGGAATAGTTAGTATGTTACCAGGAGGCCATCTTTTCTCTGCCCTCAAAATATATAGATTTTTGGGAAAAAATTCCAAGGCAAATTTTAAAGATTTTTTTAACTTATGGCTGTATCACTAAGAATCATTTTTAAATGGTTAATTATAAAAGAAAAAATATATTCTGATTGAAACCTTTCATTCATGTAAATTACCATTAAGTGAGTGGGGGTGGAAATTCAAAAACAAATTGACTTAAATTTAGTTCATCAAAAACAGATATAAATAGCCATACACCCACACACAAAAACATAAAGCAAAGTAAGAAAATGTACAATGAACATGTATAGGCATTTTTCAATACAGAATAAATATATAAATGACTATTTCACACTAAGAAATGTGCTGAAATTCTCAAATCATAAGGGAAATAGTAAGTAAAACAATAAATGGCACACTGCCACCATCACTACCCATTCATTCACTGCCATGGAGTCGATGTTAACCCATAGCAACTCTATGGGACAGGGTAGAACTGTCCCCTTGAGTTTCTCATACTAACTGTCTACAGGAGTAGAAATCCCAGTCTTTCTACTGTGGCTAGTGGTTTTAGACTGCCAACCTTGCGAATCACAGTCCAAAATGTATCCACTATGTCACTAGTTCAAATGAGATGTAGAAATACAAACAAATGATACCATCAGGTATCAGCAAACGTATGGAGCAATTGGGATGTTCATGAACAGTTGGTGAGATATAAATTCACACAATAACTTGCAAAATTATGTGTCAGTGCCTACTAAAAATTATATATACTTAACTTATATCAAAAAAAGTTTAAGAAAAATATGTACACAGTGTTCATAAAAGCACTCTCTTCGTGGGGCTTCAAAAAGTTTGGATAAAAATTCCATTACTTTTTCCATTCATTTTTTCTTGTATATAATAGTGCAAAATTTGAAATGAACTGTTGGTTCACAATATAATGGAGAGAAGAATTATAGTATATTTAAGTAATCAAGTATTATATAAAATAAAGCTGAAAGACTGAATACTTAGAAGTTACTCATAGTGGATACCTAATGGAAGAGTGTGTTAATCTGGGTAGACTAGAGAAACAACTTCATGGACACTCTCATATGTATAGGAAAGAGCTTTATATATAAGAACAGTTGAATATTGAGAAAACATCCCAAGTCAGTCCAGATCAAGTCCATATGTTCAATATTAGCCCATATGTCCAATACCAATCTATAAAGTCCTCTTCAGACTCACGAAACACATGCAATGATGCCAAATGTAGGAAGATCACAGGCCAATGGATACAAAGTCTTGTGGATCCAGTGGTGGTAGAAGCACCTCAGTGCTGGCAGGGGTCTCCACGTGGCTTTTCCAGTTCCCAGGGCACGGGATATATCAGCGTAGTCCCATGTGTCTTGTCAGTAGAGCATCTCTCAGGGAGTGAGCAGACAGAGGTTGTCTTCCTGCCTTCAAGGAGGAAATAAGGAGTTCCTGAAATTCTCAGGAGAAGGCCATGCCCACACAGAGGCCTCATTGGCTATGACTTGATTAAGAGACACTCTTAATCCTCTCAAGTCCCACATTGACACCAGATTATGTAACTACCACAAGGACTGTCTGGGTTATGTAATAATCTTTATCTTATTTATTGATTATATCATTGCCTGGCTTTTGCATTTACGCTAAAATATTAATATCCCTATCATCTTGTAATTGAGTACACTTCTAGCAGTAAAGTCATCGAGGTGTGGGATAAGAGTAACATTGCTGTAATGGTGGGGATTATTTCTCAATTTGGCTGGCTATGATTCTCGTTAATTCAGCAGGTATGTGATGATGGAATGGGCAGTTAGATACTGGATGTAGTCATCATCCATTTTGTGACATACACTTTTTTGTGTAACAAGCAGGTCACAACATAACAATGTTGATAAACTGGAAATGGTGAAGAGGGGTTTGAAAATACTTTAAATGGTTTGCTTCTTTATCTTGATGCTAACATGACATGGGCATATGGAAGTTAGTGCAGTGTGGACCCACCAATTGAAAGATGGTAATCTGCATAACAGAGATTTACTATCTCGGAAACCTTAGAGGCAATTCTGAAATGTCCTGTAGGGTCTCTAATAGTTGGAACCAAATTAGCAACAATAGATTTACTTAGTTTGGACTGACAAGTGTGTGCATACTTTTAAGTTAATTGAATTGAACACTAATGATTTATACATGTTTGTTACACAGTAAAAGCACCCAAAGGACAGTTCATCTCATCCTAGGTTGAGATCAAGAACTTAGATAAATAAGATGATTTCTTCATAGAAGGAGAAAGCTCCCAGCACATATAATCTATAAGTGTCCAGTTTTTCATAGTACTATAGTTCCCTAAGGCCATATTACTCAATGACTATTTATTAATTTCCAATTGCTTTTATTGATATTACTTTCCTAAGACTCCTTTAATTGGTCTTAATAATGTCTTTCTTTCTCTCGTTATTAGACTTGTAAACAAAATAATTAGTTACTAGGTTTTTCATTTCACAAAGATTTATGTGATGAACAAAAAACAAAACTATATAGTCCTTGGAAAAATATGATTCCCATAGAGATACCATGTGCGTTTCTCAATGTAACATCAACATCTCGGTGGTGGCTTACACTTTTCAAAGCAACGTTTTAAAAGCACAGAAGGGAACATGAATTAAGTACAAGTAGTAGGAATAGCTGACAGGGTTGGCATTTAAGAATTCTTTCAAGCTGGCATACTCGGTCAGTTCAGTTAGGACCGCAGGGCTAAGGTGGATAGTTTAAATTGCAGGGTATTCCTTAGAATTTAAGTGCAGTGCATTCTATGAAAAAGATGATGTGATGCTCAATCGGTGGATTAATGTGCTGTGATGGCTGCTATGCTTGCAGTCTGGTGAAAGAATCACTGTAACTATTTATTATTTATGGATTGCATAGTGGGCCAGCAGAGAGAGGGAAAGAGAGAACTTGCAAACTAAAATCAATACAAATAATAATAGATTCTTATTAGAGAAATCCCTTTGGATTCAGTAGCTCTGTTTTCTCTTTCTTCAAGCCTACTTTTTCTCTCTCACATCTTCCATTTCTCTCTTTGTTTTAAAACAATACTCTGTATGAAATAGTGTTTCAGTTCATTGTATTTTCTGTAAATAATCATTACTAATTTTAGTGACCTGCATTTTTTAATGCTTTACATTAAAAAATAATAACAGACATGATATTCTTTGATTAATTCTCTTGCACCATTATTTACAGAAAATAGATTTTGAAAAGTAGCGACATTTCAGGCTAGAGGAAAGTGAGCTTCATCAATAATCAAATAGGTAAGGTTGATATTTATTTTCCCAATGTCCTCATGAGATATGTTATCCTCTTTCTATTAATATTATTAGAGGTTAGTTTACATAAAATAAGAATATAACTATAAAGATGGTCACATTGAGTATATGTGTATTAAGTATGGATGTATTAAGTGTATGTGTATTAGGTGTATGTGTATTAGGTGTATGTGTATTAGGTGTGTGTGTATTACGTGTATGTGTATTAAGTGTATGTGTATTACGTGTATGTGTATTACATGTATGTGTACAGGCAAAAGCATGTGGTGCTAGGGTGCCATCCAGGAGGCTCTGACTCATAGCAATCCCGTATCCAACACGGCTTGGGTCAGGGGCACCGTGGTCTTCAAAGTAAAATCCTTGATTTTCAAAACTTTAGGGAGGTCTTGTGTAGCAAATTACCCAATGTGATGCATTCTTTGATATCTCAGCTGCTGCTTCTATGCGCATTGACTCTGGATCGAAGCAACATGAAATCAATCTAGTCTCCATATATTATGATGCTGTCTACTGGCCCAGTTGTGAGGATTTTTCTTTTATTGAGTTGTAATCCACACTGAAGGTCGCAATCCGTGATCTTCATCAGCAAGTGCTTATAGTTCTCTGCACTTTGAGTAAGCAAGGTTGTTATAAGTCTTCCTTCAATCTTGATACTACTCTCTTCTGCATATAATCCGACTTTTCAGATTACTTACTCAGCATGACTGTATATTTTGTGCTGTTGGGTAAATATTGGTCTGCTAACCAGAAGGTGAGAAGTTCAAAACCACCAGTAGTTTGGCAGGAGAAGTACAAGGTTGTCTGCTGCCTTAAGATATTGAAATTTAGGAAACCCTATGCAGGGTCACTATGAATTGGAAACAGTTCAATGGCAGTGGGAAGGAGACTTAGACAATTGCATTATTGATAAAACAGTTTTGCAGCTATCCACTAATCATCAAGACATGCCTTAGAATAAACACATGGTTGTATGAACTAGAACTGCAATAACAGTAATTTTCGATTTACATATGAATTGTGTTCAATGTTTCTGTAGTCTGGCAGCGGTGGGATGTTTCTGATTAAAGTCCAAATGGATCTCTGATTCTTCATGATATTAAAATGCCTGTAGCATCAGCTCAATGAAGGTATATCATAAAGTATGAATAGTACTTCAATACTGAACTATCACTAATGAAGCAGTTTTTATATAATAAAATATATAAATTATATGAATAGAATCAACAAACACCAGAGTGTTCATTTGAATCATTTTATATAAAGTTCTAATTGTGCTAAAATCCTCTCATGTTCACCAAGGTTGAGAAAAATTTACAAATGGCATTCACAAAGCAACAACAAAATCTAAAAACCTCCAAGATATATTTTGGTAAAATAGTAATGAAGTTTTATTAAAATTACAAAGCCTGTTTCATCAACAAAAGGAAATTAAATGTATAAAATATATTATTATCCTAAATTCCACTTGCTTATATCCATTTGTTCCTAGATATTTAACTTGAATCTTTCTATGTTTATATATTTTTAATTTAATAATTTTTATCATATACCTCCATTCTTGATTTAATATATTTATTGTTTTGTTTCTTTCAAACAGGGAATCTGATTTAATATAACGATAATGGATGATGATGATTGAGTCAAGCTATCAATGGTCTTAATGACCATATAAATATTTTGGTTTAAATTTTGAAGAAGTAGAATTTAGAAACCATAAAAGTCCCAAGTATGGGATTTTTTTATTAATATTGTTAGATATTCTGAAAACTTAAGCTTGGGTCAGAAATAAAGAACTTGTAACTCTGAATAATAAAAGCTTTGTAGGAAACAGTAATCTTTTAGATTTCTTTACTAGGATCTTAGTAAATATATTTCTTTCATCTATTTATAGATGTATCACCTATACTGTCATTGATCAATAAAATACTTGTTTCATCAATAAAGTAAAATACTCTTAAAATTCATACTAGCAGCCTGATAGCACAGAGTTGTACTATTCGTTTGGGTTGCTGAGACAAAGAAACCTTTACTCGAGCAGAAAGCCTCGTCTTTCTCGTGTGGACCAGCGAGTGGGCTCACACTGCTCACCTGTGGTTACCAGCTCAGTGCATAGCCCACTGAACAACTACAGCCCTTTACAGGCTCACCACAGGGTTGCTGTAAGTCAGAATGACTCTATAGCAGGGAGCTTGTTTGTTTGTTTGTTTTGCTTTGTTTGATTTTGTTCAATATATAGAAATTCAATGATGTATAAGGGACTGCAAAATATTATGGGAAAATAGAATGAAAAGATAATGTAATTTTTTTCTTTCTTTTTTTTGTTTGTTTGCTTTTTATTGTGATTTAGAGGAAGGTTTCCAGAGCAGATCATCATCAGGCTTTCATTCAGCAATTTATATTCATTTTGTTTCAAATCATCTATTTTAATCCCTCCAAAATTTTAAGGACTTAGACACATCTATCGATAGACTGTTTATTAGCCCATCTACTATCACAGTGGACATTTGCAGTAATCTCCAACATTTTATTGTTATGAATTGTACTAATTTGACAATATTGGACCTGTGCTTATGAAATCATTTTTCATTACCTGATTAAAATAAATGTCCATCAAGGAAGCCTCACTTTAAGGACACTACCAAATTATTCTTCAAAAAGATTCCAGCAACATACTAAGGATAATGAAATTTTTCCATGAATTTTTGAAAAATATGTATAACTAAGGAACACTGTTGGTTAAGTGGTTAAGCACTTAGCTGCTAACTAAAAATTTATTATTTCTAGCTCAAAAGCTGTTTCACAGAGAGAGATGTGGCATTTGCTTCTATCAAGATTAAAAGAACGAACAAACAAAAATATTGCCCTGGAATTAATCTTGATACATAAAAACCACAGAGTTCCTGGTGGGTTGGCACAACTGACCGTAGCTTAGCTATCAGGAGAGTGCTTGTAGGACCAAATCTATAATGTCATGTGAGGTCACTGTGAATTTGAATCAGCTCACTGTTAAAAGATGTATTAGGTTTTGCTTATTCAGATATATAATTATGCATGTGAAAACACACACATACAACAATGAGTCCAAAATATTGTTGAAGCCGACAACTTCTCTCAGTAATAAAAAAAATCAATCAAACACAGTTACTCCCCAGGAGATATATATTTTCACTCAGCTAAATTCAGAGCAGAAAGGTCAGCTCAGAAGGAGACTGCTTTCTGTGTTCCAAGGGGGTAATCTTGATATATTTTTTCAAAAAACACAGTTCAATCACGATAGCTTATTGAGAAAGAAATTAGGAAGAATTTAAAAATGCACTGGTGAGGAAAAGGTCATGAGAGTTGCAACAAGAAAAATCTTTTTTTTTTCCATCGTGCCACTGTATCTGCTCACGCTTTCAGGGGAGCGAAGGCTGTTTGATGAAAATTTCACCTGGAAACCTTACCCCCTCCACACTATAGCTCTTCTCTTGCCCCATATATGTAGGTGGTGTCTGCGTGCGCGCGTCTGTGTGTGTGCATATGTGTGTGTGTGTGTGTGTGTGTGTATCTTGTTGTTAGGTGCCATCAAGTAGCTTCTGACTCAAAATGACCTTGTGCAGGATAGAATGAAGCACAGCCCAATCCTGTAATCTCCTCACAATTTTTTTACATTTGAATTCACTGTTAACCACTGTATCAGGGACCTTGAAAATCTTCCTCTTTTTCACTCCCCTTCTACTTTATCAAGCAGGATGTCCTCCAGGAATTAGTCTCTCCTGGTAACATGCCCAAAGTACATGAGATGAAATCTCACTGGCCTCCCTTCTAAGGAGCTTTCTGGCTGTTCTTCCAACTCAGATTTATTTATTCTTTTGGAGTACATAGAACTTTCAATATTAGTTGCCAGCATTCTAACTCAAATGGATCGATTTTTTCCCATAGTCCGTATTCAATGTCCAACATCATATGCATTGGAGACCATTGGAAAAAATATGTAATAATTTCTTTTGTAAGGCATAATAGTGGACATTTATAGAGGCTTAAATACAGGCATGTGTGTATATATACATATAAAATGAGAGGGGAATAGAACTATGTACTCAAATCTCTATGTTAAAAATTAAAGTTGCAGATAGACATTGGGCCTTGACTTAAGTACTCCCTTAACACAAGAACACTTTGTTCTAACAATCCAGCATTCTGTGATGTTCACCTTTCCTGACATGATTGCTGAAGACAAAATGGGTGCAGAAGCAAATGTAGTGAAGAAAGCTGATGGTGCCCAGCTATCAAAAGTTATAGCGTCTGGGGTCTTAAAGGCCATCTAGCTCAGGAGCAACAAAGCCCACATGGAAGAAGCACACCAGCCTGTGTAACAAAAGTGGTCAAAGGAATCAGGTATCAAGTATCAAAGAATAAAATATCATATCATTATAAATGAGGGTGAGTGCAGAATGGAGACTCAAAACCCATTGGTAGGCAACTGGACACCCCCTTACTGAAGTGTTGTGGGGAGGAGATGAACCAGTCAAATTGCAAGGTAGCAACAATTAAACATAGTACTTTCCTCTAGTTCCTAAATGCTTCCTCCCGGCCACTATCATCATCCCAATTCTACCTTACAAATTTGGCTAGACCAGAGGATGTACATTGGTACAGATATTAAGTGAAAACACAGGGAATCCAGGAAAGATGACTAATTGTGCAATTTCTTGAATACAAAAGTACAATTTCCCAAAACGTACTTTTCCTTCCTGGATTTATTGACATCATCTGCTTATTGTCTCCCCCACCCTTCAATACCTCCCTTTTCCCATACTCTTGTTATATGTTCTTTACCTGTAAGCTCAATGTTCCTGGATTTCATTTTCCAAAAATTAATGAAACAAACAACACAGCTTTGAGAGGTTGAGTCCTAATGCCGACACACCTCTGAGATGCACTTTAATGTAAACAGGCATAAGCAGACTATAACAGGATATCCCTCACAGGGTTGCTGGAATAATGTATGTCTTCATACAGCACACTGGGCATCCCTGTATCAAGACCTTGTTTGTTCACCAGCCAACAGTACACTGTTCTTGTTATAGCTATTTTCTTCTGCATGAGACGCTGTGTGTTTTCTAGTGTAAGTCCTCAGGTTACACTTGTGTCTGGGTACAGTCCAGTTCCCCCAGTGGAGTTCCCATTCCATGCAACCTCTGGAGCATGACCTGTACCCCAAAGGACAGGACTCAGTGCCTCAGTGTTCTGCAGCACCAGGCCTGTATTCCTGACTTCCCCAGGTCAGCTCTGCCCTCCTGCTGAACAACACTAAAGACTTCCCTTACCTAATGATTACAAGAGCATCCTCAGTCTCTCCTCCCCCGACTTGGCATTCAGCCCTCCCTTCCCACCCTCCAACAGATAAGAACCTATGTTTGCCCAAACTTGACCAGTCCCTCTTCCCTCTCCAGAGATCCGACTCCATCAGTAAGCCTCAGCCCTCTGCCAGGGCCGGCTTCCTCTCTGGGGGACCTCACCCTGGTTCTGCATGGCTACCACACAGCCGACACAACCCTCTCCCTCTCCCCCGCCATTTGATCCACACTATACTTAGCTGGAATGGATGATGTGTGGTTTACTGCACTGGTCCAGCTCTTTACCGCGCTGTCTGGTCCCCAATCATAAGACTGGATGCCCTACCAACACGAGTTTATGCTTGTTCCTATTGCAGTGGATTTATACATTATTCGTCCTTTTGTACTTAACAAGCTTCACTCAGCATAATGTCTTACAGATCTCTCCATGTGTTGAGGTGTTTCATCACTGTATAAAAATTCTTTTTGAAGCTCTTTCATATATACACATGTATGTGTGTATATTTTAATATGCTAAATGCTCAGGAGAATGGCATTATCAACAAAATAGCTAATACATATTTTATACTACATGATCAATATTATTATTTTTATATTTAGTCAAAGATAATTAGATTGACAGAAATGCATACTGTCTGTTATCTGAATTAATAATGTTGGTCTACAATTGCTTTGACCTAATACAGATTTACAAACCAATATATTTTCAAGTTCTCCATGATTCTCCATGTAAATATCACACACTTTAAGCTTACTTTCACTACACTTTTAATTTCATTATAAACATGCTCTATTTTATGATCCTATTGATAGTAGAACATGCTCTATTATTTGATCATATTGATCCTAGTTACCAACACTCTTTGTAATCTTTGTAATCTTTCTTATAATATAGAAATTTATTATTCTGACACATTTCCAAATTATTGATTATTGCGCATCTGTATGCTCATAAAAATAACAAAATTTTGATTTTCTAGAATTTTACACGATATACTTGGATATTAGGACAAGAATACATAATAAATTTGTATGTGTGCTTTAAAGGGAAGTTGTGGAAGACTACATAATAATCTGTAAACATTTCAAATCAAACAACACCTAATTAGTAAGCTGATAACAATTATCATGGAGCATATTTGGAGCCTGGTGGTGTCGTGGTTATGCACTGGACTTCCAACTACAGGTCGGCAGTTTTGAAAGCACCAGCTGCTCTGCGGAGGAAGACAGGCTGTCTTTCTTGAAAACTGGCTCTAGCGATTCTATCTTTTCCCCTGGGGTTCCTAGGAGGCAGCTTGACTCCATGGCAGTGAGTTCATTTTGGGTTTTTATGTCATTTTAATTTTCCCATTTGACATTTTATAACGCTATGTCTTCTGCATATATTTTGTATTCCATCCATTTCTACACTTCATTCCCCTAACATGGCTTTGCTCCATGTTCTACATTTCAGCTAATTGATAGACAGTTCAAACCCTACTTATTTAGGTCAATTAAGGGAAAGAGGAAGGAAGACAGCTCATATAATAAAATACTCTAAGTCACGGATTTTGTGAAATAATTTCGTTTTATTTCTTAATGACTTTCAAAAATTCAAAATAGATATTTTATGCTAAATATAGTTAGCACTTTTAAAGGAGCAGTTTGTTATATGAAAACATGCAATTGACAAAGTTCACTTATATTTATGATAGATTAATGCTGCCTGTGTATAAGTTAGTACATATATACAAGTCACATAGTGTATATCTTTTAATTAAAAAATACATTCAATATCCATAAAATGAACATTTCATTACTTTGATGTAAATTTAGAATGATGTACTTTCTAATTGTTACACAATTCATTCAAAATTAATTCCAGCCAATATTTATATTATTATCAAAAATTTAAAAGGGAGAATTAATTATTGAAGTCTTTTTAAAGTTATTTTCTGACATGTTACCAGATATTCCAAATAATTGAAACAAATGTTACATTGTTTGTTTAAAAGTAGATGTCACTTTCTTGCATGATACTTAGAAGGTATTATTTATCTAAATCCTATTTTGATTATTGATTGCTTAGTTTTGAAACATTGAACCTATTGAATCATTGAACAATTTTGATCCAAACAAGAGCAAAATGTTAAAAATAGAGATCACTAAAAAGCATTAAATGAAAAGTTGTTAGTCATCGCTATCGGGTTCATTCCAATGCACAGCAAATCCATCGGACAGGGTAGAACTGTCCTTGTGGGTTTCCAAGCCTGCAACTTTTTATGGGAGTCGATGGCCCAGTTTCCTTCCACAGAGTGGCTGTTGGTGTTGAACTGATGACCTTAAGATTACAGTCCAACATTTAACCACTCTTCTCCCAGGGCTCCCAGCACTGTTGTTAGGCGCCATCAAGTCAGTCCAGTTCTAGGGATGCGTTATACAACAGAAAATTGTGCTCCCTGGTCCTGCACCATCTTCACTAAAGACAGTCTCAACAGATAATATGTCCAAAGTACGTGAGACCTACTCATGCCATTCACTTCTAAGGAGCATTCTTTCTGTCCTTCTTCTAAGACACATTAGTTTGTTCTTCTAGAAGTCCATGATACTTTCAATATTTTTCCCAGAACCATGTGTTAAATGAATCACCTTTTAATCAATCTTCCTTATTCAATGACCAAATTTTATCTGCATATGAGCTAACTGGAAATAGCATGACTTGGGTCAAGTGTATCTTAGTCCTCAAAACGCCATCTCTGCTCTTCTACACTTTAACAAGCTCTCATGCAGTAAATCTGCCCACTGCAATAAGTCCATTAAGTTCTCGATTAATGTTTCCATGAACATTGATTGTGGATCAAAGGGAGCCCTCGATAACGTTGATCTTTCTCTATTTAGCATGATGTTCTCTATTGGCATTAGTAAGGAGTTTTGATTTCTCTACAGTGAGTTGCCTTCTATACTGAAATCCTTGCTCTGATCTTCACCAGCCAGTGCTTCAAGTCCGCCTCATATTTAGCAAGTAAGGTGTGTCATGTGACTGTCACAAGTTGTTGACCAGCCTTTCCACAGTCCGAATGCCATGTTCATCCTCAGATAGTGCAATGTACCAGGTTATTTGCTCACATACAGAGGGAATAACTATGTTGAAAGCAGGCGCACTTTTCTTGAATCTGAAACAAGCAGTGTTCTCTTGATTGACATGCTGGTTTTGCAGGAGTGCGGTGAAGTTTCCTGGAATTCCCATTCTTCTTCGTATTATCCTTAGTTTTTAATTTCTCACACAAAAATGCCTTTGCATAATCAATGAACCACAAGTAAATATCATCAGAATAACATGAAATGAAGACACAGAATCTCTGTACTAAAAAGAACTGGTACACATCTTATCATTCCAGTGGGTAATGTATGACTGAGAAATTATAGTACTGCAGTCATATACTTGGTTCCAGATCACAGCCATAAAATAATCACCACAGGAGCACAAGCAGCTGCTAAAAGCAGCACCCATAGACCAGGTATTTACAATGCTGCCCCAAATCTTCCATTTGTAAAAAAAAAAAGTGCAGTAAAAAGAGATGTGTCTGTCTTATTGTATTTTATTCGCACTTCTTGATTGTCTTCATCTGATGAACAATACAATTAAACATGAATCAGTCGTTGAAGTTAATTCCAAGTTATCTCCTTTCAGATGCCCCTATCTGCAGCCATGATTTCACTTCACTTTAAAGTTTACACATTTTTTAAATTTAAAAATGAAAATTAATTATATGGATTCTTTTTTTATTATATAAACCATAAATATTTTACAAAATACTATCTTCACTAAAACAAAAAAAAATTACAAATCTTAGTGTTTAGCCAAGGTAATCGCCTATTTTTACCAAGAGTTTAAATCAATAGAAGATATAAATGAACGATGAAGTAGTAAAAAGCACAAAATGGTAAATTCAACTAAATTAATTAAGAATTTACTTGGAAAGAAATATAGGCCTTGAAATATATTAAATATCGAGGGGCATATAGAAGAGGCATGGGCACAGATCATGCTTACCAAAGGCATAAAGTAATACTAAAGGCGCATACTATACACTCTTGTAAGAATTCAGATTAATGTACTTCAGAATTTTGGAATTTGGGTGGCTTCAGTACAACTTAGAGCCCTTATTTCTATTGCCCCAACCTGGGGGCATCATTGTACTCCTTAACTCTCAGCTCCTCGTTTGTACAACGGAGGTAAAAAATCTGAAAGCATTATCTTATGAACTGAGTGAGATATGAATGCAAATTACTTTGAATAAACCAAAAATCTCACTCTCAATTCTGTTTCTCTGCTCTGTTATGGTTTTGTGTGATTGTGCCATTTTAGGGTTTGACCTTTGTGTTTCGGTTGGGCATTTTAATTATCATTCACGTTGTAAGGTTTCCAGCTTTTCTATTTTTCACTTTTCCTCTCAGACTCTTCCCTCTTCCTTCTTCTGTGCTAGTGTAACCATCGTTCTTTTACGTCCTGATAATTCTGTAGCCTATTCCATTTCACACACTTCCTTTAGGTCTGGTGTTCGGCTCTCTCTCTCTCTCTCTCTCTCTCTCTCTCTCTCTCTCGCTTACTTGCTCGCTGGTATGTGTGTGTGAACTGATATTTTCTGTTGGCTTCTTGACATCGATTTGTCCCATGGGTTGGAAGTCCATCACTTAGTTCCACCCCCTGGCTCTTGCCTCTTCTGCTTCTCTGATGTCATAGCTGTCTTCTGGATGGAAGAGATTCATCACAAGTTCCAGGGGATGAACTCCACTACTGACTTTTACTAGTAATAAGATCCCTTCTCTTTCTTCTTAGGAGGCTTGTTTTATGTGAAACAGGAAGCAGCCCAGAGTACCCAGGACTGAAATTTATTCTCTGGACTTTAAAAATATTGGCAGTGGCCTTTTCTTGATTGCTCTTTATATTACTATTTTCTTGTTTCTGTTTCTTTTTTCATCAGTTTTGTTAGGTTTTCTCATTTATGAAAAACAGAATTGTTGCAAGTTTTTGCTACAAGTAACAAAAACTCATTACATGAATGAGTATGAGGAGGAAGAAGAAAATGTTCTAAAATTGATTTTGGTAATGATTTAACTATTAAATTTTATGGAATATGGATGAAGTGCCAATAAAATTGTTAGAGGAAATAAAAGGTGGATCGAATACACAGACACTACAAAAAATAACTAGTCAACAGTTCCCAAATTCAGGAGGTAGCATATGAACAAGAACCAACCAATGGTGCTGAAGAAGTTCAAGCTGCACTGAGAGCATTAGCTTAAAACAAGGGACCAAGCATTGACTAATCAAAAGGTATCACAAGCTGATGAAGCACTCAAACTCTTTACTCATCAACAGCAGAATATTAGGAAGACAGTTATTTGATCAGCTGACTAAAAGAGAACCATTTTTGCACACATTCTGAGGGAAGGTGATCCAACTAAAATGATCACTTTATAGAGTGGTATCGCCGGTATCCTCTGCAAGTAAAATGGAGAGGTATACCTGCAACCACTGGTTACAGCAGTCCAATGACCGAGAGCTGCCTTGGCCCAGGCCAGATTCAGAAGAGGATTTGGAACAAGGCATATCACTGAGGATGTCAGATGGACCTTTCAAAGTAGATGACAACAGAAAACACTTTACGTGTGTTTTATTGACTATACCAAGTCATTTGACTATGTGGATCATAAGATAATATGAGAAGAATAGGAATCCCACAGCACTATTTTGTGCTTCTGTGGAACACATACATGAAGAGGCCATTACTCAAAAGAACAGGGGAGAACTGGAAAAGGGTGCATCAGGGATGTAGCCTCACACAAGACTTTTTTGATCCGTATGCTGAAGAAACAACCAGAGAAGCTGGATTATATGAAAAAGAGTGTGGCGTCAGGATGGGAGGAACACTAATTTGCAACCTGAAATATGCAGGTGATATAACTTTGCTTGTGAAAGTAAGGAGGGCTTGAGGAAATTGTTGATGAAGATCAAGGATTGTAGCCTTCATGATGGATTCTAATTCAATGTAAAGAAAACCAAAATCTTCACAAGTGGAGCAGAAGCTAATATCATGATAAACCCAGAAAAGATTGATGTTTTCAAGGATTTGGCCTAGCTTATATCCACAAGTCATCAAGTAAACAATCCAAGCCAGTGTTCATGGAAGCAGCAGTTAAAGATCAAAAGGTGCGATGCATTTGGTAAATATCCTACCCAAGGCCTCTTGAGAGTGTTAAAAAAATGAGGTAGTTAGTTTATTGTGCCAACCTGGCTGATAAACACATGTGGGATTAATTGAAGGGTGGAGAGATAAATGGTTCCACAAGACTTGCCTTTCTTTTCTCTTGCTCTTTGGTCGTCAGACCAGTGTGCAGCTGCCTTGCTTGTTCTGTGCCTCAGTTTGCAAGCTACACTACCTGTGGGACACCTGACCCGTGGACTCTTTTGCTGTAATTTGAGGTTCCTTCAAGACCTGCTTCACCACACCATTGGAATTTACATCTCTTGAGCTGGGGACTGTTGGACTCCGTCACCTGGCTGACTGTTGATGACCTGCCTTGCTGTTTGCTGCCTGTGCCTGGATAGCCTGAATTGCTCTACAGAGGACTACCTGGCGACCCTCAAGACTTGAAGGACTGCCAGTGTCTCACAACTGTCTCATGGGGGTGAGTTGCTGAGCAATTTGTATTCTTCTATAATTTAATTAACTCTTCATTTCTTATGTTATATATATATATGTATCTATGTATATAAAATCATTAGCATTCTGGTTTTGCTTCTCTAGAGAACCCTATCTAACACAAACAAGAATGTTATTTTGAGGCTAAGAAGCACCTAATCAAAGCCATGATATTTTCAATTTCTCATATACTTGTGAAAATTAGACCTTGAGTAAGAAAAATCAAAGAATTGATGCTGTTGAATTGTGCTTCTGGCCGGGAATACAGGGACTGCCAAAATGACCAAGAAATTGGTCTTGGGAGAAGTAAGGACAGAATGCAAAAGAGAGACAAGCATGGCAAAACTCCCTCTTGTGTACTTGGACATGTTGTCAGGAAAGACCACCCCCTGGAGAAGAACATCGTGCTTAGTGAATTAGAGGACCAGTGAAAAGGGTGAAGGGTTTTAATGGGCTAGATTGACACTATGGGTTCAAGCAGAATAATAGTGATGATAGTATTGTGAAGGGTACTATTTTATTCTCTGTATATATGGGTCAGATCTGGCTTGATGGCACCTACCAGTCACAACAGCATGGGCAAAATATTTCAAGTTGCAGGGAGCATCAAAAGAAGTTTCAAAGAATACAGAATCACTGGAAAGAGAAGTTGACAATCAACCATATCAAAAGGTAGCACAACAGCAAGTTTCATTGACTGCTTTAGCCAAAAACGAGGCTGCAGGGATTGATGGAAGACCAATCTAAATGTTTCAATAAATTAATGAAGCATTGGAAACACTCATTCATCTATACCAGGAAATTTGGAACGCAGTTAATTGGCCAACTGATTATAAGTGGTCCATATTTGTGCCCGTTCCCAAAAAGAAAGTTACTCAACACAAAGTGAAAACTTTAAAACAATGGTATTTTTATCACATGCAAGTAAAATTATGGTGGAGATCATTCAAAAACATTGTGGCAGTATACTGGCAGGGAGCTGTCAGAGTTTGGGGGCTGGATTCAGAAGAGGATATGGAACAAAATATAACATTGCTAATGTTAACCCGATCTTGGCTGAAAGAAGAGGCTACCCAACAGTTTTTCATTTATGTTTTACTATTTAAAGTCATTCAGCTGTTTGGGTCATAACAAAGTATGGATAGCCTTGATAAGAATCAGAATACCAGAGCAATTCATTGTACTCATGTGGAATCCGGCCGTGTGTCAAGACAAGGGAAATACTGCCTGTATTAAAAACAAGAAAGGTGTGCATTGGGTTGTACCTTCTCTTCATACTTATTTAACTTGTATTCTTTGAAAATCATCAGTGAAGTTGGATTATATGAAAAATAATGCATTATCAGGATTGAAGGAAGATTTCAATCAATGCTCATGGAAGCAGCAATCAAAAGATCAAATGACACATTGTATTGAACAAAGCTGCAGCATAAGATCTGGAAAGCAAAGGTGTTAGTTGAAGAATAAGGTGCACGTAAGTCAAGCCGTGGTATTTTTATTACTTCATATTTATGTGAAAGTTGACATTGAATAAGGAGGACCAGAGAAAGAACAATGCATTGACTGAGGGTGCTGGAGAAGGACCATTGCAAGGACCACGACGGCCAACATATCAGACACACCTGTGTCGGAAGATGCAGCCAAATTCTCCTTACAAACCAAGGAGATAGTTTATCTCACATATGGTGGACATTTTGCTAGGAGCGATGAGTCCCTGGCATGGAAGTCATGCTAGGGAAGAGGTGGGGGCAAAAAAAGGAGAAGAGCCTTCACAAATGGCTTGACACAGTTGATGCAAAGATGTGCTTGAACATAGCAAATATGAGGATGGCACGAGACAGGACTGTGTTTCTGTCTCTTGTACAATGGGTTGCTATGTTTTGAAACGGACTTGACAGTACCTAACAACAACAACAATAACAGTTAATTAAAGAGAAATTCACAGCTGTGTCATCTCCAAACCAGGCAACTGCTACACTTTCTACTGCTGTTGCTCTTATAAGTCATCCAGGGGTGTTGCAAAATCTCTGCACTCTTCTAAGACCTAAGACTCACAGTTTCAGCCTATCCAGTGACATCAAGAAAAGAGTCATATCAATTTTTTTCTATAAAGATTTTAAACAAGAAAGCCCGATGAAGTAATTATACTCTGTTGCATATACAGTCACCATAAAGGCGAACCAACTCATTGGAAGTAAGTTTTTGCCCCAATATAAAATGCTATTAGCTCTCTGATCACAAAACGTACTGTGAAACTCAATGACGGTGAGGCTGCTGTGTTGCCTTAAATAATATTCTCCATTTGGTTCTAATATCCATTGCAAGGACTATGTAAAATCAGACAAAATTCATGGTTTAAAGGTTTATTTTAAAAGCAACCAAGTTATAACACCAGGGATAAATGCTCAGGGTTCTGTTATTTACCAGGACATGTTGTAAAGTTTTTTTGGATCTGCTAACAGGTTCCCAGATTGGCTTACCACTATGCTATGAGTCTAACCCGAAGGCAGTCAGCTCAATCTTGGTGGTCAGCAAAGCCTGGTCCTTGAATTAAGTTTACAGAAGCACCCACTCCAGGAAGCCTCAGTCCAAAGATATGCACTCCGCTTCTGTGTGTCAGCAAGCCCAGTTTCCTCAATTTAAGCACCACAGGCCTCTTGGACAAAAGCATTCAGCCTTATTTGATTCATGGATTGGGAAGTCCATCACTCTTCTCCATCCTCTTGCTCCTAGCTCGTTTGCTTCTCTGATGTTCTGTCTTCTGCATGCAGGAGGATCACTGTCCAGGGATCTCACTTCCTGAAAACAAGCTCCACTACTGGCTCTTATTGGTAATGAGACCCCTTCTCTTGCTTCTCAGGATGCTCATTTAATGCACAGCAGGAGGCGTTCTAGGGAGTTCCATTCAAAATTACACACCAACCCCACCCCACCACCTGCACCCAAGAAACAAACTCACTGCCATCAAGCCTATGCCAATTTATAGGAACCCTGAAAGACGTGGTAGAACTGTCTCTGTGAATTTATGAGAGTGTAACCTTTTATGGGAGTAGAAAGACTAGTCTTTCTCCCTGGCAGCTGGTGGTTTTGAAATGCTGATCTTGATAATTGATGCCCAAGTTGTGACCATTGCACCACCAGCGCTCCTCAGTTAGGCCCAGGAGAATCAAATCAGTATCTTCCTTTACCTTCTTACCAGACCCATTCAAGAAAGAGTCCTTCGGTGGTAGTTAAAGACTTTGGTCCCAAACAGTTACATTAAATAATCCACTGTCCATGCAGATGCCACAGCGCAAAACATGGTACAGTTACTTAAAGCCATTGGATTATACACTAAAATCGGTGACTTTTTGTAATATGTAGAATACTCTTCAACAAATGCGTTGGGGGGGAAAGTACTCAACTTGATCTTCTTTCTCTAAACCCACCCTTACAAAATACATTATTTATTCATCAGGCAGAATAAAATGTCAGGTTAATCACTACCTCTCAGACTTCCATTGTCTTTCCCTAATCATTAAAACATTAACCAAATACCTTTCTTTATATCTCTGCTTTTATTTTCTACTTCTCTTCACCACATTCTAGTTGCTATGATTTTTTTTCTTTCAAGGATTCACCAAGGTTTTCCTGAGTTAGATTTCCACACTTGCTACTTTCCTGGGCTGTTAGTAGGCTCCTTCTCATTAATAAGGTTTAATCATATACTTCACATCCTTAGAATTTTCTTGATCTGTTAGTCAAAATAAAGCTCAATCCACACACCACACACTCTCTATCAATCTGTTGTTGTTGTTATGTACTACTGAGTTAGTTCTGACTCATAGCGATCCTACCTGTGGTAGTTACATAATCTGCTGTCACGTTGAGACTTAAGCTTGAAGAGGTGGAGTTTAGCCTGTCAATCGGGTCGCAGCTGGATGGCCTCATTTGGAGGAGCTAGGTGATAAATAACTTGCTGGCGGCGAGCACGTGCTCAGTTTCTGCCAGACATTCTTGTTGACAAGCTACATTGAGACAGGCTGATAGCAGCCATAGCCTAGGAGCTGGAGGAGCCACATGGAGACTCACGCCAGCACTGAGATGCGTTTACCACCACTGGATCCACAAGACTAAGCAACACTTTACCGTGATCTCCCTGCATTCTGCATCATTGTATGGCTGCATGAGTGAGTCTAAAGAGAAATGTATGGACTAGTATTAACATATGGGGTAATATCGGATTTATGGACTTGATCTGGACTGGGCTGGAATGTTTTCTCAATGTACAATTGCTCTTTTGTATAACACTCTCTCTTGTACACATGTGAGTCTCCCTCAATTTATTTCTCTAGTCTACCCAGACTAACACACTACACACAAGAGAATGAGGACAGCAGTCACTGTTATCTTTGAGGTCAGTGCTGTCGCCATTGCTTCAATCCATCTCCTTGCTGCTCTGTCTCCCCAGTTTTCACTGCCCTTCTACTTAACCAAAAATGCCCTTCTCCAGAGACTGATCTCTTCTAGAATCACATGCAAAGTATGTGACACAAAGTCTCATTTCTCTCTTCTAAGGGAAATCCTAGTTCTACATTTTCCAAGAGACATAACTGTGTTCTTCTGACAGTCCATGGTCTGAATAGTCTTTTCCAACACCTGAATTCAAATAGATTGGTTGCTTTGCAACCATTCTCGATCATTTTCCAGTTTCTATGCAGATGGGGCAATTTAAAGTACCATAGCTTGAGCCAAGCCCACCTTAGTCTTCAAAGGGACAGCTTTAATTTTCAACACTTTAAAGCAGTCTTGTGCTACAGACTTGCCAATGTAACACATCTTCTGTTTTCCTGAGGACAGCTCCCAGAAGTTTTGATTATGGGTTCCAGCAAAATTAAATCCTTGGCTACTCCAAACTTTTCTCCAATTTTAATGATATGATGTATTGGATGAGTTGTGAAGATTATTTTTTACATTGGGTTGTAATTCACACTGAAGACTGTGACCTTTGCTCTTCATCAGCTAGATCATATTTTCAACCTTTTGGATTGTTTTGTCAGCATGTCGATTGAATTTGTTTGATGAAAGGAGACAACCCTGATACCTGCCTCCCCTCCTTTTTCCACCATGCAGTATTGCGTGATGCTGTTTGAATGACTGCGCGGTTTTCCGTGCAGGTTCTACACATGCAGGATGAAGTGCTGTGGGATTCCCATTCTTTTCAAAGCCACCCATATTTTGCTGTAATTCACACAGTAGAATGTTTTTACATAGTCACTAAATACTGAACAAACCTCTTTCTTGTCTGTGCTTTATGCCAAGATTTATGTGACTTCAGCAATAATATTGTGGCAACTTCTCTTCTAAATCCAGCTTCGATTTCTAGCAGTTCCCTATTGATACATTGCTGTAGCTCTTGTTGAATTATCATCAGCAAAAATTAGCTTACATGTGAGATAAAGATATTGTGTATGATTTCTTCATTCTTTGAGTCCCCTTTCTTTGGGATGGGCAGAAATACAAATCTCTTCAAATAATTAGGCCAGATAGCAAGGTGTCTTCCAAATTTCTTGGCATACGTGAGTGTGTACTTCCACCATTTCATCAACTTGTTGAAATATCTGACTTGGCAAAGAATGCCTCATCTGCTTGTTGAAACATTTCCATTGGTATTCCATCAATTCCTGAAGTCTTTCCTAATTTCTTAGTGTACCTTGGAGTCTTCCTTCAATATCAGCTGTTCTTGGTCATAGTTACTACCTCTTAAAATGGTTTTGTGTTGGCACATTTTTTGGGACAGCTACTCTGTGTATCCCTTCCATTTCTTTTGATATGTCCTGTATCATTCTACAGTTTTTCCATAGAATCCCTTGATCTTTCAGCACAAGACCTGAATTTGTCTTCTGTTCATTCAACATGAGTTATGCTGAATATGTTCTTCACAATCATTTTACAATAGCTACTTTTGTCTATAGAACTGTGAGTCTTTCATGTTTTTTCCTGTTTTTATATGTACTTAGTTTTTGCTTTATACACCATAATGTAAATTCCTTGAAGGGAAGCATTTATTCCTAGTTAAAGAAGAACTTAAAGAGCTCTTCACTACATAAGGGAAAAGAAATCACAGAAAGATAGCCGCTCATTTCTGATTAAATGATGTATCATCTTTGCAATATTTATAATATACATTTATAAAATTTTACCCACTCTTGAATTTTTGATCTTCAAACTGCTCTATAAATGATAACTGACAATTAATTAGTCATTATCTATTGATTTGTTAAGGTACCCTCTTTTCTAAAATTTCATTTTTATGGAGGATAATTAAGAATATGTCCAAGCAGAAGCTCAAGGTACATCTAATCACAGCTCCTGTGCTTGCAGAGAATCTTAGAAATGGGGGAAATTGCTAGTCTTCTTGTAAACTAATACATAAAAAGACCTTCAGCTAACAACTAGCATATTTATAATGAAATTTCATCTATTTATGGAGGAAGTAGGCGACACTCCTGAGGAAACTTCATCAGGGCTGTAACCTGAGTAACAGACTGCCTTCCGTTCAAATCATCTTACAACTGATTGGCTGCTCACAACAGATCTCATTACAGAGTCCATCTGAGCATGCATTATCATAATAATGACATTCATTGAACAGTCATTTTTAGCACTCAGTATTTCTGTTTATTGTCTCATCTGTAACTGTCATTCACAGGAAAACAATATGATTTAGACTGCTCTATGAAGATTACTAGTCAATATATCAAAACAATAACCTGTCAACATAGAAGGCAAACACACACACACACACACACACACCCCACACACACACAATAACAAAGCCCCGTTATTTTCTTAGTTTTATCCCTTATTCTTCAAAAGTAAAAATTATTTTCCAACTTTCATAAATGGATCATCATATTTGCAGTGAAATCCCTAGAGGGCTTTCAGTACCTGATGGATTTTGGCATTATTCATGATTTTCAGTGACTGATTTCTCTGAATGGGTCTGCTTATGGCTTCTTCAGAGTCTGTTCTTAGTATGGAAGCTCTGCTGAAATGTGTTCATATCAGGTGGCCCTGCTGATGATTGAAATGGCCTTCAGCATTACAGCTACACACAAGCTACCAAAGTAAGACAATCACATGATATAGTTTAAAATCAGGAAATAGCTGTCAGGTTTGTTTCCCTTCTCCAGACTTATTCAGTCTGTATGCTGAGCAAATCATAAGGCAAACTAACTTGTAATATGGAGATGAAACACACGTGCTTGCCGAAAGGGAGGAGGATTTAAAACACTTGCCTATGAAGACAAGAATTGCAGTCTTCTCTATGGATTACAACTCAAAAGATGTTGTTTCATTAGGCAAGTCTGCTGCACATGACCTCTTTAGATTATTGAAAAACAAGGATATTACTTTGAAGATGAAGGTGCACCTGGTCCAAGCAATGATAATTTCTTTTTTTTCCAACAGTTTTAGTGGCACATAAAATTTAAATATCAAGGATTGAATAGTTCAATCATTCAGACATATCAAGGCAGAGTTATACCATCACCACCGCATTCATCCTAGAGCATTCCGTCACCTCATATTGGCCATTGAATAAAGAAGACTGGGGGGAAAGTTGATGCATTTGAATTATGGGGCTGATGAAGAGTATTGAAAGTCCCATGGACTTCCAAAAGAACCAACACATCGGTCTCGGAAGAAGTACAGGCAGGTGCCTCTTTGAGAGGAGGATGGCCAGACTTCATGTCATATACTTCGGGCATGCTGTCAGAAGATGTCAGTCCCTGGAGAAGGGCATCATGCTTGGTAAAGTAGAGGGGCAGAGACAAATTAGGAAGCCTCTCACTGAGATAGATTGATCATTCTGAAGATGGCTCAGGGCCAGGTAGTGTTTCATTGTGCGCACAGGTTCATATGAGTCGGAACCTACTGGTTGACACCTAACAACGACAACCACCACCCTCGGTGGTACACGCAACAAATGCATGGAGCTGTGGATCCAAAGTTTGGAGTTTACAGTCTGCATGGTGATTTTCTCTTAAATAATCAGCCACTGCAAACCTTATAGATCGCATAGTCAGAATCACCTACATAGCAACTGGTGGTAGTAGAAGATATTCATCGTAGATTACGGATTATGGGAAGGCATTTCCATTATTGGCAGCATCTATAATCTCCTCTTTTAACTAATTATTTAGCCAAAGCAACAATTTTAGTAACAATATTCTTAAGGTTAGCCTCAAAATTTTTTGTTGAATACAAGATTATTTTCTTTAGTTGGAATGTAAATTTATTCAATAAAGGGATCTCTAGGATATAGTTTCTTATCCTCAGTTTACTGTAGTTGCAACAACAAATATGCATATTTTAAGAAAATAGATAATCCGGATAGTATGACATCTTAAACAAAATGAATCTTGGTGGAACAGTGGGTTAAGAACCAGACTGCTAATCTGAGGCTCTACTGTTGGAACCGACTGGCAGCCCTGCTGGAGGGAGATGGGATCACTTGCTCCCTTAAAGAGGTATGGATTGGTCAAGCATAGGGGTCATTTCGACCCTGCCTGTTAGGGTTCTGTGGGTCAGAACAGACTCAACAGTAGTGGGTTTGGATTTTTGAGTTATCCTAGCAGACTACTTCAATGCTTTATAGATTATATTTTATATTTCGGGTTGTTTGGGAAGATTTCTTGACTTTGAAAGCTAAATGAAAAAATATATTCAATAATTTGATGGCAATACTTAAATAATAGGGATAAAATAAATTCTATAATGTTGTATCAGTGACAGTTGCTCTAATTTAAATTATTACCAATAAGTACAACTTCAACAGTAAAATGTTATAGAAAAATTAAAATTTAATTCAAGAAAATAAAATTGAATAATTACATCTTTGATTCAAAATTCATAACACATTTGAATATTAAAATATTCTCTTGTTTACTTTACTTTGCACCTCCCCAACATATGTAGTCCATTTTAACAAATAAGGAAATTGAAGTTAAAATAGATTTAGTTAACTTACTTGTTTTACACAGGGACTAAGACACATATTTAAGGCTGAAAGTCATTTTCTAATATCATGTCTACTTTGCTGTACAATTGTTCAATACTTTGTGTTCCTTGCTATTTTTTCTTATTTAATCTTTCTTTTAATATTGGAATTTAAGAGTTTCTGAAATATATATGGTCTAAAATTTAAAGTTAGCTTTCACAGAAAGTGTATTCAAGAGAGATAGGAGCACAATATTGATAGCATTAAAATTCAGTAGAAAAATATTTAAAATTTCATATTATATACTGGCATTTAGCTTTACTAGAATTTTCCAATATTATTTTTTCACACATTATTTAAAGAGTCAGTTTGTCTCATATTCTCTGTGAATCAGAAGAGAAACCATGCTTTGGGCCAAGAATGTTCATCAAAATAGAAAGTAAAATTTATGCCATTATTACTGTGATCTTTGGAGACTTGGTGTTATTTTGGACATAATTATAATGTCTTCTACCATCTCTTCCTTCTATTCTTTGAAAGTGGAAGTAATGTGGTGGGAAACAGTGGAAGCTCTGTAAGAAGATAAAAATAGAATTTGTGAATTTATCGACCAGTCAGACATTTTTATAATAGCTCAGAATGACTTATGACAATAATTACTAAATTAACATCTATGGTGTCCTTAGGGAATAAATTTGAATGTTGTTACTCTTATTTTCAACAAGAGAAACAGGATTAACAGATTAAATAACTATCTCACATAACAAACAAGTCTTTAATTTGGGGTAATATTTTAAGGATAAGATTAAAATTACTATTTCCAATAGCAGAATGTTAGCTAGGTACAAATGATCCTATGAATTTTGAATGGGCTGCAGGTGCCATATAATGTTAGTAAATACATTTGGCTTTGTCTGGGTTAAAATTCTCTACTTAACATACTTAATATACCTGTCTTAGTATACTTCGTATGTAGTGCTTGGCTTTATGAAAATCGTTTAATTTCTCCGAGCTCTCTTTTCTCCCTCACAATGATGTGTCGCCCTGTTGCTCTGACAAATGAATGAGAATAGGTACATGAAAGTGTGAAGCCTTTCCTTTCTCCACATAGCAGGCGCTCCTGGAAACTCCCAAGTCCCTTCCTGCCACTCACTCATGCCTCCAGGAAGCAGGCTTTTTTTTTTTTTTAATTTTTATTTATTTATTTATTTATTTTTGAACTTAAAAAAAATCATTTTATTGGGGGCTCGTACAACTCATCACATTCCATCCATCCATCCATTGTGCCAGGCACATTTGTATATTTGTTGCTATCGTTGTTTTCAAAACATTTTCTTTCTACTTGAGCCCCTGGCATCAGTGTCCCAAAATTTCCCTTCCGTCTCATCCCTCCCTCCCTCTTGAACCCTTAATAATTGATAATTTATCATTATTTTTTCATGTCTCACACTGACCGATGGAGAAACCATTGTTTTTTGTTTTGTTTTGTTGTTTTTTTTTTAATTTTAACAATTTATTAGGGGCTCATACAATTCTTATCACGGTTCATACATATACATACATCAATTGTATAAAACACATCTGTACAGTCCCTGCCCTAATCATTTTTTTCTCCTCTTTTCTTTTTTTACATTTTATTAGGGACCCATACAACTCTTATCACCATCCATACATATACATACATCAATTGTATAAAGCACATCCATACATTCCCTGCCCCAATCATTCTCAAAGCATTTGCTCTCCACTTAAGCCCCTTGCATCAGGTCCTCTTTTTTTTCCCCTCCCTCCCCAGAAGTCTACTCCTCCTTTGATGACCCTCAGAGTAAGTCTGTGAAAAAAATGTTTATGTAACAAGCCTGTTGTTCACAGCTTGGCATGCTTATGATACAATCAAAAGCACCTGTTTTGAGCTTGAAACTATTATGCCGAGCTAAATAAGGAAATCACGTAAGGACAAATATAGTATGACCTCACTTATGTAAAAATACAAGAAAAGGCAAGGGTTACAGAGACAAAGACTTATTAGTGGTCACCTATACTGAGAGGCAGGAGAAAACAGAGGTTAAATGGTGACAGAAAATACCATTGATGAAGGGTAGTTTTTTTTGTTTGTTTTTTTCCTTGTATTTTTTTTTAATTTTAACAATTTATTGGGGCTCATACAATTCTTTTCACAGTTCATACGTATACATACATCAATTGTATAAAGCACATCTGTACAGTCTTTGCCCTAATCATTTTTTTCTCTTTTCTTCTTTTACATTTTATTAGGGACTCACACAACTCCTACCACAATCCATACATATACATACATCAATTGTATAAAGCACATCCATACATTCTCTGCCCCAATCATTCTCAAGGCATCTGCTCTCCACTTAAGTAGTTTTACAGCTATTTCTCAGAATTGCTGTCAACAAGTTATAAACATGTAAAAAAGTAATTCATGAGTTGTGTGATACATATTTTTACAACAGTGAGTGAAAAGGTAGCTGGGAGAGGCTGCTGATATACAATGGAAGGCCTCATGTGATCTGGTTTAATGGACTGAGGGTTTTGGATCAGTTTTATGAACCATTACATTCAATTAACCTAATAATGTGTTTAGTTCTTCTGTTTACCCCTACTTCCTTGCATTGTGCCTGAGATCTTACAAGTCTAAGCGGTCATCAAAGCCATATCAATAGGTCTCTATTCACCTGAAGCCAAAAAGGAAGGAGACTGGAAAGGATGAAGATATGCAGTGTGTACTCAAATGCCTCCATGAATGAACATCTTTTTTATCGCTAGACTAGAAGAACTGATGATGGATGCCCAGTTACTCCTTAGTGAATATTTTATTCGGCTATTTCACAGAAGAATCCCGGGCAGAAGGATAAAGACGAAATTTTCGAGTTCTCATGGATTCTAGGCTCTTACGGGGTCCTGGAGGGTTTATAAACACATAGGACTATCACCCTGAGATAAACTTTAAGCTCTGACCAAAGGGACCTACCAGAGTTATCTTAAAAGTTCTTGAGTTATTATGATTTTAAGAGCTATCTATGTGGGATCAATAGGAGACATAGTGATGCAGTGATAATGCACTGGGCTATTAGATGCAAGGTTAACAGTTCAAAACAGCCAACCTCTCTGTGAGAGTAAAAAGAGGCTCTCTACTCTCATCAAGAATTAAAGTCTGGAAAACTCACAGAGGCAGTTCTACCCTGTTTATAAGTTCCTAGAATTGGCATGACTCACTGGCAGTGAGTTTGATTTTGTTTGGGGATGGGGGATCAAGTGGACAAAAGCAATTTGATTAGGTAGGATCATTAGGGAACAACCCTTTTATCGTAATCAGAAAGAAATACATCAAATAAGGATGTGAGAATGATTTCACAACTGGAAGAAGGTAATCAATATCCCTAAACTGCACATGTTGAAACTGTTGTATATTCTAAATAACAACATAGTAAAGAAAGAAAATTTGGTAGAAAACAATTTTTTGAAAGAACAATAACACCTGTTTACCCATACTGAACATTAGGACTAAGTCAATATTAAACCGCTAAGCTGACCAGCCTCAGCTGCTAACGTTTCCTTCACAATTCGATCGGCATTTGCCTCCATGAAGTAGACAGGCCATTCACGTAAGCCTCAACTAGAGTAACTTTTATCAATAATGTTAAGAGGAAAGGAAAGATATACATATCCAAGTATTTTGCTAGAGTAGTAACTCAGAACTATAAATAATAACTGGAAAGTTTGCTCCATTTTATTCAGCTGTAGATTGAAAGTGTAACTTTTTTATTAAGATTTTTCCTTTTATTTTTATCATAAATTTTATATAAGATTAGCATAATACCACCACTAAATATTCTATTGTAGAAAATCTGATGATGGCATATGGGCAGTGTTACTATTGGAATGTAAACATAAAATTGAGACTGTAATAGAAAGATGTTTTTCTAAAATCTATTCTATTTCTTAAATATGCCAGGTAAGCATCATACAATTTGGGGGGTTCAAAATTAACACAATGAGAAAAACTAATCCTTTGGCACAAACATCATGATTTATGTTAAAGGATGGCTTTTATAACAATAAATTCATACTCTCTTGGTCTTAAAATCTTTAATGATTATCTTTAAACACTCCTAGTTAAAATGTATGCATTAAATTCACTTTTGTATAATTATTTTATGCATGAAAAATGACTGCATGTGCCTGTATTCTGTAAGGCACTTTAGGATTTAAAGACAACAACAAATACTAACCAAAACAGTAAAGCTTTCTAGCCAAATCCAGTGGGAAGCCTTCTCAAGCAGAATAGATCGGGCACACACTTATCAAGTTATAGTGAGTTTACACGTTTCATTTAGGATACACATGTCTATTCACAGAGCACTCACCAAGAGATGTCCCTTGGCTTGTTGCCATGCTTCACATGATGACCTAAAGCAGGGGTCCTCAAACTACGGCTCGCGGGCCACAAGTGGCACATCGAGGACTATTTTCCAGCCCGCCGGGTGTTTTTGCCCGTTTTGTTTTTTTACTTCAAAATAAATGTGTGCGGTGCGGTCGGTGCATTCAGAGCTGTCGGAGTGTGAGAGCGGGACGGGAACCTGGTAGCACTCTGTCTTTCTGCAGCTTGTCCAGGGGCGAGGTTTTACAGAATCACTTTGAACCCGCTGTCTACGTGTGTGCCAAGTGCGGCTGTGAGCTGCTCTCCAGCCGCTCCGAGTACGAGCACTGTTGTGGCCAGCCTTCAGGGAGACCCTCCACCATGACAGCGTGGCCAAACGCCCGAGCATAATCAGCCTGATGCCTTGAAGGTGGCCTGCGGTAAATGCGGTCACGGGCTTGGCACGAGTTCCCCAATGATGGCTCCAAGCGGGGGCAGCCCACTTCTGACTACTCAGCAGCTCCCTGAAGTTCATCCCCAAAGGCAACAAATCTGCCTCCCAGGGGAAATAAGCGGGCAGCTCAACCCCAAGCAGCCACAGGCATTGGTCACCCCGCTTTAGAACTACAGCCTACTGACCTTCAGGCAGGGAGGGCTGGATGGGTCGGGGGGGGGGGCTGTTTCCTGAGGACCCTACGCCCTGTGCCATGATGGGGGCAAGGGCTGGTTCACCTTGGCCTCCGAGGCTCGAGGCTGGGGCTCTTGGTCTTAGGGTGGTGGCCCCTCCCTGCCTATCTGGTCTCACCCCTATGTGACCCAATTCCCAAAGGGGCTCCAGCCCTCACGAGGGCCCGTGCTGACTCCCTAAGTTGTGGGAGCAGATGCAACCACTACAAGTCCATGTCCCAGTCGGTGCTCCAGGCCGGTCACTGCATGAATCGCTCTGGTCAAATCCTTCCAGGCTCACCAGGGCACTGATGGTCTGTGACCTGCTGAGGCATGCAAGCCCATGGCACAACCCCTGAGTCCCCGGTCTCCATCTGTGTGGGAGAGCAGCCACTGATCCACGGTCTTCCTACCAGTCCCCGGTGGGGCCTGGGAGGTCTTGTACCACAGTCTGTACCTGCCAAGCCTGCCCCATGGGGAGTACGTCCAGAGCTCCTGGTGGCGGCCTCACCCTCTCCAACTTTCTGAACTGATCGGCTAGACACTAATAAAGCAAGGAGGCCCAGCAGGCCGCGGTGTCCATGACTGGGTCTGTCTCCACCCTTGAAAAAAATGTGCAGTGTACATAGGAATTTGTTCATAGCTTTTTTTGAACTATAATCCGACCCTCCAATGGTCTGAGGGAACGTGAACTGGCCCCCTCTTTAAAAAGTTTGAGGATCCCTGATGTAAAGAATGACTTCACATCAGAATCTATTTATACTCTAAGTACAATAGATATTGATCTTCAAAACAATTTCAAAGCTGTGAGTTTTTCCCTACGCAGTGTAGTTGCAGTTAACTCATTGTTGCTAGGTTTCAGAGTTTCTATAAGTTCAGTAACACCAAAAACTCAAATCCAAATTTGTATTTTAGCCTTAACAATGATAAATGCTTCTCTCTAATATTCAAATCGATCTCACTACATTCGTAGATCAGATAAATTTGTCTTAAAAAGAGACATTTATCCATCATGATAGAAACCAATCATGTAAGCCCATGATATATTTTAATAGAATAAAAATACATTATTTCTAGTAAGGAAAGTAAAACATGGTATTTTGATAGAACTTGTAAATTTCTACTCAAAATGTATGTGAACTATAAGCATGGTGGTGACTAAGAAAGAGGTGACGAGTTTAATCTGACTGCTCTGTCAAACCCATTCTACACCTCCAAGGAAACAACCAAAGATCACTGCCACCAAGTCAATGCTGTCTCATGACTGCCCTACAGACAGAGTAGAGCTAACTTGGTGTATAAACAGAGTGCAAACCTTTATGTAAGCAGAAAGCCTCACCTTTCTCTCGAGGAATGGTAGGTGGTTTCAAACCGCAAACTTTATGAGCAGTAGCCCTAGGTAAAATACACTATGGTTCCTAGTATATTTTCCATCTTATCGAAGACCTTACTTATATTCGTCGCCTCTCTACTTTACCAAGCATGATGTCAAAGTCATTCTCCAGGGATGGGTATCTTCTGACTATATGTCCTAAGTATGTAAGACAAAGCCTTGTCATCCTTGTCTCTAAGGAGCACTCTGGACATACTTCTTCCAAGACAGTTCTGTTTGTCCTTCAAGCAGTCCATAATACCTACAATATTCTTCACTCACACCTGAATTTAAAGGCATTAATACTTCTTCATTCTTCCTATTCAATATCCAACTCTCACATGCATATAAGGTAATGGAAAATACCATGGCACAAGTCAGGCACACATTAGACCTCAACGTATCAGTCTTGCTTTTCAATATTCTAAAGAGATCTTGTACAGCATATTTACCTAATGCAGCATCATCTTTTGAGCTCTTGACTATTGCTTCCATGAGTATTAATTGTGGATCCAAGCAAGAGGTTATCCTTGGCAACTTCAAAGTTTTTTTCATTTATCATGATGTTACCTATTGGTCCAGTTGTGAGGAGTGTGGTTTTCTTTACATTGAGTCGCAATCCATACTGAAGGCTGCAATGCTTCATCTTCATCAGCAAGGGCCTCAAGTCCTCCTCATTTTCGGCAAGCAAGGTTGTGTCATCTGCATATTGCTGTTTGTTAATAAGAATTCCTCCAATCCTGATCCCACATTCTTCTTCTTACAAGTCAACTTCTCTGATGATTTGCTCAGCATACAGACTGAATAAGTTTGGTGAGAGGATACCATCCTGAGGGCCACCTTTGCTGATTTTAAACCTTGCAGTATCCCCATGTCCTATTCAAACAACTGCTTCTGGACCAATATACAATTCTGGCATGAACACAGACAAGTGTTCTGGAATGCCCATTAGTCTCATGGTTATACATATTCTATTACAGTTCGTGTAGTCAAATGTCTTGGCCCAGTCAACAAAACACAAATTGACATCTTTGTAGTGTCCTCAGTTTTGAGCCAAGATCCATTTGCCATCAGCAATGCTGTCCTTTGCTCCGTGTCTTCTTCTGAAACCGGCCTGAACCTCTGGCAGTTCCCTGTCGATGTATGTACTGCTGTAACCCTTATTGAATGGTCTTTAACACAATGTTGCATGAAGATGATATCAATAATGTTCCATAGTCTGAACATGCTGTTGGGTCACCTTTCATTGCAATGGGCACAAAGAGGTATCTCTTCCAGTCAGTTGACCACGTAGCTGTGCTCCAAATTTCCTGGCAAAGATGAGTGAGTGCTTCCAATGCTTCATCATCTTGTTGAAACATTTCGAGTGATGTTCCATCAGTTTCTGGAGCCATGTTTTTGGCAAATGCATTCAGTGCAGCTTTAGCGTCCTACTTCAGCTATTGGTTCTTGCTCATATGCTGCCTCTGAGATGGTGGAATGTTGACATGTTCATTTTGATACAAGGACGGTATGGATTCTCCCCATGTTCTTCATGCTGCTTGCATCATTCGTTATTTCCCCACAAAATGCTTCAAGATTGCAATCTGAGACTGGAATTTTTTCTTACATTCTTTCAGTTTAAGATATGCTGAGAATGTTCTTCCCTTTAATTTTCTGATGCTAGATCTTTACAGGTTTCATTTTTTGGTTTTGTTTTGACTTCTCATGCTGCCCTTTGAAATTTTCTCTTCAGCTCTTTGCTACACTTTGTGTGGTCACTGTGAGTTGTAATCATCTGGATTGTAGAGATTTTGTTTACTTTTTTATATATTTACTAACTTTTATGTAAATATATAATCTTTCATAGTAAGGAAATTAATTTTTAAATTTATATCTAAAACCATAATTATATTAATTATAGGGCATAACTATACCCATAAACATACATGTACTATATACCACACTATAACCAAATAGCATGAATGCTAATAGAATGCACAACATAAAAAAATGTTAAAGATTTTACTGTGGTTTGCTATTATTTCTCAGAGGGTGAAAAAACCCTTATGACTTTATAAAGCATGGACAGTGCTTTCACATAAATTTAATAAATATGATAGACGACAAGGGCAAAAAAATCCAGGCGAGGAAAAACTAAGGTGAAGGAGAAAAGAAAAAGTAATAGAATTTTAAAGGTGACAGCTATGAGCACAGCAGATACTAATGGCTGAATTCTTCTGAAGAACAAAGAAAAAATGATGTGAAACAGATTCCTGGGTGCTGTGCAGAGTGAAAACTCTGACAGTCCATCTCTGTGGTTATGAATTAAGGGATGCACAAGAAGCGTGTGCCTGTTCAGGGAATGGTGAGTACAGATACTAGTACAATACTTCAGGGAGCAGAGAATTGAGTGGTCATATGGATGCACAAAGAGGTTCCTTTGACTGTTCCTGATCACACTAGCGCTGCAGGAGTCCAGAAACCCAAACAGCTGACAAATGGCAATCTCGTCGTTCTAGAGCACTCATAGTCTACCCATTCACCCAGTTGTTGCAAAGCGCAAAGGTGTGCATGGAATGGGGTGGTCTTTTCTAGACAATGAGTAGTTTTCAGCGGTTGTTGTTGGAGAAAATATTTGTTATTCTTCGTTCTTCTGTTACCGAGGTTGCTTCACTGGCACAATATGTGACTTAGATTTTTATTTGAAATTTTTAAGAACTACTTCATAATTTGAAAATACTGCAATGCCCATGCTTTTTAATTATTAGTTGACTTTATAGAAACCATATGAGTTAAGTTTGTAACCTTCTGATAAAACTTAAACATAATGAAATTAGTCTAAAATGACTTTGAGCAATCATTTCTGCACCAGTGTAACTGGCACACTTGAAGTCAGTCTCCTAATTCCACCTTTCTATGATGTGTGGAGCTTTGTAATTCTCTACGGATGGTGCTGCAGGTGAGCATTGGACTGCTGCCCTTTAATTGCAAGGTAGAAGATTAAACCCACTAATTTCTTCACGGGAGCCAGATGAGGTCATCTGTTTCTGTTAAGGTGTACAGTCTCTTGAAACCTCTGCAGGGTCATGAAGAACAGGCGGGGTGACTTCAGGTTTGGGTTTGTCCCTCTTCGGTGACACTTTGAACCTACTGATTATGCAAACACGGTCTCATGATGTCATAGCAACAATTTGAATTTCAGAAAATCTCACTCATTCTACATTATATATATTTAAATCCCCTCTTGAGAGCTAAGAACTTGAAATAATTATAATAATTTTAGTGTTTGCTCCAATGGGTTCACATAGAACCTTATATTTTATTCATTTTATTCTCTGTTAAATATAAAATCAATTTTCAGAATATAAGAAGTGAATTTGTTAAACATGTTGAGACATAAAACCTGTTTAAAAAGTAAGAGACATTTATTTCAGTGTATTCTAAATAATAATGAGATTTTAAACTATTTAATAACTTCATAGAGTATCTTCAACTATAAAATTTGAAAGATTCATTTACCTGCAAAGTATTTAAAGGGGTTGAAAGAAAAAAAGGAAAAATACCTTCTACAGTTAAAGATAATTTGGTGAACAGTTTACTCTTTAATTTTCCTTTCATTAACCTTTTTTGTTATATATAAAAGCATGAAACTTTCTTTTTTTACTCTAGTGTTTGATGTAATAATGTCAAATTTATCATGCATCCGTAGAGGTAATCAAGTGATTTATTTTTTTAATTAAAAAGGTTTTTGGTTTCATGTAAATTGCTAGCTTAAACCAAGATAAAATGCTAACATAATAGAGATAGGTCTCAGAACAATGGAGAAGCAGAAGACAGCCTGTAGGCCTTGCAATTTTTGCAAGTTATAGAATTTATTTACGAACTCTACCCTTAGACATCCATGTTCATAAACTTCCTTATTCCTTCCTAGCACCTATCCAACACTAGAACTGCAAATCTAACCTCCTACACTTGCAGAAAGACTTGCAGAGAGCCTCGTTGTCGTCTTCTATTCTTCTTGCTTTTTTCTCTCCTTGAAGGAGAAAAAAAATTAGAGAAGCCAAGTTGTTTCCTTTTTTGACCCTCAAATGTTTCATTAAATTCAAGTTGTTGGTAGGTCCCCTCAAGGTTCCTGCCCCTCGGACCGGCCCTAGGTGCAACAGAAGCACCGCTCAGCCCTGCCCCATATTGAATTGTTGGCTATGGTTAAGCCAAGATGGCAGTGCCTTAGTCAGTACATCTCCTCTAGCAGCTTCCTTTGTCCTAAACGTAATGTCCTTCTCCGGGAACCATTCCCTCCTAATGACACATCCAATTCGGACTAGAGTTCTCCCAACACCGATTTGCTTGTGCTTCCGACAGTTCATGTTGGTTCCAGCTTGGAGTGACTCTAAATGCACTAGCACGAAACTGTAGCTCTCCTCACAGTCCTTATGTTGGATCCCATTGTTGCGGCCACTATGTCAGGCCAACCCTTGACAGTTCACCCGGTTGTGCAGACTTTACACTTTACAAAACATGCTGTACTTTCCCAGGGACTTGTCTCTACTGGTAACATGTCCAAAGTATGTGAGATGAAGTTCCATCATCCTCACATCTAAGGAGAAGTCCATAGTGCATTTAATATTGTTCACTAACACCACAATTCAGATGCATAAATTATTTTTCCTTTGCCAAATTCATTGTCCAGCTTCCACAGGCACTCAAGGCAATTGAAAACATGGTGGCCTGGGGTCAATCAGGCCTTACCATTGAAAGGAACAGTTTTGCTTCTTAACATTTTAAAGAAGCCCTTTGGAGCATATTTGTCCAACACAGTGTGTACGTGTCAGCTCTGGACTATTGCTTCCAGGGCATCGATTGTGGATCCAAGTCAAATGAAATCCTTGATCACTTTAATGCTTTCTTAATTTAATGTGATGTAACTCTGGAACTGGTTTCTAGGAAGTTTGTTCTTTGATCTTTTTAAAATACGTGTCTTTGGTCTTTATTAATAAGTGCATGAAGCCCTCTTTGCTTTCAGCAAGTAAGTTTGTGCCAATGAAATTGATAACCCATTCATTCTTCATGTCGGTGTTAATTTTTGTTTTTTAAGTGTAAGCATTTTAAAAACATTTTTCTTATAATTTTATTAGTAAAACAAAATGAGAGAAACCAAAATCATATTAATTGTAGGACCATAAATATATGTTTGAGTTTCTTTGGAAGTTGACCTTGTTAATCCATGGTCCAAAACTTTATGAAAAGTCGAAAAGGGTAAAAGGAAGGCATGCATAGTGGAAGAGCTCGTGTGGACTAGGCCACTGATGAAGAACTGAAAACGTACCGATGTTTATGCTGCTGTGCTAGCTTCCGATGTAGTAAGGGCAACAAGACCGGTTAGAGCTCTCATGACATTCCTGCTTGTCCACATGTCATGTAAATTTAATTAATTTAAACAATGTCTAGGTCTTCAAAGACCATATGCTACCTCTAGGGTATGTTTGTCCAATCTAATCACCAGATGTGAAACCAGAGCTACGAGGCTGCAATGTTCTGACTCAGAACTACAGTCTAAATGGGCTCATATCATCGTTGAGATGGTAGGAGAATGTAGACCTGCCACTGTGGATACATGATGTCGGAATATCAGCATGCAGCCATTTAGATGACCTTAAGTTATGCCTGTTTTTAACATGGCCTCGGGAACCCTGGTGGTATAGTGGGATATGCTTTGGATGTCAACCATGAAGTTGCCAGTTTGAAACCCCCAGCCACTTTGAGAGAGAAAAAGGAGGCTATTTTACTCCCATAAAGTGTGGTTGTCTCACAGCCTAGGGGTGTAAAGTGCCTTGCTAAGAGACAGAGTGTTGTAAAGTCTATTTTGGCAAATACAGTTAGGTTAAAATGTAACACCTTATCATTTGATGTTGCTTTTGACCCATTTTAAAGTTGTTTTACTTTTTTAGGATTATCTACTTTCCTTTCCATTGAAGTTTTTCTCTATTTTGTTTTGCTATTGTTATTTTTGTTTGCTTGTTTCCTGTCTGATTTCCTGTACATAAAATCTAAGATAGGTAGATCTATAGAGACAGTGACTGGATAGGTAATTGGCTCGGGCCAAGTCAGGAGAGGTTGTGGTGAAGTGGGGACTTAACAGCAGCTAGTACCAGAAGAAGGTGCTCTGAAATTGATTGTGATGGTGATTGCATAACTCTTCTTCCTGTGATTGGATGATTAAATTGTATGATACGTGAATAAGATGCCAATACAATGATTACAAAAGATAGCTACTATACACATGGCCCCAAAGTTAGAGTCGCATAAACTCGCAAGGGCAGCTCTAGTCTGTCCTGCAGCATCACTAAAATTGCAGTTAACTTGATGGCTGTGAATTGAGACTATCCCCTACTATCTTTAATGCAGGAGAGCTCTAATATAATTTGCCTAAGAAAGGAGAAATAGATATACCAAAGGAAGTATTTTATCCTTCAAAATGATTTATAGCATACCTGTGATCATTGTTTGCCTACTATTAACTCACAGGACAGAGCACAATCGGCCTGAGAGATTCCCCAAAGCTGCAGTTCTTTACCTCACGGCGCAGTCAGATGGGTTTGAACGTCCTAGCATTTGCGTAAAGACCCAGCATTTAAACCACTGCATCACCAGTGCTTCTCTTGACCGAAATGCATTTCTCATATCAGGAAATTCATATATTTTATCCACCATAAAACATATAATGTATATAACATATATACTCGAGTATAAGGCGACCCAAATATCAGCCAAGGCACCTAATTTTACCCCAAAAACTGCATTAAAATGTGTTGGAAATTCATGAGGGAGTGGGGAGCAGAGTGGGGAGGGAATGAGGAGCTGATGCCAGGGGCTTAAGTGGAGAGCAAAGGTTTTGAGAATGATGAGGGCAACGAATGTACAAATGTGCTTGACATAATTGATGTATGTATGGATTTTTATAAGCGTTGTATGAGCCCCCAATAAAATGATTTTTTTAATGTGCTTAAAAACTCAGCTTATACGCGAGTGTATACAGTAAGCAGAAATGAAAACACCTTACATACTCAAGGCAGAATGTGTATGTGTGCATGTGTATGTGTATGTGTGTGTGCATGTGTATGTGCATGTATATGCGTGTGCATCTGTGTTAATGGAGTGGCTCTCATCATAAAATTGTAAGAGATAATGAAGTTGACATCTTCTGACCCAGATATTTTCCAGTGTCCCCTGGTGAGCACGTTCATTTTCATGTCATTTTATTGTTTCCTTTTTTTCTTATACCCTTTCTCATGAACGTTGTCATATTTAGTTATGGAAAAACAAATTTTTGTCCTCCATCCTTTAGAAAGATGACAATAGAGTCACTTCACTCCATGAAACATTAGGTGCAAAGTTAACAAAACACTTAAATCCAAGTCTAGCATTTACTAAATGTATACTAGACCATAGACCATTGTTCATTGAGATTTTAATGCAAAGGGTGTCTCATGCATGACGAGTTCTTATTTCCTTTCTTTTTAAACATTATTATTGACAAATAATCGACACCATGCAATTCAATAGTTGTAGCATATCAGGAAGACTTGTACAGTCATCACCACAATCCATTTTAGAACATTTTCTTCTTCCTTGTCCTCCTTGTTACGAACACCCCACTTTCCCCAGCCTTCCCTGCAATGGCCCCAGTCATGTATTGACTGCCCTGGAGTTAATGCTCATTCAAGAAAACCATTAGTACAGCTGTTTTCGCAATAGGCTTATCTATCTTGGGTTTCATATATGGAAAAATATACCCAAATCAACAATAGCAAAGTAAAACAGAAAAGCCTCAGCCAAAAAGAAAATAGCGAAAGCTAGAACCAATTTAAAATGGGTCCAAAGGGAGATCACTTAATAGGCTATTCAATTTTGACCTAGCTGCATCTGTGATAATCCACGTTCCCTTGCTCTCTGCACGAGAGCAAGGCTAGTCACAGGCTTGGTCCAAAACGTGAAAGGTGGCTGCATGTAAACTAAGCTCCCTTCCTGTCTTGGAATCGTTTTGATGGAAATTAGCCACTGAGGCTAGTGTAGGTGGTAGTTTTCCTGGTGGATCATGAAGATGATCAATTGTGCTTTTGTTGATAATGGTTGCTCTTTCTGCTATTTTTGGAATAAGTGTCTATACATACATATCTAAAAACATCAAAACTATTTCCATCAATTCAGTTCTGATTCCTAGCAAGCCTAGAGACCTGCCTCGTGGAATTTCTAAGGTTGTGATATTTATAGAAACAGATTACCACATCTTTTTCCCAAGGAGCGGCTGATGGGGTTGAATTTCCACCTTTTGGTTAATACTCTCTTTCTTGACTACTACACCGTTTCTCGGGAGATAGTATCTGAATCATTTCTACCAAGTTCACATAGCAGCATCTTTAATTTCAATTTGCTATTCTTTTAAAAATTATTACACTTAAAAAATAAAGGACATTTAAGACACGTTATTCATGAAAACTAGAAAATTCAAATGCAGTAAAACTTAAGGCGCTTCCTAAGGCTTTGCCAAAGAGCGTCTTGTGTGATAGTCTTCCTGGGGCGCCAGGGAATGACTGTAGAAAGTCTTCAATGACATGACACTACTCTGGAATGCCCGCAAATGACTCAATGGAAATGTGTGAAAGATAACTTAAAGTGACCTAAGATTAGAATCTCAAATTAACAGCACCTTCAAACATTTACACATTACAAGATTTTTCTTCTCAGGCTAATATTTTTCTTTCAATTCAAATTAAGTCTGTGGTGATTAGTAGTGCTTAAATTAGAGACCCTTCCTGAGATGACACCTGCTAGGCTGGGGGGAAATTGAGTTAGAATAAAGAAGTTTGATTTGATAAAGTACAGTGGCAAAATTACATGTCAGTGTCTGTGTCAGTTTATGGCTCAGAAAATAATTTAGCGGAAGCAGTGTCATAATAGTGTTTTCATTCATACTGGAAATGATAATTCATTTATAAAAACCAAAGCTATAATATTATTATGACTCGTGATTTCAGTTCATGATCCTTTGAAACAGGAAATCTTCCAGCATGCCGATTTCTGCTTCCAAATGCTGAGAACCACAGTGCCATTTCTCAAAGGTAATAACCCCACCATTGGTCTGCCTGAGGACTTTATTAGATTTAATACTGAGAGCGCACAGTCCGCTCGCACAGGTGAATCCCGTGAAAGCTGGAAACTTGGATTATCTTTTGTCTACATTTCTATTACACAGACTGTTGTTAACCTTCCATTCCCGGCTTGAACCTACTTAATGGTGTTGCCAACCACCAGCTGACCCTCTGCGAGCCTCTGGCAAAATAAAAGCTGTATTTCACAGCTTAGGTGTAGTGTAGGTTTCCAAGAAAGGTAATGTGATCTTTAAACGTACTGCTTGTGCTTGCAGAATATAGCACGTCTGCATTATGATGTTCCTTCTGGGAGATTAGTCTGTGGATTATTTTGCAACTTTCTGAGGTGATTGAAACATTTCAAATTAGAGTTCTGAAATAAAAGATCTCACGGCCAAGGGCATTATCACTTCACAGAATGGAAAATGAGGTTTACTAGTTACTAAATCAATAGAAATAATAGGATTTATATGAATAACTTAGGTGCTCTTTATTGAATTTTTTTCCCTTCCTTTTCTTTGCTTGCAAGTAATTTAAAAGAAGTTTAAGGATGGAAAAAGCTTAACTCTTCATTATTCAACTTCAATATTATCAGATTTTTATACTCCAAATCCCTATACACAATCACAATTCAGAATGGTATATGTTTATATAATGCCAGTCATTATTGCTTACTTATATTTATATATTTAATCTAAATTATACATTTATGAAATGTCTTTTATAGCAAAAAATGTCTTTTATACAAACCAAAAAATAAATACTCAATGGAACAGAAAACATGTACTCTATCAATGTGGTAAAATGACACAATTTATTTAAAGAAAAGAATTCTTCAATATATATTGCCAGATTTTCTGCTCTTATATTTAAATATTTAAACTAATTCTTCATTATTGCTAATACTCTTGTTACTTGACCCAAAATGATGGACACAGCTTAGTACACTTCCCCCATTCAGAGATCATGTTTGAAGAAATTTTATATATATACATATAGATATGTATATAGATGTATATAGATGTGTATACATATATGTACACATCTATATACATATATGTATGTGTATGTATGTATGTGTGTGTGTATAGATACATTGCAAGGAAATAACTGGGAAACAGAAAGAGCGTTTGATCTCCCTGTACATATGATCCTTCCTTTTTCCTCTTTCTTACTTTTTGATAAAAGTTACCACTACCTTTCCAAGGATAAAGGAATTCTCAGATTCTGTCAGATGAACCTCAGCTGGAAAGCAGGGACAGCTGTGCATCAGGCAGAGTGTAACTAACCTGTCCTTCAAGGCCTTGACAAGAGCATTAGAGCCTAATTCAGTGTAGACCCAAGATTTACAAATACACACACAGAGTACATGCCAAGTACATGATGTTTTCCTAAATACAAATACAACTGTGTGTGTATCTATCTATCACTGATTGCTAAGCATGTGCATATTATAAATGGCTGAATGAAACAGTTTGCTCTAGCTAGAAAGAGATCTGATGACATAGCAGTTTGACGCTTCTCTGGCCACCAAAGTGTCAGTGATGAGAACCCACCAGCCTTTCTTAACCTCACTTCACTTAGCCTTCATCACATAACCTAACTTTCTTATCGGTAAAAAGGTTGATAACAGGAGACTCCTTAATAATCTGAAAGCCAACCTGAAGCCATGAAGGTGCTAGATATTCTGTCCAACACTGCTTTTATTCAGTTTGATTTAAAACATAAACATTACTAGAACCAATTTTCATTACACGAGCTGCAGGAGGAAATGCGGCTGCCCACAGCTGTGAGGACAGCTGCCTTGGAGACTCTCCTGGCAGCTCTGCTCTCTCCTGTAGGGCTGTGGTGAGTTGAAGTCGACTGAACGGCAGGGTGTTTTCTAGATATCTGATGTGATCATTGTCTTCTAAGCCAACCTGGCTGTCTTCCAGTCAAGGCTGACGCCCTGGTTGCTGAGATTGTGGCTGTTTATGAGAGTAGAAAGCCCAGTCTTTCTCCCGTGGAGCTGCTGGTAATTTTGAACTGCCGACCCTGCGATTCACAGCCCAATGCGTAACCACTGAACCACCAAGGCTCCTATAATAATAGGTTTAGGAAAATAATATTATTCGTATACATGCCCTGAGTATGCATTCAATTACTGATAAAATATTTCTCCTTCCCATGGTATATATAAAAATAATATGGTGAGAAAAGACATGGCTTTAAAGCTCAAAAGAGTTAAAATCACTTAACCTGATTTCTTTATGCATAAAAAAGCTGAGGATAGGAGATTCGTTAGTAACCTGAAACCCAACCAGAAGCCCAAAATATACTAGGTATGATATTTCAAACTCTGATTTTATATTATTTGATTTAAAATAGAAACATCACTGTAATTACATAAGCTATTACATTATAATATCTTAATCATCTGACTGACTTTGAGTCAAGGCCAACTAATAGTGACCCTGTTGGACAAGATAGACCTGCCACTGTGGGTTTCTGAGAAGACAACTCTTTATTCTCCTGCAGACGGGCACATGGTTTCGAACTGCTGAGCTGTGGACCGCAGCTCCATGGGAAACTACAGTGTCACCAGGGCTCCTCTTGAATCTGCTAAAAGTGTTCATATTTGCTATTATTCAAACTAGGCCATATTGAAAAGACCAAAGTTTGTCTTCTTAATAATACTATTCAGAGCTATAGGTGCAAAAGATCTGGCAGGATTATTTTTAAGTATCTACTACCTGCTTGTTATCACATCCCTCTTAACACGCTGTAATACGTTTATTATATTTTGCTAACTCTGTGAACATCAGCCTGGTGGTGCAGTGGTTAAGAGTAGGTGGCTGACTGACAGTTTGACCATTTGAACCTACCGGCTGTTCGGTGCGGGAAAGAGACCTGGGGATTTCTCTTGTGAAGGTCGTAGACTGCACTCCCCATGGAGCCGCTGTCCTCCGCCATCAGCCTCTCTAGTCAGCACGCAATCACAACACGTACCTGCTGAAACTTGTGACATAAATAATGAAGCTGAAGCCCTTAACTCATCTATCAAAAACTCTAACTAAAATTCACTTTTATTAGATGATTTTGTTATGAATAATATAGTATCTCAGATTACAAATAGGTATCAATAGCAATAAACTTTCAAACAACATATCAAATATGTGTTGGACACTTACACCTGTTGTGGTAATTGATAGATGCCATGAAATTGGTTCTGACCTACAGTGACCTGTACAGCACAGTATGACACATTTCCCTCAGCATAGAATCCTTGCCTAGGGATACAGATCATTCTGTTACTACGCTCTGCTAGTGGGGGCTCATAGTCACCCCAGGCACCTCAGAATTCAGCTCTAGCAAGCTGCCTCCAGCAGGTCACTGCCTTGCACTGACCCACCGCAGTAGGTCCATCCCATTTACACCAGGTCACAATGAATAAGAATCAACTTGATGTCAACTTAAAGCAATTATATGTTAAAAGCGGCATCATTTGTTGTTTAAGGTGGAGAAAGTACATTTTTCTTCAGGAAGCTTATGAATTTTTTGTTTTCAAAGTATAGACTCAACTAAATTTGTCTCAGAAGCTCAGCAAAGACCCAAGAGATGAGATAGTATTGTATTTTCTATTAAGATTATTTTTAATATCTTTATAAAAGAAATCTTATATATGCATTATAGGAAAACACTTGAAAATTTCATCAATCATAGAAATGTATAGCATTATTTATTGCATATTATTTTATATACGAACATGAATAACTATAATGTAATAAAAATATAAACAGGTACTTTCTCACAAATCAATTATATTCATGTTCAAATGGATGTACACATTTCATTTAGCTTGAAAAATAGATGTCTTTCACAAATTTTAATATGTAGGAATAAGGGGTAGAAATTCTCGGCTGGAAGGAATAAAACAAGAAGGGATTAGCATGTTAGTACATTATAAAGAAAGTTCATTTCTATTTGAATAAATAAAATTATGTGTTTGGTCTGCAGTATTGACTCCTCTAAATCTAATCGAGTATAGAAGCTAGTGAATGCCAAAATGGCATTAGTGTTTTCTGCACGATACATGGTGATATCAAACCTGGGATTGTTAATTCTCCAGGGAAACCCCAAGAGAAAGCGGAACCTTACTCCACAGGGAAGAGGGCCTGGAGATCTTCCGTGAGAGTAAATATCTTGTCACCACAACTACCAGCACTCTGCTCAGCTCACTGGAGAAGGCCCTGGAAAGGATGGGAGAGATAGACAATTTAAATTCTTGAGAAAGACTACACTTACTAGTCTGATAGAGGCTGGCGGAAGCCTTGAACCTACAGCCCTAAGATATACTTCAAACTAGAATCTGAGCCCAAACCTAGGACTCACCTTTTAGCCTAAAAATACATAGACCTACAGGGTTCACAATAACACACATGAGGAATATACTCTTCACAACATTCAACCGTAGAATCCCAAAGGGCAGCATTTGATGCAAACCAAACTCACAAGCAGGAGGGTTGGTGGCAGCCTTCAAGTTGGTTCCAGCCCAGAGTCCCCCGATGTTTAGCAGAATGCAGCACTACTCTCTTCCACGTCACACTCACAATTGCTTGAATCATCATTGCAACCACTGTGTCAATCTCTTTGAAGATCTTCCTCAGTTTTGCTTCTCCTGTAGTTTCCCAAGTGTGGTGACCTTTTCCAGGGTAATATGTCCAAAGTACGTGAAACCAAGTGTCACCATCTTTGCTTCCAAGGATCACCCTAGCTACATGCACTTCTTTCAACTCTGATTTGTTTGTCCAGAGGCAGGATAGGACAGTAAAATGGACACATGGGAATAGGGAGCCTCAAATGGCATTGACACGGGGGCTGCAACATTGGACGCAAGCAAAGGCACCATTGTGAGGCTGGCACAGGACTGGGCAGTGTTCCGTTCTGCTGTGCACAATCACCGTGGGTTGTGACCAACTCGATGGCATCTAACAACGGCAGGAAGGAGTGATAGATTAAGGGGTTTAAAATGTATGTCACCAAACAAAATAGGTATATATTGCTTAATGGAAAAATGAATAGCCCTGTAAACTAACATCATGAAATTCATAATTAACCAAAAGGCATCAACTTATCAGATCTTACAAAACAAAACAAAACTTTGTTGTTTTTGTCCCTCTGTCTGTGAAGTTAGTTCTGATTGACAGTCACCCCAGGTACATCTACCGAAACGAAGCATTGCTCATCCGTATGTACAAGGACAGTCTGAAAGAGGAAGACTCTCCGTCTGATGGATAGACTCAGAGGCTGAAGCAATGGGCTCGACCAAAAGAATAAATGTGAGGACGGTCCAGGACTGGGTGGTGTTTGGTTCTGCTGTGCGTGGGGTTGCTGTGGGTCAGAACCAACTGGATGGCACCTCACAACAGCAACGTGGATGTTCACCATAGTAGCCCGGGTGCGCACGGTGGTGCAGCTACGACGTCATCCAAACTCCTGGAGGAATTCCTCAGGGACACTCACGTCTGCTTGAAGGGGTTCAGCATGTGTAACTTCCACCTCCAGGAACCGTCCCTTCCTGCTAACATGTCCAATGTAAGGGAGAAAAAGGCACACTAAAGGAGCATTCTGGCTATCTTATTTCAAGATGGATTTGTTCTGGAAATCAATGATATAATCAACTTGGTCCGCCTCTGCGTACATATGAATGGGTTGAAAAGGCATAGATTAGGTCAGGGAGACATTGATCATGGAAATGACACCTTTGTTTTTTTAACATTTGAAAGAGGTCTCTTAAAAATATATATATATATATTGATCCATCTCTTTATTTACCAAAGTTTTAAAGAATTGGACATCATCCATAATTTTTAAGGATTCAATGGATGATAATGAACAAAATAAAATTACCTAATTTTGTAGAGATTGTAATCAGGTTGGAGTAAGCTTAATCACAATGTGAATGTATTAACATGTACATTTATCAAAAAGTTCTGGAAGGATCAGGGAAATTTCAATGATCATAACAGAATAAAATATCAAAGATATTAAACAGAAAACAATTTTCAAGTGGGGAAAGGCAAATATGGGGAATTGCGGTCAGATAAGAAGTGTTCACAATGAGTACCAGCTTCAAGGTCGCAGCAGCAAAAACGGTCAGAGGTCTTGTTGCAGCAAATTTTTGAAGTTCAGATAATTTCTCAATTGCTGTTTCCCTGGGTGCTAATTTTGTTCAAAGTAAAATTAAATTCTTCACAACCTCACTTCATGTTGTCTGTTTTCAGAAAGTAAGGTGGCCTGATCTCCCTATTGAAGGTTGTTGATGATTCCTCCAATCCTAGTTATATTAGAAACACAACTTATTCAGCATATGGTGCAGATTCTCCAATTACTTACTCCGCATATGGATTAGATGATACTGGCGTGAGGAGAAAGCCCTGATAAACGCCTTTCCAGATTTCAGACCATGCAACAGCCTCTTGTTCTGTCAAATAGCTGCTTCCTGGTCCATGCACATGTTCTCACTGATCTGAATAAGTGTTTGGAATATTCACTAATGTTACGCTTTGTTATGATCCACACAATCTATTAAAAGTAATTTTTTCTGATTGTCTATTTTCAGTCAATATCCACTTGACATCAGTGATATTCCTTGTTCTACATACTTTCTGACTCAAATGTCAATTTCTTACAGATGAGCAAAAAGTTCTTTTGTGCAATATAAGTGATATTATTCGATAGCGTCTGCTTTCTAGTGGGTCACTTTTCTTAGGAAAAGGCGCACATGCAGATGTGATTAAGTTGGTCGGCCAGGACGCTCCCCTCTACGTTCCTTGGCACAGGTAAGTGAGAGCTTCCAGTGCTTTGTCAGTTTCCATTGGCATTCTGTCAAGTCCAAGAGCCTCGATTTTCAATAATGAAGTCAATGAAGCTTGGACTTCTTCCTTCAGTATAATTGGTTCTTGATCAGATGTACCTCTTGAAAAGGTGGGTGTAGAATAAATAGTTCCTTTTAGTAGAACGATGACATCTGACTTAGTGATTTATCGACCGTTTGGCAGCTTGGAACTTGCTCACTTCTACCAATGTGTCAGCCGTCCCTTCGATTAAGGCCCAACATATACATGCATGTATAAACTTCACCGCCTTCGCTTTGCTAGAGAATCCGCCCTAGGGCAACCTCTTCTCACCATTTCACAAAATCAAAGAAAAAGAGAATGCATTGCATTTTCCTGTTTCCGTCATAAGTCCTGTTAAATAGATATAAGGATGATGAAGAGCTAAGGATATAATGTCTGCTGTCTTATCCAAATCAATGTTCCTATAATATGAGTACTAGCAGATCTGCTACTGTCTGCAACATCAAGGCAATTATGATAATTGCTTAAATTCATTGATTCATATTGTGTGTCAGGAACTCTATCATCCTGTGCCAGAAACATTTAAAAACCTGGAACAAGTCCACAGGCCAGATACGAAGATTATTTACATTTAGAGTTTGAGCTGGCTGCATCAGAGTTGATAAATAATGTGCTCGGAGTTACACAGCCAGTTATGGTAAGAGACAAACCTTTTACCATGATGCAATATTGTCTCTCAAATGATGCTACATTTACCTCTTTAGCAAAGAGAAAATTCCCAAGGGAAATGTTTGTGCATCTTTGGTTAATTTTTTAATAGATCAGTAGCTTCTATAAAGGAGTTATTCATAGTTCATAGCTTTTGATAAAGTTTATATCAGCACTTTGAAAACCATGTTCTCCATAACACCATGCCAAATGAATGAAATGTTAAAATATACGCAAGGAGGAGAACAATCTGCAATAATTTGGGAACTTTTTAATTAAAACAATTAAACAATGTTAGAAATCTTAGAGTATTTAATATATAAGTGCTAGGGAGTTTGTGGTGGAGGGAAATTTCTTAATCTAGCTGTTTTATACATGTCTCTCTGAAACTCCCACAAAATGATTGGATGGTGCTATGCAAATCGTGTATATGTAACACAGGTAGGATTGGCCAGTACACATTACCACCCTCGGTGTATAAGAGTGAACCATCTTCGAAGCAGGAGCAGAGAGAGCAATCCCAGGACCATCCTAATTGGAGCGCACTCAAGGTCCCTCACTGGAAGTGGCAGACATCAAGACCAGAAGCTCCAGAAGCGCTAGAAGCCAAGGACAAGGGCACCATGACACACAATCGAAGAGCAGAAACGAGACTAACACTGTGAGACTTCTTCTCTGGACCTTGGAGACAGAAGTCAAGGTTTTATATTATTCATGAAAATATTCTGTTGAAAAACATTTAGTTTGTAAATTATTTTAAATCTGTGATTTTCCATATCAAGTTTTTCAGAATCTCAGAATCACATGCTGGCTGCTTATCACCTGAGCTGAGGCCAGGAAAAGTGTGTTCCTGAAGGCCGGTGTCAGGTGGTTGGTGGCATGGACACTCCCGCTTTAGGAGTGTACATTAAGAGCTACTGAAAGTTGCCTCTACTCTAGAATCTGTGGCAATAAATATTTGTGAACAGATTGTTTTCAAAGATCATATTTCAAAATAAGACAGTGTCTTACTTCTCAAATAATTAATTGGTAAAATTAATTATCTGATTTAATACTGACAGAAAATTTCAAGTGCAGCATATTGGATCACTCACTGCACACACCCACTAGAAATGTTCAGACTTAATTAATGGGTCAGGTTTGAATTATTTGAAAACTAAAGAAGCCCCGGTGGTGTACTGGGTAAGATCAGCATTTCCAACCTACTAGTCATTCCATGGGAGAAAGAAGAACTTTTCTGTTCCTGTAAAGACAGACAGTCTATGAAATCTAGAGGGACAGTTACAGCCTGTCCTCTAGGCTCCCTCTGAGTCAGAATTGACTCAGGGGCAGTGAGTTGGGTTTATGTTTTATGTAGAATGCATTTTCAATAAATGAAGTTGGCCATAATCAATACAATGAAAAGATTAACCAGGCAAATACCACATGCACTGAAATACGACACATCCCTACGAGATAATGGAGCTGCAGAGCTGAAATTCCTAACAGATAGCTTGATCTACCCATCTCCACCGTCGTGTGTCTTATGGAAAGGGAAACAATCTAATAAATACGGAACGGTACTGGCAAGCTTTAGGAATCATATAAAATTTCTAGGTAAATGATCAGGAAAACTAGGTCTTTTCCCTCATTTATTTATTATTATGCCTGGAGATATACCATGTAAACACTCTATGCCTTCATCTCTTGTTTGTGAAATGAGAGGATTTTGTTGGATGAGCTCTAAAGCCTCTTCTGCCTCTGAAATATGATCCTATGTTTCTGCGCCTATGAATATTTCTTAACTCATTTCCTCAGCACGCTGCACTCTGCTGACACTGTTCATGCTCACTTTCTCTTAGTGAATTACATTAATTAGTTGCTCTCTAATTGTGGTGGTCATAACAAAAATCAATCGGAAGTCCTTAAGGGATCATAATTATATAACTACTTAGTAAATGGGAACTTTTAATAAACTCGCTCCCATTAATTTAGAAAACATTTATAATTATACATTTGTGTCCACATATTTTCCTTAAGTATCCAGAAAATAGTAAGTATTTTTTAAAATTGGCAAGAAAAAAGAAAACTAAATCTCTTACTACATTAATAAACTTCTATGTGTTTTAGATACACATAAATAAGTCTAACTTTTATGTTAAGTAGACTAACATTCATATGATGCAGTCAAAGAAAGTGTCCTTCCATAAGTGTTTCATGAAGAGCAAAGTTGAGTCGGCACATGAGGAAAGTTCTGTAGAGACCAGCAGGAAACCAAAGCACAAGTACACCTACGTGAGTGAGCATGAAAAGTGTTTTAGATTAGTGTCAGGATTTCACAACTAAATTAAAAACTTAATTTGAAAAGAAAGACCCAAAATTTGTAGTTAGCTCGAGTATGACCCAGGGAAGATAATATAAATATAGAGAGAGAAAGAGATAGGTATAGATATAGAAATGGATAGGTAGATGCTGATATGTATATGGATCATTTCTAAAATAGACATGTACTAAAAGGATAAAATGACAGAAGAGAACACACAAAATGCAAAGCAGCAAAAAAAAGAATGCTTTTAAATTCAATTGCTTGTATTTAGGGAGTATCAAGATGCAAAACTCTGTGCAATATTATTTTTTAAAACTCAAATCAATGTAGGCAAAAGAATATTATTAATGCTGCTTGTTGCTGTTACGTGCTATTGATCTGATTCCATGTACTGGAGTCGAGCTGCCCCCAGATGTCTCTAAGACTGTACTCCTTCCAGGAGGAGATTGTTTGTGAAGCCTTGTGGGTAAGAGTGGACGGATCACGAGGACGGGCTATTGGAACACATGGCTCACACGTGCGATGCCAGTGCTCCTTGTCCTCCTTTTCTGGTTGTGCTCCCTTGGACCTCCACTATGTTCTGAAATCAATTCATGAGGATAAATGCCATTGCTTTGTTGCTTAAGATAGACAGAAAGTATTCTGTCACCCTGAAATATCTTGTAAAATATGCATGCTTTGGAGAACACTTTAATTAATCTGAAGAATGCCTCTTCTGCTACAGTTTCCTAATAAATGAAAAATCAATAGAATTGAATATGCCAAATAAGTTTCTGCGTCTGTGAAAATTATATGTTCCTTTTTAGATTATTAATTGATGGATTAGAATCTTTGATTTGTCTATTAAACCAATATTACATTCCTCTGATATACCTATATGACTGTGAATTAATCCCTTCTTTAAATACATCTGGATTGGATTTGCTAAAGTTCTTTTAAGAGCTGTTTCTGTTCTCTTAAGAACTGTTTTCATCACAGGCGAATGTCTGTTGTTTTCTTGCAATATCTGTGTTACGCTGGGTTCTCTAGAGTAGCAAAATTGGTGATGTACACATATGCATACACGTGTGTGCATGTACATGCATATGTACATGTAGAGATGTGCATATGTTTTTGTGCCCATCTTTATAATAAACATACACATATAATACCCATATATGTTAGGTTATCTATACAGGTATGACCTATTTTAGAAATGTACATTACATATAAATATGCATGTACACATATATCATCCTGGCTCTAAGCAACCCTTTGTGCAATGGAAACATTGCCTCGCCCTGGACATTGTCACCAGCTTTACCATGTTGGAGCCCATTGTTGCAGTCACTGGGTCAGCCCAGCTCCTGATGGCTCCTCCTCGTTCCTATTTTTCACTAACCTTGTGCTTTATCAAATATGATGTCCTCTTTTAGGACTTGTTCAATACAATAAACATTCCATTTCTTAACTGAGCATCCATGGGTATTAATTGTGGATCAAATAATGAAATTTTATAAAAATAAAATTATAGTTTGTAAGCAAAACAGTGGTTGCCTAGGGTTCAGAAGGGACTGTCTTGAAAAGGAGACGTGAGAACTTTATAGGATGATAGAAAGGTTTTCTCTCTTGATTTGGGTGGCATTTACACAACTGTATATAATCAACAAAACCCCAAAACTGTTCACTTTAAATTGAAAAATGATATAAGAATAAAACTGCAATAAGTTCTATTAAGGATTAAGTACTTATTTTGAATGAGAATAGAAAATATTGTTTGAAAATTTAAGTACATATTCTTATATGCATACATACATATTAATGAATGCATGTACTAATTTAGAATAGATAATCCAGTATGTATAATCATTGTACAAATCAAACTCGTTTTTTGTTTTGTTTGTTTTATATTTTAAACTTAGAACTTGGAACTCACTAGAAATAGTTTATTATTTACTTGCTTTTCACAAACTTTCATAAGCCTTCTTCCTCCAGAAGCCCTCTCCAGATGCTTTATGAATTCAACAATGAGTCAGGGGGTTATTTTAATCATAAAGAAAGAGCAAGCATGTTTTTTACTTAAACATGGCTTGATACTGAATCAAATAGATATGTATTCCAGGCTGGGAATATCATTCAATCTTCTTAAAAACATATCAACTTTTAGACATGACACATAAATGATCCAATCTTATATAATTTGATACATTTTACATCAATCTAAGACAGACAAATGCAGTAAGATAGACGTACATCAAATTCTCAATTATTTCTTGTCACTCTGGGGGTGGGGGAAATGCAGGAAACTACAAACATAAATGTCCATTTATTTTCTTCCTTAAATGTTAACCAGATATTCCACTAGGTTCAGAAATTCATTGATTTGTCTTCTATAACTTCCTTTCTCCTAAATGTATATTAAGAGCAAAGTAAAACAATAACAATAAACAGCAGTCACCGTGTCAGCTCACATTTAAAGCAGCACTAGATAGAACACACTCATGTCCCTCAGGGTGGCCAAGGCTGCTAGTTTGACAATTATTAAATAGCCAGCGAAAACCTGACAAATTGAGAAATTATGAAAATTGTCAAGGCCTTCATGCAGCTTGGATACACAATCAATGATCATGGAAGCAGCACACAGGAAGGCCAATGATGGATTACATTTGCCAGTTCTGCTGTAGAATGCCTCTTTACCGGGTTTGAAGAGCGAATGTGCCTGTCTCACGACGAAAGCCAACCGTTATGTGTGGAACGCTGAACACTGAGGAGCTCATCCGCCGGAGAACCGATGCGTTTGAAACAGGCTGTGAGTGAGGAATGTGGAGCGTGCAATAGACTGGCAGAAGATCAAACGAATCGGCTTCAGAAGGACAGCCAGATTCAGTGTGTACTTTGGATTCAGTGTGTACTGGTACTCAGGAGAAACCAGTCCCTGGAAAATGATATGATGCTTGATAAAATAGAGGGCCAACAAAAAACAGAAGCCCCTCAAAGCTCAGTTATCTTGGCTGCAGTGATGGGTTCAAGTATAATACTCGTGATAAAGGCGCATGATTGGGCAGTGTTTCGTGCTGTTGTATGCAGGTTTGATATGAGTCACAGTAATAAAACATATTTGCATCACTTTGCTCCGATATATTGACATAGACTGTAACAAAGAAGATAGCTCAAAGTGTAAATCACCAATATTGTTTTTAAAATATTAATCCTTTCCTTTGCTGATCATCCTGCCCCAGAAAGTTGAAAGCATGGACATCTCTTTGTTGGAGGGGCATTTAAAACCAGAGCTCTCTCTGTCTGTCACAGTGACGAGTACACAGAAAGCAGGTCTCAGTATTTGGTGGGTAGCTTTGCTATCCATGTTTCAATCATCAGTGCTTAGTTGTATTTTCAAATAATTATTAACTTCCTAAGGGAAATTTCTCTTCTTGAATGCAAATGTGTCCAGTGTGACAAGTGGTCTGCAGCAGACAACTCACGGTGCTCGGGGAATATGCTGGAGGGGCATCAAAGCAAAGATACTATGAAGGAAGTACGGTAGAAACACAAGTAGAAGTTACATCATTAGGGAAGAAAAGGGAAAGAAAATGAGTTCCAAGCTTATCTTGTTAGGCTAATACACAGAAACTACACACATGAATATTTATAGACAACAGGTGAAGTGTTCCACATGAAGTGTGACAATATAAAGAATAACTACATGTCAGTGGGGGCTTGGGGGGACCACAAAAGCAGACGGCATTATGGCCACATCTTACCTGGAAAATATGGTGACAATGAATAAAGATCTATGGTACCATTCAGTTATACTCGGACACAATCGCTCTCAAAATCGCCAGCTCTGAAAACCCAAAACAGGATACAGTATCAATTTTCACCCGAATAAGTGGGAGATGCTCATTTTCTTAGGTATAAGAGGATTCTAAACCAATTGCTTTTCAAAGGAAAAATACAGTATATTGTAGTTGGAAACTCTAGCCTTATTTTATTTAAATTAGAGTATATATCTCAGGATTTTTCAAAGGATCAGAGACATTGTTTTCATTGTCCACAGTTAGTAAGCATGCTAAAAATAGAATTCTGAACGTTCTTCTGTCTGAGTATTCTATGTGAGAAAACAATATATTTTAGTCTTTAATAGTGTATTGAAAGAAATACTCTGATTTATCTGGTATGTGAAAACAGTTTAACTGCAAAAGAAAAGAAATAAAGTAGGATAGTTAGCTTCTGCAATTAAAAAATTCTACTATATTAAAATACAGAAAACAAGTTATTTGATAGTACACGCATGGTTCTAATAATTCGACATGCCTATGACGGGTTGGTGAAATTCCCACCTGGAGAAATCTCCTTGCTGAAAGTGAAGAGGACTTGAAGCACTTGCTGATAAATTTTTTTTTAATTTATCGTTTGGTATGGATTACAACTAAATATAAAAAACCAGGATCCTCACAACTAGACCAGTAGGTAACCTCATGACCAGCAGAGAGAAGACTGAGGATGTCAAGGGTTTCATTTTGCTTGGTTTCATAATGAATGCTCAGCAGCAGCAGTCGCAAGAGGCAACGATGCATTTCATCGGGTAAATCTGCTTCATGAGATCTCTTTAAAGTGTTTCAAAGCAAGAATTTTACTTTGAAAACTAACGTACCTCTGACACAAGCCAATGTTTTCGTCACCTCATATGCATGCATTGAATAAGGAAGACCTAACAAAAATCAAAAGGCAACCTGGTTGCATAGTGGTTATGCAATTGGCTGCTAACCACAAGGTCAGCAGTTCAAAACCATCAACCTCTCCTTGTAAGGAAGATGAGTCTTTCTACTCCTGTAGACAGCAACAGTCTTGCAAGCCCACTGGGGAAATTCTAGTCTGTCCCACAGGGTTACTATCTGTCTGAATTGACTTGATGTCAGTGAACCAGATTCAGACGTACTTAGGAGTGTGAGACTTGCTCAAGGCCAGGCAGTGTTTCATTTTGTTGTACACAGTGGCGTTATGATTTCATGGCATACAACAAGAATTGATGCATTTGAATATTGGTGAGGGTAAAGAATATTGAAAGTGCCATTGTCTGCCACAAAATCAAAACAGAAAAAAAAAATGAATAAACCTGACTTGTCAGAAGAACAGCCAGAATTCTCCTTAGAAGCAAGGGTAGTTTGGACATGTTATCAGGAAACAGACACCATTTGGAAAAGCACATCTTGCTTTGTTAAGTTGAGGGCCAGCAAAACAAGACTCTCAACAAGATGGATAGACACTTGCAATAATGGCCTCAAACATGAGGACGTTTGTGAGGATGGCACAGGATCAGGCCGTGTTTTGTTCTGTTGGACAGCAATGAGGCCACTGTCAGTGGGAACCCACTGGATGGAACTGAACCACAAGCATAGCAGATGGGGAGGGACAACTAGGAGGACTCATTCTTGTGGGGGATGCATGTCTTACATTTTGATCCCTATTAATAGAACCATAAGTCACATTTTTATAAATGTGACTCATTGAAGGAATCTCTGAAGAAGTAGAGGAGTCAGAGAAACAAAATATGTAAGGAGAAGGAATTTAATAAAATTAAATGTCTGACATTAGCTCCATTCTAGTCTTTCTGGAGACTCATGATGGCTAATTGTACCCAAAACTGTTTCCATCTTGCATAAGGGGGTTGGGTGGTTTGCTTTGGTTTGTTTTATCCTCAAGAACAGTTCTGCAGCTGTTTGCTGCGCAGAATGCATCACGAAGAAGAGACCTTTCCTTTCAGACTAAAGGAGTCTGATGACCCTGATAGGTAAAGGTTTGGTGGCTGACCAACACTTTCATGATCTGAACCCATGCGGAGGGTAAAGAAGGAAAACTGAAAAATACACATAAATTGGCACTGGCAATGTTAAAAATGCCATGTATGGTGAGAAGAACAGACAGATGTCTGAGAGGAAGTACAGCCAGAATCCTCCTTAGAGATGAAGACGGCGAGGCTTCATGTCATATACTTTGGGCATGTTGTCAGGGGAGATTAGAAAACCAGACTCACTGCCATGACGTCAATGCTGACGCAAAGTGCCTGCTGTGGGTTTCTGAGACTGTTACTCTTTATGAGAGTAGAAAGCCCACTCTTTCTCCTGTGGAGTTGCTGGTGGGATGGAAGTGTTGACCGTGCAGATCTCAGCCCAGAGTGTAACGCCTACACTATCAGGGCTCTGAGGTAAATTCGAGGGGCAGTGAAAAAGAGGAAGGTCCCGGACAGGATGGAAGGATGGATCCAGTGACTGCAACACTGGGCTCAAACTCGAGAATTGCCGTGGGGGGGGGGGGGGGAGCAGGACAGGCCGTGTTCTGTTCTGTTGCACATAGTGTCCTTACGGGTAGCAACGGACTGGAAGGTCCGTACAACAGTACCAGGAACACAATGAACAATCCTCTCAGCTTTCATATTAAGTCTTAGGACTCATTTAACTGACTCCTATTGTTTCTGTTGCCTATTTTCCACAAGTTTAAAACCCCATGATCTTATATTGTATCCTTCCTTCGAATTGCAAATGCAAGGGATCATGTTGCTCATATGCATTCATCCAAGAGTTGGCTCCATCATTAAAATAAAACTGTTACTGCATATCGACCATGAGACATGCCACTCCATCCCACTGAGTCGTAGCACCACATATGGCGATGACCCCCCAAACATCAAAGACTTCATACTTTCTCGCGGCCAATGAGTAGACGGCCACCCTGGAGAACAGGGTAGAACTTGAATTTTCAATATTTATGTGGGTAGAAAGCCCTATCGTTCTCCCACAGAGCAGCTAGGCTTTTTGAACTGAGGACTTTGAGGATCTCAAACTTGCTAAAAAAAAAAAAATGAAAAAAAAGAACTGTTAGATTGTACCTCAATCAAACAGTTTTCAATTAGATCTAGTTTCAGAGTTCTTATTGAACAACCTCTCTTGAATTTTGAAGTATTTGAGTCTACAATATTATGAAGCAAAATCCAAAAATATATACAGAAGACTAGAGAACTTACCTAACACCTATGAATTAAAGAGCAATAATATTGTTAAAGACAAAAATTAAAACTAGAAATGGTGTAACTAGTTAGGAACTTAATTTGTGCATTTTTGTGTGTTAAAGTAATAATATAATGTACATTTATTTGATAGACGGATGGGGGATGAAAAAGGATGCTGTGTTGCAAGTTATAAGGTCATTGAGTTTATTATATAAATCAATCAACCAATCAAGAAATATTGAGCCCTATCATGGCAGAAAGAAAGCACATAAAAGATGACCTTTTAGCAAATTTCCCAATTACTCTGTTTACAAGTTCATAAAATGACAATGTATTATGCACACAACGTCTAGTGACTGAAGCAATCAAGAATCATATATTTTCATCTGAATTTTTCTGATATCAGTCACAGTAAAACCAGTTTGTTGCTTTACTCTGAAAAGGAACACTGTGCACAAAGATAAGGGCATGCGACAAAACAAAGACAAATCATCGGGTCTGGCTGCTATGAAAAATACAGCGCTCAGGTACAAGGGGGTGGCATGGGGCCACAGGTCAGGTGGACACCCATGCACATAATCAAAAGGGCACAAGCCTTCACAGGCAAGTTTCTTTGGTGTATGTATCTTTAAAGTGGCTTCAGAATCATACTGGAGTTTTGTGGGGGGTTTTTAATGCAAATTGGGCCCACTAGAAACTTTAGGATTAGTGAGCCTTTTAAATCAACTTCTAAGTAATGAGGAATTTTAGAAGTGAAGCAAAAACAAATGTGTCAAAAACATAAGGAAAAGCTAAGAAAAAAGATAAACAACCCACTACCAAAGCCAACATTGTGTGTTGTTGTTGTTCATGTGCCTTCGAATCTGTCCTGACTCATATCAACCCTACGCACAATGGAACGAAACACGTCCCAGGACCGCGCCATCCTCACAACTGCACAAATTACATAGGTATGTAAAATTGCATCAAATATATAACACGTATAGACTCAATACATGCAATAGAATTCAATCCAAAACTAGAAGTTAATGATCATCATTGGAATCACAGATATAGGTTAGCCCTCTTTCTAAATCTATGCAAGAACACCTAAAAATATGGGGGAGGGAATAATGATATTTTAATTCCATTTATTGAAAAATCTGAAGTCCCCTGGTATAGACACTAGTGGCACTGTAAAATATGTATTGGCCGTTCATGGCCAAGCTAGTGCTTGGAAATCACTGCCCACCCTACGGACAAAAGATTGAGCTTCTGCAGCCCGGTGTGGTGGTTGGCGTTCGGGGCCATCACAACAGATTTGACTCATAGAGACCCGAAATTCAATGAAAGGAAACACTGTTGCTAGGCGGTTTTCACAATTGTTCATATGTTTGAGCCCATTGTTGCAGCCCCTGGTCAATCCCTGAATTGCCAAGCATGATGTCTCTCTCTAGGGCCTGAGCTCTCTTCATAACGTGCTCAAAGTTCATGAGACGATCCCTCTTCATCCTCGCTTCTAAGAAGCATGCTGGCTGAACTTCTTCCAAGACAGGTCTGTTGGTTCTTTCAGCAGTCCAACTCCAAGAACCGGCGCATAATCCAAATCCATCCATACTGTGGTTTTCTTTATTCAATGTCCAACTTTCACATGCATGGGGCATGATGGAAAATGCCATGGCTGGGGTCAGTGCACCTTAGTACTTGTTTTTCAACATTTTTAAAATGCCATATGAAACCTGGGTGACACCATATAGGGCTATTGTGCATCAGAACTGACCAGATGGCAGTGGGTTTGCGTTTTTGTAAATAACCAGAAAATCATGTATAGGATCTAGTCAAGAATTTCCAATTCAAGAATTACCATAACAAAAATTTCAAAAAAAATCAGTTAATTAAATGGAGAATCATGCTACTACCTTTCCTCCTGTGGAATAGCTACTTTAAGAAACATTATCTTCCAATGGATTTTAATTGTATATAATTTCAAGTTGGCTTAAATTAATTTATTTCCTTTTATTTATCAGAGATTATCATAACAAGGATGTTTTAAAAGCTTCTCTCAGGAATGGAGAAGTTATAATGATCTAGTAGTTATTACTCTGCAGAGAGTTCAAACAAAATAAACTTTGGAGCCCTGACATTGTAAAATAAAAACTACAGTTTACTATTTAGCTATTGATATTGAAAAAAAAATCTGGAAAGTGTAAAGCAAAATCTCAGTGAGTGTCTAGCGGAACAAATAGCTACTAAAAATACACTTGTAATTGACACAGAATGCATACATGCCAAAGCCTTTGGCTCAGATGGAAACCAAATGAAAACTTCCAGAGCTAGAGAAAAAGTTTCTGTTTGTTAAGTATCTTTCTGGTTAATACAATGTATTCTTTAGTTTCAAGATGTTTGTGTATATGAGTATTTTTCTTTGACTTAAATAATTAGTTTGAGGTTAAATAGTCTACTTTGCATTTCAGTTCAGCCAGTGTATGTTTCTAATGACCTGTCAAAGATTTAAGATTAATTAAAATTACCAGATTTTTACACATGAATGAATATCATTAACAATATATATACTAATAAGTTTTAAGTGAATTAAACTTAAGGATTTTATTCCTTGAGCGCTGTTAAGAAAGGCATTGGCCACTAAGTTTTCTGAAGCCTTGAAATTTGTGAGAGTGGGAACTCAATAGGACTGCCTTGCCTTTCCAGGTCTTTCAAGTTTTCCACATCTGTCAGTCTTATCACTTTCCTATCTTTCATTTGAATGGAAAATATGTGAGTTTTCTTTCTCTGACAGGTTGTAACATTGCACAGTGTGGTAGTTACATACTTTCATGTCCACTTGATTAATAAGTCTAGGTGTAGAGTCTAGCCTGTCAATCGGGTCACAGCCTGATGATGCGTCTTTGTGGGTGTGGCCTTCTTGTGAGGCTTCTAGGAACTTTCTCTGTCTCCCTGGAGGTGAGCCACACTCTCTCTCTCTGCTTCACCTTCCTGTTGACAAGCCATGTGGAGCTATGCTGAGACCTAAGCGGGCTGTGACTGATACCTGCACCAGCCCTGTGATGCTTCCCCACCCCCGTTGGATCACCAGGCTTTTCTCCCATTGACATCTGATCTTCCTGCATTCTGCATCACTGTATGTGGCTGCATGAATCTGAATAGAGATTTAGTCACTAGTATTGGACTTACAGGCTAATATCAGACTTATTTGCTTCATCTGGACTGCACTGGGATCTTTTCTTGATATACAATCACACTGATATAAAGCTCTGTGCTATCTGTATGCGTGTCTCCGGATTTGTTTCTCTAGTCTACCCAAACTGACACACACAGGTTCACAGATTTTAATATACAAAAGGTTGGCAAAATGTACTGCTTTCAATTCAGTAATGAATGCCTTGTGTACACATATTGTTGCTGATTTACTAACTTGACTCAGAGGCAGCAATGGAGCCTACCATCTTGAGAGAAGGCCCTGATTTCTCCAGTGACAGGTCATTCCTATCAACAAGGTATGAGCCAGAAATAACTGGCATTATTTTCAGTCTTTAAGTAGGTCCCAGGTTGTACAAGCTCTTCCCATCTTGCATTCACATTCTCTTCATAATTGCCTACCCTTCAAGCTGCAATATCAGGTAAGAAATAGACAGTAATATAGCATAAGTAGACCCCACAATTGTGCAAGTTCATTTCTTTGAAATATATTTATATCTTGAACATGATTGAAATCTGATTGATAAACATAATTAACTCAAAGGTCCAATGCTAGACAACTCCAAATCCCAAAGCTCTTTTATTTCACTGCAATTCAAAATGTACCATATGTATGATCAGTCACCATGTACAAGATGAAATTCTTTGTCTCATTTATTTAAAATTGAGTTTGCTCTTTTAAGAATCTATATTTTTCACTGCCATTCAAAACAGTTTAGGATTGGGAAATATTGTGACCGACAAACATAGAGATGTGTTTCAATTGTAACCTCTTACCATTTAAGAGTTTGAGTTTGATGGCATTGTTGATTACCTGGTCTTTTACACTTCTTTCACAGTCTGAAGAGCATCCAATCTAATTATGATTTTTAGGTTACACCAATGTTGTGTTAGGCCAATTTTGACTAGAGAAACATATCCAGACATATATATACTAGTAATATAGAGCTTTATATCAAGAAGTAATTATGCATCAGTAAAACATCCCAGCCCAGCCCAGATCAAGTGCTTCATAAGTTCAATACTAGCCCATGAATTCCTCTTCAGACTCACATATCACATGCAGTGATGCCCAAATGCAGGAAGATCACACACCAGTGGGTAGAAAGTCCTGTGGGCCCAGGGCTCCAAAGCTCTGGCCGCCATCAGCGTGGGTCCATGTGGCTTGTCAACAGAAGGTGAAGCAGAGAGAGAGTGTGTGGCCCACCTCCAGGAAGAAGAAGTTCTCCGAATCCTCCTGAGAAGGCCATGACCACAAGGAGATGTCATCAGGCTGTGTGACCTGATTGACAAGCTACACTCCATCCCTTTACTCTTAATATCCTCAAGTTGACACGTGATTATGTAACTACCACAAATGTCTAAGTAGTTTAAAGTGGACTTAAGATACAATATGAACAAGACTAAGAATAGATGGTTAAAGTACATTTCTTTTACAGGACATACGTACCTAAAGTTGACCAAATGCTACCAGAGTATCATGGAGCTTTTAAAAGTGCTTAAATCTTTACCTGAACTCAAAATATTTCTTTGGTTTATTATGAAATTATAATTTTACATATACAAGTACCTATGTCCTTAGATAGAACTGAAAGGGACATATCTGTTTTAATGTATAGGCAGAAAAAGGTTTTGGAGGAATTTTTTTACATGCAAACTTAATTTAGGTTATTTTATATTGAGTTTAGGGTAAACTTCTAAAAAATTTTAAAATTGTTGTAGGTATAAAGGAATTTTACTTTGCATAGGGGATAGCTCTTTTTTGCTGTTCAAGCAGTAGCATATAAATACTTATGTATCTTTGCCCTTTACTCCAATGAAATTACAGATGTATGTATAATTTGAAGAGAGGTGTTAAGTGGAAGTTAAGTTGCATTATATCTCCTGGTACAATTCTTCCTCTGTAGTAAGCCATTCTGGCTTACTCTAGTGCCCTATAGCTAACTCTCTGACTAACTAGAATGTTAAAATATCAGATGGACAAATCTGATTAACAAAGCAGACAGACTGACTCCTTAGCTAATGACTTAAAGGTCTCTCTTGGGTTTGATGTAATCAACATTAGTATCCTTATCACTTTCCTTTCCTATTGATTTTTTGAATATCATTTTCTTTAATTTAAAGAGGCCTGTGAAAAATAAAATTTAAGTATAATGCTGTATTGCTGGATTACTATTGTCTATTTTGGGGAGTAGAGTGTGTGTCTTTTATATGTTTTATTTTGGTACACACTCTTTACTTAATAAAGGAAAATGCTAATTAATAATATTTTATTGATTTTAATCTATAAGTGCTTTGAAAATACAAGCAATATCCTGATTTTTAATTCATTTTACACTTAATTAGTTTAATATCATGCAGAGTTATAATGAGAATTATGTACAATTCTATAAATTGTTAGAAGTAAATCCAATTTAATTTAGATTATTACCAGCATGGTTTAAATAACTAAGTGCATGTTTCTGTCAACAAAGACAATTAAACTGCTCTAACCTATGCAGTTTCATATGAATATAAGTAAGAATGCCTTGGGTTTTTTTTCAACAGAAAATTATCTCTAGTAAATAATTCAATATTTACATACTTTCATTTTGGATGTTAAATAAAATTTAAAAGAAAATATTTTGTTTAACAAACATATTTGAATGACCATCCTGCAAAATGTATTACCTGGATAAATGAAATTATCTAAGTGGGTCTTCAAATCAGGATGAATTTTTCTGTTTTCATTATCCCCAAGATGTTATGTACATTTTAGAGATCATTAACCTAATGGTCACATGAATTAAATCTTATTAGTGCACATAGATATGTAAAGTGTGGAACAGAGTACTATGTCTTCTGATCTGATTTTGGTTACCATGTGAAAAGATGATGACCCAGACATTCCTATATATGCCAAAAGGTAAAGTATAGACTGAGATTAGGCAGTGATTTTTTTTTCAGATAAAATCAGATGTCTTCTGGGACCTACAGTTGGAAATTTGCCTAGCCTAGAGCCAGGCAGGAGTCATAGCATCTTGGGGAGGATTTTATGGCACCAAGAAGAAGGGCCCTGGTGACCTGGCGGTTATGCATTGGGCAGGAATTCAAGGTCAGAAATTCAAAACCACCAGCGACTTAATGGGAGAAAGACAAGGCTTTCTGTTCCCATAAAGAGTTACAGTCTTGGAAATCTGCTGGGCCAGTTCTTCGCTGTCCATTAGGGTTACTATAAGTCAGAATTGACTTGGTGGCAGTGTGTTTGGCTTTGTACACCCTCAGAGGCAGTGGAAATTCTTGGACCTTGACCAAAGCCATAGAGAAAAGAAAGCATAATTTACGTATTCTTCACTCCCCTTATTCTCATCTTCCAAGGAATTTATAATCTTTGTTGAAATTGGTAAGATATTTGTGAAGACATGGCATTATCTTTTTAGCTCCCTCCTGAGTAATCATTTAAAGCATAGTTAGCATGGATTTTCTTCACTCCGTTTCATCTATGGAGTAAGCCAAGGAAAGTCTCTGCCTACTGGAAGTGTGTTCCCTAGTATTTGTGTCCAGGATTTAATGGAATTTCAACTAATAAGAGGCTCAGGAAAGTCTCATTCTATACTCTTATCTCTAAAATATCTTTTTCATGTTAATTCAGAATTTATGGTAAGCAAATAAGCGATTCCTTATCAGTATTGGGAGAATAAACAAAGACATGACATATTCTGGACCTGTAAGCTACCTCCAAAGCAAAACTGACCAGAGTCTTGATAAACATCATCATTATAACAAACAAATAGGACAATGAATACAACACCCTTGATAAAAGAAACATAACTTCCTTAAAGGAACCTAAATCCGAGCAATAGCATTGGAATATTTTGGACTGGACAAAAGGGAGCTGTGTAAACAGTCCTTATTGGCCTTTTCATATAATCTCTGATGTTTCACCATCATTCGTCTGTCAATTTATCTTAACCTGGTGGCTGATGTGTTGCTGGGCTGCTGGAAGCTAACTCCCTGGCATTTCAGTTACCACCAGATTATCCAAGGTGAACAAGATTCAGGAGAGGTTCTAAACTAAGAACAGACTACAAAGAAGAACCAGGCTTTCCATCTCTGAGGAATTGACGACTGAACGCTTTGGAACAGCACCAGAACGTTGTAAAATACTGAAAACATCATGAAGAGTGGAAGAATATTGTCAGAGATAGTGCCAGAAAATGAGTCCCTTTTGAGATCAGAAGATACCCATATATGATGGAGGCAGAGCTGCCCTCTCAGAGTCAAACTTCATGACCCAAGTGGAGTAAAGTTTTCAGGAGCAAAGCTTTTGGAGCATGATTCACCATTAAACAAAACAGTTGCAAACTTGTATTAAGATTTGGAACTTGGAATGTACAAAATATGAATCTAGGAAAATTGGAAGTAGTTGAAAATTAAATGGAACCTAATTGAGCACTCGACCTATTTTCTATCCAGCTCTTGGTGTCCCAGGCTACTTGGCAAAGACAGGGTACATAACATCCTTCAAGGTATATAACATCTGTCTTTCATGGTGTATAACATCTGTCTTTCAAGCTACACCAGAAAGATATGGTTGAAACTCCTATTAACCCTACTGGACTTTACCTTATACACACCTGTTGCACATTATAGTGACTGAAATACTCCCTGGGATCTAAGGTTGAAATAGTTGATAATAGCTCTCCCAAGATTATGGATTTGGGAATTCTTGAACTTTGGTTGAAATCTCTGTCTTTGATGATGCCCAATAAATGAAGAATCAAGACTACCATATATTTGCTCTTTTCATAGTTTTGCTTTCTTATGATCTGTCTTAGACTACCAGGCATAGTTCTGCTTTTGTGAATGAGTGTCATTGAAACTTTTCCCCTGTTGCAAACCCACATTGTTTGTATAGTATTCAGCCACTTAACTGTTGAATCTGTACAAGTCAACACTGAATGCATTTTAGTCTAAAATGCTGTCCTATACATACATACTTTCCTTTATTCAACAGTATTTTAAATTCCACACTATTGTCTAAAGTTGTGATACCATCAGTAGAAATACTTATGTCTCATGGGAATAATTAATAACCCCTCTCACCCAATGATATTAATGTCTCTAAAGTAGACCAGGGGTACATATAAACCATGGATTATATGAATGGATTTTGAGTTTACACTTAATCATAGCCCTGATCGAAGAGCAATGAGTTCTATGGCATGGCCTACTTGATACAGGCTCTCATAAAGAGAACACTGAAGATACAGATACTATAGAAAAGTGGAGTGAAAACTCAGATATCCCAATGAACGGCATCTGAATTCTTAAAGGTTTATCTTTAAACAGGCAGCAATCTACATGAATTTTCCAGCTAAATACACAAGGAAGAAACATACCAGCCTGTGTGTTCCAAGGATGGTAAATGATAAAATCCATGACCACGGGAATGTTATTAGAGCTTAAATGTTGACCACCCAGTTTGTAGAGGGCTGTGGATGATGGTGAAAGCCCTAAATCCATTTGCAGGATCCCCATGGGAATGAAACATCTCGGTGATACCATGCGCATAGCCTTCCTAGAAGACAAAGTGCATTGGAAAGTGGAAAAATGCAAACATGGTTAGGTTAAAAATTTGATTCCTTATCATGTATTCATGTAGGACAGGAATTATATGTGGTGTTCTTCCAGATGGGTTGTTCCTTATAGAAACGGTACCTGGGGTGAGATTTGAAGGATGGCTAATGTAAAAGCACGGGAAGAGAGACTTACAGGAAAAATTCTCATGATCAGGTTCAATTATACTAGAGTGATGATTAATCATTTTGAAATTACTATGGGCTAGTGTTTTAAGGAGTTGGTGATTTTAAGGTAGCATAGTTGTTGTGCATGGAGCTTCAGTCCACAGGTTTCCATGGTCAGCAGTTGGAAACCAGCAGACCTCCACAAAAGGAAGACAGAGCCATCTACTCAACGAGTCCCAGTCTTGGAAACTCACAGGGTCCGTTCGACCCTGTCTTACATGCTGTCTATGAGTCCATGTCAACTCAGTGGCAGTGAACTTGGTTCTAGAATGCTCTTAAAGGAGACCCTAAGCAATATTTTCTTTTATTCTGGCTATTAGCAGCCTTAGAATTATTATGTTTTTTATCAGGTCCTAAATTTTTGTTCTATCATTGTGTCAATGGTAGGAAAAGCCTAAAATACTCAAGGGACTAGGTAGGCTGCGTAGTTGGTGTGACTGAAAACCAGCTACTGAATTGAAAGTGGAAATAGCATAAGAAGAAGTAATAATTACCAAAATTGCCAGTAGGGATTTGATGACATTTTTGGTTTTATTATATTATCAATGAGAAGCAATTTTAAAACTTTATGGTCAGATACTTTTTTTGTTGTTGAAAATGACCCTTTGAATGCAATGTGAGCAAGGCACAGGGGAGAGCAGAGAAGAGATGAGACTAATGTCTTTCTATTGTGAAGCATATTATTTCCTTAAACTAATATAGTAATAGATATTTTATTTATTTATTTTTAAACATTTTATTAAGGGCTCATACAACTCTTACCACAGTTCATACATACATCAATTGTCTAAAGCACATCTGTATATTCATTGCCCTCATCATTTTCAAAGCATTTGCTCTCTACTTAAGCCCTTGGCATCAGGTCCTCTTTTTTCCCCCTCCATCCCCGCTCCCCCTTCCCTCATGAGCCCTTGAAAATTTATAAATTATTATTTTGTCATATCTTTCCCTGTCCGACATCTCCCTTCACCCCCTTTTCTGTTGTCCATCCCTCAGAGAGGAGCTCACATGGAGATCCTTGTAATCGGTTCCCTCTTTCCAACCCACTCTTCCTCCCTCTACCCTCCCAGTTTTGCCACTCACACCCCTGGTCCTGAAGGTATCATCCGTCCTGGATTTCCTGTGTTTCTGGTTCCTATCTGCACCAGTGTACTTCCTCTGGTCTAGCCAGACTTGCCACGTAGAATTCGGATCATGATAGTGGGGGGCGGGGGAAGGGGAAGCATTTAGGAACTAGAGGAAAGCTGTATTCTTCATTGGTGCTACATCACACCATGACTGACTCTTCTCCTCCCCTAGACCCCTCTGCAAGTGGATCTCCAGTGGCCAACAAATGGGCTTTGGATCTCCCCTCTGCACTTCCCCCTTCATTCACTATGGTACAATTTTTTTTTGTTCTGATGATGCCTTATAACTAATTCCTTCGACACCTCGTGACTGCACAGGCTGATGTACTTCTTCCATGTGGGCTTTGTTGCTTCTGAGCTAGATGGCCACTTGTTTACCTTCAAGCTTTTAAGACCCCAGATGCAATACCTTTTGGTAGCTGGGCACCATCAGCTTTCTTCATCACATTTGTTTATTCACCTGCTTTGTCTTCAGCAGTTGTATCAGGAAGGTGAGCATCATAGAATGCCAATATAATAGAAAAAAGTATTCTTGCATTGAGGGAGTACTTGAGTGGAGGCCCAATATCCTTCTACCACCTTAATACTAAACCTATAAATATAGGCACATTGATCTATTTCCCCATCCTCATATATATATTTTCATATGTACATGTATTTATCTAGAGCTCTATAAATGCCCTTTGCCACCCAGCTCTTTCCTCTATTTCCCTTGACTTTCCTCCTGTCCCACTATCATGCTCTGTCCCCACCTGGGTTTCTGCAATACCTCTTTGTTACATTACCCTTGATCATGCCCTACCAGGCCTCCCACACCCACCTCACCACCAATTTGGATCACTTGTTGTTCCCTTGTCCCTGGGTTTGTTAACACCACTTCCTTAACCCCACCTCCCCCTATCCCATTTTCCCCCCAGAACTGTGGGTCCCGTTGTTTTCTCCTCCAAATTGTTCATCCAGCCTATCTTATTTAGAGAGACCTGCGGAGATACTAAAATGCACAAAAACAAGACAGAGCAAAGCCAAGCAATAATATACAACAAAACACCAACAAACCACTGACAAGGAACAAAACAAAACAAAAGAAAGAAAAGCTTGTAGTTAGTTCAAGGATTGTTTGTTGGCCTTTAGAAGTGTTCTCCAGTCCAGTGTGTTGGGGAACCATGCCCTGGCCCCAAAGTCCACTTTCAGCATTCCCTGGAGACCGTGCCTTTCCATTCCCTTGCTGTTCTAGTGCACTCCCCCAGTGCTTTGCCTTGGTGTGGTGGAATCAGATCGGGCGCAATTCCCACACTGTGTCTCCAGTGCTGTGCCCCGCGGGGCCATGGGTCAGTGAGGGAAACATGTGTCATAGTAGGACTGGCCATGTGGTCCCCTCTGTGGATTGGCTGCTCTAATTGGGGTCAAGGTTCTCAAGGCCTGGTGGGCCAGGATGTGCTCCACTTACTCCTACTCGCCCTTCATCTGCTCCCGTGTGCTCCGATCAGATATGTCCCTCTTCCAGAGCTGCAGATTCAATGCTGTCCTTTGAAATAAATTCTTCTGGGGGAGGGGCAGGAGACCACTTGGTACATGGTACTGGGGCCAGTCCCCCAAGACCTCTCCACTAGTTTCCTACTCCATGCTGGAATGTTGCATTCACACTTTGGGACGCTGGGTTGAAGTCTGGTCCCTCTTTCCCTGTGGAGATATAAACAATACCCTCCCCTTGGGTGAGTTAGTACCCCCTGCCCCTGCTACCTATTTCTTCCTTATTTTCATCCTTTTTTTTGACCTTACCACACCTTCTCCCCAGTTTTCTACCATGTGCATCCCTGGTTTTATCTGGTCCCTGTCATACTACACAGTCCTCACCACAATAATGTTTGTGTACGGTAGCTTTTTCCCTATGCCCCTTTTGTTTTGTTTTTTAATGCTTACCTCAGCGGGTTCATGCTGTACTTGTCCTTTTGTGCCTGACTTACTTCACTTAGCATGATTTCCTCCAGTTCTTCCCATGCCGCTATGTGCTTCATATGTTCATCGCTGATTTTTGGCGATGCGTAGTACTCCATTGTATGTATATACCACAGTTTTTAAATCCGCTCATCAGTTGATGGAAATTTGGGTTGCTTCCAGCTCCTTGCAATTGTGAACTGTGCCGCAATGAACATTAGAGCACAGATGTCAGTAAGAGATGTTTTAGTGACACGTTTACTACCTAGAAAAAATAAATCTGATAGGAACCTACATCATGCAAAGTATGCATCAGCTTTAGACACCATCTTGGGCAATTAACTCATTATGATGTTGACTAGGAATCTTGAACATAGTCCTCTTTTAAGGGAAATTACATGAACATATTTTATATGTTTAGTTTGTGTTGTGTCATAGTTATAGCATCAAATTATATATAGGTTTGAAGTCCAGGGGCGAAGCAAGGTATTCATATATAAATATGAGTCATGTTATAATAGATGGAATTGAATATGAATGTATGTATTAGTAAATTATGGAAATAATTTTAAGAAAAGAATTGAGTACCTCCAAGATTTAATGGTACAGTAGAAAACAATAATGATACAAAGGAGAGAGAAAACTAATAATCAGAAATCTGTAACTGATAACCAGGGATACAAAGAACAGAGAGCATTTCAAGGAAACAACATATTTTAATGATTTTGCAAATTTGAGTAAGAGGACAAAAAAAGAATTGAATTTCGTGCTGTGGAAATAATAAGAAGGTAGCAAAATTATTTCAGGGAACGTTTCAAGGGAATAAAAGGCCGATATTGGTTAATAAACATGGAGTGAATTGCAAGCCAGCACTTACACAAGACAGCACATCCACAGCTGCTTTGATTGTTTGTTTCTTGTGCATCTGATCATAAGTAATCTGTAATACATATGATGGTGCAGTACAAAATGTGCTGATGTTTTCATTCTTAACTGGCCATTCACAGACATTTGATATTATGATTTACATTATTATGACTGTGGTATAAAAAGAAATAACATTACAGATAAGAAGAGAGGGAGATTTCCCATGTACCTCAGAACTGAGCTCCATCTGAAAATTTATATGTTTAGAATAGAATTGCATAGTAAATGAGGGGGGTTACTTGTATAGAGAACTCACTTTTTTAAATAGCAAAACATGGAAGGAGAATTTTGGTTGGGTGCTAAAGTAAGAAACTTGGCTTACTTTTTCAAAGAGAGTTCAACTGCAAACCAGAAGTTTGACAACTCAAAATCACTGTCTACTCTATGGAGGAGAAGTGAGGCTGTCTGAAAGTAATGATTCACCCCTTGGAAGCCCTAAGTAACAGCTCAATTCCATCTTCCAGTTACTATTGTTGGCTCCAACCTACTCCATCCAGTTGGTTCCAACCTATATCGACTCTTATGAAAAACACTGTATTTCCCTGCCCTTCCTCACAAATCATTCCTATGGCCGAGCCCCCCAATGCAGCCACTGTGTGCATCCCTCTCACTGAAGGACTCCCTCTGTTACACTGCCCCCTCCCCCACTTTACCAAACATGAAGCCTTTCTCCGGGGACAAGTCTCTCCTGACCACACGTCCAAAGCATGTAAGATTGAAAGGGCACTCTGACATTACTTCTTTCAGTATAGATCACTTTGTCATTTCAGCAGTCTATGATTCTTTTCAATAGTTTTCTCCAGCACCCCACTCCCTATGCATTGATTCTTCCTCAGTCTGCCCCATTCAGTGTCCTATTCTCACACACATAATGCAATGGGTAAGGTCGTGGCTTGGATCCGACACACCTTTGTCTTCAAAGTAATACCCTTGCTCTTCAATATTCTAAAGGAATCTTATTCATCACATTTACCTACTGCAATAAGCCTTTTATCACTAAACTGCTGCTACAATGGGTATGGACTGTGGAGCCAAGTAAGACAGAAACCCATGCCGAGTTCAGTCTTTTCTACATTTATCATCATGTTACCTATGGGAACAGTTGTTAGGATTTTGGTTTTCCTTATATTGAGTCGTAATCCATACGGAATGCTAAAATCCTTGATCTTTATCAGCAAATACTTCAAGTCCTCACTTTCAGCAGACAAGGTTGTGTCATCTGCATCTCTCTGGTTGTTGCTAAATCTTGCTCCAATCATTACTCCCCACTCTTCTTCATATTATCCAGGTTCTCTGTGATTTGCTCAGCATATAGCTCGAACAAGTATGATGCAGGATACAAGGCTGACTCAGACCTTTTCAAATTTTAAGTCACACTGTATTCTCTTGTTCTGTTTGCACAACAATCTCTTGCTCCATGCACAAGTTCCAAATGAGCAAAATTCTCATTCTTCTCAATATTATCCATAGTTTATTTTGGTCCACACAGTTGGTTGGCTTTTCATAGTCTACGAAACACAAGTAAACATCTTTGTAGTATTCTCTACATTGAACCAAGATCTGTCTGACACAGGCAATGATATCCTTTGTTCCGCATACTCTTCTAATTCCATCTTGAACTTCTGGCAGTTCTCTGTCAATACACTGCTGCGACAGTTGTTGGATGATCTTAAACAAAAATGTACTGTGTGCGATATCAGTGATCTCACTCTCTAGTTGGAGCATTCTGTTGAATCACCTTCATTTCAAGGGGGCACTAATATGGATCTTTTCCACCCAGTTGGCTAGCTAGCTGTCTTCCAAATTTCCTGTTGTAGACGACTGAGTGCTTTCAATGCTTCTTCAGCCTACTGAAATATTCAAAGGATATTCCATCAACCTCTGTTGTCTAGTTTTGACTAGTGCAAGTGCACATTGAACTTCCTTCTGCACCACTGGTTCTCGCTCACATGCTGCCTTCTGAAATGGTGGACTCTCGACAAGTTCTCGTTGGAACAGTGACTCTGCATGTTCCTTTCATCTTTCTGTGGTGCGTAGAGCATCATTCACTATGTTGCTAGAGAATCTTTGAAAGTTGCAATTTGAGACCTGATTGTTTTCTTGACTTTTATCATTTTCAGATATGCTGAGTGTGTTCTTCCTTTCTGGTTTTGTACTTCTAGGCACTCACACATTTCATTTTAATGTTTGATGTTATCTTCTCAAACTGCTCTTTGAAATGTTCTATTCAGCTCCTTGACTTTATCCTTCTTCCATTAGCTGTAGCTCTTCTCTGATAAAGAGCAAGGTTCATATTCTCTTCGCATCCACTTTGATCTTTTATTTCTTTCCTGTCTTTTAAACGACTTTTTGCCTTCTTCGTGAATGATGACCTTAATTTCCTCCCACAGTTCATCGTCTCTCTGGCATTAGGACTTCACTGGTCAAACTTATTGTGATGGTCTTGAAATTCAGGTGGGATCGAATCAGGTTTGCATTTGGGCTCCTGTGGATTTGCTTTAAAATTTTTCAGCTTTATCCTGAACTTACATATGAGCAATTGATGGTCTTTTCCGCAGTCGACCCCTAGTCTGATTTTAGCTCTTTATGTTGTTTCTCCATTGTGTCTTCCCACAGATGTAGTCCATGTGATTTATGGGTACTCCATCTGGAAGAGTGCATGTATATAGACAACGTTTGTGTTGTTGAAAAGGGATATTTGCTATGACCCAGTTGTGTTTTACAAAATTCTATCATGCCATCTCCAATTTAATTTCTATCATCAAGTTCATATTTTCCAGCCACCATTTCTTCTTCTTTGTTTCCAACTTTTGCATTCCAATCACCAAAAACTATCAATGCAACTTGATTGCATGTTTGACCAATTTCTGGCTGAAACCATTGGTAGACTCCTTCAGTGTCTTCCTCACTGGCTTATGTGGTTGGTGCATAAAGTTGAATGATATTTGTATAGAGTGGATTTCCTTGAAGGCATATAGATATATTCTGATCACAGGTAATATTGTACTTCATGATGGATTTGGCAAGATCAGTGCCATTCCTCTTGATGATGAAATTCCTGGTATAGTAAGTCATCTGATGTTCTGATTCAGAAGGTCTACTACTTGTCCATTTCAGTCCACTGATCAAGATATTGATTGTCATGTGCTGTCTTTCATTTGTGACTTCTTCAAATTTTCCTAACTCATACTTCATACATTCCAGGTTCTAATCACTAGAAGATCTTCTTCAGCGGTTTCTCTTTGCCTTGCATGGTGCCCCACCAGAAAAGGAGAGTTATGAAACAGTTTATGGTTTGGAATACACTCAAAGGCAGAGGGTTAATGCTTTTCTTATTATGTTTTGACTATTGAGGTAAAAGAAATGTTTTAAAGCATATGTAAATGTAGCAGGGAGAGTCCACTTACCTATTTATTTGTCCAACATTTAATAAGTGGATGCCAATACGCATATCTGCATGTGGCATGAGGTTCAAGGTGGGAGCTTTCTGTTGAACATGAAGCATACTGGAGCTACAGAGAAGTGCTATGTCATTACAGCACAAACCTTGTACATTTTCACAGAGGAATCTTCCAGGTAGTATGCTTCTTTTTAAAAAAATACTGGTTTCCTCGTGTTTTCATTGTAATCACTGTCATTGAAAACATCAAAAACCCTGTGTAAAATGGTCTTGACTAAAGTGTTTCTTTGGAGAGACAAAGAGCTAAATGTATAAACAGATACCTAAGTGAACTGTGAACAGTTATTGTTGCTACTGTGTTCCGCATACTTTGTTGAATTTTAATGTTAAGCTATCAAAGTGTAGTCACAGTAAAATGCCCTGTATTACAGGTGTATACACTGAATTCATTATGTTCATTATTTTATTCACCCCATTATTTTCATTATTTTATTCACCCCAAATTCTATGTTCAGCTTAATATTTAACTTTTGTGTGTTTATAACTTTTGGTGTAAAATATATTAAATAATCACAGACATCTACTCTGTCTTTAAATTATAAAAGACTTATTATGTGATGCTTCTTAAGGGATGAAATGGCATAAAACTGATTTCTCTGTTTTTCCCCAGATACACACACACACACACACACACACACACACACACACACACGCCTTGAAGGCACAATGGGTTACGAATTGAATTGCTTACTACAAAACCAGCAATTTGTACCCACCAGCCTCTCCAATGGAGAATAATGAGATTAGCTGCTTCTGTAAAGACTTAAAATCTCAGAAACCCAGATAAGCCATTAAAGGGTTGATATGAATCAAAATCGACTCAATAGCAGTGTGTGAGGAATATATACACGCAATCATATGTGTGCGTGCAATGCATAGCTCCATGCATGCACATGTGTGCATACTCACATGTGTATTTATGTTTGTGTGTATATTTGTTTATTTATTTATTATGCTGCCAAGAAGACCATTAATACTCATAAATCACTCTATATACAGTTTCCAGGCTGTTAATAATTCTGAGAGCAAATAACCTCATCTTTGTCCTATGGTGACCTTGCATTTCGCAGGCCATTGCTTACCCAAAAGTGTCACCAGGGCTCATATGATATGATATGTATGATAAAATATAGATTTTATTGTTTACTTTATACATATATATAAATTAGGGGATACCCGAAATAAAATGGAATTTTGTTCAAAGCTATGTATTTAAATTATTTTAGATAACTGTTCCACCTTCAAAGAAAGCACTCGACATTACACTTAATGCCTTTGTCAAATCTGCGACTCTCTTCTTGGAAACCTTTTTCAAACTCATCTGTTTAGATGGCTGACAGCACCTCCCTTGCGTGTGTGTGTGTGCACCTCTTCCACATGCATTGCCTCTCCTTTTAATTTACATTAAAAGGCTTTCTATTAAACAAAATAATTCTCAGTAAAAATTATGCATTTTCCATTCATTAATTTACATTAACTCTTAACGTTTAACATTAATTTGTATTATTCATATTATGTTTATGAGGCACTGCAAGGAATCATAGATTTTAAGTGTGTAGTGAGATGCTATCTATATATTCAATTCCGTTCAGTGCATTATCACTGGGAAGTCTGAAAATGCGAATAGAAACAGGTGGTATTTTCAAATGGAAAACAGCTACTACTGAGCTCATTTATATTAGGTAATTACACTTCTCATTACCTTTGCCTGTTGATGCCAGATTGGTTGGTACTCCACAGGGTATACATACGTAAAAACTGCATTTTCACAATTATCTAACATTTATTTGGTTGGAAAATTAACTTCAAAATAGGAAAATTTTTAGCTTATGACGTGATATAATTTTATCCAACCTAAAGTATGCAAATTTAAAAATTCTTACTCAACATATTATGAAAACACATTCCTTTCTAGGATATCTTTCAGCAAGAGCTTAAGGAATAGGCAATATCTTAAACAATAAAAGAGAGTAGATTATAAAGAACTAAGGACTCCCCACAAATAATTTCCTGTTTTCTTAAAATGAAACTTTGAATAACATGAATGAGCCATACATTTTTAGATATTCATATGTCTATCTACCATAGCCAGACAGTAATTCTGAGCCTTACTCTTAATTGACTGAAATATGTGACTTCTTTTGCAAGTGTAAATCTTGAAAATTCACTCTAGAGAAATGAATAGAGCTACTTAAGATGTAGTCTGCAGAAGAAATATGCTTCATCTTAGACATGCAATGTTCTGTGCGATGTCATCATCAAGCAGTGGGGTCTAGATGGAAAATGACTGGTCTCAAGATTACTGTTATTCTCAAATGTTTGAGACTCTCATCGTGAATGTGCTCCTGGGAGGCCAGGCTGGCCAGGCTCTGTCTGAGATACTTTGGACATGTCGTTGAGAGAGCCCAGTCTCCGGAGAAGAGCGTGATGCTTGGTAAAGCAAAGGGGCTGTGAAAAAGAGCAGAGACATCAAGCAGAGGGACTGACACCGTGGCTGCAACAAGGAACTCAGGCACCGGCACCATTGTGAGGATGCTGCAAACCAGGCAGTGTCTCCTTCTGTTTTGCGTAAGGTAGCTGTGGGCCAGAACCAACTCTGTGGCAACAAACAGCAGCAACAGCTTGATTGGATATTTGCTTTGGGGTTGGTTGTTTGTTTGTTTCCAGCAGTTTTATTGACACATAATTTACATGTTCAATCATATCAAGGGAAATGGTACAATCAGCACCACATCTATCTTAGCGCATCCAGCCATGAGTTGTGCAATTCTGATCAGTTCTAGCGATCCTTCGGACCAAACTGTTGGCAGATCTGCTCTAGCCAAAAGCAAGAGTGCCAAGAGCCTTCCTATCAGGCAGAGACCATTGTAATCTGGATTATGCTGGATTGTACTCGACACATGGTCGGTTGACCTCCCTATAGAGATGACCTGAATTTGTTCCGGCTGCAAGTATTTCTCAGATGTTCCATGAGGGAAATGTGTTCCCTGTCTTCCTGAATGTTGATGGCGGTCTTCTCCCTCTCACACATTCTTTGTATCTTTGTCTTTGTACAAGATCTTACCCTTAGCACCTTGGTGCAACTTGCTTTTCATCAGCTTCTGTTGGGTCTCCCAGCTGTGAAGCAGAGAAGGAGTGGATGCATGATGATAATAACTGACAGAAGGTGTTACAGGGAAAGCAGGGGTGAGGTTGAGCACTAGGGAGGAAAGGGGGATTTTAGGAGAATATTTGCTGTTGATGAAAAAGACGGGTGTACTCAAAAGGTAAAAGGTTAGAGAGAAGGAGACGAAAATGTTTCTCTCATACCCAAGCATCAACTTTTCCTTCGTCCTTTATCCCTCCACCCGCACACTCAGCTAGATTAACCTTGAAATGCATAAATAAATAACAAGGACCTTAACTTTACCTCCCATAATTTTGTTTTCATATAAATTTTAAAGAATGACTTATTCACCTACTTGTATCAGATATAGAGACATTTATTATACATCCAAGACATCTTACTGAATTAATATTTTTGCTATTTTGGCTATTATTTTTGTCCTAATAGTCACTAGTTCTTGTCAAAGGCAATGGATTTTATGCTAATAACTTGATTTTTTCCAGTAGTCCTGCTCTTTGTTTAAAATAATGTGCATTCACTCTTCATACTTAATTATACTATTTTGTCTAATGTTCTTAAATATTTGGAAAACTGATTTCCACTACCGATATATTCTTTTTTCTTCTCATCAAATAAGCTATTTTTCAAATGTTTCTACCCCATAGGCACTTTCCTTCATTTCTCTTTCTTTCTTGCTTAAGACACCTGTCAGTACATTTAATATTTTCTATTATCTCTTTTACAGCAGTGGCCTCAGGCTATAGGTTGACAAAGACACCCAAAGGTATTGCCATCTCAAGTAGACTCCAGCTGTCACCACCTAACCAGTCCTCTTGTTCAAAACAAAGAGTGACTGAAGTGCTGGGTTTAATGATACTTTAACATTTATTTAGAGCTCATTGTGGGTCAGATACTTAACATGTAAAATATATAGGCTCTCCCTCCAAGGAACTTCAATTCCAAGATTTCAAAGGAGACAGACATGCAAAGGAGACCTTTGTGAAATATATTTTTCCCAAGTGCAAAAAGAAAGAAAGAGAAAATATAACTGAAAAGATAGTCGAAACGCATTAAAGGGGTAGGTATTTTTAAAAAATGAAAACAGCCACTATTATTTAAATTTTAGTCCAAGATGATCTTCAACAATAGGAAATAATTCATTTTTTAAATATGATTTAATTACATTAAAACTATATTTCAAGGTTTTATAATTCACAGTTCTATAATTCTCATTGTAATGATTCATTTCAAGGATGACCTATATAGCTCATTTCAGGATAAATATACACAGAAACCCATTTTGTTTAATTGTGGAATTTGGAATAGTTTAATGTCTTTTCACTTGAAAATAAATTTTCAGGTAAATATTGAAATGTCTGGAGGCTGTGAAATTTGGACAAGTGGAGGAGGGTGTGTGTGTGGATTATATATCTCCCTTAAATTGTAATGAGATCATTGAAGAAATTATGATGTGAAGAACATTAAAAGCAAGTTATCAATGAAGAGCAATAGGTCTTTTTAATTCTTGATCTATGATAACTGAATGATAAACAATTAGCCTGAATATCTCACCACATCAAGGTGTAATGTGATGTTAAGAAATTTAACTATCAGAAAGATATATTGAAAAGAAGATTTGGAATATAAGGTAAAAAGCAAAACTGCTTGGATAAACTAGTGAGAGATGCTATGAACAGCATGGTATGACACAGTAAAAGCAAGCCTTTGTCTGAAACACATAGAGGGAAAAGTGAAAATCGTTTCATTAACATATAGTAAATAATTGTTGCTAATAAATACTCAAAGATAAAATCTTAATCTAGGGAAGCAAATTATTGCAGACATTCTAGAACAAGAATGATGTTTTCTTAGGGAGAGAGTAAAGTGTTTATGCTTTCCAGACATAAGGATTTATTCAACAACTATTTATTTACACTTTTTAATATGAAAATTGTCCAAAAACCAAAGTCACTGCCACCGAACCGATTCTGCACCTGTGGGTGTCTGAGACGGCAACTTTGAGGAGACCAGAACGCTTCCTAGTCTCCTGCCGAGCAGAGCGCAGGCACCTTCTACGTGTTGTTCCCATAGCCCAATGCACAACCCAGATGCCACCAGGACTCCTAACGCAGGCTGTGATTGACAAGATATTTTCAAAAACAATGTGGTTTTGCTCCATTAAAGCTACATTTATGCATATCAGGTACCATGCTGTATGGTCCTGAAATAATTTAGCAATTTTATAGGAGCAATGAAATAATTTGTAAATGTAACACTGAGTTGACATTTTTGAGCCTCAATTTTTATAGTTTGAATTACAATGTAGTTTTCGTTTTTAGAGAGGCTACTTTATACTTTCTTTTTTTCATTTCAACTGCTGTTGAATTCCTAATGATCCCATATAGGATTTCTGAGGCTGCGAAACTATATAGGAGTAGAAATGTTTATCTTTCTCACACATATATATATATAATACTTTAAATTGCTGTAGAAGACAATATCTTTTCTGATAAGCCAAGTACCTTGTGAATCAAAATTATGAAACATATTAATTAAAACTAGATATTATAAAAATCAAACTCATTGATAATGTTGCCAATCTAAAAGTTAGCAAAACAGAATGCACTAAGCGTTATTTGGACTAAGTAAGTACATGTGTCTATTGTAGTAAGATCTCTATATTCTTAGGTTCATCTCCATAATGGCTCATATTCCTCATATTTATAGTGCCTCACATTCATCGGGATCAAGGATATCCCTTAGTCTAGCTGGAAAGTCCTTGCTATGCCACACAGCATTGGCCTGCCCACACACCACGAGGGTATGAGGACCCCAGGGGGTAAGTACAAGAAATGGTTCATGGGCTCATTTGATCTAAAATTCTCAGGGATCCCCAAGGCCAGGAATGAACTACATGGTCTGATCACTTAATTGATATTGATCCAACATGAAACACAGTCTATCAGTGAGCAGCAGGTTAGTTATCACAGTTTTTTCTAAGAGTTCATAATTGAAACACATTTAACATTGATAATGGATGAAGAACTGTCCAGTTTTGTAGATGTAGCCCTGTATGGAGCTCAACCAATCGTTTCAACCCTCTGGACTTCCGTTACCCATAGAGGATGTGCTGGCCACTCTATATGGTTGCGTTGATCTGTTCTCCCAAATCCCGAGACTCGGGGGCTAGGGGGACACCAAGCACTTGAACTTTTAATAAACAATGTATGTTAACTAAATCCAAATTTAAGAGAGAAAAATAAGTCGCCATGTTTTTAAAGATACAGAACTATTAATAAAACCAACTTGAATTACTGAATTCTGGTTAGTAGTAATCTCACACTTCGCTGCAAGAAGAATGAGGGTACTAGATTCATGTTTGTGTAAGTAAAATAAACCAGTAGTAATTTCCCCTAAGTAAAATGAAATCTACTTTTTTGAGGGCTTAAAATCATTAACCTCTATTTCTATCTGTATTCCAAATTTTAACTCTAGAAGCATAAAACTACACTTGCCTTTACCTACTTCTAGCCCAATTTTAGAAAGGTTGATTCAGTCTTCACTAGGAACTGCTTCCAATACAAACAGAATAAACAAACCATTGACATAAATTCCCCAGTATAATTTCTGAGGCGCAACTAAAGATTTTCAGAAGGAATTCCTGAAACAATCATTGTAGTAATATCTTAAGAGATTAATTTTGTTCACAAAAAATAGGAATTAATAGTTTTAATACTTATTTGAAAAACAGCATAATTTACTTTACCTTCCCCTACACCCACCCAGCTTTAAAACGTCTCTCCCAGGTATCAGCATGGTTTGCTTTCATTTCTTCTAATCTTCACTCGGGTGGCAACTTCTCAGTGACACCTTCTCCAGTCAATCTTTCCTAGAAAAATCCCACCTCCTTCATGCCGTGTTCCATTTGTCTATGTTATTTTACTTTTCCCTAAGCACTCGTGGCCAAGTTTTATTTATCTTGTTTATTATATGATTCCCCCACAATCCTGAGCTGCAATGAATTCTCCAAGAAAGTAAGAAATTTCCTCCTGGATATAGTTACTATTAGTAATTGTTTGGATGACTAGATAAAAGAATAATTGATTGAATGAATAATTCATTTGTTCGTTTGTTTTTTGGGAAACTAAGCCATTCCAATTTCCTTTTTTCAAAATACAAAACAAATTTTGGATTCATTGAAACATCATATGCAACTAATAAATGTACATTTCTTCTAATACAAACCTATCAGGTGTTTATTTTCTTTACTCTGTTAGATTCACTTTCATAATGGTGCTGCAAAGAATCCTCAAACATATACAGAGATGCTTCAGAAGTCCACATAATTTACATACAACCAATTTTGCATATTGGCTGTGGATACAAAATGGAGAAAAAGAATTATTTACTTAATATAAACAATTATTTCACATTTTCCATAGCTTTTCTCTTTTTGAAAAGTCAATCTTACTTAATGAATGTTATCTGACCTTACTGATTATGTCTCTAGGATATAGATCAATATTAGCTTTCTGTCTATATAGAGACTTAGTTAATATGTAATTTAATCACTAATGGAAGCATAGAAATGTGAGAAAGGTATTTCTTTTGTAATAATTACAATTTTTTTAAATGCAGAATGTAGTTAATAAGTAGAAATTGGAACTATTTGAAATAGAAGGTAAAAACAGATTGAGAGCAGAAGATTTTTGGACAAATGGAAAAGTATAATATACTTTTTGATGGAAAGATTTAAAATCATAAAAATGTCAGTTCTCTAAAAATTACAAAAATGTAATCCATTTCCAACTTTCAATAGGTTTCTTTTATTGAATAAAATGATTCTAAAAGTTATTATAGACAGAAAAGTACCTATGTAGCTATAAAATGCATGAAAGAAAGTGCTTTGTGGAAGAACTTCCTTTCTCTGATTTCTCAGCAACTCTATAGAGTCCTGGTGACATATGAGGAAAGAATTAGGATGCTAACCACAAGCTCAGCACATGAATCCAACAGCCTCTTTTCAGGAGAACAATGAGGCTTTAGGCTCCCAGACAGATTTACTGCCTCAGAAATCCAAAGAGGCAGCATAACTCTGTCTGGAACCCACTCGATGGAAGTGAGGTAGAAATATAATCAAATACATTGAATCCAATATAAACATATAGGTGTATAAATTTTAATTGAAAAATTAAACTCTTGAAAAATATAGGAAGGTATATAATTTACATATGAAAATATATGCATTTAGCTATATAGACTTATTTTACTCAAGAAAGAGTCATGCAAATCATTTAATAAACCAATGGCATGGGGGAAACCGAAAGATGCCAGCCAAATTTAAATGTTATCTGAAATAGCCACTCATGAGAAAAAAAAATCACAAAAACACCCATGGGAAATACTCAGAAGACTTGAATGGGTTTATCACTGGCGAAAAATCGGCATGATCAACAAGAATGATCAGAAGTGCATTAGCCATCTGAGAACTGGTAATTACAGTTTCCAGACAATCTTGACAATATGCCTATGAAAGTGACACATTTAACAAGCAGTAACAAATGCTGCCACTGTGATATGGGGAGAAAATGTCTTCATATGTTAATGGATGGCCATATGCTGTACATTATCCATTTTTCAAAGGTAAATGGACATGACAAGTATAATTAGAAATATAAGAATCCATTTGATTCAATCATATTATTTCTTAAAACACAACTCAGCAATAAAAGATTCAATACATAGGATATATACACAAATATGATCATAATAGTATTGTTTAATCTAAACTATAAGTGAATATCTACTATCTCTAGATAAGGCAAGGGATCAGAAAATTATAGTTTACACTGTGAAACTGTGAATTAAAAACAATGTGTTTAAACTGCATAAATTAAGGAAGAGATACAACAGCATTTATAAAGATCCTATGGAAAATTGTTTATGTTTGTAATCATCTATGAACAAATATTAATGTACAAATTCTTGGTCTTACATACTTTGGACATGTTATCAAGAGAGACCAATCCCTGGAAAAGGACATCATGCTAGGTAAAGCAGAGGGGCAGTGAAAACGAAGAAGCCTCTCAGGGAGTTGGGTTGACATAGTGGCGGAAATAATGGCCTCAAGCGTAGGACCAAATGTGAGGATGGACCAAGACCTGGCAGTGTTTGGTTCTGTGTATAGGGTTGCACTATGGATCAGAATGGATTGATGTCACTAACAGCAAAAACAACAAATTTTAATAGAGTTATATGATCAGTTGATACAGAAGGTTAATTGTTGGGCTGCTAACCGCAAGTTAAGCAGTTTGATACCATCAGCTGCTACATGACAGAAAGGTGAGACTTTCTACTTGCACAGTTACAGGCTTGGAAACCCACAGGAGCGATTCTCCCCTGTCCTCTGGTGTTGGTATGAGTCAGAATTGACTCCGTGGCAGTGAGGGGTCTTGGTAGTAGGTAGCTGATATTAGGCAAGGGCAAGAGTCATGGTTGTAAGGCAAAGACAAAAAACACTAAAGCTTTATGAAAAAGGGGGAAATGACATTAAAAAGAAAGTTGTGTAAATATAAGAAATAGGAATACATCTAAATTTATATAAAATATACACATATATTAGCCATCGGGGAAATACAAATCAAAACACAGTGAGACATCACTTTACAGTTATACCATTTTACAGCTTTTGTTTGGTTTGGTTTTTAGGTGCTGATAAGTCAGTTTCCCTTAATGCCCAACAGAACTAAACACTGTCTAGTACTGCACGATCTTCACAACATATCCTATCTTTGATGCCTGTGTTAGTCGGGGTGGACTAGAGAAAAAAATCCAGGACACTCATATATGTGTAATAGAGAATTTAATATCTAAGAGCAATTATATATTAAGAAAACATCCCAGCCCAGATCCAGGACACTCATATATGTGTAATAGAGAACTTTATATCAAAGAGTAATTGTGTATTAAGAAAACATCCCAACCCAGATCAAGTCCATAAATCTGATATGAGCTCATGATGTCCGATACCAACCTATAAATTTTTCTTCAGACTCACACAACACATGTAATGATGCGGAATGCAGGAAGATGACAGGTCAGTGGGTGGAAAGTCTTTTGGATCCAGTGGTGGGGTAAGCATCTCAGTGCTGGCAGGGTTCTCCACATGGCTCCTCAGCTCCAAGGCTCTGGCTCCATCAGCGTAGCTCCATGCGGCTCATCAGCAGGAAGATGAAGCAGCGAGTCTGGATGTGGCCTCCAGTGAGCTATGTATCTCTGTAGGGCCTCCAAATGAAGTTATCAAGCTGCAACGTAGTTGACAGACTAAACTGTCCTTTTACTCTTTGTAGTCTCAAATTGACACCAGATTACGTCACACCACAATCCCATCGTTACCGTGTCGATCTGTCTCATTGATAGTCTTCCTCTTTTGATACCGATGCTTTCATTAAGCATGATATCCTTCTCTAGGGATTTGCACTTCCTGATAACATATCTAAAGTACAAGAAACAAAGTCTGCTCATTGTTGCCTCTACAAGCACTCTGGCTTTATATTTTATATTCTGTGATGGCAGACTTGTTTCTTTTTTCTGTGATCACCTGGTATATTCCATATTCACCAGCAGCATAATGCAAATTCGTGGCATTTTCTCTAGTCTTCCTTATGTATTTTCAAGTTTTGAAATCAATAAGTCAATTGAAAATTCCCTAGCTTGGTTCAAGTGCACCATACTTTTCAAAATGCCATTTTTGCTCTTTAACTCTTTAAAGGAATCTTTTGTAGCAAATGTTCCCAATACATTGTGTTGTTTATTTTGACTGCTGCTTCAATGAGTTTTGATTGTGAATCCAGTTAAAATGAAATCTGTGATAACTTCAATGTTTCTGCATTTATCATGATCTCGTTTATTGGACAAATTGGGAAGATTTTTGTTTATATTGCGGTATAGTATATAAGGAAGACTATATTCTTGATCTTCTTCAACAGTAAATGCTTCAAATTCTCTTTGCTTTCAATAAGTAAATTTGTACTATCTGTTTTTCACAAGTTTTTAATGAATATTCCTACAATCCTGAAGCCGTGTCCTCCTTCATATAGTATACCTTCTCAGATGTTTGCACGCCATACATATTGAACCAATATAATGAAACTAGATAAATATGGCGCACACCTTTCCTGGTTTTCAGCCACTCCAACCCCTTGTTTTGTTTGAAAAACTGGCTCTTGGTCTATGCACTTGTTCAGCAGTTCTGCAATTGTGTAAGAGTTCTGCAATTCTCATGCCTTGCAATGATATCCATAGTTTCCTATGATCAATACAGCCAAATGCCTTGGTGTCATCAATAGAACACAGGTAAGCATCTTTCAGGTGTTCTTTGCTTCAGCCAAGACCCATCTGATAGCACCAATGATATTCCTCCTTCCATGTCTTCTCTGAACTCTGGCTTGAATTTCTGGCGACTTTCTGGTGATATATTGCTAAAAACATTCTTTTTTAATTGTCAGCAAAAAATCATTTGCATGTGATCTTAATGATATTGTTTGATCATTTTGGTTGGGTCATCTTTCTTTAAAATGAGCACAAATATGAATCTCATCCAGTCAGATGACCAGGTAACACTCTGAAATGTCTCCGCATGTACTTCCGGCTCTGTAGTATGTCATCAAACGGATCTCTTGGTGCTTCATAAATTAATCCCTAAAGCTTTGTCTTTTGCTATTGATTTTGCAGCTTAGATTTCTTTCCATGTCATTAGTCATTGATTATATGCTGCCTCTTGAAATGAGTGAGCATCAAGCAATTCTTTTTTGTAAATTGACATTGTCCACACGTCATCATCTCCAGGTACTTCCTGGGCCATTTATATTTTGTTGAGAGAATTCTTAAATTCTCAAACTAGGGTTTGACGTTTTTCTTCACTTTTCTCAGCTTGAAAAAATGTCAAGCATGTTCTTAATTTCGGGTTGTCCAGCTCTAGATCTGTTCACATTTATTGAAACATTTTACTTGTCTTCTCTAGCTGATATTTTCCCATTTAGCTTTTTAACTTCATTAATTTTCCTATTCATTTTCACTACTCTAAGTTTAATTGTAAATTTCAGGGCCTTTCCTGGCATCCACTTTGGTATTTGCTTCTATTCCTGTCTTTTAAATGGATTTTCACTTTATAGCTGTTGTTGTTGTCATCTAACGGTTTATCTGGTTTTCAGTCATTAGTCTTCAATGCATCAACTCTATTCTTGAAATAGTCACTAAACTCATGTAGGATATATTTAGGTCACATTTTGGCTCTCATAAACTTATTTTACTTTTCTTTCACTTATGCTTTAACTTGTATATGCACAAATAATGGTCTGTTTTAAAGTTGGCTAATGACCATGCTCTAGCTAATTATATTGAGCTTGTTTGTTGTTTCTTTCCATGTATGTAATAAACCTGATCCTGTGTATTCCAAGTGGCAATATCTAAATTTGGCCATTACCATTTATGCTGTTGACAGAAAGATATTTGCATTTAGTAAGTTTTGCAAAATCAAATGAACTTCAGTATCATTTCTATCATCTACCACCATATTAAATAATAATTTATAAATTATCAAGGGCTCATGAGGAAGGGGGGAACAGGGAAGGAGGGGGAAAAAGAGGACTTGATGCAAAGAGCTTAAGTAGAGAGCAAATGCTTTGAAAATGATGAGGGCAATGAATGTACAAATGTGCTTTACACAACTGATGTATGTATCGATTGTGATGAGTTGTATGAGCCCCTAATAAAACGTTTAAAAAAAGATAAGCTAAAAAGAAAAAAATCACCATATTTTCCATCTATGGATCTTTCCTCTTTCTTCCCAACTTCTACATTCCAAGCACTAGTCATTCTCAATGCATCTTGGAATTTATCTAATCTCCACAAAACATCTTAATAAAATTGTGACATGTTTTTTAATCTCGCTGAGTTGATTGTCTTCAGTAAACAATGTTTGTTACTTTGCTATTTTTATTGCTATCTTTACTGTCCCTCCCAACGGGGTCCTTTCCTTCAGCTTTTACAGAATGTTACTCTCTAAAAAAATTAAAAGACCTCAAAGAATTTGTCTCCTCTTGAGAACTAAACTTGTCCAAGTGTTAACTGCACTTGTCACTTCTAATTTTACTTTATTTTTCCCACTTATTCCTTTTTTTATCATTCTACCAAAACAAAACTTTACCTCTATCTTGCTAAATAGAAAAGACATTTTTCAAGCATCACCTACCTCAGACTTGAAATAGTGTATGGTGCAGCTGAGTATGCCCTTAATATAACCACTTTATTTCATAACATTCTGAAATATTTCAAAGTGTATTGGAGACATTAAGATAGTCTGTTCTTCAATTCATTCTGTCCCTCAATGATTCTTTACCAAATACATGTAAATCACAATAACTAGAGTTCCAATAGATTAAATAGAAACTTTTTCAAAAAGGTTATCTAACATCCAAATTCCCATGATTTATGTAACAATGTTATTTATGATCATCTTTTTTTCTTAAAACATTTTCTATTTTAAGCTCCCATGGCACAAATATTTCTTGGTGAATCCTTCTATCCATATTTTGCCTATTTATTCCCTCTTAATTTTCATGCTATTAAATATTATATTCCTTCAAATATTTGAATAGTTTTCAGGAGAATCTTGTCTCACTCTGTGATCTCAACTACAATTGTATCTTTGGTTTCCACTTTATATCAGATAACACTCCAGCTTTGATCACCACAATATTCAATCTGTGGAAATGTAGTTACCACCATGTGATATTTAAGTTTTGTATGAACTTGTGTCAATTTCTCAGTTGTTTGAAAGTGAAGGCCTAGTAATGCCCCGTAATGTGATCTAACATGATGTAATCAACTCTATCATGCAAGATTAGGGTAGAATACAGCTCCATTAGTCAATTCACAACCTTGATGCAATTGAAGACAATGTTCGTGCTGATGTGACACACCTCCTCTAAAAGTAGACCCTAGGGAGAATCCGCACCAAATTCTAATTCTCTGGGTTTGAGCCAAGGGTGTGCATGTTGCCTGTCAGCCTTGTTTGCATCCTCCTCGCCTTCACTGGTCAGTGGTCTTCCTGTAAATCTTGGGTTCAGAAGCCCCTGAGAGACACCCCCTGCTTAACATCTGACTTATAGAATTTGAACCTGCCTGGATTCACACTGAACTCCCTGCTTCTACAACCGTGGGAGTTATTTTCTTGAAAGTACATTTGTGTGTGTGTGTGTGTGTGTGTGTGTGTGTGTGTGTGTGTGTGTGTGTGACAGACAGACAGACACAGATAGACATGTCTATAGAGAGAGAGACATGTTATCAGGAGGGACTGATTTCACTTTTCTAGGTCACTCAGCCTAAGATACCTCCCAAACAGCTGTGCTTTGTTTGCATTTCTCCTATGGCCAGTTACTGCAGATGCCATCTCAATATCGTGCCACTGATTGGTTTTCCACATTTTACTTGTTTGTCTTCAGACTCGGTGTTTTAAATTATATTATTTATTCTTGGAAAATCATGATGCCCTTTTTAAATTACAGGAGATTAAAATTGGTCACTATATTTTGTAACTGGAGAAAATGTTCAAAATTGAAGTATTAGAGCGCCTTTCTACTTAAAAGCCTCGTGCCAGCAATTTTTTTTTTTTTAGGAAAAAGCCCAAAATATTTCTTGAAAAGTGAATTAAAATATTGCTCATTGTTGTCGTTAAATACTTTCAAATCAGTCTCAGTTTATAGCAACCAAACCATTCAGAACCACAAGCACTCTCAGGAGCAAAATGAGGGCTTCTCCTCCGTAAAAAGTAGCCATCTCAGAAACCCCAAGGGCAGCGAGTTCAGTTTGTTTGTTTGCTTGCTTTAATGTACAAAAGTAGGAAACAAGTTCCTGTTGTGGGCATGGGCATTCCTCACAAAACTGGCTATAGATGAGTCTATTGTTGCAGCCACTGTGTTGCCAATTCATTTTGTTGATGAGCTCGCTGACTATGTTTACTAGAATGAAGTTCTTCTCCAGCAAGTGGTCCCTCCTGATTCCATGTCCAAGGTACATCCGATGAGGTTTCAGCATTCTCCCCTCCAGAAAGCATTCTGACTAAACTTATAGACAGATTTCTTCTTTCTTCGGGCATCCTGTGGTTAGAGTCAATATTCTTCACCAATGTTATCATTCCAAGGAATTACGTTTTCTTTCTCACTTATTCCTTGTCCAAGTGGACAATGAATCAATACAATGAGAGTTATCAAATTCCTTCCTACCTCTCCAGTTATATTTTACAACTTTCTCCTCAAATTGTTTTGGATTCTGAATCCATAGTTCTTAATTCTGGATTCCATAACTTATAGTTGCTTTTATGTTTGGTACATTTCCCTCTCCTAAAATTTGTGCTCTCTATCTCTCACTATCTGTACGAACAATGCTAGTTCATCCTCCATGAATATAAGCTATATGCTCTACTCGTTTGTCCGCAAGGCAGTTTGCCACCTTGTTCTTGGTGAGACAGTATAACAGTTGATATCTGTAATGCCTTTGTGTGATTATTGAAGTAACGGGATTATGTGGGCTCAAAACCTAGATAAAGAGGTCATGACCTAAGCCTAGGTGTCAAGAGACTGGAAAACTACTAAGGGTCCAGTCTAAGAGAGATCAGTTTATAATACTTGAGGTTGTGGGATGGCCTTTACAGACCTGGATAAACAAAGGTGCTGCTTCTTACACCTAGTGGCCAGGACTGGCCAGGAAAGTTCATCTTAGGGGAGTTGATCTGGGATACCATTTAAGATGGGTCAGTGAAGAGAGCTATTGATACCCCATCTGAAACAAGTAGCATCAGATGCTAGCATAACCAAGCTCAGATAAGGGGGTTTCCGCCAGAATACCTCTCCCTGTGCTGGGCTCCGTGGCTAGTTGTCTGTGCGGTTAGGGTATCATTTAAGTAGGCAGACACACACAGGAAGTATCTACTGCACGGCAGAGCCCTTTTTTTTAAACCTTTTAACTCTTGTCCCTTAGTGAGCTAATTGTTGGAGATAATATATACTCTACAGTGGAAATAATGACTTTAAAAATTAAATTAACGCAGAAAGCAGACTTCTTATGAAGAAACTAGAGATTGCAGAATCAGTGCTTTGACACTGACCAACACTAACAGGAAAAGGACAGTGTGACATATAAAATACTCTCAAAACTGTAAAGCCTGTATCCCAATTGTCTTTCAGATCACAAACTGCCTCCTCCTTAAAGACCGGCTTCTGTTGCCCCACACTCATATAAATATATTTGCATATGTACAGTACAGTCTTTGGACCTCTGTAAATACCCTTTGTCACCCTAGTTCTTTCCTCTATTTCATTTTACTTTCCTCTTGTCTCACTATCATGCTCAGCCTTCATTTTGGTTTCAGTAATTTCTCTACATTACCTTGCCCTTGCTGAATCCTTACCAGGCCACTCACACCCTACTTGCTACTGATTTTGGATCACGTATTGCTCTCCTGTCCCAGGGTTTGTCAGCACCACCTCCTTACCCCTACTCCCTCTCTCCCGTGTCCCCCCAAAAACATTGGTCCCATTGTTTTCTCCTCCAGACTATTCATTCAGTCCATATTACCTAGATAGATGTGCAGAGATAAAAATATGCACCAAAAACCAAGTCATTTCAAGATAGGCAATGAGTGAGAACACAGCTATGACAATAAAAAGGGAAAAATTGCCCATGGAAGAATAAATTAATTAAAAGAAAAAATATTTAAAGAAAGAAAAACCTGTGCATATATTTATAGGTTTAGTATTAAGGTAGAAGATGGACATGGGGCCTCCACCCAAGCACTTACTCAATGCAGGAACACTTTGTTCTATTAAATTGGCATTCCAGGATGCGCACCTTCCCGACACGATTGCTGAAGAAAACGTGTGCATAAGCAAATCTGGGAAGAAAGCTAATGGTGTCCAGCTATCAAAAGGTATAGCATCTGGGGTCTTAAAGTCTTGAAGATAAATAAGCGGCCATCTAGCTGAGAAGCATCAAAGCCCACATGGAAGAAACACACCAGCCTGTCTGACCACGAGGCACAGAAGGAACCAGTTATCAGACATCAAAGAGCTAAAAATCATATCAATGAGTGCCCACCTCCCTGATACGATCAATGAAGACAAATGTGTGCATAAACAAATGTGGTGAAGAAAGCTGGAGGTGCCCAGCTATCAAAAGATATAGCGTCTGGGGTCTTTAAGGCTCGAAGATAAACAAGTGGCCATCTAGCTCAGAAGCAACAAAGTCCAAATGGAAGAAACACACCAGCCTTTGTGACCACGAGCTGTCGAAGGGATCAGGTATCAAGCATCAAGGGGAAAAAATCATATCATTGAAAATGTGGGTGAGTGCAGAGTGGAGACTCAAAGCCCAATGGTAGCCAACCAGACACCCCTTACTGAAGGGTTGTGGAGAGGAGATGAACCAGGCAGGGTTCAGGGTAGCAATGATAAAACATATAACTTTCCTCTAGTTCTTAAATACTTCCTCCCCACACTATCATGATCCCAATTCTACCTTACAAATCTGACTAGACTAGAGGATGTACATAGGCACAGATAGCAATTGGAAACACAGGGAATCCAGGACAGAGGAGTCCTCCAGGACCAGTGGTAAGAGTGGTGATGCCTGGAGGGTGGAGAGAATGTGGGGTAGAAAGGGGAACTGATTACAAGAATCTATGTATAGCCTCCTCCCTGGGGGAGGGACAGCAGAGAAGAAGGTGGGGGAGACTTCAGACAGTGTAATATATGACAAAGTAACCGTAATTTATGAATGAGGAAGGGTTCTTGAGGTAGGGGGCAATGGGAATGGAGGGGGAAAATGAGCAGCAGATATTAAGGGCTCACGCAGAAGGCAAATGTTTTGAGAATGATGATGGCTACAAATGCATATATGTTCTTGACACAATGGATGTATGGATGGATAAGAATTGTATGAGCCCCCGCCCCAAAATGATTTAATTAAGATAAATAAATAAATAAAAATAAAGACCGGGTTCAGCTGGTTTAAGAGGCTCACATTGCGGACTTGTGTGACTGCTTTCCAAGACACTAACTAACTGCTGTCAAGTCAATCCAGCTCTTAGTGACCTGAATGCACTAACCTGGGTTATTTACATGCCCAAATGTGTGTGCTACTAACATAATAAGAGCTACTTTTATCCCTAACACATATAAATATAAGCTTCATAACCTACCATATATACTCGAATATAAACTGACCCAAGTATAAGCCGAGGTACCTAATTATTACCTGGGAAACCAGAAAACGGATTGACTCGAGTATAAGCCTAGGGTGGGAAATGCAGGATGTGAATTAACACAGAGACCAGAGGGGAGAGAGGGAGCGCTGCCACAGACACATCCTTATCAGTTCAGCTGCAGGTGTAAGTGAATCACAACGGGTGCCTCTGCGAATTGGAGCCGTCCACGTCACAGGATGGCTCTGATTGGTTAGATGTGAGTAAACAGACATACAAAGCCCTGCAGTGTCAGTGGGGCTTTGAATGGACAGCGGAGGAACACCAATCACCCGCCAGATGTTACACCTCACTGGGGTACCACTGACCCGTGTATAAGCCAAACCCCAGGTTTTCAGCACTTTTTCTGTGCTGAAAAACTCGGCTTATACATGAGTATTCATGGTATATTGCAAAGAGGACCTTTTGCCAGTAATTGTAATCACAAAAAATCAACTATGAAATAACAGAAAAGTGAAATTATGTTTAGGGATAGCCTGAAGGGATAACCACAGGGTCGGTAGATGGCTCTCTCTCTGTCTCTCTCTCTCTCTCTGTGTCTCTCTCGGTCTCTCTCTGTCTCTTTGTCTCTCTCTCTCTGTCTCTGTCTGTCTCTGTCTCTCTCTCTGTCTCTGTCTCTCTCTCTCTCTCACTCAATAGAGCTCTGATCCCTAGTCCGTCATTTTTTATAACATTAACAACTGAGCTTGTCTATCAGGTTTACCAAAATATAACTTATGTGATAATTAATAAAATAACATAAGAAAATAATTACACATTAGGAACTAAAACTGTGTGTTCATGAATAATTATCTTCTCCTTAACTCAATATTTTGACATAATTTTACATCAAGCACACCAATTTACATATGGAATTGACAAAGTCGATTGTGAAGAAGACGGGCTTTCTTCTCACTAGTATATATCGTTGTGTGTGATTCTGTGAAAGAAACCAGGAGAATGGGAAGTCAAGAGAGAAACTCTGAAAGGACAGGAGGGAAGAAAGAGGCATACAACCCAAATTGACAAGGTTGTGCTCACAAAATGGGGTTAGAGTCATGGTTAAACTATCCTACTCTTTACATGTCTTCCCCATCTCCCAGCTATTTTTTAAAAATTTGTTTCATGTACAAACATTTCCTTAAAGTTAATTAACTATCTTAAACAATAAATAATCTTATGATGGATAGCACATTCCTCAGACGATAACAATTGTTGCTTTAAATTAGTCAATTAAAGTGTTAGCCTGTCAACTTCCTCACACGACAGTTAACTATGCTATGTTTCCAAGTTCCTCAGATTTCCTGCTGAGTGATAAATATGTGTCTTCAATTTTTCTGAAATTTTTGAAGATTTTCCCTAATCAAGGAAAGGACATGAACTATGCTTATGGAGACTGGAATATTCTCAAATTCATCAAAGTAATATATACTTGGTAGCACATTCCCAAAGAGCCCCAGGGCTCAGTGGCTGAGTACTTGGCAGCTGACCAGTTGGAATCCACAGCAGCTCCATGGGAGAGAAGACCAAGGATGTGCCCCAGAAAGAGTACAGTACAAGAACATTCTCTCCTAGAGGTGCCCCAGAAAGAGTACAGTACAAGAATCATTCTCTCCTAGAGGTTCGTTATGGCTCTAAGTCTTATGGGCAGCAAAGGATTTAATATGCTCTTAATCCTAATATTATGGGGAGAAATGGAAAGAACAGTTTTTAAAACCACTATTTCATTTTCTTTAAGTGATTAGATTCTATGGATATAATGAATATAATTTAATCATCTCATTTTAACTTGTAAAATATTTTCTTCTCAGAGTTTACTGACTACTAAGTCCAGTGTTAATAAATAATTTATAAGTGAATCATAACTTAGGTAATGAAATGGAAAAGGATACAGATTGTGGAAATCCCTTTATAGCAGTGAAAGCAAGAGAACAGCCAATACAGTCAGGATCTAATGTGCAAACCAATAAACTGGACCAAGTGCCCAGAGTCATTGAGTTAGTTCTGACTCACAGTGATCCAAGTGTGTACATTTTTATGGAAGCAGACTACCACATCTCTTCCCAGGAGTTCAATCCCCTGAGTTTTTAGTTAGCACCCATACACTTTACTTAGAAGACATGTCATCAGACTAAATTCATGAAGGAAAAATATTGGAAAAAAACAAGTCACTATAAGAAAATATGTAGCAGTGAAATTTGAAAACAAGGAACTTTATGGAGTTTTATTTTACTAACCACTTGAACCTAGAGTATTTCTCACATCCTACCAGCACTTCATAAATTCAACAAAGTGGGTAAATGCAGTGTACACACAATTCAAACCATTCATATAGCAGAAAGACCACTGCAAGAAGTTCAAATGATATGTAAGTAGAGAAATAAATCCTAAATTCTATCAGAGCTCACAGGTCTATAGTGGATAAAAGAAAAAGAGAGAGAGATGTTATGCAAAGATGAAAAAAAGCAAATGACAGAAGAGGCACAGACTATAAAATAAATAAAAATACAAGCAAAGTGTATACTGTGCATGAATATGTTCAACACAGGTCAAGAGAATGTTCTTCACCGTGGTAGAACAGGTGCTCGACATTTGGGAGATTGAGATGATGGCTTTGATGGAGCACCATTTCTGAGGGAGTAGACAAATGGAGAGAATCACCCTTGAAGATGTGGAAGTGAAAACAGAAAGAAGACAGTTAGTGAATCTAAGGAAATTGAGAAACAATTTTCAAGCCTTTTTGTTTCCTAGTATCATCACCATCAACATCATTCATGATCGACAAATAAAGTGTACTAAAACAAGAAAAAGATGATCTCTGTATCAGATGTGTAGTGACTTAAAATGTCTTTACACAAGTTTTTCCACTTCTTAGTAAATTCAAACAGACAATATAAGCCAAAGTAATTTATGCTAATAAAAATCAAATCCCCCTGCCCCCAAAAACAGGCTAAATAAAACTATGATAGCATTGCAAATTGAATTAAATATCCTCAAACATATGTAAATCAATAATTACATCAGTAAAACAAAAAATGTCAAACAAGAAAAAAAATGGACCAAACAGAAAAGAGATACAAGAAAATAAGAAAAATGCAATGAATGCAATTTAAAGTCAGAAAAGAAATGAAAGATAAAAGAAAAAATTATCTCAGAAATACAGAGCAAATAAAATTTAAACAGGCATAATCAGCTCTCAGATAGATCATATTAAAGTTTTTCATTTTAATTGAAATGGCGTGTATTTGAATAAGAACATCCTAAGGAACTACAGGAAAAAGGTATAATGGTCAAGTAATTAGACTCCACTGGCTGCACCTTTTTGTCTCTATTTCTATTTCTATTTCTACCAGTACTGCTTTTCTGCTGTCTTCTTAGGATCCAGCACTTCTCAGGGAAGCAACAATTGCTCGCACTGTCTAACCTTGCCATGGCCAATGAAGGGAATGGAAAGTTTCTATACGTTGTAATGCTAGACAAGATTGTATTTTGTACAAAAGCATCTGAATCTTAATGATTTGTTTACACAGACAAATAAACCCTCAACTAACACAGTGACTCTTCCACATACGTGTTACATTAACACAGTTTTCGCCCCTCTCTGTTTCTTTGATATATTTGGCATATGCTCATGAATATATTTCTTCTTATGTATGTCTTTGCATTTTTAACTAAATAACTGTTGACATTTTTCATGGATATCACTTAAAAAAGGGACAAGGAAAATGGATATTCCAATTTTGTCTCTTTCTTTTAATTATGTCAGGTATTTCAAATAACCCATCAGGCACCAGCCTTCTTTATTCCAAGTGTATGTACAATGCAGCATGTTGCTTTTAAGTTCGATGGGATTTTCAAGTATAAAACAACTTGACTACAAGGTCTATCTCCAAATCTTCAGTGTTATCTCACATCCTCTAGAGTGCCTGTGTCTTAACCAGCCTGCAGCAACTTAACCACATCCTGCTCATCCTGCCTGAGCAGCATGATGTCATTGAGTTAATGGATTGATGTAAAGCACTATGTACTATCCAGATGGCTTGACTCTCCAGATTTTATTACAATAATGAATGTTACAGTTGATGAAACTTGGTTGGGGAAAAATGTCTATATTATTGTCCAGTGCATGTGGATGCTAACTTTCTGACCATCTCTTGTGATTAAAGTAGAAAATAGTGTGTTCATTCAAGCAGGGACAATATATCATCTACCTGAAATCTCATTTACCTGCTCCAGATTTGGTGTCACATCTGGTATAATAACCGTGGTCAGCATGAATATTTAGTTGTACTTTCAGAAATCTGTAACTCTTCTCCATAATCCATCCGATTGTATCTGGATTCAGACTAGTAAATCAAACAAATAAATACTGGGGATAATCCACCCTTACACACACCCTAGATCTTCAAAAATAACATTAATCTCTGCCATGATCCCTTACCCCAAACACAGTCATACAGACTTCAGTGGGACATTACATTTGACCTACGTATGCTCTTAGCCAGCTAAGGGGAATCCAGAGACTTATCTCTGGCCTCTCCCAGGAAAGAAACATTATGTAGCTAATTAGACTTAAATTCACAGCAATGGTTTTCCAAATACAAACTATGGAGGTACAAATTTTAAACTTAGAAATGTTGCATGCAAAAATGCGGCATAACAAATTTTTCCCCAGCCTCCATGAATTGCTTGGACCCATAACACCTTTGTGAGAATGGTCTGTGGGCCTCCTTTGGGTTCAGTAGGGAGGAGATTCCACAGCCAATGAAAGGGAATGGTCAGACCTGCCTCTGCTGTTCATCCTTCTTTTACCCTATTCTGACACCAACGCTTCCTCCTATGACACTATTTTTCTGGCTGGTTCCAATAATTCCTTTACTAACCACACAGACAGTACTCCCGATTGTGGTTTATTAGGGAATTGATCAGGTTTCCACAGTCAAGAATATCGAACATAATGGCACAGTCTTTGCTCCACACAGTCCCTCCCTGAGCCATCAGCTGAGTCTCTTTGCCGGTGCTCATCCTCTCAGTGACATGACCAAGAATACAGCCTTCTGGACCTTCATCTGCTGATGGGACACAACTGACAATGAGAGCGAGCTGAGAATATATTAATGAGAGGAACATGGGATGTTTGAAATATAGACCTAGGATGTATGAACTTAGTCACCAAAGATCAAGTGGGATGCATAAATATCAATATCCTAGATGTAGTGACCTGAAATTGACTGGTTTTAACCATTTTGAATCAGAAAATCATATGGTTTTCTATACTGGGAATGACACCACCAAGAACAATCACATTGCATTCATTGTCAAAAACAAAGGACATTTCAAGATCTATCTTGAAGTGCATATGCTACCTGTGATAGGATAATATCTATCTACATACAAAGAAATCCAATTAAAGCAACTCTTATTCAAATTTATACTAAAAACTAAAGCTAGTGGTGCAGACATTGAAGCATTCCACCAACATCTTCAGTCTGAAATTGATCACACATAAAATCATAAGCACTGGTAATCCTTGGTGATTGGAATACAAAAGTTGAAAACAAACAGGAAGGAAAAGTTGTTGGAAAATATCACCTGGATGATAGAGTGGATACTGAATATCACATGATAGAATTTTGCATGACCAACAACTTCTTCATCAAATACACTTTTTTTAAAACAATGCAAAATGACTAAACATGTGGAATTCTATAGATGAAATACACAGAATTTAAATTGACTATATTTGTGGGAAGAGACAAAGAAGTTCAATACTAGTGTCTATAACAAGGCCAGGGGGCACTTGTAGTACAGACCATCAATGACTCATATGTAAGTGGATGTTGAATTGGATGAAAATTAAAACATGTCTGCATGAGCCAACATACAACCTTGATTCTACTCCACCTGAATTTGGAGGATGTCTGAGGAATTGATTTGATCATTGAACACGAATGACAGCAGACTTGATAAGCTATAGAATGACATTAAGAACATCGTACACTGAGAAATCAAAAAGTCATCTAAAAGCAGGAGAGAAAGAAAAGAGTAAAGTGGATGTCAGGAGAAACTCTGACATTTTCTTTTAATCCTAGAGTACCTAAGGTAGATGGAAGAAACAATGAAGTTACAGTGCTGAGCAGACCATTTCAAAGGACAAGGGAAGAAGACAAAGTAAGGTATTATCATGAATCCGGCAATGACCTAGAGTTAGAAAATGAAAAAGAACAAATGTTCAGCATATCTTAAACTGAAGTGAAGAAAAGCTCAAGCCTTGAAATGCAACACTGAGAAATCCTATGGCCAAAATATTTAAATATTCAGAAATCAAAAGAAAAAGATGCAAAGAATCCAGAGTCACTGTACCAAAAAGAATTAGTCAACATACAACCAATTCAAGAGGTAGCATATGAACAAGAATCAATGGTACTGAAGGAAGTTCATGGTACATTGAAAGTATTAGCTATAAACAAGAGTTCAGGAATTGATGGAGTATCCACTGAAATGTTTCAATAACTGACAAAGCACTGGAAACACACACTGCTCTGTGTCAAGAAATTTGGAAGGCAGTTGTCTGTCCTACTCAATGCATCTTATTTATGATGCTGGAGAATAATGAAAGTGTCATATACTGCCAACAGAACTAATAAATCTGTCTTGGAAACTACATCTAGAATTCTTCTTAGAGCCAAGGATGGTGAAGCCGTTGCCTCGTGTATTTTGGACATGTTATAAGTTTAGACCAGTCTCAGGAAAAGGACATCATGCTTAATAAAGTAGAGGGGCAGTGATAAATAAGATCCTGAACAAGATGGATTGACACAGTGACTGCAAGATTGCAGGATTGGTCCCAAACATTAAAAAAAAAAAGTATGAGATGGCAGAACAACAGATCATGGTCCATTTGTTATCTGTAATATTGTGCTGAGTTGGAACTGACATGGTATCATCTAATAACAACAATGATGAATTTTATAACAACTTTTAATTGTGCAGCATCATATTTAAATGCAATAATGACCCACTCACTGCTGTGGAGTCCATTTTGATTCATATAAACCCTATAGAGCAGAGGAGAACTGTGCCACAGGGTTTCTGAGAGAGTAAATCTTCACAGGAGCAGCCCGCTTTGTTTCTCCTGTGAGAGATAATGGATGTAAAGGGTTCACTTTGTGTTAGCATCCAAACACTTAACCCATTGTAAAACTAGAGCTATTAAATAAAATAATCAGAGTATTTAATTCAGATAGGGAATCCCCAAATTACACTAATTCTATCTCTAGCTCATGCATGTGCATATATTTTTATTCATATAAGAACAGTGTAAAAACTGCACATACCAAATTCAACTCTTATTCAAGTGCTTGATGTACACACATTTTAGTAATTCTCTACTGAAACTACTAATTCCAATGACATTCTTACTTTGCAGAATTATTTTGTCTCTCTTACACATTGAGGGTTCCAAATTTTTCTATACTCATAGCATATCATGACCTATATGGGAATGAGTGGATGACAGCGACAATGGATATGCATATTGCATGTACTGTTTTGCTCATTTATATGCTTTATTATTCCATCAGACTTTACTTACAAAACACAAGTTCACATTTTTTCAATTCAAAGTTAAAGACAATGACAGTTAAGCATTATGCAAATACTTTGATTTTTTTCACTCTTTCTTTGTTTCCCTTTTTATCTTAAATGGTTGTCTAGTCTAACATGGCAAGTTCAGTTCCACACCTCAAGGATGAGTAAGGGACAAAGTCTAGGAGGTCCCACCATTTCCAATCTTATTAGTAAGTCTGTTCTCTTTCATAACTTTGAATTTTGTTCCACAGTTTTGATGACTCTATGCATAACATTCTATTGTGATTCATTTTAGAGCAGTTGATAGTAGCAGCCAGATGCTATCTAGTTCTTCTCGGCTCAGGAATGTGGATACTGATGTTCCCATGTTCTATTAGTCTGTTCTTTGGACTAATTGTTTCTGATATCTTTTGAGTTTTCTTCTTATCTTCTTTCCTCGGAATGAAAAGAGACCAATATCTACATCTTGGAAACTGACTCATTAGCTTTAAAGGATATAGATCCTGATTACCAAAGTGGGATGTACATATCACATTGTCTTTTTCAACTATGTCAGACCAATTGATCTTGCTCTCCCCTGAGTCTATGATTCTAATCCCCAATTTTTTGTTTGTTTATGTCTAATAAATTTTCATGCCTTACCTTATGTTAATTCCACCATATTCATGGATATGTTTACATTAAATTAATTTTATTGTTAGGTAATGTCCAGTCAGTTCCAGTCCACAGTGACTTTATGAACAACAGAACAAAGCCATTATCTGCCCTGCCTCATCCCTCAATTGTTCTTATGCTTGAGTGCATTGATGCACCTATAACATCAATTCATGTCCTCAAGGAGCTGCCCTTTTTTGCTGCCCCTCTACTCTTCCAAATATTATGTCCTTCTCCAGGACTGGTATTTCCTGACAACATGTGTGATGTATGTAAGATGAAGTCTCACCAAGCTTGGCTCTAAGGAGCACTCTGACCTAACTTCTTCCAATAGATCAGTTTGTCCTTTTAGCAGTCTGTGGTGTTTTCTGTATTCATCTCCAGCACCACAGTGAAAAAGCATCAATTCTTCATTGGTCTTCTTTATTCAATGTTCAACTTCCACAAGTAGATTAGAAAATCAAAATATCATGACTTGGACCAGGTGCAAGTCCTCAAGGTAACATTCTTGTTCCTCAACAGTCTAAAGAGATCTTGTGCTTCAGATTTACCTAATGAAATGCATCTTTTGATTTTTTTTAATGATGCGTCAATGAGCATTTCTGTGGATCAACAAAAGATAAAATCCTTGACAACTTTGACCTTATTGGTCGAATAATGAGGATATTGGTTTTTTTACATTGAGTTGTAATCCATACTAAAGGCTAAAAATATATCTTCATTAGCAAGTATGTTAAGTCCTCTTCACTTTGAACTGGTAAAGTTGTGTGATCTACATGTGGCAGGTTGCTAATGAGCCTTTCTCCAAAATTCGTGCCATATCCTAATTCACATAGTCCAGTCTCTTTGATAATTTACTGAACATATCGATTGAATAAATATGGTAAGGGTATACAACCTTGGTGCACCCTTTCTTGATTGTGAACCACTCTGTACACCTTTGTGCTGTTCTCACAACTGCCCCTTGTTCCATGTCCAAGTCCCACACAAACACTATGAAGTGTTCTGGAATTCCCATTCTTTCCAAATTTATCCACGGTTTGTGATGATCCACAGTCAACTGTCAGCATAGTCAATAATACACAAGTAACCATCTTCCTGGTGTTTTCTGAATTCATCCAAGATCCACCTGATATCTGCAATATCTCTATTTTTCTTGGTCCATGTCCTCTTCTGAATCTGGCCTGAACCACCGACAGCCCCCTATCAATGCACTCCTGAAACCATTTGTGAATGATCTTCAGCAAAATGTGCTTCCATGTGATAACAATACTATTGTTCTATAATTTGGGTTATCTGTTGGGTTATCTTTCTTTGGTATGTGCACAAATATGGATCTTCTTCAATCTGTTGACTAAGAAACTATCTCCCAAATTTCCTGGCATAGACAAGTAAGTGCTCCAGTGCTTCATCAGCTTGCTGAAACATTTCAGTTGCTATTCTATCAATTCCTGAAGCCTTTCTCATGGCTAATATTTTCAGTGCAGATTGTTTTTCTTCCTTCAGGAACATTGATTTTTGTTCATATGTTACCTTTGGAAATGGTGGAATGTCAACTCGTTATTTTTGGTACAGTGACTGTGTATTTCCATTTCTTTTTATGCTTCCTGCATGATTCAACATTTTGTTCATAGAATCTTTCGATATTGTACTTTGAAGCTTGAATTATTTATTGAGTTCTAGCAGTTTAAGATATGCTGAGTTTGGTTTTCTTCTTTGGTTTCTAACTCTACATTTTTGCACATTCCATGATAGTATTTTGTCTTCTCAAGTTGCCCTTTGAAATTTTCTATTCAGTTTTTTGACTTCAACTTTTCTCCCATTTGCATTATATACTCTATGTTTAAGATGAAGTTTCAAAGGTTTTTTTGTCATCTACTCTGATCCACTTTTCCCCTTCTGTGTTTTTAATTATCTTTTACCTTCTTCAACAATGATACAAGGCAGTACCCACAAAAAAACACACATGGAAAAATGCTCTGTTGGGCAGAGTTTTCATAGTCTGCCTTTTTTCCCCTGCTAGGAGACCATCTAGCCTCTCACTCTGAGTTAGTCCACCCAGTAGCATTGCCTGGGAAGGCTCTTTCTGATCACGGTGAAGTTTTTCATAAAAACAATTTTGCTTGAACCTCGTTTTTTGTTATAATCAATTTAAGAGAACAGCATTAAGCTGTGAAATTTTGTTTCCTGCTTGGGAAAAATGCTGTCGAAACTATAGTGATGTTGACCACAGTTTACAAGGACAGCACTATGGGAAAAACGTGAGTGTATCAGTGGCTTTCTCATTTCCAAACAGGTGACATCTCGATTGATGACAAATTTCATTGTGGATGTTCATCAACTTTCTGAAGAAATGAAAATATTGACTCATAGTGCATTTGGAGTTCATTCCACCAGGTCAGACTGATAAACAAGCTTTCTATTAAGAGATTCTGAAAAGATTGCATAATAGTGTGCAACACTATAATGTAACAATTATATGCCTTGGTGAGTTCGCCTTGGGGTTTAATCTAATTTGTGTCCTCTTTGCTTCCTGTATGAATGTCTCATTCATTAAGATAGGGAAGTTTGCTTCCAGAAATTCCCTCACTAATTACCCCTACTCCCTTCTTCCTGTATCCTGAGGGAGTCATTACTTCCATTACTGTTTCTGAAGGGTTATCTATCTTGGCTTCCATTCATCGAATGATCATAATTATACAAATGAACCTACACATGCCTTAACAAGATTGATGAGGTAAAACATAAACCATAATAGTTAGGGAAGGAAGTAGTAAAAAAACTAGAGGAGAGTTATGTGATTCATCAGTGCTATACTGCACCCTGCATTTATCACCCTGTGGTAGTTACATAATCTGGTGTCAATTTGAGAGGATTACAAGTGAAGGAGTCGAATCTGATCTGTCAATCAAGATATAACTAATGAGGCCTCTGTATGGGCATGGCCTTCTCCTGAGAATTCTAGGAATTCTGGTATTTCCTTCCTGGAGGCGGAAGACTCTCTCTCTCTGCTCACTTCCTGCAAGACATCTCTGAGAAGAAGCCATATGGACCTACCCTGATGCAACCAGACCTCTGAAGGTGGAGAAGCCACATAGAGACCCCTGCCAGCACTGAGATGATTATACCACCACTGGATCCAAAGATATTCTACCCACTGGCCTATGATCATCCTGCATTCGGTGTCATTGCATGCAATTTTTGCGTCTGAACAAGACTTTATAAGTCAGTATCAGACATATAGACTAATATCAGACTTACCGGCTTGGACTGGACTGGGTTGGGATACTTTCTTAATGTATAATTACCCTTTATATAAAACTCCCTCTTGTACACATATGAGTTTCTATGAATTTGTTTCTCTAGTCCACCCAGACTAACACAGTCCCTCCCATGTGGTTCTTTTTAGAGGGATTATACAATTAACTTGCAGGTAAGTTTTGGATCTCCACTACATTCCCAGCTTTTCACATCGATTTGGTTTCTTGGTTTTGAATTCTAATACCATTTCCCATTGATACCTCATGATCGCACAGGCTGGTGTAACCTTGTTGCTTCCGGGCTAGGTGGTTGCTTGTTTGACTTCAAGCCTTTAAGATCCCAGAGACTATATCTTTGTAATAGCTGCCAAACACCATCAGTTTTCTTCAGTACATTTGCTGATGCACCCACTTTATCTTCAGAAATCATGTCAGGAAGGTGATTATCATACAATGCCACATAATCAGAACAAACAGTTCTTGTTCTGAGGTTAGGTGTAAGTGGAGATCCAAAATCCATCTGCTTCCTTGTTGTGTTTGCATATGTATACATATGTAGAGAATTATACCTATCTTTATATATTTACATATATAAATATATATGTCTATATTTATATATAAATGTTTTTTTTAATTTTTTCTTTCCCTTCCTGCCTGACTATCAGGTTTACCTAACATTCAGCTCTCAGTAATTCCTCTTGGATGTATTTTGATTGATTAAACATGACCAGGAAACCTATAACATCCTCACCATCAATTTTAGAACGCTTGCTATTCCCGTCTCTGTCGTTATTGGCTCACTGCTCACTCCCCTCTACTTTGTTGCCTCCCATACTCTCCACCCCCTCCTCCTCACCCACCCACCCAAACATCAGTCCTGTACCTGTCTCCTTGGGATTGCTTATTCTGTCTATCTTGTATAGATAGACACCAAAGAGAGAGAGAGAGAGAGAGAGAGAGAGACATAATACAATTTTTTCCAAGTCTAACTAGTATCCTAACCCAGAGTAGATGAATATCTCTGTTAAAATGAGAGCAGGGCTTGTTATAATCCATCAGGCCAATTCAATTTCCTTTCAGATTTCCATATACCAGGTCCCACTTACATAAGAGAACTTAGACACTATTAGGGCTAAGTATTTGTGTCCGAAATCCTGGCATCCTACAAGTCCCCTTTACTCTACCTGCAGTCAGGGAAGGAGTGGTCTGGTAAGCATACCCTGCAGCAGACACACCACATTAAAACTTTAGGCTGTCAGGGTGGCCCCTTTGTGGGTATTCCCCAACCAATTCAGATGAGATATCAAGAGCTGACCCCCAGTCAGAAGTCTGTGATTGGGATCCCTCCGGGACTTTGTGCTGATCTTTTGGTCCCCTGGCTGGTCTGTTGTACCCCCCTCTTGGTCTGTAGCCCTATGGTCTGATCAGAGCAGCCACTCTCCCTGAACTGTATTTTCAGGGCTGGCCTCTGCAGCACTGTCATCTAGTGAGTGGACGGCATGTCTTGGGCTGAGGCCAACCCTCCAGTTCACTCTGTGAATGAGCTGTTCCGAGCGGAAACATCACCTTCAGGGATTGGCGTGCCAGGATGAGGTCTGTTCTCTCTCTCCCTTTCCTGTAGAGACATAAATAATACCATTCCCTTGGGTGGATTAGTTCCCTTGACCTCCCCCCCCCCATTGCCATTTTTTTCTTGCTCCACCCCTCTGTAGGCCTTAAAGGCATATGAGAGTGGGGTAAAAGATGTCTTTAGCACAGATGTGATCTGCACCTTTTTTTGATGAGTTATGCATCATTGGATTTGGCATATCTCATGACAGAGTATCTGGTCCTAAGCGTGGGAATCATGTGTAATGTGCACCTTTTGTGTGAACCCATTCTGATGTTTGAACTTACCTCCATGGACGCACATTGTACTTGACCTTTTGTGCTTGCCTAACTCCACTCAGAATGATATCTTCCAACTCTTTCACTAGTTGAGGTGTTTCATCCTTTCATCACTATTTTGGGGGGGTGTAGAGTATTCCATTGTGTATATATACCAGAGTTTTTTAATCCATTTGTCTATTGATGGAAATTTAGGTTGTTTCCAACTCTTTGTGATTGTGAACTGCACTGGGATGAACATTTGAGAGTGATATCTGGTTGTGGTCTGTTTCTTATTTCCTCGGGGTATATGCCCAGTAGAGGAATTGTTAAGCCATAAGGTAACACAATCTCCATCTGTTTTAGGTATTACTAAATCACTTTCCGCAGTGACTGTGTGTATCTAGAAAACCACCAGCAGTGAATGAGAGTTCCTATCTCACTACACTCCATTCCAAAATTTGTTGCCTTCTGGTTTTTTGAGTTGAGCTATTTTTGTGGGTATACAAGGTGTATTATGGTTGTTTTTATGTTCATTTCTCAGATGTCTAGTGATCAGGAATATTTTCCCATATGTTTATTGGTCATTCAAGTTCCTCCTTTGTGAATTTTCTGTTCAAGTCTATTGCCCACCTCCTCAGTGGCCTATTCATTTTTCTTGGTCTGGGCTTGTAGGATTTAGTAGATTTTAGTAATAAACCCATTTTCTAATATTTCATTAATAATTCTCTTTTCCAAGTCTGTGGGCTCTCTTATTACTCTCTGGATGAGGTTTTTCATTGTACACAAGTGTATTGCCTTTAGTTTGTCCCACTTACCTATTTTATCTTCCTCTGATAGCCCATGTATTCCCTGTGCTGAGGTTCTTAGTTTTATATGACCTCCTCCTTGGGGAATGGACAATAGAAAAGTGGGAGAAGGGAGACCTCGGATACAGTGTAAGATATGGCAATATAATAATAATGTATGAATTATGAAGGACTCATGAGGGAAGCGGTGTGGGGTGGTAGAGGGAAAATGAGGAGCTTATACCAAGGGCTCAAATAGGAAGCAAATGTTTTGAGACTGATGATGGCAACAAATGTACAAATGTGCTTGACACAATGGATGTATGCCTGGATTGTGATAAGAATTATATGAACCCCCAATTATATGATCTTTTAAAAAAGATACCAGCCTTTAGTTCTCTATTCTTGTGGATTCCTTGCCCGGTTTGGGTATCGGTGCTATACTAGCTTCTTAGAGTGTGTTTTGCAGTCTGCTGTCCTTTCTCCGTAGAGCTTGTATAGAATTATTTTCAGCTCTACTCTGAGTGTTTGGTAGACCTGTGAAGACATCTGGGCCGGGGCTGTTTTTAGTTGTTTTTAGAAAGAATGACACCAAAATAACCGGCAGAAAACAACCCACATCAGCAACCATGACAAGAAAGCTTGGGAAACAAAGAGAACTTGAACCCAGCAACCTATATAGAAGAAGCAGACTTTGAACCTGCACAAAAAGAAACCTTCAGGATGCTGCTTAGAGTCATACAGGCTATGAGGGAATCAATACATAAAAAGGATGAGATAATAGAGAGGATAGAGTCCATATGCCAAAGGGAAATACAAGAGTTAAGGGAATGTCAATTGTGCACAAGCTTCATTCTGGATGTCCATCAACTTCCTGAATGGACAAAAACATAGACGAACAGTGCATTTTGAGTTCATTCCACTAGGTCAGGCTGTTAATCATGTTTTCTATTCAGAGGTTCTAAACAGAGAGTGTAACCATGTGCTACCAAAAAGGCCTGATTTGTGGCCCATGGGGGACTGGTTTTTCCACCACAACAATGCACCTGGTCATACAGCCATGTTAATGCTCCAATTTTGCGCAAAAAGCAGCATGCCACTCCTGCACTCCCCCCCCCCCCCAGACACCTTACTCATCTACCCTTGCTCTGTGCAACATGTTTTTGTTTCCAGGAATAAAGAGGGACATGAAAAGACAATGATTAGATGCTGCAGAAAAGGTAAAGAAAAAAAAAAGATGGAGGTGCTGTCAGCCATGCAGACAGATGAGTTTGAAAAGTGTTTCCAAAAATGTAATTGAGAGTGCTTTGAAGGTGATAAGATTGTTTTGTAAAAAAAAAAAAAAATTCAAATAATTCTACAGGGATTTTTGGTTACCCCCTTGCATTCACAGCGCTCCACCCAATGCACCCAATAGCAACAACAACAACAATAAAAAAAAAATCACATTCTTCTCAAGTGCACAGAGCATATATTTGAAAATAGACCAGATGCTTGGACACAAGTCAAGCTTGCATATAGAGTCACTCAGGCTCTCATTGTGGTCATTAGACCATAATATATGGGATCCACATGGAAGGGCATGGGCAGGGATGATCATTGCCAAATGGAAGGCTGACCCATGGGCTGAAGCAGAGCCCTGGCATGCCATAAAGCCCAATAGCAAATCCCAGCCCCCTCACTCAGCCTCTCAATCCCCAAGTCAACAAGCATGGTTGAGCTTCTAATGTGGTTCCCCTACCTCAGCTAAAAATCATTATTTTTTATTTGGAACTTCCTTAAATGTGATACTCCTTTTTTTTTGCTCCTACAAAGTAATCTTCAATTAAATGTCTGAAAAATTCTCTACAGGCCTACAACCAATGGGCCATGTCTCCTAGTGCATAAGTGCATTACCTTGTCTCTAGTACATGGGAGCCCTATAATCCTCAGCATTGTGAACAGTACCTCTAATGAGTCCTAACTATAGAGGTTATTGCCGTTGGACTTTTTGGCTATGTCATTGCTTTCCTCATTTGCACAGTCATGATGAACTAGGTGAATTATATGTCTGCTATGATCTCCCATAAAACATAAACTTGCAATATATATTGTGGGCCATATGAAAGACTCACCTCATTATTTACACACCTTAGATATTTAATCCCTTCCTTTATTGTCTTCAGGATCCCCAGGTGGCACAAATAATTCACAATTGACTACTAATCTGAAGTCTAAAGAGTCTAGCCTACCCGGTAGCATCACCAGAAAGTCCAGGCTATTTGTTTCCGTGATATTTATAGCCAAGAAAACCCTATAGAACATTTCTACTCTGTAGTTTACAGTTACCATGAGCAATAGATCACACTTGACAGCAATGGGATTAGTTTTGTGTTTCTATAATCTGCCAGGTAAATTCAGTTCTTTTCATATCCCACAGTACTGCCTATCAATATATCCAGGCTTCAAAGATCCAATCCAGTTCATCACATCCTATGTGGTCCTCACCAGAATGTTCAATTCTAAGACCACAAGTCAACACTTTTTGTGACCCAGTATTGTATTCTACCCTTTCTGATGAAGAATTGATATTGAAGTCCAAGAAAATTGCCCAGCAATATCTATTACAAATAGTTGCCTAAAAGTGATTTTTGATTATAATACGTTTCTTTCCTTATCAGACCCATTTCATGCCCCACTAAGTTATACCTGGACTTCGAACCATCCATGGGCTCTTCTCCTGAAGAGGATGTGGGAAAGACTCTTGAAGCACGTGCTTGCTGATTTGACAGTAATAAGACCACACAGTGCTGTTTTGAAAAGAAAGTACTAACTCTTTTAAAAAGGAGGAATGCACTTCTCTGAAATATCTGAGTAAGGAAGATTCTTACAAGTGAATTTCTTAGTGTCATCTATGTGAGAGTCCCCAGTATATGATTCACTATGCTAGGTGGTTTTTTGTTTCCTTTTGTTTTTGATCAGGACACTGAAGAGGGTACAATTCTCCATTATTAAAAATATAAGCATCTTTATTTATGGCTTTGCAGGAATCTCTATGTTGTACAAAACTCAAAACCAAACTCACTGCTACAAAGTTAATTACGATACAAAGGAATTCTATAGGACAGAGTAGACCTACCTTGGTGGGTTTTCAAAACTCTAAATTTTTATGGGCATAGAGAGCCTCATCTTTCTCCTGTGACGCTGCTGATAATTTTTAGTGCCTGGTGGTTTCATACTGCTGATGTTGCAATTAGCAGACCAACACAAAATCTACTGCATCACCAGGCTCATCAATATCTAGTCCTTCATCTTTCCTCAAGCTGCCAACCCAAAGACAGTAGGTGGGCTAGACAGGGTTTTCTAGAGAGACAAAACCAGATGGCTAATAAATATATACAGACAGAGAGATAACACAAGAAATGAGCTGTTAAATTATATACAGATAGATTATATAATAGAAGAAATGAGTAGTTAAATTATAAATCAGTACAAATGGCTCAGTGCAACTTACTCATTATGGACCAAGCACAATGCAGAGAACCCTGGACCTGGAGAAGCCACGTGGAGACCCTTGCCACTGCTGACATGTTTACACCCCACTAGATCCAGAGACTTTCTACCAACTGACCTGTGATTGTCCTGCATTCCATGTCTCGCATGTGTTTCGTGAGTCTGAAGAGGACTTTATAGATTGGTAACAGACAGATAAGCTAATATTGAACTTATGGGCTTGGACTGGACTGGGTGAGACAATGGCAGTCCTTCTAGTCTTGAGGGCCGCCAGGTAGTCCTCTGTAGAGAGAATTCCAGCCATGTCGGCACAGGCAGCAAACAGCAAGGCAGGTCACCAACAGTAAGTCCCAAGCTCCAGAGATGTAAATTCCAATTGCATGGTGAAGCAGGTCTTGAAGGGGCCTCAAATTACAGCAAAACAGTCCACAGGTTAGGTGTCCCATGGGCAATGTAATTTGCCAATTGAGGCACAGAACAAGCAAGGCAGCCACACACTTGTCCAATGATCAAAGCGTGAAAGACAATAAAGGCGAGACTCGCTGAGCCATTTATCTCTCCACACTTCAATTAATACCACATGTGTTTATCAGCCAGGATGGCACAATAAACTACCTCAGTATGTTAGAGTGTACCTAGAGGTTCCTTGGAAGAAAAGCCAGGTGATCTATATAAAAAAGAAAAATAAAATAAAAACTTTTAAGATTCTATGGAATGTCATTTTAAGCTGACACACAAGGGTATGTCAAGAATCAAAATGAACTTAACAGCCACTGGTTAAGAGGTTTCTCATCCTGTAAGTCCTTGCTCTTTAACTGAAACTCTCTTTTACTAGAGGTTATGGCGGCCTCTTGGTAAACTCTGTAAATCTCACTGTAACTCCCCCACTGAATAGTTTCTCTGTAAGTCTCCACTTTAATAATAACCAACTAGCTTGACTGTCTTTTATGATTTCTTCCAGAAAATGGAACAGCAAAGGTGCTTCCTTCCCCTGAGATATTCTCCTATATCATCACTATGAAATCATGAACAATCACTTTGTATGTGGTGTCAGAGATTATCCACATTTCATTTTACAGTTAAAATTGGGTCTTCTTTAACTTGAAGAGAAGAGTTTTCCAGTCTGCAAAACCATCTATTTTTCAGACAATTCTTACTGCCAGAAAGATTACTGAAGCTTCCCAACAACATAGGGAAGATGGACTTAGATGTGCAAGAAATACAATGGAGAAAATAATTGTGGATACAAAAAGGTGCAGAAAATCTTCCAAGTTGTAATGCAGATTTGAATTCTGTAATGAAAGAGGACAGAGGAACGAGGATTGTGTGGCAAGGGTCTCCAGCATACTATAGGTCTGATGATCTCAACTTGACCAATGACAGACCTGTGTTATTCTGGGTAGAATAGAGAAACAAATCCATGGAAACTCATATGTGTATAAGTTTTATATAAAGGATAATTGTACATGAAGAAACCATCCCAACCGAGTCCAGTCTAAGCCCATAAGTTCAATACTAGCCTATCTGTATGATACCAATCTATAAAGTCTTCTTCAGACTCACAAAACACATGCAATGACACGGAATGCAGGACAATCACAAGCCAGTTGGTAGAAAGTCTCTGGATCTAGTGGGATGTAAACATGTCAGCACTGGCAGGGGTCTCCACGTGGCTTCTCCAGGTCCAGGGTTCTCTGCTTTGTGCTTGGTCTGGAATTCACAGAATTTCCAGGAGAAGGCCATGCTTATACACAGGCCTCACTGGCTATGACCCGATTGAGAGACTACACTCCACCCCTTCACTCATAATCTCTCAAATTGACAGATGATTATATAACTACCACAAGACCCCCAAAACAAAGATTATCCATCAGAGAAGTCCCACATTATGAACAATTCTACTAATTCCTGCTTGCTCAGATATTTGCTGTTGTTATAGTGTAGTTGTAATTGTTATTAGGTGTTACCAGATTAATGCTGACTAATAGGGACCCTATGTACAACAGAATAACTGTTACCACCATGGCAACCATGGTCGTAGCCATGCTGTCTCTAAGAGAATATTGCTTTGAAATGATTTTGATACAAGAGGTTGGGTTGTCCCAAACTGCAGTCTTCTTAGTGAGTTCTCTAAAATAGAAATATGGGAGTCCATTGATCTAGCAAGATCAATGTTGTATCGGTTATATAAAAGAAATTGGAAGTATCTTTCTTGTATTGCACTCAAAACTATTTTTAATAGAATTTTGCCCTTCAAAGAGATGTGTTGAAATTCCAAATCATAGTCCTTATGAATGTCATCTTACTTGGGAATAGAATCTTTACAGGAAAAAATTATCTGAAACAAAGTCACACTACAATGGAGTCATATTCTAATATAATCCAATGTAATTGGAGTGCTTATAAGAAGAAGACAAGGAGGAATGATGAAGACTAAATATGTGAAGCCAGAGTCAGAAATTGGAGTTATATTTTCACAATTTAAAGATACTTCAGGCTCTCAGAAGCTGGAATAGATGAGGTAACGTTTTAACCTAGGGGGTTAGGGGAATATAGCACCGGCAATATCTTTACTCCCGGCTTCAGGCTTTAGAAATATGAGAGAATATATCTCTCTTATTCTGAGATGACCAATTGTTTGTGATTTGTAACAGCACCCTTAGGAAATTGGATATTCAGTATTTTGATTAGCTTGTCTCTAATGGTCTCTCCTATGTAATCATCCTCTGGGTTTGATGCTTTCAGCAGAAATGCTCTTTGATAAATATTTCTTGTTTTAAGAAAATGAATCTGTTTAGGATCCATCTTCTAAGCAGTTGATTTGATTGGACTATAATTTTCTTTAAAATAGTTATTTTAAATAATTTTTAAGTCATTTGTATAGAACTCCAATGACCAGTATAAGTAGCCACTGATACTCTGTTTTGAGAACTTTCAGTGTGGTTGGTCTGAACTTAAATTTATTTTAAGTGTAAAACAAACACTGGATCATGAATAGTAAGAAAGACATTACTATCTGTGTTAGACCAGGGTGACTAGAAAAAAAAATTCATTGACACTCATATGTGTGTAAGAGAGAACTTTATATCAAGAAATAGTTATGCATCAATAAACATTTTAGCCCAGGCCAGATCAAGCCCATAAATTCAATATTAGCCCATAAGTCTGACATTAATCCATGACTTCCTCTTCAGACTTACACAGAACATAGAATGATACTGAATGCAGGACAATCACAGGGCAGTGGGTGGAAAGGTCTGTGGATCCAATGGCAGTGGAAGCATCTCCAGGGGGGCTTTGGCTGCCATCAGCGAGGCTCCATGTGGTTTGTCAACAGGAACATATAGCAGAGAGAGAGAGTTGTTGCAGCATTTTCTTCCAAGCAGGAAACAAAATTTCATAGCAGTATGTTGTTCTCTTACATTGGGCATCACAAAAAAACTAGGTTTGAGAAAAACTGCTTTTATGAAAAATAGTCACTGTGACCAGAGTGAACCTTGCCAGGTGATGCCATTGTGTGCACTAGCCAGAGGAGTCGCTCGATACTCACCTGGCAGGAAAATGTGCACTATGAAAACTCAGCTTCACCCAAAGCAATTCCAGTTTGGGGGGGGTGGTTACTCCCTCATAAAGCAGACAATTGATCTAATTAAAACATGAGCAAAGGCAGGAAGAAATATTTCACTAGAGAAGATATACAGCTGGTAAGTGTCCGCTTTAAAAGAAGTTCAACAATTTTTATTTTAAAGGAAATATAACTTAAACCACAGTTAAAATCCATATTTAAAATCAAAAACAAAATGACAATGCACAAAAGATTAGTTACATCAAATGTTGATGTGGACGGAGGAGAAGTGAATTATTGTATTACTGGCGAGAATGCAAGATGGTACAACCAACTTGGAAAGAATTTCCATAGTTTCTCTTACCATGAAGCTGCAATATGCCCCAACAATTTCTTTATTGAACATCTGTCCCTAATTTGACCTCACAAAGTCTTTTAGCAATGTGTTAAATTTTTCTGATGGTATGAATTTAGTTTTCTTGATCACCTATGTTCTCTAATATATACATATGTGTTTGTAAACACACAAGTATATGCAAAAATATTTAACCTAGGAATACTGCCCTGATCCATGTATCAGGACACATATAAATCTGTCAAATCTGAGTGGGGTCTAAAATAGGAGAGGTGTTCATAGTAAAAGCACCTTCACTCTAAGTAGCCCTGCAGCTTGAATGTATGATGTCACAGATCACATGGTGCGGGAATTCTCAGCCATTGGGAAGGAGCCGTGGAAAACAGGTGGGTCATGCCAGAGAGAGCAACATAACTGAGCCCTATAGATTTATGGATAAAAGCTATGTGCAGTGGTAAATAACCCATCTTTTCAGAAATGGCTTATGTTCATGATGAAATGTTTAACCACTGGGAACCATAAAGCTATATGTCTGGAATTTTCCATTATGAATTGGATACTACCAGACTTTCCAAATCACAAAATGAATGGACCCAGCAGCAGCCCAGAATCGGATGTAATTGATGTAAATATATAATTGATTCCAAATAACAGACAGAGCACAGGTAAAATTGTGAAGCAGAGCTGTGGGTTTCTAGCAGAGGTCAAAGGACCCTGCCGCTGACAGGCCAAGACTACGAGTCAGACAGCCTGTTAGTATCACTGAGAAGTCACCTGGCAAGTAAAGATCTGCATCCTTGACATTTTGTAACCTGTTAGCTTTCCTTCTAACCCCCATATCAGGAGTATGTTCTGTGAGTCTGTGAGGGCATGGCAATGAATGACAAGAGCCCTGGGGAAGTGGAGTGCCATGGCCTGGGTGGTCAGTGTCAGAATGGAGTGTAGAAAGTTAGGAGGCACGCCTGACCACTATCTTGTCTCAAGAGGTCTTATTTTGGTGTAACGGTGTGTTCCCCTTCTCTCTCTTTTTTAAAAATATTTTTATTGGGGGCTCGTACAATTCTTATCGCAATCCATACATCCATCCATTGTGTCAAGAACATATGTACATTTGTTGCCATCATTGTTCTCAAACATTTGCCTTCTACTTGAGCCCTTAATATCTGCTCTTCATTTCCCCCCTCCCTTCCCACTCCCCCCTACCTCATGAACCCTTCATCATTCATAAATTATTATTGTTTTGTCATATATTACACTGTCTGATGTCTCCCCCCCCCACACCTTCTTCTCTGCTGTCCCTCCCCCAGGGAGGAGGCTATACATAGATTCTTGTAATCAGTTCCCTGATTCTACCCCACATTCTCTCCACCCTCCAGGCATCACCACTCTCACCATTGGTCCTGGAGGAGTCATCTTTCCAGGATTCCGTGCTTCCAGTTGCTATCTGTGCCTATGTACATACTCTGGTCAAGCCAGATTTGTAAGGTAGAACTAGGATCATGATAGTGGGGGGGGGGGGAGGAAGTAGTTAAGAACTAGAGGAAAGTTATATGTTTCATCGTTGCTGCCCTGCACCCTGCCTGGTTCATCTCCTCCCCACAGCCCTTCAGTAAGGGGTGTCTGGTTGGCTACCGATGGGCTGTGAATCTCTACTCTGCACTCACCCACATTTTCAATGATAGGATTTTTTTTCCTTGATGTTTGATACCTGATCCCTTTGACAGCTCGTGGTCGCACAGGCTGTGCCCACACTATTTGTTCAATGATGTGTAATTTTATCCTCACAATTCTGGATAATGTGAAATAAAATTATTTATCTACCTCCCTCTTTCCCCATCTATCTACTTTTGATATACATGAACTTTCTGAACACAACCATCAAGTAGATTCCTATCTTTCTCTTTAGAAGAAAAAGCTTTGGGGCTAGAAAATTATTTCTAAAGGCAACATTTCCTGCCACAATTCAAGCTAATTTACTTTAAATATTCTAAACAAAATAGAAATAAAAGACAAAGAGAAGGAGACAGAGATGATTCATTGAGGAAACAGGGGTAAAAAGGAGGAATGAATGAAGAAGGCTAAGTGGAATGGAGAGTCGTGAGAAAGAAAAAGAAACAAAGGAAAAGAAACTGTCCATCTGGTGTGACTTCTTCAGATCATTTTTTTTTCATGTAAAGATTCTATTACCAAGTAAGATCCCATTGACAAGGACTAAGCATTGGAATTTCAACACATCTCTTTGAGAAACAAAATAGAATGAGAGAATTAGAATCTCCCTGAAATCTCTACCCCTGACCTTCATAGAGCATTTAGATAATTGTGAAAAGCAGTCCTCAAAGCATTGCAAGTCTCACCTGATGTGTTATAATGACCTTGTTAAGGTCATGAATGATATGATAGTTCATATACCATAGCATTCATTATTCCTAATATGAAAAATTTTCTCTGGAAATTATAATTTATCTTTGTATAAGGCTAGAGCAAGGAAATGATATATTTTAGGGTTAATTGAAATGATCCATTGGGGTAGGGGGCAAGGTGCTAGGAAACAGACAAGCTGAGTGTGAAATCCTGAATCTGTAGAGGGAGAGTCACAAGCTATTCTTAAACAAAAGTCTGGCAGCTGTTACGCGATATAGAATTCTGGCTATCACTCCTTATGTCACAATGATGCCAAATTAAGAAGTAAAACTTGAAATAAGATGTCCTTGCTGAAGCAAATTCAGGGACAACCTCTATCTCCAAAAATCTATAAGGAGGATTTTTACCAGTGATTCCAGGTAAAAATAGCTGGTATTAAAATACCATTTATAGCTATGTTCATGTGTCAATCAGATAAATAAGAAAAGTTAAAAGAAAAACTCACATCCTTTTTAATCAGAACTTGTCTCCATTTTGTTCTCTAGAAAAATATTCGGTTTGAGAGAAGGACAAATGTCAATCTTTTAAAAGAACCCATGACCTCTTCCTTTTACTTATGAAACTTAAATACACATGATGAATCAAGATAATTTTCTAAGGCATCATATATGTCTTTAATACAAATTTAAGGGTCAAAAGAAAGAACTATCCATCCTTGCTTCTGCACAAACTAGCTTGTCTGTTCATATCTGGAGATTTGCCCCTCCACCGTGCCCATGGACCTCTCTTTCAGTGGGAAGCATCAGGAGAGTGGAACTAGTGGGATACTTTCTAGTTCATCTTATGGCTGCAGTTGGCACTCATCATATTCCTCTTCCATGATGGATTCTAAATTTATTTTAGTCTGAGCTATCAGAAACCCTAGTCTTGGTTGCTTAACTTTAATTAAGACCAAAAACTCTTTCCTGAGGTATGTGAGCTATGGCGGTCATTCCCACTCAATGCTTACAGTTGCTGCAAATATCCATTGAGGTATGGATGGTAAGAGGAGTAAAAAGGGACACCAAATTTTTCACAGAATTTGCAAATAGATTTATCATATTCCATATTTTATGAAAGCAGCCCTACTCGCTCCTGCTGATCAGGATCAGTTATCCTGCCAAAGTGGTCAGCCTTTCCTGTCAAAAGACTAACACGTGCTCAGTTGGCAGCTATCTTGATAGGGCACTTGCTGTGATCCTGATATTTATACATGGTTTTTGATGAACAGGCTCTCCAACCCCATAGAGCTAGGGTTGTTGGGGGGAGAGTTTACAATTTTTCACAAGGATTCCTTTGGAAGTAATGAAAACTGTGGTTGTATCTGCTTGCTTGTCTCAAATATAATGATAAACTTTATATATTCCTGTCCATGGCACAGTGGTTACACATTGGGCTGCAATCAGCAAGGTTTGCTGTTCAAAACCACTAGCCACTACACTGGAGAAAGACGGAGCTTTCTCCTCCCATGCAGCAAGCCTACCCTGTCCCACAAGGTCTTGATGAGTCAGCATGGACCCGATGGCAGTAAATGAGTGATAACTAACCAGTCAGTGCTCATCTCCAATTGTGGTGGGTTATTTGTTGCTGTGACACTGTAAAATATATTATTGATATTTCAAGTGCCAGCAGGGTCACCAATAGTGGAAATTTTTAACGGAGGCATCCAAACTAAGAGCTACTAGGAAATGTCCACTTTTGAAGGAATAGTTACTGAAAAATATATGCAGCGGGACCTTGTCTGATATAGTATCAGCTGATCCCTTTAGTGAGAAGTCACTTAAAAAAAGACTAGGGGAGAGCTACCTCCTCAACTAGAGTCAACCTTATTTTGGCTCATGCAAGGCCTTTTGGACCTTCATCTGATAATGGGACTTGGCTCAAAATTGGAAGAAACAGCCACAAACATCCTTAATCACAAATATGGAATTTATGAAACATGCATCTAGGAAAATTGGAAGTTATCAAAAATGAAATTAAATGAATAAAGATTTATATCCCTGGCATCTTGAGCTGAAGTGAATCTGTATTGGCCATTTTCAATATTATAAGCATAGTGTTAACTATCCTAAGAATGAAACATTCAAGAGAAGTAGTATCACTTTCATCATAAAGACAAATCAAAACTATAAAAAACCACTTCAAGATTTCCCTTAAAATATAACGCCGTCTGCAATAAGTTAATGTTTATTGGTCTACAGATATGTTCATTGAATATAGTTATCATGTGAATTTATGTAAAAACTAAAGCTAGTGATGAAAAAATCAGTCTACCATTTTCTTCAGTCTAAAATTGATCTAAAAGTATTAATAATTACTTGGGATTGGAAGATGAAAGTTGAAAATATAAAGGATCAGTGGTTAGAAAAGATGCTTTGATTTTATAAACAAAGTTGGAGATAGTATGAATTTACATTTCAAACCATCAATTCTGTAGTCAGCAGTTCAAACCACTCTTACTCATACCTCGGCCTCTCATCCTTCTACCCACCTGCCTCCTCATGGTCCTCCATGGCCTTCACCATATGTTTCACCTAGCGTGACATCTCTCCACTTTCTAGGCCATTGCTTTACCTGCCCTCCCTTTTTGCCATCCCCCCCTTTGGAACCTCCAGTAGCTTTTCTCTTTGGTATGCGAGTCTTGGTTTTAATCCATATAGTAGTGGTCTCATGCAATACTTGTCCTTTGATGATTAACTAATTTCACTCAGCTTAGTGATCTCAGGTCCATCTATGTCATTAGTTGCCCGTGGTTTCATAATTTTATTTTAGTAAGTATAGTAATGTGTTCTATGTACGTACCAGTTTATTTATCCATTCTTCAACCCATGGGCATTTGAACTGTTTCCACGTTCTGGCTATTGTGATAGCATAGAAGTGCATATGTCTGTTTGTGTCTATTATTTCATGTCTCTTATTTCTGTCGGATATATACCCAGCAGAAGAATGACTGACTCATCTGGAATTTCTATTCTCATCTGTTTGAGGTAGCACCATATTGATTTCCACAATGGTTACACATATTTACAGTCCAACCAGAAGTATGCATGGGTTCCAATTTCTCTATACTCTCTCTAAAATGTGTTGCTTTCTGTTTTATTGAATTAAGCTGTCAATTTTGGTGTAAGGTTAAAAAAAAAACAACTTATTGTTTTGAATAGCCTCTCCTGGATGACTAATGACCATGGTAATTTTTCATACATTTATTAGCCTTTTAAATGTCAGTTTTGGTATAGAGGAACGTCTATTCCTATTTTGTTGAGCATTTTTATCAGAACTGGTTGTTGGGTATTGTTAAATGTCTTTTCTGCATAGATTAATACTTTATGTTTTGTTATGTGGCTGATTACATTGTTTACTTTTCTAATGTTGAATCATTCTTGTGTACCAGTATGAATTCAACTTGATCATGGTGTATTATAATTATTTTTAAGATATCTTTTCATTCTATTAGCCAGGATTTTGTTGGGAATTTTGCAGCTGTGGTCACACAGAATGTTGTTCTGTGGATTTCTATCTTGATAATGCCTTTACCTGGTTTGGTGTCAAGGTTACGGTCACTTGATAAGATGATTTCGGGAGCTGACTGTGTTTTTCTACATTCTGGAAGACTTAGTGTACAATGGCATCAGCTCTTCTCTTCTATTGGTAGAATTACCTTGGGAACCCATCGGGTTCTGGACTTCTTTTGTTATACGTTTGTTTTTTTTTTAAGAACTGATATATTCTTTTGTTATGCATCATTGAGGTTTCCAATGTCAGTTTGTTGGTTTAGGTAGTGTTCTAAAAATATGTCTATTTCTTCCAGGTTTTGACCTTTATTGGAGTACAATGTTTCATTTGCTTCTGTGTGACATCACCCTTCTCATCTCTAATTCTTGATATTTCCATCTTCTGTTTCTTTTCTTCCTTACGTTTGGTTTGCAAATTTTGTTAATCCGATTAAAGAAATAGCTTCCTGTCTTATTCAGTTTCTTCCTGTTGTTTTTCTCAATTGAAATTCACATACTTCTGCTGCTTTCTGTATCATTCATTTTCTCCTAGTGGTTGAAGTTTCACTTTGCTACACTTGTTCATGTTGAAAGTGCTGGGTCACGGTATTGAGTTTGATTTTCTCCTCCTTTTTCATAGATGCATTGATTGCAGTAATTGCCTTCTGATAATTGCTCTTTCTGCATCCAAAAGATTTTAGTATTTTGTATTTTCATTTTTTCCAGGGAATTTTAAAATAGCAACCCTTATTTTGTGTGACCAGGTTTTTTGAAGGTACTGTGCTGATCGGAACCCATGCATTTGGGTGTTTTGGCTTTGTTCTTTCTCTTGTTTATTTCGTGTTTTAGAACATTATGGTCTGAGAAAATGGTGTGTAGAATGTCAGTATTTTAAATTTTATTAAAGTTTACTTGTGACCTACCATATGGCCTATTCTAGAGAGGGTTTCATATATATTGAAATAAATATGTAGAATGTGTTCCTGTTGGGTGGAGTGGCATTCTGATGCAGTTTTTAGTGTTGGGAGGTCTGTTGTGCTCTGAGGGAGTAGTTGATGTGCTAGTGATATCAGAAAGAAAAAAAGGACAACTCAGGGTCAAGATTTCATCCAGTAGAATCACCCACCCAGTGTGCCTGTTGCTAAACCAGAAAATTAAGATGTAAGGAGGCCAATACTGGGAAGCTGGGTGTTAAAAATAGGTTCAGGATACTAGGGTCTGATTCAGACGACCTGCTGTGGTGATCCCCTATGAAGCAACTGAAGAACTCGCTGGAACGCTTGAGGCTCACTGTGTCTGTCGCATGCTGTGCTAAACCCTTGCAAAGTCCAGCAGGATGGTGTCCATCATCCCTTATGTCACCCAAAATATTAGAAATGCAGTGAGCAGTAATTTCCCCAGGCTGCTGTCTAAAGTGGTCATAACCCCAGCTTCACAGAGAGCCTCTGAGAACAAGCCACAAGACATCGCACCACAGTTCCCCTCTCGGGAACTGCAGTCCAGGATCAGTGTGGCTACATCGGCCACCCACTTTCCCCCTCTCCCAAGCTCCACGCCTGCCAGACTGGGTAAAGGTAGATAATTAGATAAAAATTAGCAGCAATTAAAGAACTGCCGGGATATTTACTTGTGACAGAATACAGTTCCCCAGAACACAATTGGCAGGCTGTGCAAGATAGTAGCAGAAGTGACACAGGAGGGCCGGGGAGACTTCAGTTCCAGTCATCCCCAAACCCACTCTGCTAATCCAGTCCCCTTCCCTGGGGGACAGTGCGGCACAGCACTGATACCAGGGCATCCCACATCCCATTCTAAAGGGGGATTTTAAAATTTTGTTAACAAACGAACAAAAACATTCTCAATTCCAGGCAGTGATACTTTTTGTAACTTTGAATGTAAGCAGCCAGAACACTGTCCTTTAACATATCATCAACAGGAAGACTCTAATCTCAGAGCACAACCTAGGACTTGAATATAGCAAAATGGGAAAAGCAAACAGGTTCAGATAGCTAACAGCCCAAGCCAAAAACTGTTTCTACCAGTTCTGGGCTCCACACAGTCTTTAAAAGTCTGCAAATTATGACCAGAGAGTCCAGACCAGACCGTGCCTGTGCTACAGTCCCACCCCAAACTGGCCAAAGACAAACCTACAGTTGCCTGCCTCAACCCCACTGCCAGTGGTCACTGAGTCACTGCAGCACCCTGCATACATAGAAATATGACCCGCCACAATAGTAGGCCACAGACAGTCCTTGAAAACACTTTCAGTCATACAGAGAGAGAGCTCATGGCCCCTTTATCTCCAGGAACATGGCTCCCAGTTACAAAAAATGACACACAAATAGCAACATATTTCAACACCCTCAACAAGAAAACAAGAGAAACAAAACACAACATTGGAGGAAGTTATAAACCTAATGACACTCACAGAAAAATCAGACACTGATCTGCCCAAAAAAAATCTTCAGAATATTGCTTGGAGTAATACAGGATATGAGGGAAGTGACGCAGAATAAGGATTCAATGATAGAAGATATGAAGTTCATGGTAGAGGGGATGAAGTCCATGCACCAAAGGGAAATACAAGAATTAATGGATGTGGTAACAAGCAAACACAAGATCATGGATATCACCAACAGACTAGAAGAGACAGCGATATCTGCAACTTTGAGGATACTCAGGCAGACTTCAACAAATGGAAAAAAACAGTCAAACAAGATAATCAAAGAGGTGGATGTAAACCTAATATCAATTATAAATGCTATGAAGAGGAACAATATTTAAATAATTGGTATACCAGAACAAGACACAACAAAGAAGCCAACAGCTAAATTAGCGAGGGAATTTCTGGAAGCAAACCTCCCCACCTTAATTAATGAGAATCCGACACTCATACAGGAAGCAGAAAGGATACCTAGTAGACTAAATCTTAGGAAGAACTTACCAAGACACATCATAGTTAAATTACCCAACTTCCAGGAAAAAGAGAAAAATTTAGGGCAGCAAGAGAAAAAAAGGCAGTCACCCACAATGTTACTCAAGTAAGAATATGCTCAGACATAGCAGCAAATACCATGTAGTGGAGAGAGTGGAGTAACATCTTCCAAAAGTTGGGAGAAAAAATGCCAGTCCAAGGATCCACTACACTGCAAAATTATCTATTAAGATAGACAGTGAAGTAAGTCTTCCAGGACAAAAAAAAAAAAACTCAAAGAATAAGCCATGAGACACCCAAAGCTGAGGAAAATCTTTGCCTACTCACTGTGGTCAGAAGAACAACATCCGCCAAATGCAAGTAGGAGACTGCCAAATAAGGCAACTCCACCCAGAAGTCAACATGCTGAAAGTAATCACCAAGATAGCACTGCCTTAGAGGAAAAGGCAAGGATGAAGCTCCCCACAGAAACGCAGCACACTGATGCGAATGATATAACTTGAATATTGCTAGGGAAAGATATGAGATGACAGCTACAAATCACAGATGGTGATTTGTAATCACTCTGAATATCAACAGCTTCAAATTGCCTATTAAACGACAAAGGTTACCAGACTGGCTCAGAAAGCATAACCCATCAATCTGTTGACTGCAAGAGACACATTTTAAGCTTGCAGACAAAAATAGACTAAGAATAAAAGTCTGGCAGAAAATATACGAAGCAAATGGCAACTTAAAAAGAGCAGCAGTTGTGATCTAATCGCTGACAAAATTGATCTCGAGGTGCAAACCATAACAAGAGAAAAGGATGGGCACTATGTGGTGCTGAAAGGATCGGTGACCAGGAACCAATGAGGATACTGAATACATACATGCCTAAGGAGAGATGCACATGATCATTCAAAAGATGAAAACTGAAATCATAGACTCAACAGTCATAGTAGGTGATTTTAATACACCACTATCAGAAAATGATGTATTGCTGGGAACGAAGTCAGCAGGAAGGCTATAGAAATAAATACTACAGTTGGGCAACTAGACCTGATACGTATTTATAGAACTTTATATGCAAATGCAAAAAAATTCAGATTCTTTTCAAGTGCACATTGGCCTAATTTTGAAAACAGGCCATATGCTGGGACATATATTGAGTCTGAGTAAATTCAGACACATAGAGATTATTCAGATTTCCCTCTCGGCCCACTACTCCATAAAGATGGAGATCAACCAAAGGAGGAACAGAAAAACAAAGGCAGACAATTGGAGGATGAATAGTGGTCTTCTGAGACAAAAATGGGTGCTGGCTCAGATTAGATAGGAAATTAGGAAGTTTCTAGAAACTAATGAGAATGACAATGCAATGTACCGAAATCTACAGGATATAGCAAAATTGGTTTTTTGAAAGCCATTAATGCAAATATGAAAAAGGAATAGAGACTTATGACTGATACACTATCAGAAAACCTCCATCAAGTAGAACAAAGTCAACAGGACAACCCCTCCAATAACAAAGGAAAATAAATAATAAAAATCATGTCAGAGACAAACAAGTGGGAAGACAAGAGAATAATGCAAAAATCAATGCAGCAAAACAGCTGATTAATTTAAAGGATCAACAAAATAGACTGCTGGAAAGCTTAACCAAGGGAAGTAAGGAGCAATCATCAATAGCCAGGATGAGGGATGAAGTTGGGAAATTCACAACACACCCCAATGAGATTAAAAGGATAATCCCAAAGTACTCTGAAAGACTGTATGCTAATGAATTCAATAATGTGGAGGACATGGAAAAATACTTAGAAGAACAATCCCTCCCTAGATTATCTCAGATAGAGGTCAAGAACCTCAACAGACCCATAGCTAAAGAAGAAATAGATACAGTTATTATGAAACTACCAGTGAAAAAAGCTTCCAGACCAGATTGTTTCACAGGAGAATTCTTCCAAGCATTCCAGGAAGAGCTGACACTGATCCTCCGCATGCACATTATTCCAGAGCAAATTAAAAGATGGAAAACTCCCAAACTCACTCTACAAATCCAGTATAACTTTGATACCCAAACAGGGCAAGGATCCCACAGGAATAAAAATCTACAGATTGATATCATTAAGTAACATAGATGCAATCTAATGAACATAGATGCAAAAATCCTTAACAAAACATTGGTCAATAGAATACAAAAGTATATAAAACATATCACCCGCCATGATTAGGTGGGATTCATTCCAGGGATGTGGGGAAGGTTCATAAACATAACTCACCACATTGATAAGAACAATGATAAGAATCATGTGATAAATCCGATAGATGCAGAAAAAGCATTTGACAACATCCAACATCCATTCCTAATTAAGACAATCAAGAAGACAGGAATGGAAAGAAAATTCCTCAAGTTAATACAAGCTATGAAATACCAGCAGCCAATATCATAATCAAAAGGAGAAAAGATGAAAACAATCCCACTGAAAAAGGTGACTGGCCAAGGATGCCCCTTGTCCCCACTTCTAGTCAACATCATACTGGAAGTCCTAGCTAACAACATATGATAGCAGAAGGATATTAAAAGTATCTATCTGGGAGAGGAGTTGAAACTGGTTATTTGTAGACAACACGATTCTGAACATTGAAAATCCTAAAAGCTCCACAACAGCAGTACTGACCACAATCGAGGAATATGGAAGAGTGACAGGATACAAGATCAACAGAAGAGTGACAGGACACAAGATCAACAACAGAAGTCTATTGATTTGCTATTTACACAGACAAGACCATGGAAGAGGCAATCAAGAAGGCAGTATATCCAAGAACATACTGAAATATCTAGGGATATATCTAACCAAGAAAATTTTTAAAAAGGAAAACTCCAAGACCCTACAACAGGAAAATAAAAACAACTGTGGCAGTTATGTAATCTATTGCCAATTTGAAACTTAAAAGTAGTGGGGTGGAGTTATCCTGTCAATCAGGTCACAGCTTGATGACTTCATTTTGGAGGGACTAAGGAGATAAAGACCTCGTTGAGGGCGGGACACACAATCACTCCCTTACTCACTAAACCCCATTACTGACGATAAGCCTGATGGAGCTATGCTTATACAGCCAGACCTCTGGAGCCAGAGGAACCACGTGGAGACCCCTAGCAGTGCTGAGATGGTTACAATGCCACTGGATCCACCAGACCTTCCACCACTGGCCTGTGGTCTTCCTGCATTCAGCATCATTGCATGCACTGTGTGAGTCTGAAGAGGACTTTATAGCTAATATCAGACTTATGGACTGGCTGGAATGTTTTTGCAGTATTCAACTGATTTTGTATATAAAGGTCTTTCCTATACACATGAGTGTCTCCCTGGATTTGTTTCTCTAGCGATCTCCACAAATGGAAGAATATCCTATGCTCACAGATTGAAAGACTCAATGTAAAAGATGTCAAATTACCCAAAGCACTTTAAAAGTTTAATGCTATTCTGATTCAGTTGCCAACAACCTTCTTCAAAGAATTGGAACAACTGACCACCATTTTCAGATGGAGAGGGAAGAAGCCCAGAATGAGCAAAGAACTCCTCAAGAACGAGGACAAAGTCAGAGGGCTCCCCTCGCCTGACTTTAATACCTATTACACAGCCACAGTGGTCAAAAGAGTGTGGTATTGGAATAATGACAGATACTCAGACCAATGGAAAAGAACAGAAACCCCAGAAATAAAACCATCAGCATATAGACAACTGATCTTCGACAAGGGCCCAAAAAACATCAACAGGGACACAGATGCCTTCGTTAACAAGTGACACTGGAAACAATGGATATCCACCTGTAGAAAAATGAATCAAGACCCTTGCCTAACCCCACGCACAAGAACAAACTCCAGATGAAGTGCAGTTACTGACCTAGAAGTAAAATCCCAAATTCTTCGATGAATTGAGACAAACCTAAAAACGTTGGCACAAAGAATACATAATCTAACTGCAACAGGGAAGAGTACACACACAGGTGAACCTGAAATAGACAAATGGGATATACTAAGGATAAAACATCTGTGCGGGTTGAGAGATTTCACCACGAGAGTAACAAAAGAACCCACAGACTGGGAGAGGATTTTTAGCAATGACTCACAGACAAAGGGCTTATTGTTATAAGAGCCATAAGAGCCCCCAATAAAATCATCTTTAAAAAAAGAAAGACAGGAGAAAGAGATAAAAGGAAAAGGGAATAAAGAAAATAAGAAAGAAGAGAGAAAAAATTAAGTAAGGAAAGGAAAACAAACGTCATTTGACAACGCGAAAAGAAAAAGAGCACCCCAACCCAATCCCCCAAAAGCAAATAAAATGACTCTGGGTGTGTTATTCCTTCTTTCCAGCAGCTTTGCAGCTGTAGATAGTGACAGCACCCGTGAGCTGTAATAAGAGGGCCGTAGCATGTGCGGCATTCCTGGAGTGATTGTGGAATGGTCTGATGGAGAAAGTGCTGTGCCCAGGCAAGCTCTGATTGCTGTCAGGCCATGGAAAGATCGCCAGTCTGGCAACTGGTCCTGGAAACTAGTGGGTATGGAAGGAGCGCCTAAGCTGGGCCAGACCTTGCTTGCTGCTGAAGAACTGAGACATCTTGCCAGGGTTGCACCTTCTAGCTGGCAGGACAAGAACAGAATGGCAGCTTGAACAGAGGAATCAGCCAACTGGTGCTGGGATTTCTTGTGGTGGAATACAGAACGGATGCCTACCCTGGTGGAACCCTACTTTTTGGTGGGGCATGGAGAGATCGCTGGGCCCTGAGCTGGGCCTGCTTGCTGGTGGAGCTCAGTACGCCCCAAGGGCTCTGGGTGCTGGATGGGCGTAGACTAGTCAGGAGTCAGGGGGAAAGGTGGAGCGGTGGGGGCCTCCTAAGCAAGCCTGCTTTTCTTCCATTTAGCCTGCTTATTCCACAGACTCTGGGACATAGAGACTTTGGTTTACTTAACTTTCAAATTTCCTGGCACAGACGAGTATGAATTTCCATTGTTCCATCCGCATGTAGAAATATATCAATTGTTATTCCAACTGTCACTAGAGCCGTTTTTGTGGCTAAGGGTAGAGCAGGACTATATATTTTAGTAATGTGATTATATTATTGGATATAGTCTCAACTCTTATTCCGCACTTCTACCCTTCCCCCATTAGAATAAAAATCCCAGACTTATATAAATACACTTTTATATAAAAAATGTATGATAATGATAAGTAAGAAAATGGTATACCATGTTTAAATGTAATATTAATGTGACTGTTAATCTGAATGATCAAAGAAAAGAAGAAGGATCTCAGTGGATTCTTTTGGATAAACAAGTAAATTCCAAATTGAGGATTGAGTATTGTCCATCTGTGCATTTTGCAGTCACAGGAACAGATTGTTGATTTGATAACATGGATGTTATTAAAATAAAAGTTCTGCGAATGCCACTTCTCTACACAATTTATACTAATTATCTAGTGGGGCCAAATTCACATTCTTGCGATTAACTCTTATTTACCTGGATAATACCAAGTGCATAAGTCTAGCAATGTCCAAATATAAAAAATGATTAGACTACCAGATGACCTAAACTGCCTGATGAATTCTATTATCAGCTTCATTTTCAATGATATAATTAAATAGAAACAACAGTGTGCTTCTTTGATTCTGTGTTTCTAATATTCAAAAGCTGCTGTAGACCAATTACTCCAAATAAGACATATTTGTCTGGACTTTTAAAATTTGACTTCTCCAGTAATTGTCTTTGATGTTTTTCTAATCATTTCCTTTACCCTTGCATTCTGAAGTAAGTAGTATTTTCTAATAGGTAATTAAATAGTATTTCACTCAAATACCATTTATGGTTATGTCAGATTTACTATCTCTCAGGCTTTATCCATCCTGGATTTATATTATATTGTAAGTGAAATAATAAAGCTCTGAATACCCAGGGTTCTTTTTGTTGTAAGAATGCCATTGTTTTAATAACTGCTCTTTCCTTAGCCCTTAATTTTTGCCTATAGAAAGAGCCTGTTATTTTCCCAAATTTTGTCCCAGGCAGGCCTGAAGGTGCCACCACACCTCCATTCAAAAATTCACATTAATTCTACTGCTACTGTCCCACCTACATCATGAACAGGGTCAGTCTCTGGTTTATTCTCAGTGGAGATGGGTAGGATAAAGTGCTTCATGTCTTGTAGGACTCGGTGAAGAGTGATAAAATCCTTATAGCATTCACCACAATGGACCACGAAGGAACGCTAATATCTGCAAAACAACAATGTCTCTTCTATGCACACACACACAGACACACAACCACACACACACGCAGACACACACACAGACAGACATATTCTTTTATCTTACCCAAAGTTCCTCTCACTCTGTCAATTTTATTGAATATGTAATATATATATTGGATATTTCTCCCACTCATTACTTAATACCTATTTGATATTTCTCTCTGCTTTTAAAATCAAATTAGTAACACCAAAGTCACTAACGCCACAATATTAAATCTGATGGGCATATCATCATCTATATACAGCAGTATTAGACCTAGTAAACATTTTAATTTTAACTTTTAAATCCTGTTTCCCATCTTATTGTACCTTATGATACAAACTCCCCAAATTCTTATATTCTCATTTCTCTAAGTTCTTCATTTTCCATGGATTCATCTTATGTGATCTCTGATGTTATTTTCTCTTCCCCTTAATCTATACTTTTAAGTACAAGGTGATAGATATTTAACATCTCTTTTCCAAGGATTTCAAGATGATCTGTGCTCAGACAACTCAAAATCAATATTTTCAACTCATTATCTTTATGGTGAATACTAAAGTATTTATTACTGACAACTACCAAATTATGCAAACATTTCAAATATAAGTATATATAGAGCTAATATATCTTTGTTATACTTTTTACTATATAACTTACTGTATATGATTTAATTATATGACAACTCACAAATATTCAAGCCCACAGCACAGAGTGAATCCATATCTTTTTCTCTGTGTTATACCTCTAATCTTGTTGATACTAATTTTTTTTGGTTTTTTTATATATCACTTAAAATTCCCACTGTATTCCCCATAGAAATTGACATTATTTTAACTATCTTGGGAGATTCTGAGTGTGCAGTCAATACTGTACTATGAAACAAATAAAGTGTCCTTTGAGCACAATAGGAATGTCTTACACCCCTGTCTACAATCCTATATTAGTTTCCTATTTTCCATTTTAATTAAAGAAAAGGAGACCAAAATTTCTAACTGGGTTAACAAATCACTGGATTATTTGACCATGTCCCTCTGTCTAGTTTATTTTCCAATCACTCTCCTGTTAGTGATCAACTATTTTATTTTTTTCCCTTTTACTTATTTGTAGGCTTCTTCTTAACTCCAGGTCTTAGAATCATCTGGAAAAGCATTCAAAACTGATTACTCGCCATTCTGCCCTGTCTTATCTTTGACAGTCATGCTACCCCTTCTTTCCTAGATCAATTTAGATGTCACTTAGGAGATTCTTCTAGTATTAAAATTTTCAAGTCCATGTGCTTTAGGTACCACTCAATATTTACCATATGTGAAGAGCTAAATTAAATTATCCCTTTACTACATATTGTAATGTTTTAACAAACATACAACATTATACTCATCTATTAGTCTATGTCTTCATATTGGGAAGACAGCTACCAGGCCAACTGATTGAAATGTATCTATATCACTACCTATAACAAAGAAAGTTAACCCAATACAATGCAAACATGATCAGAGAATATCATTAATATCACATGCGAATAAAATTTCTTGAAGATAATTCAAAAACAGATGTAGCAATATATCAAATGAGAGTTGCCAGAAATTCAAGCTATAGTCAAAAGAACATGTGAAATGAAAGATATCATTGTTGAAGTAGTCAGATAAATCTTGACTGAAAATAAAAAATATCAAAATTATATTTTTGTGTGTGTTTTACCTATTATAAAAAGGCATGACTGGGTTAATGAGATATACTGCTCATTTTCAAATCAGGAAAGGTGTATGATCAGGAAAGATTATAAACTTTCATCACATTTATTCAATCAATAGGCTGAGCAAATAAGCCAAGGTACTAGACTCTGTGAAGAAGAATGTAGCATCAGTCTTAGATAAAGGATCATGAACAAATTGTGATATGCAGTTGAAACAGCCTTGCTTAGAAACCCAAAAGGATGTGAGACCCTTAAGTACATCGAGGACCACAAACTTCAGTATGAATTAGAACTAACAATCAAAAACTGCGGCCTTTATTATGCGTTAGATCTCAAAGTAAAGAAAACCAAAATCTTCACAAATGAACCAATAGATAGCATACTGATGAATGGAGAGAACGTTTAAGCCCTCAAGCAGATAATTTTGCTCTGTTCCACAATCACTGCTTAGGGTGGGAGCAGTGATAAAAGATTTTTTTAAAAAATAAATAAATAAATAAATAAAGGTTTATTGCACTGGGTAGATCTGCTGCACAAGACATCTCTAACTTGTTGAAGAGCAAAGATGTCACTTGGAGTACCAATATGATCCTGATCCAAGCCATGGCATTTCAATCACGTTTTATGCAAGTGAAAGTTGAACATGGACAACTGCAGAAGAATGAATGCATTTGAGTTCTAGTGTGAGCAAAGAATGCTGAACATATCCTGGACTTGCAAAGAACATGCTGATCTATCCTGGAGAAAATACTGGCCAGGACATTCCTTAGACATGAGAATGATGAGACTTAGTCTAATTTACTTTGAGCATGTTATCAGCAGAGCTCTCTCCCTAGAGAAGGACATGATGCTTATATGAAACCTTCCATAACATGAATGGACACAGTGGCTGTTGCAATAAGCCTAACCATGGCAAAAGGTGTTAAGATTCAGCAGGGCTGGACAGTGTTTGTCAGAACTAAGTTGATAACACTAACACCCTCCCAAGCCCCCCCAAAAAACCAAACTCACTGCCATTGAGTTGATGCAGACTCGTAGTGACCCTATAAGACAAGGTAGAATTGCTCCTGTAAGTTTCCAAGACTGTGAATGTTTATGAGAGTAGAAAGCTCCAGCTTACCCACAAGGGGCAACTGATGGTTTTGAACTGCTGGCTTGGAGTGCCACAGCCCAATGAGTAACCCCTATAGCATCAGGGCTTCCTAACCTTAAACAGGCACTACCATTGTATAAGAGATACCTTTGCAATAAGTCCCATAATAACTGCTTCCAGTAGTTCTTTATTACTGGTTGAGAGCTTACTGATTGATACATGAGAGGGAGCCAAGTAAGCAAATAAAAATTACAGTGCCAGGAAAATGTAAATGTACCTGGGGCAATGGTGATACAGAAGTTAATGTGATTATGTCTATGCAAAGGAAAAAATGGAATCTCAATGAACATTAGAGGGAAGTTTTAAAATTGCCTTAGTACTTGAAGGATTAACAATGACTAATAGTCTAATCAGAAAGTAAGAGCGATTGTACCAAGAAGAGTGGGGGAAGGCACATGTAATAAAATATGGTGTTCTATATCCCATCCAGGCCTGCATTGCTGAGCTCCTGAGCTGCTGAATATTGGTGACCCGCCTTGCTGTTTACTGCCTGTGGCCAGACTATCTGAATTGCCCTAGGGAAGACTCAGCTGTCTGCTTCCTTGACCTTGGACCGAGCAACCTTGGTGAGTTGAAAGACTTCCAGTGTATTAACTGTTCTATGGAATTGAGTTGAACTGAGCCCTCTGTATAGTTGTGTGGACTAATTGGCTGTTATATGTAGGAGGCATCAGCTGATCAAGGTGTTTACTAATGGGTGACCATTTAGTCCCCTGTGCCTCTGTGTCTCTGCAGACAAAAGCATTGCAAAATGACTGTTATTTGTGACCTTGCTGCTAAAAGCATTGAGAGATAACTCAGTTATTTATGATCTCTTTGAGGCTCTCTTGAATTTTGCATATTCATGTGATTATCTTTGAACCTAGTGCTTTTATTATTCTAAAGTTAAGAAACTGTGACTAGTTAAGTAACATTTGCATAGATAAGAGTTTAAGAATGTTTTTAAAGTTCTTTAATGTTTGTTTTGTAACCAATCCCTTGTAAGAAGAATATAAAAACCAAGCTTGGAATATACTCCGAACTTCAGTCCATCAGACTGTCATTCTCCCGACCCCTTGCTTTATACATATCTCTTTCTTTTCCTTTCATCCGCACGCCTCATTTCGAACCAAGCTTGATGCGGGATAGCTGGTCTAATCCCCTGCAGTTATATTCTTTCATGAAATGGGTTCCAGAGAAACAAGATCATAAACATGGGCTTCTCAAATTGGCTCCCTAGCCTGATTAGTTTTAACAGTACTGATAATGTTATGGCTACTCCTAAGCTCATAGATAAGTTTGTACTCTTACTGGAGTGGGCGATGTTAATCCATGGAGTGAAGTTGCATAGCTAATATCCAGTGTCACCACCAATAGATGAAGTGCTGGTGAGAGGAGAGGCTCTGGGTGATTGTGTGCTTGATATTTTCCAGCAGTTTTGTCAGGATGAGACGTATAGGGAAGCTAACATTGGCTGTTCCTCCTTACAATCGAAAATGTGATCAAGCAAAGGGATAATCTCAGAACCTCAGAAGTACATCGGAAGTGCCGAATAACAGACCCAAAACTCCTGCATGCGCTACAAAGGAGAGTCTTCTGTCTTCTAGTGACAGAGCTGACATCGCCGAAAACCAAATCCAGAGTCTCATCACACAAGTGGCTGAATTATAGCGTCAGCTGAATTGCAGGCCTAGAACAGTGTCTGCTACTAAAGTAAGGGCATAATTGGAAAGCATTGGGTCCCTGAAACATGGGATGGGAACATATGGGCTAATGATATAGAAGAGGAGGATATTGAACCCCTAGAGCAGCGGTTCTCCACCTGTGGGCCGCAACCCCTTTGGAGGTTGAATGACCTTTTCAGAGGGGTCACCCAATTCATAACAGCAGCAAAATTACAGTTATCAAGTAGCAATGAAAATAATTTTATGGTTGGGCGGTGGTTACCACAACATGAGGAACTGTATTAAAGGGTCACAGTATTAGGAAGATTGAGAACCACTGCACTAGTGTCAGTTGAGCCAACCCCGGCCAATAGATGCAACCCTCCCTCCTGAAGGGGTTAATCCACCATCAGTAAAACAACTCACACCTGAGCAGATTAACCAAATTGTTCAAACTGAAATGCCAGGTGGTGCTGCATCTGTAGCATTGCCTAGGGGAGATGCCTTACAAGATATTACTGGTAGCACCCCCAGGAAACATCACCACCACCCATTATTTCCTCTACATCTCTACCTAGAATTAAGTCGCAGAAAGTTCCTAAAGGTGAGGTTAAGATGATGACTCAGGAAGAAGCGTGCTATACTCATAAAGATCTGCTCGAGTTTTCTAATAAGTACAAGCAGAAGCCTGGGGAATATCCCTGGGAGTGGTTACTAAGAGTGTGGGAGAATGATGCAAAGACTGTAACATTAGGTCAGTCTGATATGGGTTTCAGATATGGGGCCCCTAAGTACAGATCTCCCATTAATGTCTCAGCAAGAGAGGTTAAGAGAGCATCTAATTTCTTACTTGGTTGGTTCACTGAAGCATGGGCTGCCAGATGGCCTAGATTAGACCCATTTGAGGTACCTGACCTACTGTGGTACACTGTAGAAGAAGGCATCCAAAAGCTTAGGGAAACTGGTATATTGGAATGGATCAGAATAATCACATAGACTCCCAAAATGGAGTGTCCCAAGTACATAGCTTTCACTACAACCATAAGGCACCAGTTTGTGAAGGGGGCCCCAGCATCTCTGAAGACTCCTAGGATTGCTATTTTATGTACACCAGTCAATATGTCCACCACTCCCACCTGAGGTGATTAACTCACTACCAGTAAAACTGTGGGAACTGCCCTAAGTGAACTCTAGCATTTGCCTAAAATGGGACTAATTGGGCCCCAGAGTGGGAGAGGGCAGGTGTCAGCACTGAATCCACAGAGATGTGGTAGACATGGTTATCGTAATGAACAGCAATTTCTGTAGTAACCAAAGTAACCTGCCTCCTGTGGACTTATGGCATTGGCTACTTAGCCACTGTGTCCCTAGGAGTGAAATACATGGGAAACCTTCTAAATATTTATGTGATCTATACAAGCACAAGAATGCTAGATCAGGTGAACAGCAGAATAGAGAGTCACGACTGCTCAATAGATTCCCAGACCCGAGCCATTTTACAGACCCACAGCCCCTTGAATGAGGTGAAGGCTGGGTCCCTTTGAAGAAGGACCCTGCTACATCACCGAAGCTTTAATCTCTTAGTCTTTCTTCTAGCCTTCCCCAAAGGGACCTTCTCCTTTCACAATAGTTTGAAAGGAAATAATCGAACTTTGGTGGGCTGCTGGACACTGGCTCTGAACTGACACCAATGCCAGGAGACCCAAAGTGTTGCAGAGCCCCGCCAGTCAGTGACTGCATATGGAGGTCCAGTTATCGATGGAGCTTTCGCTCAGGTGCGGCTCACCATGGGTCCAATGGCCCACCGAACCCGTCCTGTCATCATTTCCCTAGTTCCAGAATGCATCGTTGGAATAGACATATTTAGTAACTGGCAGAATCACCATATTGGATCACTGAAATGTGGAATAAGGGCTATCATGGTATGAAAGGCCAAGTGGACACTATTAGAACTGCCATTGCCTAGGAAAATAGTAAACCCAAAGCAGTACTGCATTCCTGGAGGGATTGCAGAGATCAGCGCCACCATGAAAGTCTTGAAGGATGCAGGGGTGGTGATTCCTACCATATCCCAGTTTAACCTCACCTATTTGACCTATTTAAAAAAAATTGTAAAAAGATGGATCCTGGAGACTGACAGAGTATTATCATAAGCTTAACCAGGTGGTGAATCTAATGGCAATGCCATTCCAGATGTGATTTTATTGCTTGAGCAAATCAATAATTCTCCTGGTATACAGCTATTGATCCGGCCAATGCCTTCCTCTCTAATACCAGTCTCAAAGGACCACCAGAAGGAGCTTGCCTTAAGCTGGCAGAGCCAACAATACACTTTCACAACTCTCCCTCAGAGGCACATCAACCCTTTTGCCCTGTGCATAATTTAGTCCAAAGGTACCTGGATTGCCTGTCTCTTCCACAAAATCTCACACTGGTCCATTATATTGATGACATTGTGCTGATTGGACCCACTAAGGAGGATGTATCAAAGACTCTAGATTCATTGCTACAAAATCTGTGTGCATGAGGTTGGGAAATGAACCCAATAAAGATTCAAGCACCTTCCATCTCAGTAAAATTTTTAGTGGTCCAGAGGTGTGGGGCATGTCAAGACATTCCTACTAAAGTGAACAATAAGCTATGGCATGTGGCTCCACCAACAACTGAACAAGAGGCATAATGCCTACTGGGCCTCTTTGGATTTGGGAGGCAACATATCCCTCATTTGTGTGTTCTACTTTGACCTATTTATCAAGTGCCACAAAAGGCCTCCAATTTTGAGTGGGGCCCAGAACAAGACAAGGCTCTTCAACAGGTGCCGGCTACTGTGCAAGCTGCATTGCCACCGGGACCATATGATCCAGCTGACCCGATGGTGCTAGCAGTGCCAGTCGTAGATAGAGATGCAGTGTGGAGTCTTTGGCAGACCCCTATGGGTGAATCACAACATAGGCCATTGGGATTTGGGAATAAAACCCCGCCATCCTCTGCAGACAACTACTCCCCCTTTGAAAAATAGCTGTTGGCCTCTTACTGAACCTTAATGGAAACTGAATGCCTCACCGTAGCCACCAAGTCACCATGGGGCCTGAGCTACCCATCATGAACTGGGTGTTGTCTGAGCCAGAGAGTCATAAAGTTGGAATTGCACAGCAATACTCCATTGTTCAACAAAACTGGTACATATGAGATCGGGCTAGAGCAAGACCTGAAGGTACAAGTGAGATGCCACTCATTATGCGGATGCCACTCATTATAAGTAGACAGCAGCAGCACCACATCCCCTTTCTGCAATCTCCCTCAAGGACAGCGATGAAGAGAAATCCTCCCAATGGGCAGAACTTTGAGCAGTACACCTGAACTTCAAGTAGGGAACCTAGCCTTTCAGTTTGCTTGGAAGGAGAAATGGCCCAATGTGAGATTGTATACTGACTCATGGACTATGGCTAATGACTTGGCTGAAGGGTCAGGGAATTGGAAGGAACATGACTGGAAAATTGGTGACAAGGGGATGTGGGGAAGAGGTATGTGGATAGACTTTTCTGAATGGGCCAAGAGAGTAAAGATAATTGTGTCTCATGTGAACGCTCACCAAAGGGTTACCTCTCAAGAGGAAGACTTTAACAATCAAGTGGATTTTCTCCACCAACTCCTGTCATCGCCCAATGGGCTCATGAACAAAGTGGACCTGGTGGCAGATAAGGAGGTTAAGCATAGGTGTAGCAACATGGACTTCTACTTACCAATGCGACCTTGGCCACTGCCACTGCTGAGTGCCCCATCTACCATCAGCAGAAGCCAACATTGAGTCCAAGATATGGGATGATTCCTCAGGGAGATCTACCAGCAACCTGGTAGAAGGGAGATTACATAGGACCAATTCCTTCATGGAGGGGGAATTGTTTTGTTCTTACTGGAATAGACAACTATGCTGGATATGAATTTTCCTTCCCTGCCAAATTTGCCTTCTGCCAAATTTTATGGACTTACAGAATGCCTTATCCACCTGCATTGCATCCCACATAGCATTGCTTCAGACCAAGGAACTCACTCCACAGCAAATGCAGTGTGCCCATGGGCTGATGCCCATGGTATCTACTGGTCATATCATGTTCCTCATCATCCTGAAGCAGCTGGCTTAGTAGATCAATGGAATGGCCTCCTAAAGACACAATTACAGTGACAGATAGATGACAATAACTTTCGGAGCTGGGGCGATGTTCTCCAGCAGGCTGCATATGCTCTAAACCAGTGGCCAGTGTATGGCGCTGTGTTTCTAATAGTCGGGACTCATGGGTCCAGGAACCAAGGATTGGAAGATGGAGTGGCACCACTCACTATTCTTTTTAGTCATCCATTTGCAGCAGTTTTGCTCCCTGCCCCAGCAACCATATGCACTTCAGGCCTGCAGGTCCTAGACCAGAGGGAAGGAACTCTCCCACCTGGAAACACAGCACTGATTCCACTGAACTGGCAGCTGAGAATGCCTGCTGACCACTTTGGGCTCCTCATGCCTTTGGATCAACAGTTCAGGTAGGGTGTCACTGTACTGAGTGGTGTGATTGATCCTGATTACCATGGAAAAATTGGGCTGATGCTACATAATGGACGTAAACAAGAATATGTCAGAGTCCAGGAGATCCCATAGGCTCTTAGTACTACCATGCCCTGTGATTAAAGTAAATGGTAAATTACAGCAACCCAATCCTGACAGGGAGTCTAATGACCCAGACCTCTTAAAATTGAAAGTCTCAGTCAACCCACCAAGCAAAAAACTATGGCCAGTTGGGGTGCTGGCCAAGGGCAAAGGTAATATAGAATGGGTAGTAGAAGAAGGTCCTTCTCCCTATCAACTATGACCAGGTGATCAATTGCAAAAGCAAGGTTTGTGATTGTCAGTTTATCTTTTTTATGTGCTATTGAATATCTTTCCTTTGTGCGTGTATGATGTTAGGTGTAAATGTGATTTCATAAATATCTGGAAATTATATATGGCTAAAGAATTGTGTACAGGTACCAAGTTGACAAGGGGTGGACTGTGATAACTAGGTTTAGTGTGCCAACCTGGGCAATAGGAACATTTGGGATTAAGAAGGTCACAATTTGAGTGGAGGGCAAGGAGATAAATGAGGACAATCCCCGCCCATCTCTTTCCCCTCTCTCTCTTATTCACTTGTGATTGGACCAGCATGTGACTGCTTTATCTAGTTCTCTGCATCAACTTGTAAGCTACACTACCTGTGGGGCAGCCAATCCATGAATCATGTCACTAGAACTTGTGGTTCCTTCAAGACCTGCTTCGCCATGCTGCTGGAGCATACATCACTTGCGCTTGAGGCTGGTGGATCCTGTCATCTTGCATTGTTTGAGTTTGATATCCTACCTAGGCCTGCTTCGCTAAGCTCCTGAGATGCTGACTATTATTGACCCATCCTGCTGTTTCCTGCCTGTGGCCAGACTATCTGCATTGCTTTAAGAAAGACTCAGCTGCCTGCTTCCTTGACTGTGGACCCAGCAACTTTTATAAGTTGAAGGACTTCCAGTATATTAACTGTTTCAGAGAAATGAGTTGAACTGAGCCTTCTGTACTGCTGTATAGACTAATTAGCTGTTATATTCCTTCATGCTGTATATATCTATCCTAGTGCGTGTGTGTGTGTGCACATGCATACACATAAGTGTCCTGGTTTTGTTTCTCCAGAGAACCCCGTCTAGCACCCATGGAGACCTAGAACCACATGTGAAACAATTAAAATACAAGGGCTTTGGTTAGTGGAGCATTAATCTTCCAAGTGTCATCTTTGCTTTTCTTCACACGTTTGAGTCTTTTGTAGCAGATTTGCCTAGTGCAATACATTATCTAATAACTTGACTACTCCTTTTGTGACTAAGGATTATGAATACAAATATCATGACATTCTTGAAACTTCAATGTTTTGTCTGTGTTATCTATAGGTCCAGTTGTAAGAATTTTGTTTTATTTACATCGAGTCATAACAATATGATAGTCCTTGATGTTCATTAGAAAGTACTGCAACTCCTCTTGGATTTCAAGTACCAAGTTCTTTATATTACTGGTTGAAAGCTTACTGATACAAGGAGAGGGAGCTAAGTAAGCAAATAATAATAACAGTGCATGTTACAGTTTGTTATTGAGTTGTTCTCTATTACTCATGCTTTGTTCTTGAGAATATATTCTAGTTTCTCAGATTATTTGGTCATCACACAGATTAATTAAGTAGGGCAACATTATACAACACTGATGCATACATTTCCAATTTTTTTTTGAAAAAAGAACTTTTACTGTGCATTGGGTGAAAGTTTACATAGCATATCAACAGTTTTATGTTAAAGGATTCAAACACATTTTGTCTCATATCATCTATTACACTCCCCTCAATGTATTGCCACTTATTCTCACTTCCTCCCTATGTTCATTACTTTCACGCAACTTTCTTCCTAGAGAAGGCCACCGTGCTTGGTGAAGTAAAGGGGAAGGGAAAACAAGAAAAGCCCTCAACCAGATGGAGAGACACAGTGGCTGCAACAATTGGTCAAGCATACCAACTGTGAAGGCGGTGCAGGACAGGGCGGTGGTTCAGGCTGTTATGCAGAGGCTCGTTCACTAGGAGTTGTAATGGGCTTGACAGAATCTAAGAGCCATAGACGAGAGTCACAGTTGCAACAGCATATCTGTGAGGAATGTCTAGAACTTCAAGCTAGATTCAGAAGAGGAATCAATTGTCATTGCTGATACAAGATGGAACTTGTGTGAAAGAAGAGCCTAACTTTACTTGTTTTATGGGCTGTGAAAAGCATTCTGTTTTGTAAATTGTAACAAATAATGGATAATATAATTCCAAAACATATAACTGGGCAATGCAGACTCTGTACATAGACCAAGAGTCAATCTTTTTTTTTTTAATTTTTTTTTTAAGAGTCAATCTTACAAGCAGAATAAGAAGATACTACATGATTTGAAAAAAAAGTATGAATCAAGGGTATATCCTTTCACCATACTTACTGAGCTTGTATATTTGAATGCTGAGTAAATATTTAGAGAAATTAATTATTATTATATTATTAAATGATAAATAAATTATTGATAAATTCATAGGTATAGTTCCTATTTTGGTCTTCCCCCTGTTCACCCAGTACGTGATCCATGCAGCTAATCAGAGGAATAATTAGGAACAAACTCATTAACAACTTGTGAAAAGTAAATGATACATGCTGTTAATGAGTTTATTAAAAGCAAAGACAACATGATGCATTACTAATGGGTTATGGTTCATCACTTAGGAAAATAAATTTCTTCAAAACTGGATCAGCTAATCAAATCACAATAAACAAAGAAATTATTGACATTTTAAAGGGTTTCATTTTACTTCTGTCCATTGAAACATCATTCAGAAAACCAAAAGGAAATGAAAAGAACCTCTTACATCGGGCCAATCTACGATAAAATCTCTTTAAAATTAAAAAATGCAAATCTGTTATAAAAGACCTCTTTAAGTATTAAGAAGTCAAGCTGTCACATTGAAGAAGTCGCCTCCCTCCCTGGTATTTTCATTAGTCTCACATGTGTGAGGAAGTTGGACAATACATAAGGAGCACTACGAGGATTAAATTTTGTATCAACCTGATGTACCTGGGTTAAGCACAGGTGGAGTTCCACCTAGCGACTTACCTGATGACACCTCCTTGTGGGTATGGTCTTCTTACAAGAGAAATACTGAGCAGAACTGGATTCTTCCTTGATCTTTGCTTTGTGCTTCATCGGGTCCTGTATCTCATGTCTGGGATTGGTAGCCCATAAAACCTGGAGGCCAGCAGAGCCTGGGGTCTGTCACGACCCTGCCATGTTCTTGTGGACCTTTTACCCACATGACTCTAAAGCCACTGGCCTGTGATCTCCCAGCATCCTGCTTTGCTTTCCTGTTTCATCCACCGGAGTGGGCATGAGTCTATGAGTTTCCAGCCAGAAGCTGACTCATGGGCTTTTTTTTGGATGAGGCTGGGCTGCTTTCCTGATATAAAATTCTTTCTTGATATATAGGTATTTCTTGCAAAAATATGGATGGATCTTGTTTTATTTCTCCAGAAACCTCTGCTGAACACAAATAAAAATAAATGTCTGTGAATTATACTGTTGTGGAAGAATATTAAATATAACACAGACTTCAGAGGGGCAAAAATTATCATGGAAAAAGTTCAATTAGAAGGCACCTTAGAATAGTTATGGAAAGCCTTCCTCTAACATGCTGTGGGCATGTTATCAGGAAAGACCACATCCTAGAGAAGAACATCATGCATGGTGAAGGTCAGTGAAAAAGTGGAAGACCTTCAGTGTGGTGGGGCAGCAATAAGTGACTGCAACTATGCGCTTAGAAGTAAGGAAAGGTTGTCAGGTGGGTGCAGACTGAGCAATGCTTTTATCTGTTTTACATGGGCTGAGTATGAGTAGGAACTGATTGACAACAATATGAACAAGATAGAGTGAAAATTATGAACTATTATCTTAGGGAAGTACAGTTGGAATTGAAAGAAGCAGGATTGTGCAGAGAGAGAAACTGAATTTTAATAAAGTTATCACAGAAGTCTCAGCTAGTTTTGTGGGTAGCTTTAGAGAATGACCCTTTGGAATTGCCCCAATTTGAGAAAAGGACACTAGCACTTTGTACCTAAAGGCTTATAAACAATTTACTACAACATTCCCATAGAACACTTAGCTTGTGAAGACCGTCCTTGGACAGAGGCTCATTTCTAGACAGGGATTCAGCTGTGTGCTGTCAGCAATAAGTAGAGTTGACTGGGTCCTGAGGAATTGTCTTAGTCTTGGGGAGTGAGTCAGAATATTGACTCATTAAAATCACTGTAGTGATTTTAAAATCACTAAAACCACTGTAGTAGCAAACAGCCTCCAAACATCGGTGACTGAAACAACAAAGATCTACTTCTTCATGAAAATAATGGGTGCTTGTTTTAAATGTTAGTATTCTATAGGATTCTACAGGACCAGAACTGTAAGCAAAAGACATGCCCATTCACCGATGATAGGAAATTATGAAGACAGCCTCTTGGACAACTGAGTGGAAGAGCACCAGATTTGTGCCAATTCCAGAGAAAGATAAGCCAACAGAATGCTCCAAGAATAATATCGTTGCTCTCACATGAAAGTAAAATTTTGTTGCACATCAGCCAACACTGGTTGTGGTAGTACATTAACAGGGAGCTTCCAGAGTGGCATGGCACAAGGTTTATGATTGTTGATGTAAAATGGGACTTGGAGGAATCTGAGAAAGATGTTGATTTGTGTTTCGTTGACTATGAAAAAGTATTCAACTGCCTTGAAAAGAAGGGGAATGCTAGAAAATGCCATTGTGCTTATGTGGAACCTGTGCATCCTCAAGGGAGTTGTGTAAATGGAACAAGGGAATACTGCAAGGTTTAAAGTCAAGAAAAGTGTACGTATCCCCTCACCATAATTATTCAATCTGTATGCTGAGCAAATAATTAGAGAAGTTGGATTATATGAAGAAGAACATGAATTAGAATTGGAGGAAGGCTTATTAACAATCTGCAATTTGCAGATGACACAACCTTGCTTGCTGAGAGTAAAAAGGACTTCAAGCACTCCCTCCTGAAGATCAAGGATTCCCGGCTTCAGGGTGGATCACAATTCAAGGCAAAAAAACTAACATTCTCACAACTGGACTAGTCCATACCATCATGGAAAATGGAGAGAATATTGAAGTTCTTTGCATTGTATCTTGCTTAGATTTTTGATCAATGTTCCTGGAAGCAAAAGGAAAGATATCAAATGACTGGTTTTATTGTGTGTAAATCTGCTGCACAAGACCTCTTTTAACTGTTGAAAAGCAAGAACGTTACTTTGAGGAAAGATCTATCTGATTCAATCAACTGCCTCTAATACATGTGCATGTTAGGTGTTGAATAAGAAGGATAAAAAATTGATGCATTTGAATCATGGTGCTGGAGAAGAACTTGGAAAGTCCCGTGGAGTGTCAACACAACAAATAAATCTATCTTGTAAGACGTAAAGCCAGAATGCTCCTTGGAAGCAAAGATGGCATATCTGGTACTTTGGACATGGTATCATGAGACACTTGTCCCTGGAGAAGGACATCATGCTTGGTTAAGCAGAGGGGCAGCAAAAAATATGAAGGCCCTAGACGAGATGGATTGGCACAATGGCTACCACAGTGGACTCACTTATAAAAACAACCGTGAGGATGGCACAGGAACAGGAAGGGCTTCATTCTGTTGCCTTAGGGAAGTTATGATTCCGAACGGGATGGGTGGCACCTAACAACTGCAATGACAGTTTCTCAAGGGGCTCTTCAAAATGGCCTAAAAATCTCTACCTTCGCATTTTTTCCCATTAAAGAGTCAAGTGAATCCTTGGATAAATCTTAAAGCTCTGTGTCAGCGCAAACTCCAGAGATTATTTTCTCAGTAAATATTTCTTCCCTCTTCCCTCTGGACATGTCTTCTGATTCTATTGCCTTTCTTGAATATATCTGGAGTAAGTATTAGGGAATATAGATCCTGCTCTGGGGCTTTATAACTTTCAAAATGCAATTATATTTGGACAAAGAATGGGGTTAAAATAATTGCCTTTATCTTTGAATAATCAGAGATTCTGAATTCAGGACTCTGGTTTCATTGTCCATACAGTTTTATATCAGAAGCATGTAGACATTTCATTTATTTCCTTTCAGTCAGTTCTGTGAGCTACTAATCTCCCACAAAGTTCATTCTCAGACATTTCCCTCTGGCCTAGATTGTTTGCTTCCTCACCCCATGGATCCCTCACAGGTTAATGGTGCCTATTCTTAAAGTATATAGAAGAATATAGGAGCAGGCCTCATTCTGAACCTAATCTTTTGCCTGAGTTCCTTTATTCTACTGAATAGATTTTTCTCAGCCCTACTCACTAAAATGCCTTTTAAATCATTTCCCGTATTCTTTAGAAATTTATCACCTGCCAACTTTCCCAACCCTGTAAGGTGCTGAATTTCTAAACTCATGATTCACTTCTGCTTCTGCTTGCAAATTGACTACTTTTTCCCTAGGTGTATTTCTTTCTTTCAAAATAGAACCAATAACAATCAAACAATCAACATACTCTAAAGCTTCTGTCTGGCTGCCCCTGCCTTGGAAAGTCTGGCCCAGTAGTCAGATGGGCGCTCTTCCAGCATGCCGACGGCATCATTGAAGTACATGTTTTGCTCCTTACCATTCCGCTTTCCCCCCAGTCTTTGCTATCAGTGACTTCACTGCCAGTTACCTTATCACCAAGCCAAAGTCACTTATTTCAGTTTTTGGATACCATTCTCACTTCAAGATGTCAAACTGTATGTTAGTCACGGTAACTAAACAATAGCAGCATAATATAAACAGTAGATAAATCTGTGTTTTGGTACAATAATGGCATTGCTTTCTCAGTTATGAATATTCCTATTGAAAAAGAAATCACGGGGATTTAAAAAAAGTCATAACTAAGAATTCTATGATGCTTCTGTTGCAGAACTATAATAAGCAAGAGTATATATTTCCTGTCCTGCCAGAGATTGGCAATACAACTTGTTTGACAATATTAGACATTAGGTCTGGGAAAGACACATTACTTAAGTAACACTGATTGAAGATAGAACTTTTAGAGCATGTTGCTGGTATGCTAGAAACATTTTCAATACCAGCAAGATCACCCATAGGGAAAAAGTTCCAGTGAATTATTCAGAATTTAACTGACTAGAAAGAAAGGCTTAGTGATCTAATTCTCCAAACAAACAACAAATAAATAAACACATACATACATGAAGAAAGTTAATAAATAAGATCTATGAAGGTCCATGGATAACAGAATAACTGATATAATTCCTTCAATGACCCCTGGAACTTGGATGAACCAAAGGAGGGGAAGAACTGCCTTCTCAAAATAGAGTGTACTAAGTTATAATGAAGGAGTAAGGTTTCATTTCCTGATGTCTATGACTTAAGCTGAGGATAAACAGATGAAAACACCCACTGATATCTGGAATGTGGTGTGTTGTTTATGTTCTCTATTTTACCTCTTAGGATATAATAACCATTGTAATGGCCAAAAAGAGCCCAAAGGCAAAATTCATGATTAAAGGATTTATTAAGATAACAGGTTCCAATTCCAGTTACAAATGCTCAGGATAATTGTTATCAGGACATGTTACAAAGTGTTTTCAGGTCTGCTAATAAATGCCCAAAGGAGTAGACTATCCTTTAAGCCTCAGCTCCAAGTTATTCCAAGGATCCAGAAAGTCATCTCCCTGAAGCAAATGCCCAGAGGCACTCAACTGCAGTAACAGACATCATGTCTCCTGGTGGAGCCAGCCCTCTGGTCCTTTCTGTGATTTGGCTGCTCTGAGCGGGAATATCGTCCTCAGGGACAGGATGTGTTCTACTCTCTCTTCCTCCCCCTTCATTTGCTCCTGTGCGCTCTGATCAGAAATGTCTCTTTCCCTGAGCGGTTGCATCAGTGCTATCCACGGAAGTGATTTCTTCTGTGGAGAGAGAGGGGCTGTCCTCATAGTTGAGATTGGGGCGGCCCCTCAGACCTCTCTATTGGTTCCCTGCTTCTTGTTGGTATGGTGCTTTCATATCTTGGAGCACTGGGTTGAAGTCTGGTCTCTCTTCCCCTGTGGAGATAAAAACAGTACCCTCCTCTTGAGTGGACTAATGCCCTATTTCCCCGCCACCCATGTCTTTTTTCCTCCCTCCCTCTCCTTTTTAGTTGGCTACCATTTGTATCACTGAATTTGGTCTGACCCCTGCTATACTATCTGGACCTCACTCCAGGAATGTTTGTATACAGTAGCTTTTTCCCTATGCCCCTTTTGCATTATTAAGCTTACCTCAGCAGACTCATGTTGTACTTGTCCTTTTGTGCTTGGCTTATTTTGCTTAGCATAATTTCCTCCAGTTCTTCTCATGTGGCAATGTGCTTCATGCGTTCATCACTGCTTTTTAGGGATGCATAGTACTCCATTGATTGTTTGTACCACAGTTTTTTTAATCCATTCATCTGTTAATGAAAATTTGGGTTGTTTCTAACACCTTGCCATTGTAAACTGTTCCACAATGAAGATTGGAGCACAGTATGGCTGTGGTTTGTTTTCTGCCTCTTCTGGGTATATGCCAAGTAGGGGGTTTACTGGCTCGCATGGTAGCTCAATTTCCTTTTGTTTTAGATATTGCCAAATCAATTTCCATAATGGCTACAAATACCTACAGGTCCACCAGCAGTGGATGAGAGTTCCTATCTCACCACAGCCCCTCCAACACTTGTTGCTTTCTGATTTTCTGAATTGGGCTATCTTTGATGGTATTAGGTAGTATCTCATTGTTGTTTTAACATGCATTCTCTTATGGTTAATGATCCAGAACATTTTCTCATATGTTTATTGGCCATTTGGATTTCTGCCCTTGTGAAACTTTTGTTCAGGTCCTTTGCCCACCTCCTCAGTGGGCAATTTTTGTGTGTGTCTTTTTGGAAGGTAGCAGAGTATTCCAGATTTTAGTACTAAAGCCTTTGTCGGATGTGTCATTGCTAAAGATGTCTTCCCAGTCTGTGGGTTCCCTTATTACTCTTTTAGTGAATTCTTTTGATATACACAGGTAGTTTATCTTCAGTATATCCCACTTGTCAATTTGTGATTCATCTGTATCTGTGGCCTTCCCTGTTCCTGATAGCCTATGTATTCCCTGCACCAGTTCTCAGGTTTGTCCAAATTCTATCATTGATAGCCCTAATAATTTGGGCGTTTACCTTAAGGTCTGTTAAGTTTATTCTTGTGCAACGAGTGAGAAAAGGGTCTTGTTTAATTTTTCTGCAGGTAGATATCCATTTTTTCCACCACCACTTGTTGAAGAGGGCACCCATTTCCCATTTAATATTTTTGGGGCCCTTATCAAAGATCAGTTGTCTGTATGCTGATGATTTTATTTCTGGGTTTTCAGTTCTTTCACATTGGTCTGAGTACCTTTCCTTATACCAATACCATGCGGTTTTGACCACTGTGGCTGTAAAATATGTGCTAAAGTCAGGTAAAACACACCCTCCCACTCTGTCCTTCTTCTTGAGGAGTTCTCTGCTAATTCTGGGCTTCTTCCCTCTCCATATGAAGTTGGTAATCAGTATTTCCATTTCCTTGAAGAATGATGAGAGTAATTTTATCAGGCTTGCATTAAACTTATATAGTGCCTTGGGCAGAACTGACATCTTTACTATATTGAGTCTTCCAATACACATGCATGAAATAGTCAGTCTTCCATTTGTTGGTTTCTTGTAATAGTGTTCTGTAGTTTTTTTCTCATATAAATATTTTGTTCTTCTAGTCAAGTCTAGATATTTCAATTTGGGTTTGGCTATTGTGAAGAGTACCACCTTTTTGATCTCCTCTTCTGTGATTTTGTCCAATGTGTATAGCAGTCCAATAGACTTCTTCTTGTTGATCTTGTATCCTGCCACTCTGCCATATTCCTCTATTGATTCCAGTACTCCCCTCATGGATCATTTGGACTTTTCCATATATAAAATTATATAATCTGCAAATAATGATAGTTTAACTTCTTCCTTCCCCCAGGCAAATAACTTTGATGTCTTTTCTTTGCCTTACACTGTTAGCTAAGACCTTCAGTATGATGTTAAATAAAAGTGGGGACAAGGGGCTTCCTTGTCTGGTCCCCTTTTTCAGTAGGCTTATTTTTGTCTTTTTTCCATTGACTGCCATGTTGGCTATTGGTTTTTTAATATATACCTTGTATTATATTGAGGAATTTTATTTCCATTCCTATTGTCTTGATTGTCTTAAACAGGAATTGGTGTTGGATGTTGTCAAATGCTTTTTCTGCATCTGTAGATATTATCATGTGGTTCTTAAAGATCTTCATGTCAATGTGGCGAATGGTCTTTCATATGTTGAACCATCCCTGCACCCCTGGTATGAATCCCACTTGGTCATCGTGATTTATTAGTTTTATATAGTTTTGGATTCTATTGGCTAGTATTTTGTTAAGGAATTTTTCATCAATGTTCATTAGGGATATTGGTCTGTAGTTTTCCATTCTTATGGGATCCTTGCCTGGTTTTGGTATCAGAGTTATACTAGCTTCATAGAAGTTCAGGAGTTTGATGTGTTTTTCTATGTATGGAAGAGTTTGTGTAGGATTAGTGTGAGTTCTTCCTCAAATGCTTGGTAGAAATCTTCTATCAAGCCATCTGGTCTAGGAGATTTTTTTGTTGGTAATCTCTTGATAACCTTGCCTGTTTTTTTCTCTTGTTACGGGTCTGTTGAGATTCTTGACATTGATTGGGGATAGTCTAGGGAGGGATTGTTTTTCCAAGAATTTTTCCATGTCTTCCAAGTTGTTGAATTCATTGTAGTACAATCCTTTGTAGTACTGTGCAATTGTCCTTTTGATTTCATTATCATCTGTTGTAATGTCCCATTTTCATCTCTCATCCTTGCTATTGAAATTTGTTCCTTCCTTTCTTTGGTTAGGTTTGCCAGCGATCTGTCGATTGTGTTTATTCTTTCAAAGAACCAACTTTTTGCAGCATTCAGTTTTTTCCACAGCTTTCTTATTTTCTCTCTCCTGAATCCCAGCCCTGATTTTTATTATCTTTTTTCTTTTGCTATTAGTAGTATTGTCCTATTGACTCTGCTCTAGTTCCTGTAAATTTTGTGCCAGCATATCAATCATAAGTCTCTCTTCCTTTTTCAGGTGTACGTATATTGCTATTAAACTTCCTCTGATGACTTCCTTTGCTTTGTCCCATAAGTTTTCGTACTTCTTGTTCTCATTCTGCTTGGTTTGTAGAAATTTCCTAATTTCATCTCAGATCTGGGTCAGTACACACTCCTTTTTCAATAGGGAGTTATTCATCTTCCAATTGTTTGCCCTTGTTTTCTTCATCTTCCTCTTGTTGATTTCCAGCCTTATGGCATAGTGTTCACAGAGAGAGATCTGTATGATATCAATGTGGTTAAATTTATGCAGATTTCACTTATACTCCAGCATATAATCTATCTTTGAATACGTGCCCCATGGACTTGAAAAAAATGTGATTTTTTTGTGTGGGGGGAGAATTCTGTAAATACCTTTCAGGTCAAATTGTAGTTTTTAGATATGTAGCCTCCTTGTTGAGTTTCTATCCCTGTGATCTATCTTTCACAGAGAGTGGTATATTGAAGTCACCTAGTATAATTGTTGAGTCTGTGATTTCTTTTTTCATCTTTTGGACTGTTTTGCTGATATATTCAGTGGGTCTCTTGTTTGGGAAATGTATGTTTAAAATGCTTAGTGGTTTTTTTTGTCTACCATTCCTTTGAGCATTATACAGTGTCCCTCATCTCTTTTAATGGTTTGCACTTTGAGGTCAATATTATCTGAGATTAGAATTGCAACCTCTGCTTTTTTTGAATTGCTGTTAGCTTGGTATGTTTTTCTCCAGCCTTTGATTCTCAGCCTATTTTCGTCTGTGGTCTTGAGATGTGTCTCCTGTAGTCAGCAGATTGATGGATTGTGTTTTCTAAACCAGTCTGCTAGCCTCAGTCTTTTAATGCCTGAGTTCATTCCATTGATATTAATGGTTATTATATCCATCTGTGGACTCTGTGATATCATCTTATACCTTTTTTGTTCGGTGTTTTCCTACCCCCCTTTCTTTTCAGTGTGTTGTACATGTGTGTGTGTGTTTGTGTGTGTGGGTGTGTGTGTGGCTCATTCTTGACTTCTTTCCACCCTTAAGCCAATGCTATTTGGGGGCTTTTTTTTTTTTCTTTGTTGTTCTCTTCTGGCCATATTGGGTTGGCAAGGATATTTTACAGAGCTGCATTTCTTTTCATGTATTTTTTTGAATTTTTCTTTGTCTGGGAAGACTTTTACTTCTCCATTCATCTTGAATGATATTTTGGCTGGCTAGTGTATTCATGGGTTTATGTTATTTTTCTTCAATTTTGGAATATGTTACTCCACTCTCTCCTCTTCTTCATAGTGTTTGCTGATAGGTCTGAGCATATTCTTATTTGGGGACCTTTATATGTGATTGCTTGATTTCCCTAGCTGCTCTCACGATTTTCTCCTTTTCCTCAAGTTGGATAGTTAAACTATTATGTACCTTGGTGACTTCTTATTGGAATGCAGTCTAGCTGGTGTTCTTTGATCCTCCTCATTGGTTGCCTGGTTCTCATTCATTAAGCTGGGGAAGTTTTCCTACAAGAATTCTCTCACTATTGTTGCAGGAGAATTCCTTGACGTGTCTTCCTCCGGTAATCCAATTATTCTTATGATGTTCTTCTTCATAGCATCAGACATAGCTCTTAGTTTTTCTTCAGCTTCTCTGATGATCTTATTAGATTATTGTTCACATTTGTTATCGTCTGCTTCCCTGTCCTCTAGATTACTGGTGCGGTTCTCTGCCTTCTCCATTCAATTGGTGAAGTGCATGAGTCTGCTACTGTTTTTTGTTATCTCGTCCCTAAGCTCTTGTATTTCCCTTTGGTGTATGCTCTTTAACTCCTCTATCATTTCATCCTTTTTCTGTATTGTTTACCACATATACTTTATAATTCCAAGCAGCATTTTGAAAATTTTTTCTTTGCCAGATCAATGTCTACTTCTTCTATGCCCGTCGTTAGGTTCACGACATTTTTTACATTACCTTTTATTTTTCCTGTTTTTTATTGAGGTCATTGGGGGCTTATTGCTGTTTGTGTTGTGTCTTTTTATCCAGAGTTGAAGAACACTGGGCTCTCTCTGGGAGACTCATAGGAATGCTTCTTTCAACTGCCTGTAGTTCATTGCACTATGGCATTGGCCTACCGCTTTATTTTCCTATGATTTCACTCTTTCCCTGGTCAACCAGTATTCTGTTATTTGGAGAAAAAGTTGTATGGTTTTCTCAAGGGATGCGAGTTGGGTGGTTCTGGACCCACAAGGATGGTCCTGCACTTGTTGATCTCACAAGAAGCCATGATGGTGTGACCCACGGCAGCTTGGGGCTCTGAAAAGGGTGTTCGGGTGTGGCTGTTGCAATGGGAGTGCCACCAAAGGCAGGTAGATGTTCCCTCTTTTGTGTAAAGCACCACTAATGATGGGCAGAATTTCCCTGGTCAGCTTGATCACCACAGAGGTAGGGCAAAGGTTCCCACAGCAGTGTGGAGTGTTGGCCAAGCTGCCTTAGGCCATATGGCAGGCAGGAGGGAGTTCCCCCAGTCACATGGCACCTCAGAGAATGGGTAGGAGCTTTCCTAGCCATGGACGCAGTTTCCCCTGGAGGAAGGTGGGCAGGACTTCCCCCAGAGAAAGATGAGTGGGCTTTCCCTAACCTCAGGTTACACTGAAGAGGGTGGAGCTATTCCAGCTGAGTGGAGGGCAGGTGTAATTGCCATAGGCTAAGAGAAGTGGCCTGGAGGTCATCAGTGGTGTGTGAGAGAAAAGCGAAGAAAAAGGGAAAAGAATAAAGATAGAATGAAATAAAGAATGAAAGAAAGAAAAATAGATAGATAGATAGATAGATAGATAGATAGATAGATAGATAGATGGATGAAAGAAAACTGAGCCTGCTGAGGCTGTGGGGGGAAAAATAGAAGAGAAGGTAGCAAAAGTGACAATATAGCTGAGTCCTGAGCCTTGACTGTGGGGCTGGAGGGGTTTAAACCCTGCCCTGAAGCAGCAGCAAGCTGTAGCTGTGTTCAGATAAAGCCCTTGGGCACATTCAAATGATCCTGGCTCTGGCTGTGACAGTGGCAGGGCTAAGGTTAAATCCTAGCCGCCTCCACTGTGGTAAGCCAAAAGTCCCCTACTCCTCAAAACCTAGTGGATCTGTGCCTCCTTATCTTTATGATGCTCCTCCTGTGACCCAGCAGTGTAAAATTTCTCTCTTTGTAACTCTTGTGCTGATTTCTGTGGAGTCTCTCTGGTATGTGTTAGTCGCCATCTTGCCAGAAGTCCCAGTTAAATGGATCTTAAAATGGGTATACAGCATGCCTGCAAGGAGACCCTGAAAAGATAACTCCACCCAGTGCCTTGTGTACTGAGAACATTTGCATTTGAAAAGACTTGCTGAAAGAGCTTCTAGCAGACTAAAGATTAAAAAAGGGGGAATTGGGCTTTTTTGAATTTTGAACTAGTAATTTGTTCCAGAAGCTGGAAAAATCTGGAGCCACAAAGACACTCTCCTCTCTAGGATTGAATATTCAAGGAAACTTGTGAGCAGCCTTGGCTTGCTAGGGGACCACCTGGATCCACTTATTCAGTGGAAATTTTCGAAATGGAGCGAGAGAGATGGGTTGAATCTGGCCACTAACACCGTGGACCTGGTTCATGGGGCCTAGAGGAGAAGATGTGAGTGGATTGGCTGGTCTGAAATGTCAAGAGTTTTGCAGAACCCAATTTTATGGCATAATGTATCTTAAGGGGGCTGTGATTATTGCAAATTTGTGACAGGGTTCACGGTCGAAGGAGAGGTGACCATTTGGGCACACTGGTGAGGCAAAGCAAGTTGGCTCACATTGAGTTGACCAGAACCCAACCAGATGAAGATCCGATTTTTGAGTCTGGGAATTGGTGCATATTGATGCTGACTTTATGGATGGCCTGTCCTGATATCACCTTGCTTAGGGATGAGAATTTACAAGGTTCCAACTGGAATGAAATTTCTTCACATCAAAGAATATGCTTGTATCATCAGAGCAGCTGGGTTGATACACTGGGGGAAATATAGCAGTTGCATACCCAGAATGGGGAAGATAGAGACATGAAGTAGCTGGTTTACAAACTTTCAAAGGTGGTAGAATATGTTCAGAGGACTATCAGAATTATGGAGTAGGTTTTCACATAACTGCAATTGTTAGGTATAGAATATTTTGTTTTGTTCAATTATAGAATATTATGTTTTAAAAAGCTGGCACATATTGAGATGTATATATTTTAACTTTATCCCGTTTGCCACAAATATGGTGTTACTATTGTTTTGTTTAAAAATTATGTATGTTTAAAGAGTTGTGTAAAGGCGTCAAATTGGCAAAGGGTGGTCTATGGTATTTATATAATTTCATGTCAGATTGATAAAGTGTATGGGTGGAGTCTAACCTGTCTAGCCTGATGGTGCCACCTAGTGGGCATGCATTTTTTATAAGGAAGGTCCTGGGTCCCTCTCTCTCTCTGCCTTCACTTGTTATTGCTGAAACACACTGAAACCTGTGCCATCCCTGTCATGCTTCCAATGCCATTGGATCCACAAGATTTTCACTCACTGGCCTATGATCTTCCTACATTTTGCATCATTGCATGTGGCTCCGTGAGTGAAAAGGGACTTGCAGAATAGTTTAGAACTTTTGCTTTGAGTTGAACAGAACAGGGATGTTTTCCTGATAGGCAATTATTTCTTGATAAAAAACTTTTTCTTGGACATATATGAGTGTCACCAGATTTGTTTCTCTACTCAACCTGGCTTTACACATAAAGTCCTCACTGGACCACTTATTTTCTCCCTAATTTGCTCTTTGTCTGAAATTTCCTCTAAAGCCTATTCATCCTAGATGACCTGTTGACATTAGAAATACAATGGTATAGAAGCCAGCATCGCAGAAGCATATAGACCACCCCAGTACAACAAAGTTGCAGACAAACTGAATATAAAGATTATAATTGTTTAACTTCAAGTAAAAAATAAAATGCTGAGAAAGGTGATGTCAGGAATTAAATAAACTTTATAAAGATGGCAAAAAATCGAGTATAGTTAAATAAAAATAGTTCAAATATATTGAAATTGGAATGTGTGCTCCGATTCAATTTCATATAAAATATTATGCAATTTTCTACTCACTTGAATATTTTAGTCATATAAAACATTAGTGGTAAAACCCTTCACTTCTATCCACTCAGAGAAAAACTTCCTTAAACTTCTAAGTCAATGTCAATAATTTCTGTAGTACTGTCCATTGAAAGTTTTTTTCGCTAAAGTTATCAAAAACAAAGGGGCTTGAACCTGAGATCATTTGGCTTTACACTATTTTTAAAGGTTATAGGAATAGAATTATTCAAGTATTTAGAAAAGTACACATGTGTTTTCTGATGCGCAGACATTACTCTGCTATTTGATAGTTTCCTTTTCCACAGGGCAGCTTACGTTGTTGTCTTCACGGATATCTGAATCACTGTAAGTGGGGAGAGGGGAATCAATGTCGCTTTCTATATCCATCCTAAAACATTTGCCCCATTTTATTGTGTCACTTAAAGATAAATTTCTACACAGAATTAAAGACCAAATATGTAAATTAGGAATGCAGACAAACTTTTTTTTACAATAAAATGAAGAAATGTCCACCTATTGCCTGATCAACTGTGGGAAATTTAAGTCAAATCTTTACAAAGGCTTGTCATCCTGGTTACTTATTGCAGTCTATATTTATTTCATATTTTGTGTATGTTTCCAAGTTTATAGTTACATTAGAAGAAAAAATATACAATTGTAACAAAATTATGAATTTGTTATTTTTTCTCTATTATGAGTGGGATAAAAATGAGTCAAACATAAAATAAAAATTAGGTATTATAAAATAACCTTAATTAATTTAATATTTTTAAATATGAATGCCACAACGCTGGCATATACATGGGGGTACCCCCTCCCCCCAAGACCAAAAACAGCTCCTCTGGGCGGAGCTGCCAGAATCCACATTTTTCCCACTAGGCAAGCTTCAAGCGTTGACTGATGACAAGCCTCGTTCTGGACATCCATCAACTTTCTGAATGGATGAAAATATCTACTTGTAGTGGATTTGGAGTTTGTTCCACCAGGTCAGACTGCTAACCAAGCTTTCTATTTAGAAGTTCTAAAAAGGTTGCTAACCATGTGCTGCAAAAAAAAAAGGCCTGATTTGTGGCAGATGAGGGACTGATTTTGGCATCATGACAAAGCATGTGCTCACACAGTCATCTCAGTGTGCCAGTTTTTGGCAAAAAGCAGGATACCTTTTTTGGCCCTCATACCTTATTTACCTGACCTTTCTCTATGAAATTATTTTTTCTGTGAATGAAGAGGGGCATAAAAGGACAGAAATTTGATGATGTAGAAGAGATAAAAAAAAAAAGTGAGGGAAACACTGTCATCCATCCAACAGATGAGTTTGAAAAATGTTTCTAAGAACAGAATCGCAGTTTTTACAAATGTATTAAAAATAATGGAGTGTACTTTGAAGGTTATGAGGTTGTTTTGTTTTTTAAAAAAAGAGATAGTTTTGCAAAAAAAATCCAGAGTTTTGGGAAGTACCCTATAGTATCTATATTTTTCATTATCTATTGAAATATTTATTTTTTGTAAAAGTTATAAAGTTATGTTTGTAAACTGTAAGTAGGTGTTTGCTTTGATTTAAAAGAAAGAATAATTTAAAATTTTATGTTAGGATATAATAATTTAGTACAAAGAGGAGAAAATGTCTCACTGATGAAAGTTTAATATAATTCACAGTTGCAACTAATTTTTAAGTGGAGTAAGATTGGTTGGTAAAAATAACAGCTGAACAGGTGAAAAGATCAAAGGAGAAAACATTTAATCACAACTGACTAAGCCTTGAATAAAGAGTAATATCAATAATTTTCAAGACTATGGAAAGGGACATTAATGCACATGCCTTCCTAACCAAATTGTTATAGTTCAGTGGTTTATGAAACTTGATAATTTGTTAACAGGGTACATAGGTTTGGGAAAAATTGGCCATACAACAAAGGGAAACGTTGTCTATAAATGAAATTATATGTTGCTGTCCACCACTTGTCTGTCAGTTTGTCATTCTATATTTGTTTGTGTGTTGCTGTGAAGCTAGAAGCTGTGTCACTGGTATTTTAAATGTTAACTGGGTCACACAAAGTGAGCAGGTTTCTGAAGAGATTTCAGACTAAGAGCACACTACAAAAAAAGGAATCAGCTATTCACTTTGGAGGAATTATCTGCTGACAACCTTACACATAGAATTAAACCTTTGTCTGATAGTAAAGGCCTAAATAATGGAAGCAGGACATGATCGGAAATAGTGCCAGAAGATGGTTTCTTCAGGTCTGAAGGCAATCGAAATATGATTGAGGAGGTTCTGCCATCTCGAAGTAGACGCTCCCATGGTGACATGAACAGAGTAAAGCCTATATGTAGGGTTAAAGCCTGTAGGGTCTTCATTTGCTCATGGGCAAAACTCAAAATGAGAAGTCACAGCAGCAAACACCACTTTATAAATGCAAATTGAGATGTGCAAAGTGTGAATCTAGGAAAATTGGAAGTCACCAAAAATGAAACTTAAAGGTTTCATTTAATAGGCATATAATAGGTATTAGTGAGGGGAAATGTTTTTTTACTGGCCATTTTGAATCACAAAATCATATGGTTTATTATGCAGGAATGATGAATCACAGTAATGGGTTACCTTTATTGTCCAAAAGGACATTTCAGCATCCATCTTAAACTCGGTACTACCTGTGATAAGATTATACCTTTCCTCCTTCAATAAAATCTAATCAAAACAAATATCATTCAAATTTGAGCAGCATCTAACAAACTAGTGATGAAGAATTCTACCAATGTATTGAGTCTGAAGTTGAACAAACATGCAGTCAAGATGTAGTAATAATTATAGAACATTTGAAGATAAAGGTTGGACATCAAGAGGAAAGAACAGTAATTGGAAAGTGTGGTCTTAATAATAATAGCAACCTGGAAATTGCCTGATAGAATTCTTCAAGAACAGTAACTTGTTCATAGCAAATACATTTTTTTCAAAACCACACACACAGGATCTTTACACATAGACTTCCCCAGATAGAAAGTACAGATGTCAAATAGAGAAGCTCAATATCAGATAAAACCAGGCTAGGGGCTGTCTGTGGAAGAGACCATCAATTGCTCATGTGTAAATTCAAGTAAAAGTTCAAGAAAATTAAAACAAACCCACAAAATCCAAAATGTGACCTTGAGTCTATCCCACCTGACTTTACAGAAAATTTCAAGAATAGATTTGATGTATTGAACACTAATTACCAAAGACCTGATGAGCTTGGAAGGACAACAAGAACATTACACGTGAAGAGAGCAAAGGTCATAAAAATACAAGAAAGAAAGTAAAGGTGAAAGTGAATGTCAGAAAAGACTCAGAATCATACTCTTATTTTGGAGAGCTAAGGTAAATGCAAGAAATTTTGAGATAAAAGAACAAGACTGATAATTTCAAAGGGAAGCTCAAGAAGGCAAAGTAAACTATTATAATGACATATCAAAGACCTAGAATTAGAAAACCAAAAAAGAAAAACACACTCAGCATATATAGAGTTGAAAGTGCTCAAGAATAAATATTCAATGCAGAATGATTGTCCCAAAAATAACTAGCCAACATACAACCACTTCAAAAGGTAGCTTATGAACAAGAACCAATGCTACTGAAGAAATTCTAGCTGCTCTGAAAGCCTTAGCCAAAACCAAAAGTCTAGGAATTGATGGAAATGTTTCAACAAGCTGATGAAGCATTGAAAACACTTGGTCGCATATGCCAGGAAATTTGGAAGGCCAATTTTGACCAAATACAGGAAGAGATCCATATTTATACTCATTCAAAAGAAAGGTGACTCTGCAGAATGCTCTCATTAATGTCACATACAAGTGAAATTTTGCCGAAGTTCCTCCAACAAGGTTTGCAGCAGTATACTGAGAGCAGCTGCCAAAGGTTCCAGCCCGATTCAGAAGAGGACATGGAACAGGGAGATCATTGCTGGTGTCAGATGGATCTTGGGTGAAAGCAGAGAATATCTGTACTTCCTTGACTAAGCTAGGCATTTTGTTGTGTGGATCATAACAAACTGGATAACCCTGAGAAGAACGGTTAGAGAAACAAAACCAGTGACACTCATATGCATATATATATGCACATGCATATATACATATATATATGTAAACACACATAAGAAAGAACTTTATACTAATAAGTAATTTTATATCAAGAAGGTATCCCAGCCCAGTCAAATTCAAGCCCAAAAGTTTGAGTCTAGCTGAGGCTGTCTTCATACTTATGTAACTGCAGTGTGATTTCACAGATAGATGAAGATGCAAGCAGTGTGGTAGTTACATAATCTGGCATCAATTTGGTACTTGAGTGGGTTAAGAGTGAAGGGGTGGAATCTAGTTTGTCACTCTGTATAGCCAAGAAAGCCTCTGTGTGGGCATGGCCATCCCCTAAGGATTCTGGGAATTGCTATATTTCCTTCTTGGAGATGGGAGGCATTTTCTCTCAGCTCACTCCCTTGGAGACTCTCTACTGACAATATTCACTCCCCGAGAGACACGTTACTGACAAGACACATGGCACTATGCTGATAGACCTTGTGCCCTGGGAACCAGAGAAGCTACCTGGAGACCCCTGCCAATGCTAAGATGCTTACAATGCCACTGGATCCACAAGACTTCCCACCCACTGGCCTGTGATCCTCCTGCATTCGGTGTCATTTCATGTTTTGTGAGTCTGAAGAGGACTTTATAGATTGGTATCAGACATATAGGCTAATATCAGACTGATGGACTTGATCTGGACTGAGCTGGGCTGTTTTCTTAATGTACAATTATTTTTTGATATAACTCTCTCTTACACACAAATGTGTGTCCATGAATTTGTTACTCTGGTCCACCCAGACTAACACAATCAGAGGGATAACAGCCTGTGAGTGCAGTGTCTTTGGTTCAAGGTCAATGGAATCAAGGTATAGAATGGACAGCTCTCCAAGTGTGTGGCCCACATAGGACTTCTCCCTGGAGGCAGAAACAGAGTCCCAGTGAAGGAGCACAGAGAAAGAAAATGTCTCACTTAGCGAGCATTTTAAGCCACACACACGCCCCTTTAACTTTCAATGCTAGAGGAGGGTTCTCATGGACACAGACTTTTCCAATTTAGGCATGTACACAGGTAAGCCATTTCCTCAAAATACAAAAAAAGCTGGTCAGCTTTTTTCTTCAGTCTTCCAGCAACTTTAGTTGAAAGTCTTTTCAGATGCGAACGTTATGACACTCAGAGCATTGAGTAGGGCTAACCTTTTGATGCCCTGGACTTTACCTTAAACAAAAAGCCATTTCTTTGAGAGACTACTAGTGCCGCCTTGTCGTAAATATAATTGTCAAGACCGAAGGTTGTTGAGCTTACAAATTCTCTCTAATCATAATTTCCAATATTCACATCGATTACACATTATGTCAATAATAGCAGGTAGGAAAAGTAAAATAAAACCCTATTCCAGGTACGGTCTAAACATAAATTTTTTTAAAGATAATTTATTTAGCTATTTTCTCTTTCTTTTTTATTTTTTTTAAAGTAGAACCCCAGTACTCAACCACATCAGTGCTCAGCATAGTCAGATTTCAAATTGAAATGTTGAAAAAATGTTGCCTCTGAGCTTGAGAATAAAACATCAGAATCTAACCCAACACGTGTGATTTTTGTAAACAAAAGCAGTTTGTGTTTTGGTCACTTGGAATTACTTGGCGTTGTTAGTGTGTGTTGTTAGTATGCATTGTTTAAACCCTTTGCAGCCACGTTCCAAGCATTTTGCTATAATTTTCTTAGGGTTTTTTTTTTTTATACTGCTTTTAGATTAAAAAAAAATGGGTCCAAGAAAGAGTTGGGGTTTTTGTTTCATTTTGTTTTTCTGAAGAATCATGGTAAGGAACTGGTTAACTGTGTTATCGATATTGTTTATGATAATTTTGTCAACCCTTTTAGAAAACAGTTAAGGAAATGCCAGCAGCAGACCACATTACATAGATTTAAAAAAAATTTTTAGAGAAAGCCAGTCAGTTCCTAGTGAAAAAAGAAACACAAGCGAAACTCAGAAGGGAACTCCTGAAAAGCAGCTACCAGCTGATATTATGGGAGGAGCTTCTTCTCCCAAACAATGACTCTATTTTCATCCCTTCCCTCCCCATCCGGGTCCACAGATCCAGATCCGTGTTCATCTCAAGGTATGGGCCATCTTGTAGTTGTTAAAGAGGTGTTTTTTTTTAATGTTGTGTTTCTTATTTTAATTATACTATTTAACTCTGAACTTATTAGTTTGAAATTTCTTTGTAATATTGTGTATAAAAAGGCAAAGTTAGGGTAAAAACTTGGTGGTTGAGAATGGATCAATCCATTTTCACTTATTTCTTATGGAAAAAATTAATTTGAACTCAGTAACAAGAGTAATGGTTCTCTGAGGGAAGGGATGTGAGTGGAATCAGAGGGGGAGCAGTTGATAACACTGATGATGGGATAACCCCACTCTAGGGGAGTGAACAAAATTATTTTATACGCTCAAGTTTAATCCATTCTTATCTAGACTATTTCATTAATATGTATATAATGTTAGGTCTCTGGGGCAGGAATCCTGCAGTCTTCGCCTTCTATCACTAATTTTGCCTAAATAGCATAAAATTGCATCAAGAAAGTCCAAAAGCCACTTTCTTTGCCAGCACTGCAAATTAACATCCATTACCTTGTTTTATTTCTGGTAGGAATAACTAAAGAAAGCTTTTAAGAATCAAAAGTTTCATTTCCCATGCTCTTTCCAGAAACCAACCGAGTAAACCACATGGCCATATCTGACCTCCTCTGGCTTTCCAAAGGAAAAGAAAGCTCCAACTGTGTCCAACTGTCATAAGGCAGAGATTGGACATGCCTCTACCCTCTATCTTCACGATTTATCTAGAACCCCACTATTCAGACCACATTGTGTTGGTATGGGTTGTGTAGAGAAACAAAACCAGCGACACTCAAATACATATGAGAAAAATTCTATATATCAAGAATATCCAATTTACATCTATAGGTCTAATGGTAACTGGGGCTTGGTGAAGAGGAAGTAAGGGAAATCAATGGACAGTGTGTGAAGAGTTGCATGGATCCAAGTCAGTGGAAACATGGAATGATGTCCACACAAGGCTGCCCGGAGGCAGAATGAACGTCCCAGTGAGGAAGAAGCAGAGAGAGGAAGAGAACTTCTCATGTCTTCCTTATGGAAAAGACCCACTCCCAAGGAGGCCTCATCGGGTTGTTACTCCACTCCTCCACTTTCCTAATGGGTCAGGCTTACATAAAATCTGACTGCAAAACCCACTGTGCTTTTACAAAGACTTACATTTTACATACATTATTATGTTAACTAGATAAAATCTGATAAACCTTTTTACATTTATGAAAAAAATATGAAAAGCAAAACTACCATTCAGCATTGCTTTGCAGAGTCCCATTAAGGTGACAGCACGCGCTCTGCACAGTAAGATTGCGGTCTTTAAGCTCCTTCCCAGGAACGGCACAATGCACACCTTATTTCTATTTTCTAATGACAATGCATATGACATAGCATTGCTGTTTTTACTCTGTTGAGGTTATTTTTGGTTTATGTCCTATTTAGTATGCCTGTAGGTTAGTTGAGGAGTGGTTACAAGTTGGACTATTAACCACAATGTCAGCAGTTGGAAACCAACAGCCACTCCATGGAGAAAGGTGAAACTTTCTGCTCACTAAGTAGTTATTGTCTTAGGAATCCACAGAGGTAGTTCTACTTTGACCTATTGGCTCACTGTGGAATTGACTTAATGGCAGTGAGGTTGGTTTTATTTGTTTAGATTAGTTTTGATTCTGGGACCACTCAAAAATGTTTGCTGTATAAATTAATGGTAATTTTTTCTCTTTGTGCTATTTCTATTTACAAATGTTTTCATTATTTCTACTTCCAGAAAACAGGAGAAACCTGTAATAGAAACTCTTCTCTGGCATTTTGACATAGATAATAAAATTTTCTTTCTTCTGGATTCTATAAAACACCCTCCCTAGGAATCAGAAATGTATGTAATAATCAAGAGATGACAGCTATAAGTAATTCACAGTTGCTATTAATACAGAAGATATAAACACATTACTCTAACATAAATCTTATTTTAATTATTTCACTTTTTGGTTTTAATACAAGTATTAGCACATATTATAATAGTCTCCTATGAATAAATCACCTTTATAGTTTATAAAAAGAATATATTTTCAATATGAACATTTAGTGATATCATGTAGATACTTCTCATTCTAAGTAAAACAATGTAATATTTACTCTTTGTTCAATATAGATTTGGGTTTTTTTAGTTTTATTATCATTATCTTTGAGAAGTCCTAAATCCATAATTATTAGTATGGTTTAATTTCCCTTACAGGTAAGGTAAACAAATATTTTAATCATAATAAACTTATTTTGGATTCATTAGATTTTTATAAAACTTCTATTTTCTTGAAGCTTTTGAAATTAGAAAACCTAATAAAAGTAATTGTGCTTTAGAAGAGGTGGATGTGTGGGTCTCAGAATAAAGCTCACTAACTGAATTGTGGACAGCAACCAAAATAAAATTCTAAAACAACTTTTGATTTAGTCTAATAGGCCTTTAATTAAATACTAGTCAAGTCTATCTTTAAATGAGAAACATAGATAAATCCATTTTAATCTATTTAGGATTTTATACTTTCATATAAGCAATAAAATAGTAATTAAATAAATATCTCAAAATACTTATTAAAAGACGTCTGTGTTGGGCATGTTATAAGGAGAGAGACCAGTCACTGAAGAAGGACATTCTACTTGGTAAAGTGGAGGGTCAGCAAAGAAGAAAAAGGTCTTCGATAACTAGATGGATTAGCACAGTGGTTACAACAATAGACTCAAGTGCATAAGAACAATTGTGAGGATGGGCCAGGATAGGTTGTTGCTTCATTCTGTTGTACATAGATTTGCTGTAAGTCAGAACCAACTTGAGGGCACCTAACAACAATATAAGTATGCCAACATCAGTCTGTCAATTTATTGTACTGTGATGTATAGCATGTTGCTGTGTTGCTGAAAACAATGCCACCAGTAGTAAAAATACAGTCAGGTATATCCATAGTAGACAAGCATCTCTTTATTTTTCCCCCTCCCTCCCCGCTGCCCCCTCCCTCATGTGCCCTTGGAAATTTATACATGGTTATTTTGTCATATCTTGCCCTATCCGGAGTCTCCCTTCCCCCCTTCTCTGCTGTCCCTCTCCCAGGGAGGAGGTCACATGTGGATCCTTGTAATCAGTTCCTCCTTTCCAACCCACTCACCCTCCACTCTCCCAGGATCGCCCCTCACACCCCTGGTCCTGAAGGTATCATCCACCCTGGATTCCCTGTGCCTCTAGCCCTCATATGTACCAGAGTACAACCTCTGCCCTATCCAGCCCTGCAAGGTAGAATTCGGATCATGATAGTTGGGGGGAGGAAGCATCCAGGATCTGGGGGAAAGCTGTGTTCTTCATTGGTACTACCTCGCACCCTGACTGACCCATCTCTTCTCCTAAACCCCTCTATGAGGGGATCTACAGTGGCCGACACTTGGGCCTTGGGTTTCCACTCTGCACTTCCCCCTTCATTCAATATGGTATATATACACACACACACATACATATATGTACACACACATATACATATATATACACACACATATATATACTCATACATATATTCTTTTTTTTTTTTTGCATGATGCCTTATACCTGGTCCCTTGGGCACCTCGTGATCGCACTGGCTGGTGTGCTTCTTCCATGTGGGCTTTTTTGCTTCTGAGCTAGATGGCTGCTTGTTCACCTTTGAGCCTTTAGGACCCCAGACACTATCTCTTTTGATAGCCGGGAACTATCCGCTTTCTTCGCCACATTTGCTTATGCACCCATTTGTCTTCAGCGATCCTATCATGGAGGTGTGCAGCCAATGATATGATGATATTTTGTTCTTTGATGCCTGATAACTGATCCCTTTGGGACCACTCGATCACCCAGGCTGGTGTGTTCTTCCATGTGGGCTTTGTTGCTTCTGAGCTAGATGGCCGCGTGTTTATCTTCAAGCCTTTAAGACCCCAGTCACTATCTCTTTTGATAGCCGGGCACCATCAGCTTTCTTGACCATAGTTGCTTAAGGACCCATTTGTCTTCAGTGATCGTGTCGGGAAGGTGGACATCATGGAATGCCAGGTTAACAGAACAACGTGTTCTTGAATTCTATTTTCTTATTCACTCTGGTCACACTTGGCTTCGTTCACTTACCAAAAGGATTTACCATCTCTGGCTCTTCCAAAGACTTAATTTTCTGTGGAATGTTTGCTCTCCTAGAGTGTTTGGATAGATGACTTATTTTCCACCTTTGGGTTATTTCAAATATAACATTCTCAGATAGCCATCAGACCACCACACTATATGTAAATCACTGAAATATTTTAGTTTTCATATTTCTTATCAAAATATAATTTTCCATTAAACACAAATTTGGCATGGTTTCAGATATGTTACATAAGCTATAACTCATGGAAAAATAGAACAATTTGGTTACTTTCAAATTTTCCACAGTAGGTAATTTGGAGTTGATCTTATCAAATGCTTAAATGGGTTAAATTTAGACAATATAGCCTGATTGAAATGTTTTAAAGTTTAATATTTTTAGAACAGTTTTCACCAAATGCCTATTTTAACTATGTAAACAAAAGTGGACCCATAGATTATCCAACATGTATGCAATATAATTTCTTTTTTGCAATATAATTTCTAATGTATGTTGCAACACGTTTAGTAGGAAAAAACATGTACATTTAATTAACGGAGTACAGTAAGTTGGTCTATAGAATTTTTAGCTAGGAAAAACTGATACTTTGAGAAATAGTGTATGCTTAAAAAAAAATTTACCTCAGAACACTTTTATGGCAAGATTTAGATAACAGTACTTTTTAGAGCATGAGGAAACCAATATAATGTTGCTTTAGGAGCATGTCTTTTGTTTTACTTCAGATTTACTAAGATTCAAACATAATCTGAACTCTAATAAATAGATGTGTGGAGTCATTCAGCAAATCTGTTTAAAATTCACTGGCTTAAAATAAAAGCAGTATGTGATTATTTCTTTAAAATTTAGAAAAATTTACATATGCATTTGTGTCATCACTTCTAATTTATAACCGTAGCCCCGTGATATCTACATTTAGATTTTTTTTTCATTTTTATAATAAGATCCAGGCAGAGAAGGAATAAACAGAGACTTAGTTGGGCAGGTTCCTGGAATGGCAGTCTAGAGGTGGTACTAATGCATGTCTGTGATACTAACTATTACTGGAAATGTACAAAATTTTATTTATTAGAATCCACATCAGGGTGTGTTTCCTATGCAGCATGTAACATTATCAATTTTTGTCATATTGTCTGTTGTCTAAATTCATCTACATAATGAATGAAGATGGGAGTAATACTGTGCTTAATCGCCCGGGGCATGTTGAAAAGCCTGCTAAATAAAGTGTGTCCAGAAACTTGCAAGGCTTTATTGCTCTTTAGTGAGATATGCAAATTTAGGTTAAAAGTGGAATTCCTAGAGAGCAACCAGTAGTCCTACTCTGTGCTTCCCTTCTGCATTGCTTGCTCTCTCATGTTGAATAAATGTTTAAATAATCATCATTTAGAGAGGTCCCAGATTATTAATCTTATTAATCTACCTCTATTACCTGCTGCATTTTTAGATGAACGTGTGTGATTTGTACACACAATTATGTTAGTGGCTGTTTAAAAGAAGTTTGACAAATACTATATTTTACCAACTATTTTTTAAAACATTACTTGGGTCAATCCTGATTCTTAGAAAAACTCATAAACACTTCGATTTAGATTTGAAATACATTTCAGTAAGTAAATCCACAACTGGTTTCTAGCAATTGAAGAAATTAGCAAAAGAGAAGCACCTGGATTTTAGCTCCAATAGATTATTCTACCAGGATTTGAAGAAATTGACAATCATGAGTAGAGGCAAAATGTTCATAATACAATATACTGGTCTTCCCCAACCAATGGGAGGATATTGCTTGTATCTACAAAGGGAAAGAAGGACCAGACTTAAAGCCAGTGCTCCAGGATGTGAATGCAGTGTGCCTGCGTGGAGTGGGGAGCCAGTGGAGGGGCCGGAGGGTTCGGCACCTATGCCAGTTACATGGACAACTGCCCCTCCCCCCAGAAAATTTACTTTAAAGGATGGCACTGAAGCTACAGCTAGGGGAGAGGGACTTGTCTGATCAGAGCACACAGGAGAAAATAAAGGGGGAGGAAGAGAGAGTGGAGTACATCTTGGCCCAACAGGCCTGGAGAATGATATACCTGCTCTGGACAACGAATATACAGAGTGGACCATATGGCTGATCCCACTACAAGACATGCTGTACCTCGCTGGCCCAGGGTCCTACAGGGACAACACTGGAGACTCAGTGTCAGGACTGGCCAAGACTGACCCCACGACACTGAGGCAAAACACTAAAGGCTTGAGGCAAAGCAATGGTCAGGAGTCGGGTAAGCAGAGCAGGGAGCTCCCCAGGGAGTACAAAGGATAGACTCTGGGGCCAGAGCATGTCACCCCATCGGACTTGACTAGAGGACATGCCTACAGTCCAAAAATCAGACCTTGATCTATTTACAGGTTTTTCATTCTTTAAAAAAAATTTTAAATTTCTTTTAATGAATTTACTCTTTTATGGGTCACTGGTTTTCTTTTTTGTTGTCATTGCTGTGTTCTCATTCATCACCTGTCTTGCTCTGCCTTGTTTTTTGGTGCATAGTATTATGTCTACAGCTCTATCTAGATAAGAGGCTGGATGAACAGTCTGGAGGAGAAAACAATGGGACCAATGGTTCTGGGGGAACATTGGAGAGGGAGGAGGCAGGGATCAGGAGGTGGTGTTGACCAACCCAGTGACAGGGGAGCAAAAAGTGATATAAAATTAGTGACAAGGAGGGTGTGAGAAGCCTGGTAGTGATTCAGCAAGGGCGATGTAACTGAGAGAAATTACTGAAACCGAAATGAAGGCTGAGCATGATAGTGTGACAAGAGGAAAGTAAAAGGAAATGGAGGAAAGAACTAGGAGACAAAGGGTATTTATAGAGGTCTAAATACAGTCATGTCCATATGTAAATATATTTATATAGGATAGTGGGGAAATAGATCTACATGCATATATTTATAGGTTTAGTATTAAGGTAGCAGATGGACCTCCACTCAAGTACTTACTCAATGAAAGAACATGGTGTTCTATTAAATTGGCAATCCATGATGCACACCTTCCTGACATGTTCGCTGAAGACAAATGTGTACATAAGCAAATGTGGTGAAGAATCCTGATGGTGCCCAACTATCAAAAGGTATAACATCTGGGATCTTAAAGACTTGCAGATAAACAAGCAGCCATCAAACTCAGAAGCATCAAAGCCCACATGGAAGAAGCACCCCAGCCTGTATGACTACAAGGTGCAGAAGGGACCAGGTATCAGACATCAAAGAAGAAAAAAATCATATCAGTGAGTGCCCACCTTCCCAATAGGATCAATGAAGACACACGTATGCATAAGCAAATGTGGTGAAGAAAGCTGATGGTGCCTGACTGTCAAAAGGTATACCATGTGGGGTCTTAAAGGTTTGAAGGTAAACAAGTGGCCATCTAGCTCAGAAGCAACAAAACCCACATGGGGGAAGCACACCAGCCTGTGTGATCATGAGGTGTCGAAGGGATGAGGTATCAGGCATCAAAAAGCAAAATATCATATCATTGTAAATGAGGGTGTTTGTAGAGTAGAGACTTAAAGTCCGTCTGTAGGCAACTGGACACTCCTGTACTGAAGGGTTGTGTGGAGGAGATAAGCCAGTCGGGGTCCAGGGTAGCAATAATGAAACATAGAACTCTCCTCTAGTTCTTAAATGCTACCCCCACCCCACTATCAGGATCTCAATTCTACCTTACAAATCTGGCCATACCAGAGGATGTACACTGGTACAGATAGGAACTGGAAACACAGGGAACCCTGGACAGATGACCCCTTCAGGACCAGTGGTCAGAATGGCAATACCTGGAGAGTAAAGGGAAAGAGGGTTAGAAAGGGGGAACCGATGACAAGGATCTACATATAACCTCCTCCATGGAGAATGGACAACAGAAAAGTGGTTGAAGGGAGTCATCGGACAGTGTAAGATATGACAAAATAATAATAATTTATAAATTATCAAAGGTTCATGAGGGAGGGGATGGAGAGGAAGGGGGAAACAAGGAGCTGATATCCAGGGCTCAAATAGAAAGCTAATGTTTTGAGAATGATGATGGCAACAAATGTACAAATGTGCTTGGTACAATGGATGGATGTATGGATTGTGATAAGAATTGTACGAGATGCCAATAAATTTATTAAAAACAACAACAACAATATACTGGTCTTCAAATATTCAACTTGTGATGTTACTATAAGAAAACTGATAACCTTGAAGAGTTGTATATTCAGATTACACTTATGATTTGAAAGTAAAAAACAATGTATCAGACATCATTGCTAGGTAGTTTATTATGTATTTTGACCTCTGTATTCTTAAAAAGAGATTTTTATGGAACAGTACACAAAAACATTTATTTCATTTATAAGGATTTTCAAATTTCTTATAATAAATAAAAACCACAGCAATATCACAAATATATAAAACCTACGCAGTATAAATAATTAAAAAAACAAAAGCACAATAGCAAATAAAACCAAAATCCTCACAATTTGACCAATATACAACATCATGCTAGAGAAAAGTTTGAAAATGTCAAAGATTTCACTTTGCTTGGATTCAACACAAACACTTTTGGAAGTAACAGCGAAGAAATAAAATGTCACATTATATTGGGAAAAATCTTCCACACAAAACATCTTTAAAACGCTGCGGATCATAAATGTCACCTTGAAGCCTGAGGACTATGGGAACCATTCCCCAAATTTGTCTGAAAGTTGACCAGTGAGTAAGGAAGGCCAGAAAAGAATTGATGCATTGAAATACGGTGTCAGTGAAAAACACTGAAAGTACCATGGACTGCCCCCAAAGAAACAATTCTATTTTGAAAGAGGTTTAGTCAGAATGCTCCTTGAAAATTAGTGTTACAGGACTTCTCCAGGACTTTGGATATGTTGTCAGGAGAGACCAGTCCACCTCTGCTTGGTAAAGCAGAGGGTCAGCCCAAAAGGGACGCCCTTCAGTGAGGCAGATTGACACCGTGGCTGCCAAGGACTCAGCATGTCTGCAGTTTTGAGGAAGGTGCATGACAAGACAGCTTGTTTCTCCTGTTGTACATACAGCACAGCTGGGGGTTGAAACCAACTCAATGGTACCTAACAACCATAACTAACAATGATAAATATGCTGTTTTGAAATAGTTCACATTATTTATTTATTATATTGATGACCATCAAGTTGATTCTAACACATAAGGGACATAGTTCACTTCCAAGGTTACACATCTTTATGTAGACAGATGGCTATCCTTTCTCTGGTTTAGAAAAACCCTGGTGCATTGGAAAAACTGAATTTCAATTTATAGCTGAGTGCTTAATTAAACATGGTGCCATCAGGATTTCATTCATCTATTAGCAGTACCATTTATTAAATTGAATATTGGTAATGCTAAAACATTTTATTTGTTCACTGCAATAATACGAAGTAGACTACATGTGATAACACTGTCAAATCTTCTATAAGAAAAATTTCAAAATAAACTGTTGTCAATTTGAAATATATACTGCCCCATTAATGAAATAGAATAAATAAAAAACTTGTGGGTCTGGTGCACAGATATTAGAAAGAAAAAATCCTGTCAACTTTGGTGGGCTTCCTGTGTCAGACAATGTAATGAGCTTTTTCTTCAGCTCCTCTATTGTAGGAGATGCTGGGTGGTGTGGACAATGAGCTGTTTGCTTAGCAGAGAGAGGAGTGCTGGTGACACAGCCTTTATGTAGACATTTTGCTGGGCTGCCAAATCATGTTAAATTATAGACACCCTTTAGGACACGGTAGAATGGCCTGAAGGTTTGTCTTAAACTGTAATCGTCATGGTTAAAGTGCTTTACCATTGTGGCAATAGGATTCCTTCCCTAAAGCATATCGCCTAGAAAACCGTATCCTCTGTCCCCTGGGGGTTGCTACCACTTGAAATTGACCCAATAACACAAGGCAAAAAGTGGTGGGTCAAACCCACCAGGCACTTTGGCAATGCGCTCCCCAACGATGACAGCCTTCAGAACCCCATGCAACAGATGAGAATCAACCTCCTGACAACTAACAACATTTGGTAAGTGAGTGTCTGGGTAGCGTAGTTGATAACCACAAGGGTTTTTAGTTTGAACACCACGGCCCAGTGGCTCCGAGGAAGAAAAGTCCTTTCTATCAAGTCACTTCAGTAAAGGTTACAGCCGAGAAAGAGGGTACAGCAATTCAACTTGCTAACACACGTGATCACCATAAGCTCCAAACAGTCGAAGGTCAGTCAGTTAATGGGATATTGTGTCAGTGGATTTTGCACAAAAAGAAGATAAAAACTGTTATAAGGAACTTGGCCTTACTCTAAATTAGTTACTAAGGAAACATGACTAGTAAGAGGTCAAAATGAATATTTAATCACTGTTGTCTTATCCTAAAACCTGTCTCCAAATCAGTTTGTTGTACTGTCTCATAAATATATATTTTAAATGATCATTCATTAAGATGTATTGTAAATAATAGTTCTTAAAAGATATACTATCATCTATAGATTAAATGTATTGTAAATAAATTTATACATAGTAATATAATAAATAAATCAATATACATATGAATATTTTACACATACATGTGTATATAATCTTATTTGGCATTTTTTCAATTATTTCACAATATGTATTAAGATTTTTAAAATTTTACAACAGTTTAGGGTATTTTTCTTATTGTGGTTCATAATGTAAAGAACAAGAAGATTTTCTATAAATTCAGACAATCATTTTTCAAATGTTTGCAAAACTAAACTTGGAAACTGCTTTCAGTAAATACCTTGAAATGTTATTACATTTGGTGGTGGTTATTGCAAGACCATCTTAGCATGTAAGTTTTAGGAGACAGAATATTCATCAAAGTTTTGTTACGCATGTTATTAGGACATTTGTTTGTTTTTTGTTATTCCATGTTTGTTTTAATTTAAAAATTACCATCTAAGCAAACTACAGCAGGCTTATAAGATATGCATTATAAATTAAAGTCATTTATTTGAATCTCCAAATATTTAGACCAAAGCAATATTCGTTCTTGACATATGCAGATAATACAGAATTGTCTTCCTGCACTCATCATGATTCTGCTTTATAAATGATATGGGTATGCTTTAAAATGCATAACATTTTGACCTCCAAATTACAAACTGTTAACTTCAAGAGCTGCATTGAATCGCCTCTTTAAAATACTCGGAATTGCTGGGTGTCATCCAGAAAACCCATTAAAATGCTCAGATATGACTGGAGAAATTGAAGGGACCCCTCAAGCTCTGTGACTAAAGCATTTGCCATGAGGAAGGACACATCAGCTCCATTAAGTAAACTTCAACATACTTAGCGCCGTCACCTCCGAACGACTTCTTCTTAAATGTAACCTAAAGGAGACGCTCCATTTTCATTATAGTCAGTTTGCATTGATTCTTCTTTGCATTATCTACATTTTGATGCACTCTATTGAATCCATAGAATTATTGAAATTAGAATTGTATAAAGCCAATTAAGCTATCTAGTTTGACTTACCAGTGAAGGATTATTTGGTGTAACTTATTTTTAGCATTTATCCAGTGGATTTTTAAATGAGTTAAGCAAGGGGACTTTTGGGAAATAATATCAATGATAAAAAAGCTTAGGATATATATTTTCCATCATTATAATGGGGATTCCAAAAATAGGAGTCAGATTTTCCCAGTAATTGAGCATTTTCCCATATGGGATATAATAATGTTACAATATATTTACTGCTGAATCTAAAGAGTAAGAAATAGTATCTAAGTGATTAGAATTATGTGCATTATTAAAATTGTGATTTACTGCCCCTCAAATTGGAAAAAATGGTTAGTTCAATATTTTAAAACTTCAAAATATACTGTCAAGAAATATATTGCATGGGAATGTCAGTTCTGCTTCCTTGTATCATGACATTTCAAGAGTTTGAACTACTTGAGGTATAGCCACAGCTGCTTCCTCAGTCTCAACTAACAAACCCCTCAACCACGCTGTTTAGCTACTTCATTCTTATAGCTCTTCATTTCTATAATTAGATACAAAGGCATGGTCATAGGATCTTCAAAATGTCTCAGAGCAATCACCGCAGGTTAAATTTCTACAAAGGACATGTTCAAGTGGCTTATCTTCAGTAGGATGAAAGCTGAATAAATCCCTGACCCCTCATCAAGCTCTAAGTCTATGTGGATGAATATTCTGTGCAAACTATTTTGTCTATTTCCTAGTTTCATTGTGGAATCTGAAACGTGGAGATGTGAATTACTCTCAAATCCAGCTGCAGTCAATCATCTTAGTATCTACTCTGGTTCCTATGAGTGACACAACGTAATAATTAAAGCCCTTTTCTGGCAGGAATAAATAGATTCAGAAGCAATTTTGATAGAAACTTTTAAACTTTTAATTTGAAAATGTTTCTAATGAATTCCCATAAGTGTTATTTGGCACATTTAATTTTTATTCTTTTTGACAGAGCTGAAATCCTTTAAGCATTGAGAAATTACTATTTTTCCCCTTTTTATGTCCCCTGTTCATGCATTTTATTCCACTTATATCACATATTGGAGGTTTTAACAAGGCTCTGTACTCAGGGACACTCTTCTTACTGTGTTCCTTCTATTCATATGCATTCATCTATCAAATATAAAGCCATTTGATGAAGCTTTGGTATCAATTTTCATGTGCTTATGTCAAAGAAAATTAAATTTTACAAACATATTTCATCTAGCATTATCATACTCATGGCCACTCTGACCTAAAATTGAGACCCATCGATGCCACTGCATATATTTCCCTCTTACATTCAGGGACATCATTTACTGAATTCACTCTTTCCCAATGTTCCTATCTCACATAATTGAACTGAATACTATTTTGCTTTTCATATATTCTGATTTTCCTTTGTTAAAAATATGTTTTCAGAGCCACTTATTAAAATTTAGAGATTTTAATTTCTTTTTTAAAATTTTGATTAAACATAGATTCCTTTTTACATCTCAAATGTCCCTATGGCCACAATCTTCTCGGTTCAGCAATTATCCAATCATAGTATACAATCATTTAATTTCATTATTTTTGCTCAGCTTAGCTATTCTAATGAAATAAACCTTTTATTTATTTTTATTTATTTATCTTTAAATCATTTTATTGGGGGTTCATACAATCATATCACAATTCATACATACATCAATTGTGTAAAGCACATTTGTGCAATCGTTGCCCTCATCATTCTCAAAATATTTGCTCTCCACTAAGCCCTTGGCATCAGTGCCTCATTTTTAATAACACTCAGATACAAATAGGTTTTTGGAAACTCATGTAAGTAGCAATAGGTTGGATGATTTAAAAGAGAGTTCTGAGCATATCACTTCATCCAGGATCAAGAATGAGTAAGCAGGGATAAAAGTTGGCAAGGGAATATGTTGAAAGGTAGTTACCTACACAGGAAACCGTTGCTCAATTCCCAAGTGCCTAAAAATTATCATGAGTACACTAAATGCTTTTGAAATATTTATTGACAGATCATTGTATTGGAAGGGTTCTGCCAGGCTGTGAGAAGATGATTTTCTTTATGGTGTGGTTGACATTTCTATAGAGATATTAAATAGTTTTATGCAATATTTATTTACTATGGACTTTTTACATTATTGTCATAAAAGCACTAAACAACTACCCAAGCCAAAAATGTAACCCGAGTTGAATAGCAATTGAAGACATCACACAAAGGAAACTATAATTACACATAAATATGCTCCAAGAGACACTACGCCCTATTGAATAACAGAAAAACACCACACTTAGCATCTGCCGGACTTTATGTCCTAGATATGCTTGTCTTCTAGTGTCTAATAATACATGATATTGTGATAGGGCATAGATAATATAATCTATATAAAATATATTATAATTTAAAAAAAACTTTCAATTCCAGCTCTGAAATTTTACTTCTCCCTGTTTTACCTTTTTTGAGGTAGTAAAAGCAAGTATATGTAAGATTTTTTGACAAAAAGAGTTATTGTTATTTAGAGTAGTAGAGGGCCACAAAGAATATATAAATTTGCCCAAAAGAAACATAGGGAAATGTCTAGAAATCTCTGGGTCATTATAAGCTGGGGAAGCAACACTGACATTCGTAGGGTAGAACACAGGGATTTTGTTAAAGATCCTACAATGAGCAGGAGAGTCTCATGCTCACCCAAATAACTATCTTGCTCAAAATGTTAATACTGCTGAGGTTGGCAAACTGGTTGAAAATATTTAGGAAAAGCTTCATAAAATAGAAAGTGTACCAAATCTTAAAAAATAATCACAAATTCTTATAATTATTGTCATGAATGGTTGTGAAATATCACAAAGCCAGATAGATGTATGCAGTTACAGAAAAGACAACATACCACTCAGTAAATGCCAGCTCTGGTGTTTGTTCCATGATCAACAATACATCATGTCTTAGATAAGGAGAAAAATCATTGCCATTATAATTTATAAAGAGAGGCTATCGTCCAAAATAGAACCACTAAAGAAATAGTGGAGCAATGAGATGAAATATGGTATGTGATGTAAATGTAAGACGACATTTAATATCAAGGATGTATTTTCTTGAGTGATATTATTGGGTAACTGTTGGAGACTCAGATCATGAGGTTAGAGATTCAAACCTTCCAGCCACATCAGGGAGAAATGTGTAACTTTCTGATCCCTTAAAGATTAATCACCTCAAAAACCTAAGTATGGTTGCAATGAGTCAGAATCGACACATTAAGTGTGGGATTGGTTGGATTGGGAGGCAACTTTGACCCTTAGTGACCCCATTGTGGATTTTTGAGAGTGTCACTTTTCTGAGAGTAGAAAGCTCAATCCTTTTTCTAAGTAGTTTCTCGTAGTTATAAACTGCTGACAAGGTGGATTGCAGCCTGATCTATAACCACTACACCATTAGGGCTCTTAGTGATGAGAATTTCATCCAGGAAAAGCATCAAATTTTGAGTTATTTTGTTTAGTCATTGTTAAGTGTCATCCCTTCCCTGTCTGTCAGTTTTTCTTACTGTGGTGGCTTGTGTCTTGCTGTGATACTGGAAAATGTCACTAGCTTTTCAAATACCAACAAAAGTGAATACATTTCAGCAGAGCTCACAGACTCTAGGTAGAAGGAATAGGCTTGTCCATGTAAGAAGAAGTGCTACCGAAAATAGTGCCACCAATAAATACCATCAAAACATTCTCAGCTACCAAAAACCTCTTGAATAGAAGTAGAAAATGTTGGAGATAGTGCCAGAAGATGAGCCCCTTGGTGTGGGAAGGCACCAGTCAACCACAATGATGAGGAAGGAGTAAAACCTGTAGAAGTACAGCCTTGAGAACTTTCACTTGCTTATGGGGCATGACTCAAAATGGCGAGAGAGAGTTGCAAACCTCAATTAATAATTGGAACATAGAGTGTACAAAGTATTAACTTAAGAAAATTGGAAGTCATCAAAAAAGAAATGGAGCACTCAATATCCTGGGTACCTTTTAGCTGAAATGAATCAGAAAATAATATGATTATTATGAATACCTGGAATGGCCCAATCAAGAGAAAGAGCATTGCATTCATCATCAAAAAGGACATAGCAATAAGTACAATTCTGTCATTGAAAAGATTATGTCTGGTCACATACAAGGAAATCCAATCAATACAAATTTATTCAAAGTTATACACTAACCACTAAAACTAGTGATGTAGAAATTGAAGAATTTTACCATTGTCTTCTCTCCTAAATAGTTCAAAGTTATCAAGATGCATTGATAATTATGGGTGATTGGAATGCAAAAGTTGGAAACAAAGAGGATGGAACAATAGTTGAAAAATATGTTCTTGGTCATGGAAACAAAGCTAGAGATAGCATTATACAATTTTCAAGTCCAATGACTTGTTCATAAAAATACCTTTTTTTTCAACAATACCTACAGTGATTATAAATATAGACTTCTCTAGATGGAATGCACAGAAATCAAATTGACTAATTCTATGGGAAAAAAATGGAGAATCTCAATATTAGTTGTTAAAACCACTCCAGGGTCTGACAATGGGACAACTCATCAACTGCTCCTAGGTAAGTTCAGGTTGAAGCTTAAGCTTATGAAAACATATCTGTGAGAGCACAAATATGACCTTGAGTTTATCTCATCCAAACTCCAAGAGCATAAAAACAGATTTGATACATAGAACCCTGAAGACATAAGACCTTGATACACAATACCATCAAAATCATCATTCATGAAGAAAGAAAAATCAGTTAAAAGACAGAAAGAAAATTTTAAAAATGAATGACAGAAGAGATTCTGAAACTTTCTCTTACTCATAGATTAACTAATGCAAATGGAAGAATTGATGAAGTCATAGAGTTGGACAGAAATTTTCAAAGGGTAGTTATAGAATACAAAGTAAAGTATTAAAATGAAATGTACAGAGATCTAGCGTTAGAAAACTAAGAAGGAAAAACATTCAACATATCTTAAACTGAAATAACAAAAATATTCAAGCATGTAGTTACAATATGGAAAGATTCTATAAGCAAAATATTGAATAAATTGGGAAGCATCAAAAATGAAGAAGCGCACCAGCCTGTCCCGGCTCGATCGCTGAGAACAAAGTGGGTGCATAAGCAAAAGTGGTGAAGAAAGCTTATGGTGCTCAGCTATCAAAAGAGATACCATCTGGAGTCTTAAAGACTTGAAGATAAACAAGCAGCCAACTAGCTCAGAAATAACAAAACTCCCATGGAAGAAGCACACCAACCTACCCTAACACGATTGCTGAAGACAAAGCAGGCGCTTAAGAAAATGCAGCGAAGAAAGCTGATGATGTCCAGTTGTCAAAAGATAGATTCTGGGGTCCTTTAGACTGGAAGATAAACAATGGGCCATCTCGCTGAGAATCAACAAAGCCCACATGGAAGAAGCACACAGCTGTGAGGTCACAAGACGTCGAAGGGATCAGGTATCATGCATCAAAGTCCACCCCCCCAAAAAAAATCATAGCATTGTGAATGAGAGGGAGTATGGAGTGGGGACTTGGGGCCCATCTGTGGGAATTAGACATCCCCTTTCAGAAGGGCTGTGGGGACAAGATGAGCAAGTCAGGGTGCAATGTAGCAATGATGAAATATACAATGTTCCTCTAGTTCTTCATTGCTTTCTCCCCCTACCCCTGCCACTATCATGATCTCAATTACACCTTACTAGTCCAGCTGGACCTGAGGATGTACACTGGCACCGATAGGAACTGGAAATACGGGGAATCCAGGAAAGATGAACCATTCAGGACCAGTGGTGAGAATGGTGACACTGGGAGGGTGGAGGCAAGGTGAGGGAGAAAGGGGGAACAGATTACAAGGATCTACATATAACCACTTCCCTGGGGGATGGACAACTGAGAAGTGGGTAAAGGGAGACATCAGATGGTGTAAGATATGACAAAATAATAATAATTTATGAATTATGCAGGGTTTATGAGGGAGGGGGAGTGGGGAGGAAGAGGAAAAATGAGGAGCTGATACCAAGGACTCAAGTAGAAAGCAAATATTTGAGAATGATGATAGCAACATATGTACAAATGTGCTTGACACAATGGATGGATGTATGAATTGTGATGAGTTGTATGAGCCCCAATAAAATGATTTTTTTTAAGTGAAAACAATCAAGTCGCTGTATCAAAAAACCAACTAGTTGACATTTAACTATGTCAAGTGGTAGCATATGAACAAGATTCAATAGGATTGAAGGAAGAAGTTCAAGCTACACTAAAAACATTAGCCAAAAACAAGGCCTTAAAGGTTAATGGAACCCCAATTAAAATGTTTCAATGAGCTAATGAAATATTGGAAACACTCACTCATTTATGAAAAATTTGAAAGACATTAACTTAGCAAAATAACTGGAGGAAATCCATATTTATACCTATTACAAAGTAAGACGAGCCAACAGAATGGTGAAATTACAGAACTATATTATTAATATCACAGGTATATACATTTTTGTTGAAGATCATCCAACAACAGTTGGAGCATTACATCGACAGGGAGCTGCTAGAGGTTGAGACTGGATTTCAAACAGGATGTAGAGCCAGGGATCTCATTATTAATGGTAGATGACTCGGCTGAAAGCAAATAACACCAGAAAGATGTTTACTTATGTTTTGTTGACTACACAAAGGCAATTACCTGTGTCATCCATAAAAATTATGGATGGCCTTGAGAAGAATGTGAATTCCAGAATATTTCATTGTGCCAATGAGAAACTTCTATATGGACCAGAACACATTTTGAAGGGAACAAGGGAATACGTCATGGTTCAAGATCAGGAAAGGCGTGTGTCAGGGGTTTCCTCTCACTGTGCTCATTCAATCTCTATGCGGAGCATACAGTCAGAGAAGCTGGATTATATGAAGAGGAATTTGGGCATTAGCATTGGAGGGAATCTTATTAAAAGAAGGCATTGTATGGAGATGCCACGCCTTGTTTGCTGAAAGTGAGGATGACTTGAAGCAGTGCTGAAAATCAAGGCTGATCTTCAGTGTGCATTTCAATTCAATGTAAAGAAAACCAAAATCCTCACAAGTGAACCCAAAAGTAATATAATGATCAATGAGGAAAAGATTAGAGTTGTGAAGCATTTTGTCTTGCTGGGATCCACAATCAATGCCCATGGAAGCAGCAGTCAAGAGATCAAAAGATGCATTGAACTGTGTAAATCTGCTGAACAAGATTTAGGGTGCTCAAAAAACAAGGATGCTAACTTTGAGGACCCAAGCCCTGGCATTTAAAATTTTCTCATTTGCAAGTGAAAGTTGGACATAGAATAAATAAGACCAAAGTAGAATAGATGCTTTTGAAATATAGTGCTGCAGATGAACATTAAAGTACCATGAACAGTCTGTCTTAGAAGTGCAGCTAGAATGATTCTTAGAAGCATGGCAAGATTTTGTCTCAATTACTTTGGCCATGTCAGGAGAGACCAGTCTCTGTAGAAGGACATCATGCCAGTAACGTAAAGGGGCAGTGAAAAAGAAGAAGGCTCTTGCTAAAATGGATTGACATGGTGACGGCAATAATAGGCTCAAACACCAGAACAATTGTGAGAATGAGGCAAGACAGGGCAGTGTTTCCTTCTGTCTACATAGGTTGCTGTATGTCAGAGTCAACTCCATGGCACATAGCAACAACAACAACAACCACATAAACTCTTAGATCTTTCCTATCCTTCAAGCATCAACTGAGGAATTTTTGCCTAGGAGAGGGACATCAGTAACCATCCATTTACACACATATCCTTCAGGGGTTGGTTTGTGCATATCATAAAAATCCAGGGGCTGTTTTGTGCATCTCATAAAAATCACACAATTCATGGCACAAATCCTGGATCAAAATTTCTCACTAGGACTTTTATGACTCACTAGGACTTAAGTCTAGAAATAAATCTAGAAGCAATACCTGGTAGTGTGCATTTCCTGGAAACATTTAAAATATTAGTAAGGGATCTGCCTCATGAGATGCCCAGAAAGTGCCCTAGGTGCCATGTCAAGATCCAGTTAGAGCAAAACCCAAAAAGCTGTCCCACAGAACCCACTTATATTGGAGGCAAGCCAAGCCTCTGTATATTTAATTATGTTAGATATCATCATAGAGTGATGACTATGTCTTCCCTTCTATGAGAATACTTGCTCAGCTATGTGACATGAAACTACCATGTCCACCATAGCACACCATGCTTATCTGATTAAAAATGGCTATTTCCACTCACTAATGTCTAGGAAATGGATCTTTAAGTGTTCCATCTCATTTTTTATAACTATCATAATTACATTTCCCTGTGCTTTATTGAAGACATAAAATGAGTTCACCCAATAGATAATAACAAATTATGAATACCACTGCGAAGAATTTCAGAATATTCCATTTTCTTAAGTAGAAGCTACATATATGTCAACTCTAAAGTGGGAATGGTGGAGTAGAACAAGGAACTATTACATTGTTTAAACTCAGGAGCAGTGTGCATCAAAGTTGTATTCTTTCACCATGTTTATTCGATCCGTATGCTGAGCAAATAATCGGAGATAATCAGACTATATGAAGAAGAGTACTCCTTCGTAATTAAAGGAAGGCTCCTTCGGAATGTACAGTATGCTGAGATAACAACCTTACTTGCAGAAAGTGAAGAGGATTGAAGCACTACTGATGAAATAAACGACTATGGTTTTCAGTATGGATTTCATCTCATAAACAAGAAAATAAAAAGTCTCACAATTGCAACAATAAGCAACATTATGATAAGTAAAGGCACATTGAAGTTTTGAAGGATTTCATTTTACTTGGATCCGCATCAGTATTCACAAAAGGGGCAATTAAAAAGTATCACCATTTGTGGTAGAGCTTCCCACTGTAATCCTTAGGTTGATACTTTTTGAAGTGTAAAGTCAAGACGCCACTGTGACAAATACAGCGCCCTTGACCCAGATTTTGATCCTTTCAATCACTGCATGTGTGTGCAAAAACTGGAAAACGAATAGAGAAGATGAAAGAAGAACATATGCTGCTGCGTTCTGGTGTTAGGTAAAAATTTCTAATGTGACACACAAATATAAATTAGACATGCAAAATATACATCGGAATATACCTTAGTTACATAGATAGCAAGGAGTCATTTCATGTTCTTTAGCTGTGTTATCAAGAGTGACCAGTCTCTGGAGCAGCACAGCAGGCATGGTAAAGTGAAAACAAAGCCCTCCATGAAACGGACTGGGGCTGTAAAAATGGTAGGAATGTGCGGGGCCAGGAAATGTTTTGTTCTGCTGACCAGAGGATCCATATGAGTCAAGGTCAGTGTCAACTAACAACAATAGCAAGGCAATAGAACAAGCATAAACTGTATTGAATGTCTAATAATCCCCATATGTTTAGTCTATTTATCTAAGGAGCTGAAACTATACTTCTCATAGCTTTAGGTTTTAATAGAATAAATAATGCCTAATACTAGCAATGTGATGCTGTCATAAAATATCCAAGGTTACGTATTAAGACTTCCAAAGATTCTTAAATTAGTTTTGAAGAGCAAATAAAATTAAAGGTAACTATTTAATTTGTAATAATTCATCAAAGTGAAGACCTCCTGGTTTCATAATCTCTGAGATTATCTTCTGATGCTATAAAGAGAATCTCATCTCCATGCATATTGAAAAACATTTGGTGTAGATGCAGAAAATTCCCTGTTGCCCCTTGGCAGCTGAAACAGGCACATTATTCCTGCATCATCTTTCATTCTCCAAATTAAAACTGGAAAATAGGTGGTTTTGAGTTTTCATATTCTTGCAAAATTCTAAAGATGAAAATCTCTCCCTTTATTATAAATATTTATTATAAATATTTATTATAAATATTTATTATAAATATTTATTATAAATATTTCCACGTGCTCCCTTTATTATAAATATTTCCACGTGCATTTCCACGTGCTTCTCACTATCCCCAAACATTTGTTTTCTCTGCATAGCTAAGACTTCCTACTACAAGTAGAAATATATAGTCTTGGTAGTGAAAAAATTAATGTGGGAAACCAAGGGAAAACTCTCCTGTCACATATGCACTTTCAATCCACCAGGCCTTAAGTCTTAGAGGTGTGTGAAAGTAAACTCAAAAAATAAAAATGAAGCCCTCCTCCTTTTCACCACTCAGCTAACATCCCCACCCGAGACTACAACCAGAGAGTCTCAGCTCTCAACGGCAGGTAGAGGACGGCCACTCTCTGGGAGTGTTGGCACATACGGCCTGTGATGACTTCCAGAAACATTCCATCACAAATATTAACATCATCAATTTGAATAAGAACTGCCATTATTGAATCATTTTAAAATGTTATCATAGAGGCTAGGGAAATAGATGTTTAAACTATTAAATATTTTGCTCTTTTCTAATAGGATCTGCCAATGAGAGTCATCTAGTACTAGCTCAAATAATCTTTCTTTGTTTCTTTATATTACCTTTTGTGTCAATCACCTTGCCATTCTTTCAGCCAGACAAGCTAAGATTGTGTCAGCCTTTCTTCTTTTCTTACACCACTGAATAATTTTCATTTTCTTCTGCTATTTTTCCTTGCGTCTTCTCTGTTTTGTCCCAAATTCCTCATTCCTTTGTCTATATTCCTACTTGGGAAACATTTTATACAAGGAAATTAATGTATTTTTTCTAACTTCAGTTCATTCTTTGATCTCTCCCACAATCAAACCTGCACCATTCTATCACACTCACATCGCGTGAATAAGTGCAATGGTGTTGTTTTTAGGTGCCGTCAAGCGGTTCTGATTCATAGAAGCCCCAGTGTCCAACAGAAAGAAGCATTGCCCAGTCCTGTGCCGGTCTCACGGTTGTTGTTACGCTTGAGCCCATTCTTACAACCACTGTGTCAAGCCAAGGTGTCAACCGGATCTTTGAGGATCTTCCTGTGCCCACTGCCCCCATCCCGGCCTTGCCCCCCACCGCCCACTGCTCTTCTATTTACCAAACATAATGTCCTTTTCCAAGGTCTAGTCTCTCCTGATAACATCCAAAGTTCATGCGATGAATTCTCCTTATGCTTGCTTTTAAAGAGCCTTCTGACTATACTTCTCCCAAGACACATTTAGTTGTACTTTTGACAGTCAATGGTACTTTACATTATCCTTCACTAGCGCCATAATTCAAATTCAATTCTGCTTCTGTCTTCCATATTCATAATAAATAATTCCATAATAAATAAGCGTATTATTGATTCAATAAAAATCTTACTGAGAATATTTACATTTTATATCTTTTATCTTAACATAACATTTTATGGCTATATTACCATGGGTACCTGTTTTCTTAAAGAGTGATATATATGTATTTATGTCTTTGATATAGGTATATATACGTGTGTGTGTGTGTGTGTGTGTGTGTGTGTGTGTGCATCCTGGTTACTATCTACTCTTTTCTAAATCTTAGAGATCTTATGTACAGCAGAACAAAAGACCAGCAGATCTTATCCATCTCCCAAGTATTTTTAAATCTGAGCTTGAAATTCAGCCACTATTTCAAATTATCTGATTATAGGTCTTCCACTTTCAGCTGGCCTACTTTACCAAGCATGATGCCCCTTTCCAGGGAAAAGTCTCTCCTAGTAACATGTCAGAAGGTTTGGAGACAAAGTCTCGCCATTCTGTTTTTAAAAGCATTCTGGCTGAACTTCCTCGGAAGCAGCTCTGCATCAAGTTTTGAAAATCTTCCATTGATTTTGCATCAGTTCTTAGAGTTTTGTTATCATTAATATTTCAATGGAGCTTGAATTTCTTTTTGTCAGAGATCTTGAAAATGTGCTACTTTTTGAAATGGTTGCATATTCAACACTTCTTTCTGGTGCAGGGGCTGTGTATTCATATCATCTTCTTGTGATGGTGCCTGCGTTAGTCAACATTATGCATATACAATCCTTGGGCCCTGCACCTTGAAGTTTGAATTGGTTCTTTAGTTTTTACAGTTTGAGGATCTGAGGATGCTCTTCCCTTCTGATTTTCTAATCCTAAATCTTTGCATATTGCATTATAATACTTTATTTGGTCTTCTTCAGCTTCTTTAAATCATCATTTCTTCCATGCACATTAGCTACTTCAAGTTCAAGAGCAAGTTTCAGAATCCCTTCTAACATCCACTTGGATGTTTTGTGTCTCTTTTATCTTTTTAATAACCGTTTGTTTTTTCCCATATATATCATCTCATAACCTGTCAGGTGTATGGCCATTTATGTTCAAAGAGTCAAATCTTTTCTTGAGATGGTCTCTAAATTCAGGTAGGCTATACTCTAGGTTGCGTTTAGTACTTTGAGGACTTTAATTTTTTTCTTCAACTTTAATATGAGCAATTGATATTCTTTCCATGGTCACCTCCTGCCCTTATTTTGGCTGATGGCTCTAAGTTACTATATAGAATGTTCTCCCAAATGTAGTCAATTAGATTCCTATTTTATCCCACCAGGCAATGCCCATGTGTATAGTCACCACTTAGGTTACTGGAAATTAATATGTGCCATAAAAATCCTGGAAAATTTTCTAGCTTCATTTCTATTGCTCAAACCATATTATCCATCTATTGATTCTTCCTCATTGTTTCCAATGTTCAGTTTCACTAGTAATTATCAATACATCTTGATCATGCATTTGTTCAATTTCAGACAGATGAAGTTGATAGTGGTTGGTGTGAAATTAGAATGATAGTTCTATTAAATAGTTTTCATGGTAAACATAGATAATATGCTATAACAGACAGTATTATACTTCAAGATAGATTTTGGAATCTTCTTGATGACCATAAAGTAGTGCTAAGACTTTTGAATTTGGCATTCTGTGTATATTTACCCATATAATTATAAAATTCAACATGGCTAATAGCGGATTATTTTAGCCTACTAAATTTAGGATATTAATATTTATGGGTTCTACTTCATTTTGGGGAACTTTGAACTTTTATAGATTCATACTTCTAACATATCACTGTCATGTTCTTAATAAATATTTGAGCTTTTTATTCTTTTATTAAGTCATGCCTCATCAGTAAGTAAGGTCCCAAAGCTTTACTCCATCCACATACTTAAGGTCAACTCAGCTTTGATGAGGCAGATTTTTCCCCAGTCATAGTGTGAGCGCCTTCCAACTTTCCAAGCTGATCTTCTGATGTTATTATATCAGACCATGTTCCCCAGCTATCCATAAAGTGCTAGTCCCTCAGTTTAGCCTACTCCTTCTTCCTAGTCTGCTCTTAGTCTAAAAGCTCCCTTAAAATCTTTATCTGTTCATCATGATAAAGCTCCATTAAAATCTATATCTGGTCACCATGTTTAATCTTACTGTTATTAAAAATACAGTGGCAGAATTTCCCCAGCATAAAAAAAATTGGGAGAAAAGTGGATATATATAATATATATATATATATATATATATATATATATATATATATATATATATATCCCACTTCCATGGAGCAGAATCCAACCTAAAGTGATCCTGTATAGGGCTTCCAAGGCTGTAACCCTTTACAGGAGAAGGCAGCCCTATCCTACCTCCACAGGGTTATTTTTTCTCAGTTAGAATCCCAACCAGCTAACATACAGCACCAATATTTTTAGTCTGCTAAAAAATACTGTAATATAAATAGGAGGAGAGGAGGGTTTATTACAACCTGAAATATCCAGATGATATAACCTTGCTTGCTGAAAATTATAAAGGCTTGAAGCACTTATTAATGAAGATCAGGATTTCAGCCTTGAGTATGGATTACAACTTAATGTAAAGAAAACCAAAGTCCTCACAAATGAACCAATAGATAGCATCACGAGAAACGGAGAAAAGTTTGGATTTACCAAGTATTTCATCTAGCTTGGATCCACAATCAATGCTCATGGAAATGGCAGTCAAAAATCAGAGAACACATTGCATTGGATAAATCTGCCTTGTGACCTCTTCAGAGTATTGAAAACCTAGGCTCTTGCTTTGAGGTTTAAGGTCCAGACTAAAGCCATGGTATTTTCAGTTGCTTCGTGTGCACATGAGGTTGGATATTGAGTAAGGAAGACAGAATGAAGAAGAATGGATGCAGTTAATTGATGAGATGGCAAAGACTACTGAAAGTGCCATTGACAGCCAAGAGAACAAGTGCAGCTGTCTAGGAAGAAATACAGCCAGAATGTGCCAAGGACGGTGAGATTTTGTCTCGTGTGTTTTGGACATGTTTTCAGGAGAGACCAGTCCCTGGAAAATAACAACATGCTTGGTAAAGTAGAGGGGCAGCAAAAAAGAGCAAAATCTTTGATGGAGTGACACAGAAGCTACAACTATGGGCTCAAGCATAAAAACAATTGTGAGGATGGAACAAGACTGGGCAGTGTTTCATTCTGTTGTACATAGGGTCACCATGGGTCAGAATTAACTAAATAACACTTAACAACAACAATATATATGATAATTGTCATATAGCTATCCTGTTCCCCCCATTGTCTTCCACATTCTCCTTAAAGAGTCTTGATGGAAAAAATTCCAATTTTGCAAAAGTCCCATTTATTTGTCTTTTATTACTCTTGCATATGTTTTTATATCTAAGAAAACTTTGCTAAATATGAATCCCTAATACATTACCCTATGTTTTCCACTAATGTAGGGTGGAAGAACATTCATCCTTCCATAGTTAAACTATAGGTTGGTGTAAAGAGAATTGTGTCTGTCAAAGAGGATCTGATGGGAGCCCGGGAGGAAATGAAGCATAGTGAAGTCTGTTTTCTTAAAGAGTGTACTAGCTGAGCTTGGGTCAGTTGATATGACTCTTCTAGCTATAAGTCCATGTGTGGTCTATTATAATTCTAGCCTCCATGCCTGTGACTATAATCCCATTTTGGAAGGAGCTCTCTACGAAACCAATAGACTGCATTCAGGAGGGGTTAAGACCTGATTTTAGTAGAAGGTGTAAACCAAGTCACAACCTTTGTTTTCTTTGGGGCGTCTTTAAGACAATTTTACACAAATGTGTGACTTGACACTAGTATTTGTTTTGCTTGTTATTTATACTGGTACAATTGTACAGTTCTTACACACATCACCTGGAAAGCCATACCTCTATTTCCTGTCTGAGCTGAGGCTTTGGCACATTTTAGGCTTCTGGCTCTGGACACTGAATTTTTCTTGCCCCTGCTTGACCTTCAGATTAGGGATTTAACAGCACCTACCACTACACGAGTCATTCCCTTCAAATTAATGAACTTCTGTGGGATTTTGCATCGAATTGCAGGTCTGAGGGATGTGAGGAATACCCTGGAGAGGAGGAGGGGAAATAGAGCCAAAGAGCATCTTGGGAGAGGGGAACATTTGAGACATTTTTAATCTCCAACTTCTTGGAACTATTAATTCCCAAGAATTATTACCACCCAAGAAACAATGCTGCTAGGAAGGTTAAATGTGCCTGTGGTGAATATGATGTGCATGTGATAGGCAATGGGAAATGAGTGATGCTTTTTGTACATTGGCAAAGATTTTCTAAGTGTCGACCTTGAGTATCTGGCTACTAAGAGGTTTCAGAAAGCAGGTCTGTGGGGCTCCTGTTAACTGATTGTGGAAAATAGTTAAAGTGGTGGACTTAGATTTGGTGGTATGGGTCCCTAGCACTTGAACTGGTCCTCAGGAGCGACTTTGCTATTGTAGGAAATAATGAAGACAGCGGGGCTCAGGGGCTTCTTGTCCCTGTGTCAGGACCAAGACAGTGAATGTTGTTTTTTTCCAATGAGTATATATAATGGCTTATAGATCTGTCAAATGGCATACATGTGAAATAGCGAACATATTCCATACCAGTTGGTAATATCATAAGTGGGTAACATAATCAACAAGCAATGAGGTGGATCATCATCTTGACTCAGTACAAGTTGATCTCTAAAGCCCCGGAATCCTCCCCAGGGGGACAATCTACGATCTGTTTCAGAAGAGAGTTTTCTATAGTTTCCCATGGGTCAGGGTATAGAACCTGATTGTTCTTATCAACAGATAACATCCAGGCATAATGAAATCAACCAGATGCAGGAATGATTCATCTTTTATGGTAGCTCCTTTATAGCAATTTCTTTATGGAGGGATATTGGAGGGACTGTGGTCAGTCATGAGAATGTATTAAGATTTTATTTTTATCTCATAACCCATGAGGTTCTCCCCCCATCATTCTACTTGCACAAAATCAGCCAAAGAGGACTTCATTTACTGCCCTCCAGGAAAAGAAAAATACCCCTGGGGAAGGCTGGAGATTGGCAGAACTGTGTGAAGCAGGGCTGACAAGATTTCAAAGGTTACGGTCATGGTTTCCTAGATCTCAAAGGATGGAAATGTCCTCCAAGGGTGCCCATTCTCATATCCTCACTATAAAGTTCCACAAACACCAGCTGAGTGGGTCCAGAGCCACTGCTCAATCCTGTAAAGTTAAACTCCAATAAAGAGTTTAAAATCCTATAAAGTTAATGAAGTTGACAGTTATGTATTGATATAATTTGGCATCTCTTATAATTTAACCACCATCCATGATGAGACCTGATGTGTTTAATTTTCATTCATGGTTTTGTGTGAATCTTCATCTCTATATGTTAATAAAACATGGTGGTGGTGGTTGTTAGGTGCTATCACGTTGTTTCTGGCTTCTAGCAACTCTGTGTTCAACAAAGCAAAATACGACTGGTCCTATGACGTTCTCTGAATAGTTCTTCTGTATGAGGCCATTGTTGGCAATAACTCTGTGACTCTGTCTCGTCAAGGGTCTCCCTCTTTTTGCTGCAGCTCAACTTTATTAAGTCTAATATTCTTTTCTAGAGACTGAGCTCTCTAGGCTAATAGCATATCCATTGCTCTGGAGAAATCTTCCCATCCTTACTTCTCTGGAACATTCTGGCTACACTTCTTCCAAGACACATTTGTTCCTTCTTTTGGGGGTTCAGGGTACTTTCAGTATTCTTCACGTATCTTCTTCAGGCTGATTCTTTTTCAAGTATTCCCCAGTCTTCCTGATTTCATATCCAGCTTTCACATGCTGTGAGACAATCAGAAATACCATGGATTGGGATGGGCATACTTTAGTCCTCAAAGTAACATCTGAGATGCTTCAATATTTTAAAAAAATGTTTCAATAGATTTACCCAATGCAATACATCATTTGATCTCTTGACTGCTGCTTCCCTGAGCATTGATTGTGGATCCAAGCAAGACAAAAGCCTTGACCATTTCAATCTTTCCCCCCATTTATCATGATGATACCTATTGCTTTAGTTTTGATAATTAGGTTTTCTTTACATTATGTTGTAGTCCATATTGAAGGCTGCAACTCTTGGTCTTCATCAATAAATGGTTCAAGTCCTCTCACTTTCAGCAAGAGAGGTTGTGTCATCTGTATACCTCGGGTTAAATAATAAGTCTTCCTCCAATCCTGATATTGCATTCTTTTCTGATATTTGCTTAGCATTCAGATTGAGTTAAGTATGGTGACAGAAAACAACTATAATGCACACCATTCCTGATTTTCACCCATGCAGTAGGCCTTCTTCTCTTCCCACAATTGTGTCTTAATCCATGTACACGTTATTCATGAGCACAATTAAGTATTCTGAAATTCCCATTTTTCCCAAGGCTATTCAGAGTTTTTTTTAATAATTTACACAGTTGAATGCCTTTATATAGTCAATAAAACACAAGTATATCGCATTCTGTTATTCTTTGCTTTCTATCTGATGTCAGCGATGATAGTCCTTGTTCCACGGCCCCTTGTGAATGCAGCCTGAATCTCCAGCAGCTCCCTGTCAATGTCCTGCTACGACGATGATTGACGGATCTTCAGTAATGACTGGGCTACGTTAATGAAGTTAAAGCTATGAGGCAAGATCCAATCTACAGAATTCAGTTGGGTCTTGAGTCAATCTCTTGAGATATAAAAGCAATTGAACAAGGCAGCAGAAATTGAGGGACCCGACTAATAATGAGAAAAAAGAACTAGGAGTTGATTATATCCTTTGGATCAAGGTCCCTGAATTTAGAGCCTACTACACCCAGAGGAGGTGGATCCAAGTAATACGAGGACCAGAGAATTTGAGAGGAAAAAAGACCTTCCTCCAGAGCCCACAGTGAGAGGAGGTTTTAGTGTGAAGCTGATGGTCTGAGTTTGATTTTTAGTCTCCTAGTCTGTGTGACAACCAATGTCTATTTGTGAAAGTGATCCACACTGCTTTGTTCCCTGTCAGAGCAGGACAGGACATAGCTAACGAAGACATTGCACCCAACAGCAACGATATGTGTTAGTACTTTGTTTGGAGCTTATTTTGTTCTTTTCCTAGCACCCCAAGGTGTAGAATTGGGTTATTGACTTCAGGTTTATTCTATAGCATTTGCCACTACAAATTTTTCTCTGAGCACTGTCTGAACCAATACGAGTCTGTTATGCTTTCATTTTTATCTTGTTCACTCAAATGTATCATCCACCTATTTTTTCGGTGTACCTTGTGATTATTATTGTTTTTAAGTCTAAGGCAATAGTATTGACAAATCATTAACAGTCTTAATTCCCCAAACACATTATGCCTTCAGCAGAGTAAATTTCTAAATTAATTAGAAATTAAATTGGGGGGCAATCTTTGCAGAGTTTGACTACAGAGTCCTTCTCCATGCAGTAGGAATGTTAGGTCTGGCTAAAGCAAAGTTTTATTTTTTCAGATGTTCTCAGACCATTGAAAAAAACAAAGTTGTAAATTCCTACTAGGTAGATACATGCTTAAGCTCTAGGTCGACATGTCCTTTCCTGCTCTGTGCGGACTCCTTCAGCAGTACTCTGGCCCAATCACAAAGTGCACGTTTAATGGAAGATTGGCCGTTCCAGAAGTTTGGGGTGCTCCTCGGTTCCTCCTGTGCTCTGGGGGTAATGCGGATCCTCTCAGATCTCATTGCAATTCTGTCAGGCCTTTCCCAAGCCAATCAGAATATATTACTTGAACAATACAAAGGAGTAAGTAGAATTCCTAATTTAAAATCAAAATTTAATATTTATAAGTGCAATTTATTTATATGATATTTTTCTTCTTTGTAATGTCTCTATCCAGAAAGGAAGTGCTTATAAGCATATTATTTATATTTATGTCTTATCAATCTTCATGTAAATAAGACAGAACAAACTTCTTGCATGTTGATGAAGATAAATATTTTTACATTAATATTTTATGAAATTTGGCATGAGCACATCAGTATTGTTACTATATTTATTTTTATTCTTTTGAATTTCACATTTTTGGTTAATCCCTCTAAACCTATATGGGATTTCATACTCTTTTGAACTAGTCCTTCTAAACAATAATATATAAGATGAATACAAGTACTTTTTACCAAAATGTATAGCAATGATTGATTGTGTATATAAGCCACCAACGCTCCTTCATATGTGAAGAGATTTTAGAAAGTTTGTGCAAAAAATGATTAGAAAGATAAAAGAATTTCCCCCTGAATGTTTGGAAGGCTTTTTCTTTCATATAGGTATCAATGCTGATCACTAAATAAATGAATTTTAAAATAAATATTATTTTATTTAGTGACCAGAATTTCCATATATCTGTTATAAATCTATGATCACCAAATAAATTATGTATACATGTATGTGTGTGTATCTATATGTACATTTGTTTAACAATTGTACAACACAGTTCACTACCATTAAACTTATTCCTTACAAGACAGATTGGGGCTGCATCTGTAGGTTCCCAGGAAAGGTACAGAAAGCCTCATCTTTCCCCTGCAGCAGGGGTAGTAGGTTTGAGCCACCGACATTATAGTTAAAACCCAACTTGTAACCCACTATGTTACTGAGCTCCTTATATATTTATCAACACTGATCATCAAATTTTATATATGTGTGTATTGTTACTATTTAGTTCCTAAAGAAAACAAAGAATCGCAGAACTGAATCAATAGATAATAGCATGGCAAACAGAAAAAATATTGAACCTGTCACAGATTTCATCTTGTGTTGTATCACAATCAATGTTCATGAAAGCATCAGGCAAGTGACCAGACGATACATTGCATTGGGTCAATCTGCTGCACAAGACCTCTTAAAAGTGTCGAAAGGAAGGATGTTACTTTTAGGACTAAAATACATGTGATCCAAGCCATGGTATTTTCAAATGCCTCATCAGCAATGTGAAAGATGGACATTGAAGAAAGACGATCCATGAAATGAGACTTCATCTCACCTACTTTGGACTTATTGTCAGGAGAGACCAGTCCCTGGAGAAGGACATCATGTTTGGTGAAGTGAAGGGGCACTGCCAAAGAAGAAGGCCCTTGGTGAGACAGATTAACACAGTGGCAGCAGCAATAGGATCAAACAGAAGAACAATCGTGAGGTGGCATAAGACTGGGTATTGTTTCTCTGTGTGTTGGAACCAACATTATGGAACCTAACAACAAATATATATGTCTACACACATACATATACTGAGTATATATAAAGAATAAAAGTATACATACATTTTATATATAAGTATATAATCTATACTTATATATAAATATAATTTATATAACATCAGTGGGGTGATGTATTTAAATATTTATTTTAAATAGAAAACATAAATAAAATGACAACAAGTCATTTAAAATTAGTAAACCAGCACAGCAAGTGGAAAATAGGTTCAACAAAAACAGTAAGGTATCAACAATGATACCTTAAGAGTACTATTCCCTGAGCTCAATCAGCAACCAAGCTAAAATGTAGTTAAAATCCTTCAAAACTGGATACCTCATCATCATCGTATCCCAATGCAGAGCTTCAGCTGGTGTGAGGTCATCATAGACGCTGTCCTCATTGAGATTGCCATCATCACCATCACTGCTGTCATTTTCATACAAAGCGCAGTTTTCACTGCCATCCATAGCATTACTAATACTACATTTCTGGAAGGCACGTCACACCATGTCTTCTGGAATGTCTTCCCATGCATCTCAAACCCACTTTGCTATTAACTCTATGTCAGGCTTCATGAGATGTCCTCCTTTTGTTAGTTGGGCTTGATCAGATGACATCTATTCACGCCACTAACCCGTGTATAAGCCAAAACCCAGTTTTTCAGCACATTTTTTGTGCTAAAAAATGTGGCTTATACACAAGTATATATGGTAAGTACATATAATATACACTCATATAATAAAAGTATATATAATTTTATATACTCTTATACCATATATAATTGTGTAATTCTACATATATTATACTATGAGGTACATAGTATGTATATTTATATATAGTACAAAGTATATGCACTATTATGCTATATATATAAAATCTATATAGAACAAACAGATCATTTATATACTTTTATGCTATATATACATATTAAAGTATATATGTATATACATAAAAATTGAGGTTACTACCATTGAGGCAATTTTGACTCATAGTAATCTTATAGGACAGACTAGAATTGCTCCATAGGGTTTCTGTGGCAATAAAATCGTATGGGAGAAGACCATCTCATTTTTCCTCTCATGGAGTGGCTGATGAGCTCAAATGACCCACCTCTAATCAATGTAATATAAAACCTATAGCACCACCAAGAATATAAATCACATCACCATGAAAGAGGGGGAGTGCATGATGGGGACCCAATGCCCACCTGTAGACAGCTGGACACCCCTTCCAGAGGGGTAGTGAGGAGGAGATGGGCCACTCAGCGTTCAGTGTAGCAACAATGAAACTCAAAACCTTCCTCTAGTTCCTGAACGCTTCCTCCCCTCCCAATCATCATGACCCCAATCCTACCTTGCCGTGCGGACCTGGTTATACCAGAGGATGTACAGCGGTGCAGTGGGGATCTGGAGGCACAGGGAATCTAGGACAGACAAACCCCTCAACACCAGCGGTGGGAGTGGCGACACCAGGAGGGAAGGGCATGTAGAAAGGGAGAACAGATCTCAGAGATCTATGTGTAACCTCCTCTCTGGGAGATTGGCAAGGGGGAGGCGGGTGAGGGGAGACGCCGGGGAGTGTAAGATAAGATATAATAATTATTTATAAACTATCAAGGGACCAGGGGTGGGATCGGGGAGGGAGGGGGATGGGGGGGTGGAAGGGAAACCGAGCTGATTCCAGGAACCCAAGTGGAAGGTGAATTTTGAGAGTGATGAGTGCAACGAATGTATAAGGGTGCTTTGCTCAATTGATGTATGTACAGATTGTGATAATAGCCTTATGAGCCCCAATAAAAAGATTAAAAAAGAAAACATGCTTTAACTAAACAAGTAAAGCTGTAGATAGACACATATACACACATATACCAATAAACTAAGTAAACCCACTTCATTTCCAAATGATATGAATCCTATTATTTCAGGTTTCTGAGGCTGTACATCTTTATTGAAGCAGACAGTTTCATCCATCTCCCACTGGGTACTAGTGGAGTTTTAAAAGATTACAGAAAATTCTATAATGCTTCAGTTCAGTTTTCCATGAACTATTTGAAGCTACCTTGTGTGTGTATGTCCTTATTTTATTTAGCTATCCATGTATAAGAAAAAAGTAGCCATTTAAAAATAATTTAGTAATTAACCAGGTCCTTGGAAGATACACCCACTTTGCCTTTGATTATTAACCTAAATGCTGACATTTTATCTCTCCCACCCTCAAGGACCTGTGGAAAAAAGGTCTGGTTCCTGCCTCCTTAAAGATCACATCCAAGAAAATCCTATGAAACAGTTCTGCTCTGTAACACAAGCGGTTGCTATGAGTCTGAATCAACTTGATGGCAACAGGTTTGGAGTTTAGCTTTATTGATGTACAAATACTGGATAAGGAGTTACTGAGAAAAGAAGCCTAATGATGTAATTACAATTACAAACAACTTTCAACAAATCAATTATAGGAATATGTTCTGTGTTCTAACTAACCAACTTGTAAATCATGTTTCCTTAACGTAAGTATTTGAATTAATTGAGCACCTCTTGTGAAATAATATAAAGCAAAACAGTTATAATATATTGTTTTCTGGCACTGTTGAAGATGAAATATAAATTTAAGTAGTATTAGAAGTGAATGCTGTTTTCATGAAAAAGTATTTAAACCTATTTTGTAATAGAATCAAATGTACTAGAATATGTTAAATTATTTTATACATTTGAATGCTAGCACATAAACTTTATCTAATTAAAGACGTAAAGGAAATAATTTATGCGATAAAATTAGCAAGGGAAAACAGTTCATTATAATCTATCTCTAAACTATATTGTCTGAACATGTAAACAAATCCACTCCATAACTATCTGAATCAATGACTCATTAAGAACCTATTAATAAATAAATCCTTATACCAAACTTGGTTCTGAAAATATAAAGCTACTTCAAAAAATATTCTGACTTACTCTCCTCCATAAGCACTTTTACTTATATATTGTCAGGGAACTATTTTATTTATTATTTTAAAAACTCCTCCTGGTATACCCATTGTTTTAAAGATTACAGTTTTCTATGATTTAATTTAAGTATGCTTTTAAAATACTCTCCTTTTTAAAAATCTGTGCACACTAATTTTAAGAGGTTTGTTAAGAATGATTTTATTCACAATTGAGATGAAACAATGCAATTTGTGTCTAAACCATTTTCAGATATAAACATTATCTTTTGATAGGTACAAAGAGAAAAATAATGCATATTAGTATACATAAATTAAGGCATTTCATTTAAAAAGTATATAACATTTAAAGAACTCAAAATTTATAAATGTTTTGAGTTTTCTAAATTATAGTATAATATTCAATACTTTTTCATGTAAATTATAAAAAACAAGGTCGTTTATTTAGTCATTGAGATAATATTATTTCATGAAGTATGGAATTATTGAAGAAATAAGACTTGATTGATGTTTTCTTTGTACCCACTCAATATAGTTCAAGAAAGTAAAATATGTACATATACAAATATAGATAATGAAGACATTTTTATTAAAGAAATTTTTATAAGGTTGAGTCAAACCTAGAGGACAATAATCCATAACTTAGATGTATCTCTGGTTAGATGAAATTTAAACTGAATCTTAAAGTGTAGTTAATAACTGAATAATGAACAATTAAGCAAAACAAATTGTAGGCACAAAGGATAGAAGATATTAACGCACAGAACTGTGATACAGTATGTTTGTTTAGATCTACCTGTCAGTTTGTCATATTGTGATGGCTGGGAGGCTGCTGTAGTGCTCTAAGTTATGCCACTGGTATTTTAATACCAGCAGAGTCATCCAAGGTGGCAGGCTTCATCAGAGCTCCTAGATTAAGAAAGAAGGGATAAGATATCTACTTCTGAGGGGAAAGGCACTGAAAATCTTATGAATGGCAGAGAAAATTTTGTGTGATCTAGTGCCAGAAAATGAGTCCTGCAGGTTGAAAGGCACTCAGAGTGTGACACGGGGAGAGCTGTTTCCTTAAAGTTGAGTCCATCTGTCCTGATGATATGAGTGGAACAACACTTAATGAGGTGAAAGATGGCAAATATCAAGGAACAAAAATGTGCCATATGTAAAGTATGAATCAAGGAGAATTGGAGGTCAGCAAAAGTGAAATGGCATACCTAATGATCAATATGCTAGACATGAGTGAACTAAAGTGGCCTGCCATGGACATTTGGAAGCAGACCTTCACAGAGTTCACTCAGCTGGGAATGACAAGTGAAAAAAGGCACGGGATGACATAGATTGTTAAAGAGAGTATTTGTGGAAGTACAATGTTGTCTATCATAGAATGGTACCTATATGCCGACAGGGAAATCCATTAGAAATTTACACACCGATGACTAAAGCTAGTGATGAAGAGATTGACGAGTTCTACCAATTCTTACATCTGAAAATAATTAAACATGCTCTCAGGTGCGCCGGTAATCGTTGGCAAATGGAATATGAAAGTTAGGAACAAAGAGAAAGGAAGAATAATTGGAAACTATAGCCTTGGTGATATCAACAACACTGGAGAGCCCATGATAGAAGTTTTCAAGGCCAGTGAGTTCTTGAACACAAATACCTTTTTAAACAGCGTCAATGCCAGCTTTATACATGAACCCCACCAGACATAATGCACAGACATTAAGTTGACTGTATCTTCAGGAAGAGACAATGGATAAACTCAATATTAGTAAACAAAATGAGCCTGGGGCTGACTGTGGATATGACAATCAATTGCTCTTATGTAAGTTCAAGCTGAAGTTGAAGGAAATGAAAATAAGTCCACCAGTGTCAAAATATGACCTTGAGTATATCTCAGCTGAACGTAGGACATCTCAAGAACAGATTCTTGTATTTAATGCTAATTAGAGAAGACCTGATAATCTGTGTGATATCACCAGGAACATCATACATGAAGAAAGCATAAGGCCCTTAAAAAGATCGGAGAAAAAGAAAAGATCACATGATGTTAGAGGAGACTTTCACTTGTTGAGGTGCGTGGAGGAAATGTTGAAGTCTGAATGGAAAATTTCACAAGTCAGCTCAAGAAGGCAGTTTTATAATGAAACATGCAAATACCCATGTTAAATATTAAAAAGACAAAAGAGAACAAGCTCAGCATATCTCAAGCTGAAAGGCCTGAAGAAAAAATTCACGTACAGGTTTGCAATTTTAAAAATCGTCTAGGAAAAATATTGACTCATTCGGAAGCATTATAAAGAGACAGAAGGAGTACACAAAATTTCTGTGTCTAAGAAGTGAACGAGCAGAATACAGAAAGTAGAGAACAATATTATTAATATCACATGGAAGTAAAATTTTGCTGAAGATGCGTAAGCAACGGTTGAAGCAGCGCACACACAAGAAGCTGCCCGAAAGTCTAGTTCTATCCAGCAGAGGACATGGCATCCGGAGCATCGCTTTCAACATCAGATGGATCTTGGAAGAGATACTGAAAAGCTATTTACTTTGGTTGTATTAACTATACAAAGACATCGAACTGTGTGGATCATTAAAAACTTTGGATAGCATTGAGAAATATGGGAATTCTAGAACATTTTGATGTATCATGGGAAACTTTTTTTCTCTTTTTTGTTGAACATTTTATTAGGGGCTCATACAACTCTTATCATAATCCATACATATACATACATCAATTGTATAAAGCACATCTGTACATTCTTTGCCCTCATCATTTTCAAAGCATTTTCTCTCCACTTAAGCCATTTACATCAGGTCCTCTTTTATATGCATAAGAGGCATTATTTGTTATACAATAAGTTCATAGTGTATGGTTTAAAATGAATAAAGTTGAAAATCAGAGTTGCATCATTTCACCATATTTATTCAATCTGTATGATGAGCAAATAATCAGAGGAGGTGGATGTGTTAGGCTGGATTGACAAGAGAAACAAATCCAGTGAAACTCATACATGTGTGTAAGAGAGAGCTATATATTAAAAATTAATTATATTCCAAGTAAACATCCTAGCCCAGTCCAGATCAAGTCCGTACAGCCAATGCTAGTCCATAAGTGTGATACTAGTCCATTAGTCCTTCTTCAGACTCACCCTGCCACATGCAACCATGCAGAATGAAGGAACATCTCCAGATGGTGGATGCAAAGTCTTGTGGATGCAAAGTCTTGTGGATCCAATGGCAGTAGAAGCATCACAGGGTTTGGGCAGGACTCCAGCATGGTTTCAGCAGTTCTGCAAGGGACTCAACAGCAGGAAAGTGAGGGCAGAGAAAGACGCAGAAGTTCCCAGGACCCTCCATATGAGAAGGCCACACTCACAAGGAGGTACCATTAGACTGTGAACTGATTGCAAGGCTAGACTCCACCCCTACACTTTTATTTCTGCAAATTGACATGAAATTATGTAACTACCACAGTGGAATAGTTAAAGAAAGGGCATCAGTATTGAAAGAAGGCTTATTATAAACCGTTGGTATACAAATAACACAATCTTACTTGCTGACAGCATGAAAGGATTTCTAATAAAGATCAAGGGCTGCAGCCTTCAGTAATAGATTACAACTTGATGTAAAGAAGACCAAAATTCTCACAATTAGACTGACAGATAGCTTCATGATAAATGGAGAAAAAGTTGAATCTGTCCATTTATAATGCTTGTTTACCTTCAAGCCATGAAGACCTCAGACGCTATATCTTTTCATAGGCAGGCACCATCAGCTTTCTTCACCAGATACAGCATCTGGGGTCTTAAAGGCTTGAAGGTGAACAAGCGGCCATCTAGCTCAGAAGCAACAAAGCCCACATGGAAGAAGCACACCAGCCTCTGTGATCATGAAGTGTTGAATGGATCAGGTATAAGGGATTAATGAACAAAAAAATCATATCACTGTGAATTAGAAGGAGTGCAGAGTGGGGACCCACAGCCCATCTCTAGGCAACTAGACATCCCCTTATAGAAGGGTCATGGGGAGAAGATGAGCCAGTCAGGGGACAGTGTGGCAACAACAAACAACTTTCTTCTAGATCTTTAATGCTTTCTTCCCCCAACTATCATGATCCCAATTCTACCTTACAAATCTGGCTAGACCAGAGGATATATTCTGGTACAGATAGGAACTGGAAACACAGGGAATTCAGGATAGATGATCCTTTCAGGACCAGTAGTAAGAGTGGTGATACTGGAGGATGGAGGGAGGGTGGAGTGGAAAGGGGGAACTGATACTAGGATCTACATATAACCTCCTTCCTGGGGGACAGACAACAGAAAAGTGAGTGAAGGGAGATGTCCGACAGTGTAAGATATGACAAAATAATAATTTACAAATTATCAAGGGTTCATGAGGGAGGGGACGGGAGGGGGAAAATGAGGAGTTGACACCAAAGGGTCAAATAGAAAGCAAATGTTTTGAGAATGATGATAGTAACAAATATATAATGGTGCTTGACACAATGGATGTCAGCCCTGGCAGAGTCTCCAGGTGGCTCCTCCAATTCCTAGGGCATGGTTTTATCAGTGTAGGGCCATGTGGCTTCTCCTCAGTAGAGCGTCTCTTGGGGAGTGGGCAGAAAGAGACTGTCTTCTGCCTTCAAGGAGGAAATTCAGGATTTCCCAGAATTCTCAGGAGAAGGCCATGCCCACACAGACGTCTCATTGACTATGGTCTGATTGACAGACTAGACTCCACCCCTACATTTTTAATCCTCTCAAGTCCCAAATTGACAGCAGATTATGTAACTACCACACATACCAACTTTTGAAATTAGAAGATGTCAATTCTCCTATTTTATTCTCTCTCAAGAACAGATCTTTCACATTTCTATATAAATTGTATGGTGAGTTATATTTTAATTTTACTAATTTTTGATATTTTCCCAAAACCATTTTATTGGGAGTGAATACAGATATCATATAATTCCACAATTCAATTACATCAAGCAGTATTTTACAATTGCTATAGCAACCAGTTTCAAAGCATACTTTTCCTTCCTGGACTCTTAGACATCAGCTCCCTTTTCCACCAACCCCCTCACCACAGCCACTGTAGCCTCTAGAAACTCTATTCTACTGCTGTCCCTATGGGTCCATCATATACTGAAAAACTGAAAACCATGTAACACAAATTTGAGAGGGTGACCCCTAATGATGTAACACATCTGAGATAAACCCCAATATGAACAAACAAAAAAATACAGAAAGTGCTCAACACCAGATCAGGCCTAATGTGCAGCAGAGGCGGGGTAAACTGACAAGGTTTTAACCATCCACGTCAGGTTTATGATTTGGGGCTTCTGTGCTCATCTCGCCAATGCACTCAATGTAGCACCCACTTTCCTCCCATCCCTCTATTATGTAAAGTGGAAAATCCCCAGCGGCTCATTTCCTCTGGAGTTCCCACACACATACCTTGTGCTCCCACTACCATGCACAGCCTTCTGCAAACCAGATGCTCACAATTTAGGCTCTGATTCTTCTGACTCCTTTAACTTCGGATTATATGATTTACATTCCTTTGGTGAACGACGATGGTGTGCTTCTTCCTTGTGGATTTAGTTGACATCTCACTTAGATGACTGCTTATTTGGAAACAAGTTTTAAGACCCCGGAAACTATATATTTTATCTGATAGTTGACACCATCTTATTTTTTCACATTTTGCTGTCCCACCCATATTTCTGTGTTCCCTTCTTGAGGGTGAAAATCTAGCAGAGTAATGATATAAATATTAATTGTTCTTAAGTTGGACCTAGGATTTAGTGCAACACCCAACGCATTCCCAGATCTATGTTGTTTATGGTTTTTAGCTGCTTTTGGCTCCCTTTCAAAACCTCCTTGTGAATTTCTGGTAGAGTGTCTTATTGATCATCTCCCTGGGGCATAAGCTCTTCCTTTAAGAATGTCTTTAAATATACCGGTACTGATGTTTTAAAGCCTCTTGACAGAGGGATATTGGGTCAATGTAGGATAACTCCATATTGCAGTACTTGGATTGTTCATTTGTGCAATCTTTTTGTGGCTGGATGCTATACATACAAACAACGGAGGTTATTTGTCAAGGATAATTTAAAATAATATTCACTGAGGATGTCAGTCACAGGTTTGCTGAACAATATATATCTTCATACAGCATACAAGGCATTGATGAAGCAAAACAAGGTTTGTCCACCTACCAACAGTTCAACAAGCTTTGTAAAGCTGTTAAGTTGAAAGTTTATTAATAGGAATGACAATAATTATGTGTGGAGAGTATTTCCATACTAGCATATCCAAAGTTTTCAGTAGAAAGATACAACTTATCTCTCTTTTTTAATCTTTTCTTCTTTTTTTGAACAATATTTTGTAGTTGCTAGTGTATAAGTCTTGCATTTTTAAAATTATATATTTCCTATCTATCATTTTATTGCATTCCATTGCAAGTGAAATTATTTCATTAATTTCATTTACAGATTGTCTATTATTAGTATATAGTATATCATTGATCACTGCACACTTTTCTCTACTGTGAAACTTCATATGTGTTTGTGAATAGAAAGAGTTTTATATCAAGAAATGGTTTACACAATTGTGAAAGTGGGTAAAAGAAGTCTAGTTCAAGTCCATGGTCAGATATAAGCTAAAGACTTCTCCTGATTCTTGTAGCTGGAGGGGCTGATGACCAAGAATCAGGCAGATGAAGCAGGAATACTACAAGCTAGTGGATGCCAAGCTGAATGAGTCTGAGTTGGCCTGATTGAATCAGAGAGTATCCTGGAATTGGCAAAATGTACAACAGGAGTTCAATGAACCAGATGTAGGAGTCAAATTCAGTAGGGGAACTGACTTAGCTTCAGTATACTGTAAGTGATACTGAGTTGTCAGTGATACATCCTGAACAAAACCTCCCTTAATCATATCAAGGCTGCAAACAGATTAACTACCTAGCTCTTTCACAGAACATCCCATCATGAAGTTGATCATACTTTGTTAGATCATACCATGGGAAAGTCCGGGCCCACCCAAGTAGACAAAAACCTAACTACCACCGTCCAAACTTTGTCAAGTTGGCACTTGTACACATCTACATAAGCAACACACAGTTTCTAAAAATGTTGGTAATAAAGTCATACTTGTGCCTGACATTACACAACTCAAATGCGTACATGATATAACTAAAACGCACTAGTCCTATTTCCATCTTAGACTTTACAGGTAAACAAAACAAAATATTTATCATTAACAATGGAAGGGTCTGCTGTCTTACAATCCTATCAACATTTCCCCCTACCTTATCTTCGCTAGGTCCATAGGGAAAGAGAAGTATTCCCTCATGTTCTGTTTATTTGAGATTAAAGAAACCCATGAACATTTGTAGGCCAGCCACTTTATTACTTTATTTCTTCCCACTTTGGGTATCCAATTTATAAATTGCTCATTCGTATCAAAGAAAATCCTTTGATGTGAAGAATCTCCATTCCTGTTTGTGAAGGATCTTCATTCCAGTTGGAGTTTTATATGTCGATCCAAAAGCAAAACTAAATTGCAAGCAGGCCATCCATGAAATTTGCAAACAGTGTACTCCGACTCATAAGATCAAACATCTTTCTTTTTCTCTAATTGGGTTCTGGTCAACTCAGTCCTAGCTAGATCAATGCACACCAGAATAGCAAACAAGATTTCCTTTGCATCTCCCACTACTTCATACCACATCTTCATACAGTCTTATCAACCCAACCCACCTGGGGCTACCATTGTGATGCATTTCTGAGACAGTAACTGGGAGTAGAGAGCCAGGTCTTTCTCCAGAGGAGCAGCTGGAGGTTTCAAACTGCTGATCTTATAGTTAGCTGTCCACTATGGTACCACTATGCTACCCGGGTTCTAGCCCCTTAGGGCGAGGTCATGTTAAAGGCTCAGGTTCTCCACAACTCTTTAAACTTCAGACCAGCCAGCTTTCTGTTCTTTCTGCTCCAGTCCTCATGAAACAGGTCAATGGGTATCAGTGGCCAGACTCAACCTGTCTTCATTGCTACATTTACCCCACTTCCACTCAACAAGTGAATCCAGGCAATCACTTAAGGAGCATTGCAGTTTGCCTTCAGACTCTAACTTTCAGTCTTGATGGATGGGAGGTTCTCTGGTGGGCATAGACCTTTTGAACATTGATTGTTCACAGGCAAACTTCTTACCCAAAATTCAAAAGGTCACCAATCGCTTTTGTTCTTCAGTCTCAGCAGTCCCATGTGGCTCAGCATGTCTTTTCAAATGCAAATATCCTCATTACTCAAGGGCTCAAGCATAGAGTAAGGCTAGGATGCATGGAGGCCATCCCTGTTTTAAAGCAAACAGCTAGAGTTCCTGCCTGGCAAAAATGCTCTACAAGAAAGGCAAAGGGGTGACACTAATAAAGAAGGAACCTAGGCCATAGTAAGAGCACAAATAAAGATAACTGCACAGGGAAACATGAAAATCAATATTAATGTACTATTTTTCATATTTTATATACTATTTCTTTTGTGATGTGTAATGTTAACAGAATAAACCTGGAGATAGGAATGATATAGAAGCAACATTTCATATGTTGTTGCAATTATGTTGGTATTAACTCAGACAAAATTGTTATAAATTATGATATTACTTATAAGCCCAGGGCAACCACTAAGATTATAAATTGAAAATATATTATGAAAGAAATGACATTGGAATAAAAATGGTAAACTAGTTATTAAAAACCTATTTAAAACAGAAGAAAGTATTAAAGGAGGAATTAAGGAACAAAAGTAACATATAAGGTCTACAGAAAACAAATATCAAAATGGCAGAAGTCCTTCATCATAAGTGACTTTATTAAATGTTAATTGTATGTCTAAATGAAAAGAAGAGGTGAGAAAAATTGATCCTACAAAATACATTGATCTAAATATGAGATTCACTTTAGAGTCAAGAAAAGGTAGAAAGCAAAGTAATGGGAAGAAAAATATTCCATGAAACCAGGAACCAGGAAAGCACTGATATGACTCTATTAATATCAGACAAACTAAATGCTACAAGTTATGCTTACCATAGGCAAAGAAGGGCATTACTTAATGATGAAATGAACAGTACATCAAGGTACATTAAAACCTACAAATGCTTGCATTTGTATAAGGCTGAAACCTGTCAGAAAAGAAAATCCCAATTCTTATTAAAATGAGTGATAGAAAAGTGCTACCACTTTATCCTCTCAAAAGTGGAAATTATGTGAGCTTCAGAAAACAAGACAGTGCTTATGAGTTCTAATTGTAGTCAGTTTCACTGTATATATAACAATGATATATGTGTATACACACATATTAACCTCGCCATGGAGTCACAAATACATAAACATAAAATATACATACAGAAGGAATTGTTGGAATTGAACAGAGTAATAGACTACTAAAATAGTTTAATATCTCACTTTCATTAATGGAAGGTTCATAAGAAAACAAGCTTTATGTATGAGGATGGAGAAATAGATCTATGTGCCTATATTTATAAGTTTAGTATTAAGGTAGCAGAAGGACAATGGGCCTCCACTCAAGCACTCCCTCAATGCAAGAATATTTTATTAAATTGGCATTCTATGATGCTCACCTTCCTGACACAACCACTGAAGGCAATGTGGGTGAATAAGCAAATATGGTGAAGAAAGCTGATGGTGACTAGCTATCAAAAGATATTGCATCTGGGGCCATAAAAGCTTGAAGGTAAACAAGCAGCCATCTAGCTCAGAAGCAACAAAGCCCACATGGAAGAAGCACACCAGCCTGTGTGACCACTAGGTGCTAAAAGGATCAGTTATCAGGCATCAAAGAACAAAAAATCATATCATTGTGTGCTCACCTCCCTGATATGATCGCTGAAGACAAATGGGTGCATAAGCAAATGTGGTGAAGAAAGCTAATGGTGCCCAACTATTAAAAGATATAGCATCTATGGTCTTAAAGGCTTGAAGGTAAACAGGCGGCCATCTAGTTCAGAAGCAACAATGCCCACATGGAAGAAGCACACCATCTTGTGCGATCATGAGGCGTCGAAGGGATGAGATATCAGGCGTCATCAGAACAAAAAGTCTTATCATAGTAAATGAGGAGGGGAGCGTGTAGTGGAGACCCAAAGCCCATTTGTAGGCCACTGCAGATCCCCTTGCAGAGGGGTCTCAGGGAGTAGACAAGCCCGTCAGGGTGCCATGTAGGAATGATGAAAAAATACAACCTTTCTCTAGTTCCTAAATGCTTCCTCACCCACATTCGTCCCACCCCCCGCCCCAACTATCATGATCCAAATTCTGCCTTGCAAGTCTGGATAGACCAGTGGATGTACACTGGCACAGACAGGAACTGGAAACACAGGGAATCCAGGGTGGATGATCCCTTCAGGACCAGTGGTGTAAGTGACAATACTGGGAGGGTAGAGGGAGGGTGGATTAGAAAGGGGGCACCGATTACAAGGATCTACATGTGACCTCCTCCCTGGGGGATGGACAAAAGAAAGGTGGGTGAAGAGAGACATCAGACAGGGAAACATATGACAAAATAATAATTTATAAATTATCAAGGGTTATGAGGGAGAGGGGAGCGGGGTGCGAGGGGAAAAAATAAGGAGCTGATGCCAGGGGCTTAAGTGGAGAGCAAATGTTTTGAGAATGATGAGGGCAATGAATGTACAGATGTGCTTTACACAATTGATGTATGTATGGATTGTGGTAAAAGTTGTATGAGCCCCTAACAAAATGATTAAAAAACAAACAAACAAATGTGTAAGTGGATCCCCCTTCTAATTCACTTTGGGACTGATCTGGTTTTCAACATTTTCTGTTTTGTTTCTGTTTCCATATTGGGCTTTATCTCAGATGTATTTTGCCATTATGGCAACCCTCTTGAATTTTTGTTGTATATTTTTCTGTTTTTGAGTATAGAAACCCAGGATTGATGAACCTACCTTCTGAGATAGCAAACAGAATAAGCATTCCTGGGAGGGTACAGTTTGGGGAGACGGGGGCAGTAAAGAGGAATTGATGACAAGGAGTTGTCAAGAAGGTGGAGAATGTTTTGAAACATTGTGGTAGCAATTGATACAATACTGCTTGATGTGATTGAACTATGGAACGATAAGATATCTGTATTTGCTCCCAATATTTTTTTAAGTTTAGAAATCATAACAGAAAAATATGTGGAAATTTATATATATGTGTTGACCTGGGTTCTCTAGAGAAGCAAAATCAGTAACTTCTCTGTACGCCTTCCCAGCGCTGCAGAAACCCTGCCGTGCCATCTGGGAGGGCAACTCGGTTGCTCGGGCCCTCCTGATCAAACTTTTAGCACTCTGTACACTGAATGTGTTTTCTAAGATACACACAGTTATTTGTGAAAACTTTTCTATTTCAAGAAGTTCAAGTACAACCTCTAACGAATCATTTATGTCCTACAAAATGATGTTGCCCTACGAGGCTTCAAATATTTGAGCAGGATCATCAAGGGCACATACTACGGGGAAAGTTAACTCTGTCTTTTGAAGATGTTCTCTTTAGTCCCTTGATATTCCCCATTAGCTAAGGGGATATTGAATTACTTGCTGATGAGATCAAGGACTCCAGCCTCAGAATGGATTACAAGTCAATGTAAAGTAGACCAAAATCCTCACAAATGAACCAAGAGGTAACATGGTCAATGGAGAAGAGGTTGAATTTGTCAAGGATTTCATGTTGTTTCGATCCACAATCAATGCTCACACAAGGTGCAGTCAAGGGAACAAAAGAAGTGGTGCATTAGGAAAGTCTGCTGTGTAAGACTTCTTTCAAATGTTGAAAAGCAAGGATGCTACTTTGAGGACCTAGATCTGCTTGACCAAAACATGGTATTTTCATTGCCTCCTGTGCATGTGCAAGTTGGACATTGAATAAGGAAGACCTATGAAGAATAGATGTATTTGAATTGTGGTGCTGGAAAAGAATATTGAAGGTACTTTGGACTGCTAAAAGGACAAACCCATCTGTCTTGAAACAAGTAAAGCCATAATGTTCCTTAGAGGCAAGGATGACAAGACTTCTTCTTACATACTGTGGATGTGTTTGGAGTTCTTCTTTTTTTTCACTTCTGCTTTTTAAAGATAATTTCTACTGACCCTATATTAAAATTCAATGATGATTCTCTCCTATTTACTGTTTTTCCCAAAGAATCTGTCAAGCATTCTTTATATCTTTCATCTTGTTTCATTTTTTGAATCTTCATCTAATTTTTATCATCTCTATGCTCACGTTGATCTTGCATGTTGTTCACCTTTATAAAATCATGTATTTCATATTAATTTTTCTTATCAGATAATCACAACATCAGTGTCATATATTAGTATGATTCGGCTCGTCGTTTTCTCTTTTGAGAGTGTCTTTCACAAGGTTACTATGAATTAGAATCAACTTGACAAGGAATGAGTTCATTTGCTTGCCTTTTTTATATTGCATAATGTTAGAGTTATTCTATAAATATGTTTGAAGAAATGCAAACTGCATAATTGTAAATAGGCATTCATTTTCTCCTGCAAGACTTGCAGTAAGAGGGCTTGTGTTAGTCCATTTAAGAGTTGAGCTTGGTTTGAAGCTTGCTGTCACTTGAAGTAGTCTCAGTATTTTATAATGTATGTGGATACCTTTTGTTTATTATGAAAAACTGAGGGGTTTTTCATTTTTCTCAGTGTCTTCCCTGAACTCAAATTTAAGTCCATTTGTATAAAACATCAGCAAGATTAAAGACTTAATCTCTTCAACGATTATGCTTATCACAGGTATTGTGTTTACCACAGATTGTTGACCTGGTTGTGTGTTTGGATGGTGTTAGTTGATATTGAGATTAAGTCATTGTTTTCATGGATCACAGTAGAAATGTTATCCCTGGTTCTCTGAGCAGTGTCATTCACAAATGCCTCTACCCTTCCTCTAATTTTCCTTCTGGGCCTTGCATGCGTTCTAGTGATACTAATAACAATAGAGCATTTTATAATCTTCACTTCTATCTGCAATACATTTTTGCTTTTAGCATATTGTCATTTCCCTCACTGATTTAGGCATGTGCGCGTGGGGTGGCGATAGCGGGGGTGATTTAGAATAAACTAATTTTCAGAAAGTTTAGTGATCTTCCTATACTGGCTGTTACTCTCCTATCCAAGATTTGTGCCCGAAATAAGGCTACATTAGTAATCTCTCTAGTCCTCCTTATAAGTGCCTGCTAAGATTTGTTGACATACAAACTGAACTATAAATTTGTTTTTAAAGAGTTCCTTGTGTTCTTTTGATTTTCAAATGACTACTTTGTTTGGTGTCTATTGTATTAAACAGGAGGAAGGTGTCTTTATTAGTTCATTTTGTGGGCATTATTTTGTTGTTTTTTTAAAGCTATTTGAGGGTTTGATGATTTTAATGTCAACAGTCATAATTTAAATAAAATATATTTACCTGTAGCTAACAAAATGCATAGTATTCATTTGACCTATAACAATGATTGCATGCATATGAGCCCATTGACTTAGAAATTTTGTTCATGATTTAATCAAATAGTTCCCATAATGAAGGAGTCCTAGTGGAGTTGCCAAGTTACACTGGCCTCAGTTGCTTATAGTCTGAAGGTGCTCAATTGAGCATTGTGAGATTTGCTGGACAGCAGGATATTTTTGTTGTTTTAATTTATGTGTCAGAAGACCATTTAGAAGATTTTTCAAAAAGTGAAACTAGATTCAGAAGTAACATATTTTGAAATTACAGTGGTGGTAGTGACATGCTAAGAAAGTCTAGACATGAGATTTGCTAGCATGGAAAAATGTGATGTACTAACTGGTTAATAATTGGATTTCAAGAAAAGTCTTATAGCTAAAATTATCTCTAAACTTTCAAACTGAATGACAGAATTCACTATGAGCATTATTTGAAGGAAATACAATCCCTCCCTAATTTATTGCTGGTTTGACTTTTCTAGCAGTAAAAAAGTTTAACTTGGTTAAATATCCATCATAATATTAAACTAAAAGAAGAAAAAAAATCACTGCCATCAAGTCTATTCCAGCTAATAGCAACCCGACAGAAAAGAATTTCCTGTTCAAGTTTATGAGGTAATGACTTTTCTGGAAGCAGAATACCTCATCTTTATTCCACTGACCACTGGGGGCTTCAAACGACCAGCTCCATAGTTAGAGCCCCAACATGTAACTCAAGAGGCCTTTTAACCCCTGGGAAAATGAATTATAAAATCTGGTAACATTTAGGTAACATGTTTAATTCATAAAGATGATCAAATATTTGTTCTAAAGATTTTATATGTATTATTCATTGGTTGCTGTGGAATTAGAATATATTCTGAAAACAACACCATAGGATTATAATTAAAAACTATTTACAGGAATGTTACCAAAATAAAAGTTACAAAACAATCAATAAAATTAAAATAGAAAAAAGGGCAAAATACATATCTGCGTCCAGGAGTTACTGTTATTTTCACAGCAATGGAAATGTTTCTGAGCTGCATTTGTTGAGTTTGGGTCTCTACTAAAAGAGGTCTCAAGTATCTTCAAAGTCTAGCAGAAACTATCAGTTAAATCTATCTTGAATTAACAGTTTATATTTCAAGTGCAGTCTGTGCTATGCAGTGCATTGCCATGACACCAGGGGGTTAATAATCCAAGGAAATAAAGTAAGTGCTACCACCTCTGTGTATACAGAGATGTTAAAATGCCATGGCTACCCACCATCTTCCATCTTGCCTCCAACCTAACAGAAGACAGGAATGTGTGTTTAATCAGTGACATTAAAGCAGGAAGAGAGTAAAGTATGAGTGAAGGCCATGTAGATTTGAAGTTTGATCTGATTAAATAATATTTTTTAAATTTTTAAATAATATTAAAACCACTTTAGTGACATATCCATTCTTACATATTTTAATTGACTCTATTCTACATGCAGTCTAATATTGCTGTAGTAAATTTACCAATAATGTGAACCATATGATTTACAAAGTAGGAATTAACTGTGTGGTGATATTAATAACACATTTAATTTTTCCACATATTTAATATTCTTGTAAAACCTGGATATTGACACCATAAAAATTATAATAGACTAACTATACATATATGATTTAGAATAACTACCTTGTGGTTTCAATTATAATAGTTATAAAATTATTATAGGGGATATGTTATAAACATGACCAGACATGGTTGTGTATGTAGAATTGTTGTGTATGTAGGAATATGTAGAATTGGAAGAATCATTATTCAAAGCTAAAAATAAAAATATTCTAAAACTAATTTTCAGAATCATATACTCAGGAATCTCTATATGGTAAGCATTTATAGTATCACAATATTTGCATAACTCTCATACATCAATTACTACTCTTCTAAATAACCTTATAAATATGCTTGAATTAGGGTAAAATGTTTCACAAGATCAAAATTACTAGGTTGAATGTCCACAGAAATCCCAAAGTTAGAAGATACATTACAGGAATTATTTTATTATGAAACTCATATTTATATAACATGAATAAGAACATGAGTATATGATATAACCAAGAGAGATCCAATGAAACATTTATATGCTGAAGTGTATTATTTTAGAATATAATTATCTTCATTAGTTTGCAACATTATCAAAATATAAATAAATAGAAAATTCACTGTCAGGCATCCCAAAATAATGTTTGTTTTATAGACAACAGCGATATAACGTTTACTTATCTGATTATATTGAGCCCCCATGAAAATCACCTATATGTAACATTTTGATATCTGTATCATAGACCTAACGGGCTCCTTTTAGTTGTAATAAAAGTGCCAATTTTAGTTAAATAAGTTATTTTATAACTTTTATATTTGTCATGATATAATTACTAGTGCTATAAATCAATATTTTCTTGGTCACTTGCACACATATGTGGTAATGTGTTTCCAGTAAATTTCCTTGATGATAAATAAGAAATATAATTTAATCTAAACAAAAAGTTGCCATTCTATGGACATTGGTCACTTCCAGAGAAGGGCATTTCATTGTACTTGTGAAACGCTTCTGAAATCCCACTTCTGTCTAGTAAGGCTACTAGTGACAAATATACTGACAGTTTTGAGATCAGCAGTGCTGGAAGAACTTGTTAGTTTATGCCAAGATATCTGGAAGATAATCACCTGCCAACCCACTAGAAGAGTTTTATATTTGAGATTATTCGAAAGAAAATCGACCCATGAAAATATAATATGGAAATTATTAAACAATGTTATTAATATCACATTATTAAAATTTTCCAAAATGAAAGCTTGAACTACCTTTATACATCTTGTTTCAATTAGTACTACTTTTGTTGCATCCTTTCATAATAAGAATTTTACCTTTTACAATTTTTATACTATTCCCTACTCTACCTCTCTCTACTCCACAATATGTTCTGAGGTGTTTATTATTCCTCAATTACATGACTCAACAGGAATCACTACCCCACACAATCATACTTCCCTGCCATCTCTAACACCAAGATTTCAAGTAAACAAAAGAAAATATCAGTCCAGACCCAAACAAACAAAAACAAGATAAACATGCACATACAAGTGAACAACAAACAGGTCTAAAAGAAATGGCTGAAGCTGAACAGGCTATGACATTACTAGAAATAAAATTTAGAAGAATGATGATCGAGAACATTCAACAGATGAAAATGGAATTTGAGAGGAAAAAATGGTAGGGAGAGGGGCAGGGAGCAAGAAACCTCACTACAAGGTTTACAAAAAAACATACCCCAAAACCCAAGATTATAGAACTATGTAATACTATAAAAGAAAAGAAAAATATAATTGAAGAGCTAAAAACCCACCATAGTAAAGGTGAAGACAAATCTTTTGACTCCCATCTGAGATGAACGAGCTACATAAAAACACAAGAGACTAAAGAAGGCCTAAGAACTATGTGTGACCCAATCAAGAGGAACAATATAAAACGTGTAGTGATGTCAGAGAAGAAAAAACAAAAACAAATCCACGGAAGAACATTCCAAGAACTCCTGGAAGAAAGTTTTCATAACTGTATAGAGATGAAAAAATAATTATCCAGGAAGGTGAGCAAATGCCAATGAAAATGGACCCCAAAAGAAAACACAGTGATAGATTGTAGTCAAATTCCAGTATCACAGACAAAATCAGCCAACTTAACCTCCTAGGCATATACGGAATACTCCAACCCACAACACAACATGCATTCTTCTCTAGTGCACATGAACATTCTCAAGAAAGGGCCACAAAACAAACCTCAATAAACGGTTAGTTATAGTGGAGAGCAAATGCTTTGAGAATGATGAGGGCAATGAATGTACAAATGTGCTTCACACAATTGATGTATGTATGGATTGTGATAGTTGTATTAGATCCTAATAAAATGATTTTTTTAAACGGTTAGTTATCACAGACACAAGATAGAACTTGAGACTTCCTTTTTAATGGTGAGTGCAATGCTATTCCTGTTGACTGTGGCATTCCCAACATAGTAAACCACGTCATTTTTCTGATTCAGAATAGCCAAACAAGTGTCTGCAGCGCACTGACGCCTAGTGTAACGACCATGTGCATTCCATTTCCTCTCTAATCGCTTCCAACTCTCTTAGATTCAGACTTTGTCCCGTCCAAGACCTGATTACGGATTGATGCTTGCAACTTTGTCGTCTCAGTTCGACTCACGTCCATCAGCAAGTGAAGGTCTCAGAGGGGTTTCTCCTGCATACTTTTCTGCGTGAGTCCTTATGGTCAGCACGAGGATTGACACCATGGCGGATGCAATGGGCTCAGGCAGAGGAGTACTCACTGGGTTGGTACCGGATCGTGGATGGTTTCATTGCATTGACAGACTGGGTCATTGATTGCCATGGGTCAGACCTGACTCCGTGGTACATAACAATAATAACAACTACTATTTTAAGATGGCAAAGCTTCCTAATTTATACTCTGAGTGCTTTCCAACCACAGAGGTTCATCTTCTGGCACTATCTCTGACAATGTTCTCCTTCTTTTTATGAGCTTTCAGAAACGGACAATATTTCAATATGCTATCAATAGTGTTTTCTGTGACTAATTGCTCTGAAGTGGACAACCTCATATAAGTCTATATTTTTCTGAGGTCATATTATGAGATTGTGTATACCTAGACAGTAGTTTAAGTCCCCTTTCTATCGCCTTTTTCCTGCAAATGGCATTCTAAAAACAACCTATATCATATGTATGCCTTCCACAAAACAAAACAAAAATATGGAACTACTCTGGAGACCATCTGCCCAGTTTTTCCACTGAGTTACAGGTTCATCAGTTCTAATTCATGTACCTGATATCAATCCGGCCTGTGTATTCTTGCTCTTACCAGTAAGAAAATAACCACCCCCATAAAACTATATACAAAAGATGCACAAAATAAAAAGTAATTGCGACTACATTCTCCCCTTTAGATGATTGCAGGGCCTCTGGGTGCTTCCATAGCCACATCTGGCTGATTATAAAGTCAAGATTTATTTCAAGGTCAACATAAAATACCTTGGCCTAATAGTGTGTCTGATCTGCTTCTTCGCTCTGAGGCTGGCCTCTGTCCACTGTTTTCGATTGATTTGTTAGCGAAAGTCATCACTAAACTCTGTGTATGTTTTATTTGTTGTTGGCCTAAACAGGAGGTATGGGAATTAAGTTTTGACAGGAGAAACACAGTTCTGTGTGTGTCAGGTTTAAGTGTTCCCTGTGGGAGGGAAACCTTTGAAATCTACAGTATCCTTTTCAAGGGACTTTCAAAATTTGCTAATCAATACCTTTGTGGGGATGGCTGCACTCTTCTCAAAATTTATTTTTCTTAGCAAATGGCTTTGATACTCTCCTCAGATCATCAGCTTCTCCTCAGTTCTTTACCTTGGGGATGAAAAAATATGAGACAATAAACTGAGTGAGCAAAGCTAATATACCCTTTAAGCCCTGGCCCCATCCCAGAGGAAGACTTGACTACTGTCTTCCAGAAGGGAGACCAGGAAAAGAGGATGGGAGGACAGCAGGCTTCCCCAAGGGCCAGGGGTCTTCCTAGTAGCCAGCGCGAAGCCCTGGCTTTGTTCTACCCTCCTTGGATTTACTGCCATCACATCAGCGTGAAGCAGAGAATTTGAATTTTGCCACTGGGCTGGAGGTTTATTTTATAGACCTGTTCTTTCTGGATGGAAGTTAATTTTATGATTTTCATGGTAGAAATTTTCACACAAGTTTGACAGTTTCTCCTGGAACTTTACTCAATGTCGAAATTGATCACACACACACACACACACACACACACACACAGAACCATTGAAATCCTCACTAATTTATAATTGATTTAGGATCATTTAAATCACTTATTATGATTAACTTAACCTGTCAGTAAGTGAGAGTGTTTTGCAGATGTTTTCCTTTCCCATGAAACTTCCCTGCAACCTGCTTTTAACAAGGAATGGAATCCTCTTTCCCTTCAGTCAAGCCTGATTCACATTCTAAATCCCACCTCACATAACTCCCACTTCTTCATGAACACTGATAACAAGTAAAAGAACCAAGTTATATGCAAACTCCTTGCCATCGAGAAGATCTGCAGTTCTAGTACCCTAGGAGTCAGAGCAGAACTTCCCTGTGGAGTTTCCAAGGTCAAAATGTGTGGAATAAACTGCCATTTCTCTCCGATGAAGGTCACAGAGATGCCTTTGGTTAGCGTGGTCTTGATGCCTTTGGTTAGCATTGAAACGGTTTAATCACCATGCCACCAAGCTCCTTGATGAAAAGAGATCCAACTGAAATTAATTGCAATAAAAATAGATTGCATTATCACATAAACTGGAAGCACAAGATGAAACTCAAACTTAACAGAAAGCTGAAATCTGTTTTCAATCTCTCATTCTCCTGTCTTGCTATTTCCCTCTACCTCTCCTTTCATGGTCATTCCCATCCATCCTGCTCCCTCCTTTATTTCTCCTATTCAATGATAAACTCTACCTTTCAGTTTTTCACTGCTTCTGTGTGCTGAATTTTCTGTCTCTGAGGATGTTATGTTTTCTCCATGTAAGGGTCAGGGCTTGGAAAAATGCCTACATATAGCTCTCCCATGCAAGGCAGGGATGTAAAAGAAAATTAAAAGCTCCCCAAACTCATATAACTCTAAGAGAAGAACTTGATGACATTTTGGAACTAATTGCAATAGTAAAGAATGTGAGTTATGAGCCCAATCCTGTCATCATGTTATGGAGAACCTGTGAGGTGCCCTCACAAACACACACACACACACACACACACACATGCATAAAAGAAAATAAGCTTAGTAAGAGAACGAGAAAATACATGTTGGGTATCAACAACAATAGTCACCTATGACACCAGAAAACAGAGGATTCTACTGAAATAACCAAATAAATAACCAAGACATTTCAGGATCTGTAAAATTTAGGAAGAATTTTCATTTAATACACACACACATATCTATATATATATATATATATATAGATAGATAGATAGATAGATAGATAGATATAGATATATAGATATATAGATATATAGATATATAGATATATAGATATATAGATATGTTTTTCAACATTAGTTATTAGTGTTGTTGTTAGCTGCTGACAAGTGGGTGTTAGATTCATAGGGACACCAAAAATAACAAACCTAGTCCTCGGTCATCCCCATGTTGGGTTAGAGATCTTGCATTAATTATTCCGTTTCACTGAACTATTTTCATAAGTAGCTTGCTAGTCCTTTTGTACTAGAATACTTTTGGCTGGAAATTCCACCGAAATCTGTGTAGCATAGCAACCCCCAAACCTCCACGGAGACAGGTGGCTGCTGTGTATGAGGCTTCAATGGACCCTCATTTTTCTGTATGGAAGGCACAACTTCTATCACTTGAACTACCTTTACTACAAAAATATAAGAGAGATCATATGAATTGATATTTACAGCTGTTCCTCAAATGTATAATATATTGCCATAAATTTGTGAGGAATCATTGAACAGATATTGTGATTGTTAGCTTTTGTGTCAACTTGGCTGTGTCAGGATTCACAGTGGTTTGGCCTAGTCCCCTCCATGATGTACATCCATGCGGGATATGTTGTGAGTAGCCATACAACTGCAGAAGGCCTGAAGCAGAGTGAAACTCTTTTACCCAGGTTCCAGCTCTAATGAAGGCCCCTGAGTTGGCCTAATTCCTCTATCAGTAGAATCTGTAGAAACCTGTTCTCTTTTTGCTGGTCTGGAACCTGTATTTGACTCATTGAACTCTGATTCTTTGGACTTGAGCCAAAGGTCTGCTGACCTTAGATTCTTCAGTGTCTGCATCCAACTTTCTCCTTCCTGGTTAGTCAGCACCTAAAGCTACACAAGTTAAGAGAAGCTTCCAGATGAACATTTCACCCATAAACTTGAAGCAGACTGGACTGACTCAGTTCGACAATTGTGCAATTGTATGAATCTTTCCTTGATCGCTCTCTTCTCTCTCTCTCTCTCTTTCACTCTCTCTCTCTCTCTCTCTGTGTTCTTGCTTTTCTAGTGTACCTAGACTAACAAAGATATGATTATTATAAAATATTTTACAGGATATAAGATGCCAAAGAAGTGAAGAAGCATATGATTAGACAAATGAATAGCAATGCATATAAAAAAGGACATGTCACTTTTATTCTGTTTGACACATCATAACTACTTTTTGCCTATATCACTTGCCTCAAACTTGGAAGGAGACAGTAGATAACACTCACAGGATTTCCTTACCTATTATTTTCTGCTTGAATTTAGTCAGTGAATAGCACAAGTAAGAGTATTGAGAGGATGGCCTATCCTTCCCCAGCATAATCATCTCTAATTGGTTGAGAATCCTAGCTGGATGCAAATGTATCTCTCAATGTGTCTAAATTGGTCCACAACTTTTTAAGCCTAAGGATGTTCATGACTTTCCTTGGGGTGGTAGATTCATATGACTATTAGATCCAAGGCACTAACCCTTGGAGTTTCCCATCACCAATCCCTTTGCAAATAATTCTTTATATTTAAAAACTTTTCTAATCATCCTATTCGAAATGTGGCATCTGCTTCTTGTTTTGACCTTGATTAATTCAAGGAAATTTCTCTGCTGCTGAATTGATAACTTAATGTAAATTGAAGCCATTTAAAGCTTATTCACATGAATCACAAAGTGAAATATGTTGCTAAATTATAATTATAGAAGCAGACTTTTACTCTTACATATTAAAGATATAAAAATGTATGATGATTGAAATAATAATGTTTTTTAAAAAACAGAAAGATAGCATAGTATAAAAGTCCAGATCTCTCTCTCTCTCTGCCCCCCCCCCCTCAATGTGTGTATGGAGAGAGCCGAAACATTTTCATATAATTCTTTGTAGACGTTCCCCTTAGTCAGTAGCCTAAGGAAAAGTGTTCATATGAGTGGCTCCTGCTCAGCTAGGAATCAAACTAATGAAGGGGAGAATCAAGAGAAGGAGAAGACGTTTTTAGAAATATTGCTTTGCATGACATCTAATATTTGTCATTGTGGTTTGGAAATGTTATATATAAACTTACATATATATTTCAATACATACATATATAAAAAACACAAATCACAAATATTTACTATAAGGGTTAAATTAATAACTGAGACTTCTGCTGGCATGAGATGGTGAATTCTATCAAGCTATAAACCTGAACTACAATGAAATTGGTACCAGTGAAGGAAAAAGAAGTCAGAGTTATAATGGCTGAAAGCGCTTACAGAGTCCAACTGCCCTATGTCTTTAGAATTGAACTTTACTCAACTTTCCATTCATTATGACCCCTGACACTGACATCAACTTCATTTCAAACCAGATTGTAGGCTCCTAAATAGCTATGTTTTGAACAGTAAAAATATTGAATATCTAAAAGTAGGCAGCTAAGAATGATAATCTGTAATGCTGAATTTTCTACAGAAGTCAAACCAGTGACACTAATATATGTATAAGAAAGAAATTCATATCAAGGAAATGCAACTCTGGTCCATAGTTCCTATGCTAGCTGGAGCCCTTCCAGACCCATGCAGCTTCCATACAGTAAAGCAGGAAGGCAAAGCAAGAAATAGGGAGATGGCAGGCCGGGTGCACAATGACATTGATTCAAGGTCATCAGGGACAAGGCAAGGCACAGTAGTTGGCAGGCAATATGGGCTGTACCCCAGAATCAGATGCAGAATCCAAACGAACAGGAAAGTAAAAAGGAACAAGAGAGAAGAGTTCTTCATAGCATCCCTGATAAAAAGACAACCCCCTCAAGGAGCTGGTAGGACAGAGCTTCCAGAGTGACTGATGGCTGTTATACTGGCATGTAAAGAGGCCAAATCTAAGGAAATGTCTGAATGGTTCCATACTCCCAAAACATGATTCTTAACCTTTTCCCATGGGACTTCTGATTCACTGTAAATTAAAGGAGTGACACGGACCCATTTAAACTCTGAGTGACATCTAATCATCATTCTAGTTTTTAGAACCTGGATCTGATCACCCATCCCTACTACTGCCTCTTCTAAGGCACTAACTCGTGTGTCAAGTTTTCGATCAATTTTTGCTTGTGTCATTAAGGCTATGGTAACATTTTTGGTGAATTCATCAATATGTTCAGCAGTATGGACTTCTTGGACCAAAGCTAGAGCAGAGGCGGTCAAGGAACCTATAATAGCAAATAATGCTAGAATACCTAAACTTAAAGAGTCAATAAATCTTCTTTTTCTTTGCAAAATATCTGTCAATAACTGTAAGGCATATAGTCCCATACCATGATACCAAGGGGTATCCAGTTTTAAAGGCAACATAAGATAAGGGGGTTGTTGAACAATGACAAAAGAAATTATATCCAAACAAGAATAAATACAATTGGTTAAAACACAATTTTAAAATGAGTAACAAAGACCCCGTTATTTTCAAATATTTCTAATATGCCCAAATCACCAGAACATAGAACAACAAAAGGGGAGTGCACGCAAGTTTGAAGGCCTCTGTATCTCTATTCTTTTTTGGGTCTTTTTAGGCCAGCAGGTTGGGTAGCCTCCACAGAGATGTTTGAACGATTAGACCATTGAAACGGAAAAAGGTCACAATAGGAGAAACCCAGTCGGGGTAAACCACCTGGACAAAGTTTCAGGAGTGGGCAGATCAGCATCAGACCACTTCAGTCTTGCACTCAGTTTGACTTAATCGCGGTAAGCGTCAGTGGGAGATGAAATGGAATAATCATATACATACAGATCTGTACCATTTAAAGGATGCTTTACTCCTTTTCCATCTGATGTGGCTCCCACAATGGCACAACCATGCCATTTTGGAATTCCTGGTTTTTTATTGACAGCAAACCAACTATCATCGGCTTCTGGATAAGGGTCACACGCAGGAATCTGATCAGGAGGTAAAGTAGAAGTAGAAATGAACTTAAAATCTGGACACGAGGGAATTATAAGTGCTGACATTCAAAGACGTCTCCGCTTGGCTCCAGTGACAGGGGAATCTGTGAGCAGAGTTCTAATCCCCAGTGACACACAAGGCCCTGGAAGTGGCGTGTGAAGATGGAATCCGCAAATAGGAGGCAGGGAACTATTACCCCTGTAGGTAGCATTATATGAACTTTTATGGTTAATAAAGGCGCTTGAGTGACCCCCCCCCAGGAGGAAGGAATCTTTTGTAAAAACCGGCACTTCGGGTGTCTCCCAGGTGACAGGGTGCAAAACCTGAGGTTCTGGTATGTGTGACCAATTGTTTCAGCTGCGACTAATCCTGAGCGTAATACCTGGCACCTGATAACTGCTAGCATAGCAGTAAAACAACCTCAGGGGTGGGTGCTGTTCCTTGTGAAGCAACAAGGTCAGGGGCTTTGTTGCTGAGCTTCTTCAGTTGTCCCCAGGGCGGCGGGAAGACAGTGCGGGTGGTGACCTGGCTGAAGAGACAAACTCTGGAAAGGAGAAACCAAGGAGGGGCTGGCTCCTCCCGTGAGGGGAGGAGATGAATAGCGTGCTGGGGTGTTAGTCGGAGGGGCTGGACACGGAGCCTGTCGGAATTCATCAGGAGAGGAGTCAGCCGTTTCCCTTACGGTTTCCAAGTAGCAGGCGAGACTCCTGAAAGGCGGAGGAGGCGTCAGGCTGTCATAGGGGCGAATGAATCCCTCTGGAATCCACACACGAGAGTCAGCACCCTGTGGAAAGATGCAAGCAAGTGAGTAAGACGTCTGGGCCTTTCTAGGTCCCAGTTATTAAATCTTTCCATTTTACCAGTGGTTTAGGTTTAATGTCAGGACTCTGAAAATGTAGATACATGGGTGTGTATCCTTCTGAATTACAATTTAAATGATTTATAGCAAACATAGCATGCGTAAAATATGATGTGGAGAGTGATATTTAAGCTCTCCTTCCTGCAAATGCAGGGTTTGGTTTTGAAGTGTTTGATGAGCTCTTTCTACTGTGGCCCGTCCTTGAGGGTTATATGGAATTCCTGTAATATGTTTGACCCCCAAAGTGGAACAGAAGTTCTTAAAAGGAGTAGAGGTAGAAGCAGGGCCATTATCAGTTTTTATCTCTCTAGGCTGTCCCAAAATGGCAAAAGAGTAAAACAAGTGTTGAATTACACCCTTAAATGCTTCTCTGGTACAGGCTGAGGCAATGATTGCGTGTGAGAAAGTATCTATGCATATGTGTACAAAGGAAAGTTTACCGAAACTAGGGATATGAGTAACGTCCCTCTGCCATATGACATTAGGATCAATCCTCGAGGATTGACTCCAGTTGGTCAGGTTGGAGCCTGCGCTGGACACATGGACTACTTTTGAACAATTTCTCGTGTGGCTTCTCTGGTTGTGTGATACTGTCATCTCAAAGCATTAGCATGTTGGTGATGAAAGGCATGACTCTTGGCGGCCTGTTCTATGGATCAAATCATTGGTCGTGTTAAGGCATCTGCTTGCCTATTCCCTTGATGTGTAGGACCTGGCAGGTTACTGTGAGATCTAATATGCCATATAAAAAACTGTAATTTATGTTTGCTTATTAATTTTTTTGTAATTTAGTCAATAAATCCAATATAGTGGTTTTCTGGGGGAGGAATGGATGTTGTTTCTATGAATGGAAACAATTTAACCACATACTGTCAATCTGAATAAAGATTAAACAAAGTATTAGATAATGTTTCAAATACATATATTACTGCCATAAGTTCAGCCTCTTGAGCGGACTTCTGATTAGTAGAAAATGAAGTCTTCTGATCATCAATTCTAGCTGCAGCGGTGCCACTAGAGGATCCATCAGTGAAAACAAGGGACGCCGGTGGAGAGTCAAAAGGTTCCCTAGAGGTTTTGGAGGGAAGATTAGAGGGTGTTCTTTTATATGATGTAACGAAAGGTTGTTAGGTGAATGATATGTTATGATTCCTGTATATCCTGCAAGGGCAACCTGCCAGTCTGGATCAGATTGCAAAAGGTTTCCAGGCTGATGAGCATTGGGAGGTGATATAATATTGGGGACTTCTATACCAAACAACTCTCTACTCCTTTTTCTTCCCTTTATGACAAGCAATGCCATCAAGGAAGTATAAAGAGGGACCATTTTAGGAGAATTGGAAGCTAAATATAACCATTCCAGGGGTCCATTCTGCCACAAACATCCCATGGGGGAATGGACAGTAGGTAGCAAAATCAAAAACCAAGGTTGTAAATCATCTAGTCTTGTTAATTGATTGTTCATTATTGCTTCTTGCACCTTTTCAATGGACAATGTTCCTTCCTGAGTCAATGCCCTAGGTGACTTAGGGTTAGGGTCCCTTGTAAGATGGCAAATAAAGGTTTCACATCATTAGTGGTTGACTTTAAAAATTGGTGAATCCAATTAACATCCCCTAATAATTTTTGAAAATTGTTTAAGGTTTTTAATGAACCCTGCCTTAATTGTATAGATTAATTGTTTTCTCTCCCAATATTCTCCCAAAATAAGAAAAGGGGGGTTCTGATTTTATTTTTTCTGGGGATACCATGGTTTTGATGGGCTAAAAGAATATCATCCATATACTGGATAACATAAGCTTCTAAAGACTTATCCTTAATTGACTGCAAGGCTCCACTTATATATTTCTGCACAAGGTAGGGCTCTTCGAAAGCTAAAACCCAAAGGAGGTGGATGTGGAGGTCGGCCTTTAGACTTCTTAATTTTAGATTTAATTTCCAAATTATTCATCGAGTCATAATGGAGCTTTTTACAATGACCTTATGATTGAACTAAGGGTAAATCCCAATCACTGTCATGATATCGGGCAGCTGCTTCTAAGTCAGCTTCATCTTCAGGCGAAAGTTCATCTTCACTTTCCTCTGAGTCAGTTTCGACAGTATAAATCTGTTTCCTCTCCGCTTGTTCCGCCTGTAGAGGCGTTTTCTCATCTTGCAAAGAAAGTTTCTTGGAAAGTTGAGTAGGCTCTTGGACCCTTGTAAGGGGTCTAGGGACTCTCTCATTAAGCTCCATAAGGAGCATGTTTTTACAGGGATTTCTTGAGGCCCATGTTCATTATAGTATTCTTTTAACTCTTCCCCTAATTTAGTCCATGTATCTAAACTGACAGTACCTTCTTCAGGAAATCGTGGTCTACACTGCTTGACAAAATTTGAAAACCATGTTATCTGATGGGTCGACACACGGACCCCTTTTCCTTTAAGAATTTGCTTTAGAACTTCTGCAAACAACAGTCGTCTCTCCTTAGACTCACTGTGGCCCACACTTCTTACTTATATTCTTTATCTGTTCACCCTACTTACCTGGTTGCCTTGCACCATGGGGTCGGCAGTACCCTAGGTGGAGTCCTGTCCACACCGAAAAAGAGAAAAGATTACCTTCAGGTCCCTGTTCAGGTGCCACTTGTCAGAGTCCAGCTCCGGGAGGGTTGAACTGGATACTTGAAGGAGGCATGGAGTCGGCAAACACAGACATGAGAGATGTTCTGGTGGAAGCAATCTCTGTCAAGTTCTTCCAAACAACTTTGTTTATACCATAAAGAGTTTTACAGACCATAAAAACAATGCTTTATGATTAACTTCAAAATCACCCTTATTGTTTCCACTAAAGCCTGATAAAAGACCATTATAAGGTCTGTACTTTTTTCTATTACTTTCTGTCCTCTTCCTGGTTCTTTCCCCTGTACTGTTTGTCTTATAGGTTACATAATATTCTTGATTGAGCTGTTCAGAAAGTTTTACTAGACTCAGATCCTACTCACTGCCCCATTTTTTGCTCACAATGTTTCTTTCCTGGTCGACTAACTTAACGTAATGAAACTACCTCATGTGCTACTTCAAAGCCTAATATCTACAAGCAGAATTAAATGCTTCTCATAGTTAAATAGTTTCCTTTACAAACTCTCCTATCGTAACTGTTCCATTGTCTACTGTGTCTCTCTTATTTTTTGTACTCCTGAGGCATCATGGGGAGCCAAACCATCTGATTCTTTGCCAAAGACTTAACGTTCCCCCTTTTACATGTTCTCTATTAATGCTAACCATTGTCTCTCCTTCTATGTAAGCCCCTGTCCAAAGTAAAGGGGCCTAAGTTGGGGGAGGCAGTCTATAAGATCCTCTATATTGGGGAGGCCAAAAGCATCCCCCACTACCTAATCTGAATGGAATCTAGGGTTTTTTGGTGGGTTTCACTTTCTCCTCTGACCTCAACTTTGGGGTTTCTTCCTCATTCAATCCCCATATATCCTTCTAGGAATTCCCAAAGATGTCTTGTTGTCTAAGCCTCTCCAATGCCTCAGTTAAGGAAAGCCCCATCATATTGAAGCAAGTTTTAGATCTGGTTCCATTCATACTTCTCAAGACTGCCCTCGCAGCCGCTCCAGGTGCGGTAAACATGACAATGCACACAATCCTCAAGAATGGATTTAACAACAGTAAATATTTGAGGGATGTTGGAATCCCTCCCTCGGAAGCTCTGCTCTGCAGACCCTCCCTCCACTAGGCTATAGCTGTGCTAGACAGCATGGCTGGATGGCTCCCAACAAGTATATATGAGTAGATGGTACAAGCCTTGGCAAAGTTTTGTCCTTCTGTATACAGGTATGAACTCAGTGACACCTATCAGAATCTATAAATATAATGTTCAATACACACACATGCACACACACACACTATTGTATGTGCATATAAGGGAGATCTGCTCCTCATCTGTAGCTTTGTCATACTGAGCTGCTGTGCAAATTTATGTGATGCTGGAAGTTTTGCCACATGTCATTCAAATACCAGCAGATGGACAAGTTTCTTTAAAGATTTCAGACTACCATCAGACTAAGAAAATGGAAGAAGTGGTTCACATCTGAAAAACTAGCTACCAAAAGTCTTTTTAATAGCATCAGAACATTGCCTATAAAACACAGATAATGAGTCAATAGGGTGAGAAGTCATTCAAACTATCAAAGAATAGGTACTTCCTCAAAGTACAGTTGACCTTACATATAGTTGATTGACAAGGGAGCTGTCTTCCAGATTTCTTGACATAGATGAGTGAGTGCTTCCAGTGCTTCAGCAGTTTCTGGAAGCCTTTCAATTCCTGGACCCTTCTCTTTGGCTAATGCCTTCAGTGCACCTTGGACTTCTTTCTTCAGTACCATTGGTTCTTAAACATGTGCTATCTCTGGAAATGGTTGAATGCTGACCAGTTCTTTTCGATCCAGTAACTCTATATTCCTCTCACCATCTTTTGATGCTTCCTGAATTATTCAATATACAGCCCCTAGAATCTTCAATGGAAACTTGAGGCATGGATTTTTTTCCTTCAGGTCTTTCTGCTTGAAATAAGCTGAACATGTTTTTCATTTTGACTTTCTAACGCCAGTCTTTGCACATGTCATTTTAATAATTTATTCTTGAACTTTCCTTTGAAATTCTTTTGTTCAGCTCTTTTACTTCAACATTTTATAACCCTAATTAGGTACAGCCTGAATTATTGAAATATTGTCAGTCTCTAATGCAATATACTAATTCATTTTGTCACTAATTTAAAGAATTGTTTGAAGAACAAATGCTTGACTCTCCTCCTCTACTTAATATTGTCCCTAGGAAATTATATTTACTAGGAATGTCATAAATTAGAGGATTATTTAGAGTGTTACTGGACGGGGTCTTATTTAGTTATCAAAACTAATACTTGTGTAGTTAAACTGGAAAGAACTAACCCACAGGTGAGCAAAGATAAACTATCTCTGAATTTGCCAGCCATTTGGGAGTCGAGTACAGTCTGAAGAATCCAGTAACTTCCAAGCAAGTAGCTGGTTTCAAGATGGAGGAAAAAGGATTGCATGAAAGCTATTTTGGGCTGTTTCCTGACTACTGGTATTTTAAGAGTTTGACTGATTTTGCATATCGTAGGTAACTTTTTGATGGTTTTCTAATAATTTTTTTGCACTTAATCCTAACTTAGTAAATTGAACATGTTCTGACAAAGATAAAGAAATATATATATATCAAGCAAACAACTCAGCCTAGTCCAGATCCAGTCAATAAGTCCAATATTAGCCCATAATATCTCTTCAAACTCACTCAGCCACATGCAGTGATGCAGATCCCAGGCTGGGGAGTGTAGAGCTGTATGGATCCAATGGTGGTAGCCACACTCAGTGTGGCTGGTCATCAGGAGGGTGAAGGCTGAGAGGGGGATGCAGAGGTTCCCAGGATCCTCATTATGAGAAGGCCAGGCCCACAAGGAGTCATCATCAGGCTGTGACTTCATTGAGAGGCTAGACTCCACCACAACACTTTTTGATCTTCACGTTGACATGAAATTATGTAACTATCACAGTATTTTGAATAGTGTATTCTCTGATCTTCAAAATAACCAATATGGATGCGGTGGACATTGAATAGGCTAATGGATGACCCTTTCATATAAATATTTCATTGTCATCTAAGACCATACTGAAGAAAAAAATAGTTTAACTTAATAATGAGATTCAGATTTCACCGCTTACATTTTTGTTGCTTGCTTTTTTTGTTGGTCTTAAATGTGATTTAAGTGAAGTTTACAGGGCAAATTTGATTTTCATTCACCAATTCATGCATATATTGTTATGTGATGCTGATTTCAATCCCCATAATGTAATAGCACTTGTCGTCCTTCCTTCCTTTCAATTCATTCCTTGCTGTCCCTTTGGTCTTTTTAGATTTACCCCTGAGTGAATGCCGCCCTCTGGAGCTCATTTGGTTGATTTTCCCAAGAAATACATACTTCTCTGGTATTACTGTTCACCTTATATGTCTGTCTATCTTTGAGATATGAGGTGATTTCAGGTCCAAACTTATAGGATGTCTAACGGTGACAATCTCAGGTATTCCACCAGTCTTTGTCAGAGTAGTCATCCTGGTATATTTTTATTATATTGCATTTGTTTTCTTCCAATCTAACCAGAACCTCTTATTATGAATATTTTCAAGCAGTCAGAAGTCATTGCTGAGCACCATCTAGTTCTTGTGGTCTCAAGGTCATGAAAACTGAGGTTTACATGGCCCATGTTCCCGGCTAAGTTTTCCAGAGAAGCAAAGCAGTGATTAAATACATAAATATAAATACATAAAAGTATATATATATATATGGAGCCCTGGTGGTGTAGTGGTTGCACATTAGGGTAAAATCCAAAAAGTCATAAGTTCACAACCACCAGAGGCTCTGTAGGAAAAAGACAGGGGTTCTACTCCCACAAAGATTTACAATCTCAGAAACTCACAGGGCAGTTCTATCTCTATCAGTTGGCATCAACTCAATGGCAGTGAGTATGAGTTACACACATAAAATATGTATGAGTTATACATATAAATTTGTTATATATAAACATTTATCTCAAGAAAATTGCTCCCCATTTGTATAAGTGTATAAGTTTGAATCCAGGAAGATTCCATATCTGTAGGTCAGATGTTACACTGTTGACTTCTCTTATTTTGCTTAGTGGTGGAGACTTAATGATCAGCAAGAAGGCTTCAGGCTAATAGCTTCAGAGGAGGATAAATCCAAGGCTGGCAGGTCAGATGACAATTTACTGAGAATTTCCAGGATAGGCAGAAATTATTGTAGGGCATTGGGTTAAGTCCAAAGAACTAGATGTCTGTGAATCAGATTTAGTACACAGGCCCAACTAAATGCAAGCAAGCTTTTCCAGACCGTCCACTTATATAGGAAGTAGGACATATCCCCAAGGAATCTTAATTTCATTAGGATTGTTTAGTGTAGTGGTTATTCTTAGGTCTGCTATCTAAAAACTCAGTAATTTGAAACCACAAGCTGCTGCATGGGATAAAATATTGTTTTCTATTCCTATAAAAAGTTACAATCTCAGAAATCTGCAGAGGCAGCTCTACCCTGTTTTCCAGTCACTATTATTCAGAATCTAGGAAAATACTCTATAATACTCTATAAATATGTGCTTGAACACTTGAGAAGTAGGCAAGCAATTGGAATATTATTATAATATCACCATCACATAGTATATGGTAGGAAAAATAAATAAACTTAAGTCATTTGTACAGAACTATTAAAATGAAAAAACACTGATGAAAATTATCTGTAGACAGCTTAACCTTCAATTATCATGAACTACCCCAAGTAACACTAGGGAAAAAAAAATCAGTGTTCCAAATATACTCTAAGAACATGTTTTTATATCAATTGCTTATCTTGTTATGACAATATAATTAGAGCACCAATCAATGTGCAATAATATTAACATTATAATTATTTGACTTTGAGATCATAACAATATACTTCTTATATTTTTATGCAAATAGTAGTCTCAAAATGATTCAAGTGTAAGTCAAAACAAATGGCAAGGTCTTACACTTCAGCATTTAATTGCTTGTGACTGCAATTTAACTTTATTTCAACTTTCTTATTATGCTTTGATCATCATGCACACTTGAAATCTATCTTGAATTATATCTTATGGTTATATCTCTCTGTCATTGAGTTCTATTTTTATAAGCAATTTGCCAGCACTCTTCAAAATGTTTTGTATTTAATTTTAATAAAACTTGTTTAAGGAGTTTCTTTCAGAGTTTTCAAATTCTATAAGTGTTGTATTATCTCTAACTCCCTGTCAGAACCAAACCCACTGAATCAGAAGGAAAGTGCTTCGTAGGGTGTCTGAGACTGTAAAACTTTACAGGTAGCAGGCAGATTCCTCTTTCTCCCTTGGAAGGCCTGGTGAGTTTAAATCCTGGAACTTTTAGTAATGAACGAATGCTTTAAACTGGGAGGCCACCAAAGTTCTTTCCCTATCAGAAACCCTTCACTTACAAAATACTTAGTGGACGACTTTCAGCAAGAGAGCCCAGTAGCCAGACATGCTCTAGTGGATCCTCTACTATGAAGATGCAGGAGATCAAAGGAAACACACCCAAACGATAATCCTAGAACTGGAGCTTCTGGGGAAAGGAGAAAGAAGTGGACGGTCAGCTCTGACTCTATCTGACATCTCCATTCACCCACTTCTCTGCTGTCCATTCCCCAGGGAGGAGGTTATATGTAGATGCTTGTAATCGGTTCCCCCATTCTACTCCACCTTCCCTCCACCCTCCAGGTATCGCTACTCTCACCACTGGTCCTGAAGGGATAATCTGTCCTGGATTCCCTGTGTTTCCAGTTGCTATCTGCACCAATGTACATCCTCTGGTCTAGCCAGATTGTAAGGTAGAAATGGGGTCATGATAGTGGGGGGGGGGGAGGAAGCATTTAATAACTAGAGGAGAGTTATATGTTTCTTCATTGCTACACTGCACCCTGACTGGCTCATTTCCAACCTGCAACCCTTCTGTAAGGGGGTGTCCAGTTGCCTACAAATGGCCTCTGGGTCTCCACTATGCACTCCCCCTCATTTTCAATGATATGATATTTTGTTCTTTGATGCCTGATACCTGGTCCCTTCGATACCTCGTGGTCACACAGGCTGGTGTGCTTCTTCCATGTGGGCTTTGTTGCTTCTGAGCTAGATGGCTACTTGTTTACCTTCAAAACTTTAAGACCCCTATCTTGATAGCTGGCCATCATCAGCTTTCTTCACCATATTTGCTTATGCACACATTTGTCTTCAGCGATCATGTTGGGGAGGTGTGCATCATGGAATGCCAATTTAATAGAACAATGTGCTCTTGCATTGAGTAAGTACTTGAGTGGAGATCCAATGTCCATCTGCTGCCTTAATACGAAACCTATAAATATATGCACGTAGATCTATTTCCCCACCATCCTATATAAATATATTTAAATATGCACATGCCTGTATTTAGACATCTATAAATACCCTTTGTCACCTAGTTCTTTCCTCTATTTCCTTTTACTTTCCTCTTGTCACACTGTCATGCTCAGCCTTCATTTGGGTTTCAGTAATTCCTCTAGGTTGCCTTGCCCTTGCTGAATCCCTACCAGGCCTCTCACACCCTCCTTGCCACTAATTTTGGATCACTTGTTGCTCCCTTGACCCTGGGTTGGTCAACATCACCTCCTTTACCCCGCTTTTCCCCTTTCCCATGATCCCCCGGAACCACCAGTCCCATTGTTTTCTCCTCCAGACTGTTCATCCAGCCTATCTTATCTAGGTAGATCTGCAGAGATAATAATATGCACCAACAAACAAGGCGTAACAAGAAACAGCGACAAAAGAGAACACAGCGATGACAACAAAAAAAGAAAAAAAAAGATCCAGAGAAGAATAAATTAATTTTTTAAAAAAGAAAAAAGTTTTTAAAGATAGAAAAACCTGTAAACAGATCAAGGTCTGATTTTTTACCTCTAGGCGTATCCTCCAGTCAAGTCCTATAGGGTGCGACACTCTGGTCCCAAAGTCTATCCTTTGCACTACCTCAGGAGCACCCTGCTCTGATCTCCCCGTTGTTCTGCTGCATGCATGCTTTTAGTGTTTTACCTCGGTGTCGTGGGGTCAGACCGGACCAATCCTGACACTGAGTCTGCAGTGCTGTTCTCCTTAGGGCCATGGGTCAGCGAGGGATGTCGTGTCTCAAAGTGCGATCAGCCATATGGTCCACTCTGTGCGTTGACTGTTTGGAGCAGGATTATTGTTCTCCGGGACTGGTGGGCCAGGTGTGCTCCACTCTCTCTTTTTTCCCCATTCATTTGCTCTGGTCACACATGCCCCTCTCCCCTGGCTGCAGCTTCAGGGCAGTCCTCTCAAGTAAAATCTTCTGGGGGCAGGGGCAGTTGTCCATGTAGCTGGGATTGGGCCAAGCCCTCAGGCCACTCCACTGGCTCTCCCCTCTCCATGCCAGCACACTGCATTGGCATCCAAGAACACTGGGTTTAAGTTAGGTCCCTTTTCCCAGTGGAGACACAAGCAATGCCCTCCCCTTGAGTGGGTCAGTGTCCTATTCCCCTAATACACATAATTTTTTTCTTCCTTTCCTCTCCCTCCTCCTTTTTAGTTGGCTACAATATGTACCCCTGGATTTGGTCTGGCTGCTGCCTTACTACCTAGACCTCATCCCTGGAGTGTTTGTACAAAGTAGCTTTTTCCCTGTTCCCCTTTTGCATTTTTCTTTTCTTTTTTTTTAAACTTACCTCAGCGGACTCATATTGTACATATCCTTTTGTGCTTGACTTCCTCCAGTTCTTCCCATGTGGTCATATGCTTCATGTGTTCATCACAGCTTTTTAGAAATGCATAGTACTCCATTGTATGTATTTATCACAGTTTTTTAATCCATTCATGTGTTGAAGGAAATTTGGGTTGTTTCCAACTCCTTGCGATTGTAAACTGTGCTGCGATGAACATTGGAGCACAGACGTCTGTCCATGATTTGTTTCCTGCCTCTTCTGGGAACATGCCCATAGGGGGATTGCTGGGCTGTATGGTAGCTCAATTTCCTTCTGTTTTAGAAATCACCAAGTCGACTTCCATAGTGGCTGTACATACCTACAGGTCCACCAGCAGTGGATGAGAGCTCCTATCTCACCACAGCCCTTCCAACACTTGTTGCTTTCTGATTTTTTGAAATGGACTAACTTTCAGGGTGTTAGGTGGTATCTCATAGTTGTTTTAATTTGCATTTATCTTATGGCTAATGATCCAGAACATTTTCTCATATGTTTATTGGCTGTTCTGATTTCAGACTCTGTGGAACTTCTGCTCAGGTCCTTTGCTCACCTCCTCAGTGGGCAGTTAGTAATACTCTTGCAAAGTATTATAGATTTTAGTAACAAGGCCTTTGTCTAATGTTTCATTGCTAAAGATGTTTTCCCAGTTGGTGGGCTCTCTTATTACTTTCATGGTGAATTATTTCAATGTACTCAAGTGACTTATCTTCAGTATATCCCACTTGTCTGTGACTCCTCTGTATTTGTGTCCTTCCCTATTTATCATAGCCCATGTTTCCCCTGTGCCAAGGTTCTCAGGTTTGTCCCAATTCCCTCATTAATGGCCCTACTTTTGGGGTTTTTTTTATCTCAAGGTCTGTGGTCCACCTTGAGTTTATTCGTGTGCATGGCATGAGGTAAGGGTCTTGTTTCATTTTTTTGTAGGTAGATATCCATTTTTTTTCCAGCACCATTTGTTGAAGAGGGCATCTGCTTACCATTTGATATTTTGTGGGCCTTTATCAAAGATCAGTTACTTTTATGCTGATGTTTTTTTATTTCTGGGTCTTTAGCTCTTTTCCATTGATCTGAATATCTGTCGTTATACCAATACGACACTGTTTTGACTGCTGTGGCCATATAGTACATGCTAAAGTCAGGTGGAACAAACCCTACCACTTTGTCCTTCTTGAGGAGTTCTCTGCTAATTCTGGGCTTCTTCGCCCTCCATATGAAGTGGGTAATCAGTTTTTCCAATTCTTGAAGAACGATGGTGATATTCATATAGGGATAGCATTGTGTTTATATAGTAGCTGTACTGAGGTGTCAGGCTGCCACTATATCTTCCTAAGGTTTCACTCTTACTCTTGCCAACCAGTATTCCATTGTTTGACATGTGAGTTGAATAGTCCTGTCATGTGACACTGGTCAGGTTGTTGGGGGCCCACGAGGGTGTCACTTCACTGGCTGATCTCTAAGTAGACCTCACAGCGATTGGAGTACTTCTGGCTGCATGTAGTACTTCTCTCTGCAACTGAAGTGCCAAGGAGGTTGTCTGGGCATACCCTCCTTGGTGTAGAGCACCGTACCTAGCATCGGGAATTACCATAGAGGGCCTTGGAGGCTGGGTGGATGTTCCCGCTGCAGTGTGGACTCCCACCAGTAGAAGGCAGGAGTTTCCCCTAGTAACTTGTAGGGCCTCAAGGTTTAGGCTGGAGTTGCCCCCACTGTTTAAAGGGGATAATCCCCTGTTGCTTGGTGTATGGAAAAGGACCACTGATTTCCCCAGCTGCGTGTAAAGCCAAAAAATGAGGGTGGGAGTGCACCCAGTTGGCCCTTCAGAGTTGCCCTAGGCAGAGGGGAGTGGCCTGGAGGCTGCTAGTGGCTTGTGAAAGGAAAGAGATGGAGAGGAGAAGAAAAAGGGATAAAGAAGGAAGCAAAGACTGGAGCAACAATGTCAAGCAAACTAATTCACACACACGCACACACACACACATACACACACACCTACACACACACACGCACACACACACACACACACAGACGAAATGCACAGACTAAACAAAAGTGAGAAAAAGAAAAAAAACAACAAAAGAGGAGAAATGAATCTGCTGAGACTGAGGCAAGAAAGAGAGAAGAGATAGAAGAGGAGGAGGAAAGAAGAACAAAAATAAAAAGAAGAAAAAAAGAAAACAAAGGAGTGATGATTTAGATAAAGAGGTAGCTGAGCACTGTGCAGTACCATGTGTAGCACCATCTCGTGCTGTGCCCAGCACTGTCTCAGGGGGCAGGCTTTGGCTCTCCCTACTAGTTGGGCAGCCTTGCCCTAGGCAGAGGCTTGGGGTCTGGAAATCAGCAGAGGTATGTGGAAGGAAAGCGAGGGAAAAGAGAGAATCATAAAAGCAGAGATAGAAGAGAAGGAAGGAAAGAAAGTCTCAACTGTGCTCACTAAGATTGGCTGTGATGGTAAAGAGGGAAGAAAGAGAGAAGGAGGAAATAAAGACTAAAATGATAGCTGATCCCTGATTGACTAAATGTGGGCCAGAGGGTTTTAAACCCTACCCCATGATGGCAGGTTGGTGTGCCCTTTTAATGCAAGGACCCAGTGCTGCTGGGTAGAAGGGCATTAATTGATGAGATCACCTTAGATGTCTGGGAGGTGGTTTCCTCGGCAGCGCAGCGCACTGTCCATGGCTGTCACAGTTGCCCCTGTGGTGTGCAGCTCTCCCACAGAGGGCAGGCTGGAGGTCCCCCTGCTGTTTGTGTTGATATGCTCTAGGTGGAGGGTAGTGACATGGAAGCCAGTAGTCCATGTGATAGGAAAGAGAGCGAGAGAAGAGGAGTAAGAGGGAAAACGGGAAAAAAAATAGAGGGAAAAAGAAGAAAGAAAGAGAAAAAAAAACAAAACAAACCTGAGCCTGTTGATACGGACTGGTGGGAAAGCTAGAAGGGCAAGCAGGTAAATAAAGAAGAAATAGAGTGGCAAGTCAGGAGAGAACTGAGACCTGATCACCTGCCCGTGAGGCTGGAGGAGTTCCAACTCTTCCTCAAGGTAGCGGGGTGGTGTGCCCACTCGATGTAGGGTTCCACAGATGCAGCGTGGGATTACTCTCAAAGGCGAGGTAGCACCAGTGGCCAGGCATCCGTTATCACCACAGTACTGAATGCTGAAGTTCACTACAGCAGAGGGGGCTGGGTGTTCCACAGCTCCACGTAGGGCCCCAGGACAGGTAGGACCTCCCTATCTGTGTGTAGAATCACTGAGAGGGAAGTTGGGTTTATTGGCCTCCTGGTCTCTGTCTATCCTCCTATTTTCTCCCACACCACGATCTTCTTCAGATAAAATAATGCTTTTTCTTCTACTCCAAATTATATTTACCTACCACCCGCACTCCCCAGACTGTGACCTCAAGCAGCTAACAGATGGGTAGCTCTGGCGTGGGGTTCTCCTCCTGTCTGGGATCATGTCCCCTTTAGGGCATCAGCCTGGAGAAATCGCTACTGCTGGTGAAAGGGCAGGAGAAGTTTTTCTGCTGGAGCCCATGAGCCCAGCTCACCGAACCTAGAGCAATTTAGAGCGGCCTTGGTTCTCTTTGTGAGTGGAATTCACACACACACACACACACACACACACACACACGGTTCAGGAGAGACCCTAGTACCCTAATTTCAATTTAAGGACTCCACCTCTCAATTTCCTTCATCTTACCTCCAACTTTTCTGGTCTGGCAGCAGGAGCTCCAGACAGGTGAGTCTTAACTAGTCGCCATTTCCCCCAAGTCTACAACATTTGATTTTTCTATGGAAGATTTGGTCAAATACTTCAATTTATTCATCACTTGCCTTGGTGGTCGGAGCATAAATTTAAATTGTATTTCCCTGTAAGTGGACAGACAACACTTACTTCAAAATTCATCTTGAAATGTCATTTTTGATGATGCCTGTGATACATTTCTCTTAGATTTTTCTTTCCCCACGTACGAAGCTATGTGTCTGCTTGATTTCAAATGGCCAATTCCAGTACATTTTGTGTTGAAACTTAGGATATCTATCTTTATGTTTCATTTCATTTCATTGTAGTCCGAAGCTCTGCTGAAAACTGTTTACCTTGAGGAACCATGCCAATATTTGGAATTAGATATGGAGAGTCGTAGGCACCAGCATTACAGAAACACACGAGGTGTCTCATTACAAGAAACTGACACACAGTGGTGGGGTGAGCACAAAACAAATGAGAAAATTTTTGTTAGAAAAATATGACATTGGGATGACCAGATAAAAAATTGGGGAGAGTTTTATTTAGATTCTTTCAGTGTCTTGAAAGAAAAATTGAGACAACTGCAGATAAACAATAAAAACACAAATAAATATCCAAAATTTCTGGAAAACACTACAAGAGCAAACTAACAAAACAAAAGTAAAATGTGAAATCATAAAAAACAGCAAATAGAAGTCATCTTCACACTAAATTTTCACAAAAGATAATATAACTAAAAGGGTCCAGAAAGTGAATCCAATCATTATAAGACCAGTTGTGGAGCCTGAAGAAAAACCTCTTAATACTACAAACAATCAGGGAAAAAAAAACAAAGTAAAGCTAAAGAAGTATGTGTAATGTGATCAAGAAGAGTACCTTAGGAGTGATCAGAATTCAAATCTAGAAAACGATAAATAAGCAAACCAAGAACATGGAAAATTGTTAGATAATTGCTGGAAAATACTTTCCAAATATTGTGAAAAATGAGAAATTATGCATTGAAAAATTGAATAACCTTCAAACAGAATAGACCCAAAAGAAAATCAAGATACATCATAATCAAGCTTTTCTAAATTAAAGACAAGGGAAAATTCCTGAAATTGGCTCAAGAAAAACAAGGTACCCAAAAGGAGAACAAGTAAGACTAAAATTGGATTTCTTGATAGAAGCAAGAAGGCAAGAAGACAGTAGACAGTAGATGACATATATAAAAAATGGCAACTAAAATGAGATACGTAATATAATTATATAATTATCTCTCACATGGAGAGATGAAATTAGTGCATTTTCAGCTATAATTAAAGGAATTTTTAAAACCATACCATTTATAGAAAACTCTTCTTTTTTAAATCATTTTATTGGGGGGGCTCATATAACTCTTATCACAATCCATACATACATCATTTGTACATTTGTTACCCTCATCATTCTCAAAACATTTGCTCTCCATTTAAGCCCCTGGCATCAGGTCCTCATTTTTTTCCCTTCCCTCCCCAGTTCCCCCTTCCTCATGAACCCTTGATAATTTATAAATTATTATTTTGTCATAGCTTTCCCTGTCTGACGTTTCCCTTCACCCAGGGAGGAGGTCACATGTAGATCCTTAAAATCGGTTCCCCCTTTCCAAGCCACCCTCCCTATACCCACCCAGTATTGCCACTCACACCACTGGTCCAGAGGGGATCATCCACCCTGGATTTCCTGTGTTTCTAGTTCCCATCTGTACCAGTGTACATCCTCTAGTCTAGCCAGACTTACAAGGTATGTTTCGGATCATGACAGTGGGGGACTAGGGGGAAGGAAGTGGCCTACAATTGGCTATGGGTTTCTACTCCACATTCTCTCTTCATTCACTATGGTAAGATTTTTTTGTTCTGATGATGCCTGATACCTGATCCCTTCAACACCTCATGATCGCACAGGCTGGTGTGCTTTTTCCATGTGTGCTTTGTTGCTTCTGAGTCAGATGGCCGCTTGTTTACCTTCAAGCCTATAAGACCCCAGATGCTATATCTTTTGATAGCCGGGCACCATCAGCTTTCCTCACCACATTTGGTTGTTTTACCCTCTTTGTCTTCAGTGGTTGTGTCAGGAAGGTGAGCATTATAGAATGCCAATTTAATAGAAGAAATTATTCTTGCACTGAGGGAGTACAAGAGTGGATGTCCAATTTCTTTCTGCTACCGTAATACTAAACCTATAAATATATGCTCATAGATCTATTTCCCCATCCTCATATATAAATATATTTGCATATGCACAAGTCTTTTTCTAGACCTCTATAAATTCCCTTTGTCTCTCAGCTCTTTCCTCTATTTATTTTGACTTTCTTCCTGTCCCACTTCATGCTCAGTTCCCACCAGGGTTTCAGCAATTTCTCTTGGTTACATTACCCTTGATCAGGCCCAACCAGGTCTCACACATCCTTCGCACCACCGATTTGGATCACTTGTTGTTACCTTGTCCCTGAGTTTATTAACACCACTACCTTTCCCCCCACCTCCCCCTCCCCACTGTCCCTGTGGAACTGTCAGTCCCTTTGTTTTCTCCTCCAATTGTTCTTCCATCCTATCTCATTTAGACAGACCTGCAGAGATAATAACATGCACAAATACAAGACAGGGAAAAGCCAAGCAACAATATACAACAAACCACCACCAACAAACCAATGACAAAACAAAACAAGACACGATAATCAAGAAAAGCTTGTAGTTAGTTCAAGGATTGTTTGTTGGTCTTTAGGAGTGTTTTCCAGTCCAGTCTGTTGGGGCACCATGCCCTGACCTCAAAGTCCACCTTCAGCATTCCCTGGGGACCTCACTGCTCCATTCCCTTGCTGTTCTGTTGCACCCCCTTAATGTTTTGCCTTGGTGTGTTGGGATCTGATTGGGTACAATTCCCACACTGTGTCTCTGGTGTTGTCCCCTGTAGGGCTATGGGTTAGTGAGGGGCATCATATCTCATAGTAGGGCCAGCCATGTGTTCCTCTCTGTCGACTGGCTGCTCTAAATGGGAACATCATCCTCATGGCCTCGTGGGCCAGGATGTGTTCCACTCTCTCCTCCTTCCCGTTCATGTGCTCCTGTGTGCTCTAGTCATATATGTCCCTCTCCTGGAGCTGTAGATTCAGTGCCGTCCTTTGAAATAAATTCGTCTGAGGGGAGGGGCAGGTGTCCACTTAGTAGTTGGGATTGGCACTGGCTCCCTAGCCTTTTCCACTGGTTCCCTACCTCATGCTGGCATGTTGCATTCACATCTTGGAGCACTGGGTTGAAGTCTGTTCCCTCTTTCCCTGTGGAGATATCAACAATACCCTCCCCTTGGGTGGGTTAGTGCCCTGTGTCCCTGCTACCCTTTTCTTTTTTATTATTATTTTTCCTTTCCCCACCTCCTTTTTAGTTGTCTATCATGTGTATTCCTGTAATTGGTCTTGTCCCTGCCATATTACCTGGTCCTCACCCCAGGAATGTTTGTATACTGTAGCTTTTTCCCTATGCCCCTTTTGCATTTTTTTTAAAGCTTACCTCATCAACCTTTGAATTCTTTCCATATTTAAGTCAATGCTATCTTGAGGCCTGTTTTCTCTTTTTTGCCCTCTGGATGAGGTTGTTCTATGTGGCGGTCTCTTATTTATGCTTGGTGAGTGTTGTTCTTCTGCCCATACTGGGTCGGCAAGGATCTTTTGTAGGGCTGGGTTTCTTCTCACATATTCTTTGAGTTTTTCCTTGTATGGGAAGACACTGACTTTTCCTTCTATATTGATCGATAATTTCAGTGGGTAGAGTATTCTTGGGTTTGCAAGAATTAACCTACCACTTTCTCCTCCTGTGACTTCCCTCTCAGGGGAGTGACCCAGAAGACTGGCAGTTGCCCGCTTTAGTGCTTCGGAGGTTGGGCAGAGGTTCCTGCAGCAACTTGGAACATTGAGGAGTGTTGGCCAAGCTACCCTAGGGCCCCAGGCACACAGACAGGAATTATCCTGTAAGAAGTTGAGCACAGTATCCACTGGTGGAGGTCGGCAGGGCAGCAGGGCCTTTTCAAGTCTAAGGCTAGCTACACAGGGTGGAGCTCACCTAGCTGGGTTTGGCACAGGTGTATATGCCCTAGGCTAAAGGAGAGTGGTCTGGAGGTTAGCAGTAGTGTGTGAGAGACCAAGAAAGAGACAAAAAGGAGGGGAAAAGGTTAAAAAACAAACACGCTGAGCCTGTGGGGGGCGGTGGAGGGGAGGATATAGTGAAGAGATGGAAACAAAGCAACAATGTAGCTGAGTCTCAGTCCCCGCCAGTGGAGCTGCATAGGTCCAGTCCCTGCCCCGAGGCAGGTGGTGGCAAACTGTGGCTATATTGAGACCAAGTCACCCTACAGGCTCTAAATGGTTCTGGCTCCGGCAGAATCAGTGGCGAGGCCAAGGTCAAGCCCCATCCTGCCTCCACTGAGGTAAGCCAAAAGCCCCATCCCCTCAAAACCCTGTGGGTCTGTGCCTATTTATCTTTATGATGCTCCTCCTGGGTTCCAACAGTGTTGAATTTCCCTCTAAGCAACGCTCCTAGGCTGAATTCTGCAGAGTCCCTCTGCTATGTGTTACTCCGTTGCCATCTTCCCGTAAGTCCCTATAGAAAGCTCTTCTTTCACAAAGTGATGTCACATTAAATGGTGAAGAAGTAGTCTAACAAATGGTACTGGTAAAACTGGTGTCTAATTGCAGTAAAATGATACAGTGTCCATATCACACATCATTTACAAAAATAATTCGAAAATGTAAAATCTGGACCAAAGATGACCAAGATGTAAAATCTGGAACTATAAAAATCATCAGCAAAACAAAAAAGGAGGGGACACAAACTTATCAGGCATAAGAACTGTCATAAAACACTATCAAACAAAACAAAAAACACATAAACAGCAAAACAGAAATAGATGAGTAGAACCTCAACAAAATAGATACATGAATTTAATTCAGGTAATCCAAAAACTGTGAAAATATTTCTTGCAATGATAAGTTGGAGAAGGGATTAAACTAAATTTTATAGAAAACCTCAGCAGCTCAACAAAAGAAGATAAAGAGTGCAATTAAAAGATCTTCAAAGGATATAAATATTCATTTTACAGGGACACGGGAACAACAAGTGAACTAAAATCAATGGAAGGAAGGTCAGAGGATGCCAAGGAGGGCTCAGTCAAGGGCAATGTAGCAGCAAGGAATTACCAAACCCGAATGAAGGCTGAATATGATTGTGGGACAAGAGGAAAGTAAAAAGGGAATAGCTGAAAGAACCAGGAGGCAAAGGACATTTATAGAGGCCTAAATACAGGCACATACTTATGTAAATATTTATATAATGAGAGGGGAATAGAACTATGTACTCATATGTATATGTTAAGAATTAAGATCACAGATGGACCTTGGGCCTCGACTCAAGTATTCCCTTAACACAAGAACACTTTGTTCTAACAATCCAGCATTCTGTGATGGTCACCTTCCTGAGACAAAGGCTGAAGACAAAATGGGTGCATAAGAAAATGTGGTGAAGAAAGCTGATGGTGCCCAGCTATCAAAAGATATAGCATCTAGGGTCTTAAAGGCTTGAAGATATAGAAGAGGGCATCTAGCTCAGAAGCAACAAAGCCCACAGGGAAGAAGCACACCAGCCTGTGTGATCATGAGGAGTTGATAGGATCAGGTATCAGGCATCTAAGACCCAGAATAAAACCATACCCAGGGTGGATGGGGGTGTGTGGCATGGAAGACCCATAGGGTCATAGGGAAGAGATGAGCCAGTCAGGGTGCAGTATAGCACCGATGAAACACACAACTTTCTTCTAGCTCTTTGGTGCTTCCCTCACCCCACTATCATGGCCGCAATTCCACCTTACAAATCTTTTTAGACCAGAGCATGCACACTGCTACAGATAAAAGCCTGCAACACAGGGCATCAAGGGTAGATAAACCCACCTGGGCCAACAATGAGAGTAGAGATACCAAGAGGATTAGGGGAGGGGAGGGGGAGAGATGGGAAACCAATAACAAAGATCAACTGTAACCTCCTCCCAGGGGAACGAATATGGAAAAATGAGTGAGGGGTGACAGAGGACGATGTAAGATATGGAAAAAATAATCTATAATTTATCAAGGGTTCATGATAGAGGGTGAGTGGGGAAGGAGGGGAAAGAAATGGGGAGCTGATATCAGGTCTTCAAGTGGGAAGAGAATACTTTGAAAACGATAATGGTGGCATATGTACAAATATGCTTGACACACTGGAGCAATCCTATAGGACGGAGGAGAACTGTTCCTGTGTCTTTCTAAGACTAACTCTCAAACATTTTGGGATAAAAAGAATAGCATTTACACAAGGGGGAAGTTCATAAAGTTTAGGAATGAAAAGAGAAAAACAGCAAGGAAACAGGATAGTGATGTTATAGGGATTGTGATCAATGACAAGAAACAAAAGGTATTTAAGTATTAAGTGGAAAATTGAATTGCTATTTAAATCATCACCCAAATTACAATAAAAATAATTTTTGTGAAAGAAAAATATCCTTAATGCAACTTGTAGCCTAGTGATCTAGTCTCAGAGGAATGAGCAAAATAAACAAGAACTTATGTTACTTTTACAGAGATAATAATATGATAATTATAATATACACAAATAAGAGTGTCAATCATTTGGAGGTGCTAGAAAGATAGGTAAAGGTGAGAAACAATTGAAACAAGCAATAACATAGGAGAATGTAACTATTATTCTTTAAGAAATCAATATAAAAAGAATGAACATTTTAGAATAAAAATATAATTGTTGAAATTAAAAAGGGAAAGCTTATAGTAAGTAATTAAATACATAACACAAGTATTAGCTTCGTATTTACCAGAAAACTGCAGATTAGGGGATTAATGTGATGAAAGATAAAACAAAGAAATTTCCTGGGATGTAATATTTCCATTAAAACACAAAACATATGCAAGATTTATGAACAAGATTGAGAGTCTTCCAAGCAACTCATATAGGAACTTCAGAAGTAAAACAAAAGTAGAGATCATCATAGAGTGCTAAAGCAGTTGATCCCTGTATTAGTCTGGTTATTTTAGAGAAATCCACAGAAACTCATGTATAATAAAGAGTTTTATATAAATGGTAAGCACACATAAAAAAAAATCCCAACCCAGGGCTGCCTAAACCCACAAGTCCAACATTAACCCATATGTCCAACAAAAATCCACAAAGTCCTCCTCCATCTCACAAAACAGACCCAATGATGCCGACTGCAGGAGGAAAACCGAGTCAGTGAACGTGTCAGCATCTCAGTGCTGGCAGGGGTCTCCACACGGCTGCTCCAGCACCTAGGGATGCATCGGGGTAGGTCCATGCGGCTCCTTCTTGGGGACGTCTTGCAGGAAGTGAGCCTTGACAGCTGAAGCAGGGAACTGGCTAAGACAGCAAGAGACAAAGCAAGAGACCTGAAAACTAGAAAGGCAAGACTCACTGAGTCATTTATTCAATTTACCCCACATGTGTTTATCAGCCAGGTTGGCACAATTAACTAACTATATCAATCCCCCAAACAAAAACAAAAACAAAATGGGATTTGGAAAATCCTGATAAAAAGTTGTGAATATTTCAGACTTCTCATGTAATATGAGGCTAAAAATACACACACCAATTCTTTTACTTAAAGGAATGTTCTATGACATAACAGATAATTTTCATAAAAACCCATTTGGCTAGCTTATATACAATTATATATATATTAGTTTTAAGTTATATAATTATGCTCCCGTGTGAGAAGCTGCATGCACAAATTACTATACCTGGAAAGCAAATGATACATAACGATACTCTGTGAAAGTCTGTATCATAAACCAAAGCTGACATTCTCAAAATTCAAAAATTCACTGCAATCAAATCGATTCCCACTCTCAGAAGCCTAGAGGTCACAAATTGGGCTGCCAACTGCAAGGTCAGCAGTTTGAAACTACCCTTTCTCTGCAGAAGAAAGACGGAATTTTATAGTTCCACGGAGTTACACTCTAAGAAACTCAGAGGGGCAGTTTCACCCTGTCCTATATGGTCACTAAGAGTGGGGTGAATCGATAGCCGTGATAAGACAGAGTAGCATTGTCCCCTTGGGGTTGCCAGGGCTATAAATCTTCACAGGAACAGAAAACCTCATCTCCTCATTAGCAGCCTAAAAGGTAACTCACTACTCCACCTGGATAGAACTGTCTAGTCTGGTCACTTCAGAAACTCCCTACTGTTTGGTATGAGAAAGTTTCTCCTACATTTTATAATTAGAATGTCCCTGCTCAAAAAACACAGTCAAAACAAAACAAAAATCTCCTTACTCAAACCTTCCCCCCCACACACACACATAAACAAATGTATTATGCTGTCATCAAAGGGATCTGAATTGGGGCAGGAACATCCCTCTTTCTGATTTACATAACAAGGAACTGACCAGAGGAGAGAGGGCAGTGGAGAGATAAAAAGGAGAAGAGGAGGTTAGGAGGAGGAGGAGGGTATGGGCATTTCAAGGAGCCTCCAAATTGCAAAGATAATTTCCTGAAAGGGGTTAAACACAGTGCAATTGCACTTCCTGAGATAAGGAAAGAAAACTTGCTGGATTAACAGTGAGGAATGCTATTGTGGGAATGCAATATAAAAACAAAGCAATAAGAAATCAACTGATACTTTAATTTACTTTACACAACATGTTATGTTTGACTTTAGTTGGCAAGAATATTTAACCTAGATATTTAAAAATAAAATCTCGTTGAATGAAGAGATTTCATATTGTTTGTGCTTTTAATTCAAGAATTAATATATTGCTATTAATATACTACCGAATCCAGAATTCACTCAACATACTGAATTTCTCATTTATTTTATTGTCTCTTTTGTTTGAGTTCTGGTAAACAAAAATGACATCAAAATAATTTTATATCAAATAAAATGTGGAGAACATAGAACATACCTAGTTATGGTAAACATACATTCTTCTCTAAATTACAGTAGGAAAATCATACTTAATTTTAGGAAATCTAAACTTTTATTATAAAAATTATTAAGATTTTTATTATTCTGAATCTGGCGTCTGAATCAGAGAAAGCCACAATCAATAGTTTTCTGAGAAGACAAGATATGAACTTAAGTCACACAATCTAAGAAGAAGGAAATAATTACAGTCAATAATTTAAAAATCTACAGCAATATCAAGCAATTTTACTAGTAAAATTTAAGTTCTAAATATGATGATTCATTGTTGAAAATATTAAAAAACATGCCAAACGTATAGAAACACTATTTTCATGATAGTTTTTTATGTTCACCGTAACTTGCTTTAGACAAAGATCAAACACAACTCTTATTTTATATTATTCAAGTATCTATTTATAGTAAAAGACTTATAAGCTATATTTTTATTTCAAACTTGAATAACATAAGCATATAAATACAGGCACATATAAAATGCATACACGCATTCATATAGGTAGTATATATATATATAGGAAATTCAAATAGTCTATGGAAATATTCCAATATCTATTTATTCTTTTTTTTCCATGAGCTTTTGAAACCTCATAAAAACAGATGATCTGTTTAAAGTCTTCAAAATTGTTATCCAATGATGTTTATCGTTATTTTAGAATAAACAGATATGGTATGACATGACTTATTATGCATACCATCTAAATAAGCTTCATAAATGTGTTAGACTGGGTTGACTAGAGAAACAAATCCAGTGACACTCATGTCTGCATAAAAAAAGAAGTAATCAAATATTAAGTAAGTGTCCCAGCCCCGTCCAACTCAAGGCTGTAAGTCTGACGTTTGTCCATAAGTTCCTGCTCAGACTCACACAGCCTCATGTGATGATGCAGAATGCCGGCAGATCACAGGCCAGTGGCGGCAGACCCATGTGGATCCACGATAAGTGGAAACACGGCACAGCCCCGGCAGCTTTCCTGGTGCACACCGGAGTCCCAGAAAGCAGACTGGCAGATTGGCAGAAAGAGTGCCCTGTTGTTTGTTTGCTTGAAACCTAGTAGACAATTCCGTTTACTTAAGGTCACAATTTAAATTCTGATTCACTTATATTTTAACAGCTGGAAACACAAAGTATTTTTCTCTTTACTTTTAGCAAAAATTGTTACAAATAATGCTCATTAATCTTCTCTTTTCCAGTGTTGAGCAATGCCTTAGACTGGTTTTCTCTAGAGAAGCAAAACTAACAAAGTATTTGTATGTGTATGCAGAGAGAAATTTGTCTCAAATAAATGACTCTCATGATTGTAGAGGCTAGCATGTCCCAAGTCTGTGGGTCAGAATTCAGACTTGGGCTGCTTTTGACATACAAAGCTGCTGAAGCTATTGAACCCCTGATTGACTTAACAGACAGCAGAGCAGCAGAGAATTGGAAAGCAGATTATGAAGAGATAGATGTGGCCTGCAGATGGTGCAAAAATTCAGAGCTTTGCCAGAGCATCCATATATATTGGAGGTGTGCCATGCCCCCAAGGACACTCCCTTTCTTCTGATTAGCTGTCCACAGCTGAGCTCCTCATAGAAGTGATTACATTATGACAGAGATGATCACTGGGGAATGACTACATCATGACATAGCTGTCAAACCATTGAGATTCAGGGTCCAGTCAAGATCACACACAGAGTCTGCCATCACAAAAATGAAGTGTTTTGTTTTTGATCTTTAAATTTCATCACTTCAAATTTACTTTCATGTTCATACCAACTAGCAATTTTTAATGAGCATGTTTACATCTTAAAAAATTACCAATGATGGACCAATAAAGTTATGTGTAAGTATAAAGACAAGTCTATGGTTTTCAATAGACTTTCTCCCCCTTATATTCAGGAGTTTTGGAAATTTTTTACAATGGCACAGAGATCTGAATATGACCCAGATTTAAGATTTGAATTCTAGTCAATGTCTCTTTCAAGTGGATGTTGTATTCTTTTTATTTTTTTGATGTTGTATTCTTAAAGCATATGAATACAGTTGATTCAGATCCAGAGAGGACAACGGAAAGTAAAGGAGCCGTATGAGCAAGAGGGAGAAAGATGGATGATGCATCACAAGATTCATTGGTATTAGCTACAGCAAATATTAGGAAGGCAATATAGGTTCAAAAGTATGTTTGGAGAGATTTTTATAGCCATTCAAGAAAATAATAATATGTTTTTAAATGTCTTTGAAATATTCTTTCAACATGACATAGTCATTTTTATGATTTTAGGTGAAATTATTCTTCTTAGAGGAACATTGACATAAAAAACTCACATTGAGGGGATGCCGACTCACAGTGACCCTACAGGACAGGAAAGAAGCGCCCTTGTGGATTTCTGAGACTGTAACTCATTATGGGAGTAGAAAGTCTCATCTTTCTGCTGAGGAGAGACTGGTAGTTTCAAACAGCTGACCTTGTGGTTAGCAGCATAATGCATAATGGCCTTGCCACCAGGACCCACTATTCAACTTACTGCCCACATTCTGGGGACAGCTGTGGCCACATCTGTGCTATAAACAGGGAAGCTGGTACCTGAACCACAGAAGGAAAAACCTTCGATTGAGAAGTCCCTAAGAGAAGTGTAAAATTTTTAGGGTTAGGGTTAGGAAAAAAAGAAAAGAGAAGTGTAAAATTTTATAAATTGCTAATTATATAATTATTCTAATGAACCCAGTCAAAGACAAAGATCATCACTGTGGGCAGATGGAAATACATTGCTTTTCATGAAGACAGAGTGCTAAAAATCTGAAAATAATAGATTTTCATTTGAAATGTTCATTCTATACAGATTTTATCCAAAGGATATCAGTCTGAAATTCCTTATATGATAGCTATAGGTGTGTTTGGGTGTATATTAACTAGATCTATCTACTTGCTCTTATCACTTCAATATACATTTTGACGCGTAGGCAGAAAAGGTACTCTGCTTAGGAGAAGGGAGGACAATTGAAATGCTCTGGGGAACTTCATCCATCGGGTTAAAATATAAAACTACATCTGATAGTCTGTGAAATAATGGAGCTCAGCTTCAGACACAAAATATCTTAAAATCATAGGTACAGTAACCTTCCCTTGAATTTATAGAGACCTGGAGGCTTTAAAAATTTGCCCTGCAATGCAAAGGCTCTGACCTATTACAGCAGGTACTTTAGACAAATCTTGATGATGAAATTCCTAAGTTCTTGAAGGGCATTTATTCTCTTGTCAGATGTTAGATGCAGATACCTAGGAATATCTAGAAGCATACAAACTTGAGAAGTAAAAAAGTTAAAAAATTAATTAAGCCACAATTGACCTTTTAAAACTAAGCAGATGACAAGAGATACATTTATTCTGTGCAATATGATGTGATTAGAACAATTTTCTGATATGTCCCATGTAAATTTGCAACAAAAGTAAATGCGTCAGTGTAAATGCCATCTGTCCTATACATGTACAAAGATGTTTGTAGATATACTCTCACTGTTCCTTCCACACCCATTCAGCATACATATCTGTCTGTGCATATGCTTGGAGATACTGTCTTGATAGATAATGTATATCATAGTATTTATCTTTTGCCTTTAACTCTTGCACACTTCTTTGTATGTTTTTCTGCCTCTTGTTTTTCTTTCTTTCTTTGGCTTACTCCCATGGCAGTAGGAGTTTGTTTTGTTTTGGGTTTGGTGAAGCAATGGGATATTCTCAATCACCTCATATGCATATGCTAGTTGGACACTGAATAAGGAAGACCTGTGAAGAATCAATGCATTTGAATTATGGTGATGGGAAGAACATTCAAAGTACCGTGGACTGCCCCCAAATAAATTTGTTAGTCTGGTTATACCACAGAAACAAATCCATAGAAGCTCATATGTTTGTAAGAGAGATTTATATGAAGGGTAATTGTACTTTAAGAAAACATCCCAGCCCAGACCAGATCAAGTCCATAAGTCCGATATTGGCCCAAATGTCTGATAACAATCTATAAAGGCCTCTTCACACTCACAAAATGCAGGAAGATCACAGGCCAGTGGATGGGAAGTCTTCTGGGGTCTAGTGGTGTCGTAAGCATCTCAGAGCTGGCAAGGGTCTTCATGTGATTCCTTCAGCTCGAAACTCTGACTGCCTCATCATAGCTTCATGTGACTTCTCATCAGAAATGTCTCACAGCTGAGGGAGAAAGTATCTCCTGCCTCCAAGGAGGAAATTTAGGAGTTCCCAGAATTCTCAGGAGAAGGCCATTCCCACACAGATGCCTCATTGACTCTACCAGAGATTCTCTGTCTGTGGGTCGTGACCCATTGGGGGTGGAACAACCCTGTCACGGAGGTGGCCTGATTCATAACAGTAGAAAAATTACAGCTATGAAGTAACAACGAAAATAATTTTATGGTTGGGGGTCACCAAACATGAGGAACTGTATTAAAGGGTTGAGGCATTTGGAAGGTTGAGAACCACTGGGCTATACAAAAATTGACAGGCTAGACTCCACCACTACACTCTTAATCCTCAAATTGACACCAGATTATGTAATGACCACAAAAAATAAATCTGTCTTGGAAGAAGAACAGCCCGAATGCTCCTCAGAGGCATGAATGATGGGACTTCTTGTGTACTTTGGACATGTTTTCAGGAGATGCAAAATGTCTCCAGGTGAGTTCCTGGAGCAAGACATCATAATTTGGGTAAATTTCTAAAAGTATTGAAAAGCAAGGATTTTATTTGATGTTACTTCGAGCCCTAACATGCACCTGACCCAAGCCACGGTATTTTCTTTTTTTGTTTTTTTTATTTTTATTTTTATTTTTTTTGTATTTTCAATTACCTTGGATGCATGTGATAGTTGGGCATTACTATGGAAGACCAAGAAGAGTGGATGCATTAGAATGTGGTGCTAGGGAAGAATATTGAAGATACCATGACTGTTAAAAGGACAAACATATGTGTCCTGGAAGAAGTACAGCCAAAGTACTTGTTAGAAGCAAAGGTAATGACACTTCTTCTCAAGTATTTTGGACATGTTGTCAGGAGAGACTAGTCCCTGAGGAAGGATGGCATGCTTCGTAAAGGAGAGGGAGAGTGCAAAAAAGGGAGGTCCTTAATCAAAAAAGGGAGGTCCTTAACCAGATGGACTGAAAGAGTGGCTGCAGCAATGGGCTCAAGCATAGGAACAATTCAGAGGATAGTGCAGGGACAGGCAGTGTTTCTTGCTTCTGTGCCCAGGGTCACTACAGGTCAGAACTGAAATGGTGATACCTAACAAGAAGAACAAAAACAACATGCAATAAATATTGGCTTGCAAGGCCAATGCTTCAAATCCACCTTTCACTCCATGGGAGAACGTTGAAGTTGTATGATCCTGGAAAGATATATAATCTCAGAGGTGCGAGATATGAGTTGGAATCAACTCAGTAGTGGGTAGGGTTTGGGTTCACCCAAGTTAACACCTTTTAGTCTATAATTTATCCCTCTTCCCTCTATCTCCAATAATATATAACCCAGAAATTGCATTATTTTATATATATCCTAAAGAAATAATAGTAGCCACACCCATGTTCATTGTAGCACCATTTGTAATAGCAAAACAATGGAAACAACCTAAATGCTCATCACTAAAAGAATGATTCAACAAAATGTGGTACATACAATAGAGCACAAAACAAATGTTAAGGAATAATGAAGTATCTGTGAAGTAGCTCATAAAATGGGTGGAATCAGAAGACTTATGTTGACTGAAATTAGTCAACCACCAAAAGACAAAAGTTAAATGCCACAACTAATGTCAAATGTCCAGAAAAGGTTTATACATTGAAACCAACACATTTTTTTAAAAGTTAGAACTGAGGCCAGTAGAAAATAACCGAAGAAATTAAAATCTTGAGTAAAATGAATTTGTACAAAGAGGAATAAAATTTGGATTTCTCTTGTAGAGATTAAGAAAATAAAGAGAAATATTAATAGGCTTTAAAAATGTGAATGTAATAAACATAGTTTTTAAAATGATATGAGAGAATTTACTACAGATCAAAAATAATCCAAATCTTTAAAAGCATCATCAAGTTTAAAAGGTTAGGTAGATAAAATATCACCTGACTGAAAAGGTAATAAATAAGTTGAACCCTGTAATTATTAAGGAAATTGAACTTTTAACCAAAATTGTTTCACAAGGAAAACATCAAAACAGTTTTACTAGCAAGGTCTAATACATTCAAGTATCACAAAATTGTAATTTTATTTTCTCTTTCTCTGAATAAAGAAGGAACATTGTGTAAATAATGTTACAAGGTTAGCATATTCTCAAACTAAATAAGAAAATTATAATATAGGAAACTAACAGGTCAAGTTTATTCTTGAATGTAGACACAGAAATCATAAAATACGTGTTTGAAAAGGAGCCCAGAGAATGTAAAACATTGCTTCCAGAGCAGGTCCAGGTGGTACCAAGAATGCAAATTAGATTTAACATTTCAAAATAAAATAAAATAATGTTTCAGAAAAATTTAAAGATTATAAAATACCAACTACCTGCCGGTGGGTAAAGACCACCTAATAGCAACCCTGTCGGACAGAGAACTTCCTGTGTGAGCTTTAGAATCTGTCACTTTTAGGGGGTAGAAAGCGTTCCTATTTCTCCTGGGGAGGGGCTAATGGTTTCATGGTACTCCCTCTGGATGGCAGCCCAACACATGACCACTTTGCAAAAAGATTTTATAATACAATAAAGTGATCCTAATTGATACGAGAAAAAAATATACAATGAAATTCAGTATCTAGTCTTAGTAAAATCACCCAGGAACTGGACAAGGTTGGTTTTTTTTTTTTAAGAGAGAGGCAAAATAAAAGGACAAAATGAATGAGTGAAATATAGTCCACATAATATAAAGTGACTAGGTTAGAAAGGATGTAAGGACACATGCTTCGGAAAAGTACATTAAGTGTGTTAGTCTGGATTCTCCGGAGAAGCAAAACAATAAGGTCAACAGAACAAAACGCTGCCCAGTCCTGTGCCGTCCTCACAATTGTTTTCTCTCTCTGAGTCCATGGTTGCAATGTCAGTGTCAATCCACCTTGTTTGGGGTCTTTCATTTTTTTGCTGCACCTCTGTTCTACCAACAATGATGTATTTTTCCAAGGACCGATCTCTCCTGATTGTATGTCCAGAATGAGAGGCAGTCTTACCATCCTTGCTTCTAAGGAACATTCGGGATATATTTCTTACAAGACAGATTTGGTTTTTGTTTTCGCAGTCTGTGGTACCCTCAAGCTTCTTTAGCAGAACCATCATCCAAATGTTTCAATTCTTCTTTGGTCTTCCTTATTCAATGTCAAATTTTTACATGCGTATGAGGCAATTGAAAGTACCATGGCTGGGGACAGGGGCACCTTCGTCCTCAAAGTGACATCCTTGATTTTCAACACTTAAAAGAGGTATTGTGCAGCAGATTTACCTAATGAAATTGGTTGCTTGATCTTGACTGCTGCTTCCATGACCATTGATTGTGGATCCAAGAAAGACAAAATCCTTGCCAATTTCAATCTTTTCCCCAATTATCTTGATGTTACCTACTGGTCTAGTTTTGAGGATTTCCGTTTTCCTTATTTTAGTTGAATCCATACCTAAGGCTCTACTACTTGATGTTCATCAGCATGCACTTCAAGGCCGGCCTCTTCACTTTCAGCATGGAAAGTTATGTTATCTGCATGTTGCAAGTTGTTAGTAATTGTCCTCCAATCCTGAGACTACATTCTTTTTCACATAATCCAGCTTCTTTATTTGCTCAGCATACACATTGAACAAGTATGATAAAAAGATAACCCTGATACCCAAGTTTCTTTATTTTAAACTATGCAGTATTCTCTGTTCTGTATGCACAATGTACAGATTCGGCATGAGCACAAAGAAGTGTTCTGGAATTCCCACTCTTCTGAAGACTTTCCATAGTTTCTTATGGTCCGCACAGGCAAATGGCTTTGCATGGTCAATAAATCACAAGTAAACATCTTCCTAAAAGGGAAAACTGAGGCTGTTTGCCCCAGTAAAGAGTTACAGTCCCAGAACCATTACGTAGGGTGGTTATAAGTTAGAGTCACGCAATGAAAGTGTATTTTTCTCACTCGGCTACCTCATATGCCTATGAAAGCTGGACAGTGAATGAGGAAGACAGGGGAAGAATCAATTAATTTAAATTATGGTGTTGGTGATGATATTGAAATTAACATGAGCAGCCAGAGAATTATATATATATATATACAAACACACACACACACACACATATATTGGAGTAAGTACAGCCAGTCTGCTCCTTAGAAGTAAAAATGGTAAGACTTTGGCTCACTTACTTTAAACATGTTATCAGGAGATATCAGTCTCTGATATAGAGGAAGGCCATTGATGAAATGGATGGACACAGTGGTTGTAAAAATTGCCTCAAACGTAATTGTGTGGATGGCAAAGTGTTAGTCTAGGTTGTCTAGAGAAACAAATCAGTAACATTCTCTATGTACAAGACAGAATTTTGTATCAAGAACCAACTTTGTGTGCAGAAGATGCCCAGCTTGTCCAACTTAAGTCCATGGGTCTGATGTTAATGAGGGTCCCGTACAATTTCATACAGCTGCATGACAATGATGTGGAAAGGTGGAGGAGGAAGCAAGTAGATCACAGGCCATTGAGTGCAGAGTTGTGTAGAACCAAAGTTGGTAGAAACACGGCAGGACACTGACAGCTCTCAGGGCCAAGTTGCAGACACAGAGCCCCAGCAAGGATGAAGGCAAAAGACAAGAAAGAGAGAGAGGGAATGTACCCATTTCTCCCCTTTAAATAGGCCACACTCCCCAGGAGGCACCATTGGTCTGTGACCTGACTGATCATCTGGGTGACACCCTGGCACTTGCATACCGTTTCAAGTTGACATAAAATGTAAGTACCACAGTGAAGGACTGGGTGACAAGTAGCATTAAGATTGAATTGAATTTATATTGTAAGGCTTCCCATTGGCTTACATGTGTCTCATAGCTTTTAATATATGTTAGTTGAAACATGGCAAAAAGTTGATTAATAAATATAAAATAATAAAATTACTTAATTATTAAAACTTAAAAATAAATATAAATTTAAAACTCATTAAATGAACCATGCTCATTTCAGAGGAAGAATCAGAACAAAAAAAGGAATTAAAACAGTTTAATGATATGTAGTGAGTTCTCACATACCTATGTCCAAATCTAGTGCACATTTTATTAAATCCCTGTGATATGTACATTTATTAATTACTGCTCTTTGGGAGAATAGTATAAAATGATAATCAGTGCAATGTATAATTTTAGAATTAGATTTTTTTTTGGAATATTATTTGTAAAAGAATGAAAAAGATGTATTCTTACATACAAGTACTTTTTAAAGAAGATTCAGGAAAGGAAGCATTTTTAACCTGAATTACTCAAAAATTGTCTATTTTGTTAAACTTTAATTTATATCCTTATTGTGGTCTCAATTCAAATACAATAATTAGATATTAAATAAAATACGTAGTATTTTATCATCATTTTAACATCAAAGTTTGAAAGACAACCACTCCTTTTCTGATTTATACTTTCAAATTTAATAAAATGTAATCTATATTAATAATAAAGTTTTTGTCAAAGGTTATCTAACGAATGACAGATTTGATAAAGAGCTATGCTTCAGTTATGAACATAATACAGAGATATTGTGTACTTGAAGCAATATCTCAATATTAACTGTGAGAATAGAACTCAGTATAAAGCATTCTGATAAACTATTATTTTTCCATAATTTGTTCTCTGATTTTTGAAATTTTGAAGAGTTAAGGATATTTCGAAATATATGGCCTATCAAAAAAGTTTATATTAATGAATTGTGCCAAAATACATTTCTAAATTCAATGCTATCAGTTAACTCTTTTATTTAAAATTTTGAAATTTTATGCCCCACAGAATACTTTTTTCTCTAAAAATAATTTCACTCAGTGTGAATAGCTCATGCCTGTGTTAGGTTAGAGCAGGGGTCGGCAAACCATGTTTTGCAAACCATATGGAGTTATTTCAGTAGGTCCATATGGCTTTGAAGTAAAATTGAAAAATTGTAAAGGATATAATTCAGATAATAGTGATATCATTTGTTTGTAAAAATATATTTATGGCTCTCAAATAATTTTTAAGTTATTGTGAGGGATAGGATTGGCTCTTCCACATCAAAAGCTTGCTAATCCCTGATCTAGAGAAACAAAACCAATGATACTCATATATGTGTAAGAAAGAGCGTTATCAACAAAGCCTACAGGGAAGAAGCACACCAGCCTGTGTGACCACGAGCTGTCGAAGGGATCAGATATCAAGCATCAAAGGACAAAATATCATATCATTGTAAATGTGGGTGAGTGTGGAGTGGAGACTCAAAGCCCATCAGTAGGCAACTAGACACCCCCTTACTGAAGGGCTGTGGGGAGGAGGTGAGCCAATCAGTGTGTAGGGTAGCAACAATGAAACTTATAACTCTCCTCTAATTATTAAGTGCTTCCTCCCACCCCCCACTATCATGATCCTAATTCTACCTTACAAATCTGGCTAGACCAGAGGATGTACATTGGTACAGATAGCAACTGGAAACACAGGTAATCCAGGACAGATGACACCTTCAGGACCAGTGGTGAGAGTGGCGATGCCTGGAGGGTGGAGGGAATGTGCAGTAGAAATGGGGAACTGATTACAGGAATCTACATATAGCCTCCTCCCTGGGGGATGGACAGCAGAGAAGAGGGCTGGGGAGACATCGGACATTGTAACATATGACAAATACTAATAATAATTTATGAATGATGAACGGTTCATGAGGGTGGGGGGACTGAGAAGGGAGGGGGGAATGAGCCGCCAATATTAAGGGCTCAAGTAGAAGGCAAATGTTTTGAGAATGATGATGGCAACAAATGTACATATGTGCTTGACACAGTGGATGTATGTATGAATTGTACAAGCCCCCAATAAAATGCTTTTATAAAAAAGAAAGAAAGCTTTATATCAAAAAGTTATCTTACAACAAGAAAGCATCCCAGTGTTCAACCTAAGCCCATGGCTCCAAATCTAAAAGAAGCCCTTCTTCAAACCCACACAGCTGCAGGCTGATGACACAGCAAGGTGACGTGAGAGGCAGGAAGATTATAAAAGGGTGGGTACAGAGTCGTGCAGATCTGATGTCAGTGGAAACCTGGCTGGACAGCGACAGCTCTCAAGTTCAGGTGGCCCACATGAGGCCCAAGAGAGGTGCCCTAGAGTCCCAGCAATCAGGAAGATGCGGGGCAGCGAGAGATGAGAAGGGCCCAATCTCTCTCTTAAAAAGATCACACCTCTCAGGAGGCATCATCCTGCTGTGACCCACCTGACCATCAGACTCTACCCCAACACAAGTGCAAGGTGACGTAGAATCTAACTGGCGCAGGCTATAAAAAGACAATGGTGAAATCATATTTGTGCCTGACATTGTACAGCTAATACATGTACAAATGAAAACATACTAACCCTATTTCCATAGTGCATGTGTGTGTGTTTGTGTGTGTGTGTATGTATATGTATATATACCTAACAATTACCGTTTTGTGAATATAGATACCTCAACCCTATAATGGTGTCAACATCTCCCCTCATGCATGAAAATGTGTAAGTTACCCACTTCGTGCCTTGATCTCCACTCATCTGGGATAGCCAATTTCTATCCCTCCATTTCTCTCAACCTAGTGCTCTAAACAGATGAACATGTTATTTGATGCGAAGATTCTTCCTGCCAGTTGGAACCTCGTGTCTGCCTACATAAGCGAAATCAACTCTAGAGCAGGCCATTCATCAAATCAGAAATCAATGTGTACCAGATCACAGGGTGAAATATCTCCCTCTTCATCTGGTTGGCTTCTGGTTAACTCAGTCCTAAGCATTCTAAGCTAGGTCAGTCGGTGTTGTAGCAAGTTAAGGCACCTTGCCTTCAAACAAAAACCTATTTTCTCCCAGATAATCCCTAATGTCCCTTTTAACAACTCCAATTGTAAGAATTGAGGCAGCAGACTTACATGTTCATAATTTCTGATCATTATTTTCCAATATTCATTTCTATCTCATATATCAATAACAGTAGATTGGAGAAATCAATATAATCCTAATATAGCCAGAGCCTAAACAAAATTCTTTTTAAATTACTCAAATTAATTACTTTGTTCCTCAGACTCCAATTCAGATGTAACACAGCCTTAAGCCACTAGAAGAATCATACCATAGACTGGCCTTCTATCGGCCTTTCTGACTAAACAGGATTATTTTTGCATTAGTAAATTCCAAAAGGGATTTTACTTCCCTAGACTTCATTACATTCCTTTGCTTCATTTCAGGTAGAAATAACTTTGGGCAGATTTTAAGAACTGAAAGTTTCATCACTTGCCTGCTACCCATTGTGTTTGGCTGAGTTGCTTAGAGACACAAAATCTGTGACACTCATATGTATAAGAAAGTTTTACATGAAGAAGTGATTTTATATCAAGAATGCATCCCAGCCCACTCCCACTGAAGCACATGGTGCAAGCTAGGCGGAGGAGCCCTCTTGAGAGTACCTGCTCACATAGCTGCAGGCCAAAGACATAAAACTGAAGCAGGATGCAGAAAGGTCACAGGCCAGTAAGTTTTGAGTTGAGTGGATCCAAGATCAGGGGAACTATGGCTGTGCACAAACAGCTCTCGGATTGGGCAGCCCATGTGGGGTCACCCCTTGATTCAGGCACAGACTCCAAGCAATTAGGGAGAGGGGAGGGGTCCCCACTGTCTCTCATTAAAATGCCACACTGCCCCAGGACATCATCATGCTGTGGCCTACTTGACAGATGGTCTCCATCCCTTCACAAGTGCAAGTTGACAGAAAATCCACCTGCCACAATGTCCTGGTGATATCACTACCTACACTCTAAAATTTAGATGATAGAAGGTATAATATAATCTAATGCAAATTTTAATAATACAATATTTGACAATCAATTCATACAAATTAATTCAGATAAAAGGATAATAATGATATCTATATGACATAAGTATTTAATTTTAGAATGTTTTATAACACTTAATGTATTTGTTTATAAATAACATAAATTAAAATTTTTTATCGTTTTTAGGGGCTCATAAAACTCATCACAATCCATACACACACCAATTATTTAAGGTACATTTATACACTCATTGCTCTCATCATTCTCAAAACATTTGCTCTCCACTTAAGCCCCTGGCATCAGTTCCTCATTTATTCCCTCCCTCCAGCTCCCCTCTCCCTCATGAACCCTTGATAATTTATAATTATTTTGTCATATCTTTCCCTGTCTGTTGTCTACATTCACCCACTTTTCTTTTGTCCATCCTCCAGGGAGGAGGTCACATGTAGATCCTTATAATCAGTTCCCCCTTTCCAATCCACCCTCCTTCCACCCTCCCAGTATCGCCACTCTCACCACTGGTCCTGAAGGATCATCTGCCCTGGATTCCCTGTGTTTCCAGTTCCAATCTGTAACAGTGTACATCCTCTGGTCTAGCCAGATTTGTAAGGTAGAATTCAGATCATGATAGTGGGGGAAGAGGAAGCATTTAGGAACTAGAGGAAAGTTATATTTTCATGGTTGCTACATTGTACCCTGACTGGCTCGTCTGCTCCCTGAGGCTCTTCTGTATGGAGATGTTCAGTGGCCTACAAATGGGCTTTGGGTCTATATTCCACACCACCCCCCTCATTCACTCTGATAAGATATTTTTGTTCTGATGATGCCTGATACCTGATCCCTTTGACACTTCATGATAGCACAGGCTGGTGTGCTTCTTCCATGTGGGCTTTGTTGCTTCTCAGCTAGATGGCCGCTTGTTTACCTTCAAGCCTTTAAGACCCCAGACACTATATCTTTTGATAGCTGGGCACCATCTGCATTCTTCACCACACTTGCTTATTCTCCTACTTTGTCTTCAGTGGTTGTGTCAGGAAGGTGAGCATCATAGAATGTCAATTTAATAGAAGAAAGTATTCTTGCATTGAGGGAGTACTTGAGTGGAGGCCCAATTTCCTTTTGCTACCTTAATACTAAACCTAAAAATATATGCACATAGATCTCTTTCCACATCCTCATATATAAATATACTTGCATATATACAAACCTTTATTTAGACATCTATAAATGCCCTTTGCTTAGTAGCTCTTTCCTCTATTTCCTTTGACTTTCCTCTTGTCCCACTATCATGTTCAGTCTTCATTTGGGTTTCAGTAATTCCTCTTACTTACATTACCCTTGATCATGCTCTATCAGGCCTCCTCACCACCAATTTGGATCACTTGTTGTTACCTTGTCCCGGGTTTGTTAACACCACTACCTTTCCCGCCACCCCTCTTCCATGTTCCCCGAACTGTCGGTCCTGTTGTTTTCCTTCCAGATTGTTCATCCAGGCTATCTTATTTAGGTAGACCTGTGGAGATAATAACATGCACAAAAACAAGACCAAGCAACAATATACAACAAAACAACAGACCAATGACAAAAAATACAAAACAAAACACAAGAAAGAAAAGCTTGTAGTTAGTTCAAAGATTGTTTGTTGGCCTTTAGGAGTGTTTTCCAGTCCAGTCTGTTGGGGCACCATGCCTTGGTCCCAAAGTCCACCTTTGGCATTCCCTGGTGACCTCACCGCTACATTCCCTTGCTGTTCTGTTGCATCCCCTTAGTGTTTTACCTCCGTGTGGCGAGATCAGATGCAATTACCACACTGTGTCTCAGGTATTGTCCCCTATAGCACTATGGGTCAGTGAGGGACATCATGTCTCATAGTGGGGCCGGCCATATGGTCCTTTCTGTTGACTGGCTGCTCTAATTGGGAACATCATCCTCAAGAACTGATGGGCCAGGATGTGTTCCACTCTCGTGTGCACTGATCAGATATGTCCCTTTGTTGGAGCTGCAGATTCAATGCCATCCTTTGAAATAAATTCTTCTGGTGGGAGGGGCAGGTGTCCACTTGGCTTAGAGCTTAAATACACAATGTTTGAGTTGCCAAGTTATATTAATCACCCACAGTATCAATAGAGAATTATTCATTTAAACAAACACAAACTCTGCACTATGAGACCATCTTTAAAGTAAAAATAATCTTCATTTAGGTATTATTGAAACCATGAGGTTATTCGTTGACATGAAAAAGGCCATGAAACCATTTAATCTGTTTAACTTGGACTGAAATATTATTTATATTTCTGGTCATTTAATAATTATATCCAAAGATTTCTTGTCTAATTAATAGTATCACCATGGAAAGAGTTGCTTCAGTACTAATTAACACCAGCATAAGTACAGCTACAGTTTGGTAAAAATATATATTGACTTTGGTTCCTGAGTATCACCTCTAATATGACCCCCAAAATTTAAGCTATACTTTTTGTGAAACTCAAATTTGGTTATATAATCAGGTGGAAGGATTGAGGGTTTTTTTTACCTAACTCTTAAGAGGCCAATATATTAGCAGTGGACTTTGTCTTTATGATCCATTACTGAAGTACAGAAGTTTTTGTTTGTTCATTAATGAGATTGATATATGTGCTTTATCTTTTTGTTTTATCACTTCATTTCTATTTCTTATCAAGCTATAATTCCAAAATATAAGGAGTGTCATTGGTCATTTAAAAATTAATTCCCCTAGCTTTTTTTTCGTTTCAGATTAGTATAGGAACACTGAATATATAGCCATACATATCATATTAGGCTGCTAGAAACATTCAAAATTATAGCATTTATTTCTTAATTTATTGTTACTATCTTGAACATTATGAAGTTGGTTCCCACTGTTCTTAATTTTATCTTCATAGTAGACACTCTCTCCAAAATTAAACACAAACATGGATTGAGATGGCAAATTATAAGTGCAGATTAGTTTCATAACTGGAAAAAATCATAGTAACTAAAGAAGCCTGACATCACAAAACTAAGTCTAGCAACGAAAAAGTAAAAGTTTAAATATAAACTGTATAACTTCAAATATTTTCAGTTATCCATGAATGTCATTGTGATTACTTAATAAAAGAACATTAAAGTTTAGAATCTTACTGATGAATACTCTGTAAAAGATATTTAATCATTGATAATAGTTATTAGCATTTGCCCAACGAGAGAGAGTGGAAGTGTGTGCAGAAAATTAGGGGGGAATCTATTACTTAAATGAGAAGTACTTATGCCAAAATAAAGAAATGTTCTATGAGTCATTAAAACATGAACCAAAAGGAAAGATAACCCAGAGAAACAAAAACAATATTGAAACTATGTTAGGCTGCTAAACGTTGCTGGTGCATCTGCTAGGACCTGATAGTTCACTAAATCACACCCTGGAAAGAAGACTTGAAAGTCTGCTCCCCTAAAGGTTATAACACAAAAGCGCCGACAGAGTCCTTGTGTTCTGTCACAATGGGTTCCTTGGAGCCAGAATTGACCGAACTATACCTAACAACTGCAAATCTTTTATATATTTTTCTATGGCAGTAGTATCTTCTGTGCTAAAGATTATTTTCTCAAATATTTGAAATGGAGGTCAATTTTATGAAACAAGGTAGATAATGTCTTCATCTCATATATTTAAATGTATTTGCAAATCACTTGGAAAAGTTTACTAAAGCTCATCATGATGTGTAATCTCTTAATTTGATTAAGTAATTACATAATTTAAAAATATTATTGATATTGGAAAACCTTGTATAACTCAATACTCAAAATAATATAGTAATTTAGTGTATTTTCAAATCATCAAATAGGAAGATCCTACTGATAGGAATAACATTAATGAAGTACTTATAGGATCATTTGTTATAAAATATTTTACTTGGAAGATATAAAATGCTATATTAAAAATGCTATATTGATATCCTTGAGAATAATTATACTAAGTAGGATATATAATTTTGTTTTTGTTAGGTGCCACCAAGTCACAATCAACACTATGCACAGCAGAAAGAAACACTGTCTGGTCCTACAGCATCCTCACAATTGCTCCTGGGCTTGAACCTATTGTTGCAGCCACTGTGTCAATCCATCTCCTTGAGAACCTTCCTATTTTTTGCTGCCTCTTCACTTTGTCAAGCATAAAGTCCTTCACCAGGGACTGGCCTCTCTTGATATGATGTTCAAAGTACATAAGAAAAAATCTAGCCATCCTTGCTTCTAAAGAAGTTTTTGGTTGTCCTTCTTGGTACAGTCAATAAAACATGCCTTATTCCTTCTGGCATTTTCTGTTTTTCACTAAGATCCATCTGACATCAGCAATGATATGCTTCAAATCCTCTTCTGAATTGGATCTGACCTCTGGCAGCTCCCTGTCAGTGTCCTGCTGCAACTGCTAATGGATGATATTCAGCAAATGTTTACATTCCCTGGATATCAATACTATTGTTCTTTCATATGAGCCCTTTGTTGGGTTAAGTTTTTTTGGGGATGGGTCCAAATATGGATCTCTTCCAATTAGTTTCCCAAGTAGTTGTCTTCCAGAGTTTCTGGCATAGACAAGTGATCCCAGTACTGCATCACCTTGTTAAAAATTTTCAATAGGTATTCCATCAATTCCTGAAGCCATGTTTATGGATAATACTTTCCATGCAGCTTGAATTTCTGTCATGAGCACTATTGGCTCTTGGTTATATGCTTCTTCCTGAAATGGTTGCTTGCTGACGAGATCTTTTTGGTACAGTGACACTGGACTTTTTCCATCTTCTTTAGATACTTCCTGCATCATTGAGTATTTTCCCCATAGAATCTTTCAATGTTGCAGCTTCAGGCTTGCTTTTTCCTTCAGTTCTTTCAGTTTATAGTCTACTGTGTCAGTTTTCTAACTCTAGGAGGTGTTTGCACATTTTATAGTAATTTTTTACTTGATCTTCTCAAAGTGCCCTTTGAAAATTTCTGTTCACCTCTTTGTCTTCATCTTTTCTTCCATTTACCTCAGTAACTCTATTATAAATGGAGAGAAGTTTGAAGTTGTCAAAGGTTTTGTCTTCTTGGATCCACCATGTATGCTCATGGGGGCAACAGTGACAAGATCAAAAGACATGTTGCAATAGGCAAATATGCCGCACAAGACCTCTTTGGAGTGTTGAAAAATAAAGAGGTTGCATTGAAGGCTAAGGTGTTCTTCACCCAAACTATGACATTTCCATTGACTGATATATTTGTAAAAGTTAGATACAAATAAGGAAGATTGAAAAAACTCAATGCATTTTAATTGTGGTGCTGGAGAAGAATACTGACAGTACCATGCCCTGCTGAAAGAACAAACCAGTCTGTCTGGGAAGAAGTATGGCCAGAAGCCAGAATAACAAGACTTCATCTTACATGCTTTGGACATGTTGTCAGGAGAGGCCAGGCCCTGTAGAAGAACATCATGCTTGGTAAAGTGGAGGGACAGTCAGAAAGGGGGTCGGGGGTTCCAGGACCTGGATTAACCCCTTGGCTGCACCAGCGGGCTCAGACATTTGGGTAACAGTGAGGATGGCGCAGGACCAGGCAGTGTTACCTTGTGTCGTGCACAGGGTCTCTGTGGTTCTGAACTAACCTGATGGCAACTCTACTCTTAAGAGCAAGCTTCCGAGTGACACCTGACATCCACTCTGGTCTTTGTTTCTTTTAAAGACTTTTTGCTTTCATGAGCAATGTTTGTTATGCCCTCACACAGCTCATCAGGGCCTCTGTCCTTAGTGTTCACTGCATCACATCTATTCTTGAGACAGTCTTAAAATCGAGTGGGGATAGACCCCAAGTAATATTTTTATTTGCATGGATTTGTTTTCATTTTTGTCAGCTTTAGCTGGAACTTACATATGAGGATTTGTAGTGCTTTCAGAAGAAGGTCCCATCCTCTGGCACTGTCTCCAACAATGTTCTGTTTCCATTCATTAGGCCTCCAGGAGCGGATGATGTTTTGAAACAATGCATAAGGTTCCCAGAGGCTCCTGCCCCTACTGGGGAGCCCAGCCCTTCTTCATGGGCGACAGTGAAATCCCACAATCCACTTCAGAAGTGGATTAAGTCTCCGGAGAATCTCTTCTGATCATAGGCCTGGCAGGTCAATAGCCTTGCTGATAGGCGGAGAGCCTTGTAAAGTGAATTACTGCAGATTTTGACCTGCTTTAAATTTGTTTTAGTGTTTTAGTGTTTGTTTCTGTTTTCTTTTTGATGGTTTTCCTCCGTTTTATTTGGTCATTTTCTGTTTGTTTGTTTTCTGTATATAAAATCATGGACAGGTAAATCGGTGGAAATAGTAACTTGATTGCTAGTTTCCTGGGGGCATGGCCCTGTGGTTAGGGGAAATGAGGAGCTAAAACAATGGCCATGGAACAAAGAGAGACACAACTGTTCTAAAATCGATTGTGGTAATGATTATCTAACTCTTTTCCATATGTTTGAACTATGGAATTATATTTTATGTGAATTATATGTCAATAAAATGTTTTGTAAAAATAATATATGACTGTATATTGAACTATTAACGTCTTACAATTACTTGGAAAACGGTTCATTTTATCTCTGATCATTGTTTTCTCTGTCATCCCCTTCAGGGAACTCCAATTGTGCTGTTTACCGATGCTTTGTTCATTTTAATTTTTTTACTTGTTTTATGTTTTCTGCTTTATTAATGAGTGGCTTTTTTTGGATACACCTACGCATTTCTAATCTTTTCTTATGAATTGTTTCATCCATCATTTATCACTTCAAGTACATTTTTAATTGCAGACAGGCATAGAGTTCAATTAATGTCTGTGTTTCTAAAATAAAATCCTTTTCATAATGCTATTCAACACATTCTGTATTTTCAACCTAGCTTTTTGACAGAACAAGAAATACAATTATAATTATTTTATAAAGTCCTTCTCTATTAATTATTTCATTTGAGTAATTTCTAGGTCAATTTTGCTTTAGTGATACTTCCTGTCACTATTGGTTTCCATTTCCTATTTCCTTTCATGTTATATAGTTTCTTAATGGAAGACTAGTACTTTGAACTTTATATTGTTTCTACTTGTCATTGCTGTAAAGATTCTTGAACTTTGTTAATATACTTAGGGGTAATTTTATTTGGAAGTGGCCTTGACTTGGAGCATTCTTTGACAAGGTTAAAGCAGTAACAGTTACTGAAGGGTGTTGAGGTAGTTACGTACGTTGATGTCAACTTGATATAGAACAGTTTAGGGGTGGAATCTAGCGTTTCAATCCAGTCAAAGCCTGATGGTACCTCCGTGTGGGTACCCTCGCAGAAGGAGGTCCTGGAAATCTCTCCCTTTCTCTCTTGGCTTTCACCTGGCTGTTGGTGAGCCTTGCTGAGACCTGTGTGAGGACTTCCACCGCCTTTGGATCCACACTGCACTGCACCCACCAGCCTGCGATCTTCCTGCATTGTGCATCTCTGCGGTTGGTTATGTTAGAATGAAGAGGAATTTATGGACTAGTATTCAATTTATGGGCTTGATCTGGACTGGGCTGGGTTGTTTGCCTGATGTATAATTACTTCTTGATATAGCGCTCTCTTTTACACATATATGAGTGTCACTGGATGTGTTTCACTAGTCAGTCTTGTGTAATACTGGTGTTTTTGCCACTTGTTAGTCAAGATCTTATTAGTCCTCTAACCACTATCTTATTAGCGGGGTTTCCACTTCTAATGCACGATTCTCAGCTTTCCACGAGTGTTAAGCATTGCAGGTGGTTCTTTCGTCAACCTATATGAGTTCCTCGTGTAACTGTGAGGATTGGTGCCCAATCAGGGAACATCTACAGATTTCTGGAGTTCTCTTCTGATACAGCTCTGATTTTCTGGTACTTAACCCTGTGCACTTTTTGTACTTTGACCAGCCTACATGCTCACTTGGGTGTCTTCTAGTTGGCCTGCATTCTCCTGCCCGATCCCATGACCTAAAATATCTCTAGGAAGTATGGCTCGCATCATTTGCTTATTTCAACCCTCTCAGGCATAACCATTCTCTATTATCTGATGTATAGTTTCTTCAGGATCCCGACTTTTAGTTACTGAATTTATGGGATGAAGGTTTGAGATGGGGGTTGTTTGGCCCCAGTTGTTCATCCCTCTGTAGAAAGAAGTAGAATCTTGTTGTATCACTTGAATGGCAGTTTTAGTAGGGTAAATTATTATGTTTATATTATAAATAATTATAATATTAAATTAGATTTTCATCTGTTTCTCATTATTCTCCAAGATGGCACTATTGCCTTTTATCATTGTTGTCAAAATAAAAATAACATTCTATGCCTAATTATCATCATATTATTTAACAAATTTATATTTTTGATACTGTTTTACTTTTCAAAATAACACTGTCTATTGTTCCATTCTTTCTCTGTTCTCCAACTAGTTTTAGAAATTTAGTGTATCCTTTGACTTTATCCCTCTTCCCATTACCTCAGGTTTTAAAAATATAGTTAATATTTTATTTTTCTTCAATATTTAATTTGGTGTGAATTCCTCTTCAATGTTATATCCTAATTTACTGTGTTTTAAAAATCTTGGCTAGAGTCTACTCTTTCAGTTCATTTTTAAATATCAAAGGTTACAGTTTTCACTGTGAAGAAATTAAATTGTATTATTTCAATTAAGTTATTTTATTTGATCATATTTTTATTTCATTATTGCTTTTTTGATGTTATTTTTTCATTTATTACTTTAAATATAAATTTAAAATATTTGCCCAATTTTCTGTACAATTCATGAACAACATGTAAGTATTTTGTTATAATTTTTGTCTTTAATTTTTTCTTAATATGAGTAGATTTCAAATCTTTATTCATATTTGTTTAGGCTCAAGCGATTGATTTGTTCATTTGTTTTGGTTAACTTTAGTTTGAATTTTTCTTCTGTTTATCTGTGTTGATTTTTTCATAGATGAGGATCTACTCTGGTAAACAGGTTTAGTCATGGAAACTCTCAGGGGCAGTTCCAGCCTGTCCTAGAGTTAGCATCAGCTTGAATGTAGTGAGATTGGTTTTGATATTTTGGAGTATTGTTCAAGTTAAAGTATCATCTTGTCATGCAACATTTGTACAACCTCATGTTGACAAAAGTGTTATAGATAGAATCTCTGTGATAACTAGTCACTGTTTATATCTGCATTATCTTTTATTCCAAGGCCCGGAGTACAATAACCACAGGCTAGAGAGGGCTTGCTCAAAAACATTCTGGTTTCCCACCTAGAAACCAGCCCATATCTGAGACTGTGCATTCCAGTGCTCTATCACTTGAGACTCAAAAAATTAATGATTTTAGTAGTACAGTAGGTTTAATTCTCTGTCCTAAATCTTCATCTTATGTTTCATCTTTTAAAAATATCTTCAAAGAAATTGGCTTTTGAATCTGATTATATTGCTTTCTGTTACTAACGATTTCTACTTTATTAAGTTTAAACTAAATTTACTCTAGTTGATAAAGGTTATATCAAACTGCATTTATTATGCTTCTGTCATTTCTGTAAAATCTTAAACTAGATTATTTGTCATAATAAAACCAATATATAAGTTAGTAATTCCATAAATATTTTCATTTATTCTAGAAATTGTGTTTAAAAATGTGGAAAAGAACTTCTGACAGTGAAATTAACAACAAAGTGGACTCCCCCCTTCTTGTGTAAACTAAATTTATAAAGAAATAAGAATTATTGAGAAGTCCTTGTGTAAATAAAGATATGGATGAATGTTTCTTAATTAGAATGACATGATTTCCAAAAATCAGTCTTCTAAAATAAAGTCCATACAGAACGCCACCGATTAATAATGATACAGTCAGAAATTAGACTATAATATGTTAGTTGAATATAGGCATCTATTTCAAAAAATGCATTATGAAACCACTTATTCAAATTTCTAAGAAAGCATATTCTAATTAACCATTGCCTTCAAGCCTTCTCTACTTGCATTTCTTGAGGCAGAGGTCAAACACAAGAGTTAATTGGAGATCTTAAAGAAAAATTGAAGCACTGTTCTCACAAGTAACATTTGTTATAAATATCATATATCTGAAGTTACATGGTACTGATGGCATCAAGTACACTAATTCTATGGTGTCTGAAAACACAGGGCACTAAAAGATATACTAGTTAAATGACTTCTCTGAATGTATGGTCTCACTTGGTGGGATTAAATAGTGTTTAGAGAGTGATATATTTGTTATTTAACTTACCAATATGATCAACTCAAACGCAACAGTAAGTACATTCTGATATTCAGCTTGACAAGGTGCTCTATATTTAATGCAATAATTATGGATGTCCCTAGACTATTGTTAGGAGTCCTGGTGCATAGTAGTTAGAGATTGGGCTGTGATCTGTGGGGTCAGCAGTTCGAAACCACCAGTCGCTCTGCAGGGTACTAAAACTGGGCTTTCTACTTCCATAAACAGTTACAGTCTTGGAAACTCACAGGGGGTCACTATGAGTCAGCATTTACTGATAGCAGTGAGTTTTAAGACTATTGTTATACTAAATAGTTTATCACCACCAACTTCCACTCTTTCATCAAATTTTACCGTAAAAACCACCCTTTACAAAAAGGACTAGTATATTAATTTCATTTCTATCAATTAATCATTTCTAGACTTTTTCACACATCATAAAACAAATAAACAATTTAAACAGATGTTAAATTAAGCTTTAAGTAATGTTAAATGGGTCATATTAATATACGATAAAACAAGATCCTGACTCCCTCTAATGTTTTCTTTGCTTTGTGACATACACATCTCCATTTACTTAAAGAAGCCAAGTAATGCTAATAATAATCACCCTGTATTCTGCAACCCTTTTTGTATTTGTTGCCTTTATAGATTCATCAATTTTGAATTCAATATACTGAAAAACAGAAAAATATATAACACAACTTCAAGAGGGTGACCTCCAATGACAAAACACCTCTGAGATACACTGTACTATGAACAAACACAAACAGAGCAGAACATAAATGTTGAATACCAGATCAGGTTCAGTATGTATCCAAGGGGGATCAACTGGCAGAGTTTTAACTGTGCAAGTCAGATTTATGTCTTTGATCTTCTATCCTCATCTCTCCCATGTCCTCTTTTCAGTGACAACTTTCCTCCCATCCCTCGATTGAGCATAGAGGGAGGTCACCGGAGGCTTACTTCCTATGTAGTTCCCACACATGAATTTGAGCTCCTACTGTCACCCCCAGTCTTCTACAGACCAGATTCTCACAACGTAGGCTCTGGAAACAATTCCTCCTTTGACTTTGGATTACATGATTTATAATCCTTCGGTGACTGATGATGGTGCGCTTCTTCCATGTGGACTTAATTGACATCTCACTTAGATGTTCGGAGACAAGCCTTTAAGTTGATACATATGTCATAGCACACCCTGGTTCAATCATGTCAAGCAAAATTGCTGCAGAGGGGAAAGAAAACAAACACATCTGGGGAACACAAAGGCATGTCCGTTAGCAGGGGAAGAGAGAAGACCAACCTCCAGTTGGTGGGAAGAATGCCTGAAAATACTTTGGGGGACACTGGGCAGGGAGTGTCTGTTTACCTGCCGCAAATGACCACATTGGCCAGGGCTTCTGGTGCTGTGGAGTGCTGGGACTCTGACTCCCGGGTCTTCAGGTGCACAGGGTGTGCCAGGGCTGCACAGGTGCGATCCCGTGTGGGAGCTCCACTGGGTGAACCGGCCTCTTCCTCTTGTAACTTGAGGACTGAAGTCAGAAAACACATGGTGTCTGAGGAAGCAGAGGGCAGCTGCACCATGGGTGGTGCATTGTGGGAAGGCGGACCATAAGGTCTTGCTACAGTAACGCCCTATATACTGTATGAAGAGAAGTATTATTCCAGCTAACTGTGACAGACATTCTGTTTTATTTTGTTGTTGTTATTCCTATTAGGGTGTATCTCAGTGGTTATGTCATTGGCGGTCACCTTCTCGAAGTTGTGTTATATGTGTTTCTGGTTTTTGGTAAATGAAACTCAGGATTGATGATCCTATAGGGGCAGCAAGTAGTATCAAGGTTTGTATGTGTAGTGGGGAGGGGGTACAGAGAGGATGGGGGTGAAGGAGGTAAAAGAGAGACAATGTCAAGGAGCCCAGGCAGAAAAAGTATGTTTGGAAACCAATTGTGGAAGCAAGTGTGTAATTTCCTGATTTTAAATCATATAGTATTCTCTCGTTCTGTTTGCACAACTGCCTCAGAATCCACGTACAAGTTCTGTATGAGCATGATGCAGCGTTCTTGAATTCCCATTCTTCTTAAGTCTATCCATAGTTTGTTATGATATATATAGAGAGAATGCCCAGGGATAGTCATTTTCAATGAAGTAACTACCTTTCTGGTATTTTCTGCTTTCAGCCAAGATCCAAGTGATATGAGGATTGATCTCCCTGCTTCCATACACTCTTCTGAATACATCCTGAAGTGTTTGCAGCTCCTTGTCAAGCTACTACTGTAATTGTTGCTGGATGATCTTCAGCAATAGTTTACTTGCTTGTGATATTAATGTTATTTTCTATAATGATGCAGTCTATTGAATTAGCTTTCATTAGAAGGGGGACAAGCATGAATCTCTTCCACTCAGTTAGCTAGGTAGCTATCATTCAGTGTTCCTGGCATAGACAAGTAAGTGCTTCCAGTGCATCTGTATATTGAAACATTTCAATCAATAATCCATCACTTTCTAGAGCCTTGTGTTTAGCTAATGATTTCAGTGCAGGTTAGACTTTTTCCTTCAATATCATTGGTCTTTGTGTCTATGCTACCTCACGAAATGGTTGAAATTTGACTAATTTTTTTTTGTACAATGACTGACTCTGTGTATTCTTTGCATCTTTTTTGGGTTCTTGCATCATTCAGTATTTTGCCCACAGAATCTTTCAATATTGCAACCAGAGGCTCGATTTTTTTTCCTTTAATTTTTCAGCTTAAGCTATTCTGAGCATGCTTTTCTCTTTTGGTTTTCTACCCCTAGGTATTTGAACGTTTCAACATGCTATTTTAGTTTTCTCTCCTCCACTGCCCTTTGGAATTTTCTGTTCATTCTTTGTATTTTTCATTTCCGCCCTTTGTCTAAGTTACGCTAAAATTAAGAGCAAGCTTCAGAATCTCTGCAGCTATCCACTTTGACCTTTGTTTCTTTCCATTGCTTTTATGACATTTTTGCTTTCTTCATGAATGCTGTGTTTGATGGTCTCCCACTGCTCATCAGATCTGTCATTAGTGTTTAGTTCAACAAATCTGCTGTTGGGATGCTCTTGCAGTGAGAAAGATTGAAGATCATATTTTGGCTGTATGGACTTGTAATTTTCTTTGGCTTCAACCAGAAGTTCATTCAATGCCATCGAGTTCACTCTGACTCATAGTGACCCTATAGGACAGGGTAGAACTAACACTGGATTTCCAAGGGAGTAGAAAACGCTATCTCCCCTAGAGTGACTGACAGTTTCAAATTTCAGACCTGGAGGATAGCAACCCACTGCATACTCACTAGACCACCAGAGCTCCTCAACCTGAACTAAGATGAGCAACTAATCATCCACCCAGCACTGATTTTAGGTGCTGATATTGAGTTTCCATTGTCTCTTCTCACAGATGTAGTTACTTTGATTTCTGTGTATTCCATCTGGGGAAGTCAATGTGTATGGTCACTGTTTGTATAGTTAAAAAAGTAATTGCTAAGAACAAGTTGTTGGACTTGCAAAATTCTAACAGGTGATTTCCAGTCTTGTATTTTTATAACCAAGCCACATTGTCCAGCTACTGTTACTTCATTTTTGTTTCCAACTTTTATATTTCAATAACCAATGAGTATCAATGCATCTTGATTGTATGTTTGATTAAATACAGACTGAAGATGGTGGCAAGATTATTCAGTTTCTTCATAATTAGGTCTAGTGCTTGGTACATAAACTTGAATAATTGTATTGACTGGATTTTCTTGCACATGGATAGGTATTATCCTGTCACAACAGCAATGTATTTCCTTCAAGATGGGCCTTGAAACGTCTTTTGTACTATGAAAGCAAAGCCATTCCAGGCACAGTAAACTGTTTGGCTATCTGATTCGAAATGGTCGATAGCAGTCGACTTCAAGTCGCTTACAGCTAGGATGTTCCTGCGAGAAGAAAATGGACTAGGAGGTTGCATGATAGGATTTTGTAGGACAAATGACTGGTTCCTAGTATGCACCATTTTCCAAAACACAAAAGGCAAGTATACACATGGACTTCTACAGATGGAATTTATAGAAACCAAACGGAATACAATTATTGGAAGTGATGACAGAATAGCTCTATATCAGCAGCTAAAAATAGCCCGTGGCCTGACTGTGCCGCTATCCATTCTTCACACATAAGGCCAAGTGAAGGCCGAAGAAGCTTCAAGGAAGCCCCGCTGAGCCAAAATACCACCGTGTGCTTATTCCACCTGAATTTCAAGGACAGCTGAAGAAAATACTTGCTGCATTGATCGCTAATGACAGAAAACCTGGGGAGCTGTGAGAGAACATCAAGATCGTCATTCATGAAGAAAGCACAAGATCATTAAAAAGGCAAGAAAAAATAAGATATTAAAGTAGATGTCACAGAGATTCTGAACTTGCTCTTTATTATAATGGAGCTAAGGCACATGGAAGAAATGGTGAAGCAAAGGCGCTTCAAGGGGCAGCTTAAGATGACAAAGCCAAATATTATATTGAAGTGTTCAAAAGCCTAGAGTTAGAAGATCAAAAAGTAAGAATATGCTCAGCATATCATAAACTGAAAATTTTAAGAAAAAATGCAAGCCTCATGTTTCAATATTGAAAAATTGTATAGACAAAATAGTCAATGACATAAGAAGCACAGAAAAAGATGTGAAAAATTCAAAAAAAGATTTAGTTGACAAGATTTAGTCAAATACCATATTTAGAGGTAGCATAGGAGCAAAAGGACCAATGGTTCTTAAGGAAGAATTCCAATCTGCTTCTAAAGCATCAGTCAAAAACAAGGCTCCAGGAACTGATGGACTACCAATCAACATGTTTTACTAAGCTAATGAAGTACTGGAGACTGTCATTCATTTATGGCAAGAAATTTTGAAGACAGCTATTGGGCAACTGACTCAAACAGATCCAAAATTCTACCCATTCCAAAGAAGGGTGATCCAACAGAATGCATAAATCACAGACCAATATCATCGATATCACAGCCAAGTAGAATTTACTGAGGATCACTCATCAAATTGTAATAGTCACTTGACAGCTTTCAGGCTGGATTCAGAAGAGGACCTGTATTAAGAGATATAGAGGATGTCAGATGGAATTTGGCTGAAAGCAGAGACTACCAAAACGAGGTGTGCTCTTAATTGACTGACCAAACCTTATTGACTGGGTGGATCATAGCAAACTGGATACCGATAACCCCAAGAAGAATGGGAATCCCGGAATAGCTCATTACACACATGTGGAGCTTGCACGTGGATGAAAAGCAATTGCACAAACAGACCAGAGAATTCCAAATGGCTTAAAATCAGTGACTGTGTGTGACAGGGTTGCATCCTCATCTTTATTCAATCTTTAGGTTGAGCAAATCATCAGAGAAGCGGGCTTATATGAAGAAGGATGTGGCGTCAAGTTCAGAAGAAGGCTTATTAACAACCTGAGACATGCTGTGCTCCACATGGATCATGAGTCATATTTCAACAACCTTGGAAGGAGCCCCACCCAGTAGCAGAGTGGATTCAAACGTGGCTGCTAATGGGACGGCCCACAGTGCAAACCCACCATTCCCTTCTCTGGAGAAAGATGAGTCTTCCTAATCTGGCTCAGAAACTCCCAGGCCCATGGCTATGCTGTCCTATATGGTGGCTATGAATTGTAATCTGCCCGATGGTGATGACTTTTCAGCAGTGACTCGGAGTGAAGAGCCTCACGACCAACCACATAGGCTTTTCTATCAGGCACATGAACATGTCCTGCTCGTGGTTCCACTCCTGCTCCTCTACTTCCACCAGAAGCTGTGGCGTATTCATCTGCCACCATTTAAGCTTTTGTGGATGTTTCCTGTGTATTCCTGGGTCTTTTTTAAGTGCCTGTATTTCTGTCAGTCCTTGGATATCACTATGACCTTGTGCTGATGGTCTTTGTTCTACAGGTGATGTGTCTTTGTCTTATTTAGTATTTCATAAATGTTCTCCATATATTACATTTGAGGTCTCTCCCCACACTTAAAATATATTGCTTCGTCTGCCAGTGGCGGGAAAACTTTCTTCCCTGGAGGTTGGGAAGGGGCGTGTGTGTCAAGGAATTATCTTGACACAAAAGGATATGTTGACTCCACATTTCTGTGCGTCCTGGAGGAGTCCACAAGGTGAGCACTGTTGGATTTACAAATGCATGTTTCAGAAACATCATATTAAAGCTTAGTACATCTTACTCTGTATTTTCTTGTCTAGGAATTGTTAGAAACGTGTCTTCCTCTTTCTCTGTCCTGTTTGCAAACACTTATAACTGCCCTCTTGGCAGGTTGCTTTGCTTTCTGGTTTTCTTTGCCTTGGCTGTCCATGACTCAGAGAATTCTCTGGAAAAATGATGTTCCATTCAGGCAAGAAACAGAGGTGATTTCTATTTCCGTGGAGCACTGGGGCATCTTGTTTATGTAAGTTTCTGGGGGGCCATGCAAATACACTGCCCCATTGTCATCTTCTGAGTTCATGCTTGCATTGGGAGTGCCGTTCGGAGCACAGGTTGCCCCGATTAAAATGGAATGCCTCCTCTAGAGACCACACTTGGACCTCAACTCGCGGTAGACTCTGGTGTTCCGTTATCAGGGACTTTGGAGCTCATTCTTGGTAATTTTAACATGCGCTAGCCTAACTGGAATAGCTTGACATTGCCTATCTACTCGTGCATGTTTGTAGGGCTTTGTGTGTGTTTTGAAAATGTTACTTAGTTATAAATCTTCATAACCAAAAATATCCTACGGGAAAACACAGGGAGTGAATGATCTTAGAGTCTGTAAGTCATCTGCTGAGACTCAGTGGAGTTTGGTCTATTATAATCTTGAACACCGCTCACATCTCAAACATGTCCAGAAACACTCAGCCTCACACAGTAAATGTCCTATTGCCAAAATACCAAATACCCAAGAGAATGGAGAGTCGTTATATACATAGAAAATTTCCCTAAAGTATAAGAGAGGTACAAATAAAAACAAATCAACAAAAAATGCAAGATCAAATTGAGTGAGCTCAAATATCTTTTGTTGAGCAGACGGAAGCAGATTACTAGGGTTTTCTCTCATTCCACGGGTCCAAAACCAAACCAAATTCATGGTATTCAAGCCCATTCTGATACATATTAACCCAAAAGGACAGAGAACTCTCTTTGTGGGTTCCTGAGACTGTAACAAATTTTTTAAGATCATTTTATTGGGCGTTCTTACAGTTCTTATAATAATCTATACATCAATTGTTTCAAGCATATTTGTACATATGTTGCCATTATCATTTTCTAAACATTTACTTTCTGTTTGAGCCTTGTATCAACTCCTCTTTTTTCCCTCCTTCCCCACCCTGCTACTCTAGTGAACCCTGGATAAATTATCAATTATTATTATTTTTCACATCTTACATCGACCGCTGGCTCCCTTTACCCACATTTCTGTCTCCCATGGAGGAGCTGGTGAATTTGAACTGCTAATCTTGCAGTCAGAAACCTAAAACCTAGTCTACTACGCCACCTGGCTGATACTAATAGGCATGTTTAAACTGTTAATATTTTAGAATATCTGCCAGGTTTGAATTTGCAACCCTTTTACACAATCAAACCACTGCAAATTATTTGTACCACCAAGAGGCTTTTTATTTTCAAAAGAAAACTTGGTGATACTTTTCTTGACAATTGATTTCTAGAATTCCCTAACCAATTATAGACATTATGTGAATACATATCTGACGTCAGATCTTGTCATTTGTTGTGGTGTTACTCTTGGGGGTGGAGAAATGTGCGGAATGCCCTAGTCTGCAGCTAGAAAGGAAGCAGTGCACTCCCACACCATCTAGGAACTTATATTTGCTTTAGGTCCCTTGTGTTTTAAAGTCATCTTCATCGTCAGCTTCATCATCATCTCTTAAAACAGTCTTCGCGATGTGATTCTGCTGAAAGTACATCCTGACATTAAAATAATAGCTTATACCTAAAATATACCTAAGGGATGGCCTGGGTGAGGTGAGGAGTGAACATTGACCTTGGGAAAAAATGAAAGTTTGGTCTAATCTTCAAGGCATCTGAATGTGTTACTGTAGTGTAAAAGACTCACTCTTCTGCTTCCAAATCAAGATATTTCTTCCAGGCATGAGGAGAAACGCTTTTCCTAGATGATGACAGTTTCCCTAAAGTAGCTGTATTTTTCTCCAGCAGAGGTCATTAATAAAGTCTTTGTCCTTGAAAGGTTTGGGAAGTCGATAGAGTTTTATTTTAAGTTGCAAGTGCTCTCCGGCATTGCCGCTGCAGGTGCTTTGTCCGGCTGTTGTGTGAGACGTTGTTGTTGGAAGGGTTTTAATCATCAACGAGGAATGTGGAGTGCGTTTCTTCCTGCCAACGGTTACTGCAGAATGAGGGGATTCGTTTTTACAACGGTTCGTATCATTCTCAAGATTCTTTTTGATGGAAGTAACAATTAACGATAGATACACTTTAAAAAGTCAGTTTGCAGAAGTGGAAAGTGTAACTCTAACTTTGTATTATTTTTTATGATCTCATTAAACTAAAAAAGCATGCACACATTTTCAGAGAGCTTCATGAAGCATTACAGAATGAGAGAATATTCTTGTTTGCTGAGAATTCTTGATGGGAAATTTCTTTAGCACATACTTATAAAGGCTAGAAAAAGCAGCATAATTCAACAAAGAGCAAATTCTCTTTTCACATAAGATGTCTAACTTTTCTGACTATATTAATTTTATTTCTCGTACTTATATGAAGGGTTTAAGAAAACAGTAGTGAGTTTAAGGAACTTCAGAAGAAAGCGCTATAGAAATAAGCAAGATGGTGAAATTCCATAAAAGACTGTTTGGTCATGATTATGTAGTTCAGTTTCAAAGGTTCAGAACTCAGAAAGATGGGGAAAAGCCATGCTGACAAAGTGCAAGCGGAGCCGCAGAATTCCGTGCTCACTGAACACAGGCACCTGCTTTGGCCAAGTAGCAAAGAGGCGATTGAAAGTCAAGCAACCCTCCTTCCCTCCCCCCTTTATTCTTTCTTTTGTACTAAAATTAAATAATTTGATGTAAATGTAATCAGTATGCGAAGAAATGATCACCACATTATTCTTCTCATTCATGTAACATTCACCGAAAATCAGTCTTTCTAAATCGACCTCGGAGCCCGGGCGGCAGAGCCAATACTGGCTAGGCTTCTGATCAAAAGGATGGCAGGCGGAACCCACCCACCATGCATGGGAGTACCACGATGGGACGGGGGTGCTTCTTGCACAAATGAGCAAGCAAACAATCCTAGGTTGTGCTGGAGGGCGTATTTGCCAGTTTACGAAGATGAATTGTGTTTACAGAAGTCCGCTCTGTCAGATTTGGCTGGTGGCAGGGTTGCAGCATTCCCCCACGCCACACACAGCTCTATGTCAAATCGCCTGTATATTCCAAAGTCATCACCTGCCACCATGCAGACAGAAGGTGGGATAAAAATAGCCAACAGCTTTGCGTTTCCTCTGGAGCTCTGCTGGGGTTGAGACAAAACTGACCATATAAACGTCCAGTAGTGTCGAGGATAGCAGACACCTTTCAACTGCACAGGGGCAGAGCTGCCCAGATTCCAACATCTTCCTTCGTCCTTCAGGTTTCAGAGAGAAATTCTGTAGCTATGTGGTATATTCTAATTTCATATGTAAGGTAATCAAAGTCATTTTATAATTTTGCAACTTGCAGCAAAGAATGCTGACGGATAAAAGTGGTAGGAAATGGTTCTTAGAGATTGACACTTTTGTTTGTAACAAACTTGATAATAGCATACAGTTTTTTAAAAAGCAAACAAAAAATACTAGTGATATCATTTACATAATATTTCTGCTGAAGACTTTTACCTGAATTTATGATTAGCTATATAACATGGTCAAGACTAGATATATTAAATAATAATGTGCTGCATTTTAACGGGATAAGTTATGGGTTTTCCATCGCTTGTTAATTCTTTAATAATAGCAAACTTCCTAAGTTCTATAACTTGGAAATTTGGGGGTGTTTAATGTTTACATATGTAAAGAATGGAAATTACCTGTACTTTATTGTGAATAAAATTATTTTTAGCCGAGCTAAAATAACTTTTTCAATGGAAAAATAGTGTTTACATCTTCTTTCTCTTCTTTGATTTTTAAACTTTGGAAATGGAACCAAGTATCCACAAACACTAGGGAGACCTGACCTTTCTGTGACAGTTATTGAACAAGTGAATGGACCTCAGGGGGCAGATTTGAGAGGAAATATACTAAATATAATTAAGTACATTTTTCAAACTAGGGAAAATGCCTTGTGAGGCTTATTTTTACTTGAAACACATTTTTTCCAACCTAAAAATATAGGAGAAAGATTATTGTTGCAGGTTTTCAATAGAAATTAACTTGAGGATCCTTCTTTTTGAGGCATTTCCCCAAGTTGCACCAAAAACTTCCACTAACAGAGTGATTATTATCAGCGCCTTCATTTTTCATATGTAACATGCTCTGTAAGTGAATCTAAATCAAACCAAGTTCAGTTCACCTTAGCTAAACTTGCCCTTTCACCTTTGCTTCAACCAGAATGGAGAATTTAAATGAATGGAATGGCAAGATCTGCATGGATGAAAGGCAAGGTTGAAAGCTAGGGCATCAAGGATTCCTAGTTCAAATCCCATCTGATCTCTTCTTTAGCAGTGTTACAAAAGTTGGCCTTCATCTGACCAAGTATAAAACTGGCCCAAATCTAAGCAGAATCTCATTGTAAAAATGAATACTAAACTAAACCTCTTGAGTATATGAATTATAAAAATGCCCTTATGACCACAGATTTCATAGATGGAGATATGGAAAGACCTTTGGATGACACACTTGTTCATTCCATGCACAATTTGCTGCAACACTTGATGCAGCAAGATGCTTTTTTACACAATGGTCTACGTACAGCTATGTATTTTTAAAATCTTAATTTGTATCACCATTTACAGAGCAGAGATGTGAGAAATTTACCAGGAATTGTGTCACATTTACAATGTAAGCTTATAAAATTTCAGTGGAAAACGAAGATATCCAAGGACAATATACTGAAATGTTTCACCAAAATCAACTTTAAATAGAAAAATCAATTATACCATTGCTAAAGATTTTTAAATAAATTGAAATATTATAGTAAATCTTCAAAGTGCTGTATGAAAAGTAAAATAGCTACTTTGATTCGCTATTAGTAATAAGTGGGAAGTTTTTATATTTTGAGTTCTTGGTAAAGAAAACTACCAAAGTCTAGATATTTCTTTTTAACTTCCATAAATTTGTTTATTCAAATGCTATGTATTGAATTTTTATTATGTGCAATGAACTAGAAGCATACAAAATTGAATTAAATATAAATATTGATTCAAAGTGACATTTTCTTTGGGGATAAGCTGATGTACTATTGTGAGATAAGAATCAATTTTGTTTAACTATTTGCTTTTGAGTTAATATAGTAGTTAATACAAATATTGTGACATTTAGCTAATAAGTAACAATTTGAGTATTTATATATTAAGAATCAAGCAGTTATGAAGACAAAGAAAAATGTTCCTTTGAATAACAAAAAATAAAGCCTGAAGTCTATTTAACTAAAGAATTACTCCCAATAAATCTAACATTTAGAAATATATACATAATATTTTTTGCTTTATACTATATAAAATTCAAAATCACATAGTGCAAAACTCTTAAAATATTACAACAATGGAACCATGATTATTTTGTAGATTTTTTTTAATAAGGGAAACATACAAGTAAAATGATTTCGAATTTTTTTCTTAATTGTATAAGCAAAACTCTAATTTCTCACTCCCCTGCAAAGCAGATATTATCATCTTTATAATTAAGATGACAAATAGATAAGCACAGGGGTTATGGCTAAGGCTATTGCTATAATCAGGCAGATTCACAATAAAGTTGAGGACTCACAAGCAACTGTTCAGTTACAGGGCAAAAGGACGTGACTACCTATTTTTTCTACTTATGAATTTTTCAAAAGAGAATTGTACAATGCATTTGAAAGTAATTTTTGAACTTAGTAGCACAGAAAGTGCACTATTGGGGGGAAAGACTAAAGTTGCAGAGCATACATGAAAGGACTACAGTATATTCAGCGTATTAATTGCTTTAAGCCAATTGAAGTATTTATTTTTAAGTATCCAAATATAACTTTACCTAGGAATTCAGCTAAAAAATATGTTTCAAACAAAATGGTTTAGAATTCCTGTAAAATTCCATGAAATAAAAAACTGTGATCAAGAACAAAACATTTTCAGTTTGTTTAGTGCAGAAATAATAAAATTGACATATAAATGCTCTTATATCCATGTGTCTGAGGAACATAATGGAATGTGTGAGAAAATTCTGAAATCGCTGCAGTAATTGAAGATATGCAAAAATTTATGGTGATTATGTAACTCCAATTTTTCTAAGTGGTTTGAGAAATTGAGACAGGATAATTTTCTTTTGGACAAAGAAAAAATTAAATCACCTCATTTTTCTTTTTGACAAATGATTATTTTTCCATAAAGTGTTAACAATATAAATTATATCATGTCATAACTTACATCAGCTATTGAGAACTCATTTTTAATTAAAATTCTCAGGAGTTACCATCAAAGTGAACATTCGAGAGTTGAAAGATTAAGGTGATAAAGTCCCAGCAATGCTTAAGAAGGTATAGCTGACAGGAAAATATGGGGGTTAGGGGGCAGTTAGAAATATAAGTAATGAGAGGACCTGATGCCAGGGGCTTAGGTGGAGAGCAAATGTTTTGAGAATGATGAGAGCACTGAATGCACAAATGGGCTTTACACAATTGATGTATGTCTGGATTGTGATAAGAGTTGTACGAGCCCGTAATAAAATGATTTTTAAAAAAAGATATATAAGTAATAAAATCAGAAAGAAGAATTTAACTCTAATAGGATCATTTGAGGAAAATAATCCTGAAAATAGAGATGAGAGTGTTTTTCTATAAATAATATAAGGAGTTTTATTTCAGAAGTAAAGAAAGACAGTATTAATTACATAATTTATGCACTCAAAACTCACCACCTGAATTCAAATAAAAGTGTGAATGGAAGAGGATCTATCTGGAGAAAATAAATTGTTACTGAGTAACTGGGATAATTTCTGCTAGGAATCCTAGCCTGTGCTTCAGTTTGGTCTCTTCTAAGGAAAGCAAACCCCATAACCTTTCGCTTTTTCAGTAAGGCAGAAAGATGAATAGATACAGCTGGTGCTTGAATTGAGAATATGTCATGACACTTGCTAATAAAACTGAAGGGATGCTATGCAAGATACCAAAATTTATGTAATATAACTTGTATGTAACACTAGTGTATCTAACATGACACTCAAAAGAGGTGGCTCATAAAACTCTAATTACAAAATCAAGTAATAGCTTAAACAAAACTTCAGAAGCGCTAATAGTGATTCATCCCTCATCCGTCCAGTAATGACAACCATGATGTCTTAATTAATGTTCTTGGATTCTTTGATTGCTTTTACCATTTTACCATGTAGATCTGTCCACTTATAAATCTTTTATGTGCTGTACTTTATATAAATGAAGTCCTATATTTCATGACATGATTATTTTAATCATGCTTTTTCATGTATTTGTGATTCATTCATTTCTTTTTGCTGCCATGCAGTATTTTGTTATTTGAATATAAGTTAATAATTAATTCTACTATTTTGCTATAAATAGTAATTTAGGTTAATGGTAATTTTGGAAATGGCATTATTTTTATACTGTGATCAGCACAGCTATGTACATTTCGTACCTGTCTTCTGTAACCAAAAAGCAGTTTGTCCTAGAGGTTTCTACAATGGGGGTACATCAACTGTAACAGAGGTTCTAAAACTGCTTTGCAATACGATTGTGCAAGTTTCCACTTCAAAGGCAGTAGGTGTAAAAGAAAGTGTTTGTTACACTACCTTCTAAACTTCTGTATATGGTGGGGGGTTTTGTTTTTTAGAACAAGCAGTTTGTAAAGTTTAATGTGGGAAAAATAATCAATAATTTCCATTATGTTATGTTCATTTTGCATTTGATTTAGGAAACCTTTCCAACTTAAGGAGTAGCAAGGACATTCAGTGGCATTTGCTAAGCAGGTTTTGTCTCTTACCCTTGCCACAATACCACAAGGTCTCAGCAGCTTTTGCTTGTTTGTGGTTCAGGAAGACGTGGCTATCCCATATCCTTTGTCCTTTCATAAAATTTTGATTTTGATTATGAGTACATTGTATTGCTATATCAAATTAGAAGGAATTGACAACTTTACAGTATTTAATCTTTCTACTGATATAAACTTCTCCCTTAATAGCCAACTGACTTTGTTTCCTTTAGTACAGTATATTCTCTATAAATATATATCTTTTTTTAAAAACAATTTATTAGGGGCTCATACAGCTCTTATCACTGTCCATACATATACATATATAAATATATATATCTTAATAAAGAATATACATATTTTAGATAATATAAATACAGATGTTACTATTTTAAAATTACATTAATAGAAGATTATTACTTGAGTATGAAACCATAATTGATTGATATAATGATTTTACTTAAAATTAATATATGTTAATCCTAAATTTCTATACATTTTCTTTTTATTCTAAACAGATAACCACTTGATTAAAAACAGCATAGAAATTTTAGACTTAATATACATATATTGTTATTATTAAAAATAATTATATATTATGCATCTGCATATATGTGTAATTTATGTATATGTATTATTAATTATGCACTTTAAAATTATTAATTAATTTTAGAATTAATATGAATATGTATAGTGTTATTATGTAATGAATATATATATTATGTAGTCCAGGTAGACTAGAGAAATAAATCCAGAGAGACTCATGTACATAACAGCTTTATATAAAAATGTAATTGTATATTAAGAAAACATCCCAGCCCAGTCCAGATCAAGACCATAAATCTGATATTAGCCCATAAGTCTGATACCAGTCTGTAAATTCCTCTTCAGACTCATGCAACAGATGCCATGACACCAAATGCAGGAAGATCACAGGCCAGTGGGTGGAAAGTCTTGGGGATCCTCTGGCAGTGGAAGCATCTCAGTGCTGGTGTGGGTCTCCATGTGACGCCTCCAGCTCTAGGGCTCTGACCATAATGACATAGATGGAGCACAGTGTTCAGAACCTTCATTTACTGGTTGGAATAGATTCAAAATGAGAAGCAAAAGCTGTGAAAACATCATTAATAGCCATAATATTTAATGTATGAAGTATGAATATAGGTAAATTGGAATATTTCAAAACTGAAAAAGAATGTACAAAGAGATATGCAAAGCATAAGTGAGCTGAAACCACCTAGTTTGCTTACTCTAAATAAGAAAATCATATTATTTCCTATACCAGGAACAGCAAATTCAAAAGGAATGGCCTTGTATTCATCTTCAGAAGGACATTTCAATCTCTTTCTTGAAGTGGAATGGTGTATGTAATAGGATGATGTCTGTATAATCAAGAGCAATTAATGCAATTATTATTCTAATTTATGCACTAAAGCCAATGCTGAAGAAATTGAAGAATCCTACTAAGTCTTTCAGTGTGAAAGGAATCAAGCATGCGACCAAGATGCATTGATAATTACTGAGTGTGAAAATTGGAAACAAACAGAAAGGACCTCAGTGATCCACACATTGCTGGACCAGTGACTTAATTATTGTCAGTATCGTTTGGATTTCTCATCAGATTGAATGCATAGGAACCAAATGGGCTACATCTGTGGGCAGGAACTCTGCAGATGCTCAAGATCCTAGGCCCAAAAAAGGCCAGGGGCCAACTATAGAACAGCACACCAATACACATATAAGATCAGATCGAATTTGAAGACAATCAAACCAAGACAAAGAAGATTCAAATATGACTTTTAGTTCATCTGAAATTAAAGATCATCTCAAGAATAGATTTGAGTCATTAAACACTAATGACAAAAGACCTGTGAGATGATAGCAAGGGCATCGTACGTGAAGAAAGCCAAATGTTAGTATAAACACGAGAGAGAAAGAAAAGATCAAAGTGAATATCAGAATGCATTCTTAAACTTGCTCTTGATTGCAAAGTAGCTAACGCACATGGAAGGAACGATGAAGTCAAAGACCAGAACAGGAAGTGCCAAAAGACAGCTAGAGGTTATAAGGGAACACATAATAATGAAATGTGCAAAGACTTGTAGTTAGAAAACCAGAAGGAAGAACATTCTTAGAATCTCAAGCTGAACGAACTGAAGAAAACTCCAAGCTTCTGTTGGAATGGTCTATGTACAAGTACAGAATGCTGCAGGAAATGTCAAAATAATTGACATTGAACCAGTTCAAGAGGTAGTATGAACAAGGACCGATAGTACTGAAGGAAGAAGTCTAATGAGCCCTGAATGTATTAAGGATAAAACAAGGCTCCAGGAGTTGATGGAATACCAATTTATATGTTACAACAGCTGCTGCAGCTGTATATCCACAGTGACTTTCCAGAAATTCGATCTGGATTCACACGATAATATGAAATTAAAGATACCATTGCCGATATCAGATGAATTTTAGCTGCAAGTGGAAAATACCACAAAGATGTTCACTAGAATTTTGTTAAATAGGAGCCCATCAGTACAGCTTTTGTGTCAATCCACCTTGTTGAAGGTTGTCCTCTTTCTCGTGGCCCCGCTACGTTATCAAGCATGATGTCCTGCTTCAGGTACTGATCTCTCCTACATGTCCCAAGTACACGAGGTGAAATATTGCTATCCTTGCCTCTAAGGAGCACTCTGCTATACTTCTTCCAAGAAAGATGTGTTTGTCCTTTTAGCAGTTCATGTTACTTTCCATATTCTTCTTTAACATCACAATTCAAAGACATCATTTCTTCTTCAGTCTTTTTTATTCTGTGTGAGTCTGCATTGACTACAAAAAAACAAGCCTAGAGGTATTCATATGTGTAGAGGAAAGTGCTTTATATACAAGAGCGATTAAATATTGAGAAAGCATCCCAGCCCAGTCCAAAGCAAGTCCATAAATCCGATATTAACTCATATGTCCATTAAGTATATACATTCCCCTTCAGACTCATGCAACACATGCAATGACACCAAATGCAGGAAGATCACAGGCCAGTGGGTGGAACGTCTTGTGGATCCAGTGGCAGTGGAAGAATCTCAGCTCTGGCAGGAGTCTCCATGTGGCCCTTTCAGTTCCAGGGCTCTAGTGTAACTCCACGTGTCTTCTCAATAGGAATGTCTTGTAGGGAGTGAGTGTGTGCCCTGCCTCCAATGAGTCATTTATCTCCTTATCGTCTCCAAATGAGTCACCAAGCTAAGACTTGACTGACAGACTAAACTCCACCCCTTCACTATTAAATCTCAAATTGACAACAGTTGATGTAAGTACCATAAATTCAATGTCCAATCTTTACATGCATACAAGGCCATTGAAAATACCGTAGCTTGGGTCGGGCACACCTTAGTCCTCAAAGTTTACATCATTACTTTTAAACACTGCAAAGAGGTCTTATGCAGCACATTTACCCAATGCAGTGTGTTGTTTGATCTCTTGACTGCTGCTTCCATGAGCCATGTTTGTGGATCCAAGCATGACAAAATCCTTGTCAACTTCAAAATTTTCTTCATTTATCACAATGTAACCTATTGGTCTAGTTGTTAAGATGATGGTCTTCTTTACATTAAGTTGTGATCCATAGGTAAGGCTTTAATACTTGAGTATCAGCAAGTGCTTCAAGTCCTCCTCATTTTAGTAAGCAAGGTTGATTTTCTACAAACTGATACTAGTTAATGAGACCTACTCCAATCTTGCTGCCTCTTTCTTCTTCATATATCCTTGTTTTCACATTATATGGCTCACATATGGTTGAACAAGTCTGGTGAAAAAAACACATCACTGACGCATACCTTTCTTGATTTTATTTTTATGTTTAGCACAGTTTTATTGACAAAAATTCCACATATTGTGCAATTCAATAGTTCAACCATTTCAAGAAGAGTTCTCCATTCAGTTATTTCAGATTCAAGAATGCCAACCATTTTTTTTTTGCCTCTGGTTTCCGGTTTCCTTAATCTGGGTCTTTGCACATTTCATTTTCATACATTTTTGCTCACCCAAATTTCCCATGGACATTTTCTGTTAAGCTCTTTTACTTTATTATTTCTTCCAGTCACTTTAACTTTTCTACTTTCAAGAGAAATTTTCAGAATTCCTTCTGACACCATTTTGATTTTTTTCTTTTACTCTTGTGCTTTTAATGTCCTTCTGCTTTCTTTGTTAGTGGTGTTCATTCCACATTCTTCTGATTTTCATTCATTAGAGTTTGATGTATTTATGAATGGGGAGCCCTGGTGACACAGTGGTTATGTGTTGGTCTGCAACCTGAAAGGTCAGGAGTTCAAGGAAATCAGTTGAACCCTGGGAGAAAAATGAGCATTTCTACTCCAGTTAACAGTGACCCTCTCAGAAACTCACAGAGACAGTTCTACCCTATGGGTTACAGGTTAGCCTGCATTGACTGGAGAACCAATTCTTAAATGTTTATATGCGTATAAGAGAGAAATTTATATCAAAGAGAAGTTATACATTAAGAAAAATCCCAGCCTAGGCCAGATCAAGTCCTTAACTTTGATATTAGGTCATAAGTCTGATACCAATCTATAAATTTCTCTTCAGACCCACGCAACACTTGCAATGACGCTGAATGAAGGAAGATCATAGGCCAGTGGGTGGAAGGTCTTGTTGATTCAGTGGTAGTAGAAGCATCTTGGATACATCAGCATAGCTCCAGGTGTCTTTTCAGCAGGAAGACAAAGCAGAGCGAGTGTGTATCTAACCTCCAATGAGTTATTTATCCTCATGGTGCCTCCAAATGAGGTCACTGACCTGGTTGACAAGCTAGACTCCACCTCTTTACAAGCTGACTGGAGATAATGGAACTGCCACAAACCACCCCTTGTCAACTTGAAACTTCTCCACAAATCTTTAACCAGACATAATTTTAAGCAAACCAATAAGAAAATTATTTTTATACCTAACAAGATTAAACTAAAAATTAAAATGTATTCAACTCAAAATATGCCAACACATCATATAAACATCATAATATATAAGTGAACAACAGTATTCAATGCTAACAATTGCAGTTAAGTAACACCTACACCTTAATCCCATAATCCCATGAATATATTCCTCTACCTATGAAAGTTTGTAAGCCAATTTGGGGTATCCAATTTCTATACTACCCACTTGCATCAACCCAGTGCTATGAGGAGACAATCATATTATTTGATGTGAAGAATCTTCATTCCATTTGGAATCTTGTGAGTCCGCATCCATCAGCAAAGTCAAATCAGGACAGACCATCCAATATACACCAGTTAACAGGCTCAAAAATCATTTCTTCATTTGGTTGGGTTCTGGTCAACTCAATGTGGGCTGCCTCACCAGCGTGCCTACTGGTCACCTCGCCTTTAGACCATGGGCACTGTCACAAATTCTCAACAACCCTAGCCCCATTAAGCGAGGACATGCACTTATGACCAGTCAACCTGCTCTTGTCATCTCCTTTAGTTCCTGTAAACCAGGTTCACGGGTGTCAGTGGCCGGACTCGACTTGTGTCTCTGTTGCTGCATTTCTTCCACTTCCATTCAAGTAGATCCAGGTGGTAACCTCGCAAGCATTCCAGGCTGCCACAGGCTCCCTTTAATGTTCATTCCTAGAGAGCCGTTTTCTTCCTGGTTCCAGATTTTTTCCAGCTTCTGACAAAAACGACTAGTTCAAAATTTAAAAATCCAAAAAGTTCCTTTTATTTCTCTTCAATCTCTCAACAGCCCCTAGGCAAGTCTCTTCACTTTCCAACGTCCTATGCACTCAGGACACTAGATGGGGCTTAGCTTTTCAGAACTTTCTTTGCAGGCACATCCTAAACCATTAAAGATCAAATTTCAATGGTTCAAAGCAAGTGAGCTTCCAAGCTCTCTATTTTCATACTTCCCAATAATCATTTCCATCAATAATTATATCTACAATAACAAACAGAAGAACTCAGTATAAACAAAGTAGAATCATATCCTAACCTCAATTCTTAAAACATTGAAGTTCAACCCTTATTTAGCTTATTTTACTCCCTATGTAAACTATTCCACTGATACAAACATGTCCATAGGCCCCTGGCTGCATTGCCTCAAGCCAGGGCCAGGCCTTCTGTTAGCCATTTTAACCCTTCTGTCAGCCATTTTCACTAAGCAGCACGGTCTCTGAGAAATTCAAGGGACGATTTCTATCCCTGAGCTCAAAATATACATTAGCAACATTAATTTTTGCCATTTCAAACAGGAATAACCTAAGATAACAACCAAAGAAAAGAATCAAAACTTTAGCTTCCAATATTCTTGCCAGAAAACAACCCAGTAACTGCATGGATATACCTGACCTCTGGCTAGCCACAGAAGAAGCACTATTGTGTTAGTCTGGGTAGGCTAGAGAAACAAATTCATAGACACGCATTTGTATATAAGGGAGAGGTTTATGTACAAGAGCAATCGAACATTGAGAAAACATCCCAGCCCAATCTAGATCAAGTCCATATGTCCGACATTAGCCCGTAGGTCCGACAGCAATCCATAAAGTCCTCTTCAGACTCACGAAACATATGCAATGATGCCAAATGTCAGTGAGAAAGTCTTTGGATCCAGTGGCCTTGTAAGCATCTCAGCGCTGGCAGGGGTTTCTATGTGGTTCCCCAGCTTCAGAGGTCTTGTCAGCTGAAATGTCTTCCAGGAAGTAGCAGAGACACGGAAATGTCTCCTGCCTTTAAGAAGGAAATACCAGATTTCCCAGAATTCGCACGCCATGCCCACAGAAGTCTCATTGGCTGTCCCCAGATTGACAGCCCAGACTCCTCCCCCACTAAATGGACGGACACCAGATTAGGTGACTACTACAAATACCATGAGGCAGAAGTCAAACAAGCATCCACTCTCCATCTTTATGATTTGTTTCTGTAGTGCTCCACTCCTGGTTCCATAATATGTTAGTCCTGGTTGATTAGCGAAACAAACTCTCACAAATGCTCCTGTATGAAAGAGAGAATTTTATATCAAAGAGCAGTTATACATTAAGAAATCATCCCAGCCCAGTCCACAGCAAGTCCATAAGTCCAAAATTAGTCCATATGTCTGATACTAATCTATAAATTCTTCTTCAGAATCACGCAACCCATGCAATGATGCCAAATTCAGGAAAATCACAGGCCAGTGGGTGGAAAGTCTTATGGATCCAATGGCAGTGAAAGCATTTTAGCGCTGGTGTGGGTCTCCATGTGGCTCCTCCAGCTCCATAGCCCTGGTTACATCAGTGTATCTCCACGTGTCTTGTCAGCAGGAAGACAGAGCAGAATGAGCTGCTTATCTCCAAATGAGGTCATCAAGCTGCGAACCAGTTGACAGGCTATACTCTAGCTCTTCAAAAGTTGACAGGAGATTGTGTAAATGCCACAGATTGCTACCCACATAGAGTCCTGATGAGTTGGCATCAAATCAATGGCAGTAATTTGGTTTGATTTGCTTATTCTTGAGTTAGTTTCCAAATCCACCTGGAAGTATGCTCGTTGACATAAATTGGTCCACATAGTCATTTTAATTTTGTTTCTGCTTCAACCTGAACTTGTGTATGATAAATTAATGATCTCCACCAACAGCACCTGACCATCTTCAATGCAGTAACATTACGTCTTTGAAGCGCTCACTGTCTGGCCTCTGTTTCTGTAGTCACATCTCTCACTTTGACTTTCTGGTCTCATTCTTATAAGGATGTTTGTGATTTATCTAGGTCTATTACTTAAAGAATGGTTCTTTTTTCCACCTCAAAAGTCTTACTGTAATCATTACTACAAAGTTTATTTTGCTATGTAAGACAGCATAATTTCAGGTTCGGAAAATTAAGAAGTGGGCATCTTTGTGGAAAAATTACTGAAAATGGCTCAGTAGAAAGTTTGATTAAGTTGTTGTCTGCAATTTGCCAGCTGAAAGACCATAGTCAAGCCAATAGAGCTCTGCTGTTTCAGGTTCCTCATTTGATGTCCAAGGCCCAGAACCATAGCCTATGAGTCATTTTCTTCAGTATAACCACACAGGTGGGCATATCCTTATAAATTATTTTAGATTAGGTATAAACAACACTAACTTTCAGTTGCTTACCACTTCATGTGTCTAGCACGTTTTTTTATTGTATCCACAATTGATGCCCTTTCCACCTTCCTTTACTTTGAATCCCAGTTATACAACTCACTAAGTAATTTTATTTAATTAAAAATATTTTCTATATAGCATAAGTTTCAACACATAAAGCATGCATGTGCATTTTTAATGTAAGTGATTTTGTGACAGAAAGAAGAAATGTCTTAATATACATATATATGATTATCAGTGTGTGTACATATGAGTTAAGTGTATTCATTTAAAGTAATATTGGTAATATCAAATCAGTTTACAGGGCACCAAGTCCTGGCTCATTATAAAACTGCTGTTAATCACTTCAAGGTAAGTGTACACCTCATGTAGAATCAGAGCAGAGAGAGGATAGAACACAGAAGGTAGCTCCTGGGCCCTTTCTTCCTAAATTGGAAGGGCCGTCTGGGGCCCAAAGTCATAGAGGAGCTTTCTCAAGAAATTGGTGGGTTAACTCACAGAGAGAGACTTGGTTATAAGACATTTAGTTGTAACTTACATGACATTTTCCAAGGCGATTGATTCACAAATCCAGAGTCTATGTTTTCTAAAAGCAACTCTCAGCTATGGGAAGCTTCCTGAAAGAACACCATAGCTGAAGACTCTTCTCATAGTGACATCGTGAGTCAGCGTGCTAAGAGCTCCAGTACGTGAGTGCATTGAGGAAGCCTTGTCTGGTTCTCTGACCTTCTTCCCTTGGAGCTTCTCCACAAGGACAGGGAGGAAAATAGATCATAGTCCAGTAGCTTTGGTGAAATCAAACCATGAGAAAACATCTAAGGACTAATTTAAATTTTTAGACAAATTATTTTAGTTAACAAATTAAAAATAATAATAGATAAATAAACAATAAATCAATTAAAACTCCACATAAAGAAAAGAAACTAGCCTCACTACTAATCATGAAAAATGGGGAAAAGATGGAAGCTGTCAAGGATATCAACTCCTTTGGATACACCATCAATCCCCATGGAAGCCACAGTCAAGAGATCGCTCTGGAAATCAGGATGGTGCTTCCTTAAACATATGCAAATCCAAATACCTTATCATCCTGCAATCTCATCCCCTGGTACATACACTAAAGAAATAAAGCACAAAACAGGAACAGGCACAGGCACAACTATGTTTATTGCAGCCACTCCCATAACAGCAAACAACAGATACAATGTAAAATCCTGACTGTGGAGGAATGGATAAACACAGTCTGGCACATTCATATTGTGTAATATCATACATCCTTCAAACACAATGATGGGTTTGTTCAACGCCTAATGACATGGACAGAATTAAAGAGCATTCAGCTCAGCAGGTAGTCAGTCGCATATAATTGTGTAAAAATAACTATTATGACACAATTATTATAAAGGAAAATAAAGGAGGGAAATTGTTTTCACACCAAAAGATAAAACTGGGTTGGGGGATGGGAATCCAGGGAGGAAACAGAGGAGGGAAGAGAGAAGGGGCAAGAACCGCGTAGCCGGAGATTTCGGTGGACACCATTACTGATTTGATTGGATCAATGGGCTGTGCAACTACGGAGAACCTCGTTTATTTGTAGGTGATATTCCACACGCTAGATGGGGGGATATATATCTACATATATATGCAAATAAATTTAAAAGAGAAAAGAAATAAGAATAAAATTTAAATTTGAAAAGAGAGAGCGAGAAGGGTCAGTCTCCAAAACCAACCAGATTCCTTACCCATCAGAACTGTGGGTCTGAGTGGCAATACAAAGAAGAAATGTAAAACTCAAATGGAGTTGGATACTTTTATGACACACTAATTGGTTTAAAAAGAAACAAAAAGGACACAGAGAGAACTCAAAGGATGTATGGCACTGGGGACATCTGCTGCACAAGACCTCTTTACAGGGTTGAAAGCAAAGAGGTTACTTTGAGGACTAATACCTGTTTGACACAAGATATGGTATTTTAAATTGCCTCCCTTACATGTGGGTGGAAGTTCAACATTTGTGTAGACAGGGTTCTCTAGAAAAACAAAACCAGGACACTTATGATTTTATATAGATATAGATAGATACAAAGTGAAGAAATAAACAATTAGTGCACAGAGTAGTACAGAGGGCTCAGTTCAATTCACTTCTGTGAGACAGTTAATATACTGGCAGTCCTTCAACTCACAAGGGCTGCTGGGTAAGTCAAGGATCAGACAGACAACTCTTCTGTAGAGCAATGCAGGCAGTCTGGCCACAGGCAGCAGACAGCAGGGTAAGTCACAAAATCAGCCAGATGACAGGGTCCAACTGTCCCCAGCTCATGCGATGTACACACCAGCCGTGGTGGGGGCGGGGGGGGAGGTGAAGCAAGTTTTGAAGGAACCTCAAACTATAGCAACACGGTTCACAGGTTGGGTGTCTCACAGGCAGTGTAGCTTGTGCGTTGAGGCAGAAATCTACCTAAGGCAGCTAGCTGCACACTGGTCCAATCATCAGAGAGCAAGAGACAGAAAGGCGAGGCTCCCCAAGCATTAATCTTTTTGCTCTTCAATTAAACTGCAACATCATTGATTCCACATCGGTTTATTGGTCAGGTTGGCACAATAAACCTATCTATCATAACACCGAATAGGGAAGACTGAAGAAGAATAGATCCATTTGAATTCTGGTAGCTGGCAAATATTATTGAACACACTGTATGGACTGCCAAAAGAATAATCAAATCTGTCCGAGAAGGCCATCATGCTTGGAAAAATGGAGGGGCAACACAAAGGAGGGTGGACCTCTAGGAGATGGCTTGATACACTGGTTCCAACAGTTGTCTCAAGGATAAGAACAATTGTGAGGAAAATGCAGGACTAAGTAGTGTTTCATTCTGCAGTACAGAACCAACTGGAAGGTGCGTACCAGCAACACCAAAAAGGTAGCCCTTGAGTCAGTTCCGAATCACATTGGCAGAATCCATGTGTGCCGTAGAATAATTGTGTTCCTCATTTTTTCACTAGCTGTGAGCTTTGGGAAGTAGCTCATCAGGCCTGCCATTTGACCTGGCTCCGCATGAATTCAAACAGTCCATCTTTGAGCTAGCAGCTGAGCACTGCCACCCAGAGTGTATGTCACCACTATCATATATGCATACATGTAGGGACTTACTTCTCGAGCTCCCAGTCAGCAGCTCCAAACCACCAGCTACTCAGCAGAAGACAGATGCAGCTTCCACTTCCAAAAAGAGTTGTAGTCTTAGAGACCTCCCAGGGAATTCACTGGATGTCATTTTTTTTAGGAGTTAATAAACATATTTCCCACCTGTAACTCTACAGTTACAAAATTATGTTATAAATACATTCACCAAAATGTTAAAATACTGTGAGTTACATACTTTTTGCTGGAACAATATAAAGATTGCTCATTTGTCTTTTGGGACAAGTATTCAGAACACTCACTGCCACCAGGTCCATCCTGACTCATGGCAACCTTCTGTATAACCTTATATTCCGAGACTGTAAAACCCATGAGAGCAGATGGCCTCGCCTTTGCCGCCATGCTGGGTGGCTAGTGGATTTGAACCATCCACTTCATGATTACCATTCCAATGGTATAGCTAAAAACTATAGGCACAATTAAAACAGTTTCAATGTTACTTATAATCATTGAACAAGTATAGCCAAAATAAGCTACAAAATGAAAAAAGTAGATTCAGATCGAGTAACTGATTAATCACAAACAATTCATTAAAAAGGAACACCTGATTATCACAGAGGCTTTATGCATAGGAATCCCTTTCTGTACCATGTTCCTTTGTATAAAGTAATACCCATTTCATTTAAATTTTGTGTTATCTATAACAGCATTATGAGAGACCCGAAATTTGCCCAAACTTCTGTTGTCAAGAAATATTTAGCATGAATATTCCTCTGGACAATAAGTGCATATTATTCCAGAATACTACTGTGACCCAAAAAGTATACAATTAAGAATTATTTTGTTAAATTATCTTTTCCTTATTTTGGTATTATTACAAGGTTGGTTAAAATTTAAAATAATTTCATCATCAATAATAGATATATGTTTCATTTCTAGAATTTTACTTAAGTATTATTGATTTAAAGTATTTAAATTACTAGATTGTATTGGAAACTCCCATGCCCTTGAGACCAGAATGAACAGTGGACCTCATCTTCATTTGATTGGTTTTATTGTAAATTAATGTTAAAATGATAAGAAATTTTTTTTAAATTTTATGATACTAATAATTTTGTCATATTTACCTTGAACAGTCGTAGTGTTTTGATTTAAACAAATTAAATTTAAAATCTGATTTAATACATTTCTTACAGCTTTATAAAAAATTAAATAAATTGAAATGTTTACTGTTCTCTATGTTTATATAACTACACTCAAGGACAGAAAGCAGACATAAACATAATGTGTTTTATAGTTATCTCTTTTCATGCTCATCTATACAATAGACTCTGAGGTGAAAATCCTTTAAGTTTCCTATGCAGATGAGTTGATACATTGCAAATATGGGGATATTTCAATGCAACTAAGTGTTTTCAGGATATTTTAGTTCATGTATAATTGCTATAAACCTTTGATATAATCCATTCTGCTTGTACTTTATTGCTTTCCCCATATGCTGAAAAAGTAGAAACTATAAATTATACTAAAATTCTAGGAATAGAGCTATACTAGCCTAAATTGTTATAGCACAATCAAAACTGTGAAATAACAACTTTAGATTTAAAAAAAGAATGATAAAGCTTTCAGCAAATTTAGATACCTAATTTAGAAACCATTTTAATACTACCCATTTAAAACAATCCCCACCTTCCCCCCACCCCCTCCCGGCATTATTCAAGAGTTTTTCATAGCACTTCACTGTTCCGGGTACAGAGGGGAGAGGTGTTCCAGAACATACTCATAGTATCAGCAAAATACTTACAGTGATACAATGGAGCTTTATAGAACTGGAATACACAAGTAGATCTTCAAGTTACAAGTGATGCTTGCTTAACGAGCTACAAGTTCAAATTTTAATATCACAAATCTATAGTTTATTTTCTTCATATAAAATGTTTATTATTGCCCCCTTGGTAACATTTCTGTAGCTTTTGTTTCAGCATCAAGGTTATTAAACTTGCCTTTTCTGTTCTCATTACCAGAATATTTTATAGGTAAATCCACTCAAGGAACCTATTGTGCTGTCTGATCAAAGTGGAAAGTGATGCCAGGCTATAATAAGCAATTTAATTTTTAATGAGCTTATTCATGCCCAAGGTCATAGCTAAGGTAAAAAAAAACCTTTTAAATAAAACTTCAGCAAAACACTAATGATAATGCCCAAATATGATCAGGACAAAATAATATTTGACAGGGAACACTTTTCAAATATCCCAATGGTAGTTTTTCCTCCAGAATAGTAGCTCAAGTGAGACGTAGAATAATAAATAATATAGACTTACATAAAAATGCATGAGACTCTTTTTTTTTCCACTAAAAGAAGATAGCTAAGCTGTTTGTGGGATTTAAATTCTTGCTATAAGAATGTTTAAGTGGTTTTATTGAATGCTGTTTTGTTATCCTACTGTTAGTCCTAACTAAAAAGATATAAATTTGTAATATTTTAGTTTTTCTGATTTAAGAAAACACAGCAACTAGAATGTGGACATGCTTCTCTTACTTTGGTTTATTATTTGGATAATAACTAGAATTTTTGGTGTTTCTGGCAAAACTTTATTATTTAAAAATATTTAATAAGCCAAAAAATAGTTTGAATTAAAAACATTTACTTTTGTGCTCACCACTTTTAAGTTGTAAGTATTGTTGTTTGTAGTATCTATAGCTGGGCAAGTTAACAGAAACAAGAATTATCTGTGAAAATGTCTTGGGAGACATTAAGATCATTTCTGCTTAATACACATCATCTGACCCATCTATGCATATGAGTTATTCTGGACCATATTAATTCTTTAAATCATTGAGTACTATTCAAGGAAATCAGGAGCCTTGGTGGTGCAGTGGCTGCCAACTGCAAGGTTAACAGTTAGAAATCACCAGCCTCTATGCAGAAGAAAGACAAGGCTTTCTACTCCCATAAAGAGTTACAGCCTCTGAAACCCACAGGCTCTTCATTAGCTGGTGCTTCTTGATTCCTTTATTCAATAGTTTGTCCAGTTGTTTTATAGGCTGTACTTTTGTCTATTCCTTATTTAGTGAAATATAATGTTCCTGGTTGAGGCAACGACTTATTCTTTGTTTTCCCATATCAGGGGGAAAATAGATATAATTGCACTGCCCTTTTGTTTTAGTGAAAATTTTAAATTTTGAGAGAACAAGTTCTATAATTTAAAATGATAATTTATTTAAATCTTGGCTTTTTTTTCTCTATGTTTTTTTTTTCATTTTTTAAAATAGGCTGAGTGTGGTCTTCATTTTTTTGATTTTCTAACTCTTTAAGTCTTTACACATTTTATCATAATATTTTACTTTGTCTTCTCCAGTTGTCCTTTGAAAGTTTTTGTTCAACCCCTTGACTTCATCCTTTCTTCCATATGCCTTAGCTACTCTATGATTCAGAGCAAGTTTCAGAGTCTCTGCTGACATCCACAGGATCTTTTCTTTCTTTCCTGTCTTTTTAATGACCTTTTGCTTTCTTCATGTAGTATATTCTTGATGTCATCCCACAGCTCATAAGCTTGGTCTTCTGTCATTAGTGTTCAAGGCATCAAACTTGTGCTTGAGATGTTCTCAAAAGTAGGACTTGGATAAGGAAGGCTAAAGAAGAGATGCATTTGAACCATGGTGCTGATGAAGAATATTGACAGTATCGTGGACTGCCAAAGGACCAAGAAGACCTGTCTTGGAAGAAGTACAGCCAGAATGCTCCTTAGAGGCAAGTATGGCAAGACTTCATCTCAAGTATTTTGGATACGTTGTCAGGTGAGATTAGTCCCTAGAGAAGGACATAGAGTTTGGCAAAATAGCAGAACAGCGAGAAAAGGGAACACTCTCCACAAGATGGATGGACACAGTGGCTGTATCTCTGGGCTCCAACATAAGAGCAATTGTGAGGACGGCACAGGACAGGGCAGTGTTTTGTACTGTTGTACATAGGGCTGTAACTCAGTCTACGGTGCCTAACAATATCATTAATTACTTTTTCTGTTATTAAAGCGTAATATTAACTTCTGTTAAAATATAATACTTTACTATATTTATTACCTTATGGTGTTCTAGAGAAACAGAATTAAGATAGATGGAAGATAGATAGATTGATAGATATAAGAATTCCAGGAGGCTGTCTATTTGTAATCTTGAGGTTGAATCCTACTTCCTCAGGTAACCTCAACATTTTTCTCTTATGTTCTCATATCTTTTTTCTTTCTTTCAATTGATTTGATGTGACACAGTGACAATATAGTCACTGGGTGGTGCCAACAGTTAAGCACTCAGCTGTTAATCAAAGAGTTGGTGGTTGAAGGCCACCTAGAGGCAACTCAGAAACAAGGTCTGGCAGTCTACCACTAAAAAGATAAACATTGTCAACCCTCAAGGTACAATTCTGCTCTGACACATGGGGTGGCCATGAGTCAGGTTTGGCTTCATGGTAAATGGTAACAGACTCCATGAAATGCAATCTGTTTGACCTACGAACTGAAACTTTAGTGAATTCATTAAACTTGGGCACATGGACACACTTTGTTTATCGTGAAGGGAATCTCTTGATCAGAGGCAATGCCATGTGAAATATTATGTCAGTGGATGAGCAACCCTGTTAGTCTAAGGATGTGTGTTTGGACAGAAGTAGTGTGTGCAGAGAAGCTAAATCCATATTCAGAGAAAGTGCCTGTTTCAGTAAAATGAAAAACTGCCTTTTCCACTCAGTGGACATGTTGTCAGGAGAGAAGCATCCCTGGAGAAGAATATCACATGAGGGAGGGTAGAGGAGCAGTGAAGAACAGGCCCTCAAAGTGATGGCTTGACATTATGGCTGCAACAAATGTGCTCAGGCTTAGGAACAATTATGAGGCTGCCACAGAATTGGGCAGTGTTTTGTTCTGTTGGGTGTAAGGTCACCATCAGAACCATTCAGTGGCACCTGATAACAGCAACGGTGGCTTAAGGTAATCAACTTGCCACTAGGTGATTGGTTAATTTCCTTCGAGAATGATGTAATCATTATTGAAATTCAGTGTTTGCCTTGGTGGCTGGATGATTGAACCCTGAGCAGAGGCTGTAACCTCTTTTGCTTTGAAATGAGATCAATGACTAGAAAAGAGATTGAGTGATGCTAACAGAACAGATCATCCTAGGCAATGGCTATTACAATCCTTCTCTGCTGAGTTCTCCCTTTTTAAGACATTCTAGCGGGGCACAAAGATCTTCATATGTTTCGCATATTTAGAGAAATTTATCCACAACTTCTTCCCTATACTTTTTGCCAACAATTTTCTAATCATATTCCTTCAAGTCCCTGATCTTCAAGACCTTATGTCCCAAAGTGGTTGATACTGCCCCCTGTTGGCCATTACAACAGTACGGGGAATGTGCAAAAGCAGGTCTTTATCATGGATTATGGGTTATGGTACAAAAGTTTTCATTTCCAAGTTGGGGCTGAGTAATTTTTCTTTATGAATAGGGAGCTATCTGAGAGAATGCCCAAAAAAACCCAGATTTTTTTTTTTAACCAAGCAGCCTTCTCATCTTCAAAGTACTTGCCATTATGCTTAATGTATTTGTCAAATCTGTGATTCCATTTCTTGGAAACATTTTTCAAACTCATCTGTTTGGATGGGTGACATCATCTCCCACATTTTTTTCTTAACCTCTACCATGTCCCTCCACTTTCGTGGAAACAAAAAGAAGTCACATGGAGCGAGGTCAGGTGAGTAAGGTGTGTGGGACAAGAACGCCATGCTGTTTTTTGCCCCAAACTGGCACACTGAGATGTCTGCATGAGCAGGTACATTGTCATGGTGGCAAACCAGTCCCCTGTCTGCCACAGATCAGGTCTTTTTTGGTCAACACCGTTATACAATCTGTTCAGAACCTCTAAATAGTAAACTTGATTAACAGTCTGACGTGGTAGAACAAACGCCAAATGCGCTATAAGACAAGACAGGCATCTGTTCAGGAAGTCTGATGGATGTCCAGAATGAAGTTTGTCATCAATCAACAATACCCCCTTTTGAAAGGAGAAAACCACTTGTACGCTTAAGTTTTTTCCCATAGTGCTGTCCTTGGAAGAAGGAAACAAACTTTCACAGCCACAAGCTGTTCTCTTAAATCAGTCATCACAAACAAACAAAAATGCTTTTATGAAAAAATTCACTGTGACCAGAGAGAACCTTCCCAGGCGACGCCACTGGGTGCACTAACTCAGAATCAGAGAAGTCACCTAGTGGGACAAATTGTGTCCCATTATGAAAGTTCTCCTCCACCCAGCATGATCCTGGTTTGGGTGGTTGCCCCCTCATAGAGCATATACTTGTGAAAGCCTGTTTCAATAGGGATCTGAACCCTGGAGCACAGTGGTTACACTATGGGCTGCCAACTGCAAGGTCAACAATCAAAACCGCCGGCCACTCAGCAAGAGAACAAGGAGGCTTTCTACTCTGGTGAAGGGTGACAGTGTCAGAAAACCACAGGGGGCAGTTTTACTCTGTGCTGTAGGGTTGTTGTGAGTCTGAAGTGGCTTGATAGCAGTGTTTTGGTTTGGTTTATTAAGGGGTGGGGCACTTTTTCTGTCATGGGCCATTTGAATACTCATCATAATTCATGGGCCATACTGGTAAACATTTCATTACAAAGATAAGTCATTAATATCACTATTGTTATAAGGAAAAATGAAGAAGAAACTTAGCTTATACACCAACAGAAAAGACTGCAATGACTCCGGGGAGGCTAGGGACTGGAGTGGGAACAGGAAGAGAGACGGGAGGTTGGGGATGAAAAAAAAATTGCTGACCTACCACTCTGGATTCAGAAGAAGATGGAGATCAATTTCATAGAATTAATGGTAAGGTGCGAGTTCCTTGGGGAGGGAGATTTAAAAGTGTCCTTAAAAATTAATTTTGTTATTATGTAGTCGCAGCCCAAAACAGCTTCATAGAGTGACCCTGAGGGGCATTAGGGACATTGACTGTCACAGTGGGATGAAACAAATGTTTATGATTCATACAGTGAAGTTGAATAGGTCGGGGGAGCCAACAGAGAAACCTCAGAGGAAGAGAGTATTGAGTATAGAATAGCATTATAGTAACTTTTTTTGGCGAAAGTGTGTACAAGGTGAGATACCATTTCTACACATTCCACAAGTTCTCTTTGACAGTGACTACACTCTTCTGACACTCTTCTCGTCCTTCTTCATGTTTGTCCACCACCATTAAAAATGGTCTGAGCCCTAAGTTTCTCAACTAGACATTCAGGTTACCATTGTCAATTTGAATAAATAAATAACTACCTTCATCTTGCTTGGATCCACAATCAGCGGATCAAATGATGCATTGAAATGGGCAAACAGCTTCACAAGACCTCTCTAAAGTATGGAAAAGCAGGGATGTCCTGACCCAAGGTGCACCTGACCCAAGCCGTGGTATTTTTCATTGTTCATATGTGTATGAAAGTTGGACAATGAAAAAGGAAAACTTTTGAATTCTTGGGCTGACCAAGAATATTGAAATTTCCATAAACTACCCAAACAACAAATACATCTGTCTTGGAAGAACTGCCTCATTACTCCAGGGAGGCAAGTATATTCAGTCTTCATCTCTTGTAGTCAGACAAGTCCTTGGAAAAGGACATCATGCTTGGAAACTAGAGGGCAGCGGGAAAGAGGAGGGGTCAGCTTAAAATGGATTCTCAGAGTGTCTACAGCAATGGACTCCAATATAACTAGTGATTCAACTGAAACAGGTTTATCTTAAGAATAGGGGCAATTATGAAATGCACACAAGAATATATTTTATATAAAATAAATATAGACAGCATCAATTTGGGTCATTTTGTGTGTCAGGGACAAAACCTTGCTTTAATATTCTGTTTCACTAAATGATGTGATAAATCTCTATGGAAAGTTTTGGCAAACTTTCCAAAGTAAATATCATTGGTAACCACTAGACCATTTGATGTGCTAAATCTTTATTGCCTTATTCCCTCTGAGCCATGCCATTTCCCCCCTGAATTTTCAATGTTCTATATATGCAGAGCCTTTCTTTGTGATGTTTAATTGTCGTTCTATTTTATCTTAAGCTTCTATTTCAGGGCGGCACTCAGGCTACTGTGGTGTGCACTCTAGTGCTGGTCCTCTTTCAGAAGAACTCCACTTGGCTTACTTGTGTGTGTGCTATCATTTGAGTCTGAACTTGCAATAGCCCTGTGAGAGCTAATGGCTTCCTCAAGTGTGACCCTTGTGTTCTAGGAAAATGAATTGAAGGCATGTCCCTAGGTCTCTGGTATTGTGTATAAAGGCTACATTCAGAGTTGCAGGGGAACAGAGTTGTAGGAGTGTTTATGCTGTCATCCTGACTCTGTATCTATTTGTATAGTGTGAGAGGTTTTTTGAGCTCATCAAGGTGGAGATAGAATTTCATACTCTGAATAAATATATTGTTCTTGGGAACACATCATGATTTTAATTTATCCCAGAAGTGTTTCCATTCATTTTCCTTCAAATCAAATAAAGATCCTGGTAAAATTCTAGATAAGATGGCTGAAATCATTTAAGAGTAAAAATGTGACTTAAAAAGGTAATTGAATTTCTGTTTTACAGAATCTGATGAAGAAATAAAACACACTCAATCACTCAGATGATATCTATGTAAATTTAGGAGATGATCACTCGCTGTATAAGTTATTAGTAGGGTATTCTTTACATATGTTTACCTGAAGTTATTCACAGAAAGAAGATATATATTTTTAAATCATTTTATTGGGGGCTTATACAATTCTTGTCACAATCCATACATCCATCAATTGTGTCAAGCACATTTGTACATTTGTTGCCATCATCATTCTCAAAACATTTGCTTTCTACTTGAGCCCTTAATATCAGTTCCTCATTCCCCCCATCCCTCCCCATTCCTCCCTCCCTCCCTCACAAACCCTTGATAATTTATAAATTATTATTATTTTGTCATATCTTACACTGCCCGATGTCTCCCTTTACTGTTGTCCATCCCCCAGGGAGGAGGTTATACATAAATCCTTGTAATGAGTTTCCCCTTTTTACCCCACTTTCCGTCAGCAGAGAGGTATCGCCATTCTCACCACTGGTCCTAAAGGGGTCATCTATCCTGAATTCCCTGTGTTTTCAGTTGCTATCTGGACCAATGTACATCCTCTGGTCTAGTCAGATTTATAAGGTAGGATCTTGATAATGGGGGATGAAGCATTTAAGAACTAGAGGAAAGTTGTATGTTTCATCATTGCTACCCTGCACCTTGATTGGCTCATCTCCTCCCCACGACCCTTCAGTAAGGGGTTGTCTAGTTGCCCACAGATAGGTATTGGGTCTCCACTCTGTACTCCCCCTCATTCACAATGATATGATTTTTTAATTCTTTGAAGCCTGATACCTGATCCTTTTGATACCTCATGGTCACACAGGCTGGTGTGCTTCTTCCATGTGGGCTTTGTTGCTTCTGAGCTAGATGGCCGTTTGTTTATCTTCAAGCCTTTAAGACCCCAGATGCTATATCTTTTGATAGCTGGGCACCATCAGCTTTCTTCACCACATTTGCTTATGCACCCGCTTTGTCTTCAGTGGATATATTTTTATAATATTCCTCCAACACAAGATTTTTTGAGAACCATAGGATAACTATATGCAAGTACAAAAATAATTATGTAATTTTTACAGAAATTAATAAAGGCAATTCATTTAAATAGTTTATTATTTCACTGGGATAAATTATTTAACTGATGTCTCATATGGAGCTCTGGTGGCATTGTAGTTATGAGACCCACTTGCTAACCTAAGGATATAAGTTTGAAACCATCAGCTGGCCCGACGGACAAGATGGGACTTTCTACTCTTGTGTAGTTACCGCATCAAACACCCCCAGGGGCAGCCCAACGAGGTTCTATGGGGTCACAAAATGTTGGCATTGACTCTAGATGACTGAATTGTTTGAGTTTGTGTCTCATACAGATATAATAATATCTGTATATAAATTTGATTGAAAAACTGAGTGAGTAAATATATTTTATATGTAAATCAAATTCTAGATTAGAGGATAGAGGTTCAATCTTTCATATCTCTGTGTCTTATATAATTTTAAGTCTAGGAATGCACATAAAGTTGTTTCAGATAGTTTGGCAGAGATGACTCTAAGGACATTTACTTTATTCTACTTTTATCTACGTATTTTTTTCATCTATTTTGTCCAATATGCAAACCCTGCTTTTCCCTGATGAAACCAGAGTTGGTACTCCTTTTCCTGTACCCTGCTTGCTAATAGGATCCACCTTAACCAGGGTCAGACCAATGAGTGCATCTAGAGAGGGACAGTAGCAGCCAACAAATAATAAATGAAAAGACAGGTTCAAATTCATCTCAGAGAATATTTATTGAGTGGAAAGACCCACAGTCTCAAGAGGCAGTAAAACAGGTACCCAACGGAAAAATATGAGGTCAGCATGGCGCTATCAGCTTCGAGCTATGCATGGAAACCTTTGGAAGTGGTTTCTGCATAGCAGATACTTTGTTACCTTCATTCTCCGAGCTGGGTCCTTTAGGTGCTCTATGAATTCTGTGATGCACCCTAAGACATTGTCTAGTTATTTTAATTTGCTAAAATAAGCCAGATGTCAACTTGCTTATTTTGGACACATTATAAGAAAAGAACACTATCTAGATAAAAACATTTTAGCTGATAAAGTAGAGGGTCATTAACTAGAAAGGAAACGTTCCATGAAGTAGATTGACATCATAGTCACCATGTACCTGAGCATCCCACGAATGATACAGGGTACAGACACAGGTAGTATTTTCTTCTCTTATGCATACAGCAAGCAGAAGACTGAGCGCACACAATGGAACCTAGCATCACAAGCTTCCGCCACTAAAGAAGGGATCCCATTGGATAACTCACCATATTATACTACTCACTATGTGGCTGGAAATAAATGCTCACTAAGTACTTATTGAATGAAATAATAAATCATGTTATTTGCCCATAGTTTTCTCTGTATGATATTTCCATGATACAACATTAACTACTTCTCACTGAATTTCATAGCAACAGCGGATGCTAAGTGATTTCTGCTTTCATCTAGAGAGTGGGTTAAGTTCATCCTGGTATTTAAATTCTACATAAAACATACATTACACCTCATTTTCTGGCTTTCAACTCTGTAAGAGAAATCACTACAAATAAGAAAAGATTGAGAGAGAGGAAATGTGAACGATTTGAGGGGCAGGGGCGCGTGACAAGGTTCACAGACAATACGAGTCTGAGACTGAGTGGTGAGCACTGAGAACACATGAGGGCCGGGGACCAAGATTAGTATGTATTGCATTTTTGACACTGGACATTGCTCAGATTACTAAGGGAGACCCTGAACATTGGATTCATCAAAAGTGAAGACCTGGTAGAGGAGAGTTATGGTCCCAAGTCTGAATTCTTATCACTCTGGGCATATCAAATCCACTCACTCACTTCCAGGAAGCCACTTCTTCCTATACTTGTAGCATTTCCAAGAAAATGTCCAAACCCAGCGTGCTACACTATCGCATGCACCAAACAAACAATGGGCAAGCCACTCTCATTAACGGAGATACCATAAAATAGATTTCGGTCCCAAACTCTCTCCTAGGCATGACATGTGATATGTATGTCCAGATATGCAATGAGTTTAAGGAATCTTTCATTCAATGCCCAATTAATTTTTAAATATGGATGAATTTTTGAAAAATTCACAAAACTTGAACATGATGAGAAAGCTTAGCTTGCTTTTTCTTCAAATAATGAAGTATTTATGTCATTATTTACATTCACATTTCTTAAATACAGCAAAGTAACATTAATCTTTTGACATGCTATTTATATGACATGAGATAAAATCAATACAAAAAGTATATTTGTATGCTAAAATTGAAATCTTTCCCTTTTTATATGATTATACATGCACATTATCTATTTTATTGTATTCTATTTATACCAAGTGTAAAGTTCATCTTCACCCTGTTTTTAGAGATGCCCTTGGTAATATGTTCAACTATTATCAATATCTGACTCTCACAGGTTTCGCTGTCATTAGTTCTAAATATCTATTTTTATTCTGGCAATCTGGAGCTGCATGTGTGCTACACAGAGTATGGTTATATGATCAGTCCCCAACAAAGAACAAGGTCACTGAATTTTTAACTAGTATATTATTTTCGTGGCAGAAAACAGTTACCTTTTGTTATCATAAGGCTTTCTGGAAGCTGAGAATTCTTGGAAGCTTGCTGCTACATTTTTCTAGATTGGCACCGTATATACATTATCCCTTTCATCGTTTTGACCGGATTCTTTTTTATGGGATCAATGATAGCCATGGCTACCCTATGAGCAGAGCAGTGGTGATCTTGGAGACCTCAGGGACATAGACATCACTGTTGCTATTAAGTAGCATTATCATAGTGCCCACATACAAACCAAAAGGAAACACTGCTCAGTCCTGGCTTACCTCACAGCCTCTGCCACGTTGGAGCTGTTTTGCAGTCACTGTATCATTGAGGGTCTTTCTTTGCTGCCCGGCTTTACTTCCTTCCCTTTTCACTACTTTATCGATTACAGTGTCCTTCGTCTGAGACATCCCTCCTGATCACATGTCCAAAGTTGTGTTATTTTTGTTAGATGCCATCGAGTCAGTTCTGGCCCACAGGCACCTTATGAACACCTGAACACTGCCCAGTCCTGTGCCATCCTCCAAATTGTCCCTATGCTTGAGCCCATTGTTACAGTCACAGGGTCAATACATCTCAGAGGGCTTTCCTCTCTTTCACGTCCTTTCCACTTTATCCAATTTGGTGTCTTTGCAGTGTCGGTTTTTTAGCCCAACACACGCATCCTCAAACTGGCAGACGGGGCTTTTCAACAGTCTGACTCTTCTTCAATTGAACTCACGTCAACACCCAAAATTGAATCAAGATCCTCTAGAAACTGTGTGGCCCTAGAAGTTTGGGGCAAAGCAAAATTCTAATCCTTAAATCTGGTGTTACAGATGAACAGTTTTGTTGAATTAAATAAACACATAATGGTCCCTAGGTTGGGCCCTCTGCCAGTAGATCAAAGATAGAACAGAACAGAGAATTCGAAGATGAATTGTAACTCTAACTTTGCAGCTATCTCTTTGGATTTCTAGTATCATTCCAAACACATCATGCTTGAGAATTAATTGGGTCCCGATCCTTTGCTCTGTTGTTCCAACTGACTAGAAGTATTAGTAGAACTGTGTTTGGGCCTCAAATCCAAAAAGATATATTAATTCAAGATCTACCTTAAAGTTCAAACTCTAGAGAAATCTTCCCTGCACAAATATAACCCATTGAAACTGTGACAATAACCATTTTACATGCTCTTCTAAATCCAGCTTGAATTTTTTGCTAACTAGATATTTATATTTATATTTCTGCTAACTAGATTTTTTTCCCGCTGCTGATGGGGCAGGACTCAAAACCAGAAGAAGTTGTAATCATTTATTTCTAATCAGAACATGGAATGTACAAAATACAAATCTAGGAAAATATGAAGTTATCAAAAATATGTAATATATTAAGATCAATATGATATTTTAGGCATTAGTGACCTGAGATGGATTGTTGCTAACTATTCTGAGTCAATTAGATGCTTTAGTATGTCATGAAAAATAAATTCAAGAGGTATGGTGTCATATTCATCATCAAAAATAACATTTCACAATCTATCTTAAAGGAAAATGTTGTCTGCAATAGGAAAATATATATACTTAAAATGAAGACTAGTTATTATCATCACTTTTCAAATTTATGCATGCACCACAAAAGCTAAAGATTAACAAACTGAAATAGGCTCCCAAATTTCTTAGTCTGAAATTGATCAAACATGCAATCTGGCTGCAATGATAAAAATACTGGTGATTTGAATACCAAGGTTGGAAACAAAGAGGAAGAATTATTAGTTGGATAATATGTTTGATACTATAAATGAAGCTCGAGATTGCACAATAAAATTTTAAAGATCAATTACATCTTCATTGCAAATACCTTTTTTCTAAAAATGGTGACTAAACATGTAGACTTCACCAAAATGAATACACAAGATTCAAATTGACTACATGAGGAAGAAAAAAATGGAGGAAATTTGAAAGTTATTGGTTAATAATTTACAAAGAAATCTACAAAGACTTATTTATGTCATAATTTAAAATAAATTAAGATTAAATTGAAAAGGTAAACAAATAGTTGAAACAAGCTAATATTTACCCACACATGTAGAAAAATGAAATTCTAAAATTCAGAGGAATAGAAAAATTAGGAGTGGAATTAAGATCATCCAAATGAAAATTTAAACATTCATATGATAAAATATAAAAAAGGGAAGACATTTTTGCTATGAATTTATTTTCATTAACAAATTCTAGAGAAAATGTATATGATTTTTCAATAAGGACATTCATAATAAAACTTTAGCCTAATAATTAAATCAAAACTTGATAATTAGCAACAAGAAATTTTATTAAAAATACAAGAATATCTCTGGTCAGTCAGTCCCCAGCCTCCGAACTTGCACATGGCAGGGCTGTGAATTACTTAATATGGTTCCCTAGTCAGAACGTTTGTTACTCCAGCCAGATGACCTGATGGGTCTGCTTGGAGAAGGTAGGGCAAGACAGTGATAGGATCCATGTGTAAGTGATTAACTGGGTTCATTTTGATTGCCACCCAGCTAGGTATAACAACCACCATGTCAGATGTAGAAAACCGAATCTCCCCAGCAGCAAGAGAAATGAGCCAGGAGGGAACATTGTCCTCTGGAACTCAAGGCCCCTACTCATGGATGCCCTTCGACTGAGGAGATAGCTTTAACACCAGAGAAATGGCGGAGGAGCACCTGCAGCAGAACCAAGAGCCAGCACCTGAGACAGGTGGTGGCCTTTCCAGCTCACAGAGCAAGTGAACCTGAGTGCTCTCAGGCACCACAGGAGCTTAGAGTTGGGATGGAGGGTCTCGACTGACTGACAGGCAGAGCTAAGTGCCTTTAGGCTCACACTTTTGGAAGTATGATATGTCCTTTCGACCTTTATTGAAAATACTTTAAAGAGCTTTGTACCAGTGCATGATCAGAAGAGAGGCCAATGGGCCATGTGGCTGAGAGGCTAAGGCAGAGCCGACTGCCTGCCTGTGGGCACAGCTGAGAAGAGATTGGCTTCTCTGAAGTAACTGTACCTTGAGCACTTGTAAGCTGTTCACTTCCTCAATCAACCCTGCAGAAATGAGCAAGGAAAAGTGACTCGGTCACTTTTGATTCCCTTGCTAGTGTTTGAAATACCAGCGCCATCACCTCCATAACCACAGCAACGTGCAAGCCGCCCCACTGACGCGCACTGACCACGGGAGGTGGTTCAGGGAAGGTAACAGCTTACAGTGCAGTTGAGAACGCCCAGCATGCAGTTGTGCACTTCTTCCCTACCATACTTGAAGAAGGGTCTCTCTGCTCCTCTGACACGTGGCCTGGCTACTGCCCTGCTCAGTAGGCTTTTCAGTAACTGTACGAACGGCAGGGCGTGCTGCTCTAAGCCTCAGCTCAAAGGCACCCAACTCCAGCTCCCTGGGTGAGACAATCCAGCTCTCTCGATTACATGCCAGGACAGATTCCTATACAAACCAGCCTCCTGTCCCAAAGCACCCAGCTTAACTTGCTCTGTGGGCTTGGAAGTCCACCCCTTTGTCTCAGACTCTGGCTCCTGATTGTGCTGCCGCTACACGTCTGCCTTCCTTTCTATGGTGCCAACGTTGTGTCCTAGATTAGGGAGGTTTATCTAGACTGGAGCAGGCACAGTCGCATGGATAAGAGCTCTCCACACTGAATCCAGAGCCGATAGACCCCTCAGGACCAATAATGAGAGTAGCGATACTATAAGGATAGGGGGAAAGGGAGGCGGGGGTGGAGGAGAGGAAGAAAGGGGAAACCGATTGCAACGATCGATGTACACTCCCAACACACACACCACACACACACGCACACACAAACGCACACACACACACACACACACACACACACACGCCACCCCCAGGGAAACAAACAACAGAAATATGGGTGAAGGGAGACGGAAGACGGTATGAAATATGAAAATAAAAAATAATTTATAAATTATCAAGTGTTCACAAGGGTGGGAAGGGAAAAAAAGAGGAGCTGATACCAAGGGCTTAATAGGAAGAAATGTTTTGGAAATGAAATGATAATGGCAACCTAAGTACAAATGTGCTTGAGACAATTGATGTTAAAAATAGAAAAGTTTGATATCCGTATGTCTCAGGATCTAAATGACTGGCTTCACTGCTGCTGGTAGTGAAATCCCACCTTATGCTTTCTGGGATGGCTAACTTTATACCCGATCACTGTTAACAATACTAATAGCTGAAACATAAAATCCAATCAGTATCTTCCCTACCTTCTTATCCAGAGCCATCAGGAAAATGAAGGTCATTAGGTAGGAGAAGCAAAGGCTCCTTTGTTAGAGTTACATTAAATAATTCATTGTGTTACGTTATAGGCATCCAACCCAAAGCTATTGCTATTAAGTCAATCCCAGCTCACAGGCCCCCTATAGGAGAGAGTTAAGTACCCCATTGGGCTTACAAGGCTATGCATCTTTATGGTAACTCACCACTTCTCTTTCCACAGAGCAGCCAGAGGGCCCAATCTGCTGGCCTCTGGTTAGTAATGGAGGACTTTACTGCGCTACCATGGAATCGTAAAGTTAAATAAATGAAAACACCTGAAGTCACCTTATTACTGGCAAAATAAACCATCGAATGATTCTATTTTATTACTAAATTGCTGTACATGGAAGAATTGTCAAAAGCAGGAACATGAATGATGCAGAGATTGGAATGCCCTGAGATGTCAACTTGAAAATGATAGAAAATTTCAAGGAAAAAAATGTGCAGGGTGATGAGCACAAATAGTTTCACATATTTTAATCATCGATATAATATTTTTACTTGCCATTGAATAAGCCTCAGATTCACAGTGATTGTAGAAACGCCAGGGAATTCTGGTCCTGCGTCGTCTTCATGTGGACTTGCTGATTAAACTGTTATGATTCAGCAGGTTTTTGTGGTTTCACTTTTAGATTTAGAATACTAGATCTTTCTTTAAGAAGATCATAAATATCTGTTAAAATTCACACTTCCCAGAGTGCTAATAAATATGTTTATTAATGAGACAGTTGAGAACTATAATAATTAGTACAAGATTTTATTTTTGCACTCTCATGGACGGATAATCCTGTCATTTCTTTTTTGTTGTAGATGAGGTTTTCTAGAGAAGCAAAGCTATTGAAGTGTAGAAATGTGTGGATAGATGGAAATATTTGTCAAGAAAATGGCACATACAGTTGTAGAAGTGGGCAAGTTCTAAGTCCGTGGGTCTGATGGTAGGCTGAAACTTCCCATACTTGAGTAGCTGTGGAGGCTCATGGACCCAAAATCAGTAGGCCATCTTGTGGTTACAACAGAGAAGGAATTCAAGCTGGGCAAGCCAAATGACAGACTGTGGATGGTTCCCAGGATTTATAGACCCTGGTTCAAATCCAAAGATCTGGAACAATAAGATGTGCCAGATGCAAGATCCAGATCCAGCACAAGGCAACACGCTTGTCTACAGCTTACGTTTATCGTGGCACCAGCCCATAGCCCCAAGGAAACTTCCATTCAAATGATTGACTGCCCATAGTAGATCCTATTGCGGAGGTGGTTAACATTTTAGATTTTATCATGGGAAATGACTGGGTCTTAACTACTGAACCAATGAGAGTCCTGACTTAGCTGAGTTGACACAAAACCTTAATCATCACAAGTTTCAAGACTCTGTTTCAAAGGTGGGATTATGTTTCTTTTCATGAGTAAACAATTTTTAAATAAATAGCCTCCATACCTACAATATGAAATGATAGTTTAAATAATACTTTATTCCCCTCCAAAATTTGAGTTTTTTATTTGGCATTCAAACCATTCATGTTAAAAATGTCTATCAAGGGAGACTTGCAGAATCTTATTCTTTGGATATTTCATAGGTTATACATAGGTAGTCTTAGTCAGGTGTCAGATAATTCATGGTTTATAAAGGAATCTTTCTGAAGAGTCAAAGAATTGTATTTAAACACGTTTAATACATGGCATCTTAGAGCACATTTTCATTCCTCAATTAAATAACTGTTCTCTTTACCCTCCCTTCCTTTTATTGGCAGATATTGACACAAAGAAATTTAAGTGTTGACTTTGTGATATTTATGTAAAATTTTATTGTGTTTTATACTTTAATAATCAACTCATTTAAAACTTAATCACCGCCCTTTTTCTTACCGCTACCTACCAAAAACAAGGCCTTCATTCAATGATGTGACTACATCAAGGCCATTGGCACTCATGGAAATAATGAAATTAATTAGTTGCAAACATTACATTAGGTGGTAAAACAAGCTAGTATTGTTTCAGACAAATTATTCTGATGAAAGAAAAAGAGAGGTTATTACAGAAACAAGAAATTAAAAGCTATAAAGCTGTGTATAATGAACTAATAGTAGGCAAAAAATAAAATGAATTAAGTCAAGGTTTGTTTGGACGTCATTTAAATTGTTCCTTTTGGCGTCCTCTTTTGTTTCTCTAAACAATTTCTTTCAGTTAGCTACTAGCCTTATCTGGCTGATGCAGTGCTTAATGATCCTCCGGGTGCACCTCATTAAGGCCTGCCTGTGGATTTCACCTGTGCTGTCCAACAATTTGTAGTTTATTTTTCTCATCCCTCCAAGGGCTTGCTAAGTGATTGGCTGACTGTTGCTGAGAAAACCACATTAAGTTGTCAATCACACCTCTGCCTCTTCCATCTTTCCACAGAGGATGGCTACATCTTAGGGCTAGGTCAGGTTTGCTAGTACAAGACAGACTTGTGTTTCTTGTGCTGTCATTGATGTTTTGTTGTTGTTGCTGCTTTTATTATCATTATTTTGGTGGAGGGAGGAGATATGCTGAACTGTCTAAAATTTAATGTAACAGAGAGAAGTTTGAAAAGGATATTAAAAAACAATATAAAGAGCATTAAAACTCTGGTTTTTAAGTACAATATTTAAATATTTGAATTTTAATTTCATTAGAGTTGACATAAATCATGTAGGCCACACTTAACTTGTTGGGCATATTTATATTAGTGCTGGCCCAAATGGCGTGTAAGTACAGCACCAGCCATAAGCCTATTTCCTTCTCATGTTAAAAACTGCTGGCTTTTCTCTAATTTGACAGAAAAAATAATCTTAATTTATGTTGTTTTGTGTTTAGATGTCTATGAGTTGATATTTATTTCACAGTGATCCCATATAACAGATAAGAAATCTCTCATAGGGATTGCATTATTCTCAGGAGCAAAAAATCACAGTGTGCTGTGTAACATCATAGAGGATTACTAGGCTTTAAATGTTATACTACTGAGGATCATCACTGAGTCAAGTTGACACAAAGTCTAACTATTACAGGTTGTGAAGCCGGCCCCAGAGTAATTTCGTGGAGCATCCTTACTCTGTCCACTCTAAGGATGGAATCTTGCTCTTTTAGTCTTTTTTGTTCCTCAAACTCAAAGAACATTTCAAGAGAACAGAATTTGAGTCAATCAAAGATGTCAGAATAAAATTGTAGTTGATAACCATTTTAAAATAGAAAGTACAAATTCTTAAAGGAATAATTAGATGACAATTTACTCCTTCTGAGATTCCTTGAAATGACCACTGTGATTAGTTTGAAGCAATGTTACTAAGTAAGGCAGTCCTGTGCTTTTTAAAAACTCAACTTTTTATTGTGGATTTGATGGGGGTTTGTAGATCAGATCATCATTTTGGGATTAAAGAACCTAACTTCTTGCCTTTCGCCATGACTTGCACTGGTTCAGGTCCCTGTTAGCTCCATCACTCTATTTTAGGTATTGTCTCCCCTTGAGCAACTCAACACCCATGTACTTTCTGCCTATTACTTCCCTGGCCCCTCCCAACACTGCCCACCATCAAAGTCTGTTTCTTATTATATGCAAACCTTAAAAAAATTCCTATCAGTGATCCAATACAATATTTGTCCTTATTTGATCGGTTAACTTTTTCTGTCAGCATAATGTCCTTCAAATCCATCCATATAATGTGTATTTCACAATTTTAACCTTACATCTTAGTAACATGTATTATTCCATTGTGTCTATGTTTGTGGTGGTTTTACTGTTCACCTGGCACCTGTAATTATCCTCATTGTAGATTTTAAGGAGGTTTATACATTTTCTTTGAGGTTAATTATTACTTATTAATACTTTATAAAGTTTAACAAAGTATGTTCTTTCTATGAATTTCCTTGACTTCCTGTCCATTCAATTGTTTTGTATCTACGTTATTCCCTCTTTTCCTTCTGACTTGTCTACATAGCAGATTGATATTTCAGGATATGTTCAACCTTATAAATTTGATTCACTGTTTACTGTAATAATCAGGTTGAATTCTGGTTGTTGTTGACTTCAGGTTGATGGTTACTGTTGTTGATTTTGTCCAAAAAACTCTCCTTAGTATTCTTTGGTAAGGATCGCCTTGTTTACCAATTATCTTAACTTTTCCATCCCTGAAAAATGCTCATTTCTTTCTCATATTTTATGAACATTTTTTCTGTCTATAAGATTCTTTATGGCAATATTTTTCTTTCAAATTATATATATGCTACCCCATTGCCCTCTAGGCTGCATGATTTCTGCTGGAAAATCTGAGCTTGCTCTCATGGTTTTACCTTTTAGGTCATGTTTAATTTTCCCAATTTGCTCTCAGAATTCTTTCCTTGTCTTTGATTTTTAAAAGTTTTGTTATGATATATTGTGGTAATTTTCTTTTGGGGGTCTGCCCTAATTGGATTTCTTTTCATTTCCTGGAAGGTTATTTTTCCTCCTTCATGGTTGTAGATCAATTTTCTTCCTGAAGGTCTTAGACATTTTTTCTGTGTCTTTTTTGTTTGCTTCTTCTTGTGTTTCACATAATTCATAAATTTTCTTCAGATTTGTTTTATTTTTAAGTTTTCTGTTTGGTGTTTGAGTTAAACTTCTTCGTCACTAATGTAATGATCCTAAGTCTATTTCAGTTTTATGTTTCCTTCTTTGGGGGCCATTATTTAAGTTTGAAGGATAAGGAATCTAGAGGGATATTTTAGGAATTTTTGTTTTGGTTTTTAAAGAAACTTACTGTACATATTTACAAAGTTCATCTCTAGAAATTAAATCAGCAACAATATCCTGATAAACCGTCCATTTCTGTGGCTCTTCCCCCCTCCCCCCCGCACCCCCTTCCTGACTATCCTATCTCTTCCCACTCAGATGTCTGACCTCCTCATAATCATCAAAATGTTATCTCTGGTCTATAAAGCATTCATACCAGTCTATTTATATAAATCAGTTTCCTTTCCTTTCTTTTTTTTCTTATAATAATGAAATTACTAAATCATTACCTTTGTAAGATTGACTGGATTTACTAAGCACAGTGTTTTTAACTTTGTCCATATTTTGTGCTGTGTAAGAGAGTTGCCATTGTTTTTATGGATGCATAATATTCCATAGTACAGATGCATCAGAGCCTGTTTAGCCAGTCTGTTATTGGTTGTTTTCATGTTCTGGGTATTATGGGAATTGCTGCAAAAGCACAGGTGTGCATATAGAATATTGAAGGTATTATGGACTGACAAAAGAACCAGTAAACCTGTCTTGGAAGAAGTACAGCCAGGATGTTCCTTAGAGGCACAGGAGGTGACTTTGGCCACATCTGCAGAGACCAGTACCTGCTGAAGGACATCCTGCTTGGTAAAATAGTGGGGTCAAGAAAAAGGAGAAGGCCCTGGATAGGATGTAATGGCACATTAGATGTGTCAATGGACTCAAGCATAAAACGATTGTGAGAATGGCACAGAATCAGGCCGTGTTTAATTATGTTTTACACAGCACAACTATTTAAAATTAAATCTTCAATAATTTATCCTTGACAGATGCCATTAAATTGGTTCTAATGCAAAAGTAGCTTACAAATAATAGGAAAAAAAACAATGATCAATCTTGTGTCATGTTTACAGCATATGTTTGAGCTCATCTTTGCTAACACTTTGTCAATGCATATCACTCAGGATCTTCCTTTCTGTTTGTTTGTTTTGCTGGTCATCTACTGCATACCAAGCATAATGTCCTTCTCCAGCGACTGGTCCCTCGTGATGGACCATTTAGAAAATATGTATAGCACAGAATTTCCTTCTTTGCTACTAAGTAGCATTCTGAATATACTTCTTTTAACACAGTCTGTTACTTCTCCTGTCAGTCCTTTGAATATTCAATATTATTGTAACACCATAATTCAGAGGCACCCATTCTTCTTTGGCCTTCTGCATTCATTTTTCAGTTTTCACATGCATATGAAGTGATTGAAAATGCACAAGTGTGCCTTAGGCTTCAAGGTGACCTCTTTGCTTTTAAATATTTTAAAGAGATCCTTAAATTTATGCAATGAATATGTTGTTTATAATATTTCATTGTTTTTATGTTTTTCATTAGCAAAGACATTGGTCTATATAGATCATAACAAAAAAAGATAGCATTTCAAATAACGAGATTTCCAGTACACCTAATTGTATTCATGATGAACCTATACAAAGAGGCAGCTAGCAAACTGAACGAGGGGGATGTTGTGTGATTTAATGGCATAAAAGCTGAGCTATGATTGTACCTATTCACTATCCTTACTTAATCTGCTGAACAAATAATCCAAGAAGTTGGGGTTTATGAAGAGTGCAGAGTCAAGATAGAAGAAAACTCTTTAAGAACCAACAGTAATCATGTGACACACCTTGCTTGCTGCCAGTGAGGAAGGTTTGAAATACCTACTGACTCTATTAGGCTGAGCTTTCTACCGACACACAAAAAGAAAATATACTGATATATAGTTCTTTCAGAAATATACATAAATTTCTTTCTGGATGTATTAGCTGCTTTCTGTCAAGAATCATGTAATATTAGCAATGATGTCTCTCATTCTACTTCCTCTTCTGAATCCAGATGACATTTATGACTAATCAAAATATCTGAATTATCTTCAGCAAAATTGTATTCACTGTGACATTAATGATATTGCTGAATGATTTCTGCAATCAGTTGGATCACCTTTCTAAGATAAGGGCACACATATAAATCTTTTCCATTTGCGGACCAAGTAGCTTGTCTTTCAAATTTCTTGACATGAAAGAACAAATCCAGTGCTGCATCCATTGGATAAAATATTTCAAATGCTAGCCCATTAAATTCAGAAGGCTTGTTTTCTACTATTGCCTCCAGTGCTCTTAGACTTTATCCATCAACCCCATAATTGCTAACGCCTGAGATGCTTGAAAGTCAACTGATTTGTGGTACCTTGACTGTGTATTCCATCATCATTTTTCATGCTTTGTCATTCAATATTTTGCTCATGGAAGCTTTTAAGAATATACCAAGAGGATTGAATTTTCTTCTTTTTCTTTCAACTTGAGAAATGCTTAGCTCTTCATACCCTTTTGGTTTTCAACTCCAGGTCATTTCACATTTCATTGTAATAGTTTGTCTTTCTAAGCTACCCTTTTCAATTTGCTGTCCAGCTCATTCACTTCACCTCTTTCTCTTTTCAGTTTAGCAATTCTACCTTCAGGAGTATGTTTAAGAGTCTTTTCTATTTTTCTATTCTTTTCCTGTATTTCTAAGAATCTCTTGCTTTCTTCACATGTGGTTTTTGTGATGTAATCGCTAAATTGGTCAGGTCTATATTTATGAATGTTCAATAACTCTAATTTGGTTTTAACATGACTCTAGATTCAGGTGGATTATACCCAAAGATTTATGTTGGCTCTCATGGCTGTGTTTTCATTTTCTTCAGTTTCAACCAGAATTTTCATAGGAGCCATGGCTTGTCCTGTAGGCAGCACCTGCCTTTGTTATGAATGATGCTGTTGAGATATTCTGTGATCTCTTTCCACAGATGTAGCCACTTGGACTCCTTTATATCCCACATGTCAATTTCCATGTGTGTAGTTGATCTTTATATTGTTGAAGAAAGGCCTTTGCAATGAATAAGTCAATGCTCTTGAAAAATTGTATCACGAGATCGCCAGCATTGTTTTCGGCTATAACACTTCTATGCTTCCATTTCCTTATTCCAATGATCAGTCATTATTAATGCATCTGGATATTTGATCAACTTCAGACAGGAAAGCTTGAAACTCTTTTCAATTAATTTCTTTGTATTAGTAGTTTGTTCAACTATTTGAGAAATAGTTGTATTTATTGGTGTTCCTTGTAGTCATATAGATATTAACTTATCACTGAACATTTTACTTTAAAAGAGATGTTAAGATGTTCTTTTTAAAAACACATGTGATCTCATTTATCTTCAAATTATCAGTTCCGGAATGGTAGACAAAATGACTGTTTGATTCTAAATAATCAATACTAATCCATTTTAGCTGGATTTTGATTATCATGTGTTCCATTCCATGTTTGAAGGTTTACATTTTCTTAGATTAATCTTCATATAATTCTGATCATTATTATTACTAATAATTTTATTGGGGCTCAGCTTTTATAACAATCGATACATCAGTTGTATCAGACGCATTGGTACATATGTTTCTATCATAATTTTCAACACATTTTCTTTCTACTTGAGCCCTTCTCTTTTTTTCTCCTCTTGCCCCCACCCTCCCACCCTCGTGAGCCCTTGAAAAATTATAAATTATTATTATTTTCATATCTTACACCAATCACTGTCTTCATTTTGATTAATGATTGATAATCGATCATTCTGATTATTAATGGTTATTTAAAACAGTTTCTTCTAATTTTGCCTCATGATACATCAGCAAAGGAAGGTCCTGAATGCTTTCCATTGTCCTCCTCATTATAAAGTCTACTTTAAGGAGGTAATTAGTCCCCAGTTGTATTTGGAGTTCTTCCAGCTTGCAGGGCTCATTTTGGTCATTATCTTAAGCAACTTTCCACTTCTGTTCATAAGGTTATGATTCAAATGTTTTCTATTTATAAGAGGAAGGAGAAAGAAGGCAGGGGAAAATGCATTCCTAAGGCTTGCATTCCTCTTGTGAAGCTTTCACAGTAGACGTGCCAATCACTTCCTCTTAAATGTCACCAACCAGAAGTTGTCCTTCCATCATTATTTCTCTCTGAGATGATGGCTTGAAACACTGTGTTTTGCTCGGCTTGATGCCATCCAAATAAATTAGTGTTGAATAAATTAAGAATAACGGGGAAAGTATACTGGACAGGCGACTAGCATTCTCTGCCACATAGAGCCCTACTTTTATTTTCATATTCACTGAGCTTCCTAATATTAAAACTAGAAATCAAGGGGATCAGCCATTATAAGAAAAATATAACACATTCCAGGGGTTATCACAGCTTGGGTTTCATTTTAAAACTGGTGATAAAAGATCTTGCTTTAAAACATTCTTTCCTTGTAATACTATACTATTTTATTGACTTACAGATGATTTAGTTATATGACATTATTTCATGATACAAGTATCTTCTATATAATTTAAATGAACTGAATCCAAAAATCCAATCTTCTGTGTGAAAATTTTTCTAGAAACCTAGGAGTAGTGAAACATTTTCAGAAACATTTTTAAAGGGGGGAAATTATAGTGCATTGCATGGCAACAAAAGTTCCTAATTTCCTAATGCATTACTAAATGAGTAAAATACTGACTTATAAGTAATAAACTATCATGTTTGGATATGAAAATGTTTAGAACCTTGTTTCCTGATCATCAAGCAATTAATATGGTTGTTAAACCCCCATTTTTGCAGGAAAATGTTCATTTTTCATTTTATACCATAAACATTCTTCTTATAATATAGGAAGGTCAATAATGCATTGCAATAAATACATTTGTAAGACACCCCCAACATTTTTGCACCTCAAACTTAACAATCATATAGCAACTTCCTTTAATAACTCCTAGGTTACTAATTTGGGTGGAGACTTGAGGCTTGAAATCAACTGAGAAGAGAGGAGTGGAGGAGAGCTGAGCAGTCATCTCCACCCCCCACCCCCCACCCCCCACCCCTGTTTACAGACATTGATGGTGCAGATACATTAGGTAAAGAGGCTGAAATTTCAGGTAAGCTGTTCAAGTCAGAGGAATGACTATAGATTCTCTGTCACTGTGGGACAATTGTAAAAACATGGGAACAAAAATCTTTTCATAATTTTTAGAAGTGGTTGATACTGTTGAATGTTTTTTAAAAAAGAAGAAAAAAGGAAACTTTTTGCTATTCTGTTTCACACTTACTCTCTGCTTCCCTTTATTCTACTTTTCCTCTAGGTTTTATGATTCAGTACAATAGCCAACAAGACTCACTAAAAATATCCATGGTTAAAGGGTTTATAAAGGAAACTAACATAATACAGGTATAAATACTCAGGATATAGGTAGTCAATCAGTCCATGTTACAAAGTGCTTTCAAAATCAAAAATCCAAACTCACTGCCATTTGGAGTCTTCTGTTACTGTAAGTTACAGTCTTTGAAACCCACGGGGGCAGTTCAACCCTGTCCTATAGGGTCCCCGTGAGTGCTTTCATTACTGCTAATAAATGCCCAAAGGGAACACCACTGCTCTATAAGGCTCGACACAAAGACATTGAGCTCCAGTGCTCTGGGTCAGTAAATGTAGCTCCCTGAATAAGAACACTTAGCTCGTCCTCCAAGTGACAGCAAACCCAGCTTCCCCAGTTAAGTGCCCAGGACCCCCACTGGACAAATTGGCTTATTGTTCAAAAGCACTCCGCTTTATTTGCTCTGTGGATTGGAATGCCCGCCATAGTGTCTCATGGTCTGACTCCTGGTCCTGCTGCCACTGCTCCGCCTCTACCATTTTCCTAGGCGTCTTCTGCACCAAGAAGGTTGACTGCACTGTGATCTCATGTTCCAGGGTACCCGCTCTGCTCCTGACTCTCAGTGATGATCCGTTTTATACCCAGGAGGATGATAATTGTGATATAGCCTATTAACAGTTACTTACAGGTGAATCCTATCAGCATCTTCCCCCAAATTCTTACCCAAACCCCCACAGGAAAAGGTCATTTGGTGGGAGTTATGGGGACTTTGGCTAAAAGAGCCATGTAAAATAGTTCTTGCCCCTTGTACTTGCCCTTCTTATTTTGACATATGAAATTCCTTTGCATCATACTGTAAAACATGGTGGATCTTTTATTTAAGAATTCCTCTGCTACCACATTCAAGAATAACATTTTTACTACCTGGACATGGACCATTCATGTTGATACCCCTATAACCACAATATCTGAAATTCAAGCCCTCTTTTTCACCATAAATATGCTTTTTTAAAAGTAATTACAGATGATTCTGACGCCCTACTGAATGTTTCCATATGTCATTCAAGATTCACAATCAACACAACTTTTTCAAAATATTCTCTTGTGGTTGTAACATGTGAAGACTTTTTTTTTTTCATATACAATCTTTGGTTCAAAAGAACTATTTTGGAAGATATGTTTAGATGCTGATACATGTTTAATTAAAACAAAAAATCCAATCACAGAGGCTATCACAAGTCCTTTGTCTTAGAGTTGAATAAATCCGAGAGTAAAGAGGAGCAAAAGAGGACTCACTTGGTGACAGAAGAAGGACTATCATAAGGCTGTTGGGACACGAGAGAGACACGATGGTGAGTTGCCTGAAATGCCTTATGGTTTTATGTAGATAGCAGCCATGGCCTTGTGAAAATCTATTATCCTCACTTACTAACAGTCACTGATAAACCTCCAAGAAAATCTGCGCTTTCAGCCAAAGGATCTGGAGGATTGTGGTCTAAGAATGGAACATCTGTTAGGCAAAAATTGTCCTTCTCTAGCCACATGTCATGGTAAAGGCCATACCTCTTATTCCTGGGTTTCAGAGCGATCAAACCAGAGCTGACCTATCAGGCATGAGCTCTCCGGTACAATCCACCACTACGGTGACAGGAGGGAGTATTTAGCTCCTTTTACTCCCCAGCCTGGTGCTACAGGTGGGTCAAGGAGGGATCTGCTTAAAAAGGAAGACGCTACACTCCCGTAGAAAATCCTTTAAATTGCACCAGGGCTATGACCTTAGTAAAGAGTCTGAACTCCTCCATAATTCTCTTACAACTGCCTTGCTGCCTAAAACAGATCTTATCATGGAATCGATTACATTGTTAGGTCACATCTTGAGGGCATCCTTAAATGCCAAATTACTGAGAATCCTAACTCAGCTAACTTGACAGAAAACCTAATTATCACAAATGGTACAGCAATCCCATTCCCCTTCCCACATATGTGATACTCGCAGATCTCACTGCTTTTGGTTCAAAGACCAAGAGGATTATATTTGTTGTGAGGTGCCACCTGGTCAGTTCCCACCCACTGTGACTACGCACAGCAGAATTAAGCATCGCAGGGTCCTGCAGGGTCCTCTTATTTGTTCATATGCCCAAGCCCATTGTCGCAGCCATGGTGTCGTTACATCAATGAGGAAGTCGTGCTCTATTTAATTGCCATGGCACTTTAAATCCAGGGACTGGCCTCTCCAGGCAACATGTCCAAATTCTCAAGATGGAACCTTGCCATGCTTACCTCTAAGGAGGCTTGTACCTATTCTTCTTACACAGGTCTGCTTGTCGTTTCAGCAGCCCGTGGTACTTACAATAAGCTTCGCCAGCACCACCACTGAAATGCACGCATCCTTCTCAGCCCTTTCTTATTTGACGTCCAACTTTCACATGCATGGGAGACAAGTGAAAACAACATAGCTCGAGCCAGGTGCAAGTTAGTCCTTAAAGTCACATCCTTGCTTTTCAATACTCTTAAGAGGTCTTGTACAACAGATTTACCCAATGCAACTCATCTTTTGATCTCTTGAATGCTGATTCCGTGAGTATTGATTGTGGATCCAAGCAAGACAGAATCCATGACAATTTCAACCTTTTCCCAATTTATCACGATGCTACCTATTAGTCCATTTGTGAGGATTATGGTCTTGTTTATATTCAGTCATAGATCGTACTGAAGGCTGCGATCCTTGATCTACTTCAGCAAGGGCTTCAAGGCCTGCTCGCTATCAGCAAGCACGGTTGTGTCGTCAGCATGTGGCAGGGGGTATAGGCCTTTCTCCAATCCTGATGGCACATTATTCTTAATATAATCTAGCTTCTCTGATGATCTGCTCAGCATACAAATTGAACAAGTATGGTGAGAGCAAACAACCCTGAAATAAACCTTTACTGATTCAAAAACCACGCAGCCGTGCTTTGTTCACTTTATACAATTGTCTCTTGATCCATGCACAAGTTCCTCATGAGCACAGTAAAGTGTTCTGGAATGCCCATTCTTCTCAAGATTACCCATAATTTATTACGGTCCACCCAGTCAAATGACTTGCAAAGTCAATGAAACACAAGTAAATATGTTTCTGGTAGTCTCTGCTTTGTGTCAAGATCCATCCGACATCAGCAATGATATTCTTTGTTCTACATCCTGTTTTGAATCCAGTCCAAACCTCTGGAAGTTCCGTGTCAATGTATAGTTACAATTATTATTTTAAAATCTTCAGGAAAATTTCATTTGCATGTGATACAAATTATATTGTTCTGTAGTTCGAGCATTCTGCTGGGTCACCTTTCTTGGGAATGAGTGCAAATATTGATCTTTTCTACTTATTTGACCAAGTGGTAAGTGTCTTCTAAATTTCTTGGCATAGATGAAGGTTTCCACTGATTCATGTGTTAGTGTCTCTGCATCAGATAGACAAGATAATTATCTCCCAACTCTGATAATGAATATACTGTTGGAAAAGACAAAAATAATAACATTAATAGGATGAAACATATAATTACATTAATGAACAGTGGAAGACCGACAAAACTTCCTTATTCCTAAGCATTCCTATTTAGCGTTTGGTTCAATTCATATTCTTCTTCCTTTTTTTTTTAGATATCACTTTCTTGGAGTTTCTTATAGCTCTTATAATAATACACACATCAGTTGTATCAAGCATATCTGTACATGTTGCCATCATTATTTTCTAAATATTTACTTTCTTTTTGAAACCTTGGCATCAGCTCCTCTTTTTTCCTCCCCCCACCTTAACCATGGTCCTTACCCCTTGATAAATTATTGTTATTTTCATATCTTACACCAACTGCTGTGTCCCTCCAACCACATTTCTGATGGTTCTGGGGGACACAGGAGAGAAAGAGGCGGGGGAAAGGAAGTGGGGTGCCAACAAACCCAGGGACAAAGGAACAACAAGTAATCTAAAATAGATGGCAAGAAGGGTGTAGGATGTCTGGTGGGACTTGATCAGTGCAATGTAGCCGAGAGGAATTACTGAAAATCAAATCAAGGTCGAACATGATAGTGGGAAAAAAGCAAATCAAAGGAAATAGAGGAAAGAACTAGGAGGAAAAGGACATGTATAGAGGTCTAAATACAGGCATGTACATATGTAAATATATTTTTATATAATGGTGTGAAAATGTATCTATGTGCATTTATTTGTGTGTTAAATATTAAGGTAGCAGATGGATATTGGGCCTCTACTCAAGTACTCCCCCAAGTCAAGAATACTTTGATCTAATAACCCGACATTCTGTGATTCTCACCTTCCCAACATGATTGCTGAAGACAAAATAGATGCATAAGCAAATGTGGTGAAGAAAACTGTTTCCAGCTATCAAAAGATATAGCATCTGAGGTCTTAAAGGCCTGAAGATAAACAAGCATACATCTCGCTGAGAAACAACAAAACCCACATGGAAGAAGTACACCAGCCTTCACGCCTCAATCACTGAGGACAAAGGGGGTTCATAAGCAAATGTGGTGAAGAAAGCTGATGGTGCCTGGCTATCAAAAGATATAGCGTCTGTGGTCTTAAAGGCTTGGAGATAAACAGGCAGCCATCTAGCTCAGAAGCAACAGAGCCCACATGGAAGAAACACACCAGCCTGGGTGCTCATAAGGTGTCAATGGGATCAGGTATCAAGCATCAAAGACCCAGAACAAAAAATAATATCGATGTGAATGAGGGGAAGGGTGGAGTGGAGACCAAAGCCCATCTGTAGACAATTGGACAGAAGGGTCACAAGGAAGAGAGGATCCAGTCAGGGTGCAGTAGAACCAATGAAACATACACTTTTCCTCTAGTTCATTAATACTTCCTCCCCCCAACTATCATGATCCTAATTCTACCTTACAAGTTTGGCTAGAGTAGAGTATGTACACAGGTACAGATAAGAGCTCAAAAGACAGGGAATCCAGGACAGATACACCCCTCAGGACCAATAATGTGAGTAGCGATACGAAGAGGGTAAAGGGAAGGTGGGAAGAAAGGGGGAACCAATCACAATGATTGACATATAGCCCCCTTCCAGAGGGACGGACAGTAGAAAAGTGGGTGAAGGGAGACAGCGGTCAGTGTTTTTAAAACATGACAAAATAATGATTTATAAATTATCAATGGTTCATGAATGAGGGAGGGAGAGATGGTGAAGTAGTGGGGTGGAATGAGCTGTTCCCAAGGGCTCAAGTAGAAAGAAAATGTTTTGAAAATGATGATGGCAACAAATGTACAACTGTGTTTGACACAATGGATGGATGTATGAATTGCGATAAGAACCCCCAGTAGAATGATTTTTAAAGTGATTATTTCATAGCATTATTTCATCTAATTCTATGTACTTCTGAATGAAGTATTTCTATTTCTAACCTTTTCATAAAGATTCCTGTGCCTTTCCATTTATGATATGTAAAAGCAGATGCTTTTGCATTTTCAAAGGACTCAAATTGCATTCTTTTGAAATGCTCTTTGAGCTTTGGGAATAAAAGAGAAGCCTGAAGGGCCAGGAGCAGTGCTGTAGGGGAGACAGGGGAAGGCCTGCCAATGAAAATAGTAGAGGACAGTCTTTGAGACACTGGAAGCATGAATGGGTGAGCGGTCATAAACATTAATCCAGTCGTTCAGTGTTCTTATAACTACTTTGTAAGAAGTCTCTGTAATAATTATGTGTCAACAAGGAAACTATTTCAACATTACTCCATTAGAGCCCCGCCCACAGTATCATAACTTTCTGAGCTGACCTCTCTGACATGAATTTAAGTGAGAATTTTAAAAATTAACTAATTTTAATTATTTTTAGTATTAATTAATATATTTAAACATATATAGATATTATTATTTTGCTTGAAACAAACCCATAATTTAAAATTTCACATAGATCTGATTTGGGTTTCTATATTTTTCTTGTAAACATTTTACATTTAAAGCAACAATACAAATATCTGCTCTATTTTTATCCATTACCTCTATATCATACTATCATATTACCTATTTGTTGAAATTTTCATGCATCATTCAAATTTATTTAGAGGCTTATTATAAACAATATCTAACATAAAATAGGCACTTTTGAGTATATTTAATGCATATTAAATTACAAGAAATTATACGGAAATATAAATGTTAGTAATGGGCTATTTATTATTATGTACTATTTTAGATTTTGATGGCCCCATTTGAATGATAGATTATAGAGATTAGTTTCTAATTAATTAAAGTCAATTCTTCTGAAAATTGTAATAGATGTTTCAGTGAATTAGAGAATTAATCTAACAATGTGCCAAGCAAGCTAACCTGATAGTTTGAAGCATTCCTGAGTACAATGCAATTTTAAACTAAAAGAGATTGTATTCCATAAACAACAAATTGAGATACTCTTAGTAACTTAATTTTGGATTGTAATTATATTAATGAAATATGATTTGAAAAGCATTTCAAATCCATACATTTCAACAAAGATTTTTTAAATTGAGTCCTAAAGCAAGAGCCAGTTTTGTACTCCAGGTTTTACGTAATGCTTATCTTTAATAAACACTTATTGGTGATGAAGTGATCAGTCCCTCTTAATCCATTTATTCATTTTCATTTGTGTTGTTCGCACACAAGCACACAGGCGTATGTATCTTAGTGGGATTTGTCTCATAAATAATCAGTAGAGCTTGAAGGCGTTGTGATAAAGAATGCTAATGAGAGCGAAAGGAGTCAAGGGTCAAGGTCAGATTTATTAGTTTGGTGAAGACACCATGCAGTCTCAGCATCAAAAAGGCAGAACCAGAAAGTGTAGAGGATGGCAGCTTTCAGCAAACGTAATGCTGACGTTTGCTAGTTACAAATGACTATACATTTTAAGAGAGAGTAATCTCCCTTTTGAAAGCAGGTTAAATGGGCTAGGTGAGTATGTGTGTCTGGTGTGCATGTGTGTGTGTAGTGTTTTGGGGAAAATGGAACTGAAAGCTGAGGATGATTTAAAAGGTATTAAGTTGTGTGAAGTTTCCCTTTATTCTAATGTTCTACTGAAAGTGCACTGGGTAATTTTAAACTACGATTTAAGTCCTGTACCCATGCACATATTTCAAAATCCCAATCCAACCCAGCCAAACAAAAACACTTCCAGGAAGCCATATGCAACCCATAGAGATGCTATATAGGATTTGGGTGACTGTAAATTACAGGAGCAGATAATGCCCGCTTTCTGCTCTGACCTGTTGGTATGTTTAAACACCTGATCTTGAAAATTGACAGTCCAAACTTTCTTGACAGGATCAGCAAGTATACTAAATTAATGGTCCCAGATCAGGTTGCTGCTTTACTGTTTAATTTGGACATTCTCTGTGCTGGACAATTTTTTTCTCGGTTGGACAAAATTTACTAATATGTCCAAGGCAAACACCTCCTGGTGGATGTTGTATGCTTGCCTTGTTTAAACAATGTCTCATTCACTGTCATGAGTCCCTTCAGAATCATAGTGACCATAGAGGACAATCGAGAATTGCCTCTATGAATTTCTAAGACTACATCTTTCAGAGTGCAGAAAACCTTATATTTATCCTTCAGAGGGGCTGGTGGGTTTGAAACACCAATCATGTGATTTTTAGACCAATACGAAATTCCCTAGTCCACTAGTGCTCCTTTAAACAGTTACAGGGTAAGTCAATATGTATTACAATAAAATCATAGTTGAGTTTATTAAACAAGAATATGAAATATGAAGTTCCGGTTTGTTGATTTGCCAACCCATGTTTCATCCAGGTCTAGCCATGGCTGAAGGCAATTTTCCTATCTCTCTAACCCTTCCTCAAAAGAATTCTGTAGTCTTGGGTTTAAGATTACCTTCAAAAGGGCAATTTAGGAAACTGTGGGGCCTCACACAATGTTCTTTTTCAATATTCTTGGGAGTTCAGGGAAATAAATGAGTCTGAATAGAAACAAATAGGCATTCTGGGTGCATGGGGAACAGTTTCTGAACAAAATTCTAACAGGACAGTCCTTGCTGTTCTTAAAGAAAGAGTAGGTATATTGTGATTGACAAAAAACAACAACATCTTCAGTGCAAATTTTCTGAGCTTTTCTTACAATGTTGTTTTCGATACCGGAATATCCTATCTCCTTCGAAAAATCTATTTAAATTCCCAAAAATGCCCTCACCATAATTTTCTGAGCTGTCCTCTGCCTTGAATTAAATTGGCCCAAGAGATCCCCAGAAGACACTGTGCAGATTTTCTCTCTCTTTTTTGGTGTCTGCACACTGACAAGGGTGACAGAAGTCTCCTACGGAGGGAGCGTGCTTGCAGCTTGCCACTGGTCCCAGTGGCTATTGTCAGGTGCAGTCCAGTCCAGTCAGTTCTGACCCACAGTTACTCTATCTGCAGCAGACCAAACACTGCTTGGTTCTGGGCCATCCTCACAATTGCTCTTGTCTTTGAACCTGTGTTGCAGCCAGAGCCTATCCATTTTGTCTGAGGTCTCCTTCTTTCTCATGGCTCCTTTGCTCTGTCGAGTTTGATGTCTTGCATCAGGGTCTGGTCTCTCCTGAAAAATTTCCAAAATACATGAGACAAAATCTTGCCATCATTGCCTCTGAGGTACATTCTGGCTGTACTTATTCTGGCTGTACTTATTTGTTAGTTCTTTGGGCAGTCCATGGTACTGTCAATATTTTTCACCTGCACTAGAATTCACTTTATGCCTGATCCAACCATGGTATTTTTCAATTGCCTTTTATGCATGTGGAAGCCAGCATTGAATAAGGAAGACCATAGAAGGATTGATGCATTTGAGTTGTGGTTCTGGCGAAGAATATTGACAAGACCATGGACTGCTCAAAGGATACATATGTCTTGGAAGAAATACGGCCAGAGTGGGTCTTCAAGGCAAGGATGACAAGACTTCATCTCACATGCTTTGGCCATGTCTCAGGGGATATCAATCCCTGGATAAGGATATAAAACTTGGAAAACTGGAGGAATAGTGAGAGTGGAAGATTCTCAATAAGATTTATTGACACACTGGCTGCAACAATGGGCTCAAGTCGAGCAACAATTGTGAGGACGGTGCAGGACCTGGCAATGTTTTGCTCCGTGGTGCATAGGGTTGCTATCGGTGGGAAAAACTTCTGGCACAAAACAACAACTCTGAAAAGCTATCTCTTCCTCAGTTATATTTTGAGTGCCTTCCAACCTGAGGGACTTCTCCTCTGGTTTATCTCTGACCATGCGCCACTTCTTGTCACGAAGTGTTCAGTTCCTGACAATGTTTCCGTGCTGGCCACGGTGTTTTCAGTGGCAAACTCTTCTGAAGTGGACAACTTCTTCAATCTTCATAGGCTTTTGTTAGTCTGCACTCTCTTTTGAAACTCATTTTCTTGAAGCATCCCTGCTGGTATTTGAAATACCAGTGACCTGGCGTTCATTATCTAGCAATATACACACCACCACAGTGTGTAAAACTGATGGCTATGTAGTGGATATGCCAACATATTACACGGTTTCTACCTTATAGAAAGAAAAATGTGTTTCCTTGTTTCTTTGTGAAGACATAAATTATTTGTTTTTATTAGATGTACTTCGATACTCAGTGCTCAATCATTCATTTAAAATATTTACTGACCACTTACCAGGTCAGAGGTGTTATCCTAGAACATGAAGGAGCAGAAGAAAGAAAAAGGCATAGCTCCTTCTCCACCAGTTTGGAAAGATCAATCTGAGAGAAGTATTACTTTATCCTAACTCCTGAACCGAGCAGCGCTTTCCGAATCAAAGGAAGCAGACACGTAACAGGGAAAGGCAGGTGTTCCTCCACTAAGGCAAGAAGACTGAGTGAAGCATATTTGGGAAATAGGAATACTTAAGATATGGTTCAAATGTTTATATGTATTAATATAAATTCAATGAATAAAAACTGATAATGGGCTGAAACTTTACATGGCAAAGGTTAAATAGAGCACTTTGCTTGTAAAACCATTATCTCCTGGTCATTAAATTTTTCATATCATGAGCAAATGTATCCTATTACTCAGCTACAATTAGAGAACTTTCTTACAGTGCCAGTAGGGTAGGGGGCTATGCTTCCATGGTATGAAAGTTGTAGTACAGACATGCCAAAAGTTCTTGGGGCGGATATTTTACTCTATTCCAAGCAATTTGGAGTATTTTATATTAAAATAAATGTAACTGCATAATGCAATTGAATGATCTTTTTATGATGGGAAAGGGTTGTTCAATGAGTTTATTTACATTGGATATTTTATAATTAAATTATCATGCCTTCTTAATTTCTTCTCCAATAAGGAATATAAATGGAACTTCAGTGAAAAGTTTTCAGAACAAAAGTATATCATTTTTTAATTTAATAAATCATTTTATTGGGGCTCCTACAACTCTTATCTCAATCCATCCATACATCAATTGAGTAAAGCACCCTTATACATTTGTTGCCCTTGTCATTCTCAAAATTCGCCTTCCACTTGGGTTCCTGGAATCAGCTCATTTTCCTTTTTTTCCCTCCCCCCTCCCTCCTTGTTCCCCCCTCACCCATGAACCCTTAATAGTTTGTAAATTATTATTTTACCTTTTCTTACACTGCCCGGCGTCTCCCCTTACCCACCTTCCCATTACCCATCCCCCAGAGAGGAGGCTACACATCAATCCCTGAGATCGGTTCTCCCTTTCTACACCCCCTTCCCTCCCAGTGTCACCACTCTCACCGCTGGTCCTGAGGGGTTCATCCGTCCTAGATTCCCTGTGTTTCCAGATCCCTACTGCACCGCTGTACATCCTCTGGTCTAACCAGGTCCACAAGGTAGAATTGGGATCATGATAAATGGGGGGGGGGGGGAGAGGAAGTGTTCAAGAACTAGAGGAAGGTTTGGAGTTTCATTGTTGCTACACTGAACCCAGAGTGACTCATCTCCCCACTACCCCTCTGCAAGGGATGTCCAGCTGTCTACAGATGGGCATTGGGTCCCCAGCACACACTCCCCTCATTCACGGTGATGTGATTCCCCCCCCACCCTCTGCCTTTGTTGTTTGAAACCTGGTCCCCTTGGCCCTTCATGATCACACATGTTGGTGTGCTGCTTCCATGTGGGCTTTGTTGCTCGGGGCAAGATGGCTGTTTGTTTTTTTTTTACTTTCGAGCCTTTAAGTCTCTGGACACTATATCTCTCAATAACCCGGCACCATCAGCCTTCTTCACCACACTTACTTATGCACACATTCGTCTTCAGCATTTATGTGAGGAAGGTGAGCACACAATGATAGATTTGTTCCTTGGTGTCTACTACCTGGTCCGTTCAACACCTTGTATTCACTTAAGTGGTGTGCTTCTTCTGTGTGGGCTTTGTTGCTTCTGAGTTAGATGGCTGCTTGTTTGCCTTCAAGCCTTTAAGACCCTAGATGCTATATCAGGCACCATCAGCTTTCTTCACAACATTTGCTTATACACATGTCTGTCTTCAGTGATCATGTTGGGAAGGTGGGTATCATGGAATGACCACTTACTGGACAAGGTGCTATCGTATTGAGGAAGTGTGTGCGAGGAGGCCCAATGTCCACCTGCTACCCTACAACTGAACCTATAAATATATGTACATAGTTCTATTTTCCCATAATCATAAATTTATTTACATATGTACATGTTTGTATTTAGACTTCTATGTATGCCCATTGCTTCCTATGCCTTTCCTCTATTTCCTTTCGCTTTCCTCCCGTCCCACTACCATGGTTCAGCCTTCATTCTGGTTTCAGTAATTCCTCTCAGTTACCTCGCCCTTAGTCACTCCCTACCAGTCCTCCCTTCCCCTCCTTGGCAGTGGTTTTGAACCACTCACGTTTCCCTTGTCCCTGTGTTGGCCAACACCTCCTCCCTTTCCCTACCTCCCTGGGACCTATGGTCCCGTTATTTTCTTCTCTCATTGTTTGTTTAGCCTATCTTATCTAGGTGGACCTGCTGATATAGTAATATGTGCATACAAGTGCAGATGGCTTTGACAGCGCCCAAGTGGCACATAAGAACATGGCTTTGACAGCAGCAACACCAACAAGCTGATAGACAAATAAGCCACTAACTTACAAAATTTACAAGATAAAAAAAAAGAAAGAACAAAACAAAAAGGCAGCCCCCCCCAAATTCTGTTAGTAGTTCGAGGTCTGTTTGTTGTCCTTTAAGAGTGTTTTTCAGATGAGTCTGGTGGGCTGCCACATCCTGGCCCCAAAGTGCACCCTTTACACTCTCTCGGGATCTCTTTGCTCTGCTTCCCCCGCAGCTCCATTGCACGCCCCCGATGTTTGCCTCAGTGTGGTGGGGTCAGCTTAATCGCACATCCCCAACTGTCTCAAGTGCTGTCCCATGTAGAGCCATGGGTCGGTGCAGGATGTCACATCTCACAGTTTGACCAGCTGTATTGTCCTCTCTGTACGATGGGCCCTTCGGGCTGGGCTATCGTCCTCTGAGCTTGGTGGGCCCAGGTGTTCTCCACTCCATCCTTCCTCCTTCCTTTGTTACAGCTTCCTTCTGGATGTGGTGTGGTGGGTCAGTTCCTTTCCCACACCAGACGATCTATTTTCATTTTCTGTGGTACTCCCTTCGATGATGGGGGTAGGGCTACTTCTGGATGGGACCAGCGTATGGTCCAGTCTCTTTGTGTAATCCTCCATACTTTACGTTGCCCTCCTAGTTTGGTGTGTCATGGTGGGGTCTGTGTGCATGTTCCAGTTCTGTGGGGACACAACCAATACTCTCCCCCGGGTGGGTTAGTGCCCTGTTCCCCCCATACCATCCACTCAGTTTCTCCACACCTTGATTCTCCCTCCCCCTGCCCCACTTACCCTTCTTTATGCTGGGCTCTCCTGTACCTCCCTAGGTGTGGCCTGCCCTCCCTCCAACTAGCTATGCTTCCACCTGTTTATTGTGAGACAGATGTTTATCCTTTTATTCCTGGCATGCTGATTGTACTTACCTCAGGGAACTCATGTTATACCTGTCCTTTTGGGTCTGGATTACCTCACTTAACAAAATTCCTTCCAGCTCTTCCCATGAAATAGCGTGTTTCATGTGCTCATCTGTGCTTTTCAGTACTGCATAGTACTCCATTGGGTGTATGTGCCAGTTTACTAACCCACTCATCTATCGATGGAACTTAGGCTGTTTCCAAGTCTTTGTGATTGTGAATTGTGCCACAATAAACATTGAAGAGCATATGACTGGTCATGTTTTATTTGCTGCTTCCACCGGGTATATGCCGAGTAGAGGGATGGCTGGGTCATAAGGTAGATCCATTTCCATTTTCTTTAAGTATCGCCAGAATGCTTTCCACAGTGGCTGTAGAAATCTACACGAACACCAGCAGTGGAGGAGGGTTCCTACTTCACCACAGCCCCTCCAACACTTGTTGCTCTCTGATTTGCTGATCTGGGCTAGCCTCAGGGGTGTTAGGTGGTATCTCATGGTTGTTTTGATTTGCATTTCTCTTATGGCTAGGGACTTCGAACACTTTCTCATATGCTTATTGGCCATATGGGTCTCCTCCCTCATGAAAGTTCTTTTCAGTTCTTTTGTCCACTTCCTTATGGGGTTACCTGTTTTCCTCTTTTTGCGGGTCACGATAGTGTTGTAGATTTTAGTAATGAGCCCTTTGTCCGATGTGTCATTACTAAAAATACTCTCCCAGTCTGTGGGTTGTTTTGTCACCCTCTTGGCAGTCTTTCGAGGTGCGCATGTGCTTTATTCTTATTAGATCCCATTTGTTGATTTCCAGTTCACCTGTGTGTGTACCCTTCCCTATTGCAGTGAGCCTATGAGTTCCCTGGGCCAGAGCTCTGAGGTTGGTCCCGATTCCCTCCTTGATGGTCCTGATGGTTTGGGGTTTAACTTCCAGGTCTGTGATCCACCTTGAGTGTATTCTTGTGCATGGGGTGAGGTAAACGACTTGTTCCATTTTTCTACATGTGGATATCCATTGTTTCCAGCACCACTTGTTTAAAAGGGCATCCGCTTCCCACTTGATATTTTGGGGACCCTTGTCGAAGATCAGTTGTCTATATGCTGATGATTTTACTCTTGGGCTTTCTATTCTTTTCCACTGGTGTGAGTGACTGTCTTTGTGCCAGTACCAAGCTCTTTGACCACTGTAGCTGTGTAATAGGCATTAAAATCAGGTAGGGTGAGTCCTCCAACTGTGTCCTGCTTCTTGAGGAGTGCTCTACTAATTCTTCCCTCTCCATATGAAATTGGTGATCAGTTTTTCCATTCTTTGAAGAAGGCTGATGGTATTTGAATTGGTATAGCATTGAACTTGTACAGTGCTGTAGGTAGGACTGTCATCTTTACTATGCTGAGCCTTCCAGTCCATGAGCAGGGAAGGTTCTTCCATTTGTGGAGGTCACTTTTGGTTTCCTGAAATAGGGTTTTATAGTTTTACTTATATAGGTCTTTAGTAATTTTTGTTAAATATATTCCTAGGTATTTCAGTTTGTTCTTTGCTACTGTAAAGGGTACTTCCCTCTTAATCCCCTCTTCCATGGCTAGTTAATATATAGCTACTATTGTTCCAGTTCATACACACACAGACTTATTCCAAATTAAATGTGTTTACATGTATAACTGCAATCAATGCATTGCTACAGATGAGGTCTCTCAGTAATACACTTGACTTATCCTCATTAGAGTGCCTTAGCATTAAAAATTCAATCAAAACAGCAACTTCTCAGAAGACCTGCTGGGGCACTTACATTCAAGACAGAGAAGTAAGTCCAAAGTTTATGGCAACTGTTTTATGGAATGCTAAGAAGGCAATATTGGTAGATTTTTCTCAAGGACGAATGACAAGCAAGTGGGCTTTTTATAAAGTACATTGACAAAAAAAGGACCAGGAAAGTTGCATTGAGCAATCACCCTCCCCACCCCTACCCATCACAGCAAAGCACCTGTACATTCTTCAAAGTGAGCAGGGTTTATCCTGTATAAAAATTTTCTATGAAACTTTATGCCACCCAAACTGCCGTCTTGCTCTTGCTCCATCAGACTTTATATTGTTCCCCAAACTCAAATACCATTTTAACAGAACATGATCTGGGACCCTCAAGGATGCCCCAACAGTCGTTTTGGTGTGGTACAAGGTGAAGAGCACAAAATGCCGTAGGCAAGTGTTAAAGAGATGGAAATGACACCTTCCAAATGAATCTCTCTAGATGGGGAATATGTGAAGACACAATGTCTTCATAGTTTGATATTTGTTGAATAATGCTTTCTATAATTTTATAGCAGTACTTTTTATTAATCTTCAAAAAATCACAGCGATACAATGAAAGCATTGCAGTATAGTGATACAAAAACAAGCAAATAAAAGTGAAATTTAGCATTTGAATTTGAACTCCATCTTATGTCTTTTTTAGTTTTAATCCTAGAATAAAATTAAGGCAGTGGAAACAGAAAGCCAAGAAGGAATTCTATACTATAAATAAATAGAACTGTTGTTATTGCCCAAAACTGTTACAAATAAATTTACAAAATTATATCCAAGTCTAGTTAAATACTTAATAGCAAGTGATATGTAGATTTACCTGAATTTGCAAAATATATTCATTTTTAGATATTTTGATTAAAATGAGACCATCTATGCTATAATTTCTCTTTTCTTCTTTGGCATGTCCCTGGTATTCAAGCTCGGATGTTCTGTTTTAAATAGAACTGTGCCATGCCACTAGCATCATTCCTTTCTGACCTATTGACAGTGTCCTCGCTGTTCTTCCCATCGTACTATAAAAGAAGAGAAGCTTCAGTATTAAAATGCTTGATCTAGTCTGAAATATTGCTTCAATGCTTGTTTCCACATACAAGGACATTGTCAAGAAGCTTCCTTTAGGGATTCAGTGATGACATATTTTAATGTTTTTGTTTTCATGCAGTTCATATTTACTGCTCATGTAATAGTTTAATAGGGTGAAGATCAAGATTCAATGTGAGTCCCACAGAAAATAGTAGGCAAGGGCCAAGTACAAATTTACAGTTGTTTTGATGTGATCTAATGACATAACATTGAGAACTCCCCAAAAGACATGCTAGCATTTTAAATATTTATTATTTGCTGATGATATTTATTCCCTAGATACTGGAGTTAGTAAGAATATAGTTAAAGATTCAATGATTAATTTATGTCTCCTATTAATAACAGGCATTATCTGTGGAGACGGTAACTCTCTATATTAGCCCACCTCCATTTCTATTGTGGTATAATTACATACAATTAAATTGCATACATATAAATAGGAAAAAATTTAAAATTTTTGGTACAATATCATATTTAGACACCTGTGAAATAACCTCTATAATAAAGATAGTAAATACATTCATCATCCCTTAAAAACCTTCTTTGACCTCCTTGTAATCTCATGTTATGGCAGTCACTTCTTCATCCTGCTCAGTCAATCTGCTTTCTAATACGGAGCAATTTGATTTTTTTAAGACTTTTCTGAAATAGAATTATACAATGTGTAGGCCATTGGGTAGGCCTTCTTTTAGTAATCCGTATCAATTTGATATTAACCCATGCTTTTTTGGTTTGTTAATAGTTTTTTTTTTCATTTTTATTACCTTCATCTTAATTTATTTGAATGACATTTGGGTTGTGCCTACTTTGAGGTTATTAATATTAGGATGTTATAAAGATCTATGTTCAAGTCCCTGCATGTCATATGCTTTCTTTTCTCTGAGAAATAAAATGACTGGATTTTATACTAGGTGTATGCTTAATTTTCTAAATAATTAAAATATTTTTACAGTGATTGCAACATTTTACATTTGCTTCATTCTTATATGCAAGTTACCCTTTTTTCATATCCCTTTTATCATTTGGTATGGCAACCTTTTTAATTTTAGCCCATTCTTATAAATAAGGATAGGCTTTATAACAACTAATAAATGATAACCTGTAGAATCTTACTGTGCTGTCAGTTTTTGTTGTACTAATGATGCTGAACATTGCTGTGATAGGAAGTTTATTGTGCCAACCTGGACAATAGAAAGATGTGGAATTCAACATGTCACAACATGAGTGGAGGGAAAAGAGATAAATGTCTGGGTAAGGCTCGCCCACGCTCACATTGCTCTCTGGTGATCAGACCAGTGTGTGGCTGCTTTAGCTAGTCCTCTGTCTCAACTTGTGAGCTACATTACGTGTGGGACAGCCAACCTGTGGATCCTGTTGCTAGATCTTGAGGTTCCTTCCAGATTTGCTGCTGATGTGTACATAGCTTGAACTTGAGGCTGATGGATCCTGTTGTCTTGCATTGCTTGAGTCTGATATCCCATCAGGGCCTGCTTCAGTGAGCTGCTAAAATGCTGATTGTTGGTTACCCACCCTACTGTTTGCTACCTGTGGGCAGATTCTGCCTGCATTGCCCGAAGAAAGACTCACTGTCTGCTTCTTTACCTTGGGCCCAGCAGTCCTCCTGAGTTGAAGGATTTTTAGTATATTAACTGTTCATGGAAGTGTGTTGAACTGAGCCATCTGTACTGCTCTGTGGAATAATTAGATGTTATATTTCTTCGTGCTATATAAATCTACATCATCTATAGCTATCTCTATATATACTTAATCATTAGTGTCCTGGTTTTGTTTCACTAGAGGGTCCTGCCTAACACAATTAAACTTTGTATGCACTTATTTGCCTTACATGTTCATGCTTTATTTCTGTTTATTTTGTATTTTTTTGGTTTATTTTTAAAAGAATTTTATTGGGACATCTTAGAGATAACATAGCAGTCCATATTTCAAAAACGTCAAGCATAGTTATACAATCAGTTTCTAAACATTTTGATACTTGTTAAAATCTTTGATATCAGCTCCCATTTATACCCTCCCTCTCCCACCCTTCCCCCAGGGACCCTTATTATTATTGTTGTTATATAATTATATATTATATGTTATATTAGAATATATATATTACATAAATTATAGAACATTATTTTACCATATATACTGGAGTATAAGCCAACCTGAATATCTGCCAAGGCACCTAATTTTACCACAAAAGCTGCATAAAAATGTGCTGAAAAACTCCGCTTATACTCAGGTATATATGGTATATATTATATAAATATATGGTATATATTATATAAATGCATGTGTGTATGTATATATATATTTAACAGTATCTTATCCCATCAATTATATACATTCACTTACAATTCAGTTATTCACTCCCCTTGAGTCAGGGTTGTACAGTCATTGTTCAGCTTCCCACCCCCACTCCCCTCATCCTCCCATATGCTCAGGGAATCCTTACTCCCATTTCTGTTTCTGAATGGTTATTCATCCTGACTTTCCTGCATCAAACGATATTAATTAAACAATTGAAACATATGTAGGTCTAACAATATTAATGAAGTAAATGTGATAGGTAGGTTTATAGAGTGATGGAAAGGCCTCCTAAAGACACAACTATGGTACCATCTAGGCGGTAACAACCTGTGGGGCTGGGGCAATCTTCTCCGGGAAGTTGTATATACTCTAAACCAGCGGCCAATATGTGGTGCTGTGTCTCCAATAGCCAGGATTCATGGATCCAGGAACCAAGGGGTGGAAGCTGAAGCAGCACCACTCACTATTACTCCTAGTGATCCCCTTGCAGCATTTTTGCTTCCTGTCCCAGCAACCCTGTGTTCCTCAGGCCTGGAGGTCCTGGTCCTGAAGGAAGGAACTCTCCCACTTGGAAACAGCACGATTCCACTGAACTGGCAGCTGAGAATGCCTCCTGGCCACTTTGGGCTTCTCATGCCTTTGGATCAACAGGTCAGGAAGGGTGTCACTGTACAGAGTGGTGTGATTAATCCTGATTACCGAGGAGAAATTGGACTGGTGTTACACAATGGAGGTAAAGAAGAATATGTCTGGAATCCAGGAGATCCCATAGGCCGACTGTTAGTGCTACCATGCCCTGTGATTAAAGTAAATGATAAGTTACAGTAACCTAATCCTGACAGGACGTATAATGATTGAGATCCCTCGGGAATGAAGGTCTGGGTCACCCCACCAGACAAAAAAACACAGCCAGCTGAGGTGCTTGCCAAGGGTAACGGTAATATAGAATAGGTAGTACAAGAAGGTAGTTCGACCTATCAGTTATGACCACGTGATCAGTTGCAAAGAAAGGTTTGTAATTGTCAGTTTATTTCTTTATATGTGCTCATTGAATATCTTTCCTTTGTTCATGATTGACATATCAGAGACAATTGGACTCAATGTGCTTTCATTTGTATGTATGATAGAGGTTGATGTTAAGTATAAGTGTGATTTCATTAATGTCTGGAATTTATATATGGCTAAAGAACTGCATACAGATGCCAAATTGGGGATTGATGGATTGTGATAGGTAGGTTTATTGTGCCAATCTGGCCAATAAACACATGGGGGAGTAATAAAGATTACAGTTTAATTGAAGGGCAAAGAGATAAATTGTTTGGCAAGCCTCACCTTTCTATCTCTTAATTTCTGATTATTAGACCAGTGTGTGGCTGCTTTAGCTAGTTCTCTGTCTCAGCTTGTGAGCTACACTACTTGTGGAACACCCAACCCATGGACTCTGTTACTAGAGTTTCCTTCAAGACCTGCTTTGCCACACTGCTTATGTATTCATCACTTGACCTGGGGACTGTCAGACCCTGGCATCTGGCTGACTATTGGTGACCTGCTCTGCTGTTTGCTGCCTGTGGTCAGACTGCCTGTGGTCAGACTGCCTGTATTGCCCTACAGAAGACTCATCTGTGTGCTTCCTTGTCTTGCTCCCAGCAGCCCTTGTGAGTTGAAGGAATGACAGTATAATAACTGTCTCACAGAAATGAGTTGAACTGAGCCCTCTGTGCTGCTCTGTGAAATAATTAGCTATTTAGTTCTTTGTGTTGTATATATCTATCCATATATTTGTATCCACACCATACCCTGCTTCATCATCCCCTCCACATGGCTCTTCTGTTATGGACTATCCAATCATTTTAGAGATTTTTTTTTGTTTCCACTTTGTCCCTGATCCATCACATCCATTTGATTGCTGGTTTTTGAATTTCTGATATCTATTCCTGGGGACACCTTATGATCACACAGGCTGGTGTGCTTCTTTCATGAGGGCTTTGTTGCTTCTCTGCTTGATAGCTGTTTGACTACAAGGCTTTAAGTCCTTAGATGCTATAGCTTTTAATAACTGGGCACCATCAGCTTTCTTTACCACATTTTCTTGTGCACAATCTTCAGCAATTGTATGGGGAAGGTATCATATTGTGTCCCATCATTAGAACAAACTGTTCTTATACTGAGGTAAGATTTAAGTAGAGGCCCAAAGTCCACCAGTTTCTTTATATGTACATGCATTTATTTATATGTACATGTATAGACCAATAGATCTATATTTATATACTTGCATATGTATTTATATATATAATTTTTACTTTCTTCTTTTTCTTTCTTCCTGCCAACCATCATGTTTACCCATCATTCACTTCTCAGTAATTCCTGTAAGACACTTTTCAATGGATCAAAACACTACCAGGAATGGTACACCCTCCACATCATCAATATTATAACCCTTGTTATTACTCTGACCCTGTAATTAGTGGCACACTGCTCAGCTCTCCTGCCTCCTTCCTCCCTATGCCCCCCACCGCCAACTGTCAGTCCTGTCACCTCCTGCATGGGTTTGCTTATCCTGCCTATCTTATATAGAAACCAGAAAGAGAGAGAGACTATTTAAATAGTTCCGAGTCTGACTGGTCCCTTGATCCAGAATAGATGAATTCTTCCCCTTTTCTTACAGGGTTCCATATCCAAGGACATGCTTGCCTAGCAGTACTTACACCCTTTCAGTCCTCCGCACTTTGGTCTGAAAGGCACTCTTCTTACAAGTCTCCCTTTTCTTCCTGCAAACAGGGATGGAGCAGTGTAGTGCCCTTCTCAACCCAGTTACACCTTTAGATTCGCAGTGCAGACCCCTTGTGAGTAATCCCTAACTGGTTCAGATGAGATGCCAACTGCTTTCCCGAGAGTCATCAATCCACGATCAGGATTCCGTGGGGGTTTCGAGGCTTCTCTCCCATTGCTGGTTTGATGGACTCTCCTCTTGGTTGGCCTCTGTGTGTGTGTCGACTGGCCACTCACCCCAAACTGTCTCTTCAGTCTGTCCTCAATAGGGCTGTCATCTTGGGAGGGGACATCATGTCTCCATCTGAGACCAGCCTTGTAGTCATCTCTGGGTATGAGCTGATCTGAGAAGGAACATCACCCCCAAGGGTTAACACACCACAATGAGGTTTGCTCTCAGTCTCCCTCTCCTGTGGAAAGATAAACAGTACTCTCCCTTTGGGTTGGATAGTGCCTGACCCTCCATTGCTGTCTTTTTTCTTCCCCCACCTCTCTGTGGGCCTTAAAGGCATATTGAGGGGAGGGGAGGGTGGATGGCTTTCAACACAGGTGTTATCTGCATCTTTTGGTGTTTTTTGTTTTATTATGTCATATGCATCCTGGTCTGGCTCATGCCATGTTTCTGGTCCTCAGCCCTGGAATTGTGTGTTGTGTGCATTTTTCCATTTTCCCTTATGCCTGTTCTATTCTTTGAATTTACCTCAGTGAACTAGTGTTGAACGTGACCTTTTGTGCTTGGCTAACTTCACTCAGCATATCCTCCAACTCTTTCCATGAGATCAGGGATTTCATATTTTCATCATTTTTATTTAAGTATGCATAGCATCCCATCGTGTGTATATACCAGAGTTTCACAACCAATTCGTCTATTGATGGGAATTTAGGCTGTATCCAATTTTTTTTGCAATAGTGAATGGTACAGTGATCAGCATTGGAGTGCAGATGTCTGATAGTGCCCCATTTTTTATTTCTTTCAGGTATATGCCCAGTGTTGGAATTGCTGGATTGTTCAGTAGATCAATTTCTATCAGTTTTAGGTATCGTCAAATAGCTTTCCACAGTGGCTGTATACCATATATACTTGAATATAAGTCAACCCGAGTATAAGCCAAGGTACCTAATTATTACCTGGAAAATCAGAAAAAAATGGAATAACTCGAGTATAAGCCTAGGGTGGGAAATGCAGGACGTGAATTAACACAGAGACCAGAGGGGAGAGATGGAGCGCAGCCACAGACACATCCTTACCAGTTCAGCTGCTGGCGTAAGTGAATCACTAAGGGTGCTTCTGCAAATTGGAGCCGTCCACGTCATAGGACGGCTGATTGGTTAGATGTGTGTCCATGTCATAGGATGGCTCTGATTGGTTAGATGTGATTGGTTAGATGTTAGTGTCAGCGGGGCTTTGATGAACAGCGGAGGAAGGGCAATCACCCGTGATATGTTACACCTCGCTGGGGTACCACTGACCTGTGTATAAGCCGAACCCCAGTTTTTCAGCAAAAACTCGGCGTATACACGAGTATATACCGTATATATCTCTAGGAGTCCATTACAAAGTGCACGGGAGTCCCTAACTCCCCACACCCTCTCCAACAGTTGTTACTGTTTCTTTGAATTGGGCTCTTTTTGGTGGTGTTAGGTGGTATCTCATAGTTGTTTTAGATTGCATTTCCCAAATGGCTATTGATAGGGAACATTTTCTCCTATGTTTACCCGCCATTCTGATTTCCTTCCTTGTGAGTCATCTGTTTAAGTCTTTTGGCTCCATCCTCAGTGGGCTCTGTTTGTTTGTTTTTTTCTTGTAAACTTGAAGGATTCTGTAGATTCAACAGCAGTGACATAATCTGGTTCCTATTTTATAGACTCATTACCAACTACTTTGATTTTACAAATACCTGGATGGAAAGCAAACGTAGTACCAAGTCTGCCTTGTGCCTCTGCAGGGAAAAGAAGGCTCTGAGAAAACAGTCCAGGAAATCTGCACCAAGGTCCTGATGCTCTCCAACATTTTCTTACTGCTTATTGTTGTAATATAGCTGTTATTCACTAAAATTTTATTCATTAATGTATAAGTCCTGCTTTTCTATTACACTTTTGTTCAATCTCTTTTTTCCATTTCCTTAAGAAAAATCTATCCTATCCTATTTGAAAGCATAACATTTATTCTCTCAGTATTCTCAATTGTGTCCATATGTCCACCTTTCCTAAAACAAACAAACAAACAAACAAATAGACAAAACCCACGAAGTTCAAAATGCTGTCACTGTTCCCCTCTGCACTTCTTTACCAGCTGCTTCCAGAGAACAACTTTGGAATGCATTGATTTCCTCATCCATCTCTCGCCTTTTTCCAGCCTCTTATTATAACCTGTGTTGTTTGGTACATAGAATTTCACGGACAGTATAGCTGTTTGGTTTGAAAGTCTCTAATCTGAAGTTGCACTGCATATTCCTGGTCAGTCTTCAAATATTCAGTAAGATTTTTTTCACATATGCTTATGTGTCTATGGCAACCTATGATAAAGCTGTTATTCTTCTCCCATTTTGCTCTCCAATCCTATCTTGAATTTTCTGTTCCAAATCAAATTTTCTTTTTGGTTAAAAGTCCTTTAAAATGCGATTTTCTGAGCTAGGACATATAAATATAAATGTTGTAATTTGTTTCATGGACTCGAAGTATTTCTTTTACCCTGACTTTGAATCTTCCTTGACTTAGCGCAGACAGCACTGGGACAGTGCTTAATGTACTTGCAGATCATGTTTCACTCTACCCCAGCTTCCAATGGAGCTCAAGAGTACTGCGGCCCCACCCCTTCAGCATGATAATTTGTAACCTTTTATAGGCAACTTGCCTTTTCAATCTGTGCTTACTTTATCTTTGTTCTTATCATTTATGATGTTTCTAGAATATGCCAAGTATTTTTCTTTTCTCATCAGTACAGCCTGCAACTCAGTGAGCCCTCCCAGTCTGCAGATGCAGGTCTTTATTCATAACTGATGAATTATCTTCTTATTTAATTTGTGACTTTCTTCCATCTGTTCCATTTTATCTTCTTGGGATACCATAATTCTTATTGTGAATTTCCTGGATATTTTGTCCTGAAGTCCTGTAGGACTTCCACTACTTTTATTTTGACTCTTTCTTTGATTTGTTTTCGTACCTAATCTTCCAGGGCTCTTATCTTAGTGTGAAATGTGAGATTCTATTTCTCCAAGTACCTTAATTAGTTATTTAACTGGAAAACATGGTGTGTGTGTGTCTATGTGTGTGCAAGTGCACGCTGCTCCTGTGTCTCAAAGCCTCTGGTTTTGAAGTTTTCATCTTACATCTCGCATAACTCTATTTCAGTGGATTTTCACTTTATATTCTAATTCAACACCTTCTATTGTTGACCTGCTGGAATAATACCCATAATAATTAGATTTTTTTTCTTTGCCAACTTGGTTCTTGTAGGAACATTTGGGTGGAGTTCAGTCTGTGAATCAGGTTGCAGCTTGATTGGAGGGTGACTGAGATACACGGATCTCTGAAACCAGGTTTTTCCTCTTTCTCCCTGTTGATCAGGTCAGCATGCTGCTGACCATTTTAGCTGTTCTGCCTCAACCATGTGCTGCACTACCTATGAAACAAGCCAACCGATGAATCATGCTTAATCATATTGCTGTAACATGCATCACTACACCTTGAGGCTCCATTGGGACCTACTTTGTATGCTGCTATGCTACTTGCCTCTGCTAAATGTTGACATCTCATTTTCCTGCTGTTGCCACTGCACCTTACTGTGTCTGCTGCCTGTGGGCTGACTCTTCTCATTTTGCCTGTGGGGGCAGACTCATAGATGTCTGGTTTTGTTTCTCTATAGAACCCTGCCAAACACAACTGGTACTTGGAGTGGTTCTAGAGAAATAAAATCATAAATGTGGGTTTCCTGACTTGGTTCTCCAGCCTGATTAAGCCTAACAGTACTGAAAATGCTGCCTCTACCCCCACCATGCATGGATCAGTCTGCCACTATTATTAGAGAGGATAGGGTTAATCCATGTTGTGAAATGGAAACATTAATATCCATGATATTACCACCAGGAGAGGTAGTGCTTGTAATAGGAGAGGCTCTGGGTGACTGTGTGCTTTATACTTTTCAGCAGTTTTGTTAGGATGAAAGGAAGTTTTGTTAGGAAGCTGGTTGGCTGGTTCTCCTAACAATGGAAAATATGAGAAAAAAAGGGATGGTCTTAGAACCACAGAAGCACGTCTCCAGTGCTAAATAAAAGGCCTAAAAGCTGCTGCATGTGCTACAAAGGAGAGCTTTCTGTCCTTCAGTACTAGACCTGAAATTGCTGAAAACCAAATCCAGAGTACCATCATACAAGGAGCGGAATTATAGCATCAGTTGAATTGCAGGTCTAGAAGAGTGCCTGATGTTGAAGTATGGGCATGAATCAGAAAGAAATGGGACCCTGAAGCACAGGATGGAGACATGGACTGATGTTCAGGAAGAGGAGGAGATTCAGCCCCTAGAGTCTATTCAGCCACTGTAGTCAATAGCTCCACCCCTCCCACCTGTGGATTAATCCATTCAAAGAGAATCTAATAGTTTATTTTGTCGGTTCCCTGAAGCATGGGCTGCCAGATGGCCTAGATTTGACCAACTTGGGGTACCTGGCCTACCTTCCTGAACTGTAGGAAAGGTATCTAAAATTTTAGGTAAATTGGTATGTTCAAATAGATTTATCAGAATAATCCCAAAGACCCATAAAAGGAGTGCCCTGAGGACATATATTTCACAAAAACCATAGGAAAAAGTTCGTGAAGAGAGCCTCTGTATCCCTAAAGACTCCTGTGATTGCTATTTTGTCCATGGCAGGATTAACACTGGGAACTACCCTAATGGAACGATGACATTTGCCTACAATTGGGGTTGCTTGGGCACTATGGTTGTAGGAGGCAGGTGTCAGCACTGCATTGGTAGAGATGGGAAATGGGAGTGGGGAGGTATGGTTACTATGATGGACAGCAGGTTTCGGTAGTAATCAGAGAAACCTGTTTCTTGTAAACTTATGGCATTGGCCACTTAGCCACAGTGTCCCTAGGAGTGAAATACATGGGAAACCTTCTAGCTATTTACTTGATCTATACAAGCAGAAGAATGCTGGATCAGGTGAATAGTAGTCCAACTCAAATCACCAGAATAGAGAATCATGACCCTTCAATCAATTACCAGGCTTGAGGCAGTTTAAAGATCCAACACCCCTTGAAAAAGGGGAAGACTGTGTTTATACTCTTAATATTTCTCCTAGTTTCCCTCCAAAGGAATCTGAAGCCTTTTACAAGAGTGGTTGTTCATTGGGGACAAGGAAATAATAATACTTTTGGGGGGTTAGTGGACATTGACTTTGGCCTGACACTAATTTCCAGGTGATCCAAAATATTTTGAAGGCCACCAGAGTGGGGGCGTATAGAGGTGAAGTTGTTAATGGAGTTGTAGCTCAGGTGTGTCTCACAGTGGGTCCATTGGATCCCTGAACCCATCGTGCCATTGTTTCCCTGGTTCCATAATGCATTATTGGAACATACTTAGTAAATGGCAGAATCCACATACTGGATCCCTGACATGTGGACTAAGGGGTATCATGGTAGGAAAGTCAAGTGGACACCATTAGAGCTGCTATTACCGATGAAAACAGCAAACCAGAGCAATACTACATTCGTGGAGGGATTGCAGACCTTAGTGCCACTATCAAAGATTTGAAGAGTGCAGGCATGGTGATTCCTACCACACCCCAATTTAACTTACCTAGTTGGCCTTTGCAAAAAACAGATGAACTTGGAGAATGACTGTATATTATCATAAACATAACCAGATGGTGACGCCAACGGCAGCTGCTGCTCCAGATGTGATTTCACTGCTTGAGCAAATTAATGTTTCTCCTTTTACTTGGTATGTAGCTATTGATCTGGCCAATGGCTTCTTCTCAATACCAGTCTCAAAGGACCACCAGAAGCAGTTTGCCTCCAGCTGGCAGGGGCAACAATACACTTTCACCACTCTTCCCCAGAGGTACATCAACTCTTCCACCCTGTGACATAACTTGAATGCCTGTCATTTCCAGAGAATGTCACACTGGTCCATTATATTGATGACATTATGCTAATTGGACCCACTAAGGAAGATGTATCAAAGACTTTAGAGTCATTGGTACAACATCTGCATGCAATAGGGTGAGAAATCAACTCAACCAAGAATCAGGCACCCTCCAGTGGTGTGGGGTTCAGTGGTGTGGGGCATGTCAAGATATTCCTACTAAAATCAAGGTTAAACCATTGCATCTCACCTGCGATCCCCTTTCCCCCAATAAATAACCGGGAGTCACAATGCCTAGTGGGCCTCTTTGGATTTTGGAGGCAACATAGTCCTCATTTGGGTGTGTTATCCAAGCTATTTATCAAGTGAAGTGAAAGGCTGCCAGTTTTAAGTGGGTCCCCTAACAAGAAAAAGTTCTGGAACAGGCCCAGGCTGCCGTGCAAGCTGTTTTGCCTCTGGGATCATATGATCCAGCTGACCCACAGATGCTGGAGTTGTGAGTCTCAGACAGAGATGCAGCTCAGACCCTTGGGATTTTGGAGTAACTTTCTGCCATCCTCAGCAGGCAACTTTTGAAAAACAGCTTTTGGGATGTTGCCAGGCCTTAGTGGAAACTGAACGCCTTACCAGGGGCAACCAAGTCACCATGAGGCCTCAGCTGACCATCATTAATTGGATATTGTCTAACCCACAGATTCATAAAGTTGGACGTGCACAGTAGCACTCCATCCTTAAATGGAAGTGGTATATATGAGATCAGGCTAGAGCAGAACCTGAAGGTCCAAGTAAGCTGCATGAAAAGTGGGCCTCTTACCTACAGTCTCCACTCCTGTCATAGTACCTTCCTTTTCCCAGTCTACACCATGGCTTCCTTGGTCATTCCTTGTGATAAGTTGACTGAGGAATGGAAAATCCTGGCTTGGTTTACTGATGGCGCTGCAGGATATGCAGGTGCCAATCAAGTGGAGAGCAGGAGCACTACAGCACCTTCCTGGGATCGCCCTGAAGATTAGTAGCAAAGGGAAATCCTCCCAATGGGTAGAACTTTAAACAAGTGCATCTTGTCATTTAGTTTGCCTTGAAGGAGAAAGGGCCACGTGTGTGAATGTATATTCATTCAGGAATCTTGGTGGATCCTGTTGCCATGCTGCTGTGGCATTGCTATACATTGAGACTCTATCGGGACCTGCTTTGCTCTGCTGCTGTGCTCTTGGTCTCTGCTACACCCCACAGCTCATTGCCACCTCACCTTGCCATGGCAATGTGGGCAAACTCTTCTCGGTTTGCCTGGGGCACACTCTCCACCTCCCACCAGCCCCTCCCCTGCCTGCTCCCTTGACCTCGGGCCAGTGTCTGACATGAGTTGGAAGGACTCTCAGTATATTAATGGTCCCACAAAAGTAGGTTGGACTGAGTCCGCCGTACTGCTGTATGGACTCATTAGCTGTTGGATTCCCTCTTGCAAATAAACCTATCCTTTAAAATGGATTTTTAAATGTCCTGGTTTTGTTTCTCTAGAGAAGCCTGCCTTACCAATACCCCTAAAACATATGCACATCATTAATCCGCAGTATCTACCTACCATGGTACAAGTCACTTGAAAGTATATTTAGGATAATGATGTGGTGAGATCATCTGAGCGGATGAGAGATAGTTAAAAGGATTACATGCCAGGTGATATGAGAGAAGCATAGGAAGGGACAGAAATAAGATCGCGAAAGCAAAGGGAAAGGAGAAGATGTGATTACTGAAAACAAATAGAAATCTCAAGACATTATTCTGCTGGCTTTGAAGACTGAGTAAGAAGTTTAGGTAAAGAAGTGCTGGGCAGTTTTAGAAGTTGAAAATACAAGGAAATCAATGTTTCTCTAAATTCCCAGCATTAACGTAGTTCTGCAGACACCAAGGAAGCCCGTTTTAAACTTTGCACCTTCAGAATTGCAAGGTAATGAATGACTTTGAGTTGTTTTCGGCTACTAAGTTTGTGCTATTTGTCTAAAAGCAATAAAAAATTAAACACACCCTCTTGGAAAAGTAGTATTTTCTTGCATTGTGTTCAGCGCAGTGGGACTCAGGTGTGGGCTGGAGTTCACAGTACGAGTCCAGAGTCACACAGTGCTAGAAGGTGGACACTGGAGGAAAGTGCTCTGCATTGGACTGCTTGTACCCCTTGATTTAGCCTGGAGGCAGTCATCAGGCCATGTGCATCACTAGTTCGAATTCTCTTTGGCCACTCAAAATCCAAACATAGAGATAACCCTGGTCTTTCCCTTGAGGCTTTAAAAGTCTCTGCTTTATGAGAGTTTCCTAGAATTTGCCAGTCTGTCATCGATCTCTGATTCAGTTCTTCATGCAACTATCCAACCCACACTGTAATTTTCTTTCAGAACCCTAGGAAAAAAATATGTAATAATTACATCTAAAATCTAAATCTGTACCCTCTTTAGCAGCTTAGAATTAGATTTAGAGAGGTAGTATTTGTTTTAAAAAGTAACATATACAGTATATATTGTAAATATGAGGTGATAGTATGATAATAATTAGACATTATCTAAATATGATAATAATTAGAACTGAGATATACAGTAATGGGATAAAAAAGCCAGATCAGTTCAACCTATTAGAACTTCAGATCAGAGAATTCATAAAATACTTTAGTTAACATATACAAGTCAATGTTGGGCCGATGATGTCACCTCATGCCCTAATAAAATTTCACCTTTAAAAACATATGACTCCATACAAATGACCATTGAAAATTTGGGAGAATGATGTAAAATAATCATAGTGCATCTAAGTTCAATACAATAGTTAAGGATTATAAAAGATAATGTTTCGTGTTTGAAGACAAAAAACATATGGCAAAAATCACCATAATCAAAGTTTAATATAAAAAGAGTGTCTTCAAATCACTCAGAAAAATGAGTAACTACTTGGCTGATTAATGTGATAAATGAACAATGAATATTAAAGAATTTACAATATAAGAGCTATAATAATTATATTAGAATATGTAAAATATTTTTCCAAGATAGTAAGTATTCTAATACACTTGACAGAAAATGTAACAAAACAATTGAAATGAACTAGGTAAATTAACATTAAAAAGCGCTCCAATTAAACATAGAGCATTATTGCGGCACATGTAGCTAGCTATTCTTGGTCTTTGGGAATTATCATATCAGATCACTTCAAGGCAAAGTATATTTTTTGTATGGTCATTAATTTTAAATAATGAGAATTTTTTCAATGTAGAAATTTTTTTTATAGTAGTGATTTTTAAATAAATTGTGTATAGTAATCACAACCATCAAAAAGGTATACCAATGAACAGACTCAAGTAGAACAGTATTTACAAATTTATTGACAAAACTAGTTATTAATTTGCTTGAAGAAAATAGACTTTTACGACTGTTATTATTACCAGTAAATCTTATCTGAAATTCATGAGTATTTTTAAAATGTACATATTTGCATAACATAATTTCATTAGTTACAATTACATATCAATGTAAAATGCGAATGCCTTTTAGAGATGTACAGTTTTCAAGGATAAAATGAAAGAATAAACATTTATTCAATAAATTCCTAGTTTTTTACCCTAACAGGTGGACATTTTTCAGGAATTAATAAAATAAATTTTACAACTTTATCATAGTTTCTAATATTTTTTTCTTTGAAAATCTCTCCCTATTAAAACTATGGAAATATATTAAAGAAACAATTTATGTGAAGATTGTGAATTTCTGTAATTTTATCATACTTATGAAACATTCATACAATGCAAGTTTAATTTTAAATAAAGTATACACAAGCATTTGCTGGCAAGAATTTTAATTCATACATGTATATATGTATCTTTAATTTATTAAGTAATCCTAGGTATTCTGATGTAATTGAAATAAGTCAATAGGATAATAGACTAGTTTCTCTCTTTCTTCCAATTCTAATTCACTAAAAGTCAAATGAAGACATATATACATGTTTGATATGCTCTTAGCCAAGCAAGACAGTGAACTAAAAGTGGTACTTGTTCATGGTATATGAAGATCTCTTTCCAAATATAATTGTAGCTAAAAATGAATGAAGGGTTCTCCTGTATTAATAAAATCCCACTTTTTAGGCATACACCTATATTAAAAAAAACATTTACTGTTTTTTCCTAAATGACATTGAGTTCTATGAATTCACATGAAAACTTTCACTATGAGTGTTGAAGAAAACATTAAAAAAGATTCAGAAAGTATGGCAGTTACATAATCTGTCATCCTGTGAAGGTGCGCAGAGTCTAGCCTGTCAATCAGGTGACAGTCAATGAGGCTGTATATGGGCATGGATTTCTCTTGAGGATTCTGGGAATTGCTGTCTCCTTCCCTGGAGGTAGGACACACACTTTCCCTGTGAGACATTCCCATGACAGACCACGTGGAGCTCCATGATGGAGCCAGAGCCCTGGAGCTAGAGGAGCCACATGGAGACCCATGCCAGCGCTAAGATGCGTCCACTGCCACTGGATCCACAAGACTGTCCACCTACTGGCCTGTGATCTTCCTGCATTCAGCATCATTGCATGTGTTGTGTGAGTCTGAAGAGCAATTTATAGACTGGTACTGGACATATGGGCTAATATCAACCGTATGGACTTGATCTGGACTGCTAGGATGTTTTCTTAATATACAATTACTCTTATATAAGGCTCTTTCTTATACACATGAGTTTCTATGGATTTAGTTTCTCTAGTCTAAGTGCACTAACACAGATAGCTTTCTAAGTTAGAATTTTCTTTTGTCGAGAAATAACTCTCTTCTACACTATTGAAGGAGTAAACGGCTGCAACTCAAAGCAGTTTACAAGCAACTTTTGTGGTGTTTGTTGTTACTAGTGTTGCAATGGTCTTTGAGGACTTATTTCTAGTGATAATAAGTTAATGAATTTCACTCTTTCAAAATTCTTGATTAAATAGAAGCTCCAAAACCAAGTCAAGCATTGATTGAACCCTCTAGAAAAGTACGTTTCAAGTGTTGACAGTGGAAATCACAACAAAGAATGAAATATCCATTAATCTAGTTTATTTTTCTCATTTGGCAAAATAAGTGATAACAAGTTGTAGAACAATGCAAAGTGTGTATGTAGTCAGTATGTATGCCATCCATAGTTAAAATAAAAAATAGAGTGTTAGATGTCAACTTTCACAAGGAAAAACAGACATAATCATCCATTAATGACCATTAATCATTTATTAAAAACTCAAATTTTTGTGTTTCTAGGACATTCATAAACTTCTTCATTTGCAATTTACCTGTAGTACATGAATACATGATTTTGTGGATATGCAAAAAGCTTTAGGCACAACCCAAACAAAAAACAAAACAGAACAAAATTCACTGTCATCAAATCTATTCCAACAGAGTTGAACTGCCCCTATGGGTTCCTGAGACCCTAACTCTCAAAGGAAGTAGAAAGCCTCATATTTCTTCCCAGGAGTGCCAGGTGGTTTCAAACTAGTGACCTTGTGGTTACCAGCCAAATGGGTAGCCATTATGCCACACCTATGTATGTAAGATAGGCTGCACTAGCTTTGGAGCCTGAGGTCACCACTGGACATCCTTTTCTCGGGGTGTATGCTTTTCAGGCTTGAGTCCAATGAAGAAATAAGACCATTTTTAATTTTTTTTAAAAAAGCACATGTTTGGAGAAAAAATACTGCATCTAGAAATCAAAATTTCTGTATTTTCATACAGAAATTCTTAAAAAAGAGAATTGTGAACATATACAAACTCTCTATTTCAGAATCTTTCTTATATATTTTATCTACTTGTGAGAACTACATTCCCCATAGGAATTCTTATTTTTCACCAGTATATTGTAGAAAATTTACAGAGAAATGTTCTGACAAGCCATATTGGTGCTGAGGCAAAGGAAAAAATCAGCAATATCAATATGACTTTATTGAAAATTCTGGCATTCTGCTCATCATGGTCTTAAAATTAGTTTGGACTTCAAAATACTAAATTTGCATACCACTAAATTATAATTAGTGATTTTTAATGCTGCTTCAGCCAACTCCTATTCAAGTATACATCTAGACAAGGTTGTACTTGACTCAACTGTATGTGATCCCAGATAGAGTTTCATCCATAGAGTATAACACAAAATTTGCACATCTGTCCCCCCCACCCATACTAAACCTCTTCTTTGGTTTTATTCTGCTGTAAAATACTTTAAGGTATAAGTTACTTACTAACTGAAAATTATGTGTTGCAACTTCATAGCAGGGATCCATTTGCAAATTTTAGATCTTCATTGAATTTGTCTAAAAATAAAACTCACTGCCATCAATTCAATTACAATTCATGGCAACCCTATAAGACAGGGTTTCCAAGGCCATTCCTAAAAGGAAGTAGAAAGCCTTATTTTTCTTCCAAGGAGCTCCTGCTGGTTTCAAACTGCTGATGTTGCTGATTGCAGACCAATTAGTAACCACTAAGCCAGCAGGACTCCATTTATTGAGTTAGATTTACTTTAAATATTAGAAGTAATATTTTTAATGACAGCCAGAAAGCTTCTGAGGAATTCACATATTGAGGGAAAAATATTGGTCAGACACTGAAAGAATAGAACTGAGACAATGTTGGTCTATCAGCAAAGTAGCATATTTCAAGAATGGGCCTATTTTTAATTTTATTCAAGTAAAAGAAATGCCAACATATAATGATTCAATTATATCTAATTAAATTTAATGGAACGATATGTCAAAGGCACTTGAGTGACTCTACATGCCACAGGGAAAGCCTAGGGTCACACAGTTACTCACAAAGCTACTGGCAAAGAGGTTGGCAGGTCACCAAGGAACTGGTTCCACGGTAACTAAAAACAGACACTAAAATGAGAAAACTGAAATTAAATAACTTTTTAAAGTCCATAATCTTGTCGTCTGCCTGCAAGTCAACATAGAACCTTCCCTTAATTTTTATGTATCAAATTTTAACGATGTCCACTGTGGAGTTTCAAGTCTAATGCAGAATACAAAGAGCTAGTGGTATACCTATCTAAAAATTGGCCCTAGGCCTTATTAGTAGTAGCTAATTACTGTTGGATGTGCTGCAAAAAAACAAAAAGAGCCTTTTAGGTTGGAAGACACATAGGACTGGGAAAGCACTGTCTCCTCAAAGTACAATTTACCTGAACTAATTAGGTGGAGTAAAACTCTGAGGACCTTCATTTGCTAAGGGGGCATGACACAAAAGGGGAAGAAACAGCAGCAAATATCCAGTAATAATCACAACATGGAATGTAGGAGTCTAGGAAAAGGAGTCTTCAAAAATGACAAGAAACACATAAAGATTGATATCTGTGGTAGTTACATAAGCTGTTGTCAATTTGAGACTTACAAGTGAAGGGTTGGAGTTTGGCCTGTCAGTCAGTTTGCTGCTTGATGATCTAATCTGGAGGTACTAAGGAGATAAATACCTTGCTGGAGGTGGGACACACAGTCATTCCCTGGGAGATATTGCAGCTGACAAGCTACATGGAGATACACTAGTGCCCTGAGTTGGGGGAGCCATGTGGAGACCCCTGCCAGCGCTGAGATGCTTACAGTGCCACTGAATCCACATCCTTCCCACTCCCAAACCTATGAGCTGCCTCATTGGGCATCATTGCATGTGTTTTGTGAGTCTGAAGAGGACTTTATAGATGGGTATCAAACATACGGGCTAATATCGGACTGATGGATTTGATCCAGACTGGGCTGGTATGTTTTCTTGATGTACAATTACTCTTTATATAAAGCAATTTCTTCTACACACATGAGTCTCCCTGGATATGTTTCTCCAGCCCACCCAGACTAACACAATATCTAGGACGTAATAAGTCAAAACGGAGTGGTGTTGGGCAGTTTGAATTAGGAAATCATACAGTCTACTATGGTTGTAATGACAAATTAAAGAGGAGTGTCACATTCATCATATAAATGAACATTTCAAGATCTATTCTGAAGTATAATGCTGTCAGTGATTGGCAACAAATTCAGAAAAGACAAATTAACAGCTTGAGTACATACTACCTGCATTCAAAGAACATCTCAAAGATGGATTTGATGCATTGAATATTAAAGTCCAAATGTCATATGAGTTGTAGAAGGACATGAAAGACATCATAGCAGAATAAGCCAAAAGATCATTAAAAAGAGAGGAAAGAAAGGCCAATGTGAGTGTCAGAAGAGACTCTGAAACTTGCTTTTGAACTTAGAGTAGCCAAAAGATATGGACTAAATGGTGACATCAAAGAGCCGAACACAAGATTTGGAGAGGCAAATGAGAAGCCAAAAGGTAGCATTTTTAAGGAAATGTACAAAGACCTGAAATTAGAAAGCCAAGATGAAGCACAACTTGGCCATTTCAGAAAAAATTATAAAAGAAAACCTTAATCTTTGGATTGAAATAGTGAATGATGGTCCACTTTCAACCATTTCAGGACATACGATATAAAAAATGGATGGTTTTGAAAGAAGTAACCAAGCTGGGTTGGGGCAGGGGAGAGGAAGCTACAGAAATCGAGGGGATACAAACTGAGGAGTTTCAACAAATGGATGTAATGTTGGAAGCACTCACTACTTAGCCAGCCTACAGGAAGAGATTCATATTTCTGCCCATTCCAAAGAAAGGTAATCCCAAAAATGTAGAAATTATCAAACACTATCGTTAGTGTCGGCACAAATAAAATTTGGTTGAAGAAAGTTAGAATTATTGCAGCTGTACAGCAACTGCAGGGAAATTCAATTTGGATTTAGAAGAGAGCATGGAACAAGGAAAAGATCGCTGAAGAAGATGGATGTTGGCTGAAAGCAGAGAAAATCAGAAAGATGTTTACCTGTGTCTTATTGGCTATGTAAAGACATTTCATTGTGGGCAAAAAAATTGTAGAGAGCGTTGTATACAATGGGAATTCGAGAAGATACAATGGTGCTCATTAGGAACCAGTACACAGAGAAGAGTGGTCCTTTGAACAGAATCAAGGAATAGGGCAGGGTTTGGAACGAGGAAAGGTGCGGGATAAGGATGTCTCCCTTCTCACTTACTTATTTGGACTATGTGCAAAACAAATACTGCAGGAGCTGAGCTATATGAAGAAGACAGTGACACAGGAGTGGAGGAACACATTAGCAGCCAATAATGTGCAGATACACAAATTTACATGCGAAGGTTAAAAGGATTTGAGGGACATCCTGATGAAGGTCAGAGCCTCTGGTCTTCAGTGTTAATTTTATCTCAACATAAAGAAAAGAAAACTTCTCGCAATTGGGCCAATAAGCAACATCATGTTAAAAAATAAACTATTTAAGTTTCCTTTTACTCGGCTCCACAATCAGCATGCAGGGAAGCAGCAGTTAAGAAAACAAGGATGTATATTGCATTGGTCAAATCTACCCCAGAAGTTTCCTCACTGCCATTGGGTCAATTCTGACTTACAATGACGGGATAGGGAGAGCACAGCTACCCCTGCAGATTGTAACTCCTTATGGGGGCATAAAACCTCATCTTTCTCCTATGGAATGGCTGGTGATTTTGAACTTCTGACCTCACCAGCTAAGCCACCAGGGGTCCTCTGGTGCAAAAGACTTCTTTAAATTGTTAAACACAACAAACATATAACTTTGAGGACTAAGATATCCCTATCCCAAACTATGGCACCCCAATGGCTTCCTCTATGAAATTGATAGCTAGACAATGAATAGGGAAAACAGAAGAATTTGGGCCTTTGAATTATGAACATACCACGGACTTCGAGAATAACAAATCTAGCATAGAATATTTACAACCAGAATAATCCTAGAAGCAAGGGTGGTAAGATTGCATCTCATACACTTAGGGCATGTTATTGGGAGAGATAAGTCCCCAGAGCAGGAACACCATAGATGATAAAGCAGAAACTCGAAAGAAGAATAGGACGCTCCGTGAGATGGCTCGCTACTATGTCTGCAGCAATGGGCTCAAACAGCACCTAACACGAGCATGACACAGCATCAGTCGATGTTCTGTTTGGTTGCACATAGGTTAGCGATAGCTCAGAGGCAACAATGACATGTAACATGATACCAACCCATTCAAATGAAGTATGTTTTAAAATTCAAATGACGAAGGAGAACTGAAAACAGAATATATTTCTTCTTTTTGGAACAGTGTTTTCCTAGATCATTCACATGCTTTGAATCTTCAATACTTAACCTCATCCTAAATGATAATATTTCTATTGATTTCTCTAGAAATTTTTCGTTTCAAAATGTACTCTTCATGTTATATCACTTTATTAGGACTTTCTGAAACAAGAAAGCCCATAAAATATATCTATCTATTTTTTTCAACTTCTAAGTTAATGTATTCATCTGATAATGATTTATTTTACATTTTACTTAAATTAGTCTAAGTCACACACACTATATTAATGGTAAGATAAATTTTCCCCTAAGACATTCCTAGCTTTCTAATACACTTTAATTAACTTAGAAAATAGTTGAATATTATTATTAAGCACATTTCATTTCATAAATAAAGAAGCCATCTCACAAAATTAAAGAATTAAGATTTATCTATCTAGAATGCTATAATTTTATTATCTTTCTGGTTTTTAATTTCATTTTTGTTAACTATTTTCAAATCTGAACTTTCCTCACTACATATTGGCAATGAAATCATGTATTCTATGTTAAACGATGGCATAATGTTTTTGAAAAATATTAAGGAAAATACATCAAGTCAGATAAAATTAAGTAGTGTGTCTTTTTAATCCTATTTTGTCCACAAGCTCAACATTTCAATATTCATACCTTCTCATGAATTACATATTGGGTTTCCCAAATATTCATTTATGCAATACACACTCTCACAACTCTGTGTTAGGCATTATGTTAAATGGGGAAGATTGAAACAACAAACTGTCCTGTATGGGATTTATAGTCCAGAACTGGAAAAATATATCAGTTAAACATGTCAAACACATGAAATTATGGGCTATTCTGTATCCTTTGACTTGATAGGTCCAAGGAGTCATGAGAACCAATAAAGATGGCTTCCTTCAATCAAGGAGGGCTTTGTCTTTAGAGAATGATCTTGTGTGGAGCTTGATGCTACATAGGGTCAAATAGAGGTAGGGCAGAAGGAGAGTGACATATGCAAGGGTCCCAAGTTAGATGGAAGATATTCAATAAGACAGAGTAACCGTAAAGGAGGTCAGTTTGTAAGGAGAACTGGTGGCACCGTGATTACATGCTTGGCTGCCAAGTGGCAGGTTAGCTTTTAGAACCACCAGCACCTTGAGAGAAACAGAGGGCAGTCTGCCTCGGCAACGATCACAGCCTTGAGGACATGGGTCCTGGCTTACAGAGTTTATAGAGTTGCTGTGAGTCGGGTTCATTGATGGGTACTGAACACGGGTTAGGTTAATTTGTGAGGTAGGTAGGAAAGAGAAAACGAATGAGTGGAAATGAGGCTAGGACCCTGGACACCAGGAACACCACACAACAGTCCCACCTGGAGCGAAGTTTCCAGGGGTGAACCTAAGGCAAACATTGAATTGTGTTCCTACACAGATATTTCATACCAGTTTTCAATATTTAGTGCTTTGGACAATTGTTCCATCAATCAAAATCTGCTTTGGATAACTATCCATTTTCATTAAGGGAGGCTTTTCTTGCGGGGGGTGGGGGTTGGGGCGGCTTTAACTGGCCTTCAGCATTTGGCCCTTCTCCATCATAGGGTAACTTTTCACTCAGTATGCTTGGTGGTTCCATTAGTAGAAAATAGGCTTTACATTCCAGAAACAGGGAACAAGAGCATTGAGCATTTCAGTAGCTGGCACCTGAGTGGGATGTGGAGGCCTGAGGCAAGACTGTGTGGTAAAGGAGGGTGGGGGGAAGAGGGAAGAAATGGGGGTGGGAGCCCCCAAAGAAACCAAGACCCATTGCCATTGAGTTGATTCTGTGACTCTATATATGTGTCTAAGGCTTTGCAGTTCCTTCTCAAAGCAGACGGCAGCATCTGTCTCTCACAGAGCAGCAGGTGCTTCGAGCCTCTGACCTCAGAGTTAGCAGTCCAAAGCTGTCTCTACCAGGGCCACCAGGACTCCTGAAGTAGGGAAAGGGCTCCGGAGCCTACTAGTGCCAGTTTCCCAGAAGGATGCTCTTTCTCTGTGTTTGTGTGTCACAGAATGTTTACTATTATTGTATTTCATACTTCTTCATAATGCTATTGTGCTCTTCATCTATAATCGTATAGTGTTAACATCACTTTTCTACAAACTGACAAATTAAGAAAAAAGTGTGACCCTCATGTGGCGCGGTGTATTTTACTGCTGTGGGACAGAACTGAGCTCCAGATATTCTAGGGTGAGCCAGTATGAGTTTTACCTTGCAAAATGACCTCGCAGCCGGCAATGGAAACTGGACGGGTTCGCGGAAACTACTCGTATGGACGCTTTTTCCCTATCCAAGTGACATTTAGAGCCTGTGACATACCTGCCACGTGTGAGATATGTTACTTTTCTTAAGACACATAAAGAAAAATACTACTGGCTCTTCCAAAGAAATTAACTTTCTTCTCACCACAAATTTAATTTCAATCACTATTTTCTCTAATGGCTTATCCACAGTCCTTTTTTCTTTTTCCCCTTTTAAGGTGTGTTTGAAGAGTTTGTCCCAGGGTTCCACCAGCTCGGCTCTGTGTCCAACATCCTAAGTCCTAAGTCGGGAAGGAAAGTTGACATTAGGGGGAGGATGGCCACAAGGGAAGACACATGGGGAATAATCATTGTACTAGGAAACAAAAGTCTAGAATGTTAGAGATTTGTTTTATAAAGGCAAATGTGTTTCAGATGTTACTAGGTTAAATTAGTGGCTTTATAAATATCAATAAATTTCATTATATTGCATATAAATTTGCATAGGTATTCTGATGAATTTGAAATTCAGGGGACAAAACACCCGAAATAGGATTTTTTGTTGTTCATTTTCATAAGTTTAACATTAGCCAAAATGCTTCACTCTCAAGCAACTGTGGTGGTAAAACAGTTAAGTCCTCAGGTATTAGTTGGTAGTTCAACCTCACCAAGTCCTCCTCTCCAGAGAAGACCTGGTTACCTGCCCAGTCAAGAGGATAATTGATGAAACCAAAGGGAGTAGTTCTGCTCTGTCCTGTAGGGTCCCTGTGTGTTGGGATTTACTCAGACACACAACCTTGATTGATCATGTATTGCAGTGCCTCAGGTTAGCGGTTCATAGCCTATATGCATACATATGCACAAATACATGGATTACGAGGTGCAAATCACAGTTAGGAACTGTAAAAGAGCGAAAGGTGTGACTAGACAACATACATTTTCAAAATTTTCACAATTTCTGGATTAAATTTTTTCACATCAAATAAGATGAGGACTTAGTTCAATCTCTTCTGAGAAAAGGGGGTGGGATTCAATCCTTGATGGTAAGCGTGTTGGGTACTCCCTCTGTGTTCAAAATTCTCACTCAAAGAAGGCAATGTCTATGATATTCCCCCCATCAGACCCGTACGGGGGTGAGGAGTTGCTGAAGCTCGGGGCCAGTCAGAACCAGCTCCTTTCTCTCTGTCCTACTTTCTCAGCAGGCTGCCCTCCACCTTGAGGACCTCCTTCTCTGTTGACCAACCTTTTTATTTTCTTACCCCCCCATTTTCTTCACATCCCCTACATTTAATTTGCACACAATAAGAAATCAAATGCTATTTTAAATAAATGTAGCCAATTTGAGTCAGTTTTATATTTTTATTTTCAGCACAAAGTACATGTTTTTTAGTTATTTCTAAAAATGACCTCTTAATGCACCAGTCAAAGTTATTCTAAATATTTACCTTTAGTTTTCTTTCTAACTTAAATTGTCTCTTAAAAGACAAAAGGGTTTCCAGGTGGCTTTATGTTTATGTAATTTTAATGTACCCTACAGATATTTTTAGACTTCATGAATAAGGCTCTGTGGCATAGATCTCCAAACATAAATTCAAGTCTTAAGCAGATGCATACAGCTAACAGACACGTAAAGCATTTATTACTATAGTGATAAATATAAGTTCCCAGTTTAAAAATTTGTCCATTTATTGTAGACAGTGATGTTGCCAACACGCAGAGACACCCTCATTCTTGACACCAAATGTGTGCATTGCTAGTGAAAATGGATTGTCATCCTGGTGTGGACTGCAGCTCTCAGTGAGCACTTGGGGCATTGGAGATACAGCCCATTGGGAGCAGTCAGGGAATGTGATAGGGGACAACAGGAGGGAGGATTATGGACAAATAAACGCACATGGTTCCAAAATCCTGAGTTTATAATTACATTTGGTCCTTTTAGGATTTGAGGAAAGCTCTTCCTATCCAGGGACACAGATGTCAATAGAAACTGGCTGTCCTAATAGCCACTACTTAGCTATCATGTGAGAATGCTCTCTGGATTCTCCCCTGCAGGAAGTAGGAAGGCCCTGAGTTTAATTTTGGTAAACCCTCTTTTTCAGTAGCCAACTATCACTTTATGAGTTCAACATCGAGACGTTGGGGCATTCCCTTTTCCCTCTTGGAAATGGCAAGTGTGCACTAAAGCTTAAGCCAGCCTAGGGACCAACACTGCTTTACAGAGGGGGTAATTACTCCGCTTACCCTGCCTACCTCCCCTTTCTCCCATCCCAGGGATTTCACCTGTTCCCTGTCTGACCTCTGGGGGGCTGACTCCGTCTGTCGATAGATATGCAAAATTTCAGTTATTTAGGGACTATTTGTAATCTTAACAGGGCGTTTTAAAGAAAAGATCATTGTACACTTAACAGGGGAATTCTGAGAGAGCTCCGAAGCGTTAGATAATGTCAGAGAAACTGCAAGTATTTTCAACAGAAAGAAAGCACTCACGCGTGCACACACACACACACACACACACACACACAGGTGCAATGCTGTCAAAGATAGCGGTCCTCGCCCTTAGTGCCACTGTGCGTCCATCACTTCACTCATAGTAAGACATAGATCAAAAAGCTTTGGAAGGGGCGACATGTAGAAGAGAGAAACTCTGTTTCCAAATCCTATGGCTGAGATTTTCATCCCAGCCTTTAAGATGGTGCTTCGTTTCCACCCTGCGCGTATTTACCTAGATCTATGGCAGAATCGCTACCCTTTGATCTCTTTCCCTTCTACAACTGAAAACGCGAACTCCTTAAAACGCAAACAAAACCCCAGGTTACCTAAAGGGAAACTCGGGAAGGGATTGCCTTGCAGAAGCTGTTCCGAAGTCGGGCCAGGAAGATGCAAGTAGGAGGACGGATTTCCTTCTCTCAGTCCCCGGCGCTTTCCAGGCTAGCTTGCAGTAGTGAGTGGGGTGGGCGGTAGTCTCTAAGGTCATTTCTCGGCAGGTTTGGGGACCAGGTAAGCAGTGTTCCAACGTGGCGACACTAGCGGCGTCTATTGCCCTTCGCGGGATCGGTTGGCGCGGCGAGCCCCGGTCGCGACAACGCGGCCGCTCCCGATCCTGCAGGTCAGTCAGGACCTCCCTACCAGGGCGTCCCGGGCTGCGCCTGGAAGCGCGCGTTCCAAGGCCACCTACTCCATTCTGCGCGCGGCTGGAGGCGGCCCAGCCGCGGCAGGCGGGCGCTCCGTCGGTCACTCGCTCGGTGCCCGCACCGGCGGTGGACCTCACCTTCCCAGCCAGTCGGGGGAGAAGGGTGCGGGGCGTGGGCAGCGCAACCGCGTAGCATGGAAACCACCATTGAAAGCTGCCAACTCGCGACTCGGGCGCCTAAGCCCATGGTGGCGGCGAGCCCTGGAGCACCCGGGGGGTTAAGCGCGGGCCCCGAGAGGGCGGGAAGGGGGCCGGAGGAGGGAACAGGGAACAAGGGCTGAGCCGGGTGGCCAGCCGGGCCACCGGAGCGCCGGGCTCCACAAGGTCCGAGGCGCCGGCGCGCGCGCTGTTCCCCCGCCGCGGCAGCCGGGAGCCGCTCTGCTCCTCGCGCCCCGCAGCCAGCCGGCTGTGCGCCCCAGCTCCAAGGGGCAGCCCGGAGCCCCCTCCCGCGCCTCCGCCGACCCGCCTTCCCTCCCCCGCCGCCGTCCCCGCGCCCCCGCCGGCGCGCACCCACCGGGGCCGGCCGCAGCCTCCTCCAGCGGTGCACAGCCCGCCCCGCTGCCGCCGGAGCCGCAGCCGGGGCCTCGGAGCCGAGGGGGAGGCGGAGACGGGCAGGCAGGCAGGGAGGGGGGCGCGCGAGGGAGGGAGGTGGAGGGGGGGGCGGGTGGAGGAAATAAATAAATAAAACAATAACCTCCGCGCCAATAAGAGCGAGCGCGAGAGAAAGACGAGGCCAGAGAGAGCCGCCGGGGCCGCTCGCTCGCCGCTGAGAGGCTCGGCGGGCGCGCGCGCGCGCGGGCGGGCGCCACTGTGTGTTTGCCGGGACCGAGCTGCAAAGTTCAAACTAAACGTGTTGCTCTCGCCCGTGGCCGAGGCCGCCGCGGCCCAACTTCCCGGGGCCAAGTGGCCGCCACTGCCCAGCGCCTCGGCGCCGCGGCCACTGCTCGGCCCTGCGCCCCGGAGCGCCGGCGGCTGCGGCTCCGCGCACCCCGGCAGGCAGGGAGGGAGCCTGCGGCCACCGCTGGACTCTCGCCCGGCCACCTCCACCGGCTCCGCGCCCGGCCGCCGCCGAAAGGTAGGTGGCACGTCCCGGCGAGCCTCCTGCTCGGGGCTGCCAGGCGCATTCCTGGCTGCCCCGGCTGCCCCTGCTGGAGTGGCCGTCATCCGTCAAAGTTTGCCTCCACCCCAGGCCATTCGCCCTCCCTGGGAATCACGGCTGGGGAGCACCCGCTGGAAGCGGTGTTGCCCATCTGGAATAAGATTGCGCTTTGGAATACCGGCAGGTTTTACCTTGGGAGGGAGCCCTTTCTTAGGCTTTTCCAGGTGATGTCTGTCCAGGTTTGCCGGGCCCTTTCCGCAAGGAAGGACGGACAAGTTTGCAGGGAAAGGTCTAGGTAAAGCAGGGGAAGTTTGCAGCCGCTAGACTCCCAGGGAGCAGTAACCCTTTCTTTGCAGCAGCAGCCAAGCTTCTGAAGCAGCGACAGCGGTGACAGCGGCCTGGCCGGTGGCCGGTCTGGGTGTCCGGTCTGTGACTGGAGGAGAAGTGGGACTGCCTTGTCCCAGGAAGGGCGCGACTCAGAAGCTGCCTGCAAAGACACTGCCTGAAAAAGGAAGGGCTCCTTGCTTGCTTGGTAAATGTGTTGGGGAAGGCATCCTTGTTCCTTTTGTGATGTGTACGTGCTTGCTGACAGGCTTGACTAAAAAAAAAAATCATTAAAACTTTTATGCATATGCTTTATATATCTAGTTGAAATGAATGGCTAGAGGAGCTCACAGATAATGTCAAAACCACCGGGGTCAGTGAAGTCTGCAACCCGCATTGAATAGCCCAGTCCCTACTTGTTTGTGATCCATCACCTGCTGTGAAACCTCCCATCCATTCTTAGTGGCTCTGAGATGACACAGGCTTTTATTTATTATTATTGGTTCACTTTTTATGGGGAAACAGGAGTCCTTAAGTGAAGCACGAATTCTGAAGGCAGAGTAAGTTTCCCAAGTAACGTGTTTGCGTCTTTTGAAGCCACCTGCTGAATTAGTTCTTGCTACTTTTGAGAGATTACCACTTGGTGTTGGAGATGTAGGCATATCCAGCAGATGGAGCCCTGGAAATCTGTACTAGAGCCTACACGACACCAATTTAATCATGATAAATCCATATATCTATATGAATCTCACTTCAGGAGATAAAATGCTCTTTTGGTCTTCGTTGCCACATTTAGAAAATAAGTTTTCCATGCAAGTTGAAGTATGTTTGGAGGGTATCTATAAAAAATGTTTCCCTCCCCATCATAAGGTCTTAAAAAATAGTTCCTTGAACAGAATAAAGAATATATTGATTGATGTCAGAATGATCAGTTGGTTTTATGATTATACAACTTAAGTGGTTCTCAGCAACACAGTAAACAATGTACCCTGCTACCATAGACTAATAATTTTGCTATAGCTTAAGATGCTATGTAGACACGTATTTCAAGGTCTGATTAAACATTATCAGTGTTTCTATTTTTAGTAGTTTGAAGGCAACTGAATTTATTTTTTGCAAAGTTAAAATAGGCAGATATACTGATTTTCCAAGATAATTTTTAATGTTGTTGCTTAAACGGAAGACAAAAGTTGAGAAAACTTTTCCCTATTTCTGGTCCATTAATGTTCCCTCTACCCTAGAAACACTAGAATTTGGAAACTACTGTGACCTGAGTCCATTACTCACATATTCCGACACCAAAGCAAACATTTTCTAAAGCCCCTTTGTATCTGTGCATCAGTGACTAAGGTACCAGTAACTACTAGGGGAGGAAAGCAATCACCTCTTAGTGCTCTTCCTGTGCTTACTTACAGACATGTTTTAACATCCTCAAACTTCGATGCCTATTATTTGCATTTTCAGATTAAAAGAAGAGCTGTAGGACCTCAATTGCCAAACCTTACTAAAAAAAAGTCCAGTAAGAATCTTCTTTCCTACACTAATTAAAACAACAAAACAAACCCCCCACAAAGCTTTATGGGCAATCAGGAGTTTTATAAACAAGTTGTAAAGTTACCAGAAAAAAAAATGGGCTGCCCATTTTACAGATACAGTGACGGAAAGCTTAAGCAACTTCAGGCTTGGTACTTAGACTCTCTATTCACAAAAGAGCTGGTCCTCAAAGCGAGACTTATCCCATCTCTTACTTCTGTCATCGTACTTTGTGGCAGATTTTCCTGTGGCATAGGGTTGAGTTTGAACTAGTCTGGGAGAGCACAATTAAATCTTACATTAATATTCTGATTAGCCACTTAAAAGTTAGTACAGATGTTTATCCAACATCTTTTTATTATATTCTAAATCAATAAATAGTGTCTTTAAAGGAGTACTTAATTGTGCTTTATGAAATTGTGTTTCCATGATATTAAGGAAGATTTATTACTTTCTGTGTTGTAAAGTCATAAAATTACTTCTCTAAATGAAGTTACTTTATCTTGTCCATTGCCCCAGAGATTAAATTATTTGGACTTTTATAAATTTACCCCATTTCAGACTCCTTCACGTATGTAAGAACAAGAGTTCTAATGTAAGAAGCTGAAAGTTTTATGCCACACGTAAATATTGAAAAATATGAAAACTAGATAAAAAACTAGTTTCATACCACTATTCAGCATATCAAGTCCTTCAAATATGATAACTTTCATTGACAGTGTCTACTAGTAACAGCTAAGTTCACTTATTAAAATGGTTAAAAGGAAGTATATTACGGTCACTGTTCATGTGATCCATGCATTTTTAAAGAAAACCAGATGCATTTATAGCTATTTTTCCTGTACATTCAATCTAAATGATGTATTGATAAAATTGATATAATTTTAAGCTAAATCTATTTAACTTATTTATCTACTTACATATGTACGCATATGCTTCTTCAAGCTGTGGAAATTTTGAATGAAAAGATAATATGTTTTTCCATGAATGTACATATATATAACATGTATTCATTATATATGCACATATATACACCTACATATGTATATATCATAGTGATATATAATCATCAAATCATACAATATCCCATTATTTCCTGCATTTTTATTTTAGTTTAAAGTTATGTTTTGAAATATAAAAAAATTACTGGACACTCTCTTCATTATAGTCGTGGGCTTCTTTAAGTTTCCTTGACTGACAGAATCATATTACACACTGTAGAAGTTAGGTTCAAATTTATGGAGGGGGTGATGGACAATTTGCTGTAGCTCAGTAATGACTGTGATAGTATGCCTTATTGATGCATTTGGACAATGTTTTTGTCATTCACGTTTCTTCTTCTTTTCAAAGCACAGGGAAACTGACTTTTTAAAAACTATCTGCTAAATAACTCATCTTGTTTTTCCTAGCTCATCTTTTTTTAACCTAAATCACATGATGACACTTACTTGAAACTTGGTCATCATCAGGTGTATGTGCCCTTGCTTTCATAGTGATTTTCACCTACCTTTTCCATCACTTACATCTTACACTTACATCTTCATTTTTCAGGACATGATTCTAGTCTTGTAGCTATATTACGTAGTTATCTTTTAACAATATACTTAAAAAGAATAAAAGTTATCTTTGAACAATTTCACTATGGAGCTATTGGTTTTCGGGTTGAAGTAAGCCATCAAAATATGTAAAAAGATTGAAGATCATGTAGCCATCAAAATATGTAGAAAGATTGAAGGCACAGTATTTTCTTTTTCCCCCCCCACATTAAATTGTCTTATTCTTATCTTGTCCCCGGCTGTTGGATATCCTTTGTAATGTAAAACATAACGGAACATGACTTTTATATATAATTGGTCAAAAGTACATATAGTATATTTGAACAATGTTTTTCTTTATTCTCTTGTATTACCATAGTGCTTAATAAAAATAAAAAATTTAAAGCAGCATATACATAGGAAATACCTATGCAAATTTATATGCCATATAATAAAATCTATCCTGGATTGAACATGGCAGTTAAAATTATTGTTTGGAATATAGGTCTTAATAGAATTGAAAAACTCAAGAGTGAGTTCAATTAATATTTATAATTGAGCATAAATTTATTTTAATTTTTATATGTTAATGATGCATTTGTTACCAATACTTTATATTTTAGCCATATGTTCATTATAAACTATGCTTTCTATGTAGAACCTTACCAAGAATATAGTTTAATCGGGAAGAGTATGTGCATTAGCATTTCTAAACCAATTATCGCTTTACTGATTTGATGTTTTGGAATAGATTTTATCAGTGAGTACCCCAATTTTTCTTGAACCCTGAAGTTCAGATGCTTTTTTCATGTGGTTTTGCAGAGCAGCATGAACGTAGCCTCGAGACATTTGGCCATAAAAACACTATTTGGTAACTTACCCTCCGCTCTGGCCACATACCCTACTTAATATTTGTGAGGAATTCCAAAATTAAGATGTATTATATTAATTATTTAATTTTACCAAAAGGCTAAAATAGGATATATAAGGGTCATTTTTGCAATGATGAAAATTATATACCTTTGTGTAAGACATAAATCAAATACTTATTACTAAAAAAGACAAATGAATCAAAACTTGGTCTCAAATGGTGAAAAAATAGGGTTTAAATAAGCTATGAATTATCACAATAAGAATATGTTTCTCATGATTTCTCGAAATTATAGATTTAAGAGATTTAGAGAGACGCATAATGAAAAGGTGCAAAACGTATCATGAAATAATTCATCCCTTGGTATTATTAGAAGATAGCATTCATCTGAATATTATTTACATTCTCATAGAAATAAGGCTTGGGATTTTGATTGCTTCTTCTCATCCTCTTCCTTGAAGAGTACTTTCTTATTTCTACATATGCCTAATTTTAAGGTTTCGAAATGTGTAAGAACTTAAACTAATGGCAGTTATAAACCTCTAAATACAGTGAAAGACTGGATAACTAAGGGGGGAAAATCCCACTTGGTAGAATTTCTTATATACCCATCAATCTGTATCATTGCTGAGTTGCTAGTACTTTTCTTTTGACTGTCTCATTAGAATACTATTCAGGTCTCCAAGTTTAGTAAAATGAAGTAAGTTCAGTCACTGGGTGAGCTTTCATCAGACCTCTGAAATAAGTGTTTATCATCACCATTGTACAACAAGAAAGTTTGATGCTAACTTCAAGTTTCAGCATTATCATGCAAAATAGACAATCAAAGAGTACATGCTTTGGATCAGTAGATTCACTAAGCTAGTGCCCACAGGAATATAATAATGGGAGGTATTCAGGAGTCAGACTCAATTTTATGTGGGTGGGATAAATGAGAGTGAAAATATATCTTTACACCTTTAAAGATTTCCTCCAATTTAGACTACCAGTTTGATAAGTAAATTTGATTTTAACATATTTTTAAAAGAATCTGGACACATTTCCAGAGAACTAATTAAGATTACCAATACTAATTCATTAATGGATTGCATCAATATTTGATATATTTTCCCATATCTCAATCACTAATTCATCAATATGTATCACTTATTAATGAGGCAGGCAGATTTATTACATTTTTAATAAAAAAATTTATATTAGGCTGTTATAGGATACGTCAGCATGAGCTTGTTCTTAATAGTTATAAACTAAAACTAAGAGTAAGTTGTAGCTTTCAGGATGTCATTCTGCTCTTGTGAAGGTAAGTATTTCTAGATTTGTTCTGTGATTGTACATAAAATGAGCAGCAGCATAAATAAACAAATAGGCCTTTATTTAAACAAATATGACAACTAGAAATGATAAATGAGCTTCCTTGTGTGTCTGCCCTAATTTTTCATTTTAATTAATATGTAATATCAATAGAAGATAATATCTTGACAGACTAATGGCATTCAGTTGAAAACAGATTTAAAGGTTAAGCAATTATATTATTGGGAAGTAAATATGTTAATTTCCCTCTATCTTCATCTTTTATTTCATGAAATGTATTTCAAATTATCATAATTTTAAAAGAACTCAAGAGCATAATAAATGTGAGACTAAATAAAAACAAATGCTAAACCAATTAATATTAATGTTTATTTTTAACTGTCCTTAATCACAAAAATTATATCAGTGTAGTGACATATGTATTTTTTAGATCAATAAGATAATCCATTCAGTGTTTAAAACTTATATAATATTAGTTTTTTATTCAGTTGTTCTCTCATATCTTTGTTTTCCTTGTTTTAACAAATTCAATTACTCATCTATGTATGGATATAGAAATTCACTATGTATAATACATTTTTTATACACCAAAATAGATACCAGAGAATACTTTTTCATCATTAGAGTATACATATGGATATTTAATTATTAAATATAACTCATTACATATCTTAGACATGGTATTGAAGTTGTATATACTTAGTTGCTAAATATTAAATTTAATATTTCCTTTTGTGATTATCAATAACATTGACTTTCTTATTATATACATTAAATAATATTAGTAACATTTAACTCATTGCCCATTTCATTTCGTTTGATGTAAAGTTTTATTAAAATTATAAAAAGTATTAGCAATTCGAAAACAATTTTTTCTAAATTTCTTAAAATTAAATTTGCCAGTCATATCTTCATAAGGTTATATAGTATATAGAAACTATAGATTTATAAATCTAAATTTTATTATGTAGCTGTGAAATTTTTATGTTCATACCCTATTGATAATACTTCATAATAATGAAAAAGAAATGTCCCCACCCTCAGCCAGTCCTGGGGCTTTAGGGCTCGGCTCAAGGGGAGTCCCTCTGGGACATGGGGGTACAATGAGGTTTCCTATATGGGCCCCAATACATTTCTTCCCTTTTGCTTAAAAAATAATTAAAAAGAAATGTAATGAATTGTCTATATATTTCAGAGTAAATTTAAGTAAAATTAAAAGTTTGTGTAGTGACTTAATCTAAACCTTGGAGAGATAGTGAAAATTTTAGGAAAAATTATCTTGAAGCAAGTTTAGGGAATGACATAAATACTATCCCAGAGTTTTTAAATTTCTGGAACTGATTTTGGAAACTTGCATTTAAAATGGCCCTACATAGAATTTTTTTATGACAATATCTGTACCAGAAATATTTGGAGTTCTAACAACATTTTTATACCGTATTAATAGCTTTTAATTTTTCAACATTAATATTTGAAGTTACAGTACTTAACAAAATTCTTCATTTTGAAACAATTCGATAAAAATACTCATGTAATAATATGAAAATATACCTCATCAACATGTTATTTTTAGAGAAAAAATTTTAACAGGAAGACTTTGAAAAAGGAATTTCCCAGCTAATCTGTTTAGCATTAATCATACTCAAATAATCAAACATGATACATTAATAGTGTTGAACATTATTATCTGCTAAAGCATTAATGTTCACATGTTGAATGATATGATTTTTAAAATATTTGGATTAGATATACAACTGTATGACAAGATTCTTTGCTTTTTATCATTGCTGGGATATGATCATTTTCTTTGAATATATTTTATTTAGAAATGGTTTCTTATTAAACAATGTGAAAGCAAAATTTTAAATGTTAAAACGTTTCCTATTTCTTAATAATAGATATTTATGACCCTGATTAAATTATAGAAAACTAAATTTTAAATCATGTGATTAAACTCAGATATAATAACAGTAAGCATTAACCTTTTGATACTTTTTTAATATCATTTAAAATTTTTACAAATGATCTATCCACTTAAAATTATTTAAATGTCCTAACTAATCACAGGTTAAAAGTCTTTTTTAAAATATTTTCTGTTCGGTACCTTGAAAAGATTTTTCACTCTTTTAAAAATTTTTTTAAGATTTTTTTTTACTCTTGCCTAAATAGGAATAAAGTATAACCCTGTTATTAAATAATGACAGAAAGGACATTCTAAATCAAGAAAATGTATGCTGCTCGTATTTAATGGTCCAAAGTTTCCTGGTAGCTCCGTGGTTACTCCCTCGGCTTCTGATACGCTACTAACCAAAGAGCTGCTGGTTCGAACCTTCCGCCTAAGCCTCTTTAAGGGAGGAAGACGTCCCAGTCAGCTTCTGGAAATCCTGGAGGGGCTCCTGGGGAAGGATGCTCTACAGGATGACAGGGGATCTCTTTGCATCAGAACGGACTCAACAACAATGAGCTAGGCAAGAGAATATCAGAGGAAGAACTTCAGAAATCTTTATGACTCCAAATATGTGGTCATGAAATAATGGACCAGAAGATATCAAATAATGGGAGACAAATTCTAGGTAAAAGAAATTCACAGGGCAACCACTTTTATTTTACCACTTTTATGTTTTAGTTTTCTTCCCTGGCGAAGGAGTTCATAGAGCAGAGGGGTAGCAAAAGGGAAGCAGAAGGATGGACACCTTGGCTGCAACAGTGGGTTCAGGCCAAGAAAGAACTGGGTAGATGGCGCAGCTCCAGGCACTGTGTGTGATGCTGCTATGGGACACAATGGAACCGACTCAATGGCACACAACAACAATCACAACACGAACAAAAGCAACAACGCTAACAGTATCTGAGACAAATGCATATTACACAGAAAACACATTGGCACACAAACCAGAATCTGAAAAGCAGGGCTTGATTGATTCGGTTAACGGGCTATACCGTTGAAACCACCTGTCACTCCATGGGGCGAAGGGGAGGCTGTCTACTCCAGTGAAGACTCACGGTTTGCAAAACCCTCAGCGGCAGTTCGACTGTATGTCGCAGCATGCCACGTACATGTGATGTGACTGTGGTCTACACGCTGCGGCAGTTCGACTGTATGCAGCAGCATGCCACGTACATGTGATGTGACTGTGGTCTACATGCGGCGGCAGTTCGACTGTATGTCGCAGCATGCCATGTACATGTGATGTGATTATGCTGTCACTCAGCTCTTGTGAGAAAAGAGCCAATCCGGGCTCTCACAACATTTTGAACATTATTCGAGAGCCATACGTATATTTTTACACACAAATGCAATCACCATTAGCTGAATAATCTCCTTTCATTTCTTTTCGGTTTTCTTCAGAGGCACATGTAGGTATTGAAAGAGCCCCATTGTCTCAAAGGCAGCTGTTGAAGGTCGGTCTGGTCTATTCCGACCCATAACAACTACAGAGTAAATCTTCCCCGCTGGGTTTTTCAGACCGAAATCCTAGCAGAAATACATTTCTATGTCTTTCTCTCCACCGAGTGTTTGCTCAGTTCCAACAGCCAGCCATTCAAAGAACAGCTTAGATCTTAATCACTGGGGCGCCCATAATATTCTAATTCTGTGCTCACCAAACAGCGTTGTGATCATCTTTATAACCCCAGTGCATTTTAGAGGTGAAGGATATTTTGTCAAGTGGTAGTGACCAATCCGACGTGGCAATAGTAGTATTTCTATTATTTTTTAAGTTACATATTAAGTTAAAGGTTTCCTTCCCTTGTGGGTGATGTCAGTTGTCAGTCCTAAATCTCATCATCTCTGCGGCACTGGTGCATCCACAAAACCAAACTTGTACGGCCAAGTTCATCAAGGTGCTGTCAACCCTGAGACTTGCCCATCAGTGATCACTGAGAGAATTTTTCTTTGAAAAACTCTATTAACTAAATGTGGCGTACAAGTATATGAAAAAACACAAGTAAAAAAGAGACAGAAAATTGAGAGAGATAACATTATCCAAAGGCAAAATTCCTCAAACAGACATATCCCTTTTGGTTGTATTCCTTGAGGCTTTTATTTTTTATCCTCACAGAACTAAAATTAAGGTTTGAAAAATCGACATAGTATTTAATTGTTGAAATTTTTTAATGATATGCTTTGCACCAGAATGACTTCATAAAACTTAGTATGCATTTCCTCTATGTATCTGTCTTTTAATTTCCTTTTTACTCACCTTTATGCTTTGAAGATTTTTCTTTCATGTTCCTTCATTTAAAACTAGTCTATTTAATGTTGCCACTGTGTTCAGTGATTTTACTATATAATTATGATTAAAACATAGTTTGACATTTCTAATGGTTGAAATTGTTTTCAATTGTGGCAGTGTATTCAAATATGAAAAACATACTTTATTATATAGTTTTAGAAGATAATTATGTGGCTACTTAAAAATTAAAGCATCGTGTATAATCAGCAGACTTTAAGGGAAAGCAAAGTGAAAAATCCAAAGGAAAGGGAATATATGCATATAAATGTTAAAATCAAAAGATAAATTTTGTATGATGTGATCTATGTACGTTTATTAAGACAGCTATATTATAGCAATATGACTGTATTTGAACTTTTATGTTTTTTAAGTTAGAATCTCTACATAATATTAAATATACTTTTATAAAGGCGTCCTAAACCACCTCGTATATTTGGTTATTTTGGATATTTTTAAAATGCTCTTCTGTATGTTAGAAAGGAAACTGAATAGACAGACAGGATCCTTTTCCTTTAAAAAGTATTTGTTGATACTCAGAAACATTTGGTTAATATTTAAAGCAGTGGATTCATTGCATCAGAAGATAAGCTGGGATGTGTTTGATTTTAACTTAAATAATCTAAAGCAGTAACTTTCACCAAAATGTTTTTAAGTAATTAGAACCTCCAGCTTGTTGTAATTTAGTCTTTAGTGAGTCATCTTCTGAAGAAGAAAGTAATCTTTTGATATTTTAATATCATTGGCATACCACTGAATGGCATGCCCAATTCTGAGATTTTATTTTCACATAATGCTGGGTGATCTTGGATGAGTCATTTAGTTTCTTTTAGCACCAGTTTCCTCATCTATAAACCACAGAGATCCTAAGAGCAACCAGAAGCATTGTCAACACAGATTTTATCATTACAACTCTGCCGCTAATTAAAAAAAATTAACGTGGCTGTAAAAACCAGTCGGTGTATTCGCAATTTACTAGCATTAACTCACTTGTCAATTCAAAGTTGCAAGAATATTTTTGTTAGGTATCTTGCATCTCCTTACAATTCTTTTAAGTGAGACCAAAAAAGCCTCACTGCCATCTAGCCAGTGCTTGCTCCCAGCGAACCCCTGTGGGTTTCTGAGACTGTAAGTGTTCACGGAGTCAAAGTCAGTCTTTTTCCTGCGGGCCGGACCTGCCACGCTTGCAGATCGCAGCCCAACGCAAAACCACCATGGTACCGGGGCTGCTTTTGAAAGTAGGGAGCTAATTATTTGGGTTTAATGAAAAGTAACATTTAAAAATCTTTCCTTAGATAAACAATTTCGTAGCTGGCTACAAAGTTATATCAACCAATATTTAATTGTGATTAGAATGTGTATATATGCATATACATGTATGTATGCATTCACTATCACTATATATTATAGGCCAAAATTAATGGCATTCAAATGCACTTGTAGTTTATGCCAATACACTTAAATGTAAGTTACTATTTGAAATTGCTTCTTACATTTAAAAAGAAATTCACAATCATCTGAAATTCCCAGAAAAGAAAATGCCTTAAAAGATATTTGTATGTTTTAAAAGGTGAATCAAAACTGAGTAAGCATTTTAAAAATAGCTGCCATTGAGTCATGACCACCGTAGATATTTAAGAGGAAAATTTTTCTCCATGGATTTTAATGACTTAGTTTGGGGAATTAGATTACTGGGACATTTTTCCAAGGTACCTCTGAGTGGACGTGAGTCTCCACAAACTTTCCACTGAAAACTGAGAATGGTAATTGTTTGCACCATGTAGAGATTTCCATGTACATGTCAGTCATGCTTCATGTGTGATTACTAAATGAGATGATGAATTAAATATAGGCCTGCTGGTCCAGTGAGTTGATGTCCTACCTTATTCTCGCTACGCAGTGCCAGATTCTGAAAATTAACCATGTTTTTTTTTTTTTCTTTCCCAATGGCTCTCTTTCCCTTAATCTGTAGAAATGCTCTGGCTCTCCAGAGGATTTTGCTTTTAGAAATGTATGTACCACTCACTACCATCAACTGGCATCTGATGCACAGTGACTGAGTCAAGGGTTCCAAGGCTTTTAAAGTTGTAATGGAAGCAGACAGTCTCATCTTCCTCCTGCTGAGCTCCCGCTGAACTGGAGGAGGGTTTGAGCAGCCAGTCTTGCGGTTAACAGGCCACAGTTTACCATGCAGTGCTGCCAGCGCTCTTGAAATATGCATATTATTTTATGTTATCAATGTTTCTATAAACAATATATGATATTGCAAATATTTATGTGATATAATAATATGTGCTCTATACTTACATTTTTAATCAATGTAATTTATAAATATGTTTCATAACACCTGCAGGGAATATTTTGGTTACTGAAGAATATATTAATGCTCTGTAGGTCCTGCTGTTCTATGCTTTTGTTTCTAGCCAAAGATTACAGACATAGAAGTGTGTGTGTGAAAATGAAATTTTTCTAGTTTAAAGAAAGCGATAATGATGAAAAGATTCATGGTAAGAAACATTGTTCAAAGTATCTTTTGCAGAGAAGCTAGTGAAATAAATGCAAGACTACCCAGTGTTTTAGTGCACCTTATATATCCATAGGCACCTTTCATCTCAATTGACACATCACTCAATATTTGTCATTTAAGTTAACCATTTATTTGTATCAATAAGCTTGCGTTATTTTAGTATTGTTTGATCAACAGCAAACTTCCTCTTATTTTACATCATTACTCCTGCTTTGGCTCACAGTGGTTCTCCACCTTCCTAATGCTGTGACCCTTTTATACATGTAGTTCCTCATGATGTGGTGACCCCCAACCATAAAATTATTTTCATTGCTACTTCATAACTGTAATTTTTCTACTGTTATGAATTGAGTGACCCCTGTGAAAGGGTCGTTTGATCCCCAAAGGGATCACGACCCACAGGTTGAGAGCTGCTGCCTTAGAGCCTGAGCAGAACTTTTTAAAAGGAAGCAATATTGAACTAGACCCAGCCATTCAACTTAATTTTAAAAGGCAAAGTAATTTTCTGTAACCTAACATTTATGTATTTTTGACATTTTTCTCCAGGTGTTCACCCAGATTTTGCTTCCTTGTTTTAGTTAATTGGGTGGTTAATCACAAGGAAGTCTTGATTGCATCTTGGAAGATGTGGAAGGAACAGGAACTGTTTTGTAGATCAAAGCACTGAAAAAAGTGCTGAGAGGGAAGGTGGGTGGAAGCCTTTCTAAGGACTACTGCACAAACAGGTGCTTCAGGGAACAGAATTTCTTCTCTGGTGTCAGAGATCGGGATACCATAGCTCCCCTTTAGAGGCTTCTCAGCTTTTGATGGCTGCTGGAATTCTTTGGGCTTCCTTGGCTTGTAGGTCCTAAATCTTACACTTGCCTCATTGGCTTTCCATTCGGTAGCTCAATATGTGTGTGTAGGGGTGTCTGTGACTGTCACATTTCCTTTCACTTATAAGGACATGGGTCATTGAATTCAGATCTGACCCTAATTTAGGATGATCCATAATGCCATCTGTGAAGTCTGCACACCCCGCTCCCCACACAGAATGATATTTACAGCTACTGAGTGTTAGTATCTGTCAGTGCTTTGCCAGAGAGAGGAGGTAAAGGAGAAATCCAATCAAGATATAGTCGATTCAGGAATATGCACACAAGATAAGAACCCTAAGCAGCACTCTGAGAGACACACTCACTACTACGGAGTCAATTCTGATTCATACGTAGCAGATAAATCATGAAACGATGGGCAAACAAAACAATCATTAAGCCAACTGACATGGAGTTACACTCATTCACAGTACAAACTTACAGGAGAGGGTTAAATTTAGAAATGCCCCTGGGGGAAGTTATGCTAATGCCACCCCTGTGATATTTTTGAAGCAATAGCTTGCCATAATCCGTTCTTGATCTTAAGTCTAGGTTTCCTCCAACTGATTCTGCCTAACCAGACACACTGTCTACTCAGTTACTTCTAACTAGCCATTCTATAACTGCTTCCTAAGGTTTACCAAGCCGGTAAATCTTTGCTAAAGCCGACTGTCTCATTTTCCTCAGTAACATTTTTTCTTTAATTAGTACATTCTGAACTTAAATTTGCTATTATTTTCTCTCTCTTGATAGTAAGATTTACTTTGTAATATTCTGGGAAGTATAAATGAGATAAAACATATGCCCTGTGGTTGCTGGGTGCTGTTGTTCAAGTACAACTTTCCAGTCGATGGCAATGGGCCAGAGCAATACTGTGATGTACGCATGGGGGCTGTTCTTTTTCAGCAGCCTCCATAGCCCGGTCACTGGTACATGGAAAATATATATATATATATATATATATATATATATATATATATATATATATATATATATATATATATATATATATATATATACTCATTTTCCATGATGATAGCAATGTTCTCTATGTATCCAAAGCAGCAGCCACTAGCTATATAAAAAGCACTTGAAATTAAGTCCTTACTGAACTTAAATTTAATTAATTTAAAAGTTCACCCTTTTCCCTACTTCTGTTTCAGACAGGTTAACCCTGCCACAATTTCTGGAATCTGGAGAAAGTGCTTTCTCTGTCCTAATGTCGATTTTTATTCTTTGTTCTTTGTCTTCAAAAAAAATCAAACAAGTAAAAAAAAACCTCACTACCATTGGGTTGCTTTCGACTCAGAGAGACTAAATCTATTTAACCCCAAAACCAAACTCACTACCACAGAGTGTAGCATCTGACTCAGACTGAGTCCATAGGACAGTGTAGAACTTCCCCTTTCACTTTTCCAAGTCTCTCAACCTGTACAGGCGTTGACCGCCTCATCTTTCTCCTGTGGGCAGCTGATGGGTTTAGCAGATCAAGGCACGCCTTCTATTTATAGGCTCGTCAACCAGGACAGGCAAGCCCATGCTACCCTGGTCTAAAGAGCTGCTGTGAGTTGCAATTGGCTCTATTGCAGTGAGTTTGAAAATATTTATCTATTGGGTAAGTAACTATGGAATTACCTAAATTTGGGGGTACTGTAACTTTTTGTGTATGTCTTAGAGTTCTATGAATTTTGAATAGAGTCTCTTGTTTGTGTACATTTATACTTTTGAGAACAATGTTGAAAACTACCATTTGACATATAACTTTTAATAAATTAGTTTAATAAATTAAAATAATGCAAATTAAATATAATTTATTTCTTAGGTTCTTCTTTTCATGTTTTAAATGATAAAGATAAGAATTCAAAAAAAATTCAATTTGGTACACTCTGACCTGGTTGCCATTCAAGGATGGAGATCCCAAGGATGCTATTATAGTAAACTGTGCCCATTAATTAAGGAAACATTCTCTACTTGTCAATCTGTGATTTATGATTCCAGGTTTCCATTGCTGCCTTGACCAGTTTCGATGACTATTTAAATTTATTTCCATGGATGTAGATTGTGTGTGTCTTCAAGATCCAAAATTTACTTACATAGAAAGTCAGTGGGAGAATGATGTGAAGCAATTTTTTTTAATGTTCTAAAACTCAACAACCACAATAAAATTATCTCTCTCCCATATCATTCATTACAATTTGTGATACATTATATAAGTAACGTAACACAAAATGGCTAAATTCATAGGGAAGACTGAAACATAATTGCGTAGTTGATTTGAACATATTTTATCCATTTGGAAAGATTAATAGAAAAGACTAAATTTGTGGTGAGGGTGGTTGGACTTTTATACCTAACAACTAAGATTTAATAGATGATTAATAAACTTTGTACTAAAAAAAGGAGGCAAGCATAACAAAATCTCATTGTTAAACATGGTATCCTGTTACCACACTCTCAATCATATCCGCAAACATACACTCAGGTGCATGCCTGGGCATGCACATGTCTGTAAATTATGAAAAACTGGTAGTAGTTGGCTGTTTTCTAATTTAAAAACATTAAAATATGAGGAAAACCATAACTGTAGATTATGTCAGAAATACAGTTAAATGAATGTCATAGGGGAATCCTATGAAGACAAACCTTTAATAATGAAAAACCCATATTTTAAATAGTTTGTTAACAAACAAATTATGACAAAATGAATAACTTTCCTGATAAAAATATGGCAAAATAAGATATAAATATGAAAACCGAAATTCCAGGTCTAATTGATAATATTTTATAGGTCATATGTAAAAAGATTTGTGTAAACAGTTGATACAAACTATAGATTTTCCCTTAAAAAAGCTACTGAGCTATCAAAAGGAACAAAATGCTTTTAAAAAAAACAAATTTTTGGTCTTCAAAAATTTATTAGCAAATGTTTTGAGAATGATGATGGCAACAAATGTACAAATGTGCTTGACACAATGGATGTATGTATGGATTGTGATAAGAGTTGTACGAACCCCCAATAAAATGATTTAAACATTTTTATTATTGAATTTCTCCTATGTGCTTTTAAGCATTGGATCATATAGGAAGAGAATATGTCCTTAAATCATTTTACTGACTTTTTCCAAGGCATAAAAATTGCAAAGCTCCACATGACTATACAAAGAGAGATTTAGAAAATTCACTTTTAATTTTTTATTAAAATATTTAATATTATATAATTGTTAGGGAAAAGAAATGTAAAGACTTGAGACATAAAAATTATAAATGAGGAAGCCTTACTAATTAAGATATCAATAATTATTAAAAACATATACAACCAAAATATTATCAAAAGCAATGAACATTCATTAAGTTTGACATTTGCAGAACAATTATAAGTTGGTATTATTTTTAACATTAAAAAATTGGAAGTGTAACAAAGAATTTTTAAAATTAAAGCTACAGCAAAAACACAATTTAAATCCATAAAACGTGAAGACTTTGATAATTACAACTTTTAAAAGATGTTGATAAAATTAGTATGCAGAAACATACCTACATTTTAGAGTTGTCTCTGTACAAGTTCTGTCTTCATAATACTGAGTGAAATACTTAATTGCACTGCTCACTGGCACTTTGACCGCTATCCACTGACCTAGTTCTACTGTTCCTAATTTCCCCAATTGCAGAGTGGAAATGATAAAAAACATTTACTTAATTCTGATGATCAAAAGAGCTAATGAATGATGCTAAGTGTGCGAGAAATCTGATACATACTATATATACATTTAATTAGTAGTTGCTATTCTTTCTATCGCTGAAACTAACAGTACTGCTACCACTGAGAAGTTTAAAACTCTAAAAATGTCACTGTGTATTTGTAGTTTTTGCATGTCTTCACATATGATCTCACCCATAGTGCCCCTGTGTACAATGGAACAAAGCACTGCCAGGGCCTGCTCCATCTTTATGACGCTTCCATATTTGAGCGTGCTGTTAAATTCACTCTGTCAGTCGATCTCATTGGGAGTCTTCCTCTTTTTCTGCAGACCCTCTACGTTACCAGGCACTGTGTCCTTCTCAAGAGAATGGTCTCTCTTGTACCATCACCAAATTACATTAAGATGAAGCCATGTCCGCTTCTCTTCTGAGGAGCCAGCTGGCTGTGTGTTTTCCAGGATAGACTTGATTGTTATTCTTCCTGTTGATATTTCTGATTTGTCAAGCTATTTAAAGTACATATGAGAAAAAAGAAAACAACGGTAAAACTATCGAAGGCCTAGATGGCATTATTTCGAGAGGGGCATCCTTAGTGATACTGAGAATAATTTTGAAATCATACTAGTTAATATATTATCTCAATGTAACAGAATAGAGAGTCTAGGAATAAGTCATTTATATCTGGAATAGTAATTTGATAGCATAAGTATTCAATGCTGGTAGAAAAATTATACCAACAACCAAAGGTATAGAGAAAAATATGAAAGACGTGAGAGAAGAAATATAAAGGATCAATGAAATTATGCAAATATACTTTACCTCGGTAGGAACTGAAGAAATACAAATACAAATTTTATCTTAACATTTCCATTTTAATACATCTTTTAAAAATGGAAAATTTCTGCACTTTAGATTATTACGGACTGTGTGTTTGCAAAAGTTTCACATTGCCAATGTAGAAAACACAGGGAGAGTAAAGGTTTGGGGAGAAGATTGGTCAGAGTAGGAGAAAAAGTCAAAGAGATTCTTACAATAATCCCTTGCCATAAAATTTTCACCATTTGCCATGTCTCTGACAAAAATTTATTCTCTCTGACGTTAGTTGATTCCAACTCATTGTGACCCTGTAGGGCAGGATTGAACTGCTCCAGTGGGTTTTTAAGATTAACTATGATAGTGAAAAACCTCATCTTTCTGTTGCTGAGCAGCTGGTGTTTTTGAACTACTGATCTTGAGGCTAGCAGATAACTACTATGCCAATAGGGCTAATGGCATGATTTTAACAAAAGATTGTGTTTTGATTTTTGCCTATTTCAGTGTTAATTAGGAAAAAAATATTGTGTAAATACAGTCTCAGTCAAATTATAAGGAAACAGACATTTATATACTGCTGGCCAGAATATAAAGGTATATGATCTTCAATAGGACAGTTAGTTTTATAATATGGGTCAAAATAAAATCAATATACAATTTGATACAGATATTTTTATAAAGATTTATTCAAATGACATCATCATGTCAATTTCAGAGACAAATTTTCTCTTCTCAGACTGTTTATGAAAGCCAGCATTAAAGGAAAAGAGATAGCTAAGAATCTAGTGTTGTTTGTGTGATTTACGTAACATTCAAACAATAGATGCATCAGTGGATACTGCAGATTTACATTCAGTCAAAGGATACTCTTTCACACCATATAGCAAAGTGAAAAAATAGTAATTTACGAGTCTATGTCCTCAGAGAGACTTGCCAGAAAGAATGTTCCGCACAGTGTTTACAGTGACAACCCTGTCCCTGTAATATTTTAGGTGATTCAATTAATTCTTTCTCCCACGCTGCTTTGTAAAGTGCTGGAGAGCACTCCACCTTTGTACATTTATTAAATGACTGAGCTCCTTTGTACTCTCCTCACCAATTCTGTCAGTTAGTTAATACTTTCAAAACAACATCCCTTTGATGTAAGGAGCACTCATAAAATTAAAAAAAAGTTTATTCAAAACAATGAAAATGATGCTAGTTGACACTGGACTGCTGGAGTTAAGAATTGCTAGGAGCTAGCGAAAGAGTGAGTCGGTAGGAGGTAAAGAATGCAAAGGAGAGAGTGTGCGGAATCACCCCTCAGCTGTAGAAGTCATCATTTTATGTGTATGTCGTGGGGAATTTCACTCATTGCTCATCTATCAAAGATGATTCCGTTCTACGTTAACAGTTCATGGGAAGCATTTCATTCTGGCTGCACTTTGCACGTCAAACTCCTTCTGTGCTTCCGAACTGAGTTCCCCAACCCCACCTTAAAAATAGAAACAAAACAGCCCTGGGGGTGGGGGGCGGGGAAGAGATGCAGACCTGCTGTGAAGTAGATTGTGATTCATAGTGACTCAGTTGGACAGAGCAAAACTACTCGGGAAAGGTTTACCAGTCTTTGATCTTCACAGAAGGAGCAGGTGCCCTTGGACTTCTGTGCTCAGTGGCTCAGCGGCTAGCGCAAAGCCAGTGCTCTGAATCCACAACCAAGGGGGAAGGATGCCGCAGCTTGTGTTAGGAATGATTACTTCTGGAAAATTGCTGAGACAGTTCTCCTGTGCCCTGTGAGTCAGAATAAGCTCAACATCCAGTAGATTTGGGAGTGTTCTATAACCTTCGCGGAAGCGGACGACTGTAACTTTAACCTGAAGAATGGCTGGCGGGTTCAAACCATTGACCTTTTGGTTAGCAGCTGAGCTCTTCGCCCTGTGTATCCAGTGCTTCTTAGTGACACCCTATCCTGTTGTGATGTGGCATCGAGCCCCTTTCAACTCATAGACATCCTATGTGCACTGGAAGAGAACGGTTGTTCTCCTACCATCATCACCAGCTCCTTGAGCGGCTTCCTCTCTTTGGCTGACGACCCTCTACTTTGTCAAGCGTGATATCCCTCCGCAGTGTCTTGTGCCTTATGGTAGCATATTCTAAGAATGAGAGAAGTCGTCTCTCCATCCTCGCTAAGGAACATTCTGGCTATACGGTTTCCAAAGTAAACATGTTCAGTCTTCTGGCAGTGCATAGTATATTGAAGATTTCTCATCAGCACAGTGATTCAAAGAAATCAATTCTTTCCTGTTTATTGTCCAGATTCCACGTTCATGGAGGGGGGTTATTGAAAATACCATGGTTTGGGCATATCTTAATCTTCAAAGTGACATATTTTCTTTTCACACCTTAAAGAGGTCTTGCACAGCCAACTTGCACCATGCAATGTCATGTGATACCCACACCTCAGTTAAACTCTTTTCAATTTAAGAGGTGATGCCCTTGGTTATGTAAAGGAGAAAAAGGAGACTATTTATTTTAATTCACTCAGAATTGACTGATTATTCCTGCGTTTTTCGGGCAATCCCAGAAAATGACACTTCACCTTCTGTACATCTGCTCAGAGAGGCAGATGTATATGTACTAGTATGATGTGATAATTGTTTGATTTTGACTGAGAGACCCCATATGATGGAGAACTGCCCAACAGTACTATCTAATGCTTTCTAGGGTGTTCTGTGATCAGTCCAATAGCAGATTACCAGGCCTTTCTCCCATAGGTTTCTAGGAAGGTTCCAAGTACTAACCTCTACATCAGGCGTCCTCAAACTATGGCCCTCGGGCCACATGTGGGCCCCGAAGACATTTATCCAGCTCGCCAGGTTTTTTTTCCCCATTTGTTTTTTACTTCAAAATAAGGTATGTGCACTGTGCATAGGAATTTGTTCATAGTTTTTTTTTTTAAACTATAGTCTGGACCTCCAACGGGTCTGAGTGACAGTGAACTGTCCCCCTGTTTAAAAAGTTTGCGGACCCCTGCTCTACATTAACAACCTAGTGCTTAACCATTGTGCACCCAGGTGTCCTTGGTGTGTCAAGGAGGTGGTTACAATACAGCTTGTGCTAGGTGGGAAGCATATATGACTGGCACTGAGGTAAAATGCTCAGAATAGGTGCATTTATTTAGAAGAAAGTAGAGTCATAGTTGTCTGTGCAGCGGCATGAAGACTGGGGTTAGAGTGACAGCTAATATGTAGAACATTTAATTTCAAGCTAACAAAATATTCTAAATTTAAGTTGTGTGTCACTTCAAATGGGTGAATTTGTAATGTATTAATTCAGTTTCAGTGAACACGTTTACAAACTAACCATAGGGCAAACATTTTACCTAAATATGTGGTCTGAGCATTGTCAGAAAAGGAGGTAGGAGAGGGCTGGACTTTAAATCGATCCAAATTTAGGCAGAGGAAGTCCTCCGGGATCCATGGTCTAGTAAGTGGGGCTGGCCTGGGAGCATCGCTTGTTTCTGCATCATTACTTCAGTTCGGCTCAGGGACATGAGGGAGTCTGGAGGGATGAAAAGAGGCTGTGCCTTGAAGGAACCTCGTTTCTTCGGGGGAGAGGGGAGTACGCATTACCTTGTTTCTTCTCACTGCCTTCTACTTCTTGTTTAATTAAATCTCTTGCCTTTTTTGCTATGGTGGTCATTTCAGACTTGTTGTTAGGTGGTTTCTGACTAATAGAGAGACAATGTGACAGAGTAAAATTGTTTTTCTGAACTGTAATCCTTCTGGAAACAGATCACCAGGTCTGCTTTAAGTTAGCAACTGCACACTTAACCTTTGTTAAACGGGGCTGGGTGGGAAAAAAAATGACCCATGCAACTTGTCTGAAAATCAGCACTCTGATATCTGTGCACAGGGATTCTCATTCAAGGTGTTTTACATGGAGAAAAATAAGACAGCCTCTTAAATAAACATTTTATTACACTGATGCAAATGGTCTTTGTAACAAGTTTGGAGAAATTTTTGAAATATATTGTCATATCCATATCCCAAATACTAAATATTGTAGAGAATACGGGAGCAGTCATAAGAATTGAAGTGTTCAAAGCAATAGAATGTGCACAAATCTCTGTTCTCAGTATTCAACGTTTCAAGAAAAAACAAAACCAAAACTCCTATTATATATGCCACCAATAGAAGGTTTGTTCTTTTTTCTAATATCTGCTACAACAAAGGATAGAGACAAGGTGTCATTGGAAACGTTAAATGGAGCAGTGGAACTATATACACAAAATGCAATGCATACAGTCTGAAACTTGTATAAAATTATTTGCATGTATAGTTTTAGAGAGCCATACTCTGGCAATGTATTCATGACTAAAGCAGTTTATATAGGATTTAAATTATACACTTTTATCCTTGGAGTTGGACGTACATTTCAATGTTTGAAATACATCAAAAATAGTACAGTGAAGGTTCTTTGAAGCGACTTCATGTGAGCGATGATCACATACATTGTAGCTCTTTTAAGGAGGAGAGAAGCATCAAGACTATAATTGCAAAGCTTTTCCCTCCCTAGAGAGTGTTTTCTGTGAACTTCTATTGATTTCTGGAGTGATTATGCACAAAGATATAGCACTGGCCATGGGGACTTAAGACCTGAAGCCTCATTTTAGAGATACATATATATTCCATTTAAGACTTTTCCCCATCTCTAATTAGCTATACATTTTTTATCACAACTCCTCAAGACTTTGTCTTGGGAAAATCAGATGTATGGATTGTGGTGTTAGTTTGTCAACAGATGTAACTAATTTTCATTGTTTTTTTTGCTGTGTTTTCATTATTCTCAATTAATTTTAATTTTCTCCCTTGACTGCAGTTTTTAAGAGGTATATATGATCAAGAAGATGCCCAATTACTGAAAGGATTTGCTCGATGTGGGATCTCCAGGCCCTGTAGGACATTAATAGCCCCAGAGAGTATGTCACAGGCATGTTTGCCCTTATGAGCAACAAAGCAAGCGATGTGCAAGATTTGAAGAACCTCATCTTGTGGGAAAAATAGCTTTCACATTTGTGATGAGATAAAATGTCACCATTAGTAGAAGAGACATTCTGAAAGTAACATTCCTAGTTAAAATGAAAATATCTGTCATTTAGTTAAATCATATGAGGGGCTTCCAAAAATTTCTCAAAATGTGATCTAAAAATAACAGTCTTCCCAAAACTTTTGGAGCCCCTTTGCTTTTATTTGACATTCTACTCGTGTCAGCCATGAAGACTTGCGCATATATATATATATGTACACACACACACTTTATTGTATCATACTTTAACTATACCACCATCGTTTTAGTTGGGTAAAGATTAAGAGAGTGTGAAGAATGTGTTCAAGGTTCCATAATTAACGAGCTTTCAGACAGATTTAACTTTCAGACAGATTTAAACTTGTGTCTGTCTCATTCCCAACCCCAAGCCGTTCCCGTGCAGTGATAGACAAAGCTGTAGGAGCCACGACGGCAGTTATTTCAAAGAAACAACTGGGCACTGAGCTTAGTTGAGAAGGGAAAAGCAGCGTGCGGGGATGAAGTTAGGTCATATGTGCAACTGAGAAGAGATGCTCAGGACTCCGTGGTGCCTGGAATGTTTTGACCCCACGGTTCCACTTCAGAGTGGGAGATAACTTACTGAGATGTGGTTAGTCCAGTGCTCCTTAGGACTGAAGGAGAACAGAGGACCCTCTTCTGAGAGGACCAGAGGGGTCGTGCATGGTGGCTCCTTTTCTGCAGGGACACTGAGGCGCACCTTTATGGAGGGAGAGTCAACATTATTTGGCAGGTGGAATGGTTTCTGTAGAAGGGAAAGACAGACCAAATTCTCTCTTAGAGAAAACACTCAGGGTGCTCCAAGTGCCACTTAAAGAAATGCGATAGAGAATCTGCCAATTTTGTTTACTCATGAAATTATAGTATCATTTTATGGAAGCCATTTTTTCCATAAGGAAGAAATTCTGAACCCATCAGCATTATTATCTTGTAGAAATCCTGCTTTTTATATGCTTTTTTTGACGCACACACAAAACGTATTAAAATAATATTATCTTTACATGTGTATTGAAATTATATGAAAAAATAGCACTTTTTCACGGGTAACAGATTTAATTCAGAATGCATTTTGTGAGGAAATTCAAAACATTTTAACCTGTAATTTCTGATCATTTCAGGTATGTTTATTCAAGAAACGTGGTTGTTTGCGTGTCATTTTGTTTGCCATATTTGTGCGTGTGGGTATGTTCTGCTTCTATCTGTAGCAACATCTTTGTAAATTTAATACGCTCCTTTTTAAGGACAACTATTTAAGATGTCGGGGGAAAATGGAACACTTTTATTGCTCTCTTATGTGTCATACACTATAAGCAAGTTCGCGCTGTCCTTTTGCTCACCGTTCTTAAAAGAGCCGGCACATAGCCCTCTCTCTCTAGCTCTGGAGGCCTCTTCTCCAAAGTCATTTTCCACTGAATTAAAAGCTTCTCATAGTCAATAATCACTTCATCCGGAGGTCATATATCTTATCTAGTAGTTCAATTGCCACATTAAGGTGCTTTATTGTGGGGCATTCTCTTTGATACTTTCTGCTTTCTGGGCGATATCCAGCAAGGTAGAGAATTTCGTACTTATTACTCACTTAAAAATAGATAGATCCAATGTGTTCAAGGCAGGTGCCTTTAAAGTCAGTCAATTATAGTCATTTTAGTTCATATGTAGGTTAGTGATTGATGTTAATGTTGATGTCTTTTATTGATTTTTTTTTATTTCCTCACATATTTTATATATATTGCTTGATTTTTATAATTTTTCTTAAAAATGTTAATGGGTGCTACACAGAAAAGGAAAATAGGTGAGTTACACTGAAGTGCGACCTTTCACTTGGTCGTTGGTGTGCACCCTGGAGTTGGTGCCCCAACCACTGCCTGGGCTGGTGCCTCGCTCGGGTCATGTTTGAGTCCGTGTTGTAGCCTCCTCGTCGAGGGCCTACCTCTTCTTCACAGCTTCTCCTCCTCACCTGGTGGCAAAGTGGTTTCGCCTTGGGCTGTGATCTGCAAGCCTGTAGTTCCAAGCCGCCGGCCCCTCCACAGGAGAAAGGGGCATTTCTGTTACTGTGAGGAGCCTGGTGATGCTTTAGCTGCCCGCAACAGCAGCTCAAACCCGGCGGTGACCTAACAAGGTAACTCGTTCTGCTCTCTGGTCTTGGAAACCCAGGGGGGATGTTCTCCCGGATCCTGTGGGGGTGCTGGGAGTCAGTATTCCCTCGATGGCAGTGAACTTAACATTCGTTTTTCATTCCTGGCAAGAGTTACATCTTGGAAATTCACAGGGGTCTTTCTACCCTTTGCTAAATGGTCACTATGAGTTGGCATTGACTTGATGGCAGTGAGATTGGTTTGGTTTTTGGTTTCTCCATGTGACCGAACATGATGTCCTTCTCCAGAGCCTTGTTTCTCCTGCCAACAAGCTTCAAGTCCTTCTGACTTTCAGCATGCTAACGTAGAAGACCTCTACCTATATCAGTAAATAAAGCCCTCTAATTGGTATTTAATTATCCATTGTGGGGTTGAGGGGTACTCTCAGAATGCAGGCTGCATCATATATCAATGCTTTTTGTATCTCTTTCTAAATTATTGCCTGCAAATAGTTTCCTTTCATCTTTTTAATTCATTTTTCCAGTGCTTTATTTACTTTGGTTTCCCCTACAAGTATTCAGGAATACTTTAAGGAAACAATCTTAGCATTTTTAAAAAGTGTGATAAAAACATAAATATATATTGTATATATGAATTTTCAGGGCATCAAATTTGCACATGTAATTCAGTGATGTTGACTATGGTCATTATGATGTACAATGCTTATGTTTGTGAAGGATGATTTGTCATTATTAATAACTACTTTTTAAGTGGCAAAGTGGAAGGGCAGTGCAAAAAGAAGAAGAAGAAGCTCTTCCAGGAGCTGGATTGCCACAGTGGCTGCAGCAAGGGATTCAAACATAAAAACAGCTGTGAGAATGGTGTAGGACCAGACACGTTGTGATCTCTTGTCGATTAGGCTGTTGTGAATCAGTACTGACTCAGGAGCATCTAACAGCCACGAGAACAGTAAATGTTTCTAACTACAAAACTCTTTTGAGGAATTGACATGGCCTTCAAGCATTTAGTGTAGCCAAAAAATCATGTAGAAATGAGCTTAAATTGTATATTCCTTTTACACTTCAAGCTATATGTGTTTGACAGAGTTCTCTAGAGAGACAAAACCATGGCACAATAAACTAACTATCTCGCTATACAATACTGTTACCCAAAACAAAGCATGCAACTATAGGTGTGAAGTGAAACTGGATGACTGGTTGCCATTGACTAGATTTTGACTTCAGGCAGCCCCTGTGCTCACAGTAGCCCTGTGCTGCATGGAGTTTTAAAGGCCATGATCTTTTAGAATCAGAGCACCAGGCCTATCGTCTTTCAGCCTGTAAATACTTTTTAAATCTGTAGTCTCTCAAACTGTTGTATAGTTAAGTATCATTTAAATCATTATATCACTCACTGCTTATATTCGGTGTTAGCTCAGTCCAGAAATTTCCCAAAGTATTCATTGGACTTCCACTTGCCACATGCCTGTGTAGATTGTTAGGTGCCATCCAGGTGGTTCACCTCATAGAGACCTTATGAATGACGGAATGAAACCCTACATCATCCTTGCAATCATCCCTGTTTATGAGCCTATTGTTGAAGTCATGATCTCTATCCTCAAAGATAATATTCATAGATCTTGACCTCTATGTTACCAAGCATGATGGCATTTTCCAGCAACTCACCTCTCCTGATAACATATCCAAAGTCTGTGATACAAAATCTCACCATGTTTTCCTTTAAGGAGCATTTTGGTTGTACATCTTTCAAGATAGACATGTTTGTTCTTCTGGAAGCCCATGGTGCATTAAATATTATTTATCAACACTGTGATTCAAATGATTCTTCTCTGGCCTTTCTTATAAATTTCCAGGTTTTGCATGATGATGAGTATTAAGATGGGTTGACTAGGGAAACAAATCCACAGACACTCATGTTTGTCTAAGAAAGAACTTTATATCAAGAAATAATTGTATATAAGGAAAACATCCAAGTTCAGTCCAACTCAAGTCCATAAGTTTAATACTAATCCATAAGTCCAATTCTAGTCCATAAATCCCTCTTGAGACTCACAATGCCGGAAGATCACGGCTCCATGTGTGAAAGTCTTGTGGATGCAGTGGCACTAGCTGCATCTCCAGGGCTCTCGCAGATCTCAGCAAGGCTCGCCGGCAAAAAGGGGAAGGCAGAGAGATAGGGAGGTTCCCAGGACCCTCCTTATGAGAAGGCCACGCCCACAAGGAGGCACCATTAAACTTTCATGGGTGTTGGTTGTAGATCCTAGTAAAATGAAATCATGCATGATATATTTTTATTTCTATAATAACATTCTGTATTCAAAGATGTTGATATATTTTAATCAAAACAGAGTGATAATATACTTGAGAAAAAGCAAAATACTCAGAAATTGAGATATTCAAACTCAAAGTTATAGTATACTTTTTCATCCTTACAATTTACCTAAGGTTATATTTTATCTGACATATTTTTATTTATATACTCAAAAGACTTTATAACTTATGAAGAATTGGCAAAAGGACAACTATAAGTAAAAATGACTACATAATGTAATAAGGGTTAAAGTAATACAAAATTTCTGAGTTTCCCGAGTTTCCCTTATTACATTATATTTGTATAGTTAAAACATAAAAATGACAGACTTGTATTTAATCTCTTGATTGCCTTAACCTTTTTTGTGAAAAAAAAATCACTAGTGAAGTGACTCAAAGCTAGACATCCAAGAAGAGCTATGAAAAGACCAGTGGTCCAGGATCTGAAAATCACCATGTGCAATCAGTACAGCTTGCTTCTAAATTTACTTACGTGTGATCTCAATAAATTAGAAGTTGCCATTATGAAAACTCTCCTACAGGTTTTTTGTATGGGAAGGTACAATTTATTTTAAAATAATTCAAATAAACCACATAGTCTATTATCCGAGAAGTTTTTAAAAATGTTACCCTCATTCTGAATAAGACACTCAACCTCAAAGTCAATATCATTTAAAAACATAGGACTTATTTGTTTACTTATTCAGTATATCTTTGTTTAGTATTTACCCTTTACCAGTATGCTTTGAGGCATTTAGAAAGCCGTGGTGTACAAGGGAAAGGGACTGGCGATCTCACGGACCGACGTGCTAGTGGTGGAAATGAATAAGCAAAAGAAGGAAGACACTGCTGTTAAGGAAGTGCCTCAAACTATGGTGAACTGAAGTGCCGGCATGGTAGATGAATTCTTTTGAAAACAGTTATACTGAGGATGATGATGGAAATTCACCAGTTATATAGATAAGGAAGAAAGAAACCAGAAAGTGCTTTTAAAGGAACTTGCGATACTACACCGCCACCAAAGCAAACAAACAAAAATCCACCCAGGACCATTGAGTCTTTCCTGATTCCCAGTGGCCCCGGGGCTGGGGCACATGATTTGCATTGCACCCTTCTGGTAAAATGGGGGTCCTGTTTGTACAATCCAAAGCTCTTCTCCCAACCAAAGGTCAACGGTCTGCCTGGGGCAGGTGAAATGACCTTAGGATCTACTCCAAAACAGTTTTAAAATGCCACCCCCCCCCAAAAAAAAAACTACCATCACAACACACACACACACATTGTCTAACTCACCGTGACCCTATTGGATGGAGCAGACCTTCCCCATAAAATTTTCAAGGCTATGGGGAAGGCGATGGCCACAATTTCTCCCACAGAGTGAGCTCCACAGGGCTCCTACCCCTGGAGCGGCTCTACGGCATCATAGAGGGATCTTTATGATTTGCAATGGATTCCAGGGCACACAGCAACAAAACCAGGTGTAAACTTCGGCAGCTTAAACCCATCTAGCTGTGCTGCAAAAAGAAAGGCTCAGCGTCGGCTTCCATAAGGGTTACAGCCAAGCAGGCCCTACGGAGCGTCTGCGCTGTCACCCAGGGTCTGTGTGCGTTGTCGCCAGGGCTGAGACTACTTCCTCAGAAGGCAATAGAGGTGTCTCTTTCCCTTGTGGGTTCCCTGTGTATTATTGTTGCTTTCCATTCAGCTTTTGTTTGGAGGGAAAGATGAAGCGTTCTGCTCTTGTAAAAAATGTACGCCTCAGAAATCCATGAGTACACCACTGCGCCCTCCCATGCGGTTGTATGAGATGGCAGTGCAGGTATTTGTTTTGGGGGCATGGGTAAGGGAGGCTTAGTATATTAATTTAAAAGACGAATGGTGGGGGGAGAAGGGAGAAGGAGTGGAAGAGGATGAGGAGAAGGAGGAGGCAAGGCAGAAGGGAAGATAAAAAGAAAGCCGCAGGTGATTGAAGAATGGCCATCACCAGTTCCTCCAACACGGAATGTGCGGGCATCTGCCTGGTAGCACTGCAATGTGCTTATCTGGGGTGTGGGCCCCTTTCTTTCTGAGCCCTACCCGAGATTCAGATCTGTGGTCCATGTGCTATGTGAAATAAATATAATGCAAGGCACATGTGTAATTTAAAAATTTTTAGTATTCACATTCGAAAGATGTCATAAGTAGAGGCAATTAATTTCATATGTTTTTGAATCAATATAGTCCAAAAATAATTTATCATGTAATAATTGAGATTTAAAAACAGGCTTTATATCCAAACTGTGTCTTCATAATCTGGTGTATATCTTGCAACTCTAGAACCAGCTTCATTTCCAGTGCTTAAGAACCATATGTAGCTAATGACTATCAAACTAGACAAGACAATGTTCACCATTAATCTCATATGTTGACCTATGCGAATATGCTCTTTAGAAAACTCTACTTTGAAGTGTGTGCGATTTTAAAGCTACTCTAGAATTGATGACAAATTCAAAACAACTTACTGCATGACGGTAGGAATCTTGCCTAATTTGGAAATAAATTCTGGTTAGATAGGACTTTGAGACACTACACCAGTCTTACAAAAGGGAAGATCAAGGGCATTTACAAGCAGTTCTATTAGTGCATTAAACTAACAGGCAGCTACATTCACACACAATGTTTGTTAGTTGCAAATCAATATAGTACTTAGATCAGATCTACGGAGAGAGAGAGAAAAAAAATCCAACACAGGCAAAACTCAGCGATCTTAATCTTCCCAGTGCAGAATTCTCAAAGGGCTGAAAAATTGATTACCTCCTGATACTTTAGAGTATCTGGCTAACCGGGGTGTTCTCTGAAAAGGCATCAGCTCATTGCAACGTCAAAGCCTTTCTTTATACTGTCTCAATACATTTTTGCTAAATTAGCAGATCCTAAATCTTTAAGGGCATTTCTAGCATGTAACTCCCCAAACATCGTAAGTTAGAAAGTTTATGGTTAAATGAAAATAATAAAATAATAAAAACTATCCAATAGCTCTTTTGGCTTTATTTAAATAAAGAAACAATGTGTAAAGGGTGTTAAACAATTTGAAAATTTGTCTCAGTTCTCTCTTTGGTACTTTTCCACATAGTATTGAAGTTGTGGTTTAAGCACAGGTACATAAGAGGTGTTAAATTCAAGACACAGTTCAATCTGTTAATAACTAAGAGAGAAAAGATCTGTGATTTTGAAAATAATCTGTTTCCATTTTCTAATTGTCAGATAATATATTCCACAAGGCTTTATTTTATGTTAGTTTGATATTTAAATTGTTTAAATCACTCTTTACAGCTTTTATGAGCTTTAATATAAGTTGAAGAATTGGAGTACATCTCAGTTCAGAAGAAACAAAATAATTGTGTGCTCTACGTCTACTTCAGAAAACAACTTCCTTTTACCTTGCAAATGATGTGTAGTCATTAATGTAAAGTGCCGTTTTAGGAAGTCATCACGAACATGGTAAACTGCTTTCTACATGCCGGAGCCATGTCTGGGGGAAATCGAAAAGAATAAAAGACAATCGCATTTGTTTGCTCAGCATTCAATGTAACACGTATAATATCTGACCACCTAGAAAAGGAAAAAATAAGTGTTGCGAGTCATTTAAAAGTATATGTTTCCGAGAAGTAATAGAATGTACACACCTGAGATTAAGAGGGGAAAAAAATCAAAGAAAAGTATATTAGACTTAAACAAGTGATTCTAACACTGTTAGCATTGTAGAGTTTCAAAAAACTAGAGCCATAAAATGGCAGCTAAAAAGTCAATTAAAATAAAATTTATTTTATTGATTACGTGCTTTAATATTTTATTATAAAACTCAAGGCATCACACTTAGTCTTTATTGCCCTTTGGTTATTCTTAGAGGAGATAATGCTATATTCCATTTACCCTAATCTTTACAGATGTAGTCATTATTACACTTTTGAAAATTATGAAACAAGTCAGTTTTCTGAATCAAACACACAGGGACGGCTAATACTAATTTTGAATCAGAGCAATTTGCTTAGTATTCAATTTAATGTCTAATACACCAACACATTGCAAATAGATTTTATCTGGGCTCTTTAGCATTTTAGAAAGGGATGTGTCCTTTCTCCTTTTCAGAGCTTTATTCTTCTGCCTTTGGGACTAAATCATAAAGTTCCACCAGCAGAGCTGTGTTTCCCAGAGGACACAGCAGGCATTGATAGTGTACCGTTGCGGTAATTCTACAGTGACACCAGATTGGCGACTGACAGAAATCTCTTGGGTGAAAGTGACAAAGCTGTAATATTTTCACAATGGACTGACTGATGTCTTTGGAAGGTCTGTTTGATTTCAAAGGACATTTTATATTTTTCTGTGAAGATGAAAGTATATGAGACCTTTGTAATGAAAACCATCTGACTGCATAATAAGCATTGCAATAAATAAAATTATAATGTTTCTTCCTTGAGCTATTTATTACTGGAAACTGATTAAGAATATTTCAAAGTGTAGATGAAGGACTATTTATTCTTTAGTACAAAGTGGTTATGAGCTTATCTTTATTTCTATCTGATTAAAAGAGAATAAATTATGTAGAAGGCAATGTGTTGCCCATCCCTGTGAAGAGTGACGATCATATGTATTTTTATGAATAATATATTTATCATTTATAATCAAAACAATAAATATTTAAGCAGACTATCACATAAAACATTTTGTTTATATCACTTTTGAAGCAAAACATGTAATACCATGCTAACTTCCCTTGCTTAGTACTGTTAGCTTTATTTTCCAGTGGAGGATATCCCAAATTTGTGAAACTTATTCTGGAAAGTTTTAGATACAGGTAGAACCGATAAAAAATAGTGTAGTAAGATAGGCAGTTGTGCTAATAATGTCATTGATCTGATTAAAATGTAAATTTGGCAATGCTTTAAAATGTAGAACTTCAAATACGTACTTAATTTCCTTCTGAGATATTTATTTCAGTGAACTTTGCAAACCACTGCCCATTCAGGAGGCTGCAAGATTTGTGACCTCAGACCAGTAAAGGAGCCCGTTTTACTCTGTCTGACAGGGTCTCTATGCGTTCAAATTAACTTGATGGCAGTGAGTTTGGAGTTTGAAGTATGCTCGTATTTGTTTACAATATATGTATTTTAGGAAGAATATAAGGAAAAGTTTGCACTTTTACTCTGGCATTCTTAGTTTGTATTGTTCTCATAGAAAGACTAACACTCAGCTTGAAATTCATGGACCCTTATTAAAGCTGACCTAAAGACTCACAGCTTGAAACATTTGTATTTTCTATACTAATATTAATAATACTAACATGAGTTCCTTTGAATTATATTTATATTTCTGTATACTTTAAAAGTACCAGTTACATTATTTTTTAAGGGCAAAATACTACTAGAATAAAACATATTACTTTTTCATATGGCATTAAGATCAGAATAATTTCAAAACTGTCTGATTTATAATGATCAAGTTCATTATGTTATGTTTATGTCTATTTTATGTTTTAAAACAATATATTTGTTATCATCAAAAATATCTTTGTTTCTTTGTGCCTCCATTAGATTCCACTCTAACAATCGTTTGTAATGGCTATCCTGATAAATGAGTTGGTATTGTCCAGAAAAGTAGAAATAAAATTGCTTACCACACTGAAAGATATAAATGTATACTGGGTTATGAGTATGTCTTGGCAGTTTTATTTATGATAATAAATGAGGGCTACAAAGGCATAAAAGCTGATTTTTAAAAGGCTTTATCAAAAGATTAAAATTTCTACATTAGGATCTATTTTTTAAACATTTTATTAGGGGCTCATACAACTCTTATCACAATCCATATATATACATACATTAATTGTATAAAGTACATCTGTACATTCTTTGCCCTAATCATTTCCTTTTTCTTTTTTTCTCTCCTCTTTTCTTTTTTTACATTTTATTAGGGGCTCATACAACTCTTATCACAATCCATACATATACATACATCAATTGTATAAAGCACATCTGCACATTCCCTACCCCCAATCATTCTCAAAGCATTTGCTCTCCACTTAAGCCCTTTGCATCAGGTCCTCTTTTTTTCCCCCTCCCTCCATCTTCCCCCCTCCCTCATGTGCCCTTGGCAATTTATACATTGTTATTTTGTCATATCTTGCCCTATCCGGAGTCTCCCTTTCCCCACTTCTCTGCTGTCCATCTCCCAGGGAGGAGGTCACATGTGGATCCTTGTAATCAGTTCCCCCTTTCCAACCCACTCACCCTCCACTCTCCCAGCATCGCCCCTCACACCCTTGGTCCTGAAGGTATCATCCACCCTAGATTCCCTGTGCCTCTAGCCCCCATATGTACCAGTGTACAACCTCTGCCCTATCCAACCCTGCAAGGTAGAATTCGGATCATGGTAGTTGGGGAGAGGAAGCATCCAGGATCTGGGGGAAAGCTGTGTTCTTCATCGGTACTACCTCGCACCCTGGAGGAGAGGATCTATTTTTTTTATTGACAATTTTTATGTCAAGGAATAGTTTATGGAGACAATCATTGTTATCAGCTGGGACTGGGACTGGATTTCCTCAGAAGAATTTGGAAGTGTGGAAGGATCTTTCATTTGTGTCAATAACCAGGGGCCATTTCTTGCATCAGATGAAAAAGAACAGGGATGCTAATCATCTTGTGATGCTCAGGACAGGCCTGCATATTAGTACTTCTCCGTTGCTCCTGTAAAGAGCACTTGTAATATATTGGTTAAACACTGGGCTGCAACCTGAAAAATTGGAGGTTCAAACTGACCAGCTGCTCTGTGGTAGAAATTTTCAGTGGTCTGCTTTTGTAACAATTGTAACCTTGGAAAATGTGTGGGGCAATTCTACTCTGTTCTGTAGGGTCTATGAGCCTGTCTCAGCTTGAGGGTAAAGTGGTTGGTTTCTGCAGGATCTTGGGGGAAGCAAATGATTAATCACATGGCTACAAGCTGAAAGGTGGCTAGGTCGGGTCCCCCTTAGAGATGCTTAGAATAAAAGCCTAATGATCTTAATAAAAATAAATAGATAATCTGTGGAGCACTGTTCTGAAAAAACACGCAACATTTACCATGAATCAGAAATTACTACTCAGCTCCTGTTTAGGGTTTTGATTTATTGCTGCTGTACCAAATGATGACATATCTAAGGGTCCAAAACAGCACAAATCTACAACTTGCAGAAATTTCCACGACCAGCATGGATCTCACTGGTTTACAACCATGATTTCGACAAGATCACATTCTAAAGAAGAATTAATTTCCCTGTCTTTTCCAAATTCCAGGAGTCTTGGTAAAGGATTACTCCTCCATTTTTAAGTCAACTACACTAGAGTTATTATGACTCCTAGTGACCCTGTAGGTCAGAGTGGAACTGTCCCCTAGCATTTCTGAGGCTATAATTTTAACTGGAGGAACAGCCTCATTTATCTCTTGAGGAGCAGCTAGTAGTTTTGAACCCTAAACTTGCAGTTACTGGTTTATCAAATAATCCACCAAGTCACCAGGGCCCCTTCCTTCTAACTATAGATGAGGAAAAACAACAACACATTACTTGCTTGTCTTATCATTTATCAAATGATTAAGCTGGGCACCTGGAGAATCAAGATTAATCTCCCTGTCTCCAGGTAATCACATCAAAAGTCCCTCTTGTTACCTAAAGACATGTATGTACACATTGTGCAGGTTAGAGTTTAGCCAACTATCGGGGTTGGGAAATTATAAGTATTCTGCCTTTTGCTTACTCTATAAGTAATCTTCACATGTCTTCAGTAGCATGCCCTCTGAGGAGCACTGCATTGGAGGGCAGTGTATGGGGCCTCTCAAGTAAGTTGACCATCATATTTTGTTGTTATTTTCAGTTGATACCTCTTGAGTAGTGCTAAAGGTTCATCCTACTAGCCTCCTGTTTGTCTTTTTATTTTCCCACGCATGTCTAAAACAATCCACAGTGGTAGGACTGAATGATGAATCCTACTGACCTAAGGATCTTGGAAAGAGATGCAGATAGCTGAATATAAAAACACGGAATTCTTTACTCTTAAATCTTTGACAAGATCTGTGATGACCATGACCTGTCTTCTACAGATACCCATCACAGATTCACCAATCAGGGATCCCTGTGATTTGGCTTTGAAAAGAAGATAGAGTGGCAATAAGAACAGACATGGGAGGAAGGTCTATGAGAATGCCCATCCCCCTGCCCCGTCTCATTAGTCACTCTGTGAAGAATTTGAATTAAATCTTTCCTAGTAATTTTCTGAAAGACTGTAAATTTTTCGAGGGAAACTCTTCCTAGTTAGGATTTTTAGCATTTTTACCTCATGTAGGACATTTTATCGATCACAGTGTATTTTTGAACCTGTGAAGAATTTCCAAAGGAGAGGACTCCAAATTAAGTTCCCTGCTGAGTCTCAAATTTGAAAAAAAAAAAAAGAATAGTAAGAAAACAACCATTACATTTCTTACAATAGCTAGACTATTTCACTCAGTTTTGCTGAAACAATATTTATATTACATGCATATGTAAATGTTGTGAAAATTTTAATTTTATTAACAGTGAACTATATCAAAAGCATTTTAAAGTTGTTGTCTCCTATAAGACTGACAGCAGTATAATAAGGTAGCTATCATTATTTAATTTTGCGGGTAAGGTAGCTGAAGTTCATTATAATCTTGTCCAATAACAGCACTTTCATTAAAAGGTAAAGCCAAACTTGAGACTCTGATTTCATAGTTTCTTCTTTCTTTGTTGTGTTACAATAAACCATTGTGGAAATGTATTTAAAATTGTTGTTTGCTCATTAAATAATATTAAGATTTCTTGTTTAATAATAAACTCAGAATAAATTATGTCCCATATTAGAATTATTAATATTAGTGTTTAGAACTATATTTTCCTTGGACAGTATATGATTATATTTATGTAAGTTAGTTTTGTGAGGCAAATCTTCACGTTTGCATTTGTTAACACTGGTTCTGTTGTGCCGTGAATACTGTGGTCACTATGATGTGAAATGACTCCAAGGCACCTGACAACAACTTATACAAATATAATTAGCTGTATAAAGTTGGTTCCAGAGTTATATTGCTGAGGAAAGTCAGAACTAGCTAAATTAATCCTATGGGAATCGCATTGCCTTGATCAGCTTTTAGCTGATGACCATAAGGAGGGGAGGCCAGGGAGGTCTCCTCAGAGATTTATTTCATCCCTGAAGTACTTTCCATTTCATATTTGGAATTTTATAGAAAATCTCTTTACAGTCATTAAAATAAGCATGTTAAATGTAAAACCGTAGTTTCTTTTAAAGAAATTGGTATACAATTTAAAATTTTTTCAATGCAATAAAGATTATTTCACAAACCAACTATGATAACTGGAGCTTTGAAATAAACCAATAAGAATGTTAACATGTACATATATTTATATAGGTGCCTTTCTCTTCTCTTCATAACTTGACATTTTTATTGCAAAAATGCTAACCAGAAAAATGTTAGTCCCATAAAACAAAATGAAAATGCATGTAAATTTTCCTATTTTAGTGTAATATTTCTGCATAATTTTCCTTCCAATATTGTTTTGTCCCAACAACTTTTCCTCCTGTCTTATTTCAACATAAAGCTAGATAGATGCATTTTGGGAGCATAACTTATCCTTAATTTTTCATTTATTTTTAAAGAGAAAGCCTTACTTTTTCCTCACGTATTGTTATAACTATCTTTTGGTAATTTTCCCTGTTCTGCTCTTAAAAAATGTTTATAAGAATAATTTCCTCCTTTTGTTAAGCATATTTTACACAATAGTCCCATATATTTCTCTACTTATTTGTATAAATGCATATCAATAGTTTTAGAGGAATCAGTAGCAATATATTGTTTGTTTTACTTGATATTATTAGACTATCAAAAATGCATATATCTTCTTCAATTATGTTCATCCCAAAGAATAATTGTTCAATACAGAAATTTAGAAATGCATCAATATCGCTAGTCATAATATTAGAAAATGAAAAGATTATTGATCCTAGTTAATGAAAGTCTTCTGTATAAAAATGTCTCCACTAGGGTGATCCTGTGTTTAAGGAACTGTGCTAACCACAAGGTCAGACGTTCAAACCCACTAGCCACTCCATCAAAGAAGCTGAAATCTCTGTGAGTCAGAAGGGAGAGCAGAGAAGGCTTTGGTGTGTGTGGGGGAAGGAACCCTGGCTGTGCAGTAAGCTCAGCACTGTGTTGGTAACCATAGGGTTTGGGACCCACCCGTGGCTGCATGGGGGAAAGATGAGGCCGTCTAGTTCCTAAAATTTATAGCCTCGGCTCACTGTATAGAAGTTCTATTCTAACCTGATAGGCTCACCATACATGGGAATCAACTTGACAGTTTGTCTTGCTTTTTGGTTGTTTTTGTAATGTTTCTGATATATCTTAAAGTAGAGGTGTTTTAGTCCAATTTCCTTTAATCCAGTCAATATATAATTATCATGCAATTACTATTTCCAGATATGATGATGATTATAACTTTTGTGATTAAAAACTTGTATACCTGTACCTTATAATAATGAACAATGGAAGGAGGAAAATGAATTTCCATCCAGTATCATTTTATATTATATGATCACAGGGTAATTCTTTGAATATATTTGACTATTAAGAAATACACGAGAAGAAATTTGTTATCTGATTAAGAAATTATCAGCCCTTATGGTAGTTGTGATAAATAGTTGCAGCCTTATTTATATGTATTAGAAAACCCAGTTCACTTAGCTTTCATATGAGCAGTTTGAGAATGTAAGCTGTAACTTGGCAGATGACATTTGAAAAAAAAAATAGACCGTTCTCCCAGCCTCCTGAAGCCCACTAAGCATGAAACAAGTACTGGCACCATGGAGGCCTCTTGTTGTCAAGTAACTGGAGAGCAGTTGCTGTACCAGCAGTGGCTGGAGTCTGGCTCTGGCTCATAAAACAGACCTTTTCAGTCTCTGTTACGTTCTGGTTCATGAAAGCTACAATATGTAGAGAACTATGTACATAAATTTTAGTATATGATTTCTCATAGCTTTTGGATAACTCCTTTATTAAACTTAGATGGAAAAAAATGAAGACAGAATTATAAGATGCAGTTATGATAAAATAATGGTCACTTTATTTCGCAAAATGTTATTTTTAAAAAATTTCAGGGGCTTATAAACATAATTTCAATCAATATTTCATGTTAAATGTAGCATATCACAAATCAAGAATGATGGTTGGACATAGCACCTAAGACTGCTCTAAGAATATACATTAAATATTCAATAGATTTCTATCATGATGATGACTTAGAACAAATAGTTTACCACACCTCATTTCCTTGTTAGGTATCAATTATTTATTCAGTCATCCATCGCCTGTTTAGTGGGGGCCAAATATGGAAAGGGAAGAATGTTGCTAATTATATTTGAATCTGTTTTCCATTTGTAGTGAGCAGGAAAAAGCTATTGTATTCTTTTAAAACATGATTATTGACACAGTCCATTATTTTAGTCACAATGGAAAAAGGATGAAAGGATTTATAGAATAATCAAATAGAAAAACATACTTCTGTTTCATTTCCTAATTTTCAACTTCTCAAGATTTTCTGAATGTGGGATAAACTTTACTCTAAAGGCAGGAATCGTTCATATTTCTACTCAGGACACCCCTTTTCAGTGTTGTTCACTTTCCTCCTCTGAGTGATGCAAACAGTGAATTAATCGCTGGTTAAAAGTTTGGTTGCAACTTTTCCCTTGAAATTCATTCTGAGCATTTCATTCTTCCTCTTGTCCCTAGCCTGGCTAAGAACTCTGGGTTTTTGGAGCAGTGACTTCCAGGGGGGTTTCCACTAAAGGGGGCGTGGAAACATCTTGTGACTCTGCGGACTCTTTCTCTTGCTGTTGATTGTGCAGAATGATGGAATTGGTTCTGACTCATAGTGACTCTTTGTACAGCAGAACTAACCACTGCCTCATACTGATCCATCCTCCACATTGTTAACACTAGTAATTTAAATACTTTGTGGCAAATACTGTGCCAATCTATCACATTGAAGGTTTTCCTTGTTCGCTGGTCCTCTACCAATGTTCGTCTCTAGAAACTGGTTACTCTTAATAACATCTCCAAAATATGTGAGAAAAAGCCTCACTATTCTTGCCTCTGAGGAGCATTCTGGTTGTACTTCTCCCAGTACAGGTTTGTCTTGGCTTCTGGAAATCCACAATGGAGTCTATATTATGTAACAGCTCCATAATTCAAAGTCCTCCATTCTTCTCTGCACTCCTCATTCAGTGACCACCTTTCACGTGCATGCATCTAAGGTGACTGAAATATCTTGGCTTGAATGTGGCGTACCTAAGCCTTCAAAGTAGATATCTCTGGTTTTTTTTAATACTTTAAAGAGCAGAAATTTTGTTCATTGAGCTAAAGCATTTGATTTCTTCACTGCTCCATTCATTCAAAGTCAATGATTATGAATGTTAGTAAAATCTAATCTCTGACAGCTGTTATACAGGCATTCCGTCATGTATCATGATGTCACGTTATTAGTGCCCTTATGAGGATATTGCTTTTCGTTTAGCTGAGTTGCATTCCACATGGAAGGTCTTTGATCTTCATCAATAAGAGCTTCAGATAATTTTCAATTTCAGAAGGCAAATTTGTGTCATCTCCATATCACAAGTGGTTAACAAGGCTTCCTCCAAGGCTGGACATAGAGACTGAGTATGATACAGCCCTGATTCACACCTTTTATGTTTTTAAACACTGCTGTATCCTGTGTTCTGTTCAAATGACTTCTCTCTGTGTTTTTTATGTACATATATTACATATGAGCATAACTATGTGTTCTGGATTTCCCCTCTTCAATGGTACCCATAATTTGTTATGATTCACACAGTGAGATTCAGTTCCATGTTCAATAAGATATGATTAAACTTTATGGTTTTCCTTGTGTTTAGCCAAGACCTATCTGACATCATAAATGAAATATCTTTTCCACATTCTATTTTTAATCCAGATTAAGTACGTAGCAGTGAGATTTTGATACATTGCTGTAAGTTTTTAAATTATCATCAATGAAATTCTTCTTTTATGTGATATCAATAATGCTATTGTTCAAAAATGTCTACATTCTATTAGATCACCTTTCTTTGGAGTGGACACATATGTGCATATCTTCCAGGTAGATGTCTTTCACATGTTTTGACTTAGATGAGTAAGTGATTCTGACTTCTATTTGCTGACACATATCAATTTGTCTTCCATCAATCACCAAAGTTTTATCTGTTGCCAATGTCTCTAGCACAGCTCGGACCTCTTCCTTTATTTTCATTGACACTTGATCATACGATGTCTCCTGAAAAGGTTAAACTCCATCCAATTTTTTTCTGTCCAATAATCTGGTATATACTTTTCATCTTCACCTGATGCTTCCTGATTTGCTCAATATTTTGTCCATCAATACTTCAGTACTGCAACTAGAAGATACATTTTTCTTTCAGTTCTCTCAGGTTTTGAAATGCGAGGCGTTTTTATTTCCTTTTGGGTTTTCCAACTCAAGTTGCTAAGTTTATTATAATACTTTACTTGCCCTTCTTTAGTCATCCTTTGGAATATTCTGGTCACCTTTTACTTCATCATTCTTCTTACGCCCCCATCCCCTCACGTTACTGTTGCTACTCTGTGAGCAACTGCAAGTCTCAATGTGTCTCCCCGCACTCACGTTGACCTTGTCTCCTTTCTTGTCTTTATCACGACCTTTTCCCTGATGTAGATTTGCAACTCATCTTGTCTTTAGTCCCAGTGTTTGATGTATCAAATCTATTCTAGAGATAGTTTCTGAATTGGTGGTGAAATATACTCAAGGCCATTATAAAGAGGAGTCTTGGTGGCATTAGGGCCCTGATGATGTCGTGGTATAAACGCAAGGTTGGCAGTTTGAAACCTCGAGCTGCTCTGTGGGAGAAAGAGAAGGCTTTCTACCCCTGGGAAGAGTTACAGTCTCAGCCTCTCACAGCCGTAGCTCTCCCCTGTCTTATGGGGTTGATTTGCATCAGCACTGACTCAAAGGCAGTGGAATTTTTGAGTTTTTGAGGAGATATTCAGTATCACACTTTGGCTGTTATGTCCTTCAGCCTCAGCTACAAGTTGCACGTGAGAAATTGATTGTCTGTTCTGCAGTCAGCCCCAAGCCTTTCTCTGACGAATGATACACCGCTTCTCCTTTTGATCTTTCCAGTTTTCAAACCCTTTATGTTTTATTTATTTTTTCTTTCCTATAAGTGTAAGTCAAAAAGTACTGCTAGAAATCACGAAACTTTATCAAACAAACATATCAAAATGTGATGGTCTTGATTCCTGACACATTGTTTTGTTTTCTTTACCTGAACCCTAACTCTACCCTGACACGTTCTTCATCTGGATCTGAAAATATCTGAAGTTCATGTTTCCATCTCGAAGCCTTCCAGTAAGAATTCTGTGTTCTCTGATTGACTGTACACCCAAACTGCAAGTTTACCTTCGTCTATGGACATAAATCGTGTTTCTTTTAAAGTATTCTCTGAATCGGGGGAACAAATACAGTCTGTAGGATAATACAGGTCTCTTCAGTCAGCCTTTATCGTTCTCGAAGACTGCCACAAATGCAGTCCCTCAATGGAAAACAATATGCATCAACTTTCCTGACCCTACTCTCACAAATTCAGTTCTAACTTCTCTTAATTTTTTTATACGAAAATCCAGGATCACCTGTGTTCTTTGAGAAAATCTATAAAGATTACCTCTTAACAATAAAAAAACAGAAATAATCTTCATAACCTTCTGAGCCACCTCTCAAGACTTAAGTTGAACTGGTCAAGCAGATTACTCTGAAAACCTCTATCAGGGGTGGACTTTGTTCTCCATATCCTACTGGTGAAATCAAGTCTCATTCGTGATCACATTTCATCCTGTAAAATCATCTTCATTACCTTTCATGTTGCTTTAAAGATTGGTGGAAAGGTGGGTTCTTTGAGCTTGCTGAGCCTCATCAATACTTTAGGATCCTTAGAACTGAAGGTTTGCTGCAGCCAGCTTTAAGATGTTCACACCAAAATGAAAGCGCTGAACCATCGGCGATATAAACTTCAGTAAGTATGGCAACATTGGTAATTTCATGGTCTTCTTCACCAGATTTTAAGGTTTGCCTATAGTTTCCTCATTTATCAAGTTGGATGAATTTTCCTGTCTTGGACCATCTTTTATGTTTTTCAACCTTCCTTAAAATTCTCGATTCATCTAAAAAATATTGTTTTAAGTGCTAGTTTTTCTATAAACTTTGTGCATCCTTCAATAATATCAGAAACTATCTATTTAGATTTTATTTTTAATAAATTGCTCTTAGTCCTGACCTCTGCTCTCCCTCAATTGACTCTTGAGGCTTTTCATGAAGCATGATGTCTATACTTTATCCACACACATCCCTTCCTCCATCTGTGTTTGCTTCTTTAATCTACATTTAAATCTCAAAAGTTATTGATATAAAGCATGCACTATATTAATAATACGTCCTTTAACATAACAAAGAAATATATCCCCAAATGAGATTATAACTACAGGTGTAACAAGACGTACACCAACTGCCCTCAAGTGGATTCCAACTCCTAGTAAACCTGCAACTCCCTCCCGAAGGGTGGCTGGGAGGTTTATATGGCCAGCCTAGTCATTAGCAGTCCAATACTTACCTGCCAAGCCCCAAGGCCTCTTTCAGCCACAGGTGCAGAGCCTAGTGGGTTTATAACACATATGCAGTCCTTAACAACCACCAAGGAAGTTGTTCTTGCATGGCCGATTCCAAGGCCACTGGTTCTTTTGAAGGAAAGTACGGATATCTTTAAGAGGAGAGCATCTCCTCTGAAAGAAAATGCAGACAGATAGGGGAAAGTTTCAATAAGCTTGGATTCATTGCCGGGATACTGAAAAAAAATCTACTTCATGCATGAAAGGCTGACACACTAATATTTCAACATCTAATTTTATTTTGAGAGACTTTTAGTGCCCCTATGAAATTACTTGGAGAGTACAATATGAGGATTACATGGAGAATATAAAATGAGAACCCATGACACAACTTTATGAGGGAAACAAAGATTCCTAAAACCAGCTCTGTAATAGGATATTTAGACTCCTGTGAGATATTCCCTTCCCTAAGACTAATACTAATATCCCAAGCAAGTAAGATTTTGATGAAGATCATCCCAAAATGGTCACAATACATTGGCAGGAGCTGCCACAAGTTCAGGCCAGATTTAGAAGAGAACATGGAGCAAGAGATAACTGACTTCATCTGGATATTGACTCAGACAGTGAATACCAGAAAAGTGTTTACTTTTGTTTTATTAATTATGCAAAAGCCTTCATCCATGTTGATTATAACCAACTATGGGTACCAATGAGAAGAATGGATCTTTCAGATGCTTAATAGTATCATATAGAAACAGTACATAGGGCAAAAGGTAGTAGGTATAAGGCATCATCAGAAAAAAAATACCATAGTGAATGAAGGGGGGAGTGCAGAGTGGAGACCCAAAGCCCATTTGTCAGCCACTGGAGATCCCCTCACAGAGGGGTCTAGGGGAGGAGATGACTCATCAGGGTGCGATGTAGCACCTATGAAGAATACAGCTTACCTCCAGTTCCCAAATGCTTCCTCCTCCCCCCCCCCCTTCCCAATTACCATGATCCAAATTCCACCTTGCTAGTCTGGATAGAGTATAGGATGTGCACAGGTTCCGATAGGAGCTGGAGGCACAGGGAATCCAGGGCGGACGATCCCTTCAGGACCAGTGGTATGAGTGGTGATACTGGGAGGGTGGAGGGAAAGAGGGTTGGAAAGAGGGAACCATTTACAAGGATCTACATGTGACCTCCTCCCTGGAGGACGGACAACAGAAGAGGGGGGTGAAGGGAGACGCTGGACAGGGAAAGATATGAGAAAATAATAATTTATAAATTATCAAGGGTTCATGAGGGAGGGGGGAGCGGGGATGGAGGGGAAAAAGAGGACTTGATGCCAAGGGCTTAAGTGGAGAGAAAATGCTTTGAAAATGATGAGGTCAAAGAATGTACAGATGTACTTTATACAATTGATGTATGTATGTGATAAGAGTTGTATGAGTCCCTAATAAAATGTTACAAAAAAGTTAGTATTTTGAGCAGAACAAGGGAATACAGCATGATTTAAAATCAGGAAGAGTTGTATCAAGGTTGCATCATTTTGCCATATTTGCTCAATCTATATGTGGGGTATATATAGTCCTAGAAGCTGGACTACATGAAGAAGAGCACTCCTCCATCAGGGTTGGGGGAAGGCTCATTAACAACCTTTGGTATGTAGATGACAGAACCTCACTTGGGTGAAGATGAGGTGGATTTGAAGCACTTGCTGATAGAGATCAAGGATGACAGCCTTCAGTGTGAATTACAAGTCAATATGAAGAAGAGGGAAATCCTCACAGATGGGTGAATAAGTAACAGTATGATAAATGGAGAAATGTTTGATGATGTCCAGGATTTCATCTTGCTTGGATCCACAATCAATGTCCAGTCACGACATCAAGTGACACATTGCATTGGGTAAAGCTGTTTCTCAAGCCCTCTTTACATTGCTGAAGAGCAAGTTGCCACTTGAGGTTACGTGCGCCTTACCTAATCCATGGCATTTTCAATAACTTCATGTCCAAGTGCAAGTTAACCACTGAATAAGGAACACCAAGGAAGAATCGAAGCAATTATGTTATGGCTCAATTATATGTTGAAATATATTTGAATTAAGAATGGAGAGTACCATGGAATACCAAGAGAACAAACAAATCTGCTTTGGCAGAAGTACACCCAGAATGTTTCTTAGAAGCAAGGACGGCGAGACTCTGTCTTTCGCACTTTGGACAGGTTATCAGGAGAAACCAGTCCATTGAAAAGAACATCCTGTTTGGTAAAGTAGAAAGGTCTAAAAAAGAAGATGACCCTTGCTGAGACGGGTTCCTACAGTGCCCACAACACTGAGCTCAAACATAATACCATTGTCAGTAGACGCAGGGCGGAGCAGTGTTTTAGGAGTTGGAACTGATGTGAAGACACCTAACAAGAGTATCACATTCCTATCTCAGTTTTTCTATTCCTTTCCTCATGAGATTATTCTCAGCTGGCACACTGGAAATATATGAAACAGAAACTCACATCGGTAAATAGATGGATGATTAAGGATATAGTATTAGTATGGTCTATTGATGAAAACATTATCTAGAAAATGAATACAGTGGTCTTAAGTATTAAAATTCCTCTGTACTTTGTACACTGTACGTTGTAGAGGACAGAAGTATCATCTTGATCATTTTAAAAACATGAAATTTACAAAGTCATTATATGTCATTATCTCATATATTCCTTTTGCATAAGTATAATGGAAAGCACATTTATCAAATTGCTTTGATATCCTTGATCAAATCTCCAAATATTATAAATACAATATCTATTCATTTCCTGGACTATTCAGCCTTATGAGACACAATGACAAAGATAATCAGTTTCAAAGTTAAGTCCCAAGACATTTGAACATCCTAATATTCTCTAAAGCTGTGCTATAGAGAAGATAAAATGAAATAAATGTTTTCTCATTATCCCTAGAATTTCAAATTTACTAACACAGCATTTTTGTATTATTTTCCATTGATCAGTTAGATCTTAATTGCTATACTAACTGGTCTTTGAAGACTCCATGTGTACACACATGTATACAATCCTGCACTAACATACACAATATCTAACATGATGGCTTAGTCTGTTAATCAAGAATTGAATCTGGACCAAATAAGTCATTTGCTTTTCAATGTGGACATCTAGGGTCACGGTGTTAGTATCACTTTCTTCTCTATGTCTTTCTCTTTCTACATCTGGGCTAAATAGTGCAAGGCTTGGTATCCTAGAGCCTATTGATAAATGCAAATTATTTTAATTACTACTTTAATCATTTCTACTTTTTAACTGCTTCTGCATTGAGGAAAAAACACCAGCTGCTGACATTAAAATTTTGTTGTGCACTCACTAGAGGAATTTGTTAGGAATTATTTTATTGTGTGTTTGTGCAGAAGTAAATAAAGATAACTCATATTAATTTGTACATATCTCCAAATGGCAACATCTAAGGAAGAAGGATACAAAATTTCCCCAATACTTGTGTTATTTCTTAAGTGTAATATTATTTAAATTGTTTTAAAAATAATTTACAAGTTTCTCTGAAAAGATATAACTGTTTTACACATCACATGTAAATAAATATAAATGTTATTTACATATCAGCCTTTGTGCTATAAGAATAATCACTGAAAACCTTATCGTACGTACATTAATATCTGCAACATTTCTGAGCTGCTCAGGGTATATTTTCAGTGCACACATTCTTTGTTCAATGGCAATTATCTGCTAGAGTTAAAAAGAATTCAGCTATTTTTGTATAAGCAATATAAAACGTTTCAGTCATAAAAGTAGTTCAGTTTTTTGCTGCATTATATTATTACTTCAATCTAGATGCATTTACAACCTAGATGCATGACCTATACATACTTCTGAAATTTAAAAAAATGGTCTATTTTAAAGGATAATGATCAGAATATAAAATGTAATCTGAATGAGTAAATGTAAAATCCAGTATCTGATGATATCTAGCATTTGTGTACTTAGGAAGGCATATGTAATTTTTTCAGAAAAATACATCACTGCCATGGGTACATATACATCCTTATCTAATCAAATAACTGAAATATAGTTATATCAAGCATTTAATAGAAGACTTTAAAATAAGTATAATACTAAAACTCTTAAAAAATAAGAGATGATGCCTTTCATGTTTTGTAATTTATTCATGAAAATAAAATGTGAAAACTTTAAAATGCCCTTCTCTTATGCATATAGAATGATGTCTCAAATTTTATTGGGCATAAGAGTTAGCTGGTAGAACTTTATAAAAATGTAAAATTATGCAACAAGATTCTGCATTGGCAATATCCCAACAATGTCCAACAAACTACTTAAAATAAATTACCAAATCAAAAAACACAGTGATCACCTCAAAACTAACTGATCTGGGTTTTATTTTTTTACATATGTGATGTTTTAGAATTTTTAAAAACAAATGCACACCATTGATTTATTTGAGGTCTATGGATTATGGAAATGGTTAGAACTCTTGGCTGCTAATTGAAGGTCAGAGGCTTGAGTCCACACAGAGGTTCAAGAGAGTATGTAATTGTTCTTTCGCAGACATGGGCAGTAAGGAAATTAGTGCTGGCATGGATATATTGTTTGAGAAGTTAATCCCTTGCTATAACAGTAAAGGGGTTTTGATATTTTAAATTTGCTTTGATGAGTCATCACATATATTTGGAAAGGATTTCCATTTTTAATAAAACACAACAAACATTTCTGTAAGTTGACTACAATGTGTTTCCTCCCTTGTTAAGCATAACTCTTAGAAAGTGTTTTAAAACATCAGACCGCTACAGATGTCTCTAGGCACATTTAATTTGGTTAGGGAAATAAAGTACTTAGATGAAAATGCTAATACTGATAGAACTTGTCACATTATAAGACCCTGAAGACTGAATTGATAAAAGTAGAGAATATTGAATTAAGAGACAGAAAGCATAATTTTGTTTTCTCTCTGTGCTTCTTCCCATTTTTGTTTGTTTGTTTGTTTGTTTTTGATGTGGGTAAGTCGTTTTAACTTTCACCTTAGTCCACTTTGTGCTATTTAAAATAGGGATGATTGGCCTTTCTCTTATCAATCTCTGGCTCATAATGATAAAATGTTGACTTAATTTATATAAAAATAATACTATAAATAATTTAGTAAGTATTGTACATTATTATTACTATTGGGTTTAAGTGTTACAGCCTAGATGGCATGAAAAGGCAATATTGGAAGAATATATAAGGAAAACATTAATTGAATTACAATGTAAAACCTCACTAAGAAGAAAGAAATGAACCCAGCTGGAAACATTATACCCAAGGACAGAACTTTAGCCATTTTTGAGAAAATGGTCGAAGAAATACTTTAAATGGAGATAGAGACAGAATCAAACCGAGGTATAAAAGTATTGCTACAAAAGTTTAGACACCTTTACTAAATAAAATATCAAAATGTAAAATTATTTTCTTGATATACCTTTCTCCTATGTCTGTATATATTTCTGAAAATGGTGTTTCCAACTCTTCGATGAACGCATCAATTTGCACCATGTGAAAACAGCCGTCTTGCCATCCTCCAGGGAGTCAACCATTTCCCTTTTGATACTCTTTCCTATGAAAAAGTAAAGACAACTCAGAAGGGACACGTGGTTTGTAGCAAAGCCCTGGCTCCTCTTGAAGAATGACCAGATACATTATTGGGATAGAAAATATAAATCCTCCTCCAAATTTTCCTGAACTTTTTCTCACTGATGCAGTTTTCCATTTCATTAAAATCGATTCACATTAAAACCCCATGTTCAATAGTTTCTATCAAGAAAATATTTCAAGATTAACACTTTGGAATGCCAAAACTAGTCACCATACACTTCTGACATTGAATTTAACTGGCCCATCAGATTACGGTGGAAACCACCATTCTGATTGAACCCTTTTTATCATGGTACCTGATGGAAGACAAGGACATTACTGAAAGGAACGTGAGTTCTGCTGCCATCACTGAACACAGAGAGGTGTTTAAATAAGCTTGATTTGGAATAATAAATCTGTGCACATCTGAACTAGAAGTCTACTAGCAGTATTTATTATCTTTGTACGTAATACTTTAAGATATTATTATAATAATGTATATGTTCTTTAAATTGCTGGAGAGTCATTTATTGATTATATACTTGTAGAAACCTACCACCACCAAATGAACATAAATTATATTGACCATATAGCATAGAGTAGAGCTACTTGATAGAGTTTCCAAGTCTGTCATCTTTTTAAGGAAACAGTACTACATTTTCTCTTCCAGAGCCACTGGTGGTTTTGAACCATTGGTGTTTTGCTTAGCAGGTTACTGCTTACCTATTGCACTACCAGGGATCCCAACATTTTTATACAAAGACTTAAATTGCCAATTATTATTAACATAATATGAGTCTAAGAAAATTAATTATTATTGTTAGGGGAAACCTCCTTTTTAATCTCATAGATTTATGCTATGGATATCTCAACTCCAAAGTTATATTCTAATTCATACACATCAATTGTATTGAAAGGATTTGTAGAGAACATAATCCAGTCTTATTCATACTAATATTTCTACTTACTGTTTGTGAAGTTTCTTGTGCATCTGAAATTCAATTCATTAATTAATGAAGCTTATATAGCTCTGCATGTAAGAGGCAATAAAAATTTTATAAAAGATTATGACCAAAAGTTTCTAATTTTACGAAACTTGCAGTCTAGTTTCAAGGATACAAAATGCCTACAAAATTTTATGGCAATAGAATTGCTATGAAATTAGCATCTTTGGAGTTTAGGGGATTAAAGAAAGGGGGAGTAGAGAAAGGGGGAATAGAGTCAGGTGTTCAAGATAGATTTTGTTTTTAATTGGCATGGAGAAACTTTCAATGAAGATAAATCATATGAACAAAATATAGTGATTAGCAATATTTGGGAAAATACCATGGAATTTATTCTTGAAACTAGTAATCAGAGCCTATGGCTTACCATGAGGAGATATACCAATTTTCTGTTATTCATTTCCCTTATACTATGCATTCGTTTTCTTTGCATTTCTGACTTGTCTGCGCTCTGCACAAATAGGTTCTGTAATTCCACTGCCTGAGTTTTGATAATTAGCTCTTGACCATCCTTGATGACATTTTACTCACCAAACTAGATTTATCCCTACTGCATTCTGCAAAATAAGCCCTAGTGGACTTGTCTATTAAGTGTTAAACTAAAGGCAAGGTTAGCACACCAAACTCAGGAGCCACGCTGCTCCAGTAAAGGTTTGCAGCCTGGAAACCCCCTATGGGGTGGCTATGTGTAGAATCCACATGGCAATGGCAGTGGGTGGGTTCCGGGGCCCTTGACAACATAAGTCCCTTTAGTACCACCTACTTATCTGCCTCACTCATCTATGCTGAAAACTTTGGAAGACAGCTACCCAGCAAACCAACCATAAGAGATGTGTATTTATGCCTATTCCAAAAAAAGTAAAAAGATATAACTCAGGATAATGTGAAAATTATTGAAAAAAATGTCCTTAATATCACATGAAAATAAAATTTTCCTAAAGACTATCTAACAAAGTTTGTAGCAGTACATCAAAGAAAACCCCCAGAAATTGATGATGTATTCTAAAGAGACTGGCACAAGGGATATCACTGCTCATGTCAGAAGGTTGGCTGAAACAAAAGGATATCAGAAATTGGTTTGTTTGTGATCTATTGATTATTCAAAGACGTTTAGCTGCATAGGTCATAAATAAATGTGAGTAGCACTGAGAAGAAAGAAAATTCGAGAACACTTCATCGTGTTCATGCTGAGCATGAAACCGGACCAAGAGAAAGTCATTTAAACAGAACAATGGAATTGTATATAGATTAAAATAGGGAAATGTGTACAACAAAGTTGTATCCTCTTGCCATACTTATTCAATGGTGAACCAATAATCCAGAAAACTGGGTTGTACAAGAGGGTACTCCCCACAACCCCATAAAAAAAACACGGAAAAAATATTCACTGGGTGGAGCTATTGTACTACACATTTTCCCCCACTAAGTGAGCATCCATCCGCTTGCTCTGAGTTAGTGCAACAAGAGGTGTCACCTGGGAAGGTTCTCTCTGGTCACAGTGAATTTTTTTCTTTGTAAAAGCAGTTTCTTTTGAACCTCTTTGTGATGGCTGATTTTAGAGAACAGCGTACAACTGTGAAATTTAGTTGCCTGCTTGGGGAAAATGCTATAGATATTGTTGTGATGTTCAAAAGAGCTTACAAGGACAGCACTATGGGAAAAACTCAAGTGTACGAGCGATTTTCTCATTTCAAAAAAGGTGAAATGTCTATTGATGACAAACCTCATTCTGGAGGTTGTCAACTTCCCAAACAGATGAAAACGTTGACAAAAATCAACGCACTTGTGTTCAAAGACTGATGACAAACCATTGCAAAGATGGTTTGGACTATGTGTAGCTCAGCTCAACAGATTTTAACGGAAGATTTGGGAATGAGAAGGGTCATGGCAAAACTTGTGTGTTCCGACTGACGGTAAAAAGAGCATCAAACGGAACTTTGAAAGAACCACTCTGAAACAACCCAGACTTTTTTCCCCCCCAAGGTCACCTTGGTGTGGAGACATAGTGTTATTCTTATAACCCTGAAAGCAAATGTCAATCAAGCCCGTGGAAGACTCCATCATCACCTCACCCCCCCAAAAGCTCATCAAATGAACTCAAAGGTCAATATGATGCAAGGGGGATAGTGCATTTGGAGCTTGTTCCACCAGGTCAGATCTTGCGCCATGCACGTTACTCACCTGACCTCACTCTCTGAGACTTCTTTTTCTTTCCATGAATGGAGAGGAACATGAAAGGACAGCGGTTTGATGAAGTAGAAGAGGTGAAGAAAAAAATGAGGGAGGCGCTATCAGCCACCCAAACAGATGAGTTTAAAAGATGTTTCCAAGAATGGATAGCAGATTTGACAAATATATTAAGTGTAATGGAGAGTACTCAAAGGTGATAAGGTTGTTTTGTAAAAGTATTTAAATTCATAGTTTTGAAAAAAATTCCTTGTTTTTTTTTGGTGGGGGTGCTCCCTTGTATAAAGAAGAATGTGACATTAGGATTGGAGCAAATTATATTAACCCCTTTTTTGCAAATGCTACCGCTTGTCTGTCAATGTGTCATGCTGTGGTGGCGTATGTGTTGATGTGATGTGAGAAGTTATGTTGCTGGTATTTAATGAATAAATGTGGTCACTAAACTGCCAAGACAACTGTCATTCCAATGTCTGCACAATCCACAAGAGATAGTGCTGCAGAAGTGGAAGTGTTTTATCAATGTCTTCAGTCTGAAGTTGACCAAACATCCACTCAAAATTCATTGATAGTTTTTTGGGGTTTTTTTTTTGTTGCTGATTGGAATGAAAAAGTTGGAAACAAAGGGGAAGGAATAGTAATTGGAAGTATAGTGTTGGTGATAGAAATGAAACTAGAGATTATTCATGATAGAATTTTGCAAGATCAACTAATTGTTCACAGTAAATACCTTTTTTCAACTCTACAAAGGTGACTAATCACATGCATAGAAAATACGGAAATCAAAGTAACTATATCTGTGGGTAGAGATGGACAGAGGTCAATACCAGCAGCTAAAATGAGGCAGAGACTGTGGAACAAACCATCAATTGCACATATGTAAGTTTAGGTTAAAGCTGTAGAAATAGAAATCAAGTTCACAAGAGTAAAAAAAAAAATAAAATTTTGAGCATAACCCGCTGAATTTCAAGAGAATCTCAAGAACAGATTTTCTGCATTGAACAGAAATGATGAAAAACACGAGGAGTTGTGGGAGGATATCCTGACCATTGTTCATGAGGAAAGCAAAAGGTCAATAAAAAGCAGGAAAGAGAGAAAAGGTCAAAGAAGAAGTCAGCAGAGCCTCTGCAAGCTTCTTAATGATAAAATCACTAAAGCAAAAGGAAGAAATGGTGAGTCCATGAGCTGAACAGAAAATTCCAAAGGACAGCTCAAGAAGACAAAGTTAAATATTATAATTAAATATGCAAACCCATAGAATTGGAAAATCAAAAAGGCAGAATGCAGCCCATAAAACTTAAACTGAAAGAACTAAAATAAAATTCAACTTCCATTTGCAATATTGAAAGCTTCTATGAATAAAATAGTGAATGATTCAGGAAGCATCAAAAGAAGGTTGAATTCATACAGGGTCACTGTACCCAAAGGAACTATTTCCATCACACTCTTGCATGAGGTAGCATATGAGCAAGGACCAATGGTAAAGAACAATGAAATACAAGCTGCACTAAAAGCATCAGCCAAAAGCAAGGCTCCCAGGATTCATGGAATACCAACCAAAATATTTCAAAAAGTAGACGAGCATTGAAAGCTTTCATTTGTCTGTGCCAAGAAATCTGGAAGGCAGCTACTTTGCCTACTGACTGAATTAAATCCATATTTGTACCCATTCCATAGGAAGTTGACCCCAAAGAGTTCTCAAATTATAGAACAGTGTCATTAATATCATATGCAAGTAATAGCTGAAGCTCATTAACAAAGGTCATAGCAGTTTATTGACAAGGCTGTCAGAGAGTCAGGCCTGCTCCAGATAAGGAAGGAGAGCAAGGATATCATTGCTGAAATCAGTTGAGTGCTGACTAAGAGCAGAGCACAGCAGAACGACGTTTACTTGTAGTTTATCGCCTGTGCCGAGGCCTTTCGCTTTATGCATGAAGGCAAGCTGTGGATAGCCTTGAAATGAACAGGTATTCCAGAAGCTGTGCTCAGGTGGCACCAGCGCACCGATCAAGAAGCAGTAGAGAAGCAAAAAGGGAACACTGCTGGCTTGTCGGAGTAGTGTCCTCTCACCGTTCCTAATCAAACTCTATGCTGAGCAAACGATTAGAGGAGTTGGATTATACGAAGCAGAATGCAGCAGCACATTTGGAGGAAGGCTTCCTAACAACCTGAGCTATGCAGATGGCACAGTCTTGTTTTGCTGAAAAAGAGGAGGCCTTGAACCCAATGATGATGAAGATCAAGGATCAGTCTTTAATTTGGAGTACAACTCAATGTAAAGAAGCCTCACATCCTCACTGGTCCAAATGGTAACAACATGATAAATGAAGAAAAGGTTGAAGTGATCAAACATTCATGGTGCAGGCCTACACTCAGTGCTCATGGAAACAGCAGTCAAAAAAAAAAAATCAAATGACATATTTGCGTTAATCAATATTCTCTAATTGATCTTTAGGCTCTAATATCAAATATAGTGCCTACATAGACCTCACAGACTCCAATTAATGATTAAAGAATTTATTAAGGAAGTTAAACCCCTATAATACCAGTCAGAAATGCTCAGGGTCGAGTTTTTTTCAGAACATATCACAAATTATTTCAGGCATGCTAACAAACATTCTGAGGGGCATTCCACTCTGCTATAAGCCTCCACTCTAAAAGCATTCAGCTCCAGTTCCCTTGGTCCGCAAACCAAGCTCCCTGAATTACCGTATATGCTCTTGTATAAGCCGAGTTTTCAGCACAAAAATGTGCTGAAAAACTGGGGTTCAGCTTATACATGGGTCAGTGGTAACCCAGGAAGGTGTAACATCTTGCATGTGATTGCTGTTCCTCTGCTGTTCATTCAAACATTCAAAGCTCCACAGCCCAAAGGTATTCAGCTCTACCTCTGTGGGTCAGAAAGCCCAACTTCCTCAATTAAGTGCTCAGGGGCACCCTACTCTGCAAGCCCACCACCTGCACAGCAGTATTCTATTCCATGCTAGGACTCCTGGTTCTGCTGCTCCTCTTATGGTATAGCTGTTTTCTGGATCAAGGATGGTCACTGTGCATGAATCTTGGGTCCAGACAATTTGGTCTGCTGCTGGCTCTTGCTAGTAATGAGATCCCTTCTCCTACTTCTCTGAGGGCTCGTTTTACACACAGCAAGATGGCATTCCAGGGCATCATGGTCCCAATTAATCACAGGTCAATCCTATCAGTATCTTCCCCCAATCCCTTACCAGGCTCATACAGGGAAAGGTAGTTTGGTGGGAATTAGAGACTTTGGCTTAAACAGCAATATTAAATAATTCACTTATTTTCAATATTGCATTGGACATAACTCCTGCAAAAGAGTTTTTTAAAATGGTCAAAAACAATATGCTAATTTGAAGACCAAGGTGCATGAGCAAAGCCATATTATTTTAATCATCTTTTATGAGTGTTAAAGTTGGAGATTGAATAAGAAAGAGCTTTGATCAATAGATGCATTTGGATTATGGTGCTCACAGAGAATATTGACAGCACCATTGACTGTCAGAAGAACAAACAAATCTGTCTTGAAAGCAGTAAATCCGGAATGCCTTTTAGAAGCTAAGATGGCTACACTGTCTCCAGTACTTGGAAAACCTTGTCAGGAGAGACTTGTCCCTGGGACAGTACATCATTCTTGGTAAAATATGGAGCAGCAAAAACTGTGGAAGACCCTTAGTGGATGGATTGACACAATGGCTACAGTATTGGGCTCAATCGTGGCAACACTTTGAGGTTGGCATGAGATTGGACAGAGCCTCCTGATCTGGCAACAGAGTGGCTAGGACTTGGAGCTGACTGAGTAACACTCGACAACGACAGTACCTATTTTCCTTCACTTCCCTGCTACCCAGAGTATTAAGAGTACCAATGTTCAAAAGCAAATTTGAAAAAAAAAATCTATTCCAGGAAAAAATATTCACTCTCCGGATTATCTAGATGCATGCCTTGACGCAGCAAGTCCACCAGTTTTTAAAATGCAAATACACAATTTAAAAATCATAAAAATTATCTTATTTTTTATTTAACCTATGTTACGCTTTTTCCAGTATGCTTGCTTTTCTTTGAAAATAAAAATAAAAAGATTCTGTCATATTCTGTGTGCTCTGATGAGGCAGCTAGAGCTTCATTTTTTCTAATCTGAATGTAGAAGTATCATTTTAAGAATTAAATTAATTGGAATTTTGAGAAAAAATTTATAGCACATATTCTGACATTTTTGACACCCTCACCTTTTATCCTGTGACTATTTACTATATGCTTACATGTCTAATTGCTGAGCTATGTCATCCATGGAAATATATCTCCTTCTTAGACTCCATCGTAGACTGGGTTCTCTAGAGTAGCAAAACCAATGAAGCTTATTTATGTGTTCATAGCAATACATTCATATCAACACAAATGGCTCCCACCATCATAGAAGTTGACTAGTTTCAGCAGTTTCAGTCTTTGGGTCAGATATTAGAAATGGGAGGTGATGGCCCAAGTCATGGAGGAAGACAACCAATTGGTGACTGCAGAAGTGAATGAATCCAAGATCAACCCATCAGGCTGTGGTTTGGTAGGCGAAAGACTCTAAGGTTAGTATGATAGAGGGCAGGGAATTGATGATTTCTAGGTTTGGCAAAGAGCCCTGGTGTTGTAGTGGTTATGGATTGGATTGAGAAAGCAAGATGAACTGTTCAAAACCATCAGCTGCTGCAGAAGAGTAAATAGGGATTTCTCCTCCTACAAAAGAGTTACAGTCTGGAGAGTCACAGGGCACCAGTACCCTCCCTGCATGGGTGATTTGAGGCGACAATAGCTTGACTTGATAGGAGTGAGGGCGGGAGGGTTGGCAGGCCGTCTCAAAAGAGACCAGTTCCTGGAGAAGGACATCATGCGGGGTCGAGGGCAGTGAAAAAGGGAAGGCCCTGGCGAACGCCCTAGTCTCTGCAGTTAGCCCTGGATGTTAATGTAGCAATGGGCCCAAGCACAGGGACAACTCCGAGGAGGACACAGGCCTAGGCAGTGTTTCACTGGCTCCAGTAGAACCCAGGTCCTCCACCGACTTCAGCGCAAAATGTCCAGGAAAGTTTGCATCGGAGCGGCATAAATCATTGGAGCCTGACGGCAGGCAGTGATTCCTGTAAACAAAAGCAGTTCATGTTCAGGGTACTCGGCGTTAGTTGGTGCTGTTGGCATATGTTGTTGAAACCTTTTACAGCTGTGTTCCAAGCATTTTGCTATAATTTTCTTAATTCTTGCGATTCTTTGTACTGTTTTTAGATAGAAAACATGTGTCCTAGGAAAGAGGGTTTTAAAAAAAAGAACCATGAGAAGGAACTGGTTAACTGTGTTATCGATATTGTTGATAATTTAGTAAATCCTTTTAGAAGGCAGCTAAGGAAATGTCAACAGCAGACCACATTAGACAGATTTTTTTTTTTTAAAGAGAGCCAGTCAGGTCCTAGTGAAAAAAGGGACTGAAGGGGGAAAAAAAAACTCCTGAAAAGTAGCTACCAGTTGATTTCATGGAATGGGATTCCCCCTCCAAACATTGATTCTCTCTCCATCTCTCCGCTCCACATCTGTGTCCACAGATCTAGATCCTCAACAGTCTCAAGGTATGAGCCATACTGTAGTTGTTGAAACCTCTAAAATGTTGTATTTCTTATTTGAATTATATTATTTAACTCTGAACTTATTTACTTTGAAATTTCTGTGTAATTTTTTGTAAACAAAGCAAGGTTAGGGTAAAAACTTGGTTATCAAGAACGGATTATTCTGTTTTGTTATTTCTTATGGGAATAATTGACTCAGAACTTAACTGCACCGCATCTCGACACTCCTTTTAGAACGGAGTAGCGTTGAGGTCCAGGGTCTCTATGGGGTCAAACTGACTGGATGGCCCCTAACTGCACCAATATGGCAAACAGTTGGTTTAATTCCAAAGATCTGAAGGTTGATGAACCAGATGTAGGATCTAGACCTAGCAAAAAATAAACAAGCTTGTCCACAAATTTCATTTTTACTGGAAGTGGGCCATATTCTTAAGGAATATCTTGAGGAAATATCCTTTCAATTGATTGCAGCAGGGGTACAATCTGGTAAGGGTTTTGCATCCCACCCTCATAACTCATTGGATACTCATTGAAGTTCCTGTTTCGGAGATGAATATGAGTTATATTACACCATGAGGGATTGCTAGGTCTTAACTGCCAAACTTTGAGACTCCTGGCATCGCTAATTGACACCAAATTTAACCATCAATGACTCGTACTGCAATGCATTTATGTAAAAGATGATTAGAAGATGCCAAATTCATTTGTTCACTGATTGATTCTATCGTAGAAACATAAACCACTGTTTCTAATGACCACCACCCCTCCTTACATACACAGACACACACACACATTCAAAATCTTACTTTTTGATTATGGTAAATAATTCCATTTTTGAATAAGGTGACATCTAAGGCAGAACATCTCTAATGGAAGGGTGAAGGTGGATAGTGAAATGGCATATTTTCAGGTGACTATATTTTAAAATTCACGGATGAGGATCCTAAAGGTATATATGGAATAAGGCCATTGCAAGTAGAATTTTTGTTGTACTATAGTAGTGTTAGTGATCAGTAGCAACATAAGACTGAATTCACTTGATATTTCAGCAGGCTATAAAATTGGAAATATTAAGATATCTAAAAATAAACATAGAGGAAAGGTAGGTATGTCTATGTAAGTATTTTAGGAGTTACTCAAATACAAGGCATAGTGCAAACTATGACTGCAAAAGAAGGTTAAAAATATTGGTGGGAATACTATGACATTTATACCTTGACTTTTTTCCTAATATATTGTAGTTAGACCTGGATTTTAATCACACTTTTTTTTACTGAGATGGAATATAGATGCATGTATTTGCATATATTCTTTGAATGCCTTTTCTATAATTCTCTAGTTATCAATAAAAAGCATATAATATAGAAATTATTTGTCCAGGAAACAGGGGAATTTTTCACATTTACTTTATAAAAGGCTAATGATTGAGATCCTATGAAGCCACATTCTATATAACTTCTGTAGTATTTTACATATAGTAACTGATATAATTTTCCTCAGAGCCCTTGAATTATAAATCATCATTAGGTAAATATTGTAGACGAGGCCGTTGAGGCAGACATAAGTTAACAAACATTCGCAAATCGCAAGCTAGTGGCAGGAGACCATGATCAACTTGATGATGCTGCCTGAGCTTTCACCTACTACTTAATCTAAGAATTACAATTGCACGTGGAGGGTGTATGTCATGAAAATAAAAATCGACAATTAAAGAAAGGAGGAGAGAATATTCCTAATGAGACAGTTCAGCAGGGAATGATTCTGACTCCCAAGAGAGCATGAGGGAAAAGTGAACAATTATGAGGACTAAAGAGCATTTTGGAACCTGGAAATAATGGACACTGCCAAAGGAAATATAATTTGTGTTCTGTAGAGTATCCTGATAATTCCAGTGTTATAATTCTTGTATATTGGAGTCACACTGCAGAGCTAATAATTGTTATATCAGTTCATTATACCTTAATACCAATTATAATTGAATTAATGAGTAGTATTGAGTTAGAGGATATTTCAATAAGTAATATACAAGTCATGTGTTAATTACATATACAAAATACTTATAATCATTAGATATCTAAGTATTCAAACATGTCTGAGATTTTTCTCACTTATATAATGCAATATATGTTATCTAATTTAAGTATGGGCTCTGAAAAAAGGTGTTTATTGCATCTGTGTATAACAGAGTTTGATTTAATTTTGTTGTTTTTAATGATTCTTAGGTTGGGATATGATTTTATTTTGCTTAAATTTACATGTTTATGTAAATATTTAACTAAAATATAATAAATACAAACATTAAAATAAAATGTTCCCCACGGTTGACCTGCCACTTGTCTGTCAGTTTGTTGTACTGTGGATGTTTGTGTATCATTATGATTCTGGAAGCTGTGTCTCTGGTCTCTCTAACACCAGCAGAGTCACCCAAAGTGAACAGGTTTCAGCACAGCTTCCAGACGAAGAACAAACTATGAGGAAGAAATCAGAGGAATTAGCCACTGAAAATCTTATGGCTAGCATTGACACATAATCAGATACTGAAATCTCATGAATAGAAACCATACTGTCAGAGTTGGTCGCAGAGTTAGTGTGAAAAGGTGCGCCCCTCAGGTGGAAAAGTGCTCAAAATATGATGGAAGAAGAGCTGCCTTGTCGAAGGAGATTGCACAGCAACGACACGGAGGGGGGGAGTGAACCATGCACGAGTGAGGTCTGTACACATAAGTACAGCCCTCGCGACCTTCACTTGCTGATGGGGCATGACACAGCGTGGGAAGAAACAGCTGCCAATGTTAATTAATACTCAGAATGGAGCATGCACAGAGGATGCATCCAGGAAACTTTTAAGTTGTAAGATATGCAATGGAATGCATAAAGATCAATATTCTAGTTATTAGGGGAGCTGAAATGGACTGGTCTTGGTTCTATTGAATCAGAAAATCAGATGGTTTGCAAAGCCTGGGATGACAGATTGTAAACCAATTATGTCATTTTCACTATCAAAAAGGAAATTTCAAGATTGTTCTTGAAGTACAATAATGTTCTGATAGGATAATTTCTATTCATATAGAATGAAATTCAATCTATTCAACTAGAATTAAAGGTATACACTAACTACTGAAGCAAGTGATGAAAAATTGAAGAATTCTACCAATGTCTTCAGGCCGAAATTGATCAAGCATGCAATCAAGAAAAACTGATAAATATTGGTTATTGGAATGCAAAAATTAGAAGAAGAATAAGAAAAAAACTCTGTTGGTGTAGTGGTTAGATATTAGGCTGTGATACTCAAGGTCAGCCTCATTGAAACCACCATCAGGTGAAAGACTTGGCTTTCTGTTCCTTAAAACATTTACAGGTTCGGAAACTCACTGGGAAGTTCTACTCTGTCCTGAGGGTCTCGATCAGTCAGCCTCAAGGAAATGACAGCGAGTTTGCTTTTCGTTAAGTAGTGACATCATCCGTATTATTTTCCATTCATGATATTCGAATTTTTCCTTAGTTTCCTTTGTTAGAGTTCCCATTGGTTTGTTGTTGTTGTTGTTGTTAGGTGCCAGGCAGTTCCAACTCGTAACAACTCCTACATACAACAGAATGGAAAACCTCTTGGTCCTTACGCTCCTCAAAATGTTTATGTTTTGCCCATGGTTGAAGCCACTGTGTCAACCCATCACATCAAGGACCTTGCTCTTTCTTTGTTCACCTTCCATTTTACCAAGCATGATGTCCTCCAGGCACTGATCTCTCCTGACATGATGTCCAAAGTATGTCAGACGAAGTCTTGCCATCCTTGCCCCGAAGGAGCATTCTTGCTATACTTATTCCAAGACAGATCAATTTGCTCATTTGTAGTACATTCATTTTGTAGTCCGTTCATTATTCTTCACAAGCAACAGTATTTAAACACATCAATTCTTCTATGGTCTTCCTTATTCAATGTCCAACTTCCACATGCATATAAGGCGATTGAAAATACTATGGCTTTTGTCAAGCATAACTTAGTCATCAAAGTAGCATCCTTGCTTTTCAACACTTTCAAAGCGCCTTGTGAAACAGACTTACTGAATGCACTGCATCATTTGATCTCTTCATTGCTGCTCCCATATTGAATGTGGCCCAAAGCAAGATGAAATCCTTTACAACATCAGCATTTTCTCCATTAATCATGATGTTACATATTGGTCCAGTTGTAAGGATTTTGGTTTTCTTTACAGTGAATTATAATCCATAGTAAAGGTGGCAATCCTTGATCATCTTTAACAGTGGTTTATAGATTTTATTAATACTTTCAAAAAATCAATTTTTTATTCTGCTAATTTTATATTGTTTTTTATTGGTTTACTAATGTATGTTCTAATTCTCATTAATTACATGCTTTCAATGACTATAGATAGAGATTCTGACTCTTTTAATAATTATTGCAGATACTCAGCTAATATGGCAATTCTGCTTTTTTTGTTATATGTGTTTTTTGCTATAAAATAGCCTCCATGTACTATTTTTCCTGTGGCACAATTGTTTTGTTATATTATTTCCATTTCCTCTATCTTCAATGATTTTTTGCCATTTTAAATTTTATATATTATTTTGTAGTTTGTAAGCAGTATTACTTGGTATTTATGTATTTCATTCTTTACCTTGAACTTCCTATTGTTGATGTCTAACTTTACATCATCATGATCTGAGAAGATTATTTGTAGCATTCTAAGATTTGAAATTCATTTAAGATTGCTTTGTGGCAGGATAAATGTTTTTGTGTGCTGGAAAATAATTTGCATTATGGTGTTTTGGGGCTGAAATGTTTCATATATGTCAAATCAAGTTTTTTTTTTAGTTCTTCTGTGATTTTGTTGAGTTTTTTCCCTATATATTCTGCCCTTCATCAAAACAGATGTATTATAAGTCTCCTACTATTATCGTAAATACTCCTGATGTGCTAGGGATTAGGCATTGGATTGTCTTAAATGTAAGATCAGAAGTTGAAATCCACTAGCCACTCCATGGCAGAGAGAAGACTTTGCTCCCATGAAGATTTACATTCTTGGAAACCCTGTATGTTGTTTCAATGAGTCAGCATTGACTTGGTGGTGGTAGACAAGGTCTGTTTTATTACTATAGTTGAGTTGTCCACTTTCTCTCATCAGTTCTGTTAGATTTGATTGATGTAAGGCTCACAGTGAGTACCCATATATAAACACGTTTCCACACACTTGAAAAATAAGGACAACGAACAACAAGAAGAAAATGATCATAATTAATAAAATAGAGTAAAAGGAAATGAACAATAACAAGGATGAAAGACATGTTTTAAAAGAAGAAAAAAAAACTAGGGAGACAAAAAATAGAAGAATTGTAAAGAAAATACTGAGAATAGTAAACAAATGGAAAGAATGGAACACAGAAAAGAGAAACATGAGAAAAGATCTAAGAAATGCAAGGAAAAGGAAAAAGGGGGAAGAAATGAGGAAAAAAGGAAAGAAAAACAAATGAGAACACGGAGCACGTATGAAGTATAGGATAGTGATCCTGTCAGCGAACGAGGTTATAAGAGGTTACAGGACTTTTGCCCTAAAGGAAGTTTGCTTCCTAAAAGGTGTCTGGGTAAGAGTTAAAGATCCTAGAAGGCAATCCTGCAGAACCAGATCAAGGGCAGTTTGGATTAGGGTGTGTGTCTGGCATTGTGTATTCTGTTGGCCTCGGGAGCCAGTGAGGGCACACCTCCAAATGCAAGGGCGGTGAGCATCTGGCACCTGGTAGAGAGGGTGGAATTTTGACCTCAGGTGGAGGAGGAATTAAGTGGTAGGGGAAGTAGGAATGCTCCTGACTAGTAGGTGAGATTTGGGAATGGACATATGTCTAGCCATGGGGTTGGGGTGGGAGTGCGTAACGGGGACAGGATTTACCTGACTGGTTGCCAGCCACTATTGTGGGTGCTCATGTGGTCCTGGATGAGTAGATCTAATATCATTTTCCTGTTTCAACTATAAGCTGTCAGTTAAAACTCAAAAAGGTCTGCATTGTGTCAAGATAGCTGGTGATTTACCTATTTGGTCTGCAGTCTCCTTCATTACATCTGTTCAGCTTCTTCTCCAAGTCAATATTCCATCTGCTTTTCTATCCTTTCCACTGAAGCTGGGGATTCCAAGATTGCCATCTATGTCGGTTTCATTTGGTCTCTGATGTCCTGATAGTAGAGCGTTTTGAATCGTCTTCCTGCCTTGTCCCCCATCTTTCCAGAATTTCAGCCTTTTCCCGGTATCTTCTTGCCCACTTGTAGAACACGATGGTTCCCACGTGTGTTGTTTAAATGCCCCTCGGGTGGATGTGTTACTTAACGGAGGAAATTAGGCTTGGATTGGATCTTGAATGTTGGTTTTGGAAACTGAGAGAATAAAGATACAGAAGCATGTTTGAAGCATATGTGATCACTGATGAAAGTAAGATGACCTTTATATCTACCTTTGCATTTATACTACTCCATGATTTCTTTACACTGTGTTTTATGCCACCCTTCTTTTTATTCTTCCAGGAACCAGGCATATATTTTATAAAGTAAAATAATTGGCTAGGTATGGAGACAAAACTATTTCTCAAAATCAGTTAATTCTAGGATTAATTATAAAGTGCTTTAAAAAACAGCACTGAGTGAGATGGCATCTGTGGTTGGCAATAGACATGCTGTGGGTAATTTATTATTAAAGACCTTTAAAAATTTTAAAACCCAATTAAAAAATACTTATAATTGAAGAGTAGGAAAATGCTTCTTTTAAAAGCAGCAGTAAGTTTAGCATCATCACAGAACCTAAGGGCAAATGCTGATCTCCAATAATAATAAATTATCTGTCTATTCTTTATGTGAGTTAAATACCACTGAAACAACTGCACCAATAAAGCCTCAGGCTACCGTCCTATTGGATTCTACAGATAATAAAGGATGAGAGACTTATTTGGGAAAGCTAGAAAAATATACTGGGTTTTTAGAATGGGCAACCACCTTTTCAAAAATGAGTTTATTTTATTGCCCTCTCTGAACAGCCACCTTAAGAATTAGTTTATTCCTACCCAGCTCAGGTTCTCGCTACTCTATTAGGACTGATTGTTGCTCTTTCCTATACCTTCCCAATTTTGTGAAGCTATTAGATAATACACTAGACGGAACTAGTATCCTATTACTTTACCAGGCGAAGCATCCAATGTTTGTGTCTACTCTATGAGCACTGCTTCTTGCGGATACTCATATTAAATGATTATAAGCATACTTATCAGTGTTTTGTCAAGTGGGATAAAATATATTGATAGAGGCATAAAAAGAATGCCTCAGGACAACAACCAGATTCAAGGAGAGTTTTTTTTTTCTCAGAAAAATATCAGGCAACCAATGGAACACATGAAACAAAATGTGGTTAAGTTGAAGCAAGTCCATTCAGAGATGGAAAAAGTAACCCTTTATATCCCACTTCACTGGTTAAACAAAGACTAATCGACTTTTTAGTTTGTAACAGTATCTATTGTGAAAGCACTCAACATCTTTCAAAGAAATAGAATTTTAACTTCTAAAGGATGCCTGTTCCAATAAATTCTATCAATCTCTTTAGAGAGAGCTGCTTCCTTGAAACTGCAGGAGACATTTATGGTTGAAGTGGCTCAGCACTCAGAGAGAAATCATGTCCCCCTTGCCTGTAGTTGTTTACTTTTATATTGTTCTATATAGTTGGGTACCATCAAACATCGTGCTGAAGTCCTCATTGCTATGATAAAATATACATACATACATGTGTGTTTTTTTATATGAATTTATTTTTCTTGCAGAGATGAAATAATCTCCAAATTTATTCCCTAGTTTTAAAGCTTGGTCCCCATTATTTTCCATAAAGAAGCATCAGCTGTTAGAAGTAGACAGTGACTCAAGGTGTGTCAAGTTGGAACTGCACTCTATGGGACTTTTATGGCTTTTTTTTAAGAGATAGAATACCAAAACTTTAATCAGGGGGCACCAACCACTTGGTTATCATCTGACAGTACTACCTGAGTTTATCCTTTATTGCAGTCCAATGCTCCAGTGGTCTCCTTGCTAGCAGTGTACCATAGTCTCCAGAGAGCCTTTTGGGCTTTAATCTTGTGGGAGGCCATTCTCCCCAGGGCAGCTCAAGAGTCCAGACTGCCCGCTCTGTAGGTTTGTAGATTAGTGAAGATCACAACATTGTTGAGAGTCACAGAGATCATTTAGTATGACATGGCTACAAACTTTCGACATTTTAAAAAGGTAAACTCTTCTTCTTCATCTTCCATCTTCTATGATTTAATCCATTTTGTATACACTTATTTGTTCACTTGTTCTTAAACTTTTTTCTCCCCAAATTATCTCTACCCTCAGTTCATCAGCAATTTATAGTCAATTTTATCTCTTGCTTTCAGTCATGCTGCTTCCTATTTCCATCAGAACGAACGAATTTGTCTTCACTGCTTAGAAAAAATATTAGCAAAATATTGCCTGACCTTATCCCCTCCAGTTCCACTTATTTCAATATTACTTGTGATCATTTCTGCATTTTTAGTATTTTTATAACCAAGTCTCAATTATTAATCTGCATTTTGTTGCCAAATGAATTCTTCTGTTGACCAAGCAATTCACAATCAACTATTGCTGAGACAACAAGGTAAAATTCTGCTATGAAACAGAAGGTCATATGAATATGTTGTTACCTTAGTATTAGCATCTCTTACTTATTCTTCGAGCCCTGTTCTCTACATATAAGTATTTTATAATTAAAGTTATAAATAAGAGTATTTACAAGACAATTAGTTATATCCATTTATGCTTCTTCCTATTATCCTTATTTTCTTAAGCATTTAACGTTTGTCCTGGTTGTATAATGATGTTTTTCCTTGGGAAAATAAGGACTTTTGCACACAAGAACTGTGGGTTTTGGGGGGGTCATTGTGATGACTGAAGAAAGTTATAGAGATGGAAGGCAGACCACTAATAGAGAAGGAACAAGAAAATGGAAAATGGTTAGGCTGAAAAAAATAAGATCATAGACCAATTAAATTTAGATTAGGATAGTTATTGCACATATGCTTGCACTGATTTAAAGGTAAAACACAAAGACACAAGAACAAAGCAATCAAAGGGGAGAGAGAGAGAGAGAGAGAGAGAAAGAGAGAGAGAGAGAGAGAGAGAGAGAGAGAGAGTAAAATTGCTAGAAGCAGCAAGGCAGTCATCTCAATTGTTCTTCACCACAAGCAGTAACAGGAGGGAGTTTCCAGAAAATAGCTGGCAAGCACATACAGTACTTTGACTCATGTCTGGACACAGTTCAATGAAGCATTTTTTTCCTCTTCCAGAAACACACCAATGCACTGAGATGAAAGTGAATATGAGAGAGCCCCACCCCGGCTCTGCCAACCCCAGATTTGAGCTGATGCCATTGCAATTCCTCCGTAGTTACAGAGTGGAAAATTGTAACTCTGGCGTGCTTTCTTATTGGTGCCAGCACTTTTAGAGCCTCACAATAAAATGTTTTACACAGTAGTTTAAATTTAACTTTGCATATGACAATCAATATGTCATCATATCATAGGTACTTGCTCTGTTAGACTTTATATTTTAAGACAATAAATATATTTTGGGCAAGCCTATGGCTTTCATTAAGAAATAATTCAATACAAATGAATAAAATTGAAGTTAATATTTTTAAGGACTTTCTGCAAAAAAATGCCATTTCTAAAATTAGTGAATGTTAGAGTAGAGTGATTGTATTAAAATACAAACCCAAGCCAAGATTTAATTGTTTTCTTCATCTCAAACTATAAGCAATATTTCAGGTCCTGAGAGTAACTATTTCTCTTAAACTATAGTGGGATTGGCAATTGTCCAGGAACTCTATTTGTGCTATATGGAAGATCTAAAAGTGAAATCAATTCACATATCTTTTTATTGAATATGATTTTTAAACCTTTAAAAGTCATTCTTTTGTCATATTTATTCTAAGCATTTTTCTCTCAAATTAATGTAAATTAAACATATTTTCAGTAACTTGAGGACCCAAGAAAGGGTTTTCCCAGGCTCTTTGCTTCAACAAGTAGGCAGGGACCACTTCAGCCCTAGCACCATCCTGATGATTTTATGTCTCAGTTTTACTTAATATATGTGCTTAGAGAATAACTGATAGTCAATAAAACAATTAAATGCTTAAACTTCATTGATATTTTTCCAGAGTGGTATTAGATAGATAGATAGATGAGATAGCACACCAACTATTAAGAAAAGAAAGTAAATCTTTTCTATTTAACAATACTATATAACAAAATTTTCATAATTATTACATGTGCAATATTTTAAGATTATGCAAATTAGAAACAGAGATAAGAAAGTTTGTCCTTTTTTTTCCCACTTGGCAAAGTGAACCTGTTAGGTTAGAAACTGTATTGTTTTTTCTAACAAGGTTTATCTAGTAAAAAATAAATGAAATCCTAAAGAGAATGCAAAGTCTTTGCATCATTTTCTACACATACTTAATGATTTTCTAATAAAGGAAACCTCTTGGCTTCATGATAATAAAATATATTATGTAACCAATTTGTAGTATGTGACAGGGTAGATCGTGTATTTTTCTTAAGGAAACCACAAATAAAGTGGTCCGAGAATTAGTTTTACAGCCTGATACAATTTTAGAAGTAAGCAGCTAGTTTTAAACTCTTATTTTACAGTTTGTGAAATGGAGGCCAAAAAGTGAAAAATAAAATGTTTCAATTACTGTGACCATAGGAGAAAGATGGAGCTTTCTACTCTGCAAAGAGAACAGTCAGAAATTCACGGGGGATTTTCTACCCTGTCCAGTATGGTTGCTATGAGACTGCAGTGCATTGACTGAATGGCACTGAGTTTCGTTGATTTCTATTGTGAACATATTAGTTCTTAGTAGTTTAATTAGAATGAAGAATGAGAGAACCATCCTGTGTTAGTAGAAACAAGGAGCTGGGGGCCAGGCTAAGGTACTAGTAGGGTATGTCACTTCAGGAAACCTGGACATTAGCTCAATCAGCCTCAACTTACATATCTAAAAATGAATTTATATTCGGTTGGTTCTAATGCCCCTTCCAGCTTTAAGACTATGAGGAGAAAAACAAACAAATTAAAAAAAACTCCAGAAATGCCTGGTTTTCCTAAAGGGAAAGTCTAATTTGAAAAGTTTGCACTTTTATTCATTTATCGTTTATTTCCACAGTTAAGCACAATGTGCTCCTGTGTGGATGTCCTTGTCCCAGTTTTATTTATAATTAGCAGCATCAGCTGGCATATAACAATTGATTTATTTTTTCCAAAGGGTTTTAACATGTATCATGTTATAACATTTAAGCTACTCATTTGTTTATCATGTAATTAAAGGTGGCCTTTAGGCCCAGGCATGTTAAATGATCACAAATCTCCAATTTAATGAAGTAGAGCTTAGTGATATTTTATTTCACTTTTTCTCATATCATCCTATGATAAACGTCAAACTAGCATTTTTATAATATCTGGTGGACATGATACAAAGTATTGCTGTTCAAATAAAGTCCGAACATCATGGCTAAACCTGGAATGCTGGGAACTGTAGCATAAAAAGAGCTCAAAGATTCACTGATGAGGATTTGCTTTATAATTGAACTCTAGTATTTGTTTTAAGTAATGTCTTTTCCAATGAGTGATCATTTTAAGTGCATACTGTTTTCCAGGTGCCATGTCATAACTGAAGTATAAACACATTTAGGCAAACAAGAACTTGGAAAGAAGACAGTAATGAAAGCTCATGTATCAGAAGTGGTCATTGAGTGTGCCATAGGAAGTGGGAGAGAGGGGACACCCTTTAGAATGATGGGTAGACACCAGTATCAGATTGGACTGGCAGCATCATTTATCCTATTTTGAGCAATTAGCTTTTATTCTGGAGCTCAAAGATACAACAAACTTGGGAAACCAGTTGGTGTTTGGGTGATCATTAATATCTATAAATAAAGCTTATAAATTAAAAAGCTTTAGCATATATAATTATATTTGCTCCTCCTAGAACAAATGCTAACCTACATATTGTTTCCCCGCCATCTATGAAGTCTTCCCAGAACACATAACTATATTTATCTGCAACCAGGACCCCAATCTGAGTCTATCTTAGCTTGTGAGACTACTAGAAGCGCCTGTTCAACGCATAGGATAAGTCAACTATAAAATCACTTAAAAGAGAACTGGCTTGTTTATTATAGAACGGATCAGCCATAGGAATAAAGTCCCAGGCGCAAAGAGGTGGCTTAGAAAGAAAGTCTTAAGATATAGAGTTCTGGTTCACGAATTCTAATTATTTCCTAGACTGACCATTGAATTCTTATCAGAGACTGTGACAATTTTAAGTAAAACTGTAGTGCCTTTCACTAACCGTCATAAAATATTAAGATACAAATAACATTGCTTTGTGTCTCTTCTATGTTAATACACTAGAAAGAAAACAGAATAGATCCTTCCCATGATTTATTGAAAGGCCAAATGTAAGGTGGACAGTTTGATGAGGCGCATCATCAATGGCATATGTGCACCATTTCACCAGGAGGAGATGAGATCAGGTCAGGTGTTAGTAGTAGCCACTTCTGGAGACAAGGGTCTTTCGAGGAAGTTGTCACCATTAAATGTGTGTCACATGCTGTGTAAAACAAAGTTGCAGACCAGGGTAACTTAATTAGTACTTGTCAGACCCCATAGTTCCCAGTGAAATACAACCAGTACTTGGTACAGTGATGGCACCAACCAGCAGGGCAACAGTGATCAAAGAAGTTTGGCTAACCTATGAGAATTTTTTTTCAGGGGGTTGTTAACAGTATTGTATGGCTTCAAATATGGGATTCCATTAGCCAAACTGCTCATTTTCTACAGTTGTAATCGAATAACCATTTTTGTCACTGATTTACACAAACAGACAGCACAAGAGAACACTAAGGAAGTTGTCATGACAGAAACTCTAAACCCAAACAAGACACGGTAGCACTAATGATATATATATATACACACACATATATAATTTAAATGTTACATAGTTGAGACTCTATTGAAAGTGAGCAAGAGATTCTAGTTTCATTGTGCTGGCTTTACAGCCATCGAAGCAAGACCAGTTTATAGACTAGTATGAACTCAAATGGCTGTTCTTCAAAAGTACCTCTAAATCACCAAGGCTACAATGTGTTATAGTTTTTCCTTGAACTGTTTTGTGCTTCCACCATTGTCTCCTAGCATGTGTCTGATGTGTTGCCTATTTCCAAGCATGACTTAAATGCCACCTTCTTCATGAACCTGTCCCCAGTTACCCTATTTAACTTCTAGTACTCCACTAAGCATGGTTTTCCCTGCCTTTCTCTTTAGAAACTGTTGCTTCTAGTTCACCCTTTTATTTGTTTGGTTATTATGTGTCTCTTCTTGCCACAGACTTACATTCCCCTCAGGATATCCACCCCCATTCCTCACCCCAATGAAAGAAATTCCACGGGTCAAATTTTTTTGTTCCTTTTGTTTGATGCTGGGTCATTTGGACCTGGATCAATGCCTAACAGTGCCTAACAATATTTAACAATTGTTAAATATCAATTATAGATGAACTAATTAATAGTTAAAATTTAAATTCCTGGGGGAAAAATAACCATACAATAGTATGGTTAAAAAAATCTATGCACTATGATGAAGCGTGTTTTTGCTCTATATATTTTATTTTCCTGACCACTGGATTGGGTGCTTAGTGAAGGAGAAAGTGAGTAGTTGGTATGTGTACTGTAGCAGTGCGTGTAGAAATCAGATGATGCCTAACTATTAGTTACAATTGAGTCTTAAAATAAGCAGCTATCTACAGGAGGTATGAACTAAAACCATGGAAGAGACACACCAGCCTTTATGATACACAACATTGTATTGGAACTTAAATTCTGAGTACTGCATTTGCAGAAGTCTGTGGTTAACACCAAAATCTGAAAATCAATTTACAAAGACCCCATGGGGATTAAGTCTCCAATGAATTTTCTTGGGCGATTTACCAGGGATTTAAATAGCATTATCCTGAGAGTGCATCAGGAAAGTGAATTAATACAGAGAAAGTTAGGTTAAATTTAACATTTAAAAAAAAATTTTCCTTTTGGCACATTTGTGATTTGATCTAGGCTTCATTATTTTCTGGATTGAGGTTTTTCTGTGTTTTGTGGAGTTTTGTAGGATTTCCTTTATATGAAATTTTGTATAGCTAAATCTATAGAGGCGGTAATATAGTAATATTTTCTTAGAGTTATAGGAGGGTAATTTTAGGGGAAATGAAGAGCTAAAACAATCAATACAAAAATGAAGAAAATGTTCTAAAATATATTGTGGTCATGACTTCACAACTCCTTTTTAATATATTCAAACCATTAAAGTGTATGCTAAGTTAATTATATGTCAATAAGATGGCTCAACATTTTTTTCCATGACTCTTTTTCCTCTCCCTCATTGAAAATTGCTAGTTAGCTAATTAGGTAGATATAGATTATAGATTTGAGGGAGGATCAATATATTCCTGATGAAGAATCTGCTGCGAATGGGATGATGTAGGAAGATTTGAGAGTAGTAGAGAGGAAAATCAAGAATAAAACATTTGGAAAATCAGCATTTAAGAAATACAGAGAAAATGAAGCAGAATAGGGTTGCGTCTTTTATTTGAGGATAGGATTAAGACAAAGGAATGAATATTGTTTAAGAAGGTCCAAAAGTTGGTTATTTGAAGAAATGAATGATTAATATGTTAAATAATGCAGACATTGCAAGATAAATTAGAGTAATTTGTCAATTTTGAGGTAGCAGAAAGGTTTCAATAAGGCCAGAAAAGGGCCAGAAACCAGATTGCAGTTCTTCAGAAATTACTGAGAAGTCTGGAAGTAGAGACAACGAACACACACTAATCATCATTTTTGAAATATAAAGGCAATGCACTTAATTGGTGGAAAAGGTCATGGAGGAGAGAGAGGGAAAGGGAAGAGAAAGGGCATATGGATGAATTCATTTTAGAAACTTTTGAATATTATGATGGTCTGGTTATTTTTGTTATTAACAAGGTGAGTTATTAAAAATGAGATTAACAGTACAAACACTAATAGCTATATGTATTATAAATTGATTAAGTTAATTTATCTAAAAGTAGTTTTCATTTAAAATACTCAATATGATCTTGTCTTGCTTCAGTTTACAGACATCTCAGATGAAATAACTAAATTCAAACCAGTTGATGTGATTCACAAGGGTCCTGTGGGACTTTCCAGTGATGCGTGTTTGTATCTGCGTAAGCTGTAACCAGCTTGACAGCAATTTTGAAGATGACTCAGTTTCATTCTGTTCTTAAGATTCTTAAGAGTTGAAGCCGACACGAGAGCGCTTGGCAGCATATAGATCATGTATATTATGTATACAGATGTGCATATCATACAGTATGTACATACACGAGAGTAAATTTAGAAGTATTTTCTAGAGTTCCATTCTGTACATGAATAGATTTACCCCAAATAAAATGGATGTGAAATTGCCTCTGCTGGGAGGATGGGTGATGACCAGTTACCTCAGTCACATATTTGTCTTAATCTCTGCTGAGTGTCCAGAAAAGGCCATTTAGAAGGTTCTGGTGGTTGGGTTTTGAAACTCTTAAGGAGTGACCTCCATAGATTTTCTTTAAGGACATAGCACAATTATGGAGTTTATTAAGAAGAAGTTTTAAGAAAATTTAAAGCTGCATGGAGGGCGGGAGCGATGCACAAATGATTTGTTCCCATTCTGACAGTGAGCCTGCCCCTTCTGCTGCACTAGCAAGGGCTGTCCGACAAGAACTTTTGGAAAATCCTATCCCATCTCCCTTATATCCCTTATCTTGCGCTTTCCAACTCTTTTTTTTTTTTGGTTCCTCAAACTCAAAGAACATCTTCAAAAAACACAGTTTGAATCCCTTGCGGATGTCAAACCTGTCTTTTTGATGTGGGAGAAATTGAAGAGCACAGAATCCACTGGGGACAGGTTAGACAGATCGAAACCACCCCCTTCAGATGTGTGTAGGTAGAGATGGAAGACATGTGAGGAATCAGTAGTTTCACATCTTGGTAGTTTTTGTTTAATAACATGTTCATTTCACAATACTCTTGACCTACATTTGCCCTCCTGTGTGAGTGTGTTCACACAACTGGCTTCTGGTCATCGTGAGCGTTTCAGTCTGGCAGTTGTGCTGGGATCGATGGCGCGATTTCGTGAGTGGGAGCAGCAACAGCCCTGTTGGTATGCTGGCCCAGTAGTTGTAGGGTTCTCAACGCCTGGCACGTGTGCGTATGTATCAGGTGGAGTCCAATCTTGTCCTGGCCGGTGTGTGAGTGCTAATAGTCTCTGTATTGTATTTCTTCTTTTAGCATTTTGTTATAATCTTGGTGACTGTCATGCGTTTCTCATTCCTTCCTGTTTAGCGATCCTGATTTTCATTTCTGTTGATTTTAAGAGCTAGCCTAACACTTTTTGATTTCCTTTTTGTCTAAATCAAGGCAAATTGGTGTCCCTTGCTTACCACTAGAGCTTTTCCTTGTTAAGCCTCTGTTTTATTTTTATTACTGATTAAGATGGGATATTCACAGGGGTGTTCTTTGCATGGCAAAATCATGCTCAAAAGGAAAGAAGAACTCAACCAAGTTGAAGGGCAGCTTGCCATCTGTCCCTTATGCAAATGCATCATCTCAGAGAAATGACATCTCCTCACACACAAATGTGCAGCACAGCTGATTTGCACAGCCTCCACACTGGAAACGATTCCTGCGTTCTTAAATTAGTGAATACTTCACCAACCTCTGATCTATTATTGAGTACTTCTCTACCAGCTGCCTTTGAATAGATCAGGACACCCGGCCATCCACTGGGGTCTCGGTAGAACTGTGCTCTTAGGCTTTCTGATGATTGATTTTTGTTTGGAAATAGATGGCCATCACTTGCTTCTGAGGAATATCTGTGGCGATTTGAACCATCGGCTTTACAATTAGAAGTTAAATACTTATTATTATTTTGTTTACCATCCTTGGATTCCTCAAGGAAAACTACTCCACAATACAAGCACGAACCAACTATTGAATCACACAACCGTGTGGCTGAAGCCCTAAGGCGGGTACTGTGTTACATGATTCCAGAAGATCGCATGGTGTCGCTAGGGGTGTCAAGATTGTTCCGGCTCCCAGTGACCACATGTACCACAGAGCAAAGTGCTGCCCTAGCCTGTGTCCTCCTCACAATTGTTCTGATGCTTGACCTCGCTCTTGCAGCAACTGATTTCATGCATCTCAGTGAAAGGCTCCTCCCTTTTTTTTGCAGCCCTTTATCAAGCATGACGTCTTTTTCTCCCGATAACCTACCTAACTTATCAGATGAAGTCTGCTTATCCTTGCATCTGAGGAACATCCTGGCTGTATCTTTTCCAAGACAAATGTGTGTGTTCTTTTGACAGTCCGTGATATTTTCAACATTCTTCTTCAACACCCTAATTCAACTGCACAGTCTTCCGCCTTGCCTATTCAGTGTCCAACCCTCATCTGCATTGGAGGTGAATGAAAAATGCATGGCTTGAGTCAGGCACAACTTAGCTTCCTTGCTTTTCAACATTTAAAAGTGATATTGTGCAACAGACTTACCTAGGGCATTACATCACTTGATTTCCTGAGGACCGCCTCCATGATCATTGATGATGCAGTGTGTGCTCCCATTTATGTCACATTCTTGAATGGGAGAATTATAGAAATGGAACCTTTGTCATGGTTTCAGCATGTGCTCCGAGGGAGATGGGCATCCTAACCACAGCCACAGGAGGGGTCCTTATGGTGAAGGACAATGGTTTGTTTCTTTATCTTGATGGTATCAGTGTGGGTAGCTTGGTTTAGATTTTGTATTGTGCTTCAGAAAGGTGCTACTGTTGAAATCTACCTCTTACTTCTCACAACTCCATGAGAATCCATACTTTTCTCAAAAAGCAAAAACAAAGAAATTTAATGAGAAAGAGATCTGATCAGAAATAAGTCGTCTTATTTTGAGTTGTGCCTTTTTCAAATAAAATTCAGATCACATTTTCTGCATTGATATTAAACCGCATGCAGCATCATGCAGAGTTGCTTGTCATACTAACATTTTTTCCTTTTTTGATAATAAGAAACTTAAGGAATCTTGGTTGGTGTCCTGGTAATTTGGACATAGTTCAGTTTAACCTCCCCCTCTGCCTCCCTTCATACAATGGTGCTACAGCTAAAGAAAAATTAGAAACATGCTTTCTTCAGCTGTATCATCTCTCCCAGGTCTTTGACATTTTATTTAATATTTTGAATATCAAAAAGAAATGTAAGCGTTTCCATCAAACAAGTAACTGAAGAACCAATAACATCTATCAGCTATATACACATACTGATGGAGTGAGGAATAATTTTTTTGAGAGCCCATATTGAAAACTTCAAGGATCATTGATATTTTTAAAAGTAGAAATTTTACTTTATGGACAAAAACACCATTTGCAAGAAAACTCTCAGATTGCTGCGTGCACTGGAAACCCTTACAGGCATGAGATCATAAGTGACTCTGGTTATTTGATAAAGAAGAATGCTTTCAGTCTGATTCATCAATTCTACTCAACCCGCAGTGCCTTCAGTAATCCACACAAAAATATTCAAATTTCTAAATGCCCTGAAATATGTCATCCTACTTAGCATCAGGAACTTCGTAAGTGCTTTGCTAAGAAATGAAGGTGTAATATAAAATAGAAACATTTAAGAGAATGACTTGAGCCACTGGGTTTTTAAAAAAAAAATAGACAAACAAACAAAAACACCTTAGATAAATGTAATCTCCTGAATAATGCTTGGATATATTTGACTAATTAATAAGGGAAACCACTCTTATCTAAAGGAGTGTTGTTGTAATTATACTGATGCTGACAACAAGTCTGCCCCTTTGACCAAGCTGCCATCCTGGAAGAAGAAATCACAGACAGATGCCTATCATAGCCGTTCAGTGTCAGAAATGTTCAATCTGCAAGCCAGCCAGAATAACGTTTGCTAACACCTACCCACTTATTTCCTGCAGACACCAGAGACACTGTAAATACTGATGAATATAAATCCCTAGATGTCTTTAAACATTCAGACATATCCAAAATCCTTTTCTTACTGGCACAGATAGAAGGACAAAGTTGCTTAAGAGAATCTCTTTGTCTTGGGGAAAAGGGAACAATTGACCTCTGAGTTGGAAACATGTCCTTGCATATGAAGCTATGGTCTTCCAGCAAGGTAGCAAATGGGAACTCCAATTCTCTTGTATGGAGTGAACTTTTCAAATTTCTTGTGGAGCCTTTCCAAACTTTTATCTATCAAATTGAAGTATTTGATTACTGTGTTAGAGTGAAATATTATAGAAGAATTCTCTAGAAAGTCCCACTCATTGGACTAATGATCTCAGGGCCAGCACTTTGAGTGTATCAGCCTCTCCTCTAGACAAAGATGAATATTTTTGTTCCCTTAAAGATTTACAGCCTCAGAAACCATCTCTAAGGTCATAATGAGTCAGACCAACTCAATGCCAGTAGGTTAGGCTTGGTTTCAAATACAAAGTATGACAGACAAGATGACACACATGCTATCAATACTAAATCTAAAATTCTAGCCTTTCAGCTTGTTCTTCTTTTCAGGAAGACACACTGTAGACTGTCATAGAAAAGTATTTTGGTTTCAAATTCAAAAATGATCATTTTCTTTTATGATTTTAATTGTGAAATTTAAAATTATTTTTTTAAAGGGCAAATCATTAGTTGCATGAAAAGTAAAAAATAGTTGCCTTTGAGTATTGTTTTCTGAGTACTCATTGCATGTGGATACATTTCTTTGTGAATGGTTTTAAATGGCATAAATAAATTAAAAAAGCAAGCAATTATGGGTCAAATATAACCTAATTTGTTAGCATAGTTAAAAAATGATGCTTTCCAAGAAAATCACAATGCTAGTTGACCAATATCCAGTTATGTACAGTATATAAAAGTGTGTTTTTATCTTCTTAGCTTTTTATTTAACTGCAATCTCTACTATCTATAATCATCAAGATTATCAATATATAGTACCCTACTGTCCCTCCCCCCACCCCCACCAGACTCCATTCAATAACACCATTAAAACAAGCATTAAAAAACTCAGCACTTTCTCTGCTAGGTGCCAGTACAGACAAAAGCTGATATTCTTATCATGACTAATGATCTGATTTTTATAAGGTAAAATACATCTTGGGCATGGGGTAAACAGCCTATTCACTGGAAGGTGAATGATCAACCAAGTGTCGTCTGTGAATTGCCTGGCATGGCACCCAGAAAAGGCAAGCAGAGAGGCTGAGTTATGTCTGCTTCATTATTTTCACGAATAATGTGCACTACCCCTGTGCATATTTTATTGAACGATTCCATTTCTATGGATACACTCGTATGTATCATCAGGGTAACCATTACAATTTGTGGTCAAAAATAGAAAGGCTGAAAAAAGACAGGCACTTGTTTAGAGGATTCTAGAGTAGAAAAGAACATTGAACACATGCAAATCAAGATAAGGAATGTCAGAGACATCTTGGTGTCGTGGAATCAAGACTTTGAACAGTGTCAGTAGTGTGTTCCTTGTGTTTGGGCAAGATGTCTCGGTTACTTTTACTTTTCTCCATGTAAACTGCTGTTCAAGAATTTCCTGTAAAGAACGCTAATTCTATCTTTATAAGACATGTCAGTCCAGTTTTGAATGTAGGAAAAAACATAAACCTCTTTTCCTTTGAAGAGGAAACATTTACAGCAGGAAAAATGGTGGTCAGCAGACTAAGATTTAAATCTCAGATTGTAGTGCTGCTCTAGGTACCATGTTTTCTGTGTCCCAGCATTTTTCTCTGCAAAGTAACTGAGAAGTGAAAGCTAATAGTGTCCAAAAATTGTATTTGAGATTTAAAATGTATGGTTTCCTTAAGGCACTATATAACTATGCTATTTTTTTTCTATATAAAAGGAATGCAATCAAAGTTTAAAAATGCAACTTTAATGTAATCACGGTGCATTTTACTGTAACCATTAAAATAATGAAGACATTAATGTTGAAATTACTAGAAAAGGTGAAATTAGCTATTGGTTTTATTATTAATATTATTTGTAGAGAAGTGAAAATGTTTCAATAACATAATAAACTCTGAAAGCAATTTACATAAAAGCTTCTAAAAATGTATATAAAATAAAGACCTTAACAGTTTGAAATTCTACTAAAGCAATATCACAGCCAATTTAAATACATTCTATTATATCATTATTTCATTTAGATTTTTGAAAATTGGAGGGCTTTATTTAGGGCATTGTGTATTTTACCATGTTTCAAGATATACCAGGCTTTAAACATGTCTGTTAATATTTCATAATAAAGAGATTAGTCAGGCTCGTTTTTATGAAGACTGTTGCTACCTCCAGATATGCTTGGCCAAATCAGTGAAGTCCTGATTTCTTAAGGTCATTCAGGCTACGAGAGAATCACCACGGAATTATGGTCCTGCTTGGGGACTGCCTAGTTTGACATTAGCTTTATTTCAGTGGGACAGATTCTGGCACAAAAGACCTGAAAGAAAACTGCAGGTTAAAAAGACATAAGAAGCACAGCTATGAGGGAAGTTTTATGCTTCAAGGTAAGTAGGAGTGGTTTGAATTTCTAAAAGATGAGAGAATAAGCCACTTAGATCTTTCAAAGTACTGAAATAGTCATTTTTCAGTAAAAGAAAGACTAAGAGCTTCAGAGAGTTCAGAGAACTTCATCCTGGAGCTACTGATGTAGCCACCCCAGGGATTGTCAGGTATTGCAGGGCACTCTGTCAGCTCTCAGGAAATAATTCTCTCCATCAGAGGGAGCAGCAGTGGAAGTTGGACCAAGTGCGGCACAGTGTGTCACGCCAGGAGTGCTCAACATGCTCTCTGAGGAGGGGCTCCCTGGTGCGCTCTGATTTAGGTACATCTGTAAAGTCAGCCCCGGCTGAGTCCGAGGGAAGAGACGGATCAAGGGGGCTGTGGCATGGGCAACACTTTCCTAGCATTTCATAGCACCTCACTCAACATGTTGCCCATGCTGGAGGGACCCAAGAGCAGCCCAGACCGGCCCCAGCTGTCCTTTCTTTTCCACGGTGACCATGTTTAAGGGTCTCTCTGCCACTCATGTCCGGAGTTAGTAAAAATAGCAAGTAGTTATATTTGTGTATTAAAGAGTAAATGGACTGTTTCTTGGGATTGTTTTTAACCTTCGCAGAACTTATCACATGCCTCCTAGTTCCTGTTGTCCAGTGTAAGTATTGGTCTGCTGGCGGCAAGGCTGTGCGCTAACCCCACGGACTCCTTTTCCTCTCTCTGGTGAGGCCCTGTGTGGGGTCACTCTGAGTCAGAAGCGACTGGACAACGGTGCTTTTGTTGTGTTTTGCTACCTGGTCCGTACTTATGGGGGCCAGGTGACATGGTGGTTAGGAGTGGGTTGGGTGGTGTGTTAGTCTAGGTCGACTAGAGAAACAAATTCATAGATGCTCTTATGTGTGTAAGAAAGAGCTTTATATCAAAGGGCAATTGTATTTTGAGAAACATCCCAGCCCGGTCCAGATAAAGTCCATAAGTCTGATAATATCTGAAACCAATCTAGAAGTTCCTCTTCAGATTCATGCAACACATGCAATGACGGTGAATGCAGGAAGATCACAGGCCGGTGGGGGAAAAGTAACCGCGTCTCGGTGCTGGCTGGGGTCTCCACGTGGCTCCTTCAGCTCCAGGGCTCTAGAGTAGCTCCATGTGGCCTGTTACCAGCAATGTCCCACAGGGAGGGAGGGAGTGTCTCGTCTCCAGTGAGCTATTTATCTTGGTAGCACCTCCAAATGAGGTCATCAAGCTGCCACCTGATTGACGGGCTAAACTGCACCCCTTTACTCTTTAATCTCAAGTTGACAACAGATTACGTAACTACCACAGGCTGCTAACTGCAAAGTCAGTAGAAACCACCAGTGCCTCCGTGGGAGAAAGACAAGACTTTCTTCTCTGCCAAAACTTTACTGTCTGAGAAACTCACGGGGTCAGCTCTACCCCGTCCTATAAGGTCGCTATGAATTGTAATCGACTTAGTGGCAGTGAATTTGGTTTGCAGTTCATACTTTCTGTCAAATTTCATATTCTAAACCAGCAAGTAGATATCATTTTTAATTATTCATCATGTACTTGCACTATGTTTTCTTAACTGGTATTTCAGGTCTGATACTAGTAATGTTCATTTCATCATAGTCTTGGTACTCCAAAGTACAAATATACTGCATGTATCAGTAAGGACAAACATGGAAAGCATTGCTCTGGTTGCTGTTGAAATTGACTATCATTTATGATTTACTGAAACATAGGGTGTGCATGAAATGAAGAGCGGGAGATGATGAATTTTTTAGAAATGAAAAGCAAGAGATGATAAATTTTTAACATACAATACTTGCAAGTAAATTTAACATGTACATCAGGAGATGGTTTTTTATCAGATAATGGATACAGATGCCAGCCAAAGTTAGGAGCTACACTGTGCTGTGTAGAACTTAAATTCATGTGTACATTTTGGACAATCTCATTGTTGAATAATGATATACTGAAATGACCATCGTAAGTATAATTTGCTCAAAGGTTTAATTAGAGCTGGAGAGATGACAGGATACTGATGTTTTACAAATACTAATGAAATTCTGAACTTTTAGAACAAATGACTTAGTTTGCACTTTTAATACATAGGTTCTTCGTACAACCATTTCTTTGCTTAGCTTTTGTTTTATTTTTATATGTTTCTTTGTAGTGCTTTGTCTAGTACAGTATTCTTTTTTAAATCATTTTATTAGGGACTCATACAACTCTTATCACAATCCATACATACATCAATTTTGTAATGCACATTTGTACATTCGATTGTCAGTATACTACATTGAACAACTACTTTCTTTCCAGATCCACTCTGACTCCATTTTAAACCACTCAAATCAAAATGACATATTGTGTCAGGTATTTCTACAGGAAAATCCTCATATTGTCCACTTGAGCTTTATTGAAATGATGGGATCCAGGTGCTTTTTTAAAATTAAAAAAAATGTGTAACTTTTCATGTGTTTTGTTTAAAAATTACCTTCAAAATTTGCAGCAAGTGCTAGAACTTACAAGATGCGGGAAAAATGCCATCTACGGTGTCTTGGATTTATTTCCATTTTGACACCTGGTGTGTTCTGCTAAAGTAAAGAGACATAAACAAAACAAAACACCATTGAGTCCCTGTCCTTGGAAAAAGGCAAAAATAGAAATTTCCCCTGAATTTGAAACATGTTGTCACTGTGGCCTGACAAGGTTAAAGTTGGAATGCAGCAATGATGAGCGAGCCGGAAGGCAGAGCACAAGCTTTTGCTTTATGCATATACATAAAAAATTAAAGCATGTACAAGGGAATCATATCACTTAGTATTTTGGTGGCAATTATTTTGTTTTTATGGAAATAAAAAAAAGGAATATTTAAATTTCCTAAGTGTGTGGGTGAGAAATTGTACAGTACCGACACATGGATAAAAATTCTATGATTTCAGGTCAGTATTCAGCTTTCAAATTTATAAATTGATATTTGTGTTAATTGGATTCTTTTGAGAAGCGGAGCCATAGATGCTTGCCTGTATTTGCATATAGAAGGAGGATTATAATGAGAAATGGATTACACAGTTGTAGAAATAGGTTAAATCTGGTCTGGTTCATGTCAGAGTCCTCCTGCCTCATATAGCTGTGGAAGCAGACAAACAGGGAACAGGATGCATCTGCAGAGGGGAGGCCACAAATGGGTGGATGCAGAGGTCCTGAAGTCCACTGACAACTCCTAGGAGGATCTGACAAAACAAAAGGAAATCAACCACCAGGCTGAACCAGACGCAAGATCCAGCCCCAGCCAAGGGCTAAGAGCCAAAGAGAACTTGGCTTTGCTTGTGATCTTTCTCTTCTGCAAAGACCACACCCAAAAGGAGGTGTTATCAGGCTGCAGTTTGGTTGTTTGCTTAAATGTGTTCATAAAGCAAACTGTGCCATCAGGTCTCTTCTGCCTCATGCATGTCAGAGCAGAGCTTTGCTCCAGAGAGTTTCAATAGCTCATTGAAAATAAAAAACAAAACACTCTTTTAGGACCTAATCTAGACATCATAACATCCAATAGTTAGAAGTGTACAATCACTCCCACAATTGGTTTCAGAACATTCTCTTCCTTCTTGCACTCCTTGATGTGGGCTCCCTAGTACATCGCCCTACCTTATACACGCACACACACGTCCCTGCTGGGACTCTTAATCTAGTTATTGTCTCTACAGATGTTCTTGGATACAGATTGCTAGATCTTTATTCTAAGGCAGTCCTGGACGGATTTGAACCTTCAATCTTTCATTTAGAATCCCAAGATGCCAATTGTTTAAGCCACTAAGGATTCTCAATATCCTTAAATGATGCTGACTAGCACAGAGTCTAAATGCATAACTATCCCAGTAGTGTCTATTTTCTTCAGAAAATAACATTTCAGTTAATTTTGGGGTGGTTACTTTTGGGAATGCATTGGATAATATATTGTATTGATTTGAATATGTCATCCTGTGTATTTTCAAAGCATTATTATTTTTTCTTTATTCCTTTTAAAATGATCTTTTGTTGTTGTGAATAAAGTGAAGTTTTACATTGCGGATCATAAACCCGCATTCAACAACTCAATCCGCTCATCATCACTGTTTTCTATCCCACACTCCTCAGCTGTCATCTAAAAATATTCATATCACCTGACACATATAAGTATTATTCTGGGTTTCTTTGCGTAACTGAACTGAAGATTAGCATGACATATTTTGATGATATAACTAATATTAAGATGTCAATAGCTAATATTTGTATTTAATACTATATCCAAAATCAAATGTGAAAAAAGAAATATTACCTCTTTCAAAATTCAATAAGTCAATGTAATATAGTTGATTATATATAATCAACATATATGTAAATATACATATACTGATTACTGATACAAATATACTGATTCCCTTTTATTGTTCATTCCTAAAGCAGTTTTATAATGAAAAGCAGTTGATTTATTATGTGGATAGTTTGAATTAAAAGAAAATTTTCTTGGAAGATAATTATTGTGATAAACTTTGTAGTAACTATAGTTTAGAAATAAGGAAAACTAATAATAATAACAATACTAACCATCACAATAACCTCTACTGAAAACAGGTTCTGCATTTGCAAACTTGACAAATAAAACAGTAATGCAAGTAGAGATTATATAGTTCCTCCTATTAGAGCTAGCTCCAGCTATTATATGATCCACAACTTGACTGTATTTCCTCAATTCTGAACTGTCAATATCTGTAAAAGGGACCATGAATTTCACAACAGTTTTCTCGGGGTAAAAGAAAACCAAAAAAAGTGAAATAATTACCTGTACAGTTTCTTTTGAAATTCATTGTAGAATGCATCCTAAATCTTAAAAGATGTTAAAGTAGAAGAGAAAGAGGTTCTAGATTTTTTAAAATGTGGTAAGGTGTTTGTGTATTTAGAATCCACAGTGTTCCAAATGACATCCACCGTTTTGCACCCAACAGTTTTCAACCAGAAAAAAGCCCTGACTAAAAGTTATTATAGCATCAATGGAGTTGGAAAAAGGTAGTTAATCATGAGTGGGTACAGTTCAATATGAAATAGATGTAATACAGCATTTCCCTCTGTGGTCCAATTTTGAAATACATGGAATACATTCTGAATTAAACACCAAATGATAATATTCTATCTCTAGTTCTGACAAACTATTCTTTCAGATGTAGGAAATTTATATTTTACCTTGAAGAAATAAAATTAATAGAATAAATAAATATACAATCATTACTATCAGAGATCTACTGCCAATCAAAAATTGTCATTAGCATAATTATAGATGTAAAGTCAAAGTTGACTTGTGAGATAGGATAAATTCGCATTTGCAAAAGTAATTCAACCATATGTGAACCACTAAAACAAAAAATGTCATTTTAAACAAAATGAATCAAATATATAATTGTTATGATGTGAGATTTTTTTAATCAAAAGGAAAATTGATATATTTTAAAAGAAGGCCAGATTGATGATTCTATTTTTCCTTGGTTATATTATGTAAGGACTTGAAAATATTTTATCTATTTCAAAGTTTATAAATTATACCCAAATAAGAGTTTTCATATACAGAAAGCCTTACTTACTGTAAAGCAACACTGAAATATTGAAATATACACATCAATTCAATATTGACAAACATTGCGAAATATACAAATCTATAAAAATAATTTCTATATCACTACAAAATTGTCACCAAATGATTGCTTTGATCCTATGGACTGATGCCACAACCAACAGAGTGACATGATCTCACATGGTCTGAATGGAGCCTGTTCTGTAGGTTTGTTCAAGTTTGCACCGGTTTAAAATACATCTGATATAGGAGATGCAAACTCAGTATCAGAACTAAAGATTCGGCTTTCTTCTTTTTTGTTTGTTTGTTTTTTATTTCAATTTGACTTTCTTTTCCCTTTTTTTTATTCCAGTTTCTCCGTGGGTGTCTTTGCTTGTTTCTGATATTATGTGAAGAGAGTAGCTATTACTTTCAGTGTTTCTTCTGGTTTGTGTTTGCATGGGTTTACATAATGTGTTGATGCATATTCACAGATACTGGATCAGAAAGACAAGCAATTACTCCACAAGGGTGAAAAAGCCAAAATTAATGTTTTATGAGCTTCCTATTCAAAAACATTTTAAATCTTTTAGTAATATATAAAAATATTTAATGAATAGTGTAGAAATGACTATAATGAATTGAAAGCACTCATTAATTTGTAAATTTTCATCTCTAAATATTTGTTTTCATTCCATGTACCTTTAGTCTATTTCCTATTTACATGAATTATATTTTTGTACTTAAATATATGAATGGGGTTTTTACACTTTCTCTGTAACTTTCTCTCATTAAATTTAACATTTGAAGATTTAGCAATCTTACCTAATTGTCTCTTAATAAGTTGTGCTCTATTGTCGTGCTATGGCAATAATTAATTACCACACTAAGAAAACTCATTACATCAATTCTTATTGAATTCAATATCACAAGAGCGGAACTTTAAAAATGAATTTCTTCCCTAAAAACCATTATAATAGTGGGGATTTCCTTATTTGACCTCTTTTTTTATTGATGCTCTGTATAACCAGTATATTTGCATTTGTGGAAGCAAAATTAAGTGAGAAGACAGATAGATTATTCAGAATATAAACAAACAAAAAAATAAATTATAGTAAAGAAAGATTAATGATTAGAAATCTAAAGCCAAAATCCTAAATATCAAAAGATGTAATATTCAAAGGAAGAAATAAGAAATAGAAGAATGAAGACAGAAAAATATAGCACAAAAGCAAGACTGCATGGGGAGAGTTTAGTTAAATATTGTTTTAAATGATCTATCAATAGAGAATAGTAAACATCAACTGAGTAACATACTAGATGCCTATAGTGTATATTATTATGTACATATACAGAATATCCTCAGTTTTGATACTTACTGTATATACTCTTGTATAAGCTGAGTTTTTCAGTGCATTTTTTGAGTTTGTGTGATACTATTAGGTGCCACGGCTGATATCTTGGTCAGCTTATACTCGAGTATATATGGTATTGCCATTTTGACTTACGTCTTGGTGTGAAATGAGGAAAACTTATATCACTCCAGTTTATATTTGCAAGGTATGCTTATTGCTTATTTCTTATTGAAATGACAGGGTTTGCGTTAAGTAAGCTTTGGATTTCTGTGCAAAAGTTCAGTGGTTCAAACCCACGAGCCACAATGCAAGAAAAAGTTGAAGAAAGATTTACAGCCTTGAAAACCATGTATCAGGTCACAGCTAATATAAACTGTATATGTGTATCGAGAGGCAAAATGTTTTGGCACTAGGGTTTCAGTTCACACATTCAAGGGTTCACTCCAAACAAAATATGTTTTAAAATGCCTCTGTTGTCACTGCATCGCTGCCGGGGGAAAAAATCCCTCAATAATTCACTTGTTTTAGTATCTTTACGATGCCTTCCAAGACAGGGGCACAAAGGGAAAGGGTCAGAGCTAATATCAAATTGTTAACAGGGCTCACGTGTGCAACTTCGTACATCATGGAAACTTTGCAACAAGATTATGGACATGTTTTTCCACATAAAACAATCGTTTTTAAGTGGCCACAGGGTTTTCAGGATCATAGAGATGACCCAGTAGAAGGAAAACCTTTGACCTGGACAAATGAAAAAAACTGATTGTAAGATTAATTGAGTCTAACTCTTATCTTGCAAATACAGGGGGTTCAACAGGGGTACAATCCGCAATGAGAAAACTAATAGATAAGAGATGAAGATAACAGATTACAGTTAAGACATGGGGGACAATGCAGTATAGACACTCCAGGTCCCGGATTTTATTCAAGGCAAGTTAATATACACCCTCTGTCACAAAGCCTGCATCTCAAGACAGGTTTCTACACAAAGGGTCAATTGACAATTATTTGAAGGCATACAAAGAAATACTAATATATCAGCCAAGCTCTTCAAAGACAGGAGGGGGGCGGGTAAAGTCAGGCAGGAGGTATCTGATATTTTTCACACTACTGTACTTCAGTAGCTTTGTGAGGGGCCAGGGGGGGCAAGTGTCTACCTTCTTAGGCAGAGACTAGACCAGGCCCTGCATAATCAGCTGCTGCTGTTGAGTCATCGGTGTTTCTCACAGACCTTGAACCATGGAGAGTGGTGGTCCTGTCCCATTCTTCTTCGGAGAAAGCAACTTTGCCACCACGTCTCTGAAGCTCATGAATGGATAGAAGAAAAGCTTAGCACACCTATGATGCTCCTGAAGTTATGTTCTAACATGATTTGGCATTTTAAACAAACATAGGATTTGGCAAGTTTTCAACTTGTTAGCTTTCAAAAACATTGCATAAAAATCCGTTCATTCAAAGAGCTCATTTTCCATCAGTCTTTTAAGCAAGATAGAAACTAATGAAGTGGACTTTATGAAATCGATTATAACTGAGGACCAGTCTCAGATTTACCAATAGGGAAAAAAGAGCTCCTTCTCTTTAAAACAGTGAGTTTGGGGGGATCTGCTGGACCAATTCTATTCAAAACAGAAATCTGACTCAGAGGTTTTGAGGATTCTTTGGCAGGTTCTAAAAGGATTCATCTCATTAATTGTCTGGAAGCACACATGACAATCACAGAACCTTAATAAGAACAAGCCTGGACTTGCACAGTGGAATTATTTTCCATCAATGTTATGCATCCTTTCAGGGTACAAGAGCTATCCTATGAGAATCTCATTGGGAAAGCTTACCTCATCTCCCCTACACCCCAATCTAGCCCCTTCAAAACGTTGTTGTTCCTCAAACTCAAAGAGCATTTCAAAGATGCATGGCTTGAGTCCCTTGAGAATAATAAATTTTATATTTTGACCTGGTAGTGTATATCCAAGAGCACAGAATTCTTTGGGAAAGATTTAAAAACAAACAAAAACGTCCCCTCACTGCCATAGCTATCCTGCAGGATGGAGTAAAATTGCCACTGTGGGTTTCTAAGCCTGCACATTTTATGGGAGCAGAGCTTCAAACCGCTGACCTGTGCAGCCTAATTCTTAACTTCCTTTCCCATTAGACGTAGAGTGATGGAGATAGCACCTTCAGGAACATGTCACCCCTATAGAGGATAAATCAGGAAAGAATAGCTTCACATTTTGTTGCTTATGTTTAATTTATGTTTAATTTATGTTTTTTTAATTTATGTTTTATGATTCTATAGCACTGGTTTTTCACTTGACACCTATGCATATGAATAGCTAAGATTACTGCCTAATGAAATGTAAAGAAGAAATGATATTTTTAAAATAGATGTTACTCAAGGTATAAAATATGCTATTTTTGATATACTGTCATCGATCCCATTGTCATATAATGATTTAGTCTTCTTGAAATACCACAGTATCATTTACATATTTTTTGTCAGAAACTAAGATTTTGTTGAGATTTATTTTCTGATTTTTAAAAAATAATTTAACAAAGTTTATAAATGCCAAGGATAATACATTTATTAGAGTGTTTTCCCCCTGATTTTACTAGTACTTCCCCTTGCCCAACTACCGGGTGGTTTACTTACAGCAGCAAGGATACTACTTCACCTACTGAATATCCTTAAAAAGCCCAATGCAATCCAGATTATGTGATCAATAAAGTTAAGTTTCAAAATAGATGAAGCAACAAATTATTTACTTGTTAGTCTTTGTTTTAAGAATGAGAGAAAACCTGATATACATGTATTTATTAGAAATAAATATAAAATATTTTGAGAAAAGGTAAGTATATTTTAAAGTGTTAGGAAACCTCAAGTACCTTTTCATTAAAAAATAATTTTATGATTTACATGCAAAAAGCCTCTGGAGAAAAATACTTTAAATATTCCTTCACAAAGTTATATCAAAATAGCATATTGGAAACTGAGAGCCTTACCTAAACCCACCATGTGGATCTGATATTAATTTCATTGTATTCACACTTCAGCATCTATATGCCAACTTAAAACCATTCATCTAGACAAGTAAACATTTGAGAATATTAAGGAAATTAAAAAATGGAAATAGAAAGACAAATCATTATGGAACAGAACACACAGTAAAAACACATGAATTGATTCATATATATATAAATGTTCTGTTTATATTTAAGCTACCTTGGCTGCTTACCAGAAAATCAGTGGTTTGAACCCACCTGATGCTCTGTGGGAGCAAGTTGAGGCGCCGCCTCCATGAAGAGTTACAGCTTCGTAGCATTGGGGAGCAGTTTGCACTGCCCTCTGTGGTTTCTGTGAGTCAGAATCGACTCAAGGCTCATGGATTTGGTTTTGGAGTTTGGTCAGGGTCACTTCCAAATCCACCACCCAGCCACCAGGGAATAGAGGGAGAATGAACCATGAATGTTGAGTTCTCAATTTGTTTCTTAATTCCGGGGAACTTGACTATTGCAACTTACCTTTTGCTTTCATAATATATCAAATGACTACATAGCCATATAAGAAATTTTGATGAAATTCTAAAAAATATACATTCTTCTAGAAAAATTCAGAAAGTAGAAACAGAAGTTTGATGATTTTGGCTGAATAAAATGTAAAAAAATGTTGAAAAGATAGAAAGTACATATAAGTAAAATTTAAAGGCAAACAAAAATTGAAGTGTGTATGTGTGTAAACGTGTGTGTTGTTGGGGGGGCAGTAAAAGTATTACTATGACTAAATGTACAAATAACTTAACACAGCAACTAAATATATTCTCAACTCTACAAATATGTGTATGATAATAGAACAAGGAGTCAGAGGTGAAAGGAAATCGGCCATGACAACGGAAATAATTTAAAAGAAAACCTAAATCAGTGACTAGTTGTGATTTAGGCATGCCTGCTGTCTGGTGCTCGTGAGAAGGGTCTGAATCATAGCAGCCCTATGTACAAACCTATGTGCATCGCAAGCCTATGTGTAGCACGATTGTGCTGTTTTCACACTTGTTTATATTTTAACCCATTGTTTCAGCCACTCTGTACATCCATCTTGTTGAAGGGCTAGCTCATTTTTTCAGATTATCCACCTCACCACGCATGTTGTTTTTTCCAGAGACAACATAGCCAAACATATCCTCCTGACAGCACACCCAAAGTATATGAGCATATGCCAATACCGCTTACAAGAAAGATTCATATTTTCTTTTGGCAGCCCATGGTACTTTCAATTTTCTTTACCAATCAATCATAATTCAAAAGCAACAGATCTTCTCTTGTCTTCTCTATTCATGTTTGGCATTTGTAAGCATATGAGGTTATTAAAAATACCATGACTTGAAACTGGTGTGCATTAGTCCTCAAAGTGACAAATTTACTTTAAAAAAGTCTTTAGAGAACTCTTTTGCACCAATCGTGCCTGATGTAGAACAGTAGGAGCTCCTCCTGGTACCGATGGCTAAGCGTTTGATTAATAGCTGAAAAGTTGGCAAGCTGCTGGTGAATTAAACGTCTCTGTTTAAAACCCCATGGGGCAATTCTACTCTGCTACCCTAACAGCAACAGAAATGATTTAAAAAATGAATGTATGTTTAGCATTTCAAGTAGATTAGTAAACTTGAACCTTATGTTACTAAGGATGAATGGACGTAAAAACATGAAACCAACTGACTGCCCTTGAGACCATTTTGGCTCATAGCGACCCTATATAGAACTGTGCCTACGAGTTGCCTAGGCAGTCAGTCGTCATGGCAGCAGTCTCATCGTTCTTTCAGGGAGCAGCAGGTGGGTTCAAACTGCTGACCACACAATGAGCAGTACAAAGTGCAGCCTACCATGCCACCATTTGTCTTAACCATAGATTTCTAAGATTTGAAAGGTGAGATTATTGGAACACAGTTTAATAATATATACATATAGATGAGCTTCTCTCCACAGATGTAAATATATATCACATACACAAGGATATTTTATGGTGCTATTTTTCATATTCTTGACAATAGTCTTAATAAACAAATTCAGTATCATCATATGACAGAATAGCTATGCAAATTATGGTCTGAATAAATTATATACATATATACACTAAATTGGATTCATGGCCATGTTATATTTATTTCATGAAGCAACAAGGCATGACATAAAATAATATGGGTATATTGCTATAATATGTAAGTGTAAAATATTAAATATAGCAAAATATATGACCTGTAATATAGAAAATAATGTATTCCTAAAATGATACTAGCATCAATTATGATAAGTTGGGATATAATATTTATATTTAAAACATAGGTCAGATTAAGATGTGTGAAGCAGAAATATCCTTTTAAAATAGGATGGTCAGAGAAGGTCCCAGAGATATTGGAATATTCGAGTCAAGACAAAGGGAAAGAGAAAGCGTGAAATATGAAAATGCTGGTAGGAAGGATGTGTGACAAGAATAATAAAAAAGTGCAAAAGAAATATAAATGCCTGGAGGCAGAAATATGCTTGTGATTGATGAAGAATAAGGACCGCCATGTGAGCAGGAAGGAGACTATGGGCTCAAGATGAAGAGATAGCACGAAGACCATTGAGAAGTCCTGGTGGCGCACTGAGTGAAGTACTTAACTCTTAGCCAAAAGGCCAGTGGTTGAAATTCACCAACCATTTTGTCCCAGAGAAAGTGATGGGAGTTTTCGTCAGTCAAGACGACCGCCTTGGCCATCCTCTGAGACAGCTCTCATATGTCCAACTGCATCACGGAGGAGGAATCACCTGGCCAGTGGGTTTTATTTTTATAATAAATTCATGGGCAAAGAGATTAGAAAACATTATAGGGATTTAGCAGAAGTTGTTATTGTCCAGCTTGTATGTAAAAGACCACTCTTTAAATAAGAATGGGAACCCATAGAGAGACTTGAAATAATTTAGGAAATAAATAACATTGATTAAAAGTGACAAGATTCTGGAAATAATGTGAATGTGGAATTCACATGGGCTGCTGATTATTTGAATGTGAGGTTAAACAGAAAGTTAAGAGTAAACAATGATTTGGCCTTAGGGGGTATATTTTAAGTGTAAGTCAGTTGAATGTATAGTCAAATTTTATAGCCACTCATAACCAGTGTCAACCATACTGAGAAACACAGAGCCAAATAGTGAAGGTGCTCACTCAACAAAAGACAAAGACTCAGGTCAGGAGCATTCCAATTGTAGGCCCTAAATTGGATGTGCGGGGACCAGCAGAGCAACACTGAAAGGAGTGGCAGAAGTGAGGTGGTAGGAAGGAATCCAGAGAACGCTTTCAAAGATCAAACGACCTTTCTGGAAAGACTCAGGAATGACTAATCCACTGGCCCAAATGCGGCCTATCCATCACATTGGATGAGAACTCAGAATTGCCAGTGGATTTATCTTTGTACATATCACCATGATCTAGACAAGTAGTGAAGATTCCAGATTTGAGTTTGTCTAGAGCACTGGTTTGTAAAGTGGGCGGTACTGTCCCCTGGGGGGCCCTTGAATGGTCCAGGGGCTGCAAAAGCAAAGTCTTACATGTTATCCATGATGATGAACTACAGTACAGACATATGTAATTGCCTGGGGGTGCTGAGGAATTTAAAAAATGCTTTTTATAAAAGAGGGAGGTGGACCAAATAGATGTGAGACCGCAAAGAGAACACAAGTGGGATGGGATAGCTAATGGATTACGAATTGGCTGTTACTGCCAAGTCAGCAGTTTGAAACCTTCCTGCTTCCCTAGAGATTTACAGCATCCAACGCCCACAGGGGTGTCAGACTCTGCCCAAAATGATCCCTGTCAGTCAGACTTCACTCTGAGGGCAAGGGGACTCAGCCCTTCCTGTTGCGATGTTACCACTGAGTCCCTCTCCGACGAGATTACAATGTCTATGCCTAACCATCACTTTTTACCCTGACACCTTTGCTTGTTTGCTTTGTATTTTAAATGTTTACAAATATAAATGTGCTAATATTAAGTGTCATTTATTTTAAAATGTTAATAACTTCAGATAATTACTAAAATATAAAATGGACTAAGATGAATCATCTTAGTTATTGATCAGCCAAACATATACTAATGATACATGTTATATTTAAGATGAAGGGTTAGTCAAGCTCAGTAAAATGATGCAGTTATGTAAGAAATTAAAAATAATGATTTGTCACTCATGCCTAGTAATTTTAAAAACAATGATTATTTAAATCAAGTGCTCAATTTGTACAGAAGTATTCTTAGATTGAAAGGCATACTAATGCAATTACTCAAACAAAGGAAATAGCAATATCTACTTTTGTATTAGTGTTTTAAAAGTAGGAGGTAAGTTAATAATTATGATTATTTTATTGTGCAATCAAATTAATTGAATGAGCTAAATATCATTTCTTATTACACTTTTTAATTTGAAAAGAGATGTGAAACATAAAAGTCAATTCATGATAAATTTAAAATATATATTTTTGTACTCCTGCCATAGAGTGCATATCTAATGGCTTTAAAATTAATTATTTAAATTTTGTATTGTATATTAATAAATATAAATATATGCATAATTGGAGTAAAATATAACAAAGATATACATGTGTGCAGTGTTGAATTTAAATTAATCAAATGAATTTTGTTTCTGAATGCAAACTCTTGAGAAATCATATGAAACTGCAAGACATTTTATAATATACATAGAATGTGAGAATTTTGACATTATTTGGAATAATGCTTAGAAGATTTTTACAAAAATAAATTCTTCCTAGAGAACTTCACTTGAAGATATAATATTTTGAAAGAATATATCTTTATCCAACAATCAGAAGTAGTACATATGACAGATTATAAAATATAGATAGTATGTAAGGCATCAATATAGGCAATATTTATTTTATTTCAAAAATCATAATTGCAGCCCTTTCTCACTCGAATCTAATAATAGGGAATATAAGTGAAAGATCATTGCTGGGTTCAAAGTCATACATATAGGAGGCAAACCATTACTATTCCTTCAATGGAGTCTATAATTTTTAAATACACATTACAGGTTGAAAGCAATTAATTTTCAACCAATTCAACATTTTAAAAATTTTATCACTGTGGACCAACATGCATTTGTACTTCATACCAAATGCCTTTAAATTTTTCAAGGTAACATTTTTCCAACTCACATTCTTATATGTTTCTTTAGCCCTATTTGTATTATTAAGCCTAAATGCCAAGTTTCTCCCCCTTTCATAAATATTTTTATTATTTTCTGACCTAAAGTAGATTCCATAGTAGATAGATATTAAAACTACTATACAACATGTAGTAGTTTTAAAAGGAAAAGAAAATTCTCAGGAGTGATAAGCCATGAAAAAATTTTAAAGTTCTTTATAAGGAAGTGACATACTCTTGGGGTTATAATTTGTGCATGCTTCCAATTTTTTAGCATATTAGATTAATTTGACTTGTAGAAGTAGGTCACTATTTTTATATTTCTGTTTCAACAGATTTTGAAAATCATTAGATAATCTCTCCACCCTGAGTGACATCTGGAGCTTTGTGGGAGTTAAGAGTTTCCTCAGTAATCAAAAGAAGCATCATATATTTATAAAACAAAGATATAAATGAAAAAGTCTCCCTTTCATTAAGAACTAATATTGCTTTCCACATATTAAATTAATTTCAATTTACACTCAAATAAATATATTTTATAGTATTTTGATGTAGCATATTATATGTAAGATATATATATATATATATATATATATATATATAATTTATTTGATCTTAGCCAAAAGGTCGATAAGTGATAAGCAATATATATAGCATGTAATTAGAATGTGAAATTCTCTAAATTTTAGAATCAAATATACACCAGTTTACTTACTTCCTTGTCATATTTACACTCAATGTCAGCTCTTAATTGAGGCTTTGTTCAATGAGTTTCTTGCAAGTAATGCCCATTCGAAATAAAAATCTAGCTTATGTGGGTAACATAGTGTTACATTAGAAACAGCTATTCTCTGCCACACATACAGTTCAGTTCCAATAAAGATTTAAAGTTTGGAGAACAATATGTAGATTCACTACAAGTTGGAATTGACTTGATGGCAATTGGGTTAGAATTCGTTTAAAACGTTTTTATATATTTACATTTTGAAATAAATATTTCTTAACAAGTACTCTGTACTATCAGTTCTACAGTAAGATCCTTAAAGTATGTGGACTCACCCAAAGGGAGACATCCTGGAATGACTCAAGTCTCTGAATGGAATGCAAATATTTCATTTCCCATGCGTGTTCTATGCTACTTAATTATTTTACATCTTGACAGCCAATGTGCTGTCATCAACATAATGTAAATATCACATTTCAGATATTAGAATTATAATCCATTTTATTCAGTGATTTCCTTATCATTTGCTTACACACATTGCATTTGTTAATGAAATATTTTCAATTGAAGTGTTTCTATAGAAGTATAACATTTTCCATACCAAAGTACAACATGTTCCATTCCCTAATTATTTGTTAAAGAACTTTCCATTTTCTCTCCTCAGTAGTTGAGCCATGTGCTAGCATGACTGAGAGGAAAGATCGACACTACCACGGGACTGGCCTGACTCCTTACTCTAGCCAGCCCTGCACCTTTAGAAACATCAGCTTGCATTTCTGAGATTCACTTTAACAGTTTATAATGCAAATAAAACAATACCAATGTGGCTTAGTTCATGTGTTACTAAGAAAATCCTTGTAAAGCATCACCCTAGCAAATTAACTAATTAATAAGTACTGGGTAAAATTACTTTTTTCTTATTCTTTCAATATTCTTAAAAATTCTAGTGCTCTGTTTTAGTCAAATATTAAGTCACTTCTGTTTTATCATTTCATTGTGGGAGAAGGAAGCGAGACATTTTTATAGGTAGCACTGACGAACGATCAGGAAATGACCACTCCACTCTTGACTTCAAACTAAGCCCAATTTGGAAGTCAAAGTACATTGCTCATTTCTGCCAATTATCTGTGTGCTTAGTGGTAGATGGATTCCCAAATGCATGATAAAATGTAATGCAGCCAAAATCTAGAAGCTTTCTAAAATGTGCTTATGCTAAGCAGTCACATATAATTGAAATCACTGCTAAGTAGATGATGTACAACATCCACCGAGCAAACTGCTTGAACTAGGTCCTGAAGTATGACTTCTTTCTTGATTATAAATTTTATGTAGAGTATATAAGTTTCAATTTTTTATATTTGATTTAATATTTTGTTGGAAATTAAAGATTTCTTAATATAGTGTGGATGCAAACTTTAGAAACGATAACAAAGGGAAAATACCTGGCATCACATGAAACCAGTTGATCTCTCTGGCTTCATGAACATTAGAAATATGGAAATATAGTAACCCTTTATGAGTAGCACTTATGTACTTAGTCAAATGAATCAAATATGGAATGGGTTGATAATTTTAAAAACCTAATACTAAACAATAATAATTATTTTTAACACACTTTCAACATTTATGTGTGCAAAAAGAAGCAGAATACATCAAAGATTATGTAAGAGAGTTGAGATTAGATGTTTGGTATATATCTGTATCTCTATATCTTTATCTATCTATATCATCTACATCTACATCTATCTATCTAATCTATCTATATCTATTTTTTTCATTGTGCATGGCAATGGAATTTAAGAAGTCACAGGATTCTGTTCTCAGTCATTTTTCTGAGCAGTAAATATCCACAAAGAACAGAAGGGATGTCTGAGGATGAGTTTTCTAGTAAATAACAAAATAGATCTTACCTTCATTAGCAACAGATCAAATTAAAATGAAAGGTCACTGTCTATCATTGATGAAAAAAAGGGCAATAGTTAAAATGGGAAGATTGTGAATGTTTAGTGGAAGTATTAACTGTAAGCTACCCTACCCTGCACTCCACCACCTTAAAAAAAAAATCAAGTTTGTAATTTTAGACCCTCTTGAGGGTAGTCTGAGAGATTTAAAAATTATTTCTCTGGAAAAGAAAAGCAATCGCCAATTTTCTTTTAAAGTAATAATGTATGTATTTTTACATGAAGTTCTTCTGGGCCTCATAATTATGATTATTCCCAGAATCCTACTGAAAAATTACAAAACAGCAGGTAACACTAAGAAATTGTACTGAACTTTGGAGAAGCTGTTGAATAAATGTTGGAGTACTAACCTCTAGTTGAGACATTCAAACCTATAGCAAGTGAGAAATTAAACTGTCTATTTCATAAAGATTTATAGCCTCAGAAAATCTATATTTAGGGTTTATATGAGCTGGAATCAGCTTGATGGCAAAGGATTAAAATTTAGGATGGTAATTCCAGGATAAAAACAATGTTTAATCATAGGTCAGATTCTGGTGGTAAGCTTTACCACATTTCGGTAATGATGTCCTTTTATAATAGAGTTCATGAACATTACTGATGTTCATATCACTGGTTTCCAGTGATCTTGAGAATGATCCTTCTGTATTCCCTGCCGTCAACTCCATTCCAACTCACAGAGACCCTACAGGCCAGGCATTGAAGTCCCTGCACTGTAACTTCTCACGGGAACAGAAAGTCTCCTCTTTCTCCCTTTGAGTGGCTGGTGGTTTCATACTGCTAACCTTGTGATTAGATGCCCAATGCATAATCACTACGCCGCAAGGTTTCTGATCCCTGGATATATTCAACTTAATCATATCAATAAATTCACCGAACTGGAATTTGTAAAATTGCCCACTAACATTAAATGTCAAGTTTTGTGGAAGCTCAAAACAAATGATGAACACTCTGAAAGCCATCACATTCCTCTTCAATAATAAAGCAGGAAACATAATTTATACAAATGACTTAGCTAATTGAAAAAGATTGAAATTTATAAGTAATGGAAGCTAGTGCCATTGGATGAGAATGTAGAAAGCCTACTCATCTGTGTATTCATCATTCAGTAATCCAACAAATACATCTTTAAAACATTAATAGTTTAATTGGCATATAGTTCACATAGCATACAATTTAATAGTTAATCACATCACGAAAATTTGTATAATCATCACCAAAGCCTTAGAACCTTTTTTCATTCTTGGACTCATCGTTATTAGCTCTCTATTTCACCCAACCTCTCCTGTCATACCCCCAAGGAACCATTAATCTAGTTACGTCTTTATTGAGTTACCTATCCTGGATTTCATTTATAGAAAAACATTAAAAAATAACAACATTAACAAGATAGAACAGACAAAATACTCAATTAAAATGAAATCCAAAAACACTAAAATCTCAAAAAATGTAAATGTTTTATACAGGAGATCAAATTATAGGGTGCTAAATTTTAACCTAATTCACCTGCAACAATCTACTTTCCAGTGCATTCTACCTGATAGCAAACTGTTCACACCCCTGGTCCATGGTCCAAGGAGATTCCCAGGAGCTTAGTCCATATGTACTTCTCCTTCACTTTTTCCTTTTAAGTTGAAAAAGCTTTAAAATGGGTCAAAGGGGAGATCAAATGACTGTATATTTTATTTTAACCTAAGTACATCAATCATAACCAACTTTGCAATGCTTTCTGATCACAGGACTGTTCACATCCCTCAATAATTATCTGTGGTTATTCGCCAGAGGTTTAATGCATTTGTTGACCTGAAAATGGGGTTTGGTTTCTGTCATAACAGGTTTCTGTAAATCACGTGTTCACAATTTAAGCTCTGCTATCATTCCCTCCTTTATAGTCTTATTATATTATTTACAATCCTTTGATCACACAGGCTGGTGCACTTCTTGCATGTGGAGCTAGGTGACCCCTCACTTAGATGGCTGCTTGTTTGGGGGGGAAAGACTGAAAAGACACCAGATGCTAGCCCTTCTGATAGTGAGGGGCAATCAAGTTTCTTCACCGCACTTTGCTCTAGCACCCAGAACTTCAGCGATCTCTTCATGATTTCAAACTGCCAACCTTGCAATTAGCAGTCGTGCAACTACAAAAAATGATAGTGTAATTAGTTTGGCCAGTCATATAGAACTTACACCACTGTGGAGGAAAGGAAATTATAGGAATATAGGTAGGCTATGAACCTCAATACATGAATTGTTGACTTGTACATGTTGAACTCTTATGTGACTAGCCGTTACACAAACAATGGGGTTTGGTGGTAGGGCATATCTTCCAATATTCTTTCACAACAGCAGAACCATGCCTACCAGTTAATACATGTCACAATGAAGTAAGCAGAGCATTAAACTAGTAAGCACATGGTGGTTCTAGGCTCCCATACATTGGGCACACTCAAGACAAGATATGCAGATCCAAGGCCTACTATGCACCTGCTTCTCACACCAAGGTTTCTGTCTTAAGTCTAATCATTAGAGGTAGTTTTGAAGTAAAGCCCAGGTCACTTAGTGTGTTTTCATGCTGAGTCCTTCTGGCAATGCCTGTGAGGGATGTAGTGTGTGTATAGCTAGGTAGATATAGATGATATAGATATAGGTATATATATAGATATAGATGTAGATATAGATACACACATACATATATATATACAGTTCACAGAAAGTATAAAAAATTAAATTGAAATTATAACTGAAGAAAATGTTTCTAAATCAAAATTTGAAATAGGTGTTTAACCATTTTTATGCAAAATTATTGTCAGAATCTGAACTGATCATGTGAAATTAATGAACACCATAGGGTATCACTGATATGAAGGTGGATGCAGGGGGATAAATCCACCAGAGGAAAGAGTGATATTGAAAACCAGAATGACATAGCAACCAACTAGAACAAAAGTGGCCTCTAAGCAATCAATTCAGCAGTAAAATATGGAAACATTATTTGGCAGTAGCATACATAGGTGGAGGTTTGTATTGGAGAAGTATTATTTTATCAAGTTATTTGTACTTTTGTCTGTCTTCTCTCTCTGAGTAAAATCAGGGGTACCTTGGGTGGCTTCTGCTGCTTTTGTTCTCTGTGGCAATTTTCAGGGTGTACAGAGTGAACCCACCAAATTCAAACTTTTGGGAGGAGGAGTTGTAGGTGTTATAACATTTGATCTTAAAATAGATTTCCTATTTTCTGAATAATTAAAATAACTGCTATTATTACTAGTGGTTAAGTTCATTAAAATTTTAAAAGTCTAAATCTGCCAATGGCCTTATGGATTTTTTCTGTCATAAGCTTTTCAATTAATACCAATTGGTTTGATTTCAATTGATAACTAATTAATAGGTAAATTTTTCCCACATAAGGACTATCTCTTTCTGTTCAGTCTTAATTTCTAAATGTAATGATGCCTTTAGGCCGTTTTCTTCAGAGTCAAATCACTGTGAAAATGTGATACTTTATTTAATGAATTTCTAAGAATAAAAAAGCTTTTTTTTTAATAAACATAATGTGGATATGCTATGCATAAGCAACTGGATAAAATTCACTTTTCTATGATTGCATCCATATCAAAAATCAGTATATTAATTAATCAAAGTAGATTGATTAGATGAGTCATTTAATTGATAGAAACAAAAAATAATGTTACTACTTATGATTATAAATATCTTTTTCTTTAAAAAATATACAAAGCTCACAAAACTCTGATTTTGTGAATAATTGTTTCTCACTACATTGGGGAACTATGAGGGAGTGGTATTTGTATTGTTTGGTTATAGTATAATATATAATAGTGTATAAGAAAAATGTTTGTCATTTTTTTCAAATTAAATAAAATTGTGTAATTATAAATCTGTATGTTATAATATATTTATTTTTTTATTTTTCAGAATTTATGTACTGATGAAAGAAACTAAAGAAAGGAGATAAAAATTATCTCTGGAAATTCTTCTCGTATCTACTCTGGAAGAAGGATTCAGACACCTAATAGACACATATCCCTGTAAGTATTTTAATGAAATTAACTTGATTGTATGCTTTTGACAAGATAATCTCTTCTGTGGTTCAGTATCACATATCCCAAAAAGTATACATGTAACAGTGTAATGGAATACTCTAAACTTATGAAGCACTAGAGTCTCTAAGAGAGTAGCAATTCAGCAAACACAGTTCTGGGTATAAAACTCTGACTGGATATGGTTGTTGGGTGCTTTATTGTGATGCTGAGTCATGGTGATCCTGTACAGAACAGAATGAAAGTTTCTGTACCACTCTGAAACGGGTGCTGGGTTTGAAGCCATTGTTGCCATCGCTGTGTCAGTTCATCTCTTTACAGGTTTTCCTCTTTTTTTCTGACCTACTTTACAAAGCATGAGTTCCTTCACGTTTCTGAAAATATATCCAAAGTATGTGAGATGAATGCTTCTAAGAAACATTCTGACTCGATTTCTCCCAATAAAGATTTATTCCTTTGACGATCAATTCTCAAAGCTTCATGGAAAAATTCCATTATCTTTTCATTCACTTTTTCTAAAGCTTTTTTATCGCTCTCTCCAATTTATTACTTTTAAAATTCTTCAGCATCTTAACTCAATGCATCAATTCCTCTTTAGTCTTCCTTATTCATTATCCTCTTTTCCCATGCGTATGAGGTGATTGAAATGTCACCTTTTTGGTCAGTTCCACTTTAGTCCAAAGAGTGACATCTTGGCTCTTACTGAATTAATAGAGATCTTTGGCAGCAGGTTTGTCCAGCACAATGCCATCTGATTTCTTGACTGTTGATTGTAGGTTAAAATAAAATGAAATCCTTGATAACTTTATTATCTTCTCTGGTTATTACCTACTGGTCCAGTTGTGAATGTTTTTGTTTTTTCTGTTGAGGTATAATTCATAGTGAAAGCTGTAGACTTTGGTCTTTGTCCGTAAGTGTTTGAATTGCTCTTCCCTTTAACAAAGGTTGGGTTGTATGCCTCCTGCCAGTAGTTAATTGATGGCCTCCATCCTCGGTGCCACATTCCCCTCAGATAGTGCAACTACTCGGATTATCTGTCCAGCACACACATTGACTACAATTCTGACACCAATACTTCTTTTAGTTTTAAACCATGCACTTTATCTTCCAGTTCTATCTTAACAACTGTCTCATGGGCTCCACAGGAGCACAAGACATGTTCTAGAATTCCCTTCTTCAAAATGTTATTTACAATTTGTTATGATACACACATTTGGCCACCTTTGCATAGTCAAAAACAACAACACAGGTAACACACCTCTGATAGTCTCTGCTCTCTAACAAGATCTGTTCACGCTAGCATCGAAAGCCCTGTTCTGCAACCTCCTCTCCATGGGCATTGAAACCCTGGCAGCTCCCTGTTGGTGCACTGCTGTACTTTTTCTGATTACTCTTCACCATAATTTTGATGGAATGTGATATTATTGATACTATTTGACAATTTCTGCCTTTTCTTGATTCCCTTCTCTCTGGAATAGAAGAATTTATAGTTCTCTTCCTGTCAGTTAGGAAGGCAGCACTCTCTAATTTCTTAGCGGAGACAAGAGTATTTTCTGCATGGAATTGATTTGTTGAAACATCTCCATTATTATTCCATCAATTCCTGCATTCTGATTTGTCACCAATGACTTCAGTGAAACTTGTATTTCTTCCGCATATTCTCACATTTTGGATTATATGCTACTTCTTGAAATATTTCAAGATTCACTGGGGATTTTTGGTAGAGTAACTCTGTATTCCTTCGATATTCTTCCCAAACTCTAGGTGTTGCTCATTTTTTGTCCATAGAATCCTTCAAAATTGAAACTTGAGCCTTGAATTTTTCATTCATTTCTCTCAGCTTGATAAATGCTATCAGTTCTTTTTTTTCCTAATTTCGGGTATTTTCATATTTCATCTTAATACTCCATTTGGTCTTCTTGATTTTTCTTGACTTTAAAAAGAATCATTTTATTGAGAGCTCTTACAGATATTAAAACAATCCATAATTTATTTCAAGCATAACTGTACAATTACTGCCACCATCAGTTTCAAAACAGTTTCTCTCTTCTTGAACTCTTTAATATCAGTTCCCCAATGAACCTTTTCATTTATAATGTCCTTTATGTCATAACATAACTTGCTTCATCATTGATAATTTTTCTTTATAATGCATAAAATCTCTTCTTGAGACTGTACCTAAATTCAAGTGGTAGACTCAACGAAGTATTTTAATTCTCAGGTAGTGGTTGCATGTACTCTTTTTTACTGTGGACTAGTTCTGACAAATAATATTGAGCCTCTCTATCATCTCTTTTCCCATCTATATTTTTTTAATCTTGTATATTCCATATGAATTATATATATTGGTATGCCAATAAGTTTAAGTCAAAAATTTTAATTTTACACATCAAATATATTAATAGTTGATTTAAACATAAGGATTCAGTCAACCATGTTTTATATATCTGACATGTTTTATTAAGTATTTAGGTTATTCGGAGATTATTTTTATTGTCTCAAGAATTATACCATTTTTTGCAGCAAACAGAATACATCATTTGATATGGAGTGTTTAAAGTGTCAGATAGAATAAAGATAATTTGATAAACAAAAGCTGTTTAAAATATTATGGTGATATATGTGGGACACCCCCAAATAAGTGGAATTTTTTTAAAAGCTATTTTTTTTTTACAAACAACCTTATCAACATCAAAGTACTCTCCATTACACCTAGTATATTTGTCAAATCCATGATTCCCTTTTGGAATTAGTTTTCAAACTCATCTGTTTGGGTGGCTGATAGCACCTCCCCCACTTTTTCTTCACTCTGTCATCAAATCTCTGTCCTTTCTTGACCCTGTTTATTTGTGGCAACAAAAAGAAGATGCATGGAATGAGGTCAGGTGAGTAAGGTGCATGGGGCAAGAGAGGTATTCTGATTTTTGCAAAACTGGTGTAACAAGATAGCTGCAAGAGCAGGTACATTGTCATGGTGGCAATACCAGTCCCTGTTCTGCCATAAATCAGGTCTTTTTTCACACAGTGTAACACCATCTTTTCAGGACATCTAAATAGAAAGCTTGATTATCTGCCTGACCTGATGGAATGAACTCCAAATGTACTATCCCCCTCACATCAAACAAATAAATGAGCATCATTTTTAGGGGGTATCCAAACATATGCCCAAATGAATTTGGTATTGTGATAGGTCTCTGATAAGACTGAAATGTTAAAACTATTCTAGGGCTAATGATTGTCTTACTATAAATAATGTATTACTGGATGTAGAATTAGAACATTAATGAAATAAGACTATTTCACAATGTAGGCTTCTTTAATATCTATAATATTTTTGGATCTATAGGAATGCAAGTCATTATAGCACCAAGTTAAATTAATAAAATATTCAGTCTGTTAAGCTTCAACTTGACTAATTAAGATATCAAGTGTTCTTTACTCACAGCATCTGCTATTTAATCGTGAAAAACTTTTTAAAATCATTTTATTAGGGGCTCATACAACTCTTTTTACAATCCGTATATACATCATTAATGTCCAGCACATTAGTTCAATGTTGCCATCATCATTCCCATAAAACCTGCTTTCTACTTGAGCCCTTGGTATCAGCTCCTCATTTTTCCCCTCACTCCCCGCTCCCCCTCATCCTGAAACCTTGATAATTTATAAATAAACATTTTATTTAATCTTACACCATCCGATGTCTCCCTCACCCAGTTCTCCACTGTCCGTCCTCCAGGGAGGAGGTTACATGTAGACCTTGTCATCTGTTCCCACTTTCTCTCTCACCCTCCCTCCACCTTCCTGATATCGCCACTCTCACCACTGATCCTGAGGGGCTCCTCTGAAGGAAACACCTGAGAAACTCAACTGAGATCTTGGTTGTGTCCTATAATTGAAAAAGTAGGTTTTCAGCTTAATGTCTCATAATACTCTACTGTTAGTCCAGACTAAGTGCTATTGTGGTTGGCAAAGACAGTGAATTGGCCTGGTAGCCCAAAGCTTGATTGTATTTCTTAGATGACAAAGTCTCTGACAGTCCTAAGAATGATACAGTATAATAACTTGAGGAAATTTAGAGAGGCTGTATTATACAGAAAATCCTTCAGACATGTAGGATTTCTTTAGATTTCTCGATTAATGGACTTATCTCAGACGATACTCAGTGAGGGTGCTCTTCTGATTAGTTACTGTGCTGCTCTAGAGAGAGTGATATGATTTGGATATCAGCCAGGATTCAGTCAGCTATGTTTTATGTATCTGACATATTTTATTAAGTATATAGGCTATTCAGATAATGAGAGATTTTATGTTATACTATTTCTTTCTGAAACCCGAACACACACAATTTGCAAAAGGCTTTGTGAAAGACATAATTTATCTATTATTCATTTTAAATTTCAGAAAAATTTTACATTATATGATGTATTCATAACTTCAATTTCAAAATTTCTATTTGTAATAATATTCTTACCTATTTACAAGATTTGGAGAAATAGGTCTAATTCATTATTAATATAGGTAGTAAAGACTTCATAGTTAGTTTTAAATCTTGTTCTTATTTGAGAAATATTTTGCTTATTATGCTTTCATTGTCTCATAAAATTATATGTTCACAATAATCTGAGTAATGGTATTGATTTAAAGCCAAATTAGCACTCAAGACATCAAACTTATTAAATGAAGTTACTCCTTGCTTTACTAAAGAAGTAATTCAAATATAGCTATCTTAAATGTCTCCTGCAATAAAAGCTTCTTTAAATTAGGGTCATAGAAAAATTTCTATGGAAATAAATTTTCTTATAAAAAAAGATTATTTAGAATGAAGAAAAATTATTTTTACTTTGTAATGTTGGTGACTTGATTGAAAGATATGTACTATCTTATTTAAAAGCATCTATGGTTGCTAAACTTAAATTTTCTGTGAAATTTAAGATGGAATGACATTTAAAACCAAATATTTTATTTAGCACATTTCAAGTTGCTTGATACAATGGTCAGTCTATAATATTTTTATTTGAGCTAAACATTTTGTTATGTCACTGTATCAATGTACAGGTTTAAGTTTGCTTTTAAAATAATTGTGATTAGAATTTTGAGAATATTTAAAAAACCAATTAAGACAATCATATTTAATTTCTTCTTTTTTTTCTTTTATTTTTAATTTATTTTTATTTTTATTTTTTTTAACAATTTATTGGGGCTGATACAATTCTTTTCACAGTTCATACATATACATACATCAACTGTATAAAGCACATCTGTACAGTCTTTGCCCTAATCATTTTTTTCTCTTTTCTTCTTTTACATTTTATTAGGGACTCCAACAACTCTTACCACAATCCATACATATACATACATCAATTGTATAAAGCACATCCATACATTCCCTGCCCCAATCATTCTCAAGGCATTTGCTCTCCACTTAAGCCCCTTGCATCAGGTTCTCGTTTTTTTCCCCCCCTCCCTCCCCTTTCCCCCCTCCCTCATATGCCCTTGGTAATTTATACCTCGTTATTTTGTCATATCTTGCCCTATTCGGGGTCTCCCTTCCCCCCTTCTCTGCTGTCCCTCTCCCAGGGAAGAGGTCACATGTGGCTCCTTGTAATCAGTTCCCCCTTTCCAACCCACTCACCCTCCACTCTCCCAGCATCGTCCCTCACGCCCTTGGTCCTGAAGGTATCATCCACCCTGGATTCCCTGTACCTCAAACCCTCATATGTACCAGTGTACAGCCTCTGTCCTATCCAGCCCTGCAAGGTAGAATTCGGATCATGGTAGTTGGGGGGAGGAAGCATCCAGGATCTGGGGGAAAGCTGTGTTCTTCATCGATACTACCTCACACCCTAATTAACCCATCTCCTCTCCTAGGCCCCTCTATGAGGGGATCTCCATTGGCCGTCACTTGGGCCTTGGGTCTCCACTCTGCACTTCCCCCTTCATTTAATATAATATATATATACACATACATATATACATATACACATATATACACATACATACACACACTTATATCTTTTTTTTGCATGATGCCTTATATCTGGTCCCTTGGGCACCTCGTGATCGCACTGGCCGGTGTGCTTCTTCCATGTGGGCTTATTTGTTTCTGAGCGAGATGGCCGCTTGTTCACCTTCAAGCCTTTAAGACCCCAGACACTATCTCTTTTGATAGCCGGCTATCTTTTTTTTCTTTTTTAAAGAAGAAACTTATCAAGCCCTCTAGTGGTTTTAATATATAAAAGATTTGATAGTGAATTCTGTTCAATAAAAACAGGCTTTGCCTTTGTTTTGCTTTGTATTTTCTCAGAGTATAGTTATTTCATATTTACTCAGATTCCTTGTCTACTCCACATTTTATGGCAGATAGTTTCTATATTGGTTTAGGTAATTTTCCAAAGGAAATAAGTTTTAATATTGGAATAAACAATTTAAGTATCTGCCTTAGCATTGAAGAAAGAATAGCTCACTAGGTGATACATCCATAACTATTATCCTCAGTTCTAATGTCAAAACATATTTGTAGTGTTCCATGTAGATGATGATAATTTCAAATAAAAATTAAATTCAGACTTAAGTAGTAAGAGGCTTATTCAGAAAGAAAAAAAATACATTCTCAGACAGCTTCAATTTTAAAAATGTGTAAGCTTCTCTTGAGTTAGTCAGCAAAGGCTGACATGGCTAGAAAGAGCAATGTCAGGAAGAGGGATGAGAGTGTGTCACGATTGGAAAGTATATCAGAGACGGTTTTATGCTAAGGCCAGCCTGCTCTCTGAGAGAAGCCCTGAAGTGGGAACTGAATATTGTTGCAAGATTAAGGCAGGGCAACTTTCAACTCTTGGCAGAAGGAGAGCAAACACCAAAATTTGTTTTAACAAGAAAATTGTTCTAGTTTGATTAAAGAGCCCTAGCAGTTCAGCCGACCATTTCGGGAGGGATATGGAAAACCTATGCCTGCCCTGGCCATGCTCAAGAAGGGCCATTCTTGTCAGGGAAGGGCGACCTTGGCAAGAAGCTTTTCTCCTTCATCAAAAAGGGGGTGGGAGATTCCTTAACTTTTGTTGTTTTCTATGATATCATAGTTCAGGCAAAATTTAATATTGTCAGTAATAATAATGTGTTTCAAGGTAATCATGTCTTTTATAAATATGGATAAAATATTAGTTTAAATTAATGCTAGCATGGATATGTTTTCCTTTATGAAATGTACTGTGATGGTAGTTACTAACTGAGGTCTAAAGAAGATAATGGTCTTATTCATATTTGGGGAGGGTTCAATTGAAATATTTTAAAATTTGATTTTATTACAGAAGCAATACTCTTGGAAGGGTTTTAATTGGCACATCTACAAAGTATGTTTCAATTATTCTGCATCAACTTTCAGTTTTGTTCCAGGGGTATTCGTACTTTTAAAATATAATGTCATTTGAGGTGTCTAAATTGAAGCAAATATAGAAATGTCTGAGACAAAAATGGGTTTCAAACATCTATTCCCAAAGATGAATTCCTTGATTTTGTTGTTCTTATTTTAACTTTCTGGACTCCAAAATAAACCTCATGAAGTTAATCCTATATTTGCTATGATAGAAGTGCTATAGTAGTTTTGGGAAGTCATACATAACTTCTCAGATTTACTATTTTTCCTTTCCTGTTCAGTGAGCATAATAATTTTCCATTTTAACCATACAAGACTACCAGTACTCCTAAGGCTAATACTTCTACCGGAAAAGAGAATGAATCAAAATAAATCCCATTGCCTTCAAATTGATTCCAACCCTATGTAAGATTCTCCAGACTAAATCTTAACAGGAACAGGCAGGCTCAATTCCCTCCAGCAAAGCAGCTAGGGGGTTGAACTGTTGACTCTGTGAATGGCAGCCCACCACCCCACCCCAAATTGCTGATCCTCATTGAGGAATTTCTGTTCTTTCATCATGTGTTGCTTGTTCCCAGTGGGCAATTGCATGCCCACTGGGAACAAGTAACACATAAGAGAGAGAGAGAGAGAGAGAGAGAGAGAGAGAGAGAGAGAGAGAGAGAGAGAGAGAGAGAGAGAGAGAGAGAGAGAGAGAATCCAAATTCTAAATCATGGAACAACTCAAAAGATGGTATATTTCACTCTGTAAAACTGTAGCTGTATATACTGCTTCATTTTTGCTTTCTCTTTACTATTCCGTTCCTCTATGGTTGTCATTTTATATGACTGCCTTTTCTTGAGTTTAAATTAGAAATAAATGTTTTTGAATAGCTTTGTATTTAAAATGATGCTTGATGACCCCTGCTTGATCACTTTAAATATAGAGAGCCTATTGTTCTGTACTGTGTATGATGTTCTAGTGGTACTACAAGAATCACCCATCCTTGATTTTCATGTCTATTGAAGATTACAGGAAGAAAATAAAGCACCGCAGACAGCTTTGAGCCAGTAATATAACAACATTATAATGTATCTGACATATTACAGATTTGTTTATTTCCACCTTCTATATTACTCATTTTTTGATTGGAGGGATGGAAACCAGATATTAAGTAAGAGCAAGAGAGGTTAAGAAAACTAGAAAGGCTGAATGTATATACATTTAGATACTGCCCTTTAGTTTGGAAAAAACCCAAAGACTAGAGATAGGCAAAATTGGCAGCAGGCTTGGGTGGAGTAGTTGAGAGTGGTGACTAAATTGAGTTGTAAAGGACGAAAAAATTTGTACTGAGAGTGTCTATATCTCTGGAGCTCATTCCTAGTAGACCACAGGCCCACCCTATTAGCAATGCCAGCATCCATAATAAAGCAAGGGAGGTGGTACGGTGCGGGGTTGAAAAGACAAAATACAGTGATGGAGCAAAACTAAGGACGAGAAGCGAAGGAAAAACCAATGCTAGTTGAGAACATGGAGTCAAAGAAGGACTCTTTTTTGCTTGTTCATTCTCATTTTAATGGGAGAAACCTGATACTAGACAGTTTCTTCAATGAGAGAGACATTAAAGATATTTGGAAGAGACTTCCATAAAGCTGAAAATTCAGTTTCCAGAACTCTTTATCTCTGGATCATAAGAAAGACTCTCTGGTCAGCTGCCTTGCCTTGAGTACAGGCACCTGTTGATTGTCATGTGACTTTAGCAGTGTCATTCAGTCGCTCAATGTTTCAGCATCCTCATCTCTAAAATGTGTTTAATAGTAGTATTTTTTTCCAAGAGTGTTATTGTGAGGATTACATATTATAAAAGCATTTAGACTAATAGCACTCCACTGTTTGCTGTTATTTTTATTTAGAATGAATCTGTTGACCTCAGAGATGAAAAGTCCTGTGGGTAAGCTCTCCCTCTGAGAATAGAATGGTGTGGGGATGCTGATCTTTCACTAGGCCAGTTTGTAAATATGATATTCAGAGAGATGGTGACATATCAGGCACTTTAGAAGCTACCCTTTTAAAAAACAAAATGAAAAATTGAAATCATATTTGGCCTCAAATGATAAAGCTTTTTGGCCTAAGATTATAGATGCAAGGATATTTGGAAATAGGACCCATGCTGGCTATAGATGATAGATAGATAGATAGATAGATAGATAGATAGATAGATAGATAGATAGATAGATAGATAGATATAAACATCTGTTAGGAAAAACCCATGTTTTGTATTTGGGAATATTTTCAGATGTGTGCCTTTTGTACGTCATGGTTTCTGTAGGTAAGGTGGCAATCTTATATTACTGAAGTGTATAGGATGAAGTGTGTATTCTTTCTTTAGCACAGGAAATAACAACCTAATATGGCAATTGAAGAGATGATGGAAATCTGCCCAAAACAACTTCACTTCCAGGGGAGAGCTGGAATGATGCCTGCTTTGGGCAGTTGCTAAAGAAAGTTAAAAATCGGTTTGGAATAATGCTAAATAGTTGCAACTACTGAAAAAGAAATCATTTTTTTATGAATACCAGACTTTTTTTTTACTTTTCCCTGTGGGTCTGTCACATTTTTAGACATAATCAGTATTTTATTATGAGCTTGATGAAAAAGGCACTAATCAAGCAAGCAAATGAAAAGCTAATGCTAAAGTTATTGAAATATTTTTCTTGTGTATATTTTATACATGGGCATTTTTACGATGTATGGTTTACTAAGTTTTCTAAATGCAATCCTCTCACTTGTTTCTAAATGAGGGTAGTCCTATGCTATTTGAACCCTCCCTTTTTTGCTCATGATGCTGGATTAATAGAGCTTAGTTTTCTTTAGAAATTCAAAGCTACAACTAATCACAGATTTGTTGACTGAAATCTAAGCAGAAGGGGAGTTCATATCAAATACGAGGATGCCAGCTCCTAGATTTTATTCTATTCCTGTATTTCTTACTTATGCTGATTTATGAGCTTTTCTGTGAATTAAGATCCGTTTTTCTTTTCATTGAATATAGTGCTCAGTCTATTATGTTTGACCCTATATTCAAAAGCTAACTTATGTTAAATTTGAAGCACAAGAACAAAAATATACCTCCGTGGAGCTGTTGCCTGTTTGCAGCTCAACTAGTTCCTTTATAGATGCGATTTTCAATTACTAAACAGGATGCATATCATCACCTGCATGCTGTTGCTTTTAAGAGACTAAGAAACAAGGCTGGTCACACGTTCTTGGGCAAGCACCCCAAGAGGGGTATCTGATCAGGCAAGTAAGTGAAATAAACAAGTTCTCCCCTTTTCAGACTTCTGTGCCCAGTTCAGAATCACCCTCCTCCACACCTCACCTCAGATTTTTATTTTTCCTGACAATATCTATTGCTAGATAGACTATTGTATCAAGATGGTTACTATTTACTTACAGCGGGGAACCATGAATATTAAGTAATGTTCACTGTCACTTAAAGAAGCCTTGTCAAACTTCTAGTCATATTGAAAGTTGTTGTCCAATGTGCAATTTTCATGGGGAATAGAGTGATCAATTTTAATTTGCTCCTTTGTACTGTCAGCACAGTTTTACTATGCGGCTTTAAATATGCACATAAACCGGCAGTGGTACTAAAGCATGGTAAGTCAAAATCTGAGCTTTTGTCAAAGAAGCGTGATCCTATCTTATGAGTCACTGTTAAATATCAGTGTAATGTGAAGGAAAAATGAAAATACATTATGAAGTTTTTTGTCAATTTGTATAATTTTTCAGTTAAGCAGTCATAAATCAAGGAATATTGTATTTTTTGAGGCTCATTAAAGAGACATTATACATCAGGATAGTGAAGTCGTCAGCATAATGAAATGATGAATGCCTGTAACTATCTGTATGGAAATGATGGGAGACAGATCCAGGGTGATACAAAGGCGAATCGCAATGGTTCTGACAGTTCCCTGTAGGTGCAGCTATTCTGTGCTGGTGACAGATGTGAAATGGAGACCTCTTCAGTGGCAAGCACTTATGAGCACTCAGTGGAAACTGGCACAATAAAATAAGACAAATAGCAGATAACATCATTTAAACAAATTTGTTCAGTAAGGTATGTTATGGCCTTTTAACAGCCTCTTTTATTGACCAAGGCTATATTCTAGATTAAAGAAGACATACTAGAGAAGAATGAGGTTATTTTGAAAAAAATAATATATAATAACTATGTATTCTGTAGTATTAAGACATTGTCTTAACTTATGCAGAGAATTCTTTCACAAAGTAAAATAGGTTTCAAATTTAATATATCTAGTTCAATCTTAAAACTTACTCATTATCCCATTACTGAGTATTAAAAGAAGCACTTCATTGATAACACTTAAAGATATCCATACAGACATACAAATACAATCCTGTACACACCAATTTAACAAAATACACCATATAGATACAGTTTTACCAACCATCATATCTAGCCAGGTTTGTTCTTGGAGCTAGAATTTATTACTTATTAAAATAGTGGGGTTTTTTTGTTTGTTTGTTTGAGATTGGACAGTTAATTCCCCAGTGGTTGGGCACATACATTTTAAGTGCTTAGTTTCATGTACAAAGGTGAGCAGAAAATAGATTATGTAATATTCTTGAGGTTCTCATTTTTGTGTGTATCCCAAAACACCTGGGACAGCTGAAAAAATGCAAGAAGGTGTAGTGAAGAAGGGAGGGAGGGGAAGAATAAAGGATGGAGGAGAGGAAGCGTGAGGGTGAACTGGAAGACGTTTTGTTCTTCCATGGGTGTGCTGCCTTGACGATATACAATTTATTTACACATGAAATAGTATCAAGTTTTTAAAATCAGTGTCAAACTAAGCAACAAGGGAACAGAAAAATCACATTAGATAGTATAACAATCTGTACGTAGTTACACTGATTGTAGTAAAAACAGCATTCATAAGCTGTGTGCTTTGTGGTAGGATCTTACTGTTTCTCACAAAGTTTCCCCAGTTCACCTACAATGGTATTTTCCACTTTATCATATCACTTGCTAACAAGAGAAATTGAATCAATTACACATAAAAAATGCTACAGACATTTTGTTTCCCCTACCCCCACTACGTGGTAGATATATAGAAAATTTTGCTTGTGCAGTGGTTAATTGCTTGGCAGTTAACCCTAATGTGGACAGTTTTAAATTGATAATGACTATATATGTATATATTTGTGTGTGTGTGTGTGTGTAAAATTAAGGTGTTGAATCAATTTCCTGAATTAAAATGTAAATTATATCTATCTCTTATGTATATCTTAGAATATATATGTATATATGTATCTTATATGTGTATCTTAGAAATATATTTGGGGAAACAAAGAAATTTATTTGGAAACATTTATTGACAGTTGAAACTACATGAGTTGCTATAGTTTGGAATTGACTTGATGGCAGTATTTTCTGGAATCAAGTATAGCTTGATTCAGGATCAAAGTAAAATTCAATTATTAATCATTTTGATATTTTTCCACTTATCATGATGCTACCTATTGGTATGATTATGAAGATTTTTATATCCTTATGTTGAGGTACAGCAATAACCTATATGAAAGCTGTTTTCTTGTTGTTTATGAAGTGGATGGAATTGTACAAGGCAGATCATCAGTTTCACATGGCACATTTCACACGCACCTTTTGTGTGTGTTATTGAAGACAACCATTCAGTGTAACAGCACTTGGCTTACTTCTTTTCTTCTCTTCCAAGTTCTCCTTTCTACGTCTTTCTTAGCATTACTGAATTCCGTGCCCCTTTAACCTCAAATGGGTGATTACTCATAAGTAGAGCTCCCTTTACAGGCTTATCGTGAGGATGGAAATGGAGCCATGAGGTGAGCTCTGTTTTCGATGTCAAGGGGAACCGCTTCACATATTCCACAGTCTGTATTTGATCAGTAAGCAGTTCTGGGTTTTTTGTTTGTTTGATTTTCAGCTTTGTTCCACATTTTTCTTCTCTCTCTCTCTCTCTCTCTCTCTCGCTCTCTCTCTCTCTCTCTCTCTCTCTCTCTCAGATCTTCTTAAATGAGTGTTTTCAAAACAGTTGGTAGTGGTGCCTGACACCATCTAGTTCTTATCTCCAGTCCTGGACACTGATTTTGATGTGGTTCCTTGAGTTTTTTTCATGTGCCCTCAACGATCATTTCTTTCATCTAGAGGAGTGGTTCTCAACCTCTGGGTCATGACCCTTTGGGGGTCGAACAGCCCTTTCACAGGGGTTGCTTGAATCAAACAGTAGCAAAATTGCAGTTGTGAAGGAGCAACAAAAATAATTTGATAGTTGGGGGTCACCACATGAGGAAGGTTGAGAGCCGCTGCTCTAGACTATAAGAGACCAAGATACCCATTGACGGCCCCTGGTCACAAGCGTGTGTGTCTCAGACTCTACTCACCAAATTCTCAAAAAACACACTCACTGCTATTCAGTTAGTTCTCATTCCCAGTGACCAGCCCTGTGGGTTTCTGAGGTTGTTCATCTTTATAACAGAAAATGCCACCTTTCCCCCTTGAAGCAGCTGATGGGTTTGACCTACCGATCTTGTGACTAACACCCCACCATGTAGTCTGCAGCATCACCAGAGCCCTTTACCAAAGCAGATATGAGATATTGTCTTTGTGGATTATGCTGTGCCAGTTGACCTTGATGTCCCTCGAAACTGTGCCCTTGAGCCTCCAGGCCCAGTGACTCATTCCTTCAAGGCACTTGGATATCCTAGAGCTTTTCAGAACCTTGCCCCCTGCCTGATCTGCCATGCTCATGGATATGTTTTCAGCAAAGGTACATAACTATATACAAATATCCTCTGCTACCCTTATATCTTTGTGGGTACGCTCCTGGTCTCCCTCCAATACCATCTAAGCCTGCAAATCTATGGATACATCTACTCATAAAGATTATTACAGGGCTGTGTATATAACAATTTTCATTTCTGTTGCCTTTAGCTATTGCTTGCACTCCTCCATATATTTCCCTGCCTCCTTCACTTTCTTGTGACACTACCTTTGGTTTGTCTTCTCCCCTTTCACGCAAGTTAACACCTATAACCCACTATCCAGTGACTTTCCATCACTTTTCCTCCTAACTCGGATACCCAACAAATAATGTATTCATTAAAAAAAGATTTTATTATGAATTGGGTGAGGGTTAAGATTGTTTCATTTAGTGTGAAAACATTTCCTAGCATTTTTACAATAATGGCTTCATACAATATTTGTCCTTTTGCTATTGTCTAATTTCACTCAGCATAATGTTCTCCAAGTTTATCCATGTTATGAGGTATTTTGCAGATTCAACTTATATAAAACAGCTCAGAATGGCTTCAAATCCTACCTCCTTTGACTTCCTTATTCCCATAAGACCTGCCTCTGCACTCTGTCCTCCCTTACCCATTCTGACAGCGACTGTTCCCCCTACAATGCTCTCCTATGCCGGGTTCCATCGCTACTCCACCGACCACACAGGACACACAAATCATATTCACAATCACGGGGGTTGTTACCAGGGGACACAAACAAAGATCAGAAAACCTCATGGAGACAGCCATTGGTTCACAACAATCCTTCTTCTCGGCCAGCAACTAGTCTCTTTCAAGTCCTCTGTTTCCAGCCACATGGCTCTTTGACCTCTGCCTCTGTGGGTAGGAGACAGCCGCTGCCCTGCCTCACAGTGTCACAGTCTTGGTGTTGCTCCTGGGTTCTGTTTCATGGTTTCCTTGCGTTGGCCTCCGGTACCTCTGACCTCCAGCACTTCTGGTAGCAGAACTCTTGAACTTACAGCAGTGGTGACTATTCTTCCAGTGGTCCTGGGATGTCTCTCTCCTCCTGCTGAGCTAGCTCATCCTTCCAGCCAGAGAATCACGTTAAACCCGACCGATCCCTTCGATTAGAGTTCCACATGTCCTCATTGCATCATTCCACTAAAACATTTGATGGGAGCTCCGAAGACATGGATAGAAGAACCATTTCAATCCATCTCCCTCCAGTACACACCTTTATTCTATAAGGCTGCATTGTATCGCATGGTGTCCACGTTCAATAGCTTCTTTTCCATTCTTCCAGAGATAGGCATTTTGTTTTTTAAACAAGTTTTGCTGTTGTGAATAATGCTGTTAGACACATGGGTGTGCATCGATCTAGCTGTGCAATGGCTCTTGTTCTCTCTGATGTGTACAAAGTAGAGGGAATTTTCTCATTTGGTATTTTTATTTCCAACTCTTGGAGGAAGCTTCATTCTGTTTCCACCATGGAGGAACCAGGTTTCCGTCCTGCAAGCCGGGTCTGGAGGCCCAGTCTTCCCACACGGTCTTCATTATTTGTATTTTCTATTTGCTCTTTCAAGCAGTGCTATTCATGTGGGAACATATGGCACCTCATTTTTCTTTCAATTTGTCACTCTTTATTGGCTAATGGATGTCACACATTTTTCATGTTTGCTGGCCACCTATATGTCTTCTTGGGTGAAGTCCTTGTTCAGGTGGCTTATATTTTTATTGGGGTATTGAGTTTCACTGCAGTAGCTGGTAGCGTCTTCTGGGATCACTCTGGGGATCTTCTCTTAAATCTTTTGGGGAAATATTTTGATTCCTTTGCGTTTTTGTTTCTGGGGAGGTTCTCATCACCTTGTTTGGCCTCCACTCTCTTTTCATTTATGTTTCTTCGTGGTTTAGTCCGATGTATCAGGGCCCTTAAATGTTACCCTCTTTATATATCGCTCTCTTTTATAGTTTTGGGAGGAGTCCTAGTGGCATAGATGGTCGCACATTGGGCCACTCACCATGAGGTCAGCAGTTGAAAACCACCAACTGCTCTGCACTAGAATTGTGACTCTTTCTACTCCCGTGAGTGAGGAATTTCAGGCTCAGAAGCCCCCAGGGGCGGCTCTAGTTTGCCCTACAGGGTTACTGTGAGTTGGAATTGACTCAATGGCAGTAGTTTCCGGTTTTACCTTTGCGTCTTCAACCTATCTTGAGTTAATTTTTGTATGTGGTGTGTGTAACAAAAACACGCGGGGGTGGTGGAATCTGATCTCCCCTGACTTCACAAGGTGGAAGGAGAATCCACCTCAACATCAGTCCTGATTTTTATGATTTTTTTAATGAGGCAGGAGTCTGTCATCCCTTCACTCTATTTCCTCCTTTTACAGATCTGACACCAACTACCTTCCCCTCTTTGCTTCTTTCTGTTAGGTTCAATAATTCATTGCTGTGGTCACAGAAGCTACATATGCATGAGTGTGGAGTGTATTGGGAAGTTGCTACCGGTTATAATTCAGGATCTGAACACTGCGGGCATAGTTCTTCTGGTCACAACAGCCTCTTCTCAAGCCCCCTTGGACTTTGTTCTTAGTGAGCGGCGCTACAAAGCTCCATAATGTCATTGAGGAATAGCCACAGGGTACACCGCTCCACCATGAGCCACGGCCCTGGGGTGCTCAGCTCTCGTCCAAGGTGTGAGTGAGCATAACTCGCCAGCCCCTTCAGGGACCTGTAGAGCAGGTCCAGCGTGCTATGCCTAGGCACCCAGTGTTGCTTTCTCAATTCGTCCAGAAGTCTCTGCCACTTTATCTCAAGCTTCTGGTGCTGCTACCACCACTTGTTCACCACTTCTTTCCCGCCATTTGCCTTCTCTGATGTCAAAGCTCAACCTCCTGGACCGAGGAAGTTCATATCTCAGTGTCCAAAGAATGCATGCAACTCCTAGGTCCTCTTTCTTGATGGCAGTGTAATACTGTATTACGTATTCTGAGATGACTTTTTTCAAACCTAATGGGTTGGCAAAAGTGACCAGCCTCATCATTTAGAATTTCACATGCTTTCATGGTTCAACCAAATCATTTGGCAGGAATTAAAGTCTTTGGCTAGAAGAACCATATCAAATAAATCCACTCTACCTCAGTGTGATAAATGGGGTGTATTTTTTCTTTTGTAAATGGATATCCAATTTTATCGGTACCATTTGCTAAAGAGATTTTCCTTTCCTAATTTGATATAATTTGTTCCTTTATCAAAATTTGTAATGCAGTGAAATTGAATGACTGGGTTTGGCTCTTCTATCCATAACCATTGTTAAGTTCCTTTAGATGATTGGTTAAGACCATAGAAATAGGGAGTGTAAAACTCCAATAGAAGGGTTTGGTCAGGTTTTTATTCCAAGTAAGAGATTTTAGAACCAGGAACAGAGATGAAAGCAAGAAAGAAATAAAGAAAGATGAATCAAGAGCAAAACATTTTTGTTAAGATCTCAGCAAGAAAGATGAATTATCAGCAAGAAAGATGAATCAAGAGCAAAACATTTTTGTTAAGATCTCTATGGAGAGATGACAGAGACAAGGCATCTATCAGGACAAGGCATCAGGAGAAAGAAGGAAGAGATAGAGGGGCACGCCTTGCAGCCTGCAGAATGAGTAAATCGGGGTGCCTTAGGATAGGAGGCTGGTTTGAAACTGCGGGTGCTCTTTGGACATTTATCAGCACTAAATAATACTACAATCAATAGGCATAAAAGAGTTCACAAAGATAGATTTCCACATCTATGCTGGGAAGTGGTGACTGGCATCTGAAAGTTCGAAACAGCGCTCTCAGAGCAACGACTGGCTTGTTGATTGTGGTGTAGCTTATTAGTCCAATTAGTCCAAATGTGATGATTTTTTTTTATGATGAGCTGTAACCGGTATTGATGGCTATGGACTTTTATCTTCATCAGTAAGTGCTTCAGGTCCTCTTCATTTTCAGCAAGCAGGATGCATAATCTGCATCTCACAGGTAGTTAATGAATCATTCCACGATTCTGATGCCACGTTCTTCTTTATGCAGGCCCGTTTATCTGGTTCTTTACTTGGGTTATAGGTTGAGCAGTGTGATACAAGCATACGGTACTGGCGCACTTCTTTCCTGGTTCTAAACCGCCCAGATCTGCTCAAAGGAGTGCCTCTTGGTCTGTGTACAAGCTCCGTGTGTGCACAGTGAAGTGTCTGGAAATGCCATTGCGGTGGCAGTCTCAGCTGTCCGCAAAGAACTGACAACAGCAATGAGATCCCTACTTTTTTTTACTTATTTGTTTCTTTTAATTGGTTATTTTCCCGAAGCATGCACCCTTATGTTTAGGTTCCAAAACACTGTGCTATACTTCTAAGAGCACTGGTCCAAAACTGTTATTACAAAATCATAGAAACCGTTATTAAATAAAACTATCAAATGCAAAACTATTCCTTTTCAACATATTCTTGATGTAGGTTTATCGATTTCAGAAGGCAGTGATTCTATCTATTCTGACTATTCCTCCAAAAATGCACCATTTTTGGTTTACACCTCAAAACCAGATCTGGAATCTTCCAGGATGCTGATTTTGCTTCTTTCAAATTTTCTTTGAGGTTTAGGAAACAAAAGGAGCATGGAAAGGCAAGATTAGGCCTATGGGGGCTTGGAGTAAGATTTCCCAAGGAAACTCCTGGGACAGCCCTTGTTCCTCTCAAAGCATGAGCACATGCTTGCTTGTGAGGGGAAACTGCATCAGCACAACATTCCTGTCCCTTTCTCAGCAATCTACTTTTCAATTTTCGTAAATATTTTTCATAAATGCACTCTCGACTGTTTAGCTGGGTTCAATAATCTATAGCAATGGCCACACAAAAGTCAGAGGATATTTACAATTATGGGGCTTATGAGTGAAGTTACATTTACATTAGTGAAGTTACATTACAAGTTACACTTCAGGTGAGAAATACAATTTTTTAGCCCATGCATTTTCTGCTGTGCACACAAGCAGGCTTCTCTGGCCCTTAGAAACTCGGCCTGGGCTCTGTCTTGCTCACCTGGTGTTATAAAACTCTTTTAGGATTGCCAAAATGCCCAAGGGGCAGGCCACTCCTTTGGAAGTCTCAATCCCAAGGCATTCAGCTCCAAGGGTCAGCAAATTCACTTCCTCCAATGACATGCCCAGAGGGACCCAAATTCAAAGCCAGTCCCTGTCCCAAAGCTCTCAGCTTTACTGATACCAGCTCGCTGGGTTTGGAGTCCATGCTTTATGTGGTGCTCTGGATGCTGGTTAGCTGCTCTTCTGGAGTTGCTTGGTATCAAAGATGTCCCCTGATCAAGGAGATTCAATGTGTGTGTATACTGGAGTATAAAGGACGTATTCCACTCCTGACTCCTCTCTTGCTGGTAGTGTGATTTCCCCCATGCTGCCTCAAAGATGACTCATTTTATACCCAGCAGGGTATAAAATTTAATTCCATTAAATTATATTTAAAGAGAAACTCAAAACAAATCATTTAGATCCCCTTTTAAGTATAAGTACTTTATTTTTGCTACTCTCTTACATTATAAATTCATATTCTTCTTATTGAATTTACTTTTCCTAATGATAATTTAAGTTATTGTACAATTTTTTATATATAAAAAATTAAAATGAACACAATCACAATGAATCCTGTTAACAAGTACAGCTGAATTATCAGTGTCTTTCCCCACTTTTTCTTATCCACACCCATCAGGAGCAAGTTATGGCGGGAATTACAGAGATTATGGCTGGATGAGCCACATTAAATAAGTCATTACACTGCCTTATAGTACATGTTATAAATGATTATATTTAATATATTTCTAAAATTATACATTATAATGATTATAATATGCATCTTAATTTTGCTATAATACAGTTTTATTGATAAAAATTATAAACAAATCATTTAACATAAAATTATAGTATTTTATTGATAAATATTTTGATGTCATTTTTGTGCTACCACTTAACAATTGGACATATATTTTCTGCTTTAAGGGGAATAAGAAAGATACAATTTAAAATTTTAAAAGGCACCAACATTCACAGGAATTGAAAATAGCATGGAGGGAACTATTATAAAATATCAATTTCAAGCTATCACATTTTTCTTTAAAGGAAATGAAGCCATGGGGCACTATTTTTAACAGTTTACTTTCAATATATATTAATTGTTTAAAGCTTTACCCTAAATATTAAGAAGTATCATACAGATCAGTCTTATACCTTTATAGTATCATGTCTTGTAAACCTTTTGCCACAAATAGTGAACAAAATGTAATTCTGTCAAATTATATTTAATATCCAGTATTAAACTGAGAGGAACTTAGAACAGATCATCCAGATCCCCTTTTAAATATAAGAATTAAATTTTTGGTACTCCCTTACATTTTAAATGCTTTCCTTTAATTGAATTTCTTTTCCTGATAATATTTTAAATTATTGTGAAATTTCACATACAGAAAAAAATTAAATCTCATTTAATGAACAACATGATTTGAATCATTGTCTTCTAATTCCAACTTAATTTCCTTTTCACCTCTACTACAAGATTCCGTGATAATTAAATCTTACAGAAGGCTCAAATGCATTGCAGGGGGCGCACTGTAGGTTCGCATCCCATGACAGAAACACAGTCAATGAAGCTCAAGCACAGCAGGGCTGACCAGTTTATGTAAGGCCACACATCAGGCTGGCTCCCTCTGTAAGAGTTACTGCCTCAGAATCCCACTGGAGCAGCTCCACGCTCTCCTTTAGGGTCGCCATTAGTCTGCATAGATTCGATGGCAGTAAGTTTGTTTGTTTGTTTGTTTACATGCTGCTGAACAGTGTTCAGCGGTGCTTCCAGACTAAGAAGGATTAGGGCTGGGGGAAGGCTGGGCAAGTGAATGAAAAGCCTGTGGATCATGACAGAAGCATCCAATCATAAAGAATTGTGCCGGATTCGACAGTTTCATTTTCTCTTTCACCGTGCTTCCCACTGGTTCTTCCCAATTTCGTCTTGGCTCAGGAAGGGAAAAGAGACCAGGACAAATTGTAAAATACAAACTGGAATGAAAGAACATGTAGGCTGATAACTTGCTAGAATTTTTATCTTCCTCTTAGAATATATGGTCAGTGTGTATGTTGGATATAAACCAACTTTATTGACCTTAAAGAGCCTTGTCTGGTTCAAAGATAGCAGCCAATCACACTACTTTGAGAGTGTTTTAATGTCCACAATCCCGACAGTAATCCAGCCTTTGGCATCAGACTCATACAAGTGATGAGTTTGCGCCTTCTCAGTCTTCCATCCCAGGGTTTGACCTTCACCATTTCTGTTTCACTCCTCCGGCTAGGATGTACACATTTCACAAATTAGAGTCGCCCCACTTTCCCTGTCTCAGCCATGACTGAATTAATTTGAACATGTTCAGAAGACCTCGTTGTCCATAGATCGCTCATTGAGTTGGGGACTAGCTCAGTGATAGCTCCCAACAGCAAAATTTTGCTTGTCCTAAATTATAGCAGATCGAAGGAGATTCATTTATTTGGAGATCACATGTATCACATTTGATTTCTGTGTGGTTTAGTGATAATTAAGTCAGCTGAGAAGAACTTCTCCATACTGTAGAGGTAATAATTGCCTTCAACAAACATTTCTCAAAGACCAAAGTCATGCTACCTTAGTACACAATTCTTCCTTCAATTGCATGGCATGTATAAGCATTGCCACATTATCATTTACTGTCAGATAAAGTAAGTGACTTTGAAATTTTTTATAATTACAAATATTGAGTTTAATTTCAAACAGGAGATTAATACTTGCACACACATATACATATGTGTATATATATATATATATATATATATATATATTCATACATGGTGACCAATGTACACATGCATACATGAAGGTTGTATGTTATAGAATATATATGTATGTGCATATATTCTTTAATAGATTCAGTTTGGTATATCCAAATCTAACCAATTATTCAAGATTAAGGGGTACGGAGTAAAAAAGAAGCGAAACAGAAGATACACCTAAATAGCACCCGTTACCGAGATGGGTAGAAAAGAACCCTGTTGGTGTCGTAGGGAACACATGGAGTTGCTGCTAACCAAAAGGTCGGTAGTGAGAACCAGAGAAAGATGGGGCTTTTTACTCCTTCAAAGACTCAGTGTCTCAGAAACCCACAGGGCCTTTCTCCTCCGGCTTGCAGGGTCCTGTGCGGCAGCATGGTCTCCATGGCTCTAAGTGAGAGGGCTGGAGGACTTTGGTGCAGCTGTGGGTTTTGATGCCACGTCAACTGGTTGTCTTGAGCTCAGAATGTTAGAAACAGAAACAAGTTTCTTACATTTCTTTCCAGTCTTCGGATGGCAATAGTGAATGCTCTTTCACTGCTTGAAACTCTGTGTAGAAACGAGTCTATGTGAAGCCGGTGGAGCAGTTGGATCTTTCTTCCACAGGTGAGAGGTGAGCGTTTGGTGGCACTGGTAGCATATGGCTGCGGCTCAGAGAGTTTAAACCATGTGCCCAAAGTTGCACCGATAGTTTCCGCTGATCCATGGCTACAAACAGGACATCTGACTCCTCATCCAGACCTATTTGCTCTGCTCTGTGGATAAAGTAGAAAACACCCAGGAGACTTTCTGAGTATAAGTTCATAGAGATGTTCAGGAAACTAAATGAGAGCATGAAGGGGAGTGTGTGGGGGATTGTTTCTGCTTTGAAGTGATGCCCTTTGGGCTTCAGCGGACTGAGACTGGGGTATCTTATAGCTTACTTAAAGTACTCTGAAGCACTGACACGAGGGAGCTTCTTTTATTAAATGTGTCTTACCATAATTTATCTTTTGCCTTTTCCTAGAATTTCTACATTTCCACACAGATGCCTATCTTTCCTTAAGTGCTAATTAGTGACATCCTGCACTAAAATGTTAGTGCCCTCTTGCAATATTCAAGGTGAAGCTCTTCATGTGGAGCAACATAAACAAAATTAAAATAAAACATTTTATTTTGCGATATGGTGTTTACCTAATAAAAATGCAATTCTATAAATGTATTAATTTATAGAAAAGAAGCAGTTTAGCAAAATGCAGTCCCTTGTCAATTCAAAGCTTCTTTTACGCCACTCCTTCCTGCCTTTTTCTGGAATTGCCTAGCTGATTAATATAACAGAGTACTCCAGCTTTGCTGAAATACACTTATTCAATTTCACTGAAGATTATAGGTTTCAAATAATAAAATTGGATTTTATTGAGGATTGAAGTGTGTAAATAGAACACTTGATTGAATTTAATAAAATGGTATCCTGCTGATGGAGGCAAGTCATTTCTTCTAGTTTCAACTTGATTACAAAGACAAGTTTTAAGAGCTATTTTGAATGTTAAAATTTATTCCTATAGCGAAAGAAGAGACTCTCTTGAGACTAAAAAAAAGTAGTACCATTTATTATTTAAATAAAATAGCTGCGGATGTACAATTATCTTTAAAATTTAGTGGAATCATTTTATCTGTATTTGTGGCTGCGTAGTAAATCATCTACATTGAGCCAATCTGCTCCAAGGACTTCTTAAAAGTGTTAAAATGCATTGTGTGGACTAAGGTATGCCTGGTCCAAACCATACTTTTTTTGGTCGCTAATTAGAGAATATATAAGAATAAATAGGCATGAATGGGTTTGATTTGTGGTGTTGGTTGAGATTATTAAATGTATCCCAGGCTACCAAAGAAACCAGGATGCCTCCTGGAGGAAAAGCTAGCGAGACTCATCTAAGCGGTTTGCCATGGGCTCAGGAAGGACATCACACTTGGTAAAATAGTAGGTGATGGAAACGGGGATAGATTACCCAGTGGCTACAATCTCGGCCTCAGATGTGGCACTGACTGTGACTGTGACGAAGATGATGCTGGCTGCGGTGGTGTTTCCTTCTGCTGCCTAGTGGGACTCTGGGCGTCAGAACAGACTCGAAGGCACTGTTCCAGGAAGGGGACCAGAGAAGCAGAACCACGAAGACAATTTGTTGGCTACTCAGAGCAGATTCCATTCCGGAGGTGATTACATGGTGCTATATCATGATGGATTAACAATCTTATTGGTCAAACCATGGACACTTTTGGCCAAGTCAAGTTGAAACAAATATTTGACATTCAGAAACATCTAACATTAAAAAAAAAAAAAGAAATCTCCAAACTAACTGTCATTGGGTAAATTCCAACTCCGAGTTACCCCGCAGGACAGGGTAGAACAGCCATTATGCATTTCCAAGCCTGTAACTCAACAGAATTCCACACAGAGCAGCTGGTGACTGCAAATGGCAGCATTTATGGTTGTCACCGCAATGCACAACTACTGTGCAACCAGCCCCTTTGACAGCAGGATGTAATCACTAAGGAGCCCCTGGGTGGCACAAGCTGGTAAACACTTGACTATTTGCCAAAAGGCTGTCAATTCAATGACGGGACCGGTGATCTGCTTCCAAAGACTACAGCCTCAACAACTTAAGGAGCAATTCCACTCCACACACAGAGGATCCGCTTGAGTCAGAACTGACTAAACAACAATTAATATCAACAAAATATTAATAACGGGAATTAAACATGTATGCTATAAAAAATAAATCCAATAGAATAAGGTTTTCTTCTAGATTGGATGAGCTTTATTTTGGAGGCCATTCTGCCTCTGAGATGTTTAATGATAGAAGATCAAAATCATAACATCAAAAAAGTGATTATGTCTCAAAGTAAGTATGTCTCTACATGGTAATTCAAAGACAACAAAACCAAAATAAATCCAATTCACTGCCATCGAGTCAATTCTGACTCGATGATATAGCCACCCTATAGGACAGGGTAGAACTGTACCCCTGGGTTTCCAAGACTAACTCTTTTCAAGAGTAAGAAATCTGACATTCACCTAAGAGTGATTGGTGGTCTCTAACCACTGACCTTGCAGTTAGCAGCCCAAGAAGCCACAAGGGTCCATGGTAACTAGTATTATTTGAATGCTTTGCTACTTTAGCAAATTATGAAGTTTAACAAAGTAAGATACAATGCAATATTTTTGCTACTGAAAAATAATCACTTGTAAAATGTAGAAATACAATCAAGTAGAGAAAACTCAGACACTATACCAAATGTAAAGAAAACAACCTAAATGCAATGAAAAAATTATGTTACCAGTATGTTTTATAAAGAACTACATTTTTCCCTCATGATGGTATTAATGTTTGATTTTAGAAATGATATAATTGATTTATTTCTTGTGTAAGTTATAATATTTGAATGTATGACATAGAATTAATTTTTAAATTCTAGCATTTTAATTAATGCCAATATTTGTTTTAACAGATTTTTTAAATGGAAACTATTTGATCACAGTACTACTTCTAAATATGGTTGGAATATTTCCAAAGAGAATGTTTAGAAGTTAAACAATTTGGTTAGTTTACTGTGAGATATCATTAATATCTGGAATGGTAATTGAGGAAATTTCAGATTTTTAGACAGTTTGTTGGCTGAAGATTGATAATAAATGATTCCAAAGCAATGATATTTTAATACAGTCTGTAAGAGTACTTTGAGTTGATTTAAAAATATTAACATTTAAATAGTTGACTCAAAGTATCTGAAAGAATACAAAGGTACCGTATAAACATAGTATTTCTATATCATTTATTCAGTGGTGCTTTCAAAGAAATAAAAAGTAACCAGCTGATAAAAAGGCTTTGCATTAAGAAAAAAAGTGTCTGTGATAATGGATCGATGTTTTTTCAGTGCTTTTAGGAACTATTATACAGAGGAAGAGAAGGGCCACTAGATAAAGATACCTGGATAAGAGAATCAAATTATATAAGTAATTTTAAAAAGAATAATGAGGCAGATACAATTACTATCTCTAAAAGAAAGAAAAGCTCACTTTGGAGGAGGAGGGAAAGCCAGGAAATGGCCACAGTAAACTCTTATGGGAAGTGATTGTGGGCCAGGCACTCTGTTATTGTATGGGGGAGGTTCTTGGGTACAAGCATAAGGAACATCATTCCAACACATAAAAATGAACCACTACCAAGGAACGATTATTTGTAAAACAGAGATGAGGGGTAGTGTGGGGTCCAGCCCCACAGTTGAACCGGCCAAAGAAGACAAGAAACGGGGCATGGGACAGGGGGCTCAACTCCATTCTGGGGAGACGTGAGAAAAGGGAGAAGATCCCAGAGTTTATTCAACAAGCGGTTTTTGTAGCTCTTCAGGCATGCAGTTGTTCATTAATCATATACATTAAACAAATGGGCAGTGTAATAGTCTTGGTATTCCAAGTGTTCAGAGGCAATACTTCAAAGAGAGTAAACGTCATACAAGAGGTAAGAGGAGCAAATGCTCACCTTCCCAACACAATCGCTGAAGACAAAGTGGGTGCATAAACAAATGTGGTGAAGAAAGCTGATGGTGCCCAGCTATCAAAAGATATTGTATTTTGGGTCTTAAAAACTTAAAGGTAAACAAGAGGCTCTCTAACTCAGAAGCAGCAGAGCCCACATGGTAGAAGCCCACCAGCCTGTGTGATCACGAGGCATTGAAGGGATCATGTATCAGGCATCAAATAATAAAAATAATATCATTGTGAATGAGGGGGAGTGCAAACTCAGGACCCAAGACCCATGTGTAGGCAACCGGACATTCCCTTAAAGAAGGGTCACAGAGAAGGAATCAGCCAGTCAGGGTGCAGTGTAACAATGAGGAAACATATGACTTTCCTCTAGTTCCTAAATGCTTCCCCCCTACCCCGCCCTACTATTATGATCCTAATTCTACTTTACAAATATGGCTAGAGCAGAGGATGTACACTGGTACAGATAGGAAGTGGAAACACAGGGAATCCAAGACAGATGATCCCTTCAGGACCAGTGCTGAACGTGGCGATACTGGGAGGGTGGAGGGACGGTGGAGTGGAAAGGGGGAATGAATTACAAATATCTACCTATCACCTTCTCCCTGGGGTATGGGCAACTGAAAAGTGGGTAAAGGGAGATGTCGGACAGTGTAAGACATGACAAAATAATAATAATTTATAAGTTATTCAGGTTCATGAGGGAGGGGGAAGGGCGGAGGGAGGGGGTAAAAATGAGGAGCTGATACCAAGGGCTCAAGTAGAAAGCACATGTTTTGAGAATGATGATGGCAACAGATGTACAAATGTGCTTAACACAATGGATGGATGTATGGATTGTGAGAATAGTTGTACAAGCCCCCAATAAAATGATTAAATAATAATAATAATAATAATAATAATAAAAGATAAGTGACAGGGGGAACTATTATTTGAGATATACATACTTTAACTGCATGCATGAGGAGTCAGTGTCTATAGGACACAACTTTGTATAAGCATTTATGGGGCATACATGCTGTGCAGAAACCTTCATCCTGGAATTTTGTGTATAGAAGTATGTCCCCATATTTAGGGCTGTGGAAGCAGGCCTCACGTTAGGGATGGTGGGCCAAACCCTGTAGTCAGTGCTGAGAGCAACCTCCCTTTCTTCCAGATCCTCAGTTTCCCACAAGAAAGAAAAATATAAATATATACACAGTAAAATTTGTTATATTGTGAAAAAGTTCAAAGTATAAGAAATCAGTTTATCAGACAATTAATTTTAAAGTCTCTGTTAATTAAACTTCAGGACCCACTTTAGATAATAAATTTTATGGTTTGACAGGAAACAGAGTATGAGAAAGTATCTGAAAACACCTAATATTAAAGATGCACTAAATTAGATGGGATAAATAAAGATATACAATGATTATTCATGATGGAAGCCTTGAAAATACAAATTAATCAAAAACTTTTTAAAACATTTTATTATGGGCTCATACAACTCTTATCACAATCCATACATATACATACATCAGTTGTGTAAAGCACATCTGTACATTCTTTGCCCTCATCATTTTCAAAGCATTTGTTCCACTTAATCCCTTTGCATCAGGTCCTCTTTTTTAAAATTAATCAAAATTTAAAATAGAAAAATATCATGACCATTGTACAGAAAGGCAGTACTTTGGGACACAGCAGGGTTTCTCACTTTGAAGAGGCACTTGGCTTAATATTTTGAAAATACATTGATAAATCACTAAATGGCCTTATGTTATTCATTGAATGTCTTCTACATGCCTTATTTCATCTTTGGGAGACTAGCTGTCCAATTGTTATGATTCATCTCTTACTCCTCTTTTGGATTGCATAAACTCACTCCACTGTCTCATTTAATCATTAGAAACAAGTACAATAACTAAAATATTAGGAGATTGTCACTGCATATAAGATTAATTCACTATCCTAAAGAGTGAATTTATTTTTTAAAGTATTGAAAGAAAACCTGTATTTTGCTTAATTGAATTATTTGACACAAGGATTGCTAATTCAATATCTAGTTTTCACATTCCTATCTTTGATGTGAAAGTAAAATTTTTAAAAACATTTATGATTGGCAGCTAGATTGTAGCCACCACCATTGAGTCAATTGCCATTCATAGCTCCCTTGTCTGAGAAATGGTATGCTGAGGCTACTTGCCTTCCTTAAGCTCCCTAGACCCATTGCCACAAGGGTCAGAAAGGCCTCCAGCCCCCATGTTTCCGCTCTGTTCTGCCAACAACTGTCCCTTTTGTGAGACGCTCCTTCAGTAGTTGGACTCACTTGTTACGGTGACCGGACGGAGCTCACAGATGGTGCTCACGATTCTGAGATTCATTAGGGAAGCTGTAATTGTTGTTAGCTGCCAGTGAGTTGCTTCATTCCCACACCGCCCATCCCACAGGATCCTCACAATTGTTCCTGTGTTTGAGCCCCTTTTTGCAGACACGGTATCAATCCATCCTTTTAAGGGCCTGCCTCTTTTTCACGACCCCTCTACCTTACCAAGCACACATCCTTCTCCAAGGCCTGTTTCCTGACATGGCCTCCTAAGTGTGTCAAATGAAGTCCAGCCATCTTGCCTCTATGGAGCATTCTGGTTGCAATTCCTCCAAGAGAGATTGGCTGTCCTTTGCCAGTCTGTGGTATTTTCAGTATTCTTCTCCAGCACCACAATTCAACTTGATTCTTCTTCTGTCTTTTTTATTCAGTGCCCTCCTTCCACATGCACTTGAGATCATGGAAGATACCATGGTTACGGTCAGGGCTATCTCACTCCTCAAAGTATCATTCTTGCTGTTCAGTTCTCTAAAGAGGTTTTCCATATTGAATTTACCCAAATCCAATCTTTCTTCTGATCTTATGTCTGCTGGTTCCATGAGAATTGATTGTGGATAAAATAAGAAAAAAATCCTTGACAACTTCAAGCATTTCTCCATTTATCATAATGTTACACATTAGTTAAGCTGTGAGGATCTGGTCGTCTTTACATAGAGTTGCAGTCCGTACTGATGGCTGTAAATCTTGATTTCATCAGCCTGTGATTCAAGTCCTTTTCGCTTTCAACAAGCAAAGCTGTGTCGCCTGCACATCTCAGGTTGTGAAGAAGCCTTTCTCCAATTCCTCTTCTTCATTTAAACCAACTTTTCTGATTATTTTCCCAACATGCAGATTAAATAAGTATGGCGAGAAGATGCAAACCTGTCACATACCTTACCTGATTTTAAACCATGCAGCATTCCCTAGTTCCTTTATACAATTGTCTCTTGATCTGTGTACAATTTCCTTATGAACACAATGAAGTGTTCTGGAGTTTCTACTCTTCTCAAGGTTATGCACACAGTTAGTATTTCTCCTTCCTTCTATTTGCCATTTATTTTTACCCAAACTTTTCCATCATGGGAAGAAACATAAAGTCCAGCTGTTGTGGCAGTCCGGAGAGTTGGTATCGAGACCAGTCTGGCAAATGCTTCTCTCTCATGTTGGATGAAGTCACAAAATTAGTGGGCTATCTCGACCACTACATGTTAAAACATTATTCACAGTCTACCCTAATTATGTCTGATGAGAAGAAGGTGCAATCCATTCTGCCTGGCCCTTGGGAATTATACCATACAGATGAAAGGTAGAGTCACAATTGGTTGCTGAAGGATCATTCTTGTACGCTTTTCTGGACCCCTGATCCGAGGCCTGCAGCATCTGTAAAGGGGAAAAAATACATCTGCAAGGAAGCATCTGATAAAAAAAGAGTGGCTTCAGTTAATGTGAAGAACTTTATGGTGACGCCAACCTCCTCCTACACCACCTCTTTACAAAACCCTCTTGAGAAATTGAGGCAGTATCTAGTGGTAATTTCCCCTTGCCCTCCTGTTGAACGAGGGCACACACTGCTGAAGGGTTGGCAGCTATCCTTTCATGCTTTTCTCCACCTCCCTTAAAATCGCAAGCGTTGCAATGGCCCATTCCAGTTTCCTATCAAGCCATTACTCTGAAAATGGTATGCAACATGGCATGCCAATCAAATGTGAAATTTCCTGGCCCATTACTGTGCCCTATGGACTGGAAAGGGTGCCCTGTGGTCTAAGGAAATATAACTGGGAGACCCCGGGCACTTGACTTCTCTGGCTGGACTCGATTATTCATGACACAGAGCACAGAGACAATGCTCAGAGCAAATCTGCCTGGTGGGATTGTCGGAGCTGTAAGTCTTTACAGAAGTGATTGTCTTTCCTTTGTCCTGCAGAGTAGCTGATGTCTTCAGACCATCTCCCTTTCAGTGAGTAGCCGAGTGCTTTGACTGCACAGCCTGGTCCTTCACCGGGTATATGGATATTAGCGTCATAATTGACCTATGCACCCCAATAGGAAGATTACAACTTTCACTGAGCGATAAAAGCAAAGGATAGCACTTGAAAAATTAAAATATCATCAATCAGTTTTAAAAAATAAAGTCCAAACCAGCCACTATAAACACAAGTCATTCTATTTCATTTTGTAAGAAAGAATCCCCAAAAAACTGCATCCTTCTTTGATACACACTTTGTTTGCAAACTAACTACATATCCAACAGGATCTCTTTCTCCCTCAATGTTTGTCGGAAAGGAGTCATAAAAAATAATGCAATCCCACTTCCTACTGGCTTTCCCTATTTATATTCAACTTAATGTACAAAGTAGACAGCATCAAATCAAATGATAAGTTACTCTACTTTTTCTTCGGTAGAACAACCATTACAGAAGCATATTTTGAGCAGTGTGAAGCACTTTATAGATATAAATGATGGCAGTACGAGTGGCTGCAGCAGAAGTAGTAGTAAAAGAGTGGTTCTAAGTCATCGAGTTGTCTCATACGCACAGTGAATGACACTTCGTGCAACTTAATGAAACATTTCTGGTCCGGCACCATTTTCATGATCATTGGCATGTTTAAGTTCATTGTTACTGCCATTTTTCTAGTTCATTCCGTATAGAAGGCTTATCTTCAACATTATACTTGAAAATAATCTCTCGGGATCCATAGAGTTTTATTGGCTAATTTTTGAAGTAAGTGATGCCGTTTTCGTCTCTAGTCTGCTTCAGTCTAGGAGTTCAATGGCGGCAGAGGGACCTGGCTTTTGACATACCAATGACATTGCTTCTAACATTATAGCTGCGTACAAATAACCTCAATTGAGACAAATGGACAGATAGATTCTAGAGTTGTATTCGTAATAAATAAAATGGTGAATTTTAAAATCGGGTATGTAATAAAGGAAAATTATTAACAAACTAATGTAATTCAAGAAAGAGGGGTTTAGAATTTACCCTTTTACATGCTTTTCAAATTCCCCAACGTTAGAACATCATGTAATGAAATACTCAACAATATTAATCAAAATACATCAAAACTTTGTACATTTCTTTTCTGAAATACAGCTGTGCTTATGGACAGCTTTCATCTAGTTTTAGAAAAGTAATAATTACAAAAATAATCATAATCAGATTCGGGGGCATTAATCTACAAGTATTATTACAGGTTATTTAATATACTTTTAAAAACATTACAGATTAGGAACTAGTACAGAGACGCTAAGTACAATGTATATGGTCTTTTGTCAGACAGGCTGAGGTAGTTTTCACTTGCAATTCAGACTCTCAATAACCTTCTACTCTGATGATTGAATTTCAAAATATTTATTCGCAATAATGCATTTTTTCATTCTAGGCATTATATTTCTACAGTCAGTTACATATTACTGTCATTACAGTCAAGTCCCCATTTCATTTAAGAGAAATCAAACTGCATCATATGACAATTTTAATTAATTGGAATGATATAATAGAACATGTGATACATGATGTAATAACGGTTGCTTACCAGTACTTTCAAGCACCGTCTGCTGCCTCACAAGAATCCTATTAACATAATGACATGACACTGAATGGAAGAGAAGCATTAGAAGACAGTGTTGATGCCCCACCTTCTGTGCAGGCCTGAGGAACTGCTGAGTGGCAGAAACCCGGGCGGTAGGGTTGAAACACTGATGCAGGATGGAAATATGAAAGGCACGAGAAGCTTCCTGCCAGAGAGTCAAAGGAAAACTCAGCTGACTCTCATCCACTGCCTCCTACTAAGACGTGCGCACAGGATTCGGTTCAGCAAGGGATGGCCTTGATGGTGCACCAACTACGTGCTCAACTCAAGAAAAGCCCAGTGAGTCCGAGCCAGGAGTTGCTTGGCAGGAGCAGAGCCCCGGGTCATCTGCCTCCCTCCTAAAGGTAAGCCAACCAAACAAAAACAAACCTGTGGCTGAGACGTTGCTTCTGGCGGTTGGGGTGACCCTATTGGACTCAAAGATCTTCTTCGTCAGTTTCTCACGGCTGTAAATCTCTACAGAAGCAGACTGCCACCTCTTTCTCGCACGCAGCAGTGTTTCAACTGCTCAGTGTGTGAGTAGAAGCCCAGCGCTTAACCACTGTGCCAACACGGTCCTTCTCCTAAGCCCCTTGGGAAGTTCTACTCTGTCACACGTGGTCGTTGAGATTCAATGGACTCAACTGCACATACGACCTCAACACAGTGTTGCATAGGCGGAAAAACCCAGCAACAACTAATCAAAAACCAAGAAGCACTTACAGATGTGTCCTCTTCGAGCACAGTTGCAGACTGCAAGAAGGGTTCCCTGCAGTCTGTCATGGGCCCTAGCCTCATAGAGAGCAGGTACAGGGCCAGTACCTGTACGGGGCCATGTCCTAGCCAGGATTTCATCCACAGGAAATGTCTTTCCCATTCCTCACTCCATACTGAACAGGCTGCACGAAATGTGAAGTCCATGAGCACTCTATTTGAACTCTGTAGGGAAGAAATCTGGAAAATGACATTGACAACCTACATACTTCCATAGTGACCAAGCCAATAGAAGGTCTGGACAAAGCTGCCCCAGTTCATCACAAGACCTTCCAGAAGCAAAGTCAAATGAGTAACATCAAGGAAAAGTTTAAGATATGAACACGGAAGGTTAAACAGATATTTAACAGTAATGCGAAAAGATGAATGAAAGCTAGACAAAAGAAGATCAGCAAGTAGTAAAAGTGCTTTTCAGAGACATAATAGAGGGGCATTGCCTGCAGTGAACTGTTCTTGCATCTCAGAGGATCCTCTAGAATGTTAAAAAATTGGGTGATTATGTACTTATAAGAGCAAAGGTGAAGATTCAAAGTAAAAACACAAAATACAGACCAGTATTTGTTGGAAATTAGTATGGGCAAGTGTATAAGATTTCTGACAAGTTTTGAGGACTGCTGTGAAACCATTACTGAGCACATTATTTATGTGTCTTTCGTATTGCTTAGAAAAACTAAAAAATAATTTAAATGCAATTTTGATGTGTTATTTTGGTGGATCAAGGGTATTTCTATTGGCTAGAAAATATGTTAAGCAAGGTCTAATATGTTTTAATTCTATTTTAATAGTGCTGGGGTTTCTGCTTAGATGTCCGAATTAAATTATAGTTTTGATTAAGTTGTATTCATTGACATGATGCTTTAGTCCCCTTTAACAAGGCCTCTGCTGCATTCTGCTTCATGAAAGGAAATGGAGAGATAACAATATAAACGTATCATAATGCTTGGCATAACTGCTCTAAGATTGAAATTGTGGAAATGATAATATTGAAATGCTCATCTGTGCTCAAATGGACATGTTAGAACTATTTCACATGGAGAATAAATATAGGAAATATTTGGTTACATAATAAAATTATAAAACCTAGTACAATTCTTCATGACAGGGCATGCTATCAAATGTGTTTCCCCTCAATTACCTATCTTGACCTTTCTCTAAAGTCCACTATGTGGTGGCAATATTGGGATCCCAGGTGCTTCACACAGAGACTTTGGTGCAGGTTTAGAAGTAAGTTTCTTTTAGGGAGATGTGGTAAACAGATCTTTTGTCAGAATTTTGGGTGGTGGTGGGGTGGTAGAGTGAGATGATTGTAGGTTAGAGATGGCCTTGGAAAAGTGACTCAGGGGGCTGTGCCATCCATGACTGAAGGGCAGCATTTGTTTTGACCAGCAGTGGCTTCTTGGGCACAGTTGTAAGACAATGGTAATGCCTCTGGCTATGGAGGATGATAAACAGAAGCAATAGCTGCTCTGTCACCTTGCAGGGGACAACGTAGGTCTGGCAGCTCTTCTTCTTCCAATAGCCTTGTTTCACAGGGCAATGGAGAGCTTTGCCAGGCTGGCTATGAGCACCTCCTTGGAGAGCTTAGTATCCAGGTCATTGTAGTTCTTGGTAGTAAGGACTATTCCCTGGCCTGTGCACTCCTGCTTCTGCATGGGAATACATTACAAAATCAGGTCCTTCAGGATATCTTGAGGAAAATGTCAGTGATTCCAGATTCCTTAATGGGCAAGGAAAATAGATAGGTATCCTTAAGGGACTTGCTCTAAACCCCCTTAATCAAACAATTCAACTTGGTGACGGGGAACCACTTCTTGTCTTAGGATTTGCCTTACCAACGTCCAGGGCCTTGGTCATAGCCCATCCCATTCCATGACTGCTACCCGGCACTGCTAAGTGCACAAAGAGCTCGTAGCTCTGTGTCTAGCGGCTTCCAGGACCTCCTCCTATACTGGCATCATCCACCAGTTGATGTTTTCTCCAAGAAGCTTTCTTTCTTTTTTACTTATTCCATCTTCTCAAAGCATTTACCATGCCCACTAGCTCATACCCAAACTTCTGAGAACTGTGTTGTCCTATTGATACAAGAGATAAAGCCAACCTTAAAAGCACTGATAAAAATGAACTTTTAGGGGGAAATTTATACACACATAAATATATGCATAGACATGCACAAATATTAAAATGAGTGTTTACCAGAAGAAAAAAGAATTAATTATCATTTTATGCCATAGCAGATAAGTAGGAGAGAAGTGATAAAATTTTGAGAATCTGATGAATCCAGGATAGAATTAAACCATTTTTTACTAAAGTCATAAACACTTCCCTTTCTCTCTCTGACAGGCCTCTAGATTGCCCCAGACTGCAGGATCACTTAGAGTTTTCCTTTTAGTTCATTCATGTTTTCATCCCTAATCAAATCAGTGATGAAAAAAGTATATAGCCATGGGGCAGTGGCATGTAAGTGAGAAGCATGGTTTTCATAGAATAGGGTCAGTGTAAGTTGCAGAGATAGGCCTCAAAATATATGCTACAATCTCAATTTAAAATCACAACTCACTTCCATAGAGTCTATTTTAACTCCTAGCAACCCTGTAGGACAGAGTAGGACTTCCTCCTGATTTCTGACATGGTAACTATGGGAGGGAAAGGGCCTGTCGATTTCCCACGTCCTGTCTGGAGCTTGGAATTGGTGTTTGTGGAGTACGGCCCAAATGGGGTGTAATGACTGTGCCGCCACCAGGCCTCCTTTTATACTACAATGTGACATTTGATGTTCTATCCTTGGTCATAATAAAATGAAAAAATTAAAATCATAGAAATAGTGAAAGAAAAAAAAGCATTGCAAATGAAAAGATTACAATTCATAGCAAGTCCATTGGGTAAAATAGAACTGTCCCCCTTGGATTTCTGAGACTAACTCTTTAATGGGAGCAGACAACCTCACCATTCTCCTATGGAGGGGCTGGCGGGTTTGAACTGCTAACCTTGCAGTTAGCAGCTCAATACAGAACCAATACACCATCAGGGCCCAGGAAGCCCCAATTTCCATTGCCTAGTTTTGCTGTCAGTTTTTTGCAGTGTGGTGACTTGCGTGACGATGTCCCTGGTACTTTCAGATACCAGCAATGTCACCCAGAGGGAACAGGTTTCAGTGGAGCTTCTAGACTGAGGTCACATTGTGAAGAAGGAATAGGTCATCCATTTGAGAGGAAATCTTTATGGCTAGTACTGAAGCATTGTCAGACGCTGACCATCTCATGAATAGAAGCAGAGTGTTGTTGGACATGGTGCCAGAGATGGGCTCCTCAGTCCTGAAGGTCCTCCCATTATGACAGAGGAAGAACAGCCTATGAACGCAGAGTGGGCCCTAATGGCATTGATGGATTAGAGTCCCTGGGAGCAAAGCCTTCAGGGCTGTTAGTTGCTTATGGGGGATGACTGAGATGAAAAGAGAGGAAGGAGCTTCAAGCTTCTGTTAATAAGTAGAATTTCATATGTACAAAGTATGGATCAAAGAAACTTGAACATCATCAAAAATGAAACACATAAAAATAGATATTCTAGGCATTAATTAGTGAACAGAAATGGACTGGTATTAATTTGAATGAGAAAATGAAAAAATGAAGATAAATTATGCTGTATTCATTGTCAAAGGGGACATTTCAAGAGAAATCTTTAAGTACAATGCTGTCTGTGATAGGATAATATTTAACACCAAAGAAATCTAGTCAAAACAACTATTAAAATTTATACATTAACTACTAAGAGCTGTGATATAGAAATTAAAGAATTTTACCAACATCTTTAGTCTAAAAATGATAAGACATGTAATTAAGATGCATTGATAATTATTGGCAGAACAAGTGAATACTGCCTATTTTAAAAATAAGAAAGGCATACTTCAAGCTTCTATCCTCTCCCCATACTTATTCAGTCTGTATGCTGAGCAAATAATCAGAGAAGCTGGACTAAATGAAGATGAACAGGCATCTGGATTGGAGAAAAGCTTACTAACAAGCTGCATATGCAGATAGCACAATTTGATTGCTGAATGTGAAGAGGACTTGAAGCACTTGCTAATGAAAATCAAGGGTTGTAGCCTTCAGTATGAATTGCAACTCAGTGTAATGAAAATCCAAATCCAAACAACTGGATCAATTGATAGCATCGTGACAAATAGGGAAAAGAGTGAAATTATGAAGGATTTAATCTTTCTTGGATCCACAGTCAATGTTCAAACAGTAATCAAGAGATCAAAGGACACATTGCATTGGGTAAATCTGCTGTACAGACCTATTTAAGTTGTTGAAAAGCAAATATGTTACATTGAGGAATAAGATGTGCCTGGCCCCACTATGGTACTGTCAATGCATCCTATGCCTGTGACAGTTGGATATTGAGTAAGGAAGACCAGAAATGAATTGATGCATTGGGATTGTGATGCAGATGAAATATAGTGAATTCACACAAACTGACAAAAGAACCCACAAATATGTTTTGTAAGAAGTACAATGAGAATGCTTCTCTGAAGTAAATGCTTTGGACACATTGGTAGGAGAGCTCAGTGGTTAGTAGAGTGACCACGAAAAAGAAGATGACCCTTGATGAGATGGAAACACAGGGGCTGTAACAATTAGGCTCAAACAGAAGAACAATGGTCAGTATTGGGTGGGACTTGGCAGTGTTTCATTCTCTTGTACGTCATGTAGCTAAGAGTCGGAAGTGGCTTCATAGCACCTTCCAACAACACATCAGTTGTGGTATAACTTTAGCAATGTGGGCATATACACTTTGACCAAATTAGACATTTTGTAGGAAAAGTCTGTATGTCATTTCAAAATGGATTTCTGAACATATCTTATTATGAAAGTGTGTTTTATTCATAACTAGATACAAAAATATAGTGTCATATTGTATTAATATCCCAGTACTAGTTTGGTGAATGACCTGTAAGAGATTATGCCAGGCTTGTATGCCTGCAGCACTAACGTGCTTTTGTTGTTCTTGTTGCCGTTACGTTTCATCTAATGGGTCCCACTGTGAGGGAGCCTATGCTCGGCAGAATGAAACACTGCTTGGTGCTGTACCTTTCTCCCAATTGCCTCTCTGCATAAGCTTATGGTTGAAGCCACTGTACCAATACACCTTATTGAGGACCTTTGTCTGTCTGCTGCTCCTCTACCGAGCATGTTGTCCTTCTCCAGGGACTGGTCTCTCCTAACATGACTGAAGTACAGGAGACCAAGTATATCCCCCATCTTCCCTGTCAGGAGCACGCTGGCCTTACGTCTTCTAAGACAGGCCTGTTTGTCTTTTGGCAGTCGATATTCTTCATCAGAACGATAGTTCAAACTCACAGATTCTTCTTTGGGCTTCCTTATTCAATGTACAACTTTCATGCTTGGCTTGGTTCAGGCTCCCCTTAGTCTGCAAAATCATTTCCCTGCTTTTTATTTATTTATTATTTATTTTTTAAAATCATTTTATTGGGGGCTCATACAACTCTTATCCCAATCCATACATACATCTCCCTGCTTTTTAATACTCTAAAGGGATCTTGTTCAGTAGATTTACTAAATGAACATGTCTTTAGATATCTTGAATGTTTTTCCATGCATATTGATAGATCCAAGGAACATGAAATCCTTGACAACTTCAATCTTTTCTCCAGTTAGCATAATGCTATTTATTAGTCTATTTGAGAGGATTTGAGTTTTCTTTATATGAGTTGTAATCCATACCGAAGGCTACAATCCTTGACCTTCATCAATAAGTGCTTCAGTTCCTCACTTTCAGCAAGCAAGGTTGTTATCTGCATGTTATAGGTTTCTAATAAGCCTGCCTCCGATTCTGATGCCACATTCTTCATATCATTTGTCTAACACAGCACGTAACAGATAAAATGAATATTTTATAACTGTTTGTTGAATAAATAAATGGACTAACTGGCATTTGCTGCATGATTACCATACACATTTATGGGAATATACAAATTTGAAAGAACTTTTTAAACTACATTTTATAATTGGATATACTTGTCAATTAGCGCTATTTGTATTTTAAATGTAAATAAAAGATGTTGAATAAGTCAATATGGTATAGCTTTTAATTATATTTGCTATTTCTTCTCCAAGTAGGCATCTGGTTGCATTTCTAACATACCTAAAACCTTTTTTATAAAAGGTTTTTATAAAATTAAATTAAAATTATAAAAACATATAAATTAATGGCATTAGACTATGAGATGTAAAATATTTTAACATAGAAAAATGTTCAATTTCTGTTCTACTGATTATTGAATTGACATTTGGCATGCATCAGGCTTGTATTTTCTCATCATGCTTATTCAATCTGTGTGTTGAACATGTAATCAGAGAGGCTGGACTATATGAAACAGAATGATGACAGAATTTTGAATGCAGAAATTGAGGGGAACTTGAAGTGCTTGTTGATGAAGTAAAGGATTAAAACTCAAAGTAAAGAAGACCTAAATTCTCACCATTGGACCAAGATTTAGCATCATGATAAATTGGGGGAAATTTTGAAGTTGTCAAGAATTTCAACTCTCATGGATCCACAATCAATGCTCTTGGAAACAATAGTGAAGAGGTCAATGGGAGCACTGCATTGGCTTCCTTATAGTCTTGAAAAGAAGGGTCTTTCTCTGAGAACTAGTGTACTGGACCCAAAGTCATTGAAAAGCTGTAAATTGTAATACCACACTTGCTTTTACTTTTAGCAGAAAACATGTTCATACCATTTAAACCAATTTTACCTAGATGTAAGTACTTTTAAATAAGAATAATACCAAGAAAATGTATAATTTATTATCAGAATATTCAAGAAGTGTGGAATATTAAATGTAAAATTAATGAGTTGTCAAAGTGTAACAGGCATGAGTACAGCTATATGTACATATATGGTAGTATTTATAAATCCTGGCTGCACATTAGAATAAGATCTGAAACTTCTTACAATGTAAAGCCTCAGAACACCTTCAGATTTACATCATCATCATCTTCAGGAAATTGAACTTGTAATGTACATTTTGAATGCATTTTAAATTATTATTGCTTTTACTCATTATTTTTATATATGTTCTGCATAATCATAAAGTTTAGAGTTAAAAAGGATAAAAATTTCATCTTATTCTAGATAGAATATCAATGCCATATTGATATTGCATATCAATGTCAAACTAAGACCATTTACTCTGCTTTTTGTTAGTATATATAATAAATTCATATGTATGTATATGAATCTTAGTTATGCTTATGCATTTATGCATATATGCTCATGAACAGAAGCACTTCACTCATTGAACAATTTTACTTTTGTAGCTGACAGAGAAGCAAATTTGAATATAATATATTTAAATAATTTATCATTTAATTTTTTAAAAACATACTCATTTCAAATGGCTTTATGAATTTTCCAATTCAATATGAAACCCAACACCCCATTACAAATTCAATTCTATTGATTTTGTTCTACGTCCCAAGTCAGTTCTGACTTATAGAATCCCTTGTACAGGAGAAGGAATCTCTGCCCAGTCTGGGACCCATAGGTAACATCATGATAAATGGAAAAAGGCTAAAGTCATCAAGGATTTCAATTTGTTTGTACCCATAATCAATGATCACGAAAGAAGCAGTCAAGAAATCAAATGACACATTCCAGTGGATAAACCTGCAGCACAATTTATGTCATTTTGAAGACTTAACTGTCCCTGATTCAAGCAATGTTATTTTCCATCATTTCATATGCATCTGAAAGTTGGGCACTGAAGAAGAAAGAATGTAGAAGAATTGATGCACTTGAATCATGGTGCTTGAAAAAATATTGAAATTAACATAGACTTTCAAAAGACTAATATATGTTTCTTGGTGGAACTACAGCCAGAATGCCAGAATTCCAGATTGATTCCCTGGGGGAAAAAAAAACCATGCTTGGTGAATTAGAAGGACAGAGAAAAAGAGGAAGACCCCCAAGAAGAGTTATTGACAGAGTGGCTGCAACATGGGCTCAAATGCAACCATTCTGTAGATGGCACCTGGCAGTGTCTGATTTTTCTGTACACGGGCGATCTCAGTGGAAACTGACTCAGAGGCACCTAGTAATCATATCAGCAATAAAACATGACAGACACTTCTTTGATTTATCTTTCAAAGGAGAAGAAGACTCTTTAATTTCATAGGCATGAAACTGATGGGACAGACTGTGAAAGTAACAGAAGTGGAAATGAGTGGCTTGTTGTGTAGATGAGTTCACTGAGCATCATGCACAGTAACGAGCATTTATCTGATGTCGTTGTTACGTGCCTTTGAATTGGTTCCAACCTATAAAAGAAAACACTACCTGGTCCTGTACCATCCTCACAATTGTTACGTTTAGCTATTAATCAGGTTATGTTTCCATTTATTCCTTCCTAATTCAACACATGCTCAATTCTGAAGATGTACTGGTCATTATCATCAATCACAAATAAAAAGGAATTGGCCAAGTAAAAATGGAACTTGATATTTTGTTCAATATTTTATTATACCTATCACTTATTTTTTTAGAATTCTACATTATATTCCTTAAAATACTCCCATTTGCTTGGAAATATTCTTTACACATTATATAACACAAAGGTTTCTTGAGATAATTTCAAAAGAATGAATGCTAAAAACATTAATTTTGGTTAAATTTTAAAACATATTTCAAAATATTCACAAGATTATAGTATCTTCAGAAATGTATATCTTTTGTAAGTTTATTCACATTTGATCAGTGCTTCCCTGTACGTTCATTTTCCTGCCTAGTTCACAGTTACTGATGCTGGTTTTGCTGTTGTTGAAAGCCAGCTAGTTGATTTCCCTCATGGTGATTCTCTGTATAACAGAAGTCAACATTAGAGGGTGGTCCCATACCACAGCACAGCTGTTATGTTTCAGCCCATCACGCAGCCACTGTGTCAGTTCACTTTGTCACAGGTCTTCCTCTTTTTCATTGCCTCTCCACTTTATCAAGCATGATGTTTTGTACAGAAACAGGTCTCTCCAACTACCCAGAGTAGGTTAGACAAAGGATCACCATCCTTGGTTCTAAGGAGCATTCTTGCCATTTCTTCTTCCAACACAGATGTGTTTGTTTCCTTCAGACCATGGTACTCTCAATAATCTTTACTAATACAATAATTCAAATGCATTGTTTCTTCTTCGGTCGTCTTTATTCAGTGTACAACTCCCCTGTGCATATGATGTGTAGAAAACACCATGACTTTGATCAAGTGCACCTTCGTTGTCAAAATAACATCCATGCTTTTCAACACTTTAAGGAGGTCTGGTGCAGCTGGTTTACCTGCCGCAGACATTGTGTGATCTCTTGACTGCTGCTTTCACACGCATTGATTGTGGAGCCAAGCAAAATGAAATAAGTCCTCGACAAAATCAGGCTTTTCCCATTTACCTATTGGTCCATGTGTGAGGATATTTGTTTTCTTTACATTAAATTGTAATCCACACTGGAGGCTTCAATCCCTGATCTTTATCAGCAAGTGCTCCAAGTCCTCCTCACAACAAGCAAGGTTGTGTCATCTTCATATTGTAGGTTGTTCATAAGCCTCCTTCCAAACCTTATGTCACATTCTTTTTCATGTAGCTAGTTAAAATATTCATCATTAAAAGAATAAATGGTTGGCACTTCAAGAGCATTATCCTAGTTAGATCTAAGGGTTGATGTTTCCATTGGTCATTTTTTAAAAGATGGAAACTAATGATGACAATTTTCTGGAATGAATCCAAAGGATCCAGAGATTATTATATTGGGAACCCTAGGGGATCTTCAGGAGTAAATTAAATTGAAGACTCAGAAAAATGGTTTGAGGTCACCAAGGGGTAATTTTGATAGATTTTCTTGAGAGATGCAGGACAGTCTTGGGTGCTTATTATGAGGTTTTAAAAACAGTGAAAGCTTCATTGTGGAGAAAATACCAGCAAGGTCATACCATGACATTCCCACTCTCCCACCCCAAATATTGATGCGGCTACTCATTATTTGAGGATAGCTGGGATTTCCTAAAATAATTTTCTTGTGAAATCATAGTGCACTTTAAAACTTCTCTGTTTTCCCCCAATACAAAGAACACTGAACAAAAGCAACACATTTAAGACACTGGGAGATACTCACATTGCTACTTTGATGGGTTGTAAATTGAGGAGGGCAACATTCATCAGGGAAGGGTTATGGATGAAACACCACCCTCGGAAATGCATAGACCAGGATGGAGGCTATGTTAAGAAATAATTGCTTCTAAGTTTGATATTTTCATATAATAAACATGTCTATAAAATTTTAGTAATATTTTTAACTTAAACTCAAATAGAATTTAATTTTGAATTTTTCAAAAGGAATTAATTTCTTAACATAAAATAATTATAACTGAAGGCAAATATTCAAATGTTTACATGGCATACTTGCTTTTCAAATTATTTTTTAGCATAATGTGGATGGTTCATTGCAATGTTTATCATTCATCCTGCTTTCAATTCTTGTTTGTGAAATGACTTAAATGATAAATGCAGGAATAACCAAACAAAACCAGAAAACAAGCCAACTGCCTTCTTCAAATAGATGCTTACATATAGTGATCTTACAGGAACCTTACAGGGTCTGGAAGCTGTCAATCTTTATAAAAGCAGATTGACACGCCTTTTCCTGCAGACTCACTGGTGGATTTGAGCAGCTGACCTTTGGTTAGCACTTAACCACAGTGGGTTTAAAGGAGCCACCAGGCCTCTGCATAGTCAGGGTCACATTACTGAAATCATTGAACTCTATCCTAATAACATTTTCAACTGGGCATTTAAAATGACCCCAGTGATTTTTACTTACTATAATTCAACTATTAACAACAAATTCCAGAATTATGTATTTTATGTCCCCATATAGAATTAAACATAAATGATTTTATTCTATATTTAAATGGTTTTACAATCTATTGTTACATTAATACCTTTAGCCACATTCTGTTACAAAGTAAATATTATTTTTCTGCTTTGTAATGAGTAATAATCTTTGAGAAGTATTATGAGATTATGTAAATATCTAGCTTCTTATCAAAATGTTGCCCATAAGATTTAGCTGATTATGTATTGTAAACTGTTTTTTCTTAAGTGACTGAGAGATCATGAATAAAGTGAAAATTATGGAAAGAGACATAGGGCAATTTTAAAAGAACATTATATTGACCATGGATACATGAATTAATAATTAGTAGAATATTACTCAGAGGTTGAAGTTGCCAAGGATTTCATTTTACTTGGGTCCATAATCACAACTCATGGAAGCATCCCTCAGGGAAATCAATGGATGCACTGAATTGGGCAACGCTGCTTCACAAGGCCTCTTTGAAGTGTTGAAGAGCAGGGATGTCACTTTGTGGACAAAGGTGCATCTAACTCAATTAAGTCCTGGCATTTTTAGGTACCTTGTATACATGGGCGAGTTATATAGTGAATAAGGAAAACAAGAGAGTTTTGCACGTGTTTTATAGTGTTGGTAAAGAGTGTTGGCAGTATTGTGGAGTGCCAGAAGAACAGACAATGTACCTACAAAGAAGTACAGCCAGAATGCTCCTCAGAAGCAAGTATTGTGACAGTACGTCTGGCATACTTTGGGCATGTTGTAAGGAGAAACCCTGGAAATTATATCAAGCTTGGTAAAGTAGATGGTTAGCCAAAAAGGGGAAGCACCTCACCAAGACTGATTGACACTGGCTGCAAGAATGGGCTCATTGTTTAGGAGTGGGGTACAAAACTGGGCAGGGCTTCATTCTGCTGCACATAGGGTTGCATGTCCTTGAAATGACTCAGTAGCACTTAACGACAACAACAGTAGTAGGACAATTCATTGCTATTTGTTGGTCATGTATTTTTAAGTTAGGAGCTATTACATATACTTAGCTCTCTGTATACTTAAACTGCAAGTTAAATATTGTTCTTGTAATGGATATTTTATTAAACCAATATTTCTCAAAATGAGTAGGGTTAAGTAAATATTGTAGTACTACAATCAACACTTTAATATGTATATGTATATGTAATTCACCCCATAAATTCATATATTAGCATACTTGTAGCCTTAAAGTGATAATGTTTCCATATCATCAGATGTCAATTTAATTAAAACACTAACCTTGCTGGAAGGACTCAGTGATATTTTAAACAAGATTTAATTATTATTATTGCTTTGTCATTAGGATAAAATGTATAACTATTATAGTATAATCACTTTCTGAAACTGTTACCATTACATCACTATTAGGAATTCATTTGACAATTCAGATTCTAGCACCTAAATTAAATTAAATTAAATCCATTATATGATCAATACTTTTATATCTTAAATTATTAAATATTTATGTATCTTTTATGAATCTTTATTAAATTAAAACCAGTTTTCTTTCACTGCATAACATTTAGCTATCGTTAAATATTACATTGCCTCCCAACTAATATATCTGATGCTGACTAATGAAATGCAAGAAATAATTTAAACTTTACAATGAGGAGCAAAGGAGAAAAGGAACAATTTAAAACAAAGAATTAAGATAAGCATATTCATCAATTATCATTTAGGTACAGTGAAAAAACTGGCCTGAGGGCTATTCAATTTAAAATGTTCCATAGGTACTATTGGATCCCTGAAGCAAGATGTAATAAGGGTTGGTGTCCCAATTAGAGGATTGGAAATGTCAGCCAGCTGAAGGGGATGGCTTCAGATGCTTTCAGACAAATATGCTGGTAAGGCAGTTCTGGCATCAATTACTTGGAAATATTTCCAGAATAATCAGGCTATTTTTCTTAATTTTAAACTTTTTCATTCAGTTTGATTCCCTGAAGGGATTTACTTGTCCAGTGTCCAGAATCCCCTATTATGAATTGAGAGTGGATCAGATCATAGCGAAATTATACTCAATCTTAAATTTCTCCAGAGGTAGGTCTGGCTATTGAGCCCTTCAGCAATTTAATCACTGATTTTATTTTAAAGAGACATGAAATCTCGCTTCTTTTCTTGAAGTTCTTTTGTTTCCTAAAGGTACCTACATACTTTGATTAGTGTTAAGATTTTTCAATATTGGGACTTAGATATAGTCATTGTATGATCAGATAAATGAATCACCAGTTTCCATATTGGATCTTTGTGAGAAGTAAATGAGTAGCAATTTAAATACACAGTAGATACTTGTAAAAAATATCACGTCATGCTAAGTGATAACTTGGAAGGTAAGATCCTAATTAATTACAAAGACATAACACATTCCAGAATGTTGCAGCTCTGTCAGTCTGGGAACATGTATTACACCCTCGGTGGCTTAATTCTTTTTTTCCTCACACATGGATACTATCTGTATCACTTTATGGAAGTTTTATGCTGATAAAACAAGTTCAAACAAACAAATTTAAAATTTTAGAACACCATCAAGCACTTATGGCTAACAGGAGTTATTATCATTGTATTCATCCGTATTATTATTAATAAAATGTGAATTTGATCATCAGTAACCATGAGCCCAAGCCTGATCATTTTAAATATTGTTCCATCCATTCATAATTTAAAAGTTTAAATACTGACGAGAAATATAGTCACCAAGCTAAAGAAAACTAAATCAAATGTAAGCTTTGACATATTTTATAATAAATATAAATTGGAGATATTCTTTTTAAACTAACTTAATGGTAAAGACACCTGCTATCAAATGCTAATTTATATCACCCTGCGAGTATTGAGTAAAACTAAAAAGTAAGAGGTAAAATAGGTAGAAAAGAGATTAAATCTGCATTTTGGCAGATCATATCTTCAGTTACTTAAAAAACCTGGAAAATTAAGCAAATTGAAAAGATTACATGGATAATGACTCAAAACAAAGTGTTTACATCACACTCCAGTGGCAATAATATATATTTATAATTCTTAAAATTTAGAATTTTTTTCACAACGTGAACAAAAAGAGCACTGAAAATGAACTAAAGGGTGAAAAACTCATGGAACTAACCCCGCTCCACTAAGTCAACTCCAATTCACAGCAGCTCCTCCAGCAGAGGCAGTGCTCCTGAGAGGTGCCCCATCTGTAAGGGGGTGGCCAGGCTCCTCTGCCCTGCAGCCTCTGCTCCACCAGGGCTCAAGTTCATGGGGATTTCCATGATCTCTTCATCCATTTTCCCAAGAACTTTCTGAAGCAATCCCCTGTGTGCGATGGGAAAAAGAAGAGGCTTTTAAGTCTGTAAACAGTTCCAGTCTTAGAAACTCATGGGGGCATTTCTGCTATGTATTATCAGAGTACTTTCACTTGGCACATACTGGTAGCAGTGAGTTTAATTCGGTTTGGGGTGGGTGTATGTGAACATAAATAGTCTGTCCAAACAACCTCAACACAAGTTTATTAGAATAAATAAAGCCCATGCCAACATTTGGACAACATATTGTTAAAGCTAGGTCTTCTAGAGACTCTGTGTGTGTGTGTGTATGTGTGTGTGTGTCTGTGTGTGTGTGTGTGTGTGTGTGTGTGTGTGTGTGTGTAAAATCTAAAAATCCAGAAACAATTGTTTTCTCTTTGGGACCATAGGAAGTGATCTCACCAGAGGCAATTGTAGTAATAAATATGAGCACTTGAGCTTGAAAAGCATGCTGAAAATATAATGAGATAGCACTTCTACTGTAATATAAATAAATAATATATTAGCCCTCCTTGTGAATGTGAAATGATACTTCATTAGTATTGATTTTGATTTTAATAACTAATGATCCTAAATATAATATCATGTGCTAGTTCATCTTTTATATTTCTTCCTTGGATGTCTGTTTTTTCAAGTTCTTTGCCTATTTTTTCACTGGGTTGTTTTCTTTTTATAATTCAGTTCCAAGGTTTCTTTCTAGAGTCTGGATATTAAGCCCTTGACAAATATGGAACTTCCAAAAATAAATAAATAAAATTCCCTAATCTTCAGTTTGTCTCTTCATAGTCTTGACAAAGTCGTTTGATGAATGGAAGTTTTTAGTTTTAATCAGATCTCATCTATTTTGTCTTTTGTTGCTTAATCTTATAGTGTTAGAGCAAAGCACCCTTTGTGAGAAAAAAAAAGTCCCTTCAAAATGTAATCACCACCTAAAAGCTTTGTTGTGGTTTTAGTTCTTATATTGAGTTTCTTATAGATATTTAGATAATTTTCATAAATATCATGAGGTTTGGATCCAGGTTCATTCTTTCATTTGAGAAAACCCACGTGCTCCAGTGTCAGTTTAGTTTTGTAACAATATGTACATTAAAGCATGCAACAGTTAAATACATTTTATTGACTACAGTTTTCAAAATGTGTGCCCATTCTATCTTTTTTCTAAATTATTCCACTACCAAAAATACCAAAAATGACTTCTAAGAAAATATCACTTTTTCTTCCTCCTATTCCTAGCCCTCATTAATATTTCACATTTCAATGTTTTTCCTAATTTCTGTGAGTGAGGTTTTACAGGTGTGTCTTTATGTGACTGACATGAGCAAGTCAGAATGCTGCTCTAGATTCGTTGGTGTTCTGACCTGTAGCGGGACACGCATCTTTATGGCCGAGGCCTACTTCACTGTATGTCTATGCATTTGATGATTGTTCTCTTAATTTCTTCAAAGTGGCTGTTGGAATTTTTGCTGGGATTTTGTTGAATCTATCAATATTTTTAATAATTTTGACATGTTATCAATATTAAGTCTTTCAATCCATGGACATGGAATCTCCTTCTGTTTTGCAAAGGTGTTCTATAATTTCTTTTTATGTTTTATATTTTTCCATTTCATAGATATTTTATTCTTTTTACTATATTTTAAATTTTATAGTTTCCATAATTTCCTTTTCATCCTTGATTGCTGGTGCACAAAGCTGTGCCTGATTTTTATGTGTTTACATTACAATTCAATTTTGCCACTTTGCTGAATTTATTTATTAGTTCTAGTGATTTTCCTGTGGTTTCTTCAGGTCTCCTTTAGATATATGATCATGTCATCTGTAAAAACTGATAGTTTTAGGTTTTGCTTCTCAATATGTACATAATTCATTTCTTTTACTTCATGATTTCTCTGGCTATTTCAGTTGAGTAATATTGAGAATGGCTTTTTTGTCTTATTTCTAATATTAAATCAAAGTTATGTTTTTTTCTTCTTTGGTAAGAAATAGTAATTCATATACCATACAATTCAATAGTTCAGTGATGTGAAGGAGAGTTGTACAATCATTACCAGAATCAGTTTTATTGTATTTTCTTCTTTTCTGTACTCTTTGCTATTAGCTTTCCACTTTCCCCAAGCTCTTCTGTAATGCCCCCAGGAAACCATTAATCCAGTTATTATCTCTATGTATTAGCCCACATTGGATTTAATATACTGAATAACATTCAAAAACAAAGAAAAAATGCCTACAACAATAAGAAAATAATATGGGAAAATCAAAAAGAAAGCAGTAAAAATGAGAGCAATTTTAAATGGGTCAAAAGAAAGATGATGTTAAGTTTGAACTTAACTACACCTGTCATAATCCACTTTCCAATGAACTCTGAATAATAGTAAGGCTGTTCACATCCCTGGTCTATGTTCAGAAGGAATTCAGAGAGGCTTAATCCATGTATATTTCCTCTTTGCTTTTTTTTTTCAAACTGAAACAATTATTACGTGGGTCAAAATGGAGATCAAATAAGTTATTATATTTCAACCTAACTATATCTACTATAATTATCTCGGCGGTGCTCTCTGACATCCTGGCTATTCACACCCATCAACTATGGTCGCAGGGAATTCCCTGCTGCCTTAATCTGTGTGTGGACCCGGCAAATAGAGTTTGGCTTCTACAATCAACCATGACCTTGTTCAAACCCAGTCTTCACAGTTTAAGCTCTGATGCTATTCTCTCCTTCACACTTGGATTATGTTATTTATAATCCTTGGATCACTCAGGCTGGTGTGCTTCTTGCAGGTGGACTTAGTTGATACTTCAGTTAAATGGCTGCTTTTTGGAAGACAAACCTTTAGAGTAATAGTCCTTTAAACATAAGAAAGAGGGCTACACAAATTCCCCTCGAACACATACACCAACAAAAACTAAATAGTTCTTACAGACTTGTTATATGGATCGACATGAATGAACTGAAACATAACAAAAATTGTGAGGATCCCCCAGGACCAGGCAGTCTTTGGTTCTGTTGTTCATCGAGCCAATAAAAGTCTGAATCCACCTGGTGACACCCAACAACATTTATTAGTTGGAGGAGACAAGGTCTTTATTTATATTTTCCAAAATTTTTCTAAAAATGTATATGATCAGTCACTTCAATAATCAAAATAATTGTAAAATATATATTGCTCTTATAAACTTGATAAATATCTAACTGAACTATACAATGTGTTTATTTTTGTAAGAATTGCTGCTCATTTGTTGGTGTTGATTTTAAATTTCCCTCAATCTTGGAAACAAAAGTAGCTTTTTAGTCTACTCTTTAAGCCATTACTTGAAACATTTTTAAACGCACTACCTCCCAATTAAAAGCACAAAAAATGAAAAGAAATTGGATTAGATGAATCAAATACCATACACTACCCATCCAGGTGGTCTCCATCAGCGAGGGAGTGTATTTGTAAATCCTACAGAGCAGTCCGATGCTGCATATGTGGGATCAACATGAGGATGAGTTCACTTGATGGCAGGTAACAACAGCAAACTTTGGTTAGGAGCATAAACAGTATCCTCAACAGCAGAGAAATACCATAGCAAGATTTCAGAAAAATTAATAGTCACACGAATAATTACAATACATAGTCATCAAAATGTCTAATTTTAATATATGCTAGAAGACATGAGCAATACCAACAACGAAACGCAATCTTAAAAAAATAGTGTCTTGTACTTTTTATTAAAATCATTATAATTAAAATAAAGGCTCTATTTAAGTTCTATCACGTGTTCACATATAAATCTATCATGACTTCTTTAGGTTGTTCTCACATAAGTAACCAATAGAGAAAGCCACATTATTATGCTATTTCTAACAATCTCCTAAATTTGTAATTTTGGGAGTGTCTGGTGGGCTATGGATTAAATTTTTTAAAAGATAGAATTTGAAGCTATTCTTATAAATAGAAAATTTCTAATAGAGAGTAAAATGAAATGTGGACAAATTAATATTTAAAAATGTGATTTGTGCTTCAAATTCCTAAATTTTGCCCCAGACTCCTAAAGTAAATATAATACAATAGCGTAGGATATTTTAATTTGAAGAGTTATGAGGTAATGCATGTTCCTGCGTGGGTTCTCTAGAGAAGCAAGATCAGGACACTTATGATTTTAGATAGTAGATAGATAGATAGATAGATAGATAGATAGATAGATAGATAGATAGATACAACATAAGAAATAAACAACTAACTAGTCTATAGAGCAGTACAAATGGCTCAGTGCAACTCACTTCTGTGAAACAGTTAATACACTGCAGTCCTTCAAATTATTTTGCTTATGGTATTAGTATTCAGTTCACTTCAAAATAACATTTTAAAATTGTCTTAATATTGATTTGAAATGATTTTGCTAAAATATGCTCAAGTTCATGGACTATTTCGTTCATTGGTATTTTATCATTTAAACACTACCCATGTATTTAACTAGTAATACCATGTGTGATAGGTAGCTATATTGTGCCAACCTGGTCAACAAACACATGTGGGGTTAATTGAAGGGCAGTTTAATTGAAGGACGTAGAGATAAATGACTCAGTGAGCCTCGCCTTTCTTGTCTCTTGCTCTTTGATGATTGGACCAGTGTGTGGCAGCCTTAGCTGGTTCTCTGCCTCAACTTGTGAGCTACACTACCTTTGGGACACCCAACTTGTGGACTGTGTCACATAATTTGAGGTTCCTTCAAGACCTGCTTCATCACCCTGCTGGTGTATATATCACTTACGCTGGGGACTGTTGGACCCTATCTTTGGGCTGACCATTGGTGACTTGTCCTGCTGTTTCCTGCCTGTGGTTGGATTGCCTGAATTGCCTTACAGAAGACTCAGCTATCTACTTCTCTGACTTGCACTAGCAGCCCTTGTGAGTTGAAGAACTGCCAGCATGTTAACTGTCTCATGGAATTGAGTTGAACTGAGCCCTCTACACTGCTTTAAATGTTTATTTCTTCATTTTGTATATATCTATCCAAAAACATATATCTATATCTATCTATCTATCTATCTATCTATCTATCTATCTATCTATCTATCTATATAAATCCATAGGTGTCCTGGTTTTGTTTCTCTAGAGAACCCTGTCTAACATATTCAGTACCAGGAATGGTTCTAGAAAAACAAGATCATAAATATGGGCTTCTCACATAAGGTCTCCACCCTGATAAGGATTAGCGGCACTGATATACATAAAATCATAAGTGTCCTGGTTTTTTTTCTCTAGAGAACCCTGTCTAACACAAATACTGAACTTTCACGTGTGTTTAAGTGAGGCAATTTAAAATACCATGTCTTGTGTCAAACAGGTATTAGTCTTCAAAGTAACCTCTTTGCTTTCAACCCTGTAAAGAGGTCTTGTGCAGCAGATGTCCCCAGTGCCATACATCCTTTGAGTTCTCTCTGTGTCCTTTTTGTTTCTTTTTAAACCAATTAGTGTGTCATAAAAGTATCCAACTCCATTTGAGTTTTACATTTCTTCTTTGTATTGCCACTCAGACCCACAGTTCTGATGGGTAAGGAATCTGGTTGATTTTGGAGACTCTGACCCTTCTCGCTCTTTCTTTTCAAATTTAAATTTTATTCTTATTTCTTTTCTCTTTTAAATTTATTTGCTTATATATATGTAGATATATAGATATCCCCCATCTAGCGTGTGGAATATCACACCTACAACGAAAACGAGGTTCTCCGTAGTTGCACAGCCCATTGATCCAATCAAATCAGTAACGTGTCCACTGAAATCTCCGTCTACGCGGTTCTTGTCCCCTTCTCTCTTCCCTCCTCTGTTTCCTCCCTGGATTCCCATCCCCCAACCCAGTTTTATCTTTTGGTGTGAAAACAATTTCCCTCCTTTACTTTCCTTTGTAATAATTGTGTCATAATAGTTATTTTGACACAATTGTTATATGCGACTGACTACCTGCTGAGCTGAATTTTCTTTAATTGTGTCCGTGTCATTAGGCGTTGAACAAACCCATCATTGCGTTTTAAGGATGTATGATATTACACAATATGAATGTGCCAGACTGTGTTTATCCGTTCCTCCATAGTGAGGATTTTACGTTGTATCTATCGTTTGCTGTTATGGGAGTGGCTGCAATAAACATAGTTGTGCCTGTGCCTGTTCCTGTTTTGTGCTATTTCTTTAGTGTATGTACCAGGTGGCAAGATTGCAGGATGATAAGGTATTTGGATTTGCATATGTTTAAGGAAGCACCATCCTGATTTCCAAAGTGAACTCGACCATGGCTTCCATGGGGATTGATGGTGTATCCAGAGGAGATGATATCTTTGACAGTGTCCATCTTTTCCCCATTTATCATGATTAGTAGTGAGGCTAGTTTCTTTTCTTTATGTGGAATTGCAATTTTAAAATTTTTTATTTATTATTATTATTTTAATTTATTAACTAAAATAAATTGTCTACAAATTTAAATTAGTCATTACATGTTTTCTCATGGTTTGATTTCACCAAAGCAACTGGACTGTGATCTATTTTCCTCCCTGTCCTTGTGGAGAAGTTCCAAGGAAAGAAGGTCAGAGAACCAGACAAGGCTTCCTCAATGCACTCACGTACTGGAGCTCTTAGCATGCTGACTCACGATGTCACTATGAGAAGAGTCTTCAGCTATGGAGTTCTTTCAGGAAGCTTCCTCGAGTTGAGAATTGCTTTTAGAGAACAAATGTAGACTTTGGGTTTGCTAGTCATTCGCCTTGGAAAATGCGAATTAAGTTACAACTATATGCTTTATAACCATGTCTCTGTCTGTGAGTCAACCCACCAATTTCTTGAGAAAGCTCCTCTATTATTTGGGCCCAGAGGACACCTTCAATTTAGGAGCTACCTTCTGTGTTCTATCCTCTCTCTGCTCCGATTCTGCATGAAGTATACACTTACCTTGAAGTGATTGGCAGCAGTTTTTTAATGAGTCAGGACTTGTTGCCCTGTGAACTGATTTGATATAACCAATATTATTTTATATGAATATATTTAACTCATATGTACACACACTGATAATCATATATATATGTATGTTAAGATATCTCTTTTTCTGTCACAAAATAACTTACATTAAAAATATACCTCACTTCAAGGAAGCAGACAGCTGGGTCTTCTGTAGAATATTTCCTACTCTATTAGAGGGTAGGCAGCCCGCTCACGAAACCCACTGGAAATGACTCAGCACTGTCAAATGCCAATTTTGTACAAAGCCAGCTATTCGGGAAAAGTTGGACAAGTTTTCAGTTTATTCTTGTTTTTCAATGCCCTTGATGTTTAAGTTAACAAATGCCACAAGTAATTGTCCATTTTACCTGACTGGTCCATAGGAAGGATGGAAAACCATAGGACGGATGGAAAGTACAGTGTCTGAAACTCACAGGGGCAGTTCTACCCTGACCTACCTGGTTCCCATGAGTCAGGAGTGGCGAGATGGCAGTAAGTTTGGTTTGGTGCATTTCAAAGGACTGATTGAACCTAAAATAGTAAATAGTTAAATTCCTCCCTGCTTGTTTTCAGATATATCAGGACTCTCACTTGATTTTCAGTTAAACATTAAAAATCAACCAATTACTCACTGTCTTGGAATCAATTCCAGCTCCTGATGATTGGAAATCTTTGTAGGAACAGACAGTCTCCTCTTTCCTCCTGAGGGACTGGTGGCTTCGAACCAGCAACCTTTTTGGTTAACAGCTGAGTGCTAAAGTATAGAGAAGATGATCATTCAAAGTGCTCAAGTAAATTATAAACATGTCTTAAAATATGATAAAATTAAAATATTTTGATATATTTCAGAACCACTGCACAGCTTTTCTTGGTCCATGAGAGTATAAACAAATATAGTATAGAAGTGCTAAATATATATGATGTCCAGTGATAAGGAAAATATAAATTTCAAGATAACACATTTTCCAAGCATATTTGATTTTATGATATTTAGTTTCATTAGCTAAAATTGTGAGATAAATTAATATTTCATGATAATAATAATAGTCCTAAGTATACAAGGCATGTTAAAATATTCTTAAATGAGTAAACATTGATTCATACAGCATTTATTCATTCCTTAACATTCGAGAGCCAGGTCATTTTTATCGCATGTCTAGAATAACAAAATTCAATTAGCTGACAGTCTCTAGATCAGTAATTTCTGTATGCTAATGTTATTCACATCCCTCCAAGTCCAACACATGCCTCTTCTGTGAGTCTAAATGAAATGCCAAATACAGTTTGGCTTACACACTGTGACGCTGAAGCCTTTCAAGTCCTGACCCCAAAGCATCTCTCTCACATTCACCTTCAAGGTTCTTCACAAAGAAACACGCCTTCCTCTGTGTTCAGACAGCTCACCTTCTCTTGTGTATCCTCAGTAACACTCGTGTATCCTCAGTAACTTGTACTTTAGGTGCCTCTTTGTCTAGAACATTTTTGCAAAATATCTGTCATTACAAATTTCTATCCAGCTGAATCACATGAAGTTTCCCTAACTAACTTGGAACTGATGTTTCCCTTCTCCATTGCCCGTTCTATCAATCACAGGTATTTACTGGAATCTACGGTGCCTGAAAGCATGGATATTTAATATAGATATTTCCATATGCATCTTTATTCTAATGTAATTAAGAACTTAGAGGACCAACAAACATGGCCATTTTACATTTCATTCACTTCATGTTCCTGGAAGCAAGACAGAGAAAGACCAAAGTTAGGCAATTAAATTATTCCTTAAGTGTGTTTTAGAAGTATTTAGAACTGATGTGGCACTGTTGTTAAAAGTCAGTTATTTTTATCAGCTACCATAAATTTAGACATGTTTTAAGAAATCTATATCCTCATGACTGTTTCTTTGTCAGTCCGTAATTAAAATCGAATCCCGTAAGAGGAAGTAATAAGGTTCCGATGTTTGCACACTTTGGTCTTAGCTATGACACTGACTGGTGATGAGGAGGGGTGCTCAAATGATCGAGCAACATATTTTTCATTTTTTAAAGTTTCTCATGGATAGGAGATAACTCTTTCAGCAAATTGGTGAACTTCCATGTATGTGGTCAATATTTAATGCTCATTTCTTTAAAAAAATTAAAAAGTTAATGATTAGACCCAATTTATAGTGGCCCATCTGCATCAGAGTACAGCTGTGCTTATTTGTGTTGTCAATGGCATATTTTTCAGAGGTCAATTGGTAGGTTTTTCTTCTAAGTTGCATCTAGGAAAATTAGAATCTTCAACTTACAGTTAACAACTGAACATATTACCTTATTACTCCTGGTATTACCCAGATCCGTCAGCCCTTATCCATATGTGCTCTTCAAAATGGAGCAGCGTCTTTATACCTTAGCATATAGGTATATGCTCCTATACCTCAATTGTCAGGGAGTGACAGAACTGTGGTCTGTATAAGCAATATATGATGGACTTGCTACACAGTTATAAGTTTTGATCTATTGAAACAGGCAAAAGAAGTATCTTGGAATAACTAGCTGTGAGTTCATTGTATTGTCACTGTTGACTTGTTTATACAGCACCCAGGATTTTATAATCATCAGGGTTTAATTCTCATTATTCTTTGTCTTTTTGTTTTGCTTTGTTGTCGTATATGACAAATATTTGCAAATGTTGTGTTAAGGATAATGTATGGCAGTGGTTTTAAAAGTATCAATTTTCTAGGTCTTGGCAAAAGAAAGTCGTCAAATTATATTTGAAAGGTTGCAGAATAATTTGTTGAAGCAGAAAAATAGATGATCGTAGGTCAAAGTGAAGCAAATGGAATATTACTTGCCAGTGTTCCCTCAACCCAAGTTGAATTGATCGTGTGGCCTTCACACTACTCTATGGGTGTGACTATTTGACACACATATTCCAAGTGGTTGCTCTACAGTGATTTCTTAACACAGATATTTCTCATGTACGACTGGCAACCAGTGTGATTAACTTACTGAAAACTTTCACTGGACACCCGACCAGAAGCACATCAAAATATTAGGTTAGAAAACTGTTTATTGCATCTGAGCATGTGAGGTTTAATCCTCTCATGGGCTTTAATTGCTTTACAACAGCTCCCTTGGAAATCTTTAATAAAGATTACTCAGGAGAGAACACAGAAGAAGCTAGGAAAGGAGCCGGTAGAGAGCAGCTGAATGTGCCGAAGCAGGAAGATCACATGCACGATGCACACGGTTTTCTTAGGAAAGACTACTAGAGGCGGATGGGAGCCATTCGCTGAGATGTGCTCAGATGAAGCATCTCCTTTATAGGCATCACTGTGTTTAGAGATTCACACCAGCTGTAGAAAATCCACACCATCTGACTGAACATAGCCTTATCCCTTAGAGTATAAATAAACTACCTCAAGATTACTAGGCAATCTGGGCTATCCAGATGGCCCCAACAGACATTTAATTGATAAGAAAAGGAAGTGCCTATTATTTAGTGTATTTTAATTTTGTTTTATGCCAAATTTCATATATGTGATGATTGAATGCCTTGGAATATCATAATGAACGCTTCTATCGTTCCCCCGCTCATCATGTCTATGAAGGTTATACAGTAACTGGAAAAAACATCCTTGACAATATCTCTGCCAGATCATGTGGAATTTCTGCTTAATTTAGATATAGGAAGTCTCATTTTTAGATATTAAGAAGGCTCAGTCTTATTTAAATCAAAATAGGAATCTCACATTCAAGCCAATGAAGCTCTGGCTCCCTCTACCCCAACTTGGGCACAACTCAGCTCAAATTCCTGCATCTAGAAGTGCTGTGTGGTCACTTCTATTTTTCCTTCTTTCCCCAAGCTCTTTTCTAAACTGTATTAGACTCGGAAATGAAATTTTCTTTGATATAAAATCCACGTCATAAGGTCCCTGTTCTATTGTAATCTGTCAGTGGGGTCCCGGCTGTAACAAAAGTCCAGAAGTATTGCTGTGTTTCAAGAGGGAACTTTGTGTGTGTGGGGGGGGGGATTATCTCCAAGTTTTAGGAGCTCTGGCCATGCTTCCAGGTCGCTGTTGCTCTGCTAACAGCAAGGTAGATGGTTCAAACTTGCCAGCCGGCGGTAGTTACCTATGTTTTGTGTCAGCTTGACTGGGCTAGTCTTCTCAGGAGTTTGGCAGAAATCCCCATGCTGTGATGTCACAAGCTACAGTCAGCTCCAGGGCGGGAACAAGCATAATGTGATCAACGCTGTGAACAGCAGCCAACCATGATCAGGTCACATCTTCGATGCAAAAGCCTTTGGAAATGTGACCTACCACTTCTTAAGCAGATTCTTTGGGAAAGTTTGCCACTTCAGCTTGGTCTGGATCCTGCATCTGTTCTTTGACCTCCAGTCTTATTGTCCAGGTGTCATCAGTGGACTGCTGACCTTGAATTCATTCAACTTTGTACCCACCAACCTGTGGGCTTCCTGCCCATCTTACTGCTGCCTGGTTCATTAGCCTGTGAGCCAGGAGAACCCAACAACTTCCTGTCTGATCCTTCCTCTTCATGAGAACTTGAGCGGACTAGACTAATCCGCTTGTCCAATGTTGTGAGGCATTGTGATTTATGGCCGTGGGAAACCTGGATAAGATGGCTAAACATTGGAATTGGCTGGATGGCAGTGAACCTTTGCATTATTATTTCTTTAATATTCAAGACCTGCATGAGAAACTCTCCCAACATTTACTGGTAAGGCTAATATATCACTGCAAATGCAACAAGGAAGCAGATGAACTTTGGGACTCTACTGAAATCTTACTTCAGTCCCAGAATGGTTTGTTTTAATAATGTGATGTATAATACTCACCTCCTGACATGATTGCTGAAGACAAAATGTGTGCCTGAGCAAATGTGGTGTAGAAAGCTGAATGTGTCTAGCTACCAAAATAAATAGTGTCTGAGCACTTAAAGTCTTGAAGTTAAACAAGCAGCCAGCTAGCAGGGAAGCAACAAAGCGCGCACATGGAAGAAGCACACCAGACTGTGTGGTCATGAGGTGTCGATGGGAGTAGGTATCAGAAGTTCAAAAACAAGCAACTAAATGGATGTAAAAGGGCATGGATGTAGTGAAGACCCAAAAGCCATCTGTAATTAATTGGACAGTCCCTCTCAGAAGGACCACATGGAAGGGATGATAAATCCAGGGTGTGGTATAACACTGACGAAGTGCATAACTCTCCTCTAGTTATTTAATATTTCCTCCACTTACTATTATGGTTTTTATTTTTTTACATGATTAACCATGTTAGACATGCTTATCCTCATTTGTATAATTGAGATCATTTAATACATGAAAGCCAAGATAGAGAACCCTTCGGAAACAGTAACAGGAGTAACGGTAGCCTCAGGAATGAGAAGTGAAGGGTGGGGAAGAATGGGGAGCAGCTGACAGCACTGATGACCGTGTAACCCCACTCAAGGGGGGTGAACAAGGGAATTGTATGTAAATAGATATTGGATGTGGGAAAAATAAATAAGGGGTGGGGAGGGTGGCAGAAGGAGCGGGAAAGTGGAGCTGATATCAGAGTTCAAAAAGAAAGAAAGTGCCTTTAAACCGACCATGGTAGCAATTGTACAACACTGCTTGATGTGATTGAACTGGGGCATGCTATGATGTCTGTAAGAGCTCCCAATAAAATGATAAAAAAATAATCAAAGACCAAAAGCAATAAAAAACCCATAAGATACAGAATAGAACTACTCTTCAGGATTTTCTTGGCTAAGATCCTTAACAAAATTTTTGCTGAAGCAAATTTCCAGACCTTACTTCTGTAGCACCCCTGGATACATTCAAACTGCCAATCGCTAGCTAGCAGCCAAGCAGAAAATGGTGGCCGCAAAATTCCTACCAGCTGCCAATCTATTAAAACTTTGTTTTTCTTAAGACTTGAAGTCACCTTTTCCTTTAAAGTTGTCTGAGTCACAAACTCCCTGTCTTCTCTTGAGCGACATCGGGATGGGTGAGTTTGCTCTCTGCTGCCCCACGTCCCCTAGAGGTGGACCACCCTGAGTTGTTGGCCTTTGAAGGGTCTCCATGCAAGAGACCGCTTGTACACACAACGAACTGCTGACACACATGGTCTCCATTGTACCGCTTGTTTTGAAACATTGCAATCTCATCATCGTGTGTTTCGTTCTATAGCCAGACTCCAAATTCCATGGACTCTGGACAGTATTGATAAGGGCAGCACATACTTTCCTATGCTGAGAGGAGAAAGAGGAAGAGGAAAAGATAGGCTTTGTAATGGAAGGACATGGGCATACTTTAAACTGCATGACAAAGGATTGTGTGGTAGCTAGAATTTGTGTTTGCACATGATGGAAGTTTTTCATGCAGAGTGGATGGACGACATGAGGAATTTGTGATTTTCATCTAAGTTCATAGTAAGACCGTGGTGGCCACTCTAGTCTGCTTGTCACACTAGCAGGTGTGTGTTGAAACTCCAGCTTTGCATCGGTGATTTAGAGTGTGGAGAAGGGAAAAGGCAAAGGCATTGCTTATATTGAGAACAAAATTTCCCATATTTACACAGCATAATTTCACATTTCTCCCATTGTTCATGTGATCACCCCTTAACATAAGAGATTCAAGAATGATGAAATTTAGTTTCCAGGGGTAAAAGGAGAAAAATATTAGAATCCATGTTGACTAACTTAGAGTTTGATATTGCAGCATACTGATTAAAATATATGAGAAAATGTCTAATAATTTGGAGGGAGATTCACTAGCAGTCTCCTGTGCCATAATGGATGAAGCGTTAGACTGCTAACACCAAGATTATATGTCACGCCTGCCGGCTGTCATGTGGGGAAAGATGTGACAGTCTGCTACCATCGATATTTACAGATGTGGAAACTGGAGGACGCAGTTTTACTCTGCCAAAGAGAATCTATGAATTGGAATGGACTAGATGGTGGTGAGTTTAGTTGTTGTTGTCTTGTTTGTTGTTTCTATGCAGATAACATAAACCTTTCTTGCAGAAAGTGAAGAATATTTGAAGCAATTACTGATAAAGATGAAATATTATAGCTTTAAGTATGCACTGTACCTCAGCATAAAGAAAACAACCAATAAGAAGTCTCTGTCTCTCTCTCAATGCCATCAAGTTGATTATGATTTTCAGCAGCCCGTGATGCAATGTGGCACCATCCTATTGGAGTTATGAGATATTGAGTCTTCTAGAGGAGCAGACAGCCTCCTCTTTCTCCCACCGGGCAGCTGGTAGGTTCAAGTCATTCACCTTGCGGTTTGCCATTGAATGTGTAGCCCGCTATGCCACCAAAGCTCCTAAACAACAGCACAGTAAACAGAGAGGAGAGAAGTTCTCACTTGGAGCCATGGTCCACTCCTGAAGGAGCAGTCTGGCAATCAAAGGACACATTCCATTGGGAAAACCTGCTCCTGCTACTAAAGATCTATTTAAAGGGTCTAAAGGCAAAAATGTGCCTGACCCTTGCCACCTATGTATCCAAAAGGTGGGGAACACATAAGGAGAGTGAAAGAAAAATTGGTGTCTTTGAATTATGATGTTGAGAAAGAATAAGAGTGCTAAATTTACCATTGACCATCGGAAGAACAACAAAGCTTTCTTGGGAAACATATTGCTGGAATGTTCTTTAGAAGTAAAAACAGAGAAACTTCATGTCACCTGCTGTGGACATATAATGAGGAAGTATCAGTCCCTGAAGACGAACTTGGTCAAGTAAGGAGCCAGCAAAAAGCAGGGATTCCTCAGTAAATTGAATTGACACAGTGGAGTCCCATGTAGAAACTCTGGTGAAGATGGCATAGGAGTGGGCAGTGTCTTGTCCTGTTTTATGGTATTACAGCTGTGACTCAGAACCAGCTGCAGTGATACTTTCAACAATATAACAACAACCATCCTTTGAGTGAGTTATGAAGTGGACAGACTTGGTGCCATATTTTCCAGAAATTAAATAAATAATGAAAGACAGTGAGTTTTGAGAGAACGGACAAAGCTATGTTTGCATCTAGAAAGCAGGGATTCTTAAAAGTCAAATGAATTAGAAAACATTTATTTTGAAACTCTGAGAAACAAAACTAAAGAATAATCTAAAGAACAATGGGGTTTTGGGTGTTATATACATTTTATTTATAGATCTGGGAAAGAGAGAATGCAGGGAACTGATGAAAGATAACTCCGTTATGGAGGATTCAAAGCCAGTAAGGACCAAGACAAAATGCACTCTGAGAATTAAGATAATAATTTTTTTCTTTTTAAGTCTACTATCCCCAAAGTTCACAGAATTGAAGAATGACAGGGTCATTTGTCAAGAAAATAAATTGGAAATGTCATTGCTTTTAAAGTGTCAGTTGTGACTATTGAGAAAGAAATTATAGTACAATGGTCAAGACAACATAAAGATTCATGGCTTGAGTTAATTAATGAAGGAATAGAGCTGGAAGGAAACATAAATATCTTTGCAAGCTTTATTGTCAGTGACTAAAGAATCAGATAATAATGAGAGCTAAAATAAGTTAGTGTTTCTGTTGTTTATGTGTTGTTGGTTACTAAAGAAACAAGTATTCTTGTGAAAAATAGTAAGTCTGGTGGAAAGGTAGAGATTAAGAAAGAATAATTCTTAGTGTTCTAAAGATTATTTTGTAATGTTGACTAGTGAGATACTCATCAAGAATATTGCAGTTGTTTGAGTTAAGGGTTTAACACTTCGGGAACTGTGGAATCTGATTTTTCATCATTACAATCAGGGACCTGAACATTCTTTTAAGCGGTGAGGGCTGTCATACCAGAATTTCAACAGAAAACTTTACCGCCTCTACTCTACAGCCCTGATGTTGCACTTCCATATTTCATTTTCTTCCTAAAACTCCAAGTATGTTCAAATAGGATACAGCTTGAGTTGCTCAAGGATACCCAAGCTTCAGTTGTGACAATATTTGAATTGGCTCAGGATTCTTTGGAAAGGGCTGAGAGATAGAAACACACCTCTAAAATGAACAGAACTAGATGAAGGGTATGTCAAGAAACAATGGATTCACATTTTGGGTTTTTTGTTTCCTTGTTAGTAAATATGCTCATCATCTTTGGCAATACTCTTTTTCATTTTCCCTTGTATATCCATAAATGTATATAATTGTAGTGATAGCAATAATCTTTTCATTGCTAATTATTTATTCTTAATTGAGGAATGTTGAATTTGAATTGAAAAATGAAAGTAGAAAGTGTAGTAGGAATCTGTGGAGAGAAACCAGACTGCAAAGTGCTCCTTGCCCTGCAGACCTGTGATAAGCATTTGGAATAGGCAAGGTGCTAAAATAAAATTAGAAATTATTTCACCATGATATTGGATGGAGTGCAAATGCCCCGATCAATCGAGCATCCTTGATACCGAGAAAGGCAAACATAAATCCTCCCTGCAGGAAAATATTCACAATTTTAATCATTAGATTAAAAACATACAAACAGTAAATACTGAATACAAAGGAGTAAAATTAACAAACACAGTGATACTAATTACTTTGTGTGAATAAGTAGAAAAAGTAAATCAAGGATCTATAATTACCATAAAATAATATTAATATCATGAAAATAGACAAAAAATAATGAACAGAGGATAAAAGCCTATCAAAATGACCAGATGATATGAAAAAAATTCAGGAAGTAAAAATACAATTTGGAAATTAAAATCAATGATTATAATAAGCAAATTAAAATCAATGATTATAATAAGCAATGGAGAAGACCCGACAGAAGGAGGTTATAAGTAAACCAAAATGATTGATTTCTAAGAGTACAGCACTGAGAGCTAAATTTAAAATATGCTTAATGTTTAAAAGTGACAGCATATAAAACAAGAAGTATAACGTCTAATGGAGAAGATAAACTGAATGTGCTAAACAATAACGGAACTTTAAATTACTGAGTGCTCAGAATTTATGGCAACAGTCCTCAGAGAGTACAGCATGGTGCCTGCTGGTGGGGGAGAAGTTCTTGGCTCCTCAGGCAAACAGGACAGGACCACCACCTGCCATGGCTCCTGGCCCCAGGGGGAGAACGCTGATGGCTCAGCCATGGGAGCTGATGAAGCAATGGCTGGCCTGCCTCTGCTTGCCCGACATTGGGTGCCAAAATGTAAGCTAACATCCAGTCCAGCTCTTATCTTACATTACTAATGGGTTTGGGGGAGGGAGACACGGTCCGCAATGAGGACACTTACTTACAATAGAGATAGCCAAAAGTTGGAGCGCGGGGGTTCCTGAACACCAATCACAAGCTTTCAAGGACCTGGTCACTACTACAAAGAAGAATATAGAATGGTGGACTATGCTATTTCCATCGACTCCATGCTCTAACTGCAGGAAATCATTCCCTCAAGTTGCTTGGTTATATCTAAGAAGACTTACTAATTTTGTGCCCTGAATGTACCACCACATTCATGGATGTGTGGGAAGCAAAGGTAAATGCCCATGCACCAATATGCTCCGTCAAACCTACATGTATACATTTGTTGGTGTACTCCTCTCTCCTTTTCTCACTTATTCAGCCTTTATGTATTTCCATTTTAATCATTGATATTACAGGAGGCGAAAGAGGGTTTTTTTGGTCCTATAAAGAGTTACAGTCTCAGACACTCACAGGGGCTGTTTTACCCGGTCCTGTAGGGTTGGCAATGAGTAGATGTATTTATTGCAGGTTTGCATATGTAATAATATTTATCTCTGTAGCTTCTAACTCTTCTACCCCTCTCAGGTATCTTTCTTTGCCTCCAGTGTGTTTTGAATACATCCTTCTTCTTATATACTGCCATCCCTTTCCCACGCAGAAATACTGTGGGGGGCACATCTGACCACCTCTGGCTCCCAGGTCAATTGCCACAGGGCAGAGCTTAGTCATGTCACCACCTTCCCTTTTTTCCTTAACCTAATATTGACACCAATTCTCTCTCTATTGAGCTCTGCTTTTGTGGCTGGGTTCTACGATTAATTGTAATGGTCACAAAGTACTCACCGACAATCTTCATGATTGTGGGGCTTTTTAAGGGCGTAAGCAAGTTGCAATTTAATCGAGAAATGCTCTGAATATGACCTTTGAGTCGGAACAGTTTCTTCTACCATGCATACAGACAGGCCTCACTCTGGCCCACAGCCTCTTTGCCTGGCCTCTGCTCCCCGCAGGCAATATGACAGAGCTCTTTTAGGGCTGGTAATAATGGCCAAGGGGCATATCCCTCCTCTATAAGCCTTCATCCAAAGGGATATTGTTCTAGTTTCATGGGTGAGCACACCAATTAAGTACCCCAAAGTAAAAAACTCCACAAGCCACCCCCCTGGCCCGAGGCACTCTGCTTTACTTGCTCTGTTGCTTGGGGTTTCCACATGCACTGGCTCATGGTGGCTCTTTCTTTGCCACTTCTGTGCCCTGCATCAACAAGGTTCAGCGCGGAGCGATTTCGGGTCCCAAGGATGCCCTCTGTTATTGCTTCCTCTGCTGGTAGCATGATCTCCACGTCCTGATCTGTCATGACTCACTTTGGACCCAAGGGGATGGTAATAAAAAATGATGTCTGTTAACAGTCACTAATAGCTGGCTCCAAGCCCAGTCAACATCTTCTCCCACTATTTTATGCAAATCCTTCAAGAAAAACGTTCTTTGGTGGAGATAACAAAGGCTACACTGGAAGAACCATAATAAATGCTTCATTCCATTCCATCACCCAGTTTCTCGTGCCTAACCACTAGCCTCCAATGCCGCCTTCCTTGTAACCGTGGAAGAATGATTCTTTTGGTGTGAAAAACTTGTGCTTGCTGTTTTAAAATAGTACATGGCTTCATATAGTATTTGTGCTTTCTTGATTAACTGCTTTCACTCAACATAATCTCCTGGTTTATCCATGTTAGGAATTATTTTACAATTCTTCATTAGTCTTTAATACTAAGTAATATTCCATTGGATAAATATATCTTGTCTTACTTATCCAATTTGTAATTGATGGGTGCTACATTTGTTTCCTTTTTTTGTTCTGTATTATGAATAGTACTGCAATGAGTGTTGTCTGTCTATTCATGTCCTTACACTCATTTTTCTAGACTATCTACAAATTAGGAATTTTTTGTTCATATTGTAGTTCTACTTAATTGGTTAAGCTTGTTTTAAAATCTTTGGGTAATATTCCAGATTTTAAAAAGCAAACTGAAAACTAAAGAAAACCAAAGACAAAGAGACTATCATTACAAACAGCCTGGGAGGAAATAGAGATAATCAAGATAATTAGTCTGCAGCACACATCTCAGTAGTATTCTTGGAATGTAATGTTTAGTAGAAGGATAGATTTATGACCTTGAGACAAAATAACTGTCCATGTGGAAAACCTTTAAGAATTAAGGGTTTACAAGAAATCTTCAGATTTTTAAAAGTGATTTATTTACCAATATTTTATTTCTAATGCAGTTTCTAAATTGGTGATCCAAATATTTAGATATGTTTAGCAAACATTGTAGTTATGAAACAACAATAACATGAAATTATGTATTTGGGGGCACTGATACACTGGAAAATAATGCACTTACATCAGGAAAATGATATTTATATTTAAAGTGAAATAGCCTACCAAAATTTCTCTGGAAAGACATGAGATTTTGACTAATTGCAGACTTAGAAAAGTTAATTATATATTATAAGTTTCAGGGGTAACCAATAGTACTGGACAGATAGAATTTATAATCTTCAATTTAACTGAGAAACTTTATTAGTCCAAATAATACTTGTAAAAATTCAAAGGTAGCTTACTGAGTTTTGGAGAATACTTCCACAGCAAGTTAGGCATCCATGAAGCAATTTCCATACAATTTGTTCAGTATTGTTAGTTACATTTAATATAATGTGTCAGTAATTGTAAATTGAGCATATATGAGCTATGTGTAATAGATTTTAATGTATTCTCTATATATCACTTATAAGTGTTATAACAGAAAAATTATGCACATGAACATAATGATCTAAGCATTCAGTGTTACTATTCATCCCGATTGGAAACGTCTCAAGTTCATTTTGACAAGCAAAATAAACATGATTTCTAAAGATCAAAAAGGTCAAACACTATCATTATGCACAGGTAATGAGATTGTTTATATTGATAATACAACTTACCCTCCAAATAAATAATAGAAAAACCAAGAGTTTAGCTATAATTAAATGCAATATAAAAGTACATTTTTGTCTTGCAAACCAGCATAAATGGCAACCACAATGTTCATAACAAACTTTTATTGTTTACTTATTACAAGCAGACACTATTCCAGTTACTTTACCCTCCAACAGAACAATAGCCTGGCCAGACAGATATCCTCTTTTCGAGTCTGATCTATTTTTGTATGGAAACTTGATCTATGACTGAGTTGGCATTGCAGGTCAAAGGAGAATATGTAGTATATGGACAATTCATTAGCAGAATGGGAAAAAAAGATTGAATTCTTCCTTTTACCCATACTTTGATAATATTTGCAAGGCTGTCTTCAAATATTTGTTCAAAAATCACCTTTCAATTTTACCTCTCCATTATCTAATCCAACAACAAGCCCCTTGGTGTGCAGTAAATTTGACTCACACTGTCCCTCTGTAGGACTCCTCCAGGGATTTTGAAAAACCATCAATCTTTTTTTTTAAAACCCTGTATCTTAATTAAGTAAATTAATTGGAAGTGCTCCATTTTAAATAATCAATTTTGTATTTAACAGTTAAACTACTTATCAGACCCCTTGGTAGCTTATCTTCTACCCCCCTTCTTGGCTTTATCTTCTCTCTTTTGTGGATTACTATCTTCCCCATCCTCCAAGTTAATACCCGTCAACCTCTAGTCTATTGTTTCATCTTCCCTCCCTTACTCTCCCCAGCCCAATAATCTCCAGTCTCCCCTCTTTTTAATAAAAGTCTTCCTCTTAGGTTTTTTTGCCTAGAAAAATGGTCTTATACAATATGTGTCCTTTTGTAATGAGCTTATATCACTCAACATAGGTTTCCGTAATTCCAAACATGGCATGAAGTTCTTTGTGGATTTTTGCTTTTTACCTGGTGCAAAGTATTCCATTGTGTGTCTATTCCAAAGTGTCTTTATTTGTTCTGAGTGGGCATTTAGGTGGTTTTCATATTCGTGCTATTGTAAACAGTAGGTAGAAGGGTGGCCGAGTGCTCTTTTGAGCAGGATGGAGAGACTTCATTTTGTACACTTTTGGGCATGTTGTCATGAGAGACCAGATCCTGGAGAAGGTCATCATATTGACAAAGTGGTGAGGCAGCAAAAAGAGGAAGGCCTTCATGGAGACGGATTGACACCGAGGCTGAAGCACTGGGCGAAAGCAGCGGAATCATTAGGCGAGTGGGCGCAGGTCTGGGTTCACTCTGGGTTCGGCCCGACTAGATTGCACCTAACAACAACTATCCCTTTATTGAAAATGGAATGATATATGCTCTCTACACATTTCATTTCCAATAACTTGCTCTAAATGTTTTTCTCTATAAAACCCATCACTTTCTTACATAGTATATGATTTTCTTATGCTTTCTCATGATTGCCTACCATCTTCTCTACTGAAAAGTAGCTCCACAAAGAAGGTCCTTATTTCTTTCGCTGACACAACATAGGTGCTCAGAACAGCTCCTGTTTCAATAGATGTTGAATGATTTACAGGTGTCCAGTGATAAATCTGCATCAGGATGAATCAGCCAACTTGTGAGACTGAGGAAGAAGTATAGGACTAATTACTTTGTTCCACTTAAACCAATTTATGTTACTAAAAATAAGCATTCTTTGGAAGCGCTTATAAATTATAATTCATTCCCTGAGAGCGCATGCAGTTTGATCATGGTATAAGTATTAAATGAGTTAGGTCTATATATTAATAAAAATTAAATGTGTATTATTAAATTTAGAATATTTATGTGATGTTTCAGTTCATATCAATATTACTGAGTTTATTATTTTCTATGTTTTATTTATAAGAATTAAAATATATATATACAGAACTACCTGTAGAACACTAGGAGAGCAATAAGGGTATCTGAGAATCAAATGTAGCTGGCTATTTATTAGATAATTACAGAAACATATCTGTGCATGTTCTTTGTGTGTAATAGCTGCGACTATTCATTACATTGATGAGGTTCTTAGAATAGTGCCTGGTAACTAGTAGGCACTCAACGGATACTTGAATGAATTGCTGAGTCTGTGGGTTAATTATTTGTTTTCTGTATTTCAGTCTCATTAGAAAATTGAAGTAATTCCATGTATCCAATATTCATCTCATTAAGTTAAGTGGCAAACAAAAAGCAATATGAATGTCATAAGGAAAATAAGGTCAATTTCTTGGCAATCCTACAGATAATACTACTTTGCACATTTTCTTTCATAATATTACTATTTATCTATAGAAAAGGTTAAGAATATTAACTTTTTAAAAAGTTTTTACATTCAGTACGATTTTACTCCTACTTAATGGATTTGTTAGATTATAGGTGCTATCATTGGATTGCATTTGTATACGGCATTAACAATGACATTTAATCAAATTGTTCATTATTTAAATAGGTATTATGTTGGCAAATTTCATCACATATATCATATCATTGTTAAATGTTCGTTCAATAGAGAATACTTCTTTCTGTCCTGTTAAGTCAACTTAGAAACTATGCAGTATTGAAGTCTTTGTCTTTATAAACTTCCTAGTTCTTTCAGCAAATTCTCTTCTAGAAGACATATGTGACGGAACTTATATTCTATGGAAAATTACAACTTTTTACTCTTCTGAACTAGGTAATGTGTTAAGAGATTTTCAATAAGTATAAAAACATAATACGGTTTCCTATTAAATAAAATATTCATTACAAAATTATTTTAATAACATGTTCAAGAAAATATTATATGAATGCATTAGCTGTTTATTCTACCAATTAAAAATACATAGACACCTTAAAATTCACTATAAATACTACTGGTATGTTATCAAGTTCATATAGAGAACCCATGTACAACAGAACAAAGCAGTGCTTGGTCATGCAGCATACTGACCATACTGCCTCTGCTCAAGTCCATTGTAGCCACCATATCAATGATTCTCATTGCACATGATCCTCTTTTTTGATGAACATCTATTTTTTAAGCACAATGTCTTCTTCAGGGACTGATTGCACTTTATAATGTGTCCAAAATGCATAATATGAATGAAGTCTTGCTAGAGAAGCTTATACCACGAAATTTAGAAGACAGCTACATGAGCAACTGACTGGAGGACATCCATAGGTGTGGCTGCCCCAAAGAAAGGTGAGCCAACAGAATGTGGACATTTTTGGAGTCATGAATATTATACACTAGTAAATTTTGCGTAATATAATTCACAGAAAATTGTACCATTGCAGAACCAGGGAGCCTGGATTCAGAAGAGGTGTGTCCCACATCTTCTTTCTAATCCAGCAACTTTTACTTTTGTAAACTGTATCGCATCCTTCTATCAAAACTTTTAAATTGATAATCACATCACTTCTGGGAACTTCATTTTTCTATCAATGCCTTCATTTCAATTTATATGTAGTAATATAAAATTACTTCTGCATGATTGGTACGTGATTATATGCTGAGAGCTGAAATGGTTGGGTCTCGCCAATTTTGGAGGTGATGGTAAGTGTGATCTTTCCCTCCTTTTTGACTTTCTGTGGGTTGTGCTGTGTGTGTTCACAGATGTCTTCACTCTTGTAACTCAGGAGTATCCCAGTTTCTCAACATAACTGCATTCATTCTTTCTGGTTTTATAAAATTTGCAATAATCATATATGTATAAGAAAGAGCTTTATATCAAGTAAGCATCCCAACCCCAGTTGAACGTGGGTCCATAAGACTGAGACGAGTTCGTAGGTCCCTCTCACAGCCATATGCAATGATGCAGGGAGATAACAGGTCAGTGGGTGCCGTGACATGGGTATTTCAACTGCTGATCCTTCTCTGCTTCCAACACTCACATTATAATCTCCAGTATTTTAAACAATGGTTCTTCATGAATGTTTGACATTTCAGAGCACAGAAGTTGGTGTAAAACTTCAATTTCTTTACCATTGGAGTTCATGATTGGTTCATGAACTTGAATAATAATGTTAATGGGTCTTCCTTGTAAGAATATGAATATTATCCTATCATTAGCATCATTGTACTTCAGTATAGATCTTAAAGTATTTCTTTTGATAATGAACAGGTCTCCGTGTCTCTATTTTCTTAATACAGAGGTAGAAATCATAGCATTAGCCAATTCATAATGACTAGTACCAGTTCATTTCAACTCACTGATCCCTAGAATATAATCTCTATATGTTCCATTTCATTTTTTACAACATCTAATTGTCCTTGATTCATACTTCATGTATTCCATGATGTGAATGATGGATATTTGAAACTGTTTTTTTTATTCAATTTGAGCCATGCCAAAGCAGCACATGAAGACCCTGAAAAGTTTACTCTATCCATACATTTATGGTCGATTCCACTTTGAAATAGTAGCTTTTTCAAATTGCATTTTGAGTACTTTCTAAAGTGAAGGGCTCATATTCTGGAAGTATATCAGACAATGTTTTCTCTTTATTTTTAGCATCATATTTATTGGAACAACTTATTAGTATGGAATCTCTTGTGTATACAATATCTAATGATATTTAAAATATTATTAGCATAGATTTCAGCATTGCACTAGCTACCACAATATGATAAACTGGTATACAGTAGAACCCCAGTACTCGACCACATCGGTACTTGACATAATCAGATGTGGAGAAAATTATGCATTGGAGCTGATACACAATATTGGAATCTGGCCTGATGAATGTGATTTTATAAACAAAAGAAAGAGTTCGTGTATCAATCACTCAGCATTGGATGGCATTGTTAGTACACATTGTTTAAACTTTTTGCAGCTGTGTTCCAAGTGTTTTGCTATACTTTTCTTAGTTCTTGTGGCTTTTTGTACTGTCTTTAGATTTTTTTTAATGGATCCTAAGAGAGTGTTTTTTGAAAAGAATCATCATGATGAGGAACTGATTAACTGTGATCCATATTGTTGATGGTAGTTTAGTAAACCCTTTTAGAAAATAGTTAAGGAAACACCAACAGCAGACCACATTAGACTAATTTTTTTAAAAGAGAAAGCCAGCCAGGTCTTGGTGAAAAAAGACAAAGAAGGGGGAAAATATCCCGAAAAGTTACCAGTTGATTTTATGGAAGGGGCTTCCCCTTCCAAACAGTGACTCTCTCTTCATCCCTCTTCCACATCCCTGCCCACATATCCAGATCCTCATCAATCTCAAGGTATGGGCCATCCTGTAGTTGTTAAAAACTTTTTTTCATATGTTGTGTTTCTTATTTAAAATATAGTATTTAACTCTGAACTCATTTACTCTGAAATTTCTCTGTAATGTTTTGTATAGAAAGATATGGTTATGGTAAAAACTTGGTGGTTGAGAATGGATTAATATGCTTTCAGTTATTTCTTGTGGGAAAAATTGATTCCGAACTCGACTGTGTCACATCTCGAAGCTCCTTCTAGAATGATGAGCATCGAGGTCCGGGTTTCTACTGTGAGTGGTGGTTATTAGAGAGAATATAACATCTGATAATATACATGGGCTCTCTCTTTGTTTGATTGTTTTTGATTCTATAAGCATAATCTGCAAAACAATTTAAATTAATGTTAGAAAAGGTGTCTAAGTAAAATAAAATAACTAAAACAACAATATGTATTAGAGTAACTTAATCAGAAATTGTTAATAATATACACTACATATTTTAATAAATCTTTCTCTTTTTTCTATATATTTTTAAAAATATTCTTTTGACATTATCTAGTTTTTAGTTCCAGGTAATATCATTGATTGTGAAGTATAGCTATTTCAACCATACCTTTTTAATGCTTTCCTTCAATTACTTATTAATTAATATAGGTCATGAATATTTCCATTAAAATGAATTACGACTAAAAGCAACATAACTGTCCTACTAGAATAAAATAATATATATTCAAATGAAGGTAAGCAAAGAGCCTGTGATAGGTCGGTTTATTATGCCAACCTGGCCGAAGGAATATGTGGAATTAATAAATTGGCAGTTTGACTGGAGGGCAAAGAGATAAATGGCTCAACAAGGCCTGTCTCTCTCTCCTTCTTGCTCTCTGGTGATTGGACCAGCATGTGACTGCTTTAGCTAGTTCTCTGCCTCAACTTGTGAGCTACACTGGCTGTGGGATAAGCCAACCCATGGATCATGTTGCCAGAGCTTGAGGTTCCTTTGAGTTCTCCATGCTTGTTGTTCTGTACATTGTTTGAGCTTGAGACTGTTGGATCCTATTGTCTTGCATTGCTTGAGTTCCATGCCCTGTCCAGGCCTACCTTGCTAATCTTCTGAAATGCTAACTGTTGCTGACCTAACCTGCTGTTTGCTGCCTTTGGGCAGAATCTGACTGCATTGTCTGAGGGAGGACTCAGCTCCATGCTTCCTTGACCTTGGACCCATATCCCTTGTAAATTGAAGAACTTCTGGTATACTGTTTCAAGGAAGAGAGTTGAACAGAGCCCTCTGTAATGCTGTATGGAGTAATTAGCTGTTATATTCCTTAATGCTGTATAAACCTAGTCTCATATATATGGACATATACATAAATGTATGGATATATATATATATATATAATCCTAAGTGTCCTGGCTTTGTTTCTCTAGAGGACCCTGTCTAACATATTTGGTACTGTGAGTGGTTCTAGAGAAACAAGATCATAAATAGGGCTTTCAAAATTGGATCTCCAGCCTGATTGGGCTTAACAGCACTGATAATGCTGTCTCTAGCACTAACGGCACGGATGAGTCTGCCACTCCTTCTAGAGAGCGTGGTATAATACATAAATACATGGCGTGACATCACAAAACTGATATCCACAATATCACCACCCATAAATGAAGTGCTGGTGAGAGGAGAGGCTCTGGGTAATCATGTGTTTGATATTTGATGAGCACTAGAGGGACACTGGTTGTCCGGTCCTCCTTACAATAGAAAATGTGATCACAGAAAGAGAAGATCTCAGAATCTCAGAAGCACATCTCACGTGCTGAATAACAGACCTAAAAGCTTCTGCGTGTGATACAATTGAGACTTCTCTCCTTTAGTAGTAGAGCTGACAGTGCGGAAAACCAAATCCAGAGTCTCATCATAAGAGTAGCTGAATTACAGCATCAGCTGAATTTCAGGTCTAGAAAAGTGTCTGATATTATATTAAAGACATTAATTGGAAAGAATTGGGACTTGAAACATCAGATGGGAACATATGGGCCCATGATCCTGAGGAGGAGAGTATTGAGCTCATAGAGTCGATTGAGCCACCCACTCAATAGATTCACCCCTTCCACCTGAGGGGATTCATCCACTTTCAGTAAAACAACTCACACCTGGGCAGATAAATCAAAAAGTCCAAGCTGAAATGCCAGGTGGGCTGCAACTGTAGCATTACCTTGGGAAGACACTTTACAAGATATTGTGGAGAGCCCACAAGAAGCATCCCCACCACCCATTATTCCCTCAAGACCTGTGACTAGAATTCTCAGAAAGTTCCTAAAGGTGAGTTCAGTGGATGACTCAGGAATAAGTGTTGCACTCATAAAGATCTGCTTGAGTTTTCTGATACATACAAGCAGAAACCTGGGGGATTTCCATAGGAATGGATCCTAAGGGAGTGGGATACTGGTGCAAAGAAATGTAACATTAGACAAGTCTGAGTTTCTTGATAAGGGGCCCCTAAACAGAGATTGTTCTTTGTGTCTCAGCAAGGCAGGTTAAGAGGGATCTAATTGCTTATTTGGTTGGTTCCCTGAAGTATGGGCTGCCAGATGGCCTAGATTAGACCACTTTGAGGTACCTGACCTACCTTGGGACACTGTAGAAGAAGGCATCCAAATTCTTAGGGAAATTGGTATGTTGGAAAGGATCTATCAGAATAATTCCATAGACCCAAAAAGCAGTGTCCCAAGGACATACCTTTCACCACAACCTTAAGGAACAAGTCTGAAAGGTGAGCCCCAGCATCTCTGAAGACTCCTGTGACTGCCTTTTTATGTGCACCAGCATTAACAGTGGGGACTGCTTTAAGTGAACTCCAACATTTGCCTACAATGGGCATGATTGGGCCCCGTGATGGTAGAGGACAGGTGTCAGCACTGAATCAACAGACACGGGGTGAACATGGTTATCATAATAGATACCAAGATTTCCATAGTAACCAAAACAACCTGTCTCATGTGGACGATGCCATTGGTTACTTAGCCACAGTGTCCCTAGAAGTGAAATACACGGTGAATCTCCTAAATATTTATGTGATCTATACAGACAGAGAATGCTAGATCAGGAGAATAGCAGAATAGGGAGTCACAACCAGTCAATTAATTCCCAGACCTGAGCCTTCCCTACTGCTGTGTAGAATAATTAGCTGCTATATTCCTTCAGGTTGTATAAACCTATATATACATGTGTGTCCTGGTTTTGTTTCTCTGGAGAACCCTGCCTAACACAGAGCCATGAAGGCTGATGTGAAAATGCCCACTGTAATATTGGTGTTCCTTTACAATGATAGCCAATACTCCTTTCCTCAAAGTATCAGTACCAACGGTTGTTTTTTTTTATTATGGCTGGTCAGATATTATATTTATGAATCTTCTTATTGATTATTAATAAAAACATATAAAACACAACTACTAATTTTGTATACATTCCTCCCATTTGCATATTCTAGTAAAAAGTTTGAAAAAAAACTCCCCTTAAAATACATGGACTAGAAATAATGTAGATCATTTTTTCCATGTTTCCCTTAAAGATAGACAAGATAGAGATGTTATGCAGACAAGAAAACTAATGTTGAAAATCTAGTGATCTACTTCTTGCTTGTCCAAGTAGACACAGTTCACAAGCTGGATGGTAGGAGAGCTGAATTTTAGCCATAACCAAAATAGTGATTAAGGAATGTAATTGTTATTTCTCCAAATTATCATCTGAAAGTTTAAAACATTAATTACAATAATCATTTCTCTATATTCAGATATGCAACTATGTGAACAAAAAATTCTGATAATGCTGTTGTCTGCAACAACAACAAACACAGGTTAGCCTTATTGAATATCGCCTTACTATACTTATTGCCTTACGGTCCATTCCAATTGACTACACTACACATTCTTAGAAGTTAATATCACATACAAGTACAACTTGGCTCAAGATAATTAACAGTGGTGACATCAGTACACTGACAGGGAGCTACCTGAAATTCAAGCCAGATTCAGAAAAGGGAGGGAGATCATTCTTTTTCCACCCCCAAAAGAACATTTTACTGAGAGTTAATTCAGATATAATATCATTCAATGATTCAATCACACCAAGTAGTATTATACAATGGCTAACACGATTATTTTCAAAACATTATTTTTCTTCCTGAACTCCTTGACATCAGCTCCTTTTTACACCCTCATCCCCCCTATGCCTCACCCCCACCCATCCCACCTGAAATCTTTACTCTCCTTGCTGTCCCTATAGGTTCATTAAACTTGGGTTTCATATACTGAAAAAATATAACAAAAATTCAAGAAATAACACATAACCCCAATATGAACACATCAAAAAATGCAGAAAATATTAAAACCAGATCAGACCTCATCTGCATCAGTTACCTTTGCATCTTCTATAGTCACCTCTCTAATGCACTCTGTTTAGTAATCACTGCCCCATCCCTGTGCCATGGATAGAGGCTGCATTTCTAGGTAGTTCCCACAAATGTATCTTGGGCTCTGACTGTCATCAGTAACCTTCTGCAAATCAGGTTCTCACATTGTGGGCTCTGATACTATTCGCTCCTTTGATTTCTGATTATATGATGTACAACAGGGAAATCATTCTTGTATCAGATGGTTCTTGGCTAAACAAAAATACCACAAAGATTTTTGCTTGCATTTTATTGATTTTGAAAAAAGCATTTGACTATGTGGATTATTAAAAACTATGAAAAAATATTGTGAAGAGTAAGAATTGCAAAACACTTTGCTGTGCTCATGGGAAACCTATAAATGGACCAAGACGCAGCCTTTCAACCACAGGGGGAGATAGAATGAACTTTAAAGAAAAATGTGTGTCAGTGTTGTGTCTTTTCACCATACTAATTAAGCCTATATGCTGAGCAAATAAATTGAGAACCTGTGTTTTGTGGAAAGAATGTGGCAGCAGGATTGCAGGAAGCTCATTAGGAACCTGTGGTATGCAGATGGCACGACCTGGATGGCTGAAAGTCACAGACTTGAAGCAGTTACTGATGACAGTCAAAGAATGCAGCCTTGAACATGAATTGCAACTTATGTAAACAATACAAAATATTCACAATTTGGTCTATAGACAACATCGTGATAAACCCAGAAAAAAGTCAGAGTTGTCAATATGTTTATTTACTTGGATCTGTCATCAATCCTCATCGAACTAGCAAACAATACACTACATTGCAAGCAAGCACGTCAGCTTGCTGCACAAGAGTTCTTTAAAATGTTGCAGAGCACAGATGTCCCTCTGACACTGACACTCAAGCCAGGGTATTTTCAGTGCCTCACGTGCCCGTGAAAGCCAGGCAATGTGAATGGAGGATTGGTGGGTAATCGATACATTTGGATTGTGGTTTGGGGGAAGAACACCGAAAGTGCCACGGGATCCCAGAAGTACAAGTAGATTGTGGAGGAAGTGGAGCTAGGCTCCTCCTTAGAGGAGCAGGCATGGTACAATTTCATCTCAAGTGCTCGAAACATGTTGTCAGGACAGACCAGTCCCTAGGAAAGGGCATCCTGCTTGGTAAAGCTGAGCAGCAATGAAAGAGACTGACCTTGCTGACATGGGCTGGCACACCGCTACAGCCATCGGTTCAGGAAGATCAGCAATGTGAGGATGACGGTAGAACTGTGTCCGGAGGGTCACTTGCAGTGGAGTGGACTAGTCATCTGCAACAAGGGGCTCCGACAGAAGACCAACAGTGGGGATGGGCCAGGGCTGCCCAGGGCTGAGTTCTGCTCTGCACAAGGTTGCCACCAGGCTGAAGGAACGCGGCATACCCTAACAGCACAAACCGCAGGCTGTTGTGGGGCCGTGGAGGTGGTTCTGACTCAGGTTCATTGACATCGCAAGGTGCTTTCTCTCACCACTTGCGTTCTTTCATAATAATGCCCTCAATGTGAACATGACATAACTTCACATTAATATCCTACAGGATCCAATACAGCTGCTCAGAGAAAGTGAACAGTACAATAAGGGGCATAAAGAAAATGAAAGACAACCTCGTTTATCGTTTACAAAATGACTGCAAACCTATCCATACACAGTGAAAGTATATGCGAGAATATTTAAGACCAGGGTGTATTTTATTCTGTGCAAATCAACTCCAGTATTAAAATACGCCTTCACACATAAACAGACACTTCAACTAAACCAATGCTGTAGAATGGATTCCAACACCACTTTTAGGTTAGGTTAGTCCTCAGTATAAACTGCCTTGGTGGCCTAGCGGCTACTCACGGAGTTGTGAATCTCAAGGTCAGCAGCTTGAAACCTGAAGCTAGCTTAATGGCAGAAAAACTGGGCATTCTATTCCCTTGACAGATACTGTCTCAAAATCTCCCAGGGGGCAGTTCTATCCTATCCTAAAGGGTCCCTGTATGTGGGCTTCAATGCCAGTGAGTTTTGTTTTGTTTTGTTTTTGTGAAATCTCAGCTAGAGCAACCAAACAAACAAAAACAATGGGAAGACAAAATAACAATACAAATCCATGGCCATTGAGCTGATTTGGACTTTTTATGCTAATCTATGGGACAGAGTAGAACAGATCCAGAAGTTTCCAAGAATATGAATCTTAGCATGGCATCTAGCCAACCTATTAGTGGTTGGCTAATACTTGACCTATTGCACCATGAGAACTTCCCATACTTCTGCTGGGCACATTTATTCACTGTATAAAAATCAATATTTTCTTATATGTTTCCCAACACTTTCTAAATACTGCAATATAGGGACACCCTAGCTCTTCTGAAAAGGTTAGCAAGACATAGGAAGAAGTATTGCGAAATACATCTAGGGGGCTCTTTTTCTCGGTGTCATCTTCATTGAGGATGGACTTTCCTTGAATAAATTTAGACAGCTTAGATATTAGGCATTGTACTAACTTCAAGAGATACTCGTGAAGAGGTATAGATTCATCTCACAAGTGTTAAATCGTGAATGTAACAGTAGAATCACACAGATGATTGTAAAACCATGTGACACACAGTTTTGATAGTAGGTCCTGTGGAAACTGATAGATGTCTGTCTGGATTTGAGAGGGTAGCAAATAATTCTGGTTGTGTAGGATTTCTGAAAAATGGTAGGAGAGAGAAGACACTGGGTCACCAGCAAAAGCAGCAGCATATGTGAATGTGTGAACGTGAGGAGACATGCATTCTGGGAGTCGCACCTAGGCCACGCGGATTAGATAGATGGAGCAGAGACGTGGGAGAGAAGACCGCAACCTCACTAAGCTATTCAGTTTGAAGTTAGTCTTGAAGGCTATAAAATATCACGAAGTTATTTTATATAAGAGAGTGAGTTGATCCTACAGATATCACCAATTTGAGATAGGCATAAAGAATAAAAGTCAAAAGTTTGGTCTGGATGCTAAAATGGTTGGTGGAAGGCAAGGAAGGAGATGCCCAGAATATAAGGATGATTCTTTTGCCAAAATCAGTAATCTGAGTGGCGATTTCAAAATGTGTCATGGAAGTGGATAATAAGCTATTGGGAGATTAAAAAATAGCCTATTGTGAAATTCATATTTTAATGCGTTATCAATGGCTCAGAGGTAGCTACAAAGATTTTTTTTAAACTGTGGAAATAAAACTAGATGACATAGTCTGTGTGGGATGTTAAAGTTTAAGATCTCAGAAGTAGTGTTGTCGTTGGAATGATGATGGGTTCACAGTGCTTCTTGTGGAGGTGGGTATGATTTATAATGATGCGAAAGTAGTGTTGAAGAAAATTGTATGATATTGTCAGGTATTGTATTTATGGATTACTCTCATGGCATCAATCTCACTTGGATTGAAGGTCTATTATATCCTATTTCCTCAGATAGTCCAAGACATTTACTTCTATTTATATCATATTCAACTATTTTTCTACCAAGTATTAGTGAATGCTCATAGACAAAATTCAATATTCAAAGACTATTCTGTTGGAAAGATTCCATGTGAAAGCGAGCTGGTTTTATGACTAAATATAGCTAAATCTGCACTAGCCTCGTTTCCCTGGCAGCACATGGATATCAGACAGGAAAAAAGAAAAAAATCCCTCCATAATATTTAGTTTGCATCTTCATTTCTGTAAACACAGCTCAGTTGACATCCAGCGTGACACTATTGAGGGAGCTCGAGTGCACTTTGAAGGCAGGGCTCAGGCTGCATGCCTGAGAGGCAGAGAGAGGCCGCAGAGCAGTGTGTCTGGCAGGCTTTCTTCTCATGTAATGGCACTGAAACTTCTGTTCTGCGTCAAGCCAATCACGTCTTCTCTAAGTCATCATTTAAAAATATTTCCTTCACAGTAAATAGCTGTGGAGAATCCTCAGCATTTCCATATCTATATAATCACTGCGTCAAAAGAAACATCATTGAATGCACAAACTGTCATGAGCGAAAGTGTTAGGAGTTATTTTTTTATAAAATAATTAAAGACTTCTTGAGCATTAACTTTTGAAATATTGATTCTCTTTGAGTTAAACTGCTATGTTTAAGTTTAGGAAAGGCAGAAAAGAAGGAAAAATTACTGAAAAAATTATTTTAGAGGCTAAAGTGAACACATATCTACATGCATGATATGCATATATGTATATGCATAATTAAATAAATGTTGATGTGTATCAGTATTCAAACATCATTATCCATATACATATATGTGTGTATATGTTTATAAAATTATATAAGTTTGTACAAACACATACTTGAGTATTTTATACTTTTTAATATTCAAAGGATCAAATTAGAATAAAATTCTAAGTTTTTAAGGTGGCTCATTTCTATGAAGATGTTCTTGTTGTCAGTTGCCATTCAGGATGTACTATTATGATTAGTAGACACTTATACCCACATACTGTGAAATATCCCTAACAAAACATACCCTTAACTTTGAGTGAGGTAAGACACTGATTGCTCCTGGAGAAACTATCAATACATGCCACTCTATGAAAGATGAATTAGTCTTTGTAAATTTTATTTACTCGATTTGCTGAAACATCTGTCTTCATTAGTCTTTTGGTTGCATAAACAAATGCATGGTTAATACCGTATTTTCAGAAGTACTGACATATCTGAAGGGAAAATTGGCTTTCAAATGCCCGAAGTGGAGACAGAGATCTTTCTACCACTGGCTTAAGTATGATATCGATCGCTTTTCACAAATAAAAAGGAAACAGAGTGATCTCTCCTTGTCAGTGTAAGCAAGCATCATCAACGGAAAGAATAGGAAGATGATTCCAGGCACTTACAGCTATGTATTGGTAAATAGCTCTACAGAAGTACCTTGAACTTTGGATGTGCTAAACCACTGACTGCTTCTTGTGAAACTACTCATGCATCCGATTAAATGAAAAGTGAATGTGTAGTTTCTATCTGGTATTATTTATACAGACATTTGGTTAAATTTTTAATCCTCATTTATCACTCATTCTATTGAGTGAATGCTAAGCGACACTTAATATTTTCTTATATAACTGTCACTTTGATGTCACTATTGAGCACTGAAGGAGGCCTGGTAGGATTCTGGGTTGGACTCTTGGCTGCTACCCACAAGGCCAGCCTTTGGAAACCAGCAGCTCTTCTGAAGGAGAAAGAGATGAACATTCCAATCGTGTGGCTTCAAGGGACCTCAACTTACAGCGACACAGTCAACAGGCTAGGTGTCCCACAGGTTGTGTAGCCTGTAAATTGAGGCACAGAACAAGCAAGGCAGCCGCACACTGGACCAATGATCAAAGAGCGAGAGACAAGAAAGGCGGGGCTCACCAAGCCATTTATCTCTCTACTCTTCAATTAACCCCACCTGTGTTTATCGCCAGGCTGGCACAATAAATTAACTATCTCACTCACAGACAATATTCACAGGAAATTAATATGTTACCACAAGTCAGGAGCAGCAGAAAATAATGATCCTGACACAGCTAGCAGTCAATTCTCTCTCCGGACCTCAGTCTGCCAATCATATGGTCCCTTTGCCTTTGGCTCGTTGGGCCAGCAAGCCAGCCCACTTGTTGCTCTGTCTCACGGTTCCATAGTAACCGTCCCAATGAAGAGAAAGAACCTCATAGTCTTGACACTGCTCCACGGAGTCTCAGAGGCAGTTGATCTTGGCACCCTCTGCTGCATCAGACAGAGAGCTTGAAGTGCTCTTCCAAGGTCCTCGGTGTTTCTCTATCTGCTCCTGCTCCAGAGATGGCTCATCCTCTCACCCAGGGGGTGGCCAACCCCCGCCCCCCAGGGTTACACAAGCCCACCCATTCATTTGGTGAGAGTTACAAAGATGTGGGTAGAAGAGCCATATTAAGAAAATTTACCCAACCACACCTCAGGAGTGCGACGTGGTCTTTTTCTTCTCAAAGCCAAAGCCCTTTGCATCAGGTCCTCTCCCCCCCCCCTTCCCCGCTTCCCCCTCACTCATGAACCCTTGATAATTTAGAAATTATTATTTTGTCATATCTTGCTCTGTTCCATGTCTCCCTTCATCCACTTTTCTGTTGTCTGTCCCCCAGGAAGGAGGTTACATGTAGATCCTTGAAATCGGTTCCCCCTTACCAAGCCACTCTTCCTATACCCTCCCAGTATTGCCACTCACACCACTGGTCCTGAGGGATTCATCCGCCCTGGATTCCCTGTGTTTCCAGTTCCTACCTGTACCAGTGTGCATCCTCTGATCTAGCCAGACTTGCAAGGTAGGATTTGGATCATGACAGCGGGGGTGGGGCGGGGGGGGGGACTTTTAGGAACTAGAGTAAAGTTGTATTTTTCATTGTTGCTACTTCACACCCTGACTGGCTCGTCTCCTCCCCAAGACCATTCTGTAAGGGGATGTCCAGTGGCCTACAAATGGGCTTTGAATTTCCACTCCACACTTCTCCCCTCATTCACTATGGTAAGATTTTTGTTTTGATGATGTCTGATACCTGATCCCTTTCACACCTTGTGATCGCACAAGCTGGTGTGCTTCTCCCTTGTGGGCTTTGTTGCTTCTCAGCTAGATGGCCACTTGTTTCACTTCAATCCTTTAAGACCCCAGACGCTATATCTTTTGATAGCTGGGCACCATCAGCTTTCTTTGCTACATTTGCTTATGCACCTATTTGTCTTCAGCGATCAGATCATGGAGGTGAGCACACAATGATATGATTTTTTGTTCTTTGATGCCTGATAACTGATCCCCTTGGCACCTCATGATCACACAGGTTGTTGTGATTGTTCCATGTGGGCTTTATTGCTTCTGAGCCAGATGGCCGCTTGTTTACCTTCAAGCCTTAAGACCCCAGACGCTATATCTTTTGATAGACAGCCACAATCAACTTTCCTCACCACATTGGTTGTTCACTCTCTTTGTCTTCAGCGGTTGTGTCGGGAAAGTGAGCATCATAGAATGCCAATTTAATAGAAGAAAATATTCTTGCATTGAGGGAGTACATGAGTATAGGGCCAATGTCCTCAAATTTTTACACACAGTGTGAGAGATACAATAAAATTCAAACTGATAATGGTTATTGAAAAAGAAAATATGCCGATTACCATTTGTCACCTGTGTTGACATACTTGCTTTATTATATAATTAAGATGTCTTTAGGTTATTTTGAGTACGCTATGCAATAGTTAAATTAATTTATGATTTATTTTCTAGGTATTAAATTAAATGATACTTATATAAAGTGGATTTATACTACAAAATAAGCACGTATTTTAAAACTGTGAGTGGTGCTTCCTAATGGGGAATAACAAATCCATTTCACTGTCATTGGATGACTCTGGTATTTTCTTCCACGTGTACACACACATAATATAGCTTGCCTTCTAAAGAGACAGCTTGAAACATCTCCATTAATGATACTACTAGTAATAATGACCATTTATTGAGAGTTATTCCCACAATAGCCCAAGGACATTGGCACTATTGTTACCCCTCCTTGAAGAAACAAGGACACAGATAGATTGAACAATTTAAATAACAATCAACAAAAATTTCACAGCTAATTATATTTTATGTGTAATTAAATAGTTCTTTCAGTCAATTAAGTAAATGAATGTAAACAAAATAAAGCATGTTTCTTCAGCTAGTGGAAGACGTAGGAAAAATGGAGAAGTGGGCATGTGTAGCCCTTGAGGTATTTAGTTAAATGCTTAGGTATCTTACTGAAATGGTTTCTGTAAAGAAAAACTACGACTGGAATGCTTTTTATTATAGTAAGCTGAAGGAAAATAGAATCAAAACGACTGTAAACTACTAGATTTCTTTGTTTTTTTTGCAGTATCTTGATCATTTGAACTGTGCTGTTCTGTATTTCTTTAAACCCATGTGTTTCTATACAGTGGTAATTTACATGTTTATCCTTAGGCATTCAAGAATTTCTCTCCTGTCCAGACATCGTTATTGAAATATCATGTGTCGTTCAAAGAGGAAATATTGAGACTGCGTGTATAATAGTGAAGATATCTTACGTTACAGAGCTTTAAACTGATGATTAACTCACAGCAACGAAGAGTTCATCCTGCAGTGCCCACGTTAGAACCTGTCTCCTGCAGTCATTAGGAGGCTGCCGGTTATCTGGACAGTACCAAGAGACAGTCAAGAGCCGTGGGGCTAAAATGACTGCCTATATAAAACTTTATGCAGTGCTTCCACAAAAATTTCGTCTTTATAAAAATATCCCAGTCCTTAGTTAAAATGACAGAAACATTTTTATAGATTCAACTTATATGTTGAGATGGACTTGATCAATATAATCTTTCTAGCCATAATTCTTTTTTGTGATGTATTATAATTCTGTTCTCTGTACCTGTGGCTATAATCTCCTCTTGGGAGATCATATTTATACTTGGTCAGTTTTAAATGACTTTGTTTTAATTTTAGTCTTCCTCTTCTGCACCCTGTGGAGCCTTTTGGCTAAACCTCTTGCAAAATAAATTTGTTTGTTTGTTTGTTTGTTTGTTTTCAGATAGTCTGTGGTAGATTCACTACTCATTGGCAACACCATAATTTAAAAGCATCATTTCTTCATTGTCTTCTTTATACATTGTCCAATTCTTGCTTGCATTGTGATCATGAGGAGTAGCCCTGGTCCCAAAGGTCAGCAGTTTGATTCCACCAGCCACTCCACGATGGAAAGACTTTCTTCTTCAGTATATTGTTAGTCTCTGAGCCTCACAGGGGCAATTCTACCCTGTCTTATAGTGTTACTATGAATCTCCATTGATTTGGTAGCAGAGAGAGAGAGAGAGAGAGAGAGAGAGAGAGAGAGAGAGAGAGAGAGAGAGAGAGAGGTGCAACCTTTACCAGAGGTAGCATTTCAAACAAAACAACTTATAAAAAAGCAAAAGAGAGAAAGAAAGAAAGAAAGAAAGAAAGAAAGAAAGAAAGAAAGAAAGAAAGAAAGAAAGAAAGAAAGAAAGAAGGAGGAATATTCTCAAGAAAATAAACACAGTAGCTGTAACAATGAACTTGAGCACAGATCTGTGGGGATGACATAGAACCAGGCAATGTTTCATTGTGTTATTCATAGGTTCGCTTGATGACACTGAAAATGTAGCAACAAGAGATCGTTGAATTCTGTGCCATGGAGCATGGCACATTAATCTCAAATGGCAACATTGGTTCTTAACACTTTAAGGAGGTCTTTTGCAGAGGATCTTTGCAGTCTTGATTCTAGACTGCAGCTTTCATGGGACTGAGCATAGATTCAAGTTATTTGAAATCTTGGCAACTTTAATCTTTGCTTATCACGGTTCGTATTCTCTGTGATGAGTTGTAATAGTTAACAAAAGCTATATTTGCTTTCATGACTAAGTGCTTCCAGATTTCTTTGCTTTCAGAAAACAAGGTTGTGTTAGCTGCATGTCATGTTGTCATGTGTCTGGCTGTTCATGCATCTTCCTCCAATCCTGTTGCTGTGTTCTTCCTCATATATTGCAGTTTCTTGGTTACTTGCTCAGAACGCATATTGTATACGTATTGTTAAAACGATAGAATGCTCAAATGCAACTTCCCTGATTTTAAACGATGGAGTATCCTTTTATTTGTGGAATGACTGCCTCTTGTTCTATATCGGGTCTTCATTTAACAATTAAGAATTCTGGAATTACCACTTTTCTTTGTGCATTCTATATTCTGATTGTCAATGGATATTTTCAGACTTTTCCCCCGCCCCTCATTTTGAGTCATGCCAGTTCAGCAAAGGAAGATCTTGAAAGCTTTACTCCATCTCCATCATTAAAGACAATTTTACTCTAAGGAAGCACATCTTCCTCGTTAGTATTATGACTGTGTTTCATCCTGAGTGACTCATCTCCTGCTACTATATCAGACAATAGTCCACTGATAGTCAGAAGATTTTCATTGACCATTTCTTTTAATAGGCAGATTGTCATGTCCTCCCGCCTGATCTGTCTTAGATCAATAGCTCCGCTGAAGCCTTTCCATCATGGGTGACCCTATTAGTATTTGATTAACTTATGGCACAGTTTTACACCAAAGTAACGTGACAGATGATTCCTAGATACTTTGTTATGCAGCTATGGTTTTCAGAGGACAATATTCATTTCATTGAAAATGTCTAGGTTACTAGAGGCCCATTGCCAAGTAAAAGGAAATGTAAGGCATAGGGCATTACAGGACATTTAAATCATAATTATTAAAAATTAAAATGTGTGAGAAATTGTTAAGCACAATATTTGTCCTATAAAATAAAATGGTGTTGTTTAGAAAAATATCTCAAGTGCAAAATAATGATATGACTATTTAAAAACTGACCTTTATTTTGAGATAACTCAGTTTTTCATAATAACAGATTAGCTTTTTCCAACATGTGGTGTGGAACCGATTACCATGGTGTCACTTCCTTCACATGTCAGTTCAACATGTGTATCACATGGGAACTGTCCCCTCATGGCTGCTATTTTTGGGGGTGCAGGTCACCAGGACCTTTCTTCTGAAGTGCCTCTGACTGCATTCACACTTCCAACCTTTCGGGTTTTTTGCATTCGAGTCCTTTACCCACCTTCAGCTCTCAGGAATTCCTCTCGACAAGAACTTGTAACGCCTGAGGAATGCTCCAGGGAAACTGGGATCTACAAGAAAGAGAGACCTTGGGTTAAAGTAGTTAGTGAACACTGGCTATCTTTCCTTTCTGATGTGAAGATTCTCACTACAATTGTACAGCCATTTTCAACTTCGCTTAATTTAGTGTTTTCTAAACCCACATCCCCTTACTAACTCTTTTTAAATGTCTACATACATGTTAATTACACGACGTGGATTTGGGGGAAAGCTGTCATAGAGGCTTTCAAGTCATGGCCACCCCAACCCTGTACGTGTGTGTCAGAGAAGGGCGCTCCATAGGGGTTTCGGCAACTGACTTTTGGGCAAGTTAACTGCCACACTATTCTTCTGAGGTATCTCTGGGTGGACCTTTATGTTACTAGCCAAGCACATTAACCATTTGACCATCTCGGGACGTCTACTCTATTAGGGGAAAACCAAAGCAAACGAAACACAAGCCCATTGCTGTTGAGTTGATTCTGACTCACAGGAACGCAAAAGGATAGAGTACAACTGTGGTGTAGAATATCTGAAGCAATACATTTGTAGGAAAACAACATGTCTCATTGTTCTCTCATGAAGCAGCTCTTGGGCCAGACTGCTGGTTTACTAACCCAGGGCTGAATGCCCTACCAGTTCCTAAGTATATTAGAGAAAAGTCAAAATAGTACATAAAAACCAGTATCTTAATTCCATCCATTTATTTTCTGTCTTAACCTCATCTTTATGTAAGAGGCACTCATTTACTGACTTGCTAGATGGTCAAATGAACAGCAATTAATTTCATAATATCATGCCTCTCTTCTGAGTAAGGCTTGATTCATCACCCGCACCTAAGTCTGAAAGCAGAGTGGGATTTCGGCAGCATATCCTAGAATCTGCAGTCAGGAATCACTGGAAATCCTCCTGTACATACTGGCGGACACTTTCAGCACCCGTTTATTCTTTGAGATTGTCCTGTGTTGTCAATTGTGGACTAGGTGCCTATATTGTAAAATTCTGCCTGTTGATCTTCACACAAACCCTACAATCGGGGTATCCAAAGATAGGTTATTGGCAGTCCAGTGGGAGAATTATTGTCTTCCTCGTGGAGCATGTACAAAGGTCTGGTGATGTAATTCCAACAGCCAGCCCAGGACAACTCCATGGGTCACAGGAATCAGGTCAGCTGCTGATTGCAGGATGTAACATTTTGTTTCCTTCTGCTATGTGGGATTAATTTGGGCAGCTAGCAAACAACAGCAGCAAAGAGAAAACACCTTGAAATAATTTATTTCTTTGGAAGAAAGACCTGTGAATCTAAGAGACAGATACAGCATGTGAACTCGAGACTATTTCTTAGGCTCACACACCATTTACTCTGCAGGTGCCAGGAGCCCTGGAGTATGGACTGCAATTCTATTCTGAACTCACATTCTTCTGTCATGAAATCCTGAAGAACAGGAATACTATGTTGTATAAAATTGCTTCTTTTTTAAAGAGTGACTCACAGTCCATAAAAAGTGTTTAGTAAATATTTACTTAAACTGACTGCTTTAAAGAATTATAACTTTGTTTTAATGGGAAAGGTGTTCGGTTTCAGAACATGGAACTTACAAATATATTTAGGGTGGGAATTAACCCTTCCGCAGCACACCAAATTATGTTTCTCATACTTAACTATACTTTATAGTGCTTGATTGTTATTTGATATTGTGGATGTGAGGCAATTGTAGGCTGCAGTAGTATGCCGGTAATTCTGAAAAAGGCTTAGAAAACAAAGCCTGGTGCTTGAACAATTTGTGTCTAGATATTTACACAGCTGAAGGTTGACTATGTTTGTGTGTGCTATATCAGAAATGAGACTTCATATTTCATGGTACTTGGTAGAAGGCATAGCAGGGAGTGGCAATGCACAGATAACATTTCTTCCATGGGTAGTGTATCTAATAAGGTTAACTGATTTTTGGTATCATATGCCAGATGAGGCTATTAAGTAATCTGGAAAGATAATGTTATCAGTGAGAAACTAATGTTCTCATAGAATAAAACCCACACAATGCAGACTATTTAATCATTCCTTTCTTTGCCCCTAGGATTTAAAATTAAGAAGATTATTTGAATTGTGCACTGGGTTATTGAAAAGGCTATTCAAAATTGAAAATACAAGGAGATTAATTTCTGGCAAGTGTGTTTTGCTGGAGAAGAGTAGATGGAAGCAAACTTTGCAAAAAGTAACATAAGGAATATAGAAATTATTTTCACTTAAGAGATGTGCATGTGTACTCAAAGAGTATAATATTAATGTATGCATAAAGTGAGAGAAAAGACAGTATGCACTCACGGAATTTTAGTTAGTGTGGGTAAGAATGATAAAGCTTGATATATCCCATTTTACACATTTGACTTGCCCTTCAAAAGTGAAGACGAACATCTACAAAAAGTATTTCAGTGAAATGAAATTTGACAAAATTGAAAAATGTTCAATTTTCAACTGTCACACCTCCATCTAGAAGCAAGTTTCTAAAAAGCTTCTGGTACCATTTGGCAATATACAATGGTGTAAAAGAAAAGACTTAACCAATGTGATTAAGGCATATAATCTCAAATCCCTAATGGGGTAGTGGGTTAGTAGTCTAACTCACAAATTAGGTTACTAAGCACAATGTCAGCAGTTCAAAATCACCAGCCCCTCTGAGGGGGAAGATGTAGCTTCCTAATCCCATAAAGAGTTGCAGTGTGAGAAATCCAAAGGCACAGGTAGACCTGTAGCAGCAAACCATACTTCGTCAATGCAAACCCTAGAGAGACCCGATGGGACAGGGGAGAACTTCTCCTGTGAGTTTCTGATCTAGAACTGTAGTATGGACTAGAAAGCCCTGTCCTCAGAGCAGCTGGTCGTTTCTAACTGCTGACCTTGGAGACTGTAGTCCACCGAATAGCCTTGACACTGCCATGATCCCGCCCTGTGCAATAGGTTCGCTAGAAGCTGTAATTGACTCTGGGGTTTTGTTTTTGGTATTCCTTAGAAGTAGGATTTAAAATCTTGAAGATAGTATTTCTCAGGTTATGATTCAAAGAAATACATATGTAATAAAATTCACATTCTCAAATTTTACATCGGAACGAGTGTAGACTTTCATTAACCTCTCACTAGGTGGTGGAAAGGATTAAGCACTTGGTTCCTAACCAATGTTTGGGGCTCAAATACATCTATTTCTAAAACATTGCAGCTATTTAAACATTCTATGGTGCACAACTCTCCTCTAAATGCATAATTTTCTCACGCTTAAGAACCAGCTTTATGACCATTGGCTTGGTTATCTGTTAATCTGAGGTCCTGTGGTCTTCAGTGCTTGAAGGATGCAGAGAGTATGTGATCAGCATATCTAAACAAAATGGAGCATAGTAAATAAAATAAAATACAATGAATCAAAGTGTGACCATGCCATGCTGCACAATGAAATTTTGATAACACTATGAATAACCTAGTGTCGGTGTGTTTGTGAAAAACCTTCTCAAAGATTCATGACAGGCAAATAGTTGCATTCTGTATAGTTTTCTGCTCTGTTTATCCGGTCCAGGACATCTGGTGCGTACCATTGTATGTAGAGGAGATCTTGTTGTTTCTAAACATCAGTATCTCCACATTAAGCACACTGTGAGTGGGAGCTTGTTCATCTTTGTTCATGGGTTGAGAATATAGCATTGCCTGCAACACCCCAAGAAGATTGTGTACACATATCTTTTAAGTATTTAAGTTTCCCCTTAAAATATTTTCCTAAAATGCTACTAGTCTAAGGTACATGAAATATATGAATTGCTTTTCCTTTTTTACATGTCTTCAATCTGTTAACACTGGTTTCTTTGCTTCTGCCTCATCAGGTTGGCAACGTTAAAAGAATAAACATGCACAATCTTGACATTAATTCAGTTGCATGGATTATAATGTGCCCTTCCTGCACCCCCAAAAAATGTGCCTTAAATCCTACTTATACTTTGACTAAGATGATATAGGGGGATAAGGTTCTCTTTGCTATGTTAATGATGCTGTGACACCCTAGGGGATTTTTATACCAACCGCTTTGTTTATGAAACAAGCTGATTAGTCACAGAGATGCCAGGAAAAATGGAGGAAGACCCATGATATATATGCCCCATGATATATATGCCCATGAAGATTGTTCAAGGAAATGAGCAATCGGAGCTGCATAGAGACACAGAGAAAGCTTTGCGCTAGCTTATGTGTCCTGAACTTAGACTTCTAGGCTCCTAAACATTGAGAAAATCAATTTCTGTTTCTTAAAGCCTCCCATTTGTGTTATTTTCTGTTAGCACAGCACTACAACACTCAGCTATACCCACTTATGGTGGCCCCTTTGACTGCCAATGTCCTAGTTTACACTTCCCACCCATACCTCTTTATCAGATTTCACACCTACTTCTTGAAACTTTAAAGCCAGCAGCACCCCTCCCCTTTTCCCCCATTTATTTGTTTTTTTATATCCAAGTGGCTGCTGTTAACCTTCATCTTTTTTTTACATTCAACTTTTGAGAGCCAATGGAAAGAGTCAGGGAGACTCGGGTTCATGTTTAGCTTCACCAATTTCTGACGTATCTTAGTCATGAATGTCAGACTAGAACACAGATATTTTTGAGCAATAAAAAGCCCATTCTGAAGACTTTTCTAGGTGCTTTAGATGACTCCATCTTATTCTCTTCATCTTGCCCTTTCCAAGTCCGCCGGCACTGACTGAGGCCTGGGAAGAAAATCAGCAACAGACTGAAGGGTCAGTGTTGACAGCACAGTTACTTTTCCTAAAGGAGCATCTTACACCCGGGATGAATATTTAAAATTTAATTTTCTGAGCAGGGTGCATGTGCCACCGAATAAAATTTCAGTTAACGTAAAGTTATAAAGGTAAATCAATACTAAAATGATTGCTACAGTGCTTTCACAAAACAAGGTTGCTCCCCAGCCATCGATAAATGCTTCCCTTTTATCTTATATTGCAATTTAATTTATCCTAGACTATGGCCTTAAACTCCCCTCTTCCCTTCCATCATATTTTTTGAAGCACGTCTTGAAAAGTGCATTTTCCAGGGCACTTTTCTGCATCTCTCAATCAAAAGCAAGCTCCTCTTCCTGTGGTTCTCAGTAGAGGTCTGTTTAGATCCCCCTTCAAGTGCTGCCCTTGGTCCAATAACGTGTTTTGTAGCTTTACTTTGCTGCTTCTGGATACATAATATTCATTGAATGCTTGTTTTAGGATTATAAAGGACCGTACAAACTGAAAATAAATATCCTGTGTTTTCAAGTCAATTTATAATGACCCTATATATTGCTGAGCTTGTGTCCTGAATTAATGGAGACACTATGCTATAGGGGTTTCTTACCTTTAATGATTGTAGGTTCAGAATGCCAAGATTCAGAATGCCATTTAAAAAATGCTATTGAGACAATTGTTGGATGGAACTATTTTAAAGAAAGAAATGAGAAGAATTTGAAAGTCTGTCATTTAAAACCCAAGGAGACAAATTAAAATGCAAATGTGTATAATGAAATTATTTTTAAAACAAAATATGGACATAAAGTAAGAAGACTACTGATATCAATTGATGCTCTCAAAAGCAAATTCATCTGAAATGATCCTATAGTTAGAGAGACGTAGACTATAGTATTCACAAATAGTAAAAAATCCAACAAATTAAAGCAAATATAATGCTTATGGATTTATAATTATACAGCTAGATATTACAAGTGATTTAAGTTCTGATATAATAATACAATAAGGAAATGTTCTTTTTGAGCAAATGTTTGGTTGGTAGAGAATATAAATGTGGCAATGTGATAATTAAATACAAAGTTCAGGATTAGGACTGTCAGTCTTTCTTTGTTCCTTAAAATCATATTTATTAAAAAAAAATGAAACAACCTAATTTCAAGTTCCACATCAAGATCATGAACTCTTCAGAATATAATCATGCCAGCTTTTGCCCTTTGCCTAGAGGAAAGCCTCTTATCTTTTGCAGCTTTTGTTTCTTCAACCCGTTGACCCCTTTTCCTGGACTGTTCCACACTGAGACTCTTTTGCTCCACCAGTGACTACCTGGAGGCAGACTCCTCCTTAGCATCCTTCTTAAGTTACTAGGTTGGCAAGCAATCCACGGGCCAGGAAGATCACTCTGCTGGCTCATGCCAGTCTTGACTCTGTTATTGCATATTTTACTCCCACAAGTGTTTCATGTATCTAATTTTATTTATTAGCAAATGGCCTAATCCCCTGAGTGGACCCAAAACACCTTATTTTCATAATCTCTCAACTATTTTGTGAAAGTCACAAAGACTATAGCTAGAAGATTCATATTAAAGTAACTCACTATCCCACGGCAAGTCCTCCTGAAGGTGTGGGGAGTAGAACATTCTAAAAGAAATAGCTATAAGAGAAACATCCATCTTCAATGTCAAATTATTAATAGTTATCAATACAAAGGCAATATGTAAAACATTGCTAGTGATGGAGAAGTATGCCATCACGCTTCCTAAATGACAAATTATCCGGAAAAATTTGGATTGTAGGAAATGTGGGACCATATGAGCTATTCAGTTCATACAGATAACTTTTCTGTTTTGTATCTTTTTCTCTTTGCATTGAAATAGGAAGTGGCAAAACTCAGGACCAAAAAAAAAAAAAACCCACAAAAGTTGACACCAAAATTATTTACAGCCATGCCCTCTGTACTTATTTGCAGGTAACTAAATGAGGAGAGAGACTGGAGGAGCAATAGAGCCCATAGCTGTGTAGAAAACCATTTGGATTCTAAAAGGCAGGAGTTGCTTATAGTCTGTGAGGTAGTGACACATATACTCTGAAATCAGGAAAGGGCTTAGAGATTATTTCTAAGTGCAAAGTGAAAAGAGGGCAATGGTGAAAAATGAGTTTTTTAAACACAGGCATATTAATGAAATGGTGTCTCATATACTCAAAGATGTGTGTGCACACGATTCTGTTAGATAAAAGATTTATATGGAAACCTGAATAGAAAGGGGCTTTTACAATGAGGCAGCAGCAGTGAGTTAAAGGGCCGAGACAGAAAGCCAAGCTTATTGAACAGTTTGTTGTAGACAAAGACCTTTTCTGAGTTGCAAATAATAAGCTTTCCCGAAGCAGGGGAAACTGTGCATTTTCTTTTCCATTCGATGTAGCCCAGTGTGGCACATTAATCTGGGGTCTTCATTTCACAGCACCATTTTGCAGCACTAAGCCATATGCCAATACAATCTTAATGATTTAGTTCTGTTTCCCAATTTGTCAGCAGAATGATGTTCTCTATATACCCTCCTGGGCATGAAGTGAAAGCAGAGGTTTCTTTCCTCATCATCGCCTTCCAATGTCTCCAAAGCTCTCCTCCCACCCCATCTCCTCTTCCTTTTCGCTGCAATGATATTCCCTTAGGAAAGTCTCACAGGCTTTGGGGTTCTGTTGACGATTACAGGAATAATTTATTTTCAAATGGATGTTAATCTGATAGAAGTAGTCAAATTTTCCCTGAGCTCAGGCAGAAACAAACTTCTTCATGGCAAGTGTACTGAATCTATCCACTATTATTGTGATGGGGAAGACAAATTATCCAATTACTAAACACACTGCTCTAGGCAATACGAAATAACATCCTGATTAATCTAACTACATAGGAGAGATACTTCTGTTTAAAACAAGTGCCCTAAAACAAACAATATTGGATTACAAAAAAAGATGAGTCATATCTCTTTAGTAATACTTATGGATATTAGAATGCTGGAAAAAAACTATTTAAGGTGGGATATATTTATATATATAGTCAAAATGTATTGTGTAGTTGAAATTATATTAAAGTGTAACACTGAAAGCCAATGAGGTCATTTGTCAGAGAAAACACTGCGACCTCATTCTAGCCCCATGGTATTAATAGACAACACGTTTCATTTATATCTGATCTTTACCAAATGTTTAAAAGTGAAAATTTAAAAATATGCTTGTAAATAATGAGAATAATAAATCACTGTTACAGACACCCATCAGATATTTTGTCATAAATGTGAAATGATTGAGTTATGTCCCTACAAAGAAAGTAAAATAGTGATAAAACGTTTGGTGAGGGTATAAACATTTAAATTTCATTAACAATCTTATTACAGGACTATTTCACCTTACATGAATTATGTAAAAAATGCTTTGACCATGTGGGAAATATAACCACTCACTGTCATTCATGTCGACCAGGACACTCCGTGGTCCTACCAGAGAGTAGAAAAGCTCTGTAGATGACGAGCCTTTGAGTCTTTACTAGAGCAGAGAGACTCATCTTTCCTGTACCACGTGATTGGTGGCTTTGAACATCACCTCGTCAGTGCTTAAACCAAAACACCACCAGGCATCTGTGGGGAATAAGGATAGTTAATATAGCCCAAAACAAGGTGTACTTTTAGATGTATGAAGCACACTGATTCTTATAAATTGTAGGATGTTAAATGCTATAATCTGTGGCCTTCACACATCAGGTTTTACATTTCCTAACTTGAGATGTTAGCTGTAACTATGCTGTTCTGTAATTCTTAATTTGAATGACAACACAGCTCCTGTGTCCTGGATTTTGATTTTACTTTTTGTTTTCCAATGCTTCCTCTATTTATACCTTGATATCACTCTCTTTCCAAACATATTCTATTAATTATTTTCCTTAAAGTCTAATCTAGCTCCTGGCAATATGCAGGTGTGCTCTTTGGGGGTGTTCAATGAGTTGTTTGTCCAAGTAAATCACCAGGTCATTCTTCCAAAGTACCTCTTGCTGGACTTCAACCTTCATGTTTTTGTTAGAAGCCAGGGGATTTAACAATTATAATCTCTAGGAATACGATTTGATACACACACACACACACACACACATCTTTAATTTCTGCATATATATCCCCGATTTCTTATTGACTTTGCTTGACATATTAGACCCAGATTCTCAAAACAATTGTTCTTTAATCTACTTATACAGAGACTGATGAAAGTAATTTATTAATACACTCTTACTTCTTCCTAAAAAGAAAAAATGGTATATCCCCATTATCAAAGAATCATATTTAAAAATTGACTTAAAAGATGAATGAAAAGTCAGTAGGGCTGGAAAACAGTCAATAAACTCTTCCCTATGATAAGTTAGCATTCTTAGATAACACACACCTTCTTAGGACATAGGTGGGACAATTATTGAGATAAGTCACAATCATGCTTCTAACCATTAACAGACGTCTTCTGTGAACAAATGGCAAATATCAGGGCCAGACACTTCATAAACAACTCTCAAAGTCCAACACACATTGTGGTGGTGGTGGGCGGAGTGGTGGTGGTGGTGCAATATGTTAAAAACAGATCAAATAAACAAAGTCTTAGTCAAAAATACCTGTCCAAATACTCTTTTCAAATTATTTCAGTTATTGAAAGATGGTACCAATCATGTCCTACAAGTAGTGATTTTTCCACTTTACAATTTGTAACAGGGATGGAGATCCCCTAGAAGAGTGGTCTAGGGGAGAAGATGAGTCGGTCAGGATGTGATGTAGCACCGATGAAGAATAGAGCTTTCCTCTAGTTCCTCCCCCACAACTACCATGAGCCAAATCCTACCTTGCAAGTCTGGATAGAGCAGAGGTTGTACACTGGTGTAGATAGGAGCTGGAGGCACAGGGAATCCAGGGTGGATGATACCTTCAGGACCAGGGTGTGAGGGGTGATACTGAGAGCGTAGAGGGTGAGTGGGTTGGAAAGAGGGAACCAATTACAAGGATCTACATATGACCTCCTCCCTGGGGGAAGGACAACAGAAAAGGGGGTGAAGGGAGACATCGGACAGGGCAAGATACAACAAAATAATAATTCATAAATTATAAAGGGCTCATGAGGGAGAGGTGAGCAGGGAGGGAGGGGAAAAATAAGAGGACCTGATGCCAGGGGCTTAAGTGGAGAGCAAATGCTTTGAAAATGATGAGGGTAAAGAATGTACAGATGTGCTTTACACAATTGATATATGTATTGATTGTGATGAGTTGTATGAGTCCCTAATAGAATGTTTAAAAAATTTGTAACAGGGATAAGGTACTTAAACTTGTCAAATTCTAATTTCTTTAAATGGAAAAAAAAGTATGGAAAAGTTTGATAATCAAATGTGAAGATTTAACTCATGGGAAATCATCTACTTTCATATAGATAATGTGTAAAATAATAGTTTAAAGTATGAGACAATTGCTGTTGTTATTGTTAGCCATCATTTAGTATTTCTAATTAAGGTTGTCATAAATCCCAATTAAAATATTTATTTTTATTTTTTTAAATATATTTTATTTGGTTATTTGTGGCTACTTTGTTTCAAGGAACAGAAATGAACTCAAACTAGGTAAAAACAGAATGTGGTATCATTTTATCTCTTTTCTCTCACTCACAATTCTTCTAAGTAATAAAAATTACTGACTGTACTAGGATTGCTATGAGTCAAATTTGACTATCAATGGGCTTATACTGTGGCTATGATACCAAAGGGAGATTTTAATAATGCATCTGTGGTAGTTACATAATCTGGTGTCAATTTGAGACTATTAAGAGTAAAGGGGTGGGGACTAGCCTGCTGATCAGGTCACAGCTTGATGACCTCATCTGGAGGCACTATGGAGATGACTTGCTCACTGCAGTTGGGACACATAGACTCTCACTGTGAGACATTCCTGCTGACAATCCACATGGAGCTCTGAAGATGGTAACCAGAGCCCTGGAGCTGGAGAAGCAATGTGGAGACCCATGCCAGCCCTAAGATGCTTCCACTATCACTGGATCCACAAGACTTTCTACCCACTGGCTTGTGACCTTCCTGCACTCGGTGTCATTCCATGTGTTGCTGCGTGAGTCTGAAGAGGAATTTATAGACTAATTTAGGACTTATGGACTTGATGTGGACTGGGCTAGAATGTTTTCTTAATATACAATTACTCTTTATATAAAGCTCTTTGTTTCACACATATGAATCCCTGGATTTGTTTCTCTAGTCTACTCGGAATAATGCAGCATCCAAAGAGAGATAAACTATTATCTTTAGATGTGAAGTTTAGAAGGTTCCAGTTGAAAGCTTATTTTGCCTACTTATTCCATGCATTTAACTGCTTCCTTCTCCATGCCTGGAGTCTTCCTTCTCCCGGAAAAACTATTGATAAGGAAAATGTCTTTTCTGCTCTTCACCTCAGTCTGATCTGATCTGGGATTCCTTCCACTGTTCCCTCTTTGTCTTTGATCTGTCTACCTATTAGGTGCCTACTAGTTGTAGACAAGGGGGAGGTGGGTAAATCAAAGAGAATTGAAAACTCACTTTAATTTAATGGATATTATTCCCACTCAGGAACCCTACAGGACATAGAAAACTGCTCCCTTTGAATTCCTGAGGCCCTACATCTTCACAGAAACAGAAAGTCTCGTCGTCTGTAATAAATGGCTTTGATCTAGTGATCTTGCAATTAGCCGTCCAACTTTAACCCAGTACACTACCAGGCAGTCCCTGAAATGTCATTACTGTACCTACACTTTATGAAATTGAATATATATCAAGTCAAAAATAAACAGGTTTCCATAACTGAATGGATTTCCAAAGAGAAAATTTGTTTGGATTGCAACTGTGGGGCTACTGCTATGGTTATTTTAGGGGAGAAGGTTGTTGCAGCGTATTCAACTCTAGCATAACATCTAAGTACCTATGAATGAAAACATCAATTACATTGAGCAAGGAGTTCCCTCCCAATGTATTTAACTATTAATTGTGTAAGTGGATTTAGAGTGAGTGATAATATTGTTCAAAATATCCTCTCAGGGAATGAGGGGATGAGGTCACTGAGTTATCAATACTAGAACTGATGGATGAGTGCAATTTCTGAGAATAAATGTTTCAATCAAAGTCAGGAAGGAGCCAGAATGTGTGACTTTATTATCAGATATAGTCACACAGGATCTCCGTGATTACACGAGGGGAGAGGCAGCAGAACAGTGCTAACTACTGCAATGCATGATAGGAATCTCAGAGCATTTCAGGAGACTGAAAACACAAAGTCAGGACACAAAGGACTGGGATGGAGTATAGGTGCTAAGTCTTCATCAAGGACACTCAGAGCATGGTCACTGAGGATGGGCTGCCTTGACCCTGGTCAAATACTGTATCAATGACAATACAGGACAATGGGAGTGCCTAGTGTAAACTTGCATGTGAAGTTCTTGACTAGTAATATAATGACCTATTCCTAACCTATTTCTCAGAGAGAGCAGGTGATGCTCTCTATCAGTAACTATTGTCAAGTACTGATTAATATATCAGGCTGGAAGTGATTTAAAGAGTCCTAAGGCTTTATATTACTACTAATGCCAAGTAGTATGATCCATGACCTTAGAAATCCATTCCACCTTCATTTGTTATTCTTAAGGAAGTGTACACCTATGTCTCCTATGACATACTATGAAGATGGTGATAGAGCCCAAATGGGTATAAGGAGCCGCCTTTATTGGGAAGTGTCCTCTGAGGATGGGAAGAGAGAGCAGCAGTGCAGAGGCAAAGGAGTGACTCACTAAAGTATATACGCCTGGGATGGAGGCTGGTAACTATGGTTGGGAGGACTTTGGGCAGCCTCCTGATTAGCAAGTTTGAATGAAGGGTGACCTGGCCTCTGACAGGCAAGAGAGGCTTTTAGCCTGCGCGGTGAGGTGTGGGGAGTGGAGAGAGCATGTGAGCAGGAAACGGAAGGGGAAGAGTTTGGAATGGCTAGGCCCAGATTCACCTTCAGCTGGACCCATCCGATAGTTAACAAGACACAACAACAAAAAACAGTTAAGATGGAACTAATGTGAACACTAGTATATAGAGATACAACTACAATTGACTTTTAAACCAAGCAAATTTAGTAATTCATTATTACATTATGTTTAACACGGGCAAGTGAATGAAATCAAAATTCCCTATTTGCCTCCTTTCCCAAGGGGAAAAGAACCAAAGAAACACTACAATGTAGAAAATACTAGCATTTAGTATTAGTATCAATAAAATTATAGAATATTAAATTCTGTGTTCACATCTTCGAATTTCATAGGAAAGTTAATCTCATTGTGTCCGATAGTTTTAGTAGGATTGTCCTACTGACTCTGCACTAGTTGTAAATTTTGTGCCAGCATATTAATCATGAGTCTCTCTTCCTTTCTCAAGTGTTCATGTATTTCTGTGTCCCATAAGTTTTGATACGTTGTGTGCTCATTCTCATTGGTTTCTAGAAATTTCCTAATTTCATCTCTGATCTGCGCCAGTATGCACTCCTTTTGCAGTAGAGAGTTATTCATCCTCCAATTGTTTGCTCTTGTTTTCTTTGCCTTCCTTTGGTTGATTTCCAGCCTTATGGCACAGTGGTCAGAGAGAGAGGTCTGTATGATTTCAATGCGCTTAAAAATATGTAGAGTTGCCTTCTGCCCCAGCATGTGGTCTATCTTCGAGTATGTGCCAATGTGGGGCTGAGAATAATGTGAATTTTTGTATTTGGGTGAAAAGCTCTGTAAATATCTATCAGGTCAAATTGTCTAATTGTGGTTTTAGATCTCTAGCCTCCTTGTTGAGTTTCTTTCCCTGAAATCTATGTTTCTCAGAGTGGTGTGTTGAAGCCACCCACTATAATTGTTGAGGCTGTGATTCCTTTTTTAATCTTTTGGAGTGTTTGGTTGACCTATTCAGCAGGTCTCTAATTTGGGGAATATACGTTTACAATGCTTAGTAGTTCTTTGTATGCCATTCCCTTGAGCATTATATAGTGTCCCTCCTCATCACTTTTTATGGTTTGCACTTTGAGGTCAATTTTATCCAGATTAGGATTGCAACTCCTGCTCCTTTTGTATTGTTGTTTGCTGGGCATGACTTGCTCCAGCCTTTGATTTTCAATCTATTTTTGTCTGTAGCCTTGAGATGTATCTCCTGTAAGAAGCAGATTGATGGGTTGTGTTTTCTAAGCCAGTCTGCTAGTCTCAGTTTTTAAATGCCTGAGTTCAGGCCATTGATATTCAGGGTTATTATTCCATCTGCAGATTCTGTGATGTCATCTTATACCTTTTGTGTTGGGAGTTTTTGTACTTTCTTTTCTCATTAGTGTGTTGTGCATGTGTGTGTGTGTGTGTGTGTGTATGTGTGTGTATCATTCTTGACTTCTTTCCAGCCTTAAGCCAATGCTATCTTGGGGTCTGTTTTCTCATTGTTGCCTTCTGGGTGAGGTTGTTCTATGTGGCAGTCTCTTATTTACGCTTGGTGTGTTGTTCTTCTGCCCATATTGGGTTGGCAAGGATCTTTTGTAGGGCTGGGTTTCTTCTAACATATTCTTTGAGTTTTTCCTTGTCTAGGAAGACTCTTACTTTTCCATCTATCTTGATCGATAATTTTGCTATGTAGAGTATTCTTGGGTTTGCATTGTTTTCCTTCAATTTTTGGAATATGTTACACCACTCTTTCCTCTTCTTCATAGTTTCTGCTGATAGGTCTGAGCATATATTCTTATTTTGGGAACCTTTATATGTGATTGCTTGTTTTTCCCTAGCTGCTCTTTTGATTTTCTCCTTTTCCTCAAAGTTGGATTGTTTAACTATTATGTGCCTTGGTGACTTCTTCTTGGGGTTCAATCTTGCTGGTGTTCTTTCAGCCCCCTGAATGGTTGTCTAGTTTTCATTCATTAGGCTGGGGAAATTTACCTCCAAGAATTCTCTCACTATTGTTGCAGATGATTTCTGTGTTGTGTCTTCCTCCGGTAAGCCAATAATTCTAATGTTTATCCGCTTAATAGCATCAGACATAGCTCTTAGGTTTTCTTCAGCTACTCTGATGATCTTATTATATTTTTGTTCACGTTTGTTAAAGTCTACTTGACTCTCCTCCAAGTCACTGATGAAGTTCTCTGATTCCTCCAGTTGATTCTCAAGGTCTGTGTTTCTGCTAGTGGTTTTTGTTATCTCTTCCCTAAGCTCCTGTATTTCCCTTTGGTTATGGCCTTTATCTCCTCTATCATTTCATCTTTTTTCTGTATGGTTTCCCTCATATCCTGTATGACTCCAAGCAGCATTCTGAAAATTTCCTTCTGTGGAAGCTCAATGTCTGCTTCTTCTATGCATGTTGCTATGTTCGGGACATCTTCTGTCATTGCCTTTTGTTTCTCCCATTTTTTCATTGAGGTCATTGGGGCTGATGGTTGTTTGAGTTGGGTTGTTTTAGAGGAGCCAGGTGCCATTTTTCAGGGAGTCAAAGAGCACTGGTTCTCTCTGGGAGACTTGTAGGAATGCTTCTTTGAACTGTCTACAGCTAATTTTACTATGGGATTAACCTACCACTTTATCCTCCTGTGGCTTCCCTCTCAGGGGAGTGTCCCAGAAGGTTGGTGGGTTGCCTGCTTTGGTATTGCGGAGGGCAGAGGTTCCTGAAATAGATTGGAATGTTGATGAGTGTTGGCCGAGCTGCCCCCAGGTACACAGGCAGGAATTCACCTGTGAGAAGTTGGACAGAGTATCTCCTGGAGGGAAAGCAGGGCTTTCTTTAGCCTCAGGCTAGCTACACAGGGTGGACCTCATCTAGCTAGGTGTGATGCAGGTGTAAATGCCCTAGGCTAAGGAGAGTGGTCTGGAGATCAGCAGTGGAGTGTGAGAGAACAGGAAAGAGACAAAGAGGAGGGAAAAACTTTTAAAACTTTAAAAACTTTAAAAGTAAAATAGTTTAGACTGCGTGGGAATATTGGGAAGAGAAGGAAACAAAAACAACTATGTAGCTGAATCCCACACCCCGCCATGGAGCTGCAAGGGTTTAGTCTCTGTCTAGAGGCAGCAGGGTAAAGCCACAGCTGAATGGAGAAAAAAGCCCCTGTGCAGCCCTCAAAGACAGGGAGTGGGGGAGGGGGTCAGAGAGCAGAGATGTAAAGAAAAGCAACAATGTAGCTGAACCCTGATCCCTGTCTGTGGAACTGGAACGGTCCTGTCCCTGCCCTGAGGCAAGTGGGGACAAACTGTGGCTGTGTTGAGACCAAGTCCCCCTATGAGCCCCAAATGGTCCCGGCTCAGGGAGAGACAGTGGCGGGGCCAAAGTCAAGCCCCAGCAGGCTTCCACTGAGGTAAGCCAAAAGCCCCAGCCCCTCAGAACCCCCATGGTTCTGTGCCTACTTATCTTTATGATGCTCCTCTTGCGATCCAGCAGTATTGAATTTCCTCTAAGCAACTCTCCTGGGCTGGATTCTGTGGAGTCCCTCTGGTATGTGTCACTCTGCCGCCATCTTCCCGGAAGTCCATTGTGTCTGATAGTTTTAACAGTATGTTAGTGGATCTCCCCTATGCCTACCTTTAGCACTCTGGTGGTGTAGCTCTTCATTGGGCTGTGGCTGCAGTTTGAAAGGCAGGTTTTTACTCCCATAAAGAGTTAAAGTGTCAGAAACCAACAGGGGTGGGAGTGTCACTATGCATAGTCTTTGACTCCATGCCAGGGTGCATGTTGTTTGTTTGAGGATCCCTACCTTTAAAACCTATTCCTTTTGGTGGATAATGAACCACTGGTGGTGTAGTGGTTACAGGTGGGACTGCTAACCATAAGGTCAGCAGTCCTAAACTACTAGCCACTCCGTGGGAGAAAGATGAGGCTTTCTACTCCCAGACATAATTACACTCTCTGAAACCCACTGGAGTAGCTCTAATTTGTCCTATAGGATTTCTATTGGTTGAAGTTGTGAGAAAGAGGATGATTGAAGGTGCCCCGTTAGCCCGACACTTAATCTTCTGCCACTAATCAAAAGGTCAGTGGTTCAAACCCATCAGTAGCTTCTTGGGAGAAGGCAGTGGCATTTTGCTTTCAAATATATCACAGTTTGGAGTCCTCCCCCTTCCAACACATACATAAATGCACACCTCTTTATCATTGGCTTGAATTTGGGACTGCCTGGATACTAGTGAAAATCTCTATTCATAGGTGACAGATCCCCGGGCACAGGCATAATTTCATACTCTGTCTGATCTCACATACACAATAAAACCCCACTTGCCTACCTGGTTCTTTGTCTTTTATAGAAAATCATCTTCTCTGGATTTCTTGAAAAGTTCCATGATGTGTAAGTAATATACATTAAAAAAATGTGTCACTGGTCAGTGCATGATATCATCAGTCTCCACATTCCAATATACTCTCAGTGGGTGGGTGCATGAGTGGGTGGCTTATCTAGCCACTGAGACACAGCCTCAAAGTCCAAACCAAGCCCAATGCCGTCAAGTCACTTCCAATTTATGGAGAGCTATTGAATGTGTTACAGAGTGGAACTACTTGATGGATTTTCTAGAATGCAAACTTTATGGAAACTCACCACGAGGTCTTTTCTGGGCCACATCTGGATAGACTTAAACTGCCAACATTTAGATTGGTGGTCAGGTGCAAACTGCTTGCACTGCTAGGGACCTTGCAAAATATTTTAAGACTCCATAGTTTTAACATACATGTATATTAAGAATTGCTTCTGAAACATGATGATTCCACATGTGCAGAGTAGAACTGCATTCTGTAGGATTTCTAAAAATTTGACCTTTCAAAAGTAGGCTACAAAGTCTGTCTTCCAAAACATTACTGATTTTTCACTTGGTACTGATAGTTTAATCACTAAACAAAAAGCTTCTCCTTAGCACACTGGCAACTCTTGGAGCTTGGTTTGGATAGGAACTAGCCAGCTTTCTTCAGTGTCCATGTGACTTACAATGTCACTTGACACTTTTGCTTGGCCCTTACAGAAAACTGCAGTTGTGATTTATTTTCTAAAATTCGCAAACATGATCTGATGAATTAAGGCATATCACTCCAGATAATTAGTGGTTTTAATATACTCAGATCAATGTTCTTATGTCCTAAGTGTATATATATATATATATATATATATATATATATATATATATATATATATATATATATATAGTTATATTTAAAACTATACTTTGAAGAAAAATATAGTATCCAAGTATGTATAGAATGCTATGTCTCTGTGCAGTGCAGTGAATTACTATGTCCTGAACTACTAACTTCAAAGTCAGCAGTTTTAAACCACTAACCACTCTGTGGGAAAAAGAGGAGGCTTAGTTTCAGAAAGCAATAGGATCAGTTGTAGCTATATAGAGTTGGAATCCTGTTGATAGTAGTGGCAATGTGTTCAATGAAATGCCTCCTACTAATGACTTGGTAGGACTGTGCCTTATGAGGTGCTTATTGTCCACCAAAGGGGTTATTACTTGCTAATAATGTAAATAGAATGCATGGCATCCTTACAGGAGTGAGCCCATCCAAGGTGGATGACATCAAACCAATGGAATTAGTCAAGTTTGCCATCCCTCTATGTTTAAAATCATCCATGAAAAACGTGGAAAGGGGGTATCTTACTGCCACCAAGAAAGAAGAACATGGAGCCAAGAACCTCTTTTGGATTCAGGATTCCTGTGCTGAGAAATATCTAATTTTAAGAGACAGCAACCCACAGAGAAAGAGCGTGACTCTAAGACAGTGAGAAGCAGCATCAGAACGAGAGTTTGACAGGAGACGACCAGGAGAGATTCTCAATTCAAAGACCACTTTCAATCGGAAGTTTGCTGTAAGAGTGTAGTGCCTCCAGAATGGAGCGGAACTGGATTCACAGACCCTCGGACCGAGAAGTGACCACCTCCTGTCTTAGGCCTGCTGATGGAGGGGAGTGCCTTTGAGAAACTACTGGGAGAGCAAATGATATTTTACATATTTATAACATTTGTTTGGCCAAAGAGACCCAAGGCCTGAGAGAGGGGAATGTATCCACTGCAGAGGAGAGGATGTCCTAATCCAAGACTGTATTCTGATTAGTTTCTAATCCTGATTAGTGAACTATGACTTCACTAATAAGGCTACAAAATGACGGTGATCTTTGAGCTCTATGTGAACGTTACACTGTCTATGACTCCAGCTGAGATGCAGGTCATACCATGGGATGGACAGTTGGGGCTATTGGTAAAATGAAAGTTGGAAGGTGGTGACAGGTCTGGCCTCTGTGTCATAGAAATCAACCCTGGGCTGTTACTCTCTAGTCTACCCCATTGTGAAGTTGGAGGAGGTTGGGTCTTCCAACATGCCATTTTCACAATTCTCGAAGAGGGAGTATCCACAACAAATTTAGAGAAGCAATGTTACTTTCTTTTAGCCTATACCAGGTAAATACTACATTGAATTTGCTGAACTGCCCAAATGGAATGGAGAGTCCTTTCATAATGATAGCACTACTTTGAAAGATGTCCACATACAAAGTTGATACTATTTATTGTGTAACAACCAAAAAGTAAATAACTTTTCTAATTAATTAATTGTTTAATGAATTGTGTGCAGTATATTCAAATATGAAATTTCACAAGAGGTTATATCTTCTCTAATTCTCTGTGATGACACCTGATCTTGAGAGTTGTCACCAAAAGAGATAACTATTAATTTTGAAGAAGTGGGAGCAGTGGGTTCTCAGTCTTTCTAAGTTAATCTGAAAATTAAAAAGAGTCTAAGGTTAAGTTTCCCAAACCTAATCCTATAGCAGTCAATGAATTACACAATTAACCTATAACACTCCATCAAAATGACATATACTTTGCAACATAGTTTTGGGAATGTACCAAGTACTTTATAAATATTTAATCTATGATTATTTGCAGAAATTCTTCATTAGCTAGTCCTGGCATAACAGAAATATGCACGCATAGGTATGGGTGGCTTTAGTAAACACACACACATATGTATATATATTTTTTCCACATTTAGGAAAATATACATTTTCATTCTAGCTGACAACTTTAAGGGAAGGTCCTCTTTGTGTGCTCTGGGGAGAAATTCTTGGCTCAGCTTCTCTGGCTTTCTCCCGGCAGTCCTAGGGGATCTCTATCTATTATTACCCTATTGTATTTTCTTGCACTTATCTGCACTTTTCTATCTAAAAATAACTTCCTTAAAACAACTCTATATTGACATAATTCATTAACATAGCAAAGGACATCATATTCCCAAGTGGCATTATGCCCGTGTTTATAGGGGTTAGGACAGCCAGCACATATGTTTGTGGAACACAAATAAATCTATAACAGAAGAAATCCATGAGATAGGTTCTGAAATCTATGATAATACATTTGAAGATATGGACAAGACAGATATGCCAAAGTCATACAGCCAACGAATAATGGGATTTGAAATACCAGTAATGTGGATCCAAAGAGCCCATTCTTTAGCATTCCACATCTTTAGTTATATGTATTTTACCAAAATTCAAAAATCATAAGAAGACGCATTTTCTTTTTTGGGTCACCTTTCAGGTAAGGTAGAATGTGTTAATAGAAATATTATTATGAATATAAAGTAATTAGGTAAATGAAATAAATGATGCAACACTATATCCCAATCTGTCCTCTGGACTGTGGTCTGCATTTTCACACTGTCAACACCAGATGGCGAACTGCCAAGTTCATTTTGCACAGCCTGTATCTCAAACTTCTTCAGTCCTCAAGGATGTTTTCTAGAATGAACAAACATCGCAGAGCGTACTTGATGATACTTTGCAACATGCAGTATTTCATTGATCTGGGAGGTAAGACTACCTTTTGGGGAAGCAGGAACAACCATAATAAAACAGAAGTCCGATTTTATTTTACAGTTAACTAGCTTTCATGGCAAAAACGAGAAAGGTGAGACCATCTGCTTTCTTACAGCTATACAATCACAGAAACCGACAGGGCAGTTTTTCTCTGTACAATGAGGTCATTATGACTGAATGGCCTTGATGGCAAAACCACTCGATTTGTGGTTTTGTTTCTTTTGTTTTTGCTGCTCCTGCTTAATACTTGGCTGATACCCAAATGTTGGCCACTTGAGCCTACACAGTCACTGCAGGGAATAAAGACCTCAGGATCTTCTCCCGTAGAGAGGACAGCCTACAAAGTTCCATGGAATAGCTCTACTCAGCCACACGAGGTCACTAGGATCAACCTGCTTTGAGTGCACTAATAAACAACTGTTCATAATCAAACCATGTTTTTTTCTAATAATAACATGATCCCTTTTAAAACCCTCTAGTTGCATTATAATAAGCATTAGGAATAACTTGAAGAGATGGGTTGGTTTATCTCATATTATGTAATTCTAGACAAATGTGTGGATTATGAGGAGGCATCTCCACAAAAAAAATAGGGAAAAACAGCTCTACTGGGTGAAGGTTTCATAGTACGTATTTTTCCCACTCAATGCACAAACACAACTTGCTTTGAGTTAGTGCATCTAGTGGTGTTACCTGGGAAGGTTCTCTCTGGTAAGAGTTAATTTTTAGAAGTAGTTTTGCTTCAATCTCCTTTTTTGTGTGTGTGATGGCCAATTAAGAGAACAGCGTGTGGCTGTGAACTTTTGTTTTCTGCTTGGGAAAAAAGGCAGCAGATGTTGAACACAGCTTACAAAGACAGCACTGTGGAAAAATTCTAGGAGTGGCTTTCTTGTGTCCAATGAGATGAAATGGCAATTGATGACAAACTCATTCTGGATGTCCGTCAACTTCTCAAAATGATGAACTTGTTGACTTATAGTGCATTTGGAGTTCACTCTATCAGGTCAGATTGTTCATCAGGCTATTTAGCAGTTCTGAAAAGACTGAGTCATACAGTGCAACATAAAATGCCTGGTTTGTGGCAGAGAGGGGACTGGTTTTGCCGCCACCAGGACAATGTACCTGCTCACGCAGCCATCTGAGTGAGGCAGTGTTGGTGAAAAACATCATCCCTTTCTTGCCCCACATACCTTACTCACCTGACCTTGCTCCATGATGCTTCTTTTTGTTTCCACGGATGAAGAAGGACATGAAAGGACGCAATTTGACTATGTAGAAGAGGTAAAAACAAACAAACAAAGAACCGAGTGAGGTGCTGTCAGCCATTCAAATATATGAGTTTGAAAATGTTTCCAAGAATGGAATCGCAGATTTGAAAAATGTATTAAGTGTGATGGAGAGTACATTGAAGGTGAAAAGGATGTCATGTAAAATAAATAAAGGTACAACTTTTTAAAAATTCCAGTTTTTTGGGGGTACCCTCTCATATATTTTCAAGGAATGTATTTAATAACACTGAAACACACAATATAATGTGATTTTTCAAACACAACAATACACCGACTTGTATATATAGAACAATGTGAGTTTTATAGAACAGATGTAAAAGTACATTCACTTTGAACTATCATATTTTTAGTCACATCCAATTTAATCAGATTTTTTTTTAATTTTTACTGATTAAGACCTAAGAAGATATAGGGTCACCTTTTATAGACACAAATGCCACATCTGCTTCCAGAAATGAAGAAAGTGAGGGATTTAGAAATTTAGAACTTTGAACAAAATCTAAATTAATTGCCTGCAAGTTCCGTGAAATACCTTGCAAACCATAATTGTTACCGAGAGAATTGAGCTCACAGAGCAGTTATAAGATCCCCTAGCTTAAGGCTATTATTTGAAGAATCAAAAAGAGACCGTGTCCGAGGCCAGCAGGTAAAGTCCGCTAACAAAGGAAAATGTGAGACACTCTTGTGGTTGAAAATTCATAAGGAATGAAAGCAGCACACTTAGCAATATGAGTAGATGCCTGTTAGAAATTCCTAGAAGAAACCATTGCAAGTTATTGTGTCTAATGTATAGGTGTGCTTAGTGGGGGAAATGCATACAGTCACTTAGTTTTTTGTTTTGAGATTTTTAAGATGACAATGTCAAGGATCCATTGATGCTGTATTCTTCTCCAACACATTTAATTTCTATAGTCTTCTTTCACCTTCTCACAGGTCTTTCACAATTGTAACAGTAAAGATATAGTTCCTATACAAAGGTGAGATCATTAGCTTGAAATCAGAGGAGAAAGGCAACATATCTTTTGTATCAACAGCAGAAAGCCATGCCAAAGTATAAAAGACCGATGAAAAAGAGGTGGTGATTTGAGTCTTTGAGGTATTGTATCCTAGGCAATTGTATTTAGGAAGAGTCCATTCAAGATAATAGGAAGAAAGAAATTATAAATCCTAGGCAGAAAGACAACATGGCCTCTACCTATCTGACATTGCTTAGGACCAGCCTCTAAAAATAATCTGAACTAAAGTCAAGAAGGATGGAATATGTCTACACATGGACCTCTAGGTTGGTCAGTGGTTCTCTGCATGAGGGTATGGTCTAGTTGAGGATCAGACAAGAGAATATATCATATATTGTCCATGAATGAATGTCAGTGTATGCCATGTTGAATTGGTAGTATTGATCAGGAATCAAATGTAAGACAAAGTTGGAAAAGAGGAAGGTTCATGTCATGGACAACTTTGAAGGTCATCTTAAAACATGGACTCAGTTACCATGTCAAGAAGTAGGGCCGCAAAATGAACTAGGGCTGCAGAAAAAACATGAGCTTAATTTGGTGGTGACATCGAAAGGTTCTGAAAATAAAATGGGTTTGGGGAATTAGAAAGAGGAAGGAAATTTCGTGGGAGAAGATTGTATTAATGACTGTATAGGTTGCATTTAAGATACTTAACTGACTTCCAAATGATATGTTTAATATGAACTTGAGTCAGAATATTAGAAAAGAGCTATCATGGGTGTATGGATTTAAATTCTTAACACATAAGTAGAGTTAAAGCTATGAAAATATATAAAGTCGGCTAGCAGGAATGTTTAAAGTGCTAAGAACAGAGGCTTGCGGAGATGGAACTCTGGGGAGCATAAATATAGAGAAAGTGGATTTAAGGATAGGAAGTAAAATAGAAAGAGAGAAAGCAGTAATCAGAAACATGTAAGTTCAGTGCTTTGCAAGCCAATGAATAGTTTTAAAAACCAATGAGAGTTCTACACTGTCAAGTAAAATATAGAGTCCAATAAGCTATGGGTCTCTAAATACCCATTAGATTGAGATACGAAATTGTTTAGTAATTAGCATATTCTTAACTGCAGAAAGGGGGCAGAATTCAGATTCCAGTGGACTGTACAATGAGATGAAATAGGAAGATGTAAAATTCTAAGTTAGTAATGTAGGTGTGTGTGTGTGTGAGTGTGTGTGTGTGAGAGAGAAAGAGAGAGAGAGAGAGACGCTCTGCATAAGAAGAGGCGGTAGACTCAATAAAGAAAATACATGTGTTTCCATAAGATTAAGAGCAAATTTTAGAAAATATTTTATGGAGAAATGTTGATTAATAAAATTCATAGTGACTAATTATCAAAAGCACTGACATGGCCCCTGATTTGAATAAAATAATACTTTTTCAGGGTACCCAGAAAACTCGCCACATCCCTGTAAGGTGGACTTTCTGTTTCCCATTTTGTGTAAGTAAATATTCAATGTCAATTATTTTCTTAATACACATTTAGGTGAATACACATAAAAGCTAAGAAACATCTTAGTTTTTAATGTAATTATTAAAATTGGTCATCATGATACATATATTTTTCAGTTACAATTAAAATGAAAGCACAATAAAATATATTCCAGATATTAGTTTATTATAAGAGTATATTCATGGATACTCCATTGGACAAATATTTATTTTAAAGTAATATACTAAGGCCAAAGGAAAAAAAAATAGCTATCGCGATCCTGACTCAGAGAGACTAAACAACCAGGCAGAACTGTGCCTGTGGGTTTCTGAGGCTGTGATTCTTTATGGAGTCAAAAGCTTCAGCCTTCTTTCCAGAAGTGTCAGCTGGTTTCCTATGGCTGACTTTGTGGTTAGCAGCCGATGCCACGGTGCCCCCAAAGCTCCCGATGGTTATGCATCAGGCAGCTAACAACGAAGCCAGCGGTTCTAGACCACCTAGGGCAGTGGTTCTTAACCTTCTTAATTCCGTGACTTTTCAATGCAGTTCTCATGTTGTGGGGACCCCCAAACAATAAAATTATTTTTGTTGTTACTTAATAACTGTAATTTTGCTACTGTTATGAATTGGGCGACCTTTGTGAAAGGGTCATTTGACCCCGCCAAAGGGGTCATGGCCCACAGGTTGAGAACCACTGACCTAGGGAGAGTGAGAATAAGAGCTTGAGTCTCAGTAAACTCATAGAGACAGTTTTACCTCATCATACAGAGTCATTATGACAGAAAAGGACGTGATGGCAGTGACTTCGATGTGTGCCTTTGTGTGTCTCTGTGTGTGTGTGTTCAGTTAGGTTGAAGGACAGAAATCCGTGACCAGCCCATCAGTTTTTATTAACAAGAATAGCTATTCAGAGGCTCAGTGAAACAAACCATTAATTTAATGGTTAATTTATTTAAATGCCTAGTTTGATGGATGAATTTGTTCATTCACTCAACAAGCTTGTACTGTGCACTTAATTTGTGCTAGGCAATGTGTTGGAGATATAAAGAATCATATGACCTAAAGAATAATGTAAAAAGAATAATATGATTCATCTCCTATAGTATTTAAATGTCATTCAAAACTTAAAAACAGTGCAACATTACAAATTGTTAGGGTAAAACAAAACAACCCAAGAAAATAAAACAATCAGAATTAAGCACACGTGTCTGTGTGTGCTATGATTTTAATCATGTGGATTAGGCATAGGATCGACAAACATTAAAGTCACAGGCCATAGTTTATAGTATTTAAAAAAGCTCACACATTTTGGCATCATGAACATGACTTTAATTTGCCCAGTGGACTTGAATACTTGATTAAGATAATTAGCTTACTCAAGAGTCAGTTGATAATAGTAACTTTTTATTTTCTCTCTAGGCCAACTTAATAAAATCCATACCATAAATAGATAGATAGATAGACAGACACACAGATAGACAGACAGATAGATAGATAAATAGATAGATTTCTGTTTTAGGAAAGTCTTAAAAATGTATTTGTTGTCTATTTTTATAAAATTCTTTTTAATAAGTTATGTGTACAATAAAAACTTCATTATCACTCCCATTTTAAATTAATTTTTAAGAAATATATCTTTAAAACAGATATGATAATTAATTTAATTCTGCTTGATGAGTGAGCCCCATTGAGTCATACTGATGCGTCTACACTTGAGTCATTTTTTGATAGGCACTACCATGCATGTCTCATAACCCATTTGAGCCTCACAAACGAGATGAGTGCTATCATTGCACCCTCATTTTAGATGATATCAACTCGACACTCCTGGCTAGGGGTGGAGTCAAACCTGTCAATCAAGTGACAGCCTGACCACATCTCCTGATTTCACAAACCTTTGTGTAAGCATGAAGGACTCTAGGAACCGCTCTTACTCTGCACCTCTGCCTTCCTGCCTACTGGAAACCTGCCTGCCCTGCAGGGTGGCCCTGTAGTGCCCCCAGGACCCTGCCATGTTCTCGCCAACCTTGGATCCAGGTGACTGTGTAGCCACTGGCCTGTGATCTTTCTGCTTCCTCGTCCACCGTTCTGCATCACCGGTGTTGGGCTACATGAATCTGAAGAGGGGTTTAGGGCCTAGCATTGATTTAAGGACTTGGATTAGCCTGGGAAAGGATGCCTTATGATATAAAAATAACTTCTTGATATCAAGCTCTTTCCTGTACATGGATGTGTGCACTAGATTTGTTCCTCTAGACAACCTGGCCTATCACACTGACCAACCCAAATGTATGTAAATATACCAAGCTACCTAGAATTTGCACAGTCAGAATTTGGATTTATATTCTGCTTTGGCATCTACTATAATCAGTATTTTTATGTGCAAACATGTATAGAAATGAAAGGAATCATCTCTGTAATATACCGTCATCTCTAATGTGTGGCCATTTGTAAATGTTCTTAGTTAAACTAGTCACACTGAAACCTTTGCAGTACTAATCTTGGTGAAATATGACAATTAGTAGAAATGGAGAAAGAACATCATGTCATCACATATATTATTCAAAACACCAAGCCAAACGTATTGCCCTTTAGTTGGCTCTGTGTCACCGCTGTCAATAAAGAAAGAGCAGACTACTCTATGGGGTTTCCAAGACTATATCTTCTTTACAGGCACACACAGCAAGACTGCCACATCGTTTTCCCACAGTGAGGCTGGGGGTTTAAACCTGGAACATTTGAGTTAGCCACTGAGAACTTTACCCAATGTGCCAACAGGGCTCTTGATAATCACTCAAAGAGACCCCAACATTGCAGTAGCTGTATGCTTTTAAAAGAACAAAGCCTTAAGAAGGAAATACTGAAGATCATTTGCAAAATTTTAGGATGCTGCTTATAGCATGTGTTACATCTAATGTAGCCAACTTGTTTGTAAGTTATAGTTGGCTCCCCTCCTCCTGCTCTCATTATTCAGATAGAGTTTACTGGCTTAGCAGATTTGCGTTGCATGTGGATATATTCAAGAGGATTGTTTGCAATTGAATCTGATTGTTTCCCAAACACCATCTGGCCTACTAATTTATAATGTGTCAAATGAGAATGTCCAAAGTGTGAAAGAAATCTAAGTTTCACATTAATTCAGGTCATATTGGATGAGGATCCTCTGGCCACAGTTCCAACTGTGCCATGGGAATGTCTTAATTTTGACCACTTTCTCTTTTATTTATCTAAATTTTCTTGAATGGTTTCATGCTATCCATTACTTTCCCCTTTATTTTATATGCCTTGCTATTAAAGATTTTACCCATTTCCATTCATTAAGATACCAACAGCATCTTGTTGTCATATGTAGACTATATTAAGCTTTAGTCAAATAATTTTAATATTTTGAAAACCAAATATCATTGGGAAGACCTTGATTTCATTACACTCAACTCTTATAGTGAAATTCATATATGAGTTAGTAAATATATATACAAGGGAGGGACTTTAAATTGTTCATGGAACAATGGAATTATTCACTGAAATTTTGATGTGCCTTTGTTTTAATGTGGAAATCAAATCATATTTAGTGAATTGAAATAGCATAAAACTAATTTAGACCAGCAAATTTATTATAAAACTTTTATTATATATCTCTACATACTCAGTGCTAATTCAAATAACATCAAAAGGAGTATTTTATAAAGTACCATCATATTCAAGAATACAAATTGAATCATTAATTTAATGTTGTACATTGTGAGTTACTTTTACAATAATCACTAAAAAAAATCCCAAACTTACTGAAATTGAGAGCAAAACTTCCCTGTGGATTTTTGAAATGGTAACTCCAGTGGGGAGTAGGAAGACTCATCTTTGTCTCATTTGAAATGCTAGTTCCATAATTACTTGTAATTTGAAAAAATCCAATTAATCATCAATACAAATTATATTTTAATTAAAATTTTAGTCTGAACTAACAAAGAAGATTAATTCTTGAATTGAATTTTCATATATTTTTAATAGTCCTCAGAATGTACAATCAGTCAAACCTCAGTAAAAATCCATATTAATAGTGATTTCTTAAGCCTGAGACTTTATGTATTACATGTGGGAAGAAGGCAATTCACAGTGGCTGCAAATCTAGTATAATAGAACACCATGCTTGTGGCTTTATCTATAGAATTATAAATCTGTATAGTTTTTTTTAATATAATACATTTCATGTTAATATTAAATATTTCAGACAGCTTAAACAGAGTGAAATTAACATATATACTTCTCTACTAATCAGTTTGAAATTCCTGAGTAGTGCAAGTGTTTACTGAGTGAACTGCTAACCTAAGGGGTGGCAGTCATAGTCTAGCCAGAGACTAAGTATGTCCAGAGAGTCAGCCTGGGTTTGGGGAAGGCTGGAGAGCACAGTTCCATTCTGACACATACAGGCTCCTGACACAAATAGACTCCACGGCACATGCTAACTAGGAATTAATGTCATAAATGGAAAATTGCAAATCTATAGAAAATGTGTATTTCCTTTGGAGTCCTAAAATGAAGCAATCAAATACTTTCTAAATGATTTCCGTCATAGTCATACGTTAAAGATATGATTAAATTCAATTCTCTGAAGAAAAAAATGCCATTGTTTATTTTGTTTTAAGCACATTCCTCTTAAGCTACATTGACATTTTCTTCAATGATTCAATGATTTGTGTATGCATCCTACAATAAGTAAATTACCATGATATGGGCAAAGATAAATAACAGCTTATATTGTTTCACCACACATCATGTGAAAGCCCGGTACTGCCACTCTGGTAATGGTTTGTTTGTTTTTTTCCCATTTGACACATGAACATTTTAAAAAGTCATTTTATTAGAACTTATTACAGATATTATTACAATCTATAGTTCCATTAGCTCTAGCAACATTGTTTCATTGCTACCATCAGCGTTTTCAATACATTACCTTTCCTTCCTGAACTCCTTGATATCAGCTCCTCTTTATCCCCTTCCTCCCCCACTCTACCACCCCCCTGAACCCTGAGTATATTGTATACTATTATTATTTTTGCCTTAACTTAGACCATCGCTTGTATCCATTCTTCTTAAATTCTGATGTGTGTCCCCTTCAGTGGGGTTATACAGTCATCATCACTACCTGTTCCCTTTCCTCCCTTTCCCCATCTCTTGTTCTGTATCCTCAGGAAGTCAATATTCACCTGATAGTTACTGAGCGGATAATCTATCTTAAAATCCATGCATTGAAAGATCTTGGTTGTACACATGTGCATGTGCAGGACCAGCAAATTTAGGGAGGTAAAACTAGGGCCAGAATGGTAAGAGGAGGACATTTTTTAAGAAGTAGAGGACAGTTGTGTGTTTCATCTGTGCTCTACTGAACCCTGGATAAATGATCCTTTCCATGTGACCCTTCTGTGAGGGGCTGTCCCAATTGTTTACAGATAGGCTTTGGGTCTCCGTCTTGCCTATTTTCCTTCAGGTTGTCATGGCTGCTTGTTTTTGAACTTCTGATAGCTTTTCCCATTGATACCTCATGATCACACGAGCTGGTGTGCTTCTTTCATGTGGGCTTTATTACTTCCTTGCTAGACAGCCGTTTGTTTAACTTCAAGCCTGGAAGAGCCCAGACACTGTATGTTTTAATTGCTGGGCAACTTCAGTTTTCTTCACCGGATTATTCTTATGCACCTGTTTTGTCTTCAGCAATCATGTTGGGGAGAAGAGTATCAAAGAGTGCCAGGTTATTAGAACAAAGTGTTCTTGTGTTTAGGGCGGCCTTGAGTAGAGGCCCAAAGTCCTCTACTAAGTATTATACTTATCAATATATACATACCTAGATAAATACACCTTTCTATCTATCTCTATCTCTCTATCATCTATCTATAAAACTTTTACTCCCTCATTGTTTCCTCTATTGCTTTTTTTTCTTTCCTCCTTCCCCACTATCATGCTTACCCCTTGCATCTCAGCAATTCCTCTGGGCTACATTGAAATTGATCTACCACCCCCAAGGACACCACACCCTCCTCACCACCAATGTTAGATCCCTGCCTATTGCCCTCTCCCTGAGTAACTGGCTCACTGCTCCCCTCCCTGCATCTCCTGCTCTCCCATGCCCACACCAACCCTCCAACAGTTGGTCCTGTTGCTGTCTCCTTGGGATTTCTTAACCTGTTCATTGATAGACATAAAAAAAATTACAACAAAAACAACATATAAATCGTTCCAGCTCTAACAGCTGACCTTTGTGAATATCCACCGATGGGTCCTGCTGAGGTGCCCAGTGCCACTGCCTGAGTCAGAAGTCTACTTTCGACTTTGGGGGCTCTCTGGGGCTTTGTGGGTTTGCTTCTGTTGTTCTCTTGGACTCCTTTCTTGGTTTGTCCCATTGGGGGAGGTCAGATGTTGCCCTCCTTGTGTGATATCTTCAGTTCTGTCTTCTACATGTCTGTGATCTGGGGAGGGACTGTAACTCTTCAGAAGAGAAGAAAGTCCATCTTTCCCCCACACAGTGGCTGGTGGTTTCAAACACCTGACCTTCGGTTAGCCAACCAATTCTAACCACTCCAGCTCCAGGGCTGCTCACACAGAAATGCATCTTGGGTCCACATTGCTAGCGACAATTGACTGCTGGTCCATATGCATTCTCACAGGGTCTGTGTGCACAGCAGAATGAAATCCTGCCCAAGCCTGCACCCCATGTGCCATCACATGTGGGCCCACTTTGTGGCCACTGTAACTGTCCAGCTTCTTGAGAAACTGCTCCTTTCTGTTGACAGCCTACTTTACCAAGCCTAATGTTTGCCTCCAGGCACTGATTCCTCCTGATATGACTTCTACCTATCACCCCGTGCAAAACTGCTTCCACATTGTACTTATTTATTCAACTTATCACCCACTCTTCAGGGCCCAGATTCTGTCTTAGTTATCTAGTGCCGCTATAACAGGAATACCACAAGTGGATGATTTTTGTAAACAAAAAAAATATATTTCATCTTTTAAATAGCTAGCAATCTGCATGCAGGGGTGTGGGGGCGGGATGCCTTCTCTCCTTAGCCTTTACCTCCTTAGCTCATTTTCTGATTCCTTGCAGATCTGACCATGGTTTTGCCTCAGTCTTGACCCGTCTATGCTTCCAGCATGCTAATCTGTTTAATATTCCCAATGAGATTGACTTAAAAGAGACAATACACTAATACTGCTTCATTAACAGAGAAGACATTCCATTTGGGAAGCTCAGGCTTAGAGGTTAGCCCCACATGTTGTTGTTTTTTTTTTTTTGGTGGAGTGTGTGTGTGTGTGCAAAAATCATTTCATAAAAAATGTCTCAGTGTGAAGCTTTCATGTACTCTAAAGAAGAGTTTTAAATGGGACCCCATTGAAAATCCAATTTCCTCTGATGTACTTTGAATATAAGCTTTGAATAAAGTGCATTTTCAATACAAGTCAAGGTTCTCTTTGTCACTTCATTCTACAGAATAATAATTTGGTCTGTTTTTATACACATGATTTTGAGGTTTGAAATACTATGTTAAAATTTCATTAAATTTACATAAAAGATTTCATGCTATGATATAGATATATTCTTGTATATTTAACTTTGATATTCTTAAAGGAAATATGAAAATAATTAATAAAAATATAGAGAGAATTTGGACATTATTGTATTTTGTGGCCTTTTTTGGCTTGAGAAGTTTTCATAAAAATATACTTATTGAATAAAACAAAGACTATTTTAAATTGGAATCATATTTTTCTTTTGTAACTTCATGTTTCAGCTTCCTTTTATTCTCCATAATTTGAATAGAGTTTAGTGATTTTATAATAGTTATCAAATAAGATGAAAAGAGAACAAATGTGAAAATAAATCTCTAGTTGTTAGTGTACATATATGCTTATATGAGTCTTTTATATCAATTTATGTATATAATGTCTACATTATGCTCAAGTATATTAAGAAAATATCTTAATAAAAATGAAGTAATTCCATACAATTGATTCTCTTATACACAGATAACCTCAAGTAACTATGTAAAAAATTTATGACTACCAACAAATATCTGTTACAGGGTAGAAAGTAGAAACATTAGTGCCTTCCAATAGTGATTGATCTAAAGCACTTTGCTTCTAATTAACACCGAGTGATATTATAATGTACATTATAAATGATGAAGTCATGGAAAATTTGGCCTTAATGAGTTTCTAAGTTATTACAAGAAGAAGGAAATAAATATTCCAAAAATCTTTATTGTTGGGTGCTATTGAGTCAGTTCCTACCCCATGTAAGGGTCCTAAGTACAACAGACTGAAACACCACGTGGTCCTGCTCCATTCTCGCGGTTCTTATGTTTGAGCCCATTGCTGCAGCCACTTGTGCTGCCCCTCTTCTTTACCAAGCATGCTGGTCTGTTCCAGGGACTGGTCTCTCATGATAACAAAGTATGCAAGCTGAAATCTCACCAGCCTGTCTTCTATGGAACCTTCGGACTGCGCTTCTTTCTTCATTAACATGCTCATAAAGATGTTTTGTGCTATTTGTTTATATTGTCTCCTCTGACAGTTTTTCTAAGTATTAAGTTTTTCTCCATTTTATTCTCCCACAAATGTATTTAAAATTATGATTAGCATCATTGTTTCAAATCCTTCAGGTTCTCCTTTCCTGGAAAGTTAAGCACCCACTCCTTAATCACACTCTCACAATTTGACATTAACCCCCACTTTTGTCACCTTAAATCTCTTGCTGTTTCATACTGTCACATCCTTCAGACACCGCATAATGTTCTATTTCTCAAATATACATCAGCACAGTTCAATATATTGAATCAGGCAATTTTGTGTTTTAATTTGAACTTAATATGATTTAACTTCTCTGAAATAACTTCTTCACCCAAGCCTTGTAAGAGATGTGCTTAGTCTATTCCCAAACCACTAGAGTATATACTATTTCCATATCCTTGCCTTATTCACTATCCTTAAAAGTCAGGTTGCTACTGAACTTAACCTTAACAACACTAAGTTATCATGAGAAAATCCTCTTCAAAACAAATATTATTTAGCAAAAATTCTATAGAAGATAGAGATTCACTTTAAGCATGACACTTGTTTTTAATTTTTAATTGGATAGGTGGTATCCCCCTGAAAAAGAGAATATAAAGAAGCATGAGTCTTTATGAATTTTTATATTTTTTAATATCTTAAATAGATTTTAAGAACTTAATTTGAAATGTCTTGAACTTTAAAATACAAAATAGTATATTAGTGTCTGATTGAATATTCAAATAACTCTGTTTTTCTCTTTTTACTGTCTTATCAGATAATTTACTCTCTTCTCAGATTTTTATATTTTTGAAAGCTAACATACTCATATCTTAACAAATGTTTTAGAATATTATCAAATAATTTGAATATCATTTTATATTACACTATAATATAAATCAGTGATTCTCAACCTGTGGGTCGCGACCCCTTAGGGGTTGAATGACCTTTTCATATAGGTCACCCACTTCCAAAAATAGCAAAGTTATAGTTATGAAGTAGCAACCAAAATAATTGCTGGGGGCGGGGAGTCACCAAAAAATGAGGAACTGTATGAAAGGGTTGCAGCCTTAGCAAGGCTGGGAACCACTCATATAGATGTTCCTAAAGCAAGTAACTTAGAATCACATGTATTAATGAACTCATCTGAAACACTATACAGTAGTTCCTTCTCTACCATTTTCTATTTCCTTGACCCTGGTTGATATAACATAAGATATGATAGGAAAAGGAGGGGATTTTCAATTATATAAATATATTAAATAAGGACAAGCATATTAGTTAAAACATTCTTGTTCAGAAAAGCTGAAATTGGAATGCTTAGTTTATTACAACTCACGACCATCGATTCCGTTCTAACGCCCGGTAGCTCTATAGGACAGGCGACAAACTGCTCCCGTGGGTTTCTGACTGCAACTCTACCCTGGTGTGGAGAGGTTTATTTTTCTCCAATAGTATGGCTGGGGGGTCTAACTAGTGATCTTTTCATTATTAAGTTATCAGCGCAATTCCTAATCACCACCCTACCAGAGCTCCCTAATCTGTGCTTGTATCTTACTGTTTACAATCCTCAGATTGCATAGGTACGCTGCTTCTGTTTGGATTTATCTGACTTCTTAATTAGATGGCTGCTTGTTTTGAGTCAAGGTTTTAAGACAAAGACACATTTTTTTTTTCTGATCGCTGGGCACCATCTGATTTCTTTACTACCCTTTGCGTAGCACCCATATCTTCAGTGGCATCCTCTTGAGGGCGAGTTCCAGGCAGGATAATTAATTGTCACAAGAATTAATTGTGCTTGTGTTCAAAATCCATTCATATTACTGTGGTTCCTATTTGTCCCTAGGTCACTGTAGAAACATCAAACATTTGGTTCTTAACAATGCAAAGATTAGACTGACTAAATATGTAAAGTGCTTAGCATGGTATTGACCACCTTGCATCCTCTCAAGAAAACCTAGTATTTATGATCATTGTATATTTTTAAATGTTATTCTTTATGGATTACTTGTATTTTAGTAAGTACCCCAAAGGTGAATATGTATGTGAATATTTACATTAAAAGTGCTAAAACTAATGCGACAATAATTTATTAAAATTTACATCTGCAGAAACCTTTATAGAACCATTTATCCATGTGTTGCTGCTTGGATAATTTATAGCCTACTGTTGTTTTGGGTAGGTGCTATCCAGTCAGTTTGGACTCATAACAACCGGATGTATGACAGAAGGAAATAAGGCCTAATCAGTCTGGTGCCATCTTCACATTTGCTGTTCTGTTTGAGCACATCTATGTCCCCACTGTGTCCATCCACTTGTTGAAGGTTGTCCTCTTTTTGCTGCCTTGTTACTTTTCCAAGCATGCTGCCTTCTCCAGGGTCTGCTCTCTTGACAGCATATCCAAAGCCCACGAGACAAAGTCTAACCTGCCTTACAGCTAAGGAGCATTTTTGTTGTACTTCTTCCAAGACAAATCTGTTTGTTCACTGGGCAGTCAATGGTACTCAATATTTTGCATCAGGACTATAATTAAAATGCATAGATTCTTCTATCTTCTTTATTTAATGTGAAATTTTCACATGCATATGAGATGATTGAAAATACCATGGCTTGGATTAGGTTAACCTTAGTCTTCGGAGAGAGTTAAGGCATATTGTACCAAACTGACTGATAAACACATGTGGGATTCATTGAAGGGCAGAGAGATAAATGGCTTGGTGAGCCTCATCTTTCTTATTTTCATGTCTCTTGCTTTCTGATGGTTGAACTAGGGTGTGGTTGCCTTAGCCAGTTCCCTGGTTCAGCTGACAAGGCTCACTTCCTGAGAGACATCCCGGAGGAGAAGCCACATGGACCTACCCCAATGCAGCCCTGGGTGCTGGAGCAGCCGTGTGGAGACCCCTGCTAGCGCTAAGATGCTTACACATTCACTGATTCAGCTTTCCTCCTGCAGTCAGCGTCACTGCATATATTCCGTAAAACTGAGGAGGACTCTAGATTGGTGTCAGACATACGGGCTGATGTTGGACTTATGGGCTTTCACAGTACTGGTTGGGATGCTTTCTTAATGTACACGTACCCTTTTATATAAACTCTCTCTTACACATGTGAGTTTCTGTGGATTTGTTTCCCTAGTTTACCCAGATGAACACAGTTCAGAATATCTTTGCTTTCCGATACTTTTAAGAAGTCTTGTGAAACAGATTTACCCAAGTCAAGGTTTCATTTGATCTCTTTACGGATTCTTCCACAGCACTGAAAGTAGATCCAGGCAAGTTGAAATCCTTGAAAACTTCCATCTGTTCTCCATGTATCATGATGTCACCTATTGGTCCAGTTATGACCTTACTAATATCAATAAATTCATAATGTTTTGGTAACAAATTTTGTCAGGTATTTGTTTCAAAAGCCAAGTGAACTATATATACACATCAGTTCAGTATAGATTGCTTTTTAATTTAATAGGTTCTTTTATGTTATATTTCTAAAAATCTCATTTAAAATTTTGTGAATACATCTTCTTCAGTCTACTTTTAATTTCTTCTTAAATGTATGCTTCATTTATAAAATGTTCCATAATAAGATATATAAGATGTGGGAAGTCAGTTTTTCCAGAGTAAGGATCTCCATTGAAATGATAAAATGTCCAAATCATGGTATTCTCATCTCTGTAATGTGGTTAAAAGGGTAACTACCCCATAGGGTTATACATCCCAGGGGTTAGGATGATTTATTGAGATTTTTAAATATAAAATGTGTAGCACATTACTCTGTCCTCCTATATTCTAGTTTGTAAGCATGTGAAACATGAATACAGTGAAGTGGTGCCAGGTCTGTTGTCTCCAAAATATAGGACATAGTGTATACACTGTCATAGATCATCAACATAGACATTTCCTCTTTTAAACTCCAAACTTGAAGCCTACCAGGGCAGGGATGTCACAATTAACAAATAAAAATCATATACAACAGTTTAAATTTGAATAGTAGGTACACATAATTGTATTTTAGCATAAATGTATTGTGTGTAAAATCTGGGGAATACTATGGATAAAAATAATTCACTGTTTAATCTTAAATTCAGATTTAAGTAGGCGTTCTCTATTTTACCTGGAAAATACTCCTTGGCAAAAAGACCAGCTGTCCTATAAAGTCATTTACCAAGCCAGCCTTGTGGAAAATGGGACACTAGTTCACAATCTGGGCATCGTTAACAGGAAAACAGAGAAATGGGATTGGGGCCCTCAGGGTCTGTGGGCCAGATTCCCAAGTAGGCCATCAGAGGGTGTGTGTCACATCAATAAAGAAAATAATATCTGCTTTTGGTTATTCAGGTTTGAAGTTTAGTGAGAGGATAGGAGATGAAGAGACTCCTTTGTTTCTGAGGAATGTTTAACCCAAATGCAAAAACCGAAGGGTGGCATTGAAGGACAGAAATGTATTTTTCCCACAATCTTGGAGGGTAGCAGTCAGAACTCGGAGGGTTCTAAGGGTCAGCTCTCTCCTGCCTTCTTCTCTAAGGGAAGACCCTTCCTTGTCTCTTCCAGTTCTGGCCACCCCGGTGGTTGCTTGACACCATCACTTACATCCTCTAGTGTAAAATACCACAGAAAAGGAAGTAGGAAACACTCTTGTATAACCTTATAGCCTTGAAGGATTCTGTCAAATAAAACCTTGTATCAAAACAAGACCATATTTGCCAGTAGCAGACCAAAGCTCAAGACTTCAACCATTCATTTTACGGATGCAATTTAGTCTATCAATTGAGCATGTAATAGAATCGATGATATTTTGGAAAAGATCTTCATCATGATCTTATCAATGAGGAAAGACCTTCCTCCTTCCTTGAGAAGGAATGGGCAACACATGAGCAAGAGAGGATCCAGGTGTCCTCTGCTTACTTGTCTGAGATGACAACGGTGCCAGGAGATGCTTCCTCTTTAGAACCAAAGGAGGAACCTTGGGCTTACAAATGCAGCCGCGTTGTGGATGCACATCATAAGCTCTTCTGTTTTGCTTTGCTAATGTAATGAATATTATGCTAGATATCTTTTGCCATTTTCCATAATTGTGATTGCATGTGAATGAGTTTATGATTTTCACAGTTGAATTGTATGTTTAAATTGTCTTAAGTGAGCATGGTTGAGTATCTGTTTATATCAGATTATTTTTTAAAACTACAGGATACCTTTAACATCCTAGGTTTTCCCACTGTTCTTCTTAGCTGTTGGACATTGTGACTTTTTATTCTTAGGGGGTTGTCATGCCAATTCCACATGAAGCGGATCCCATGCACAGCAGGGGAGGACGTCCTTCCATCAGGTTTTCCAGTTTGTGCCTTTCAGAAGCAGTCAGGAATCTTGGTGACACAGCGGTTAAATGCTAAATAGATTGCTAGACTTTTGATCAGGGGAGCCTCTAGTAACTAGGCAGGGGTCCTCAAACTTTGTAAACTGGGGGCCAGTTCACTGTCCCTCAGACCCATTGGAGGGCCAGACTGTAGTTTAAAAAAAACTATGAACAAATCCTATGGACACTGCACATATCATATTTTGAAGTAAAAAACGAAACAGGGCAAACACACTGGCTATCCGGATAAATGTCCTTGGCGGGCCACAGTTTGAGTATGCCTGGTTGCTAGAGGCTAGGTGGATTTACATAGGAAACCTTTTGAGATGGAGCTGATTGCTTAACTGCTTACTCAAGGACATTTTATGGCCAATGAGAAAAGCAATATCCAAGATCTATATCCTCAGTAACAAAAGGTAAAATTAGATCATCATATAATTATATTAATAACTAACTTTGGCATGGCCAAAGATAAAATTAAAAACATTAAAAAATTTGGCAAATATTAAAGGATATATCCCTTATTCCCCTAGGGAAGGTCACTAGAGAGAGTAAACTGTGAGTGAGGAGTTATATTAAAGGTTAATATAAATAAAATAATACATAGAAACAACATTTTTTAGGAAAACATATCTTTCTTTGTCTAATATCAGCTCCACACATTTACAATCGTAAATAAAAATGTGCTCTAATAAATAGCAGTGATGTTGTAAAAAACTCTGCTTTTATTTTATAAGCCTTCATCTTTAAAATTTGACATTAAAAAATAACATTATTTTCTGACATTTTTCTGGGAGATTTCATTGCTATTCCCAGTTTGCTGCTCCACTCAGTGTTACTTTGTTCTCTACTCTGGCCCTGTTGGGGAAAATGTAATGGAGGAGAAAATGCCCTGTTCTTTCTCCAGTCTTTGATTGAGTTAGCCTGTGCCTGGCAAAGTTTTGTTAGCTTTTATGCTCCGCACTTGGCTTCCAGCAGCTCTCCCCATAGATTGCTGCTACAGCACTGCCAGGAGCCCAGATCCCTACAAGGAGGGGATCAATCCTCCACAACAGGGATTCTTCAAGGCAGGTCAAGTTCAAGGGCTGGCTCGGAAATCCCAGTCTACATCATACAAAAATGTTATTACTCACTTGGTATTATTTTTTTTGTGCAGTGTCTCCACTTCTAAAACCAACTTCTAAGAGAAATTTAAATCCAAGTGCAAAGTCCTGGCACCTGCCTCCCTTCAACACTCTTTCATTTAGGTGGGGTTCGTTTTGGTTTTTTTTAATGTTGCATATGCTTACTTCAGATAAAGATATAAACTCATCTTAAGTCTATTTTGTAATAGGGTTTAGCTGCATATGAAATGAAAACTGAGCATTTCTTTTATTCGCAAGATTAAGATACTGGGTGAATGTAACAACTCTGCATTAGTGAATTTGAATACTATAAAAACAGTTAGGAAAAAATACCTCTATTCAAATAATTAAAAGTTTGCAATTTAAAATAGATATTATATAAGGGTGCAATCATATTATTAATAGTTTGGCAGTTTAAATAATAATTTATCACATTATTTACTACAATAATTTATAGTACTATTTATTATAATTTACTTAACCAGTTCCTAGTGGCTATCATACACTTACATATTATTTCTAGTTTCCCAGATATATAGAATGTTTGCTTTAAAACTTCTTTGAGCATAAAACTTTGTGTAATTTTATATATCCATTGTATGTATTCCTCTTTATGGACATTTTCATAGTTTCATGAACTATTTAAAAGCATTTTATAGTTGTTGAGAAAGAACCTTAGGGAAAAAATAGTGTCTATTTCATCCAAACTTTGCAGGTATTTATATTAACTTTTTGACTATAAAAATTTAATGGCTATTTTTTAAAAAGGCCACATTTACTTGAACTTCCTATAACCCTTTAAACGTGGAACTCATACTACCCTGCAGGTCTCCTTTCAGATGAAAAGCAGATTGACTTGTAAATAAACAATATCACTTGTAAAATTGTGATTCTTAAAAAACATTTTTATGAGGCCAAATGGTCAGTATTCACTCTCAATCAAAATCACAACATTGGGGGTGGGGACCAGCAAGAAGGCTAGAGGAGAGGAATATCTAGGACAACAAAAATAACAAGAAGTGGACACAACCTGGAAAAGGCGGCCCATGTCACAGAACAGAATGAATGAGAATAAAGCCCCACTGAAGACTCTTACTAATATCGCTGAAAATCTGTATGGAAATTGCTAAATGGGAACCTAATTGGCTGTGCAAATTTCACCTAAAGCAAAAGAAAACACTTAAAAGAGAGAAATTGTATTATGTGAAAATGTAATCTAATCCTAGTTTTAATTTTAATTTCTTTGATTCCTATCGATGCTCTGGTGGCATAGTGGGTCTACATTGAGCTGCTAACCGCAAGGTCAGTAGTTTCAAACCACCAGTCCCTCCAAAGGAGAAAGGTGAGCCGTTTATTCCCATATAGAGTGAAACCACCCAACCAACAGAAAAGCCAAACTCACTGGCCCTGAGGAAAGGCTAACTCCTAATGACCTCCTGGTGGTTTCTATTAACTGTTGAGTATCGTGAAAGTCCAGTGGTTCCCGACCTAGCTGCTAGTTGTTTAGAACTACCAACCATGCAGGTCACACCCCAACCAATAACCACTACACAGGGCTGCTATCCTGAGCCGGAATCTCAGAAATTCACAGGGCACTTCCACCCTGTCTGTTAGGGTCACTATGAGCTAGCATTGAGGCAATCGAAAGTTTTGGTAATAGAGTAAGGTCAAACTTTATGTCTATATTTATTCCACACATACATTTTATGTTTCTATATTCATTTAAGTAATACAAGTGCTTATAAAAATCTATTATTCAGTGGGGTTTTTGAGTTTTACTACAATTTCTTATAAATGGGATGTTTACTATAGCCATCCATTATATTTTATTTATTGAAAATGCTTCTTTTACATGCCTTAATGAAGCTGTGACAAATGTGAAATTCAACAATCTAGTATGTATAAAATCGATTACACTTCCTTTGAAATTTTAAATATATATGTATATATGTGTATATATCTTGTACTGAAACAACTCTATGTCTAAATAATATGAAATAATTGACTGTCAAAAACTGTTGACTACATGATAGTAAATATAAATCATTTTATAATTATTAGTATAAAAGGAATATAATGAGTATTGAGGGTTAGCTCTCATTCTGTTTATTTTAAAATTCTCACTTTTAAAAGTTATATGTATATGACTGATTCAGAAACAGAGCTACACAGTAAGTATAGCAGCATGAATTTTTGCTTTGGAAACCTGACTGTCAAAAATGGTATTGAAATGTTTCCATCATAATGTATCCAGTCATTTTCTCCTATTTTTGTTATTGCTAGGTGTCATTGACTAGATTCTGATGCATAGTGACCCTGAAATGAATATAGTTTGAATGACCAGTAAAATGATGAAAAGAAAATGAGGATGGAGACTAAATTAAAGGAGGAATAGCTGAGAGATTGAAATGTAAAGAGAGAGGCTGGCCTAGAGGATGGGAGAGAGAGAGAGAGGCTGGCCTAGAGGATGGGAGAGAGAGAGAGAGAGGCTGGCCTAGAGGATGGGAGAGAGAGAGAGAGGCTGGCCTAGAGGATGGGAGAGAGAGAGTCTGGCCTAGAGGATGGGAGAGAGAGAGAGAGAGAGAGAGGCTGGCCTAGAGGAAGGGAGAGAGAGAGGCTGGCCTAGAGGAAGGGAGAGAGAGAGAGAGGCTGGCCTAGAGGATGGGAGAGAGAGAGAGAGGCTGGCCTAGAGGATGGGAGAGAGAGAGAGAGAGAGAGGCTGGCCTAGAGGAAGGGAGAGAGAGAGGCTGGCCTAGAGGAAGGGAGAGAGAGAGGCTGGCCTAGAGGAAGGGAGAGAGAGAGAGAGGCTGGCCTAGAGGATGGAGAGATGACCTGGGCTTCAGAAGAAAATGAGGAACGGAAAGAGAGAGTTTTTATCCTAGAGAACCAAGGTCAGGGAGAACACCGCCCTAGATTCACATTCTATTTCCCTTTGATTCTAGGCGACACTGATGGGCATTACCTCTTGACCTCACTCTCATTTTGCCCAATCTTGACCGTCTAAATCCGGCTTTGAAATGAATTCCTCAATCAGCTCTGCTCTCACCAACAGCACTTTTGAATTGTTTCTGATCATTTGCCATAGAGGTTGAATAAAATGTTGCTTCCAATAAAACAAAGAAAAAACAAATCACTTGCCAGACTCTAGACATCTCGCAGTGCCAGGCACAGTTGTGACATCAGGCAGGCTGCTTCACATGAAGCAGTTCTGAGTCCACTACAGTTGGTCAAGGACCCTGCAGGTGTTGTACTCTGAGCACGTGAGGGGCGGTTCGAAGCCATGGGCAACCCCATAGAAGAAATGAGGGTACCGTAGAACCCAGGGCCTCCACGGCATCAGCGCTCAACATCATTGGATTTTGACACAAAATGTGGACAAAAGTTTGCATTGGAGCGCAAACAAAATATCGGAATCAGACCTAACCGGGCGCAGGTGATTTTTTAACAAAAGCAGTTCACGTGTTTTGGTCATTCAGCTTAGTCGGCGGTGTTGGTATGCACTGTATGAACGTTTTGCAGCTGCGTTCCAAGCTCAACTTTTGCTCAACTTTTCTTAGTGTTTGTGGCATCTTGTACTGTTTTTAGATAAAACTCTAAGAAAGAGTTGTTTTGAATAGAATCAGCATGATAAGGACCTTGTTAACCATGTTATCAATGTTGTTGATGGTAATTTAGTAAACCCTTTTAGAAAACAGTCAAGGAAATGCCAACACCAGACCACAGTCCTTTTTTTTTTTTTTTTTAAAGAAAGCCAGCTAGGTCATAGTGGGGGGAAGAAAAGAAGGCAAATAAGGGGAAAAAAAACTCCCGAAAAGCAGCTACCAGCTCATTTCAAGGCAGGGGAGTCTCCTTGCAAACAGTGACTCTCCATCCCTCCTCTCCACGTCCGTGTCCCCAGATCCCGATCCTCAGCAATCTCAAGGTATGGGCCATACTGTAGGTGTTAAGAACTTTTCAAATATTGTGTTTCTTATTTAAATTATATTATTTAACTCTGAAGTTATTTACTTTGAGTAAGTTATGTGTCATGTGCTGTATAAAGAGGCAAGGTAAAAACTTGGTGGGTGAGAATAGATTAAATCCCTTTTCGGTTTTTCTTCTGGGGGCATAAATGATTCAGAACCCAGCTGCATCGCATGTTGACGCTTCTAGAACGGACTGGCATTGAGGTCCGGGGTTCTACTGTATTTGCACCCCAATTCTGGTACCAAAAAAAAGACAAGGGATGAGGGTACTTGTTCTCATAAAGGTTCGCAGCTCCAGCCCCCACGATAGGATTGCTAGGAGCTGGACCTGACAGAGGCAGTGGAGCATGTCTATGAACTTTTCCAGTTTATAACGTATGTTGTTGTGAGGTGCCATCAAGTCAATTTTGAGACAGACGTCATGTAACACATATACTTTTATATCGCTACATCCCCATACAGAGGAACTCAGCTCCTTAGCAAAGAGTTTGAACTAATAGTTGTTAAAGTCACTTGATAAATTGAGTTTCATCAGCATTGAAAGCCTTTTTTTAAAAAATAAAAGTTTATATTAAGAGGATGTAAGCACAGACTACAGAGTAGATACACAACTGAAAACTACATACCTGACTAGCTATTTTAAAAGCCTTCAAAATAAAGCATTTAAGACAATATTGTAAATACAAATAGGGTACAAACCACAAAGAATCATTTCACCAGTGACAATATGGATGTCCAATAAATCCATAAAAATATGTTTAGCTAGCATCATTAGGGAAATACAAATTATAGTCCCTATTATTAAATCACTATATCACTCTCATAATGGCCAAAACTAAAAGTAATCACAAATGAAAACACTGAAAGCTAGTGAGGATGTGTAAAACAAACTGTCTCTCACATGCCACTCTTGAGAACATAAATGAGACCGCCTCTGGAGAAAATGGATTTGTAGTTTTCTGTCAAACTATGCACTTACCCTATGACCCAGAAATTGCACACCTGGGCATTTCATCCAAGGATTTCTGATGCTCTAACAGGAATAGAAGGCAGTCTCGTCTTCCTCCCTTGGAGTGGCTGGTCATTTCGAACTGCTGATCTTGCGGTTAGCAGCCCAGTGTACACCACTGTGCCCACCAGGGCCCTTTCGTAAGGCTTCGTCGTTGTTAGGAATAATGGACTCACTGCCCTGAGGCTGGTGATTTACATGGCTTCCTGCTAGTACACTCCATCATTATGGACAGGACCACGTGAAGTGAATTCATTTAGAAATGGAAGGATACGTGGGACAGTCTCAATTTCTTAAAAAGTGTGGTGATTGGGCCAGATGAGACTAGAGGACTGTGTAAGATGATCACTGTGAAATAAATTGCAAGCGTTCAACCATTTACTTTTACTGAACATCAAACTCACTTAGTACTTTTTTATTATGCTCAAACTATTGACTAAAATTGCTCATCTTTTACCAAAATGCTGTAAGAATGGCTAAAGCTTCTCTATGTAGAGAATGCTAATGACTAACTATAACATCATTTTGACTGTTAGAAGCAACTGGCTTACAGTTACTTTTTATAATAAAGAGAATTTGTAGTCCTTTATAAAATGTTTTTACAATAAAAAGATGAAAACTAAATGAATAAGTAACAGAAAATGAATAAGAATAGGAAAAACGAGAGGGAGACAAGGGTTAAATTTATATAATACTCAAAGCACATTTAAAAAATTACATTTAGACAGTAAATTTGGCCTACCAGTTTTTCTCAGAAAACAAATAAATGTATAACTGTGATATTAATTATATTGTGCAATGATTCCCAGATTTTGCTTTATCACCTTTTTTGGGAGTTAGCATGAATATGAATCTATTCTAGTTGTTTGGCTAAGTGGCTGTCTTCCAAACTCCGGGGGCCTGGAGGACTGATGTTGGCTGTTGACTGTTGACTCATTTTGTTAAAGCATCTCAGCTGGAGTCTTCAAAGTACTGGGGGCCTTGCTTTCACCGGTGTCTTGAGTGAGACATGGGCTTCACACCCAGGTGTTCTTCATCCTGGGCTACCTTCTAAAGTAGTGGAAGATCTACCAGTGCTTTTGGATCTAGTGATTTTGCGTATTCCTTCTATCTTCTTTTGATTCTTCCTGTGTCATTTGATATATGTCCATAGAATCATTCAGTATTGTTCCTTGAAGCTTGAATTTTGCTTAATTCTTTCAGCTTTCTTCCCTTTTGGCTTTCCAAATTTACGCCTTTGCACATTTCATTATAACACGTTAGCTTGTCTTCTAGAGACATCCTTTTAAAATCTTTTTGGCCCTTTTACTTTTTTCATACCTTTTTGTTTGATTGTGTTAATTATTCTGCACTCAGGAGGAAATTTCAGACCTTCATTTTAATATTTTCCTTTTCCCCTTACCTTTTGGCTATTTTTCCTTTTTCTTAATGTACAAGATCCTTGACGTCTTTCCACACCCGTTTGTCCTATAGCCATTAGAATCCTGTGTTTCCAATCTATTCATGAATTTAGAATTCTCCAAATTCAAGCATACGTATAAAAATTATACTTTGGTCTCATGGACTTGCTTCGATTTTCTTCATTTTCAATATTAACACTCATGGGAACAATTGTTTTATTTTACAGTCAACCTCTGATGTCTTCAGTAATGATAGCGCACTTCTCCATTGCCTTTTCCCATGAGTACCACGGGTTTAATTCCTTGGTGATCCTTTTAGTGAGGTCCATATGTGTAGTTGTGTATAGAGTTGTTGGGGTGGGGGTGGGGGAGTGTTTTTGTTGAAAAGTCAATGCTTTTGCCCAGCTCGATCACGTGTTTTTCCGAATCAATATCACCATCACTGTGTTGTGAGAAGGGAGCGATGAACATCTTCTAAAAATACAAGAAATTTCATGTGGGAATAAGGATGGTGTTCAATAGCTGCAGAACATTTGAAAGTCCTAACCATATTTTTTCCCTTAATAATTACATAGCTGTTTATTTTCCCCACTTAAGTAAATCATATTGCATGTAATTAGCTGTATTAACAGCTTGTATCAATTTGATTTCATCAGTTTATATTTTTAAAAGATCAGTGCTTTCAACCCATAACTCTGTGATCATGTCACAATATTTTCAAACAGATATAATATGAATAATTCATATCCACCTTACTAGTAAAATAATAATTATTAACCTGGCTTGAAGTTTTAAGGAAATAAATCTTTCTAATATTCATTTAGATTTTATACAAACAATGTTATACTTACATTTGTCTAAAATTTATGATTTTTAGTAAAACATACACTACAGTCATTTATAGAACTTCTTGGTTTCTAAGTATGACAGAAAGTCACATTGCTCATTACTATCTGAAGGTCTTTGTAAGGCATGTCATAATTGTAGACATTTCTTCAACAATTAATTACCAGTAAAATAATTAGAATGATTTCTTTTGATGTATAGAGGTTTTAATTGAAGTAAAAGTGAGAGAATGTGCTTCATAGGAATGTAATATTTGAATCATTTATGAAAAATATATGTATCGTTTGAAAGCTCATTTTTCTCTCCTATTTCATTTCTATATTATATGTAGATGAATTTTAAACTAAAAATTAATTGCAGATTTGTGATTTTTAACTTTTATGGTACTGTTTTAGAGTATTCAATCATCCCATACATTTTTAAAATATAAAAACAAAGACCTTAAACTGAAATAGGAACTAAATATTTTGGGGGAAATGATCATTGGTATGTTCACCAAATAAACTTATTTCTGATGTCATTGCTTTTAAATGCATGCACAATGATTTTCAGTGTTTGGTGTCAGCATGCTAATGCTTGTTACAAGTGTGCAGGTATGTCAGTTTTATTGAAAAAATGAATCCGAGACATTTGTGATTGCTCTCAATCTCTCCAATTGTGTTAGCTAATTTCTCCAAAGACACTACTTGACTGACTAGTATACTCTTTTCAGTCAAAAGGAGAGTCTGTGGTCCTTAAATATTCATGAAGCACAATAGTTTCACAACAAATCAAATTTAATTAAATGATGCATTTCTTTCACTTACAAAAGGTTTATTAAAGGTTTATTTGCTCATGCAAATTAAAGTGTTAGAGTAAAAATCCACATGAAACTTGGCACTAACAATTAAAAAAATATTGAAAGATTTCTCGCCTCACTGCAATACCTTGCTATGTTTAAACTGCTCAGCTTGTCATTTAGAATCGTTAATGAAACTGGGGAGGAGGCTATTTATTTGCATAATAGGACATAATTTGCTGTGGTGCGGTTTTAATTATTTATAGGCTGTCTGAAATATTTAAAATGGCATCGCTAAGGAGCATGAAGTGTTGGATAATGCCTTCATTTCAGGTTTCCTGCCGCTTCTTTTATGGGTCAAGCGATTTATTTCTAATTAGCATACCAGGCTAGTGGCTTTAAAAACATAAGGAAAACAAATTGGTTTCAGTCTGTTTGAAGCGTGAGTAGTTGCGGACTGCCAAGGGTCACCGACAGAGACTGAGTGGAGTTAAGGGAGGAAGCCAAAAGCCAACCCCACACATGGAATTCACTGACTCAACAATCAAGCGTACATTCATATGGGCACACTATTTACTGTATGTATTAGTTTCTCTTTGGGAGGTAGTGGGTATTAGCTAATGGGTTTTATGTTAATTGCCCCTTAAAATATTTTCCTACATTAACATAATTCTTACTGGAAATGATGGTCAAGCAATAAGCATTGCTTTCTTGGACAAATGATAGGGTGATTATTCCAAGAGTGGGGACGATGCAGCGTTTCATGGTGATATAAGGTATACAAGATCTTGTTTCCAGAGGAAGAAGATCCTTTCTGTAATTCTCAACAGGTTTCACTGTTTACAGGTCGTTCAGACCCAGTGCAGCCCACAATGAACCGGTTCCCTGCACTTCAAAGCTGTATCGTTTTGCATTTTTTGTGTGAGAGTTGCAAAAAAATAGACCCCATGGCACATCCTCTCTAAGGACTGTTATTCTCTAAGAAGTGAGCATTTCTGTGCTTCACCTGTGTTTCGAATACAGTCATCTCTTTAGAACCATTTTAAGAAGGGTCCTTGAAGGAGGAGAGATATTATTTGGCAAGACTATTTTATGTCCTTGATTATCTTAATATCTGAACCAAAAAATAAAAAGCTTTCATGCACACAGATTTCAAAAGATGGCAGTTCACTATTGTCAAACATTCTCTCATCTATCACCTCTGGCCTCCAAACATGGAGAGAGAGATTGCTTCCAGATGTCAAGACACCGCCTTTGGGCATTGCAGAGAATGTTCGCTGTGCCCTTGTAAGTAGAGGACAGCTGCTTTATTCAGAAAGAGTTTTATGGTTATCATTCACATGGCCTAGCTGATTGGTCATGGTCTTGAAGTTTCCAATCTTATAAGGAGATATGTTTTAAAGTCACTGTGTCATGATGGTGAGAAAGAGCTACGATGAATTATTTTATAGCTCCTGAAGGTCTAGTTATCAATCATCATTTAAAATTTAAAATAATGTTAAGTACTCACTGAATGCAAATAATGTTAATTAGGGCAATAAAAGATGACAAGTAATAACGGAAGTCTAATCTTCCACCTTAGAAGTCTATAATTGAATTAGAATAAAATACAAACCGATATGAAAGAGAGGGATATTTATATTCTTTACAAAAAATTAAAAGGAAATCTATCTTTGTTAAGTACTGAAAAATTTCTAGGAAAATGGTGATCCAAATCACCAGTGTGTTGTGATGTTAGCAGTGATCTAATAAGATATTCTAGAAAAAAATAAGAGCTCCTGAATGGAAAGAATCAGCAGATACAGTTGCCAGGACAACTCTCCTTTGAAAATGTTCTTTGTCTTCAATTGGACCAAAGTAAACTGCCATTCCTGAAGGTCAGAGGAACTGATATCAGCGATTTCATAGACACGTACTCCTCCTTCGGCGGCCAGCTCAGAATCTAACATTTTGTATTTATGGTAATAGTAAAATGAGCTATCGGACTACTTAGTGGATTCGCGATGTGCATTTGGCAGAGGTCAATACTGAGATGCAAGACGAGAGTAACATTGGCTGGGATGTTAAGGCTCCATGCCAACTTGCCAGGGCTATGGTGTGCAGTCCTTTAGCAGCTATGTGATTATATCATCGTCCTCCACTTTGTCATAGGCTGGGTCATCCTCTCTTATCTTGTAATTCCGAGTTTCATATGACAACCTAGTCTTTGCCACCTCACTGTGTCTAGATGGGTTCACAGTGTGGCTGCAGAAAGAAGAAAAGGCTCACACATGGGAGCAATTGTTAAGATGGCCCACGACAGGGCAGGGTTTTGGGTTTGGTTTGATTGTGTAGAAAGTTGCTATGGGTCGGCACCAACTCTCTGAATCCTAACAACAACAACAACAATAACAGCAACATGTATATTAGTGAGGATTTAGTGTATTATAGTTTTTTATTCATTGAAAGTCAAACTTTTAGATATTACAACTATCAACAAAACTATAGATCCTTAAAAATCTATTGAAAGAATACTTCAAGTTATGCTACTGTTTGAGATTTTGTTTATAATGAAAAATCTAGTATGTTGTATATCCAAAATAATACTGTTAAAGAAAATAAAGAATATTTGCTTTGCATCTAAGTACACCATGGGTGTATTCTGACATTCATATGGCTCATACCTATGACCATAAGCGTGGAGTTTGGTTGTTATGTTTGGAAAAAAAAGGGGACATACTTCAGCCATGGCTTAGCTTTTCTTTGCATCTGAACAGAAAAAGAGGTTTAGCATGCTGCTTACTTACAGAAGAGAATGCTTATAATGGAGTACTGAGAAATACAGTTGGCAGAACTGGAGTGAATCTGAGGACCTATGACTCTTTAGGACTTATTTCATCCAGTGTTTGCCAGATGAAACAATAAAGTGCACAATAGATGCCTCCAGCGTCATGGAGGCCAAAGGACATAGCCACAGCTCTTGTACTGTCAAATTGTAGGGTCACTATGAACAGCTCTAGTTTTTTTTTTAATTTTTAAACATTTTATTAGGGACTCTTACAACTCTTACCACAATCCATATATATATCAATTGTTTAAAGCACATCTGTACATTCTTTGCCCTCATCAATTTCAAAGCATTTGTTCTCCACGTGAGCCCTTTGCATCAGGTGCTCTTTTTTCCCCTCCCTCCACACTTCCCCCTCCCTCATGAGCCCTTGATAATTTGTAACTTATTATTTTGTCACATCTTCCCCTGCCCCACGTCTCCCTTCACCCCTTTTCTGTTGTCCGTCCCCCAGGGAGGAGGCCACAGCTCTAGTTTTATCTTCAAAATATAACCACCCGATTCAAATTTCTGAAAGATACATAAGCCATTGTCCTTAATTCAGTAACATTTCTGATCAATAGAAAAATGTTTAATGATTCAATATTAATAAATACTCACAGTGGAAGCATTTAAATATGTAGCCCATTTGAAATATTAGGCCTATTCATGCTATGTTCTAGGCATAAATCATTGAAGAATTCAAAACTAGAGACTGTATGTATCAAACTAAGATCTAGAGGCAACATCATGGTAAACAGAATACTGAAGTTGTCAAGGTTCTCATCTCATGTGGATCCATAACCAATGCTCATGCAAGCAGCAGTCAAGAGATAAAATGACAAATTCCATTGGGACAACCTGTCACAGGAAACCTCTTTAAAGGGTTAAAAAGCAAGTTTGTTACTTTGAGAACTAAGGTGTTTCTGACCCAGATGCCTTATATGTATTTAAAAGTTGGAAATTGATAAAGGAACAAAAAGTATAAATGCATTTGAATTAGGGTGCTGGTGAGGAATATTGAAAGTACCATGGATTGCCAAAAGAACAAACAAATCTGTTGTGGGAGAAGTCTGTCCTGAGGAGACTGGAGGCAATGATGGGAAGACATCATCCCACATATTTGGACAGGTTGTCAGAAAGACCAGTCCCCGGAGATGGATGTCATCCTCGGGAAAGTAATGAGGTAGTGGAAAAAGAGGAAGCTCTTTGACAAGGTGAATTGACCCAGTAGCTGGATTGATGGACTCAAACCTAAGCACACTGTTGAGGATGGAGCCTGACTGGTCAGTGTTTCCTCTGAAGTACAGGGTCTCCATTGGAGCCATGCTGTTCCGTCAGTCAGCTCAGTCTCACAGGGACACTACGTACTGTAGAATGAACTCTGACAGGTCCTCTTCCACCTTCACAATTGTTCTTGGGCTTGAGCCCGTCAATGCAGCCACTGTCCATCCAAAGTGGAAGGTCTTCCTCCTCTTCCCTGTCCCTCTACTTACGGTGTCCTGCTCCAGGAAGTAGTCTCACCTGGTAACATGCCAAGCACACGAGACAATTTTACATACATACAATTTTTACATACATACATACATACGAGACAATTTTCTCCATCTTTGCTTCTAAGGAGCATTTTGCCTGTAAATCTTCCAGGAAATTTGTTCATCCTTTTGTCCATCCGTAAGACTTTCAATGTTCCTTGCCAGCACCATAATTCAAATACATTAATCCTTGTTTCTGTCTGTCTTATTCAGCGTCTAACTTTCAAATACATATGAGGCAATGAAAATACCATGGCTTTGCTTAAGTGAATGTTAGACCTCAAAGTACCATTCTTTCTTCCCAACACTTTAAGAGATCTTGTGCCGCAGATCTACCCAATACTATGCAACATCGGATCTCTAGACTGCTGCTTCCATGAACACTGATTGTGGATCCAAACAAGAGAAAGTCATTAACAACTTCAATCATTTATCCATTTACCATGATGTTCTTACCTATTGGTCGAGTTGTGGGCATTTTTATTTTCTTTATATAGTGTTGTAGTATTTGTTACTCTTATTTATGTTCAGTAATAATCATGACTCCAATAAATATGGTTTCTTTATTTCAACTTGGTAATGTATGAGGTAGTTGAATATTATGGATTTTTTATATTATTACTCTATATTTAGATGAGAGGAAAATTAGACTCAATTTCATAGTACAATTATAACATGTAATAATTACTCCTTTGGTAAAAGTTAATTAAAACAAAAATGCTTAACTAAGAAGCAAATAAACTACATAGATTTTTTTGTATTCCAGCAAGCCCTTTATGTATTTTTTCAGAGTATTAAGAGAATACTTTGACAATGAAGCCAAATGAATAAATTCTTAGTTAAGTCCTGTCAATCAGAAGTATCACAGGCCTTGGAAAGACAATTAGAGATCAGATGTGATAATCAAATGACTGAAAAATTTGAAGTACCAGCTTTTTATTTCCAATAATTACATATGATTGCAATATTTAATGTTTGCAATTTGATTAATTAGATTATGTGTAATATCTCTGGAGCTTTGAGAAAATTATTAATTTTTCACTGAGAGATTATATGTGTGTGTGTCTGAGATATCCCTCCCTGCAGCCTCAGGCTGTTTATGTTAATAAATATGTTATGCTATCCTCTCTAATTTTCTCTAAAGTATTCTCACCATATACACATATGCATTTGTTAGATGTATCTTCAGTTGTTCTTGAGTCGATTCTCACTCCTGGGAATCCTAAGTGTATCAGGGAAGTAATGTCCACCACAGAGTTTCCAAGGGCAGATGTTCTGAATGTTGATCACCCGGCCTCTCTTCTGAAGTACCTCTAGGTTGACTCAAACCTCCAGCCTTTGATCTAGCAACGATGTTTAACACTTTGCATCATTTTCATATATATCTTCCTTTCCTTTCGTAAGCAGTGAAATCATGGTACATATGACTTTTCATTAAGTTTCTCTTCTTTCACAATACCTGTGGACTTTCTTCCAACTTACCTAAATATTAATGGCTGCATAGTACTCCTTTACAGATAAGCTATATATTATTCTGCCATTCCCTTGCTTATAGGCTTTACTTTTTACTGTTTTTTGCCATTATGAGCAATGCTGAGATAAATGTAATGTTCAAATTGTCATATACAATGGAACATTTATTTTCCTGGGACATGTTGAAAGTAAATAGAATTGTTGAATCAAAGAATTTATTTTGAAAAATATCTTCCTAATTGGATTCCCCAAATGTAATCATTTTATTTTCAACAGCAATGTGTGGGACTACCTTTTCTCACACATCTTTTTGAGCTCTAAGTTATTTTCTAGCTAATAAGAGGAAGTGAGACCCCATTTTGCTTAAATTTGTCTTTATCTGTCAGCTAATGTGTTTGAACATTTTTAATATACTTCTTCATCATTTTGATTTGCTCTTTAATAAATTGCTTGTTCATAGTCTTCCCTAGTTTTTCTATGAAGTCATTCCATCCTTTTGCTTAATTTGGAAAGGTGTTTTTGTTTATTATATGTAGTTATCCTCTGTATATCTTCATATACATTTTTATTTACCAGAAATAATATTGGTATGTTGTAGTTGTTTACTCTATCATTTGCTATACAAAAATGATTTGCACTCACATAAACATGTAACTATAGCCTCTGTCTTGTTTAATTTTCTCAGCCCCTGAAATAAACCCCAGCAAACCGATTGCTGCTGGGTTGACTCTGATTCTTAGGGAGTCAGCAGGACAGAACAGAGCTATTCCAGGGGGTTTTCCAGATTACATATCCCACAGAAGCAGACTGCCACAACTTTTCCCCATGGCGTGGCCTGTAGGTTGAACTAACCACCCCACAGTGAAGAGCTCAATGCTTCCCCTGCCCTCAGATTAGACAGGTTTTCCTTAAGGCTAATTATATTTCCATGTATGTTCATCATAAGCCCTTAGGTATTGCATATTTCCCTTAAGACTAATTTTTGTGTGTTCTTGTTTATGTTTATTATTATATGAGGAAAAGTTAAGAAATTCGAAGGGATTTTTTTCTTTTTTGCACCTAGATATTTAGTGGCAATGTCTGATAAATGGTGAACTGCTCACAGTCAGCTCTGCAGCTCAAGTACACCAGCTGCTCCTTGTGTGTGCCAAAGAGGATGGGATGTAACAGCAACATCGTGACTCGGAAATGCAGGTGGCACTCTGGGAGAGCTTGAAAGATGGGAAATGTATCACCCTGTGACCCAGAGGAACTCATGTGCAGAAATACCTGGGTCCTGAATGTTGGGTTGGGGTAGCTTTTCTGGAGATCACAGAATGGGGCAAGGTCACAGAAGCAAGCAAGGTCACAGGAGCAGAGTAGGTACGTCTTTCCTAGGCAGATAGGGTCCTGAGTAAAGGAGGGACGGGGTCCAGAAATCAGGCAGTACTTGGGTTTCTTTTCCAAGGGTTGAAATTCCTTATTTGGGTTTCCTTACAGTGAGGCTCCTGTGGTAGAAAGGTATAGCCCCAGAAAATGTAGATAGGGTCACTATGAGTTTGGAAGGAGTCCTGGTGCTGTCGTGGTTACAAGTCGGGATGCAAAGAACACAGTGGGCAGTTCAAAAGCACCAGCAGCCCTGCTGGGAAAAGGCTGGACATTCGACTCCAGGTAGCAATTAGTCTCAGAAAGCCACCAGGGGTCACTATGAGTCAGGATTGACCTGGTGGTAGTGCATGGGATGAATTTCAGCTGTCTTGATAATAGTGGTTGTGTCCAGAGACCCTCATATATGTGTAAGACCGAGCTTTATTTCAAGAAGTAAATATATATTGTGAAAGTGTCCCGGCCCCGTCCAACTTAAGTCCATCAGTCTGATACGAGTCTTTAAGGCCCTCTTCAGCCACATGCAGCCACCTGCAATGGTGCAGAATGCAGGAACAGCAGAGATGGGTGGTGCAGAGTCATGCAGATCCAACTCCAGGCCAGCAGGAAGGAGAAGGCAGGGAGAGAGAGGGGTTCCCTGGGGCCTCCTTATGAGAAGGCCACGCCCACAAGGAGGTGCCATCAGACTGATTGACGGGTTGAATACCACTCCTGCACTTTTATACGTCTTCACATTTACATGAAAATATGTAACTACCACACTGGGTTTGGTTTTGTTTGTTTTCAGCATGTAAAAATCAAACACATTTCCACTGAGTCAATTCCAAACTATAGGACAGTGGAGAATTGTCTCATGGGTTCTCCAAGTACCTAATTTGTAGAAGCAACCTGGCACTTCTTTCTTCAGATATGAGCATGTGTATTTAAAGATACCGGTTACTTATAAGAAGGTTTCATAAATAAGCCCTATGTACTCGGCCCTCCATGCCTAAGTATTAGAGCCTTTTCTCTTAGCCAATTCTCAAGCTTATCCTCAATACGAATTAGCAATACATTGCATTTGTGGGTGAATGATCTCTATGTTTGTAGCATATATATGTACATATTTCTCAGAAATGTGTTCTTTGATTCTGCCCACATGGGTTCCTCATATTTGTGGATTTATGAAGTATGTGTTACCCTTCAGTATAATGTTGGGGAAATTTACTTATTTTGAAGAATTTAGCCCTGGACAATTTTCACTGTTGTGCTGTAATCTGTCTTGGATATGGCATATGAGATATTTTCATGTGAGTTATTGATCATTTTAGGTTTTAATCTATCTGACATTTAATATTATATACAGTAAAAGTTAGATGTCCATTTATATATTTTCCATATGACTAATGACTTGAGCAAGCAATTTGTTAAATAATCTAGACTTTTCTCCATGAATAATAACTTCAATTTATCAAAGAATAAATAAGTAGGTATATTTTCACACATGTTTTATTCTGTTCTGTTTTATCTTTGGAACAACTGTACCACCTTGGTTTGATCACTGAAGCTTTAAAATCTGTTGGGAAATTGGTGAGGAATCTAATGCCACCCCTCCCTATCCCAAACATAAACACAAAAATGTTCCCCTTTGTTCTTTGGATTAGTCTGAGTAGTCTAGGGGGAAAAAAAAAAGTGATGCCCATATAGGTATCAGCCCAATTTAAGGCCCTGGGACCAGTGGTACCCAATGCGCTCTTCAGAGGGCTAACAGAGTTGCCAGCTGATCTTTTAAGAGCTTTGGGTAGCACTTCTGCCCAATGTGAAACATCCTTTGATTCCTTAACTTCTCCAAGAGTTTGAATCTTCACAAGCTTTGATTATGGATTCAAACAAAATGACAACTTTGACATCTTCAAGTTTTTCTTTATCGTTACACTGTCTGTCGATCTAGTTGAGAGGATTTTGTTTCCTTATCCATATTGCAGACGGTAACCTTGACCTTGCTTAAAGAGCGCTTCAAGTCCTTCTCACATTCCGCAAGCATGTCTGTCTCATCTGCATGTCGCATGTTGTTAAAAGACTTTCTTCCCATCTTGGTCCTGTGTTCTTCATATAGTTCAGCTTCTAAAGTTATTTGCTCAGACTATAGATTGAATAAGTAAGGTAAAAATCATGCAATAATTAGGCATACCTTTATTGGTTTGAAAGCACACCATATTCCCTAGATCTCTTTGAATTACTGTTTCTTGGTCTTCTATATTAAAAAGTGACTCTTGGTCTTCTATATTAATAGAATCTATTAATAGTTAATATGACTTCATATTTATTTTACTGAAAATTCTTATGGAATATAAAATTAATTGAAATGTTTTCTCTTTTCCTTGGTAGGTATCTTTTTATTGGTTCCAAATTATGATGTTAGGTGCAGCATAATGCCACACTGCTACCCTCAACGCCATTCCCACCATGCTCATTAGGCTTGAGCTCATCGCTCTAGCCCTTGTATCAATTCCTTTCATTGTGGGCCTTTCCGGTAGGATCTACCATGTTATAAATAAAATTGAGGCTCCATTAAAGTTTATGGCAGCCTCTCATGTGTGAACCTATTTCTTCTTAATGTCTTTTCATATATTCCAATGGTATATATTTAATCTTCTTTCCAGTTTCCATTCTGTTAATAGAACTACTCACGTGTTCTAATTCTTCCCGAGTTAATATTAGAAACTGAAACAGAAGCCATTCATTTTCTCCAAGATTTCGAATCTTTTGCCATTAGTTTAACATTTTATCATAAGTATTTTAATCTCTTATGCCAATAGTTCTTTATCTACTTTATTACTAATATAGCTGTTTAGCATTTGTATCACATGTGCAAATTGTGTATCTGACAAGCACACTTTAGGAAGTATACACACTTTTTACAACATACACTTTCTATGTCAGTAATTTCAGTTCTAAGCTTATTAAATTTGTCCTTAATTATTTTGATGTGATTTATAGTTTATTTTTAATGTCTTTTACTCTTTTGCTAGAGAGAACGGTATGACCATCTGGCTCTCAGTACGTGCACAGTTTTCCTGTCTTTCCTCATTATTAGTAAGGAGTGTGATTCTTTTCTTTCGATTCCTTACAGTGTTTTCATTTTGACCCAAGGGCTACTGTTTTTTTTCTTATTATTATTTGCTTCCATTCCAAGTAAAGAAGAGTTTAGAGACTCAGATATTCTCCCAAGATTATATATAAAATGCTGTTTCTTTTTTATCATCAAACATGACAAAGATAATATTTGTCTGTTGTTTTTACATTCATGAACAAGTTGTCCTTTTTCTCCAGATGCCAATAAGCTTTTCAATCATATCACTCAGTAATTTTCGTAGGTGATGTTTAGGTGCAGCCTTCTTATCAGAGCTGCATGGAACGTAGTGAGGTCTTTTAACCTGCAGGCTCAAGCTGTTTTGTATCGGAAAATCTTCGGTTATTTGTCTAATTTACGCTCTTCCTCCATTTTTTTTAACTTCTGGAAATGGCTATTATTTATAAATTTCTATCCATCTATTTTTCCCCACAGAATTTCTTTCTTTTTATATTTTATTTATACTCAAATATATTTCTTCCACTTCCAATAAATTTCACTCCTTTCCTGTCAATCGCCTGAGGTTTATTTGTCAACATAGCTTTATTGTGGTTTTATTTGTTTTGTTTTTTTAGTACACTACATAATCTGGTGACTTTAGTAGAAGTGATTATTTGCCTACAAGTGAATTCTTCTCCTGCTAATTGATTTATATCGGTGTTCTTAATATCCCTAGAGTTGGGATTTTGGAGAACAGTAGGTTGACTGGTCCATAATTCATCCTCCATTATTCTACATCCAAGGTTCCTAGCAGGTGTCCACGTAGCAATTTGACTCAAAGGAAAGAGATTTAGAGATGGTGTAACAGATGAAACGCATAAGGTGCTCTTTGGCATCCATTGGCTTACACAGACATGTTTTTATCGACTGTCTTCTCCCTGCCCCTGTTTGCTCTTCATTTCAGAAACACTACATCGCGAAATCGAGTTTCTCACTTACTCAAGGCATCTTATTTGTATAATGGGTTGATGTAAGGATAAAAACTTTAGTACTCTTCAGTTGAAGTTTATAAATGAAATACATGGTCAGTGAGCAAGCCAATCAAGGGCACCATACACTAAAATTTATTTGGCAACATTTGAACGTATTTTAGACATTGTTCATTGCTATGGAAATATTCTCCATGTGTGTAGACTGTTTGCTATCCCTTGATCCTTATTGAGGGGACAATCCAATAACTTTTGGAAATGCCATTACCTTAGTTTGTTTTTAATTCCATGATTAAGATAAAATCGAAAAGTATTTTCTTTCACCTCTCTGCCCATTTAATGTCAATGTTCATCTATACATGACATAACTATCATATTTTTGTTTTTTGCTTCCTTTACCCCATTAAACTATAGTTCATTTTCATGAATGTAGTCCTACCTTCTCGTTTTATTCCTGAATCCAAGCATGAGGGCCTAGGAGTGAGAAGTTAAGGTTCAGTTGACTCCCGATCATTTACAAAGAAAACACATCCTTCTCATACCAATTATGGTAATATAAATGAAGGAAAGATGATATAGGAACCAAAGGAAACCGTTTAAAAATAGATAGCTCATATACAGATGTAAAACAACATCACTGATGAAGCCAAATTGTTCTCATATCACAGTTCTGTAGGGAACTCTAGAAGTTGATCTCTGTCGAGCAAAGGAACAACTGCACATCGGGGAGAGCATTGCCAACGGTGGTATCTGGATTTGTCCAAGCCCTTGGCAATTAGCTGCCGTTATCCTTGTTACAATGGTTAATATGCAGTACATGTGTATCACCATGTTGTATACAACTGTGTGAAGCATGCAACTCACTGTGTGTTGATTTCCTGTGTGCAGCATGCATATGATATGTGTGTACATGCTATTTATATTGGCATGTTCTATGTGAAAACTATGGTATTTTCGTACCAGATTTGTACATAAGACATTGTGTTCAGTGTTTTGCATCCCAAGGAAGTCAACCTAGTTGCCATGGAGTCAGCTGCTCCCCCTGGTGGCCGCATGGGCAGTGCAGTCGGACGGGGTCCACAGAGTTTTCAAGTGTGTGAGCTTTCAGAAGCAGTATACCAGGCCTGTCTTCTGAGAAACCTCGGGGTGAATTGAAATGCCCCCTTCTGTTAGTAGTGGAACACTGAACTACAGACACCACCCAAGAACTAGAAGTGATTAATCATTTTCCTCATTATAATGTTACAAACCCACTGATAATTTTATCTGCTTTGGATTATTTTTTTAAATAGGAAGCTTATGAGCATTACAATCAGAATAATCCTTGGGATTCTTGATTCATCCATGTAGCCAATTTTCTCTACTTTCTCTTTTGTTCTCCTCGTCGACAATGTTGAAGACATTATAGTTAGACACATTTGTCTGTCATTTCATTGCTATAAAATTGTCAAGAATAAAGTTATATAGGGTAAAACCACCAGTATCTATCATGCTTTCAGTACTAAAATCCATAACAGATGACAGAAAGTGGGTGGATTTTCCAGGAAATGAGAATGGCATCAATAGACCATATAGAGAGGTGTGTAGTATCAAGAGGGTGGCAAAATGATTTCATTCATAATTCCAATTTTCCATTACTTTACAGTGCCAATTTTAAACAGAGAATCGTAGCAAGAAATTTATTGTCAAATTATATTCCAGATGACAACTTGAAATGGTTTAACTCAATCTGCCAGCGTGTTATGTTTCACACTTGATTGTTTCCCCCCTAACTCCTCCGTCTGAAAGTGTTCTTCTATATATATATATGTATATTTTAGCATCGGGGCCTTCAAAAAGCTCACGTGAAAAGGAAATGGAAAGATAATGAACACTTTGGAGAAATGCTTTGAAACACCCTACTATGTGCTACGTTGCAGAGTTATATGCACACAAATATACACATGTTCATGTATTATGAGAAGAGTAGATGAATAAATGGCAAATAAGTGAATATACACATCCCTTTTATGAAATGATGTCATCTCTACTCAAATGTCACCAGTAATTTTGAGGAAGACTTAAGAATTTTTTCTCAGTAGGAATCTTATGACATGACCAGCTCAAAATTGTCCAGTGATTTTTATCCATGCATTAGATAAATGCTCAGAATGTTGAAGATAACAAATCTTTATTAGTTTAATTACTTAATTTTTTTTACCCTGAATGCAGATACAATCTCATAAGGACAATTTCCCCATAATAGTGTCTTTTATGGTGATGTCTTTCTCTGTTGGAATATTGAAAATTTTCTAGTAATTGAAAATAAAAATTTTCAAGTAATTTGCGTGGTGGGATGTTATTTAGAAAGCAATGAAAATCTTTTAGGAAGATGATAAATTTGACAGTGATCATAGGTAGTATTTATAGAGCATAATCAGTGTAAGGGATACCTCTGAATATAATTGTGATTGAATGGGTTCTGACCACAGAGACCCTCCCTATGTACAACAGAAGGACACATCGCTGGGGCCTGCCCCATTCTCACAGGTTCTGTTGTGTTTAAGGCCATTTTGCAGCCACTGTATCAATGAATCTCCTTGAAATTTTTCCTCTTTTTAGCTACCCTTTTACTTTTCCTACTATAATGTCCTTTCCCAGGGATTGGCCTTCCCCAGGGATATGTCCAAATTATGGGGATGAAGCCTTGCCACTCCTGTGGCACTTCTTCTGCCGAATATGTGTGTCTCCTTCCAGCAGCCATGGTACTTTCAGTATTTTTTGCCAACATCATACTACAATTGCATCCATTCGTCTCTCTTCTCTATTCTTTGTCCAGTTGTAACCTGTATATGATGCTATTGAAAATATCACGGTTGGGTCAGGTGCGTTTTAATCTTCAAAGTGACACCTGTGCCCTTTAAAGAGGTCTTGTGTAGTAGATTTGTCCAATGTAACAAACATATCACTTCATCTCTTCTCTGCTGCTTCCATGAGCATTGACTGGGCATCCAAGCAAAAGGGAGTCCTTGACCACTGCAATCTCCTTCCCAGAGTTTTGCTTTTGACAGTTGTCATAGGTAAGCATTTTCAGGTTGTTTCTGGAATTTAACAATTCGTATTTAAATTTCTTTTCTTTTTTTGGATTGATAACTCATTTATTTATCATTCAGTGATATTCTGTTCTATGCAATGCTACTTTATTTACCCATTCATCTCTGGAAGGCCTCCCAGTCATGGTACAGTTCTGAATAGAATGAATCCGGTCATGTGCAGGTATTTGCGTGGCTGTACACTTTCAGCTCATCGATGGGGAGACTAAATGTGACTTCAGAGAAGCTGCCAGACAGGCTTCTACGTGACTCTCCATTGTGCATTCTGACCAGTCATAAATATGATTTATTTCCCATTGCTTTAGATCTTTACCAGTTTTGTTTCACTGATGATGTGCACTTTAGCAATTCAAGTAGATGCTCATGTAAATGAAGTGTTTTCAATTTTAAATTCCAATTGTCTACTTTCATATAGGAGAGCCAATGACTTTTATATATTAACCTCATATTCTGTAATCTTGTTATAATTCCTTTTTAGTTCTAGGATGTAATGTTTATTCGTTTGGAATATTTGGGATTTTCTACATACACAATTATGTCACTTGAAAACAAAGACTGTTTTATTTCTTCCTTCCAGTCTGTGTGCCACACATTTATTTAGCTTTACTTATTGATTTAGCTAAGTCTTCAGGTACAATTTTGAATAAGAATGATGGGCTTGCATACCCTTGACAAGATCACAGTCTTTGGTAGAATACATTTATTCTAACCATAAATTATGTTATAATTATCTGGTATAGGCTCTTAGAAGTTGTGGGAGCTCTGCCATATTCATAGTTTGCTGAGAATTTTTATGATGGATAAGCCTTGGCATTTGTTTATACTATTTCTGTTGCTCTGAATATGATCGTATGAATTCCTTTCACTAGACGTCTGATGCAGTGTAGGACCTTAGTTGGTGTTTGAATGTGAAACCGCTCCAGCATGCCTGAGATAACCATCACTCTGCATGCTATGTCACTCTCTTAAATGTGCTTTCATTCCATTTGCGATGTTTTGTTGGGAAGATTGTGCTCATGACTGTGAGAAATATTGGTCGGTAGTTTTATGGTTTTATAGTGCCCTTTTCTATTTTCGGTATTAGGAGAATACTTCCATCATAGAACAGGTGAGGCTAGTTACAAGTAAAAATATGGAATGTTTTAACAGTGAAGTCAAGAAGAAATGGATTTGATATAAAGCAGTATACCTTTATTTAGCATCAGCTCTTTTCATGATTAGTTATATCAACGGTTTGGAAAATTATAAGTAGGGTTGAGGAGGTTATTTTCCGAGAATCAGTCTTAAAAATCAAATGCGTAATCCAATCTTTAACACCTGTCGAAATGGAACAAACAGAATAATTTCTTAACATTTTTTCACTTAATAATTTCTTGAAGTTATTTTTAACTTCAAGCTCATCCATAAGTTGTTGCTGAGAGGAGCCATCGAATCTGTGCTAACCCACAGTGACCGTCTGCACAACAAAAGGCAACACTGCCTGTTAGTGCAGCATCCTCCCAAATGCTCCTCCTCCCAGGCTTTCTAAAGCTGCACATCATGAGAGCCTGGGCTTGAACTGCTGACCTTGCCACATCACTCCTTATCAGAACCAGACGGTGGACACAACTGCATTCTTCTCTTAAAACGTTGTATCAGTGGAAATAGTTTACAGAAATGACGACCCGTTTAAGTAGCAGGGTACAAACTGGAGTCACACAGAACAAAGGGGGCCCTGGTCTAGCTCAGGGGTCAACACATTGCTGTGCTGGCGCCACATGCTGCTCCATGGGTGAGTACCTGTGGCGCTGAAGTAAAATGGGAAAATTCTAAAGGATATTACTCAGAGAATAATGATTTTATTGGTCTGTAAAAATATATTTATGGCTCTAGAATAATTTGTAAATTGTGAGCGACAGGATTGGCTCTTCTATTTTAAAAGTTTGTCGACTCCTGGTCTAGATCTTAGCCAATAGTTTACGTTATAGTGCTATTGTCAGGCTGATTCTGACTCAGCGAGCCTATGTACAAAAGAATGAAACACCACTTGGCCGGCTGTCATCCTCACAATTTTTCTTATGTCATATTAAGTCATATAAGATACTTAATTTTGTATTTTTTAATTCATATCAATTTTTCTTAAGTACTAACTGGATTTTTTTCTAAGAGTATCAGTTATAGATTCAATAGAACCCTGGTGATTCCATAATTTACACGTTGCACTGCTAACCACATGGTCAGAGGTTCGAAAGCCCCAGTCACTCTGGGGAAAAAGATGGAGGTTTCTACTTTGCAGTCTTCGAAGCCCATGGGAGCAGTCTTCGAAGCCCATGGGAGCAGTCTTACTCCGCACCACACAGTCTTTAAGAGTCAGATGGATTCCATGACGTTAAAAATTACAGATTCAATACCAATGCAGATTAGTATTTATCTCTGTATGACTTTTAAGAGATTGTTATTATTTTATTAACTTGTTAACAGATTATGTTACTGTATTATTTGGTAAAATTGGTCTGCTTCCTTTAAGTTACCAATTTGGTGTATATAGAGATATTCATTGTTATTAATATTTGTTTTTTTAAATATTTTCCTGGCTCCCTACTGTACCTCCCTGTAATTTATTATTTTTAATAATTTGGATTGTAGAGACAGAGTTCCTTACTTGAGCACAATCCTCAGGGACCACATTCTTTTTTTAAAGCAAACCTTTTATTTGCTTTTAATAAGATTGTCATGTATATTTTTGGCTTAGAGATGGGCTTAGGTAAGTTTTGCAGGCTCCCAAAATGTGGATGTTATGCAATTTTGAAATTGCACCTTTTCCTCCATTTGATCTCTATATGCCTACGATGCCTTTAATGGACATACCCTGTTCTTCTGGCCTCAATCTCCAAATGCAAGGGTGTTCATGATGAAACAAGCCATCCTCTCCATTGATTCCTCCAGCTCACCACGAGTCTCCCTCTGGTTCCAGGGCGATACAGACCCGTTTTTATCCCTTGAATGACTACATTCGACTCTCAGAGCCCGGACACAACACCGTGGGGTACAATAAAATCACTACAATTATGAGACCTTTTAACCGAGATGTTACATGAAACAATGATCCTCACTCAAACCCATGAAGCAGTTGTTGGTACCTTGGCAGCCTCAACAGTTGCTCTATTTTTTCTCTTTTTAAGAAAATACATATCACACCTTTGTCAGTTCAAAATTTTGCAGGTGTGCAGCTTACTTAAATTGCATTACTCAGCTGCGAATGATTTCCCTTAATGAATGTGAAATTTCTATCATTATATTCAGAATCAGAGTTTAGGGGATCAGTAGTAATGGCTCTACTTTCATTTCTGATATTAGTTGCTTGTGTCTTGCCTACCAGAAGTTTTACAAATTGTATTGATTGTCAATGAACAATCTTTTGCTTTTATTGATTTGCTCTATTTTTCTTGTTTCATTGATTTCTTCTCCATTTTTTTTACTATTTCTCTATTTTACTTTCAATTTAATTGGCTATTTCATTGATTTTTATGATGGAAGCTTAGATCATGAGAATTTCATATGCTGTATACCCAAAATTTTGCTTAGTTTACTTGTTACTTGAATTTGGTTAAATTATTCATGCTCCACATATTTCTAGTCAATTCCTCTTTGGTTGACTGCTATTAATCTACATACTTCTCCAGTTTTAATATCTGTTCTTCCAATAGACTCACAGTGTCTTATTCGTCACTCTGACTAAACTATTAATCAACATATATTGAGAAAGTCCATAACATGAAATGTAGATACCAGACTGATAAGTATGTAAATAGACTTAGGGTAAAGGTTTAAAATAGCTTAAAATGTTATAAAATCCATTTGCAACTTTATGACATCAATTATTAAATTTGACCAACAAAATAGGATATTAAAAAGTAATAGAAAATATTAGAAAATAACAAACCTATGAAAAGTAAACATGATCGAAGACATTTTAAAGATTATTCAAATGAAAATAGCCCATAAAATATATTTTTAAGGTAGAAGATAAGTGAGAATGATAAAGCTAGAATCAAATTAGGAGGTCTAATAGCACTCTCTTCATTATTTACAGAGAAGCAAACCATATGTTGAGGTGAGCATGGACAGTAGGGAAAATGATCACCTGATACATATGATCTGGATTTCGTTTGTGATGGAAGGGTAGATATTTCTAGATAGATGAGAATCACCATTTCTAATGCCCTAGCTCTCACTGCGGCCATAGAAGGTCTGCCAGAGAACAGCTTTGCTCCATGGGAGTTTTCATTGGCTTAGTTTCCAGAATTAAAATGATCAGGCCTTTCAACATGCATTTTGAAGACCTAGTTTAGTTGCAAATAATATTTCAGTAGACTAGAAACAAATACTTGCTTAAGGCTTAGAGTTCTAGGATGTGTGTGGAGTGGTGGTGGTGCCAAAAACAAGAACTAAATCCTCCATTTTATGCCAAGAAGACACGACATACTACCTAAAACTGACATTCAGAAATAAAACTGAGAAATATTAAATCACACTATTTAAAAATCAGCCACAGTTTGAAAGTTGGTTGTCTGAATTTTGCAGCTGCATGTTACTAGATTTAAAGTACTATTTGATTTGTTAAACTATATTTATTTGATTAAAATGTTAGGAAAATTGTATAATAGAAATTAGGAAATAATCGCATATTAAGGAACATCAAATTAGAAGTTGTTTCAAAAGTTGTCTTGAAGACATTTGTTCCTAATTCTTATTTTAGCTAACAATTTCCTGTGCTCGTTTTCTCCTAGAGAAAAGTAAATGAACAGTACCCAAATGTTTATGTGATTCTGTTTATTTTAAAAGTCATTCTAAGTACTTAAAAAAAACGATTGAAGCAATAGATATTTATATACTTAGATCTATAAGTTAACAAATGAATCCGTTCCATTAATGGATCTTGCTAGATTTCCAATATTGGATCTTTGACTGCCTGTACCTTCATTAGCCCGAGGCCTGATTTTTCACTTCACTGAATGGGCCTTGGTCTATAGTTTGGCCTAAGCCTCTAACACATTTTCAGTTCTTTATGAATCCAGACTACCCACTGTACTCTTATCCCTCTGAGATCTTATTAAATGAGTGCCTAACTGATATGATAAACGGATTTGTGTAAAATGCACAAAGGAGCTAATTATAGCATGGTAATTATACATTGTATCATGTTTGCAATATGACAGGTTAGGCACGGAAAATGCTGAGAATTACAGGAGCTACGTCTGTAAGGAAACTAGTGTTTTTGTAGAAGTTCGTTAAACCAGTGGTTTTCAACCTGTGGGTTGCCACCTCTTTGGGCTCAAACGGCCCTTTCACAGGGGTCACTTAAGACCATTGGGAAACACATTATTTCTGACAGTCAGGAAACAAGACCCCGCTCCTCTGTCTCCAGGCAAGTTCGCCCACATGCAGATATGCCCACATACAAGTCCCTGGTGTGAAGACTGTTACCCAAGCTACACCATGCTTCAAGTCAAAATTTCATTCATTTGTCATTAGAAAGAAATATTTCAAACTATATAATTACATATTGTTCTTGTGATGAATCACTATGTTTTCATTATGTTCAATTTTTAACAATGAAAATACATCCTGTATATCACGTTTATGTTACAATTCATAACAGTAGCAAAATTACAGTTATAATGTAGCAGCGAAAACAATTTTGGGTTGGGGGGTCACCACAACATGAGGAACTTCATTAAGGCATTAAGCAGGTTGAGAACCATTGCTTTAGACTTTAGATTCTAAGTCCTTAGCAGTCTCTTTTCTATTTATGCTGCCTAGTTTGTTACCATTTGTTAAACAACTATTTGCTGGGTGCATCACAGATCCATTAGAAGAGGAACCCGTATCTCAGACCCTTCCATGAAGCAGGAGCTCTGATTACACTTCAAGAAATGATGATCATAAGTAGTATGGCATTGACTTTAATAAGATGAAAGTAAAAGTTGGCTCATTAATAACAATGGTAGTAGTGAGAGCAGTCCAGAATATGGAGAAGAAACCAAGCTATCCTGGAAGAATTGTCAGACAGAATGCCACTGCAAAGTGAGGGTGGCAAAACTCCCTGCATCTCACACACTTTGGACAGGTTTCAGGAGAAAACATCATGCTTGTAAAGTAAAGGGCCCGTGAAAAAGAGCAAGTCCCTTAATAAGTTGGATTAACCCAATGGCTGTAACCATGGCTCCAGACTACCAAGTGTGAAGATGCCCCAGGACTGGGCAGTGTTTCATTCTATTGTACATAGGGTCACTAAGAATCGGAACCAATTCTAAGGCACCAAATTAAAACAAGATGCCAAGTATATTTAGTAGAATTCATTTCTTAGCATATTAAACTTTCAAATTTTATATGTGTGATAATAGCTAGTTTCAAATATATATTTTTATTTTTTCCTTCTCTCCTCTATGTATCACATTGGTGTACTGGGTGAAATGTTGCACTACGAACTCTAAGGTGTGTTATTCAAACACACCCGCTGGGCCACAGGACGAAGATGGGGTTGTCTGTTCCCATAAAAATGTGCAGTCTTGGAAACATTGAAGAGAAGGTCTTCTCTGCACACAGTGGTCATTATGCCTTGGAATTGACATGATGGTAGTGGGTTAGGATTTTGGCTTAGAAGCACTACATTTTCTGTCTAAAATTTGGTAGTCTCAAGGTGATGTACTTACTAACATAATTCTTGGTGGCAAATCCATCAAGAGTTGCCTGAGAAGAAAGAATTGCCAATACACTTCAAAAGGATCGCAGAAAAAGACAGACCAAATCTCAATGCTGTTAAATTGAGTCTGGCTCACAGGGAGTGGCTGGTGGATATGAACAGTTTACGGAGGCTAGCAATCCCTTGTTTACATAACAGCACCTCAGGGGCTAAAGACTGCAACCAGTAAACGTCCTGTGGAGCTCGATGTACTCTGACACTCATGCAATTGTCATGAGTTGAAATCACACAAATTTTTTGTTTGCTTTTTTCCCATTTATTCTTTATTTGGAAATGTTAGTGAAGGCATTGGCCATATATCATCACATTTACTATATCTATCCCAAAGATAATTGTACTATCAGTGAAAGAATACTTTTCTAAAATTTATTTGAGACATATGGCTGCTAAAATGCTGATTTGTTATTTCCCTTTGCAAAGTTTAGTAGAGAGCTATTTTAGTTAATTTTACATGGTTTATTTATTTAAAATACCCATGTCTCTTCTGGCTAGCAACTGTCTTCTGATAAAAACAACTCTTTCATTTTGAAAAGCAACATATTTAAAAACTTTTAAAAATAAAAATAGGAATATAATATTTCCATGAATGCATTTTCTGAACATAAGTTTTAGTGCGTGCATGTAAACATGTATATTTTTAAAGCTGTGGCTGTTGTTAGGTGCCACGGATTCAGTTTCGACTCATATTGGCGGTAAGTACAACAGAACAAACTACGTAGCCCTGCACCGCCTTGGCCATCTTCACGATGTGTGAATTCCTTACTGAAGGCACTGAGAGCGTCTAGCTTGTTGAGAGGCTACCTCATTTTTACAGATCCTCAGCTTGACCAAGTTCTTCTCCAAGTGCTGGTTCCTCCTCACAGTATGCCCAAGGTTTGTGACGCAAAGTCTGGTCATCCTCGCTGCTAAGGATGATCCTGGCTGTATTGAGATTTGTTCATTCTTCTGGAATGAGCCTTCTTCAAATCCTGATGGTGTGTCCTTCTTCATGTGATCCAGCCTCATGGATTATTTGAGCAGTATGCCATAAGTAAAACAGGAGGCAAAGAAGAGACCAACGCGAAAGAAGAGGCGGTTGCCCTTGAACATAAAAAGCTAATGAAAGAGTAAGAAATGTTGAAATTAAAGAGATGAGTATATTTCAATGGGCAGCTTAAAAAGACAAAGTAAAGTATTATAATGAAATGTGCAAAGACCTGCTGGAGTTAGAAAACCCAAAGAGAAGAACCCTCTTGGTCTTTTGTAAAATTGGAGCTAAACCAGTCTGAGGACTAGGTGTTATGGACAATTGATAAATTCTGTTACTATTTTCAAATCATGTATGTAAAGGTCAGAGTACAGGCTAAGATAAAATCAATGTAGTCTTGAGAAATAGGAAACATATTTCCAAATTAAAATCCCAAATGTCTCAGTAATACGTAAGGAAATAGCACTAAACTACATACTTCTATTCTCAGTCTGACAAAGCAAAATAGTTTGAATCTAAAACTTTGAATATGTGCTACTAAAAATTTTGATCGCGAACAATTCATCACTCACTTTACATAGTACAATTTAGAACGATAACTGTTTGTATTGTATCCTGGGGCCTTAGGACCAAATGTGAATCGTGAAATTATATATAACCAACATTTTTCAGGACATTATTTTGTTTCTTTGAAAGTTGCGTGGTCCCATGCGGAAGAGCTTCAGGATCCTTGCTGTGTTTGAGGCTGTTGTTGTGGACAGTATGTTAACCTGTCTCCTTAAGAAGTTCCCTCGCTTTCCCAACCCTCTACCATTTACCATTGTTTTCTAGCCTTTCCCAATTACCTGTTCATAGAAAGAAAGATGCAAGCTTTATCCCCCTCCCTTCCTAAAGAGCATTCTCATTTTTATTTCTTCTAAGACTGATTAATTAAACCTTCTGGCCGAACTCAAAAAACCAAACTCAGTGCCATCACGCCGACGAGGACTCATAGCTCCCCTAGGGAACAGAGGACAGTGGCCTCTGTGGGTTTTCAAGACTGTAACTCTTGGTGAGAACAGAAAGCTCCTGCTTCTTGAAGTGAGCATCACAAGGCACAAGCCACTGTAGCACCAGGGCTGCTGGCAGTCCATAGTATAGTCAACATTCTCCTCAACACCATGATTGAAATGCATCAATTCTTGTTCCTTTTTCATAAAGATGTATAGAGACAATCATCTGGACAGACTGATGAAATATTAAGGAGAGCCCCTCATATTGTCAGTTGGTCTAACTTTGTACTTGTTACTTGTTGATGTTGTTAGTTACCAAGTCCTTTCCCACTCACAGAAAAAATGCTTCCAGTCCTGTGATAGCCACACAATCATTCTAAAACATTTAATTTCACATATTATGCCAATAAGAAGTTGTCCTATTCATAAATACATTTGATAGAGTAGATAAATACCATATTAAAAAAGCAAATACAATAAGTATAATTTATTTTTCTTTATAAATAATTTGATTGTTGAATATAGATCATAACATAAGAACCAAAACTTTATGAACATAAATATATAATTTAGTACATACTTATGTTAGAAATTTTTATATTGGTACTGTCAGTTATGTTTAGTGTTAGCTTCAAAGTAAGCGGTTCAAAACCATCAGTCACAGAATATCATTGGTGTGCCAAAGTCTTCTTGGCTTCCTCTGGACCAGGAAACAATCATTTCAGAACCTAAACTCACTGCCACTGAGGCATTTCTAATCAACAAAGGCTCTATACATGTTACTACATTCATAATACTCCTGAGAATCAAGAAGAGAGGATGGACAGACTTCCTCTCAAGTACTTAGGCCATGTTATTATGAGAGTCCCGTCTCTGGCAAAGGACTTGTTAAGTGGAGGGTTGGTGAAAAAGAGGAGAACCCTTCACAAGGTGAATTGAAACTAACTTCAATAATGAGCTCAAAGAGGACAACAATCATGAGGACTGTGTGTTTGCTTCTGTTGGGGATCCTGCAGCTATGAGTTGTTCGGGAGATGCATTCGTCTTAGGAGTCAATAGGTCTAACTTATATTTGTTACTAGTTGATGTTGTTGGTTGCTGATATGCACTCACACAGACCATGTGAACAAACACTGCCAGTCTGGTGATAGCCTCAAAATTGTTCTTAAATTTGAGTCCTTTGTTGCAACCATTGTGGCAATACCTCTTGTCAAGGTCCTTCCTCTTTTTCTCTGCCCTCGACTTCCTCAAGTGCAATGTGCTCTTATAGAGACTGGTCTCTCCTAACAAGTCCAGAGTCCCGCCCTATGTACCTCCGAGGAGCGTTCTGGCCGTGTTTCTATCAAAAATAGATGGTTTGTTCTTTTGAGAGTCCACTGTGCTTTCACTATTCTTCTCTAGCACTGTAATTCAGAGACATCAATTCTTCTTTGGTTTTCCTTAATCAATTTACAACTCTCACACGCAGATGAAGCAATTGAAAATAATATGACTCAGTTGTCCAAGTAGCATCCTTCTTTTTCGACACTTTAAGAGCTCTGGTGCAGAAGATTTACCCAATAAAATGCATCATTTGATGTCTTGTTTATTGTTCTATGAGCATTGATTGTGGCTCCAAGCAGGATGAAATCCTTGACCAGTTCAAGCTTTTCTCCATTTTTCGTGGTGTTACCTGCTGGCTCAATTGTGAGGATTTTGGTCTTCTTTACATTAAATTGGTATCCATACTAAGGGCTGCAATCCTTGATTGTCATTAGCAAATGCTTCAAGCCCTCATAACTTTCAACAAGTAAAGTTGTGCCAGTTGATTTCCTAGGATGTTAATACACCTTCCTCCAACTTTGGTACCAAATTCTTTATACTGTATAATCCAGCTTCCCTGATGATTTTCTCAGCACACAGATTGAACAAGTGTGATGAGAGGATACAACCTTGACACACCTTTCCTGATTTTAAACCATGCATTGTTCCCTTGTTTTATTCACACAACTGCTCTTGACCCATGTGCGAGTGCCAACCTGGCTCCCATAAGATCATATGGGTGGACTTTAGCCTGTCAAACAGGTCACAGTTTGATTTGAGGGTGACTGAGATAAATGGTTTTCAGAGGCACGCCTCCTGCTTCCTTTCTCCCTGGAGACAGGCCCTACACTCTATCTCTGTTTTACTTTCCTGTTGACAAGCCACGGGCAGCCATGCGGAGACCTGTGATATCCCTGAAGAAGCTTCCACTGCCACTGTATCCACAAGACTTTGCATCCACTGACCTGTGATCTTCCTGCATTTTGTATTATTGCATGTGATGCATGAGTCTGAAGAAAGATTTCTGGACTATTGTTGGATTTATGGACTTGATCTGGATTAGACTGGGATGTTTTCTTAATATACAATTATTCTTTGATATAAAGCTCTTTATTATACATGCCTGAGTGTCTCTGGATTTATTTCTCTAGTCAACCAAGTGTAACACAACAAGCAATAAAAATGTGCAATAAAATGCAACTAAATATCTTTCTGGTATTCTCTGTTTTCAGAGAATCTGATATGACCAATTATATCCCTTGTTCCATGTCCTTTTCTGAATCTTGCCTGATGTGAATATACTGTTGTAACCATTGTTGGATGATCTTCCACAAAATTGTGCTTGCTTATGATATAAATGATATTATTCTGTAATTTGACCATTCTGTTGTGTCACATTTCAGTGGAATGGGTACCAATAGGATCTCTTTCTGTCAGTTGGCCAGCTAGCTGTCTTCAAAACCTCCTGGCATTGACTAGTGAGTGCTTTCAGTGCTTGTCTGCCACTTGCTGAAACATTGCAGTTGGTATTCCTTCCAGTCCTGGAACCTTCTTATTGGCTGATGCTTTCAGTGCCCGTGGACTTGATCCTTCAATATCATTGGTTCTTGCTCAGAGTCTAAGTCTTGAAATGGTGGAATGTCAACTAGTTCTTTTTTATTAAAAGAACGGTGTCCTCCCACAGCTCACCAGGCCTTCTGTCATTAGTCTCAAATGAGACATATCTGTTTTTGAGATGTTCTCAAAATACAGATGAAATGCACGGGAGATCCTATTTTGGCTCTTAAGGACTTCTTTTAATTGTCTTAAACTTTCACATGAACTAACATATGAGCAATTGATAATCTGTTCCACGGTAGCCCCTAGCCTGGTTTTAGCTTCTGATATTGAGCTTCTCCATCATCTCCTCTCACAGATGTAGCCGATTTGATTTTTGTGTATTCCCTCTAGATCAGTTCGTGTATATAGTTGCCTTTTAAGTGGTTGAAAAATAGGTATTTGTGATGGAGAAGTTGTTGGTTCATCGTGGAAAATTCTACCATGATATGTCTAGCATTTCTACCTTCAACACCATATTTTCTAACTGCTGTTTCTTCCCCCTTTCCAACTTTTGCATTCCATTCTCCAATAATTGTCAACAAACTTGAATACATGTTTGATCAATTGAGAATGAAGATGTTATTAGAATACTTCAACTTTAGTGGTTAGTTCTTAAATTTGAAGGAGTGTATTAATTGGATTTTCTTGTATGTGGATTGATATTTTCCTCGCAGATATTATTGTACTTCAAGAGAGATCTTGAAATGTCCTTTTGCACAATGAATACAACATCATTCCCTTTTTTGTTGTTTTTAATGTGTCTTTCTTGGCAGAGTAAAACATAAGACCCTCTTTTTCAAAATAAAAAATACTAATTCATTTCAGCTTATTATCAATATTAGCAATATTGATCTTTGTGTGTTCCATTTCATTTGGAAAATTTCCAGTTTTCCTGGGTTCATACCTCCACATTTTAAGTTTTAATTATGAATTGATGTTTGTAGCTTTCTTCGTAGTTTGATTTGTGCTCTATCAACAAATGGAAGTCACAGAGACGTTTCTCCTGCAGATTTTAATTTATTCCATCCACCTAATTATTGTTAGCTCTACTTTGGGAAAGCAGCTTCTTCCTCAGGTCATAATTTGACTCAAGGGGCCCATGCTGACACTCCCCTGACAGTTTCCTGCTTCTATACAAGAGGTGGCATTTCTGACAATGTCTCTATGGGAACCATCACGCTTCCCCTGGCTAATCCCTCTGAAGTGGTAAGCTGAGTCCTTTTTTGTAGCCTGTTACTAGTTTCTACTATTCCATTCATATAAATTATATAAAACAATTTTATTGTCCTCTTAAAGGATGAACATTTTAGCGGTTATGAATAATGATACGCATACCATTCTTAAACATGGTTCCTGGGACACGGACACATACGAGCCCATTTTATTGGGTACATAACATTAAGGAAGTTAAGGAGAGTCATATATTTGCTTCTTTTAGAAAAGGTGAAACTGTTTTCTAAAGTGATTAACCAGTTTATACCCCACTAGTAGTGTAAATGTTATTTCAATTCTGTACCCTCTCAACTGAGTTTTCATTCTTTCTTTTTGCATTTTCAATCTTTGCTATTATGGTTTATGTAATTTTATAAATTTTAATTTTGAAATTTTGGTTGATGTTATACTCATAGGGTAACATGTAATGTCCCTCACAGAGTGTCTATATTTCAAGCCAAAACTATTCCATGCTGCTGACTCCTATAAAGACCAATATTGTTTTCAGGCATATACGCTGTGTTATCTAATTTAAGAGCAACCATGAGTTAACTTGTGATTAGTCAGTCTGGTTTGGGCCTGAAATCACGAGTATATTGTGACCCGTCAGTAAGATTGATCTTCTCCTTCTTGCCGTCGCTTTCATGGGCTTTCCTAAAGAGAAGCCGTCAACTCAAGTTCCCAATTTATATCAGATTTTCCAGTAAACAGGGTCAGCAGAGGCTTATTTGTGCTACTTTACTGGTGAATCTGTCGTAAACCAGGCCCCATTTTCTCACCAGAGCAAGGAGTCTGCTTCTAGGTGTGACTGTTCCCTTCGTCCCTGCAAAGCCCGCAGCTCCTTTCCACAGAATCAGGGCCTCTCAGTGCGGTTCACAGCTCCTGACAGAGACTGAGTTCCCAGAGAGTGAGGTAAGCTTGGGTGTTTGCCATTATATGTGAAACCTTCACCACAGAGAGCTAAGTGAGCCGTAGGAAGGTCATCCTCACCGTATGTACTAGCTATTTACCCCTATTTTCAATCCAGCTGACTGGCTTTAGGCAGAAAGTTAAATGTTTTTTGCATTGGTCCCAGGAAGGAATTAGAGAATCAAACAGATGACCCCTTTAGTGAATATTTTTATTTGTTCACTTAGGTATTAAAATATTTTTGCCAAACTGGGCCATTGGCTATAATGTATAGCCGAATTACGCTTATCCTCATTTTATAAATTAATTTGATACATCAGTGATTTTCATTATAAGTGCATTATTCTATGTTGGCATCTGATATCAGAGTTACTTTTAGTGTCTAAAATTATAAGTGCATTTCATTTTTTCCCCTAATACCGAACAGTAGAGCAGTTTGATAGCAGTTTTATGAGAATTAAACCAAGTTTAAAAGCTTGCAGGTATCAGCTATAACATCATCTGGAAATATTTATGTGCATGGCAGGGGGCAGAGGCAGCTTAAGGTTTAATGATTTTACCTTTGTTCCTGCTCATCACTCTGATCAGGTATTATAAACATAGCATAAGAAGTCAGTTTTCTGTAAAATATTCTCACAATATATCTAGGGAATATATAGAATAAACATGGAAGCAAGCATGTTGCTGGCACACAGCCGTGCGTGTGTGCCACACACTCCCTCATACACTTTCCACTGTATCTCTCTCCCTGCCCCGCACTCTCCTCAGAGGTTAAATTTCATCTTCCTCCTTCTTATTCCTTATAATTGCATTTATAATTATGCTTTTGTGTATTCAAAAATGTGTCATTCTGCACTACATTTGCGTTAGAAATATACTTCGAACAACTCTGAATGTTCAAGGAACCCTACCATTCTTTCAATATTTCTTTTTTAATGTGACTAGTTTTGTTTGAATTTATGACATTTTATTTTGTGCTTCCTATACATCATGGCTTTGTTTTATAAATGTATTGTTGTTGGTTTAACTGGGAGGTTTTTATTCACCTTGCTGCATATTGGGAAGTTGGGTGCCTCCTTTCTAGTTTCTAGTGGCATCTTTATAAGGATCACATATCTTGAAACAGGTTGTTTATCAACATCTCACACTAATTGACATCTCTAATCTCTGCAGCCTCGATCTTAACATTATTTTTCTCAACACACCACATTTTTACATTGGGATCAGCTGGTAATTACTATAGTACCATTATAGTTCTAAATCTGTTCATCACTATTCCATTATACAGTACTGCTTCTTTTATTATAAATCCATTTGGGTGGATAATTTTTATATTTTTTATGTGCAAAATATTTTCATCCATATTTTAATATGAGTCTGAGAAAGAACCACATGTTGAGATCATATCTTGCCTAAGAAATTTGAAGGCATGTTAATACTTACTAAATTTTCATTTTAATATTAACACCAATGTCCAATATTGCTGAGGCTAATTCCTATAATTTTAAAGCAAATTTGATTACATTTTTCATATTTCTCTTTTATTTTTTATATTTCTTCTAAGTTATTATATTCATATGTATTCCCTAATTCATTCATATTGGTTCATCATTCGTTTCCAAAACTTTATGGGTCTGAATACATCTTTTTTTATTGTACATTTTAAAAACTTAGATATTTACTAAATTCTTAAGGCAGTTTCTTGTGCTTTAAAATATCATATTCATATCACGTTGTAAGCATGAAATTGGTAGCCCTGTTGTCCTGATGGGATATGCATTGGGCTACTAACTTCAAGATCTCAAGGTCCGCAGTTTGAAGCCACTACTCACCCCATGGGAGAATGATGAGGCTTTTTACTCTAATACAGATTGATGGTCTCAGAAACAGACAAGACTGTTCTACCTTGTCCTGCAGAGCTGATGGCAGTGAGGGCCGATGAAGAACTTTTCTATTTTTGCTTATGTTAGTGGGATCAGCTCCTTTTCCTCTGCAGAATGGCTGATGGTTTCGAACTGCTGACCTGGCAGAATACATGAGCTCATTAGCAATCCAATAAGTAACCACCATGACACCAGGACTCCTAACCCCTTTTTCTTTCATAGATATTTTACCCCAAGTTATATCCAAGTGTTCCTCTCTTTATGTTTATTTTTCCTTTTACATAATGAACCTTTCAATTTGTAAACACAGATTTATTTTGTCAGCCCACTAAGCGTGTCTTTAGTCAGATCATTGACATTGCTTATCCTCTGTGTTGCTGTGTTGTTTTCTTCTTTAGTAACACTCTGTTTCTGGGATTTTACTTCCTTGAACTACCACCCATGCCTGGTTGCTGCTTTTTCAACAGCTTTTCTGTTTTACCGCTTATTTACAGAAAATTATGTAAGCAGATGTACTGAGGTACTATTCTGTTTGGAGGTTTGAAATTCCTGATCAGTGTTTACAATCTCCATCCACCCACCCCTATACCCCCTCCACCAATTGTATTCTCTCTCTCTCTCTCTCTCACACATGCACACACACACACACACACACACACACACACGCCATGGTGAAAATGGGGTAAAACTCTTTATTTCACACTAAAGCTCAATAAGTTAAATCAACGAAACCCGTTCTGTCCTTCTTTGCTGGTCGGTCTGTTCCTGTCAGCGATCACACGTTTGAAAGGAGGTTTCCGTTCTGCAGGATGGTATGGGGTTGGGAGAGAGAAAGATAGCAGGCTACCTAGACAAATCTCGGATTTGGTGAAAAGCTATGGAACGTGTATTCAATACAAATAATCTGGCACTTAACTTTTTAATTGAATAATCTGAATCTGGTTGAGAACATAGATTTATTGCTTGAAATATATAAATTATTTAAAGACTGTATTGCAGAAAGAAACTACTGATTCTTCCATCAATTTTTAAATAAGCACTTGAAAGCATTTTCTTACCTGTAGAAAATTTCAAAATATATAAATTCTCAAAATAAACGATCTCATTAAAAGAAAAAAAGTCTATACATTTCCCATTATTTACTCTAAAATTTATATGCATCGTAGACAGTAGTTTTAAACTTCAAGAATTTATAAATACTTAATTTTGGTTTCACTAATTGTAAATTTAATAGAACATAAATAGCCAAGAAAATATACTTTGTCTGAAAAAAATCTAATAAAATAAACAACCAAACCTGCTGTCATTGATTCTCTATGTGACTTCCAAGGCTTTAACTCTGTATTGGGGCAGATCTCCTTATCTGTCTCCATCAGACAGCCTAGTGGTCTGATTGGTCAACCATGCAGTTATCAGTTGATGCCTATCCCCTACAGCACAATCAGTCTCCCAATAATTTCTAATACTTAAATTTTATTGTGATTGCTTACTGGAAATCTCATTGAAAAAAATTACTATGATGAAATACAAGGATAATTTATAAAATATCTTTATACACCTTGACATTTGATTTTTAAACCTAGCAAAGAAAACAACATAGGGCCTTTATACCTGAATTAAAATGTTAAAAGCAAAAACTCTAAGTGTGTTACAAACATGTCATTAAACATTATATTTACTCTTTGTAAAATTTTATATAAAAAGTCAATAGGACATGATTATTTACTGAGTTGTACTTACACAAGGAGCCCGGGTGGTGCTGTAGGTTAGGCATTCAGCTGTTAACTGCAAGGTCACTGGTTCAAATCTACCAGACGCTCTATAAGAAAATGATTCGTTTGTTCATTCCTTTGAAGATTTAGTCTCAGACTCATATATAGGATCTCTATGATTTGGAACAACTAGGTGGCAGTAAGTTCTTACTTATAAAATTAATTTCCTTTAGTTCTTAGAATAACAACAAAATTAGGTCTTCCCTAATTATGATTGGTAAAATTAAAGTTGTTGAAGAGAAAACATGATTCAATTAAAAACGATGTTAATAACAAATGATTATTAAAGTACAAATCCTTTTTCTGCTAACCATTGCCATTCTCATTTCTGTAACCTTGCATTGAAAAATATGTTGATCTCTACTCTTTGATATTTCCTGAATGTTTTGCCCTTTTAAAAAGCCAAATGAAAGATGATCGAACATTCTGTAGTTGTTGTTAGTTTTAGGTGTCATTGGGCTGGCTCTGACTCATAAAGACTGTATGCACAGCAGAACGAAACACGGCCTGGTCTTGTGCTGTACTCACTATTGTCCCTGTGCTTGAGCCCACTGACCCATTCACTGTACCATTCCGCTCCTCAATGGCCTACCTTTGTTTTCCCATGCCCTCCACTGTACCAAACAAGAGATCCTTTGCCTGGGACTAGAAAATGTGTCCAAAGTATGTAAGACTAAGTCTTCCTATCCTTGCCTCAAAGGAGCACTCTGGTCTTACTTCTTCAAATGCAGATGGGTTTGTCCTTTTAGCAATCCATGGTACTTTCAATATTCTTCTCCAACATCACAATTCAAATGCACCTATGCTTCTATGGTCTCCCTTATTCAATGTCCATGAACTTTCACATGCATATTATGCTATAGAGAATACCATGACTTGAAAGTAGCATCCTCACTCTTCAATTCTCTAAAGAGGCCTTGTGAAGCAGATTTACCTAATGCAACTTGTCTTTTGATCTCTTGATTTCCATGAGCATCGATTGTGGATCCATGTAAGACAAAATACTTGCCAACATCAACCTTCTCTCCATTTTTTATGATTTACCTATTGGTCCAGTTGTGAGGATTTTGGTCTTCCTTCCATTGAATTGTAACCCATACTGAAGTCTAAAATCTTTGATCTTATCATAAGTGCTTCAAGTCCTGCTCGCTTTCAGCAAGTGAATCTGCGTTGTCTGCATCCCGCAGATTGGTAATAAGCCTTCCTCCAGCCCTGATGCTGGGCTCTTCTTCATGTGATCCGGCTTCTCTGATGATCCGCTCAGCATACAGACTGAACGAGTATGGTGAGAGGATGCAGCTGTGACTCACACCTTTCATGACTGCCAACCATGCAGTTTTCCCATGTTTTATTGGTCTGTGTGGCAGTGATTGTTTTTCTTTTTTGCCTTAGTTACCTAATGTGTTAGTCCAGATGGACTAGAGAAACAAATTCATAGACACGCATATATGTATAAGGAAGAGGTTTATATACAAGAGCAATTGAATATAGAGAAAACATCCCTGCCCCATCCAGATCAAATCCATAAGTCCAATATTAGCCCATATGTCTGAGACCAATCTAAAAAGCCCTCTTCTGACTCATGAAATACATGCAATGGTGCAGGAAGATCACTGGCCAGTGGGCGGGAAGTCTTGTGGATCAAGCGGTGTTGTAAGCATCCCAGTGCTGGCAGGGGCCGCCACGTGGCTTCTCCAGCACCCAGGGTTGCCTCAGAGGAGGTCCATGTGGTTTCTCAGGGATGTCTCGCAGGGAGTCAGCCTTGTCAGCAAAGAGTCTCTCCAAGGGAGTGAGCTGAGAGCGTGTCTCCCTCATTGACTATACAGTTATTGACAGGCTAGATTTCACCTCATCACTCTCAGATTGACAAGAGATTATATAACTACCACTTCCGGTACTGCTGTAACACAAATAACAACGTGGTGACTTTTAAAACACAAACATTTCCTCACATTTCAGGAGTTCCAATTAAGAACATGACTGAATATATATAAAGAAGTTTGTTTCCCCTGATATCAATTTGGAAAAAATCCGTATTTACTGTATAGATTCATGTATATGCCGAGTTTTTCAGCACATGTTAAATGCAGTTTTTGTGGTAAAATTAGGTGCCTCGGCTGATACTCAGGTCAGTTTATACTCGAGTATATATAATACTTGGATTTCATGCAAGATTAAAATTGAGTGGAATGTTGCTAATCTTAGCTCTCATGTTTACTTTGGATTTCTCAGCAGGATGGTGTTCTATGATCTTCTGCATAATATTCTTGCACTTAGCTTCTGCTAAGTAAATATTTGTATAATTAAAGTATATATATATATATGAATTTTCTCCCAATTCCTGATTAAAGAATGATTAATAATAAGCATTCCTGGGAAATGTAGATATAGTGACCAACCATGAAATGTACTCAGCAACATCCTTCAAATAAACTGCTCCTCTCCACCTCAGTGCCGCACTGGACCGCGAAAACCCGTAGACTCCATCCACATGGGAAAACGAAAACAACGTTCCTTCTCTCTGATGGAAAAGGAAGTAAACTTAGCTCTGTTTTCATTTTCCCACACCACTCATTTTCTTGTCATTCATTGACAAGTCCATCTTTTAGAAAAATTCCTATTCTTTCTGAATATATGACAGTGTCCCTCTTAAATAGTCCCCTCTGCTCTCTTTATGTTTACCTTCAAACATTTGTTGCTCAGCCTCTAGGGAAGGTGTCTGGTCCACAAACAACAATAAGAGCATGACCTTTACCCCACTGGCTGCCATTTCTGAATAGTTTGAACAAAGATTTCATAAAAATTCTGATGAAGAGGTGAGAAACACAAATCAGAATTTAAAATTCTTTCTGGAACTATAGAAGGTGACTGAATGCTTAAAGCTATGCCCCGACTTAATTTTTAAGCTCTGCACTAAAAATATCCGCTCCTCTTAAAACTAGACAATAATTTGATTTAATTAGTTTCTTTTGAAAAAAAAAGACTACTTGAAGCGCTATGCTCTTTTAAGGTCTGTTTATGTAGGATCAGATTCAAAGTGACCACTAGAAAGATTAGAGGGATGCTAAGGGGCCAGTGGATTTATGTGCATGAAGGAAGGGCAGAAAGGAAGAAGAGTATAAATAAGCCCATGGCTGCACTCTGGAAGCCTGTCAGCAGGGGCGCTAATTTACATACATCGGCACGTTTGATGTGGTGTTTGCTCTGCTGTCTGCCTATATTCTCACCAACAGCAGAATAATGTTTAATGAAACAAAGCTAGGGCTAGGGCTAGGGCTAGGGCTAGGGCTAGGGCTAGGGCTAGGGTTAGGGTTAGGGCTAGGGTTACGGTTAGGGTTAAAAAAAAGAAAGCATATTTGAAAACGCTATAAAAGCCATATCTGATATGCGTTCATAAAAACTGAAGAGGAGATTTTGCTTGGTTTGCCACTTCATTTTGATTCAAATCCTGAGAGAGGGTTAGGTGTTTCTAGGTGAAAGGTGAAAAATAATTATTCAAGGGCAAATAGAAGGTCCCAGGAAGGGCGAAAGATGATGACAATTGTCGACTAAAGTGAAGTAAGGTGGCAAATGAGGAGGATATACACAGACTAGTGGGTTTTTCTCTGTATTAAACATATCATCATAAGCATCACTTCTAAAAAATTTCTCTGTGTTGTGTGCTTTTTAAATGGAGTATTAAAATGGCTGATTACGTTCCACATCCTTGTTTTGAAATTAAAAGAAATACTGAATATTCTAAGAATCCATTTAAAACATTGTGTTGCTGGTAAAATTGTTTTCCGATTTAGGGCAACTAATTTACCAACTTGTGGCGCATTCTAATCTGCATTCTTCTTTAGTTAATTGTGAACAAGAAATGATTTTCTTCGTGAGTTAAAATCTTTATTATTGTTTTCTGACCCTTTAAAATGAGTTGTGCTTTTGTGACTTGGGAGTTGTGTGTGTGTATACATATGTATGTGTCTTAACTCTTTCAAGCCTCTTTCGTATTGGAGACATCTGTCTTTAAGGTAGGCTTTAACACATTGCTGGGTCAATTCCACAGGCAAAGAGATCTAAGAGAGTTCCTCTGCTGTAGACCAAGATCATCTCCAATAGAATGACCTTGATATTTGGGACTAAGCTTTAAGAAACATATGCTCTACTCTTCCCCTCAAAATAATATCAGTAGCTCAGGTACTACATACTTTCCAATTCAGTGCAAATCAGTAACACTTGCACTTTATCATGACCAGGAATCACTTCAATTGGAAAATAAATGCTTACAATTGCAGCCTCTTCATGATTACGGAATTTCATTGTGTACTGGATAAAATGTGAGTATTAGGCTATTTTTAGCACGAGAATTCCTCATCTTTTTTTTTACTGCTAAATACTGATGCACTACCAACATTTTTATCCTGGTGGTCTTGTATTGCAAAAACGTGTACATCTTAAATTTATCTTGCAATTTGATCACAAGTTATCACATCACCTGGATAGAAAAAATCAATATGAAAGGGATGAAGAGGAACCGGATCTTGTTTTATTTGAGGCATCTTCTTATTGATGAGATCTGTGTTCCAGACTCGATTCTCATCCCTTGGCTCTGTGTATAAAAGACTGAATCGCAACAGTGATACTGTGACCAGAGGATATTACATCTGATATTAATTTATATTGACATAGTTACATTGATGTCATTTTCCATTTCTAAAAATAATGATAGCCAGTCTTTAGTAGAAACCTGAAGGAGAAAACAAGATTCCACCTCTTATCACTGGGTTGTTTAAGAGTAAAATAACTTTAATTGAGGAACTGTAATTAAAGATCAGCGATCTGAAAGAGCTAATTGCCTGAGATCAATGTTGATGGTACACTAAGAGTTTGTGTCCTATCAGCTGCAGAGTATTTATGTCATGGAGATTTTCTGTTTCATCACACAAAATATAAGTACTTTAATTAGGTAAAGTTTAAAAAACTTAAACACCATTCAGCAATTTTATACTAGGCAGATGCAATACAAAGTTAGAATTTGTTTCAATTATAATTCTTTTCCCACATGTTAAAGCTATTTTAACCTTTAGAAGCATACAATTATTACGGAATAGATCATTTTTAATGATTCATTATGTATGAGGTCATTTGACAATGCAATTAGCTTTGTGATAAAAATTTCTATTCTTCTGATCATTCTGTACCTATAATGAATGAGGAGAGTTTTACATCTAATTTCCTGAAATTAGAAGATTAAAGATAGAAATAGACTCTTGTATTTAAATGAGACATAAAATGACTCGATTACATTAGTCCTTTAGATGTGCACCCTGGAATTTCAGAACTCTGACTGCTGCGTTTCTACTTGTCCTCATTATTCCTGCAGCGGATCCAATGGTCCTGTGCTGCCTGCTTCCATTAACACCCTCATTCTCACAGGGTGCCTTTGACTGTGATCTGGAGATTAAAGAACGGGTCTTGTAAGTGCTCGGGAATGACATGCATCGCTGTATTGTGCACAAAACTGAAAGACTGAAGCAGAAAAGCTAGACTAGACTTGCTGCAAGCCCTGTGTGAAAGTGGCGCACAGCAGAAAAGGCATTTGTTTGTTTGTCTCTCTCCTCTCTTCAGATATTCACCACACGTCCAGTCAAGTCGTGCTGTGTTCTCATAGCAAAGCTGTTAGTTGTCTTTCACGTAATCAGCGAAGCATACTATTTTCCAAATAAAATGGATTGAAAACAAAAGTGACTTTTATGGTCAATGAAACATGTATGGTCTCTTCTTCTCCACTGAGTAAATATAAAAAAAGAATGAGACTCTGATAAATACAAGATAAAATGTGTTCGAGATCGATTAAAATGTGGTTAAGGAGCAAATCATACCTGAATGTATTTTAAGCTAATGCTCTCAAGTCACTTGATGATTTGGGATGATAATTTTTTTCTAAGACAAAACATATAATTTTATACGTTTATTGGGTAGAGTGATGGTTCATCTATAGACATTTAAAAGTTAGGTTTAATTGTTGATTAAATTTTTTGGTTAGAGAGCAGAAGTTTTCCAAAAGAAGAAAGATATCCTATAAAGTGTCTCCTTAGTGAGTATGATACTAAATAAATGGAAAACTATTAAATAAGGGTGTAACTCTTAATAAAGAGAGATACTATTTCTCTGTGACTGATACATCTTTTAAAAGGAAATTGAAGTTATTATTTTTTGCTTTCTTGAGTAGGATAAACTTAATATATGTACATATATATCTTAAATTATTGTCTCTCCTCAATATGAATTATTTTAATGAGAAATAAGACAATGCAAAATTTCAAACTAATTTGTAGAGGATTAAGAAATATTGATCCTATGGAATCTTTAGCTTACTAAAATTTCATGTGGTAATTTGGAATTCACAATAAAGCTCCAATGGCATATTAGCCAAAGATCTCCATTCATATACTTGCCCTGTCCTTTTAGACCTATGTATTTAGATTTCCATAAGGAGAAATATATTAAGACTTCTCTGAATCTGGAAAAAAAGAGAAAGATTTTTTTCTCTCCCTTTGTATGAGGAAATACAATTAAATTTACATTGAAATAAAACTATGTATTGTTATATTGACTGAACACTTTAAGATATTGAGTTTTTTTTAAAGTTACTTAAAGTACAATATAGATTACTTGTGCTTTAAAAAGCCCAGAGTTAACTATATGCAGTATTTTTAAGGAAAATAAATCTAATCCAGAGTTTTACAGTTAGAATGAAGTTAATAGTAAATGATCTCACTTGATATCTAGTTCTGTTCTTCAAATAGTCAAAATCTCAGATGGTTTTTTACTTGTTAACTAAACACCATTCTGAAATGCTTCCTATTCAGAGTTCCATGAATAAAAGTTTGAATGCTCTGGAGGTACTGGGGAATGTCAATGATTTAATGGAAGATAAACTTCTAGACTGCAGGGCTCTTTACTGTTCTTGCTTTGTGTGCATTGTCCTGTGTAAGACTATTGGAGATTTGGGCCTGATTAAATATGCTATCACTTATTCTCCAAGATTGATCTCTTTTTGTTTCTGCACATCTCTTGCCTGACACCTATGCCAACCAAGTTTGATTCTATAACTTCAAAATTGGGCCAATTTAGTAGAAGTTTGATATGGGTTTCTATTTACCCTACATTATCTTGACTTAAAATATATGCATTGATAGATGCCCACATATATACAAATATGCATACATGTACATATCCTAGGTAGACAGCTGCATAGATGGATATTCTCCAGTCATCACAGACATGACAGAGAAAGGGAGAAACGTATTTTGGTTGGAGAAAATCAGAAAATACCAATGCCCAAAACTAATATTTGAAAATAATTATTTAAAATAAATCATAAATTAAAATCATATTCATGATTAAATACTATTCCATATTTTCTCTCACAAGTATTTTCTTCAAAAAAACAGTTACCCCCCCCAATAAAAAAGCTAGCATATAGGAAATAGAATTCAGTCTGATTTTGCTTCCGTATTGCAGTTTCATTGTGCATTTTGGTTTGGAAAAAAAATACTTATGCTTTGCCATGCTCAAAAATGGACATGAAATATTAATAAATATACACAAAGTTTTTCTATAAATTATTTCCTTATGAACCATTTTCCAAGTATATGCATGTAACATTTACAGTTGAGATATTATAAACATCTAAGCAAGCATCGTTTTGGAGTTGTTATTTTTTTTAATACTGTTATTGGGTACTCTCACATCTTATCACAATCCATACATTTATCCAGTGTGTTGAACACATTTGCCACCATCATCATTTTCAAAGTGTTCTTTTCCCACTTGGGCCCCTGATATCAGCTCCCCATTTCTCCCCCTTCCTCCCCTGCCCACCCTTATTATTTCCATATCTTATATCATCCTCTGTTGTCCTTCACCCACTTTTCTGTTATTCGTCACCCTGGGAGGGGATTCTAGATTGATCCTTGTGATCGATTCCACCTTTCCCCCCCACTTTCCCCTAATCCTCTGTGATCTCTACTCTCATTGTTGGCCCTGAGGGATTTGTCTATCCTGGATTCTCTGTGTTGCTTGCTCTTATCTGTAGCAGTGTGCATGCTCTGGTCTAATCTGCTTTGAAAAGTAAAATTGAGGTCATGATAGTGCGGTGAAGGAAGCATCAAAGAACTAGAGGAAAGCTGTGTGCTTAGTCAGTGCTATACTGTGCTCTGACTGGTTCATCTCTTCTCTGTGACCCCTCTCTGAGGGGATGTGCAATTGTCTACAGATGAGCCTTGGGTCTCCACTCCATGCTCCATCCCCATTTACCTTGGGTCTGGTTTTGTTCTGGGTCTTAGATGCCTGATACCTGATCCCATGAACAATTCATGATCACACAGGCTGCTGGTGTGCTTCTTCCATGTGTGCCTTCTTGTTCTCAGCTAGATGGCTGCTTGTTTAACTTCAAGCTTTTAGGACCCCATTCACTATATCTTTTGATAGCTAGGCACCATCAGCTTTCTTCACTACATTTGCTTATGCACCCATTTTGACTTCAGCGATCTTGTCCGGAAGGTGAGCATCACAGAATGCTGGATTGTTAGAACAAAGTGTTCTTGTGTTAAGGGAGTACTTGAATCAAAGCCCAACATCCATCTGCAACCTTAATTCTTAACATATAGATATGATTACATGGTTCTATTAATATATATACATATATTTACATTATATTTACATATGCATATGCCTATATTTAGGCCTCTATAAATGTCTTTTGCTTCCTGGTTCTTTCATTTCTTTCCTTTTACTTTCCTCTTGTCCCCCCATCATGTTTGCTACATTGCCCTTGATTAAGTCCCACTAGGCATCTTACGATCTTCCTTCCATTGACTTTAGTTCACTTGTTGTCCCCTTGTCCCTGGGTTGGTTACCCACACACACCTTTCTTCCCCCACCTCCCCTTCTCCCGTACCCCCAGGAACCATAGGTCTAGTTCTTTTCATCTCCGAATTATTTATCCCACCTATCTTATCTAGACTGATATGCAGATACATTCATAAGTGCAAAACCAGGCAAAGTCAAATAAAACAACAAAGGAAGACAAAACCAACAAAACAATAACAACAAAAAAAACAAAGAAAAAATAACAATAGCAAAAAGAAAGCCTCTGAGAAGATCAGGAACATTTTCTCATATATTTATTGGCCATTCATATTTCTGCTTCTGTGAAACTTCTGTTCAGGTCCTTTGTCCACCTGCTTAATGGGCAGTTAGTTTTTTTCTTACTGTAAGCTTTCAAGGTATTATGGATTTTAGTAATATGGCCTTTGCGAATGGCAAATGAATCTAAGGCCAGCAGGTCAGATTTATGACTAGAACGTTAAATATATATCCCAGGTCAGCATGTCAGATGGCAGGTTGGATGGTAGACCACTGATGGTTCCCAGGATTAGTACACAATATGGCAAGCCATTGGCATTTCCAATTAATTGGCAAATGACTAGCCAATGCAGGATTCAGGCAAAAGGAAAATGCAAGGAACCTTTCCACAGTAATCATTTCTATAGGAATTAAATCACACCCCTGAGAAAAACTTCAGTTGCAGCAGGACTGTGACTGAGTGTTTGCACTCCATTTTTTTCCTCTTTACTACTACTTGATTTCTCAAACCAGACACCATAATGGAGTTGATTGTGTTGTCTCACATCATTGGGGATTAATAGACCTCAACTGCTGAACCTCTGATTATCCTCTCCAGACAAGTGGACACAAAACCTATCACAGATTGTTATGATGCTGAAGATGCTTAATTGGAACTTCCATGTTCAGATGAACTTCCAGATTAAGAAGAAAGACCTATAATCTAGTTCTAAAAATTAGGCAGTGAAAGTTCAATGGATCACAAGACCTGTATCTCCAACCAGTCATGAGAATGGCACAGGACTGGGCAGTGTTCCATCTTGTTACCCATTATTGCCATTAGTCAGGAGCTGACCAGAAGTAAATGAACAGGAACAGCTATTAGAGTCTTGTGCATAACACCCGATTTCTGTTATCTGAAAAGAGAGGCTAAAACCAGCAGTAAACAGTGTTAACATGATCATTATGGAAGACTAGTAGAAGTAATAGTAGGATTAATTAAAGTCTCAATAAAAATACATATTATCACTCACCAAATGTTTTAACTAGGATAGAAGTAGTGTTATACCTTTATAGCTGCTAATTAAATAACTCATTTTGATAAAGATAAAAATGATGATCAAATGGGTCTACTGAGCCAGTTTACCACAAGGAAATGTTTCATGAAAAACAAAAAATAGTCTCTATTCCTGCGTTTTATATTATCCACTTGCATAAGATCCAGTGAAGCAGCTAAATGATGGAAATGTGTTCTGTATGTTTTGAAGCATATTCATTCAGGGGTAGAGCTGAGACAAATGCCTGGGCATTGTTCTTTAATGACGACGATGAAAGCCACACACATAGGATTGCCTCCTGTAGGTCATTGCAAAACAAGCTGTTGATAAGTGACCTAATGTAATTTGTTTTCACTGTTAATTATGTAATAGGTTTTTTTTGTTTGGTATGTCTTATATCAAGTGAGATCTTAGCCCAGAGACCACTGGGAATGTAGTTATTTTAATGGAGATGAGATATAGATTTGATAGCAAAACAAGTAATAGATCTCTACTTGAAATGTTTGTCAAAAGTTGACTATTTAACTTGTAAAAGTGGTGAATGACACCCAATAGAGTCCTCTGTTCTTGGATTAAATAACAGAAGTTTTGATAAAACCTTGATAATGTGCTCTTGGCTAACTTTGTGGCCATGCCCTTAGTCAGAGGACAGTGCATGGAAATTAATTTTGAATTGTTTCTTAGCATAACATGTCTTATTGATGGCAATGACTGCTGTAGAAATTATGACTTGATATTGTGTATGGGGAAATCATGTGAAGAGGCCAAATTTCTATTGAAAGGGGAATTGGAAAAAAAGAGATTGAGAAAATGAGATGGTGGGATGACGAAAGAGAGACACTAAGCTTCTATTCTAGTTCAAATAAACAAAGCTCATTTCACTTTGTATTGAAAAGTCTATCTCAGACAATTGGGTCCAAAAATGATTTTAGAGCAAAGGAGGTGGGAGGGGGGACAGAATATAAAGGACGTATCTTTGTGATAGTTGTCCAGTGAGGTCCGCTCCCCTTACTTAATAGGGTATCTTCTCTTGGGTCAAGAGCCACAGCCAGTAACACCAGAAGCACAATCAAAATGCAGACTTGTGTGTGAAACCACCCCATGCTGACCTTACCTAGAGTCCTGATGGCACAGGTTCAGAGCCTTCTGCTGTACACCTGATTCTGAGCTCTTGGGGAATGGAAGTCTCACTTTTCCATATAGAGTGGGGAATATAGACGAAAAGAAAAGCACGTGGCTTTGAAAACGAAGTGAGTGCATGCACTGGAACTTTGTTAATTTGCACATCGGAAAGCTGCAAACATAGACCTCAACATGAAAATGAGTCCTGTGGATTTTTACATATAAGTGCAAATTAAGCAAGCAATGCTAGTTCTGTCATGTATAGGGTGAATCATATGATATTCAGCTCTCTACTACCTCAGCAATAAGAAATATTATACTCTTTTCATCTGGCGTTAGTGTATGAACTATTGCCATTTCTGTCTTTTATTTATTTCTTATTGTAATAAGCAGATTATTTTGTAGTTTGTCATGTGTATTGTTCTACTATAGCCTTTTTAGTGAAAACTATTTAGGGCAGTGAAATTTTAATTTTTCAGCGTTTGCTTGTTTTAGCAAAGATGGTTTTTCAGAGTAGACAATGTTTCTTGTAAACTCTGCTATACAAAGCATAGGAGAATCTCTGCTTTGGTCAGTTAAGAGAGATATTTTAAATTTCTGCTGAAATTTTTTATGCCTTTAACATGTAATACAGGTTTTAAAAAATTATAAGAGAAGAAATGAGATGCTTTTGGGGAGAGCATATTAGTACCAATAATAAATGCTAAGCACGTTCTTGTGTTGCATTTATTGTACCTCTTTCATTTATTTATATTCAATCACTCAATAAACATTTCTAAAGAGCCTACTCTATGTATGTAATACACAGTGTAAACATTGAATATATAAGCAACAAACTGGGGAAAAACCCTCACTACCATCCAGTCAATGCTGATTCATAGCAGTAACTGAAAGATAAATATTAGATGCCAAATTACATATTTCATCTTTAATTATAATTGCTATCCATGTTTGTGTGCTGCGAGAGAAAGTAATGGGGGACATGAAAGGTTTCCTTGAATAGATCTTGAACAGAGAACTGAGAAAAATGCAAGAATTATTGTATCAGGGTTCTTGTAATAAAAGGAAGTAGTGCTTTTAAGGAAATGAAGCCTAAAAGCAGAATTTGGACTGGAAATGGCCCACAGATGGTGCAGGGCCTGTAAAACCTTTTTAGTTGTTTTTTTTCTTAATCGTAAAGAAAAAACAATACAATGTTTTTGATCTATTGTAGGGATATTAGCTTGGGTTCTTCAGAGAGAAAAAATGATTGGGAAATATATCTAGATGATAGATAGATAGATAGATAGATAGATAGATAGATAGATAGATAGATGATAGATAGATAGATAGTGAGACAAAGAGAGATTTTAAGGAATTCACTCAGGTGAGTATGGAGAATGATCAGTTAGAAAACTGAAAGCCATGAAATGTCTGGAAACGAGAAAGAGTGCATATTTCAACCTTGCTCCTCTGGTTGCTCTTCTCTCTCTATAATGGTTGGATTCCCTGCCCTTACTTCTGAGATGTCTCTCTTATACCTAGGAGAATGACAAAACTGACTAACCCATTCAATGCTTGTTCCGCAAACTCTATTTTCACGGTCCCTATCAACCACTCCTTCACATTCTGGGACTTAGAAAGAAATGGATAGTAGAGTCATTTAAAAGTAATTTCCCTTCACCAAAATTTAGAGATCCCACCTGAATTTAGAGATCACCTCAGGAATAAATTTGATATATCAAAGTTAACACTATATGTGTCTCAAGAACATCATGCATGAAGAAAGCAAAAAAGTTATTGAAATAGGAAAGAAAAAAGATGTGGATTTCAATACCGACTGTACAATTTGCTCTTAAATGTAAAGATGCCGTTGTCGTTTTGTTAGGTGCCTTTTAGTAAGCTTCGACTCACAGCAACCTGATGTACAACAGGATGAAACACCGTCCAGTCCTGCATCATCATTAGAACTTTTTGAATTCATTGTTTCAGCCATGGTGTCAGTCCACCTAGTTGAGTGCCTTTGTTTTTTATTTACTGCCCCTACTTTTTACCAAAATGGATATACTTTTCCTGAAAATATGTCCAAAGTACGTGAGACAAATTCTTACCATCATTGCAACTCAGCAGCATTCTGCTGTGCTTCTCCCGAGACAGATGTGTGTATTCTTTTGGCAACCCATGGTACTTGGAATATTCTCCACCAGTCCAATAATTTAAGTGTGCCAATTCTTCTGTTGTCTTCATTACTCAATGTCCAACTTTCACACGCCTATTAAATGGACTGAAGATAACATGGCTGGGCTGGGATGGGATGTGCCTCAGTCCTCAGAGTAACAGCCTTGCTGTTCAACACAGTAAAATATCTTGTGCAGCAAATATATTCAGTACCATGTGCCCTTTGATCTCGACTGCTGCTTTGGGATGGATGCAATTAGGAGTCTTTTCAATGAGACCAATCTGGAGCCATGGAAGCATAGTGTGTATGCAGTAGGGTGCTAACTGTGAAGTCAGTAATGTGAAACCACCAGTTGCTCTATGGGAGAAAGACAGGGCTTTCTACTCATGTAAAGAGCTACAATCTTGTAAACCCACATGGAAGTGCTTCCCTGTCCCATAGAGTCACCATGAATTGGAACCAACTTGATCAAAGACTACAGCCTTCAGTATTCATTACAACTAAATGTGAAGAAAACCAAAATACTTACAATGGAATCTATAAACAACATGATCATCAGAGAAAATATTAAATTTTTAAAGGATTTCTTTTCACTTGGAACTACAATGAACTCGCATGGGAGTAGCAGTCACAAAATCTGATGATACATTGCCTTAGACCGCTCTGCTGCAAACCGCTCTCTAAAGGGTGAAAGAGCCAAGAGATCACTGCTGAACTTGGGCCATGAATTTGACCCAAGCCATGGCATTTGTAATCACTTCAAATGCATGAAAAGCAGGGCAATAAATATGGAGACTACAGAATAACTGCTTCAATTGAATTTCTGATGTTGGCAAAGAATATTGAAATGAATCTGATGAGCCAGAAAAACAGGCAAGACTATAGTCAAAATGCCCTTTGGAAACAAGGAAGGCAACACTTTGTTTTATATGCTTTAAATATATTATCAGGAGGTACCAGGCTCTGGAGAAGATACTATGTTTCATAAATAGAGGGTGAGTGAAAAAAGAAGACTTTGTACAATGTGGATTAGCATAGTGACTGCAATATTGAGCTTGATCATAGCAAAAATTATGAGGCTGACACTGGACAGTTTTTCCTTCTTTTGTACATAGGATTACTCTGAGTGGAAAGACTCTACATTTAACAAGACTAAATGCCTTATAGAGGATGAGTTTTATCCAGTTTCCAATGCAAATTGCTGTCAAAATAGGACATCGTTCTTATAATGCCTGCAAAATATTTTTACTGAGAATTTAGAGCTACAAGTTATGTGGACCTGAACTTCACTTCTGCATAGGTGAGTTAAATTCAGAGAAAGAGTGCAGGCATACGACTGCTCTGATCAATGAGTATATTGAAATTACAGAGTTAGAATTGCTGAGTCTAAGGTGATTGTATCAACGAATGCTCTTTATCACATTAAAGTGTTTGTCTTTATTACGTATCAGTGTTTGTCTTAGGTTATGTTCTCTGCTGTTGTTAGTTGAAGTCTATTTGGTTCCCAGTCCTTGTGATTCTGTGTCAAAACTGAACGAAAGACAGCCTGGTCCCCACCATTCTCATAGTTATTCTAATGTTTGAGCTCATTATTGAAGCCGCTGGGTCAATCCATCTCTTTGATGGCCTTCCTCCTGGTCACCAACCTTCTGTTTCACCAAGCATGATGTCCTCTTTCAGAGACAAGTCTCACCTGGTAACATCTAGAAAACTCTTGAGGCAAAGTCTCACCTCCCTTGGGTTCTCTAGAGAAGCGAAATCAGTGAGGTTTTTATGTGTATCTCTAAGGAGATATCAAAAGACCTGGGAAAGTCCATGATCTTTAATTCTATGTTTAATGAACTTGTTGGGGCCTCTTGTATATACTTTTATCTCAGGGAAACAGCTCACATAGTTGTGGAGACCATTAAGTTCCGAGTCCTAGGATAACTGCCAGACTTAGATTTCTCTTGACCCAGGTAGCTGTAGGGGATGTTGGACCCAACATTGACAGGTTAGGCTGTAGGTTGCTAGCCTCTGATGTCAACAGTCAAGATGACAGAATGCTGACTCACAGGCTGCAGAGGCTAATGATTCAGCATCTATACAGGCAACACCGGCAGGTTGCTGGCTCAAATTCAGGAGCCAGCAAAATGTTAGCTTTGCCAAAGATTCTACACACATTGGAAGCATGTCGCACTTTTAAGGAAACTTCATTTCAATTAACTAACTGACAGATCACAGGATATCATATTATATATCAGATCTCCTCATGTTGGATGTTTCACATTATATAGCAGATCTTACCTTGGGTGCTTACATCATAAAAGATTGAGAATCATAACATTGCCAAATTCACAAGCAACCTTAACCACCACAATGTTTGAAACCTATCTATAAAGAAAGAATAGTTTGCCTATATTCCACTTTCCACTTCCATCATACACTCAATCCCAGGTAAAATTTAATATAATAATATCATTAATGAATTATTTTTAAAAGAGTTGCTTTGTATCATTTTATGGTATCATGACTTGAGAAATGATTGAGCCCATTGTTGAAGTGACTGGGTCAATTCGTCTCTTTGATGGCTTTCCTCCTTGTCACCAGCCTTCGATTTTACTGCCGAGCATGTCCTTTTTCAGAGCCTACTCTCACCTGGTAACATCTACAAAATACTTGAGGTGAAATATTTTAAAGTATATTAAAATCTTGGTGAGAAGTAGATTTCTGTTGTAATTGAGGATATTGGGTATAACTTTCGGGTAAGAAGATTTTGGTTAAACACATATTGCAAATGAGACCTACACAAACTTATTTAATCTTCTTATTCAGTTTCCTTGTTTAAAAAGGAAATAAATGTATATTTTAAAAGATATAAATAGATTTATGCATACATATATTTAGCTTTTATACATATAGTTTTAGGATTAAACTATTGAAGTAGACCAATAAGTAGTTAATACAATTATTTAGTATATTTTAGCCTATATCAGTATCACAAATATTAGCAATTATTATAAATAAATACAAAATTTTAAAGAATTGGATATATAGACAGATATCATGAGCCCTAGTGTGGCAGTGGATAAACACTCAAGTGTTTAAAGTAAGAGGTCAGTGGTTCAAACCCAATAACTCATGTGGGAGAACAAAAAAGCTGTGACAGCCAACTGCCATGAACATGACACCCTTGGAAACTCTAGGGAGCAGCTCTACTCCGCCCCACAGAGTTGATATGATGTGGAATGACTCCACAGAAATGGATTCATTTGGTTTCTTAAGAGATCTACATGATCCTGTTCCCTGCATCTACCATCTTACATTGTCATTAAAGGGTAATTTGGATCTCCTTACCACAGATATGGGAGAACACACTTCCTGATAGCTAACACAGTTGGAAGGGTTGATGAAAATATCTATTGTGTAGTTAATATAACAATTCCATACCGTATCTTTATCTCCACTATAAAAAACACATACATAGAATGAGTTTTACAAAAATAGAAGTGGCTCTTATGTATTTCCGCTGCTGAATAATGAAATGATCTGGTTGACAATAACAGCAGTGACAACCAACACAGTACAGTCTATCTTTTAAGTCAAGGTGTTGAAGACAATTGCAAAAACTAGGCTAAAGGTAGTGGATAGAAATTCTTATCTACAAGCCAAAGTGATTGTTGATTAATAGAATTCTCAAGCCAGTTGAAACAATTAGACTGTCGAAAACCTGCTTTGCAGGATTCTCCATCTACCTCCACTATTTGGACCATTTCATTATTCTCTATATTATACAGACTGCTGACCATCTTGGACCACTGGTCATCCCTCCCTATGCAACTCCTAAAATGTAACATTGGTGGAGGAGAGTTTTTAGAGCCTACCACCAAAATATCATGTTCTCATTTCGATGGCTTCTCTCAATTCAACTTCTAAAATTAATCCTAATAATCTAATAGTGAAGTCATTTGCTTTTACAATGTAAGGCAAACTACCACGGTACATGTTGTTCATGAGACGTTACTACTACAATCAAGTTTCGCATTTTCTCTTGCAATTTTACTTGATTTAAACAGCCAAGGGTCTGTTCCCACTGTCTCCTACATATAAAATGTAAGCCCTGTCTCATTATTCTCTCTTTCATACAGTTCTTCCTTTTTCTAGTACTTGATTATTTTCTACTGAAAACTTGTTTACCACCAACACACTCACAAGTATCTCTGTAGTCGGATTTGTATTGGAATATCTCTGTGCTCCTCTTGTTTAAATTATGTTTCTAAGTTAACATTCATGAGGGCATTGGTTTTATCCCTAAGCCAAACCTAATTTCATGGTCATCCAGAACTGTGATTTCAATGTCTTTGTATCTGTGTAAGTATTCAGTAGAGTTCTTTTACCTGGAAGATTTTCAATTTAAAGATCATAATTAGATTATGGATATCTAATTGATGCATTTCCAAGTCATTTACTCCCCATCCTTCCCACCTGAAAATCTGTAGACTGTGAAGGTTGCTCTAAAACCTGGTGAATCCACAGAGCTGCTTATTGTTGTGCTTTATCATTCTGGACCTGTAGAAAACTCCTTTCCATACAGATTAAAAAGAAAGAGGGAAAAAAAGAGAGTTTGTATTTACATATCATTCAGTCATGTGAATAGAAAACTATTCTTATAAAGCCCCCAAAGAGAATTTTTCGCATTTTTCATATTTAAAGTGCATGAAGTCAGTACATTCACAAGTAAACAGAGCTTGTTCTTTTGAGAACAGCATCTCGGGGTTTAGTCTACCAAATCAGACTACATATGCAAATGTCCTTGGAATGTCATTTAGCTGCATGCTAAGCAGCACAGAAATCTCAAGGGTCAAAGATTTGAAATTGTTTGAAGCATGAAAATCATAGATGCAAATGTTTGATGTACAGATGTGTGTACTAAAATAGGTCACGGTTAGATGGATTCATTTATATTATTCAATCCCTTATTATGAATTGTTTACTAGGATTTTGTTTCTAAGTCTGTGTGAACTTGGTCTCAGTTCTACAACAAATTCAAAATGGTGTTTCAGGGTCAATAGTAGCCCAAACTATGTGTGTTCACTATGTGGATGACAGATGATCTCTAAAATTCTCTAGTAACAGAATAAATGTATCTCTAAAAAACTGCACACTTTCCTCTCTTTCCTCTTTCTCTCCCTCATCTCTCTCACTCTCTCTAGCTCACCAGCTTGCTCGCTCGCTTACTTGCTCTGACTTTGCATGTTTTCGAGCTCTGAAAGGTTTGTCTAAAATTTCTTCTGAGTTACATGCTTTGAGTCTCCAGTTCTGTTTTTCCTTCTCTAGTGCTGGAGTATAATTATATTAATGCCATAGAAAATATTATGTTGGGTTGATACAGATTTAAAATATCACTGGAGATAACGCCATTACTAAAGAATTTCTGATTTGTAAAACATTAGCCACAATGTAGCTCTACTATAAATCATCATAGTTAAGCATACTTTTTCAAATGTAATTTTAAAATGCATCTTCAGAAGTTTACATTAAAAGAAATAAAGAGCCATAAGGCCTGACAGAATGCACGTTTCCAAAATGTAATTATGAAATCATGTAGTGCTTTATTCATTTATTCAATATGGATTAATACTAGGTGCCTGCTATGTGTTCGGGGGTTTAATGGAAACATTGAGTACGGTTTGTGTCATTGCAGTCTGCATGTAACATGTAACATGTAACACAAGGCAACTCTTCCCAGCCTGTATAATCCTCACAACTGTTCATAGGTCTGAACCCAATATATTAGTCTCTGCATCAGCCCATCTCACTGGGCTCCTCTTTATGTTTGCTGGCCATCTACTTTACTGCATTTTTACTAACCTACTACATTTACTGTGACATTAATATTTCCAAATAGGTGAAATGATGTCTCTACTTTTTCGATGAGGTTTTGTTAGAAATTCTGAGTTTCTAGTATATTCAATATTCTTTGTCAACTCTATAATGAAAATACATCACTTCTACTTCAGTCCTTTGTGTTTCTTGCCTGGATTTTGCCTGCATTGGGTCAGGAACACCTGAGTCTTCAAAGTGACCTCTTTGCTGCTGAGGTGATTTCCAGCAGATTTGACCAATGCAGTATGGCTTTGATTTCCAGACTGCCCTTTGCAAGTGAATGGAGTGCAGATGCAAGTAAAATGAAATCCTGGCAAGGTTCAATGTTTTCTGTTTCCAGTTGGGAGGATTTTTGTTTTCTGTATGTGGAAGTGTAATCCTTACAAGTTGCTTACTTTAACCTTCAACAGTAAGTGCTTCAAGTCCACTTTTCAGCAAAATGGGATTAGATGCATATCCAAGGTTGTTACAGAGTCTCTCATCCAGATGCCCTGGTACCTTAATATAATCCAGTTTCTCAGATCATTTGTTTAGTTTACAGATTGAATAAGAATGATGAAAAAAAGAAGAGTGGGAAGTGTTTTCATGGTTAGGCCCCTAGAAGTTTTTGACTCCTACAGATCCTATGCACAATGACACAAAATACTATTTAATCCCAAAACAACCCTAGAAACATTGCGAAAGTAACAGATCTATTTGGCCCCTGTCATGGGGAAGGAGGAAGCACTGGTGGCAAAGTGGGTCAACATGGAACTGCGAATCCGGAGGTTGGGCTGGAAATTCAAATCGACGTGTTGCTGTGTGGGAGGAAGACAGCCGTCACCTTGTACTTCTGTGCCAGTTACAGTAATGGATGCCCAAAGGGCGAGTTCTACTTGATTATGTAGAGTGGCAATGAGGTGGAAGTGATGGGCATGTTTTGGTGTTATGTGTTGTTATTATTGTTTTGTTTTTTTCTTAATAGGGTAGGTTTAGCCTAGAAATATAATCTGAGTTTCTAAGATGTAAATAAATAAATAAAATAATTAAATATAATTAAAAATAATTCAAGAGGTAAGGGACATAACTTCAAAGTATTGTCTTCCTAAGATTTTTCTCTATCAAAGACATAGTATAGACCATCTCTTCATTTAAGCCTACATTGTAAATCTTCATTTACCAAGCATTACTCTAGAAGTTTAGTTGCATTCCAGAATTTCACTCCAATCTGCATTCTCTCCTGTAAACCGTTCGTCAGTGAGTGGAGAGCCTTCTCTTGCTCCTCACCACATGTAAGCCCTGGCGTTCTTGGTATCTTTGTACAGTTGTTGTAAATGTGCCCAGAACTGTATTGTAAGTACGCTTCAGCTGTTCTTAATTTCAACCTTGATAAGGCAACAAAACCATCACTTAAAATGACCAAACTGATTTCTGTTATACAATGTAATTTTGCAGATTATCAAATACCTCTCTTGCCTACATAAGAACAGGGATTTCCAATTTATCAACAGGAACTTTTTTATTACAAGAACACATATTGCTATTACGTGCCATTGAGGAAATTCTGATGCAAATATACATTGCAGAATAAAGTAGAACTTCCCCATACTCCAAGACTTTATGAAAATCTGTATATAATTTTTCCTCTACATGGCTGACTGGTGAGTATCAACTGATTAACTTCTTAGCAACTGAGCACTTACATCTGCGCTACAGGACAGGATACAACATGAAAACTATCTGCTTTGTTGTTGTTGTTAATAAGGTCACCACAAGAGAAAATTGTTTTTGTTTAAAAACAAAACGGAGATGTTATTCATAGACTCTTCATTATTTTTGTTTTCTGGTATGATCCTCAGTCACTACAGGTAATTTTAAATATTCAAAAAGATACAAAGGAAAGGAAAACAAAATTAGTTGTAATCATATTGCTTAGACAGAACAATTTTAATAGTATATTCTTGAATATTTACATGTGTGCCATTATACAAAGTGTGGGTTAATTTGTGTGACTGCGTGTGTGTACTGACTTGAGGAGAGTTTTCCATGTCCAGGGCTAGTCAGTGACATGGGGTTCAGGATACTTAATTTCAAATCTATAGCTATAATGATCCTGAACACAAGAGGGCACATGACTGTGCTTACATCCCAAATCTATAACAACTGCATTGTGACGGGTGCATTGTGACGGGTACATTGATGGGTACGTTGTGACGTGTATGTTGAGATGGATACGTTGTGGTGGGTACCGTGTGATGGGTACATTGACGGGTGCATTATGACGGGTACGTTTGAGGAGTACATTGTGGCAGGTTCATTGTGAAAGGTACGTTGTGATGGGTATATTGTGACGGGTGCGTTGTGACAGGTATGTTGTGATGGGTGTATTGTGACGGATATATTGTGACGGGTGTGTTGTGATGGGTATATTGTGATGGGCATATGTTGCTTTCAGAACTGGAGAAGCTGTACTTTGAGTCTGTTGCTTAGAGAAACCTTCCTGTGTCCTTGAACCAGTTGGGCAAAGGAGTTAGTCTCTGAGACTGAAATGCTAACACATTCTTTTGCTTCTTGATTGCTTGAACTCCCCCACAAATGTGGGATTTGGTTTATATTAATAATATTTATAAAGAAATAACTTGGTGACTTTGAAAGGGTAGGGATCCACTTTAATATTGAGAAACTTTGAACTAGAAATTGAAGCTGAGGTGAAGTATACTCAACTAATCCTCTCATCAGCATCAAAGTCATCAAATTTAGAGTTAAATCTTTCATGAAATCCCAAAATTTCCTGGATTGATATGAATAGTACTTTTCTCACCATTTAAAAGTTGCTTTTATTTCATTTTTCCATAGACACAGATGTAGGCTTATTGGCTACTCATTACTGTAAGGGGTGTAAGCTTATCTCTATAGTTATATTGGATTATTTATTCTCACTTCTTTTTTTTTTGGAGATCCAAATGGGTTTTTATTAAGGAGAGAAGGTGATAGAGAGAGAAGAGAAGAGAAAGAGAAGAGAGGAGAGGAGAAGAGAAAGAGAGGAGAGAGGGGGAAGTTATTCTCACTTCTTCAGATAGTCCTATGAGGGTCTGTCCTTAAAGATTTAAAATCTCAAATACCCAAAGGGGGCATTGAACTCTGTCCTATAGGGTCACTGTTAGAATTGATTTAATGACAGTGGGTTTGGGAATCAGCAAGCTCATGTAGGGTGCAGTCAAGATACACATTTGAGTAAAATAGTGGATAATAACTATGACATAAAAATGAGGTGTAAATCACTATTCCTTTTTTTCCAAGTAAGTGCTTTTCTAATTTTCCAGATTTTCCCATTTTCTAGTAGGAACCAGAGGTTCATTGGAGTACTCTAATTTTAGTATTCATAGAACACCTCAATCATGTTTAAAAAGTTCCCTGATGCTTCTTTACAGTCAATTCCCTAAAAACGCTGTTGCATTCTCTGTCCCTATAGATTTCCCTTTTTAAAAAATTATATGCTTATTTTTAACAGTTTGAGTTTGGGCACATGATATCCAAATTGGCATTCACATTTATGAATACAAAATAAAACTAGGAGAATGCACATACTTAAAAACATTTATTTTATTAATTTGCGTGCTAGATTTCATCTCTTGGAGCTTAGAAAAAACTGACCAAAAGTATTTTTCCAAATAATTTTCTTTTCCTCCTCACTTAGAAAATGTGATTTTATCTTGTCTTTTTTATTGTTACTCAAAAAAATCATTGTGTGACTTCTTTGCTAGAATACTCATGATCTATCAATAGAATCAATCGGCAAACTTGATAGCTTCTTGTTATAGATCCTCTGAAATATAAAAAGCTATATCTGACTACTAGTTACATAAAGAAAAACAACTAAACATTTCATGTATTTGATGGCATACAGTTTGCAAACTATTTGGAACAAGTAAGTTAATTGATGCTATGTACCTATATGTGCAGTTTTTTGTTTTCTTTGAGAAAGGGACATTTTCTACAAATCATTACCAGGAATGTACAGCTATTGTTCTCAATCTTGTGTATATCATTATTTTTTCAGCCACATAAAATATTTGTAGCAGGCTTTCATGGATTAATGGAACAAGATGACATTAAGTAAAGAAAACCCCATGCCCCCACAGCAGGACACAATTCATTACATCAATACAACATCCACAGTTGCTGTTCTATTGTTTAGCAGCTTTTTAGCACAAGGTAATTACTTGAAGAGAATAGTTTGTTTCTTTTATAATCAAGAGGTAAATGTGGCTATTTCTGTAGTCTGCGACCTTTCTGTGTTTGTACTGCTGTTTTGTCTCTTTCACTTGCCGAGTACAGTGCTCTATTATTTTATAGGTGTTATTGTAATAATATTCTCATCATTAGAATGGTACCTGTTACATTATGTTCAACATTTGTCAGTCAATCCGTGAGGGATTTGTAGTCCTATTTTCAAACTTCCATTGCCAGGATTGAGACCTAGTTCTTCAAATAGTTTTGAATTACTTGCATTTCTTGAATAACTACATATAGATTGGATAACTAAAAAAGCAAAACAAATTTAAAAGGAGAACATTTCATTTGATCAATATCCATGTATTCTTTTTAAAATCAATTAAGCATTTAGTGAGGATGAGGGTATGTCAGTAAAGACGTTTCTATTGAAGTTCCTTTTGACCATGTTAGATTTGAAAGGACTATTAGACATCTACAGACAAGTAAGTAAGTTGATATTTTGGTTTGTTGCTCAGGAGACCTATATGGTACAGAATAGAAGTAGAACCTGTGTGTGCTCGCCTCCATGATGTGATTGCTGAAGACAAATGGATGCATAAGCAAATGTTGCGAAGAAAGCTGATAATGTCTGGCTATCAAAAGATATAGCATCTGGGGTCTTAGAGGTTTAAAGGTAAACAAGCGGCCATCTAGCTCAGAAGCAACAAAGCCCACATGGAGGAAGCACATCAGCCTGTGAGATCACCAAGGTGCCGAAGGGATCAGGGATCAGGCATCATCAGAACAAAAATCTTAACATAGTGAATGAGGGGAGGAGTGTGGATTGGAGACCCAAAGCTTATTTGTAGGCCACTGGACATCCCCTTACGGAAAGGTCTCAGGGAGGAGACGAGCCAGTCAGAGTGCAATGTAGCAACAAAGAAAAATACAACTCTCCTCTAGTTCCTAAAAGCTTCCTCCCCCCGCGACACCATCATGATCCCAATTCTACTTTGTAAGTCTGGCTAGGCCAGAGGATGTATACAGGTACAAATAGAAACCAGAAACACAGGGAATCCAGGGTAGATGAACCCTTCAGGACCAGTGGTACGAGTGGTGAACTGGGAGTAGAGGAAGTGTGAGTTGAAAAGGGGAACTTATTATTAAGATCTATATGTGACCTTCTCCCTGGGGGACTGACAACAGAAAAGTGGGTGAAGGGAGATGTCAGACAGGGCAAGAAATGGCAAAATAATAATTTATAAGTTATCAAGGGTTCATGAGGGACAGGGAAGCAGAGAGGGAGGGGAAAAATGAGGACCTTTTGCCAGGGGCTTAAGTGGAGAGCAAATGTTTTGAGAATGATGAGGGCAATGAATAACAAATGTGCTTTACACAATTGATGTATGTATGAATTGTTATAAGAGTTGTATGAGCCCCTAATAAAATGAATTAAAAATATAAAAAGAAAAAAATATGATGAAACTTAAAAAAAAAAGCTAAGTAGAAACTCATCTAATTTAAGAGAATTTAACAGCACAAGGGGGAAAAAAAGAAGTAGAAACTGAACTCTGCGGTCCTATAATTGAAGTCCAATGGAGGAGGTGAAAAGACAAAAATAAGTGAGAAAGAAGGAACATTAAAAATGCACAGTATCTCAAAAACAATGAAAGGTTTCAACTGTTTCAAGAAGGTTGTTATTAGGCCGAGTCAGCTCCAAGTCCTTGCCACGCTGTATAAGTGAATGAAATACTTCCTAGCCCTGGACAAGCCTTAAATTGTGGCTGAGCTTGAGCACATTGTTGGTGCCACTGTGCCAAGAGAGTTGGTACTCATCGCCTTCTTTACTAAGCACGCTATCCTGTACCAGCGACCCGTTTCTCCTGAGAACTCTTCGGAGTCCCTCAGTCTTGCATCCTCTATTACAAAGGACTTTCTCATTGGTCTTCCAAGACAAATTTGTATGTTTTTTTGACAGCCCGTGGCACTTTCAAGATTCTTCACCAAGACAGTAATCCAAAGGTATAATTTATTCAATACATTTACCTGTTTATTGCTCATGCCTATGAGGTGATTGAAGATCCCCTTACTGGGGTCAAGTGCTCCTTAGTCCTCAAAGTCACGCCTTCACTGATTAGCACTTCAGTGATATTGTGGAAACAAGATTTGCCTGCTCCACGGTGTCATCTGATTATTTGACTTCTGAGAACAGTGATTGTGGATCCATTGAAAACAAAATCATGGAAAATATTAATATTTCCCCCTCCCCCATTTATAATGAAACTGTCAACTGATCCAGTTGTGAGGATCTGGGATTTCTGTAGCTTGAGTCGCAGTCCTTACAACAGGCTGCAGTCCTTGAGCCTCCTCAGAAAGTGATTCCAGTTCTTGCTGTCATGGTTGTATCCTCTTCGTCTTGTTCTTCTTCAAATAGTCCATCGAATTGAATTATTCATCATTATACAGATTGAATGAGGATGGCAAAAGGATATAGGCTGTTCTACATCGCTCCTAATTTTACACCCTGCCCTGTCCTTGTTCTTTTTGAACAACTGCTGCTGGGTCCATGCACAGGTTTTCTATGAGCACACTAAGGTGTCATGGAATCCCCATCTTTTTCAAGGTCATTCATAGTTTGTTATAAGGCACATAGGGGAATACTTTTGTTTCATTAAGTAAATATCTTTAGATATACTCGACTTTCAGCCAAAATCTATCTCTTCCCATGTCCTATTCTGAATCTGGCTTGAACTTCTGGCAGTTCTGTGCAGATGTATTACTGTAACCACATTTGGATTATCTTTAGCAAAATTCTATGTGCATGTATTAGTAATGATATTGTTCAATGATTTCTACATTTTCTTGGTCATATTTTTTATTGGGCAAAATGTGTATATTTTTTTCATCAATTGGACAGGTAGTTGTATTTTGTATATTCCATGTTCCTTCTGGTGGCTTCGTGATTACACATTGGACTGCAAACTGCAAGCTCAGCAGTTTAAGACTACCAGCCACTCCTTGAGAGAATGCTGCAGCTTTCTACTCCCATGAGGAACTACCGTCTTGGAAAGCCACAGAAGCATTTCTACCTTGCCCTATAGGGTCACCATGCTTCTGAACCACCTCGATGGCAGTGAATTTGGTTTGGGCTATGTTCCTTCTCATTTTAAGCTGTGCTTCATCAGCACACGAGGTGCTGCAAACTTCACTCCGTTCATGCCGTCAATGTCAGCTCTATTGGAAGAGGGAGCTTTTTCCCAAGTCATATTTTTAGTTCCTTCCAATTTGAACGGGCTTGTCTTCTACCATCAGGTCTGACGGTGTTCCACTGCTGTTCACAAGGTTTCCAGTGGCTATTCTCTCAGAAGTGGATATTCTGTCCCTTCTTTGTAGTCTTTTCTTAGTCTGGAATCTCTAAGGAAACCTGTTTCAATGGTGAGCCTGCTGGCTTTTAAGTTACCGATAACATAGCTTCCAGCGTCACAGCAACGTGCAGTCCACCACACTGACAAACCTACGGGCAAGTGGTGCTGTAAGAAGGAAGAGGCCATTAAGTGTTTGGAGTAATGATTGAATAACGTGAGGACAGAACTATGATTAGTGCCCTCAGCAAGATGGAGAGTATCATTGACAATTGTGGAACATACTAGAAAGAAGTATGTAACTGTATCAGACGCTGTTAAAGAATGAAAACAAGAGGAAGCAACGCAGACACACCCAGGTGAAGATCATGGGGAAATGTGCAGTAGCTAGAAAGCTATGCTGTCAGGAATTCATTGCCTTTTTGTAAAAATGCCTGGTCTAAGATTGGCTAGATCAAAACATATGTTTTGCTTGATAAGGATCATTCAGTAGACAAAGGGAGATCAAGACTAGAAAGTAGTCAAGAAGGCTACAATTCAGAACACATGAAGACTTTTTTATGTTTGTTTATAATTTGACTGTTAAAGTAAAATGAAGCTACTATAATAAGCAATATAATTATTATGTTGTTTATAAAATCCTAGAGACTATTTTCCCAGCCACCCTTCCACTATGAAATGAAGTCAGTCCCATGGCTCAATTTTCAGCAAAATGATAGACAATCTATAATGAAAACAATCACATTAGGAAGGTATTCTCGCCTTAGAAATAATCGGCTATTTGATGGCACAGGGCACCATTTTCCCTGGGACAGATTTTGGGAAATGTTAGGGGAAAGGAAAGGAAGATTGGGAGTGGAATAGCAAGGAGGATGTGCGATAAGAGATATTGCTACCATTTATATTCGAGTATAAGCCGACCCGAATATCAGCCAAGGCACTTAATTGTACCACAAAAACTGCATTAAAAATGTGCTGAAAACTCAGCTTATACATGAGAATATATGGTACATTGTGGGCATTGCAATCAATGGCTGAGACAGCTGTATGAAGTGTTGCAAGGGAACACTGATCCTGTAAAAGCCTTCACCCAATTCACAGGCCAAAGTTTAAAAAGGGGGTGGAGTGCTGAGATGTTCCTTAAATGTAAAAACTAGTTTAAAGGAAGTCCAAAGGTTTGAAGAAAGTATATGTATTTTAATCCCATAAACACCAATAAGTTTCTTTGTGGTGTGGCCTTCCAATTGAGGCAGATCAGTGATAAAAATATACATCATTTAAAGTAAAATTGAGACTAAAGAAATTAAAGATATATAGATTTCTCACTGTCTTAATAATAATGCTTCTTGAGTTACATACCTTTGTTCATATAATTTCTTAATTAGAAGTGGCCATTACATTGCAGGCATATAGTAATTTAACGATATTATTCATGTGTCTGTGTTTAAGGGTCTTTGGGAGAAGCAAAGCTTTTTATTATCTTATTAGGTGAATACTTTTGGATTATGCCATCAGATGAATCGGTTAAGTGACACTCTACAAAATACAGCAAGGTCTCATCTTCCATGTACCTGAAAAGGTATGACCTTATTAGTTGACAGCTATGAAAAATCAGTAAGATCACAGAGATTAAACACTCTTTTGGTAAAGGTATTGATCTATGAAGCAAGAAATTTACTTAAACTCTACTTAACAACATATAATTATTTTCTTTGTACACTAAGCAGATTTTTCTCTATAAGTAATTTTAAATGTTATTTTAATAAAATTTAAATATTGTATAGCATTATCTAATCAAAACATTTTGATGTATTTATATTTACAGTATAATATTTGAAGATATAACATTATGATTGCTTAATATGCTATTCAAAAGTTGGTTATTTCTAACTGCTTCTGCACAATTATACTTTTATATTTGTTGCTGATTTTATTTTTATATATTTTATAGATGTTGCTACTCTATGTATCCCTATTTTATTTTATTTTTTTAAATTTAGTCTGAAGAAACATAAGCAAGTTACTTCTTTATGCCAATAAAACATTAAAATATTATTTACTTCACTGATTTTGAGTTTTGTTATAAAAAATAGAATCTACTTCATTTCAAATTATAGCAAGAGGAAGCTGAACTAGGACTTCCCAGTGTTTCTACATATATTTTCACGAGGTGAGTTCACATTGCTACACAAATATGACACCAGTTTCATCTACTTGGGACAAGCCTATTTTAATAAACAATCACTAAGTTCCCTGTCACTCTCTCGCTCTCTTTATCTTCTTGTAGGAATAAGAATCACACATCTCTTTGGTTTTCCATACAGGACTCATCACAGGAAAGGATTTTAGGTATCGTAAATTTGTCTCCTTCATCTTAAAAATGAAAGCCGAAGTTAAAAGTCAGTATCAATTTCAGTGAAGGGACTCTCACTTCATGTGTTTTCACTAACATTTGGATGTTTATGATCTATAACTAAAACAAAAAATCATCCTTGAATTTTACTTACCAATTAAAGGCTATTGTTTCCTAGCTTCATCATGTGCATAACTAAATTCACTATTAGTTGTCATTCACCAAGACGTGTTCTCACAGCACACTGCCGGCTAGTGAATTTGGACTCATGTGACCCAGGCAGGAGGTGTCCAACAGCCTCTGGATCTCCGTGACTATAAATACTGATGAGACCAGAAAGCCCATCTCTTCTCTGGAAGAGTGGCTAGTGCACTCCAAAATAGTTAACACGGAACACTTGCGATATTCTTGTCTGGCTTCCTTGTGACCAGTCCTGTCCACCATCCCTTCAGCTATCTGCTCCTTGAACTTCTGTCACTGTTTCTGGAAACCTTACAAACCTTACATTCGCTTAAGTCCCTAAATACCCTAAATACCTCTCTCACATCTTCTTCCACAACTCTTTCAAATACTGTGGCATTTTGCTCTTTCTAAATTATACCAATACAGTCTTTTCTCAAGCCTTCTTGAAAATAATTTTATCAAAAGATACTTTGGGTCACGTTCCTACTTTTTTCTGACTCAAATCAATTGTAACTTGACTACATTTTTCTCCAGGTTTCTGACTTATCCCCTCTCACATTTTCCATCATCAGATTCTCATTTCATTTGTGATTTTGTTATTATTTCTTGTCCTCTATAGTGACTATCATTCTGTGGTTTCTGTGAAAAATGCTGGAAGTATTTCAAATGTATAAATCAACAGTTAAATCATTGGTATTTGACTTTCTTAAAAATAATTGTCTAACACATAGTAAAATTTGGCTGAGAGACTAACATTAAATCAAATTTTCTTCCTCCTCGCAATCCTCTCTACATTCTTGTTTAGTGTTACACCTAGGTACCAACCTAGATTCCCAGGGCTCATTTCGTAGACATAGTTTCTTTTTATAACAAATTGAACTTTGTGGAGGTAGAAGAGAAAAGAAAAATAACCACATCTACACGTGAAAGTACAGTAAGACAACGTATCAGTACAGGGATTTCTGTCCATACATGGATTTCTGAGTAAGCCGTGTTAAGGCATGTTACTGTCCGCAGTGGTTGCAGCAACGTTCTGTTTCTCACATGGTTGTCTCCTTAGGGTGCCTTCATAAATGGCTCCAATAAAACAATGGCTTCTGAGGGGACCTTTGGGGCTTGTTAAATTCCAGGCACAGAGCTCCTCTCATAAAGTTCTAGTGACTGTGTTTTGGGATCCCAAAAGTGTAGTTACGATGCATTTCTTGAAGGACACAGGATAAGCATAAGGGTTTATTATGAATAAACTTTAAAATAATAGGAGGAAAAGCAGGCAAGCCGCACCAAGGACTGTTTCTTCCATTGTGACATCTCCGAGTTTAGCACGGGCTAGCCTCTGCAAACCTTCATGAGAAAGCTTATCCCATCCACCCTACAGCCCTGCTCCTGTGCCATTCGATTTATTTTTGTTCCAACAACTCAAGGAGCATTTAAAAAATGAACATTATCTGATTCTCTGGAGGAGGATGCCAAAGCTGCCATGTTAATGTACTGTGGACCCAAGAGCACAGGATTCTTCAGAGAGAGGTTGGAGACACAAAACATTCCTTCAGAAGGAGGATAGGTCAAGAAACAAGAGTCTCAAATTTCCATAGTTTGGTTGAATAAAGGTTTCTGTGATTTTATAGAGGTATTGTTGGACTTGCCCTCATATGCTTCACTAATTAAAAGCAGGAGGTAGTGAGGAAGTAAGTGTACTGGATGTAGTGGGTGGTTCGGAAGAGCTTCTGGGAGAACATGCTATGTAAGCAAGCATGCCTGGCAGGAGAGAGGAGCCATTAGTTATGTGAGAAGGGGCATTGGAGGCAGAGGAACTGACAACTCAAAGGCCCTTTTTGAGATATAGCCAGAGGTACTGCTCTTATCAGAATTGGCATCATATTTCTGTCAATATAGCTTTTTTTTTTCACTAAGATTTATTCTGAAAATTCCATTCACAACTGCTCCATGCTAAAACACATACTTTTTTGGTGTGTCCTTGCTGAGTGATTCTCCAATGTTTACACAATGATTTATTGAACTAAAAATGTCCAAACGATTGCTTACCCTTATTTCTTCATCCATTTCTGCAGTATGTTTAATGTTTTATAGTCTATTCTGGTTCTGATGATGTTGCTTCATTTTGTGTTGCTACTTATCCAACTCAATGTAAAACCAAAACCAAACTCAACTCCATTGAACCAGTGAGGACTCAAAGTGACCGCTGTGTGAGTTTCTGAAACTGTAATGATTTATAGGAATAGAAAGACTTTCTAGTCCCCCTTTGCCCCCTGAGCTACTGGTGGTTTTGAACTGCCAGCCCAGAAAATCCCTGCCCAGTGCGTAGCCACCACATTGATAGAGATCCTCAACATAATGCAAACCAAATCCGTAGCTAGAACAATACATAACATCAAAATAAACCAAGAAAACACTGACATGGCCAAGGCGTTCCTCTTGCTTGACTCCACAATCAATGCTCACGGAGGCTGCCGTCCAGAGAGTAAAAGACATATTGCATTGGGTAAGTTTGCAGCACCAGGTCTCTTTAAAGTGTTGAAGTAGCATGTCCTTTGATGACAAATGGCCTTGTATTCTTGTGAAAGTTGGACATTGAAAAATGAGAACCAAAAAAGAATGGATGCTTTGAATTCTGGTGCTGGTCAAGAACAGTGAAAGTGCCATGGGCTGTCAAAAGAATCTACACATCTGTCTTGGAAGAAGGACGGCCAAAATGCTCCTTAGAAGCAAGAATGGCAGGACTTCCACGCATATGCTTTGGATAGGTTATCAGGAGAGACCAGTCCTTGGAAAAGGACACGATGCTTGCTGAAGTTGAGGAGCAGCCACGAGAGGAAGTTGCCAGTCAAGGTGGATTGACAGCAGCTGCATCCATGGACTCGGGCCTAAGAACATTTGTGAGAACGACACAGAGTAGGTGGCATTTTGCTCTGTTGTACGAAAGGTGACTGTGAACCGGAACTGACTATAGGGCACCTAACAGCAACAATGATTATTATGTACTATTGCCATAATATACACAGACTCTACAAAGTATCTCATATTTAAGCAATTTGCTACTGTCATTGTAATATATCAAACTACATGATAGTTGTATTAGTAAGTAAAAAGTAATACTATAATTTATTGATAACCTAATTATTAAATACAATTACACATAGTTATATTTTCAATTGAGTTCACATTTGCAAAGCCATTTGTCTACCTTAGGGTTTACCTCACCTAATGGATTTTTTTTTTTGAAGTAAAACAGTGATAGCAAAGATGTAGCACAGCCCTCTGAAGAAGATCTTGAGTTTTAGAGACTAAAGTCTGGATTATATTCAGCATGTAGGCAAAAGGACTAATTTCTATATCTGTACCACAGTGTCAGCATGATATGGTTTTTATAAAGATTAAATTATTTAATGATAATATTTTTTTATAAAAACGAGCAGCCAAAAACACAATACGCCTAAGCAGACAAACACAGCAACTTGATAGAACAGAGTAGAACGATCCTTTTAGCAGTCTATTTAAATATGGACAGAAAGCCTCGTCTTTCTCCCAAAGAGAGACTGGTGACCTCCACTTCTTCCTCTCTAGTTCACATTCAGGCAAGTAACCCACGGTACCACCAAGGAATTCTAACTCATAATTGAAAGCATCTAAATGAATTATGAAACCTAAGCAGGACTATTCGGTTTGCTTAAAAATGGGGAACCTCTTAATATAGTATTACAATTAATGGGTTTTACATTACATTTAAGAAGTCTTAAGTATCTGGAAGCATAAAAGTATACTGATTCTTTAAAATATTTCCTTGTTGGTTAGCTTTTGTTCTGAGGGTTTATTGGATTCCAAAAAATGAGACAAATTATTATTATCCTACTATATTGGTCTTCATCTCATGTCCCATCCACCATCATCAAGTACATGCTAACTAATAGCCACACTTTCTGTATAGGTTTCTGAGGTTGTTAATCTAACAGGCACATCCAACTTCACCTTTTCCCCTCTGAGCAGCTCGTGGGTCTCGAACACCTACTTTGTAACTAGCATTGCAAGGTTTCTCTGACGGCACTACTAGGATTCCTTTCTTATCACCTCACCCACTCACTGGCATCAAATTGATTCCAACTTATCGGATGGAGTAGAACTGCCCTGTGGGTATCTGAGACTAAATCTCTCTACAGTAGAAAGCCTCATATTTTGTTCCCCAGGCACGCAGCTGTCTTGATAAGAAGTAGGTAGAGTCTCGTAGTGAAGACAGACAAGGCTATAGTACTGATTGGCTGAGTGATCATCCTCAATCTATCATACTCCAGTTCTTCCACATTGTAGTGAAAGAGTTGCTCTATTTGATTTCTGCAGTTACTTCCATACCAGAAGAGTAAACATGGTTAACATAACAAAGACATTCTATTCCTAAATGAAATTACAACCAAAGGAATAAAAGTTAGGATTTACAGCACATATTTGGGGGAGACATAATTCAACTCATGATAGTAGTGAATTCCCAACTGTCAGCTGTGGCGGGAAGGGAGCAGAGGGAGCAGAGGCATAGACACAGGAATGAAGCTGCAACCACAAACACTGCAAAGAGAAAGAATACCTAAGGGGAAGACGGGCAGGACAGGGCCGCTAGATAGGATTTTGCAGGAGGAAGAACATTTCCTTGGAGAAAAGGGGAGCGAGGAAGGCAGATTCCAACAGGGTTTGTTGGAAAGGAAAGGAACTGATCTTTATTCTTGGCCTCAAACACATGAAGGACCTTGAGTACAGGATCTGATGTCCTTTCCAAAGGGGGGAAGTCAGTCATGGAGAAACATTTCAGAGTGGGATGAAGATGCTCACTGTGGGGCTGTGACATTTGCCCATTTTGAGATTACACAGCCAAGGGTGCATTAAAAATGAATTTTTTTTTTGCATGATGCCTTATACCTGGTCCGTTTGGCACCTCGTGATCGCACTGGCTGCTGTGCTTCTTCCATGTGGGCTTTTTTGCTTCTGAGCTAGATGGCCGCTTGTTCACCTTCAAGCCTTTAAGACCCCAGACACTATCTCTTTTGATAGCCGGGCACCATCAGCTTTCTTCACCACATTTGCTTATGTACCCATTTGTGATTAGGGCAAAGAATGTACAGATGTGCTTTATACAATTGATGTATGTATATGTATGGACTGTGATAAGAGTTGTATGAGCCCCTAATAAAATGTTTTTAAAAATGTATTAAAAATGATTCTTTTACTAAATCAATGGTTCTGTCAAAGGCATATCCTCCCACTAGAGGGACATTTGGTAGTGATTAGAGACATTTTAAATTGTCCAATGGGCATGAGGTATTACTGGTATGATACAGTTTATCAAAGCCATGGTACAGCTAAGCATTGTCCAAAGCATAAGGGCCCCCACTTTAATTATCTGAACTCAAATGTCGAAAGTGCTGAATTAGAGAAGTGTAGTCTACATCTTCAAATTTTAGCTTGATGAGCACAATTATTTCCTTCAAGAAATTGGTGTAATTTTTCATTATGCTTTGATTCATTTTCTCTGTGAAGTTGGTGAAATGCCTCAATATTTTGGTATGTCAGGGAATTGATTTATTTAATTTGAACACTTAAAACCAGCAGTTAATGTATTTGATTATATTTTTTAATAGAGAAGGATACTTAAAGCAACAGGAAACATATGGGGGAGAATTAGAATTTTCCAAGTACCTTTTTTATAGGCTGTAAAATAATTGTTAAACAATTATCTTATGACTACTGTAAATATTAATTAAAAAATCTTAAATATTTAAAGGTCATATGTGTTAGGATAAATATTTTAATGAATACACATTTATACATTCTTAAATTAATAAATTATTATATTGAGTTAAGAGAATAAAAAGTATTTCAACATCTAATTATTAAAGAACAGCCAAAGCAAATTTTTAACAAATGAACTTATGAAAAAAATATAGTAAACCAAAAATAATTTTTAATTTATGCAGGTGGTTATAAAACATTACCAGAAGAGTATTTTTAATTAAAACATATTTAATAATTGCTTTTTTCTTTTTTGTTTTTTCTCTTTATCATTATATATTTAAGCAATTGGATAGTCAAAATTTTTTGAGCCCCCAAATAATTTCTTTTTAATTTTCAAGCCAAATGAAGAGCTGCTATGAATGATAAACAGTTTCAGCTTCCTCTAGATTTTGTGTCCGTTGCTCCCTGAGAGCTGTCACTCAAAGTGACTCAGCAGTTCCTGAATCAAAAGCATTAGCGGGGACCAGAAGATTGACTGTTTCCGTTTGATGAATATGATTGCTCGATTTACTGCAAATTAAATTCCAGAAATGTAGCCATTAGTTTTTGGTATAGGAAGATGTTCTCTTTCCTGTTTTGAGTCTTTATCTCTCTACTATTATAGATAAGAATTGGTCTATATTTGTTGAAATAGAGACAGCTGGATAAGGAAAGGAGGGGATTGTATTTCAGCTCAGATTATCTGACAAAGGCTAAGAAAGCGAGAAAGAGGAGAAGGGAAACCAGGGAGGGAGGGAGGGAGTGAAGAGAGAGGAATCGAGGACTGGAGAAAGGGCTGGAGGAAGGATGAAGGAAGAAACGAGGAGAAGAAGGCTTTAAAGGAAGGTAGCACTAATGGGAAGGATGGACTACCTGCCGGCATCATGCATGGAGAGATGAAGTTTAGTCATCTGAGTGGCAAATTACTTTAGCAAAGTCATTCGAGCTATCAGAAACCTCTGGATAACTACTCTGTATTAATAAAGCTGGTAATTAGGGCCTGGTGATTTAGGTCACAAAGGGCTATATTATGCAGTTATGGATTATCTCTCAGGTTGTAATTCAAAGGCAAGTCAACATGTCTAATTAGTGGATACAGGTGTTTTAATTATATTACTCTGGGGTGCAACCATTACATCCTCCACAGCTTACAGAAAGATTGGCAATTCTGGTGCATCTAGGAACGCTGTAGAGAAAACCTAGCTTTCTGCCTCTGTAAGACCCTCTGGGGTAGCTCTACTCTTAGCACGTGTGTCTTTATGACTTGGAATAGAATTAACTGTACAGAATTACAAATTCTGTGCATGCAATACTGTGTCACATATAGAGCAATTGTTTGCATTCCTCTGTTGTACATTAACATATCCTTAATTCATGATATTCTTTTGCAATATTTCATTTTGTGTACATAAGTTAGCTGAGAACATAATAGTTATTAAAATGTCACTTAGTATCTTTAGTACTTTTAAAAAATTTAAGTAGTCACAGGCTATTCTACATAATTGGACAATATATTGTTTGCATTGAATAGCTTGTTATTTCTTTTGAAATGAATTACCACAAATAATACAGTGGTATAAAACTATATATATATAAACTGTACAAGCTATATATATTATCAGAGGTATGAGGTTGATATCAGAGGTATGAGGTTGGTCTCACTGGGTTAAAATCAAATTGTAACTAGGAACGAACACTAGAGCATCTATGGAGAATCTGCTTCTTTGCCTATTCTAGTTTCTAGAGGTTGCCAATATTCTTAGGCTCCTGGTTCCCCTTCTCCATTTGTAAAGCGAGCAATGGGCACGCGAGTCTGGCACGGCATCCACTTATCACGTGCATTTCTGCCTCCTTTTTCCATTGTTAAGGACCTTGGCGCCTGCTTTGGACTCAGCCTAGGCCATACAAGCCTATCATAGTGGTTCACATACTGAAGGGTCGTCTTTGGTTTCCACCTTGACCTTAAACTTACAGGAGGCTTTCTTTTTCTTGCTCCTCCATTGGAAATACATGGCTTTCACATTTGGTTAAGATGCCCACATTTAAAATAGAAAGAATTGTAAGAAAGGACAAAGAGGCATGCTTTTTATTATATTTTTCTTCCTAAAACTGTATGAAATTATTTCTTTTTATACATATTTGACTGCAACCAGGTGATCTAGATACTTCAACTTGCAAAGCAACCAGACAAGAGGCACACTTTTTCATACATATAACATCACATAGGCATAAAGAACAAAATAGAGCAGCCTACTAATGAGTAAGACAGAGAGAAGGGATATTGGCTAGACAAAGAACAAATACATTTGTCTGTGCTTATGGAAACATGCAGAAAATATCTTTGAAGGCATTTTATCTGTTTTCTGATTTGCATATAAATATCTTCACCCATAATGCAAAGATATACCAAAAGGCTCCTATATTCTTATTTGTGCTCAATTTAGTAAATGTAATGTTTTTCCCTTTTTCCCACATAATAAATTACTATCTAAGCATGTGCTCCACATCTTCTGCTTTAGCGATTCCCCAAAAAATAGTCCACATGAAAATCACTTGAGAACTTAATTGGAATGTTCGATTCCCTGTCTCTCGCTCTCATTCCAAAGGTTCCAGAGGGGTCTGCGTTCTAACACGCACCCCAGGTATTTCTGGTGCAGGTGATTTCAAAACTCTGCTTTGGTGCTGGGTTGTTTTTGTTTTTTAATCTCCAAAGAAAACACCTGCACTCAATTTAACACGCATTTATTGAGCACCTGCTGTAGTATCTGTGCTGCATATCATGAGGGACAGTAAAGGAGGGAGGACCTGATGCCTGTTTTTAGGAAGCTTCCAGCCTCCAGGGAAGCCTTGTATAGAAACAGAGCAAAAGCAGCATGAGAAAAACTGTTGAGGAATCAAACCGCAGAAGTGCATTTTCCTCCATAGAATCTAATACAACGGGTGTACTCCTAAATGTACCAATAGCTGAAGTTATGGTAAAAATGGTTTTATTGGCAGAAACTGCGCATGTCATGCAATTTGATCGTCCACATGTATGGAGACATCTGGTGTGGTTCTATGTGGACTCAGTAGACTCCTCGCTCAGACGGCTGCGTGCTTGCAGACGAGCCTTCAAATCCCCAGAACAGTGCTTCTCAACTTCCTCACACTGCGACCCTTTAAGACCGCTCCTCCAACCATAAACTTATTTTTGTTGCTACTTCATCACTGTCATCTTGCTACTGTGATGAATCGGCGACCCCTGTGAAAGGGTCATTCGACCCCCAAAGAGGTTGTGAGCCCCCCACCCCCCGGTTGAGAACCGCTGCCCTAGAGGCTCTTCCTAGTGATAGATAGCTTGCCACTGTCCGGTTTCTTCATCACCCTTGCTCTGCCACCCATACCTTCAGGGGCCTCTTCCTGAGGGCAAGCATCCAGCTAATTGTCCTTGGATCGGGGATAGGATTAGGTGTGAGGACCCAAATCCATTCATACAGCAAGAGGTCCCTATACCTCGGGTGCACTTTAGAGACACCATTACCATTTTATGATAGAGAACATTAAAAATCACTCCCAAGGGGCATCAGGTAATTGTATTGATAATGCCATTTAATCAATGGTATAGAATTTAAAATACTGTAGAGAAAGGAAAATTATACAAGTATAGGCCAACTTCTGACTGCCATACATGAATTATTGACTTGTACTCTTTAGTAACTGGACAGACACTACCCAATGAAGTTTGGTGATAGGGCAAAACATTCAATTACACTCATTCACAAAGGCAGAACCATGCCTGCCAGGCTTAGACATATGTGGTAGCAGCAAGGAGGGCATTGAAAGAGTAAATATATAGGAGTCCCAAGTCACCACACATGGGCATACTCAAAGCAAATTTGCAAACTAAAGTCCACTGACCTCCAAACCCATAACCTTGGGAAAGCATTTCCCTGCTTTATCTCACACTGGAGTATTTCAGCCTTTATTCCAAGGGATTATGTCCATCCCTTAAATCTGGCTCACATGAGTCTGAGGTAAAGTTCAGTTCACTTGGTGGAGTTTCCCCGGCTAGTTTGGCCTATGAAGGATGTGTGTGCCTCCAAAGAGCAGACTTGAAAGTCCTGGTAGCCATTAGCACATGGCCAGACACACCAAGGGCTGGATAGAAACTAGGTCCAAAATGCCCAATTAGTAACATAGTACAAGATGTGTTCTCCCCTTCAGTTTTATGCAGGCATTGCAGTATTGTTAAGCATTGTTTGTTTGTTTGTTTTCCCCCCACAAAGAGAGGTTTCTCTACCAGGTTTATCAACGAATAACAATGTAATCACCTTTTTCAAATATTCATGTTTCCATACCCCATCTTCACTTGGATGTCCTGTAAAGGTCGCTTATCACTCTTCTAAGAGTGCCCGTTGCTTGGGAACATCAGAATGCTCTTCTCCCTCTCCCCACATCTTGAGAAACTAACTCCAGCTGAGGAGAGGGCACCTCTGTGGAAGTGGTTTTTAAGATGTCCGTATAAAGGGGGTGCTATGTGCCTCATGGGTACTAGCTTTGTTGCTTGGGAGATCAGATTAGATTACATGACCTGGGAGGGGAAGCCTCTCTTCATCTTGGGTTTATTCTCATAATGGTACATGCCTTATTGTGATTGTAAAGCCGATTTTACCACCAGTACAATTCCTACTCATAGGATCCCTATGTGACATCCTAGAAGGACTCTGTGCGGTTCCAAAGCTGTAATGTGTGCAGAATGAAATTGTCACATTGTCTCCCTTGGAGTGGCTGGTGGGCGTTGCCGATCTTGTTACTGGCCACCCAAAGTCTAACTCACCAATATTTGGATTAGCAACAAAGAAGTTAACCACTGTGCCCTCAGGACCAGGACTCCTTGCCTCTATTTAAAACCCTAAACTGCTATTGAGTCTATCACAGCGCATGGTGAACCTGTTAAGAGCCTCACAGACTATAAGCCTTTCCTGGAGCAGGTAGTCGACTATTTCTCCTATGGAGTGTCTGTTGGATTTGAACCACTGGCCTTGTAAGAAACAAATTGAACCCATAGAGCCACCAGAGTTCCTTTTACATATAGGTATGATGATTGGTTAATGACAGTGTCTACTTGTAGACTGTACATAGCACCGAGAGTCCAGGCGGTATGCTTTTCTAATCATGGTATTTCCTTCCCAGCACTTCAGACACTGCTGGGAGACAGAGTTGGCTCCTGTACCTGGTGATCTCATGTGCAAAAGAACAAAATGCCCTGCATCCTATATCACTCAATATCTTGTGGTGCTTTAGGTTTTCTTGGCTTACTTTATGGAATTGCCTTGGTGACATAGTGGCATTGGGCTGCTAATTGCAGGGTCTACAGTTCAACTATGAGCTGCTCCCTGGTCAACAGGAGAATTTGTGGTTCCTGTAAGGTTTGCAGCTTTAGAAACCCATGGGACCCTTCGGCTTTGTCCTATGGGGTTCCTATGAGTCAAAATGGACTATATAGCAGTGAGCTTTAATTTCCAATATCATAACAACCTCTGAGCTGCTGCAGTATGACAAAGCGACAGGATAATCTGGAGTAACTCTATTTGATGGTGGTGGGGGTGTCTGTGGGTGTAGAGTTGATTGCAGCTCCGGGGCAGTGCTATGTGCCCACTTAAACTTCTTCGTAGAGTTTCTGAAACTGTGAACTTTTAGGAGTACACCACCACGGGACTTCTTAGTGGGTCCAAAACATCAGCCTTTCAGAGTGCTTGATTCTGTGACCATTTACGACCCAGGAAATCGAGTAACTCTGTAGAAATGCAACAACACAGAAGCCATAGTATCAAGTAAAGTAGAAATGCAACCACACAGAAGCCATAGTATCAAGTAAAGTGGAAATGCATGAATAAGTAACCTCAACCGACAGTAGGTGAAGGAAGCTAGTGAAAAGGAGCACAGAGCTTGCCAGATTACGGAGGCACCATGATGACAATGTGGGGAATATGAACGCCTATGCCCTGTTATAAACAAGGGTAATGTATTCAGTGATAATTAAGAGGAGATTTGCCTTATGGTTTCTTTTTCTTTTATTTTAAGGAAAAAATCAAGTCTGGTGGGTAGTAGGTTTCAGAGGTAATACTTAGTTCTGAGCCTAATTTGTGTTTTGCATATTAATAGTAAGAATGCCTATAATTTCGACCTTTCTATAGTTTTAGAGAATTTTCATTGGTTAGGGCGTTTACTCTATCTACACATCCTTCAAAGAAGAATAAATGCTATGCTGCTTATAATGTAGTTTGGAAAATATGTGTATTTCTTAACTGCATTTTCTGATGTTAATAAAAGTCAAAAGTCACCTTAGTGTAGCATTTTATTTCTTCTGGTTCTCACCAATAATTAGATGGCTGAGTTACAAAGCAAGAATGGAATGGCTGCATTTCTCGTAGCAACAAAACATATGTTTCTCTTTAGATTATTGATTTTCCCATCTCTCCTTTGAAATAAAAGGGACAGTGGAAAATGGGAGCTAACCTAAATAACAGTGAAGGTGACAAAAGCCAGAGTGTCGGTGGTCTACTAAAGGGAAGTCAAGAGATTCAATCAGTGTACATGGCTAATTGATATACAATATATATCATTGATTATACAAAAGGGAGAGTATGATTAGTATATATAAATACTTGCAACAGTATATTGTAAAAAAGAAGAAAGGTTAATTTGAGCTAGCAAGAGTCTGAGAAGAAGATAAAATATCTCAACGTTTTAAAAGATAAAAAATTAAGTATAATAATGTTTCTGTCATTGAGGACAATTAGAATGGTGCATATTTCCCCTGTAATCATGACCACTAGAGATGATCAAAAACAGAAAAGATAAAACCTTTGGGAATCCAAAGGATAGAAAAGGCACTTTATAATTTCTAATTTCTTAGTCTGAATAGGACTTTCTTCTCTGATATATCCTTAATCACTTGCAGAGGAAATTAATGATCCATGAAATGGGAATTCTTATTTCAATAGGTAGGTTATTCCACAGGCTTTGAAATGATCTGTGGTCCAGGCTGAAACTCCTATTATCTCCCTGGGTACTATTTTTGTAAGTCAACTGTTCGTTCCTACCAAAGTATTCCTTCTCTGTTTTACTTTCTTTAATGTGGGTGATTAATAAGGAGCTACTTTATGAAAGCAAGCACATGTGAAAAGGAAGCCCCTTTCATTCACTTTACATGCCAAAGAAGAAAACATCTTGCTGTGTTAAGAGTGAGAGCAAAGAAGTTTGACTGAGAAATAATGCTCTCCAGCAAGGCAGCATTAAGTAAAATTACAAAGCGCTCCACCATCTCTTTGTAGTTATTTGGTTTTATGCGTAGAGAACAAGGAAGAGGGCTAATGCTTTATCCTGCTCTAGCTTTGGGGTCCTTTGTAATGTAAAGTCAGCTATTTGTCAAGGACCATTACAGGGTGGGGGGTGGGTCAAGGGCTAGGAGAGTGTGGAGTGGTTACTCTGTAGGTGAATGGCACCAACCAATTTAATTTTAGATGTTCTTCATAAAATAATTTTGCATATTCTGACCTTTTTCTTTCTGGAATACATTTTCATTCAAAATTCCTGTCCTGAGATGAGTGTCCATGTTTGACACTTTCTATGTGCATACCTCCCCCTTTTGATCAAGTCTCCACTCACAACAAGCTAACTGAATGCCATCAAGTCAATTCAGATACATAATTACCTACAGTGCAGTTGTCTTCCTTCTGCACAAGAACTTCATGATTTCTTGAGAAGTTTGGGCTAACAACAATCATTTTCATCACCTTTCCAAAATAATAGACCTCATCTTCAAAGTGATTGGGTGACTTGGGGACATCTTGATGGTCAAGGCCACAATCAATAAAGCATTCTCAGACAGGACAAAGTAGTAGCGACCAAGATTACACATGCCAAGGGAAACAAGAGAAGTGATTGAAAACCATGATCATGAGTGAAAACCTTTGAGACCTGCATACTTTTATGTGAAAGGTCAAAATTTTAAAATGTAGCCATGGATAAAATGAAATTTTAATTTAATTGCAGGAAAATATAATCACAATAATATAACTATAAAAAATTAGGAATATAAAGATTCCAACTAAAGTTATCTTTAAGCCACACCAAGTGTAGAAAATAAAACATTAGTTAAAGAATGAACAGAATCATTGAGATGAGATATCATAAATTGCATATGATAAACATAGATTATAATATTAATACTATTTTGGGGAATATAGTCACAACAATCACATTTTATTATGTCATAAGTATCCCCTTGGCTGCAGTAAGAATGTCAAGGGTCATTATTTTGGAAGACTACTTTTCTTATCATTGTTACTTAATTATTAATCTTTTCAAACTCATAGGCATTGCCTTCTAGGGACATTGTATATATTTGGTTAATATTTCTACATTTTCCAAAACACCTTCAGGTTCCGTTTGAGGTGTAACTATTATCACAATGTGGTAAAGTCAATGAAACACTGATTGAGGTCATGAAATACTATGGGATTTGTCCAGCAGTAGTGATCAATCCCAGCATACACTTTGCTTTACAGCGTGATGGAAGCCAGCTCAAGACTGGCTCCAGAAAGCCAAAAAGTAGCGTTAGTGACTACCCAGTGGATACCTGAGCATAATCAAACATTTAGTAGTGAACTATGGAGGTGATCTCATAGGTCTGATGAAGTATGAGTTGGTCATATGAGGATGGCTAGATTGTTCCGGGCAAAGGGGAGCAACCTGAACTGACTGAGGCACTAACCAGATAAATCTATTCACAGCTGTTAATTCAGGTCTACAATATGAATAATGTTGTTGGTGAGTCTTGAAGATTTTTTTAGCTAACTCTTCTCGGGTGATTTTATCTAATCGATAGTTGTGTTAAATCTAAGGGTTAAGATAAATCCTGGGTTTTGTTCAGATGCAAAAAGAACCTATTTGTCAATGGAACATCTAATAGTAGCAATGTCTTGAAGTGTTACCTTCCTTATCCATTATTCGTGTATCAGTAGATCAAGAGCAACCCCATCAGATCCCTGCAGCGCACAGATTTAGCAAGGAAGGGCGTCATATACATAAACATTCTCAAAATTTAGTCCAACTCACTGCCATCAAGTAGACTCCTACTCACATGGCTTCCATCATCCAACCTTCCTAAATGGTGTGCCTAAGCACCTTCCCAAGAAAACATTAGTAGGCATGACTATAGGATAAGTTAAAAGCATAAAAAATAAAGATATGCATTTTTAGACCCAGACCTGAGTGATCTCTCTGCTGCAGAGATAAACTGCTTCTAAACAAACAAAGCAAATGTACCGGCATGGAGGGTTTTTTGATGCAACTCTTGGCAAATGAGAAAACTCACTACAGTTCTTGCAGTACCTGACGAGTAAAATGAGTGCCCATAACCGCGGAGAATGTTTGAAGCACACAGTTGACAAAAGAGCTCAGAACTTTGCGTTGACATCAAGAATATTGTACACAAAAAACAGAATATCACTGTAAGATGGGAAGAAAGAAAAGACCAAAATGGACGTGGGGAGAAGCCGAAATTTGCAGAGGAATTCAGAGTAGTTAAAGCAAATGGAAGGAATGGTGAATTAAAAGAGTGGAATAGAAAGTTTCAGAAGTGGTTCAAGTAGAAAGGAAAATACTTTAAAGAAATGTACAAATACCTGGAGTTAGAAAGCTGACAAAAGTGAGGGGAAACTCAGGTTATAATATTGAAGGATTCTCAGGCAAAATATTAAGTGATTAAGAAGACATAAAAATTAAATGAAAATAATATACTAAGCTACTTTAAGAAAAGGATTGATACTCATTTCATCTATTTCAAGAGGTAGCTTATGATCAAGAACCAATGATATTGAAGGAAGACATCAAACATGCAATGAAGATATTAGCAAAAAACAAGACTCCAGGAATTGACAGGATAACAAATAAAATGTTACATCTGAGGTGCTAAATGGCTGAAAGACTCACTCATACCAAGAAAGTTGGAATACAGGTGCCTGGCCAGCGGGATGGAAGAGATCCGTAGAAATGAGACCCTGCAGTATGTGGGAATTCTCTAACAATTCCCCATCATAGTTAAATTATCCCAATGATAACTCAAAAAATGGTTGCAGCAATTCACCAATAGGTGGTTGTCAATAATTCAAATCGAATTGAGAAAAGGGTGGAGTAAGAGAGAGACCATTGTCGACATCATATGGAACTTGGTTGAGAGCTCAGAATGACAACAAGCTGTTTTTCTGACTAAGCAAAGGCATTTTACTGTGTGTCTCATAATAAACGATGAACAATACTCAGTGGAATGGGAATTCCAGAACACTATATTGTGCTCCTGCAGAACCTGTATCCCAGCAAGAGGCAGTCGTAAGAACAGAACAAAGGAATGTTGCATGATTTAAAATGAGGAAAGTGTGTATTAGGATTGTATCCTTTCATCATATTTATTCCATTTGTATGCTGAACAAAAAACCTTAGAATCTATATTCTTGAAGAAGAATGCAGCATCAGAATTGGAAGAAGGCTTATTAGCAATTTTGATATGCAAGTAACGCAACTTTGTGTGCTCAAAACTAGGAGAACTTGAAACTATTGCTGATGAAAATAAATCCAGCCATCAGGATGGATTACAACTCAATGGACAGAAATCCAGGATGCTCTCAATTGGACCAATAAACAGAGTCATGGAAAATGGATGAGAAATTTTTTCATCAAATTACTTTTGCTTGAATCTACAACCAATGCTGATGGAGCTGGCAGTTAAGAAATCAAACTATGTATTGCTGAGGGTGAGTGAAAAAGAGAAATCACTGCATTGAGCTGGAGGGACAAAATGGCTGTATTGATTGGATGAAACATGAAAACCATTTAAGGATTGTGTAGAACCAAGCGGTCTTTATAGCTGTTGTTCATTGGTTGCTATGGGTCAAAACTGACTTGACAGCAATTAACAACAATGTGAGTGTGTTGAATGTTGCTTTTCAAGAATCTGTTTAATATTGATTTTGTCTCTGTTTAAGTAAAACTTAAAAATTATTAAGGGAATGCCATTATCTCCAAGTTCAAATTATGAATGAGCACAAAACTAGCTTCTTCATATTATTTTTGTCTATATCAAAGAGTCATATAAATATCATAGAGCATCTGTCATACTAAAATAAATCTAATATGTAAATCACTTTTTTTACTGCTTCTAATGTCCTGTTTCTATCACCAGACTACTAGTTATTATTAGACTTTTAATAGCCCTTGATCTTTCCTTCAATTTATGATATATTAGGGGTTTAAATTACTTTAGAAATCTATGCTTCAAACAGAGCCAGAAGCCTCTAATCATTGAAAAAATGGATGCTTTCAATTTGTTTTAGTACTTACAGGCTCATGAATAGTTGTGTGTTTGTGATTTGCCCATCATAATTTTCCTGTTCCATTTAGACATTACGTCTTCCATCTTCAATTAGGCACTGCCATTCAGACCTCAGAATGTCCGGCCCACCCAGAAATCCCAGAGCGAAATACATACACACTCTGCGATTCTTAATCATCTCTATCATCTCCTCCTCATTCTTCTCCTTTTTTATCTATCTCCTTCCTCTAATCAAAATGAAAATGGAAACCAGAAAGAAATAAAGTACCAGAAAGACTCCTTTTTCATAGGCGGTATAAATTTGGCCAACCCCCCTCAAGGCTATCTGCTTCCAGCGGGTTCACAGTGAATTCCCATTATTGTCATCATGGGAAGTTGCTAAGCTCTCAATGTTTAGTTTGCTCAAAGGAACATCTTTGTGTGAAGACTTTCTGTTGTGCTATTATTTTAATCTTATGTGGATTTTAGTGTAATCCTACCCTTCCATGACATACCAATTTCTATCTCTGTAAATGTTTTGAATGGTTTATACATTTTCACCAGTCAGAAATGAACCTGAACCTTACGTTAGCAAACATTAATAGGCTAAAAGAAATAGATCTGTAAATCGATGATAAAAGAGTAAATGATCATAAACATTCTCTAGGGCATCACATTTGACAAATTAATTAATGCATGATATAGAAAAAGGAATGAGATTTTACTTCTTTGATATTAATTTGTCTTTGTTATGCTGATGAATTTATGTTTACGTCATAAAATGATGTTTATGTTTATGAATTGATGTTAATTGTTCTTCAAAGCACAGACACGCAATTGATATCTAATAAACTGATTTTTGTGACTGCTCCTGAAATGATTCACTGTTCCATAAAGTCTGCATCTTTCTTTGCCAAAAGCACATACACAAAGATCCACGTACGCACTGAGAAATGTGTAAGGTTTGAGGCAGTGTGATTAGTGGTTTCAGTTGCAAAGCATTGTTGCCTATCTGCCTCGTTTGATCTGTAGTTTAAAACAGGCTGTCATCCAAAGGGTTATCTTAATAAACCTTGGTAAATCCGATAGAAGCTAAATTCATGAACATTGTGTGATAAATATGTTTTTAAAAAATGCATTAAGAAATTAAAGATTCATATCAGAAACTGATAAAAGAGAAACAAATGTCAGTCACCCAGTATGTTTAATCTGAAAGCCCAAATGTTATCTATACAATAATACAATAATGACTATTGGTGATATTTATTTTTTCCTTAAAAGAAGATCTAATATTTCTTGCAGGTAATAACTGTTTTCAAATAGTGTTTTCTTTGGTAGACGTAGAAACATCTCAGTTTCTCCTGGAGACATTCTAAAAAATCAATTTATGAGTATCTTATTTTTTTCTCTTTCTAAACTATAATTTGAATAAGAATTTTTAATGAGGCATTTTATATGTATTCTTTCAAAGAAGTTTCTTATGGTGAGATAAAGAAATTAGGTGTATGTTTCCTTTTCCATTTATGAATAGATATTACAAAGTATATCATAAAATGAACAATGCTATCCAATACTTCAAATATTTAAACTTATTTTTTCAATATTTAACTCACATTTATTTACCTTTAAAACCATAGATACAAGAAGCTATTTAAATTGAAATATATAGTTGCTGTCAGTTAACAAAATTTCATTTCCATATAATGGGGGTACATAATTTATAATTTCTTAATGTCCTTGGAATATCATTGATAAAAAATGCATGCAAACAGCAGTTTTATATCATAGAAATAATTATTTTTAATCTTATTGATAATATACAGAGATATGGTAATAATGGGGACTTAAAATTAGTAAGCCTGGACTCAAAATTTTTTATTTAACATAAACTTATACAAATTTAAAAGAAATAGAAACTAGATTTCCCATTTAAAAATGAATACTAGTGTACTGATGATGTAACTGGTACAGATTTTAGCAAATTAGGTGTGCCTAAGAGGTTTCTCCATTTTTCTATTGAAAAATAATTTCTTGTATGGTCTTACAGTATTCAAAATATTTAGAAATCTATATCAGAAAAATCAACCACTAACCCCACATCATTTCTAAATTCTGGAGCCACTCTGATGGGCAAAGGGATCAGACTGATCCTGTTGATTCCTCTACAGGTCGCATTGTGTGTATCAGAACATTTCCAAAATACACAGAGAGTCATATTAGTGAGAGACTGTGCATGTATGTCTGTCCTCAAGCTTTAAATGATAACCTAGAAATTGTCTTAGGTAGAGTCTATTTCTTTGCCCCACTATCCAAGATCCTGCCTTAGGACTCTTAATGATTTAGTTATTTTGACCTTCATCATTGTTAAGATTGTACTTTATCATACAACTTTCCTCTAGTTCCTAAATGCCTCCCCCCTCCCCCACTATCATGATCCCAATTCTGCCTTACAAATCTGGCTAGACCAGAGGATGTACACGGTACATACAGGAACTGGAAACACAGGGAATCCAGGTTGGATGATCCCTTCAGGACCAGTGGTGGGAGTGGTGATACCGGGAGGGTTGGGTGGAAAGCGCGAACCAATTTCAAGGATCTACATGTGACCTCCTCCCAGGGGGACAGACAACAGAAAAGTGAGTGAAGGGAGACTTCGTACAGTGTAAGATATGACAAAATAATAATAATAATTTATAAATTATCAAGGGTTCATGAGGGAGGGGTGACAGGGAGGGACAGGGAAAAAGGAGCTGATGCCAGGGGCTTAGGTGGAGAGTAAATGTTTTGAGAATGGTGAGCACAATGAATGTACAAATGTGCTTTACATGATTGATGTATGTGTGGATTGTGATAAGAGTTGTATGAACCCCTAATAAAATGATTTTTAAAAAGGATTATGTTTTCTAAAAACATACTCTGAGATGTATACTTAGTGTAGAAGAATACTTAACCTTAGGAAGTGTTCTGAGTAGCTACATCTATGAATATGTTTTTTTGACTCGGCTCTGCGGTGATGACAGTTAATTATCCAGGGAATTCAGGAGCTGGAACGCACTTTTACATTGTTCCAAATTGAGAATATGTAGTGGGGCGCTCAGTTCCCACATTGGCTCGACCAAGGGGTTCCAATCCTCAGAAAGGCCTTCCTCAGCAGCTGCACCATGGCCAAAGAAGTCCACTGCAAGTGACTGTCAACACCAAGTACGATGAGGGCTCAGCCCTGACAGAAAGATCAAAACAGAACTCCAATGGAAACAATCAACTCCTTGGTGTGCGCACATCAGTTAGTTTTTTAGTGCAAAATTGTGCCACTCGGGAAGACTTTCGCCAGGATTCTGGGTTGATCTCCTTCCCTACGAAATGTGGAAAAGAGGGTGACTGCAGCCTAATTTTCCTTTTTGAATCATTGCTAGATCCTCATTGTCTCCACTGTTGCAATTCTGAAGTGCTTGGGTTGTTTGGGATTCATACGGCTGTTGCTTATCCTGTTGGACTGGGCAAATGTCTCCGAGGTGACTGATAACTGAGGCGTGAATCTGTCTTCGATGCCTACATCATGTCATAGCAAGGGGTTAGCCATGTTAGTGGCCGATGGGGAGTCGCGTTGCTTTCCCTTTCAATGGGCCACAAGTGATGTCATTTTCCCGTGTCTTCTTCCAGTGAGCCCTGCTGGTACTGTGGCTCAGATTTGGGGCTGCTAACCTCACGGTTGGCATCATACCAACCAGCCGCGCTGTGGGATAAGGATGAAGTCTCTACCCACGTGAAGACCCACAGCCTCAGAAAGCCTATGAGCTGGAATTGACTCCATGGCCATGGCTGTGCTTTCTCTTTCCCACGGCTGACCCCTCTGTTTTGCCTATGGCCCTGCTTCCAGTTTACAGACATTTTGTCAAGTTTGTTTTTCTCAAGACTTTAATATAAAGGGTTAGACCTTAGAGTTGAAAGTTTTTTCTTTGTCTTTCAGCTCTTTTACTGAGAAATTCGCTGCTACTAGGTGGAAAGTGACAGAGTATAACAAAACGAAACATAGGGGGCAGCATTTCATTTCAAAGCAGAATCACATTTTGCTCAGCTCTTATAAAATTATAAAATTCATGAAATAATACATTAAAGATGCTAGGTTGTTACTTATACATGTAATAAAAAGAAGGAGGGCGAGAAGGAAGAAGGAAAAATAATCCCCCGAACAATGTGTGTTGTCATCAAGTTGATTCTGATTTATGAATTTTAGAGCAAATCCCTCTGTGGAGGGTTCCCGATGGCGGTTATCCCTGGAGGTAGATCCACCGGCCTCTCTTCTGGGGCACCGCTGGGCAGATCCAAACTGCCAGCATGTCAAATGTTATCCCATTGCCATGAAGTTGGTTCTGACTTAAACCTATATAGGCTTTTTTATTTCCAAGACTGTAAGTCTTTAGGGCAGCAGACAGACTGTAGTGAAGCTTTTAACTATGAATGGAAAAGCTTCATGCCGACACTTAACCCATTGTATCATTAGGCATCTTTCAGATATTATCTGAGAGCAAATTGTTTGAATGGCTACTAGTAATAGGGTAATTATTTATTTTAAATGTAATTTTTATTTGCTGTGGTCATAATACTCAAATGTACTATTACTAATAAATGCCTTCTTAGCAAGAAAGGAAGAAAGAAACTATTCTGAGCAGGAGCTGATATGACACAGACTGATGACACAGACTGTTCATGTCAAGCTAATAAAATTACCAAAAATTTTCCTAAGTAAGAATCCCAATTTGTATTAATTGCCTGACAGGTGAAGATGAAGGCACTTGTAGATATTCACTATACCCCTAAAAGATAGTTTGGATGGTAAGCATTTATAAAGAGAAATGCATGAAATATATAAGAACATTTCCATTGATTTAATCAATATTCAAGTGATGTATATTTTCTGGTCATTCATCTTTGAACAGTACCCATTAATTTTTTCCAAGACTGCAATAAACTAGATGTTACAATATGAAAACTTATACAAATCACTTTATATTTTATTATTAATTAGGTGTTTCTTCAGCAGTCAAGCCAGGCTCATTTGTTGGAATGGAATGCCACCACTTAATGTGTCTAATAATGTTTCTAAAGGATAAAATTACTCACTACAGAGAGCCTGAAAAATAAGATCGATGGATTTACATTAGTGTAAATTATCACTGATTAATGAATGCAATATTGGGAAATAAAACTTACTTAGAATTTAAACTTACGTGCAGTGTCTCAATTCTAAAATAAGCATGCCAAGTGCAAACAATATAAATTGTAATTAGATAATATTTCTGCCTATTAAATTTCTGACAAATTATGCTTGAAACTGGAAACGATATGTGTGTGAATACAGACATATACATATACATAATTAACATACAGCTAAGCCATTAATATTTTAATTTAATTAATGTAATTTAGTGACAAACTGTCATATGAAAATAGTTCAGTGTATTGTTCATGGATATATATAATCTGTCTCAAAATGAAGTTATAATTGCTGCTTTGAAGTAGAAATTAATAGCTCCCGAGACTTCATTGTCATTTTCAGTGTAATACATACTGAGAAATGTGAATTCATGTAAACTAAGATTAATACTAATTTTGTAATCCTAAACTCACCATTTTAAATAAATCACATGATAGTCTCATCAAGATAAACACAAAAATTCATAAACAAAAGTGGGCCTGGATTCTTCTAACCGGGAATTTCACCTGTGAAACATGATCTTCACTGGTTTCTCTTTCCTCCATTCTGGTATTCCAGAGGGTCTGCTGAGATCCGGCTTTCGTTACACCAAGTTGCAGCTGGTGGTAGTGGAAGCCATTTGCAGGGCCCCGCGTGGGTTCAATGCCTCTTTATGAACCCTTTCCTTTTCTATAATACCATAGCAGTAGGATGATATAAAATATAAAAAAGAAATGATTTTGATTTGTCTCAGCAGGAAACTATATTTAAAATTTCATTCTCAACATGATCTTTTTAGCCTCTGAAACGTAATTATATTCTGGAGTATCTTAGAGCAGTTTAGCAAATAACTGTTGACTGCTCCACAAAGAGCCCTGAGATTAGAAAGGAAAATTCGACAGTCAGTATCCTCGTTTGGAATGTTAAGTTTTGAGGATGATGTTTGAGGCTTAGAGAACAAGGGCAGGAATTGTAGAAAGAAATCAACTTTGTAAAAAAAAAAGGGCAATTTTAAGTCACTCACTTTTGAGACTTAAAGGGTATATTTTCCCCTTGTCCTTTAACTACTATCATTATTCAAAAGTAAAACTTTAGATTGAAATTCTAAATTCTTTTCGGTCAACATTGCCTATTTTATTTTCCTCAAATATTTCCTATTCAAAAACTCGTATGTCTGTAGAAACAAATACATGGAAAACCAATGTTTTCTCTCAGAGTACATAATCTTAAACATCCCAGTCAAGGTTTTCTCTCAGAGACTCAGAAAGTTGTTGCACTCATTCATTCAGACTAGTTTAAGTATTCCTGGAAAGCCTCACTCCTGGCACTAGCCTTGTATTGGCCTTTTCATATAAGAAATATGATTTTTTCCTCTTCTTTCAAGGTTGAATGAAATACCTCCATAGTCACCTGAAGCATATCTACCTGTTTCTTCCGGCTTCTGATACAAGTGTGGCTGGATGACTTGAAATTCTGAGTCGCATCCACTTCTGTAACGATTTTCCTACAATCACCTAAAGGTGTGCTTTGTCTTGCCTCCAGAACCGCTCCTGCCATGGCCTCTCCTTGTTGCTTTGCTGTCTTGATTTCCCATTTTCACTGTTTTACCTTGCAGTAATTTGAGAATTCTAAGCTTCGCTTTAAATATGAGTCTGCTTTTAAAAGTTGGTGGGTATAAACAACCTATCCTGTTTGAATTCCATTTTTCAACGAACATGTTGAAACCCCCTCAAACGGAACTAAAGGATACGTTTCCTTATATCACGCTTGGCTTTTTCTTTTCTCAACTCCTCTCTATATGATTTTTTATTTGCCTCAAAATCTGTCATCAGAGTTCATATCGTAAGGGCATGAAACGTGTCTCTGTTATTCTTAATGTGTTCAATTAAAGGCAGGTTTTAGTGAACATATTAAGTTTATAATAAGATTTCATATCAATAAAATAATATTTATTGAGTAGCTTCAGTTTTAGGCAGTGAACACTATACTCTAATTACCGCATTTTAATAATATTGTCTCATATTAGTTTTCATATTATTATTTTAAAGACCAGTAAATTAGAGGAAGAAGGTGGCCCCAGATTAAAATATGAGACATACCCTGCACTAGTAAATGCACACAATCTAAAGCACTGGAGGACGCTGGCACTCTCGTGTGCGTTGTTCTTGTGGAATCAAACCTGTGAAGTGAGGGGCATTTGCACAGTTTAGAATTAATGAATTAATGAGCGAAGGGATAAATTAATGCATGAACAGACAAACAAAGTGCAGGGTCCGTGGAACAGAGGGATAAGACTACTCAGTGACAAGGAAGAAAAAGACCGAGGAAAAGTTAGGAATTCCAGAAATCGGGAATTATCAATAGTGTCACGGAAGCTATGGAGACAAGGTTTCAAATGAGAGATTATGGGATGTCAAAGCTGCAAAAGAAGCTGTGGAAATGGGAAGAGGAAGTCGTGTTAATGTATCAGTCAAAGAGGAACTCTGAATTTGATATAAAAATTATAATTCTAATCACAACAGAATATCACATAGGGAAGAGATGTGTAGAAATCAAAAAGGTATCAATCTATAGAATTACTATAATCCTGAATGTCGATCTTTATATCTAAATGTTATAATTAAGCTTGACGGAATTTGAACATACGATGTTAGTGAAAAAGTAATGTTATTCTGATTAACGTTTAAGAACTTGTCACGGTAATGTAGAGATTCATCTTAAAAATAGGACATTGACAAATTTGATAGACCTATTCAGTACACAATAATGCAAAAAATCATGATTCTAGGATATTCATTATAATGCATTTCACACATTACTTCTTTAAGAGCTCACCAGAATTACTCAAAACCCATATTCTGCAATCAAATACAGTACAGGTATATCTGATTCTATGTGCTTCCATTTATGGAGCATTTTCGATACTGTAATCTTGTTTTAATCTATTGAACGTTGGTCTAACCCTGTGTGGAACCAGTTTATTAGCTTCATTTTTGAGCAATGTGTGCTCATTCCACATCTTTGCATCACAGTTTGGAGATTCGCCCGATATTTCAAACGTTTTCATAATGCCACTGAACACTTAATAGACTGCAGTATAAACATAACTTCTACATGAACCAAGACACACAAAAATCACGTGACCCACTTTATTATGATTTTCACTTTATTGTGATGATCTGGCATGAAACCAGCAATATCTCAGAGGTATGCCTATGTGGAAAAGCTACATTAGCTTAGTTAGGAACGTATCATAGTGGGGTAGATTGCTTCCTCCAAAAATCATAGCTGCTGGGCAGTAATCACATAAGATTCGTAGACTACAAATATTACAGATAGAAAAAGAACAAAATTGTTAAGAAAGAAAGAATAAATCTCCTGACACATATCTAGCAGAAAGTACATTTGTATGAAGACTGCAAAGAAAATTTTCATATGTGGGACAGAGCAGCTGATAGATCACTATACATGTTTATTTTGGACTTACACAACACTTCAATTATATAGATTCTAATAATATAAGTTCAAATTAATAATATCCAAAATACATAGTACACTATATATATCATAAGAAAAAACTATTATTGAAGCATTTTGTTATTCACATATTTTTATAAGTACTTGAAATATATAAAACCTAGAAATATATTAGGAGATTATCAGCCAGGCCAAGGAATAGGACTTTAATAAACAGAACAATGAGCATTTCCTTTACTTAAAGAAAAAGAAAAAAAAACCTTTAAGATACTATAGAGGTGGGTGGGCTAATTCCTACTTGCCAGTAATGTTTTCACTGTCAATTGTAACAATTTCTCTTGTGAGAATAAGGTCAGACAGTGTTCAAAGCAGCAGGGACTGAACAGTTTAGAGGATTTCTAATGGGCTTCTGTCACCACCAATAAAAAAAATCCCATGAATTTGATTCCTTGATCCCTTGGCTTTGTTTCCCCCATCAACTATAAAAGAAATTAAGTGGATTGTCTTTCCCGTGTCCCTCCTGGGTACAGGTTGCTATAGCATTTGTGTTTGATGAAGGGCTTTCTTTCTCTCAGAAGGCTATAGTATATAATTTATCAAACAACACATTTTGTAATTCTTAGCACAAACATATATCCAAGAAGAAACAGGTTTGCAATAAAATAATACAAAAGTAAAATATTACAACAGCTGGAGTGATACAGAAAGGAAAACATTAACAAAGATTTAGTCTCTTTATTCACATTTTTCTACTATTTACTCCCTGATACAAATACTCATAAGCACCCTGGTTGTTCTTCTTATTTAATATCCATAATAGATTAAATTGAACCGATAGTAAAAACAATCGACCTTTTAATGCACATGTAACAAAATTCTGACACCTTTTGAGGCAAAATCACTGTGAACATGTATGGCTATAGACCAGGGCATAGGAAATATGTGATAACTCTATTCTAGAATTTCTTGTAAAAATAATGAGCTATATACTCTTATATTGTTTATATTTAACGGAAGTAATCTCTCAGAAGACTTCCAAGATAATGAAAAATCCTGAAATCACTTTTATTTGACCCAGAAATATGAACTTAATTGAGTTTGCTTCCCTTCCGGAACAGAACAATCAATACGGATGTGTATCCATTATCTTCAGGAGCCCTGGTGGTGGCGCAGGCGAAGCACGGGACTGCTAAGCACAAGGCTTGCTGTTCAAAGCCACCATCTGATCTTCAGGAGAAAGATGAGGCTGTCTGCGCCCACCAATGCTTAGGCTTGGGATCCCCCAGGTCCCGGTTCCACTCTGCCTCATAGGTTGGCTCTCGGTCAAGGGTGACAGTAGCAGTGGACGCTTTCTGATTTTATTGCCCTAATTATCTTCTCCAGTTTCCCTTTCCCGATGACAAGGTCCAGTTGTGAGGATTTTTGTTTTCTTTATGTTGAGTTTTAATCTATATTGAAGTTGCAATCCTTGATCTTCATCAGAAATTGCTTCAAGCCCTTCATTTCCAGAACAAAATGTGCCATATGCATATTGCAGGTTGTGGATTAAACTTCCTCCAATCCTTCGGATAAGCAGCTTCTCTTAGGATGGGCTCCACCTGCAGATGAATAAGAATGGCGGGAGGATTCAACCCTGCTGCCCGCTTCCTGAAATGAAAGCGTGCACTTTGCCCACGTTCTGTTCGCACAACGGCTACTTGATTCGTGCAAAGGCTCTGCGTGACCACAATGGAGTGTGGTGTAATTCCCGTTTGTCTCCAGGCTATTGTAGTTTGTTGTTGTGTGATACACATTTGATGTTTACAGCTGTTTCTTCTCATTTTGAGGAATGCCCCATCGGCAAATGAGACTTTCCTTTCACACACTTCACTCCAGCCACGTCCTTATGACCAACTCTCCTTTGAGGGGGCAGCTCGTCCTCAGTCATATGTTGTGTGGCTTCTGCTCATAGGGGCTCCTTTTGTGTCATTCTCTGACAAAACTCCCCCTCTGTTCCTTCTTTGTCATCTGTTCTGAGTCCGTAACTCTGTTGAAACCTGCTTGCTTCATGTGCTGCCGCCGGCATTTGAAATACCGGTGACACAGCTTCCAGGGTCACAGCCACGTACAGGCTCCCACAATACAGTAGACCTGCGATAGTTCTACCTTGCTAAGGCGGTTTATTCTCTTTTATCCGTTGTGGCTTAGTTTTCCCACTCTGAATTGAAACCCTGCTTGCCTCTGGTAGTAATATGTCTGAGAGATTGGGAAGATAAAGGAAAGATAAGACATTGAAGCCAGTCACCACCACGGTCCCCCCCTAAAAAAAATCTTCTAATTTCAGTGAAGTCCCTATCTCTTTTTGCAAATTTGACTATGAGCATTCTCTCTTCTTCCATCTCCTACTGGGGAGGAGGCTATGAGAATCTCATAAAGCAGCAACATCGTCCACAACTACCATCTACGGAAAATGGATTATTTCACCTTGAAGAGAATACTATAGGTATACAGCTCAGTAAACCAGTATGGGCTTGGGTATGCAGCATAAAGTGAAGATATGTCTCTCTGTTTTATCAAAAACCAGCCTCCAACTTTAATCTTTTATGGACAGATTTCTAGCAAACAGCATGCAACACACACACAATTGCTTTAATTAACTTGCATTTAAAGTATTGTAGTTTTCAAATATTTTAGACCAATTTAATTTCACATAGCTGAAAGATCCAGTATAATGCTTTTTCAAATAACAGAAAATTTTCAAAGTTTGCTCTCAAAAATGAATTCAAGATTCTCGTCAGTGGTGGGTGTGGGTGGGGGAATTTGTGTTTCCTCAACATGTTCATGTCTTGCACTCACTACTTGAGTGCTTATTACCTTTATCAATCATTTTGGCACTTAATTGTTAATTGATATGTATTACTATCTAAGCATGTGAAAATGGTAAGAGTAACTGGAATTTGGTGTCATGGGTCCTTAATTTCAAACTTCATAGCTAATTGGGAAAACAGAAACATATCCCCTGTTATTCTTGGAGTGCCTCAGTTATTAAGTATGACCAATAATAACGATTTCTTAGAACTTGCATGAATTAAAAGGCAATTGCATAAATCATATAGTCCAGTGCTTGGCAAACAGTAGCATTTAGTAAATGGTGGGTATAGTCGTTATAGAGGTGGTTATTATGATTACCATATTTCTCATTATGCAAATAAATGATCATGAGGCCTAAGCCTGTCTTGTATTTGTTTTATGTTCTCTACAACACTATATTAATACTAGCCACATGGTAAGGAATGAATGAATACATGAATAAAATGTTTTCAGCATCTCTTCATAAATCTAGTTTAGCAAGTGAATAACTGCAAGGTGAATAGCTCATTTTATTTTAAGTGGATTTCAATGCAAGTCATCATTAGGATCAGTTCCCTGAGGCCACTGGCTATTGACCATGACCTCTTTAGCTAGCAGAGCTGTATCAAGAGTCTATTGTTTTATGATATTCTAGTGTCTTCCCGGGGAGTTTCATTTATCAGACATTTTTAAAGAGATCATTATTCATTTAAGTTGTTCTATACTCAGTTTTGATTATGTATAACACCTACCAGCATACTTATGACTTTTATGTACTGAGATGATGCAAGCTATATATTTATTATGATTTCTGAGGCATAATTTAATCAAAGCTCAGAGAAGTAACCCTGTTACTGCCCTATCAAAAATAATCTTTTGTGTCTTCACCCAGTTGGTGCACTATTAAAAATAGTGTTATTTCTTAGTTTATTTCCACAATTCTATGAAGTTATCTTTACCTTTTAAAGTTAATGAAATCGGGCACAATGCCAAACTAATAACCATGCGATTCTTAATTACCAACTATCTGGAAATAGTTCAGATTTTACCTCTCCATGCTGATAGTTTTGAAAATGTCTTCAGAATGTTGCCTTAGTAAAATGTTTCAAATGTTCCCTCTTTCAAAAGTTTGCCTTCCTTGAAGTACTCAGATATTCATGAAAGAGCATGTAAACTACCGGGGTTTTAGATACCTCCTCTTATATGAATACAGGGATTGCTGGTCATGTTCCGCATAAAACAAGCTCTAAGAAAGAGATCGGCTTGCAGGATGTTTAGTCACACAGCATCAGCACCCGTGGGGCATGTTTCAGAAGCATGGTTGAGAGAAGAAAACATTGGATCATAATACAGTTACAACCTCTGACCCCAAGGAGCGTTTCTAGCTGGGATGGCCCTTGGAGGATTCATAAGTTGGGGATCAGAAAAGAGGCCGCATTGGATGAAGTCGGCCTCTGGAAATTGAGTGCAATCTGGATGGAGGTGACGCTGTTGCGCTGAGAAGAATTCCAGAAGTGGCTTGATGGTGTTGGAGGTGTCGGTTTAGAGTATGACTTGCAGTTGGAGAAATAAGTTGTGTTTGGAAGCCGGATCCTAGAAAAGAGCAGTGGAATCCCGAGAAGGATTTGCAGATCCCACAGGGTAGGCGGATCAGCGTGATGCATGCCTCGTGGATATTTGTCAATCTATCTTCAATCTGAAACAGAAAAACAATGAAAGAATGATGGCATCTTGCAGGTCGTCAATAGCATTGATGATCTGGCCATTTACAGAATGTCTTGAGCCAATTTTGTAAACTGGCTTTTTAAAATTACAAGAAGAGTAGCGGGTTCTTCAGCTCAGGATATCATGGAGAGTGCTTAATTCCTTCTGTAGGATTATCTTGGGTTGGGTCGCCTCTGTTTGGATCAATGTTTAATAGATAATTTTGATGGATGTTCAATAGATGCAATGTTGAGTTTTGTGGAGGTGCATAAGCTCTTTTCTTCCTACTACTTCTGCAGTTTACTTCGAAGACCAGTCAGACAGATTTTTACAATATTTGTATTGCAGTCATCGTGTTTCACACATCTGTTGTTCCTTTCCAGAACACGTTGTGCTTCATAATTATCTCAAAACGGCGTTCGCTGTTATACATTTATTACCATGAAGGAAACAAAAAAAACTGCTGGTGATGTTTGAAAGTGTGAAAAGGGACAAAGAGCTTGCAATGAAAAAAAAAAACTATTCCGAGCTTTCGATAGCAAAGGAGCCATCCACCTTCACTTTCATTTGTCAAACGCTCAAAGACATGTGAGTCAGAAATCTTTCATAATGGAAAAACAGAGAGGCTCCAGGCTTCCTTGATGAGAGGGTGATGGCCTAGGGAACTTGGGGCCAGGGTAGAGAGAGATGGGCTATCCTTGTTGATTGATTGGGGAAGCATATTGTACTGTTTCTCATTGATCCTAAATGCGAAACACGGACGAAATAGAAAGACGCTGATAGGGACCAATCACGTCCTGATTATTTAACACAAGTGTTACAGAAATCGCTGTCTGCGCTCCTGGACGCGTAGCTGGATTGCCGGGTGGTGCATGTGGTGATGGAGTTGCGTTCGAACCACAGTCCACCAAACAGCCACTTGCATTTCAGTCTCTCAGAAGAAATCTAAGTTTTCCAACTTTTGGAAAAGGGGAATTTTTAAGAGATTTAAGATATTCTCTTTTTCATAATTGTTCAATCCACTGTATGACGATAAATCCAGTGTTTAGAAGACCGTGCTTTCAGGTTAGGGTTATAGTTCAAGGAACATTGCTTCTGCATCACATCAGTGCTGTGTGTCACATCGCAGAAGCAAGAGAGAGCAGGGGATGCATTTACAGAGATGCAATGCTCACAGGAGGAAAGGGGATCCTTTTGCATTAATATAAGTTGTTTTTAAAGAAACCATTCGGTAAAATAGGCTAATAAAATCTAATTTGTGTAATAAAATACACATGGAGAGAAAAATAGGACTGCCTTTCCCTTGAATATATTTCAGTTATTTCAGAACTATTCTCTTTTAAATGAAACAAAATTATTGGCCTTTCATGGCAGCATAAAAGGCTTTAAAATTATAAACAATATTGCAGCTGACTGAGTCATTATCCTAATGGGATATTCATCAAAAGTCTATGAAGATTCACAATGTGAGGCTTTTACAACTGAAATCCTAATGTTATGTACAATGGGAATTTACATGCATGTGTTCTTTTCTGAAAAAAAATGGCTTGGGGACATAGAGGACTTACTGTGAGTAAAAAGAGCATTATTCTAGGGATGAAAAATGATTGGGGTACTCTAACTCTACTGGGCATTTTCACGGATCTGTAGGCTATTTCCGTCCACCTGCCTTTTCTCTCTGTAAGCACAAGTTGTGCGGCCCAAGATCATCCCTTCTCTTTCTTCTCTAATGTTTTGAATTTAGGGAAGAGTGAATATTGCAACTGAATTTGTCCTTTGAAACAATTATTTTCAAAAGCATATCCTTTAGCTTTATGAACAAACAAGAGTCACTTGGAATTAGTGGCAAATCACTTCTAAAACTTTACGAATCCCTTTTCTGAGTCAGTACCCTGGGAAGAGCCACGTAAGAGTGAAGTGAGGCCGCCCCACACAACCTGCAGCTAGCGCCTGGGCAGCCCGGAGCACTAACCCAGATGCATGCATTCTCAAGCCAGGTTCACCCAAATGATACACAATTCATGACCAAACTTACTAATCATTTAGATTCTACCGAATATTAAAATTGAGGGAAAATGTTAGCATAAAAGTTAAGCCAGTCAGTTTTATTTTTACTCTATATAAGCAATATCTATGTGTCAAAGAGCAGTTGGCTAAGAATCATGAATGACATACTTACCTAAAGGGAACATTTATTTTATCATTAGATTTCAACCTCTTCCTTTACATTTCTTTTCTTTTTTTTCCCTTGACATTTCTTTAGAAAGTTAACTGTCGACTGCATCTTAAATTTGAACATACCAGCATAGTTATGGTAAGACGTATGTCATCTCTTTCAATATGGAAATAGAAATAAACCAATCATTTCTGTGTGGCAGTTTTGCTATTAAACATTGTATGACTTGCTTGAATTGTTTTTTTTTTCCCTTTGCTAACATGGTATGTGTAATGTGTATTGGCAAACTCATTTGAATATGTAGGTGTTTCACAAATGTTTGTGTCATCATTATTAGCAGTAAACAAATACCCTAATGGAATAAAAATGATCTGTGAAATATAAAAAGGAAAAGTTTTTCATTCAGAAATAATGTGTGGTAATGAACAATAATACTCTCTTTTACAGGTATTTTAAATACTGTTTTAAGAACCTAGTCACAGTCTAAATAGGTTATTCTGTCACTCTGTCCCTATTTGATTTCTGTTCTTCCCATAGTTAATGTATTTGATAGTGTAGAGGTTTTGTGTTTTCTTTCTAATTTCTAAAAAATAATTTTTAATAATTAGTATAAATCAGGATATTGAATTTGTTGACGTTTTTAGTCTTTATCATATTCCCACCCCAGTCACTGAATAGCATATGAATAATATGTGCTGCAAAAAAGGAGTCTTATTCCAATGCAGTTTCTAGGCCTCCGTTAGCTGAACAGGACTGCAAAACTATAAATTCTCCCTTCACCTAAAAACGTTCTTCAGATTAGGTGGAGCTTGCTGACAAGTTGAAGAAGTAGACATTTTTATTTTGTTAGTTTTCTAGGAAAAAATGGCAGAGTATAATGTCCCCAAAACAGAATATTAATCAGTTGTGGATTCAAATGTCCAAACTTGAGACCTACTTACAAATACTGCTCACCTGTTTGCAGATTATAATGACGGCAATTCAGAGTGCGCCTACTGAAAATGCAGCTCGAGGGATGCTGCTCTTACTCATAAACATAAATTAAAGCAGTCTGGGCCTCGTGCCCAGGGAGGCAGTCAGGCAAACAAAAGTGTGCAAAGAAATTCCTAAGATGAGGAACTAAAGGGGCTGACATAATTGCAGATGCACCACATGGACTGACAAGGTCTTTGCCAACTGAAACAAGATTTACATACCCTCATCAATAGTGTTGGCTGTGAATAGTTTGGCTGTGAAAATAAGACTAACATATAATTGAGACCCATTTCCATATTATGAAAAATCCAAGGCACCCTGGGGGCATAGTGGATAATGTGTGGGGCTGAGCGGTTGACACCTGGTACCGCAAGGTCAGCAGCCTGAAAATGCCAGCGAGTCTGTGGGAGACAGGAGGACTTGCAGTGGTGGGAACTCATAGGGGCAGTTCTCGGTCCTACAGGCTCACTCTGGGTCGAAAGAAACTTCAGGGCCCTGAGTTTGCATCTGAATTTGAGTGAAATGAAAAAAACAAAAACAAAACACCCCCGACATTTTATTATTTAAATGTTTGAGGAGGAAATACATGAACAGCAAGATGGAGGAAGTATAAGAGTAAGCCCAAGGAACTAAGCTTGATCCTAGCCTGAAAGGAATTTTAACTTCAACCAAACTATATGTAGATACAGATCCACAGGGTTGACGTTTCTTTCTGTCCTTGAATTTCGGGCTCCTGGGTCTGGCTCTAGCTCATTTAATCAGCCGCGCTATGAATTCCATTTTATTCTTTTCTGTTTTATCTCTCAACCCTGATATGCATTTTACCCTTGTCTGTGAATATTATGCTCAGATTTCCTACGAGTTGAGTCTCCTCTTGTCTTCCAGAAGAGGCATTCACTTTTCCCCGTGCTGTGGACACAGTCTAGAAAGCAGGGCCGCGTGGAAAGACTTTTCATTGCCTTTATGCCGGTCTGTGGAGGTAGCAGATTTCAAGTTTGAAAGAAAAGAATGATTTGAATTGAGCAAGTCTCCTTCAAATGAGGTCTGTGCCAGGACTAAGCACCCCATCGTTCAGCATTGGCATTCAGAGGTGACCTCGAGTGGGGAAAAACCTAAACGCAGGGTGCTGGGATTACATCCTCTCCTATGTGAGGGCCGAGCCATGGACATAAATCTAGGAAACTGAAACTGCTACTTATGGCTCCTGAAACGAGGGGCAGAAAATCACTTCAGCTGTTATTGGACCGGTGTCAAACATAAGACATTGTTTTTTCTGATACAAAGGAGAATTAAATGCCATTCTTTTAAATTGTTCAAATGTCCATTCGACTGGCATTTACAGGGGACAAACAAGAGAATTCTAGTCATGAAAATACACAGACCTTGACACATGGAATCCAGGACAGATAAGCCCCTGAAGAACAGTAATGGGGGTAGGATGCCATGAGGGTGGGGGAAGGTTGGGGGAGAAAGCGGGTACCGATCGCAATGATAGACATATAACACACACACACACACACACACACACACACATACACACACACACACACACACACTGGGACAAACAACTAAACCTGGGAGAAGGGAGACAGCAGATGGTGTAAGAGATGAAAATAATAATGAATCAGGAGCTGATATCAAGGGCTCAAGTAGAAAGAAAATATTTTGAAAAAGATGACTGTAACATTTGTAGAAATGTGCTTGATACAATTGATGTATGGATTGACTTAAGAACCGCCGCCAGTAGCAATATTTTTTAAGTGCAGGGGTGGGGGGGCAGTCCCCAGACTTCGGCAGTTTCCTCATTTTATAGTTGCAGACCCTGAGGCTCCGACAGGTTGGTGTTTTCCTTGTGGACCCACAAGGGCTTTTGTCGTGTGACTGGTTGAGAACACGAACAACGGAGGTATTCTACATTCTAAGCCTTGGCTTTATGCTCCCTGCAATTTTTAGAGTTACATGTTTTAAGAAGCAGATCATAGACCTATCTTCCAAGATACCTCTGGTGTGTTTAAACTCCCAACCTTTGGGCTAGTGCTGATCTGTTTCCCATTGAAGCCACACAAGGACTCTAGGCCGTTTAATGAATATTTCTGCCTCACTTATCTCATCTGGAGATAAGAAGCACCTTCCATTAGGGTAGTCATGAGGATTAAATAAACAATTCCCTGTAAAATACGTATGTAAAGAAAATGAGAATCAAAAAGTATCAGTCAATAAGTATCAGCGACTATCACTTGATAAAGCATAAGTGCCCATATTTATTTGTTTTTTTGTCTACTTGCTTATCTTTTTAAAAGCATATTTGTTTGGGACCCAGAAATAAGGGTAGTGAAATAAAATACTTCGTAATTCAGAAAATTCACATGTAATTCATTTGTATTGCTAAGTGATCTCTCTCTTCAAAGGAGTTACAGAAGCCCACTGAGAACGGCATTTATTATAAGTAAGTAGAATCTGCTTCACACCAATTTCCTGGGACTCAAAGTCATGGCTCATGGCCAATTAAGCAGCATGCTTAGCACAGTGTTTTCCCCTACAAAGAAAGTGGCCTGATGGTGGTTGTAATTATTCTATCCAAAACACATAACACGTCGGAAAACGTGCACCACATGCAATATCACTGGTAAAATCTGTGAAGTTTTCTTTCCTTTTTTTCCCCTTGTGTAGCATTTTGCAATGTAATTTTAGTAGAATATTAGAACCCCATTGTGTTACTGCAGTAACAGTGAAAGTATAGGTTTTTGTAAATTATGGTAATATGTAAAAGTGAGTGAATAAAAACAATTATTGGTTAAATGGGTGATTCTGTTACTTCAAAATTGTATAATATTAACTAATAGCACAATTGTCTAATTTATACATTATTTGAGAAATAATTGGATATTTATTAGTCACTGTTTGATTTGGGATATAGTATTTTTTAACCAAAAGAATAAATAAATCCATGGCTACATGGTATGAGAAAAGAATATTGTAAGCTACTTCTAAAAAGAAATATAACTTAATTCCATTGATGTGTAACTTCAGTACCAAGTGATTTAACCCAAAAATTTACCCAAAATATTCATAGTTCAGTATTCCATTCAACTGTAACTGAGACATTATGTATATCAATATATCATTCATTGGAATATTATTATTTCTATAAAAAGTATAATGAATTAGCCAAATAGAAGTAATAACTCAATGTAAAAGATTAGTTTATTAGTATTACTAAAATAGTTTATTTTCACCATAGAAATATGCAAGGGTTTCTAGTATATTCAAGTTTCTTTTAGCAATTTTCATTGTCGTTATACATGGTCCCTTTAGTTTCTAAATTACATGGAAGGAATTATACAAGTATACAGCCTACCTAATACACCAATATTTAGACCAGTAAGTCACTGCTCAATTCTGAAAGCCCACATGAGTTCAAATGAAAAATCATTCTCTCAAGATCAAAGAAAGTGTTCACCACAAGTTAGTTTAAGTTGGTATCAAATCAACTTGCGTGTGGCATTAATTAATGCTAAGACTACACGATGCAGTTTTAAAATACATTCTTAGGCATCTATCCAGTTTACATAATGAGTGCAATAGTGTAAATCCTTTTTTCTCAAATTTTAATTCCCTTTTTCTAACCTATACTTAGTTCTATCACATTGTCATTTGTATCCCTGTTCTGAGTTAATATAGCTGAGTTACTATAACTACATTAATACACTGAAAATGATGCTAGGATATGTTGGAGGTGACTCTCATCCAGTAAAACCCAAGAAAGCTGTCAGAAAAGAAGTAATCAAATATAATCCACTTTAATGACAGTGCTAAAGAAGCAGTCAGACTGCATCCTAAGGTGGAAAATTAGACACCTCAATGAGTTGGGATCTCAAAAGTGTTCCTGTGTATGGAAGTGGAATACGAGAGGAGCAAATCTATGTGAGAACTTTCTCAATTATTCTCCAGGGTGTCACCTCAGTATCTTGTAATTAGAAGCTCCAACATAATATTTTAGACAACGACCAAATTACCTTATTTTTAATTGGCTATTCAATTGGGACCATGTAACTGTGACCCTCTTGGTTCCACAATGTCTATCGTTCCAGATACAGTCGAACCCAGGATCCGACAGTATCAGTACTCGGCATCGTCAGATTTCCATGGGAAATGTCAGAAAAATGTACCTCAGAGCTCAAACAAAACATCAAAATCTAACCCTACACACGTGGATTTTGTAAACAAAAGCAGTTCATTTCAGTCATTCAGCATTAGTTGGCATTGTTAGTATAAGTTGTCTAAACCTTTTGCATTTGTGTTCCACGCATTTTGCTATGATTTTCTTAGTTTTTGTGACTTGTTTTTTACTATTTTTAGAGAAAAACTATGGGTTCCAAGAAAGAGGTTTTTAAAAAGAATCATCATGATAAGGAATTGGTTAGCTGTATTATCGATATTGTCGATAATTTAGTAAAAGATTTTAGAAAATAGTTAATGAAACGCAGGCTACATTAGACAGACCACATGATGATAAGGAATTGGTTAGCTGTATTATCGATATTGTTGATAATTTAGTAAAAGATTTTAGAAAATAGTTAATGAAACGCAGGCTACATTAGACAGACCACATGATAAGGAATTGGTTAGCTGTATTATCGATATTGTTGATAATTTAGTAAAAGATTTTAGAAAATAGTTAATGAAACGCAGGCTACATTAGACAGACCACATTAGGCAGATTTTTTTTTTTTTTTTAGAGAAAGCCAGCCAGGTCCTAGTGAAAACAGGCAAGGAAGGGGGAAAAAAACTCCTGAAAAGCAGCTACCAGTTGATTTTATGGAAGGGGAGTCCCCTTGCAAACAGTGTCTCTCCACACCTCCTTCTCCACATCCGTGTCCACAGATCCAGATCCTCATCCATCTCAAGGTATGGGCAACAGTGTAGTTGTTAAAAACTTTTTAATGTTGTTTTTCTAATTGAAATGATATCATTTAACTCTGAACTTACTTACTTTGAGGTTTATGTGTAATATTTTGTTTAAAAAGGCTAGGTTAGTGTAAAATTTTAGTGGCCGAGAATGGATTATGTAATCTGTTTTCAGTTATGTCTTAAGGGGAAAAATATTCGGAACTCGACCGCATTACATCTTGATGCTCCTTGTAGAACAGATGAGTGCCAAAGTCCCAGGTTCGACTGCACCCTCATTCTGAGAAGATTGAGGTGGGTGTCACCCTGTCCCAAGGCCCAGGATTATTCCCTGTGTTGTCACTATGCAGACAGACACTAGTTCCTTTTAGTTGAGGTTTTTCTCTTGTGCCTTGTTTGTGTTTTGAATTCAGCCACTGACTTTTATCCCCTTTGTGAGTTGAGATCTTCCAGTTTGCAATGTCTGTCTTCCCCCATAGCATTGCTGTCAAGTTCACAGTCACACTCCCAGAACTCTAACAAGAAAAAGAGCATCCCTCACACATTCTCCTGCAGATTACTTATCTTGCTGCTGTTTGAAGCATCAATAGCCACTCCCCACCCCAAAGTCGGTGAAATGAGAAAAGGCTACATGAGTGTTCCTAGAGAGACAGCCGAAAGGGGTAGACCAGCAGTCCCCCGTCTTCTGCTTCCCCAATGGCACCAGAAGTTGTCTAGTACAATCATCAAGGATTCCTGGGTGAGAAGCACTCAATTCTTAACAACACGATACACAAGATGCCTTCGTAATCCAATTCTGGTGGAATCATGAAGCAAAATTTAGGAAATGGGATGGTGGTATAAGTGACATTTCGTAATAAGGTTATTTTATCCATTCCTTTATAACTTCCATCACACAAATGGGTCACACCAGGCAAACAGGGTGTAGCTGTTGCTTGTACCTTCCCATTGGTTCTGATTCACAGTGACCCTGTTTTCCAGAGAACTAAACACTTCCTGGCCCGGCACCATCCTTTTCATTGTTGTTGCAGTCACGGTCAATGCATCTCATTGAGGTTCTCCCTCATTTCACTGCCCATCGATGTCACTAAGCATGGTGTCTCCATCACCTTGACCAAGCATGGTATCTTTGTGCAGATCCTGATCTCTCCTGATAACATGTGAAGCCAAAGAATAGGAGACCAAATCTTGCCTTACTTTATGAGCATTTGGGATGTACTGTTTCCAGACAGATATACTGTTCATTCTTTTAACAGCTCTTAGTGTTTTCCAAGATCCTTGGAAAGTAATTCAAATGCTCCAATTCTTCAGGCTTCCTTATTTAATGTCCAGCTTTCACAAGCCTGTGAGACAAGTGGAAATTCCATACTTGGATTAGAGGCACCTGACTCTTCAGAGAGGAGCCCTGTTTGCATAGTGGTTATATGTTGGTTACCAGTTCAGAACCACCAGCCACTCCAAGGAAGAAGCATGAGGCTTTCTACCCCTGCAAACAATTACAGTCTCAGAGACTCACAGGAGCAAGTCTAGCCTGTGCAACAGGCCTACTGTGAGTTAGCATTGACTTGATGGCAGGGAGTTTGGAGTTTGGGGTTTTTGTTCTTCAGCGGACACTAACTCAGGAACTGGTCAATTTTACCAGTTAGAAGGGAGCTTCTCAGAAGCAGGAAAAGAGAATCCCTGAGATCATTAAGGAAGAAAAGCCACTAGGAGAGCGCACTGGAGATCTCTGATCGAACTGGAAGAATCAAGGAGGCCAGGTCACACGTTAAGACCAGACCTGCCTTGTGTTAACCTGTTAACTTTCCTACTAACTCCGTGTGAGTGCTGTGTGTGAGTTCTGTGTGGCCAGTGAAATGAATTTTGAACCCAACAGGAAAGCAGAGAGCTGTAGAGGATCAGTTGGTGTCAGAATAAGGTGAAGAAAGATGGAGTGTGGAGGTGTGTCTGAGCTCTGCCAGGTAGCAGTAGGCTTTATCTGGTACAGAGATGGCTTCTCCTTCTTCGGACAGCCAGAGGAAGTCAGATGTGGCCTTGGTACCCCATTCAAAGAGACTCTAATACATATTTTTTAAATGTCAGTGATTCATATTGTAAATATTTTGAAATAATTTTTAATCATTTTATATGGGTGCACGTACAACTCATCACAATCTATACATCCATCTATTGTGTCAAGCACATTTGTACATTTGTTGCCATCATCATTCTCAAAACATTTGCTTTCTACTTGAGCCCTTGGTACCAGCTCTTAATTGCCCCCCCCTGCTTCCCCCTCCCTCACGAACCCTTGATAAGTTATAAATTAATATTAGTTTGTCATGTCTTACACTGTCTGATGTCTCCCTTCAGCACTTTTCTGTTGTCCATCCCCCAAGGGAGAGGTTATATGTAGATCCTTGTAATCAGTTTAAGCTCTCTGTTTTCCTCAAAATTGAGGCTTCACCTGACCAGGACCACCTTTTACTAATCAACATTACTCATTCCTCCACCTCTGCCTCTGTCCTTTGCCATTGAATCCATTCCAGCTCATAAACACCCACATGGGGCAGAGTGGAACTGCTCTATAGAAGTTATTATTGGTCTATTATCTCTATGGAAAGGAATCCCCAGGCATTTCTTGAAAGCATTGTAGGATGCTTGTAATCATCAACCTGTAGCTGAATGTCCGAATTTGCTGTCATTGAGTCAGTTCCGACTCATCATGACTCATGGTAGGGTTGTTGAGGCTTTAAAGCAGCGGTTCTAAACCTGTGGGTTGCGACCCCTTTGGGGGTAGAACAACCCTTTCACAGGGGTCACCTGATTTATAACTGTAGCAAAATGACAGTGATGAAGTAGCAACGAAAATAATGTTAAGGGTGGAGGGTCACCACAACATGAGGGCCTGCACAAAAGGGTCGCAGCATGAGGAAGGTTGAGAAGCGCTGCTCACCATCTTTTGAGAAAGTTATCACTTTTGCAGACTGAGTACGTGGTGAGTTCGAACCATATTGTCCTTAGCAGCCAAATGGCCGATCCACCATACAGTCAAGGCTCCTTTATAGTTTAAGGGCTTAAAATAATAGTAACCTATCAAAAATCCCCTGATAGTTAATCACTTAGAAAAACACGTTTTATTAAATAATTAGAAATAGAGTCTTTATTTCACACTGCTAAGTGTTAGCATATGTGGCCTAACCAGAGGCAGTGTCCGAGGAGTGGGGCTGGAAGGGCACAACCAGAAAATGGATCTGAAGCAGGAGGTTGGGTAGCCATTTGAATCTAGTCCAATCCAGAGCAGCCCCATAGGACAAAGAAGAAAAAGTCACTTTACAAGAAGAAAAAGCCCTTTACAAGGAGAAAAAGTCACCTCTTTTTCCTGTGGAGTATCTGGTAGTTTCCAACGACTGACCTTACCATTAGCCGGTTAACATGATACCCACTACTTTTCTGGGGCTCCTGACCATTTATACAGAGAACCTACAACCATGCTCCTACTGATAAAACATTGAGCTATATGAAGATCGAAGAAGTAGTATTTTATAAAAATAGGTGCTAGACAGGACATCTAAGTATAGGACCCAAAACAACCTTTGCAGTATCTTAGATTGACAAATAATAAATTTTTGTAGGTTTTAGAAAAATGTTCTCAGATTTTATAAAGCCCTTAAACCAGATTTCTTTTTTAATGTGTGGATCAATTTGGATATTTCTGTATACTTGCACCAAATCACTATTTTATTTCATTTCACGGGATTTTCTTTTGTGGCAGAGAAAACCCTTTAAAAAATTACTTTCTTCAAACCCAGTAATCTCCTCAGGAGTGAGATTAAAAGGAAAGAAATACAGCCTTCTTATCTTCTCTTAAAACTTGTTTTGAAATAATGGAAGTGCTATAAAAGGCCCAACTAGTTAACAAACCACGTTACAGGGCATCTTTTGAAGTAAGATTCAACATTATTTTGCTTGCAACAGTAAGCAACAAAACCTACGCAAATTCTGTCTAGCAAAAGTTTAATAACATTCATTTTAAAAACAACTCAAGTCTTGTATTTAAAGTTTATTACAAATATAGTAACAATACTGACATATCCTTAACATATTAAAATATACAAACTAAGATTAAGATAACTGGTTCTATGTTATGATAATATTTAATATAATAATATACATTTTTTCATTTTCATATGCAAATGAGGCAATTAAAATGGTATGCCTTGGGTCAGGCTTACCTGATTACCAAAGCCATATCTGTGCTTGTTACCACTCTAAAGAAGCCCTGTGGGACGGATTGACCCAAGGCAACACATCCTTTGATCTCTTGACTACTGCTTCCATGAGCTCTGATTGTGAATCCAAGGGAGACAAAATCACAGACAACATCCACCTTTTATCCATTTATCATAATGTTACCTATTGGTCCAGCTGTGATCTCCTTTATATTGAGTCGTTATCCACACTGAAGGCTGCAATCCTTGATCTTCATCAGCAAGTGCTCCAAGCCCTCCCCACTTTCCACACACAAGGTTGTGTAGTCTGCGTTTCGGACTCGGGTGATTAATAAACTTTCCTCCATTCCTGATGCTGAATTCTTCTCCAAATAATCCACCTTCTGAGATTTGTTCAGCATACAGATTTTCAGTCACCACCTATGCGTATAAAAGTTGGACATTGAATAAGGAAATGGAAGCATTATGCCTTTAATTGTGGTGTTGGCAAAGAATTTTGAAAGTACCATGGAAAGCAAACAAGGTAAGCAAGTCTGTCTTGGAAAAAGTACAGACAGAGTGCTCCTTAGAGGCCTTGATAGAGAGACTCTGTCTTCTATACTCTGGATGCATTACAAGAGAGACCAAACCGGATGAAGGCCATCATGCTTGGTAATGCAGAGGGGCAGCACAAACAAAGACGGCCCTCAATGAGACAGACATAGTGACCACGCCAGGTCAAGAGGGTGGCACAGGACCAGCCGGTGATTAGTTCTATTGTGCCAAGCGTCACTATGAGTTGGCGCTGACCAGATGGCATTTAACAAGATTTTCCTGAAACTTAAGAATTTTAACTTACCAAAACAGTCAACACACTAGCTAATGTTTTTCTTTAGGTATTTCCTTAACACATTATTTTATATTTATCTATAAGAGAGATAATATATCATAGCTGTTGCGCTTCTTCATTGCAGATTGCCTTCTATTGTTTTTTCTAGTTGCATTTTTAAAGCACTGGATATTATGACATGTATTTTAAACCCCCAAATCCCCTGCCATCAAGTAAATTTCAACTCACAGGGACCATATATCATTTCTCTGCATCTCTAAACTTTCATGAGAGGTGACCACCTTACCTTTCTCCCATGGAAGGGCTGCTGGCCTTGCACTGCCAACCTTCTGGTTAGTCATCAATGTTTTCCTGATAGCAGCACCAGGGCTCCTATTTCAAATTAAAAATAAATTGGTAAGAGGAAAAAGGGGAGTGGAGAAATTAACTTAAAGCTGGATAATAGGCTGAACTAAAGTGAAAATAAGGGATCACAATAAAATTCCTACAACACGCAGAAGTGAGAGAGAAGTTTGCAGCATGGTTTCACAACCTTATTTGACCAACTGCCCCTACCCCTTTCTTACACAGAAATTCACACACACACACACACACACACACACACACACACACCTTTGGAATATGAATATTGTCAGAACAAGGGAGAGGCTGGCCAAGAGGCCGAGGGCCAGTGAGAGGAGCAAGTGTCTCCTGAGCATTTCTCACCTGAATTGTCACCTTCAACTTCCCCAATGAAGCCCATGACTGTAAGTATCCTGCAGGAGTTGTATAGAGCCGTTTCACTGAATGATAGAACCCCCCTGGAAAGTAGGGCATCCCGAGAGAGAGACACTTGGTATCAGAATCAGTTGGGGTGGTAGGAGGGTGGGGCCATGCCTCCAAAGTCAAGGAGGCTTCACTATGGACATACTACATCATTCATTTACATATATATCATATTAAATATATATATATATGTAGCATAAGAATATATTTGTAACTCTATCATACAGTTCACATTAAAATCACTTTCCCACCTTAGTCAAAGCTAAGAAGAAATAGTAATGTAATTAGTGCAATATCCATGTCTCATTTTCACTGTTACCTTTAAATTTCTCAAAAGACTAGTTAAAGATAAGCTCTCTCTGTCAGAGGCCTTACTTGTCTTCAGTGGCTGAGCCATTTCCCTGTCTTCTTTAGTCTTGGCGTTCTGGACTCTCCTCTCCTGCTGCATTCGCTTCCGTTTTTTAACTCGCGTCAGGTCACGGCATTCCATTGAATTTTATATCCTGTCGGTCAGTGCCTTTCCTCATTACTCCCTGACAATGAATATTGATCACTTTTAACCTCTAGCATATTTATATCTCAAAAGTATCCCTTCTTATTGAGTAAATTTTAATTAGCTCAAGGATCTTCTTTATGCCCTTTCTCATATTCAGAGGCATCTGGCTAAGAGCAACTTTTTATATATTTAAAATCAATTTCACTTAGCAAAATTTATGTTTTACTTTAGAAGTTTCACTACTGATTTTCTTGATAATATTAGCAATGCCTACAGGATTTCTTTTCTTAATTTCTTATTTTTCTTTTATTTTATGGTCTTTCCTCTTTCTTCCCTCTTTTCTTATTCCTGTTTATTTCTTTGAGACCTTTTTTCCTGCTTAGTTTCCATCTTTTATCGAATTTAAACCTTGTAAAAAGTCCATAAGGAATCCTTGTTTCTAGACAATAAGGAAATTTAGAGAAAACTAACCCAAAATATATTCTAAATAATTAAGAACACAAAAAACAAGCCTGATTCCTTAACCATTTTGTGCTTTACATGCACGTTGAGACTAATATATGAAATTAATGTGGCTTTTTTTGTTTTGTTTGTTGTGGTGCTGTAAATCTTTATTCCATTGAATGACCATTTTCAGCAACAGAAACATGCTTTTCATAGACGATGAAAATGATACTAAATGTTTTTTAAATGATACTAATTTTTTTAATCATACTAAATTAAAAAAAATCATTTTATTGGGGCTCATACAACTCTTATCACAATCCAGACATACATCAATTGAGTAAAGCATCCTTGTACATTTGTTGCCTTCACCATTCTCAAAATTCGCCTTCCACTTGGTTTATTGGAATCAGCTCATTTTCATTTTTTCCCTCAGGACCAACGGTGAGAGTGGCAATACTGGGAGGGAAGGTGGGGGAAAAGGGGGAACCGGTCTCGGGGATCTACATATAACCTCCTCTCTGAGAGATGGGCAACAGGAAAGTGGGATACTGAATTTTAAAGGCATTGGAAACCAGCGATCTAGCATAAATTTATTTTTACAAGCCTTTAACTTAAATAAAATTCCCTCAAGATCAAATGACAGTTGTTCATTGACCAATACAAATTGATTTTTATTTTCAATAAGTCTTATAGGTTACAATATAATTATAAATGCTATAGATTATATGTATTGATAATACATATATACATTCTATATAGCATACACTCATTATAAAAATGTATATGTGTGCATATTATTTACATGTTGTTGATTGTTAAGTGCCATAGAGTCATTTCCGACTCACAGAGACCTTATAGCCAGCAGAATCACTGCCTGGTCCTGGAGTCCTCACAATTGTTCTCATGTTTCAGTCCACTGTTAAAGCCACTATGTCGATCCATCCCATTGAGGGCCTTCCTCACTTTTCCTGTCCGTCCGCTTTACCAGGCATGAAATTCTTTACGAAGGGCCGGTCTCTCCTGACAACAGGTCCAAAGTATGTGAGTCAAGTCTCGCCATCCTTACCTCTAGGGCGCACTCTAGCTGTACTTATTTCAAGACAGATTTGTTTATATATTTTGGTGAATCTCACATGTGTGTAAAATTAAGAAAGTGTATCATTTGATTTTTTATAGACTCAATGCAAATTTGAGTCACTGGTTCAACTATCAGTTTCCTTTATCTAAACATTTGGTCCAGGGAAAACGCATTCAATGGAAATTAAGTGTAACCACCAAGGGTTCTATGTAAGTCACAGGAAACCATGTTGAAATTATGCTAGAACAAGAAAATACATTCTCCCCAAATATCTCCTGGATGGAGCATTCAATTGCTAATGGAAAGGTTCGCAGTTTGAGTCCACACAGAGACACCTCAGAATAAATTTCTAGGAGTCTTCTTCCCAATGCTCATCCATTGAGATGCTAAAGAGCAGAGTTTATGTTGAACATACATGAGGTTGCTCTAAATTCGATTCAATGTTACACCAACAGGAACTGGTAGAATTGTTGGTAAAATGTTAAAAACAAAATAATTATTTGTAAAAATAATACAAACATCTGTGTATCTCAGAGTACATGTTATGGTAGTTCAGTACAACCCAAATAAATTTGTCAGATTGTGAAAACATTACAGCACTTAATTTAGAAGCAATGTATAAAATCTACTTGCTATTAATGATTTAAAATATAAATAGAACAAATTTTAAAAGTGAAAGAGCATGTGAGAATCTGTGCCTTTTGTAGTTCACTTTAGAGGAACCGTGGACACAAAAAAGCAAATGTGCTTTGCAAAGGGCGAGCAGCAAAGGGTTTCCACTCTAAAGCAACACATCTCTCTTACTAACTACTCAACTCTGCCATCCAGACACGAAGACAGCTCTATTGGCAATCTGGGAACAAATGAGCCTGGCTGAATTACATTGAAACCTGTCTACAGGAGCAGGAGATCCATGCGCTTGGCTTCCAGGAGCTTAGTTTGCTGACCCTGCACTCGGTGGTTGAGGGCAATTTAGACAGAATCTAAACAACAGAAAGATTGTCTTGCCAATATGGCAATATTGCCTAAGCCATAAAATGCTCCCTGCTCTCCAGGCAGTGCCAAGTCTTAGCGACCCTGTAGGACGAGTAGAACTGCCTTTGTGCGCTTAGGAGGTGCCCGAGCAAAAATTTATGGGTGTAGAAAACTTCCTGGTTCTCTGGAGCATTCTGGTGGTTTCAATCAGCTGACCTTGTGGACCATAGCCCAACTCAGAACCACTAACTGAAGGAAGGCATAAGTACCAAACTGCAGACAGTCGGTAGTTCTTAAATGAAGTGCATACAATGGTGAAACAGTAAAAGAAATGGCAGAACTTATTTCAATCTTTCCTGTGGAAACATTGTTTGGGTTGCAGTTTATCTGAGACGTGGTCCTTAGCTCCCAAGCAACCACAAGACTGCTATGATAGGGCCCCTATTTAATTAGTTATATCAGTCCCTCTAGTGTACTGAACCCCAGTCTGACCAAGCGTACACAAAGCGGGAGCAAGGGAAAGGTATGTAATTATTCACAGAAATCAGCAAATGACAGGACTGACTCCACGAGGACTGTTCTCAGGGGCTCAGAGTAATGGAAACCACAGAGGTGTAAACACTTCTGAGCTGGCCCCTCTATGACTGAAGGGCAAAGACCAGTACGCCCTTTTCCAGCCAGTTCCCACTCACCACACAGAGCACAAGGGAGACTCTCTGCCCCTGGCAACCTAGGACGGAGGTCCATGGATACCAGGGAAATTGTTTCTCTTAAACCCTGCTAGTGCGTGTGCTTGTGGGTGGAGTGGGAAGGGCCTGCTCTTTCTGAAGCCCAACAATAGCCCAGGTGAGACGACAGGAGGGGAAAGGCTATCGCTGTTGGACCACACAATGAACGGACTTCTTGCATGTGCTTACAAACAAAATGCAATACATTAGTAATGTAGCTTGCAAGCTGTTTCTTTTCTTTCCTTCAGAAAAGAACATTTCCTCTCTTTATTTTCTGCGTGTAGCTTAATGTAAAATAGATGTATAATGCAATTACCACAAGGTCTTTAGTGCATCAACAAGGATTTGATATTTGTATTTTTTCTTTGTTCTCTATGGAAGAGGGTTAGATGGTTTATTTATTTATTTATTATGAAACTAATTCCTAATATAAATTTTTATATGGAAAAATACTTTTAAAATAACTGTATTTTCATGGTTTGGATCATCTATATCTACTTACCTTCATGTTAGTATATATAAGTGTGCAAATAACTGTGAATTTGTTAACTCTGTTGTTGGAAAATTGGTTTGTCTTTAGATAAGGGTTTATTTCTTTTTTAACAATTTATTGGGGCTCATACAACTCTTATCACAGTCCATACATATACATACATCAGTTGTATAAAGCACATCAGTACATTCTTTGCCCTAATCATTTTTTTTCTCCTCTGTTCTTTTTTTACATTTTATTAGGGACTCATACAACTCTTATCACAATCCATACATATACATACATCAATTGTATAAAGCACATCCATACATTCCCTGCCCCAATCATTCTCAAAGCATTTGCTCTCCACTTAAGCCAAGGGTTTATTTCTAGCAGCTTATATGTAGAGAAGTTTTGGTTGTAGAGTTCTGTCTGACATAAAGAAATTATGTCACCTGTTTTCCATTTGTAGCTCGACTTCTCAACTTCTGATCTTTGATTTTTAATCTCTATCTTCTATTCTTTTATAGCTTTTTCTTGAATTCCTCATTCTTCTCAACTATATTCTTACTACAGAACCACTCAACTCTATTCTCCACTATCCTCTTACTCAACTATACTCAGCTACATTCTTACTACAAAACCTTTTCTGGCTTTGAAAGGTGACTAGTAAGCTTGATGATTTTATTTTTCTGCCCTTTTAAACTGCTTCTAAGTCTGTCACACTTGAGAGAGCGATCTCCTGAAGTCGTTTCCTCACTTGAAACCCTATCCATTTATGAAAGTCAGAGTCAAACGCTATCTTCCCTAAGAGTACCCTTGTATGATCACTGAAGTACTCACACTCTGTTTATGTCTGTGAACCTTCAAGACTGATCCCTGCAGACATTCTGGAGTGGCAGATGTCTTCTGCAGAAGGCCAGGCTATGTTCTATAATACTGCTGCTGGGTCTCAATGCCTGATCAACACCGGGGAGGAAATAGTATTTTCCCCTGATTATACATTTTAAAATACCAATAAAATAAAACCCAGTGTTTCCCTCCATGAAGTGTAAAGCCTGGTGCAACAATGTCTAGATATTCCAAATATTCTACCTCTGAAGGTTTGCCATGTCTTGCCTGGTCATTTTCTTTGCCAGTAATGTCATGTTGCCAAATAGGAGAGGCACTCTACACAGGGTAGATGATAAGTTTCAGATTGAGTTTCATGAAACCACAGCAGAGATCTGAGCCTGACTCATCTCCCTTAGAGCTCCAGTGCTTGGCAGTGTTGGATGAACATTAGTCATTTAAATCCCCTGTGGACGGGAAGAAGCAGGAGGAACTTAATATTAGTACAAAGTCCTACTTGCCTCCTGAGTCGCAGGCCGGTAGTGTTGGTCATTTTCCTACCTTCTGTCTAATGTTTGGACTCTCTTAAGCAGTGGGAAAGTCTCACTAACCTAACAGTTCCCTCTGGCCCCGCTCTGGGAGGTGGAGGACCTTGTCGGTACTCTGGAAGTTTAATATTCCCCGTTAACCACAGCGCATGCAGTCCAATGCTTCCCCCCCAAACTAAGTGAAAACTGAGCAGCAGCAGGCTTTTCAAACCATGGACATTTATTACTGTTCTTTGGCCATCGAGTCCATTCCAACACAGCATCCCTGGGGAGTAGAACTGCCTCATTGGATCCCCAAGGCTATGTCTGTACACAGCAGACTGCCACGTCGGCATCCCTGAGAGTGGCTGGTGAACTTGAACCACCAGTCTTTTGGTTCCCAGCCCAGTGACTTTACCTCTGTGACACCAAGGTTCTCTCTCACAGGTACAAGAGTTCAGAGTTAGCATCAAAATTGAGTACGTATTCAGTTCATGGTAACATACTTTCTATTACTGCTTGTGTCTCTGAGGCTGTGAAATTGCATGAATGCAGAATGGCAACACTTGTGCCATTGAATCTCTTTGTGACCATTCAGACCTGACTTTGATATCCCAGCCGCCTGGAAATTTGCAAACTCTGAAGTTCTGATCCTGATTAAATAATAATTATATATTATTTTATTTTCTTTCCTACACTAAAGAGCTCTTATTGTTGTTGACAAGTGTTAAGGACAGAAGAGGGACTTACAGTTCTATGGAGTACACATTTGCTCCAAAACATTGACCACGTTAAACGACGTAGAAAAGAGCTTCCCTTTTTTCATAAACATACTTTAACAAACAACAACCGTAAATGTGAATGGCTTACTGCTACTAACCTGAACGCTCCTTGGTATTCAATGTGATGTTTTAGTCTGTGTACCTTACAGTCCACAAATCAAATAAATTCCTTGCATCATTGATAGTGATTTATTAGATGCATGATGTTATTGTTGTTTGGTGCCACTGAGTCCTCTCCAGCTTCTAGCAACCTTATGCACAACAGAATGAAACACAGTCCAGTCTTGCGCCATCATTTAAAACATGTTCTGCAAAAATATCGGGGGGGGGGGGATCTCCATTCCCTGTGCTCTTTGAAGTTGGCATCTCCATTTATTTGTAAAGCCTACCTGCAGCTCAAGGTCTCTAAACATTGAAACAGGACTGTGAAGGCTGCACATTTCCTAATAGTTATTACTACTATCCTTTGTATGAAATTTTACTAGCTTTTATATTTATTAATTTGCCATTAAATTTTACAAACCATTATAATAGACTCACAGAAAATTAAAAGGTTTTAGAAAAGATCAATAGATGACAAGCATCACAATGAACAGAGAATGACATCATTTGAAAAATCAAATGAACTGCTAAGGTAAACCTTACCGCATTTGTGAGAAGACAGTTACAGTAAGTTGAAAATCAGAGCCAGAGAGTATGTGTTCTGCACCTGAAACTGAAAGTAGTCAAGCTATGCTGAAAATCCATATCAGGTGAGTGTGGAGAATTATGTAAGCAGGAAAATAACAGAGAACTAAAGATGCAAGTTAAAGAGGAGAAGTCACAGACTGCGGCACCACATTTTGCAGAGAGAAATCATACGATGGAAGACAGGAAGTCAAGTGCGTGACAGAGAATACGTATAATTGAAGAGCCTGCACGAGAATAGATAGATAGCACAGCTGGTAATTCTATATTCCGATGCAGCTCAGTTTGACCTCGGTTTCTGTTTTAATATTTTGCAAGGCGATTCACTTACAAAAAAAGTGTCGCTAGTGCGAACCCTATGGAGTGCAAGTCTCCTTTGCTCCCATGGAGTTGTCGTGAGCAGGAATCAACTTGGCGGTAACTCGTTTGGTTTCGGACACACCCTCTTGTGCTTTCACGGGCACAGAGGCCGTTCTGACTACTCAGACACTCCGTGTGTCGTAGAGTACAGCTCTGGCCCAGAGGGCGCTCAAGGTGGTGCCTTTTGGCCAGCCGATGGCCAGGTGCGTTTTCAGAGGCTCCTTGGCTGTGTGTGCTTTGTCACCTTTTGGGGAACAGTTGAGCACTTCACTGACGGTAGCGTCCAAGTTGTCTGCTCTCTTTCTCTCTCTCTCTAGACAGACACGAGAGGGGTTCAAAAAGGTTATGGGAAATTAAATGAAAAGAAAATAGACCTTTCCCATGAATGTTTTGTCTCTTCATATAGCTAATTACATAGTTACACAGATATAAATTTCTATTGTGGAAATTACTTACAAAACAATATGATGATGTGTCTACCCCTAGTTATAGGCAAGGCAGTCTTTGTTCAGTTTACCAAATATGATAGTTAAGGTTTTATATGAACTTGGTTGAGTTAGGATGCTCAGTGGTTTGGCTGTAAAATTGAGAAATCCCCCATGATGAGATCTGCTCTAGGGTACAGCTTGCTTTCAACATAAGTGGAAATGCTTGCTTGCTTTTTTCTATCTGTATCTTGAGGTTCTTTGGAGATGAGTGAGCATGTCATATTGACTCCTGATCTGGAAAGTTATCAGAGGCCTCCAGTATAATTGCTGATTTGGGATTCACTCCGTTCGGCAGCCCTGAGTCCGAATTGCCAGCCTTGCAATTCATTCACCTTTGCAGTCACAGGGCTGACATGCATGTCAGGCTTGAGTTCACCAAGCTCCAGAGCTGCGACAGTCAGTAGAAGCTGCCAGACTAACAACTGACTTGGCACTTGCCCGGCCTGGAAAATTGCCCAGTGCTTCAACTCTGAGAGATACTTTCTTGATAATGAATTTGTCTCTGTAGATATATATAGAAGCATCAGTGGTTTTGCTTCTCTGGAGAACAAAATCTAGGAAACTAACTTAGTATTTATAATCTTCTTCTTTGACCAAAGAAAGAAGGAGAGGACTGCAATAAACTAGTTGTAATAAGGGAATCATTAAGAAAAATAAAAGAGAACTGATCATTAATTATTACTTTGTTTCTTTTAGCATCTTTAATTTACCCATAATGTATATACATATATTTGGTAGCAAAGTACACCTTTTAGAATTATCATATATTTATTCTAGTTTAATTTTATTATAAAATTTAAATGGAATCTTTGACCATTCCTTCCATATTATATTTTTAGTTATTTTTGACTACTGGCACTTTTATTTCAGTAATTGTTTTAAAGCTATCTCACTATTTTTACTGCTACACCTTTATTTAGGCACAGATTACAGAATCATTTCACCAGTAGATTTTTGCCTATCAGATCTTCTAGGTCTGAAAACAAATTTACTGCCATCGAGTCAATTCTGGCTGATTGTGACCCTACATGACAGGAGAGAACTGCCCCTGTTTGTAGGTTTCCGAGACTGTATATCTGCACAGGAGTAGAAAGCTTTCCTGTCACCTGTAGAGAAGCTGGGAGTTTGGAACTGCTGGCCTTATGGTTAGCAGCCCAATCCTAAACCACCACAATGCCAGGGGACACGCTCCTTGATCGCTGTTATCAGGAGCCATCAAACTCAACACCCATAGTCGTGTGCCATCCGCACAACAGACATGGGTCTTACCTGAGTCGTTGAAGACAGATTGAGGTGAGATTATATCACACCTGATGGTCCTTGTAAAGGTTAGCCATTTTCCAGAACATGCAATATAGGGAGCATTTATGTGTATGTAGAGAGTATAAGTGTGTGTGTAGAAATGTATTATGAATTTGTATGTACTATGTACCTGTGTATGAATGAATATATATGTGTTCCAATTTCAGAATTTCAGGAAGAATTCAAATTGTGCAACTTTTGCCTGTTTTCATTTACTGACTCCCACTCAAGGATCAGTAGATTGCACGTTCACAGTTTTCCCTGTTCTGTATGGCACAGTGGATTAAGCCCTGCGCTACTAACCTCAACATTGAGGTTTCAAACCCACCAGCTATGCTCTAAAATAAAGATGGAGTTTTCTGCTTCTGTGAAAATTCACAAGCTCAGCGCCCTCATTTGCGGAGTTCTACGATGTCCTACATGGTCTCTGCGAGTAATGTTTGACTTATGGAAGTGTGCTTGATTTTTGTTTTGTTTTCAGATATTTTCCTATCGAAACCACAATTAGGTTTTGTCTTTCACTAAGAGAAATATATACTCCAATCGCACATGGAGGCAATGTTCGAGAATTTAATTTGAAGTTTCAAACAGAAGCCATATGGGTCAATATAATAGCTTCTTCACCAGCGCACACATGCAGAACCTAGGATTTGCCGGGGTTCCTTATGGGAGTCCTGCGGGGCTTACAGAGCCCTGCGAGGGAAGCAGCATTCCCGGAACTTCAGCTCTGTGCCTATTCAGTGGAAGAGGCTCAGGGAATGTAGTTCTGAGAGTGAAATGGAGCTTTTGTTGTCTTAGGAAGTTTATGTAAAGTGACTTAAATATGTCATTAAAAGAAAGAAACCTCTCTGAGATCTTGTCCCACGGGGGAATATCTCTCATTTGTCTCATTCTAGGCTCTGCTTTTTCCTCTCTGCCCAGGCTAACTACCAAGAATCATTCTCTACTAAGAATTTTTTGTTTGTTTGCCTTGGGAAAATTGACTTATGTATTTTATAATTGAAATTAACCACTTAGTAATTAGATTAACATTCTGAAATATTTACTAAATATTTATTTAAATAAATATGTATTTATTTAAACATTTTCACATATGAGTATTTTATTTCAGACTGCCAAGAACTCAATAATTTTATTCCATCTACAAAAGGAAAAAAAGTCTAAAATCATTTAAGTGATTTTAAGTCCAATCAAGGACTGTGTCCATTTTTGGGTAGCTATACTATTAGTGAATTCTACACCGTGCGGCTCACTTGTCACCGGGCCACCTAAGCCCTATGAGTCTTATAAATATTTGGCTTGGATTTTGGTGTTCCTAGGGCATATAATGTCTCTGCTGAGTTTCCTGCAAGTGTCAACAAGCTTCTTATGGAGAAATGACCTCAAACTTAGAGGTGTGGTTACAGATGAATGGCTTCTGCCTGTGGACCATTTCACCAGGCCTTCAGCATGTATAACATCTCTGTTTTGCACCATATCAAACGATGTTTGATTCGCAGCTCCTTTGCTGGAATGGCACAAGTGAACATGCACGCGGATGCAGATAGTATTTGTGCATGTCACATATCTTCCTGAACATGAGGGCAGACAGTGGATGACTCATCTTTTGGCAACAATTTTTGGTGGTTTAAGGTGTGCGCTAAAACTTGAGCTGCAATGTTCCTCTCAAGTACCTTGTTTACGATCCTTAGCGATCACCTGTGCTTCCCTCTTATATCTCCAATGTTCCTCTTCCCACCTCTGAAGTCGTATTAATTTATGCTTTGGAATGATAGATCTGACTTGCCTTGTTTCTAGCTTACTTACCATGCTTACTTAGATGTTTTCCTAAATCCAGACAATCTCCATTCATTTTATTTTGTGATGAGAATTTAGAAAGAAAAATAAAAGTTTGCACAAAGTATGCCCCTAAATGCATGCAGCTTCATAGGTACAAATTGAATTATATTTATTCTTTAAAACAAATGTAATTTTAGAGAGCAACCAGTGATTGTAAAACTTGGGCATTGTATATTGAGATATTCTCAGCATGTATATCACTGTGCTTTGTGTTAAATCAGCAGTGAGGTAAGGAAGCTGAAGCTATCTTTGTTTTTTGTTGTTTCTTTTATGTGCTTTGAGAGCTGTATTACACTCTTAGTCTGTCTCCCTCCTCTCCCCGCCCCCTTTGTGTGTAACACTTTCAGCTATACTACTGGATCATAGCAACACTGCTGTGTGAGTAAAGTTGTGGCTGTAGATAACGTTGTGACTCTGATATAGTTCTCTTTACTCGTTGAAAACTACTTTAAGAACACCGATCAATACTGCATTAATCATTGTTTTTTTATTAAATGCTTCCAACGGGCGCTCTTATATCTCTTATCCCAATCCATGCATTCATCCAGTTTATCAAGCACATTTGCACATATGCCTCCGTCAAATTTTCAAAACATTCTCTTCCCACTTGAGCCCCTGATATCAGCTCCCCATTTTTTCCCCATTCCTCCCCCACCCATCCTCCCTCACAAACCCTTGATAAGTTATAGATTATTATTTGGGCATTCATATATTTTTATTTATAGCTTATGATGCCAATAATTCTATAAGGGCAATCACTATATTGTATACATTAATTATTTATTAGTTCCTGAATAATTAAATCTGCAATAACATGATAGCTCATAGTTTTTATATTGTTCAGGTGAAAAGGAAAGAAGTGCACAAATTCTTCCTATTGTTTATAACTAAATTCTATAAGCAATAATTTAGTAGTTAACTTGTAACTATATTGATGCTGATGAAAACAACTTTGTGCAAAATAAAATCATAAGCTTAGAAACATAACACCAAGAAACCTCCCAAAATATCCTGAAAGTAATAGTTTATGATTGTTTACTTTTCTATCAAGGCTGGGGTTGGTTGGTTGGTTGGTTTGCCTTCCTCTCTCTTTCCTGTTTACAGTTCTTTCTCATATGAAAGACATCAGACCATCTTGACGGGCTTGCTTGCATTGTGAGTATTGCAAGATGTTCAACCGTAAAATGCACGGCAGGACATTTCTGTTGAAGATGAGCAGAGGATTTTATTTTTTATTTCTAAGACATGCTCAAAGTGACAGTTTATAATGATCCTTTATTTTACCAAAGGGTTTTATTTCTTTATGGGTCTGTTGTTAAAAAGAATATTGATTGCATTTTCAAAATAGAATTAGAAATGTCCGTGAGATTATTTGTCCATTATATCAATGACCAAGGAAGACTTACCAATTTAAATTAACTAGCTATTAAATGTTTTTCTCTTTCCCTTTTTCCAATTATTCTTAACACTTCCCCCAAAATATTTGGGCATTAGTAGACTATTATATCTAAATTCAATAAAAGGAAAGAGTATTTTTATACATTAATAATCTAAAGGTTTTCCAAATGCTAACTGTCTGAAGAATATTTGTTCTATTATATACCATATTTAACCAAGAAAGAAAAAATAATTATAAATATTTAGTAGTAAGTAAAACGTGTCCTGTTAGTGTAGTGCTTTCTAAATGGGGAACTTGTGTACAGGAGTGCAGAGGAGGCAGGCCTCCAGACATCCTGCGGAAGGGGCCAGCACGAGCCTCCTGGATGGTTGCTTGATGAAAGAAGGGACTCCAGGCGGGGAAAAATGCTGTGGGGCATGTCAGCAAGCCCTCCCAAACATCCCCTCATAATTGGCAGAGCCCTGAGTCAGAGTACAATATAAGTTCACATAGTATAATTGGAGATATTTAGAAGTTATAATAGACAGCTAAGTAAAGTGTATTTGATCTTCCTTCATAAATATATATATCTTTCCTTATACATAAATATATTTGTAACTTTTATATGTTGCATATAAATACATATATCCACATCATTTATAAATATGTAATTTTATCAATGATTTTATTTTACATAACTTATAAATATATTTGATGTGAATATATCTAAAACAAAAGTTGGTTGACCAGAAGCAGAGCATAATTGTTAGACTCCTTGGGTTCAGTGCTAGAACAGGGCAGTATAGGGAAACTCTTTCTCTCCGGTCCCCTTCCCTCACCGAATAACTGCATGGCATCTCAGCCCTAATTCCAAGGTATGTCCTTCTGGACTTCAATTAGGTTGCTTTGGGTCACTAATTAGGTTCCTCAGGCCTCGGCACAAACTCACCAGAAATGTGCCCTCAGCAAGGCCTTGAGTGAGAAAAGGGATTAATTCTGGCCGGCGTTTAAGGAGCTCTGGTAGTGCTGTAGGCTTTGGGCTGTTAATTATAAGGTCTGTAGTTCAAACTCAACAGTCACTCTCTGAGAAAATTTTGAGGCTGCCTCCTCTCATAAAGATTTGCATTTTCAGAAATATATAGAGGGTCTCTGTGAGTCAGAAACAGTTGGAAGGCTTACTCTTGCTTTTTAGGGGTGTTTGGATGCCAGGAATCTCAGAATTTGGTTTTAGAGGGAGATGTAGTGAAAATTGGGTAGCCACTTCCCCTTGCCCTAGTAGATTCCTTGTGGTAGAGAATTGTATAGCAAGAGGAAGAAATTAATTGGGACCTTTAAAGCACAGAGTCCAAGGAAGATCAAAAGTGGGCAAGAACCCATGCAAAGTTGCTGGAAATTGGTATTGTGGGAGCAATGTGAAAGATGCAGTGAAAGAGCTGACTCTGAACGCAGAACGACCAAGAAGCTATTACAGTAACTACTTCTGCAGAATCGTGAGCGTGACCGTGAGGGTAGGCAAGGAAGAAATGAATTCAAGAGAAGTTTTGATGGCAGGAGGAGGAGAGCTTACAGCCAACTGAAAGCTAGAGGAGAAGAAAGGAGAAAAAGTCTGAGCTCTCTTTCAAGCGTGCTGGTTAAAAGAAAGATGATGTTGTTCCAGACCTCTCTGCTGCACTGCCTTGTTTCTAAGATTGTAAAGAAGTCTGCAGTGAAAGTTCAGAAGGGTAATTTTATTTGTACAGCTTGATTTGGTTGTAGTAAATTGAAAATCAATTGGTATTATTATTTTACCAGCATTATTTGTTTAAAGAATAGTCTTTAAAGTCATAAATGCACTTATGCTTATAGTTAATATACCTAAAAGAATGAGCAATTTATGGTGGTATCAGAAGTTTTAAACCCCTTAAAAACAAAAGCAGGTTTTAAAAAATCCCAAATACTATTAATTATGTTACAAAATTATATCTCTCTTACTTTACTTTGTTAAGTGAGCTCTTTGAACATTGCCTTGAACCCAACTTGACCTTTTAAACTATACATGAAATACTTCAAGTTACAATAAATCCAACGTAGTCATGCCTTCATGAAATGAAAATGAATCATCTTTAAACCAAGCTTATAATTATAACTACTGAGTTGGAAAGAAATTGCTTAGCTATTCATGTAAATTTAATTATACTCTTTTAAGTAGGGTCTTGTCATAAATATTAGTCAAACAAAAGATAATTATTTGAATGGCATTATCTCTAATAAGGAACATAAACAGACAAATCTAATTAGGAGCAAAAATGCATATGCTGTGAACGTCATATGAAATTTTAAGTTCCATTATTGCTTCTGTAACTTGACTAAAGCAAAGTTGGTTTTGCTGCCCACAGTAAAGTAAACTCTACTTATAGCACTTATAATATTGGACTCCTACAGATAACATTATAATGAGGTGATGATGCATTTTGATTGAGCTACCACAAGGGATACATTTGATTTAATTAAACTGGTCTTCATTAAAGTATTGTATTCAAGCGAGGTAATTGTCAGGGACAGACAGTATGGAAGAAGCCTGCTGTTTAAAAGGGAAAACACTCACAATAGACTTGCCATGATTTTATTGATTTTTTTTCTTAATAACTAAGCTGTGACTTAAAAGTAATGCTCTACTGGACAAACTAGCAAGCATTCATGTTCTACTTATTAAAAGTAAATAGCATAGTATATGTATGCATAATGTATGTATGCATAATATATGTATAGCATAATGTGTGTATACATATAGGAATATGACATTTATAATGTAAATATAAGTGTGCCTACATGTATTTAACTGATAAACACTTGTGTTTATCCACACACACCTCCACCCCAAAATGGGAAAAAGCTCTGCCGGGCAGAACTTTTGTGCAGTTGTGAAATTTGGCTTCCTGCTCAGGAAAAATGCCGCAGAAACTGTTGGGATATTGAACACAGCTTACAAGGACAGCACTATAGGAAAAACTCAAGTGTACAAGTGGTTTTCTCATTTCAAGAAATGTTGATTGATAACAACCTTCTTTCCGGACATCTGTAAACTGCCTGAACAGACAAAAATGTTGACAAAATGTGTGCACTGTGCTTGAAGACTGATGGCAGACCCTTGACGAGATGGAGGGGTTATCTGGACTATCTTGGAGTTTGGTTCAGTTAATTTTAAAGGGAGTTTTGGAAATGAGAAATTTGTCACTGAGAAATTTGTGCCTCTGGTTCTGACTGACCAGGAAAAATGGTATCAACTGGAAACATGCCTTGCTTTGCAAAAATGGCTCCAGAGCGTCCTAGAATTTTCTCCTGAGGTCATTACTGGTGAAGAGACGAGGTGCTATTCTTATGACCCCGAAAGCAAACATGAATCAGGCTAGTGGAAGATGCCATCATCACCTTGCTCCCTAAAATCTTATCAAGTGAAATGAAAGATCAAGACAATGATCAGTGTTTGTTTGTTTTTTTATGCAGAGGACAGTGCATTTGGAGTTCATTCCACCAGGTCACTGTTCATCAAGCTTTTTATTTAGAGGTTATGAAAAGATTGCATAATAGCGTGTGACCAAAAAGGCTTGATTTGCGGTAGACAGGGGACTGGTTTTGCCACCTCAGTAATGCACCTGCTCACATAGCCATCTTTAGATCGTCAGTTTTTGTCAAAAAACATCATGCCTCTCTTTCCCCATGCAACCTGACCTTACTCCATGCAACTTATATTTGTTTCCACAAATGAAGAGGGACATAAAAGGAGAGCGATTTAAAAACATACAAGAGGTGAAGGAAAAAAAAAACGAGAAAGGTGCTATCAGCCATCCAAACAGATGAATTTGAAGAATGTTTCCAATAATGGAATAGCAGATTTGACAAATGTATTACGTGTAATGGAGAGTGCTTTGAAGGTGATAAGGTGGTTGTGTAAAAATATTTAAGTATATAGCTTTGAAACAAAATTCCATTTGGGGGAGGTGCCCCCTCGTGTGTTTATGTGTGTGTGTGTATATATATACATCTACATGTACACACACACACATATGTATACTTATTTGTAAAAACATACCTGGATGCATATGTATATACATATAAAAATATGTAAACCACCTATTTTATGTTAAGAATGTTCCATATTATCTAAGAGTTATTTTAGTATCCCTACCCTCTCAAATTATCAATGTATAAACTTTATTTGTTTTAAATATTATATATATATTTTAATATGGGGGTAGATGCAGTAACATGTTCAATTGTGACAAAATCTCATGACCTTTACATGAGAAAAATGTTATCCCTACTGAGATAATAATATGTGCAATTTAGAAGTGAAAGCATGCTTTTAGAAATTAAAAAAACATGGGATAAAGTATAATTTGACAGAGTTTTTTCAACCCGCAAAGTTAATACAATGAAATCTATGAAAATCATTATAATTCTAAATAAATTATTTTTATTTTAATTGATAAGCTTTTGTCTTAGCTTCATGTGGTTAAATCCTTTATTTTTTATTTTTAGCTACCTTTATCTGACCACTTCTAGTCTTCCCTGAAGCTCTTCCCGTTTCTGAGAGAGCTCCATGCCAGCCCTTTGTGAATTCACCCGTGAATAACTGGAGAAACTAAGGGCTGACCATAAGCACTAGCTATGTGGGGTTTTTTCATAGTTAGAGAATTAAAATTTCCTTTTAAAAATTGGGGCGATTGTGTTAGACTATTCTAAGCCCAGCACAGGAGTCTAGAAGAGATTATTAATTCTACTACTAATCACTTTTTCTCTGTTAATGTTGCAGTTAGCCTTCTAGTCTCTTGTAATTAGGATCCAGGTCATATTTCTACCAGCCCTGGATGTAGCTCCACACATATTCAGAAGCCAGCCTCAAGTAAACATCTTCAATATCAAACGCGTTAGCTTCCTCCTTCCTCATCATATAATCCCCTTTTGGGGTTCTTTCTTAGTTAATAATATCACTAATAGCATAAATCAGAATTTTAAATATTTCTATCATGCTGAATTGCATACAAAATGGGTCATCAAGTCATGTACATTGCTTTCTCCCTACGCATTTAATTGCCAATAATACTGTCTTATATTTCACTTTTGGTCTCAGGAGTGTTGACAGAACCATTTTTTCTCAGAAAGTCTTTACACTTGGCTTTAATGCTTTGAAATTTGTAGATATTATTATTTATAAGTGTGTGTTTGAATTTTTTTTATCAGTGGAGTCTGAACAGAAAATGGAGCTTTGACTGGGGACATGGGGCCTCAATTCAGGGGCCCACTTCCAGCTCCTGCAGGCTCCTTCTCCATCTCCACTTCTACTCTGTGATCCCTTCTTCCCAGTCCCTGGTAGGGGGTTGTTGCTAGCAGGGTGGGAGAGCTGGGGTGTTGTTGATTGGATCCAGCTATTTGGAGGCTCAGGGCGGGGAGGGGAGCAGCAGCAGCCACCTCTGCTGTGGGCTTGGCAGCATGGCTGGGTGTTTGGTGGGGCAACTTGGCAGGAGCCAGTCTCTTCATGACTCTCACCCAGGTACAGAGCCTGGTCTCACTTGGAGGTTATACTCTGTGGTGGGGTAAGGACAAATGGGAGAGGGAGATGGGCTTCCCTGCCTGGCCTAGGCCTAGCTTGTGGTAGGGGAGCTCTCACAGTGGGGAGACCAGGGTAACCAACCGGCTTACATCAGCAACCCTGTTTCCATTTCCATATCAATATTTCCATGCTGGAAGTTGCAGCCATTAAATAGCAAATAACAATAATAAAAACCACCTATTTGTGTCAAATGAGAAATTCCAGAAAAAGAGGGAAAATATTTCATTTAAGTACACAACACTACTTTTTGTTATTTTTCTTCTTCTTTTTTTCATTTTGCTATTTTTCAACAAAAAGTCTTACATAATCATTTTGTGCACAAACCATGCGTATCACAACACATCTCTGCTCCAGGAAGGTTTCCATGACTGCTCGTTTGGGGAAGTAGACCACCAAAGTCGGTTTGTTTTTTCCAAGGGGCTGCTATGTGGCCTGGAACATTCTAATTTGGGGTTAGCAGCTAGGCTTTTTAACCATTTCTAACACCACGGACTCTTAGTTTGCACTTGACTATTCAGTTCATATAGGCAGTTTTTTTGGCATGAGCTTCTAAATTTCTTCCATCACTCTGGCTGCCTTTCTGTTAGTGGGGGTTGTATTATTACTACTGCTACTGGTGTGTGTGTGTGTGTGTGTGTATGTGTGTGTGTGCGCGCGCGTGTGTGTTCATCTCACACCACCCTCCTGCTTGAGACCTTCATTAAAGCCTCCTTTTGTACTGGAAAACTTTCAAAGGCTTGAGCATCAAATTATTTGGCTTCTTCGCATTTGGCATCCCAGCCTCTACCCATCTGCCCGCGAGCAATTGCCATCATTCCCCTGGGGACAGCAGACGAGCCGCATTTCCTCAAATCCGCCAAGGTTTCTCTAACCGTGCCCATTTTTGTTTGCCTTGCTCTTGACCTTTATGCTGAAAGTCACTCATTTAAAACAACTGAAATCCTCTTCAACAAACAGCTCCTGTTAAAGCGCTGCCATCTTTCTGAAACACCCCTTGTTCCCTCTTGTCTTCCATAATCCTCAAAAGCCTTTCTAGATCGACTGCACTTCTCAGAGTGCCCGGTCCTTGCTCTGCCTGATGTTCACTTACGCGCCTGTCGTCCCTCTGGCTGCTCGCAACAGCCTTCAAGTGCAGACTCTACACTGTGATTGTTTGTACACATACAGGCATAGACCAATACCTTAATGCAGTGGGAGCTCCATGTAGTGACAGCTCTTTGGCTGCCAACTGCTTGCTCATTTACAATTAATGAAATCTCACTGCCAACCAAATGAAGTCTACATTTTTATAGGACTTTAGAATTGTATACCATCATGAAAATATTGAAAAGATACATCAATAACTTTCTTCTAAATATAAAGCACATTTCATTTGAGTTATAATCATTTAAATGACTTGATTACTTCATTGACTTGTAATTATCAGCTTGATAAAAATCAAAGTCTAATAAACTAGTTCTGATACGGGCAAATTAGAAGGCTTACATTTTTGAGGGGGCCTCTAAAACCGTGAGCTTTTATGCATCAATTTTAACTTACCTCTTTTTTTGATGTCCACGAATTGTTTTTAATGTATTTCTCAAAATTCCATTTGAAAATAGGATTCTTGTGACAAGCTTTTCAGAATAATTTGATTCAGATAAATTGTTTTCAGTTGGAGAAATATATGTATATAAATTCACTGCTAATTCAGCTACTATAGCAGTTATTTATAAAATAACCTTCATAATTTTTATAACAGTTCCTAAAAATCATAATGTAATATATTTGAGTTAAAAGGTGCTTGTATTTTGTACAGTTCCTCCAAACCTGCAGGTCTCTCCATTCTATCACAAATATTATACATCCATATACATTCATTCTACATCTTTATATTTGAAAAGTTTTGAAACTGTGCCTTCTAAATTGTCTTTCTGCTCTAATACCTATGGCCCCCAGGCTCTGGAAGAAGAGCAGAGAGCACTGAAAACCACGGGTTCTTCTGTGCGTGTTCAAAGCAGATTCCTTCCTGCAGCGTGCATTGCACTGCAGGTGTGAAACTAATACGTTGTTCACTGCTCAGTTTCTGAAAAGTCTCAGGGAGCAAAAATCAAGACAGCTATTTCTATTAATCACACAACCTTTTTGCCTTTCAGTGTGGACATGCAGTAAACTATTTTTAGTGTTTAATTTTTCAAAAAAGTGATTTAAAAAAACTAAATTGATACGGAGCTATGCTGATATTATAATAGAGTTATTGATAATAATGAAGCATTAAACTTTATGTGAAGATATCAAGTTACATATTTTATTTTCAGATAGCTTTAGTCAGCATGATATAATTTGAACCTCATAAAAACTATCTGGTAGGTAGTTCAATGTTGTTCCTTGCTTTGCAGAGGAAGAAATTGAAGTTCAAAGAGGTTATTTGGCTCCTCAAACTTAATAAGCTGAATTCCAGCCCAGGTCCATGATAAAAATGTCCAGTCCTCTTTCACTACTTCAGGTGGCTGATCGTCCTGAGAGGCATTTTCTTTCCCCTTCCCCTTCTCCCTACTTCATCAGATTAATCTAACATTATTTAAAAGTCAATAAAACATTAAGATAATAAATTTTGAAGCTGTACCACATACAATTTCCATGGACATTTCATTCTGTGCATGTAATGGATACAGAAAGCGTCTACTCGAGGATTTCTCTACAAGTACATCAAAACGATGCATTCTAATCATCACATTTTGTGTTTGATTCGGTCTGAAAGACTTTCTTGGCTCATGCTGTGATAGCCACTTTTTTCTTCCTGTATATGGGCTAAGATGTCTAATTGTTTCTACCTTACCCGGATAAATGCCTGGCATATTCATTGTGTGCATTTGCTAAACCCCAACTTCCTCATGTATAAAATGTAGAGAACGATACCAGCTTTTAAGAAAGACACGCAGTACATATTAAGAATATGTCATAGATCTTGGCCATTATTAAATTCTCACTAAACGACAGTCTTATATGCTAGCGAGAGATGATTGTATCAGTCAGCCACAGTCAGGTTCTAATCAACACTGCGTAGAATGATTCTGGTTGCGTGATTATTTTAGACTCTGATGTGTCTTGTATATGGCATTCTATGTCTTTTTAAAGATTTTAGTTAAAGCAGCTTAATATTCATGCAAATTAGAAAGCAGATTCCTTGTAAATTATACACACAGGCGAGTCAAAAGGGTACTGCTATTAGAGATCCAGTTCATTGGTATATGGATTTATGGGAAAAAAAATGTCTCAATTTGTCTCTGCAATCAGTGATGGTTGCAGATGAGTCCTCTCGGACAGACGCTTGTCTTAGTGCGCTCCCTAACAAGGGCTCATACCCTGGGGCAGCAGAGCCAACTTCACCAAGTCTGAGTTCCAAAAAGAGAAGTTTATTAGAAGGTGAGAGCAGGGGGCAGTCCCACAGCCACGCAGGCTGAGCGATGGAGTCCCCCTGATATCAGAATGCATCAAGTGTACACACTTTGACAAAGGGGGCCCTGATTGCACGTGTGTTACCCACAGCTCATCGGCCATTGGAATTTACTAGTTGATCCTATAGAGAAAGAGAATGTTTTCTGTTTCCTTAAAGATCTACGACTTATCCCACTGAAGTTGATTTTAATACCAGGTTCCCGCTTGCTGATAGAAAATATTCACAAACTCTAAACATACAACGGTTCTAGATTTTTAATACTAAGAAGGTATTCAGATAAAACTCAAATGAAATGGATACTCTCTGCATAGAAGCTATGAGAATGGGAAACTGACTAGGAACCATTCGGGGAGACGTTGATGTATTTGCCTTGGTGGTCACAGGCAAGGACAAGCAGTCAACCTGCAGTATTGCTTCCAGCATAGGCTTGCTGGGCAGGAAAGGATCCACATACAAGTTGGAAACTTGAGCGAGGTGGGCCGCTCAAGCCATTAACACTAGGATTCAGGCAGCTGAAACTCATTATTAGGTTTTTGCTTTTGTGTTATATACCATGATGCAAAAGTGACCCAATCTCAAATATAATTTAAGGTGAACATTTATGAAGTCTTAAAAAGTACAAAGAAAGCACAAAGATATGGATCATCCAGATGAGGGAGGCTCGTAGCAGGAGATCATAACGGTGTTGAAGGATGCACAGTCAGGACACTAGTTAAATAAGGCCCTGGACAAAGGAAATTGTTAAAAGTTCGTGATTAGTGACACATCAATATATCCCTAATACAGGTGGGCTACAGAAGCAGGTTTAGGATCATGTTTGGGACACATATACTATGAGAGCTTGTAAGATTGGTTCAGGGCATGCGAATCAAGACAGTCAGGGAACAAGTGACCGGGCAAGACTGATGACCATGCACTCCCCCTATATTGCTCCCAGTACAAAGATCTCCATAAATCACACATTCCAGACGCCCCTAAAAGACACTGCGGCTCCATGTGCCATAGTTGTCTGCAATGAGATGCTCTGAACCTAAGCTCTAATACACTGGACAGGACTGCTTTTTCTGATCAATGGGGAGCAGTAGGAAGAGGGGTTCATGATGCCCTTGGCTATGCTCGGCCCTGCCCTGCCTCACTCTGGGTGGAGGTGGGCAGAGGTGGGTGAATGTCCACAAGGTGGACCCAAGGAGACCTGGGGAATGCTTGCTTAGCTGAAATATGGCCATTACAGAGTACTAACTAGTATCCCAACAGAGGGACATATGTGTATCCGCATCCGTCAATATACCCATATTGTATAATTTCTTCTCTTTTGTCTATGCACAGACTTATAGATATGAAGGCTATCTTGTTCTTTGCTGGGCTTGCTCAGATGCTTCGTTCTGCTTTCTGGTAGTTGCCCTCGATTTCAACTTATAGTGACACTTTTTCTGTTCTTAGTGTCTATTTTCTTAGAGTGGGAACCCAAGAATACATATACTTTGAGGATGATTTCCTAGCTTATGATCTAGCATACATTATTAGTGTTGCCTGTATTTCAACAATACACAGCATCCATGAACAGACTTTCTATTCATTGACTGGTAATACTATGCAATATGTTTCATATGCAGAATGAGTGTAAAAGCACTACTCTCAAGAACCAAGGAGTGGAAAAGTTTTTTTTTCTTTTTATTCAAGATGATCTTGTCTCCCAAACACAAAATCTGAGCCTTGGTGGCTATAATGGATCATTAATTGTTTGGGGAGTCATGCCTCTATTGGTTCATTTGGGACTGATAATATTCACCAAAACAACACCTAGGTATTGATGGAATACCAATTGAAATGTTTCAACAAGCTGATGAGCCAGAGAAAGCACTCGCTCTCTATGCCATGCAATTTGGAAGACAGCTACTTGGCCAACTGACTAGAAGATATTGTTCCCATTCCAAAGAAAAGAGACCCTACGGAACACTCATATTGATACCACCTGTAAGGACCATTTTGCTGAAACTCATCCAACAGTTGCAGCAGCATATTGACAGGGAGTCGTGAGAGTTTCAGGTTTGATTCAGAAGAGGAAGTAGAAGGATATCACTGTTGTCAGATGGATCTTGGCTGAAAGTGAAGAATATTGGAAAGTTGTTTACTTGTATTTTGTTGACTATGACAAGGTATTTGACTATGTCGATGATAAGGAACTATGGACAGCTTTGAGAAGAATGGGAATTCCAGAGCACTTACTTTTGCTCCTGTAGATCTTGTACTTGGATTAAGAGGCAGCTCTCTGAGCAAAACAAGGAAACACAACATCTTGTAAAATTTGAGAAAGTGTGTCAGGGTTGCATCCTCTCACCATACTTATTCAATCTGTGTGCTGAACAAATAGTCCGAGGAACTGGATTTTATGAAGAAGAATGCAGCATCAGGGTCCGAGGAAGACTTTTTTTAAATCATTTTATAAGGGGCTCATACCACTCTTGTCACAATCCATACATACATCAATTGGGTAAAGCACATTTGTACATTCATTGCTCTCATCATTCTCAAAACATTGCTCTCCACTTAAGCCCCTGGCATCAGTTCCTCATTTCCCCCTCCCGCTTCTTAACAAAATGTAATAAGCAGATGACACAACCTTGCTTACTGAAAGTCCTTGATGAAAATAAAAAACTGCAACTTTCGGTATGGATTATAACTCAATGTAAAGAAAGGTGAAATTCTCACAACTGGATCGATAGGTAACTTCGTGATAAGTGGAAATTGTCAAAGATTTTGTCTTGCTTGAATCTACAATCAATATTTGTGAAAGCAGGAGTCAAGCATTGGGTAAATCCACTGTACATGATCTCTGTAAAGTGTTGAAAATGCAATGTTACTTCAAAGACTAAGGTGCATCTTACCCAAGCGATGATATTTTCCATTGACTCATATGCATAGGAAAGTTGGACATAGAATAGGAAAGGCTGAAGAAGAATTCGTGTGCTTGAATTCCGATAGTGATGAAGAATATTTTGAATTGTCAAAACAAAAAAAACATGTCTGTCTTGAAAAAATATAGCCAGAATGCTGCTTAGAAGCAAGGATGATATGATTTTATCTCATATGGCTATATTTTCAAGCAAGGACACACTGCTTGGTTTTAGACATGGTATCAGGGAGAACAGGCTTTAGAGAAGGATGTGCTGGGTGAAGTGGAAGGGCAGTGACAAAGGTGAAGGCTCTCTGCAAGAAGAACTGACACATTTGTGGAAAATTGGGTGCAAACATAAGAGCTCTGGTGAGGATGACATAGGCCAGGGCATTGCTTTATTCTGCTGTACGTATGTGGTTGCTATCAGTCTGAACTCACTTGAGGGCACCTAAGAGCTGTATTGGCATGCATTTGTTATAATCTTATTTTGTATTTTGCTATTCATGAGGGAGTACATTTAAATTCACTATTAACATACATATGTGATGGCAAAAGAGTACAAAATATTTTTGCAATATGATTCAAATACATATTTTACACTACATTTAATACGGGGCCATCTGTTTCCCCTGATTATCTACTAGCTGCTACAGTTACATCTGTAGCCCTTATGGACGGCCAAGAATTATCCAAGACTTGGCTTAGATTGCTACTGTGGAATTCATTCTGCTTTCTTTCCCTTGTTGGTGCCTCAGTTCTCTCTCTCTGCTCCTCTCCATCTGCTTCCAGGAGTCAGCTCTTTGACTTCTGGGGCTCTCAGCTTGCTGCTTCAATTAACTTCTCAATGGACCCCCCAGCAACTTTTCATTGTTTCCTGCTGGTACTTCCATTTACCTGCTGCTTTTAAGCACTCACTGTGTTTCCCCACCCCCACCCAGGTTTATCAATAATCAGCTTGTTGAACTCTTTGGTGGGAGCATTGTGGATTTCCTCTAGATTTTATCACGAAATTTCTACTATTACTTTGTTGTACTTTTCTGTCATTTTCTACTCAATTCTTTTCTTGTGATGCTGACATTACTTTATAAAACCAGTGCTGGGTGAGTTTTTCTTTTCTAAAAGGAATTTGGTTTTTCTAAAAATCTAGACGCTATTTAGTTTCTTTCTCTATTAGACTTGATCAAAGGATGAACTATATTTTCCACTGTGTCTACTGGGCAAAATATACTTACATTTGACAAGGTGTTTTTACAAATATACGCTTAGACACTATGTCTAGTTGCTGTGATCTTAGTGCTTCAATGTAAAATATTCCCCCAGTGACTTGTTAAACAAGCATCTCTTCACACTGGCTTTCCTCTGCCACCCTCAGGTGGCTTCTTGCTGAGAGTTGGTATTGTTTACTATTTACATTTTGAGAAGGGCACAGACATTTCTTTGTCTGGTCTAACAATCTTCTGTGACATTATGTCTTGATTGCTAAAAGGTCCTAGCCTCACAGTTTAGATTTGTGGCTAATCCCTCCTATGGCTGTTTTTTTTTTTTTTTAATTGGCATCACATAAGATCATCAGGGAGTCTTCCAAAACTCATGATTCCTGAGAGGCCAATTCCTATGGTCACATCAGCCGTTCAGTGTGATTTTTCTAATATTCATACAAAATTTTGAGGCCTAAAAGATTTCTATGGAAAAATTAAAATATTTATTCAGTCTCTTAAAGCTATTCTTTAAAAGGTAACTTTAAAAATAGTTTAGCTGAAATTTAGAAGTTGCCCATGTCTTCATTTGGGGGCAGTTTTGGCAGATGCACTCATAGGTGTCCTGTAAAATAACTGTGTCTGTTCAAGGGAAAAACACACCAGGGGAATACAAGTTCTATTAAAAGAGAACAACGCAAGAGAACCTCACTGCCACCGAGTTGATTCTAACTCAGTAAGGCAGTCTAGGCTTTCTGAGGCTGTAAATCTTTATGGGAGTAGACACATTTATTTTTCTCCCTGGAGCAGAGGACTTGGGTTTAGCAGTCTCATACTTACCTGGCAGCACCTAGACCAAACCAAACTCACTGTGAGCGGGTCGATTCCCACCCATAGGGCTGACACAAGACAAACAAATAAACAAATAATGTTAGATGGACTTGACTGACTCACAACCCCGGTGTCCTTAGTATTGAATAGAGGACCAAGGAAATCTTAGCAAGGCCCTGACTAGTGGGCAAATCAATCAATGCCACGTTAGACAGTGACAGAGGTAGAGAAATGGTTATGACTAGGACATGTATACAATTGGAGGTTTACCTGTAAGTTACTTGTAAGCTCTGGGAGCTTGACCACCTAGCTAATTGGTAGTCAGGGTTTAATGCATGATCATGGGCCTTAGAGTCAACCTGCAAGGGACCTGCAAGATATTACCAGGAGCCTCCGTCTTAAACGTAAGTTAGATAACGTGCTCTTGAATGGTTTCTTCTAGTAAATGCCCAAGGAGATTCTCTGGGTTTTTATGTATTTTCTACATCCTACTAAATCTACTTTCAGTTGCACTCTTCCTAGGGGCAAATTGTGCCTCCCTGGGCTTGCCACTGTGCTGTCTAAGCATCGCTACATTGCTGGTGTAATGGCCAGCAAATAGTGTAAAGAACTCAAAAGGCATCTGACCTTATGCCAAGGTTCCAAAAGCAGTTAGGGTTCCAACTATGGATCATAGCCTTCCACATACCAAATACGGTAGAAAATAAATTCTAATGCAAACTAATGCAAACATAGCAGCATTAAGTTGTAGAAGTTTCAGACTATGCCTCAGTAATCTACTGCTTCCATAACAGAATGCCACAAGTGGGTAGTTTTGAAGAACATAAATTTATTTCTCAGTGTTATGGAGACTAAAAACCCAAATCAGGATGAAGGCCATAGTGCGCTTCAATTGTGGCCTTTCTCCCAGGGTGTGCCACTCTTGGACATGCCCTTGCTTATGTAGAACACTCACATAGTGTCTGCTTTTGGACTGTGCATGTGCTTGTGTCAGTTCTGCTCTTTATACAAGGTGTCCTTTAGAAGGGAATAGTTTTAGATCCAGCCTACTTTGTTAGGACCCCATTCACATTAAAATAAACAAACAACCCACATCCAGTGTCATTATTATAGGTACATGGGTGTGATAGTTACATAATCTAGTGTCAATTTTAGATTTTTGAGAGTGAAGGGGTGTAACTCCACTCCTGGTACGTGTTAGTCTGGGTGGACTAGAGAAACAAATTCATAGACACTCATGTGTGTAGTAGAGAACTTTATATCAAAGAGTAATTGTGTATTGAGACAATATCTCAGCCCAGTCCAAGTCAGATCAAGTCCATAAGGCCAATATTAGCCCATATGTCTGATTCCGGTCTATAAATTCCTCTTCCGACTCACACAACACATGCAAGGACATGAAATGCAGGGAGGGAGATCACAGGGCAGTGGGGAGAAAGCATTGTGGATCCAGTGGCAGTGGACGCGTCTCAGCACTGGCATGGGACTCCAGCCTCACGGCTCTGTTTCCATCAGTCTAGCTCCATCTGTTGTCAACTTGAGACTATTAACAGTGAAGGGGTGGAGTTTAGCTTGTCAATCAGGTTGCAGCTTGAGACCAGCAACAGACTCTCAGCTTCCTCTCCCTGCGAGATATTCCTGTTGACAAGCCACACTGATGGAGCCAGAGCCCTAGAGCTGGAGGAGCCACATCGAAACCCCCACTGGTGCTGAGATTCTTCCACTGCTACTGAAGCCACAAGATTTTCCACATATTGGCCTGTGATCTTCCTGCATTTGACATTATTGCATGGCTATGTGAGTCCAAAGATTAGTATTGGACATATGGATTAATATTGTACTTAAAGACTTAGCATCCAGACTTGGCTGGATGGTTCTCAATATTCAATTGTTCTTTTATGCAAAGCGATTTCTTATACACTTATGACTATCTATGAATTTGTTTCTTTAGTCCATCCAGTCTAACACAATGGCTTTGAGGTTCAACACACATTTTGAGGGAACATAAATGCATATCAGGCTTTTGTAAAAGTTACTCAAAATTTAAAAAGAAAAAAACCTCACTGTCATCAAGTCAATGCCGACTCATGTGACCCTGCAAGGATAGAACAGGCTAAAACTGCCCCTGTGAGTTTCCTAGACTGCAACCCTTTACTAGGGTAGAAAGCTCTGTCTCCCCATGAAGGCTGAGAGTGGTTTCAAACTGCTGACCTTGGAGTGAGCAGCCTGAAGCATAACCACTACTTCACCAGGGCTCATGTAAAACTTAAGTGTTACATCAATGGGAAACAGAAGTAGAGATTTGGGGGCTTAAATTTTAGCAGTGTAATCTCTAGTCAGAGTATCATATTTGACTTTTATTTGAAGCCAAGTAAAGATTTTTAAAGGTTTTTATTTGTTGTTGGCATTTAATAGCATAAATATATTGATGTAATTGTCTTGGATAGTGTATTAGTCTGGGTACATTAGAGAAGCAAATCCACAGAAACTCATATGTATAAGAGAGACATTTATGGAAAGGGTAAGTGCACATCAAGAAAACATCCCAACCCAGTGCTGCCCAAGCCTGCAAGTCCAACATTAGCCCATATGTCCGACATGAATCCACAAAGTCCTCCTCCATCTCACAAAACACACGCAATGACGCTGACTTCAGGAAGAAAGCCGAGTTAGTGGAGGTGTCAGCATCTTAGCGCTGGCAGGGGTCTCCACACGGCTGCTCCAGCACCCAGGGCTGCACAGGGGTAGGCCCATGCGGCTTCTCCTCAGGGATGTCTTGCAGGAAGTGGGCTTTGCCAGCTGAAGGAGGGAACTGGCTAAGGCAGCTGCACCCTGGTTTGACCATCACAAAAGAGACCAGAGAACTAGAGAGGCTCCCGGAGCCATTTATCTCTCTGCCCTTCAATTGACGCCACATGTGTTTATCGGCCAGGTTGGCACAGTAAACTCACGACCTCCGACAATCTAATGTTTTTCTGTAACTGGAGTCGGGGGCACTTTAGTGTGAGTGGAAATGGAGGAATCAGAGTTCCAAAAAGATTTTCTTCAAATTCTCCCACAGGTTGGCTCTGAGCAATATTTACATTACTTCAAGCTTTTTTAGAAAATAATTTGGGAGCTTCTGGACTAGAGGGTATTTCTTCCTGTGAATTTATCCATGCTTTGAATATTTTCATGAATATAGCAGAGCATACAGAGAAAAACTTATGAAAATGTCTTCAATATAACAAAGCCCCATTAAGGGAAAGAGTCTCTGGGCCTGAAGGCTGCAGACTGTCGTTTGGAGGAGCACTAGAGTAAGCTAGCAACTGAGTCCACCAAGACCAAGTTCTCCATCCTACTTTGGTGAGTGGTCGTGCCTAGCGCATTCACAGCTGTGAGTGGTCATCTGCCGTGCAATATTAAAAGAATCTCATCCAGAGGAAAGAAAAGCAGAGAGCATTAAAGACTCCAGGAAACCAGCAGTCCAGAGGAATTTATGGATCTCTGTCTTCATAACCTGAGAGAAAAAAGACAGTGCGAGGCTACCACAACCAACCTCCCCGCAGGTCTTAGATTCTCAGATTGAGCAGGAGTATACACTGAAACAAAACCTAAAATCATATATATATATTCAGGTTTACTGCTTGAATGGAGATTTGGGGACCGAACTCACCCTGTTAGTTCAATGTTCAGGTAACAAAACAAACTAAGCCCACTGCCATTGAGTCAATTTGGACTCACAGTGACCCTATGGGACAGAGTAGAACTACTCTCACCCTTAGGATTTCAGAGACTAAAGCTTTCAGGGAGCAAATGGTCTCACCGTTTTTTGTTTGTTCGCCTTGTTTATGATGATTGGTTTAAACCACAGTCCTTCACACAAATGCTTAGCAAATGTTTGTTTGCTCCCTGGTTTCCTTAGCCAAACAATAGTCAAGTCTTTAAGGAGAACCATAGCAATAGGGAGGTATATTCCATTTAGAATAATCAACCATTTATGATCAAAAGGGCAGGGAAGAGGAGGAGAGAAGAAATGGAAATATAAACTCAAGGAGGAGGTTGGGGAAGGACTGCTACATTTGGGGAATTGGAATCAATAACATGAAATGCAATGTGTATTATTTATTGAATAGAAAATTGATTTGCTCGGTAAACCTTCACCTAATTAAGAAAAGAAAGAATAAATAACTTTCCTGACATTTCCTTTTATTTTATTTATATGCTTACCTTTATCATTATCATCATCCTACATATTTTGGTATTTGCTTATTATATTCTGCTCTGGCTACTAGAATGTACATTGCACAAATATAGAAATTTTGTATACTTTGCTCCCTACTTGTTTATTATCCCAGAATAGTTTCTAAAACAGAGAAAGTATTCAATTATTATTGTTTAACTAATGAATTTTTGAAAGTCTGCTCCATACTATATTGGTTCTGATCTGCTAGCTTGCCTAGCATTAATCAGTTGTTCCCATAATTTTTATTTCTGCACAAATTCCCCTAATCCTTATTTATGCATAGAAAGCTGATTTAATTTTATAATGTAAACCATTTTCTTATTTCCCTTCATTAATTGATGTGTGCTTACACACCCATCCTCTGATATGTCCTTTGTATAATAACAGTGTTAAAAAGACTATGCCTGTATTCCATATTAACTGATAGTTTCTGCGGTTGTTCTTTTAAATACCACACAATCCAGCATGTTCTTGCTCCCTCTCTTATGTTAAGATTGTTCATGATATTCTGGTTCCAAATATATTCATTGATTAATTGACTGAACAAACTTATACAATACTCAAATCCCAGTTAGGAAAATGAATTTTAAGTCAGAAAGCTAGTTTCATGAATAAGAAATTACAGCAGGATAGTGGAATCATTGAATTTAGGGGAATAAGGGGGACTAATTCAATAAAACCCATTTATTTTACTTTCCCAGCACTTGGCCCCAGTGTAATATTGCCGTCAGCCCACTGAGGAGTACAGTCTTCATTATCATCTTGTCTTCAGGTCCACTCTTGTCTCTGGGATAGGCCGACTGTGTGGGTTTTAGTTCTCTCAGCATTGTTCCTGGCTATATGTTAATTTGATTTTTATATCACCTTATTGCATAAGATATTTCATTGTTTTCTTCTTCCTTCTATAATAGGCTTCCCATTTTTGATACACTGTCTAATTTTACCAAAATTAAGTTCAATTTTGATTTGATCATTATAAATCAATCATTAGTATGACTTCATTAATATTTAGCAATGAGAAAAACATATTCTTGTAGAATATATGTCTTAATCACATATTTTATTAACATTAATTCATATGCTATAACGATACTTCAGAACTTTAAATTAGATTGGGAACATTGTATTTTTCTTAAGACTAGAATTTCCAGTTATCTTACCTCCATTTATTGGGTAATTGTATAAATGATTCCATCCTCACGATAATGGAATTGCTGCCAAATAAAGTTTTTTTATATGTACATATAGTTCGCAAGACATTTATACTCAGACTTCAATAAGTTAAAATGAGCAGATAAATTGAGTGACTGAATCAACTAGATTACTTATATAAAGAATCAAGAATAAATGTTAATACAATAATATGTCAAATATTCACTAATTATTTAGAGTTAATTCTCTTAAATCAATGGGAATACTGTTTTTATGCAATATAAAATAGTTTGTTTTATTAATGTACTAGTTAAAAATAAAATGGAATCTGAATAGATAGATAATAATGATTTTATTATTTTGAAAAAATGAGGTTTTGTAATATATATATTTCATAGCACCGATGTATATATTATTTATGATTGGTATATGTATATGATTTCATATCATATGATATGTATATGATTCATAGCACATAATTTATATGTATATATATATCATATCATTCCATAGTTTTAAATGTTCTCTCAGTGTTGGAAGCTCGAAATCCAAATGCAGGCTATCAGCTTTAAGTGAAGCATTCTCTCCCTGCTGTTAGGTACCGAATTGAGCACTGGTAGCAATGCTGTCAGAGTGAAACACCACCCAGTCTTGCACCATCCTTCCAATTTTTTCTTGTATTTCAGCCCATTGTTGTAGCCACTGTGTCAGTTCATGTCCTCAAAGCCCTCCTTTTTTTCACTGCCCCTCTGAGAATGATGTCCTTCTCCAAACACTGGTCTCTCCTGACAACGTGTCCAATGTGAGTTAGACAAAGTCTCACCATCTTTGCCTGTAAGGAGCATTCTGAGCTACTTCCAAGATAGCTTTGTCTCTTCTTTTGGCAGTTCCAGCTACTTTCGATACTATTCCCTAGCACCGTAGTTCAAATGCATTGAATTTTCTTTGATCTTCCTTATTCAACACCCAACTTTTATGAGCATAGGAGGAGATCAAAAGGACTATGGCTGGGGTCAGGCATCCTGTCATCCTCAAAGCAACATCCTGCTCTTCAATGCTCCCACGGGGTCTTTGCAGCAGATTTCCCCATTGCAAGCAATCTTTTGATCTCTTGACTGTGGTGTCCAAGAACATTGATTCCTGAACCAAGTGTGAGGACATTTTTGACATTTTCAATAATGTCTCCACTTACCATAATGTAACCTGTTGGTCCAGTTGTAAACATTGATTTTCTTTACATTGAGTTGTCAACCCCACTGAAGGATGGAGTCCTTGATCTACATCAGCAAAGGCTTCAAGTCCTCCTCACTTTCAGTGAGCAAGGCTGCATCGTCTGCATATCTATTAGAAAACAAACAAACAAAAAGCCTCACTGCCACAGAGTTGATGACACCCCATAGTGACCTTATAAGAAAGGATCTAGCTGCCACTGTGGGTTTATTAGACTGTAACTCTTTATGAGATGAGAAAGCCTTATCTTTTGCCAGTGCGATTGCTTGTGGTTTAAAACTGTTGACCTTGTGATAGGCAGTCCAATGTGCAAACATTGTACTAACAAGGGTCCTTTAAGTATGCTGTCCTCCAATCCCGATGCCACATTCTTATTCATATAACCCAGATGCGCTGATTATTTGCTCAGCATAATTTAATGAATAAGTATGGTGAAAGGATGCAGCCGTGACACACACTTTTCCTGATTGGAAACTCTGCAGTGCTCCTGTGTTCTGCTTGAACAACTCTTTCCTGAGCCATGTACAAGTTTGGCCTAAGCACAGAGAAGCGTTGTGTGTGTCTCTGCTGCTCAGTGGTATCCGTAGCTTGTTATAATCCACACACTCGAAAGATCTTCGTCTCCTTCCAAAGTCTGGTGGCTTGGTGTCTTTTAGAGTTTTCCGTGTGTCTTGCTATCAATTTTCCTTTGGGTCTACAGCAGCGGTTCTCAACCTGTGGGTTGTGACCCTATGGGGGCCGAATGACCCTTTCACGGGGATTGCCTGATCCATAACAGTAGAAAAATTACAGTTATGAAATAGTAATGAAAATAATTTACGGTTGGGGATCACCACAACATGAGGAACTGTATTAAAGGGTCACGGCATTAGGAAGGTTGAGAATCTCTGGTCTAGAGGTTTCTCAGCACTGGGACTGGAGGCGCAAAGGCTGCAGGCCAATCCCAGCTTTTCTTTACTGGTAGGTGGTTACATCCTACACTAATCCTGCCTCCTAATATCATAACTATTTTTCACTTACACATAGAGGTCAAAAATTGCAACCTGTCACAAATGGAAGAAAATCACAGTAGATCACATCATCAAGATGATTACATCATTAAGATAACTGTATGATTACATCATGACATATCTGTCCAGTCACTGAGTATCATTAAGTATCATTCAGCATTCGTTGGGAAGGCACCATTCACTCGATGATAGTAGTTATGGAAAACATTCTCCCAACACACCTCTCAGCTCTCAATCTGAGATCATGATAATCTCTCAAAATAACCATTTCAAATTCATTTTCCCCATCATAGACAAATATATTATGTTATTCCAGGTAGAATTGAGAAACAAATCCATAGAAACCCGTATGTGTATAAGAGAGAGTTTTATATATATAAATGCTTTTACATTAAGAAAGCATCCCAACATAATTCAGTCCAAACCCATAAATCCCATATTAGTCCATATGTGTGATACCATGCTATAAAGTCCTCTTCATACTCATGAAACACATGCAATGATGCCGAATCCAAGACAATCACTGGCCAGTGGGTAGAAAGTCTTTGGCTCCAGTAGCATTGAAAACATTTCAGTGCTGACAGGGGTCTCCGCATGACTTCTCCAGTTCCCAAGGCATGAGGTCTATCATCGTATTGACCTCTGTCTTGTCAGCAGAGTGCTTCTCAGGGAGTGAGCAGAGAGAAAAATACCACAGTTCCCAGAATCCTCAGGAGAAGGTCATGCCCACAATGAGATCTCTTTGGCTGTCTCCAGTGACAGGCAGACTCCAGCCCTATACTCTTAATCCTCAAATTGATACTAGATTATGTAACTCTCACGTATATCTTTCTGTAACAAAATAAATGGTCGCTACTCTGCCTACGCTTCTTTTTTGTAATTAACTTCCAATTCTTTTAAGATAGAATTTAAATTCCTGAGCATGCCCTCTATGATACCACGAATCCCTCACTCTATATTCCTACCCTCCGTTTCTTTATAGTGACTAAAATCCAAGTCATACTTGACTTGTATCTCAACAAATGCGCCCTTTCGGCCAGCACTCCATGTTTTGCCAAGCGGTAGTTTCCTCCCCATATTTGCCTCAGTCTTGTCAGCAGCCCAGTAAATATTCCTTGCTCCCCGCTATTTCTTTTTCTCTTCCCTCTTGAGTTAAGTGGCCCACCCCAGACCTTCCCTCTAGCGCGAGCATAATCCTCACACTATAGTACAATCCTACGTTTCTCTCTTCTAGCTGTGCCCTTCTGGAAGACAAGGTTCTTTTTCATCAACTGCTTTTTCAATGCTGTCCATCAGTTTAAGCTGGTGCTTAATAAATTAAAAATGAATGAATTCTGAGTGAACTTGTTTATGTTGATCATTCTTCGGTTGTGTTCTGTTTACATATACAGATCACTGTGTAAGAAAGAAGCCAGGCAAACATAAGCTCCAGGAAATAGTTACTAAAGAAATATAATAAATATTAAAGATGTGTGATATTATGCTAGAATAATATATAATTAGTTCCTGTAAACTCTTCAGATGACCAAAAGATCATGCAATTGTCATCTTAATAAGGAGCTAAGAGTAGTCACACCATTTTATAGTCAGAACACTTTGGAAAATTAAAAATTTTACTTCTTAGCAATCTTATCAAACTCAATCTTTGTATTTTTTATAAACGGTCTATGTAAAACTATGATTTACTACTTAAGTACATATATAGATTCATGTTTATAAGCAGAAATTAAATCTAATATACATAGTACTTTTTATTATGATGTGAATATATTTTATCACACAAACAAGTTTGTAATCCTTATTAATGATATGAAAACTTTTTTCTACTGAAAAGTCAGGCCTTTTAAATTTTACAGTGAGTTAGTCTGAATGAGTTTTATTTGAGTATATTTTGTTCATAATTTAATTTTTTGGAATTGATTGTTTTTCTGGTTTGGCAATTTCCGCATGATTTCCATATAATTTTATTTAAGTGGCTTAATTTAGAAGACCCAATTATTATTTTTATTTTACAAAGGACTTTGCCACCGGGCATGTGATCCATCTGCAAATCCCAAGCAGGCAGGTGCTCTCCACATCTTAAACATGGGAAGTAGAAATAATTCTCAGGTTAATTTATGTGGTTCCTTTTTTTTACTTATATTCAAAACAATGTTGCCAATTGTGTGTATTTTTTATGGTTTTCTTTCTGCATGAAAGATACCATGTAACTGGTACCATATAACTGGTTATCACATTCGGTCCAACTTATTAAGAGAATCGATTCATTTATAGCTGTGCTAGGTGATTGCAGTTTCCCATATCCCACTGTGCCACCTGGAGAGCTTTTCTCCAAAACATCGAGACAAAAAGTGTTGAAAGAAAATGAGTGGCAGCGCTGCAGTGTATCCAGACAAGCCTATCGAGCTTATATGCATATCAGATATTACAGGAACCAATTTATGGCACCTTAGTCATGTTATTGACAGACTGCTTCTGCTCAATATGAGACACATTGAACTATGCAATATAAACTGACATAACACCGAGAAGCAAATTACATCCTGTTTCTGAAAAGTTTATGATATGAGGATGGCAAACAGAAGTCTGTCCTTATTACTACAGCATCTAACATATCCTTTGCGAAGTGGTGAACTCCCAGAGGACAGGTAGTTTGAAGAATATGAACCCCACGTAGCATGCTCTCAGCCATAAAGCTCTTATCTGTCAATAGCATGCGCTGTAAATGTGTTAAGAAAGAGCAGGATGGTGCGCTGGTGTTATGGCTGAGACATCATTTTTCTTTATTTTTGCATTAGGGACTTGTTAAGGTGCAGAATGTTTTGCCCACTAAATGACTATTTGAGACAAGATTGTCAACTCAGCTGTAAACAGTATTCTTCCTGGAAGTTTTCTGAAATTGGCTTTATACATATAAACAGCGGAGAGTGACTTCTCAATTTTCATTTTTAGTTGATTATTGTTTAAGGGTTTGAAAGCAAATGCAAATGCAATTTTTAAAATCTTGAAATGCTTACACTATATTTCATTGTTTTCTTTCACTTTTTCATTGAAGATTAAATATACCAGGTGACAGTCATCAAATAATCAGGACTCTCCCCTGCCGAAGGAATTTATAATATACTTACAAAGCACACTTTGGGGATTACTCTAAAATATCGAATGGTTGGCAGACTTTTTCTGGGAGTAAGATAGAATCATGTTAGAATAGAAGAGGCATGTCTTATCGTTTTTGGAATGTTCCCATAATGTAGAAATCTCATGACGAAGCTGAAAATTTGGTCACCGTTACAAGGAGAAATATACTGGAATATGAATTTATTGATCTGCTTGGGGGAATATGATCAACAAGGAAAAGAATACTGAATGCCATCAAATACCAGTGTGTGCCCGTCTTATCAGGCCTTTTCCCAGTCCCTCTGCCATGTGGCCACTTTGGGTCCTGACAGTCCAGACCACAGAAGCCTTCTTAGAGTTTATGAACACGTCGCTAGATGAAAAGCATATCTTAGCAGAATTGGTGACTAACTCTAAATGACATTTGTTAATTTATTTTTAAGTAAGATTAGAATGAAAATTGTTGATGCATTTAAACAGCCAACACTCTGGGAACTAAATTATATCACACAAGAATAAGCAAAAGAAATGAAAATGCAGCAGGATCGCTCAGAAGTAATATGGCCATTTGTTTGGATGCGAATTATAAGTTTTCTGTTTTTGTTAATTATGGAAATGTTCCAGACCACAGTAAAAGGAAAACATTTAAGACTATTTTAAAAAACCTCCTTTAAAAGTAATATTCTTCATAGCTGAAAGCACTGAAAAAGCAAACAAACAAAACTTTTGGTAGGTATGAATTCTATCACAAATATCATATCATTTTATTGCCACAGTCTAATTTGATAAAGTTTACTTTTTTCTTAGGCGTAAAGTAGGCTCCTTTGTAAATCACTGTTATCCAATTTGATATTTATTATAAAATATTTAGAAACATTTAAAACTGTGGTTAACCATCAATAAGGGAGGATAAAACAAATTTCCTTATTCAAATTCATTTGATTGACAGTAATAGAATAGGTGCTCAAAGAGATATGCTTTTAAAATTATTGTTTAGTCAGCACTGAATGAAAATGTTCAATCTAGTCAATGGTGACTCACAGCAACTCTATAGGACAGGGTAGAGCTGCCTCCCCCCCTCCCTGCAGTGAGTTCCTGAGTAGTCACTCTTCACAGGAGTAAAATGCCTCTCACTCAGAGAAAAGGCTGGTGATTGACAACTGGTGACCTCATCGTTAGCAGCCAAAAGTGTAATTGCCACGCCACCAGGGCTCCTTGAACTGTTTCTAGTAACAAGAAAGTTTTGAGTATTTCTTTTTTTGGTTAATGAGAATAAAGTTACTTTAAATTATAATGTTCTGACATTGCTTTGCAATTTAATATGTTGACAATATTTTCATTTTTATGGTAAGACCATATAATGACATTCAGATGTCACATTGTGTAGGAAGCGATCAGCAATGGATGCAAACAGAACAAGCTAGCTCAAGACCTTCTCTCCATCACAAGCATCCACAGAGGTTTATACCACCTTCGTTTCCTTTACCAGTCTCCAACACTATAAAATTTCACTTTCAGAGGAAGCAGTGAGGCGAGTTATCTCATTCTTAGACAACAAATTTGCATATTCCACCTTGAGATAGAAAGGTAGACAGAGGAGTTTCTCCACGTCAGCCCACTTGAACTCTTGAAAACATTTAGGGCTCAAATACAACTTCAGGAGAGGGGATGGATTTGAATTAGAGTAATGATTGACTCTTTAAAATGGATTGGTTTCTACTAAGTGAAAGTGACAAGAAAGTTATAGAATATGCCTAGGTGTTCATGCTAAAACGGAATTAACTGGCTCCTCCTAAATTGAAATGCAAATTTCTTCTAACATTTTAAGCTCTTCTCGAAAGTTAAAAACCCTTTGATCAAAGAGAACTATCTCCTTTTAGAGTTGACAAGTACTTCAACATAGCCAAACTTAGTTCTTAAGTTTGTAAATGAGATCATTGAGAGGTGTGATCTTTTACTCATGTTTATAAGAATAAGTCAGGGCTAGTTCTAGAAACATGAGATTATAAAGTTTCATCCTTAAGAATTCTTTCTAATAGGACATGAAAAAGCAGTAAAACAAACTCTATTTATTCACAATTTTGGCCTAATATATCAGCCTTCCCCAGAAGCAAGTGTTATGAGCTTAGGGGGATTTGAAAATGATGAAAGTTACATTTAAACTAGGGAGCCCTTCCCTTAAAAAATGTATCTGCCTGGTTATCTTTCAATAAAAGGTCTTTGATTTTTTAATCGTAATATTCACTGTGCCAAGAATGGATATATATTATCAATTGTATGAACACAGTTCAGGTTTTTTGCTAAATCTCCATTTATAAGTCAATCAAAATATTTGAATAACATTATTGGATGGCTGTCCTCTTAAAAATTGCAAAAAAAAGGTAATTATATGACAGTCACAGCTACATTCTTTGATTAATTATGAACTACTTTATGAGGTAGATATCATTATATTGGAAATTTTTATATGAGAATGCTAAATAATTTGTTCAAAGTCATAGAAAAATGAGAGTCCTGCTCCAGTTGTAATCATCTTATTCCAGAAGCCCAGGTTTTAGGCAGTACCCCAAAGTGCACTCTTTCAGCTTAAAACTTTTAAGCCAAGAATCTGAAGTGATGAACTTATTGACCAGCATATTCATTGCATTTTAATAATCTACATACTTAAATGTTAACTTACAAGTAATTTTTATCAATGGGTTATGACCTTTAAGATGTACATTCGTAATATGTTTGGCGTACATTTGTTTCTTATGCCTTTTTATTGTTTTTATATAGATAATCAGAAATGTACTCACTGTAATGATTCTTTGAAACTTTTGGAAATCATGAGAAAATGATATCAATCCTTCTGCTAGATACTTGAGTAAAATATAAATGAAGATATTTTAGGACATAGTAGAAATAGCAGCAAATTTTACAATAGGAGAGGTTTGATGTCTGAGAAGAGGCAGGAGTCATCTTTGCAGATAGTTAGGTATTGCCTCTCTGGATTATGGTTTCTGTCTCCCTGTCTTGGTCTTGATAAGTTATTGCAGGATATTTATTACTAGGAATGCAAGCAGTATTTTGACTTGGAGCCATAATGTAAGCCCAAATTTGGCACAGTGTATTCAGACATAACTTTATACTTCAAAAATTATGACTTTAATTAAAGATTCAGCATAAAGCCAGCAAGATAATAAATTTAAAATTGATTCTTTGGTTTGGGTTACATTCCGGTGACCTCAATGGTCAAATCCACTCTCTCAGTGAAAGTGAGTCCCACGGCATGCTCCATGCAATAGCTATTCCTGCTAGACTTCTTCACCTCGAGTCTTTTTTTTTTTCTGGGGGGGGAGGGGTCTTTTTCCCTTCATTTCCTTGCCTTAGTCTCATATTGTTAAATAGCTCAAAGTCTTATAATCAATGGCACATATCACTTGAGTTATAAAAATTGATTTCTGAAACCATATTAGGAAAACTATGCAGCTTTATTTTACCTTAAGATAAAAGATAAAGACCAAATTTTTACAATGGAATGGAATAACATTAAAATATTATTTCATGTAAGCTAGAAACATTCTAGATAACCTCATTTGAAGCTAAAGAAAATATTAATTCAAAATAAGAAAGGTATATCCAAATGTTTGTATGGATTGTGATAGGAGTTGTATGACCCCCTAATAAAATGATTTTTTTTTAATTTGGGTTTGAAATTTTAAAAAATGGGGCACTCCGTTCAGAATAAAAGTTTTGCATTCCCCTTTTAATATGTCTTGCTTATTTAGTGTCTTAATTCAGGGGTCACTTACATTTGAAGCTGCTGTGATACATATTTTTTCTTTTTTCAAATGTCTAGTCATGTTCCTGTCATAATAGTGTTGTTATATTAGAGGCAAAAGGAAATCATACTTGAAGATGTGCTTACATGTCCTTGTGGCCATGTGGGGAAATGTGATTAGGACTGGTAGAGGATACTATTAGACAAAGGTTCTTATGGGAACATATGTACTAAAATATTAGAAAGTTCAGAAAAGGGGGAACTGAGAGTGAAAATCAAAATTCAAAGGAAAAATCTACTGAATTTATCTCTAAAGCTGAGGCTGTCCTCTCTTGAAACATGGCAACTCGGTGCAAGAGAGATCTCCAAACAGTGGGTGTTCTCGAGATTCAACCCCTGCTCCAGTGCCTTGGTGTCACTGCTTGCCGGGAGGACACGGGCTGCCATTTCCACTTCTATTGAAAACTTGAACCCCAAAATATTGATCTTAACTTAGAGCTTTGTTTCTGAAATCAGTTTTAAACACAAAACCAGTGCATTTTAACTGATGTCCAAAAATCACAATAGCACATCGTATATGTGTACTGGCAAAAAGCAGACACACAAAGGTAGATCTATTTAGACAGCATCTTGAGCTTGATAGTTTTACTATGTCACACCCTTGTGCATTTTCCTGGCAGTGATAAGTATAGGGAAGGAAGTCTGAAACACGTCTCAGCCAGAACTGCATAGGCATGTGAGATGGCCTACAGAGACCAAAGGTAGTTAGTATTGAAGTTGAGGCACTATTTGATACCCACATATGAAAGAGGAATAATTAAAATACTCTAGGCTTTGAAATTAAATGTCAAAGAATGTGTCACTTTGTAGAAAACACTCAGTATATCTAAGTCAACATTCACATTCAAGCATCTTAAAGCGCACATTAATTGAAGGCTGTTTCCTCATGAAAATTGTTTCCTTGAGTTAAAATATTGCAGCTTACTCCAACATCACTCACTTATATAAAATCTAAACTCATGTTTCACTCACTTATATAAAATCTAAACTCATGATACATTCCCCACCGCCCCAACCCCACCCCCAGTCATTCTGTCCTAAGCAGCTGCAATGGCGCCACGTGGTTGCACTATGCGGGGGATCATGAACATGACTCGATTACGATTTACTTATAATCATAAGTCTCATTTACTATGAGACTTAGGGTTGAAATGTTGGAATGCAGTTTAAAGGTTGTTTGAAGGACGCATCTTATGTAGCTTTACAGCCTCTCTAGGAGAAAAGATTGATAGCCCCTGATGGCAAGGGCTGCTTGCCTGACTCACTCCTTTGCTTTCTACCTGAAGAGCTCAAGTATTTCATTATAGAAAGCAACAACAGCAGAACATCTAATAAAAGGGTGCTGGAAACCAATGGTTACCTTAATTCTATTATTTTGTGCCATGTGTCTTAATCCTACAGGTGCCGAGCCATTTACGTAGAAAGACGAACTGCAGAGCTGGGGTTTTTCCCAGCGTCTTTGCTTTTGTATACCTAACAAAGTAGATTTCATTCAGTTGAGCTGTTAAATAATTTTAATTAATCTTGAATAATGCCAAATGATATATCACTTAAGAGTGAGATAAATCATATAGTTTTTATGGTTCTATGTGAATGTTTGTGGGATTCAGGACAGAAGGATATTAAATGTTAACAAAATCCAACATAGGTAAATCTGTGGAGATATCTACTAGATTAATAGCTCCTTAGGGCTATAACAGGGTAGGCTAGGAAATATGAGGAGCTCATAAAAATGGATACAAGAAATTATCGAAAAATTGATTGTAGTGAATGCATTACTCTTAAAAATATTTGAAACAATAGGCTGTATGGTACATAAACTATATGCGATAAAATAGTTAAAAATAATAATTTTTAAATGGCTAATATTTTGTCTGACTTTTCAAAATATGCACTAGTACAGCCCCTTCTTCATGAAGATTGCTATAGAATATGTCTTCCTGAATGTTAAAAGCCAAAAGTATTAAAGAACTTACCTGAGTTCCCCAAAGAAATTGACAGAGTTGTGAGAATAGTACATTAGGTTTTTTATAAAAAAATGTTCACTTTTTCTTTTGAGCTACAATTAAATAATGCTAGTGACTTCATTCTGTGTTCATTATCATATGGTTTAAAAGTAAAAGATGGTGCACATGGATGGAGAATAGGAAGTTTGCACAGGTAAGAAAAGATACAATTTTCCAAAAGGTACACTAATTTGTGTAGAAAATTTCTGTGACCTAATAGATTTCTTGGTATTGTCTCTTTGAGCAGACTATTCACATAACTTCCCTAATTTGTAAGGAAGCTGTGAAAGTACCTCAATATTTTGTTTGTTTTGTTTTTGTATTTGATGTGGGATATAGGCAAGATATATGTGAGTTGAATTTCATAATAAAGTTTTCCCGTTAATATCAGCCTCTTTTTTCACCATTTTGTTATATTTGTGATTTGTTCATAAGACATCTTGGTCCTGTTGTGCTTTATGCATTGCACTGTAACCATTTTACTATGTCTTCTTGATCAGTTTTGAAATTTCCTGCCCAGAAATACCATAAGGTATTCCTCCATAGAGAACTGGACTTAGACACCAAAAGGGAAGAATGTGCTTGGAATTTCTCAAGTTGAAAAATGAAAACAAAAAAAAACAAAGCAAAAAAGCCTCAAGTTGCAATATTGAAGGTTATATAGAATATTAATGAACAACTCAAGATATGTCAAAAGAGATGAAGAAAACACAGTCATTACAACAACAAAATGCTACTTCATATCACATAATCAAGCATGTACAAGAACTCAAGTTACTGAAGGACGGTGTTTCTGGTATACTTAAGATATTAGCAAAAAGAAGGGTGCCATCGGACACTGGCCTGCTGTGATGGACTAGATAGCGCCTGTGTGTTATCCCTGACTTAGACTATCTGGGGCTGAACCTCTTCTTTTCCTCCGCTTTTGTAGCTGAGTCCTCTTGAATACCAAAAGCCATATTTTTTCCTCACTATCCGCCACATATGTGTTCATCTGCTTTGGGCGGCACCTTCTCTCTCATTAGTCTTGCCCTCCACCGTTTGTTGTTCGAAAATGGTTATTTTGAAGTGGGAAGTGAATTTATATTTGTCCAAGGCCTACTTTGTGAGGTACACTACTGAAATGTTACTTATATTATTTGACTTCTCAGAATTTATGGGTGTTACTTAGTATCTTCTCATCCTACTTCTCCAGGTAAAAACCTCTCATAAGAACTAGCGACCTCCAAGGCTTCCAATCCCCCCTACAGAACTGGTGAAACAACCGTTTCTGGCTTTTCACCACTTTGCAGACTGGTGAGACAGCCGTTGCTGGCACTTGACCACTTCACCCAACTGGTTAAACAACCATTGTTGGCATTTGATCACCTTCCTTCAGGTCATGTTTCACTGTTTCAAAGGTCACCTTCACAGTTTATCACGAAAACTTAAGATCTTCACCTTTTTTCTTCCATAAATAAGATTGTTGACTATATCTCTAATTATTAATATAACATTCTTTATAGCTATCAAGTTTTAAATGAACATGTCTTTCCCAGACTAATCAGCCAACCTGAAAAGTGATTATATCGCAGACATTGTCCTCTATCTGTTTCTTCCTGCGATCCCACAGTGGCCATCCTAGTCTGAATAGTCTGTATTGAAATGGCCATCTTCTTGGGCTGTTTCCCTCCAATTTTTATACCCCACATCAACCCCTCCTATCAGTTTTCTTTTTCAGTCCGACAACACTTATTGGCTGAATCTTCCAGACATGAACATCTTTCAATTATGCCAACTCTCTGATAATATGAGCTATCTGCATTTGACCTTATAAGATAGCTAGAGCTTCCTGTATGTCAACCTAAATATCGTTGTAGGGATTCCAGAACATGTAGTGTGCTCATGCTGAACCTGTGTATGAATGAGGAGGCAGACTTTGGAACAGAACAAGAAGACATTGCCTGGTCTAAAATAACGAACGTGTGCATTGATTGACTCGGCCAACTTCACACCATTCGTGTCATCATGACTGATTTCCCTTTGAGTAGCTAGCTCTTTCTCAGTCACATTTTGGGTGTCTTCTGAACTGAGAAGCTCTTAGGCATCTCTCAGTATTTGACAATATTTCCTTTCTGTGCATAAGGTTTTCGGCAGCTAATTCCCTGGAAGTGGGCAGCTTATTTCTTCTTTATTGTCTGTTCTTAGTTTAGAATTGTGCTGAAATCTGTTCCCTTTGGATGACCCAGCTGTCTGTCATTAGAAGTAGCTGCTTCCAGCATCACAGCAACACGTGGGCCACAAGAGTAGGACAAACTGACAGCCAAATGGTTGTTTCAAAGTAGAGCCTTTGGAATTAGAGTCACACAACTTAAGAAAGGGTTAGAAGTGACTTCTGATGAACTTACTCGGAAACTCAGGCTTAATATCCTCTAGTATACCCATCCCTGTGATTCTGTTGTACATTCATTAAGTCATTGAGTGATATTACCATGATGATATCCTTGTTTTGTTAACATAACATGTATCCAGCTTTAAATCTAGACAAGAGATATTTAAGATAAAAATCCATTCCACTTTTTAGGAAAATTGACATTTTCCCTAAAGTGATGTGAACTCCATGAGTGTTACCTGACCAAATGGCAGCACACCACAATGTGTTGGTTGCGAATAAAAATTGGATGTTAAAAGTAACGGAGTCCTTTTTAACAGGCTCTACAAAGCTATGTCCTAGATGTCCCCGTCTCCCCTGCCCTCATTCATGAGGAGCGTCCTTGGCCCAGGACAGTGGCTGTCTGCACATCACTGGCCACCCACGCTGTGTGTAGATTCTCAATAGCTGTGGATTCTATCATTTCTATTCAATTCAATGCGAAGAAGACAAACATTTGCTGTCCCATGGAGCTTACATTCTAGGTCCTAAACAACAAAAACAAATCAGCATGCGCTGGTACAACCACGCAAACTCCTAACCGGGAATTCAGAAAGGGAAAAATGCAACAAACAGCTTCTTTCGAGCAGTGATCAGAGGTGGTCATTGGGAACAGTTGACATGTGACGGGGGCCTGGGCGGTGAAGACAGTCAGACTTCTAGATGACGTTCCTGGCTGAAGGAAGAGAAAGGGTAAAGGCCCTGCTTGGGGGTAAAGGCCCTGCTTGGCACATCCGTGGGAACTGGCAGTGAATCTGTGCTTAATTGGTGAGAGGGAGATTGGCAGGGAAGGACATTGGAGAGATAGTGAAGGGCAGAAGATTCAGAACCTTTGGGGCTGGGCAGAGATGGTAGGGGAAAATGCTATCTAAAACATACACTATCTAAAAAAAATTACTAGTCTCTTTTAGCATCAAATGGTTTTTACAAGGGGATAGAAGAGAATTCACACTTCAAGTAATGACTGTTCTTAAAGACAAAGTTAAATGTAAGGGACAATGACACATTACTAGGTGCTGACTTTTAACCAGTGAAGAAGGAAGCATGGTCTTAGATTTTACATTCCAATTCTTAGAGCATTTCATTATCGGGCAATATATGTCTGGAAGTTCAGTTCCAGCCAGCCTCCGGGCTGTCCTTGTTGCATCAGAAGAAATACAGCATTTTGTGCATGACCTGCTCCTTTGAGGAAAGAGCACTGGCCATGCTGGAAAGAATGAACTGATGTTGAGGCCAAGAGCACTGTGGCCCAAGGTTGCTATTTTCTTTCCTCTCCCCAAACTTGTAAAGGCTGTGTAGGCTCATTATCAGAAGTTCAGGTTCAAAGTTATTGAAGACCAGAAGCGTCAAGCAATAAAATGACTCCTTAAACTCTTAACCAAGTAAATACATAGATGATTTATTATTATCTTGAACAATGGGAAGTACCTGTTCCACGTGGCTCCTCTATTCCCTTCCTTGACTGCATAGTCTGTATTGAAATTACTACTTTAGGTTAGTGTTACATTAAAAAAAAAATCCCAGTTGTTTTTTCTTTTAAGTATTGAACAAAACTATTCTCTTTGAACATTCACACAAACAAAACCAGCATAGGTTACCTGTCTTTAAATATATATATTTTACTCCTTCATGCCTCCTGCTTAAAATCTCTTTGTAAATGTGTGATTTCATCCCTGACAACATTGTCAGTATTAACCAGTATAATGCCTCACTTTCACTGTGCCAAAGTATGTCCAGGGATTTCAAAGGTATAGAAGAGATTGTGTCTTCTGTTTGTTATATAATTAAATGCTATAAATGGAATTCCATACATTTATGCACTGACTTTTTATTGTTAGCCTTGTTTTAAAATTCATTAAACTTTTTGTATTTTTTAAAAAAGCATGACTATTTCACATAGTATAATATATTCTCATCTGATTAAAAAACCTTTTTCTGTTTTAAGTAATATTAGGATTTGTATTAATATTAAGATATATACTTACTGAATACATTAATTTTATACTTTTCAAGGCATATTCAGTGTGTTTTCTGGTTAATATTATAATTTTCAGGTTAAATTTCAAGGGGCTGTTTTATTTTAAAGTGAAAATAATTAAATATTGTGAATTTTGGGTCTTCTTTTAAATTTTGTTATTTTTCAGCAAGTTGAAATAGTTATCTTCAAATATATGTATTTTTACTTTGCTGCTCTTAAGCATTTTCATATCTAAATCTTTCTTACAGTTTTCAAAGGGAAGATAGTGACATATTTGCTCCTGAGAAAAGATAAACTTAGCACTGATATTTTTCAAAGATTCTTTATTGTTTGCATAATTGAGGCAGAATAATACCACTTTGGGTTCATCACAGATATTCAATCTCTTTGAGAATGAAATTTCAAATACTTTAAATTTGGTATGATGATTTTTATTATAATAATATATGCTCTGTGGAATGAAATGAAAAAATCAGGGTTTTAAAAATAATCATTATTTGTCTATTTTATATGAAGGAAACTATAAATTAGTAACATAAATAGCAAGACACCAATATCTTGGGAAGTTATGATGTTGTGGTTGTTGTTTTTACTCTAGGATTCTTTTCAGTCTATTTTAAATAATTGTGAAAAATCATGGAAATTCTAAAGAAACTAAAATCAAAACCAGTCCCATTAGCTAAGTCTTTGTAGACTGCATTTTTGCAAGTGTGACTGTTAGTGTATAGACAGTACCTATCTGCAGATACTCGGGTGATGTAGATTTAAAGAAAGGACCTGCCTTTGCATTCCAACACTGTAGAAAGCATCTTATTAAATAAAACATTATTAAAATAGATTCCAAAGCACTAATGATAAGCTCTGTACATCATTGGTTTGCTTTACTTATCCAATTATTTTCTCTTCAGTCATTTCACTTTCAGCTGCATAGTAAATATTTAACAACAGAGAAAATTAACATTTCAAGTTTTAAACAATGGCTCAGCTCCAAATTACACACAGTTTTTACTCTTTAACCTTTTTTTCTTCACTTTATGCATATTTTTAAAATCTCTCATCTCCTTGTACTTTAAATACTCAACTAACAGAACTAACAGATTAGACAGGGGAAACCAATGGAAAAATCTATAAATTGGATAAAGTTCTGCTGATCCAAGAATTAATACTTGAACCAAATAGGATCATTGCCTCAAGAAAATATGAGCTAAAAGTATCCTTTAAGCAAAATAAATAAATAAATAAATAACTTCTCTTGTATTGGAATATTTTATATTTTCATGGTTTTCTCTATTATTAGCAAACTATTACTATTTTAAAATGGCATTTAACTTATGTTCCTAGCACTGTATTCTAATAACTTACAATTAAATTACTTTTATTACATCAATTCAGTAAATAATATTTAACTGGAGGTATCCTCAGGGTTAGGTGTGCTAAATTTGCACAACCAAAAATAAATGGTTTTAGCTTTGTGTCTAGCAATGATAGAATTATATTTTCCTGAAAAATCTTAAGTTTAGAAATATGTACATAATTTATGTTCCTCACTTTCTGTAATATAACAAGGTATCATACGCAAATCAGAAGTTGACCATTCAGCTGAGTGAGCTCCTCCCTATTGAGACCTACACCTACGTATATCGCCTTTACTTCACCTAAAGTTGGATGGTTCACTATACTGCCAATTATTTCCTGAGTATCCAAAACTCTTTCAATTAAGGTTATCTTTTTGCTAGTATTTCTTTTCTCTAGTTCCCTCTAGATCCATAATAGTCTTCTCTTGACCTCTTTACATTGTCTCCTACCCTCAATAATTTGCCCTAACTTTTCTGTGACTTGGCCAAAATTTTACCATCAGATGTCATGAAACATTCAATTTCCCGCTGCCTTCCCCCCAAAAAAGTCCTGTTCTAAGACAGTCCAACAGACACATCCATTAAATCCACTCACAACTTAATTCTTTCATATCTTCTGGTTTTCTTCAGCTTACCAGCTTGACACAGAAACCTGCTTATACCTACCACGTGAAGCTTCTGGGCAAAAGTTAGAATGAAAATTTAACAATTGCTGTTTAATCACATTTCCCTGGTTCATTTGGATGGTCAGTTCCAATAGAGGTGCTAGAATTCTAGCTTACAAGGGGCATCCACAGTTTCGTGGAAAATATCCAAGAACTTGTTGACCTTACCTCTTAAGTTGTTGCTCATGACAATTGGAATAAAAGAGTCCATCACGTGCATTGGCTTCAATCTTGACATAAAATAAGTTAAACAAAATTATCTCCAAAAATATGTTCTTTGTACTTCCTCATGTCCCTTTCTTTGAGTGTATCCCCTTTAGGATCACAGTGTCATAGACGCCATTTATAGAAAGCCAGCTGGGTTCTGGGCCTGGCACTGGGTGATTTGTATATGTTACCAATCTAATTCTCACTTTATCCCTGTCAGGAAGACTTGCTATTTTTACTTTATAAGTCCATAAACAGGAGATCAACAAGGTTAAACTGCTTGCACAGGGTACCACAGCTCATAAGTGGTGAAGATAGAATGTTTATCCAGTTGTAGCTGAAACTAAAGCCTGTTTTTTTTCCTGCGTATGGTGTGAAATTTCAAATAGGTTTAAAGTAATTACATAGTTTATTTATACCCAAGCTTTCAAGATACCTTATAAGAATGCATTATGAATTTTTGAAAGTCCCAGAACTACATTTTTGTTTATACCTGTGTATTTCCCAACCTGTTGTATGATATGAAAATTTCATTATTCTGTGTTTTTCTTTCTGCCCTTTCTCTTCCAGATATCTTATTTAGGTCATAATATCTTGTGTGTGTGTGTGTGTGTGTGTGTGTGTGTGTGTGTGTGTGTGCATGCTGCTGTTTTGTTTTGTTTTATTTTTAGGGTGAAAAAGAGCACCTCTCCTGATTTATAAAATATGGGACTTTCTTCCTGCTGGAATGCATGTGCTAATTTTTCTCTCTTAACAGAAGGTGGCAAGCATGGCAGGGCGGCCTTTTCAGTCACAGCACTGGCAGTGACTTTACTTTGTTCTCTTCTCACCTGAAATGTTAGGAAACCTCGCCAGTGAAGGAGCAAAAGCGGCGAGCACGGGGTTCATGAGAACGCAATTGACATTTTTGCTGAAAATAAAACTTTCTAAAATGCATCTCAGCAATTTTCTGATAAGAGGACATATACAGGCTCAAAACCATTTTGATTGTTGGCTTAACATAAGAGAAATTATGCTGTTTGTAACTGTTTCTTACATCAGGATCTAGACAGCTACCTTAGGTCATCATTCACATAGGAAAAACTGATCTGTAAGGTGCTCGGGACTGGTAGCCTCCCCACCCCCCTACGGAAGAGAAACAGTGCTTCATTAGTATGACTTCTCTCAGCATCACTTAGAGAGATAATTCATTTTACACAAGAAAAGTTATAGGCTGTGCTTTCTCCTGCATTATCCAATAAATAGAATTTTAAAGGGTGTAATTAAAGTACCTTTACACATCATGAGATAGATTGGAATGAAAAATACAAAATAGCACTTTGTTAATCTAAATGCTCCACATCATTTCATTTGCATGCTATAAATCTCGCTTCATGTAAAGTGGTTTCAGCGCTGGCGGCCTTCCTTCCTCACCCCGTCCATCTTTTATAGTAGCAAGCACCATGCATCTACATTAACCTGTCCTAAGAATCAGCCTAACATATATTTCTTCATTTTAGCAAGTATAGCATGGATCAAAATAGAGGCATTTAGAGCATTGACTTCATATTGAAATTTTGCTAGAGTGCTTTCCAAGTCAGTAATTGCAACCTCTCCCTAAAGTATATGGTCTTATATTGATTCTAGATTCATCATTCACAGCTAGTCAACCACCTGACTCTATTGACCATGACAGTAGGTAAGACACATTAGCGTACTGATGGTTTCCCTCTTGCTTCACACTGAGTTTTCTAATTCAACACTGTGAGTCGCTGCTGAAATAAAGAGTGATTTGGAATCCGTATAACACTCGGGTGGGGTTGGTAGGACAAATAAGATTGGGAAGAGTGGGAGATGGGAGATAATTTGCTATGAAAGAATTTTCCCAATGTGATTATTATCTCAGCTGAAGCAAGCCAGATGTTTAAAAGTCTTTATTTACACATGTCAGATGTACACAATTGTATGTGTGTGTGCTGGCTGATACTGCTCCCATTGTAGAGTGAGGGTTGTGGACAAACTGTGTTACAAAAGTATTAGAAATATTTTGAATACAGTTGTGCATAGGAGGGTTAGTCAAGAAGCATTGCTGGTGAAATCAGAGACATCTTTATGAAACAATGATATCCGATGATGAAGCTCTGGCTTCTCCACAGTCTCCCTCTAAAGCTACCTGTGTCTCAAGGCACTGATCCCTCCCTCTGGTCCTCTCCTATGGCGCTCCTACGGCTTTGGGATTGGCACCACATCAAAAAAAAAGCAGTTTTGACATGTTTGAGAGGCTCCACTGTGTTCCTTGTAAGTGTTCTTTGAGTTTGGGGAACACAAAGAAGTCTGAAGAGGCAAAATTATCAGTCGGGTGGTTGGGGTAAGAATTTCCACTGAACTCTTTGTGGGGCAGCCCTTGCTATCCTTAAAAAAGAAGTGGGTGCACGATCCTGATGAAAGAAAACAAAATCCCGGGAGCAACTTTACTTGCATTGTTCTCCCCGATTCACTTTTCAATTTTGTCAGTCCTTCTTCATCAGAAGCCCCGATGTTTGTCTGATATCCTTCAAGAAAATATCTCCTGATTGCCACTTTGGAATCTCAAAGGAAAAAACTATATAGCTAACGCCTTCTGAGCTGACCTCTGCTTTGACTATAACTGACCTCCCTCTGCCTTCAAAAGTCACTGTTTGGGCTGAACCTCTTTCTCAAAAGCAACCGAATGAGACTAAAGAAATGTTTTCCTGAGGGAACTGACCTGCAGCCACCCACTGATTGCAGAAATATGTCTAAACACCTTTGGTTTGGAAGACACCTGTGTACGCTTGAACGGGAAACCTGGTAACAATGCTTCCTGACGTGGCCTCGTGCACCCTCTTCTCATCATTTTATTTTATTTTTGCTCTCTGTGTTCCAATAAAAACATCACATAATGCTCAGATTTCCTTGAATTACATTCTCATTACTTTGCTAAATATGTCTACCAAAGTTGGTGCCAACTTTCTGGCTAGCATCTAGGTCAAAGCTGTTTTTTAAAATGGTTTTATTGACATATAATTCATGTAGCATACAATTAAATGTTTGAATACATTAAAATGGTGTGCAAACATCACCATAATCACTTTTTAAAAGCTTTGAACTCAGTTATTAGCTTCACTTTCCCCACACCCTCCCTCTCAAAGCCCTAAGAGACTATTATATACTTACTGTCTCTATAGCGTTGCCTACCCTAGTTTTGATATGAAGAAAATATAAATATATCTGATAGTAATACAAAATATGAATATTTTATAAATGAAGTTATATTTATTTATATAAATAAAAATATCCCAACAGCAATAACATATAACTATACCTTCCATCCTTCACTTCCTGCTGCAGCCTGAGGGCAAGGTTGTTCATGTCTGCCACTCCTGGACCAGGGGACTCAATGGAGGCTTAATCCATGTAGGGTCTTCACAAATGGATTTTGAGGTTTTCTGTTATTCAGAGACTTCTGCAAACTGAGTGCGATTTTAAACTGTAATGCAATTCCCTTCTTTAATCTGGTATTTCATTCTTTATGATCCTTGGATCACTCGGGCTCGTGGGCTTCTTCCATGTGGACATAACTGGCACCTCACTGATTGTTGTTAAATAAGCTTTAAGACCCAAAGGCTATTATTTCTGATAACTAAACATCCTCTGATTTCTTCTCCATACTGTGCTGTAGCACCAGTATCTTCAGAGTGAGTATTGTTCAAGGCATCATAAGAATTGATTGGTTTTATTAAGTTAGGACTTTGGGGTAAGTGTGAGCACAGAATTCAATCCTATATATAAGGTGTGTGTGTGTGTGTATCTATCTATATCTATCTATCTATCTATCTATCTATCTATCTATCTATCTATCTATCTATCTATCTATTCTACTTTGTGACACATTCTCAGCTTTCCGAAAGAAAATACAAATAACCTTCTGGGGATTCTGTTACTCTGTTACTTCTAATAATTGTATAATTAAACCAGTCAATGGTATGAAATCTAAAATCCTACTAAGCTAAAGGGGATATTCATATATGGGAAATTATTCTATACTGAAATGCATGGAATTTTTGGTAATGCATCTATATTAAAGGGGTAAAGTGACTGAATCTGTTTCACAGCACGTTGAGGGTTTCGTACAGGGGACACTGTCTGCAGCACACACATGCCTTTAAGGGACAAAAACTTATCTGATTTCACGCTCTTGATGTGTCCAGGTTCTGTTTCCTACCATTGGTCATTAAAGTAGTCACTTTATTTGGAACTTTATGAGGAAAACTTAGGATTTTTGTAGTATTTATTTCACAATTTATTTCTAGGATTTATTTGCAATTACATGTATGTGCCTTCACTGAACCATGTATGGGAAATGCACAAATGCATAAACTCTGACCATGAAGTACTTACAATCCAATAAAGGATGAGGATTATTGCATAGATTGAGTGTAATATGATACTTCAAAATTGATACTTACAGAATATTAGCACATTAGAAACAAAGCAACTGATCTGGTGGTCAGGGGAAAAAACTTCTTTAAAAAATCGTATTATGTAGAGTAGAACCCTATTTCATTAATTTCCTCACAACAGCATGTGGTAATGCTGTCATCTACTTAATCAGAGGCATAACAAGGACATTTATTTTCCAAGATGGTTAGCACCATATTAGGGCAACGCTATCAAAAGTCCTCCTTAGAGAATGAGACCAACTGGAAGTGTGCTTTCTGCCAAACAAAAGACAATGGGAACGATATTCATTTTGATCTAAAAAATTATAATTGATTAGATTTATAGATTTGATCTAGAAAATAATTACTGGTAAGATTACCTGAATGGTTATTGTTCTATCATTGCAAATTGTTTATAAAATATTTTCTTGTACTACCAATAGTGATCTAAATGATTATATTTCAGTAGATGTTATGTTTCAACTTAATTTTCTCTCACATAATAAATGGCTAAATATAAATTATGCCAAAATTTAAATAATTATTTTTGGCACTACTTATCATCCAGATGGATAGCAGCAAGCAACTCTATTCAACTGGTTAAATCATTCTGTTTCCTAGACTGTTTTCCTGATGATTTATCATAGCAAACCCACCAAAAAGCAGTCTGGTCAGGATAGCATTTCCCATGAGAGCCCTATTAAAGTCTTTGGTGCAAAGTGTCTAATAACTTGTCCTCAGACTGTTTGGAGATATGACATTTTTTCTATTTCTATTTATTTTTCTGAACTATAGATCTTAGTTTAGCACAGAATAATCCAAAACCTCATTGATTAAAAAAAAATCTTATCTGTGCCCGTGGGCCCTCTTTTAACTTCTCACTAAAAATATTAAGTGACTTTGAAAGTTAGGTAACTTTGGCTTAAGAACCATCTATAACAAAAATAATTTGTACTGGCCACGTTGCCTCACTTCAGCTGGGTTTCTTAATCTGAAAAGGGGAGATGCACATATACATATTTTTCATCTCATTGGGCTTATGCAAAATTTAAACATGGTCATACCTAAACTTATCAATAAATAAAAATGCCCATCATTTATGGAAAAGCAGAACGTCAGAGAAAAAGAGCAAAGCCCTCTGTAAGGTGGACTGACATCATCGCTGGCAGTGAACTCAAACATGGTGCCGACGATGGCACAGGACCAGTCAATGCTTTGTTCTGTGAGGGAAAAGGTCAAATGAACACCCACCTGAATGATACATTCACTTAAATTATATCTGATCCATAGAAGGCACTGAGTTAACTTTATATAACCTTCCCATTTCTCTTTGTTGTGAAGTTTGGTACTTTGTTTTTCAGGTAAGGAGTGCCATGGGAATATAACAGGTTATATTTTCCTTGTTTCCTCCACTATCAGGCAGTAAGGGGCAAAAATGAGACGGTCGGCTCCCCTAGAGACTTCCAGTCTGGGGCCCCTGGAGAGCACACTGCCTGCCCGAGAGTTCACCACGCCTTGCAATCAACAATGTGGCAGTAGGTTTGGGGTACTGGTCACAAAGTAAAATTTGGGTTACATTGCTCTGCCCTCTTAGGATTCTCATTAATGCTATAAACATCTATTTGCCACATTTTGTCATTTAGCTTTTCATATATTAAATCATACCATCTTTTACTAGTTCACCTTTATAGATTTATGAAATGCATTTAGATATAAAGAATAAATGAGAATAACTTCCAAGAGGCAAAACTTTCATCAATGTTTCTAATAAATGCCACCTAATATGGTTATGTATTTTTATAAATCCATGGCTCTAGTATAAAACATGGTTGTTTATTTTGAGAGTGGCCGTTTAAATATTTCAAGTACTATAACATGCATTCTGATTATGTTTAAGGAAAAAGCAAATGAACAGGTTAAGCCCATGATACTAAAGAGTCTAAAATAACTTCATGCTTAGTCACTTCCAGGAGTTTACTATATGGTTACGAGCAAACACCTGTAATACAAGAAGTTGAACAACCAAAATTGTCATTGAGAAGTAATACATGGACAGGCATAATTATGTACTAGATGAATGCATTTGGATCAGAAAAAAATTAATCGTGAGAGATATTTGTGAAGATGTGATTTGAGCTGTATCCCGAAGGTTGTATTTGGACTAGGAAGAGGAAAGCAAACAGCCAAGTGCATTTCCTACAAGTCCGTTTTGACGCAGGGTGGCGCTATGTGTTACAGAGACCAGCTCCCACTGGTTTTATTGGTTAGAATCTTTTTGTTTTGTTTTGTTTTGTTTTTGTGTTTTTTGGGTATTTTTGGTTAGAATCTTGACAGAAGCACTTTCCCAGACCTTTCTTCAAGGCAACAACTGGGGGTTTCTGAACTACCGACATTTATGTTAGTGGTTGGGAATAAATCATTTGCAATATCTAGGGACAAAGTTAAAGAAAAGTAAGGAAATTTCAGATATGGGAATACTAGACACAGATAAATAGAAATCAAAGTTCCTACAAATGCTTGAGGAAGTGGCTCTGATGGGACAGTGGCTGGATGCACTCATGGTTACAAGCACCCACCAGTCTCTTCATGGAAGAAAGGTGTGGTAACCACAATTTGCAAAGATTGATTGCTCTTGTTACTAGATGTCTTGCTTTGGGTCCAATTTCTGGTAACCCTTTTAGTTGAAATGACCTCAATGGCAGTGAGTTTGTTTGTATTGTGATCTTTCTTACTTTTTATGTACAAGAGAAGCAAATTTCCCTCAGCTCTACACCATCCCACAATAGTTGCAACATTTGATTCCATAATTGCAGTCACAGCCTTGGAAATCCCATGGGGCCATTCTACTCTGTCCTCTAGGTTGGGAGTCATTGGTCTGGGACTTTTGTGCTTAGGAGACTAGAGACTAGGAAAAGGGTGAAATTCCTGTTTTTAAAAGAGTATTTGCACTAACATAATAAGCTGCGATGGCTCCGTTCGTTGTTGCTGTTGTTGCTGTGTGCCGTGGCATCTGGTCTGACTCATAGCAACCCAGTGTCCAACAGCGTGGAACACGGCCTGGTCCTGCGGCATTCTCACAACAGTCCTTATGCCTGAGCGCCTGATGCAGCCCCTATGGCGATCCATTTTTCAAGGGCTTTCCTGATGTTCACCAACCCTCCACTTTCCCGAGTGCGATGTCTTTCTCTAGCAACTGTTATCCCTGATAACGTGTTCCAAATACACAAGCTAACGTCTCACCATCCTTGCCTCCAAGGATGTACTTATTTCAAAACAGATTTGTTTGTCTGATTGATCTCTATACGAATGATCCATTGAGTATTACAAACAAACAACCCAAACTAATGAATTCCGACCTGGAGTTACACGTGAGATGGCGCAGTTCAACAAACTGACAGACAGGTGGACAGTTCCCTATAGACCTCATTTTTTTGGATATTGAGATTTAAGAGTTAAATTTGAGAATTTAAATTCCTCTTGAGAATCTTAGGGTGTGACTGCTTTAAATGAGGAAATATCATTTGATTGAAAACCTTCTGTGAAGGTTGTGTAAGAGTGATTGTGTATGTGTGTTTGTGTGTGTGTTCCATGTGTATTTTCACTCTGCAGCTTCACTTAAGTGTCTTCACCATGCTACTTTTATGGCCTTTGTCATACATTGTATTTAACTGGAAGTTGGAACTGACTTTTTAAGGCATGGCATTTTCCAATAAGAAGTTATTTTGAAAACATTATTTTTCCTAAACCTTACTGTTTATTATATATTTTTGTCCTCTAGTACATGGTATTATATAGAATACATTAAAACATACTGAAGTCCATCAAATATAAATCATAGTCATTGTCTATACATATTAAATGTAATTAATTCTATTAGAAGAACAACTTAATAAGCTCAGAATTTGTTTGGAGACATCTTTTAATAAGAGGAATATGAACAAGATATGTTACTAGAATATAGATTAAAATATGGTAAAATATGCCTAAAATTGTGATTAGGATCACGGAGTACATTTTAATCTATGTCATAAAGTGAGAGTCTATTAAGAATTATCCTATGCTTCCCTTCTGTCTTGATATGTATCTTTTGATAAAATGAAATAATCATAATTGGATCAGACTTTTATTTCATGGTTGAGTAACTAAGTATTTATAAAACATCACTTTCTGAAAAAAATGATATGAAATTGATAGCATAGAAAAGAAAGTGCTAAATACTTAGCGCTAAACCTACTTCATATTACATATTTGTCATCTGAAATACAGACCGCACGCATGCAATGGAAATATTGTAACTTATAGAATTTCAAAATGAGTGTTGCTGGTGTAAGTTCACTGTAAACCCGCTATCAAGTCAACATTCCAAACTGATGTTTTAATGTTGAGACTATAGGTGATTGGGTTTTTTTTTAGGATATTCTGACATTCTATGCTATTTCCAGAGTTATCTAGTGAAAAATGCTCATGCTTTGCCTGGCACAATTTCAGGCCCTTTACAAGTCTGAAGATGACCTGTTTCCTTTGATCTAGTGATTGCCATCAGAAAAAATGGGGGACTGACTGAAGTTGAACAAATCTAAACTTCTCATTAAGTCTTTCATTGTAAATGTTGGCAACCAGGGGAAAAAAAAGAAAATGAAGTCTTTGATGAATAAATACAATGACACCTCTGTTGTCAAATTCAATTCATTCCAAATTCATGTTCAACACTGAGAAGTTTGAGAACTGAACCTATTTTTCTCATAAGAAATAATGGAAAACCAAATAATTGGTTCTGAGGCCCCAAAAGTGCACTTATAACTGTATTTGTCCAGAACTTTACATCACGATGGAGGCTTTTAGCTTTCTTCCATATCACTGTCTCAGATCCACTATCGTCACCACATTGTTCTGAGTTATTCAAATTAGCAGTGGCTTTCCACCCTCTTCCATGATCTGAGTTCTTTGTTTGTAGTTAATGATTTCACACCTTTAGCTACATTTGCTACTTTAATCCCCCAACCCCCAAATGCTAATATTATCAACTTAGCCATGTTGTAGGCAATCGCCAAATCAGACAGTGGCAAACTGATACAAATTTCCCCAGGATTTCTTTATGGTTCTCAGAGTTTTCCTCTTTGCTTTGCTGCTGCATCGCCAACTATCTTTGGAATCAGAGTTACATATTTTACAACAATACAGCATGCAGAAACAGCATACTGAAGCATGTCTCACACACTAATGTAAGCACCATGTGTGGTCTGAGAGCCAAGTGCCACCCCTTTGGACCTGGGCGAGATGCGACACGTGACACATTTTCCGCACATATGGGTTTTTTCAAGTTGGATTGTCGGTTCAACTAGCTAACAAAGTTACAAACACTGAGCAGATTTCTTTCCAAACTTTGCCAGAGTGGAAAGTTTGAGTTTGGAGCCATTCAACAACTGAGATATCACTGTATTATGGAACAGGCAAATCCTAGAATTTTTAGAAATTAAAATACTCGTTTTTGTAAGTAATTATTTTTTTAAATGAGAACTTTTAATATAATGAGCCTCCTTTGTAAAACAATGCAAAACCTTTTGTTTTTATCTCTCTCATGCATCCCTATAACAGGAATCTGTGTAATGATTTTGTGCAGGCTTTATGAATTATGTGATTTGTTTACTAGGCAGCTTTAGCTTTGAACTTCATCCGTCCATCCATCCATCCATCCATCCATCTATCCATCCTTCCACACATATAAAATTCCTGTGGCTTTCCAAGATCCACACTGTTAATTGGAGTACAGAGCCTCATCTTTCCCTGACTGTTAGCAGTCAAATGCATAATCCAGGATACCCTTGAGCTTCCTAGAATCTAGACTCAGTCCCGTTTTCTTGTTTGATCCAAAATGCTGTTTGGATCTTACAAGACATAGGATGTAGCATAGCATGTCTGTACAACACTCAACTGGATTAAAGAGTTAAGCACTCATGGGGGTAGTACTTAATTCCAAAGGAACTACTTTTCCTTCTGACTGGGGGAAGTTCCAAAATATTTATGTGCACAATATATAGGTATATATATATATATATATATATATATATATATATATATATATATATATATAGAGAGAGAGAGAGAGAGAGAGAGAGAGAGAGAGAGAGAGAGAGCTGATGTTATAGATACACTTAGGTATAGATAAGATAGAGAGATAGATATAGATGATAGAGAAAGAGATATAGCTAATGTTATAGATAGACATAGATATAGATAATATAAAGATAGAGAAAGAGATAGATATAGATGATATAGATAGATGATAGATATAGATATAGATAGTTGATAGAGAGAGCTATAGCTGATGTTATAGATAGATATAGCTATAGAAAATATAAAGATAGAGATGGATTATATAGATAGAGATTGAGATAGATGATACAGATAGATATAGATACAGAGATAGAGATAGATAATATAAAGATGAAGATAGAGATAGATGATAGAGATAGATATATCTCCTCCTGGATGCCTGGTTACTATTGTGTCATTTCTAAAGATGCTCTCTTGGGGAAAAGAAAAAAAAACTTTTATTTTAAACCACATAGATTATTCCTCTTTGAATAGATTTGAGGATAATTGACTTAGCTATGTAATGGGTGCACAATTAGACAAATATATTATTTGTCACCTTCCTTGTGATATTTTTGTTTGCCCAAAATATATCGGGAGGCCTTACTTACATACTTCCACATGATCGATGAAGAGTGCACTGGACACATAGTGGAGCATATTTGAATTCATAAATTCGTTGCTAGGTAGTTAGCTAGAGTTTGCTGCTTAGGCGGACAGAGCATAATGGGCGTGCTTAGGTTCGTATGCTTCTGGTGGTTATGGAGATTAGCTCACTAGCACTGCATAGGATCCCTGAAACAGTTGCAAAGTGCTTACTCACTGGAAATGATGTCAAACATCCTGAAATTATTTAATCATATTTTCATTCCTTAGATATATTCTTTGCTTCAAATAGCTGTCTGATAAAGGTAGTGCAGGTATGTGTATATGTTTTCTTTTTAAGCTTAAAAGAAATCAAATATTTTACTGCATTATTTGGTGAATTAAAGCTTAATATTAATTCACTGGTATCCATTTAGCTATTTATTTTTCTATTTGAAAGTACATTTTCCATTGAAAATGAGTATTTTATGAAATATATGTCATATAACTGCTAAGAGTCGCCTCTCAAGTGACTCTGCCTTTTAAGATATTAGGGCCATTTTTGTCTTTTGGGGTTCAGTGAGAATTTCTCTACCTTTATTTAGCTGAATGGTAAACTAAGCCTTCTCCAGAGCATCAACCTGATGGGTTCTCTTTCTGAGAAAATCTTTCATCTTAGGCATTCCCTGGCTTCCCCTATGTGATATAGTTTAGATAGATAGATAGATATAGATATATATGCAATGGCAAGGATGGATTATAAATTCATGATTGAATTTTCTATCTTTTTTAAAGATCATTTTATTGGGGGCTGGCTGTTACAGCTCCTATAAAAATCCATACATCAACAGTATCAAGCATATTTATAAATATGTTGCCATCATTTTCTAAACATTTATTTTCTATCTGAGCCCTTGGTATACGCTCATATATGATTCACCCCTTTCCATACCCTCCCAGTGAGCCCTTAATAATTTAGTATTATTGCATCTCTCTTACATTGACTGCTGCCTACCTTCACCCAAGGCTATCGGTTTTGAATGTCCCGTTGATTCAGTTCACTTTCTTGGCAATCAGCTGGTCATTTTAGGCAAGTTGCAGATACTCCATCCACAAGGGGCAACTGGAAGTGTTGTACCGAGACTGGGTGGGCTGGTTTCTTTGCACCCGTGCTCAGGTTACTGGCACACAGAATGGCATGTCTCCTGTCAGTCACTCCTGATTGTACAACAGAGTTGTGGAGGCCCCTGCTTTGATTGGCTTTTGAAAGTTTTTCCACTTCTGTTAGCAATATATAATTTGTAGTTTGATGATTTAAGGGTTAAAAAGAAAAGCTATAAAAGAAATGTTTAAAATGTTTTTTCTCACAAGTAGTGAGCTCTCAAATGATATCAGATCAATTTTATGACTGCAGCAAATGCACCAGGGCTCTGTGACCTCCCTTGGCTTCCCTATCACCTAGGACACAAGAGTCAGGCCAGCCTCCATGCTGCATCACCCGTTACCTCTTCTGACTGCAAGCATTCCTCCCTCTCCTTCCTACATGCAATCTGGCTTAGATAAGCCATTGAAATGACCACAAAGAACGCCCAGACAGTACTCCCAAGGGAGGGGCTTTATTAGGGAATTAATAGGCTACTACAAGTCAGGATTAGCAAACAGTAAGAATACAGGCATTGGTCTCCTCATGTAGCAGCCAGTCTCTCTATCCAGTTATTGGTGTCTCAGCCACATGGTCCCTTGTCCTTTGTCTTCATGGGTCAGGAAGGCACCCTGCCTGCCACTCTGTCCTATAGCTCCACAGTCTTAGCTTTGGGGGTTATAAGGAAAAGGTACCCCATAGTTTAGTACTATTCGCTGAGACTCCATGCCACAGTCTGTGAGGCATCTGGTCTTGATAGTCAATGCCACCATGGACAGAGATCTTGAACATGCTCTTTCAAGGACCTGGGACTTTTTCTCTTCTCTTCTGCTTCAAAGATGGCTTGCTTTTATCACTGGGTGGGGGAGGGGGTGGGTTATAAAAACAGACAAATCCCCTCTATTAGTGTTACACACATCCTATGTTATAGTCCCACCTAATCTTTTCAGGAGAGTTATAGAGACTTTGGTGAAGGAGTGCTACTAAGGGGTTTCACTCCACCCCAATGACTATGGCAACTGAGAGTCCAATCTAAGCATGGGTATCATGCAAAGGCAGTGGCCCTTCCTCTACCACTGAAAAACAATGTTTTTGTAAGACCTGCATCTTCCTAGTGGATCATGCCAGCCAGGCCCAGACACAAGGCCAGACTTGTTGAAATGTCTGAAAATTATCATCAACAACAAAAAATACCCATTGGATCAAGTGAATGATAACTCATAGCAACCCCATAGGGCAGAGTACAACTCCCCCCTCCCTACCTCCCTGGGGTTTCTGTAACTCTAAATCTTGACTGAAGCCAGTCGCCACATCTTTCTCCCATAGACGTGCTGGAGAAGTTAGATCTCATCCTCTTCATCCTCAAAGTCTCAAACTGACCATGTTCTCCTCCCTCTGAATAGAGAAAGTGACAGGCCAGGTGTATTCTGACACACAGAGGAAAGGAAGCTGCGTAAGTTTCTGCCATAAAATTCGTGGACTGGCTAGTTTTCCAAAGAGACATGCATTTTTTTTGGTGGATGTCACCAAAGGTAGAAATCGCAGGTTGCCCATACTAGACATCAGCACTTATGTATAGCGCAGCACTGGGCCACATAAAACAGCACAGACGTGTGTGCTGATAGGACTACTATTCACCAGGAGTGATTTTTCTGACATGTTCTATTCCTTGTTTCTAATCTGTTTTCGGTGAACTTGAAATGTTCTATTTGATTTTTCTTTGCTAACTCATGAGTACAGTCTAAAACCAGTGCGAAGTCATCGAGTACATTCTGACTCATAGCAACCTTGTAGGACAGAGTACTACTGCTCCATAGAGTTTCTGAGACTGTGCATCTCTATGGGTATAGAAAGCCTCCTCTTTCTCCCACGAAAAGGTTTAAACTAGTGACTTTGCTGCTAGCAGCACAATGCTAAATCCGCTTTGATACCAGGGTTTCTTTAATGTTTATTATTCTGATATTTCTTGTCTTTTTCAATATTTTCATTTTTTTCTTCCTTCAGTTCAAATACTCTGAGGAACATCTGTGTTTTTCTTCAGTTCCTCCCACCCCCTTTCACAAATGAAATAGTGTGTAGGAAAGAGTTCTCTACCAATAAGTTCTCTACCAATAAGTATGTACTTCAAGGATGTATTTTAAGGACTTGGGTTTCTAGAAGAAGAATAAGTTACGGTGGGTATGGCACTTACATAATCTCCTGTCAACTTGAATGAAGGGGTGGAGTCTAGCCTGTCAACCAGATATTAGTCAAAATGCCTTTGTGTGGGCATGGCCTTCTTCTGAGTATTCTGGGAACTCCTGTCTTCCTTTGTGGAGGCAGGATACACACTCTCCTTATGAGACATTTCTGTTGACAAGCCATGTGGAGCTACGCTGATGGAGCCAGAGCCCTGGAGCTGAAGGAGCCATGTGGAGACCCATGGGAGCACTGAGATATTTCCACCACCACTGCATCCACAAGACTTTCCACACACTGGCCTGTCATATTTCTGAATTCAGTAGCATTGCGTGTACTATGTGAGTCTGAAAAGGAATTTATAGACTGCTGTGTTAGTCTGGGTAGACTAGAGAAACAAATTGATAGAAGTACGTATGTGTGTATAAGAAAGAGCTTTATATATCCTATACCAATCTATAAATTCCTCTTCAGACTTATGAAACATGTGCAATGACGCTAAATGTGGGATAGTCACCGGTCATTGGATGGAAAGTCTTGTGGATCCAATAGCAGTGCAAGCATCTCAGCACTGGCAGGATCTCCATGTGGCTCCTTCAGCAAGTGATACAGCATAGCTCCATGTATCTTCTCCACAGGAATGTTTTGCAGGAAGTAAGCATGTGTCCCACCTGCAGTGAGCTACTTGTCTCTTTAGCACATACAAAAATGAGGTCATCAAGCTGTGACCTGGTCGATATGCTAAACTCCACCCCTTCACTCTTAATCCTCTCAAATTGACAACAGATTACATAACTACCACAACTGGTATGGGACACATGGACTAATATTGGACTTATGGACTTGATCTGGATTGGGCTGGGATGTTTTCTTAGTGTACAATTACTCTTGGATATAAAGCTCTCCCTTACGCATATGAGTAGGAAGGTGACCTTGATTGGGATAATGACACTATTGCAGATTAAAATAAAAGTTTATGAGACGGGTTCTGGGCCTTCAAATCACCTTGGTAAGGATCTGATTCTTGATCATGGTGAACAACACCCCGATTTCTTCCAAGGGCATTCTGAAGCAAGTGTCTGCCCCTCGCAAGGTTGGCAAAAAGGTTACCAACCTAACAGGTTGCCATCAATTGATTCCAAAGCATAGTGACCCTACAGGACCGAGTAGAACTGCCCTCTGACTTTCTGAAGCTGTACATCTTTGTGAGAGTATGAAGCTTCATCTTCCTCCTTGGACTGGCAAGGGAAATGGTAACAAAATCGCCATCCCAGAGGAAAAAGCTTTAGACATTGTCAGCCAAGGGCCAGAAGGAACCCAGTGCAGGCTCAATCTATGTGGAGGATCAAATGGATTTAGAGGACCCACAGTAAGTTATAAACTTTTGGAAACCTAGTGCTTATAATATAATCTGTAATACAAGACAGTCAGTAGACTCTTATGGGGTCAGCATGAGTAGAGATCAACCCGTGGTGGTGACATGGGTTTTTGAGTTCAAGGAGTTATCCAGGTTCTCTCTAGGCATTCTTTAATTTCCACAAACCCTGAAGGTGGAGTAAGCACTAGGCATACCAGATCTGATGTACAGTTAGCCAAGCAAATATGTAGCCAAGGAGTGAAGCATCGTGATCGTAATTCAGTAACGTTGGAAATGCTCTGCCATGTTCTTCCCCAGATAGCCAGCTGCCTGACTTCCTAGGCCCACCACCTCATAGCAGCTTCCCGCTCAGCCTCCCTGTTTCCATTCTCTCTTTCCACAGTTCTTTGTCAGCTATCTGCTAGTTACGGGACAGTATTCCAGGAAAACATTGTTTCATCAATCAAGCTACAAACACTTCTAGATTCTAGTGTGGAGAGAAAAAAATCATGTAATGTGAAATGATAAGTACGAAGAAGATACAATCGCACTGAGAAACAGATTAGGGAGAAGAGGAAGAACTTTTTTTTAAGAAGTGGAAAAGCAAAAATGAAATCCATATAGTCAATCACCTCAGCCATGGTTAAATGTTAGAAATATTGGGATTTTTGTCACAGCACATGGAGCAATTAGTTGAGCCAAAAAAATGTTACATCAAATTGTGCTCAATAAAATTCAGGATTCCAGGGGGAGTGGGGAGTGAGGGGGAAATGACCAACCGATATTAAGGGCTCAAGTAGAAAGCAAATGTTTTGATAATGATGATGGCAACAAATGTACGTATGTACTTGACACAATGGATGTGTGTATGGATTGTGATAAGAATTGTATGAGCCCCCAATAAATTATTTTTTTAAAAAAGAAAAGCATTACCAGAAAAAAAAATCAGTATTCCTTGCTGTATTTTTTTTTGTTTTTTAATTGAACAATCATTTTTTTCCTCTTTCGACTTATTTTGAAGGTGCCTATCAAAGTGCTGTGTTGTAGGAATGTATGCATTCAGACTGTGGTGCATTCTAAGAACAAAGAAAGCCACCAAGGCAGAGGATGTTTGTGGATTTTATACTCGCTTCTCATTGTTCAAATGAATATGGAGAATGCTTGGCTGCATAGACGTGAACATATTTGAACTTTTTTGTATGATAACTTCCAATGTAGACTGGCAACAAGTTAAAGATTTGTGTTTCAAACACTGTAGGAAATTGGTTCCCCCACCACCTGCACAGGCACATTGCCTTGGGGTGGAGGGGGGGGAACGAAAACGGACACCATGTAGTAAATCCACATTACAAATGATTATAGCAACTCCTCTGCCACTTTATGACAGTGTCTACGTTTTGTGGAAACTGTGTGTGTCTATATCATCTATATTTATACCTATAATTTGAGAGGGATATTATGGTGGATCAGTTCAGAACAAAGCAAATTTACTGTTTACTCCTAAGCATAACTTTAACTGATATTTTGTATGCTTTCCACTTAATGTGTATGTGGCTCTGTAGAATCTGAAATAGTTGTATGCTATTGTTTCATACCAACTAAAATCTTTTTTTAAAATAATTTTATTAGGGGCTTATACAACTCTCATCACAATCCATACATAGATCAATTGTGTAAAGCATATTTGTACATTCATTGCCCTCATCATTCTCAAAGCATTTGCTCTCCACGTAAGCTCCTGGCATCAGATCCTCATTTTCCTAATCCCTCCCTGCCCCCCCATGTACCCTTGATAATTTATAAATTATTATTTTGTCATATCTTGCACTGTCCAGTGTCTCCCTTCCTGCCTAAAGGAAAATCTGTAAGATAATATGAAGTATTTTCAAACATTTGTTTTGCTGAAATAAACTTCCCTAAAAGTGCAGATGCGCAGCAGATGAATATAGCTCCGAGAGCAGAGGGAGACAATAAAGCAATACCACATTCTATAGCGAGAATAGTTCTCCAGTGGACCTTTAATACAGGAAAACCTCATTCTGGTAAAGAATCTGGAACCTAGATGTAAGTCATAAAATGTTTCAAAGAAAAGGAAATAACTGCATTTTTAAAAGTTTTATTGGATGCTATTTTAAAATTAACAAAGATAAAGTTTAGTTGTTTTAAACAATTTATCTGTAAAACTTTCTATTGCTATAAGTATTTTAAAATATATTGTATTTATGAAAGTAGTATTTAATTTGCCTGTGTTTTATAAAGTAATGGTTTAAAAGCTTTTGAAAGTAATTATTGATCATAATATCAAACATTCATTATAATAATAAATTATTTGCCATTTTAAAATTCTACAATCAGAACCTAGCAGATTAATAAATACATTTCAGAAATATGGATATTTGGGCAATATAGATAATGCTTTTGAATTAACACTTAATATATCATCCGATTTCATACTTAGTTTCCTGTTATAATTGGATGAGTTAATTTAGTAGGCAGAGTGCTATTTTATTTTCCTTCTTTTAAGTAGTGGTGCACGAATCACATTTGGTCTCTTCCAGCTTCAGTAGACAGGAGGAGAATCCCAAGGCTGATTTCCACAAGGCTCAGCTCAGACATGCCTCCAACCGCCATCCTTCTTTACCCTTTTCTGACACCAATCATTCTGCCATGGGCACTCTAGTTCTCAGTTGGGTTTGATAATCTGTTGCTATGGCAACACGGAGCTCACAGACCATACTTATAATTATGGGGGTTTATTATAAGGAATACAGTCTGCCGTGTGGATTATGACTCAACATGAAGGAAGCCAAACGCCTCACAACTGGACCAATAGGTAACATCGTGATCAATGGAGACACGGTTGAAGTGGTCAAGGATTTTGTCTTACTTTAATCTCAATCAATGCTCATAGAAGCAGCAGTCAAGAGATTAAAGGATAAATCTGCTGCACAGAATCTCTTCAGAGTGTTGAAGAGCAGGGATGTTACTTTGAGGATGAAGGCGTGCCTGATCCAAGCCAAGGTATTTTCAGTTGCTTCATAGGCATGTGAAAGTCGAACGTCAAATAAGGAAGACCAAGACCAATGAAAAATGGATGCATTTGCACTGCAGTGCCAGTGAAGAATATTGAAAATATTGCCAAATAAACAGACATGTCTCTGAAACGTACTGCCAGGGGGTTGCTTAGGGATAAGGATGGCCAGACTTTGTCTCATATATTTTGGGCATCTTGTCCTTGGAGAAGGAGATCGTGCTTGATTAAGTAGAGTGGCGGTAAAGGAGAGGGAGGCCCTGGCGGACATGGACTGACACAGTGGTTACAACAATGGGGTCAAGCACAGAGCGATGAGGAAGATGACACAGAAGTGAGCGTTGTTAATTCTGCCGCAAACGGAGTCAGTGTGTGTAGGAACCCACTGGAAGGCAGCTCGCCTAGGACACCTCCCATCAACTTGGGACGTTCACCCGAGGGCCCTTATTCTGAACCAGCCCCCAAAGTCTCTGCTTTGTGATCTCTCAACCGTGTGGTCCCGGGACCTCTCCCTCTGTTGTCCAGGCAGTAAGCCATCCATGCTCTCTCCTGGCCTCTGTCTCATGGTCTCCTTCATATTCTGGGGCCTCTGCCCCTTCAGACAGGGATCTTACTGGCATTCCACTGGCGGCTCTGCTTTTTGGATGGTCATAGCATTTTCTGTGGTCCTGCTTCTGAGATGACTCATACTCAAGGCGTGGGAATACCAACCCATCCCCCAGTTGAAGTGCTCTACAACTTATCTGCATGCTATGCACTACGACTAAAGAGACATAATGATCAATTTCACTTTGCCACAAATGGGATCAACAGTTACAATATATTATACATTCATATATCAATTAGCAATAATAATATAGTGATTGTTTTTTTTACTCTTAATGTTAGTTGCACATTTTTTCTGTTAAAGTACTTTTGCTATTATATGATTTTTAAGTTTTTAAGCCTTTGACTTTATTTTTTTTCAACTCCTGAAACATTTGATATATACCTGCAGGGAGATGACATCTATAGAAATAAGGTGTAGTAAATAAACATATATATGAGGCAATGTTATATAGGTCATGGAGAAATATCATTTTTAGTTCCAATTTTCTTTGAGCATTTTGAAATTGTGTGTGTGTGTATTCCTAGACTTCCAATAATACTTGGATAAAATGTCTTTTTAAATTGTTCTACAAACTTTGTAAGTCACCATACATATAGAGGATAGGATAGAATCATAGATATGTACCATATATACTCGTGTATAAGCCGAGTTTTTTCAGCACATTTTTAATGCAGTTTTGTGGTAAAATTAGGTGCCTTGGCTGATATTCGAGTTGGCTTATACTTGTGTATCTGCGGTATATGTATATATATGTATATAAACTTTTATTATTATTTATTTCATCTGTGACATTAGCTAGCCTGACGTTGAGCAAATACATACTGGTTTTATTTAAAGGATTTTGTGTTGTGATAAATATGTAAGGTCAAGTTATACTTCCCATGGTGTTCTTTGATTCAAGGAATAACCAAGTAGTTACAGAAGCATGCATTTGGATTAATACGCACTTTCACCGAGAGTCACTTCTTTAGGGAGTATTTACCTAATCCTTCTCAATATCGGCCTGTCCTGAGAAGCCATGGGAGCATAGTGGACTGCATGTGAGGCTCCAATTTTTTTTTCCCAAAAATCAACTTAATTCATTGTCACTGAATAACGTCTGGTTAATATTGATATTATAGAACAAGATAGAAATGCCCCTGTGGTGTCCTGAGAATGTAACTCTTTAGGAGAGCAGAATCCCTTGGTCTGGGGGAAAGCTGGTGTTTTCAAACTCTTGACCTGCAGGTAGCAGTTCAGTGTGTTACCAACTACACTAGTCTGAAGCTCAATCTCACAAGCATGGGAACAAGAGGACGGCCTCCTCTCGTCAAGAGTTATGGCTCCATAAATGCCAACAGACAGTTCTAGGCTGTCCTGTAATGATGCTATGGGTCAGAATCTACTCCCTGAGGGGGCGTACAGTGCATAATAAGAGTGTGGACTGTTCATATGTTTTCTAAAATTTCTATGAAGGTGATAAAATGTTCTTGTTGCATAAGGCTGATAGTGATGTTGTTTCTGAGACATTCTTTTAAATCAGATGTCTGAAAAATATATTAAGTCAGAAGGTGAGTTGGTAAAGCCCAAACCCCGCTGGGCAGAAAGAGGTCTTCACAGAAGCCCTGGGCCCTAGCTTGAAAGGCAGTCTTTCCAAGTATGATGCAGGTTTGAATAGGAAAAGGAACCAGGTAAACAAACTAGTAAGAATGGCTTTGTTGAGACTGAACTATTTAATGTGTTAAAAAATTATTTTTGAAACAGGCTTCTAAATTCATTCATGGCAAGTGGAGAGAAATTGGATTGGACCAAATGTATAAAATGAGGACAGAAATGGAAAATAATCCACGTGGATATACTACTAGAAACTTAATCTCCCTCTAACGCGCTGTCTGTTGTTTTGGTAACACTCAGAAGCAGTCTGTCCTGTCCTATGGGGTTGTCATGAGTTAACTTCAACTCTGTGGCAGTGGGGGTTTCTGAGTTTTACAAAAGAAGTGTGACATGTTATGTAGCAACTAAGTCACTTGAACTGCAGACCTGGCACCAGCAGGACCAGGCACAAAGGAGGCAACCACATTTACCACACTGCATGTCGCTCTCTCAAGTCCTGGCATTAGTCTAATCTTCCACACTAAGCCCCAGAACAGTTCACTGTGCACCTGCTCAGTCTCCGAGTCCAGGACTTTTCTTTCTGTCTTTTCTGGCTATAGTTCCATTATCCCCGTATTTTTAAAAACGGGGCCCGGTCCCCTTTTGCTGCATTGGCCATGACGGAACTTATTTGACCTGCTGGCAGGCTTGTTGCAAAACCGAAGGAGAGGGCTCTTTGGAGCTGAGGCACAAATGACCGCATGTGTGGTGGTGTACAAGCAGACACAGATTATTGCACGAGATCTATCTGGGATCAACCTCAGGGAGCTGTTTGCATGGAGGTTCAGATAGCTTCAATGGCAGTCGTTCTACCTGATAACAATAGCCAACCTGCATTTTGGTCCCTGAAATGGGAGACTTGCTTCTGGGTATATTTGACCTACTGATTCTAAAATTTCTAAATTGGGTTTCCTCTGTCTGCTCTAGTTTTTGAGATACAGAACATTTTCCTTCAACCACTCTTCAATCTGCTTTGCCCACGCCCCCTATGCTCTCCACCCTCGACCCCACCCTGCCAAAAAAATCAGGGTATTTTAAGGTAGTGTTAGCTAGCCTGAGGTGGAGGAAGTACATACTAGTTTTATTTAATTTGTGTTGTACTAATTACTTAGGTCAAGTTATCATGGTGCCCTTTTATTCAAAGATATAGTCAAACCATGAAGATTACATGAACTTGGAGTTTTCACCAAGTACAACTGTACTTTTACTAGGACCTGCATAGGAGGGAGTTCCAATCTGTTATTTTCAAATAGGGCCAGGAATAGGAGTTAATATAAAATAGATCAGGAGCCCTGCTGGCATAGCAGGTGTGTCTTCGACTACGAACTACAAAGTCAGCTATCAAGTCCATTAGCCTCTCTGCAAGAGAACGGTGAGACGTCCTGTGCCCATAACAATTTACAGCCTCAGAAACCCACACAAGTTACACTCTGCCCTACAGGGTCTTTAGGTGTGTAATCGCTGACTGGTAGTGAGTTTTGTACAATGAATAGAAGTTCAAATGTTCTAAAATTCAAAATGGGCCTATGAGATTTCAGCTTTCTTTATTAGAATTAAAATGTTCCGGTCTTGTTATAAGATGGCACAACTTTTCCATCTGTGCATAGAAACTCTTAAGAGAGAAGTTAGAATTCTTTTATAAAGATGCTTGGAATCAACTTCACGTCTGAAACATTTAACATGAATTATCCATTGACTTCTATAGATTGAAATGTGTTCTGAAATTTTAAAGCATAATTGGAAGAGGGAAAATTTAGATCTTCAAAATATTTATGAAAATTGCTACGGTCTTACATTTTCCACATTAAATTGCTCTCACATCTTCCATGAATTTCAATTTTCCTCTTTTGTTTTCCACTCTTCTCGATCTGTGTTCTGACTTTATCCAACTGGTAATCTTTCTATATATTGCACAGCCTCCCCGGCCAGAAAGGAAAATATGTTGCTATCTAATTGATTCTAACTCACAGTGACCCTATAGGATGGAGAACTGCCTCTTTAAAGACTGCAGAGTGACTGATGGGGTTGAACCACTGACCTTATGATTGGCAACTCAGTGAGTAACCAAAAAGTCACCATGAGTCTCTCTCTAGCCACCTTTGGAAGTCCCTTGGCACCTCTTTCTTTTACAAGTACTTTCTTGTCTTACCTGTGTGTCCGAGACCTTCTCAGATGAAAACTAGAATGATAATTTAATAAAGACGTTTAACTCAATAACTGAAAAATAGAGTGGAGCACCACATCTGAGAAGCTTGAGCCGGTGCACTTTCTCCAGTTCCGTGTTCTGAACCAGTGCTCCAAACGACTCCAGGGACAGACCTAAAATTCCAAGACATCTACAGAACAGTTCTGTTGCTGTCGGGCTAGGTAGTCAAGCATACAGGAATGTGTATTAGTGTTGTTTTTCATAGACCGAGGGCTGTGACTTAAAGGAATCCCGGCTGTTGCCTGAGGAAAGGATGAAGACGGGTGGGTGGGTGGGTGGCATGGATTCGTGGCAAACAGCAGGAAATAAGCCTGCCATCTTGAATTGGAGAGATGCAGGCAGCACTAGACACATGATCTGCACTAATTAGTCATTGAGATAAAACGGCTTTGTGGACGCGTCTCTGAGGTCTTGCAGTATGAGATGCTCGGGTAGGGTTGAAAGTGGTGAGGGAAGTGGTCAAACCGCACCAAACTCACTGCCACTGCGTCCGCTCTGACTCACAGCGGTCAACCTCCCTCTTCCGGGGATGCTCCTCTGGGAGGGACCACCCACTGTGGCTACGGATTCATCCCAACCTCAGAATAGACCCTGCAGAATAGAGCAGACACTGCACCACCGAGGGGTTTGAAGCTGTAAAGTGGAAGGGCAGGGAAGAAGTGGGGGGGCTTCAATGAAATGATTGACACAGTGCCTCCAACCAAGGGCTCAAACATAGCCTCATTGTGAGCATGGCACAGGGCCAACGGAGCCCGGTTCATAGGTCCCTGTGAGTCACAACCAAACTGATGGCACCGGACAGCAGGACCAGCAGATCCTGACGGCAGGAAACAGCCTCCACGATGGGATGGTATTGCTGCGTCTGAAGCGGGGCCACATGTAACCCCTGGTGCCGGGGGATTCTCTGAAGTAACCATAATGACCCCGTATTCAAGAGTGATTTCTAACTTTTTTTCTCTAATAGATGTCATTGGATGAATTCTATAGTACCTACCCATTCACTCACTACTCTCAAATGTGCAGCCCACCCCGTTACACAATGCATGGGTTTGGGATCTGTTTCAGAGACTGGTGAGAACCTAAACTGAGCTTTTCAAGTCCCTGGCACCTTCTCTCCTTGCCAGGGCAAACGTGTGTGTATGTGTGTGTGCGTCCATGCATAAGTGTGTGTGTGTGTGTGTGTGTGTGTGTGTGTGCGCGCGCGCGCACGCGCCTTCCAGCGACTCCTTCAACAGAGTGTTATTATCTCCAAGAGCTCTCTTGTACTGTCAAAGCTACTGTATGGATCACAAGCACCAGGCGGCTTCCAATTTATGCTGCCTAGGATCACTGTGTGTGATTCATGTGTGAGTTTTGTCTCCCTAACAAGAAGGTAACATTTTGATGGAGGGGAACTGCGTTTTAAAATCTCTTATATTTTTCACCCTACCTGGCATATCGCTGGCATAAGACATATGTTGAGGATGCAGACTCATACTCTTGTATTTTGTACATTTCAGTTAAAAACACTAAGATAAATGCTTTATTGCCTCGTTTCCTCGTAGTTTCTAGAGCGATGTTTATATGCACTATTATCTTAAATAACAAACATACCAGCAATCATCTGTTCTTGTCTTGACTTTCTGAATCTGGGCAGTCATTTAGACTCCGTGGAAGTTAGTTCTCTCATCTGTAAAATGAAGGAGCTGCCCTATGCTCCTGTGATTCTATCATAGTAATATGCTTAATTAGAGGAACTGAGACATTACAAATATAGTAAGTATTAAGGCTTTCTTTAATCTCTTTATTTGGAAATCTTTGATAATTTCCTGTGTTCCTTATACTGTGCTTAGTAGATGAGGCACAGTGATGGCTGATAGAAGAGGTCAAGCCTCCCAGTGCTGAGAGAGGCGATACTGGAGGGTGGAGGAAAGGTGGAGTGGAAAGGGGGAACCAATGATAAGGATCCACCTCTAACCTCCTCCCGGGGGGGGGGGATTGGACAACGAAAAAGTGGATGAAGGGAGGGAAATGTTGGACAGTGTAAGACATGACAAAATAATAATGATTTATAAAGTATCAAGGGTTCATGAGGGAGAGGAGAGCAGGGAGGGCAGAGAAAACGAGCTGATACCAAGGGCTTAAGTAGAAAGCAAATGTTTTGAAAATGATGAGGGCAACAAATGTACAAATGTGCCTGACACAATGGATTGTGATGAGTTGTATGTCCCCCAATAAAATGATTTTTCAAAAAAGAGGTCAATCCTCATTTAATCATGGAGAAGAGGACAAGCCTCATCCTACCTTCATGCAGAACTTGGGGGATTTGGTGAGAGAGATTTGCCAGACACAGCTTGAAGTAGTGCTGTAGTCAACCAAGAATTGTCCTTAGATTAGCAGCACAGTGTCACCTTTCTCTGAGGAAAGAATTGTGAACTCCCGGCCTCATTCCAAACCGACAGAGTCAGCTACTCTGAGAGTGGACTCCAGCAGTCCCTTCACACCAAGCTCCTCAGCTCATTCTGTAGCCCATGGTATGAGTCTGGTTGGCTAGAAAAATGCATCCATAGACAGTCATATATGTGTCAGAGAGAGCTTTATATCAAAGAGTGATTGTATATAAGGAAACATCCCAGTTCAGTCCACATCAAGTCCATAAATCCGACATTAACCCATATGTCCCATACAAATCCATCAATTCCTCTTCCGACTCACTCCACACATGTGATGGTGCTGAATGCAGGAAGATCAGTCCAGTGGGTTGAAAGTCTTCTGGATCCAGTGGTGGTGGAAGCATCTCAGCACTGGCATGAGTCTTCACTGGCTCGTCCAGCTCCTGGTCTCTGCAGTCAACATAGCTCCAACGTGGCTTGTCAATAGGAATATGAAGCAGAGAGAAAGTGTGGCCTGACTCCAGGGAGGAAGAAGTTCCCAGAATCCTCAGGAGAAGGCAATGCCCACACAGAGGTCTCATTGGCTATAGCCTGATAGACAGGCTAGACTCCACCAGATTATGTAACTGCTACACCTGTTTAAGTTTAAGTCATAAGCACAGAGAAAGAAAACAGAATTGATGTAAAACTTCTCCATCTTCCCTTATCGATGGTCTGACTTTCAGTTCATACCTTCTGAGTAGCTTTTGTCATAATTTAAAAATTGGTGTAAATTCCAGGTTTTAGTTTTTTCTCCTTAATAGTTAATAACTTACAAGTTGTATGACACAATACCTAAGAAATAGTGAAAAGCAATTATTTACATTGGTTTCTGATAAAAAGAAATATTTTAAAGTAGGAAACAGATTTTATTAATCTCAATAGGCATTTTGATGTCACAATTTTGGTTTGCATTTTTTTAAATGACACTAAAATCTGCATTTATAAGGTCAATATTTTATTTCAAGAAAACCCTGAGGCATATAGCATCTTAATTGTCTAATTACTCACCAACTTTATTAACTGCAATTGAATCAATTTGATTATTGGGAGTAGCTTGGCACTCTGAGTGTAAGCCAGAATGCAGTGTTGCTGGAGTTCCGGTTCATATGCACACGCGCTCCCTCCAACCCACGGGTGCTTGTGCCGGGCTCCCTGATGCGGTAATGGCTGCCCACAAGCTCTGTCAGTGAGACAGTCTTACTAGGATGGCTTCTGTTCTAAGAGTGGCTTCCAATGGGATCTGCTGGGCCTGTTAAATGGTAACAAAGAGCTCAGTATGGCAACGATGTGTGATGTGTGAGGATTCACGGGGATATTCTGGATAGGTACCTGTAAGGACACATAAAGATCCGTGAAATACTGTTTTATAAAAAAGAAAAAAAATTGACAGCTGCATTGCTTAGAAAAAGGCCAGGGGAGTTTCTATGAGGAAAAACTCTTCCACCATGATAATGTATTTGCTCATTCATTAAGAGTCACGGGATGTTTTACAAGAATTTCAAGGGGAAACCTTACCCCATCCACCCTAAATCCATGATCTTGCCTCTTCAGGATTGTTCTCCCTCAATGCTCAAAGGACCTTTAAAAGGAGCCTAATTTGAGTCCCGCAGAGAGGTCAAGGTTGTTACTTTGTCTGGGCACAAACCAAGGTGCCCAGCCTTCTGCCAAGAAGGACTGGAGACATGGAAACACTGACCTCAAAGGCATAGAGACCTCGTTGGAGGTTCTGTATGTAAATAATCACTTCCAATTCTGAATTTTTAGCTCCATAAAGGTTTCTATGATTTCATCGCAACTCTTTTACTTACTCTCATTTGTTATATAAAAACAATATACACTTTACAATAGGTCATATAGAATTATTGTTCATTTTCACATGATTACTCTAATTTATCAGATGAACTTTTATTAAAGCAGCATGTACACATGTTATAAGCATGAAGTTGAAATAATTTTAATGAACTGAATTCACCAACGTCATCAGTAAAAAGCTCAATGGAAACAAGAACACGACCCTACAAACCCCTCCCAGTCCTTGTGGGAAATTACTATTCAGAATTCTAACACCATAGATTAGTTTTGTTATATTTTAAATTTGATGAAAATTGAATAATGCAGGTAATACTGCTTTGTGATTTCTGTTAGCACACTATTGTCTTATAAAATCCACTTGTGATTTTTACTTGCTTTAACAGTTCATTCTTATTATTCTGTATGCCAAATTATTTATAAGGAAACTAAAGAAAACTATACAGGATCTTCCCACAATAGAGAGAATCAAAAAGAAGGATTTGAGAACAGTTGGTGAATCTGAGTTCTAACATATACAGAGCTGAGTTTCTACTTTCAGACACCACACTGTAAAGGATATTATTGCTTTTTGGCCAGTTTGCTCATAATAACCCACCCAGTTAACATGCCTCTCTGCTATTTCTTCAGTATTTTCTTAAACATATTCTCAAATAAGAAAAGCATCCTATGTAAGTGTGAGTCCTGTCAGTACTGCGACACTTTAACCAAGGCCTCATCAAGCCGCCACCCTCCACACTCACCCTTGCCTAGGGAAATCGAGAGTTGGAGCTCTTTGAAAATTGTTCGTATTATTAGAATAGGTAGCACATTGGCAATGATGCTACAATACTGGTTCTTGGCCTCACTTCATTTGCCCCTTACATTTTGGAAGTGTAATGTGATGTTTGAAGATAGAACTGGGTGACAGGAAAGGAAGCCCTTTCCAAGAAATTGATTCCAGGACCCAGATTTTAAATTTATGCTCCAAACACCCACATAACCATGTGTTCACTCATTCTTTGTGTTTCATTACAAGCCTTATAAATGATCATTACTGAAAAAGACATCTTGAGGCAAATTGCATGGAACATTTGAATACACTTGCCTCCTGGAGAAACATCCTAAGATTAAAATTTTAGTAACACCACTTAGCTTTTGTGATATCTGTAAGGTAAATTTGGAATCTAACAGCAGTTCCTTTATGTTAGCATTACTAGATAATGTGATGCCTTGCAATTTAGATTTAATCAGATGCATTCACTTCAGTTCAGAGCCAAATGTTTTTCATCTGGGCTTTTCTGTTGTCGTATCACATGTTAACTGACATCCCATTCTTCTGACTGGTGCCAGGACAGAAATGTACACAAATCAGCATTATAGATGAGAATGATGTGTAACTCAATTTACTGTGCATAACTACTGCATATTCTAAATGATATTATAATGTGTCATAAAATAGTAGTTGTTATTTAAATATCCAATACCTGGAGGAAAAATACATTCTATAACTTATAATTAAATATATGAAGAATAAGCAGTAAAATTTTTATTTAAGCATATTCAATATGGTTCAAGTTATTTATATTTTAACATTATGCATCCCCATAGATTTAGAAAGCAATATTTCTACATTTATATAATTGCACTGTTAAAAATAAAATTAAATTATACTTACCTCAATAATTCACTTGCACACCTTATTTCCAGAATAACTAGGAAATAATATCTCTCAAATCAAGAAAAAAATTAAAAAGCCCCACTGACCAGAAAAAAATAACACAAAAACTAAACAAGCGAATATATAAAATAAATACGTAATAACAGCTTGCTGTTTGCTAGGTGATGTGTAAGAGTGTGGAGATGATTTTAAATCATTATATAATATAATAGTACTATAATCATCTTCACAACAAAGATTCTGTTCTGTTGCTGATAACAGAATTTTCCGTGAGCAAAGTGAAAGCCCTCAGGCAGGCACTGCTGCCCCACAGGTTGAAATCAGATTTGACATTTTATTGCTCTCCTGTCTACACTGCGGTTGTTATTGTTGGCTGTTGCCAAGTCAGTTGGCACTGCTTTAGACTCCTGTAAACAGTTACAGTCTGGGGAACCCCCAGGGGCCCCAGGGAGGCATCACTGACCCCGTGGCTGTGAGTTTGGTTTTTCATATAACATAAGGAAGCGATGCTTGGTCCTGCGAGTTCCTCACAATCCTTGCTGTGTTTGAGCTCTGACTGTGGTCACTGGATGATCCATCTCCTTGAGAGTCTTCTTCATTTGCAAACTCTTGATTTTGCCTAGCATGATGTCCTCCAGGGTCTCACTGTTCTAAAACATATCCAAAATACATAAGGGGCATTCTTCTTTACTTTTTAATTAAAAGATCATTTTATTGGTGCTCTTATAGCTCCATAAATCAATTGTATCAAGCATATTTGTACATAGGTTTCCATCATTATTTTCTAAGCATTTCTTTTCTTTTTTTTTTTTTTTTTAGCCCTTGGTATCAGCTCCTATGTTTTTCCCTCCCTGTCCCCATCCTTGTGGCCCCTTGAAAAATGATAAAATATTATTATTTTCATATCTTACACCAACAGCTGTCTGCCCCCACAGTTTCTGTTGTTGATCCTAGGGTGCAGGTGGGGGGATGGCTATGTATTGATCATTGTGATCCGTCCCCCTTTCCTCCTCTTCTCTCCCACCTTCCCTCTACCCTCCTGGTATCACTACTCCCATTCCAGTTCCTGAATTCCACGTGTCAGGAGCTCTTGTCTTTTACCTGTACCTGTGCCCTCCGTGAAAGGCAGGTCTGGAATCATGATAGTGGAATATGAGGAAGCCTCAGACAACCAGAGGAATAATGTGTCTTTCATTGGTGCTATACTGCACCCTGATTGACTCGTTTCTTCCTCTGACCCTTCTTTGAAGGGATGTCCCATCATCTACAGAGCAGTTTGGGGTCTTTGCTCTGACCCACCTTGTCCTCAACAATATGTTTCTTGTTGTTTGTTATGAGTCTTCTGATGCCTGTTAACTGATCCCATTGACACCTCATGATCGCACAGGCCAGTGTGCTTCTTCCACGTGGGCTTGTTTCTTCTCTGCTAGATGGCCGCTTGTTTAACTTCAAGCCTTTAAGACCCAATACACTATATCTTTTGATTGCTGGGCACCATCCAATTTCTTTACCATATTTGCTTATGCACTCACTTTGTATTCAGCAATTGTCCCATGAGGGTGAACATCACAGGGTGCTAGTTTGTTAGACCAAGTGTTCTTGCATTGAGGCAGGACTTGAGCAGAGGTCTAAGTAGCATCCTGGCCTGGTCTTCTTTGAAAGATTTGTCCATTCTTCTGAAAGGCAATGGTATATTCAATACTCTTCATCAGCACTATAATTTACATATATAAACTGGTAAGGCTTCCATTTTATACCTTTATATAATGGTTTGAATTCTTGACTTGTAATATTTTTTGACTGTTGCTTCCACAAGCATTGATTGATCATACTAATGGATAAAATGAAATGAGCATTTCTCTTCATTCTGTGTACATGCATGTGCATGATGTTTTGAAGACTGAAATTTTCTGGGAGAGTTTCTCAAACACATAAATTGTTTAACCAGAAGATGCCCATAGCCTTGACATGTTAAAGTTCACAAATGGAAGCAAAACTTGGAGTGGTTATCCTAATTTTAAATGAATTATATCTTAAATTGATTCACAATTCCAAAATAAAAGAATGGTAGATATTACTCTAGGTCCTGGCTACTCAAGGTGTGACCCTTGCATCAGTATTATCAGGATCCAACGGATGTGAGAAATGCACTTCAGACCCACTACGTTCCAATCAGCACTTTTCTTCTGGGCATATCTTTGTATCTCTGTGCACAGTAAAGTCGAAGGAATGCTTGTCTTGAAAACAGCAAAGTGTAAGTGTACTTAGAGTGTAGTTTCCTTTTTGCTATGTTTTCTTATGATGTACTGCACTGACAGTGGGGATCAGAATATTTTAGTTTATTATAAACTTTACCCTGACAATTTTATAACAGCCTTTCATAGGATGATCAAGTACTATTGTACAGACAAAGAAGAAAAAGGTATTTCATTAAAAAAAGGGGTCCAATTTTTACATCATGATATTTCTCCCACCTGAAAGTTTTGGTAAATAATCACAAATGAAGAAAAAAAATTCAAAGGTAAAATAAATGGAATATGATGTTTCAGCTTGTGGGGTTAAAACAGTCTGTTATGGACAAAATGGAATTGGTGTTTCACTACACTGGGTGGTAAGCATGCTTAAAAACTAGATTTTTATTTATAAAAAAGGTTCAACATTAACTTGGATGCAGATGTTTCAGATTTGTAAAAAGTGAAAGGTCATTTCACTGCCAGCTGTCCATCACATTCTTGCCTAATTAATAAGAAAACAAAACTCCCAAAGATAATTTCTTTAGTATAAAAATTTTAGATTTTTCACATATCATAAGATTTTATAGTTTAAACATATTCAAAGAGGTGTTCAACATTACCACCATCAGTTTGAGAACATTTTTTTTCATTCTTGTTCCCATTATTATTAGCTCCTCATTTCCGCTTACCTTCTTTAGCTCTAAGAATCTATTAATCCAGTTACTGCCTACAGATTTACCTCTACTGCATTTCATATGAAGAAACACATAAAAAAATCATAAACCATAACTCAACAACCACAACAAAATAGAAAAGAAGAAAACCTCAAAAGAAAGAACGCAATAAAAACTCGGACACATTTAAAATGGTTGAAGGGGAACGTATGACGAGGTGTTATATTTCAGCCTGTTTCCATTAGGCCACTTTCGAATGCGCTCTGTCTGATAGCTAATCTATCCATAACCGTGGGCTGCGGCCAGAAGGCAGTCATTCTCCACAGGCTAAATCCATGGTGGGACCTTACAGATGGCTTTTGTCATTTGACTGTTAACCATCGATGTTTGGAAACTGGGTGCACACAATTTAAGGTCTAATAGAGTTCTTTCCCCACCACTTCTCTGTCAGTTTGTCCTAACATGGTGGTGTGTCGTTGCTGTGACACTGAATGCTTTGTCACTGGTATTCTTAATGCAAGCGAGGCAGCCAAAGGTGAATGGGTTTCAGCAGCGCTTCCAACCTCAGAACAGACTGAAGCAGGAACAGCGTGTCCACTTTGGAGCAATCAGTCACTGAAAACCTTATGGAGAGCACTGAGACATTGTCACATCCTGAAGGCGTAATAAATAGAAGCAGGAGTAGGACCAGAAGGTGCTTGTTGATAATCAGAGGTATGATAGTTGGAAAGTGAAATGCCCGAAGTGTGAATCTAGGATAATTGGAAGTCACAAAAAATGAAATGGAATGCATAAAAATTAATATCTTGAGTGTGAATGAGCTGAAACGGGCTTATAGTAGCCATTTTGAATCAGTGATATGGTTTACTATGTTGACAGGACACATGAAAGCAGAATGGCTTTACCTTCATCATCAAAAAGGACAGTTCAAGATCAGTCTTAAAGCACAATACTGTTTGTGATAGGATGATATCTATTTCTATAGAAGGGAATCCAGCCAGCATAACTATTTTTCAAAAATATACACCAGCCCGCTGGAATTGAGCAAAGCTTAATGAACTAAGACATTAAAAGGAAAGAAACTATAAACTAGCAGATATATAGTAGTCTTAAATTGCTCTCTATTGGGCACCATCAAAGCAAGATACTCGAACCAATGTGCAATGGCTTAAAAATGCACAACTTAGAAACAGGAGTCATCTGCTTCTTCTTTCAGCCTTAAACCCTGGGTAGGGGCGCCATCTTGAATTTCAAATGTAGTAGCTGTATTCCACCCTAGGAAGGAAATAGAAACCCCAGTGGCACCAGTAATTGACACTGCCTCCAGACACTTGGAAGTTGGGGTACCAGAGAGCACCACATGGATGGAGACTATTGCTAGTACATGAAAAGATAACTTCAGAATGAAAAAAAAAATTCTAAGCATGAAGCACCAAATCCCGAAGAGCTTTGTAGACAAATTGAAGAGGAAGGAATACTTCTTTGGAAACAAAAAAGAGGAGATGCGTTGGACAAACGCGGCAATATCTCTTCCCAGAATGGTGATGGCATGCTTGACAGCCCGCTCCGACATCGGGTCATCAATTCTATTGTAGCCTTTCCTGAGGAAGACATTATTATCTCAGATATCGTTCAAATGTTTTTTTTTTTCTAGAAATGATGAGGAGCAGCTAACAGAACTACAGAAATTTAAATAGCTACTTTAAAAAGGTGAGAATTTACTTTGCCAGATATAGTAAGTCAGTTTTAATATATATACATAATATATTATAAACATTATATTATTAAAGAGACACATAGATTATCCAAAATATAAAATAATATAAGAGAGAACATTTTAAATATTGTTAGAGCTGGTTTTCAGGAGGGTAATGGTACAGACGGGGAGAGGAGCAGAGGAAGGGGAAACTGATTGCAATGGTCAACATATAACCAACACCGCTCCCCAGGGGGATGAACAAGAGAAACGGGGGGGGGGGGGGTGGAGAGGTAGGGAGACAGAGGTCTGTGTAAGAAATGAAAATAATGATTTATAATTCATCAATGGGTCACAACGGGAGGGGAGGAGGAGGGCTCAAATAGAAAGCAAATATTTAGAAAATAATGATGGCAACATATGTACAAATATACTTGATACAAAAGATATATGGGGTGTTGTAAGAGCTGTAAGAACCATCAATAAAATGATCTTTTAATTAAATCAGAAAAAAAAGAACTATGTTTAGAGATATGCATTTTAGTTTTTAGAGACATTTGAAAAAGAAAAGCAGAATAATACCTTTTTAAGACAGCATAATGTTATAGATTATAGAAATGAAATAATTTAAGACAGACATACTTTTTCCAATTTTTTTATTACTACAATCAAGGCTACATAAATCTTGGTACATTTCAAAACTGTCTTTGTGTGAAGTCATTAAAGTGAGTTTGTGATGCAAAGTGAAATAGTTTACTAATTTATACATTTTTAGTTTGTGTATTCATTTGTTTCATGATATTGTTTCAACATTAGCAGTTATCTTTTTTTTTATTAAAAGCACAAACCCAACAAACATGTAATACTATCTTATTATTTGTCATTGAATTTTGGTATTTAGTGTGATTGAATGTTTTTCTCTAACTATGGACCCTTTGTAACATTTATTGCCTATTTTTATATTTTCACAATTATATATTGAGTTGGTAAGATCCTTATTAAATAAATTTCAGCCACCAAGACTATGTCTCTTAGTCACCTTCCAGGTCTGTCAGAGAATGCATGTGTTATGATAAGCAAACACTTAAGATCAAAGGGCAGCATTTGGTGAAGGACAAATTGCAGAAGTTTAGGAAAGAAGGACAGACAACAATGGGACTCAGGGAAAGGAAGTAGGGTACATAAGATAAGTGATGTGATAAGTGGTTGAGAGGATCACAAGGAAGAAGTTAAAGCAAACTGATGATCCGCTCTGCGAACCTTCACATGATTCACAACAAGTTTAAATAAATAAAGATGAAAATTAAAACAAAAAGGGTAACATTTCAGTTCCTTTAGTCTGCTACAGGTGTGTTGAAAGTAAAGCCAGTTTCACTAAGTGGGTTTTTCAAATCAGAGCCTTCTGATGGGACCTAGGATAGATGTTCTGGATCTAGAAAGGGCAGAGTCTAAAGTCTTAGTTGGAACCCCATTGGCTGAATAGAAACTGGCCAGGAGTGCCTGCTGAGGAGCATGTCAGGCATACACTCTGGCTGGGGGGTCTGTATAAGTAATGCTAAGGGTTTTTTTTTTCTTTTTTTTTTAACAATTTATTGGGGCTGATACAATTCTTTTCACAGTTCATACATATACATACATCAATTGTATAAAGCACATCTGTACAGTCTTTGCCCTAATCATTTTTTTTCTCTTTTCTTCTTTTACATTTTATTAGGGACTCAAACAACTCTTACCACAATCCATACATATACATACATCAATTGTATAAAGCACATCCATACATTCCTGCCCCAATCATTCTCAAGGCATTTGCTCTCCACTTAAGCCCCTTGCATCAGGTCCTCTTTCCCCCCCCGCCTCCCCTTTCCCCCCTCCCTCATATGCCCTTGGTAATTTATACCTCGTTATTTTGTCATATCTTGCCCTATCCGGAGTCTCCCTTCCCCCCTTGTCTGCTGTCCCTCTCCCAGGGAAGAGGTCACATGTGGATCCTTGTAATCAGTTCCCCCTTTCCAACCCACTCACCCTCCACTCTCCCAGCATCGTCCCTCACACCCTTGGTCCTGAAGGTATCATCCACCCTGGATTCCCTGTACTTCCAACCCTCATATGCACCAGTGTACAGCCTCTGTCCTATCCAGCCCTGCAAGGTAGAATTCGGATCAAGGTAGTTGGGGGGAGGAAGCATCCAGGATCTGGGGGAAAGCTGTGTTCTTCATCGATACTACCTCACTCCCTAATTAACCCATCTCCTCTCCTAAACCCCTCTATGAGGGGATCACCATTGGCCGACACTTGGGCCTTGGGTCTCCACTCTGCACTTCCCCCTTCATTTAATATAATATATATATATATATATACACATACATATATACATATACACATATATACACATACATACACACACATATCTTTTTTTTTTTTTGCATGATGCCTTATATCTGGTCCCTTGGGCACCTCGTGATCGCACTGGCCGGTGTGCTTCTTCCATGTGGGCTTATTTGCTTCTGAGCGAGATGGCCGCTTGTTCACCTTCAAGCCTTTAAGACCCCAGACACTATCTCTTTTGATAGCCGGGCACCATCAGCTTTCTTCACCACATTTGCTTGTGCACCCTTTTGTCTTCAGCGATCCTATCATGGAGGTGTGCAGTCAATGATATGATTTTTTGTTCTTTGATGCCTGGTAACTGATCCCTTTGGGACCACTCGATCACACAGGCTGGTGTGTTCTTCCATGTGGACTTTGTTGCTTCTGAGCTAGATGGCCGCTTGTTTATCTTCAAGCCTTTAAGACCCCAGTCACTATCTCTTTTGATAGCCGGGCACCATCAGCTTTCTTCACCACATTTACTTGTTCACCCACTTTGGCTCCAGCCGTTGTGTCGAGAGAGTGAGCATCATAGAGTTCCAATTTAATAAAAGAAGGTATTCATGCATTGAGGGAGTGTTTGATTAGAGGCCCAAGGTCCTTCCGCCACCTTAATACTTGACCTATAAATATAGACACATAGATCTATTTCCCCATCCTCCTATATATATTTGCATGTACATGTCTTTGTCTAGACCTCCATGAATGCCCTTTGACTCCTAGCTCTTTCCTCCATCTCCCTTGACCTTCCTCCTGCCCTACTACCATGCTTCATCGCCACCTGGGCTAGAGTATACCTCTTCTCTAAGCAACCTTACCCTTGATCATTTCCCACCAGGCCTGCCACTCCCCCTTCTCTACCATTTTGGGTCCCATGTTTTTCCCTTGTCCCTGGGTTTGTTAGGACCACTTCCTTACCCTCCCTACCCCCCTACCCCAAGTCCCCCCGGAACTGTCGGTCCCGTTGCTTTTCATCCAGATAGTTCATCCAGCCTGTCCTATTCAGACAGACCTGTGGAGTCACTAACATGCATGAAAACTAGACAGAGGAACACAAAGCAACAGTATACAACCAGACAACAACAAAAAAAAACAACAACCAAAACTGTTTTGTTTTGGTTGTTGTTTTTTTTTATCAAAGGCAGGTTGTTTCTCCTGGCTTACCCAGCAGAGCAGTGAAATCACCTTCTCCTTAACAGACATACTTGAGTTTCCATTAATGTTCATTGGGCACCCTTGTAGGAATGTCTGTGAATTTGGGGTGACCATGGGACAGTGCTATGTGGCAAAAACCGATTGGTCTTCTCCCTCTCCCCCAACATGAGAAACTGACCCTCATGAGGTAGGGCCACTCTATCAAAGCGGGATTTAAGATGTACAAATGAAGGGATGTCTGAATTGTGGGGTTTAAGATGTGATGAGATGTCCAAATTGTGAGCAATGGGGACACCACCTCATTGCTTGGGCGACCAGAGGAGATTGCATGACCTGAGAGCAGATTCCCTCTTAGTCTGCTGTTTGTCCTGATGGCAGCGCCCTCACACAATATCTGTTCTTTTGTGATTAACTGACTTTGCTCAGAATAATGGTTTCCAGGTCCATCCATATCACCAGGTGTTCAGTGATGTCATGTTAGCTATCTTAATGCATTAGCATACGTTTCTTCGCATTGTGTCATTTCTTTGTGTTGTGTCTCATTCTTCTGTGTACATACTCAGCAGAGGTATTTCTGGTTTGGCGCTCGATTGCTTTCCACCCTGGTTGTACATGTTACAAGCTTACCGGCTGGGTATAAAAATCTCTCTGTAATCTCAACCAGAATTGGCTGTCTTGTATTTGATTTTTAATCGAATTATTATTGTGGTTCAAAGTTTATTTTCGTTGTCATCTATTTTGTCTTCGATTTTGTGTGCTTCTTTTTTTATATTTAGTAATCTGTCTATGCCCTATAATAGGGACCTTACGTTTGCTTCATTTTTCTCACTGTGATCTTCATAGCTCTGGGATTTATTTTTAGGTTTCTGATCCATCTTGAGCTCCTTTTTTGTGCAGAGCAGAAGGCAAGGTGTGGGTCCTATTTCATTTTTCTGCAGATGGAGATCCAATTTTCCCAACTTCATTTCTGCATGATGCTGTGTCTTTCCCATTTAATAAATATAATTTCTTAACTCACTGTATTTTAAAAAATAATTACTGCAAGTCACATCTTCACTGTGTAAATTTAGATTTAAGCATGTGTGACTTTAGATATAAATAAAATAATATATGCATAGATCTAAATATAAACAATATTTGAGTCAATTTTAGAACAATAATTGTCTCTGTTTTCCTCTTCATCTCTGATACATGTTTGGTGTTCAATAAGTGTCTCCTAAGTAGATGAAGTTCTGAGAATACTGTTTTACTATGATAGTATCCTCAGGATTTCTTAGTTAAAAAGCCTAGGCTTTAGTATTAACTGTTTCATTTCTTACCCAGGCTCCAATCTAATTCATGTATTATTTTCCAAGTTTAAATGAGAACTCTGCATAGTACTTATCCCAGTATTTATCCTAGAAGTTTTCAGTAAGTGTCCCCCATAGTTTTTTTTATGTTTTTGACTAGCAAAATTAATAATATGGATAGCAATTTGTGACACTGTTTTCTAACACTTAGAAGACAAGCAGAACATCATTTACCTATCACTGATTTGAGCTACTAATAAACTGAATTGTAAATACAAAGCCGTGTTTTCATAACCCAAATTAACCTTTACTCTCTGCAAAGGCACTTAATTGAACAACAAAACAAAACAAAATGAAAACTTGATTTTAAACTTAGACATCATTCATGTAACATATATTTAAAAATAGCAGAAGACTGTAGTCCATAGGCTAGTATTTTGAAATATTATTATCAATTGGTTATTAGCAAAAGGCAGTGTCACTGTTCAAAATTAAACCATGATTTTGGATCTAGCACAAACATTCAATACAATCCTTGCTCCATTAGCAAAACAAGCAACCTCTTCTCTCCCTTTCACTCTGTCATTTTCCCCTGGTCATGACAAACAACGAAAGCTGAGACATGCTCCGTAAGCATTTCTCAATGGGAAAACTTCCCAACTTACAGAAGTTTACCAATGAAGTTAGTATATTTCCAAATAGAAAAACCAAGCCAATTAAAATTAAAAACTGTACATAAAGTATGAAACATGTCGTTGTGATGTATTCTCATTAGGTTCCAGTGTTCAAGCATTTCTATGGTCCTGTGTGCGTGTAGCCGTAGTGTTGAAAATGCATGCATTTAATGAATGAAACAACTACAATAACAAACCACTCACCTGCCAAATGACTAAAGGTTCTGCATATTCTGTAAGGAGATATATTTAAACCTCTGTCAAGTCAAAGGTCTTATGTTTTGTTCTCCAATAGAATGGAATTCATTTTTTGCAGTACTTGCAAAGGTACCCAAGTGTAGCTATAGCAACATGCGGTGATGACTTGTTTCCTGAAGCACACATCTATCCCGGTAACTAGGCAGCAGCATACTTCTGGAGATTCGTTACACTCCGCAGCTGAAATAAGGAAGTAGTTTGCAGTCTCAATTTCACTCTCCTTAAATTAGAATATAACTATCATATTTTAATATGGAAAATTTGTCAAATTACCATAGTGCAGCGAAAGGATCTTCTATATTTGGATGTCTCTTCTTCCATTTTTTAATACTAAGTGAGCATAATACTTATATCTGTAAGTAACCAAGCGTACAGAGTCACTGAGCACACGGCAGAATTCAGTTCCAAGGTTTTTGTCATTGATATCTTTCTTCCAGAAATGTAAAACATGTTTTATAGCAACTATTGCAAAATGAATCATGCTGAAAGATTTTGGAGTCTGGTTGTTTATTGAGAACTATAAGCAGAAGAAAACCAATGAACTGAAGACTTCTTGTTCTCAGAGGGGTAGAAGTTACCAGTGATTTAGAAGTCACAGAACCAGAACCCTTCTGATCCGTGTCCAGGGGCCATCACATAGCTTCTTAGCTCTGGCTCTCTGTGCTTTGGAAACCTGTCCTTATGAGACTGCAGTGACTTTCCTCCAAATATAAAGATCCATTTGGTGTTATACTTGAGTTTAATTACAGAGCATGTTTAACATTAAGTTGGAACTTTCAACATTAACACTGGTAAATGGACCAAGACTTCTATCTACTTATCTAACTATCTATCATCTATCTCTTCATTCATTCATTCATCAACTATCTATTCACTCATTCATTCATTCATTATTTCTATGTCCCCAAAACCTTGAATTTGTATGCAAATCCAAGTCCTATTTTTCTTAAGTAGGGTGAATGGCACATTGTTTGCCAGTGTCAATCTCTTAGATGTACTCTGTTCAGAATGTAATCACTGATAAGCCTTGCATATTTTCTCTCTGGATTTAAGTATAAAATATTATTATATTTGTTTATTTTATATAAGTGAGCTCATATGGTATCTGTCCCTTTGTACCTGATTGTGGGGTGAGGAGGGTCCCCCACAAGTCATTACAGGTCCAGGAGGCACAATTGTACAGTGATAATAAGTAAAGATTATAGTAAAGTTATAGAGAGCGTGAGAGATAGAAGAGAAACATTGAAATAAATGGAGTCAGACACATTTCAAGGTAGCATGCTCACCTCAGCCCCGCTTGGAGGGAGAGATATTTAATGCTAGCCCAGGCTTTTATAGTCTATGGGGACATGCAAGCCCCCTAATTGCAGGTGAGGACCCACGTCACAGGAAGGGGCTGTGCTATTGGGAATACAGTAACGAGAGGGGGTGATCTAGGGGTATCCATGCAATAGGAAGAAGAGGGATTGGGGGTATACATGTGGCAAGATGGACAGACCCTAGATTTAGGATGGCAATTTAACTTTGGATGTCACAGAGCTGGGTTGACCTGTTCCCTGGTTCAACTGATAGAGATCATTATCGATAGAGTGTGAACGCTTGGTGGCTTGGTTTCAAGCCTTAGGGAGAAATAGTTCATTGTCCCCAGCAGCAGGGAGGGTGAGGGGGCCTACCCTGTAATCTGGTGACTAAAGGCCCTCAGGGAGGATGTCTGTAAGCATCTGACCTCCCCCCACACCTGATTTATTCATTAAGCATTATTGTGATTCAGATGAGGCCACACTGTGGCATGCACAGGGTTTTATTTCTCTCTGGCTGAGCATCATTCCAGTGAGTTCCCATGCCACAGTGCCACAGTCTCACTGTCCATTCATCCACTGGTTGCCTTTGCCATTGTCTGCTCTCAGCCAGGGTGAAAAGAGCTGCTATGGGCATGGGTGTAACAGTCCTTGTGTTCTTGCCTTCAGTTATTCTGGGACCATATTTTAAGGTTGGGGTTGCCAGGGTCTATGACAGTTCTGTGTTCACAATGTCTAGGAAATACCAAACAGTTTCCCCCCACAGTTTTATCATTTTGAATTCCCTCCATTAAAAGATGATGGTTCCACATCCTCACCAATGCACACTTTGTCCTTCCTTCCTCCTGCCTTCCATCATTTTTCCTTTCAAATATGGTCAAGGTGATAGCTCCTAGTTTGGACTTGCCACACTCAAGCCTAACAATAATGACATTCTTTCATGTATTTTTTGGTCACTTCAATATATACTTTGGTGAATAGTTCAGGTTCTTCACTCATTTGTAAATGGATTATTTGTCCCTTTGTTGCTCATTAGTAGAAAGTTCATATATGTTTTAGATATTAGACTTTTATAAAATATGTAGTTAGCAAAGGTTTTCTTCCAATATATAAGTTGACTTTTCCTTTGTGAATAAATATTGAATTTTTGCTTTTTTAATTACATTAATCTGACTATACATGTTTAATAACCCTGTTTTTATTATAAAGCCAAAATTGGGCCATTATAAAGTTTTGAAAATATGAAAATCAGTGAATTATATATAAACATTATGCATGAACCTACCAACTTTTCTTAGAAAATTGGATTATAATTTATTGCGATAGGATGATAATTCAAAATCATATTTTATTTGTACAAACTGCTGAAAAAGCTATTATTTTTAATCAATTGTACTTATGTAACATCTTAGGAAAGTCCTACTGAGCACCATGCTCACATTTAGAATGATTCACAACTGCTTCTCATTTTGTTGATTAAAACAGAATAAATTTTATTTGTGCTATATCATAGTTTATACTCCATAACATTCAAGTCATATTTTTGTAACATACTCAAAATCACATATGACTCCCCTTTTTTCAAGTCTACTTCTTTCTTCCACCCTACACATGCACTCTACCTGGGAAATAACTAATGTGATGCACTGGTGTTCCCAGAGAGCACCCATCTTCTTTGAGTGACAAAGAATGAAGAATATTTTTTAAATCTCAGGGCTCTTTCTGTGACATTGAAACTCTTCTTTTACATCCTCTCACTAACAACCATTCACCTTGTTGTGGCCTGAAAATTCGTTCTATTGGAGAGCAGTAAGTAATATTCCCCCAGACTCTTATTGCTATGATTATCACCGTTCATTTCAGAAAATGAAAGAAATAAAGAAGGAGGGAAGGTAGGAACTACTGGGCACTGGCTAACTCCCCCCAAACCAAACTCACTGCCATGGAGTGTGTGTTGACTCGGCGCCCCTGTGTATTTTCTGAGACTGAAACTGTGCACAAGAGTAGAAAGCCCAGTCTGTCTCCCACAAAGCTACCTATGGTTTTGAACTACTGACCAGGTGGATCATAGCCCAATGTTTAACCACTACACCACCAGGATTTCTGGGTATTGGTTAATAAGAGTGTCTACCAAAAGAGAATATTGACTCTTTTCTTAATCAGACTTTTTAAAGATTAAAACCAAGATATTTCTCTCTTTCAATTTTACAATATTTGCTTATCATGGATTATTTTAATTATCTGATACTAAATATTACAAGGTAATGCTAATGATCAGTTTATTTGTGCAATCCTGAAACTAGAGTCTGCTACAAAGACTTGCTTTCATTACATTCTTGCCAAATCAGATGTAGTGAAATTATCCACAGATCCAAAGAACAGCTGGCTTTTTGCAGCCCAGACAACATGTTGACATTCTCTTCTACACAGGGTGGAGGTTTGCTGCCATTTCTCCCTGCTTATTTCCTAAGGTCTTCATGTTTCCAGGAACGGTGATCCTGCCGGCCTTGTGTTAGAAGCGCTCAGCACTGTAGGAGTATGGACAATCTGAGGAATTAAACTCGTATGTGTTTTTTCTACTTAAGCTTTGCTTTTACTATCTAACTGGGACTTCCTGCCTCAGGCTTCACTTATTTATCCATAAAAGGTGATATCCAACAGAGATTGAAGTTTATGCAACGAGAACTTAAAATTCCATGCAGGTAACTTAGGAAAGTGTCTCAACCTAAGATCATAATATTGAATTTTAGTGTTTCCAAAGAATGTTGCTGCTGAGGAAAATTTGCTCTTGGATTTTACATTTTAGAAAGTACAGTTAGAGGTACGAGTTTACTTCCATTTCAAGCACTTGTAATATATGAAACAATGTGCTGAGGTTTATGAAGGAAATGCTAACGGCCATATCTGACCTCCTCCAGCTACACAAAGGAGGAGAATCCACTTTTACACCAACTCTCAAGGCTGTTTGCCATGAGGCAGAAGGCAGACATGCCCTTACCCACCATCATTCGTTATCCTAGTTTGATACCCACCACCCCTCCAGCATCTGCTTCTCTGCTGGGCTCAATAATCTATTGTAATGGTCACATCGAGCTCATAGGCAATACTCAAGATTATGGAATTTTATTAGGGCAGCTAACAGGCAACAAAATGAGAAGGACAGAGTTATTTTGTCTGACTGCCTCTTCGCAGCCATGCTGGCAGGCATGTCTCTCTGGTCCTCAGCCTCTTAGCCACATGGTCCCTTGGTGTCTGCCTGCACCGGCCAGGAAGCCAGTACACCACCCTGCCTCGTGGTCTTGGCAGTTCTTCTCTGCTCTAACTCTTGGCCTCAGATCAACCCTTTCCCTCTGTTTCACAGTCTCGGTGCTTATGGCTTTGCGTGCATCTGCTGCTTCTGGCACTCCTCTGCTGGTTCTTCTTTCCGAGGATACTGGGATTGCTTTTCTTTCAGTTTCTTGCTTATCAACCCAGTGGAATGGCAAACTTGCTAATCACCTCTATTAGTGTTGTATGCACTCTATTTGCATGGTCCCATGCAATTATTTGTTGGGAGATACAAAGTCATGGATAGAAGAATCATTGCTATGAATTTCATTAAATTGCGGAATTCACAGAGAAATATTTATTATATAATCATTCATTTAAAACCTACATTGCTGAAATTATTTGCCTTACCAGTCCCTTTTCAGAAAAAAATAAATAAATGGCTCCCTGGCATTTAGAATTTTTCATGCTATAGTCCATAATCCAGGATAAAGTATAGGTATCTACTTTTGATAATGTCTCAAGAGGTGACATTATCTATTTTGGAAAACAATTTGTTTAAATTAATAATAAATTTTTTTCCTAGTACTTTCATTCTAGACATTTTACTAAGCCTTATTGTATTCAGTGGCACTAATAATACTATTTTGTGATATAAAATGTTTTATTCACATTTATAAGTATAAAACATGGAGTGATATTGGTTAAATAATTTTCCAGATGTCAAAGCTTTTTATATAAAGTTTTTCAGTTGAACATGTGAAGATATTAATTCCATGTTGTTAATTAGCATATTGTTTTACTGCCTTCAAGGTCTTGGGCAGGAAAGTTAAGAATAAATATTAAGAGCCAAAAGTATAATTTCAACCCTTGTCATTAATAAAATAGAGAAAAATGCTTTGGACACACTGAAAAGAGAAATTGATTTGATTAAAATATAAGAGTTTGAGATTGGTTTCAAAATAAATAAAGCAGTATTTTTTAGCTTGACTTTGAGGTAATAATAGAACTACCATAAAAACCCATTGGTATGTGGTAGTTAAATTGTGTGGAGTAATTAATGACAGGAGTAAAGGAAAAAGTTCAGAGTTTGGCAAACTCTGAGAGCATAGTAAGAAAACCAATGTATGGGAGTAAATTAATATGAAACCTGAACAGGAAGGGTGAGGAGGATAGATAGATTGATCGATAGATAGATATAGATATATATTTATGTACATAGATAAATATAAAAAGACATATTGAGGCATACGAATATTTTGTTGAGAGATTTTGCATAGCATCTCCTACAGCTAATAGCAAGGTAAGGAATGAACTTCTAAGACACAGCTGTGTACCTCTGTGATCCCATACAGATCATCAAAGGTAATATGTGATAAGGTCCTTACTGTGGGGCAACCTTTTCCTTCTCTGAAAATCGCTGCTTCAAAAACCAGCTGCACTCACTCCCTGCCATCTAGTCCATTCCAAAGCCTCCCCTGTGAGTTTCCTGGACTCAAACTATGTATTGCAGAATCTCCTTCCTCCCACAGAGCAGCTTGTGGTTTCAAGCTCCTGACCTTGTGGTAACGTCCTAACACAGAACCCACCCACCACTAGTGCTCGTGATAGAGAGAAACGGAAGAATCATAGAATGACCGTACTTGCCACTGAGTGAGACTGCCAAGTGCCTAGCAAAGGTGGGGGCAGTATAGGAATCTAATGATGATAGTTGAGATTATCAATGACTATGTTTTAATTTTTTTAAATGTTGTCCCCAAATGCGTGAGCCCAAAGCTCAGTTGTTCTCGATGATAATAAAAACCTTTCCATATCAATCTACTCAGCATAGGTAAAACTAGGGCTTCATGGCATTGACCTAGGGATTACATTTCTACTCAGACCTGTGGTTAGAACCATTTTAAAATATTTCACAATGTCATAACTCTTAATTTCACGTATTTAGTTGGTACACATAAAATCCAAATCTAATTTCTGGATGTCAAGTATAGGCATAGCTTGCAGGTTTGATTTTAGAACACTGGAATAAAGTATCACAAAAGAGTAAATCCCATGGATTGGTTAGCTTCCCAGTACATACAAAACTTAAATTTACTTTACACTGTGGTCTATCATAGGAATCAGGGTAGCATAGTGGTTAAGCATTGGGCTGCTAAGTGCAAATTCAGGAGTTCTAAACCACCAGCTGTCCCTGGGAAGAAAGATGGGCGTTCTGCTCTGCTCAAGAATTACAGTTTCCAAAGCTCACAGAGTCAATTCTTCTTGCTATGGTTTGGCATTGACTCAGAGGCAGTAAGCTTGTTTGTTTGTGTGTTTGGTTTTTGGCAGCCTAAACTGTGTGATGACACTACAAAAAGTCTGATGGGAAAAAATAGCACTAAATACATTGAATTATTTCAATTTGTCAAAGAGCACAGTATCTGTGAAGTGCAATAAAGGGAAATCCATTAAAATGATGCATGTCTGTAATGCTGGAGAATTAATACCTATGCAAGATATTTTGGAGTAAAGTTTAATAAACCTTTCCATGAACCAATCTTTATTGCTATCAAATGAACTCTGATTCACAGTGACTATCTAGGATGGAATAAGGTTTCCTAAGCTGTCATCTGTGTGGAAGTAGACAGGCACATACACAGAGAGGAGTACCACAGGAGCAGGTGAGTTTGACCACTGGCCTTTCTGTCAGCTCAGTGCTTTAGCCACTGCACTACCAGGGAACTGCAGAATCTTATTCTATGGCTGCATCACAGGTGATATCCAAAGCAACTTTGGAGTGATCTCTATCATTTACAATGATAATACTTTTCATCCTTTATATATATATATATATATATATATATGGTGGAAGAGAGTAACATATAATTTACTCCACAAAACCCATGTTCTACATCCTACTTTGTGGAGCAAGGGTCTAAAAGGGGTCTTAAAAGTGTGTGAGTGGCCATCACATATACACATATTGGTCTCTCTCTTTCTGGAGGGGAAAAAAAAGTTAAGAAAATTGAAGACACATGGAGACAATTATTTCAGTGAGCAAGTTGTCAAGATGATAAACTGCTCTCTCTCTCTCTGCAATTCTGAGCAGAGTCAAAAGAAGTAGATGGTGCCCAGAAGCCACTACCAATTGCTCTGAAATGGGGTCATATTAGAAGAACATGGATAGAGTCGGAAATACATGGACAACGACTCAAAATCATACAGCAGACCAGGCCTCCAGGTGAGCTAGAGAGTGATAGAACCCCTGAGAGAGACTACAGCCCAGAAACAAATGAAAGGCGCTGCCCAGAGCAAAGCGAAGGGCTCAGTGGAAACAAGAAAAACAAAAGGACGCAAAAAGGAGCAACAAGTGCACAGTGGACGCCCCACTGAGTAAGAACAGCAGACCTCTGGCCCAGAGCATTGTGTCAGCCCTAACACTGGCATGACAGGCTCCACCAGTGACCCCCATGCCAAGTATGAGGATTAATCATGCACTCAAAAGTCCCGATACCTTTGGCTGAACTGAATTTTTAACACCTTTATGGAGATGCACTGACCTATTGTAAAGTGCATACTATTAAAATCTGAGATATGTGGGCCTCCATTATATCACAGCCACAATAAGTTGATGAATACAACAAAACAGTATCTTATCCAAACTAATGAAAAACTGGTGAACAGTATATTATTTTCTAACTGTGCAAATATTCAATTATACTATAATCAGAATCTAATTGTATTTTATTTTAGGCTTCAAATAATTTCTTATCATTATCCTTTAAAGAATATGTGAATGAGCAATATATTATAATGTTTTAAGTTTGCAATTATAAAAATAAATTCATTGTATTTGCTTCTATCTGATAAATGAAGTAAAATACCATGAGCTTATATGTCATTTATTTTCAATTAAAATATTCTATATAAGTGTAAAAACTAATCTTGGCTTTCCTATTCTATTTCCAATTTTTCATATCAGTTGGTGGCAACTTATATCATAAAAAATAATCAGCGTGAGAAATCATCAATACGTATCCTGTTGGTGGTCATTTCCCACATCCTGTTTTTCTTTTGGAAAGATGTTCTGAATCCTCTAGTAAAGTGAACACACAGGCAGACGGAGACTAAGAGAAGAAAATGAAATGTAGACTCTTTCATCATAGTGTACAGTGAGCGTGATTTCAGACAATTATCTTTAAAAAGATCCCTGCTTCCCTTTCACTCTCAAATCCTACTCCTATCTCCTCAGTATTTATCCTTCATTCCAGTTGCTTTATTTGTGGCTCTTGCATGGAACACAGCGATCCCGCCTCTTACAAGCAGAATAAAGTATTTTTTACTTTGCATGACTGCCATCCTTAGGATGTTTAGTGCACGTGGCTGTTAGAAATGGTCTCATTCAAAGTTGCTGCTCTTCCTGGGCTGACTACATCGAACGCCTCTGTCTGAGAGGTCCCATGGCCTCCGCGCTGCTTGTCACCCAGTTCTGCTGCGTCCCTGAACCGCCAGGGTCTCACAGACCTGCCATAGAGGGCATCAGCATGTTTGCTGAAAATACTAAACAAAAGCACACAAGGGGGGAAAAAACACACGAAACTTTAGTTTGGTTAATGTTGGAATAGTAGTGTTTAGTGCCCCGAACAACACGTTTTAGAAACTTGGCAACACCCCAATCATATATCTACAGGGAGAAATATTTTTGACTGTGTTTTAAATTGTACTTGGCTGGGAACGACACTTGTTACAAAGCTAGTTAAACATTGGGAGGGAACTGTTGCTGAGATGCTATTGCTTCTACTTCAATCGCCTCTCTGAGCATGGCAACGGGCATGGAACCATCTAAATTGATCATTTGAGAGACAGAATCCAGAATCATCCACGCTTGTCATGGGTTATTCTGAACAACATTTCCCAACAAATCATTGTTAGAAAACAGTTCAAAGACATTTTCAACGACCAGATAAAAGCAAATGAGGAGACTGACAGCATGCATTTTCCTGTAAAACATTTCAGACTACATTACTTTGCCTTGTCTTCATGTGCTTGTCATCAGCATGGTGTCAGGACAAATGTTTCAAAGTCATTTTTATGTTTATATTAAACATTTACTCTGTGCAAGTGTGCTGGCGATCTACCTGCATTCGTTTTGCTTTGTCATGTGTTTTCTCTAAGCCATCTCCCTCCTCTCAGTGGTGCTCAGGTTATTTCCACAGCTCACCTTCTTTTTATAGGAGAAATTGCTAACTGCACCTCGGCTGCCAAACCTTGAACTAGACCGCAGAGACCTGGGTTATTTGCTTTTCCTTTTACACTTTGACCAGATTAACTAGATAGGCTTCATCCATGCGTACTATCGCAGTTTTCTGTGTAGTAGTGCCATCACGCTATTGATTCTTCTGAGAACCAGAGGGAATTATGCTTGGAGAATGGTACTTCAGTATCTTCTGTGATGAGCTATGAAGCCCGCATGGCACCATGGACAAAACATGAAGTTGCCCAGTGAAAAGCCGGCAGTTTGAATGCAGTCTCCCTTCTGTCCACCCTGGAAAGATGTGGTGGTCTGTTTCCGTAAAGATTTATAGCCTTCTAAACCTTATGAGACAGTTCTACTCCGTCTCACAGGGCCACTATGAGTCAGAATCAATTCAATGACTTTGGTTTGGGTGTTTTTTATGACCAGCTGCTAGCTGACAGGTCAGTGACTGGAACTCAACAGCTGCATGAAGGGCGAAAAATGTAGTGTTGGCTCCCAGAAATATCTGAAGCTTCAAAACCTCCACAGGCCGTTCCACTCTGTCTTCTAGGGTCACAGAGTCGGAAGGAGCTCAAGGGTGATGGGCTATGAACTTCCGCCTCTGCAGGGAGAGGTAGAAACCGCGTGTACCAGTCAGCTTTATTCTACCTTTCTCCTAAAATGATCATGTTCCTTTAGTGACTGTCAGAGTGTTCTGGTTTTAATTTTAAAATTGGTAAAATCATAATTTGCAAGATAAATAGAATTAGCAACCACTGACACTCGATTCTACCATTCTGGACTAACCCCTTTCACATTTCAAAATATTTTAATATTTACTCTTTCTATGCAGATAAGTGCTACTTTTGATTTATTTTGCTTGTTCTTTTTTGAAACTGGATTCCTCTGCATTTTAAACTTATACTTTTGTATGGAATATATACATTATTACATTGTTAAAGAATCTTCAACAACCTTATTCCAATAGTTACATACTACTGCCTGAAGTAGGAATGCATAATTAATTATTATCTAATTTTCTATTGTAAAAAATGGCTTTTAGGTTTTCCCATATTGCCAGTAATGTAATATTTGTATCGTGTTGTTGCTATTTGGTGTCGTCAGGTTAATTCTTACTCATTGCTACTTACATCCTCACGGCCTGGTCCTGGGCCGTCTTCACATTCACTATGTTGGGGCCATCGCTGTAGCCACTGGGCCCATGTGACGCCTTAGAGTCTTTCTCTTTTTCACTGAACTCGATTTTACCAAGTCTGGTGTCCTTTCCCAGAAACTGCCTTCCCCTAATCACGTGTCCAAAGTCAGAGATGCAAAGTCCCCTCACGCTCCCTTCTATGGAACGTCCCAGCTGCACTTCTTTCAGAACAGCTTTGCTTGTTCCTCTCACAGTGCATGGAAAGTACAATCCTCTTCGCCTGCGCCACAATCCAATTGAACTGATTCTCCCTCAGTCCTCCTTGCGCCACAATCCAATTGAACTGATTCTCCCTCAGTCCTCCTTAGGCAATGTCCCGCTTTCACATGCATATGGGGTCATTGAAAATACCATAGCTTAGACCTCAAAGTGACATCCTTGTTCTTCAGTATTTTAAAGAGGCCTCATGTAGGAGACTTACCCTAGGTAAAATGTACCCTTTGATTTCCTGACTGTTCCTCCCATGAGCATTGATGATGGACCCAAGCAAGGTGAAATCTTTGATAAGTCCAATCTTCCCTCCATTTTTCATGATGCTATCTATTGGTCCAGTTGTGAGAATTTTGATTCTCTGCACATTGAGTTGCAATCCATACAGCACCTATAGTCCTTGACCTTCATCAGCAAGTTTTTCTACTTCTATTGACTTTTCTATTGCTTTTGCAAGCAAAGTTGTGTTGTCTGCATACTGCAGGTTAATAATAAACCTTTCTCCAATCCATAATTCCATATTGTCATAACTTATGCTGTTAGCAATATGAATTTTTTGTAAGGTCCAGTTTCTCTGATTATTTTCTCAGGATGCAGATGAGACATGTATGATAAAAGGATACAGCCATTCACACTGTTCTCTATTTTAAATCATGCCATTTCCTCTCGTTCTTTTCAAAAGACAGCCCTTGTTCTATGAACAGGTTCTTCATGAGCCCACTGAAGCAATCTCAAATCCCCATTCTTCTCAATGCCAGCCTAGTGGAGACAATTCACACCCTCAAGTGCCTTGTTGTAAGCAATGAAACACAAAGATATCCTCTGCTGGTAGGCTCTGCTTTTAGCCAACATCTACCAGACATCAGCAGCGCTGTTCCTGGTTCCATGGCCTCTTCTGAGTCCGGCTTGAATTTCAGAGAGCTCCCTGTCTACGAACTGCTGTAATCATTGTTGAATGATCTTCAGGAAAGATTTCCTGAATGTGATATTAATAATACCGTTCCACAATTTTCACATTCAATTGGGCCAACTTCATTTAGTTGGATACAAAAATGGATCTCTTCTAGTTGTTTGGCAAGTTTCCTAATTTCTTGTAGAGGGGAGTGAGTGCTTCCAGGTTTCATGAGCTGGTTGAAACTTTTCAGCTGGTATTCCATTCCTGCAGTACAGATGGTACTTCTTTCTTCGGTACCATCAGTTCTGGATCATGTGCTACCTCTTGAAGTGGTGCAATGTCAACAGGTTCTTTTTGGTACAATGGCTGTTTTTTCCATCTTTATCTTTTGATGCTGCTTGTATCAGTCAATATTTTGCCTACAGAATCTTTTAAAATTGATTTTTTTCAGGTTAAGGTACACTGAGCATGTTCATCATTTCTGGTTTTATAACTCCAAGACTTGGCACATTTCGTTGTAACACTTCATTGAGCTTCCCTTAGAAACCTCCTGTTCAGGTTTTCTTTTTTTTTACATTTTATTAGGGGCTCATGCAACTCTTATCACAATCCATACATATACATACATCAATTGTATAAAGCACATCCGTACATTCTTTGCCCTCATCCTTTTCAAAGCATTTGCTCTCCTCTTAAGCCCTTTGCGTCAGGTCCTCTCTTTTCCCCTCCCTCCCCACCTTCCCCCTCCCTAATGAGCCCTTGATAATTTATAAATTATTATTTTGTCATATCTTGCCCTATCCGGCATCTCCCTTCACCCCCTTTTCTGTTGTCCGTCCCCCAGGGAGGAGATCACATGTAGATCCTTGTAATCGGTTCCCCCTTTCCAACTCACTCATCCTAAACTCTCCCAGTATTGCCCCTCATACCGATAGGGTTCTTACTGCATCATTTCTTCCCATTACTTAACTACTTGATCAAAAATAAATTCTTAGAGGTTCTTCTAGCATTCACTTTGAATTTTTCTTTCTTTTCTTTTGATGACCTTGTGTTCTTGTATCATGTTCTTGATGTCATCCACATTCAGCTCTTCTGTCTCTTGTGTTCAATGAATCACGTTTATTTTTAGATGTTCTCAAAATTCAGGTGGCTGTAATCAAGGTAGATTTTGACTCGTGGCAACTTCATTTAATGTTATTTTATCTTTAATCCGGACTTGCATATGAGTAACTAATGATCTGCTTCACGGTTGACTCCTGCCCTCATTTTGGTAGGTTATTTGGAACTTCTCCATCACCTTTTCCACACAGATATAGTTAATTTGATTCCTGTGTAGTTCTCCTAGAGAAATTCAAGTATATGGCCATAGTTTATGTTTATTTTAAAAGTATTTACTATGGAAAAATCGTTGTTCTCTCAAAATTTTTATCATGAAATCTCCAGCTTTGTTTCCATCACCAAGGCAATATTTTCCAACTACTGTTCCTTCTTATATATTTCTATCTTTTGTATTTGGATCACCAATAATGATGAATGCACCTTGATTACATGCTTGATCAGTTTCACACTGGAGAAGTGGATAAAACTCTCTAGTTTCTTCATCACTAGATTTGATAGTTAGTACATAAATTTGAATATTTTTATTAACTGGTCTTCCTTGTCTGCTTGTAGCTATTTTACTTTCAAAGACAGCATTGCACTTCAAGATAGATCTTTGACATGTTCTTTTTCATGATGGATAGGACATAATCCCTCCTTAATTTGTCATAGTAAACCATAAGATTGTATGATTCAAAATGGCCAATATCCATCCATTTCAGCTCACTACGGCTCACCATCTCTCTTGTTACCTACTTCCTGACCTATCAATTTCCATTTCATTTTTGATGACTTCCATTTGCATTAGATTTAATCCTCATGCATTTCATGTTCTAATTATTATTGGATGTTTACAGTTGATGCTTCTCATTTGACTGGTGCTCAACTCAGAAAGTGAAATGGAAAGTGTACTCTATCCATGTCCTTATGGTTGGTCTGCTTTGAGAAGACAGCTCTTCCATAATCATATTTTGACTACCTTCTGATCTGTCGGACTTATCTTCTGTCACGACATCTGACAATATTTCATGTTTAGTCATAAAGTTTCCAGTGTGTTTGATGATGTTCCACTGCTACCCCTAAGATTTCCAGTGACCAATTGCTCAGAAATAAACAGCCTATTCAGTTTTTAGTCTAGCAATTCCACTGGATCCTACTTTCCTTGGTGACTCTGCTGGTGTTTTTAATACTGATCATAAAGCTTCCAACATCTTAACAGCATACAATACAACACAGCCCAATAAACTTACCGACATGTGGTGTTAAATCATGTTACATAATAAATAATTTTGTCATTCAGTTTGAAGATTCCTTTGAAATATTTTCCTAATTTTTAATATTTGCAAAATTACATAACATGAGATAGGCTTCCCCCCCTATATACACTAATGTTCACCATCAATTAAAAATGTTAAATATGATATGTTGTAATACTGTCAGTAAAGAAACCTGATATCTTTTGAAAAATACTAAACAGTACACGGTGTGCAATTCACTGGGTGATTTTCATCAGTTTTAAATGTACTTACAAATATCCCATAGGCTGCGTTTCAGATGCTGACACTATCGCGCAAAGAACTGCCCTGGTGCGTTTCTAAGACCAGACATCTCAGAATAGACTTTGAGTCTCATATTTACCCACTGAGTATCTGGTGGGTTCAAACTACTTACCCTGTGGTTAGCAGCTGAAAACTTACGGTAATTCACCACGTCACTCGAGTTCCAGAACCCAAACCAAACCCACCTCACTGCCACCTGGTCAATGCGAACTCATCGTGAATCCTGTGGGATTCTGAGACTAACTGCCGAAGGGATCACAACGCCCCATCTTTCTCCCGGGTGGTTTTGAAGCGACCAACACAGAGATCACAGCCGAACGTGGAACCACTACCCCACGAGGGCTCTTGAGAGTCAGATAAATACACACGTTTTAGAAAATCCACATAAAAGTGAAGTTCCTTTTATTTCCTTTTGGGAAAGAGCCATAAAGTACTAACGTAAATGCTACTTATTTATATACTTATTAAGACTGACAGCCTCAGCACAAAGCTAATTATGGTCTGTAGCACAAGACATGTTTTATGTATGTCTTCTGCATTTAGAAAACTGTGAAACAGGTTTTGCACCTTAATGAAAGGAAGGGAAGTATATTTCCACCTATTTTGTGTAAGACAAGAAATTGTTTCCATGTGGTGGCTGTATAAATTAACAGTAGTTCCTAGTGTCATAGTATTTTGTGCCTAAGACTTTCAATAATTTGTATCTTTGAATATTTCTGCACTGAAGCTGTTCAGAGTTAGAGAAATTACATATGAAAGACAAAATTGAGATCACTATCTTATTCTTCTGAATTTGAAATGATATTGAACCAACAAATAACTTATTTCTTATTTAAATGCAATCATGTCAAAAATTGAAAATAAATTAAAATTACAACTCAAACAGTTCATTAGAGAGAGCAATAAACTCTTGCTTTGCCTTGCTCCAAGTTATGATAACCAGAAGGCTTAATTAACTCCTGGTAGCCGTGGCCCATCAGCCAAATTGTTTTAGAGAGGGGAAACCTCACTAGCAAAGAAGCTAAGATTCATTAACTTGTAAACTACTAATCTGACCTAATTTCTACTGACTAAGGGCATATTTAGATAAAGTGTGAGAATGTTTACCGTATGTTCATATTTAATTATCCTAATGGTGTTTATATCAATATTGTTCATTCCTTGCACACCTTGTATGGCCACAGACCCTCGTTATATCATTCATACCGTGAAGCCTTTTCATTTATGAAGTGAGCCCCTCCCTGCACATGCTCTTGGTGGCTGCATTTCTTAAACAATTATTGATAAGGAACTTAATGACTTGCACAGTATTACAGTAAATTCTAAACCTCATGTCTTATTAATCTATATACTTATACATCTAATTTGTAAAAGGTGAGTCAAAATATTTGCTTGAATACTAGATGTTTCTTCAAAATTATCATCTTCCTCCAATAAGTTATATTTTAGATTGTTTCTAAATTTACACTTTATGTTTTATACTAAGCTCCACCAACAGCCAGATTTTTAACAATGAGCTTGGGTTTTCCAACTGTTCATGATCTGAAATGTGTATGCCTTTAGGGTTCAGGGAGATAGTCTAAGCAAGCAAAATGAGCCTGGGACACACACTAGAGACCAGGAGCTGATGTGGAGAAGCCCTCCAAAAGGAATTATTTTTCTTTTTAAACCTAGATCGACACAAACAAACAACTTTCAATGGAATTTCAGCAACAGCTACACTTTGTAAACCATTGCTTGGGTTGCTTTGAAATTCTTAAGCTGCCTTCTCCTGACTTAGTGATGTATTTTAATCTCGTTTTATAATTTGTGTCAAAATTTTCTTACCATACTAAAAAATGCAAAACCTGAGCACTAGTTATATTTCCTCCCACACAGATGTATTTGTTCTTCTGGTGGTCCACGGTACCTTCCATAGTCTTGGCCCGCACCATAATTCACGTGTATCGCCTGTGGTCATCCTCTTTAATTCCAGCGTTTAATTGCTTATGAGGTGATCGAGAATACCTGTGTTCCAGTCAGGGGCAGCTTAGTCCTCAAAAGGACATCCTGTTCTTCAACACTATGCAGCAGTCTTTTATAGGAGAATTGCTCAATGCAATAGGAGTTCAACTTCTTGACTGCTACTTGCATGAGCATCGATCACAAATCATAGTAAATGAAATCCTTGACAACTTCCATCTTTTCTTTGGGGCAGTATTTTGTGCTCTGTTGGTAAGGATGTTTGTCTTCTTTATATTGAGTACTAATCCAATGTGAAGGCCATAGATAGTCTTCACTCTTCGTCAATAAGTGCTCCAAAACCTCCTGGCTTTCAGCAAACCCGGTTTTATCGTCTGTGTGGCACAGGTAGTTAATCAGCCAAAGTATGCTGTGGGATGGTAAGCTACGCATTGAGCTGCTAGGGTTTGGCTCGACTTAACTGGATTGTCAGAAGGCTATTGTTAAGAAATCTCCAAACACTATAATAACTAAAATTATCAAAACATGAAGCTGTTTTTTCCTTAGTATGGTTTTATTTATATACTATGAATGCAGTGTTTCCTTATCTCTAAGAGTAGAAATCTTCTCTGAAGAATTCTTCATTCCTCATTTGACAGCAAATTAAATGACAATGTTGGCATCCTTGAAGGATGTTCTTTAATGTTGTTTGAATTAGAGCAACTAAAGAAGTCTCAGGGCCACATCAGTGCTGGTTGGGGTGAGGTTTTCCAACAAAATTCTTTTAGGATTTCCTCTGTTACCCTCAAAGACTGAGGTACCATGCCATGATGAAAGAACAAGCTTCCATTTTCCTGGCCTTTGTTCACACACACGTTTTTTAATTTTCTTATAGTTTAGTCCAAATAATCCTCTCTAGTTATATGTCTTTCAAGAAATCTGTCAAAATTATACATTTGGAATGTCTAGAAATCTGCTATCACCTTCTGAGCTAACCTCTTTGGCTTGACTTAAAATCAGCCAAATTAAATGGCCCCTATGCTGCTGGACCTTTTTTTTTTTTTAAGATACCTTAAAAAGACTAAGACAAATATAGAGAGAACTTGTCTTTAGTCAGCCACTGATCACAAAGTCTTGTTGAAACAGGTTTTACCCAGAATAAACCTTCCATATTTTAACTTAATCTCATATCCTTAATCCATATTGACACTTTATATTTCTTTTCCAAAAAAATAGTTTTCTGCTTGCCACCCATCCATTTGATATATCCAACATCTACTTTGAAAATACTAGCACTTTCTCCTTGCGTGTTAATACTAGCCTATTTTGAAGAAGAAATATAACCCAAGAAATATCATGAATTAAGAATTTACCAAAGATTCCACTGACCCAGCTAGAATTTAAATTGTATTTATTGTGGGATTAAAAAAAATGCACATCTTTCTCACTACTGGCCTCTTCTACTCCAAATCCTGGAATCCGGTTTTCATGACTAGATTGTGAAATAGGTTCTTTGGGAGAAAGATGAAGCACAGGTAACCGGTTGTGACAAATAGAGGCTCCGCAGAACAGAGTGGAACTGCTTCCCAGGGTACTCCAGGCTGTGATGTTTAGGGAGAGAGCTTCCCACATCTTTCTCCTGTGGAAAGCCTGGTGGGTCCAATGTCCTGCCATGAGTTTCCAGCCTGACACTTCACCCTCTGTACTGTCCGGGCCTTACAGATAGACTGGGAAGGGCAAACTCTGCAAATGGCATGGTGCATTCCCTCAGGTCAACCACCAAGGTTTCTGTACTATCCTTAGGAAAGCGGCAGCTAAAGTCAAAGGCAGTGGAACCTTGGAGAGGGCCTTTCACAGACACACTACAAGACATTTTGGGTACAAAAGGCATGGCCAGATGCCTATCTGATAGTCTGTAAAGGGAATCGAGAGCGCACTGTTTTCCTAATGGCTACCATATAATGAAGCTTCAGGAAATGCAATGTGTCTTACGAAGTGGTGGTGCTACCTGACCTTGCTGCTATGATTGGTGAGAAGAATTGTCCCCAAGGGTCAGCCATTTGGGTAGCTTTGGGAGAATCGGGAGGAGTTCTTGGTATTGCTGAAGACGTCTTGAACGGTTTAAAGAGGAAAATTATTTTCTGTAACAAACATTACCAGTGAGGATATGTGACAGATGTCCTGTAGCAGCTTTCTTTTTAACCTTGGATATTTTGTGAACATTCTGATTAAGATTTGAGGTAGCTAGTACATTATGTTGGGCCATATGCAATTGCTATCTTTATATGGTAATGGAGGTTCAGAAAGAGCAGTTTCTCTTGGGTGTGGTTGCTAAACCGCTTTCTCATCAGTCGCAACTCAGTGACCGTCTGGACAAGAGAAGGAAAAATGCTCAGTACTGTATCATCGGACAACTTCATCTACTAGCAGAGAGACTGGGAATCATGGAAGTACTACGCAGTTTTAACAATGGAGACCTGTTATTATTTCAGATAAGCCTTCTCACGTTGCAAAATATAGAGAACCGAGTAGTAGGAGAAGAATGGTTGCTCTTTGGTTTCATACTATATTTCATTGCAGGGTCTTTGCATAGATGAAGTCTCTGGTGAATTCCCTTTGACAAGGATGTGACCAGAAGGGGGCATTAAAATGTGAATGTTAGCAGATGTAGCTAAGGAAGAATGTAACACTTTCTCATTGCATCTCCCTCTGGACCTATTTTAAATTGGTTTCAGCTTGTTTTTTATATTTCCTGCTTTCTTTTCTTCTTTTTGAAGTAGTTTTATTGGCCTATAATTAATATATCGAACAATTTCTTAGTTCCATCATCTATAAAGACGTTTGCTATCATCACCACAATCAATTTCAGAGCATTTTATCCTTTGATATGTGTTGCCAGGTCCCCACTTTCCCCATCCTCCTCTACCATGCCTCTATAAGATTATTAAATCAGGTGTCACCTCACCCAGACTTCACCTAAAGAAAACAATGCAAAACACAAATAAGAAACAAACAATAAATCCAACAACTATGCCAAACTAAAGAAAAGCTTCAATCAAAAAGAAAGCAGAAAATATTAAAAACTGATAGAACTTTAAAAGGAGATCAAATGATATTTTAACCTGACTACTTGGCTTTACACTCACTATTTGCTGACTGATAGCAAGGCTGTTCGCCGTTCTGTACTATGATCAGAGGGGATGGACAGAAGGCTTAACCCATGTGGGGCACTGCAAGTGGATTTGGGGATTCCACTGTCATCATAGCTTCCTGCAAACCATCTGTTCAGAGCTTAAGCTCTGATACGATTCCTTCCTTCAGATTTGGCTTTTATTATTGAAAATCTTTGTAACCACACAGGACAGTGGGCTTCTTCCATGTCAACTTAGTTGACACCTCACTTAGATGGCTACTTTATTTGAAGGCAAGCTTTTAAGACCCCAGATGCTATTCTTTCTGACAGCTGGGCACCATCAGACTTCTTCACCACTCTTTTCTGTAGCACCCATGTCTTCAGTGATCTCTTCATGAGAGCAAGTATCAGGTCGGCCCATGTCATAGAGCTAATTTTCTTAGGCTAGGACTGTGACTAGGTACAAGCACCGAATCTATTCATATATACAGTTTACTTTTATGTCTCTCACTCACTTTGAAGACATGATTATCATTTGATAATAGAGAACATCATAAGTTATCCTCAGGACACATGTCATGGACAACTGAGACTTTAGACTCTGTCTCTTCTAAGTGCATACCATCCTACATAGGCCATCCAAGAAGACTTGATGAGGAAATCCCATCAAGTTAACTAGACTTTGCCTTACACTCCTCTATATTTAAGGATCAGATAGATTCATTTGGATTTAATGCTGAAATATCAGAATGGAAGAAGCAGAGGAAGTTGATCTCAAGGTTATGAAATTGATGGTCTTTGGACTTTAGTTCAGATCTATTGCTTTTAGGGTGCCCAGTACATGGTGGCGTGCTCTCTTTGCTTTTCTATGACATGTGTTAGTCTGGCAGGCATGGCTTTGCCTTGGTGATAATTTTTTCTACTTCCACCCCACATCATGCATGTAAATAGTGTCCAGTCACTTAAACTTTTAATCTGTACAAGTCACAATTTGTGTATTACAGTCTGCAAATATGGACTTTACATGTATAATTGGATTCAGTTCATGTTTTAAATTCTGCATTACCAATTAACTAAATAATAAATTTACTAAATTTATTACTGACTAAATTAATAATACTATTGATAGAATTACATGTGTTTCAGCTTATTTTTTGATTGAGGTTTTCCTCTGTTTTACTTGTTCGTTACTGTTGGGTCCTTGGTTTTTTTTGTTGTGTTGTTGTTGTTTGTTTTTTATGTGTTCTGTAGAGGGAATTCAGAAGAGGTAAACCTATAAAGACAGTGACTCCATTAATAATGCTGTAGGGATGTAGAAGGGGAGGCTGAAGGGAACTAGGGAGTCAACAAAAATTAGTAGAAAAAAAGAGGAAAATGTTCTGAAATGAATTACGGTGATATTGCACAATTTTTCTTAATATAATTTAATGAGAAAATTGTGTGACCTATGAAATATATTTAAATATAACCATTAAAATATGTCTCCACTTCGTCCTCTGTTTAAATGTATTCTTATATACTTTCATGTATAAGAAATATTAATTAGTATAAGATTTGTGTCACAAATAGATTCCACTGAGCAAACTGACCTTTCATCTCTGAGGTAGTTCTGATGGACATAAATCCACTTTGTGGACCATGCATTTCATCATAGTCAAGAGTGAAGTAAAGTGAGTTGAGAGAATGTAAATTTTATGTCAAGTTGTGCCATAACTTTCAGCATTTGGGGCAGTTTTTTTGGTTAGTCAGATGTCATGGTATTTAGTAGCTCTGAAGATGAGAGTGATTATTTGCTTCATTTCAATCTTTATCTAAATTTGGCATCTTCAAATTTATTTTTTGATAGTTTTTGTAATTTTTCAAAGAAATTTATATTATGCTCTCTTATATGGGAATGGATGGCTTAGCTGCTGCACCTCTGAATTTGCATTGATATAGTTTTGAAATTTGTAATACCATGTTGATTGGATCCATTTCCTCTTTGATGGTACTGCACTGATGTTTCCAACGGCTCAAAGTGTTAAAGAGAAAAAAACAACAATTATAAACTGACTTAGATTTGTCAGGAGCACTCCCTCAGAGAAGAGTGTTTGAAAAGTACTCCTTTGAGGTCATTACTTGGTTTTATCAGTTTTATATGCAAGTTATCATGCAAAATTCATCGAAAAGTAATCCCCAGTTGGTAACTCATAGAAGAGTTGCTCTAATATTCAGGCAGATTTTTGAGCCAGAAAACAAAATTAGAGCAAATAATTGAGACCTGGTAGGAAAAGGTATGTATTAGCTTTTTCAACTATTAGAATGTGTCATCCTTTCTGTTAAACAAGCAGATAGTTCAGCTATGTATCTGTCTTTAAAATATCTTTACTTCCACCCTTAGTTGAAATGATTGCTTATCCACCACCATTTTAAGCGTATCCCCTGGGGAGTGTCGGGGTGGGGAGTAAAAACAAGTTGCTTTATTTTAGATATTCCGTGATAATCTGCTGCTTGCTATGCGCATTCAAGACACGTGTGTTTCCTTTCTCCTTCAGTTGCCTAATCTGGCAGCTAGAAATCAGTCATGGGAGAGAAGGACCTTCATTAGGCAGTGTCTGCAGGCAGTGCGCTCTGAAGGGACACCTGGGAGGAGCCGTGCAATCCCCCCTCAGCACCTCCCTCTGGACAAAGACATGCGTAGCCACGCCTCTTGCTTCTGGTCATTTGAGGACGGCCTCTGTATTATGAAATACGTTGAGTAATAACAGAACTGTTTGGGGAATGGAACACTTAGGTGATATTACAAACAGTCTTTCATGTGTGTTCATCTGAGCATCTCTTCTAAAAAATTAGTTGAGTAATATATTTCTAATTTTTTCCCCAGTGATTTTGACCTGACTTTAGATGAAGAATATATATTTTAATTTGGTATGACCTTTAACGGGGCTGGCAACATTGTTTATATGGGCATATAGTGTAGACATTGATATCTTAGTGATACATTCCAATCACTAGGAATAACGTATCAGACCTTAGGTTTTGAAATAGGGTCTTTTGTATACTGAGGAGACGTCTCTGGGAAAAATCTTTGAAGGTGCTCTTAATGTACCAAGACTGATGAAAGAGCACGAGAGACTAAAATGTGCACTGGTCTTCCTCTGAGGGGTGGGAAATTTTCAGGCTTATCAATTTAATGGCAATAAGGAGTTAAATCTTCATAATATGACTGTGTGATGGACGGACAGATTATGACTGGGGAAGAATAGCCTGTCCCACAGGGTGGAGTGCTGTGTAGAGTCTGAGTCTCTGGCACATTCTGATATGAAAGCGAAGGGGCTGCTACAGTCAAGGCTGCCAAAGACTGATTTCCATCAATAATATTGGCTCTAATCTTGTGGATTGGAGCAAAACTTCTAACATTGTCAATCGTATTCAATCATAAACAAGTATCAAAAATAAAATATAGTTAATAATATATATAAAAGTACATATTATTTAAATGTAAAAACTTCAGTTCTTAGTAGATAGTAGGATAAGCCTCTTATTGATATATATCAATATATATATATATACCAATATATATATATTTGTCTTAATTCTTAACTCATATATATATATATATGGAATATGGGATGGAGGAGAGTTAAGAATTAAGACAAATTACTTTCTCCTAAATTCTAATAATCAATATTACATTTTTCAAAGAAAAATACAAGGGGGAATAAAACCACAAAATTTGTTTTGTTCTCAGAAACAATTTAGAATCTCATCCAGAAATGATTTCTGATTAACACCACGGTTATATTTGAGATGTTTTGCAAATAAAAATATTTTTATTGACAGATAATTACCAGTGTCACAGAGTAACAAGCCACACTCTAAGTAAAATAAAATTGAGAGATCTCAAAAAAAGAGGCCACCTAGAGTGGGAAGTACTGACTGCCTTGTGAGGCCCTTCAGCAGTGTAAAAGGGGAGAGCCATGGGACCATTCATAAGGACAGAAGAAAGAACCAGGAACACTGGTATTGGTAGTTACAAATTTAAGTCATTGAGCAACTTAAATTATCACAAGACATGATTGGATCGGCCGTGAGACGTTAGGTCAAATTAAGGTAGGACTTCCTGCACGGAGGGAGGCCCTCGAGACGGTCTATGGTGGTCACTTACAAAGGAGGCTTCTCATGGGGCAAACGTCACAGGAACTGATTACAGGGATCCACATGTGACCTCCCTGGGAGATGGACGGCAGAGAAGGGGGTGAAGGGAGACTCTGGATAGGGCAAGATATGACAAAATAACAATCTATAAATTATAGGGGGCTCATGGGGGAGGGTGGAGCGGGGAGGGAGGGGAAAAAGAGAGGACCTGATTCAAAGGGCTTAAGTGGAGAGCTGATGCTTTGAGAATGATTAGGGCAGGGAATGTATGGGTGTTCTTTATACAATTGATGTATGCATATGTATTGATTGTGATAAGAGTTGTATGAGACCCTAATTAAATGTGAAAAAGAAAAAAAAGATAAAAGGAAATGATTAGGGCAAAGAATGTGCGGATGTGCTTTATACAATTGATGTATGTATATGTATGGATTGTGATAAGAGTTGTATGAGCCCCTAATAAAATGTTAAAAAAATAAACACATGTATATACATATATATATATAAACACACACACACATATATACGATAAACTTAAGAAACGTCCATTCCAAGGTAAACTTCACCAAATTTATGCAATTCAGTTTGGTTACAAAATCTCCAGGAAGTTTGAACCTGTGAAAAATGATTCTAAAATCAATTTAAGTTCATATCCATTCCCATAACTCCTACCCAACTCAACTTTGAAAGACCACAATGGAGACATTGACATAGGGCACCCTGGCAGAAAATCAAGACCTATACATTATTTTTCCCCTCTTTCTATATTTAAAAAAATGTAATTCACTCTGATATATAAATCAGATGTAAAAAATACAGTGTTTTTAATGACAAGAAAAAAAGAGAGAGAGACAATATGTGTCTTGTTTGAGATTGGTTACCATATAGTAATCTCAAGGTTATGTGACAGCTGGGAGAGTTGCAGGGCCTTTATGTTATAATTGCTAGAACTTTCTTTCCAGCAGCCCATTCAGGTTGAACAGTTTCATTGGTATTTTCATAAGATATTTAGATGGGGCTCAGCATCTTTTGATGGACCATCCCTGGAGAGACACTGTTTCTACCTTTAGTCTCATTACAAAGAGCTAACAGTGCTTAGTTTCACGAGGAGGTCTGAATATAAGTGAGCGTTGCTACGGCAAAAACAGAACTAGCGAAAGAGAATAGCACCAGGCCACAAGTCAGCCGTTTCAGATTTTATCAGGTGTCTCAATTTTACATCCCTTTACATGTTGAAGAGCCTAAAAGAAGGCAATTTTGCCCCTTTATAATTTACACCACAACTTTATGCTGAAAGAGGATTTTTAATAACTGTTATACTTTATTTGTAAAAGTTTGGAATGGCATCTGGCTTGAACAGTAGGCAATGATTTTTTAAATTATTGTTGATTTTATAGGTTATTAATATTAACATCACCCCTTAGAAGTAAAGATTTGAAGTTTAGTTCACTTGAAATGTGTATCATTGAAATACATAAACCAGGAGTTTTGAGGTTTATGTATTTGATTAAAATATTTTATCTGTGCAATGCATGCTCCTCAACGAGCAGATTAACTAGTTAGCTCAATCTATGATGAGAATGGGATTAGGTTCTAGAGATTCTGAAATACCCAACACGGCAGCACGACTTTGGTGCAGCCATTGCCTCAAAAGAACAACCTGCTTTCCACGCCACTTTCTATTCCTTTTTACGTGTGGAAAAAAAAAACCTTGTTTTTGTAAGTTATGAAGCATAAATTAATTTACAGGGCACATTGAAATAAATAACAGGTTAAAAATTTGAAGAGATGCAGGTAGGTCAGAATGATGTGGGTGTCAGTTGTAATTTGTAAGATATGCTAGACAAATTTGTTTGGGAATTTATTTTCACTGTTGTTCCTACCTTGAGATTCTGATATTTGGAAATACCAATATAGCTCTTGTTTGCTTTCGTTTTCAGTTTGAATATAATTATTTAAGGACTCTAAAATATATTAACAGCACAAGCAAGCTAGCAATACCAAAACTTACCAAAATTGTCCTTGACTAATAACTCAGGTGTTATCAATTATGTTAGTAAATGCAAGAAACTGCTGCGTAGCCTTAAGTACTAATTTAGTAAAGACCATGACTACTACAATGTAATTAGAGATTTGTTTTCTTCTGGCATCACTTCTTTCATTCATATATTCACACACACACGAAATAATGCCTAATGAATGCCCCAAGAAACCACAATACTTAGAGTATACTTAAAACTGGATGCTCCACCCCCTTTTCTGTGGAAAGCATGACATTGTCTTCAGGAATAAATCTAAACTCTTGAAGATGACGTCTTGCCATCCTGGACTCTACTGAATACTCTGGCCTTCCTTCTTTCAGCACAGATCCATGTATCACAGTCCCAGGACTTTCAATATTCTTCTCCAGCACCACAATTCAAATGGATCGATTCTTCTACAGTCTTCCTTATTCAACATCAACTTTCACATGCATAGGATGCAGTGGAGAATACCATTAAAAACTATCAAATAAAATAGGGACACATTTACACATAAAATAATGTTCACAAAGACACTTCATCCTACATTGCTGAATAGATTGTACGTAGCCATCTAAGATTCAATTATTTGTCTCTCCCTAAACAAAGTAAAGAGTGAAGTAAAACAAAAAAAGACTACAATATACCATGCTATTACTAATACCCACTCAATAAAGGTCACAATAAGTAACAAATTCTTCATATTTCCTACAGTAAGAGTACTTACAAACTTAATAAACATAACAGGAAGCTATACTTAAATTATGATTTATAACAATCTCAACAGGGATAACATATATTTTTAAAATTCTTGGCATGATGAATGATATGGATATGACCTAGATGTTCAGTTGGGTCAATGGCTAGATGAATACATGCAGAGCTGCATGAATACAGAGATATACAGAAAAGTATACATAATATTTTACACATCAAGTCTTCAACCTCATAAATACTTCTATATACTTTAACTTCAGTAAAGAACAACTTCCGCTTTAGTAAGGCATTCTATTTAATTACTTAACTGATTTTAGTAAAATATAATTCTTAAACTGTTCCCAATGGAAAGGTGATAAATGTTCACTGGGAAAAGGTGTGGAGCGAGGTGAAAAATGAATGAAGGCTGACAGGGTGCTTTAATTTATTTGGTTTGTTTGTATTATAATTAAGAGAAACAGAGCAGCTACCACACACCAAGTCTTAAATCCAGAGAACCATTTCTACACCTTTGACTGGTGATGGAGACATCCATCGGAAAGCAAATTACTCATCAGAAAGTGCAGTGACTACAAATCGATGTTTCTGCACTCCTTAATTTCCATTTATCTCCTTCATTCGTATTCCTTTCCGTGCGCTCCTAGCATGCAAATCTAATTGTTTAAATCACTTAAAAGAAATCAACAAAAATCATTATTTACTTTTAATGCTTATAGAAAAAATTCCAACTTCTTAATATTCTTTTTGTGCCCAGGAAGATTAATTGATTGTACATGTGTTAGGTTGCTTGAGTATCTTCAGTCCGCTGTGTATTCCAGCCAAGCTATTTCCACCCATCCAATGTGTGAAATCTTCTCTAATTTTCAGATGGTTTGCACCTTCTATTCCATCTACTGGAGTCTTGCCTGCCCTTTGTCTGGCAATTTTTCTCATTATTCGGGTCTTAATTTAGTCTTCTCATCCTCTGAAAAGCCTCATATCATAAAACTCCAAATTCTCACACCCTGCCTCAGTAATCATGGAATTGTGAAATTGCTTGTCTGAATTATCTGCAACCCTGTGAATCAATGAGTGGGTTTGACTTGGGATTTAATTCTCAGCTGCTATCAGAGTCTCATGAAAACAGTAGTCACTTACTAAAACCTTATTGAATCAAGGGGAAGGTGTAACAGTGAACAATTGGCATTGTTTAGATGTTTTTAATCCTCTAATCAGCATTGCCTGAATAAATTATATTTTTCTGGCAACTAATCAGTAAATGTTATGGATATAACCACTCGGTCCTTCAAGTAAACTGCGGAGAATAGGACACCTGGATGTCCCTAGCTGATGCAAATGGTTTGCACTTGACCAACCTAAAGATTAGTGGTTCAAATGCCAAGCCCATTCAGCCTTGTTGAGGAAGAAAGGCCCGGCAAACTCCTTCATAAGCATGACAACCAAGGAAGCTCTATTGTGTGGATCTATGTCAACACATACATTCACCAAAGTTGTCCAAAGGGTAGCAATTCATTTACCTGCTATCTCCAAAATGAATGTTTTGTATTTTTAATGGAATATTTCTTTTATGTGATTCACAGTGAAAGTTTAATCCTCTATTTATTATTCACCATCCTCAAATGAAGAATGATTTATTCCTCTGAATTTTATAGAACTTAATCTTTCAAGGAGTTTTGTAGATTGTTAAGTATTCAGTTGCTATAATTGCTGTTAAAATGTTGTCTTCATTTAATAACCCTATTTTAGACATTCGTGGAATTGCTCTATAAAAAGCAAAACAGTAACAGAAAAAAACAACCCAAACTATATTTTAACAGGGATGAGCTGGGACTAGAATTGTTTGGAGAATAATACATTCACTTTGTGATCAATTATGGATGAACTGTCTACTCTGTCTTTTCCATAGTATCTACTAGCAGAGCATTCCTCATGCCAAACTTGATTATGAAAGTAGCGCCTTGTCTGCCATCACGGTCTGCACGAAGACCAGGAGGGTAGCCACAAACAGCAATTAGCATCAGCAATCAATCCTTCTGGGGCTGTGTTTTCCTGAGTTAATCTAAAATAAAAATCAACCCCCCTCCCCCCAAAATAATAACAGTTGCCCAATTGACCCGTGTGTGTGTGTGTGTGTGTGTGTTTTCATTCCTGTATACAGATGGAGGAGGGCAGTGGTGATGGGACTCATACATAGTTTTGCGGTTTGTGGCGTTGGAGCCTGACATTCTATTCTTGTATCAGACAGCAGAACAGATACCTGGGGGAAGCTGCTCTACTTCCGGAGTCCACTGACTCTGAGGAAAGCGTTTAGGTTTGAAGTTGTTTTCAAGATAAACAATGCAGGGCGTTATAGGCTAATTCATTAGCTGATTAACTAGTTATCGGGAGCCTATTGCGGTGGCTGTCATCCAAAAGCTTACTTCAAATATAGTGTTCTCATACACTTAAAGAGAAAACATATTTAATGTATGCACACCCAAAGCAAAAATCAACACAAAGATGCATCATTCTGGAACTAATTTTATATAGTAAAAAAATTTAATTCCAGAACTAACATTTTCATTACTTTGTACAAACACATAAGGATATACGGGAGAATATTCTTAAATAATGTATGCATTAAAATAATAATGCTAATATAAATTCTGTGAGCTTACACATGAGAAAAAGTTGTAATCTACATTTGTGAAATTTTGATGAGTGTGGTTTGTACAATCTTGCAAAGGGTACCCATGTTGACACATTGAAAACATGTGTCTTCCTTGGCAACAAATATATGCAGAAATAAATTCCTAATTTCCAAGAAAAGCGTACCATGCCTTGGCTTTTATATTCAAATTAAATATTTTAAAATCAGTTTTTTGTTAGCAAGTATTAGATGTATTTTTAAAATTTATAATGATATATATAAATAAGCACTGTAGAAATTCACACAAAGGAAATACAAACGAATTTATTTTCAGCTCTTTGACCTGGATAATATGTAATATTTATGAGTCAGTGGACTTCTTTTCAAAGAACATATCATTGTTATTTTGATGTTATGCTTAGAATGGGAGCTATATAGTAGGCAGTGCATCTTCCTGGAGCCTCAAACAGTCCTATTGCAGTATTAGTCTTACCAACTCACTTTACATAGCGTGGAGCCCTGGTGGTGGAGTGGTTATGGATTGGGCTGCCTTGCACCTGGTCGGCAGTTGGAAACACCAGAAGTACCATGGGGGAGAGACAAGGCTTTCTACTACAGTAACCCGTTACAGACTTGGAAAGCTACAGGGGGCTCACCGCGAGTCAGCATGTACTATCTGGCAGTGAGTCTGGTTAGAGTCTTCTGTGGTTAGAGATGTCTTTTCTGGCCAGGGATCAGGGAAAAAATCAGCGAAGGGGGCCATTTCCTCATGACATGTATGTAGTGATGATTGTTTCCGAAATTTCTGCATTTTGGTTGCTGCACAAACATTCCTTGAATGAACTTCAACTTCTGATATGTATGAAAGATGTTCTAATTCATTAAGTGACGGTTTCCTCCACTACCATGCAAAGATGAAAACCTCACTCTGAAAGCAAGAGCCATGCCGTGCTTGTAGCGTGTCCAGGACAAGTCTTGGCACATGGACAAGTATTTGTTGTGTTAGTTTAGTAGGTGGCTTAATACTTAACAATATATGCTTTGGCAAATTACCTTTGCTGTTAAAGAATGCATATATCCTATCAATGAAACCTGCTCAATATAACTAATACTTTGTCTAACAAAGAATTTGTATACAGTACAAGTAATTTTTAGACTGAATTTAGACGTAAAGATTTCGCTGAGGGTTAGTAAATGAGTATAAATACATAAAAGCTCATGTTTTAATATACACACTATTATAGATGATGAAGAGAAATCATGACTCTAATTCTCCCTTACAAATCTGGCTAGACCAGAGCATGTACACGGGTACAGAGAAGAACTGGAAACACAGGGAATAAAGGACAGATAAACTCCTTGGGAGCAATATTGAGAGTAGCCATACCAGGAGGCTAAGGGGGAAGGTGAGGAGAGAAAGGGGGAACCTATCACAGTGAACTATCTATAACCCCCTGCCAGGGGGATGGACAGCAGACAAGGGAATGGTGGGGCGGGGGGGGAGACTTCAGATGGTGCAAGACACGAAAAAATAATACCAATTTGTAAATTATCAAGTGTTCATGAGGGAGGGACAGGGAGGGAAGGGGAAAAATGAGGAGCTGATACCAAGGGCTCAAATAGAAAGTACTTTGAAAATGATGATGGCAACGTATGAGCAAATATGCTGATATCATGGATGTATGTATGGATTGTGATAAGAGTTGTATGAACCCCCAATAAAATGATTTTTTTCAAAAAGAAAGAAAATTAGTAAAAATGAACTCTAATGAATTCTTCCAGATCCATGACATACAGGGAATTAAAGCTGGACTTCCCAGCTAATTGGATGATGCGGTACGCTAAATTGACATTGAGCTGCCAATGACTATGTGAATGGACACACAAACACTCATTCTAATCCTCTGATTGTGACATTAAAATCACCAACCTTTATAATTTACCCATAAATGGAGAGGAGCCCTAGTGGTACACTGATTGAAGTGCTTGGTGTTGAATCAAGAAGTTAGAGACCCCCAATTGCTACATGGGGAAAAGATGTGTCAGTCTGCTCCAAGGTCAATCGCAGCCCTTGAAGCCCTCAGGCTGTTCTAGACTGTCTCACCATAAGCAGAATCTGCTAGACAGCACGCACCCAAAACAAAACAACATGGACAGGAAACTTACTTTTTAAAACACAAAAATGATAGTTCAAAAATATTTTAGATATCAATTAAACGAGAAAATGGAGTTGAAAATCTCTGGAATTAAAGGATCCAGTATTAGCGTCATTTGATACATATGTAGTGGATATATTGGTTTCCTATTGTCGCTATAACAAATTATCACATATTGGTGGGTAATACAACACATATTTATTATGACAGAATTCTGTAGGCAACAAGCCCAATATACGCCAGTTCCATTGCCTTCCTTCTGGATGTCTGGAGGGAGAAATCATTCCCATGCCTTCTCTAGCACCTACGGTCTGACTGCATTCCTTGGCTCCTGCCCTATATCACTCCGCAGGCACATCTCCTTGTCTGACTCTGTGCCTGTCTGCTGCCCGTTTTTTTTAGATGCGTATATGAACTCATATTTTATTAAAATATAGTACCAAATAAGATACAATAAGTACATTAGAATAGTTGTCTGAAAGTGGAGGAAAGAGCAGTAGATAAATAAAAAGGAAGAAATCACTATATAAAACAAAGACTAAAAAAACCAAACTCACTGCCCAGGAGTTGATTTTGACTCATAACAACCATGCAGGATGGAGTAGAACTGCCCCGCAGTTTAGGTCCAAGACCCTAAATTTTTTTTTCCTTTTTTACATTTTATTAGGGGCTCGTACAACTCTTATCACAATCCATACATATACATACATCAATTGTATAAAGCACATCTGCACATTCCCTGCCCCAATCATTCTCAAAGCATCTGCTCTCCACCTAAGCCCCCTGCATCAGGTCCTCTTTTTTTCCCCTCCCTCCCCGTTCCCCCCTCCCCCATGTGTCCTTGGTAATTTATACATTGTTATTTTGTCATATCTTGCCCTATCCAGAGTCTCCCTTCCCCCCACTTTTCTGCCGTCCATCTCCCAGGGAGGAGGTCACATGTGGATCCCTGTAATCAGTTCCCCCTTTCCAACCCACTCACCCTCCACTCTCCCAGCATCGCCCCTCACACCCCTGGTCCTGAAGGTATCATCCACCCTGGATTCCCTGTGCCTCCAGCCCCCATATGCACCAGGGTACAACCTCTGCCCTATCCAGCCCTTTTATATGTCCCTGTGACAGAGGTGGGTTCCACCAGGAAATCCACAATATTCTCGTTTTAAAACGCATCGAAAATCACCTCTGAAAAATCCTTTCGCCTTGGAAGTTTACATACAAATTCTAAGGATTAAGACACAGTGGGCACCTTAAAGGGGACTCCTTTTCAATCTAGTAAAGATGAGCATCATTTATTTTTTTGTCTTTTTTAGGGAAAATGGATTTCTCCCAAATGAAGGCAGCTTTCGTGTCTCCTCCACTAACACTGGGGCTGTATTTTTATATATGTGTGTGGGGGTGGGCGTGGGGGTGGTGTTTTTATGTTAGGTGATTTCTGGTCCCTACCAAATCAAAGCAGCCCTGTGTACAACAGAGCGAACTACTGCCCAGGTCTGGATCGCCCTCGCCATTGTTGCTTTATTGAAACACACTGTCACCGTCATTTGTCAATCCATGTCGTTCCGAGTCTCCCTCCTTTTTGTTGGCTTCCTGTTTCGCCAACATAACCTTCTCTGGGGACGGTTCCACCCTCGAACGTTCCCAAATTAAGCGAGACAAAGACTCACTGACCTTGCTCAAGGAGTGCTTTCTCTATTTTTCTTACACGACAAGTGTGTCCGTGCTACTGGCAGTTCATGGAATATATAGAACCTTTGCAAAGAAAAAAAATCCCCATATGTTCCTGTACTAAATTAAATTAATATCACATCTATTGAAAATTCATTTTCTATTTCAAAAATATTATCATTAAGTGTTGAACATTTTCCCAACATTTTGAAATAGTTCTTTTGAGAGTGATTATAAGTGATAAAAATGTACAAGTTACTTTTTTAAAGAAAAAAGGAAGAGTTTGTAAAAATATCATGTGTTTGCCTTAATCAATATGTGAAATGTCTTTCCTTTGGCCCGTTTAAGTTGTTTCTATGACACATGCCACAGTGGTTATTAAATAAGATAGTAATAGTCCAACGTGTATTTGGATCCTTTCCGTCTCTCAGAAATAAAGAAATTATATTAGGTGCTCTTCCAGTTTATGAGCCTCTGCAGGAACAAATGTGCTCATAAAATGTGCATTAAGAATCTTTCAATTATATTTCTATTTCCTTTAGCAACCCTACCTCTTAATAAGTTTCGGTTAGATGTCTTTGATCCATAGTCATTTTAATTTTTTCACCAGTCTTAAGTTTTTATCATGATTTAGATCAAATTCTTTTATAAGGTACAATAGAATTGTAAACAAATACATTTACTAAGTATGATTCCTTATGCAATGTATTTGCATGTAGCACCTTATTTACTCATATTCTAACCAAACAATGACATAAACATGCATGCATAAATTTGAATATGTATTGTAAGTCTAAAGTCATGTGATTGTTGTTGTTGGGTGCTTTCAAGCCATAGGAAGTCTGATTCTTGAGCTATGAGTTGCGGTTGTTCAGAGGGTGTGATCGAGGCGGGTTCAGCTCCTAGAGATGCTGTGCACAACATCGTGGAGCACCATCTGGCCTTCAGTGTCCTCGCAACTGTTGTGTTGGAGCCCATGGTTGGAGCCACTGTGTCCATTTATGTCACCTAGCGGGTCTTCCTCTGCTCCACTGACCCTCTACGTTCCAAACATCGTCTCCTTTACCAGGGCCTGGTCCCTAATACTGAAGTGGCCAGGATATTTGTGTGCCAGAAGGTCTCACCATCCGAGCTTCCAACAGCACCGTGGCTGTGCTTCTCCAAAGAGCAAAGTGTTCACAGTATTCGGACATATGTTCCGGCAGCCCCTTAATTCACCGACTGTTTTCGGTGGTCTTCCTTACTCAACTACCAATTCTCACATGCCTCGGGAGTGATTGAGAATACTGGGAGCTGGGTCAGGCACCCCCAAATTATCAAAGTGACACCTTGGTTCTTTGGCATTTTAAGATTTTCCAGTGTTAAACATTGTTCAATTTCTTGCCTGCTTCTTCCAGGAATTTTGATTGCAGATCAAAGCAAAGCGAAATCCTGAAGAACTTTAATCTTTTGAAATTAAATCCGTAATAACTTTAATATTCTCCATTTATTATGGTGTCTATTGTGAAAAATGTGTTTTCTTTCCCTTAAATTTTAATCCATACTACAGGCTGTCCTCCTAGATCTTCATCAGCAAACACTTTAGTCCCACCTCATTTTCCCTAAGGAAGGCTGTGCCACTGTTCACAAACCTTCCTCCCATCCTAATGCCGCGCTCTTCCTCGTCCAGTCCAGTTCCTTGGATTATTTGCTGAGCATAACGAAAACCAGTGAAAAGATACGATCATGTTGCTAATTTTTCCAATTTTAAATTGTGTGATACCCTTTTCTTCTCTCCTAACAATCTTGACGCACGCCCACGTTCCAAACAACGCAATTGAGTGTGATCCAATTTTCCTTCTTCTCAATGCTATCTGCTATGCCTTTCTGGTAACGATGTCACCTTTGGAAAGCTGCACAATGGATTAGATAGAAGTTCACAACTTAACGTGAGTGATGCCCTCATTCTGGGAGACTTTCTTCTACTTTTTTAATGCTTCCTCTCTGTGCTCCCTACTCCCCACCCCCCACTATCATGATCCCAATTCTATCTTATAAATATGGCTGGATCGGAGGATGTACACTGGTACAAATAAGAGCAGGGAATCCAAGACAGATAAAACCCTCAGGACCAACAATTTGAGAGTTAGTGATACCAGGAGGATAAGGAAAAGGTGAGGGGCGGGGGGGGGGGGGAGAAAGGGGAAACCAATCACAATGATCTACATATAACCCCTTCCTGGGGGACGGACAACAGAAAAGTGGGTGAAGGGAGACATCAGTCAGTGGAAGACATGAAAAAATAATAATAATTTATAAATTATCAAGGGTTCCTGAAGGAGGGAGGGTGGGGAGAGAGGGGAAAAAGTGAGGAGCCCTTGGTAGGGCTCAAGTAAAAAGAAAATGTTTTGAAAACGATGATGGGAACCAATGTACAAATGTGCTTGACATAATGCATGGCTGTATGGATTGTGATAAGAGCTGTATGAGCCCCCAATAAAATGATAAAAACAAAACAAAACCAAACAACCAATTGCCAGCCATGTGGAGCACAGCTAAGCGTAACCATGACACCTGCAGGGCTCCTCTCAGATAGGCTTCTGAATATGTTGGCAGCATATAAAATAATACAGTCTGAAGCCAAAAAGAATGTGATTGTTAATCAAATGCATCATAATTATTTCTCATTGCCAGATAGCTCACAGGTGATGAATAAAATAATGTCTCAATTTAATTTTGCCTCTTTGTAGTTTCTTGTCGTTGGGGTTATTTAGTGTTTCCTCATTTCTGTGCATTGAATATGCTCAGCTCAAAAACCAGCTTCCAGTTCTTCAATCTGTCACCTAGTATTGTTGATGCGTTTTACCTATTCTGTTGTTTCCTTCCTTGTTTATACCTTTACCTTTCAAAAGGCTTTAATCTTTCATTTGAAGGGACTATATTTTTTCCTTATTTTATTTTTGTAATCATTTTTAGTTTTAGTCCATATCTTTAATTTCACATTTATGAATGTAACACTAAGGTTTTACAGTTTTATGGCATTTATAATTAATTAAGTTATTTTGTCTGAAATTGTCACTTTCATTTAAAGTAGTCAAGCTTAATAAAATAGCACAAGCTTGCTGGTGCTTTATAATATGTGAAATCAGTTAGAGTTAATGTTTAAATCTCCAACGGATCTATAGGTATTTGACCTGGCTTAGCTGCTTATAATTTTAATTTTTGATTTACATGATGGTAACATTGACACTTACCTTGCAGAATATTGTAAGAATTAATGATGATTAACAAAGTTTCTGGCACACATTCTGTCCTTGTTACAGAGAGGTTATTGTGCCTCAAATTTATTTCAAAACTTAATTGATTAAAAAAGAAGAGGGAGAAGGAAAGGTGTCTCATAATTCATATAATGATCAGTATTCCTATTTAGATTCCCTTTAGGAAACAAAACCATTTAAGATCATTCATCTTCTATAAACATCAACTTCTACTCAAAGGTAAATCCACAACTCTCTTCTAACTTTTCTTCTGCTTAATCTTCATGTCCTGTTAGTCTCAACAATTCTTGTTTTCAAAGTGCCAAGAGATGTTAGAACATATATTCATGAGTTCTGTGTAATCTCTAAATTCCTCCTATCCAAATTTTAAAATTTGTAAAGGATTCGTCATCTTTGATGTCTTATTTATTTATTTGTAAATATGTTTAAAATACGCCAAACTAGTCTGCACGGTAGTATATAATCGAGTATCAACTTGCTAAGGGGTGGAGTCTAGCTTGTCAAACGGGTCACAACTTGAGATAATTTGGAGGTAACACAGAGATAGTAAGCTGACTGGGGACCAGATACACAGAGACTTTCTTGTTGGTCTCCTTGTGAGGCATTCCTGTTGACAAGCCCCATGGAGCCACACTGATGGAGCCAGAGCCCTGGAGCTGGAGGAGCCAGTGGAGACCACACCAACCCTGAGATCCTTCCACCAGCAATAGATCTGCAAGACATTCCACTCGCTGGCCTGCGAGCTCCCTGCATATGGCTGTGTGGGTCTAAAGATGAATTTATGGACTAGTATTGGATATATGGGCTAATACTGGACTTATGGACTTGATCTGGACTGGGCTGGGATGTTTCTCAATATACAATTACTCTTTGTATAAAGTTCTTTCTTATATACATATGAATGTCTAAGAATTTTGTTTTTCTAGTCTACGCAGACTAACACAGCCTGGCAGACAGAATACTCAATATTTTATTCACCTATTATATCCCTATTGCCTATGCCAATATCTGTATGTTGTATACGTTCAATAAGTATATATTTAATATGCTAATGACTTTATAAATACACCTTGAACATCATAATCCTCTGCAGCCATTTTGAGAAGTTCACAAACTGATATTTCTGTAATAATTTTGATAAAACCTACTAACCAAATCCCAATCAGTGTTTGATAATTTATTTTCAATGCTCTCTTTACCATTTGCTTGGATCTCGTTCAGAATAAAAATCTTATGGTTCGCATTAACTATCAGAAACAAGACAGCTGTCAGTACCGGGTTGCAGACGTTAGCCATGGGCAGCAGTTTTGTTTTGAATGAGGTTGCCTTGGCTCATTCCTTAATCAATGCACCTCAAGTGCAGCCACCACCCCTCTGTCAGTGGAGGCTTAGGTGTAACAGGTTTCAAGGATCTTCCAGACTAAGCAGACAAGAACCAAAAACCAGGGCATCTCCTTCTGAAAAAAAATCGACCAACGAAAACCTTATCAGTCACAACAATCTGATGCCATTGTGCAAGAAGGCCCCAAAAGTCAAGACATAAAGGAATGACAGCTAGCCGCATCCGTAGAGTTATCCAGTCTGTATTGTAAATGCTCAACCAGTTCAAGCTATAAATAGCTGTGACGTGATTTCGTTATGAACATGTTTAAATATTTTATGCACACCAATAAATATAATGTATTGTTGTTTAGTCGATTTTGATTCATAGTGATCCTGTCGGATGTAGTGAATTGTCCCAAGGCTGTAAATCTTCATGGAAGCAAACTGGTCTTTCTCCTACAGAGAAAGCAGTTGGCAGGTTCAAAGCATGGACCTGTTAGTTAGTAGCCATGCACATGGCCAATGGAGAAGCTTGGCTCCTTTCATCACACCTACACACACACACACACCACACACACACACATACACACACACCCACACACACACCTACACACACACCTACACACACCTACACATATACCTACACACACCTACACATACATACACACCTACACACACCTACACACACACACCTACACACACACCTACACACACACCTACACACACACCTACACACACCTAAACACATACACCCCTACACACACACCTACACACACACCTACGCACATACCTACACACACATGCACACACACCTACATACACACACCTACACACACACACATACACACACACATACACACACATGCACACACACATAAATTTATATTTTAAATATGAGGAGAGCTTTTATTTAAATAAAGAATTGATAGAGAAAATAGGTTGGTCTTTTATTATAACAGAGCAGGGAACTAAAAATGGCCTCAGATTTTCATATGAATACTTTCACTTAGGCCTTGTCCAGAATACCTTAAAATTCAGCAGAAGATATTTCAGCTCCATGATTACTAATAAGTTTTCGGTGTCACTTCTCATTTCTAAGGTGCAGCATCATTAGAGAATTCTTATAAAAATGGTCATCAACAATGATGAATTTAAATGCATTCCAAATGAATTAATTAAATGACAGCAAATTTTATTTATACTCATGCAATAAGTGAGCTACAAATACTCTGAGCTTGAATATGTTACCTTTTAAAGTGCCCAGTGTACAATACAACAAAAATTTAATTTACTAATATATACTTTTAAAAAATGTTAAAAGGGGTAAATGCCAAAGGAAAGGCTTACAATGTTGTAGTTGTTAGTGTTGATTGTGTTTCCCTGATGAGTATTAACTGGAAAAAATGATTTAAAAATAATAAAGGCTGGGATTAAAATTGTACAGATGATAATGATTCTGAAAATAATGAATTATGCACATAATTCCAACTTTATTTCATATTGTTTTATAATTTTCATATGCTTAATGATCTACTTGATTCATCCAGGTCAAATGATAAATAGATTACTCTGTAATTTATTTTAGAAACAACATTTTTAGTAGTAATAGTAGAATTCACAGGGGATGACACTTAGTTTAAGCTACAAAAAAGTAAAAAATGATGTACACATTTCAATATCCTCAATAATATGCAAAAATAATAACTGCAAAATGTTATATTAACCAAATATTTGTTGTGGGGGGTTATGAAAGGATTACTATGGGAAAAAAATGTAAGGTGCATTAAATGTGTGTTTCCTTCATTCATGTAAATTGTATTTTCCTCTCAGTGTGTGCTATGATGGTGTTTTGCAGTTCAATATTAAGTTTTGTAGACTATAAGATTCTTCACTGACCTTATAATAGATAACTAAAATATGAATATTATCTTTAATAACAAGAAAGATGTTTACGTGTGTTCCATTGACTATGCGAAACCACTTGACTTTGGATTTAAGTTGTGAATAACTGTGGAGACTGGGAATTCCAGAACACAGAACTGTGATCATGCAGACTGGTACAGAGTCTAAAAATCCATTGTTACCACAGAATAAGTAGATACTCATGGCATAGTGGTTACGCATTGGGCTGCAACCTCAGGGTCAGCGGTTTGAAAGCAACAGCATCTACACAGGAGAAAGACAAGGCTCTCTACCTTGCAAAGAATTGCCATCTCTGAAATCCACAGGGGTAGGGAAGTTCTGTAGGGTCGCCTGGAGTCACAACTGATACAATGGCAGTGAGTTGTTCATCTGTTTGAGTGTTGTAAAATCAGGGAGGGGTGTGACAAACTTGCATGCTTTTACCATACTTACTCAGCCTTCATGATGAACAATTGATGAGTCTGAAGAAAGATTTATTAATGATGTGCTATATACCAGGATCCCTCATGGAACAGTGGTTACGCTTTGAACTGTGATCTGGAACTGTGAGCAGTTGGATATTTCTATCAGCTCCAAGAGAAAATGATAGAGCTTTCTACTCCTGTAAACAAGTACAGTCTCAGAAACTCACAGGGGCACTTCTACCCTGCCATGTTGGGTTGCTATGAGTCAGCATTGACAAGATGCATTTGCTTTGCTTGCTTGTTTGTTTGCTTTACATACAGATGCAGAACAATTGGTAGCAAAGTGGGTTGCTTGTCCAAGGTCAGCAGTTCAAACTCATAAGCAGCTCCATGTGGGGAAAATGAGGAGGCTTTCTGCTTCCTTACAGTTTTACAGCTTTGGAAACAAAAGGGTAGTTCTCTTCTGCCCTATAACGTCTCCATGAGTCAAAATCAACTCAAGGATAATGAGTCTTTTGTGAACGCAGACGACGTAACCATAGCTGCTGAAATGGAAGAGAACACAAAGTACTGACTGAGGATGGAGAAGATTACAGTCAAGTATTGGTTATGCTTTCGTGTATGACAAATAATAGCAGTTGTCAAATATTTCATTTTATTTGAATCCATAGTCACCACCCAGGGAAGCAGTAGTCAGGTATTACACTGGGGAAAGTTAAAAAAAGACCTCTTTAAAGGATTAAAAGTAAAGGTGCTACTTTGAAGACTAAGGTGTGCCTGACCCAACCTATGGCATTTTTAATCTCCTCATATGCGTGCAGAGGCTCAACAAGCTGTAAGGACGACTGGAGAAGAATCAATGCCCCAATGAGGGTGCTGCTGAAGAATATTGAATATGCCATGGCATTTCAGCGAACTAACAACTCTATCTTTGAAGATGAGTAGCCTCAATGCCCCTTAGATGCATGGTTGGTGAGATGTCTTTAACATACTTCAGACATGCTATCAGTAGGCCCCAGTGCTTGAGAAGGGTGTCATCTAGGGAAAGCAGAGACTCCATGAAAAAGAGAGTCACCCTGAAGGAAATGGGCTGCACAGTAACTGCAACAAGGACTCAAGCTTAGCAGGGACGGCGAGGACAGTGCATGTGAACCAGGAAACAATTCAATGGAACTCAGCAGTAAAGTAGCGGGAAAAAAGCTGCACTGGACAGAGTGTTTTAGTACACATTTCCCCCCTACGCAACTCACTCTGAGTTAGTGGACCCAGTAGTGTCATCTGGGAAGGTTCTCTCTGGTCACAGTGAATTTTTTTCGTGAAAGCAGTCTTGATAGAACATCATTTTGGGGGGTGGCTGATTTAGAAGAAAAGAGTGCGGCTATGAATTTTTTTTCCTACTCAGGGGGCTTGGGGTCAGCGGGGGGTGGGAGGGAGACTGCAGAAACTGTTGTGATGTTGAACACAGCTTACAAGGACAGTGCTATGGAAAAAACTCAAGTGCATGAGTGCTTGTCTTCTTTCAAAGAAGACCACATGTCGAATTGAGAAACATCGTTCTGGACATCTGTCAACTTGGAAAACAGACAAAACATCAACCCATAGTGCCTTTGGAGTTCATTCCACCAGGTCAGACTGTTCATGAAACTCTCAATTTATAAGTTCTGAAAGGATAGCATAACAGTGTATAACAAAAAATGCCTGATTCATGGCAGATGGAGGTCTGGTTTTGCCAACACAACAATGCACCTGCTCAGGCAGTCATTCTAGTGCACTGGTTTTTGACTAATAACAACAATCCTCTCTTGCCCCACCCACCGTATTCACCAGACCTCACTCTGTGAAGCTTCTTGTTTCCGCGAGTGAAGAGGGTCATGCAAGGTCCACCATTTGATGACGTAGAAGAGGTGAAGAAAAAAACAAAGGAGGTGCTGTTGGCCATCCAAACAAATGAATTTGAAAAATGTTTCCAAGAATGGAATCGCATTAATGACAAATGCATTAAGTATAATTGAGAGTTCTTTGAAAGCGATAAGGTGGTTCTGTAAAAAAAATTTACATACATAGCTTTGAAAAAATATTCTAGTTTTTTGGTTACTCCCTAGTATATTCATTACATATTGCTCATCCCAATTAGTTTGTTGCTAGTAAGAAAGTAAATACATGCAAATGTGTAGCAGCATGGAAACGCTTAAGTTACTTCATTAATGTCTTTACTAATGTAATAATTATTATTCAGTTTGCCATATGTGGAGGCATGTGTGTTGCTATGATGCGGAGAGCTATGTTACCCATAATTCAAATAAAATAGGGAGAAGGAAGAAAAGATTGATCTAATTCTGAAAAGTTGCTAGTGAAAGCCTTCTGAGTCACAACTTAATACCCAAACACAGGATATTAGTGTGTTTCCAAACGAAGAAAGGACATTGTCAAAGATTGTGATGGAAGACGAACCTCTTAAGTTGGAAAACAATACGCAATAGCCAAAAGCTACTCAAGTGCACTAACAAGCTTGAAAATGACTGACAGCCTGCCAGTGGGTCATTCTCTTATATATGAGTTATAGCAAACTTATTAGTGACTAATCCTAGTAGTGTTTGTTATTATTGTATTAGTGTTAATAGTGAAATCACCAAGTTCTCTCCTGATGAGTTATGCTGCTTGTCTTTGTTGGATGAAGAGATTGACATGCGAAGACACTTGACAAATGTCATGCTAGCATTTATGGGCAGGATTCTCTCAGCTCCCTCTCTGTTGCTGCTTTGCTGGCTTGATTCCATCATTCTCTGTGCTAAGCATTTACCGCATGCCCACTGTGGGTGGCCAGTGGCAATGGGCTCCATCGCTAAGTCAAAGGTCAGTGGTTCCAAATTGCCATCCACTCTGTGTTCGAAAAGTGGGTCAGTTTCCTTCTGTCGAAACAGTCCTCTAATAGGTTTTATTGGGACCTATAGGGTTTGTTATGGGTCAGAATCCACTTGACAGCAATGTTTTGCTATTAGTCAACAGTGTCCTCGTGATATATGTACAAATAAAAAGAGCGAGTGAGTCTCGCCTGGCATAGGTTAAGATTCTATTATTTAGAGGATGTTTCCCAACCATGTAATAAGACATTTAGAATGTGATGCGTACATTGTGGAATGGTCTTGTTGGGCAGTGATGGTTGGCTAACCCCAAAGTCAGCGGTTCAAACCAACCACTCCATGAAGAAAAGATTAGGTGATCTGCTCCCATAAAGATCTACCGCCTTGGAGCCCGCCATAGGGCTGCAAGGAGTTGAAATCAACTCTGGACAGTGGGGAGTTTTAGTTAGTTGGGAGGACAGGGGCGGGAGGCCCTCCGTGAAATAAATATGAACTTCTCTGCGCATATAGCACAGGCTCAACTTTTGGATGTACTGGATGAGGCATTTTTAGTCAGGGAAAGAAAGAATATTGCATATTCAGAAACTAAACTGACTAAAGCTTTTGATGTCAGAAATTGTGTTTTATTTTTCTCTTTTCATTCTTTTACATATTTTCTTATTGTTTATTTGGAATATCTCTGTATCTGATTATACACTTGGTGCTAGTATTGCTCAGGCTTAGGTCACCTTCCCAAGTGTGCTGGGAAGATTGAAACCTCTGATATTGAATGTTCTCCCCCGATGGAGGTCTTAGATTCTGTACTAGTTTTCTGTCACTGAATAATTAGAATACTACCTTGCCCCCAAGAATATACCCACACCCCACTTCCAGCAGGTCTGTTTCCACTCAGAGTGACCCTGGATAAAGCTCCCAAGACTGTAAGTCTTTTCAGGAGCAGACAGCCTCATTTTTCTCCAAGGAACAGCTGGTGGGTTGGAACTCCTCTACGGAAATGCTCCTCTAAGGGAGCTCCGCTAAGGAAATGCTGATGCAATGATATTAGGCATTTTCAGGGCATATTAGGCATTCTTATATGATGAAAATGTAGACATGAGAATTATTTTCTCATAAAGTTTTTTTGAGCCACCTTCAACTATTAATTTATTCATAGGCTTCCTTGTTGCAGAGTTCATTGAGGTAAGCTTAAATTTCTAAAGGTACAATTTATTTGGTAAAAGCAAAGGTACACATAATAATCCTGTCAGTGATTCAGGGAGAAAAATGGATACCTTGAGACAAGGCAATTGTGCAAAGAAAAACCACAATAATGCACTTGAAACTGTTTTATTTCTATTTTCTTTAAGATCTTGACTTTCTGACAGGATGAACTGGAACTGTATGTTTGTACCAAGAAACAACCTGATTCTCTTCTGGTTTTGCACCACATAAGTTTAATGCAAGGAAGCTTTGAAGTCACATGGAGATTCACATGAACATAATGTGTTTCTTGCATTGACACATTGCAGAATCAATGCTCAATAACATATGCTCGATAAGTCTCAATAATGCTCAAAAACAAATAGACACATAAGCAAACATCTCAAAATATTCAAGCAGAGAAAAGATATTAATTAATCTAGAGCATTAGCCAAATACACCAAAGCATAGAGCAATGTTTCCCAAGGAAGTAAGCATATAATATATGTCTCTATCTTGAATAAGAACATATCGTGCAGTAACACTTAGGTTTTCTATTTTGTTCCCCCCCCCATGGATAATATGCATCACAGTGCTTTTGCATCTTAGTTGCCTTCCTTTTTTTGAAAAAAAATGAATCATCCCGTGTTTCAAAATCTACATTTCAAAACAAGAATTTGCAAGATACTGCCTGCTGGTCAAATATGGCCATTGCCTGTCTTTGTGTAACTCTGTGATAGTCTGGCTACTTTAGAGACACAAATCCACAGAAACTCATATGTATAAGAGAGAGCTTTATAGAAAGGGTAAGTGTACATGAAGACAACATCCCAAACCAGTGCTGCCCAAGCCCACAAGTCCAAAATTAGCCCACTAACCCATATGTCCAACACCAATCCACAAAGTTCTCCTCCATCTCACAAAACGCACACAATGATGCCAACTGCAGGAGGACAGCCAGATCAGTGAGGGCGTAAGCATCTCAGCTCTGGCAGGGGTCTCCACACGGCTGCTCCAGCACCCAGGACTGCATTGGGGTAGATCCAAGTGACTTCTCCTTAGGGATGTCTTGCAGGAAATGAGCCTTGCAAGCTGAAACAGGGAACTGGCTAAGGCAGCTACACCCTGGTCCGACCATCACAAAGCAAGAGATCTGAGAACTGGAAAGGCGAGACTTACCGAGCCATTTCTCCCTCCACCCTTCAATTAACCCCACATGTGTTTCTCGGCCAAGTTGGCACAATACATTTTAACTATAGCGAGCTCTGAGCTAAAAAAAAGCATTTGATATGCTTAAATGGTTGAGAGGGGAAAGGAAATTTTGTAACACATGAAAATATGAAACTCAAATATGTGTCTATAAATAAAATTTTATTGAAACTAGCCAAGCACCTTTGGTCATAGATTCTCCATGTCTCTTTTGTACTACAACCACAGAGACAATTTGTGCAACTCAACCTCTAAATCCTAAAGGATTTTCCATATGATTCTTTACAGAAAAGAAGTTTGGCAAGCAACATCTGCTTTCAAATAAAGAAAGTGTATTCACAAATATTTATAAAGTGGCCTTTGAAAATTTGCAATGCAAAATTGATCTGATAAAATTAAGTAAAAGAGTAGGGCTACAAGGGTATAGCAAAAAACAAAGAGTAAGGGAAAAATTGTTCTTATTTACTTCTCCTTTGCTAAAATATGTGTATCTTTAAAAAAAACTTTTTGCAGTTGTAGGAAGAGTCACATGACTTGTGAGTGGGCAAGCCCAACATATGGATGACCAAAGCATGGGCAGTAGGAAGTTGACATGAAAAGAAATAAGTAACAGCTAGCAGATGGGTTGCATTGACAGCACAAGCAGAGCAGAGTGGAGCTGTATGCTGTCACCCCTTTCCCATTGCTATTATTCAAAACGTCAAGTAGCAGAGACTTCAGACATCTGATTTGCAATTCACAACTCTGAAGTAGGTGTTACATCCTTTATAAACAGATAATAAAAATAAAACAGGTTAACCTCAGAGTAACAAAACTAAATCTTAGAATAACAGATTTGCTTTTATCTCAAATGGAATTCAAATATAATCACCATCATCTCAAAAAGAAAAGCAGACGTTTTTAAAGCTGTGTACAAAGCTGAGAGCGAAAGTCCCAAAGGAAACCATTAGTTACTGTGTAGCTTTAGTCCAACTTCCTGCTGGTACCCACAGCTGCTAACCTGAAGTTGGAAGGTTCAGGTCAACCCAGAGTCACCTCAGAATAAATGCTTAGTGAGCCCCGGAAAGACCAGCGCCTGGAAAGCCGATGGAATACAGTGCTATTCGGACACTCATGAGCTAGCAGGGACTAAAGGGGTCTGATGAGCAACTATTCACACAAGTTACAAGGACACACGTTGTGTCTTTTGTTTAGTAAGGCCCACTCTCAATGATCCAGAGAGGACCAAAATTAGGTAATAGTTATCACAAAATTTAGGATATCACATGGGGAACTTAGGAGGATTGAATCTGCAAGAACGCAGACGGCGCTAAGATATTAAAAACAAACCATTTCTGAAATACTATAGAGGATAAGAAGGTACCCCGGCAGCATAGGGAGTCGTTGGGGTGCTACCTACACATTCAGCAGTTTAAACCACCAGCCATTCTGAAGGGGAATGACGAGGCTTTGTACTCACTCACGGAAAGAGTCACTAACGGTTAAAATAGGCTCCATGCTAGTGAGTTTGGTTTGGATTGTGGACAGGTGTGCATTTTTTAATTCTTATCCACGATTTTGTAATCTGTTGCTTCACGTTGTAATTTGTTTAATCTCTGATTTGCCTAGGGTCAAAGACTGAACATACAACATCAATGTTAGACCTGTAGAAAATAAGTAATAACTATATAATATAATATTGCCACCATTGACATAGTTTTTTACTGAACTTCTCAGTACGACATTATGTCTGGGGATTGGTTGTTAAGCGCTGGACTTTGGGGCAGTTCTGTCGAGTTAACCCGTAGCTGCGTTATGCGCAGCACAATGAAGCACTGAAGCCCTCCTCACGATCGGTGTTCTGCTCGAGCCCAGTGAGTGTGTGTGTGGGGGGGGGGGGAGGAGAAACTAAGTGATTATATGAGGTTGCTCTTGCTACAAAACGATATTAATAATGATCATACGTGTATGAAGCTAGTATTGTAGCCACACTTTTGATCGATCTTGATGAGAGTCTTTCTCTTTTTCACTATCTACCAAGCACAAGGTCCTCTCCAGAGACTGGACCCCTCTGCTTACAGGTGCAAGTGGGAGGAAGTCTCCCATTCTTCCTTCTAAGGTAATTCCCATGGAACTGCTTGCAAGACAGATTTGTGCAGTTGATGGCATATTCAATTTGCTTCGAATGCAAAGTATACTTATTTTCAAAACATTATTTTCATTTCTAATTAATACCTACGATGCATTTGATTTATAAACTATATGAAAAAATGTTTACATTTTAAATGTATGAATATTTCATGTTAGTTATCCTTATGAATAACAGAACTTAACAGACTTCAGAGAACATCATGTGAATACTACTGCAGCTTGGGAGGTTACTGGGAATTTCTTTATGATGTAGAAATGGGAGAGCTTCTGTTAGGCTTCTGGAGTAGGTTGTGCCTTGGCTATTTGCTTCGCACGCTGAAAGAATTCACGCTGAAGCCCGCTGTGTGATCCAAGCGAGTTTTTATGAAAGACAGGCAACGTTCCAGGGTGTACAGTCTCAGAAGGCACACACTGTTTCTGGAAAGAGTGCCAGGCTATACAGAAACCGTGCTGGGGTTTACCACGGGGCACGAACAACCACGTGGCTGAGGGCACCCAGACGTGTGGAAATGCAGTGGGAGGGGGCGTTCCCGGGAGGCTAGAAGCGCAATACCCGAGAGGCCAAGAGATTGGGGGCCCAGAAACTAAGCGCATGTGGGCCAAGAGGCTGTGGGCCTTGGAGTCGGCCCAGGCCAGGTGCAAATGCACCCGCAGGGGGGAGGAAGACCCTCACCCTCCACCTGCCGCTGAGCAGGAGCAGGTAAAAGAGGGCGAGGCCTTCCCACAGCCAGGGCATGTCCGACTGTGGAGGCATGGTTGATGGTATTGCTTAACCCTATTGGCTGAGTTAAGGCCCCCTGGGTGATGCACCTAAGGTGGGCGTGTCCAAGATATTGGTTTACCTGGACCTCGGAAGCTTGTGTCTGGACATGCTCAGTTTGGGGTCTTCATAGGTATTCGTCGATTGCATGATTTCTCTCCAACTTCCTGTATGGGGGCTCTTGCAGGCATGGCAGGGACAATCCCCTTGTCCCTAAGTTAGCTACCTAATACTTCCTTGCCAAAAAAAATGATCTAATCTCAATGGTTGACAGCAGTATAAAAACCAAACTATGTGTGTTGTTGTTGAGAGCCTTAGCATTGATTCTGATTCATAACTGCCCTATAGTACAGAGCGGAACTGCTCCATAAGATTTCGGAGGCTTTAAATCTGGAAGAAGATTGCTACATCGTTTGGTCACTGAGGAGTTAATGGGTTTGGTCGGTAGCTGAGCAATTTAATCACTGAGACACCAGTCTTTCTGCTTAGGATGCAGTGGTGCTCAATGTACTTTAGAGTTGTTAATTTTGGAAATAAGCCTAATTAGTAACAAATTTCAAAGATGTCCTAATTGATGATTTGTTTATTTGCAGGAAACAAAGTTCTGTATCCTGGTCTTTTTTCAAATTGTCCTTCTTTTGTGAAGATTAAGATATATTTTATTTAAGCAATTGATTTGGTTGCCCTGTGGAGATGAATACCCCAGATTGGTTTACTTTGAAAAAACCAGAGGATGGCTTCTCAACTCTTCAAGGACACCTTTTTCTATTCACTCCCAGATAAGGAGCAAAAATTCGAGTCTATATTTACAATCCATTTTTTCTCCTTTCTTAAAAGATCAGGAAAACTACTTGAGAAGGCTTTGTAAAGTTATTCTTTAAATCTGTCTTGTTTTGTATGGTTCCTCTTAAAACAATGGGAAACTCAAAAGCTGTACTTTCATCACCAAGGACTGTGGATTAGACTTCTATATCCACTATCCTTCAATTGACCTCTATTGCTAATAGAGACAGTTAATTTGAGAATTAGAAAGAGATGAGAATCCTTTACATGATTTTTAAAGAATGTAGATTCTGAAGAACAAAATATCAGAATAGAATTTTATTCTAGCATTGGGTTTAAAACAATTAGGAAATAATAATATATATAATAATAATTTTCCATCCTATCCTCCATTTTCCTTTTATTTTAAGTACCCATCTTTTTCACTAACCAATTCAAAAGCCTACAACTGGAACTATAACTTTCTCAGGATAGCTTCCATACCTTGGATAATTTGGTGCTTAGTCCTAAAATTACCATTTCAATTACAATGCAAATGAAATACATGCATATGCAATTTTATTTAAATGTATTGGCTTTCTTTGCCTATTGCATTGTCATGGTGCTACCATGTCCTATTTGGATTCTGCTGCCTTCAGAAGCCAATGTTTGCAATTATAGTGAATGAAAAATTGTGATTCGGCTCATGGAAACCGACTTCCATTAATATTCTTTTTCTCTGTTCAGATTTGAATGATGTCACCATTTCAGTTTCTATCATTTACATTTTTTCATTACCTCTGAGCAATTCCAAATATAGTACACTTTTTTTGTATAAAAGAAGCACCATGTTTTTCATGTCATTTTTTCCCTTTTCATCTTTACATTTATTATTATTATAAGGGTGTGAATATATTTTCTGCAAAACTTATATTTTAAGCTATATTTCAGTTTTCAAGTCAACTGCTTCAGGTCTTTCTTTCCAAATTTGAAGGACAATATGTTTAATTTATAATTGAGAGGTGAAGGCCATTTTAATAGCTCCAGATTCCCAAGAAATTTTAATGATTAAAGTCATTCATACATGCTCTTTTCTGAAAATGACTTTTCTTTCTTGTTTTCCATAAGTTGTTTAATCCAGAATCTGAAAAGCTGAAATTGTGTAACTACTTCCTGAGTCGTGGCATGAAGTCCATTCAGACTTAGCAAGACCTTTTGGGCAGGGGAGAGAAGCTCCCGAGGCTTTCCTGAAGGTTTCCGAGACTGTCACACTTCACAGGAGTAGAAAGCCTATCTTTCTTCCACAGAGGGGTGGTGGTTTTGAACTCCTGATACACAGTTAAGGTTGCTCATGGTTCAAAATTTAATCAGCAGCTAAGCCAGTTTTAAAACTTAGACTTCTGACTTCTAACAAATACCTTTTCTTTCATAAGATTTTTAAATTTTGTATTTGTAAGCTATTTTAATTAGCTAAATATATTTCTGTGTTTCCTTAAAACCACAGAAAATGATAATGATTTAAGTTCTTTAAGTTCATTTAAGAGCGAGTGGCATGGTGACATTTTATTCTCTGGTGAGTCTGATATTGATCTGACGGTGTCAACGTGGGAAACATGGTATGGGGATATTATTAGAAAAGTCAAAGTTAGCACTCATGTCACCAAAATTCTTGCATTAAATATGATTTCATTATATTTAGACAACATATGCATATCTTGTTATGCTGAATATAGCTGCCCAAATTGTACAGACCCATCATAGAATTCTGTTATAGCATCTTTTGAATGTTGTCTAATCAAACATGAATCCCCTCTGTGAATTTGCAATAATGATCAAGTCTTTGGCTATCTTATTGTGTATGTTTATTGATCTTATAAAAATATCAGCATTTTCACCTCTTTAATGTAGTCAACTTCATTAATTATTAATACTTATCGAGTATTTAAGCTACCTCCTTTAAATGTGTGTGTAACAGATAAAGGTACATAAGGAAGCAAAATGATTTCAGCTGCCTGATAGCGGTGATCCCTGGGCAAACACATATTGCCATCGATGGCTTTTCCACAAGCCCACAGTGAATATATGCTTCTCCAGCTCACTGCTCCTAACAGTCTCCTGTTCTGGGAAACCCATCAAAATTCCCTGGAGACACTTCATCAGGATCCCTTCTCCATATTGTGAAGAGTCTATAGGAATGTCTTTCAGTGTTTATTCATTTCCCCCTTTCTTCCCAATTGTTTCTTGCAGTTAAATAGAAGGAAGTAAGATAGCTATGTGCTCCGCTAACATGTACTCAATAAAAAATGACATTTCACATGACTCTTGATAATCCAGGCTAAGTACAAAGGAATTCTGGGATATGACAGATAGCCAGTGAAGGACCATGATAAGAATTTGACAATAATAAATTAGACATACAAATAGTGACTTTTAACATATAAATTTGCATATTTTATATTAATGAACATTTAACTGTACTATTTATCATTTTCCTCTTGCATAATTATGCTACAGCAGAAAAAGACAGTGGTTCAGAATACATAGGAATACTTTCAAGTTTGTAAGGAATATGAAGGTTTTTCAAAAAGTTCATGAAAAAATTGAATTACAAAATAATAGAATTTTTCCATCTACTCTTTGAAGCACCTTGATTTTGTATCACTACTATGTGATAAAAACTTATGAATAAATTTAATGAATTCATCATTATTAATGAACTTATTAATTTATTGATGAATTTATTAATGAATTTGTTCCTTGAGATAAATAAATAAAATAACATGAGCACTAAGTTTTAACAGTGGAAGGATAAATGTGTGCACACCTAACGCAATCGATTGTACACTCCAGTTCATCAAACATGTATTGAACATTCACCATCAGCTAAGCCCTGTGCTCAGTATTGGGTATATAGAGATCAATGAGAATCAATTTTTGTTCATAAAGAGAAATGATACATAATTAGCATTGTAGAATAAAGTAGTAAATGATGTAAGATGAATCCTGAGAATAATTATAAAACTAAAGACAGTTGATGGTTTTCTTGAAGAATAGATTCAGAAAGAGGGATGAAGTTTCAGGACCAAGGAAGTGAATCATAATAACCAAAACATATACCTGGTATGTCATTTTATTTGTTTATTTTTATACTTGCTAGATGTTCTGCTTGAATTTTTATTAAATAAACTCAAAAAAGCAAAAAAGCCTTTCTCACTGCCATCAAATTGATTCTGACTTCCTGCAATCCTATAGGACAGGGTAGAACTGCCCCTGTGGGTTTCTAGGGCTGAACCTCTAGAGGAGTAGAAAGAAGGAAGCCCTATCTTTCTTCTGCAGAAGCCGCTAGAGATTTTGAAAGGTTAGCTCAAAGTGTAATCCACTAAGCCAGCAGGGATCCTTTGTTGCTAAACAGATGAAGGCTTTAAAAAACCATAGTAAATTATGAGGCTGGGACAAAGAGGGCATGATCAGATTTCAAGATCCCCGAACGCCATGATAAGAAATTTGGACTTTACCCTCCAAGAACTGGGGAGGCCTTCAAAGAGTTTATGTAGTAGTATAAGTATATGGTTCTCCCAGAAATGAAGGGAGGGCGGACAATTTAGTTCTATCAACACTTCCTGACACCTACAATACTTGGGAGCATTTTTTAGTTATCATATCTGGGGACATGTGACTCACCCAATGCCCATATTCTTGGGGTGCTGCTAAAGTATGTAGAGTGTACAGGGAAGTTCACATTACAAATATTTACCCGGTTCAGGATATCACAGTTTTGTTGGAAATCAGCCTTCTGAGAACTCATGGGGAAGCTTGGAAAAGGACGTCTATTCTACTCTGCATTGCTTATTCAGGAGGCTATTGCTAGAATTCCGTCAGAACCCAGCAGAAACCATGAATAAGAGGCTAAAGTGTTGTAAAGAGGACCCACTAGGTGACTATTTAAGAAGTATGGTCTATGCGACCTTTTTAATGATCTCGTATAAAATTTGAGATGCATGATTAAAAACACCGAGCATTTGCCAGAAATGCTATTTATGGTATTTGCGTATTTTAAATGTTAATTTATCAAGGTGTTTTAGATCCTTATAAATCTTGTCCAAGTTATTCAATACCAAAAATAATCAAATAAAAATGAAAACTTTTCAATAAAAAGATATTTATTACAACATGCTTTATAAAAGGGTACAATTATAACTATATATGTGTAGATATGTGGGCATACATAATATATTTTTTATTTATAATTATAATCAGTTCTTCAATTTCTTCATCCCTGAGTTCTCTATACTACTGTGATGGTTTGTGTGTTGCTGGGATGCTAAAAGATATGCTACCACTATTTCAAGCATCAGCAGGTTCTGCCTTTATTGGCTGGATTTCAATGGAGTCTCCTGATTAAGACAAATTTAGAAGAAGGGCCTAATGGACTACATCTGGAAAATTTGCCCAGTGAAAACCCTGTCAATAGCAGCAGAACATTGACTGATAGCTTGCCTGAAGATGAAATACTCTGGTTGAAAGATACTCAAAATATGACTGGGAGGCAGTGCTTCATGAAAATAGAGTTGATGTTAATGGTACAGATACACCTTTATTTGCTGATTTGCATGATGCAAAATTAGAAAAAAACAAAACCAGTAACACACATCCATTAATAACCATTACTTGGAGTTCATGACATAGCAATATAAGACCATTGGAAATTATCAAAAATGAAATGCGAGGCATAAAGATTTTCGTCTTAGGTATTGAGGTTTGAAATTTATTGGTTCAGCTAGTTTGAGTGGGCCATCATATCTGTTCTGCGGGTAATGACTAATTGAAAAGGAAAGGTGTCACATCTCTTGTCAAAATGAACAATAAAATATTTTGACATGTAATGCTCTCATTGATCACACGATATTCATAAACCTACAAAGAAGACCAGTTGGAATGACTATTACTCTAATTAACAGACTATCGCTAAAGATATCTATGAAGAATTTGAACTTTTCTAACATCTGCAGTCTGACATTGATCAAATAAGCAACCATGATGCATTGAGAATTGCTGGTAATTGGAATGAGAAAGTTTAAAAAAAAAGAGGACGGATAGGTAGTTGGAAAATAAGACTTTCATAATAGAGATAAAGCTCATGTTCACATAATAGAAATTTTCATGATCAATAACTTCTTCATGTTATTTTTTTCAACAACATAAATTGCTACTATAAATGTAAACCTTGCCCAAAGAATGCACAGGGACCAAACTGATTATATCTGGCCAAAAAGACAATGGAGAATCTCAATATCAGCAGTCAGAACAAGACCAAGGACTGACTGTGGAGAAACTCATCAACTGTTCATTTGTAAATTCAAGTTAAAGCTGAGGAGAATTAAAACATGTCCAAGAGAGCTACTATAAGATCATGACTGTATACTTGAATTTAGAGAATGACCCAAGACTCGCTTTGAGAAACTCAGTAGTAACAATAATAAACCAGATGAGTGTGAGATGCCATCAGGACGACATAAACAAGGAGAGCAAACAGCTATTAATTTGACAGAGAAAAATAAGGAAAAAAAACAAATGAATGTAAGAAGAGATTCTTCCATTTGTTCTATATTCTATAGTATAGAATGTAGAGAAGTTAAGGTGAAAAGATGGACTGGTGAAATAAAAGAACTGAACAGCAGACTTCCAATTATTGGCTCCAGAAGAAAGAATAAATGAACTATTACGTGCAATGCATGAAGAAAAAGAGCTGGGATAGAAAACCAAAAGGGTATAACTCGCTCAGCATTGTCAAAGCTGAAAAATGAAAAGAAAAATTATCAAACTACGTTGCAATATAGGATTCTTTGGTAAAATATTGAATGATGCTCAAAGTATCTAGAATATAGGAAGACTGCACAGAGTTACCCTACCATAAAGACTTACTTGATGTCCAGACATTTCAGAAAGTAGCACATGGAGCAAAACCAGATGCTGCAGAAGGAAGAAGTTGAAGCACCATGAATAAATGCCTTAGTGAAAAGCAAGGCTCAGGGGATTGATAAAGAACCAACTGAAATGTTTCAACAAACATTCATGGCGGTGCTAACTCTTCAATTTTGAGAATCTAGAAGACTAGTTGATCGGGCAGTTTGAAAGAAAATGATCTTATGGAGTGCTGAAACCATCATTAATATCGCATGCAAGTAAAACTGTCCTGAAGGCAACTTACAAACAACGGCAGCAGTGTATCACCAGGGACCTTCCCAGAAATAAAGGATATCATTGCTGACTTCAAATGGCTAAAAGCAGAGGCTACAAGAAAACTTTTCACTAGTTTTCCAACGAGTGTGCCAAAGGCATTTGATTGTGTGAATCATTCCAAAGTGCGTACATCATTGGGAAGAGTGAGAATTCCAGAACCCTTCATTGTGCTCAGGAGGAGCCTGTAAATACACCAAGAGAACCATCATATCCTGACTGGTTTAAAATCAGGAAAGCTGTCTCAAGGTTGTACCCTTATGCTGTATGCTTCAAATCTGTATGGTGAGCAGTTAATGTGCGAAGCCAGGGATCAGTAGGATTAGAGGAAGTAAGTCTCTTTAACAATCTGTGATATACTGATTACTCTTTTGTTACCTAGGATTTCTAATGATCAGAGCCAATTTGATGGTCCCTAACAATGAAAACGTTGACAATCGTATTTCCTTAGATGACTTGTGTTGCTGTGTTGTTCTGTCAATCATATTCTGACAACAATCATATAGGACAGAGTCTAAGGACCCCATGAAGTTTCCTTGGCTCAAATCATCATGCCAAGTTTATCCCAAGGTGCTGTTGGCAGGCTAAAACTGCTGATCTCTCAGTGAGTAGCTGAGAACGTAGCTGTTGCTTCATCAGGGATCCTAGGTGGCTCACAAACCTCCCAAATATTGCACGTCCAAAGTTTAACACTTAAAGCACTTAACTCAATCTCTTGCCCAGCCTCGTACATGGACTCTGCCATTCAGACAGTGGTACAAATCTCATACCTAAGATTATTCTTTTGGATTATTTTCAATCATTCCATTGAAAATTCCCCATCACAGCAATTCCAAATGCATAGATTTTACTGGCAATGCATATCATCTACTTAATTTTTCTCTTCCATCTTTAAAAACATACAAGCCTATGCCAGTCTCATTTTTGCTTGATCCCCTGAAATATCCTGCTAACCAATCTTCTTGTCTCGATCATACTTTTTGCTCTTGTCATAGCTGGAGTTAGAATCATCTTTGAAAAACTAAGCAACAAATAACATTTTCTCACAAGCTAAATTAGACATAATACCTTGATTCCTTACCCCAGGCTTCAAGGCCCTGCAAGGCTCCCCAATTTGCCTCTCTAGCTTTCTTTTGTTCCCCATGTTCTTCTCCTTGCCTCAGTTGTAGTAGCCTGTTGATATTGAATAAGGTGTGATAGAAGTTGTGTCCTTGGTTAAGACTTTTAAATTTGCTTTCCCCATTTCCGGAATGTTTTTCCTCCTGGATTCTTACTTTGCATCATTGTTTTATCCTTCAGGATTTTATCATCTCCTCAGGTTTTCCTTGACAAGTAAGAACACAAGCCAAACTCAGTGCCATCAATTAGATTCTGACTCACAGTTACCCAAGGGACAGGGTCCAACCGCCTCTGTGAGTTTCTGAGACTAATTCTTCGCAAAAGTACAAGCTTCCTCCTGCTTAGTGATTGCTGGGTTTTATCCTCTGACCTTTCCGTTGGCACCCAACTGTGTAACCATTACCTCCCCAGGGCTCCTGGGTGTAAGGTCCAGGGTAGAGACTCAATTCAGTCACAAGGCCAGGTGAGTTACAAACAGAAAGTTTATTTGTCACTTGGGTGCAACCGGGCTGAGGCAGAATGATGTATCAGCCCCCAGTTCAAGGACTAGCACCCCTATATCCAGTACAGAAATGAGCAACAGGCTCAGCCCCTCTGAGGTGGAAAATACAGGCTGAAGTTGTCTTGATCCATAGGTTTCTTGAGAGCGACAGGTATTCATTTTTGATCGCCATTACTCATGGTTCCTTTGCTGATTCCTTTGTTATTGCCACCGTCCTTAGATTGCTGGTTTCTGCCAAAGGCACCTTCTTTCCTGTTTATGCAGAACTTATTTTCAGGTTCAGCCTTGGGATGGAACTTTATAGGGCGGTCTTAGGCCCAGACCTGGACGAATGTTGGTTCTTTGCAGACGCTATTAAGTCTAGCACTTTGAAAATAGGAAGAGGTTACCAAAGTACATGGAACAATGGAATTAAAGATAATGATTTTTTTTCCATGAACCCAAATGTTAGTATAGTGAATGACGAGGCCATGTTAGAACATCAGAAGTTACATGCTGCATTTGATAGTAATATCAGCGGTACTAGTGTTTAGGGCATTTGCCAAATCAAAGAGAAGTGATAAATCCAATTATCTATAACTTACAAACCTGCATCTCAGAATGGATGGCTTCTCAGAATAACTTAGTAAGCATTCTCGAAATAGCTTAGTAAAGATTCATAATGTACATGACAGTATATAATAGCTGATTCATATTGCAAATCACTGAGTTTGTGTATGGATGATAAAGCCAAAACCCTTGTAGGCCTTTGAGCCTGAAACCATGCTGATTTTTAACAAGGGTTTGTTGAACACATGAAGGGAGTTTGGTTCCTTTCCCTGTGATTTAACACCGAATGCTTTGCATTGGGAGCTCATTTGTAGTATGTCTTCTGGTCGCAGCTGTGGATTTGGTGTGCAGGGGCAACTGCTGTTCGTATTTCTGTCCCTTCTCTCTTGAAACTGGACTCTATCTTTGTTGCCACTGAATAATGGCCACTGAGATTACGACATGCTACATGTTGCTGTCAGCACCTAGCAGTAAATAGCATATGTTGTCTTGTTTAAAGTTGTATTTCAGCATCGTGCTTCCCCTCTACACTCCAGAGAAACATACGTTTCTCCTAACACTCTGCAGTCCCTGAGCTGTAACAGTTTTACAAAGACAGTAAAATTGATGACGAGGATGCTAATGAAGAGGAGGATGATTTGGGCAATGTTGGAAAAGTTGATAATAATGATGATGAGAAATAAAGAGTAGCATCAATTCTTTGCCTAATCAAACCTTGGATATGATGCTGGCTGCTTAGAAGACTTTCATCGTACCGGCCTAATTAATGTAAATCGGAGTTACGTGAGTATTTGTCTATTGAAGACCATTTTAAAGGAGAAGTAGAGCACCCATCAGCTCTCAAATTCTGCCTTTACTCCCTTCATCAGATTCATTTATAAGGTACTTATTTATTTTATTAAAACTTCTCTTAATTTCAAAACGGCACATTGCGTTAAGTCAATTCCCATTCGTTATGATCCTTCGGCACGGAGGCAAATTGCACGAGTGGATTTCCAAAGTTTGGTCTGTATGGGAGCAGATGAAGCAAAACCTCTGCGTTAGAACCACGAGCCCTTTTCTTAGCAACTGAGCACTTACCTGCTGTGCTGCTTTGCCTCCTCTGCTTCCGAATAGACCTTCCCAAAATGGAAAAGAAACAAACGCTACAGAGTGGATTATGAGTAACAGCAACACCAGCATGTCAGAGTCGCACTGTGCTCCTTAATGGCTGATGGTCCAGAAGGAAATCACAAGGTCTTGCTTCCAAGATTCTTCTGTGTGAAACTGAACCGATACCCTTTTCCTTAGCAGCCACGAGCTTAATCTTTTACACCGCCAAGGGACTCCACACACAAAATGAAAGCATCGTTTATGCAGATCAGATCACTTGCATTTCACTTATTGTGAGATAATTTAAGGTTAAGCACTATGACTAGAATTGATAGCACTTTATTAAATGCTTCTTCCACAATAATACTAAATATTACTTCATTGATAATTCATACTAAGGAGTTGCCAGGGTGGAAACCAGACATTTGATGCTTTCCTTCTGTCTACACAAATGCAATGAATCCTTTTCCTTGCTCACATAAATGAAAATGCTCTTCTCTCCTATTATAGTTTAAAAACACACTCTCCTGACTGTGGATTCTTATCTTCCTCAAAATTCAAAGGAATCATAAATAAATACTCATATGTTTTCATTTTATTGGGTGGTGTTTTTAAGAACATTCATCTAAACACAGTTGACTCATTATTGTCTGATTATACAGATTCACCGTTCAATTGCTTTCATTTACCTGATTTTACCAATGTAGCGAATAGTCCTGAAGTCTCCGTCCAACCAAAGAGCGCACATCAGCCATTAAATTATTTGAACTAGTAATTTTTTTCTTTTTGGCAGCCAGGCTCAGTCACCATATGCATTATCCAGGGATTCCTTAGTGTATTAGCCTTGGCCGATAGCATAATATATTTGCTTCTAAGTTAGTTTATTGTGAAATTTATTTCATTTGTATGACATGTGAATATGATTTAATTTATGGCTCTACAGAACTATGGGAGAAAATGTCCATTGAGTTGATTCCAACTCACAGTGACCAGATAGGACAGAGCAGAACTACTCCACAGTTTCCAAGGCCACAAAACTTCACAGAAGCTGAATGCAACATCTTTGTCCTTAGAAGTAGATTTGAATCAGTAACCTTTTAATTTTCAAAGTGTGGTGCTTTAAACACTGCACCACTGGGGCTCCTCTATGACACCAAGGTTTTGTAAATGTTTTAACTATAAATTGCTGTGTTGGCACATCCTATAATAATGGTGGCCATACAAAACTCAATATACTTTATCATTTTACAATACCTTATTGAATATATATATCATATGTGGGTACATAACTGCTCTCGTAGCAAACCCCGTTGGTGTAAGGGTTAGCAATGCACTCCTTACAGAAAGGTCTGTGGTTTGGACTAATCCAGCAACTACATGGACAAAAAGACTTGGAGATCCAGTCCTGGAAAGACTGCAGAACCTCTCCAGTGTCACATAAGGTCATTATAAATTGGAATCGATACAAGAGCACCCATCAACAATAACAACAACAACAAGAACACATCATTATCTTAATATTTCAATGACTAGTTGCTTCCAAGACCTTTCATACTTAGCATATATTCTCTAACTGATATTTGTTTCAGTTACTGAAAATTTTATATTACTTTCAATCATACAATATACCTTTCAAACAATAAATATCAACTATTAGAATTTGAATTTTAAAGAAAGGAAAATCTTGCAATTATGATGATGTCAACCAAAGAAAAGACCAAAGGAAATTGAGTCAAAGTAAAAACAGAAGCATATCTTATTCCCAAGGAGTATGTTAAGGAAATACAGTTGCAACTTTCTGAATTCCCGAGATCTTGTCAGTAAAAATGATTTTATAAATCCATAACAACAATGGTAGCAACAATAACAAAACTGAGTTAAAATATATAGGAATGAGAAAGGAAAGGGAGAAGAAGAGACTAATACATAATCCCATAAAATTCTATAATTCTAAAACTCTCAACTCTTGTATTAAACATTTTTATTGCTAACTAATATTTTTGGAAGAAAGGTACTTGTTCTCCGTAGGAATAATAGTTATATATCGTTAATTAAAAGTGATAAATGGAACCTTGATATACCTTAAGATGTCCTAGTGACATAGTAGTTACTCTTGGGTTGCTAACTTCCAGGTCAACAGTTTGAAACCACCAGTTGCTCTGCAGAGGAAAGATGAGGCTTTCTACCTCCATGAAGAGTTTTAATCTCAGAAATTCACAGGGGCAGTTCTACCGTGTCCTACAGCATCACTGAGTCAGGACTGACTCAATGGTAGTGAGCGAGTGGGTTTATATGCCTTAAGATATAGTTATCCTATGTTGACATAAAACCACGTTTTTATTTATAATCATGTGCAGAATAGAATATTCTATACATATTGAACTTGAGCTCATGTTATTGTGTATTTTAAACTTCCCACGAAATAACTGGTTCCAAAAATTCTCTTTCACACAGACAGCACAGTTATCTGTGGAACCCATTCCTGAGCATTATGATGTGTGTGCAACTTTGAGTACCTGCAAACCAAATGAAACTTTGCAGTTTTTTTGAACAATGCTTACAATGAATATTAATGTCATATTAGTAACAGTTTACAGAGTTGTATATAGATTAAAAGGTCAGTCTGGAGATTACATTTAAAATGCACTCAAAATCTCTGCTCTTAATTTTACTATAGAATGTCTGTGTAAAAGTCAAATTATGCCAATATCTGCTTACATCTATATAAAAAATAACCTGAAATAGCTGATATATCTGCTTTAGCATCTTACTCATCTCTTTCAAACCAGAGTAAAATTTTAGAAGAACCATTTTTGGTATCTGAAGATTCACAAGATTGGAATTAGCTTAAGAAAAATATCTTCCCAGAAAGCTTTATTGCTTTCTATATTTTCAAGATGCCATTAGACAAACTGTTGAATATTAGACTTCCCATGCACTGCTAACCATTTGAAAGAACATCAAAAAAATTAATGAATCCAAGGAGTCATTCGGATGTTTAGTCTACATGGTAAATCCAAACATCTGCCCATTTGAACATATGAATGTTACTAAAATAGCTAGAAACCAATTCAGATTTTGCAGTTTTGACATGTGTATGTTATTCCATTTAACACAGATTTACATGGTCAGGTTTAGCTAGATATTATTTTTATTATTTTTTCTGTTATTTCAGTCTTGGTAGTTTGAAGGTTGCACATTATCCTAGTTTATAGTTTATTGGATAACTTGATAATTTAAGTAAAATTATTGTAGTAGTTTCTTGTGATATTCAGTCAGCAGAATCATCTCAGATTTGTTTTGTCATCTGAACTAAAACATGTAATTGGTATAATGATGACACATTTAAGTTGGATGTTATTTATGTAACATGCTGTAGCATGATTTTACAAAAGAGAACCTAGAGTAGTTAACTCTTGTTACCAAGGACTTCATTGTACCACAATCAGCTCTCGTGTTATTGGAAGCCATGAAGTTGAGTTTTGACTCACAGCTGCCCCTGTGACTAAGTGGAACTGCTCATACTGTGCTTTAGGCTGCTGTCTTTGTGGAGTCAATGAGAAGGTAGTTCTTCTACAGAGCCATTAGGTGAATTCAAACTATCAAACTTTGTGTTCAGAGACTTATTGAGAGCCTAAAGTCCCAGACCTCCTGTCAACAGCCAGGTAGTCTGTGTTCATGTGCATTAGTCTGATCTTGATGCAGGAACATATCTGAATAGTTTACTAAACAAAGCTTTTGAAAACAAACAAGGAAGAAGGAAAGATTCTTCATCGAGAATATATTTTGGATAAGAGTTTTATACTGCTATTTCCAGAATGTATCCTCTTTTCCTCTATACAAGCAACCTTCCCAATAATAAAATCCATGTCAAACCTAGTGCCCAATGTAGGAGAATAACTCAAAAGTCTTAAAGATCTGTAGCCTTTTCATGCACGCCTATAATGTGAACCGCTTGACTTTTTTTTGTACTTAGTAATAATGAATAGGAACATATTTTTCTCAGCTATCTTTCAATACATATCAATAATTGGCTATTTGCCATATATTGATACAGCATAAGTCAATATTGATATGAAAAGAGGTGTGAACAGAAGTCATCAATCTATGGTTATAATTTGAGGTCTAATTAGATTATCCCCAATCTCTTTGATTTCCATTTAAAACTATCTTCAATCCACATTTACTGATTACAGTGCTTTAAAAACACAAATAACTGTAAAAATAATTTTCTTTTCAAGCTAGTTCATTTAAAAATGTTTTTCCTACAAAATATTGAAATTTGGTTTACAAATGTATCAGTTGACAATGTTTCAACAGGGCAAATCTTACCTCATTAAGAAATATGAGCTAAATCACTGCAGCTTTTATTTCTACATATTTAGGATTCATTGCAAGGCAATTACATTTCACTTTCCAATTCATAACTTTCTGGCAATTTTTCACATTTCAGCTTGTTCTCAGATTTATTTCCCCATGGACAAAGGAAACTAAGAATTTTAGGATTCTCAGTTTTCTTAATTTTGTGTCCTATTAAGTATTAGGATAGGATCACAGTTCTTCTGCCTTATTATGTTCTAAAATACACAATCATGAAACTAGCCAGGATTTATTTCATAATTAAACTTTATCTATGCACTGTATGTTTAAAAAATATATCACACACCTAAAACATAAAAATGTTATCGTATTCATTATCACTAAGTATTATTGTCATCCTCGACCTCATAACATTGTCTTTCTAGGCCACAGAGATCACAGTAACAAAAATAATTGACACGAAGAAATGCAGTGGGAACAGATCATGTTTTTCTAAGACATTAGGCAGACATCTTAAAACATAGAACTTAATGTTTCTAAGAATATAGGCAGATGAAATCAGAAATCTGCATACAAATTAGTATATATTAGTTGTCAAATAAGTGACTACTGAATGATAAACAATTCCAAATAAAGAGCAATCCTGAAGAAGATGATGCTTATGAAGAGCCTTTGTTTGGGGAGGTTGGTGGTGAATTAGCAGGCTGTTGTTTTGTTATTAGGTGAATACGTGTCCTAGTGTTTGTCCCACTCCTAACCATATGAGTACCATATATGGATAGCCATCGTAAAGCAGAACAATGCTTTTCCTGGTCTAGTGCCATCTCATGGTCATTGGTGTATTTGAGTTCCTTTTTATGGTTATATGAAGCCATAGCATTGAAGGTCTACCTCATTTGTACTGATCCTCTACCAAAAATGATATAATTTTACATTTTTGACCTTTCCAAATGTTGTCATAATAAGCAAGACAGATTCTCACCATCCTCAAATCTAAGGAACTTTATGGTTGCATTTCTTCTAAGATTAATTTGTTTATTTTTGAGATAGTCACAGAATACTGAATGTTGTCTAACTTTTACATGGATATGAAGGAATTGAGAAGACTATGGCTTAAGTCAGGGACACCTTAATCCTCAAGTAACACCTTTGCTCTGTAACAAAATTTCCCCATGAAAACCATCATTTGAGTTCTTGACGCTTGCTTTCATGGGTAAATATTGTTGACCTATGTTGGATCAAACAATAGAGGACTTAACTTAGCCCCATCTATCTTGATGTGTGAACACGTTGTGGGGATATTTTATTTTTTATATTTGTGTGTAAATCATACTGGAAGCTATAGTCTTTAACCATCAACTAAAGTGCTTCTTTGTCTTTTTCATTTTTGGCAAGCAAGTTTGTGTCTTCTGCCAGGCAGATTGCTAATGAATCTTCCTGATTATCTGATGCCACCTTTTTCTTCATATAGTCTGACATCTTGTAGTATTTGTTCAGCCTAGAGGTTGAATAAATTTTCTGAAAGAATGTAACATTAGTGCATATTTATTTTCCATTCTGAATGAGGCAATATCCCTTTGTTCTGTGAAGGACTGTCTTTTGATTCATGTACAGATTCTGCATGAGCACAAAATAAGTGTTTTAAAATTTCCATTATACAAGATGTCATCCATAATTAGGTTGTTGTAAGGAACTCTGGTGGCATAATGGTTATGCTCTGGGCTTCTAGGTCAGCAGTTCAAAACTTCCAGTCCCTCTGCGAGAGAAAAACAAGCTTTCTACTCCTGCAGAGGTAACGTCTAGGAAACTCACAGGGGCAGTACTACCCTAGAGGGCTGTACACAGTCCTGAAGTGTTGCTAAGAGGTGGGATCAACGTGAACTAGGTGAGTTTGGTTTTGGTTTGGAGGGAAATTGCAAATCAAAATCTGATAGATGAATTTACAATGGAACTATTGGTTCTTTCCTTAAACTCAACTTAATAGATGCTAACAGAGAAAGGATATTTGAATACAGTGACAAATGTGAAAGAAAACTTACAAAAACAGATTGTTGTCTAAATAAATGGCATTTTAAATACTATATCTTAATATTTAAAAATATATAAGAGTATTTTAAATACTATTTCCATAAGAATCTGAATATTGTAATACAATCCAAACACGATAGAGGGTGAAGAGACTGTTCATATGTACATCAATGGAAAGTAAATGCTTAAAATTATGGTCCTTTAAAAATCAAGACCTATAATTTTACTTATGATGTTTATACTTATAGTGGAACAGTCCTGCTGGTGTAGTGGTTAATATGTTGGGCTGGTAACTGCAAGGACAGCTGTTCAAAACCACCAGCTGCTTCCTGAGAGAAAGACCAGTCTCTCTACAACCATGACTGGTTAGTTCCAAGACACTCACATGAACAGTCATGATGATGCCACAGGACAAGATAGTGCTTACTTTTGATTTACTTATGCTTACTGAGTCTGAACTAGCTCAATAGCACCGGTCAACAACCTATGAGCATCAAATCTATTTATATTCTTTGTCAAAGGTTTATGATACAGTGCTATTTTTTCTACTTTGTCTATAAGAATTTGCATACAGACAATAGTGTAACCTATTTAATGTACTTGTAAATGTTTTCACAATATATTAGTTGCCTTTAATTCCATGGTTACTATTTTGACAATGGTTTAATTATGGTTTCAAAGTTATTGATTTTTTTGTTAGTGGTTGGTTTCTCTGCTTTGGGGCTGAGAAAGAGATATGATCATATTTCTCAATCAACTCTTTAGTCCATTGGTGGGGATATAAAATTAATAACTTAAAAATTAAATTAATAACTGTTTTAAAAGTCTGCCTCACATTTTCACTTGCATTTTTACCATGCTGGCTGTAATTTAAGGTTCTAATTTCTTCAAATCCCATCAATTTTTGAAGATTGTCAAAACTGGCAAGAAATCAAAATGATTTGCTAAAATGCAAGTGTGACTATGCAATCAATCATGATATAAATACAAAAAACCCACCATATTTTGAGGGCTATATGCCCTAGGGAACATTTGATTAATCATAAAACAAAAATACAGAGACTTCATATCAAGCGATATTATTAATCTGACATGTTTAACTAATAGATAAGTTGAACCTCTCCTTTTCTCATTTCACCCTTGAGACACGGCAAGCCCATAATCTTTCCCTCCTTCCCTTGTCAAGTATGTTCACATGATGTGAAATAAATTTTGTGTCAACTGAAAAATACAGTTAGTCATTGTGGGCTATATATGTTTACAAATGGTCTATCTACATTTTGATCCTCTAGTTAAAAACTAGTGCCATTTCATCTCTGCCTGTAAATAGAATTTCAGTTCACAATTTTATCTCATTCTTGCCTTTGTCAAGAGGAAGGAAAACAACAAAACTGATTCAAGAAGAATAAAACAATAATAAACAAGAAGGGTATATACCACATGTAGTGGATTCCTATGGGCCAGATATTTTACCATATCTTTTCACATTATTACACTTTAAGAACATTTCGTTGGGATTATTGCACCATTTTACAAGTGAAAAACCATATTGCCTATCTCAGAGACCAATCCCTGTGAACAGTAGAAACCCTTAGCCATCCTTTCAGTAGTTGTTCTTGGCACCCAGTGTGATAGTACTAAGGTCATAGAATGTATCTGACTCCATGAATCCCAGGCTTATCTTGTGGTTTAAAAAATCATGAGGTTCCTCCTGATACAATGTTCTTTCCACTCTCCAGTTTTCCTGTGATTTATCTGATGCTCATTTGCAATTGAGTCTTGTGAAAATTGGACAATACAATGAAGACCACAGTAAAAAAATGATGTATTAGACTTATGTTATTGATAAAGAATATAGAAAATGCTGTGGATTCCCAGAAGAACAAACAAATCTGTCTTGGAAGAAGTACAACCAGCATATTCCTTAGAAGGAAAGATAGCAAAACTGTGACTCACGTATTTTGGATATGTTACCAGGAGAGACCACTTCCTATAGATGACATCATCCTTATTGACACCGCAGTGGCCAGAGTAGACACAAACATAACAATTTTGAGGATGGTGTAGGGGAGTATTTAGTTCTGTTGTATATAAGGTCACTGTGAGTTGGCACCTACTTGAGCTCTCCTAATAACAGCAATAGGAACTGACAACCCTATTCAACTGAGTCTTCAGTATTCACAAGTAGGTAACTCTAGTGCCAATACTCTCCTTTCAAAATTAGCCTCCTTTAAACAATACTTTTGGATATGAATCTCTCTCTACCTGGGAAATCATGGGAACATTAATAGTAACAGTAGTGTCAAAATCTATCTAGCTTCAGGGAGGGTAATGGCCAGGCCAGCCACTGTTGATACTGATGAGTTAAAAGTCAGACATGCCTCTCTCTAACCATTTATTTACATTTGAAACTAAATCTGAAGCAAACCTTCTTTCTCATAGATCTCTCTATTTCTTAGCTGGGTTTGATAATTGGTTGCAGTGGGCACACAGAATTCACAAACCATGCTTGCAGTCAAGTAGTTAATTAGGGAAAAGGTACAATGGAACCAAGATAAATAAAATCAAGAATTTGGATATGGAAGTAGGTAATATGAGTATTATTATCTTTTTTATAATTATAGGATAACTCTCTTTGATTCTTTGAGTCCCTGAAGACAGATCTTTCTTGGTCCCCTGAGGACAGGCTCATGTAAGGCCCCTCCTCTAGGTCTCCTCTAGGGCTGCATATGCCAGGTTCCTCTTTAACTCTAGTGATGTTGTGGCAATGCAGTGAGTTGCTGTCATAGTTACATAATCTGGTGTCAATTTGGGACTTGGGAGGATTAAGAGTGAAGGGGTGGGATCTAGTCTGTCAGTCAGGTGATAGCCAATGAGGCCTCTGTGTGGGCATGGCCTTCCCCTGAAGATTCTGGAAATTCCTTCAATCCCTCATTGGAAGAAGGAGACGCTCTCTGCTTGTACCCTGAGAGACACTCTACTGACAAGACTCATGGCGATACGCTGTTAGAACCCTTGCCCTTGGAATTGGAGGAGCCACCTGGAGACCCCTGCCAGTCCTGAGATGCTTCTCCCACCACTGGCTCCACAAGACCACTTTGCACCCACTGACCTGTGATCTTCCTGTATTTGGTATCAATGCATATGCTTCATGAGTCTGAAGAGGACTTTATAGTCTGGTATCAGACACATGGGCTAATATCCAACTTATGGACATGATCTGTACTGGGCTGGGATGTTTTCTCAAAATTCTTAAAAAGACCCAAAAATAACAGTTTACTCTAGCACCTCAGTTTCCTCATCCATGACATAGGGACCTCATGCGTTTGAGTGAAAAAGTAAGTGAAATGATAGCTATGAAGTACTTAGTATATAGTGCCTGACACGTAGTAAGCATTACACAAATACTTGTTATATTACAAAAAGATAAAAGCTCTTTTAAATTACGTTTCTGTTTATAACTAATCAGTGCTGCTCAATGGCACAGAGATTCAAGTGGCACATGGACTCAGCATTTGTTTATGGTGTGAGCATTATATTCTTAGACTTTTGTGGATCTTTACATTTACAGAGAGAATATATTGCTTTCACTAATGGACTTCAAACTCCATTGAGTTCACAAGCCTTTAATTGGGTTGTAAAGTGTTTATTCATGTTCAATGCATATCTTAGATTAGAATAGAATATATAGAATTGAAAAAGTTATATTTCACACTTTATAAGGTCATATATGGTTTCCTAAAATGTAAGTTATATATGTGAACTGGCCTATAATGCCCTCATTTCCTATTACGGGTCACATTCACTATTCCACATTATATAAAAGTCTTTGAAGGTGTGTCCACAGTGACTCCAGGATCATAATCTCAATGCCAAAGGAGACAGAACTATCAACATCAACCAATGCTATACAGCCATACATGTTTAACTATTCTTTGATGGTAAAAATATCTTGATTTCTGCTTGAAAAGAGTATAATCTTTTTTCTATTTAATGGTATATATTTTGATGTTCTCTATGCATGGAAATTATACCAAAAAGTAAGAATTGTGCTCTTAATGTTTACAGACAGAAAAATGCTCAGAATCTAATTCAGAAAACTTGGAAATTTTCACTTTTCCATCGTCATTGCCAGGCACCTGTGGAGACACTCCTCCTCTCTGACCTTAGCTACCAAGAATGAGGTCACATTTCAAAAGTTCAAAGAGCATTGTCTTTCACTGTCAACTCTGCAGGTGCTAGTCACAAGTTTTTGTAGTCAACTTTCTAACCTGATGGTCATGGCCTACTTAGAATGCCAGCCTCAGGGTCAGGAGTCCCCATGATTGCCTTCATTTCCAATGTGCTGACTCTCACTACCTTGGTAGTCTTGAAAGTTCATGAGACAGATTCCTGGACTTCATAAAAAGCAAATGATGCCTGTTATTGTTGTTGTTAGTAGTAGTGGCATCCCAGTTGGGTCAGACTCATAGAGACCCCATGGACATAGAATGAAAATGACCTTGGCGTGAGCCATCCGCACCAGGATTATTCCTGAGCCCGTTGTTTAGCTACCATGTAAATCCATCTCACAGAGGGCTTCCCTCTTGTCACTGACTCTTTGCTTTATTTGGTGCGTTAGTCTGGGTTCACTAGAGAAACACATCCAGGGAGACTCATAGGTGTATAAGAAAGAGCTTTACATAAAAGAGCAGTTGTGTGTTAAGAAAAAATGAGCTGATACCAAGGGCTCAAGTAGAAAGAAAATGTTTTGAAAATGATGAGGGCCACATAAATACAAAAGTGCTTGAAACAATGGATGGATGGATTGTGGTAAGAGCTGTAAGAGGCACAAATAAAATGATTTAAAAAAACAAAAAATTTTTAGAGGTAATCCTTGAACATTTAAATATATAAACTGAAAAAAGAAAGAAAGGAAATATCTCATTCCACTTCAGATCATGTCCATAAGTCTGATATTAGCCAACATGACTGATATGAGTCTATTATTTCCTCTTCGGATTCAGGCAATACATGCAATGATGCTGAATGCAGGAAGATCACAGGCCAGTGGGTGGGATGTCTTGTGGATGTAGTGGTGGTGGAAGCATCTCAGCACTGGCTGTGGGTCTCCATGTGGCTCCTCCAGCTCCAGAGCTCTGTTACATCAGGGGTCACCACGTGGCTTGTCAGCAGGAAGACAAGCAGAGTCTGTGTGTCCCACCTCCAGGGAGGAAAGCCAGAGTTCCCAGAATCCTCATGAGTAGGCCCTTCCCACATAGAGGCCTCATTGGCTCTGACCTGATTGACAGGGAAGACTCCACCCTTTCACAAGTTGACCGATTATCTAGCTGCCACTCTCAGAAAGATGCTCTTGCTCTACTGAGCAAGACATTCTTCACTGAAATCATGTCCAGAGGCAAAATCTGGTGATCCCTGCTTGTAAGGAGCATGCTGGTTGTACTTCATCCAAGACAGATTTGTTAATACTTCTGGAAGTCAAAGGAACTTTTCAATATTGTTCATGAACAACATAATTCAATATCAATTATTTTTTCTGGTCTTCCTTATCCATTGTCCAGCTTTCTTAAGCATATGAGGTAATTACAAATAACATGGCTTTGTCGGGTGCATTTTAGGCCTCAAAGTGACATATGTGCTCTTTAATATTTTAAAGAGGTCTGAGGCAGATTTGCCCAAGTCGATATTTCATTTGATTTTGGCTGCCACATTCATAAATGTTGATCGTGAATCCAATGAAAATGAAATCCTTGACAACTTTAATCTGTTCTCCATTTATCACAAACTTACCTATTGGCTCAATTGTCAGGATTTTTGTATTATTCGCATTAAAGTACTCCATGAAGTCTTTTGTCTTCAATAGTAAGAACTTCAAACCCTCTTTGCTTTCAGTAAGGAAGTTTGTGTCATCTAAATATTTCAAGGTTAACGAGCAGGACTGCATTCCTGATGTCACACTAGTCTTCTTGTGGTCCACTTCCTTAGACTACCTGTTCAGCATAGAGATTGAATCTCGTTGCCCTTGAGACAATTTGAATTCATCGTGACCCTCTGTGCGTTCCCAACCTGTACCTGCTTATGGGAGTAGAAAGCCCAGTCTTTCTCCCATGGAGCAGCTAGTGGTTTTGATCTGCTGACCTTGTAGATCTCCCCCCCAAGGCATATCCGCTCTGCCACCAAAGCTACATAAAATATGGAGAAATGATATAAACCTATGCGAATTTTTACTGATTTTCAAGGTTTGTCTTTATTCTATTTAAGACTGCATTTGGGGGTCTGTGTACAGGATCTGCATGAACATAAGAATATCATAATTAAGGTGACTAAACAAACAAAATTGAATGGAATAAAACCTGTGCTGTCCAACTGCTTTCCATTCTTAATGACCCTATAGGCCAGAGTGGGATCAGCTCACAGAGTTCCAAGCTGTGAGCAGCCGAATGCCGCCCCTTTCTCTTGCAGACTACCTAATGGAGTTGAACTGCTGCACGTGGTATGGCGGTCACAACCAGTGAACCACATGACGGCTATAAAATTATGAAAGAGTGATATACCAAATCTGATGCATAGTGAGTGGCCTAGGATGGTTCTCACCATAAGGCAACATGCTACCCTCTTCAGCTCCTTGTCAATGAGAAATCTCTCTGAGCCTTAGTATTTTGGGCTTTATCAGTGGGTGCTCCAGGATAGTCTAAGGATGTGTCCTGAAACTCAATACTACCAGCCTTCCAAGTGAGGGTTTGCCACTCTGGCAGCCCCTACTCATCAGCAAAGTCCCTGGTGTTCCCTGAAAGTCTCGGGTCAAGCTTGTTAATTACTCCAAGGGTAATTGATCTGCATCCAAGGAGAAAAACCACCTTTCTTAAAATAGAATCTTTACCCTCACAAAGGTCCACCACCAACGTACTAGACTGCATACCCTTTAAGTGACACATGTACATATACACTACAAAACTTGTTGCCGCCGCGTGGTGCTGTCCAGTTGATTCCGACTCAAAGCACCCCTCTGTACAACCGAGCCAAACTTCCTTGAACTTGGCGCCAACCTCACAACTGGTCTTTTGCTTGAGCCCTTTGTTGCGGACATTGTCTCAATGCAGCCTGAGGTGAGGGGCACCTTCGTTTTTGCTGCCTCTCCACTTTACTATGCATCATGTCCTTCTCCTTGGGTTGGTCTCGCCTGATACATGTCCAAAGTATGTTAGACAAACTCTCTCCATTCTTGCTAATTGGGAGCATCTGGCTGTACAAGACATACCTCGCTTCTTTTTTTTTTTTTTCCAAGAATCAGCAATGTTATTTTTAATATGGATGTGGTACAGATCGTTTAATTACAGCAGGATGTGATTCCAGTTAAATAAAATTAAAGTCCTCTATTTCCCCCAATATAAAATTACTAAATTAATGTCTCCAAAGAAAATATACCACGGTGAAAGCTTTACCTATCCCCTCGCTTGCACGGGATCGGTGACTCTCCAGTTACGGACTCCATCACTTTGGCAAAAGGAGGAAACGTTTTTACACAGTTTAAAAGCATACCTCGCTTCTTTTGGCCATCCATGATGCTTTCAAAATTCTCCACCAGCACCAGAGTTCCAATGTACCACTTAGCATAATAAAATAGATCTTCATAAAGGATCGTGGCTTTAAAATTGAATACATAACAATCACTTAAATTTTATCTATTTTCTACTCTTGAGCACATCTAATACTATTCCCCATTTTCCTGTAGTAGATACATCGAAATGCTTTAAAAAATCTCTAAATTAAAATATCAACTTTTATAGTTTATTTCTCCATGTTCTTTTTACAGCTCTCTTTATCCTCCCTCAGTTTTTCTTCCCAACAGATAAAATAATATTTTTCCCTCCAAATTTGTATCCACATTGAATATTGTCAGGATCTTCATTTGGAAGAGATGGTTCAATGTAAAATCAAAGTGCTCATATGAAACTCAAATGCGCCCCAGATTTCTCTCAGAGGAATGAAGACTCCAACTATTTGGAAGATATAATCACTTAGATAGAGAATGAGAAATAAAATAAAATATCATTTTCTGCCTATAAAAAGGATGTAATTCCCATTAATTCCTTTCAGTAAAGCATAAAAAAGTGATTAACCAAGCAAAACAATTGATCCACTCCTTTATCTATCATTTCTGAACAGAACGAATTACTTATAATTTACCTCTTTATTTCTATATGGCTAAATGTCTATTAAAAAACTTAGGTTCATTTTATTTTTAAAAAATGTATCTATAAAATCCCAAATTAATTCATTACTATTGTCATACTTTCACTGTCTCTAGAAATCTTGTCTTAAAATATGAATTAATTTTAGTTACATGTTTTATAGATGTAAAACGCTTTTGTCCTTTTTAAACTTGTTGAAAACGTACAGTTGCTATAATTGATCTTGCCTAATTGAATCCTCCATTGAGTGTGGACCTGGCTAATCTAATTTAGATTATAAACTCAGTTGGTCTTCAGAGATTTTACAGACCTCATTACATTCTTTCACACATTTTACCCCTCTTTCATTTCTCCTCTAGAGACACCCAATCGATGCTACAAAAAAAAAAAAAGGGAAAGGAAAAAAAGTTGAGTATTTGATCCACCTGATTTTTTACACCTACTTCTCTGTCTTCAGGGAGTTCTTGGCAGATATATTTCTCTACTGCCAATTTTATCTCAGTTTTACTTCATCCCAACCCCTCCTATATCTTACTATCAGATGTGAAGGCATTTGAGATATTATTTCTCTTTACCAGGAACAAGTACTGAAATCAGTTGATCTTAAGACATCACTTTTAACTTATTGTTTCTCATCATGCGAGATGAAATAAATTAGCGATAGTGGTATGATTCAGACAGCAATATCCATTATTCTGATTTTCAGGTTGTTTTCATATTTACTCTGTTCAACATACAATAACTAAGAACATATCCAAATTTGAAACTGTATTTTAAGGATAGACTGTGGTAGGGACTTTGTATTCATAATTTATATCTTTATCTGCCTGTGATAAAGTCTCTTTGTTGGTCTATGTGTACATAAGAACATTCAGCAAAACAAAACAAAACCTCTTTCAGAATCTCACAATCAAGTAGAAGGAAAAAAAAGCAGTTCCACAAATTGTTTAATAAAAAGGAAAATATAATATGCAACACAATGGATGTTTCATTAAGTAACAAAAAATATCACCCATATCCAGTGTTCTCGTATCATATTTGATACCTGTTATTAAAAATCAAGAATCATGTGTGATCTCAGCTGCAATAAGTTGTACTGATCTCCTCAGAATTTTTTCATTCTGGTCTTTTATCAAGACTTTGCATGTCCTTGTACATAATAAGTCAACTAATTCCTTGTGTAGGCACAGATATACCAGTATATGCTCTTATACCTGTTTTATTGACAGACCTCACATCTGGTTGTCTTGGTAGGTTAATTTAGGCAAAAAACAGGTGTTGTTAAATCAAGAGTTTGCCATCTTGAGAAAGACAGTGACATGTGATCCTGTAGACACAAGAGCTCTTGCTTATTCAGTGCCAGCACATCTTCCTCTTGAGTCCTTTCTGAGATTCATGCTGTCTTCGGACATGTGCACGACAGGAGGCAGGTTCTATGAGGCAGACCACCTGGCTTTGAGGAGGCCAGATACTCTAAAACACGTTCATTCCTCATAAGACAGGGCTGAGGATGTTGAGCTCAGAAAAGCTCGAGACAAATGTGATTTTGGAATAAAGAGTCACTTGGTGTAAACTATCAAGGAATGTTAATTTAAATATAATATTAATGTTAAGTAAAATGTTTTATAACAAGTTGATTCACTCATTGAGTCTGGCTATGTCCAATCACGCTTTTAAGTAGATTTAATTTGTGTCTTACATCATTTCCACAAAAACCTTAAATGCCAGTACTATGTTTGATCCTGTTTTACAGTTGAAGAAATCAATGCTCAGTAAGGTTAAGTACGTTTTTTAGGAAAAGTGCAAAAAAAGCCATAGGATGCCTGGTGGGGCGTAATTAAGGGCAATGTAGCAGCAAGGAATTATTAAACCTGAATGAAGGCCGAGCATGATGGTGAGACAAGAGGAAAGTAAAAGGAAATAGAGGAAAGAACCAGGAGACAAAGGTCATTTATAGGGGTATAAATACAGGCATGTCCATATGTATGTGTGTGTGTGTTTATATATATATATATATATATATATATATATATATATATATATATATATATATATATATATGGATAGAACTTTGTACTCATATATCTATATTAAGAATTAAGGTTACAGATGGATATTGTGCCTTGACTCCAGTACTCCCGCAACACAAGAACACCTTGTTCTAATAACAGGCATTCTGTGATGCTCACCTTCCCGACATGATCGCTGAAGACAAAAGGGTGCATAAGAAAATGTGGTTAAACAAATTGATGGTGCCTGACTATCAAAAGATATAGCGTCTGGGCTCTTAAAGGCTTGAAGATAAACAAGCAGCCATCTAGCTCAGAAGCAACAAAACCCTCATGGAAGAAACACACCAGCCTGTGTTATCATGAGGTGTCCAGGGGATAAGGTTTCAGGCATCTAAGACCCAGAATAAAATCATACCCAATGTAAATAGGGGTTGCTGGTGGGTATGGAGTTGGAGACCCAGCACCCATCTATGGACAATTAGACATCCCCTCAGAGAGGGGTGACAGCAAAGAGATGAGTCGTCAGGATGCAGTATAGCACTGATGAAACCCATAACTTTCCTGTAGTTCTTTGGTGCTTCCTTCACCCTACTATCATGACCTCAATTCTACGTTAATCTAAATCAGATTAGACCAAAACATGCACACTACTACAGATAAGAGACCCCAAGAGATTACAGGATAGATAAACCTCTCAAGGCCAACAATGACAGTAGAGATCCCAGGAGGATTAGGGGAGAGTGGCTGGAGAAAGGGGGGTCAATCTCAATGATCAATCTACAACCGCCCCCAGGGGGACAAATAATGGAAAAGTGGGTGAGGGGAGACGGAGGATAATATAAGATATGAAAATAATAATCTATAACTTATCAAGGGTTCATGAGGGAGGGCAGGCAGCTGAGGGAGGGGGAAGAAATGGGGAGCTGATTTCAGGGGCTCAAGTGGGAAGAGAATGCTTTGAAATGATATTGGCGGCCTGTGTGCAAATGTGCTTGACCCCCTGGATGAACGTATGGATTGTGAGCAGAAATGTAAGAACCCCCCTCCAAGTAAATAAATAAATAAAAAGTAAAAAGTGCATTTACCAAATAAAAGTAGTGTAATTTAAATGTTGGGAAGGCTGATTCCAGAACCAGTGATTGTAGCCCCTGGGTCTCATTGCACCTTTAAAACAAGCTGCAAGGATATAGGGCACATGGTAAATCTGGGCAGATTCCCTCATCAGACAAACACGCTGCGTCATGCAGATTCTGATCCATTATGGCTGTGATGTCTTTCCCAGGCTGTCATCTTTACAAAGGCAAAGGAAGACTGCCACAACTTTCTCCCCAGAGAGGTGGGGGGATTCGAACCATCGAGTTTTTACTTAGTAACTTAGTTCTAAGCACTGCATCATCTGAGCTCCTTCGTGAACAGCAAGGAGTGAACTTTTCCACAAAATGTTCTAACCGTTGCAGCAACATTATATAATGCACAGTGTAAATTTGTCTCAGACATGTTAAAAACATGCTAGTTTATTTTTCTTTCAGGGTTAGTTGAATGAATTCTTGACAATTTTGTTAAGGGAGGGGGGCATATTACAATAAAATTTCAGTAATTTGATCATTCACTTGAACTTGGAAATGAGATTGTTTTGGTTTATTGTTTACTGTAGTTAATCTGCTCTTTCAGAATAATATTTTAATCCGTTTATCAATACAATGTTAATTGTTAATTATTAATTAGGCGAGTATAACCTATCACCTGTTATACAATATTAGGCATTATTTTTCCTTTTTAAAGCATAATTTTTACAAGGCAATATTAATTAAAATTTCTTTTCAATGTTGGCTTTCAATAAGAACATAACTATTGAGTTCCAACTGTGCCTTGAACTAGGGTTGCAAAGACCAATCTGCTGCCTTCCTTCCTGTTGAACGTAGAAGACAGATCAGTAAATAGAGCGATGAGCCTATTTTAAAACAAGCATGGTCCTGCCACAAGGATCAATTGCACTAATGTCAATCTGGGTAGATTCCCTGATAAAATAGTGAAATATGTGCAGGACTGCTAACTGAAAGTTCAGCAGTTTGAAACCATTTTCCCTCTGAGAGAAAGACAAGGATTTCTAATCCAGCTATGACAGTGGTTCTCAACCTTCCTAATGCCATGACCCTGCAATACAGTTCCTCGTGTGGTGGTGACCCCCCAAGAGTAAATTATTTTCATGGCAACTTCATGACTGTCATTTTGCTACTGTTATGATTCGGACAACCCCCATGAAGGGGTCATTCGACCCCCCCAAGCAGTCGTAACCCACTGGTTGAGAAGCTCTGAGTTAAGAGTTAGTCTTGGAAACCCAGGGTGGGGCGGGGCAGCGCTAGTTCTATCATGTGCAAAAGGGTTACACTGTGAGTTGGAATCAACTGGGTGACCGTGAGGGATTTTTTCAGTTTGGTCAATCCCAGTGGCAGAAATGGTTGGTGCCCAAGTACTAACCTTATGGTTGGTGGCTCAAATTCATCCAGGAATGCTACAGAGGAAATCCCAGGAGACCTGGAGGCCCTTTCGAACAGTCTTCTCCCAGCACGCAGGGTCATGGTGGTCACCGCGAGATGGAACCCACTGGACAGCTGAACGTTTGTGTGTTTACATCTGTTTTTTTTTAATTGTTATCATTTGCTTATTTTCATCTTCAGCTTGGTTGCTTTAGAGACAGATTTTAATGGAATGTAATAGAATCAGTGAGAAAGTGAAAAAATGGCATACAAAATTCTAGGCATACAGAGAGAATTTAAATAATTTTGCCCAAAGCTGTAAATTCAGGAATTCATAGAACTGGATTTCAATCCAGGAATGTCTGCCTCCAGACCCCGTGATCTCAGTCTTCGTGTCAGTCTTATTTCCTACCTACGGGAGCTATGAGAGAGCAAATATGCACAGGACTCAAAAGCTGTTTTGTAGACAGAACAGAGTTCAAATATTGAGGAAGGGGTGATTGACTAAAACTTCAAAGAAAAATCTAAGTGGAAATTGTTTGTATTTGGCATGATACATCATGTTAAGCGATCTTAAATGTACCAGAGAAAACAGGAAGTCAGTGAGGATTTTGAACAAGGAGGGACATGATCAGTTTTATAACTTGGAATGATCATCAGTGGCAATAGACCGTTTCAGCCAGAAGTGCTGAAGGGCAGCCAGAGCCAAGAGAGGATAACAGTTAAGAAGATGCTTCAGTAGCACTGGACAAAATGATGGGCACCTGTGATAAGATGCAGGCAGTGGGGGTGGAGAGGAGGTGACACAGTCACAGCTCTGTAGCACGTAGAATTGAAGACCTGGCAGCTAACTGCAGGAGAGAGAGAGTCCACAGGAAAGCCTCCTGAACACCCCCAGGTTTCTGGCAGGGCTACTTCTCTGGAAGTTGGCACAGTTCTCAGCCATTGGCATCGAGAAGGAGGAACAAGTTGGTGAGCAAAATGATTAATTCAGCTTTGAAAGTGTTAAGGAAGGCGGTGGGGAGTGGGTGGGGGCATGGTTGCAGTGGGAAATTCAAACAGGGCTGTCTGACAGGCACCATAAATACCTTTTATCTTTATTTTTAAAAATCCAATGCATTGCAAAACTCTTCAGCTTAAATGATTACAGGAATGGGTAATCCTTTTAGAGTATTAATCAACTTAATTATAGATGGCCCTGTAAGCAAAACCACCCTATGCTACAGTCTATTTATTGAGCAGTGTATTAGGGTGAAAGTTTGAGAAATTTAAAATGAGAGAATATGTAAGGTTGCATCATAAACATGGGACTAATTTGTTGGGTTCGAAATGTAGCGTTATTTGAGGGCTCTCAGTTCATGTGGTTAGCCCCTGGGCAGGCTGCATTTAGAATTCCATGTTCGTCTTTTTTCTTCTTGGTCAATTCTCATTACTATTCTACAGAATCATGTGTTTTCTTAGATAAATTAAACAAAGTAAACAAGGTTAAATTAAAATTTTAGGATAAATGACTTCCATTTAATCCACGCAGGTATTCATTCTCATCACAAATATTTACTGAGTATGCTAATAAGGTGTGATGGTTACAGCTCAGGTTCTCCAGCGAGAGCCTGACTTGGATCACACTCTGATTCTGAACTACTCCCTTCCATGGAGTCATTGCTGACTCCGAGCAACCCCTGTGGGTTTCTCAAACTGTCATTTCTTACCAGTTTACAAAGGCTAGTCTGTCTCCGGAGAAGCCGATGGTGGCTTGCAACCTCCGACATTATGGATTGCAGCCCAAAGTCTAACCTCCATGGCTTCTTCTCACCTTACTAGCTCTATGATTTTGGACCAGGTAGTTAACTTTTCTGTGCCTCAGTTAAGGCATCATTACAGAGAACTTATTAATACTACCATAGAATTTTTATGAAAAACCCATTGGCTATACATGTAAAGTTTTAATGAGGGTGTCTAGAATAGGACACTTAATGAATGCCATTGTCTTAATTGTTGCTATGATATACTTTCTTCTTAGAAACTTTTCATTAGGCTATGTTGAGTCTATTAATTTCCCAAATTTATTTAAGCATTTATTAATAACCTGGTCAGATATGTTTGTTTCACTTTAATTGTGAAGTTAATAAAAATAACTTCTATAATTAAAGTTATTAAAATAATGACACTCTCCCTGTTTCTGGAAAATCATGTTACTATAATTTAAAAGAAAAGAGGTGAAAAATCAGCAGATCCATCCTCAAGTATGAAAATATTTTACTTTTAAGGTCCCTGATAAAGAATTCACTGAAAAAATTTCTTTGCTGCTTAACATAGATCTTAATCTATTTTATTTTTGCCATAAGTTTTTTTCATCTCAAATATTCAAAATATGAAAACACTATTAGTCAAATATCCCAACAGCATATGCATATGAGAGGGTTTCATAGAAAACTCGCTGACTAGAACCCTGTTTTTATTCTCTGTACTATCTATAGTATGTTAAAATATATCTAGATGTTAATACCAGGGCTCTAGTTCACCTTGCTCAGGTTTACTCCGAAGGAAAGGTGCTTAGGCATGTTTCTGTGAGGAAGGACAGCTTCAGCCAGGAGACATGTCCAAGGGCGTCACACCAAAGAGGAAATGAGTTAAGACTCTTGAGAAGAATTCCCTTTGTAATGCACTGTCTTAGGCTCACAGGGTCCCTGTGAGTCAGAATTGACTTGATGACAGGGAAACTTTATGTGTTGTTTTAATCTCATTAAAAAAAGAAGAAGCCAGATCACCTTCCAAGGGTATTGGCTGGGCCAGTTCAATTCAAGACAGATCAGCTGAAAATCTGTTGAGTGTCTCTTGGATTTTCATACGAATCCTCCCAGTCGATTTTCTTGAAGGGCACGGGCTGCAGATGAGGCTTCTTGTGATGACATGTAGAGAAATTTGAAATCTGCCTCGCTGAGAAAAAGCCCATGAAATGTGTCCCAGGGACTCCCCGCATTTCCTTCCCCAATCAGAACAATGGACTCAAGTGTGATCAGGGTTGTTTTATGAGAATTTTGTTGGGAAGTCACACTCTACCACACACAGCCTGATTCTGCCCCTTCAGGCTTCTTTTTTTCTACCTCAAATCTAAGGACATTTGAAAGGAGCATGATTTCAGTCTTATAAGGATGCTCAAAATGCCATGTTGGTGTGGCACAAACTCTTCACGGAAAGATTAGAGAGATGTAAGCATCACTCTTAGAAGAATTTAGATATAGATATTGACAGGTAATACTTCATATTTTGATAGTTTTAATGTAGATTTTTAAGAGTTTGTAGCAATAGTTTTGACCTACCGTACTAATTTTAAACTCTGTGCTTTCAAAGTTATTTCTAAGTTCATCAATGAGGTAAAGCAGAGTTAAACTCATATTTCTAGAGTACTTCGTTAGAGAAAGAGTTGATAATCTCAAATTATGTTTGGTGTTTACTGAATCAAGAACTGTGTCTTTGCTTTCCACAGTAAGCAACAGTACAGAAGCAAAGCAGCAGAGTAAAAAATTAGGTATATCCTGACATAATCACAATTTGGTAAAAACCATTAGTGATCAAAATGGGATATTTGTTCAGTGTCTACAATTTAACATCAGAGAATTGACTCACATGCAAATACTTCTCAACAGAGCATCGGTTTCAAAGTAAGGTTTAGGAACTTCTTGGAAGACTTGCTTCTCTTTCAGGAAATCTATAAACTCAAAACTACCTTCATAATAGTGCTAAGACATCATTTGTTTTTTTACAAACTAATTTACAGTAAATTTTCCAGATGCTACATGTCAGATTGAATTCAAAAACTTATTTGAAAAAATATAAAAAGCACTGGCATTTTTTTTCATGATTTTTATTTGCTTTGAAAGAAAGTATAATTATATTACCTTTAACATATTCTATATATTGATATATGTATGGGTAAATGCAATAAATATAACCCACCTAAACAATACTCTGGGAAGCTATCAAAAAGAATTTTAAGACGCAAAAAGGAAAATGCGACCAATATGGAACCAAACCACTTGTTTCTTTACTCTGTACACATGTACTACTACTCAGTGTTTGTTGTATATATATATAAAAAATCAGGGGTCTTGATTCAGTAATTGATTTAATCCACATTTGAAACCCATGAAAGGTTTTTCACATTAAGAGAGTGAGATACAGAATGCAATATTCTGTGATTCAAATATTTTGATGCATACATACTACTAGTCTCTTTACTTATAAAACTAAATAATATATATCCTTATTCAGGATGTATGCACAGCGGCTCGTGCAGGCTTTGATCTGCTCACTGGAATGTCTTGGAAGGTTAGCAGTAAAGCAGCAAACAGTGGACAGATCAGAGGAACTTGGTGGCTGAGAAAGCTGCCAGGAGACTTTTGCTCGTTGTGAGGGATGAGGAGGAGTTTGAGGTTACCCTGGTAAAAGGAGCCAAAGTGGCACCACAGGTAAGCAGTGGGCTGCCGCTTCAAAGATGCCCCCTGCTTCCAGAAGTTCACAGCCTTGGGGTCCCTGTGGTCTCTGCACTGCGGACTCCCCGGAGCTGGAACACACTGCGGAAACGGGTCAATCACTGCTAACATGAAAAAGGAAGGACGAAGCCAGTCTGAGAGGATTTATCTGCAACGGACAGACTAACAAAGTCGGGCACCATGGTCATAGGGTATCGCATAGGTAGGGCAAAATAAAACCCCAAGACAGGTGATTCACAGTGTCTACACACAGCACCCTGCAGCCCCTGGAGTTGTGGGAAGGGATCCGTTGCGGTGTGTGTGGTGGCAGGGTGAATTCAAAACCGGGTAAAATATTTGTGTTAGAGGCAGTCACGGTAAGCTAAACGTTCTGTCGAAAGCTGTAAAATGAATAAACAAACTCTAAAGGAAGGGGACTTCCATCGTCTCCTTTTGTGGCAAAGACTCGAGGACCGAAGCCAGGAGAATGGGGAGGACCGTCCCCACTGTCGGGGAACTATGTACTGCAGAGCAGCGGGCACCCCTTCACAGGCTCCTTGGATGCTCTCCTTGGCCCCCGCCCTGAGAGCTGGAATGCCACTTGAACTTCCTTGCACTCTGTCACCTGAGTGGCGTAAATAGGGAAGCGTTTCACCACTAGTGGACAGGTGGGCAGAGTAAATTCACCCAGAGGTGCCTCTGAAGGCACGGAGGGCAAGGTGCTGCTGAGATCGCGGCTTGGCATGCCCTCCTGAGCGCTTTCTCCTCTGACCTGTGGTCACGAGTCAGAACCAACTTGACAGCAACTAAAACAAGCAGGAGCTGTCCTGTCAGAAAACACAAGTGCACCACGTATTTATTACACATTCAGAGGTCCAATTGTGAGAAACAATGATGCCATGAAGAAACACAAATTGTATCATTCTTATCTTTACTATCTACCTGCGTTTCCACGTAAGCACAGCAGGCTTGGGCATGGGAAAAAGCAACCCAGTCCCCTCACAGATACGACTCGCACCGTCTCCCATTTGGATAGGGACAAGAATGGCAGTGTCTGACAGTGGCAACTCTAAATAATGGGCTCCACTGTTTATTTGCAGAAATCGTCTAAGAAGAAAGAGTGGCAAGAGGACCTAAAACAAACTTAGTTTCAGTAGCAGAAAAGCTAGCCACCCCCCTTTTGCAGGCCGGTGTTTAATGATGCTGTGTATTTAGGAGACAGTTCAGCCTGGGTTATTTTTAACTGTGAAATTCCTAGATCATATAATGTATAAGCAATATTGACTGGGAATCAAATTTATGGAGAGAAATATCACCCCTTGGGTTGAAAAATTGACCACTACTAGAATATATTTCCTGAAAATGCAGCCTGAAGGCAATTCACTAGAGGGTAATTGCTCAGTGTAGAAGGCAGGTTTCACAGGACTCTGGCAGCCTCTCTCTCTTCACTTCATACGGCACATTTTTGTTCTTAATATGCTTCAACGGACTCTTTCTAAGGTTATCTTCTTAAATTTTATCATATGACTTCAATAATTGAGAAATGACTTTTAGTCATTATTCAAAACTTAATTTTGGAAACAACGCAAACACTCTATCTCTGTTTTTATCAATTATAACATAGACACCATAAATTATATTGTACACAGCTGTGCGGGTTCCTAAATAATTGCCCAGTTTCTAGTTTCTCTCTTATGAGGATCCAAGTATTGCTGTCAGATTTTTCTTGCTAACATATGACATTGGCCATGTCACTGAGCTCAAAAACCTTCAGTGTGTTCCTACTGTTTTTGAGTCAGACAGAAAATACTAGACTGACATTTAAGGAAAAATAATCCAATCTCGACATTTGTTTCCTAATTATTTTTCATTTACTAGAATAGTTTCCCTCTCTCTGGATCTGTTCACTGTGATAAATTTAATATTAGATTTTATAATATAATAGCCAAGGTTGAAACTAATATTTTATATATATATCCTAAAAGAGTTTTGTTATTAAATAATGCACAGTTTTTATTTATCATATATTTATTTTAATTTTAGATATACTTTTTTTTACAATTCAGAGAATGAATTTGAGAGGAAGGACAGAGTGAAGATATCTACCCATTCCTTGATTTGCAAAATAATTATGTCACAAGTCCAACATAATAATTCCTTAATGAAGAATTATTTTAGACAGAGACAACATCCCACAAAAGCATTTTTCTTTCTTTAGGCCACTATGCCTTAATAATTATATAGAGATATTAAATATTCATGGTTTATATATTAATGATCTCCCTTTGCTATATTGCATTATTACATTAATTATATCAGTGTTAAAATTTTATATCCTATGAGGTGAACTAGATCATAGAAACAAGCAGTACTTCAAACTAAAACTGTGAATGTTCAGCATCCTCTGACCATACTACCTTCTTTTCTGTTGTCTTCATTGCCATTGTTTGAAAACCCTGTTGTAGCCATTGATTTAATCCATTTCTTGGGGGTCTCCCTCTTGTTGACTGACCCTCTACTTCACCAGAGATGATCATCCTTTCCAGGGATGTGTCTCTCCTGATATGTACAAAGTACGTGAGACAAAATCTTAACATCCTCAGGTCTACAGAGCATTCCTGTATTTCTTCCAAGACTGGTTTGTTTGGTCTTCTGGCAGCCCACGTTACTTTCAGTATTCTTCATCAATGCTATAATCCAAATGCAGTAATTCGGTTGTGGACTTCCTTATTCAGTGTCCAACTTCCACATGCAACTAAGGTGGTTGAAAAGACCATGACTTGGGTCAAGTGTGCCTTAGTCCTCAAAGTGACATGCATGCTCCTCAATACTTTAAAGAGGTCTTCTGCAGCAGATTTGCCCAGTGTGGCACATCATTTGATTGCTTGACTGCTGCTCCCATGGACATTGACTGGTGCCCCCCCAAAAATGAAAATCTTCACAACTCCCATTTCTTTCCTTTCATCAAGATGTTTTTTTTCTATTGGCTCAGGGGTGAAGGTTTTCGTTTTCTTTAGGTTGAGATATATTACACATGGAAAACTGTAGTCTTTGACTTTCATCAGCAAGTGTTTCTCATCTGTTCACTTTCAGCAAGCAGGCTTTGTCATCTGCACACTGAAAGCTGTTACTAAGTCTTCCTCCAATCTTGATTCTGCACAGGGTCTTCTTCATATAGTCCAGCATCTTGGGTTATTTCAGCACAGTACAGATGGAATCAGAAGGGTGAAAGATACCATAGTTATGTTCACCTTTCCTGAATTTAAACCATGAACTGTTCCCTTGTCTTAGTTCAATGGCTGCCCTTTGTTCTGTGTAAAGGTTCTACCTGAGCATAAGTAAGTGTACTGGAGTTCTTACTCTTCTTGGTTGTGCAGTTGTGTGAGCTCAGGACTGCTAACCATCAGATGAGTGGTTCAAATCCACCAGAGTTCCTGAAGAAAGAGATAAGTTGATTGCCCTGTAAAGATTACAGCCATGAAAACCCCATATAGGGTAGCAATGAACCTGAACTGACTCAGTGGAGCAAAGCTACCGGTGATCCCTAATTTAATAAAGGTGTTAATAAAGTTTCAGTTGGTTTAGAGAAGCTAATTATTTACTTATTTTTCACTTCAGTTTCTTCATCTGTGAAATGAAAATAATAAGTGTATGATCAGTATATTTTTAAATGGCATACAAACAAAAAATAGTAGCTGCTAATGTACAGCAATGAATCTCATGGAATTTTGTTTCTTGGTTTGGAGATTCAGGGTTATAGTATGATGGGATACCCAAGTTACTTGGGCCAGTACTGTGTTTAGTGATTCTCTTCTGCCTTCTAATACAAAGGGACTTAAGGCTTGTAAGTGACAAGGAACAACATTTGGTCTCTTTTTGCCTGGATCAGTAGACAAAATGGAGGTCAGGATAGAATGTGTGACTAATTGTCAGCATGAACAGCTACCTCCTTTGCCATCCCTGTGACCAGAACTGCCTGCCAGCCACTGCTAACCAATTTAATCAAAGGTTCTGCAAAAGAATTCTAATAAAAGAGGGAGTATACAGAATAAAGTTTTTAATCTCATGGGATCTAGACATTCTAGACCATGTAGGCTTTATGAACCACTTAAAAGCTGAAGTCTAATTAATACCAAACTGGTGTAACTAGTACAGTGTGGTTGCCTTAAGAATTATGGTCTTTTACAAAGAGAGAACATTATAGTTCCAAAGAAGACAAGGGTAGAACAAAAACAAAGATATATTATCCAGTTGGGGAGGACCATTGGGTGGGGTCATATTGATGTCAAGAGTTTGCTGATATGCAGAACTTTAGAAAGGACATGGGAGGTCAAGGAAAACTGTCTCATCTGCCTGGTGGGCAGCCAATCAAAACCTCATAGCTCCAAGTGGGCTTGCAAGAGTGGGAGTGGGGCCATCACAGAGATGTGTACATGGTGGCAACTCCGTCTGTTAACACATTCTGACACTGTGCTCTTCTTCATATAGTTTCTCAAAGTATTTGTTCTGCATGCTCCTCCTATCCCTGTTAATTACATGCAGCCAACATTTGAATTGTAAAATTTGTATAATTTTATTGCCCCCCAATAATAAGACAAGCTGGATACTTTCACTATAATTATCAATTTTATAAAATTGAAGTATTTCTATTTAAAAAGGAAATATTCAATATTCCATTCCAGGTACTTTTGAAAGAAGAAAACCTTTTACATGTCATTTTCAAAACCATTCTATCACTTAGAGAGTATGTTTCAAACAGTCCACTATGTTCGCTAAGACAGCAAATATCAGTTGGTTGTTGCATATATATGTGTTCATGAATCATAACATATATGAGCAGACTTCAAAATGTAAGTAGTAAAATTCCATTATCTTTAATTTCTGTGAACTTTATAAAATCCACTCATATATGTATGTCTGTTTCATTAGCTAGGTTAATTTTGGAAAAATATTTTCAGGATTCAAATTCTGATACTCTGATTAGAAGTATCAAATACCTCCAGACCCACTGGTATCAGTCTCCCTCTTTCATTATCTGGGAGCATGTATTTAAAGCTGAACTGAGGAAAATCAATGTTGCCATTTTTGCCTGCTGGATTCTGAGATTCCTAAGACCAGATCTGCAACGTCCATGCTGGTTCCCAGGACAAGAACTATACCTATGCCTCTATGAAATAAATTGCCTATAAATCATGGTACTCCTACCTAACTTAATGAACATAATTTTATGAAGTAAATATAAATAATAATTTCTGACAGAATATAGACAATAGCAATATTTTTTTGCATAAAAAATCTACTTGCTATCTGATTTATTTTGTTTGCTGCCTGTTCTCAATCATACTTCCATAAAACAGACTTCTGTCTCTTATTTCACTTTCTTGCTTTGGACCACTCCCTTGCAGACTGAGAACCTGCCTAAATCACTCTTCTAGCTACTAATCTATTTTTCTCATGTACCCTCTCACCACAACCAAATTTATCTCATTCCTTTCCAGTGGGGCTCCAAAAATCTATGTTATAATAATTCATTCATTATTCAGAGAATTGCTACCTGATTTCTTCTAATTACTCCTTGGAAACCATTCTTCACTCCTAACCCAGCAATCTATTGCTATTCTCTTAAGTTTTTATTTTTCTTGGTTTCTGTCAAGATGATCTCTTCATTTCCGTATACCCCTGTAATAATCCTTCTACTGTCTAGCCGAGCACTGTGTATTTTTATTTGTTGTTTTATTTTGTTTTGCCTTCAGTGACATTGATTGTATTATTTTTCTCTAGTTATTATAAATCCTGTTCACTACTTCCCTGAGAAGTGTGCTTAGAATAAAGTAAAGCACTCAACTCCTCGGACAAAAGCATGCTGCTAGAAATATATAAAGCATACGCAGGTCAAGACATTTCTGAGCACCGTGCTGGGGATCCCCTATCTTTGCATATATTTTAGTGCCATGTTGGAGGAGAAAAGGGGCATTGAGGTGGCCAACAATCCTTTTTCACACATGGATGTGGATAAGTCATGCTGCACAATAGATTCAAATATTTTTGAACGGAATTAAAAATAATGTTTTTTGCTTGTTTGTGATTTTATAGTGATGTGTTCCTCTTCCCTTTTCAGTTGACCCTGAAAAAAGCCATTTTTATCAAGGGAAATTTTGAGTCACTCCTTTTCATGGCGTATTTGAAAAAAGCTCTTCATTAATTCACACAATAAGGGATAATTTGTTTATGTTTTATACTAAATGCTATGTACTTGGATATTCTGAAAATGTTTATGGTAGGCATTATTTATGTGTTTATTGTTTCTTTTTTTCTCTTAAGTTGACTGTAATTCTTTGTTCATTCGCTCATTCCACACACGTTTTTAAACTTGTACCCCATCTTTGGCATTGTTCCAAGTGCTTGAAAACATCATAAACAAATGAGGTCCTTGCTGTCACAGAGCTTACTATCTGTAAATAGCTTTTCAATTTTTCTATAACTTCCCATAAAACTTGATGTGAAATAGTTCTTGAAAACCAATTAAGAGCCCTCTGTGCTGAAACTGTTTGTTCCTGTACTATATGATTTTCACACACACCACTGTTTCCTTTAACGGTGTTGATACATCCGAACAATGCCAAGAAGTTGTGATGAATTAAGGAGCATACAGCTTTTATTTTTATTTACAAATTTGATTTTGAACAATATATTTAGGCTCACAGTTTGACATCAAATACCTTTAATTTTCTCATCATTCTGGTAGAGCAAGTGTAATATACATCTACTTTACATTATGTCTAATAAAAATCCGATTCTGCATTTGACAAGGGAAAGAAATGCCAGTAGTTTGATTTTAAGTATAAATTCTGACTGTAAATTAGATCAAATGAGTTAAACTGCCAGTCAGGCTCGGCAGAAATCAGAACATGCGACTTGAATATGCATAACTATGTAGGTACAAGGAGCCACGGCAGCCTTGTATCGTCAGGGATTTTATTATTTCTCAGAGCCGGGGTGCAAGAATGAGAGGGGTTGATATGAATATATTTATATGAATATGTAGCCCATCTCTCTGTGATGCACATTCAGTTGTTTTTTTCCCTTCTTCTGCCCCAGTGATGTTAAGCATAGCCCCTGTATTATGGAGACTGTGCACGGGTACAATAAGTTTTCAAAAGTTCTGGTAAAAGCAACTGTTTTCAAACCATCTGAGAAAACGTTATTTACCTAAATGACCATTTGGTTGAAATGTTGGTGGGTTGGAGAAGGGATTTTCAAAGCACTCATGATTTCTATACGTTTTTCTCAGTTCTTGCCAATGTGTGTGGAATACAATAAAACACTCCCCCCAACCGCACCACTCCCAAAGCCCAAGCCTATACTTTTCAAATGGACACCTCTCAAATCCCCTTAAGATGTTACTAGGGGACCCAGTTTCTTATTTTTTTACCATTTGCATTTTTAGATGTGTTTCTCTCCTGCTCAGGTTATTAGAGTTGGCGGCTGCATAGTATAGATAGTGCGCCCCACTGTACCTAAGTGTCTTCCTGGAAAGCACCCGGGGCTCAGAGTTCCGCTTTTCTCACCTTATCACATCTGGAACACAGATTTGCTCTGCTCGTCATATTTTGGCATCTGTGAATCACCGTCATGTTGTCATATTCGAAGTTACAAAGTGGCCGATGGGAAAAGAGCCAACTACTTGAGGCACTTGCTATTAAAAAAAAAAAGTCTGATTTCAGCATTATTCATTGGAAATGCTATTTGTGAAAGCATTTACTTCAGTTTCTGAGATACCAGCAATAATTTTTAGAGGCAATGCATAACCCTGCTTTAAGAAGACCTGTTCTTAAATTCTGAACAGGGTGGGACCCAACAATTACTGAACGCTACAACAAAGTGACACAGTTAGGAACCCAGTTGTGAGTAATTATTCATTGTTTATTTATATTTCTTTAGTAGTTCATGCAAATTAACGGGACCATGAAAAAGATATGCTAACGTAGGTAATTACAATAATTCTCTTGAGCATATTTACCCCTTGTAATTTTCTCTTCTCACAAAAGTGAATCTAAGTGGGCAAAAATAAAACTAAAATTTTATGAACTCAAAATAGATTTTTGAAAAATAGAGCAAATTCATCTGTACCAAATTGAAGACATAAGTAAAATCCATTACAATGATAAACTCTCCTTACTTTTTAGTAAACGCTGTTCAGACAGTGTAAAGGTCTCCTCCCTCTGCACATCTCACTCCTGTATTCATTGTCTGAAGAGAGAGTAACCACACAACCTTCATGGAGATGTGGCAGAGCAGAAAACATGGAGATTTTTGTTTGTTTGTTTTTAAAATCACTCTACAACTGCTAACTATGGCTACCTGTGTCGGTGCTACTCAAACCTGTGTTCAATTTATGAAGCATTAGGACGTCTTTTTTAACTCACTATTTTATACAAGATTTGCTGGCGTCTCAGAAAGAATTGTGGGGACAAGATGGAGGGCTAAACCAAATATAAGAAAAGACATTTATTTGAGGAAAAAAATGTGCATAGATATTTCATTAAATCAGCATTTACAAAAAGCATGTTTCAAAAAACAGTGGCTCTGGTGGGATACTTTGAAAATATTTCAAAAGTTTATCATCAAATTCTAGAAATTATGCAAAATAAATTGCTGTTAGAAAATTGTAGTGTGCATTAGCCAAAAAAATCAAAGTATTGTGAAAATATATTAAGCCAGAGACACTTTATCTCTTAGTAGTATCTGTGTGTGCAGGTGTGAGTAAGAAGTCTACTTTAAAAATATAAATTCATTATGACTTAAAAAAATCTGAGAAACTTTGGATGGAAATCTATGATAAAATAACCAGCTTGTCCTTTCTTCACCAATCCAATTCTAGAAAGTAAAACATTTAATAACCAGTAACTTATAAACCCCATCTATTTCAGTAGCAGGAATGCCAGTGTTTCTTTTTTTTTTAAATTGTTGCATTGAGGTCTTGTACAGCCCTTATCACAATGTATACATACATCCATTGTGTCAAGCATATTTGTACATATGTTGTCAACATCATTTTTAAAACATTTTCTTTCTAATTGAGCCCTTGGAACCAGCTCATTTTCTCCTTCCCTACCCTCCCTCTCTCCTGAACCCTTGATAATTTATCAATTATTATTATTTTCATGGCTTACACCAACAGTTGTCTCCCTTCACCCACTTTTCTGTTGTCCAATCCCCTTGGAGGAGGTTATATGTAGATCATTGTGATCCGTGCCCTTTTTCTCCCCACAGCCCCCCACCTTCCCCTTAGGTTCCTGGTATTGCTACTCTCAGTATTGGTCCTGAGTAGTTTGTCTGTCCTGGATTTCCTGTGTTGATCTCTTCTCTGTATCAGGAAACATGCTCTGGCCTAGCTGAATTTGTACGACTGGGGTCAGGGTGGGGGGAAACATTACAGAACTAAAGGAAAGTTGTATGTTTCATCAGTGCTGTACTGCACCCTGACTGTCTAGTCTCCTACTTGTGACCCTTTGGTAAGGGGGTGTCCAACTGTCTACAGATGGGCTTTGGATCTCCAGTCCCCACTCCCTGTCATTCGCATGGATACTATATTTTGTTCTGGACCTTTGGTGCCTGATACCTGATCCCATTGACACCTCATGATCACACAGGCTGCTTTGCTTCTTACATGTGGGCTTTGTTGCTTCTAAGATAGATGAATATTTGTTTGTCTTCAAGCCTTAAAGACTCCAGATGCTCTATCTTTTGATAGCCGGGCACCATCAGCTTTCTTCACCACATTTGCTTATCTGCCCTTTTTGTTTTCAGAGATCATGTCGGGAAGGTGAGCAGCACAAAATGTTGTGTTAAGAGAACAAAGTGTTCTTGTGTTGAGGGAGTAGTTGAGTAGAGGTCCAATGTCCATCTGCCACCTTAATACTTAACATATAAACATATGTGCATAGATCTATTTCTCTATCAGTATATATAAATATATTTACATATGTACATGCCTGTATTTAGATCTCTATAAATATCCTTTGCCACCTAGTTTGTTCCTATGTTTCCTTTTACTTTCCCACTATCATGTTTGGCATTCATTTGGATTTCAGTAATTCCTACATGCCCTTGATCAAGCCACACTAGGCATCCTATCCCCTCCTCACCATCAATTTTAGATAACTTGTTATTCCCTTGTCCCTAGGTTTGTGAACACTCCCCTTCTTTTCTCCTGCTTCCCCTTCTCCCTTGCCTCCCACCAGAACCGTGGGTGCTGTGTTTTCTCCTCCAGATTGTTTTTCCCGCCTATCTTATCTAGAGAGACACTCAGAGAATAATAAGTGCAAAAACAAGATGGAGTAAAACTAGACAACCACAAAACAAAAATAACAGTAACAAAACCAATGACAAAAAAAGAAAAGCCTATTTTCCAGTCAAATCTGATGGGGTGGCAAGACCCGACCCTAAAGTCTATTTTTTGTATTCCCTGGGGACTTCATTGCTTTGCTCTGTTATACGCCTTTAGTGCTTCACCTCGGCGTGGAGGGGTTACATTGGACACAATTCCCACACTGTGTCTCCAGTGTTGTCCCCTATAACTCAATAGGTCAGTGAGGTATGTCCTGCCTCATGGTGGGGCGGTCCCAATGGCCCTCTGTACGTTGGCTGCTCGGAGCAAAAATACCACTTTCGGATCTTGGTAGGCCAGGATGAGCTCCACTCTCTTGTTCCACTCTTTCCTTCCCTCTTTGTTTTCTGCTGTGTGCTCTCATCAGATGCACCCCTCTCCCTGACCTGTAGCTTCAGTGCTGTTCTCTGAAGTGCATTCTTCTCGGTGGAGGGTGGGGTGTCCACATAGAATGTGGTGTCGACCCTGTAGATCTCTCTATTGGTTCCCTGCTTCATGACGGTATTCCTTGCTCATCTTGGCGCACCAGATTGAACTTTGAAGTCTGGTCCCTCTCCCACTCCGGTGGAGATATAAACAATACGCTCCCCTTGGGAGGACTAGTGACGTTTCCCCACGACCCATGCCTTTTCTTCGTCTTTCTTTCCCCTCCTTTTTATTTGGCTGCCATATGTATCCCTGGATTGGTTCTGGCACCTGCCAGAGTACTTGGACCTCACCCCAGGAATGTATGTATGTATGTATGTATGTATGTATACATGTATATATATATATATATATATATATATAGTAGCTTTTCCCCTACACCCCTTTTGCATTTTTAAGCTTACCTCAGTGGACTCATGCTGTACTTGTCCTGTTGTGTTTGGCTTACTTTGCTTAGCATAATTTCCTCCAATTTGTCCCATGTGCCAATGAGCTTCCTGAATTCATCACTGCTTTTTAGGGATGCGTAGTATTCCATTGTATATATGTACCCCTATTTTTTAATCCATTCATCAGTTAATAGAAATTTGGGTTGTTTCCAACTCCTTGCAATTGTGAACTGTGCTGTGTTGAACATAAGAGGACAGATATTTCTTGCCTCTTCTGGTTATATGCCCAGTAAAGGGGCGGGGGGCGGTTCTGGATCATATTGTAACTCAATTTGCATCTCTTTTAGATATCACCAAATCGATTTCCATAGTGGCTTTACATACCTACAGGTATCTCCCCACAGGCCCTCCAACACTTGTTACTTTTTGATTTTTTGAATTGGGCTATGTTTGAGGCTATTAGGTTGTATTTCACAGTTGTAGTAATTTGCATTTCTCTTATGGCTAATGATCAGGAACATTTTCATAGGTTTATTGGCTAATCTGATTTCTGCCCTTGTGAAACTTCTTTTCAGGTCTTTTGCCCACCTCCTCAGTGGGTAATTCATTTTTGTATTTCTGTAAGCTATTATTGTACTGTAGATTTTAGTAGTAAGGCCTTTGTCTGATGTATCATTGCTAAAGATGTTTTCCCAGTCCATGGGTTCTCTACTTAATCTTGTGGTGAAACTTTTCAATGTTCAGTATATCCCACTTGTCAATTTGTGCTTCCTCTGTGTTTGTGTCCTTCTCTAGTTGCGATAGCCTATGTTTTCCCTGTGCCAAAGTTCTCAGGGTTGTCCCAGTTCCCTCATTGATCGCCCTAATAGTTTGGGGTTTTACCTCAAGGTCTGTGAGCCCCCGTGAGTTTATTCTTGTACATGCAGTGAGGTAAGAGTCTTGTTTAATTTTTCTGCAGGTAAATATCCATTTTTTTTCCAGCACCACTTGTCGAAGAGGGCATCTGCTTCCGATTTGATATTTTGGGGGCCCTTATCAAAGATCAGTTGTCTATGTGCTGATAATTTTCTTTCTGGGGTTTCAGCTCTTTCCTATTGGTCTTAATGTCTGTCATTATACCAATACCACATTGTTTTGACCACTGTGGCTGTACAATATGTGCGAACATCAGGTAAAACAAGCCCTCCCACTGTGTCCTTCTTCTTGATGAGTTCCAATTTTGGGCTTCTTCCCTCTCCATATGAAGTTGGTAATCAGCTTTTCCATTTCTTTGAAGAAAGATGAGGGGCCATTGTATTGGGATTGCATGAAACTTATATAGTGCCTTGGGCAGAACTGACATCTTTACTATATTGAGTCTTCAATCCACGAGCACGGGATATTGTTCCATTTGCTGAGGTCACACTTGGTTTCTTGTAATAGTGTTCTGTAGTTTTCCTCGTACAAATCTTTGGGGTTTATTTAGTCAGATATATCCCTAGATATTTCAATTTGTACTTGGCTATTGTGAAAGGTACTACCTCTTTGATCCCCTCTTTCATGGTCTTGTCTGATATGTATAGCAGTCCAATAGACTTCTCTTTGTTATCTTATAGCCTGCCACTCTGCCATGTTCCTCTACAACTCCCAGCACTCCCCTTGTGGAGACTTTGAGATTTTCCATATATAAAATTTTATCATCTGTGAATAATGATGGTTTCACTTCTTCTTTCCCCCGACAGATACTTTTGATATCTTTTCTTTCTCTTATATTGTTAGCTAGGACCCCCAGTATGATGCTAAATAAGAGTGGAAGCAAGGGACATCCTTGCCTGATCTCTTTTTCAAGGAAAATGTTTTCATCTTTTCTCCATTGACTGCCACATTGGCTGTTGGTTTTGCATATATAGCTTGGGCTATTTTGAGGAATTTTCCTTCCATTCCTGTCTTCTTGAGTGTCTTGAACAAGAATGGGTGTTGGATATTATTGAATGCATTTTATACATCTCTCCATATTATCATGTGGTTCTTATAATTTTTCAAGTCAATGTGGCTAATAATGCTAATGATCTTTCTTATATGAACCATATCTGCACCCCTGGTATTAATCACACATGGTCATGGTGAATTAATTGTTTTACATACTTTTGTATTCTATTGGCCAGTATTTTGTTAAGGATTTTTGCATCGATGTTCATTAGAGATATTGGTCTGTAGTTCTCAATTTTTGTGGGATCCTTGCCCACTTTAGGTATCCGAGTTATACTAGCTTCACAGAAAGAGTTAGGGAGTTTGGCGTCTACTTTTCAGTGGTTCTCAACCTTCCTAATGTTGTAACCCTTTAATACAGTTCCTCAGATTGTGGTGATGCCCCCACAACCATAAAATTATTTTCATTGCTACTTTATAACTGTAATTTTGCCACTGTTATGAATCAGGTGACCCCTTTGAAAGGGTCATTCAACCACCAAAGGGGTCGCAACTCACAAGTTGAGAAAACTGTGTTCTGGAACAGTTTGAATAGGGATGGTGTAAGTTCTTCCCTGAATGCTTGTTAGAATTCTCCTGTGACACCCAGGGGATATTTTGGTTGGTAATCCCTTGATGACCTTATCTATTTATTTTATTGCTATAGGTCTGTTGAGATTCTTGATGTCCATCTGGGATAATCTAGGGAGGAATTTTTTTTCCAAGTATTTGTCCATGTCTTCCAAGTTGTTGAATTTGTTGGCATACAGACCTTCATAGTACTGTGTAATTATCCTTTTGATTTCATTAGGGTCTGTTGTGATGTCCCCTGTTTCATCCCTCATCCTTGCTATTGAAATTTGTTCCTTCCTTTCTTTGGTTAGGTTTGCCAGCAGTTTGTTGATGTTAATTATGTTATGTTAATCCTTTCAAAGAACCAACTTTTAGCTGCATTGTTTTCATGGTTTTCTTGTTTCCCCTCTCATGAATCTCAGCCCTGAATTGTATTATTTCTTTTCATTTGCTATTAGTAGGATTAACCTATGGAGCCAGTCTAATTGTTGTAAGATTTATGTCCGCATATCAATCGTCTCTCTTCCTTTTCCATGTGTGCAGGTATTGCTGTCAAATTTCTCTGATAACTGCCTCTGCTGTGCCCAAAGGTCTTGGCATGTCATATTCTTATTCTCATTGGTTTCTAGAAGCTTCCTAATGTCATCTCTGATCTGGGCCAGTACCCACTCCTTTTGTAATCGATAGTTATTAATCCTCCAAATGTTTGCCCTGTTCTTAATCATTCTTTTGTTGATTGTCAGCCTTCTGGCATAGTTGTCAGAGAGAGATGTCTGTATGATATCTATGTGCTTGAATTTACACAAATTCTACTTGTGTCCCAGTACGTGGTTTATCTTTGAGTATGTGCCATGTGCACATGAAAAGAATGTGATTTTTTTGCATTTGGGTGAAGCGCTCTGAAAATATCTATAAGGTCCAGTCATCTAATCATAATGTTTACATCTGTAGCCCCCTTGTTAAGTTTCTTTCCCTGTGTTCTATCTATCTCCAAGAGTGGTGTATTAAAGTCACCTATTGTAATTGTTGAGCCTGTGTTTTCTTTTTTAATCTTTTAGAGCATTTTATTGACAAATTTCATGGGTCTCTCATTGGGGGCATATGTATTTATTATGCTCACTGGCTCTTGGTCTACTGTTCCATTGTGCATTATAAAGTTCCCTCCTTGTCTCTTGCTGTGACTTGCATCTTGAGATCAATTTTGTCTGAGATTAGGATTGCAACCCATGCTTTTACAGAATTGCTATTTGTTTGGCGTATTTTTCTCCAGCCTCTGATTCTCAGGCTAATTTTATTTGTATTCTTGAGATGTGTCTCCTGTAGGCAGCAGAACAACAGGTTGTATTTTCTAAGCCAGTCTGCTAGACTCTGCCTTTTAATGTCTGAGTTCAGTCCATGGGTCTTCAGGGTTATTACATCCATCTATGGACTCTGTGATTCTTTTTTTTTTACTGTTTTTTCTTTCTTTTTTGTTAACATTTAATTAGGGACTCATACAACTCTTATCACAATCCATACATATACATACATCAATTGTATAAAGCACATCTGTACATTCTTTGACCTAATCATTTTCAAAGCATTTGCTCTCCACTTAAGTCCTTTGCATCAGGTCCTCCTTTTCCCCCTCCCTCCTCCCTCCCCCCTCCCTCATGAGTCCTTGATAATTTATAAATTATTATTTTGTCATATCCTGCCCTATCCGGCATCTTCCTTCTGTGATTCTTATGGGTTTCTTAAGGGTTGTATTCCCACAGTTGGTCAAAGGAGGTGTCGAGTTTTCCTTCTTAATTGGAAGTAGTATTAGGTTGCCATGACTAAGATTGGACTAAATGACTGTGAAAGATCAAGTATCAATGATTTACGGGTGTGTGTGAACTGTTGGCAGGGGGAAATCCATACTAATTTTAGATGATCTTTTGAAACACGACAGTTGATGACCCTACTTGAGCTGCTAACCACAAGGTCATCAGTTGAAACCACCAGCCTCTCAGAAAAAGAAAGAAGAGGCTTTCTACGCTAATGAAGTTATGGTCTCAGAAACCCACAGGTGCAGTTCTATCTGCCCTATTGGGATACCATGAGTCGGAATGCACTCAAGGGCAGTGAGTTTGGTTTAATATAAGAGACCCTACAAATGGATATAAAATAGACCACGATGGCACCAGAGAAATAATCAGACAGTGGATAGGCAGTTTTCAGAAGTGGAAAGAGGAAACAACTTTAGGCTTATATATAGAAAGAAGTTTAATTCACTGGTAGACATGAGAAATGAATTAGAAGAAAAATGAAATGCCATTTTATTACTCATCAAAATGCCAAAACATCAAGCGTTCCTTTCTTGAGGTAATTATAACTTAAGCAAAATAACAATATGAATTGTAAATAATATTCAGAATTATTAAATTATTAATTGTGTATTGAATGTACCAATAACTTCTCAAAGGAAAAACTAATCTGTTCTTGGGAGACGTACTCCCAGAGTGCTCTTTAGTTTTACGTCCTTCGAACCTGTTGCCAGGAGAGACCAGTGCCTGGAGAAAGACACTATGCTTGTTAAAATAGGTGGGCAGTGGAAAGGAGAAAGTCCCTAGAAATGCTGTGTTGTCACCGTGACTGTAATAAGGAGCTCCAGCACAGGAGCAATTGTGAGCGTGGCACAGTACTTACTGGACACTCTTTCGTTCTGTTATACATGGTGTCACTGTGAGTTGGAACTGGCTCGATGGCACCTAACAATTAACAATAACAACTGCCTTGAGCATATCATTTGTCCATATCTGTAGTACCTATAGATCTATCATGTCTCTTGTCCCAGAATGTTAAGTATACATAAATTTACAGATTTCATAAATTATGTAAGTAACAATTTATGAAACATTCTGTGACTGGACTGTTTCACTCAAACAATGCCACTTCCTGCTACTACTACATGCACATTGCTTTAATGTGTCATGAATTGCCACTAGATCAATCATGATGGGGGCTGCTTTAATGTGTCATGAATTGCAACTAGATCAATCATGATGGGCGTTGAAATTCAGCTACTGTTGATCTTGGAGATGTAATTTCAGTCCTCCACTTAATGTCCTCAAAATTTAAATCTGGGTGATATTCACTCATCTTCCAGACCTCATTCTCATGCTTTGAAAGGATTTTTCTTATGAATTCCAACTTTTTATTTTCTCCTTTGACAGCCTTGTTCTTTTTCTTCCATCTTCCTAGAATGCTCTGTCAACAGATCCTCACAGACTGGCATCTCCTGGTCATTCATCCAAATCTGAGATCAGGTGTCATGCCTTCTGAATGCATTTCATGATCGCGTAGAATAAGATGGGTTCTCCAGATCACTCAAACTCTTAAATTACTCTGTCTCATTTTGGCTACAGCATTTTGTTTATGCTTTTGTTCATACAGTTGTTCAATTTTATTTTTCTCATCCCATAACTGTAAACATTCCATGAAGACATCACCCTGTGAATACTTAATAAATCATTATTATTTGACTGCAAATATTCAGAAATACTAATATTCAAAATGAGGCCTTTTCCCTTAGAACAGCTGATACTAGGGTATAGTAGAGGAACCTGGGGCCAGAGTTGTAGATATGACTTAAAAGACTGCCAAATAGCACATAAGATGATGACAACTGTAACTCTTTCAAGGGATTCTCTTGGTGCCCAAGTGAATTTAAATTCCACCATCTCTCTCCTTCCGGAACTATAGCTTCCTAGAAATAACCGTATATGGCCTAAACTATACTGTCATTGCTCCGGGTGCCATTGAGTTGGTTCTGACTCAGTGATCCTAGAGACAGCACAGTGAGGAACAATTCATACGCTGTTTGAGCCCCTTGTTGCTTCCACTTTGTCAGTTCATCTCATTGAGAGTCTTCTATATTATAATTATACAGTGTTCCTGTTTATTTTTAGACGCAATTTAAAACTCCAAAAGCAGGCACATTTACTTATATCCTATTGTGATAGTTACACCATTTCATGCCAACTTGTTAAAATAATGAAGGGGTGAAGTCTAGCCGGTTAGTCAGGTCAAAGCCTGAAGATGTCTCCTAAGGGCACAACCTAATCATGAAGATTCTGGGAGGCGGAGCACACTCTCTCTCTGCTTCAGCATTAATGTTAACAAGTCAATAGAGCCACACAGATGACAGCAAGAGCCGTGGCGATGCATCCACTGCCTTTGGATCCACAGGACTTTACACGCACCAGCCTGTGATCATCCTCTATTCGGTATCATTGAATATGCTACGTGAGTCTAGAGAGGAATTCATGGGCTAATACCAGATGTTTGTGCTAATATTGAAATTATGAATTTGATCTGGATTGGGCTGGGATGTCTTATTGATACATAATCACCTCTTTATGTAAAGTTCTCCCTTACACATATATGAGTCAATGAATTTGTTTATCTAGTCAACACTGACTAACACAGCTACACAATTAAATATGCCTCACACTTTCACTAACTTCAGTGATAAATAATATTCCTGTTTTATGTCATGCATGACAAATTATTTTTAAAAATACTAAACTGTGAATTGCTTAAGAGTAAAAATTGTGATCCTATCTTTGTTTTACTTATAATGTAGTGCCTAGACCTTAAAAAAATAAAAGAAAAGAAAATAGCTTGAGGCTTTTCTGGCCAAGATTCTTCAGGTTTTGTACATATAGCTATTTTCTCTGTATATTTTTCCTACAATCCAATTTCTGATGAGATTTAGGTAAATGAGGTGTGATGACATTTTGTTTTGGGCAAAGCTTAGGTGTATAAAATAAATGGTATTTGGAAATTACTATAGCAAACAGTAGAAAAATATATCTACTCAAATAATTATCTTTTTAAAAACCTACTGTATATTGAGAGGTGAAATTGCCATACAACATTTTAGGGCCTAGATACTTGCATAGTCAGTTGCTCTCCATGCTAATACCATAAGGGAGTTCCTGTTATTTTCCTCCTTTTATAAGTTAAAGAATAGTAGAGTGAATGATGAAGTAACTTGTCAGGAAGTCATTCCATAGTGGGTGTTGAGTTGCCATTTTGACTCAAGCAAATCAGTGCCTTTTACCGCTAACTATTCACTTTTGATACCATGCCATGGATTTAGATACTGTGATGCCTTTAAAGTAAAGAAGCTCCTTTTTTCTAAATGCAACTCTTCAAAATTCCCAACGCAGACATATTTCCATATAGACTGCACAATTAAACACGTCTTGCGCTTTCAGTAACTTGACTGATAAGTAATGCTTGCTTAGTGTTACACATGACAAATTATTTTTTAGCCTCTAAAAAATTCAAGACTTTTGATGAATACACAGACATATCTGTGTGTAGTGGAATGGGGGAAAGTAAAAATGGAGGACATAAATTTTACTAACAATGTGTTTTGGCAGTGTAACAGTCCACTCAAGCAAAGAACAATGTAGACATTACAGGACATGCTTTTATTTGAGATAATCTTTTAACTTTGGTGATGATTAACAACCAAATACAAGAGTAAAATTTAGGAATAAAAAGGCAACATGAAGAACCTTACTTGAACTCTCTATCTAAAGCAATAATACATTTGTCATTCATAACTACAAAGAACCATGCTAATTTTTATAAAAGGCTTAACATCTATCATATTCATTAACAAGAGATTCATATAACAAGCAGAACATGCACAAATAAAACTCTACATGGAAAAAAAAACACTGGAGGCCAGCCTGAAAAAATATTCTGTATAACTGTCTCACTAAGAAACCAATTTACTTTAAGAGCCATCTGGTCTCTTGTCATGCTCTATAGCTGCTGTCCTCTACCAGTGTAGACCTGGACACGGTTCTTGGTCCCCTAATTAAGTGGAATCAATGTGAATTACAGAGCTTGGCTACACTACCATGTATTTTGTATTTTGATTTACACACGAATGGCTAATATGTTTATCTTATTTCTGCTCCATTTATAAACCTTAGCATCATACTATATTTCAGGTAATGAACAATTATACATACTATCATTTCTTAATAGATGTGAAAGTTGTGATTTTTAGGCTTAAATTTCCAGTCCTAGAAGCACTCCTATAAAAGGAAAATAATTTTGAGTCAAGGGAGTGGATGTGAAAGTGTTCATTTAGCACACAGTAAGTTTGTGACCCTGTGCTAACAAATGTAGTATCTTTTGATTTTAATAGTCTAAATTACTGAGCTCAAGCACTGAGATCCACCTCTGAAGGTTGTCTTTGCCGGACTTTCACAATATGAACCTTCAAAAAATCTGAACCTAAATGATTAATTTTACCCTTTGTATTCTCTACCTCTCTGTTTTTCCTATAAACATGGGGTCGGTGCTCTAGCTACTGAAGCCCCAAATTGAACAGTTATTATATAAACAGCTATTCTCAGATGGTAAAAACAATCTATCAATTATTCCATTTAAGTGCCTCTGGAATCTCTCCCATCTTTTGTATCTCCAATGACATTATTCACTTAGTACAGTCACAATATCAACTATGAATCCCAACTGGGACCCAATTGTTAAAATAAGAAATATGCTATCAACTTTCCACCTTAAGATTTCCCATATTCTTTCAATGAAAATTTGAAACACTCTAGCTTAGCATAATATCAGAATACTCAGGATTGACCTTCTGTCATCCTCCAAAGATCCCCTCTTTCTGCCATAGGATCTACTGGTAGTCATTGAAGGTGTCAGTGTCTCCCGTGCCTTCTGTGTTTTCCTATTCATTTTCCACTTTCTGATGAAATCCTACACACTCTCAAAGTCACAGTTTGGGTTCAGCATTCACAAAAGGATAAAGCAAAAACAAATTGCCTCAAATACTCTATAATGTCCATGATACATGCACATCCATATGCATGCACAATTGCCCTCATAACAAGAGATAAACTTTTCAAGAGTTGCTGTTAGGTATTGTAGAGTCAGTTCTGGACATAACAGAAAGAAACATTACCTAGTCTTGTTCCATTCTTAAAGGAGCTCTAGTGTCATAGTTGCTTACAGATTGGACTGCTAACCACATGGTCATTGGTTCAAACTCACCGGCAGCTCTGTGGGAGAAAAAGGAGGCTTTCTTCTCCCACAAAGATTCACAGTCTCAGAAACACACAATGGCATTGTACTCTGACATGCGTGGGCACCATGAGTTGGAATCAACTTGATGGGGTGAGTTTCAGGTGCGAGTACTAGTATGACAAGTATTCCCATGTGTTTGAACATTATTGCAGTCACTGGGTCAGTCCATCCCATAGAGGTGCCGCCTCGTTTTCACTGACCCTTGACGTTATCAAGCTTCATGTCCTTCAAAGTACTGAGGCAAACACTCCCCACACGTGTTTCTAACAAGCATTCTGGCTGTCACTCTTGTAAGAAAACTGACTTCATTCTTCTGGCAGTGCCTGCACATTCAGTCGTCTTCACTAACCCCCTAATTCAAGGCATGGTTTCTTCTTCCGTCTTCTCTGTTCATTCTCTAGCTTTCCCATGCATATAAGGTCGTTAAAAATATCATGGCTTGAACAATACCTACCTTTGATTTCAAAGTGACATTTATGCTTTGTGAAACTTTAAAAAGACCAATTTTCAAGCGAAATGCACAGTTTGATTTCTTGACTTGCTTCCTTGGATGTTTGCAGTAGATCCAAGTATAATAAAAACCTTAACAATTTCACTCTCTTCAACATTGCATTCGATGTTTCTTATTTGGCCCAGTTGTAAAAAATTTTGCTTTCTTTATGTTAAGGCACAATCCATATAACACTGTAACATTGATCTTCATCGGTATGTACTTTGAGTCCTCATTGCTTTCAGTGAGCGAGAGTGTGCCCTTTCCTATACAGTGTGTTAAAGAGTGTTTCTCCAGTTGTGAAGCTACATTCTTCTTCATAGCATCCAGTTTCTTGGATTGTTTGCTTTAATATAGGTTAATATTGGGAAAGATACAAACTCAATACACCTTTATTTTAACCCTTTAATAACTTCTAGTTCTGTTTGCACTGCAAAGTTTGGTCTGTATACAAGTTCCATAGTCTCATAATGAATGTACAGAGTTCACACTCTTTTCAATGTTGTCCCCAATTGGTTATGATTCACATTCCCATATGCCTTTTCATTGTCAATAAAACACAGGTAAACAACTTCTCGAGTATTCTCTGCTTTTGATAAGACCTGTCTATTATCAGCAGCAATAACCCTAGGTCATAGTCCACAAATAAAAATGAGAGTAACGCATTCTGTAGACTATATGGACCACTTGTGCCATACTTTCTTATATATATATATATATATATATATATATATATATATATATATATCTGTGTTTAGTTATTTGAAAAGAATTTTTTTTACATTGAGTGCTTTTGTCTATAGTACTTCACACTAAAATATTTTTAAGTGGGTTTTTCTTGTTGATCAAATTATATAAAGGCAGAACACTCTTCAAGGGCTGAATGCTTATGATTCTCCTGCCATCCTCATGCCCAGGCTGCCATTTGCACAGAGATTAGAAGCCTGCTGCTTTAGAGCTTAGTTGGGAAATTATCTGGTGAACGTGGATATGGTGAAGGTAGTGAGCACACCCGGGTAAAGAGACTCAGCAATGGAATCCTCTGACTTGCCAAGAAGCCTTTCCACATATTATCTACCTGATGACCTTGATTTTGTCTGTAGTTGAGCTATTGATACCCTTATAAGTTACCTGGTTATGGCTGTGATTTCACTTAGGAGAAAACTTATTAAAATTATCTTCTAGAGAAAAATAACACTAAAGACATGTCACAATTTGTTGGTGATGTAATCTCTGAGGTGTCTGAAAAAATGTTCATGGGAAACATCCTTTAACTTTTTATCCTATGTTTCCACGAACTTTTCTGAAAAGCCATCAGCTAGTAAAGCGGGGTGACTACGTTAGCCCCCTTTACACAGAACAACTCTGGATCCCATTTATGGTTCTGGCATCCTGTCTGCTTAATACCCTCTTAATGTCTCAAACATTCCAACTTGGGAAAATAATTTTGTAGTCACTCTTTTCATATGGAAACAAAACAAAGTCTAGAACTTCTCTCTATGATTCTTGGAAAGAAAAAACCAGGCCAAAGACCATGACTACATTGTAAAGTAGACCAAATTTAGTATCCATGGAAAAGACACGATTGTTTGAGGGCTAAAAGTTGTTTAAGGACAAGAAAGCAGCAAGCCCACAAGGAAGAAACACACCAGTCTATGTGATCATGAGGTGTCAACAGGATCAGATATCAGGCATCAGAAGCCCCAAAACAAACAATCATATCAAGGTGGATGAGGGGGACTAGAGTGAACACTGAAAGCTCATCTCTAGAAAATTGGAAATTCCCTCACAGAAGGCTCACAAGAAAGGAACTAGTCAGACAGGGTGTAGTACTGTACCAATGAAATGTGCAACTTTCCTCTAGTCCTTTAATGCTTCCTGTCCCCTACCCCCAATATCATGACCCTTACAAATCTGGCTAAACCAGAGCATGTACAGGTATGAGCTCAACACACCTGGAATCTAGGACAGATAAACCTCTCAGGAACAGTAATGGGAGTAGTGATTTCATGAGGGTAGAAGCAAGGTAGGGGGATATGGGAGGAACCAATCGCAAAGATTGACATATCCCCTCCAGGGTGGTGGATAACAGAAAAGTGGGTGAAGGGAGACAACAGACCATCAAATATAAAAATAATAATAATTTCTAATTTATCAAAGGTTCATGATGGTGGGGGAAAGAAGGAAAATAAGAGGAGCTGATACCGAGGGCTCAAGTAGAAAGAAAATGTTTTGAAAATGATGATGGCAACAAATGCACAATAGTACTTGATAAAATGGGTGTATGGATTGTTGTTAGCGCTGTAAGATTCCCCAATACAATGATGTATGAAAAAAGAAAAACTGATAAAAACTCATTCTAGGCTCTCACATTCACCATGGTCCTAGTTCAGCCAGATTGTTCCTTGGTGGAAAGGATGGTGAAACTTTGTCTTGCATACATTAGACATGGTGCCACGAGAGATCTGTCCTGGAGAAGGACATCATGTGAATAAGGGGGACATTGGAAAAGAGGAAGGCCCTTAAGGAAATGGAGTGACACAGTGGCTGCAACTGTAGGCTCAAACTTAGGAACAATTGTGAGGCTGGCGCATGATGGGCAGTGCACAGGGTTGCTATGGGTTGGCATGGACTCGATGGCACTGACCAACCATGGCAAGGTCCTAGCTCTGAGACTGGGAAAGGGCAGATGAGTTAGGAACTCAGTCGCTGTGCCCATAGAATGATGAGAGAGGAGTGTGTTGTGAGCAATTCGATTGGAGAATTTAGCAGAGTTCTGAACAATAAGACTTGAAGGCCATGTCAGGGATTCTAAAATAAATTCTATGAGCAACAAAAAAGAACAATATTGAAATATTGAAACATGGCTGGAACTTTTTCACATGATCTGCTTTTTATGAAAAAGGGCATGTTGGCATTCTGTGAGAGGAAAACTGAATGGCATTGGCATTTGGGAGTATGAGGAACTATGTAATTGTGCAGGTCCTTAGGAAACTGGAGCCATCGACATGCCGAGAGATTGTGCAGTTGAGCAATAACGATGGTGGTGAAAGTGGGAAAAAGCGAACTGTATTTTCAAAGCTTAACTAAAGTTGGGAATATTTTTGTTCTTATTGTGAATGCTTCCATTTTTATTAAAGTAATTACCTACCATCAAGTTGACTCTCTTTTGAAGCTGATTGGAACAGATTCCCTATGTGTATTATAACTTTGCTCCATAGATTTTCAATGACTATAGCCTCTATTTTACATAGGGTCTCTATGAGATGGAAGGTACTTGTTGGCACCTAGCAGCCCTGGTGGTGTAGTGACATGCATGTTACCCCACTAACTACAAGGTCAACAGTTTGAAACCGCCAGCCACTCTTTGGGAGAAAGGCACAGATTCTACTTCCATAAAGATCAAAAGTTTTGGAAACCCAAGAATCTGTCCTATTCCATCTGTAGGAATCAATTCAACCACAATCAGTTGGATTCTTCGTTTTTATTTTTCAGAAGATTACCAGGCTGTTTTCCCTCTTCACCTCAGAGTGTATTAGAAACAACGTTGTTAATTGTTTTCACAATCCAGTGTGTCTATAAAGGCAGAATCCATTGCCATTCCATCAAACCCAGCACATGGCAGCCTCATGTGAGAGAGTAGAACTGATCTGTAGGATTGTGTAATTGTGATCTTTACCAGAGCGGATTGCCAGACTTTTCTCCTGTGCCTTTGTTGGGAAGATCTGAATTACTGAATTTCATATTAACACAAATCTATGAACCATTTGTACCCCCAGGGATCTTTCGCTCAGAGCAAAGACCCAAACTGACCCCCACCGAGTTGATTCAAACTCATAGTGACTGGATAGGAGAGCGTAGCACTGCTGTTGTGGGTTTCCACATCCAATTCTTTGTGAGAGAAGATAACGTCGCCTTTCCCCGCTAGAACAGGTGCTTTGAACTGTTGACCTTTTGCTTAGCAGCCCAAGTCTTAACCCATGTGCCACCAGGCCCTTTCAAAGCCAAGAGAGGCCACATATCACCTTTGTGGACAGAGGAGCATTTACTGTAATTGCTGCATTTACACTTCGCTACGTCTGCCCTTGATTTCTAGGCGGGCCCCATCCAGGATGAAACACTGATTTTGCACAGGGCAGAAGAGCAGACCCAAGAGATCTGGTCCAGGCCGCAGCCCAGCACTCAGAGCCCCGAGAATTACCAGACCAGCACTGCATCCACCTCTGAGCACCAGTCTCCTTGCTAAACCTTATTAAAAAGTCTATCTAGGACCAGAGTAAGAAGCAGGTTTGCTCTCTTGACAATTTAACGCTCCAGTGAACTCAGATGAATTTACATCAGGAGCTCCCTCTGTTCACAAATTAGTATCTAAACGTTATCAACCCTGCAAACACTTGGGTTTTACAGGTTTTGAGGCTACAATAAAACATATTTTTTAAGTTGCTATAACTAGAGGCAACTGGATGTCAGCATTTGTGATACATATAGAGAATTGAAAAGACATCTATGCAAACAAGTTGAGCATATTAGGAAATCATATATGATAGTTTTGACACTCACTTCAGAAGAAATAAATTTAGGTTGTATGGACAAATACAATCAAAAGAGTTGTATCTCCTGCCCCTGCTTCTCCTACAAGCCCCACCCCCTGCTCCCCATGACTTTGCCTCTCATTAGGATTGCATATGGTATTGATTTACACCCGCGTGTTTAACGTACAATCTATGGTGCATATTGAATGGAAGCCTGCCTTTACCTCACCTCGATGATATTTGTGAGGAGTGCAAATAAAAGTCACTCCAACTCTCAGGTGAAAACAGCATATAAGAAACCCAAAGTGTTGTTGTCACATTTGAAATGAATGGATTTCCTATTAATAACTCCTACCTGGTAGTATTGTATTTTTATTTAGGGGAAAGGAAGTCTCTCTGACAAATCACCCATCAAATGCTGGGCCGAGTCATTAAATTCACGTTTTCTCATTATGGTCCGTTAGTGGAATGTGCTCACATCCACACCTTTGACCTGGGCACCGTGCCTCATCATTTTTGGGTTTGCCTCTCAGACAGGAAACTCATTAGTTTTTGTGGTTTCATCGTACTTGCTTTGAAGAGAAAAAGCATTTAATTAGTTTATTACAACCAAGGAGATGATTTTCATTTGGGATAAGATGAAAAATTAAATGAGATTAAGAAAAGTTTTTATAATCATGTCCTGTAACTGTGCTAAGTATAACAATACATTGTGCTTCCTAATAAACGGATACTAATAAATAATGTATTTTATTTTTAACAGGCTATTTGCTGTACGAAGTGTGCTTTTCATTGAAAACGTAAGTACCTTTTAAGAAACAGTATTTAAAATCATCATGGTTTCTCATTTATAGCTCTGGATAGCCTATTAATTTAAAAGGCCAGTGGATGACAGCTGTGTTGTTGAAAGCCAAGGAGATTTAGTATTAATTATCTTAAGTTACAAATTAGTTTTTGTGGTGCTGACATTACCTATAAAGGACCGACTGGCATATTTTTCTATTTTAGTGAGAATAATTAATTTACCTGGTGATTTTAACAGAAATATTTGTTGAAATAAAATACAAAGAGATGCAGTCAAGTTTGATCTTATTTTCTTAAGTGCCAAATATTTTCATGGAAATTACCAGCAAAATATTTTGAAGGATTGCTGTGTTTTTTATTATTTTACTTTGTTGTTTGCTTGGTTGGTTGGAAATATGAGAACAGCTTAGCTACTTAGAAAACTTAAATGGTTTTATCTTCAAAATATGATTCACTAATAGGACTATGTATCCTTTATTTTGACTACATATATGTTTTTGCATCTAGTAAAATATTACTGTCAACAGGAGTTCCATTTTCTAGTTAATTTAATCTAGTATTGAATTTTCAAGAAAATCTCTGAAGATTTTAAATATAAATATAGTATATTTTATACTTAATTATACACCAAGAAATGAACAGATCATGGGTTGATATTTTAGTTTGCCTTTTCCTGAGCATTCGGGCAGGAATTATAACACGACCGGTTTTATTATTTACTGTGTACCAGGCTCAGAGTCTACGATGCTCTAAAAAGTCACAATAGATATCTTCATGAGAAGCCCTCGAACAGCTTCCACGGCGAACATCCACCTCTCTCTGTGCTCTAGGTTCAACATCTCTGTGTGTTTCTGTGTTACCGTGGTAGGCGGGACCCCATCACTCCTGCACGCTTTCACTCAGACTCGCGGATGCTGTCGCCAAAGATACCCATTGTTTCACTCCCCTTGGACTCAAGTCCTCTTTGTAATAACCGAATAGTTTGAAGTGTACTGTTATTTCAAATCGTGGCTCTCTAACAGGAAGATCCCATAAAGCTGTTAGAAAAGTGACTAACATATTTTAGAAGGCATAGTTCTCTGTTAGAGGGGATGAAAAATGATGAGGCATAGTGGTGATGATTGGGCAACATGGGGACTATAATTACTGTCACTGCGTTGTAAGACCACAGGATGGTTGAACTGTCAAATGCTAGACACACACACACACACACACACACACACACACACACAGCATTAGCTGTGCTTTTTAGTGTTGTACTGACATACTAGCATATAATATATATTAGTACTAATGTATACATAATATACATTAGTAATGTATACATAATATACATTAATATGTATTTGTATACATAATATACATTAGTACTAATATGTATAATATATTAGTATATTATACATATAGTAGTACACCAATATACTAGTGTATAATATATATATTAGTACACCAATAAGAAGCACAGTTCATTAATGCCACCGAAGCAATAGCTATGATCAAATTGTAAGTGTCCTTTTTAAACTGTTTCATCTGGAAGCTGTGTACATATAAAGCCATGTTCAGATTCCATTATACACACAAAAATAAAATCACTCAGTCACTTAACTTTTTCTCCTTTTCTCCTTGCTGTAATAAAAGAATGTGGGTTTGGGGACAATTAAAACCCACTTGAACTCCTAGCTCCAGCTCATATGAGCTAGGTGACCTCAGACGACATAACCTGTGTGAGTTATTCTTACATTTTTCAAACAGGAAACCCTAAAATGTATGTGGGAAGACTGCTCAGAAGATGCTCAGAACGTCTGTCCTCCCTGCTTTTATCGAAGGGCAAATATCGCCTTATGTGTCCACAGCCTCACACAAGTTCCTTATGGTTCCATGGTTTTATGGTGAACGTCTTCATTTCTGTTCCCCATCTGGGACTGAAACTTCGCCATGGGCGCACGGTGTGTCAGGGCACTGGCATTGTCAAAATAAAAGGACAGTATCTTGCTAACCTCTGAACATGCTGTTGTTGGTTCCATGTAGGCACTGGGATGGACTTCCCAGCAGGTGTTTTGAGAGCGCGTATAACTCATCTCACGGGCTCTTTTTGTATCGAAAATACCCCTTCCCTTGCTTGTCTTTCCTACAGTGTCCTCACTCAGGCTCTTTGTGTCACAGAGACATATTCCTTTTTGCTACCAAGGGAAGTTTAGTTTAAAGAGCGGTCTTCTGGGGTCGCGCCCCCACCCGCCCCTTAACTAAGACAGTATGTCTGTCCTGCAGCCCTTTCTCTTATAGAGCAGATGGCTCGATGGTTGGATAAATAGCTCACAATAGTTTAACAGCTTCTGAGGTGGTGTTTACGTGTTAATGACGTTCTATAATGGCATAGCTGATATGCAAGGGAATATGATCTCTCTGTCAACGGGAAAAATTAGAAGCCCAAGTGTTTTCTTAGAAAATGCAAAACCACTGTGAAAGTTAGGGGGGCCTCCTCTCCATCCCAAGACAGGCATATAGGGCTTCTCATTCACACTCTAACTCTTTCCCTCCATTCCTATCTCACTGACAAGCAGAGATGTCGACGAAGTCACAGATAGACATGCAGACCCTTTCTGAATATTTCAAATCATTTTTCATTGATCTCTACACACATCTACTTACTAAAATATTTTGCATTCTACTCTTCGACCCCCTACAATGAATTACATTACTTCAAAACTTTAATAATACTTTATATTTCAATAGCTTGTCAATTTTAAAGCAAACCTAAGCAAAACAATTTTGCAATAATTAGGAGAAATCATTGATTTTGTGTTTCTGTTTGGGAAGCTGAGGAAGTGATATGGTTAATCACAGACAAAACTTGGTCAATATTCAAACTTTCTAAAACTCAATCCAGTGTGCAGACATTTCTCTATGATGTAAACGCAATACATGCGCTATTTTCTTCTATGGGTCTACTCATACATATGGAAATATGAAAAGAAAGCTGAACAGAATATATTGCTTGTGGTTATGTGACTCAGCTCTTTACTAAGCCAGACTCTTATTCGGCTGCTTGCCAAGATAAACTCCCTGGGTGACAGAGGAGTTGATTTTTTTTTTGAAGTGGGTGTATTTTTTAACAGTAAAAAGGGAAAATAGTTCAGAGAGCTCAAATGACATATTTATTGCCTGAATTAGATGCCTGAATAATATTTATATATATTTAAACTTTTTAAAATATATGTATATTTTTTAAATTTCATGGAAAGACTCCATTCTTTTAATTCAATTCCTCCATGATTTTTTTTGGAGATCATTCCTGTCTGTGTGTGTATTTTTCTGATAAAAAAAATGATAAAACTCGTATGCCACATTATCCTGGTGATGATGGTACATTATTCTGAGGAGATTTTAATTGACCTTCCAATATCATTCTAAGAGTATTAATATTGAAAATAATGGAACTATTTCATTTCCTTTGCTATTTTTGTTGAGTATTCCCTTTGCTGTTGTTGTTTCCCTGTTATTGCTAACGAGTGATCACAAGATTACAGTGCGTCCAGTAAATATGGCCTCATTGCTTCCTTTTGTTTTCATGCTGTAACGGCCCAATTGCTTTCCTCACTCTTCAGGGGAGAAAAACATCCAATTCCACCCATATTAAATCAAATTATTTTCTAACCGGGAAAAAAAAGTTGTTTCATTGTTGTTTTACTTTTATAGTTCTTGACAGAAATTCTGTATTATCTTAATGTTCTTACATTGTGAGGTGAAATGATCATGGGGGTCAGATCACCCTTGAGGTACACGTAAGTGAATCAATCACTTTAGGAATCCATTTGTTTCTAAGCTTATAGTAGTCAGGTAGGAGGATGCCACATGATTGTCTGATTCATCTTGGCCAACATTAGACCATTCCAGATCACTAATGCCTGGTATATCTTTAAGTGTTTCATTTCATTTTGGACAATTTTCAATTTTCCTTGATTCATATAAGACATATTATTATTGTTAATGGGTATTTGTGGCTTTCCCCCTCATTTATGATATATACATTTCTTCTATTTCCCTAGAGACTGACATTCCGGAGGTGGTCAGATAGAGATCGTTTCACAGCAGTGTTTTAATATCAGTGCTGAAGATTTATACTCCAAGTATACACATTGTCGTGGGGTCATATCCTACACATGAGACCCCAATAGGGCGGAATGGAACTGCTCCTTAAGGCTTTCCTGACCATAATTTTCTTTTCTTTATATTGATCCATCCCATTACATTATACTAGGTCTTCCTGATTTATGACTCAAAGATTTTATCTGCTTTATTTCCCCTACCCAACTTCTTGTACTAGAGTTAGGGCACGCAGCTGCCTTCTCAGGTATTGACCTTAGAATCCTATAGCCATTCAGGTTTTATTCTCTTTCTTGAATATTCCTGGCCTGCCAAGCTCTGTGTCTCCATGATGATCTAGAATCTAGCAAAGCAAGGTTCACAATAGCACACCGCAGAGAAGATCAGACAGAGAGCAGAAGTACCCATTGTACACTCGTAGGGAACAAAGAACTCCATGAAAAAGTCGTAGAGAAGTTTCGAGAGTTCAACACACTCAAGAATGTCTGGAAGGGAAATAAAAAGAATATCTGCGGACAAACTATGAGCCCTATCCCAGTATTCACATAATTTATTAATAAACAATGTCTTTTGTGATGTCATGTCAACATGAGTTGAATAATTTTCTCCCTGCTTTTCCTCTCCTATCCATGAATGATGCTGTGACTACTGCTGTGAGAGTGTAAATTATAATAGCATACTCTTAAAGAACCGAAGCATCTAAATTAAATGAAAAAAATTCAGACATTCGTCTTGTTAAATGTAATGATAAATGTCACATAACTCAGATATTTCATTTGTAAGTGCAGTAATGACCTAGGAGGGACAGCAATTGTCACCACAACTATCACCATGTTTTCTACATCTCAGCTGAAGGCCCAGCTAGAATAAATTTATACAATGAAAATCTGGAGTGTTTGATAAATATTGTAAATACTGCTTTTACTGAGGAAATGTAGTTTTCCATATAAAGAAAATATTAAAATTTTATGTAAACAATTTTCTTGAAAATATTTCCCCATAAACTCTAACCAATTATATATATATTTCAAAAAAAACAAATAAAAGCTTTTTCCTCTTTTGGCTTACCATATTTTGTAGGTATTTCTCAAACTTGCTTTCCCCAACAAATCAGAATTTGGAAACCTATTTTCAGGCATCTATGAGATTCTTATGGATGTGTTTATCTGTCAGTTTTCATATTGTAATATTGAAAACAAATCTTGATAGACAAGTGTCCACAACATGCTCATTATATTACTGTGGTAGCATACAACGATGGAGAGGTTAGTTTGAAGTTAAAGCCGTGTGATGCTCACAAAGCTGTCAAACCAAACTGACACTGCAGTGTGAGCAAGAAAATCATGGGGAAAATTAAGTGGATACATGAAAAGTAATAGCACAGCCAAGTTGAACTCACAGACTCTCCACTGTAAAATTCTGTAGCAGAGTGACCTTGCAAGTGGTGATTTATTTACTTCTGAACAACATGATCCGTAATTAATAAATCGAGCTTGTTATTTTAATTATATTGGCCTTCAGTTAAACTTAAGAGTCTTATAAAGCATACAATTTAAGCTCATGATTTCACAGGAATACATTTTTCTTTCCCTGTACTTTTATTGGGGGCTCTTGCACCTCTTACCACAATCCATACATTCATTCAGCCGCCATCATCGTTTTCAGAACATTCTCTTTCCACTTGAGCCCCTCATATCAGCTCCCCATTTCTTCCTACTCCCCTCGCCCCACTCTCCCTCATGAACCCTTGATAAATTATAGATAATTATTTTCATATTTTACATCACCCTCTGTCACCCCTCACCCACTTTTCTGTTATTCATTCCCTGGGAGGGGGTTCTAGTTCCTCCTTGCCATTGATTCCCCCTTTCTCCTCCTACCCTCCCCTAAACTTCCTGGTATCGCTACTCTCCTTGTTGGCCCTGAGGGTTTATTTATCCTGGATTCCCTGTGTTGCAGCTCTTCACTGTAGCAATGTGCATGTTCTGCTTTAATCCAATTTGTAAGGTAGAATTGAGGTCATGATAGTGGGGTGAAGGAAGCACCAAAGAACTAGAGGAAAATTGTGTGTTTCATCGTTGCTGTGCTGCACCCTGCCTGGCTCTTTTCTTCCCTGTGACCCCTCTGTGAGGGGATTTCCAATTGTTTAAAGATGGGCATTTGGTTTCCACTCCTTGCTCATATACACACACACCCCATTGGGTATGATTTTGTTCTGGGTCTTGATTTGCTTATACACCCATTTTGTCTTTACCCAACGTGTGCGGAAGGTGAGCATCACAGACTGTTGGATTGTTAGAACAAAGTGTTCTTGTGTTGTGGGAGTACTTGAGTCAAGGCCCAAAGTCCATCTGCAACCCTAATTCTTAACATATAGATATGAGTTCAAAGTTCTATTCCCCTCTCATAATATATATATATATATATGCCTATATTTAGGCCTGTATAACTGTCCTTTGCCTTCTGGTTCTTTCCTCTATTTCCTTTTACTTTCCTCATGTCCCACCATCATGTTCAGTCGTCATTCAAGTTTAGTAATTCCTCGCTGCGAATTGCCCTTGATTAAGCCCCACTAGCCTTCGTTCCATTGATTTTAGTTCACTTGTTCCCGTGTCCCTGGGTTGGTCCCCGCCCCCACCCCATCCCCCGGCACCATCGGTCCCGTTCTTTTCATCTCTGAATTATTCATCCCGCCTGTCTTATGTAGATAGACATGCAGACACATTACTACGTGCAAAAACCAGGCAAAGCTAAATAAAACAACAAAGGAAGACAAAATCAACAAAACAATAACAAAAAGAAAGCCACTGACAACATATGGAAAAGTCTATAAATAGTTCAAGGTCTGTTTGCCTTTGTGAGTGTTTTCCAGTGGAGTCTGCTGGGGTGCCACACTCTGCCTCCAAAGTCTATTTCTGATATTCCGCTAGGATTTCATCATCCTACCATGATGAGGTCAGATTGTGCACTATTACCGCACTGTGTCTCCAGTATTGTCCCGTGAAGTGCTAAGGTTTAGTGAGGGACGTCATGTCTCATTTTGGGGCCAGCTCTATGGTCCACTCTGTGTGTTGTTTGCGCTGAGCACGAATATCGTCCTTTGGGCTTTGTGGGCCAGGATATCCTCTACGCCCTCGCCATCCCTTTTCCTTTCTTTCATGTACTGTAAGCTGATGTGCCTCTCTCCCCAAGCTGTAGCCCCAGTGCTGACCTCTGAAGTGCATTCTTCTGAGGGGGAATTAGTGTATCCACATAGTTGGGATTGGGTCCAGCCCTGCAGACCTCTCTATTGGTACCCTGGTAGATGCTGATACGGTATGTTAAGCTCTTGGCATATCATGTTGAAGTCTGGTCTGTCTCCCTCTCCTGTGGAGATATAAACAATACCCTCCTCATGGGTGGGTTAGTGCCCTGTGCCCCTCCCTACCTATGTCTTTTTTCCCCTCTTATTTTCCCCCTCTTATTTACTTGTCTGCCGTATGTATCTCTGGATTCGTTTTGGCCCCTGCCATAGTTGCTGGCATTCACCCAGGGAAGTATGTATACAGTAGCTTTGCCCTGATGCCCTGTTTGTTTTGTTTAATTTTTAAAGCTTATCTTAGTGGATTCATATTGTACTTGTCCTTTTGTGCTTGGCTTACTTCACTTTGCATGATTTCCTCCAGTTCTTCCTAAACGGCAATGTGCTTCAAGTGTTCATTGCTGCTTTTTAGAGATGTTCAGTACACGACTGAATGTATGTACCAAAATTATTATTATTTTGTCTTATATTACACTGTCCAATGTCTCCCCCCCCCCCGACTTCTTCTCTGCTGTCCCTCCCCCAGGGAGAAGGCTATATGTAGATTCTTGTAATCCGTTCCCCCTTTCTACCCCATATTTCCTCCACCCTCCAGGCATCGCCACTCTCACCACTGGTCCCAGAGAAGTTGTCTGTCTTGGATTCCCTATGTTTCTAGTTGCTTTCTGTACCAGTGTACATCCTCTGGTCTAGCCAGATTTGTAAGGTAGAATTGGGATCATGATAGTGGGGTGTGGTAAGCATTTAAGAACTAGAGGAAAGTTATATGTTTCATCGTTGCTACCCTGGACCCTGACTGGCTCATCTCCTCCCCACAACCCTTCAGTAAGGGGAAAGCCAGTTGCCTACCGATGGGCTTTGAGTCTCCACTCCGCACTCACCCACCTTTACAATTATATAATTTTTTTGTTCCTTCATGTTTGATACCTGATCTCTTCGGCAGCTCGTGGTTACACCAGCTGGTGTGTTTCTTCCATGTGGGCTTTGTTGCTTCTGAAATAGATGGCCACTTGTTTATCTTCAAGCCTTTAAGACCCCAGATGCTATATCTTTTGATAGTTGGGCACCATCAACTTTCTTCGCCACATTTGCTCATGCATATGTTTGTCTTCATTAATTGTATCAGGAAGGTGGGCACCCGCTGCTATGATTTTTAGTTCTTTGATGTCTGATAACTGGTCCCTGCTACACCTTGTGGACAGACTGGCTACTGTGTTTCTTCCTTGTGGGCTTTGATGCTTCTCAGCTAGATGTTTCTCAGCTAGATGGCTGCTTGTTTATCTTCAACCCTTTAAGACCTCAAATGCTATATCCATTCGTTTGTTGATGGAAATTTGGGTTGTTCCAACTCCTTGCAATTGTGAGCTGTGTCTTGATGAACATTGGAGCACAGATATCTGGCCATGGATTGTTTCTTGCCTCTTCTAGGTCAATGCTCAGTAGGGCATTGCTGAGTCATACAGTAGGTCAATATCCATCTGTTTTAGATATCACCAAATCAATTTCCATAATGGCTGTATGTAGACCTACAGGTCCCCCAGAAGTGGACGAGAGTTCCTAACTCCCCATAGCCCTTCCAACATTTGTTACTTTCAGAATTTTTGAATTGGACTATCTTTGAGAGTGTTAGATGGTATCTCATAATGGTTTTAATTTGCATTTCTTTTATGACTAATGATCGGGAACATTTTCTCATTTGTTTTTTGGCCATTTGGATTTCTGCCCATGTGAAACTTCAGTTCAGGTCCTTTGCCCACCACCTTAGTGGACAGTTAGTTTAGTTCTGTTTTTTTTTCTTATTGTAAGCTTGCAAAGTATTATAGATTTTAGTTATAAGGCCTTTGGTGATATGTCATTGATAAAGATGTTTACCCAATCTGTGGACACTGATTACTCTCTTGGTGAATTATTTTGATGTACACAGGTGAATTATCTTCAGCACATCCCACTTGTCGATTTGTGACTCCTCTGTATTTGTATCCTTCCCTATTTGCAATGCCCTATGTTTTCCCTGTGCCAAGGTCCTCAGGCTTGTCCCAATTCCCTCATTAGCAGGCCTAATAGTTTAGGGTTTTCCTCAAAATCAGTGATGCATCTTGAGTCTATTCTTGTTCATGGAGTGAGGTAAGGGTCTTGCTTCATTTTTCTACAGGTACATATCCATTCTTTCCAGCATCATTTATTGAAGCAGGCATCTGCTTCCCAATCGATATCTTTTGGGCCCTTCTCAAAAATCATCTGTCTGTATGCTGATTTTTTTTTCTGGGTTTCCAGCTCCTTTCCATTGTTCTGAGTATCTGTCGTGATAGCAGTGCCACACTGTTTTGACCACAGTGGCTGTGCTACAGTCAGGTAAAGCAAGCCCTGCCACCGTGTCCTTCTTCTTGAGGAGTTCTCTGCTAATTCCGGGCTTCTTTCCTCTCCATATGAAGTTGGTAATCAGCTTTTCCAATTTTTTGAAGAAGGATGATTGTATTCGCATTGAGCTAGCATTAAACTTATATAGTGCCTTGGACAGAACTGACATCTTTATTATATTGAGTCTTCCAATCTATGAGAACATGGCATATTCTTCCATTTGTTGATGTCACTCTTGGTTTCTTGCAATAGTGTTTTGTAGTTTTCCTCATACAAATCTTTTGTTTTTTTAAGTCAGGAATATCCCTAGATATTTCAATCTGTACTTGGCTATTATAAAGGGCACTACCATTTTAATTGCCTCTTCTGTGATCTTGTCTGATGTGTATATCAGTTCGATAGACTTCTGTTTGTTTATCATGTATCCCGCCACTCTGCCATATTCCTCTATCACTTCCAACACTCCACTTGTGGAGTTTTGGGGATTTTTAATATATAAAATCATACCTTTTGCGAATCATGAAATTTTTTCCTCTTCCTTCCCCAGACACATATCTTATGATGTCTTTTCTTTGTCGTATGTTGTTAGCTAGGACCTCCATTATGTTGCTAAGTAGGAATGGGGACAAGAGGCATCCTTGTCTAGACCCATTTTTTCAGTGGAATTGTTTTCTTCTTTTCTCCCTTAATTACCACGTTAGCTGTTGGTTTTACATACATAGCTTGTATAATATTGAGGAATTTTCCTTCCATTCTTATCTTCTTGAGTGCCTTAAACAGGAAGGGGTGTTGGATGTCATCGAATACTTTTTCTGCATCTATTGATATTATCATGTGGTTCTTATAATTTTTCATTTCAATGTGGTGAATAATACTAATGGTCTTTCGTATGTTGTCCCATCCCTGCATCTGTGGTATGAAACCCACTTTGTCATGGTGAATTATATTTTATATGCATTTGTATTCTATTGGCCAGTATTTTTTTAAGGATTTTGCATCGATGTTCATTAGGGACATTGGTCTGAGGTTCTTAGTTGTTGTGGGATCCTTGCCCACTTTAGGTATCAGAGTTATACCAGCTTCATAGAAAGAGTATTGGAGGTCCCCATCTTTTTCTATGTCTGAAAGAGTTCATATAGGATTGGTATAACTTCTTCCCTGAATGTTTAGTCGAATTCTCCTGTGAAGCTATCTTGCCTTGGGGATTTTTTGTTAGAAATCCCTTGATAACCTTATCTATTTCTTCTATTGCTATTTCTTCTATTGCTATGGGTTGTTGGGATTCTTGACATCCATCTGGGATAGTCTAGGGAGGGATTGTTTTTCCAAATATTTGTCAATGTTTTAGTACAGGCCTTCATAGTACTGTGAAATTATCCTTTTGATTTCATTAAGGTCCGTTATAATGCCCCCTGCATCATCCCTCATCCTTGCTATTGAAATTTGTTCCTTCGATTTTTTTGGCTAGGTTTGCCAGCATTCTATCAATTCTGTTAATCCTTCCAAAGAACCAATTTTGCGTTGATTTTTCCATAGTTTTCTTGTTTTCCCTCTCCTGTATCTCAGCTCTGGTTTTCATTATTTCTTTCCTTTTCCTATTAGTAGGATTGTTCTGTTGACTCTGCTCTAATTGGTGTAAATTTTGTGTGAGCCTATCAACCACAAATCTCTCTTCTTTTTCCATGTGTGCATGTATTGCTGTCAGTCTTGCTCTCATAACTGCCTTTGCTGTGTCCTAAAAGTTTTGTTTGATCATAATTTCATTCTCATTGATTTCTAGAAACTACGATTTCACCTCTGATCTGGGTCAGTGCCCACTCCTTTTGCAATAGTTATTCAACCTCCAATTGTTTTCCCTTGTTTTCTTCATCATTCTTTTGTTGATTTCCATCCTTATGGTATAGTGGTCAGAGAGAGACTTACTAATTTCTATGTCCTTCAATTTACTGAGGTTCAACTTTTGTCCCAGCATTTAGCCTATCTTTGAGTATGTATCATGTGAGCTTGAAAAGACTCCAAATCATCTGCATTTGGGTGGAAAGTTCTGAAAATATCTATCAGGTCCAATTGTCCAATTGTGCTGTTTAGCTCTGTAGCCTCCTTGTTAAGTTTCTTTCTCTGTGATCAGTCTTTTTTAGAGAGTGATGTATTAACATCACCTATTATAATTGTTGAGTCTGTGATTTCTTTTTCCATCTTTTGGAGTGTTTGATTTACAAATTTTGCATGTCTCTCTTTGGACGCATATATATTTAGTATGCTCACTGGTTCAGGGTCTATTGTTCCCTTGGACATTAAATAATGCCCCTCCTTGTCTCTTGTTATGGCTTGTACCTTGAAATTAATTTTCTCTCACGTGAGGACAGAGGGGTTTAAGCAATGTCCCAAGGTGGCAGGTTGGTTTGCCCTTTTAGTGCAGGGTCCCCTGCTGCTGGGCAGTATTTCCCTAGTTGGCAAGATCACTGTATAGGCCAGATGGAGGTTTCCTCAGCAGTGTGGAGTACTGTAGAGAGCTGTCACCGCTTCCTTGTGTGGTGTGGAGCGCTCCCACAGAAGGCTGGCTGGAGTTCCCCCTGCTGTTTTGGTAGAGTTGCCCTAGGTGGAGGTTATTGGCCTGGATCCAGCAATGGCATATGAAAGGAAAGAGAGGGAAAGAAAAGGAAAAAGAAAGAGAAAAACAAAAGTGGGCTCATTGAGATAGACTGTGGTTGGAAAGATAGAAGTGAGAGAGAACAAAGAGAGAAGAAAAATAGCAACAAGTAAGGACATAACTGAGGTTTGATCATCTGACCATGAGCTTGGAGGAGTTCCAGTCCTACCTCAAAGTAGCGGAGTGGTGTACCCTCTTGGTGTAGGGTCCCTCAGATGCTGGGCAGAATTACCCTTGAAGGCAAGGTCACAGAGGAGACCAGGCAGCAGTTCCCTTAGCGGTGTTGAGTACTGGAGATCACTGGTATAGCTGCCTTGTGCTGTATGCCACCCTGCAGTGGAAGGGGGTGGGGGGTGGTTTCCTCAGCCATGTGTAGGGCCCCAGGGTAGGCCAGACCTTCCCTAGATGCAAGTAGGATCACTGCGGGTGGACAGTAACTCCCTCTGCTGAGCTAGCAGAATTGCCCTAACTTGTGCCAAGACTGCTGATCCCCTAATATCTCAGAGTTGTTCCCCCCACCCTCTCCTGGACAGCTGGAATTGAATTAAATTAAATTGTCCCCTTGGCTCTGTGCTCTGGGTCTGTGCTCAGTGAGAAACTGAAACTGAAACTTGCTCCATAGTGTCTTTGTTATATTGAATGCTTCTGGGCTCTGCAGCTAATTTCTGGGAATAAGATTTTTTAAAGTTTGCTCAATATTTATAATTTGTGGAATATTCATAAAATATGGCTACCTTCATTGAGAAACCATTATTATTGGCTGTTCTTCCTGACAGGATCAGAGCTATAATTTATTTTCAAATAAGAGCTCTTCCCTATCTTGAGCTAGCCAACAGTTTTGGTAGTTATGTAGTCTTGTGACTACACTGTGAAAGCAACTCATGAATTTCTACTAAAAATGCGGGCATATATATTTCACAAGAAAACATAAATCATGACTACAATGTCTAGAAACACAGAAGTTACTTTACTGAGAGTACAAGAAACCAAATGAACAAGGTTTCCACTTCACTGTAAATCACAGAAATTTGAAAGATGATTAAATTCCTAAGCAAGTTGAGAGCAGAGCTTATCAAGGTGTGAAGAGCTCTCACACTGATTGCTGAAAGATCTGCTGGAGTATTTCTGGGCCCTTCTTGGCCTCTATTTTCACTAGAGGAAACATCTGTAAAATTCACTTATTATTCCTTATTAATACAGGGTATCCTTATTCTTCACTGTTATACTCCAGTGGGACCATCTATTTCTGATTGGTTTAGCTGCAGTCTCCATATCTCCTATACAATCTTTATTACCACTGAAACAGCAATCTTTTCAAACATAGTTTTTACTTACTCAGAAACTTTCTGTTATTTTCCCATCCAAAGACCCTAAGTTGGCATCCAGTGTTCCTACTCTGTTACCTTCTCAAACCTTCACCCCATACTCCATAACATGACCCCCTGCTGCACTTTGATCATTGACCTGCCCTCGATGAAGTTTAGACCACTGAGCTCTGGTGTCAGATAATGTTTACATCATGAATTTTACACTTAAACGTATATTCCTTGGTATTTGTAAATTACGCTTTTCATATATCTTTCTTTTCCAAATGAAAAAGGAAAGTTTTGGGGTTGTGTTTCATTCCAGGTATTACATAAAACGATGTTAGCAGCATAATAGAGCTCAATACTTATTTGTTAAAATGCTGATTGCAATATATTATTCTATGTGATTGGCAGAGAAAAATCCTTATTTAATGCTCTGTAAATTATTTAGGTCTTAGTTCTGTTTATTATTTGAGAATGCAGGAAATGCTTGATTCAGATCTGTGGCTCAGTCACCAACTCACTAAAATATTGTCTTTGATTGAGGTGCAAAGAAAATTTCACTGCAGAATCTGACTTCCTACCATGTTGTCTGTATTCTAAGACAGGAAAAGTGTGTTCTTCTATTAAAGCCTGTGTAATCTTTGTCAGATACTGATGTGCCTAGTATTGAGGAATGGCAAGACAGGTGGTTTATTACTATACTATTACTATGTATTTCCAACATTTTTTTCTTTTTCTTCAGCCTGTAGTTATAGCTCCTCTCAAAATTTTAGCTACTCACGGAAGCAGGAAGCAAAGAAGTTTTATTACCCAATGAGAGATTAACCAAGAAAAATCCTGAACTGTTTAGTTCAGAAAATGGAATAAAAATAAGATAACACAGACACTTTTAAAGAATGAGATTTATTGTCATTCTTTCAAATACAATATTTCAAGAAAGTTTAGATGAATATTTTAACAGCATTTAAACATAATTTTCAAAACTGTTAATATATGATCAAGAGGATGCTGGCCTTTATAATTAGACTTAGCCCTAGAAAATCTAGAGTATCATCAATTACCTTTCATGCAATTCAAACACAACTAATTAACATACGTAATTGTGTTGATGTGTGGCATCTCTTTCAGTTCATTCAAGGAACAAAATGAGAAGCCGTAATATCTTCCTCTCTCCTTCAGGAGAAGTCCGAGATTAAAGGGCTATTTCATTAAGCTCCGACCTTTATGATGCAGCCTCTAAACAACATCCTTATTAGTAGAATAGGACGGAGTGCCTTTAGGGTGGAAACAATGAATATTTATCTAAGAATTGGCTCTGGGCCAAGTTTTATGTATCCTAAAGGCATAAATATTATATCACAGAGCATTTCAGTTCCCAAGCACTTATTATTTCCCCCACTGTGTTTCTTTGAAAGGCACAAGTGTCTGCAGGTACTTTGGAGAACTCATTTGTCAAAGATTCCCTTGTGGTTGGAAGCTGTAATAGGCATTTCTATTTAATCATGAAATGTTAAAGAGTTACAAATTCTAGTTAACTATCCTAACTAAATAGTTAAAACACACTAGAAAGTGTTCTTTATCTCAGCCCCCTAAAACTCAAGCAAGTGCCTTTCAGAAAGGAAGGCAGGTGGGGTGCGTAGTTGAGATGAAAATCACTTGCATTCCCGAAGTCCATCTTGACAGGGAACGTTGAAAATCGGCAAGCATTTTTTTAAAGAATATGCGTAGCGCTGTCGTTCTGTTTTTCTGGGGAGAATGTGTTTACCACACCTCTCGGCAGAATATAATTCAATAAGCAGGTAAGTTTAATTATGGATGATGAAGCCATATCTTGCTAAAGTGAACCAATGGTATAACGTTCACAGCTCTAAGATTTCCCTGAGCAAAAAGCCAGGGCGGCTTCAGTGCCGTGGCATTCTCCTACCGCCTGCTTTGTGTACACTCCACCGCACTGCAAAGCCTGTCGTGTTCACAGCTCTAAATTATCTGTAAGTAATGAGGGACAGCTCAGGAAATAGTGTGTTTTCATCACTTTCACTTCTGTCACTTCTTTCAGCATATGTTTACTATCCATTCCTCTGTAAACCATTAATAGTTTTATTAAGATGTCATGTGCACATAAAGCTTAGGGACTGAATACTATTATTCTTATTCATTTAATTTTTTAACAAAGTGTGCACTAGTAGTAACTTCATGGATCATATTTGATTGTCGGTAAACTTGGCAGCATTAGTTGAATGTACTCTTTCTTCCTTTGAAGTTAAAATAGATTTAAGTATATAGCTATTTGAGCATAACCATTTCTATAATAAAATTCCAAACTACCTAAGCTCTACACATGTAACTTGTTTGTTTTTGTTAAATGCATCATAAATATTGGAGGCATGAATAACTATTGCCACATAGAATTCAACAACACCATAACCCAGGGGCTTACACGTTCTATAATTGCAACACAGAGAAACATTGTCAGAAAAGCTGACTATATAAGTGTGTTTACAGCATGTACAATATGTACACACCTTGGTAAGAAATAGTTCTGTATTTCAGAAGACTGGGAATTACAAATAGCTATTTGGAGATTGAAAAAGGATTTAAGAACAAACAAGTAGTCAGGAGAAACTTTATGTGGTCCTAGGAGGCATTTGATGAAATAAGCAAGTTCCATGTGGGAAAAAGAGTAAGTTACTAAAGCCCAGGACACAGCTTCAAAAAGGAGCTTGGATTAAATAGGAGGGAAATGCACTGTCAACCAGTATAGATGGACTCTGGACTATGTACAGGGGAGAGGGTGAGGTGCAGGGGAGGCACATTTTTAAGATTAGAGAGTATACTTATAGCCCTTCAGGAATGTAAAAGCAACCGAGAGAGGCAAGATAAAAGAAAATACAACAATGTTAGTAAAAAGTATAGTGCTTGAAAGTCACTGCTGAGAGATTTGGGTAATAGAAATCCCAGGATGTCAAAGACTTGCGAGCAATATATTATATGAGATAATGGATATGGAAATGCTTTGTAAACTGCAAGGTGCTGTAGAAATGTGAGATGTAATCATTATGTGGCTCACCAGAAAGATGTCTACTATTTTCTGGCTAGCCCTTCTGAAATGATGTATGAGTTAGTCCAAAGAGACAGAGTTATAGATACACCCACCAGTTGGCTAATGGCAGGTGAATCTAAGCTGAGGAAACAAAGGGAGTGGGGGTCAGAATATTTTAGTAAGCTCTGTATTTTCCTCTTAATAGGCTATTAAACAGTTTCTATTCAACTCATCGACAGCATAACAGATTTTACATTCATACCATAATTCTAATGACTGATTTATAAGCACTGCATCTACTCTCATAATTATAACTTGTTAGGTCCTGGAACCTACTGGGAAGGGACCGGGTATTAAGGTTCCACGGGTTTCCAAGGTCATCATCTCAACTCGAGTAGACAGCCACATTGTTTTGTCCATAGAATGGTTGCTGAGTTCAACCAGTGACCGTCCTGTTACTAGCCAAGCCCCTAGACACTGTGCTACCAGGCTCATTTGATCCATCACAACATCTATATAAATACCAACACTCTGCACCAAGGTTCCTTGGTCTATTAGTAAAGTATTTCAAGAAATTCACTGCCAGCATATATATTTGTTTATAAGTCTCTTATATGTATTCATATTAAGAGTGTGTGTCTTATATGGCTTATAATAATTGAAAGCCAAAGAAATTATAATGAGTGATACATTTAAGTAACATTTTTCTTATTCTCTTTGGACTGCAAGGACCATCTTGTACACCATAATCCATCCATGCAACCTTTTGATGACTGTGAGTTCCAATACAACATGGCCTCTTAGCCAAAATGTGTAATAATCATGACATTGCCATTAGAACCTCATATTGGGGATGTAAACACACATTTCTTTTTGCTGCGTTCTTGGCAATACTTCTACTTGCTCTACTTATTCATTTCTGTTAGGTAAAGACATTAAGCCTGTTCTAACTTTTTCACCAAACGTATGGCGTCAGACAAGCTTTCAGCAAGATGGCAGTTGGGCCAGCAGTGAATAGCCATTGAGGTCAGTGAGACTCCTAAATCTTAATTGACTTTTTAGAACACTCACTGCCCCTTTTCATGAGGACAAAATGCACAGAATTATTACTCTAGTCCACTCCAGCCCAGTGCGCTAGAGTTCATAAAGTGACAGATTAGAATTCCTCCAGAGGGTTTCCTAGGTTTTCAGTATTTATGAAAGCAGACAGCCAGATTTTTCTTCCGCAGGTGATTAGATTATCACAGTCATTAAATATGAACAAATGCTATGGTAAAGATATGCTTCCTTAATGAAAGCCTTAGGGGGGGAAAAAAGAAACTTGAAGCTGTTATGTTTAAATTTGGTTAGCAGCCATTGGCCCTTGTCTCATATGACCCCAAACACAGTGGACGGTATGCTGCCTTGTCCTGCACCATCCAGTGATGAGGAAGCATGTCACCAGAGGCCGCAGTGTTTTCATTTTCAAAGTGCAAGGAAAGCATCAGGCCTTTGCTCCTAATCAGTCTTGGTCTGGAAGCTCCGCTGACACCCATTCAGCATCATGACAACATGCAGCCTGCAAGAGATCCACTGGACGCACATTAAAACCCAGTTATAGGATGGTGACCATTCGCTCACTGAACCACCAATGTTCCTTTAGCTCTTTTTGTCATTACTTTCAACGTTACCCTTCATTGTAAACACAAAACCCAACACACAACAGCATTTTTTTAGAACTTTATATTTTGGATCATTGGTACTATAGGTATAACACATTGCTTCTTGAGTATCCCTAGCTTGTAAATATGATTGGGATGCATTCATGTAGTAGATACACTAGTGATCTAAATGGGTGCATATGTGACATAATCATATATGAATAGGTAGCACTATTCTGCTTAAGCACTAAAATTGTGAGGAGTCATTCCTTTCTATGTACCACATAACAGCAATTTTAAAAGTCAGTACTATATTGGATTTGGAAGTTGGAAAAACCAGAATAGGGATATTTTGGAATCGGCATTAATTAGGTATTTCCTCTGCAGCCTGAAGTCAAGGTAAGTGCTATGCATTTCAACCGTGAGGGAGAACATTATATTTTAAAGAAAATGAAAACCTATGACTGGGAGGCCCAGAGATATGCATCCATCCCAGTCTCCGGTGCAGGAATTGAGAGGACCATCCATTCTGCATTATCAGTTTCAGATCAGGAAACAGAATATGGAGATTTGTCCATTTCTGTAGGAATAGTTGCATGCCCTGGGAGAACTGGAACCCTGGAATGTGAGCCATACGAGGGATAAGAGACTAACAACCTGTGAATGCTTAGAGAAGATCAAGTTACTAAAAATTCCTCAGGTTGTTCCTGTGTTGAAACAATGATCATTCCCCAACTTCAAAATATCTGCAAGGCGAAGGCTGCATTGCACTGGGACCTCTGTGTTTTGAGGGTACAGCATTTCCAGGGGAGGCTTCAGGGGTCTCTGCTGAAGCCCAGCTCTCTCTCTGGTCACAAGGTCTGTGCATCGTGTGCTAAGTGTGTATGCATGGTTTCCCTCAAATTGAATGCATGACAGGTGGGATTTCTTTTTTTCTTTTTTTTTTTTTAGTACCTTTGTGACTGGGGGAAAATGATAGAAGACTTCGTCGAATGTTTCACCCGTTTCTCTGCTCTAATATTCATTGAAAACATGTTGCCAGTAGTCCTTCTTAGGCCTCGCATTGCTACCATTTGGTCTCTACTTGAAATAGAAGGCTTCTATTAATACTACCATGGCTCTTGAACATCCCCCAGCTGGCCTGACATGTAAACGTAGTTTCCACAAAATATAATTTTCAGATCCCAACTTCATAAATCTCAAGATTTTACTCCTGGAACTAAATGAATCAGTAGCCACCATGAAACCACCCCACGCATCTAACAGCAGCCCGGAGACACAAACTCTAGCAGGAATAAATGACAGGCAATGCATCCTTTATAGCCCAGCATTGGATGTCTTAACTACAGTTGTGCCCTCATTTAAAGATATTGCTTTACTTGACCAAACAATGAAAACATCGAGTATTTATGTGATCGGTGCCCAAAGCAGTGATCCCGTCCCAGTGACTTAGGAGGCAGGACTGCAGCCCATCACCAGCAGGCCTGTCGTTTCGCTCACTTGGGAGGAGGGGTCCAGATGGCTTCAGGGACAGCATTATTACCCAGTCCTAACGAGCAGGGAAATGACAATGAATGGGAAGAAGTGACCCAGCAACATGCAAGAAAAAATGGCAGATTTGGGCAACCTATGTTGATTTTGGTATGTGGATTTAAGAATGAGGTCTATCTCGATTAATTTACACATAAAATAAGTATGATTCACTTTGTCATGTGTGCATATTTGTCACAGTCATCAAGGCAAAAAAAGGATGTCAACTGGAAGTTTGTGTCTAAGCCATTGCCTGAGATCTCTGTTACTTGGATCATTGGAGGTTCTGAGCAAGATTTGAATGGAAACAGGTTTTCTAGCATCCGGAGTTATGGAAAGCAACTGTCATATGCATGGAGGAGTGGTGTGAGTTTTCAAATTCCTCCTATGTGTGCAAGTGTGGCGGAGGGAATATTTGTAAATTTCTCCTACCTCTGCTCAGATTGACAGTTGTGGTGAAATCAGCTCTGCTTCCTTTGACACCGTGTACAAAGAATGCCATGTGGCCCTGTCTGGCGCCATCTTCACGGCCATTGGCATGTTTGAGGGCCTGCCAGCTTGGAGAGGCTCTATCTTCCCTTATTGAGCCATTCATCTCTTCCTGGCTGAGTCCATCCATTGATTCAACAGACCTGTTCCACGGACCAGATCTGTGAGTAAGACACAATCCCCAGCCTTCAAATTCCCTGCAGCCTTGCAGTTTGGTTTGCATCTGGGGGCATTTTTATCAAGGTTAGGAGAGGTCAACCCTACTCTGTCCTGTGTTCTTCCCTTAAAATACAAAGCCATACACTGAATAAATGGCTATATTGTAGGCACCTTGAATGATTATTAATTTGTGCAATGATTTGGACATTAGGAGAATCTGAATTTAAAAAGAAGGTCGTCTTTCTTTGGTGTTTCACTCAGAAAGATGGGAGGGGTGTTGCATGTGTGAGAAACACCACAAAGGACATAGCAAGAATACAAGATTAACATCTCCCACCTTAGGTACAAGAAAACCATGTGTTATGTGGTCAGTGTAATTAATTTAATTCTTTTTCTAAATGCTTGCTATATTATCAAAGAAATGTAAAGAGACTAAACCCATTTGCCCTCCTCCTGTCACCTTGAACCTATCTCTATGGTAACAGGTTTAACATGCAGTCATTGTAAAAGAAAGCCAATTAAGATAAATAATTTGAGATCAGTGTGCATAGATCACTTTGAGTAGAAACTTTCAAAGGCATCCTTGGTGTCAGTGGCTTGCAGATAAGTCACTTGTAAGTATTTGTTGAAAATCTGAAACTTAGAATCTTATTTTATTTACACAAAGCATGAGATGGATGCTTCGTGGATGATGCTCTACTCAAACGTGCAGTGTATGAACATTGTGTATTTGCAACCAAGTTTTCCCCCTTAGTCCATTTCTTATGGACTTAACATTATATCCTAAATTAGAAAGAAGTTTCCGTATGGGAATATAAAAATTGTCTTTTAAAAATTCTTTCATGTTTAGGCAATCAAATGAGATCTATAGGTGTTTTTTTTAAGTTCTGCTCATGCATTTGTAATAAGCTAATTCATGAATTAAAACCCACCTTTGTTATTTTTACTCTGTATCAAATTATTTTAGAAAATTTGGGAAATTTTAAATATTTTAGCTTTTTCTTTAAAGGATCAAATAGTTTTAAATAAACAGTCGTACTTTGGTATGTATAACAGCCTATTTTTGTATTTGGGTTCAATATCAGGAATAAAAAGAAAACTTTTTTGCATACTTCCTATTTAGGGAGTTTTTTACCTGTCTTGCCTCACCTGTATGTATCAGTTGCATATTTTATACATTATCATGCTACATAAACAATTTATTCTTTTTTAAAAACAATTTTATTGGCACATAATTCACATATCACACAATTCAGTAGTTCACCGCAACAAATAGAGTTATATACTCATCACAGCAATTAGTTTTAGAACATTTTTTTCAGTATTGTGCTCATTGTCATTAGCTTTACATTTCCCCCAACCTCCCCTGCCGCCCTCCAAGGGATCACAGACCCAGTTGCTGTCTCTATAGATTTACCTATCCTGGATTTCATGTACAGAAAAACATTTAAAGTAATAATAATATTCAACAACAATAACCAAGTAAAACAGACAAACCCGCAATTGAAAAGAAAGTAGAAAATATTTTTAAATAACTAGTACAGATTTAAAAGCATCATAAGGCAGATCAAATAATAAGATATTGACCTACATGGTCACTTAACTGCATCTGCAACAGTCTATTTTCAGTGCATTCAGTATGATAACAAGGATACTCACACCCTGGCTCAAGGTAAAAGGGGATTCAACCAAAGCTAAATCCATGTATATTGCCCCTTCACATTTTCTGTAAAACTGAAAAAGCTTTAAAATGGGCCCAAAGGGAGATCAAATGATAAGCTATTACATTTTGACCGAACTATGTCCTCCATAATCGACTCTCCAATGCTCTCTGTCTGATAACAAGAACATGGGGCTTGCACTCAAGCCATTCATTCTTAATGATACATTTCAAGATAGCAGAGTTCATGGTTGCTTATCATAGACTTGACCTAAACCCTTCCTGTAGAAGTGTGTCCCGTTAAGAAGTCTATTTTAGTTCCCATCACTGGAGTCAATTAAGAACATTGAAAAGGAAGTTGCAATGGGAGGAGGAGGCATAGAATTGTCATTATATCGAAACAAAGCATAGCTCCCTACCATTGAATAGATTCCCACTCACAGCATCCCTGTAGCACAGAGGAGAACTCCACCCCTATACTTTCATATATTCAAGTTGACACGAAATTATGTAACTACCACCACATTATTGCAGTGTCACTGTGCACTCGAACAGGGTGGTTTCTACCTGAGAGGATCCCTAGCGGTCCAGTCCTTCAGGGCTCAGTTTCTAATGGAAGGGTCTGCAGGTCAAACCAGTGGATGCAGGCCAGAAAGATGTGACAATCTACTTCCATAAGGCAGATAGCTTTGGAATCCTTATGGGATGTTCTTCTCAGTCAGAATCAACTCTATTGGCATAATTCAACATTTCTAACTAAAATAATAATCGTGTAGCTCAGATGTCACCTCTTAGAAACAAGCACAAAATGACTTCTGCTTTTGGAGAACTCAAACACAAGTGTATAAGAACCTTAAGGGATTAATAAGATGAGAGTGAGAGGGAGAAAAATCAATTATATCAAATATTTATATTAGAGATTAAAATTATTCTGTTTATTTTATTTTAATTTTTTTCAATAAAATTATTTGCTTATAAATATTTATATTCCAATAAAACCAATTTATCTTCAACCTTATGTTTGTATCAATTAGAGTTATGTGCACCGCATGATAAAAGATAGATTGATAAGCCCCAACACTAGAATTTTTGTTTGGATAAAGATTGGAGAAGACCAAGAATGTGCTTTGGAAACACATTCTCCAGTGATGCTGTTCCTGCTGGTCTGTGGAATGCACTTTAGGATTAATTTCTCAAAGATGTCCTCAAATGACAATTGCAGCAACTGTGAGCCATGCATAGAAATATGACAATAGCAAAGCAATAGAACATATTTCTTAACATATTTCTCTATCTAATGACTCTCCTATGTCACAGTATCCCAGTAGAATATTTTACCTTGTTCTTTCTCAGGGAGGTAATATCAAACCAAAAAAAAAAAAAAAAAACAAGGTCACTGCTATGGAGTGAATTTTGACTCAATGAACCTGTAGGACAGAATAGAGCTGCCCCTGTAGATCTCTGAAGCTGTAAACCTTTAACGGGATGGAAGTCTGATATTCCACCTGAGCAGCATCTTGTGGGCTGAAAATTTTGACCTTGAGGTTAGCAGAGGACTGTGTTAATGGGTGTTCTTTATCTTAAAGAAATATTGTTGCCGTTAGGTACAATCTAATCAGTTCGGACTCAAAGTGACCCCAGCCCTGCCCCATCTGTAAAATTGTTCTTATGTTTGAGCCCATTGTTGCAGCCAATGTATTGATCAATCTCATCTTTTTAGTGCCACCCCCCCACCCCACCCCCACAGCCTTTTCTCCATTTTACCAAGTACGATGTGATCTTCCAGGGACTGGTCCCTTCTGACATGTCTGAAACCTGTTAGGTCATGTTTTACCATTCTTATCTCTGAGGATCGTCCTGTCGCACTTCTTCCCAGACAGTTGTTTGTTCCCTTGGTAGTCATGGTGCTTTCCATGTGTCTCGGCAGCACCATCCACTGCTCTTCCGTCTTTTTTACTCAATGTCCAACTTTGACATACCTCTGAGGCAATGTTGGGGGGCAGACGCACCTTAATCATCACAGACTTGCTTTTCAACCCCTTAAGAGGTTTTCCGTGCAGCACATTTACATAATGCTCATGTGTTTTTTGATTTCTTGACTGCTTCTTCCTTAGACATGGATTGTAGATCCAACAGCTATGGAGTCCTTGACACCTGCAACCTCTTCTCTGTTCATTATGATGTTGCCTAATGATCCAGTTGTGAGGATTTTGATCTTCTGCATATTGACTTGTAACTCACACTGACGGCTCCAGGCTTTGATCTACATCAGCGTGCTTCAAGTTCTCCTCTCTTTCCGTAAGCAAAGTTGTGTCACGTGCATATTGCGGATTGTTAGGAAGCTTTCCTCCACCACTGACACACTGTTATTCTTCAAATAAACCAGCTTCTCTGATGATGTGCTCAACCCTCATGCTGGATATGTTTCAGTGTGAGGTGTTAGTGTGCAGTCATTTGTTTTCAGCCCTAGTGGCCCCATGAGTGAAATTTTGTGGTACTAAGGCAAGATGTGCAGTTCGAACTCACCAGCCACTCTGTAGGAGAAAAATGAGGCTCTCTGCTCCTCTGAAGACTTATAGCCTTGGACACCTTTTATTGAGTCGGAATCACTCAATGGCAGTAGTTTCAGTTTGGAGTGGGGATATTTTATCCTGCCGCTGTAGGACAATAGTGCATTCTTATAGACCGAAGATTGAATAGGTGAAATTTGATAATCATTTAGAGTATAAAATTTTTGAATATGTGTTAATAGTAACTTAGACAAGCCTGCTCTTGAAATGTGTCCCATCAGTGCTTCCCTGCCAACTCTTACTGCCTTAATGTGGGTAATATCTGTCATTTTAAATTAGTCAAACATGTTTCAGTTGTTTAAATATCTTTAATCTTAAAGATACTGTACATCATATTTCTTAAATAATGGACTAAGGATAAGCCTTTAATCAGGTGACTCAATCAACTGGTCATGAACCTACAAGGACAGAGGATGCAACTCAGGGGGTGGATGGGGCAGCCCATGCTTCCCAGGGGCCAGTAGGTCCAAGTCAGTCTAATGGTTCCTGAAAAACGGGGTAACTGTCTTTGTCATCCCTTTGTCTTACGCAGCCCACATCTTTCCTGCTTTAACACACAACTTGAACTTCATTCTACTTACTAGTTGTTCTGAAAGTCCTTATCGCTTAAAATAAGGATTTTTTAAAAGAAAAACAATTACTAAGATGGAATTTATATTTGACTGTTGTCTCACTTTACTGCTCAAAGACAATTTTACCATCTCCCAATCTGCTTTGAAGATGGCAATAAAGTCAGGAATTTATATGCTCTTTCTGAATTACTCTCTCATTAATTTTGCATTTTAGATTTACTACCTTTCTCTCCTCTCAAATAGGTTAAAGCCCTCTCTTACATCTGCTTCTCATATAATCTACCCGAGTCAAGAAGCCAGAAATAATGCCAACTATGAAAAGAAATAACACCAATTACCATGAAGTAGTGTTCATGCCTTGAAGAAATCTATGTGCTAAATTGAAGGAGAGTTAGGAAGTTCATTGCATAGTCCTTATGTGATTAAAACAAAAAAAAAACAACATTTATAGTGAGTGATATTTCAAAGAGTTGAGCAGTCACAATAACTGCCAGGATAATTATATAATCTTATTCTCAGGTATTCAAAAGGCCAAGCTGAATTTTATTTGTTGGTGTATTGAAGAAGTTCATATACATTTTATGCGAACAAAAGATTAATTACTTTTGGAGTGGAAACAGTAATGAAATGTGTTACTTCAATTATCCAAAATATATTTGTAATTAGAATACAGCATTTGTCTTTGTCTTCTTTGTCACAGGATAAGGCATGGGCAGGAGTTTAGAATAAATAATTTTCCACCACATTTTGATGAATTAATTGATTAATTAATTTTATAAAATGAAGCATAGCTCAAATAATGTTTGCCATAGATTAGGTATCCGTTGCATGACAACTAGTACTAACATTACCATACTAGGTGATAGACTTGTCCTGAAGATCCTTACAAACATTGGCAGACACACCGGCAGGAAGCTGCCAGAGATTCAAGCCCGACTCAGAAGAGGACGTGGATGAGGAAGATCATCGCTGACGTCTGACGGCTCCAGGCGGATCGTAGAGAATGCCAGAAAGATGCTTACTTGTATTTAAATGACTCTGCAAAAGCATTCAGCTGTGTGGATTATAGCAAACTATGCACAATCTTGAGAAAAATAGTTATTCCGGGACTCTTCATTGTGCTCCTGCAGAACCAGGGTCAAGAGGCAGTTGCGTGAACAGAACAAGGGCGTACTACATGGTTTAAGTCAGGAATGATGTGTGTCAAGGTTGTATTCCCGCACCATACTTGCTTCCTCTGCGTGCTGAGCAAATAGTCAGAGAAGCTGTCTTAAATAATGAAGAATGCTGTCAGTTTTGGAGGAAGGCTTAGTAACAACTCACTTACTGAAAATGAGGGGGACTTGTAGCTCTTGCTGATCAAGACTAAGGACTCTAGCCTTCAGTATGGATGAGAACTCAATGTAAAGAAGATCAAAATCCCCACAACTGGCAGTTGGTTACATCATGATTAACAGAGAAATAATTGAAGCTATCAAGGATTTTATCTGGCTTGGATCCACACTAAATGCTCATTGAAATGGAAATCAAAAGATCAAAAGAAATCTGCTAAGGTAGGCCAAACTCAATCCATAGTATTTTCAATTGCCTCATATGCACGTGACATCGGACAACAAATAAAGAGAATGGGAAAAGTATGGATGCATTTGACGTGTGCTGCCGGCAGATTGTTGAAAGAGCCCATGGACCAAAAGGAGAAAGAAACACAGCTGTTTGGGGAGAAGTGTGACCAGAGTGCTTCTTAGATGCAAGGACAGCAAGGCATCATCCTATATACTTTGTATGTGCCAGCAGGAGAGGCCAGTCCTTGCAGAAGGATATCATGAGTGGTAAAATAGAGGGGCAGGGAAAAAAGGGAGGACCTCAAGGAGATGGATTGACTCTGTGGCTACAGTAATGGGCTCAAATATTAAAACCAACAAACAAACAAACAAAAACTTTGTGTCGATACTACAGGACCCGGCAGTGTTTCATTTTGTTGTGCTTTGGGTTGCTATGACTTAGAATTGCCTTGATGGTACCAAACTACACATTGTGAATTTTTCTGGAGCATTGTATTAGAAACCATTTTACTTTACACATGATAGGCATCTTAAAAAAGAGACTAGGCATATTATGGTGTTTCCAAGAACAGATTAAAGGTAAAACCATTTTTGGTTGGTCAAATTTCAAATTTATTGGATTAAATTGAAGAGCAATAGATGAAAAATGTACAAATGATTGGAAATTGCCACATATGACTTGACTGAGCCTGGATGTTGGATGGTTTGTTGGTGTTATTGAGTGATAAATTGATCATTAAGTGGTTGGGTGTGGCAGGTCAATCCTAGACATCCCCATGATGAGATGTCCTCCCAGGTGTGTTCTAGCCAGCTTCAAATAGAAGTAGCTATAGATAAAAGCTTGTTGGCTTCTTGTAGTCTGGGTCTTGCATCAGGCATATCAACTTTGAATTCTTTGGACTTCAGCCATTCATCTGTGAGTTACCATTTTACCTGTTGATCTTGGACTCTTTCTCCCCTGCAGATACAAACTTGACCTAGTGGCCTTGGATTTATTCACTTCCATGCTAATCTTGGGTTCATCAGCTCCCATAGCTGTGTGAGCTCAAAGAAGTGTCCAGACAAAGAAGTGTCCAGCCTGTCCCTGACTTGTTAACTTGATCTGCTTTGGAACGTGCCTGCTTATAAAACTACATGTGAGCTGTTTTCTTGATAGAAACATGATAGATGATAGATAGATAAATAGATAGATAGATTGATAGATAAATGCAGATAGATAGCTAAGGACCCAGCCTAAGACAACAGGTGATTTTCAATATGTGATCATTCATCTGGGATAGCACTCTAAAAATACTAAAAATGATGGAATATACATTATAAATTAAGTGTTCAGGTAAAGGTTCAGATACAGACTTACCTTTCAAGATAACACCCTACTGCATTATCCTGAATGCTAAGGGTGTGGCCCTTTTTATCAGTGCCATAAAAAGTAGGCACTGGTTTGTCTTTTAGGATAACTTTAATTCTACAAAAGGCTTGTCAACTATGACTCCTTGTCTGAAGATTCAGCGATCTTCCAAAAATGACTCCCTCTATCATCACCCCATCTTCCTTTACCCTGTGAGGCAAAAAAAAAAAAAGCTTTAACTAGAAAATTATAAGCCTCAAGATACTCAGCATATTTGTATTGGTTTTCTCGGGCATAGTAACAATTGGAGAAGTAGAAACTTTCATTATAATTAATTTTGCTACCTTCTGCCTTGACTTCCCTAATAAGCTTCAGGAAAGAAAACATTCGTCCTGCCTGGTGACTACACTAAAACCAAACTCATCACTGTCAGCGAGTTGATTCAGACTCAGAGTGACCAGTATTCAGAAATGCATTTGAGATATTCTTAGTAAATTTCTAATCAGTATCACCAGATACTGAGGGCTATGTATATACATAAAATGAACAGATCTCTTCTTGAGTTATGTGGCTTATAGTCTAGTGGTATATCATCATCATAAGCAATCTACCACTTATAGCTTCAGTAGCATTTAAAATAAAATATTCAGTACATTTTGTCTCTTTCTAAAAGGAAAGTGGAAACATTTTGAGAAAAAAGAAAGAGCAGAAAACTCGTTCTGCTGGTGTAGAGGATGTGCTTCTCATTGCTTGAAGGTTTGAGGAGGGGATTTACACAAAACTCCAAGAAACCTACTGCCATCGAACCGATTCTAATTCCTAGTGTCCCTACCTGTAGAACGTCACAAATCCTCTTCATGTGGCGCCTGGGAGCAGCGAGGCATCCTTTCTGGTTACTCGGAATAGAACCACTGATGAGCACTGCTTACGCATTACCTTCGCATACATTTTGGAGCTGGAATTGGTTATTCAAAACCTCAACTTTTAATTATTGAGTGCCTGTTCTCTGCTATGCATTAGCGGATTTTTAGGAAGGTTTTCAACCTTATAATCTTATATCATGAAATATAACAAAATTTCTGGCAACAATACATTTAGTTTGAGACCTGAAATTATTAAAATGTGCCATTCTCAAAGCCATTTGTTGGTAATCATGTTGCTCCCCAGCGCCTGCTTCCCTTCCTTTTACAAGGCTAGCCATCGCAGAGGTTAGCTATCCTCCATAGTTTATTCAATATAGGCCATTTGTTTTTTAGCATTAGCTATAAATTGATATCTTTTCCTAAATAAACTTTTATTAATATTTTAAACTAAAATTTTGCCCTCCAAAATTCACTAACAATTATTTCAAGAATGCGCATATGCTTTTCTTATACATCTACTTCACCCTACACAGTCACAGAATTACAAACATTTTACATCTTTCCATATTAGAGAACTTTAAGTTTTATGACAGACTACTTTGGTTAATTAGAGAACATATTTGTCTGCCATCCAAATGAATCTATGATACATGTCTTGATAGCCATGATAATGTTTCAGGATATTAGAAAATCTTTTTATAATCCATGCATTTTATACATTGACTGAAGCCATAGTTGTTGACTACCATCCCAAAGACAGACTTCCCATCACATAATACATTTTCAATTTTAACAGCTTTCTATGGAATGCACTGAGGCATATTAAAAATAAAATGGATTTTCTTAACGCTTCAGATTTAAACACGGAGACTTACTCGATGGTGTTTTTGTATTCTTTCTAAATCTAAGAATTGGATCTCTTGGGTAACATTTGAAAGTTTTTAGAATTTGTGTTTCTAGAAAAGCCATGTAAAGTAAACAGTAACAGCAAAAAGTGTAAGTATTGACATACGCACTCAGACATGCGCACACACATTATAAGGGGGCCTCATAAAGGTCCTGGAAAAAAATGTATTGTTTTAAATTTCATTTTTCAATAAACTTTTGAACCCACTTGTAAATACCTTGGGGTTAAAGAAAAAAACACCCAAAGTAATTTTTCCAAATATTACAATATTGGGTCACTTTAATTCTTAAAATGATTGCTTATTAAAGAAAACCCTGATATAATAAATAATTAGTATTTAAAATAATATGCTTTTCTATCACAATTCAACATGCTGTGAAAAAGCTTTATGCAAATGGTATATTTTATTCTGTTCTAGACATTCATTAACAAAAATATTTGTTGAACTCTGCTGACATCTTTTATGAGTCTTCAGTACTAAGTTATTTGTCGGCATATGAAGCTAAGAATAGACTTTTTTTCTCTTGTTAAAAAATAACTTTAATGCCATCTCTCTCAAAACACATGACAAATGGAGAGCAGAAGGGATGGGGCGGATGCAATATTTGCTTATCAGAAAAGGACTAAGTTTTTGGTGCATCTGACAGTAATTGAAGATTTTCAAATAAATAAACAAGCCACATGGGAAGACATCTGAGCAAAAATGCTACAATTCTTATTTGTGAGGATAACAATGGAAAGGAATAATTATATTTTCTCATGATTTAGCTATATAAAAATGGTAATGAACCCAATTTACATTTAAAAATGAGGAGATCAAATAAATATATATATTGCTGGTGGTGTTACAAGTTCTCAAGTCTCAGCTTACATTTCTATCTATATTTAGGGGACAAAAACTGACAAAGTAACAAAAAAGCAAAATGCATAGTAATGAATTTCCTCTTTCAATTAAAGCACTATGCATTTCTCGGCACTTTTATCTGTGTAGGGAATCCTAGTGGCTCAGTGGGTTGAAATATGAACAAATGCAAAGTTGGTGGTTTCAAACCATCAGAATATTTCCATGGGAGTCAGATGAAGCTGTTTATTCATGTAAAGGTTTCCAATCTATGAAACCCAAGGAGAAGTTCTACTCTGTGCAACTAGGGTTGCTATTAATTGGAACGTACCCAGTGGCAGCATATACCCATGTAGTCATAGGCCTTGGCTGTGAATGGCTGTAGCTCGGCTCTGCCAGAGCATCACCGTGTGAGTCAGCAGCGTGTCTATAGACTCTGGTGCCTGTGCTAAGCTCTGGAATTGCTTTCCTGTCCAACTATCTGATATCCATCTTTTATATAAATCTTCCATAATATCAACTGAAAAAGATAAGTCAAGTTTGGTCATCTTTTAATTAACACAGATTGGAACTACACAGAAATAAAAATACCCCTCTATGATATCAGTAGTGAAAGTTAGTCTATAAAGTTTTCAATTTTTTTTTTAAATTTTGGCCTGGTTTCTACTCTTTCTACAGTCAGACAGGCAAGATCACATATTCTGTTTTGATCCATACCCAAACTCACTGCTTTTGAGTTAATTCCAACTCCTAGTAACGCTATAAGATAGAGTAAAATTCTCCCTGGGGCTTCCAAACTATAAACCATTGTGGGGCACACAGTCTCACCTTCACTCTCGTGTCACTTGTAGACACTCCCTTTGATTTCACTATGTAAAGCCAAACCTTCACGTGACCCTGAAAAGTCTCTTAATCCACCTTAGTCACAGCTCTCTTGATCATGTCCAATCATCTCCTCTTTGTGTATCACTGTGTTTATTGATTACCTTGGAACCCTACAATATAATGTAGATTAGTCATTGGGCTTCTAACTAGTTTCATGGTCAGCAGTTCCAACCCACAGCTGTTTTGTGGCATAAAGATGAGGCTTTCTGCTCCTAAAGAGATTCACAGCCTTGGAAACTGAAAGGGCCAGGTCTACTCTGTCCTATAGGGTCACTGTGAATCAGAATGGAGCCCCAGTAGTGACTCCTGATTATCTTGCCTCCAGTAGTAGATAAGCTCCATCAGACCAGGTACCTCTCTCTGTTAAGTGTCTGCTTTGTGCCTGGCTCCAAGCCAAGCCAGTAAACCAGCCCCCTTGACATTGTGTTGATCTTAACTCAGGGCAACTAAGTTTGCAGAATCAAACTGTCCTGTAAGATTTTCTGGATTGTAATCTTTATGCAAGGAATACTGGTGACACAAAGACTGTGCCCTAAACTGCTAACAAAAAGATTGACTTTGTCAATGGAACAAATGGCTCCAGGGGACAAAGGTCTGATAGTCTGATTCCCTAAAAATGGCAGTGTTGGAAGCTGAATGGGTTTTGCTGCATCCTATACAGTCCCTGGAAGATTTGGAATGACTCAGCAGTAATGAGTTTAATCTTTGGGTGGGTCTGAACCACAAAACTGTAGGTTAATCTTGAGGGACTATTATTAGCACCACATAGGGACCTTGACTTCAAGTAAGTAACCCCTTTACCCCCTAAAAGGAAATAAATGTATGATTAAATTAACAGTTTATCAATATTGTTAGTTGAGCCAAACTAACATGATAGTGCCACATAGCTGAAAGTGAAAAAATTGAAAACAAAAACGACTCACTGGCATCTCAGCCGGACACTTTTAGATCATGGTTGTGCCCTGAAAGAGCTCTAGCAGAAGAGATGATTCTCTATTCTGAGCCAAAGGATTCCGGAATTTCTTCCCACAGCTTTTGCGCCAGGGCTGCATAGGGTGACATGCCAATCTTGAGAGGTAGTGAACAATCATGACAGTGAAAACCCTAATGCAGAAAAAATATATAGTCAATCACTGCTTGCCGGAAACCATGGGCAGCTCCTCCAAGTTAGAGCATCTCATTGTGGCCCTAGATGAATTTACGTGGAATGGAATCCGGGTCGAAGATACACTAGAAGTGAGTGGGCTGCAGACAGTTTATTTCGGTACATTGAGCATTGAAACCGTGGAGCTTGCGAATGTGGGCCGAAGGGCTGAAAAGCCTTTGGGTCTGAACAGCTTGTTTGCGATTCTAATGCTTCTCGGTGTTACTTAGATGGTTCCTCACACGTGTCCAGCCATCCAGTTCAAGTCAAGAACTACATTTAGAAGGCTCAGTAGCACATGCAGGACAGACTGCTTGGCAGTGGGTGCATTCTCGTTCTCCAAAAACTCCATTCTTAAAAGTATTCAGAGACAAGTTAAAAGGCACTCCAAAAGGTGCTATTATTCTAACATAATTCTATGTTAGACATAGGCAAAGAGATATTGTGATAAAGCAGTGAAATGTACATATGTGTATAATAGAGTATTTACATTATCATGGAAGTGCATGTTTGTGTTCTGTTCTTATGGTTGTTGTTTTCCCCTAAACACTGTATACAATGATAAGATCCTTTTTGGAGCCTTCCTGTAATAATCTAATTGTTCTTAAGATGTGAAGAGGAAAATTACCTGCCCTGCTCCTGAATCTGTCATCCTCCTAACCTGCTCCACTCACCCACACCCAAGCCTTTCCTCAGGCCTTTTGTAACGTGGTGGCTTTGCTTTGCACAGTGAACGGTAGCGCTGAGATTCACACGGAAGTAACAGAGTTGAGGTTAAGGAAAATGCAGCACTTAGTATCCTCGCAGCTTCACAACCGTGCCCTAACGAGGGGCCATGAGAGAGGCTTCCCTCCTGCAGTAGTCAGAGGCCGGGCTCTGCAGAGGGGCGCAGACACCTCTCAAAAGGATTAGTTCCCCACATGCACCCAGGTGCTGCCAATTCCAACTGCAAGTGATCTAAGTCACAGGTTCACAAAAGCTAGTTCGTGAGCCTATGTAGACGCATGTCAAGAATAGGAAATGGTATGAAGGAAAATTCTTATAAGATGAAAGGATATGGTAAAAGTGTCTTCTTTTTAAGAGAATATGCTTTCTGTTGTGTCGGTGTTGCAAAGATCCCCCTTTATGCCGGGATAGTGGAAGTGTAAATTTGTTTTTTCATGCCTAAATTTACACCCCATCTTAAACTTGTCCCCTACCACAAATATCCACTGATCCACAAATGGTGTTTTAAGCTATATTGTTCCATCAAATTTCCAAACATGGAGCATACTGATTTAGGATTCGCTTTTTAACCATAGAAGATGTATTTCACTTATAGTATAACCTTTACAGGCAGCCTCCTTCACAATATCTGTTCCATCAACTTCACCCCTTTTTAATTAAGACACCCAGGCAGGCTAGCTTTACTTTTCCAGCCTAAAATCTATTTTTAATATACGGTCACCTTTTTAAGGGGTCATCTACTATAGCTCCCATTGAATCCGTGATCATGCATTCTTTAATTTCATTAGGCTCTTATGAAGAAGTATTATTTTCAACTGTCAGAGAAAATGTAACATTTTGACATTTTCTTATACCAACCTTTTCAAATACGGCAAGAAGGCATGCAATAGGTTGCTTAATGGATTCCTTAGGCCTTGTTGTTTTGTGCCCAAATTAATCTCCCAGTTGCTGCAGTCTTGTATAAATTTGGGGCATCTCTTGTAGCTCCAACTCCATATCTAAAATGGGACAATAATAAGTCCCTTCTTATCATGTGTGATCATCAGCACACACCGGAGGTTCACTCGTTGTGTTTTCTGTGAGCCTGACATATTCACACAGTCATCCTTACCTCACCGACCCCACACCATATGCATAATCTTCCATCCGGAATGCAAGTGTTTAGCTTTGAATGTTGACCTTGGACTATTAGCTTACAAATGTATTTGCTGTTAGGTAGCATATCTTCCCATTTTTTGTTTCCAATCCTTACCACCGACCTGGGCACAAAAGCAGGATGCAGAAACAGCTGCTGACTGAGTGAATGACTACGTAGAGGAATGAATGTTTGTCGGTCTTTTCTAGGGTGCCCTTTCTTTTTTAGTCCACTTCCTTCTCCAAGTCCGTCTCAGGCTTTGGGAGATGAGTGTGCCGCGATCAGATGCACACATTTATTAAAATAACTTGATTACAAAGGATGTTCTTAAGGAAATGAAGACTGGGCAGTAGCGGGGAGGGTTTTTTTCCCCCCTTCTAAACACAAAATCTCTTTAGCAACAAACAAAAAGCCCTGAGGGTCAAATAATGTGGATTGCCATCCTTAAGTTTAGAGTGAAATATATATATGCATACTGAAAAAAATCAAGGAACAATTTAGAGTCCATCTTAGATGACGCAGCCCACGTGGCTTCACAGGACCCTTTACATTGTATTGCTCAAGATCAAAATGAAGCAGTTTTGAGTTTCTGTATTTTCCATCACCTATTGAAATATTTCCTTTTAAAGACCATCTATTTGTACATATTGCCTTAAAATGGGATCTATTAGAAGGCACCTTGTCAATAAATGAATTTTCCAAAGATAGCCATTTATGGATTTTCAATAGCACATTCATAAAAGCAATGCATAGTATGGGGGATACAAATTTTAAGTTCAAATATTAAACATGAAGAATTCATGGGTTTATGATTAAATGGGGACATCACAGAGTGGCGAGGAGAGCCATTGCAGAACTAAAGATGAGCACATCAGCTTCCCAGCAGCTTGCTTTGCCTTCACACAGAAATACAAGTTGGCACATGAGTTAAAAGAAAGATAAAGATTAAGACAAATATGTAATGTATTGAGTTGCTAATAGTGCAATTTATACTTTCACACAATAATCGTTACCTTTTAAATACCACAACTTTTCCAAGCTGTTAAATATAACAGGGGGAACTTATGCCTTGGGATTTTAAATACATTATTTGATAATACAGCTGGTATGTGCCAGGTGGATCCGTTGCATATAGCCATGCATAACTTTTTCTTTGCTTTGTGATACTTCGAGCGGTAGAAACCAGGACTATTGTCATATTTCAAGAAAGGACAAAGTGCTGATTTCAGAGTAGCCTTCATAAAACCTTAAGATTGGAGTAACATACTTACCTAGAAGTTTCAAACACTCATTCTGATCCACAGTGATAACCGATGTGGGATAGGCTCATCTGCCAAATACAGTACAAAATGCTTCTGACAGACTGCAATATGAGAATGGGCCGTTGAACTTTATTAGTTATGGTCCTTGGAGATCTTTAAAGAAGAGTAGCTATACACATAGATAAGTATTATATAATTTGGTAAAGAAATAATTAGTTACTCTTTTTTGAGTACTTTTTACATACCAGACATTGCTAAGAGCTGGAATCTCATGTTCTCAAGAATTATTAACCAATGAATTATTAGTTTTATTTCTCAGATAAGGAAATACACTCATAGAGGTGAACAAATTGCCCAGGAACATCCACCATGTAGTGCTAAAACTGAGGACACTATACCCCAAACAGGAGAACAAATGTACTGCCATTGTGTTGATTCCAGCTCACGATGATCCTATAGGACAGAGGAGGCCTGCTCTTCCGACTTTCTAGGACTATAATGCTTTATGAGGGCTGTGGCAGGTACATTTTATGTCAACTTGCGCTTGTTTCAGGGTGAAGTCTAACTAGTCACTCAGGTCACAGCCAGAGGATGCTTCCCAAGAGGTATGAGTCTTCCATTAAGAGAGACAATAGGAACCCCCCTTCTTCACTGCCCCTTCTCCTTCCTGCTTATTGGGGCGCTACCTACTTCCAGTTGCCACCCAACCCTGGGAGCTGTTAGTACCCAACCATGGTCTGGAAATTATGCGGTGGTGAGCATCCTTCTGCCAAGTGAGTTTCTGTTGAAGAATATAGGCAAGTTGGTGGGAAAAAGGTCTTCTGGTAAGGAAATCAGTAGTTGTAAACCACCAGGTGATCCTCAGGAGAAAGATGGAAAAGAGTTACGGGCTCAGAAACCTACGGGGGCCATTCTACTCTATCCTATTGGGGTGCCATGAGTCAGCATAGATCCCAGGGCAGTGAACTTTGTTTTGCTTGGTGAGAGGTCTATTTATGAAAGTGGCAGTGATCTACTGTCCAATCCTCCCTGCCCAGGGCAGACCTTTACAACGTTGCGGATCAAGAGTCAGAAAGAACCCAGTCAGTAGAGGCTTCATCTAGATGGAGATTCAAAACCAGATTCGGAGCTTCTGCTCCAAACCATAGCCTTTTGAAAGCTCAGTGCTCAGAGTGAAGGTTTTAATAAAATACTATCACATTGGTGGTTCACTAAGCACTTGATGTAAACGTCTGAATGATCATAGAACTAAAACTCCCAGTAGCCCCGTCGATGATATTTTCTAAATTGTCTAGGTGGGGCCCTCACCTGAGGGGCATGGCATTGCCGCGCCATGTTACCTGAGTTATTCACAGCATGATGCTCCCATCTCAAGGGCTGCAGTGAACTATTAGGAGCAAACCGGACTGAAGAGCCGCATCTTGAAGAGACCTTCCGCATTTGGGACTCCTCTTATTAAGGGGTACAACATTGAATTTATTATCCTTATGACATCGAATGATTATTTTTATGTGGCAGCCCAATAATTACAATTTAAATGGTAACCCAATATAAATGTGTACTGGACTAAAAGTAGCCGACTTAGAAAAACACACATGGACCTGAATTCATGTAGCGAGTTGTAGAACATTATTTGACTCAGGCCAAAGGTACCCATTTAGTTTGGGAATAATGATTGTGCCCAAATGTCTAAAAATCTAAGCAAAGTAAATATACATCCTTGTGCTTTTTAATATGAGAGAGAAAGAGAAAAGGATAGAAAAGGAGCTCACTGAGATGGATGCATTTTCTAGGCAAAAAACTATAGCAAAATGAAGAAAGAAAAGAAGACTTGCTGAAACTGACTCAAAGCTAAGTGGCATTGCAGTTGGTATCAAGGGACTTAGAGGCGCAGCAAGCCCAGATGGAGAGCAAAGCAGCGTATATCCCGGGAGGTCTTACAGGACCTGCTTCGGAATAGAACAACGAACTTAACTGAGTTTCTCTTTCTCTCTCCCGCCCTATCTGCTCTAATAAATGTGCTTAGGTGCAGTGAAATTATTCCAAGACAGGCAACAGAGGGTAGAGGGATGAAAAATGAAGAGGGCAATTGTTAATTAATAAATGGATATTACACTCTGAAATTTGGCTGTGCATTTGAAATGTGCAGGGAGGAAAAAATAGCCCGGACCAAGGAAAATCCCCAACGTGTTCTTGTAAATCTTTTCAGGGGGAAAAAAATGGCTTCATCATCCTGATGATTTCATTACTATTATCAGAAAGCAAAATACAATTTAATTTGAACAGTATTAACAGACGACTGAAAAGGATTTTGAAGTTTTTAACCAGCAAGTTCAACCTTTTGAGTGAATATTGAGCTTATAAGCAACATTCTGCCTATAAGTAATAACTCACAAAACTAATTTTAGTTTATAAGTTCCAAAAGAGAGCTATAAAGATCGCAGAAAATGTCTAAACTGCCTAGCATAAATAGTAAGTATTGCTGATTTGGGATTTGCTGTCAATTTCCTTTCTTGTCTTTTTTGCTTTAGCCATCATTGCCGTAATATGCATGATTTTCACAGCGTTTTAATGAGGGCAGCGAACTGCAATCACATGAAACACAGGCAGAGTCTAAATGCTTGGCACTGTGTAGTCCAGACTAGATGGCTAGTTTCTCATGTGGAATATTGATACACTTGAAATTATGGGGGCCCCAGTCTCTTAGTATATAAAATGAGGGCATCTATTAGAAGTTCATTGGAGTTCTAAAATTGTCCAATATTATTATGATTCTCTGATTTGAAAATGGAAAATCTTTCACAACCACTGTAACATCAGGCTGACGTTGCTTACTTGGGAAAATGGCACTGAGGTGTATCTGACCCCCGCTGGCCACACAAGGAGAAGGATAATTCATTTCCACATAAGTCCAAGGCCAATTGCCGTAAGTGCAACATACCTCCACCTGCCCTTGTGCTTCACCATCTTCTGACAAAGACGGCTTCTTCTCTGGGTTTGATTATCCACCGGTATGGCCACACAAAACGCACAAAGAACACTGAAAATTAAGAGAGTTTACTAGGGAAGATGAGGAGACGTCGTGGCATTGTGGTTCTGTGGTGGGCTATGATTTTCAAGGTCAATAGTTCAAAACCACAAGCAGCCCGGCGGGATAGAGGCAGGTTTGTGTTTGTTTGTGTTTGCGCAGCCGTGAAGAGTTACAGTATTGTAAGCCCTATAGGAGCCGCTCGACCGTGCCCGGTAGGGTTGCTATGCGTCAGCCTCCACTGGATGGTAGTGAGAGAGAGATGAAGGAAGTGAATAAGTTATGACAAGCCAGGATCAGAAAGCATGGTCACTGGTTCATAACAACACCTCTCCTCAGCCAGAGGACAGCTATTTCCCTGGTTCTCAGCCTCTGAGCCTCATGTAGCCTTGGGCTCTGCCCCCAAGAGCCAAGTAGTCTGTCAGTACTGCTCATCACCTCTGTTTCCTCATCTTCTTACCTTGGCCTGTTGTCTCAACTTGCTTCCTTTGCTGTGTCCCTTGATCTACCAAGGTAGACAAGGATCGCAAATGGACTCTAGCAAATGTACTCGTGGCAATTCTTGGATGGTCCTGACATTACTCATGGTCCTCACTTTTGAGATGGCTCATCTTTATGTGGCAGTGGCTACTAAAACGGATCGATCCTCTCTATTAGTGTTATGTATACCTTTGGCATAGTCCCACCCAATCGTTCTTTGTGAGTTACAGAGACATGGATAGAACAGTCATATTAAGGAATTTCACTTCACCACACTTAACAACAAGAGGGGTGTATAGTCTAATCTCACTGATCTATGCCAAGTGTCTGCCAATGTAGCATTCTCTTAGTAGAAGTGGGTATATCTGACAAGAGGGGAATCCTAGTACTTGGTTCACTGTTAGTCACCGAGCAGGAGAAATGATGCACAGCGAGTTGTGTAGAATCTGGTGCTGCCAAAGGAGCCCCATTCTGCCTTCAGGACACGCATGCTAAGGCAAATCTCCTTAGGCAACCATGGTTGGCATTGTCTGACACATGATTACTTCTGCGTATGAGATTGAAAACATATATGCACGTGGAAACTATGATGCCACCTCAAGCCTCCATGAACTGCTCTGGCTTCAGCTATTTTGCTCGTCTTGGCTCTCAGTCTTGTAATTCTGTTAGAATTCATCATAAACTAATTCAACAAAAATATACCTCTGCTGTTTCCCCGAAGACATTAGGGATTGGTCCACCTCTCTCTGAAGGAGTCAGTTAAAATTAAGCTCAGGAACAGTATTGACAACCTAAATGCTGACAAATCCCTTCAAGCGGAGAAAATAACCTGACAATGAGAGGGTCGAGCTCAGGTGGGACTGCACCAACCTGTCGATTATCAACACTGGGTGCAATGAAAAAAATCCCTGCTTATGCACTGTGTTAAGCATCGATGTACTAACTACAAGGTTGGCAGTTCAAATCAGCAATAAAAGGACAATGGAAGGCTTATCTGACCTCTCTGGTTTCCCCATTGCCACAAGGCAGGAGCTGAGCATGCCTCCCTGCTTCCTCCTTCCTTACCTCTCCTCACATCAATGTTCCCCCCACCCTACTCTACGTGACTGAAAGGTTCAATAATCCATTGCAATGGCTGCACAGAACTCCTAGACAATGCTCCAAGTAAGGACAGCGGGAAGTAGACAGTCACTGGTCTCCTTAGCCAGCAGCCAAGTGTCTCTCAAGTTCTCAAGCTCTCAGACACATGGTCCACGGGCCTTTGGCTCCATGGGCCAGGAAGCCAGTCTGTCCATGACACTCTGTCTCCTAGTTCCCTAATCTGCTCTTGGCAGCCTCTGCTACTTCATGCCGAGACATTTTGTAATCTTCTAGTGCCCTTCTTTGTTCCTGGAGGTTTCTCTCTTCTCCCTGAGCTTCAAAGAATAGTCAGGGGCTCGTCCTTATAGCTAGGAGCATGGTCATAGACTGACCTGTCCCCTCTATTATTGTTACATACACTCTGTTTGCATAGCCTGACCCAGTCTCTTGGTGGAAGTACCAAGAGACTTAGGCAGAAACCCCACATTAAGAAATTCTACTCTACCATCAAACCCACCAACTGTGCTGTGAGAGAAAGATGATGTTGTCTGTTACTGTCAAGATTTAGTTCCAGAAATCCTGCGGACCTTTTCTGCTCTATCCTGTAAGCTCACGATAGAACGGCACAGCAGCCATTTATAAGTTTATAAGTGGTGGGGAGAGAATTATTTAGTAATATAAAGATGTTTGAAAATAAAGAAGGGTCTTTGCCCCTCTCAGAGCTGTGCTCATGAACCAGCTGTCCAGAAAGCAACGTGAGGTTCTCCGCGTTTGAACCAGTACTGGGTCGGCTAGCGCGGCATCTAACCTCCATCAGGCACATCATTTTTCTCACAGTTCAGATCGTTTCATTGTAGTTAGACAAAAACGATAATCTGCTAACCCTTACTGACCATAACTTTTCTCATAAATTCCATCTGTCAGCTACCCCAGAGGAGGTTCTGCAAGAAGATATGTTTGCTCCTGTGCTGTCCTTCCCATCCTTGGGAAAAGGGCTTTTTCCCAAGCAAACTTCACGTAGAAAAGGCCCTTTACACAGGATTTTCATGTACTGGATGGGGCTCTATCAGTGTACCCTCTCTATAACTACTACCTGCTTTCACTAGACAGAACCGATGGGCCCGTTATCCTTCCTTGGTGCACAGGTTTCATCTTATTAGGAAAGGCTGACTGAAAAGTAAAACTGAAGCAGACTTGGGGTCTTTAGTGATGAACAATTTAATCTCAAACAAACAAACATAAATAGAGAGGTTGACTTTAGAGTCAAAAGCCTAAAAGGAAACTAGGAGAAATATATTTAAGTCAGCGGGCTGTAGTCGTCTTTAACTTAATGTTGTTGTTGTTGTTGTTGTCTGGTGCCGTCCAGCCCACCCGTTCCTCCCCATCATGAGATGAGAGAACGAGTGTCCGGTTCTGCCCCATCTTCACCTTTATTCTTATGCAGGAGCCCTCTGCTGCAGCCATTGTCTCAGTCCATCTTGTTGAAGGGCCTCCTCTGCTTTGCTGTCCCTCTAGTTTACCAAGCATGATGTCCTTCTCTAGGGACTGGCTTCTCCTGACATCATGTCCAAAGGGTCTAAGAAAACATCTTATGATTGTAAGGAGCATTCTGCCTGTAGGTCTTCTAAAAGAGGCTTGTTTGTCCTTTGGCAGTCCATGGTACTTTGTCAGTAGGCTTGTTTGTCCTTTGGCAGTCCATGGTACTTTGTCAGTAATCTTCGCTAGTACCACAATGCCGTATTCAATGGACGAGTCTCATATGCATATGACATCCTCAAGTAACGTCATGGCCTTTAAACCCTCTAAAGAAGTGGTGGGCAGCAGATTTGCCCAGTGCAATGCATCTCTTAATCTCTTGACTGCTGCTTCCATGAACATTGATTGTGGATCCAAGCAAGGCAAAATCCTTGACCATTTCAATCTTTTCTCAGTTTATCACGATGTCAGCTATGTCGTCAGGATTTTCATTTTGTTTGCATTGTGTTGCCTTCCATGCCTAGGTTAAAAACCTCGATGTTCATAGGCTGTGCATCCATTCCTCCTCGCTTTCAGCAGGCACGATTGCATCATCTGTATGTCCTAGGTAGTTAGGTTGTTAAGAAGCTTTGCTCCGATTGTTCTGAATTCTTTTTCATATAATCCAACATCTCTGATTGTTTACTCAGCTTCAGACTGAATTAGTATGGTGAGAGGACACAATTCCCATTTAAAGTACAACAACAGTATTCAATCATATTCCTTGACCCTTTAACTAATGTGAAAAACTATGACATTAAGGAGCTCGAGTGGCACCATATTAAGTGTTGTGTTGGACTGCTAACTCTAGGCTGCTGGTTCAAACTCACTCACGTCTCTATAGGAGAAACACAAGGCTATTGGATCTCATAGCGTTTTACAGCCTTGGAAACACTAAGGATCAGTTGTGTTCTATCATATAAGATCACTCTAAGTCTCTAGGTTGGAATCAACTCGATGGCAGTACTTTTTTCTTTTTCTTTTAAATAGTATCTTCCTGTGAGGATATCTATAAATTAAAGTTAAATAATGTGATTACACCAAAGAAAAGCAGTGGACACAGCACTTCTCTGTTTTACATGTTGCTCGCTATGTCTCCACACTCCTTCCAAGAGACAGTGTATGACCAATTTGGAGAATCACCGACTCAGAGATTATGTAAGGTAAGAACATTACAAATCATCCTATAATGAACATACTGGGATGTCAATATATTATGCACCTACTGTACATGCTCGTGTATTAGCCGAGTTTTTCAGCACAAAAAACTGGGGTTCAGCTTATACACAGGTCAATGGTACCCCAGCGAAGTGTAACATCTCGCCGGTGATTGCCGTTCCTCCGCTGTTTTTCAAAGCCCCACTGACATGGCAGCGGGGCTGTGAATGTTTGTTTACTCACATCTAACCAATCAGAGCCATCCTATGACGTGGACGGCTCCAATTTGCAGAAGCACCCATAGTGATTCACTTACGCCAGCAGTTGAACTGGTAAGGATGTGTCTGTGGCTGTGCTCTGTCTCTCCCCTCTGGTCTCTGTGTTAATTCACATCCTGCATTTCCCACCCTAGGCTTATACTTGAGTCAATCAATTTTTCTGGTTTCTCAGGTAATAATTAGGTACCTCGGCTTATACTCGGGTTGGTTTACATTCGAGTGTATACGGTAATCTCATTATGTATTTGCTGACCGGCCCTGCTATGTGGAGAGGGCTCTGAAGCAAACCGAGTTGTGGTATTTATTAATCTAAGAGATCCTACAGCACAGGAGCACATTTTTGTCCAGGCAGGCGTGTTGCTCAGTGTTGCAGACTTCATGTTATCCAAGATTTCCAAGAAGATAATGTATAATAAAATCATCATAAACCTTGTGTGATAGAGAAATTCACATGTCCGTTCTCCTAATAATTGCTTCAGGTTTGTATCCAAGGTAACAAGATTCCACTTGATCTCATCAGTTGTAAGGAGAAAAAGAATCCTTCCATTCTAACATAGAAATTAACAATAATATTTTTAGTCACACAATTACATAGATTACCTGAACTCTATCAGAAAATAAAATAAAATCCATAAATTAATGCTAGTACAAACACAATAACATGTATATAAGCATATTAAACAATATGTTAAATAAAGCATATTTAAACAAAAAATGAACTCGCTGCCAGTGAGTTGATTCTAACTCAAGGACGTAAGGTGACCTTCGAGAACAGGAGAGAACTGCCAGTGTCGGTTTCAAGAATGTAACTCTTTATGGAAATAGAAAACCTGATCTTTCTTCCTCTGAGTGGATGGTGGTTTCCAGCAGCTGAAGTTGTGGACTGCCGCCCAGTGAGTAGCCAGTATGAGACCAGGGCTCCTTAAGGCTAATCTTTATTCATGTTAATCTCACTCTAGAAGCTCTTGATAGATTCGTTTTAACCAAGATTGAACCCAAGGTCTGAAAAAAAGTCATGAGCTTTTTACTTTGTGGCCATGATTATGTTTTATAAGACTTTCTATCAGATTAACCCTAAAGAAGTGGAAATGGAAAATATCCCAAATGTTCAACTCTTCCAAAATATGACTCTGCTTCATTCCTCGCCAAAGGCCCCCACCCCAACACCTGCCCCACTCCTCCCCTGAATACATCCCCTCATGTCCCTGGGTTCTGCGGTTTGCCGCAATGCCTCCCAGAAACTCACTCAGCTTGGAGGAAACCTCTCACTAGAGGGCGGGTCTGCTTCGTCAAAAACCCGGATTTCAAGTAGAGGCACACCACATGCAAGGGCCAGTGGGAGAAGCCCAACACTGTCCCCAAACCCAAGGTCGTTTTACTTCAACCAAAGCTCAGTGTGGAAATAGAGGGCTGGCTTTCCAGGTGAGGTGATATGATCTGCATTTATACCCAAACAAAGATGATGACTGAATCACACCTAACCAAAGACGCCCCCAAGGAAAAAGGTGTGGCTGGGCCCACACACTCCCCCAAGGTCAGCTCTCAATCCCACCTGCCTCTAGTTTAACAGCATAGCAGAGATCCCTTCCGAAACAGGCTGTAGCCCCCGGTGTACCAAGTCCATAACCTCAGGACATAAGGAAATATGGCTGGGGCCATCTTTATGGACCATAACTCACCTTTGGTGCCAAATGGTTGGTGCTCCATAAGGAACAGAAATCCTGCCACTTGGAAATCATTCAGATTCTTTGTGGATAAAAGGCCTGGCCTTCTGCTTCTGTCAAGATTAAGTCAAAGAAAATTCCCCTGAAGCAGAACTATTCTAAAGCACAAAGGGTCACCAGGAGTCAGAATACGTTTTTAGTTGGTTTGTTTTTATAACGATGGGATGATTTTTCCAGCTCTGGTTATCAGCCCTGGCTACAGAGCAAAGCGATCTAGGAAACTTATATACAATGTCACATTTTGATTTAATTGGTCGGCAGCAGAGGCTGGACATGGGAATGTTTAAATATCTCTCCAGGTGATTATGCGATGCATTTGGACTTGAAAGCCAGTGCTGAACAGAAACTTTTATAACTAGAGTGTCTTACGGTATCATGTAGTTGCTAATGGAATGCAAGGGGTTTTTGGTTTTTGTTCTTTGCTCTATTAATGATCTTCTGCCAGCCATTGAGGGAAAAAAATTGGTCTCTGCTTCAATACGTGTCATCTGTATAGACCAACCTTGAAAAACATTATCTCTTAATTAGAGTCTAACCTTCTCTCGTCTCTTCCCCTATGCAAAAGACAATGAATCAAATGCAGGCGAGAAAGGAAAGTAATTTGGGTGACTAGAGCTTCAAGGGTCAAAACCACATAAATCTTTACCTGTGGGTCAATAATTTGATCAGTGGTAAAGAGCATTAATGAAGGATTTACAAATAAAGATTCTTTGGAGAAGGCGTTAATAATCCCTCTCTAGAATGCAGTGTAAGTGCATTTTGAGCCCTTTAACGTCCTCTGTACAATGAAGACTATATTAACTGTAAGTTTCATGATCCTAGGGTGAAGTGCATTGTATATTTATGTATTTGCAGACTGGAAAATTCCTGCTTTCTTGTTTCTCTCTGTACATTGTAAGCAATATGGGAAACCTAGAGGAAAGAGCAAGCATTAAAAAAGAAACAAACAAAAACAATACAAAATAAAACCCACTCAGGAGTTCATGAAGTTATATTTAGTTTATATAACTAAAAGGTCTTGCATGTGAGTTTGTGTGTGTTTCATTTGTGTCAGCACACACCTGATTTTTCCCCTCCTATTTATGTTACAAAATATGTTGGTTTAGTGTTTATTAGGCAATTGCTTATTTTTACTACTCTAATGAGAATAATTATTTTCGGTCTAAAGAGAATAATATAGATGCAACGAGCTCAACTTTAAAAGTGTCAGTGGTGTTTGTATGACAGGTAATGAGGCAATTTGGCAGAAAATCAGAAACTAATTGAGCTCAGCTCACATCAATGCGGCTTGTTCAGCTGAGGCCATGCTTCCTAAAAAGAACAGTGGAATTAAATGAGACAATGTGACATGTACAATTTTAATTGGAAGCTCTAATTTAAAATATTTAAAAGCATGTTTAAAATAATTTGTAAATCCATACAGATGCTTCCTTCCCCAACTAATTAAGAAGAGTCAGTGGGTCATATTATGTCTAGATGTCAGAAATATGAATTATTGAAGTGCCTGCACATATAAGTATACTAGCACCTTTAGGCAAGATCAAATTTAGTTTAGCAGAGGGAAATGGGAAAGAAACAATCCTCAAGACTGCAGAAGGGTAGGTGAATTTTAACGTGATGTTTTTAAAACCATGAAAAGCATTATGAAATTGTACATCTATTTTGAAAAATTGAAATTATATTAAATGTAGTTTGAAACAAGTCAGCAAAGGGAAATGAAAAATGTAATTTAGAGCTGTAGCAGAACATTGCTATTTTGATTTGTTTTAGATGCGATGGCTGTACTCTATTTGCTTTAAGTTGTTTGGTTCAGGGTCAAATCATAAGAAACAATTCTAAAGACAACGGTTTCATTACTCAGAAATTCTTCTTAATCCAGATATCGGTTAAAGTAGGTGACCATTGGTAATTTTAGATCTCTTAGCAATGTTAATTTAAAAAAGAGGATTGAGAGATGAAAAGAAAAATAAATATTCAGCTTTACTGCTAACATATTCATAATTCAGTAATAAATCACTTGTTAAAAAAACTTGTAAAATCTGAAACCTGCTAACTGAAAGTGTAATCACAGTATACTAATGATTTCAAATGACACTGAAACAACTTTTCTAAAGCCGTAGAAACATATCTACAAGCTATTTTAGTAGCCTTAATGTGATTTCTTAAGGAAAATATTACAAATTGAAATGTTTAGTCACATTTTTCATACATTAGCAAATGAAACTGACATGAATAATTAGAGAGCAAGATGTTTTATCATGACTTTTTTATTTACAATTTTATTACCATCATAGGTTTCCAACTGTTAAGAAATGCAATGGATCTAGCTGTCATATCATAAAGAAATAGTTTTTAGAGATTTAGAAAAGGAGAAATGCTTAATTTAAATGGAAAATAATTAAGAAAAGAGTTGAGACGAAGCAATTCAACATCCGAGGCAAAATTGGTATAGATAAGTGAAGACTGGCATAGAAAGGGGGAAGCGAAGTTTCATTTAAGCTTAAGTCTGAAAAAAACATTAAGGAAAGCAAAATATTCTGAGAAAGACAAAACCTAGTAACATGGAAATACCTTTAAGGGAAACACATTTTTCAAAGCTTGTATTTCTTTGCTCTGAGAATTGCAGCACCTCTTGCATTACTTTATACAGCATATATTATCCCATTATCCAAGCACATTAATTTTCCTTGCAGAATTGCAGAAGAAAACGCAGACCCCAGGAATAATACCAATGCTGTCCTCACAAAAAGACAAATAGACTGAGAATGTATTAAGTAAAGTCATAAGTATATCAGGTAAACATATATACCCTACACAGACAGATGTAGCATACATATTATAAATTCAGCAGGCATGAACGAAGAGATGCACACACACACACACATATCTGACATACTCAAACATCCTCAAGATGGTTGCCATGCTCTGGCTATAACTTTTAAAACTCATATCTTGTTTACAATTGATAACAAAGTATGTCATTTTATTGGCCTTATATTTTAAGTAAATTCTGGGCCCAGTGTTAGGCCATTCTGTTTAAAACAAACTAAAACTGGCCTGTTATTTTTCTCTATGAAGTGCAATGTAATCACTTACATTCTGAGAAATAAATGGCTAAGCCCTTTGGTGCTTCTATTCAAACCACCATAGATAAGAATTACGCCAGAAGCACACAAGATGGAAAACAAGTCAGCTGCAGATCTTAGTTAAAATTTCCCTACATTTAAATACTTATCATTCCTTTTATTGTTCAATTTTTCCCCTAACATCACAATTCCATCAGGTAACCCTTCCATCTATTAATCACCTACATTTTGGCTCTCTGTGAGAAAACAAATGTTAAAAGATATGTATTTAACTTCCTGAGGAAAGTTCTAGTGTTCTTCAGTAATTCTTTATAAATAATTATTACTGCATATATCAGTTCTCATTTAAAAATAAGTTACACCTAATTAGTATGCATTACTCTAAGGATGCAGATGATGTAAACAAATGCTGGAAATGAAGCCCCGAACATATGGACCATTGGATTGTGAAGTTTTGGTTCCTTGTGAGAAATCACATCTGGTCTCTGAAGACAAAGGAATCACATCACTATTCTATTGCTGAACCAGTTCTTAGAAACTGTACTGCTATCAAATTGATAATACATTTTCATCCATGATTTACAGGGTTCTTTTGCATAAATATATAATATTTACTTTTAAAGATATTATGTTATAGTACTTCAACATACCAGATGTTTGGATATACCGTGGCTCAATGGGATTCAAGGAAGAGAAATAAGATGTAATACAATGTTTTCTTCATAAATCCCAATTCCATGTGCCTGTTCCAATATATTTCAATATTTTTATTCATGAAATGTGACATAAGATCATATAAACATAATATTTATGTATTTCAAAGGACCTGCATGTTTTGGTAAGGGGACAGAAGAGAAAAAAATGTCCTAATTGGATTTGTCTCAGAAAACTTTTTTCCTCATACCATTCTACATAATTAACTATATATTTTTATAAATATATATATAAAGGCTACTCTATTTTCTGTGGCATCTATTTCTTTTAATTATAGTTCTTTAATCACTATGTTTTATACCATTTAATAAATGATAATGAGCATTTTTTGTTTCATAAAATAGAAATGCCTATAGCAAAATGTCCTACAGGATTTGATACCATCCAAATATATCTTACATTATTGCTCTCGGTAGATTAGTGTCATTACTAAATACATAATAAAATTCTGTACTTGATTTGTTTACAGGGTTCATAAAGATATAGATATAGGCAATCTATTATTAAGATCCTTTAAAAATTGTTCTTGAATAGATCTTTCCAAAAGCAGATCAGTAAATATTAAACACTGAATTTCTAAGTAAAGTATATTTTTCCAAACGTGGAAAATCTTCGCAGATTTTATGGTGTGAATAGTTTATATGGTGACATATTGTATGTGATACAATCAGATATGCTAAGTGTTTCATTGTTTTACCATTTAACTACTAGACCAGTCTTTCCAAATTGAAGGGGAAAAGATACAATGTTAACTGAGAGAATAAAATGGCTATTATTTTATCCAAAAATTTTCAACAACCACTAGGAGATCAGATTAGGTAAATGTTTAGTTTTAAAATGTTCTGATGAAAGTTGATGTGATTTAGACGTGCAATTCAGATACTTTAACTGCAGTGGCCCCATTTGATCACACACTCCCCAAAATTTGTGATCCCTGGCTTCAGATTTATGATGGTATATAACTGGAACTGCAGCTTGGCAAACACTAGCTTTTCCTGCAAAGCCGCCTGTGTTAGGGACTATAAAGTGTGTCCGGTGACATCGATCGGTGTCAGCTAAAACGGTCGCCTGGAGCTCCACACAGTGTGTTATTATTTTAATCTAGTTATTGCTGCCGTGAAGTAAGTGTAGGTGGGCAAGCCTAGGGAGGAAATGTCAAATGAACACTCTTCTCCTGATCATTAAGAATGTCTAGGAATAACAAATAACATGTTCTTATATTTTTATTTGGTTGTTCATTATGGAATATATTGACTATCTGAGAAGTAACGTCACCTAATGCAAAAGAACATTTGGAGTTTAATATAGTACAATATTGCTTTCCATGATTGAGAGTTTGAGGATTTATCCTAAGATTTGTGAGTAAGGTGACAGTTATGTAGACAGACAAAGTTTGATAACCAAATATATCATAAATTCATAACCTCTAAAATCAGAAGAAACATAGGACTATTCTGATGCTCTGTGGAATACATTACTAATTATAAAACTTCCTTAGTGTACATAAACATGACTAACTGTATAGATATTGAGAATTAGAAATGCATTATGTTAAAAACTCTTTCAAAACAAAATAAAGTGCCACAGCTCTTAAATCATCATATTTGACACAGAACATTTTCAAATAGGTCTGCTGTCAGTTAAAGGAGGTCCGTATTATTTCACCAACGAAGTATGGGGCTTTCCTCTTTTGGCTGGTGGCAGAGAGACTCCGAATCTCCGGCATTTTTTATCATTATAACCCATTGCTGTCAAGCCTGTTGTGATTCAAAGCAACCCTGTGGGACAGAAATTCCAAGGCTGTGATCAATACAGAAGTAGATCCTTCTTCTATGGGAGTGCTGACCTTTCTTTAGTGGCTGAGTGATTGGCTACTGTGCAGCTAGGGCTCCTCTTAGATCTTCTGAACTTATTAAAATGTCTTTGTTGAAAGGGATTCTTCGGGATAGGAAAACTATATTGAAATGCTTGATCAATGGCATAATACATTTTTACTTTGTAGTTTATTTGTGCTCAAAGTATTTTAAATAATATTTCAAATTTCATTCATCTGAATTATAGGCTCTAAGTTGCTTTAAAATATTTTAGTTGAATTCTTAAGTTGGGATTGTCACTTATTATTTTTCAATGATAAAATTTACCCTAAGGATAAACCTAGTTTGTGTTTGCAAATGTATTTCAATAAAATGACTTAGTAAATTATTAGCACATTTATATATATAGCTGACCCACTGCCATCAAGTTAATGCTAACTCACAACCACCATAAACTGGGTTTCTGATCTGTAAAACTTTAAGGGAGCAGACAGGCTTAGAACTCTCACTAGGTGGGTTTGAACAGCCAGCCTTATGGTTAGCAGCCCAGTGTGTAACACATGGTGCCATTTTATACACACACACACCCACACACACATACACACACACACATATGTATTTAATTAAAGTTCACTGAAAAGTTCCATTATTTTTTCATTCCATATTCCCCTAATTTTTGAAGTTCTCTTATATGTATTAGAATAATATATATATATATATTACTGATATAAGATGACATGATATAACATAGCATATATTATGTTCTATTATAAGGTAAAATAAATATTTCCATAAAACAAATAGAGAAACTATATTGGAGCTAAAATAAATTTGAAGGGTGAATACATTAACTCATAATCACTTAATAAACAGGAGATAATTTGTATTATATCTAGCAATCATATTAAGATGCATTAAGATAGTTCTTACAGCCATACATGTAATAGACCACATAGATTATGTAATCAGGATTGTATAACATAAAGGATTAATTGTGAAATATTAGACAATTGCCTAATAGTGATGTATGCGTGGAACATGAGACAGTCAAATAGAGTAGGTATAATTTTCAGATTATGTACCATAATAGGTATCTGAAAATAGAAAGGGATTTTTTATTATTCTTTAGGAATCAAAGATAAATTATTGGTACATTAGATTTATAAAATGCATCATAAATCTCAATGAAAGTTTGTTATAAATTGGGTCACGTGAATCTCTCTCCTGTTCATTCCTAGGAGTTTGTAGCATGAAATACAAGTCAGTAGAAAGACGACATATTTATACATGTTTACATACTATAGTTTGAATTCTAGTTAAAACAAATGTGTAGGCTAATATATATATATAAATTAATAGTATTTATTAGTAATAATATTAACTAATGGTAATTAATGAGAATACCACATATTTTAAAAGTGCTTACGCAGTTAAAAATAAACCCTGAGAACTATTTTATTTTGACATAACGTTTTTTGCATGTGATATGTAAATTATGTAAATGACTTACTTGCAAGGATTTCTCCTTTCTTAATGCAGCATAACAACTTCAAGCCCTGCGCCTTTCCATCAAGTCGGCTCAGATTCATAGCCACTAAGTAGGTCAGTGTAGAATTGCCCTTGGGGGTTTCTGAGAGCACTTTTTACAGGAGTAGAAAACCTGTCTTCTGCCTCTGGAGCGGCTGGGGTTTGGAACTGTTGACTTTGACGTTGTGGTTAGCAGTCGAACACGTAACCACTGTGGTGCCAGAACTTGGAAACCCGTTTTAAAGATTATTTGCTTATTTTCATAATGTGTTGTAGTCAATTTTCACCTTCTGTTGTTTTACAAGCTAAGACTAAATTAAAAAATACACTTAATGCCTTTCATCATATTACCTATATTAATTACTTGTATACTCAGTCTTTAAAAAGTCGGAGTAAAATCTTCTCGCTGCCATCAAGTCGATGCTGTAACTGCTTCTAGGAGCAGAGCCCTGCCTTTGACCCGCAGAATGGCTGGGGGTTTTAACCCACTTGGCAAGCCACTGGGTGCCCAACATCCAGCCACGGCATCACCCTGGTACCTCAGAGGACAACAGGCTGTCGATAATTAAATTGTCACATGCTTCTTTCCAGCTTGATTGTTATATTTGGAATGAGTGAATAAAATATTCAGGTACATTAAGAAGAGAAACTGCGGTAATACATGCTTTGAGCAATAGAATGACAGAATTATCTTGTATATATCACGCTCTACACATTTTATAGGTAATTTAGTCTCATTATTTGTAATCATCAAGCACATCGATATATTTATATATTTACCTATCAATTTCTGCATGGCGTGTTCATTACATATTTGGCATTCTGACATTCCATGTTGTATTCCTAGGTAGGATTCGGAGGTTGTCTAACCTGAGGGGAGACACCTGCTGGCCTTAATTAGATTGCATGTGGCAATAATTATGAGCAAAGGGTAAAACTTGAACCAACTTGAACCGTCTCGGTAACTTCACTATTTATATGAAGACATCCCAAACCAGAAAACCCCCCAAACCCATAGACATCATGGGGCTGGGGCTGTTTCGGTGACCCTAGAGGACAGAGGAGAACTTCTCCCGGGGGTTTCTCAGACAGTAATGTGTCCGACAGACTGGTGGTTACACCGGCAACTTTGGTTAGCAGCCCCTGAGCATTACCGGCTTCCTTACCGTGCGTGGCCCCTCTGAATTGTTGTGGTGACTATTTTTGATTTCCTCAATTTAAATACAAATATGTTGTAATTATCAGGAGAACATTCAAAATTTAGAAGCTATTCTATTTATCCGGTGGGGTATTCATTTTGACCATATTAAATTTTAATTCTGCATTTTATAGCGACGTATGCAGATACCAGGGTAGTAATTTTAACTGTTAATATGTGCAAGGTGTTTATATCAAAGGCTATGTCAGATATATATCCTGCAAAAACCTAGCTCATGGCATTTGGGGGTAGTTCACGATAGATTAAATGAAGAACTTGCTGATGTGATGTGATGTGACGTTAATTCTTAAAAGAAGAATCTATGCATTTCCTGACCAATTGAAAGACGCCGTGATGCCTGTTGCCGAACTGCATTCATTCTTGCGCTTTGCTGATTCCCCATTTACGTTCAGAAGTCAGCTGAAGAGTCCGATGAACTAAACCTCTTGTATGTTAATTTACTTTGGTTATTTCTTTTGAACAGATACGCGTCCCATTCTTTTTAGTGCAAAGTGCTGAAATGCCGAATTGGAACACATCATCATTCTTTTACTCGCTCCCTTTCCCTGTCAACACTTACACACAAAAGTACACACAATCCGATTATTGCGGTATATTGCAGTTGTGACCTTTTAGAACTAACAGTTAACTTTTTAAATAACAAAGAACTCTAGGTAGAGATGGTGAACTATTCGGAATCCAATTAAATTGACTCAATCATATTGATTAAAGGATTTTATAATTATGATGAAAATATTTGGAATATGATTAAAGTATTTGGGACGCTTGAGAAGGAACCATCTAAGAGGAAAACATGTTTGTGGCAGGTACTTCCCAGAGGGAACCTCCCAGAAGTGACCATGTGCATGATGATTGTGATACTTTCCTCCTTTCAATAAATTCAAAAGGGCCACGGCCACTCTAGACTATCTATTTGCCTATGAATGATTCCTGATGACGGCCATGTTTATATGCTGCCCTTTTTATACATGTTATGTATTTCATTTAATCCCATATCCAACATAGTCTACTAGTAGAATTCACTTTTATAAAATAGGCTCACGTATACCTCATCAATTCTTGGCTAAAATATCCCATGCAATTACTTTGCAATAGAAACCACAACCAAGCCTAATGCCATTGAGTAGATTCTGACTCAGACCAAACCCTATTTGGCAGAATAGGACTGCCCCATAAGGTTTTCAAGGCTGTAAGCTTTGTGGAAGCAGACTGTCACGTCTATCTCCTGTGGAGACATTTGATGATGGCCTCGAACGGCCTAAGCACTGCACCACCAGGGCCCCCTTTACCTTGCCATATGGCAGTTATGCTGACTAGATGATCACACATTTGCATGCATTCATTTCAGAAAAGTTAAAGGAATTTGGAAGTGGAAAAAATTATAAATTGGTCACCACCATTTAGGCAAAACAACTGATGCAAGGCAAAATGTGCTTTAACACACACACACACAAACACACAGTCCTGATGAATTAGGCGAAGGTTCGTAGACCAAATCTCCGGCTTTACACTCGACAAGTCATACATGTTGTGTTTCACTGCATCGATTGTGAGCTTCCCAAGGAAGTCTCACTCACACCACTTCCTCCCATGATGCCCACGCCCACGCTGCTGCCTCCTGAGCCCCCTGAACGTTGTCCCTGAGGACTGCTGCCCTTTGGATCTCAAATGCTTGATTATTGTAAGGGACGTACAACTTGTTGGGCTTACTGTTCCCATACAGCCCTGCCTGTTTGGGAGAACATTGAGCCATGGAGTGTGAGTTCAGACCTGAAGTGTGATTAATGGCCAGAGCCTCAAGGTTACACGAGTCGCTATCTGAGAATTAAGCCTGGTCTTTTTTTTTTTTAAGATGCCAAGTTCTGTCCTACCCTTTCTTATATTTTGTTGAGGATCTTGAATGTGATCCCTTTCAGAGCAGTTGGTAGTACTATTTAGATGTCTTATTGAAATACTTCTGGGCTCAGAGCCTGGAGACTGATGTTCACATGCTTCATTAGACCATTGGACTAATGGTTTCCATATGTCTTCAATTTTCTTCATTCTTCTGGAGAGACAGAGACCAACACTCTCACTTTTCATGGTCGCACATGAACTTTATACACTCCAGTCATTAAAGTATAGTACAGAATATTGTGTCTGAGGGCTCTCTGGAGAATTGATCATGATGTCCCCTTAGACTATGGTTTTGAGGCTCCAAGCACATACACTCATTTCCATAATGGGTATGCCTTAGAAAATTTCGGAAAGTTTCCTCTTATATTCCCAAACACATTCACTGATAACATTTTCACAACATGTAAATACCCATATTCAAATCTCCTCTGTCAAATATATAGTTAATGCTTCCATGTCTATCCTTGTATCTACTCATACGTCATCATATTGCACCATTATTCTGAGGTTGTAATTATAAACTTATTGACCTTTATTGCATTTTATTCACTTGTCCAGTGTCTTCTTCAAAATGAATGTTTTTTCTAAACAGACCAGGATGGTCATCACGTGTGAGCTTTGGTTATCAGGGGCCTTTAATATAGCTCAGGTGACTCAGGTGACTGAAACACTACATTTGAATTTTACTTGCTTCTTATTTATTTCCATTCAAATCGTCCCCCATGAGCAACCACAGGAGACCCATATTGTCAAGGACCTAGTCCTCAGCCTGGGAGAGCTTCCCCAGTCTACAAAATCTGACACAGGGAACCCATGCAGTGGGATCCTAACACGCCGGAGCATTATTATTCCATGCCTGGTTCCATTCATTCTACAGCTCCTTGAAAATGAGAGTAAGGTCATATCATTTTAGTATACCCAATAAATACTTTCTCTTGGAATTTCACATGCTAGATTAAAAAAAAAAGAAGAAGAAGGTAACTCACTGCCAGCGAGTGGATGCCAGCTCATATCGACCATGCAGGACCGAGTACCAGGAGTAAAGTACCTGGCCTTGTACCAGGAGGAAAATGTGCCTGTAGGGCAATAATAGGCATATGGAGAAAACAAAGAAACAAACAAACAAGGAGAAAGCAGAGTGATTTAAAGAATAGGATAAAAGATTGACAGGCCAGTGGCTTTTCAGAGTTGTTTCTTGATCACGCAGCTAGAGATTTACGCTCTGCCTGTGCGGCAGTTACAAAGCAGAGCTCCGTCTTTTGAGTGCCTTTGCCCAGGAAGGACATTTGAATTTGCGTTGGAGCCAAGCTTAGAGAGATGTGCAGGGAGTTTCAGAACACAGTCAAGCCAAGGCTACTCATGTCACCTGATGCAGGAAGGCAGAGTAGATACTTCTCCTGGCATAAAGACACGGCTTGTGCCATGTCTTAAGCTTGATTACTACAAGAGGGCTGGAAACTAGGTAATATCACAGAGGGAATAAAAATGTATAATGATAAAGGTAATTAGCAATCCCCACCCCCACCCTCATCCCTACCCCTGATTGTTATAATTTAAAGAAATGCTTAAAGAGTTTTCTCAAAAAGGTTAAAAGCAAAACAAAGCCAATACCTAACATGTATCGACCGCTTATGATCCTCCAAGTACTATACTTACTGGTTTTAAAAGCTTGACTCCAGGAACCTGGCTCTTATGGTGAAGTGGGATCTTTGGAAACATTGTGATTTGGGGTTTTTTGGAAATTTACTCACATAACGTGAGGCAAACACACACCAGAGAGTCTTGAGTCAAGTCTGTGTGCTCGAGAAGATTTGCTTCTCTGTCCCTAGAGAGGAGGGCTTTCTTTAGAGTGCCAACATATCGAGTAAAATATTGCTTTTTTATTTAGCTATAGATTCAGATATAGAAATGATATTAATCTGAAAATTCAACTGAAAACAATACATTTCCAAGCCAATCATTTTTCAAGAGCTATTTTAGATATTGTAACCCGTGCTCATTCATTTGGGTAATTGTGTCAGTCTTCTTTTTTATAGCTTCATTTCAAATCACAGATTTGACACGTCCATAGAATCTTCTGGATCTGCACACATTCCAAAGACCAAATTTGTCACTAAACTCTAGCTAACTGTCATTGGTTCTCAAATTTCACTTAGAAAAATGTTTTGATCTTCTTTGCTAAATTTGGAAAGCATATTAAAATGAAGTTTGACTTGTTTCATGAAAGATATTTTCAAATAAAGCATAAATTAGACATATCCTTTCTTCCATTCAATCATGCTATCTAATCCAGGACATGTGTCCCTCATCTTATAACATGATGCATGCTGGAAAGTAGAGAGTTGAATATCATCAGGGACTATAAGGGCTAACACACCAGCAAATTCAGCTTCCAACTTTGAACTGTCAAAAAAGAGCCCATTATCAAATTTAGGAGATTGCAACAAGAGTTAAGAGTTTAACTTAAAAAAGATCATCATCCACTCTACTAAAGTATATTTGTGAGACAATTTATCAAGCAGTATCATTAGGCTCCTAACAACCATAAACACAAACAAAAGGCGGCAAAAACTCACTGTCAGTCATTCAATTATGACTCCTGACTCTATCGAACAGAGTAGCACTACTCTGTTGAGTTTTGGAGACTGTAATTCTTTATGGGAGCAGGAAGTCTGATCATCCTCCTGAGGAATGGCTGATAGATTCGAACTCCTGCCCTCATTGTGGGAGCCCAACACTGAACCAGGGTGCCGCCAGTGCTCCTTCTTAGGATTTTTGGTTTTTTTTTTAAATACTTTTATTGGGGGCTCTTACTTCTCTTATCACAATCCATACACGCATCCAGTGTGTCAAGCACATTTGCACATCACTGCTATCATCATTTTCAAAACATTCTCTTCCCACTTGAGCCCCTGATATCAAGTCCCCATTTATTCCCCCTCCCTCCCTATACTACCTAATGAACCCTTGATAAGTTATAGATTATTATTTTAATATCTTACATCGTCCTCAGTTGCCCCTCACCCACTTTTCTGTTGTTTGTCCCCCTGGGCAGGGGTACTAGATTGATCCTTGCGATCGATTCCACCTTTCTCCCTCCACCCTCCCCTAATCCTCCTGATATCTCTACTCTCATTGTTTGTTGGTCTTGAGGGGTCTATCTATCTTGGATTCCCTGTGTTGTGGGCTCTTATCTGTAGCAGTCTGCAAGCTCTGGTCTTATCCAGTTTGTAAGGTAGAATTGAGGTCATGATAGTGGGGTGAAGGAAGTACCAAAGAACTAGAGGAAAGTTGTGTGTTTCATCGGTGCCATACTGCACCCTGACTGACTCATCTCTTCCCTATGACCCCTCTGTGAGGGGATGTCCAATTGTCTACAGATGGTCATTCTCTCTCCACTTCATGACCCCCACCCATTCACATTGGTTATGATTTTGTTCAGGGTCTTAGATGCCTGATCCCTGATCCCATCAACATCTCATGATCACACTGGCTGGTGTGCTTCCTCCATGTGGGCTTTGTTGCATCTGAGTTAGATGACTGCTTGTTTACCTTCAAGCCTTTAAGACCTCAGACGCTCCTTCTTAGTTGTAATAGCTACAGGCATTTGGAAATATGAGTCCGTTAAGATAACCCTATTTAGTTCTCTCATTTTAAAGACACAGGAACAGAGATTCATCAAGGTAGAGTGCTTTTCTGAAGGCCAATGACCTGGTAGGCACATTCCTGAGCAAGAATAGAACCTAGACATCTTGATTTGTAGGACAGCATTCTTTCCACCGAGGCCCAAAACCTCTCCAACTGCCTTCCTTAGTACGCTGCACGCTCCCCCAGGCTATACTTAGGAATGAAGCATTTTATTCCTAAGAAGTGTATTTAATTATGTATTTATAAAACATGAAATATTATAGTGTATGGAATATTTAATATTGAGATGAATTTCCATGTTTGCAAGCTATTTAAGAGGTTTGGAGTAGCACTAATATTCTTTCATAACATTTCTATTGAAAATCATTGGCTTAGCATCTTCTGATTTGAAATCATTTTAAACTTTGATCATTTTTATGATTTTAAAAATATTAACTTAAGTATGCAAGTTATATACACTTGTTGCTATCGATGTCCACATAGTTTTACAAGTTTCACATAGATTCTGTGTCTAGTAACCATAACTAACAGGTGATTTATTTGAAGAATTTATTTTTATTATCTTCCTATTATTCTTATATTATCTTCCCACAATGGATTTTGATGCAAAAAATGCTATAAATTTTCAAAATGTGCCTTATCTCAGTTATTCTTTGCACATAAACAAATTTTCTGCCATTTTTTGTGGCTTGGATAGGCCTGTGACCTTCCACAAGAGGAGACTCCATTTCTCATTTTTCTGGTCATGATGTGAATCCTATGTGAATAGCATGTGTGAAACAAATAAGTGCTACATAGAAAATGCAATAGATCATTACAGAGACATAAGCAATCCTTGCAGACTATAGCTGCATCAGGGTAAATATGTCAAATATCTTTAGAGCATTTTTTGTGTGCAGAAATCCTTGTATAATCTGGTTGCATGTAAATTCAGAGACATCAGTCAGAGACTTCCAAAATGTGTACAGATGAAATGAAAGGAAAATTAAAAACATACATCTACTATTATCTTTCATAATGCCTCATTTCCTTTTACAGCAATGATCTTCTTGAAATTCAGACATTTCATTTCAAAATATATTCAATTAATACAGATATTTTCTTCAAAATATCTTTTTTCACAAATAATTCATGTATGAAGTCCCAAAAATAGAAGGAAAATATTTTAAAATAAATTACAGCATATAAAATTTATATCACAGGATGTAGGCAAAACCTGCAGGAATCAACCATGAAAACAGCTGTATGTTGTCTGGGAAAAGAGACATTTTTGAGAGAAGTGAATGAGACATATTTGAGAAGGTCCAGAGAAAGATAATAGAAAAATGGAATTAATAGATAATGGAAAATTCCCATGAACTTTTCGAAACCCTCTTGTACGTAGGAGAATAGCACCTGAGTTTCAATTTTTCTATGTGTGACAATTTTATTTTGATGAAAATACGAACAAAAAGCACACAAATGAAACAGCCCCCTGCCATGAAGTCTAATCCCACTCACAGGGTTTCTGCATAGACTTTCCAGGCTATGCATCGGTGCTAGAGAAGACAGCTTTATCATGGGAGAAAGATGAGATGTTCTACTCCCATAAAGAGTTACGGTCTCAGAAACCCATGAGTGCAATTCTCCTCTCTCCTATGGGGGCCCATTGAGTCAAAAGTGACTCAAATAAGAAGTTCTTGGATTTTATTATTTTCTGATGGTATTTGTGGACTGGGCTTAAATACACTAAATAAAAATAAGGAAAATGTATTGAAATAAAAAATAGGTAAATATATTACATAAAATAATCCCATAGAATAATTTTCTGAATGTGTTATAATAAAATGTAAGCAAGAGGTTTTTATCCTGAAGAAATGATCACTCTGATATCAGTTGTAGTAAAATTGCAATGTACTATTTCTGGGTAAAATCCGAAGGGGCAGGTCAAACAGGTTAAAGATCTTTAGACATAAAAGTTCTGTGAAGGATGTGACTTATACATGGAAGTTGTGCAGACCATAGAGAAATAGTTGGTTTGAGCAAAAAGATGAAGTTACAATGTGACTTTTATTATTTGCAAAACAGTCTCCTCCACTACCCCCAGAACTGTGGGGAAAGTGGCATATTAGGATTGGAGGCTGCTTCTATAAAACACTGGTGGACAGTTCTTCTTATCTGGTTGTTAGTTGGGCTGTTATAATCCTCAAAGCCTGCAGGGAGGCTATGGACTTGACCATCAGTCCCATTAAGACTTGGCCATCAGTCCCATTAAGTCACCTTTATTCTTCTATAAATATATCACTTTCCCTCCTGGCCTGTGACACAATCAAAGTGCTGCTAGACAGACCTACATCTTGAATGTGTCAATTTCCTCATTGTGTCTACAAAGATGCTGGTTAAGGTTTCCCCCCTGTTTGAATAAATCCCTATGACTCATCCACCCAAAATTTGATCATGCCCATGTCCTAAAACATACTCTACTTGCAATCTAGACAGTAGTGGTATGCTCATGAAGACATCAGTATGTAGGCTGTTAGTCTCAAAACCAGAGCACTTGTCAACACAGTGGGCTTTGTTTAGCACGATGACCACCAGTTTGATATATTATCACAAACAGAAATTATCTATTTGCTTCTTTATGAGCAGTTCCTGCAGATCTTCCTTTAATTCAGCAGCTCCTGTATAGTGTATTGGTAAGGCATTTAAGAAGGTCGTAAGGCCAAAGGCTATGAATTGATTCTTCTGCTTACAAAGGTTAATTCTTGCTTTGCTCAGTCAACAGAAAGCTGATAAGAAGTGTCCGCGGTTCTAAAGAAGTATGCTCTCATGTCCCCGCAGGAACTGCACCTGCAGGATTCAGGAACTGCCTTGCTGACCAGCAGCATGAACTCAGGTCCCCTCACAGGCAACAGCAATGTGCAGCTGCACGGAACTTCATAGTTTGGTAACTCTTCTCAGACTGCACTGTCAGGAGATGACTCACTCTTTCACTGAAAACAAACCGGGGTGTAATATGGAATGCAAATATAAGTACAGCGTATAAAAATCCAAACACTCTAAGTTTTAGTGAAAATTGATTACTTTTTGAGGTTCAAAATAATTCTATAATGCAATTCTCCATAAAGTTTAAATATTCTTTACAAAGTCACTCTGAAAATCATTTTGTATGCTGTTTTTAAACATAGCAGCCTTTCGAAATAAATCACTAGATAAATGTTATCCAAAAATGTCCAACAGAATTCATATAAGTTTGCATTGGCTTTATCATGGCATTGAACTCTGACAACAGCACAATTTTATAACATTGAGAAAATAGTTGCAGTTAAACGGTTTTTACATTATCTCAAGTGTGTACTTACCCAAGTACAGGTCCAGAGTTTCTCTGAGTTGTATAGGGCGATTAAAAACTGGAGGAGCGGTTAAGCTGCGTTACTTTGCTGACCTGATGCCAGTCACTATCTGAGCTCAGAAATCTTTATGTGTCAAAGCCAGGAACGTAGAGAGTAAGGGATCCTCCATATTTTTGACGGTAATGAAAATAATCTGTCACCACCTAGTTTTTTCCAACTCATATAGGACAGGGTAAAAACTCCCCCAAGGCCATAAATCTATGCTGGAATCTACACTGGAATAGGCTGCTGCGCGTCTCTCCCAAGGAGCGGCTGGCGGTTCCAACCTGAGTTTTCCATTTGCACAGAGCACTTAGCCTGGGTGCTACTCGGGCCCTGTTGGTAAGGAAGGCAAGAACTCTAATGCGGCTGGTCAAGGTTGTCTAACTAGTTCACTCGTTGTCTGAGGATCTGGAACTAGGTTTCAAAAGACCAGGATCTCTGTAAACCATGCTAGGTTTTCCTTCTTTCTAACATTTAAAAGCATGTTTCACGAAATCTTACAGTTATCCAAATGAATGTTCTTCAATTATGGACTTAAATGATCTTTATGAAATATCCTTTTGGCAATGTTTGCTCATCACTACCATCTGTATACTTTTTAAATATTCCTTTCTAATCAAATGCATGAATTGCTTTGGTGTTTGGAGACAGCCAGTCAGTATATTCATTTCCCCTCTTTATTCTAGGCAGGGTCATTTTTATTTGCTAAGATTCTATGAAGCATAATCACAACAATAACAGGCACAGGAAATCTTGTTTTGTCACTTTCTCCTCCTCTGGCCATGTTCCTTGTTTACTGAACCGCCTGTTCAAGAATTCCCTTAACCTCTCTTCCCCATTAACATAAAGATAGCAAAGTAGAATAGAGCCGGCAAAGTGCCTCTCTGCTCCAAATAAATAAAGCACGCTAATATTGACTTTCAGTTGCTATAAAGAACGTTGGTCTGGAATCATAGTTTATCAGAAATGTTAAACTATAAATAGAACAAAAACAGGTCATTTTGGGGTTTTATTTTTATATTTTATCTTTGCTAAACAAGCCATGCAGACTTATAGGAAATGGGAGAAGTCACCATTATGCTCAGTTTTAATTTGTGGCTTGTAGACTGTAAAACATCCCACATTTTAATGATTCCAACTTTAAAATAAAGCATTGTGCTTTTGGAGAAAATGCACAACTAAAGTGATCGTGTTCACTATCAAAATGATCTGAATAACACACTCTAAAGGAAGCTGCACCTGCAATGCACATATAAAGCAAAAGCATCAGTGTTTGTCAGGGAGTCACAAGGAACAAATGAACAACACACTCTATCAATGGGTCCATTAACAACCTGCAGCTCGTTGTGATGGCAAACCGCTTCCTCATCCAGTGTCAACTTTAATCAGCCGGGAGTGGTCCCCTGGAGTCCTCCACTGAGAAGGATGTTGTGGCTACACTTGAGTGCAAAGTGTGCCATGGTTGATTGCTAATGACCTTAACAAGCATGGGATTATACAGAAGTATAGTGTTTAATAAATATCCGAAAAATTAACATCGCCAAAATCCCCTAAAATAATTCTCCTGCTTTCTTTCTGATTCTTTCCCAGAGCCAAGCCCAACTCCTATACAGCCTCTCCAGTCATCTATTAGGCAATCGTAGCAATTTTACCTTCAAAATATATGCAGAATTTGAACACTTTCACCACCTTGAGGTGGTAATGCAATAACTTGCTTGCTAGTTTCCCTGTTTGCCTGCTAACCTGATGTCCATTTTCAGCAGCCAGACTGAGCTGGAGAAACGGTTACATCATGGCGTTACTAGACCACCTCGTTTCCGTATTCAAGAACTACTGGAGACTCCCATTTGAGGTTGAGTAAAGGACAAAGTTGGATGGCTTTCTCATTCTCCACCTCATCTCAGGCCTCCTTGCTTTTTCTACCCTGAACACCCTGGGCTTCAAGCGATTGGGCTGGCTGGTCACGTGGCCTTCCCAATCTTCTCCTTCATATTCATAGAATCAATACCCTCACTTCAGTCATTGTTCATATGGATCTTTCTTGGTGAAATCTTCCTTGGAAAAGCTATTTTAAAATGTCAGTCTAATTCCTTTTTATTTGATGGCTTGCTACATTTCTAAGCCCTCTTACCTGGCTCTATTTTTGTCTGAGTCTATATAATGTATAATTTATCATACCTATTATGTTTTGCTCACCTCCTCTAGCTAGACTGGGTTTCAGTCACTAATGTATCCTCAATCCTAGGTCAGTATCTCGCAAGTTGCTAAGAATAGGACATCACTGACAGAGACTCCAAAGATCACCCTCTTTCTTGTGAGTTCAAACCACCCATTTTTCAGTTAGCAGCCTAATGCTGACCTGTCACAGTGTCTGTCACCAATGCTGCTTGAGGAATAGTTACCATTGAGAGTTAAAGTGGGTGGAGTTAATCGTCCAAGGAGAAGGAGGAACGAGAAGAGTGAGGATGACTCCTCATTTTGTGTGTTCCTGTTTGTTTACTTTTAATGTGAGCCAGCAGGCGAAGACAGTTCCACTGACTGACATGAGAAGACAGTGGTAACAGGAGAATGTGGGAGTCACTAATTCTTTTATACGGTCAAGAGAGGGAGGACCAAAAGGTTCCCTGAAAATTCTGTTATCTTTTGCTTCCACTTTCCATGGACTCTTTGAAGGGCCTTCATATGTGAGCTGCCTATTATATGTGGGGTACATAGGGGTGAGATTCGACCAACTGGCACTGGTTATTAAATGCGAGTGGATACCTTAAGATGTTCTTAAAGACATACTACAGGAAATATCGTCAGTCAATTTTGGACAAAGAGACACAATTATATATTTACATAGTGAAATGAAATGCCATTCTTTTAACTACATATTATTGACTAGGTATAAAAATGGGTCTATTACTGATTTCAATGATTTTTCTCTGTGTTAGGTGAGACCGTATTTAGTGCTAGTGCTATAGGGTAGATTCCTATAGTTACTGTCAGATGCCATCCAATCAGTTGCCACTTATGAAAGAACAATGCTTTATTTTAAAGTCAGAATCATTAAAATTAAGATCATGTGCAGTTTACAAGCCATAAATTAAAGCTGAACATAATAGGGCCTCCCTTCATTTCCTTTATTTCTGTATGGCCTGTCTAGCAAAAGCAATAAAAATAAAACCCAAATGTGACCTGTTTTATTCTATTTATAGTTTAACATTTCTGATAAACTACGTTTCTAGACCAACATTCTTTATAGCAACTGAAAGTCAATACTAACATGCTTTATTTATTTTGAGCAGAGAACCACTTTGCAGACTATATTCTGATTTGTTATCTGTGTTAATAGAGAAGAAAGGTTCAGTGACCCATTGAGCAAGTGGTTTAGTAAGCAAGGATCGTGGCCAGAGGAGCAAAAAGTGACAAAACAAGATTCCCTCTCTTTGTTGTGGCAATTGTGATTCCTAGAATCTCAAAGTATAAATTATCCTGTTTATATGTTTGATTTAGAACTTTGTCCTTGGGACATTAAAGTTAATACACTAGATGTAGATATAGAGGGCTTTAATATGCAGAGTTATATTTTTAAATAATCATTGACAAAACATGTTAAATGCATGCTAATTCATTTTGAAGTACATTGCTCCAATATCAATAATTGCTGTTACATCTGAAATTTTGGAATTTTCTAGAGATATTTCAGAGTCTCCATTTAGGACGCTGCAAGACTTGCTTCAAAATCATTTGTACTTTTTCACAACTCTGCCCAAGCAGAAGTTAACTTTCATAGTTTTTTCCAGGAGAGAAGAGAATCCTTTCTATCAAAAGGAACAAATAATCAAAATGGTACAATTTAGGAGGCTCGTAGGCATCAAATGGCTTTGCATCTATTCTGGAAAGTCTATGCTAAAACTGTGTAGAATAAACTGCTCAAGAGCTCTTTGAATCAGCCTTAACATTTCATATATTTCATCAATAATCAAGTTGACTTAACAAAGTCGAAACATTTTTGCATGAAAATATTAGACATTTTTTGAAAAATCATAATAGTTATTTATATACAAAGATAAAAAGGTTTTCCTGGAAAAATATTTCAAAATACAGTTCAAAAATTATATGTAGGAATACTTCAAACAGTTTATGGAAAATTCTGTTGTCTTTAGTCATTATCATAGAATTTCAAATATTCTTTAGAAAGAAAAATATGCATGTCGAAGACTTCTCTATACAGACCAATATACACGGATCACTGACACCTACTGATAAAAATTCAAGTCATTGAACACTAGTAACACAAGCAATGAGAGCTAGAAATAGAGCAACATTTTAAATTACGCTCATTCTGGAAAGGAAGAGCAATGCCGCTGGACTAAGTTCGGTCATAATAAAGCAAAGAACATCAACCCAGTAATAGCAAATGTATAGTTGCTCTGTGCTGCTATTCCTCCGACCCTCTCCAAGCAGGAAATCCAAACCAAGGTCCAACAACAGCCACTTGTGTAACTTGTATTTTTCTTGAAATCATTTTAGAAGCTTGCCACTTGTTAGCTTTTGAATCTCTTTTAATGTCTGTTCACAGCTGTGTATAACAGAGTAAGTATGTATGCAATAAAGTTATTTAAGCTCTAATTTACCAAGGCACATAACTTTTATTCTGGAAAAAAAACCCAGCATTTATGTGCTTTTTATATAGGGGGATTATGAGGCGAGTGCATAAGAGTATATCATTAAACATTTAAATTCGAAAGTCATATGTGTTGTTTTGCGTTTTACCAAGTTGTTTCCTATTAAGGGCGATCCTATGTGATGGAGTAGAACTACCTCATTGGGCTTTCTTAGCTGTAGTCTGTGAAAACTGATCAGCATGCATTTTTCCCAGAGAGTGATGGGTTCAAATCGCCAGCCTTGACCATGGTCAGTTTAAACAGCTAGAAGCAAAGGGTATTTGTAAGGCACATTTTTTTCTGGAATTTCAATGATATGAAAATTATGTATTGTAGGAAATGATGAAAATATTATAGAAACAAAATGTTTATAAGGGTCAAGGACATTTATGTAACAACAGTTTTTATAGAAAATGTAGATAAAGGAGAACAAATAGGGTATGAATAAGTCATAGTAGATAAATTGGAAGTAATGCTGAGCATATAAGATGATCTGAGATTTGAGGTAAAACAAAGGTGTTATGAGAGAGAAAATCATGTTGTTTGGAAGTACAACCTATCTCTAAATTCATTCATAGGAAATGCATTTATTGAAGGTCAAGTACAGACGAAGGCCCGTGTTAGACCCTGTTGAAAATAATGGAATAGCAGAACACAATTCCTTTCCTGTCAGTTCCTCCTCATCGTGTCCATTGTTATTGGAGTTAGTCTTCCTTGAGCACCTGCAATATGCATGTCCTCCACAGGGTACTTTACATTATTTATTGCGTTTACTTTTATGGATGAGAAAATGAAGGCTCAGAGAGGTTAAGTCCGTGAACAAGCTATTAGAATGTGTACAGGACAGACCTCTCTAACTCCAAACCTGCGCCCCTTCCCTTGTCCAATCTGCCCCTTGAATGAAGAGGGACGTGTGGGTGCGCATGCACGCATGAAACTCGAGTGCACAACTAAGTAGTCTCAATTGGAAAATGTGGCAAATAAATACCCATAGCAATTCATAGAATAAAATTCATCTGTAGACAGTAAGGTTATTTGGAAACTTGGATTTGATTAAAATGTTGGTGATTTATTGATTTTGCTACATGTATTCTGCTGATTTCAGCCCCTCGCAAATCTGCATGTGCAGAGACCTGATCCAAAGCATTTTGGAATTGTTCAGTTTTTCCAAGCAGACAGCCTTCCTTTTTAGGCTACTCTGGGTGGGTTTAAACTGCCAGCATGGTGACTTGGAATTCAGCCCTTAAGTACAGGCACCATACAGTGACAGGATAATTTATAAGAGTTTGCTTTTGTGAGCCAGCGACAGAAAAATTGCCTTAAGAAAAAACATAGCCAAAAGATCTGCTTAGCTACTGCCAGGTAGTCCAGTGTGGTTGTGTTAATGACGAATGACGGCCAATCGTGGCGAGAAGTGAGGAAGAGTGAAATCATTTAAACGTGACAGGAGAGGTTCCCTTGGAATGCCCATCCTGGAAACACAGGAGGCTGATTGCAACGATGCAGACAGGTATTGTCAGTGGGAGGAAGAAAGGTTAAACCTGGTGGTAACTTGAGAGGCCTGAGGAAACAGTGATGCCACGGGAAGGAACGAGACTACCAACTCTCTGCCCCTACAGATCTTTGCTCTATTGCACTACCTGTCAAGTTTAACTCTTTCAATCAGTTTTTGTGTTTCTAAACTGAGAGTAGGACAAGACAGCAGATGCCTCCTACCCATCTGTGTCTACTCTATGAATAGCACGTGTCCGAATCATAGCAGACCAGGGTTTGCTTTTGAATAGTTGAACAAAGGATGACAGAGTCAGCCCGAGGCCAAAGGGTTGAGGTGTTAAACTCCCCACAAGACATTCCGATCAATATCTGACCCGAAGTTGAAATGCAGACGGCTGCTTGGAAGAGAATTCAGAGCTATGGATGTGTAACGGGGAAGCAATTGCATAGGGATTTGAGAAGTGAACCTGTGGAAAGTGCTGGGTGAGGGCAGAGGAGAAATACAGGGCAAGGAGAGGAAGCCAGAAAGCAAGAATGTGAGCATCTCGATCAGGTATGAGGTGAGGGGAAGGTAAATGCCACAGAAGCAGGAGCTATAACTGCACATAATGTAGACCTAGTCTATCCTGGATAAATGAGGGAGATGACAAGAAGACAGCTGTCTCAGAAGCCAGAGTTTCCTATGTTATAGTAGTCATAAATAATGTGGATTTTTAACAAAGTATTTGATTTTGATAGCTGGAAGATCACCACTGAGGATGGACCATCCTCAAAAATCCTTTGAGATCGTCAATGAATAGACTTTGGAGGTTGCCAGGGTGGGGCTGAAGATGAAGCAATGGGCTAGAGGCTTTACAGAGATTTACTCGAGTGAAAGGAAAAATAGTCATTCACAAGAGGGAGAAGAGCAAGCTCAGGCCGTGATGTATAAGAAGCTATTTGGTGTGTGTGGGGTGGGCTTGATAATTGTTTAAATTGTTGAATAAAAACTGAAGATCTGAAATGTAAAGCCTCTGTGTAACTCACAATGAAAAAACTTTTCAAAAGAGGTCTTCAATTATCACAATGAAAGCAAAGGGTTCATGAGGAAGTGAAGCTGATAGCAAAATGTGTGTCATCTTACTCTCCCAGGTAAAAGTCAGGCACAGAAAAACGGTAGTCCCGTGTGTACAGCTGACGATGAAGATGAGAAATTATAGGGTTCAATGATAGGTTGATTTCCAACTTATTCATTTGATGGAGAAAACAGTTCCACCTCATTGAGTTTTCAGTGCTAAACAAGTCATGGTGGCTGTTCATTAGAGACTGCTTCATTTCTTTCCAATCCACTTCTTTTCACCAGTTTGGCACTTCTGCATGTTAGGGCTCTTTTTTATAGGGAGTGCAATCCCAACTATTGATGGATGTGACATATCTACGCGCGAAATATGAAAGCCTATAAAATGCAGCAGCATCTTGGGGAACACAGATGCAAATTTACCAAAGCTAGACTGAAGGGTTGTTTAATTTCATGATATTTATCAACTTACCAGGGTCAGTGGTTCAGACCCACCTCCTGCTCGCAGGAGAAAGAGGTAGCAATGTGCTTTCACAATGATGTGCAGCCTTGGCAAAGCGAAGGAGCAGTTCTACTCTGTCCTGTGAGGTGTCCGTGAGTTGCAATCCACTTGATGGCGCTTCCTTTGGTTTGGGCGTTGCTATATATTTATGTATGTGTTTTTAAGATAATTCTATCAGGAAGTGAAGTAGCAATAAATATTAAGGGAACAGAGAGATATAATTCAAGTATTTATTTTTACACAGTAAAAGAATAAGTAGGGATTCCTAACCTGATTCCAAACAGTTTAATGTCCTGCATATTAACCATTAATGGCCTGAGAAAAATTAAGTGAGCTAATTCTATGATGTTTACTAAGGAAAAATTTTGGTCACACCCCCTTGTAAGTTTTGGCTGAAAAAATACTAAATGAGTGCCCTCTCTCTCCCGCAGAATGTTCACACTGTAGCACAGAATGTAGCTTTTCAGTATTTATGTGCTGGTATATTTCTACATGAGGAGTCATCTATTTTTAAAAGAATATAGATGATGTCTTACTCATAGGATCACTGCTATGTAGCTTATGATGTGAATTATGACTCCTGCTGTTAACTCCAATTGAGGGATCAGAGTATTATGATCCACAGGTTTTTTTAACATTATTATCCAAAAAATTGTAGTCATTGCATGATTTTGGCAGAAATATGTTATAAGAGATGAACTGGTTTATCAACTGCACTCCTGCGGCAGAAATGAAGTATTTCCTTTAATCTAAGTGAAACATCCTGTGTACTAACTCAAGTATGTGGTTGGAGACGGGGAAAGGAAAACGTTTGTCAGTGATTTGGCCATAGCCCAATTAAGAGACAGATAAGGATTTGGGATAGAAACCCAATATGTACATGTAAACTTAGCAGGAGCTCAGCAATCCATAAAAGAAAATGAGTTCCAATTAATGTTTGCTAAACCTAAGTGGGGTGTTTATTTTTCTAAAATGTTTTCTGGTCATACGTCTAAGAGATTTTAGAACAATATTTTCTGATTCTGCTGAAAGATAAAATTATCTAATTTGTTTAATCAGTTATAGCTAAATCCTAAAATTAGATCACGATTTGTTTTTATACATAACCGACTTAAAAAAGTGTTTTATCTGTACCCATGTAAAACCTCTAGGGCTAACATGGAAATGAAAATTCCAAAGTCTTCCCTTATTCCTGGGTAACTGTTCAAGCATACTTCATTTTGACATCGTGCCAGGATTTTAAGAGTCCTAGATGGAGTATGGAAAGTTTGTGATCATTCTAGACCACAACTTCATTCGGCTCCATCCTCATACAAACATACACATGAATATGCATATGTAATCTGTACTTGGGGGTGACACAGTCCAGAGAAAAGTTTCCCAGAGCAAATTGTATGCTATTATAATTTGAGTTATTAAAAACATATTCTCAACTGTCTTTCCTGGTTTTGTGGAAACTAATTTTCCCTCCTTTCTAATGCTACCTTGATCATATGGTTTGGAAAGTTATTATTAAAGCATTCTACTTACTGGGCAAATAGAGCAAGAGAACTCTGCCTGGAATTTAAATAATATTTTATATTCTATGTCTTTAGCCCTTAGGTGTCTTCAGATGACTTTTAAAAAAATCTTGAGCTCTCAGATCCCTCTACTTTTATGAAGCTGGGAAAGATGCTTGAATAGTCTATTCCATGTAAGTGAGGTACAAATATGTCTGGATGCTATGCGGGCACATTGCGATTATTTTTATGTCCAGTCAAGCAATCAGCCAGGATAATAGTTAACATTCACCTCTCAGGCTAATCGTCATGTTAAAAGGGCTCTTACATTTCACAAAATATTTATTATTAACACTCTACAATCAACATGTTATCTATTAGATTGCATTGGAGGCCAGAACTAGCAAGAATAGAACTCAACCCTGTCATTCTGTGTTCATTGTCTATAGCATCATAAGCTTATAAAAAATTAAAAACTGTGCTACACGTAGGTGAAAGGGGAGAAATGAGGCTGGTTCTTTCGTGTCTTGGAAACATTGCAGGTTTTTCACTTGAAGTGACACTTGGCTCTGAAAGACAGGATTTTCCAAGCACCTTCGATGGGGATGGGCATTAAGACAGATGCAAATACATTCAGCCAATGGGAACAATGTATAAAAACAAGAATGGGAAAAGTTAGTGCTGAGAAGACATATGTAAACAATGTGGGACAGTGGGGAGTAATATGAGATTAGGTATAATTTAAAAGTGATTAAAATCATAAAGTTTCTTTGTCAGACTTACATTTTGAAATTCTGAGAGGTTTTAAGCAAAGAACCAGCATTTCAGGATTTTGTTTAAGAAAGACCGGTTTGGGTATCATGGTTTGCAATTGAATGGGTCGGTAATACTAGGTAATTAGTGTAGCAGACCTTCTGCAAAGTGGAAAGTATCAGAAATGGGAAAAATTATCATTCAGATGGGATTTTACATATCATTTAGGTTTTATTTGTTACTACATATTTATAGAATGGATGTTGCACATTAATCACATTCTTGGTTTCTTATCTTCTACTATCCACTGTTTGTCGTAATTTGTCTCACTTATTTGAATTTGCTTACCTCACTACTCCCGTTTGTTCCGCATTGTGATGTGTGTGTAAGCTACTCTCTTACTTCTCTAAGCAACACTGAGGAAAGAGTGTCAGGATCATGTTTCACCTCCTCAGGCTACTCAAGAGGGAAAGAGAATTCAACTCCACCCCTGTCCAGTGTTGGCTCCTAGAGAGTTTGGACCCCAATCTTCTTTACCCTTTTCTTATACCAACCCTCTTCCCCTGGCACTCGACTTCTCAGTGAATGGGAACCCATTGCAAAGGCCAGACAGAACTCACCAGCTGCGCTTATTGGTCGGGAGGTTCGCAGGTTAAAAGTCAGAGTCAAAAACAGGAAAGATACAGTAGTTCTTTGTCTGCCGCACCTCTTCAGCAGGCAGCAGGCATGTCTATTGCTGATCTTTGCCTTCTCCGTGGTCTCTTCCCTCCTTGGGCAAGTGTTACGAAATTCCTTTAATTCTGATAAGTTGCAACTTACTCTTCAAAGCAGTTCCCAGACACAGGTACTCAGCTGACAACTTCAGTCCAGCCCATGCACCACCCCATATGGTGATCTAGCCATGGCTCCTCTGTTCCGTCTCATTGACTGAGCGCCTCGGCTGTCCCTGCCACTTCAAGCAGCACCCTCACAAGTCACTGGTGCTTCTACTTTCTTGGTGACTGTGATTTCTCTTTCTGAACCTGAAATAGGTCTCTTTATACCAAAAAAAGGGCAATACTGACCAATTCCCATATGAGAGTATTTTACACCCTGTTTGTATGCTCCCGCTCAGTTATTTGGTGTCAGTTGCAAAGACTACGGATAGAAGAGCCATAGAATTATTAGAGCCAGAAGATTAGTCAATAGTATTACATCACATCAAAGGCACAAGAACTGTTTTTTCCCTTTTCCAAAAAAATTTAATTAATAGTAAAAACTTATTTATCAACCTTTTCCCCCTGGATATATATTTTTTTAAATTAGAAAACATGTGTGTCAGATTTGTATCCCTTCCCCATCTCTATTCATACTGTACGCTGAGCAAGTAACCTGAAGAGCGAAACTACATGAAGAGGAAAACTGAATCAGGATTGGAGAAAGACACAGTAACAACCTATGATACAACCTTCATTGCTGAAAACAAAAAATACTTGAATCGCTTACTGATACAGATCAAAGACAGCTGAGTTATAGTCAATTAATATCACATATTCAAAATTCCTTATGTCATATATTGTAATTCTGACTCTAGTTCCATTTTGTAGGCCATTCTATAACATGCTCATGGACAGGGTAAGGCTGGAATGAAGACCTGACTTTTTTTAAGGGTGTGAACCAAGCCATTCCCTTTGTTTTTCCTTGGGGACACTTAGATTCCCCCCCTTTTGCTTTGGCAGCTTCTTTGACTATACTTGAGTAGAGGGCATGACTTACGTTCCCCTTCTTTCTTTTCCCTGGCTGTGATATACACATATAGATAGATACAGATATAGACATAGATATAGATATATACCACAGTATACTTCTAGAACCCTCCACCTCCATTTTCTGACACAAATTTGTTAGAAACACAAAGACCGACTGTGGCTTTTGAACATTTGTTGGCTTCTGGCTCCCCTTTGCGTGGCCTTCCAATTTAGAACTGAACATCCCCCCATGTGAATCATGTACTCAAAGGTGTGAGTTTCTGTGAGATTTTTCCAGGAAATCAGGGACATGAAGAAATATGCTCAAGGAAGAGTACATGAAATGGAACAGAATAGCATCCTGGAAGAGTTGAACATTTGGAACATCTTTAATCTCCAATTCCTTGGGACTAGACCGGAATTAATTCCTCTAAAATAAAGTATTACCCAAATAGCCTTCATTAACAATTACACCTCAACATAAATGACAACAAAAATCCCCCCACTAGACCAGTGAATAGTATCAAGGTAAACACAAAATATTGAAGTTCTCAGGATTTCAAATTTCATTTCAGAAGTAGCACTCATAGAAGACAAAGTAAAAAAAAGGGGGGGGAAGGGAATAAAGTATTCCATTGAAAAATCTGCTGTGGCATAAAGTTTAAACCGTGAAAAAACACATATGGTATACGTCAATTTGAAGAATAAGGTGCACCTAACCCAAACCATATTATATTCAGTAGTCTCCTATACATGAGAAAATTGGACATGAATATAGACGCCTAGAGAAGAATAGATTCTTCTGAACTCTCGTGTTGGTGAAGAATACTGAATATACTGCAGGCTGCCGAAGAGCTATCAAATCCATCTTGGAAGAAGTGCAGCCAAAGACTTTATTGCTTGTCTTTCAGATGGGTTATTAGGAGGGAGCACTGCCTGGGCAAAGCGTCAGACTTGGAAAAGTGGAGGGTCAGCAAAAAACAGGACGACTCTCAACAAGACAGATCGGCAACTATATCTCCATACGGCAATAATTTTGAAAACGGCACTGGACTCGGCAGTTTTTGTTCTATTTCAGATAGGCATGTTATGAATCATCAACTAGCCAACAGGCCTAACAAGGAAAAAAAATCACTGTTCCAAACTTAATCACAGAAGTCAAAGTCTCTATTTTCTCTCCAGAATCTAATCGAACTTTAGGATGGGAAGCAAGATTGGTTCTTACCATTTTAAAATTTTAATATGCATTTAACTGAAATAGTTCAAAAATATACTATTTCCTTAGCCTTTCAACCACATTTTCACTTGAATTGAGGGAGATTTGGTCAGGCAAATTGTTTTTAAAATCTAAATCGCTTGTCAAGTTTACTATTTTTCATGAATAATGAGTTTCTGCCCAATTACTATTTCTGTATTTGGTTTTATAACAATTTTATGTATTCATTGGAATTAGAGCACCATCTTCCCTTTAGAAATAAAACAATTGAGTGTGTTCTTTTTAATTTAGCCAATTCATTTATTCTCTTTTAGGTTGGTGGTACAGATTTTACAAACCGAATTTCACAGGACATTGATTAACTTGATAAGGATACTTGGATTTAGCAGAATATTTGGGGTGGGGGTTGCCTCTGGGTGAGAAAATAATGAAATTATTTGAGCAAGGAAGATATGTTTCAGTGTCCATGGTTAAAACCTAACCGAACTTCCGTGAAGTCTCAACATTCTACACCCTGAGCTCCTTTCATCAACCAACAGCATGTTCCAGAGAGCAGATTATCAATCCATTTATAATCTCCAAGTAACACAAAAGTCCCTCCAAAAATCCACTATATATTTGGAAAAGAAAAATTACACTAAAGAAATGTATTGTCCAGGAGCAAGTCAAGTGGATTTTTTAAATGAGTAATATAAAATCTTAATGAGATGATTGATTGTCAATGAAACCATCCATTGATCTCAGGCAATTGATCTCAGGCAAAAAGGACGTAGGCAAAATAGGAAGTGTGGGCATCCAGGTCTTTTTCAGCTGTCATATCTTGCATACAGGATCAAAAGACAGGGTTTGTGAAAATCCAGTTTCTTTATTTAAAAGGTTATAACTTGTGTACTGTTTACATAAGGAGACTTCAAAATGTTCATGGGAAAATGAAATTTAAAATAATGAAAAATTTTCACAAATTTTTGGAAGTACAAGTCTACATACTCTTATATGGAGATAAATACCTATAAACTTAAGGATAAAATAAAATGGAATATTACATTTGTATCACATTAGTGAGTACAAAATATGCCAAAGATGATCTTATAAGCATTTTTGTAATTTTTATAGTATATTAATTATCATGTATAAATACAAAATCTGGAATATAAATGAAAATTTTCTATTTTTAAACTAGAAAGCATTTGCAATTATCAAACATTGTTTAATTCAAACAAACTGAATTACGGTATCTCATTTTCTTCATTTGGATACAAACTGGAGTTACCCATGACTACCCAACATATTTTGTTTTTATTAGTAGCTGTTTTCACTTCAGGGATACTATTGAGGGGTATGAAGATCATGGATTTTAAATTATGAGTGGTAGTTTAAGGAAATCAAAAGCAAGACTTTGATGTCTTAAATTCCTGAATTGACATCACTAAACCATCTTTGATAATCGAGTGCACACCGCTTGGCAATCCTGTGTAACTCATAGGGTGGTTAGGTGTACCCGCTAACCCCAAACCAAAGTCACTGCCATCAGGCTGATTCCAACTCCGAGTGACCACGGAGCAGGGGCAAGCTCCCTGTGCGTGTCCTGGACTGCTGCTTTGGACAGGAGGAGATGAAAGGCGTCTTGTGGTAGAGCTGCTGATGTTTTTAAACTGCTGACTTTGCAGTTGACACCCCAAGGAGTAGCCCAGTACAATGCCAGCACTCCAGACATGAAATAGTATTGAAATAGCATTTAGTGTATATCAAAGTAAATCAATAATTCCTGTTATCACCATCATCGTCTTCATCAACCACAACAATTTGTTGAAAAGGTCTCCTAAGGACATTTTATCTGTTGGGGAAATAACATCCTCTTAAACAGCATTTTGTTAAGTAGCTTTTTGCTCCAGTGGATGCGTGGGGGCCAGTACTTCAGTGAACCAGTTAGAGGATGACTTCAAACCCGTTGACACCAGTTCTCTTAGGGTGACACAGCAAAATCCCAATCAACTCACATGTGTAAGAGAGGATGTGTTGGATGGATAACCACCATAGTAAAAATGATGGGTCAATATCCTTAGATAGATCACTCAGAAAATACAGTGAGCTCTCTCAAGAGCCTGCTATGGTAGACTGGGTTATGGCCAGGGCTACGGAATATAAAATTCATTCAGAGCAATATAGTCAGTCAACCATATTTAACCTGGGCACTAAGACTATCCAGATATTCCGTTGCTATGCAACATGCATACTGGCCTTGCTTTTTAAGAGGGAAATTAAGTTTCTAGCACTGCCAAACCAGACGAAACAAACCTCCCTGCCACTGAGTTCATTCTGACTCACAGTCACCCTACAGGACAGAGTCAAACTACGCCTGGGAGTTTCTGAGGCTGCAGATCTGTGCAGGAGCAGAACGTCTCCTATTCCTACTGATGAGCAGCTGGTAAATGGGAAGTGCTGACTTTGCAGGGCACTGCTCCTGCGCCTTGATTCAGGGCAAAGATAATGCCTTCTCCTATTGCACATTTACAAATTTGTGTCTGCTCAGGTTTCGCTTCATTGGCCAAGAAGGAACTAGGAAGAGCTGTTGCAGAGCCCTGATTTAAAGGCAAACAGCGGCCTTGTGTCTGGCCTTGTCAGGAGGAAATGAGGCGAACACCCATGAATCTTATGAAGTCACATGGGGAAGGTACCTGCAGTAAGTCATTTGCCAGAACATAAAACATGGGGAAGTTTCTTAACCATTGCTGTTTCCCTGTGCGGGGATACAGGGCTCAGGTAAATTCAACATGATCAGGTCAATGTGTACACGTGCAGAACACAGTCAAAGTGTTTTCTACATGGCTGGGATCTGCGTGTTTTACCGTGCCTGTTTATTGTGGTCTTAGTGCATAACTATGTTAAATTTAGTCTTCATTTTCATGAGGATAATGCACAGGAAGCATCTCTTTATTGTTGCAATTATCCCTTCATGTCATTTCTGCGAAGGCATTAAGTTACCCTCTGAGACACTGAGGTGGAGAACTAATATCATTAAATGTCATTTTTCAAAGAATCTTTTCATGTCTTCAAACTCAAAATCGTAAAAGAAAAAAGGAAATGATGAGGCAGAGTTTCTTGTCTAGAGCGCAATAAGATGGCACTAAAAGAGCACATGCTTCGAAACAGGAATAAAAATGATTGAAAAGAGCGGCGCTTTAAAGTATAAAGGTTGTTTCTAATCCATTAATGTTCCTTCATTATTGCTGATCGAATTGTTTCAAAAACCCAGATCATCTCATAGGAAAACAAAGGTCAACTGCTTCAGCGATCTTGGGAGATACAGATAATCAGAATTTTAAGAGCATATTTCCTACCAAGTCTCTAGCTTGAAGAAAGATAACATATTATTCGTTTCCTGCCTTGTGTTGGCTCACCCATTTACGCAGATCATTTATAATGACCTCAATGGTAGGGTGAAATGCAAAACATTTTAACAGACGTATTATACCTTGCACTTGATGGAACAGGATTTTATCAATAAAGAGCTTAGAGGAGAACGATGAATCAATTCTTCACTTCTACGATGAGATCCTTTCCTGCCTTCTAAGCTTCCTTCCTTCCACCCCCTTGCACATGCTTTCTTATGGTCTACGCAGTGTTGGTCCTCCACCAGCTTCATGAACATCTATCAACACTTCTACTTCCGAGAGGAATTATAAAAAAAGATATAGATTTGTGCATTTAATTGTTTATTAAATAAATTTTAAAAGTGGAATCTTGATAAAAATGAAAACAATTAAAAATGTACTGAATGACACTTGAGTGAAATTTAGACAGAAGCTTATAAAAGTAGTTTTTGTTTTGCTAGCAATAGCTGTAATATTTGGAAAGTAGACATTTATTAATAGGGAGATGTTAAAAGAAATGATCTGAAGTAAAGTTCCTTAATTGGATGTTCTGCATTCTGCATTTTTCTGATGTTACTGTGAAGGGAGGGTTGATTACAAGGTGCGCACTTTGAACTATTCCAGGGGAGAAAGAAGAGACCATCTGCTCTCAACAATATTCCTAGCTGATGCAAACTTACAGAGTCACTGGGAGAATCTATTTAATGACTGTGGACACAGCAGACTGCAACAGTGCCTGGTGCCGCTTCATCCTAGTGAATTGATTCTGCTGTAATCCAGTGCTGAAGCTGTGGGATCAATCCTTCTTGTAGAGGGTCTTCCTCTTTTTTGGCTGATTCTCTATGGTAGCAAGCATGCGGTCTTTTTACAAAACAAGGACTTCATGCACATCACTCCTTTTTAAAAATGCACCCACGTTAGTGTTTAAAATGTTAGCTACCAACTACTAAATTCAATGTATTTACCATTTTTCAGTCATTGAGTATCATGTCAGCAGAGCATGGAATATTTATCGCCACATATGAGTTTGTCGCTGATTGATATGTTCACGTACCTCAATTACTTGATCCAGAAAGAACTAACATATGCATTGCCTTCATGGCATAGGTTCAGACTCAGAACAGAAATTCTCTACCGGACACTGATTCCATTAGAACATTGCTACCGAAAGATATGAGGAGGGTCTGCCTGGTGCCCCTGCCCCGCTCACCTGGCTTCTGTATCTCTCCCCTGCAGATGGCTTAGGGGATTGTCCCCTCAGCAACATTTGGAGACGCATCAGTAGTTCACAAAAAGGTTTTCAAGGTGCACATAATTAGACAAGTGTAAATTTCTATTTCTTAGAAATTAGTAGAGAAAAATCATAAATGCTAGTGTTTACTCTCAAAATGCTGAGTTTAAAAACTTCTAAGGGCCTGGCTGACAACTAAAATATCAGTGGTTAAGACCCACTAGGAGAGAGACATGGCAGTCAACTTCCGTAAGATTACAATCTCAAAACCCGATGGGGCAGTTCTTTTGTGCTGTCTGGTCACTGTGTGTCAGAATCAACTTGTATCAAACTTCAACAGCAGCTTATTCAGAAAAGCATGTACCACTTATGTCACTGAAGATCTCATGGCACCGTTAGTGGACTTATAACATAATTTGTTACCTAGCATGATTTTATGGTTTAGAAATTTATTCAATTATAATTAGGATTTGTTCTTAGACTTGCATTGTTTAATTTATATGTGGAGTGGACTTGTAGATAATAATAGAAAAAAAGAGTAAATTAATGGGAAATACATAAATGATAATTCGACAAATTTATCCCAGAATGATCCTCATTAAACTTGTAAATTGCATTACCTGATTAAAAATGAATACTTAACATATAAAGACATCCCTTTTTTGATACAGTAGCATATAGTTCATTTTTAAAAATTAACATGATGTTTTTTAATTATATTAGAATTATGCTTTCTATATTTTCCTCATGAGATTGGTATAAGGACTCTTAAGTACTGTGCCCTTTGTATTAAACAGGGAAAGCCGAAATTTGTACGATATATAAAACTGAGAGCCTCCGCAAACCTGTTGCCATTAAGTCAACGACAACTCATGGCAATCCCGTATATTACACTGTGGCTTGTCTAACTGTAATGCTAAAGGCAGCAGAGTGCTAGGCCTTTCGTCTGTGGTACCGCGGCTAGGGACTAATCATCTACCTTGAGGTTAGCAGTCAAGTGCAACCCTCTGAACCTTTTAAACCAAAACAAAGCTCATTCCCATCAAGGCCAAGATGATTCAGAGTGACCGTATAAGACAGTGCAAGACTGCCCCCTGAGAGCTTCTAAAGACTGGAACTATTTACAGCAGTAGAAAGTCCTGTATTATTTCTGCCATGTAGTGGCTAGTGGCTTGGAACTGCCAACCTTGCAGTTAGTAGCCCAATGTGTAACCAGCATGCTACCAGAGCTCCTTTGCACCATTTAGGAACCAATGAAAAACTATAAATGTTATTATTTTTATTTATAATTAAATGTTTGATGTTTTACAATAGATTTATATCATTTTATTTTATTTATACACCTAGAAAAATATATTAAATAATACTTAAACATCATCTAGGGGTCACAGTAGTCTATGCACTGCTATACGGGGATTAACAAGTGTTTAAATTTTTCTGAAATATTTATGTAGTTCAAAGAATCCATGGAGTTTAAATTCAAATTGGGGCTCAGCTACTTCATGGCTATGGAAATTCCTTAATATGTGTTGCTTATTTGATGAATAATATAAGAATGGGTGTACAATACCATAACTATTATTAATTTTCATGAAGTGATAGATGCATAAATATATAGTATAATACAAGCCCTTAATAAAAGGTATTTGCTTTCTCCTCCCATCTCCATGAATCCAACCACTGATGCTAGGCACAAATATAACCATAACAGGAGGGTGTACATCAGCACATCAGTTCTCAGTCCTTATTTGGTCCTCCTCTCATATAACCAACTCAGTTCAAGAGGACCTGAAGTATTGTTTGTACTCCTAAGTCTTTTGTGAAAAAGGTCCTGCCCTAATCTCTGTGTCTTTCATGAAGATTTCACAGTTGGACCTTTATTAGATATTTCTAATGAATTTCTCATTTTTGCTGTGTCAGAATTAACACAATGGCAGCAGGCAGTAGGTCACACATTGTGGAATTATTATTTCTGCGTCTACATCTTGACAGCTATTCTTAAACTAAGTCTAAATCAATTCCCTGCCCCTTCTGCCCCTAATAATCCACCTACATTGAATATGCCATGGCCCATCACCCACTTTCTCCCCATAGAAATGACACAAGATACTTATAATTAAATTTGGTCAAATGGCATGTTTATAAAGCATGACTGTTCTGCTTTAGAAATATATTTCAGCACTAGTGGCAGAGGGGATATGAATTGGGCTGCTAAAACTGAAAGGTCAGCAGTTCAAATGACTAGCTGTTTCTCTGGACAAAGGGGGCACTTTCCACTCCTGTGAATAAGTTTCCATCTCAGAAATTCACGTGGGGCAGTCCTTCCAGGGCCGATGGGGTTACTGTGAGATGGCTTTGACTCAATGGCAGTGAGTTTGCTTTTGGTTTTGATCTTCAAGTTCACATCAGTTTATTCACTAGAATTTTTAAACTAGCTTAATTTTTGTATTTAAATGTTTTATCTCACTTTTCTTCTTTTAAAGATCCTTGGTGTTACAGTGGGTTAAACTTTATGCTATTAATCTTAAAGTCACCATTTCAAATGCACCAGCCATTACACAGAACAGATGAAGCTTTCTGTTTCTGTAAAGACTTGCAGTCTTAAAAACCCTATGGATCAGTTCTACTCTGTTCTATAGGGTTGCTAACACAGACTGAACTCAAGGGAAGTAAGTTGAGTTTTGAGTAGAGTTTGCACTTCATTGTCAATGCTAGGGTCACTCTCTGGGCTGACATCTCTCTGATGGAGAAATTATAATATCGAGAATACAATAATTTATTAATTTATTTATCAAGTATATTTCTCAACATAGGAGGGGATATCTAAAAAGAAGAATGAAAAAGCTCCGCTGGGAAGAGCTTTTGTAATATGCATTTTTCCCGTTAGGCGAGCGCTAAACAACTCACTCTGAGCTAGTGCATAAAGTGGCATTGCCTGGGAAGGTTCGCTTTGGTCACAGTGATTTTTTCAAGAAAGCAGTTTTGCAAAACCCTCATATTCTGTGATGGTCAATTAAGAGAAGAATGTGTGACTATGAAATTTTGTTTCCTGCTTGGGGAAAATACTGCAGAAACTATTGTGATGTTGAACGCAGCTTACAAGGACAGCGCTATGGGGAAAACGCAAGTGTACAAGTAATTTTCTTGTTTCAAAAAAGGTGAAATATTGATTGATGATAAACCTCATCTAGATGTCTGTCAACTTACCCAAACATATGACAATGTCGACTCCTACTGCATTTAGAGTTTGCTCCATGAGGTCAAACTATCAATCAAGCTTTCTATTTAGAGATTCAGAAAAGATTGCATAAACTTGTGCGACAAAAAAGGACCTGATTTGTGGCAGACGGGGAACTGGTTTTGCCACCCAGACAATGTGCCTGCCCCCACAGCCATGTCAGTGTGCCAGCTGGTGGCAAAAACCAGCAGGACTCTCTTGCCCCACGAACCTTACTCACCTGACCTCCCTCTGTGTGACTTCTTTTTGTTTCTGTGAATGAAGAAGGCCATGAAAGGACAGCAATTTGAGGATGTAGAAGAGGTGAAGAAAAATGAGTCATTCAAACAGATGAGTTTGAAAAATGTTTCCAAGAATGGAATCACAGAGTTGACAATTGTATTAAGTATAATAGAGGGTACATTGAAGGTGATAAGCTTATTTTTTAATAAAAACTTAAATACTTAGCTTATAAATATAATCCCAGTGTTTTGGGGGGTGCCCCCTCCTAGTCTGTATCTCAAATATCTGTTAAAGACTTTAGGAAAAACAGTAAAAACTCTCATAATTCTACTTTTCAGACTATAAAGACTAATATATATTTTAATGTTAAAACTCAATGCCCAGCTAAAGCATACGAAAAAAAGTGCTATTGATGAAATGATTAGATAAGCACATGAATTATGAACGTACAGAAGGAGTTATAACTGTGAGCCCCAAAGGACATGATGAAGCCTGTAGGACATAAACCTTTATTTTTAATGATTATTTGTTAAGACGTCATAAAGGCAAGAGAAGTGCATTGCACATGTGGAGAGTAGCATTTGCAGGGACTTAAAAAATAAAATGATGATAGCCTTGAAAAATCTCAGGTTATATTTAAGAAGAGATCTTTTTGAAACTCAGGCTGAGAAAGACCTAGAACCATAAGAATAGAGAGACTCGATTTTATTGTTATTGGTACAACATTGCATATTTTGAAACAGCGGTTAGAGAAATGAGGCTGAAATGAGTTTTATCTTCACTGCCACTCATACCAATTCTTTAACATATAAAATAATTGAAAATGCCTACCCTTGAGTAGGAGTTCCTTAAAAAGTAGGATTTGTTTTGGGTGTGTCTTTGTGTTACCACCATTGTTGAAGAAATCCTTCTTCAAGGAATAGAGGAAATAATGACAGTGGCACTCATTTACATATTCATGTTTGCAAGGGCAACTCACTGATAAGGAGTCAGTTCAACTCACAGAAACCCTATAACAGGATAGGTCTCCTCTTGTTGGTTTCTGACAACTATTTACCAAGTAGAAAGCCCATTTGTTTCCCAATTAGTGGATGTTGGTTTTGAACTGCCGACTTTGTGGTTAGCAGCTAATGTGTAACCACTATGCCTCCAGGGGTACTTCCCAGAAGGTTTACCAATGAAACATTAATAGGGTTTAATAACTCACCACAAAGGGACTACATCATAGGAGGACCCAGCCCAGGTAGGCCTGAAAAGGTTCCCACTCTTTTAAAGGACTTCAGTAGACCTTGTTCAAAAGAACTAGCAACCAAATAAAAACAAGGTATTAGGTGAATAATACTGGGAGAGTAAGTACTCACTATAACAATGAACAACAGAAGATTTAAAATGAAGTATTGGATTGGACAAGGGAAAACATTTGGGATAGGGAAAAATAGAAAACAAGGATGAGAGAAATAAACATAGAAAGGGGAAAAAAAGGACATGCCTAACAATGGCAGTTAAGTGAACACTTACACCACAATCCTATAATGCTGTGAATATATTCTTCCCCACCTATGAAAGTTTGTAAGCCATCCACGTCATGCCTTTATCAGCCCCATTTGGGGCATCTAATTTATATACTGCCCATGTACACCAATCCAGTTTTCTGAGGCCACAATCATATGCTTTGATGTGAAAAAGCTTTATTACAATTGGAACCTTATGAGTCTGTATCCATTAGCAAAATCAAATCAGAACAGGCCGTCCATAAACTCAGCAGTAATGTGCACCAGTTCACAGGCTCAGATATCTTTTCTTCATCTGGTTGGGTTCTGGTCAACGCAATGTGGGCCATCTCACTGAACCTCACCATAGTTCCCATTGTTTGCCTCGCCTTTAGATCATGGGCAGGGTCACAAATTCTCAACAGCCCCAGCTCCCTTGGGTTAGGTCATGAGCTTCAATCCAATCAACCTGCTCCCATCTTTTCCTCTCTTCCCTGTGAACCAGGTCAATGGATGTCAGTGTCCAGACTCAACCCATCTCTTTAGTGCTGCATTTCTCTCACTTTCACTCAGCAAGTGGACCCAGGTGGTCACCTGGCAAGCATTTCAGCCTTCCTACAGGCTCCCTTTAGCAGTAAAGTCCTCGAGCAGAGAGTTCTTTACTTGGTCCCAATTTATCCCAGCCTCAAGCACAAGCCACTTCAGAATTCAAAAAGCAGAAGAGTTCCTTTTTCTTCATCTGTCAACAGCCGCCTAGGCAAGTCTCTTCACCTTCAAATGTCCTGAGCAGTCAAGACACTAGGTGGCACTTAGCTTTTCAGAACTTTCTTTTCAGGCATGTCCCAACTCATTTAAAGATTCAAATTAACAGCTGAAAGCAAGTGGGTTTATAAGCTCTCTATTTTCATACTCCTTAATGATCATTTCTATCAATCATTTTATAATACCAATAGTCAGAAGAAAAAAGTATAAACAGTCTAGCCAGATCCAAAATTCAATTCTTAAAGCACTCAAATTCAATACTTTATTTATTTTATCTTAATCCATATCTCAACTATTTCCTTGATGTGAAGTATGGTTTTAGGCATCAAGCCTGGGCCTTTAGTCAGCCTTTTGTCCTCTGTCAGCTGCTTTCACTAAGCATTATGGTCTCTGAGAAATTTAAGGGGTGAGTTAGCCCCCTGAGCTCAAAGTATACATTAATCACAGTCCAGATCAAGTCCATAAGTTTGATATTAGACCACATGTCCGATACCAGTCTATAAAATCCTCTTCAGGCTTACACCTCAAATGTAATGATGCTGAATGCAAGAAGATCACAGGCCAGTAGGTGGAGCATTTTGTGGATTCAGTGGAAGTGGAAGCATGTCAGTGCTGACATGGATCCCCACGTGGCTCCTCCAGTTCCAGGGCTCTGGTTCCATCAGTGTGTATCAGTGTGGTTTGTCAGTAGGAATGTCTCACAGGGAGAGTGTGTGTTCTACCTCCAGGAAGACAGGAAGTTCCAGAAGCCTCAGGAGAAAGCCAGGCCCACACAGCGGCATTATTGGCTATGACCTGATCGACAGGCTAGACTCCGCCCCTTCGCTTAAATTGACAGGAGATTCGGTAACTGCCACACCTTTGAAAGTTAAGAACACCTCCCCTGGTACTGTCTGACTTCAAAGTGAAGGTATGAAAATATGAATCCAAAATCAGATAATTTTAACATGTTTGCAGGATTATCTAGCAATTGCTTATCAATATTTCTTGAATTAACATTAGCTAATATCAATACTTCATTCATAGTCAAATTAATTCATTCTTCATTTTCACTTATGCTAATAGAAAATTGAATTTAATGCAGAAGTTAAATAGTAAATGCTGTCTACAGCTGTTTATCCTAAGTTCCTATGGAAAAATTTGAAGGCAAAATTTACCTTCATCATGATTTGTATGTGTGATTGTGTTAAAAAGTTCACATTTATTAAAAGTAATTTTATCTTCCATGACCTACCTTTCACTAAAGCTTTTTTGTAAAATTATTTACAAATGTCCTTTCTCAATTCCTGTGTTAAAACAATATGCATATATTTACATGGAGAAAATATTATTTTCAACAAATTCAAAAGACACGATTTTAGAGTGTTCTACTGAACATCTATGTCTGTGGATTAAGGTCCCATCTTTCTTCTACTTTAGAAAAGTATTTCCAAGGAGACTGTAGGCATAAATGTGATTTTCTTACTGTCTTATAATAATGATTTAAAATTAATGCTTCTGCACCTTGACTGGGAACATTAGTCATACCAATAGCATTTCCCTAGAATGCTGTATCTGACTTGATTTCAGTTTACCTATATTTATGGCCCCATGATGCTTGAAGATAAAAGTAGAGTTACTCGTATAATTTTATATGCTAGAGAGAATGGGCTCCTTATTTCTCAGTATTTAGCTTTGCTCTTCTGTAAGGTGAGCATCCAACTCCCATCAATGATGCTGCTCGCTTTTCGTCGGCAATCTTTCTTGGCTGATTTTCCCTTGTCCATGTTACTTTTGCAAATTTAAGGGAGGATAAAAAGGTAAGAAATCCTCGGCGGCATGTCATTTGCTTTCAGTACCTAAGACAAGTCTCGTGTTTTAGGGATAGCAGCAGCCCCGGCACTGTAGTAAGACGTGTGTTGGGTTGCTACCCACACGGTCAGCAGTTTGTCAACCCCAGCCACTCTAGAGTAGAAAGATGAGGTTTACTAGTCCTGTAAAGAACTATAGTGTTAGAAACCCACAGGGACAGCTTTCGCTTGTCTTCAGCTCAACAGCACTGAGTGAGTTGTATAGAGATCTGGGCTTCTCTCAGAGCATTCGTCACGACAAGCATCACCAAGTGGTCAAAAGTTTTGAAGTTAGTCACCACTGTCCCATGAATCTAAGCACACCCTATGACGGCAATGGACCTAGTGGTGTCCATTAGAAATACACCAAAGAAACTTGCTCTCTAGGAAGATGGGCGTATCGTAGAAGCTTCTGGTAGAAAGGACATGCTTCATACAGCATAGATTTTTAGTCTCTGCAATACAAGGGTGCTTCAAAAGCTAGTGGAAAAACTCCTTTATCTTCCAACTCTGATTTTCTATGAACTTTTTGAATCTCCTTCCTAGGAGACAGAATAGGATCTGAATTCTCTATGCAATATGCTCCCCACTCATTCTCTCCAGAGTGCTCATCTTGACCTAAACTCATCTGGACAGCCGTTAAGTGGACAGCTAACGTCTGTGATGCCTGGGGAACTGCAGATTTAAAACACCCTTGGTGTGAAACAAAAGACAGACACAGTATGCTTTTCAAGTGATGTCTAATTCCTAGTTTAAAAAAATACTGCATGCTTTCTCTGCTATGCTTCAGTTTATAGAATTTATTATCACTCTTCCTTTAAATACATGGGTGTTTGCATTTATATAATTGATACTGTCTTTAACAACTCATTATAATTATTATATTTTGCTCTAAGTAAAAAGAAAATTAGTTCTTAGGCTTTTGTTTATCTTCCAAGAACTACAGGTTTTTCCCATATGAAAAGGTGATGAAAAACAGCAAGAAAAACAACCAAAAATATCACTTTGGACAATCCTCTACTCCTGTCTTTGTCATTTCTCTGTGGTGCATTCCAAACTCCATTTAATTACCCACTTCCTGCCTTTCCCACGCACTAGCCATAATCTAGGCCTCCACTCAAGAACTGCATCCTCATTCTCTCTGTGTTCTGCTAGATATTAATTAATAGAACTAGGAGAGGCCATGTGAGTAATTAGTTAATGAGGCAGTGGTTCTGGAAATATTCTTGCATGGGCAGCTTTTCACTCTTATATAATTCATTTACTTAATAGGATTAAAATGCTAATGGCTAATGATGGTTTGGGCGTTACCATCATCAGGTCTCATTTACCATCAGATCTAATTTAACATATGTATTCACAGTCACCCCAAAAGAGTGATTAATGTAGGCAATCCAAGGAGTTTATCAAGGGTGAGAGAGAAGCATGTCATGGAGCCAGTCATTAGTGATTCTCATTTGATGGTGAGTATGTACACGTCACTGCAATTCACTCTCACTTTTTTATCACTAAATATATGTCATGTTTCATTCATTCATTCATTTATACAGGCTTTCCCTAGGTTACAAAGCACACTTGTTATTAATGATGCTTTTAAGAATCTGTCGATAAGTTAGAGCAAGTGAATTCTATCCCTATTTATCATTACTTACTGCATAAGTCGACCCCCAAACCCAAACCCAACTCTGCCATCGAGTGAGAACAAAAGAGAAAAGTCCTTGTCCTCAAAGAGCTCTCGTCTGGTATGTGAGAAGTGAATGGATGCATAATGATAAAGCAATGCATCTTGATATTCACCTCAATGAGCACATTTTATTAGCAATTTTTACCACTCTCTATATTTTGCTTTACATATTCTAATTTTGACTTCGTTAGTTTGGACATTTATTTTCAAGTTTTAAAACTTTTTTTTACTCACTTTGCATAATGGATTTCCAAAAGAAAATAACCTTAATATATGGTAGAATACCATACATTTTTATCTTCTGTCCATGAAAAACTAAAATTAGGTTTAAGGTAGCATGGTAAGTTTTCCAGTGTTGGGTAGGGAAAATGTTTTGTACTCATATGGCAGCAAGGGAAATAGGACTCTTAAATTCCCGTCATCATACTACTATTGTCGAAACCCATGTGTTCTGTTGCTATGGTTGCCTTTCAGTAGGTTCTGACTCATCACAAGCCTATGTCCAGCAAACGAAGGCACTGCCCGACCCTGCCTGGTCCTCCCAATTGCTATGTCTGAACCTATTGCCGCCACTGTGCGAGCCCATCGCATGGAAAGCGGACCTCTTCTGCACTGGCTCTCTGCTGGGCCAAGCATAGTTTTCTTTTCCAGGGACTTCTCTCCTGATAACATGACCGATTCACCTCATGTACTTTGAAGAAAAACTCTGACTTTACTTCTTCCTCAAAAGATTTGACCATTTTCTTGGCAGTCTATTTGGTTTCCAATGTTGTTCATCTGAGTCAGGGTTCAAATGCATTCAATCCTATCCAGACTTCGGTATTCATTGTCCAACTTTCGCATCCACATGAGGGAATTAAAAATATCATGGCTTTGATCAGCTGCATCTCAGTTCTCAGATTGACATCGTTGCTTTGCAGCACGTTATAGAGTCTTTGTCCTGTTTGTCCCATGCAATATGTCTTTTGATTTCTTCCATGCTATTTTCATGAGCCCTGGCGGTGTGGTTAAGTATTGGGCTGGGATCTGCCTGGCCCACAGTTCTTCAAAACTACAAACGGCTAGTGAGGAGAAAGGCGGGGGGGCTTCCACTCCCATGAGCAGGTAAAGTCTCAGGAACCCACAGGGGGTCACTATGAGTCAGCATCGGCTAGATGGCTCTGAGTACTTTCTCATGATGTTGGATCCAAGCAAAATGAAATGAAATCCTTGACAGCTGTCATCTCGTTGTCCATTCTCAAACTGTTACCTATTCGCCCAAATGTGAGAGTTTTGGTTTTGAAGACATTGAGCTACAGTTCACATGAAGGTTGCAGGGTTTTTTTAGTTTTTTTTTTTTTTGAAGCTTGCAGTTTTTAATTTTCAGCAGCAAGTGGTTTAATCCTCTTTGCTTGCAAAACATGGTTGTGCCATCTGCTTATCACAGGTTAATATTAAGCCTTTCACCAACCCTGATGTTGCGCTATATTTCATATAGTCAATCTTCTCGGATAATTTGCTCAGCGTGTATATTGAAGGACTATGGTGAGGAAGCAAACTCAAATCTCACCTTTCCTCGTTTCCCACCATCCCCCACTCCAAACTCACTGTCATCAAGTCAATTCTGACACAGAGTGAGTAACCCTATAGGGCAGAGCAATACTGTCAATTTTGGGCTCCGAGGCTGTGAATCTTTAAGGGAGCAGACAGCCTCTACCAGCTCCTTCAGAGAAGCTGGTGATTCTAAACTGTGGACCTTGGAGGTATCAGCCCAATGATTAATCCACTATGCTATCTTTAAATCATGCCATACTCTTTGATTTGTTCTAAGAACTATTTCTTGGTCTAGGACTAGCTTATGGAAGTGCCAATATCTGCAATGTTATCGAGAGTTCACTATAATCCATATAGCTGAGTGGCTTCGGATAGTCAATAAAACCTAAGTAAAAATCTTGCTAGTTAAATTGCATTTACTTGATATCCATCTGATATCAACAATGATATCCCTCATGCCACATCTTCTTATAAACCTGGCCTCAATTTCTGAAAGGCCCCTGTCAATATATCACTGCAACCAATTTTAAATAATCTTCAACAAAATTTTACTTGCATGTATTACTAATGATTTTTAAGATAATTTCCACAGGTTTTGGGTGCAGCGATCTTAAAAATGATTTCCTCAGTTGGTCAATGAGATGCCTTCCACATTTCTTGGCCCAGACTAGAAATTGCTTCTTCTAGTGCTTCATCATCTTGTTGACATATTTCAAATTTGATATTCTGTCAATCCCAGGAGTCTAAATTTTGAGTAATACCTTCAGAACAGCGTAGGCTTCTTCCTTCAGTACCCTTGAGTCTTGATCATTTGCTAACTCTTAAAATGGTTCAAAGATGGCCAATTCTTGGCACAATGACTATTTTTTCCTTCCTTTTTCTTTTGAGACTTTCTTCATTGTTCAGCATTTTCCTTTCTTTGAATATGATTTCATCACAATCATGTTCAAAGGGCCATTAATGTTCAATGGGTCAAATTGGTTCTTTAGATATTCTTTAAATTCGGGTGATAGATACCAAATTTATATTTTGACTCATGTCGAATTGTTATATTTTCTTCAACTTCAACCTGAATGTACATGTGATCAGTTGATGGTACGTTCCTTGGACAGCCCCTGGCCTTGCTTTGGAAAGTAATCCTGAGCTTCTCCACCATGTCTTGTCACTGATAGTCGGTTTGAGTCATGTTCATTCACTTTGGCTAAGTCCACGTGTATGGTTTCTGCTTGTGTTGTTGAAATGAGGCACAGTGAAGAAGTCACTGTGCTTGTACAAAATCATCCTGAGATCTCAAGCTTTGATGAGATCACCAAATTTTCAAACTTCTGACCTTTTATATGGTTAATTTGCACATTCCAGTTCTCAGTTATTATCAATGCATCTTGGTTGCATGTTTAATCAACTTCAGACTGAATAAATAGGCAACATTCTTTAATTTCTTCATTGAATTAGTTGAGTGGTGGGTATGTACATTTCAATAATCATTGTATTAACTGGACTTCCTTGTATATATCATTGTTCCACTGCTGTTGCTAAGGTTTTTGTGGCTAATACCTCAGAAGTGGACAGCCTATGTCGTATTTGTGGTCTGTTTTCAGTCTACAGGCTCCACTGAAATCTACTCATCAAGGGGGACACTGCTGGTATTTGAAATCCTGGTGGCATAGCTTCCAGCATGGCAGTAACGGTCACCCTGAGACAAAAAGACAAGCGGTGGATAAAAGGTCATGCATTGAAACAGTAAATAATTGAGCAGTATTCCGATTCTGGTACCTCTAACTCCAAATCAAGAGGCAGAGAGAGAGAATGGATGTATGGGAGATAGACCTGTTGGTCTTGAATTTGAATGGGCAGGAGCACCTTTTGGCTGTCCCTGCTTTATTTTTCTCTTCACCTTTGCACCTATGTTTACTCTCTATCTGTAGTCTGCCTGTCCCATCACCTTCCATAACTAGTGTTAACCAGTTTCTTCAAGTTTGTAACTTTGGGCCCAAGAAGGCCTCTGTTATTCTTTTAAAAATTAAGGTAGTATAAAACTTTGTTAAAAAATAGAGAATTGTGAATGTGTTAGTTAAAATAAGAGATTATCTTGATAACTATTCATGATTCCTACAAAACATTTTACTACTGCTAAGATAACACACTCTTATACCACATCGAATTATAACTGTGGATCTCTATATGTACACACATATGATTGGATGTACATAGTGATATATACATGATTTTATGTACATAATTATAGCCTAGAATTAACTAAATTGATGACTGTTTCCATATAAGTGTGGAATACTTTATGATAGAATAAAATACATGTTATATGATTTAGCTTGCGTCAAGAGGATGTTTAAAATGAGCTAACATAGTGGGTGATTCCTCTTCACCCACAGCACCGAGTGCAGAGCCTGAAGAACCGACACACTTCAGTAATTCAGTGTTGGGCTGAACTACTCGAACAATTACAGTGCTAAACCGACACTTCTTACATGAGTGGAAATATATGAATCTAAGAAGCATCGCTATTTTACATGTATGTCCTCATGTTCCATTTCCTTTGAACAAGTTATATTTTAATTCCCTTTCATTTGAGTATTGTATCTTTTAGCTTATATATCTTAATTTATGTTGTGAAGTCCTATTTCCATAAACATTCCTTTTCTATAGACTATTCGTAGGACTACTTTTCACTCTGTTCTAATGTTTGGTAAAATTCCGTTTTGTTGACTATGCCCATTTCAACCAATGCAGGGAGGGGCTGGGGAGGTTTCTGCAATAACAGGAGGATATGAACTAGAATCAGTTCATTGTTTGGAATTTGAACATTGTCAGGGAAGCTCATTTCTGAGGAACAACAAATGATTCACAGGTTATAAAGTAAAAGGCAACACAAGGTAATATTCAGAAATAAAATCAAACGTATTTTATCCAACTCCTTCCTTGCAAACTTCCTTGTTCCTTGAAAAACTACGTGCTGACCCGACGCGCCTCTCCAGGCTCTCCACACTTCCTGTGAAGACTGCTTATTGCTCCTGCTGCCGGAGGTTCCAGGCTGATGAGCATTAGGGTCTCTGTTTGAAAGCCATCCACCTCCATTGTGGGGGGTGGAAGGCTGGCTGCCAAGGCTGATTGCTAGCATGTCATAGCTGTGCCATAGTATATTTGAATGTATGCTTGATCACATTTTCTGGTGCCGACTCTGTTTACACTCACCCCTCTGCGCACCTCAGAATGCTTCCTTCGGCACTATCCACCCTCTCTAGAGCAAAGCCATGGACTGCAGGCTGCTGCGTGTGACACCCAATGTGTGATGGCAGCAGGAGGGCATTTGCTATGAACAAGTGTTGATCGTCCTGTCGTGCCATTTAATGTTCAATTGGCTTTAGATGTGATTCTGAGAAATTGGGGAGGAGGGGAAATCCCAATGACTAACATATGTCTTTGGCATGTCACAACAGACCGGTGATGTTTTTGTGAATTTAGAAATATAGAAAGGAAGCTGTGGTAATTATTAGTCTTTCTCAGGAAGACATGTGAATAGGAGTGACAACATGGCAGGAAAGTCAGGTTTAGTATGTTTGAGTGACTTTATTTTTCTGAAATCATTTGGGGACAACTTTTCATTTCAGTCTCCAAATAAGGATTTCAGGAGCCTTTCCAACTTGGTCGTGATATTTTTTTTTTCTTATCTGAGAATCCTTGTGATGTCAGAACAGTTATATTTGTGATAAAAAATGTGCACACAAGTCTCATTGTTCATTCAGGGGCTCGGTTTGATCAAGAAAGTGATGTCATACATTTTGTGGCCCACTCACGGAAGAGTTGTCAGTAACTTTTGTGGGTTTTTCTGATGTATTATTTCAGAGAATCTAATTGTGTTTCTGTGATGGAAGTCATGTCTATTAAAATATCAGAATATGAAAGAGCTTCTTAGAAAAAAATGTTTATTTTGACATCAAATAAAGATCTAAGTATATCATATGCATTATCAAAGTTACTGTAATGTAAGTCCATGTGCTCACATTAAAATGATATTCAGGGAAGTGAAATCTTTTATTGATAGCAGTTAAAATAGTGCTCCACTTTCATTGCTTAAAAATTAAATATGCACAGTCTTTGAAAGCAGATAGCTGCTTAATTCTTTTGAATCGTGGCATTCTACATTTCTGCTCCTTCAAAAGAATTACAGTTTGTTCATATTATAAATTGAATTATTCAGAAATTACATAGCATTCAGCATAATCTTGCTTCCAGAGTCATAAAGTTTGCTGTCTTAATTTCTTTAAGCAAAATTTATAGTAAATTAGACACAATATTTGCAACACAATAAAATGTGGCATTTATGTCTTTAAAATACATTGTGTGGCTTATGAAGAATAGGTTATAAGTGATTACCTTACAAAAATCAATGTTTTAATTGCACTGTAGTGTGCTGACTTTCTTTCCTTTTTTTAAACTTTCAAAGAAGAGGAAAAATATTTTAGATATAAAGCAAAATGAAATTTTGTCTAATTGTACTTTCCTAAAAAGTCCCAATAGTATATTTCTAGATCATACACACTCATAGGTTTAAGACAGTGGTTCTCAACCTTCCGAATGCCATGACCCTTTCATACAGTTCCTCGTGTGTGGTAACCCCTCAAACAATAAAATTTATTTTATTGCTACTTCATCACTATCATTTTGCTACTGTTATGAATCCAGCGAACCCAGTGAAAGGGTCATTTGACTCCCAAGGGAGACGTGACCCACACGTTGAGAACTGCTGGTTTAAGATGTGACAAAAAAGATAACAATTAAGCCACTAAATTATTACTTGGGGGTGGTGTATAACCTTCTCTGATGTCACAAAGTTGAAAACGATTCATACTTGACATCAGCCGAAGGCAAGATGGATTTCTCTGAGGCAAACGCCAGACACACCTCAACCCTCTCTCCTCCTTTACCACTTCTGAACCAACCACCCTCCCAGACACTCGCTACTTCTTTGCTAGTTTCAATACTATGTTATATTAGTCAAACAAAGCTCACCAACAGTTTCTATGATTATGGGCATTCAGAAATACTCGGGCTACCAGTCAGGAGTGCTCAGCCATGCCCACAGACATGTCACTCTCTGATCCGCAGTCCCTCAGTCTTGGGTCCCTTGGCTTTTGTCCTTCTGGGGAAGGGTGACAAACTTTCTAAGCCCTGCTGATAAATTCCCAAAGGGCACAGTCAAAGGTGCCCCAGGGAGTCTGAACGCATCATCTTGACTTGTTCTGTGGGCTCCAAGCCAAATGCTCTGGGGTGTTGTTGCCGCATCTGCTACCACTGCTTCTCTGCCGAATTCCTAGTCCGCAGCCCTGTTTCCTGAGACAGCAGAGTTAGTGCTGGTCCGCCACCCAGTTTCCTGGGAGAGCGGAGTTAGACCTTCTACCTCTTTCCAAACGTCATGCTTAAGCTTCTCTCCTGGCTCTTCATTGGTATGGATCACAGTGACGCCCCCACTCCTGTTTCTGACGCGGCTCATTTTATACCTAGCAGAATGGCAATATTGAATAGTCTCTTAATAAGAGTCTTCTGCGAACTACTTGTATATTTATACCCAGTCATTTGGTGGAGGAACCATACCAAGTAATTTCACTCCACTGCTGTGGTACATTATTTTAAGAAGATATGGTATTAACTCCCTTATGCTTCAGTATCTGTAGCCATAAGACTTTGATCAAAAGATGTTTTTGAGAGTTAACATATTGATCAGGATCCACAGACTAATTTGGAGTCACCTTACAATTCCCCAAACACTGTGTCTGACAGTAGAGAGTCAAGTACATCAGAAATTCTAATCCAGCCATAATGTGAGGATAAAGGTGTTATATTGTTGAAAATATTAAAACGCTTAAAATTATTTATTATTAAGTTTGATGATTTATTATTCCATTATTAATAATAAGTTGATAAGTATCTGTTAAATATGAATTAAGGAAGGCTGCTGAAGCCAAGATCTCAAAATCACATCGGCTTCAGTAATATGTGAATCCATTCTTGTCTCTCAGTGACACTGCAGGTATAGGTAGCCCAATGGGACTGTGGTGGCTCTGCACTGGTGACATCCAGGCTCCTTTATTTTGCTGCTAAGGCATCATCCGCATGCAGTTTCTGTTCTGTGATTTTAAGATGGCTGTGCTAGGTATTAGTAGTCCTTCTGAGTTCTTCACGTGGCCTTAAAGAGCAAAGATGTAGCACCTACACTCAACCCTTTCAAATTCAGGTCCTGGAGCTCCCACAATTCACTGTGGCTCTGGAGCCATTGGTCAGCCAGCACTGGAGGAATGACATTCAAGTGTTTAGCTGCTAACTGGTAGTTGGGGCTCATACCCACTCAGTGATCCATAGGAAAAGGACCTGGCAATCACTTAAGAGTACATCTTTTGGGGAGTAGAACCCCTAATCTTTGGATTTGCTTTGGAACTGCTGGTGTACTGGTTAGGAATGGGGCTGCGATCTGCGTGGTCAACAGTTTGAAACCACCAGCAGCCTCGCAGGACAAAGACCGCACTCTCTACTCCAGCCCACACTTACAGTCTCCAGAACCCACGGGGGTCATTATGACTCAGCCTTGATTTGACAGCAGTGAACTGGGTAGGTTTGGGTTCAACTTGCTGGAGAAAAGTGCCATTCTGTCACATGCAATTGCTGTGAGCAAAATGTTATCCAAGGCACCTAGAAACAGCTGCAAAGGGACTGAACTGCAGTCCTGAGATGAGCAGACAAGAGTCTGCTTCAGTTCTGGAATACAAGGATGAAGAAATGCTTCAGAAATAATACAATGTCTGACAGGTAAGTCACACATACTTACTAATAATTACCAGAAGTCATTGTTATCCTGTAGACCTCTGGGAAATGGTTTGGTGGTTCCTGTCTTTCTGAGCTAAGAAACCTGCCTAGAAAGCTTTCCATTAATTCTTTTACTGAACTAACTCTTATACATCTTTAGTATTTCTTTTTTTATTAAATACTTTTATTGGGGGCTCTTACATCTCTTAACACAGTCCATATATTCATCTAGTGTGTCAAGCACATTTGTACATATGCTGCCATCATCACTTTCAAAGCATTTTCTTTCCACGTGATACCCTGATATCAGCTCCCCATTTCAACCCCCTCACTCCCCCACCCACCCTCCATCACAAAACCTTGATAAGTTATAGAATATGATTTTCATATCTTACACCGTCCTCCATCACCCCTCCTACTTTTCCATTGTTCAGCCCCCTTGTGATCGATTCCCTTAGTATTCCTTTAAAGTAATTTTTTTTCTAACAAACATTTTAATACTGAATATTTTCATCCACTCTGATTCCATAAAAACATGTGGATATTATTTTCTTTAAAATTACATGAGTATATTAATTATAGCAGTTCAGTACTTACCGTATAGACTCGTGTATAAGCCGAGTTTTTCAGCACAAAGTTGTGCTGAAAAACTGGGGTTCGGCTTGTACACAGGTCAGTGGTACCCCAGCAAGGTGTAACATCTCGCAGGTGATTGCCGTTCCTCCGCTGTTCATTCAAAGCCCCGCTGACACTACAGGGCTTTGAATGTTTGTTTACTCACATCTTACCAATCAGAGCCGTCCTATGATGTAGACAGTTCCTATTCGCAGAAGCACCCGTAGTGATTCACTTACGCAGCAGCTGAACCGGTAAGGATGTGTCTGTGGCAGCGCTCCGTCTCTCCACTCTGGTCTTTGTGCTAATTTACATCCTGCATTTCCCACCCTAGACTTATACTCGAGTCAATCAGTTTTTCTGGTTTCCCAGGTAATAATTAGGTACCTTGGCTTATACTGGGGTTGGCTTATATTCGAGTATATATGGTAATTTTTAGACAAACTAACCACTCATTCCAAAATGTCACTGCCATTGAGTTGATTCTGATCCACAGCAACCCTGGAGGATAGAGAAGAGCTGCCTAACAGGTTTCCAAGAAAACCAATCATCTGGGAGTAGAAAACCTAATCTTTGATTTTATTTTGGAGCTGCCGACCTTACGGTTAGCAGTCCGATTTGGTCTAGGAACATAAAGATGGATAAAATAAGACCTGAGGCAAGGCTGTTTTATTCCTAGATGAAAGCCTGGTGTATGATATGCACGAAGATATTTTAACTTGGGAAATGAAGGACTGGCTAAACTAAGGGATTCCTGGGTGTTCCAGGACATTTGGTTAAGTGAGGTGGGATTACAGGTATGGGGCGGCACTTCCTAAAGTTTTAGTTCCAGAACCAAAGGCTACTAGTATCTCATTAGTGAGCAAGATTTGTTCTTGATATTTGATCAATCATGGATTGCTACATTGTTCAGAAATTTTCAGCGGGTGAAATAAAAGGAAAAGATGAAGTACTTTCAATGTCAGCACCACACACCTCCAGGAGTTCCACTCACAGGAGCCAGAGCATTGTAAGAATACAGAGGCCTGGATCAAGTGCACCAGCTTAACGTGTGCAGGAACTGAACTTGTCTAAGTTGTGCATTACATAATAAGATTCTGTGCTTATTTTTATATACTGTAGATTATTAAATATACCACTTTGAGAAATGAGATATCAAATATAATTAGTGTGAATAATATCCATTTTCTCTGGGAAAACTATTTAATGTGGTATATATTGTTATTTGGAGATGTGCAAGGAGAATGAGAAAGTTGTAAAAGTGTAAGAAGGGAACAAACATTTAATATTATCAAATATAAATAAACTAAAGTCAAGCAGTTGTTTTTGTTGGTTGGCTTGTTTCCAGTGTGGGGGTGTGCAGACTGGGCAGCATGTTGTTCTGTGGCACATGGGGTCACTACAAATTGGAACAAAACAGCAAGTTGAGTCAGAATCTTTTTTATGTATACATAAAATATATTGATAACTGGGGAGTTATTTATTCACTTTATATTATCCTACTATCAATCTTCTCTGTTTTTTCTAGTCACGTTTTTAAACATATTATTGGAATCTCATACATGATATGTAAATACATTGCATTTACATGTTTTACCTATACTGCTAGAAGCAATTCTGACTGAAAACCAGAAGTCAAAACCAAACTCACTGCCATCACATTGAACTCAGAGTGACTTCAGTACAGGGTTTCTGAGGCTGTAAATCCTAAGGGGGCCAATACCCTTGTTTCTCCTGCAGAAGTGCTGGTGGGTTTGAGCCATCAACCTGATGCTTAAACTCATAGAACTATCTCTCTCTCTCTCTGTGTGTGTGTGTGTGTGTGTAAATACATACAAATTTGTGAAAGTAAAAATATTTGTAATTTTTAAAGTGGAATCATTCACATATACAGATGAACCTGTTAACACTTACCAAGTTGATTGAAATTTTGTTTTATGTTAATAAAATCACCATATATATAGACATTTCTTTTTTGTGATGTATCTGCCAAATTAGTGTATATAAAAATACTGAAGTTAGTAAAGGAAAGCCGTGCTTTAGTAACAGCCCTGTTTAATATAACCTCTAACCTTATGGGAATGTTCTATTATGTTCAATATGATGACCTTTTGCTACTGAGGATGTAAATGTGACTATTTCAACTAGAGAATTAAATTTCCATTTAATTGAATTTCTTTAAATATAATGTACCTGTAAATAACCACATTTATTTTGACTTAGCGGAAACATAAAACATTATATATCTTCAAAACATTGCTATTGAGTCTAAGAAAATAGGAAGAATTTTCATTTGGATATATATTAAATGATTTCATGATAAAATCTTTGGCATTTAATAAAACGTTTTAAAATCACTCTAAAAGATTTTCTATGTAGTATTAAAGCATCTCTAAATTTAAAATTCAGCTATTTAAAAGGTCCACTCAAAATGGACATAATAAGATATTAGGTAGAGATACATATGTTGAGTAACATGAGGGGATGCCCCAAAAACCTGAATAGCACTGGGCAGAGCATAGCTTTTGTAATTCACATTTTTCCCACTAAGCAACTCGCTCTGAGTTGGTACACCCACTGGTGTCACCTGGGAAGATTCTCTCTCAAAAATACTGCAGAAACTGTTGTGATGTTGAACACAGCTTACAAGGACAGCCCTAAGGGAAAAACTTAAGTGCATGAGTCATTTTCCCATTTTAAAAAAGGTGAAAATGTTGATTGATGACAAACCTCATTCTGGACATTCAACAATTTCCTGATTGGCTGAAAATGTTGACTGGCAGTGTATTTGGAGCTGTTCCATCAGGCCAGACTGTTATTCAAGCTGTCTATTGAGAGGTTCTGAACAGACTCCTCTATTTAGAGGTTCTGGACAAAAAAGCCCTAATTGGTGGCAGACCGGGCAATGTGTTTGCCACCACAACAATGCACCTGCTCATGCAGTCACCTCCACGTGCTAGTTTGGGGCTAAAAACAGCATGTTTTTCTTGCCCCACATACTTTAATCACCTGACCTCATTCTGTGTGACTTCTTTCTGTTTCCACAAATGATGAATGGCATGAAAGGACAGTGATTTCATGACACAGAAGAGGTGAAGAAGAAAACGATGGAGGTGCTCTCAGCCATCCAAACAGATGAGTTTGAAAAATATTTCCAAGAAAGGAATCACAAATTTAACAAATGTATTAAGTGTAATGGAGGGTGCGCTGAAGGTGATAAGGTTGTTTTGTGAAAAGAAACATTTTAGATGCATAGCTTTGGAATAAATAAAATCCACTTTCGGAAGGGTCCCCCTTTGTATATCATATTGTGCTGAGAAACTCTACTTCATACTAAAATGCATTATCTATCCCGTCCATGCTATTATTTTAAATCTCAATTTTTAGAAAGGGAAACAAACTAACAATGGTGAAAATAGACTCAGTCTCAACTTGAGGAAAATAATCGTATTATCTGTACTTAAGTGGAAAAACTTAGGTGTTAGTGGGGGGGCAACTGTGAGCACTGGAATGTACTGCATTTCAACAAAATTCAAAATAATTTCCACTGAAGAAATGTCTTATTTTAAATAAAGAGTATGAAACATCATTAGATTAGAATTGTAAACATTAAAAGATTAGCAGCTAGCAGGTGTGGCTCCTTGTGTCTGTAATGGAGGTACAATCAGATGAACAGCAAATGGAAAAGTGTGCATTAGGTGCTTGGTTTGCAAAGAAAGCAAGGAAAAGAAGTGGGAAAGATGGGGGACAGGCAAGGGGAGAAAAGCTGTCCACAATCAGTTACAGTTGACTGCAACAAAAATTAGTTTCCAGAGATCAAAGGAAATGAACGGCTGACCAGAGCAACCAGAATATCCCACAGTGTGTTAAATATTTATCAGAGCCACTCTGCCCCAAACAATCTGAATCCTGGCTCATTGCCACTAAAATAGCTCATCAGCAATTAATTTGGCATGTCATTTTGCATAAAATTAGTCATTAATATTAGTCTCCATGCATGATATTGGACTTTTCTCACCGAAGTATTCAATCTCCCCTTCTTAAAAACAGGACAAAACGGTCATTCTTTGTTTTGTTCAGGTCTTGGATCTTAGATTAAAAAGAAGGAGAAAAGACACCCACAGAAAGCAACCTCAATGAAGGAGATAGCCAAGTTTACTGGTGCAATTTATTGGAGATTTTTCAAGGTCACGGCTGTTTTCCCCTTCACTGCTTCCTATTATGAGCACTGTGATATGAATAGATGTCTAGGTCAGTCTCAAGGCCTTATGAACTATTAAGGCCTGTTCATGATATTTTCTAATCTTTTAAATGGGTCTCTAGAATTTAACTCGTTCCAAATCGAACCACTGCAAAATGGATCCTTATGCATGAATCATTTCCCTCATCTTTTGAAATCAATCACTTTTGAAATTAAACACATCTTATAATCAAAAGGGGAAAATGGTCTAAGCTATCCTGAAGTTACAAATTCCTCGTTTCAGTCTACCTCCTAGGGGTTAGCTTAATCACTCAACACACATCATGTAGGTTACAGATTTGTGTTTCTTTAACCACCTCTGTGTGCGCTCTGATTCACAGTAACCATACGTTTGCCCAGACCTGTGCCGGCTTCTTGAGTGTCCAGGGGGAAATCATTAACTCAGTTATGTGAACTTCACTATTGTTTGCATACAGAAAGTATATACCCAACGGATTTGTGGTTTTTTTTGGTTTGGTTTGGTTTTATTTCGATTGATGATGTCTCCTTTGAAATCTATCTTTGGAGTCTATTTTTTCAGTAGGTAACTTAAATAAAGTCCACTTCTAAGATTTCTTTCTGCTACACTTAGTGAAAATTCCATTAAGCAATATTTGATGGAGACTATTTTAATATATGTTTTGTTTCTCCCGAACAGCATGAACAAAAGCACCAAAGTGGATCCAGAAAATGATTCAATACTGATCCACCACAAACCTGTAAGGCAGCGTAGAACTGCCAGAGGCAGTGCTAGGTCCTAGTGTTTGTTCTGTTCCCCTGGGGTCGCTCTGAGTTGGGGTTAACTCTACTGCGGTTGGATTCGCTCTTTCCTGAAGTAAACTGACAGTCCTTCCTCCCAGAAGCTGGTTCTGGGTTCCAAGTGCCGGAAAATTGAACACTTTATTACTGCATCTGGCTCGTCCACAGTCAAAAGCCATGTGGTTGCCATTGCCTGTAAGCTGTCTCCTTGGGTCCCCACGGCTGCTCTTGGGCTCAGTTGTCTGTTTTATCCGTTCCTTTGCTTTGTTGTTCTGTTTCCCTCCTGTGAAATGGCATCCTGACAGAGGGGTGTGGCTGCAAAGTGGAGCATGAGTGACAGGACCTGTACCTCTAAGTCCAGCATTGTTGCCGGGGGCGTAATAGGAGAGCCCGGGTGGGGTCGTGTATGGGGCTGCTCCCAGCAAGGTCAATGGTCCTCACCTTCTCTGAGGGAGAAAGATGAGGCTTTCTACTCCCATAAGCATGGGCAGTCTCAGAAACTCGAAGAAGCAGTTTTATTCTATCCTATAGGGTCCTGGTAAGGCAGAATTCACTAACTGGCAGTGGGATTGATTTTGTGTGTGTGTATGTGTGTGTGATTAAGGTGAAGTGTTTAGTTGGACTGAGGCACATGACTAAGTAGGTAGAGTATCATTTAAGCTCTGGAGTCACCTGGGAGATGCATGCTACTATACACATTTGTTAAATTAAAAAAAAATCTGGGAATCAATAAAGGCAGAGAACTTGCTCATGATTAAAGGAGCCAGAATTCAAAATCAAGTCCATTTAATTACTCATATGTGAACAAATTCATCAACAGTTATGTAAAGTTTATTAATAACATGTCTTCATCACACATAAAGAAAATAAATCATCTAACAAAAAGAAGGAATTTCATGCAATGGTAAATTTAGCTATTGCATTCTGTGCAATTTTAAATTTGGGGTAACATACAATTTTGTTTTTTGTCACTTTCCTCTTGAAGCAAGGATGACAGGTGCCTCCTTGCCTAATACATCCTTGTGTTTTAGTTTTTTGTTGTAGAATACGTGTAAATGGCATGAGCAGATCATCTGTTTTGAGTTTAGCAAGTCATTCACATTTTATTGCAACACTTCCATTGTAATCCCTTGATGTACAACACTTACTCTGCCCTCTCCCAGTATTTCCTGGCACCATTCCTTCATCATCACCAACCCTTCCAAATTGCGTCTTTAAGGAAAGGCTGCACTTTAATTTTTTTAATCATTTTATTGGGGGCTGGTACAATTCTCATCACAATCCATACATACATCCATTGTGTCAAGAACATATGTACATTTGTTGCCATCATCATTGCTTTCTACTTGAGCCCTTAATATCTGCTGCTCATTTCCCCCCTCCCTCCCCACTCACCCCTACCTCATGAACCCTTCATCATTCATAAATTATTATTATTTTGTCATATGTTACACTGCCCGGTGTCTCCCCCTGCCTTCTTCTCTGCTGTCCTTCCCCCAGGGAGGAGGCTATATGTAGATTCCTGTAATCAGTTCCCCCTTTCTACCCCACATTCTCTCCACCCTTCAGGCATTGCCACTCTCACCACTGGCCCTGGAGGAGTCATCTGTGCTGGATTCCCTGTGCTTCCAGTTGCTGTCTGTTCCTATGTACATCCTCTGGTCTAGCCAGATTTGTAAGGTAGAATTGGGATCATGATAGCGGAAATAGAGGAATGCTATGTGTGTTTCACCATTGCTTCCCTGGACCCTGACTGGCTCATCTCCTCCCCACAGTTCTTCAGTTAGGGGGTATCTGGTTGGCTACCAATGGACTTTGAGTCTCCACTCTGCACTCACCCACATTTATAATGATAAGATTTTTTTTTCCTTGATGCTTGATACCTGATCTCTTTGACAGCTTGTGGTCACACAGGCTGGTGTGTTTCTTCCATGTGGGCTTTGTTGCTTCTGAACTAGATGGTTACTTGTTTACCTTCAAGCCTTTAAGACCCCAGATGCTATATCTTTTTATAACTAGGCACCATCAGCCTTCTTCACCACACTGGCTTATGCACACATTTGTTGTCATTGATCATATCAGGGAGGTAGGGACCTATTTATAAAATTTTTAGTTCTTTGATGTCTGATAACTGGCCCCTTCTACACCTTGTGGTCAGACAGGCTGATGTGCTTCTTCCATGTGGGCTTTGTTGCTTCTGAGCTAGATGGCCACTTGTTTATCTTCAAGCCTTAAGACTCCAGACACTATATCTTTTGATAGCCGGGCACCATTAGCTTTCATCACCACATTTGCTTATGTACAAGTTTGTCTCCAGTGATCTTATCAGGAATTTTTAAATAGTTGATTGTTTTACCACAGGGGTGAATTCAGTTGCAGTCTTCTGGTGTTCTCCCAGTCTCAATCTAATCAGTAAGCCCATTCCCAATACCTTTATCTTGCTCTTCAGCTCAGTACCGACCACAGCTCTCAATGCCAGATACGGCTTCAGTTGCCTAGAGACCACAAAGTGAACCCATTCATTCGGGTTTCGTCCTCTCCCACCTCCCATCTCATCTCAGCATGTTGCTTCACTCTCCTCTGCTAAGAGACACAAGACACCGGGGTTCTTCTACTCAGTCTGCTTTCATTCTCCATCCCATAATGACATTGTTTTTAAATTCTGGTCTTTTACATCTATACTCCATTGCCTCCAAAGAGAATGATCAAGCTTAGTCAGATATTTGATATTTTTGTGCTCATCACCTCCATATTTCATCTTGGTGCATACAAATAGCTTTAAAATATTAGGTATATTTTAATCATTTTATTGGGGGTTCATGCAACTCTTTTCACAATCCATGCCTACATCAATTTTGTAAAGCATGTTTGTGCATTTGTTGCCCAATCATTCTCAAAACATTTTCTCTCCACTTAAAAATATTATATATTTATAATACATGCACACAAGTCTGGCTAGACCAGAGGATGTACACTGGGAATCCAGGGAAGATGATACCTTCAGGACCAGAGGTGCGAGTGGCTATACTGGGAGGGTAGAGGGAGAGTGGGTTGGAAAGAGGGAACCGATTACAAGGATCTACATGTGACCTCCTCCCTGGGGGATGGACAACAGAAAAGGGGGTGAAGGAAGATGTCAGACAGGGAAAGATATGACAAAATAATAATTTATAAATTATCAAGGGCTCATGAGGGAAGAGGGAGCGGGGAGGGAGGGGAAAATGAGGACCTGATGTCAAGGGTTTAAGTGGAGAGCAAATGTTTTGAGAATGATGAGGGCAATGAATGTACAGATGTGCTTTGCACAATTGATGTATGTATGGATTGTGATAAGAATTGTATGAGCCCCTAATAAAATGATTTTTAAAAATACATGCACACATAGATTTTCAATAAGTCATTAAATAATAATCTTTTAATTCTATTTTTCGGTGAACTTTTAAACAACTCCCTTTTATGTCTGTAGCTTTACCTACATATTCTTTGTATATCTATATGTACAGGTATGTCTATGTATGTTATATCTATCTTTCTAGATGTGATTTGTATGGATACACAATATACCTACTTGGATCAATTGATGGAAGATCAAAACTCCTGCTAGCAAAATCCCAACTAATTCTCTAGACTATCATTTAAATATGATTTTTTGTGAGCCGATGCATAGTGAACATGATTTTTTCTATTCATACCTCAGCCCTCTGATTGTGAGTCAAGGGTTTCCGTGGGCTCATTTATTGGACGTGGACAACTTTATGACTTCCTCCCTAGTCTGTCTTATTCAGAGAACTCCGTGGAAACCTGTTCAGCATGGGAACAACATGCAGTCTCAACTGAAGAATGATGTGGCCCACAAAGTATGTTGTTAGGAAATCAAACTGGATATCTCACATAAGTCCATTGCTTCCAAGTCAATTCTGACTCCTCATAGCTCTAAATTCCTAGGAGAAGGAGAAAGTTATATCACTAACCTGTGCTGCCTCCTGATGCCATTCCTATTCTCATTTCTCTGTGAAGCTTTACCTCTATAGAGTCTCCTTTAAATTTATTCCCTATTTTCATTGCTCCTATAATAGTAGTGATGTTGGTGATGACAGCGAAGCACTAGATAACTATTACCAAAGGCAAGGTATTCATTTGTGTAGTCTATTAATTTTGAACCTATTTAACCTTCACACTAGCTCTTTAAGACAAGTACGGTTTTCTCCATTTTAGAGATGAATAAACAGAAGCATAGAATAGTCACTCACCTTGGCCATGCAGGTAGAGAGAGTGATAGAGCTGCGAGTTGAATTGAAGCAGTGAGTCAACATTCAGCCAGGTACCCTTTATCTGATACTTCCTCTCTACTACTGGTTCAATTATTAACTTGCCACCATGTTTTTATGTTACCAAGAGCAGATTCAATGTCCCACATGTTTGCTTTTATCACCCCTCTCGTGTCTATCTTTAACTGGCGACACCACTACACATCCTCCTGGAGACTCTGACTTTCTCTCCACGTGGGCTGCTATTCACTGCTCATGCAGTGCCTCTGATCCCTGCATTCTGCAGCAGGCAGGAGGGCAGAACAAAACTCAAAGGACTTGTACTGATCCCCCACACACCAGCACACTCATTTGAATGGCTCTCTGCTCCTGGCTTGACTCACGTGTCTTGGGATCAGACTAGAGATCTGAGGCACTGCAGGAGGGGCTGACAATGCAGGGCCCCATGAGCAGTGCGTCTACTCTTTATAAAGTCCCTGCAGTTAGAGTACTATCCCCGATGGTCCTGTGCACGTGTTAAAGCAGCTTTTATTAGGTCACTGGACTCCTTATGCCTGAATCCACTCCATGTGGAATGCAATCAGTATGATATGGAAAGTTAGGTTTATTTAATTTATCGGAAACCCAGTTGTCTGTTCTTACTTGTGACTTGTTAATGCATCAGGAACCTTTTTACTTTTCAATATATTGGTTAACACATTAATCATGATGTTGGAACTAACTCACTAGGCACAAGATACATGTTGAAATCAATCTTAATCACAGATTATATGCTAACTAGTAAGCGACGTGCTGGAAAATCTGGAAGGGAATTGGAGAAAATAGTCAAGGAAGTATGTTCTGGAATGATAACCTTCTAACAAGTTAAGCTTGGGAAATTAGTGAAAATATATGCATTAGGGAGTGTATTTCAGGCCACAATGGTGACAACCAAAGGGAAACTTAATTTTATATAAATACAAAATTTTTGGATCAAGCATCAATGGGTCAATTCATTTTATCAATAGATCTGTAACTAACAACTGAAAGACACAGGGTTATAGACACCCTTAACTCAAGAAACAGAATGAAAATCAGTACTGTATACATAACCGATGACTGCGTGTTGTTATGGTTGTTAGGTGACACCGAGTCAATTCTGTGACCTGCGCCATCCTCACAGTTGTCCCCATGCTCAAACTCAGGGTTGCATCCATTGTGTCAATCCATCTCCTTGAGACCCTTCCTCTTCACCACTGTCTCTCTCCATTAGTATGATAAAACATACAGGGACATGTTTATGGGAGTTAGAAAGAAGACGGCAGCTTGGCGAGGTGGGCTACATTCTACTATTCAATATGTTTCCCTTGCAATTAGAATGAAAGAAAGCATAACACCTATGATAGGAGAGAAACTATTGGCCTCTGGTTACGTAGGACAATCACTTCAACATGAGGAACGATTATTTACGTTTGAGTTGTAGGAAGTATAGCGATCATACTTAGTGTCCCCTGCTAAGGGCTGAGTTAGCAAATCTTATTGGTTACTGCACTGATTGTTTCCCTTCCTGGAGCCTGCTTTTTCTCCAGGAAGTTAGAATGGCTGTTGGGAGGCAGAGAAAGGTGATTTCCTGGGAGCAATTGGGGTGTCTGTTTGCCAGCAACTATGGAGAGGGGAAGACAAAAATCCATCACCCGGATAATGTGGCTTCACGATATCTGGCGGGATTAACCTTCTTCCGGTGATACCCCACGCTGAGTGAGTGAACTGACAGCGTTTCCTTATGTAGCAGCCCACGTGAGTCAGGTTTGTCCCCTTGTGAATTCCATTTACCGGCAATGTCAAGTACAAATCCTTATTAGTCCACAGCCAAGCACTATGTAAACCTCTTTAATCACTTAATTGTCTGGCCAGGAAAAGTGGCTCTAGTTGGTAGAATCAAATTCCTGGACTGATGACAAAAGTATCCTCTACCCTTCCAGGTTAACAAACTCCACAAAAACACAGACTCTGAGCTCACTCGCTGTCCCGATTTATTTATTTATCATTGACTCTCCGCCCCTATGCTTTATGTTTCTCCTTTTGTGGAATAAGCTTTATCTTTCTGAACTGGGACTGATTAATTATGCCATAATACATTAAGATGGTATTTTTTTCAGAGCAAGCTATATTTCAGAAAGGCTTTGTGATATATAGATAAGCTTATCTTGACATATGGAATGATTTAAGAGACCAAGACAGCAGCGTCTCCCAGGAAAAATGCTCTCCATGCCTTTGCCGTGAGCTTACCAACATTTCTCAAGAGAGAAAAGTGAAGCTACCTTCGAACTCTATGTATAGTCATCGTGTTCAAAATTTAACAGAAAGCTTTTTATTGTTTGCAGTCCCTGATGCGAATTTTTCTAGATATTCAAAGCCTTAAAGGTATAGCTAATTCACAAGGTGTTCTGGCAAGCTGGTAGGAGTAAGCAGTAATTTAATTGCATAAAACTTGCCCCCCGATGGTTTAAATTGAGGGCAGAATAATAGTACCAGATCTAAAGAGAAACCTAGCCCACACAAGAAGCTAGAAATCAACCTTTAACTTGGAAAAGACAAAATGACAGCGCTGAGGGAAGTAAAGAGAAATATAGTGAAGCTAAGACCTTGAATATGCCAATGCGAAAAAAGAATGAGGTGACAGTGAATCGCTCTTATGGTAGTAAAAAGAGATATGACGAGTCTCTATACTGATTCAGCAATTCTTGGGCTGATGCTTTGCGGGCTCTGTATCACTTGCAGCAATCTATCTTGTCTGGGAGTTTCTAGGTCAATTCTTTGGGGTCCCTTCTGCCCCGTTCTCTTGCCCCTAGCAGCTAACACAGCACAATCCCTCCAGTGGGGATCGGTCGTCTTGGCACCCTTCATCAACCTTTTGTTGAAGAGTTTGTGCAGGACATAAGCTGTGGCTGCAAGTAGCTATTGGAGTTGTGCCCTGCAGAGAGCGCTTTATCTCCTCCCAAGGTGCAAAGATCCCCGGTCGCCATTAGTCCTTTTGCCACTATGAGTATGCTGGAGCAATAGCTACTGTTAGCGTCGGTTTGGAACATTAGCCATAGTCCTCAGCTAAAGGAATTAGAAAGGAATAGAGAGGGTTAGTGACAGTGATTGATGCAAAACATGACGTGGCTAGCAAGAGAGCCTTTGCGACACTCGATGGACCTTGGGGGAAGCACCCCTAACCGGATATTATCGAGATATTTGCCATAGAATTCCAGATCAGTCCCTCTGGTGGATATTGTGTTTAGTTGCTGCTTCCTTTCACAAAGCCTTTATTTTATATGAGAACCACTATGCTGATATAATCAGGCAAATTTATAGTGGCTTCTACAAACTTCTAGACATTAGGCTTAGTAATTTGACCTAGAAATATCTAAGCAGCCTAATGCACCAACTATATCTGTGTCGATCATGTGAATATAGGGTAGATAACTAAGTTTATTATAGCATATAGTTTATGATAACATTTAGATAGCATATAGGTTAGTAAGGGCAATCTATTGTTTTATTATTGTCCTTCTTCACTCAAAATGAGACTTGTTCAGGACACAGTAGCATTTGAAGAAAGACTCTAGATAAAGTAGTGTTTCGTTGTGCTTAAGAATGTTATTTATTAAACAAGGGTAAGTGATTTAAGCTGGAGACACAATCTGTTTAATGAGTTCTATTTGAACTCACTGTTTCTAGAGATGATATGAAGGCTGTCTCAGTAGTAAGAGAAATTCTGTGATATCTGCAAAATAAATCAGTAGGCTACGGTTACTTCACCAAACACAAATAACATATCACGTTGCTGTTTGTAACATTGAGATATAGTCAATTAAGATGACCCTTCTAGTTATAATTTCTCATGTTTGAATTATAATTCAGCACCCTATGCTTGGGGATGTAACCTCATTTTGGAGGAGTTTCTCTGCTACTGGAGCCTTGGTGATGTAGTGTGTTATGCATTGGTTTGCTACCTACAAGGTCAGAAGTTTGTAACCACCTGGTGCACCACGGGAGAAAGATGAGACTTTATAATCCTGTAAAGTCTCAGAAATCTACAGGGACAGTTTTACTCTGTCCTATATGGTGGCCATGAGTCAGAATTGAATGGATGACAGTGAATATGGTTTCGGGTTCCTCTGTTACAGAATTTAGGGTGGTGTATCTGTACAATCTACTTTATTAGAGAGTATGACTTAAGTCACTATCCACTATCCCTTGATTTCCTGGAGATAGGCATGGCTGACTAAAAGACAAAAATCATCCCTCCATCAGAGCCATTCCTGTGTGTATAAGAGCAATCTGGAGAGGGTGAAAAAGCCCTTAAAAAGCACATTTCAGATCTCTGTCTGAAGTGGCAAAGTCCAGACCAGGGACACCAGAGACTACGGCATGGAGACTAGGAAACAGAGAAGTGGGTCAGGGCCAGGCATGAGACTATGAGATAGAGCAATAAGTGGGTCCAGGTCAGAGGGCAAGGGACTGCATGGACCAGGGGCTCTGTCCTTACTGTTTACTGATAATGTCTTGTAGATTCTTACTAACTCCCCTAACAGCCCTTGTCATTGCCAGATTGTCTGTGAGATGCGAGATCTGTGGGCTGAATGGCTGCTGTCAGGATAGGGAAAGCAGCAGGGAGCATGGAGTCTGGTCTGACCCTTGCCTTTGGGTAGGAAGGAAGCCAGAGAATGGCAGGTATGGTTCCCTGTGTGGTTCACTGTAGACTTGGATGGCTAAATGATTGGCTAGATAGTCAAATGTTGAAATAAGATAGCTTTTAATTTTCATCTCAGTGTGTTGTATGCCAAAATACAGGTCCATGTGGTATTTTATATCCAAGCTTGATTAGAATTTTGTCAAGTGTATGCACTTTCTGAATCCATAGGAAGTCCTATGTCTCTGAAGAGCTCACCGTTAGAGAAGAGTTTCGCATTTTTGTGTTGTTGAGTGTTCTATTTGGGGGGGAAATTTCCTGATAGGAATTGAGCAACATTTTTTTATTATAGATACGTGCTCAGTAATGGCATAGGAAAGCAATGAAGAAAATTAAGCTGAAGGAAAAGAAAATGCTTAGATTGAGTAGAAGTTAAATATAAATAGACTGGCAATAGATTTTGAAAGTCTTCCAAATTATGGAAATTTTCATTATCTGTGGCTATTGGTCTCTCACTGACTGCCATTGAGTCGGTGTGTCCTCACAGCGACCCTGCAGGACAGGGTAGAACTGCCCATGGGAGCGGAGGGGTGGGTGGGCACAGAAAAACAGACTTACTGGGATTCTTGTGGCTTATAATCTCAACGTATAACCACTGCGCAAGCAGGACTCCAGCTTTTAACTTAATCCAATATGAATATAAAGTAGTAAAGGCAAACGCTATTTTACACCTAAGGGATTCATGGGTGGGACACATACATGGTCAAGGGCTTAACATCCAGCTGAAAAGCTGGCAGTGCTCGCCTCCCCAGGGACACCTCTGAAGACAGTCGTGGTGATCTGCCCCTGTGCGGTCAGAGACTTGGAACTCCCTGGAGAGCGGCTCTGTGCTTTACCCTCTCCCCGAGGGTGCTAGGGATCTGGACTGATGTCACAGCAAATAGCAAGAGCATCGCAGAAGGACTTTCTCAACTCTTCAGATGAAACACTAAAACATCATTTTTAAAACTACCAAAACATTAAAAAACTCAGCACATTCTTGCGTTAGTATGAATTAATGACACAGGGGAAAATCAATCTCTCATAAAATTTCCTCATAAAAATCAAGCAACAACCTAACGACAACTCTGAAGCACAGGATTAGAGTCCCTTTGAAAGACATTTCTGGTTTACTTATGCTTTCTATCTCAAAAGGTAAGACAGCCATTTTCAAAGAAGGGAGGGATGTAAGGAGACATCTACAAGCCACATGGTATTTGCTTCCTGCCATAGACTTGCCCCTTGTCTCTACAGCTCAAGACAAGGATATGTTGCTCTGCGGGACTTTTCATGTCCTTTCACAGCTGGGCAAAAGAAAGTGGGCGATGTTAACTGGAAGGAATGTAGAACAGAACAAGTCGAACCTGATTAACAAATGGGCTTGTTTCCTTCTGTCTTATCCCCTTTGCTGTCGGACAGTGGTTACCAGACACTGGCGCTTTTGGTCTTTCTTCAAATCAGTGTTGTAGAATGAACCACTGTGAAGTAGTAGTGCTGAATTAGTGTAGTTGGCAAAGTGTTCTACATTATGGTAACAATATCATTCACCCTAAAGCAAAGTAACACAGGCCTAGAGAGCATCTTCCTTAGTTTCATTTTTATCCATTGACATAGTATTTTAAAGGATTATTAGTAACATTTGTTTATGTAACTGTGGACACCATATTATATGCATAATAGAGATTTAAGAACTTTGTATGTGAACTGAAATAAAAAGTACAATTTTGTAATATGAATTCAGGTATCCTAAAATGGTCAGCTAATTAATACTTAATAGTGCTAACTATTATAACCCGACCCGTAAGGAGTCTAAGTTTGAAAACCTACATGAGATTCTGTCACAGATGTGTCCTGTCTATGTCAGGTGCCATCCAAAATGGGAGCTGCCATTTTCAAAAGATTCAGATATTTTGTTATGTTTGTGTGAAATAGCCAGTAAGTTGAGATGATTATATTTATATATACACACATATACATACATATATTTACATATACTATATCATTGAATTGTCTTATTTCTCTCTCTAATATCATATAGATGAAGTTTATCTGTTTCTGATGTGTTGTGGAGGCAACCAGACAATTATTTCCCATGTATCCTTTGCTAAATATATTTTCCATTTCAAAGGGAATATTTAATGATCATTTTTTAAAATTTCTATGAATAAGATTTTTGGGGGGAAGCAATCCTCATGGGTGATCTCTCTGTGATGTAAATACTTCAATGAAAATTAATTCCATGCTATTGATTAGCCTTAAATGCAAAGTAAGGAATCAAAACCAACAGCAGAGTTTCTTACACATTTTACAGGGATGAAATGTTGTTTCCCTTGAATTTTAAATGAAATCATTTGTATGGCACATGGACACACTTTCTTTTCTCCTTGACAGCTGAGATTCCTTCAGCCTTTTAGTGCTTTGAAGTGTTTGTTCGGGGCTGCATCTTGGCTGGCACTGAATCAAAGTTACTTAGAAAGAATAAAGAATATACATCAAATATCAGAATTACCACTCAGAAAACATCATCTGCTAGAGTGTGGAGCAGAGCTTTTCATGCCTGTTTTCTGGTCAAGACAGACAGCATAATATTCAGACTTCATGCTGATAAGAGCAGACACATGATTAGAGCAAATTTGCCTTTAATCAGCCCTGGTTATTTTGGTAAATCCTAGACTGCTTAGTCATCTGCTACAGCCTGCACATTTTACTGCTTTAGAAAGTGTAGACGATGGAGCTAGAGAAAACATAAAACAAAAAACATGCCTCTGGTGTTTGGTAGTCCCAGGTCACCCCACTCTTCCCACGACACCATTCCTTGTTTTGGGAAGTCAATCACAAGACACGTGTACGCCGCAGTTTACAATCCTTCAGTCAGATCAAAGCTAGATTTTACTAAAATCAGATATTGGACACTGTGTTTAATATGTGCATGATATCACCTCTGTAACCTGAATCGCATTGAGTCAATTCTAATCCATAGCAACCCCATCGGACAGAGTAAAACTGCCCCGTGGGGTTTTCAAAACTCAATCTTTACAGAAGCATACTACCCACCCAGGGGCAGAATACCCAACAAGCAAGGTGTGCTTACCTTGCTCATTGAGCACCCCGTCCTTAGCAGAGAAGGTAAATATTAAAAGAGGCTTTGATTTTGTAAGAAAGCACCATGATTTTAAATTATTTACAATAATTTAAATCATGAAGACTTTGAGTTGATTAAAATTCATAGCTTCCCAATAGGCTGGAGTACCGCCACCCCACTGAGTGGGCAAAGGTGTATGTATTTATCAAAAGAGTCACCCACAGCGTTCTCTCACTGGGCAGCTGGTGGGTGCCAGCAGTTAACTGTTTCCCACCCCAGAGCTTGAACCACAACGCCGCCAGGAATCCTTAGAGCATCTTGACTAGAAAGTACTAATTAAGCACATATGAAGGTTTTCTAGAAATATACAAATATAGCTACACACTCATAAGAACTAACTTGAAGTATAAGTATTAAATATTGCTTTTAATTTTTAAACTAGGGCTAACATTTTTAAATGAATTAATTGTAAACCACAGCCCTCCCATCAATTTGAGATAGTCAAAAAAGATCGCACAGTAAGTCCTTATAATTGCTTTTAAAAATCACTACTCCCATAAGTGATAAATATACAAATTACTAAGTGAAAGTGTTTAAACTTTTGAGAATCCAATTTAGAAAAACAACAAATGCTACAGACAGTTTTGGGGGGGAAATGCTCCCCTCTCACCTTTAATCACATTATTTAAATTGAATAGTGCCCCTGCTGAATAAAGCACAAGCAATAAAATCATTTTCATTTATTATGCAAAGTCCTTTTCAAACAAATTTAGAGAACTGATGGACTTAGGCATTCTTCATTGAATTAAATAAAGAATGAAGCATCTAAAGTGATTTGTGATCACAGGAGAATGTTAATTGAGATGAATAAGAGTTTTGAATAAAAAAGGCAGTGTTCTTATGAACTTACTTACTTTTACTATGTATATTAAGTATATCTTACAATAAACATGCTAGGCTGGTGTTTTCTGGGGAAAAACATCCAAACATTGAGAATTATATTCAAGAAATAAAGGAAAGAGTTTGTTAAGCATTCATTTTACCTCTCAAAAATTCTGTTAGTTCACTTTTACAAATTTTTAAGTACAGCATATTACTCTTTCTCAAAATTATTATGAAATTGAATAAATTATTTGAATAACATTATTATAGAATGCAATTACTTTTTAATTGGGAACTAAATTAGTTTTAATATTATAAGACCTATTCAAGATGGGCTTAATGAGAATTACTTTAATAATTTCATCTTACTTGGACCTTAAATGCCATTTAATATAAATTGATGAATGTTATCTAAATGCAGTGTGTTTGAAGGCACCTATATATGACTGAAATCTGTTGATAATATTTCTCATGTGCTTGCGTATATTTCTGGTTTTCCAGAGGTTTTCTGGAAAATCTGCAAACATAGAATTAGCAATCTCAAACTATCATGCATTTATAAACAAGATCACACCAGTGTTTAAAGTAGAGAATATAGATCTAACATCTTTGTTGTCAATAACATAGGGATTATAAGGACAAATGTATTTATTTGAAAACATTTTGTAGAATACAAGATAGATTTTTAAATATTAAATGGTTTACTGGAATAATAATTTTGATTGTCATTTATGATATTTACTACCAATATCAGAATAGTTGAATTTAAGAAAAGCATTTCTTCCTTCAGTAAACAGGGTTTACAAGCACATATACTAAGAGCAACATAAATCCATAAATTATAAATATCTATCAGGCAACTATCAAATTGCCTTTCCAAATTAACATGATTTAAAAGTAATGGTAGAGCTTTAATAAAATATTTTATTTCCTGAGTAAATGACACCCCCTTTTGTTATCCTTAGAGGAAGCCTTGTATCATCTGTGCATAATTGTCTCTTCCTTAACAGTTGCTCTCTTGTATTTGTGATCTATTTAATTACAAAGCAACCCCAAAATGTTTCAAAATTATTTTCAGCATTTTGGATGAGTTCTTATATCAAAAACCAGATGAGTTGGATTTTTAAAATAAAACCTGTGAATCTGATCCATTATGTTAAAAATGTCCGCTGATGTTTCAATAACAAACTACCACCAAACCAATCTTGATTGAGGATGACCCTACAGGACCACGTCGAACTGCACCACAGGGTTTCAAGGCTGTAAAACTTCCACAAAATCAGGTTGCCTGCCACATCTCCATGCAAGAGGCTGAGACACCAAAGGTGCAGGTTAGCAGCCAAGCACCATCACCGCTACATGACTAGGCCTCTAAATTCCGCTTGTTGTTCGGTACCTGGAGTCAGTTCTGACTCATAACAACCTTTTGCCCAGCAGAAGGAAACACTGATTGGTCCACACCATCCTCACAATTCTAGTTCCGTGTCAGTGCAGCTCCTCAAGAGTCGCCCTCCTTCCCACCGTCCCTCTGCTTGAGCACGCATGATGTCCTTATCCAGGGACTGATCTCTGCGGAGAGAATGCCACAGCATCCGAAGGAGATTCTTGCCATTCGAGTTTTTAAGCAACATTCCGACTGTACTTCAGATGTATTTGTTCTTTTGGCCCTCCACGGTACTTTCAATAACCACCGCCGGCACCACAACACAAGGGCTTTAATTCTTCTGTGGTTTTCCTTATCCATTAGCCAGCTTTCATGTGCATATGAGGCAATAGAAAATCCCATAGCACACCTTAGTCCTCACAGGGACCTCTTTGCTTTTTAACACGTTAAAGAGATCTTGTACAGCACATTTGTCCAATGTAATATATTACTGTTGCATCCATGGGCAATGAATGTGGATCAAAATAAAGAGATTGCTTGATCATTTCAATATTGACTCAATATTTTCAATGATTTATCTACATGGTATCATATAGGTGGCAAAAACATTTCAATTAACACAGATGATCAGTCTGGCTGACCTGCTGTTTCCACTTCCGATTATTTTCATGTAGAATGCCCCTTCCCAGGTTAACAAGTCCATTTGTTATACTCTCGAAGTAAAGAGATAACATGATTTTTAATGTCAATTTTTTATAACTAACACAATGTAAGGAACGGTCATACTTAATATTTAATAGAATGCTATTTTATTAAGATGTTTGCAAAATTGTTGCAAAAGCATTATTTTCCAGTCTTAAATAGATGATTTCTTTAGAACCGAAAGGCCAAATAAACCTAAACTGTAACAGAGACTGTGTTCAGCTGTTTCACAATGATGAAAACACTGACACCATAAGCAATGCTCTGCCAACTGCAAGATAAAGATGCCGAGGAGAGCTGTGTTGGCAATACCCCCCACAAGTGTTTTAGCCGCTGCTAATGAATAGTGCACAAGACAGGGCTTTCTCCCTGGGTAATCAGTTTCCCTTTCCAAACACATTGCCTGACTTTCCCTCTTTGTCTCCTTTTCGTCTTGATTGGATAAAGTCTATAGCTCTGTGAGCCCAGTAATCCATCTTTCTAACCTGTGTGAGCAGCCCTCAATAGAAAACAAACTCCTGACTTGGTGCTCAGAGTAAATCGTAGAGTAAGTTTGTGCATGTCCAAAGGGAATGTTGACACCAATGGGATCACCACAGAATTGAGATCTCATCAGTGTCACATGGCCGGCATAGTAGAGGCAAGGAGAAGAGTAAATCTAGATTCTTAAGAATTAAACGTTATTTCCCATAGTTTTCTACTTTTAGCAGCAAATTCATTTATTGTCTTTCTCATTCAAACCGTCAGCAATGGCCACTAGGTTGCATCTAGTTCCAGCCTCCATGTGGAAGAAAGAGTTGTTCATATAGACAATCGGTTCCCTCTCTGATTCCTGGATGTCATGATTTCTCTTTGCAGCAAAAGAAAAACCAACCAATCTATGATAGATGGCCACGTGTAAATTTTGAAGGCTATTTGAAAGGCAGAGCATAACATTAAGGGTTCTATTACACCAGGTGACAGCACTGACTCATGACAATCCAGGAGAACAAATCTCATGAAGTGATTGGTCATGGCTAAGCAGCCTCTTACTTCCCCTTCCCCCTTATGTAATATACATTGTTCCCGAGTCATGAGCCACCTAGCATTTGCTCATTCGTCTCCTCTCCATCTTTTCAGCTTATCGGCACCATTTATAGCAGTCTTGTCGTGCAAAATTCCCTCCTGTTTGGTGTCCCCTCTCCCAGCTCTATAAACACAGAGAGATGCCTACCCGCAGGTCATGTCTCCTCCTTCTTTACAATCCCAGTTTTCCACGTAAGAATAGTTTTAATATTTTTCTAGTAGTGTCATTTTGTATGAGGGAGAGCATACAGTATTTGGTTTTAGTCCTGATTTATATTGCTTAATTCATATAATGTCCAACAGGTTCATTGACAAAGTAGGGCATTTGGGGAACTGCCTTTCTTTATTGCTTACCAACAGTCCATTATATGTATATACCATATTTTCTTTATTCATTAATCCATTGTTGAGCACTTAGGTTTTGTCGGTCGTTTTACTCATAAATGGTGCTGAAACGAATGTCGGTCGGTATGCCATCTATAGGCTACATAGCGGTTTTCTTCTCTTTTTTAATATGATCATTAAAAGACCGCTAAAACGTTGATATTGTATTACTCCTTGTTGCAGTCAATGTGGAAAAATTTTAAGTAACGGATTATAAGCAAACAAATCAAGTCATCTAAAATTATTTAAAAATATAGCATTTTATGTGCATAGGATCAAACGTTGCTTCTTTAGGTGTCTTTAGTTAAATTTGGATGCAACACACATGCTAATTTTTGCATCCTGTTCTCTTAACAGTATCCTTTTTATGATATTTCCAGGAGTTCTGATTCATAAACTATATTAAAAGGTGAAAGTTCAGTCCCCAAAGGGTCTGGTAATCATTTTAAATATGGTTCTTTATTTACTTTTGTGTTTCTCCCAACATTAAAGGAAATGAGCTGATCAGCGTCTTCCTATTACACATCTCTTCTGACCCATAAGTAAGCCATTGCCGTCTTCCAGGAAAGCAAAAACAGCATAACTTCTATCACAAACCCTGTTTTGATTCCTGTTCATGAGAAAACGAAATGTTGTCAAGCTGCAGTTCCACGTCCATTGTGAAGCACCACAGCTGCAGAGTAGCCTGGCCGATGCTTCCAACAAGAACATGGGAGTCCAGGAGTTACAGCACAAGCTGTATGGAGTACGGATTTGTGGGATAGAATCCAAGATCCACAAATCACTAGTAGAGTTTTGTATTGAATGTTCACACACGTGCACACACAGTGCCTGAATCATAGAAGATAGAGCTTAAAAGTGGAATTATCTGGTTTAAATCCTTGATGTGTCATTGGGAAAATTGTTCTTGGTCGCTGTGTGTGCTTAAAACAAAGCAAATATGGACGAGGCATTTTACAAAGACTCTTGGAGAGGTAGTGTCAGTGCATTCCTTTGCTTCCAAACCCTTCAGGTGATTACCACCGAGGAGGCATCTACCTAGCACCATAGTGAGAATGAGAAAGAGGGTTAGATAATTGCTTGAGACATGTTCCCTTATCCTATGAAGCTTACATTCTAATCAGGCTGCATTCACAACACATGTAAGACACTACATATGATGTTAAAATAGTCCTGCTAGGTGAAATTGCATAGATGTGTATTCCATATTCCAGTATAAAGATGCTCCATGAATGAGACAGAACTTTCCATGCTCCTGGAAACATACAAGATATTCAGGAAGGTGAGCAGTTCACAAGCCATCCTGAGTAAGGGGGAAGCATCAAGATTAAAAGACTGAAGTACAAAGCAGACAAGCAGGGTGACAGAGTCATGAGTTTGCAGACAAGACAGCACAGACATTTCAAGTCACAGCAGTTGGTACTTGAGAAACACTGGCATTAGCTAAATATGAGGCAATCACTTTACAAAATTTATTTTGCTATTCGTTTGTGGAATGGATGAAACAAAGTAACACCTTTTGATATAAATTTGATAAGATTAGGACAAAAAGAGAAGAGGATAATGAGGATATGCTTTGAAGATGGGAAAACATACATAATTCTTGTTCTAGTTTCTAAAAGAACAAACAGCTTGAATATTAAGTATATTATATTCTAAAGAAACAAATGTGACTTGACTTATGGACCTACGTTTTCTAGTTGTCCATGTACAACTAGAATATGAAGGGATTTTGACAAGTTTATAGAAAGTTTTTGAAGCCTCCTTGTGCAGACGTCATGGAAAAAGAACAAGAATTATAAATTAGGTTGTACCGATAAGATGGGCCTCGTTCCAGATTAGTTGAATCTGAAATAATGAATAAATCAATTGGAAATTACTATTTTCTCCTTTAAACTGTGGAATTCCAATTAAACTTCTACAACTGGGAGATCAACGATAGAGATATGTTATTTGAGAAGTAACTATAATATTGTAGTTGAAACCTCGGATACAAATGGATTGTCCAAAGACATGGGTGCTTAATGTGAAAGTAGATAAGATGTCAAAGAGTGGTTCATCTGTCTACCAGATATTTAGGAATTTTTCACTCTCCTGGGGAAATCCTCATCATACATTTCACAGTTATTTCAAACACAGGGGCATGTGTGCAAGTACAAACACACACACACTTTCCAATGGTGGACTGTCTGGTTAAATGGAAGAAAACCAGTTGCAGAGGGAGAAAGTAGAAATTAAAATGTATCTATGTTACGGTCGGAGACATGACAGTTGTTTATTTGATGTTCAGTCATTCCCAAAGCAGTGACCAGCGGCCCCATGAGGTTAAATAAGACAGGCTGGTTCATAAGAAGCCTTTGTTTTTATGCTACACCTCTCTCCATCCATGTCCAACTGTTTTACACAAATTCACTCTGCCTTGGTCACAGAGAAGAGAAAGCATTTCTGAGACCTGGGTGCTGAGATCACTGAGCTAGTGATCAAGCCTCCACTTCTGAGGCTTGGTTTGGACTTTTCTTTGGACTCTTCGTTGTGTAAACACTAAATCGATGTGCACTCAAGCCATTGCATCACTTATCGATCTAGTCAAGAACGGAATTTATGGTCTTGCCCACTTGGATTCGTCCTTAGCAAAATGCAGATGATCTTGATGACACCTAACTAGGGCTGCGTCAGTGAAGAGAGGTATGTTCACGAAAGCAGCTTACACATTGTAAAACACAGTACACACGTCAGTGGCTGGAGCTCATGGAATCATGCTTGCCCTTTCTGCACATTTAATCATAAAGCTGAACGAAAATAGTTGACGTGGTAATACGGGCTCTGAAAGAGAAAGGAATAGTTCTCGATGAATTATTCACAGGAATCATCTTCTGTGACCAGCTTTATAAACTGCTGTCTGCTGTGTTCTTGGCTGTAGCACCAGGACACCCAGCAATTGGTATGCCGAGCCCTGTCTCACTCACAGTCACGGCTTCTGCACACCTGCTCCTGGACTCCACAGAAGGAGAATGGCAGGTCGATTTCATGACTCTATGAGGCTAAAAAAATAAAGTATGCAAAAGGTGAAGTCTATTTCGTTTCTTTTCTTATAAAAACAAACAAACAAACAAACAAGAAAGGGTATCATAAAACAAGCCCACAAATGTAGCTTTTCGTAGCTAAACAAGAACACAACTATGTATATGAAACGCACTGACACAACATTTTGTTATCCAGTTGATTCTTCCGCGTGCCAAAGGTGTAGGAAAACAGGTGGCACTCTCTCCGGGGGGTCCCGAGGCTATTGTCTGTGCGAAGCAGACCGCCACCTCTTTCTTGTGCAGGCCAAGCGGTGTTACCCTCCCAGTTCCCTGAGCAGTGGAGCACAGAACCACTCTGCCCCAAAGCCGCCTCTGATATTGACATGACCGGCCATTTAAGATAAGAAACTTCAATCTAGACAAGGAGATAAAGTGTGCGGAGTCCATGTGCTACCTTGGTGCTATTGTTTCATAAATATTAGGATCCACCGGATGTCGGTCCCCACAGATAAATGAAGGCATAGAACTATGAATTATTATTGTTAATATCCATGAACCTCCATGTACACATTGATACATTTGGAGTGAGTCTTCTTATGCCACTCTTATTTTCTAGTGAGGGTTTAGGTGATCTGCATGGCCTTAGACTCTGAAAACTTTCCCAAGTTCTCTGACCTAGAATACGACTCCATGTCCTTTTCCAAGTGGGCCTCCAGCAAAGTTGTTTCCAGACAACTGCTCACATACACCAGACGTGTTGGTACACAAAGCCAGTGAATGCCTTGTCTTAGATGCAAAATTTAAGAGTTATTAGAAGGAAAAATAATTGTTTCCTCTTAATGCAATCATTTTCATAAATTCAAAAAAGACCTGTGATGAACACGATATTGATAATGTCGCCCTTATTTTAAAATAGTGTGCCAACATAACTTCTAGCCTATGAAGTGCTTGTTTTTCTTTTTGAAACCGTGCAGTTTTAGGCCCAAGGCAAGCTTCAGACGTGCTCGTGAAAGGAGGAAGCATGTCCTCTCCCTGTCACCGGAGGTAATGCACGTGGATGAGAGGGTTTCAGTTTGTGCACAAATGGAATGCAAAGATCATAGAAACGCCCCACAAATTTGTGAAGCGCTCTCATATGTTTCTCTACTAAATGAGTGGGTGCGCTCACCAGCGCAGGGAGCTCTCTTTGGGTGAGTGGCGTCCTCAGTCTGAGTCTTCCATTCTCCCGGGCTTCGTGAATCCCGTCTTCCTCTCAGACACTGCAGGGTGTGGACTGGTTTTGCTTTGCTTTGCCTACAGTCTCTGTTCCACTACTCTCCTCAGTGCTTCCGGATAATGATTGCCCTTTGTCAGGTTTCAAAATACCCTTCCAATCCATTAACTCCTTTTACTGACGACTGAGAAATGAAGCACCAAGTATACTTGGCAAATTCTTTCTTTATTGAACAAGTATTGATTCAAATATTTATTCATCGACACTCATTTATTCAGTGCCTATTTTCTGCCAAGCTGTTTTAAAGAAGTTTGTGTGTGGCAAGTAGGAAAGTAAACAAACACGTATGAAACAATACGAAGCAGGGTAAACCCAGCAATGGAATGGAGTGATGTGGCTAGAAGGCTTCTTTCCAACCATTCACTTCACGGCCTTTCCCAATGCCAACACCATCTTGATATGGAGCAGAGCTCCTACTACCCTGGTGAAGTCTCACGCTACGGAGATAATGCGTGTGATGAAATTGACTGGGTTTGTTCAATAGGCGAGTGATATTCTCCAACATATGTGGTTCAAATAACCCATGACTCATAGTTCTACCAGGTGTACTTGTTGAACACAGTGCCATTCATTCTCTCAACAAAATCTCCATTGCAAATTCATATTGTCATAGACATTAGAGTGCATTTAGCAACAGTGAAAATTGCTAGAGTTGACTTTCTGTCAGTTATTGTAATATTGCCATACTTTTATCAATGATGATGTATATCACCAATACACTCATGCATTGTAATGCTGTTAATACTGTCATGTATTGTAACAATGTCAATCTTTTCACATTGCAATATCAACACAGCCAATAGCTCAGAAAACTAGTTTAGTAAGTAATTAGCCTAAATCCTTAAACTTTTGCCGTAAATACTTAGCAGTTCAGTACTGTTTCTCAGTTTTGAGTAAATGGAAAAGAAGTGACTATCTCTTTACCCTTTTTTTAAGCATTAGTACAAATGGCAGTACTCATGTTTTACTACCATAGTATCAGTGTCAATTAATAGTTTTATTAATCTTAATGGTATTAGCGTTTTTATGGACTCCTTGATTAAGTACCTTTTCTGGGCCACAGAATAGGTTAAGTACTACAGGTCCAGGGCTGCTCACGCAGAGGCTCTTCTCCAATGGACTCTATAAAAGAGGAGAGATTAAAGATTTGAACGATTGCAAACTTTATGTGATGAAATATGAAATATGATATTTTCTGCATGATTGGGGGAGCTGATATCGTTTTTCTGGGTTGGGGATAGTTGCTCCAGGGAAAGTGATGTTTACCTTTACCAGGGAAGTGATTGCGAAGAGTCAGCATTTGAGCAAAGGAAATGAGAAGGCGCAGCAGGAACTAAATCCACGGGACAGGAAAGTGGCTGGATGTTCTGGGAATTACACATAAGGTCAGTGTGCTTCAAGTGCTGAAATGGAAGCAGAAAACTCGGCTTAGATGTTGCTAGGGTGATAAGCAGGAGCGAGATCAGGCAAGACCGAGCAGGGCAGGTGAAGTAGTTTAGAGTTTTAACCTAAGTGATTTTAAGTTGTTGAGAGGAAAGGAGGAAATTTGTATTTCAAATAAATATTTCTGACACTAGAGTAGGTATTAGGTTAGAGTCGACTCTCAGAAGCTAGTTAGGGACTGTCTTAAAAGTCACTACAAAACTGTATACATCCTAGGGCACCAAGGGCTGGGACAGTGCCAGGTGGGTAGGTCCCAAGATGTCACGTCAGGGCCATTAGCTTGATGTCGTAGTAGATGGTGGAGGTTCATGAACGAAAATATAAAGATGAGGCCGAGAACACAGAACAAAGGGATAGAAGACGGTGACCTTTACTAAGATTGTCATTGTTGTGCCTACACATGGAAGACGGGTCTTTTTGACACAAACTTAAATATGGACACTGTTTCCTTAGTTGGAGGGGACTTCTAAATGACATGGAAATGTGTTTTCAATGGAGAAGACTGATCCATGACTGTCTCAACGTATATAACATCAGCCAGAGGTTGCTCATGAAAGGAATTCCCTGGTTCAGAAATGTCAGTGTCCAGCGAGTGTGACCTCACAGGACGAAGAGCATTCTGAATGCTCCAGAAATGTCACGGGGGAGTCTGAAGCCCTTGAAAAGGCGCAGTTCTGGGGAAGCGGTCTCCCATGGCTCCCTGCTTCTCTGCTCAGGAGATGGAGAGCTTTGATTTCTTGATATGTATTGATCTTCTTGGATCTTCCTTAAAGCACCCCCTTGTTTTACTCTTCAGGTTCCCAGGTGTTGCATGGGAGTATAACCACCAGCTATCTCTCTCCATCCCTCTGGGATTTTCCATTTTTTGATTCTTTATATCACATATAACTCTCAGTGTCTCCGTTTCAGTGACTTGTTCCATTGTATTCGCCATTGAATAAAAGGCTTGTTGTCCATGGCATTTCCCAAGGAGCTAAAGCACATCAGGCTCACAGAAACGCCACTTGGTCTTTGCTCTTGCCTCTTGCTCGCGTCCATGACCTCCTGATATAAATCTCTGCCTTTTTGCTTTACGTTTATACTGTTGTTTGCTTGTAGCAAAACATTACTTTTCAAATGTGTATCTTTTATCTAACATATGTAGATAGATAAATGAATTGATGATGTATGGATTAGGAAATCATTTAAAAGAAATATCACATCCATTGGGTTAATTCCAATTCACGGGAACCACCTTGTCAGAATAAAACCATGTTCTGTGGGATTTTTGTGGCTGATTTTTCAGACATAGGTCAACAGGTCTTTCTTCTAAGGGGTCTTTGAATGAACTTGAACTCCCAACCTTGCAGGTGAGGGTGAATCTACTGCTTGCATCCCCCAGGGACACTCAAATGATAAAAACTAGCTTAGTTGGTTTTTTTTTTCTTCTTAATTTCCATCCAGTTGACTCCTGTTCAAATGTCCTTACTCACAACGGAATGAAACACTGCCGAGTCCTGATCAATCTCAAGGTTTTGGACACGTTGGAAACCCCTGGTTGAGGTTGTAGTGTGGTTCATCTCACTGAGTGAGGTTTTTCTCAGATGTGCGTGCCCTCCCATTCTGGCTCATCTCGACCCCAAAGGCTTCCCTTGGCAGAGCTGTTTCTGTGGGTTTCCAAGACTGTACCACGTTACAGCGGTCATCAGTCTAGTCTTCCCAAGGGGTTGGTGGGTTTGAACTTGTTTGTCTTTTCTACTTTACCAAAGAAGATGTCCATTTGTAGGGATTGGTCTTTTCCGATGCTGTCTTCAAAAGAAGACAGTCAATAACACACCAGCCTCACTACTAAGAAGCATCCCACTTGTATTTTCTCTAAATCTGATTTATTTGCTCTTCTGGCAGCCTGTGGCATATTCAATATATTTTGCTGACACCATGATACTAGCATATACAGGATAAAATAATGCAATAGTAATAATGATAGAACATTTGTGTGACTCAGGCCTCCCTTGAAAAATGTATATATTTTCTTGCCTATCAAGCACACTGGTTTCCCACCTGTAGCTTACCTGCTCGCCTAAAGAGGTGCCAGCCATTGCCCATACTCAGATGGGTAAGGCTGTGCAACAAATTTGCTTTAGGACACTCTCTTTATAGAGTCCATGAATTATCTTCAATTTAGGGTCACTTAAAAAAAAAGGATCAGTTTTATAAAGTCTGAAATTATAAATCTTACTCTCCTTATAATTCTTTTTTTCTTCTATTGCAACTCTCTCTGTGCATCTATGTTGTCGTGTCCATTCAGGGGTCTGTAATAATCCGTCCATTAAGGCATATGCCTATTTAGTGTGCGTTATTCCAGGTAGACCAAAGAAACAAATTCATGGACACTTCTATGTGTGTAAGAGAGAACTTTATATAAAAGAATACTTGCGCATTAAGAAAACATCACAGCCCAGTCCAGATCAAGTCCATAAGTCTGATATTGTCCTATATGTTCAACTAGTTCATAAATTTATCTTTAGATTCACGTAGCCATGCAATGACACCGAGTACAGGAAGAAGTCTTGTGGATCCAGTGGCGATGGTGGAAGAATCTCAGCACTGGCAGGGGTCTCCACATGGCTCCTCCAGCTCCAGGCTCTTGCTGCATCAGCATAGCTCCATCATGCTTGTCATCAGGAATGTCTTGAAGGGAGTGTCAGTGCATCTGCCTTCCAGTGAACTATTTAGCACTTGCAAATGAGGTCATCAAGCTGCAACCTGATTGACAAGCTAGACTCCACCCCTTCGCAAGTTGACAGGAGATTATGTAACTGCCACGCAGTGTTTATTCAGTGTCGATTAGATGAGTACCCTCAGACATATAAATCTCCCTAACTTGTCTGATCTCACTCAATAGATCATTCACAAATCATATCATAAATATTACATTGTTGCCTTGTTATACAAAGTCAATAAATCCAGATGAAGTGTTAGTTCTAGATTTCAAAGGCATGCAGTAAATCACATTTCTGCATTAATATTTTTAGAAATGTAATGTGTGCCTTCATACTCTGACCAATGCAAAGGTCAGAAAATATCTTTATAGATTCTGGGATTTGACTTAATTTAGAAGTGCTAAAGGGAAAAAGGAAATGAAACCTTTGCAATAATCATATAAGTACTTTAATTATTGCTTGGCATGAGTTAGTAACTCTGAAAACATTGCTGTCACTCTGCTTCATAAATTTTCTATATGTATGTGTGAGCATTCACTACTGCAAAGTATCCTAGATCTATAATTTAGTGACAGAGTCCCTGAAAAGTGAAAAGCACTCAACTGTTAGCCCTAAAGTTTGGTGGTTCGAACGTGCCCAGAGGCGCCTTTGAAGCCAGCCCTGGTGCTCTGCTTCAGGACATGGCAGCCTTCCAAGTCCCGGTGTGGTTCCCCTCTGCATGCACTGGGCTCCCGTGAGTCAGACTTAGCATGGGAGCAACTCACAGCGATGGTTCAGGGACATGGGTGCCAGGCTCTACGTGCCCTATTGTCCTTGGGTGTTCCCCATACTGCTCTACCACCATTCACAAAGACTCCGTGCCCCAAAGCACCACACGCTGCCCTCACCCTCGCATTAGTGGTTTGTCATTTTGGTTTCTGTATATTAGCTTATTTCTTATCAGTAAAATCTCACAATAGTTGTTCTTTTGTGTCTGAATTGTTCTACTCGGGGCCTTCGGGATCTATGTGAATGTAGTGGCACACATCGGCGCTTCAGCAGTCTACAGGGCTGAGGAATAACCCGTTTGTGCATGTACCACGTTTTGTTTATCTGTTCATCGGGTGATGGACATTGTTTGTTTCTGACTTTGGGCTATTGTAAAAAGTGCTGCCAGCGAACAGTGGTGACAGAATATATTTGTGCCCTTGCTTTAATTTATGTGGATATATGTGTAAGTCTGGGATTATTAGGTCATATGCAGCTGTCGGATTAACGTAAACCGTTTTCCACGTCAATGATGCCATCTTACTTGCCCACCGACAGGGGTGGTGGCTTCTACTTGTCACTGCAAAGCACACACGTGTAGTTGTCTCCTATGCGTTGGTCACCTCTTAAGAAAAGGCAAAAGGTTCTTATCAACCGTTCCCTTCTAACCTTATAAAGTCTTAGAATGATAACCCTTAGGTGATAATAACAACAATGTAGACAAAACACCCAATACACAGAAACACACCTCACTGCCATCCATGTGACGTGGGCTGAGAGGAGAGGAAAGAAGTGGCCCCTGTGTTTCTGACACCGCCCCTCTCTGGGGGAGCAGAAAGCCCGTCTCTCTCCCACAGAGCGCCAGCGTGTCGCCACTGTGCCGCCAGAGCTCCCTCCCACTATGGCGGGCACTTTCAAAGGGGTGAAGTAAAAATGGAATTAAATGGTAATGAACCCTAACCCTGAACTTCCCTGAATAAATACGCAATGCCTATAAAAGAAAGGGCACCCGCTGCCATTCAGTGCTTCTGTTAGACAATAAAACCTAGTGTTATTTTAATCACAGTGTATTAAAATTTGAACCTCTGAAGTTTTTCTTTGATGCATTTCAAATTACTTCATTTTATGAGCAGGAAATTAATTATGGAGATGGGCTATTTGGTGTTCTCTCATGCATAAAGGCCATTTCATTGTTTGATGAGTAGTTATGAATTGTTGATTTTTCTGCTTACCGTATTAATAAAACATAGTTGTCATAGGAAGAGGAAATAGACCATTTTGGGGTGTGTCCCATAGTTTCTCTGGAAGCTCAATGATATTTTTGAAAGTTCTGAGAATTATCAGGATGTGATGAGAGGAGTTCAACTTAAGGAAACCTAACATTGACCTACCAGTGCTCTGCTCTTTTCAGGAATGGAAAACTTAGGGATTTGTTAAAAACAACAAAATAAATCTCAATCCAGCGCCTCCAGTGCACTGTGACAACCCTTCCCTAGAGCCAGATGCCATTTAGTGAGAAAGTAACCAGAGACGAAATTCACCTGCCCCCCGCCCGATTGGTGATCTGATCTTCCCGTGTCCTGAAGGAAACAATGCGATTATTACTTGCTCAAGCAGAGTCCTCCTTTGATTTCTCTTGGAATTTATCTTCAATTGAACTGATAGAGATTTTGTGGGGGGAGGGGGGAATTACATAATCTCCCAGGAGATGTGTAAAAGAAGGCTCTTAGTTTGTTCTTTACTCCCTCCTCTTCCCCTGCCCCTAGTGGTTTATTCTTCCCCGTGATTTATCTACCTAATAACATTATAGATAAAACCTGGTCTTTCCATTTATTTCTTCAAGAGCTGTTCATGTTTGAGCACGCTTTGTCCTTAATTGCCTGGGGACTTTTAGCTAGGCCTGTCTTTAGTGGTCTGAAGCAAGTTGCAATATAAGTAATTAATGCACTGCACAACAGAAGTGTACAAATTGCTGTTTGCCTTCCATGTGTGATATTTAACTAATTGCTCATTGCTGTGCAAAAACCTTTAACTTCATAGATGCCATGACTTTAAAGTGAATACACATTGCTTTTATATTTATTAAAATAGTGGAGCGCCATAGTGGGCATTAAAGCTTCCGAGTGCTTCGAAATACCACCCTCTCCCGTGTGTGCCGTGCGGCTTAATTTCAGACTGGGGGGGGTTATCAAGCATTCCTTAGAAAACTGTAAAATACATTTGACATCTAGAGAGCCCACAGGCTGCAGTGGAAATTAGGTTGCCAGGGAGCAGAGGAAATGGACTCCAACGCCCCCTGCCTTGCTGGGTGACCTTTCCTCTGAAGTCTTGTTTCCTCCCCAATAAAGTTAGGGGTTTCATTAAATTCACGTAAATGGACTTTTCAGCAGGGCGTCTTTATTGGAGTTGAAAGGTTAAGTATATGGAGCGAACTGATTGCCTGAAACAACTTGAACATTATAATCAAAATATGTACTATGGAATTCAGAGGAAACTTTTGGATAGTTCTTGTAAAGAGACACATCTTTTCCCCTTTTTATATTGAGGCCCCAGTGAAGTCCTTTATTAAAGAAATGCACTAGGTCTGTCTGACAAACTCTTGTTGTCTGGAAGAACTGTATTTGCTGCTGGAGGCAGGATGGCCTTTGTGTCTATTTGGGGAAAAATATATTCAGGGAGTGAGATGTACGAGCTGGTTGTTCTGAAGTTCACATCAGGCACCGTGAACTCTGTGCCTGCTTTTTTTATTTTTTAATCGTGGTTATTTCTCTTGAAATTTAGTTTGCAGTTTTTTTCTCCCTACGGCTTGGTGCCTGCTGTAAAAATGATGCAAAAACAAAACCCACAGAGTTTTTGTTATTGTCGTTGTTGTTTTTATCAGTAAATAGCTGTGGTTTTTTTTGAACCCTCTCTCGAAGAATTTTATGCCTTCTAAGGAATTTTCTTCTGGTTGGGTCTTTACGTGACTTTAATCTTCAGACAATCTGGCAGCGTAGTGTCCTATAATAGAGACGTCGATCTTAGAAGACACTCCTTTCAACAGTTTGCATCCTGGATAGATCACAAGTTGCTTGATTTCATTCCTAGAAGGCTTGCAGGTGTGTGGAACGCAGATGCACTTGAAGCAGGCTTGGAGGAATCTTTCTTTTTCGTTTTGTGCTTTCCCAGTAGAAAAGAAAAGAGAGCAGTAATCCTAAGCAGACTTTATACAAGAGAAGAAACATGCTTTTTTATTTCCTTCTCTTTCTTTCTTCTTCATTTTTTATATTCAAAGACCCTCGAAGCTACTTTTCATCCCTACCTGCCCGGGGTGTTGAGTTCGCAGGGCTCTTCTGCAGACACCAGAGGTTTCCATCACTCAGAGTCCTGAAGCCCTGGAGAAGAAGTACATTAAGAGAGGAGCGATAAATGCACTGATTAGGCCTTTTCAACTGACTTACTGGAAATTCTTCCTTCTTTTTTTCATTAAAAAAAATATATTGTTCCTTTATAAAATTGCCACCGATTTGAAAGTCATGCCTCTTTATTAGAAGCGCTGGTTCTTTCCACCACTAGGTGGCAGTGTAGTCATACAGTTAGTTACACTCCTGCTCCAGAACGCCAGAGCTGTGGACTGCAGGCCTGGGTTTGTGAGCATCTCATGCCTCCGAATGTTCACATCTCCGTTATTCGAAGGACAGGCATACCTGTGCTTAAGTGATTTGCACTGTGAAATAAACACTTGTATATGCTTTAGGTGTCAAAGCAAACAATTGAAATAACGTTTCTACATAATACTATACAGTTCTTTGATTAATATTTTTACTCAAAGTGCTTAATATGAAAATGGTGTTTTTTTAGAGAATATGAACAAATGAGAAACTGAAAGGCCTTAGGAGATGTCATTATAAAACAACAACAGCAGCAAAGGAAACCTATTCTACATTCAGAAAAATAAACAAATCTTCAAGCTCTCAAAATGTTAAGGTTAAATACGATGAGATTTTCAATTATCAGGGATTCCGTGTGTGAATGGTCTGATGCATGTAATTAAATAGTTTCTACCTTAGGTTTGCCAGAAATAAGAATATTCAGAATTATGCGTTTTTGGTAGTTGTTATAATTCTAGTACATTTTGTAATGATTGATGTCAACTAGAATGGGAGCAAGACTTTTCCTCACTTCGGACATGCTGTCGAGAGTGAGGTCCAATCCCGGAAGAAGGACCCCATGCTTGGAAATTGGAGGGCGGCAGAACAAGGAGCGTCTTCCAGGAGATGGATCGACGCTGGCTGCAACAATGGGCGCGACATAAGGCCGCTGTGAGGATGGCATTGGACCGGGCGGTGTTGCCTTCTGTCGTGCACAAGGTTGCTCTGGGTTGGCACCAACTCGACAACACCTAACAATAACAACAATAACCTCTTTTGTATTGGGGGCGGGGTGTAGGGGGTGGTGAGGGGGGCTAAAAAGGTTCCTTAACAGCCTGTACAATTGCTAGGATTCTTAGGCAGAGAACCTTGTAGGGTTCTGTTGCATGTGCTGTTGACTGACTTCCATGTTCCTGGCTGTCTGCACCGCCTTCTTGGACCCGCAGAATGCAGTAGCTGCTAGTCAAAGGGAGCAAAAGAACAATCCATACAGTGCTCGTTCCTCATCAGTTTCCTTGTAGAGACATGAAAGAACGTGGAATGCAGCCTCAAACAGGTAAACATTATCTGATTAAATATTTTTACATTTCGGGAATCTAACTTTTATTGTTTAGTTGGTTTCCCAGTCGTCTCCCTGATCTTGCTTTTAAAACCTGCCTTAGAGATAACCGCAGAAACTAACCCCCTTGTTCTTCTACCATGTGAGCCAGAATAAGAACAATCGTTTGCTGTTTTTTTACTTAAGAGCGATCCCATCTCCGCTACCCTTTCCTCACAGTCACCCAGGGTGCCATCCTACACTGTACAGACCAAGCAGTGGCCCTCCTCCCCAATTCTGCAGGGTCTGGGAAGAATGCCCCCATGTTTTAACAAGTAAACTAGCAAAAGAAACATCCCTTGGGAGAAGAAATGTAGAGGTCAGCAATAGACAAAACAATCTTATTGATTTGGGGAGTAATCATAATTTTTCAGACTATGGGATAGTAGGGGATTGAATTTTTAGAAAAAGGTAGTCAAATAGGAGGTGAGAAACGGACAAACCTAGGAAAACTCAGTTGATCCTTGCCTCGAGTTGGCCAAAGGAGCATTCGTTCTCTGGGTTTTACAGGTTGTTAAATTTCATTTTTCATCTGGCTTACTTTGTTTTCCTATTTATTTCCTTTTCTTTTTAGATAGAAAGGATCCCCCGGCGGTGTAGTGGTTATGAGTAGGGCTGCTAACTTCAAGGTTAGCAGTTCAAAACCCCCTGCTGTTCCATAGACAAAAGACTGGGCTTTTTACTCCTGTAAATAGTCAGAGTCTCAGAAACCCACAGGGTCAGTACTACCCTCTCTTCTAGGGTCACTGTGAGTCAGCATCAACTCGATAACAATGGGCTTTTTTTTAATAAAAGAAGAGGAAAAACCACAAATTCCTGAAGAATTCTACTTTTTCCTTCCATCTTCTGTTGATAGGACTTCATCTGTGCTCACATCGCCCCCTGGTGGCAGAATAGAAACCGCTTTTCTGTGTTCTGAAATCTAGTGCTACTGTACTTTTGTTAAGCAGTTTTATTAGGGTATGATTCACGTATCCTACAAATTAATAGTTCAGTAACATCGAGAAGATTTGTACAATCATCATCACACTCCGTTTCAGAACCTTTTCTTCTTTCGTGTGCGCATCCTCACTAGCTCCCCATCTGCCCCAACCTCCCTTGCCTTGTCTGCAAAGAGCCGCCATGAATCCCGTCTTTATGACCTGTCTTAAAGTTTTTCAGCTGACTACTTCTGAAATGGGTCTTATAAAAATGCCTTTTACCATTCTGTAAACAATAAAATTTATTGTTAAACTCCACAGATAAGACATTTCCCCCCAAACTACAACTTCTTTGTAATGTCTATTTTGTCCTGCCATTCAATCATCATAGAATATTACAGATAGAAAGAATGTTCATGCTAATGAAATATCCTCCCTAATTCTATAGTTTTTAAAATACAGTTCCCTTGATTGCATAATTGATACTTTTCTATGTTTTTTTTAACATTTCAATATCTTAATTCCCCAAATTGAATGATGTGATCACTCACACTGTGACTTTTTTCTAAAGGTTTTCACTATTTGTCTACTTTGATGGAGTGACCTTTGCCATCTATTTGCTGACCTTTAAAAGATATAAGTCTTCCCTAAGCATAATCTGGCTGAATTCTTCCCCTCATTAATTAGTATACTGGTCTCCTGTCATTTATTAATGAATTGTACCTCCTTTGCTTTTGCACCTGCTCTGACTCATGTCAAGGCAGAGTTCTTCTTATAAAGCTCAGATATTTTCCTGCCTTATACAACCCAATAAAATATATTATAAATGATGTAATAGTTACAATAATAGAGTTTCAAATTTTGTGAATGAGACCATTGAATCCAACCATTTGCTAGATCTGTATTTTTAAAAATATATAAAATCAATTCATTGGCTTTAGGACTATCATTGGAATATAGGATTATGGTACCTTCATCCCAATACTGGCTTTGCAAGGCAAATGATAAAGTTAATGTATGTCAGTGGCCATTGAAATATTAATTTCCATGCAAACTGAATGGAGACTTATATACTCTCCAGACTGCGTTTATGAATGCACTCAAGAATCTGACCCTGGACTCTTGGTCTCGTTCCAGTTGTGCCGTTAGTTATTGGGTAAGCTCAAGGAGTCACCTACTGCTTTACGGGCTCCATTTTTACTTCGTGAAGTATATGTAAACACAAGTGTTATTTAATTTCCTAATTTAAAAAAGTAACAATTTATTTATTGCACCTTTTAAAATTGATATTTGCCCATGCATCAAGTGTTACTGCAAGCATTGGTTATACAGATGCTTCTCAGAAGAGTCTGCTCACAGCCATCCGAGCTCTCCTCTCACGTGCAGAGACAGTCAGTTGGCTACAGTCAATGCAGTGTTCCCTTCTCAGTGTGGTTCTGACAGGCTGGGAAGGGTGTGACAGTGATAATGGACCCACCAGAATGTATAATTTCTTCTTAGAGAACAATTCAGGTCCAAGGAAATTCTGGCACACAACAGCGAGGAACACATAAATTTTCTTTAATCTCCATATTTCATCACTCTAGACATTTAAATTTAATGCCCAAACAATTGACTTTTCAATATTTAAATTCCTCAAATTGAATGACATGACCATGTGACTCGCTTGCCACATTTTGACTTTTTTTTCTAAAGACTTTCATTATTTATCTACAGTGATTCAAATGACCTTTGCCATCTATTTGCTGGCCTTTGAAAGATTTAAGTCTTCCATAAGTATAATCTGGCTGAATTCTTCCCCACATTAATTAGTTTTATTGGTCTCCTGTCACTTATTTATGAATTGTACTTCCTTTGCTTTTGCACCTGCTCTGACTCATGTCAAGGCTGAGGACTTTTAAAAAAATTAAATATAGGTTATTATCTACATTATATAATTTAATGAAAACTATACTAAATTTATGACATAAAATTTAATACAAATTTTATCAAAGTGGAATGGTTGCCTTTATAAAATTACAAATACTGAAAATATTTTTAATTGCATATAAAAATATGTAGAAGCACTTGTGAAAACGGTAGTAAAATGTGAACAAAGTTAATGATATTGAAATTGTTTTCTATCTTTTTTTCCTGGCTCTGAAATAAACAAATAGCAGAGCATGGAATAACCTTGATTTTCGTAGTTCACCTAGTTCACTTAGTTCACCTCACTAGACTAAAGATTTCTTTTGATTTATCAGGTATCCTGAACAAAAACTTAGTACAATATTTTGTGTAAGAAAGTAAGAATTGAGAGAGCGATAGATGTTGGAAATTTGCATGCATGTTTGGAGAAAATGTTGCTGTGTTAATTCCCAAACCATTCTGTAGAAACTAGTCAGGACCCATGCCTTCCCGCCGTTCTCCGGGAGGAAAACACATCGGTGGTGATTGTGACCATTGACATTGGCCACCACTTGACATTGGTGCCTCTCGTGTGACAGGAAAGTGGTGCCAGAAGCCAGCACAGTGAGGGCGACACCTTTATTAAATAATGATGTTATTTTATTTTTAAAATGATTATTACATCTGATTTTAACTCATGAATAACCAAGTGTCTTTTTTAAACCACCAGGTTAAAAGTATTCTCTTGGTTTTTTGGTTTGGTTTGGTTTTTGCAGATGGCACTGCTAAAATATTCCCACTACTAGCATCTCGCTCACTTCACTTGAGCTTACACATTAAACGCCACATTAATCACAGGGCCAGTGACTGGGGCATATATCAGAAGCACAATGACCTGTTACTTAAAATATAAAAGAGCACAGACATTTTGCACTGAGTTATAACTTACTGTGTCATATACCGTCAAATACTAGGTGAGGTTTCTGTATATATATATATATGTATACACACGCACACATATATATATACCTATATATGTATATATATATATAATTTTCAAAGTCTTAAAGATTAAACTTAGCTAAAAGATATCTGAATTCTTCCTGTCCCCCCCCCATATAAGGCTTGACCTCATTAAAAGATAGTTTGATACAATGTTTGCATTATGGCAAAGGGGAACTTATTTTTACTTGTATTTATTAAGCCAGTGTGTGGCTAGAAGTTTGGGAAATGAGATGGACGTTTTTTATTAGGAGAGGAAACTTAACTGTATAAACCAGGCATTTCACATGAGTAGAATGAAACAGGTACGTGTGAGAGGAGACGATTGGAAACCATGACATGGTGACAACTGAGTCTAGACTTACCTCTGGGAGGTTGCAGGTTCGGTTCCCGGCCACTGCAATAGAGGGATTATTGCAAGACAAAGGAGGCCATGCTTTGTTTGGGTTTGTTGGTCTCCCGGTGCATATTAACATTATGTTTACAAACTACTCTCTAGGGCCACTACTAACAGGGATGAACAAAATGGCCGTGGATTTTTTTGAATGTTCTATTAGGTGTGCGTCATGCAAAGATATTGAAGTATTGTAAGAGTGACAAAAATGTGATACACTCACAAATTGAGATGGGCCGCGGGAGAGCCGACATCGATTCAGGGAGCCTGGAGCCTTCCATTCGGGAAAGGGGGCAATGTCTGCGATGGAGGACAGAGGGAGGCCCCATCAAGGAGGTGTTAGTCTCTGCTGCACCACCTGCCCCGCCCGAGCCGCTGTCTGCTCCCGGGAGCCGTGAGCGTGGCTGTCTACCTGTGCTCCATCCGTGAGCCTTCGGAAGCCGGAATGTCCAAGCTGAGTGGCAGCAACCCTATCGGACAGAGCAGAACCGCCTTGGGGGGTTCTGAGCCTGTCACTCTCCAGGAGACCTGGGGTGGGGTCCGGGAAAGGAGAAACCGTCCCAACTCAGGCAAGAGTTTACAGCCAAGGAAATGCTCACATTCAATGGTTTCCCTGTCAACTCCCATGACTCCTCTTTAATGTGTGGTTGAGAGCTACGTGCCCAGGCTGCCCCAGGTTCGCCTTCTAATATCCTGTGGTGACTTGGAAATAAATAGTCCTGCTCCCCGTTTGTGTAGCTATCATTAGATTAAGGATCCCTGGTGGCACACTGGGTTAAGCTTCGGCTGCTAAGAGCTGGTGATTTGAACTTTCAGGTTACTCGCCTGGGGGACGATGAGGTGGCCTAATTCTATGAAGATTGACAGCCTTGGAAACCCTATGGTCTTACAGGGAGGGCCACGCTGAGTTAGAACTGAGTGAGCATCAGTGGCTTTTTCTTTGGCACTTACCAAAGCATAGAAGTTGGCGGTCCCACGCGTCGTGGGGCATTTGGGGGATATCCTAAATATGCCTTGTCTTTCATGTGTCACTAGTGCTCATGTGGCTTGGAAATGCCAACACATATCCTTAGACCATTTTGGCCGTGTCTTTTTTTACCTTAGGTGGGTAGACGATTCATGTAGCAAATAAGCCATGGAGTGACACTGCATCTTGCAACGTCAACGGTTTTCCTTTGCCCTTGTCAGTCTTACGTGGGGATAGGACAAAATCCAGCCCCTTCCCAAAGCACCTAGTTCATGCACAGAATACGCATGTGCGAGAAGTCTACTTTAAAGAGAGTTGCGTTGAGCCCCCACACCTGATCAACTGCTCGCTTAAATATTACCTATTTCTCAGAAGCAACATCACTTCTCCACCCGCCCCTATGGCTTTCACTGGTATACACAGATTTGGCCAAGATGGGGAATTCAAGGGTGACAAAATGTCATTTCGATACCAAACATTACTCTTCTATTCAGTTTCAAGGATTCCTAATGAATAATGTAGAAAGAATTAATAATATATTTATAACACATGCTAGAAGTAGGGTAAAATTATTTATAAATGCTTAATAAATGTTTGATAATGCTTTTGCCATCCATGTTATAAATGATAAGTAGGTGACTATAGATACCTTGTTAAAAATTAATGTCCAGTGGTTATGGATATTCTATAATGGTGTAGAAAAAAGTTATTAAAAGAGGGAGTTAAATCATACATACATTCTCTAAACCAATTATGGCAAAATCTCTAAGCTTTGAAGTCATTTATAGGAGTTGTTGGGTGATTATGGATAATGATATTTATCCAGTCCTGGTATTTCACTGTGCGCAATACTAAACACGCTAAGAAATAGCTTCTTTTAGTCTTAAATTTGACATCGATAGCTGGCGAACTTCAATGTGTTCCGTACGGTGATGTCACTATATTAAGGAAATTACTTTTAAATCATTTACAATTAAATAGGCACTCCACACTGCACTTGTAAAAAGAGGAAACAAAGGTGTGGCACACGAGTGCAGGCTCTCAAAAAGGGTTTAAACGTGCAATCATCTCCTGCTGAATTTGTGTGAAGGACATCCCCACGTCATGAGTAAGAGACTATTTACGTTGGCTGAATCAGACCTGAACAAGCACTAGGGTCACGTATCTATCAGCTTGTCTTCCCTGCTTCCCAATGAAGGAGGACTTGAGTTTGGGACCTAAGATGCAGAATGTGTGTCTCCCACTTCTACTTGCATCTGTGTGTTTGGGGTACCCAGACTGGCAGTTCTAGCCCATCCAGTGGGGCCGTGGAAGAAATGGCCTGACAGGCTGCCTCATTAAAATCATAGTCAAGAACACCCCGGGGTCATAATGGTTGGAATAGGCTCAATGCTTGGCAACTAACAGCAAAATCATATAGCTGTGTGTAGAGAGCTGTTGAAATGTGTCCACTGTTTTTGTTGCTGTTGTTAAAACCATTCAATATCTTTATCTAAATCAGTGGTTCTCAACCTTCCTAATGCCTTGTCCCTTTCATACAGTTCCTCATTTGTGGTGACCCTCAACCATAACATTATTTTTGTTGCTACTTCATAACTGTCATTTTTCTACTGTTATGTACCGTCATGCAAATATCCGATATGCAGGATATATTTTCATTGTTACAAATTGAGCCTCATTAAAGCATAGTGATTAATCACAAAACAATATGTAATTATGTATTGTGAAATATTTATTTCTAATTGCAAGGAAATGAAATTTTGACTTGAAGCATGGTGTAGCATGGGTAACAGTCGAATATAACAATAGTAACTATATTGCTACGTTTTGCAACAGTATGCGTAAAAATCCAACTTCATTGAAAAAAGCCAAGGTCATTGGGAAAGGTGAGGTAGCTGCTTTCTCAGCAGATCAGCATATCTTCATGTGGGCGGACCCCCCCTGGAGACAGAGGAGCGGTGTCTTGCTTCCTAAGATCATCAGAAATATGTGTTTTCCTGTGGTCTTAGGCGACTCCTGTGAAAGGGACATTCAACACCCACAGGGATCGCCACCCTCAGGTTGAGAACAGCTGATCTAAATACATTTCTGATAAACTAAACCTTGCTTAAGCTAGGCCCAGAAGAAGGAATAATTTAATTTAATTTGCCATTTCACAGTGTCACAGTGCCAGGATACTGGGCTGGAAGTTTTCATCTAAGTACCCCAACAAGACCAGATACCAAAATATTATAAAGCGAGGCAATATGCAGATGTATTTGGAAAGCAAGAGAGTTGTGGTCTGTATACTACTTACTAAGGAGAAAGATGGAGGTGCCAGTCTTAATTACTGAAGACAACCTTGAAGAGATAAAACAGAAAACCACTTTCAAGAAATCAATAAGTGTGCATTCAAATTATGGGGCTGTTAGGAGCCCTTGACATAGTGGGTTATGTGTTGGGCAGCCAACCGCAAGGTTTGTGGTTCGAAACTACCAGCTGCTCCATAGGCAACAGATGAGGCTTTCTACTCCCATACAGATTTGTGATCTCAGAGACCTATAAATGTAGTACAATCCTATCCTAGATGGTCACTATGACTCAAAATCAACTCAATGACAGCGAGTTAGATTTCTGGTGTGTGGACAGCAATCTGAGAAATCCAAAGATGAGATAGCTACTCTAGCAATTGGCCTAATACCGAGGGAAAGGCAAGAGGAAGTAGCTGCCTCCATCCGTGAGTCAAAGGAATTCTGGATAAAATATAGGAAACACTCAATAGGCATGTTGGACTGGTAGACTGACCCGTTCTAACGACCCTTGTCCAAATTATCTTTGGACAGAAGGCAAATGACCTCCCAAACAAGAAAGAGGGCCAAGCAGCTCAATAGGAAAGGCTGAAAGAAGAAGGTTTAAAATCGTTAGGTCATTAGTACCCATGCTCCATGCTGAATCATGACTTTAGGCTCCCACTGATATGCATTTCTTATGGTGGAAAGCACTAAAGGCAAAAACCAAGGATCTAAGAAAGGACAAAGATGAACAAACTGATGCATCACTAAGAGGGATTAGTCTATGTCAAAAAATTTGGGAGACCCCCCTCCCTCCACAGAAGAATGCACTACAGAGGACAGCCCCAAAGATAGAGCTCAGGGAGAGAGGCGCATCTGATCAGAGCACACAGGGACAGACGAAGATGGAAGTAGAGAGAGTGGAACACATCCTGGCCCACGAAGCCCCAAGAACAATATTCCTGCTCAGAGCAGCCAATGCACAGAGAGGACCATAAGGCCAGCCCCACCACAACACAACCCATAATGCTACTGACCCATAATGCTACTGGGGACAACACTGGAGACTCAGTGCAGGAATTGCCACCTATCTGACCCCACCGCCCCAGGGCAAACACTAAGGGTGTGCAGCAGCAACAAGGGGAGCAGAGTCCCTGAGGAATACCGCAATTAGACTTTGGGGCCAGGACATGACACCCATCAGACTCAAACAGAAACATTCCAAAAGGTCAGCAAGCCGACCTGAAACTATTTGTAGGTTTTTCTTCTTTGTTGTTGTTTTGGTTTCTTCTGTTGTTTGGTTTTGCTCTGTCTTGATTTTGTGCTTATTATGGTTTCTGCGTGTCTATGTAGATAAGATAGGCAGGATAAACAATCTAACCAACTTTACCCATTCCAAAGAAAGGTGACCTAACAGGTGTAAAACCTGTCAAATGACATTAATATAATAGACAAGAAACTTTTTGCTGAAGATGATTTTAAACAGTCCCATCAGCCTGGAGCTGCCAGAAAGTCAAGTTGGACCCAGATGAGGGCAGGGATGAGGGCAGGACATCACTGTGGATGTCAAATGGGTGTCTGTGATTACACAACTCATCTTAATGTGGTTGAACTATTGAGTTATATGATATGTGAATTATATGATAATTAACTATTTTTAAAGTAAAAAGAAAGTAAGAAAAACAAAGCATAAGAAGCCTAGGATACAAAATAATGGAAAGGTGGGTGGGGGCACGCAGGTAACATGGAAAAGTAGGGGAACTACACCAGGAGGACCATAAATGCAGAGCCAATATATACTCGAATATAAGCCGAACTGTGTGCTGAAAAACTCGGTTTATACCTGAGTATACATGGTATGTTATGTCAGCATAGGAGAGAATGAGTCATTTGCAAAAATGAAAAGGAGATTTGATTTGTTGCAGCAAATGCGTCAAGATTAATGCATCAAAACCTCTGAAATTCAAAAGTTGGTAACTCCAGAGTCAACTAAAAACTCTGAAAGCCCAGCAATGCTCTCCCACACCTCTGAATTTACATACGATATGTCATCTAAGCTATTTGTCTCACACTTCTGCCTTTCCTCGTTAATAAGAGTTGACACTTTGCCTCCTTAATTAAATCATAAGCTTTTTGACAATAGCAACTGCCTGCTCTTCTTCGCTGGCTCCCAAGGCACCAGCACTGGGCGGGCATTCAGTACCGATGTGTGGATCTCAGGATTCAGGCCACAACATCAGGGGAACACGGTCCGTCCCTTTCGCTTCTTTGCTTAGCTCTGACCGGAAGCAGCTTCAGTCATCTATTCCGTCCGGCCAGCCCACGACTGGCAGACCAGAGATATGGAAGTTAAGGCTCTGCCTTGAGAAATATGGAGAAAAGCATCCATCGAATTTAGAAGCAGACAGAATAGCTTGTGGCAGGAACCCAGGTGCCATTTTGGAAAATGCCGGAAGCACGGTGGAGGGCAGGATCACCTAAGCAGGTGTCTTTATGCAAGCAGGCAGTGCCACGAGAGATCTAGTTATCACAGGACGCTTTTCTGCTTCTCCCTCCTGCCTTGCGAACACTGTCAAGCTACATTAGCGCCAAAAGGAGTTAGATCGCTGTGACCTTTACTAATCCCCCGCATTTCTGTTTGTACTTCCCTTGCAATAAATGTAACATTACAATTATTAATGTCAGCATTTTCTTTGGAAACAGTGGTGAACTCATTAAGAACACTGCCAGGTGTTGCCAACCCCAGGTGTGAACCTAGTGGTTAGTGAGATGTAAATAACCTTCTTATGGAAAATGTGCAGTCTAACGAATTAGCAGCCTCACACAAAGCCACACTGGTTGCCCGTGATTAGCTTCATTACACCACTGGCTGATTCTGTTCAAGTCAAATAAAAAAAGGAGCAGATGCCCCTCCTTTTAGGATATAAATCAGATGAGTATCCAGCTCATTGCCCACTGTTTCCAAAGATAGCTGTAAGCCTGGACATAAACCCTTAAAGGAACCCAGCTGAAGAGCATGGCAGGACACTTGGTATCGTTTTGGGTCCTTTCTCTGGAGACACACTCTGTTAGTAGGGGTGCACTGCCCGCTACTCAAAAACGTGTCAGACCCTCTCAGCTAGAGAATGGCAGATGCCGGTGGGGGAGGAGAGGAGCGAGGCTTTCTGATCCTTGTTCAACAGCTGCTCGGTAGCTAGCAGCTGTCTTGAAGTTCCTTTCCTGGTCTGGATGCTGCCTTCCATTTCTCTTGCTCTTGTCTCTGAAATAAATGTCAACCTGATTAGAATACGGAGGGGAAAAAAAATAACATAAGCATTAGGGGATCTTAAATCCAGAGGAGCAAATCTGCAAGACTACTGTGTTGGATGTGACACTGTCCTTCGCTGAGCCCAGACACTTGATGGGTTCATATGCTCCCCGCAGTGCCATGATCACCCCCACTTCAGAGGAAATGGCTTCATGTACCACGGGAGTGATGGCGAATGTATGACACTTAAGAATTTGCTTAGTGTACTCTACACCTAATACCTTTCCGATTGTAACTATTTCTCTCTGCAATATGTGGAACGCATCTATGAAGCACTTTGATTCAGTTTTAACAAATACGGTCATTGCTACAATGTTTTCAATAAAAGCTTGCATGGTAGAATTCAGCCACCGAGCTATAATGTCCTGAACACCAGGGGGACCGAAAGGCAATGACTTCAGCCTCATCAAGTGATGTGGAAGGAGCTCTGGGGTACAGCAGGGACTCCTTACAGAAAGTTCTGATCGCCCAGCAGCACCGTGGAAGAAAGACCTGGCTACCTGCTCCCTGTTAGGTCATCCTGGGGCAGTTCTACTCCATCAGAATGGACTCAGTATGGCTGTGCCGTGATCAGATAACACACCATGTAGCACAGATTGAGACCGAAGAAATCCAGACAGGACTGAGGTCTCAAAAAGTTGCAGTGAGTCTGGAAGTGGGAGCTAGGAGGAACATTGCCTTCCCTCCCCAAATTTGAGAGAACCTCCCAGTGAACATCAGGAGTGCTCACGCAACACAGTCATTTTTGGACATGTCTGTGAAACCCTCCAAAGGAGGAACAGAGAAGAGGCAGCGATCTGAAGGCCACGGAGGAGGAGATTTGTGGGAGCTTCGGTGCCCCGTTTTAGTGCTGTGAATCTCCCTGCAGTCTGAGGATCTGCCAAGATAGCAGGGGAAAATCGTACTTCAAACTGATAGGGACGAATGGAAAGCCAAGATGGCATGCCCTGGGATACTGTCCACGGTGCACTGGTGAGGAAAACGCATTGAGGACCTCAGTTCAGAGGAAAGCTTAGTCCTACAATGAATGTCAGCTTTTCAGAACAACCAATTCCACCACCAGCAGTACCTCATTCCATACATGCGTACTGAATTCCAGAAACCAAGCGTCCAGGAATTCTGAATCATCATTAGGAGGTGGGGAGCGGGGGAAGGCTTAGGATGCGATCTGCCATCTGGTGGCTCTTTAAGACACTAAGACATCCACTGCGGGGCCATTCCAAAGCAGCAAAAGTTGAGCTATGAGTTGTTGCAAAGGCCATTGTGCACATCCTTCTCTCAGGAGTAGCTGCTGGGTAGGGACTACTGCCTGTTGACTGGTAGCCAGTTGCTTGGCCACTGGGACAACTGGGTGCCCAAGTCATGGAAAGAAAGAAAGAAAGAAAGAAAGAAAGAAAGAAAGAAAGAAAGAAAGAAAGAAAGAAAGAAAGGAAGGAAGAAAAAAGACACTCACACTATAAAAAGAATATACACTTTAAGGAAAAACAAACAGCCACAGACATATATGCATGACAAAGCTGCAGGATTTTAGTAAAAAAGGAAGTAAAACTTTTCTATCTCTCTTAGATAGCAAAATTGTGCAAATTCAACAAAACTTAGTAAAACAATAAAACCACAAGAGGAAAGGGAATAGTCAAGAACAAAACACAGAAAGGCATATCTCTCACGGCAGCCGCCAAAATGCAGAGGAAGTGATTCTCAGATTCCGATACTACACATGTCTTGAGGTAGTAAGTTTATTGTGCCAACCTGGTGATAAGCACATGCGGGGTTAATTGAAGGATGAAGGGATAAATGGCTTGGTGAGCCTTGCCTTTCTAGTTCTAGGGTCTCTTGTTTTGTGATGATCGGACCAGGGTGCCGCTGCCTTACCCAATTCCCTGCTTCAGCAGGCAAGGCTCACTTCCTGCAAGACATTCCCAAGGAAAAGCCATATGGACCTACCCCAATGCAGCCCTGGCTGCTGGAGCAGCCTTGTGGAGACCCCTGTCAGCGCTGAGATGCTTACACATTCACTGACTCAGCTTTCTTCTTGCAGTTAGCATCATTGAGTGTGTTTTGTGAGATGGAGGAGGACTTTGTGAATTGGTGTCGGACATATGGGTTAATGTTGGACTTGTGGACTTGGACAGCACTGGGTTGGGATGTTTTCTTGGTGCACACTTAACCTTTGTATAAAACTCTCTCTTATACATGAGTTTCTGTGGATTTGTTTATCTAAAGTCCCCAGACTAACACATGTCTCAAATAGGAAATATATTACACACAAAACATGATATCAAAGTTCAGGTAACAATGGAGAAACAAAATCAGAAACTTCAATAATGAAATTAAAAGCATAAAACATGCACACACTGAACTACTCAACAATAGAGTCTAGCAGATAGAAGAGAGAATAAGTGAACTACAAGACAAAAAGATTGAACTTATTAAATATTAAAAGAAGTAGGAGAGAAAAGCAAACAATTTTGAAAGGAAATGTCAGATTTATTGAAGAAACCTAACATTAGAATTGTTGGAATCCCAGAGCCTGACAATACTAAGCCAAATACACAATTTTCCAAGAGATAATCAGGGAAAATTTCCAAGATCTAAATAGAGAACCAAGCCTGCAAAAACAGGAAGCTAGATGAGCCAAAAGAAGAAGGAAAAATCAAATGAAAAGTCAACTCTGTGATAGATCCTCCTAAGCATTTTGAAAGATGGAGGGACTAATCTAAATGCAGCAAGAGGAAGACACAGTACAACATTCGTGACATTTTCATAAGAATCAGAGAAGATTTCTCCAAAAACCCTCGAAAGCAGAGGGTGTAAATTCACGTGTATTTTTATACTGAACTAAAATAATTGCTACCCCCATTTTTTTATCCAAAAAATGTATATTTGACAGTGAGAGTGAAATCAAGAAACTCTCAAACATAGTGAAACCCTGAGAATCTGTCATTACCAGGTCAGCTTGGCAAGTCTGCTTGGGCAGGAATTTATCTGACAGGGTCTGAAAAGAACAGTCATTCAACAGCAACAACACAAAGGGCCCAACTTCAAACAGGACAAAGGACATCAGCAAAACACTCACCAAAGTGCTCACAGACAGGAAGAGACCATCAGGGAGAGGAACTCGAAAGTGCCATGACACTTGACATCTTAGTCTAGCTATAAAGACGGTGAGTTTAAAAGCAAATAACAAAAGCAGGTAACATGAAATGCTGACAAGGATATGAGGAGATTGGAATGCTTCTCCATTGCTGATACAAAAAAACCCCAAGAAAGCCCAAACCAACAATGCCCTGCTATCAAGTTGATTCTGACTGATAATGGCCCTCTAGGACAGAGTACATCTGTGCCCTTCAGGTTTCATAGACTATAAATCAGGTTCATAGACTGTCAATGTAGGTTTGAACTGCTGACCTTGCAGCTAGCAGCCCGGAACCTAGCCCATTATGCTGATAGGACTGGTCAATGGTACAGCACTAAGAAAAATGGTATAGAACTTTTCCCCAAAATTGAAAATAAATCTCCCTGAGATTCATCAATCTCCCTCATAGGTATTATGTGAGGATCGGTCAATAACTATTGCCTCAAAATCATAGGCATCTTGATTAGACATCACTATCAAAGCATGAAGCGACCAACATGCCCCCATCTATGTCTGCACACTTGGGAAGGGGCTCCTCTTTCTCAAATAGTTCTGCACTCTTCCGTTTACGCTACATCAAGATATTGTTTGAGTGTTTTATTCTACAGGCAATGAGGACTCCATGCGAGCTTTTTAAATTCATTTTTTTTCTTTAAGCTTTCTTATAGTTTTGATATCCTCAAAGGACTTGAATTATGTTCTTGGTTCGAGTTTGAGGAACAAAAAGAAATATGAAGGGGCAAGGTCAGGCTATGGGATGAATGTGCTAAGGTTTACAAATGAAATTCTCATAGGGAAGCCCTACCTACCCCCCAAAAATGAATAGGTATATTGTTTTTATGGGGAAAAAAGAGAATAGACACATTTGCATTGTGGTGCTAGCAAAGGAAACCTTTGGAGTCCTGGCCCACTTCAACCTCCCCCTGTCAAAACCAAACAAAGCAAACAAACAAAAACAGTTGCCATCTCTTTCTGAGCTGAACTCTCTGCCTTGAATTTTATTGGCTCCGTGTCATTGATTGTGGATGTAGGGAGCACAACACAATTGAAGTACTAGTGAGTGAACATTAACAGATATATGAGGTAATGACATGGGCCCTGTGGCAGTTACATAATCTCCTGTCAACTTGTGAAGAGGTGAAGTCTAACCTGTCAATCAGGTCACAGCTTGGTGACCTCATTTGGGAGGAGCAGACAGAGATAAATAGCTCACTGGAGGCCAGATGTACCCTCTCTCCCTGCACGAACTTCCCTGGGTGGGATAATCAGCTACACTGATACGGCCAGAGCCTTGGAATTAGAGGACACACATGGAGATCCATGTCTGTGCTAAGCTGTTTCCACTACCACTGCATCCAAAAGACTCTCCATCCACTGGCCTGTGATCTTCCTACATCTAGTGTTATTGCATGTGTTTTGTGAGTCTGAAGAGAAATTTACAGACTGGTATCAGACATATGGGCCAATATTGGACTTAAGGATGCTTGCTTAATATGCAATTGCTCTGATATCAAGTTCTCTCTTACACATAAATCAGTGTCTCTGGATTTGTTTCTCTAGTCAATCTGGACTACTAACACAGATTCACATCAGGAGAATGGCCACAAGAAAGAATTCAGACAGGGCTCCACCCCCCATCCTTCTTTATCTTATTTTGATACCATCTATCTCTCCTTTGATACCTTCCCTCTCTGCTGGCTTCCGTAATTGCTTCCATAGTGACTACAGAGTACTCACAGACAATACCCAGGAACATGGGAATGATTAGGGAAGCCAACAGGTTTTACAATGTTAAAGTTACAGTTCTTTTGTTAGCATCACTTCTCAGCCAGGCTGTCAGGCTTTCTGGTCCTAGACAAATTTTTTGTTTTTTGCATTGTGGCGCTACTTTACAATTACATTGTTCCTGACAAGTCAATACCTGTGGACATGCCTTAGATGACTGCTCACAAGCTTTCAATACCCCAGGGATGACTCACGTTGCTTTGACGCAGAGAGTGATTTTGCCACCAGTGTTATTGCCATTTAACTGAATTGTGTCATTTGATTATGATCCTCTCTCCAAAACCCAGAAAATCATGCTGGGAGGGTGAGTGATGCCTGAAGAATATACACATGCGTGTCTTTACTGGGAATACAAGAGGGTTTCAAAAAGTTTGGGGAAAAATGGAATTAAAAGTTAATGTAATTTCTCTATGCACGTTTTGAAGCCCTCTCAAATATGCCTGCATTGTGGGTTAAAGCACTGGTCTGCTAACTGCTAGGCCAGCAGTTCAAACTCACTGCACTGGAGAAAGCTGAGATTGTCTGCTCCGGTAAAGCCTTCCTATGTAGGGCCCCTATGAGTTGTAATTAACTACATGACCGTGGGTTTGGTTTTGCGGTAGACATACTCGTATCTGGTCTTACCTGTGTACGCATCTTTACCTATCTGTATGATAATGGATATGTTCTCATCATGGTGAAGTGGAATTCGTTGATTGGAATGGCTTTTCTCCCCAAGTCTTTGTGATTTCACTCAAATAATTGGGTGGAACAATGCAGTGCGCAGTTTGAAACACGGACCGGGGAGATTGATCTGTGTTGCCACTCAATTGTGTATAAGACTCGGCCATCTCAGCAGCAGAAAAGTGGGCCATCTCGGGAAGCCAGAAAGGAAGGAAAGGAGGAAGGAAGGAAGGAAGGAAGGAAGGAAGGAAGGAAGGAAGGAAGGAAGGAAGGAAGGAAGGAAAGAAGAAAGGAAAAAAGGAAGGAAGGAAGGAAGGAAGGAAGAAGAAAGAAAGAAAGAAAGAAAGAAAGAAAGAAAGAAAGAAAGAAAGAAAGAAAGAAAGAAAGAAAGAGAAAGAGAGAAAGAAACGCAACTAGTAAAGTGTGCACAATCCCTGTTGGCAGTGGTAGAGGCAGCTGGTACTGCAGAGACTCAGTGCTGAGAATATGAATCTGGTTTCTGGCCTATGAAGTCAGCTGCAGATTGGCCAAATTCAAGACACCATTTTTTCGTTTGTTTGTTTGCTGCTTCCATTGATTGTGGATCCAAGCAAAATGAAATCCTTGACAACTTCAATAGTTTCTTGGTGTATCATGATATTATTTATTGATCCAAGATTTGTTTGTTTGATTGATTGATATTCTTGCTGTAAATCCATAGTGAAGGCTGTAGTCTTTGTACTTTATCAACACAGTTTTCAAGTTATCTTCATTGTAATCATAAACTCAAAATAAAATAGAAAAATAGTGTGCTCAGGTTAGTCTTAATTGAGTCATCTTACATTGGGTCTGGAAAGAAGTGTAGTCATTTTTTAAAATTTCAGCAAATTTGTATACAGTTTGATATGTGACAAGGTTAAATGATTAAATCCTCATGAAAATAAGAAGAAGAACAACAAAAACCTATAAAGGGGTTACTATAAACTATCCCCAAGGATCCCTGGTGGTTCAGTGGGTATGGTTGGGCTGCTAACCATAAGGTGAGCAGTTTGAAACCACTTGAAGGGAGAAAGGTAAGGGTTTCTCTTCCAGAAATGTGTAAGTTCCCATCTTAGAAACCCCGAAGGGCAATCCTGCCCTGCCATAGAGCCTCGCTGTGAGTCAGAATTGAACTGTTGGCAGTGGGTTTGGTTTGGCGCTTGTGGCTGTTAGAGTTTGTGTCAACTTGACCTGCGTGACTGTACAGGAGGGCAGTCCAACCTGTCAATCAAGTCTTAGCCTGACATTGCCTTCCTGGAAGTGTGGTCTCTCTAGAGGAGAGATGCTAGCATCTTCTCCTTTGTCTCTTGTGTTTCACCTCCCTCCTTGCAGGGACATCACTGGCCCCCTGTCCCTGCCTCCAGGGGTGGCCCTTGCGGGCTGGTAGAGCCTGAGAGCTGTTGGTGCCCAGGCATGTTTCCACCCTCCTTCGGTCCATACAGCTCTGCCCGCACTGGCGTGTGTTCTCCCTGCTTTCTGCTTCACCTTTCTGGATCATCAGCCTGTGGCTGTGCGAGTTTGAGGAGGGCTACCAGCATCAGACCAGGGACTTCAGTTGGATTTGGCTTCTTAATATAAGATTCAAATCAAAGCACCATAATATGAATTCTATCCTTTACAAATGTTCAACTTTACTTCAG